>NW_026526721.1:85218404-90425904 GCF_024362965.1 Panthera pardus
AGAAGGTATTACGCTAAGTGAAATAAGTCAGTCAGAGAAAGACAGATACCATGTTTTCACTCATATGTGGATTTTGGGAAACTTTACAGAAGACCACGGGGGAAGGGAAAGGGGGGGAAAAAAGGTACACACAGAGAGGAAGGGAGGCAAACCATAAGAGACTCTTAAATACAGAGAGTAAACTGAGGGTTGATGGGCATTGAAGAGGGCACTTGTTGGGATGAGCACTGGGTGTTGTATGGAAGCCAGTTTGACAATAAATTGTATTTTTAAAAATCTTTTTTTTTTTTAATTTTTTTTTCAACGTTTTTTATTTATTTTTGGGACAGAGAGAGACAGAGCATGAACGGGGGAGGGGCAGAGAGAGAGGGAGACACAGAATCGGAAGCAGGCTCCAGGCTCCGAGCCATCAGCCCAGAGCCTGATGCAGGGCTCGAACTCACGGACCGCGAGATCGTGACCTGGCTGAAGTCGGACGCTTAACCGACTGCGCCACCCAGGCGCCCCAAAAATCTTTAAAAAATTAAGAAAAAAAATCTTATGAGAACACTGATGACAAACAAAAAAGAGTGTCGTCTCTAAATCTCTGTGTTGGTGATGTAGCTGATTTTACAAAGACATTGGCCAAGATCCTGGAAGCTGGAATGGACTAAAGGGTCAGGGTTAAGACAGTATAGTATAAAAAGAACCAGAAAAGAATCCTATATTAAATAAAACTAAAGTTAAACATTCAAGAGACCAAGTTCAAAAGACCATAAACAGGATCAAAATTTGGGCAGCCAAATGGTAAGTTTTCAGACATACAAAGATCAACCAGGGTAAAAATATTTAGAAACCAAGAATAAAGGGGTGATTAGTGTGACCAACTTCCATATATCAACAACTTGGCATCCCATTATGGATGATTCAAAGAAACCTTTATTCTAGGACTCGTTTAGTCTCAATACTAAGTTATGACACTCCTGAGAACTCTACCCAATGCCATGTGTATTGAGAGTCTTCTCCATTCAAACTGGTAAGAACATGAAGTATTCTCAGCCTTTTGTGAACTCCAGAAAGCATTTGGCCTATTGCTTTTTTATTCTTCTCTCCCTGGCCTCAGTGAGTTTCCTCTCATGCATGTACAGATTAGTACTCAGCCAAAGACTTGAGGAGATATCTCTGCAGACCTCTGGAGCTCTCTCTCAGTGAAGTTCCCTCCTCTCCAACACTCTTCCCACAAATTCTAGCTGCCTAGACTTTCTTAAACTGATCTATCACTTCAATACAATAAGATCACCAGAGTCAGCTTTGGATACCCCTCCCTGTACTGTGACTTGGAAACTACCTCCAGGATGAAAATTGGTATAATCTTAAACCTTACCTCATTTATCTTCTCTAAGGGTTTATGGTCCTGCACTATCTTTTTTCCAGTATCTTTAAATAGTTGTTCCATATATTTTCTTTGATTTTCTAGTTATTTATGATGCAAAGGCAATTCCTGTAGCAGTTCCTTCTTATGGGAGGGAGTAGAAGTCTTAATACACTTTAAAAACAAGTCAGCCTTGGGGCACCTGGGTGGTTCAGTCAGTCAAGCACGTGACCCTTGATCTCAGGGTTGTGAGTTTGAGACCCACGTTGGGTATGGAGATTACTTGAAAATAAAAATCATAAAAAAAAAAAAAAAAAGTCCGCCTTCACTTTCTGTGGTCTGCATTCATCTGAAGAGAAATCTGGTTGTTAAAGCTCTAGTTGATGATTTAATGTACTTTTCTTGACCCCTTCTTCAGTTCGGAGTCTATGTGCAATGCAAGGATCCCGAAGCTCTGATCCAGTTTGGTGTCCTTAGTTTTTTCCTCTCACCTTCAAAAACAGCCCCTCAATTCAGATAATTTCTCCCAGCTCTACTCCTTCCTATCCAACATTCTAAACTCTCCTGACTTTATTTTAATGTCTCTAGTTCCCATCCCATGCCATGTTCCTAGTCTCTACTTCTCAGATCAATTCTTTCAAACTGATACACCTTTTGACCTATCTTCCTAGCCTAAGTTCTTTCCTTACTGCTTGTTTCAAATGCTACACATTACATTACAAGTGATGTAAAATCCAACTCAAATTAACTTTCATGAAACAAGGTGTTTATTGACTAGTTGAAGTCTGGTGGTGGGTCAGGATTCTGAGTCAGTTGATTCAGTGGTTAAAAGATGTCCCCACACTTTTATTTCCAACTTCACTGAGGTATAATTGACAAATAAAAATTGTATATAGTTAATTGTATTAATTGTATATATAATTATATATAATTGTATATATGTATATATTGTGAAACGATTACCACACTCAAGCTAATTCACCCATCAGTCTCCTCATATAGTTACCATTTGTTTTTGGGTGTTGGTGTGGTGAGAACATTTAAGTCTACTCTTGCTCTTTCTTCATTTTCTCTTGCATGATATCAACTTTAATTCTAAGGCCAGCCTCACTCATTGTAACAATATGGCTGCAGTACTTCCAGGCTTCTTATCTGAACAAAACAGCCCAGAAGATGAGAAAGATAAAGATTCTTTCTCAGATGTTACTAGAAAATATTTTTTCCAGTACCTTTGGCTCAAAATCAGAAGGTGTCACTTCTGAACCTAAATCTTGACCAGGTGACAGAATAATGTTGCTGCATATGCAGCCCCTTCCCTAGAGATAGGAGTGAAGTCAAATTCCCACAAATACATGGGTTGGGTCAAAGAGTAGATAGTCAAATGAAAATAAGGTGACCAAGAGGAGGAATAGATGTTGAAGACTACACCCTGAACTTTGCTCCTCAGAGCTCCCTTGGCTCCATGTTCTGAAATTCAATAACCATATTCAAGCCTCTCTCATACAACTTCAGAGCCTGACCCCAGCCCCAGGAAGCACTCATAGCCATTGCTTACTCAGCAGGTAGGTTTTAGAATAAATAATATCCTGGAAATAAATTTATTTTGTAACTTTATTTCTCTATATGAAACTATATATATCTTCAGTGTACTACATATCCTCACTGAACTGAAGTAATTTCAAATACTTAAACCAGTACTTGAGTATCTTACTTACTCTAGCTCTGCCTCTTAATAGGTGTGTGACCCTAGGTAATTTACTGGTCTTCTATGTGGCTCATTTATCTCATTTGTAAAATGGGAATAATAATTGTACTTACTTACAGAATTTCAGAATAAAATTAGCTTAAATGTATTAATACACATAAAACACTTGAAATGTGCCTTAATATAGGAAACATTCAATAAATCTTTATTATTTCTTTGTTATTTCATATTATTATTTTTAGTAGTAGTAATACTATTAGTATTGGTATTTCAATATGTGACAATATACAGGTCTATTCATGATGTGATTCAATTATAGACAATTAATCTTCCTATATTTATCCTGCAAGCATATCATCCCTTTATCATCTCAAAACGTATACATAATACTGTCCCAAACCATCCAGGCCAATTTTGTCTCCCTAGAAACTTGTAAGTTAAAATAAATTATGTTGATGTGGACAACACATAAAAGGGCTTTTTTGGTTAAACAAAATGATCTATAAGAATTATCAAAAATTAATTTTAATATTACAGAAAATGAATAATAAAATATATGAGTGGTACATTCCAAGCATGTCATGATGATGGGAAAACCTTCACATGCTTCTAGTATTTGAGGTAAATATTCCTGAAAAGGGGGGTTTCCAATAAACTGAGATGATAGAAAAAAGGCAGTTTGATGAGTAATCAGGGCAATCAGATAAGCCAAATTGGGACAAAGATGGTAAGCCAAAGTAACAAATATTTAAACTGTTCGGTTTTTGGGGGCGCCTGGGTGGCTCAGTTGGTTGGGCATCTGGCTTCGGCTCAGGTCATGTTCTCACAGTTCGTGGTTCAAGCCCTGAGTCAGGCTCTGTGCTGACACCTCAGAGCCTGGAGCTTGCTTCCAATTCTGTGTCTCCCTCTCTCTGGCCCTCCCCTGCTCACACTCTGTCTCACTCTCTCAAAAATCAACATTAAAAAAAAATTTTTTTAACTGTTTGGTTGTTTTGTTTTGTTTTTTGTTTTTTTTTTTTGTTTTTTGTTTTTTGTTTTTTTTTTTTTTTTAAGAAAGGAAAAAGGAAAGGGAAAGAAGGGAAAAGGGAGAGAAAGGCAATAAAAAAACATCTAGCGGGGAAAGATCTGGGTTTGTTTCCTGAAACTGCCACTTACCAGCTATACACTCTTAGGCAAATAACCATTCTGATTCAATTTATTCATCTTTAAAATAAGAGAAATAATAGTACCTACTTACTATTGTCTTTCATCATTCTAGCATTTTAACATGAAATGAAAAAGAGCACATTTTATAATCTATGGAATCTTAGAATCAATGAAATGTGGTAATACTATGATGATCATTAAATAAGATTATGCATGTAAAGCACCTAGCACAGTGTCAGGGCAATCTCCTTAACTTCTCTGGCTACACTTGTATTCATTTTTGTAAATCAGAAAACCGAAAGTTATTCCACCTAAAAAAAAGTGGTTTTCCCAGTGTATAAAATAAATTCTGAAGGATATAAAAATGTCTACTAATCATAAATAAAATTAAATCAACAAGAACTAAGGAACAAAACTCTAAAATTGACTGTAAAGAGAAATAACAATCTAATTCCATTTGAAATAAATAATATAACCTCAAAAAGCAAAAAGAAAGAAACCAAAGAACTGGGACTATATGTCCTCAATCTAAAGACAAAATGTATTGAAAAAGAAAAAAAAAAAAATAATCCAAGTAACTTCAGAATGAAGTAACTAATCTAGATCACTGGCCAAATCTAGATCACTGCCTGCTTTTCACACATAAAGTTTTTTTGGAATACAGCCATGTCCTTTTGCTACTTATTTTTTATGGCTGAATTCCCACCACAGTGGCAGAGTTTAGTAGTTGTGGCAGAGATTATATGGCCCACAATGCCTAAAATGATTATTATCTGGCCCTCTACAGAAAAAGTTTGTTGACCCCTGTTTTAGAACACAATTGTGATGGTTAATTTTATATGTCAACTTGACTGACAAGGAGGTGCTCAGACTAAACACTGTTTCTGGGCATGTCTGTAAGAGTATTTCTAGATGAGATTAGCATTTGAGTCCATGGACTCAGTAAAGTAGATTGCCCTTCTCATCATTCAAACTCTTGATGGCCTGAATAGAACAAAAGGCAAAGGAAAAGGAATTATCCCCTTTTTTCCTGCATCATTGTTTAGCTGGTATATCTCAGCTTCTCTGGCCTTTAGACTGGGATTTACACCACTGGCTCCCCTGGTTCTTGGTC
The DNA here is from genome assembly GCF_024362965.1 of Panthera pardus. Taxonomy (NCBI): domain Eukaryota; kingdom Metazoa; phylum Chordata; class Mammalia; order Carnivora; family Felidae; genus Panthera; species Panthera pardus. Next base: position 85,223,721 of record NW_026526721.1, read on the forward strand.
CCTCAGACTTGAACTAAATTACACCACTGGCTTTCCTGGGTCTCCAGCTTGTATATGACAGACCATAGAACTATTCAGCTTCCATTACTGCATCAAATAATTCTTCATAATATATATGAACCTGTTTCTCTAGAAAACTCTGACTAATACAATACATAGACTGTATACTTAAGGATTAAGATAAAAAGATCAACAATCTCGAACTCTATTTAGTAGTTTTCATCATAGTGATATGAAGATAATAATTCTGAGACTATATTTTATGTATTATAGAAGTGACCAAGTGAGTAAATATTGAAGTTATTGGGAACCATAGTTCTCACTGTTGGAAAAGAACAATATAAATATGGAATGAGATAACGCTTAGATGAGCCATCAACCTAGCTGCCATCAACCTAGATCCATCTGCAGAGATCCTAAAAGTGGTAAGTCCCTAATAGCAATTAACATACCACTGCCTAGATCTTGGTTTCTAAATATCATTCCCATATGAAATGAACCAGAACTCTTTAGAGAAATGGCAGATTCCTCAGCAGAGGCAAAAAATAAGATGAGACTGGAACATCTATCTCATTGTGCAATAAAGTTAAAATTGCTGAAAAATTGATGGGACATGTTAAAATAACCAAGAAGCCTGCTTAAAAAATGTTCTCACAGGAAAATCTTGGAAATTTTTTAAATAAAAAATAATATCTGGAGAAATAGCTGATTCTAAGGGCTAGAGAGGGAAATTACAAAATTAGTCTGGACCATTTTTATTTGAGTATAGTTGACACACAATGTTACATTAGTTTCAGGTATACAACTTAGTGATTTGACAAGTTTATACATTACACTATGTTCACCACAAGTATAACTACCATCTGCCCCATTACATTACTATTACAGTATCATTGACTATATTCCTTATAGTCTTTTTATTCCCGTGACTTACCTATTCCATAACTGGAGGCCTGTCTCCCACTCCCCTTCACCCATTTTGCCCAACCTCCCACTCCCCTCCCCTTTGGCAAGCATCAGTTTATTCTCTGTATTTATTAAGTCTGTTTTCTGTTTTTATTCATTTTTTAGATTCAATTTATGAATGGAATCATATGGTATTTGTCCTTCTTAGTCTGACTTATTCCACTCAGCATAATACCCTCTAGGTCTCAACCTCATCCTTTTTTATGGCTGTTTAATATTCCATGGTGTGTGTGTATGTGTGTGTGTGTGTGTGTGTGTGTGTGTGTACACCACATTTTTCCTTTTTTAAAATTTTTTTTAATGTTTATTTTTGAAAGAGAGAGAGAGACAGACAGACAGAACACGAGCAGGGAAGGGGTAGAGAAAGAGGGAGACACAGAATCCGAAGCAGGCTCCAGGCTCCAAACCGTCAGCACAGAGCCCGACGTGGGGCTTAAACTCATGAACTGTGAGATCACGACCTGGGCCGAAGTCAGACGCTTAACCAACTGAGCCACCCAGGCACCCCAACACCACATTTTTCTTTTCTATTCATCTACTAATGGATACTTAGGTTGCTTCCATGTCTTGGCTATTATAAATAATGCTGCAATAAACATAGGAGTGCATATATCTTTTTTAGTTAGTGTTGTTGTTTTCCCTAGCTAAATACCCAATTATGTAATTATATGTATACTGGATCATATGGTATTTCTGTCTTTAATTTTTTGAGGAACGTCCTTACTGTTTTCCAAGTGGCTGCACCAATTTATATTCCCACCAACAGTGAATGAGAGTTCCTTTTCTCTACATGCTCACCAACACTTGTTTCTTGTGTTTTTGAGTTTAGCCATTCTAACAAGTGTGATGTGACAGCTCATTGTGGTTTTTATTTGCATTTCTCTGATGATGAATAGAGTTTGGGCATCTTTTCATGCATCTGTTGGCTATCTGTATGTGTTCTTTGGAAAAATGTCTATTCAGGTCCTCTAACCATTTTTTAATTGGATTGTTTGTTTTTGCAGTGTTGAGTTGTTTTTGTGATGCCCTGAAAGTAAGAAACTGCTGAGCCAGAAAGGAACATGTAAAAAAAGACTCAGAAGCCAAACTGAAAGAAGTATAAATGGCTGAAACAGGAATAATTTGAACTTCAAAATTAATAACATAGTATTGAATTATAACCCAAAGTATAAAATAAGTAGGCATGAGTTAATACTGATATAAATGATTTAATAAATAAATATATGGGAGCAAAGGAACAAATTTTCATTACACATGAACTCTAAACAATATATGTAGATATCCCCCACTTTAAGAAGTAGAACTTAATTTAAATTCCTTTGAGTGGGGTGCCTGGGTGGCTCAGTCAGTTAAATGTCTAACTCTTGATTTTGGCTCAGGTCATAATCTCATGATCTCGGGAGATCAAACCCCACCTCAGGCTCCGGAATGACAGCACTGACCCTGCTTGGGATTCCCTCTCTCCCTCTCTCTCTGCTTCTTTCCTGCTCATGCTCGTGCTCTCTTAAAATAAATAAATAAACATTAAAAAATAAAAAATAAAAAAATAAATCCCTCTGAGTGTGGGATACCTTCAAAAGAATAGTGTCTAGCTTCCAAAAAATAAAGAAAGGGGAAAACAGAGATATCTGGCAGATACTATCTTAACCAAGTGATCAAAGTTAAAATCATCAGTGATAAGGCAAGTTAATATCATGTACCACCTAATATAATGCAATGAGAAGAATATCCCTGTCCCTGTGGTATTCTTCCCCAAAACCCATAACCCCAGTCTAATAATGAGAAAATATTAAACATACCCAAAGTGAGGTACATCTCACATCTACAAAGTACCTGACCAGTAATCTTCAAAACTGTCGAGGTTATGAAAACAATGAAAGACTGAGAAACTATCACAGATCCAAGGAAACTAAGGAAACATATAGGCTAAATGAACTGTGGTATTCCAGGATGAATTCTGGAAGAGAAAAAGAATACTATTGAAAAAACTCATGAAAGGCAAATAAAGTCTCTAATCTAGCTAATAGCATATTCCAAAGTTAAGTTTTTTAATTTTGATAAATATATCATGTTCACATAAGATGTTAACATGAGGGGAAACTGTGAGAGGGGTATATAGGAACTCTCCCTATACTGACTTTTCTATTTTTCTATATACTTAAATTATTCCAAAATAAAAAGTTTATTTTAAAAAAATGATAAACAATGATAACCCACTTAAGAAAATAAGAATGAAAGAGTACATACTGATAGTATAAGTGAATGAACAAATGAATAGGAAAAAAGGAAAAGCTCTAACTGCAGAATATCAGTTAATAAATGTAAAAAGAATGGCAGAGTTAGGAAATTCCATTTTACAATCATCATAAAAATAATAATTTCAGGCAAGAATCAGAAAAGGATGTTATAACTATTGAGAGAGACTTTAAGGATAAAAAGATACACAATATCAGAGAAACACATATCAGTTACTAATTTCAAAGGTAAAAATGGTTAATATTACCAATAATAGGACAACTGACATCAGGTACCTCCTGATATGATGCACTAAGGTGGACACAATGTCGCTTATATAATTTTCCTATCAAAAATTCATAATCTAGATTTACTTATGAGGAAACAACAGTCAAACCCAACTGAGAGTCTGTAAAACAACTGGCAGGTAGGGGTGCCTGAGTGGCTCAGTTAGGTTAAGCATCTGAATCTTGATTTTTGGCTCAGGTCATGATCTCATGGTTGTGGGATCAAGCCCAGCCTGGAATTCTCTCTCTCCCTCTCTCTCTGTCCCTTCCCTGTTCGCATGTGCACGTGCTCTCACTCTCTCAAAATAAATAAATAAACTTAAAAACAAAATCAGCAGGTATGTTCCAAAAATAATAACATGAAAGAAAAAGAAGGATTAAGGAACTATTACAGGAAACTATAGAATTATAACGATAAGGTGTAGTGCATAATCATGGATTGGTTCCCGGGTTGTAAAGAAAAAAATGTTACACTGTCATTGATTCAAGGCAATAAACCATTCAATCTACATCAATTTTTAATTGAATCAGTTCTACCATACATGATTCAGAAAACAGAACCAGACAATCATGCTGAAAAATTAGTATGACTTCTGCTTTTAGGAATTAACACTAAAGAAATAAAAATATTTCAAATAGTTAACAATGTGAGCATATTTATTATAGCATTATTTATAAGAGCCAATATTTTGAAAATAATCTAAATGCCCGTATTGTAACATGTTTTAGGTTGCAAATGACCAAGAACTCAACTTAAAAGGGTTTAAACAGAAAGAAACGTTATTTGTTGGCTCTTATAACTGAAAAATCTCCAAGAGAAGAAGATTTTAGGGCTATCTTCAGGTTTCATTAATGTCACCAACACTCATCCTTTGATTCTGCCGCATTTTTTTTTCTGAAGGTCAGTTTCATCTTCTAACTGGCCCACTTAATGGTTATTATTTGAATACACCAAACAGAGTATGAAAATCTTATTCCCAGAAGTTCTGACAAATGTCTTCTTAAATCATACTAGCTCTAACATGGCTATATGTCCACCCTGAACCTGATCATATGGCTTTGCTAGAGTAATCTCACCCATAACATATGGCTAAAAATTACATAGTGGGAGTTTACCAAAGAAATGCAGAATACAATTACTACTAAGAGGGAGAATTGATACTAGGCAACAGACACAGGCATCTCCCATGATGTCCAGGATTAAGCCACTGCTCAAATATAGTATGATACATCCATTAAAATTAGGTTGAAGAAGATTATTTTTTTTACATGGAAAGATTTCCACAATATATTGTTAAGATAGGAGAAAGCAGTAACTAAAAGAATGAAATTATTTACAACATATTAATAGTGGAGTTTATAAATCCTCTGAACTTAGAAGCAAAATTCTGTGTGAATAAGCCATTTAGTATGGATATGCTTCATAGTAATTATCTGGTTCTCAAAGGGTTATAGTTCCCAAAAAAGGAAAGAATGGAATGACGAGGGTGCCCTTGCAATTTTAAAGAGGAGGAAACTGAGGTTCAGAGGGATTAAATGCCTTCCTCAATGTCACAACAATCTGCTAATATCAGAACAAGGCAAGATTCCAGTCTTCTGATCCCTGAACAAATGCTCTTTCCATGTTGCCACACTGCCTTAACTTAGCTCACTGGGCAGTATGGTCCAGGTTGCAACTTCTTTCAAATTAAAATTTTATTAAAAGTTGAGAACTGGATAAGCTTTTCTATTTTCAAATGTATCACAGAAGTTCATAATGTGAAAGGAAGAAACTAAAGAAAGCAATTTTTCTCAAATATGGATCCACTGACCTCTTAGAAATGTGCACCATAGACTTATTCCCAAAAGTCAACAAGTTCCTTACAGCAATATGTTTATGTCTGATTTACAATAATCTAAAATTAATATTTCAAATCTATATTGATACTCCTAGTAGAATATAAGGTCTCTGAGGGCTGAGCTTTTTTTTTTCTTTTTTATTCCCTATTTACCCCCAGTGCCTAAAACAGGGTCTGAAACATATAAGTATCTGACACATGAATTACTAATGAACAAATCAACTCATAACTAATTTCTGCCACATAAGTCCATTACACATGTTTGTGTCATGTTCACACTGGCACTAAGGTGTCCTGTTTCTATTGTTAAAAGCTAAAGAGAGGCTCCTGGGTGGCTCAGTCAGTTGAGCATCTGACTTTGGCTCAGGTCATCATCTCACAGTTTGTGGGTTCGAGCCCAGTGTTGGGCTCTGCTCACAGCTCAGAGCCTGGAGCCTGCTTTGGATTCTTGTGTCTCCCTCTCTCTCTGCCCTTCCCCTGCTCACACTCTGTCTCTATCTCTGTCTCTCTCTCAAAAATAAAGATTAAAAACATTTTTTTTAAAAAGCTAAAGAGAAAAAGAGAAAGGTAGATTAAGTAAGTAAATGATATGCTTGCACTTACTTGAGACCAAATAATATCTCAGTTTGCTGTACAAATGAATAAAAGAAATTGGTTAAATAGTTGAGTCATGACTGGGCACTATTAATTAGATATGCCAAATTAAAACAAACTTACCCCATAACAGACAGTATCAAACACAACTTCAACAGATGATTTGGTTTCAGCAAACAACATCATCCAATGTATTAAATTAAAATTTTTGCTTGTTTATGCTTAATTTATTGATTCCCTTCAATTTTGTAGAAGCTACAAACATAAGAAATCTATGCCTAATTTTATATTCTTAAACTTTTACATACTTCACAATTATTTAAGTCAGTATCATAAATCTAAAATACTTTTTCCTCTAAAAGTTGTCTTTATATTACTCAAGTTTTAAAACCTATAAAGTAGTATATGTGTGGATCAAAAATTAGGAATTAAAAAAGTTAGGAATTCAAATCCGTTTCATAAAAGCCTTATTATATAACCCTGAGTTCTAATACCACTGTGGCTCCGTTTTCATTCGTAAAGGTGAGAATAACTTGAAAAGTATTCAGCAGAATAATTTTATTAATCATAAATTTTAAGAATCTGAAATAATCTGGAAAAGTAATATCCAGTCCAACATTCATTTTACAAATGAGGAAGCTCAGAGGAATTAGAGTGACTTGTCCAACATCAACTAATAAGTCATGGTAGGAATGGGCTGAGAACCTAGATCTAATCATTGCATCTACTGAAAAATGCCAAGCATTGTAAAAATACCTCTTAATGACAATGATGCTTTAACTCAACAGCCTATTGTTCTTAAATTGATTCCTGGGCACTGTTCTTGTTACATTCCTTAAGTACAAAGAAAAGCAGCATACTGTTCTGGATTTATACAATCAGATTTGAGGGCTGACATTATTGTAATTGCTTGGTCCTTGAGTCAACTGGCAGTGCATCAACCATTAAAATCAAAAGTATGTTAAAAAGCAGGAAGATCCTGGCAATGTATAAATGCACTTACAAAGAAAAGTCAAATTTGAACCTATCAACCTTGGCAGTTTTCCTTTAAGAGAGCCCAGAAAAGCCACAGTGGCCATGGAAATTAAAACTGTGTCTTAAATGAATGAGATGCTGAAAATATGAGAAGCTAAGGAAAGAATAATAAGCACTTGAAGCCTCTATACACCAATCAGGGTTTTTAAGATACATTTGGGATTCTATGTAATAGATGAAGCATTGGAGTGAATAATAAGACCAAACTATAAGAATAATTCTGTACTCCTTATCCTAGACTCAGACCAATCAGTGTGATAGTGCACAATTTATATTTAAATGTAAATTTCAAAACTAATTATGATTTCCAAATAGCAGATGGTAATTCAGTTAGAAACACAATCAAAAGAAAGATTCATTTAGTTTGCTTAAAAGGTTTTAGCAAACAGGATGAAAAACAAAGTTCATACTGGTCATGGGTTTCAGAAAGTACACTGGAAGCTGTGGACATCCCATGGATATTATAATCAATTCCATTTAATCAAGATCCTAACTGAACCAGAACCTTCTGATTTCTCGCTGAAGCTGTTCTGAAAACTTGCAGAAAACCCAGCATCAACCCATTCCCATAGGGGTTTCTCTTTAGGAACAATTCAGCCAGTAGATGCGCTGGTTTTCTTTGCCAGGCATCTTAGGCCTATCCTTATAGGCTACCACATACTATATTGTATACCCTAGATTTGCTGAAATGATCTCAATCCCAATTTTTGTATCTCATTATCAGAATCATGAGTCCCAATATTTGGCTAAAGAAATATGATCTCCATGACTTGGCACAAAAGTGAACCAACAAGGCCCCATTAAGGGGACTCTCAAATCTTTGAAGCAGTCCTAGAATTTAATATTAAATTTTTTTAAATGTTTATTTTTCAGAGAGAGAGATAGAGTGCAAGCAGGGAAGGGGCACAGAGAGAGGGAGACAAAGAATCTGAGGCAGGCTCCAGACTCTGAGCTGTCAGCACAGAGCCGAACACAGGGCTGAAGTCAAACGCCTAACTGACTGAGTCACTCAGGCGTCCCTAGAATTTAATATTAAAGATGAGTTCCTGGTTACCATCATGTGAAAGCCAGTTTCTTACTGGCTTTTCTCTCTCTCAAACATTTTTTTAAATTTATAAATAAATAAATAAATAAATAAATAAATAAATAAATAAATAAATAAATAAAATAGATACTAAAAAAACAATAGAACAGATCAATGAAAGCAGGAACTGGTTCTTCAAAAAGATCAACAAAATTGATAAACTTCTAGCAAGACTCATGAAAACAAAAAAAGAAAGAGACAGGACTCGAATAAAATCAGAAATGTAAGAGGAGAAATAACAACCAATATCACAGAAATACAAAGGATTGTAAGAGAATATCACAAAAAATCATATGCCAACAGATTGGGATACCCTGGAAGAAATGGATAAATTCCTAGAAACATACAACCTACCAAAACTGAAGCAGGAAGAAATGGAAAATTTGAACAGACTCATTACCAACAATAAAATTGAGTTAGTAGGATGCATGGGTGGCCAGTCGGTTAAGCATCCAACTTCAGCTCAGGTCATGATTTCATGGTTTGTGGGTTCGAACCCGGATCAGGCTCTCTGCTGTCAGCACGGACTCTGCTTTGGATCCTATGTCCCCTTCTCTCTGCCCTTCCCCTGCACTCGCTCATGCTCTCTCTCCCTCTCTCTCAAAAATAAACAAACATTAAAAGATTGAATTAGTAATCAAAAAACTCCCCAAAAGCAAAAGTCCAGAACCTGATGGCCTCAGAGGCAAATTCTACCAGACATTTAAAGAAGAGTTAAAACCTATTCTTCTCAAACCATTCAAAAAAACAGAAGAGGAAGAAAAATTTCCAAATTCATTCTATGAGGCCAGCATGACCCTGATACCAAAATGTGATATAGACACCACAAAAAAAAGAGAACCACAGGCCAGTATCTCTAACGAACAGAGGCAAAAATCCTCAACAAAATACTAGCAAACCTGATTCAACAACATATTTTAAAGACATCTCACACAATCAAGAGGGATTTATTCCTAGGATTCAAGAGTGGTTCACTATTCATAAATCAATCAATATGATACATCACATCAATAAGCAAAAGGATAAGAACTATATGATCTGTTCAAAAAATGCAGAAAAAGCATTTGACAAAGTACAACATATATTCACAATAAAACCCATCAACAAGGTAGGTATAGAGGGTACATACCTCAACATAATAAAAGCCATATATGAAAAACCCACAGCTAACCTCATACTTGATGAGGAAAAACAGAGCTTTTCCCCTAACATCAGGAACAAGACAAGGATGTCCACTCACACTCTCTGATTCAACATAGTACTGGAAGTCCTAGACACAGCAATCCGAAAAGAGAAAGGAATAAAAGCCATCCAAATTTGTAAGGAAGAAGTAGAAGTTTCACTATTTGCAGACAACATGATAATATATATAGGAAACTTGAAAGATTCCACCCAGAAACTGCTAAACTAATAAATGAATTCAGTGAAGTCACAGGATACAAAATAAATGTACATAAATATGTTACACTTATATATACTAATATTGTAAGCACCAGAGAGAGAAATTAAGAAAACAATCCCATTTACAACCACATCAAAAATAATAAAATACCTAGAAGAAAACTTAAAGAGACCTGTACTCAGAAAACTATAAAACACTGATGAAAGAAATTGAATAAGACACAAACAAATGGAAAGACATTTCATGTTCACAGATTGAAAGAACGAATATTGTTAAAATGTCTATACTACCCAAAGCAATATACACATTTAATGCTATCCCTATCAAAATACCAACAGCATTTTTCACACAATAAGAACAAACAATCCTAAAATTTACATGGAACCACAAAAGAACCCAAATACTCGGAGAAATATTGAGGAAGAAAAATGAGGTATCACATTTCTGACATCAAGTTATATTACAAAGCTGTAGTAATCAAAATAGTATGGCAATGGCACAAAAAAAGACACACGGATCAATGGAATAGAATAGAAAACCCAAAAATAACTCACAGTTATATGATCAATTAATCTTTAACAAAGGAAAGAGGAATATCTAATGTGAAAAAGACAGTCTCTTCAACAAATGGTGTTGGGAAAATTGGACAGCTATGTGCAAAAAAAGAATGAAATTGGACCACTCTTCATTATACACAAAAATGAACTCAAAATGGATTAAAGACCTAAAGGTCACACCTGAAAACATAAAAATCCTAGAAGAGAATACAGGCAGTAATTTCTCTGACATCAGCCTTAGTAACTTCTTTCTAGATATGTCTTCTGAGGCAAGGGAAACAAAAGCAAAAATAAACTATTGGGACTATATCAAAAGAAAAGCTTCAGCAAAGTGAAGGAATCAACTAAACTAAAAGGCAACCTCAGGAATGGGAGAAGATATTTGCAAATAACATATCAGATAAAGGGTTAGTAAAAAAAATATAGAGAGAACTGATATAACTCAACACCCAAAAAACAAACAATCCAATTAAAAATGGGCAGAAGATTGGGGTGCCTTAGTGGCACAGTCGGTTAAGCGTCCGACTTGAGCCCAGGTCATGATCTCACACCTCGTGAGTTCAAGCCCCACACTGGGCTCTCTGCTGACAGCTCAGAGCCTGGAGCCTGCTTTGGGTTCTGTGTCTCCCTCTCTCTTTGCCCCTCCCCCACTTGCATTTTCTCTCTCTCTCTCTTCTCTCTCTCTCTCTCTCTCTCTCTCTCTCAAAAATAAACACTTTTCAAAAATGGGCAGAAAACAACAGACGTTTCTCCAAAGAAAACATACAGAGAGCCAACAGACACATAAAAAGATCCTCAACATCACTCATCATCAGGAAATGTAAATCAAAACTACAATGAGATATCACTTCACACCTATCAGAATGGATAAAATCAACAACACAAGAAACAACAAGTGTTGACGAGGATGTGGAGAAAAAGGAACATTCATGCACTGTCAGTGGGAATGCAAAGTGGTGCAGCACTGTAGAAAACAGTATGTAGGTTCCTCAAAAATTTAGAAATACCTACCATCCGCTACTAATATCATTACATTATTTACTCAAAAAAAAAAAATACAAGAACACTAATTCAAAGGGATACATGGACCCCTATGTTTATTGCAGCATTATTTGCAATAGTCAAATTATGGAAGCAGTCCAAGTGTCCATCAATAGATGAGTAAAGAAGATGTGGTATACATATGTGATGGAATATTATTTAGCCACAAAAAAGAATGAAATCTTGGCATTTGCAATGACATGAATGGAGCTACAGAGTATAATGTTAAGTGAAATATCAGTCAGTAAAAGACAAATATTCATGCGATTTCACTCATGTGAATTTATGGAAAAAAAACAAATGAACAAAAGAGAGAGAAAAAACAAAGAACAGACTCTTAACTACAGAGAACAAACTGATGGTTACCAGAGGGGAGATGGGTTGGGGGATGAGTGCAACAGATGAAAGAGATAAAGAGTACACTTATCATGATGAGTACTGAGTGATATACAGAATTGGTGAATCACTGTATTGTATACCTGAAACTAATATAACACTGTGTATTAACTAACTGGAGTGAGTGAATGAATGAATGAATGAATGAATAAATAAAGACTCGTGATTAGTTGGAAATATTGAGATGATTGGTTCTGTAAGAGAAGCTTTTTTCACTAGCAGGAAAGTAAAGGAATGCTCTGGTATTCAATTGTCACTCACCCATCCAGGAGTGGATAGTGACACCACAATTGAAGTATTTTCTTGGGAAGCTGATTTTGAATTTTTCTTTCTTTTTTATTTTTAAAGTTTACATGCCTTCCTCAGAAGAAAAGCACACCTCTCTTTGATCTCAGTGATATCATGAGACTAAGATGCTGCTATGGACTGAAATGTGTCCCTCCAAATTTATGTTGTCGTCCTAACCCTCACTATGACTGCATTTGGAGATAGGACCTTTAAAGAGGTAATTAAGGGGGCATCTGAGTAGCTTAGTCCAACTTTGGTTCAGGTTATGATCTCACAGTTCATAGGTTCAAGCCCCGTGTCAGGTTCTGTGCTGACAACTCAGAGCCTGAAGCCTGCTTTGGATTCTGTGACCCCTCTCTCTTTGTCTCCCCCTCTCTCCCTCCCTCTCTCTCTCTCTCTCTCTCTCTCTCTCTCTCTCAATCTCTCAAAATTAAATAAACATTTTTAAAAATTTTAACAAAAAATTAAAGAGCTAATTAAGGATAAATGAGGTCACACAGGTGGGGCCCTCATCCAATAAAACTGGCATCACTATAAAAAAAGGAGAAACATCAGGGGTCTCTATGCATACCCAGAGAAAAGGCCATGTGAGGATACACCAAAAAGGTGGCCATCTGCACCAGCAGGAAAAACCAAACCTGCTGACACCCTGGTCTTGGACTTCCAGGTTTCCAAACAGTGAGAAATAAATTTCTGCTGTTTAAACTACCCATTCCAGGGTATTTTGTTATGGCATATCTAGAAGACCAAATCCTTAATATAACTTCTCCAACTAGATGGTGCCTGAAACTTCACCTTAGGTACTCCTCTTAAATTATTTAAAGAGCACACAGCTAAGGACCAAGTACATGACATTTGGGACACTAAAAATTAGATAGAAACATACAGTCTTATGAACTCAACACGTTAAGGAAAGACTCCAAGATAATCACATCTGGGAAGAAAGGACATCCCAGAAAGAAGAGAGCCAGAAAAGAGTGTCCTAGATTCTGTCTATAATCTCTGCTCAAATCTCTGGCTAACTCTTGAACCATGTTTGCACAGGGCAAATTGCAATCAGCCTAGATAAGGCTAGAGGAGCTAAAATGAAACTTCAGCTATTGCTCTCTTATAGAAAAGACCAAATTTTCAGTTTGAGCTGAGAGAAAATGACAAAACAAATCAGTATCTTCAAAAAAATAATGAGTGACATTACTGCAAATAGCAGAATGGAGAACTCCAAACCTTCATCCCTCTTAAAGCAATCAACAAGCTGACAAAAAAAAAAGTCAGAATCAACTTTTTCTGAACTCTGGATATAATAAAAGACTTAAAACATCCAGAAGAACACATAATAAAGAAACTACTGAGTTTTGGTAAGAGAGGACTGTAACATTTATTTACCTAAAATCCCCACCCCACCCAGATCAGGTGGCAACCATGAAGATAGTGGCCCAGATTCCTGATGCAGCTTTCTGGTGACAAAGGTGAACAATATGAACCTTGTCCTTAAAGAACTGTAGTTGTGTTTTTGTTCTATCTGATAGCTCACTGAGGTGTCACCTCAGGGGCTTCTCTACTCCCTCTTTACACCCACATAATTTAGAGCTTTCTCAGGCCTGAAGAGTGGTGGGAATATAAAATTATGCAGTTCTTTTGGAGAAGAGGTTAGGATTTACTCAAAAATGTAAGCAGAGAATTAACATGTAACCCAATAATTCCAATCCTAGGTACATATCCAAAAGAATTGAAAATAGGTGTTCAAATAAAAACTTGTACATTAATGATTCTAGCAGTTCTATTCACAATAGCCATAAGATAGAAACAACCCAAATGTCCATCAACTGGTGAGTGGATAAACAAAATGTGGCATATCCATATGATGGAATATTATACAGCCATAAAAAGGAGTGAAATACTCATAGACATACTACAACATGGATTAACCATGAAAACATAATGCTAAGTGAAAGAAGCTAGACACAAAAGACTATATATTCATTATTTGACTTACATGAAATATACAGAGTCGGCAAATCCATAAGAAAGAATGCAGATTAGTGATTTCCAGAGGATGGGGGCAGGGGAGAATGAGAAGTGAGTAACCAATTGACACAGGTTCCCTTCTAGAAGATGAAAATGTTCTGAAATTAGATAGTGGTGACAGTTAATATTATGAATACACTAAATGCCAGTAAATTGTAAACTTTTAAATGGTTAAGGGCGCCTGGGTGGTTCAGTCAGTTAAGCGTCCAACTCTTAGTTTTGGCTCAGGTCATGATCTCGTGGTTTGTAAATTCAAGCCCCAAGTCAGGCTCCGTGCTGACAGCATGAAGCCTACTTAGGATTCTCTCTCCTACTTTCTCTCTGGTCCCCATCCCCACTCACTCACATGCTTTCTCTCTCAAAACAAATAAACTTTACAAATAAATAAACAAATAAATAAAATGGTTAAAATGTTGGGTTTTATGTTTTATGAATTTTATGAATCTATTAGAATAAATGAATTCAGTAATGTTGTAAGATACAAAACCATTACACAAAAATCTGTTGTATTTCTATACACTAATAACAGACTATCAGAAATGATAAATTTGAAAAACAATCCATTTAGAATTGCATCAAAAAGAATAAAATACCTAGAAATAAATTTAAGTAAGGAAGTGAAAGACTTGTGTAGCGAAAACTATGAGACATTAATGTAAGAAATTGAAGATACAAAAAACGGAAAAATAATTTTTGATCATGGATTATAATAATAAATACTTTTTAAATGTCCATACTACCCAAAGCAATCCACAGACTCAACGCAATCCTTATCAACATTCCAATGGTATTTTTCACAGAAATAGAAAAAACAATCTTAAAATTTGTATGGAGCCACAAAAGGCCCCAAATTCCCAAAGCAATCTTGAGAAAAATGAACAAAGCTAGAGATGTCATACTCCCTGGTTTCAAACTCTATTACAGAGCTATAATAATTAAAACAGTATAATTACTGGCATAAAAGCAAACAGATTAATCAACAGAATAGTGAGCCCAGAAATAAACACATGCATATTTGGTCAATACAATTACAAGAAAGGATCCAAGAATATATAATGGAGAAAGGGCAGATCAATAAACAGTGCTGGGAAAACTAGACAGTCACATGCAAAAGAATGAAACTGGACTTTCATATACCATACACAAAAATTAACTCAAATGGGTTAAAGATATGAATGTAACACCTGAAATTATAAAAGTTCTAGAAGAAAACATAGATGGTAAGCTTCTTTTTTTAAATATTTTTTAAAGTTTATTTATTTATTTTGAGAGAGACAGTGAGTACATGAACAGGGGAGGGGCAGAGAGAGAGAAAGAGAGAGAGGTAATCCCAAGCAGGTTCTGCAGGGACAGCACAAAGCCCAACAGGGTGCTCAAACTCACAAAACTGTGAGATGATGACCTGCACTGAAATCAAGATTTGGATGCTTAACCAACTGAGCCACCCAGGTACCCCAGGTGGTAAGCTTCTTAACATAAACTTTGGCAATGATTTTTTGAATCCGACACCAAAAATAAAAACAAAAGCAAAAATTAGCAAGTAGGACTATATCAAACTAAAAAGCTTCTGCACAACATAGGAAAATAATCAACAAGACAAAAAGGTAACCTACTGGATGGGAAAAGATACTTGCAAATCATATATCTTGTAAGGGGTTAATATTAAAAATATATAAAGAACGGTAACAACCCAATAGTGAAAACAAATAATTCTATTTAAAAATGGGGAGAAGATCTGAATAGACATTTTTCTAAAGACATACAAATGGCCAACAAGCACATGAAAAGATGCTCAACATCATTAATCTTCCAGAAAATGAAAATCAAAACCACAATGAGATATCACCTCACACCTGTCAGAATGGCTAGTATCAAAAAGATAAGAAATAACAAGTTTTGGTGAAGATATGGAGAAAAGAGAAAACTTGCACACTCTTAGCGGGACTGAAAATTGATACAGCCACTATGGAAAACAGTTTGGAGGTTTCTCACAAAATTAAAAATATAATTATCAGGGTACTTGGGTGGCTCAGTTGATTAAGCATCTGACTTTTGATTTCAACTCAGGTCATGATCTCAGTTTGTGGATTCAAGCCCTGCATTGGGCTCTGCACTGACAGCACAGAACCTGCTTGGGATTCTCTCCCTCTCCCTCTCTCTCTGCCCTTCCCCTGTTCATGCTCTCTCTCTCTCAAAATAAATAAGTAAACATTAAAAAAATAGAATTATCATACGATCCAGCAATTCCACTTCCAGGTATTTACAGGAATATATATGAAAAATGAAAACACCAATTTGAAAAGATAATAGGCATCCCTATGCCCACTGCAGCACTCTTTCCAACAGAAAAGATATGGAAACAATCTAAGTGTCCAATGATAGATGAATGGATAATAAAATTGCGGTATATATACCATGGAATATTATTCAGCCTTAACAAGGAATGAATCTTTTTCATTTGCAACAATATGGATGAACCTCAAGACTTGAGGATTTTATGCTAAGTGAAATAAGTTAGAGAAAACCAAATATTGCATAATCTTTTATTTGCCATCTTTAAAAAACAAAAAAAAACAAGATCATAGATACAAAAAAACATATTAGTAGTTGCCAGAGGCAGAGAGAGGGTAAGAGAAAAGGGCAAAGAGGGTCATAAGTAAAAAAAAAAAAAAAAAAAAAGTTTTTAATTAAAAAATAATTTAAACAAAATTTTTTTAACATAATAAAATTCAGTCTCCATAGTCTCCAGTATTTTTCACAATGTCCAGGATACAATCCAAAATCACTTAACATATCAAAAAATAGAATAAACATTATTTATACTCAAACAGAAGGACAGGAAAGTGTGACCTCAGGATACTCTGGACATTAAAATTAGCAGACGATCTTTCTTAAGTTTATTTCTTTATTTTGAGAGACAGGGAGAGAACACCAGCAGGAAAACTTCTGCTCTGTGAAAGCCGCTGGTAAAAGAGTGAAGAGAGAAGTCCAAGACTTAGAGAAAATATCAACAAAATATATATTGGAAAGAAGACTCTTATCTAACACATACCAAGAATTCTTAAAACTGAACAATAAAAAAAATAATAATAAAAATAGGGAGATTCATGAGATTCTTTGATGGACTATACCCCACTTCCAGTGCCACCATTCTGTCACTGAAATTGTTCTCAAGAAACTGAATGACCCGTTGGAAAAAGCCAGGGCTGTTAATATGGGTGTTGCTGTGGGCTTGTCATATATGGGCTGTTTATTACATTGAGGTATATCTCCTCTATACCCAGTTTGAGTTTTTACCATGAAAGGATATTGAATTCTATCAAATGCTTTTTCTACATCTATGGAGATACTTATATGACTTTTATCCTTCATTCTGTTAATGTGTATCGCACTTGATTTATGGATGTTGAACTATCCTTGCATCTCAGAGATAAATCCTTCATGATGATGGGATATAATCTTTTTAATGTGCTGTTGAATTCAGTTTGCTAGTATTTTGTGGATGCTGCCCCATAATGATGTTTTCTCAATCTTAATATTCAGGGTCCTCCAACACAATGGATGGTCCTCACACAGAGCTCCCAGTCAATCTTCATTTTCCTTCATTTCCAAACCAAGAATAGGCAGATAAAAATCCTCATATATTTAAGTAAAATCTACAGCATGGAAGAAAAAAATCATGGGAAGCACAGAAAGAAACTGTCCTTTTAGGAAAAAGCAAGAATTAAGAGGAACAAAGAAAACCATTTTAAAAGTATGCCCTGATTGAAGTAGTCTTTGGAGAGCCAAATATTTCAAACTTATCTCTTGTTTGATACACTGGGATTGTGAAACTTTGGAACAATAAACCAAGATTTGGAGTGGATAAAAGCTATGCTCTTCTTGCATTCTGATCAAAAGTTTATGGCCGGTAGACCCTTAGGAACATTGTCATATATCCTCAGAGATACAAGTACTCTAAAGATTGCTGTTATGTTCAAATCGAAACTAAGATATTAAAGGGGCACCTGGCTGGCTCAGTCAGTGCAGCATGTGTCTCTGGATCTGAGGGTCATGAATTCAAGCCCCACATTGGGCAGAGAGAGTACAAAAACAAAACAAAAAAACCACTAAAATATTTAAAAATTTTGATGAGGGGAGGCTTGGTGGCTCAGTCAGTTAAGCATCCGACTTCAGCTCAGATCACAATCTCACTGCTCTTGGGTTCAAGCCCTGCGTCGGGCTCTGGGCTGACAGCTAGGAGCCTGGAGCCTGCTTCATATTCTGTGTCCATTTCTCTGCCCCTCCCCTGCTTGCGCTGTCTCTCTCTATATATATCCCTGTCTCTCTCTCTCAAATATAAAATAAAACATAACAAAAATTTTTCTCATTAAAAAATTTAGATGAAGTGTTTGATTGTTATAAAAGAAAAATTAACAGAGGAACCTGGGTGACTCAGTCAGTTATGCATCCAACTCTTGATTTCAGCTCATGTCATGATCTCATAGTTAGTGGGTTCAAGCCCTGCATCAGGCTCTGTGCTCTCAGGAGATTCTCTCTTCCCTCTCTTCCTCTCTCTGCCCCTGCTCCACTCGCACACATGTGTGCGTGCTCTCTCTCTCTCTCTCAAAATAAATAAATGTTTTTGAAAAAACAAAAATTAACTCTTTAAAAAAGAGTCAATTAACAATTGACTCAAAATGAAGTAAACAAACTGAATGGAATAAACTGAAGTGGCAAAGTTCTACATCCCAGTTTTTACCAATGCATGAGAGGCAGAGAGAAGGAAAAAAGAAACCAGGCCCAAAGAGCTTTACTTGTTAATCTTCTATAAAGTCAACAAGTAACAATTATTAAGTTATTTAAATTTTACAGCCTTCATAAAAAGATAGAAAACTTCCAGGGCACCTGAGTGGCTCAGTTGGTAGAGCGTCCAACTTCAGCTCAGGTCATAATCTCGGGGTTTGTGAGTTCGAGCCCAGCACCCTGTGCTGACAGCTCAGAGCCTGGAGCCTGCTTTGGATTCTGTGTCTTAGTCTCTCTCTGCCCCTCCCCCACTTGTGCTCTGTCTCTCTCTGTCTGTCAAAAATAATAAATGTAAAAAAAAGAAAAGGAGAAAAAAATTCCCAAGCAAAAATAATATATTAGCAAGTTTGAATTCAAAATTTGATTAAGAAGATAATATGTCATGATTAAGTAAATATTACCCACAGATGTCAGCAAAACTGGCAGGATAAGAAACTCTGAAAGTTCAATCCTCCATAAAATCAATGAAAAAACTTGCAAAAATTGTCAGAATTTATTTAGTCAAGAAAAACTATTAGATATTGGTTAGAAGAGTGAGCTTTGTGGCATTTTAACTTACCCTACTCCCATCTCCTGCTTCCTAGCTATTCAGCAGCTTTGAAAAAACAACAATCCACATTTAGGTACTGGAGGGAGCAAAACAGACCTAGAGCTCTTTCAGAGGCTCAGTTCCAAAAAGGAGTCAGTATTTGATCTGTCTTGTTCCTATAAGGCCCTACTCAAAAGATCTGTCGTTATCAATAAGCAAGAAGGAAATGCCTCATCATATACAAGGGATTCGCAATAACATTAATTGCTAATTCCCCATCAGAAACCATGGAGGCCAGAAGGAAGTGGGAAGACATATTCAAAGTGCTAAAAAATTTAAACTATCAACCAAGAATTCTATATCCAGCAAAATTAACCCTCAAAAATGAAGGAGAAATTAAGACATTCCCAGATAATAAAAAAAGTAAGATAGTTCTTCTCTAGCAGATCTGCCCTACAATTAATACCAAAGGAACTTTTTCAGACTGAAATAAAAGGATACTAGACAGTGATAAAATAAAGAACACCAATAAATGTAACTACATAGGTAAATATAAAAAATGGTATAAATGTGTTTTTTGTTTTTAATTTATTTTCCATCAAATATAAATGACAACTGCATAATTCAATAATTATAAATCTACTTTGGCAGGCAAATAAAATTATAAAGATGTAATTTGTGACATAACAGCATATGAGGGTGGGTGGAATGGATCTATAGAGGAGCAAAGTTTTGTATACTGCCGAAATTAAGTTGGTTTTTTTTTTTTTTAATTTTTTTTTTTTTCAACTTTCTTAATTTATTTTTGGGACAGAGAGAGAGACAGAGCATGAACGGGGGAGGGGCAGAGAGAGAGAGGGAGACACAGAATCGGAAACAGGCTCCAGGCTCCGAGCCATCAGCCCAGAGCCTGACGCGGGGCTCAAACTCACGGACCGCGAGATCGTGACCTGGCTGAAGTCGGACACTTAACCGACTGCGCCACCCAGGCGCCCCGAAATTAAGTTGGTTTTAATTGAAACCAGATTGTTATAAATTAAGAGGTTAATGGTAATCCCCAAAGCAATCTAAGATACATAGCAAAAGAACTGACAACTGATATTTTCTATAGTAGAAAATATCTGCTCTTTCCTTGCGGCCACCCAGTTGCGTGGAGGCGGAGGCTCAGGTGCAGTCAAGATTCAGCTCCACATGGGTGCCTGGGTGGCTCAGTCAGTTAAGTGTCCAAATTCAGCTCAGGTTGTGATCTCACAGTTTGTGAGTTTGAGCCTCGCATTGGGCTCCATGCTGACAGCTCAGAGCGTGGAGCCTGCTTTGGATTCTGTGTCTCCCTCTCTCTGCCCCTCCCCTGCTCATGCTCTGTCTCTCTCTCTCTCTCTCAAAAATAAACATTAAAAAAAAACTTGTTTTTTTTTAAAGATTCAGCTCCACCCATAATCTGCCACCATGGCTGAGGAAGGCATTGCTGTTGGAGGTGTAAATACTGAGTTGCTGAAGACCACTCTCATCCATGATTAGAGTACATGGCCTAGTACATGGAATTCACAAAGCTGCCAAAAGCTTAATAAGCGCCAAGCCCATCTTTGTGTGCTTGCATCCAACTGTGATGAGCCTATGTATGCCAAGTTGGTGGAGGCCCTTTGTGCTGAACACCAAATCAACCTGATTAAGGCTGATGACAACAAGAAGCTAGGGGAATGGGTAGGCCTCAGTAAAATTGACAAAGAAGGAAAACCCTGTAAAGCAGTTGTGTGGTGGCTAAGGACTATGGTAAAGAGTTCAGGCCAAGGATGTCATTGAAGAATACTTTAAATGCAAGAAATGAACAAATAGAAAACTTGGTTCTTGTTCCAAGAAAAGAAGGAAAGAAAGAAAGAAAGAAAGAAAAGAAAAGAAAAAGAGAGAAAGAAAAGATCTATTTAACACAAAAGAAAGGAGTAATGGAGAACTGGAGGATCAAAAAAAAAGACATAAGATATGTTAAAAACAGCAAAATGTGTAATTCCTACCTTATTAGTAATTGTATTAAATGTAAACAGATTAAACTCTCCAATTAAAAGGGAGACATTAATGAACAAAGAAACATGATGCAGCTATATGCTTTATACAATAGACACACTTCAAATTCGAAAACACAAACAGGTTAAAAGAAAATGGAAAAAGGTATACCACGTGAAAAGAAATGAAAAGAGCTAGAGTAGTGATATTAATATCAGACAAAACAGAATTTAAGACAAAAATTGTTACTAGAGGGGCACCTGGGTGGCTCAGTCGGTTAAGCATCCTACTCAGCTTCAGCTCAGGTCATGATCTTACAGTTCATGGCTTCAAGCCCCACATTGGGCTCTGGACTGACTCTGTGCCTGCCTCTCTTTCTGCCCCTCCCCCATTCACATGCACGTGCTCTCTCTCTCAAAAATAAAAAATTGTAATAATTTTGTATTATTATAATTTTTGTATATAATAATTTATTATTGTAAATAATAAAAAAATTCAAAAAATTGTAGTAGAGATAAAGAATGACATTTTATAATGATAAAAAATGTGAACCAAGAATATATAACATTTATAAACATATATGCATCTAACAGAGCTTCAAAATGCGGGAATAAAAAACTGACAGAATTAAAGAAAGAAATAGTTAATTCAATAGCACTAATTAGAAATTTCAATATCCTCATTTTCAATTATGAACAGAACAGCTAGACAGAAGATCAGTAAGGAAATAGAAGCCTTAAACAACACTATAAACCAACTACACCTAACAGACATCTACAGAATGCTCTGTAACAGAAAAATACATATGCCACTCAAGTGCACATGGAATATTCTCTAAAACAGATGATATTTTAGGACATAAAACAATTCTTATTAATTTGGGAACTGAAATCATGCAAAGTGTATTCTCTGATGACAATGGAGTGAAACTAGAAATCAATAACAGAAGGAAATTGGGGAAATTAAACAACACATTCCAAAATAACCAATGGGTCAAAAGAAATCAGAAAGGAAATTAGAAAATACTGTGAGATTAATGAAAACAAAAATACAACTTCTAACAATGTGGAACTGAGTCAAAGCATGGCTCAGACGAAACTTTATAGCTGTAAATGCCTACTAATAGAAAGAAGCTAGGGGCATCTGGGTGGCTCCAGTTGAGCATCTGACTCTTGGTTCCTGCTCAGGTCATGGGTCCTGGAATTGAGCTCTGTGTTGAGCTCTGCACTGAGCCTGGAGCCTGCTTAAGATTCTCTATCCCTCCCTCAGGCCCCTCTTCCCTGCTTGTATGGTCTCAGAGAAGGAGAAGGAGGAGGAGGAGGAGGAGGAGGAGGAGGAGGAGGAGGAGGAGGAGGAGAAGAAGGAGAAGAAGAAAATATTTTTTTAAATAAAATAAATAAAAATTAAAAAAGAAGTTTAACTCTGCATATCTCTACACCCTTCCCTTCAGTGACTACACTCGATAATTTAAAAATAGCATTTATAACATTTAAAAGCCTTCTCTAATACATGGCCCATTTCCTGGCTACTGTATTTCTGTGTAAACAGTAATATTTTCATCACTCACACACAAGACTGGAAACTCTGTCCCCTTCCTACCTTTGTCCCACCTGATCTTCACCAGAAGGGCAGAAGAGGATTCTCTCTCACATCCTACCCCATGCTCACACCAAATGAAAAGAAGATGATTTACCATAACAATAAATTAACTGCAACAGGAAAGGTTTGTTTGTTTGACAGGTCTCCAGTGTGGAGATGGTGAAGATCCAGGGCAAGCCAGAGCCTGGTAGGGGAGGGGTAAATGGAAAGAAGACAGGAGAACAAGAGGGAAACAGACTTCCTAGTGCCCCAGGTAGTGAATTCTCAACTGTCTGAAAGGTGACCTGAGGAAAGAAGTTCACAGAAATCATTCAACTCCAAATTTATCCTTGATTCTGTCTAATGAATGCTGTCTGGTATTTGAGACTGAGCCCATATGTCTTTCTAACTATGGCAGTTAATTTATTACAAACTATATTTCAGTGTATGGAGAATGAATGATTCTGTTCTTAATTCCATTTTTCTTTTCATTTGCTTAACAGTCACTAAGCCCCTCCCCTACAAGCTAATCTTACTCTGCTGACAGATTCCTTTCAGTGATATCATTACTTCACTGTTCTTTTTTTCCTTTTATAAAACCCTTCAACTTTGAATGATCTAAGCATCTCAACTAAAGGATATGTCAAAAATAAAGAAATGCAAGCATAAATGAATTGTGTCTTTAAAACAATAGAATTTGGGGAGCACCTGGCCGGCTCAGTGAGTGAAGCAAGTGACTCCCAACCTCAAGGTTGTGAGTTCAAGCCCCACATTGGGTGTAGAGATTACTTAAAAATAAAATCTTTAGGGGCATCTGGATGGCTCAGTCAGTTGAGCATCTAACTCTTGATTTTGGCTCAAGCCATGATCCCGGGGTCATGAGATCAACCCCCTCATCAGGCTCTGTGCTGAGCATGGAGCCTGCTTAAGATTCTCTCTCTCTCTCTCTCTCTCTCTCTCTCTCTCTCTCTGAGCACCCCCCCCCCCCCCCGGCTTGTACTCTCTCTGTCTAAAATAAAATCTTAAAAAATAGAACTTTTTATAATTTATATAGAATCATTATTTTTAACAATATCCTTATTCTAAGGATATTGATCTCACCTCTAGGCTAATGACTGCCAAATTTGATTTTTCCATACCAAATTCTAACTCATACTCCATAATTCCAGTTGCCTATTGAACTTTCATTAGATGTCTCATTGTCACAGCACCAAAATACTTAAATGGCACTTGATTCCCACAGAGTTCCCAATACCAAATCCTCTCATGGTCCTTCTGTATCTCACTTGTTCCTGGGAATTAGGACAGCTTTGCTGGTGCCCTCATTTCAATAAGCCCATCATTAAGGCAACAACTTCAGCTTCTGCCTAAAGTTTCTCTCTCCACAAGGCTCAGGCTCAAATCTAAAGTACCAAGGTCTCCTCCTCCCCATTTCCAGTCACATCTGATGAGGGAGCATAAAGCAAGCTGAGGACAAAACACAAGCTAGCAACCTCCCACCCCCAGGTGGGATTTTTGTGACATTCCCCAGGCACTCCTGGTAGCCCAAGAACAAAGGAAAGGACAGAAAACAAGTGGTTAAACTGACAGAGTCTCCATCAGTTTACAAATATCTTATCAACAGCCTTACCTCCAGGAACTCCCTACTATCTTAATGAGAATGCTTTGCTAGAGGTAAAACAACCCTAGCTTGACAATAGCTAGGCCTCCAGTAATCTGTGAGTCTTCTTTAGCATATGGAAATCGCTTTAAGAAACTTCCTCTTAAAAATGAAAGACTGGGACTTCATCAAGATAAAAAGCTTCAGCACAGGGAAGGAAACAATCAGCAAAACTAAAAGGCACCAAAAGAATGGGAAAAGATATTTGCAAATGATGTATCAGATAGATAAAGGGTTAGTATCCAGTATCTATAAGGAACTTCTCAAACTCAATACCTAACAACAAAAACAACAACAAAAATCCAGTGAAGAAATGGGCAAAAGACATGACTTTTCCAAGAAAGAAATCCAGATGGTTAACAGACACATGAAAAAAATGCACAACATCACTCATCATCAGGAAATACAAATCACAACCACCATGAGATACCACCTCACTACCCTATGGCCCAACAATTGCACTACTAGGTATTTATCCAAAGGATACATAAATGCTGATTTGAAGGGACACATGCAACCCAATGTTTATAGGAGCACTATCGACAATAGCCAAAGTATGGAAATAGCCCAAATGTCCATCAACTGATGAATGGATAAAAAAGATGTGGTATATACAATGGAAAATTACTCAGCACTCAAAAAGAATGAAATCTTGCCATTTGCAACAATGTCGGTGAAACTAGAGTGTATTATGGTAAGCAAAATAAATCAGTCAAAAAATGACAAATATCATATGACTTCACTCATAAGATACAAAACAGGTGAAAATAAGGGAAGGAAAGCAAAAATAATATAAAAACAGAGAGGGAGGCAAACCATAAGTGACTCCTAAATATAGAGAACAAACTGAGGGCTGCTGGTGGGCTGTTAAGCAGGGGAAAGGGCTAAAGGGTGAGGGGCATTAAGGAGGACACTAGCTGGGATGAGCACTGGGTGTTACATGTAAGTGATGAATTACTAAGTTCTATTCTTGAAAAAAATATATTTTTTTTTCTTAAAAAAAAA
Organism: Panthera pardus; assembly: GCF_024362965.1. NCBI lineage: Eukaryota > Metazoa > Chordata > Mammalia > Carnivora > Felidae > Panthera > Panthera pardus. The sequence continues at coordinate 85,249,024 of NW_026526721.1, forward strand.
AAAAAAGAAACTTCTCTTGACTTACTTCCCCCAACTCCACAGTATATAAGCAGTCACTCTTCACAACCATCCAGTGCAGATCTTACTGCCCATGGGTCCTGTCCCATGCTTTAATAAAATCACCTTTTTGCACCAAAGATATCTCAATAATTCTTTCTTGGACATTGGCTCTGGACCCCCAACACTCCAAAACCCCATCAACATCCAACCACAATCCTTATGCAATTAAACCCTGTGACAGTTTATCTCACAGGCCTACATATAAATCTGTTTTAGACTTATAGTAATATCACTGTAAACTAGTCTGTTCTCTCTTTTCTCTCTTTTCCTCTCCTTCTTTCCTCCCTCTTTATCAACTAAATTCAAAATGTCACATCAGCTTGTCCATTCCATTTATAATCTATGTTATAAGAGCTCCCAAGGCAAATTAGATACATGAGACTATATGAAAACTATATGAAGAGATCTCTTCAACTACGTTCCTCTTCATTGGAAGTAAATGGAATAACCATGATTTGTGCTTTCAAGCAAGGTATGCAAGATTTTCTATGTCCATTCCCAGCAGATGAACAATATTTTTGCAACAAAGGAAAAAAATGCAATTTCTTCATATTCTTTGATAAGATCCTTTATTTATTTATAGTCAGATCTTGCTAGTTTTTTTATATTGCTATAAAGAACAAGGAGACTTTGGATTTCAGTGATGGTGGCCAAAGTAATTCAGATCATCCTCTGAAAAAAGGCAAACTGGAAAGAATAGATAACATACATAAAACATTGACTTGGATAAGTCAGGACAGCTAACAAGATTAAAGAATAATTTATCTGAAATATTAGAGAAGTCAGAGATTCAGAGAGTTTAGCCAAACATTGGCCTCTTTTGCCTTGACTGGTGGCATTTGCCAATTTTGGGTGAGGTGACTGAGATACTATAGAGCGTTTTTTGACAGGTTTATGCAGCAAGGATGACAAAATTGATTCCAGGCTTCCCAATGATAAGAGCTCCAGTAAACGATCCATCTTTGTATTAGCACTCCCAAAGAGCATTCTCTGTTGAGTTGAGAGAACCAGAATGAAACCCAGCTTCAAGTTAGTTATCTGAGTGGTTTAGAAAATATTAGTTGGATTAAAGTAATTACATAAGTAGGTGTTTGTAGACATTTGGGAAAGGGAGAAAAAAATCCCCTATGGAAAATGTAACATTTCTCAAGTTCCAACTAATTTCTACAAATAATTTTTAAATGAAATATCTGGCAGAAAATGAAGTATAAGCAAATACAAGAGAAGTCAGGACAACAAACAAGAATAAGTATAAACAACAAACAGCTCTAGATTTGATCATACATGAACTTAAAATAGCTATGCTTTTTTTTTTTCATTGAAGAGATTAAAAATTTTGTCAGTGAGCTAAAACTATACCCAGTGACCAGAAAGTTTATAAAGAGCCAAACAGAAATTCTAAAATTGAAAAGGAACCAAAATTAGGAACACAACTGCTGTGTTTAGCAGCATATTAAACTTAGCTAATGAGGGAATCTATAAACTGAAAGATCAGGAAAAAAAAAAAAAAAAAAAAAAACCTTTAATAATGAAGCACAGAAATAGAAAAGGATGCACAAAACAGAATTCAGAGTTTGGTGGTTTTAAGAAATATCCATAATATATCTTATATATTCCATATATCCACAATATATCTTAAGATATATCCACAATATATATTTGACATTCATCCTCTCAAAAGTTAGAGTTTAATTCCTCTCCTCTAGACTGTGGGCTGGACTTAATAATTTACTTCTAACAAATGGAATATGGTGGAAGTAACAGTGTAGAACTTCCAAAATTAGGTCATAGAAGGCATTACAATCTCTTCCTTGCATTCTCTCTCATTTCACTTAATCTGGGGATTAAGGGGATAGCCAGATACCCTATCATGAGACATGCAACAGCCTTATGAAATATACTATCCACGTGGTGAGGAAATGTGGCCTCCTTTCAAGAGCCATGTGAGCAAGCCATTTTGAAAGAGTTCCCTTTAGCCACATAAAAACCTTTAGATGAGTATGGCTCTAACCAACATCTCAACTGCAACCTCATGAGAGAGCCTGAGCCAGAATGATGATTGCTCTATAATTCTTGATCTAAAGAAACTGCATTATAACTAATGTTTGTTGCTTTAAGCTATAAATTTTGGGGTGGTTTGTTATTCAGTCACGGATAACAAATTCACAGAATAAAAGAAAACAGATGCAGTAAGAATTTTTTACACGTTATCTAACTGAGGTTTCAGAAAAAGAGAAAACTGAAAACAGGGTAAAAATAATACCTGAGGAAATATGACTGAGAATTTTTCAAACTGAAAACAAAAATCCATAGGTTCGTGAAGAAAAACTATTCCCAAGAAATGTAAATTAAAAAAAAATCCACATCTGGGGCACCTGCATGGCTCAGTCAGTTGAGCATCCAACTTCGGCTCAGGTCATGATCTCGCAGTCTGTGAGTTCAAGCCCCGCATCGGGCTCTGTGCTGACAGCTCAGAGCTTAGAGCCTGCTTCTGATTCTGTGTCTCCCTCTTTCTCTGCCCCTCCCCCACTCATGCTCTGTCTCTGTCTCAGAAATAAATAAACATTAAAAAAAAACCCACATGTAGGTATATTATAATTAAATTGCTGAGGGAAAAAAAGATAAAGATAAAAACTTAAAAGCACACCCCTCCAAAAAATGATAGAGGTACAAAACTATACTGAGAGACCTTTCTTCTCACCAGAATACAATGGGAACCACAGATAATGAAATGGCTTATTTAAAGTTATAAAAGAAATTAGCTATTAATCTACAGCTATATAGAGAATATAACCTTTAATAAACAAAACAAAGATATTTCTGAGTAAACAAAAATTGTAGGTCACCAACAGGCCTGCAATAAAGAACTACTGGAAGTATTTCTTCAGGTGGAGGGAATATGATCACAGACAGAGGCATGGAAATGAAGAAAAGAAAAACAAAAAGAATAAAGAACAACAGAGATGATAACTATATGGGTAAATCTTAGTGAATACTGACTGTATAAAATAAAAATAAGGTTTTCAGCATTTAAAATGCATGTATAATTAAAATATATGAAAATAACACAGAAGGCAGAAAGGGGAAAAAGTCTTTTAAGAAATCACAGAAGTATTAATGTATATTAGATTCTAGGAAGTCGAAAAGCCATGGTATACTATTAAGAGTAGCCACCACAATAACAGTAAAAGAGTGTGTAACTAACAAGTAATGGAAGAGCAGAAACAGAATTCAAAAAACAAAACACTTGACTAATCCAAAAGAGGATAAGAAAGAAACAATGTAGTTAAATTCTCTGCTCAGGGTCTCACATGGCTGAAACCAAGTTGTCAACTCAGGCTGCAATCTCACCTGAGGCTTGGGGGCCTCTTCCCAACTCAGTGCAGTTATTGACAGAATTCAGTTCTTGCAGGTGTAAACTAAGGACTCGTTTTCTTATTGGCTGTCAGCTCCTAGAAGTTGTTCTCAGCTCCCAGAAGCCACCTTCAGGTCCTAGCCACAGGCCTTTTGAAACATGACGGCTTACTTCTTCAAAGCAAGTGGGAGAATCTCCTTCCAGTCTGCTGTGACAGTTTCTTACATAAAGTAATATAACCACAGGAATGACTATCAAATCACCTTTGCCATATTATGTAATCTAATCAAGAGCAATGAGCCCACCATGTCCACAGGTCCAGCCCACACCCACAGGGATAAATCATGCTATGGATGAACACCAGTGCCTCGGAATCTCGGGAACTATCGTAGAATTTGACTTACCACAGTGTGGACTGTGGGGAGGAAGAGAATACAAAGGAATGGAAAAACCTTGAATGGGTAGAGAGTAACTGGAAAAGGGAATAAAACGGATTGAGGAGTGATGGCAAGGAGAAAAAGAGCTGAGCAAACAGCATTGAGGGGAACTGGGAGCGCTTAGAGCTTTGTCTGTCAATAGATTTTGTGTGAGGCAGACAGTAAGAAAGAGACAATAAGGACACAAGACCTTAAAGAAATTCTTCTATTATGTCTTAGTCCCTCTTAAAATATTTTCTTCAGAGACCGCCGAAAATATCTTAATTTCTTTCAACAAATTGTATGTGCAGTTATTTTTGTTTGTTTTTATGTTCTGCTTCACTGTTGTTCCTATCAGTGCAAATATGTGCTCAGAATGAACTTCAACATGAGCCAACATTGTTTTCATTATACTGGAAAGATCAGGCTTAGGACGCAAACAGACCTTAAATAAAATCTCTAGTCCTTCACGTACTGGCTAAGTTATGTTTTTAAACCAAGAGCCGCTTATTAAGCATTATGTGCCTATGCTAACTGATGTTGCTTACTTTAGCTGATGATCAAGATATTGCCTCTAGTAGACTGTTTTATCTCCTATAACCTGGTTAAGTGACAGCTGTGATCACCAGCTTATCCAGAGTGACAATGAAATAACTAAATGCTGTTAACTGCTTCATTAACTTCCTTATGGATAAATTGCTTACAGATAAATTCCCTAATATCCTTATGGTTACATGCATTAAAAAGGGTATCTATAACTGTCTCAAGTACATAATAAATGTCAGCTTCTACTATGATAGTTTTTATTATTTCTTGCATCCTGGTAAACCAAATAGCATATACTATTATTAAGTCATGATCTGAAAAACAGAAGAGTGAAATTAAAACATGTCAGGAGGAAAGATCATACTAAGATCATGCTTCCCAGCCTAGACTGCAAAAGCACCACAGAGGCTGAGGTTTTCATCTGTCTCACCATAGATTTTTTCTCAGAGCTCTGCTCTGAGGGTTCAGTGAGTACAGTAAGTGCTCAATGAGTACAATATTTAATAAATGAAAACAATATTCAATGTCTGAATACCAGTTGTATTTGTGGTGCACAATGGCCTTATTGAGGGATCCAGGTTCGGATCCAGGTTCAAAGTAGAGGTAGAAGACTTACCTGTCAGAAAGTGAAGGGCTTGGTAGGGCTTGGAAGAGTGGAAAATAAATTATGTTCTTGATAGAAGATACTGCAAGTAATAAGTTCATTCATTTTACAAATATCCTTTGAGCACTTTCTATATGATAATAGATATGATAATAGATCTTGTAAGGAGTAAAGTATATGAGACATGATTTCAACTCACAAGAATCTTCAGGAATGGGAAAAGATATTTGCAAATGACATATAGGACAAAAGGCTAGTATCCAAAATCTATAAAGAGCTCACCAAACTCCACACCCGAAAAACAAATAACCCAGTGAAGAAATGGGCAGAAAACATGAATAGACACTTCTCTAAAGAAGACATCCGGATGGCCAACAGGCACATGAAAAGATGCTCAATGTCGCTCCTCATCAGGGAAATACAAATCAAAACCACACTCAGATATCACCTCACGCCAGTCAGAGTGGCCAAAATGAACAAATCAGGAGACTATAGATGCTGGAGAGGATGTGGAGAAACGGGAACCCTCTTGCACTGTTGGTGGGAATGAAAATTGGTGCAGCCACTCTGGAAAGCAGTGTGGAGGTTCCTCAGAAAATTAAAAATAGACCTACCGTATGACCCAGCAATAGCACTGCTAGGAATTTACCCAAGGGATACAGGAGTACTGATGCATAGGGGCACTTGTACCCCAATGTTTATAGCAGCACTCTCAACAATAGCCAAATTGTGGAAAGAGCCTAAATGTCCATCAACTGATGAATGGATAAAGAAATTGTGGTTTATATACACAATGGAGTACTACATGGCAATGAGAAAGAACGAAATATGGCCCTTTGTAGCAACGTGGATGGAACTGGAGAGTGTGATGCTAAGTGAAATAAGCCATACAGAGAAAGACAGATACCGTAAGTTTTCACTCTTATGTGGATCCTGAGAAACTTAACAGAAACCCATGGGGGAGGGGAAGGAAAAAAAAAAAAAAAAAAAGAGGTTAGAGTGGAAGAGAGCCAAAGCATAAGAGACTCTTAAAAACGGAGAACAAACTGAGGGTTGATGGGGGGTGGGAGGGAGGGGAGGGTGGGTGATGGGTATTGAGGAGGGCACATTTTGGGATGAGCACTGGGTGTTGTATGGAAACCAATTTGACAATAAATTTCATATATTGAAAAAAAAAAACAAGAATCTTAAGTTCAATAGAGAAAATACTTGTATACCAATAATTTCTATACAAGGCTAGATGAGGTAAGCGGCATGTGTAAAACAAAATTGTACAGTTTAGAGAAAAGAGATCACTTTAGACCATGGACTAGCTCAGTGCCATGAGCCAAATTCATCCTGTGGCTTGTTTTTGTCAAGGTCCACAAACTAAAAAGGTAGTTTTCACATTTTGATAGAAGAATAAATAGATTACATATGGCCTGGACAGCCTAAATTTTACTGTCACTTTACATAAAGTTTATGGACACCTGTTCACAATGAACAAAGAAGAATAAACAAAAGAAAGCTTCACCGCAGGCACACTGGATCTGGGCCTTTAACTGATGGACAGAGATATGGGATGGGGAAAGGGCACTTGGAACAGAGAGAATCGTTTGAATAAAAACCCAGGGGCAGTGGACTTGAGTGCACATCTGGAGAATAATGGTGACAAATCCTATTTGGCAGGACTATGAGGTTTATGAAGGGAGAAGTGGAAGAGTCTGGAATGATTGTGTGGTGGATGGGCTAAAGAAGTTGACTATGCAGTCACCAAGGACATCACAGTTGCCAGGAAGAATTTCATGGGGTTTTTGCAATGGCCTCTCTTCAAGGACTCTAGAAGATGATTTGTTTCACAGTAGAGCACTATAGCAATGAGATGCTTATGACAATTAGCCAGGAATGAATCCCATGCTTCATTCTGGCCACCAAATAACTTATGAATGCAACACGTATCCCCTTAACTTCAGCCTACGTCAAACTGAAACTCCCAAACGGGTGCCTAAAGACACCTTGTTTTATTACATCTCATCTCCTCCACCATCTACCTCCCTGAAAATGTGATTTAAAATGGGACTTCAGACAGACCCTCCAGTGTAGCTTTTGTTTCACATGACACTATGTTATTAATTCATGACACTATATTATTAATAATATTCACCAACAAGTCACAGACCCACTATTTCACCCTCATTTAGTGGCAATCTCCTGCAATCAAATAATTGTGCTTGTCTGTCTGGCCCGGGCACAAGATGCACTTACACAGACTGTTCTGCTGGTCAGTTCCATTTGCTGACAGCTCAGCAGGGAGGGCTCAATTTACTCAATGCATAAAGCTACTACATACACGTGGAACCCTGGCTGGGGACGGGGGAAAAAGAACTGAGAAACACAACAGAAAAAGACATGCAAAGATGGAATGAAATGGAGGGTTGATTGGGAAATCTCCGTTTGGAAAAAGGCACCTAGGCTACCCCAATTTCCAAGTCCCCTGAAATTCTGAGTGCCTCAATTTTCCTTCCTCACAGACTGAAAGCAGAGTCTTTATCCACAAATACATGCCCCCTAAGTGCTGTCACCCTGGTCAAATACATTTCATTTTTCTGACTGGCCCTCCACTCATGCTCTGGACCAAATAAGGAGAACAGTTCTGGTAATTAAAAAGTAAATCAGGAAGTCAGACTAAGATGCAGTAAGGAAAAAATGAAACAGCTTGAGAAAAGGGAAGAAAAAATCACAGGAGACATAGTTATAAATTATTTTATAATAGCCACAGGGCAGGCTCAGCTGACTGGATGCAGATGAGGCTGACTGGAGTAAACAGTGTCTGGACCTTGGGTCCTCCTTTCTGGCTTCATAGCAACCCCTCCACTTCCCCATTACCGTAGGTCTTTGAATGGTTCCTACCTGGGCAGTCTTTGGTCCCACTTGTTCTAAATCTCTTCTTTCTTCCTTTCTTTCTGTACTCCAATTAAAGTATTCCTCTTACTAGTTATAACCCCAAAAGTATCTCTTAAAATACTTCACAGAGGAGCTGTTGATCACAGCTCAGTATTCATATCCAAACAGGGAACAACAAGATGAATTCCCAATGGAAGATTGTCAGGTCATGGCAGGATCACTGGAGGAAAGGAGGGCAGGAATAGGATAAGTGGAGGTGGAATGAAGAAGGAAAGGAAGAAAATATATACTGAGCACCATTTAGTTTTACATATAGCATTATGTGAGCAGCTGCCTACATAAGATTCCCTAGGCTAAATGGTTGTTAGTCAGGAACTTAAGACTCCACTAATCCAGATCTGAGATAATTCCTAAAAAACAGTGGTCAGGAAAGACAGGAAAAGGTAATTCTGTGACCCTCTCACCTCATGCCCTAACATTACACACACCTGGAGTGTGGACAATAAGGGTGTGCAGTTACTGAACTGTGTCAGCGCTTTAGAAGTCAGTCAACCACTCCGAGGCCCTGTATAAAGTAAAGCTGTTGGGGAAAAAATGGTCTCTACACTTTCTTCTCATTCTTAAATTATATAATTTAATTTCATCAAAATTATTAGATTCAGTTAAAATAATTGAATTAAAATATTAATTAACTATATGGTTAAAATATGTAATTCAATGAATTTTGCCAAATTTCCCCCTCTATAAGGTCATTCCTACAGCAGATAAACATGCTTTTATTTCTTCCATCTTAAAAAAACAAAAACCCCTCCTTACACTACTTCTCCCTCTGGGAACTGTCCTCTTTCTCCAATTCCTTTCTCAGCAAAATTCTTTGAAAGAGATGTCTTATAATCCCTATCTCTATTCTTCTGTCCCCATCACAGCACAGAAGCTCTTCTCATATCACCAGTGATCTCTAGCAGTCAATTCTCAGTTGTTGTTTCATTTGACTATTAGCAGCATTTTACACACTTCTCCACTCAACACTTTCTTCATTTGACTTCCAGGACACCACACTCACCTGGTTTCTGGTCACCCTTTAGAGTCTAACTTTCTGGTTCTTCCTCATCTCCCTGAATTCCAAACACAGAGGATCCACAAAACAGCCCTTATTCCTCTTCTTTCTCTCCCCACTTAGGCAATCAATGATTTCATCTGTTCCTTGGCCTTGAAGACTATCTCTGGGCTGATGACTCCCAGACCTCTCTCTTGACATCATACTTATACATCCAAAAGCCTATGTGAAAACATTCTTTATATACCTAATTGATATCTAAGTTCAAATTTAACATGAAAAAAGTTCCCCAGCTTGTTCTTCCTGAAGTCTTTCTGGTCCCATCCAGTGGCAACTCAATCCTTCCAGCTGCTCAAGCCTACACTTTTGGAGTCACTGTTGACTCCTTTCTTTTTCTCACACACTACATTTCCTCCATCAGCAAAATCTATCAGTTCTTTCTTCAAAACATAAGCAGGAGTCCGGCCCTCCTTTCCATTTCCACTGCTACCATCATCTCCTACTTGAATTATTTCAGTAGCTTCTTAGAACAGTCACCACCCATGCTAGAGACAGACAGAAAGCATAGCCAAATGGACTAACTGGGGAGAATTTAATAAAGGAACTATTTACAAAGGTATCAACAGGATTAAGAGAAACTCAAAATGATGGCCAAAGTGTCTGCGTCTAATAAGGCCACTGGGGCCTTATTAGTAGTAGTAGTCACTACTACTCTTAGACTTGAAGGAGCAAGGAGTGGGAATAACACACATATGTTCACATGCGAACACACACATACGACAGAAACTGTATTCTTCAATGGACAAACTCAGTCAGCCTGTGGCAACCACTAGGTATGAAGATGAAGAAATGAACATCATTAACTGACTGTCCTCCTACCTTCTCATCTTCTGATCATGGACATAAATGAACCCCAAGCCAGAATACAAGAGAGCTTCCTAACTTCGTGTGTTCCTCTGGGATATAGAGCAGAATGGAAAATGACAGAGAAGGGATCTGTAGAGAAAAACAATATATCTGGCAAAATATCCTCATCTGCAAAACAGAAATAAGTATTATTGTCATAAAGTAAAGTGAAATAATCTACATAAAGAATATAGCACAATGTCTAGCACATAGGTTCTAGGGAAAAACAATCTTATTTGCCTGGTATCATATTTCCAAGTGTGGAATTTTATGGAGCTATGCTTTCCATACTTCCTATCATGACCAATTAATGGGCTGTAAACTTCATGGGTTTTCCAAGCATTTTTTTCTAAGAAACAGAAATGACCAGCATACATCTCATGAAGTAAGGATAAATATTGTCTCAAAAACATTCATTTCAATTAAATTCAATTTAAATACACATAAAATTCAAACTCAAAATAATACCTAGGACTCAGAATGTTTTTTCTCCTTCCATTTGGGAGCTACTGAAGCCTTGGCTATCTCTCCTCTCACTTATCTCATGACCACTACTTCCTTGAACTGCTCTTTTGTAATCTAGGATTTTGCTAGCAAAACATCTTTGGCTCAGATGAAATTCAAAGAGGTATTGCCCTGGCTTGGGTACCCCAACTGGTAAGCTACACTGGAAGACATATTATTTTAGTATTTAAAGATGGAGTTGTTCAAATTCTTGAACTCTGCGATCCAAAAGGCCTCACAATTTTGCAGAAAGGAAGAAAATTTCAAATGCAGATATTCATTTGAAATGGTTTTTCAAATCCTATACTGCTTGTGTCACTGCTTTACCTTATGAACATGATGGAGAAATTCTAGCTACAGGGAATAAAGACTAAACTGTCTTCTTTGAGGTAGAAAAAGATTATAAGCTAATCAATTATGTTACTATTCTTGGACCTGTTTGCCAGTTAATATGGTCTTTGACCTCCCATCCTGAAAGTACTTTACTGATTATCTGTGAAACGGCTATGCTCTTGAAACTCTATTTCCAACCATTAAGGAGGAAGGGGAAGATCATGATGTAGTTTCCTATGAAATCGAAGACATGTGCATAAAATGTTTCCATCCCTCAGGTGTCAAATCTAAGATTCTGTGATTAACAGAAACAGAAAAGAGAAATAAATAAAAGGAGCCAGAAGAGAAAGAAATGAAAGAAAGGAGGAAATGGACAGCAGCAGAGATGAGAGAAGATGGAGAAAAGGATTTCCAGGGCAAAAAGGAGGAAGAGAAACCATTACCTGAAATCTTTATTCCATCAATTCCCTGTCACATCCTCTATGGATTTTACTCTGAGCCAGGGAAGTTCTAGGCTTTTTTGGGAGGGTATGATTCTGGTTTTCTATATCATTGTGAGTTCCCCCCATATGACAAAAGTAGTGATATCACAGAAAAGAAAGATGAACTTGTTGATTTTCATCTTCTTGAAGATACAGAGGATAATACCATCCAAACTATCACTTTCAGCATTAACCAAGATATGATGTTTTTTGGAATGCAAATGCAATGCAAATTGCTCAAAACAGAGCAATTCAAGTCTATATCCTAAATCAGAAAAATCCTTCATTGACAACTATGGTGGACTACTGGCACTTCAATATGCATGACAATATGCATGGATGGATTAAAGGCATCTATCCCAGCTTGATAACCATTTCTTGGTGACTACTGGAATAGATAATAATATTTTTGCTTTCACCATTTTTTCTGAATTTGAGCTAAAGAAAGCCATCAAAGCCAAAGTGCTGTCGCTCAGGTTTGGAACCGAAGCACAGCCAATTACAGAAGATATTGAAGATCCCAAAGTCTACAGTATTGAGAACGCCAGAAGAAAAAGAGAACATGATAAGTTAATGAAAGAAGTGAAAGAAATAAAGGTGGGAAGAAAGAACAACTCAAAGCTTTGAGGAAAAAAATTTGGAAACTCCTAGAAATGAATGAATAATTACCAAAGCGAGGCATCTGAGTGGCTCAGTCATTTGAGCATCTGACTCTTGATTTTGGCCCAGGTCATGATCTTAGGGTCATGGGATTGAGCCCCGTGTCAGGCTCTGCACTGAGCACGGAGCCTGCCTAACATTCTTTCTCTCTCTCCTTCTCTCTTGCAAACAAACAAACAAAATTTAAAAAAAAATTACCAAAGCATACACAATTTAAATGAACAGATTTTGATCTAGATTCCAAAATTCATGTCAAGATTGACAGCTTATAAAATTCAACAAGTGGGAAAGGAATTTGCTTCGGAAGAAGAGAAACATCAACTTGGCTTCATGAAGCTACAGAACAGATTTCATGATTCATTGGAAAGTGATACTATTGGGGAGCCTGGGTGGCTCAGCTGATTAAGCATCCGACCTCAGCTCAGGTTGGGATCTTGCAGTTTGTGAGTTTAAGCCCCACATCGGGCTCTATGCTTACAACTCGAAGCCCAGAGCCTGCTTCAGATTCTGTGTCTCCTTTCTCTCTGCCCTTCCATGTTTGCACTGTCTCTCTCTCTCTCTCTCAAAAATGAATAAACATTAAAAAAAAATTAAGAAAAAAAAGAAAGTGATACTATTGTGGTTCATGCCATACAAAGTGATCACAAGTATCTTCCTATAGGTTTGTGAAGCCCTCTAAGTACTCCAAGTCCAAATGAGTAAGTCAATCAAAGAGAAGAACAACTAAATTGGAGAGGTTTGAAAAAGGGAGCTGGAAGAAAGGGTGGCCAGAAACACACAGGTGGGATTATTAGTGTGCTGGAAGAATCGATTACAGAAAAAAGGAAGAAATGTCGGCATAAAATCCTAAGCGAAATTATGGTGGAAAATCAAATTGAGAAAAGGAGGAAATATATAAAAGCTGAAAGGGCCCAATTTAAGATTCAGCAGTGAAAAAAAAGAATGGAAGAAACCATACAACAGTAAATCTTATGATGACTATGAAGATCCCAAAGATGCTCAAACCATCAAAGAGGCCCAGTTGTAACACGGCAGACTTCAATCTGAAGACAGCCTCAGACTATAAGATACCTGAGCACATGAGAATAAACACTGTCAAGAAGAAAGAGAAACTGGGACACCCAGACTCCATGGCCCATTCAAAGAAAATGCACATGAACAAGTGCATCCTCTCTCTTCAAGACCTTAAAGTGGCTGCCATCAAAGAAATACAGTGCCTGGTACAAGAACTGAAGAGCATTCAGTCGATTCTTCCCCACGTATCCCAGCATATTCCTAGTCCCCAAATGCCCCAGATACACCCAGGAGAAGTTCCAGAAAAGAGATTTCAATATGATGAGGAAATGCTCCTAGTTTTAAGCAACAGTAAATGAAGAGTCAAGATGAAAAGGCCCCCTGAAGTGGAACAGGCAGCATTTGCAGGCCCAGGTGGAGGATTCCAGGTACAGGAAAACTTAACAAAGAATGTTGGGAGAGGTATAAACAGCTTATCCAAAAAGAGAGAGATGGTAAAACTATAAGCAGAATAGAAGAAACAGTTTGTCAACTAACGATAGGAAAGTTTGGCGGTACGATATACCTAGAAGTCCTTCAGACGGTTTCTGTGAATACAACGCCTGGAGAGCTAAAGATCAAGAAACTTTGAAAGGAATTACTGAATGCAAAAGAAGATGTGGTAGGAAAAGCTTGCTCAAGTGTGATGGAAGCTGATGACAAAGACCAAGGAACACACTGAAAAGCTTCATCAGATGAATGATTTATGTATCGAAAAGAAGGAACTTGAATCTCGGTTGAATACCTAAAGAACCACCAGGGCACTGCCTTCCAGGGCCCTAGGAAAGCAGACATTGTGGCAAAAGAAAAGGTCACAGAACTGATCCAAGTCCAGGCAGAAAGGATTTGGGTCTTAAAGGAAGAGGTTTCTTTTACTTCAGAAAGGTGGTCTCATCCTCTCAGCCATTCAGCCTCCACAAGAGAATAAGATGAAGCCCGTATGCATTGTCTCTAAGTATGCCTTTTTCTCAAATCCATCCAGGATTTCTGACATAGAACTGACCAGAAGTTGTTTCCTTGTCTCCTGCAACAATCCTATTATTTTAAAGTAAACTTATCTAAAAGTCTAAGACCAGATCCAGTCATACAGTTTTAATAATTTTTCTCCAACTTGGTTACCTTAGGACTGAAGCACTTAACATCTATTTCCTATTGAACTGAATCATTTTTGATCCGTTTGGAACCCAGCGGATTGAATATGGAGTCTCAGAAGGCTGTACCTCAAAATTGCAAGAAAGCATCTGTAATACATCGTGTGTTAGTAAATTTGTCTCTTGGTTATCGGAATTTTTAGCCATTGGCAAGACAAACTATCATTCAGCAATCTGTGAGAAAACTTGTTTTCCAATGCTTGGAAAATAAACTCTGAAGTCAAGTGTTCTCTGAGAGGACAAAAAGTAAAAGCACAAACTATTCTGCCAACATTATCTTAGAATAAGAAATGCAAATTAGAATTCAGACATTGTTAACTTCACAGAGCAGTTATTTAAGGGTTCAGGATGCAGGAAACACAGAGCAGTTTGCTTTGGACTGGCAGAAATCAGGAGACTACCCAGTTTCCTGAATCACCTCTGGTTTCAGCAAATTACTCAGCTCTGAATGGAGTAGTGTGTTTTACAAAATGGTCAATAAGGAGGTTTTTCTCTGAAGATGTTTGCAGCTCTACCAGTATTCTAGGTATTTCCATAGTTTCTCATGTCCTATGCCATTTTCTTTCAGGTTCTAGTAGAGTCATTTGCTGTTTTTGATATAGATCCAGAAGAAATGGTAGGTTACATTGCCCTGAGAGATCATCTCTAACAATCACTTTTGATTGTGCATAACATTTTTTTTAAGTTTATTTATTTATTTTGAGAGAGAGAGAGAGAGGGGGGGAGCATGAGTGAGCGAACATGAGTGGGGGAGGGGCAGAAAGAGAGGGGGAGAGAGAATCCCAAGTAGCCTCCTCGCTGACAGAGCCAATGCAAGGCTCGATCGAAGAACCAGAAGATCAAAAAAAAAAAAAAAAAAAAAAAAAGAACCATAAGATCATGACCTCAGCCAAAATCAAGAGTCATATGCTTAAGTGACTGAGTCACCCAGGCGCCCCATGATTGTGCATAACATTTTAACTAATTTGAAAGTGTCCTTTTCGCTTGGAGGTTAAGTGCTCATGGGAATTCATGGCTATACCCACTTATGGTCCCACTGATATTTGGATTCCTATTAGTAATAGAACAGAGCAATTTAGATTCAGAGCTCTAATATTGGTCCATATTAATGAGCTACTCCACTGAGCTGTCCCAGAGTATAAACTGATTGCTGAGAAGGAAAGGTGAAGAAGCTAATATTGCATCAATGCAGAAAGTGACTCAGCAATGTCAAGTCTTCCTAACCTGATGAGGTTGCTGATCTATGCCCCAAATTAGATAGGACTTGTTTCTCCTCATAGATTTTTTTCATATTCCTAATTAAGAGGTCTGAATAGTTCAGACCTATTACCATAAGTCTCTGGTATAGGAGCTTCTATACTGGAGAACATCCTTTACCTGCTTTTTCTGTTGTATGCCCTAAACTATGTGTGCCTTTCAAGCATTTTAAAAAATGTGTCAGTCATTAAAATAAATCAATAGATACATACATACACACACACACATTAAATTCAGTGCGTATTTGTGTGTGCATGTGTGTGTGTGTGTTCAAGTATGTATTTGTATGTATTCTCTGTAATGTAAAATGTATTTCTTACTAAGAGATCATAGTCTCAAAGTATTTGAAAGGCACAATGCAAGAACACTTTATCCACTCTCGTCTCTCACTTATTCTTCCCCAAGAAGTTACTTACCTGACTAGCAAATTTGGGAAAAAAAATTGAGCAGAGTCCTTTCTCATTCTCTTGTCCCTACAAGCTCCCTCTTTTGTCTTCTCTTACTCTCTGTAGTAGACAAAATAATGGCCCCCAAGATATCAGGTCTTAAAATCAGGAACCTGTAAACAATACCTTATATGGCAAAGTCTCTGCCGCTATGAATAAGGATTTTGAGATGCAGATATTATCCTCGATTATAGGATTGGGCCCTAAATGCAACTGTTGCATCCTTTAAAAGAGAGGAAGAGGAGATTCTATACATAAACAAAGTCAATCTGAAGACAGAGTAGAGAGAGATTTCAAGATACTGACCTTCCCTGAAGATCGAAGTGATGCAGTCACAAGTCAAGGAATGCTGGCGGTCATTAGAAGTTAGAAGAAGCAAAGAATGATTATCCATTCTTCAGTTGCTGGAAATTTCAAAAGATTAATTTTAAAGGTTCTTTCCATGCCCTTAGCGTGAAAAGATTACCAGACTTACATCTATGAGTGAGGTGAGATATCCTGAGAATTGGGAAGGCTCTGCACATCAACTTGTACTTCAACATGCCTCATAATAATAATGGCCAATACACTGAGTAATAATTACATGCAGAACATACCATGTACATAATTCGGTGAGGTGTGCATCATTACCCTTGTTTTACAAATGAGAAAACTCAGAGTCACAAATAACTTATCCAAAGTCCTACAACTAATGACAGAACTAGGTTGTACATCTATTTTGATTTGCCTCCAAAAACAGAGCCCTGGCCACTTAAACTTCAAGTGTCTCTCTGTGTTACCTATCCTTGGTTTCCTGAGACTGGGCTTCTGTATGTTAACCTGTTCCTCAAGCAAGCTGTATGCTGCAGTTTGTACATACAAAAATATACATAATAAGAAATTCTTTACATATTACATAACAAGAAATTTTGTTCACAAGAAATGACATTACAAAAATATCAGGGCTAGAAGAATTCTTAAAGATCCAAATAGCGAATCTTTTTACAGAAAGGGAAAACAAGGCCAACAAATTTGCATACATGTCTAATATGCAACCAGCTAATCAAAGCAAAATTTCCTTGCAATGTAAGCAAATTTTTAATACTTTGTAAATTCTAAGTGGAAAGTAACTCCAAACTTACTTGATCATCCAAACACTGTAAAACTTCGATTAATGTCTCCGTTACTTTTGTCTTCCCAAGCATATATGTAGGGCTGTATGAAGCTGATGCCTTGTAATGGCAAAACCACCCCTACTTTTTGAGGGGTTGTGGGGATTTGGGGATCCCATGATCAGAATACTAACTGTATGTAAAGTGGTAATTCCACTTCACAAAACAAACCCCAAATATTCCCACAAGGTCCCATCAAGTCACAAATTAAAATTCTTTTAAATATGAGAATGCTACCGAGCACCCCTGGTTTGTTGTTTGTTGTTTTAGTTTTCTGGGACATATTCTCGTTTGCTATACTGGCTTGCTACATATTTATTTGGCTTCAGGTGGAACTGTTACTGCACATTTAAGAATATTCATTACCCTCGACAATCATAAACGAAATAAACGGTGAATGCATTTGCTGAGAAGGGAGGAAAAACGTTCAGAGTAAGGCTACACAGTATTTGTTCACGCCCTGTTGCACCAATACCTTTCCCCACAGGAATTTCCAAATACCTCCGGCCAGGTAGCAAAGGGCAAAACAGAAAAGCCCCAGCTTTGAGCCCAGTAAGGAGGCCATCCGCCCACCCATCAGCCAATCTGAAGCCGTATTCCGCACCTGCCCACTGCTTGAGCGACCTTTCCCCTACGGCCCGCTGCGGTCCCCTTTTACGACAGTTTTCCGGCCTAATTTGCGGCCGCTACTGCCGTATTTCCTAGGCACCTGTGTCTGAGCGGTTTGTGCCTGCTGGTGTCCGCGTCGCTCTCTGGTAGGGGCGTGAAATTTTGTGGCTACGGCATTTGGTCTGGAATGAACGGCGCTCTCGGTGGAGGCCGGGGAGCCGAGCCAGAGCCATGGTAAGTGCGGTTTTCTGGTCCCCTGGGCGATCTCGGGCCCAGGCCACAATCTCAAGTCGTGACCTGGGAGGAGGGGAGCCGAGGTTGTCTCCCCAGTGAGACTCTGAAGATGTAGGGCCCCGAAGAGTCGCACCCTCTAGGACACAGAGCTGCTGGCTCAGCTCTCTAGGGCCTTTGTGTTCTACTATGGCCTTTGTGCAGGGGGCTGCAGTCCCTGGTCCACTGTCTCCGAGGCTGAAAGATTACTGGAAACGCGTTTGATTAGATCTGCCCTTCCGCAAACATCCTAACAGTACCTTCTCTACTTTGCTCTTTTTCCTTGGCTCTTGCCGATACATCTCTTCTCGGTTCCTGAACACATTTGGGCGTCGGTTCTGTGGTCGAGAGACGCCCCAGTGCCGAAGGCACTCTGAAAAGCGAGTCTAGTGAAGTCCACATTTGACGTTGAGATGCGTTATCAGAATTCTACAGTGACCTTAAACAGTTCTTTCTCTAGCGGAAATTTTATTTCCATTATTCTTGATTGAACTTGAATGTGGCCTCATTTGCCCGGAGATGCAAAAGACGTTTTCAAAGGGAGGGAAATCATTCTTTTCACTGCTGTAAAGGTAAATATGCAAGTCGGCTCGCCCTTCCCTTTCACAGTGAAAATCCAGTATCTCTACAATGAATTGGACATAAAAGTCCTTTTAAAGGGCCATTGGGTAGGATATTTTCATCCTAAAAGTTGTTTCTCCCTTTGAAATAAAACTTGTGATGAGGTGGAATGGGAGAATGGGTACCATAGGGAAGGGTGATAATTAAAAGAAGTAAATATTTACTCTGCTTCCCCTTACCAGGCCAGTACAGTGGTAGCAGTTGGACTGACCATTGCTGCTGCAGGATTTGCAGGTTTGTTTATGGTTTGGAAGTGGAAATGAAGCAGGGAAAGTTGGAGACTTTTTAATTATTTTGTTGCTTTTGTTTTTAGGCCGTTATGTTTTGCAAGCCATGAAACATATGGAGCCTCAAGTAAAACAAGTTTTTCAAAGTCTACCAAAATCTGTAAGACTTACTAAACATTTTTGCTAATTCTTTGCTGTGTTATGAAGCCCAGAGTCACATTTGAAGAGGGTAAATTTCCAAACATCCATGAAGCTCTTAAGAGGGGCCCCTTCTCTTGCTTCCAGCAAGAAGGGTTCTGAGCTTTGTATTGTTACCCTGAAAAAAATCAAAATGTTTTGTGTGACAGAATTGGGGCTGAGGGATTAACACAATTCTGGTACTATGAAAATCAATTCTACTTCATTGTGTAGATACTATTAACTCCAGCATCATTTGTCCACAAATTCTTGCCTTCCCTCATCTGCTCTACATCACAAAAACACAGGAATCTAGGAAGCTGAAGTGATCCATTCTTAACTGTGTGGCCCTGGTATTCTCTAATAGATACTTGGATATCACTGGAATTAAGTAGGCTATAGAGTATGACTGGATATGAATGTCACACCTTCCATGGTCACAGTTCAGAATGAAATTGGCTGTGGCAGCCTGTTGAGTATTTATTTTTATTGTTGTGATTGAATGTGAGAGAATAGAGTGATGGTAGGCTTTACCAATATGATCTCTGACATAACAAGGTCAGAAGAGCTGGTAACATAATATTCTCGATACTTAGTCTTGTTTTAGTAGTTGCCTTGACCCTCAAAATACCCTTGACTCACTCATCTGAAAACATCTCCAAATCCTTTTCTTGAGGCACTTGTTTTTCTAAAACATATAATCATATTCTTACATCAAATTTTTATCTGTAACACAGCTAGCTAACTTGGAATAATCTTCCTGTTACTCCCAGAACTGGCTTTGAGGCACTGTTGTTTTGTCTTACATTTTTAAGACAGTTTTTCTGGGGGAAAAAAAAATATGGATGTTTAACAATCATTAAAGTATTTGCTGCTACTTACAAAGCTAAAATACCATAGGAGTTGCAGTTAAAATTCTCTGAAAAGTCTTAATTTTTCTGCTGTTTCTAGGAACAGTTATCAAAATTAAACTTTCAGTTTTTCAGTTATCAACTTTAATAAACATTCAGTTTATTCTAATAACCCATTTTTACGAATGCATTTCCTCTTTCAGGCTTTCAGTGGTGGCTATTATAGAGGTGGGTTTGAACCTAAAATGACAAAACGAGAAGCAGCATTAATATTAGGCGTAAGGTAAATAATTTCTAATATTTGTAATATTTTTCTACAATTCTAGAGCTATGAGCAAACATAAAAAGATCTTTTGTTAAGAGTTATGATAGTTGTATACATTTTTAAGATCTAAACACTCCCTACAAGTCCATTGAGAAGGCACTCTGGTACATAAGCACTCAGTTCATTGAAAGGCTTTTAAACAGATAATTGCAGTGCTCAGTGTTGTTCACTAGAACACATTTTTTTTTTTTTTGTGGTGAAATTCTGCCTTCATTTCCAGATACTTAAACATGTTTTACCTTTTAGTAAAAGGGTTTTTATGATTATCAAGTTCAACTAATTTTTTAAGAATGTCTTATTTTTCTAAGGAGCTGTTTAGTTCCTTGATTCAGAATATTCATCTTCCTTATGTGATATGAAAGAGGTTCCTAAACCACTTCTCATATTGTTTTGATGACTTGACTCCAGTTTCACAGCATCTTTAATTGGCTTTTATATACAATTTTTTGATGTGATCCAGACATAATCTGAAGTAAACTATACCTTTTCCTTTTTAAATTAGCCCTACTGCCAATAAAGGAAAAATAAGAGATGCCCATAGACGAATTATGCTTTTAAATCACCCAGACAAGGGTAAGTACCTGTTAAATTCTTACACATGTTTTAAAGTGACTAGTTGTTACTAGTGGAATAATTTCATATTTAATTCTTGGCTATTACAAGGGAAATGCTTAAATCTGTGTGTAAGCACTGTTGCCCAGGCTGGATCGGTTTTCTGGTGTCTTAGAAGAATAAATCCTGAGTGAAAAAATTTATAGAATAATGACCATGTCATTTGAAAGTAGGGGTAAGCATTAACAATGTTTTCAGATCTTAAGTAGTGATAAAATGTAACTTCTAAATACTATTAATACTACTGGTTTTTTTTGGGGGGTGGACATATTCTTAAAGGAAATGTTAAGTTTCAGTTAAACTAAAAATTTAATTTTTTCTATCCATTTAGACCTTTGAACTATAGGTTTCCTAGTTAGAAACCTATAGGATATATTTCTCTCTGATACATGTCTCAGCAGCCTTGGCTGTGTTCAAAGAAAGCAAATAATTATTTAGGAATACCAAAATAGAGACCACAAAATCCATGTTCCAGTGCACAAATCTTTTTACTTTCATAGGATAGGCCTTTCATTAAGAGTGTTTTGAGTTTAAACTTGGTTGTGATTGTTTTTATCTGACTGTAGTAGCCTCCTTTAACGAAATTTAGCTTGCATTAGGGGGGCTTCTGATTCATTAAGTATAGTATGGTGCCTGTAACATTGCATTTCTACCAAGCTTCTTACTGGGATGCTGATGCTTGCTGGTCTGAGAATCACACTTTGAGAATCATTGCTCCAGCAGAGTAGTAGGAAAGCACCTGCAGATAACATCATGAAGGCACAATTAGTAACATGAAAAGAGAAAAACTGTGAAGGATAGAAAAGGAGTGCAAATCATAGTGGGGTCTTTCCAACAAAGCTCAGAAACCTCTGAGAACATCATGTTTTCAAAATAACATAGTACAATAAATTCATGTTCATTTACAACTTATAATCATCATAAATAGGTAACATACACCATTTCAAGGTCACATGTGGAGGTGTTTTTAATCCTTTTTGTCAAGTTTAAGTTTTTAAAGGTGCCATTTTTGTGGAAATATTCCTCATGTGATTTACTTCGTTTACTGTTGATCATACATATTACCATACATTTGGTGATCTGGTTGCAGTGTCCTCATTATTTTCTGCTAATTCCACCTATCAGATGAGCATAGGGATGCTTGAAGAGAATAGGTTTTCACCAAGCAGAAATTAAGAAACCATATTATAACTATTCCTTTTGGGGCGCCTGGGTAGCTCAGTCGATTAAGCAGCTGACTTCAGCTCAGGTCATGATTTTGCGGTCCGTGGGTTTGAGCCCCGCGTTGGGCTCTGTGCTGACACCTCAGAGGCTGGAGCCTGCTTCTGATTCTGTCTCCCTGTCTCTCTCCCCCTCCCCCACTCCGGCTGTGTTTCTCTCTCTCAAAAATAAATATTAAAAAAAAATTTTTTTTAAATAAAATAACTATTCCTTTTTTCTTTCTTCCTATAGGAGGATCTCCTTATATAGCAGCCAAAATCAATGAAGCTAAAGATTTACTAGAAGGTCAAGCTAAAAAATGAAGTAAATGTGTGAATTTTAAGTTCTTGTTAGTTTATGTATATGCGTGCTAGCTTTTTATAATAAAAGGCCTCAAAGCTACAAATTTTAAAAATGATTTAGCACAAGCTAAACCAAAGCTTGGGTATAAGTTTCTTTGAATTTGAGGATTTTAAATCAGGTGATAAAATATTTGGAGATTTAACACTCAGTAATTATGGATAAATGCATACCATCTGAATAGAAATATTTTTCATTATTCATTTAGCAAGTAATTTCTTACCCACTTCAAGGCAAAATGAATGTGACAGTCTGACTTTGAAAGGGCTCCCAATCTAATGGGATGCTGATAAACTGGTAATTAAAATACAGCAGGGATAGGGGCACGTGGATGGCTCAGTCTGTTAAGCATCTGACTTCAGCTCAGGTCATGATCTCACAGCTGTAAGATCAAGCCCCACATAGGACTCTGCACTGGGCATGAAGCCTGCTTAAGATTCTCTCTCTCCCTCCCTCTCCCAGGCTCACACACGTGCACACACGCATTCTCAAAAAACAAAAACAGAAACAGTGGGATATTAGGATGGCATGAATTCACACAGGTTTGTTATAGGAGGGATTCATCTTCTTGTGAGAAAAGGCTGTTCACAGTTCAGAAAACTGACCCCACTGCTTGTAACCTTAAATTTAAAAAATGAATTTAGGTACATCTTTGACCTAAGAAATATATCTAACTATATTATTGACAATTTAGATTTCATACATTAAAAACTATACCACTGTAAGATGTTAGAGTATAGGTCTTGTTTTTAATCAAGAAAATAATTACATTGTATTGAACTAGCCACTTAAAGAAATGGAATATATATATATATATATATATATATATATATATATACACACACACACACATATTTGCATAATAAAGTTTTGCATTTGCTATAACCAAGGTTAACCATAATTAGTAAAACTGAAATGAAATGCTCTCAGTTATCAAAATACTCAGCTTGGACTACTGGAGAATTTATACTCCTATTTAAATGATATTTGAGGGTAAAATGGCTATTGGCCTAAACCTAAAACCTAGGGATCTTAACCACAAGACCTGTATAAAACATATGAAGTAAATAAGTAGTCTGTGGCCACCACTGGAAATACTATCTTTAGCTCTAAAATGGTAATTTATACTACCTATCATCTAAACCTTTAAGTCATCTTAAAGTTCCTAATTGTCAATGGAGAGCACAAGACCTTCAAGGTCAAAATTGTGGAAGGCAATCATATTTAGTGTTGGAATGTGTTTACCTGCGCTTCAGAGTTGGGTTAGACCTGCCCTAGGTTTATTTCCCATCCTGTTTCCTTGTTTAAAATCTGATCGAGTCCACTTGTTAAGATTTAGAGTATGAGAAAGCACCAGTTTACAGCAGCCATGGGTGTTCCATATGAGAAGTCTTTTTTAGTAAAGAGGTATGAAGGTAGTTTGTGATTCAAAGTAGTTATGTTCTAGAAGTTACTGAAACACTGAATTGAACAAACACCGAACCATTTGTTCATACCTCTGAACTTCTGGGTCCCATTTTTATCAACCAGTCAATATATAACCTTGTTTTATGTGTGCTTCTATTTAAAGACATCTTATTCATGTTGTTGATTCATTAACATTAAACTTGTAGTCAACAATATGGCTCCTGTCAGCATATTGCAGCCTTGTGTTTAGGAATGCTAGGCAGCACTTCACTAGGCTTGAGGACAGTTAAACAGGAAAGCCATCAATAAGGACAAAAATGTGAAGAACTTGGCATTAAATGGACCACAGAAGGCATACTTGTTTACAATATAAATGAAACAAGGCAAGCTTCACTTTGGGCACTGGGTCATTAAATTTTTCACTACTCTTTATGGCCACGAATGACTAGGAAAAGTACCTACACATGTTGATTTTGGGGTTACAAATAAATTTTACCAAGTAGGTGAATTTGCAAATAAGGAATCTAATGAAGAACACCAACTGTATTTTGGCTTACTAACCTTTTATTTCAGTCTTTTCGACTAATCAAGTTTCTTGAACAAGAGCTTTAAGAGATATTATCAATTAAAACTAAAAACAAATTTTTGAAAGACAAATAGAGTGTTAATAGGCCCACAGGCAGTCAAGCATGAACCTTGAAAGGGAAAACGTCATGTAGTAGGTATATTTTTAGGTGTGTAATACAAATAGCACACCTGTTTAAAGGCAAATATTAAGACAATGAAAAATGCTTTAAAATAACACTGAGCACAACAAAGCATGTTTTTCTTTCACAGTAATCAGTTTTATTTCCTCTAGGCTTACCTTAAATAGAAGAATCCACATTTCATTGTAGGCTATTAAGCACTCCTACCATTTTTCTTGGGGAAAGGTCACTTGACAGAGGGCTTCCAGATCATAGTGGGTAATTGATTCAAGTATGATCTGTGTAAAAGAGCCTTCCTCTTTTAATGTTTTTTTTTTTTTAATGAAATACTTGATGTGTAATGTTAACATTGACTACTTAACAGTGTGCTAGACAAGTAAGCATTTAAGCGTTTCACAAGGAAACAATAGTGAGATTAAGTAATTTACCCAAAACAGCATTCTGAATGAGAAGGCTGATCTTTCTCAAACCTAAAGTTCCATGCTTTGTTAACCTCTGCACTGTGGTACCCTTCACATATTTGAAAACCCAGGGATATTTGCCTTAGTGGTAAGGAAATTTGAGTCTGGGACTTTGTCCTTACACCTTCAGCTTGGGGCCTTTTTATCAGTAGGTACTCAAATGGTTTTTTAAGGGTGGGGTGGGGTGGGGGGAAGTGGAGGTATGAACACAACACTGGGACATAGGAATATCTAGCATACCAGAGATATAGTTCCCCTAATTTTGCCTTGACTGCCTCAGAGTTGACATTATGAGTCCTATGCTGCTTTATAAAAAATGCTTTGTTGGTGAGGAAAGTAGGGTATAATAAGTGGTCCTCAAAGTTAAACCTTTTCCCTCTCTTATTTTCCAAATGATGAAAATACCTATGGGGGGAAAAAAAAATTGGGATGCTTGGGTGGCGCAGTTGGTTAAGCGTCCAAGTCTTGATCTCAACTGAGGTCATGGTTTCACCATTTTTGAGTTCAAGCCCCACATCAGGCTCTGCACTGATACTGCAGAGTCTTGCTTGGGATTCTGGTTCTACTTCTCTCTGACCCTCCCCCACTTGTGCTCTCTTTCTCAAAATAAACTTAAAAAAAATTCCAGTTCTACAAAATCAGTATCCCAGAACACCCAAACCATTCAAGAACTTGTGTGAAAATAGGTGGAATATCCATACATATGTATTCTAATTCCAGAAGATTGATTATATGGTTTTCTCTGCTATCCTTACTCTAGAATCGAAGCAAAAAAGGGCGTAAGGCAGCTAGAAAAAGTAGGTAACTAGCATCTTTAATACAGGGGTAAAACCCTAAGCATGTTAACTGTGCCACACTACAGTTATATTCAGCGTACTGAAAATGTACACCTTACCTTAAACCCTGCGTCAGAAATGATTATTTAAAAAATTCACTCAGGCAGAATGCTTCAAAGAGTTGACAAGTCACATTTAAGTTTCAACACTCAGGCTAGAATTGAAACAGTTGTTTCAATGGGAGAACAGGATAGAAAAAATATCTAAATTTGAGATAAAATACAAAAACACTGTTTAAAATGTTAGAGTGGGTTTTTGGTTATAAAAGAGAATCTTGGACTGAAAGTAACCTTGAGTACCAGGAAACGTCAATGACCTAAGCTCCTTTTGCTCTTGGCACTGTTAAGAGTACTGTGTATCTCTGCTTACAGCCAAAGCCAAGTGTTGCCTTAGCAACAGAATATAGGAGCTTCTATCCAGTGTTACTAGTTTTTCCTGACCAAAAGACAATGTCTACAATCCAGTGTTAAGGTCTAATATGAATATGTTAACACTTGCTGTTACCTTAGTACAAGTGCAATTAATGGCATGTCAAAAGTAATGTTTCCATTCTTCTTTACAACCTGAAAATGGGCAGGTTGAAAATGAAACTCAAACAGGTTGACGCAAGCTCCAAAGCAATATAAATTGGTTTATCCACAAAAACTGTGGGAAATTTTTTGCAATACTCTCTAAATTAAAAAATGAGCAACTACTTTTGACAATGCAAGTAAAAAAGTTACAAAATTATTCACAGAATACCCCTGTAGTTTCACCCCAAGAAAAATTTACCAATCACTGAAACAAATTTGGCGAGTTATTAACTAGTATACTAGGGAATAGGGGGGCTTTAAGACTGAGATCAGTGAAAAATAATCTTGCCCTTGCTTTTTGCTATCTTTAGACTGCACATGGCATAGTTGGAAATGTCTGGTTTAAGTACACAGAAGCTCCCAATTCTATAAATCTATACCTGCAATTTTCAAATTACCAAAGAAGTAATATGCAAACCAAATGTATTGGTGGAGATCCTCTTAAAGAGAAAGCTACATGATAGTCTACACATTTCAGCACTTGAAGTAGTAATATAGAAGGTACAGATGATTCTTTACAACGTGATCCGCTGATAACCTTTTAAAAAACAATATATTTGAGTGTATGTATATCTCTCACCAATAAGGGGTTTTCAGGATGATTAGACTCTTGGTTGATTTCTAGAGTAAAATGATCATACTTAAAAAATCATACATAAGAAAATGCCACGTTTGTAGGTCAAAAATGGGTCAACTAGTGGCAATCTCCTATATTTCAACATATCGGACTTTCAACGAGTTGAGTGCAACTTCAAATTACTACCACTTGCCAAAATTTAACTATATATAGCAGACTGATTGTTGCTTTGAGTTTCTGAAATAAAACCCAAATGCTATCAAAGGTTGTGACTACTATCCATTCAAGAAAGCTTTCTAATAAAACAAAGTTTAAAAAAGGAGTCCCCAAATTCACTATACCAGATGTCCTTATAAAAAAACATAGGGGATCCTGGGAGGGGCCCCTGAGTGGCTGGGTCCATTGAGAGTCCCTTGATTTTCAATTCAGCTCAGGTCATGATCCCAAGAGCAGAGCCTGCTTGGGATTCTCTCTCTCTGCCCCTCCCCTGCCTGCGTGTGCACTCTCTCAAAAGAAAAAAGGTATAGGGGATCCAAACCATAATAGCAAAGGTAGGAAACTCAGTGAGGATTCACACCATCCTTTTATCTTTTGGAATAATGCCAAACACAGAGATCCAGTTCAATCCAAATTCCTTAAAGCCTTCTAGAAAACCCAAGTGTAAAAGTAATTTACCTTTACTCTCCAATAATCACCAGTACAGGGCTTAATGCATTACAATCAGGTTTTCCATTCATCTGTCCTTCCTTAGATTAAAAGCTTTATTGTAGGCATAGCCTATAGGAAAACTAGGTTGATTTCAACCTCAAGAAAATGCAAATCTGTGTTAAGTTGTATCTGGTACTATTATCCAATCTAAGTGCAACATTGTTAATATGCCAACTCCGCAGAGACCTCTCTCAAATTACAAATCAGATTTCTAGCAAATAACAGCTACAAAAATCCCCGATGTTAGCATCAAGGTGATGGATGGATCCGAGCTACTAAAGAATGGCTGACATGGAGATCCAGAAAACAATAAAATACCAGCTACTTTTGCCTCTTCCTCAGTAACTTATTAGTGTCTCTGTTCTTAGATATTTTGCTTCCCTACGTGTACCTGTATTTGTTTTGCACAACTATTTAGGCAACTTCCCTCAGTCTTGTTCTAAGGAATGTCTGAGGTTTTCACGAACAGTTTGATGTGCTGCTTAACTCCACATTAAAATACACAAAACGACTTAAAAATTGGTGTATTCTTAGTACAATTTTACCAAAGGTGACTGTTTTACCAAAGGTGACTGATCTATCAACAAAGACCCATACACACCATTTTGCAAGTTTTAGGCCCACTGAAGGCTTTAAAAAGGTGATTCCATGGGCGCTTGGCTCACTCAGTTGGTAGAGCATGCAACTCCATCTCAGGATTGTGAATTTGAGCCACACGTCCGATGTAGACATTACTTAAAATCTTTAAAAAATAATGAAATGAAAAGGTAATGCCAAACCCAAGATCCTAGGCTTGCCAAAGTTTCAGGAAAAGATTTTTATCCCCACATAATCTTAAGCTTCCAGATGTGATTTCACCTAAGTATACTGAAATATGGGGGTTGCACAAGACGTTTAGGCTTTTCTGTTGAGTGTCTTTTAGCATGGCCTAACAGCAGTAAGTTTTCCCAGAGCAACATCTCACTTAACTGGTGTAGTAGCCAAAAAAACATACATCCCTCTCAAATAATCTGGTGGGCTACCTAATCACCAATAGCTACCGCCTTTGGGGAATAGGCTTTTCTGAATCAGAGTATACGGTATTTACCCAAGAAAAGACTCATGGTTCTGCAGTACAGAAGATGCTGGGTTTAGTCACTTGTAAATAATGAAATCTTGATACTTATTTCCTAGAATGTGGTTATTCTGAACAACTGATTGTATAATACCCACTTTCTAAGATGGTTTTAGGTTACTTTCTCAGTGAAACAATCTTTATGGCAGAAGAATCTTAGTGAATCTATTCTACATGGAAGAAAATGAAAAATCATTTTTTTCTTTACACCGTATTTACCACTTTGGGGGTTAATGAAAATTCTCTTAACTTGTAATTAATCTGTAACCCTGTTACTCTAGACAAGAATTAAAAGGCCAACAGTTTTACTTCTTTCTTTTGATGGTTAAAAAAGACATCTGTGGGTTAAGTTTTTTTTTAAACTCAGGATATGATTTGATACTGTTATTCAAAATCCAAGGATTGCACTATTCATACCACACCTTACTTATAAATTCTATTATTAGGATTTTAGGGAAATGCAGTTAATGCCATCACATGTTAACCTCAGTGATAATAAACGTGAGGTCTAGGGTTATATGTACACTGACCTGACAATTATTACATTTTTAGCAATACCTTGAAATGTCTTTCAGCCATTATAAATTAACTAAAACCACTTAACAGTTTTATGCACATAACAAATTAACACAAATTATGCACATAAAAAACACTTTCAAACATCAAGTGACAGAAAAGGCTGTCTTTCTTGCTCAGTGGTCTATATATACCACTATAGAAAAAAATCCTCCAGTAAATCCACAATTATCTGATATGACCTCACAATTATCTGCATAATTATATCATTATTACTCTTTGAAACACTTTATGTGAAGTCTTCATCTTCCTAAAATTAAGTAATGTGGCTAAAATATATACAAAAAATACAATCATTAGTTTGACAATCTTCAAAATTATTTCCTTGAGAATCAAAAACCAAGTTCATGGTCTACTTCTTACTTTAAAATTGCTCACCATTCTGATTTATAAAAATATTTTTTAGTAAATTATCAAAGGCCAAAGTAAAATTCTGCATTTTATCCCACTGCCTTCCAAAAGTTGCCTTTGAGTAGATTATAAAACTTTTCCTAATTATTAAATGACCAATTCCCTAAGCCAATCTATTCTAACAGACTAAATTTTAAGCTTTCAGAGGTTTCATTACAAAATAATTAACTCATCAATTAATATTTTTATACTATTTATGAGCAAGTAATGCTTTTTTAAAAGCAATTAGGATAACTATTCTAGGCCTATTACTAGTTCCAACTACTATGCTATAAAAAGTATACTGGTATAAAAAGTAGAAAGTTAAAAATCAGCAAATGGAAGATCAAAGTTTATTTACTACCTGCATACAAAAACATATTGCACATCAAACAACCAAAATCAAAAAAGAAAAAAGAAAAAGAAAAAAGAAAAAAAGGAAAAGAAAAAGAAAAAAAGGAAAAGATACTCTACTGAAGACTAACATGTACTTTTATACAGAATAAACCTGGAAATTGATCTTTTCAGTAGTTCAGGTTATCTCTGAAATGGACATGACTAATTCAGCTTAGTGTTTTAACTAAAGCTATGTTTGATTTTTAAATACTGTACACTTTAATAAATAAACCAAACAAAGCCTCAATGTAGAACAGTCACTGCCAATATCACCCAGTGTCCCTGCAGATGAGTTTAACAAATGTATTCCAGTGGTCTGCAGATTTTCCTCAACATACAGCATTTAAAAAACACATTAAAACAGACCAGTTTCCAGACTAAACTAATGAAGAATTACAATTCAGTGCAAAATATTTTAGACTGCATTTCATTCTAGTTTTCCTCAGGTGAAGAAGTGGTTGCATATTATTAAAAATGTAACAAAAGCAGCTAATGCTTTCATAAAGAATATTACGTTAGGGATCCCACCCCACCCTCCTCCCCCCATCTCTGCCATATTTTGAAAACAAAATAACATTTCCTATAGCCAGCAACTTTTTTTAATGTTACATATACTATTCTCAAGGCACATCTGATGATATATTTTATAACACAGTAGGTGTCAAAGTATGTTTAACATATGATTTCTTCAGGATCCCTCCCCTTTCTGAATTCCAAATGGAGGAACTGAAAGTGCGATGTAAAGACTGGCGATCCATATTCTATCTTTGGCAAGCTTGTACAAGCACTATTGTAAAATGTAATGTAAAAGAACTGTAAACTAGGAACTTCTTCAGTTTATGAAACACCATTCAGGACTGCTGCTTCTTGAGTGTTTTCTTCTTTTAAGGTATTAATCTTTTCTTCTCCTGGAGTACGCTGTAGCTTAGAAATTTCATCGCCAGAAGCACTAGTTGGGCCATTTATTGCCTTTTCTGAAGGACCATGCTCTTCAATCACATCTTTTGCCTGCCAAAGGGAGACAACTTTTTCAACTTCTTTATAAATGAAATCTATAGCTGAGGAGGAAAACAGCTATATAAACATTAGCTAATAAATCATTTCAGTTTCACATATGACATTGGATCAAAGAATTAAAATGTTCTTAAAAGTTTCAAAGCATATACCAATGTATTCCACCTCTACTGGTCTTTCAACTCTATCTCTAGTACCTAGCAGCCCTTAACAACAGGAAGAATCTGGACTTGTTTACTGACAACTTGAACCTAATTTAATTTTAACCACTGGAAAGCTCACCATGTAAAAGATATAAGGTTAATACCCTAAGCAAATAACGCCTATTTTACTCACCTTTACATTTCACATCCGTTAAAGCATTTAAAAGACTTGACACTTAAAGAGGTCTATAGCTATCACTGAGAAGAGATATATATAGCCTACTGCTCCCCAAATTAAGCCAATAGTCTCTGTCCAATATCTTTGGATAGACTGAATTTTACAAATGCTATTTGGAATTCTAAATGAAAAGTATTCCAGGCTCAAGCATGCATATCTTCAGTTACCTGGGGCCAAGAACAAAACAAAGAGTAGTCTTTAAAATATTATTTGTCTAGTTGGGGAAACAAGTGATCATACAATAAGATAAGAAGTAAACATAAAGCTAAACCATACCAAAAAAAAATAAAATAATAAAATAATAATAAAAAACAAAAACAAAAAAAACAGAAACGAAAACCAAACCAACAAAACCTACAGGTTAAATTCTCCTTACCATTTCTTTCTTGTTTTTAGCCAAAGTTTCCCTTGGGATGTTTCTTTGTCTGCTCTGAGACTCAGCTCTAGAAATATAATCTGCAACTGTGACTGTTGAAGATGAGAAAAAAATTACAGGTGTTGAAAAAATATTTCTAAAGTTTATTTATGGATAAAGAGTAATTTTACTTTTAAAATAAACTGACGGTGGGTAACCCAATTTCAAAATTTTAAGCTGGGTACCACCTCCAACCAAAAACAAAGCTTGAAAAATGTGCCTGTGATTTAGTGCTGACAATAGAAAATTCCAAGCTGGAGATCAAGGAAGCCTAGATTTTAAGTCAGCTTTCTTAAGAATCCAGCCATTGCTTCTGGTTGACTCCACGGTTGGGATAAAGTTTGATATAGAAATCCACAACCAAGAATAGGAAATGCAGCATTCTCAGCCCAGTGTTTGCAATTCTCAGTGGGGAAAAAATGGGGCACATTTGGTGCAAATCACGGTGTGCTATACTTCACCAGAGATATAAAAGATGTACTCATATATTAGTTTTTTTTTTTTTTTTTTTTTTAAGTACAAGATATCCAAGTGTGGTATTTTACAGTCCTTCTTTTAACATTTCACACTAGAAACCATTGTGAGTGATCTAAAATAAAAAACTACAAGCAAACTAAAGATGGCAGACCATCACCCTAAAAACGTGGACAATAATCCTGGTGGGGAAAAGGGCCGCCATTAATTCTGTAACAATCCCTTCCCTGCTTCAATAATCTTTCAAGGGACTAACTGAAGTGTATGTGTGTTTGCAAGGAAGTGGATGGCAATAGTGACATAAGAAAAAGACTAACACAAGCTAACACCCTTCTGCCAACCCAAGTGGAAAAAAATGATCTCTGTTCTACAGGTACTCTGGCCTCACTTAACACCTCAATCCTTTCTCTTTAGGACTTTATAGCTTAGAATTTACTGATTTGAAGAAATGTCAAAATGATTGCTCTCTTTCAAAGAATTATTTTCTCCCAGAAACTGGTGAAGAAAATCTCTGATTATGTGAAATACAAGGTATTTTAAATTACAGGATGAGAGCAGGTTTATGTAAAGAATGAAAACTTCAAGTAAATTTTAAATTATTTATTTAAAGTTACTAGGGGAGAAATGGTCAGTTCATTAGTTTCAAATTGTATGAAAATAAATCATTTTGATAAAATAAGAAAGCTGGATGGTATTTACAATTCACTTTTTTGTGATCACAAACTAACATAATCCTTTTATAAGATCCAGGAACGTTCTGAAACTATTAATCTTTTTAAATCTCAAAAAACCACTTAATTCAGAATGCAAATCATTTATTAGAAACAGCACTAAATAAGAGATGTTTCCTGTCTAAAACTGCCTCTTGTCTTCCAAATTGTAAGAAACTCACTGTGCTCATTTTGAAGCTTTTAAAATCATTTAAATCCACTGTTAATTTATAAAAACACTTAGTAATAGTTTCCACAATTAAGAAGAGGAATACTATCAAGTCCATTTCATTATTATGTACACATATATGGTGGCAAAAACATTCTAGAAATGATTCTAGTTTGTGTAACACCTTCATGAATTCATTCTGTTTCCATAGTTCAACCCTTAGTGACACCTGGAAGAACTCAGCTACTTGGAAACCCTTCTGCATAGACAGACATATTGCTAACTTTGAGTATGTGACAACTGTTAGAACCCTTCATCCACTATGCACACACACAGAATAATATACTTTTTTGATATGGGTATCAACATTAGAGGCACATAGCTGGAAAGGTAAAAACTTACCAGTGCCCCTCCCCCATAAAGGGAGGTACAACTAAAAACAAACTCAATTGACTCAAAACCTGTTTATAGCTAGTCCTTACAATACTAGCCACTTAAAAGGTCAATGAAGATTAATTAATAATTAGAAAAAAAGATAGGCAATTTGTGCAGCATAATTTGGACTGTAGAATTTCCTAAGTGGTCTAAGTAAACCAACTTGACACAAGTGTTATAATCACATTCTTATTAGTAAGGAATATTCACTGCTTAATTTATACTAAAGACAACAAGAAATCTTGAGCAAATGAGAATAAATTAAATTATATAAGGGAATGTTGACATTTTAGGAGGCTACTTTCCTAGAAGCACTGCCAGGGGCAAGGAGAAAATGATGTGCCTGTTCCATTAATCCTATCTTGGGGGGGCTGGAGGGGGGGCTTTTAACAGTTTTTTAGGGGGAGGAGGCGGAAAGGCAGGCTAGGGAACAAGAATTTCCAGGAAAAGTGGCAATCCAAAGAACAGAGTAAAATAGGAATAAATGCACTATAGAACACAAACCATCATATTACTGGACACCCCAAACTACTCAATTTTCAATTAATATCATACAGAAAAATCTTTCTCTTCTTTAACACCACTATGTTTTTGATGTCCACTGACTTAATAAACCACCATCTAGTTAAAAAATTATGTTATATGTTAAACCCACAATGTACCTTGAATTTTCTTATAAACTATGGCCAGAAAGTACTGTATTCACCACTGTGCCAACTTTAAAAAACAAAATAAATATGATTGCTTGATCTAAAGAATATTTCTAACACTACAGAGAGAAGAAGAGAAAGGAAAACAATAAAAAAACTTGGTGGAAACTTTCTATTTTTGACAATATTAAATTCCTTTTTAATTTACAACTACCTTTAAAACACGGACTTTTCTTCAAGAATGGAACTAACACCTTTAAAACCAGTTTTCCCAAATGTCTCTGCAACCACTAAACCTAAAATATTAAAGATACTTGAATTTACATTCTGTATTTGGGGAATAGACACCCAAAAATTTGCTTTTGTAAAGAATGCAGAAAATGATTAGTTCAAAAGGGGTTTATTTTTGGTGCACACAATTTCTTCATTGTGAATATACAGGTGATTCTCTGTACACAGGAAACGGAATTATGTTCAAAATAATATAGACACAGCAAACAAGTTTCTTTGAAGTTACTAAAAATTATGTCTACTTAAATTAACATTCTAAAACTAAGTAAGTACTATTAATTTGAATAGTTAGTAGGTGTAAGGGAAAAGGCATCACACTACAGTAAACAAACAAAACATAACATGCATTCCTCTTATTAGAAAAAAGACACTTTCAAGTATTTTTCTCATTTATGCTTTTTTTGTTAACTGTGGGTATTTACAATTCCCACAAAAATGAGGTGCTGAATCCAGATATAGTGAGCAGCACCATGCAAAAGTTGCCCAATTTTGCCAATCAACCTCAACCACAATCTACAGCATAGTCCCTGGGATGGCAGGCCCCAATTCAAGTATGAAGAATCTGCCAAGTGGACAAAATAATCGTCTTCTCAATAGTATTTCCATGTAAAAAAATTAAAACACAACATTAGTTCAATTAGACAGGTTACTAAACATTTACGAAGTGAAGAAAGAATGCATTTTAGTAGTCTTATTAGTTGAGAAAACAATTTATGTAATGCACATCTTGAATGTATATGCACACATGTGTACATGTAAGTATAATATATTTAGAAAGCAGACACATGACATTTTTTTCATGCTTGTGACCTGGTGTTGTCAACAGGTCCACTCAAAAGTTACCTGGCTGTCTATCTTCTGCCTGACCCCTGAAACGACGCCTGCGGCTACGATTGCGTCGCTGGGGTTTTTTTTCACTATCATCTGTAATTGCAAAGTTTACCATGAACTATTCTGACAAAAACAAAAAACAAAATAAAAAAAACTTCTTTCCTTCAAAGATTTAAGAAAAGCGAGAGAGAACCTTTTAATTAAACAGGGAAGATAAAACGACATACATTACTGACAAGAAAATAATTTTGTAGTTTTAACCATTTCAAATAGATTAAAAATGGAATTACCATCTGGAAAGTAAGAGGGTTTTAACTCTTAATTGAACAAACTGAAAGACTTAATTTAAATTACCATGATTCAGGAATAAAGTCTTCCTTTCCAATACAATTTAGTTTTTAGCAAAGTTAATAACATTTTAGCCCTTTGAAAGTTAATGCCTACTCAATATACATACCTTCACTAATGTCATCATAATAATTTCTAAAGAAGCAAGCTGAAAGCCCAATTTTGGTTTATGAACAGTAAGAGTATTAAGTGCCTTGCAGTTTGAATATTTATACTGATTTAATGGCATCAAAGGGCACTTTTAATAAACACTTTCAAGTTTCAAATAATTTGGCTATATAAATCTGAAAACCAGACATTTCAGACAGATACAAAGCTATCTACCTTGTTTGAATTGAAGTAAACACTAAGAAAACTTCAGTATGTGAATTGCATTAAGTTTGGGTTTTGTTTTGTTTTTGTTTTTTGAAAAAAGCATCATACATTAACAATAGACAATAATATATCTTTTTCCCTAAGTGCTTACATACCTAGCCCATTTTCGTTAACTGAAGCTGTATCAGATTCAGTCATCCCATCCATCAGAACAGCATCTTCATCAGTCCTTCGTCTACGAGACCGCCTACGACGGTTAGTACTGTGATGAGATTCGCTGGCATCAGTGTCTGCAGTCTGATCAGATTCTGTATTATCAAGTAAGCTGTATGGATTGCTGTCTGGATCTTTGAGCACTATATGCATGTCAGAGGCAAGAAATATTCGTTTAAGAGAGCTGCAGTCATTAGAAATGCTTTGATCTATATTGAACTACATCTACAATTCTCCCCCTATATTCCATATTCAAAAAAAATGTTTCCTGTATGACTATTTTTCCTGGAAAGTAATATGAAGAACTTTAAATGGCAATGAAAAATTAAAGCAGAAGATGAGCAAACACCCTCACCTTCCTACCACTTCTCTTTGTTTTGAAAATGTATTAGAAAACAGTATATTATTACTTGCTATTTTTGACATTCACATCCTTAGCTAGTCCTACCCAGAAGCTAGAGAAATGAAAAGTGGAGAGACATAAATACACAATTCTGTCCCCTTTACCAAGTTCAAGGTGTCAGCTGCTTCTTTGTGCTAATGTTAATGTGCTATACCCAAGTAAATCACAACACCTGCATTCCATGGCATAATAGAAATGTTACAAAACTGAAGCAATCAAAACAAGTGTATACAAAAAAAATCAAACTAAGAAGGTTCAAATTCTAACTGGTTATAGGAAAATATAAAGTTGACTAGTACTCCCATCTCCAGAAACAAAGAATGAAGGTGGGGTAAAGTAGGGTGAGGGTGAGAAAGGGAAAGTTTTAAGATATAATCATAAGGAAAAAAATACCCATCTTACCTATGTGCATTTATTGCCTCCACCAATCAAATTATAGAAGAAATTCACCTAATCACGATTTTTCCTTTCTAAGTTTCCGTAACAGCTAGCAAGCTAGCATCTTTGCAAAAGACACTAAGTTTATCCATTAATCATAAGCACTAGGTAAAGTACATTTATTGTGCAATTCAGCATACTACAATTTTACAAACCTTGGTAATAGTGAGCAATGTAGTAAAATATAAAAGTATTTCCCTAAAAGCCTGTAAAATGAACTTAGGGCTCAAAGATCACTGGAACCAGAGTACCTTTTAAAAATTGTGTGATTTGTTCCAGTTTTTTGTAGTTTGTAAGCAAGTCTGGTATATATTTAATTATATATACGTATGTTCTATAACATTTAAAATACCATACAAACTTTCACGAGGTATATATATACATTAAGAAAACATGGTTTTCTTAAAGTGGTATACAATAAAGATATGTTAAGGCTGTGTCTATGACATAATCTAGTTCACACAACTCTAATGATTCTGTCCCCCAGCCCATTAAGCTAAGCAAAAACATTCTCACAACTCCTACCAAAAAAAAAAAAAAAAAAAAAAAAAAGGAAGGAAGAAAAAGACATTGGAGTAAAAAGTTGCTCATGCATCTCAGTTCTCAGTCTTCTATACAGCTCAATTCCTCAAACAATACAAAAATTTTTAAATTTCACAATTCTTCCCTGTTCCCAAAATCGTACATAGTGCAGCAAAAGTTCTCAGTTGATTTTCAACATTAAGAATATTTAGTATTACATAACTTAGATCTCTCTTTGCATTAGAATTTTCTGGGTCTGGCAAACAGAAATATAGAACCCAAAAATTCTAGCGGAAAAAAAAACATTCTAATTAATTATGTAAGCCCCCCAAAACTAGAGGAATCTTTGACCACTGAAACAGAATCAGCCAACTAAAATTTCTGACTGGAAAATTCTAGCTAAACCTTCACTGAGAAACACTCTCCAAGGTTTCTCCTTATCATATGCTCCACTACCTTCCTCAGCGAGAAGACACTTGGGGAATGAATTAACTTGTACAAGGTTATACTGTTTACAAAATAAGGATGCTGACATAGTACATAAAAGACTACCAGAACTGATGGAGGATTTGCCACCACGTGGTCCACCACGACCTCGACCCCCTGAAACACTTCTCCCTCTTCCTCCTGGGCGTCTCCTACTGTCACGCTGATGTCGGCTCTCTCGATCATCTTCTCCTGCCAATGACCAATCACTCAGCTCGTCTTTACGCTCAGATTCTGTTTCAGAGGGGTTAGACAGCTCAGAGTTTGTACCTTGGGAAAGAGAACAT
Source organism: Panthera pardus (assembly GCF_024362965.1). NCBI lineage: Eukaryota > Metazoa > Chordata > Mammalia > Carnivora > Felidae > Panthera > Panthera pardus. The sequence goes on from NW_026526721.1 coordinate 85,287,266, forward strand.
AAGCCAATTAGATTCCTGATTTTTTTAAAAAAGGGAAAATAAGGAGTGAAACTTTCCAAAATTATTTCCTACAAATTATTTTAATCACCCTATTAATTGGCTGATTCAAAGGAAGCTAAATTAAAATTAATGTGAAATTTACTAAGTAATAATCAAATATAATATTATACTAATAATATAGGATCTACTAGTGGGAGATTAAAAATTGGTTTAGATATACTGTAACTTGGTAATTATACTTAGCAGAGATTTCTGTTTCCATGAATACAGAAAATAAATATTAAAACAAGCAAAAAAAAAAAAAAAAACTGGTTTAGATGTGCAGAAATACAGCCAATATAGTATTACAGCAAAGACACAAAACATTACATAGATAATGCAAATGCAGTTAGTATCTGGAAATAGTCAAAAAAAAAACTTGCCCACTTTTAGGTTTTAGTATAATGAAATAACCGCTATTATATTTTAAAGCAAATTTAATCATATTCACAAAAACGAATAGTTTAATTGTACAGTGTATTCTACCATTATTTTATTGATTCTATGAAGCACACTATTTCACACTTTAACATCTCTGAAATCACAGTGTTTCTCATAATTGATAGTCTCTTATAAATTGTGAGTGTATCTTTAGTGGTTGTACATAAAACAATTACATTTTATGAACAGTGGCTTAAATTAGAATACACTATTTGAAATTACAGAATAAATTTTAAGAATGTTACTGAGAAGACAACTTTAACCTGACAGAAAAATTTATCATGACTCTAAGAGTTTACAGACCATTTCTAAGGTTCCAGTGACCTATTTTAATAGTGATCTTTTAAAAATTTAAACATTGCAAAGATTCTATAAAAGCCTGCAATATCATTATCATTATATCACAATTATGTGTTAGATTTAGATGACTCAATCACTACAATACTCATTTCCACTTCTATTCTTTGTTAATTCTGGGATGCCACTTCCATCCCTCCCTTTTATATCAAATATCCAAATATATCTCTCCTTGAGAGCCCAGTTCAATTTGTAGTTTCAGACCAATTTAACTGAAAAGACTCCTCCCCTCCTCTTATTTCCTTAGAAGTAACATGTATCTATCATGCAATGCTGTCATGTGTTGTTTTCTATTTTTTTCCCTTTGGATTTACATCTCCCTTGGCCTATGGTAGAGCTTTCTTCTACCTCTAAATGCCCCCCACACACCTAACAATTAGCACAATTCTGTTAAAGCAATCTGCTGCATGACTTTGATGTTCATTTGCTCATCTCCCAAATAAAAGTGATTCCATGATAAACCACAAGTTCCCTACAGTTAAACCCCAGTCATTTGATGATGGAAGTAAAACGTAAGAATTCTTCAGATGCACAACAGTAAGGTACCCACAATAAAACTTAACAAATGAAGAGGCCTAACAATTTCCTTTCTCCTTTAAAGAAAATTCTTCAACATTCATCTTTTTTTCTCCACTTGACATTAAATATGGATGTAACCAGTCAATGATATAAGAATGACTTAGTTGGAACTTTTATAAAAAATACAGCAAGTTTCTAGTATTTACACTCAAGTGTGTTTATTAGGAACGAGAATCTCACAAAAGAGAATGTCTCTCCCAAACACTTATTTATCCAAATGACAAAAAAGAATTTATTAACTGATGTCACGGTTTTGTTGGAGTAAGGGCAATTTATCATTTCATGAGTAGTGAAAACATCCTTTGGAATGTATCTGAATTTATTGACAAACTTATGCACTGCCTGAAAACATTACCAAAATCTGAAGATAAGTAATCTCATTTTTGAAATTTTTACAAAGTCCCTATTGAACTCTCTCTAGAAATACAGTGTATTTAACTCAGTGTCACAAGCAAGGGAATTCCTACTAAAGTTTAACCTAAATCTAATATTCACAGGAGTGCTGATACATAGGGGCACATGTACCCCAATGTTTACAGCAGCACTTTCAACAATAGCTAAATTATGGAAGGAGCCTAAATGTCCATCAACTGATGAATGGATAAAGAAGATGTAGTTTATATATACAATGGAATACTACTTGGAAATGAGAAAGAATGAAATCTGGCCATTTGCAGCAACATGGATAGAACTGGAGAGTATTATGCTAAGTGAAATAAGTCAGAGAAGGACAGATACATGTTTTCACTTATATGTGGATCTTGAGAAACTTAACAGAAGTCCATGGGGAGAGGGAAGGGGGAAAAAATAGTTACAGAGAGGGAGGGCGGCAAACCACAAGAGACTCTTAAATACAGAGAACAAACTGAAGGTGGATGGGGGTGGGGGGGTGGGGAAGAGGGGAAAATGAGTGCTGGGCACTGAGGAAGGCACTTGTTAGGATGAGCACTGGGTGTTGTATAAAAGCCAATTTGACAATAAATTATATTAATAAAAAAATATAGTATTCAAAAGACTTAAGGGGGGGTGGTCTAAATCATAAATACATTTCAGTAGATAAGACAGATACTGAAGTCAAAAACAAAAATGACTAATGAATTTGGCTAGTGCTTTTGCTTTATTCATATTAAATAAAGCTTAAACGTTTCTGGGATGGCAAATAGAACTTTGCAGATGTGATAAGGTTAAGAATACTGAGGTGGGGAGATCATCCAGGTGAGGCCAAACTAATCGAGTGGATCTCAGCTACAGAGAACCAGAGACACAGCAGCAGAACTCTACAGTCACTGGCTTTACAAAACAGACAAAGAGGGGGTCAGAAGCTGGAAATATCAAGGGAACAGATTCTAACCTGGAGCCTCAAGAAAGGACGAACATACAGTCCTGCTGACAATTTTAGCCCACTGAGACTCATGTCTGACTTCTGACCTAGAAAACTCTTAATACATCAGTGTTAAGCCTTTAAATTTGAAATGTGTTAAAGCATCAACAGAAAACTAACAATGTGTTGAAATCACTGCAACCATTCTTTTAATTTTGTAAAACAGAAGTTAATGAATCCAAAAAAAAATGTTTTACACTGGGCTTTAAAAATGATTCAAAGTAATCCATTTTTTCATGACTCCAAATACTTATTTTTAACAGAACTTTACATCATATTTTCCCCTCTCCAAAACTTCTAAAAGCTCTTATGAAGATGCTTTACATCCTTTTCAATGATCATGACTGCTTAACAGCAAAAGTACCATGTTTTATCAACTCCAATATGCCATCCATTCACTGAAAGACATATTTTGTGTGCCACTAAAGAAAATGTTGCCAATTGCAGTTTTAAAACATCATCCATTCTAAGGTATATACCAACTTCAGGGCTACTAGAAAAAGTTTCTTACATGACATACACACACACACACGTATATGTGTGTGTGTATATATATTATCACCTAAAAATCCTGGTATTAAGTAGACAAGAGAACATCTATAACCAAATTCAAATGGTTTTCTCTCAAGCCCACTAAAATTCAATAGCTATTTCAACAAACGCAATGATACTACTAGTCTGCAAAGTTTCAGAGGTAAGAGTGCCATCTACTGAACAACTTGCATAACTTTCTTCAATCCAGAGGATATTCCCTCTACCACTCATAAAAATTTATTATCTAATCATAAAAACTTATTATCTACTTTCAACAAAGGTATTTTGCAAAAGACTGGCCTCAGTAAGTTGACTTCCCAAAGGCTTATAAAAGTCTTCAATGAATTCACCATCCTCATCACCCAAAAAAAAAAAGCCAAATCTAATTATCTGTACTAGTAGTTTGTGGCTCTAGAATCATTCAATATACTTATTTTCTCTTTAATCACTCATTATCTGTCTTCTGTATTAAATGTATTTTCAAGAATACGGTAGTACTTCACAATTCTCAGATCTTCACATGCTAAAACATGTTCCTGGAATTTTGCTTTTCAGCTCTCAATACAGAGTTAACTTTAAATAATAAAAAATATCAAGAAATTAGAACATGGAAATATATGAAAGGAAAGGGATAATTAACCTTTCAAGTCTACAACAAATCAAAGTACAGATTTAATATAATGCTGGCATTATTAGATGAGTCTTCAAACATGAAATCAGATGTGGAATCTGCACACTGTAAGCTTTTATATATTCCCACTTTCTCTAAATGCCTTCTACTTTGGAAAAGTCTTATGAAATATTTTCCTAAAGCAGTTAGGATGAACAGAGGAATGGAGAAAAGAGAAGGAAAAGAGAAAGGGAAGAAAACAAGGGAAGACAAATCAGGTCACTGCTAAGATCCAAGTCCAAATGCAGAAAAATGGAACTCCGAAGCTGAAGAAGAATAAGTGAAAATTTAGGATTAGAAAATTGTTGACCACCACCATCCACTGGCCCCTTCATACATCGGTTAGGGCCCCATCCTCACAATGAAATACATTTTAGAAAAATGTTCATCTATAAAGTGTTGATTTGGTTCTGGCTTTTAAAAAGCCCTCATTTTAGTGAAATGTTCTTTGACAAAATATTGGCAGATGTGACAGATTTATATTCAAAACTGCCAACAGAGCTATTAAGTATATTTTAAAAAACTAGTACAGATGTGCTACATGCAACCTTAGCACACTAATTAGCATAGTATTTCATTTTTACTTCTCCTGGAGGGTAGGCAAAAGAGGATTAAAAAAAAAAAAAAGATTCCTAGCAATATCATCACCATTAGTAGGTTTGATATGTTTACTTTCTATATATAAATATGTGTACAAAAATTCCATATATATTTAGAATAAACATGATCATGAACTGCCAACCTAACAAAAAACATGTTTGATCTCATTACATAGCTCCTTGAACATCATATACCTTTTACAGTCATTACTATAAAGACATATGACTTGGAACGCTCTCCTGCCCTCCATGCCAAAACAGAGTGAAGAACTAACTAAATCAAAAAGTTAAAAAAAAAAAAAAATTGTTTTTTTTACCATAACCGGAGGTGTAATTAGGGCCCCGACGACCTCTGCCTCTTCCACTATAAGACCTAGAACCTTGTACAGAAGAGACGGTACTTTCATCAGTGGCATATCCTTTTTCCTTTTCAGGCCCTCTGGTGGAAGAAGGTCTGAAACCCATACCAATCTGTCGTAGCTGTTCATCAATCTGTAGGCGTTCCATTCTTAGCTGTTCTACTTCCTATGAGTAAAACAAAAAAGGTAAATATTCTTCTATGTTGTATCATTTTTACCATCTTAAAAAAAAAAAACTGAAGCTATACTACTCCCTACCAATGAAAGAAACTATGATTGTGACCATTTGGTAAAATACAACTGTGTACTTAATAAATACAATTCACAAGGTCATTTGCTGACTCAATTCATTAAACATTTATTAAATACCTTACTGAGCACCAACTATGCTAAGTGTTACAGGCATACAATATTAAAAAAGACAAGGACTCTCCATGTTCAAGGGTTATGTTTAACGGACACGCATTAAACTATTTGTTGGTGGTTACAAGGTAGAATAAATGTTTCTTATGCTAGGGCAGTATTCTCACTGGGAGTTTTAGTTCCTATATGTAATAATGTATGTATGCATAAACTGTTAAATAGCTAATAATTACACAATATTACCAGACTCACCCCTCAAGAAATTAAAACTCTGCTAAGTGGGATATAGGTGCCATGTATAAGAGGGACTATTAACCTACTTTTCCATCAAAACAGTGACACCCAAGTTGTGGCCTAGAGGTACCAGGAGACTTGGTCATTCAGAAACTAAGGTCATTACAAGATGTGAAGGTAAGGTAACTTGACAAAGCTCTTGACTAAAAGGTAGCAGAGTACTAGAAGATAAAGCATGAACATAAAATGCCAGACTGAACTAAGATTTCTAGAGATGAATTTCAAAAGAATGGTATCAGATATGCTTTCGAAATATTAACATAGCAGCAATGATATGAGTGACTAAAAGAAAAACCCACTACTAGCGACAGAGCTGTTGAAGGTTTTACAAGAGAAACTTAGTAATAAAAGTAAAAAAAATAACAATTGTAACTTTTAGTAACTTATGGGGCATTTTCCTAAAACCCTTGCTCTTTATCAACTCAAATAGATTATATTAGAAACAATGGTTAAGATCAAATGAGGTCTACAGGGTAGTGCATCTGATTCAGAGAACACCAAAGTTACCAAGAAAGCACATTTTCACTCCCAGTTCTCTGCCCTATTTGCACCTAAAACATCAAGGTAAAATAAAATGGTTTCAGTGTAGCACAGGTAGATACATAAAGTGATGACAGTCACATTATAGGAACACAAGCATGATCATTTCCTAAAGAGTAAGGAAAGAAATATAACAGTTCAGAAAAAAGAGAAACAACGTGCATAAAGCCCATCATTTTATTATGGGACTTTAAATTTTTAAAAATTTTAAAGGACTTTTTACTTTTAAATTCTCATGTAGAAAAACAGGGTAAATCTGAAGCTTGATTAAATTAAATTAATTTATTTTAAAATAAAGAATTGAAATTTAACATGAATATAAAATTGATGTAACCTTTAGTTTAACATATGAAGCAACAATGACATGAATGTGGAACAGCATACAAACCTTTAGATAAGCAATATGGTACTCTAAAAGAACTTGCACATTTCCGATGCTTTCTTTAGTGCCAACAAATACAAATGGAACCATACCCTGTAAGAAAACACAATGTCTTCAGTATTTAATATTTTAACAAAGTTCTAGTATAAATGTGACATACCAATGTATAATTTTGAAAACTTTTCTAAAACAGCGATTTAAAATTTTAAATTTTAAATTTTTACTTTTAAAATACCAGTTTGTATCAGATTTTCTAATTTCTAATTCAATCTTTCTCTGTATACAAACCACCTTTTAAAGACATTTTCCTTGAACTGGTATGAATTTACAGACTAGATACCTCACCTTGGTGGTGATGGCTTTAAAATGGTCAAGTACATCACCTAGATTATCCCTGACAAGGGCACATAACAAAACCGTTAACGTCTGTGTATTGGAGGGAGTGCTTCTTGACCATTAACACAAGTGTCACCTAAGGAATACAAACATTTACACAATATAAAGGAATTACTAATATGGGCAAATATTTAGTCACCACTATTAAAGCAAATCACAGGATTAACTTTGCTGAATTTATGAAGTAGTACACTTCCAGCTTCTTAATGGCTAAGGAAAATAAGTATAAAGCCTAAATACACTCACCCAATCAGTTTCAGTGCCTTGCCTTATTTTGATTCTACAAATTAGTTCCTAACAGCTATTTAAACAGATTGGCTTAAGAGAGCATGAAAAAAGGGAATATAACAAGCTTAGGAAGTATGGAAGTCTTGACCCTGTCCTCTGGAATTCACAAGCAGATATAAGAGGGTGCAAAGTGAATTAATAAGGGGGGACGGGGGGGGGGGGGGGAATCTAAAACATTTTAAGCACATACTATATTTCTGGGAGTATATTATTTATTCTACATCTGTATCTTAATATTCATTAAAAAGTAACTTTAATACTCCAATTAAAAAAAATAGTCCACTTTTACAGTTGAGAAGGCAATTTGCCCAAAGTCATACAATTAGCAAATCAGTCAGCCAATTTCATATCCGGTCACCTAACTCCAAATAACAACTACATGTTACTTGCCAGAATCTACACTAAGGAAAATGGACAAATAAAACAAAGTCCCTATTCTAAAGGCAATCACAATCTCAGAAAAGATACTAAACATTTCTGCAATAATCTTATTATGTAATATTAGTGATATCAATAAAAAACACAAGAATATTAAAGTAGAATATGGACTATGCCACCACCCCAGATATGGAAACTTTGGGAATTCCTAAGAATATTATTAAAGTAAATGTTAAAAACAAATAGAATTTACCAAGTAGGTAAAGAAGAGAAAGTCATTCCAGACAGATGATCTGGAAGGAATTAAGAGAAATACAATGCCTTGACCCTGAAGATGAGATGCTATCACCAGTTAGCTACCTCCAAAGGACAGGCAGAAACACAACCTTAAAGGCACATATACTACAACATATTTTAATGACTACTATAAAGCCACAATAAAAAATCTGAAGAGTAAATGATTATTACTAAATATACAGATTTCTAAGAGTTTTTCAGTGAAATTTCTTGATTTTTTAAAAATACTAGTAACTGATCACTTATATTTAATAGATGGCACTGAGACTACCAACTAGCACATGGGAAAAATAAAGCAGGATCCCTGTTCCTAATACACACACACACACACACACACACACACACACACACACACACAAATCCACTGGAGTGAAAATTTACATACTTAAAAAACCCCCGCAAATGAAATACAAATGAATTTCTGAATTATCCACATGTAGGAAAGACCTTGCCAAGCATGGCAAAATCAAATGTCTTAAGTCATAAAACAAAAGTCTTAAAAAATCCCAACAGCATAAAAAATTTACGGGGGGGTGGGGGGGGCATATCAAGGAGAAAGAAAGAATATTTACTACAAATATGAAAAGACAAAAGACTAGCTTCCTTAAAACACAAAAGCTCTAGGGGTGCCTGGGTGTCTCAGTGGACTCTTGGGCTCCACGCTGAGCTTGGAGACCACATTTATAAAACAAACAAACAAACAAACTGGTGGCAAGTATGTGGAAAATAGACATAATTCCTACACTGGTAGAAGGAATGTGTGGTGTGTGGGAAACTAAGAAGATCTAAAAATTTAAATATCTTTTACCCTTTGATCTAAGAAATCCACTTCCAGGAATTTACTCTCCAGTTGTAAAGGATGTTTGCTGCAGCACTGTTTTTAGTAGCAAAACAAAGACATAAAAAAGGCAACCAACAACCATCTAAAATCTATTAGACACAATGGAGAGAGGAGAGATATGGACAGAACACAGACACTCATTTGTTTTTCACACTATACCCTTCCGTGCTAGTCTAACTTGTATATAAATATTATTTATATTTCAGTGAAAAACTCAAATCCACCAACATGGGGCTTCAACTCAGGACCCTGAGATCAAGAGTCACATGCTCTACTGACTGAGCCAGCCAGGCACCCCTCAAACCCAATGTTAAAAATTGATATAAAATATTTATCAAGCACTTAACCCTATACAATTCATTGGGCTAGAGTAGAGAATATGAGAATTCAGATTTCATTTCTTGATTCAGAGTCCATAATGTGGCTTGGTGAGGTTAAGATAATAAACAGAAGATTGAGAGAAAAACCATTAAATACTCAATTACACAGATAATAATTGCTATGATAGAGATAGAAAAAGACCCTCTCAGGCTAAAGGTGGGTCACCAAGGACTTCAGAGTAAACAAGCCATAAACAGAGTTGGCCACAGGATTTAGCTTATGAAATGGTAGCCCCAAATAAGTGAATGCCAACCTTCAGATTTGACTTAAAATGCAATGTTTTGAAAATTTTTAAATTTTACACATTATTATAGGTTTCTAGCTTCTCTTAATACCAAAGATATAGCAACACATAACACATACATTCGCACATGGCAACCAGATAAAAGCTAAGCAGCATCTGTTTCTTTTATAGAAATGGACCGTGTACTCCCCTATCCTTGGTCTTGTATAACCCAACCTGCTTCATCATTTAATAATCTGCTTGGTTTCTGTAAGCATATAAGTTTCTTAACGCTGGCACAGAAATAGGGGTGACACTGACCAAAACTACAAACAGTATATAGTATGGTGAAGTTCTTATTTATAAGAAAGACCTAAAAGAGTCAGCCTGCAACAAGATTTTTCTTTCTTTTTTTTTTTTAAGTAGGCTCCACACCCAACATGCGGCTTGGACTCTTGACCCTGAGATTAAGAGTTGCTTGATGTATATCGACTGAGCTAGTCAGGTGCCCCACAAGAAAATGTTAAATACTAGAAAGCAACTAGAGGTAAGTCAAGCTAAGAGAAGAACAGATAAGTAGATAAAACTAAGAAATTTACACTGGATTCCTATAATGGCCCTAACCAATACACATCTTGATAGTCAAACCAATTTTTAGGCAGTGGTTGTATGCCAAATGGATTATTTTATACATTAAATATAAAGGGGAAAAGTACAAATTCCAATACTATGACACCTTGATTTTAATCCCCCTCTCAAAGGCAATGGGAGGTAGGGTTGCTTAAAAAGTAAAATTTACTTGAAATTTAAAGCAACTTTGGAAGCAGTGTAGGCATGAAACCAATTTGAGCCACCAACTACTCATTTCTCTAAGTCATGTGTTTTTCCTTTTTTTTTTTTTTTTTTTTTGCCTCTACATTCTAATTAAAGGGAATAAAGGAAATGGCTCTTCAATAGGCATCTTTACAACATCCAACACATGAGGACTCCTTTGACTACAGTTGTTTTTGTTTTTTTAAAGAGGTGGTTTTTCCCAACAGGCTAACAAACTCTTCAAGCAATAATCTATTCTGCAAAACTAAAGCTGCTTTCTAGGAGATAATTTGGAAGAAAATGCTTACCTTATATTCACAAGCATACAAAGTTTAAGACACTGGAGCCACCCAGTTAAGAGATCCTTAAAGGGATGGATGTGTAAGGAAGTGCAGTATAGACAAAACATTAACATGTGAGAAGGGACTGAACAAGGAATTTCAGAAAGTTGTTGTCAGAATAGCAACACAGGGGCACCTGGGTGGCTCAATTGATTGAGCATCTGACTTCAGCTCAGGTCATGATCTCAGGGTTCGTGGATTTGAGCCCCATGGCAGGCTCTTTGCTAACAGCTCAGAGCCTGAAGCTTGCTTCAGAGTCTGTTTCTCCCTCTCTCTCTCTGCCCCTCCCGCACTCATACTCTGTCTCAAAAATAAACATTAAAAAATAAAAAAAAAATTTTTTTTGAAAAGAATAGCAACATAAAACCTTAAAGATTTCAATTAAAAAATAATCAGGGCTTTCAGATTCCAAAAAGGGTCAAGTACACAGTTATTTACTAAGAATTCCTTTAAAACAAACTTTTGTCAGAGTATCAAATTTTACAGCTCTATCCTCTTGTTAAGTACAAAAAATAACTGTTGAAATTATCAAATTGAAGTCTTTTTATCAAAAATGGGGTTTTTTACTGAAGTACTAAGAAACCAAATGAGATCTCAAAGCCCACGTTGAAAGATGACTTATTTTCTAAGTATGTAAAGCAATACGGTAAGGGACAAAAATTTTTTAAACGAAAAAAACCCACTGTTATCAGAGTGGAAGTACTTCACTACATACAACTCACCAAAATGATTTCCAAAATATAAAATAACATTGTAAGTCAGCCAAGAACAGAACATGGTGAAAGAAAGAAGAAAGGAAAGAAGGGGGGGGAGGGAGGGAGAGAGAAAGAAAAGAAAGAAAAGAAAAGAAAAGAAAAAAGAAAAAAGAAAAGAAAAGAAAGAAAGAAGAAAGAAAGAAAGAAAAACAGGCAAAGCTCAAACCAAATTACATTTTGAATACTTACATCTTCTCTAGGTAGTTTATTTTCATTGTCTCCTTCAATTCTCACCCGAACCACACCAGATTTGTCCACTATTTCCTGAATAACTTTGCCATTTTTTCCAATTACTTTTCCTTTAATAAGAGAAAAAAGATAGCAATAAGTTAAAAATCAGTACTGCTATCCTTCCAACACTATCTCCCAAATAATTTGACTTGCTATCAAATTTTTAAAAACCAAGCATAGTTCCATCTTCTTAATCTCAATATATTCATCCTGAAAACTACTGAGAAATTTTTATCCTTGGTCTGAAACTTCCCTTCTCTTTAGAATTCTTAAGGCTATAGTTAGCTAGGATTGACAATACTGCTCACATGTTAAGATATTTTCAAAGACTAAACATGTTCTATGTCATTTTTCAGTATTTTTAAAATATCAATGCAACCCATTCCAAAAGCTTAGATATACAAATAAAGGCAAAACAAACACTTTTATTTTGGCATTAATCATAACAATTTGTTTATTATATATTAAGTTAACAAATTCAATCTTGCTTTCATATTCAAGTTGCTACTCATCCAAAACACGCCTATAATTTGAACATACTTTTAAAATGAATATTCTCTTCAATGAAATGTCTGTAACATTTTTCACCAAGTTTTTAAGTATTTCACAGCTATACAAATACACATAGCATGTACATGGTATGCTATCTTCCTAGGTATGAAATACTGTATACAGACACAAATTCCAAATTATTTACCTTCTCCACACTTAACATGTAATGTGTCAAACAGCAGTTATTGAGTATCCAATAACGAAAACAGAAACTAAAAGGGGGGAAGGAAGATTCTCTTCCCCTTAGGAAATTGCTAGTTACAAAGACAGCAAAGTCAAAATACCAAAGCAATACTGGACAGTGTTACCTGGTAACAGAAGTAAATATCCAGGTAACCTTCCCTGTATGAAACAGATGTGTACACTCCTTATAAAAGTTACTAAGTCCAAATCCCCCCAGTTGTTTTTTTTTTTTTTTAACTAAATCAAGCAATCTATTTCTACAATAAATTCATTTTGGTTGAAAAGAGTTAAAATAGAAAATTTTCCTATTGCATGCTTGAGAACAGTTTCCATTAAAGAATAAATGGGAACAACAGCAAGTGGGTCAATACAGCAAAGACACCATTACAGGATTTTTCTATCCCTATTCTCAACCCTCCTTCCCCATTAATAACCCTAAATTTAAAAGCAGCAGCAACTGAACAGGTAAAAAAGAAAAAAATACAGTAGGACAAGGGATTCACATGATGTAGATCTTCTCTGAGCAGCCCTAGCAGCAGTATATAAAAGCAACCTTCATTGTTAACACAGTGAAGCTCAAGCAGCAACTCCATCCTTGACCCTGCTAAAAATAAGCAAATGTCTTTTCGAAAAAACAAAAATCAGATTGATATATCATAATCCCTCCCCCAGAATCATTCATTGCCCCTTCCTTCTATGAACTATACCACTGGTGAGTGTACATCCATCACCCTTCTGGGGTCTGTGGCAGGGACCTACCTGCAAGTTTTATTTAGTCCCACCAGAGACCGTCAATATTTTAACTGATCATTTCCATAGTTTAAATTCCAAAGCATATTGACAAACTGAAGCAGACCTGTAGTATAAATTGAGCACTGAGCATAAATGCTGAAGGGACAGAGTAAAGAAGTGATTAAGGAAGGCTTCCAGGAGGCGAAAGGTTTCAATTCACTTTAAATCAATGACCACATAGTATTTTTCTTTTTGACTTAGGAGGGGTGGGAATGATCAGGGTCTAGAATTCTTGGAACCTGAATGTATAAGGAAATTCTCTTGAACTTACCCACCAAGAAGTCCTCATTCCCTTCTACTCCTCAGTCCACTTTTTCTTTTTCACTTTGACTAAGAATTTACTATTTTTCAAAAGACTGCTTCACCCATAAAACATTTTGAAGCAAAACGTAGCATTATTATACACAACAACCAAGAAATCTTTACACTATCTGAGTATTTCACTAATGTAACAGTTCACTAATGTAACAGTTGCTGCTAATATATATTTTCTGAAGAGCCCCAAATAATCCAAATCACCAAAGCCAACCAAGACAGAGTAAAAAGAGACATGACACACTCATATCATTGCACAGATAAATGAATAAACAAAAGAACCAGAGAACTACAAATATATCCAATTTTGTTATTTCTGAAATATCAGGAATTTTTACTCAAAATTAACACTACCACAAATTCTAGAAGACCAAGGCTATCTTCTACATACTTGTTGGGTTGGAAAAACCCTGATTCCCATGCACACACTCATAGCCAAATCATTTTTACAAGTGAAGAAACCAAAGTTAAATTATGTTCTGTGAAGCAGCAACCACAATGTTAGTGCTGATGGATGTCAATAATTGTGATTTAAACAAAACAGGGAATCATTTTCAAAAGCAGCTTTTTGAAGGTGATTTCATTTGACAATAAACATCTGATTATATTTTGTGTATTGTTTATTAGAATTATACAAAACCCTTCAAGCTTAGACTCAATTTTGACATCTAACCTCGTCTTTTCAGTTCAATCTACAGTGAATAAAAACAAATAAAATGGAATTAACTTAATCAGCAGTATGTCATACCTATCCAAATGCTTAGGCAGAGCTAGAAGCAAACAGATAGTTGAAAACAAAGAAAACTGCCCAAGTTATTGTGCTGTAGACTTTTGTCCCAGGGTATATTAACTTGTTACTGGTCAAAACAAACATCTTTTTAAATATTTTCTCCAGCTATTTTTTTTTTAACAGTATTTGAAAAATAGAACACCTATAGCAAGAAATCATTTCCTAAAGGCATAACAAGCCTAATTAAATATAAATGAAGCCCAAGGGGCTCTGTTTCAGTAACGTCAAAAAACCACAACAGTGGACAAAAACTCAAGCCCCTCCTCTAAACATCTCTGCTTTCTGTGAATGCTTATTTTTGTATTAAACGTTTAGGATAATCACTATTTAATACAGGACAAAAATTTCCCCATTTGTCCTAAATAGCATTTAAAAAGGACAGTTGGCACAGATGTAGAGGATTTAATACCAAAGCTATTAAACAACTCATCCCAAACTATAAAGCTCTTTTACAGCTTCAAACTCAAAATTTCGGGGCGAGGGAGGAATCTCAAAGTTTTGTCACTATCTTAATAAGCCATGGGTACAATTTTCATTAATGGTGTCAGAAACTTAGTAGTGAAAACTCCCCTCTATCACAATCACCATCCTTTTCTCCTGCCCATGACTTCTTACCTTATTCTATGCCTTTGCAACAACCAATTATTATTTATTCAGGGCCTACTGTGTAGAAGTTTATTACCCTATTGTTAGTCCACTCTTACTTTTTCTTCTGCACTAAACAAAAGAAATATCACAAACACCTTCTCAAAAATTACGATGACAACTTTGATGGACATATGAAGGATAAAAAGACATTAAGTGAATAAGAAAATAAAGCCCAAGGGATGAAACGGCTTTTAAAAAACTTAATGACAAACTGTTATAAAAATCATGGATCTTATCAGTGAGTCACTCTGTACAGAAGAAAACTCCTTTACTTTTTTAATAGGATAATGAGATACAAGACACACACAATGTTACTAAAAAATGAAAAGTACCCCTATCAAATGTTCCCGTAACTATAAAATATGGTTATCAGAAACATTAAATCTCCATTAAATCACTGTATATAATTACTAACATTTAACTTATTTAATAGTTAGTAGAAGTACCTACCAACAAGATTCCTAGGAACCTGAATAAAATCCTCCACAAATTCCAAGAAACCTCTAGCCTTTTTTACAGCATCAGCACTCTGCAGAACGAGGAAAAAATAAACATAAAAAAGAATCCTAAAGAAAACCCCAACCCAAAATAAAAACAAAGAAATGAGAAGTTCTGAATTATTATGCTCTAGTACAAGATTCTGCTCAGCCCATCAATGTGACATTTTAAGTCAAAAAATTCATGAAGTACTTAAGAAAAAAAAAAGAATTATAAAAAGCCTAGGAGAAAGTATACTATTACAACATCTCTTTAAAAAAAAAAATCTCTTCTAAGCCCTTTTAAACTCCTAATAAAACAGCAAGAGTTAAACTTACTTATCATGTTAGCCAAATTTTAGCCTTATCCTAAATGTATTTGTTCTACACTCGCATGTTATTTCTTCAGGTGAATGCTAAAAACAAATTGTTCATGGGGCAGCACCTGGGTGGCTCAGTGGGTTAAGCATCCAACTCCTGATTTCAGCTCAGGTCATCATCTCATACTTCGTGAGATCGAGCCCATTACTAGGCTCTGCACTGATAGCACGGAGACTGCCAGGGATTCTCTCAACCTCTCTCTCTGCTCCCCCACCCGTCTCACACTCATGCACTCTCATAATAAATGAAGTTTAAAATAACCAAATTGTTCACACTGTCTATACTGTCTGTGCAGTTTTTTTATTCTCAACATAAGAAATTATTTAAAAAGATATTTTTGTGCAGACATATTTTTTAAAAAGCACCTACTGATTATGATCATTAAAATTCCTGGGGCACCTGGGTGGCTCAGTCAGTTAAGCATCTGACTTGGGCTCAGGTCATGATCTTGCAGTTTGTGGGTTCAAGCACTGCATCGGGCTCTGTGCGGACAGCTCAGAGCCTGGAGCCTGCTTCAGATTCTGTCTCTCCCTCTCTCTCTGCCCCTCCCTCGTTTGCACTCTCTCCCAAAAATAAACGCTAAAAAAATTTAAAAAATAAAAAAAAAAGAAAAAGAAAAAGAAAAAGGCTCCTCTACTACATGCTATTTATAAATACCAGCGCCTGACATGTAGGAAGCCCTCAAAACAAAGTGCATTATTTATAATGCACATAAATCGGGAGTTAAAATCAGAAGCAGTTGGGTTAAGAAACTTCAGAAAACAGTACATATTAAATACTCAGTAAATCTCTCGTTGCCCCATATAATACAATATCCTCTTTAACCCACCTCCATGGCATGTAATGATTACTTGGGCTGACTGATTTTTAAGTATTTTATCACTGGGAAACTGAAATTCCAGAGAAAATACAATCAAACAATAGTTATGCTCTAAGTTACCCAAGGTGGGGTCAGACAATAGCTTACCTCTCCATAGATTCTGAATGTGCCAGTATCTTCATCTAGCTCAATAGCTGTAACTCCAGGAACCTTCCTAGCTTGCTGTATGTTACTACCATGTGTTCCTATTGCCAGGCCCATTAGATCTTCTCTCACAACAAATTCCTCATGAAAAGCTGCCGCAAGTTGTTTTGTGCACTAGTAAAAGAGGTATGTCAGAACTTATTACAAAAGATTAAAAATAAAGTTTTTTACACATCGGTTTGCAGCATTACTCATAACAGTCAAGAAGTAGAAGTAAACCAAATGTCAACTGAATGAACAGATAAACAAAATGATATACGCATACAAAATGATTCAGTCTTCAAATGGAAATTCTAGGAGGGCCTGGGTGGTTCAGTCGGTTAAGCGTCCCAACTTCGGCTAAGGTCATGCTCTCACAATTTGTGAGTTCAAGCCCCACATCAGGCTCTGTGCTGACAGCTCAGAGCCTGGAGCCTGCTTCAGATTCTCTGTCTCCCTCTCTCTGCCCCTCCCCTGCTCGTGCTTTCTCTCTCTCAGTCTCTCAAAGAAAAAAAAGAAAAAGAAAAAAAAAAAAAAGAAGGAAATTCTAACACACACTACAATGTGGACTGAGAACATTGTGCTAAATGACATGAGCCAGTTAACAAAAAAACTAATACTGTATGATTCCAGTTACATGGTTTCTAGAGTAGTTAAATTTATAGCAACAAAAAGTAGAATGGTGGTTGCCTGAGGTTGGGAGGAAGGGGATACGGAAGTTGTTTAACAGGTATAGTTTCAGTTCTGCAAAATGAAAAGTTCTGGAAACTGGTTGATTAACAATGTGAACATACTTCACACTCCTGAACTGCACACTTAAAAATGGTTAAAATGAGGGGTGTCTGGGTGGCTCAGTCAGTTGGTTGAGCATCCAACTCTTGATTTCAGCTCAGGTCATGATCTCATGGTTTGTGGGTTCAAGCTCCTAGGGATTCTCTCTCTCCCTCTGTTGCTGCCCCTCCTCCACTCAGGCTCTCTCTCAAAATAAATAAACTAAAAAAAAAAATAAAAATGGCTAAGATGGTAAATTTTATGTTGGATCTTACCATAATTAAAAAAAAGAACTAAGAAAAAATATATAAAGGATACTCATTTGGCATCATGTAATAGGGGGAAAAAGAGTTTGATCAGCCTATTTAGTCACGATCACAGAAAATAGTAATTCTAAAACAATGTTCTGGAATTACTGATACAACGAGTTCCCCAATTCAGAGGATTCATTTTTCACAACACAGTCACATATCCCTTATTTGGAACTTTTAAATTAATAAGGGTATGCACAAATTCGTCCTAAACAAACGTCAATTTCTAAAAGATTTGAATGTATGTTGGGTTCTCCTAACAGTGGGCCAGTGAAGAGCAGGAGAAAAGAGAGGAGTACCTTAGGATGGGATAGAAAAGCCAACAACAGGCTCTTTTTAAAAACTACATGCTATGTGTCCTCCTCTCCTCTTACATAAGAGTTATTAAACTGAACTACTTACTAATGGAAGTGTGTTATGACTGACAGCTGACAGGGCACTAAAAAACGGTAAGGACAGAATAAAGAAAAACTAGCAATATAGTTTTCTACTGGACATCCCTAATGTGTTTCTAAGTTCTTTTAGCACCGTTACCTCAGTCGTAACCAAAAACTCAACAGGCATTTAGCAAACAGAAGGCTATATTTGGGGAAAGTAACAAAAAACAATTGTTCTATAGACACAATGACTCCTAGTATTAGCCACAGAACAGGTCCCAAGTTGCCTTACCTAACAGTCAAGTAGTTTGAGCCAGGGAACTCAATATACTTATGAATAATATACTTATGAAACTAAGTGGGACACACAAAAAATCTTTTAAGTAAACCCACTTACTTCTAAATGCTTAGTGGCCTCTTCATTTCTGGACATAAGCATCAACTTCGTACGAATACTTCGCAAATGCATGTCACTTAAAATGTTTACTCTCTTCACAGTTGCTTCACTGGCAGACTATTAACAAACAAATTAATCACTCAAAAAATCTTATTTTTCAAGATAATACAAAGGGCTTCCACATAGAGCCTTCCTTGATTCTCAACTACTACACTTCTCTCCTCACCCACCATACCCTCTTCCACGAGTAATCTTACTCTTTTCTGAATTCCCATATTATTTAGTTCTGCTATTCAAATTATGATTGGTGGAGACAGAAGGATCCAGGATCCCACATGTTAATAATTTCATGTTGTTAAGAATGTCATATTTTTTCCTCCTAATTCCACAAAAGAATTTAACATTTTATAGCTGTAAAAATTTTTCTCCCACATGGATTAATAAATTCACTATTGTACCAAGTTAGCTTTTATCTTTTGAAATACTTAATTATAAAATCCGGAAAATATCCATTGACTACCTTAAAATATGGAATTATCTTACCAGTATCATTAGCTGTGTGGTTTCTGGATGGTAAAAAATTCTGCATGCTCCTACTGCTTTCTTAAAATCTTTATGTGCATTTTCATTAGCACACCTAGAGAGGAATTCATATTTAAGACTTAAATAACAGATTAAATTCAGAAGGCAATTATAACACAAACTAAGTTTTTCATTTCAACACTACCCATTAAAACTTTTGTTTATTAAAAAGATTTTCTATCAAGTTTCTGATTGGGTATTTGGGAAAAAAAGATTTTTGTAGCACTAAAAAATCCTCTTAATTCACAAAGCAATTCAGTAGTAAACAAAACTACTCACGCCTCTCTCAAATCCTCAGGAACATCCACTGTGCATTTAAAGAAGGTATTTTTTTTGACAGTTTTATTTTGATTGACAGGCCGAAGTCGTTCAAATGTGACTATTTCATTGTAAGTGGCATCACAAGCAGCATATTCAATGACATAAAACTAAAAGACATCAAAATACTTTTAAAATCCCATCTGAACAAAAATAATGAGCTTTAAATGAAATTCTAATTGCCTTGCTCAGCTTAACCAGTAGAACCTCCCCCTTGTGGCACAAATACTAAGTACAGCTTAGTTACGTCAATCTGATTTGCCTTAAAACTAGATTATATGTTCTTACAAGCATGAACCTTGGTGTCCTCACATGTTTGAAGTGCACCCCTGGAGAGCAGCTTTGATGTTTGCAAGTTCAGAAAACAAATAAAAATTAATGGTCTGATGAACTTTTTAAATGTATGATGAACTATTTATAAAGTAGGCATTTAGAAACAAAACTAAGAGTTGAAGTAGCATTTACAGAAACCAAGAGTTGAGGTTATTTCCCTAGAAACTAGTCACAATGCAAGCGTTAACATTACTTACCTCTCCTTTCATCATTCGAACTTTAGCCAACCACCATCCACATGGTTCTTGGTCATTTGCTCTTGAATACACCTAAGAAGAGGGGGGGATAAAAGGTCCTTATCTTTTTTGAATGAAGAATCCTTCATTCTGAAAGATTTCAACATTATAAACAATGACTTATTTTAAATGCGAAATCCCGTGAAACTCCAGAATCAAAAATGTCACTGTACTGAAACTAGTGTGCTACAAATAATTTAATAAAAGAGTCATGTACAGTTAAATTTGACTACTGAAAAACAAAAATGAACCCTTTTTTGGGCCATTTGGCTCCTTGGAAATCTAATTCCAAATTTGTGAGTTTCCTAAACATAAGTAAGTATTTTAAAGAACTCTTCTTACAAGACAGTTTAACACAGTGTGAAAGAGAGTTCTTTCAGTTTCTGTCAATACTGTTCATCTGTAAGCACTGTGTTGTGGTGATGCAAGTATCAGACACAAGGATAAGCTAGAACTTATTAAAGATGTATTTGAAATCTGATAACTATTTTTAAAATGTTGAAATCAGGGGCGCCTGGGTGTCTCAGTCGGTTGGGCGTCTGACTTCAGCTCAGGTCATGATCTCACAGTCTGTGAGTTCGAGCCCTGCGTCAGGCTCTGTGCTCACAGCTCAGAGCCTGGAGGCTGCTTTGGAATCTGTGTCTCCCTCTCTCTCTGCCCCTCCCTCACTCACACTCTATCTCAAAAATAAATAAAAACATTTAAAAAAAATTTTTAATGTTGAAATCAAGAGCTGTTTTCAAGAAGAAACCCAACTTTAAAATTCCTTCAAGGATATGATATTTAGATTCCTTGCTGAAGAACCTGAATCAAATGCACAAATGGTTCACCTGAACAATAAATATTTAAATTCTAAATTTAGAACCTCTAGCAGGGTACATAAGTATCTTACAAGCATCCTATGCAACAACAACAACAACAAAAAATCACCTTATATGCTCTGTATTTGTAATTATCAAGTAGTTTGTTAACATAACACATTAGAGAAGTTTCCATTAGGGATTAGAGTTATTATCATACAGCATCTTGTTTGATATACCATTTTCAATACATGGAAATCAGGGGGTGGAGGGGGGAGGCTGGAGGAACAGATGACCAAGAAGTACCCCCACAAAAGTCTTGATTATATGAACTAAGGATGCCTCTGCAGAGAAAACCTACCAATGATAACATCCATATGTGGGTTAAATGCAAACTATTAAACATGCAAATACTGTTGGAAAGCCTGAAGCTTCACTGAGGTGATCTGAGAGTAATCTTGAAGTGGGGGAATACTGGGAATGTAAATAAGTCAAAACCTCATGATCAACTTCACAGTGCACCATGATCAGAAAAAAGGAAGACCTATATACCAATCAGGCTCCAGTGGACTTAACTTTACCTGTACATTTTTTATGAGCAAATCTACTTCGTCGCAACTTTTTTCCTTTCTTATAGGTCTCCAAAAAATAAATTTTACTTTCTTTAGGGTGAAACAAAACTCATTCTATCTTGCAATTATTGTATGTATCCAATGGAACCTCTCTGGGGAAATCTAGTGATCCTGTTTCTTCTGGATCTTGAAACACTTTACTACTTCACCATCATTCATCAATTATTTCCAATTGTGCTTTAAAAAAGTCTAAAGAAAAGAATGATGGTATCACCTGAAAGAACACAACAGTGAAATATAGTGTTACTACTGCATCACCCTGTAGTTTTACTGCATAGTCTTTCAAGAATAAAGTATAAAAAGACTGGAGACACCATTCTTGCAGTCTGCCTTTGGTTTTCACTGAACAGTTAAGAATTCAGAATTTTTAATTTTCCACCCATAACTGTAAAGACAAAATTTACAGAGGAAGAACTTTCATAACTATCAGAGGAACCAGGACTGATGCAGACAGCACCCTAGATTCAAATGATGAATGTGAAATTACAAGCAGAATCTCCCCAATATGAAGCCCTTAGATGACAACAACCTAGATGAATATTCCCAAACAATACACTTCTAAGGAGAAAAAGGAAATTTAGTATTCTCATCCAGTTAATCATTCAAATTGGACTTCATCATACAAAATCCTGAGACAAGACTGGGGACCATTCTGTTTTTCTAAAAGGACATGTGACCATATTCCATATTCTTTCATCTTTTGTTTGCACACCAAAATGTACACCATACAATTCATAAATGGACAAATGCCAAAACAGCTGTGCATGCAAAGATAACTAGAAAGAAACAGATGATGAAGACATGAAAAAATTCAATGGATTAGTCAATGCAATCGGTTAAATATGAAAATGGTATAACTGTAGCACAAAAATGACTATGGTCTGTTCAATAATTTTAGAAGCTACTAAAAGTTCCAAAATATTCTTAGAGTATTGGATTCTGATAATTATAATTATATAATTATAATTACAATTCAAGTATAAGATGAACTAGAATGAAATGATAAACCAGAACTTACTAGATGTGTTTTAAATTTGACATTAGTATCTGTAAGATGAATTTATTCTG
Source organism: Panthera pardus (assembly GCF_024362965.1). NCBI lineage: Eukaryota > Metazoa > Chordata > Mammalia > Carnivora > Felidae > Panthera > Panthera pardus. The sequence goes on from NW_026526721.1 coordinate 85,309,713, forward strand.
GGTTTATATGCATGAGCTGATGAGCAATAGGGACCTGTTCTCACTTTAGGTAGATGTATTATCAAAACAAAAAAATACGAAATAAAAAGCTGAATTTACTGGGGTGCGTGGATGGCTCAGTCGGATGAGTGTCTGACTTCAGCTCAGGGCATGATCTCACCGCTCCTGAATTCAAGCCCTGCATCAGGTTCTGTGCTGACTGCTCAGAGCCTGGAGACTCCTTCAGATTCTGTGTCTCTAGTTCTCTCTGCCTCTCCCCCGCGCACTCTCTCGTGCTCTCTCTCTCAAGTAAATAAACATCAAAAAAAAAGTTGAATTTGCTATCTTTTAAATGCTCATTAAAATCCTTAATGTTGACTTTCAGCATCCTTTTATTAACTTCTGTGAAATTATATGTGAAATGACTTAAAAAAAAAATTGTTTTAACGGCCCACTGGACCCAAATGGAAGTGATGACCATTTTCCCAAAAACGCTGCAGATTACAAGAAAACCCTAAGAACCAGAGGGAAAGTGTCCATGCCAAGTACTATCTCGGAAAGGCAGTTCAGCTAAGCAGACTGGAGTATCTCTTGGTGATCTAGTGAATGGGTGCCTCAAAAGTTTGCTGACAAAAATAGGTCTTTAATCTACCTAATCCCCTTGTTCTAATTCTGTTTTCACCAAAACACAATCTTCTAGGAATCTGGCTTCCTATTTGAGTTTACCTCCAAAAGAGAGAATAAACCATTCTGAACTGCCTTGAGGCTTTATCTCTCATGAACATTAAAATGCTGGATTCCATTCCATACTTAACATCTACCTCTGTAAGCTTCATTAGTAAGTTTACCGCTGAAAGACAAAGCCACTCACTCACATAAAGCCAACTAAATCCAAGTCCCTGAAGCTTGAATCAAACAGTATGAATTTGGCTCCACCTGAGTGCAGTGAGTCAAATCACATTCTTTATAAAATGAAGAGTGTATTCCATACAATAAAAAAATCACTTTATTGACCCAGCATTGTTATTGTGACCTACTATACTATGTCTCAGATGTTGACTACTATATTTATGACTACATCATTGGAGTAGAAGCACCTCATAGAAATTCCCTTTATTCAGACTTTAAATTTCCAAACTATTCCAAGGGAGCAAATCACACTCTCAAGCGATGGCCCTCATTGGTTTTAATATTCTCTTTCTTCAAATCCAAGGAAGATCTTTAAAAAAAAAAAAAAGCAGATCAAAAAGCACCTGTGACAGACCTAAACACACAACAGTACTCAAGCTGAAAAAGTCCAGTTTCATGTAGTGGAGGATAGAATATGAAGACTCAAATTCCAAAAATCTATTTCAGGGTTCTTGCTACCAAACAACTCCAAGTCAAACCTTATTACAAAATGGTCTCCAAATTCTAGCACACTACCAAACTATTACTTAAATGGAATTCAGTCTGGATCCTAACGTAATCAACTGTTCATTCAAGATAATAACATTCAACTATCCCTTTCAAAGTCACAACCAAATAAAGATAATATGAACACCAGAAATAAAGAATGTTTATTAATTTCACCTAATTATAAAGAAAATTTCTAAATAATATTAACCATTAAACTGAATATTTAATCACAGCAGCTGGTTTTATAACTGAGATATATTTGTTGAGTACTATTCCTCTGTATCCGCTATCTCATTACAATCATAATCTATTATGAAAAAATGGAATATGTACATTAGAAAAACAAGCTTAACATCTAGAACACACTAATGTGACTTATCTACCTATACAATAGTATTTTCTCATCTGTGTATGTTGCTGATACTTTTAACAAATGAGTTTCTTAAGTCTTGGAAAATATCCATTTCCCACCTAATAAAGATGAGTATGTTCACCTCTTCTTTAAGAAGCACATTTAAGAACACTTCCCAAGCACTAAGACTAACAACAGACTTGGTATTATAAGAAAGACTACAAATAGGTAAAATTTTCAGACTGGTTCCAAGAATCAAACGGAGACATTTTTTAAAGGTACAACGGAGGGGTGCCTGGATGGCTCAGTCAGTTAACCTTCCGTTAAGTCAGTCCAACTTCGGCTCAGGTCATGATCTCACTGTTCATGGGATCAAGCCCCACGCTGGGCTCTGTGCTGACAGCTCAGAGCCTGGAGCCTGCTTCAGATTCTGTGTCTGTCTGTCTGTCTCTCTGTCCCTCCCTGGCTCTTGCTCTCTCTCCCAAAAATAAACATTAAAAAAATATTGTTTTAAATAAAGGTACAATGGAAACTACACATATCTTGCATCTTTTGTATAAGTCAAATGCTTATTTTTTTAAATTGTTTTACATTTTTATTTATCTTTGAGAGGGAGAGAGAGAGAACGTGCACACATGCAAGAAAGGGGGAGGGGCAGAGAGAGAGGGAGAATCTGGAGCAGGCTCCACACTGTCAGAACAGAGCTTGATATAGGGCTTACACTCACAAACTGTGAGATCATGGCCTGAGCTGAAATCAAGAGTCAGATGCTTAACCAATTGAGACACACAGGCACCCCTAAAATACTGAATTTAAAAAATTTTAAGGTAAGGGAGTGTCCTATCTCAAAGTATTCTTATTACCTTTACCTACTTTCTCTCAAGGCCTCTATCCCAACATTTATTAAAGTATTAACAAAGCCTGACAATCTGCCATAAAATGAGAGAAAAGTCCTATGCTGCAAGAACAAAAATGTGCGAATTCTTATCTCAAACAAAAAGCATCACAATTCAAAAGAAATTAAGAAAGAAAGAAAGAAAGAAAGAAAGAAACAAAGAAACAAAGGTTTTTTAATCAAATATGTTAAACCCAAGAAGAAAACTTTAAAAACCTTGTAAAATGATACACTAGCCTCAGATGTCAGACTTTCTATGTAATGTGTTTGTGTGAGCTCACGTATTAACTTACTGAACAAGGCAGGTATCTATAATAAAGACAAAACTTCACATGTAAAATCACCAGGGGAAAAACATTTTCTACTGCACTTCGGTAATCTCACATTATATAGCCATCTTAAGAAATTCTAAAAAAAAATCTTTGTTTTCTCATTACCTCCAACTTCACAAGCTGAGCATTTTCTTAGCAATCTTAAGTTAGCAAAATCAAACAAGCAAACAAATGATGAAAAATTTAATTGTATTAAATGTTGTAAGGATTTTAAAACCTATTCACAGCTTCTTAAAAGTCAAAGAAAGTGACAAAGAGGGCTTAAAAATAAAGCTTGGAATTTTAGACCTCTCAAAATCATCTTTGTATTATAAATCATATAGTGTTTTCTTGACAACACTGGACCAATGACATTAATTTACGTTCTCTAATTCCACGTCAGCCTCAGGTTGACTGGAAAGGTAAATCCTCAAGTAGCCTAACATTTTTATAACAGAAATATTTTAGAGTAAATCATATGAAATTGTCAATATTCAGCCATTCCTGACTGACAAGAATGAAAATTTCAGATGGCTGAACTTTAAACAAATGCCTGAAAAGTTCCACAAAAAGCTCTCTCCTGGATCATTTTTGTTCTAATTCATTACTGACAGCCAAATCAAAGTGATCTTTCCCTTCTGCAAAAAGGAAAGGTTCCCAAAGGTGCAAAAGAACAGGAGTTGCAAGTCTGGCACAAAACTGACAACACCCTGTGAATACAGCATAATTAACATATTAGAGAATAACACTTAAGACAAAAACTGAAACTGGTTCTCAGCTTCCCAACCTTCGGGCTATACGACCCAGGAAAGATTTAATAAAGTATTCACAGCATTTAGAAGAGGCCCTAAAGAGACTGTTATGTCAAACTGAGATAATCTGTTTAAAAAACCAATTATTCATATATTACACATGTTAGTGCTATACAAGCATCAGCTATTATTACTGCTTTATGATATGTGACTAGCAGAAACAGTGGCTGATGATTTAAATATATCAATATACTAAAATATACTGTGTATTAAGTTAGAGAAGTTAGATTAAAAACCTAAACACTCCTTAATAAAAAAAAAGAACAGACCATACCTGTAGAAATACTAAAAGGAGTATCTTGAAGGCCACACCAAAAAAAATTGGCAGATTGGAATAAATTATAACTTTGTGGCAAAAGGCATTAAATACGCTTTTTAACTGACTGGGAGAAAGTACAATATATAACACAAAAATGGGGGTATAGCTCAGGGGTAGAGCATGTGACTGCACATATAACACAAAAACCTACATAAAATACAAAAATGTTCTATTATCAAAATCTACACGGACAAAAAAACTCACACAATTCATAGAACAAAGGGCTAAAAGCCAATAAACTAATTTAAAAGAAGCTCCATATCACTAGTGATCAAACAAATGAACACTCAGAAGACATCCCCTTCCTGTTATCAGGTTTATAAAACTTTACAATTAATAACAACCCAGCCAGCCAATCTATGAGGAAACAAACACCTTTATGTGTCAGCCAATGTGTAAGTGGTAAATCAAAATGCATTTTGGAGGACAAAATTGGTACATTTTGGTACCATCAAAATTTGAAATATACATGCCTCCAATTTAGCAATTTCAATGTCTTCTAATTATGATACACCTATCTTAATAAATATGATGGGGTGCTTAGAAAGAATGAGGTAAATCTGTATATGCAGACATGAAAAGGTCCAATTACATCCTAAATGAACACAGAAATCACAAATATAATGTATTCCCAATTTCTCTAACTTAAAATAAAACATTATTTATAAATGCAAATAAAAAAGCTGAAGAGAAACACAACTCTGGTAAATGATAATTAAGATATGGTGAACAGACAAGCACACCCACACTAAGAGGGAAGGTCTGCTTTTCACTTTATATAATTCTGTATCATTTCATTTCTTATATTACACTTTACTTAAATTTAAATTAAAAATAGAACTATCTTACAACCTACTAATCACACCACTGGGTATTTACCTAAAAAATACAAAAACACCAATTTGAAGGGATACATGCACCCTTATGTTGACTGCAGCATTATTTACAATATTCAAACTATGGAAGCATCAAAATGTGCATCAGACCAAATGTGCATCAACTGATGAATAAAGAAGACATAGTACACATACACAGAACATATACAATGGAATACAATTCAGCCACAAAAAGAATGAAATCTTGCCATTTACAGTGACATGGACGAAGGTAAAGGGTATAACATTAAGCAAAATAAGCCAGTCAGAGAAAGACAAATGCCATATCATTTCACTCATATGTGGAATAAAACAAAAGAAAGAAAAAAAAAGGAAGATAAACCAAAATACAAATTCTTATAGAGAACACATGGTTACCAGAGGGGATGGGTGAAACAGGTGAAAGGAATAAAGAGTACACTCATCTTGATGAGCACTGAGTAATACATGGAACTATTCAATCACTATATTGTACAACTAAACTAATGTAACACTGTATGTTAACTACACTAAAATTAAAATTTTTTTAATTAAAAATTAAAAAAAGTGGAGTTTTCAAAAAATTGGTTCAAAATATAAAGCATCAATAACCACAATTCCTAAACATTCCAGGTCATGTAGACAGATTCCTAACTAATGATAGCAAAAAAAAAAAAAAAGGGGGGGGGGGAGCCAACAAATCCATGGGTAGAGTATCAATTTTAACTTTATTTAAATTTTCGAATTTTTCAAAAGTGGAAAAAATGACAAGAACATCTTAGTTTCAGATGAGTCTCACAATTTAAGGAGCAAATTTCACCAACTGAACCATAAAACACAATGTGAAATAAAATACTCTGCAATCATCAATTTCCAATTCATTCCATCTCTTACACCAGTATTTTGTATACTGCTGGGGAGGCAAGCCAAAAAGATGTCCAGGAACCGGATAGGAACTTCTAAGTCTGAGACAGGGGAAAGCACAATGTAACAACATTGTGAGCACACCACCAAGTTTTTCCTTAAATCTGAGCCTTTACACTATCAATGAGTATCTGACCAACAATTTAAAAAGTATGAAAAGCATTAATCTCAGAATCAACCACCACACATTCCTAATTCTAGAACATTTCGAAAAATGAAGTCATTCCTTGCTTTTCCTGACTAATTACCAGAATTCCAGAAGGAAGAACTTCTAAAACAGAAATAAAATTTCAAAACTGAAAATAAATCAAGCTCTTTTACCATCCCTACAGAAAGAAATTAATTAGGAAAGGATATAGTATTGAGAAAAACATTTTTTCACGGAAGTCCAAGCGAACAGGTACAGTAGTAATTAGCAGCATCACCACTACCAGTTCATAGTACTACCCACCAGTAACCTACTTCACATTCCTTAATTTTTAGCAATCACTTTGCCACTTTGTTTCCCTGTGTCTTCCCATACCATCTATGACATTTCCCTAAAGGACACAAATACACACACCAAGACTACAGTTACAGATCTCCTTATAAAAAAGTTCTTAGTACCCACTTTTAGTGGAAGTGAACTATAAAAGAAAAAAGTGAGTAAAGTGAAACCTATACCATTATACCATTAGGGAGCAGGCTCATGGTGCCCAGACACAATTAAGTTACAACATGCCTTGATTTACCAAAAACAAGAGTGCCCCCACGAACTTAGAGCAAGTAATTAAAATCTAGGTTGAATATTAGAATGGAAATGCTTTCAGGCTGTCAGGAGTGCCATAATTCTTTGGTTTCCTAGTATATAACACCTACGGTTAATGGGAACTCAAAATTTACCATTAAAAATTACAGGAAAGGGGCGCCTGGGTGGCTCAGTCGGTTAAGCGTCCGACTTCAACTCAGGTCACGATCTCACGGTCCGTGAGTTCGAGCCCCGCGTCGGGCTCTGGGCTGATGGCTCAGAGCCTGGAGCCTGCTTCCAATTCTGTGTCTCCCTCTCTCTCTGCCCCTCCCCCGTTCATGCTCTGTCTCTGTCTCAAAAATAAATAAACGTTAAAAAAAAATGTTTTTTTTAAAAATTACAGGAAAAAAAGGCAAATAACTAAATGAATTCATGTGCAAAGTGCTCAGACCATTGTCTGGCACAGAGTAGGTACTGGTAAGTGCTTATAAAAACATTTAGACAGCTATTTCATCTGTATAGGTTCTCCTATACCTCTGGTTTCCCTACCCCCGCCCTACATAAACTAGGTACAAAGGAAACCTGAAAATTCTTTCAGTATTATCAAACCAACTCCCTGTGAGAAATATATTCAGCGTATTAGAGCACTTGAAGGAATTATGTCAATTCCTTGAAAATCACAAATTTCTATCTCCAACAAACTCATAACACCTCTATTTGACAAGTATTTCCAAGTTTCATTTTACATAACATCAGGCATATTAACCAACACTAACATACTTAAGACAGACATCTAAAATCTACTAAGTGTAAAAAAAAAAAAAAAAAAAAAGCTATATACAAAGAAGCAATACTATATGATCTCACTTTTATTTTTAAGAATAGGTGAGAGCGAGGGGCGCCTGGGTGGCTCAGTCAGTTGAGCGTCCGACTTCAGCTCGGGTCATGATCTCACAGCCTGTGAGTTCAAGCCCCGCGTGGAGGCCTGTGCTGACTGCTCAGAGCCTGGAGCCTGTTTCAGATTCTGTGTCTCCCTCTCTCTGACCCTCCCCCGTTCATGCTCTGTCCCTCTCTGTCTCAAAAATAAATAAACGTTATAAAAAAAAAAAAAAGAATAGGTGAGAGCGAGCCTGGGAATGACAAAAATGGTTAACAGCAGTTTTGTTCTCTCAGCAGCAATTCCTGTTTAGTCCTTTGTGTTTTTCTGTACTTTTAAAATTTTCCAGACATTTCTAAAATATTCAACAAGGCAATATGCTAAATACAATATTTCACAGTTACGTATCAACGATATCAACGTTCACCATATTAAAGGATACCTATTACAAAGACACTAAAAAAAAAAGCACAAGAGAATTTTCAAGTAATTAGCAAAAAGAAGGAAAACAGCAACCAACACCACACAGTTGTGTCAGATTTTATACAAACCAATACAAAGGTACTACCATGTTTAATTCCCAAATTATTTTCATTTTAGTGGTAAAAAAAATTAATCAAGGCCACAAAGGTAAAAATGGTAAAGCTGAGACAATGAATCCCTGTTCTGGTTCCAAAACTCAAGCACTACTATATTACACAGCCAATTAACAATACAAATAGAGAAGAGGAATTATATTTATTCTCTATCAGCTAAAGAGACTTTCCTACAAGGATATTTAAAACAAAACAAAAAAAAGCACAAGAAAATAAAACTTAAAATACGTACCTCTACTTCGTCTCCTTCACTAATTTCTTTTTTTATATCAGGCGGTGGTGGTAATCTAACTTCATTAAATGGAACCTGGCGTTCTGGCTGCCAGCTGAAGGATCAGAAAAATAATTAACAATTTTAGAATAGATTATTCTATAAGCCCCTAATATGGAAACTATACAGTCTATGCTTAGAGGTATATATTTTTCAAGTTAATCATTTAGCTTTCCCTAAGGAAAAACAAGCTTCGTTCATATTATTTTTCCAAGTAATGAGTTTGTTGAGGTAAAACAGACTTTGCAAGACTGTTGATGAAGTTTCTAAATTAACATTAATAGTAATTATGCTATCACCATCCAAATTACTCATCCTAAGGGAATACATACGTTATCCTAAAAATGAAATAGGCTAAGTTCATAGTAGTAATTTAGACTCAAAATAATGTCACATCTACACTGCTGCCAATAAACGGCAGTGCAATAAACTTCTCTCAATTTTACAAGTAAATGATCTATCAAGGAACAGAATTTCAGAGATTATAAAATATTAGCTGCATAATGTGTACATGTTCACAGAAACACAGAAAATTACTCAATTATTTTGCATGCCTGAATTATAAAAGATTTTCCTACACAGAATTTATGTTTTCTGCAATGAATTCATACAACAATCTTAAAACCTGGGAAAAGTTTACTTTCAATCTCTGTAGCAAATACTGTATTAGAACAAATTTAGGAGGTGCCTGGGTGGCTCAATCCGTTAAGTGTCTGAGTCTTGATTTCTGCTCAGGTCATGATCTCACAGTTCATTAGATCAACCCCCAGGCTGAGGGAGTGGAGCCTGCTTGGGATTCTCGCTTTCCCCCCCTCTCTGCCCCTCTGACTTGCACACACGCACGTGTGCTCTCTCAAACTAAAAATTTAGCTGTTGCTTAACTCACATTTTTTGTATGGATATTCCTACTCTAAGTTCTAATAGGTCATTCATATGCCTGGGAGGTACATCACCACATGAATTCCTATAGCTTCCAGGTGCAAATGCTGTGCAAAACATCAGGAGATAAGGAATATTTTTGAGTGCTTTCTTTTCACTATTACAGTCTAAATGGCAGCTGCTAAAGAAAGAAATCATTCCAACACTTGTTTCTACATGAAAACAGCTGCTGGGCAGCTACCTTTTAAAAAGTGGAAGTTGAAGATTTCTTTTCTGACCTTTAATTATACAATGCTCCTTTATAGCTCTTCCTAACCAAGTTTTAAAACTACATGACCTAGATCTTACAACAGTTATAAAACTGATTATTACTCCTTATTAATATCCAGCTTAAATTAAAAGCAGCCCAATACTCAACTCGGACTACTAGTAGCCATGTGAAAGGCCTTCTACATCATTTCAACATTCTTGGATTTTAAGAATTAAGCATTGCATAATCCCATTTGTGCCACCCATTTTTACAAAAAATACTGATTCCTGTTCACCCATGTTTTGGAAAAAAAAAGAAAGTCATGAAAAAGTGACAAGTACATTGTGGGCAGAAAAATGGTGAAAAGTCATCAAAACTAGAATTACTTGAACTGATAAGATGATCAAACAACCAAAGATCCCCACCCAAGAGCAAAATCACTTTCACTGGCAACAGGAATATCCAAAAGCAAACACCAATTTAGCACAACCAATCGTTAAAATCAAGGTCTGTATCGATTTAAAAAAAATAACTTACTTGTTCTCAAAAACAACTGTGAGGGAGTCTTCATGAACATCTTTGATAAATCCCTGTGAAAAACAAAGACATTATCAAAAGCATATCAATATTCAATCAAAGGTTATACTGGGGTGCCTTGCTGGCTCTGTCAGTAGAGCATGTGACTCTTGATCTCAGGGTCATGAGTTCAAGCCCCATTTGGGGCACAGAATGGAATTATGAGAATTTAAAACATTTAATAGTCACCATAGTACTTGGTGAAATTATGATTATAAACACTAAATTATAATCAACTGTTAGTAAAAAGCATGACTTCGTTCTGAATACTAACCTCCCATTAATTTAATCTCATTTTTTCCTAACTTCCCATCTTCCTTCACTTAAAAAAAAAACGGGGGGCTACAGTAAATACATTGTTGCAAAACCATTTTGGGATGAATATAAAGATTCTCAATAAAAATCAGGGGTCATTTTCTAGTTGAGTATTTTTAATCTATCGTCATCTGACTGATGCAACTGAAAGAAACTGTCAGAGGACATTCAAGAGAGCAAAGGACTTAGGTGTAGAATAATGGTTCAAGTGCTTGCTCCACGACTGTACACCTTGGGAAAGCAGTCCTTGGCACTTGTATGATTACAACTGACATTAAATGATACTTTATATTACTGTCACACAGAACTGCAAAGTTCTCAGCCTTAGTCAAATGCTTACACACACACTTTGAACCACAAGATATTCAGTAAATAATTTTCTAAAACATTTTTATCACACTAAACTCCATAATGTCCACTAAAAACTAGCTAAATAAAGAACACACTTGCAGTATCTGCTTAAAACAAAGCAGGAATGAACATATCCTGTTGACCTCATCTTCCTCCCAAAGTCCATTAAATAGCATTAAAGGAATTTTAAGATGTAAACTGACACAAGAATAAAGACAATAAAGAGAAAACATTACAACAAAACTTTAGAAATTTACAAAACAGAAGAGTAAATGTCAGTTATTTAAAAAACAAACCAACAATTACTAACATTGAATACTTACTACATCAGACATAATTCTAAGCAAATTAGCAAACCCAACACTGAAACAAACTGGCAGTGGAAAAACCGAAAAGCAAGATCAGTACTACAGAAAACTTTTGGAACTACAGACAGAAATTCTTAAAAAAGGAGAGAGTAACAGATGTGGCTTAATACAAAAACATTTTCCTTAATAATGCAGACTCACCAATCACAGAATGTAGGTAACTAATAAATCTAAGGTCAGTGCACTCTTCTCACATTTGCTACTCAATTAACTGCATCATTTTGTATTTGGCCCTGATTCTCACTCCAGCTTCAAATGTCTATTACCTGCTTTGTTTGTGTACTTTGGGACATTTCAATGCAAATATCCTCATATGAGGCCTAAAATTCAGAATACATTCCTTTTAAGAGTGTTATAGAAGCTCCAGCCATGCAATTCTGGAGATCTTTTTATTCCTTTCTTCCTTAAAGTTAAAAATTAAGAGCTAGGGGCGCCTGGGTGGCTCAGTCGGTTAAGCGTCCGACTTTGGCTCAGGTCACGATCTCACAGTCTGAGTTCAAGCCCCACATCGGGTTCTGTGATGACAGCGCAGAGCCTGGAGCCTGCTTCAGATTCTGTCTCCCTCTCTCTCTGCCCCTCCCCTGCTCACGCTCTCTCTCTCTCAAAAATAAACATTAATAAATAAGTAAGTAAGTAAATAAATAAATAAATAAATATTAAGAGCTAACATTCCACTTCTGATTATCTGACCATGCTATAATGACAGCCTAGCCAGTTTCTTTATTTCTAGTAGGTTCAGCCACACATCCACTTTCAGCAATAATTTTGGTCATCACTTTCATAGTTACATCACCAACAAATTAATACCCATAACATCTGTAAGGAATACTTCAGAAACTGAAAATTTCCAAGTTCACGAATATGACAATAAAACACATCTTGCCATCAGAAATGAGTCCTATTTCCAACTTTCACTAGTTTTCTAGTCCTTCAGAAACCACTTTCAGAGTCTAGAATGTTTCACTAAGTAATCCTTAAGATTTCTGTATAGTTTACACAGTGAATTCGTTCAAATAAGAACTTCAAGCCACTGGGGAAATTCTACCCTTCGTTACAGTAAAAATCTTTTTTTATCCTATCTAAAATTCAATGCTTATTCATCTCTTTCCAGCCCCATCCCCTTTACTTCCATCACCAACACCAGCTTTATTTGGATGCACATTTTCCACAAACTTTAAGAGAAAATACAACTCTAGACACCTATTCTAATTACTTAATACCCCTCAATCATGAGATTAAGCAGATTAAGAATTGGACACCCAGGAGGTACCTGGGTGGCTCAGTCAGTTACATCCTACTCTGGATTTCAGTTCAGGTCACTGATCAGCTCAAATCACTGATCTCCTGTTTATGAGATTGAGCCCCGAGTCTGGCAAGGAGCCTGCTTGGGATTCTCTCTCTCCCTCTTTCTGTCCCTCCCCTACTGCCTCTCTTTCACTCAAAATAAACCGGTTTAAAAAAAAAAAAAAAAAAAGAATTTAAAACCCGGTTCTTAAAATGTATTTGGGCTGTGATGAACAGTTAGGAAACATGTTCTAATCCCCAAATTCTAGATTCTAAGGATAAGGTACCTCTAATGGCCAGATCTCTATGAAACTTTGTCCATTTAATTCAGGACTCAGTCCACACTCCTGAAATTATTTCTGTACATTCAAAGTCACCAGAATGATGATGCTAGGTCCCTATACACTCAAGACCCAAAATGGCAGGGTTGGGTCCTTGCCAAAATCTTGGGAGTCAGGGGACACTGAATTACAAAGGTCACATTTCTCTGCACAAAGCAGTAGGGGGCTTTATGACTAAGTCTTCACAACTTCTGTCCACCTTGTATTCTAGTCCAACCTTTGGGGATTTGTTTCTCTCTTCCTATTCACTATTCATCTGGCCCAGAACCCATATTTCTCAGAACAAAACCTTTGAGATTTCTTTCTTTTCTTCCCATAGCTATGCAAACATGGAAGATTCATCATTACAAAACGGTCTCTTTATATGATTATATGTAACACTATTAACTATAATTTAAAATAGCATCAATAAGCAACAAGGCAGTATACCACATCTAAAATGTGATGAAATATCTTTAGGGGCACTTGGGTGGCTCAGTCGGTTAACCGTCCAACTCTTGATTTCAGCTCAGGTCATGATCTGTTTTTGAATTTGAAGCCTATTTCAGGGCACTGTCAGCGCAGAGCCTGCCTGGGATTCTCTCTCTCTGCCCCTCCCTTGTTCATGCTTGCTCACTCTCTCACTCTCAAAATAAACTTAAAAAAAAAAAAAAAAAAAAAAAAAACTTAAAAAAATTAAAAACATATATGTATCTTTAAAATGCTACCCCCGGGGCGCCTGGGTGGCTCAGTCAGTTAAGCGTCCGACTTTGGCTCAGGTCATGATCTCGCAGTTCGTGAGTTCAAGCCCCATGTCAGGCTCTGTGCTGATGGCTCAGAGCCTGGAGCCTGCTTCTGATTCTGTATCTCCCTCTCTCTCTGACCCTCTCCCGTTCATGCTCTGTCTCTGTCTCAAAAATAAATAAACGTTAAAAAAATAAATAAATAAAAGTAAATTCTTTAAAAAAATAAAAGTAAAAAAAATAAAATAAAATAAAATGCTACCCCCAACAAAACAACAAATAGAACATTACATAGTAAAAACCTCAGAATGTCATGAACCATGTATAAAATTGAGATAAGGGACACGATGAACAGCAAGAATCCCTGAGCTATAGAAGAACTGCCTGAAGTGATTTTTCAAAAGTATTTTCCAAAAATAATTTTTTCTTTAAATTTCAACAATTCAAGCATTAAAGCAAAAAGCAGCTGGAAAATAAAAGACAAAAAATATTCTAATAGCAGTAGCAATGAAAAAATATAATCTTAGGTATGCCTCCACAGTTAAAACAACATAAATGTACAGGACCTATGTACATAAATTTGAAATTCAACTGATGAACATAAGTAGAATACTCAGGAAAATGTTAAATCCTATCACATTCTTTGATAGGAGATCTTGATATTGTAAAATTTACAATATGCCCTTCTATGAGACCCCACTAAAATACTGAGAATGATGATTCCATTGGGGGAAAAGGGGCTAATATTAATAAAATTACACCAAAATCTGTTTAAAAAAAAGAAAGAAAGAAAACACTCAAAAAGGAAACTTAAGTGGGGGTAGGAAGTAAAGATAACACACTATCCCAATCAAATATTTTAAGTTTTAAGTAATCACTACACCCAACGTGGGGCTCAAACTCACGACCAAGATCAAAAGTCAGATGTTCTGTGGACTCAGCCAGTCAGGCACCCCTATGCCTACCAAATAGTAAAGCTTATTTTAAAGCTACAATAACCAAGATAAAAGAAAACACATTTTAAAGGAAAACAGATTCCAGAAACAGGTCCAAGTCACTTAGGAAATTACAAATAGAGGGAGGAATGGATTGTTTTTAAATGGTACTGGGACACCTGGATAATTATTGGAAAAAAAATGAAATAGATGTTTTCACCAAAAATAGAATTAATGGATGAAAGACCCAAAGTGTTTTAAATCAATAAAGATCCCAAACCACAAGTTACTTTTAACTTCAGAGTAAGGACGTCCTTTCTAACCAAATAAACAAAACCCAAAAGCCACAAAAAGTTTGACAAGCTTACAATACCTAAAAGCTAAAATAGGTAAACAATCATCACATGAAAAGAGTAGAAGAGGATGGAACACAGCAGAGTTAAATTCCCAATTTATAAGTGTCAAGTGACCTAACAGCTGAACAAAGCTAATAAGCAAAAGTAACAATGGGTATGAACTATATGAAGGAGTAATCACAGAAAAAGTTGTAATTTCAATAATATACAAATCCTCTTTAAAATCTTATGTTTACTGTCAATTCCTATGAACTTCCCTTTTCTCCTTTCTATCTTGCAGATCCTTCCTTATCAGAATATAAACAGTAACCTCATTTTTTTTAACATTTGCATAATGTATTTAGCAATTTTGAGGTGAGAGCTTAAATTGTCTGTGGAAAGAACAAGGTGCACAGAATTATCTACCTAAAAGGCAGAAAACACTACAGCTGAAAAACAGTTTTTAACTTGATGAAGGTAGTCATAGGAGGGTGTAGGGGGTGAATCTTACTGATTAAACAGAAAAAAACATGGTATGAATTACTTCAGGAATGGGAAGAATGAGATTATAAATATAGTCAAATATCAGGACAGATGAATCAGGGACCCTGTCTGTGGAAAAGTTAACTAATAATCCTGAAGATAAAATTTCTACCAGGGCACCTAACTGGCTCAGTAGTAGAGCACACCTGGACCTTGGAACCTTGAGTTCAAGCCACACGTTGGGCGTTAAGTTTACCTAAAAAAAAAAAATGTATTTTTCTTTTATAGCCCTTCCAGATCCTTCATTTTTGTAAAAGGGAAGCTGAAACCACATGCACACAGCCCCCAAATTCACTCCATAAGAGGCTGTAAATGCTGAATTTAAAAACTCATCTTCTAGGGGCAACTGCGTGGCTCCACATCAGGTTCGTTACTGTCAGCCTGTTAGCACAGAGCCCGCTTTAGATCCTCTGGCTCCTGTCTCTGTGCCCACCCCCCCCCCCGGGGCTCCCCCAAAATTAAAAACAAATTTTTTAATTCTATATTTCTGGATGCCTTTTCCAATGTGTTAAAACATCACAGCTGATGGCTTAATTATAAGCAAATCTGTGACAAAATACTGTATTTCTAAAAATTAAGTGGATTAAAAAATTATATATTAAAGGCACTGAGCTCAGTTTCTTAGATCCTTTGTTTCCTCTGTGCTAACTCTCCATTTCCCCAGCTACATCAGTAAAAGTTACTGCTGTGCATAAATAGGATTATGAAAACATAACTCATGAGAAAGGAAAAGTTGACAGCATATAAAAATTCACCTCAGGTCTTCCTCTGCCACCACCACCCCCAAAAACTACCCCCAAAAACTACCCCCATGGATTTGATGATCACTTGTTATCCCTCGATCAATTACCTACTTATTTACTGATTGTCTGGCCCCAGTCTACCTTCCTAGCTCTTCACTTCTAATTTAATCTCTCTGAAATCAGGATACATCTTAAAATTGATGGCATCTTAAGAGAACAGCAGATAGGCACATGGCAGCCAGGATATAAATGTCACTGAACACCCTCAAACTCGGTTTGCTTGCAATTTTCTGTGGCACTTGACTGCAACCTCTTGGCATTTCATTCAGCAAACCAAGAAAAGCAAGGATAAAGGTTTCTTACCAGAAGGTAGTTCTGTTGACACCTTCTGATAAAATCAAGAAAACACCAGCACCAAAACTTACAGAGTGGACGAAAATTCTTGCAAGAAAACCCTGGAGTTAATACAGGAGAGTTCTTTTTTTTTTTAATTTTTTTTTAACGTTTTATTTATTTTTGAGACAGAGAGAGACAGAGCATGAACGGGGGAGGGGCAGAGAGAGAGGGAGACAGAATCGGAAGCAGGCTCCAGGCTCCGAGCCATCAGCCCAGAGCCCGACGCGGGGCTCGAACTCATGGACCACGAGATCGTGACCTGAGCCGAAGTCGGACGTTTAACCGACTGAGCCACCCAGGCGCCCCCAGGAGAGTTCTTTTTAAAGTATGCTTGCAATATCAATGCTCTCTTTGGCACTGAGGAAGATACTGTAAGTAGAAACACAATCACCTGAATGTGAAGATACTTTAACCAATTTAATCTGCTTACTCCTTCCATTTTATGCATTCAAATGTTTAAGAAACCCTTCAGGAGCCCCTGGCCCACTCAGTCTTGAGCATGCAACTCTTTCGGGGCTGTAAGTTTGAGCTCCACGTTGAGTGCAGAGATTACTTAAAAAATAAAATACTGAAAAATAAATAAAGGGGTGCCTGGTGGCTCAGTTAAGTGTCCAACTCTTGATTTCGGCTTAGGTCATGATCTCACGCTTCATGAGTTCAAGCCATGCACGGGGCTCTACACTGACAGTGCAGAGCCTGCTTGGAATTCTCTGCCTCTCCCCCACTCTCTCTCAAAATAAATAAACTTTAATAAATAATCTTTCAATAAACATCAACATCCACTAAGATTAACTGGCAATATTTCTTAGTGCCACTTAGAACTGATACCACTTTAGATACAATGAAATTGTACATATCTCCCACGAACTTACCAAATCTGTGTACAGAAAAGTAACCTATTCCTTGGACTCTAAACCCCAATTTCAACTGTACAGGTCATCTCTGCTGCTGGCTCACTCTCCTACCTCAAACCAACATGTCAACAATCAGAATCATCTCTTGTCCTGCTCTGCACTCTACACATTATGATCCATTTTACAAGGGTAAAAATAAGGCAACTGAATATAGCACACAGTATTTCTCAACCAGGGTATTAAGAGAATACATACAATCCATTCACTAAGCATTACCATGTGTGATGAACTTCTCTCCCATGCATCTAGAATGGTACAAGCTATGCACTAACCTCGGAAAAATTAAAGAAAATAGTGCTTCTATATAATTCAGATGAGAAACTCTATCAGATTATAACGGACTTAGATAATAGGTTCCCAAATACAGGTCATCATCATTGCCTAATTTTTTATGTCTCAATTTGTAAGCTGAAGGAATCAAAGCTTCTTAAATCAAGGTATTCCCACGCACTCAAAGGTGTGCCAGAAGTACTTAAAACTACTCCTCTCCCTAAAAAAATACCATCTAAAAACCTTCCTCCCAGTGCTTTTATGTCAAGTAATATTTCACATTTAAACATTTTATGTTTCTGGACTATATATTCAGGTAACAGATATAAAAAGACCTCATTAAGGAAGGGGGAAAACATTCTTGCTAAAAAGACTAGAGTGCAATGGTTTCACTGTTTTGGGTTTGTTTTTTTAAGATTTTTTAATTTTTAAGTAATCTCTACACCCAACATGGGACTTGAACTCACGACCCTGAGACCAAGAGTCCTATGCTCTTCCAACTGAGCCAGCCAGGTGCCCC
The DNA here is from genome assembly GCF_024362965.1 of Panthera pardus. Taxonomy (NCBI): domain Eukaryota; kingdom Metazoa; phylum Chordata; class Mammalia; order Carnivora; family Felidae; genus Panthera; species Panthera pardus. Next base: position 85,327,770 of record NW_026526721.1, read on the forward strand.
CAGTGTTTTCGCTGTTAAAGACTGGGTGGCATATACACTACTTACTATGTGATTGGTAAAACAAGAGGGCCCCAGGGCAGTAAGGTAAGGATAAGACTCCTAGGTGGCTGCATTTTTGCCACAAAACATGTCACACATCCTTCAAGGACTCTTTACGGTCTTCCCAGAGCACTCCAGAAGACTTTCTGCAGCAATTCTCAGGATATTCTATCAACCCTGAATGAGACCCAGCTCTCCTGGATGCTGGATATCCTCCTCATAATTCCCACACATGCAAAAACAAAACAAAACACCTTTAAAACAACAGATGATTTTTTAATACATGGTACTAGCACATTTGCCTATGAATATTCAAACATAAGTCTTATAATTAAGATAAAATAAATGAAAACACCACAAAAGAATTTAGGAAATTATATGTATAAACATGACACAGGCTGTGTTTAGCCAGGACTAGAAACTCTGGTTTCTGTCGAGGAAAAAAATAGTTCAGTATGTAAAACATAAAACTTCTCTACAACCCAGAGATACCAAAAAGTCAACAAGAATTAAATGAGAAGGGGACACTCTTAACAATAAATGAATCCTAAGAGATCTCAAAAAGTGACAAAGGCACAACAGGAATATGGGCAAACATCGAACAATTTACAGAAAAGCAGATCCAAATGGCCAACAAAACATTAAAATTCTCACATAGAAATCTGCAAATCAAAGTTCCGATATGATAATCCTTTAGGTCCAACAGAAACTGGCCAAAATTAAAGATTATAGAACCAATTTTCTGGCAACGATGTAAAGAAAAGCATTTACATTTACTGACGGAGGAAATACAAAGGGTCAAGCCCTGTGGCAAGTAATGTTAACATTTATTAAAGTTAAAAAAGCTCTCTTCCACCAACCTATCCCATTCTTCGAAACTTATCCAATGGAAACATGTGGAGTAGCAAAAATGTGAGAACAAAGTGAGTGTCTATTAACTGGGGAATGGCTGGATTTCATAATTCTTGCCATGGAACATTATATGACCATTTAAAAATAAATTACACTCCAAGTGAAAACAGCCAAAATAGATTATCATACTTACATAGAGCAATACTAAAAAAAAAAACAAACAAACAAACAAAAAAAACCCTACATTCGTGCATGGATATTTATCTATGCACCATTATAGGAGTACAGAGAAAAATCTAGTACGATACGCTCTGGTTATGCTACCTAAAATGGAGTGTGAATGAGAGGAGATTAAGTGGCAAATGGGAGCAAGGAAAAAAACTTAAAGCAAGTTCATGAATACTTAATGCATGGGTGTATAATTATACATATGTGTATGTATAAATATATCTTAAAACACTTTGTCAACCAGCACTTTTTCCATACAGCACATTTATACACTTTTTTAATTTTTCCATCTCTAGAGATCTCAATTCTGCATTCTAATTAACAAACTAGTTTGATGCTTACAACACCTAAAAGATGTGAATTGTAATTTGATTCCAGTAGCAGACACAACCATTCAAGACTGATACTGCAATCAAATTTAACTTCAAACAGTATTTTTTTGAAGGGGCGCCGGGGTGACTCATTTGGTTAAGTGCCCGACTTCAGCTCAGGTCATAACCTCACAGTTTGAGGGTTCAAGCCCCACATCAGGCTCTGTGCTGACAGCTGAGAGCCTGGAGCCTGCTTCAGATTCTGTGTCTCCCTCTCTCTCTGCCCCTCCCCGGCTCTCACTCTCACTCTCTCTCTCAAAATTAAACATTAAAAAAAAAAAAAATGTGTTTTTTTTTTTTAAACCTACATAACTAAATCTAGAAATGGACATCATTTCAAATCAATGGACACATGTTCCACAGATAAAAGTCTGCAAATTTACTAAATACGTTATACATTAAATTATTGGATAATGGGGTAAATTTTACCATGGAAAAAATTATTTCAGGTAAACCTCCAGCATTCCTTAGTATTGAGCACTTAAGAGTTCTGAATAAAAAAAAAAAAAAAAAAAAAGAAAATGACAATGAGGCACCTGGGTGGCTCAATGACTTTGGCTCAGGTTGCAATCTCGTGGTTTCTGAGTTCGAGCCCCATGTTGGGTTCTGTGCTGACGGCTTGGAGCCTGGAAACTTGCTTTGGATTCTGTGTCTCCCTCTCTATCTGCCCGTCCTCTATTCATGCTCTGTCTCCCTCTCTCAAAAATAAACATTAAAAAATAAATAAATAAATAAATAAAATAAATCTTAAAAAAAATAAAAATAAATTTTAAAAAATGACAATATGAGAATTTCCTAAGGATGTATAAATACCTACTAATGCTTACATACCACAATGTTCTTGGATTGTTAATTTCACAAATTTATAATACCCAACAGTTCTCCTTGAAAATGGAATTACTTGAGGCACCTGGGTGGCTCAGTTAAGCATCCGACTTCGGCTCAGGTCACAATCTCATGATTTGTGAGTTCGAGTCCAGCACTGGGCTCTGTGCTGACATCTCAGAGCCTGCAGCCTGCATCAGATTATGTGTCTCCTCTCTCTGCCCCTCCCCAACTTGGGGTCTGTCTCTCTAGGTCTGTCAAAAAATAAATAAATGAAAAAAAAATAAAAGAAAAGAAAATGGAATCACTTACTGGTTCCACATGGCCACCCAAAACTATTGTGACCTTTCCAGTTGCAAAGAGTTGAAGTTCCCTATGGTTCTATGTATCCATAAAATTCAGTGATAACATCAGAACTCAACAAGGATCAATATGTAAGCCTTAAAAAAGTTTAATATTCAGGGCGCTTGGGTGGCTCAGTCGGTTGAGCGTCCGACTTCGGCCCGAGTCACGATCTCGCAGTCCGTGAGTTCGAGCCCCACGTGGGGCTCTGGGCTGATGGCTCAGAGCCTGGAGCCTGCTTCCGATTCTGTCTCCCTCTCTCTCTGCCCCTCCCCCGTTCATGCTTGGTCTCTGTCTCAAAAATAAATAAACGTTAAAAAAAAAAAAAAAGTTTAATATTCAAGTAATCCCTACACCCAACATGGGGCTTTAACTCAAGACCCTGATATCAAGAATTGCATGCTCTTCAAAGCTAACCAGATGCCTCCCCCCCAAAAAATTTTAAATTGAATGAATCAAAATCAGAAATGATGAAGTCAATTTTGTGTATATGCTATTATATTGCCTAAGTTTAAAAACAAATCAAAGAATGTCTTGAAGCCAAGAATGACTGAATCACTTGTTCATTCAACAAACACATAAGGAAGGTCTACTATGTACTAAATACACATTCTCAAGTCACTGGAAAATTTAAGACTTGAAAATATCCTACCACCTGAAAAACTATAAAAGCAAAAGGTTACAAAACGGGAAAGAAAGAAGAAAAGTTTTACTATTATTAATTAGCTAGTGTTAAGAAAGGTGGAGATACAGAAGCCTGAGAGAAATTCTTGACCCTGAAGAGATCACAAGGAATGCATGTGCTTCTGCCAACAATAACTACAAACTTCATAAGTTATTACTGGGGGAGACTGCTACTCATTCTCCCAAAAAGGCTAAGCAAAAAATGCTGGGGCTTAGAGTAAAGGAGACAAGTTAAAACAACTGATAATTAACTGAGATTTAATGTTGGCCAAATTTTGCCACAGCTTTCAGCATCTTTTAATATAAGCACAAATAAAATAATTCTACGTTTTTTTAATTTTTTTTAATGTTTATTTATTTTTGAGACAGAGAGAGTGCGAGCAGGGGAGGGACAGAGAAGGAGGGAGACAAAGAATCTGAAGCAGGCTCCAGGTTCTGAGCTATCAGCACAGAGCCAGAGGTGGGGCTTGAACCCACGAACCATGAGTTCATGACCTGAGCTGAAGTTGGAGGCTTAACCTACTGAGCCACCCAGGCGCCCCAAAGAATTATACATTTAAATATACACATTCAGACCCCTAAGAATTGTACATTTAAATATACACATTCAGAACAACAAAGCAACCCTTTGTGTTGCTTCATTTTGTTTTGCTCAAGGTATTTAAGACTTGGTACTAGGAAATTTAACAGGGCTATCAAAAATCTCTTATTATTGGCTAAACATCCACCAAAGAATGTTCTAAAGCCTTTTAATATTCAACACTATATGGCCAGATTACCCAGAGGTGCCATGTCATAAGAAAATTTGAATGTGAATAAGAAAATGTGAATAGTAAGTTTCATGCAGTTGGCCCTTGAACCACCAAGAGATAGGGGTACCCACCATGTGTATTATCTGATTCCCCCAAACTTAATACTAATAGACTACTATTGACCAGAAGCCTTACCAATTAGTCTATTAACACGTTTTATATGTTATATATACTCTTGTTACAGTAAAGCTAGAGAAAAATGTTAAGAAAATCACAACAAAAATATTTACATATGTAAGAGGACACACATAGTTCAAACCCATGTTGTTAAAAGGTCAACTTTATATGCATATAGGAAGCATTTCAAATATTTCCCAAGATACTTCATACAAGGAATAATGTAAAGCCAGGAGAGGACAGTATATTTAAATCATAACTGTCTAGCATAAATTATAATCTGAGGCAAATATCTAAAGATTCTAGTAACCATACTAAAGTTTAAAAAAAAAAAAACAGGCAAAATTAACTTCAAAATTACCCCAATATATCCAAAATACTATTTTAACATGTAATCAAGATTCTAAAATTATGACGTCCTACCTTCTTTTTTTCATACTAACTCTTTGAAATTCAATATAGATTTTACAATTAAAGCACATCTCAATTCGCACTAACATACTTCAGCCCTGTGGCTTATGGCTATCATATTGGAAAGAAATTTTTGTAATGTGAAAGCACAGATCAAATCATTTCTCCAGGAATCCTCTCAATTAGTTCCGGACTCCAACTGTATTAATATGTATTAATAGCTTGTTAGTAACTGTATCTAACTAATAATAGTTTCTTAAGCTATATATTTGTACTTTAAAAAAAAAAATCACACTTTGAGGCAGAAAAGAAAGGCCCTGGCAGGCCAACAGGCTCAAAGAAGATGAAGAGGAAGAAAATGAAGATGAAGAGGAAAAAAAAAGAATAACTGGCTATCCTGTAACGATGTGTGTAGAGTGGGTGTGTACTCAGCCGACTGTTCTAAGAATGTGAACTCAAGTGCAACTCAATAAAAGCTGTACAGATTGTTATACAGCTGATAACATTCTTTGTAGAGGAAATACTTTTTAAAATGCAGGTTGTAGCTTTTTGAAGGGCTACTACAGTTAAATTTTTAAAGCTCCTGATGGTGAATGTTTCTAATTTATTAACTTGTGTACTGTAGCACAGCAAACTTGTAGAAATTAACATCCATAGTAAATTCTGGGTTTTTTTTTTTTAATGTTACATTTTGGGTTTTTTTAATGTGTGATAAAATTATGTGTATTTTTAAAAATCACACTTTAGTGAAGTCTGAAAGACCGGTGGGAACCATGAATCAGTCTATTAATTTTATGGACCTGGATTCACTTGGTCTCATTTCCTCAGTTGTTTATAACATTATCTCCCCTTCACCGTGATTGAGAAGACTAAATGAAATAAGTTCATGAAAAGTACCTGTGCAGTCTGATGGATAGCCTGGGTGCCAATAAACAGTAGCTTTGTTAGGAGCTAAATGAGACCTAAATGAACCTAGCAGAGACCACTTGATAAACTGTTAAATCTAACTGCCTAATACTGCAGATGAAAGAAAGAAAAAAGGTCTTACAACCACCTAGTACAAGAAGTGGAGTCACTCATGGAACAAATATTGCTCTTCTCACTATTTAAAAAAAGAGGGCAGCTCCTGGGTGGCTCAGTAGGTTAAGCATCCAACTCTTGATTTAGGCTCAGGTCATGAGCTCACGGTTGAAGAGATCTAGCCCCACACTAAGCTCTGCACTGGCAGTGTGGAGGCTGCTTGAGGTTCTTTCTACCCCCCCCCTTCCCCCACTGGAGTTCTTTCTCTCAAAATAAACATACATTTAAAAAATGGGGGGGGGGGGGCACACCTGGGTGGTCTCTGACTTCAGCCCAGGTCACTATCTCAAGGTTTGTGAGTTCAAGCTCACAAACTTGGGATTCTCTCAACCCCCCTGCCCCTCCCTCACTCGTGCGCTAGCATACTGAGATATCAAGATATACTTTAAAAAAAAAAAAAAAAAAAAGCTAGTTTGGGACACCTGGCTGGCTCCATCAGAAGAGCATGGTGATCTCAGGGTCAGGAGTTTGAGCCCAACAATAGGTGTAAAGATTGCTTAAAAAAAAATAGTAAAATTTTTTTAAAATGAGCCACATGGGTGGCTCAGTTGGTTGAATATCTGACTCTTGATTTGGGCTCAGATCTTATGTCCTGGGGTCGTGGGATCAAACTCCACGTGGGGCTCCAAGCTGAGCATGGAGCCTGCTTGGGATGTTCTCTCTCCCTTTCTGCCCCCTCCCCCCCACCCATGCATACACACTCTAAAATAAAAAACATAAAAATTTTAAAAAACTAGTTTGCTACATCCTTAACACTGTGGTAAAACCTCACTTCTCGAATTATCAAGTGTCTGCCTTGTCTAATTAAAATACATTATAAGCTCACTACCCTGAGATTTCCTTTGAAGATCCTCTAATGTCACACTAAACTAGGCACTGGAAGTGAGAAGCCCTAGATTTAAATCTCTTTTCGGCTACAGTGTAGTCTTGGACAAAGTTATGGGTTATTGTCAGTTTCCTAATATATAAAATGGGAATAAAAACACATGCCTCATGGAGCCTTTGAGACAAAAAAAAAAAAAAATCAGAAAATACATATAAGCTTCATAGACTATCCAGCAAATAACAGGCACTTATAGTAAACTATTATTTAAAATAACCCACACAAGAATCTGATGTTACAGAAAATGTACAGGTGCATGAAAACATGGAAAAGAATATGTTTTCTCTTAATACATAAAGCCAAGGCCTTGATGATTTATGTCTAGGTAGATAAATTTTTTTCATTTTTTGCTTTTCTGTTTTCAGGTTTTTTATACTTACATGCTACTTTTTTTATGTTTATTTTTGAGAGAGAGAGAGAGAGAGAGAGAGAGGGAGGGAGGGAGGGAGGGAGGGAGGGAGGGAGAGACACACAGGAAGAGAAAGAAAGGGAAAGAATCCCAAGCCGACTCTGCGCTGTCCAAGCAGAGCTCCACTCAGGGCTCAAACTCACAACAGGGAGATCAGATCATGACCTGAGCTGAAATCAAGAGTCAGCCACTTAACCAGCTGAGCCACCAAGGCACCCCTACATACTGCTTTTATCAAAACTTTACAGACAGCATTTAAGTTTAATTTTTAAAAATTAAGTGGCCTTTCCAGTTAAATCTTAGTTCTTTTACATTTTAATAAAAAGACATTTTTTTTAACATTTATGAGACAGGGAGAGACAGAGCATGAACGGGGGAGGGTCAGAGAGAGAGGGAGACACAGAATCTGAAACAGGCTCCAGGCTCTGAGCTGTCAGCACAGAGCCCGATGCGGGGCTCGAACCCACAGACCATAAGATCATGACCTGAGCCGAAGTCGGACGCTTAAACCGACTGAGTCACCCAGGCGCCCCTCAAAAGACATTTTAAAACATTTAAAACAACTAGGACAATCTTTGGAATTTCCACATCTGTGTAGATACCCCATTTGTACATGTATTAAATTTAATAATAAAAAAAGGTACAACTAAAAATCTTTAAAATATCTGGAAATGTAGGGTTTTAATTTAACAGTTTCCCTAATATTAATCAGCCACCAGGAAGCCTGAGTGGCTCAGTGGGTTAGCATGTGACTCTTGATTGATTTCAACTCAAGTCATGATCTCAGTTTGTGAGATTGAGCCCCAAACTGGGCTCTGTGCTGTCAGCACAGAGCTTGCTTGGGATGCGCTCTCTCCCCCTCTCCCTCAAATATAAATGAACTTCAAAAAAAAAAAAGAAAAAAAGAAAAAAAAAAGTAGCCACCATCTTTTCCCAAATTATTAATCTGCACAAAGAAATCAATATGCTAAACTAACTTTGAAAGATCAGTACACTCCCAGAAAACTCCTTTACTAAAGTTCTATAGGTTTTACAACATTTATTAATGTTAATAAACCTACTGCCTAATTTACTCTCTCAAACTTCATTTTAATATTAAGGTAAAGTAATGGGAAATTTTGGAAACACTGCATTGCTCTGAAATTTGTAGTCAAGGAATCCCTGGGTGGCTCAGTCCATTGAGCGACTGACTCTTGGTTTTGGCTCAGGTCATATCTCGAGGTTCAGGAGTTTGGGCCCTGCATCAGGCTCAGTGCTGACAGTGGGGAGCCTGCTTGGGATTCTCTCTCTCCCTCTCTTCTGCCCCTCCCCACCGCTCTCAAAATAAATAAACTTACAATTAAAAAACAAAATGAAATTTGGAGTCAATTAGTAAAAGCAGAAATCATAGAGCTCTGAAAGTAATTCTTTTACAAAAAAGGCCTGAAATTTCATTCATCCATCTTAGAGATTACATATTTGCTTGGAACACCATGGAAACTTTCCTTTACATCAGCTAGGAATTGAGGGGTTACTTTCAACTTCCATTTAAATGATATTCTGCCCATGGCTATGCAAGTTGCGATGCAATTACAAAGCCCATTTATATAATAAATCAGTTAAAAAGCATTTTAATGACTCCAAATGGGCATAAGGGGTTTTTTTTTGGATGATAATAGAAATGTTCTAAAGTAAGGTTGTGATAAGGTTTACACAACTCTATAAATACGCTAACAATCATAAAATGTAAATTCTATCTTAAATATTTTTTTAGAAAAGCTCCTTAAATGGCCAGTAGTATAAACCCTAAGATGTCTCACTCTAGGTAGAAAAGGCTATAAACACAAATTTTTATATAAAATTATATCCCCTATCAGGTACTTAATTAACATATCTCCCATTAATGTATCAAGATTTTTATCTCTTTAACAACTATAGATCCACTTGTCGTTTAAAAAAAAAAAGGCAAGATGCAAAACATATTACGTGTTTTGTTTTTTGGGGTTTTTACCGAAGAAAAAAACGATCCTAATTTTAGGTCACATCTTCAGCTTTTCACTGATTCCAATTAACTTGTAAAATGCAGTTTCAGTTCCACCAGAAAATTTGTAATAAAGGTCTACAGAACACTGCCTCAAGGAATGGTGACACTGGCTACTAAACCCAGGACTCTGAAATTCTTCTACTGAGATTTACAACATTTACAGCTGTGTGTGTATATGGGGGGAAGGGGGAAAAAAAAGGAAAATCAGAATCACCTGCACATTGAAAAAGAAAAAAAAAACACTATGAAACAATAAACTAAAATGTTAACAGTTGTTATCCCAAGGCAACTTTTGTTTTGAAAATGCCCTCACTGACCACTATTATTGTTTAAATTAAGAAATTTTACTTAAAATTAAACTGCTGCTATGCTAAATATAAGAAACCAGACTCAAAATACTAATCAGCATAGTGTATGAATCTATTTATAGGACATTCTGGAAAAGGCAAAACTATGAGGACAGGAAAACCCCCTTGGATCTGAGGGTGAGAAGACAGGATGATTACAAAGAGGCATAAGGAAGACTGGGGGGCACAGTGGAACTCTTCTTTCTCTTCAATGTTGATGGTGGTTACACAACATTTTACCAAAGCTCATGTAATTGTGTACCAGAATAGGTGAATTTTACCACATGCAAATTAACCTAAAAACTCATATACTTAAAAATACTATTGCTTGTGCCATAAATCAATTTTTCCCCAAGTAGGCAATTCTGTGGATTAAAAAAATTGGTAATCTGAACTACTTCAGACCCTTCATTTTACACAAAAGAAAACGGACTCGAGATTTATTCAAGAGTCCACTGGCAGATAATGGTAAACTGAAGTAGAGACCTAGAATTCCCATTTATTTAACTTCAAATCCAGGGCTCCTTCCACTTCACCATTCCCACTCTTTTCAGACTTCTAAAGATCTCAGTTTCCACAAAGTACAAGTGGATTATGACAGGACATAAAATTCTGTATGTTCAAGTGCAATTATTTTGGTACAATGTGGCTAGGATCTTTCCCAACCTCTGCAAAAGAACCACCTTTATTTATGAAGTAAAAATAAGTAATGGACTCAAAATCTAAGTAGAATCAAGTAGATTTGTAGAGTATGAGTAAGAATCCACAATACTTTAGAGTTCCAAAATGGGAATATTGTGAATTTAATTTTTAAAAAACTATGAAAAACCCAAGACTGTAAAAAAACAATCTTTAAAGTTTTAGTAAACTGATGACCTTACATAATGAATCTTACAAAATAAAAATAAGAAATGAAAAACAGCTTATTTAGCAACCAACACAATACTTTGGCTAAACAAGAAATGTTCTACCATCTACATGCTGTGAAATGATTTAAGACAAAAAATCTTTTTTCTATTTTCAATTTGCCAAGAGGAAAGAAAAGTATACCTCCATTACACAATTGTATCAGCAAAGAGTAGGAATCTGAAACTTTTCCGGGGGGGGGGGGGGGGGGGGCAAAAAACGATGAACCTTACCTACCCTTAACAGAAGTATGGCAAGCCCATTCTTTGTGCACTGTGCCACAACTGTATTGTATCTAGGGTCTGAGAAGGCAACCACTAGATTTCAATAACAAGTCAATGAAATATCTACTCAAATTTCACTTGGGTCTTGTCTGACACCAAGTTTTAAATCTTAACTGCTAATACATCTAGTCAAGCAAAAAGACTCCTTTCCACCAGGCAGTCAGTTTTCACTTCATGTTGACCACCTAAGGCGACTTAAACTTGTAAAAAGCTTAGGGAGATCCTTTAGACGCCAACTGCGATTCCCCACCATGCTACTACCACGTGACAGTTAAACCAAATCCACACAGCTTATCAGTAAACTACAAAAGGAAAACAACGCTGAAATAGGAAATTACGACCGTCAAGTAAAACAAAATCCTGTGGGTTGAAACGTACGCCGAAATGAAACCCTGGGAGAATGCATTCTGCGTACGCACAATACTCCTGTTTTAGGAGAAGGCCCTTCATAAAAATAGCCAGGACTCTCAAACATTTGAGATCCTGGCTTAGTGAGATTGACTGACAGACAACAGCTGGGGAGATTTTGTATTGATCTCGAAACATTGTGGTGGTATACTTTTGGAGAAAGAATCGGGACAAGGGACCTTTATATTGGCAAAACTAAATTGTAAGGATTTCATTTTCAGTTATGTGACCCCTGCACTGGAAGCCCCCACTAAATTCCTCTACTCTCGAATTCCTCTTCTGTTTTCCAGCCCGATCCCGTAATGCATCTCCCGGTGCAAACAAACAAAAAACCTCGTGGGGAAGAAAAAAAATCAACACTTCTTTCCAAAAACACTGGGCAATATAAAGAAACTAGTCACCTCCCCACCCGTCTCCCTTATCGATTTCATTTTTTAAATCTTGCTTTAAAGCCTATAACTCTAACCTTTTCTTCCGTAATAGAGGGGCTAAGGCGCCGCCCAAATTCCCAGGCCGCAAAAATATTTCAACCCGCCACATTAAAAGGTTTTCCTGTTTTCCCTTCGATCCTAACCCTCAATTCGGTACCCGCTTCCCAATCAGACACTGAAGTTTATTAGCCCAAAACCCTAAAACAAAGGTGAATTCTTAAGATTCCGCGACGCACCCCCCCCCTCAAAGGGGTGGGGAGGGGTCGGAGCAGCGGGCCGACGCGCTCCCGCTCGGCTCAGTCCGAGGGGCGGGGGAGCTGCTGTGACCACACAATCCCACCACCTCCTTTCACGACTCCCCAACCTCCCGGCGCTCAGGCCTACTCCCGGGAAGCTCCCCGCCGCCGAGCAGCGACTGGGCTTCTCTTCACCGGCCAGCCAAGGACTGCACTAGCATCCAAGAAGAAGGTCCATAAGTAGAAAAACACAAGAGGTGTCCGACGTGTTGTTTCAAAACATAACGGAGCCCGGGCCCCCGAGACCGTTAAACCGCGGGTGGAGGGGGGAGAAGCGAGGAAACCAGGAGCCTCGGGCTTCGGCCTGGCCGTCCTTTTCGACCCCAAAGCTCACTCTCCAGGACCACCAGCATTCTCCCAAACCTGACTTAACCCCCACAACACCCGACAAAGCGGCAAAAGGGTCGGTACCTTGTAGAAAGCCCCGTTGGAGCCACGAACCTCCACCGTCAGCTCCGCCATGTTGGAACCGCAAAGGCCGCTGGGAAGAGATTCTAGAAACTTTCCAACCAGAGGGGAGGAGGGGGGAGGGGCGTAAAGGAGGCGGGGGGAGGGGCGGGGAAAACACGGCGGGGACTGGGATCCCCCGCCCCACACCCCTGGGGTCTCACAGCAACGACCCCGACTCTCCCAGTGAGATCCCTCGCTTTCTTACATCACTCGTCCTGGGCTCCGCCCGCCGCCGCCCACGCCCCCGTTCGCCTCCCGACACAATCGCCCGACCTTTGCTGACCCGCCCCTACGTCCCCGCCCTCCAGTGCCCGCGGCTTGCCCGCTCCGGCCAGTGGGTGCCTCCAGCTGCCCAGGCGTGAGCTTCCCTGACGCCGCCTGCCCCACGCATCTGCTTTCCTTGGGGCTCGGGCATTCTGCCCTAAACTTCTTGCAAGTGCTGGTAGCCCTGGAGTAGCTTCCTCACCTACGGAAGGGCAACTTTGGGGGCTCCAATTGTCCACTGGCACAACTTTTGGGCTGAGCAGGGAGCATAAAAATGTACCTATGTTCTCCGAATTCTTTCACCTCACTCGTTTTTATTTAAGTCGGATGGCCCTCCGTTGACTCAAATTCCGCAGTTCCACACCTCCTAACAGTTCGCCTGAATCCTCCCTCCACCTGTTTAACGTTTCAAATGCTTAAATGTCAAGCTAAAGCTGTTAGTTTTGGGTCAGAAGTGTGTACAACCTGCAGCAGAGTTTAGGTTAGTACCCATTGTTATAAGTAGGCGGAGAAACTTAGCTCTGAGCGGGAGACCATGTTTTCCCCTTCCGCAAATCCTGCAAACTTCCACGAAAAGGATCAAAGCACAATCATCTTGTATGGCTTTCTACCAAGCATTATGACGGAGATATTTTGAGTATCTATTTTAACCATACTAAAAAATTTTCCCCTAGCAAGGCCGTTGGAAAAAATATTAGGACTCTTTTATGTGTGTGTCTTATTAGCATTCTGACAGAAAAAAATCTTTAAAAAGGGTGATTTGCTGACACTGTATTCTCAAAGAAACGCCCATGGGCCCAGCCTTTCTAGGACAGGGGGTCTTAAATGTACATAACCTTTCATCGGCACATCTACATCTCCAAATGTTCAGAAGGAAAACAATATATAACAGTGTTCAGTATTGTTTTGCACTGTACAAAATGACCTTTTTACAATGTTAATTATGGTGAGGAAACTGTAATTAAACTGAATTCATCAATGGGTAATGGCCACCGTTTATTAAGGGCTTCATCTGCCCAACACTTTTTAATATCATCCTATTATGATCCTTCAAATTACAATGCCCTAGTTTGCTTTTTATTCCAACAGCTTTATTGAGATATAATTCACATACCATACATTTCATCCATTTACAGTGTCCCATTCAATGGATTTTAGTACATTCACAGAGTTGTCCAATTATCACCACAATCCATTTTACAGCATTTTCATCCCTCCAAAAAGAATCTCTGTACCTGTAGGCAATCACCCCCCTATTTTTTTTTAAATGTTTTTTATTCATTTTTGAGACAGAGAGAGACAGAGCATGAGCAGGGGAGGGGCAGAGAGAGAGGGAGACACAGAATCCACAGCAGGCTCCAGGCTCTGAGCTGTCAGCACAGAGCCCGACGCAGGGCTTGAACTCACAGACTGTGAGATCATGACCTGAGCTGAAGCCGGACACTTAACCGACTGAGCCACCCAGGCGCCCCTCACCCCCCTATTTCACACAAGTCCCAGACACTATGCAATCTCTAACTTTCTGTCTATAGATTTTCTTAATCTAGACGTTTCGTATAAATGGAATCATATAGTACATGGTCTTTTATGACTGAGTTCTTTCAGTTAGCCTATACAGTGTTTTCAATTTACATCCATGTTGTAGCATCCATGTATCACTATTCATTCCTTTTTACTGTCAAGTATACCATTGTACGGATATACAACATCATTTTATTAATTCATCCATCCTTTGATAGACATTTGAGTTGTTTACATTGTTTTGTCTATTAGGAAAAAATGTTGCAATGAAGATTCCTGTACAAGTTATTGTATAGATGTATGTATTCATTAATATATGTAGAATTGAAATTGCTGATCATATTGATACCAGCAGGCCAGGTTGAAGGACCCCGAGGGGGTCCCACAGGACCAGCCAAAAGGGTCCTTGGCTTGACATAGGATGGAAATCAAATGTAAGCTAGCAGGACGTGAGAGCAGTTTAACTGAAGATATAGAGAGAGCAATTGACAGAGTGAGTATCCAGGAAACTCAGAAAGGAAAGGAGGGAGTCCCATCTTTGTTTGGAGAGAGAGTGCTGGAGGGGTTATTGAGTATGGAGTTCTGATCTACATGTCCTGTTGAGAATGGAGTTCTGATCTACATCTCCTCTCAGAGTAAGCAGGTGTCATTCCTTGGAGCCAGGGGGTCTTGGTGTTGAGATGTCTAGCTCTAGTAGTCTGGAATGTGCATTATGGTAGCTTCTTCTGGTCATTCTCACCTGGTCTTTAGATGTAATTTACTCTGGAGAACTATGCACTGTTTTCTTCTACTTCTCAGTGTGAATGACTTTGGATAGGGCTGCAAAAATTCCATTTGGAGACAAACTAAAGCGTTCCATATTATCTGAACTTTGAAGAATAAAAGTTGGTCCTCTTCAGGACTTGCATGCTAAAAACATGCGAGTTTGCCCCTACCCCCGACCTCTTGCCGCTAACACTTTACTACTCCTGCTAGGTAGACCTATGATTTCCATTAAGCAATTGAGATTCACAGCAAAGACATTTATCTAAGATCACACAAGTTCTAAGTAGCAGACTAGGATTGAAGTCCTCCCTTTTCCATTTCCAAATCCCCATCAGTGACCCTGTTTGTTATATTCATAATGAAATATTACACAAAGTTTAGAATTTTGAATAGATCTATTTTCATCATCTTAGACGTTTGTCATGAAAAGGAAAGAATGTCAATTATATCTCAATAAAACTGGAAAAAAGTAAAAGTAAAAAAAAATCATTAAAGGAAAAGAAAGGCAACATGCATAATCACATTTAAAATATTGTGTGTGTTTATTATTAGTGTATATTTCCACAGGGGAAACTTATGGTAGCCATAAATTTTATAATTGTTGTATTTTTTACATATCTGGATCTTTTGGAATGAGCAAATCACTTGATTCTCACAAAAATATTTCCATTTTTCTAGCATTATACCATGGACTCCTCTGTGGCCATTAGAGATGAAGTTTTAGAGTAATATTTATTAATATGAGAAAATGTTTATAATATACTAATAAAAAGAAGATTGTTAAATATCATGTGGAATCAGTTTTGTACAGAAAATTGTAAAGAAAATACATTGTAAAGACTTCTACCAAAATATTAACATTGGTTATCTTAAAGCAGTAGCATCATAAATGATCAATTTTCTTCCTGTTTTCTGTTTTCCAAAGTCTCTGCATTGGCAAGTAGTACCATTTCTAATTTTAAAAATTATAAATTAGTATGGAACTGCAAAAGCCCCAAATAGTCAAAACAATCCTGAAAGAGAAAAAAAAAACAAACTGGAGGCACCACAATTCTGGATTTCAAGCTATATTACAAAGCTGTAGTAATTAAGACAGTATGGTATAGGCACAAAAACAGACATATAGATCAATGGAACAGAATAGAAAACCCAGAAATGGACCCACAACTATATGGTCAACTAATCTTTGACAAGGCAGGAAAGAATATCCCATGGAAAAAACACAGTCTCTTCAACAAATGCTGTTGGGTAAACTGGGCAGCACCATGCAGAAGAATGAACCTGGACCACTTTCTTACACCATACACCAAAATAGATTCAATATGGATGAAAGACCTAAATGTGAGATACGAAGCCATCAAAATCCTAGAGAACACAGGCAGCAACCTACCCTGGCCATGTTCTCTCTCTCTCTCTCTCTCTCTCTCTCTCTCTCTCTCTCAAAAATAAACATTTTAAAAAATTAAAACCAAAAACTGTCTCCCTCTCTCTCTACCTCTCCTCCCCCTCAAAAATAAATAAACATTAAAAAAATAGAATTGGGGTGCCTGGGTGGCTCAGTTGGTTAAGCATTCAAATCCTGATTTCAGCTCAGGTCATGGTCTCATGGTTTGTGAGGTCAAGCCCTGGTCAGGCTCTGAGCTAACAGCATGGAGCCTGTTTGGGATTCTCTCCCTCTTCTCTCTCTGTCCCTCCCCTTGGCTCCCTCCACCCATTCTCATTCTCTCTCTCTCTCAAAATAAACAAGTAAACCATTAAAAAAAATTTTTTTTAATGTTTATTTATTTTGAGAGAGAGAACATGAGCTGGGAAGGGCCAAAGAAGAGGACAGAGGATCTAAAGTGGGCTCTGTGCTGACAGGCTAACAGCAGCAAGCCCATCGCAGGGCTCAAACTCACAAACCATGAGATAACGACCTGAGCTGAAGTTGGACACTCAACTGACTGAGCCACCCAGGTGCCCCTAAATAAACATTTACAAAACAGAATTAAGTATGCACCCAATGAGACTTTGTATGTACACAGCTACTGAAACACTAAGAATTTAAGTTTTGATCAAGTTTTTGGCACTATATTTAGTTTGAGTTGTATTAATGAAATGTGTTATGGAAACATGCTATATTCATTTTAAATCTTCTCAAGGTACTGCACTGGAAAATAATTTTAACCCAACTAATTTGAGACTATGAGTTTTCCTTTCTCAAGAAAGGAAGAAAGAAACAAAGATTTAGAAACTGTGAAATACGGGTACCTGGATGGCTCAGTCAGAAGAGCAAGCAACTCCTGATCTTAGGATCATGAGTTCAAGCCCCACGTTGGTGTAGAGATTACTAAAATAAATAAATAAATAAATAAATAAATAAATAAATAAATAAATAATAAGCTTTAATATTTTTTAAATGTTTATTTACTTATTTTTGAGAAAGAGAGAGAGAGAGCTGGGGAGGGATGGAGAGAGAGAGAATCCCCAGCAGGCTCCATCCTGTGAGCTCAGAACCTGACTAGGGCTTGACCTCACAAACCATAAGATCATGACCTGAGCCAAAATCAAGAGTTAGATGCTCTGGAAATGCATGCTGGTGCATCTACTCTGGAAAACAGTATGGAGCTTCCTCAAAGAACTAAAAATAGAACTACCCTATGACTCAGCAATTGCACTACTAGGCATCTATCCAAGGGATACAGGTGTGCTGTTTCAATGGGACACATGCACCCCCATGTTTATAGCAGCACTATCAACAATAGCTGAAGTATGGAAGGAGCCCAAATGTCCACTGAAGGATGAATGGATAAAGAAGATGTGGTATATATATACAATGGAGTATTACTCGGCAATCAAAAAGACTGAAATCTTGTCATTTGCAACTATGTGGATGGAACTGGAGGGTATTATGCTAAGTGAAATTAGTCAGTGAAAGACAAAAATCATATGACTTCACTCATATGAGGACTTTAAGAGACAAAACAGATGAACATAAGGGAAGGGAAACAAAAATAATATAAAAACAGGGAGGGGGACAAAACATAAGAGACTCATAAATACAGAGAATAAACTGAGGGTTACTGGAGGGGTTGTGGGAGGGGGGATTGGTTAAATGGGTAAGGGGCACTAAGGAATCTATTTCTGAAATCATTGTTGCACTATATGCTAACTAATTTGGATGTAAGTTTAAAAAATTTAAAAAAAAAGAGTTGGATGCTCAACCAACTGGGCCACCCAGGAGCCCCCAAAAATAAATAAACTTAAAAAAAAAAAGACTGTGTGAAATAACTTTTAATATTTCAACCAATAGTTTCCAAGATAAATTGTGCCCTATATCATAAATAGCTAATGAAAGACTCAGGGGTCATAGTTTAAAATATTTTAGCTTTTGCTCCACAGGCATTTTTAATTTTTTGATCACAATATATGTTATCAGTCATTGAGTATAAGAACTAATATTAAAGAAAACTACATTAAACCTAACTATTGAGTTCAGTTGTCTTCATATTATAATGCCTCAATTTATTTATTATGATATTGGCAACTAGAGTGAAAGAAGAAAGGCACCATATAAGTTTTATTTTGCAAGTCAGAAATTGAATCTCATTCCTCCCCACGGCCCTAACCTAATGTAAAGTTGAATTTAAAGCAAAAAAGACTAGATTACAAATAATAAAATCAAGAGCATAGGCTCTGAATGTGGATTGCCCTTCTGAAGTTCAGCTCTGTCTTTTTTTTTTTTTTTTTTTTTTAATGTTTATTTAGTTTTGACAGAGACAGAGAGACAGAGCTTGAGCTGGGGAGGGGCAGAGAGAGAGAGAAACAGAATCTAAAAGCAGGCTCCAGGCTCTGAGCTGGCACAGAGCCCTACGCAGGGCTCAAACTCACAAATCATGAGATAATCTGAGCTGAAGTCAGATGCTTAACCAACTGGGCCACCCAGGTGCCCCAGCTCTGTCATTTTCTAGTTCGAATTATATGTGAGTGAGAAAGACAATTTTATTAATGTTAAGACACAATGATACTAGACTACTAACATTTCTACTCTACTACTTCAAAATAAATTCCAGTTGAAACAAAAACTTAAGGGTAAAAATAACCATGGAATTATGGTAAATAACAGGTAAATATAGTAAATAGTTTAAAAACTATTGTTTGATTCTGCCAAAACAAAATATCTGCCAAAACAGGTAAATATAGTAAATAGTTTAAAAACTATTGTTTGACTGATTCTGCCAAAACAAAATATCCAGCAGCCAATGGGGAAAGACTTGGAAATGTGAATACATGAACATTTAAAACTTCTCAATGGAAAGAAAATATTTGTCATAGTCAAAATATAGCCTGAGGGGGAAAATAACTGAATTCCTTACTAAACAAAGATCTCTTGCAAATCATAAGGAAACAAATAAGCCCAAAGAAAAATGGATAAAGGACATGAACAATTGACATAAAACTAAATATAAATGGTCAATACATATTTAAACTCAAGTAAAACTCTCAACAAAAGAAATACATCTAGATACCACTTTTTTCCATCTCTGAAAAATAATGACTTATAAAAATATAACTATCTAGAAATAATAAATATGTATAAATATATAATAAAGTTTGATGAAACATTTTAGAAAAAAATTGGAAAAGAGTCATATTGGTACACAAATGTGTAAATTGGTTCAACTTCTTTGGAGACATTTTTCTTTTTTTTTTTTTTAAGATTATTTATTTATTTTGAGAGAGAGAGAACACAAGTAGGGGGGCGGGGGAAGAGAGAGGGAGACACAGAATCCAAAGCCACCTCCAGGCTTAAGCTGTCAGCACAAAGCCCCACAAGGAACTTGAACTCGCGAACCACAAGATCATGACCTGAGCCAAAGTCAGATGCTTAACCGACTGAGCCAACCAGGCACCCCTGGAGACATTTTTCAATGGTCTCAGTGTTTAAATTAATCATACCGTTTAAGCCAGCAATTCAATTTGTAGGAACTTATTCTACAGATCTACTCAATAAGGTTGCAAGATTGTTCATAAGGATTTTTATTGGTGGAAGGAATTTATAGTCCCAATTAAGAAAAAATAAATAAAAAAGGTAAGAAATAAAAATCAATGCTAAATTAACCCTTCATACAGCAATAATTAGAGCAAACTTATCCATAAAATTAAATAATATACACCCATTGAAAGGAATGGGATAAGACCTTTAGACTCAAAATTGCCAGAACTTCTATTCTGCTGGCCTAGCTATAGATTTCAGACTCACCAGCCCTTACAGTTTTGTGAGGTAATTCTTTAATCAGTCTCTGTCTCTGTCTCTCTCTCCTCCTTGGAATCTCCTAAGTGATGGGAGTGTCTTTTGTTATTCACATGGAGCCTTTTTGAACACTCTTGAGTTTATGCTAATGTGTTTTAGCATGGAACCCCTTATCTGGCTCAGAATTGGGCTGGTCACCAAAAAGACTAAGGGATTAGAGCTGTTGGAACTTTCAGCCCCACTTCTGACCTCTGGGAAGGACAAGAGTGGAGTGGCTGGAAACTAAAGCTCTGTAAAAACTCTTTTTTTTTTTTTTAATGTTTATTTATTTTTTGAGGGAGAGACAAAGCACGGGCACAAGCCTGGGAGGGACAGAGAGGGAGACAGAATCCAAAGCAGGCTCCAGGCTCTGAGTTGTCAGCACAGAGCACCATGTGCTCCAACTCATGAACTGCACGCAAGAGCATAATCTGAGCCAAAGTTGTATCCTTTACCAACTGAGCCACACAGCCGACCCTGTAAAAACTCTTGAATAAGGAGATTTGATGACACATCCACATACTGGAAGGGTGGTGCACCCTAGTTCCTCAGGAACAGAAGCTCCCATGCTCATGATCTTTCCTGACCTCACACTATGTACCTCTTCATCTGTATCCTTTATAATTTCCTTTATTATAAACTGGTAAACCTAAGTAAAGACTTCTGTGAACCACCCTAGCAAATTAATTGAACCCAAGGAGGAGGTCATAGAAAACTCTAATTCGTAGGTTGGTCAGAAGCACAGGACAGCCTGGACTTACTTAGCTATTGGCCTCTGCAGTGGGTGAAGTCTGGGGGTTGAGGTAGAGAATAGCCCCATAAATAAGCAATGACGATTCAACAGAACATACTGTGTTACAACTCTGCCCCTGTAAAGTGGATATTCCAAGGAGGAATGCAATTAAGTGGCACCTTGAAGACACGAGTTATCATGTAGTCAAAGAAGGATACATTCCAAACCTAAGAACAATGTGAAAAATGACCAAATGCATGAAATAGGAAAATTCAGTCCAGTTAAAGATTTTTAGTTTGTTCACATAGAATATGGGAATATTTCTATGTCATTGTATTATGCCACTTAATTGAAACATATTGCACTCATTTTCTACCAACCTGTAAGCTCTTTGAAGGAAGTTTTTGGTTTATACTCAGCTGCACTTGGTATTTAATAAATATTTACTAAACAAAAATTTAGTAAACATTGGGACAAATACTGTAAGCCATGTTAAGAGGTTCGGAATTATTGTATTTCTGAAAGGCAGCTGTGTAATGTAAAGTAAAAGTAACAACACTAGAGTCAAACTGCTAGCTCTGCCACTTACTAGCTATAACCTTGGGCAAATTATTTAACCTCTCTGTGCCCTGGTTTTATCACTTGTAAAACTGGAATGAAAATGACTACTCCAAAAGAATTGATATAAGGATTCAATGAAATAATATATACAAAGAACTTAGAAGAATGTCAGGTATATTTTAGATAGATGCTCAATAAATGACGATGATGGAGTCAGATAATGAACAAGCCACCACAAGTTCAGAAATAGGGTGATCACTTAACTATGTTTGGGTTTTAAGAAAGAAAATTTATCAGTAGAGAGGAGCATAGATTTAAAAATCACAGTAAAAACAGAAACCAGATAAAAGGCTATTGCAAGCTAGATAAGAGATAAATAAAACTCAAATGAAAGCAATAAGAGTGACAAAAAAGAGATAAAATTGAGATATTTAAAACGTTGAAGCAATGGGACCTAATAGTTAGATATATGATGAGAAATGAGAGACTCAAGGATAAATGTTAGCTTTTACCTGGGCAACTGGGCACATAATGATGCTATTAATTTAGAACATAAGGGGAGATTTGTGGAGGGAGATAAGTTCTGTTCAGGAAATACTGCATTTGAGATGTTTTGAAAACACTCTGTGAAGGTTTAGTAGAGGTGTAGGGTAGAGATTAAGTTTTGGGAGCCTATGGTGAATATTTAGCATTTAAGATTAGGAAAGTGGATGAGATTTCCTAGGAAAGCTTTTGAGGAGAAAGTAAAATAAGAGTGAATGCAATTTATAGATGGACCATCTATAAATGGATGGTCCTTGTTTTTAGGGAATTTTTCTTCTTAGAAGGTAAAAAGCAGGGGCGCCTGGGTGGCTCAGTCGGTTGAGCGTCCAACTTCAGCTCAGGTCATGATCTCGCGGTCTGTGAGTTCAAGCCAGCGTCAGGCTCTGTCTCAGAGCCTGGAGCCTGCCTCAGATTCTGTGTCTCCCTCTCTCTCTGCCCCTCCCCTGCTCATGCTCTGTCTCTCTCTCAAAAATAAATAAACATTAAATAAAAATAAAAATAAATAAACTGCACAAAGAACCCATAGTCTTTTCAAATAAATGAGTCTCACACTTAAATTAAAATACTGATTCTCCAGGCACCTGGCTGGCTCAGTTGGTTAAGTGTCTGACTCTTGATTTCGGTTCAGATCATGAACTCACAATTCATGGGATAGAGCCCCGAGCAGTTAATCAAGAGCTGAAATCAAGAGTTGGATGCTTAACCGACTGAGCCACCCAGGTGCCCCAAAATAAATAAATATTTTTAAAAAATAAAATAAAATACTGATTCTAACAAAAACGGTAATTTTAATACTCTAATCAGCACTGATTCTAACAGTGCTTCTGGGGTTTAATAATAATAACTGAGCACTCATTGCATGCCAGACACCATACTCAGCTCTTCTACATACATTGCTTCACTTAATTTTCTCATTAGCCCTTAGAGGGGTGGCCATTATCATTCTTCATTTCACAGAAGAGAAAACCAAAGCTCAGAGATGTTAACCAATCAGCTTAGAATTCAAATCCAGTCTTTCTAACTCCAAAGTTCATGTTTTGAACTGCCAAATTATAATATCTTAGTACCATTAGCAAGCTAATTACGGTGGAATGGGCACAAGGGTTAAATGATAAGAACTGCCTCAAAAGATGGTGGAGGAAGTCAGGTTAAGAGTGGACAAATGGGGCACCCAGCTGG
Organism: Panthera pardus; assembly: GCF_024362965.1. NCBI lineage: Eukaryota > Metazoa > Chordata > Mammalia > Carnivora > Felidae > Panthera > Panthera pardus. The sequence continues at coordinate 85,350,806 of NW_026526721.1, forward strand.
CTCAGTTCTAGAACTTGCAACTCTTGGTCTCAGAGTTGTGGATTTGAGCCTCATGTTGGATGTAGACTTAAAAATAAGATCTTGGGACACCTGGGTGGCTCAGTCAGTTAAGCATCCAACTTTGGCTCAGGTCATGATCTCGCTGTTCCTGAGTTCAAGCCCCTCGTCTGGCTCTATGCTGACAGCTCAGATCCTGGAGCCTGTTTCAGATTCTGTCTCCCTCCCTCTGCCCCTCCCCCACTCATACTCAGTCTCTCTCTCTCAAAAATAAATAAACATAAAAAAATAAAATAAATAAAATAAAATCTTAACAAAAAAAAAAAAAAAAAAGGAGTAGACAAAGGATTTGATAATGTAGCCAAGAACAGGAATCTGAATTTGAGAACCAGGTATTGTCTACTGACCTTCTGAACATACTTCTACTTTTCTTAGTCCTCACTGGTATTACCAGATCTCAGACTTTTCAGTCCTGGATTCTATGCAAAGCACATAGGATACACATTCTTTCTTTTGAAAAATTATATATCTTCTCTTGTATGTTTTTCTTTTTGTTGAAAGTTATATCTAATTTAAAGAATCAGTTAGTTCTCAATGAATTTTAGAAACTTCAGTGCCCCACTCTCATCTATAATCATTTCCCCTTTCCCAGAGATAACCACTTATAACTTATTAGCTATCTTCTGTATCTCAGATAGTATGTGGGCATTAGCTATTGACTTCCCATTGTGAAAAAGGAGGCCTTAGGTCTTTTCTTTTTACTACCACCACAGCACATGCACACTTTCTATTGTTATCCTTTTACTTTAGTCTTATTGGAATTTAGGTTGGATCAGTATATTATATTATGTAATAATAGTATATGTTATACTTATATAATATATATTCATATACTCAGGGGTGAGCCATAAGATAAATAAGAGTTAGTTTTCTGGGATGACTTAAATTTTTTTTTTTAATGTTTATTTATTTTTGAGAGGAGGGGGAGGGGCAGCAAGAAAGGGGACACAGAATCCAAAGCAGGCTCCAGGCTCTGGGCTGTAAGCACAGAGCCTGACTTGGGGCTCAAACTCACAAACCATGAGATCATTACCTGAGCCCAAGTTGGCCACTTAATCGACTGAGCCCCCCGGGCACCCCCGGGATGACTTTAAAATTTTCCTGGAGGGGCACCTGGGTGGCTCGGTCGGTTAAGCGTCCGACTTCGGCTCAGGTCATGATCTCACCATCTGTGAGTTCAAGCCCCGCGTCGGGCTCTGTGCTGAGAGCTCAGCCTGGAGCCTGTTTCAGATTCTGTGTCTCCCTCTCTCTCTGCCCCTCCCCTGTTCACGCTCTGTCTCCCTCTGTCTCAAAAATAAATAAACGTTAAAAAAAATTTTTTTTAATTTTCCTGGAGTTTTAAATTATTGTGTTAACTTGCTTAATGTTTTAATTATTTATCAGCAATTCAATCCCAAACTTTTCACTAATTGTTTAAATGTCATTTCAACAAGTTCGTTCACAATAAGCCATTCTAACAGGTTTGTCTTAAAAAAGTATCTCTCAGGGATTTTTTTTTTAACTTTTTCTAAACTGAACTGGTTATACTCTTCACCAGACCCATAGCTATCATCCTGAGATCTTCCTTCACCAACATCCTAGGGTTTCACTTCACCTCTCTCCTGTATTAGAGTCTCGTTTATCTCATTTTTTTTTTAAAGATCATAATCTTCAGTTGCTTCCGCAGAAAGAATGTGGGGAAGTAAATTTTTCTACATTTTTCTGTATCTTAAGTATTTTTATTCTACTTCATAGATGATGATAGTTTGGCTGGCTATAAAATTTTAAGTTGAAATCATATTCCTTCAGACATTTGAAATACATTGCTCAAGTATCTTCTTGTTTCCAATGTTGCTATTAAAAAGTCTAAAGCAGGGGCACCTGGGTGGCTCAGTTAGTTAAGAATCCAACTCTTAATTTCAGCTTAGGTCATGATCTCATAGTTCATGGATTCAAGCCCTGCATTCCGTAGGGCTCTGTGCTGACAGCATAGACCCTGCCTGGGATTCTCTCTCTTTCTTACTCTCTGCCCTTACCCCCACCTCTCTCAAAATAAATAAATAAACATTAAAAAAAAAGAAAAGAAAAGTAAGGGACTAATTAACAGAGAAATCAGGATAGCAGTTACCTCTTGAGATGGGAAAAGGAAAGATTTTCAATCTGAGAGGAGTTTAAAAAGGGTTTCTAAGATACTAGTAATGCTTTATTTATTAAGTGAATAGGTTTATGGAGTTCAACCTATTATTGATTTTGTTCTCTAGAAGATCTGCTTTTTATATGCTTTTATGAATACATGATATATCTGAAGTTTTTTAATGTTTATTTATTTATTTTGAGAGAGAGAGACAGAGAGAGAGAGAGAGAGAGAGGAGGGGAAGGGGCAGAGAGAGGAGAGAGAGAATCCCAAGAAGGCTCCTCAATGTCAGCAAAAAGCGTGATGCAGGGCTTGAACCCATGAAGTGTGAGATCATGAGCTGAGTCAAAATCAAGAAATTAGATGCTTAACTGACTGAGTCACCCAGGTGCCTGTATCTAAAAATTTTAAAGATGATTTTCAAACTAAAAAAAATGATAGGCATTTCCAATTTTACTATAAAATTCTTTGTATTTTGGATTTAACTTCTTTGGCTAATTTTGACTCCAATTTCCATAACTGCAGAGAATGTATACTTTGTAGTACTTTCAAAATATATTTGGTGGGGGGTGCCTAGCTCACTCAGGTGGTAGAGAATGTGACTCTTGATCTCAGGATCATGAGTTCAAGCCCCACAATGGGCCTACAGCTTACTGAAAAAAAAAAAAAATACACACACACACACACACATACGTATATATACACACACATATATAGAGAGACACATATACATATTTAAATATATATATTTGGGATAAATAAAACTACTTTGAAACACCACTGAAAATTTTTTAAGTTTATTTATTTATTTTGAGAGAGAGAGCAGAGGAGGGGCGGAAAGAGAATCCCAAACAGGCTCTGCGCTACCAATGTGAAGCCCGATGCAGTGTTCAATCTCACAAACCATGAGATCATGACCTGAGCTGAAATCAAAAGTTGGACACTTAACTGACTAAGCCACCCAGGCACCCCTGAAACACAATGGAAACTTAATAATGTTTTCTCTAATTTCCAATATAAAGGAAATTTCAAAGCCAAAAAGATGGAAATAAATAACTTCAAATATTTACTGTTCAATACTCTCAAGAGTTAATAAGACAGGAGAGGGAAATAATTTTATAAGACATATTTTTAAACAGGCCATATCACTTCATAATGATATGAAATGTGCATGAAAGAAAATTATTCTAAAAGTCTATGAAGCACAGCAGTACCACAGTTCTGGTCAATTATGATAAGAGGAATTTGCTGGAGCCCATATAATCTGAATGTGAATTTGATTAAAATTGTTTTGCTTTAAATCTATACTTGGTGATGTTGAGAAAAAGATACTTCTATATAAAGAACATTTAATCAGGTAGATTCAGTTAGGCAAAAATGGGAAAGAAAACATCTGTTCTAATTGAGGGTAAGCAGAAGCTTTTTTGGTTGTCTTAGATTCGATGAATCTTTTGACCTGGTTTAACTGTTTTGTTTGTTTGTTTTTCTTTGGTGAGTTTTCATTCTGTTCTCTGTGAATAAGCTAATGATTTAAGAAAACGGAGTTGCAGTAATTCTTCTAATGACACATTTCTATTAAGAAACCATGAAAGCTGGGGATGTAGAAGTTGTATTGGATTTAGTTCACTAAATAAAGTTAGGTTCTTATCCATAACAAGTTTTTTTTTTCCTCTGACAAGTATTATTAGATGTTTTAGTTAGCATAAGCAATGTAAGCAAATACATTTGTATGGAGACTAAGAATTTTTAAAAAGTCTAATGTGATCTTAAAGAATAACTAATTCTTTTAAAAACTGTTCTTCATTTATCTATCAATTAAACATTTCTGGGATATATACAATATAGGGTTTAAAAAAATGTTTATTTATTTACTTTGGGCGGGGGGGGGGGGGGCGCATGGAGAGCATGTGCGTGTGCACATGTGCAAGAGGGAGAGAGAGAGGGAGAGAGAGAATCCCAAGCAGGATCTGTGCTGTCAGCCCAGAGCCCAACACAGGGCTCAATCCCATGAACCATGAGACCATGACCTGAACTGAAAGCACCCAACCAACTGAGCCACCTGGGCACCCCTACAATATGTCAAGCATTTGTTAAGTATCAAGTATATAAACAGCAAAAATACATATATACAGTTAATTTCTCTGATTCTCATATTCTTTTTATGGGTATATGTTGAGCAAAATTTTTTATATTATGTGAATTACCCCTCCTTTCCCCATGGAGTAAACAGTGGGAGAAAAGGGGGAAAAAAGGAGATAATACTTGGATCTCCAATTTCCTATGAATTCTCTAATTTACTAATTACATTGTACATACCCTTTAATATCAAAATAGAAACCATACTACTATTATTCATAGGTCACATTGTATTTTTAAACTAAGATAACCTTGGTATTCATCATGAGAAAGACCAAGATATACAACTTCACTTGGGAAATGGCTTGAGAAGTTAAAAAAATTGTTAATGCACCCATGAATCTTGGTATTTTACTACAATTTTATTTTCTGAAAGTTGCCTATGGATTTATTTTATTCCTTTTTCTGATCTTGCTTTGTAAATTCTTTTTCTATCATGGCTAGAAAATAGAAACATTTTCTTCTCTACTAAGAATTATCTTCTTAGGGAAAAGGATGTTCTTAGTAAGATGACATTTTTTGAGAATAATATGTAATTAACTCATAACAACTTAACAAGTTTGATAACTCAGAATTTCATTTTAATGACTCCTCATTCAAAAACACCAGTTTTCTAGGCAAATATGTTGTGAGGCACTTTAAGATTGTTTTGCTATTATGATTGCATTTTCCATGCAAAAATGTTTATACAAATGGATTACAGGAAGAGTAAAGTGATCAGAATCTTAGGGGATTGCATTACTAGTAAAATTATTTTTTTAAATAATAATTTTCAGGGCACCTGGGTGGCTCAGTTGGTTAAGCGTCCAACTCAGCTCAGGTCATGATCTCATGGTTTACGAGTCCGAGCCTGGTGACTGACTCTGTGCTGACAGCTGGGAGCCTGGAGCCTGCTTTGGGTTCTGTGTCTCCCTCTCTCTCTGCCCCTCCCTCACTAGTTTTCTCTCTCTCTCTCTCAAAAATAAATAAAAACATTAATTTTTTTAAATAATAATTTTTAATAATGAAAATAAAGTTTTATGAAAGGGAGAAAGAGCTCCAACTTTAATTTTCCATTCACCTTGCAAATATTTATTAGACTTTTACTATGTTATGTGTTATCCTAGGTACACATATGATATGATAGTATGAGAAAGATGGATAGAGTCATTGTTCTCTAAGAGATTTCAGTTTATCAGGCAAGAAGGTGACTGAACAAGGAATTACAATAGAATAAGATAGGTTCCAGATGGGGAAAGGACTGGGTTCTATTAGAGCACAAAACAGGGCATCATAATGTAATCATAGGGAGAGGAAATGTATTATTTCCTGGAGGAAGTGAGGTTTAAGCTGAGATCTCACAGTAGGAAATTACATAATACATCTATAATTGGAATATATGGGAATTACAGTTTACCCTGCAACAAAAAAGGGGGTAAGTGGTGCCGATCTCCTTATACATTGGAAAATCTGCATATAACGTTGACTTCCCCAAACCTAACTACAAACAGCCTGCTGTTGACTGGAAGCCTTACTGATAACATAAACGGTCAATTAACACATATTTTATGTATGCATTACATATTGTATTCTTACAATAAAGTAAGCTCTCTTAGAGAAAATAAAATTTTATTTATAAAATCATAAGTAAGAGAAAATACATTTATAGTACTATGATATATTTATTGAAAAAAAATCTACATAGAAGTGGACCTGTGCCATGCAAACCCATGTCGTTCAAGGATCGGCTGTGTAATGAAAATACTTAAAGACACATCTGCAAACCTTCAGTAACTTGACATTTGATAGGTAATTAATTTTTACAAATAGACGATCCTTAGGTGAGTAACTTTAACCCCACTTTAAAGAATGGGAAACATGTTAAGGATGCTAAGGATGCTAAGGTGGGATTCTAATCCCTTGAATCAATGTGTATGGAGCTTAGGTATATTTTTAAAAAGTGTAAATACATAAATTTGACACAAAAGTTTAGGCCTTTCTTACATGTCAACCTAAAATCAAGAGAACGAAGAATGTAAAATGTTAAGTTATTCAGGAAGTCTCAAAGCATACTGAATAAGACAATGACAAAGTTTAGACTCATTCCACCATCAATAATCATCAATACATTATTATTTTGTGATAAAACGTAAAGGATTTTTGGTATTACCAAGGAATCCAGTATGTAAAAATACTTTTTGATTATTTTAAGAACATATTTATAAAGCCACTTGTATGAATACCACTGAAGGAAAGAACCAATTTAAAAAAAATCAGGTTGGAGCTTCACAGTCTTGCCAAATTGTCTGAGATCTCTGCCAGAACCTATCACACAAGATTATTCTGAGGAAATGAGATGTGTTTTATAAACTCCTAAAGGCTGTTTAAATCTCCTCTCCTCCAACTTTCTCTTGTACCCTGAGGGCGCCACCAATGCCTACTATGTAATAAAGTAAGCAAGGAATCTCTGCCTGATGGAATTATTTCTAATCCTGTAACAATGAAATACTGTTTGACAGAGAAGGGTGTTACTCTGTGTGACCACCTGTCTCTTCATGATCAACTCTGCTTTTATTTCTTCTCTATTTTAGACTTCATTGTAAGCTTGCCACAGAGGAAACTGTTAGTTTTGTAACATTATGGAAAGTTAACTACTGCAGTAAACCCTAATTACTTGATGCTGGTATTCTCATTTTGGTTCAGATTTACACATTTTAGAATGAATGGATCTGGTGGAGGCATACAAGCAGTGTTTCTCAGGGCTATTCCAATTTTGTGATACGAGAGCTATGACTTCTTTGAAATGCTTTGCAATGCTGTGTGTAACCAGACCTAACTTGAATTATTTGACTTCTACAGCAGTTTTCTGTAATACTTGATTTTTATAGCAGTTCTCATAAAGTCCATCCCACTGGCAACTGACTTTGTCCACCTTGTGGGATTCCTTAAATTTGGTAGTTAATTTCTATACTAAATTTCCACATGTTTATCTTCTTTCTAGAACATAAGCATATAGTAGGCACTCAAAAAATGTATTGATTAGTTAATAAATGCAAGTGTTACAGTTGTATGCCTCTCCATATCCTGGGATTTGGCAAAATAAGTCACATAAAAATCTTAGTAGAAATTCATGAGTTTTGAATTCAGAAGGATTAAAATTGCAGTAATACTTTAACATTTCTAAACATGTTTCAACTTCTTTAAAATGGGAATATGAGGGGCACCTGGGTGGCTCAGTCGGTTAAGTGTCCGACTTCAGCTCAGGTCATGATCTCACAGTCCGTGAGTTCGAGCCCCGCGTCGGGCTCTGTGCTGACAGCTCAGAGCCTAGAGCCTGCTTCAGATTCTGTGTTTCCTTCTCTCTCTGCCCCTCCGCTGCTGATGCTCTGTCTCTCTCTGTCTCAAAAATAAATAAAAACATTAAAAAAATTTTAAATGGGAATATGATACCCATGTCAGTAGAATGTTGTGGGAGAAAAACACCTAATACTTAACACTTATAATTCCATTTTCTTTCATCAAAATACATATCCTTTATAGATCATGAACTCTTTGGGAGCAGGGACTATATGTTAATCACACTTCTACCTTAAACACTTAACAAAATGCCTGGTCTGGCAAAAGTATTTGGCAAATTTTTTTCATTTAATTTAATTAATGCTATTGAACAAATGGTAGTGGGTCTCCTATAAATAAGTTGGAGACTTATCATAATTGGATATTTCATTTATAGATTTATTTTCAGCTAGCATGCTTTCATTTTTCTTCAGTTATGTAGATGTCAAGAGGGTCAATATTTATTGGATACTTATATACTGTATGTGTTAAGGCTTTCAGTAATGTTGGTTCAATTGAATTGTGGGGCTGTTATACAAGAGGTAAATGATATGAGTCCTTTCCCTCAACCAGCTTACAATCTAATTGGAAACACAAAAATGTTCTTATAGAAAAGATTAAGAGAATTTTTATTTCTTTTTATTTTTTAAAGATTTTATTTTTAAGTAATCTCTACACCCAACACGGGACTTGAATACACAACCCTGAGATCAAGAGTTGCATGCTCTAGCGACTGAGCTAGCCAGGTGCCTAAGACCGAGAACATTTTTAAAGCAATAAACAAGTAAATGAGACATATTAGAGTGGCTTTCAAAGTTTTTACATCTTGAACCAGAGTAAGAAATACATTTTGCATGGTGACCAAGCATATATCCACATAAATAACTAAAACAAAGTCATGAAAGAATGCATAGTCTTATTTTATGGTTAAATTCTATTTTTTTATCCCATCCTATTTCATTGTATTTTGTTTAATTAAAAACATTCTAGAGTCTGCCAACTAAACTTAGCTTATGACCCTATAATGAGTCATGGCCTATAATTTGGAAAACATTGAGCTTGTTAGATTACTAATAATACTTTTTCATTTACCTATGATAACATGTTTTCTGTGCTTTCAATTTTTGGTTCTACGAAAGTTAAGGACAAGTACATAAAATGACTACTCAAAAGCAACCATTTTGTATGAGGAAGAAATTGTTTGACAGGAATAAATTTGATAAAGCTATGGGTTTCTAGAGAGAATAATCCAGGGCCCTAAGTGTGAACTAGGCTAAGTTAAGTAGAGAACTGTAGGAACAGGAATGGTGAAAAAGGCATTGTCCCCAGAAGCAGGGAAAATAAAGTGGCATCAAATGAAATCAGAGCAGAGCCAGAGACATAGAGAGGGAAAGTGGCTCATCAAGACATTTGAGATATGAGATCAGGTAAGAGGATCCAGGGGGAAAACAATTTGACTTGTAGTCACTTGGGATGACCCCAAAATACTTGATAAAGTATTGTGGAATAAGGGGACTATGATAGTCAGCTAAACATAAAGCAGATTTGATGTGAGGCTCCATACTGCAAAATTGGTTTCTGGAATTATGTTTTTGCTTGCAGATTGGTCATTTAATATGGTTTCTGCCTCGATGTTTCTTTATGTGGTCTCAAAGTCACTTTGAGTTGCTTTTAGAATTGAATTAGTAATTTATACTAATCTATCTTTACTCTAACACATAGTCTCCTTTTAACCAGCCAATTTGTGTCAGACCAGAAACGTTCATTTTTGAGATTATAAAGGTACCATTTGTCCAGTACTTACAATGTGTCAGGCATTGCTGTAATCACTTTGCACGTGTCAATTCATCCAAACTTTGGAATGACCTTTTGAGGTAGATGGTATCGTTACTCCCTATTTTATGAATAGGTTGCATAGGCAGAAATAATTTGCCCGACATCATACAGCTAGCAGGTAGCAGTGTCTGGCTTCAAAGTCCTTGTTCTTAAACATTGTGTAGTACAGGCTGCCTGAGGCTAGTATCTGAGGACCATAGCAGTCCTCAATATTGTCCAGGGCCTAGCCAGCTGATGTAGGATGCCCAGGCATACTCTTTTGATGATTCAGCAGTAGCATACATAAAATATACACATTGCAAAAACTTAGGAACAATGATATGCATGAAAGAAATGATAAATTAATCAGGCATAGATAAAATATTTAATGTCATTACAATTTGTACAAAGAAATTACATTAATTTTGATGGGATTAAGCAGGGCAAGCTACTTCTGATATTAGCAAAAATGAAAGCGTTTGATAGACAAGGAATTACTCCCAGCTAGAGAAGATGCACTACCTCTTTTCACCACAATTTAGACCTTTTGCTGGATATTTTCTGTTTGCTTTGCTGGGCCCTTTCTCTACTCTTTCTTTAGATTAGCAACCTTTAGCAGCAACCAGGGAGGTTGACCTGCATAGGCTGCCTCACAGGCTTTTTTTTCTTTGAGCTTTGAGTGTTTGCTGCTAAGAGAGAACCCCCGCAGGAGATGGTAGAAGGGCCATGAGCTATTCGGGAACTGGTTCCACCATCTAACATATATTTGCATCTATTGACTGGAGTTAGAGTGCCTGTCAGACCCTCTCCACAGAGCTTTCTTAGTCTCCAGGTTCTGGAAGCTACACATCCCCCTTGCTCTGCAGGCCTTGCAGTGGCAAGGGAACCCAATTCCTACTGCACTATCTCATATGGTAATTTCCCTATATCCTGGGGGCACTTTTACAATAGGTTCTCTCTCTCTCTCTCTCTCTCTCTTTTAATTTGTTGAGAGAGAGAGAGAGAGAGAGAGAACAGGGGAGGGGCAGAGAGAGAGCGAGTGAGAGAATCCCAAGCAGGCTCCGTGTTGTCAGCACAGAGCCCGATGCAGGCCTCGAACTCATGAACTGTGAGATCATGACCAGAACCGAAATCAAGAGTCAGACCCTTAACCAACTAAATCACTCAGGCGCCTCTACAATAGTCTCTTTAAAAAAAATTTTTTTTAAGTTTATTTATTTATTTTGAGAGAGAGAGAAAGTACAAGCAGGGGAGGCCAGGGAGACAGAGAGAGAGAGAGAGAGATTGAGAGAGAGAGAGAATCCCAAGCAGGTTCCACACTGACAGCACAGAGCCCAATGCAGGGCTTGAACTCATAAACTGTGAGATCATCAGCTGAACCGAGACCAAGAATCAGTCGCTTAACAGACTAAGCCGCCCAGGCACCCCAATAGTCTCTTTTTAAAACTGTACTTGAATGATCCAATTTGAGTATGTCATCAATTTCCTACCAGTTCCTCACTGATAAAATCCTTTAGGACTCTACTGCTTTTGACCTTACCCTAAAGAATTTGAAAATAAATAATGTAAAATGCCTAGGATATTCATAATGCATTTTCCCCAACACAATGAAGTAATACTTATTCTCTTGCGTTTCTCCATTCATAACATGGTAAAAGAAAGAAAGAGGGGGTACAGGAAGAAAAAGAAGTAGAATAAAAACAGGAAGTTAACAGTAAACCAGGAAACAAAAGGAAATTAAGGTCAATCAGATGGGCAGTAGGGTAAAGTCATGAAGGGCTGAGTTTCTGAGGCCATCAATCCTGGGCTCAACCACACAGACACTTAATAACAGTGTGACATTGAGAAAGTTACTTTCCTTAAAATTTGAACCGTTGAAAATAATATTTCCTACTTCATAATACTTTGGTAGGGATTGAGGAAAAAACATTTGTATCAATTCCTGGCAAACTTAGGCCTTCAGCTACTGATTTCTTTTTTTCTTTCCCCTAGCCTTTATTGAAGACTACTAAAATATCATGTAGCTATTTTGGGTGTATTTTCATTGACATGAAATTAATTCAGAATTTGAAAGAGAACCAAAACCTACTCTTTCTGATTCCTAACACAAAAGCAAAATTAATCATTCCAACCTGCTCATAACCTGTTTCATAAATTTAGAGATTTAAGCATGAATTCAAGATTTTCAGGATCAATTCAGTTCATATTCTACAAAATAGAACTTTTGGTTTAATAAGGTAAACACAAAAATAGAACTTAACAATAAAATATCATAGAAGACACCAAAAAACATGTCTATCGGTTCTTGGATAATTATTTCATTTTACCAAGAAATTTTTAGAAGAATCATGTGTAAAACAACCAAGAGTATTTTGATTCACTTAATATATAATTCACCTCGCTCTCTGGAAAATGTGATTTTAAAAATGTGGAATGCTTAACTGGTAAGTATTAACACTTGAAAAATAGTATTAAATACACCAAGAATATTCACTGCTTTCTTTTAATTATTAAGAAATCATTATCCACTGGGGCATCTGGGTGGCTCACCTGGTTGAGTGTCCAACTCTTGATTTCGGCTCAGATCATGATCTCACAGTTCGTGGGATTGAGCCCCATGTTAAGCTTTGTGCTTACAACAAGGAGTCTGCTTGGGATTCTCTCTGCTTTCTCGAGCTCTCTCAAAACAAATAAATAAATATTAAAAAAAAAAAAGAAATCATTGTCCACTGGTTATCATTTTGCCTCTTTTCTTATTTTCCCATTGAATAAATTAAGAAAAAATACACACTTAAAATATGTAAAAAACATAAATGATATGTAGGTATATATGATATATTTTTAACATATTATAAATATATATAAATATTAATAGATTCAAAAATATGTTATATATAATAATATATTTTTCATAATCCAAGATGAACAAAATGAAAGTTTAATGAATATATGATACAGAACTTACCACCATATGTGCAATAGCTCTCTATAGCATAATTGATGGTATTCAATAGGAGTATAGCTATGATTATTATGGACCCGTACTTGGAAATCAGTGTTTTTTCTCAGTATGACTTACAAAGTACAACGTGTATATAGCATTTTGAAACTTTCCTGTAGCATTTAAAAATCAAATTCAGATAAAATGTACCACGTAGCAGAGAAAATCTTCAAATATAAACTCAAGAACATTTAAAAATCAGGGGCGCCTGGGTGGCTCAGTTGGTTAAGCGTCCGACTTCAGCTCAGGTCATGATCTCATGGCTTGTGAGTTTGAGCCCCACATCAGGCTCCGTGCTGACAGCTCAGAGCCTGAAGCCTGCTTCTTATTCTGTGTCTGCTTCTGTCTCTGCCCCTCTCCCGCTTGTGCTGTCTCTGTCTCTCAAAAATAAATAAATGTAAAAAAAAATTATTTAAAAATCAAACCTAATTGCATCCACACCATGAATGGTATGGTGTTCATGCACATATGTGAACACATATGTGTATATATCACGTATACAACTGAAAGGCATTTGAAAAATATGTATGCGATCATAAATAAAAATTAGTGTCTTCTAAGTGTAGAACAGTATAAGCCATCTTTTTGATAATGGAAAATATTAAATAAGAGATATGAATCACTCTTGTAAGAAAGGAAACCAGTTTTAATTAAGGGGAGATTTTGAAGCAATCATTTGGCCCCTCAGTTTACTCAGCAGCAAAGCAGTAAATGCCCCTGCTCTGAATTATTTACAATACCTTGTTCAGCAAATTGGCTGAACCAGTTGGGCTAAGATTCAAAGTTGCACTTCAGACTGAATTTTGTTATACTCTCATTTCCTTCATAGATTTCCTCCTCCTCTGTCACCTGATACCCAAGTTACAAAAACATACAAGGTCTCTTAAATGTGCTACAGAAACCATATTCTACTACAAATACAAACTCTAACTCCTATTCTTGGTTTACTTTTAAGTTTTGTGAATCATGCTTTATACTGAAATCATAAAGCATAGCTAGTGTTGGATATAAAAATAGTTTACATTTTATGATATTATCACTAATTCCTGTTTTTAATTTGTTTGCTTTGTGTCTTTTCCACCTTCCCATGGGGCTTTTTTTCACTAGTCATGAAAACAAACAAACAAATCTACCTCAGTGTAACTTATGTTGCTTGAGAAAGCCGTTCCCCCTGTCAGTTTTTCTGCTGAAGTTTAAATTAAACTTACATTAAGGATGTCTTATGGTTTTTTTGAACTCCAATATAATAGAAGCTGAATGTAAGCTTCATGGCAATAATATTTTTTATTTTGCTCACTAATGTAGTCCAAATACAGTGCTGGTACACTGTGGAAGTTTAATAAATATTTGTTGACTATGATCCTTTTTTACTGTAACAAATATAAACAATACAAAAATGCTTAAATTTAAAAATAAAAGATTTGTCTTTCATCATCTTGATTCTCAATAACTACTATTAAGTGGTATGTGTCTTTCAGACTTTGTTCTATGTATATCTACTTTTTTTTTTTTTAGTTCTTAGTGACAATACATATTTTATATGCTAATTAGTTATATATATTTCTAAATTTTTTTTTAACGTTTATTTATTTTTGAGACAGAGAGAGACAGACCATGAATGGGGGAGGGTCAGATAGAGAGGGAGACACAGAATCCGAAACAGGTTCCAGGCTCTGAGCTGTCAGCACAGAGCCCGACGCGGGGCTCAAACTCACGGACCGCGAGATCATGGCCTGAGCTGAAGTCGGACGCTTAACCGACTGAGCCACCCAAGCGCCCCAATATATTTCTTACTCTGTTTCTATACTTTGCCCTATTTTTCATTCTAGGAAAAATGGTAAATATAACAAGCTTCTGCTCTATGGCATCAGCTACAATCCATTCCTATGTTCAGTCACTGCATTAGTATTTTAAAATCATTTGGTGGGTTAAGTCACATTCTGAAATTTCCAGAAAGACTATTCTGATTTGTTACTAAAATATTATATGAGCTTGGAAAAGTTATTCACCATCTCCATGCTTTATATTCCTTGTCTATAAAATGGAGGCAACCTATGAGTATGTGGCAAACTTTGGTCATAGAAAATGAATAATGAGTAGAAATTTTACCTCTCATGATCTAATCCCATGCCACTCCTGAGTAGAAATGAAATAAATTTCACATGCTGCAAAAGTAAGAGCTGATAATAGTCCCTTTTTTTCCTGTGTGATTAATAACATCATTTCAAATATAAGCTTTAAAAATTTGAATAATATTGGAACACTATGGCATCATACAATCAAAACTTGAGAAAGTATTTATAATTATAAATCACGAGTGATATGAAACAGTTGGGACAGTTACCTAAACTTATTTAGGGTGAATCAGAATTAGAATGAAAATGTCTTATGGATTTTACTAGTGCATTTAAAAATTCTCCCTAATTTTGTAAGCATCTTTGCAGATACAAAGGAAAACTTGATTCTACCTCATTGCATTTTAAAGTAATCTTTTGGGGTACCTGGGTGGCTCAGTCAAATGACTGAGTCTTGATTTTGGGTCAGGTCATGATCTCACGGTTCAGGAGTTCAAGCCCCACATTGGGCTCTGCACTGACAGGGCAAAGCCTGCTTGGGATTCTCTCTCTCCTCCTCTCTCTGCCCCTCCTCTGCTCATGCGCATGCTCTCTCTCTCTCTCTCTCTCTCTCTCTCTCTCTCTCTCTCAAAAATAAATAAATAAACTTAAAAAAAAAATCTTTGGTCAAAGTACAAAGAGATTGCTCTGGATGTTAGTATAAAAATGCTGAGAGAGTATAATTCAGATTTTTTAAAAGACTTAACTGAGAAACTGAAGCCCGTTTTATAGCCTTCTGAGAAATCTATTTACAAAGTCTCTGGAAGTTTTCTTTATTTAGTATGTTTAAATTAAATTCAACCTGGCAGGAAGTTTTGTTGAACAAAAATTTCTTACACATACAAGAAATGTTATCTGTTGCTGTACTTGACTGATATCTAACCTAGCATTTGTGCTAATTGGAAATAACTCAGTGTCCATTCCTTTATAGGCTCTTACACTGCCAAATCACAGACGCTTTTTACAACTGGCTGCCTAGGAAGACCTAGGGTATGACAGTAAACAAGCTGAATAACTACTGAAAACGATATTGGAAATAAAATTAGAACATATCCCTTGTTACTGTTTGGGCCCCACAGAATTTTTCATTATGCATTTTGCCTAAAGGGCTTTATGAAGTTGAGAAAACTAGTCACTGAATTTTAATATATGAAATCCACACCTAAAAAGAGCAGATCATGACCCTACTGAAGTCTAAAAATACCCTCTGATGCCTTCAGACCTTGATTCTGTTACAATATTCTTCTTAGGTTGCTAAACTAAGAATTACTGCTAATGGAGACTGTAATATATGAGGGAGATTTGGTGTAGTTGTTCAGTTTGTTGACCCATGAACCACAAGAATATTTGATACCTTATGTAAAACTTTTCAAATTTCTGTTTCCTTTCTGCTGAATGAGAAAATCTATTTATAGATTACATGATAACATGAAAAGCATGGCAGGGGTTTTTGTTTTCAGGCAATAAAAACATAATGGAAGTCTTCCCTTGTAATGAAAAACAGTTCGACAAGTGTAATCCTGTAATTGCTTAAACGAGGACCACTTTTTAAAACCTGGTCTTTCAGTTTTCCAACTGGTAGTGAAAATTAGATACACCTCTTAGTAGTCGTTCATACATCATACCTATTTCTTTCTTATTATAGTTTCTTTTAATTTTTTAATTTTTTAAAATTTATTTTTGAGAGAGAGAGAGACAGTACTAGCGGGGGAGGGGCAGAGAGAGAGACAGAGAGAGAGAGAGACAGAATCTAAAGCAGGCTCCAGGCTCTGAGCTGTCACAGAGCCCAACGTGGGGCACAGGCCGCAGGGTGCAGGGCTGGAACACACAGCACGAATCGAATCATGAGATCATGACCTGAGCCGAAGTCAGAGGGTTAACCGACTGAGCCACCCACTTTCCCTTTAGACCTTGTAACTATTTCACAGGTATGTCTCAGTGGTTAATGGAAGTACCAAGACTTGAAAGGTGTATTCTAACATATGTAATGAATGGTTACTGAAATGCACGAGGGTGAGAAGAAGGAAGGAAAGAGGAAAGGAGGGAAAAAAGGAAAGAAGGGGGGAGGGAAGGGAGAGAGGAAGAGAGAGAGGGAGGGAAGAAGGAAGGAAAGAAATTTGGTCTAATAAACCATGCCTAAAATCAGCCTGCATTCCCAAATAGATTAGTCAGCTCGGGAACTTGTCTGTTGCAGTTCCATTTGGAGACATGAGACATTTATTAAGCATACTATTTTAGGTAACGTGCACTGCAGGCAGTGATCTAGTTGTTCAAATAATATGTTATTATAACCTGTTAGATAATTCTCTGTATGTAATGAAGTAAGAACTTGAAGAAAGCATATGAGAGTGACTCAAAGGGTATTTTGTTGTTCTAGGTATATACTGTCTCAATTGATTTTTCAAAATGCTGCAGAAAAATATGAATAAAGGAACGTCTATGGTATGTTGTAGCATTGTTTGTAATAACTAAAAATTGGAAGGAACCTAAATATCCATTAATAGATATGGTTGAAAACATTATAAGCACTCTAGTGTTGAATATCATGCAGTCGTTAAAATGAGCTCTGCACAATTGGAAAATTTTCAAAACAAATTATTAACTAAAAATGTAAGCCACAGAACAATACATTTACAATTATTCCATTTGTGTAAAAATATTTAAAGTTATATGTGTGTATGTATGCAAATACTTATCAAAAGGAAAGGAACTTTGAGATTGTTTGAATCTTTCATAATAGAACGTATTCATGGATTACTTAAGAAATTAAACAGACATCTGAAAATAGCAGTTATATTTGGGTTCAAATTGGTTCATTGTGTGTTTAGCATGCAGCTGGGTACAAAATTAGTGCTCTTTGTTCTAGTTCCTTTGGCTTCTTGTCAGTTTTTAAGGCAAATATATTACAGTTACTGCTTACAACATATGGGCATTCCATCTGATTTCCAAAATACAGTGAAAATAAAATCTGTCAATCTTAGAAAAAACTCACTTAAGGAGGTTTAAGAAGAAAAGTCTGGGAGCCCTGCCCTTAGTTTGTTTTGGGATAAGGCTCTCAGGACTTTAAAATAGAATTCCTTATCATAATTTTTACTTTTAATTATAATCAGTTCATTAGACTTCTCAATATTCGTTGAGGCTCTGAAGGTACTAAGCTTACTTAGTGCTTCTAAACCAGGGTCACTGAAATTTTCTCAAGAGAAATCAAACTCACAAATAATTAGCAACTCCCCCTTTCTCCCCCAGCCATAAAATAAGCAGGATACTAGGAAGAGAAAAATAAAATTTGATGTCACTGTTATCCGTAAAAGTGCCTTGATTGCAGAAAACCTAAAATTATTTCTCAGTTGACTTAAACAATAAGAAAAATGTGTAATTTCACACAGCAAGGGTTTTTTCCAAGAAGGCTGCCTGGGAAGGTAATGGGTCACCAACAGAGAATCTGAGAAGTGGGCTATTGTTTCTACCAACAACTAAGGTGGATCAGTCTTTATAAGTACAGAAAAATGACTCATGTCATGGGAGTTGCAGTTCTAAGGGTCTAGCAGGATAGTCTCCAAAGAATCTATAAAACCGTATTTAAGAATGACTCAGCTTAAAAAAAAAAAGAAAAAGAATGACTCAGCTTTAAACATCTGCCAAACCAGAGAGTACAAAGCCATTTTAAAATAGCACTAATCATGGAAGAACTTTTCTGCCTTCCTTTCCTCTCCTCCCTCCTATTCCTCCAACTTAGTGGGGTCAGCAACAAGAGCTGAGAATGTGGGAGGAGGTAAACAAACAAGAAAGAAGTCTACCATATCCCCTTTTGCAAAGGCCTGCCTACCATTAAGCTCTTGCTAAGTAAGGGGGTGAATACAGAAATCCTTTTATTAATGAAGATTAAAATGCTGAATTAACATAATGGCCTGGAAATTGGAATTTTGGATTCCAGCAACTGTATTGACTGCATAATGTGATTGAAAGTGGTGGGTGGCTCAGTCAGTTAAGCATCAGACTCTTGATTTCGGCTCAGGTCATGATGTCACAGTTTGTGGGTTTGAGCTCCATGTTGGGGCTCTGCGCTGACAGGGCAGAACCTGCTTGGGATTCTCTCTCCCTCCCTGGCTCCCCCTCCCCCACTCGTTTTCTCTCTCTCAAAATCAATAAACAAATAAATAAATAAACAAACATAAAGACAGTACTAAAGTATTAAAAAAAAAATAAAGTGGTGGTTCAACTTTGTATAACCTAAGCATGAAGAGGAAAGTTAAGGGAGAATTTGGGTTATCTCCCAAGTACCCAGAAAGAAATTCTTCTGTTGAATATATTTTCTGAGGGAGATTTGGAAATAATTATCTCTTTAGATTCATGGACTGTCTTCCTGTTTTTTTTTGTTTGTTTGTTTGTTTGTTTGTTTTGGTATCTTTAATCAGTTCCCTTCCTATTGTATAGTATGCACAAGCACTTAAATGTTCTTAAGTCACTTCTAACAAACCTCCTCATTTTCACATTCCCCATGTGCTATCCTGACCTCTGTCTCTGCTCCTTTTTAAGATCGAACTTCCAGAAAAAAGATGTTTATGTTTGATATAGTTGACATCTGTTATTTGTATCTGCCTAGCATTTGGGGGGATGTGAGTGGGAACTGTTCCTCACCTACTCCATGTGGGTGGGTATCAGAGGCGTCTATCCCAGGACCTTGAATTCTTGACCTCAGCAGTGGGCATTTGATACTGATTCCACAAATCATAGTGGTCCACCACTTTGGAAACAGTGATTGGCCTAAAAATAGACTACTCTTTCCCCCATTGAATGATCTTGGCAACCTAATCAAAATCAACCAACTGTAAATGTAAGGGTTTATTTCTGTACCATTAATTATATTCCATTAATCTATTTGTCTAACCTTATTCCAGTATCACACTGTTTTATTGCTGTAGCTTTATAGCAAGTTTCAAAATTGGAAAGAGTGAGTCCTTCAACTTTGTTCTTTTTTCCCAAGTTTTGGTTATTTTTGGTCACTTGAATTTCCACATTACTTTTAAGGTGAGTTTTTCAATTTCTTCAAAAATTGCAGTTGGATTTTGATATGGATTGTTTTGAATCTATAGATCAATTTGAGGAATATTGACATCTTAATTATATTGTCTTCCAATTCATGATCATGGAATGTGTGTACATTTATTTAGATCTTCATTAATCTCAATAATATTTTATAATTTTCAGTGTACAAGTCTTGGACTTTTTTTGTTAAATTTATTCCTTAGTTTTTTATTCTTTTTGATGCTATCATAAATGGAACTGTTTTATTCATTTTGCTTCAGATTGTTCATTGCTAGTGTGTGTAATTGATTTTGTATATGAATCTTATATCTTGTAAACTTGCTAAACTTGTTTATTAGTTCTGACATTTTAGTGGAGTCCTTTGGATTTTCTACATACAAGATCATATCATCCTCAAGTTAGTTTTGCTTCTTCCTTTCTAATCTAGATGTCTTTTATTCCTTTTTCTTGCCTAATTGCACTAGCTAGAACCTCTAGTACAATATTGAACAGAAGTGGTGAGAGCAGAGCTATTGTTTATTTATGATCTTTGGGAAAATCATCCAGTTTTTCACCATTGAGTTGATATTAGCTATGGGTTTTTGGAGATGCCCTTTATCTGGTTGAAGAAGTTTCCTACTGTTTCAAGTTTGTTTAGTATTTTCATCATGAAATGTGTTTGAGTCTCTCTAACGGTTTTTCTGCATCTAGGTCATTATGTGGGCTTTATCCATTTTTCATCTTATGTACTTTACTTATTTATTTATTTATTTAATTTATTTATATACTTATATTTATTTTTAAGTAAGCTCTATGCCTAATGTGGGGCTTGAACTCAGGACCCTGAGGTCAAGAATTGTGTTTTACCAACCGATTCAGCCAAGTACTCCCATATGTACATTTTAAACTTCGATAGGCAATCCTAAATTGCTCTTCCTAAGCTATTTCTACTTAGCTGCAATTTATATTCCTGAAAGAAATTATGAAACTTTCCACTTTCCAAACTGTCAGCAATGATTGTTATTAAGGTCAATCCAATAGGTAAAAAATGATATCTCATTGTTTTACTCTGCATGTTTCTGATAACTAGTGATGTTGAAGATATTTTAATATTTTTCTATTTATGGGTATTTATATTTTCTTCTTGTGAACTGTGACAATATCAATATCCTTTAGTCATTTTTCTACAGCCTCATTGATCTTTCTTATTTGTGGAAACTCCTTATATATTGTAGGTATTTATTTCATGTAATTTATGAACAGTTTAGGTATTTTATGCAAGTTTATAAAAAGGTAATTGTGAAGAATATAAAAAAAATCATTCACTTTGCCTTAATCATGCATTAAAATTACTTTTTTGTTAGTATCTTACATGAATAAAACTCAGGGACTCCTTTTTTTTTTTTTTTTAAGGCCTTAAGGTAAAATGATTACTGTAACATCTTTGACACATTTAAGATTATATTCTGCTGATGCCTTTTTGCTAAAGAGCTGATCATAAAGGAACTAAAAATTTCTGGTGTTAAAAACCATCATTATAACCATGCCCTATAATTTTTCATGTTGTTTCTGTACTCTTTCAATTATATACTAATCTGCTCTTGACTGCTGAACAGAATTGGCATTTCCAAAGGAAATGCTTTAGTTGTTTGTGTCTTTCAAGGAATTTTAATATTTTATATAATTTGTTGAATTTTAGGACATAAAGTTGTTCATAATATTTCCTTATACTTTTAATATCTGTAGAATCTGAAGGCAATTCACTTCTCTCATTTCTGTTCTTGGTCATTTGTGTCTTCTCTCACTTTTCTGTATCAGTCTGACCATCAGTTTTTCAATGTTACTGATCTTTTAATATAACCAGCTTTTGTTTTTATTGATCTCTAATCTGTTTCCTGTTTTATTGACTTCTGCTGTGGTTTTATTATTTCCTTTGTTCTGCTTACCTTGGGTTTCATTTGATCTTATTTTCTTAGTTTCTTATGACTGGAGATAAGTCATTGATTTGAGGCCTTTTCTAAGATAGGTATTTAATGTTATAAATTTTCCTCTAAATACTGCTTAGGGGTATTCTACACATTTTGATGTGTTTATATTATTTCAGTCACAAAGGCTTTCTAATTTCCCTATTAATTTCATTGACCCATTGGTTATTTAGAAATGTTTTTTTTTTTTTTTTTTAGTTTCCCAGCTTTATTTTATAAAATTTTTTAATGTTTATTTATTTTTAAGAGACAGACAGGGGCGCCTGGGTGGCTCAGTCGGTTAAGCGTCCGACTTTGGCTCAGGTCATGATCTCGTGGTCTGTGAGTTCAAGCCCCGTGTCGGGCTCTGTGCTGACCGCTCAGAGCCTGGAGCCTGTTTCAGATTCTGTGTCTCCCTCTCTCTCTGACCCTCCCCTGTTCATGCTCTGTCTCTCTCTGTCTCAAAAATAAATAAACGTTAAAAAAAAAAATTTAAAAAGAGACAGACACACACACACACACACACACACACACACACACACACAGAGAGAGAGAGAGAGAGAGAGAGGGTGCACCAGTGGGGGAGGGGCAGAAAGAGAGGTAGACAGAGAATCCCAAGCAGGCTACACACTGTCAGCTCAGAGACTGATGAGGGGTTTGTGTGCTGTGCTCCTAGTTTCCAAACTTTAGAGAATTTTCCAGATTATATATATTTTTAAGGTTTTTAAAAATTTATTCCGAGATAGGAAGTGCAAGCAGTCAAGGGGCAGAGAGAGAGACGGAGAGAGAGAATCCCAAACAGGCTTTAGGCTGTCAGCACAGAGCCGATACGAGGCTTGAACTCATGGAACCGTGAGATCATGACCTGAGCTGAAATCAAGAATCAGAGGCTTAAGTGACTGAGCCACCCAGGTGCCCCTCCAGATCATATTTTATTATTGATATCTGAAATAATTATACATTCTTTAGAGAACATACTTTGTATGATTTCAATTCATTTAAAGTTTTAAGTTTTGGGGGTACCTGGGTGGCTCACTTGGTTAAGCCACTGACTTCGGCTCAGGTCATAATTTCACAGTTTGACAGTGCATGGCCTGCTTGGGATTTTCTCTCTCTCTCTCTCTCTCTCTCTCTCTCTCTCTCCCCCCCCCCCCTCTGTGCCCCTCAGTGTTGACAGCTCATAGCCTGCCTGCTTCAGATTCTGTGTGTGTCTCTCTCTCTGCCCTTTCTCCACTTGTACTGTCTCCATCTTTCTCAAAAATAAATAAAAACATTAAAAATTTTTTTTTAATGTTTGGATTTAAATATATCTCCTTGCTATTTATTTTCCATTTTTGTTTTTCATTTTTTGTTCACTTTTCACTCTTTTTCTGCCTTATTTTGGACTAATTGAACATTTTTATTATTCCATTTTATCTCTATTGTTGGCTTATTAGCTATGACTCTTCGATGGTTATTTTAGCTATTGCTTTAGAGTTTACAGAATATATCTTTAAGTCATCACAGTTTATCTTCAAGTGATATTAAATCACTTACCATATGGTATAACAACCTTATAACAGTATATTGGCATCTGTTTCCTCCCAGTCTTCATACTATTGTTGTCATACATTTTACTTCTACATATTTTATAAACCCCAAACATTATAATTTTGCTTTAAACAGTCAATTATATTTATTTTAATGTTTATTTATTATTTATTCTTGAGAGATAGAGAGAGACAGAACACAAGCAGGGGAGGGGCAGAGAGAGAGGGAAACATAGAATCCGAGGCTCCAGGCTCTGAGCTGTCAGCCCAGAGCCCAACGTGGGGCTCGAACCCACGGACCCTGAGATCACGACCTGAGCTGAAGTCGGACACCTAACCGACTGAGCCACTCAGGCGTCCCAGCAATTATCTTTTAAAAATATTTAAATAATAACAGAAAATATTTTTATAGTTACCTACATAGTTTACCATTTCTGGTACTCTTCATTCCTTTGCATAAACCCAGATTTCCATCTGCTATTATTTCCTTCTGAATGAAGAACTTCTTTCAACATTTTTTGTATGCAGTTTTGTATGCTGATGATGAATTCTTTCAGTTTTTGTATATCTGAGTAAGTTTCTTTTTTGCCTTCATTTTTGGCAGATATTTTTGCTGAATATAGATTTCTAGGTTAATGACTTATTCCTTTCAGTATTTTAAAGATGTTACTTCTACCCTCCATTGTTGCCAACTAGAAATCTGTAATCTTTGTTCCTTCCATACACAATGTGTCTTTTTTCCTCTAGCTGCTTTTAAGATTTTCTCAGGGTCACCCTGAGAATACATGCAGCTCCTCCTGACTGTTGAGTTGTATCTGTTGCCTGGACCCTGTCTTTTAGGTAGGTAAAGTGATAACCTAAAGTTTACCAGTCACTAAGAAAAACTCTTCTGCAGCTCCAGATGTTTTGTTACTTTTTTTAGTCTTCTCTCTGCTTTTGTATTTTTCATTTGGATAGTTTTTATTTCCACATTCTTTTATTCAGTAATCTTTTATTCTGCCATGTCTTCCTCTAGTTAGTTTTATCCAGTGTATTTTTCAACTCAGATATTATAGTTTTCTTTTATTTATTTATTTATTTATTTATTTATTTATTTATTTATTTATTTATTTATTTTTTAAATAGGCTTCATACCCAGTACGGAGCTTGAACTCATGACAGTGATATCAAGACCTGCACTGAGTTCAGAAGTTCAACCAACTGAGCCACCCAGGCGCCCCTCCGATATTGTAGTTTCCATCTCTAGATGTTCAATTTATGTCTTCCTGAAAATATCTTCTTTGTCTGTACATTCTTCATCTTTCCTCTAACTTACTGAACATATGGGTATATAGTTATAATGTGTGGAATACATGTCTTAATGTGCTTATCTATTAATTCTATCATCTGTATCATTTCTGGATCAGTTTCTATTGATTACGTTTTCTTTCCTTGCTTATCTGCACACTGGGTAATTTTTTACTGTATTATGACATTGTAATTTTACCTTATGCGGTAAAAGAGACATTTTTGTATACCTAAGAAGATTTTTGAACTTTGTTCTGGGATATAGTTAAGTTGCATGGGCACTGTTTGATCCTTTTGGATCAAATTTTGATAGGCAATACCAGCATAGCATTTAATCTGGGGTAATTTTGCCCCATTTCTGAGGCAAAACCTTTTGTGTAGTTGACCTTATATTGCATGAATTATGAGGTTTTCCAATCTGAGTGTTGGTAACTGGAACTGTTTCTAGTCCTGTATGAGGTTTAAGGCTTATACCTGTAATCTTTTGAACACTTCTCCCCCTGGTCTATAGTGGTTTCCTCATATGTATGCATTGATCAGCACTCAGCAGAGTACTCTAGGGGGAACCTGTGCAGACCTCTGGAGTTCCCCTCTCAGTGCAGATTTCTTCTCTATGGGACTGTGCTTTGTGAACTCTAACTATTTTGGCCTCTCAAATGCCCAGCTCCAACCCCTCACATCAGGAAGACCACTAGGGTAATTCTTCTTGTGTCACAGCCTGGACATTCCCTTAAGGCAGTTAATTGGGCAACTGTAAAGCTCAATTTATTTGTTTCCTGTCTCAGAAGTCATTACCCTTTCTTATTTAGTGCTCAATGTCTTTTAAAACTATCACATGATGTATTTTGTCAGGTTTTTGGTTGTTTCGAAAGGGAGTGTGTATCTGGTCCTAGTTACTCCACCTTGGTCAGAAGGAGACATCCCTCATACTGTTCATTTAACTGTCCTTTTGCCCAAACAAGTTAAAGCCTCAGCTGTTCCCTCCTTTGTAATTCAGACTACTCAAAAGAATCTCAGCTCCAGGTATTTCTGGTATCTTCCCTCTGATCACATTGTACCTGCTCAATCTTTCATTGTGTTGTATATTAGTTGATGGATTAAAGGACCAGTGCTAATGATCTAATGTATCTTTCATTCTAGCAATTAAATTTTTCAAAATGTTTTTTTTTATTTTTAAATGTTTATTTGTTTATTTATTTATTTTAATGTTTATTTATTTTTGAGAGAGACAGAGATAGAATGCGAGTGGGTTGGGGCAGAGAGAGAGAGGGAGGCACAGAATCTGAAGCAGGCTCCAGGCTCCAAGCTGTCAGCACAGAGCCCAATGCGGGGCTTGAACTCACAAGCTGTGAGATCATGACCTGAGCCAAAGTCTGACACTCAACCGACTGAGCCACCCAGGTGCCCCTTTATTTGTTTATTTTGAGAGAGAGAGAGAGAGAGAGAGAGAGAGAGAGAGAGAGAGAGAGGAAGAGAGAGCTTGAGTGGGGGAGGAACAGAGAGAGAGAGGGAGAGAGAGAATCTCAAGCAGGCTCCATGCTGTCAGCACAGAGCCCAACATGGGGCTCAATCTCATGAACAGTGATATGACCTGAGCCAAAATTAAGAGTCGGAGGCTCAACAAACTGAGCCATCCTGGCATCCCCCCCCCCACAAATTTTCTTAAATAACACTTTTTTTTGTTTATAATAATAAAAATGCACATTCTAAGGAGAATGTGTGAAGAAGAATCTGAAAATCACCTGTAATTAATTGCTCTATTTAGACAGAAATGCTATAAATATTTTTTTGTTTATCCCAGGATTTTTTCTGTGTATTTTTTTAAATTTATGGAAAAATATATCCATTTTTATATATACCCATATATGTGTGTGTGTGTGTGTGTGTGTGTGTGTGTGTGTGTGTGTGTATTTAATTTAAATTTTAGTCAGTTAACCTACAGTGCAATATTGGTTTCAGGAGTAGAATTCAGTGATTTATCACATACATACAACACCCAGTGCTCATCACAAGTACCCTCCTTAGTACCTATCACCTATTTAGCCCATCCCCACCCACCTCTCTCCATCAACCTTCAGTTTGTTCTCTATCATTAAGAGTTTCTTGGTGGGGTGCCTGGATAGTTTAGTCATTTGAGCGTCTGACTCTTGAATTCAGTTTGGGTCATGATCCCAGGATTGTGGGATCAAGCCCCAAGTCGGGCTTCACATTAAGTGTGGAGCCTGCTTGACATTCTCTCCCTCTGCCTTTCTCCCCTGTTCACACATGTAATCTCTCATTCTCTCTCTCTAAAAAAAAGTCTGTTTTCTTTCTTAAATTTCCCATAGGAATGAAATCATATGGTATTTGAATTTTGCCGACTTATTTCACTTAGCATAATGCATTCTAGCTCTATTCATGTTGTTGCAAATGGCAAGACTTCATTCTTTTTGATTGCTGAGTAATATTCCATTGTATATATATACCATATCCATTCATCAGTTGATGGACATTTGGACTCTCTCCACAGTTTGGCTATTGTTGATAGTGCTGCTATCAATTTTGGGGCACATGTACCCCTTCAAATCTGTGTTTTTATATACTTTGGATAAATACCTAGTAGTACAATTGCTGGATCACAAGGTAGCTCTATTTTTAACTTTTTGAGGAACCTCCATACTGTTCTCCAGAGTGGCTGCCCCAGTTTGCATTCCCACCAATAGTGCAAGAGGGTTCCCCTTTCTCTGAATCCTTGCCAACATCTGTTGTTTCTTCTGTTGTGAATTTTAAGCCACTCTGACAGGTGGTATCTCATTGTAGTTTTGATTTGTATTTCCCTGATAATGAGTGATGCTGAGCATCTTTTCATGTGTCTGTTAGCCATCTGGATGTCTTCTTTGGGAAGTGTCTATTCATGTCTTCTGCCCAATTCTTAACTGGGTTAATTGTTTTTTTGGGTGTTGAGTTTGAGAAGTTCTTTTGCAAATATCTGCATTCCATAGGCTGCCTTTTAGTTTTGTTGATTATTTCCTTTGCTGTGAAGAATCTATCTTTTTTTAATGTTTTTTTTTTAAAGTTTGATTTATTTATTTTGAGAAAGAGAGAGAGAGCACAAGTGGGGAAGGGACAGACAGAGAGGGAGAGAGAGAATCCCAAGCAGGCTCTGCACCACCAGTATGTAGCCCGATGCGGGGCTTGAACTCACGAACCTCAAGATCATGACCTGAGCTGAAGTTAGACACTTAACCAACTGAGCCACCAAGATGCCCTATGAAATGTTTATTTATTTTGAGAGAGGTGGTGGGGGAGAGAGAATCCCAAGCAGGTTCTGCACTGTCAGTGCAGAGCCCGATGTGGAGTTCAATCTCACAAACTGTGAGATCATGACCTGAGCTGAAGAGTTGGATGCTTAAGTGACTGAGCCACCCAGGCACCCCAGAAGTTTTTATCTTCAAATAGTTCATGTTTGCTTTTGTTTCCCTTGTTTTTGATGACGTGTCTAGTAAGAAATTTCTCCTGCTGATGTCAAAGAGGTGGCTGCCTGTGTTTTTTTCTAGGATTTTGATGGTTTTCTATCTCACAATTTGGTCTTTCATCCATTTTGAATTTATTTTTGTGTATGGTGTAAGAAAGTGGTCCAGTTTCTGGTCACCTGTCCAGTTCTCCCAACACCATTTGTTGAAGAGACTCTTTTTTCTCTTGGATATTCTTTCCTGCTTTGTCAAAGATGAATTGACCATATAGTTGTGGGTCCATTTCTGGGTTTTCTATTATGTTCCATTGCTCCATTGTTTTTGTGCCAGTGCATACTGTCTTAATGACTATAGCTTTGTAATATAGCTTAAAGTCTGGAATTACAATGCCTCTGGCTTTGTTTTTCTTTTTCAAGATTGCATTGGCTTTTTGGGGTCTTTGTGGTTCCATACAATTTTTAGGATTGTTTGTTCTACCTCTGTGAAAAATTCTGGTGGTATTTTGATAGGGATTACATTAAATGTATAGATTGCTTTGGGTGAAATGGACATTTTAACAATGTTTGTTCTTCCAATCCATGTGCATGTAATGTTTTTCCGTTTCTTTGTGTCCTTTTCAATTTCTTTGATATGTGTTCTATGGTTTTCAGAATACCGCTCTTTTACCTCTTCAGTTGGGTTTATTCCTAGGTATCTTATGGGTTTTGGTACAATTGTAAATGCAATCAAGTCCTTGTTTTCTTTTTCTGCTGCTTCATTGTTGGTGTGTAGAAACACAACAGATTGCTGTATGTTGATATTATTGTGCATTCAGAAAGAAATACTCTAAATATTTTGTTAGTTTATCCTAGGGTTTTTTTCTGTGTATTTTTAATGGAATCACAAATATGCAATTCTGCATCCTGTTTTTTTCACTCCACATTTTAGTAAGCTTTTGCTCTGTTATTGAAACTTCTTTAAGAAGAAATTTAAGTGGCTGCAGACTATTCAGTTTAACAATATTTGAATGTTTGGGTAGTTTCTGATGTTCACTATTTCATATAACACTTGACAAATATATTTCTGTGTCTCTGATTATTTCTAGAATAAAGTCTCAAAATGGAATTACTAGATTAAAAGGTATAAGCCTGTTTAAAGTTCTTAATGAATATTACCATTTTTCCCTCCAGAAATATTATACCAATTTGTACCCTCACCAGTAGTGTGTGAGATTATCCATCTCATTATCTTGTTTTTATTAAATATCAAAATAGCAGGGGCTCTCTAGAGAGTGGGGAAAAACTTATTCACAAGGAATTATTTTAGTGATGGAAATTTCATGTGCTATAGTTGATAGTAGATCCTAAGATCTCTGAGTACAGTTGTCTAGTTTGCACACTGAGCAGAAAGACCTAGCTGAGGTGGCCAGGGGAGGTTAAAATCCAGTTCATGCTTTGCTTTCTAAGTTGAATATCCATAGGGCTTTTTCTAATTCAAAAGAACTATAAAGTCAGGTGGTGGCCCTGATAGCTACGATTTATCCATGGAATTACCATGTGTCTGACACTGCTAAGTGTTTTAAATGTATTATCACATTTAGTCGTAAGAACCCTGTATTGAAAGTATTATTTTCATTTTTGAAATGAAAAAGCTTATGATTAGAGAACTTATATAGCCTTACCTAAGTTGCAGAACTGATAATGTATTGCAGTCTGAATTCAAATTATAATTGTCTGATTCTGAACCTACTATGTTATACTGTCAGTGACTGAATTTTAGTTAAGTGGGCCACCAAACGTTCCTCAAATCTTTCTGGTAGGTCTTTTAGGCAGATAAAATAGTCACAGTTTATCAGTCACTAAAGAAAAATAAAACAAAGATAACATGATGGTTTGAAAACCTTTGTCCTCTGACGAGGGATGAAAATTTTTTACTTTGATTACCCAATGTACATACAGGTTGATTGTGTAATAATAGGTGATGTACATTTGTAAAAGTAGACAGTCTAGGAAAAGCATATTCCCATTACAGTTTTCTACGTACTGTTGTATTTTGTGGTGAGGAACACCTAAAGAACAGTACTTGCTCACACCCCTCACAAAATATTATGGCCAAATCAATTTTAGTAGAGAGCTGTGAGAGAAAGTAGGATGAGCAATATAATGACTTGGTAGGAAAACGATTCATTTAATGTCCTGTTAACTTTTTTTCAATGATAAGCCACAGTGGAGTATTACTGTAATCATTCATTAAATCAGGGATGACTATAATTCTTCATTACAAAGAAATTACCTATCTCGTAATCTCTAAATCTTGGTTCTGGCTCTCACTTGATGCAAGACACCACTCAGTGGGGAGCAAGGCCCTGAGTGGAATATCATGATCTTTCATTTGTCATTTGTCATTTGTCTTTCCTTAGTTCCATTCTACCTACTGGAGTGTGATTCAAGTGGTCATGTTGCGTCTACTTAAATACTATATTCATTGATATTTGACCCTTGGGAAAGAGGTCGGTTATCTCCCACATCTAACAAGCTCTGGTTATAAATATAATATCTTCCCTGTTCTCCTAGGCAATAATAATGCTCACATTTGGGGGCTCCAATTGATTCTGCAGTAATCATTTTGTGAAAGGCAGAAATCACTGAAATTTCACCTATTGATAGAAAGGTAAATATAGAAAAGGCACTGGTTATGGTTATGGAAGAAAAAAAGTATAATTATTCTGTTTGCTTTAATTAGTTTAAGATGTTTGTAAATGTTTTGATTTCTGGGTTTTGACTGCTCTTCAATGTTATACTTTAGATAAACATGTTAATCAAAAATCCAGTCAACATTATGTGTTGATCCCTGGGGGAAAATAGAACTTGGATGTAATAGAAACTTACTATTTTTTTTTAACATGTGTTGTATGGCTTGATGAAAAGATTGATGTATGTGAGAATTCGAGGCTTCCAGTTTTGAGTAAATGAAAGTTGGCTTGAAGTGCAATACTTTTAAAGTACATTCATCCTCTGGCCATCATCTAGGTAGCGCTTACATTTTCATTGATTTGTAGTCTAGATAATTTATTTATAAAATTGGGAAAAATTTGGGAAGCCGAGAAAGGGATTAGTCTTATCACTTGGCTATATCGTGACAATGTTTCTGACATTTTAGGGTTATTATTTATTGACATAATATCTGGGATTCTCTTTTAATATTTAGTTTCAAGAGTAAGATAAAGAGGCAGTGATGAAGCTCAGGAATGAGTTCTGCCTAAAAGGCAACTGTCATGATTACTCTTTGCACACAACCTGCAATCAGGGACAATATGAGCATCTAAGGTTATAAAAGTTCAAATCATAAGTGCTGCATAAAGGGTGCATCCTTATATACTTGAAACATATTCCATACTACTTTGGCTTTAAATCTCTCTAATTTTTCTATTCGATTATAAGTTATTCATTTGGGGAGCAATAAAGAAATTCCAACTTGAACTGCCTCACATCTTTTAATTGGAATTTTCCCAAAGCACAAAAGTAAAAATGTAAAAGTTGCTGTATTTCATTAGTTTTATTCTTTTGAATGTTGCTACGCTGAAAGCTCTGTGTGAAATTATTAGAAGACAAATTTTCAAATGGTTGTAAAAGAAGATGCATATATGGGGACTCACTCAAAGGGCATTATTTAAAAAAGAAATTTTCCAGCCACCCACATCTCAGGGTGGCTATGCCCATTCAAGGATAGAGAATCCACCATCTGTATGATTATTTTTACATTTGAACTTTTTTTATACACCAGAGAGACTCAAAACTTTCAGGGTCATTTGCCCAGCATGTAGTGGAATGTCCTGTGCAATAGATTCCAATTAATATAACCACGTTCAATGGCCGTGTACCACCAATGATGTGTAACTGCTTTCCACTTGGCTTTATATGGCACTTCTTTGTTGCAGCTGCAACCAGGTCTATCGCCCCTTTGATAAAAATTTCAGTTACCCCAGGGAGAAGCTTTTAACTTTATTAAGCATTGAAGTCTGCACTTGTGTTCTTCTTTGGAAGAGCAGATCAAAAGCACACTTTCTAAGGAAGTAATCTGAAAAATTAGGATAGCACTTGTGGACTTTGGCAGTAATGTTTTTCTGTAATTGAAACCTAAGAACCTGTGTCAACTGACTAGACTATTATGAACTTCTTAGCATTTAACAAACCTTTCTCTTTTTTTGAAAGTAAATAGGGTTCCTTGATTCTATTTAACCAGTTCTTTAGCATGCTGTGTTCTTTTTGTTGTGGTTAAGAAAACCTCAGTCCAGGTTTAAAGACAGGGAACTGACAATCAAGGAAAAAAGCAATTAGATGATCAAGTTGTGGTATAGAGAAAAGCCTGTGGTTTTCAGTTCTATCTCTGGCATTAACTCACTGTAAAAACTTAATTTTTCTGGGCCACAGTTTTTTCATCTTTTAAAAATGAAGAGAGGTTAGCTGATCTGTTAAGATTTCTGCTTATTTTGAAATTCTCTGAATTTAAATGTTGGTCCAGACACTGGCAACACCTCCTATTAGCTTTGAATCTCTTGTCTGTTTCCATCCCAGGTTTGGTTTGGCAAAGGAATAAATATGGTGCTGTTATATCTTTGAATTGAAAGGAGATATATCTGGAACACTGGTTAAAGTCAGAGTAGTACTGGGGCATGTGGGTGGCTCAGCTGGTTAAGCATCTGACTCTTGATTTTAGTTCAGGTCGTGATCTTATAGTCATGAGATCAAGACCAACTTTAGGCTCTGCACTAATCGCGATCACGGAGCCTGCTTAAGATTCTCTCTCTCCCGGGGCACCTGGGTGGCTCAGTTGTTTAAGCGTTCGACTTTGGCTCAGGTCATGATCTCATGGTTCGTGAGTTTAAGCCCCATGTCGGGCTCTGTGATGACAGCTCAGAGCCTGGAGCCTGCTTCACATTCTGTCTCCCCCTCTCTTTGTCCCTCCCCCACTTGCCTTCTGTCTCTTTCTCTCTCTCAAATATAAATAAGCACTAAAAAAACTTTTTTTAATAAAAAAAAAGATTATCTCTTTTCCTCTCCCTCTGGCCCTCTGATGCTTGCTCTCTCTCTCTCTCTCTCTCTCTCTCTAAAAAAAAAAAAAAAAAAAAGAAAGAAAGAAAGAAAAGAAAAGAAAAAAAAAGAAAGCCAGAGTATTACTACTTCACAAAGATTGGACTGAGTCCTATTTCTCCCACAATCCCAAGCTGTTAGAATTTTGTAAAAAGCACTAGACAGACTTCTGTTGAGAAAATTGCCCCTTAAACACACACATACACACACCCCACACACACTTCAGATTCCAATTTGTGGGATTTAGGTCCTTGGAAGGGGTACCCTGAATCAAAATGTAAACCACATATTGCCTATAGACTGAATATAATTCCTTGTAGCTTTTTGTCAATGGCTACTTCAAAGGGAAGCACTAAATGTAAAAGTATTCAAAATGTTTTAGTATTAAAAAGTTGGAACAATTTTGTAGACCAATTCTTTCTAAATTTTAAGTTGTAATGCTGAGGAATCAAGTTGGGGCCATGTCTTTCTTCAGGATCTTAATAATTATTACTAAGATAGGGTTAATATTATTAGAAACCTATTCTTGGGAGGTAGGGATTTAGGAGCCAAGTTTCTAATCTCAGACCTTCAGCAATTTATATTTAATATTGTACAGTTCACTTGTTCTGCCTGTCCTTTGTTTTCGTATCTTTTATATTACGCCAAACCCCTACAAGTGTTAGGTTTTTAAAGGTTAATTACAGAGTGAAATCTGAAACCATTTAATTAAACTTTGTGTACTCAGTTGTTTTGAAATCTGCTGATGTATATCTTGAACATTGAATGGATCTTTGACTAATGCATGGTTTTGTAAAATTATTCATTGGTCATTGGGAAAATATTGGTTCACCAATTTATTCACATCTTCTGAATGTTGACCCGTTTCATTATACAACATAAAAAATTGTGTTAATGTCACTATTATTCTCATTACAAAAGTCTTTCAAGTATTGAGAAATTGTAAATTTCACTGTGGTAAACTCAACTTTTCCAAAATTTAAATTTTCTCTTGAAGAAAATACCATCTGCTGTTTTCTTTCAAGTGACGGGTCAGCTTGTTCATTAAAAAAAAAAAAAAAAGCAAAAGTCTACCAAATACCCAATCTGGTAATCCGTTATTTGTCTGTCACTCTTTTTTTCAAGTAAAAATGAAGTTTGATGAAAACACAAGGTGGTTCTGTTCGTAGCTCTATTGCACAAATTTCTTTTCCTGGCAACAGGCATCATACTTCAGTATGCAGAAGTTCAGTGTATTTCCCATTTCATCATATGGAATATTAGTAAGATGTTTAGATTTAATAAAGTTAATCAATTTTAGTGCCTTATAAAGGACATTCTTACATGAGTGGACCTGGTATTTTATTTATATTATGAGCACATGATGGTGGAGAATGTAACTACCAGTGTGGTTTGGTGTCACTGGCTTGATTCTTCTTAAGGGACCAACAGTTTTGCCACCATTGGTTTTGCACCACTAGTAAACATTAACATAGTAAAGAAGAAAAATAACATCTCAGTTTTATTATAAAAATAGTTTTGGCCTAGCAGACTCCCTGTAAGTGTCTTGGAGCCCTCAGGAGGATGCAGATTGCATTTAGAAAACCACTGGACTAGAGTGACTTTTCCCCTTCTCCATTTGTCAGAAGAACAGGCCAGCTTTTGCTTGCTCCATTTCTGGTTAAGTTGCTTCATCAGAAGTAAGGAATTGTTGACAACGAGGCTCACTTATTAGAAGCAGAGACCCACTCCCTAATGACTAGATTGCCCTGTCTTGCTGACTGAAACAGAGTTATTAAAAGTAAGAACTTGAACTAATACAGTCAGTAGCTGGTAAGCAGTATGCAATCTCTTCTCACTCTCCTTGCCTTTTTTTCCAAGGTGGGATAATAATATACAGAATTTAAAGAAATTCTTGTATGGGAAAAAGGCCAGGATTTGCATTTAGCTGGAGACCAAAGCCCATGTACTTGGCTACTACTTTATACTGACTCAAGTGCCACTCTGAAAGTCAGTGATTCCAGAAAACAAATCTATTCCAGGAGTGGCAGGCGAGGCTGCTGGTAGTAGAGATAGGCCCCATAGACAGCCTTGAAAGTGTTTAGGACTAACACATATGGAAAGGATTTGGGTAAACTGGAAGGATTTTAGCAAATGCAACAGATAGAAAGTTTTTAATCACACAGAATGAGGCAACAGGACATGGTGGCTTAAAGAACAAGCTTTGAATATAAACTGTTCACAGCTCAGAACTACCATTATCCAGCTTTGTGATTTTGGGCAGGTTACGTAGCCTCTCTGTGCTTCAGTGTACTCATTCATAAGATGAAATGATTAGATATGATGATGATAATAATGCTCCCTGTTGAGGCTTCGGTTAGTAATGGTCTGGTAAGCAGTAGAGCATGTGGTAAGCAGTAATGAATCTTGGCCATTTAAATTATTCATAGGGCTGGGCACATGATAACCATGCAGTATAAATTGGCTATTATCATTTAACAAGCTGCCTCTTGCTTCTCATTACTGGTACAAACTCAAGATTCGTTTGTTATTTATTTATTCGTTTGTTCCACACTGATTTACTGATCACTTACTATGTAACTGTCCCTGCGCTAGGTGATGAGCCTGCTTTGGTCCTATAGTTGCCAGCTCCAATATTATCTATTATTTCTTTTCCTCTCATCATAGAGAAGTAGTATGTTAGCTTTTCACAGGCTTGCTTAGATTGTGCAGTTCATGTCAATTACCAGATAATTTTCCTCTGTTTTTTTTGTTTTGTTTTGTTTTGTTTTATTTTTGTACAGATGAGAGCCAGCTTGTTAATAATTTCATTTTGATCCTTAGGCCAACATTTAAAATCAAACAAACATAGATTGGAAAGTAAGCATCTCCCATTTTCTAATATTGTTATTAAGATTTAAACATTCAAGCCTTGGGGAGCCTAGGTGGCTCAGTCAAGTGCCCGACTTTGGCTCAGGTCATGATCTCACGGTTTGTGGGCTTGATCCCCGTGCAGGACTCTGTGCTGATAGCTTGGAGCCTGCTTCAGATTCTGTCTCCTTCTCCTTCTGCTCTGTCTCTCTGTCTCTAAAATAAAATAAACATAAAAAAAGTTTTTTTTTTTAAATTCAAGCCAAAAAATGTTTTATTTGGTTTGGTTTCTTTTATCAGCATAAAAACATAAGATAGTATGACATGGATGAGACATTGATGATTACATACAGATTATCTGAGAGGAAGAGCTCTAACATTTTCCATCACCTGTAACATACTCAGCAGCTCCTTAAAATACCTTAACTGAGTATATTCAGATGAAAATGAAGTCCTTCACTATTACCCATATCACAAATAAATTTCCTTAAAATGTAAAGATTCTCCCTAAGAAACCAAGAACATAAATGCTAACAATTTATTCACTGAAACCAAAAGTAAGATTTGAAAATTTAAAGAAGATAATTTTTGAACAGTAGGAAAAGCTAATCATTTTTATTTAACAGCTTTTAAAAGCTTCATTCTTCCTCGAAATTTTTTTTTTTTTTTTTTTTACTATATGAAATTTACTGTCAAATTGGTTTCCATACAACACCCAGTGCTCATCCCAAAAGGTGCCCTCCTCAATACCCATCACCCACCCTGCCCTCCCTCCCACCCCCCATCAACCCTCAGTTTGTTCTCAGTTTTCAACAGTCTCTTATGCTTTGGCTCTCTCCCACTCTAACCTCTTTTTTTTTTTTTTTTTTTCCTTCCCCTCCCCCATGGGTTTCTGTTATGTTTCTCAGGATCCACATAAGAGTGAAACCATATGGTATCTGTCTTTCTCTGTATGGCTTATTTCACTTAGCATCACACTCTCCAGTTCCATCCATGTTGCTACAAAAGGCCATATTTCATTTTTTCTCATTGCCACGTAGTATTCCATTGTGTATATAAACCACAATTTCTTTATCCATTCATCAGTTGATGGACATTTAGGCTCTTTCCATAATTTGGCTATTGTTGAGAGTGCCGCTATAAACATTGGGGTACAGGTGCCCCTATGCATCAGTACTCCTGTATCCCTTGGATAAATTCCTAGCAGTGCTATTGCTGGGTCATAGGGTAGGTCTATTTTTAATTTTCTGAGGAACCTCCACACTGCTTTCCAGAGCGGCTGCACCAATTTGCATTCCCACCAACAGTGCAAGAGGGTTCCTGTTTCTCCACATCCTCTCCAGCATCTATAGTCTCCTGATTTCTTCATTTTGGCCACTCTGACTGGCGTGAGGTGATATCTGAGTGTGGTTTTGATTTGTATTTCCCTGATAAGGAGCGACGTTGAACATCTTTTCATGTGCCTGTTGGCCATCCGGATGTCTTCTTTAGAGAAGTGTCTGTTCATGTTTTCTGCCCATTTCTTCACTGGGTTATTTGTTTTTCGGGTGTGGAGTTTGATG
This sequence comes from Panthera pardus, assembly GCF_024362965.1. Lineage (NCBI taxonomy): Eukaryota > Metazoa > Chordata > Mammalia > Carnivora > Felidae > Panthera > Panthera pardus. The sequence goes on from NW_026526721.1 coordinate 85,388,095, forward strand.
AGCTCTTTATAGATTTTGGATACTAGCCCTTTGTCCGATGTGTCATTTGCAAATATCTTTTCCCATTCCGTTGGTTGCCTTTTAGTTTTGTTGGTTGTTTCCTTTGCTGTGCAGAAGCTTTTTATCTTCATAAGGTCCCAGTAGTTCACTTTTGCTTTTAATTCCCTTGCCTTTGGGGATGTGCCGCTTCCTCGAAATTTAAATTGTTCCTAATCTTAGCAAACACTAAAAATGTATAAAAATCATAATACAGGTGTACAGGAAATGTGTTTTTAAAATTTCATGTCTGACAGATTTGAAAACTGAATCATATTTTAAATATATTAGGAAAAATCTCCATATAAAAGAATCATTAAGATGAACCCGTTCAGTAAGAATTTCTACTGTTAACCACAGAAAAATTCTCTCTACAATTATATTTTGAGTGTCTAGATTTGTGTATTCCATGTATTTTGAGGTAAAATATGCTATAGTAGAGGCTATTATGCTTACATGTATAATAGTAGAAGCTATTATTTATTATCAAGTTAGAATCACACCATGTCTCAGTCACTCTTTTGAAAAGTATCCTGACGGAAATAAACTGTAACGTGAGTCATGAACTGAGCTTGCCACCAGTGATGGAATTAATTTCAGCATGCATTTTCCTTGACCTCTTGGCACTGTTCAACACTGTTGGCCACTCCCTTTCTTGAATGTGTTCTTGTTTTGTCTCATATTGACACACCTTTCAAATATTTTTCTCTCTGACCTTTTTGGCTGCTTTTTCATTTTCTGGTTTCTTCTTTTCTACTTCTGGGTATCAGAGCTCTTTAGGTCACAGTCCTGGGGGATTCTGTTTTTCAGAGTCCATACTTCAAGGATCCAAATTCTGGTCACAAAGCTTAAACTTACTATAGGTAAGAATTATGTGCCTATGTTTCTTAATACATAAAAAGGAAATAATAGTAATATCTACTTCATGGGATCATTGTGATTAAATACTTATATTAATTAAATATTAATTAAAGAATTAAATCTATCTATCTATCTATCTATCTATCTATCTATCTATCTATTTGGGCTTCATGCTCAATACAGAGCCCAATTTGAAGCCCAACATGGAGCTTGAATTCACAACTCTGAGACCAAGACCTGAGCTGAGATCAAGAGTCAGATGGTTAACCATCTGAGCCATCCAGGTGCCCTGGGATTAAGTATATTTTAAAAACATTTAAAGAATTTAGAATAGTGTCTGATATGTAATAGGCACTCAGTATGCTTTGTTTTTATTCTGCAATATATTCTCTTCCTAAGTAATTGTATCAATTTCCACCCATATGCTGATAATGCTAAATTTAGATCTCTAGTCCAGATGTCTCTTCTGAGGTTCAAATTTTATATTTATCTGACTACTCAGTATCTTCTCTTACATGGCTCTCAGATACTTCAGACCATATTCAGAACTGAAAATTAAATAATTAACTTCCCTTCTTCTAAATCCCTTCTCCACCCCAAATTTGGTCCTCCTTAAGACAGTACAGTATCAGCAAATGGCATCTTAACCTCCTCCCAGTTCAAACAAAAACTGGATAGTTAAATTTTTAAACATTTTAACTTTTTAACATGGAAAATTTAACCTACAAAAATAGAGACAATACCTGACTTCAACATTTGGCATGCCACTCTTGTTTTATTTATACTCCTACCAGTCTACCACATCCCAAACTGGATTAACTTGGAATGAATCCTGAACACCATACTATTTTGCACACAAGTATTTTCATATATGTCTCTAAAAAGATAAGGATTCTTTAAAAAAAAACTTTATCAAAATAGCATAGATTGACTCATAATTATTATTTTTTAAATTTTATAATTTTTTCAAGTTTATTTATTTATTTTGAGAGAGACAGAGAATGTGAGAGGGGAAGGGGAGACAGAAAATCCCAAGCAGGCTCTGCACAGCACAGAACCCAATGTGGGGTTCAAACTCATGAGCCACGAGACCACGACCCGAGCCGAAACCAAGGCTCATCTAACTGAGCCACGCAGGCCCCCCTTATAATTATTTTTTTAATGTTGATTTAAATCAGAATCCAAATAAAGTCCACATATAGCAATTATTGATGTGTCTCTTACATTTATTTTAGCCTTTATTATTCCTCCCCCTCCCCACCCTTGTCCCAGAAATAGATTTGATGAAGAAACAGCCATTACCTTGTAGTTTCCCTTTGTCCTCTGTATTTTTTGTAATGTTCATCATAAGTGCACTCCTAACCCCCTTCACCTATTTCACCCATCCCCCTCACCCACCTCCTCTCTAGTAACCATCTGTTTATTTTCTATAATTAAGAGTCTGTTTTTGGTTTTGGTTTGTCTCTCTCTCTTTTTTTTCCTTTGTTCATTTGTTTTGTTTCTTAAATTCCACATGAGTGAAATCACATGGTATTTGTCTTTCTCTGACTGACTTATTTTGCTTAGTATTATACTCTCTAGCTCCATCCCTGTTGTTTGCAAATGTCAAGATTTTATTCTTTTTTATGGCTGGATAATATTCCAATATATATTATATAATATATATATATATGTATATATATATGCATATATATATATGTATATATATATATGCATATATATATATATATGTATGTATACATGTATGTGTGTGTGTGTGTGTGTATACACATATTCTTTATCCATTCATCTAGAGATGGACACTTGGGCTGCTTCCATAGTGTGGCTGTTGTAAATAATGCTGCAATAGACATAGGGGTGCATATATCCCTTTGAATTAGTGTTTTTGTATTCTTTGGGTAAATACCCAGTGGTGTAATTACTAGATTGTGATTACTAGGGTAGCTTTATTTTTAACTTTTTGAGGAACGTCCATACTGTCCAGGTTTTCTTTTTTACATCTTCCATCATGAAGCAAGTAAAGTCTGTCTTTCTTATTTTTGTGATCTGGATAAACTTTTGATGGTCATTGTTTAGAGTAGATCCATTATGCTGACCATGGTTATAAAATGTTGTTCTATTGTTGCTTCTTCATTTATTGGCTGAAATACTTCTATAAAAAGAAACTTCCTGTCACAACTTTTGGTTACCCAGCAGTATGTTTTAAATGGGAAAGGCAAAATCCTCTATTCTTTCCCTTTACTTATCAGCTTTTAGTATAATGAGTTGATTCTCTATCATATTGCATGGATGGTCAATGAACTTTTAACAATATTTTTACATGTTTCAATCCATTGCAGCAATTATATTTGTTGATGCTCAAATTATGCCATCTTTGACTAGTAGGAGTTTCTTCCAATTTGGCTCTTGATTCCTTCTGACAAACTTCAATAGTCTTTGGTAGCCTCATTGTTTTCTGGGATGATGAGATATTCCAGGATCACCTTAGACATTCCTTGCTTCAGCACTGAAATCATCTAGTTTTGCAAGGAACCCAGTGTTGGAAAGTGGTATTGAGACCAAAATCTTGAATTTTAAGAGCTCGCTCCTGCTGCATTTGTCATAATATCTAGGCTTGTTCAGAGCACAGAGCTAGGAAATACATAAATATTTTAAAAGAGAAAATATGATTTCACAACATTTGAAATTTAAGGTTACAGTATTTTTACTTAACTTCTTTGATTTTATATTTATGATGTTTTATACTACTGTAAAATATATTGGTTGTTAATGGCATAAACATCATTACTTATTTTCTTCTTCCTAGATTGTATATAATAGTTTTCAAAACAACAAAACCAATGCTATCACTAGCAATATGATTGCTGAAAAAATTTTAAGATTTTTTTACAGTTTGGGCCACCTGTGTAGCTCAGTTGGTTAAACATTTGACTCTTGATTTTGGTTCAGGTCATGATCTCACAGTTCATGAATTCAAGCTCCACATCCAGCTCTGTGCTGACATTGCAGAGCCTGGTTAGGATTCTCTCTCTCCCTCTCTCTCTACCCCTTCCCTGCTCATGCTCACTCTCCTTCTCAAAAATAAATAAATAAAAACCTAAAAGAAAGGTGTTTTTTTTTACATTCCTTGTATTTATGTTGGTCCTAAGGGTGTATCTGACTAGCCAAATAAAATTATTATGTTTTTAGTTCATTTGAAATAACTCTTTCTGTGTGATTATGCCATCAACTCATTGCATAGATTAATTTGTTTCATTTTGCTTCAGAGGTTTAGGGATTTCTTTTTTTAATAAGATCTTAATTTTTTAATTATGTAAAATATTTGTATTGTTCCAAAGAATTCTACCAAACAAGGTATATTCAAAGAGGTCAATCATCTATCTCCATCTTTATTATAGTTTCTTCTATCTACCTAGTATGTAGCCATTTAAAAACTTTTCTGCTAGCCTTCTATTTAAAAAAAAAAATTAGCAAAAACATACATGCCTTTGTATCCTCCCTGCTTTTAAAAGCATATCATACATACTTTTCTTCAATTTGCTTTTTTCACTTGTCTGTATACTCTGGAGATCACTTTTATGTGAGTATATAAAAAGAGCCCTATTTCCTTTTATAGTCGTGTAGTACTTCATTGAATGGATATATCATGGTTTATTCAACCAGAATGCTTTTGATGGATGTTTGGATTATTTCCAGTTGTGTGTTGGTAAATGTTTAACAATTAGCTCTTCTTAGGGGAAAAAGTTCTGATTTCAAGTGTTTGCATATTTCTATGTGATGTAAATATTCCTACCATGGATGATTTCAAGCTACTAACATCATGTCACTGGATGTGAAGTTGGGAAGTGACATACAGTAGCATGCCATTATGTAGTACTCCCACCATTCATAATTCTCAAGAGACACGTAGTAATAAAACATAGTAAAATAACTAGAAATTGATGAATTTTGAGTACTTACTATCTCTGTTCTTAAGTATAAGGTATTTAATTGTAAGTTTATATAATTTAATTTTTTAAAAATGTTTATTTATTTTGACAAAGTGAAAGAGAGAGCACAACAAATGGAGGATGGGCAGAGAGAGAGGGAGAGAGAGAATCCAAGCAGGCTCTGTGGTAGCACAGAGCCTGATGTGGGACTCGATCTTACCAACAGTAAGATCATGACCTGAGCCGAAATCAAGAGTTGGACATTTAATGGACTGAGCCATCCAGGTGCCCCATATGTAGTTTAATTTTAAATCATTATGTTCAACAACCAGTTTACACAGTCCCTGATAATTTAACAACTAATTCTTGTAAGCAATACAGTCAGCTTTAGTATACTCATTGATATTACAAATGTTGCTGTGATGAATAGGTTTGCAAATATATCAATTTTGTATATTTGCCAGTTTATCTTTGGTATCAACTTTTACTGAGTCAAAAGATAAATGCTTAGGTTGCTAACTTCTCTTCCAAAGAGTCTGTGCAATTTGGCATTCCCATCAGCATTAAATGACATTGTTTCCTTGAGTCTCACCAACAGAATATGTTACCAAAATTTTGGATTTTTCCCTAAATAAGTGATCTTGTTATAGATCTCACTGGCATTTATCTTATTATGGATGGGGTTGACCATCTTTTCATATCTGTTAGTCACTACTGAAAGCTCCTTCCTGCCTCACTCCACATATGTAACCCACTATCAAGTATTTTTTTCTTTCTCAGTCTCATGGCACATCCTAGTAAAAGCTGAAATCTCATCTGGATTAATGTTTGGACTTCCTGTCTTGTCTTCCCACTCCATTTGTGCCTTTTCTGATCCATTCTCTACAGATCAGCCAGAGTAATCCTTCTGGTAAAAACAGAATCATATCTCACTTGCTTCTAATACTTCAAAGGCTTCCCACTAAACTTTAGAGACCAAATTTCTTAGATTGACCAATAGGCCATTGGAGAGAACTTTGTCACTGGAAAATATGGTGTGAAAATGGAAGGAGAGAATTTTTCTTACACTAGCATTGATTAAATATGTCATTAATTAGGGGGTCCTGGATAGCTCAGTTGGTTAAGCGTCCAACTTCAGCTCAGGTCATGATCTCGTGGTTTGTGAGGTGGAGCCCTATGTCGGGCTCTGTGCTGATACCTCAGAGCTTGGAACCTGCTTCGGATTCTCTGTCTCCCTCTCTCTCTGCCCTTCCCCCCGCTTACACTCTCTCTCTCAAAAGTAAATAAATATTAACAAAAATTTTAAAAAATGTTACTAATTACAGACTTATTAAATAAGGCTGGAGTTTATTTGGGAAGACTTTTTTTTAAGGGATACATCAACTTTTTATTCATTGAAAAGTATACACTCCAGAGTCCTTAGATATGCCAAGGACTCACATCTAAAGGCAGAGCCCTTGATTCAGGAATTATTCCCAGAAAGGGAGCTTTTAATCCCCACTCAGCCAAGCATTCCACATTGATTCCTATTGCAGTAACTGCCAGGGCATTTTCACTGTCACCGAAAAGGGGGGAAAAGGGCAAGGGAAAAGGTTCATATAGGACAGATGTACCTTTTCTTTAAGATTATCCAACGTGTTTTCCACCTGTAACTTGTCATTTTTGACACTTTCAAGTTCAGCTTCTGTCCTTTTGTATTGCTCTTGGACTTGACGTCCAAGATGTCATCTTCTCTGTGGGCTCTGCCTTGCTCTTGCTTCAGGGGTTCTACCTCATTCAGATAGAAATCGGGCTGCCAACGGAGGCTGTCATTTTCTTCCTTCAGAACTTCTGCCTGTGATATTAAGCTGATTTCCCAGTTTTTTTGTTCGTGTTGTTTCTTCTATTTCATCATCAGACATCGCCATCTCTTCTCACCTGATTCTCTTTAATTCATCATTATGTATGTTATGAATTTCCTCAGCTTGTTTGCACCAAACACTGATGTTTTTATGCTGGGCTTTTGTGAAATGGTCCCATGCCTTTTGTTTGGGGATGGAATGGCACACAGCTACTACCTGCTCCAATTGAATGAGGATTTATTCAGGAAGACTTCTTAAAGCAGGTGATGAATGTGACCTCATGGAAAGAAGAAGAATGTGTGCAAATGCCAGTAGGCAAGAAATAGCAAAGTTTCCTGGCAATAGGAAGCAAGTGAGAGAGATAATAAGTGGAGAAGGAGCAGCGAGGTAGAGTCAGAGATTGAGAAAAGCTTAAGCTCCAGTGTTTGAGGCTTCCAGAAATAAATTCTAAAACAGGACTGCAAAATTTATGGTAAGCTTCAAAGACATCTGTTTGATACTTTAAACACCAAAAATATAATGAAATATAATTGTAACATTCACAAGATGATTACAGAATTTATACAAAAAATATTAATTCATAATAGGCCACAAGTAGTATAGTATAATAGTTTTATGAAGCATGTCTCTTTCAAATTGCTAGAGTATCCCTAACAAGGACTGTGCTATGGATTAAATTATGTGTTCTATTCTAGATTAGTCAGAGTTCTCCAGAGAAACAGAATTAATAGGATGTGTGTGTGTGTGTGTGTGTGTGTGCGCTTGTGTATAAAGAAATCTATCATAGGGAATTGCCTTATGCAATTATGGAGGCTGGCAAGTCCCAAATCTGCAGGTTGGAGACCCTGGGGAGCCAATGGTGGTGTTTAGTTCCAAGTTTTGCAGATTGGAGATCCAGGAGAGGCAATGGTGCAGATGAAGTTAAAAGGTAGTCTGCTGGAGAATTCTCTTGCTCAAAGAGGCTGGCCGTTTGTTCTAGTCAGGCCTTCAGCTGATTTGATAAGGCCTACCCACATTATGGAGGGCAATCTGTTTTACACTGAGTTCACCAATTTAAATGTTAATCTCATCCAAAAACATCTTACAAGTTGACACATAAGATTTACCATCACAACCCCAATAAAGATACATTTAATTCCTAACCCCCTTACCTCAGAATGTGACCCTATTTGCAAATAGGATCTCTTCAGAGGTAATCAAGTTTAAGTGAGGTGTCCTTATCAAAAGGGGAAATTTGGACATAGACATGCACAGAAGGAAGACACAGAGATAATGCTACCTATAAACCAAGGAATCACTGCACTTCCAGAAGCTAGTAGAGACATGAGACAAGAGTCTCAGTTACAGTCTTCTAAAGGAACCAACTTCACTGACACCCTGGATTTAAACTTCTAGCCTCCAAAACTGTGAAACAATAAATTTCCGTTGCTTAAGCCACCCAGTTTGTTGTACTTTGTTATGGCAGTCCCAAAAACTAAATGCAGAGCGTATGTATGACCTCCGTTGGAGATAGAATCCTAATTTGACACCATAAAGTTGACACTTAGACCAAATGTTTCTAGGTCAATTCACTAAAAGTAAGTTTTCCAAAACCTGTCAAGAACAGTTTAATGACAACCATTTCACCGTAGTAAAGGACAAGACTAAGACTTTGGAAATATCTTCAATAGTTCACCAAACTGCTCTACAATCATCCTTTCCACCTCAACTATTGGTAGACTCTAGTAGCTGCACATCTTAAAGCTTACATCTTACAAAATACGTGTGGTCACTTATGAAAACGGCTGGTCCATGGTAGCTGTAATCTACATTAGTGTGCTGACTCCCCCAAACTCTTAAGTCATTGTTGGATTCAAGTTACCCATTTAAACAGAATTTGGTGAAGGAAGAATCTGCTTTAGTTAGCAGACTAAACATTCTCCTTAAAATGAAAAAAAAAGTAATTCTGCTGACAGTGTGGTCCTATCATGTTCTTTGGATTTAGGTTCTGCGGATGTTTTAAGCTGTAAAGTTCTGTGTCTTCTGTTTCTTAACTGAGAGGCACTGTGGTATAGTGGATATGGTTATCAGAAAGCCTAATACTGTTGGCACTCACTAAATATTGTTGAAAGAATAAAATTCACAAGTCTTAGAGTCAGTCTAGATTTCAATTCCAGATCTACTTTCTAGCTGTTAGACCTAGGATTGGCCATTGAACTTCTCTGACTCTCAAGTTTCTGTTTCTCTAAAACAAGGGGGGAAACCCTCCAACTTTTTCTTTCTTCTGTTATCTTTCACATTATCTGCAAGAGTGTCTTCCTTTGGTAATTTTTAAAAAAAATTTGTGATTTTTAAAAAATTAATAATTCCTGCTTTGTTTATTTCACAGAAATGGTGTGAAGACCAATGTGATGGTAAATATAAAAGTACTTGACAAAATATAAAGTAATACATGGATATAATAGATTATTATCCTGCTAGAAGCATCAACTTTCTCAAAACAAATATCTCTCAGATTGAGTATTGTGAAGGTATATATATGCTCTTTTTAAGACAAGAAAATGATTTTAATACTTGTTTGTAGTTTATACATGTATATATGCACACGTAGATTTTTGAAGCCTAGGATTGTAATTTATTTAAGTGTAAAGTATAACTTCTAGGGGCGGCGCCTGGGTGGCTCAGTCGGTTAAGCGGCTTACTCTTGATTTTGGCTCAGGTCATCATCTCAGTCCGTGAGTTGGGGCCCTGTGTTGGGCCTGCTTGGAATTCTGTCTCTCTGTCTCCCTCTCTGCCACTCCCTGATTGGTGATCTCTCTCTTTCTGCCTTTCTCTCTCTGTCTCTGTCTCTCTTTCTCTAAACAAACAAACATTTAAAAAAATGAAGTATAACTTCTATCCAGTTAAATAAAGTTCCTTTTTAGCATTGTATTACAGGATTGTAAACTGATATCTGAAATCCAAAAATATTTTTAGAATACAAAATCTTTGTCGTAACTGATTTATAGTAAAATTGGATTTGAACTATTTATAGTCTATTTATTGCACTTAATATGAATATTCATACATTGCATTGCAGAAGAAATATTTCATTCCTCCTACAAAGAGCTTAAGGAGGCCAGACCAATGAAGACTGGAAAATTAAAGAATAATATAAATGAGGTATTTAAGCTGCATATATTCAAAAGCTAAAATATTTAGTGCAAATGATAAGTTTCATGTGTTATTAGACAATAAATAAAATAAACAGAGACTCTAGTTCTGTCAACTTCTAGAAAGTTGAAAACAGTTTTATTGAATGATTCATGGTATGTTCAAATTCAACACAGTCCTAAAAAAAAAAGTACAGTTTCTGAAATGAATTTTAATTTTTCCTAAACAAAGAAAAGTAACCCTGATTCTTCAGAACTTTTCTTTCATCAAAGGTGAACCATCATATAATAAAGCTCTTTGTCCTGGATGCTTATGAAACTTTATTATTGTTCCATGTATTGGGTCTGAAGAGGTGTAGGATCATTGTCAGTCTTAAGAAATAGAGAATTTGATTTCCAGGTGTTGGCTTCAACTTAGAATAAGACTCATAGAGAGTTCTTGACCTTAATATTTGCTCAGCAATCTTTCACGGCTCTGGCATATTTCATCCCATTTTTACAAGGCACAGCTTTCCAAACCTTGCTTACTGCCTCTGGTGTTCCAGGGCAAGGTCAGACAGAGTGCCCTGTGTTAATGTTGGAAGTGTAGGCCTTAGCACCCTCAGTGAATCCTGCCAATATCCACAAAGATTTGTTATTTTCCTTTAGAAATAAAGCCCTATTTAAGCCTCAGACAAAAGATGTAAGCTTTCAGGTGCTTGTTTAAAAATCTAAAATGCTTTGAATTTTCAATCCATCTATCTTCCTTCACAGGTCTGTCTGCAACATGCAATTTATAAAAGAAAGGAATATTTTCCTCCAATAAATACTATATTGCTATTAGAAGACCCAATAAAAAGCGTTTTCACTGAGCAAACAACCATTGTAGGACAGTGATCAGGAAAAGAAAGTTTAGATTATAAGAAACTGGATTCAAATTCCAGTTCTGCCAGAGCGTCTGGGTGGCTCAGTTGGTTAAGCACCTGACTTCAGCTCAGGTCATGATCTCGTGGTTCACGAGTTCAAGTCCTGTGTCAGGCTCTGTGCTGACAGGTCAGAGCCTGGAGCCTGCCTCGGATTCTGTGTCTGTCTGTCTCTCTCTCTCTCTCTCTCTCTCTCTCTCTCTCTCTGCCCCTCCCCCACTTGTACTCTGTCTCTCTCTCTCAAAAATAAATAGAACATTACAAAATTTAAAAAATCCAGTTCTGCCACCCCTACTTGTTCTGTGACTTTGGGCAAGTGACTCAACATCCTAGCCTCAGTTTTCCCATCTATAAAATGGAGTCAATAATAATACCTATGGTAATAGAATATTGTGAATAATAAATGTAAAACATTTAGCAAATTTCTGGACATTATATGTAAGAACTCAAGAACTGTTAACTTCTTACCATTATTAGCAGTGAATAAACCTATAATATGTCAAAAACTTTAGCTTGCAAAATAGTCCATTGTTTGACCCTATTTCACTTCCGTCCACTTCAGTGGCTGCCACATGCCTCATGTTCTGTCCCCTTCAGTCTGTGGGAGCACATTTTTCATTGTACCTGAGAATTGTGAGAAAATCTCATGTTTCAATTATTCAAATGTTACTGACCAATGTGACTGTGACCTAGAGTGCTATCACAACTGTGCTCTCAGCCTCCGGTTTTTAAAGTGACATTAAATATACTTCTGCTGAGTCATTTTACTTGAAGAATCCCTTTTTCTCCCTCCAAACTAGAGAGACCTGACAGGGACTATCCCTCCGCCACTCTATTAAAACCCTCATCCTGTATCTTGTCAACAGGGAATGATAGAAACAAGGTTTATAGGCAATCCAACTTTTGTTAGACTGATCACGTTGGTTTTTCAATATATGAATGTGAAACTTACAGACTGGCCCTCGCATTCTTCCCACTTTCTAGAACACAACACATCATCTAAAGCAAAAACTGAGTTCTCTGTTTCTCTTCTCGACTACCTACTATGTGCCAGGAAATTAAAATATTTGTTATTAAGGTACATTTTAAGTGCAGTAATATTCACCCTGCAAGCTTTGACAAATGCACACAAGTCCACCACAATTAAATTACGGAATAGTTCTCTCATTCCATATATTTCCCTGCGCTTTTTTTTTTTAATTTTTTTTTTTAACGTTTATTTTTGAGACAGAGAGAGACAGAGCATGAATGGGGGAGGGTCAGAGAGAGGGAGACACAGAATCTGAGACAGGCTCCAGGCTCTGAGCTGTCAGCACAGAGCCCGACACGGGGCTTGAACTCACGGACCGCGAGATCATGACCGGAGCTGAAGTCAGCCGCTTAACCAACTAAGCCACCCAGGCGCCCCTTCCCTGTGCTTCTTAAGATCACCTCCTTCTGTGACCTCCAACTCCTGGCAGACATTGCTCTACTTTCTGTTTCTATAGTTTAGTCACTTTTCACATGTATTGTCTCAGTTAATATTACCTAAACTCTGAGATAACAATAGTATTCTTGTGGAAGAGACAGAATTGACTATCTTTCTTTGCTCATTTCAATATTTTTATTTATTTATTTTATTTGCCATAAGTGATTTTCTGTATCTTTTAGCTTTCTCATCAACACAGAGCCTTATAACAAAGTGTCTGGAAAAAAACAAAAACAAAAACCAACAGCTGCTATCAAGTCAAGTGATGAGTTTCATGGTTTCCCTCCCTCTAATTAAAATTTCTTTTCTTTATTTTTTCTTTATTCCTTTATTTCTTTAAAGGGGAGAGAATTTTCTTCTGATATCATATTCTTCCTTCTCAAAATGTGAAGTTTTATTATTCAATTTCTGTAACCTAAAACCATTAACTGTTTACCTATCTCTGACCCATTGAACTTCAACCATGAATGGGAAAGAAGAAGCAGTCAAACATGAATTTTATGATAATATTTTCAAGCTCATGCCAGACTCCCCTCAAAGACATCTTCTGTCTGGAAGAATTGACTAGGGATTCATTCATGCAAATGAGTTCAGGACTGTATTTATCTTGATTTGTCCAAGTTGGTTTTTTGAAAGCTAAAGTCCTGACTTTTTATCTCTCATTGTGAACAGCCACAATAAGATGGGAACAAAGAGAACATGGAATTTCCCAAAGTTAGAAGGCTTCTTTGATTGCCTTGCTGTGACTGGAGCTCAGCCATGTGTGGCTCCAAGCTTTAAATACTCAGGTTTCTGTGTGGGAACAGGGGTGTCTGTCTGGCTCAGTTGATAGAGCATGCAACTCTTGATCTTGGGGTCATGAGTTCAAGCCCCATGTTGAGTGTGCAGCCTACTTAAAAAAAAAAAAAAAGATTCTCTGTGAGAACAGTGGTGGTATGTGCCTGTGAGTTTAGCAGTCACATTAAACCAGCATCACAGATTTAGAAGAAGCTTCTTAACAATCTGTATAGCTATTTATTTATTTATTTATTTACTTATTTACTTTTTTATTTATTAATTTTTAGAAAGAGAGAAAGCACACAAGCAGGGGGACAATACACAGAAGATTAGCATGCCCTGTGCAAGAATAGCATGCAAATTTATGAAGTATTCCATGTCTTTAGAAATGGAAAGACATTCCATGCTCATGGATTGGAAGAACAAACTTTATTAAAATGTCTATACTGCCCAAAGCAATATATACATTTAATTCCATCCCTATCAAAATGCCAATAGTATTTTTCACAGAACTAGAACAAATAATCCTAAAATTTGCGTGGAACCACAAAAAACCCTGAATATCCAAAGCAATCTTGAAAAAGAAAAGCAAAGCTAGAGGCACCACAATTCTGGACTTCAAGTTATATTACAAAGTAGTAATCAAAACAGTATGGTGATGGCACAAAAATAAACACATAGATCAGTTGAATACAATAGAAAATCCAGAAATAAACCCATAATTGTATGGTCAATTAATCTTTGACAAAGAAGGCAAGAATATGCAAAGGGAAAAAGACAGTCTCTTCAGCAAATGGTACTGGGAAAAATAGACAGCAATATACAAAAGAAGAAAACTGGACCACTTTCTTACACCACACGTAAAAATACATTCAAAATGTATTAAAGGCCTAAATGTGAGACCTGAAATCTTAAAAATCCTAGAAGCAAGCACAGGCAGTAATTTCTCTGACATTTGCTATAGCAACTTTTTTTCTACATAGGTCCTTGAGGCAAGAGAAACAAAAGCAAAGACAAACTATTGGGACTACATCAAAATAAAAAGCATCTGCTCATTGAAGGAAACAATCAACAAAACTAAATGGCAATCCACATAATGGGAGAAGATATCTGCAAATGACATATCCAATAAAGTGCTAGCACCCAAAACATATAAAGAACTTAACTCAACACCCAAAAAACAAATAATCCAATTACAAAATGGGCAGAAGACATGAACAAATATTTCTCCAAAGCAGACAGACAGATGGCCAACAGATACATGAAAAGATGCTCAACATCACTCTTCTTCAGGGAAATGCAAATCAAAACTGCAATGAAATATCACTTCACACCTGTCAGAATGGCTAAAATTAACACAAGAAACAACAGGTGTTGGCAAGGATGTGGAGAAAAAGGAACGCTCTTGCAATGTTGGTGGGAATTTAAACTGGTGCAGCCAGTATGGAGGAAAACAGTATGGAGGTTCCTCAAAAGTTAAAAATAGAACTACCTTATGATCCAGCAATGGCATTACTGGGTATTTACCCAAAACTGCCAAAACACTTATTCAAAGCAATGCATGCACCCCTATGCTCATAGCAGCATTATTTACAATAGCCAAGAAGATATGGAAGCAGCCCAAGTGTACATCGATTGATGCATGCATAAAAAAAGAGGTGGTATATATAATACAATGGAATATTAGTCATCAGAAAGAATGAAATCTTGCCATTTTGCAATGACATGGATGGAGCTAGAGAACATAATGCTAAAGGAAATAAGTCAGTCAGAGAAAGGCAAATACCATAAGATTTCATTTATACGTGGAATTTAAGAAAAAAAACAAATGAGCAAAAGGGGAAAAAAAGAGAGAGAGACAGAGAGGCAAATCAAGAAACAGACTCGTAACTATAGAAAACTGATGTTACCAGAAGAGAGGTAGGCGGGAGGAATGAGTGAAATAGGTGATGGAGATTAAGGAGTGCACTTGTCTTGATGAGCACCAGGTGATTAAAATAAACACTTATGGGGTGCCTGGGTGGCTCAGTTAGTTGAACATCTGACTCTTGATTTTGGCTCAGGTCATGATTCCACACTGACAGCACGGAGCCTGCTTGGGATTCTCTCTCTCTCTTTCTGCCTCTCCCCCACTCACAATGCTTGCTCTCTCTCTATTTCCCTCTCTCTCAAAATAAATAAATAAACTTAAAAAAAAAACTTGAAAAAAACCCAAACAAAAAAGTAATTAATGGCTGGAAAGTCCCCAAATTTAGTGAAACATATACGTATATATTCAAGAAGCTTGGTGAATCATAAACAGGATAAATTCAGAGAAATCCACACCCAGGTGCATGAAATTCAAGCTGTTAAAAACTGAAGACAAAAAGTCCTGTACGGAGCTAGAGAAAAATGAAGCATTAAATATAAAGGAAAAGTGAGTTGAATAAATGAGAATTTCTCATTGAAAACGCCAGGCCAGAAGGAAGGGAATTGCCACAAGATTTTTAAAGTGCTGAAAGATATGAAGCCAGGGGCTCCTTGGTGGCTCAGTTGGTTTTGTGTAGGACTCTTGATTTTGGCTCAGGTTATGATCTCATGGTTCGTGGGATTGAGCCCTGTGTCAGGCTGTGTGCTGACAGCATGGAGCCAGATTGTGATTCTCTCTCTCCCTCTCTCTCTCTGCCCATCCTCCACTCATGCTCTCTCTCTCTCTCAAAATAAATAAATAAACTTAAAAAAAGAAAAGAATCCAGAGTTCTATATCCAGTAAAAATTTATTTCAGTTAATAAAGGTGAAATAAAGACATTCTTGATATGGGAAAACTAAAGGAATTCATCACTAGCAAACTGCTCTAAAAGAAACAATGGATGAATTCTTCAGATGGAAAAGAAATAACACCAGAGAGGAGCCTGAAACTGGAATGGTAAAAATGTGGGCAAATATAATATTCTCCTTAAGTTCTTTAAACAATATATGGCAGTTAAAAGCAAAAGTTGTAACATTGTCTAATGAGGTTTTCAATATATGTAGATTTATAATACATATGCCAACTGCAACATAAAGAGGGAGCACTAAAAGGATCTATATCTTGATCGGGTTTCTACATTCCACTTGAAGTGGTAAAATATTCATTTTAAGTAGATTGTGAAAACTTAACTATGTATATTATACTCCTTAGAGAAGCCAGTAAAAAATTATGCAAAGATACATAATTTAAAAACATAATAGGTACATTAAAATGGAGTACAGGGATTCCTGAGTGGCTCAGTTATTTAAGCATCTGACTCTTGGTTTCGGCTCAAGTCATGATCTCATGGTTTGTGTGTTGGAGCCCTGCATTGGGCTCTGTGTTGCCAATGTGGAGCCTTCTTGATATTCTCTCTTCCCCCACTTTGTCCCCCTCCTGCTCTCTCTCTCCCTTTCAAAATAAATAAATAAACTTAAAAAAATGGAGTACCAAAATTTCAAATAATCTAAAAGAGTGTAGGAAATGGAAACAGAGGAACAAAATACAAGAAGAAACCGAATGCAAATACTAAAATGATAGACCATAACTTCAGTAAATGTAAATGATCTAAACACACTAATTAAGAAAGAGAAATTTCCAGAATGGATAAAAAGCACCATGTGCTCCTACAAGAAATTTACTTTAAATTTAACAATATAGTAGATTAAAACCAAAAGGATAGAAAAAATATACAGTACAGACACTAAAGAAAGCTGAGCGACTAGATTAATATCAGACATAGTAGACTTCAGAACAAGGAAAATAACCAGGGATAATGATGGACATTACATAATGATAAAAGGGTTAGTTTATTAAGAAGTCATAATAATCCTAAATGTGTATGCACCTAGCAACAAAGCTCCAAAATATATTAAGAAAAAAGTGATAGAACTAGACAAATAAAAATTATAGTTGGAGTCTTAAAACTCCTTCATCAGTAATTGGTAGAACAAGTAAAGAGCAAATTAACAAAGATATAGGACTGGAAAACACAATCAACCAACTGGATCTAATTAATATTCATAGACAATTCTACCCAATAACAGTAGAATATATTTTTTCTTCAATGCAGTAAGAACATTCACTAAAATAGGCAATATTCTGGGTCATAGAACAAAACTTAGAAAATTATGATTAATTGAAATCATACAAGGTATGTTCTCTGAATATAATGGAATCAAACTAAAAGAAACATGGCAATCCTGAGTATTAACCAGTAGTGATAGACTTTAGTAGATTAAGAGCTTGAATTCTGGTTTCAAAGAAGCAGATGTGAATTATGACTCTGTTACTTACATGTTTTGGAAACTTGGACAATTTACCTAATTTACTGCTTTCTTTTCTTTTAAAATTTTCTAATTTATAAAATAAGCTTAATAATGATCTCTACCTTACAATACTGTCAGGAATAAATCAATAATTCATTTATACAAAGTGCATAAGACAGTTTCATCACCTGTTTGTGTTCAATAAGCCTAGGTTCCTATTATGAGGAAAGAGCCATTGTTAGAGGCAAAGTACTGATAACAAAAGGTGATAGTAGCTATTGATTTTAAAATAAAATATGTGAAGGACTTCTTGCCATTAACCCAGCATAACATATTTTAACATTTTACTTGAATATCACCCATTTGTCATTGTGGAAATGTTTTTATTATAAGTAATACTGGGGATTGATTCACATTTCAGAGACCAAACTTTACCCAGCACTGGTAGACTGTATTTTCTAAGATTGAGTCACATAGCAACCCTCTTGACCACCTCCTCTTGACTGGTTGATTTTGTTGATGAAAATGTGAACCAGGATTGGGAGAGAGGATTCATTCATTTCAGATATTATTATTCAGCACCTACTTTGTAACAAGCACTATGTTAGCTAATGGGTAAATAGCAGCAGAACTGATGGTCTAAAGTGGAAGCCAATACAACAAATTATAATTAAGTAAGGATTGGATGATATAACTGTTGATAGACAAAGAACACCTTGAGTTCAGTTTCCCTTTGCAGTTGCTTTTCCATTATTCATTCTGGTAAGTGCTTAGGGTAGAAAATAGTATATCAAAATATTTCCCTGGGCTGGTGGATGACAGGCAGGGTGGGGAAGGGAAACACCCTTCAGATGTGTCCCAGTATGTTCATAATGGTGTCATAGACCCAAAGAAGATTAGAACACACTGTTGTAAGCTCATCAACCAGATCATCTTTCAAATTCAGAGATGCCAAAAGATTTCAAGATTCCAAAATTAGGATCACCTTGGTTTCTTCAAGTGAATATGTTTACCAGCATTGCCAATATGATTTTATGAGTTATTCATCAAAAGCTGACCTGAGGGAAGGACTCTGCTCATGCAAAGTAGAAAAGAATTTTATTGTAAAGAAAATTACTTTCTATAACTAAAGTCTCTAATGGCATAACATTGTGGTTTCCAATAATGTACAGGAAACAGGTGTCTAATGAAGCCAGAAGAGACAGAGATAGAACTCAACATATGAAATGGGGGTTAAATCAAATCTCATGATCAGCATATGTAAATTGATTTCTCAGGTTATGAAGAGCATAAGGAGATAGAGTGAAAAAGGAATTTTAATGACTGAAATAACTGACTTGTTGACCATACTAGGGAGAAGCATGACTCTTTAGTTTTGGATCCTTCTGTATATGGTTATAAAAAGAGCAGGGAGTTAAAATTAGCATGAGCATTATTATTAGCTATTTTGTTAGGCTTAGCATCTTGCTGAATAGGATCATTCAATGTATTAAGCTTGAATCAGTTTCACAGAAACCTTTTTGTTTTTTAAAGTTTATTTATTTTGAGAGAGAGAGAGAGAGAGAGAGAGAGAGAGAGCATGAACAGAGGAGAGGGAGAGAGAGAGAGAGGGAGAGAAAGAGAGAGAGAGGGAGAGAAAGAGAGAGAATCCCAAGCAGGCCCTGCATGGTCAGCACAGAGCCTGATGTGGGACTCGAACCCATGAACTGTGAGATCACAACCTGAGCTGAAACCAAGAGTTGGATGCTTAACCAACTTAGCCACCCAGGTGCACCTCATGGAAACTTTCAACAGGCAAGATAAACTCCTATTTTTATGGTAGATCTCCAAAGCTCTAAGAACAGTGGCCCAACCTATTAATGAGAACAACGCTGTCTTGCTGGGTTGGCAATGCCTCATGGATTGCATATAATTGAATAACATACTGAACATATAATTGAGAAACATACTGCACATGTCTTTGTGGATTTAGAAATGTTGGATAATCTTAAAAATTAGAAGATTCTCGAAAGAGAATATTAGTATAAAGTTTTATAAAGTATGCACAGGTACATTTATTCCATCTTGACAAGAACTAGTAGTAAGAGAGGTTATTTATTTTTTTATGGATAATCAATCTGAAGCTCAGAGAGTTTAAGTGACTTACCAAAGTTCAAATTATTGGGAAGTGCTAAACTAATACGGATATGTAAATAATCTCTATGGAAATATAGTTCAAAGAGGCACACATTTACAACAACTTTCAGAGATACCACTGTTGTATAAATACCAAATAATTTTATGTTGAGATCTTGTTTTTGGCTTGGTAAATGTAAACAAATGATTAAATTATTAATTACCATCAATAAATGACATTAAGCTTTCATTTGTGTTTCGCTTACATAAATAATATGAACTGATAGTAGAATAATTTTAAAAGAGAAATAAACCAAAAGAATATTATCCATCCCTCAAATTTTTGGCCAGAGAAATCACTGATAAATTTTAATGTGTATCTTTCTTTTTTTTCAAAAATTTTATTTTTAAGTAATCTCTACACCCAACATGGGGCTCGAACTTACAACCCTAAATCAAGGGTTGTGTGCTCCACCAACTGAGCCAGCCAGGCACCTCTAAGGTGTATCTTTCTAGTGTTTCATATAAGTGTGTGTGTACACACTAAAATATATGTAAGTATAATAAAACATAACCTGCAGACATATATATGCACACTTAAAATATGTATGCATTTTTTGGGGTGTGTGGGTTGCTCGGTCAGCTAATCATCTGACTCTTGGTTTCTGCTCAGGTCATGATCTCATCTTTATGAGACTGAGTGTCTCACAGGGCTCTGAGCTGGGCATGAAGCCCGTGTAAGTTTCTCCCTCCCCCCTGCCCCTCCTCCACTCTTGTGCGCATGCTTGTGTGTGCTCTCTTTCAAATAAATTAATTATCAATAAAAATATGTATGTATTTTTAATTTCTACACCATATACATTTATATATATACACCTGTAAAATAAAATAAGACTATTCTATATATTCTACTTAAGTACTGATTTTTGAACTTGTCATGGACATCTTTTCATTCACTAAATATACTTTAATAACATTTTTTATGGCAACAATTGTTGAACATTTTAGATTGCTATTATGAATAGTACTGTGATGAACATCCTTGTAGTTTTAATTTTGCCTGCATTCTCAATTATTTCCTTAAGGCAAATCTCTAAGCTTGAATTTTGATGCTTGTTGACATATTGTCCTTCAGGAAGTCATACTTCCATCAGCAGTGTGTATGAGACTGCTTGTTTCCTTACACACACGCTAATATAGAATATTTTCAGATTAGCAATTGGCATTTGTTAACATCCCTGCGTGCCCATAGTTCTGTCCTCTTGAGGATCTTGTGTTCTAAGTGACTGATCCTGAGATACATGTGCATAGGGGAGTGACAGGCAGACCAGCTGGGTTTCGAGGTTTAACAAGATAATCCATGTTCAGCATGTGGCAGAGTATCTATATGTAGTAAATGCTAAGTATATGGTAGCTATTTATTACTGTTGTTATTTTAACTTGGAATCTTCCCCTTCATCTCCATCAGGAAAAGTCTTATTCTTTCAGCACCCAAATAAAATATAATATTTTAGTCATCTTTCTTGATTTCCCCAAGGATGATTTAGACCCTTTCTCTTTGCGCTCAGCGCACTTTGTATATATTTCTGTTGTAGGTCATATCACATTGTAACATAATTATTCTTTTATCTCTTTGACTCTCTCAGTACATTGTGAATGCCTGTGAATAAGAGCCGTGTCTTATCTCTTCCCACAGCACTGAGCACAGGCTCTGACATATGGTAGCAATGCAATAAATGTTTGTTACATGAGTAAATGGTTGGAAAGCAAAAGAATAAAGATTTTGCTCTTCAGATGGGTGACTTGTGCCTTCCTTATGACTCTGCATCATAGGACTTAAGTTTGGAAGAAAGTGGGTAAGGACTATGCTTCTAGTTTCCTTGGAAGTTGGCAATAGAATTAAAATATGAAGCAGCTATGGGGAAAACTATGGCTGAGGGTGTCATTGGAAGTTTCATCACAATACCAGTGGTGTGTGGATTTGAGTTACTAACAGCGCTTTCTTTTCATCCTGTTTAGTAAGAGTATGCCATTGAAGAGAAGAAACCTGCCAATTTCTTTAAAGGAAGGAAAGCTAGCAGATTCTCGTGGGGGTGTCTACCGAGAGTACATCCCTCATCCCTAATCCACTTGGATGGGCCATTTTACCACTGTTATTCCACCTCCTCCAGGACATAATTGAGCCAGAGTAGATACCTGATTCAAGAGAAACTAATCCATTGATATACAACTCAGCGTTTGTCCCTTGGGAATTGGGAATTTGGACTCACAGGTGCTGGCACTAATTAATTCCTGCTAGACCTGAGAGAACACGTAGGGACACTCAGTGTGGCAGACTTGGCTTTGTGTACCAAGTAGCCAAATAAGCACTTCTGCAGAGCAAGAATGACATAAATGTGCACAGTGAAAGAAAAGCATGCAATCCCATACAGTGAAAGAGGTTGAGGAAGAGAAAGAAAAGAAAGAGAAAAAGAAAGAGAAAGAGAAAAAGAGTTAGCTGCCCGCACTGTCTGGTCCTGGCTCTGGTTCTGTGTGGGGCTTCACCGGGTTCTGTAAGTCCCAGAAGATATCCTTAGATTAATTTAGAACATTTTCCATATACTCTTATTATCTGAGTGGTGTTTGTTACTTTTAATCCAAGGAATTTTCAGCAAGGCAATAAATTGTTGGTTTTACATAATGCTTGATGCAAAAGTTAGGCTTAAGGACATTTAGCCAAGGTGTCAAGCTGGGGTCTCAAAAAGACTTTCTGTCTTGATTGTGATCCAAATAGGTCTTGGAATGTACCCTGGCCCCACACTGATCCTAATGTATCCCAGAGAATCTCAGAATTTATGGGCCAGCCTTGCATTTGAGCACATTGGTAGAACAAAGAATTAAGGACCTTTGGATTAGAAACAGCCTGCTGACATAGGGCAGAAGATGCAAGGTTTGCTAACTTCCTGGACAAAAATTAAAAATACACCTGTTGGGTGACTTATTCAAACTTTTGAGACTGAAAGGGCACTATTAATAGTTACACCAGAACAACAGTTATGAAGTGGATCTGTCTTCAGAAAATAGAGCAGTATTATCACCACATCTTTGGGAAATTTGCAGTGATTTACATATATATTTAGTTAGCAAAGGTTTTAAGAACCACTATTTATTTTTATTTGGGAATAACTCATTTATTCTTGTTGTTTAAAAAAAATCTTTTTTATCATAGACAAAAATTATAAAATGTAGACAAGCAGAGAGAATGCAGTAAAAAACCCTGTCACTTCTTAAGGATAATGACTATTAATATTTTGGCATATATCTTTCTAGATTTGTCTAATTATGCATATGATATATTAAAATAAAAATTGGATCATATTTTACATATTCTTGTATAAATTGCTTTTTAAAAAATTGCTTTTTAATGTCCTTACACATCAATATCATTTTTAATAGTTATTTCCTGATTTATTTATGATGTACCATAATTTGTTTAACAAGTCTTTATTCTTGGCTGTTTAGTCTTTCTCCATTCTTCTTAATTGTGCTTTAAAAGGCCTCTTTTCTCCTGCAATATTTTTTCTTATAAAGTAAATGCAGGAAAGTGGAGGTGATTTGCACAGAGGATCATGCCTTCAAAGATCTTTCAGGTTAGACTGTACACATAAGTCTATTAAAGCATTTTAAGTGGTCATCAATTCAAATGTCAGGTTTCAATTTTTTTTTTCTTTCCTGGAAGACAAAGGGAAGCATTTGGAAGCAGGACCTGGGCACCCCCTTGTGTCACCTGGGTGGAATGTCCTGCCAACATTCAAGATCCCTCTGCAGAAGAACAGATCTTCCCAATGCTGAGGAAGAAGCAGATTTTACAAAAAACACTGTGATGGAAATCATATAAAGATGGTGTAATTTGTCCTTATATGCTTAGAGATTTTTCTTACCATGAAGTGGATCTGGCTTTTGAGTGTCATTAGATATAATTCTCTTTTTATCATGGTTAACCTTTGGTACAAAATTCTTTTGCATGATTGAAAAAAAAAATTTAAACATACTCATTGTAGAAAATGTAGAAAGTTGTTGAAAAATAATTGTATTACCGTGACTTGGAAATAACAACTATTAACATTTTGATGTATTTTCTTCCAATGTTTTTTCTGTATTTATACATATATAATTTTTTTTAAAGTAGGTTCCACGCTGCATGTGACCCTGAGCTGAAGACCTGAGCTGAGATCAAGAGTCAGACACTGAACTGAATGAGCCACCTAGGTGCCCCTACATATATAAATTATGTAACAGTATAATAAAGGTTTTAGAGCATTATTAAGTATTATAGTATTATAAGGACTTTCTTCTTACCTTTTTAAAACTTGACCTTAAATTGTTATTATTGGAAAGTCAGGTTCTGTATCTTTCATGTTCACTGCTGAATCTCCAGTGCCTAGCAAGATAGATGGCACATTAGTAAAAACTTGATAAATATTTATTTGATTACTGAATCTTAGTATATGTTGTAATTTTCTTAACCATTCCTTTCTTGCACATCATTTCCTGTTTTTTTCACTATTGTAAATCACATGATGATGAACTTCTTTATGCATTAGCTTTATCTACCTTCATGAGTTTTTTCCCTCATGTAAGATTTTTTAGATGCAATCATTAGATCAAAAGGATCTACATATAAAGATTCCAATTACATGGTGCCAGACTACTTTCCAATTCACCCAACACCAGCAGGACTTATAAATAAATGGCAGAGCTATAAAATCCAACTAAAACCTTCACTCTGAAGCCTGGGTCCTTGGCACAATTCTATGCCGCTTCTCTATCAACCTAGTTACAAAATGATTGAACAGTGGTAATCTAAAGATTCTGAATAATTAATTCTGGTTTATCAAGCCAATAATTCTAGTACAAAAAGAGTTTCGTAGGGCTTTAATTTAATGAAGCCCTTCTGACTCATGATAACAGGGCCACTGCTAGTCCAAATGGCACTTCTATATAAAAAATGACCCTTCTCCAATATATTTCAATACCTCTGCAGGAAAATTTTCTTAATCAATACAAACACCTATGAATATAGAGATGTGAGTTGCATCCTCTCGACCCATGAGGCATAAAACCTGGACTACTGTGTTTCCTAACCATTTAGGAATTCTCTGTTCAATCCAGACTAGAATTGTGTGAGAATACAATGTCAACCTCAGTAGACTATGTGTTTTAGAAGCTTCTTTTTGAAAATTATTACAACTTTCATCCTTCTTTTAGTCTCCTGGATCCTCTTTGTGTCTCTTCATTTTTATAATGTTTCTGCAATCTCATCTACAAATCATGTTCTGGGGTCATAAATCCTCTCAGTTTAAATAGTGATGAGGGGAAATTTTATTTTAAAATAAAATCATTTATTTTCAATTATTTATAAGCTATTTGCAATTTTATTTTTTTTTTATTTTTTTTTATTTTTTAATATATGAAATTTACTGTCAAATTGGTTTCCATACAACACCCAGTGCTCATCCCAAAAGGTGCCCTCCTCAATACCCATCACCCACCCTGCCCTCCCTCCCACCCTGCCCTCCCTCCCACCCCCCATCAACCCTCAGTTAGCTATTTGCAATTTTAATATATATATTGTATATGTAAATATATATTTATATATATATAAATATATACTGTATATAAAAGCCAGTTTCATGTGTGCATGTTTATTTGAAACAACTTTAAAAACATAAATTTATTAAAGAAATCATACCATTTTATTTCTCTGATATATTCAGCCAGAGAATTTTTTAATTTTCTTAATGTTTATTTTATTTTTGAGACAGAGAGACAGAACATGAGTGGGGGAGGGGAAGACAGAGAGGGGGACACAGAATCCAAAGCAGGCTCCAGGCTCTGAGCTGTCAGCACACAGCCTGATGCAGGGCTCGAACTCCTCAAACACGAGATCATGACCTGAGTTGAAGTCAATGCTCAACCAACTGAGCCACCCAGGCATCCCTCAGCCAGAGAATTTCTATTGTCAATTTGATTATCTGGCCCTTTATTGGATGAAATTCCACCAATTTTAAAAGTATATTTTATATTCAACCTTGACATCTCAGCTTCTAAATGTAAACTTGTGAATATAAGCAGTGTCTTCACCCAGAGGTATTATTATTATAATAAAAATTATTTATAAGTATTATATTATGAGTGGCCTAACAAGTTGAACAATTGTGACAACATCTGTACCTTGACTTTTAATTATTGAAACATTGTTGATGTACTCCTATACTGGAAGAAAAATTTTAAAGGGCATGATTTAATTCAAATAACACTGTGAGACTTTTTTACTCAGTAGATGCAGGTGAATAATTTCACTGAAACTAGAATTTTCTCTTCTATTTTGTTCTGCTGCTGCCATCTAGAGTAAAAGTGAAGCAAAGGAAACATGTTAACCAAGCAATGGAGAGAATCCAGATTCAATTGGAAACAGGGAACAGCGAGGGACATTTCCCAGAGCTGCTGTGAGCACAAATGGTGAATAAGTAGTATCTGCTTACAGTAGCTTCTGCCTTCCTCTTTTTGTCCCCTTTTCTCTTACTTGCCAGTATCTTTCAGGGTTCCTGGGCCTGAAGATGCTATTTTTAACTTCTTATTAAAATGTGCTTTCTGGACAGGATCTAATAAATACATTCATACTCAGGTATAAAGGATAAATAAACTAGATCCGTGACCTGTCACCTCTCTACATCCAGGTAGGGATAGTTTTGGTTGAGTGTATTCAGATGCAAATGGCAATACAATGATAAAGCCTTGAGGATTTATCTAGTTTTGTTCTCTGTATCTGGCTTTCAGCAAGACCACCCGTAACTCCACTGATGAGGACATCATGTGAGACCTCGACATTAGTATACAAAAGACCTGTTGCACGGGCTTTCTCTGATGACTCTATGATGTGCTCTCATTGCATCCAGAACTTTGCTAAGAGAGCTTCTCTCTCACTTTATAGTAATTGTTTCATTGTCTGTCTACCCCATTAGGTTATAAGGCTTCCTAGGGCAGAAAGTGATGTAGCTCTTATGTTGAGTTAACATTCCATAAATGAGCTATGAAAAAAGCCCATAATAATGAAGAAACAGTATTATCTTTTAAAATTTATTTGAGTTTCTTGTTCTCAAAGTAATTTAATATGGAATATTATTGTAATGCCATTAAAATTCAGGCAAATAGAGCAGTCTACAGAAAAGAGCAACATTTAAACTGTTACAGAGTTATAAAATTTGAATTTGCTATTACTGTTATCAGCATCACTTAAACCATACCTATCATTAGAGGCCATGTTTGAATAAACCGCAATAAATTTCCGAAGTGCAGGTGTGCCACCGGCATTGAAGCTATAATATCCTTATTCTCAGCAGTTAAATATATGACGAGTTAGATGAGAACGGAATATCTACATAATCACTCTAGGTGGAGCAAATAGTAGAACAACAACAGCAATGGAAAAAGGAAGTTACAAAATCAGGAGAGATCAGGACAAATATAAACACTAAAAAAAAGCATCATTTATATTTATTGCTAATAACAACAGTGGCAGATAAGGCTCTGCCGGTCTAGTGAAGGGCCTTCGAATCAGAGGCCGTGGAAACCCTGAGGAAGGACCACTGATGAGCTGAATGAAAATAAAGTTTATTTATGTGGCAAGAATTTCTACGGTACTTACTAATCAGACATATACAAGATTCTAGTTATATTCATCACTAACATAACCTTCGATTATGAGAGACCACTGGAAAAATGTCCAACTAATCTAAGTTCAATAATAATGGAAAGATCTTAACATTAATCAGCCTTCTTTGGGGGCTATTCATGGTTCCAGTTTAAATGGAGTACTGTCATAATCTCATTTGTCTACCTCCCCCCTTTTTTCCTTCTTTCTTTTTCCTTCTCCCAAGCAGCTATGAGGGTAGTGTAAATTATTATTCCTCTACAGGATTATTCCATTCCTATGCTAGCATCCATCTTTTGAGAACACCAAAACTTTCCAGCTACAACCTATTCCCCTTGCTTCTACTTCATCTCCCATTCTCTTTTTAACCCATTCCAATAAAGATTTTTGATCTCATCATTCCATTTTGTCCTTACCATATTATTTTTAAAGATGATCAAATATATGTATCTTCCCAGTATCTATCAATTGTCTATTTTCTATTCTCATCTTACTTGATTTCTCATCAGTATTTGAAACTGTTGATCATTCTCATCTTTTTGAGAAAAGTTTTTTCTCTAGTGTCCTGCTCTAACACACTCAGCTGGTTTGCCTATCCACTCTGTGGGTAGTCTTTTTCTACCAGAATTCCACATGTTTGGGTTGTTTCCAATAATTTGCTATTACAAAAAATGGTGCAATAACAACCTTCCATAGATGTCATTTTACATATCTAGGACTGTATTTCTAGGATGTATTCCTAGAATCAAAGAAGATATGCAATAGTAGTTTTGGCAGTAATGTTAAATTGTCCTCCATAGTGACTGTACCATATTGTATTCCTCCAGCAATGTCTGAGAGTGACTTTTTCTCAAAGCGTTTTCAACAGTGTGTTAATTTTTTAACCATTGCCAAACAAATAGGTGAAATATAGTATGACAACATAGTTTTAATTTGCATTTCTCTCATAATGAGCTGATGAGAATTTTTATGTATTTAAGACACATTTGTTTTTTTTTTTAAACGTTTTTCTAAAAATTTTATGTTTATTTTTGAAAGAGAGAGATAGAGTGCAAGCAGGGGAGGGACAGAGACAGAAGGAGACACAGAATCTGAAGCAGACTCCAGGCTCCGAGCTATCAGCACAGAGCCCGATGGGGGGCTCAAACCCACAAACCTTGAGACCATGACCTGAATCAAAGTTGGATGCTTAACTGACTGAGGCACCCAGGTGCCCCTATTTAAGAGACATTTGTATTTATTTTTTTATAAACTATTGATACCTTTTACATTTTTCTATTGTGTTTTTGTTGCTTTTCTTGCTAATTTATAAAACCTAAATATATGTTTTGGAATTTATCCCTTTCCATTGATATGAGTTACAAATAATTATTTCCTGTTTGTCATTTTATTTTTTTTTTCTTGTGCTCTTTTTTCCCACAAAGAAATTTAAAAATTTTCACAGAGTCAAAATCATTGATTTTTCTTAGACGGCTTCTAAAATGTAAAAGCCCATCCCCCTACCCCCACCTCCAAAAACTCTTCCTTACCGTGCAATTATGGAAAAATATTTCCTATGGTTTCTTACAGTTCTTTATGGCTTACATTTCTACATTTAAATCTTGGATTCTCTGGAGTCCATTTTGAAGATGTGAGGAATGAACTAAAACTTACTTCCTTCCCCAACTGCTGCTAGTTCCTCCCTCCCTCACTTCATAGGTGCTCAAGTGACACGCTTGGTCGTATTAATTAATTAATTCTGCAACAAGCTTTCTTGTCCATTTGGTCCAGGGCTTGGGTGAGGGGTTAGAAGGCTGCCCAGCGGCTTCAGGGAGAGGTGAAGGCAGAAGCCCTGACGCCAGGGGGATGCCAGAGGGGCCCCTCAAAGGCGGCTGGGCTCTGGGGGCTTCCAGTCTTGCTTGAGGGTGAGCCTTCCCGAGATATTCATCCAGCCCAGCCCAGCCCAGCCCAGCCCAGCCTCAGGGCCAGACAGCCTGAAGCAGTTACTTACTCAGGTGGTCGCCCCTCTTCTTCGCGAGTTTCACCTGCTCATCCAGGAAGTGGTTTTCCGGGAAGTCAGTGAGTCTGCGCAGGCAGAACCCAGGGCGCGCAGATATAAAAGGGCCTGGCTCTGGTTCTTCTCCAGGTTGGAGGCGGTTTCCGTGGCATCCGGGGTTTTATCCCACTTACCTTGAGTCGGCTTCTGACTGCAAGGGAGCGCGGCCGCTGCTCTGGTTTTGCATCTTCAGTGGACTCTGGGTAGCCTTGCAGGTCTCCTTAACAGAAGTGGCCCACGCCTTCAGAGCCACGCGGTGGGTGGAAATAGAAGCCAGAGAGAGGTAGGTGTTAAGAGGCCCGCAGATGCCTCTGGACGAAGCACTTGGCAGTGGCTTCCATCCGGGTGGAATAATTCTCACAAATCTGGAAGTTCACGGTTGATAGGTTTAAATAAAGAGCTAGGGGCGCCTGGGTGGCGCAGTCGGTTAAGCGTCCGACTTCAGCCAGGTCACGATCTTGCGGTCCGTGAGTTCGAGCCCCGCGTCAGGCTCTGGGCTGATGGCTCGGAGCCTGGAGCCTGTTTTGGATTCTGTGTCTCCCTCTCTCTCTGCCCCTCCCCCGTTCATGCTCTGTTTCTCTCTGTCCCAAAAATAAATAAAAAAACATTAAAAAAAAATTTTTAAATAAAGAGCTAAAGTCAGAAAACGGTGTTGGCTGGTACCAGAGGCAGAGGATGGCTGAGATGGTTCTGTGGGTTGTGACAGGTTGGAGGGTGGTTGGAAGCCGGAAGATGGGGTGTCTCTGGGTCTGTTCTATGAGAACAGCAAGAGATGAACAATCTGCAGGACTGCCCTGCCATCCACTTGCTCATTTTAAATCTACTTATTTAACTGGTTAAAAATGCTGCTTTTAATCACAATTTACTTTATGCTTTTTGGTCCGTTTTCTGGACTTCCTTCTCTATTCTTTTTTTTTTGGCCTTTCCTGTTCTATTGAGCTGTTTGTATATTCATATGCAAGTGCAATACTGTTGTTATTTTTATACTAAATATCTTTTTTTAATACTAAATATCTTGTAGGGACAGTCTTCTTGCTCTTGTTTTTCAAACAAAATCCTGTCAATTCTTTTTTACTTTTCCAGTGAATTGCAGCTTATTTAGTTCAAAACATATCTGTTAATCTTTTTACTGGGATTGCATTTTATATAAAGATTAATTTGGGGAGTATTAACCGGCTTTTTGAAGTTTAGTGCTCATACACAAGAACATGTTATGCCAATATATCTGTTCATGCTTCCTGTTCCACAATGTTTTAAAGTTTTCCTCATATAGATCTTGCATATTTCTTGCTAAGTTTTTAAGTATTATATCCTTTATTGGTTGCTATTTGTGACCTGTCTTTTATCTTACATGAGGTTGTTTTTCATCCCACAGAAAATTTCCATTTTGAGGTAATCGTACTTTCAGCATTTACCAACATTTTCCTTTATGGTTTTGCAATTCATGTAAAATTTAATTAAGAAGACTTTCCTTACTCCAAGCCTTACCTAAAATTCTGAGAAAATTATATTTTAGTCTATAATTAAGAGGAATTTTAGTTCATGTCCATAGGGCCATAGAAATTTACACTTAATTTAGTGAATTTATTTAATATTGTATTTTTTTCTTTAGCTTTCTATTTTTAGAAATTTCAAATTTACAGAATATTATAATTTTTTTATGTTTTATTTATTTTTGAGAGCAAGAGAGACAGAACATGAGTGGGAAAGGGGCAAAGAGAGAGGGAGACACAGAATCTGAAGCAGGCTCCAGGCTCCGAGCTGTCAGCACAGAGCCCAACGTGGGGCTCCAACTCTTGGACCACGAGATCATGACCTGAGCCAAAGTCTGCCGCTTAACCGACTGAGCCACTCAGGTGCCCCATTTTACAGAATATTTTAATGAACAGTGCAATAAAGTGTCAATTAAGTGTCCTACTTTGATTTCGGCTCAGGTCGTGATCTCATGGTTTGTGAGCCCTGTATCAGGCTCTGTGCTGACAGTGCAGAGCCTGCTTGGGATTCTCTTTCTCCCTCTCTCTGTGCCCCTCCCATTCTCTCTCAAAATAAATAAATAAACTTAAAAAATAAATAAAAATAAAATTACAGAAAAACAATAAGAAAAAAAGAAAAACAATAAGAAAATATAGAGGGCAGCAGTATAATGTTTAAAAACAATGAATAATGAAATCAATTTTCTACTTATTGAGATTATTAATCTTGATGGTATAGATTTATTGGATAAATCATTCAAAAGGTTTGATGTTGTTATGTCAAGATATGGACAAGTTCTGGGGTTGTACATTTTAATACATGGCACTATAACTGTTCATATCAGAGTAGTTTTATTGTCCCTTTGATTTCTTCTTTAATACAAAGTGATTAAAATGGGATTTTATAATTTTAAAACAGACATATATATGTATTTGGATATCATTATAATTTCTAATTTTATTGCATTGTGATAAATGAATTTAGTCTATATGCTGTCGGTCTCCTTTCCAGATATATTGAGATTTTTCTTGTTGGCCTATATGTGATCCTAATTGTGCCCTCTCCTTCTCTTCAGAGCTAACAGTTATCTTGGATTTTGTCTTTAACATCACCTCACTTTTCTTCAATATATTGTTTAGTTTTGCCTGTTTTTGACCTTTATATAAATGGAATATTACTATTTGAACTTATGATATGCTTTCCCCATAAAATGTTTTTTGTAATTCCTACATGTTAATGTGTGTAGTTCTATTAATTGCCTTCATTGCTAGAAAGTATTAGAGATACTAATTTATTGAAAATTTATTTTTTTCAATTGTTGATGGACATTTGAGTTGATTCCTGATTTTTTTTAATCCATTACTAAACAAAAACAAAAACAAAAACTGAGCTATGAGCATGGCTTTCCTGATAGTTCATGCCTGACTTCTCTCGATAGATTTTGTGTCATTGCATCCAGTCTGACAGTTTTTGTCTTTTAAGTGGAGAATTTAGTCCTTTTAGATTATGATTATTGATATATTTGAATTTTTAATGGATCTGAATGTGAGTCGCTAAGCATTGTCAGTTTGCTTTCCAGAATTTGTGTGCTAGTTTATACTTTTGCCAGTAGTGCTCGTGGGTTACCATTCCCCCCCTTACCAACATTTGTTGTTATCTGCTTGCCTAATACTTGTCATTTGTCATTTTTACGTATCTTGTTTTAATTTGCATTTCTCATATAACCAGGGAGGTTGAAGATTGATATCATACCTATAAAATATAGCTGATTTCATGTGTATGTAATTATTATATATATGTATATTATTTGAGAGTAGATTGCATACATGTACCACTTTATCCCTCTAATGCTTTAGGGCACATTTACTATGAACAATAATGCCCTGTTAATGCAACAAAAAATAGTTATCAAATTCAGGAAATTTAACATGGATAAAGTACTTTAATCTATAGTCCATTTTATAATTTTGTCAAGTTGTTCCAATATTGCTTTTTATGACATTTTTCTCTCCAGCACAGAATTCAGTCCAGGGTCATATATTGATTTAGTCATCACATCTTAAATCTGTAAGAGTTCCTCAGCTTTTGGCATTACTATTTTAAAGAATATGGGCTAGTTATTTACAGTAGAATGCCCAGTTTGGTTTTGTCTGGGGATTCCTTCTTAACTGTATTTTGTGAGTGAATTAAGCCCTGGGGTATCCACTGTGTAGAATTTCTTTCTTTCCTATGTATCTAGAATGGAGTATTGACAAAATAGCTACTCAAGTCATTTTCTGTAAGGCTAATTCTGTTGTGGAACCCTGTATGAGAAAAGTTGGCTCTTTCCTCATGATTTGATTTAGGTTATATATCACTGGCCAGAATATTCCATAGGTGATATTGTGTCCCTCATTGGGGAGTTTAATTTTGATTATGCAAAGTCTTTTCTAGTTTTTCCACCATACAGTTACTGCTTTCCTCCTTGTAACTAATAAACAGTCTTGGGGGATACCCTTTGAGATCATGCAAATATCCTGCTGGTCCTCAAACTTTCCCCTGTAGATTTAGCATCCATTGATGATACTTGTTCTGACAAATCATTACTATAATGGTTGCACAATGCAAAAAATATGAAGATATTCCACAGAATGCAGCACAGAAAGATAATGATGTAGAAAATAGAAATTATTCTGAGGCTGTCATGTGGTCTTTCATGTACCCAGTCAGAATTCCTGAAGGAGAGGATAGAGAGGAGGGAGAGGCAATACAAGAAGCGATAATGGCTGAGAATGGTTCAGAACTGATGAGAGACACCTGCTGCAGATATAGGAAGTCTAAGAATCTTAAGCAAAATAAAGGATGTCCACATTCACATATATCATCGTCTATTAACACACCTTATGCAGAAAGAGCAATGTTGATGGTGGCTTGGTAGAAAAGGTGTGTGCCAGTACTGCCTTTGTAATATTCCCATTACAGCCTTGTCCCTGACCTCTAGAGACTCTATGGATAAACACTATCCTTCCTTTTGAGATAATAAATTCCTTGCTTTTTTGGTTTTTTGTTTTTTACAGTTTTAATGTCCATATTAGTTTCCTAGGGCTGTGAAAAAGTGCAACCTAGGTAGCTTAAAACAACTGAAATTTATTCTGTCCCATTTATGAAGACTAGAAATCTGAAATCAGGTGTTAGCACACCCACACTTTTTTTGAGGTCTTTAGAGGAAGACCTTTCCTTATCTTTTCTGGCTTCAGGGAGCTCTAGGTATTGTTTAGCTTGGGCAGCATAGTTTAAATAGCTGCCTCCACCTTCACATGGCATTTCCCCTGTGTCTGTCTTTTCCTCTTCTCATAAGGACACTGGTTATGTTGGATTAGAGTCCACTCTGATGACCTCATATTAACTTGATTATATCTGCAAAGACCCTATTTCCAAATATGGCCACATTCTCAGGTACCACAGGTTAGAATTTCAATATATCTTTATTCAGGACACAATTTAAACCGTGATACATCCTAAACACTAAAGTCCATTTTTGCCTGTTTTTGAACTTGAGATGAATGGAATCATATGTATTCTTTTGTATTCTTCTGTATTCTATGTATACTTTTGGACTTGTTTTTCATCAGTTTGTGTGATCCATTCACATAGTGGTGTGGGGTTGCAATTTTTTTTCATTTTCATTGTTTTGTACTATTTAGTTGTATCAATAAACCACAATTGATTGATCCATTAAATTTTTTTTTCGGTGCAAAAAACGGTAGTTTTATTAAAGCATGGGTACAGGACCTGTGGGCAGAAAGGGTTGCCTATCTATCAATTTTAGATGACATTTAGGCTGTTTCCAGTTTTTTGCTATTATGAACAATGTTGCTATAAATATCCTGCACGACTATCTTTGTGCACGCATACAAGAATTTCTTTAAAACCTGTATCTAAGAGAAAGCCAGGTAGGGCATAGAATTTGTATATCTTTAACTTTACTAATAATGCTAAACTGTTTTTTCAAAGTTTTAGAGACAATTTACATACCTATCAACAGTGTGTAGAATTCCATATTTTGTCATGTTTATTGGTCATTCGTATTTTTCATCTTGTGCAGTTCAACACTTTTTCCCATTTAAAAAATTGTGTTCTAATTTTTACAGATTTTTATGAGTTGCTTATATTTTCTAATTTGGTACAATATTGAATTGAAGTGGTCATAATAAGCGTATTTGTCTGGTTCCTGATCTCAGAACAAAAGCTTTCAAGTTTTTTTATGCATAATGTTTGCAATACCTTGTTTGTTTGTTTGTAGATACCTTTTATTAGTTAAAGAGATTATCTTCTTTTCTTTTTTTCATGTTTTATTTATTTTTGAGAGAGCGAGAAAGACAGAGTGCAAGTTGGGGAGGGCAGAGAGAGAGAGGGAGACACAGAATCCAAAGCAGGCTCTAGGCTCTGAGCTGTTAGCACAGAGCCTAATGCGGGGACTCAAACCCGTGAACTGTGAGATGATGACTTGTGCTGAAGTTGGACGCTCAACCCAGTCGCGCCAATTATCTTCTGTTCTTAATTTGCAGTGAGTTTTATCATGCCTAGATGTTAAATTTTTGTTAAAAGTCTTATTCTGCATGTAGATAGAAGATTGTACGCTTTTTCTCTTTTAATCTGCTAATATGGTAAATTACATTAATTGATTTCATAAGTTAAAACAATCTTGCAAAAAAAAGACAAAAGAAAACAACAACAACAAAATAAAACAATGACACATGATAAAAATGGTACTTTCTGTATACTGACTTAGTTTAGGATTTTTGTATCTATGTTATAGAATCTAAAATGCCATTATTTTATATATCACTATGAAAGAGCAAAAATCCTGCCAATTAAACTATGACACAATACTTTTTTCACATAAATTAAAAAATATTTATTGAAGTACCCTTTTTGGCTTAAACATAGATCTTATTATAGAAAAAAATGTTAGCAAGATATATTGGTTAAGTGCTCCTAAGGTGTCTTCATAGCGGCTGTCCTGACTATATTACATTAAATCTAAAACTAAGCCTTAGTCAGTGGTAATACCGTATTTCATCAAGTTGAAGACTATCAATTGCTTGGGTGAAGATATATCCCTCCAGAGCACATTTGCTTTTGCATCTGTTATTGTGAGAACTGGAACTGTTTTTTCTTGAGTATTTGACGTATATATATATTTGAATCTTGTTTTGGATTTACTTGTGTCATCTAAGAATGCTGTGCCTTTCTTTTTCTTTTACTTGACTCTAGTGATTGAATGGGAGAGGTGGCACAGGTTATAGATGGAGTATTCTCTACATACCTTCATATGAAGAAACTCTTCATATCTTCAAAGTTGCTGTCAACACTGGGCATTAACCTGCCTCTCTGGGCTAAGGGCTCCACGCTCACTGCTCCTGTCTGAAATAGGAGCCCTCTACTGCTCCACATTAGATAAATAGGGGTGGGATAGTAAATATGAGACCTACCTAGCTGTTCTTTCTGTGGCTTTCTACATAATCATCTACTTTTCTTCAGCTGTCCTCCAGCTCCCCGTGTCTGCCACCTCTGTCTCAAAATACTCCTTGAGCTGCTTCTGCACATCTTTTACTAATTTCTGACTATGGGGCTGTGATTTTTCCTTAAATAACCTCCACTGCTTCCCACATTTCAGATCTGTTATATGCTTTCTATACCACCATAACCATCTTTTATTGTTATCCTAGGCGGTTGTGGATTTATTATT
This sequence comes from Panthera pardus, assembly GCF_024362965.1. Classification (NCBI taxonomy): domain Eukaryota; kingdom Metazoa; phylum Chordata; class Mammalia; order Carnivora; family Felidae; genus Panthera; species Panthera pardus. The sequence goes on from NW_026526721.1 coordinate 85,424,345, forward strand.
ATTATCATTATTTTAATTTTTCTAATGTTTATGTATCTTAGAGAGAGAGAGAGAGAGAGAAAGAAAGAGAAAGAAAATGTGAGCAGGGGAGGGCCATAGAGAGAGGGAGACACAGAATCTGAAGCAAGCTCCAGGCTCTGAGCTGTCAGCACAGAGCCTGACATGGGGCTTGAATCCAGAAACCATGAGATCATGTCCTGAGCCTAAGTCAGATGCTTAACTGACTGAGCCACCCAGGTGCGCCAATATTATTTTTCTATTTCTAGAAATCTGGGGTGGGATGTGAGGCTAGAATGTGCATTCATACCATAGCATTTCTAATCTCCTCTACCAGTAGTTTAACAGTGGTTATGACTAGGTAATTTAAAATTTATGTTTGGTGTATTTTTAGTTTTCTTTCTTTCTTTCTTTCTTTCTTTCTTTCTTTCTTTCTTTCTTTCTTTCGCTCTTTGCCCAACATGGGGCTCAAACTCCCGACCCTAAGATTAAGGGTCTACCATGTTCTACCAACTGAGCCAGCCAGGAACCCCAGCTTTTTAAATAATGTATATATATTACTTTGCTTAATTATATTTCCAATTACAAAAGTAATTGAAGGGGCACCTGGGTAGCTCAGTTGGTTGAGCATCTGACTCTTGATTCCAGTTCAGGTCATGATCTCATGGTTGGTGGGATTGAGCCTTATGTCAGGCTCTGTGCTGACAGCAAGGAGCCTGTTTGGGATATTCTCTCTCTCTCTCTCTCTCTCTCTCTCTCTCTCTCTCTCTAAAAATACATTAAAAAAAAAGTAGTTGAAGTATGATTGTACAAAATCAAAAGTGAAATTCTCATGGAGAGAGCCCAAATGTTCACCAACTGTGAATGGATAAATAAGATGTGATATATACATACAATGGAATATTACTCAGCTATCAAAAAAATGAAATCTTGCCATTTGTAATGATGTGGATGGAGCTGGAATATATTATACTAAGCAAAATAAGTCAATCAGAGAAAGACAAATACCATATTCTTTCACTCATATGTGGAGTTTAAGAAACAAAACAGATGAACATATGGAAGGGGGGGGGAGTACAGGGAAAGAAAAGAGTGGGAAACAAACCATAAAAGACTCTTGATAGAGAATAAACTACTGGTTATCAGAGAGAGGTGAGTGGGAGATGAGCTAGATGGCTGATGGGTATTAAGGAGGGCACTTGTTGGGATGAGCACTGGGTGTTGTATGTAAGTGATGAATCACTGAATTCTACTCCTGAAACCAATATTGCACTGTATGTTAACTAAAGTTTAAATTTAAAAAAAGAAGTGAAACTCTTTCCTCCTTATCACCTCCAATCTCACTCCTCAGAGGTAACCACAGTCTTCATCAGAATTTCACAATCTTAGCATTATTGGCACATGGGCCAGATAGTTTTTTGTTATTTGGGGATGTCTTGTCCATTGTGGGATGTTTAGCATTCTGATTTCTACCAGGGATGCTAATAGCAATTCCAAATTGTGACACCCAGAAATGTATTCATACATTAACAAATGCCTCCTGGAGGCAGTGGGACAAAGATCATCTGTGGTTGAGAACCATTGGTCTAGATTTATACATACATACACATTTAAAGGAGAATAACTTGGGGGCACCTGGGTGGCTCAGTCGGTTAAGCGTCTGACTTCAGCTCAGGTCATGATCTCATGGTTAGTGAGTTTGAGCCCTGCATTGCGCTTTATGCTGCCAGCACAGAGCCCTCTTTGGATTCTCTCTCTGCCCCTCCCCCACTCATGCACATGCATACTGTCTCTCAAAAATTAACATTAAAAAATTATATAAAGGAAAATAACTTGTTATGCTAATAGTAAATGCTAAAACATTCTTGGCCTAGGAGCTTCTAAGTCAATACGCTAAAGTATGCTCTTTGAATACTAGCCTGATGCTAAGAGTATTATAACAAATAAACCCCCAAATTAGTATTCTGTGGTCAAATAAATTTTGGTAACACTGAGTTAAAAAAATTAAACTGGTTTCTTTCCTACCTGACTAGTCTGAATCTTTAAGTTGCTACTGTGCGTTGTGAATCTCCAGGAGGCAGCCTTAATTGTACTGCTCTCAAGTTTATATGGCTGCAGAATCTTTATTTCATGGAGCATTTCATGGGACTAATGTTCTATGGAAACCCAGGGGGAATTTACACATTGATCTGCTGAGTATAAAAAAAGTTCATGGCAGATTTTAGACAAATACAAAGCTGAAACAATTAAAACACAAACAAGCAAAACATGGGAACTATTTATGGCAGTTTTTAAACAAATATAAAGCTGAAGCAATTAAACTAAAAGAACTATTTTATATTCCCAGTATTCTCTCATCTCCCTACTTTATCTAGTCTACTTTGAGGAAAATCACCTGAGGTAAATTCAACAGATAAATCAGACAAAGAGATTGGCAGCCCCACTTGGCATATGAAAAGGTATGTGACTCTTTCACCCATGGGCCAGTTATTTATGGAAAACCATTAGTTGCCAAAAAGGGGAAAAGGATACCAGTTCCATTTCAGAAGAGGCTTGTTTCCTGAGTGGCCATAATAGCTCTTAAATTTCCCCTCTGCTCAAGATTGTAGGCCACTATCTGATTATTTTATTCCTCGTTGGAATAAATGGATAAAGTCATTGTGTTCAACAGGATTACAATGGCACAGTGTTTCTCTCTCTTTTAACTATCATTGACTTTCTAACAATTTACTAGGTCTTTAGACATTTTTTTAAATGTTTGTTTTGAGAGAGACAGGGTATGAGTAGGGGAGGGACAGCGAGAGAGGGGGACACAGAATCTGAAGCAAGCTCCAGGCCCTGAGCTTTCAGCACAGAGCCTGACGCGGGGCTCAAACTCAAAACCTGTGAGATCATGACCTGAGCCGAAGTTGGATGCTTAACTGACTGAGCCACCCAGGCTCCCGAGTAGGTCTTTAGACCTTAAAACAGAATTCTTATTAGAGAAATACAAATGAATGAAGATCTTTATAATGTTTCTCTCAGATTGATCATCACTGCTCATGTGTGGTGAATATAAGGCCTTTTCTTCCTTGTTTTAGTAGGTGGTAGACAAGACTCAGATTGGACTGTAGGGCTTGGGGCAGAAGTGTACTGCAAAGAGACACTATTGATTCAAGTGAAGGTAGTCTGGGGATTAGTTGGAGGATGGTATAAAAGACAGCAGGGATGTAAATGAGCAACATTTATGCTTTCTTGTCCTTTTCTCTCTTCATGAATGAAATCAGAAGGTGAAACTAGGGTGAGAAAGAAAGAAAAGCTGGAGGTAGAAGATGTAGAGGGTGATATTTATGTTATCTCTGAACCATTTCCAAGCTGATTATCCAGTATTCATAGTGACGAGAGAGAGAAAAAATTAAGAAGAAAATCACATTGACTCATTCAGTGAGGCCAGGGCAGAAAAAGTTGAAGGCTGTTCTAATCTTATGTAAATAGTTTCAATTTCCATTTTTTTTTAAATTTTAATGTTTATTGATTTAGAGAGAGAGAGAGAGAGAGAGACAGAGTGTGAGCAGGGGAGGAGCAGAGAGAGAGGGAGACACAGAATCTGAAGCAGGCTCCAGGCTCTGAGCCATCAGCACAGAGCCTGACGCGGGGCTCGAACTCATGGACCGTGAGATCATGACCTGAGCCGAAGTCAGGCAAATCGACTGAGCCACCCAGGCGCCCTCAATTTGCATTTTTGAAAGAAAAGCAGCATTATAAGAGGAGCCTATGTCATAGTATTTATTCTCATCCATGTTGACACCAGAGGGCACTAGCAAATGTGTATAAAAAGTTAAAACTTTAAAATTCACAGAGTGCAAAGCTGTAAGCGTAAATCCTGCTGAAGTCTGTTACCTACCCTGTATTTTTTATTTACCTATAGACTGAGATATTTATAACTACTTTTACATGAAGTTCTCAGTTTTTAAATCTCAAACCGTTTTAAATTCAGATGACTTTTTGATATGATCAGTTATGACAGGTTATAACTATTATAGAAATCTTAATTAAAAGAAATTTGTGCTTTGAGAGGCAGTGGTGGTACCTGTATTATCCTAGGGTGCCATATGGTTGGGGCTTTACAGTTTTTTTTTTCCGTAGCTATCAGCCTGATGCTCTGTCTTGACTTTCTGGGCATACTTTAAGAAGATAGTCCATGTATTTGGAGAGAGAAGGGTAAGGTGGAGTGAGGTTGAGAGGGATGGCAATATAAGACCGGACAGGAAGTTTTGGACAGATTGAAACCTTGGAGAGAGGGGAAAAAAAAAAGATATCCTCTGCACCAAAAGAAAAGAGAGAAGAGATAGATAGATTGAAATTATGCAACACATGACTGGCTCAGTGGGAAGAACATATGACTCTTGATCTTGGGGTTGTGAGTTTAAGCCCCACCCTAGATGTGGAGATTACTAAAAAAAAAATTATACAACACAAGTTTCAAAAGAAAATACACATAGACTTTGTAACATAATGCTGTTTGGTAAAAAACTCAATAAATTTTATTTTGAAAAAAATGTTTATTTTGGAATATTACAAGCATGGTTTGTTTAAACAGTAATTACATGTTTACTAATTAAGGTTACACATTTCAGGTTTTCATTTATTTATTTTTACAAATGAAGCTAGGAAAAACTTGAGAATTAAAGAGACTATCATTATTTTGGTAAAACAGAAGAAAGTAATTATGTGTTCAGGACTTGGTGTCAAGGACTTATTTTTCCCAAAAGAAATTGTATGGGGAAGAAAAGAAAATAACTAAAACTTAAAATTTGTTGAATGTAAACTTGGTTTCAACAGTCTCAGTTGGCTGTAGTGCCACTCTTTGCAATTTCTCCTACTTCTAATGCTTCTTCTTTAACGTTTTATTTTATTTTTTTTTTTTGAGAGAGAGTGCAAGCAGGGGAGGGGCAGAGAGAGAGGGAGACACAGAATCCGAAGCAGGCTCCAGGCTCTGAGGTGCCAGCACAGAGCGCTCAAACCCATGAACGTGGGATCACGACCTGAGCTGATGTCAGATGCTCAACCGACTGAGCCACCCAGGTGCTCCTAATTCTTCATTTTTGTCACCATAACAAATGTCAGCAAACTACATGGGGTTCTCTTAGATTGAGGAAAAACTTCTCGCTTTTGTTTCTGTGATAAAATAAAGCTGATATAAAAGAAGATGACAGACTTTAGTTTTTCAAAATTCTCATCATCCTTAGAGTTATGCTTGGTAAAAATCCCAGACTAATTCAGGAACCCTGTGCCACATTTTTTCGATCTGAAACCTTGAAACAAAAGCAGATGTCGACTGCCTCTGTTCATTAAGGACTCTGTATTTGCCAGCATCTAACCTTGATGCATTCACAAGAAATCTAATGGAGCCAAACCTAGGAAAATGTTTGCTGTTTTATTGATAAATTTATGAAGGCACAAAAAGGGGTCTCCAACCAAAAACTCAGAATTTCTCCAGAAAAATTACTCTAAACCATCTCTTCTATAAATCTCCTCTCAGCTTCTAGTCACCAGGTATCTCTTCTGTTCCATTCCATGCCCTGATCTGCCCTCAAGAAACTCTTAATTCTGCTGCTGCTTCTTCCCCCATTTTATTTTTCAGAGTAGCTTCTTTATTCCAATGAAAAATGCCATTTTCCCATGAACAGTGAGAACCATCTGAGACTTCATTTGGCCAGAAGTGGGCTATCAAAGAAGCATCTGAAACAGAATTGGTCTCTACTTCTTTTCTTTTTTTCTAAAGTAATTTTCATTCTAGCTACTGAGAAGTATTGTTTAGAAGTGATACATGCTTGTACAAATAAACAAAAAGAAGAAAGTCATTGTTTTTTCCCTATGGAGTAGTGGATGAGAAGGTAAAATTATCAAGATTTACTTATCATGGAGAGCATATAACCCTGTTGCTTGTGGAATATTTTGAAAGACTTAATTTTGCTTCTAACACATTGTAGAGGACTGAGGCTCTTTAACTGCTTAAGTGCAGAATGAAAGTGTTCCTTCTAAAATGTACTACACTGGTAGATTCTTAAGGACATTGACATCAGAGTAGAGCTCAGTTTCGTGGTGTATTAATTTTTTGTTGCATAACAAATCCCCACAAATTTAGTGGTATACAAAAAAACCACATTTATCATCTCCCAGTTTCTATGAGTCAGAAGTCCAGACATGGCTTAGTTAGGTCCCATGCTCAGAGTCTTAGAAGGCTGCAATCAGTGTGTTGTCTGAACTGTGTTCCTTTCTGGAACTCTGTTCTCTTCCAGCCTAACTTGGAACTTGTTGACAGAATTCACGTCCTTGTTTATAGTGACATCACTATTTTCTTGCTGGTTATAAGCCTAAAGTTGTCTCAGCTCATAGAGGCTACCTAAAGTTCCTTCAGTCTACCACAGTTATGTGCTTGTAAAAGACATGAGATTCCTGGGTCAGAAGTTAAGGATAGTTTATTACTCACAGTAATAGTAATAGTAATAGCTGGAGCATCAATATTTGCTTAGGTTTTCCTGTGTTGCACTTCCCACAGGGCCATGTGAAGAGTGCCCCATAGATAGATGCCCACACATGCAGTGGGTTGCATTACAGGAAAGGAACCCTAAATTTAAGGAAACCAGATCTTTTATAATGGATACTAATTATACCTGCCCTTTGTTCTAAAGGGAGATACTATATCTTCCAAGACTGTTACATAAACATTCCTGAAAAGATAGCTCAAAACAAAGACAGTTAGTGCCTCTGTCTGAAAAACATGGATAATTATCTCTTAACAACAACCACTGTACAGTTTTTGAAATTAGGATATTAACATTGATATAATACTATTTAATCTAAAAACCTTATCAAATTTTACCAATTGTTCCACTAATATCTGCTTTCTGCTATGGGATCATATGTTACATTCAGTTGCTATGTCTCCTTCATCTCCTTTAACCTGAAACAGTTCATTACTCTTTTTTTTTTTTTTTTTTTTTTTTTTTAGTTTATTTATTTATTGAGAGAGAGTGCAAGTGAGGGAGGGCAGAGAGAGAGAGAGAGAGAGAGGGAGAGAGAAAGAATCCCAAGCAGGCTCTGCACTGTCAGTGTGGAGTCTGACTCAGGGCTTGAGCCCATGAACCATGAGATCATGACCTGAGCCAAAATCAGACACTTAACTGACTGAGCCATCCAGGTGCTCCAACAGTTCATTACTCTTAGTCTTTCATAGTCTAGACACTTATGGAGGTAACAGGCTAGTTATTTTGTAAAAGTCCTGCAATTTTGTTTTGTCTGATATTTACTCACTATTGAATTCAGATTACACATTTAAAAAGTTTATTTTGAGAGAGAGAAAGAGCACACCTGTGTGAATGTACTCATAAGCGGGGGGTGGGGAGGCACAGAGAGAGGGCACAGAGAATCCCATGTAGGTTCCACACTCAGCATGGAGCCTGATGTGGGACTCGATCTCATAACTGTGAGATCATGACCTGAGCAGAAATCAGGAGTCAGATGCTTAACTGACTCAGCCACCCGGGCACCCCAAATTATGCATTTTTAAAAATGTTTTCTAAAATTTATTTATTTTGAGACAGAGACATGCATGCGAGTTGGGAGGGGGCAAAGAAAGGGAGAGCGAGAATCCCAAGCAGGCTCCACACTCAGCATGGAGCAGCTCGATGTCATGATTGTGAGATCATGACCTAAGCCAAAATCAAGAGTTTCTTAACCAACAGAACCACCACCCAGGCACTCCTACATTATGCATTTTTGATGAGAATACCACAAAAGTAGTGTTGGCTTTTATTAGTGTATTATATCAGGAGGCACTAATATCGTTTTGTCCCACTGGCTAGTGACACTGATCTCTTGGTCAGCATGGTGTCTGCTGGATTTTCTCTGCTGTAGATGTAAGATTTCCACATTGTAATTAAGAAATCTTTGTGGGGAGATATTTTGAGACTACATACATCAGTTGTTTCTCATCATAATTTTGCCAATGAATTCTAGCATCCATTGATGATTCTTGCCTGGGATAATTATTGTGGTGTTTGTCAAATGGTAATTTAAAACAAATTTTTTTTTTTTGTTAATGTTTATTTTGAGAGAGAGACCGACAAAGTGCAAGTGGGCAGGGAGGGACAGAAAGAGAGGGAGACACAGAATCTGAAGCAGGCTCCAGGCTCCGAGCTGTCAGCACAGAGCCTGATGCAGGGCTTGAACCCATGAACCGTGAGATCATGACCTGAGCCAAAGTCGGATGCTTAACCAACTGAGCCACCCAGGTGCCCCTCAAATAGAAATTTTCTATTTCCTTTAGCATTTATTAGTAGTATGGAATACTACTGTAAGGGACAGCTTTACCTTTTCCCTATTTATTTATTATTTATATCAGCATGGACTCATGCATGATTATTTTATTTGGGGGGTTCAAATCCATTATTATTATTATCATCATCATCATTAGTTTTGGTCCAAATCCATTAATGTCACTGTTTTCTTAAATTGTTGCAGATTTGACCACTGGGAATCCCTTTCAGTTGGTGGCTGTTGTGTCCTTTTGATATTCCCCATCATTTTCTGCATACTTCTTTACTTGCTAACAATGCCCATTAGTCCTGGGATGTCATTGCCTCTGGACCTTATCAGCAGATAAACCTAGGAATTTTATGTACACACACACACACACACACACATTATATCTATATAATAAAAACCATGAGTTTATACCCCAATTCCATTCCAATACAATCCTACAATGTTTTCCCCTTACCTTATTTTTAACAAATTTTATTCTAATTTTCTATGCCTCTTTGCACAATTCCCTCTCTTTACCCCCAGCTTCCATTCACTGATTTCCTTCCCTATACTGTTTTTTTTTTTCAAAATGTCATGTAATTGGAATTGCAGAGTATATGGCCTTTTGTGTCTGGCTTCTTTCAGTTAACACACTGCTTCTGAAATTCATACATGTTACATGTATTAGTGGTTTCTTTTTATTGGTGAGTTGTATTCCATGGTATGGATGTACCACAATTTGTTTATCCATTTACCAGTTGATAGACATTTTTGTTGTTTCTAGTTTTTGACTTTATGAATAACTTGTTATAAACATTTTACACAGGTCTTTGATGATAGTTTTCCATTTATTTTTTTTTAAAGTGTATTTGTTTATTTTGAGAGAGAGAGGGAGATGCAGAGAGAGAATTACAAGCAGGCTCCCTGCTGTCAGTGCAGACCCTGATGCAGGGCTTGATCCCATGACTGTGAGATAATGACCTGGGCTGAGATCAAGAGTCAGATGCTTAACTGACTGACCCACCCAGGTGCCCCAAAAACATATATATTTATATATTTTTTTTATTAGAGAGCATGCAAGTGGAGGAGAGGGGCAGAGGGAGATAGAATCTTAAGCAGGCTCCACACCAGCGTGGAGCCCAAGGCAGAGCTCCATCCCACAACCTCATTTATTTTGAATAAATACTTAGGACTGAGATTGCTGGATCATGCACTAAGTATGTTTAATTTTATAGGTGCTGCTAAACTATTTTTTAAAAATTATCTGTACCTTTTGCATTCTCACCAGTAGTGTTTGAGATTTCCATTTGCTCCACATTCTTGCCATTGCTTGAAATTGTTAGTCTTCTGAATTTCAGCTATTCTAGTCTGTGTGTAGTGGTATCTCATTGTGGTTTTATTTTGCATTTCCCTAATGATCAGAGATGTCAGCTGTCGTGTCATGTGTTTATTTGCTCTCTGTATATCCTCTTTGGTAAAGTGTTCTTCAGATGATTTTCATAATTAGGTGGTTTGTGTTCTTATTGAGCTATAAGAATTCCCATACGTTGTGGATATTTACCTCAATTTTTAGAAGTTTATCTTTTTATATTTCCCCACTTTGTCAATTGTCTTTTGATGTTGTTAGTAGTGGGGTTTTTTTGCCATAAAGTTTATTTTAAAAATTGTACTCCTATTTATAAATTTTTTAAATGTACACTGGATTTTGAGAGGCTTCCTAAGCCTTTTTCAACAATGGGAGTTGAAGAGGAAGTCACTCATGCTTTCTTCTAGTCCTCTATATTTCTGTTAAAATATTTATAATTCATAATCCATGGAGTTTATCCTTGTATATGGTATGAGGTCTGTGTCTAATTTTTTTTCCAAGTGGTTGCCAGTTGACTTAGCACTATTTATTTTTTTATTTTTAAAGATTTTATTTTTAAGTAATCTCTACACCCAACATGGGACTTGAACTCACAACCTTGAGGTCAAGAATCACATGCTCCACCTACTGAGCCAGCCAGGCACCCCACCCCAGCACTATTTGTCAAATCTATGCTTCAGTGATTTAAAATGGCACTTTTATCATATACTAAATTTCTACTTGTATTTGGGCCCATTCCTTGGCTTTCTATTCAATTGCTTTGGTCTGTTAGTCTACTTTTGCATATTGTTGTAATTATAGAGGCTCTTTAGTAAGTTTTAATGTTAGGTAGGACTAGTGCCCTTCATATAATTTTTTTTTAGTGTTTTCCATTTTATCTTTGCATTGCATCTTTGTTTTTCCATATGACCTTTAAAAAAAATCAATCTTGGGGCGCCTGGGTGGCTCAGTCGGTTAAGCGTCCGACTTCGGCTCAGGTCACGATCTCACAGTCTGTGAGTTCGAGCCCCGCGTTGGGCTCTGGGCTGATGGCTCAGAGCCTGGAGCCTGCTTCCGATTCTGTGTCTCCCTCTCTCTCTGCCCCTCCCCCATTCATGCTCTGTCTCTCTCTGTCTCAAAAATAAATAAAAACGTTAAAAAAAAAATTAAAAAAAAATCAATCTTTTAATGTTAGAATAGTTTTAGATATATAGAAAAATCATGAAGATAGTACAAAGAATTTCCCAAACACTTCATGGCCAGTTTCCTCTGTTAACATCTTACGAGGGTATGAAATTTGTCATAATTAATGAACCAACATTAATACATTATTATTAACTAAAGTCCATACTTTATTCATATTTGATTTTTTAAGTTTTTTTATTCATATAGTCTTGATTTTTACCTAATGCCCTTTTCCTGTTCTAGGATACCATCTATGATACCACATTACATGTAGTTATGTCGCCTTAGTCTCCACTAGGTGTGGCAGTTTCCCAGACTTTCCTTTATTTGATGACTTTGATAATTTTGGGGAATATTGGTCAGGTATAGGATAGAAGATCTTACAGTTGGGGTTTGTCTGATGTATTTCTTGATTAGACTGAAGTTACGGGTTTTGGGGAGGAAAACCACAGACATAAAGTGACATACTTATCACATCATATTATATCAACATGACTTATTACTTGGCATTAACCTCAAGCACTTGGCTGAGGTAGTTTTTGTCATGTTTCTCCACTGTAAAGTTACTCTTTTCATACTACTCTTTATAAGGAGGTGAGTATACACAGGCTACACTCAGAATAGGGAGTTATGCTCCCCTTTTTTGAGGATAAAGTATCTACATGAATTATTTAGGATTATTCTGGAGATTTATCTGTTCTTCCCGTTTACTTATATCAGTATGGTCTCATGGATATTTATTTTATATTTTGGATTATAATCTAATACTTGTTTATTGTTCAACTTTTTCCAACTTTGGTCATTGGGAGCTCTTTCATTTGTCTCCTGTGTCAGTCAACAGACCCCTGTTACTGTGTTTTATGTTTGAGCACTTTCTTGTACCCTGTAATATGTGCATTTTATACCTTTTCAAATCATTCCACAGTTTTTGGATGTTATTATTTTTAAATTTCCTTTGCGTTTCAATTTGGGAGTTTCTATGATCCATCATCATGCTCACCAATTGTTTCCTCATTTGTGTCCAGTCTACTGATGAGATCATCTAAGACATTCTTCATTTTTGTTATAGTGGTTTTGATTTCTAACATTTTCTTTGGATTCTTAAAGTTTCCTTGTCTCTACTTAAATTACCCATTTGTTCTTGAATATTGTCTACCTAGAGTCCTTAACATACTAATTATAGGTATTTTAAATTCCCTGTCTGATAATTCCAACATCTGTGTCATATCTGGGTCTGTTTCTTATGCTTGCTTTGTCTCTTCAGACTGATTTTTTTCTTGCCTTTTGGCATACCTTGAAAGCTGAATACGATATATATATCAGATATAAAGAGCTGAGGTAATAGGCCTTTAGTTTGAGGATTTATGTTAATGTGGTTAGGAGTTGAGCTGTTTGCTGGTCACTAAAGTTGGCTGAGGCTGCAAATTGTTCTGTTTTCCTTGTTTTTCTCTCTCTTTTTGAATGTGGGCTTTCCTAAATATTTCTGAGTTTATGTTTTGCTTTAGCTTTAATTAGCTCATTATATTGGAACACTTTGGTGTGGTGGTAAAGTGTGGCGGAGCATTCTGTAATATTCCAATTAAATCTCAGTGTTTTAGTAGGTCTTCTCTTGAGACTGTGACCTTCACGTGTGTTTTCCTCTTTTCTTCCCCCTCCTCTCCCTGCCCCCCTCTTTTCCCCCAGTTATAATATTCCCAGCATAAGCCTTGACACCGTTTGAGTTTTTTTTAAACTCCTTTAGTTGAGACAGGAAAGGTAGAGGGTATAGGAATGGGAGGAATGCTTTACTTCAAGGAATCCTACCAGGTTCTCAACAGAGAAGACTAAGAAATATTCCACATGACTCTGTGAAAGTCATTTCCCCTGGGAAGTGGGACTTTGTTATAGAGAAAGCTCAGGGTGTATTTTTATATTTCCCAGTGCTTTACTCTTTCTCTTTCCCTGCAGAGCCAAGAGGGCATATTTCTTGTTTTTCTCTGTGAGAACCTGGTGAAGGTGCTAGAAAAAGCCCACAATATTGCAGCACGATCCCCCAATCCCTACTGTTACCAGGAGTTTCCCACTCTCATGCTAGTTCATATTTAGCTTCCTGTAGTTTGTCTAAAGGACCATTTAAATGTTCCTACCAGTTGGAGTACCTGGGTGGCTCAGTACGTTAAGCATCTGACTCTTGGTTTCAGCTCAGGTCACCATGTCACAGTTCGTGAGATCGAGATTGAGCCCCCAAGACCCGAGTCAGGCTCTGCACTGACAGTGTGAAGCCTACTTGGGATGTTGTCTCTCTCCCTCTCTCTCTGCCCCTCCCTTGCTCCTGCTTGCACTTTTTCTCTCTCTCTCTCTCAAAATAAATAATAAAAGAATAATGTTCCTACCAGTTAACAGATCTAGAGATTTCTGTTTCAGGTTAACAAAACTCAGCTTTGTTTCTCTGGATGTTGTTGTTTTTCCAGAGTTTGGGATAGTGATTTGCTTAGTGACCTGAAATCTCTAATGTGTCCAAGAAAAAAATTGATGATTTTGTCCATCTTTTTCTTTTGTAAATGCAAGTGTGGCAACTTTAAAGCTCTGCATGTTGGACATGAAACTGAAAGTATCCATAGGGACTTTTGTGTCACCTTGTCTATCTCCATAAATAAGCTTATTGGTGTATTTTATGGGATTTCATGAAATTAATAAATGTACTTTGGGAAAACTGACAGCTTTAGGATGTTGTAGTACTCAACACTAGGAGATGCTTTTTCATTTGTTTTTGTTCAGTTCAGTGTCTTTCAGAATTTAGTTTTCCTCACATAGACTTTGCACATTTCTTGTTAAGTTTATTTCCAGATTATGTTCTTTCTTGGTATTATTACCTGGGTTTTTCTCTACCTTTCTGTTCTCTAACTGGTTATTATTTGTGTATAGGAAGACTGTTGATTACTGTATGTTAATTTTATATCTTATTCTTTTATTGTTTGAGTCAGTTTTATCTTTAAATTGCTAGGGGTTTTTATGTATACTGTCATGTCAGAGAGATTTACTTGTTCTTTAATAATTTGTATGCCTCCATTTGATTCCTGTTGTCTGTCTATTCCTGTTGGCTAATACCTCTAGTACAAAGTTGGTTAACAGTAGGGGTAGTTGGCATCCTTGCCTGTTGCTGATCTTAGTGGAAATGCCTCAAGTGTTTTCCCATTAAGTAAGGTGCTTTAATATATATTTTAGGTAAGTAGGAAATATATGTTGATCTTACCCTCTGGAATAACTTTTCTCATCAGAAATCAGTGTTGAATTTTGTCAAAAATTTTCTTTAGCATTTATGAAGCTAACCAAATACATATTCCTCTCAGAACTATTAATATAGTCTATTGTCCTAAAGAATTTCATGATCTGGAATATACCTTGAATTTCTGGAATATATCCTACTTAATCATAGTGTGTCATTTTCTTCCTGTGGTTTTGGATTTTGTGGCTAACATTTCACTTGGAATTTTTGTATTAACATTCATAAATGATAGTGGTCTATAGTTTTCATTTTTTTGTACTGTTTTTATTATTTATTTTTAAAGTTTATTTATTTTGAGAGAGAGGGAGCATGTGTGCACATGCACGCGAGTGGGGGTGGGGCAGAGAGAGAGGGAGAGAGAGAATCCCAAGCAGATTCTGCTCAGCACTGAGCCCCACGGGTCTCAATCTCAGGACCTCAAGATACGACCTTAGCCAATATCAAAAGTCTGATGCTTAACTGAGCCAACTAGGAGCTCTTTTTGTACTGTTTTTCGATGTATTTATTAATATTCTACTTCCTTCCTTAATAAGGTAGCCTTGCTTACCTGTTATTGCTCTGGAACAATATACAGATCATTAGTACTATTTGGTCTTTGAAGGTTTGGTAGAAATTCCCTGTGAAATTATCTTGGCCCAGTGCTTTTGCTGGAGTAATCCTTTGATAACTTTCTTTACTTCTTCTGTAGAAACTGTTACTTTTAAGCTTTCTGTCTCTAGTGGTGTCAGTTTTGGTTATCTGTATTTCCTTAGAAATTATCCATTTTTTCTAGACTTTCAAATTTACTTCCATATAGGTCTGAAAATTAATTTTTTTAATGTTTTTATTTATTTTTGAGACAGAGACAGAGCATGAGCAGGGGAGGGGCAGAGAGAGAGGGAGACACAGAATCTGAAGCAGGCTCCAGGCTCTGAGCTGTCAGCACAGAGCCCTACGCGGGGCTCGAATTCACAGACTGTGAGATCATGACCTGAGCTGAAGTCAGATGCTTAACTGACTGAGCTAACAAGGTGCCCCTGCAAATTAATTTTTTAAGAGTAAAAAAAATATTGATCTGTCTCAATGCTTATTTTCTCCTTATAATTTCTTATTTTGTGTATTGGGAGTCTTTTTTTTTTTTTTTCTCGACCAAGACAAACATCAATATGTCTTTTGTTAGTTTTTCTCCAAAAGACAGGATTTTGATATATTAATTAGTTCTAGTGTTTTTCTCTACCTCTTAATTTTTGCTTTTACCTTCATTATTTTCTTGCTGGTGATTTCTTTTGGTTTACTTTGTTGCTTTTTCTCCTCATTTTGTGAGTTGGAATGCAATTCACTTCTTTTCATTTTTTCATGTTTATTGATCGAAATGCTTAGTGCTATAAATTTTTCTCTGATCACTTTTGTAAATGTATACCAAAGGTTCTGCAATGTAATGTTTACATTTTCAAAATATTTGGTAAATTCTGATTTTATTTCCTCTTTCAACCAAGAATTGCTTAAAGTTTCTTTTTAAAATTCCAGGTGGATGGTTCTTTCTGCTTTTAAGTTTTATTACTAATTTCTACTTTTATTGAGTTTTGATCAGAGAATGTTGCTTGTAATGTTGTGAAATTTACTGATGTTTTCTTTGTGATATGATTAATTTTTGTAATGTTCCATGAGTAATTGAGAAGTTGTATTCTCTCTAACCAGGGTGCAAAATTTGATACGTAGCTGTAAGATCAAACTTACTGACTTAGGTCTGCTATATCCCTACCTCTAGAACAGTACTCAATCTGCCTTATAATAGTGTATTAGTCTCCTATTATTAGTATATTTCTATCTATGTGTCTTTTCATCTCTTTAGCTAAAAAATTTTTTTTCTATGTTTATTTTTGAGAGAAAGTGAGCGACAAAGCATGAGCAGAGGAGGGGCAGAGAGCAAGGGAGACACAGAAACTGAGGTAGGCTCCAGACTCTGAGCTGTCCGCACAGAACCTGACACGAGACTCGAACTCAACACAAGATCATGACCTGAGCTGAAGTCAGATGCTTAACCGACTGAACCACCCAGGCAACCCCATCTCTGTAGCTTTTAAAAAAAGAGGATTGCTATATTGGTGCATAGAAATCCATAATATATCTTCTTGTGAATTTTTGATTTTGGGGTGTAAATGTTATCTTCTTTGTCATGTTTATTATTCTTTGGTTTGAGTTCTGATATCAGGAAAGCTACCACAGCTTTCTTATTGTTTCCATTTCCTGGTACCTTCCTACATCCATCCTTTTATTTTTAGTCATTCTGAATCACTTTTTTTTAGGTGTGTCTTTTGTATATAGTATATAGCTGGGTATTGTGAGCCAAATAGGAAGTCTTTTTTTTTTTTTTTTTTTTTAATAGATGAGTTTAGCCCATGGTTACATTTATTGATATGATTGGTATTTGGTCTCAATTCTGACATAGTATTTGTAATTATTTGTGCTATATATTTGCTTTGCTCTCTATGAGATAATGTATTCTGTGCTATTTTTTATTTTTATTTTCAGTATTTAGGAAGATACATATTTTTATTCCAGTGGTTACCTTTGTACTTACATCTTTTGTAGTATACTTCCCTATTTTCTCATAATCTTTCACTATTGATTTACTATGTTTTTATTTTAATTTTTTAATTTGAGAATAGTTGACACACAATGTTTCATTGGTTTCAGGTGTACAACATAGTGATTCAACATCTCTGTATGTTATGCTATGCTCACCACAAGTGTATCTACCATCTGTCACCATTCAGGGCTAATACAATATCACTGACTATATTCCCTATACTATACCTTTTATTCCTATGATTTATTCGTTCCCTAACTGGAAGCCTGTATCTCCCCATCCCCATTGCCTGCTTTACCCATATTCCCCACCTCCCCTCCCTCCGGCAACCCTCAGTTTGTTCTCTGTATTTATAGGTCTGATTTTGTTTTCTGCTTATTTATTCATTCATTTTGTTTCTTAGGTTCCATATATTAGTGAAATCATATGATATTTGTCTTTTTCTATCTGACTTACTTCACTTAGAATAATACTGTCTTTTTTAATCTGACTTATTTTACTTAGAATAATAATCCATCTGTGTTATTACAAATAGCAGGATCTCATCCTTTTTTCATGACTGCATAATATTTTGTTGTGTTTGTATGTGTGTATACACACATCTTCCTTATGTATTTATCTTTCTATGAACACTTAGATTGCTTCCATATCTTGGCTATTGTAAATAATGCTGCAATAAATATGGAAGTGCACATCTCTTTTCAAATTAGTGTTTTTGTTTTCTTTGGGTAAATACCCAGTAGTGGAATTATTGGATCATATGGTATTTTTACTTTTAATTTTTTGAAGAACCTCTGTACTTTTATCCACATTGGCTGTACCAATTTATATTCCTACCAACAGTGCACAAGAGTTCCTTTTGTTCTATATTCTCACCAACACTTGTTATTTCTTGTCTTTTTAATTTTAGCCATTCTGACAGGTGTAAGGTGATATTGTGGTTTTCACTTGCATTTCCCTGATGATTAGTGATGTTGAGCATATTTTCATGTGTCTCTTGGCCAGCTGGATGTGTTCTTTAGAAAAATGTCTATTCAGGTCCACTGCCCATTTTTTTTAATGTTTATTTATTTCTGAGACAGAGAGAGACAGAGCATGAGTTGTGCAGAGAGAGAGGGAGACACAGAATCAGAAGCAGGCTCCAGGCTCTGAGCTGTCAGCACAGAGCCTGACGTGGGGCTCGAACTCATGGACCGTGAGATCATGACCTGAGATGAAGTCAGCTGCTCAACCGACTGAGCCACCCAGGTGCCCCTCCACTGCCCATTTTTAAATCAGATATATATACTTTTTGGTCTTGAGTCTGATTTATTAGTTTTTAATAGTATTCTTTAACCTATTACCTACATAGCAGTGGTTCACAATGGAGGTGATTTTGCTCCTGGGGGACATTGGCAATGGCTATATTTTTGGTAGTAACAACTAGCATCTAGTGGGTAGGGACTAGGGATGCTGTTAAACATCCTATGTTGCACAGGACAGCCCTCACAGCAAAGAATTATCCGAGCCAAATTAATAGTGCTGAGGTTAACAGACCTTGCTACATAGCAATCAACTTTTCTCTTTCTCTCTCTCTCTTTTTTTTCTCATTTCTTAGTTGCATTATTTCTATTTTGTAACAACATCTAATATTTGCACATTATTCTTTCTTTGTCATTTTTTGAGGAAAATCTAGAAAAATATTAATCTACAATCATATTACGTATACATCACATTCATTTTGGCTGATGTTTTCTCAGTTACTCTTAACTGGCCCAAAAAAAATACAATTAGCATTACAATATATTTTCCATGTTGTTATAAACTTTGGTATAAATACCTAATATAGTATTATATAAATATATATGAATTCATTTACACACTGTCAGAAGGCTTGGTTGTTTGCAGTATTTCCCTATTATACATTTTATAATGAAGATCTTTGTGCAAAGTTTATTTTTCTGACTTTAAATTTTCTTTTCAGAAATGGAATCACTGAGGTCAAGGGCATTCATATTTTTTAGGGTCTTGATATCTAATGTAAAATTGCTTTTGAAAAAATTGTTGTCAATTTATATATCCAAGAACAATAGGATTTCTAGCACTGGAATTTTGAATACCATGACTGATAATAGGAGATTTTCAATAAGAGGCTTTCTATGTCATTGTAAAGCCACTTTATACAGGTGTCTTTTTAGTTTCACTAATTTGACCACATTGCCCACCCAGTCATTGCCTCTATAATGAGACTAATTCTGAATAAGAGATAATATAATCTCTAAAAAATGTGTCTATTCCAGCCCAGAAGAACAATACCTGACATTTTGGGGATGACCTTTGGATACCATCTCAGTGGCTGTCAAGCTTTAGTGTACTTAGTAATGGGAGGGGTGGAGCTAAGGGTCAAGAATATACAGAATGTGGGCCTCAACTCTAGAGTCTGAGTCAGAAGGTCTGGGGTTTGGGCCCTGGAATCTGTATTTTTAACAAGGGATTCTGGTGTGATGGTCTCTCCCCCTCTGAAGAGAAACTCTGTGTATTAAATCACTGATTAATGTTTCTTTCATGATTAACAATGGTTGATTGTGAAAAGGGAGACATAGGGTAAAAATAACTGTGGACAGTGCTAAGTTCAGCATATTAAACAGGTCTAAATGTGTTTTTCAGAATTTTTAACATGCTAAAGATGGTCTGTGACTTTCCAAGGAGGATTTATTTTTTTTGTAGACTACTCCAAATTTACATAACCCACTGAATTTATTTTATTGTTTCTTTTATTTTGTTTTGTTTCGGGATAGGCCATTATTAACATCTGGTGTTCTTGAGGACAAAGTTCAGAAATCTAGGACTAAGCAGTTTTTCCTATTACAGTATTTCCCATTGTCCCTTTAGTACCTTGATAGATTCAATAAACTTCCTCAGGCACATTGCTTTTATTATAGTTTAGGCAAAATAAAATCTTTGTATTTTGTAAATCTGAATTATCAGGGCTGGACTAAGTGACTTCCTAGCAATCACACATAAACTTTTTTTCTTTATATTCAAATGCCTTTTCTGTTCATTCTCTTAATAGAAAGTATATCAAAACAACCTGTTTTGAAGCCCTCCATTTCCTATTAGTGTCTATTAACTAAAGTAAGATGTGATCTAGAAGAACTTCACATAATAGAAATCAAGCCCATGTGACCAAAAATTTTAACACTCATGTAACAACAACTGCTTTAGAAGCTTCAGGGCCTTTATTGTTTAGACTTTCTGATGTTGGGGTTTTATTCAAAGGGTTATAAAAAGGTCTTTTGAAACACTCCTGTAGCAAATTATTTTGGCTGAATTATAAATCCTCAAAAGTGGGGTTTTATTATAATGGAAACAGAATAAACTCTACCAGTGTTTGTAGGCAGCACTGTATAATGAGGATTGAGTGCATTGCTATGTTATGACTGCAAGTGTATCTTTTCACTATCTCAGTAAAGCACTCCTAGCTTTTATACACAGTGTTATTGGTCAAGTGCTTTGTGAGTTTCCCTGTTTCTTTTCATCTGATTGTTTAACACATCTTTTTCATATGAAGCACCATAATCCCAGATGACCCTGTCAGTTTTAAATTATTAGTCCTGCATCATTCTCCTGTTAGAAATGTTCCACATACTTGTCTGTGGAAGTAAATAACTGCTTTAGCTTCACATGTCAACAACTCTATAGAATGTTCTAGCCAACTTGGATGAGTCCTCTCTTAATAGCAGCATCTCAGATTTGCTTGGCTGATAAGATAAGGAAGGACAAAGATGGTTAATTAACTAACTTTGTATTGATGCTTTATAATTTACAAAGCATTAAATATACATGATCAAATGAGAGAAACCCCGAAATGATTCTGTGAGGCAGATACTGTTTTTATCTCTATTTTCCAAAGGTGGAGAAGCTGAGACTTAACTAAATTGAGTGACTCATCTAAATGTCTTATTGAGAAAAAGAAGCCTAGGACCCAGAACCAGGCAATTTGATGTGAAAACCTGTATTCTTTCTATCATACAAAGTTTCATTTTTCTAAGTCACCTTCCACTCAGGATAACTCAGAGATTTGGTTGTTTAAATCCCTGCTCCCCTTAAAGATCACCAAGAAACCCTCTGACTTTCCAGTTACAGACCTTTTCCATGTGACCTCATGAAGGCAGTGGGATGTAGGGGACTGAGTGAGTCACAAAGCCCTGGGTTTGAGAATCTGCATCTACTTACTAGTCTTGTGACCTTGAGAATGATACCTTCCATGAGCCTGGTTCCTATTTGTGAAAATAGTGTAGCTCTTCAGCAGGTTGTTATGAAATTAAACAAGTGTTATGAAAATATGAAAATATTTGTAGAACATGCGCAACATAATACCAAGGATATCCAGTAGCTTCTCAAGAAAGTGGAATGGTAGCTATTTTTAATCTCACTTGCAGATTTTGACAATGTTGAATTTTGCCTGAGCCCTCTCAACCTGGAAAACAGTAACGTTAAGAAATCCCACCACTCTCTGTGCTCTGGAAAATTACTTAAGACTCACTGATGCCTCCCTTGTTTAAATATAGCAAAGCCAGGGGCACCTGCCTGGTTCATTTGGTAGAGCATTTGACTCTTGACCTTGGGGTTGTAAGTTTGAGCCCTGTGTTGGGTGGAGAAATTACTTAAAAATGAAATCTTTGGGGGAAAAAAAAAGATTTTTCTCTAGGGGCGCCTGGGTAGCTCAGTAGGTTGTGTGTCCGACTTTGGCTCAGGTCATGATCTCACATGTGAGATCTCACTCGTGAGTCTGAGCCCTGCATTGGGCTCTGCACTGATAGTGGGGAGCCTGCCTGGCATTTT
Source organism: Panthera pardus (assembly GCF_024362965.1). Classification (NCBI taxonomy): domain Eukaryota; kingdom Metazoa; phylum Chordata; class Mammalia; order Carnivora; family Felidae; genus Panthera; species Panthera pardus. Next base: position 85,445,819 of record NW_026526721.1, read on the forward strand.
CTCTCTCTCCTCTCTCTCTGCCCCTCCCCCACTCATGCTTTCTCTCTGTCAAAAATAAATGAATACACTTTAAAAATAAAAAGATAATAAACAAATATAATAAAGCCAGGCACAGACCCTCAAAATTCCTGTTCTTTGCAACATAGATGATCAGTTGAACTATTTGTCCCCACTGATCATTTGCAACAAAACACTTGTTAACCAAAGTTTGGTTAATTCTCTATTCTCCAGGATCCTGAACTTTGGTGCACCCTTTACATGAACCAGCTTATGATTATTCCTGAGGGATGGGAAGGTAGGAGGGGAAAAAGGAAAGAGCATATTGTTTGGTGTTTCTTATTATAAGAACGCAAATTCACTAGGTCAGGGCCCCACTCTATGACCTCATTTAATCTTAATTATTTCCTTACTTCAGATGCAGCCACAATGGGGGTTAGGGTTTTAATACATGTATTTTGGGGGTTTGGAGGTCACATACATTAAGTCCATGACACGCATACTTACTATAAAGTGGTTAAATAATTTAATGAGTTTATAAAAGATGCAACTGGTCCCTTTTACTTTTCTACTTCTACCCCAGAGACCACCACTGTTCAGGAGTCTTCCTATGCTCACACAAACATTCATGGTGGGGGTGGATACATATATCTATATCTATCTATATCTATCTATATCTATCTATCTATATATATATATATATATATATATATATATATATATACATACACACACATTTACATTTGTACACATAGCCACATATGTGTAGTTACTTTTTGGTCTTAATGGAATCATACATTCCATATTCTGCATTTTGCTTTTTTTATTTTATGGTACATTCTGGACAGCTTTCCAACTCAGTTCCTGTGGATCTATTTTATTATTTTAAATAGCTACTTAGATTCCTTTTGGTACCATTATTTGTTGAAGGACATTTAGGTTACTTTCATTATTTTTGACTATGCTACCTTTTAAGCATTTTAAAGCAAGGATAAAAATCAGTACAGTATAAACCTAGTTTTAAATAAATAAACATTTTTAGAATGCTAGAATGAAATCTAAATGTAAAGAGTCCTTTTCTATGATGGCAGAAATATAGTTTCATTACTTTAAAAAATAGTTTGCTATATCCTCTGCTTCATACTTGGTAAGGTTACCGAACATTTTTTTTCAGTCTTCATTTAAGTCTTACCATCAGAGTGTTGGGGAGTTCTGCTGCAAAGAGGACAAATACTTCAACTATTGTGTGAGCTACTTAGTTTAGTTGTAAACATTAGCCAGAATTATTTTTAATTGCATTGTCATCCTCATTATCATTTTAATTATATAAAGCAGGAACTTCTTTTTGGAGAAATTGTCAAGAAGAATGTATATGGGATTTCACGTTTGGTAGACTTGGGTTTCAAACCTAGTTGAATTGTGTGACTTGGGAAGGTTAACTTTACTTCTCTTGACTCAGTTTCCTCATCTGCTAAACAGAGAGAATTGAGAGGGGCGCCTGGGTGGCTCAGTTGGTTAAGCAGTGGACTTCAGCTCAGGTCATGATCTCGTAATTTGCGGGTTTGAGCCCCGCGTTGTGCTCTATGCTGACAGCCCAGAGACTGGAGCCTGCTTCAGTTTCTGTGTCTCTCTCTCTGTCTGCTCCTACCCAGCTAGTGCTCTGTCTCTCTTTGCCTCTCAAAAATAAATGAAAAATGTTGAAAAAATTAAAAAAAAATAAACCGAATTGAGAGAATCAAGAAGCGAAGGGAATGAAGAGCCCACTTGCATGCGTGTGCAACAATGCTGACACACCATTTATTTCTCACTATATGCGTTAGTGGTGGGTGGAGCCTATAGTCTGTAATGTCCTTCTGGCCCTCCTTTGAATGGGTTTGAAATATACAAGCAGTAATATTGGAGTTCTCTCTCTGTAACAGGTTTACACAATGGTTAACCCAGTCCTATGCCATTTCTCCCTTAAATTGTTTTTATTCTGTGCACATTTGCCTTTTTTTGTTATGCAAGCATTTTAAAAGTTATTTTGAGGGGAGGAATATTGCTAATGCTAGGCTGTTTTCAAGAAAAGGTCAGGACAGATTTTGATGGGTCAGGTTACTTCCTCTGGCATCCTGTTGGAAAGCATCTGAGAGTGTCTGCAGTGCCCTTGGGCAGTTCTTCTGCTGAGTATAAACAATTGGGTCCCTGTCACACACTTCAGCCAGGTCTGCTCTCAGACTCTTCTTCCAGACTCTTACAGTAGGAGGGTGGTGGGGTTGAGGAATTGGCTTTCTGAGCTCTTTCCCCAGAGCATCAAAAATGACCTGGCTGCAAACTGTTCACCAAAGCCTGGGAACACAGGATACTCTTTAGCTGGACACAAACTCCACTCCGTCTACATTTAAAGGAAAAAAAAAAAAAAAAGCATAGACATTGTAAGCTGTCAATACAAAGCCAAAGGTATAAAAAATAAAACAAAACTAGAAAGTCTTCCATATTGCCTTCTTACCCACTGTTCTTGAAACCAATGCACACAGCTTTATGTATATAAAAATGTAAAATATATCCTTAAGTCTACATATGAGGCTGCGTGCACATGTGTGCATACACACACACATACACACACACACACCATCTATCTACCTATCTATATCTTAACCTGGTTGTGTGTGTAAAAATTTTTTTGTTGTTGCTAAAAGTGGTGTCATAATCATCATATATGTGTAAGATACATGTGCTAGGGTGGCTGGACATAAAATTATAGAAGCATTTTGGCTTCCATTACTTTAAAAAAGTAATTTCACATATTTAAACTTCTTTCCCTCTCCTGGTCCCCCCAGCCTCCCAGCAGGCAGGCCTTGGAAAGCCTCAATAAGATCTTTCTTCTCAAATTTGCCAATAATTTCTTCCATGGCTAAGTTTCTCCTAGTGTAGAGTTTGTGCAGGAAAATGGTCTTTTTTGCTTAGGTATGATCTTTGTAATTGTATTTTTTTACTTCTCCAATTTGTAGACTAATAGATAGAAGGGACTTTTTTTTTTTTTAGAATAGAATAATTTGAGTATTTATTTTGGAAATCTTTATCTTAGACTGTTGGTTTTGTGTCTAGCCAAACCACCCCGAGTTCAAGCTGAGAGACATACATAGTCTTTGTCACAGCATTTATTGAATTCTGTCCCCCACAGCCAGGCATTATAATAACTACATTAAAAGATATTTCTAAAACAAGTTAGTTATGCCACAATTTAAGGCTTATGTCTTCTTATTTTCTGAGGGTACACAGAGCAGTTATTTGTGATTATAGTTCTGATTAAGCCAATAATTGGAAAATAATCACATCCAAATGGGCTTTAAGATCTTGAATGGCACTTGGGCACTAACAAATATTTCTCCTCCAGGAAGCAGGCGGTGTGGAAAAACACAGTACAAGATGCTTTAGGATGGGTTTGCCTGGCAGTCATTCTGTATCTTCTAGGGTTATCTGCAGAGAAGGACTGGCAGGGAGCGCTTTAGTTCTATAGAGTGGAACAAATAGCGATTCTGGCACTTTGCCATGTTGTTTGGCCTCAGGGTAACTTGCCAGGTCTTTAAAAAAAATACATGTCATTAAGTTCTGATTTACTGCCTATTTCCAGGTTGATCCTGAATAAAGTTCTGTCTTTCCAACTAGCCTTTAATCCCTGAGGAAAGAGTTATTGGCAGCCAGGAGTAAGGTGTTTTGGATGACCAGCGGTTCTCCCCCTCAATCAGTTGCTACATATTGAGAGCACAGTTGCTCTTTTCCCCTCTTCATGGTTTCTTTGGGCATTGTCCCTCTAGCCCAGGTGAGTTGAGGTGATCAGCAGTGATGACAGAAAGCCACAACTTTGTGATTATTTTTGTACCTGAATTGCATTTAAGAAAGAAGTCGCGATGACCTGGATATGTCTTGCTTAAAAAGCACCATTATTTTCCTCTAGTATATTATGTTTTAAAGGTCTATTAATTCCTTTTTTTTTTAATGCTTGTTTATTCTTGAGAGAGAAAGAGAGCATGAGCAGGGAAGGGGCAAAGAGAGAGAAGGAGACATAGAATCTGAAGCAGGCTCCAGGCTCGAGCTGCCAGCACAGAGCCTGATGTGGGGCTTGAACCCACAGACTGCAAGATCATGACCTGAGCCAAAGTTGGACACCCAACCGACTGAGCCACCCAGGTGCCCCAAGGCCTATTAATTCTTGAGACAATTTTTAAGTTATTGTTGATATTTGTTTCTATGTTTTATAGGGTCCATGAGAACAGGAACTTTTTTTATGCATTGCCATATCCCCAGTACCTAGAAAAGTACCTGGCACACAGTAGGCCCTCTATAAATATTTGTGGAATGACAACTGATATTGTTGCTTTACAGCTTTCAAGGGTCTCAGCCGTAAGAAAGAGATTTTAATGTTATGTGTAGTAGGTGCTAGGTGTTTTTTGTTTTATTCACTAGCAAAGATCTGTAGTTCAAATTCCTTGATAAGAAATATGTTCCCAAAGCACCAGGAAAAGAGCTCTCCATAGATCCTCAGTAAAGGTTGCTGAGTACAGACTTCTTTCTAGTGACATTTGGTTGAGAGGTGGTTCAAACTCTGAACCCTCTCCTGACGTGGCCAACAAGAGCACCAGTGAGTACCCACTTGTTCATGTGGAACCATGGATCATAAACTTTGGTTTTATCCATTTTCTTGATTTGATGACAAATGAAATCATTCCTGACTGTTTACTTGCATTGCAGTCAAAGCACCACACACATGAGCAACCAATATACAAGCCACCCCGTGTGACTGCCTCTGTTTGTTGTATTGTACATCTCCTGTTTTGTACCAGAAAAATCTTTCGAATGCTTGTCTGTGCCACTGTGACATCTTTGTGACAAGATGTAAAAGATAAGGGCAAAATAGGAACTGCTATAGGGATTACTGTTGTCTTAAGAAACATCACGTATACAATGTTATATAAAAATTATAGTATAAACAGTTAAAAATGTAATTAACCTAATAAAGTTCAGCTGAAAAATGGAATGAATGAATAAGGAGTAAATGGACAAAAAATAGTTAATATAAAAATCCATGTGTCTTGTACAATTACTAGATCTCAGGAATCTTGTTCTTTTTGTTGGCAGCATATGTATATTGCATGGTCACATGTTTTAAAATGCTGTATGTGGATTGTCTATATCACCATAAGAAGAATAGCTCACATTTCATAAATTTCATTGATAAAGTACTGAGGAAAAGATTTGCAGAGATTGTTTTCCCTCAATTCATTCCATTCATTTTTTTTCTCTTCTTTTGGCCAATTATTCATTTATCCCATTACCACAAAAGGTGCTAGGTTTGCTAATACACTGGCGGAGAAAGTGCGATCTTTGGTCTGAAGATGCGATGGGGACTTTGTTAGAAACAGTTTTATTAAAATAATGCCTTAATTGCAAGAGATTTGGAAATTCTGATGTCAAAGTCTGAATTAATTGCCAGAAAGGGAAACCTTTTTGTTGTCCTGTTTAATATGCTCTTGCTTGACAGGGGCCTTAAAGCTGGTGTGTTCAAAAACTGAGTCCAGTGGGTTGAATGGATTCTGATCCTCTCAAGGTGGTTCTGATGAGGCAATATCCAAGAGCACTTAGGTCAGAGTTAATGCTCATTTACTTGTTGTTGTTGTTGTTTTCCTTCAATTACTGCTTGACTCCTCTAAACATGATCTGTGGTTATTTCAGAAATCACCAATTCCTTACCATCAAAAATTGAACCAGATTTCTGAGAGCAAATTTAACCTGTATTTGAGAAATATAATAGTTGCTCAAAAAGTCTTAGACTGCGTTTGTTTTCCTTGATGCAATGCTTTTAATTTTTCATGCTTGTTTTTAATAAAAACAAAAAGTGAACTGAGAGGGGATGCTATCATAACATGCCTTAATCATGGGGAAAGGTAAAAACATACAGGAGATAGGAGAAAAATTATATTGCATGGCAGGAAAAAACCCCACCCAAATGCACATTGAATTTGGAGCCCTTCAATACTTTACTGCATGCAAACTTTACTCTTTACTCTTCATTGCTAAAGAAACTTGTTTTAGTTGCCCAACTGAGAAGGATTTGTTTTACGTACATTTGTGGAGATGGCTAATTTCAGTCACATTAAAAGTATACATTTTTACATGTATACATTTATACATATTTATTTAAAATTACTCTTTTTTTTCCTGTAGGAATGACTTTTGTTGTAAACTGTCTTGCTGAGTAGCCTGTGTTTCTATATAATGAAGTACCACTGGAGAGAAAAGTCACTTGTGGCAGGTAGCAAAGAAATTTCAATAAAGTAAACTCTTAGTATTATCAAAATTATACATTTGGGGCTGTTAGCATGGCCTAGAAAAAGATGAGGACAGGCTCATCTCATTAAAAGAGAAGAAATAGTGGAATTAGCTTGAATCTAATTACAAGCCACACTATCTAATGTAAAAACATGACTGTTTTTTCACTCCCATTCATTTTGACTAGTAATTAGTTTTGGCCTCTAAAATGCCACCCTTTAATCATCCAAACACAGATGTGATTTGCCGTGCAATTTAATCTTGCTTTAATGAAGAACTAATGGACGCATCGCAAATTACTTTCCCTGTTGGAGAAAAATTCTATTTCCTGCTTTTCAAAAGATCAAGAGTATCTTGTGATAATAGCCCAAGCGGCCCTGGCAGCCTCACCGCACAGAGCAAACAAGCTCTTTTACTCAACTCCCAATTCAATGGAGAAAAAGAGGCTACAATTAGCAACAAAGCAGGGGAAACGCAGCATTACAGCCGAATCACTTTCTGTAGCTCAACCCCCAGCAACCACTGGCTTGTTAGAGCCAGGTCTAAAGTGTCAGGCACGAACAATGCGCTGTGATAAATTACTCTCTTCAAACAGCTGCACTGCTAATTTTCAATTATACACACAAATGGCTCTCAGATTGGAAGAAAATGGAGTGCATGGGGAGAACAGTAGTAGATTTCTATGTTTGTTTGGTAGTGAGTATGGAGGCGGGAGAATGACATCTTGAAAAGAAAGCCATAGTGAGGAGTCAGTGTTTGAACTTCAGAAGATGATCCATGCGAAATCTTAGGGAGACCTGTGGTTTCCCCATTTTGCTCTGGGCTCTGGAAGGTGTGAAATTTCGAGTTACTCTCCTTCGTGGGTTTGTTTGTTTTGACCCATCACTAACTTATAATGAAAATTTGCTACTGACCTTGCTGCTGCTCTGATTTGGTGAGGAATCCCAAAGCCTCTGTTCCCTGGATACCCTTCCTTACCATTGTTGTACAAATCCTTGCAGACGCTTCCGTCTCCTTTCCTACTTCCCTAGTTCCCACCAACCTCATTGTACTTCACCCCTTTACTCTTTTTACTCCCATCAGCTACAGTCCTTAAAACCAGAGTTCAGTGCTTTATGCCTAGACTCTGAAGACACATCTCCTCCACCCAAATAAATTCACCTCTTAGGGGAAGGAAAACTTTCTCAGGGTTTTTTTTTTTTTGTGAACAAGATTTTGCCTGCAGGATACTCAGGTTTTGCCCTCAAATGAAAACAGGTGTCACGACATACTCCTTCTTAATTTTTGGCTCAGAGATGTGAAGTGTAAATTAACACACATTATTATTCTGTTTTCTCTACCCATGTGTTTTCCTTGTGTCCTAAGTGCCAGATTATTTTTTAGTTAATTTCAAAATTAGAGTTCAAGGAGGTACATGCTGCTGGACCATCTCTTATTATTTCAGGAAGAAAGAATGGTGGACCTATACCCAAACCTGCCCCACCCTGGACCACTGGCATGTACCTTTGTGGAGCAAGTGCTCCCCTTGCCCCATCCTATTTGATCAACTGTGGCTATTTCTCAAGAAACAAAAGGCAAGCGTTGGCTTTTTCATAGAAAGACACTTGCTAAAGATCTGAATGGTGGCACAAATTTACTTTCTTATAGAAAACAGAAAGACTGTTCTTGATTAATCTGTTTCTGTCTTATTCCAAGCAGGAGGCTATAGGCACAAGTGCCTTTAGCTCACTTTTTTGGAAATGGATTTGTGACCACGGGAGCTGCTCTGTTGTCTTGAGGCAAGGATGTTGTTGTTGTTGTTACTGCATTTTTCACCTTGAAGATGTCATAAATCCCTTGCTGCTATCAGCATCAGTTCATTGTGTTCAGTGACAATGATGCACTGAGTTTTGGGTAACTGTTGGGTAATAGGCCCCTATCTTACTGTGCTGATTTAAGCCCAGGCTTCCTTTGACTTTAGTAACCGGAAATAAGACAACAGATGGTCTCATCTGTTTAAGGGCCACAAATTAACAAGACATAATAATTTGGCCAGAAGAGGATAATGGCTATTAACTGTTCTGATTTCTAACTATTTTCTAGAAGATTAAGTGTAAGTAAATTAATGTTCAAAGGGGCCTCCAGAATAGAATTTGTTTTATTTTTTAATGTTTATTAATTTTTTTTGAGAGGGAGCAAGAGAGAGAGAGAGCAGGGGAGGGAGGGAGGGAGGGAGAGAGAGAGAGAGAGAGAGAGAGAATCCCAAGCAGACTCTGTGCTGTCAGTGCAGAGTCCGATGTGGGGCTTCATCTCACGAACAATGAGGTCATGGCCTGAGCCTATATTAAGAATCACTTAATGGACTGAGCCACCCAGGCGCCCCATGGAATTTGTGTTAAAAAGAACAACCATTTTATGTATGTATGTATGAACAACCATTTTATTTATTTATTTATTTATTTATATTTTTTTAATGTTTATTTTTGAGACAGAGAGAGACAGAGCATGAACAGGGGAGGAGCAGAGAGAGGGAGACACAGAATCCGAAGCAGGCTCCAGGCTCTGAGCTGTCAGCACAGAGCCTGATGTGGGGCTCGAACTCACGGACTGTGAGATTGTGACCTGAGCCAAAGTCGGACGCTTAACTGACTGAGCCACCCAGGCGCCCCTGAAAAACCATTTTAGAAGGGAGGGCAGGGTAACCACTTCTGGAGTAGTGTTCCTCAGCAAGGAAAGACTCTAAGCATTATATGTTTGAATTAGGAATATTACCATTCAGAGAAGACTATTGGAAAATTTGAAATGCCAGTTATTAAAAGTTACTTTTCTTGATGCCGTTGGGGAAGACTACTGGGAGGTGGGGGATGGTTGTAATAGTGAGTGGAAATGCGGTACTTTTTTTTTTTTTTTTTTTTTTTTTTTTTTTTTTTGCTGAAGTGGGATTTTATTCCTTCTACTTTATAATCGTTACAGAAATTTAAACCTCAAACCATTTCAGCCCAAGCTTATACTAAGCTTGTTAGTGGTTTCTGATGCTGTGGACGATAATGCTGCAGCATTACCATAAATCAGCAGAATTAACTATGATCTTCAGAAGCATGCTTGAAAGTGGGTGACAGAAGTCTGCAATTTGGTGCTCTGAATATTATGATAACATTCTATATTAAATGTTCATAATCTACTTAAAGCTGAGCTTCAAGTACATTTTGTATTTGTGCTTTGCCCAATATTAAAAACCTGTAACAATTATTACAATCCATATGAGGCTTCATTATTTGCAAATGAAAAATGTAAAAATATATGGTCACATATGTACCAAGTGGCCTTTTTATTAATTTTTTTAAAGTGTTAATTTGTTTTTAATCTAAATGTGGTTACTGCTTTGTCCATTTAAGAGTTGGCTTAAAATTGTATCTTTATCACATTACCATTCACAAGGAAAATCATATATAGATTCAAATACATTTTGGATATTACATTGTAAACTTCTAAAATATGTTATTCACTCTGCCTTTTGCATCAGATGTCAGTTTTTATATAATCTTATGCCTTGAAAGGGTCCATATTGGACACAAAGTCCCAGAAGCTAACACTCTACTTTGAAATAAACAATAATTAGGGTCTGTAATATGTTTTTTATACACCCCCCCCCCACCTCTACTGCGATGACATACTCTCTGACGTGGTCCCTAAATGACCCATTTGTGAGCAGATTGAGGTTTCTTTATTGCCCTTGTTATTCTGTGTTACATTGCACATATACCAAAGCCTATTCCTCAGTGCTCTAGAGGTGAGACGAAAACATCTAGGCAAGTCATTCTTAGCAGGTGGGTAGAAAGTGAATTTTTTTACAGTGTTGAAAAAATATGATTGTTCATTGCTTAAACTGAAACCATCACCCCGCTGGTTAAGCTTACTTCTAAATAGCACCTCCAACAAAGGTTATATAGCACAATTGGTTGGCTAATTCAACAGGCAAGCAAGTTAGATACACCAAGCATTTTAAATATGTAATTTATTGGCCTAAAATGAGGATCAAATGATGCAAAATGTAAACTCAACTTTATTTTCCCACTGGTTTTGTGCAAGTGTGAGGAAATTAGAATTTTGACAGTATTTTTCATTTACAATGGTTATAGAGAAAAGCTCATCTAAACCAGATCCTAAATGGGATTAAATGTGATCTATTTTAAATGGATCATCTTATAAAAACCTCATAAGTTTCTAACACTCAAATGCTTTCAGAGAAGCTCTGCCTCTTAGGTCTTGATTGGGGATGCTGGAGGACTGAGTCCTTGAGATTCTGCAGGGCACAGTGCTTTCCTCAGCGCCCTTGTTCCCCGCCACCGCAGCCAGCAGTTGCCAGCAGCCCTCCCTCTCAATGTCTCTGTGCCCATATTTCATCCATGAAAAGAACATCAAGAGAAAAGATCCACAAAAGCACTTTGAAAGGAGAAACTGCTATGTGTGTGCAAGAGATACAACAGAATAACAATGATAAAAATCACAATTTACTGGATACCTACTAAGTGCTGCAGTATTTAAATGCTTTACACACATTTTTCAAACTCTTACAAACAGCAGACAAGGTAGGCATTTTAAGTTTTATTTTATAGGTGAGGAAATTGAGTCTCCAAAGAAGTTAGCTTACCATGACCAACAATTTGAATCCAGGGGACTGTTTCTAAGGCTCATAATTTAAATCTCTGGACTACTCTGGCTCTAATTATTTAAATATATCTATATCATCATCATTTTAAAATGTGTGTTAAAATGAATGCTCTAAATTACATGGTCAATGTGTTATCACTTATGAAAACTAGGATTTTGGTGAATTTCTTTTCCAAGGGAACCAGATTTGAAAGGCATTTATCTTTTGACCATATTATTGGGAAAACAAGGAAATGTTGGGGTTGCCGGGGGGTTGGGGTTCTCAGAACACTCAGTCAGGGACATAATGACTTTGGTATAAAGATGTAGTGGTTGAATTTGCTACTTTAAGTAGATTCAAACTGAGACTTTCTTTTCTTTTTCTTGGCATGATATGCATTAATGATGTTTTCATCAAAAGTAGCATTATTTTCCCCATGAGTCTAGCAAAGTTACAAGAATAAATGGGCATGTAAGGTATACATGGACTCCTTGGCATCACTGTTTATAATACTACAGAAAATTTAGGAAGAAAACTATGTTTAGAGACTTGCCTTATCAGTAGCAAAAGAAGATGATATGCTAGTCAAGATATGCTAATATGCAGAGGGGTTTTAATTCAAGAATAGACCAAGGAATCAGTGGGACAGAACATAAACATAAGATCAATGTATACATAGGGATGTAGTTATAATAAAAGCACATTTCAAATCAGTGGAATAGATGAACTCTTCAATCCATGTGTTGAGATAATTGGTTGCCAATTTGAAAAAAAAACCCCGGCAATTATACCCCTACTGTTTACAAAAAAGTCCAGAGGAAGTAATAATATAACAAGCAGGTAAACATACAACAAAGCCAACAAAATAACACGGCCAGAAAAATCCTAGAAGAAAATATAGGAGAATTTTTTTTAACGTTAGGGAAAAATGTTTCTTTAATTTGATTTTTTAAATCTTTATTTATTTTTGAGAGAGAGAGAGAGACCGAGTGCGAGTGGGGGAGGAACAGAGAGTGAGGGAGACACAAAATCCTAAGCAGGCTGCAGGCTCTCTGAGCTGCCAACACAGAGCCTGACGCAGGGCTCAAACCCACGAGCCATATGAGTTCCTGACCTGAGCCCAAGTCAGATGCTTAACCTAACTGACTGAGCTACCCGGGTGCCCTAGGGGAAAACATTTCTAAGCAAATCACAAAACTGCCAAGTCATAAATGAAAAGAAGTGGCAAGTTTAACTACAAAATGAAAATCTTTTCTATAGCTGTAAGAAAGACCCATTAAAAAATATTAAGACAAGTAAAGGCTGGAAGAAAATATCTGTGATATATGCAATATTCAAAGACGTTATATCTACAATATGTAAAGTTCTCCTAAAAATCCAACAAGAAAAAGAAAAATATTCCAATGGAAAATTGAGCAAAGGATATGGAGAGGCAATTAATTCCTGGAAGATGAAATACAACTAAGTAGTAAACACAGATGCATAATTTCACTACCATTCAGGAAAATGCAAATGAGAACAAGTTATCTTTTTATCCATTAAAGTAGCACAAATTTAAAAGCGTACTCATATCCAGTGTTAGGATATAAAGAACACACTCATACTGTGGTAGAATGTGAGTTGATACAATGCCCATCAAAATTAAAAATACCTAAACTACCTGACCCAAACAGTCTATTACTAAAAATAATCCTATAGAAATATTTTGCACATTTGCTCAAAGATACACGTACAAAGGTGTTCATGATAACATTTCTTGCAATGACAGAAAATTGGAAACATATTAAGAGTTTATCAACATTAGGATAATAAATATGGTACAACCACATGTGGAATGTTATACAGCCATTAAAAAGAATGAAATATAGCTATAGATCAAAATAAGGCCATTGATTAATGAAAAAAGACAAATCTCAGAATGTGTGTGCTGTAATCCTTTCTATGTTATCTATATGTATATGTGTAGTACATAGAAAAGTTCTGGAAATTGTTAATATGAGAGGTAAAGCAAGACTAAAATTGGCAAGTTGCAAAGTGTGTGTGTATGAAGGTTTTACTCACTATACTTGTGTATTGTTTGAAAAAAATTTTTACAATGGTCTTTTTTATTTTATTTTTTGCAGTGAAAGTAATAGTAATAAGAAACCCAACCATGTAAACAAAGCATATTGTGGGGAAGACAAAAGTTCTTATTAACATATCCTTGCATATTTTCTAGTTGCTAACCCTTTCCACAGTTTAGCACTGAGTTAAGAGAAAGAACTTTTGAGTCAGATATGTGCGGATTAAAGTTCCAGTGGAAAGTTGCTGAAACTTTGGAGGACTCAGTTTCTGCATCTGGAAAATGGGGATGGTGGTTCTTATCTTACAAGATTGTTGTGAGGGTTTATGAGGTAATGAACCTCAATTGCAGAGCTTGCAGTCTAGCCCAGAGTCAGAGTAGATTAATCGTGGCTCTATTTTTATAACTTTACAACAACTCTGTGATGCGGGAAGACATATTTAAACTCTAATTTTTTACAGATGGAGATATTCAGGCTCAGACAGGTTAAATGGCCTTTTCAAGATCAGACAGAATCTGGGACTAGAATTTGGATCTAATTATTATTATTTTGGCTTCTGGTTCTTTTTCTTGGAAGCTGAAGAAATTGAAGGTTGGATAATTTTTACTCTAAAAATTACCAATTTTTTTCTATATTTTAGAAACTACTACTGTCACCTGTGAAATGTTAAAAAAAAAAAAAAACTAATTTGCAGTGGAACTTGGCATTACAGGAACCCAGTAGCTCTACATAATTTTTTATGAATTGCCTGGCTTCTAGTGTAGAAATATCTGTCATTACTGGGGCAGTAGGGCAATGAAAAGGGCAGATGTCTGTTCCTTCCTTCATCTGATTCAAATAATCTCTCCTTCCAGACTCCCATCTCACCCCAAGTAGCCTGCCCATTCTTGAATCTCAGCTTTCCCTTTTAGTTGATAGGATCATCTTGTCTCCCGCTTGCTCCTCTGTCACCCTGATTCCTCTTTTGTAACTATAGTGCAGTGCCTGCTACCCATGTTCATTGAATGATGAATGGTTATGGAGTTTCACATGATCTTTTTTTCCCCTAGTTCATTAAGGAGACAGAATGTTTAGTGCTGCAGATTTCAGTTCAATATAAGGAAGAAATATCTAGCAATGGGACAGGTTGTCTGGAAAGGTTTGAGGATCATCTGTCAAGGATGTCTGCAATGAGTAGGAAGCTACAAGATCATATATACAATCTCTCCTTGACTCTGAGACTCCAGAATTTTAAAATAAGTGTTGAGAATTTGTTTTTGTTTTTGTTTTGTTTTTGTATCGGATACTTGAATCCTGAGGTTGGGTAAAGATAATAATTTTTTATTTTTTCCTCATAGAAGTCAAAACCTAGAATTAATGGGTTGGCAGACATGGGAAAAACATAATCTTAAGGAATCAGTCTTAGAACTGGAGGTTGGTGGGAAGCTTAGAGTCTGGCCAAGCAGGGCATGAAGGACCTGGGAAATTGACATGTATGTCTTTTGGGGTGTGCTTTCTTGGAGGAAACCGAGCTGGATGCAAGAGGATATCCAGAGACATCAGTAGGTGGTGTCTGGTTAGATAGCAACATTAAATGGTAGAGTTAAGAGAAAGGTGTTCTCAAAGATCAACAGAGAATCCTACACTAGGAACCATGTGGAGATTCAGGAAGAAGCCTGAGGCAAAAGTGGAAGAAGGTGGCTAGACCTCCATCTTCAGACTGGAATTCAGGGACAGATCTCCAAAGCCACAGGTGACTGGGGAGAATCAAGTAGGTGTCAAGGTAAGAACACAGTGCAGAGCATGGAAGTCACTACTCAGTTCAAGGGATAAGGTAAGATGCCTGGTCAAGATAGAAATCTAGTTACTAGAAATGGAGCTCAAGGTCAGAACACAAAACACCAAAGACAATGACATAGGATTTTTAAGTTACTCCTACATAAACCAACATTAGGATGAGTTCTAAAATAGCCTCTCTTGTCCCCAAACAGCCAGGAAGCATGTAAGGAACTGTTTTTACAGTTAATAGCCAAGTGGGACATTATAGTGGTAAAATAAACTAATATAGAGGCCATTTAAAAAGAAATGAAAAGATATGCAATATATCACTTTATTAAAAATGCTTTCCTCATACCTCCCACCCCCCATTTTGTTTATTAGGAACATTTTTGCAGGTGAAATTTCATTTAGTTTTACATTAAGAAAATTGAAAGAAGCAGTAGCATTTCTTCTGTTATTTTTTTTTACAGTAATTATTTTCAACTTTTTTTTTTACTATAAATTACTTTTTTAAATGGTAGAATTATTTGCTCAAAAATTATGCTTATGTAGCAGATATGGTGTATATATCCAATGGAATACTACTCAACCATTTAAAAAGGACTGAAATTTTGCCATTTCCAACAACATGATGGACCTTGGGGGTATTAAGTAAAAGTAAATAGAAGGAGAAAGACAAAAACAGTACAATTTCACTCATGTGGAATCTAAAAAACAAATAAAAGCCCACATATAGACACATACCAGAAGGGAAGAGGGTTAGCGGGTGGGCAAAATGGCCAAAGGGGGTCAAATATATGGTGATGGATAGTAACTAGACTTTTGGAGGTGATCACTTTGTAATGAATAAAGAGGTAGAATTATGAAGTTGTATACCTCAAAATTATATACCAATCCTACTCAGTAAAAAAAAAAAAAGTACGCATAGCCTAAACAAGTAAGCAAACAAAAAATTATGCTATGCAGCTGGAGAAAAAAATGACCTGTTGGTTGTTAATAGTCACAAAATTACCACTTAGCATTATGCAGTTTTTATGAGCCATCATCTATTTTGAGTAAATATTCCTGTGATCTGGACCTAACAATACTCTTTTCACAAAAAGGCCAACTAATCAGGTTACTCTGATCAGTGCAGAAAATAAAATCAGGATCTTTGGGCCTTGCCCTTGGCTGTGGAACTAAAACTGGGTCTCTAATGAAAACATTTTAGAAGACCAGAGATGGTATGAGTTTTCTTTCGGTTGACCACCGTAAGGCTTCAAGGACTTGCTTCCCCTATGAAGACAGTTTTCTTCAAGACTGTGGTCCAGACAGACACTCCAGGAAGCCAGCAGGTAGCACACAAGTTTTATGAGGGCTTTGATTTGCATGAAGTCTCCTGCACACTTCTGAGCAAAGGACGACAGGAGGGGGAGATTTTCCATGAGGAGATTCGTTGAGTTTTTGTGCCAATTGAAGACTATGAATTAATGCTTTTCTGATATTCCTAAAATTAAAACCCCATGAACTAACCATTTCAGGGTATTAAGCTTTGCTTCAAAATGCATTCTCCACAGATGAATCAAAGGGCCTAATGCATTTGCTATTTGGAAATAATAAAGCATGAAATGGGGTGCAGGACTTATATATTTACATAAGAAGAAAGAGCTGGAAAAGTTTAGGAAAAACAACAACAGAGGAAGGTGCCAATGTGAGACTTGCTCTGAAAAAGCAGACGTGTAAACCGCTCCTCTTCAAACTGCCACCAGGTTTATGACAATTGAGATGCAGAAAGGATTTCGGAGGTGTCCCCTCTTCCTTGGGTTCCCTAGAACTTCCTCTAGATTTTGGCATTTCCCTTGCCTTGCTGTGTACTCCCAAACAAGGTCAAAGAGAAACAAAGGAAAAGAAAAACATTTTTTCCCCAAATTTTCAGTGTTGGTCAAGAATCACAATTAGGAAAATAATACTTAGAATGGAAAAGGTCACGTATAGGAACTATAGGAATACCAGAGACCTAATTTTTACCTTAAAATCAAGTCAATTCAGACATTGCATTTTGTGTAAGAAAAAGTTGTCTAAATCACATGTAAATGTGTACAGCCTCTTTGCAATCTCCTATACCACCTTGTGGCCCTCAAGGTAATTCCATTGAAGAATCGTGGAGTAGCATAGTGTTGTAGCTATGCACTGAATATCCTGTTAAGGTAACTAGGATTTTTGTTGTTGCTGTTAAACAAAGATATCATTACAGCATCTTTTAAAACTTTATTTACTCACAGCAAAACAAATTCAAGTCCAGAGTCCTGCTTTACAGTCCCTAGGCAAACAGAGGCTGTGTCAGTTAGCATTGAATTTGACTGCATGTGATGTCCAGTCCAAAGTTACAGAGACTTAAACAGGATTAAAAGTTTACTTTTCTTTCAAGTGGAATTAATGTGTAGGTAATGAGTCCGGGGCTGATGTGGTAACTCCATGGTCATCAAGGAGCTCAACTCTTTTGTTCTTGCTGCTTTGCCATTCTGAATTTATCTCATGTCCAGAAACAGAAGTTCTTGCTCCAGTCATCATGTTTGTATTTCAGCAAAGGAAGGAAGGGAGGGAGGAAGGAGGGATGAGAGAAGGAAGGAAGGATGAGAGAAGGAAGGGAAGGAGGGAGGGAGGAAGGAAGGAGGGATGAGAGAAGGAAGAGTGAAAGAAGGAAGGAAGGAGGGAGGGAGTATAGAAGATGGAAGGTAAAGGAGATTACCAGAAGCTGCCACAAAGCTCTTCGAGTGTATTTCTAAAGCCATTGCTTAATTTAATGGCTATAGCTAGCCGCAAGGAAGGCTGGGACTGTATTCTTTATTCTGGGCAGTAAAGTGCTGGTGTTTTATTAGTCAGGAAGAAGGTGAGAATGAATTTCAGAGTAGATGGCCACCAGTCTGTGTTTGCATGCCAGCTAGATTCTTATTCTAATATCCAGCATTCATTCTGTTTATTTCTTCACTTTTAACCAAGTTTCTCCTGGATGCAAGTACAGAGCACCAAAACACCAGTTATATTATGCAATCCCTATAATAATAATTGGGAAGACAAGAGGTAGAGATGGTTTCTGAGAAACAAAAAACAAGGAGGAAAGGCCCTTTTCAACTTTTTCTCTCTTGCCCCCCTCCACACAAACTTGTATTACAGCTATTTTTTTTTCTTATTTCTTTGCCAAAGCACCTCACTATATAGTTGAAAATATTTCCTATGATCTGGAGAAGAGAAGGATGACCATTACTTGGGTTTTTCGGACTTAATGGCAGATTATTTGACAGGTCAGCTGGATTGTCTAGGGAATTAGTGTAGAAGAAAATATATAAGGGCCATCAATTATAAGAGAGATGCAAAATCTTTTTTTTCTTTTTTAAATCACTGTTAGCTGAAGGAAGTCAAAGCCTTGAGTTTCTTTGGTAATTTCAAATACTGTCATTATATATCTTTTGCTCTCAAGTTTTTGCCAACCATGATAACCAGTAAAAATGGTGAGTTTTACCTATAACATCAACATGTGTTCAATGTTAGAAATTCATTTGTTATCTATTTCATCTTCAGGGTATGAGTTGCCTTAATTAGGTGAAGTTATCTGGTAACATTCAAAGACAATGTAGGACGAAGACTTGATTGTGCTGGCCTTGAGAATAAAATGATGTGAGTTAAGACTAAAATAATGTGGAATACCTGGGTAGCTCAGTCGATTAAGCATCTGACTTTTGCTCAGGGCATGATCCCACAGTTCAGTTCATTAGTTTGAGCTCAGTGAGGCTCTTGCCCTGACAGAGCAGAGCCTGCTTTGGATTCTCTGCCTCCTTTGGATTTTCTGTCTCCCTCTCTCTCTTTCTGCCCCTCCTCTATTCGTGCTCATTTGCGCGCGCTCTTTCTCTCTCTCTCTCTCTCTCTCTCTCTCTCTCTCTCTCTCTCTCTCACTCACACACACACACACACACACACAAATAAACATTAAAAAAAACAAAAATTTAAAAAAACGTGTTGATTAGATGATAATGGTACAATATGGTAAAAATAATATATACTAGATCTGTGTTTCTTAAACTTGAATGTGTACGATAACTGAGGGGTTTGTTAAAAATATTTGTTCCTGGTCCAGCCCCCAAACCCAGGTTTATCCCATCTGGGATAGGGCCTAGGAATCCAAATTTTTGACAAGCATTTTAGGACCAAGCTTTAAGAAATACTGACCTACACATTCCGGTAGCATGAGGACATTGATAGAACATGAAGTTTAATACGTTAAGAACTGGATTTGGCTCATCTTCCCCATTTACTAATTCTGGGAGCTTGGGCAAGCTACTTAACCTCTAAACTCAGTTTCCTCATTTTTAAAGTAGGTAAATATATAAGTACCTTATAGGATTGTTTTTCAGATTAACTGGAAAAAGACAGGTAAAAGCATACTGTACATTGCTTGGTGCATAATAAACACATAAAAAAGTTCCTCCATCATGGCATAACCTGTTGTGCTCCATAGAGACTATCTACTTGAAAGCTCCATCACTAAGCACCCAAAATTCCTACCAAACAATCAGGCCTTTGGGTTAAAACATTGTCTTTAGAAAACACCTGTTGTTTCAAAATAAGTCACTTGGAACTGCTAATCCTTATCTGGTGCTTCCTGGGGTTTGTTGTGTGGAACAGGAGTCCCATGAGACATTAAGAAGGGGTATAAAAATGTGTTTTTTGGTCAAATAATTTTGGAAAATATAGGATTAAATGGAATCAATAAAGTTTCTTTAGTATAAGACTTCCCTGAGCCTTTAAAACGTTAATGTACAATTTGAGTTTATAAGAGGGAGTTTTTGTATAAACAACTTCCAAATTTAATGGGAAAATCCCTTTAATGAAACTTAATCAGGGTATTTGGGTCTACAGAACACACCTGAGAAACACAATGACATATTTCCACACTGAAATTTTAGATTTGCTAGCCGAGACCAGTAAGTCATGAGAGACACTAGCATGGTGATTTAGGGGAGAGGGAATAGAAAAAAAGCATGGGACGTGGGATCTCGCCTGAGAGGGCAGATCCAAGTGAAGAGCTCACAGCAGCCAAGGACATCATCGGGATTCCAGGGGTCCTGGAGGCCCTAAGTAAGAAGGATTCAAAGTTAAAATACCTTAGTCACAGTTTAATACTGCTTGGCTGGGGGAACAAGTTCCCTGCTTGCTTTCTTGGTTCTAATTTTTACTTTTATAGTTTCTGATCTGCCTAATTCAGGTCACTCAGGTACTCACAATGAAAGTTCATTCCTCTTCTCTTCCACCAAAAAAAGCAAAACTCTTATTGGATATTTAACATATGTCAGACATTGGACTTGGAACTAAGATTCAAAAGATGAACAAGTTATTTATGTTCTTTAAAATTTTTTTAAAAAAATGTTTTACTTATTTTTGAAGGAGAGAGAGAGAGAGAATATGAATGAGTGGGGGAGGGGCAGAGAGAGAGGGAGACACAGAATCTGAAGAAGGCTCCAGTTTCTGAGCTGTCAGCACAGAGCCAGACTCGGGGCTCAAACTCACAAGCCGCGAGTTCATGACCTGAGCTGAAGTTGGATGCTTAACCAACTGAGCCACCCAGATGCCCCTATTATTTATGTTCTTGAACACCATCTAGTAAGAAAGAAGTATAGGTAAATAGATGATTAAGATTGTGTGGTAATGTCAATTAAGTTACATATACCACTTACAGTGAATGAGGGACAGTGTTTCAGGAATTGGGGGTATCAGGAATATTTCATGTATAAAGTTATGGTTTAGCTATTTCTTGAGGGAATTAAGGGTTGCCTGAAATGCAAAGGCTTAGAAAAACTAAGGATAATAAATTTCTAGAGGACAGATTTTTTTTTAAATTTTTTTTTAACGTTTATTTATTTTTTTTTTATTTTATTTATTTATTTTTTTTTATTTATTTTTGGGACAGAGAGAGACACAGCATGAGCGGGGGAGGGGCAGAGAGAGAGGGAGACACAGAATCGGAAACAGGCTCCAGGCTCCGAGCCATCAGCCCAGAGCCTGACGCGGGGCTCGAACTCACGGACTCACGGACCGCAAGATCGTGACCTGGCTGAAGTCGGACGCTTAACCGACTGCGCCACCCAGGCGCCCCAACGTTTATTTATTTTTGAGACAGAGAGAGACACAGCATGAACGGGGGAGGGGCAGAGAGAGAGGGAGACACAGAATCGGAAGCAAGCTCCAGGCTCTGAGCCATCAGCCCAGAGCCCGACGCGGGGCTCGAACTCGCGGACCGCGAGATCGTGACCTGAGCTGAAGTCGGACGCTTAACCGACTGAGCCACCCAGGCACCCCTAGAGGACAGATTTTTATCTGGAAGCAAAGGAGCTCTCATATTTGATAGGAGCACATAGCCCTTTTATGTCATAAAGGATTGGAGGTAAATTCTTAAAACAATGATGCTAAATCCACCCTATAATTAAGAGCTATTTTTCATTCATGGCACAGTGATATTTATGAAAAAAAGTCAGCACTTAATAGGCTACAGATAGAGGAACCTAATGGACTGGGTGGTCATCCTGATGGATTTTCCTCTCAGATGGGCTTTCTTGGAAACCCGCATGGTCACTGCTGAGTCTTGTTTTTATCATCTGTGCTCTTTGCTTAGACCAGTTCTTGGATCAGATTACCAATCTATTTTCATCTGAAATTAACTTGTGCTCCAAGGGGGAAATTCAAGCCTCAAACATAACCAGTGTGAAACTATCCCTGACTATTGGTGACTGATCCATAGTACCATCTTTTCCTGAATTTATGGTCTAAAAAGAACATTAGACACACAACTCATTTGCTAGAGTTACCTCTTATATGGGATGATTCCTGAAAATTTCTTAAATTGCCATTTAAATTGATAGGGTCTGAGCACTCTGAAGTTAAAAAAACAAGAATTGACCAATTTTGTTTTTCTCCTCTCTTCCTTGGAGCAGTGGTATTCAAGGTTTCAATTTAACTATAGAATGACAAACAGAGAAAATAGGAATTTCTCCCTAAGCGGGAACACTATATGAAATGTGAGGTTTAGGGACATGTCTAATATCTCTTTTTATTTTTCCTGGTTTCTTGTATGGTTCCTTGTTGGTTTGTTGGTTAGTTTGGGGAGAGAAGACCTGTAGGCTCTTAGAATTAGAACCATGAAGCTACTTTCCTGAACAAAAATGGCTACTTACTGTGAAGGTAGCCAGAGAAGCCATCTCTCTGCCTCAAAGTAAGTATCTCTGATAAATACCTACCTTTTTTTGCAACACTCTATGTATTTAAATATTTTTTTAAAAACCTGGAATTTTATGAAATAAAGCTGTTTTCTCTTAATTTTCAGGGAACAGGAGTTTTAAAATATGCATAGGCAAAGCAGAGATAAATGTCCATAGACCTATTAATTATTTAAGTTCTGATAGGGGAACGATTAAAGAAATAAGAATGTTACAAGCCACTAATGTATATGCCTCTAGTACTTTTCAAGACAATGTAAAAGAGAAAAATAGAACACTGTCTCCTTCATAACTGCTTTTGCTTTAGGCAAAACTTTGGCCTTGAGGTCTGCTGCCTTGCTTCCGTGATTTTCTTATTTCAACAATTGCACTAAATTCTGGGTAAATTAATTTTCCCTCAAAGTGAAAGGCTCTTTTAATAATTCCTTGAATGTTCACATCATTGTCATTAATGGCCTTTGTTCTGTTCGCTGTAGGATAACTTTTTTATATACTTGTCTTTTCAAATGCTTGCTTCCCATGAATAGACATCATAGTCACTTGAAAAATCTCCTGTAAATATGAATTTTTTTCAATATTATCAACCATTGTCTCATAATTTTCTTTTATAACTCTGACTTGGAATTACAGAAACCCTGGTCATGAATACCACGTCAAATTCTATACTTGTAGCTTGAAAAAAGCAGTTTGATAATAAATACAAAGCTTATTGTAGTTAAAAAAAAAACAATAGTAAAGCATCAATATGGGTTAGGATTCTGAAGAATTTATTTTGTAAGTATCTTTTTGTTCTCATTCTATACTTTGAGGTTTAAACTGAGAATTCAAGATATAAAAATATGAAGAGTTAAGAGTTCAAGGAAATGTCATTTTTGGAGATCATATTCTTGAGGTTTTTGTTGTTGTTTTTTTGTTTTTAATTGCCAAGAGATGTATTCAGAGTAGAATAGTGTTAGACCTGTAGGCTCCATTGAGTGACACACCTGACTGAGTTCATCCATCGACTCCTCCACCCATTAGCTGTGCAACTTTGGTACATTCATCTATAAGTTGGAGATAATAGCAGCTCTTTCAAAGGGATTTTTATGGAAATTAAATGAAGTAACCTATATAAAGGGCTTGGCAGTGTCTTAGAGGTAGCTGTTATTTTTATCATCAAGAAAGCTATTGTTGTTATTATTGTCTGTATCTATTATTTTGGCATTGTATGATATTTGCAGCAAGGAAACCAAATAATTCCAGGAATGAGAATTTAGAAACTTTCTTTTTTGTAGAGCCCCAAGGAACCATATTCAGGGGTTATAGTACTTTCATTTGAGGGGCTCCAGTAAAAATACAACTTTCCAGGAGAGCTATGTGATTAAATTTTATTTTTGTGTCCTCCAAGTGACTGGCTAGCCATGTAGAGCAGGTGAAACCCACACTCTTAGTTCTCAACATAGAACAACACATCATCAGGGGAGCTGAGAGTAAACTTACACACCACATACCCAGTTGTGTCAAGAAGCACTTTATTTTTCTACAGGTAAAATTAATGTCTGACTCTATCTCTCATTCCACTGAGAGACAGGAATTCAGTTTCTACCTAATTCAAGTTTGCGTCTAATCCTGCAGGGTTTACATGGAGCGCACTCAGTAAGGGTTTGGGAAGCTTGGCTCAAAGAGCTGGGTGCAGGATTCATTTTCCAATTCATTTTATTTTTCTTATTAAAAATATTTTTAACATTTATTTTTGAGAGAGAGACAGAGTGCAAGCAGATAGCAAATAGAGGTTGTCTAGACAAGGGGAAGTTAAAGGACAGAGGAGGATACAAAAGAAAATAGTGTTAGAAGGTTAAAATGGATTGGAGAGGCACCTGGATGACTCAGTTTGTTAAGTGTCCGACTCTTGGTTTGGGCTCAGGTCATGATCTTGCGGGTTCATGAGAAAACCTGGCTATTACTGCAGAGCCTGCTTCAGATTCTGTGTCTCCCTCTCTCTCTGCCCCTCCCCCGCTCATGCTCTGTCTCTCTCTCCCTCTCTCTCTCTCTCTCTCTCTCTCTCTCTCTCTGTCAAAAATAAACATTAAAAAAAAAAGTTAAAAAGCCTGTGAGTTTTCTGTGTCTCTGTGTGAATATGGACAGTTAGCATTTACCAACATGCATTGGTCTACTTTCTCTTGTTTAAAAAAAAGAAAAAAAACTTTAAAAATGGGGTTATAGAAGGTCAGCAAAGGGTGGGTTTGAGATGTTTGGGTGGGGTAAGGGGCATTTTGACAACATGGCTTCTCCTTTGGCATGTTTAATTGTGATGTTTAACAGACATCCTTGCAGTTGAAGATGGCACTTTTAAAATGAAATTCTCTCTTAATGATGACTTGAGACCTGTCACTCAGAGAATCAGCAGAACCTGTAGGATCTTATTTGGAATTGACATTCTCTGTTGTAATTTTGTTCCTATTTATTTTTAAATTTTCTTTTTGTTTCACTGGAAAGGAAGGATGATGCTCAGTTTTAAATGTTAAAAGTGTATGAGTTGCATTGTTACAATAAAACTAAAGGAGTACAGGGGGGCCTGGGTGGCCCAGTTGGTTGTGTCTGACTTGCTTTCGGCTTAGGTCACGATCTCATGGTTTCCTGAGTTGGAGGCCCACATTGGGCTCTGTGCTGATAGTGCAGAGCCTGCTTGGTTGGGTTTCTCTGTCTCCCTCTCTTTCTCTGACACTCCCCTGCTCATGCTGTCTCTCAAAAATAAATAAATAAACGTTAAAAAAAAAAACAAAACACCTAAGTGTGTACACAAACACACACACACACACACACACACACACACACACACACACAGCCGTGAATTCTAAAGAGCCTGTAATAGTAATCAGAAAATAAGAACTGAGGGGTGCCTGGGTGGCTCAGTCGGTTGAGCATCCGACTTCGGCTGAGGTCATGATCTCACAGTTTGTGGGTTCAAGCCCCGCATCAGGCTCTGTGCTGACAGCTCAGAGCCTGGAGCCTGCTTCTGATTCTGTGTCTCCCTCTCTCTCTGCTCCACCCCCACTCGTGTTCTGTCTCTCTCTCTCTCCTTCAAAAATAAATAAAAACATTAAAAGAAAATTAAAAAAAAAAGAATGCATCTGTACTCTGCATTCTTTTTTGAAAACTTTATTTATTTTGGGAGAGTGGGGGGAGGGGCAGAAAGAGGAGAGAGAGAATCTTAAGCAGAGCCAGATGTGGGGCTTGATCCCATAAACTGTGAGGTCATGACTTGAGCCAAAATCAAGAGTTAAGACACTCAACTGCCTGAGCTACCCAGGCACCCTAAGTACTCTGCCTTCTTGTAGGTCATCCCTCCTTCTCTGAATAATGAATAGTTCTGGCCAAGTGAAAAAAAGTCACAAAGTAATATAATATTCTTAGAAGGGAGAGATCTTGTTAATATACCCAAGTTTCATCCTATTACACCAACCAATCAGTCAATTCAGACTGTGGATGTGAATATTTGTAATGATTAAAAATATGAATCAGTGATACTTCCCTAATATCCTTTGGTTATTTATTCACCATGTTAGATGTGCAAAGAGGTGGAGAAAGTGTTTTTTAATCAACCAGTTAGCAAGCAGGTTTGGGGGTAGGAGTGGGATAGGGATTGCACCATATGAGTTATTCTGCACAGTTTAGCTAATGGGAATCATTCTCCATGGCTAAGAGTTTGTATGCATTGCTATAACCACACTCTTGAAAATGTAACAAGCTCCTATAAGGGAAAGAAGTTGGTAAGTGTAAAATCTGGTATTAAAGTGGTGGTAATGTTCATGCCAATATAAAACAATGGCAAAGGCAGCTACCATGCAGGCTGTAGGATATCTAGTGATATAGTGGCTAATTTCATCCCTGATTTGTTCCCTTATGGCAGAGAACTTATTCATAAAACATTTGTTGAGCACGGAGCACTGGACATGAAAAAACAGTAATATACAGACCCCAGTGTGGAACTTATGGTATGGTGCAGGTGGACCACTCCTGATTACCCTCTCACGCTCCGACTCTCCCAGTTTATATGGATTATGATCAGGGTTAAGACAGTCCTCCCAAACTTTATTTCTAATTAGTTTGAGCTGTTTTGTAACACATAGATTTATTCTCCTTAATGGCAAAGAGTGGTGAAGATGAGCAACTATTGGATATTATAATTGAGTGCATTACTGTTCTTTGATAGCTTTGAAATTCAGAGCCAGGTGTAGGAGAAAAGGTGTTTTTCTTCTCAACTCATTTATTCTCTTACCCATTTCTTCTTTTCTTCACTCCCTATCTACCTGCTAGAGCCACAGTGAGAATTATTTTAATTTCTAAAAGGCACTTCTGTGAGGGAGAGAGAGAAAAAAATGTTACAGTGGAAATAAACGTTGGAACAGGCAGAGTGCCCTCTATGAAGGACACTGAAGTAGCTAATAGTTCCCCTAAGATATTACCAGTGAAGTGGTCCTATGTGAAAGAAAGGTGGCATGAAAGATCATTGCTTCAGTTATTTTTAATGGATTGCTATTCCCACAAAGATCATGTGGGGAATGGTTCTGATTGGTTGACTGGTGCCATCAGAGGTAGTTTGTTTAGCTGTGTGACTAATGCCACTGTTTTCAAGGTCTGCTCATGGTACTTCAATTAGATGGAGGCTGTGGCAGTTAGAGAAGCTTTCGTGAACTCTTCCCTGAGTTTCAGGAAAGGAAAACTTTTCCATTAACTGTGAAGTTTAGAAAAAAAATCCTATAATGTATTTCTTAACCAGATTAGAAACCAGAACCCTGGTAGGCTTTTGTTTAGCTATTTTGCTGAGGGTGTTCTGCTGAGGCCATGCAAAGAATGAATAATTCACATTGAAAACCTTAGCATTTTACTTAAAAGCCTTATTTTCATTTTTGGAAAATGTGACAGCAAGAATTAGTACTGGCACTTCTGTTTCAATAATGGTGGTGATGTTTAAATGACAACAAACACATAATTGGACTTACATGCACATTTATGGACACAAAAATGTCATTACCTATTTTGGTGGAACATTTTACACTTACTCTATAAACAACAAAAATCAGCTTAAGTTGTTTTCATCTATAAGCAATGAATCAATGTGAGAAACCCTTGTGGCATTCACACTTTGAGAAAAATATTCTTTTTCTAATTCCCTGATCTTGAAAGGATGAAATTGTTTGTTTTAAATAAGATCTTGATGAGTCCTCCTAAAATAAATGTTAACCCATTTTCATAACATTCCTAAAGTTCCTTTGAATATCAATAATTAGACTCCTCCTCAGATTAGAGATAAACTGTAGCAGAATGATTTTTATGCTTCCCTCAGTTTGATTGAGCTGAAATTGTCTGAATAGTACAGGGTATGAGATTGAGCATTTTATGGTGAGAACAGAGGAAAGAGATTAGGAAATCGAATGTTGTGGGAAGAATGGGGGAACTCATTAATACTACCGTGGGTACCAATCATTTCACCCATGGAAAACACAGGATAAGTAAGTATGCAGTGCAACAAAGTAAAACAACTCTTCTCTCAAGATTACTTAAATACATAAATAACTTAAAAAAGTAAAAATACATTGCCTTAGTAGAGTGTTTTTCTGGATGTTGCTAACCTTAAACATTACAACGTGCATTCGATTTGAATGGCCATGAAACATTGATAGGTTTCTTCTAGAGACCCTTTTAGTCCACCTATTAGTTGGGACATATGGGTAAATTCTGAGAATTAAATCTATAAAACAACTAGCTGTAGATATGTTAAGATCGACTGTTCTGTCCTTAACAACTTTAGAGGATGAATCTGTGTTTTCCGTCTTTCAGTGGCTCAATAAGAATGTAGCTGCTGCTGTGTGTTTTATGTGCTCCCTGTTCCTTTCTCAGGCCCAAGTGATGCTCTGTTCTTGCTGTTTGACCAGGTTGCTCCATAACTCAGGAGCCCTCAGTGGTTTTTGTGTCAAATACAACTCACTTCTCTAGCAGATGGTTCAGTACAATTTGTGTTTATCTTAGGTTCTGCCCGGGAATGCAAGCTGTCTCAAATGCAGTCCACAGTGGACCCCTTGCACCTTTGATCCCTGACATCTGGCTTACTGCTCCCTGCTTGGTCACTGAGTGCCTTCATGCTCTTTGTCCTATCAAATCTAACCCCAAGAAAGATTTTAAACTCACAATATGGTTGAAATCAATTATATTGTTTGAAGTGTTATGTCTCTTTGGCATATCTACATTTACTAGCCAACGCAAGTTTTAGATAATAAAATTATTCTTTATTGGTAGAATTTAAGTCTCAAAAGACCTAGGAAAATTTTTTGGAGGAGGGTGGGGGTGCAGGTGAGTCAAGGGGTCTTGTCCAGAACCTTGGAAAATACTCCCAGTCTCTTACTCTGCTTACTTATAAGATTAGTTCTGGTGAGGCATAACTCTCCTTCTCCCAAACCATCTCTCTCTCCCACCTTTATACTGAAGATCAGGGAAACCTCCACTAAGAAGCTTTTCTTGATTAGTTTCACCGCGCCTCTGCCAGCCTGTTTAAATTCTGGCCTCCTCTTCCACTGTTATCAGGCTGTTAAAGACCTCCCACTTTTATAGGCCCTACCCTACATCACATCACATCAAAATGCACAGACATCCCACATTAACTATATTTATTTTTTTCTATAAAAACAATTTAAAAGGATCATAATACTTGTACATCTAGAATTTTTTAGCTATGTATAACTTGTTTAAGATTGACTATAATATCTTGGCAATAATTGTATATTTTCAAAAATCTTTGTGATGAGAATATATACCTTTTTTTAAAATGTTTTTTTTTTATTTATTTTTAAGAAAAAGAGTGCGAATGGGGTGGGACAGAGGGGGGTGGACAGAGGATCTGAAGAGGGTTCTGCACTGAGAGCAGCAAGCCTGATGTGAGTCTCTGACTCATGAACCACGACATCATGAGCTGTGCCAAAGTCAGATGCTCAACCGATTAAGCCACCCAGGTGCCCCGAAAATATACCTTTTTTAATGTAATGAAGTTTTATGAATATTAAATTTCATAGACAATTAAGAATGCATTAGGGTGACAGTTTGTGGAAATATAATTAGCACTTGTTAATTTACTTTAAAAGTTTTTTGGGGGTACCTGGGTGGCCTAGTCGGTTAAGCATCTGACTCTTGATTTCGATCCAGGTCATGATCTCACAGTCAAATTCCTACTTGGGATTCTCTCTCTCCTTCTCTCTGCCCCTCTCCCACTCAAATAAAAAAAAACATTTAAAAAATCTTTAAAGTTTTTTGTATCTTGAACTAAATTTTCTTTTCAGGTTTCAAATATTTTTACAAGTTCACAGAATGCTCATAGGCACTCATTTTACTGATTTCTATGTATCAGGCAGTGTACTGGCAGCTGGAATTAAAAAGCTGAAAAGACAAAGTCCCTGCCCTCAAAGAGTTCAAGGTGTGACAAAGATATTTAAGTAAATAATACCCACACAGTGTGGTAAATGTGCTAATAAAAATAGCATTAAGCACACAGATGACTCTGAATAACTCTGCCCAGCCCAGCTCCCAGGGCTTTGAGCATAGCACTGACTGACTTCCTAGATTGAAGAGTCCCTGGATCTAGGTACTTCATAGAGGATTGTCTCATTGATTATTTTCACATTCTACTTAATAGCTAATACATTCTTGAGCTCTTGTAGAAATCTGGAACATCTACCAGAATTGGTCTGACAATTTTCAACCCATCAGGCCACACTTTGTTTCCAGCTGCCTCCCCTTCTGCTGTAGAGATAGAATATGAACCACAGGGTGATCCGTTTGCATGTGATCTTCTTCACAGAGAACCTTTGAAGTCAATGCTAACATGATTCCATTGAACAGGTGAGAAAATAAAACCTCAGAGGAGATTCATTTGCCTAAAATCAGGTGGCTAGTAAAATGGCAGAGCTGAGATTCAATCTCCTGTGTGTGGGACTCCAAAAACCTTACCCTCACCACTCTGTAGATTAGGACACTGAATAGCTCATCCTCAAACGCATTTGTGTGGCTGCTGTTCTCTAAGTAACTTTGTATATACATTTTCTCATTAATTTCCTTCTCTGTCAATGAAGTGTAAAGGGACTTTGAAAAAGAAAAAAAAAAAAAAAGAAAGAGAAACTCTGTCTCAAAAAAGAGGTAGAAAACTTTTATTGGGAAAAGATAACTCAGAACGGAAAAAATACTGAGTATAAAATCATTCCCTCAAAACCCTTAGCTTTTCCCATAGGTTCTTTTATAAAGTGACAAGCATTTCCATCTTCACCCTACATTTTTTTGCCTACCTTAGGAAGAAATATTTTGCTTGATACATAATTTTTGATAAGGGAAGATTCATCAGAATAAAAAAAATCTATAATATTTCATATAGTTGAATGAATTTTAGGATGGAAGTTAAACAGAACAATAGGAGTATTCATATTATAACAACCATTTTTAATGATCTAATTTTCAGATTTTGTTAGAAGCTGAGAGTAGAACCCACACAAACATTGAGTTAGTGAAAGGTACTAATAGCAAAAATTCCTCGGAGTCATGAAGATTAGTCTTTGCTGTAAGTTAGGATAATATTCTGTTAGAAGAGTTCTGATTTTAGTATTGTGTAAGCTGTTTTCTTAATACGTATCTACCCTCTGCCTAGGTGATATTCATGAAATAAGGCATAGATAATGCATTTAGTAACACTGAGCTGAATCATACAAAACATAATTTGTGTGCAATTTTGGGGAGTGTAAAATAAAAGTTGTTTTAAGTGTTAGAAAAAGAATCCATAAAAATAAAGCATTTTAATCAGAGAAAAAATTCAAAAGCTTGTGTCATAAAGGAAAACAATTTACTTGTGCTGGTACCCTTAATAAGTGCCCCAAAGCGTTCCAGTGCTGTTACATTCTCTAATGATATTACAGTATGTGGCACATCTCATCTAATCTGTTAGTAAAATCCTAAAGTCACTTATGTCAGTCTCTAATGCAAGCCAAATGAGTCTTTCCAGTAATAAGAAGCTTCGCAGAATTAGTTTTCGTTTTGCAGAAAATTGCCATTGGGGCTGGCACTTTTATCTAAAAATTTCACTCGTGCATAAGCAAAAAACTCATATATTATTTGGTTACATTCCATCAGTATGAGAAATAACATTGTGAGAATTCTATGCATGCTAATGATATATAGAAATCCACCTGCTTTCAGATAAAATGAGTTTAATTTTCTGTTGCCCACTGCCTGGTTGGCCTTTCATAAATTACTTATGCACAGCTATTATTAAAATAGAAGGAAAGCAAATTAGAAAGTCCTCCTATCTCTCTACTGGATTTAGCCAAGGCAGGGCTGTGACAGCTAGAGTCAGCGTTTTTGAAAAAATTCTGCTCTCTTGAAAAATTTTGCATTTCTATACAATTCTATACCACTGTTGTAAACGTTCTGACCTGCCTTCTTACCAAATTAACCTAAATCCTTTCTATTTTTCAACATTAATGGAATCCTCTAGAGTCCTGCTGATATATATTAAAATATATTTATTGGTTAATTTGAATTCCAGCATTTTGTACCTCATTTCCAGTGCTCCTGTTATATCTGAACAGCTTTGAGCTTTAGCATTAAAAACTTACAAATTAAGATACATGCAGTACATCTTACAATTATCAGATCAAAACAACTTAACTTTTATTGGAGTATAGAATGGCAAATTTAACTTTCTGATAAAAACAGAAAATGAAGAGTGTGAA
This sequence comes from Panthera pardus, assembly GCF_024362965.1. Taxonomy (NCBI): domain Eukaryota; kingdom Metazoa; phylum Chordata; class Mammalia; order Carnivora; family Felidae; genus Panthera; species Panthera pardus. Next base: position 85,477,566 of record NW_026526721.1, read on the forward strand.
AGAGTTAATTGGATTTCAAAGGGTGTTTTTTAGATGGTGGGGGAGGGGTCTTTATTGGTCAATGAATACTTGACCTTTTGGTTTTAAGGACAAGTGAAAAGTTTTTATTTCTAGAGGATTTTGAAGCCCAAAGTTCCCAATCATTTAAGACTAATTTCTATTAATTATTTTGCTCTGGTCAATTATGATCACAGGCTTCTTAGAATGTATCAGGTGGCCATGTCTTTGAAGGCTGAGTAAGCATCCATGAGGCTCTACCCTTGCCATGCTGTGGTGTTAAAAGAGCTATCAAAGTACTGCTTGCAAAGTGACTTCAACTGCAGTTCATATTGAAAAAGATAAAATAAAGACCACTTTCAAGCCATTTCATAAAATCTCAATATAAAGAGATCAGTTTTTAAGACAATTGCATCCTATGCCAGGAAGGATGGTTATATTACTCAAGTAGCTGTTTAACCTAATATTGGAAAATAAAATATGCTCATCAGTTTCTCTTGTTAAGATCTTTTTTATAGTGTTTTGATACAAGCTTTGTGTATAACTCAGTGGAGTTTTTAAGAATATCGTGATAGTATAAGTTTTTAATACATATAAAATTGAAAATATATGTATTTGTGGTGTACGTGCGAGGTAAGGGTGGAACAGTTTTAGGAAACTATGGTGGAATAGGGACGGAGACACATACCTCTTTTTTTCCTCATCTGTGCCCTGAATTCTAACTAGCCATTTTGTTTTCCTCTTTGGGAGGAATCTTTCAAAGGTAACCAACGAACTTACACTGATGTTCAAAATAGATGTTCAAAAAGAATACCAGGAAAACAAACCTAGCAACACAACTAGAAGACTTACAAATGACTTTGAAATTCTGCTGTTGTAAGATATCAGAGGAAAATTTTATTTTCAGGTCTGTCTACAGCAGTGTTCACATAGAATCATCTTCCTCCTAATAAAGTTTAATGATAAAATGTTCCTTCAGAGAACCAGATGAAAATACTATTTATATATCCAGCATCATTAATTCTAAAAATTCAGCATGTAATTACATGGTCTTATGATGCCTTTAAAATAAAACTATTCTGAAATTTGCAAAGTGAATTATCTCGGAAAGATAGAATACAGAATTTAAGATCAGTCAACCATGATATGTTAATCATCTGTTTATAAAATACTTAACTAGCTGAAGCTTCTTAGTTGTCATGTTTTTACCTTGGCAGTGGTGGTTTGAGCCAAGAAATCCCACTGAAGACAATCAGAGTGTCATTACTCCCCAGGCGTCTGCATAAAGTCTAGCACCTGCATGAAAAGAGAAACATCTATTCCTTTAGATACTTTAAATTGTCAGCATGGTTGGCATTGTGTAAACACAGCTTCCTATCAGTTCTAATGGTTACTAGGAAGAAACATAAATCTAAATTGAGAATAGGAAATGAATTAAATTATCAGGATAAATCAGACAAAAAGCTAAAATAAAGTTTAACAAATAAGCCAATCACATGCTATTCCTCAAAAACTGTAACTTTTCCTTTCAGACCGGTTGCTTTGAATTAATTCATCATTTAATTTATCGGTTGTTTCTCTGTAACTTGCTTGAAAGACAGCATGAATGGGGTTGTACATGAATGGGGTTGCAGCATGAATGGGATTCAAAAGCTAGGAACTTTTGAATTTGACAGAGCTAGATTTGAGACTTCGTTTCGGCATTACCTAGTGATGTTATTCTTGCTAGGTATATAACCTCACTTAAGCCTCAGTTTCTTCATTTATAAAAATGGGATAATACCTTACTCATAGTTTGTTGGAAGGATTGAATAAGATCATATATAAAAATTATTTACTTTTGTGTTTGTAGGTGCTCGATAAACATTAACCTTACTTTAGTGCATTTAATCAGCTGTAGGTATGTAAGGCTTTTTTACTTAAGTTTTTTATTTTTATTTTAGAGAGAGAGCATGAGCAGTGGAGAGGGGCAGAGGGGGAGACAGAGAGAGAGAGAGAGAGAGAGAGAGAGAGAGAGAGAGAGAATCTTAAGTAGGCTCTATGCTCAGTGTGGAGCCCGACTTGGGGCTTGATCCCATGACCCTGGGATCATGACCTGAGCTGAAAGCAATAGACGGTTGCTCAACCGACTGAGCCACCCAGGTGCTCCTGTAAGGCTTTTTATTTTTATGTATTTATTTTTTAAAAAAAATTTTAATTTTTTAAAAATTTATTTATTTATTTATTTAAAGAGAGAGAGAGAGAGAGAGAGAGAGAGAGAGAGAGAGAGAGAGAGGAAGTGCAAGCGAGGGAGGGGCAGAGAGAAACAGAGAGAATCTCAAGCAGGCCCCACACTGTCAGCACAGAGCCCAACATGGGGCCTGAACCCATGAACCATGAATTCATGACTTAATGTGAAATCAAGTCACCAACTCAACTGACTGAGCCACCCAGGTGTCCCCACCCACCCAAGGCTTTTTAAAATGTGCTTCAGATCTTATACATTTTTTGGTAGTATTATAGGTATGATTTCCATATATAACTTCCCTTTAGTCATCTGTAGGTATATAAAAATATTTTTGTTGTTGTTCTTTTAGATCTTATGTGTGGTTTTATAGTGTATTGGTATGATCTCCATATATAACTCCTCAGTGTATACATCCCTGAATACAAAATTTTGTACATTTTGGAGATTTTGAAAATATGAAGGATATCAGTATATTCTTGAATTTGAAAATACTTGAGATGCTCATTATAGAATATGTATTTGGGAATTATAGAACACTAAGTTAAAAAATGAAAATCTTTCCATATTCCAAAGATTTTTCAGTTGTCTTTTCAGCTAATTTCTATACATTTATCTATATATTTAATTGAGATCATATTGTATTTGCTAAGATTTGGTACACATTTAATTTACTAACATATTAACCGTTCCTGATGACCTAAATATTTTTATAAGCACAATTTTTAATGACTGCAAAATATTCAGTTGGGTGACCTTACAGTAGTTTATCAAACCATTTGCTATTTTTGAATGCTTAGATTGTTTCTAATTTAGGTCTATTGTATAAATTTATTTAACAAACATTTTTTTGTTGCTAGTGGGTTTGAACTGTTTAAATGTGTATTTGAATTGTCTTTGGAGAATCATCTTTTCTTATCCTTTTATTATTTTTCTGTTGGTGTATTTATCTTTTTCTTATTGACTTATAAGACCTATGTATATATTAAAATATAAATCCTTAATCATTTTGCATTTTTTTGCCTTTTAATATTATGATGTTTTAAAATATATATAGTTTTACACTTTTATAGTGAAAAAGAAATCCTTCCTTTTATTTGTAATAGTATAAAATTTAATACTTTTATAAATACTACTTCCAAATATTTTACTTTTGGAAAGTAGAAAAATTATTCCTTAAAATTAATTCTTTTTATAGTTTTATTTATTAAAAAAATTTTTTTTAATGTTTATTTTTGAGACAGAGAGAGAGATAGAGACAGAGCATGACTGGGGCAGGGGCAGAGAGAGAAGGAAACACAGAATCCAAAGCAGGCTCCAGGCTCTGAGCTGTCAGCACAGACCCTGATTCAGGGCTCGAACCTGTGAACTACAACATCATGACCTGAGCTGAAGTCAGATGCTTAACTGACTGAGCCACCCAGGTACCCCTAGTTTTATTTTTTACATTTTATAAAATTCACCTGAAAGTAATTTTTGTATTTATGAAGAAGTAGGGTATTAGTTTTATTTTTTTCATAGAGTAGGCCACTTTTTCCTATTTCTTATATTGAACAAGTCTCATGGATTTATGATACTTTCTGACTTCTCAGTTATCTATTGGATCTGTTTAGATCTGTTTACATCTGTTTATCTGCAAGTATTATTTCTCCCCTAATATTGTGTTCTTTTGTGCAATACAAACCTTGGTTATTTTTATCACTATTTTGGCCATAATAAAATAATTACAATTACAATAAATGATGATTATGAAGAGGACAAGAATTATCAGTTCAGTCAAGTCAATGACCTATTTGCTAGGTAACCGTGGTTAAACTATTTACCCCACTTGGGGTAAGTGAAGTGGGAAGGATCTGTAAAATGGGGACAATAGTATCCGGTGAACATTGTGGTTGACTCCTCACTAGGCATTTTACTCTCTTTACTCCAACAGTTATGATGGTCTTATCATGGTTAACAGAAATTGGTTTAGATAGAGTCCTGTCTAAGCCAATTTCGGCCAATAACACTTGAGAAAAGTCTTGCTTAGGGCTTCTGGAAGGAGTAACAGATGGGCAGGATAGTTCTGGCCTGTCTCTGACACACACATACATTCCTCTTGAACATGAACAAGGAATTCCATTTTTTCTGTCTACTAGTGGCAGTCATCTTGAGATTGTGAGGCAAGTCAGTCTGAGGACTAAAGCTGACTCAAAGAGAAAGAAAAAGCTGAGGAAATAATGTGAAGTAGATCCTGAAGCCCTTATATCCCTTTGTCTGAAGCCCACACTACTTCTGGAAGGTCACTGTTAGTTGAAGTTGGAAGCATCCTGATTGATACATATTCCCTCTTCCAAGTTTAGTGTGACAAGCAAATAAAAGCATGATTCCTTAGTGCTTTAGACTATTGCCAGCAATAATATGTGGTTGTCATCATCAAGATGTCATTAAATATGAAAATGTTGCTGTCATTATGCATGGGTTAGTCGATCACTCATCTATACCAGCAAAAAATGTTTGAGCATGTAGCTTCAATCTATTTATTTATTAGATACATTACTGTGCATGTATACATGATAGAGTGTATATTAGATATATATATAACATTGCATATTATTGTATACATTATAAAAATTCACAGAAAAGGAAGGAACTAGGAAGAGAAATAAGAAATAACTAATTTAGGGGCGCTTGGGTGGCTCAGTCGGTTAAGCGTCCGACTTCGGCTCAGGTCACGATCTCACGGTCCGTGAGTTCGAGCCCCGCGTCGGGCTCTGGGCTGATGGCTCAGAGCCTGGAGCCTGCTTCTGATTCTGTGTCTCCCTCTCTCTCTGCCCCTCCCCCTTTCATGCTCTCTCTCTCTCTGTCTCAAAAATAAATAAACGTTAAAAAAAATTAAAAAAAAAAGAAATAACTAATTTAAAATCATTTTTTTTGTTCACTGATGTTACAAAAAACTTTTTCCTAACAGCATCATTATTATTAATTTTTTGTAAAGTATCTGCCGATAACACCCCATTGCCAAATACCATCATAGAAAAGGTCAACAAATCATGAGCAGTTATCTTTAAAAAAGTGGCACAACTCTCCTCATTCACTTCAACAACTCTTTTAAAGGGCTTTTTAAAGAAACTACTAGCAAACACCTATAACATACCAGGCTTTTCATGGTCACTCCCAACCTATTTCAGATATTGTAAAGATTCTATTCTTTTTTTTAAATTAATTAATTTATTTTGAGAGGGAGAGAGCGAGAAAGAGAGAGAGCATATGTGTAAGTGGGGGAGGGGCAGAGAGAGAGGGAGAGAATCCCAAGCAGGCTCTGTGCCGTCAGTTCAGAGCCCCACACAGGGCGCAATCTCATAAACCATGAGATCATGACCTGGGCCCAAATCAAGAGTCAGACACTTAACTGACTGAGCCACTCAAATGCCCTCAAGATTATATTCTTTAAAGTAACATCTGTGTGTATACTTAGCCTCACACATAAGCTGCAATAGGCTATAATATGCTGAAAGTTTATAGACCTTCAAGTAGGACTTTCCTGTTGACCCTCTGCATTGCTTAAATCACTTATTTCCCTTCACCATACTGACAAACCTTTCCTGTTAAGTTGACCAATTTAGGGTGTCAATGTTAACTATAGTTAGGTTGACCAATTTAGGGTGTCTATGTCAACTATATAATACTTCTAGTGTTTATTTTATTCCTTTTTAAGAAAAATATAAATATAAGCTCATTATTTCTTTCCATAGATCAATGGATTATCTTATGTCCTCTTGGTCTATGAGCATCCTGCACTGGGATCCATTAGTTACATATCAATTGTGAGCTGTTATTAAAGAAAAACTAACAAAGCCTTTATACAAATCTGTTTTTTTTTCAAAAGCAGCAGTCATGAGATAACATGTCAAAACAGTTGAAAAACAGATCCTAAGAGAAGACTACTCTAGTTGACACACTGTTATAAATGCAATGGCTCTATGCCATACATAGATCTCATACAATGGCAAAGGTTTGTTATGGTATGAATTATAAAGCTTGTAATCACAGTCACAAATACAAAATAAGACTAGTTGTTGCTAACAGGGAAATAGAGGAAAAACAGTACTAAATCAATGAGATTTGTTCTACTGGGTAAGGGACAGAACTAGGAATTTATCATGGTGTAACCAAACCACATGAAGTATTATCTTAAACACTTTCCACAGCAATAGATAGCCAATAACATTTTCATTTATTTGTGGTAAAATTTAGCTGGATTGAAAATAAGGTAGAAATAGTTACATCGGGGTACTCTGAGCTCTTGGCAAGTGAGTTACACTATATAGCCAAAGTGTATTGCTTCCTAAGGACTAAACACTCAATAATCAACCTTTTTATTATATTTTAATTTTTCTGGTATGGGTTTCAATCATTTATGAACTAAGCAAAAATTTCCAAGACTCTTCTGTAGATTGTTATAGAGGGCTCATCTGAAGTGTGTAAGACCATTTGTTACATCATTAAGTAACTCTCTACACAGCCACTCTTTTTGAATTCTTGCTTTGCTTTTTACGGTGTCTCTCCTCATTTCTTTTCCTTATATATAGTCATTTCTTGTTAATAAACTAAAGTCTGCCTCTCCAGCCCTTCTCTCCCTTCCTAATTTGATTCTTTAAATCACTTTTGGCCTTGAAAGAAGTTAGAAATGTTCATTAAAGACTAAACTGGTTTTGATTACTGGCATAAGTTCTCTCCTATGAGCAGACTATAAATTTTACTGCCTGAGTATTATAACATACATTTTGGTTACTTAATATTATTTTTTTTGGTTTTGGGATTGGTGAGGAGGCTACAGACCCATGGTTCAGAGTGGGTTAGCTGTTACTTAAGCACACAGTATTTTCTGCTTTTGACTTGGTGGTAGTGGATTCCTTCAAATATGATACATCTGTTGATTGCTAAGCCTTTAACACACAAAAGATAATTATGACTCATTTCCTGTTATCCAACTTCCTGAAAATTTTTTCTCTCAGAACAGGGAATTTGGAAAAACATATAAACATCCTAAGAAATGCCAAGAAGGAATTCTGCACTGAACATTAGTGACACCCTATTTAATTTTTGTTATTGTCTTAATCTAAGACCAAATTACAAAGTATTAATTGACCATGAATTGTTTCTTATTGACTTAGGAAAATTCAGAGTCATTGCCGCAATTTTTGGCTGAAATAAAGAAGTAAATTGAAATAGTAACTAAAATTAAAATAAAATAAAACTGTATTATTTGCCCTGCAATAACTTTCATATTATTTGACTACTTACCAAACTACCTAGGGTTGACAGTGTTCACTTGATATTTGAAGTGCATTTCATAATATTTTTTTTTGCAATTTTGTAATTATTTAAGACCTATTCCTTGAGAAGTTACAGAAATTTAGTAATCAGAATAAAGTCCAATACTACTGCTACTTTCTGTCTGCTTTGTATTTACAATCTTCAAAGCATTCTGTCTATAACTTACTTTTTTTAGTTTTTGGAGCAGTGCCAAGAGGCAAATGGGGCAGGTATTAGAACTATTTTACAGATGAGAGACTGAGCCACTTTAAAATTGCAGCTAAGGGACTGACCAAGGTCACAGAGCTGGCTTGTAATTGGTAGGACTGGGATGTCAATGCTGAGTCAATGCCTTTTGCCCTTTAGCATGCTGCCAGAGGGGGCAGTTCATAGAACTGTTACGAAGGTGAATGCTTGATAAAGACCTACTGATTAGGGGCACCTGGCTGGCTTTGTCAGTAGAATGTGTGACTCTTGATCTCAGGGTTGTGGTTTCAAGCCCCAGGTTGGATGCACACATTACTTAAACATAAAATCCTAAACAAAACAAAACAAAACAAAAACAAAACCCCACCAAGAACCTACAGATTAATTGATTGGTAAAGAAGCAAGTCCTCTCTAACTGAAGTGACAAGAAGCTGGCAAGGATCTCAGAACAGACCTGGAGACGACCTAGCATGTGCCTGTGCATTTTCATTCTCAGTCACTGCTAGACCCTGTTCGACTGTGGATGAAATGGCCCAGGAGTCCTTCTTCCCTGACAGTGGCTGTTATACGTGAAGCAACTCTCCATTTAACTGGGATTAAGGAGGGACCATAGAAGAGTGACAAAGGGAGTCATCTCCTTACTAAAGAGGCTGAAAAAATGTTCAGATTCACAGTTGTTAGAAACAGCAGATCTTTTTTTTTTTTTTAACGTTTATTTATTTTTGAGACAGAGAGAGACAGAGCATGAACGGGGGAGGGGGAGGGGCAGAGAGAGAGGGAGACACAGAATCAGAAGCAGGCTCCAGGCTCTGAGACATCAGCCCAGAGCCAGACGCGGGGCTCGAACTCACGGACCGTGAGATCGTGACCTGAGCCGAAGTCGTACACCCAACCGACTGAGCCACCCAGGCGCCCCAGAAACAGCAGATCTTTGACACCATACCCATGTGGAAAAAGACAACTGGTAGAAATTCCAGTCCTTCAAAGTTCAAAGTTCCAGGACTTCAGAGTTCTGTTGTTTCTTTGAATCTTCGAAAAGGACTTTAGGATGTTGTACCACGTATCAATACATATAATATTTTACAATAATCAGTCCTTTGTCCTCAGAAGTTAATTTTCTTTTTTATTTAGCATAGGACATATCCTAGGAACTTACTAAAGGGCATGCTACAATATTAAGAATTCTATAATTAATGTTGGCCAGGATTTGAATTTAAATCCTTTACTTTTCAGGGTCTAATTAAACTGAGACATTATTGTGAGTAGAATGAGACATTTTCATGACCAACCATATATTAATGGTTTAACGTGTAAGGATTTTATGTTAAAAGTTTAAAACATATTTGGAATAATGCGTTTTCCTTTGAAGTTGAGTAAAGTGAAAAGTTATCTTGCCTTAACATAAAAGGAAATCACCTTTGATATAAGAAGCCTTAGTAGGGCAAATATTATTTTATTTCTTTACAATACTCAGTAGCTCTAAAATACACCGTAAGATTGTAAATGTAATTATAGACACAACAGGAAGATAACCGCTATAGTTTAGTAGGTTTTGGTTCTAAATTACTAATTCATCTTAGATCACATTTTTAGCTGTTCAGTTGAACTCTTTGGGGAATGTTAATATTTGCAGGTAGCTTAACTGCAAAACTATTGATATTATACAATTGTGCATTCAAGTGCTTAATTTCAGGTTATAGTTGGGCTATAAAATGTAGTTTAATATATGTTCTAGAAAGTAAGCAATTAGAAAATAATCATCTGTTGATGTTTATCGTGTACTCTACAAAAGAAATAGTGTTCATTTTCTGGCAATTATTTTTCCCCCCAGAACTATAAATTGTATGCATTAACAGCATTAACATCTTAGATGTCTACAGCAATTTTTTCTCAAATAATTCCAGTGCTTTTTACATCTGTTATTTCATTGAATCTTAACATCACTGTGTTTCATTACATTTCAAACTTACTAATCAATGTTAATTGAAAATAGTATTATAAAACTTAAACCTGAAAGAGAAATGCATAATCTGAAGTTTATAAACTATAAATATTACAAAAAGAACAAACCTCCAAAAATGCTCTGTTCCATAAAAGAATATTCTTCAGATTTCTCAAAGACCAACATATTGGTTAGGTTATTTAAAACTCAACTAATATTGAATAAAATCACCAGATATAAATAAAACAGCCAAAGATGCTACAAAATAAGCCTTCAATTTTTGTGTAAAATAAAAGTGTGTTTTCATGCTCATACAAGCTTATAATCTTCTTCTGCCCTACTTCTCTGATCTTAGGAAGAAAGGATCAAGTTCTTTTGGTTTTTTTCAGTTTTGTCAAAATAGAAATCATAGATCTTAGGAGAAGGGGACAGGGAAGCGCAAAAAAGGTCAAAGCTGAGGGCCCAGGGGACTGAAAAGAAAGCTGAATACATTTTCCCCGAATCCGACTGCTTTCTGGAGTTGGCTTATCAAAGTCTCGTGTTGTAGTAATAGTATAACTGTCATTCAGATCTATATTCTTCCTGCAAATAGAAAAGTAGCCTATTAATTTTAGGAAGACTGTAATTTTCACAAAGCCCTTAGATTAAGGCCCAGCTCACTGAAAGGAATGGATGAACACTGAGAGATGTTTAATTTAAGATTGAACTTGGATGATTTACCTTTGTCACCACCAGCAAATCCCAAAGTTGGATCTCTTGAAATTTACTATGTTTGGTTTCAGTAGCACAGGGGTTAAGTTTTCTTCGAACTTGCCCTAGGCTCTTCTTACGAGCTGGGAAAGCAGTTCTCCCAATTCCCAAGTAAGTTTATTCAAGACAGCATAAGGCAGAGCTCAAATTCTTCTGTTGAGAACTTATCACTACTCAAACCATAAGGAAATCTAAAGAAGGCTGCCAAAATGCTTCTCTGCTCCTTTCCTGCACCAAGAAAGAGATAAAAACGGAAGATTTATAGAGCAAACTACAATGTGTGGAACACACACACACACACACACACACACAAATTTTTAAAAACCCTACCACTTTGTCTTATTTGCATGAGCACAAATCGCTTTCAACTTAATGCCAGAGAAAAAGGCAACATTCCCTGTGATGACTTACTGAAAAGCTCACTGTATTTGTTTGATAATGGATTTTAGTTCATTGTCATGTACTTCACTCTTCATCAGCAGGAGCACTTCAGGGTAAAGAAACAGGCTTTTACCACACTGGAACAAAAGCTATATAAGAAAAAAAAATCCTGAGCAGATGGAATATTATTTGCATTTGCACAAATAGTGCTTTTTAGCACAATTCATATTTCTCCATTGTGAGCTAAAGTAAGCCAGATGTGTCTACAGCATGCTGCAGGCGCAGAATCGGGTTTTTGTTTGTCAGACTCAGAGGTCTCAACCTTATGATATCTTTGTACTTGTATATCCATTAGTTTTATTTCATTTACTTATCAGGAGGGAAAAGAAGAAAGTGGCACTATGTATCTAAGACCATTGCAGAGATGGCCAAATTAACTATTTTTTATTTTCATGAATGAGGATCAAATAGGTTTTAGTTATCTGAATGTCCATCTAAAGGTCTAGATGATGATGTGAAATTAAAAAGCAGAATATAAGTGCAATAAAATTCAGTTCTCTATTATTGCATTAAATAATCTTTGACATATTTTTTGTTAAGTATCTCTCATGAAAAGTAGATCAACAAATTATTTGACATGATAGAATTAAAATAGAATTTTAGGTCTGAAAGGGATCTTTGACACTATCTTGTCCAACTTCCTCATTTTACAAGTCAGGAAACTGAGGCTCTGGAACTGAAGTGACTTATATGGAGTGGTACAAACAGGATTGGAGCCTGGGCTCCTGACCTTGAATCCAGTCATCTGTCTCTATATCAGCATTTAATAAAAGATTTTACTTGGGCGCCAAGCTCAAAGAGGTTTGATATTTAGGCTTCGGAAAAGTTAAACTAACAAATTTTTCTCAGCTGTTAGTGTGTGCCGTCTGTGTTGGACCTTTCTAAGAGCAGGAAATATCAAAAGCAGCCTTTCCCAAAATTATCTGGGACCTCCTTTTTCCATAGTACACACCAAGGGTCACTTGTGTAGAATGTCCTTTTGGGGATTGCAGCAGCGGAGCACTACATCTCCTCTATGGTGAAAAGACAATGAACCAGTTGAAAGAAATCACAGGAAAAAAAATGGATGACTTCAAGTTCTGGGAAATATAAAATGAAGATATTCAGTTTAAGTAAAAACAATGAGTGATACATATATATTTTTAAATAGACTTATGTCCAATGTGGGGCTTGAACTTATAAGATCAAGAGTTGCATGTTGTACTGACTGAGCCATCCAGGTACCCCCAAAACAATGAGTGACATTTTTAAAGGTACTAGACACTGTTTTTTTTTTTATCAGTTAACATTCATTTATTTCATTTCTTAAACCTCTGCTTTCCACGTTTTCACTGTGCCTTATATATAATAGTATGCTCATTCATCCATGCTGATAGAATAGTGGCTGCTTTCCACCTGTGCTAACTCAGGGTCTAGGGGGTAACCTGAAAGGCATTTTGAAAAGATTATTTTTTATTAGAGAGAGAGAGAGAGTGTGTGTGTGAGGGGCAGAGGGAGGGAGACAGAGAATCTTAAGCAGGCTTCATGCCCAGCATGGAGCGTGATGTAGGGCTCGATCTCATGACCCTGAGATCATGACCTGAGCTGAAATCAACAGTTGGCGCTCAACTGACTGAGCCACTCAGGCACCCCAAGAGAGCCATTTTTATTTGGCTTTGAGATGCTTTCATTCATTTGACCATTTACTCATTCATGTTATGATGGAGCTCCTGCTATGTATCAGGCACCATGCTAGACATTGAGACAATAGAAGTAAATAAGATAGAGCAGTTCTCCTCAAGGAGCTTATGGTCAGTTTAGTTAGGGAGAACAAAAAAAAGAAAAACAAGCAAACAAAATCCAAACAAGTAAACAAATATATCAAGAAAAAAATCAGTAGTTATGATAAAATACATTATACTATAATCTATGTCAAATCTTCTAGCATACTCTCTGATATCATCATGTACGATAAGTGCATGTAATAGGATGCCATGGAAGCATATTAAATAGCATATTATACAGACCAAGAGGTTGAGAAAAGCCTTTTTCAGAAAGGCTATCTCAGCTGAGACTTGGAGAAAAACCAGATGTCAGCTATTGTTAGGCATGATGGGAAAGGGAGAAAGAAAAGGTATTCTGGGCCATTCTACAGACTAGAATGTGCAAAGACCAAGAGGTGAGTGAGAACTTGGTATGTTCTATGGGTTCTGGTGCTAGTGTTTCCATATGCTGGGGCAGAGATTATGACAAAAAGGTTAGAAGATATAAGGCAGGAGAAGTGAGTAGACACCAAAAGATGAAGCTCTCAGGAACTGTGTTAAGGAGTTGAGACTTTATCCACTGAACAGTGAGTATCAGAGGCCTCTGAGGGATTTTACCTGGTCAGATCTGCACTTCAGGATGATCACTCTGCTTGCTGTGTGGACTGAAGGGGAGGTGGCAAGGCTGATACACAGACAAGTTAAAGCTGTGAAATCATTCCTGAGGAAGATGCTGGTGAACTGAACATAGTGGTGGTGATGGTAATAAGTGGACAGTGTGAAAAACATCAAGGAGGCAGTTCTTAGTGATGAATGACTAGTGTGGACTGAGAAGGGAGAAGACTCCAGATGACTCACAGATTTGGAGCATTTGTAGGTTGCTTTACTTAGTCATATTTGGTTTAGGTTTTTTCTCTATAACCATCTGACGGCAAAGGAGAAAAAGTGCCTTTACTGAGATTTGAAATGATATAGAGTCATAGAGACGCAGATAAATATTTAATTTGTTTTCCCTAAAAGCTGAAGTTAAAGGAAAAATTTTTAATCTGTTGTAAAAATATAAACATTTGTATCTTACTAACTTTTTAACTATAAAGGAAGCACTTTAATTTAGGAAATGTGCATGATCTATATGAGTAGAAGAAGATAATGTGTCATTTCTCACTCAGAAATATTTACTATTTTAACATACAGATATTTCTTACTGTCTGGATGCTTATTATCTGAATTCAGGAACTGAATTTTGATAGCATGGAATATTTGTATTTCTTTCTAATCTTTTTATGTATGCATTTTACAAAATTGGCTTCATATTGTATGTGTAATTGTGTCCTGATTTTTTTTTTTTGTTTCACATTACATTGCATACACTTGCCCTATGTTATCATATAATGGAATTATACTGATGATACAATAATCCACTGCACTGTAATTTATAGAATCATTTCTCTATTGAAGAGCATTAAGGCTATTTTTTTTTTTACCATAAGACTATGGCAATGGACATTTTAAAATACAATATTAGCCTTTGATTGTTTCCTTTACGATGAATTTCCAGAGGTGGAATTACTAAATCAGAAGTTATTCACATCTTGAAATGTCTTTAATAGATAATGCCAAACTGACCTTATACTTTATATCAATATTTTGAGTGTTCCCTGTGTTCCTGGAAGACTATTTGAGTATTTCCAGAAAGCCGAAGTATTTTTAAATCAGGAATACATAACAGATATTTGAATTAAAGGAAAATGTGACCATTTGCTTTGTTATTCATTTGAGAAGGGAAAGTAGATATACCTTCCATAATAACAAGTGCACAGTGCCTCTCACACCAAGTGAACACACAGCATTTATCATGGCCCACAAAGGTGGGGATGGGGAAAAGAGATCTGATCTGATATGAAATGAACTTATTTAGTTATATAGTCAGTGGAGAATAAATTGGGCAATGCATGATCAAACGTTGGACTTATGTACTTTCATCAAGAAAAAAAGAAAGTTCTTTGTCTTCCTTTCCACTTCCCAAGATATTTCATACAGACCCACTTCTTAACTGAATTCCTTTTCCAAAATGTTGTATAGACATTTATCTCTTCTCTGTTCTTCCTTCAATAGCACTCTTCCAGTGCTAAATTATAACTTTCAGAGTGTTTGAAAATTCAATGAGCACTACAAGTACCGGCATGTCATGTTACCCAGAGAACTTTCCAGACAAGTACCGTCTGATGTCTGGAGAGGAGTGGAGACTTGGTGTCCAATGGAGTCTATGCTGGGTTCATTACAGGACTCGTGAGCCAGAACCACATAGTCTTCTCTTTAGACAACCTCTTCCAAAACAGCAACAAAAATGAAGTATATCTGGGTATCTTTTTCAAATTTAATGTATGTGTGTTTATAAGACAGTATTCAGTGAATACTTGAAAAATGTATATATCATTCATTCATACCTGTGCGTGAGCAGTATTCTTCATAGCCAACGGAGCTCAGTTCAGCGCAACTGCAAGTAGGTTACTGTAAGGTGTTTAAAATAAAATTTCTTCTAGTCAGTTATTCTTTTAATATAAGTGCCTATTTAAATTTGCCTGTTAACTTTTGTTGAATAGAATTTGTTTGTCGCATTAAAAAAAATACAAGTCTCATACAAATAACTATCCTACAAATGTAAACACATGGCAAAAAGTTTTTAAATGTTTATTTATTTTAGAGAAAGAAACAGAGCATGAGTGGTGGAGAGGCGCAGAGAGAGAAAGAGAGAGAGAGAGAGAGAGAGAGAGAGAGAGAGAGAGAATCCAAAGCAGGTTCCAGGCTCTGAGCTGTCAGCACAGAGCCTGATGCTGGGCTTGAACTCACGAACTGTGAAATCATGACCTTAGCCAAAGTTGGATGCTTAACCAACTGAACCACCCAGGTGCCCTGGCAAAAATTTTTCGACTTATTAGTCATTGAAGGACTGTCATTGAAACAATTATGATCATATTGAGGGAGACTTTGAAAAGCAGAGATATGTGCAAGTAGTTAGGAATGGGGAAATGAACATACTAGTAGATGGAAAACTGGTTAATATTCTTTAGGGCGATAAAATGAGGTTTGAGGTTATCTTTTCTATAGGGTAAAAGTCAATTATACCTCTACTGGACAAAATTTATTTGTATTGCCATTACCAAGAATAATTGCATTACTATTTAGGTTTGTTTGTTTGTTTGTTTGTTTTACCAGTAAACTTCCACCTCTACAGAGTTGTAAAATAGTTCATAGAAAGTTAATTGGAGGTACTATACATTGCTACAAAAGCAGATAAATCCTGGAGGGTCCTCGGAGGACATTTAATAATTGTTTATGCCCATTTCCAAGTTTTGGATATTTTTCCTGACACAATCATGTCCTCCCTTTTGGTTATATATATTTGAAATTTTTTCCTATTGTTAAAAAACTGTCCTATTTGTCTCACTTTCAAGTTACCTCCATGTTTCTTTATTTCCCTTTATCAGTCAACTTCTTGCAAAGTTGTCTAGACTTTCTGCCTTTATAACCCCCCCATCTCATTTACACAACAATCACTATAATCTCCTTTGAAACTCAATCTTTCACTAGAATTGGAATTACAATGATCATCCAAGTCTTATCTGCCCAGTCTCATGCCATAGTTGCAGACCTTGTTCTGCTGGATCTTTCTAGAGCATTTGGCACTGTTTAGCACTCCATATTTTCTGAAATGCTCTTCTCCCTCCGTTCCATGTCCCTGTTTTCTCCTGATTACCCTCTTACTTCTTGACTTCTTATCTACTCATGCATGAATTCGGCACACATTTCCTGAGAGGCTGGCTGGTGCCAGTTACTTTGTCAGAAAACAGAGACACAAAGATGAGTAAGACACAGAAGTATGGTAAGTAGAAATAAATTTATAAACAAATAATATCTACTGTTAGTCTAGTGTATTCTGTATGCTAGTCACTGTACCAAAAGCTTTATACATATCCTTTTTCCTCAAAATAACCTAGCTAGGGAAGTATTTTTGTCCCCGCCCCCATTTTTTTTTTTTTTGTTTTACATAGGAGAAACTCATGACTCAAAAGAGGTTAGATAATTTGCCAAAGGCCACACAACTAGTGGATCACAGAGTGGAAATTCAACCCAGGTCTTTCTAAATCTGTAGTTTGTGTTCTTGTCCTCAGTGCTACAGAATAAAAGTATTATAAGAATTACAATAAGAATATTATTGTGCAAAGTCCCAGGGGCTTGGCACAAAGGTTGAACCATTCAGTTCTATTAGAGGATGAAGAATGAAAGATCCAACAAAACCTTGAAGTAATGTTATGATTGTGTCATGTCATTACAGATGAATATACATTCATGAGGTAGACAAAGGGAAAAGAGCACTCTAGAGGGAGGGAGCATGAATAAAGACCTACTCTTTAAATGCTGATGTTTTCACATCTAGTGGGTTCACCTTTTGCTATCTTTTATTTCTCACTTTATGGGCCATCTGTGAACAATCTCATCCACTCCAGAGGCTATAAACACTGGAATAGATATATTAGTCTCAAGCCTATATATCTAATGTGATCTTCTTAAGGATCACCAGAACTATATTGGTAACTCACTGGATGGCTCTATTTGCATATTTAACAAGCACTTTAAATGGAACATGATTTTTTCCTTTCCAGCCAGGGTTTCCTCCTATATATACTTAGATTAACCTGATTTCATAATCTTCTAAGATTTCTTATGTTTCCTCAATATTTAAGACTCTTTGAAAACAAGATCACTGAGAACCGTTATTTCCCTCTCTTTTTTGTTTTATTTTTTTAAATGTTCATCTATTTTTGAGAGAGAGAGAGAGAGAGAGAGAGAGACCTAGTGCAAGTGGGGGAGGGGCAGAGAGAGAGGGAGACACAGAATCTGAAGCAAGCTCCCCGCTCCGATGCGGGGCTCAAACTCATGAACTGTGAGATCATGACTGGAGCTGAAGTTGGACACTTAACCAGCTGAGCCACCCAGGTGCCCCTATTTCCCTTTCTTAAATATCTCTTGATTCTGTTTTATCCTCCTACTCTGGCTGCTATAGTCTTAGTTCAGGCATTTATTATTTCATTGAGAATATAGCTTTCTAATGGAAAAGAAGCAATGTGGCATAGATATAGTAAAGTGAAAAGAAGATAGGCTTTGGAGTTGAACAAGTCTTTAGAATATAATCTTCAACTCTTGATAATTAAATAAAGTTTTGGAACTTACTTAACTTACTTGAGTCATGATTTTTCCCTCTATAAAATGAGGAATCGTAATGTCTACTTTTCAGATTTATTGTAAACATTTAATATGATGTGCATAAAGTACCCAGCACCATGCCTGGAATGTAATAGGTATTCAGTAAATGGCAGGTATTTTTTATACTTGGTTGTTGAGTGAAATAAATGCAGTTAAAAGACAAACAAAAGAAGAGTAATATTGACACATGCAGCTGAGAATTTTAAGACATTGTCAATCCAGGGCTGACACAACATCCTTAGAGCTCTCTTTTTCCTTTTACCTATATTTTTCTAATATATTGGCATGTGTTTTACACAGACTCAATGTAATGGCCAGATGGTTGCTGGAAACTCTCAGCTTATATCCTTAGACTATGTTAACTGAAAGGATTCATGGGTTAAACCTCAGGAAAGAACCCAGATTCTCCATGTGACCTGAGTCACATGCTTACCCATGAACCAATCATGTGTCCCAGGAAATGTAGCATTAACACTGACCCAACCTTATGGCTCTGTGGGACATTGTGATTGACAGTCCCACAAAGACTCTACGAGTGGAGAGGAAATTCTCATGAGGGAATGAATGTTTTCAGACAAAAACATGCCCACCATACCTTTCCTCCCCAATCTCCTTGTCTCCAACATCTCTATCCACTGTATCTTCCATGATATAAGTGAATTATTTTTCTAAAATGTAGAGTGTATTATGTGAGTCTCGGAACCTTAAGAACTTGTACCTTTCTTAGAGAACGTAGAGCCATCTTCTTTAGAGGGCTTCAAATTGCACACTATCTGACTCCAACCATTCTTCCATTATTTCCCCACTGTGTACCAACAATACCATCCATTTCCTCAACATACACTGAATCTTCCCTCTCTCTTCCTCTTTCCATCTTGAGCCTTTGCTCAAACTGTTCTTCTTAGAATGACCCTTTTCTCCATGTTGGCCTCGACGTGGCCAATCTATCTTAATAGACTACAATGGAATTCATTCTTTTGGTTTACCCAGAACTCCTCTTTCTAAAAGAATCCTCTTCTCTCCCATTACAATTATGTGTTTCTGAAAGCCTTACCAAACACAGTAGTGCCCCAGTTTGGGCTACATGACCCAGGCCAAACATATGATGCTTATGGCCACAATGATTGATCCAAGAATGAACAAGTAACCCAAGCTGGGCCAATTAGAGTCCTTTTGAAAATTTTTAAATTTATTTTTATTTATTTTTATTTTTTTAATTTTTAGAGAGTGAGAGAGCAAGCAGGGGAGAGGGGCAGAGGGAGAGAAGAAGAGAATCTCAAGCAGGCTATATGCTCAGTGTGGAGCCCAATGCAAGGCTCCACCCATGACCCTGGGATCATGACCTGAGATGAAATCAAGAGTCGGATGCTCAACAGACTGAGCCATCCAGGTACCCCTAAAGTGAAGTCCTTCTTAGAACGAAGGTAGGCAAGATAGATTATTTCTTTCTGAGTCATTAGTTTGGAATGATGTGTAGCCCAGAGCTACCAGTGACTGTATCCCCTAAACAAAAAGAAAGCATACATGCAGAAGGCAATGAGGCCAACATGTAAAGAGAATCAGATAAGAGAGGTGGAGAGACTAAAAGTTCCTGTGTTCCAGTCCTTATTTTAATAATGCCAACCCATAATCAATCTCTCTCTCTCTCTCTCTCTCTCTCTCCCTCCCTCCCCCTTCCCCTCCCCCTCTCCCCCTCTCTCCTCAACTGTTTGAGTTGAGGCTCTATTACTCTATTTACTGAAAGAAATACTCTTTCAGGTCCAGCTTGAAAATTTCTTCCTTTGGGCAGTCTGTCTAGACCGAACCATTATAGACCTGTTTTATTATACAATTACGGTCTGCTTTTTAGAAGGTATAATTAGGTATTTACCTATTCCACTATGATCATTCATTCAGTAACATTGGCCCAAGTGCTACCATGTTTCTGGCTGTGCTAGATTGAGAGCTTAACTCCTACCCCACTCAGCACAGGGCCTTGTACACAGCAGAGTTAAAACATGGTTATTAAATTGAATTGCCAAAGGTCATTGAAAGAACGTTTTCTTCCCATTGTGCTTGATAACATGTATTTCTCTTTCCATTCCAAGCTCTGCATTGGTAATAGAATCACAAATAATCTGAAATATTTCACTAAAAATGTAATTTTTGAAAAAATATGTGAACAACTGGAGAACATGAGCTACATTAGAAGCAGAAAAAGGTTAAGTTTTCAAATAATGAACTCAAGCCGTTTCTATGTCTCACCTCTAAATAGCAGGTACAAATTGGTTTATTTGCATTTTCTTGGTTAATTACACATTTTGGAACGATCTTTCCATGTGGAAGTCATTGATAACAGGATCTAATTCCAGAGACCAAAGTGCCATTAGTTTCTTTGAATTGAAGCATTTTCAGAGGTTGGAGTCAAAGCCTGGGAATTAGAAATCGTGGGTTTTAATTACATCTTGGTCACAGATTGGTTGTTTTCTTGGAAGCACATAACCTCCAAGAATTCAAGTGCGTGTAAAATGAAGATGAGAATCTTTGCCTCCTTCAACATCAGACTTTTATGTAGTTTAATGAAATATTACCTAAAAACACCTTTGAATTCCTAAGATGGTATGTATTACTTGAACAGAGTGGCTATTTAGCTTCATGAACAAATAGGTAAATTAAGGTCACTGGTCCAGTGGAGAGCAAAGTCTAGTTGTTTGCAAAGGATGTCACAGAAATAGAGAAGGGAAAAAAGTTGGTCTGGATTGAGTGCCTACTATACACCAACTGGGTATTGGGCAAGGCTCTTTATTTATCTTTAATCCTTAGAAAATTTTTGTGAGCTAAGCAGAGAATACATTTTACCCATAATGAATCTGAACCTCAGATATCTTAAGTAAGTAATTTTCTTTAGAGTTACACCAACAACAGCTAGATGATGGTCTGTGTGCTGGTTTTTGTAGAATTGTTATGTAAAAAGGCTGTGCTACTGGTCTGGCAAACTGAGACATTTACTTATAACATTTAATAAAAGCTAGGTACCCATTTTGGGTGTCTTTTCAAAAGTTTTATATATTTTATTCTAATTATTGTCAGCAATAAGGGGAACTTTGTTTTTGCTCTATCAGAGTGACTCATAAATTTAAAAGGCTTACCCTTGAGTTTGTCTCTAGATGGAACTATAGGAATGCTATGGGCAACTATTCTCAAACTCTAGATTAGGCATTAGATTCACTTGTGGAGCATGCTGGAAGCAGACTCTGAAACGTGTGTGTGTGTGTGTGTGTGTGTGTGTGTGTGTGTGTGTGCGCGCGTGCATGCGCCTGTGTGTCTACACTCTCCTCTCTGAAATAGGAAGATAGTGATCCCAGAATGACAAGTTTCCTGTGAGAAGACTAAAGCCAGTCCTGTGGAGATAGATGGGAGTGAGAAAAACTATGAAATCTAGGTTCTCTTTAGGGTAACCTAGACTCCCTAAACTTACTCTATAGTTGCAGGCATTTCTAACTTGGGTTCAGAATTGGCCTGCTCTTCATATGACCCACTTGGCAGAGACAATACCTGGTCCTGAAAGGTTCTCTTCTTTCATCTTGGAGCAGGTTTGAGTCAAAACAGCTAACAGAGGTGAAGAGACCGCATTCTGGGTGAATATGCGAAGCAGCTAAAGTGAGAATCCTTTGGCAACAAGCCGAAAACCATGCCATTAGGGAGGCTGCACCCCTTTCAACCACCAGATAAGACAGGATAATACCTTCATGTTTCACATGGCCAATTCATAATGTGGCACTTGAAGAGAATCAAGTCTGTCAAGCTTGTGTCTATATTATCTGATTTTCCTCACACTTCCCCTGCCATCCCCCATTGTGTCAGAAGTGCATTACTTGTTGGAGCAGTGAGGCTCAACCAACATGGAGAGTGGGGCTGGGAGGATTATGGTGAAGAGCAGTGAGGCTCATCTAATGTGGGGAGTGGGGAGAGCAGGGAGACATACGACAACACAAGCTCTGCTTTGACTCATGTGACCAAATCCAGTTGAAAAGCCAGTTCAGATTTTGGTGTAACAGCTCTATTGGCAAAAGACAGCAAGAATTTTCCCAAAGCTGTTTTTTTTGAATTCAGATAAAATAGTGTTAGAAGGATGGAAATGCCACTCCCTTAATTTATTTTATTAAAAAGAGGTTTTGTGTGTGTGTGTGTGTGTGTGTGCGCTGTGCGCACACATTCATTACTCCCTACATGGAAACACGGAAGGAGTCTGTCTTGAAAATGGCCCTAGTGTGCTAAAGGATAAAGCTATTTCACTGATCTTTTTCTTGTCCATAAGACACAGGAAATTTAACCTGATTTTTTTTTTTTTTTTTTTAATTTTTTTTTTTTTTCAACGTTTTTTTAATTTATTTTTGGGACAGAGAGAGACCGAGCATGAACGGGGGAGGGGCAGAGAGAGAGAGAGACACAGAATCGGAAACAGGCTCCAGGCTCCAAGCCATCAGCCCAGAGCCTGACGCGGGGCTCGAACTCACGGACCGCGAGATCGTGACCTGGCTGAAGTCGGACGCTTAACCGACTGCGCCACCCAGGCGCCCCTTAACCTGATATTTTTTTCCCATGGAAACTGGCAGTAGTTAAACAATACAGCATGGGTGTCAGATAAGGATTAGGGTGTATGAAGGTCCACATTTTGATTCAAGACTGTATCCATATGCAAAAGCAAACAGTCTGTGGCATAGTCAAAACAATCAGTGTAGGCTGACTATGGATTCTGAATAGTTCATGAAAATGGTCCATTATTAACCAATACAGGAATAGTAATCACATTGGTTATTAAAACTGGCTTTAGAAAACATGAAGGTCATTTAAAATGTTGACAGTTTGATAAGTTTAAATATTTCTGATTACACATGATGCCTTGCTTTTTTAAATCTACATACTAAAGAAAAATTTAAATTCTTCAGGTGGGAATACCACTTAGAAAGTTCATGGTGGGGCATCTGGGTGGCTCAGTCAGTTGAGTGTCTAACTTCGGCTCAGGACATGATCTTGCAGTTTGTGAGTTTGAACCCCACATTGGGCTCGGTGCTGTCAGTGCAGATCCCACTTTGGATTCTTTATCCCCTTCTCTCTGACCCTGCCCTGCTTGTGAGCTCTCTCTCTCTCTCTCAAAAATAAATAAACATTAAAGAAAAAATGCATGGTAACTTTGACTAGAGAACTTCAAATGTACCTTTTTTTCAAATTAAAGGTTTTTTTTTTTAATTTTAGAGAGTACAGGTGGGGGATAGGGAGAGAAGGAAGAGAGAGAGAGAGAGAGGGGAGGGGTGGGGGGGGGGAGAGAGAGAGAATCTTAAGCAGGCTCCACGCTCAGTGCAGAGCCTCAGGGGGGCCTCCATTCCATGCCCCTGGGATCATGACGTGAACTGAAATCAAGACTCGGATGCTCAAATGACTGAGCCACCCAGGGGCCTCTCAAATGTACTTAAAAAAATTAAAAAAAATTTTTTTTAATGTTTATTTATTTTGAGAGAGAGAGAGAAGGAACAAGCAGAGGAGGGGCAGAGAGAGAGAGTGAGAGAGAGAGAGAATCCCAAGCAGGCTCCACACTGCCAGTGCAGAGCCCGATGCAGGACTCGAACTCATGAACTATAAGATCATGACCTGAGCCAAACTCAAGAGTTGGACACTTA
Source organism: Panthera pardus (assembly GCF_024362965.1). Classification (NCBI taxonomy): domain Eukaryota; kingdom Metazoa; phylum Chordata; class Mammalia; order Carnivora; family Felidae; genus Panthera; species Panthera pardus. The sequence goes on from NW_026526721.1 coordinate 85,501,089, forward strand.
ACTGACTAGCCACCAGGCATCAGATGTACTTTTTAAATGAACATTAAAAAAATAATAAGTGATAATAATAAAAACAGCTTCCATTTACTGTGTAGCAACTATATAGATGATACAGTGGTGTTTAACACATATTATCTCAATAAATTCAAAAGCCCTATATTCTTAGTGGTGTATTATCCCCATTTTACTGATGAGGAAAATAAAGCCTGGAGAGTTCAAGGTCACACAGCTAAAAAAGGGGTGGATGTAGGGATGGAACCTATAGAAGCCTGATCCCTGGAACCTGGCTCTTAACGATTACTGTATCCTAGAATCACAACCCCCTTCAGCATAGCCCAGGGATGTAACAAGAGGAATTAAATGGCTTGTCATGTTAAGTGGGCTTTCCCAAATTAATAAATTAGAAGTTGTTACTAAATCACATAAAATCTTCATTAAAGAAAATCAAGTAATCTTCCTTGCTTGCTAGCTTGATATCAATAAAGGATGTGGCAATCCCTATCAAAATAACACTGCCTTCTTCACAGAGCTAGAACAAACAATCCTCAAATTTGTATGGAACCAGAAAAGACCCTGAATAGCCAAAGCAATCCTGAAAAAGAAAACCAAAGCTTGAGGCATCACATCCTGGACTTCAAGCTGTAATACAAGTTGTTATCATCAAGACAGTATGGTACTGGCACAAAAACAGACACTCAGATCAATGCAACAGAATAGAGAACCCAGAAATGGACCCACAAACATATGGCCAACTAATCTTTGACAAAGCAGGAAAGAATATCCAATGGAAAAAAGACAGTCTTTTCAGCAGATGCTGTTGGGAAAACTGGATAGCAATGTGCAGAAGAATGAACCTGGACTACTTTCTTACATCATACACAAAAATAAACTCAAAATGGATGAAAGACCTAAGTGTAAGATAGGAAGTCATCAAAATCCTAGAGGAGAAAACAGGTGACAACCTCTTTGACCTCGGCTGTAGCAGCTTCTTACTTGACATGTCTCCAGAGGCAAGGGAAAAAAAAAAGCAGAAGTGAACTATTGGGACCTCATTAAGATAAAAAGCTTCTGCACAGTGAAGGAAACAATCAGCAAAACTAAAAGTTACCCAATGGAATGGGAGAAGATATTTTCAAATGACATAGCAGATAAAGGGTTAGTATCCAAAATCTATAAAGAACTTCTCAAACTCAACACCCAAAGAACAAATAATCCAGTGAAGAAATGGGCAAAAGACATGAATAGACACTTTTCCAAAGAAGACATCCAGATAGCTAACAGACACATGAGAAGATGCTCAACATCACTCATTATCAGGGAAATACAAATCAAAACCACAATGAGATACCAACTTACCCCTGTCAGAATGGCTAAAATTAACATCTCAGACAACAACAGATGTTGGCAAGGATGCGGAAAAAGAGGAACCCTTTTGCACTGCTGGTGGGAATCCAAACTGGTATAGTCACTCTGGAAAACAGGATGGAGTTTCCTCAAAAAACTAAAAATAGAACTACCCTATGACCCAACAATTGCACTAGTAGGTATTTATCCAAAGGATACAAAAATGCTGATTCAAAGGGACATATGCACCCCAATGTTTATAGCAGTTGTATCAACAGTAGCCAAAGTATGGAAAGAGCCCAAATGTCCATTGACTGATGAATGGATAAAGAAGATGCAGTGTATATATATAATGGAATATTATTCAGCAATCGAAAAGAAGGAAATCTTGCCATTTGCAACAACATGGATGGAACTAGAGTGTGTTAAGCTAAGCGAAATCAGTCAGAGAAAGACAAATATATGATTTCACTCATGTGGGATTTGAGATACAAAATAGATGAACATCAAGGAAGGGAAGCAAAAATAAAAACAGGGAGACAAACCATAAGAGACTTTTAAATACAAAGAACAAACAGGGTTGCTGGTGGGGTGTTGGGTGGGGGGAAGGGCTAAAGGGGTGAGGGGCATTAAGGAGGGCACTTGTTGGGATGAGCACTGGGTGTTATATGTAAGTGATGAATTACTCAATTCTGTTCCTAAAATTATTACACTATATGTTAACTAACTTGGATTTAAATTTTAAATAAAAAAAAAAGAAATAAAAAGGGTGGACTAGGGAGACTAGATTTCCAGTTAAAATTAAAAAGTTTACATGAACAGCCAAGCCTGGTTGTTCATGTAAACTTAAATAATGTAAGCTCCATCCTGCTGTCAAAAAGACTCCAGAGATATTCTATTAGATTTTCTTTAGGTTGCTTTTAAATTAAGAATTGCTATTTAGAAAAGAAACATATCTTCATTGTAAAAATAAGAAAGAAAAATACAAGCATATTTAAGAAAAAAAAATCATCCATTCATAACTCAGAGACCACCATTTATGTCTGTTCATATTCTTCTAGTCTGTTTTTTGTGCCCCTATGCAAATAAAATATTTTTTAAATAAAAAATATTTTTTAAGTAAAATATTTTTAAAATATTGATTTTTTTTTATTTTTTAAAATAAAAATAGATTTACCATAATATTGTTTTATTTACTGTCTTCTCTTATCCATATATCAATATATGGTTCTGCAGCCACAACCCAGCTTTACATCTTATGAACTGTGAAACTTTGGGAAAATTGCTCAATTTCTAAGTGCCCCATTTGCTTTTCTGTAAAATTTAAGAGATATTAGTACTTTATAGTGTTGTCATAAAGTTTCATTTTTAATATATGAAAAATGCTTAGAGCAGTGCCTGATACATAGTAAGTACCACATAAGTGTTTGGTAAATGAAAAAAAAATAAATATTGGAGCAAAGGATATGCATTTTTAAAGGATTCTGATGCATATTACCAAATTACTTTCCAGAAAGATTCTACCGATGTATAGTTGTTATAGCAGGATGTAAGTGGAGTACCCACTTTCCTGCCCCCATGGCAAAGTGATTAAAAGTATGGGAGGTCAGGCCACCTTATCTCAAATTCTGGTTTATCACCCAGTAGCCACGATATCTTGTGATATCTTGACCATGCTAAGCTTTATTTCCCTTTTCTGTAAAATGGGAATGACAATAAATATATACTTCACTGGAATGCTGTGAGACTAAGACGAGTTTATATAAATAAAGCGCTTGGTATAGTGCCTAGCATAGAGAATGGAATCCATAAATGTGAACTATTAGTCTATGTTTGCAGTCTCTCCATTTTATTTATTTTTATGTATGTATATATGTCTTTAATGTTTGTTTATTTTGTGAGAGAGAGAGTGCAAGCACTCATACATGAGGGAGGAGGGACAGAGAGAGAGAATCCCAAGCAGGCTGTGTGCTGTTAGTGCAGAGCCTAATGCAGGGCTCCATCTCACAAACCGTGAGATCATGACCTCAGCCAAAATTAAGAGTCTGACGCTTAACCAACTGAACCAGCCAGATGCCCTCCATTTTAAAGACAAGAAAAATTAGGACCAGAAAGTATGTCATCCATGGCTGAGACACTAAGGTGATGGGTCAAAATGACACAGGAAATCCAGTGAGAGAAAGGAAATATTTGGTTCTAGGTGATACATTTTTTGTGCATGGCTGATCAACATAGATCCCTTTTAAGACATATTTTCAGGATGCCTTCCTGTGACTGCTCAGCATATATTAGTGACATGGACAGTGAAGGCAGAAAGTATGCTCATTAAACCTGCCAGTGTGAGGGAGGGAGTGAGCGGACTTCATCTTGAAGAACCAAGAAGACATGATTCTACAAGGAAAAGTGATAGATGGCTACTTGAAAAGAAAAATCATTTGCCCAAGTGCCAAGTGGGGAATGAGTGATTATGTTCAAACCAGGCAGCAGAAGTTGCATTAGCCAGTCTATGCAAAACAACAACAACAACAACAACAAAGAACCCAAACAAGCAAACAAAAACTTATGATGAATAGAATTCTACAGATTATGTTGACCTAGGAGACTTGAGTAGATAAACTGAGAATGGGGTGGTATTCTTCTGTTTTTGGACACCACTGGTCAGCTTTCTATAAGTAACAAGGTGGATTGGGTTCCCTAATTAGCATCTTGCAGAATATAGGATGTCATCAGAGACCTACAATACATATGTCTGGAAAGAGAAAAGGACCTAGCATTATTCATTCTGGGGAATTTAAGTCAGACAATTTTGTTATTGTTTCAAGTATAGACAAGACTCTCTTAGAAGGAAAAGTGTACAGTTGTTTACTTCTACTGAGAATAGAACTATAGGAAGTGGATTTCAAACTGCAGCATGAAAGATTTAAGTTGGAATGATTGAAAAAATAGTAGTAATATGAACCATAAAACATTGCAAATGATTACCAACATAAGCTATGTAATCTCTTCAGAATTATTTAAAATAGGACTTTTTTTTTTGTATTGGCTTTAAATTATTTTAGTAGGTATTAACTAAAGGCAGGAGAATAGCCTGGGTAGACTCTCAAGGTTCCTTTCTATGATTTGATGATAAAAAAGACTTGATCCTATAAAGATTGCTCTGGCTTCTTTTCTATTGCAGCTACCCAAGGAACAGCTGTTGCCTTGACAACAAGAGACAGTCTTAGGTTCCTCATATGCTAATAGGAAAACGGCCAATTTTCTTGTTCATAAAAGAAAACTGTTGGTTAATGTGTGCATCTCTCTCTCTGTCTCTTTTTCTCCTACCATTACTAACCACCTCTACGTGAACCTCAGTGAGAGGTAGAGTTAAAAGAAAGAGGGTAGAATAGTTTGTATTTTCAGAAATCCTCACTGAAACTTAAGAAACTCATTCACAAAGGAGTTTGGAGTATGATAATGACATGGGAATAACAAGAAATCAGCATTCAGTGTGCAAAGAAGAAAAACAATGGAGAGCATAAAATTCTAAGTCTACAGTAGAGTATAGGCAGACACTCTGAACAGATTGCAAGAGGAAAGATTCAGTATACCTTCACAGATGTCTCAACACCGACGACATCTGCCAGGCAGTTTCAACCACTTCCAACTGTCTAGGTGCATGTATATGCAGACATCATCAACTTTTGACCAAACTGAGTAGATTGTATGTGAATATTATAGAACATAGCAGAAGAAAAGCAATTACTTCCAAACACAATTCACTCAAGTAATAGGCAACAATTAGTTCTCCCAGGGAAAAAAGCATGTAATAATCCCTGCTTTCTCCTTTGCTATGTGAAAGATAGCCAAATGCAGGCTAAGAAACACATTGACAGCTGATAAAAAGTACTTTGAGTAAACTTACTCACATATTATGTGGACAGCTGTAGCTCATTGAATAAAAGCAGGCCACCTCTCTGCAGTGTCTTTTAATGCTTTATGAAAAAGCCAATTTTCTTAGCCCTGTGGAGTGGTGCTTTTTCCATATAGCAGTATGGAAGGTGCAGGCTGCGGCCCCATACCAGCCTTGTTTTTATACTGGTTTCACATGGATGGTGTGTGCGACATCATGACAAACACACGTTTCCTTGTATCTTTACCGTACATTTTTTTACATAGTAGTTATATGGTGGGTATGTTTTCATTTACTGTTTTCACCACTCCTCATTACTTCCCAAGGATTTTGGTGGGGGGGGGTATTGTTAAAAAGTGTTTTTCTTCTGATCATAAAATAATTCATGCTCATTATAAAGGTATAAAAAAAGTTTACAAAAAAACAAAGAGGGAAATGAAAGAATCTTTGTTTTATTTTGAAAAGCAATGCTAAATGCAAAGGAGCCCGTTACCAGTCCATTACCAGTATTTGTTTTACTAATTGCTAGGACAGCATAAGAAACAGATTATATACTTCCTTTCTCTGCCTTTCCATGTCTACCATGGGCCCTGGATAATAAGAACACTGATGATATACACAAACCTGCAGGAACCTATGGGTGTTACTACATGCTCTAATGACTTAAAGAGGGGGATTGTCAACCACATGGGAGAATATATAAGGTTTAGAAAGCTAGGTGAAAACACATTTACAGTTTGACAGTATAATTTTAAGGAGGTTTTGAAAACTTTGCTATTTGTGGGACAGTATTGCTGACAGATTTTGGAACTAGCTTTTCTCATCCAAAGCCCACTGGTCCCTGATATTTCCAACAGGATGAGAAGACCACTCTCTTGGTTAGTCCTACCTCCAAAAAGTCTCAAAGTCTTACCGTCTGCCTCTTTTATTTCAGATCGTCATTACTGATCTCTTTTCCATTTGTGTCTCCCAATCACAATTATATGATGTATCCCTATTATCTACAAGAAAATATTTTTGTGACCTGGTACCTTTCAACTTTCCCAGCCACATCTCATATTGCCCTCCTAGGCAAATGCTGTGCCACAAAAGTCACCCCATTCCCCATTCAGCAGTGTTGAACTACTTGTAATTTCTCACTTCCCTTTATCTCCCAGTTTCAAGATTCTCCACAACTTTCTCCCTCAACTTATCACCAGAAACCTTTGTATCTCATCTTTGAAGTTTCAGGTAAGACCCTATTCAATAGGTGACTCATCTGTCCCTGAAGCCCTCCCACCTGGAGACAGACATGCTTTCCTGATGATTCCTGATAGCTTTTCCGAACTGTGTGCACTCTGTCTGCTTTAGTTAATTTAATAAAAGTTCTGGAAGGCAGCATTCTAGTCTGTTCCATTCACTGATACATGTCCCTATCACTTACTACAGGGAGCATGTCACACATTAGATGCTCAATGACTATACAATGAATCAATGAATGAATGTCTACTGTGTGCTTAATGCTTGGAAGCCAGGGTTAAATGAGCTACACACTCTCTGACTTACGTTGCTTGTAGTGTAATAGGGGAGGTGGAGAAGTAGAAAGTGTAAGTGCCATGACAGTGAAAATATGATGCTGGGGAAGCACATTTACATCAGGGAAGGTTGACATTAGCTGGGCAAATATGGGAAGAGTGGACCTTATAAGCCATGTTAAGGAGGCCACTGAGAGCCAAAGAGAGGTTTTTGATTGGGAAGGATAATATACTGAGATTTGAGGTTTAGAAAGATCTTTTTTGCTGAGGTGTGGAAATGGTATCAGAGAGGTCGATTATGAAGGCAGTTACCAATTAGGAGGCAGCTTCTCTGCTTAATGGTTAAACTCTTTGAGGGAAAGAATAACCTCATTTTCAATTTTGTAACTTAAGGGCTAGGTCAGTTTTTTTTTTTTTAATTAAAAATTTTTAAGTTTATTTAAAAAAAAGAGGCAAAGAGAGAGGGAGGAGAGAATCCCAAGCAGTCTCTACACTGTCAGCATGGAGCCTGATACAGGGCTTGAACTCATGAACCATGAGATCATGACCTGAGCTGAAACGAAGAGTCAGACACTCAGGTGACTAAGCCACCCAGGCACCCTGGGCTTGGTCAATGTTTTAACAAATGTGATGTTTATTTTATGAATGAAGAACTGGTTTTATGTCCATTATCATATCTCAGAAAGACAAAAACAAGCCACTTCCTTTAAGAAGTTGTGTCGCTGTGGCTCATCGAGTCATTGGGTCAATGTTACTGCTTCCAGGTAAGCTAGTTACAAAGGAGATTTAGTGGCACCCAACCCTGAACTTGCTCTCAATAGACATATAAGTTGATTTATCTTATCTCATCTATATTATAACCAACCATATGAATTGTATTTTTTGGTTGTTTTTTTTTTTTTTTTGTCTTTTTCATCAAGATGTCATTCCTGGATTAAGACCATGGCTTTTTCATGTTGTGTAGCCTACTTAGGAATAACTGATTCAGTTTTGCCTCCTTGAGTTTGTTCAAGGACTGGTCAAAGCATTAATGAAAATATGAATAAAGGAAAGCATAAATGACAAAATAGTCAACTAAAAGGTTCCTACTGATTCCCTTATATTTGTATTAAAATCTAGTCCTTAAAGTGATCTAATTCACTGAATAAAACCATTTTATTAAGCCTTTGGTCCGCAGATTATTAATACCTATATTATGTATAGAACTCATCTAAAATTAGTGACTACAGCTCTCCTTTTTCTTTGGATACAATGAAAAGAGTAAAAAAATTTAAATAATGCAAAAGGACATTATGAAATCGTATCACCGTTAACTGAATCAAAATTTAATACAATAAATTAATACAGTAATGAAAATGTTCTAATTTTTATATTAGTAGTTGATGTCCCCTTATCCTTGATTTACAATAAAATGATTTCAAAGCATTTTGAATTTGTTAGGTAATAGCATTACAATCTGCATAGTAAAAGGAGACAAAAAATATATAACTTCTGATTCAGATTATATGTCAGTTTAGTTGTGTTTATAATATGTCATTAACATAAATTAACCATTTGCAGGTTGCAGGTTGCTGGCAGGTGTTTATAATATGTAATTAACATAAATTAACCATTTGCAGGTTGCTGGGTGATACAGATTATTTGTGCTGATACCTAGAGTCTCTACTTTTATAAAGCTTTCAGGTTTTGATGATTCACAAAGAAACAATTTGTATGGTCAAGCTTAATTGCTGATTTAACAATAAATTTTATCTTTATAAAAATTTATATACCTATGTTTTTTGCCATATGTTATCTTCTTACATGGTAAATTTACATATTGATCTACCCATTACAATCCTAAATTTAAACTTTCATTGTTACCTATTATCATTGTTATGGCTGCTTCATAATAATAGCAAGTAGTAATATTGAGAAGAATAAGAAGGATTCTGACTTCGCATCTGGATGTTTTAAATGGACTGACATAGAATTCTGTGTGACACTAAAGATTTTGTCATTTTAGAGTGAAAATGAGCTGAAGAAAAAAAAAACTTAATAGATTGTTCAGTTGGTATTTGGTCCACAATTATTTCTGGGGGGTTTTCTCCTTAAGTACATCTTTAATGCTACACCCAGAGATTTGGCTCAGGTGTCAGGAATAATAAGCTTTATTATAATAGTAAACCTTGGTGAGAGTTCTGGCTAAAAAAGAGAGAAAAGATAAAAAAGAAAAAAAAGGGCATTTCTGGTACTTTACATATACAGACATGTAGCACCATCTACTGGATTAGAGTAAATGAATAAAATCTGTAAAATATGTATTTCCACTAGCAAAAGTATGAAGCCATGAATGTCAAAGCTTTGTATAGTATTGGTTTAGCCAATTCTTTGGTTGTAAGTGGTTTTTTGGATAGGTGAGAATATTTGATATAAAGGACCTTCTTTTTCCCTTTGTCCTTGCAGCTAAGAAATAGTCACAGACAATTGTTAGCTGTTAAAGTTACCCATCTACAGCAATTGATTTTACACATGTACATTTGTGTGTGTATGAACACGTGTGCGTGCACACACACATATCCTACTGTACCTGACTCGATTATGTAATACTTTTTTACAAAGCAGTGGTTACCATGGGCAAAATAACTTTTGTGGACATGTATTTCATAGAAAAGGATATTAGCCTGTAAGTAGAGAGGTTTTTCTTCTACTGTTTCTCTGTAGTAGAAAGTGTCTTAAGTATAGTTATGGCCTCCTGTTACCAGGAGAAATAAATCCTTGGGAATAATCCATTCATTAATTCAGCAAGCATTAAGTAATTACTGTGTTTCAGAAACAATGATAAAAAGATTGAAAAAAAGAACAGTGATTTCAAAAATACTGCATAAGACTGGGCTGTGAGGTGAATGTTCCTTTGTAAAGACTTACATCCATCTTCTTCATTAACAGGGTGCATCAGAGCAGTCAAATATCTGAGACAGCCTTATGAAATGTACAGGTTTGCAAGATGTTATAGATAATGGTCAATATATTCACCACTACAAATGTGTTTTACACAAGTACGGAGGTTGAGGAATAGGACAGTTATAAGACTCCTCTGACATTCTTCCCATAAGACTGTTAGGTCCTTATCCAAGTCATTATCTATTTCATAATATCGATTATTCCTCTGGAGGGAGTGACTACTTCAGCAGCAGAAGCATAAAAACATTGCATGGTGAAGTACATGTTATAGCCACTAGCGATCTTGGAAGTTTCTTCTGAGTGTGTGTAAATACTCTGAATCTGAATCATATGCAACTATATTAAGAATGAATTGCATAAAGGAAAATCTGAGAAAATGGAGACATTCACCATTTTCCTGGGTAGGAAGACAATAAAATAAAAGTTTCAGTTTTTCTGAAATTATTATGTATATTCAAAGAAATTTCAGTGAAATTCCTAGGGTCCTTCTCTTTTTTTGGCGGGGGATGAGGAACTTAACAATTTGATTTCAAAGAAGTGTTTGAGAATAGACAAAAATAGTTGTGATGGTGGTGTTGGATGGTGTGTTTGACTCTAGCATATTAAGAAGCTGTGTCACCCAAAACAGTGTGGTACTTTTACAGAGATAAATACATCAATGAAATGCCACATACCCAGAAACATACCTTTGTATATATAAGAATTCAGTATATAAAAAGGACGCGTTCAAACCAAAAAGCAAGATAGACTATTTAACAAATGGTGCTGGGAAAATTACTATTTGTTTTGAAAAAGAGCTATGAATCTTTTCCTCTCACCACAAACATCAATTTTATGTGCATTAAAATTTTAACACATAATTATAAAAGTACTAGAAAAACTATTGGAGGTCATTTTTATAGTGTTCTGGAAAGGGCTTTCTTTAAGTGTGGTACAAAACAAAAGTTATTGAAGAAGACCAACAGATTTAATTACATAAAAATTTAAAATGCCTCTTTTAATTCATGTTTATTCTTTTGGCAAATTTTTATTGAGCACTACTTGTACAGGTATTGTTCTAGTTTCCAAATATAGGGTGAACACAGTGCATATGGTCCCTACTGTCGTGCATATTATAGTCTAATGGCAAAGATAAAAAAATATGCAAACAAGCAAATAAAAACATTAACTACCAATTGTGGTGAGTTGTCAAGTAAAATTACTAAATGAAAAATTTGCTTTAAGAGGAAATAACAGGAGGGGTGCCTGGGTGGCTCAGTTGGTTAAGTGTCCAACTCTTGACTTCAACTCAGGTCATGATCTCGTGATTTGTGAAGTCGAGCCCTGCGTTGGGCTCTGTGCTGACAGTGAGGAGCCTGCTTGGAATTCTCTCTCTCTCTCTCTCTCTCTCTCTCCCTCTCCCTCTCCCTCTCCCTCTCCCTCTCCCTCTCTCTCTCCCTGTCTCTCTCCCTCCCTCTCTCCCTGTCTCTCTCCCTCTCTCTCTCTCTCTCTGTCCCTCCCCTGCTGGAGCACGTGTTCTCTCTCTCAAAATAAATAAGCTAGGGGCGCCTGGGTGGCTTAGTCGGTTGAGCAGCCAACTTCGGCTCAGGTCATGATCTCGCGGCCCGTGAGTTTGAGCCCCTTGTTGGGCTCTGTGCTGACAGCTCAGAGCCTGAAGCCTGTTTCAAATTCTGTGTCTCCCTCTCTTTGACCCTCCCCCATTCATGCTCTGTCTCTCTCTGTCTCAAAAATAAATAAACGTTAATAAATAAATAAATAAATAAATAAGCTAAAAAAAATGCAGAAATACCAGATATAAGGAGCAGTCATCATTCTTAATTCTAAGATAGAGTGTCCTAGGAAGAAGACCCTGTCAGGGCTCACTGAATGGCAAAAACTCCTTGTGCTGCTGGTTGAACTTGCTGGGGAGTGAATGGAGAGATGTCTCATTAGAGGCACTCTGCTGAAAAACTGCCCAAGCTGGGGTGGGGGTAGGTGCTAGGGGAAGCTGCTATGCACTGCAGGAGCTGGGAGCTGGAGAAGCCACCGGCACTGCAGGAGCCTGATGCTACAGATACTGCTTGTGCCAGGCAGGAACCAGATGCTGGAGAAGCTGTGCGTGCCTCAGGAGCCTGCCATGTGAGAACACTGGAACCAGGAAGAAAAAACACATTTTCCCTCCCGTAGGGTCTCTTCTGTGCCCTCTGTTGATAAAGCTTGATTTTGTACCAATGGTCAAAGGAGAAATATTTGAAGAGCCCATATCTGTCTTCACAGAGCAGACAAAATGGGTAAATTTGGAGCTGAAAGGCAACACATTGCAAAATGGCACAACATAGTACTTTTCCATTTATTTGAAGTTTTAAAAGAGAAGAAACTAATTTATGATAGAGAAAACATTGGAATAGTAGTTGCCTCTGGGGGTTGGGGGAGGTGAAAGCCAGGATTGACTGGAAAGAGGCAAGTGGGAAATTTTACAGTAGTGGTAAGTTCTACATCTTAAGAGTTTAGGTTAACTGGATGTATGCATATGTCAAAACACAAGATTTGTGTATTTCCTTGTATATAAATGTTACCTACATAGGAAAGAATATAAACAAAAGTAAACATAGTGTGATGAAGCATTTAGGGGGAGAGTATATTTATTCTTGCAATTTACTTTGAAATGCATCAACACAGACTGATGAATGAATAGATTGATAGACAAGTGTAGTAAAAAGTTAATGGTAGGATCTAGGAAACATCTAGATCAAGGAGATATTGATGCTCACTGTAAAATTATTTTGACTTTTCTGTATGTGGGAAACATTTCAAAATGAGCTGTTGGAAATAAAAGATTACCTTAACTGTTGAGGGAGAATGAATTTTAGGGGAACAAGAGTGGAAGTGGGGAGATGGATTGGAGTGGTGGAGGTGGCGATGGAGAGAAGTAGAATCAATATAGGCCTGCGGGTGGAAGTGATATGTCCTAGTGATGTATTGGAGGTGGGAGGTGAGGAAGAGGATGGAAATTGGTATTGACAGGTGGGATCTGATTTTGTACAACTGGGTATATGGTTTTGGTTCTACTGTGCTGGGGAAGACTGAAAAAGAGGCTTGGAATATGTGTGGGATGAAATCAAGAATTCTGTCTTGGACCTGTGTATTAGATTTGAGACATCTCATCTAGGAGACATCTCAATGGAACTGTTAGGAAGGCAGTTGGATATACGTTTGGAGTGTAGAAGAAAGATCTGTGACAGAGAAATGCTAATGGAAGTCGTTAAAGAAACCTGTGGTATTTATTATTTAAAAAACTTTTTTTAATGTTTATTTTTTGAGAGAGAGACAGAGTGTGAATGGAGGAGGGGCAGAGAGAGAGGGAGAGACAGAATCCAAAGCAGGCTCCAGGCTCCAAGCTGTCAGCATAGAGCCTGATGCGGGGCTTGAACCCACGAACTACAAGATCATGACCTGAGCCAAAGTCATATGCTTAACCGACTGAGTCACCCAGGCACCCCAGAAATCATGGTATTTAAAGTCATGAAAATGGATATGATCACCAAGGAAGCAAGTGTAAGAAGAGAAGAGTAGAGAGGCAAGCTTTGCATCTTGGGGAAAGCAACATTAAGAAGCTAATCAGGACAAGATAAAGGAGTAAATGAGATTGAGAGGTTAATGGGAAACTGACAGTCCTAAAAGTGGAGAGAAGAACTAGGGAAGGAAAAGCTGAGCTGAATGCAGCCCACAGATCTGGCAAGTTGATGATAAACTTACCTGTTGGAATATGAAGCATACTATTGGTGACAATATACCAAAACTAAAGTTTTAAAAACCCCAAAAACAGATTGGGAGAAAAATATTGTTCATACAAACATGTCAGATACAAACATACACAGAGAATACTGTCCATATAATAGAAAGCACTGCAAAAAGAAGAGACAACCTAATGGAGTAAATGGGCAAAGGAAATGATACATTTTATTTATTTTTATTTTTAAAAATTCCAGTATAATCAATGTACAGTGTTATATTAGTTTCAGGTATATAATATAGTAATTCAATTCTGGACATTACTCAGTGTTCATCCTAAGTGTACTCTTAATCCTCTTGACTTGTTTCACCTACCCCCCACCCACCTCCCCTCTGGTAGCCATCTGTTTGTTCTCTGTAGTTAAAAGTCTTTTTGTTTGTCTTTTTTTATTTGTTCGTTTGTTTTGTTTCTTAAATTCCACATATGAGTGAAATCATACGCTATTTGTCTTAGGATCTGATAAATTCTTAGCAGAATAAATGTGATGCTCAGTCTCATAATTATAAAATTGTCAATAAACAATGAGATACCACATTTTTCTCTTTAGGTTGTAAAATATTACTTTATAACATACAGAGTATGCAAGAACACTGCCATATTCTGTTGGTATGTAAAATCTTTTTTTTTTAATGTTTATTTTTGAGACAGAAAGAGACACAGCATGAGCAGGGAAGGGGCAGAGAGAGAGGGACACACAGAATCTGAAGCAGGCTCCAGTCTCTGAGCTGCCAGCACAGAGTCTGACGCAGGGCTCAAACTCATCAACTGCAAGATCATGACCTGAGCTGAAGTCAGATGCTCAACCAGCTGAGCCACCCAGGGACCCCGGTATGTAAAACCTTTTTGAAAGATAATTTAATAGTACCTATCAAAATAAAATTGCTTATACATGTTTTTCATTAATTTTACTTCTAAGAATATGCCGTACACTAATGCACACACATAGGTGTGCAAGGTTATATCTTATTCGCCGAATTGAAGACACCACTGATTGAAATATGCATCCCAATTTTAGATATACTAAAATATGAAAATAAGTATACCCCAGACTTGATGAAATACAGTGTTAAAAGATGTTCATTGTAGCATTGTTTAAAAAGTTAAAATTGATGGATAATAATTGAATTTTAAGCTGCTGTTAAAAGACTAAGGATCTAATGTACTGATACAGAAATATGGCCACTATTGTTAAGTGATAAAATGAATCTGCAAAAGAATATTTATAATATGATTCTGTTTCTATAGGAAAAACTAATATATCTATAGATTTATTTTTTTTAATTTTTTTAATGTTTATTTATTTTTGACAGAGAGAGAGAGAGAGATAAAGCATGTGTGGGGGAGGGGCAGAGAGAGAGGGAGACACAGAATCTGAAACAGGCTCCAGGCTCTGAGCTGTCAGCACAGAACCCGACGCAGGGCTCGAGCTCACGGACAGTGATATCATGACCTGAGCTGAAGTTGGACGCTCAACTGACTGAGCCACCCAGGAGCCCCTATGACTTTATTTTTAAAAATGCCGGTAGGACACATGCCAAACAGTGGCAACCTCTTGGGAATGAGGTTGTCATGGAGGTGAAGGATATCTTTTCCTTTATACACCTATCTTCCTTCCTTCTCTTTCTTTCTCTTTCTTTTCTCCTCCTCCTTCTCCTCCTCCTCCTTCTTCTTTCCTTCCTCCTTTTCCTCTTCTTTCTTTCTTTCTTTCTTTCTCTTTCTTTCTTTCTTTCTTTCTCTTTCTTTCTTTCTTTCTTTCTTTCTCTTTCTTTCTTTCTTTCTTTCTTTCTTTCTTTCTTTCTTTCTTTCTTTCTTTCTTTCTTTCTTTTCATCACATTATTTTTGCAAAACCAAAATCTCTTCATATTTTAGCCTGAACAGTGTGATCTGGATGAAGTTATCTACTTGGGAATGAAGCAGTAAAGGGATAGCATCCACCTTAGCATTTTGTGATTAAATTGAGTATTTCATGGTCAGCAACAAGGCTTGAAAAACTTTGGGTTTTGTTTCCAACTCTAGATTTTAATAAGTTCAATAGAGTTATAATCTAGAAGTTGTAGAATTATAAAAGTGGGAACTAGATGATATGGAATGCCATGGTGATGAGGTGGAGAAGCATGACTATCATTTTAAGGCAGAAATGTAGAATTAGGAGGAGGCATGGACATTTTGCACAAAATTCAACACTGTATAATTGTCATCCTGAAATTCAAGAGATATAATCCCTAAGATACAGGAAATGTGGCTCTTTGCATGAATTTGGCTGCCAGACTTCTTATGTCCTTGGCCCTACAGGAGTACACAGCAAAGACAGCTGCAAGCATGCATTTTGGCAGCTCCTGCTAACACTGAGAGGGGTGGATCAACAGATTGGCACAGGCTGAGGCAGCTGCCTCAGTATTCATATTAGTAATGGGGATGAGAAATTAGAAAGGAATGTTTAAGACACATGGGCAGTAGCAACACTAATAATTTTAGGAAGCACACTGCCATAACAAATCTCAAGTATAAATAATGATGTGCCATCTTAATATATGCTGGATGCTAACATTTTCATTAGTAGGAATGAGTAAATTGTTATAAAATAGAAGATCATCTTTTATAAGATTATTTAGACTCTAAAATTTCGTTATTCCAAATAGGTTGAAATTTCCTCTACAAGCTTTCTCCTCCATCACGTTGGGAATTTAGGCATTGCAGAAGTGAGGAATAAAATGCCGTGGTAATTCTACCATCTATTGAAGATATTTCTAAGAATGTTGTATATGTGAATAAGTACAACGTTTTCTACAGTGAATGATGTTTCACCACACTGTGCTGCATTTTATATGGTCTATAAAGACACGCATATGAAAATTATTTCTAAAAATGGTAGTTGTATATATAGATAAATATAGTATTATTTCAGTAAAGGGGTTTGTTCATTAAACTTTGACTCATGAAATATACTATGCATAGTCAAATGTATAAAAGCCATTTCTAAGAATAATAGAATTCTGCTGCATCTGAGTAGTCATTCAGTGAAATAATGTATGCTGCATTCAATATATCTGTAAAATATGCCACATGTATAAAATGTTTCTAGTGGTAGAATTTAAAAATATAAATTGTTTTTAAGAACACAAAAAGCTAAATCTAGTCTTTGAGACTAGAGAAATATTCCATATAATTCAATATATGGAAAACCATGTAAACACAAAGAGACAAAGCTACTACAAGATTTCAAAACCAATAATAATAACAAACCAACAGTAAAAAGACATTTTCAGGACAATTGAAGAAATATAAATATGAAACAGTTATTAGATGATATTCAAGAATTTTGATGTTATTAATTTTGACGGATGTGATAATAATACTGTGTTTGTGTTAGAAAACATTGAATGTTAAACATTAGTGATGCATGCTCAGGTAGTTGGGGTAAAATATGATGTCTGATTAGTTTTAAAAAGCTTTAGCAAAATAATATAGATGAAGTGAATGTGGCAAAATATAAATGTTAAATCAAGATAATGAGTATGTGGGTGGGTATGTGCGCGCTCTCTCTCCCTCTCTCTCTATATACACACACATACATATACATACATATATATATATATATATATATATATGTATATATATATATATATTTAAACTTTTTATAATAAAAAGCGTAACAAGATAATGGTAAAATAAAATTCAAAAGGGCAAAAAAGGCTACAGATAGTTGCTTATTCGATAAGCAAAGTTAATTTATGTTCATGATGCCGTAATAGAGGGTATTTCAGCCAAGAACAACTCTCATTGCAGACAGCATAGTTTGTAGTAGGAGATCTGTATCCTCATTTAGGTCCTGCTGACTTTAATCGCTTCACCTCAGGGAGCCTCAGTTTATTTGTTTGGAAAATAAAAGGATTAGATTAGTTGATAGTTTTATCCTTTCCAGTTCTGAGATGCTAACCAACAGAGGCGGTAAACTCAAATACCTACCAGTGCTGAGCGGGTAATTCAAATTACTGAATAGGTGTAGTGCTTGCCACTCTAACTGGGACTCCTCTTCAGCCGAATGCCTTCATGATAATGTGGACTCAGTGTTGCCTAGCTTTTTTGGAGATTAGGAAGAAATACAAATTTTTATGTGAAATTGAAGATTTGTGTATGTTAATAGAAAACGTACAGCGAAAAGTGTAGAAGCGGTGAGGCGGGGTTGGGGGTACTACCAAACCCTGCTGCAGTCCATGTCCGTGGTCAGCTAAGACGCTGCGAAGGGCAGATGAACACTGGGAGGAAGACCAGGAGATTAAAACAAAAGATGGAAACACACATCAGTGATTCTAGGGAGTGAATTCTGCTTCAAAATATCAGTCTACCTCAGCCGACGAGATTTCATCTACGGATGAAACTCAAACACCACTTGAAAAGAAAAGTCTGTTTTTGATAGCTCTCATCTGCGTGCGCTCCAGCAGTTGCGGGGCTCAATGCCATTACCTCTCTCAGTGTCCCCCGGAGACCGCAGGCGCCACAGACTTTACACTCTCTGGGAGCGCCCCGGGGGACGATCCCGAGCTGCAACTTCAGGGATAGTTATGCTGGGGCCGCCAACCCCAGCGAACCTGTGGAGTAATTGCTTCGCTTCCTCGAAGTTTAAAAGAAAAGCTGCTCCGGACCGAGGCTAGAGTTCTCAACCGGAAGTTTTGCCTCCCTGCTTGAGCACTTCCTGTTTGGTAACTAAGGACGCGGGGCGGTTGCTGGGGTTATCGTGGTAATTACTGGGGAGATTTGCGGGTGTAGGGAGTTGCCTCGTGTGCTGCTCCCGGGCCATACGAGAAGGTGGATCTTTCCTCCCCACCCTGTCAGAGGTTCTCTATCCTTTTGCCATCATGAGTAATGAATTCTTGGCGGAGCTGCATTGGGACGATGGGTTCGCCATCCCGGTGGCAAACGAGGAGAACAGGATCCTGGAAGATCAGGTAAGTGTCAGGTGAAGAAGGCCGGGAAAGAGGGGATAGTTTCTTGGTTGGCAGGAATACCCCAACCCTTTTATTCTTCCCTTTTCCGTCCCCAATTTTATCTCTTTCTGTCTAATGCTCACCGCACCATCTCCTTCCTCCCTAACCTGTTTGCCCATTACGGTACTTGCAAAGCATTACAAAATGTATATTGAAAGGATGATTGATATTCGCGACTATAAAGTCTGAATCGTTACTCTCTCTCCTCCCACTCCATTTCGCCTCAGGGGCAGGAGAGGAAAGTCTGGTTCCTGCGTCCGCTTTTCCCTTCCTCAGAATTAAGCGCGGCTTGCAAAGGGACTCTGAGGTTTTCCTAGCAACAGTTGTTTGCGGATGTTTATAAGCAAATCACGCTCTGGTTGACATTACTTTTTGAGTTTCTGCCTAAGACATTTAAAGTTGAAAGGGACTTGAAGAAATATTTTCAAGAGAGACGTTCTAGTAAGAATGTAAAATGTGCAGTTTACAGCTTTTCAAAGTGAGGATGTTGTCACAGAGTGATATAAAAATATTTTACGTTGTAAGGAATATTTTACACCGGCTTCCAACGAATGAATGCATAGTAGTTGTTAAAAATAAAATTGCATCTGGCTCAGAAAACTTTTAAAAACCTTTAGCAGTTAGTCTAAAGTTCTGTCACATGGCAGTGTGTTGTGTAGAGGAGGATCCAGAAACAGATGATGTTTACATTACTTTGCAGAATGGAAGAGAAGGTTTTCTTCCCTTGGAAAAGAAAATGAAAATCCATCACTGTTTTTTGAAGTTTTTTTTTTTTTTTTCAAAATATTCTGACCTGTTTACTAATGTCTAAATTAGCTGCAGTTTTTTGTTGCTTTGTTTTAATGAAGGGCAACATTAGGGAATATAAGAAATTTGGCACTAAAAAAAAAAATAAGCAGAAATTTGGCACTGAGTACTGAGGAATAATAATATTAACAAGTTTCCAGCCCTGGGTTCAGATCTTACTTACCAGTAGTGAGCCTGTTTCTTCTTATATAAACTGGAAATAAATAATCATTTCACAGGGTTGTTTACAGCTCTAAGGATATTAATGTGGGTTAAAGTTCCAATCAAATATTAGTTTTTTTATTATTGCCATAATATTTGTCTCATATGATTTTATATACATATTAATTATATTAGCTATTTAAAAAATATTACGGAGCAATAAAAAGAAGAGTGAGGGCCAGAATCACTTTACCTGAATAAACAGTGGCATTAAAAAGTCAACTCTAATAAGTTTAAGATATTCAAACAGAAGGGTAAAAAATAAAAAATACCCACTGTTGACTCTAGAAGTGACTATCATGGCATTAAACAAATATTCCAGACATCATAGTCTATCTACAGTTATATAGATAGAAAAGACAGACAGAAGTATCATTGTTTTTTAAAATTTAAATCCAAGTTAGTTAACATATAGTGTAACAATGATTTCAGGAATAGAATTTAGTGATTCATCACTTACATATAACACCCAGTGCTCATCCCAACAAGCGCCCTCCTAAATGCCCCTCACCCATTTAGTCCTTCCCCCCCACTCAACACCCCTCCAGCAACCCTCAGTTTGTCAGTTCTATGTATTTAAGAGTCTCTTATGGCTTGTCTCCCTCTCTGTTTTTATATTATTTTTGCTTCCCTTCCCCTATATTCATCTGTTTTGTATCTTAAATTCCACATATGAGTGAAATCATATGATATTTATCTTTCTCTGACTGACTTCCTGTAATGTAATACACTCTAGTTCCATCCACATTGTTGCAAATGGCAAGATTTCGCTCTTTTGGATCACCGAGTAATATTCCTGTGTGTGTGTGTGTGTGTGTGTGTGTGTGTGTGTGTGTGTGTGTGTGTACACCCACCACATCTTCTTTATCCATTCATCAGTTGATGGACATTTGGGCTCTCTCCACACTCTGGGTATTGTTGATAGCGCTGCTATAAACATTGGGGTGCATGTGCCCTTTCAAAACAGTACACCTGTATCCCTTGGATAAATAGTAGTGTAATTGCTGGGTCGTAAGGTAGTTCTATTTTTAGTTTTCTGAGGAACCTCCATCCTGTTTTCCAGAGAGGCTGCACAGTTTGCATTCCCACCAGCAGTGCAAAAGGGTTCCTCTTTCTCTACATCCTTGCTAACATCTGTTGCTGCCCAAGTTGTTAATTTTAGCCATTCTGACAGGGGTAAGGTGATATCTCATTGTGGTTTTGATTTGTATTTCCCTGATGATGAGTGATGTTGAGCATCTTCTCGTGTCTGTTAGCCATCTGGATGTCCTCTTTGGAAAAATATCTATTCATGTATTTTGCCCATTTCTTCACTGGATTATTTGTTTTTTGGGTGTTAATTTTGTTAAATTCCTTACAGATTTTGGATACTAACCCTTTATCTGCTATGTCATTTGCAAATATCTTCTCCCATCCGTCAGTTGCCTTTTAGTTTTGCTGATTGTTTCCTTTGACATGCAAAACCTTTTTATTTTAATGAGGTCCCAATAATTCATTTTTACTTTTGTTTCCCTTGCCTCTGAAGACATGTCAAGTCTCCAGAAGTTGCTGTGGCTGAGGTCAAACAATCAGGTTGTTGCCTGATTTCTCCTCTAGGATTTTGATGGCTTTCTGTCTTACATTTAGGTTTTTCATCCATTTTGAGTTTATTTTTGTGTATGGTGTAAGTAAGTGCTCCAGGTTCATTCTTCTGCATAAGACAGAAGTATTATTAAAATGGAATCCTACTATATGTGCTGTTTTTAACATAAACATTTTTATTTAATAAAAATTTTAATTTTATTTGTCTTAAGAGAAAAAAAAGAAAGGAATTATTGAATTTCAGGTAAATATTACTTGATTACAAGAGATAGTGATTGCTAAGAAACTTTCTTAACATTAAGAAAAACTGCATAAGAAGAAATGGTTAGATTATTGTTTAAAAAATTCTTTGTTTCATTTGTAGGCAGTTATGGGTTGACTCCCTGCCCTTTCATTTTTCATTTTGAAAGCAAAGAAATTAGCTCTCTCACTTCTTTACACCATCTTTTACCCATGTTACCCCTATTAAAAAATAGTGGTTTTATTATTTTTATATTATCAAGCTTTATTTTTTATTCCATTCAGTGCCTTTAATTTACTACAAGTGTTTAGCCTTAATTTTATATGAAAAAAAATTTTAATGTTTTTATTTATTTTTGAGACAGAGAGAGACAGAGCATAAGCAGGGGAGGAGCAAAGAGGGAGGGAGACACAGAATCTGAAGCAGGCTTCAGGCTCCGAGCTGTCAGCACAGAGCCTGACACGGGGCTCAAACTCCCAAACCACAAGATCACATGACCTGAGCCAAAGTCGGACACTTAACCGACTGAGCCACCCAGGCGCCCCAGCCTTAATTTTATATTTAAACTGGTTTAATGGTCCTTAATGTAGCCACTTTTATTCAGTTTATCTTTTCTTGGATTTTTCACTTTGATTCATCTTTTGCCTAGTTGGGTCTTATGCTCAAATAGTTGTTTCAAGAAGCATCCATTGTTTTGTGCTTTTGATTCCTTGCATCCTTGGTTGCCAATTGATTTCTTGCATTGCTTGCTTTAAGTTTATATTCTTTTAATCACAGTATCAGATCTTCAAGATACCTTCTTTCTGCCTCTACTCCTTCCTTCTGGAGTCCTGTGTTTTTTTAATATGGACTGTTTTTCCACAGACCTATTTCCCAACTGTGGACTACAGAATTCCCTTTATTCTTTTACGTGGTTGATGCTCTACTTCCTAAGTCACATATCTTCTTTCTTGGGTTATCTCCTTATATCCTTATCTCAAAATAAGGAATACTTTCTTGTGTCTTCCTAACAAGGGTGTATAGGAGGTAAACCCTGAATCTGAAAATGTTTTTTATTTAATCTCACATTTGATGGTGTTGGCTGAGTCAAATGTTCTAGGTTAAAATTTTTTTTATGAAGAATTTGGAAAAATATTATCTTCCAGTAGTGATGTTGGTGAGTAATCTGCTATTAGAAATATTTCCATTTCTTTGTAGGTTGCAATTTTAATGTCTGGAAGCTTTTAGGGTTTTGTTTTATGTTTACATTGTAGTTTTTTTTTGGCAACTATATCATATTTTTAATTTTCAGGTTATTTGTTGCTTTTTTGTAGCACCTGGTCTTCTTTTAGTAGTACAATATCATTTACAATATGTGTGTGTGTGTGTAGTTCTTTTTTGTGTCTTGAATTATGTTTCCTTTGGGATCTTTTTACTTGTTTATCTTGATATCTCTCACTTGATGTAAGTCTTCAACAAATATCTGGTGGTCCTTGCATGTCCTTTTATATTTAAAAGAAGCAAAAAATGCCTGGATATTCTGTGGGGAAGGAATTATCAACTTGTGGAGAGTTAATCATTATGCTTTCATTAGGAAAGCAGATGCCTTGCTCTGGGTTCATTATGCAATCATAAAAGTTAGTAACTGATGAAGAAAATAAAAGTCATAAAGCTGTATGCACCAAACAACATAACAACTAAGTACATAAAAGTAAAAACTATTATAAATACAAGTAGACTTTGACAAAAATACAGTTGTAGTAGGATACTTCAATATTGACATCAGAATTGGACAGTTCTAATAGACAAAAATAAGAATATAAAGGTATGAATAATGCAGTAAAAATAAAAACAGAACATATATCCCTTAAATAAACCATTTAAAAAATATGTCTGTAAACCATTTAACAAAGGTGGATCATTTACTATACCAGGATGAAAACCTTAATGCATTAAAAGTGAATGATATGGGAATGCAAGCTGGTACAGCTACTCTGGAAAACAGTATGGAGGTTCCTCAAAAAACTAAAAATAGAACTACTACCCTACGACCCAGCAATTGCACTACTAGTCATTTATCCAAGGGATACAGGTGTGCTGTTTCAAAGGGACACATGCACCCCCATGTTTATAGCAGCACTATCAACAATAGCCGAAGTATGGAAGGAGCCCAAATGTCCATTGAAGGATGAATGGATAAAGAAGATGTGGTATATACATATACAATGGAGTATTACTCAGCAATCAAAAAGAATGAAATCTTGCCATTTGCAACTACGTGGATGGAACTGGAGGGTATTATGCTAAGTGAAATTAGAGAAAGACAAAAATCATATGACTTCACTCATATGAGGACTTTAAGAGACAAAACAGATGAACATAAGGGAAGGGAAATAAAAATGATATAAAAACAAGGAAGGGGACAAAACAGAAGAGACTCATAAATATGGAGAACAAACAGGGGGTTACTGGAGGGGTTGTGGGAGGAGGGATGAGCTAAATGGGTAAGGGGCACTAAGGAATCTACTCCTGAAATCGTCGTCGCACTATATGCTAACTAATTTGGATGTAAATTTTAAAAAATAAAAAAAAAGTGAATGATAAACCTTAAGGACCTTATACAAAGTGAAATAAGATGGACACAAAAGGACAAATCCTGTATGGTTTCACTTATATGACATACCTAGAGTAGTCAAGTTCATAGAGACACAAGTAGAATGGTGATTTCCAGAGGCTGGGTGGGGGGGAAGAGGAATGGGGAGTTAGGGTTTAATGGGCGCAGAGTTTCAGTTTGGGAAGATGAAAATTTTTAGGTGGATGGTGGCAATTGTTGCACAACACATAAATGTACTTAATGCCATTCTAATTCTTCTTCTTTTTTTTAAGTTTATTTATTTATTTTGAGAAAGCACACAAGCAAGGGAGGGGCAGAGAGAGAGAGAGAGAGAGAGAGAGAGAGAGAATGAGAATCCTAAGCAGGCTCCATGCTGCCAGTGCAGACCCTGACGTGGGGCTTGAGGTAAGATCATGACCTGAGCTGAGATCGAGATTTGGATGCTTAATGGGCTGAGCTACCTAGGCAACGCAATGAATGACACTCTTCTTAATGTACACTGAAAAATGGTTAAAATGATAAAATGTATTTTAATGTACATTTTACCAAAATTAGAGAAATGAGTGGTGGGAATTTTATAGGCCATATTTTTCTGATCATAAGCCAATAGGATTTATAATAAATAATTTAAAAAATTATTCTCCATTTTATGGACTGTTTGCCTGCCCCTCCCATTCATATGTTGAAGCCCTAATCTCCAGTGTGTTGGTATTTGGTGGTGGGGCCTTTCGAAGGTAATTAGGCTTAGATGAGGTCATGAGATGTGGCTCCCATGATAGTATTATATCTTTATGCGAAGCTGAAGAGAGACCAGCGCTCTCTCTCTCCACCATTTAAAGATGCAGCTAGAAGGCACTGTCTGCAAGTCAGGAAGAGAGATTTCACCAGAACCAAATTGTCTAGTAACTCAATCCTGGGCTTCCTGGCCCCAGAACTCGGAGAAATAAATTTCTATTCTTTAAGCCACTCCGTCTATGATATTTTGTTATGGCGGCCTGAGCTGACTAACACATCCATCTTAAACACTTAGGCCAATTTCTCGGAAACATAGATAACTCTTCTATCATGGAGAAATTGAAAGGGAAAAGTTAGTTTTTAGAAAACAATAAAAAGAGACTGCTTCATACCTGTATCCGCTGGAAATAGGAAAAATCTTACTTAGAGAAAAGTTACAGGCTTAAATGCCTTAAATGCCTTCATTTTTAAATCCATGCTTTAGTTAGCTTGGGTTGCTATAACAAAATACCATAGAGTGAGTGAGTAAGAAGACATTATTTATTAAAAAGACATTTATTTCTCACGGTTCTGAAGGCTGTAAGTGGAGATCAGGGTGGCAGGGTGGTTGGGTTCTGGTGAGAGCCCTCCTCTTGGCTTGCCGATGGCTGCCTTCTCACTGTGTTCTCACATGGCAAAGAGAAAACAAGCTCTGGTCTCTCTTCTTCTGATAAAGACACTAATTTTACAATGAGGGTCCTACCTGCATGTCCTAATTTAAACCTACTCACTTCCCAAAGGCCCACCTCCAGATACCATCACATTGTGGGTAAAGGCCTCAGCATATGAATTTGAGGATGACACAGACATTTAGTCTATAGCATCAATGTGACAAAAAAGGAAAATAATTAAAACCTGTTCTTAATAAATTTTTAAAAAAGAATAACAAAGTGAACCAAAGAGGGAATTAGAAGAAAAACTGAAATTAATGAAATAAAAAGCAAAAATACATATTTAGTATGATTTACTATGTTTAATGAAATATAGGAGATAACATATAGTACATTAGTATTTTATTATTTCCTTATTTAAAAAATCCAAATAGCGTCTTTTGCACTTAGTGGATATGTTGTGCTCCTCCTGGGTTGTAGCCCCAAATTTGGGAACCACAGATCAAGACTATAAGGAAGGATATTTTTGTTATGTTAAGCTTTTATATTGTTTTAAGGGGTGATGTATTCTAATTGTCCTGGGAATCTATCTTGTAATTTCCTAAAGTTTTTTGTTTTTGTGTTTGTTTGTTATGCATTTACATTGTTTTGTTTCTACTCGGGGTTTTAATTCAATGACACGAAACCTACATTAAGAAAGAGGTCTTAAGCACATGGAAGTTTGTTCTGTTCTGTTAAGCTCTGTCCAAAATCTGTTTATTTTGAATAGCTCAGGGAGGAGCTTGTTATACCTGATGTCCGCTGCTTTTAAAATTTATGGTTTGTGTTCTGTGTTTTTGTTACATCTGTTTTTATGCTCTTGTTTGCTCTAGAGATGTTGTGGTTTAATTATGTAATAGGATCTCTTTTTTTCCCTTTAAGTACTGCTGTATGAAAATTGCGTTTTACTGGTGGTTCCTGAAAGATTTCTGAGAAATCTTAGAGATTTCTATTCTATTTTAATATAGTGCTAATTTTCCCACAGCAATGTCTAAATTATCACATGTATTATTTACAGTTGTCAAAGCTGCAGGAGGAAAAGTCAAGCTTGCAAGATCAGCTACGTGACTATGAAGATCGAATTAATGCTATGACTTCTCACTTCAAAAATGTTAAGCAAGAGTTTTCGTTTACGCAGGTATAGTAATGTTGACATTCATGTTGATTAGGTCATGTGTAGTCATGAACATTTTACATTGCATATACATCTGTGATTTTATTTTAGACATACACAAAACTTTAGCATAGCTAACCTATTGTGAATGTAACCTTGAACCTGAAAGTAAGTAGGAAAAAAAGGCTTTTGAGGAATTCGCTACCATCACCAAGTTCAAGGAATAATTAACATATCTGAAAGAAGAAATCATTCATACAGTGTAACGTAATATTAGGCAGCAGATTATATGAGAAGGGTACAGTGACGGCAATGAGAAATAATTCTAAGCCAAAATAGACCTAATATAACATGTGACAGAATTTCCACTTCATTTTCACTTTTACAGCATGACCCACTGGGGCCTTTTTGAGTGGGAACAAATAGTTCACACATTTCAGTAGCCCTTAGGACACCACATTATTTTAGGATCCTGAGATAGTAGGAAAGTTAAATTATATTTAAGACACTAGTTAAGATAACTGGGGAAAGTATAATGCATTTTAGAAATATTACTACAAATAATAAAAGTTAAAACTTAGAGTGATAAGTATATTTGTTTTATGGACAATCTATTCATGTGTAGAACATCATTCCCTGATGATGCCCAGCAAATAGCTCAGCAAATCAGCATTGGAGAGTTTACTAACTTCCATATCAAACTATTTTTTTAAAAATGCATCTACCTTTCTTTGAAAGGTATGTAATTCTTAATAGTGAACAAAGCATGTTTTTAATACCAATTTATAATTAATATTGATAAGTAACCATTTTGTGGTTTACAGATTTTATTAGGAAGCAGCAAATTGATGAACTTTTAGAAGCAATACTTGAGAGTTTTGAATCCTGATATGATTAATTAATAAACTGGACAACATCATTCTTTAAGTTATTAAACCACTGAGTTGGGGATTTGAAAGTCAGAGATTCTAGGGGTGCCTGGGTTAAGGGTCTGACTTTGGCTCAGGTTATGATCTTGTGGTTCATGGGTTCAAGCCCCACACCAGGCTTGCTGCTGTCAGCCTGTCAGCTCAGAGCCTGGAGCCTGCTTCAGACTCTGTGTCTGTCTCCCTCTCTCTCTGCTCCTCCCCTGCTCACACTCTGTTTCTCTCTGTCTCTCAAAAATAAATAAGTGTTTAAAAATTAAAAAAAAAAAAGAAAGTCAAATTCTCTGTGGGTGTATATTTCATTATAGTCAAACCTCAAATCGGATAATAGTTATAGAAGACAATAAACTTCCTATAGCATTAACAGCTCTAATAATGTAAAAATAATACTGATGGTGATAACTTAGAAGCACGACAAACTCAGTAGTCAATAAATACAATTTTATTGAGTAAAGCTTAACACAAAGGCATGGTTGTTTACTAATATATTCTATGAAATATTTATAACCATTGGTGTTTACATAGTCATTTATAAATGATCTCTGCAATCAGCTTATGTAGTCAGTTTATAGAAACAACCCATTTCCTAAAGTATTTTTAAATAAATTTTATTTATTTTTTAGGTAAGTCATGAGTTATATATTTTTAACTCTTACCATATAAACTTTGATTTTCTGCAGTTTTTCTAGACCAACATAAAATCTAAAAATGGCTGACAACAATATTTTCTTCTAGGTCATTCCATGAACTGACTTTCTTACAACTAGTAAGCAACACCCAACTACACTGAATTGTAAAGTCTAACATGGTTTAGGTTTCAGAGAAGTGGAATTACTAGTACTTAATCTAAGTATTTTGTGGGAACTTTTTTTGGGCTAATGGGTTATTATAAATAATGTATAATGTTAAAAATTAAAAAGTCTATCTTGTAAATTATTCTGTAGTCTCTTTGTAAAGCAAGAGAGCATGAGATTGAAAGTGAAGAGCATTTTAAGATCATTGCTGAGAGAGAACTGGGACGAGTGAAGGATGAAATCCAACGACTACAAAATGAAATGGCTTCAATACAGGAAAAGAAAAGTGATAAGGAAGTATGTGTTGAAATGTTACTTAAAATTTTGTGCTATTAGTTCTTTTTTCCCTCACCAACAAACACTGATTTTCTTTTCTTTTCTTTTCTTTTCTTTTCTTTTCTTTTCTTTTCTTTTCTTTTCTTTTCTTTTCTTTTCTTTTCTGTATGGGAAGGGCATTCATTAGTTTCCTGACATTTACAAAAAACATTGTTTTTTGGACAATGAGAGGCATGCGGAGTTGTCATTTGAATGAAACAATGATAGAATGTTGCACTTATTTTCCTACTGTTCATTTGCCAAATAGTCATTGAGCTATACCATGTGCAGAGTACCATACTGGCTATCTACTATGCAATACTAAGCATCATTTATTCATAAGTATCATATGATACTAGGCATAATTTATTCATATATTTTTAAGGGCCACATTAAAAATTACTTTTAATATTTTCATTTTTAATTCAAAATTTTTACCTTTCATATTAATTTATCAGCCTATGACTCTAATATTAAGCTACTGTAAACTCTTTTTCTCTTTTCCTTCATTTTTATTTACCTGATTTGGATGTTCTTTCCAAATTTGATTCTTCTCTTTACATATGCATATATATAGAGAGAGAAACACACATATATGTGTATATGTATGCATACATATTTTACTATATTTGTACTTGTTTGCATATTGATTTGTTTTCTTTTGTGGATCTAGATTTGTTAAATGAATACATTTACAGAAACATTTTTATCTCCTTAACAACTATATTTATTTCAATTAGAAGTACTTCTAAAATTTCCATACGACCTCTTAGTGGCAGCAATCTGATTGGAGCTGTAGGGGACTTGTCTCAGGCTTGAGTTAGCATATCAAGTACATTATTTTTATTCAGATTTGGTGGAGTGACTAGTATTAGAGATTGCTCTGGGGGAGTTTCCCTAAAGCCTTTTTAAACAACCTATGGCTCAACTATGATTCTCATCTTTTATAATCTCCCTTCTATTTTATAACTAAAGAATTAAATATAAATGTGGTTACATGATTAAATATGGTATGTTACACACACACACACACACATATATACATATATATATATATATATATATATATGTTTATATGTGGTAAGAACAGGATTTCTTCTTTCCTTTTTAATATGTTCTATAGTATGTAATGTTTTATTTTAGTTTGTATAGTAAATAATATTTTGTAATCTCTCCCTAACCCTTTTCTTTGGAAATTAGACTAACATATTTAAAACTACTCAAAAATTGGATAGTTTGAAATGTCAGATGAACTGGGACCAGCAAGCCTTGGAAGCCTGGTTAGAAGAATCAGCTCATAAAGATAGTGATGCCCTCATTCTTCAGAAGTACGCACAACAAGATGATAATAAAATTAGGGTGAGAAATTATAAATTGTAATGTTAGGTTTTCTCTGAATCTGTAGTATGTGATCCTTTTTACCGAAATTAGATTTATAATTTTAAAGCAGTAGTTCTTAAACTTTTTTGAGTCAGAGACTCCTTTGACAATCTAATAAGCCAAGGATCCTCTCTTTAGAAAAATGACTGTACTCAAATAGTTACAAAATTTTACTGAGAGTTTTATAGATCCTCTGAAACCCTCTAACCATTTAGGAATCCACAGACTCATTTCTGATTGAGAAGAATTCTCAAAAGTATTTCAGAGAAGAAAGTTTTTTACTAAAATGTTGTATAAATATTTTAACTACTTTTATCTAAATAACAGTTTGAATTTAACATAGTGTTTGCTGATTTGAGACTATAGTGCTATTGATTACTTATTATTATAACCATTACTTAAAATCTACTTGTAATTAAATCTGTTAATACTTTTGTATTATGAAACATGCTATTTTCTAATAGATATGATACAAAATGCATTATTTTAAATGACAAATTGTTAATGTTTTTTCTAACTAAAAAGTATTAAAAGTCTTTTTAGAAACAATTTAGTTTTCATTGCAACCCTTTGGAATTAAAAGGAAATGTATGAATTATTTCGTAGTTGTTTTAGATGGCAAATAAATGTGTATCTATAATATAATAATACTTAATGTAAGACATGCTAATAGCTTTTAAGTGAATAAAACAACAATTATGAATATTTTTACATGTAACTACATCATAGGCACTGACGTTGCAATTAGAAAGACTGACTTTGGAATGTCATCAGAAAAGAAAGGTACTTGACAACGAACTTACAGAGACTCTAAGTGCACAGGTTAGTTTAATGAGTATTTTTATTTCTTAATTGTCAAAGGGATGTATGCAAAAGCACTTATATTCACAAAAATGTTATCTGCTCTGTATTTGACAGTTAGAATTGGATAAAGCAGCACAAGATTTTCGTAAAATTCATAATGAAAGACAAGAACTCATTAAACAGTGGGAGAACACAATAGAACAGATGCAGAAGAGAGATCGAGACATTGATAACTGTGCCTTGGTAAAGTAGTTGTTTGGTCCTTGCAATGTTCAACTGTATTATTCTCTTTTGTATTTAACCCATTCATTTCAAATGTAACTCACATTGCTGTTTGAAAGTCACTTTTGTAGCAGGGTTTAATAGTTTTGGTAAATGTTTTCCAAGCTTGACTCTATCCATTTAGATATGTGATTTTATGAAGATTATTTACTTATGGTATAATGATGCTGAAGACTGGATCCTGCCATCTCTGAAATGTGGAACAAGAGAAAGTCAATAGATAATGTTGGTGCAGTAAAGCCAATGCTCTGACTTACACATGGTTATCCACAGTGTTTTGAATTTAACGTATGTGCTATTTGGTAGTAATTACTGGTGTAGGGAAATGAGCTTCATGGATAGTCAAGAAACAAAAAGGGAGGGGCGCCTGGGTGGCGCAGTCGGTTAAGCGTCCGACTTCAGCCAGGTCACGATCTCGCGGTCAGTGAGTTCGAGCCCCGCGTCAGGCTCTGGGCTGATGGCTCGGAGCCTGGAGCCTGTTTCCGATTCTGTGTCTCCCTCTCTCTCTGCCCCTCCCCCATTCATGCTCTGTCTCTCTCTGTCCCAAAAATAAATTAAAAACGTTGAAAAAAAAAATTAAAAAAAAAAAAAAAAAAAAAAAAGAAACAAAAAGGGAGAGTCAGGAAAGAAACCTAAACTGTGATAAAGCTTTCACTTTTGAAACTGAGGCACCCATAATAGGTTAGAAGCATGGAAGGGAAGGAATACCACACTGATTAAACATAGACCTAGTGTTATCTTTTGCTATTTTCAGAGGTTAATTTAGAAGTTTTTTTGAAAATCATTAAGGAACAAAATAGGGGTGAGTAAAAATGGGAAGATTAGGGAAAGTTGGGAAGGAGAAGGAATTGAGGAGGAAGGAAAGCAGATGAGAAGATGTTTTAACTTCCATTCTAAATCTACTACATGGAAAGGCATTTGGCAAGTGGCTCAGGTCACTGGAAGTTTGGAATTCTCATATCTGTATGAGGTTTACTTGTTATATGTGACTTAAATGTAAATATTTTATTTTAAATGTCTGTAAGTGACCAACATTTTATCAACAAAGTGGCCTATGCCTTCTTTGGAGGGACAAGGGAGAACCAGTTTTGACTATGAGTTCCACTTAATTCTTAATGCTGATCTTGGGTTTTAAACATGAAGTCCTGACTGCTTCTTCTTGGTAAATCAAATGTGATAGATCCAAGACTGCAGATCTATGTGCAATAGAACTGCATTCTCTTACAACCCCACAGCTAAATTGACTCAGCCTGCTGATTTGGCAAAATATACAGCTGGACTCTGGTCATATTCATATTGGTTCCTTATTGACATCTCCTGGTTGTCTGTATTGTAAGAGAATAGGGAGGATGCTAAGAAGTGGCTCCATAGGTAGGGGTTTGCTTCTGAGTGTTTAACAACTGGCTCCCCATTTATAGCATTTCTGATTTCTGTGGTGAAACTACTTCCATACCAACATGACTCTGCTCAACAGAGTTGAAAAGAGATGTGTCAGTCAGTTCTGGTGAGCCAGTGAAAGCCAGTTCATACCGCTAGAGGATTTAATCTCTTGTTCCTCTTCCTCCAAAACAGTTCCTGCCTTCTTAGTGTCTTCTTGGCAAGAGTCTGAGTCTATGAACCTATGAACCTGAAATTGGCTTTTTTTTTTTTTTAAGTTTACTTATTTATTTTGAGAGAGAAAGGGAGGGAGAAAGCGTGCTTGAGAGTACGGGAGGGGCAGAGAGCGAGGGAGAGAGAGAATCCTAAGCAGGCTCTGGGCTGTCAGTGTGGAGGCTGACATGGGACTCCATCTCATGAACCATGAGATCACTACCTGAGATGAAATGAAGAGTTGGATGCTTAACTGAGCCACCCAGACTCCCCTGAAATTGGCTTCTTAAAATAAACTTTTACATCATTTAGAAAAGGAAAAATATTTTTCTATTATGCTTTTATTCCAGTGTAGAAATTTTGGGACATTACTGTACTTATCAGCATCACCTACATAAACTTAACTGTGAGTAGGTAACACTGTTAAAAAATGTGAATGTTGAAGTAGGTGTTAGAGTATCTGATTAAATGGTAGAAAAATCAATATAAGGCAGAAAATTCTACAATGGTCATTTGACGTATATGAACTTAGGAAGTTTTGACCTGTCTTTGGTTGAATAAACACAGCAGATCTATAGAATGATACATTATATAATGTTAATTGTTATAGAAAACATATAGGAATACTAGACTGAATAAATTAAATATTTTTTTAAAATGTAGTACATTTCAGATATATATCCACTTAATATGCTAATATGTACAATATTACCTGCCGCATTTCTAAAATTTATTGATTTCAGATACCCTCTGAAATTATATGATTTCACATACCCTCCCCCAACCTGATTTTCTGTGATTAGTTGTTTGGTGGGACCCCATTTGGGAAAACTTGAAAGAAATACATTTTAGAGTAAATTTTCCTTCTCCCTCCAATTCATTCAATATATTGCTGTCAACATCACTTGTAAAAACCATAGATGGCCTTTTTATTCCTCAGCTCTAAAATCTTCTTTGTTTCACATTGCTTAAAAATTGAACCTCTTGGGGGATGCCTGGGTAGCTCAGTTGATCCAGCATCCAATTCTTGACTTCATCTCAGGTCATGATCCCAGGGTTGTGGGATTGAGCCCTGTGGTGAGCATGGAGCCTGCTTAAGACTCTCTCTCTCTCCCTCTCTCTCTCTCTCTCTCTCTCTCTCCCTCTCTCTCTCTCTCTCTCTCTCTCTCTCTCTCTCTCTCTCTCTCTCCACCACCGCCCCTGACCCCTCCCCTACTTGGGCTCTCTCTCTCTCTCTCAAAAAAACACAAAATTTTTTTAAAAATTGAAGCTTTTTAACATGGCAATTGGAAAATTGAATTTATTCACAGTTGGGTCCTAACCTCTACCTTTCCAGCCTCATTCCTTTCATCTGTACCTGCCCCTTCTTAATATATGCCCATTCGATGCCTGTCTTCCCACCCTACACCTTAACCACATTAGACCATTTATGCATATCCATTTATTTTTTTAGGTCTGACTTAAAAGAAGCCTCTTAGGTAATGCCATTTGATAATTCTTCTCAGGTAGACTTCATCATCTCTTTGTTCCCATGGTGCTTTGTTCACATCTCAGTTACTACTTTGTATATTCTGTTTATTTTGTATTCCCAAGACCAAAGGTCTTGAGTGAAGGTATTCTTCTTGAAACCAATAACGAAAATGTTATTCTCAAAAGATGAAAAAAAAAAAAAAACTAGTCCTGTGAAATATTTGGAAAAACCATTGGAATCCAACTTTCTATGTAGAAATATTCAACAGTGTTATGTTTTTTTAGATGTCACCTTTTGTTGATAAAAGATTGATATTTTTCTCATCTCTTTAGCCAAGTACCAGATTAAAGAGAAAGAAATCCTTAAAAATATGAGCTTACAGATACTGATGTATAGCCTATTAATATTTTGTTTTTATTCATATAAAAATAGACCTTTTTTTATACATTTTTAAATGTTTTATTTATTTTTGAGAGAGCGACAGAGTGCAAGTGGCAGGCGGGGGGGGGGGGGGGAGGGGGGCAGAGAGAGAGGGAGGCATAGCATCTGAAGTGGGCTCCAGGCTCTGAGCTGTCAGCACAGAGACTAATGTGGGGCCCAGACCCATGAACTGGGAGACCATGACCTGAGGTGAAGTCAGATGCTTAACCAGCTGAGCCACCCCGGGGCCTCTAAAAATAGACTCTTTAAAGAAAATATTGTCCTAAGAATTTTTGATAAAATACTGAATTTGGTTTAATAGAAAGATAATAACTAATTTCCTTTTTGTTTGTTTTGTTCATCATATTAAACATATATTTAACATATTTTTAATCTTAGGCATTAGCAAGGATAAAGCAGGAAATAAGAGAAAAAGAAAATTTGGTTAAAGAAAAGATCAAGTTTTTGGAAAGTGAGATTGGAAATAACACAGAGTATGAGAAAAGAATTTCTGTTGCTGATCAGAAAGTTTTAAAATGTAGAATGGAGTATCAGCGTCATGAAACTAATAGAAATCAGCTGAAGGATGAGGTATGTTAACTAATAAGACTGGTTTGTGTGTTTATGACAAATTACTATAAAAATAAGCATAAAGGCTCTCCTTCGATTAAGGAACTGCCTTCTAGTTCTTTGTCTTATGTCCCTTCACATTGTGGAACTTTTTGGGTATTCCAATGGTGCCCTGTTTGGTGAAGGCAACAGGAGTGCCAGTCATATCACATGTGGTATGAAGGGGTCCCCCTGGAGTTGTATAGCACACACCTTGCCTGTCACACGTGGTGTTTTGTAGGTGACTTGAGGCAAAATGCTCCTGAGGGGTCTAGACTGGAAACCATAATTATAACTTCCAAAGGGGCAGATGTGAAGGTGAATATTTAGTGATGACCTGAAGTGGACATATAACATGTCCAGTGCTACATATGTATGGTGGTTTTAACTCAGAGTAGGTGGAGCTATTTGCTTAAGTTCAGTTTCTCACCTTGAGAAGGGATAATATTTCAGTCTGGTAGTGAGACAGTGTAGGGGTAAAATACCTTGAGCAGAGAACAAAAGTTCTCCCGCTTTGTTCATTTCTTCTTTTGCAGGCACACATGCCCAACTAGATTGTTCCACAGGGAGTGTTAGCAACAAAGGAATTTTTACGAAATTTGTGTCTTGAAGTCACATTAGCTGAAGTTACTGCTGTTTAGTCAGGAAACTGGAATATTGTAGAGCATTTCATTCTATAAGTTGTTATACTTTTTATTTCTGATAAAGAAGGAAAGATGTTTTATTGTCCACAAAAAGAATAATTACTTAAGATCCTAAAATAGTAAAATAAGCAAATTTCTTGCCTAAATTAAATGTCATTGCTAATAGTTCATTCTTAAAAATTTTTAAATTGCAGAAAAGAATGCAGGGATCATTCATTCATTTGTTCATAATTTGTTTATTGAGATGCAATTCATATATAATAACTTACCCTTTTGAAGTATGTAATTTAGTGGTTTTTAATATTTCATAGGATGTGCAACCATTACCACTATCTAATTTTAGACTTTTTCTTTCAAAAAGAAACCTTTTGCCCACTAGCAATCACTCTGCTTCCCTCCACCTACCCAGCC
The DNA here is from genome assembly GCF_024362965.1 of Panthera pardus. NCBI lineage: Eukaryota > Metazoa > Chordata > Mammalia > Carnivora > Felidae > Panthera > Panthera pardus. Next base: position 85,537,146 of record NW_026526721.1, read on the forward strand.
CTGGCAACTACTAATCTACTTTCTGTCTCCATGGATTTGCCTATTTTGGACATTTCATATAAATGAAACCATATCATACAGAGCACTTTATGTCTGGACTCTTTTACTGAAATAATGTTTTCAAGGTTCATCCATGTTATATAGCATGCATTAGTACTTCATTCATTTTTTTCTCTCCAAGTTTTAAAATTTTGTTATAGTACACATAACATACAGTTTACCATCTTTTTAAAAAATATTTATTGGGGGGCGGGGGGACACAGAATCCAAAGCAGTCTCCAGGCTCTGAGCTGTCAGTACAAGCTGTGAGATCATGACCTGAGCCGAAGTCAGGAGCTTAACTGACTGAGCCACCCTGGCGCCTCTACAGTTTACCATCTTAATCATTTCCCAGCATGCAGTTCAGTGGTGTTAAATACATTCCTAATGTTATCCAACCATCACCATCATCCATCTCCATAATTCTTTTCTTCTTGTAAAACTGAAACCCTGTACTTATTAAACAGTTACTCCCCATTCCCCCCTCTTCCCAACTCCTAGCAACTACCATTTTGCTTTCTGTCTCTAGGAGACTACTCTAAGTTAACTTCACATGAATCAGACAGTATTTATCTTTTTGTGACGGCTTATTTCATTTATTTTACTTAGCATGGTGTCCTCAAGGTTCATCTATATTGTAGCATATGTCAAGGTTTTCTTACTTTTTAAGGCTGACTCCTATTCCATTTGGATGTGTGGACCACATTTGGCTTACCCGTTTATCTGTCAGTGGACACTTGGGTTGCTGCCATGTTTTAGCTATTATGGATAATGCTGCTATGAACATGGGTGTACAATTATCTCAGAATTTCTGGATGGCAATTATGGGAATTATGTTTCTGATTTTTTAAGGGACCACCATAGTGTTTTCCATAGTGGCTGTACCATTTTACATTCCCACTAACAGTGCACGAAGGTTCTAATTTCTCCATAGTCTCACCACCACTGCTATTTTCTTTTTTTGGCGACAGTCATCCTCATGGAAGAGTGTGAGGTGGGATTTCATTGTATTTGATGTGCATTTCCTTAGTGATAGATGATGTTGAACATCTTTTCATGAGCTTATTGGCCATTAGTATATCTTTTTTGGAGAAATGTCTATTAAAATCCTTTGCTCATTTTTGAACCAGTTTATTTTTGTTGTTGTTGATGAGTTTTAGAAATTTTCTATATATTCTAGATATTAATCCCTTAGCAGGTATATGATTTTGCAAGTATTTTCTCCACTCTGTGGACTGCATTTTAACTCTGTTGATATTGTCCTTTGATGCACGGAAGCTTTTAATTTTGATGAAATCCAATTTGTCTATCTTTTGTTGCCTGTCATATACAATTAATCATTGCCAAATCCAATACTGTGAAGCTTTTGCTCTTTGTACCTGTCACACATCTATGTGGGACTCTGTAATTTGCCAGTATCATACAATAAGTCATTGAAAATGTAATATCAGATCAAAAAGAAAAACTGTTAATATGTATTACAAAAACATCATTATTGTGTTTATGGGTATGATGTAGGTTAAAAATTAATATGTTCAGAACAGAACTTCTCAAAAAAGAAATTACCTTATAAGATGTAAAATAAATATATATAATTTCTGTCTGTTAACTAATAAATAGCTGGATTCTTTAAAAGCCACTGTGAATAGAAGTTCTAGTGATTTAGAAGCTCTGCGGAAAAATATTTCCAAAGTAAAGAAGGACATTCATAAAGAAACAGCAAGGTAAGAAAAAAGATATTTAAATATGTTTATAGTTTTTGACTACTTCTAGAAAAATTAAATATTTAAGTTTTTGTTAAATAACTGAAAAATTATAGCTACTAAATTATTAAACGTGAAAATAAATTTTCCTGGGTTTTTCATCATAAAGGCTTAGGAATAATATTTTTGTGGCTTATTAAATATGTATTTAATAAATATATAGGGTTTACATAAAGGTAATAAAAAGGTTTATGGCAAAAGAAACCTTCAAGTTATATGAAGATAAACTATTCCTTGTTTGCTTGTATTAATTTTTAGACATGTTTTCTATTTTTTCTTCATAAACTGTCTCCAGGTTACACAAAATTAAAAATCATAATCAGATTGTAAAGAAAAAATTAAAGCAGATAACTGAGAAAACTATGTCTGTAGAAGAGAAAGCTACCAATTTGGAAGATATGCTAAGGGAGGAGGAAAAAAGTATAAAGGTAAGGTTTACTTTCAGTTTTTAAAGAGTCACAATACATTTAGCAATAGTGAATGACTCTTGCGATTATGGGATAGGAGGTCTTTTAAGCGGCTCTGCTTTCTGTTGTGATCCCATTTGTAATTTGTAATCAGAATTTTGAGTTGTTAGACCTCTTTTTATGTGTGGCTTTCTAAAGAGGTTTCTGACCTTCTCTTAAAGCTTCTAATTCTCCTTTAGCTTCACGTTAAGCATTTAATATTGATGTCTTCTTTTGAAGGTTACAGGTAGCCCCTCTACCTTGGATCTCATCCCTTCCCAATGCCTAGTGTGTCCATGGCTCTGCTTGTCATTCATATGTATGTTCTTATATTGTAAATGTACCTGGAAAAATGCCTGTTTTACAATTGATTTCCACCTTTACAGTAGGCTGTCATTTTTTTGTTTTGTTTGTTTGTGATCATATCCCCCCCCCCCCCCCCAGTGGTCTACGTTTATTGCCTGTATTTCTTTATCATTTAATGTCTCTGACAGTCTGGCACCATTTATTAGTAAATGGGCTCTTAAGTGCTTTACTTTACTAACTCTATTGGAATCTCTTTGACATCTTGGTAGCATTTAGGCCAATTTTGAGGAACTGGAAAAGGCTGGTTCACCATTTCCTCTTTGAAAACTTCAAAGTGACTTCTGTGACCTGACACAATTTGCACTACTTCTTGCTTTTTTGCTTTCTTTGAGGGGCAGCTGAAGATCATGGCAAAAATCCCCCATTTGCTACATATCCAGTATGGTTTCACTTATATTTAGATACAATCCAGCTTCTGCAGTATGCTGTTGTATATTTAAATTCCTGAATAACGAAGTCATGCATCAATATGGACTTGAGCAGTATTTGAGTCCAAATCACACAACATTATTTTTAAAAAGTTATGTTTTTTGTGTGTATGTGTTTTTTTTTTCTCCTAAGAGAATGATTTTCAGTTGTCCATGAGATGGGACTATATTAGAACTTACTAGAAATCTGTAAAGACTGAAATTCATATGAAATAGGACTTTTGATGATGACATTAGGGAAGGAGTTAAAACTAATAAAAATTGCCTATTATAAAAATGAATTTTATAAGATTATATTAGATTATATTTCTTACTTTGTGAAAATTTAATGTGCCAATCACAGATTTTTTTTTTTTTTCATATTGAAGTTCATTTGTTGCCAAAGGGAAATATGCTTATCTGGCTGTAAGAGCACAGAGGGAAATTATTTCAACATTTTAAAATGATAACTTTCAGGGCACCTGGCTGGCCCAGTCAGTAGAGCATGTACTCTTGATCTCAGGGTTGTAACACCCCATGTTGGGTGTAGAGGTTACTTAAAAATAAAATCTTAAAAAAATAAAATGATAACTTTCAACAGATGTTGGCATGGGAGACCTATTTGAAGCCTTGAACACATGGTCATGAAGCCTTGAGGTCAAGGCAAATCTGCCTCTTGAGAAATGAGCAGTGGGAATCAGGGACTGGTTTCTGTTTCCTAGAAGGCTGCACGTGTGGGGGGGCCAACTGGAGGCAAGGTGTGAGTAAGGGGTAGTGCCAGTAGTGTGTTGGGCCAGCTCTTACCAGCACACAAGAGTTGATAATTATATTTTCTGGAATTTTGCAAGTCAGCTGCTAAACATAGCTATTATTAAAAATTAAATTATATAGACTTATAATTAAATACATAATATTAAAAACAAAGTAATCAGTACTGAGCACTCATCACTTCCAAATTATTTTACTACATTTTACTATTATCTGTTTATACTCTTAAGTTTAAGGTTACTTCCATTTACAGTGTACGGTGTAACCTCTGTACACTAGAAATGCTACATAATAATCTGCTACTGCATATCACGTCCCAACTCTGCATTTAGTAGAATCGTGTCAGTAGCTTGAAATTGGCCAGATTGGGAATATTTATACAGTGAAAATCAGCTTCTTCCCCCTAATCTCCCATCTGCTGGAAAGCTGGTGGTGGTGGTGGTTAAATATTTACCTGCTCACCACTGGATAGTGTCCAGAAGAAGGTGGGAGATTGAGTGATGTGATTTCTTCCCTGTAACACTCTCAAGACTTCAGCAACACTCTCAATATACTTCAGTATATTTTCTTTTCTTTCTTTCTTTTTTTAATGTTATTTATTTTGAGAGAGTGTGAGTGGGGGAGGGGCAGAGAGTGAGGCACAGAGAGAATCACAAGCAGGTTCCATGCTGTCACCACAGAGCCCAACCTGGAGCTTGATCCTACAAACCATGGAATCATGACCTGAGCTGAAATCAAGAGTTGGGTGCTTAACTGACTGAGCCACCCAGGCACCCCTATTTTATTTTCTAAGGAAACTAGTGAAATAGCCAAGTTCCAAGGTCAGAGTGGCATGGGGTAGAATTAAAGATGATAGATCAAAGTGAATGATGTGGGGATAGAAAACTGCTATTCTATCTACTAGAATAGAGTAGACTACAAGAAATGTTGGAGATGTACTGAAATTGTGGAAAGGGCATTTTTATATTCTGAAGGGCTAAATGTTGGGGGGTTAATTTGTGACCCCCAAAATTATAATGTTCATATAATAAAACCTTTCAAAGTATTATAATTTCATTGCTCACTATTATTCTTATCATCAGGAAGTGCAAGTTCAATTGAACATAATGAAAGATGTGCTATTTAAGAAAGTTCAGGAATTACAGACTGAGACAATGAAAGAAAAAGCTGTCTTATCAGAAATTGAAGGAACTCGTTCCTCTCTAAAGCACCTCAACCATCAGTTACATAAACTGGATTTTGAAACCTTGAAGCAGCAAGAAATTATGTACAGTCAGGTAGATGATACTCTTAATTAATATCTTCCTTATTGATTTGTTATAGTTGCGGTGGTCAGGATACTGCAATGTCCTGAAAAAAACAAAGATTTTGAAAGCACTCTTGGAGGGATAGATGGATGCTGAAGATGGGGTTTCATGTTTGGTCAGTAGTAGGGTAAGGGAGCCTTAAAAACTATTTTTTTTCTTGATTTGAAATAAACTGGTAAGAGGATAGACAACTCTAGTGAGGGACAGCCATGCTTTAAAGGAACATAGGGCAACTGGGCCTGGACTGAAATAAAACAAGGAGTGAGATATATGAGACCTGGAAAAATGGAGTCTTAGCTGTGCAAACAGACATCCCGCCCCGACCCCTAGACTGATAGTTTAAAAGTATTTTAAAAGTTTTTCTTATTTGTTCTATTCATAGATTCTGTCTCATGAAGCCTTAATATGACCCCTCTCTACACCTTAATTTCCCTGTCTAATGTATTCTTAGTTTCTCAAAATTAAAGATGCTAAAGTATTATTTAAGAAAATAATTCATTGGAAGTTCGTTAAATTTGAGCCATTTGTGGCTAACAATTCGTGACTCCTTTTGTGTATCCCTTAGAAAATGTACCCTCGAAAATCCATGTCCTTGTAAATCCAGTGGATTTACTGCAGTTGCATCTTAGTAGTGGGGGAAATACCTTCCTAGCTGACTTCTTATATTTTCAGAAGATTACTTACTTCTATGTCACTATTATGTACCTTGGTTATTGAAGAATAGTTTGCTATTTCTCCGCTTAGAGTTAAGAAGGATTTTATATTATAAATTATTGAAGGATTAAAGTGACTTTAGTAAATGATGACACCTAAGACTAAACTTATAAGAAAGTGTTTATTGTGTTTTTACATTTGTAGAAATGGTTTTAACTTTGTTTGTCTTTACTATCTTTTTTTAAAATGTGTAATAGGATTTTTACATTCAACAAGTGGAACGCCGAATGTCACGATTAAAAGGAGAAATTAATTCTGAAGAAAAACAAGCTCTTGAAGCAAAAATTGTTGAACTTAAAAAGACATTGGAAGAGAAAAAATCTACATTTGGCCTTTTGGAAACACAGATCAAGAAGCTTCATGTAACTTAGTCAAAATACTTTTGATGCTTTAAATATCCTAGTCATTAGTTACTCTGTTTTAAGTCAACATGTTCCTAAGACTTTACTTTGGATAGGATGATTGCCAAGTTACCTGCATATATAACAAACGTATGAACGAATGTTCATGTTTCTATACTGACTATGAGAGAGAATATAACATTACTATTGATTATGCATTTAATATATTCCAAGTATATTACATGTCTTTAGCATTTCATTTAATCTTTATCAGTGTCTTGTGAGGGACATATTATTATTTGTGTGACAGATTAAGTAAATTGTCCATGGTTACACAACTAGTATGTGGAGAGCTAGGATGTGATCCCTGGTCCATCAAAATACTCTTAAATAGTACCATGATTTAAAACATTGATAAATTCCATTTTTGATTTTGTTTTTTCCAGATAACTTGATTGCCCTTTATCACTGAAATGACCCTTTATGGGTCATCTGTTGTTGTTATTCATATATTTACTTGGTAACAATATTTTGAATGACTATTTTGTTAATAAGGTAAAAATGTTCTTCACCTTTGAGTATTTTAATGTTTATGGTCATATAAAACCTGTATTCAGGGAACCTATGTAATGTAAAACCTATGTTAAAATTTAACTGGAAAGTAAGAGTGAAGGAGTGAGATCATGGATCTGAATGGGATGAGAACCCCAAAGAATTTGTCATTTACAATTTGAAATGCTTGTGTTGAGTGTCCTCTAGTGGTTATAAAAAGAATTGCTCTGAATTCCTTTAGGGCTACCAAGGTGAAAGTGAGCTCTTATTTTGTAAAACAAACAAACAAATAAATATTTATTTTAATATATTTTTTAGTTAATATATAGTATAGTAATGATTTCAGGAGTAGAACCCAGTGATTCATCACTTACGTATAACACCCAGTGCTCATCCCAACAAGTGTCCTCCTTAATGCCCATTACCCACTTAGCTCATCCCCCCACCCAACACCCCTCCAGCAACCCTCAGTTTGTTTCTCTGTATTTAAGAGTCTTATGGTTTGCCTCCCTCTCTGCTTTTATCTTATTTTTCCGTCCCTTCCTCTATTGTGCTCATCTGTTGTGTTTCTTAAATTCCACATATTAGTGAAATCATGTTATTTGTCCTTCTCTGATTGACTCATTTCACTTAGCATAATACATTCTACTTCCATCCGTATTGTTGCAAATGGCAAGATTTCATTCTTTTTGATCACTGAGTAATATTGCATTGTCTATATCTACCACAGCTTCTTTATACATTCATCAGTTGATGGACATATGGGCTTTTTCCCTAATTTGGCTATTGTTGATAGTGGAAATGAATTTTTAAAGATATTAAAGCTAGTTAGCCTTCTAATGAAGGTTTGCTCTTCTAAATAGTAGCATGACATTGTGAAGTCATTCTGCATTACTTCTCCCATCCCACTCCATCTACTCTTTTGCATAATAGAAACAAAGTCCTTCTCGTTGAAAATCACTTTCAGTTAAAAGTTTTTCATTCTAAAAGTTAATTTTATGAAATGACATGTTTATAAAAAAATTCTTAGTGTCTTACTACAATCTTAGGCATTTAAAAAAATTTTTTTTTGAGAGTGAGACAGAATGTGAGTGGGGGAGGGGCAGAGAGAGAGGGAGACACAGAATCTGAAGCTGGCTCCAGGCTCTGAGCTGTCAGCACAGAGCCCAACATGGGGCACAAACTCACAAGCTATGAGATCTTGACCTGAGCCAAAGTCAGAAGCTTAACTGACTGAGCCACCCAGATACCCCTACAATCTTGGGTTTTGATTTCTCAGAGAAATATAGGTAATGAGAAAGGCATAGGAAGGAGGGAGAGAGGAAGAGAAAGAAAAAGACAGAGGGAGAGAGAAATAGAACTACATCTTGAAACTAGAATGTTTTTGCTTTAGATGCCCAGACAGGACTGAGACCACTAACCTTGTTCTGAGCTCTGGGTGAGTGGAGAGATGCAAACTGTTATAAAAACAGTAAGCTGGTATCTGGGAATGTGTGACACAGTTAAGCATCTACTGGAATTAGATCTTTTCTAGCATTTTTCTCTCTAGCAAGATGTGATTATACATGTAATTAAATAATAGTGATAATACCTGACATTTCTTTGTGTCAAACACTGTTGTATATACCCGTCGACAGTAACATCTTTAATCTTCACAGGGAAGAAGGTGTTGTTACCATCTCTATTTTAGAGATGAGGAAACTGAGGAAGAGATTACCCACCAGGGTCAGATGACTAATGTGTAATTGAGGCCATCTGATTCTAGAGCTTGTGCTGTTAACAAGACCCTATGGTTTTTAGACTGTTAAGGTTTATACCTTCTGTGACTTGGGTTGAATCAAATAATTAACTTCCTCCTCATATTTCTACCCATAAATGGCAATCATTCAGTAATTCACGTTGAACCATACATACTATTTCCCAGAATTAGAACCTAAGCCAAATCAATAAAATCAATAGGTGATAAAATGAAAATGTTTCTATATGAATATATCCATGTATATTATATTGGAAACATTAGAATGTGAAGAGTGAGATTTAAAAACCCAATTATCATAAATATTCAATGGAGCATATAATTTAATGTAAGATATGTTTAATAGTATGTGCTTAATGCTATTTAAAATATGTATTTATGTACCTTTTCCCCCTTTTTACAGAACGATCTTTATTTTATCAAGAAGTTACATAGTAAAAATTGTGGTGAAAAACAGTCCCTCATGACCAAAATAAATGAACTAAACCTTTTCAATGACAGATCAGAGAAAGAATTTAATAAAGCCAAAGCTTTGAAACAGGTGCAGTAAAATCATATATGCATATATTAAAAACCACATGTTTTAATACTAATTATAGAAAAAATTTAAAATATATCAAATTATAAGGAAGTAAACTAAGTCATTATAGTACCTGTATATTAGAGAAAGTGTTAAAGTTATATTATTTCCTTTCAGTCTTTTGAAGAAAATTGGCTTTATATATATTATAAAAAAATTGAAAATATATGATCTCTTTCCATGTATGTCTCCAAACATTAAATATTCTTTTAGTATTCTTTAAAAATTATTTTTAAGGGCTTTCTACAGGTTATTGCATGAAGTTACCATAATTTAGTTAACTGTCTCCTGTTTTTTGGATACGTGTTTATTTCCAATGTTTGGTCATTCTGTTATAGTAATCTCAGGGGTGCCTGGCTGGCTCAGTTGGAGCATGTGACTCTTGATCTCAGGGCCATGAGTTTGAGTCCTACATTTGGTATGGAGCCTACTTAAAAATATTCTAAAAAATAAAAAAACATAAATAGTATTATCATATACCATGGATATATATCATTGCATAATTGTTCAATGAGTTCCTTAGGGAAAATTTCTAAGTGTATAATTATGGTCCAAAAAGAATGAATATTTTCAGTGTCTTGAAACTATTTTCAAGCCTATTGTTTTCTAGAGGATTCAGTTAATACTCCCACCAACAGGGTGTAAGCATTCTGTTACATTCACCACCAGTAAGCCTAGATATTATAATTTATAACATTGTTGCCAGTTTGATGGGCAGACATGGTATCTCATTGTTTTAGTGTATATTTTTTAAATTGGTGACACGTGAAAACATTTCATGATTAAACATAAAATTTAAAATATTTATGTTTAAATAAAAATATTTAAAACATTTTTTCTATTATGATATATTCCATTATCTTTCTTTTTTGGATCTCTAGTTTATTATCTTGGCCCATATTACCATTAGGAGATATATCATATATATATATATGTATATATATACACACACACACACACATATATACACATATATATATATATACACATACACACACACATATACACACACATATACACACACACACTTTTTTAAATGTTTATTAATGTTTAATGTTTATTTTAATGTTTATTTTGAGAGAGAGAAATAGAGAAAGAGAGAGACAGCATGAATGGGGGAGGGGCAGAGAGAGAGGGAGGCACAGAATCCAAAGCAGGCTCCAGGCTCTGAGCTGTCAGCACAGAGCTCAATGTGGGGCTTGAACCCATGAACTGCAGTATCATGACCTGAACCTAAGTCAGACACTCAACCAACTGAGCCACCCAGGTGTCCCAGGAGGTTTATATTTTTAAGTAGCTTTGCAAAAGACCTTCATACGTAAAAATATTAACTCTGTCATAAATATTGTCAATATTTTTTCCATTTATGTTTACATTTTTATTTAGGTTTTTGACATTAAAAACTTAAAAAAATTTTTTTAAATTTATTTTTGAGAGAGGCAGAGACAGGGCATGAGCAGGGGAGGAGCAGAGAGAGAGGGAGACACAGGTCTGAAGTAGACTCCAGGCTCTGAGCTGTCAACACAGAGCCTGACATGGGGCTCGAACTCACAAACCATGAGATCATGACCTGAGCTGAAATTGAACACTTAACCAACTGAGCCACCCAGGCACCCCATTAAAAACTTTTCTTGACATCAAATATTTAAGTGTTTTTCCCTGCATAATTTTTATGCTTAGGAACTTCTTTATCATACTAAAAATCAAACAAATGTTTACTATTCCAGTAATTGCATTGGTTTCATCTCTTACATTAAGTTTTTCGTGCTTCTGGAATTTATTTTTGGTACATTTGAGATGTATGGATATAATCTTTTCTCCAACTGAAAAGCTATGTTTTGAAATAATAAAGTCTTACATTCAGGAGGGTTTGTTTCTATTCTGAAAATTGATCTATTTGTGTATTCTTGTATCAATCCCCTATCCATGACTGAATTCTTCAGAATAAAAATTTTTTACACATTATTTTGTGAGATTTAATTTAGAATATAAATGTGCTTCTCCATAGGGCTTTACATATTTCCTAGATTGTACATTTCATTTTTAGGAGTGACTTCTTTCTTTTTTCTTTTAGTAAAATTTAAATTTCAAATTGAAATATAATAAAAGACTTGAAATAACTATAACCCTTTTCCTAAAATAAAAAACGAACAAAAACCATCACTCAGAGCAATCTAAATTTAATCCTACTTATCTTGGTCAGCGGTCAAATTAGAAAATGTTGTATTTTCAAGTTTGACTTTTGTGGCGATAAGAAAAAAATTTTGGTTTGGGTATAACATTAATTATTTCAATATCTGACAATTTTGTTGTTGATAGGATTTGATGATAGAAGACAACCTTTTAAAACTTGAAGTTAAGCGTACTCGAGAAATGCTTCACAATAAGGCAGAAGAAGTACTTTCTCTGGAAAAAAGAAAACAACAATTACACAGAGCTATGGAAGAAAGAATCGAAGAAATTAAGGTTCATAAAACAATGCTTGCATCACAAATAAGATATGTTGATCAAGAACGGCAAAACATAAGGTGATAATTCTAGTTTTAAAATACTGCTAAAAGTTTTTGAAAATGTATGGCTGACGTTAGAAGAACTGACTGGATGTTTATCTTCTTGTTTGAAAAGGCTTTTAATATATAGAGCATATTTTAGTCATAAATCTATGCTTTTTCCTCTCTCTCTTTTTTAGAAAATTAATTAATTATTTAATATACATCCAAGGTAGATAGCATACAGTGCAACAATGATTTCAGGAGTAGATTCCTTAATTCCCCTTACCCATTTATCCCATCCCCCCTCCCACAACCCCACCAGCAACCCTCTGTTTGTTCTCTATATTTAAATCTCTTATGTTTTGTCCCCCTTCCTGTTTTTATCTTATTTTTGCTTCCCTTCCCTTATGTTCATCTGTTTTATATCTTAAATTCCCCATATAAGCGAAGTCATATGATATTTGTCTTCCTCTGGCTGGCTAATTTTGCTTCTCATGATACCCTCCAGTTCCATCCACGTAGTTGCAAATGGCAAGATTTCATTCTTTTTGAATGCTGAGTAATACGCCATTATATGTATATACCACATCTTCTTTATCCATTCATCTGTCGATGGACATTTGGGCTCTTTCCTGACTGGCTATTGTCGATAGTGCTGCTATAAACAATGGGGTGCGTGTGTCCCTTTCAAACAGCATACCTGTATCCCTTGGATAAATGCCTAGTAGTGCAATTCCTGGGTCATAGGGTAGTCCTATTTTTAATTTTCTGAGGAGCCTCCATACTGTTTTCCAGAGTGGCTGCACCAGCTTGCATTCCCACGAGCAGTGCAAAAGAGATCCTCTTTCTCCACATCCTCGCCAACATCTGTTGTTGCCTGAGTTGTTAATGTGAGCCATTCTGACAGGTGTGAGGTGGTATCTCATGGTGGTTCTGATTTGTATTTCCCTGATGATGAGTGATATGGAGCATTTTTTCATGTGTCTGTTCGCCATCTGGATGTCTTCTTTGGGGAAGTGTCTATTCGTGTCTTTTGCCCATTTCTTAACTGGATAAATTTTTTGGGTGTTGAGTTTGATAAGCTCTTTATAGATTTTGGATATTACCCCTTGATCTGATATGTCATTTGCAAATATCTTCTCTCATTCTGTCGGTTGCCTTTTAGTTTTGCTGATTGTTTCCTTCACTGTGCAGAAGTTTTTTTTTATTTTGATGAGGTCCCAATAGTTCATTTTTGCTTTTGTTTCCCTTGCCTCCAGAGGCATGTTGAGTAAGAAGTTTCTGTGGCCAAGGTCAAAGAGGTTTATACCTGCTTTGTCCTCGAGGATTTTGATGGCTTCTTGTCTTACATTGAGGTCTTTCATCCATTTTGAGTTTATTTTTGTGTATTGTGTAAGAAAGTGGTCCAGGTTCATTTTTCTGCATGCTGAGATCCAGTTTTCCCAGCACCATTTGCTGAAGAGACTGTCTCTGTTCCATTGGATATTCTTTCCTGCTTTGTCAAAGATTAGTTGGCCATATGTTTGTGGGTCCATTTCTGGGTTCTCTATTCTGTTTCATTGATCTGAGCGTCTGTTTTTGTGCCAGTACCATACTCTCTTGGTGATTACAGCTTTGTAATATATCTTGAAGTCCGGGTTTGTAATGCCTCCAGCTTCGGTTTTCTTTTGCAAGATGTTTTGGTTATTTGGGGTCTTTTCCGGTTCCATACAAATTTTAGGATTGTTTGTTCTAGCTCTGTGAAGAATGTTGGTATTATTTTGATAGGGATTGCATTGAATATGTAGATTGCTTTGGGTGGTATTGACAATTTTAACAATATTTGTTCTTCCTATCCATGAGTATGGAATATTTTTCCATTTCTTTGTGTCTTCTTCAATTTCTTTCATAAGCTCTCTATAGTTTTCAGTGTATAGATTTTTCACCTCTTTGGTTAGGTTTATTCCTAGATATTTTATGGTTTTTGGTGCAATTGTAAATGGGATCGATTCCTTGATTTCTCTTTCTGTTGCTTCATTGGTGTATAGGAATGCAACTGATTTCTGTGCATTGATTTTATATCCTGTGACTTTGCTGAATTCATGGATCAGTTCTAGCAGTTTTTTGGTGGAATCGTTTGGGATTTCCATATAAAGTATCATGTCATCTGTGAAGAGTGAGAGTTTTACTTACTCCTGGCCAATTTGGATGCCATTTATTCCTTTGTATTGTCTGATTGCTGAGAGTAAGACTTCCAATACTATATTGAATAACAGTGGTGAGAGTGGACCTCCCTGTCGTGTTCCTGACTGTACGAGGAAAGCTCTCAGTTTTTCCCCCATTGAGGATAATATTAGTGGTGGGTCTTTCATATATGACTTTATGATCTCAAGGTATGATCCTTCTATCCCTACTTTCTTGAGGGTTTTTATCAAGAATGGATGCTGTATTTTGTTAAATGTTTTCTCTGCATCTATTGAGAGGATCATGTGGTTCTTGCCCTTTCTTTTATTGATGTGATGTATCACACTGATTATTTGGCAGATATTGAATCAGCCCTGAATCCCAGGTATAAATCCCACTTGTGGTGAATAATTTTTTTAATGTATTGTTGTATCCAGTTGGCTAGTATCTTGTTGAGAAATTTTGCATCCATGTTCATCAGGGATATTAGTCTGTAGTTTTCCTTTTTAGTGGGGTTTTTGGTTTTGGAATCAAGGTAATGCTGGCTTCATACAATGAGTTTGGAAATTTTCCTTCCATTTCTATTTTTTTGGAGTAGCTTCAAAAGAATAGGTGTTAACTCTTCTTTAAATATTTGGTAGAATTCCCCTGGAAAGCCATCTGGCTCTGGGCTCTTTTTTTGGGGGGGGGAAGGGGGTAGATAATTTGAATAGTAATTCAGTTTCTTTGCTGGTTATGGGTATGTTCAAATTTTCTATGTCTTCCTGTTTCAGGTTTGGTAGTTTCTATGTTTCTAGGAATTTTTCCATTTCTTCCAGATTGCCCATTTTATTTGGCATATAATTGCTCACAATATTCTCTTATTATTGTTTGTATTTCTGCTGTGTTGGCTGTGATCTCTCCTCTTTCATTCTTGATTTTATTTATTTGGGTCCTTTTTCTTTTTGATCAAACTGGCTAGGGGTTTATCAATTTTGTTAATTCTTTCAAAGAACCACCTTCTGGTTTCATTGATCTGTTCTACTGTTTGTTGTTGTTGTTGTTTGTTTCCATAGCATTGATATCTGCTCTAATCTTTATTATTTCCTGTCTTCTGGTTTTGGGTTTTATTTGCTGTTCTTTTCCAGCTCTTTAAGATGTTAAGGTTAGGTTGTATCTGAGACCTTTCTTCCTTCTATAGGAAGGCCTGGATTGCTATATACTTCCCTCTTATGACTGCCTTTGCTGCGTCCCAGAGGTTTTGGACTGTGGTGTTATTTTCATTGGCTTCCATGTACTTTTTAATATCCTCTTTAACTTCTTGCTTAGCCCATTCATTCTTTATTAAGGTGTTATTTAGTCTCCAAGTATTTGTTATTTTTCCAAATTATTTCTTGTGATTGATTTCGAGTTTCATAGCATCATGGTCTGAAAATATGCACAGTATGCTCTCAATCTTTTTGTACTTGTTGAGGCCTGATTTTTGTCCAAGTATGTGATCTATTCTGGAGAATGTTCCATGTGCACTAGAGAAGAATGTGTATTCTGCTGGTTTAGGGTGAAATGTTCTGAATATATCTGTTAAGTCAGTCTGGTCCATTGTGCCATTCAAAGCTGTTGTTTCCTTGTTGATTTTCTGTTTAGATGATCTGTCCATTGTTGTAAGTGGGGTGTTGAAGTCCTTTACTATTATGGTATTATTACCAATGGTTTTTTTTTTTATGTTTGTGATTAATTGCTTTATATATTTGGGTGCTTCCACATTTGAAGCACAAACATTTGAAGCATAAATGTTTACAATTGTTAGATCTTCTTGGTGGATAGACCCCTTAATTATTATATAATGCCCCTCTTCATTTATTGTCACAGTGTTTATTTTAAAACCTAGATTGTCGGGGCGCCTGGGTGGCGCAGTCGGTTAAGCGTCCGACTTCAGCCAGGTCACGATCTCGCGGTCCGTGAGTTCGAGCCCCGCGACGATCTCGCGGTCCATGAGTTCGAGCCCCGCGTCAGGCTCTGGGCTGATGGCTCGGAGCCTGGGGCCTGTTTCCGATTCTGTGTCTCCCTCTCTCTCTGACCCTCCCCCGTTCATGCTATGTCTCTCTCTGTCCCAAAAATAAATAAAAAACGTTGAAAAAAAAAATAAATAAATAAAACCTAGATTGTCTGATATAAGTGTAGCTACTCTGGCTTTCTTTGGTGACCATTAGCATGATAGATGGTTCTCCATACCTTTACTTTCAATCTGAAGGTGTCTTTAGGTCTAAAATGTGTCTCTTGTAAACAGCATATAGATGGATCTTGTTTTCCTATTCATTCTGTTACCCTATGTCTTTTGATTGGAGTGTTTAGTCCACTGACATTTATAGTGAGTACTGAAAGATACAAATTTATTGCCATTATGTTGCCTGTAGAGATTGGAGTTTCTGGTGGTGTTCTCTAGTCCTTTCTAATCTTTGTTGCTTTTGGTCTTTTTTTTTTTTTTTCATTATTTCTCCCCTCAGAGAGTCCCCCTTAAAATTTCTTGCAGGACTGGTTTAGTGGTCAGGAACTCCTTTAGTTTTTGTCTGGGAAATTTTTTATCTCTCCTTCTATTTTGACTGGCAGCCTTTCTGGCTAAAGAATTCTTCACTGCATATCTTTTTCTGATTCAGCACATTCAATGTATCCTGCCACTCCTTTCTGGCCTGCCAAGTTTCTGTGGATAGGTCTCTTGCGAACCTGATCTGTCTTCCCTTGTAGGTTAAGGTCTTTTTTCCCTTTGCTGCTTTCATGATTCTTTCCTTGCCTGAGTATTTTGTGAATTTGACTATGATATGCCTTGTTGATGGTCAGTTTTTGTTGAATCTAATGGGAGTTCTCTGTGCTTCCTGGATTTTGATCTGTGCCTTTCCCCAGGTTAGGAAAGTATTCCGCTATGATATGCTCACATAAACCTACCCCTTTTTCTCTCTCTTCATCTTCTGGGACCCCCTAAGATTCTCATGTTATTCCTTTTTAAGGAGTCACTGAGTTCTCTAATTCTTATATCGTGCTCTTTTGCCTTAGTCTCCCTAGCTTTTTTTCTGCTTCATTGTTCTCCATAAGTTTGTCCTCTATATCGCTGATTTGCTGCTCTCCTTCATCCATCCTTGCCGCTGTGGCCTTCATTTGAGATGCAGCTCAGTTATAGAATTTTTTTTTTATCCTAAGTAGCTTTTACTTCTTTTATCTCCACGGAAAGGGATTCTAATCTATTTTCAATGCCAGCTAGTATTCTTATTATTGTGATTCTAAATTCTGGTTCAGGCATCTTGCTTGTATCTGTGTTGATTAATCCCTGGCTATCATTTCTTCCTGTTCTTTCTTTTACGGTGAATTCCTTCCTTTTGTCATTTTGAAGGAAGAAAAGGAACTAATAAAGTAAAAAAAAAAATGTTTCTTAGTTAAAAACAAAACCACAAAGTCAAATAAAGGATGCTGGATCCTCGGTATATTTTGGTCTCGTTGAAAGAAGCTTGATAGATTCGAGTAAAAAGGGAAAGATAAGAAAAGGAAAAAAAAAAAGGAAAAAAAACAAAGGAACACGTTTAAAAATTTGAAAAAATGAATACAGTAAAACAGGATAAAATAAAATGATGAAAGTAAAATAGAATTTAAGAAGTTTACAAAAAAGTAAAAAATATAGTAGAGAAAATTTAAAGAAAGATCTTTTTAATAAAAATGAAAAAAATTAATTTTTTCTCTTTCTGTATTCAAGAATAAGAAAAAGAAAAAGAAAAAAAAAACAATAGATGGACCAGCAAACAGAATGAAATATGATTGAAATTACATCCAGTGTCCCCTAGAAGTCAAACTATGAAGCACTTTATAGTCTGTAAACTTAGCAAGAGGAGAGACTTGTGGTGTTCCTCAAGAGCATAGTTGGCTCAGTAGGGTGGGACTTAGTGTAACAGCTCCATTCTCCATTAGATGGCGCTGCTTAGCTTACTGGGGTGGATTGTTGTGGCATGTGTAGGTGTGTATGTGCATGCCCAGGAGGGTTGAAAATGGCATCACCCAGCTACTCAGTTTCTAGTTTCAGAACTCTGTGCTCTTCCCGGCTGCAATCAAGCACCCCTCCTTTGTCTTGGTCTTCCATATACTCCCCACTTCTATACTGTACATGACCAAGCTGTCAGGCTGCCAGGCAGTACCTCCCACCTGACTTTTATCTCAGATGGGGCTCTATTTCCCAACCCCTCACTTCTGAGGGACCGTGGCTTTGACCCACTCAGACCCTCTGGGGGAGGGTCTCA
The DNA here is from genome assembly GCF_024362965.1 of Panthera pardus. Classification (NCBI taxonomy): domain Eukaryota; kingdom Metazoa; phylum Chordata; class Mammalia; order Carnivora; family Felidae; genus Panthera; species Panthera pardus. Next base: position 85,555,096 of record NW_026526721.1, read on the forward strand.
CTGAACAATGGCTGGGTGCTGGCTTGCCCCCAGGGATGTTCTTGAGACCGCACTGCTGCCAATGCCCAGAGACTGCAGCTGGATGCCAGCCTGCCCCAGAAAATGTTCACTCACTCGTGTAGCAGCAGTGTTTCAGGGATTATGGTAAATCAGAACGCACTTCTGGTGCCAGGATTCACCCTTAACGTCCTTGTTCCAGCAACCGTGAATGTGGTTATTCTCTAGGGCCTTTGCCTGTGGGGAGGCTGCACAGTCTCTACCAAATGTCCTCCCAGCAGAAGAACTGCCACTCCCTGTGTGGCCTGAGGACCCCTTGGACCTCTCTGTGTTCCTGAGGATTTGCCCTTCCCACCAGAGCACTACCACCTATCCAGCTGTGAAGTTTCAGACTCTGCACTCCCCTTGTTTATAAAGTCTTAATGAAATTTAAACCCTCTCCTTTCTCCCTTTTTTGTTTAGTCCTTTGGGCTGTTTCCACTCTTCCACCTTCTCTCCAGCTGCTTTGGGGAGGGGTTGATTTTCCATACTCTCCCCCTATTTCTATCTTCTTTCCATAAGCAAAAACAGCTCCCTGCCCTCCACGGCTTCTTTTTCCCCAAGTTCAGCTCTCTGTGTAACCTGTCAAGTTCTGTGGTTCAAGTTTTGCATATTGTTTTCTTAATCCTCAAATAAGTTTTGTAGGTATGCAAGATGGTTTAATGTTGATCTGGCTGAATTTCAGGGATGAAAGATGCAAAATAAACTTCCATGCTCTTCCAACGTCTTGGCCTCTCCCTCTTCTCTCTTTCCTTTGACTCACCCTTCATTCTTTAGATCATCCTTTTTACAATGAGATCACTAATTCTCTTGGAACTGATTTTTGTGTATGGTTTGTGTTAAGAGTTCAATAACATGTTTTCCTTTATGGATACCCAATAGCTGCATTTATTGAAACATTTTAGAGGTTTTGCATATATTTTATAAAAAAAGATTTATTCCTAGCTACGTGCTGTTTTTAAAAATGTTTCTGTCAATGTTATCTCCTTTTAAATTATTTCATTTTTGGTTTGTTGCTGGCATTATAAGAAATACAGTTGATTTCTGTGTATTAAGAATCCAGCAACTTGCTTAAACTTTTATTAATTCTGATAGTTGATCTGTAGATTCTGATTTCTAGGTATTTCATTCACATCATTTGCAGTGACAGTTTTGTGTCTCCCTTTACAGTCTTATAACTTCTCTTTCTCTTGACTCACTGCCCTTGTTATCTAACCTTTAGGTCAGTGCTGACTAGCAGTGGTGACTGCAGGTCCCCTTGTCTTGTGCCTGATTTTGAAGGCAAAATGTTCACTGCTTTATCATTAAGTATGAATTGTAGAATTAAAAAAAAATACTCGTTAGAAGATTATGGGAGCACCCATCTATTTTCATTCATTGCTAAGAGGTTATTTTGTTTCATCAAAAGTGGATGTTGACTTTTGTTATGTGCTTTTCCTGCATTCATTGATATGATGTAGCTCCTTTAGTCTGTTAATATAATTAAATATACTGATTGCTTTTTCAAAGTTCAAACAACATTACATTCCTGGAATAAACAAAACTTGTCTGCCACATACTACATTTTGTATATATCTAGATTTTGTTTGGTAACATTTGTACACAATTATTGCATCCATGGTTATAATTCTCCTTTCTCTATTGCCCTTGTCAAATCATCAGATTATTAAGGTTATGCTGGCTTTCAGAAAATAATTTTGTGTGTTTCTTATTTTTCTATAGTCTGGATAAGGCTGTGAAAGAGTAGAATTATATCTTTCTTGAATTTTCAAAGATCTTACCAGTAAAGCCATTGGAGGCCTTTTTTAAAAAAGATTTTAAACTGTTGGTTCAATTTATTTATTGACTATAGGACAGTGCGTATTTTTTATTTATTCTTGAGTCAGTTTTAGTAAATTATATTTTTCCCTAGGAAAAATTTCCATTTCATCTATATTTTCAGTTATTGCCATAAAGCGTTCTCTGTATCATTTTATTATTATTTAAAAATTTTTTTTAATATTTATTTTTGAGAGAGAGAGATAGAGCGTGAGTGGTGAAGGGGGCAGAGGGAGAGGGAGACACAGAATCTGAAGCAGGCTCCAGGCTCTGAGCTGTCAGCACAGAGCCCAACATGGGGCTCGAACTCACAAACTGTGAGACCATGACCTGAGCCGAAGTCAGACACTTCGCCACCCAGGCGCCCAGATTTTTATTATTTTTTAATAGCTATAGTGTTTGTAGCTTTTCATTCCTGGTAATGGTTATTTGTGACTTCTCTGTTTTAGGAGGAATCATCTTTCTTATAGTTAATGAATGTTATTACTGTTTGAAAAAGAAATGTTTCTTGATTTTTTTCTATTGTGAATTCATTTTCTATTAGTTGCTGCTGTCACATTTATGATTTTTTTTCTTCTATCTTTGTGGGTTTATTTTGATGCTCTTTAACTTTGTGAGAGTGATGGTTAGCTAATTATAATTTTCATCTTGAAGGCTAAAACAAGTTAGCTATCTCACACAATTTTTTTCTTTAAGGGCTAAATAGTAAATATTCTAGGTTTTGTGGGCCATGTGGTCTCTGTTGCAACAACTCAACTCTGTCATTGTAGAGTGAAAGCAGCTATAGATACTAAGAAAATAAATGAGCGTGGATGTGTTTCAATAAAACTTTTGGATGCTGAAGTTTGAATTTCCTAGAATTTTTACTTTTCATGAAGTATAATTTTCCTCTCAATTTTTTTGGAATAACTTTACATTTAAAAATGTAAAAGCCATTCTTTGCTCATGGGCAGGCAGGATGTTCTGCTGACCCTAGATTTTTATCACTGAATAGTTCATATTCCATTGCACACATCTACCCCAATTTATGTGTACATTTACCTATTGATGAACATTTGAGTTAGTTCTTGTTTTGGCTATTACAGATTAGGCTTTATGAATATATGTTTTCTTGGTATGAATATATACTTCCTTTTCTCTTGAGTAAATACCTAGAAGTGGATCATATGATAGGTATTCTTTTTGTCTTCCCTGTCTTTCATTGGCTTTACTGAATTTTGTTTTTCCTTTGTTTCCTCTTTTATTGTTTGGAATATGTACATTCTAATTTTAATATTTTTGTTGGTTATTCTTAAATTCAAAAGAAACTTTAACCTTCCCATTTCTCTGTGAATACTGAAGATTAATTAGCCTCTGATTTTTTTCATTCATAAAAGAGATAAGACCTTAGCATCTTTTATTGCTATATTTCCTCTCTCCAACTTTCACGTATTGTTGAAATCACCAATTATAGTTTCAGGTTGTTATTTATTGTTTTTAATATTATGTCTCTATTTTTATAGAACTCCTTTGTCATAACTTGCATTAAACTGTACAGTTGCCAGCAAGAATTTCAATGTAGCTATATACTTTTTTTGATTTAATATTCTTTCATGTATCCTTTGTCATCCTATTTTCTGGATTCTCATTTCATTTCTCTGGAGTATGTTTTGAATTATTTTCCAGAATTGATGTTTTCTGAAATTTTTGAGTTCTTGCATGTTTAAAACATATTTATTCTACTCATATTTAAATAACAGTTGAACTTTGAAAGCATTGTTTTGTATTCTTCTAGATGATAGTGTTGTTTATGAGAGGTTTATCAGACTAATTCCTTTTATTTTGTATGGTGTCTGGTTTTTGTTTGCTTTCTGAATAGATTTGGGACACTCTTTTTATCCTTAGGGTTTAAGAATTTCCCTATGTGTCTGGGTGGTTCTTTTCATTTTTTATTTTTGTTTTTTCATTTTTCTTGTTTGAATTTTGGTGAACTCTTTCAATTACTTCATTAATGCTTTTCTTCAGGTCAGGAAAATATTTTTCTACTAGTTCTCTAATTTTTTTTCTCATACTACTCTCTGTTTTCTGATTTGTTGGCTCATTTTTAGTGGATATCGGTCTTCTTAGATCTGTCTTCTGGATTTCTTAATTTTACTCTCATTTTAAAATTTCTGTTCTTTTTATTCTACTTTTAAAGATAGTCTCATTCTCTGTCTCCCTCTCCATTTCCTTTTTGCCTGCTCTTCATTCTCTGCCCCTCCTCCTCTTTCTCTCTAGATCACTGATTTAATCTTTCTTATTTACTACAATTAAATTGAAAAGGGAAAACTATTTGCAAGGATTTTTGTTCCTTCATTGGTCCTTTCTTTTCATACTAGCCCATTCTTGCTTTATGGATAGTTTTGGATCCAAATTCTCTCATCTTTTTGAGACACTGGGATACTTTGAAAGTTCTCTTTTGTCCCATGCATTATTTTTGTATCTCCTGGGGTATGTTCTGTGTTTGCTCATTTTGTTCTTTTCATTTATCCCGTTAACTTCCCAAAATGTCTGATAGTCTTTGGCTTTCTGTTATATTTATTAACAAGTGTTTAATTAATAATCATGACGATTGATATAGTTAGCTGGTATGTGTGTCTTCTGCAATTAGGTAGATCTTTTTTTTCCAGCTGGTCTCTCCTGTAAAGGGAGGACTGCTCGTAGGTGCTGGGCTAATCTGTCCCTTAAGGGTCATAAGGAGTTTTTCCCTGAAGGAGTTTATTTTGGGTGATAAAGACTTTATTTTCTTTATGGACGAAACTTTGTTTTTTAATAACCTCCACTTTCTTGGGGGCCTGGAATTACATCATGTTCTTTTTTACTTTTCTCTCCAGCTCCAACATACAATGCTAGGAACTTTCGTAATTTGGGAGGTTCTCATTGGAGCATAAATAATTCCTGCCAGCATTTCTGTATACTTTGAGGGGTTGAGGAGAGTGGCCCAAATGTTCTGTAGCAATCCTTTTATTAATTACTTTAATAAATGGCCTCAGAGATCATTCTTGCTCTTTTTCTTATTTCTGGGCTTGAATTTTCTCCACACTTCTTTGGTGAAACATAGCTCTTTTTTTTTTTTTTTTTTTTTTTAACTTTTTAAATGTTTACTTATTTTAGACAGAGACAGAGTGTGAGCAGGGAAGGGCCAGAGAGAGAGGGAGACACAGAATCTGGAAGCAGGCTCCAGGCACTGAGCTGTCAGCACAGAGCCTGATGTGGGGCTTGAACCCATGAACCACAAGATCATGACCTGAGCTGAAGTTGGATGTTTAAATGACTGAGTCACCTAGGCACCCTGGTGAAACATGGCTCTTACTTCTGCATTAATCTTCTGTACATATCTCCATTTTCCCCCCATGCCAGTCATATCCCATTTGTTTCTCATTTTTTTCATGAATTCATGACAAAATGTGTCTTTCTTGTTCCCAGAGCTGTGGTGGGTTTTTTCCCTTTATTCTTTAACATTTTAGGAAGGAGAGATATACTTGTACTCAGTCCACCATCTTAAGCTGGAAGGCAAGTTATACAAAGGATGAATGAATATTTTTCATAATACAGCAGTAGTACTGTTACTACAAAGCTGTAACTTCTGTCACTTAATGTATTTTACCACCAACTTTCTTTAAGAGTAAGAAAACTGGTAGGTTGAAGATCTCTGTTTGCCATGGTTAGATGGTGCACCTTCATGATGTTGTAGTAGGCAAATGAGTCATTCTTCATGTTGCCATGCAAATATTAGCATTATTAGTATTATTATAAAATAAGTTTCAAAAAGTTCATAAAATAGGAATTTACTGGAATAAAAGGAAAAAATAATCAGCATATAAAAATTCTAAATCTTGGGAGACAATTCTTCGTGGGTTTCTCATATTTCTGTATGCCTTGCAAGGAACGGCACTAAGTTTCCTGTTCTGGACTATCTTTAAAAAATCTTGGTAAAAAACATATCAAATATACCATCTTAACCATTTTTAAGTGTACAGTTCAGTGCTTAATATATCTTTAATATTCACATTGTTGTGTCAGATCTCCAGAACTCTTTCATTTTCTAAAACTGGAACTCTATATGCTCTACACACTAAGCTTGCATTTCCTCCTCCCTTCAGCCCTTGGTAACCACCATTCTTTCTATGTGAATTTGACTGCTTTAGATACTTCATATAAATGGAATCATGCAGTATGCTATCCTGAGGCTGTGAAGTGATATTGTGGTTTTGATTTCCATTAAACTATCTTCTAAAAGATGTTCGGATAGTGCCGGAGACCAGCTCCAGCAACCAGGGGTTCCTGAAGGATGAACGGCATCAGCGAAAAAGTGAAAACAAAACAAAACAAAAATAAAATGGACACAGACAACAGCAGTGTGTTGAATTGGCCGATTTATTGTAGCAAACGTGGCATTATATTGTCTAGTGATTTCCTTGTAGCATATGTCATCTATGTTTTGACCTAATTTTGAAAATGTTCCTATGTGGAATCAACCTTTAAGAAATAACATGGCGATTTTCTCGTAATGTCCCGCCCTTTGATTATTGATTAATCTCTTACATTATTCCATTATGGACCTGCGTTTATCTATAATCTTATAGTTATAAAGCATTTGCTTTGCTGTTTTCATGAAAGGTCATCTATCTCTCAACACCTCAAGTGGAACAGTTACAGGGACATGACCTCCTGGTTGTTTTTTCCTGAACCACTTGAAGCCAGAAGAACAATGTGTTTGCCTTGGTCCGAGGTGCCAGGAAGGGGCCAAAAAAGCCTTAGAAACCCATGCCTCATACATTCTCAGAGAGACAATGCACCTAGGAACCAATGAAGCATTCTGTACCTTAACTGACTAGGTTCAGTCATCATCTGGAATGCCTCTGGGGGCCAGGTGGGCCTAGGAGTTGAAGTCACCTGTGCCCAGAGATACACTCCTTAGGTGCTGGAGTGGGGCTTTCAAATCCATATGTCTCTTCTCTACAGGCCCTCTTTGCTGGCAAATGCATGAGGTTATCCTTCCTGTAAGTAGAGGAGTCTCCATAGGGGATGGCAAGGGCTAAATGTAAGGCCGCACAATTTCTTGCAGAACCTTATTTTCTTTCCTAATGGTTCTTTTCCCAGGGGGCCTGTCAAGGGCAATTCTCCAACAGACAATACCCAAGGTACTTTTATTAAGGCCAAATTACCTACAAGCGGGAGTACAAGTACTGTTGGTGGGCCGCCTTGCAGTCACCAATCCATCCACAGCCTGGGCCTTGCCATCAGGCTGGGATAGCTCGGCTTCCAGCAGGACACCAAATAGCTTCAGAAGCTAGAGGCAGTATCCTCCCTGTGGAGTAAATATTGAATATATTTGCTTAGTTTCCATTATAAAATATTTGGCTTACCTAGCTTGCGGTTTCTCAGCTGTGATATAAACCTGTGGTGTGTGTAGCATCCATTTGAGCCCCTTCTCAGCTTCATGGGATTTCAAGAGCACTGCAAGCAGGAATCTCATGCTGCTTGGTATGCCATAAATGATAAAGTACTTTTTCTCTGACCTAGGAATCTTGTGCCACCATCCATGCCAACATCCATGAAACAATGGCAGGCTAACTTCTTAGCTTTCAAATAGGGTGAAGCCTGAGACCTTCCCACTAATTATAAATTGAAAAGAAAGAACACATTTAACCTGTTTGAATTCAGTAGTAATACAAATGTCTTATATAAGAATACTGTAGTCCTTTTTAAAAAAGTACGTTGTTTTTCAGTGCTTAATTTTTCTTTTTCTTTCCATTTTAGTGCTGAGTTTCATGAGAGGCTAAGTAAAATTGATAAGCTGAAGAACAGATATGAAATCCTTACTGTTGTTATGCTGCCTCCTGAAGGAGAAGAGGAGAAAACACAGGCCTATTATGTAATAAAGGTAATCTTAATTGATTCATAGTTGTGATATAGTGAAGTATCTTTTGTACTGGCAAGTATCTTGCCAGCTCTTTGTTAATAACCAAAATGTCATTGTTTTTTGTGTTTTGGTTTTTTTTGCCATGCAATTTCAAATTTCATGGCGCACTCATAGCTACTAGAGCTATAAAACATTAGTGGTTAGGTGGAGGTACTGAAGGTATTATTTTTATACACCTTGAGTCCATGAGGTCAAAGAGGGGTCTGGACGACTCTTTGATACTTTTTTTTTTTTTTTGGCTATCATTTGTGTCATGTCATTTTCCCTCATTTATTCAAGATTTATAATCTGTTTTATCCTAAGACCTGCATGTCTTTAATAAACACTCATGTAACAACCTGTTCAACACCTCAGGCTCAAAGCTTTACTTCCCCATAGCTATCTGCTCATATGGCTGTATCCTAGACCACATCATCCCCTGGAGCTACACCACCTTTGAATCTTATTCTCCAATTTACCACTGCAGCTCTGGTAAGGCAGATATCCAGAGAGCAAGAGGACTGTTCCTTTGCCTTCATGTTAGATGGGAGACAGACACATCAGGTGAATCTGCTCTATTCTGATGTTTGAGAGTTGTCTGCCATTTCATGGTTATCTTTACCTAGTAACCCATAAGGAGAAATGGAGAAGTGATCAGAAATCGGATGCATTTCCCTGAGTACTGCTATATTCATCTTTCCCATGTAGAAAATACCCTGAATAGGTGTGATTTACCTTACACAGAGGTCTGGGAAGTTACTCAAGACACTAAGAGGGAATGGAAAATTTAATTCATTTTTCCTCTATCATACACTGATAGGAGTGAGAACATCTCCCAATTCACACCTTTAGAGGATGGCCCTCATGGATGGATGTTCCCTTTCCTTTGAGTTGTATTTAATCTTCCAAGTTTCCTTCTATAGCCCTTCTTTGAGCATGCTCTTAACAGACGCATGGAGTAGGATATGCCTGCCACTTTGCCTCAGGAAGTTCTACCTATATGAGAAAGGAGTCCCAGCTGTCAAACCCTTCTTGTAACTTATCAGTCTGTATTACTTGAGGCTTCTGCCCTATACTAATGAGACTTTCCTCCTGGTTTTGAGAGTCTGACCTAGACTTTTTCTCTGGCATGGATGGCATGGATGGTGGCACAAGATTCCTAGGTCAGAGGAAACCTCAGACTTTTTCTCTGGTTTTGAGAGTCCCTGAGGGGTGAAGGGTAGGCTCTAGTCTGTTCAGTGTTGGGAAGAAGGTAGATGTTGCAATTCCAGTTAAGTTTCTCTTTTAACAAGGGCTGTGATGAGTTATCTAAAAGCACTGGTGTTAAGAGTGCCTCCATCATCAAGTGACCTTGAATAATTTATTTAATCATTTGGGGTGCTTAGTTCCCTCACTTGCAAAATGAGGATATTATTACTTTTGCTGTGAGAAGTAAATGAAGAAATATATGTAAAGCTCTTAAACAGTGCCTGGAGTAAAATGAGCCCTCAGTAAATGTTAGCTGTCATTATTTTTATTGCTGTGATGATGATGGTGGTAATAATGCATCCATTTTTCAGGAAAACAGGCAAATTTTTTGAGGAAAAGAGTATATGCCTTCTGTTCACAGTGAAGTTGCTAGATAAATGTCACTATAAGGGATATATAAGATGAATAGAGGTGATCAGTTACCTTCCCAGTTTCCTAATGCCACTCCACTTTCCATCCTCTCCAGGGTCCACAGCTTGCCACATTTTTCCATGTTTCATTGTATAGCATATTTAAATGTTTTACTCTTAACACTTACATGTGCCAGATGTATAAAAATGAAACTATTTCTTTGTAACTAAACTCAATGTATCTTACATAGTCCTTATAAGGAAACAGCTCAACTCTGACCACAATTTAATGAAACTATTAGAAAATGAAATTACTAGAATATGCTTTAAAATGCTGACAGAAAGGAGTAAATAAAAATTTCACCCTAATATCAGCTTTCTAAATCTACAATAAAAGGTATACGTTCTCTATTCTCTTAGAGCCAAAAAGGATCATGGAGTTTCTAGAAGTTTAAGGTATATATGGAATTAGATCAGAAAATATGTATAAATGTACAAACTCAGCACCTTTGTTTGACAAATAAAGAAACTGAACTTGGAGAAGGAAAGTGAATTGTTACTCAACTCACTTGTGGGAAACCCAAAACTAAAATCTAGCTGTTTTGATTCATTCTAGCTTTCTCCCACTACAGTATTTTTCAAATAAAAAAACTTGCCAATTCTATACTCTATGTACTGGAATTATAATTTATCTAAGAACTTTTTCTAAGCTATATTTTTTATTATGTACTTTTTACTACAAAAATGTGTAACATATTTTGAAGCATAATAAATACAAGTGAAAATGTTAAGAGTTAAGGAATTACCAATAATTTTTTAAATGACCACTTTCTGGTTTAAATACACATACGTAGGGATTGAATAAATTAACAAATGAAATTATTAGTTGATTTTGATTAAAGATGTCTTTTGGCACTTTTTAATATATATGTACTATCCCTGTCAACCTTTATTTAGGGAAATTCTTTGAAACTTTTTGGATTCAACTCTTGACAGCCTAGCCCAGTGACAGAGTTAAGCTGGAAAAGTCACTGAGTAGGTCTACTACTGAGGAATTTTTGGTTTTCAGCAATTTATAGACTGTATTTTTTCCCAGCCACTTTTAGCAATTATCTTTCTCTAATTTTTAAAATTTATTTTTAAAATATGGTAAAATACACTTAAAATTGGCCACTTTAACAATTTTTTAAGTGTGCAGTTCAGTGGTATTAAGTACATTCCCACTGTTGTGCAACCAACACCAACATCCATCTCCAGAACTTTTTCATCTTCCCAAACTGAAACTCTCTACCCGTTAAACACAGAGTCACAGTTTTTCCCTCCCCTCAACCCCTGGCAACCACCATGCAACCTTCTGTGTGTGAATTTGACTATAATAGGCATCTCATGTAAGTAGAATCATGCAGTGTTTCTTTTAAAGATATGGAATGCTTCACAAACTTGCATGTTATTCTTGTACAGATGTCATGCTAACTTTTTCTATTCTGAGTTTAATATGTGCTATTGAAGTGAGTACTCTGATTTTAATTTTACTTAACTGTTCAAAGATGTTGAAATCCTGGGTTGGAAATACTAAGCATTTACTTTCCTAGGTGTACCCTGCTCACCTCTTTTATTCCTGACTTAAAATGAGAAAGTATTCCTAAGCCTCTTTCAGGCCAGAAACATACATTCTCCTTATTGAATATCTAGTCTGAAGCCACCTCCAAGTTAACCCTATCTCCACTAAAGTTTATACCTGCTTTCTGGTAATTTTTGTTGGAAAGTCTTAATGCAAGCTTTGGTTAGTTACTACACTTCCATCACAGTTTGTATCCTATGTGCTATATTTTAAATGTCTTAGGGATTTAGTGTTCTACTCTAAATCAAGTGCGAGAAATAAATGCTTGATGCTACATGTAGGCCCCAAGGTAAATTGGTATTGTTGTGAGTAAACTATTTCTTGCCCTGAAAACAGACACTCTCCCCCATAGTAAATAATTTTATTCAATCAGTTCTATTCTGTATTTCATAGGCTGCTCAAGAAAAAGAAGAACTTCAAAGGGAAGGTGACAGTTTGGATGCTAAGATCAACAAAGCTGAAAAAGAAATCTATGCTCTAGAAAACACCTTACAAGTGCTGAGAAGTTGCAACAACAACTATAAACAGTCTTTTAAAAAAGTGACTCCATCTAGTATGTGGGAGTTATTAAAAATTTTATATGAATATATGCAATTAAAGCTGTAGCTATTTATTTTAAAAAGAGGAACATTGTGAGACAAGGAAAACAAGAATGTACCATGTTTGACGGAATCAGAAAAACTAATCACCTCCCCCTCTTTAAAATAAGGGCTAAGGTGTTATTTCCATTATTCTAGTGATATTGAATTCTCACTTTTCTAGGGAATTAATTTCAAATGTGAAGAAAATGGCAGCATATTGGCTATGTTGACAAAACAAGAATGGCTACTACATGACCATATTGATTTTCAACGAATAGACATAAAGGAATTTAACCTCCTATAACAAAAAATGTTAGAAGTTTAATAGATAGAAGATTGAAGCTTGCTTTCTACACAGCATGTTAAAAATTTAAGAATTCTCTAATTCTAGGTGATGAGTATGAACTAAAAATCCAACTAGAAGAACAAAAAAGAGCTATTGATGAAAAATACAGATACAAACAAAGACAAGTCAGGGAACTACAGGAAGATATCCAGGTAAATTCTACACACTTTAGTAATAAGTCCTTAGTAAAAGTTAACTATCATTATTATTACACCTACTATCTTGTTATCTTGTACAAAGAAGACAATTTGTTTAGAGAAATAGAGAGTAAAAGTCTCATTTGAATGAGAAAAATAAGTGACCAAAGTGTTAAATAAATTAATTAAAACCACAATACTCAGCACAGGATGGACTGCTGATAACGACTTCTTAATTAGCTGATGAACTATAGCTAATTATCCATTAAATTTTATTTAATAAATTTTTATTTCATTCAGTTCCTTAAAGATCACCTTAAAGATTGATCCTTAAACAAAATTTGAAAGATAAAAATAATCTAGTAGAAAGTAGTTACTAAACCACATCACTGAAAGAGAAAACAATGTGTTTGGTAAGCAAGCTTTATATAAAAACAAATGAATTAAAGTTAAATGAATACTTGAAAATTGGCAAGTTGTAAGTTATTGATTCTAACCAATATGTTAACACTTTATTTTCTGCAGAGCATGGAAAATACTTTAGAAGTTATAGAGCACTTAACAAATAATGTCAAAGAAAAATTATCAGAGAAGCAGGCTTTTTCATCTCAGCTACATAAAGAAACTGGGGAGCAGAAGCCAAAATTAGAGAGAGTAACTAAACAGGTATCACTGTCTTTTTAAAAACTGATCTTTGATATTTGTATGTTTTGGAGTTACAAATGGTAACTCCAAATCCTCCTTCATCCATCCATCAAAAAATACTAAGCTCTGGAAAATAGGTTTAAGTAATAATTGACCACTATTGACCAACAGTGTGCAAAACTCACCAGGGAAATCCGACTTTTGAAAGACACAAAAGATGAAACACTAGAAGAACAAGACATCAAACTTCGTGAAGTGAAACACTTCCACAAGATCATTGATGAAATGCTAGTCAAGGTCACTGAAGAAAATGCTGAAATCCATATTATCCTTCAAACATACTTTCAGCAGGTAGTAACAGTACCTTCTAGTTAAAATATTTTTTAAACACTTCATGAAATAAATAGTTTATGGCATTTATCATAAAGTGAGGTCTAACTAAAAATATTCTTCTGAAAATGCAGTGGTACTAATTATCGCTGTTGAATATTCTTCCAGAATGGTTTAGAACTACCTACAGCTGGTAGTAAAGGTAGTCGCCAGACTTCTAGATCACCTTCACAGACTTCACTGTTGTCAGCAAGGTAAGTGGAGGCTTAGAAACCACCTGTTAATAACCCTCTAACCTATGCAAACACAGAGTGATTGGAACTGCCAGTGCTCTCCTGACCCTTACCCACTATGTCAGTGTCACATGCAGAAAACAGCTAGGAGGATAAGACTCTTCTGATTTCTGTCTGATGTCAGTTTCTATTCGGGCATGGAGTGCTTTGTGACTAGCAGCTACTGCAATAGTATAAAGTATGGAATTCTGGAGGTTACGTCTTGCATGGTCAACCCTGAGTAGGGGAATTTTTTAAACCATAAAAAGATAACTTAGATGTACAAACATATGGAATGATTTTTATTATTGGAACCACGTTATAAATTTTTAAGTTGTCAGAATTTTACTTTGTTTTTCCTGCTTTATTTTCCTAACAAGGAAATGATTCTTTACTTTGGCAGTTTAGTTTTATCCAGAATTCTATCAGGTAGATAGATGTTTAACCAACACTCCTGTACTTTGCTGACAAAATGAAGTTAATGATAATCCTAATTTTAAAATTCCTAATCTCCTACACTCAGTAGCCATTTGCTTTTCATTAGTTGCCATAGAGCTTTCACAAAAAGGGATATCCTAAAAGGGACATCCTAAAACGTTGTGTTTGAAGTAAAACAAAACTGTTTCTACATAAACATGGGAAGCAGTCACCCTGAACATTGCTGTACTTTCATATTTTTAAAACTTAGCATTTCAGAATCATATAGCTAGTTATGCTTTTCAAATGACCCCATCACTTTATCCTGTCAATAGGACTAGCATTTTCTTCTATCTTCAGTTACATATTATTATGGTCACTCTTGCCAGCACCCAAATTCCCATGGCTCTTGCTTTATCTTTTATGCATAATGACTTTTGCAAAACCTTTAATGCTTAATGATTCCACTTCTAAAATGATTATAGTTGAAAATATTTTTCTCAGATTTGTTGAACTAGTTGAAACTGTATTCTTGCCTTTTTTTCTTGGAACTAATTTTTTTAATGGTTATGCTTTTAAAATTTAGTAGTACTATTAAGAATATATACTTTTTGATCTCTTTATTTTCTTGTGGGACTATGGTATCATTTGCTATTAGTTAGGGGGTCTCTACTGATACAAATTTTGAATTTAAAATCATGCTTTTTTTCCCTCTAGATCATCCAGAAGTACAAGTACTTCTGCTTCTCAGACTTCAGTTAAAGTATTAGAGCTGAACTTCCCAGACTCTTCTCCAGGAATTGGTAACACAAGTAATAGGCCAAGTGCTACCAACATTTCTAGTAATGGTAAAAACAAAAAAGGCAGCAAATAAACATCTTAATCTCTTTTGTAGAAGTTGTAAACACAAAAACAAAAATCTTCAAAAATAGTGAATCTCCCCTATGCTTTTGGGTGCTGTGTAATGTTATAATCGAGGCCTAATGAAATCATGTTTAGAAATACATAATGACTACACCAAAGTTTAATCCAGTGGAAGATGTGAAAGCTGTTAAAAAAAAAAAAAAGTCAAGGAATTTAGGTCCAAATAAGCCAAAGAAACATTGAATTTTCTTAGCTTTTGTCACACTGTTTTCTTCACAGAGAAGGAAAGCAGCAATAGCAGATTCTTAACAATGCCACATGTTCTATAAGCATAGATAAAATTGTTTCTCACTGTTCTTTTGATGTTTGTTACATTAGAAAATAGTTTGCTTCATTATTTCACACTAGCCATGAAACTACATTTAATTGTAATGTAACACAATCTTTCAGGCAATTTATGAAGAATCACTGTCTATGAATAGTTTATAATACTAAAATTCTTACTTACCCTAGAAAATCCTGAAGTTAGGTTTTCTTTATTCAAAGAAACAGGTTTCTTCGACTTCTGGGGGAGAAGTCTGTTAGTTTATTCTTTTGGTATGATTCTAAAATTTTTAACCAAAAAAATAGCATTTACCCTTCCCCCTCCAAGAAAACAATTAATAGGAAAAGAGATAGCACTATGTATCAATAAAAATATTTAAGTTCCTAGGAATTACTCCACTTTGATCTTGAAAGAAGTCAAACACATTAAACATTTTGCTCTCAATATACAACCAAGCATAAAGAATAATAATGTATTTTGAAGACGTTTTTTTTCCCAAGACTTTCTTGATTTAATAAACGAGAGCTAGGTATGATTTGATTTGCAATAGGAACTCCATATATTTACAGTGGAGGTGTAATACCAGATTTAGAGTTATTCAATTTATACCTTATTATATACCATGTGCCCAACACTCTGAACTCTTGAAACAGTGTGGAGTATGATTATGTTATAAAACTGGCTTTTAAATAAATGTATTAGAATCTATGTACTTTAATGGAGTATTTCTCCTTCAAACCTTGGGAGAAAGTATTTGTTATGACAGTTGTCATTGTTTAAAAGTGTCATTTGCAGTTCCTTTTGAAAGGTAGTAGTGGCAATAAACCTGTCTTTCCTGATCATTATTTGAATATTTTATTATTATTTTTAGAAATAGCCAGGAAACGGGATAGCCAAGTCCAATGAATAATTTTTTTGTAAAACATGGTTGTAAATGCGTGAGATTCGGGAGACCTAAAAACGGATTAATTTTATGGTCACTTTGTATGTTCACTAGTTCTTATTCTCTGCCCTAAATTACTTTGTAAATTACAACTTGCATTTCAATATTAAACACTATCTTCTAAGGAGGAAGGGATTGTCTTACTAGCTCTGTGATCTTGGAGAAGTTACTTCTACTTTTTTCCTGATTTGTAATACTGAGACAGTAACAGTTACCTACATCACGTTTATTAAAATAGTCAAATATATGCAAAATGTACAGGGCCTGACACAAACTGCACAATAACTTCTACCTGTTGAGTCACCACCCAAAGGCTAGCACAGTATTTGTGGGATGGTTAGGTTCTAGGTCAGCATACAAGCCTACATTTAACTCCTAAATAAAGTAACAGTTCCAGCCTCATGTGTTTAATAATGCTAAATGGTGACACAGGGATCAACCCCATTAACTCCAAATCTGGAGTTAACTTCCATATATTGTGTTAGAAATTTACTTATTAAGTCGAGACACAGACTGGGTGTGCAACTACAGACATAATAAGGAGAAAAACTGCTAAAGATAATCACTAGCAATTCTTGACAAGTAAATAAAATGGTTTAAGTAAAATACTGAAGATGTACTAGCAATTCCTAAAGGTCAAAGACTATTTGAGAGATAGTTTTCATGCTTTACAAAAACCACTATGTAGGACTATGTATGGATGATAAAGGAGGTACACAGAAAGAACCAGACTCTTTTAAGATGAGTTTCTTGTACAAAGATGAATGCATGAGTAACCTTTCTACTGCTATCAACCATGATTTTTGACCAGTTTTTCTCTATTCCATTGCAAAACAACTGTAGCTTTTTCATTAGGCCCCCAGTGCTGAAGTCTGAAAGCCACAAATAGTACATACCTAGTAAGAGTGACTTAGAGTGATAGCATTAAAGGTCTGTTGTCATTTACAGCGTCTAGAATCTGAAATTGGAAAGATTCTAAAGACCATTATAAATCAACAACAATGACTCCTATCTCTATCTCCAAATCTGTTTTCAAATTTGGGAGGATCTTTAGATCCAAGTCACTTCTTCAGCTCTAGTTGCTAGAGTTTATTCTGAGTAAAACCAGACTTTGTCAGCCTACTCATTTATTCAGACCTACGAAAGGAGGCATCAAGGGAAGCATTATTAGGAGAGAGATATTAAGAAGAAATGCAGGCCAGTTCTAGGTTAATTAAAAACATGGCCAGTGCCTTCCCAGCTGCACACATGCAGTACTAGGACGGTTTCTGAATTTTCTTTCTCTTAGGAGAAAAGCAGATTTACAGTGTGCTTCTCTTGCCACTGCTGTTTTTGCTAAAAGGATTCTTTTTATTCTGATCTATTCTTGCTTGGAACATAGACTCTAAGGGTCTTGCCAATATTTAAAGTTAAGAAATTTCTTAGGGCTATACTGTTAACAAGGTTTAAAAAAAAAAAAAAAAAAAGAGAAATAAGCAAAATCAGCCCCTATTCAGTTTTCATGGCTTTATTCCTAAGCTGGTACACAAATCATATTAAGTCAAGCTTCAGAGGTCATTTAGGCAAGACAGATAATCTGCAATATAATCTTAGGAGTTCTACAAAAAATTGTTACTCAAATGATCAATAAAAAATGGCACCTGAAGAACAAATACTGTAGATCTCTTTCAAAAGCTGAGGGAAAAGAATTTAACAGAAACGACCGTTAAATAATTTTTGAAGAAAACAATCCAAGTGTTCAATGAATAAATTTAATTTTCTCTCAAACAGGATAAGGTGGACCCAAGGAATTCTCATATACTTTAATACAGTGAAGAAGCAATACTATGAGAATTATCTTTAGGTGAAGTTTAAATCATCACAGTAAGAAATACTGTACAGAAACATATACATGAAAAGCCTAAAAATCAAGCTGTGAGGACACCCACAACTCAAACAAATATATTTTGAGAATAGCTGAAAAGCATTTGCTTTCTGCAATCTCTACAAATAAAATAGCTTTTGGAGTGGAGATTTCTGCACTGGACTTAAATAAAAGACCCAAAACTTTCATTAACAGCCTTTTGTGTAAGAGTGCTGATTCCCTTGGCATATTAATTTTTTGGCTTATTTCCTTTTTCTTTTTCAAATGCAGCTATCTGATTAAATATATTGAGTAAATTTTGAGGTAAATTTTTTTTAACTCCACTTTCTGACTGCTCTTTGCTATTTAGTCCATCTGTTTCTGGAGCCTCTGTTTTAATGTCCTCCTCATAAGTATCCTCTATTTCATATTCTCCTTGATTTTTATTTAACTGGTATCTTTGTTCATGTCTACCAAAATCACGTGATCCAGAATAAGTATATTTTTTATATTTTTCAACCGATTTATAAGAGTAGTCTGAGCTGGCTGGTGAAGTGGAATGCCTCATGGAACCTGGCTCCCACCTTCTATAGTGTTCTTTTCTTCCCTCTGTATCTTTTTCAAATCTTCTGTAGCCATAAATTTTCACCTTGTCCTCTGAATTCCTATAAAAGGAATCTGAGGAATCTCTTCTACTGGAGAAATGTTTTTCTGATTTATATGGTTTTTCTGCTTTGCTACTACTTGCCTGAGAATAAAAATCTCTTGGATCTTCAGACCTACCTCCAAAATCATCCGGAATTTCAATCGAAGATGAAGAGACAGGGCATCTATCTTTCTCTTTTACCTGTTTCTTTTGATATGGTAACCTATCCTGCTTTTCCAGTAGTTTTTCCACTTCTTGTTTTTGGTTAAGAAAAGATGCTAAAGTATTGGTTGGAACTGGGAAGAACTCATCTTTCCTATTCTGATCTATCTGACTTGAGGATGCCTTATTAGCTAAATGCCTTTTGGAACTTCGAGAAGACTCTGAACGGTTCCTCCTATGTTTCTTATGCCTTTTGTGACCAGAAGAGGAAGAAGATGATGAAGAAGAACCAGATTCATCAGCAGAAGAAACACTTGAAGAGGAAGAAGTTGATTTTCTTCTTTTCTTCTTTAGCCTAAAAAATACAGTTAACCCATCAGATGTTAAGTACAAAAATGTTTCTTAATTATTCATAAAGAGTCTGGTTCTATTTTAAAGTTCTATTGTTAGTTCTCCTTAAAGGTTTCCTAAAATCTGTGGCTTAGATAAGCAATTACTATAATAATCTTAGTTACTACAAGGTCCAATTTTACCAGGAGGCATGACTTTTGGGAAAAAATACTGGGTAGACAGTTGTCAATGAAAGTAAATCCATCATTTCTGAAGGCATAGTTACATTTCCAACATTATCTAAAAAACTTAAGCCCATCTGAACACACAAAGGATAGAACTGAAGTCTTATATCCAGCTAGCTGTAATATATGTGGTTTCTCCACCTTAACACTATTGACATTTTCAACACCTGAATAATTCTTTGTTGGGGAGGTAGAATGATGGTGGGGGGGGGGGGTATGCTGTAGGATGTTCAGCAGCATCCTTGACTTCTAGCCATTATATGCTAGTACCACTTCCCAGTTATGATGACCAAAATATGTCTCCGGGGGGAGAGGGCGGAGTTAAAGCTGCCCCCAGTTGAGAACCACTGCTGTAGTTCTAAAACATTTCTCTCTAAAATACAGTCAATTAAAATAACTTATATATTTTATTTATTGTTTGTTTGCAGAATTCTACCTTCAGATTCCACTTTGCTTAATTTCTTTTACAGAAAAACTTGTGGTATACATACTTACAAAGTATCACTGATTATAACTCAACACTTTTTTTTTTACTTACATTACTTCCATATGGCACTTTGGTTCAACTCAGTAGTTGCTTTAAGTTAAAAAATACTGAATGTTATAGTTTACCTTTTCTCCTCTTTTAAGAGCTTACGCAACTTTTCTGCACTTGTTTCTATTTTCTTTGTTTTCTGCTTTTCTTCCTTTTCAGCTTGTTTTTCTCTTAATTCCAAAGATTTCTTTTGGAACCCAGATATCGGAAAAAACCACACGTTAAAAATAGCAGAATACATAAAACCCAGTTTTCAAAAGACCACCCCCCCCAAGCCAGAAATCAAATGGGGTATACCCAAATCACCATATATCCAGCATTAAAGAAATATTTTTAATATAAAAATTAATCATACAGGTGTTTGGCATTAATCATTGGAAGAGCCAGAGTAACATTGAGGACCATATTGCAGTTGGTATTCCATGAAAAAAGGGGAAGCCATCACATTGGTACCCATGACCCAGAGTGCAAGAAAGGGAAAAAATAAAATATATAATAAAATACATGAAAAAATATTTTTTAAAAAATTGAAAAATTTAGACAGGACACAAATTTTATAAATAAAATTCAAATAAATTCCATTAAGGTGAATTGTGGGGGGAATCACCATGTTCAAATACAAACCATTTAAAAAATAGCACAGCCCAGTTGGATGCATGATTACATAAGAAATCATTTTCCAGTTTGAGGATGGGGATGAGCAGCACCAGATGTCACAGACACAGCAGCAATGGTCCAATTCAGAAGAAAATGCATGAGAAAACATTATCATCAGTATTACAGGAAAAGGCAGTTTAAAATATTTCTCAAAGAGGTTTTTATAATTAACTCAATTACAACAACACTGAATTTGTAACCATCAGGAAAGCTCACTACAAGGACAATTCCCAAAACTACATACCACACATAGGCAGTAGGAATTTTCTCATAGGGCTATTTTTACTTTTAAGTACTATGAAGCAATGTCAAACCCAATTAGGAAAAGCTGTATCTAAAAAGAAATTTTTTATAACGTCTTACTAAGTAATCTAGAATAGTTTTCCCGAGAAGAAAGTTAAGTTTTGGCATTAATTTCAAATATCACTAAATTTCTAAGAGGAAATAAAGAATCACCTGCATATATTTATGAAGCTTCTGCAAAGCATCCTCTGCATCTTTAAAAGTCTCATCCAAAGCCAAAGCTTTCTTATAGTAACTTTCAGCATTTAAAAACTTTTCTTCTTCTTCTAACCTAAATTTGAAACAAAAGGTTTAGCTTTCTGCAAAAACAAAAAATTCCTTATTTATACAGGTCAGAGATTTATGACAGAACTTAAAGAAAAATTTTTTAGCAAATCATTTTCCAAACTAAGCAGTACTTAAATCAGGTACTTTTTACTATTTCTTTGGTAAAAAGACCACATAAACCAAAAAAAAGTCAACTCAGATATGGAGAACAGATTGGTGGTTATACGGGGTTGGGGAGGGTGGTGTTGGTGAAATGGGTGAAGGTGGTAAAAATGTACCATCTTCCAATTAAAAGATAAATAAGTCCTGGGGATGTAATGTACACCCTGGTGACTAAAGTTAATGATACTGTATTACAGAAAAAAATACTGGACTCCATTACTGGTAACTAAAGCCAAATGTAGGTCCAGCATTGGGATTTTAGTCTGATACATGAAAACACATTATCAGCCAATGTCTTCAATAAATTTAGTATAATCTTGAGCTTTAGAATAGAATTATATAGGTTGGGTGCACTTGGGTGGCTCAGTTGGTTAAGAGTCTGACTCTTGATTTTGGCTCAGGACATGATCTTGAGGTTCTTGGGATCAAGCCCCACGTCAGGCTCTGTGTGCTGACAGCATAGGGGCTGCTTGGGATTCTTTCTCTGCTTCTCTCTTTCTCAAAATAAATATTTAAAAAAAAAATTACATAGGTTGGCTTTTCCAATAGTTTATGAAAAATTTTCCCAGAATATTCACTAATGAAGTTGGAAATACCAATGTATACATGTACATTACAAGTAGCCTTCAGAAAGAAGTATTAGATTACAGTCATGTCTACACTATGAAAAATCAGAATTAGAAAGGGTGGATACAAAGCAGAAAGGATTTGCAAAGTACTTTCGGTTTTTCAAAAGTAGGAAAAAGTAATTACTGTGAAACAGAACAAAACCCAAAACCCAATGGCTTCAATGGGATCACTTCTGTATCACTGGATATGGGCATTAAGGGACCAGTTCAAGGCTATCAACATTTTTGGCTTGGATAACATATAGATGATGTTGCCATCCACTCATTTAAACACCAATATGTGGGTAATAAGATAACCATATTTAAGTAGCTGTCTACCTAATGAGAAAGTAAAAAGGTGCTTCAGTCACTTCGGTACAAAAAGAAGTTCTTGAGTTGAAAACAAATATTGCAAATCTCTTTAATTTAGAATTATGGAATGATCATACAAACTGGATTAATAAAACAAATTCATGAAACAGAAAAGTGTTAATTTTATTTAAAAAATTAGTTGCAAAAAGATGCTACTAATAACAAATCAGTTTTTAGTTGGTAAAGTAGGCTATAACCAAAAATATTTATATTGGAATATTACATTTCTTCACATTTTATAAATTAGACTAGCCTGTTAGTCATTCAATATTTATGATACAACTATGCAAAGTAGTATGCCAGCATCTCAAGATAGTAACTTAAGTTATAGGGTGTGTTCTTAATGATTTGCTCTTCCATTTAATCTGAGTTTGTGGATTTTACTGCACAGAGCAGAGCAATAAGCTGAATATAATGGCAAAATATTATTCACAACTAACTACAGAATTCTCAATTCATACTTCTGGCATTATACCACTGGAATGATGAAATAAATTAAAAATCCAATTCCTCTCTATTAAAAAAAAACCCTCTTGTGTGTGTGTCCAAGAAAAGAGTACTTCCCTTATTTTTGGACCTTCACATTTATATTTCTATATAAGGAGAATAGATATTCAGAACAATGAACTCAAGACACTAAAATATCTCCAACCTCCTATCATAACCTCAGTAATAAGGGAAAAAACACTAAAAGGCTTAAAAAGGACTATATTTAAAAAACATTTTCAACCAAAATTGAAATTAAGAGTGTTCTGAATTAAGTGAGTTAAAGATGCTACTTCCTTACATTAAGTTTAAGATTTTATAGTAGCTGCTTGAGTATTAGATCTCTACTTAATATTAAAAAAAATTCGACACTTACTGCCCTCCTCTTTCAACAAGTGTCTGACAGAGGTATTTTCTTGCATTCCTATGAGTTGGACAGTTTTCCAATGCAAGCTCAAAATCTTCTATTGCTTTGTTCAGACTTCCTTTTGTTGCATATCTAGAGACGTGAAATAAATTAGAGGAATTTATCTTCTGAACTATTAGTAAATCTTATATTCATTTACCTTATAAATATTCCTTAAAAGCCATGATCCACTTACAATGCTCCACGAGCCACCAAAGCTTCCACATTTTGTTTGTCTATTTCCAGAGCCTTATTATATTCATTCATAGCATCTACGTGGCGTCCAACCTTAAAATAATCAACTCCAATCTTCACACTAAAAAGACATTTGTAAACCGTCACATGCATTTCTCAGAATATCCAAACATAATGTTAGCATTGATAAACTTTTAAAACCAATCTAATTTGGCTAATATTTAGTCTGCAATACTCTCAGTATACATAGAGAGTATTTTGCCTTTCAATAACTTTATAACAAATATCTATGAATCCATATATCAATATACTGATTCCTTTTGAAAACATGGAAAATGTTGGTTAAAACTTAAGTCTGTTAAGCTTATAGCACCATTTACACCTATAAAAAAGCTAATGTCAAAAACACATCATTTTAATTCATTTATAAACAAATTTGGTCTTAGTAAGGACTTAAGAATGCCTGCCTTATTCTAACCTTTAGACTAGATAATGCAATTGTTGAAAGATAAAGTTTTCATACCATTTTAAAGCCCAAGATGCAGACTGTTTCTTTCTCAATGCAGAAGCAAAATCATCTTCAGAGAAACTTTTGCTGTTCAAAGAAAATGAAAGTCAAACTATATGCTTTTTTTTTTTTTTTTTGGTAACAATCCTTCACTCTAACAGATAAAAATTCAACTCTGAAAAAGTAAATCACAGGCAAGAAATCTGTATTCCACATACAAAAGAATATTCTTAAAACTCTCAGGAATGACTATTATTGTCAAACAGTATTTTTAACCCAAAATTCTTATAAACTTTCTGCATCGTTCTCTACATCGTTCTCTACACATATCATCACAACAGATTCCATTCCAGGAGATAGGATCACCTAGTTCACTCGCTTTTTAGCATATTGCAGCTGCTAGGCTTAGAATAGTCAAATATGTCCCTCAGTTATATAGCTTTTGATCTCAGCACCATTTACTTCACCACTTCAAAGAATAATAACTGATTTACTATACCTTTGTAAGCCTCGCATTAAAGATGGTGGATTAGATTCATCTATTCCTAGTTTTCCTAGAAGGAATTCAACTACTCCTGGATTAGCAAATCCCAAGGAACTCTGCATGACATTTTCAAAGGATTCCAAAGAATTGCTATTTAGTTCAACACTTTTCCTTAAAAAAAACAAAACACACATACAACAAAAATATAAAAATGACTAACATAATTAGCATGTTCCATTTCTATTAAATAAAACTCGTATCATTTTTGTACACAAAGGTACAGTAATATTATTTTGGTTTCTTTTACTTAAGGGTTATAAAAATGAGCATATTTTGAAATAAGAGAAATTAATTTTCTACTTTGTTGTCACAAGTTGGACACAATTTGGTATTTTTAATCAAGCAACTTTTGCAATTAATTTGTTGAAATAACATGGATAACTTACCTGTAGTACAAAGGAAGCTCTTCAGAACTAATTACACCTAATTTGATACCAGACAGATGTGGTGGAAGAGATGAACTATATAGAGACACTGCAAGCTTTTCATGGTATCTGTCAATATCTTTGATTCCAGCTTAAAAAAAAAAAACAAAAACAAAAAAAACTAAGCTGATTAAAAAGAAAATGCAAGCTAACATAAAAACACATATATTTTTCCAAACACTACTCTCATTAGACAGATTTTCAAAATTAATATAAAAATCTGACAACTGTTACTTTTTTATTAATATGATGAAACTGATCACCTCGAATAATGTCACCAGTTTGGTAATATGATAAAGGATCCCCATGGTTACTGTGAGAAGGTACATCTCTTAATGGACAAAGAGCCTGCAATGAGAAGTATTTTAAAATACCAGACATTCCATTCTTTGGTGAGAAATATCATCTTTTATCCTAGTTGTTCAGTACAATGAGCTAATAGTTGACACAAACATTAAAAAAACTAACACTCTAAAATCTAAATTTAAGGATTTTCATTATAAGCAACTTCTGTGCGCATAGTACAACAAGTTCTCTGGTTCAGTTCAAAGACTAAAATCTCACAAAATTTGCAATCAGTTCTAGGAACCAAATGTAAGTATGGATTATGAAACACATAGATATTTTGTGCTTGTTAAAAACAAAACTAAAACTGTTCAGAAAGTAGGAGAATTCCAGTGAAAACTAAGTGCAAATTCTCCAGTTTATGTCTATCATCCAGTCTGTGATGCCTTCTGCTTTTCTTCCTCTATCATCTACCTTGACAGACGGCAAATATCAAACCTTTTAAATTGACACATTATCTCAAATTCAAGACAATTCATCTTGGGCAAAGTATCTTATTATAATGCACAAGCCATTTACATTTAACTACCGTAACTATATAAATAAGAAATTTGTTTCTAAATTATCCACACGTAAGTATCTAATGCCAAATACTAAATAATTAAGAACATGTTCAGCTAGGAGAAATAAGCCTGGAACACCAATGAATCTCACCACATCCACTGATATCTGTAAGCATTTAAAGAAGGACCCTACCCCTGCCAACCAAAGGGACCAAATAAACCTCCAAAACCAGAAATGGAGGAGGAAACTACGCAAGTAACTATATCACCGTTCTTTCAAAAAGAAAGAGTATTTTATTCTTCTCCAATATTTATTTCTCGAAACTACGGCAGCAGGGCACACTTAAGCATAACTGGATGCAAAAACATAATTTTCGCATTGAGATGACTCTTATCAAAAACAGAAGCAATCAAATAACTGAAAAATAACTTACTGTGATTTCTAAGTGGGATATATCTCTTATGATGCCACTGCCTAAACAAATCAACACCATGAAAAACCCAAATTCCCGAATGGAACTAATTCTTCCAATCACTATATCACCACGCTCAATATCTCGGAAAAACAGCTCTCTCCGGTCCATACTAGGGATCTCCATGAACTGCTCTAAAGGTGGCATGATTGCATAACCATCTGAAAAAAAAATTAACAAAATTACAACTGCTTTGTGTTTTGCTTCATCTCAAGTGCCATTAAAATAACCCAAACCGCAATCAAAATATTTTAAGAAAACTCACCTTCATTGTCTTCATTGACTTCAGAAGTTGCAGGTGCATCTGATTTCCAGGAAAGTGCAAAAAGCAAATCTGCTTTTTTGGAAATGAATTTTTGTATTTCAATGTTGTCAACTCTCTTCTCTTTTCTTAAAAGGAAACAAAACTTATGAAAACTGGCTTATGGGTAAAACCTTTTTCAGCAAGGCCAAGCTTATGCTTTTGGCTTTCATTGCCCAAGCAGATCCATCTAAGCTCTGGGCCGCACATCCTGCGAGAAAAAGTTTTAATCAGAGACTCCCTCATTCGCCAGCCAGTAGGTGGAGGGCGGGGAAAGTTAAAAAGTAGCCCCCGCAGCTCGGGGGAGGGGGGTGGGTGTAGAAGAAAGCCCAAGGGATTTTGGATAAAGACTCCGTGCCTCCGCTAGCCAGCACGGAAGAAAAAGTTCAGTCCGCTTCCCGCCTTTCCCTCACACCCGCAGCGCGGACCCTCCGCCATTCAGCCCTCGGCACCTGCGGGGCAATCCTCACGTGTTCGCGGCCGCTGCTCTGCTCCTCCAGGACTCAGCCACCCGGAGGCGGTAGTGGGGCCCTGACCTGCGTCCCCTCCCCCGTCTCACAGAGGCGGCGCCGTACCATTACCTGCCCTGTAACTGCTGCTGGGGCGGCGGGCCCCGGGCGGGCTCGGCTGCGGACCCCAGGAGGCTCCGGAAGTGCGGGTTGTCCTGCTGTTCGCTCCGGAGAAGGGAGAGCAATGACGGCCCGTGGTAATTCAATGACTGCCGAAGAAGGTCCCGGTCCATGGCCAGAGATTGCTGGACCCAGTAACAGGTGGGCTGCTAGGTGTCCCCCGCCCCCACCCCGTTAGGTGCTCACTACTTCAGCTTGGTGGCCCCCGAGACTGAGGAAACAACCTGGAAACTGCCGGAAGGCCACATCACAGACACACAGTTGTCTGCCGGAAGTGTTCCGGGACCGCCCCAAGCGGCGGCGCGGAGGAGCTCAGCCTCGGTCTCGCGAAATGCAGCGAGACTACGGAAGCCGGAAGCACTGGGTTAAACATTTCCTGAGCTAAGGGCTGCCTGCGGCTCCAAGGTAGTGCACCGTGAGAAAGTTTTTCAAAATTTCTGTGATGTTATTACGTTGAAATGGCCCCGGCTCTAAATCATCCTCTTATTTAGTGAGGCGCTTCTAAGTGCCATTGCCAGGGTGAGAACCCCATACGAGTTACAAAGTTTCTTCCTTCAGAGTGCTCGCAGGATAAGTCATTCTCTATGTCTCACATACAACCACATTAGAGTGACTGCTCTGGGAGATTTTCTGGTAGTCTAAGGTCAGAAGAAAGGAAGGATACTAGCATCTATTAAGCACTGGAATTGTGTTGTCCATCCATACTCCATTCACGCTGATGATTTTAGAGTTAGCTTAAAATGGCTGTAGACCTGTGCATACATGGATTCTATTTTATTTCTTTATTTAAGTGGTGTCTAAAGATTTAGTGCCCACTAGATTTACTTTGTAGTGCTGTGTATTTAAGTCAATATATTGTTTTTGTGGGTAATTCAAGTGATTTTCAAATATAATTGTGATTTAGGCTCCCCCCCAGCACCTTAGTTAATGACTTGAGCTTCTAACCACTTTAACTCATTATATATACTCTCTCCTTAGAGATTGAGGACACAGTCCCAAGAGTCTCAACAAATTGCTCAATGCCACCCACCTGTTAAAAGGTTAGAGTTAGGATTCAAACTGAGGTCTTAATACATCTTCAGACACAATTACTGAAGAGTGTTTTTCATATGGACGACATAACTTACTCTGATTTTGAGATAATATGACTTTATTTCAATATATTAAAATCTGTTCCACTTAAGTATGTATAGTTTAGTATAGTCCTCTTGAACAAAAATAAATGGTAGCAGTTATTCCACCTCCTCTCCAGCTATGTGTTTTCACTGTCTCACCACTTGGATAGAAAACCCAGCCCAGAATATAGTGTATGACTCCACACTATTTTGTGAAAAATCCAGGCAAATAGTTTACTGAGACTTGAGAGGATGCAACAAAGAAGAATGCAAGTTTAAAAGATAATAAATTTTAAGCCACTGTGGGCACATCAGGAAAGTTTGATCAATGGCACAGACTGACTTGTGTTAAGCTATAACTCTAGAGAATGACTGTTACTAGGAAACAGGAATTATCACTGAAAGCCAACCACTAAGAATGAACTATATAGACATTCTGGTAAATACATGATTTTAGTTAGAGTTGATCTGTTATTGAGGATCTAATTATCTCCAGAGGGACTGAGAAGCCCAGTGTCTGAGAACCAGATGCCAGACAGCGGCACTTAGTCTGAGAAGGCCACTTTGTGAAGGCATTCTTGAGTAGCACATGTTTTCATCACTATGGGATCTGTCTACTGTTTTTCCTGATTTTAACACTAGAGTAAACTCCAACCACCCCATGTCTTGAACAGCTAGAATTGCTGTGGTATAACCATGAAAACAGGAGTAAGTAGCTGCTTTTAGAGGGTAAACAGTGTTCGTCAAGAGTGGAATTTATCAAATGCTTGCTGTATACACAGTAATGATGGGAAAGAAAAAAAAACTTCAAGCAGGTGTAATCAAAACTTAGGCTGGGTCTTATCTTTGGTTAGGGCTGGCCTTACATGGAAGTAGTCACAGTAGTTATGTGACAGAGACAATCTTGTTCTTCACTTCTCAAGTACTACAATCACAGTATGGGAGTAAGCCTTTTACAGTTACTAATGTATTGGAATGAATTTTCTGCTGGGATAGATATATCCTTTGACTTTTGAGGCCACTGAGCATTGAATCTTTGACATAGGACTGGAGGAAGTGAGGAGAGGAAGTGAGGGGATTAGTTGCTTTTCATCTTGGAGAAGCTAGTCCCACATGCAGGATTTCTCAAGGTGGACATAGAAAGAAAACACTTTATTTTTCACTTCTTGAATATTTTTGTTTACCGGTTTGACCTTTAAAAGGATCTTTTAAAAATCCTTTTCAGTAAGTTTTCCAGATTAAACAGTATGAATCATCATGTGACTATGGGAAGGAAAAGAGCGAAAGGATTCAAGACATTCAGATCTTTGGTGTCTAGATCCTGGGCCTATTTTTATTGTGATATAAAATTCCATTTTAAATGAACACATATGTACATTTCTTAACACATACTCTCTAGGCCCTGGAAATGTAAAGATGAAAAATACTCCTGATTCTTGAGTGATGCACAATCCAATAGAAGATTAGACATAAGAAGAAATGTGACACATGGTAAGTACTATTGTTATGGACATCTACTAGGTATCTGCTTAGATCCCTTATTTTTCTTGGGGGTTGAGGTAGTGGGAGTTGATGGGGGTAAGAAGGAGAGGAGGAGGCAAGTGCATTCCAGGAGGGGTGGGAAGGAGTAATATAGTTAAAGAAGTAGAGATGTGAAAAAGCAAGATGTGTTCTGGAGACAGCAAGTGTGAAATTGAGGTAGGTAGAGTTATTTTAGTTATGGACATTTTAGTTATATACATCATTACAGGTAGGCTGTAGATTGGTGAGAAGAGACCCATTTCCTCTGTGTGAGAATACACACATACACACACACACACACACACACACAGATTAAACGCCTGATTTTTTTTTTTTTTTTTTTTTAGTAAAGGACATAAAAACTTAGCCAGAGCAAGGTAGCCATGTAAAGCAAGGGCAAAAGCAGCATATCTCAAAGTAGCTTTTCTTGGATCCCCCAAGTTTCCCAAAATAATATGCAGAGCTGCTAGTGACACAGTGTGCAAAAGATGAAGTCTATCTGGACCTGAGAAACTTGCTTATTACCATGTGGGAAGGACTATACAAATAATCTGTGACTATATAAGAAATCTGTAGACAGGTTCTTTGTAGTTCTTGACTCTGATGTAAACAATTTCAAAAAGCCTCATCCTCATCTGAGATTGAGGATGAAATGTTTGTATCAGGAAAGTGTGGGTAGAACCAAATAAGACCATAAGTATGTTAATACTCCTCCCTTTAATTTTTCAGTATTTTTTCTATTCTTTTTCTTAAGAAAATCCTTTTTTGTTGCTTAAGCCAGCTTGAGTAAATTTATGGTTTGGAACCAAAAGAATCTTGACTATACTAGGAAGCCACCAACTAGTAACTTCTGCTGTTTCTACTCTGCCATTTAAAAAAATAAAAAACAGATATAGAAAGGTTGAGAATTTGTTCAAAAATGAACTTTAGAATCCACATTATCTTAGTATTCTTTCTACCATGCCATACCATCTAGAGGATTAGCTGAAACCATGTTCTTTAAGGATATAGTTGTAAATGTACATGTGTGGAATTTATTTTACTTTAAAAATATCTATTATTATGTTAACTTGTTACAATAGCCATAAACCTTTTTTCCCCCTAAAATGGGGCCACTTGGTTTCATTCATAGACATATGGTGCAAGAGGCAACTTTGCTTCCATAGGAGGTAATTCACTTTGTTCTATTTAGAATTATATTTGGAGTCACCTTGGGTTAACTTAAAGAAGAATGAGGAATACTAAAAGAAAGTATGGCTAGATCAGCCAAAAATCCATCTTTATTATTAAGGAAATAATTCAGACTTCTTCTGATAAGGTTTCACTCATTCAGTAGTCTTTGTTTGAAAGGATTATACCACCTTCTCTCTTTTTTTTTCATATCACAGATTAACACATCTCATTAAGAAAAACATTGTCAAATATTTATCCACACGAGGGTGCTGTAAGATCATTGTGGATATCAAGTTTTCTATCATTCACCAGAAAACCTACTGCCAATTAAACAAGTATTGTGGCCTACCATGTAGAATCATTTTAAGATAGTTATGTCTCTAACACCTTCTCCATATTTTAGTTATTGGTAAATGTTTTGAGGATACTATTTTAATATGAGTTAGTTCATATCTCATTGTCTTTGATTGATTAGCTCTGTAATTTTGAATTTTTCAAGAGGAAAGATCACTACTTTTAGTTACAATTTAGGCTGATTAGTTCTGAACAGACCAGGAGGTGAACACTGCATAACTCCAGGGAAGAGTGGGGGTGTTTGCACTGTTAACATTTACATCATAATCTATGTATGACGTATGTGGAACTCCCAGAGTTGTGGAATACTGGACCATACACAGTGGCTGTCTGCAGTGTTATTCCAAGCCAGCCATTTGTGTGTGTGTGTGTGTTTGTATTTGTTTACAAAAAGGACTTGGGAGTAGGATGAAGATATTTCAGAACAAATCCATCATGATGGGGAAAAAAACAATTGAAAAGATATGTGCAATACTGACATGGAATAGGTCAGTGTGCTTATCTTCAGGTACTTTGTCAGGACTGCTTAGAAAGATACAAACATACACATTTCTTAGATTCTCATTTTGTGGCAGTTTCTCAGAATACTATGCCAGGGAACATGTCAGGATTATAACAAAAAATTGACAATTTGATGTTAAATAAACAGTATTCTTTGTCAATACATTCTGGATTGGTTTGATACTCATTTTTAATGTAATTTGGACATTTCTTTGAAAATGAGTAAATTGATTACCTTTTGATTATTAAACCATAACTCCTTTTTATTTTATTGGTGGCAGCACCAAAGGGGAATTTCAGAGACTAGAAATGTATTATTGTTTTAGTATATTGCCACCTCCTTAATGGAATCCGTTGGAAGATCTAGAATATCTGGTTAAAGATTAAATGACATTTGATTATTGGTAGATAGACTCTGATTTCTAACGGCAATTAATTGAATGAATGAATGAATGAATGAATGAATTTGGCAATTATTTATTGAGGGTTGGGCACTGTTTCAGATTTTAGGACTATAAATAGTGAAAAAAAATCAAGATTTCTGCTTTCAAGAGATTATATTCCGGTGGAGGGAGACAATGAGCAATAAACATAATAAATAAGTAAATGATGTAGTATATTGGAGAGTGATAAAACCTATAGAAAAAAATAAATCTGGGAAAGGGGCACTGGAAGTGCAAAGGAATGGGTTTAGTAGTTTTAAATAGAATGATCAGGGCAGGTCTCGCTGAGAAGATGACATTTGAGCAAAGACTTGAAGGAGGTGAAAAATTAGTCATTCAGCTTTTTTGGGAAAAAAGAGTTTCAGGCTGAGGGAATAGCCAGTACAAAGGTCTAAGGCAGGAAGGTATGTGGTGTATTGAGGAACAGCAAGGAAGATAGTGTGGCAGGAACATAGCATGAAAGTGCGGTTTGTAGAGTATGGGAGGAACTTGGCTTTTACTCTTAGCGGAATGGGCATTGTTTCAGGGTTTTTTTTTTTTTTTTTTTTTTTAAATTTTTTTTTCAACGTTTTTTATTTATTTTTGGGACAGAGAGAGACAGAGCATGAACGGGGGAGGGGCAGAGAGAGAGGGAGACACAGAATCGGAAACAGGCTCCAGGCTCCGAGCCATCAGCCCAGAGCCTGACGCGGGGCTCGAACTCACGGACCGCGAGATCGTGACCTGGCTGAAGTCGGACGCTTAACCGACTGCGCCACCCAGGCGCCCCTGTTTCAGGGTTTTAAGCAGAAAGACGTGTTATGACTTTGATTACAAAAGGATCACTTCAGCTGCTGTAGAGATTGGAGTTAACTAAATAACTATTGCTTATAATAGAAGAGAAAAACTTTTAATTTTTTTTAAAGTTTATTTTTGAGGGAGAAAGAGACATGAGCAGGGGAGGGACAGAGAGAGAGGGAGACATAGAATCTGAAGCAGGCCCCAGGCTCTGAGCTGTCAGCACAGAACCCAATGTAGGGCTTGAACCCATGAACCATGAGGTCATGACCAGAGCCAAAGTTGAACACTCAACCAACTGAGCCACCCAGGCACCCCAGAAGGGAAAAACTTTTATAAAAGACTAAATATCTCTTGTGTCTTAGGAAACATAATTTTATTTTAAAATTTACTCATCATTGCATAGAATGAAAATATGAGGTTTCATTGGCTCCAAGAAGATTAAGAGTGTCAGCAACTATTTATGATGAGGTAGGGAATTATCGTAATGGAAACAGTTTAGCCCAGGAGTCCAGGCTGCATCTTGGGGGCAGATCATCTAATCTCCCAAGCCTCTTGTCACCTTTAAAACTGAGGGCCTGGACCCTTTACATTCTCTGTGCTATGATAAAAACAATCCAAGTGCTAAAACTTCATGTTTCTCTTTAAGCCACTCTGCGTCTTTTTCTATGAAATCTGCATGGAATTTTTTTTCCTTTTACATTGCATTGCTGGTAAGTTCCTACTGTGGATGGTCTCTTTAAGTGAATGAGTTTCTCTAGTTCCAATTGGTTGTGTCTAGAAAAGAGACCAGACCTATTGAATCACTGTACTGTACACCTATTAACTCTACTGGAATTAAAATAAAAATACATAGACAGAAAGAAAGAAAGAAAGAAAGAAAGAAAGAAAGAAAGAAAGAAAGAAAAAGAGAAAAGAGAAAGGAAGAAAGAAAGAAGTCATACAGAGAGATTGGCTGGTTAGCCTCAGGTAGTCTCAATGTGGCACTTCCATGACATAGTCCTTTTATCCAGCATCCATTTTTCAAGAGTAGAAATTCAAGATAGGCTTAGCAAACTGATAGACACTAACCAAACAAGCTAGACACTGATTTAGAAACCATATTGATAATATTTTAATGGTGAAATATAGATGCTATGTGAACCAGAAACTCATATTGAATATCAATATATTCTCCCATAAGAAGCCAATTTTAGTCAGAGGTTTATTTGTGAGCCTGGAATCAGAGCAAAAACAGTCTGTTAGGTGATGTTAATGACTAATTCCATCAAAGTATGTAATCTGATGCATTTATTTCCTCTATATGAGTATTTCTAAGGCTATCAGATACTCAGCTCACATAGGCACCCCCTACCTCCCGCTCTCCCTCCCTCCTTCTCTGTCTCTTTATTAGCAGTTATATTCTCTCTCTCTATATAACTGCTGCTTTTGAAGCAGTTTTCAATGATTTTTTCTTAAAATGGAAGCCCAGTATACAAAAAAGAACTGCAGAACTACCTTTGTTGAAGCTATGATAGAAAGATAATGAGATCTCAACCTGTTGCTCCCCTCCACCCCTAACCCCCACCATGCACATACTAAATGGTGGCTGGATAGATACCTTTAAGGACTGTCTCAGACCTATTAATGGGTTACTTTTTCAGGTAGAGTTCAATATCACTGATTATGTTTTAGCTTAAGTTATCATATTCCAGTCCTTCTTCTGTATGTCTATACTGTATCACTCTGGAACTGTGTATTTCTCAGACTCTCTAGTCAAACACCATTTTATCCTTCCAGGTTTTACTTTCTCAGGAGGTAATTTGATTTCCAAGTTCAGGAAGGCTCTATTCTTTGTCCTAATAAAATCACTATGAGTCTTTTTTATGATTTGGTCTCTGCCTATGTATCCTATTATATTTTCAGCTCTATCTGTAAATCATTAGGATTCAACTGCAAAGATTTCCTTTTTTTTTTAAACCACATAGATTTTCTGATATTTCCAAATATTCCAATTTTTTCCCCAACCTTAGAACTTCTGTACTTGCTGTTTTCTGAAATGTTCTTCCCTCACTTTATTTTCTTTTTATTTTCAGTTCTCAGCCCAAAGGTAACCTCTTCTCTGTCATAGCACTCCATTTATTTCCATAACAGTTATCATAAATTTTTTCCTTATTATCTCTATTTCCCACTAAGATCCATGGAAGTGGGGCCTTATCTGTATTGTTCATGCCTCTATATTCAATAATAACTAGCTCAGTGCCAGCAAATATCAGGAATTAAATAAATGTTTGAATGAATGACAATATACAAATACTTATATGTATATATCACATTCACAGTGAAGGATAGGTCCGAGGATGTCATATATGTCCGTTTATTTATTTATTTTTCGCCTGGTTTACATTTGGTTTTTGTCTTTTATCTTGTGTTAATTGTTGTTAATTTCATTGTGTCTCTGACTAAGTTCTCTAGGGGTTCTGTGCATATAGGACAAATATCTGTATCCTTGTTGTATTAGGGTTCTCTAGAGAAACAGGATAAATAGCATGTGTACATATAGAAAGAGATTTATTTTAAGGAATTGGCTCATTGGATTATGAAGGCTGGCAAGTCCAAAATATGCAGGGTGGGCTGGCAGGCTGAAAACCTAGGAAGAGTTGATGCTGCAGTTCAAGCCTGAAGGTCACTGGGCTGGAGACCAAAGAAGATCCAGTGTTGCAGTTCAGATCTGAAGGCTATCTGCTGACCAAACTCTATCTGCTGGCTGAACTCACTTTTGCTTGAGAGATGTCAGTCTATTGTTCTGTTCAGGCTTTCATCTGATTAGATGTGGCCAACCCACATTATGGAGAGCATTCTGCTTTACTCAAAATCCATCAACTTGAATGTTAATCTTATCCCAAAATACCCTCACAGAAACATCCAGAATAATGTTCAACCACATATCCAGGCACCATGGTCCAGCCAAGTTGATACAAAATTAATCATCACAATTGTGTTATACTTCAATGCCTCATTTTAAGACAGTGAAGTTTATTCGGAGTAATACAATCTCATGATGGTGAAGCAGCCACGTTCATATTATATGAAGAATAGCTGAAAGAACTGAGAATGTTTAGAAATTCTCCATTGTTCAATATACTGGGTTCCACTCTTGTTCATACCCAGTGTTTTTCTGAGTAGAACCACCACTTCTTACTTCTATCATAATTATAATATTAATTATAAACATTTCACTGTCTCGGTTTGAAATTAATGTCAGTTAAGGGCCTTTATGAGCAAAATTTCTAAGCTTGTAATACTTTTATTTTTGCTACTTCTAAGATGTAGAACTTAAGATTTCTTATCCATCACAGTGATTTCTGCAAGATAACTTCCATGTTAAGCACTGAGTAAAAAATTATCTACCATTTTTTATGAGTCACTGATTCCAGTTGACTTCCCTTTTTGAACTATAAAACATCACTCCTAATTGTAGCAGCCCAGGGTTTTTCTGTTAACCCTGTCCTACCCATTTCTGAGGCTACCTTTTAACCCTTTCTCCAACAGTAGTAAACAAAACCAAACACTATGATATTAGGAAATTTTTTTGTTTTTGATTTTGTTATTTTTTCTATGACACTTAGACCTTTCAATAGCTTCTGATCCAGAATTTATTGTATTAATTTTCATTGGTGTCATGGTGTCTAGCATGAATATGAGAGTTGTAATTCATTTGTTCACCTAATGTTTATTGCCTATCTATTTGTGCCAAGCAGCTCTAGGTGCTGAGAGTTCAGTGATGAACAAGTCAGAAAAACAGCCAAAATGAAAAAAGGTAGCATGAATGGTTATTGCTGATGATCCTTTATTCTGTGTCTGTGGATTTAGATATAGAAGAAAAGTGGATTATTTTTATAGCTTTTATCAATTTCACAGAATAAAAGAACCTTTGAGGTATCTTTGTTACAACTTGAAGATTTAGAGGAGAATAAAATCCATAATAGTATAGTATATATTTATATAGCATATAGTATAGCATATATTTATGTATATTTATATAGTTATTTCACAATAACAAATACCATTGCATTAATTATCTCTGTATAATTAAAATATTTCCAAGCCTTTGTCATTGGCTCTTACTTTTGGCCAAATTAAGGATAACTTATTTCTTGAACTGTATAAGAGTCTTTGAGGGGCCCTTGGAAGTAGTGACATAAGAACCAAGTCAGTGAAATTTTTATACCGTTTACTAGAAATTTATTTTATGGAATATTCTCAGTTGACATAATCCCTTTTCCCAGTGTTCATGGAGAGAGAGAGTAGAATTGTGAGGAAATGTTCTTATGATGGATTATATTAAAAATGATTAAACAAAAATATATCTTATATAAGAAATACTGAACATATTGATACCATATTACTGCTGAAATTCTCTGGGAAATCTGAGGGTTTATAAACCTATTTACTTATTTGTCTTTTTCAAACATTGATACCTTACCTCTGGAATTACCAGAATTCTGGAAATTTGCATAGATGTCCCTTTGACTATTTGACTGAATACTAAGCTGTATGTATATAGGGTGAGACTCTACAAGTCTAGAGAAACAACAACTACAGGGAAGCTGTAAGCTGAACAACCATCAGAGTTTTATAGTGGTTGGAAGATGCTTGCATTCTGACCAACTAGGGTAGAAAAGCCTGTTGACATACAGAATTAAATGGAGATCCTAAAAAGGTATACTTTTGGGTTTAGCCCTAAGAAGGGCTAAACCTAGTCCTAAAGTCTGTTCTAGACTTGTCTTAACAAAGTTGAAAAAGCTTAAAAATGATCAAGTTAATTTCCAAGTAAATTAATTGCCTGCCAGCATAAAACTCAACTCCCTTTAATGAAACACAGAAAAATCACTCAACAATAAAATTCACCATATCCAACATCCATCAAAAATTACCAGACATGCAAAGAAGCATGAAAATGTGGCCCACAGCTAGGTTAAAAAAATCTATCAATAGAAACAGAAATGACAGAGATGATAGAATTAACAGACAAGGACTTTTAAAGCAGCTGTTACAAATGTGTACAAAGATTTAGAGTGGGAATGGAGAGAGAGGCAAGGAAAGAGCTTCAGCATTTTATGTGCATTTCTCCCTCAGAATGAATTTGGGGGCAAGTATAGAGAGAGGAGGGAGTGGTGGTAAATCTTTTCTTCCTGTCTTCATTTGATAGGTTATTCTCTGAATCATCCTTTCTCTCTGGGACTGTGGTAGGCTTGCTGAGATTCACTACACCATAGCACAATGGTATAGAGAACAATGGTATAGAGGATGCTGAAGCAATGGTGTGGCACACAGCAAGTGCCTGCTGGCAATCCTAGATCTAAGAGGTATGTGAAAAAGAGCATTTCTCTGTGTCAACAAGCAAGAAGGACTGAGCAGACTTGTAGGAGTTTTATCAGTCTCACCTAGGGTGAGAAGACCCCTAGGGAAGATGGAGAGAGATCAGAAGAGGATGCTGCCACATTTCAGTAGATTATCAATATGGTGGAGAAACATGGTCTCCAAGGATACCAGCTTCAAAAATGAAACCCCTTAAAATCCAGAGTGGACAACCCTTCTACCTGGATGTCATAGTAACATTATTTAAGTCCTCCAGCCCAATACCAACCAGAGAGGAGAAAGAGGACAGACGGACAGTAATCTCAAAAAGTACAGTAGTTAAGGTGGGAGCAGGGGGAGGGATAAGGCTTAACCATGGTTTTACTTTCTGTAGTTTCAGTTACCCGTAGTCAACTGCAGCCAGGAATCCAGTGATCCTCCTTCTGATATATGGTCAGAAGCTCAATAGCCTAATGCTAAGTCACAATATCTACATCATTCATCTTACCATGTAGGCATTGTACATCTTGTAACATCTCAAGAAGGATGAGTAGAGTACAGTTTTGAGAGACAAACCACATTAACATGACTTTTATTCTAGCATATTATTATAATTGTTCTATTTTATTATTAGTTATTGTTAATGTGTTAGTATGCCTAATTTATACATTAAACTTCCCCATAAGTATTATGTATAGGAAGAAACACAGTACATGTAGAGTTCAGTACTTTCTACAGTTTCAGGCATCCATTAGGGGTCTTGGATGTGTCCCCGTAGATATGGGAGTGCAGAATACTCTGTTGAGGTTTTCATTTTGGTACATCTCAATTTGTTTCTTGTTAAACAGGCTAAAAAAATGATTTCTTGCTCCCCAGTTGCTTTTCTAAGCATCTAGCTCTAGATCCATTACTGGATAATTTTAGAGATGTGCTCATTCTGTAGAGGAATAAACATGAAGCAAGCCTACAAACCTATGAGAAGGGAATGAACCTTGTGTAGGTAAGCAATTTAAAAACTAATATGTAGGTACATTATTGACAGCAAAGGTAAAAAACACACTAGACAGCTAAAAATAGTCTTCTGTATGCTTTTAGAGATGT
This sequence comes from Panthera pardus, assembly GCF_024362965.1. Lineage (NCBI taxonomy): Eukaryota > Metazoa > Chordata > Mammalia > Carnivora > Felidae > Panthera > Panthera pardus. The sequence continues at coordinate 85,594,222 of NW_026526721.1, forward strand.
GGTGATTAAGTACTTGCTTTCTTCACTTTGTCTTATCAGCAAATACAGAGCTGCAATAAAAAACTCCACTTACCCTGTCAATGTGATCTGAGAGCACTGAATCCTGTATCAACCTGGCTAAAGCTTGTCTTCCCTAAACAGGATGATGTAAAGGGGATACACATCTAGGTTCAACCTTAATAGTCCCTTACTACTTGCATGATAACATTCACTATGGTCTGCAAGTTTATTTAGTGTCCCTGGTTAAAATATAATAGCTCTACTCATTACCTTATTATACTATAATTTCTCTGGGACATAGACTTTCATTTCTTCAAGATTGATTTTAAAATGCTGTCTAGTTTTAGGTCACTTGAACTTTATTGATTCTCAGTTCCTAAAATAATCTAGGCCTTTCCAGCTTTAAATTTCTGTGACAGTGTGATAATTTGGGGTTTAAAACCATTTATGTTGGGAAAAAAAAAGATGAAAAATACCCCAAAGTGTAATTTTATCAATATTAACATCAAATTGACTTATTAATTCATTCTTCTATGCCGGTAGTTTGGGAAGAAAATTGAGCTAACAACTGAAACAGAAATGGCTCCTTCTTTTCAGGAATTAGCAACCTAAAGAGAATACTTACATTTTGCAGTGTTTATAGATCTAGAAAGCTAATATAAATGTTTAGTAGCACAAAAAATTAAATTATTGCATGATGGGAAGTTTTATATGCATACTTATATAGGTGTTAGTATACACACACACATATATATAAGTCTACGCATATAAATAAATATGTCATGGCATCATTGGCATAAAATACGGAAATTAGAAGAAAAGTGGAAGTTGTTACTGCTTTTCCTTTCCTTTCTTTTCCTTTCCTTTTTTCTTTTCTTTTTTTTTTTTCTTTCCTTTTTTCTTTTTTTTCTTTTCAGTAGGCTCCATGTCCAGAGCAAGACCCAGGCAGGCCTTGAATTCACAACCCTAAGATGAAGTCCTGAATGAGATCAAAAGTCGGTTGCTTTAACTGACTGAGTCACCCAGGTGTCCCTACACTTTTTTAATGCAACTTTATCAGTCCAAACTAATCAATTCATATATCCTTGAATGCCACGATAATTGAGAGCTGAGAAGCAAACTGAGTTACCAAATAGGCCTTAGTGGTCATTTGTTGTCTTTTAGCTGCCTAGGATCCATTTTTCCTAATTTTGTTAACAGTACCTACCTTTCCCCCATGCTCTGTCCTTGGGCTTTGGGTATCTTATATTATTGAGTCTAAGGATAGGCATGTGACTTAGTATAGACCAGTCATCATATTTCATTCTTCTGATAAATTTGATTGGCTTAGGAATGGACAGTGATTTGATTTGGCCAGTAAGAATCAAGCCCAGGAATTCTGATTAAACTGTTGAAAGAACCTTGTGTTTTTTACTTTAGTTTTTACTGTTTTTTCTGGACTTCAATCTTAAATTGCTATCATATATTTTGCCACCACATAGAAACTTTGAATAAAGTCTACATGGAAGAGAACAGAGCTAAGAGATGGAAAGATACTGAGCCCCAGTTGCATCCTTTGAGATCTTGGATGAAGCTGGGCCTGAATATAGAACTACATCTATAGTTTTCAGATACATAAATCAATACATTACCTTGTTTGCTTAGATGAGCTTGAGTTACATTTTCTGTTACCTGCAGCAAAAGAGTAGTACATTGAGTATTTTTCATTTGCCCTTCGGATTCACTATGTACTCTTCACTCTCTGTGCCCCAAGGTACTGACCTATCTGGACTATATCAAAGAGTTCTTTTGCCCTGTGGCTTCTGGTTATGTTCAGCTGATGGAAATCTCCCAGCAGAGTAAATCCAGGGCATTTATTCCCTCGGGGCTCTCCCTGGTAGATGATAATAAGTTGGCCAGTCTAGTCCCTCTTACAAAGGCTATAGACCTTCCCCAGTGCCCTTCTCTTTCCAGGTTTGAGTAACCATTTTCTCCCTCCATACCATCAAATGTAGGATAATAATACTTCTTCACAATTGCTAGTTCTGCCATAAAGCGTTATTCCTAATCAATTTCCTGTAACAGTTCCCATGCTTTTGTAGTCTATTAAAGTGTCCTCAATTATCCAGTTTGAGTGAGCCATCTCCTCCTAGTTGGACCTGAGTGATACTTACTCTGTGTATCTTGGTCTTCAAAATAAAAGGAAAATGCAGTAGTTTTAGAAGACACTATCAGATTTTCCATTTGCATATTTATTTCTTCGTAATGAATGCTCAATTGAGCATCAAGATAAAGAGTTCCAATTTTTTTCAATGCATGGAATTTTAGTAAGTCTTTGGTGAAGAGAAGTTAGGGCTGTTGGTATTTATATTAACTGGGACTTATTTTTAGATTTTGGATTCTTTTCCAGTCTGTCACTCCCAGAAATTTCCTTTTAATGCAAACATGGTAGAATCCTTCTTTATTATCCATGGTAGCTATGTGTAAGCATTACAGTGCTCTCACAAATTTCCATTTTCACTTTTCCAGGTCCTAGAAAAAGGACTTCTTGAATTTCTGTGAATAAATGAATAAAGAAGTAATCTAGAAATGCATGCCAAATTAAATGGCAGCAATTTATATGCAAGTAAAGCATTCATTTACACTCTGAGTTTATATCTTGTAATTACTTGGTCACAATTTTCTGTTGTACCATGTACATAAAAAGAATTTCCTAAGCAAATTGACAGTATTAACAAAATTTCAGGTATATGTTTAAAACTACTTAAGATGAAATAAGCCATACAGAGAAAGACAGATACCATATGGTTTCACTCTTATGTGGATCCTGAGAAACATAACAGAAACCCATGGGGGAGGGGAAGGGAAAAAAAAAAAAAAAAAAAAAAAAAAAAAGAGGTTAGAGTGGGAGAGAGCCAAAGCATAAGAGACTGTTAAAAACTGAGAACAAACTGAGGGTTGATGGGGGGTGGGAGGGAGGGCAGGGTGGGTGATGGGTATTGAAGAGGGAACCTTTTGGGATGAGCACTGGGTGTTGTATGGAAACCAATTTGACAGTAAATTTCATATATTAAAAAATAAAATAAAAAAAAAATAAATAAAACTACTTAAGAGAACAAACTTTCCATGGGCCTTTATATACCTTGGAAGGATACAACTACAAATATGCTAATTTCAGATTTACTCATTGAAGCGATTTTTGAAGACCTCAACTAGGTGTCACATAATTAGTCTGTATATTTAGTAAGATTACTTTAACATTATTTATCATTCAGATTTTTACCATGGTTAGCCTTCTCTTTAATTAATCTGAGTGTTGACTGCTGATGAACTTTTTTAGTGATAGAATATTTTAAGAAATTAACTATACTGAACATATGTAAAAGATTAACAATAGCTGGTTATTCAACATTAGTCTGAAGGCATAGAGTATATTAAGTAGTTAAGATGAAGCACAATATTATTTATGCTTTGAGCTGAGGACACTTTACTACGTTAATCAAGATACTTTTCACCTCATCTGGTTTTCTTGGCTCTTCACTTATAGCAAGACTTTCACATTTGGACAATTTGAACTAATAATAAAGATATGGTTGCCATATTTTTTTGAATCACATCATCTATTGATGGTGATAATGCAATAAAATATTTGAAATTGCTCTTGACCTAGGAAAAAAAATCTAAGCTATAGTAAGGTTGCTATGTATATCATGTTATATCTGTAGCATACTTCCTCTCGATCTCTTATCAACAGCAAAATAGCTTAAAAAATATGTGCCAGTTTTCAGGGAAATCTAATAGATTTAAGAAAATATGTACTATAATAATAATGTTACACAAATGTTCATAATAGAGATTAGTGCTTCACTGTGCTAGGTAACTGTTGATTAAAAAGTACAGTAAGATATGGTTTCTGCTCTTAAGGAGAGTATAATCTGAGAGAAGTGGGCTATCAACACAAGGCAGCATTAGAAGCCATGACATTTCAGAAGTCAGGATTACTGAGGACAGTTAGATGAAGAAAGAAGCAGTGTATATGGAATGCTGGTCATGGAAATCTATAATCTGGGGTTTAGTCCTGTCTATATCACATGCTAGATATGTGACCTTAGCTACAAGTTCTGGGACATGGTTCTCAAAATAAACATAATTACTTATCTGGCTGCCCCACAAAATCATTGGGAAAATCTGTCTCATACCCTCAACTTTCCCCCATTAAATTCTCTTTTTTTCCCCTTTCAGTTTCCTCTGATATGTCTTCTAGAATTACATCCTCAGCCATCTTTTCAATTCTATAATGTCTTCCAAAGAAACTTCCTGGATGTACCAAAGGTCCCTTAAGCCCCACATTTCCAAAATCTGAATTGATAATCAGGTTTCTTAGACAGAATATGTTTAAGATGATAGAGTTTTCCTAGTTGTAGTTTTCACACCTATAACTTTAATTACCAGTACATTTAGACTGGGAAAATTAAAAAAATGTGGTCATATTCCCTTTCTTCCTTCCTCCCTCCTCCCTCTCTTCTTTTCCTCTTCCTCCCTCTCTCTCCTTCCCCCCTCACTCCCTCTTCTTTCTTTCTTCTTTCTTTTCTTTCTTTCTTTCTTTCTTTCTTTCTTTCTTTCTTTTTCTCTTTTTCTTCAAAAAAGTAACACCATAGCATCAGCTTGTAGGAAAAATTAGAATGGAGAGTCCAAGTAAAAGATTATGAGACTCTGTGTACAGTCAATGGTAATAGGAGTAGATCATAGGGCCACGTTAAAGAGTTATTTAGAATAGGCAGATTTACCCTCCTATGTTTTGGAACATAAGATTGTTGGGATAACCTGATCTTTGGAAGTTTGCTAGGATTCCCTTGTGAAACTATTTTGGCTTTGTGTTTTTGTGTGCTAGTGTTTTGATTAACTATCTCTATTTGTTTTATGGAAATTAGTTTGACATTTTATATCTATTAGGGTCAGTTGTTGGAATGTATGTTTCATTGGTTGACATCCACGTTTATTTGCACAGAGTTGTACCATACAATATGTTACAATTTTTAAAAGTTTTCTTTAAAAAATTTTTTTTAATGTTTATTTATTTTTGAGAGAGAGAGCGCGCGCGCACACACACACACACACACACACACACGCACACACACGCACGCGCGCGCATGAATGGGGGAGGGGCCGAGAAAGAGGGTGACACAGAATCCGATGCAGGCTCCAGGTTCAGAGCTGTCAGCACAGAGCCTGATGCAGGCCCAAACTCACTATCTGGGTCACGATCTGAGGTGAAGTCGGATGCTTAACCTCCTGAGCCACCCAGGCACCCAAAGTTTTCTTTTTTTATAGTTATTTCCTTATTATTTTTATTTTGTATTTTTGTGGTTCTGTTTTGCTTGATTAATTAGCTAGTGGATTCTGTATGTTGTTAGTTCTTTCTAAAAAACCAGCATTTTTATTTGTTTATTCATTCTACTTTTTTTGTTTATAACTCATTATTTTTGCCATTATTTAAATATTTCCCTCATTCTGTGTTGTTTATTTTTAACTACCTTAGAGTTAAATTTTATATTACTCATGAAGAATTGACATTGTTGTGATATTAAAAAAATACTGTTTAAGAGCAAGGAATGTCTATTAATTCAAGTAGATATTTATTTTACTTCTTTCATTTTTTGTGTGTATAACCATACAAAGCTATGATTCTTTTCTCTGGTCTTTGCTTTAACTGTATCTCATTGATTCTAATATATAGTGTTTTCATTACCATTACTTTTATAAATTTAATTTTGAAATTTCAGTTCTTTGAATCAAGTTGTTAAATAGTTATTTAACTTGAGATAGAAAGGCCTGCTTATGTTGTGGTTTTGTTATTAGTATCTATGCCATTTGTTAAAAACTTTTTTGGAGAGAGAGACAGCACATGTGAGCAGGGAGAGAGAATCTTAAGGAGGCTCCATGCTAAGTGTGGAGCCTAAAGCAGGGCTTGATCCCACAACCCTGGAATCATGACCTGAGCTGAAATAAAAAGTCAGATGCTCAACTGACTGAGCCACCCAGCCGACCCTAATATCTGTACTTTCATATGAGAGAATTATCTTTGTATCATTTCTACTTTAAGAAGCTCATTGAGATTTTCTTGGACCATAAGATATGGTCTATCTTCATGAAAGCTTATCTGCTCTTGAAGATATATTTTCTATTTTGGGGATATAAAATCTGATATATATTCATATAATTTATTTTGTTGATTATGTTGTTCAGGCCTTTTAAATTTATTTATTTATTTTGAGAGAGACAGAGAGAGTGTGAACAGGGGAGGGGCAGAGAGAAAGGGAGAGAGAGAATCCCAAGCAGGCTTCATGCTGTCAGCATAGAGCCCTACATAGGGCTTGATTTCACAAAAGTGTGAGATCATAGCCAGAGCTGAAATCAAAAATTAGATGTTTAACTAACTGAGCCACCCAGGCACCCCTGCCCATCTGTTTATATTTAAAGCTTCTGGATTATTTTGTTTTATGGGTTTCTCTTATATATAGCATGGAGTTGGGTTTTCTTTTCTTTCTTTCTTTATAAAAAATTTTTTTAATGTTTATTATTTTTGAGAGAGACACAGAGCAAGAGGGGGAGGGGCAGAGACAGAGAGAGGGAGACAGAGAATCAGAAGCAGGCTCTAGGCTCTGAGCTGTAAGCACAGAGCCTGACACAGGGTTTGAATTCACAGACCCTGAGATCATGACCTGAGCTGAAGTCAGACACTTAATCGACTGAGCCACCCAGGCTTTTTCTTTTAATATGTTAATTAAGTCCATTTGAATTTGTTAATATCATTGGTAATTTTGGTCTCTGTCATCCACACTTGTCATTTTCCCTTTGTCCTTTTTTATATTCCTTTTGATATTTAGGAAGGTTTATAGTCTTTGTTCTTGTGGTTACTTTTATACTAATTGTAATACTTTTTTTATATAATGCCCTTAGTATTACCATCCCTTACTTAGGCTTTTATTTAGCTCATGAGTTTCAGATGATATCCTTTGACTCTCACCTATTGCCTGTGTTGGTACATAGACATCTTATAATTTTGTCTTAATTTTTTATGTAATTTTGTCTTTTTTAATTTCTCCCAATGTTTGGTTAACTACTTAACATCTTTCTGTTGCTTGTTCATTTTTAGACTGAATTTAAAAGTTTTATGTGTCTATAATTTCTTGTTTTATTACATTTAGTTTATGTTGAAACATTGTTAATTTTCTCTTTTGTGGTTGACATCTTTCTTCTTTCTGTCAGTCTTTTTGCCTTTGTTATGTAATTTTTGATAACATTTTATTTCATTTTTGGATAAGTATACTTAATGTGTAGGGAAATTTAATGATGAGCTTGGGAATACTGCTAATTAATGGAAGAATAGAGATTACCCAGGTCTTTTGACTTCTAATGTATGACCTTCCTGAGCTATACTAAATTTGAAAGGACAGTGTTCCCATGAATAATAGAAGCAAGTCTACTGAGAAACTGAATATACAAATAAACATTGGCCAGACCATATATATGAATAGAATTCTGATCCATAATTTGCAACATCTTGTGCAGGAAACTAACCTGTTATCTACAGAAGCTGGCTTTTATAAATCAGACTTATAGGAAGTCAGACTGCTATCTCTGGTAACAATCAAGGAAACCAAAAATAACCCCTGTTACAATCTGCCCCAAATGGCAAGAACTTGGTTAATAACTAATAACTAATTTCCTAATTTTCCCCTTGTTTCCAGTTTAGAACCAACCAGAGAAAGCTAAACATGTACTCCTAACCAATTACATAGGATCTTCCACTTCTAGTTAGCTAGCTTATGGCTTCCCGAGGCCAACAGCCTCTGTTCAAGGCGTATGTGAAGGCTTTTCCTTTTTTCCACTATAAAGCTTTCCCAGTCATCTGCCTGTCTTTGAGTCTCTCTCTGTCAAAATGCAAATAATAGTGGCTAACTCCTTTGCTATAGCAAGCACTGAATAGCCTTTGCGAGTTACATTTAGTTGGTCTTCATTAATTTCCATACTACTGTTACTTGTAATGAAATATTTCCTTAAACATAGTTTAGATATGATTCTCTCCAATAGAGCTACCTTCCCCTTAACCTATTTACATTGTCTTATCCCCATTTCTCCTTCTCCCTCTAGTGTATTGAACTACCAACAGAGGTCTACTCATTGCTCCCTAGTGTCATTTTTGAGGCCTTTATCTGCCACTGTTCTCCCATTTCTCATCCCAGGTTCAGATAATCCATTTAGGCTACTTTATCCCCACTTCCAACATTGATTACTGGCTTCGATGACCCATTCCTGTCTTTACCATATTGCATGGGATATGTTTACTTTCTCAGCTCTGAGTTATCCAATGAAGAAGCTACTATTCATGTGTGGCCCTTAAACACTTGAAATGTAGCAACCCAATTGAGATGTGCTACAAATGTAAAAGTATACACTAAATTTTGAAGATGACGGAAGATACAAAGAATGTAAAATTCTCAATATTTTTTCTATTGATTGCAAATTGAAATTTTGGTTAAACAAAATACATTATTAAAATTAATTTCCTCTGTTAATTTTACTTTTTAATGTAGCTACTAGAATATTTTAAAATACATATGTGATACACATATTTCTCTTGGGCAGTGCTGATATCACTCCTCTTTGACTTCCTCACTGTCCTAAAATCTGGCTCTACTGAAAAATATTAATAGCTTCCAAAATTATAAGCCTAACTTTTTTCTTGGTCTTCATTTTCATTGGTCTTTTTTTCTTGTGCTTCATGCAGCTGAAATTTTCCTTTTTTTTTTTATTTTCTTCATCTCTTGACTTCTACTCAGAGCTACCACAATTCTTATCCAATTTCTCTCACTATTATTCTCCTGTTCCTTTCATTGGTTTCTCTTTTCCTTACCTTAAGGGTCTAGAGCCATATGCTTTGATTGTCTTTCTTCACTCTTTCCCTTCAGATGTTTTATCCATTTTATCCAAACCATTGCATAAATGAAAATAATCAAATCACCAACTCCAGCGCTTCCCCCTCTTTTTAGCTTTAGTATTGTATCTGCAGTTGTCTGTTAGACATTTCTATTTAGGCATCCCATCCTGTCATCAATTTGAAAATTTCATATCTTTTGAAACACATCAATTTGCTCTCAAAATCAGTTCTCCTTTCTATTTCTGTTGGTGGTGTCATGATTCTCTTTATCACTCAGCTTGAAATGTCTGATTTAAGTAGGACTTTAAATATCTCCCAAGGCTCTCCTATCCTTCCAGTCAGGAAGAACTGAAGGCTGTTCCTTCATAATCAATTCTTCCTTCATAATGTCCCTTCTACCTGCTTTTTGTCTCTGGTGCCACAGATGGATGTTGCTCAGACAGCTGTTGCTTTCTGAACCCAGAGAACCTGGGAATATGGCATGGGTATGAAACACCAAGTGGTGGGATGGGGAGGGATGATGGCCATTTCCTAGATAATTACTCCAAAGTGATTTATTCACAGTATTTGTTGTTGTTGTTGTTGTTGTTGCTAACAGATATCACTTTATCTCACAAAGGAAATTAGGATAAAAAAAGATACTGTTCTTATATAGTCATAGTCAGAGGCAGCATTGTACAAATAAGACTGACCCCTGATTGTTTTCTGTTTAAGATGTTAGAAAAATGCTTTCTGGAAGAAATACATATTTTAACACCATTTAAAAACTTTTCTTTAAACCACTATAACCTTCATATATCAGGTAGACTTTTACTTTGCTCCTAAATATTTCCCACAGCTATGATATCTGTAATTCCATGTAGAGGGACATAAAAATTGTATTCCACAATAGAAAATAGCAATTAATATACACACATAACTTAGGAAAGGGAATGCATTTTCTTAAATTCACTAAGCCAGTTTTGCTCATTGTATGATCTTATAACATTCTGCATCACAATAACTAGAGAACCAACTAAAATTCTTATCCTAGACCCACTGAATCAGCATCGATGAGATGGGTTACTTGTAACCTGTGTTTCAGATGGACTCCTCTGAGTTGTATTTATGCACACTAAGATTTGAGAACCAGTAAACAAAAACAGATATAAATGATACCAGTACAAGGAGTATCTCTCCTTAGAAAAGCAGATTCCCATCTAATTATGGGACAGAAATGAGACTAGGTACACGGAAATCTAAATCATAGCATGTCTTTGCCAAGCCTAGCCCTGTAGTTACTGATCTTTTAAGACAGACAACATCAGAATTATGTCACCAACTTAAATAACAAAACAAAAGAGCAAAAACTTTCATAGGGAGATGCACCAAGGGAACCATCTGTCTTTATGAGGTGTTTTGCAGAACTTGAAAGAAAAGCATAGTGTGTCATGGGTCAGTGGCAGGAGCAGTAACAGGGCACAATCCCTTGGCATTTTCCTCTTTGACCAGCCTGCCCAAACTCAGATATGACTTTGTATTCTCCCTCCTCTCTCCCTCTCTATTTGTCTCTATATATCTATTTCTATATATATTCAAATTGTATTTGAATTGCCTAATTTGTATCCAGAGCCACTCAAAATCTTTATGCTTTACTTCCCTGTGTTTTTCTGCCTCACATCTTTGAGAATGGTGGAATATCTTTTTGTGGCCAAAAAATATCATATAGAAGATTCAAAACAATTAAAAGAATGCATAAAGTGGTTTTTGTCTTTCTAGGAGCTACTCTTCTATCCAAAAGAAAAAAAAAAAGGAGGGGAAGAAGGGGAACTTAAAATCCAAAATAACAAAATGTTAAATAGTTAAAAATACTGTCAGTGATGCAAAAGCCTTAGTGTTTACACAGCCTTTTTCACAGCCTCAATATGTGTCCTATAAAGAGGATTTCAGAGCGCTCTGACAGCATTATATTTCATAGTCAATGTGGCTTGAGTGATAAGGCTCATGTATTCTTTCACTCTTTCAATGTCTATACTGTGCTTTCATTCTGTCTTTTCTGCCTGTATGTCTGTGTTTAATTCTTTACCTCCAAATAAGGGAAGATGCCTCTGACTGTGACTATGTAAGAACAGTGCCTTTTAAAAATCCTAGTTTCCCTTGTGAGATAAAATATCTGTTCATTTCTGAAAGTTTATTTCTATGCCTTTTATATATGTAAAATTTCTCTAGCCTCAGACAGCTACTTATAAAGTGGATATACTGTTACCACTTGCTTACAGAACACAAAAACCCCTGGGTTGAACGTCTGCTGCATTATTATTTATTTATCTTCTGTTCTGACACAAATAACATTCTTGCTCAACAGACAGTGAAGTCTGCAAGTGAAATATCACTCCAGAAATGGAGTACAGGTTTGCCAACCAGTGACCTGGAACCAATCCTTACTCAGTGGCACCACAGCATACATAATACAGAGGTGTAAGAGAAAAATAAAAATACATCAGAGTACCCATTAAACCTGTAACAGACTTGTTTCTAGCCCAGCTCTTTCTACCCTTATGAAAAAGAAAGGAAATCTTATCAATGAAGAAGGACCAAAAGGATTGAGCATAAGGTGGATGTACTTTCAAAAAGAGAGTTGTAGATATAGGTAGAAAAAAGATAATGAGACCAGAGCCTTTGCTGGATCACTGGGTTCAGCAGTGGCCTAGCAATGAGAGAATGTAATGCTTTGGGGAATCTTCTCTGGGCAATCTTTCACTCCTCCCATCTGTGTCCACGTTCCCACAGTAGCTCCTCATACTACCCCTCTCCTGGTTTGAAAAGAAATAAAGCACTCTTCTAGCCCTCTTGATTATGGAGAAAAGAAATAGTTCAGTACAAGCAAAACAACCAAGAAATAAGAGATATAATGAGCACCAGAGACAATGCTGCTTTAGAAGAAAAGGGAATCGATATGGGCTGGTGTATTAAGAAGCTGACTCAGGCTAAAGTTGGATGGGGGAGGGCTTCAGCTGGAATTGAAGAACAGGTAGAGTCTGAATAGGTGGGGACAAAAAGAAGACCTCTCTGAGATATGTTAACTGGTATCAGGCCAAAGATGGAAGGCAAAACAGATTTTTTCTTTCTTTCTTTTTTTTTTGTCAGCACTTTAATGTTCTTTCTTGAAAAAAAAGGAGAGAAAGAAAGAAAAAGAAGAAAAGAAAATGAATGACAGTTAAATTCAAGCATCTCTCTATAAACACTTCCACAGTTATAAAAAAAGCTTCCTTTCCTTAAGTTTTTTTGAGATGACTAGACATCACAGCTTGACAAGATTATCTCTTTTCAAGGGCTTGTTATAGTGTCAGGAACAATTTAGTCACCTCTTTCAACTTTGCAAACTGGGACAGTCTGTAAAACTTGCAAGTTAAATTCTGAGTACATATCAGAGTATCAGGGTGGGGTTTGGCAGAATCCTGTCTTGAGATTCTTTGAAAACTTCTTTGTGCAGAGGTTGCCAAAAGGGTTGAGGACATACAGGATTACAGGATTCTCTATATCTGGTAAACTTATTGGTAGTTTGCAGTTTTCCTCTTATCATCAAATCAGCAATTCTAATGAGCAGCTTGTGAATGTGCACAATAAATACTCACTAAAGAGCAATTAGAACAAATAACCATTGAACACTCAATGAAGAGGAAGTTTACACATTTCCCTAAAGTAATTAACACTCTTTTTCCTTGTTTTGTTTAAATTTTGTTTTTACCTAAATTACCTTAATGCTGCCCTTAGTGAAATAGTTTAAAATAAGAGTCATTGGAATTGGATCTTTCTTGATTAAGTGCTAGAAATACAGAGGTTAATTAGACCAAAACTGTATCTGAATCTGTTGAGTACAGATTAGTAGTCCAGACATTTTTTAAAATTTTTGTTAAATGTTTATTTAATTTTGAGAGAATGAGAGCTAGAGTGTGAGAGGGGGAGGAACAGAGAGAGAGAGGGAAGACACAGAATCTGAAGCAGGATCCAGGCTCTGAGCTGTCAGCACAGAGCCCGATGTGGGGCTCAAACTCATGAACCATGAGATCATGACCTGAGCCGAAGTTGGATGCTTAACCAACTGAGTCACCCAGGCACCTCATTCCTGACATATTTAAAGGATGTCTTGCTCAGGTCTCACATTAGTCTGTCTGCTTTTAAGACCTGGAGGTTTGCATCATCATTCCTGGAGCTCCATTTGATACCTGCATGTCTGTAAAAACAAAATACACAGAGAACTGATGACTTGGAAGCATTATCTTGAATGGCGAGGATTTTTTCTTCCTCATATCTTGCCTTAGAAGCAGCTGGTACCAGTTACTTCACTTCAAGTGGAGCTGAGGTAAGGCTTAGCAGAAATGTTCTGAAAGTCTAGTCTTAGAGTAGAGAAGAAGCATGAGTGAAATGTCTATGAGCCCTGAACCAAAGAGTGTCAACTCAAAGATACATATCCCTAAAATTCACAAAGCACATCTTTTGCAAATATGATGGCTCTCAAATCTTTTGACCATTTTCCAGTGGAATAAGAACTTGGAGGTAATAATAAAGTGTTAACCTTCCGTCTCTATCCTCCACCCCTCATCCCAGGAGTGAATTTCATATAACTTTTAATAATAGAAGTGTGAATGACTCATATTAGAACTACACTTCATGCTTGCCTTGAAGACCTGTCAGCGCAAAATTATAGCCCAAAATACTGTGAGTGCAGACATGACGTCATTATAAACAGTAGCATAAACAAACAACCATCAACAAACTAGATTGGTAATTTTGAAGCTAAATGAAAAGCTTTTTATATTTAAAAAACAAGAATTGAAGCATTAATGACCAAAGGAATTCATTAATTCATTCACTTCACAAACCTGTTTTTGTATGGCCTGTGAGCTAAGGATGGTTTTTACATTTTTAAATGGTTGTAAAATATACAAAAAAAAAAAAACAAAAACAAAAACAAAAAACCCCAATCTTTTGTAATATGTGAAAATTACATAATATTCAATTTTTGGGGTCCATAATAAAAGTTAGGGTACACTCACACTCTTTCATTTATGTATTGTCTCTGGCTGCTTTTGTGCTACAAAGGCAAAGATGAGTAGCTGAGACCTTATCATGTGCAAAGCCTAAAATGTTATCATCTGGCCCTTTACAGAAAAAGTTTCCTAGCCTCTGGCAAAGACTGTAACAATTTAAATGACCCCCTATTAGCAGCAGCATCAGTCTTCAACTTTACAGCTTTTCTCAAAAGGTCTTAGATTAAAGGTCTTTAGAATAAAATAAGATCCCCAGAAACCTAAACTCTTTCTGATGGTTCATGTTACATGTCAACCTGATTGGATTATGGCATGCCTGGGCACTTGACTTGACAATATTTCTGGGTGTGTCTGTGGGGATATTTCTGAGTGAGATTAGCATTTGATTTGTTCACTAAGTAAATCAGTTTGTCCTTGCCAGTGTGTATGGTGTCATCCAATCTATTGAGGGCCTAAATACAATAAAAAGGCAGGGGATGGGAGAATTTGCCCTTTCTCCTGACTACTTGAACTGGCATATTGGTCTTTCATGCCCTTGGACTGAGACTTACACCATAGTTCCCTTGATTCTTAGGCCTTTGGTCTTGGACTAAACTATACCTTCAGCTGTCCCAGATCTCCAGCTTGCAGATGGTAGATCATGGGACTTCTCAGCCTCCATAATCACATGAGTATCTCCCTCCCTCCCTCTCTCCCACCTTTTCTTCCTCCCACCCTTTCTGTCTGTGCACACACACACACACAGATACACCCAATTGGATCTGTTTCTCTGAGAAACCTTGACTATACATTTTTATGTACAAATGCCTAATAATGGATTGATGTATTCAATAAGGCCAATAATCAATTGGTGTTGGGCCAAAATAAGAGTGACTTAAAAAATTCTGATATGCTGATTCATGAATGGAACAAACTTTGACTGCATGGATTGTTGATCAGTTGCAACAAAAATGTATGGTCCTGAACCAAGCAAACATTTTGACAGAAACATCATCTCAGTGATCTAAATTGTATCAGAGATTTTCCCTGGGAATCAGGAAACATGGTGAAAGTATACTTAAGATATCAGAAATCCTACTCTTAGATTTTGTTTATTTAGCAGACCTTGAGACCTGTTGCCTTCTCATAAACGTAGTCAGATCTATGGTCACTGGCTAGGTGACCCTGCATGGGGAGGATCTCTCTGAGCTGCTAGACTTTGTCTGAGAGTTGACCTGTAAGGAGACCTCCAAATTTTGCTGATTAGAGAGCCCTGCCTTAGAATATTCTTTTGGTCTTACCACTCAATAGGCAGTTGTTTCAACCATCCCCTATCTTCTCTGAGCCTTAATTAAACACTTTCAAATTGATATTTGGAATTCTTATACTACAAAAGGAGCAATCATCAGATTTGCCCCACACAACCTGTCTGTGGAATTTTTTCAGCTTCTCTATTGGCAGCCTCACTCCCCCCACCGCTTTTATCCACGTTCTCTGAGCCTTTTTCTAAGTGGTTGCCCCAAACTGAGATTGTCTTTAGGCCTATAATATTTTAGGCCTGACTTGGTATTTTTCCTTCAGTTTCAAGCCTGCTTTACCTACAATCCTATCCTCCAGCTCCCCAGGTCTAAAATTTATTTAGATCTAAAATTTATTGTTCTGTTTCATCAGACAATTGAAGAATATTTAGTCAGGATTCTCTAGAGAGATAGAACTAATAGGGTATGAATATATGTGTTTATATATATATCCATATGTAAATGGGGGAGAGGATGTGTGTGTAATAGGATGTGTATATATAAACATAAACGTGTGTGTGTGGTGTGCGCATGCACGTGTGTGTACACACATATACAGAGAGAGAGAGAGAGAGAGAGAGAGAGAGAGAGAGAATAAGGAATTGGCTTTTGCAGTGTGGGCTAGCAGGCTGGGACCCAGGAGAGCCAGTGGTATAGATGAAATCTGAAGACAATCTGCTAGACAATTCCCTCTTGCTCAGGTTCCCTCTTGCTCAGGGTAGGTGCTCTTTTTATTCTGTTCAGCCCTGATTTCATGAGACCTGTCCTCATAAATAATCTATTTACTCAAAATTGACCAATTTAAATGTTAATCTCATCCAAAAACATGTTCTAAATTGACACATTAAACTAAACATCATATTAACTATACCAAACTTTGGTTTGGTTTGGATATTTAGCTAGCATTTATTAAGTGCCTGCTGTTTGTAAGGCACTTTATTTCTATTTGAATCCTATAGCAACCAGCAGGTTGGGCTATACTGCATCATTTTACTGAAGAAGAAACTTAAGCTCTGTGAGGTTAAACACATTGTTCAAGATTTCACAGAACATAAGTGGCAAGCCCAAGGTGATAAACTCAGACTTCTTTAATTAAAAAATTTTGGGGGGACGCCTGAGTGGCTCAGTTGGTTAAGTGATTGACTTCAGCTCAGGTCATGGTCCCATGGTTCATGGGTTTGAGCCTCGTATCGGGCTCTGCTGACAGTGTAGAGCCTGCTTCGGATCCTCTGTCTCCCTCTCTTTCTGGCTCTCTCTCTCTCTCTCAAAAATAAACATTAAAAAAATTTTTTTAATTGAAGTATAGTTAACACACAATGTTATATTAGTTTCAAGGGTACAGCATAGCAATTGGACAGCTCTGTAAGTTATGGTATGCTCAAAACAAGTATAACTACCATCTGTCACCATATAGCACTATTATAATATTATTAACTATATTCCTCATGCTTTACCTTTCATTTCTATGACTTCTTCCATAACTGGAATCCTGTACCTCTTATTCCCCTTCACCCATATTTCTTATCCTTCCATCCCCTTCTCTCCCCTCTGGCAACTACCAGTTTGTTCTGTGTTTTTATGGGTATATCTTCTGCTTTTGTTTGTTTGTTCATTTGTTTTGTTTTTTAGTTTCCACATATAAGAATCACATGGTATTTGTCTTTCTCGGTCTGAGTTATTTCACTTAGCATAATACCTTCTATATCCATCCATGTTGCTGCAAATGGCAAGATCTCATTCTTTTTTGTGGTTGAGTAATATTCCACTATATATCTATACTACATCTTCTTAATCCATTCATCTATTGATGGACACTTCGGTTACTTCCATATCTTGGCTATTGTAATTAATGCTACAATAAACATAGGGGTGCATATATCTTTTCAAATTAGTTTTTTCATTGTCTTTGGGTATATACCCAGTAGTGAGGTTGCTAGATCATGTGGTATTTCTATTTTTAATTTCTTGAGGAACCTCCATACTGTTTTCCACAGTGACTGCACAATGTACCTTTTTGCCAACAGTGTAGGTGGGTTCCTTTTCCTCCACATCCTTGCCAACATTTGTTATTTCTTGTCTTTTTTTTTTTCTTTTTTTAAGAGAGAGAGCCAGAGAGCACAAATGTGCATGTGAACGGGGGAGGGGCAGAGAGAGATGAAGAGAGCATCTTAAGCAGGCTCCACCCTCAGTGCAGAGCCTGACATGGGGGCACAGACATGGGACTCAGTCTCACCACTGTGAGATCATGACCTGAGCTAAGATCAAGAGTCAGATGGTTAACAAACTGAACCACCCAGGCCCCCCTGTCTTTTTGATTCTAGCCATCCTGCCAGGTATAAAGTGACATTTCATTGTGGATTTGATTTGCATTTCCCTGATGATTAGTGATGCTAAGCATCTTTTCACGTGTCTGTTGGCCATCTGTATATCTTTTTTGGAAAAATGTCTAATCAAGTCCTCCATCCACTTTTAATTGGATTATTTGTATTATGGGTTTGTTTTGTTTTGTTTTGGTTTTGTTCTTGGTGTTGAGTTAAAATCTAACTTGTTTGACTCTAAAGTCTATGCTTTTTATATTGTGCCATGGTATCTGAGAGGTCAATGTTAGCTTCTGACTTCTTGGTTGTCAGTACCAACCAATAAGTACAACTTACTGATATGCAACTTCGTCAGCTGTATGTTTTTTTTGGTACTTAGAGTGGAATATGGCAGATGTCAGGAAGCAACAGGCATCTGCTCTAGCCAGAAATCTACACCCACATAAACATCAGTTGCCTAATTGTTTTCCTTCATATATCCTGATATTTCTCAGAAGTACACCATCTGCTCATGGAATAGATACCAGAATATGTCTGCAGGAGTTTTTTCTTGTCAAGTTATCTTTCCTCTTATAATGTATTGCTTTGGTTCTTATGCATACTTAATCTAGTCCTGTATGGAAGCACAAAATATCTGCCGCCTTATCCACCCCAAGGGAAGGGGGCATATGTAAAATGGATTAAACATGAAGAAGCAGAATGTGTGGAGATTGATTTCAGCTTCTGGGGTTTGATAGGCCTGGCTTTAGATCTTTGTTCTACCTCTTGCTATCTAAGCCTTATTTTCCTCATCTACAAAATGGGGACAGTGAAAATACTGCTTACCTCATAGGGTTTTGGGAAATTAAGGTAGTATTGGAAACATTTAGCACAGTGAATATTTTGTAGTAAGAACTCAATAAATGTTAGGTATTTTTATCATTATCTTTTTTTTTTTTTTCACGCATGACTCTCCCTTACTGTGGGTAGACTATGGATAATTGCTGTTTCATTTGCTTTATATGGTAGGTAACATTTTTAAAAAATCAAACTGGCCTTTCATTAAGTTGTTTATTCAAAAAATATTTAATGTGCATCAAGTATTTCTTCTGGTTACTAGAAAGAAAATGGTGAGCCAAAAGACAGGGTCTAAGACAAGGCCTAAGACCCCTTACAGCCTAGAATCTAATGAGAGAAGGAGATGTTGAACAAATAACCATTGAAAAGGTACCATACATGCAAAATTACAGTGAGGGGAGAATGAGAACAAAGAGGGTGGGGAATTTTATGTTGGGAGTGAGGAATATAACTTTATAAGTAACATTTTAATTATAATGGAATTGTGATGGAATAGGATCTCACTAAAGGAGGAGAAATGCCAAAGTAAAAAAATATTTTAGAGGGACTTATATGTTCATTGTTCCTCCCTTCCTTTCCTTTCTCCCTCCCTAAGTTACTCAAAGCTCATGACAGTGAAGGGTAATGTTCAATTGGCATGCATTGTATGGCTCTTCCAGGTATTAAAAATACTGAGATACTTTTTTTTAATGCTTGGTAAAGAGCTTCTTCTACTCCAAATATTTTGAGTGGCCCTACTCTCACCCCCACTGCCTTAGTCCTAGCTAGATCCTCCTCCAGAACCCATCAGATTTCCCCTAAATCAGCCAGTAAAAGGTTGATGCCTGCCACAAAGGGTCCTCAGAGACCAAAAAAGGACGTACTTCCTCTTTGGCAAGCTCAAGTCTATTTTACTAGGTCAGTACTGGTATCATACTGGTTGTAAAATATTTTAATGTTATGTCTGGTTAGGATATCAACATTTCAGTATCTATTTTATCATCTGGGAGAGGTATGATAAAGTGATAAAATGATCTAAGTCAGTCTTAAGAGTTAAATTCTCTTCCTTTGTCTCAATTTGCTTATAGTTTTTAGTTTAGTTTATTATCTGTAACCTTTGAAGCTGACAGCAGGGAATCTAGCATCCATTGTATGAAGTACTAACTTAGTATTTCATCTTAATTTCTTGGTTCGTTGCGATTACATTTTACTTCAGGTTTGCTTGTTGTAATGACAGAGTCACAGAAGCTATAATCTATTATCCAAATAGGGTTTAAAATGTGTAGGTCTAATCCCAGTAGGTTTGCAGAGGGCACAACTTCAAATCTTTTTCCAAAGAATTAAAAGCATAGTTCTAGTTAGCACATAGAAAAAGGCTGTTTCTCCTAATACTATTTTGGATATTGAGAACTAACTTGTTTCAACTCCAATGATTGAGCTGACAAATCAGCCAATTTAGACATGTTTTATTATTTCCTGTATATATGGAAGTGGAATTGTAGAATTTGCCATGGGGTATTTAAAAAAAAATTTTTTTTTAATGTTTATTTATTTTTGAGACAGAGAGAGACAGAGCATGAACGGGGGAGGGTCAGAGAGAGAGGGAGACACAGAATCTGAAGCAGGCTCCAGGCTCTGAGCTGTCAGCACAGAGCCTGATGCGGGGCTCGAACTCACGGACTGTGAGATCATGACCTGAGCCGAAGTCGGACGCTTAACCGACTGAGCCACCCAGGAGCCCCTGCCATGGGGTATTTAATAAAAAGAAATGTGCTTTATGTATTTTATGGTCTTAATGTTTATTTGGAGGCATCTGGGTGGCTCAGTCAGTTAAGTGTCTAAGTCTGATTCAGGTTGTGATCTCATGATTTATAGATTTGAGCCCTGCATTGGGCTCTGCCCTGACAGCTCGGAGCCTGGAGTCTGCTTCAGATTCTGTCTCCCTCCCTCTCTCTCTGCCCCTCCCCAATTTGTGCTCTCTCTCTCTCTCTTTCTCTGTCTCAAAAATAAAAAAAAAACATTTAAATAAAATAAAATATTTATTTTGAGAGAGAGAGAGAGAGAGAGTGTGTGTGTGCATGTGAGAGAGAACAGGGGAGGAACAGAGAGAGGGAGAGAGAGAATCCCAAGTAGGTTCCTCACTGTCAGCACAGAGCAATATGGGGCTCAGTCTCACAAACTGCGAGATCATGACCTGAGCTGATATCAAGAGTCAGACACTTAACCAACTGAGCCACCCAGGTGCCCCTATTTTGTGGTCTTTTAAACCACTGGATAGTTATTACTTCTGTAGATGTTTAAGTGAGGAATTAAAGTTTTTAGGACATATGAGTGGGATCTTCCAGGGCACTTCCCTGAACTATCACTAGAAACAAGGGCTTCTTTTTCACCTTTTGTGTATGAGCTATGTTTGACCTATTTGATCTCTCATGATAAGGAAATTGGGTTCTGGGAAGCAGCAGCTTTTCCTTTCCATACATTGTGTATGCATGCCACCTAACTAACCACAGGTTTTAAAAATAAGCAATATTATTATTCCAAAGTTTCCATCTGAGCTGACAAGCATCAGTCTTAGCCAGCAACTTATCATTTCTAATGATGAATAGACAGTATTTGGAGAATAAAAGACTGCTGAGCAAGTAGCCTTTGTCACATAAAAAAAATAAAAAAAGAATTCTCAGGGCAGTGTAGAAAATTTCCACAGATTGTAAAGACAAAAGTAGCAGGGGGCTGCTTTAATTTCTACATCTTCACATGGCATGGAATTTTAACGCAGTAATTATTTTGGCATTTAATGCTAATGAGTTAACTTTTATCCAGCAGATACATAGCATTTATATTTTGGTAGGAAAAAATACAGAACATCACAGTAGAAGTTCAAAGATTTCAGGAAGTTTTATTGAGATAGCAAAATGGATAACAAGGCCATGAGGGAGTATGCCCATCTCAAAGGAAAAGAAAGCATTGAAAGCCTTCCCTGACTATCACTGGGGAAAAGAGGATACAAGAGAAGAGCAGTACCAATGGAGGGGATATAGGAGCATCTACCTGCATTTGGCAAGAAAGGTGGCATTATGGGCAGCCAATCCGACCAATCTGCCCTAAGATAGATTGGTGGTGAGGTTATCAGTCTATTCAGAACCTGACAGAGCATGTCAGTCTATTCCACTGATCCTGTGAGTATCACAGTGTCATAAAATGATGGAATTTGGAGGATAATTCATTTGGTTTAATATTTATTGAACATGTACTATTATAGCTGGCCCTGCCTAGGCATTGAAGATAAATCAGTTAACAAGATACCCTAGGTTTCTGCCCTCAAAAAGGTTATCATTAACTAAATTACAAATATGATTTTGGGTAATGGAAAATGCTACGAGGAGAAATGAAGAGTAAGGTAAGGGGATAGCAAATGATGGTTGAGTTGTTTTAGATAGAGTGGTTAGAAATTGCTTTTTGTGGAAGATACAGTTAGTTAGGGATTTGGATGATATGGAGTTGCCAAGCATATAAATGTCTTTGAGAAGAGCATTTCAGGCAAAGAAATACCAGTGAACTGGGTCTGAGGTGGGAATAATTTTGCATATTTGAGGAACGGCCAGAAAGTTAGTGAAGTAAGTTGTAAGTTAGGGAGTGTGGGCAAAAATGAGATGGAAGAGATAGTTAGAGCCAGATCATGTAGAGTTAGGCCTTAGTAAGGAGTTTAGATTTTATTCTAAATACTATGGAAAGATGTTGGAAGGTTTTCAGTGGGGGATTGATGTTATATGTTCCATGTTTTAAAAATGATTACTCATATGTTATGTGAAGGTTAGACTATAGAAGGGTAAATATAAAAACAAGGGAAGCCAATTAGGAGATAATTGCAGTATTTCAGATGAATATGTGAATGAAGATGCACCAAGTGGTAGCAGTAGAGTAGTGAGAAATGGTTTGATTCTGGCTTTGTTTTGATAGCAGACGTAAGAGGACTTGCTGATGGGTTTGAGTGAGAGAAAGGCAAAAGCCAAGAACTGAGTTTTAACCTGAGAAACTGGGTGAATATTTGTGCTCACTACTATAAATTCTCTAAGAAACCAATGCCAGGGAGGATGCTGTAATTATAAGTTATTATTATCCATTTTTCCTTAAATGACCATACACAGTCTCTTAATCTGTCATCATCAGCCCCCAAAACCTGCCAGGTCATCCATCATCAGAGGGGCATGATTACAGTGTTTTACAGAGCCAGAATTGGCTCAAATCCTGATTCTTCCATTTACTATATGTATGACATTGGCATGTTAATCACTGTGCCTCAGTTTCTTCATCTGGAAAATGGGGATAAAAATAATGGTGCTTATACATTAAGAAAATCATTTACCATGATCAAGTGGGATTTATTCCTAGGATGCAAGGATGGTTCAGTATTCACAAATAAATCAATGTGATATATCACATCATCAAGAGAAAGGATAAAAACCATATGATCGGGGTGCCTGGGTGGCTCGTTGGCTGAGCATCTGACTCTTAATCTCAGCTCAAGTCTTGATCTCAGGGCCCTGAGTTTAAGCCCCATGTGGGGCTCTGCTCTGGGTGTGAAACCTACTTAAAAATAACCCAAACGTATGATTATTTCAATAGATGCAGAAAAAGCATTTGACTAAGTACAACATCCATTCCTGATAAAAACCCTCAACAAAGTGGGTTTGGAGGGAACATACCTCAACATAATAAAGCCCATATTTGAAAAAACCACAGCTAAAATCATACTCAATGGTGAAAAACTGAGAGCTTTTGCATTAAGATCAGGAACAAGACAAGGATGTTCACTCTCACCACTTTTATCCAACATTGTACTGGAAGTCCTAGCCATAGCAATCAGATAAGAAAAAGAAATAAAGCCATCCACATTGGTAAGGAAGAAGTAAAACTTTCACTATTTGCAGATGACAACCTGTAAACCCTGAAAAACTCCACCAAAAATCTACCAGAACTGATAAAGGAATTCAGTAAGGTCACAGTATACAAAATCAGTATACAGAAACCTGTTTTATTTCTATACACTAATAACAAAGCAGCAGAAACAGAAACTAAGAACATAATTCCATTTATGACTGCACTAAAATAATAAAAATAAAATAAAATAATAAACTTACCCAACAAGTTGAAAGACCTGCAGCATGAAAACTATAAAACACTGATGAAAGAAATTGAAGATGACAAACATAGAAAGATTTTCCATGCTCATGAATTGGGAGAACAAATATTGTTAAAATGTCCCTACTATCCAAAGCAATCTATAGATTTAGTGCAATACCTATCAAAGTACTAGCAAACATGTTTCACAGAAATAGAACAAATAATCCTAATATTTGTATGGAACCACAAAAGACCCCGAACAGCCAAAGAGGTCTTGATAAAAGAAGAAAAAACTAGAAGTATCACAATTCCAGATATCAAGATATACTATAGAGCTGTAGTAATCAAAACAATATGGTACTGGCACAAAAATTGACACATAGATCAATGGAACAGAATACAAAGCCCAGAAATAAATCCATGATTATATGGTCAATTAATTTTTGACAAATGAAGTGAGAATATGCAATGGGAAAAGACAGCCTCTTCCACAAATGGTGTTGAGAAAAATGGACAGCTACATGCAAAAGAGTGAAAACTGGACCACTTTCTCATACCATACACAAAAATAAACTCAAAATGGATTTAAGACCTAAATGTGAGACCAGAAACCATAAAAATCCTAGAAGAGAACATAGGCAGTGATTTCTTTGATATCAGCTGTAGCAACATTTTTCTAGATATGTCTCCTGAGGTAAGGGAAACAAAAGCAAAAGTAAGCTACTTGGGCTACACCAAAATAAAATGCAATGCACAGCAAAGGAAACAATCAATAAAACTAAAAGACAACCTACATAATGGGAAAAGATATTTGAAAATGACATCCATTAAAGAGTTAGCATCCAAAATATATAAAGAACTGATACAACTCAAAACCAAAAAAAAAAACAAAAACAAAAAAACAAAAAAACACCGAAAACAAATAATTTGATTAAAAATGGACAGAAGACATGAACAGGCATTTCTCCAAAGAAGACATACAGATGGCCAACAAATGCATGGAAAGATATTCAGTATCACTCATCATCAGGGAAATACAAATCAAAACCACAAAACCAAAATGACTAAAATCAAAAACACAAGAAAGAACAAGTGTTATTGATGATGTGGAGAAAAAGGAACCATTGTGCACAGTTGATGGGAATGCAAACTGGTGTAGCTACTGCAGTAAATAATATGGAAGTTCCTCAAAAAATTAAAAATAGAATTACCATATGATCCAGTAATTTCACTACTTGGTATTGAAAGAAAGATAAATGAAAGAAAGAAAATGAAAATACTAATTTCAAATGATATGCACCCATATGTTTATTACAGCATTGTGCAGGGACAGAAGCATTGATCTAGTCATGTTTATGTTCATGACATGGATTCTAGGCCAAATGCTACCTTTAATTAGTTGCCCTATGTCAAAAAAGTCACTCAGCCTCTTTGCACTGTAGTGCTTTGCATGTACAGTAAGAAGAAGGGAGCAGGTGATCTTGGGTTCTGTGCTAATCACTGCACCAGTAATGTAAGATTTAAGTGATCTTGTAACATTTTAATTGTCTTTATTGAGTCTTATTCAAAGGAGTCGTCCACAGAACCATTTGAAAAATATTGGCTGTAGATAGCTCAGGAGTTGAGGGAGAAGTTAAAAATAGAATCAGATAAATAGATTTTCCCTAAATAAAGCAGTAATCAGCTTCACAGAATCCGAGTATTGGTATAAGGAGAGAGTAGCAGGGTACTTTTAAGAGCTCTTCCTGGGAAACTTTGTGGCTACCAGATAACATTAGTCCAACCTTGCTGTGTCCTGCCCTGAGCTCATGTGCCATTCATAGTTACTGCCTCTACAGTTTGGCATTCTTCTCCCCAATGCTGCCTACAGACTTTACTTGCTTCCATGAAGTGCACTGCTGTCAGACTGTCCCTAAGCATGCTTTATCTGCTCCTGTAATGGGGGCCCAGACTGCTTACTTCTTCTGGAAGAAACCATCTGGCCCACCTGTTTGGCTTTCTAGGATATCTGGTACATTTTGGTGATTATATTTCCTTTCATTTCCCATTGTCAGTTTTGTCTCCCATAGTTGACCCAGTGGATGGGCCATCTAGTCCTTGGACTGTGGCATTCTTGCTAGAACTCCCGAGCCCATTCTGACAGCTGGGTCCAAAGGTTTTCATCTTCACAACAGTTTTTAGGTCTGCAGGGGTTGGACCACTCACAAATATTTCCCGGTGTCACCTCCAAAAGGCTAGTTGTTCATCATGAGCTTTCTGGTGGAAGGTCTGATCTACATGGCTCATTCTTTCAGGAATGAGCTGAAAGCTACTAGTGCTATACCAAGGAGCATCTGGTACCATTCCTTAACACCCTAGCCATCCATTTAGTTCTACTGACTCTCATGGAAGCAGTCTGTTACTTACTATGGCTTGTTGAAAAAGTCAGATAGTGGGTTTGGCATATTGTCAGGACTAGAGCCAGATATCTGACCCACAGGCTACTATTATTTTTTTCAAAGGATGCTGTCAAAGGGTTTGAAAGGATATAAAGCTCATTTACTGGACAAGTTTATTATTTTGACATAAAATAGATCTACAAGGCATTTACATGGAGCTAAGGATAAAAACAGTGAAAAAGGCACATATTCTTCCTGATAAGGTCTGAGGCATTGAGAGGACTAGGAAGCAGTTACAGATTCTTTTCAAGATGTCTTTCATGCATGTATGCAAATTGAGTAATAGAAATGGTTCTAAATGTGCTATGTTTGGTCAAGGTAGATATGCAAATTATTATTGGTTATATTTTCTTTGGTTATATGGAACTATTTTATTTTTAATTTTTTTAATGTTTATTTTTTTTGAGAAAGAGAGACAGAGCGGGAGTGGTGGAGAGACAGAGAGAGAGGAAGAGACCGAATCTGAAGTAGGCTCCAGGCTCTGAGCTGCCAGCACAGAGCCTGACATGGGGCTTTAACTCACTAACCGTGAGATCATGTCCTGAGCTGAAGTTGGATGGTTAACCGACTGAGCCACCCAGGCACCTCTTTATGGGACTATTTTAAAAGAAATGAACACAAATCCCTGTCATATAGATGGCATTAATAGATAATAAGTAAGAATTTATTGTTTAAGTAAAATAATGAAATGTTTTACTACAAATGTTGGGAAACATTACTGTCAACAGAAAAAGTACTTCAATATTTATACTTAAAAAAATTTTTTTAATGTTTATTTTTGAGAGAGAGAGAGCACGAGCGGTGGAGGGGCAGAGAGAGAGGGAGACACAGAATTCAAAGCAGCCTCTGGGCTCTGAGGTGTCAGCACAGAGCCTGATGCGGGGCTCGAACCCACAAACCTGAGATCATGACCTAAGCCGAAGTCGGAGGCTTAACCGACTGAGCCACCCAGGCGCCCCTCAATATTTGTACTTTTGACCCCCAAATGAAATTTAGGTGGCTAACTTCAAAATGATTCATATTTACTTAAACATAGTATTGATTTGTGCATTGTTAGGCACTCTAAATATTTATACTCTTTCAATCTTCAAATGTTTTTACGTGGTTCCTATGGTAGAAAGAAAACAGTCAGATATAAATTCAAATCCCAGCACTGCCACTTATGAACATGTTTAACCTTTTTAACTTTTAATTTTTCTTCTGTAAAATTGGGATAATAATAATGTTTAATTCATAATATTTTCAAGATAACATACATAAAATATCTAGTGCCTGGCACAATTAAGTACTCAATAAATGTTAATTATTTATATTAGCACAATACCTTACATATAATAGATTCTTATAAACATTTGTTGAATGAATGAATGAACAAGTAAATAACTTTATTATCACAGAACTTCAGGAATATTTTATCATTTATTATAATTTTACTCTGTTCTTTTTCATAGATCCAACGTATCACATTTTTTCTTCTGTGAATACGTGTCCCCTTTCTTAACCTCAGCCGTTTGGTGTCATGCCAGGGAATCATGGAATATCATGTTTCTGAGGCTAGGGTTTATTGGCCATTTGTCAAGGGGGTCATCCTTTATTTATTTGGGAACAAAATGGACATGGAGCTACCATACACAAGATTTGGGGTATTTCCCTCCCAAGAGATAAGTTATGAACATTAAACATAAACATGAAAAGTAACAAGAACTTGAGGTGTTCTTAAGATTTCATCATGACTTGCCCTATATCATAAGGATTTTTCATGCTCGCTATTTTGAAATATTTATTGGAAGAAAGTGGAATATACGTTTCAGTGTGCCAAGTGAGACCAGAAAAGTTGCACTTGGATTTTGTCACTAACAATCATGTTTAGTATGAAACAAGGAGGCAGATCAGCTCAGCTCCAATGAAGCAATAACTGGACAAACATTTACTTGTCTTCCTCTCCTACAGTTAGATGTGAATGGGGATTCATCATTGTTAGGAAATTTAGAACAATAAAAGGAAAGGAGCCTCACAGAAAAAGAGCTGAGCAAACAGATGTGGGTACTATTTGATTACTTCTTAATTTTGTTTTTAATAGAAAATAAAATAATTTTATTGAAAAACCATTCTGACTGATGTCTGTTTCTAGAAATTTTGAAATTTTCCTGTACTGCTTCACACAAAAACTGATAGACTAATTTCTGGCCTAAAGAAGAGGGCTCCCTAATCAGTGGCCAAGAAATTCCTCAAGCAGTATCTCACTTTTATTTATTTATTAATTTAAAAACTATTGAAGTATAATTAACATACAATGGGATATTTGTTTCGGATGTATAACGTATTGATTAGACAATTCTGTACATTACTCAGTTCTCATCAGAATAGGGGTAGTCACTATCTGTCACCATACTTACAATATTGAATGTATTCTCTATGGTATACTTTTCATCTCTGTGACTTATTTATTTTATAACTGGAAGTTTGTATCTCTTTTTTCTTTAAGTTTATTTACTTAGAGAGACAGAGTGAGAGAGCATGGGACAGGCAGGAAGAAAGGGAGAGAGAATCCCAAGCAAGCTCCACACTGTCAGCACAGAGCCCAATGTGGGACTCGAGCTCATGAACTGTGAGCTCATGACCTGAGCCAAAACCAAGAGTGGGATGCTTAACCAACCAAGCCACCCAGGCATCCCTGGAAGTTTGTACCTATTAATCACCTTTATCTACTTCAACCCTCCTCCCACCCCCCACGCCTCCACCACCACCACTCTCCTCTTTCCTGACAATCACCAGTTTGTTCTCTGTATTTAAGAGTTTGTTTTGGTTTTTTAGATTTCGAATTAAGTGAAGTCATATGGTACTTGTCTTTCTTGTGTGACTTACTTCATTTAGTATAACACTGACTGGGTCCATCCACGTTGTCACAAGGGGTAAGATCTCATTCTTTTTTATGGTGGAGTAATATTCTATTGTGTATGTATATGTATGCCTGTATATATGCATATATATGTGTAAGTATGTGTTTGTGTATGCACACACACATGCATATACCACATCTTATTTATCCACTCATCTTTTGATAGACACTTGTGTTGTTTCCATATCTTGGCTATTGTAACTAATGTTGCAGTCAACATAGGGGTGCATATGTCTTTTCAAATTAGTATTTTATTTTCTTTAGGTAAATACCTATTAGTGGAGTAGTGGAATTACTTGATCATATGGTATTTTTATTTTTAATTTTTTGAAGAACCTCCATACTGTTCTCCACAGTGGCTATGCCCATTTACATTCCTACCAAAAGTGTACAGGAGTTCTGTTTTCTCCACGTGTACAGGGGTTCTGTTTTCTCCACATCTTTGCCAACACTTGTTATTTCTTTTTGATGCTTCCATTCTTACCGGTCTGAGGTGATATCTCATTGTGGTTTTGATTTTAATTTCCCTAATAATTAGTGATGCTGAGCATCTTTTCATGTGTCTGTTTGTCATCTGTATGTTTTCTAGAAAAATGACTATTTAGGTCCTTTGCCCATTAAAAAAAATTTTTTTTAAGTTTATTTTTGAGGGCAAGAAGGGAGAGAGCAAGTGGGGCAGGGGCAGAGAGAGAGGGGGACAGAAGATCCAAAGCAGGCTCTGTGCTGACAGTAGAGAGCCCAATGTGGGGCTCAGACTCACGAACCATGAGATCATGAGCTGAGCTGATGGCAGACACTTAATCGACTGAGCCACCCAGGTGCCCCCCCCCCCCACCCCTTGCCCATTTTTAAAAAGTTTTTATTCATTTATTTTGAGAGATAGCATGAGCAGGTGAGGGGCAGAAAGAGAGGGGGATAAGAATCCCAAGCAGGCTCTGTGCTTAGAGCAGAGCCTGACATCAGGGGCTCAATCTCAGTAACTGTGAGATCATGACCTGAGCCAAAATCAAGAGCTGGATGCTTAGCCAACTGAGCCACCCAGCCTACCCAGTTTTTCATCAGATTAGTTTTATGTGTGTTGACTTGTATAAGTTTATATATATATTTTGGCTATTATCCACTTAGTTCATATGTTTCATTTACAAATATTCTCCTATTCAGTAGGTTGGCTCTATTTTGTTGATGGTTTTTTTCACTGTGCAAGCTTTTTATTTTGGTGTAATCCCAACAGCTTATTTTTGCTTTTGTTTTGCTTGCCTGAGGATCTGGTGCTAAGGCCAATGTTGAAGAGATTATTGCCTATGTTTTCTTTTAGGAGTTTTGTGGTTTCAGGTCTCACATCTAGGTCTTTAATTCATTTTTAGTTTATTTTTTGTATATGGTGTAAAAAAGTGGTCCAGTTTCATTCTTTTGCATGCAGTGGTCTAGTTTTCCCAGCACCATTTATTGAAGATAGTTTTTTCCTCATTGTATATTCTTGCCTCCTTTGTGGTAGGTTATTTGACCATGAGTGTGGGTTTATTTCTGGGCTGTCTATTCTATTGATCTATGTCTCTGTTTTTGTGTCACTACCATACTGTTTTGAATAGTATAGGTTTGTAGTACATCTTAAAATCTGGGACTGTGATACCTCCAGCTTTGTTATTCTTTCTCAGGATTGCTTTGTCTATTTGGGATCTTCTGTTGCATACAAATTTTGGGATTATTTTGTCTAGTTCTG
Organism: Panthera pardus; assembly: GCF_024362965.1. NCBI lineage: Eukaryota > Metazoa > Chordata > Mammalia > Carnivora > Felidae > Panthera > Panthera pardus. The sequence continues at coordinate 85,624,761 of NW_026526721.1, forward strand.
TGAAAAATGTTGTTGGTATTTTGATAGGGATTTCATTGACTCTTGTTTTGGGTAGTGTGGACATTTTAATGATACTTATTCTTCCAGTCCATGGTATATATTTTCATTAGTGCTGTCTTCAATTTCTTTCATTAGTGTCTTGCAATTTTCAGAGTATAGGTCTTCTACTTTCTTGGTAAAAATTATTCCTAGATATTTTATTCTTCTTGGTGCAATTATAAGTTTGTTTTCTTAATTTCTTTTTGCTGCCTCATTATTAGTGTATAGAAATGCAACATATTTCTGTATATTTTGTATCCTGCAACTTTACTGAATTAATTTATCAGTTCTAATTTTTTTTTTTTTGGTTGAATCTTTTGGGTTTTCTATATATAGTATCATGTCATCTACAAATAGAGATTATTTCTTTCTTACCAGTTTGGATGGTTTTTATTTTTTTCTCTTTTCTGATTGCTGCAGCTAGGACTTACAGTACTATATTGAATAAAAGTGATGAGAGTGGACATCCTTTTCTTTTTCCTGAACTTAGATGAAAAGCTCTCAGCTTTTCACCATTGAGTGGTAGTGCCTGCCTGGTGTGGCAGTGCAGGAGCCACTTTGGAGGCTGGGGCTGCCTGCCTGGTGTGGCAGTTCAGAAACCACTTTGGAGGGATGCCTGCCAAGGCAGATAATTTTGACAGCGTAGGTGGGTCTGTGGGGAAATGCCAGGATGGGGGCATGGGGTGCTAGCAAGGAAGATGGAGAGTGTTAGCACTCATTCCCACAAGTGTCCAGCCATCTAAGCAGAGGGGTTGGGGAAAGGGAAGGTGTGGGCAGGAAGGAGAAGAGAAATGGCTTCTGTGAGCACTTTTGTTGCCAGAGAAATCGCCTGCACATCCCTTCCCCTTCTGCACATATTCTAAAATTATTCAGTAAATCTCCTTCACATATACCCCAGGTGCTTTTCATACTGCTATTTCTGTGCTGTGTTTAGCCCAAGTTATTTAGTATACTGGCTCATAAGGATGGGGACTCAGTTTTCTGCTCCTCTCTGGCTCTCCTGGAGTTAAGTCCCAATGGTTTGCAAAGCCAGGTGTTATGGGGATTATCTTCCCAATGAGGGTCCCCAGTGTCAGGGGTATCTGATCCTTTCACTTCTCCATACTTGTGATGTCCCTCCCATTTGTGGTTGGTCACACATGGTGGGCGGATTTGGTTCCCAACTGTGTTTCTGCCCTCCTACCCTTTTCGATGTGACCTTCCCTTTATGGTTAGATGTGGAAGGTCTGTTCTGCCAGTCATCCGGTTGTTTTCAGAGTTAGTTGCAAAGATGTAGCTGTTATCTTGGTGTGTCTGTACAACAGGGTGAGCTTAGGATCCTCCTATACCACCATCTTCCCAAAACTCCAGTGTCCTACTTTTATTGTCTGGTTTTATATTCCTTCTGGATTTCTTTCTTTTTTTGTATTGAATTTAAATATATTCAATAGTTGTTTTTTCATTATTTTGTTTTTATATATAAAGGTGACTTTTTTTTTTTGTAGTTTTATCGTTTTATTAACACAAATACAACATGCACATAAACTGATTCGTTTGCTTTGCAGCCTGGCATTGGCATTGATCACTCTGATGGCCAGCTGGGCTGCTCTTTCCACAGTGGCTTTGTGGTTCTTGGAGGAGACATTGTAAGAAATCTCTGCATGGTAAGATTTGTAGAACATGAGTAGCACTTCAAGCTCTTTGATGTTGTGGACTAGGAACTTCCAGAAGCAACTGGGCAGCATGTGCTTTGTTTTCTTGTTGCTCCTGTAACCAGTGTTGGTCTATCAAGATCTGGTCCTTGAATCTTCTGTGCGCCCTATTGCCAGTGCCTCTGGATTTCCCTTACTTGTGCTTAATTTTGACGTATCAATCGACCATGATGTTGAGTAGGAGATGGCTACCACCTCCACAGGCAGCACTGAGGGAGAAATAAAAAACAAAAAACAAAAAACAACTTTACTTTTTAATTCTACTTTGACTGAATGACATTGGTCAGTATCAGGATGGCAGTGAGAAGGTTAGTTGCCTGTTAAGATGTCTCTTTTTTTTTTTTTTTTTAATTTTTTTTTCAACGTTTTTTATTTATTTTTGGGACAGAGAGAGACAGAGCATGAACGGGGGAGGGTCAGAGAGAGAGGGAGACACAGAATCGGAAGCAGACTCCAGGCTCCGAGCCATCAGCCCAGAGCCTGACGCGGGGCTCGAACTCACGGACTGCGAGATCGTGACCTGGCTGAAGTCGGACGCTTAACCGACTGCGCCACCCAGGCTCCCCAAGATGTCTCTTTTTTGATGCATTGATTCTGCTTCAGGATTTCCTTGAAGGAACAGAAGCTTGAGCATGCATTAGGTTGCATCATAAGAAAATGCTGATATTTGACTGATTTTGACTTACAAAACTGGCAGTTTCACATAATTCAGCCTAATTAATCTGAGTTGGATTCCTGCCTCAGGGTAGAATTATTTCAACCAGGTTCAGAGAGATTGATATATAAGGTGGAGTGCTACTTTCACAACTAGTAATGGCCACCATAACTGCTGTGGGAAACATCTCCTGACACACTCTGGCCAGAGTGACAGTTCCGCTTTGTAGGTAGATCTACACAGGAAATTAAATGATAAGTCAGTTCTTAGCAAAGCTACAGCCTGTATTCCATCAAAGAGTATGTATATCTCTTTTGAAGGAGAAAAAAAAAATTATTAAAAAATACCATTAAAATATGTACAAACATAAAACTAGGTATAAACCATTTTTAATCACCAAGATTTATGTAACAATGAAACAAAAACTGTAAATCAAATACAAACAAAAGTACAAAACCAATATAATTTAGGTGAACCATATTGATTTAATAGAACAGGTTTTTTTTCCCCCTCTAAATCGCAGATTGCATCATTGACATGGCACTGATTTCAACAGTGAGTCTTTTGAGACTGCATGATTAACTATACATATGCATGTAAACACTCAGTTTTCTCAGCATCATCTCTGCTGTGAAACCTCCATTTGTACAGCAAAGAGTGATGCCATTTAGTTTTTCCTTGGTGTGGATTTGATCAATTCTACTCTTTTGGATAGAAGTTAGGCATTTCACAATTAAAAGGTACTATTTGGAGCCAGAGCTACCTTAAACACAAGCACAAATGCCTCTTTGTTTCTGGTCACCCTTATTAGGATTCAGAGGGTAGCTCTTTGGTGATCTAGGTTTATGTGAGGATCTTCTGTTAGATTTCACACCTTATGGGGAGCCCTGTGCCTTATCTATAACATTTTACTAGTCTTAAATATAAAGTAATTAGTAAGTAAAGGGTTTTCAGTTGCTATTGTTTTAATAATATCTTGTTGAATTTAAGACCCATCTATGAATTATCCTGCCTTGGTTGAGTTTGTATCCGTCTGCTTTTCTTTTCAGTAGACATTTTTTTTTTTCTGTCAACTATCATTAGATTAGAAAAACATTACCAAGTTCCCATCCAAACCTTCCATTTCCTAATTGCTGACAAAGGATTATGGACTTGAGTCTTTATGGATATGAAAAAGATAAGTAATGACTCAGGAATTAAATAACTGTACAGAGATTTTAATATCAATTCTGTAGTCAACATTGCGAAAATAACATTTTATTATTTTAGGAAGAATAAACAACAACAAACAAATCTTTTTAAAAGAAACCTCAATTGTATCAAAGATCCCCTTGTAGTAGGTTTTTTTTTTTTTTTTTAAAAGAAAAAGTGTCCAAACTCAATTACATTCTTTCCTTTGATTTATAGTTGGTGAGTAGACAAAGGGCTCTTGGTCTAAATGTCAGCTGTTACTTAAGATATAAGGCAAGAAAAATAGTTCATACTCTTAAGTGATTTCTGATGGGGTATGTTAACTATTCAATTATTGATGAAATTAAGACATTGCAAGATGATTTTAAGGAGCAACATTCTAAGATGTAACATATAATTTAGTTAATTTGAATATTTGTAATATATCCTTCTATTGTAATTGTAAGCTTTTAGTGACTGAAACATTAGAGACAAAGAACAGTCAGAGAGAATGAAATTATGTTTCTTTATATATCACTCATTAGTGTATTCAACAAACATTAATTGAGCATTTAGCCCTTGACTCGATACCAGAGATATAGACAAATCAGTGCTTTTCTGCTAGTTCTCTATCTGGAAAACTACTCATTCTCCCAGATTCAGCTCAGAGGATATTCCCTGTACACAGATAATTAGTTGGTCAAGGCTTTGTGCTTTGTATGTTACTTGTTTATTATATATTACTTGCATATTAATAAATAGATATAAGTAACACATATACCAACTCAATATATCTACCAACTTGAGTGTAAACTCTTCAAGGACAGGTTTCACTGTTAAACTTTTAATATCTTTCCTTTTTTCATTTTGTTTTCCTATTTAAATTGTGGTAATCTTTATGTCTCATTCTCTAAATGTTATATAAATAGCACTTATTTATGTAGTTAAATATTTCTTGATTTTTATTGGCATCATAGTATCACATGTATAAGCCATAATTGATTTAGCCATTCCTCTACTTTTGGACAATTAAGTTATTTCCTGTTTTCTAGTATTATAATAATGCTGAAATCCTTGAAGATACTTATCCATATCTCTGATAATTCATTTAGAGTTATACATTTCTAGAAGTGATATTACTGTGTCAAATGATGTGAGCCCTGTAAAAGTTCTCACCATAAATGGCCAAATTGCTTTCTAAGAAGTCTGTTCCGTGGGTAATAAATGAGAATGCCTGTTTTATCTTACCCACTCTTCCCAAACCTAGACATATCATTCCAAAAACCTTTGACAATTTGGTATGCAACACCAAATAGCTCTTTTTTTTGATTTCTTGAGTGATTTTATGTTTTATGTTATCTGCCCTAGTAATTTGGGCAGTTGTGTTTTTAATCATTTGACTATTTTCTGTAGTAGTTTCTAGGCAAAGAGAGGTTTAAAAGGTTAAAGAAAACTAAAATTCAAAATATACTTAAAAAAAAAAAAGACTGTGGAGTCCAACATGGGGCTCAATTTCACAACTGTGAGCTGAGCTGAAATCAAGAGTCAGGCACTTAATGGCTGAACCACATAAGCACCCCTTAAGTCAGTTTTTAATTTTTTTGGTAAGTTTATTTATTTATTTTTGAGAAAGAGAGAGAGACAGAGACAGAGACAGAGACAGAGAGACAGAGAATCCCAAGCAGGCTTCATGCTTTAAGTGCAGAGCCTGACATGGGGCTTGAACTCACGAGATCATGACCTGAGCTGAAATCAGGAGTCCAATGCTTATGGACTGAGCGACCCAGGTGCCCCAAGTCAATTTTTAATTGTTAATAAGTACAGATACTAAGGTATTTACCATTGTGGTAAAAATAACTTATGAAAAAGATACCCTTATTCTTGTTGTTCAGTCACATATCACATATGTGTCATTCTTTCCCCCAGTTTGCAGAATAGCATAAGGTATGTCAAGGAAATCTAAGGAATTAAAATAATATAATAAACTGTTGTAGGATCCTTTACCTCAAAACCCCAGGGTTCATTGTCTTGCCACTTCAAAGAATGAAGAGGTAGACACAAAATGAGCAGTAGGCAAAAGTTTATTTGAGTATAAGATTGGAAAGTAAGAATAGTATGAAACCTCTCTTTATAGAGAAGGGGCTTTCGAAGGTGAAAGCCTGTGACAGTAGTCAAGGGCCTTTGTTTTATAAGGTTTTGGTCAGCCCTCCTTTCCCTTCCCCCTTCCTTGTTTCTTCTCAGGTTCTACTCTCATTGGCTAGGTAACTCTAAATGCCTAGTCATTCCTTCTTGATTGACTCATTTCTGTAGATGAGGGGTGGGTGGTAAGTTTTATGGTTTATTTTTAGTTAGATATTTTTTCAAATTCCTGAGGGGAAGGTGAAGGTGAGGGGGAATAAGTGGTATCTGTTACATTCTTAAGAGGAACCTTACGCCTGAGGGGGTTTGCTGTGGTCAGACACTCCTAGCATTGTTTCAAAATATGTGTTTTTCCCCACCCAGGGGCTTCAGGTCTTTCCCTTGCCTACTGAATCCTATCTTTTCCTATCATAAAACTAGGATGGCATATCCTTAGTTAAAATTAAACAAAAGCAATAATGAAAATAAAAAACTCTGGCCATACCAAATGTTGGCAAATTTATAGAGCAATTAGGACTCTCATGCTGATGTGGGCTAGCAAGATCAGGACTGAGTATGTGGAAGTATGAAATGCTTTCCTCTCAATCCTCCCCTAATTTTTAACTTTATCTCTTGATTTGCCTGAGATCTAGGGTGAGGCTCTTACTGACATTTGTGAAGGATAGAAAATGGCTCCATAAGAGTCCTTAAAGCCAGAGTGAGATAAGAGATAAAAGCACTCCTGAGAGAAAAGAATCCTCACAACAAATGAAGGTGTCTGTCCCCATGAGAAGGGAGAATTAGCATAGGATACAGATGTGAGACTAAAATTTTTTCCTGCTTAGACCCTTGTGGGTGCTTATGACCCTGGAACAGAGATAGTTGTATGGTAAAGTTGAAAGCACTTTATTACTATGAGCCCTGCTCATAGTTTCTGCTGTCAATTCCTTCTGCCTTCATATGTGAAGAGATGAACAAGTGGAAATAATTTCTTTCCAGGTGTGGACTAGAGGTCAAGACTGGGTTAACATCAGTCTATTAGTGACCAGAATAGGGTTGTAGGTGGTGGTTATGCCAGGAACTTGGAGGCAGGCAGGATGATGTTCCAGGCACCAAATTTGAGAAAGTAGATATTTCAAAGGATATCAAAAGTTATTACCACCATGTGGGTTCCTTGCCAAACATAATTATTTGTGACAAGGGAAATTGTACTAGCCAAGAAGAATGTTGGCTAGTATAAGAGCAGTAGAAATAGTAAGCTGTGTAAATTCTATGTGAGATATTCCTTATCCTCTTTGGAGTATCCAAGAAACACCAGAAAGAATAGAAAGGCTGCTGTTTGGCAAGTTGGGGACTATTATTCTAGTGACATTGGGAAAGAGCTTTAAAGTGGTCATGTGTAAGCTCCACAAACAAATGGTAGCGAGGGAGTAATTTGATTTAAAATGGATTTTTATAAAATAAATTTTTAAAATCTAAGTTAAAATCATGATCTGCATAGAAAAACCATTATTAGCCAAAAGTGGAAGGGCAATATCTTTCATATTATAAATATGATAGATTATTATACAGTTTGTAGGTTTGGTCCATAGTTCAAAAGCTGGGGTCCCAGGTTAGTCAAAGTGTTCTTATCAGGTGCTGCCTGGGACTGTTCATTCATCCCCATATCTCATGTTTTATCCATGTAACTCAAAGGTATTGAAAGGGCGGGCCTACGCCGGCCGACTCCATCTTGTTCTGTGTCCTTCACCTAGACCACGCCTCCACCCCTTGAGTAACCTCCTGCTCACCCGTTCAAACTTCCTGGTCAAAACACGCCCAGCGACCTGCGTAACAGGACTCCGACCCTTCCCCAGCCAATCAGCAGAGGCCACAGCCATTACCTCACCAACTGCCCCTAGGCCCCAATAAAACCTTTGTCCTTTTGAAACTCGCTCTCTCTCCCTGGTATCTCACCGCTGCCTCGGTGCAGGTAGGGGATTGAGCTCGAGCTAGCTCGAATAAAGGCTCTTTTGCTTTTGCATCGGACTCGGCTCCCTAGTGGTCTTTGGGGATCACGAATTCTGGGCATAACAGTATCTGTTATGGTGTCTTTGTTACATTTATCCTGTTGTCTGTTTTCATTTACCTCATTTAGTTCAGCAAACTTCTGCTCCCTGGTTATCTTGCTGCCATCTCTCTCTGAAAAGATCAAGGCTTTTACCCAAACATTGCATCCATGCTGTGGATGTGCATCCCTTTGGAGTAGGATTTGGGGCTTTGAGGCAGTTTAATTTAATTACATTCATTTGAGTGTCCTGAAAAATGACTGCAGTGCTCAATCGGTTTTTTCTCTTTAGGCATCTCCCTTTCATTTATGTTTGGGGGAAGGATAAGTTGGGGGAGAGGAGAGAGGGAAGAGGAAGGAAAACCAGTTCTCCTTTAATCACCATTTAAGGCTTTAAGAAGAAACATCAAAGAAAATAATTCCATATCTTAATTAAAAAGATTCAGCTCATGGTAAAAAAAAAAACTGAATTGTAAAAATACATTTGAGTTTTAACTTCAAAGTAGAGTCAGAATTTTTATAGGGGTTACCATATGATTATAACTTTTTTTTTTTTTCGTAGCTAGATTTGGCAAGTGTTTATTGTAGACTTACTCTGGGTCGTGATCATCATATGTAATAAATAGATAAAATCAGGGAGTATCCCTTGAGGTAATTAATATTTAGTCTTATTTTACAGATGAAGATGCTGAGGTGAAATTAAGTCCACCTAATAAGAGGCAGTATCAGGATTAGAATTCAGGGCTACCCATTACTCTTCCTTTTTGTCCAGACTAGTACTTTCTAACCTGTAACCTGTACATCAGTCATCTGAGGATTTTGCTAAACTGTGGGTTCTAATGCAGCAGGTCTGGGATGGAGCCTGAGATTTTGTTTTTTCAAGATCCCAGGGAATGCTGATGCCACTTATTTACAAACTACACTTTGAGTGGCAAAGCGGTAAGCTCTTATCACTTTGAGAACTAAAAATGACTTTCTGTAATGACAAGTGAAGATAGAGCAATTAGTACACTCATTAGCTTATCAGTTTGTTTATTAAGTGTTTAATTTTTAGAGAACCTTACATTGGTTTTTGATAATCCCAGAGGATAGTGGTTTTGTATACACTTGGTGTAGACTGATGCAGCAGATACACAATGTACTTTTGAGAATGTGATCTAAAGTGGCAGATACTAGCAAGAAAATTACTCTGTGCTTTTTAAGTGACTTAATTTTTGGAAATAATAGCTTGAAAACAAATCCAAATTAGATAATGTAGAGTAATTATGGCAAAGAAAGTTTGGGTAAATCCTCGGTAAAATCACTTTCTAAATCATTTGTGTGGAAGATGTAATTGGAGAGAATGATTATACCCCTACCTTTCTTCTGTTTTGTTAAGCTTTAAATAGACAATGAACAATACCAGCTGTAATCTAATTGAAGTCAGCAGTCCTCAGGTGTTCAGAGAGGCTGCTCATTCAGTCAGAGTTTTCCAAATCAAGCCCTTCTTGGGATAAGCCCTTTTAAGGGCTTTAATATTGAAGTATATTTCTTTTCAGTGTTCCTAAATTAGTGAATTATTTTCTTGTGATTAAATGCACTAGTGAAACTTAATTTAAAACTTAACTAAATTTAATTTAATGATAGTCAAGACAAAATTTCACTGATAGTAGAAGTTATACAGGAAGTCATTTTTTAAAATTCTTTTTATTTTTTAAAATTTATTTTGAGAGAGAGTGTGAGTGGGGGAGGGGCAGAGAGAGAGAGAGAGAGAGAGAGAGAGAATCCCAAGCAGGCTCTATGCTATCAGAAATCAGGAGTTGGATGCTTAACTGCCAGAAACACTTAGGTGCCCCTAGCAGGAAGTCCATTTCTAAAAAGAGTATTCTAAATATTAGAATAAACGTTAGAGTTAGAAGTACTCTTAGAGATGAGGATGTCATGTGCCCCATTCCCAGTGTCAAGTGAACATATTGAGTCCTAAACAGATTTAACAACTTGCTGAGGGTCAGCTTGTTGGTAGCATAATTTTTATTAGAAGTGTGGTCAGTGATCACAAAGTGAATTGCTACCAGAGCCAGGTAAAAAACAATTTAGAGTTATAAATTATAACATCAAAGAGATGTTAGGGAATGTGGCAGGTGTCTTAGGTGAAAGGGTCACTGCCACACAGATCTAGCTGATTATTTATGTGTGAAAACAGGGACTCAGTATAGCCAAATCATCTGATTTTTAAATAAAAGCTGGGAATCCAGGAGTGCCTGCATGGCTCAGTTGGTTAAACATCTGGCTTCGGCTCAGGTCATGATCTCATGGTCTTTGGGCTCAAGCCCCACATATGGCTCTGTGCTGACAGCTCAGAGTCTGGAGCCTGCTTCGCATTCTGTGTCTCCCACTCTCTCTGCTCCTCCCCCACTCATGCTCTGTGTCTGTCTTTCAAATATGAATAAACATTAAAAATTTTTTTTTTTAAAAGCTGGTAATCTGGAGATTTTATGTAAAAGATTTAAATTTTAGGGGCGTCTGGGTGGCTCAGTTGGTCGAGTGCCTGACTCTTGACTTTGGCTCAAGTCATGATCTCATGGCTTATGAGTTTGAGCCCCGAGTCAGGCTTTGTGCTGACAGAGTGGAGCCTGCTTGAGATTTTCTCTCTCTCCCTTTTTTTCTCTCTCTCTCTGCCCCTCCCCGACTTGCTCGCACACACTCTCTTAAAATAAATAAACTTAAAACAATTTTTTTTAAATTTCAATTTTAAAATGCTGACAACAAAGAAAAAGAAAAACAGTGTGAGTCAGACAAAACACATTTACAAGGCAGAATTGGCCTATGAGGCTGCACTTTTACAATTTCTGATCCAGGCTTTTGATCTCCCAGTTTAGTATACCTCTACCAGTGATTTTTAACAGTAATCTGAAGTTCTTTAAGTTAGTAGCTAATCTAAAAATTGAGCAGAGGTCAGGTGTTTGGGTTTCTAGTCCTTCCAATTCCATATCAACAAAATCTTCACATGAAGATCCTTTGGAAAGAAGGTTTCCAAATAATAATGAATAAAAACTTAAGATCTGAAGGAGTTAGGATAATGGAGAAGCAGGGGACCCTGGGTTTTCCTAGTCCTTCAAATGCAACTGTATTGAGGTCAGATCACTTGGAACACTTAGGAAATCAATCTGCAGACTGGCAGAAAGATCTCCATGGTTGGAGGGAGACAGTGTGGCAGGTGTGAGGTGCATGGAACTGAATTGGGGGAGAGAAAATGGTGGTGCCATGGAGGGGAGGGAACCATTTCTGTGGAGAGACAAAAGGGAGAGAAAGAGAGAGGGATTGAAAGAGTGTAGCATAGGTTCAGACAAGATGAAAACATCTCTGGACCATGGACTGGGGAGTGAGAAGTATTGAGCATCACAAGTGTTTTTTTGCAACAGTGTTTGGAGCTTGAACTCTGAGGTTTTGGAAGTACATAGCTTTCTGTGGAGCGGAGCTGTGCTGTGCGCTCCTACAGAGGAGGGAGCTGGTCCCAGAGTGCAGAGCGTGGTATAGAGATCTCTGGGGCACATTGGGAGAGAACATTCCCCTTCCTGGAGTACTTTTGGAAAAGGGTATATTGCCTCCTCAAGGACAATAGCCCTGTAGGTTCCAGAAAATCCTTTCATCTCAGGGGACAGTGACACACCCATAGGGAATATAACCTTTGCTGCTTTTAATGGTGCTACACCATAGATTCCTGGCACTGCTCAGGCATGGGACTGTTTTTCAGGGACAAAGGTCTCTAGACATGGTAAGGAAAGGCTTTATTCTTGAGGGGGTGGTGAGTCTGTGCAGTGCTGGGTCCTTTAAAATTTCAAGTTTTGAATCTCAGCTGTGCACCAAAGAAAAAATGCATGAGGGATGCGGGGGATGTAAGATCTCCTGTCCAGGACGAGAGATTGGGGTGGCACTATTTCCCCCCAACACCAACACGGTGGGATGTCAGAGAGTAACACAGCGGCTCCCAGTGGAGATGAGACCGCTTACACCAAACCCCGTCCTCCTGTGCCTGGCAACTACTTATTTACTGGGATAAGACAGACTCTGAGCCAAGACCGTGGGCCTTTCCTCCAGAAGACCCACATAGCCAGCACCCTGCATGTACCACGTGTATTGAAAATTGTGTGCTTCAAAATGGCACCTGCAGTTCTGGTGGAAATAGGACCAGGCTTACTTTCTTTTTTCTTTCTTTCTTCTTCTTTTATTCTTTTGGTCATAGTTTCTTGGTTTTTGTTTTGTTTTGTTTTGTTTTCATTTCCTTCTCCCTCTCTCTTTCTTTCTTTCTCTCTCTCTTTTTCTTTTTTTTTTGGATCAGTCTTCTTTAGTGTTTTCTTTTTCTTTCCTTTTTCATTTTCCTTTTCCTTTCTTTTTCTTTGGAATCAGCCTGATAGTTTTTTGATTCACTGTTGGGTTTTCTTTTGTTGTTCCCTTTCCTTTTCTTTTTTGGAATCAGGATTTGTTTGTTTTCCCTTTTTTCCCCGGATTATTTTAACAAATCAATCAAAGCACACCTAGTAAAAGGTCGAAACACTCCCCACTGCAAGCAAGGAGGAGCTCAGCAGAGGACTGACCAGTGGGAAAGAGTAGCCAAAACACAACACAGAAGCACACAGCATACACCAGAAACACTTCCTGAAGTGCCAGGCCCTGAACAGTATATGACCCCTTTTTAATATAGCAGTACTCTCAGGTGCAGGAAACATAACAAGCTTTCAACATATGCAAAAGACAGAAACTTAGCCAAAATGACAAGATGGAGGGATTCTCCCCAAAAGAAAGGTCAAAAAGAAATCACAGCAAAGGACTTGCTCAAAACAGATGTAAGCAATATATCTGAACAAGAATTTTTCTGAAAAAAAGCATAGAAGACACCAAAGAAACCCTTGCTATAGAGATCAAAGACCTAAAAACTAGTCAGACTGAAATAAAAAATGCTATAGCTGAGATGCAAAACCAATTGGGTACAGTCACAATGAAGATGAAAAAGCAGAGGAGAGAATAGGTGATATAGAGGATAAAATTATGGAAAATAAGCTGAAAAGAAGATGGAATGGAAAGTATTAGATCATGAGGAGAGTCTTAGAGAACTAAGTTATTCCATAAAATGAAACAACATCTGTATCATAGGAGTCCCAGAAGAAGAGTGGGGGGAAAGGGGCAGAAGATTTATTTGAACAAATTATAGCTGAGAACTTCCCTAATCTGGGAAAGGAAACAGGCATTCAAATCCAAGAGGCATAGAGAACTCCCCTTAAAATCAACAAAAACAGGTCAACACCACTATAAATCATAGTGAAACTGGAAAAATACAAAGATAAAGAGAAAATTCTGAAAGTAGCTAGGGACAGAAAGTCCATAAGCTACAAGGGTAGACACATAAGGATAGCAGCAGACCTGTGTCCACTGAAACTTGGCAGGCTAGAAGAAAGTGGCAGAAAATATTCACTATGCTGAATGGGAAAAATATGCAGCCAAGAATCTATTATCCAACAAGGCTGTCATTCAGAATAGAAGGAAAGATAAAGAGTTTCCCAAACAAAAACTAAAGGAGTTCATGACCACTAAACCAGCCCTGCAAGAAATTTTAAGGAGGACTCTCTGAGTGCAGGAAAAAAAAAGACCAAAGCAACAGACTACAAAGGACCAGAGAACATCACCAGAAACACCAATTCTACAGGTAACACAACGGCACTAAATTCTTATTTTTCAGTACTCACTCTGAATGTCAGTGGAGTAAATGCTCCAATCAAAACACATAGGTTATCAAAATGGATAAAATAAAGCTATGATCTATATGCTGCCTTCAAGAGATTCGTTTTAGACCTAAAGACATCTGCAGACTGAAAGTGAAGGGATCAGAACCATCTATCATGTGAATGGATATTAAAAGAAAGCTGGTGTAGCCATACCTGTATCAGACAAATGATATTTTAAAACAAAGGCTGTAACAAGAGATGAAGAAGGGCATTATGTTGTATTTAAGGGTCTATCCACCAAGAAGATCTAACAATTGTAAATATGCCCCTAACTTGAAAGAACTCAAATATAGAAATCAATTAGCAACACATATAAAGAAACTCATTGGTAATAATATCATAAAACTAGAGGACTTTAACACCCTATTACAACAATGGAAAGATCATCTAAGCATAAAATCAACAAGGGAACAATAGCTTTGAATGACACCCTGGACTGGATGGATTTAACAGATTTTTTTTGAGAACATTTCATCCTAAAAGCAGCAGAATACATATTCTTCTCCAGTGTACATGGAATGTTCTCCAGAATAGATCCCATACCGGGGTCATAAATCAGCCCTCAACAGGTACAAAAAGATCAAGATCATACCATGAATATTTTCAGATCACAATGCTATGAAACTTGAAATCAACCATAATAAAAAATTGGAAAGCCCTAAAATACATGGAGGTTAAAGAACATCCTACTAGAAAATGAATGTGTTAACCAGGAAATAAAAGAAGAAATAAAAAATATACATGGACGCAAATGAAAATGAACACATGACAATCCAAACCCTTTGGGATGTAGCAAAGGCAATTCTGGAAGAAAGTACATTGCAATTCAGGCCTATCTCAAGAAGCAAGAAAGGTCCCAAGTACACAATCTAACCTTACACCTAAAGGAGCTAGAAAAGGAGCAGCAAATATAACCTGAAGTCAGCAGAATAAGGGAAATAATAATGATTAGAGCAGAGATAAATGATATAGAAACCAAAAAACCAGTAGAACAGATCAACTAAACTTTGAAGGAATAAACAAATTGATAAACCCCTAGCCAGACTTTTATCAAAAAGACAAAGGACCTAAATAGATAAAATCATGAATGAAAGAGGAGAGATCACAACAAACACCACAGAAATACTATGACAAATTATATGCCAACAAAGGAGGCAATCTGGAAGAAATGGACAAATGCCTAGAAACTCATGCACTACCAGAACTGAAACAGGAAGAAATAGAAAATTTGAACAGACCCATAACCAGAAAAAAAATTGAGTCCATTATCAAAAATCTCCCAACAAACAAAAGTTCAGGGCCAGATGGCTTCCCAGAGAATTCTACCAGACATTTAAAGCAGAGTTAATACCTGTTCTTCTCAAACTGTTAAAAAAAAATAGAAATGGAAGGAAAGTTTCCAAACTCATCCTATGAAGCCAGCATTACCTTGATTCCAAAACCAAAGACCCCACTATAAAGAAGAATTGTATGCCAATATCCCTGATGAACATGGATGCAAAAATTCTCAAATAGATACTAGCAAACAGAATTCAACAGTACATTAAAATAATTATTCACTGGGGGAGGAGTTAAGATGATGGAACAGCATGAAGACCCTGAGCCTGTCATATCTCTGAAACACAGCCAGATCAGCACCAAACCATTTTGAACAGCTAGAAAATTGATCTGAGGATTAACACAACAATCTGCATTACTTGAACCACAGAACGTGGCAGATACGTGGTGCAGAAAGGTGAACTGGGGAAGAGGAAAGCCACGGAGGGTAGGGAGCTGTTTTTGTGGATAGAGCTCAGAGAAAGGGAAAGGGGAAGAATGTGGCATATCAGGATCGTGTAAGAAAATCACTCCCTGGAAAGTAGCTGGAGTGGAAGAGAAAACGTGAAAATACGTGGGACTGAACAAGAAATTTGTTCCCCAAAACCACTGACTGGAAGAAAGGAGAGGGTTTCAATACCACCAGGATTCTATAAACAGTGGACCACAGAGTCTGACCTTTCAGAACTCAGTACCTATCAGTGCTCTGGTGAGGAAGCAGAGCGAATCCCCAGGAGCAGGCAGCGGGGTCTGATGACTTCGTGTGCTACACGGCAGAAGCGGTTCCCTTCCTTGGAGTTCATTTGGTAGAAGCCATACAGCCTCCCCACAGGCAAAGTTCCCAGCAGACCCCAGAGAACAGCCTATGTTTGGTGGTATTGGGACAAAGATGCCAGAGTGCATTGAAACCTGGTGCTGGCTGTGTGTTCTGATTTGCCACAATCTCTGAACTTCTGTTGCTGTGTGATCACATGAAAGTTTCCTGGGGCAAGCCGGCACTTGGCCATTGCTTAGCGGGACCTTCCCCCAGAGCATCGGAGTGGGTCCAAACCATGGGGGTCTCTAAAGCATGGTGTTTTGAAACACAACCCCATCTGAGATAAAACTCTGGAAGGAGGGACCGCCTGGCAGGTGGACAGCTTAGACACAGAAAGGGTAGAAGTGGGAAGTGGACAGTCCCAAGACAAAGGAGGGGTGTTTGGACACAGACTGCTATTTACAAGAGACTCATTTTAGAACTACAGACAACTTCAGATTGAAAGTAAGGGGATGGAGAACCATCTATCATGCTAATGCAAAAAAAAGCTGGTGTAGCCATACTTATTTCAGACAAACTAGATTCTAAAATAAACACAGTAACAAGAGATGAAAAAGGTTATTATATCATAATTAAGGGGTCTATCCACCAAGAAGATCTAACAAATGTAAATCTTTATGCCCCTAATGTGAAAGCACTCAAATATATAAATCAATTAATCACAAATATAAAGAAACTCATTGATAGTAATACCATAATAGTAGGGAACTTCAACACCCCACTTACAATAGTGAACAGATCATGTAAACAGAAAATCAACAAGGAAACAATGGCTTTGAATGATACACTGGACCGGACTGACTTGAGAGATACATTCAGAACATTTCATCCTAAAGCAGCAGAATACACATTCTTCTCAAGTGCACATGGAACATTCTCCAGAATAGATCACATACTGGGACACAAATCAGCACTCAACAAGTGCAAAAAGATCGAGATCATACCTTGCATAATTTCAGACCACAACACAATGAAACTCAAAATTAACCATAAGAAAAAATCTGGAAAGACCATGAATACTTGGAGATCAAAGAACATCCCACTAAAGAATGAATGGGTTAACCAAGAAGTTAAAGAGGAAATTAAAAAGTACATGAAAGACAATGAAAATGAAAACATGACAACCCGAAACTTCTGTGATGCAGCATTGGCGGTCATAAGAGGGAAGTATATAGCAATCCAGGCCTTCCTAAAGAAGGAAGAAACGTCTCAGACACAAAACCTAACCTTACACCTAAAAGAGCTGCAAAAAGAATAGCAAATAAAGCTAAAACCAGCAGAAGAAGGGAAATAATAAAAATTAAAGCAGAAATCAATGATAGACATAAAAAACAACAACAACAGTAGAACAGATCAATGAAAGCAGGAGCTGATTCCTTGAATGAATTAACAAAAGTGATAAACACCTAGCCAGATTGATCAAAAAGAAAAAGGAAAGGACCCAAATAAATAAACTCAAGAATGAAAGAGGAGAGATCACAACAAACACTGCAGAAACACAAACAATAAGAGAATATTATGAGCAAATATATGCCAACAAATTAGGCAGTCTGGAAGAAATGGACGAATTCCTAGAAACATATAAACTACCAAAACTGAAGCAGGCAGAAATAGAAAATTTGAACAGACCCATAACCAGTAAAGAAATTGAATCAGTAATCAAAAATCTCCCAACAAACAAGAGTCCAAAGCCAGATGGCTTTCCAGGGGACTTCTATGAAACACTTAAAGAAGAGTTAACACTACTCTTTGAAGCTGTTCCAGAAAATTGAAATGGAAGGAAAACTTTCAAATGCATTTTATGAGGCCAGCATTACCTTGATTCCAAAACCAAAGACTCCACTAAAAAGAAGTGCAGACCAATTTCCCTGATGAACATGGATGCAAAAATTCTCAACAAGATACTAGCCAACTGGATCCAACAATATATTAAAAGAATTATTCACCACAATCAAGTGGCATTTAAGTCTAGGATGCAGGGCTGGTTCAATGCATCTAGGATGCATTGATCTGCAAATCAATGTGATATATCACATCAATAAAAGAAAGGACAAGAACCAAATTATGCTCTCAATAGATGCAGAGAAAGCATTTGATAAAATACAGCATCCTTTCTTGAAAAAAAACCCTCAAGAAAGCAGGGATAGAAGGATCATACCTCAAGATCATTAAGGCTATACATGAAAAACCCACTGCTAATATCATCCTCAATGGAGAAAAACTGAGAGCTTCCCCGCTAAGGTCAGGAAAACAATAAGGATATCCACCCTCACCACTTTTATCAACATAGTGTTGGAAGTCCTAGCCTTAGCCATCAGACAACACAAAGAAACAAAAGTCATCCATATTGGCAAGGAGGAAGTCAAACTTTAACTCTTCAAAGATGAAATGATACTCTACATGGAAAACCGAAAAGACTCCCACAAAAAACTGCTAGAAGTGATCATTAATTCAACAAAGTTGCAAGATATAAAATCAATATACAGAAATTGGTTGTATTTCTATATAGCAGTAATGAAGCAACAGAAAGAGAAATCAAGGAATTGATTCCATTTACAATTATACCAAAAATCATAAATACCTAGGAATAAACCTAACCAAAGAGGTGAAAAGGCTATACACTGAAAACTATAGAAAGCTTATGAAAAAATTGAAGAAGACACAAAAAGATGGAAAAATATTCCACGCTCATGGATTAGAAGAACAAATATTGTTAAAATGTCTATACTACCTGAAGCAGTCTACACATTCAATGCAGTCCCTATCAAAATAACATCAGCATTCTTCACAGTGCTAGAAAAACAATTGAAAATTTGTATGGAACCCAAAAAGTCCCCGAATAGCCAAAGCAATCCTAAAAAAGAAAACCAAAGCTGGAGGCATCATAATTCCAGACTTCAAGATGTATTACAAAGCTGTAAGCATCAAGACAGTATGGTACTGGCACAAGAACAGACACATAGATCAATGGAACAGAACAGAGAATGCAGAAATGGCCCCATGGACATATGGCCAACTAATCTTTGACAAAGTAGAAGAGAATATCCAATGGGATAAAGACGGTCTCTTCAGCAAATGTGTTGGGAAAACTGGACTGTGACGTGTAAAAGGATGAAACTGGACCACTTTCTTACATCATGCACAAAAATAAACTCAAAATGGTTGAAAGACATAAACATAAGACAGGAAACCATCAAAATCCTAGAGGAGAAAACAGGCAAAAACCTCTTTGACCTTGGTTACAGCAACCTCATTTTTTAAGAATTATTTTATTTTATTTAATTTATTTTTTTTAACGTTTATTTATTTTTGAGACAGAGAGAGACAGAGCATGAACGGGGGAGGGGCAGAGAGAGAGGGAGACACAGAATCGGAAGCAGGCTCCAGGCTCTGAGCCATCAGCCCAGAGCCCGACGCCGGGCTCGAATTCGCGGACCGCGAGATCGTGACCTGAGCCGAAGTCGGACGCTTAACTGACTGAGCCACCCAGGCACCCCTTTAAGAATTATTTTAAATGTTTATTTTTGAGAGAGAGATAAAAAGAGTGTGAGCAGTGAAGGGGCAGAGAGAGAGAGAGAGGGAGACACAGAATCTGAAGCAGGCTCCAGGCTCTGAGTTGAGCTGTCAGCACCAAGCCCAATGCGGGGCTCAAATGCACAAACTATGAGATCGTGCCCTGAGCTGAAGTCAGACATTTAACCAACTGAGCCATCCAGACACAGCAACTTCTTACTTGACATGTCTCCAGAGGCAAGGAAAATAAAAGCAAAAATGAACTGCTATGACTTCATTAAGATAAAAGCCTTCTGCATAGTGAAGGAAACAACAAAACTATTAGGCAACTGACAGAATGGGAGGAAGATATTTGCAAATGACATATCAGGTAAAGGGTTGGTGTCCAAAATCTACAAAGAACTTATTAACTCAACACTCAAAAACAAATAATCCAGTGAAGAAATGGGCAGAAGACATGAAGAGACATTTTTCCAAAGAAGACATACTGGTGGCTAAGAGACACATGAAAAGATACTCAACCTTACTCATCTTCAGGGAAATACAAATCAAAACCACAATGAGATACCACCTTACACCTGTGAGAATGGCTAAAATTAACAACTCAGGCAACAACAGGTGCTAGTGAGGATGCAGAGAAAGGGGAACCCTCTTACACTGTTGGTGGGAATGCAAATTGGTCCAGCCACTCTGCAAAACAGTACGGAAGTTCCTCAAAAGTTAAAAGCTGAATTACTCTATGACCCAGCAATTGCGCTACCACGTGTTTATCCAAAGGTTACAAAAATGGTGATTTAAGGGACACATGCACCCTAATGTTTATAGCAGCACTATCACTAATACATCAATTATGGAAAAGAGCCCAATTGTGCATTGACTAATGAATGAATAAAGAAAATGTGAGATATATCTGTATATCAATGTATATCTCTATATATCTATATAGATATAGACATACAATGGAATTTTATTCATCACCCAAAAAGAATGAAATATTACCATTTACAACAACTGGATGGATCTAGAATATATTATGCTAAGCAAAATAAGTCAGAGATAGATATGATTTCACTCATATGTGGAATTTAAGAAACAAGACAGATGAACTTAGGCGAAGAGATGCAAAAATAAGATATGAACAGAGAGAGAGGCAAACCATAAGAGACTCTTAAATACAGAGAGTCAAACTGCTGGAGGGGTGATGGGTGGGGGGGATGGGCTAAATGGGTGATGGGCATTAAGGAGGGCACTTGTCAGGATGAGTACTGGGTGTTATATGTAAGTAATCAATCACTGGGTTCTACTGAAATCAATACTACACTCTATGTTAACTAACTTGAATTTAAATTAAAAAAAAAAAAACACTTGAGACCTTTTTCACTGTCTTTGAGGCAAAAGTGTTTTAATTTATAAGGCCAGTGAAGAAAAATAAAATTATAAAATAAAAGAGGAATTCCTGCCTCAAGAGGGAGCTATCCTGAATGGGCATTGTTCAAGTTTCCCCAATAATACAGCACTTAAATTAGCTAATTTTGGTGCTGGTTATTGTTGAATATACCTGTGAAATATACATTTATACACACATACGTATATGTACGTAAGCGTATAAGAGAGAGTGGACACTCTAATTAGAGATAGAATCATCACTTTTTTCTTTCCTCTCCTCATGGCATTGAAAGAGAACTAAAGCCAGTCACAAAGAAATGAGATATTGGAATAATAGTGACATATGAAATGGAAGTGGGGATATGGGATGAAGGAGGCAATCAGTACTATCGACCTTTGGCATTCTTTCGTGGTCTCAAATATTTGTGAGCTTCCTGAAAGTTCAGGTCATAGTGTATAGTTGTTTTTCTAAGACATAAATTTTAATTGCACAGTCAGTGGTTGCAATGGAGAACAGGGACACGGATCTAGTATGTGGGCTTAGACTACCATTCACTATTTGCAAGGACTAAGTAAACTAATACAAATAAAGTGTATCTAGCATAGAGAAAATGTTTAATCAATGGTAGCTCGTATTCTTAATTGTTTCTTTGTGTGGCTTTTGTTTTCTACTTATTACTGTCCTTATAATAATTCTTATAAAGTTATACATTAGTAAAATTTATGGGGAAAATTACTTTCTGGCATGGTATTCCAAGTTGGGGATTGTCCAAGATACCAAAACTTATTCTTTGTAGATGTCAAGGGTTCATTCTGTTTATCTCTGGGATCTCAAGGAGAATTGATAATGTCAGCCCAGTATATAAACAGACCAATATAATTAAGGTGCTGTGTCTTTATTTTTGAGAGGAAGGATTTAAGTTGAAGAAATTGAAGTTAAATATCTAAGCATATTTTGGAAGATGGGTATAATGGAAATGGATTTCAGTCTCTCTGGAGGGAAACAACTAGATGCTAGCCCAGAGGAAAAAGTCTCAGAGCTCAAGGCTGCTTCCACACAGCAGTTTGAGGATAACTTAGAAGCCTTGTGAGTCCTTTGAGACTCTTGCTGTTCACTAAATCACGTTTTGTACTTCCTTATCATTACCATCTGTAGATATAAGGATTATGTCTGACCAATGATAATTTAATTACTAATTTGCTGTTGATTTTTTCCACAAAAAGCTTATTTTCATGGGACTTAAACTTCGGGTTAATGCTAATATAGAAGTTATGCTTACATTTTGGTCTAATGAATATAGAATTAGAAAAATTTATATTGGTTCTGAATAGTCCAAAATATGGACTAGAATAAGGAACATAAAGAAATGGAGAAAATCTTAGGACTTATTAAACTATAACATTTTATAATTAAGTGAAAACTAGTAAAGGTTATATATACATCAGACCTGATTATTTTTTCCTCTAAAGATACAATTTTAAAAATTGAGTGGAAAAATTCTTATACAAAATTATCTTGAGAATTTATACTTTTCTGTCTAGTTATTTACCTTTTGCATTTTTTAGGAGTAGAATTTACTCAATAAAGTATTTTCTTTCTTTAATATCTTATAACTATACTTTAATATCCTATCCTGATTACAAAATGATGTACTAGCAAGGCATTTGGAAACAAACTTTGGGGCCTTTGAATCTGTTTTTAAAAATCACCTCTATTGAGCTGTCATTAACATACAATTCACCAATTTAAAGTGTACAACTCAGGTTTTTTTTGATGCAACTTTATAGGGTTACTCCATCAAAACAACAACCTAATTTTAGAACATTTTGTTCTGCCTGCTAAAAGAAACCCTATAACTATTAGCAGTCATTCCCCATATTTCCCCAACCCCTCAATATTAGACAACCATTAATCTATCTTTTCCATAGATTTGCCTATTTTAGTCATTTCATATACATGGAATGGCTTTTTGCACTTAGCATAACATTTCAAGATTTATTCTTGTAGCATGTATCAGAGTTTCATTCTATTTAATTACCAAATAATATTCCATTGTATGGATATATCACATTTTATTTACTTATTTACCACTCAGTGGGCTTTTGGGTTGTTTTATTTTTGGCTATTATGAATAAGGTCGCTATGAACATACGTGTAAAGTTTTGGTGTGAATATATGTTTTCAATACTCTTAGGTCCAGGAGTCGAGTTGCTGGCTCAAATGGTAACTTATATTTAAGTTTTAGAGGAACTGGCAAACTGTTTTCCATAGTGACTGCACCAACAATGTATGAGAGTCCTAATTTTACCTTCACATCAGCAGTGTATGAGAGTTCTAATTTCTCTAGTCCTTGTCAAAACTTGTTATTTTCCATTTTATTTTTTTATTATTACAGCTAGTGAGTATAAAATGGTATCTCACTGTGGCCTTAATTTGCATTTCTCTAATGACTCATGATGTTGAGCATCTTTTCATGTGTTTATTGGCTATTTGTATATTTACTTTGTAGAAAAGTCTATAGCCTTTATTAATTTTAAAAATTGGGTTATTTGTCTTCTCATTATTGAGTTACAAGAGTTCTTTGTTTCTTATGAGCATTTACTAAAAATAATGTCTGAAAATTACTTAGTACACAAAAGTCCTTGAGTGGAAATTGGATCTCTTTTCTCATTGCCCTTTCAATTTGGCCTTAATGTGCCTTCTTCTAAAATTCATTGATGATCATATATTTAAGATTTTTTAACTGTATTTTATCAAGAACCTTCAGCTCAAGTTTATGGCATATACCTCTGTCTATGTCTGTGATGACTTCAGATTACTCAGTAATTCCTCATACAAGTAAGATGCTTAATCAATCAATCAATCAATCAAATATCTGATGTTTATTTCATCTTAATTCAACAACTGTTTACTGAGTACCTATTTTTTTTTTTCTTATCGTTTTGCTAGAGATAGTCTTGCTAACAGACTTTCTCCCTTGCTGGCTGTGATAAGCCAAGCTGCCACATTGGAAAATGCCTTGTGGAGAGCCCCATATGGCAAGGGACTGGTGCAACCTCTGGCATACAGCCAGCCAGAAACTGAGGAGCTCAGTCTGAGAATCTGCAAAGAACTGAGTTCTTCCAGTTATCATGTGAGCTTGGAATCAAATCCTTCCCAGTCAAGTCTTCAGATGAGACCTGAACCCTACCCAACACCTTGATTACAGCCTCCTGAGAGACCCAAGGCAGAGGACTCAGATAATCTGTCCCCAAATTTCTGACCCACAGAAATCCACAGAGATAATAAATATGTATTGTTTTAAGCTACTAAATTTTTGGTCATTTTGTAGATAACTAATAAGTAATTAATAATTAACGCATTATTTTTGAACATATTAATTCATTTCTTATTCTCATTTCTCTAGCTCGGGGTTTGTCAGCTTTGACACTATTGACATTTTGGTCCAAGGAATTCCTTGTTGTAGGGCATCCTGTGCATTGTAGGATGTTTAGCAGTAGCGCTGTCCTCTACCCATTTTATGCCAATAGCACCCTAGTTGTGAAGAATGAAAAATGTTTCCAGACATTGCCTAATGTCTCCTCAGGGAATACCCCATCTACATATTGAGAACCATTGTGTTCCCTCTATTTAGAATACATTTATCTATCATTGTTGCCTGATGATATGTTATAACACAGTTCAAATGCTATGTCTCCTGACACCTTGACTGAGGGAGATTGTATAGACACATTATTTCTACTGGAGAGGTTTATCCAAATTCCTTATGCACCAACTGTAATGGTATAAAATTTGAGGATGACCTCATTATTTATTATTATTTTTTATTATGTGTAAGATTGTATAAGGGTATAAAAACTTTCTGTTGCCCAAGGTTTATAGAATATTGATTTGAAATTATGATATGTGACCTCAAGTAATCAAATTTATGTAGTCATTGATTTAAGTTGCCAAACTATAGTAGGAAAGGGAAAAACAAATATTTTCCATTGAATAAAACTTTTCATGACAAATTTTAAAATATAATCATTGTCAAAAATAATCAAAGTTCTTTTACTGTATTTACTAACAATTTTGTACATGTGGACTCTGTGAGACATTTTGGCTCTGATATCAAAGCAGTGACATAACTCAATTTCATACATAATTTATTCTGTTTTTGAGCTGTGCCTTCATAAGCACATTTTAATGCATAATTAAGCTAAATTTTATTTAGTTTGTTTTATTACACTTTTGGAGATCATCTACCCTGTCTCTGACTTGAATTTATAAATGCTTTAATAATTGAATAATGAGACATTGGAGTAATTTTCTTAAATTAAAAAAAAAAAGGAATCTCTCATGGAGGTGGGGTCTACAGTGTTTTCAACTTTCTATGGAAGCTAAACTCCAGTAATCCCTATATGAATTAAGAGTAAAAAGTCACTCTTATTTTCTCTAATTTGGCAAATGATACAGATAAAAAATTTCTCTACTTCTTCCACCTTGCAGTTAAAAAAACCCTCAAGACCCTAATTTGAGAAGAATGTGTTCTTTTCAGTTGGCTACTTGTAGATTTTTATGGACTTGAAGGTCAGACTTAATTGTTTTATTAACTGGAGTCTTATGTTGGTATTGTATGGAGCTTCAAGTTCATGGGTAGCTTAGAGATAGGGTGTATCCTCTATACAGTATATAATGGTGCATACTATAAGGTTGCAAGCTCCAAAGAATGAAACTTGAACTGGTATAAGCAAAATACAAAATTTAATACTTAATGTAACTAAAAGGTGTAGGAACTATGGCCGGCTTTCAGATACAGTTTGACCCTGAGGTTCAAATGATATTATCAGGACTGTGTTTCTCTATTCATTGGCTAGTTTTCCATTGTTTTCTACTCTAACTAAGGTTTGAGTTTCTAAGAGCATCGTGAGTGCTGTGTTATATTGCTGGAATAAGAGAAGGGGCAGTTCCCTGAAGAAGAGGAAGGGTTTCAGGAATGTGAAGTGTTCTATTCAGAAGATGAGATGGGTATGGACAAACTAAAAATAGATACCTACTTTAGAAACCAAATTTTAAGCGTGTGACCTGGTAAAGCATCTGTAATCAAAGGAAAAGGAATTTGAATTTGAATTGTTAATTGCATCAGATTTTAATAGCTTTATTCATGCACCTCAGCAGTAGGAATATACATGCCAGGAAGACCAGATGTTCATCCCTCTCCTTGAGAAATACTTGTTTTACTTCTACCTATGTTTATTTCTACAGCACTAATTTACTTCTGTTCTAAGTGGACACACTGTTTATATTTCTTAATACAGTTAACAATCTGTTTCTTTAAGATTCTGCATATTTATGATGTATTTCACTATATGTTGTTTTGTTGGGTTTTTTTAAATATCAGAGGGAAATTTCTGGGCAGGAAGCTAACAGTTGCCCTATTTATCAATTAATCCATTCAGACTTTTGGAGTATTTTGTACATTTTTCTAAGGAGACAAAAATAATTTTAGCAGAGTGATTTCTTTTGCAAGTAAATTCTTATGTACTGAATGTACCCTAAAGTTTTACTTAAGAAACCTGTTTTGTTCTGCACAAATCATAGTTTGTCCATGTTTAAGAAAATTTAGAGGATTAAGAAGAAATCTATGAAATTGTTTTCATTATCTGCTCTTGATGCAGAAAAATTTTAATAGTTGCTGCTTGAGTATTTTTCACTCTATTTTTTCCTTTTACCTTATTCTACCTTTCTCACCATGCTTCATTTATGATAATGGCACCCTCATGCTCATATGTGTCTAAATCCCAAACCTGAAGTTATCATACATATCTCCATCTCTCTCAGCCCTCATCAATTAATCACTAAATCCCATTTATTCTATCTCCAAAAATCTTTCAATCTCCCTGCTCCTTTTCACTCCACCACTACAGGTCTTCACAGTTTCTCAGCTATTATCATTCTCCAAACTGGTCTCTGCTTTCAGTCCCGCTTTACCGCACTCTCCCAACTATGGCCCCAGCCCCATCTCAGCCCTGCAGCCAAGGTTATCTTTCTGATATGCTGATTTGATTGTATAATTCTTTCAGGATGAATTCTCATAGACTTCAGGATGTGGTTCAGATGCCATGGCTTGGCACATAAAGCCCTTTGTGTTCTAGCAGCTGACCACTTACTCAGCTCAATTTTCTGCCTTAGTGGCATCTGCATCCTTTGCTCTAGACAAATCAAATGCCTCTGCGTCTTTTTCTTTCAGGCACATCACATTTGTATATGACTTTATCTCTCCTCTTTCTTCTGCCTAGTTCAGTAACTCTTACGCTTCCTTCAAAATTTGGTCCAATCATTACCTTTCTTCTGATGGTTCTCAGAATCACTTTGGCTGAATTTGATGCTCTTAATCTAGCCTCTTCAGCATAGTTTCCACACTGTCATATAATTATTGATTAACTTGCTTGTTTCCCATACAATAATGCAATGGCTTTGAGGTTAAGGTCTGTGTCTGGAGTAGTTAGTATTAGGCCCTTAGGAGATGCTTAATTAAATATTTATTAATTTATTATTTATTTATTAAATGTTTATAAATATTTATTAATGTATTAACCATCACACATGGTTAATTTTATGTGTCAACTTGGCTAGGTTATAGTCCCCAGTGACTTGGTCAAATACTAGTCTAGATGATGCTGTGAATATATTTAGTAATGTGACTAACATAATCAATAAAGTACATTCCCTTTCATAATATTGATGGGCCTCATCCAATCAACTAAAAGTCTTCAGAGAAAAATTAGAAGTTTCCTGGAAAAGAAAGTATTCTACCTAAAGACTATAACAGAATCCTACTTGAATGGTTAGTCTGCTGGCCTGCCCTGCAGATTTCAGACTCAACATTGCAATTTTAACTCTTGTCTGAGTCTCCAGCTGGCCAGCCTGCCCTACAGATTTCAGACTTGCTAGTCCCCACAGTTATAGGGGGGTTAAAATAAATCTTACTCTATATATCTATATCTATATTATCTTGGATCTGCTTTTTTAGAGAACCCTGACTGATACAGAATGTATTAATTAATGAATTGAGGATGTTCTGTACATATTTTATCCCAAGCATTTGGAGAAATACTGTAGATAAGGAAATGAAAGAATACAATTTACCTACTTCTAAATTGAATTAAGCTCTCACTGAAAATTTCTTATAGGAAAATTTTGGTAAAAACTATATGTGCAAAATTTTTAGTGGAGTAAGTCTGTGACACTTAAATATTACATCTTTGTAGCAATTCATCAAGTGAAAACAAGGCTTTTCCACTGGAGGTTTAGGAAGGCCAATGTAATTTTTTAAATTTTAATTTTATTTTTTCATTGAAGTATAATTGGCACACAATGTTACATAAGTTTCAGGTGAACAACATAGTGACTTGACAACTCTATAAGTTATTCTATTCTCACCACAAATAGCTATAATTTGTCACCATCTAACTCTATTACATTGCTATTGACTATATTCTGGATGCTGAATGTTTTAACCCTGTGACTTATTCATTCCATAACTGGGATCCTGTACCTCCAACTCCCCTTCACCCATTTTATCCATTCCCCTATCCCACCTCTCTGGCAGCCATCAGTTCTCTGTATTTATGGGTTTGTTTTTGCTTTTCTTTTTCATTCATTTTTTTAGATTCCACATATAAGTGAAATCATATGGTATTTGTCTCTTTCTGACTTATTTCACTTAGCATAATACCTTACAGATCCATCCATTTTGTTGCAGATGGCAAGATCTCATTCTTTTTTACAGGTGAATGATATTCCATTGTATAAATATACCACATTTTCTTTGTCCATTCATCGTATTGACACTTTGGGTTTCTTCTGTATCTTGGCTACTGTAAATAATGCTGTATAAACATAAGGGTGCATATATCTTTTCAAATTGGTGTTTTCATTTTTTGTTTTGGTAAGCATCCAGTAGTGGAATTGCTCAATCATACGGTATTTTATTTTTAATTTTTTGAGGAACCTCCATAGTGTTTTCTATAGTGGCTGCACTAATTTACATTCCAACCAATAGTGCAAAAGAGTTCATTTTTCTCCACATGCTCACCAACACGTGCTATTTCTTGACTTTTTGATACTAGCCATTCTGACCCGTGTGAGGTGATATCTCATTATGGTTTTAATTTGCATTTCCCTGATAATGAGTGATGTTGAGAATCTCTTCATGTGTCTCTCAACCATCTGGATGACTTCTTTGGAAAAATCTATCCAGGTGTCTGCTCATTTTTTAAATTGGATTATTTGTGTTTTTGCTGCTGAATTGTATAATTTCTTTATATATATTGGTTATTAATCCCTTTTCAGATATGTCATTTCCAGATATCTTCTCCCATTCAAGTTGTTTTTTTGTTTTGTTGATGATGTCCTTTATTGTGCAAAAGTTTTTTTTTTTTTTTTGATGTAGTCCCAATAGTTTATTTTTCAAGTTTATTTGTCTATGTATTTTGAGAGGCAGGGAGAAGGGCAGAGAGAGAAGGAGAGAGAGAATCCCAAGCAGGCTCTGCACTGCCAATGCAGAGCCCAATGCAGGGCTTGACCCCACAACCTGTGAGATCATGACCTTAGCTGAAACCAAGAGTCAGACACTCAAGCAACTGAGCCACCCAGGCACCCCCCAATAGTTTATTTTTAATGCTTTTGTTTCCCTTGCCTGTGGAGGCACATCTAGAAAAATGTTGCTAAGGCTAATATCAAAGAGATTACTATAGGAAACCCAACTTTAAAAGTTGGATTATGGTGGCGCCTGGGTGGCTCAGTTGGTTAAGCATTGGACTTCAGCTCAGGTCATGATCTTGCAGTTCACATGTTCAAGCTGCCCTGTCAGGCTCTGTGCTGATAGCTCTGGGCCTGGAGTCTGCTTTGGATTGTGTCTCCCTTTTACTATGCGCATCCCCACCCAAATGCTCTCTCTGTCTCTCTGTCATCTTCTCTCTCAAAAAATAAACATTAAAAAAAAAAAAGTTGGATTATGGGAGGGTGCCCAGGTGGCTCAGTCAGCTAAGTGTCTGATTCTTGATTTCAGTTCAGGTTATCATCTTAAGGTTCATGATTTCAAGTCCTGCACTGGGCTCTGTGCTGGCAGCACAGAGTCTGCTTGGGACTCTCTTTCTCCCTCTCTCTCTCTTCCCTGCCCCAGCTTGCAGTCTCTCTCTCTCTCTCTGTCTCTCTCTCTCTCTCTTAAAATAAATAAACTTAAAAAAAAAGTTGGATTATGGGATGATAATTGGCATTCTTGATTCTAAAGTTGTTTTTTATTTATTGATACTTTTGGTGACAGAGTTCTGGTCAGTTTTGAAAAATAATCAAAATATGGCTTGCTCTCCTATTTACTTGTTTTTATTAAATGCCAAACATGTGGTAAAATATTGGAGCCCTTTGAGTTAATTTCCACTCACTTCCTTAAAATGCTCTATGAGGAAATGTAGTGCAACAGTGGAATTTTACAGCTATCTGGGCATTGACTTGTCCTTTATCTAAGGCATTATTCATCTCAGTGGACAGACTAATTTTCTTTCATCTAGATATCAGAAAAATAGATTTCCCATATGATGCAAAAATGAGCCAAAGAAAATATAAATATGTGTATGTAAACTAACATTGCTCTAAACTAATAAGTAGGGTCTTGAAATTTAAACAATTGCCAAGTGCCTATGAGATAAGTAAATTTAAAAATAAAGAATTTTTAATGGAAACATAAATGGCTGCAAGATATGCAGTCTTCTTTTGGGTCTTATTTTTGGCACTATCAGATCTTGTTTTACTTGATCCACCTTTGTCCATTTGAGCTAAATTTTAACCCAGCATTTGTTATACTTCTGCTATGAATAAAGCCCTATGCTAGATGTTTTGGGTGACTCAAAGATGATAGGTACCTTGAAATAGATTGAGATAGGAATAATAATACAGGTACAAAAAATTTTTAGAGGGAAAATAGCTAACGAGCGAGACTAATTCCGAGTGGTAAAAGTTGAGTATGGTTCATGGAGTTAAAATTTGAGCTGGACCATGAGAAATGATCTGGTACTTTGAGTTACAGATATGGGAGTAGGGAAGAAGTTTTCAAGCATTAGAACAATATGAGCAACATAAAGAAGATCTAGCAGGCAGGAGAGTACAAATCCAACACAAGTAATGGTTTGGAGAGGGAAATCTTGGCATCTAGGAAATCCATTTTAAGGTTACTTGAAGTAATCCAGAGAAGTGCTGATGAGAGTCTGAGTTCAGAGAGTGGTGATGGGAGAGGGAATAAGGGAGTGTATATGAAAGGCAGTATGGAGATATATTTGATATTTAGAAAATATTCTTTAATGTTTATTTTTGAGAGAGATGGAGACAGAGAGTGAGTGGGAGAGGGGCAGAGAGACAGAGGGAAACACAGAATCTGAATCAGGGTCCAGGCTCTGAGCTGTCAGGACAGAGCCCAACATGGGGCTCGAACCCATGAACCATGAGACCATCACCTGAGCCTAAGTTGACACTCAACTGTCTGAGCCACCCAGACCCCCCTATTTGATATTTTAAAGCATTACATAAAATGAACTTTTTAAAATGAAATGTTCCTTTTTTTCTAAGTTAAATCTCTATTTTTATTTTTTCCCCTTTTAATGTTGTTATTATTATTTATTTATTTCAGGAGTACAATTCAGTGAATCATCACTTAAATATAACAGTGCTCATCCCAACAAGTGCTATTCTTAATGCTCATCACCTATTTAGCCCATTCCTCACCCAGCACTCCTCCAGCAACCCTCAGTATATTCTCTGTATTTAAATCTTTTATGGTTTGCCTCCCTCTCTCTTTCTTTCTTATTTTTCCTTCCTTTCTCCTATGTTCATTTGTTTTGTTTCTTAAATTCCACATATAAGTGGAATTCCACATATGATATTTATCTTTCTCTGACTATTTTGCTTAGCATAATACACTCTAGTTCCATCCACATTGTTGCAAATGACAAGATTTCATTCTTTTTAATTACTAAGTAATATTCCACTGTATGTATACGTGTGTGTGTATACACACACACACACACACACGCTATATCTTCTTTATCCATTCATCAGTTGATGGACATTTGGGGCCATATGGGGCTCTTTCCATAATTGTCCTGTTGTTGATAGTGTTGCTATAAACATTGGGGGGGCATGTGTCCTTTTGAATAAGCATTTTTGTATCCTTTGGATAAATACCTAGTAGTGCAATTGTTGGGTCGTAGGATATATCTATTTTTAATTTTTTGAGGAACTTCCATACTGTTATGCAGAGTGGCTGCACCAGTTTGCATTCCCACCAGCAGTGCAAAAGTGTCCCCCTTTCTCTGCATCCTTGCCAACATCTGTTGTTAATTTTAGCCATTCTGACAAGGGTGAGGTGGTATCTCATTGTGGTTTTGATTTGTATTTCCCTGATGATGTGTGATGTTGAGCATCTGCTCATGTGTCTGTTAGCCATCTGTATGTCTTCTTTGGAAAAGTGTCTATTCATGTCTTTTGCCCATTTCTTCACTGGATTATTTGTTTTTTGGGTGTTGAGTTGGTAAGTTCTTTGTAGATTTTGGATACTAACCCTTTATCTGATATGTCATTTGCAAATCTCTTCTCCCATTCTGTCAGTTGCCTTTTAGTTTTGCTGACTGTTTCCTTCACTGTGCAGAATGTTTTTATCTTAATGAGGTCCCAATAGTTCATTTTTGCTTTTGTTTCCCTTGCTTCTGGAGACATGTCAAGTAAGAAGTTGCTGTGGCCAAGGTCAAAGAGGTTGTTGCCTGTTTTCTCCTCTAGGATTTTGATGGTTTCCTGTCTTACATTTTGGTCTTTCATCCATTTTGTGTTTATTTTTGTGTATGGTGTAAGAAAGTGGTCCAGTTTCATTCTTCTGTGTGCCGCTGTCCAGTTTTCCCAACACCATTTGCTAAGGAGACTGTCTTTTTTCCATTGGATATTCTTTCCTGCTTTGTCAAAGATTAGCTGGCCATACATTTGTGGGTCTATTTCTGGGTTCTCTATTCTGTTCCATTGAGCTATGTGTCTGTTTTTGTGCCAGTGAATTTTTCCCTTTTCATAAATAGACTTTTGTTAATAATCTATACTGAACTTGAAGAGAAAGAATTCAAACCTCACAGAAGTTTTAATAATCATAGTAAAAACACATAAGTATGCACCTCTTTTTTACCTCTTCCCATTAAAGATGAATCTTCAAAGTGGAAAAGATAATGTAAACTCCAAACTACTATGAAAATATAAATAAAAGAGTGCTGAGTTGTTTTAAGTTTAAATATTTAGTCTTAATTAAATTGAGTCCTAGAGTATGAAAGAACTTGTGGTTAGAGTCACAGGCCAATCTGTGATTCTGAAGGGCCCCTCAAAATGGGAATGGACAGAATGTAGAGATAGATAGCAACTTTTTCAATTGTGTAAAGGGTGTGTGTCTTGGATATGGGTGGGGGAAGTGCAGCTTTTAGGAATAGAATAATGAATTTAACAGCAATTCCTAAAAGAATTCTGGAAGAGAAATTAGTAGATTTTTATGTACATAGAAATAATGTGTTAAATATTATGAAGTATCAAGTGTTCAAAAAACAAGTTGTGTTCAACTTGGTTCCTTTTTATTTAAATTTTTTCATTAGATTAGTATATGTTTATCAAAGAAAATTTGAGTCACCCAGAAAAGTATAACAAAACAAATAATCTAAATACAAACTTTATTGACATTTGTGTATGTTTCTTGCCTTTACTTTTGGGACTTCTACATACTGTATTTAGAGGTCATTTTTAGATTTAATTTTTATTAAATAAAAAAATACAAATATCATTTGTTTTACATTTATCAAATAATTCTTCAAGTCTTATAATGATTAGCACTCCCTTGCCCTATTCTTTCCATCCTAAAAGCAACTATTTTTGAGTGTTCTGGTTGTTTCTTTTTGGGGGGCAAATTTACTTTTGTATTTATAAATAATAGATTTTTACTGTGATGATGTGACTTTTTAAGATTTATTGACTTTTTATTATGGGAGATGAGAATTTGCTGTCTTGCTTCAGCACTACCGCTTACCCTACCCTCCACTTTTACCCACATCTACCTTGTTTTCTCTCATGTTATTATATCACAGTTTTTTGATAATTAAATATTTAGTGTCTATGTTATTGTGATGGTTATATAAATATTATTTCTAATCCATCTCTTCAGTATACTATGATTATATTTCTTTCTTGTAAAACTTTTTGTTTTGTGGAGAACTTTTTTATTTGCTTAGTTTTTAATGTACTTGTCATTAAGTAAATTGCTTATAAATTCATTCCAACACATAAACCAATTCCTCAGTTTCATTGTTTCCTTTGTGACAGATTTGGGTGACATATCTTGGTGGTGTATCTAGAGCCGTCTGATCTCATGCTCCAGTATAGATGCATTACTCTCTGAGCCCACTGCTCAGCTGGCTTCTTGGGCTTTTATTCCCTTCACAGTCATCCTACAGATTATGTGTACCTTTTTCCTGAATTGGTTCCCCTTTTTCTGGATTTTATGTTTCCCTATTTGTATGTTTATTCCCTTATTTTGGTAGGACACATCCTTCCCAGGCTTCCTGAGAAGTAATTCATCAAAGTATACTTTTTGAGACTTTATATGTCTGAAAATGTTCTTATTTTGCCTTTACTCTTGATTGATAGTTTACAGACCTAGAAGTCTAGGTAGGGAATATTTCTCCTTTATAATTTTGTAGATATTTCTCTATTTTTATCTTTTTTAGTTTATCATTTCCTCTTTTAAAAAAATTTTTAGTGTTTATTTTTGGGAGACAGAGACAGAGCACTAGTGGGGGGCAGGAGGGGTGCAGAGAGAGAGGGAGATTCAGAATCTGAAGCAGGCTGCAGCCTCTGAGCTGTCAGCACAGAGCCTGGCATGGGGCTTGAACTCATGAACTGTGAGATCATGACCGGAGCAGAAGTCGGATGCTTAACCGTCTGAGCCACACAAATGCCCCTATCATTCCCTCTTTTTAAATAAAGGCAAATAAAATATGTATACATGTATGTAGAAAGTCCAGTTAATCCTTGTGTTTTTAGTCTCACCTGTACCCCTACCTTAGTGCTGTCTCCAGTAATAGAGTCTTTCTGGGATTTTATGGTATAAATCAGCTAATGTTTTGGCTCCTTTAGCGACATTTTTTTTTTGTTCTAAATTGGTTACTTTTCAAATTCAAAATTTTATTTTAATCATCTCTTGTTGGCTATCTTCTTTTCCATATTCCTTGTTCTTTTGACTTTATGACTTTAAAAGTTCCTGGCATTGTAATGGGTTTTTGTGAGGGAATGGAAATAAATTCATGTGTTCAGTGTACTTCTAGTTGGTCTCTCAGAGTTTTTCTTCCACTTAATTTTCTTTTTTTTAAATTTTGTATTTATTTTTGGGAGACAGAGAGACAGAGTGGGGAGACTCAGAAAGAGAGGGAGACACAGAATCTGAAGCAGAGCTTGATGTGGGGCTTGAACCCATGAAGTGCAGGATCATGACCTGAGCCGAAGTCAGGCGCTTCACTGACTGAGCCACTCAGGTGCCCCATTCGTCTACTTAATATTCTATGAAAGTCTTTATATTATCAATACTCTTATATAAACATTAGTTAAATAAAAATCAAATATTTGCATAATATTGCATGAAATGATTGCCATTTTTAACTTCTTTTATTGTTATCTATTTCAGTTTTTAAAATCAGCAATGACCATATTTCTCTAAAAAATTTGTTCAGTATGTGGAAAATGTTTTCAACTAAGAAGGAATTTACTAATGATAGGCTGTAGTATCCTATAATGGCCTTGTCCTATTAACATTTTTTTTAGTGACTTTGATGAAGTAATTTTTCAATGACTTCTTTTGTCTGTAGGATAAGGTTTAAGACAGATTCAATTTATTTTTTCATGATTCAAGAAGGCATACTTGGATAAAGGTTTTAAGGATACAGATTTTAGTTCAATAAAAGAAAAATATTTCCAATATATAAAGTCATTCAAAAAAGAAATAGGCTGCTTAGTCTGAAAGTAGGCCCCCTTTACTAAACAGTGAGCCCTAAAAGAATGGTGACCATGTGGTTTCCTACAGTCCAGCCATCCCCTAGCATAGTGTTGTCCCAGAGTAGGGATTTTTTAAAAAAATTTTTTTTAATGCTATTTATTTTTGAGAGAGATAGAGCACAAGTGTGGGAGGGGCACAGAGAGAGGGAGACACAGAATCCGAAACAGGCTCCAGGCTCTGAGCTATCAGCACAGTTCCTGATGTGGGGCTTGAACCCACAAGCCGTGAGATCATAACCTGAGCCGAAGTCGGACGCTTAACCAACTGAGCCACCCAGGTATCCCAACATTTAATCTTGAAAGCACTTATGCTAATTTATTATTAGACAGAGTTGTTACAGTAGCAGATATACCTGTTCTTAGTGAAAAATTCACCTCTAAAGTCCCTTCTATCTCTGAAATCTTCTCCATCTAAATGGAGACCCTAAAAGCCAGTAGCCTATAGCAGGGGAAAATGAATTCAATATTTAAAAGTCTTTTTTGACATCTATGCAGAACTGTTACCATTAGTGATACCAACTTAGATAGATAAGTCACTTAGATATGCTGTTTGTTTTAGCAAAGTTTTATGACCTAATTTGCTTTAGCAGGGCTTCACATGGCTCCATCTTTTCTTCCCTGTAGTCACAAGCCATTGTTCTCTACTTAAAGTTGATTACAGAGAGAGTTGTTTTTCCCCTCATGGTGTCCTCTTAATTTAGCAAAATCATTTCATTTTGATAATTCTTCTGCCAAAATAATGAAAAATTAAATTATGTAATCAAATATGAAACTTAGTCATACATGTTTATATTTTACAGTTTTAATCATTTTATAAATTAATAACTTCCTTGCATCTGTATTTGTCTTTTTTCTTAATATACACATTTTGCCTAAATGGTCATCATTATTTTGCCTTAATTACACACTTAGAGTGGCATAGGAATTACATGGAATTTATAGACAGCAAAACTTCAGTTCTTTTTTTTTTTAACTTTTTAAATATTTATTTATTTTTGAGAGAGAGACAGAGTGCAAGCAGGGGAGGGGCAAAGAGACAGGGAGACACAGAATCTCAAGCAGGCGCCAGGCTCTGAGCTGTTAGCACAGAACCTGACATGGGACTCAAACTCAGGGACTGCGAGATCATGAACAGAGACGAAGTAGGACACTTAACCTACTGAGCCACCCAGGTGCCCCAAAACTTCAGTTCCTTGTAAAGTATCTAATACCATGAGTGTAAAGCTGAAAATTATAACAATTTTTAAAGTCCCTAAGAAAGACACATAACCCTTAACACTCTATCTTGTGTTGCTAGATAGTCTTTCTGGTTTCTCTGGCTTATAATCAGTCATTTTAAAAATCAAACATGGAATTAGCAAGTCTTGAAAACATTTCCCTGGGCCCTTGAAAGTAGAATTCATCTAAATCTAAACTTTCATACCACTTCATCATGACTTCTCTTAAATCATTTATCACTTTGACCTTGTATTTGTCATGGCTAGAAAGAGCTACATCTCTGTAGGGCAGGATCCATGATTGAGGCCTTTGAATTTCCTGAAAATCCCTACCTAGAGCTCAAGAAGTATTTGTGAAATAGATTAAATTAAGTATATGTTTGAATCCATATTTTTGTGGGGATAAAAACATTTATATGTTATATATAAATGTTACAGAAAATAATATTTTACTAACTGTCATCATAATTACTTTTGGGAAAGGAACTACCTCATTCAGAAAAATGCCTTCATAAATGGCTTTGTCAGGTGGAAGGTGATGCCCCAGGGAAAGCATGAATAAGAAATAAATAGGGATTTCTGGGTGTAGATGAGAAAAAATAGAGGAAAGGGAGGAGGCAGATGAAGGGGACTGTGTTGGAAAAAGAGGCTGCCACACCCCTTGGCAGAAAGCCTCAGGCTCTAGAGAAAGTAGGAAATTCCAGCTTTGGGGTGGTTAGGAATGTCCATAAATACATGTGACCAATATTTTAGTTGAAATTGTTTGTGCTGCTCTAGGTAACCCCATTACTACCCAACTCTGGGAGACATGGTTCACGGAATATAGTGTACTCACCACTATGAGACCAAACCTTCATTCAAGGTTGCTACAGAAACATTCCTTGAGTGAATAGTTTGGAGAAGGAGTAATCAAGGAAATATGGCTGAGTCCCACATTTGGTTTGGTATAGAGTAGGAAGAAGAGAATAGCTATAGAAACTGACACTTAAAAAAATCAGAGATTTGGAGCTGTGAGTGAGAATTAGCAGAAGTCATTGGCCTTCACATAGCACTTGGGGTAAGGGATAGTCCTTCTAATTTTATTTATAACTCAGGCAATGTGAATTCAGATGCTATCTGGTTTACATAGGCATGGCTGAGGTTATCAAAGACCTAAGTCCTCTTCATCTTCTCAATAATAGGAGATTTGTTTTTCTGACAACTCGCTAGAAATTCATTTGTGGCCAGAAAGTTACCGAATCACATAACCTGTGTAATCACTGAGATTTAAGTAAGTTGCCTCATGATAAAGCTAGCTCTGTTAGACAAAAAAGTAAGCATACAGTGTGTCAGGCTCTTTTTAAGGACTTTACATTATGTTGTATATGGACCTTATATATATTAACTCTTCACAACAAGCTCACAAGTAGATAGGCTATTATCCTAATTTGGCAGGGCAAATGGAGGCATGGAAACATTAAGTCAGTTGCCTAACCTCTCAGAGCCAGTAAATAGCAGGGATAGGATTTAAAACTAGACTAAAAACTAGTCTAGTTCCAGAGGCCAAGTTCTTTTCTTATTTCTTTACTTAGCAATTAAAAAAAAAGTTTATTTATTTATTTTGAGAGAGAGAGAGCATGAGCAGGGGAGGGGGAGAGAATCCCAAGCAGGTTCAGTGCTGTCAGTCTAGAGCCCACTGTGGGGCTCAATCTCATGAACCATGAAATCATGACCTGGGCTGAAGTCAAGAGTTGGATGCTTAGCCGACTGAGACGCCCAGGCACACCCCCAGAGGCCATGTTCTTAATAACTATGCATATTCTGTCCTACTGTACTTTTCAGCATAGTCTGAAAAAAGCCTAAGCCACAAACAAAGGTGAAATCATCTTAAGGTTTTAAGTAAAAAGAAAGGTAGGTCAGCAAGTAAGAATAGCCCTGCCTAGCTGTTCTGAACACTGTTGTTACTTATGGTAGGAACTGTTGTGAAATTATTTAATGTTTGTTTCTTCATTTCTTCAATTTTAAAATGAGAACCATGCCTATTCTGATGCCTTTCATAGTAGTTTTGAGAACATGAATACATGGCTGAAACATTTCATTAATGTGGAGAAAAGTCCCATAGAAATTACAAGGTAATAGTTTGAAAAATGCCTGGGGTATGCATAAAGGTTTATTACTAATCTCAGAGCATGTGCTGGAGGGACAGGGAACTTTGGGAGATTTCTGCAAGAACAAAGGAGCTGGTGAGTGTCATTTTCCTACCTCACCCCCAAGCCTAGATGCATGGATACCTGTAGGAACCAGCACAACATGAACACTCTCCACCTAGCATGCTAACAAGGTGACTGGCCCCCACATAGTCCAGCAGAAACACCAGTCTCTATCACAGCCTGGGGAGGAGTTCTCCTGGGTGGTTGCAGGCCCTCTCTCACAGCAGATCAGTGCAGAGCTTACTGTCACCACACACCCTGCCCCCACATTCTCCTGTGGCCCTGCCTCCTCAAATTCACCCTTGACTAGGACCCATCAAAAGCAGTGCCACAAGCCTGGAAGTGGGCACACAGCCCTCATGGGTCAACACACCCCAGAGTGACTCCTGCCCCAGGGAGAGGAGAAGAAGACCACACATATAATTCCATCTGTGGCCCTAAGGGGCAGACATTGGATCTAACTTTAGGTCCCAATGAAAGCTTCTCAGGGGACAACACAGAGAAAGCACCCTACAATTTGGTGCCACTGCCTCTATGGCAAGCACCTGGTCTAACTCAGCTCAAGCCTAGGGCAACTCCAGACTGGCCCACTAACAACAGGGACCAAACTCTGCCCACAACAGGCAAAGAGAGACATTGCAGGGTGCCTGGGTGGCTCAGTCAGTTAAGCGTCCAACTTTGGCTCATGTCATAATCTCATGGTTAGTGGGTTCAAGCCCTACATCAGGCTCTGTGCTGACAGCTCAGAGCCTGGAGCCTGCTTCATATTCTGTGTGTCCTTCTCTCTCTGCTCTCTCCTGCTCATGCTCTGTCTCTCTCTGTCTCAAAAATAAGTATGCAAAAAATAAAAAAAAAAAGCCATTGCAAACAACTAGACTGAAGGCAAATGTGGCTCAGCCACAACAGTAGAGCACACACAACATACATAGGAGACACCCCTGAAGTACCAGTTTCTGATGAAAGGGGACGTTGCACTGCAGGGCACTGGAGGACCTCTTCTTTGTAAGGCCACTACTTTCAAGAGCAGGAGATGTAGCTGATTTTCCAAACACACAGAAACAGACACAAAGAGTTATGCAGAATGAGGAGACAGAGCAAGATGTCCCAAATGAAAGAACAGGACAAAATCACAGAAAAGACTTAAGCAAAATGGAGATAAATAATATGCCTAATAATTTAAAGTAATGATCATTAAGGTATTCTCTGAACTTGAGAACAGAGTGGAGGATATCAGTGAGACCCTTAACAATAAACAAGAACAAGTCAGAGATGAAGAAAATAATAGATGAAATTAAAAATACACTATATGTGATAATAGTAGACTGTGTAAAGCAGAAGAATGACTTAGCAACCTGGAGGATAGATTAATGGAAAGTAGTCAAGTTGAGCAGGTGAGAGAAAAAAAAAATTATGTGAAATGAGAATAGATTTAGAAAACTCAACAACATCATCAAGTATAATAACATTTGCATTGTAGTCATCTCAGAAGGAGATGAGAAAGAAAAGGAAACAGAACATTCATTTGAAGAAATAATAGCTGAAAACTTCCTGAATTTGGGGACAGAAACAGAAATCCAGATCCAGGAAACACAGAGTACCCTCAACAAAATCAACAAGGAGGTTCATACCAAGACACATAGTAATTAAAATAGCAAAAAGCAGTGATAAAGAAAGAATTTTAAAAGCAACAAGAGAAAAGAAAATAGTGACACACAAGGGAAATTCCATAAGGGTATCAGCTGATATTTTAGCAGAAACTTTGTAGGCTATAAGGGTGTGGCATCATATACTTTAAGTGCTGAAAGAAAAAAAAAACAACCAAGAATACTCTATCCAGCAAGTCTATCATTCAGAAAAGAAGGAGAGATAAAGAGTTTCCCAGAGAAACAAAAGTTAAAAGAATTCATGACCACTAAACCAGGCCTACAAGAAATGTTAAAGGGGAAAGGTTGAGTTGGAAGGAAAGAACATAAGCCAGAGTAAGAAAAGTAGAAAGCACAGAAGCAGCAAAATTAAGTATGTGTATAAAAATCAATCAAGGGATTCATAAAATAAAAGAATGTAAAGTATGACACCATATACCTAAAATGTTGGGGGCAGGGAGGAGTAGAGAATGGATTGAAATTTAAGCAACCATCAACTTAATATAGACTACTACATGCATGGTAACCACAAATCAAAAACCAGTAATACATGTACAAAAAAAAAAATAAAATAAAGAGAAAGGAATCCAAATAGATCACTAAAGAAAGGCAGCAAATCATGAGAGAAGAAAAGAACAGAGAAGAACTACAAAAACAACCATTAAACAAGTAACAAAATGGCAGTAAGTAAATACCTACTAATAATTATTGTGAATGTAAATGGACTAAATACTCCAATCAAAAGACACTAGGTGGAGAATAGATAAAAAAGCAAGACCTGTCTAAATGCTGCTTACAAAGACTCCTTTCAGACCTAAAGACAAATGTAGATTGAAAGTGAAGTGAAAAGCATTTACCATGCAAATAGAAGTGGAAAGAAAGCCAGGATAGCAATAGTTATATCAGACAAAATAGACTTTAAAACAAAGACTGTAACAAGAGACAAAGATGGACACTATATAATCATAAAGAGAACAATGCAACCAGAAGATAAAACAACTGTAAATATTTATGTATCCAACATAGTAGCACCCAGATACATAAAACAGCTAATAACAAAAATAAAGAAATTGATAATCATACAATAATAGTAGAGGATTTTAACATCCCACTTACATTGAGAGATACATGATCCAAACAAAATCAACAAGGAAACAGTGGCTTTGAAGGACACATTGGATGAGATGGATCTAACAATATATCCAGAACATTCCATTCTAAAACAGTAGAATGCACTTTCATTTCAAATGCACATGGAACATTCTACAGAACCATTATTATACTATATGTTAACTAACTTGGATTTAAATTAAAAAAAAGAATCACATGTTAGGCTACAAAACAAGTCTCAACAAATTAAAAAAAAATGAAGTCCTACCATGTACCTTTTCTAACCACAATGCTATGAAACTAGAAGTCAATTACAAGAAAAAATCTGGAAAGAACACAAATACACAGAAGTTAAATAACATGCAACTGAACAAGAATGGGTCAACCAAGAAATCAGAGGAAATAAAAAAATACATGGAGACAAATGAAAACGAAAATACAATGGTTGAAAATCTTTGGAATGCAGAAAAAGCTGTTCTAAGAGGGATGCTAATAGCAATACAGGGCTACCTCAAGAAACAAGAAAAATATCAAATAAACAGCCTAACCTTACACCTAAAGGAACCAGAAATAGAAGAACAAACAAAACACAAAACCATCAAAAGGAAGGAAATAATAAAGATTAGAGCAGATTAAACAAAATAGAAGCTAAAAAGTAAAACAAAACAAAAAACCAATAGAATAGAAAATGAATCCAGGAGCTGGTTCTTTGAAAAGATCTACAGAATTGATAAACCTCTAGCCAAGCCTCATCAAAAAAAGAGAGAAAGGTCTCAAACAAAATCAGAAATGAAAGAAGAGAAATAACAACCAACACCACAGAAATACAAATGATTTTAAGAGAGTATTATGAAAAATTATATGCCCAAAATTGAGCATCCTAGAACAAATGAATAAATCCTTAGAAACATATAAATTCCCAAAACTTAAATAGAAGAAATAAAATATTTGAACATATAATCAGCAAAGAAATTGCATCAATAATAAAAAAAAACTTTTGGGGCACCTGGGTGGCTCAGTTAGTTGAGCGTCCGACTTCAGCTCAGGTCATGATCTCACAGCTAGTGAGTTAAAGCCTCATGTCAGGCTCTGTGATGACAGCTCAGAGCCTGGAGACTGCTTTGAATTTTGCATCTCCCTTTTTCTCTACCCCTACCCCATTCACGCTCTGATTCTCTCTCTCTCCAAAATAAATAAACATTAAAAAAAGAATTAAAAAAAAACTTTCAACAAGAAAAAGGCCAGGACCAGATGGCTTTAAAGGCAAATTCTGCCAAGAATTTAAAGAAGAGTTAATACCCATTCTTCTCAAACTACTCCAGAAAGAAAAGAAAACTTCCAAATTCATTCTATGGGGCCAGCATTACTTTGATATC
The DNA here is from genome assembly GCF_024362965.1 of Panthera pardus. Taxonomy (NCBI): domain Eukaryota; kingdom Metazoa; phylum Chordata; class Mammalia; order Carnivora; family Felidae; genus Panthera; species Panthera pardus. The sequence continues at coordinate 85,667,911 of NW_026526721.1, forward strand.
AAAATGGGATAAAGACACTACAAAAAACGGAACTAGAGGTCAATAACTATGATGAGCATAGAAGCAAAAGTCCTCGACAAAATATAGGTAAACTGAATTTGACAATACATTAAAAACTCATTCACCATGATTTGGGTGCCAGTGTGGCTCAGTAGTTTAAGCTTGGTTTTGGCTCAGGTTATGATCTAGCGGCTTCCTGGGTTTGAGCCTCGCACTGGGCTCTGTGCTGACAGTGCAGAGCCTGTTTGGGATTCTCTCTCTCCCTCTTTCTCAGCCCCTCCCCACTTGCACTGTCTCTGGCTCTCTCTCAAAAATAAATACTTAAAAAAAATAAAATAAAAAAGTCATTCACCATGATCAAGTGGAATTTATTCCTGGGATGCTAGGATGGTTCATTACAAATCAATCACCATGATTCATCACATCAAGAAGAGAAAGGATAAAAATAATCCATATGATCATTTCAATAGATTCAGAAAATGTATTTGACAAAGTACAACATCCATTCATGATAAAAACCCTCAAGAAAGTAGGTTTAGAGGGAACATACCTCAACATTATAAAGGCTGTGTGTGAAAATCCCACAGCTAATGTTATACTCAATGGAGAAAAATGGAGAGCTTGTCCATTAGGATCAGGAACAAAACAAGTATGTCCACTTTCATCACTTTTATTCAACATAGTATTGGGAGTTCTAGCTACAGCAATCAGACAATAAAAAGAAATAAAATTAATCCATATTGGTAAGGAAGAAGTAAAACGTTCACTATTTGCAGATGACATGGTACTATACATAGAAAACCTGAAAGACTCCACCAAAAAACTACTGGAACTGATAAATGAACTCAGTAAGGTCACAGGATACAAAATCATTATATAGAAATGTGTTTATAGAAATTAAATACATTTCTATACACTAACAATGCAACAGTAGAAAGACAAATTAAGAAAACTCATTTATAATTGCACCAAAATTATAAAATACCTAGGAATAAACTTAACCAAGAAGTTGAAAAACATGTAGCATTAAAAGTATAAAACACTGTTGAAAGAAATTGAAGATGACACAAACAAATGGAAAGATATTCCATGCTCATGGATTGGAAGAACAAATATTATTAAAATGTCCATACTACCTAAAGCAATTCATAGATTTAATGCAATCCATGTCAAAATACCAACAACATTTTTCACAGAACTAGAACAAATAATCTTAGAATTTGTATGAAACCACAGAAGACCCAGAATAGCCAAAGCAATCATGAAAATGAAGAAAAAATTGGAGGTATCACAATCCCAGAAGTCAATATATACTACAAAACTGTAATAATCAAAACAGTATGGTACTCACACAAAATCAATGGAACACATAGATCACATAGACACATAGATCAATTGAACAGAATAGAGAGCCCAGAAATAAACCCACAATTATACGGTCAATTAATCTTCAGTAAAGGAGGAAAAAGTATGCAGTGGGGAAAGACAGTCTCTTCAACAATGATGTTGGGAAAACTGGACAACTACATGCAAAAGAATGAAAGTGGACCACTTTCTTATACTATACACAAAAAGAAATTCAAAATGGATAAAAACTTAAATGTGAGATCTGAAACCATAAAAATCATAGAAGAGAGCTCAGGCAGTAATTTCTATGACATTGGCTATAGAACATTTTTCTAGATACATCTCCTGAGGCAAAGGAAACAAAAGCAAAAGTAAACTGTTGGTACTATGCTAATAGTGTAAGAAACTTCTTCACAGAGAAGGAAACAATTAACAAAGGTAAAGGACAACCCACTGAATGGGAGACAACATTTGCAAATGACATATTCAAAAAAGAGTTAGCATCCAAAAAATATATAGCACTGATACAAGTTACCAACAAAAAAACCCAAATAATGTGATTAAAAATGGGCAGGAGACATAAACACTTTTCCAAAGAAGATATCCAGATGGCCAAGAGACACATGAAAAGATGCTCAACATCACTCATCATCAGGGAAATGCAGATCAAAACCATGATGAAATATCACTTCACATCTGTCAGAATGGCTAAACTCAAAAACACAGGAAACAGCAACTGTTGGTAAAGATATGGAGAAAAAGGAACCCTCATGCAGTGTTGATGGGAATACAAACTGGCACAGCCACTATAGAAAACAGTATGGAGTTTCCTCATAAAATTTAAAAATAGAATCACCATGTGATCCAGTAATTTCACTTCTGGATATTTACCCAAAGAAAATGAAGACTCTAATTCAAAATGGTAAGCACCCATATGTATACTGAAGCATTATTTACAATAGCTAGATTATGGAAGGAGCCCAAGTGTCCATTGATAGATGAATGAATAAAGGACAGGCAGGTATATTCATATAATGGAATATTACTCAGCCAGAAAAAGAATGCAATCTTGCCATTTGCAGGATGGATGGAGCTAGAGAGTATTATGCTAAGCAAAATAAGTTCAGACAGAGAAAGACAAATACCAGATGATTTCAGTCATGTGGCATTTTAAAAACCAAAATAAATAAATAAAGGAAAAAAGAGACAAACCAAAAAACACTCTTAAGTGTGGATAGCAAACTTATGGTTACCAGAAGGGAGGTGGGGGTGGGGGTGGATGGGTGAAATAGATGAAGAGGATTAAAAGGGCACACTTCTCATGATGAGCACTGAGTAATTTATAGATTTGTTGAATCACTGTATTGTACACCTGAAACCAATATGACATTATATGTTAACTATACTGGAATTGAGATTTAAAATGTCATGTATAATGTGAATTCTCAGCTAATGGTCCAGTGGAATTGGATAATGCTTCATCAACTCTTTGAGTTGAAATATGGAAACTACCATAAGTCAAGCTTTAAAGGACATTTCCTATACCCTGAGTACTTTCTTAGTGATATAATGAAATGTGAGGAAAACAGATGTGGATTGGTTAACCCCTCAGCCCTAGCCAGACTTAAATTTTTTTTTTTGTATTTCTCATTTCAATTTACTGTTTTAACATGTCATCTGTGCACACTAAATTCATTATGTAAAATGGGCTCAGGATGTTCCTCTTTGTTATTATCCCCCAGTGTGTCCAAAGGCAAGAGTCAGAGAGGAACTGGCAAGTAAATTAAAGGCCTTGGATTAGAGTGTATAGGAAACTAAATGGTGGCAGTGCATCTATCAGCCACACCGTTTGGCAATTGCAGTGCAATTACACTAGGCTCAGACACTAAATATAAAGTGTTATACAAACAGATTTAAAATGGGTGAGATGGAAGCCTATAGCACTTTTCTAGGATTAACACAACAGCCACTGTGAAGAGACAGAGAATCCCAGTGTATGTTCAATTTCTAAGAAATAGCAATTTGAGCAGAAGAAGCTCCACAGTGCAATATAATAACATTATTTTCCGTGTATAGTTTAAGACATAATGATTACTTCCCAAGAGGGCAGAGATCTTTGTAAAAGGGAAAGGTTATTGTGATTAAGGCAGGAAAAGACCAGCTAAAAAAGGAAAAACGAGATCATCTAAAAAGAAAACTTCAATTCGTGACAAAGAAAATACTTAGACTATGTTGTATAGTTCATTCCAAAAACTGTAATGGGTGCCTCAGAGAAGGGATAAAATGATGAGGAAGGGAGGATCCTACGGGAGAAATGTTGGTTCAGCCTGAGATAGATCTGAGTGATGATTATTGATAATGAGACCCAGGAGATTTCACCCAATTTTACATAACAAGTTTGGTAAGCTTTTTTTTTTTTTTTTTAATGTTTATTTATTTTTGAGAGAGAGAGAGAGAGATAGAGCACAAGCATGGGAGGGGCAGAGAGAGAGGGAGACACAGAAACCAAAGCAGGCTCCAGGCTCTAAGTTGTCAGCAGCACTTTCCATGGTGTGGGTAGCAAACTTATGTTTGCTTTTAGTTCTAAAAGATAGAGATTTGTTTTAAAATTAAAAAAAAATTGAGTGATACACACTATAAGAAATTCAGTTTATTTTTAATATATTTGCATTATTCTTGTTGCAAAGAAGATTGGTTAGAGGAAAATTGATTAATGTTTAATAACACCTGCTTTTTATGATACTGCATGCTTAAATATAATCACAATGAAGAATCAGAGGGTACCTTACATTACATAATATGAAATATTTTAAAGAAAGCTAGTTTTGAATTCTGCTTTTTAGGTTTTTATTTATTTATTTAAAATTTTTTTCAACATCTATTTTTGAGGGACAGAGAGAGAGCGTAAGTGGAGGAAAGACACAGAGAGAGAGAGACACAGAATCCGAAGCAGGCTCTTGGCTCTGAGTTGTCAGCACAGAGTCGGATGCGGGGATTGAACCTATAAACTGTGAGATCATGACCTGAGCCAAAGCCTGATGCTTAACCGACTGAACCACCAGGCGCCCTTCTGCTTTAGGTTTTCTGCTTTAGGTTGTGCTTAAATCATAATTCAATTCTCAGAAGACCTTAAATCATTTAGATATATGTATATTATAGAATGTGAGGGCGACCTGGCTGTGACATCTGTCACTCCATTGATCACCAGGGTTGATTCAGCTGGTCTGGCTGGCTAGGCGGGTGTCCCCTCCTCCCTCACCGCTCCATGTGTGTCCCTCCCTAAGCTGCACACTCAGTGGAAGAGGATGACCTTCACCGATAGGGTAAGATCATTCTTCGGTCAAGGGTTCTTTGGTCAAGGGTGTACAAGTAGCTGCGCTCTCTTGCTAGAACCTCCAAACAAGCTCTCAAGATATAGGTATGTTATACATAAGCTTTCTCTAGCAATTTATGAAATCAGGGGAAAAGTTTAATCAACCCTATGGCTTCTATCTTAGTGATTTAGTTACTTAATGTCCCTAGCAACCTTGATCAAGTCTTAGTTTGTAATTATTACAAAAGTTACAGACTTTTCCCCTCTTAATGGGGAAATAATAGTGAATATCTCCTCAACATCTCTCGTATTCTTCTTCCTTTTCTTTAACAAGTACTAGATCTACTTCAGGCCCTCATTATCTCTTCTCTGGTCTATAACAAGAACCTCTTAAATGGTCTTACTGCTTTCTGTTTCTTTCTTCTATCATCCAACCCACCTCCTGAGGACTAATCTTGCTAAAACAAAGCATAGGTTATGTCATCTTCTTGCACAAAATACTTCAATAATTTCCTATCACAATCTGATCTAAGCTCAGATAGCTTGCTTTGATTTGCTAGGCCATCACAATCCAGTTCCTTCATATATTTTATATGTTCTAGTCAAAGTTGGTAACTTCTCTGTAAGCATTCCCACCTCCACACTTAAGCGCTTCCTATCTGGAAAGTCTTCCCTATCATCTCTAGTTGCAGAAATCCTCATTATCCTGCAAAGTCTGACCTTGGCAAGTGCTTTCACTCTAACTCTACTATGTCCCAACCCATCCCAGTCCAGCCAAGATGAAGTGAGTTCTTTTTCCTCTGAATTCCCAAACTTTTCTGTGAACTAGCCTTATAGAAGTTATCATTGTTTTCCTTGCATTATAATGATTTGTGCTATATGGCAAAGTCCTTGAAGACCAAGATCATATCTCATCATCCCTATATCTCTCCACAGTACCAGTGGCCTACACATTGTGTTGCCTAATAAATTCTGTTGCTTGGCAGATGTATTTTAAAAAAAATTTTTAATGTTTATTTTTGAGGGGGGTGGGTAGGGAAGGGGCAGAGAGAGAGGGAGACACAGAATCTGAAGCAAGCTCCAAGCTCTGAGCTATCAGCACAGAGCCCGACATGGGGCTCAAACCCATGAACCATGAGATCATGACCTGAGCTGAAGTCAGACGCTTAACCAACTGAGCCAGCCAGGCATTTTGCTTGACAGATGTATTTATTGCAATATTGACTTGCCCAAACATTGCAGTTGCTATGCATCTTATTGGGAGAAATTGGGGGCTTCCAATAACTTTCAGTTACTTGTTTTGAAACTCTACTCATTTTAGGCCACATTTTAATGTAAAAAATTTTAATTAGAGTTGATAAAACTGGACACAATATGAGAAGAGTGGCAGAAAAGGAAATGCTACAGATTGTACTTGTGAATTTGTTGAGCTCAGGATAACGAAGCAGCATCTGTTCCAGAAATATCTACTAGTTAAGACCCAAGAAGTCAAACATACCTAACCATCCTGCATATCACATTTTTTCAGCAGGAGGTGCCAAGAAGAAAAGGAGCAATCTACCATCTGCTAAGCCATCTGTTTCATAAGACCTATTCCTTATTTAGTGCCATCAGAGTTTTCATTTCTTTAAAAAAAAAAAAAGATTAACATTGTCAAAGACCCCCAAATAAGAGCATATGATAACATTATCTAATAGCCATCTCAGTTAGCAGCAGCTTTTATATTTCTCAAAGTTGTTTCACTATTGAATTGTGTTCTTTCCAATGTGTGTAGTATGGAAAGAGCACAATCTATGAATCAGAAGCCCTGAGTCTGAATCAATCTCTGCTTCCTACTAACTTACCTAGGGCAGTTGCCTACATCTGACCTTAAACTTCTTTCCGTGTAAATGGACATAATATTTACCTCAAGGATGGGAGCTAAAATGTAAGCCCCTTGAGAAAGCAAGAATTTTCATCTGTTTGTTCACTGATGCATCCCAAGCACCCAGATCATTGGCACATAGAAGATGTTCAATAAATACTTGTTAATGGGTAATATCGAAATAAAATTGATACCTATTGAAATGCTTTGAAGAGTATTTATCCAAATAATAGAGTTTTAGGTTTAGGAGTGTGTCACCTAATTCAGTTATCTTGTTTTATAGATAAGTAAACTAAGAACCAGAAAGGCTGACCTGCACAAGATCTTGAAACCACACAGTTGTGAAGCTAGCACAACAATCCAGGCTTCCTAAATTCTAGTTCAGTTCTCTTCTGTTGAACCACACCTTCTTTTTTAAATCATATGATCAGTCCATTACCTTAGTACAGTATTTTACAGACTTTAGTCCTGTGTGTACCACTTCATGTATTTTTGCAGTGTTTACATACATTATTATTTCCTTACTATTCTTTAGGTTGAGTTAAATCACTGAACGTAAACACTTTATCTGTGTCTTATCTTAAGCAATAATGCCCATGGAATAATTTGTTATTTCAAGTATACAAGAAAATAAGTAATGTTTTCTTAATGTATATTAAAATGAAAAATGTACACTTAAGTACTATCTAAAATTGTTTTGCCTATCTGCAGTAGTACATATTTCATATTAGGGAAATACTGCTTAGAACTATCTGTGATGCATTATTACTTTATATGAATATTTTTCATAGGATAAAATAGCAAAGGAATTTCTTTTTTTTTTTTTTTTTTTTTTTAAATGTTGCTAACTTTTTTATTGCAAACAATTTGCCGATACATCTAACTTCTTGCCTATTTTGATTAATTTTTTTTTTTTTTTTTTAATATATGAAATTTACTGTCAAATTGGTTTCCATACAACACCCAGTGCTCATCCCAAAAGGTGCCCTCCTCAATACCCATCACCCACCCTGCCCTCCCTCCCACCCTGCCCTCCCTCCCCCCCCCATCAACCCTCAGTTTGTTCTCAGTTTTTAACAGTCTCTAATGCTTTGGCTCTCTCCCACTCTAACCTCTTTTTTTTTTTTTTCCTTCCCCTCCCCCATGGGTTTCTGTTATGTTTCTCAGGATCCACATAAGAGTGAAACCATATGGTATCTGTCTTTCTCTGTATGGCTTATTTCACTTAGCATCACACTCTCCAGTTCCATCCATGTTGCTACAAAAGGCCATATTTCATTTTTTCTCATTGCCACGTAGTATTCCATTGTGTATATAAACCACAATTTCTTTATCCATTCATCAGTTGATGGACATTTAGGCTCTTTCCATAATTTGGCTATTGTTGAGAGTGCCGCTATAAACATTGGGGTACAGGTGCCCCTATGCATCAGTACTCCTGTATCCCTTGGATAAATTCCTAGCAGTGCTATTGCTGGGTCATAGGGTAGGTCTATTTTTAATTTTCTGAGGAACCTCCACACTGCTTTCCAGAGCGGCTGCACCAATTTGCATTCCCACCAACAGTGCAAGAGGGTTCCTGTTTCTCCACATCCTCTCCAGCATCTATAGTCTCCTGATTTCTTCATTTTGGCCACTCTGACTGGCGTGAGGTGGTATCTGAGTGTGGTTTTGATTTGTATTTCCCTGATAAGGAGCGACGTTGAACATCTTTTCATGTGCCTGTTGGCCATCCGGATGTCTTCTTTAGAGAAGTGTCTATTCATGTTTTCTGCCCATTTCTTCACTGGGTTATTTGTTTTTCGGGTGTGGAGTTTGATGAGCTCTTTATAGATTTTGGATACTAGCCCTTTGTCCGATGTGTCATTTGCAAATATCTTTTCCCATTCCGTTGGTTGCCTTTTAGTTTTGTTGGTTGTTTCCTTTGCTGTGCAGAAGCTTTTTATCTTCATAAGGTCCCAGTAATTCACTTTTGCTTTTAATTCCCTTGCCTTTGGGGATGTGCCGAGTAAGAGATTGCTACGGCTGAGGTCAGAGAGGTCTTTTCCTGCTTTCTCCTCTAAGGTTTTGATGGTTTCCTGTCTCACATTCAGGTCCTTTATCCATTTTGAGTTTATTTTTGTGAATGGTGTGAGAAAGTGGTCTAGTTTCAACCTTCTGCATGTTGCTGTCCAGTTCTCCCAGCACCATTTGTTAAAGAGACTGTCTTTTTTCCATTGGATGTTCTTTCCTGCTTTGTCAAAGATGAGTTGGCCATACGTTTGTGGGTCTAGTTCTGGGGTTTCTATTCTATTCCATTGGTCTATGTGTCTGTTTTTATGCCAATACCATGCTGTCTTGATGATGACAGCTTTGTAGTAGAGGCTAAAGTCTGGGATTGTGATGCCTCCTGCTTTGGTCTTCTTCTTCAAAATTACTTTGGCTATTCGGGGCCTTTTGTGGTTCCATATGAATTTTAGGATTGCTTGTTCTAGTTTCGAGAAGAATGCTGGTGCAATTTTGATTGGGATTGCATTGAATGTGTAGATAGCTTTGGGTAGTATTGACATTTTGACAATATTTATTCTTCCAATCCATGAGCAGGGAATGTCTTTCCATTTCTTTATATCTTCTTCAATTACCTGCATAAGCTTTCTATAGTTTTCAGCATACAGATCTTTTACATCTTTGGTTAGATTTATTCCTAGGTATTTTATGCTTCTTGGTGCAATTGTGAATGGGATCAGTTTCTTCATTTGTCTTTCTGTTGCTTCATTGTTAGTGTATAAGAATGCAACTGATTTCTGCACATTGATTTTGTATCCTGCAACTTTGCTGAATTCATGTATCAGTTCTAGCAGACTTTTGGTGGAGTCTATCGGATTTTCCATGTATAATATCATGTCATCTGCAAAAAGCGAAAGCTTGACTTCATCTTTGCCAATTTTGATGCCTTTGATTTCCTTTTGTTGTCTGATTGCTGATGCTAGAACTTCCAGCACTATATTAAACAGCAGCGGTGACAGTGGGCATCCCTGTCGTGTTCCTGATCTCAGGGAAAAAGCTCTCAGTTTTTCCCCGTTGAGGATGATGTTAGCTGTGGGCTTTTCATAAATGGCCTTTATGATCTTTAAGTATGTTCCTTCTATCCCGACTTTCTCAAGGGTTTTTATTAAGAAAGGGTGCTGGATTTTGTCAAAGGCCTTTTCTGCATCGATTGACAGGATCATATGGTTCTTCTCTTTTTTTTTGTTAATGTGATGTATCACGTTGATCGATTTGCGAATGTTGAACCAGCTCTGCATCCCAGGAATGAATCCCACTTGATCATGGTGAATAATTCTTTTTATATGCTGTTGAATTCGATTTGCTAGTATCTTATTAAGAATTTTTGCATCCATATTCATCAGGGATATTGGCCTGTAGTTCTCTTTTTTTACTGGGTCTCTGTCTGGTTTAGGAATCAAAGTAATACTGGCTTCATAGAATGAGTCTGGAAGTTTTCCTTCCCTTTCTATTTCTTGGAATAGCTTGAGAAGGATAGGTATTATCTCTGCTTTAAATGTCTGGTAGAACTCCCCTGGGAAGCCATCTGGTCCTGGACTCTTATTTGTTGGGAGATTTTTGATAACCGATTCAATTTCTTCGCTGGTTATGGGTCTGTTCAAGCTTTCTGTTTCCTCCTGATTGAGTTTTGGAAGAGTGTGGGTGTTTAGAAATTTGTCCATTTCTTCCAGGTTGTCCAATTTGCTGGCATATAATTTTTCATAGTATTCCCTGATAATTGTTTGTATCTCTGAGGGATTGGTTGTAATCATTCCATTTTCATTCATGATTTTATCTATTTGGGTCATCTCCCTTTTCTTTTTGAGAAGCCTGGCTAGAGGTTTGTCAATTTTGTTTATTTTTTCAAAAAACCAACTCTTGGTTTCGTTGATCTGCTCTACAGTTTTTTTAGATTCTATATTGTTTATTTCTGCTCTGATCTTTATTATTTCTCTTCTTCTGCTGGGTTTAGGCTGCCTTTGCTGTTCTGCTTCTATTTCCTTTAGGTGTGCTGTTAGATTTTGTATTTGGGATTTTTCTTGTTTCTTGAGATAGGCCTGGATTGCAATGTATTTTCCTCTCAGGACTGCCTTCGCTGCCTCCCAAAGCGTTTGGATTGTTGTATTTTCATTTTCGTTTGTTTCCATATATGTTTTAATTTCTTCTCTAATTGCCTGGTTGACCCACTCATTCGTTAGTAGGGTGTTCTTTAACCTCCATGCTTTTGGAGGTTTTCCAGACTTTTTCCTGTGGTTGATTTCAAGCTTCATAGCATTGTGGTCTGAAAGTATGCATGGTATAATTTCAATTCTTGTAAACTTATGAAGGGCTGTTTTGTGACCCAGTATATGATCTATCTTGGAGAATGTTCCATGTGCACTCGAGAAGAAAGTATATTCTGTTGCTTTGGGATGCAGAGTTCTAAATATATCTGTCAAGTCCATCTGATCCAATGTATCATTCAGGGCCCTTGTTTCTTTATTGACTGTGTGTCTAGATGATCTATCCATTTCTGTAAGTGGAGTGTTAAAGTCCCCTGCAATGACCACATTCTTATCAATAAGGTTGCTTATGTTTATGAGTAATTGTTTTATATATCTGGGGGCTCGGGTATTTGGCGCATAGACATTTATAATAGTTAGCTCTTCCTGGTGGATAGACCCTGTGATTATTATATAATGCCCTTCTTCATCTCTTGTTACAGCCTTTAATTTAAAGTCTAGTTTGTCTGATATAAGTATGGCTACTCCAGCTTTCTTTTGGCTTCCAGGAGCATGATAAATAGTTCTCCATCCCCTCACTCTCAATCTAAAGGTGTCCTCAGATCTCAAATGAGTCTCTTGTAGACAGCAAATAGATGGGTCTTGTTTTTTTATCCATTCTGATACCCTGTGTCTTTTAGTTGGCGCATTTAATCCATTTACATTCAGTGTTATTATAGAAAGATATGGGTTTAGAGTCATTGTGATGTCTGTATGTTTTATGCTTGTAGTGATGTCTCTGGTACTTTGTCTCACAGGATCCCCCTTAGGATCTCTTGTAGGGCTGGTTTCGTGGTGACAAATTCCTTCAGTTTTTGTTTGTTTGGGAAGACCTTTATCTCTCCTTCTATTCTAAATGACAGACTTGCTGGATAAAGGATTCTCGGCTGCATATTTTTTCTGTTTAGCACACTGTAGATATCGTGCCAAGCCTTTCTGGCCTGCCAAGTTTCAAAGGAGAGATCAGTCACGAGTCTTATAGGTCTCCCTTTATATGTGAGGGCCCGTTTATCCCTTGCTGCTTTCAGAATTTTCTCTTTATCCTTGTATTTTGCCAGTTTCACTATGATATGTCGTGCAGAAGATCGATTCAAGTTACGTCTGAAGGGAGTTCTCTGTGCCTCTTGGATTTCAATGCCTTTTTCCTTCCCCAGTTCAGGGAAGTTCTCAGCTATAATTTGTTCAAGTACCCCTTCAGCACCCTTCCCTCTCTCTTCCTCCTCTGGGATACCAATTATGCGTATATTATTTTTTTTTAGTGTATCACTTAGTTCTCTAATTTTCCCCTCATACTCCTGGATTTTTTTATCTCTCTTTCTTTCAGCTTCCTCTTTCTCCATAACTTTATCTTCTAGTTCACCTATTCTCTCCTCTGCCTCTTCAAGCCGAGCCATCGTGGATTCCATTTTGTTTTGCAATTCGTTTAAAGCGTTTTTCAACTCCTCGTGACTCTTCCTTAGTCCCTCGATCTTTGTGGCAAGAGATTCTCTGCTGTCCTGTATACTGTTTTCAAGCCCAGCGATTAATTTTATGACTATTATTCTAAATTCACTTTCTGTTATATTATTTAAATCCTTTTTGATCAGTTCATTAGCTGTTGTTATTTCCTGGAGATTCTTCTGAGGGGAATTCTTCCGTTTGGTCATTTTGGAGAGTCCCTGGCGTGGTGAGGACCTGCAGTGCACTTCCCCTGTGCTGTGGTGTATAACTGGAGTTAGTGGGCGGGGCCGCAGTCTGACCCGATATCTGCCCCCAGCCCACTGCTGGGGCCACAGTCAGACTGGTGTGTGCCTTCTCTTCCCCTCTCCTAGGGGCGGGATTCACTGTGGGGTGGCGTGGCCCGTCTGGGCTACTTGCACACTGCCAGGCTTGTGTTGCTGGGGATCTGGCGTATTAGCTGGGGTGGGTAGGCAAGGTGCACGGGGGCTGGAGGGGCAGGCTTAGCTCGCTTCTCCTTAGGTGATCCACTTCAGGAGGAGCCCTGTGGCAGCGGGAGGGAGTCAGATCCGCTGCCGGAGGTTTGGCTCCGCAGAAGCACAGAGTTGGGTGTTTGCGCGGAGCGAGCAAGTTCCCTGGCAGGAACTGGTTCCCTTTGGGATTTTGGCTGGGGGATGGGCGGGGGAGATGGCGCTGGCGCCTTTGTTCCCCGCCAAGCTGAGCTCTGCCGTCCGGGGGCTCAGCAGCTCTCCCTCCCTTTGTCCTCCAGCCTTCCCGCTTTCCGAGCAGAGCTGTTAACTTCTGACCTCCCAGACGCTAAGTCGCGCTTGCTGTCGGAACACAGTCCGTCCGGCCCCTCCGCTTTTGCCAGCCAGACTCGGGGGCTCTGCTTGGCCGGCGAGCCGCCCCTCCGCCCCGGCTCCCTCCCGCCAGTCCGTGGAGCGCGCACCGCCTCGCCGCCCTTCCTACCCTCTTCCGTGGGCCTCTAGTCTGCGCTTGACTCCGGAGACTCCCTTCTGCTAATCCTCTGGCGGTTTTCTGGGTTCTTTAGGCAGGTGTAGGTGGAATCTAAGTGATCGGCAGGACGCGCTGTGAGCCCCGCGTCCTCCTACGCCGCCATCTTCCGGCAAGCCTCAGGAATTTCTAATATAGTCAACTCATGACTTTTTATATTAAAGGAATATAGATAATTTAAAATATGAAAAAAATTATAAATTTAGCTTACATTTTTTTCCCTCTTGTTCTGTCTCAGTGGAAATGGAGGGTAAGATTGTTGTGCTATTGTAGTGGGTATAGAAATTTCATAGCTACAAAGTTTGATGTGCAAAAATGGAAATTTATTTCTTTATAATTATACTTAGTTCTCCCATACCTGCTATTGGTGGAGAATTTAACTAGTCACTGAGAGGTTAATATAGACGCTTGGGAATTTGGTCTCATCTCTTTTTTTTGTTTCAATAAATACATCATCAAATAAGGGTCTTGTCTTTTCCCTTCCTCTTTCCTTTTTCCATGAGGAAATCTAAGGTCAGCTCAGAGTACAGTAAGTCGGTGGCAAAGAGGGTGCTGTCATATCTGAGCTCAGGTTCTCTTTTTTCCTCTCTGTCCTTGCAGTTTCATTCCTTTTCAGTCCAAAGGTTTTGTTTTGTTTTTAAATATTTTTTCACGTGTGTCTCAAAACTAGACTTCTACATGAACATTCATTATTCCACGTTATAATAGTTTACGGTGTGCTTGCTATATGCTGAAACCACCAAGCTGTTAGTCTTTTTGGTATCAAAAATCACTTTTCTTTCTCCTAGGATCCCACCTCTTGAAACTGAAAACCTTTACTTTAAAGGCTGTTAGCTTTGTTATGGGCTTTTTGGAGGTAATAATGTGAACTGTAGAAATTTCTAATCCTAAATCATTCTTGTGATAATATGTGTCTCTGAATAGGGACAGGGTCACATACAGGGAAGTGGAGGAGAGGGAAGGCATATCAATTGAAAAAATGCTTATTTCAATACACTATGCATGGTACAAATCCTTCATCTGTATATGCACTTTTAACTGTTCCTTTATAATATCTTTGTTTTTCAGGCAAAAATAATCATAATCCCTAATTTCTTTTTTCAGTTCTCATTTTTAAAATCCTTTAATCAATTTGCTGGCTCTCTGTGGTATCCTCATATTATATGGATACTACAGTTATAACATCTATACTTGTGTAGCCTTTTTAGTTTTGAATAGAAAACCTTTTTATATAAATACCTCTAATTTTTCCCTATAAATCTATTAGGGAGATAGTAATAGTCACAAAGACAAGGAAATTGAGGACAGAAAAATCTAATGAGAAAGTAATGACATTTTTTTATAAAAAGTATAATTATGAAACACATACGTACATATTTATGGAGGACATGGGAAAAATATCTTATAATTTTGGGTTTTTTAAACTAATATTTGATTGATTAAAGTTATATATTACAAAATCTGTTTTTTATTAAGCCTTAAAGTTCAGCGTACTTTTTGCCATTATATTTTAAAGTCTAGTATTTTTTAATATAAAAGTAACATTTCAGTGTTTTGGGGTTAGAATTCAATTAACTCAGTTGTAACAGATTTAATTCCTCTGAACAATTTGTTCTATTATTAAACTTCTAAATTGCCTTAAACATTAACATTTCATTATTAAATTTAACATATTCAATACTTTAGCCTTTCAAATATCCAAAAGGGAAGATTTATAGTCCAAGTGAACAAAACTTCCTGACAACTTTAGCAACTCTTACAAACTTAATTAAACTTAGAGGGAAGCATTATGTTAACCATTCCAATGTTTTTTAAAAACTTAAAAAATTCTCCTATACCTGAGACCTTAAAATCAAAGCTTAATATGTCAGATTTTCTTAGATATTGTAAACATTTTATTTTAAGTTTATTTATTTATTTTTGAGAGAAAGAGAGAGAGTACAAGTGGGGTAGGGACAGAGAGAGAGGGAGAGAGAATTCTAAGCAGGTACACAGCCTGATACAGGGCTGGAACTCATGAACCATTTGATCATTACCTGAGCTGAGCTCAAGAGTCAGATGCTTAACCAACTGCCACCCAGGTGCCCCTTATAAACATTTTAAGTAATAAACATTATCTTAAAGCAAATGCAAAAAATATGAATACTAAGATTTTGTCATACTGTATGACTTCCATAGTTCACTATGTAGGTTCCTAGAGTTGTAAAGTCACTTAGCCAAGTTAAAAGGAACACATTTTACTAGATTAAAAACTTGATATTTAAAAAAAAAAAAATTTTTTTTAACGTTTATTTATTTTTGAGACAGAGAGAGACAGAGCATGAACGGGGGAGGGTCAGAGAGAGAGGGAGACACAGAATCTGAAACAGGCTCCAGGCTCCGAGCAGTCAGCACAGAGCCCGACGCGGGACTCGAACTCACATACCGTGAGATCGTGACCTGAGCCGAAGTCGGCGGCTTAACCGACTGAGCCACCCAGGCGCCCCAAAAACTTGATATTTTAATACATTTGCTTGGAGGTCAGATATTCTAGGTTGAATCTAAGGATCATAAAATTTTAGTATGATTGTGCCCAAATTATAAATGGGAACTCTGGAATCATTCTCATCATAGTTACTGTACCGGGGACCTGTAAGTAGACTTCCGCTCTCATCTGGGGTTTAGTCTTGCAACTCCTTACTGGTTCTTTAGTAGTCTTTTTCATGTTTTATCTTCATCAAATGATTGTGTTCAATTTATATTTTTAGACTTTGATTAGAGTTTGCATTATTTTTTTTTTTTTTTTTAATTTTTTTTTTCAACGTTTTTTATTTATTTTTGGGACAGAGAGAGACAGAGCATGAACGGGGGAGGGGCAGAGAGAGAGGGAGACACAGAATCGGAAACAGGCTCCAGGCTCCGAGCCATCAGCCCAGAGCCTGACGCGGGGCTCGAACTCACGGACCGCGAGATCGTGACCTGGCTGAAGTCGGACGCTTAACCGACTGCGCCACCCAGGCGCCCCGAGTTTGCATTATTTTTTAATTCAAGGTCTTCTCTTCTAGGGGTTTTGTTTTGTTTTGTTTTGTTTTTTAGCTCTATAATAGTTTTAATTTATCTTGGTTGTCCCTCAGCCACAACTCTGTGGTCATTTTAATACCAGTTATTTTCAGTGTGCCATTTACTATTTTTTTTAATGCTTCATCAGACCTTTTAAGTCTATCAATAAGTTTTTTTTTTTAAGTTCAAACACAATTCCAAACAGTCTGTCTGTTCCTTTTTCTTTTCAGCACTGTAGAACTCCCTTCTAAAGGTCTCTGTCTCAGCAGCAGCCTGAATGACTGTTCTTTGGTCTAGTGCAAGCTGTCATCCTGAAATTTTCCTTTGTTGCTCTCTTGTTTCAGGTCCCTTATTTTCTGGGTTCCCACTTTTTCCTCTTTTTTTTTTAATATGAATCCTCATTTTACTGAAACATGTAGTCTAATAGCTTCCTATTGCCTCCATACTTGAATTCTACGGGAAGAATTATCTCATTTCTTGTTATCCTACCCTGCCAGTACTGAGATATCAAATTCTAGTCATTTTGTAAGATACTATTCCCTTTGGCTTTCCCTGCTGGAAGTTTGCTGACAATCCTTGTCTACTTGGTCTCCTCTAATGTTATTTTAAGGGAATTTATATTACATTTAACTGGAAGTTTCTACACTTCATTTTAATTTTCTTCTCTCTTACCACTTCTTTCTTATGACCAACCCAAAAGAAGTGCCTCACAGAGTAACTGCCACATATTAACCCTCAGTATTTGTTAAGTGAAAGACACATAGATGAGGTTGTTGATCTTCCTACATACTATGGAAGAAAAGACTTCACTAGTTTGTCAAAAAATGTATCACATTATTTAGGTAGAAATTCAAAAGGCAAGTTTTTTTTCTCTTTAATTTTTATCAAGAGGCTATTGTTTGTAAGAATTTTTTTTTAAAGGCATTGAGGGAACATTAAAAATCTGAGATCTGTATCAATAAGAATAAAATTTAAGTCATGTTAAATAGATGGTTCTTGTAAGTAAGTAAAAACTGACATAGGTGCATTAGAAAGCCATAGTAATTCTTAATAAGTTTCTTAATTAGGAAAAAATAGCATGCCGATGGCAAACATTAGAATGACTAAACCTGAAGTTCCTTTGCTCTTTATTATGTGAAATGACCATATACTTTTTTTTTTGTTTTTTTGTTTTTTTTTTGTTCAGACCAGGACTGTTCAGAAGCGAAAGGGAGGGAGGCCCTATCAATTATGCAGCAATTGGTGTAAACCAGAACTGTCCTAGGTGAACTGGGATAAAAGGTCTCTTTACTGATATTGTAGATAAGATTGAGGAAGACCTAGATATAGTATTTGCAGAAGAGAAAGTTAGGGTAAGGTTCTGGGAGATATCCAGGATATTGTGGATCTGTAATGTAAGTAAGATACAGGATTGCTATTTTAATAAATAAAATAGACTATATATTTAGTCTATCTGAAGGACAATATATTCAATGAAATTAAAATAATAGGTTTTTGAAGTTTGAGATTCATCATCAGAACAGGTTATAAACTTATTAGAAATAAAAGATTTCCCCCATTTAAAGTAGTTAATCAGTGTATCATAATGAGAAGTAATACTATATTCTAGCTTGGGAGTCTTCTCTACAGTGCCATCACTAGAAGTAAAGGAAAAGAAAAGAAAAACTTGAACCCTCTCAACCCCAAAAACAAAAACAAAAACCTCACCACAAAATGTAATTTGCCTCTTCTTCCTTGTGTTATCAAAATAGTTCATTGTGCTATTCATAAACACTACCTTCATCTAGAACCAAATAGCACCCTTCATCTAGAACCAAATAGCAACCAAATACAACAAAATGTTTCCCCATAAACTTTGAGATTTATTATGACAATATAATTAAATAGATAATTTATTGTCAATATAAATAACTTAAAAATATTAGGCAAACTTAGAACCATTTTTATCATGATTAGACATTAGTAAAACATTGATTTTTTTTGCAGTTTCTATTCTATTTTGGCCATTTGAGTGATGCTGAGTTGTGCTGCCTCATGAGTTTTTGGTTTGTCTTGTTTCTGAAATAGTTTTTTATTAGTTTAGTTTGGAGGGAACATTCTGCCACATGCCATACACACACACACACACACACACACACACACACACACACACACACACAATTGCCCCAAATCTAGATAGTTTCAAATATTTGTCAGTATTGCTTTCTGGTGACTTTACTCAAAGTAGTGATTAGATAAAATACTAAGATGGAGGAATTCATCCCAAAAGAAAGAACAAGAAAAGTTCATGGCCAGAGATCTAATTGAAATACATACAACTAATATCCCTGATCTAAAATATAAAATTTTTTAATTAGTTTTCTTTATTTTTGAGAGGCAGAGAGAGACAGCACGTGTAGGGGAGGGGCAGAGAGAGAGAGAGAGACACAGAATCAGAATCAGGCTCCAGGCTCTGAGCTGTCAGCACAGAGCCCGATGCAGGGCCCGAACTCACAAACCGTGAGACCATGACCTGAGCCAACGTCGGACGCTCAACTGACTGAGCCACCCAGTTGCCCCACCCTGATCTAAAATTTAAAACAACAATCATAAGGATACTAACAGGGCTTGCAGAAAGCAAGAAGACACCAGGGAGTCTCTTACCACAGAGATACAAGACCTAAAACTAGTCAGGCCAGAATAAAAAATGCTATAACCAATATGTGAAACTGGCTGGATATAATGGCCACAAGGGTGGAAGAAGCAGAGGAATGAATAAGTGATATAGAAGATAAAATTATGGAAAATGATGAAGCTGAAAAGAAGAGGGGGAAAAATGTTGGATCACAAAGGGAGACTTAGGGAACTCAGTTACTCCATAAAATGTAACAGCATTCGTATCATAGGACTCTCCAAAGAAGATGAGAGGAGCAGGTTTATTTGAGAAAATTATACCTGAAAATTTCCCTAATCTGGTGAAGGAAACAGACATCCAAACTCAGGAAATACAGAGAATTCCTATCAAAATCAACAAAAGTAGGCCAACACTAAGACATATTGTAGTAAAATTTGCAAAATACAGAGATAAGGAAAAATTTATAAAAGCACCAAGGGAAAAGAAATTCCTAACTTATAAAGGGAAGATGACTAAGGTTAATAGCAGATCTATCCACAGAAACTGGGCAGGCCAGAAGGGAGTGGCAGAAAATATTCAATGTAATGATGGGGAAAAATATGCAGCCAAGAATACTTTTCAGCAAACCTGTCATTCAGAATATAAGGAGAGGCAAAGTGTTTTCCAGACAAAAACTAAAGGACTTTGTGACCACTAAAGCAGTCCTATAAGAAATATTAAAGGGGACTCTTTGAGTGGGAAAGAAAGACTAAAAGTGACAAAGACCAGAAAGGAATGGAGAAACAACACTCAACAGTAATAAAATAGCACTAAATTCATATCTATCAATAATCACTCTTATGCAAATGGACTAAATACTCCAATCAAAAGACATAGAGTATCAGAGTAGATAAAAAAAAACAAGACACATCTATATGCTGCCTGTAAGAGATTCATTTTAGACCTAAAGACACCTGGTGACTGAAAGTGAGGGGATGGATAACCATTTGTTGTGCTAATGGACATCAAAAGAAAGCCAGAGTATCCATACTTATATCAGACAAGTGAAATTTTAAATGAAAGACTGTAAGAAGAGATTAAGAAGGGCACTATATCATAATAAAGGAGTCTATCCAACAAGATCTAACAATCGTAAATATTTATGCCCCCAACTTAGAGACACCCATATATATAAATCAATTAATAACAAACATAAACTCATTGATAATAATACAATAATAATAGTAGAGGACTTTAACACCTCATAGCAACAGACAGATCACCTAAGCAGAAAATCAACAAGGAAACAATGGTTTTGAATGACACACTGGATCAGATGGATTTAACAGATGTATTCACAACATTTCATCTGCTAAAGCAAAGGAATACACATTCCTTTCAAGTGCACATGGAACATTCTCCAGAACAGATTAATACTGGGATACAAATCAGGCCTCAACAAAAAAAGATACAAAAGATACAAAAAAGATTGAGAGCATATCATGCATAGTTTCTGACAACAATGCTATGAAACTTGAAGTAAACTACAAGAAAATATTTGGTAAGACCACTAATACTTGGAGGTTAAAGAACATCCTACTAGGGATAAATGGGTTAGCCAGGCAATTAAAGAAAAAATAAAAAATACATGGAAACAAATTAAAATACAACAGTCCAAAACCTTTGGGATGCAGCAAAAGTGGTTCCAACAGGAACATGTATAGCAATACAGATCTATCTCAAGAAGCGAGAAAAGTCTCAAATATATAACCTAACCTCACACTTCAAGGATCTAGAAAAGGAACAGCAAATAAAGCCTACAGCCAGCAGAAGGGAAATAATAAAGATTAGAGAAGAAATAAATGGTATAGAAACAAACAAACAAGCAAACAAACACCACAGTAGAACAGATCAATGAAACTAGGAGCTGGTTTGTTGAAATAATTAATAAAATTGATAACTCCCTAGCCAGAATTACAAAGAGAAAGGGGGAGAGAGAGAGAGAGAGAGAGAAAGAGAGAGAGAGAGAGAGAAAGAGAGAGAGAGAGAGAAAGAGAGAGAGAGAGAGAGAGAGAGAGAGAGAAAGGATCCAAGTAAATAATATCATGAATGAAAGCAGAAATATCACAACCAACACCACAGAAATACAATCATAAACGAATATTATGAAAAATTATATGACAACTAATTGGGCAATCTGGAAGAAATGGATAAGTTCCTAGAAACATACAAACTACCAAAACTGAAACAGGATGAAATAGAAAATTTGAACAGACATATAACCAGTAAAAAAATTGAATGAATAATCAAAAATCTTGCAACAAACCAAAGTCCAGGACCAGATGGCTTCCCAGGGGAATTCTACCAGACATTTAAAACAGAGTTTATACCTATTCTTCTCAAGCTCTTCCAAAAAATAAAAATGGAGGGAACGTTTCCAAACTCATTCTATGAAGCCAGCATGACACTGATTCCAAAACCAGACAAAGACCCCACTAAAAAGAATTATAGGCCAATATCCCTGATGAACATGGAAACAAAAATTGTCAAGAAGATACTAGCAAATTGAATTCAACAGTACATTAAAAGAATTATTCACCACAATCAACTGGTATATATTCATGGGTTGCAGGGCTGGTTCAATATTCACAAGTCAATCAACATGATTTACCACATTAAAAAAAGAAAGGATAAGAACATATGGTCCTCTCAATAGATGCAGAAAAATCATTTGAAAAAATACAACATCCTTTCTTGATAAAAACCCTCAAGAAAGAAGGTATAGAAGGAAATACTTCAAGATCATAAAGGCCATATATGAAAGACCCACTGCTAATATTATCCTAAATGGGGAAAAACTGAGAGCTTCCCCTGTAAGGTCAGGAACACAACAGTGACATTCATCCACCACTGTTGTTCAACATAGTACCAGAAGTCCCAGCCTCAGGGCTCAGACAACAAAAAGAAGTAAAAGGAATTCAGATTGGAAAGAAAGAAGTCAAACTTTCACCATTTTCAGACAACTTGATATTCTATGTAGAAAATCTGAAAGACTCCGCCAAAAAATTGCTAGAACTGATACACAAATTCAGTCAAGTTGCAGGATACAAAATCAACATGCAGAAATATGTTGCATTTCTATACACCAATAGTGAAAAGGAAGTCAATGAATCAATCCCATTTAAAATTGCACCAAAACCCATAAGATATATAGGAATAAACCTGATCAAAGAGGTAAAAGATCTGTACTTTGAAAACTATAGAACACTTATGAGAGAAATGGAAGACACAAAGAAATGGAGAAACCTCCATGCTCATGAATTGGAAGAACAAATATTGTTAAATTGTCTATAGTACCCAAAGCAATCAACACATTCAATACAATCCCTATCAACATCATCATCCCTATCATCAACCACCAGCATTTTTCACAGAGCTAGAACAAAAAATCTTAAAATTTGTGTGGAACTACAAAATACTCCTAGTAGCCAAAGCAATTTTGAAAATGAAAAACAAAACTGGAGGCATCACAATTCTGGACTTCGTTCTATATTACAAAGTGATAGTCATTAAGACAGTATGGTCCTGGCACAAAAACAGACACATTGAACAATGGAACAGAATAGAAAACCCAGAAATGGAGCCAAAACTATAAGGTCAATTATTCTTCAACAAAGCAAGAAAGAATATCCAATGGAAAAAAGTCTCTTTAACAAATGGTGCAGGGGAAAACTGAACAGCAACATGCAGAAGAATGAACCTGGACCACTTCCTTACACCATACACAAAAAAAATTCAAAATGGATGAAAGACCTAAATGTGAGACAGGAAACCATCAAAACTCTACAGTAGAAGACAGGCAGCAAACTCTTGGACCTTGGCCATAGCAACCAAGAGACTTCTTACAAAGATATGAATAGACATTATACAAGACAAATACAAATTACCAATAAACTTACAGAAAAATGGATGCCAGAATCTTAATACTGTAGCCAGATTTTTTTTATTTAAAATTTTTTTTTAATGTTTATTTTTGAGAGACAGAGAGAGACAGAGCACGAGTGGGGAAGGAGCAGAGAGAGAGATAGAGACACAGAACCTGAAGCAGGCTCCAGGCTCTGAGCTGTCAGCACAGAGCCCGATGTGGGGCTTGAACTTATGAGCTGGGGGCTCGAACTCACAAGCTGTGAGATCATGACCTGAGCTGAAGTCGGACGCTCTGCCGACTGAGCCACCCAGGCGCCCCAACATTATTAAAACTTTTAACTCTCATGAATACCAATATAAAACACTTTGGCTAGGTCATCTAGATTTCACTACTAATTCTGCAAATAAAAATCATAGGGTGAATATCATAGAGTTATAAAATCAAGAGAAGCCACATTGTTATCTATGGGAACATGTCTTACCTCTACTTTATTTGCCAAAATCCTGCAATAGTGACTCTTATCTACATTTATTGTGCAGAGCCTTCTAATAAAACTTATAGCAGTCCACATTTTTGAAGAAATAAGTTCTTTAAAATTGGCCCAAAATATGAAGCATTTATGTTTAGCTTCCTCTGAGTAATGCACATGTTAATAGTCTTACAGCTTTTTGTGTTTTTTGTTTTTGTTTTTTGTTTTTTTTTTTTTTTGGCTTTTGATCAGTCTTTATCAAATCCACTACAGGCTTCAAGTCCTCACGTTTTACAGGGCAGGCAGAGCACATTTTACTCTGTACAATTCATAGAAAGTTCTCACAGAAGGCAGTGAGAGAAAGAAGTTCTCTATTCCCTTTTAGCGTCTTTAGTACTAGATCCAGGTATTTCAACAGTTAGAACACATGGAAATAACAGAACACAGGAAGGGGAAAGAGTAGCTTCCAACTGTGAGCTCTGTATCAAAACAGTTACTGGTAGTGAAGAAAGTTTTAATTACTAAATAATCAAGAATGCTGGATTCTTGATTAGAAATATGACCAGCCATCACAAGCTAGTTGTCCTAGTGCCAAATTTAGCCTGCAGATATATGCATTTGGCTGGAGAGTATTTTTAAAACCTTAAACTTGAATGCTTTTTTGTTAGTCATATACATTGTAGCTCACCATAGGCAGTACCAACATCTATATGCCTGTCTCCTGAAGGAGTTTGGGAATGCTATATGCTTTAAACTTTCTTAATGTTTTGCTATGTAACAGTATTAAACTATAGTGAAACGGTAATCAGGGAGAGATATTGGGAAGCAATCTTCCTAATCCTAATAAGAATGGATATTTGCAGAATCTTTCCAGATCCAGCCTTTGCTTACTGAGATTTCTAAGCTTCCAAAGGGTTCATTAATCATGTAGATGTCAAATGACTATAGAATTAAGACCTTGAAAGAGAGAATGCATATGTTAAGAAATGCTAAATGTGTCCTATCAGAGCTCCATCAACATCAAAAATAATAAATTCTTGTAAGTTACAGGATATTCAGAAATATTTCTGGCATTAACCAGATGCCTGTGCTCTACTCACCCTTACTTCTATTAAAGTTAAATATTGTCAAGATTCCTTATAAAAGAAGTTTTGAAGCTTTGAAGATGGGGAATTCATCCTCCAGAATTCATTTTGTTATAAGCAGTCATGATGAATCTGGGAGGAGGGTTATCAAGTCAAGGGCCATGCATTTAGTTTTCCCGTTTGCCACATTTCACCTGAGAATTTTCAGTAATTGTACCACATAGTCTTCAATGTTTTAAGGGTTAAAGAAAATTCAAAGGTTTGTCTTTTTAAATTTTGGATTCTACGGCTATTGATTTGTCAATATTGACAGGATTGACTGATCTATTCTTACAAGATGAGGTGCAGCTTGGCTGACCCATTTTTTTTGGGATGGGAGGATTAATGAGCTCCCTAAATCAAAACTTCTGAGTAAAGGAAGAATTTTGGAGGAATCACTAAGTATCCTAGTTACACAGTTGCTATTAATGACTGAATAATTTTTTTCTAATTTGGTTAACAAAGTGAGACAAAGAAAGAGGCAGATTATTCTATTGATTGTTTAAACATTTAATAATCTGGAGACACAGTGCTGGAAGCTAGGATAGATAGTAGCTAAGGGAGTGGGTTGTGTAGTTGGAGGACCAGGGATTGAATCCTGGCTACTTCATTTACAACCGATGTGGGTCTTGCCAATCTCTCTAAGCATGTGGGATCCAGCATTAGACTGCTGGTTTAAGTTCTGCCATGTAATTCCAAGTTGTGTGATCTCATCCAAGGTATCTAACCTCTCAAAGCTTTAGTTTTGTCATCTATAAATGGAATTAATTAGAGCAAGGTTTGATTTATGTTAGTGAAAATCAAATGAGACAGTGCCAGGAAAATGATAAATGTGCAATAAGTGATTCTTTTCTTCTTCCTCCTCCTCTCCCTCCCTCTTTCATTTTGGTAGTAGCAGTGACAGTAGTAGTATGATTATCTTATCTCTCTTTGGTTTTGTTTTGTACTTGAAACCAATATTAGGGCAGGGTTTGTCTACCCAGCAACAAACATATGGCTCACATTTGTCAACTCTGGTAGACTCCACAGTCAGAGATTTTAAATTTTACCTTACATAGAGTTACAGATGAAGGTCAATGGCATAATTTCTCTCGTGAGAATAGAATTAGATATAGGGTAAAATCGTGCTGACAGACTCATTTAACATCAGGGGAAAAAAAGCCCTTGAATTCAGGGAGCATACTCTAAAAGGGAAGATAGACAAGCAAAGACAATTGGGTGATTGGAGTGTTTTTTGGCCAGATCAAACACACCCCCAGTGGGGTAACACTGATGTAATATTTGAAGAGAAGGTATCAGCTATGAACTTTAGTTGATGAAAATATTAGAATTTGAGACTAGTCTCATAGTCTGGTTACTTTTCTCTGCAAAGTCTCTAGCCTGTTGAGAATGGAATCTCCAACTTGGTGAAAGAACTGCTTTTTTGTTAAAAAGGGTTCATTTGTGAAAAACTGGACTGAATACGAAGTATTATTAATCCATGTTCCTGTGTCACCAACATAAAACAATAAAGGAGGCTCTTTTTTTCCATGAACTAATTTTCTGCCAACCTTCAACTATCTCATTCAGTTTCCATGAATTCCAGGATGGACCTGGCACCTGGAAGATGCTCAGTAAATGTCTTTTGAATGAGTCACTTCCAACATTGACATGTTATTTTTGTAAGAACTTTACTTCCAACTTCTCCTCAAGTTTACAACTAGTCTAAAACAAAGTCAGACACAATGTTTTTCTTAATTTCACACCGTCACACAAGCTATCAATTTCTCTTTGTTTTTGTTTTGTACTTGAAACCAATTTTAGAGCAGAGTTTATCTACTTATCAACAAACTTATGGCTCATATTTGCCAACTCTGGTAGACTCCACAGTAATGGCTTTTTTATTTTATTTATTTATTTTTAATATGAAATTTATTGTCAAATTGGGTTCCATACAACACCAGTGCTCATCCCACAGGTGCCCTCCTCCTCGCACCCCCCCATACACCCTCAGTTTATTCTCAGTTTTTAAGAGTCTCTTATGGTTTGGCTCTCTTCCTCTCTAATTTTTTTTCCTTCCTTCCCCTCCCCCATGGTCTTCTGTTAAATTTCTCAGGATCTACATAATAGTGAAAACATATATTATCTGTCTTTCTCTGTATGGCTTATTTCTCTTAGCATAACACTCTCCAGTTCCATCCACGTTGCTACAAAAGGCCATATTTCATTCTTTCTCATTGCCAAGTAGTATTCCATTGTGTATATAAACCACGATTTCTTTATCCATTCATCCATTTATGGAAATTTAGGCTCTTTCCATAATTGGCTATTGTTGAAAGTGCTGCTATAAACATTGGGGTACAAGTGCCCCTATGCATCAGTGCTCCTGTATCCCTTGGGTAAATTACTAGCAGTGCTATTGCTGGGTCATAGGGTAGATCTATTTTTAGTTTTTTGAGGAACCTCCCCACCGTTTTCCTGAGTGGCTGCACCAGTTTGCATTTCCACCAACAGTGCAAGAGGGTTCCCTTTTCTCCACATCCTCTCCAGCATCTGTAGTCTCCTGATTTGTTCATTTTGGCCACTCTGACTGGCGGGAGGTGATATCTGAGTGTGGTTTTGATTTGTATTTCTCTGATGAGGACCGACATTGAGCATCTTTTCATGTGCCTGTTGGCCATCCGGATGTCTTCTTTAGAGAAGTGTCTATTCATGTCTTCTGCCCATTTCTTCACTGGATTATTTGTGTTTCGGGTGTGGACTTTGGTGAGTTCTTTCTAGAGTTTGGATACCTGCCCTTTGTCTGATATGTCATTTGCAAATATCTTTTCCCATTCCATTGGTTGCCTTTTAGTTTTGTGGATTGTTTCCTTTGCAGTGCAGAAGCTTTTTATCTTCATGAGGTCCCAATAGTTCATTTTTGCTTTTAATTCCCTTGCCTTTGGAGATGTGTCAAGTAAGAAATTGCTGCGGCTGAGGTCAGAGAGGTTTTTTCCTGCTTTCGCCTCTAGGGTTTTGATGGTTTCCTGTCTCACATTCAGGTTCTTTATCCATTTTGAGTTTATTTTTGTGAATGGTGAAGAAAGTGGTCTCGACTCATTCTTCTGCATGTTGCTGTCCAGTTCTCCCAGCATCATTTGTTAAAGAGACTGTCTTTTTTCCATTGGATATTCTTTCCTGCCTTGTCAAAGATTAGTTGGCCATACTTTTGTGGGTCCAATTCTGGAGTCTCTATTCCATTGGTCTTTGTGTCTGTTTTTGTGCCAATACCATACTGTCTTCGTGATTACAGCTTTGTAGTAAAGGCTAAAGTCTGGGATTGTGATGCCTCCCGCTTTGGTCTTCTTCTTCAATATTACTTTGGCTATTTGGGGTCTTTTGTGGTTCCATACAAATTTTAGGATTGCTTGTTCTAGCTTTGAGAAGAATGCTGGTGCAATTTTGATTGGGATTGCATTGAATGTGTAGATAGCGTTGGGTAGTATTGACATTTTAATAATATTTATTCTTCCAATCCATGAGCAAAGAATGTTTTTCCATTTCTTTGTATCTTCTTCAGTTTCCTTCATAAGCTTTCTATAGTTTTCAGCATACAGATCTTGTACATCTTTGGTTAGGTTTATTCCTAGGTATTTTATGATTCTTAGTGCAATTGTGAATGGGATCAGTTTCTTTATTTGTCTTTCTGTTGCTTCATTATTAGTGTATACGAATGCAACTGATTTCTGTACATTGATTTTGTATCCTGCGACTTTTGTATCAGTTCTAGCAGACTTTTGGTGGAGTCTGTTGGGTTTTCCATGTGTAATATCATGTCATCTGCAAAAAGTGAAAGTTTGAGTTCATCTTTGCCAATTTTGATGCTTTGATTTCCTTTTGTTGTCTGATTGCTGATGCTAGAACTTCCAACACTATGTTAAACAATAGCAGCGAGAGTGGACATCCCTGTTGTGTTCCTGATCTCAGGGAGAAAGCTCTCAGTTTTTCCGCATTGAGGATGATATTATCTGTGGGCTTTTCATAAATGGCTTTTATGATGTTTAAGTATGTTCCTTCTATCCTGACTTTCTCAAGGGTTTTTATTAAGAAAGAATGCTGAATTTTGTCAAATGCTTTTTCTACATCGGTTGACAGGATCATATGGTTCTTATATTTTCTTTTATTAATGTGATGTATCACACTGATTGATTTGCAAATGTTGAACCAGCTCTGCAGCCCAGGAATGAATCCCACTTGATCATGGTGAATAATTCTTTTTATATTCTGTTTATTCAATAAATTCAATTCAATAAAATGTATTTGCATCCATATTCATCAGGTATATTGGCCTGTAGTTCTCTTTTTTGTTGGGTCTCTGTCTGGTTTAGGAATCAAAGTAATGCTGGCTTCATAGAATGAGTCTGGGAGTTTTCCTTCCCTTTCTATTTTTTGGAACAGCTTGAGAAGGATAGGTATTATCTCTGCTTTAAATGTCTGGTAGAATTCCCCAGGGAAGCCATCTGGTCCCGGACTCTTATTTGTTGGGAGATTTTTGATAACTGATTCAATTTCTTCGCTGGTTATGGGTCTTATTTAAGTTTTCTATTTCTTCCTGTTTGAGTTTTGGAAGTGTGTGGGTGCTTAGGAATTTGTCCATTTCTTCCAGGTTTTGTTGGAATATCCAGTTTGTTGGAATATCATTTTTTATAGTATTCTGTGATAACTGCTTGTATTTCTGAGGGATTGGTTGTAGTAATTCCATTTTCATTCATGATTTTATGTATTTGGGTCATCCTCCTTTTCTTTTTGAGAAGCTTGGCTACAGGTTTATCAATTTTATTTTTTCAAAAAACCAACTCTTGGTTTCATTGACCTGCTCTACAGTTTTTTTTAGATTCTATACTGTTTATTTCTGCTCTGATCTTTATTATTTCTCTTCTTCTGCTGGGTTTGGGATGTCTTTGCTGTTCTGCTTCTATTTACTTTAGGTGTCCTTTAGATTTTTGTATTTGGGATTTTTCTTATTTCTTGAGATAGGCCTGGATTGCAATGTATTTTCCTCTCAGTACTGCTTTGCTGCATCCCAAAGCATTTGGATTGTTGCATTTTCATTTTCATTTGTTTCCATATATTTTTAAATTTCTTCTCTAATTGCCTGATTGACCCATTCATTCTTTAGTAGGGTGTTCTTTAACCTCCATGCTTTTTGAGGTTTCCCAGACTTTTTCCTGTGGTTGATTTCAAGTTTCACAGTATTGTGGTCTGAAAGTGTGCATGGTATGATCTCAATTCTTTTATACGTATTAAGGGCTGCTTTGTGACCCAGTATGTGATCTATCTTGGAGAATGTTCCATATGCACTGGAGAAGAAAGTATATTCTGTTGCTTTGGGATGCAGAGTGTTAAATATATCTGTCAAGTCCATCTGATCCAATGTATCATTCAGGGCCCTTGTTTCTTTATTGAGCCTGTGTCTAGATGATCTATACATTGTTGTAAGTGGGGTATTAAAGTCCCCTGCAATTACCACATTCTTATCAATAAGGTTGATTATGTTTGTGATTAATTGTTTTGTATATTTGGGGGCTCCCGTATTTGGTGCATAGACATTTATAATTGTTAGCTCTTCCTGATGGATAGACCCTGTAATTATTATTAGTGCCCTTCTTCATCTCTTGTTACAGCCTTTAATTAAAAGTCGTTTGTCTGATATAAGTATGGCTACTCCAGCTTTCTTTTGAGTTCCAGTAGCATGATAGATAGTTCTTCATCTCCTCACTTTCAATCTGAAGGTATCCTCAGGCCTAAAATGGGCCTCTTGTAGACAGAAAATAGATGGGTCTTGTTTTTTATCCATTCTGATACCCTGTGTCTTTTGGTTGGAGCATTTAGTCCATTTACATTCAGTTTTATTATTGAAAGATATGGGTTTAGAGTCATTGTGATGTCTATAGGTTTCATGCTTGTAGTGACGTCTCTGGTACTTTGTGGTCCTTGCAACATTTCACTCACAGAATCCCCCTTAGGATCTCTTGTAGGGCTGGTTTAGTGGTGATGAATTCCTTCAGTTTTTGTTTGTTTGCAAAAACCTTTATCCCTCCTTCTATTCTGAATGACAGATTTTCTGTATAAAGGATTCTCGGCTGCATATATTTTTCTGTTCATCACATTGAAGATTTCCTGCCATTCCTTTCTGGCCTGCCAAGTTTCAGTAGATAGGTCTGCGACCAGTCTTATGGGTCTGCCTTTGTAATTAGAGCCTGTTTATCCCTAGCTGCTTTCAGAATTTTCTCTTTATCCTTGTATTTTGCCAGTTTCACTATGATATGTCGTGCAGAAGATCGATTCAAGTTACGTCTGAAGGGAGTTCTCTGTGCCTCTTGGATTTCAATGCCTTTTTCCTTCCCCAGATCAGGGAAGTTCTCAGCTATGGTTTGTTCAAGTATAACTTCAGCCCCTTTCTTTCTTCTTCTTCTGGAATAGTAATGGATTTTTAAATTTTGCCTTAATTATAGTTACAAATGAAGGCATATAAAAATATTTGCATCTAGTTGACATTAATAATTTAATTAAGAAATCAGAAAAAATGACTCATTGGTAGGGATTAGAGATTGATATATCTTTAAAATAGTAGAAGTTTCTGAACATAGCTATTTCTTTTCACTAAGCCAATCCATTTTGACAAAAATATGAAGCTGTATATTATACTGTATATAGCTGTATACTATAATTCCAGTATATTTATTTCCTTAGTAATTTTACTCCCTTTTAGCAAAATCATTGGCCTGTAATAGGCATTTCTTATCTATATTTTGCAGATTTACAAACTTGACAACCTATTTGTGTATTCCTTCAAACCTACCTTTCTGAGATCCACTGAACATGTATCCTTTGTGGAATGTCTGAAATTCATCACTTTTTGCCCTATCATCTTTGTTTTAAGCAGTAATTAGCTGACATCTAAACTTGAACCATAACTTCTTTTTTTTTTTTTTTTTAATTGACACACAATGTTACATTAGTTTCTGGTGTACAACATAGTGATTCCACAAGTCTATAAGTTATGGTACGTTCACGAGTGTTACTACCATTACCATACAATACTATTACAATACCATTGACTATATTTCCTATGCTGTAACTTTCATCCCCATGACTTATTCATTTTGTACTAGGAAGCCTGTATCTTCTACTCCTCTTCACTCATTTTGCTCATCCCCTCACCACCCTCACCTCTGGCAACCACCAGTTTGTTCTCTGTATTTACAGGTCTGTTTGTGCTTTTATCTGTTTATTTGTTGTTGTTGTTGTTGTTGTTTTTTTTTTTAGATTCCACACATAAGTGAAATCATGTTTCTCTGCCTGACTTACTTCACTCAGTATAATACCTTCTAGATCCATCCAGGTTGTTGCAAATGGCAAAATCTCATTATTTTTTATGGCTAAATAATATTCCATTGTGTATATATACCACATTTTCTTTATCCATTCATCTATGGATGGATAGTTAGGTTGCTTCTGTATCTTGGCTGTTGTAAATAATACTGCAATAAATATAGGGGTTCATATGTTTTTTCAAATTAGTGTTTTTATTTTCTTTGGATAAATACCCAGTAGTGAAATTACTGGACTGTATGGTATTTCTATTTTTTTAGATTATTTTTATAATTTATTTTTATATTTTTAAAATGTTTTCATATTTACTTTCTGTATTGAGTTGATATTATTATTTTTTAAATTCCTGTATACTTCACATGCAGTGTTATATTAGTTTCAGATTTATAATATAGTGATTCAACAATTCTATACATTACTCAGGGCTCATTTGGTAAGTGTACTTTTAATCCCCTTCACCTATTTCTCACATCTCCCCTACCCACCTCCCCTCTAGTAACCATCTGTTTCTTCTCTATATTTGTGAGTCTGTTTTGGGGGCACCTGGATGGCTCAGTCATTTAAGTGTCTGACTCTTGATATCGTCTCAGGTCATGATCTCATGGTTGATGATATCAAGTCCTGTGTTGGGCTTGGCACTGACAAGGGGGAGCCTGCTTGGGATTCTTTCTCTGGCTCTCTCTCTGCCTCTTCCCTGCTTGCTCTCTCTCTTTCTCTCTCTCTCTCTCTCTCTCTCTAAAAATAAATAAATAAACATTAAAAAGGTCTGTTTTTTGGTTTACCACATTTTAAAAATTTATTTCTTAAATTCCACATGAGTGAAATCACATGGTATTTTTATTTCTCTGACTTACTTTGCTTAGCATAATACCCACAAGGTCTATCCATGTTGTTGCAGATGGCAAGATTTCATTCTCTTTTATGGCTGAATAATATTCCATTGTATATATATATATATATATATATATATATATATATATACACTACCTCTTCAATGGACTCTTGGGTTGCTTCCATAATTTGGCTATTGTAAATAATGCTGCAATAAATATAGGGGTGTACATATATTTTTCAATTAGTGTTTTTCGTATTCTTTGCGTAAATAACCAGTAGTGGAAGATCATATGGTAATTCTATTTTTAATTTTTTGAGGAACCTCCATACTGGTATCTACAGTGGCTATACCAGTTTGCATTCCTACCAACAGTGCATAAGGGTTCCTTTTTCTCCACATCCTTGCCAGCACTTATTATTTCTTGTTTTTATGATTTTGGCTATTCTGACTGGTGTAAGGTGATATCTCATGGTTTTGATTTGCATTTCCCTGATGGTTAGTGATGCTGAAGCATTTTCATGTGTCTGTTGGCCATCTGTATGTCTTCTTTTGAAAAATGTCTATTCAGGTACCTGCCCATTTTTTAATTGGGTTATTTGTTTTTTTGGTGTTGAGTTGTATGATTTCTTTATATATTTTGGGTATTAACCCCTTATTGGATATATCATATGCAAATTCTTCCAATCCATGAACATGGACTATCTGAACCATAACCTCTTAATCCCTTCAATATTTTATAGTTTTTAAGTATACACTTTTGCTTTTCATTAAAAATTTTAACCATTTTAAAATTTCTAACTATGTACCTACCCTTTGTTTTGTCCTTTCTATGATATGTCAATTTCTGGTGGCAGTCTGGAAGAACCAGCACATAGCACACTGTTCAGAAAAGTCAGTGATTAATGTACAGCATGGTGACTATAGTTAATATATGTACCATATAATTTAAGATTGCTAAGAGAGTAGATCTTAAAAGTCTTTATTAGAAGAAAAAAATTTAAATTTATTTATTTAAATTCAAGTCAGTTAACATATAGTGTAGTACTGGTTTCAGGAATAGAACCCAGTAATTCATCACTTACATATAACACCCAGTGCTCATCCCAACAAATGCCATCCTTGATGCCTATCACCAATTTAGCCCATCTCCCACCCACCTCCCCTAGAAGAAAAATATTTATAACTGTGTGGTGATGGATGTTATCTTATTGTGGTAATCATATGTAATATATACATATATCAAATCATTATGTTTTATGCCTAAAACAAATATAGTGTTATATGTCAAATATATCTCAATTTAAAAAAAGGAAAATAAGAGAAGAGAAACTGAGTTTAACTCTAATTTAGAATAATCCCAATATTCCCAATAATCCAAATATGTGAAGATTTAGTAAGCATCTAATAGCATTTGTTTTTAAGTGATTATTTCATCACTTATAGAGTATGAAGGGAAAAAAATTAAAAAAAGTTTATGATTTCCTGCTTAATGGAAGCAGCAGAGAAGAAATAATGCCACCAAATATTATTTACTTTTTGCTATCTACTATCCCAAGTTATTTACAATCATTATCTCATATAATCCTAATAGTACTTTGAGGTAATAATTATTTTCTTGCTTTATAAATGAAGGAATTAAGGCTCCAAAGGTAAGTTGCCAAAAGATACACAGCTAATAAATGAAGGAACTGTAATTTCAATCCAATCTCTGTGGCTCCAAAGACTGTGTTTTAATAGCTATATTGCGTTACCTTTCTCCAAGGACACTAAATGTCCATGATCCCCATACTTGCATCCTTTATTGCCTTGCTGCTCAAAGTATTGGCCATGTAAGTATTACTCCTGACCTCAGAGCTTATTAGAAATGCAGAATCTTAGGCCCTATCCTTAACCTACTGAATCAGAATCTTCCTTTTAAGAAGACCTCCAGGAACTTTGCACATTAAAGATTGAGCATCTAAGGCCATCCACACCTTATTTTCATTTTTAATCTTGACATTACAGGCTCATCTTCTAATAGTTTCAGTTTTACTTCGATGTTTCACCTGTTCCACATTCATGCCTCTGTGACTTTGTGATTCCTGCAGCATGGAATGTCCTCTTTCCTTTATTTTCTCCATCTAATGAAAGCCAGCACATTCTCCAAGAGCTGATTGTTTGTTTGTTGTTTATTTCTGTCATCTAAATTCCAAAGTTTTTGTAGGATTCACTCTTGGTGTTGTACATTCTATTGGTTTAGACAAATATGTAATGACATGTATCCACCATTCAAATATTATACAGAATAATTTCACTCCTTAAAAACTCTCTGTGTTCCACCTATGCATTTCTAACCTCCTCCCCAATCTCTGGCAACCGCCGATCTTTTTACTGTTTTCATAATTTTGCCTTTTCCATAATGTGATATAATTGGGGTCACATAGTATGTAGCCTTTTCAGATTGGTTTCTTTCATTTGGCAATACTAATTTAAGTTTCCTCTACATCTCTTCATGCCTTGATACTTATTTCTTTTTAGCACTTGATACTATTCCATCATCTGGATATACCATAGTTTATTTATCCATTCATTTACTCAAGGACATCTTGATTGTTTCCAAGTTTTGGTAATTATGAATAAAGCAGCTATAAACATGTGTGTGCAGGTTTTTGTGTAGATATAAGTTTTTAATTCATTTGGGTAAATGCCAAGGAGGTGAAATGTCTGGATAGTATGGGGAGAATATTTTTAGTTTTGTAAGAAATTGTAAAACTGTCTTTCAAAGTGATCACCATTTTGTAATCCCAACAGCGATGAGTGAAATTTCCTGTTTTCCACATCCCCTTGCCAGTATTTGTTGTCATAAATGTTTTGTATTTTGGTCATTCTAATAGATATGTAGCAGATTCTCATTTTGTTTCAATTTGCAATTCCTTAGGGATATGTGATGCTAAACATATTTTCATATGTTTACTTGACATCTGTATATATTTTTGGTGAGCTACCTGTTTAGGTTTTTAGGTATGGTGAAACTGGAAGACATCCTTGCCTTGTTCCCAATCATAGTGGGAAAGCTCTTAGTTTCTCACCATTAATATAATGTTTCCTGCAGGTTTTTGGTAGGTGATATTTCTCAAGTTAATAAAGTTCCACTCTATTTTTAGTTTTGAGATTTTTGTATCATAAGTGGATGTTAGATTTTGTCTTTTTTTTTCTATTGATATAATCTTTTTTTTTCTATTGATATAATCATATGAATTATCTTTTGTATGTTGATGTGATGGCTTGCATTAATTGAGTTTCAGATGTTGAGCCAGCCTTACATATCAGAGGTAAGTTCCTTTGATTGTAGTGATAATTGTTTTCGAACATTGTTGGACTCAATATTACTAAGAATTTGTTGAGGGTTTTTATACCTCATGTTCATAAGGGATATAGGTCTATAGTTTTCTTATAATGTTTTTATCTGGTGTTGGTGTTAAGTAATGCTAGTCAAGAACTGATTGTTTAAATACAACTTTTTTCTTTTGTATTCAGATCATTTAGAATTCATAATTCTTTCTTCTAGAATCCCACAGTCATTAGCATATATTTCCACTGTAGTCTCTGATTGCTTCACCTTGGAGAAGGACTGTCACATTTGTCTTCACATCCCTACATTCCAGCCAGAACACTTTCTTTGCTATTACAGGTGCTCAGCAAATGTTCATTGGCCAAATAAATAAATGGTATGAAGAGTTCATCTTTCCATGCTTTCTAGAAACTTTCAGTTTCAATTTCTTCTTTGATCTAAAGGTTATTTAGAAGCATGAATCTTAATTTCCAAGTAATTAACTTTTTTCTGGTTACCTTTTAATTATTTCCATTTTTATTGAGTGTTAAATATAGACTCTGCTTTAAGTAACTTGTACATGATACAAACTTATAAATAGACATAAAAAAGAAGTATTTGGAAGATAAAAAGTTTTATATACATTTATGAAATTTAGCTTACTTTTATATTCAATTATTCTGTTATATTTATCATAAAATCTAATTCTGAAAGAGATGTGTTAATATTATATATCCATAATAATTATATATTATCTAACAAACAAATATAGAGTTCCAAGCATTCAGATGAGTCCTGTGAATATGATGAGTTGTATTTTTAAAAACTCCTTTTCTTAAACATTTTCACCCTCCTTTTAGACTGACATGCATTATAATATCAGTGTCTGAATTGTACTATGGTTTTACCTGATATTACCTTTAGCAGCATTTATGCTATAAACAAAGCATATTTCGTTTGCATGGATGAGACAATCTGATCTTCTTTACCCCCACCCTCAAAACCCCCAACTTTCTTTAGGATAGACATGACATTATAGGCAGGAACTCTTTCTTCTGTTATGAAAATAGTAGCAATTCTCTATTTGCAGATGGTAGAGTGGTCTCAACAATCAGATCATAAATTTATAAACTGTAAAGGAGTAGTCGCTCTGGCTACAGAATTAGTATTAAAAAAAATGTGTGACTTTCTCCCCGTG
This sequence comes from Panthera pardus, assembly GCF_024362965.1. Classification (NCBI taxonomy): domain Eukaryota; kingdom Metazoa; phylum Chordata; class Mammalia; order Carnivora; family Felidae; genus Panthera; species Panthera pardus. Next base: position 85,705,021 of record NW_026526721.1, read on the forward strand.
TGTCTCTGTCTTCAACTGCCACCTTTGCTGTTCCTCAGCTCTGTGTTGTGAGTTGCTCATTTGGTATATCATCTAGTTGTGCACAGGACAAGAGGGATGAAGCAAGGAGGCTGCTTTGGCTCAGACCATTCATTAGGATCTTTGGGGTCCAGGGTCTTTGTTCTTGGGCACCCTGGGAAGGGCAGTGGATGAAAAGACAAGTTGAATAAAGGGGAAGGTGTCTAGGATACAACTATGAGATGTGACCTTACATAATAATTGAGGAGAAATGTTAGCTCCCACTGCCTAATTGGGTTTGGTTCATTTTAAAATTCTGTTTACTTTAATTAGGTTCACTGCAGAATGGGAAGCTTGCTGAGCTTGAAAATTTCCTGTCTCACAAAATAATAAAAGAAAGTTGGCTCCCTTGGTGGGCTTTTTTTTTTTTTTTGCCACTCTTTTACTTCACTCCTCAGCCCTCAATAACTTTAGACATCAGTGGGACTCTTTCCTGAGATGATCTAGGTTAAATAAAACCTGTCATTAGGCATTTGCTTATTTCCTTGGAGTCAGCTCAAATAGGTGTACATACCATTTAATCAGCTCCTGAAAAGAAGCTGGGATGGGGTGAGGGTACCCACTGGAGACCTTTTCATTCTACACTCAACAAAAGAACAGCTGGTTTTTTAAGCATGTAACTCAGTAATCTTCCTTTTTTTTTTTTTTTAATGATTATTCTCATGGCTTCTAATTTTATTTCTTTACCTCTTCTCAGAAAGGATCCTAGCAAGAAACAAACATAACATGCAAATTGGATATCTTGAGTAGAGTTTAATAAGGTGATAATTTATAAAGGTATAGGGTCAGGATTTAGGGAAAATACAAGAGATAATATGGAAATCTGGGTGTAGTAACAGTGGTCTGTCGCTAGCAGAAGCTATGGCCTTTAGTTGAGGGTCACAGTCTAACCCATGGAAACCTTGTGGAAGGAATAAATACCCAACCTCTCTTATCTCTTATCTTTGCTGGTGCACATCCCATTGACTGCACCCAACTGAGAGCAATAGTACAAGAGAGCTTGAAGTTGTTATCCTCTTCCCTTACCACAGAGCAGGTAGAGAATGGATCTGGAAGGGGCAAAGGGAAGATCATTAACATTCTGTCTGACCTCTGCTTTTCTGAATCTTTCATGGGTTCTGTTTCCTCCTCCTTCCCACTACACACAAGTGCTCTCTTTAATCATTGCTTCTTCTTTTTTTTTAAGTTTATTTATTTATTGAGAGAGAGAGAGACAGACAGAGAGAGACAGACAGAGACAGAGAGAGAAAGCACAATCAGGGGAGTGGCAGAGAGAGAAAGGGAGAGCGAACACACCAAGCAGGCTCTGTGCTGTCATTGCAGAGCCCAATGAGGGGCTCCATCTCACAAACCACAAGATCATGACCTAAGCTGAAACCAGGAGTCGGACACCTAACCAACTGAGCCACCCAGGCTCCCCAATCATTGGTTCTTCTTACTCAAAGTTCTCTTCCTTGGTGATCTCACTGTTTTTCACTTTCTTATAACTACCAAGATTCTGTCAGTCTTTTCTAAAACTTCAGCTCTGTCTCTAGCTAGGTTGGTTTTTTATTTTTTTGAGAAACCAAAACCACAAAATAGATCCTCTTCCTCTAGGGCCACCATAGCCCACTATATATATATACATATATATATATATATATATATATATGTATATATATATAATATATACCTCTTTTACGGTGTAAGGACTGTGGTAGTCTGCATATTATTCACCAAGAAAACTGTAGTCAAAATAGAAAACAATATTTTTCCTCTCAGCATAACTAGGGAGGATCAGATATCTATTTTCTGATTCCATGCTGTTATGTTTATTTAGTTTGGACAGGCTGTACCTGCAACTGCTGGTATGATCAGTTAGGATACCTGCACATTATAGGGCATGCAGAAGTTGAAATTAAAAATAATTCCTGAGATATAATGTGCGATTAGAGCATAGCAATGACAACCATATACTGGGTAAATGTCAGTGACACTGTTCCAATCCATTGGCCTAAGTATGCTGACTCCAGAGCACATAATATTAATGCTTCACTATTCTGGATGTGGGAATTGTATAGAAAGGGAGGCATCAAAGTCGATGCCAAAATTTTGATTCCAAGTTTTGGGTAAAATGATGAGAAGGCAGCAAGTTTTGAGGGGAAGATGAAGAATTCCATTTGTATTTGTGCTATCTGAAGGGAACAGTTCATTAAGCAATTGGATATGGGAAGGGTGCAGGAAGTGTTGGGAATTTAGGAAAAAAATTGCATCCAGAGAGAACGATTCAGGAGTCATCAGCATAGAAGTGGTGGTTGTATCTGTCATGAACTTGTCCCTCACAAGTATGTAGAATCAGACAGAAAGAAGAGCTTAGTTTTTCTCATCTTCACTGCTACTCTCTAATCCAAGATTCCAACATCTTGAATCTTTTGCAATAATCTCCTCTGTGTTCTCTATTTTGATTCTTTTTTTTTTATTTTAAAAATGTTTATTTATTTTCAGAGAGAGAGAGAGGCAGACAGAGCATGAACAGGGGAGGGGCAGAGAAAGAGGGAGACACAGAATCTAAAGCAGTCTCCAGGCTCTGAGCTGTCAGTACACAGCCTGATGTGGGGCTCAAACTTGTGAATTGTGAGATCATGATCTGAGCTGAAGTCAGATGCTTAACTGACTGAGCCACCCAGCACCATGGATCTTTTTTTTTTAATGTTTATTTATTTATTTTGAGAGAGGGAGAGAGAGAGAGAGAGAGCACAAGCAAGGGAGTGGCAGAGAGAGAGGGAGAGAGAGAATCCAAGAAGGCTCCACACTGTCAGTGAAGAGCCTGACATGGTGCTCTATCTCACAAACCATGAGATCATGACCTGAGCCCAAACCAAGAGTCAGACACTCAACCAACTGAGCTACCCAGGTGCCCCTTGGCTCCTATTCAGTACATTTTCCAAAAAATCCTGCAGTCCAGGTGATCTTTTTAAATGTAGGTCTTCAAGTTTAAAGCCATCAAAGCTTTCTCATTATAGTTGGAATAAAATCCAAACAAGTGCTTTGGAAGGTCTAAAAGACCCTGAATGTCTATAAGGCACAGGCTAGGGCTTCCATGTAACTTTATTTTATATTGTTGTATTGACTCTGTTTAAATTTCATTCATAAGTGGAATTTAAGGAACAAACAAATGAACATAAGGGAAAGGAAAAAAGAGAGGGAGGCAAACCATAAGAGACTCTTAACTACAGAGAACAAACTGAGGGTTGCTGGAGGGGGAATGTGTATTAAGGAGGGCACTTGTGATGAGAGCTAGGTGTTCTATGTAAGTGATGAATTACTAAATTCAACTCCTGAAACTAATATTACTCTGTATGTTAACCAACTAGAATTTAGATAAAAACTGGAAACATTAAAAACAACAACAACAACAACAACAACAACAACAACAAAATAAATTTCTGGCGAACACCAAGCTCTATTCCACATCAGGGCCTTTGTTCCAACTCTTCATCTGCTTGTTCCTTTTTATCCTTCAGTTATCAGCTTAAATGCCATTGGCTCAGAGAACTTTCCCCTGTCCTCCAAATGTAAAGAGTTCTCTGTCACTAGATCTTGTCCTTTGCTTCATAGTATTTGTCTGAATTTAGAATTATATAATGATTTGTGTGTTTACTTTTAAAATATCTACCTCTCCTATTGGACTGTAAGGACTCTACTTAATAGTCAGTGCCTACTACATAGTAAATACTCAATAAGTACTTGGTGAATTAATGAATCTATATTAATTCATCTATATTAATATTTACCTCAATCATTGATATCTCTGTCATTTATTTATTCTCTGTATATCATATATTTTTCTGTCATTTATTTGTATGATTCTCCGTGCATGGGTACTAAGTAGCTGAAATTCTAAAGCTTCATTTTTTGGCTCCCTACAGGTACAAGGAGATTATTATTATACTTTATGCAAGCAATTACAGATGAATTTCTGTCAAGATCAAATAAAGACAGCAACATTTAGATTGAAGACAGGAATGACCTTCTTTCTCTATGTTCTATTTAGAAAAAAACCTCATTTCCATAATTGGCTATGGTGTTGTCTCTAAATATTATGCAAACTACCTTGAATTCTTATAATGCAAGTTGGGTGATAATGAAAAATTAATAGCAGTTGCCCCAAAGACAAGGAATCCTCTGGGTATGATTTTTTCTATTTTATTGTTTTAATTTTTTCCAATATGCTTATGGAGCATAGCAAGAGTTAGCATTCATGAAATAGAGAAAGGTGGGGTAGAACCTGTTCTTTTACTAGATCTCTTTATTTTTTACTCCTTTTCTACTTGTTTTTGTTTCTTCTAGGGTAGATGGTGAGAGAAGGGCGCGTATAGGAAAAGTGAAAAATCTTATGTATAACCTGGCTGTAAAAGCCTCCTAATAAAAAAGGCACTGTGCAGCCAGTGTATCCAGGCTGAGCTCTTGTGACCCACCCTCAGCCTCTACCCCTAGAGATACATAGCCTCTTCCTCTCTATCCTGGGTTTCTGTGTTCCTGGCAGAAAATTAGATTATGAGGGGTAGCTCGAGTCTGGTTATCTTTTGTGGTTTCTCATTTGCATATAGGAACTGACAGTTTTGCCTTAACAATGGACGATCAGTAGGCTGTACCCTCTCAGCTCCTTCTCTCTTTGCCACCATCATGGGAAGCTCTAGTCACCTTCATACTTTTCATGTGGGAGGCAAATATCCATCTTCCTGTTCTGAAATATTCCCACATGCCAGGGGTCATATATCAGTTGTCTTAGAATTCCAGTCTTGGTGGTCATAACCTTGGTGGTCTGGGTTTTATGGTTCAGCAAAACCCCACTCCCAGAAGTGAGATGTTCGTCTTCCCTTTCCTAAGGTTCTTTCAGTCTTTTAAGAGTGGTTCTTTAGCGATTCTTCTACTGGGGGAAGAAAAGAAAGCCGATGTGCTTTCTACTTTTATGAATCCCCTTGCCAAATATTCTCCATTCCTTCATCTTCTGCCCCTTACAGTTTCTTCTCAAAATAGTAGCCAGAATAATCCTTTGAAGAACTCAAGTTAGATTAGGTCACTTCATTGCTAAGAATTCTCCAATATTTTCTCAACTCATTCAGAATCAAATTAAAAGTTTTTATCTTGGCCCATATGTCCCCTTTCATCTGTCCCTCACTATTTCTCTGAACTCATTTCTGCTACTCCTTTTCTTTAGCTCATTTTGCTCCTGGCTTTTCCTTGAACACACCAGTCTAGCTCCCTTCTACAGAAATGTTCTTCCTCCAAGCATCAATTAGGCTATCTGCTTCTTCTACTACTTGGATGTCATCTTCTCATAGAGACCTTTGCTGACCACCTTATCTGAAACAGCCCTCCCCTTCTTCTGGCATCTCAACAATGCTGACAGTGAATATCCTGGTGGGATTGGGTTTTTTTGTTTTTTTTAGATCCAAAGCCATTATTTATTTACTTTAATCTAAAGTTATTATGTAAATTTTTTCACTTTATTGATTTTAGTGTATCCATTTAGCCCATATGTTCTTGAAAAGGCAGAATCATGACCCTTTTTATTAGTTCTACAGAAAATAGGTACTGAATAAATGTTTTTTTGAGGTTTGGAGAAAAATCCAGATAGACTGAATAGTTTTTGAAGCTCTCTAAAAGCTCACTCCAGGACATGTAAGTTACTGATTTATACAGTTTGGTTATTGAAAGTTATGATGAATTTTTAGTGAGCTTCCTATTCTGTGGTTTCTACTCTAACCCTTTCTTAATGACACTGTCACACCACAGTTTCTAAAGGACTGCTTTATTCACCTTCCTCCTTTGCTTAAAACCTTCAGAATCATGTGCATGTGGTTATATGTGTGCATATGTATGCATGCATGTACATGTTAAGCAAAACCTTGCTTGCTTCCCCCCTCTTCCCTTCTACATCTCTCTCTCCCTCCCATCCTCTCTGCCATGCCACCTTCCTTCCTTCCTTCCTTTTATTACTATTATTTAGTAAGCACATTATATATTATATTTTTGGTGTTTTACCTACAAAATGTCCCTATAACCCTTACAACACATTGCAAGGATCTATTTTATTCTCATTTTACAGATGGACAAAATGGGGCTTATACTGGTTAAGAAGTCTCTCCCAGTTTACCTAGCTAGTAAGTAATAGAATTACAACTAGAAGCCAAATCTATTTTAAAGCTGCTGCATCAATGTTTCCTCAATCAGAGGAAATATAAAAAATACTTTTGTTTGTGTTTTATTTTTTTACACTTTTTTATTGAGGTTTGATATAGCTACACAAATATTAAGTGTTCAGTTCAATGAATTTGTATATATATGTTCATCCAGGTAACTATCTCTTGAATCAAGATATACGTTTTCAGTCCCTTTTTAAAGATAAGAAAAATTTTCACAGATGGTCAGTGCTGATTTAAATTATTTTTATTTTATTTTTTTAAGAATGATTTTTTAGATGTTTATTTATTTTTGAGAGAGAGAGAGAGAGAGACAGAGTGTGAGTGGACAAGGGGCAGAGAGAGAGGGAGACAGAATCGGAAGCAGACTCCAGGCTCTGAGCTGTCAGCACAGAGCGCAATGTGGGGCTCGAACTCACGAACTGTGAGATCATGACCTTAGCCGAAGTTGGACACTCAACTGACTGAGCCACTCAGACACCCTAAATTATTTGTATTAAAATAAAAAAAGTTATATATAATCCATTTGTGTTTGTAGTTTTTGCATAAGAATAAAAACAAATTTTATAAATTTAATATGAATGAAACTGAAAATGTAGCAAAATTTCAATTAGCATAAATTTAATGAGACAGATAATGTTGTGGTTTGCTAAAACCACATCTCTGCTCAACATGTGAATATAGTGTTGATCTTAGAGATAGGTCTTTTGTTTTTGTTATGCTTGTGTCATTGTGTGGTATCATTTTTTCCCATTTGAATTGCTTCAGAACCTTTACTCATACATTGCTCTGTGACACCATTAAGACCTTGTTTGGTGTGAATACATCATTTATGTATCGAGTCAACTTCTATTTTTTTCTCATGAACCCTCAATAATTAGAGTAATTAGCACCAATATAACCACATACATACACAGGTATGGGCACTGAAATCTTTTGTTGATACTTAGTATTGAGGTGGCCACATGGATAAATCTACATCAACTGTAAATATTTGCTTAGATAAGCAAATAAGTGAAAAACAAAATTTAAAATTTTTTTGTAGAAAGCTTGTGGAGATAACTTCTTGTAATTGTGAAAGTGTGAAAAGCCATGGATCAGAGTGACCATATCATTTTGGAATTTGTGAAACCAAAGAAAGGGAATTAGGGAATGTCAGTAACACTAAGTCATGCTAAGTAATGATAGCTTTGCTTATTGAACAGTTACAATATACAAGGCACTGTACTAAGTGTTTTACATTGTCTCTAATCCTCACAGAAACAATTATCCCAGTTTTAACATGAAGAGACTGTGGCTTAGAAAGATTAAGTAATTTGCCCAGTATCACAGATAATTAGTAGAGCCAGATTTTAACTCAGGCAGTCTGCATTTAGAATTATGTCTCTAAGAATGTAGATTTCAAAGACTTTTTAGAAAACATAAGCAGACTACCTTAACCAGTGAACTTGAAAGAAATGTCTCAGTAATGACAACAGACCTTCACATGATATGTTGACTTTACAATTTGAGATTACTCCAGTGATGGAGGAAAGAGAGGCACCAAATAAACCTATGTGGTACACAAGAATTGAGTGATATGGAGGAAGAGTGCCAGTGGTGTTTGTACTTATTTTTCTACTTGCACTTTATGATCTTTAAAGAAAAAAATGTAGGAGATTAAAATTTCAAATTTCAAAGAGATACCTTATCATTTAGGATTAGGTTTGGCTGCTAGGAACTTAAAGTTATAGTATCTTAAATAGGATAGAAATTTCTTTTTCTTGTTAAACTGTGAAGGTGGCTAATCCAGAATTTGTATAGTGTCTGTATTTCATAAAGTTCTTATGACCCAGCCTTCTTTATGGTTCTTTTACGTATAGACACCATTCTGAAGGTTACCTCATGTTCCAATATGACTTCTCTAGTTCCAGCTATCACATGTACATTCCACCTACCAGGAAGGAGAAAGGGAAGGAGCACATATCTGTACTCTAGAAAGATACTCTTAAATTGCACATACTAGCTCCTCTTACTTCCCTTGGTCAAAATTAGTCAGATGGCCACACCTAGCTATATTGAAGGCTGGGAAATAGAGACTTTAGATAACTGTGTTTCTACCTAGAATTTTGGAGTTCTATTAGTAAATTAAAAAGAGATAGACACATATTGTGGGGCATCTAGCAAATTTTGCCACATAGGTATAACCAAATTCAAATAGAAGAGTAACAGAAACCTGTAATAATAGTGTCATAAAGGATAAAAGCCTAGAATAATCTGAAGCATCTAAAAGATTTGGCTTTTGATTATTTAAAATTTTTTGTTTATTTTTAGAAAAGTAGAAAACAGGTGATAGTTCTCACTTGGGGAAAATTATAACATTAATAGGTGATGGAAAAATGAGTCCTCTATTTTTTTCACCTCTTCTATCAAAACTTATTATTAAATTGGCAGAACACGTTGATGAGAAATTGAAGGCTCAGATAATATAGCACCTTGATCATTGCCCTCATTATTGTTTTCCTGCATTATCTCAGCAACCTCCTTTAAAAAGTTCTTGTTGTTTCTTGGCATATATTTCCTTCCCTCACCTTCCAATCAAGTAAAGAAGACCACTTCTTTACTCCCAGAAATTATTTCTGTAAAAATAAATCTTGTCATTCCCCTACTTAAAAACATTTTTTTTTTGGTTCTATATACTTTATAGAATTACACCTAAACTTATCATGGTACATAAAGCCCATCATGGTATGTTGTGAACTTTCATCTCATCTGTCTATTCCTTTAATGGTTTTTGAAACTTTTCAAAAACTTTGCTAACCTTTTTAGTATTTCCTGAATTTTGGATCTACTAATCCTTTTGTGCAAATGCTCCTCTGTTTTGGGGAAATTTGTGGACAGTTTTAAGACCTAACTCAACTCACATGTCTCCACCTTTTCAAAGCCATGCAAAGGTGGATAGCTTTTCCTTTGTATCCACATGGCATTCTGCACATATTTCTATTGCAGCACTTGTCATATTGTAAGTAAATGTGTATTTATTTACATGTATTTCTTCTCTGCTAAACTCTAAGCTTCTCAGGAAAAACAATTTTAAACATATTGCTCAGCACTTAGTGAATGTTCAAAATGGTTATTGACTGATTGACGAGAGTATGCAGATGGTTTACATTAATTCAAGTCCTCAGGGTCAAATGAAATACATGCTAGAGTAATTGTGATTTAGGAACTATTGCCAGGTATCTTGGAGGAATTTTGGGTAGTGTAAGTATCAAAGGACTAGAGATAGGCGATATTCTAGTTTTCATAATGGGTGTAAAAGTATGCTAGAAGTCATAGACTCACAAGCTTTAGGCCATAAAGCACATTATTAGATAGATGACTTGTGAGTATTTTAGAGAAAATACTGAAAAGTACATTTCTATTGTTATATTTTAACCCTGCCTACCTTTATAAAGTATTAAGAGGCAGGTGTTGATTCCTAGGAACCTGTAAATGTTTGCTTAGGACAAGTAAAATTGTGTGAAACTCTTTTCCTGTTTTTTTTTTTTTTTTTTTTGAAACTTACTGAATCGTGGCTATATATTCTATAAGGCATTCTGTACATATTTGATGTCCCTCATGTACTCTCTATTGTGGTTTTATGTGGATCAGATGTTGCATATTGTGTATTGAAAACCACAAGGTTTTCTGTATTTTCTGTATTCAGGGTTTCCCTACTTTCAGTCATTTTTTTTAACACTTTAATATTTTTTTGCCATATTCACGCAGCATTTCTACTTTTAACATTTATTTATTTTTGAGACAGAGAGAGAGAGAGAGCATGAACAGGGGAGGGTCAGAGAAAGAGGGAGACACAGAATCTGAAACAGGCTCCAGGCTCTGAGCTGTCAGCACAGAGCCCGACGCGGGGCTCGAACCCACAGACCGTGAGATCATGACCTGAGCTGAAGTCAGACACTTAACCAACTGAGCCACCAAGGCACCCCTCATTTCTACTTTTATATACCTAAAATTTTTCTTTAAATCAACTTGTTGCTTAAAACTTAAACTTAGCCTTATTCTAAAAGAAAATATCTATTATGTACCAGTGATAACTTTTCTAATATACCCTATAATACATACATAACAGTGAACAAAAAAAAGTGATGGCCCTGTGTCATCTTGAATGCAACCATTATGTAATTTCATCACATTTTATGCTGCAATCACTAAGTGAAATATGGGAGGTATTTAGGGCTAATTCGAAGTACCACTGAGTGATTTTTTTGTCCATTGCATCATGGCATGGTGCACAATGGCAGTTGATTAATGGATTGATATCAAGTTGGAGGGGTTGTTTTGAGTGACAAATTACAAGGCTATGACCTTTGTTCTAACCTGATTCACAATTTTATTAGTGACCTGAAGACATAGGGGTGAATGGGTTCAGTTGGAAATCGCTTCCAGGGGTAATTAATTTACTGGATGATAGAAAAGGTTAAAAATTTTTGGCAGGTTTGGATTATAGGCAAAGAATAGTAGCATGGTAGGAATTAATATGGAGAATACACAATTAGATTAAGACAGACCAGTGTTCACATATAGAAAGGAGATGATCTGGCAAAATTACTTTGGCATTTTAATTGGCTCTAAACTCATTAGGAGCAGAAAGTTTCTATAAATGCCCTAGAATGTAAATGCAAACCTAGATTTCAGTCATGAAAGTAATGACTTTAAAATCAAGTGTCCAAATTCAGAGAGCTAAGCATTTACAGCTGATCAATCTATATCTGGAATATTGTTAATTCCAAGATATTATCCAGAAAAATTACACAGCTGGAGACCTTATCATATGGGAGAGAGAGTTGAAGGAACTGGGCATGGTAAGCCTGAAGAAGAAAATTTTAAGTTGGGGCATGAGAATTGTTTTCAAATTCAGTATTGGAAAAGCTTTTAACATAGAAGAAAATTTTTATTTATTCTGCATCGCCTTAGTAAGTAGATTTGACTTCAGCTCAATAAAAATTAAAATAATTGAACAGTCAGGGATGTTTCCTCAAGGGAAGGAGCAAGCTGCCAGGATTGCCATATGGTCATATTTGGGGGGGGGTGTATGATGTGTCTAAATTGGCAGAGAGGTGATCTTTTAACTTTATATGATTTTAATTTTTACGATGATCACGTCATCAGAAAAAAAGATAATTCCCTTTGAAAAGTGAAATTTAAAACTATGTGAGAAGGGGAGTGGTTGGAGGAGACTTGTACTTTTGTCACTTAATACTTGTGTATTTTTGACTGCCTCCTTAACCTCCCTGAGCCTGAAGACCCTCTTCTAGACAGTGGGAATAATAGTACTTTTCATGCTCGATAGTTGTGAAGATTCAATTAATGCTATGAATGAAAATTCCTGACACAGTAGGACTTAGGTGTCTGTAGTTTTCTTTTTCTTTTTCTTTCGTCTTGATTTTACTGTTGGACAGGACAACCAAAACTAGTGGGAAGCTGGAAACTTAGTCCTAATTTTGGACCTTAAACAGGTAGTCCTAACTTGTGATTTGGAAGTCATGTGGTATGGGAAAAGTAATACAGAAGAAAGAGAATATATGTGTGTGTGTGTGTGTGTGTCTGTATGTGTATGTATTTAGTCACTTCTGGGAGCCCTTGTAATGTCATAGTACAGTCTTCACAGATGAGACCTATATTCATTATTTTCTTGCTTGTCTTAATGGCCAATCACTGAGCAATAAATCTGTGGGCCACATGGCCTATTCAGTTTAGCTGCAATATGGATGAAATTATGAAATCATCCATTTCACATCCCTGTTAATTGAGCTTTTATAGTAATCAAATTAGGTAGTTGTTTAATGATCCAATTAACTGTTCTACAAATTGATGCTTAGATTACTTCGTAGAGCTCTTACCTAAACTAAGTACATATACTTGAAAGTTTAAGCTAGCTTATTACAATGATACTCTCAGCTTTGACTAACTTTGAGGGAAAAAAAGTAAATGAAAGGAGACCTCAGGCAAACAAATCATCATTCAATCCAGGCCAAGAAAAAAAAAAGTCTTGGCAATTCATTAGACATTACGTCTTCATTTTTAGATTCTATATTTAAGAAGTTAATACCATTTTTTCAAAAGATTATTCTCCTACCTCGATATACTGCCACCAGGTAACAATAGCTGCTACTGTTGTTAGTTCCAATCTTTCCAAAATGAAAGATTTAAGTTCTAGAACCATTCTCAAGGATTTCTAAGCAGTAGTGTTCTTCTTGTATCTCTATGATTTAGTTTTCTGTGTATTTTTCTTTTATCTAAAAAATAAGCTCTGCTTTTGTCAAGCTTAAACCATGTTAAACCACCACTATTTTAAAGATGGTAACTTAGATCTATGTGTCTGTTTTTGTGCCAATAGTATACTTACTTGATGATTACAGCTTTGTAATACAGCTTGAAGTCCAGAATTGTGATGCTTCCAGCTTTGGTTTTCTTTTTCAACATTACTGTGACTATTAGGGATCTTTTCTGCTTCCATACAAATTTTAGGATTGTTTGTTCTAGCTTTGTGAAGAATGATGGTGGTATTTTGATAGGGATTACATTGAATGTATATATTGCTTTGGGTAGTATAGATATTTTAACAATATTTGTTCTTCCAATCCATGAGTATGGAATGTTTTTCCATTTCTTTGTGTCTTCTTCAGTTTCTTTCATAAGTTTTCTATAGTTTTCAGCATATTAGGTATTTACCCAAAGGATACAAAAAATGCTAATTTGAAGAGGCACATGCACCCCAATGTTTATAGCAGCACTATCAATAATAGCCATATTATGGAAAGAGCCCATATGTCTATCGACTGATGAATGGATAAAGAAGATATATACAATGGAATACTACTTGACATTCAAAAAGAATGAAATCTTGCCATTTGCAATAATGTGGATGGAACTAGAGTGTATTATGCTAAGCAAAACAATTCAGTCAGAGAAAGACAAATACCGTATGATTTCACTCATGTATGGAACTTAAGAAACAAAACATATGAACATAGGAGAAGGAAGGAAAAATGAAAAGGGAGTGGGAGGCAAACCATAAGAGACTCTTAAATACAGAGAACAAATTGATGGGAGGTAGGTGGGGGGATGGGCTAAATAGGTGATGGGCATTAAAATGGGCCCTTGTTGGGATGAGCACTGGGTGTTAAATGTGAGAGATGAATCACTGGGTTCTGGTCCTGAAACCAATAGTACAATGTATGTTAACTAACTTGATTTTTAAATAAATAAATTTTAAAAGAAGATGATAACTTAGAAAAAAGAAGTATAGAGGTAAATGTTTAAGGTACAATCCATTACCTTTTTCAGTAATCCTTCACTATTCTTCCATTAGCCCACAAAATTTTTAGCTTGAAATGAGAGCACTTGCAGTCATGTTCCCTCTTTGGAATGTCTTGGTTTCAGTGTCTGGTTTTTCTCAGCAGCTAATGAAGAACTGCTTCAAGAACAGGCAACCCATTGGTCCTTTCTCTTTTCCCTTCCCCAAGACTATTACATTGATCACAGAAAAGGTTTAGTTTGCCTTTATAGTTTTGCTAGTTTGTAACCCCCTTCTTATTTTTCTTTAATGCATGCTAATAGCCAATTATAAACTAAATTCCTTTCTCAAAAATCAGCAATTGAGTTAAAAAAAAGCAACCCTTGGAGGTTATACTGGCCTTCCTCTGTAGATTTTTAGTTTAAATCTTTAGTTTAAATCTTAATATATAGTTTCTTTGCAATTTCCAGAAAACGTATTTGTATTACCAAAGATGGATTATAGTAATTATCACTAATTTCCGTAATCAAAATGGATATAATTTTCTTGGGAATGATGACTTTAATTTTTAAAATTCATTTGCCAGCATCAGTAATCTTCACACTGGTGAGGGTAGAGTTAGGGGAGAGAAAGAGGATAAAATAATGGAGATTGTTGTGGTCCCAGTTTGCATTTTCTTCTACAGTTACTAATTGTTTGACAGTTACAAAAGGTTTTAGAATATGAACTCTGCAACTGTATTTTAAGGTATTCATTAAAACCAGTTATGCAAGTCTCCTGGTGCTTGCTCTGTTGCTCAGGCACCTAAATGACCTCAATCTCCTATGTCATGCTATTTTTGAGCAAGGAGAAATTGCTTGAGGCCAGACTTTACAAAAATGGAGAGGAAATTGTATGTATAGGAAAAAGTCCCTATGTGTTTAACTGACCACTTCACCAGTTACAAGAAAGATTCTTCTAACTCAGTAGCTTTAGCTGTCAAAGAAGAAATAAGAAGTACAGAATAAGTCTTAGGCTAAAATAAGAAAAATACGTCTTATGCATAAAATACATTTATGTGCAAAATGGATAGTGCTTGCACAGTTTTTACATAATTTTTAAGAGATATTTAAGGGAGGCAAAAGATCAGATTAGCAAATTTTTCTTCTAGAGATCAACAGGAGAAACTTTTAAATAACACTACATACAGCTTTCATCTTCAGAAAGTAAAATTCTTTCTAATGTCCAGTGGGAATAAAATGATTTCCAAATTATTTCTCTAGAATGTGGTAAAAATATATTTTGAATAGACATTAAATAAAGGATTCCTAGTTCCAATCAAAACAAAAGAGGTATGGAATCAACATGACATGGTGGAAAGAACAATGAAAAGGGGAGGAGAAAATTTAGATTCTAGTCTAGGTTCGTCACTTTAATAGCTGTGTGGCCTTGGGAAGCCTTAATTCATAAGCTACTATTTCTTCACTGGCAATGGAGGAATAAGAATGTATGGCCCGCCTTCCTCACAGGGTTTTCTGATGAACATCACTTAGGAATACTGAGAAATGATTTGCCATAACAGCCACCATCAACCCCACTTGTTCCAGGAATTGCCCCAAAGAGAAGCAGAGGATTTTCCCTTCCTGTTTTTGAAATGTCTCTAAACTTCTGCTAGCCTTTTTATAGTCAGCCAAAGACTGTCAGTTTATCTGAAGACCAATTGGAAAGTCTTCTTCTACTTCCAGAATCCCCACCTTTATGGAACACTTGCCAATCAGAGATTGTCTCAGTATTTCCTGCATAATACTTAGTCTCCTTACTAAAACTTTTGAAACTCTGTTGAAACAAAAGATGGGTTTCCTTGCTACAAATCTTTATACCTTTGTTAATATTGTCTTGGACTTAAGTTTTTCATTGATAACATTTATGTGTTAGCATTTATAATGAATGTTAAATAAATATAAGACTGCTGCTTCAGAATTTTAAATTTGTTGAAGGAGATAGTAAAACCTAAAACTAAAAATTTCAGGAATCAAACTTAAAGTTCATTTGGGAAAGCATACTCTAAGGAGATATCTGTTTTCATGCTTCACAATCTAGGCCTCTCAAATTTGATAATAATCACTAATTTATAAGGGCTTTATGCATACCATTTTGGTGCCAGTTGAGTGTATCTCTCGAGGCTGACTGGCTTTGATCCCTGGCTTTACCACTTATTAGCTATATGATCTGAGGCAAGTTACTCAGTGAATGCTAACATTTATGGAGCACTTACTATAGGTCAGGCACAAACATCTTATGTGAATTATGGATTATTTTACTGAATCCTCAATGAGATTAGTATTATTCCCATTTTAGAGAAATCTAGATACGTCAAGTAATTTTCCCAAGATTACACACGTAACAGTTAACACATAAACAAAACAAGAGTTGTTAATAGCATATAGGTCAATGTGTTGAAATGATTATATGAGACAAAGCTTGTAATGTGTCTAACTAACCAACACATAGGAAGTATTCAGTAAATATTCCATTGTTCTTATCAATGTTACTAGGTGAGCATAATTAACTACATTGTTAAGATAGGAAACTTCAATTGATCTTAAAAAAACAAACCAAACCAAACCAAACATAATACTAGAAAGAGTGAATTGACACATTGGTACTCTAAAATAGAGACCATTAGATTAGCCAGATAAAAATTTCATAAGCTTTTTTTTGGATGGAGAAATAAAATGCTCTTTACTTGAATCCTTGCAATTGACACAGGAGAATGTCGAGAATGTCTCTAGTGGGAGACATGTAGGGGCAGTTGTGAAACAAAGGTAATAACTAGAAGAATTATAATGGTACACTGTTGAGGGGTTGAGTTTGTGGAGTGGCATACCCACCTATGACTCATTGCTGTTCTAGATTTAGTTCATTAGAGGTCAATATTTAAAACTATGAGATATGGGGAGCCTTATATCATGATTCAATATTTGAAATGCTAGTGACTTATAGATTATTTAAGTTGTTTGAAGGATTGGGAAAATAGTAGTGGCCTCTAGATTATAGTCTACCGTAGCAGGGCCTTGTTACATAGATTAATAGAATCATCTCAGGTAAGTTTGGCTAGTCAGTGAGGTAATATAGAAAGATCTGGGTTCCTCAAAAAACTAAAAATAGAACTACCCTACCACCCAGCAATTGCACTACTAGGCATTTATCCACAGGGTACAGGTGTGTTGTTTCAAAGGGACACATGCACCCCCATGTTTATAGCAGCACTATCAACAATAGCTGAAGTATGGAAGGAGCCCAAATGTCCCTCGATAGATGAATGGATAAAGAAGATGTGGTATATATATACAATGGAGTATTACTCAGCAATCAAAAAGAATGAAATCTTGCCATTTGTAACTATGTGGATGGAACTGGAGGGTATTACACTAAGTGAAATTAGTCAGTCAGTGAAAGACAAAAATCATATGACTTCACTCATAGGAGGACTTCAAGAGACAAAACAGATGAACATAAGGGAAGGGAAACAAAAATAATATAAAAACAGGGAGGGGGACAAAACAGAAGAGACTCATAAATATGGAGAACAAACTGAGGGTTACTGGGGGGGTTGTGGGAGGGGGGATGGGCTAAATGGGTAAGGGGCACTAAGGAATCTACTCCTGAAATCATTGTTGCACCATATGCTAACTAATTTGGATGTAAATTTTAAAAAATAAAAAATAAAATTAAAAAAAAAAAAAAGAAAGATCTGGGTCACTGCTGGGAATTTAAAACCCCAGTAGAAGTGGCGCTACTTCAGAAGAGTCCTCTGAGGATGTAAACGAAAAAAGCAAGAGGGGGAAAAGGAGGCCAAGAGGGATATCAAAAACACATTGTGCTTAGTTTATCATTTTTCTTGATTTCAGCCCCAGTTTTAACAGTGTTCATAAAAGAACAATGATTCCATTTACCTAATCCCAATTGATTAATTGATATAAATACTTTAAGTGCAAGGCATTGTGAAGGTAATAAGAATTTAAGACCAGGTAGGAGAGGACTAGGGTCATTTCAGGCCAATAAATGAGCTGTTTTGAGCTCATTTATTTAAATTGTACCCTGTAATAGTTGCCTAGACATTTAAACTCTGGGCCTCAGTTACTTCATCTGTAAAATGAAAATTTTGAACCATATGATCTCTGGGGAATTTTGCAGCATTAAAATGTTACGATTCTCTTTGGCTTACTTTTAAGGAAAAAGTATGAACCTCTTTGGTTAATAAAGAATCAAGGAAATAAGCTCTTATCTTAACAAGGGTGCATCCAAAAGGATATGTGCATATGTACATACTTAACCACATATATACATGTTTGGCATAGTTTGAGACATAATGTTTGGCATTATGAGGATTATGAAAAAATACTAGTAAAACTGGAATGAGTGACATAAGATTGAAGTGATATCCAGCTTAAAAAGTATTTCTGTCTTTGCAGCATGAAAGAACATAATAACACAGATGCTTTTACGAGGAGAATCTTCTGGCTAAAGGTTAGGGGGATGTAGCAATTCATGTAAGTAAAGTTCAAATTTTATTTATTCAAAAAGTAATAGCATCCTTTGCTCTATATCCCTGTGCCCTTAAGACTATAACAAATCATCCTTGAGTTTCTTGTCCATAGTTTGAAAATGGCTTTATCCTAAGAATTTTTCATTTTGATAAGTGTTTATCTCAGAAATATTAAGCCAGGATTCTCTAAACTCACCCTTGGGAAGTATCTTAATTTAGTTTTTCAAATTACTCAACCACTGCCAATGTTATTTTGACAACTTCTTATTCAAGAAGTCTCATGAATTTAAAAGTTTATGTATAGCCAACAGATCTATTCCTCATGAGATATGGGATCTAAGGCAGTGAGACTCCATTCTTTCTTATTAGTGGAAGTGACAAGACTTACTAGAAACTGAAACAATGGGGTCAAGTACTGAATAAAAAAAAAAGGAAAAAAGCAAGGCTGGGAGACTCTCAACCCAAACTAAAACATTCATGATGTCCTATAAAGAGATGGTTGTAGTTGGAGTTTCTGAGTAATAGAACACTATTTAAGAGAAACTGCTGATGATCATAAAAAGTTATAAGCAATGACAGGAGAGCCAAGGACAGAGAAGAGAAGATGAATTCTTCTTGTCTTGTGTAAATGGAAGGCCTCAATGCTTTTCAGTATGATTTGTTTAAGCTGCTTGTGGTTATCAGTGGGATACACAAGAGAGATAGATCAAATTTCAAAGGACAGTTTGAAATTTTTGATTATTTCTGCATATCCAGTAATAAAGACAATGAAGAAATAACCAAAAGTTTAAGACATTCACATGCTTATAAAATGTTTTCACTTATTCATTATTCTTACTTTAATAAGCACATAACTTGAGTATCCTTCATATTCTAATCACTGGATGAAATACAAGAAAAAAGAAAAAGGTCCTTGCCCTTAAGGTGTTTAAAATCTATTTGGAAGTAAAATATAAGGCTTTTGTTTTGATTAATTCTCCATGTTGCTCTAATAAACTAACTCATATGAAGCTTAAAAATTCAAGTAAAAGTTTTTCCTTTGAAATGCTTGAGAGAAGTTGAGAATAGCATTTCCTTTATGTAAAAACTGGCTAAAAAATAATGCAGCCTATTCTATTAGGCTATTAGAGCCAAATTTATTCATCTTCAATATGCTGTAATTTTATTCAGAACCTATTTTTATTCTGCTATATTCTTCAACCCTAAAATTCACATGGCCCAAGGGAAAAACGTCTTGGAATGTATCATCTGTTCCACTCAGTAGTTAGACTGCTGAAGTTCCAACAGCTGGAACATATTCCTGCTTTGCATCATCTCCCTTTATCCCCATGGAGCCCTTTAGACTTGTTCTTACTCCCCCTGCTGTCCTTGGGGGAAAACTTTTAGCATCTGGTAGCTGGGACTACACGTAAGTTAGATATAGATGCTTTTCTCTGTTGTTTATGGTCAGTATTTCAGTTTTCTAGTTCAGTCTGAGCATGTAAAGCATGAGAGTGGAGGTGTGTATGTTTTTCAGGCAGGTGGGAGTTCTGGCAAAGTGAGGAAGGTGGTATGAGACTAGAAACTATGTAACATTAGCTCCTTTGATAAAGATGCTTAAGCTACTTCCTTGGGAGATGAGAAAATTCTAGGGAAATGTAACAGTTGTCTTAAAAACCCTGAAAGGTTGATATTTGAATTCAAAAAAGATTATGGTGGCTCTTGGAGTCCTAGTAACTCCTAAGGAGTGGAGGATAGTGGGAGCAACTTTTGGCTCAGCCTCAAAAAAATAATTTTCCTATCCCTATTGAAGCAGAAGCTCAATGACTACTTGTGGTCTTTTTTTTTTTTTTTTTTTTTTAACATTTATTTATTTTTGAGAAACAGAGAGATAGCATGAGTAGGGGAGGGGTAGAGGGAGAGAAAGGAAGATACAGAATTCAAAGTAGGCTCCAGGCTCTGAGCTGTCAACACAGCCTGACACAGGGTTCAAACCCATGAAACATGAGATCATGACCTGAGCCGAAGTCGGACGCTTAACTGACTGAGCCACCTAGGTACCCCAACTGCTTGTGATCTTGTAGAGGTGAAGTAAATGGGATTAGTCAAGGTGATGGGACCTGGATGGGAGTTAGGATAAGGGTGGCAAATTGGTTTAATTCCCCTGCCAACTGTGATCAACTGGTAAAGCCTGCCTGGAGTCCAATGGGCCTCTGACACTGTCCCAGCTCACGAGGAACAAGTAAGTGCTGTGATTGATTACAATAGATTTGCATGCCATACATTTTCTCCCTCTGGGATGTTACCTCACTATTATTTCCATTCCTTAGATTCTGTGATCATCAGTGGTACTGCTTGGTGTTACTACCAGTTCAATATACCCAGCCAGCTCTGTGCATTCAAAACACAATTTCATATCTACACTACTTGTCTACTACTTCTTACCTTTTGTTACCCTTGGGTGGTTAAGTGTATAATTGTGTTGACCTGATTAGACTGAAAGATTAGAGGAATTTTACTTCCTGCTGTAATGAAATTACAAGGAAGCATAGTGGTGTATTGGAACATAATTTGACTTCTACCCTCACCATTTCACTGAGACTATATCCACCAGTGGTGCCACAAATGATGTATGTGTTTCCAAAGGCATGAACACTTGACAGCTTCTTGAAATATTTTTGTCTCTTGGCTCTTACCATGCTATTTCCTTCTGCTTTTCTCCCACCTCACTACTACTTCTTAGTATCATTTACTCTCATCCAAGGACCAAAGTAAGATCCTCTTCAAGAGATGATTAAAATGTATCTACTCTCTCATCTGCCCATTCCTGTAGATTTTAATTCTGTTCTTATATTGATAATTCCAAAATTTCTAAGCATAGGTGAGAACTTTAATTTTCACTCTTTTTTCTAATCACTTGCTTGAAATTACCTGTTAGATGGTTCATCTAAAACTTGCCATTCAATATGGACTCCTGATCCATCCCCTATTTTGTTTTCTTGTCCTCTTAATCATTCCATAATATAATTAGCCACCCAGGTCCTCATCTAGGAAATGTAAGGATTATTCTTGATTTTTTTCCCTTCCCCCACTTCCCACCCCTCATCTATAATGATAGATTTATCATTATAAATATCTCAACTACATTTTGGCTGTGTCACTTCTCTCTCTCACCATTAGCATCACCCTGGAGCAGACTACTCGTGTCTCTCATCTGGACCATTGCTGTAACCTCCTAATACTTGCCCCACCAAAGTTCAGTATTCACACAGTAGTAAGAGTAATCTTTCATTCATTCAACATTAACTCAACAAACATTTAATTGAATACATGGAGGGATTATCATAGATGGAGCTCTTCAAGGCTCTTGGGGGTCATCAGGGAACAAGCAAAGTTTTCTGACTTTGTTCTAGTAGGAGAAGATACACACAAAAAAACAAGAAACACAATAAATAAATGAAAAATATAATAGCTAGTTGATGTATGTGCTGTGGAAAAACTAAAAGTAAAGCAACTTAAAGGAGTTAGGGAGTGCTGGAAAGTGATAGTACAGATTACGATATATAGAAGGAGGTCAGAATAGGTCTCATTAAGAAGATGATCTTTTCATGAGAGAGTTAACCAAGTGGACATCAAGGAGAAGAATGTTCTAGGCCAAAGAACAGCTAGAGTAAATGTCTTTCAAATGAGACAGTATCTTGTGTGTTTGAGAGACAGCAAGAGAACCTGTATGGCTATAACAGAGTGAGTATGTGAGGAGGAGTGTGGGAAGAGATCAGAGTTAACACGACAGAGACCGTAGAGCTACATGAGAGTGTCCTACAAGGGCACTGTAAGAACTTCGACTTTTACTCTCCTTGAAAAGAGGAGTCCTTGGATAGCTTTGAGTAAAGGAGTGAAATATAATATAACTTACATTTTAAAAGGATCACTTTGGCTGCTGTTTAATAAATATTAAAGTTAAGAGTATAATGCAGAGACCAATTAGGAGGCTATTGCAGTAATCTAGGTGAGAGATGATGGATATTTAGACCAGGATGGTAATGGGAGAGGTGGTACAAATTGGTTAGATCTTGGATATATTTTGCAGATATATCCAACAAGATTTCTTGATGAATTTGGTGTGGGATATGAGAAAGATGTTTTAGGAATGACTGCAAGTTTTTAGGACTGAGCAACTGGAAAAAATGGGGTTGGCATTAAATGAGATGGAAAAAATTGAGGAGGGATAGATTTTAATGAGAAGATCAGGAGTTTTAGTCTTGGTCATGAAAACTTTAATATATTTATTAAATATTAGAGTGGATGTTGAATAGCAGTGGGATACACAAGTCTGAAGTTCTAGGAGAACACTGAACTGGATGTTGTCAGTATATAGATGGCTTTTGAAGCCCAGAGTCTGGATGAAATCATCAAAGGAGGCTTGGATGTATTCCAACATTAAGGGGCTGGAGAGAAGAGGAGAACTCATAAAAAGAGACTAAGAAGAAGGGATCAGTGAAGCTAGAGTACAAAAGAAAAGATGTAGAGCTTTAAAAACCAAGGGATAACTGATGAATGGGAAAATAAATAAAATAAAATGTGTATATATATATATATACATATATATATATGTATATATATATACATATATATATACATTTACACAGTGGAATATTAGTGATCAACAAGAATGAAATCTTGCCATTTGCAACAATGTGGATGAAATTAGAGTGTGTTATGCTAAGTGAAATAACTCAGAGAAAGACAAATATATGATTTCATTTGTATGTGGAATTTAAGAAACAAAACAGATGAACTTAGGGAGAGGGGCACAAAAATATAAAAACAGAGAGAGAGGCAAACCATAAAAGACTCTTAAATACAGAGAACAAACTGAGGGTTACTGGAGGATATTGGGTGGGGGGGGATGCGCTAAATGGGTGATAGGCATTAAGGAGGGCACTTGGGATGAGCACTGGCTGTTGTATGTAAGTGATGGATCACTAAATTATACTCCTAAAATCGTTATTACACTATACGTTAACTAATTTGGATTAAATAAAAAAATAATAATAAATAAAAACAAAACAAAACCAAGGAATAAAAAGGCATCAACAAGGAGCAAGTCATCAATTGATAGACTGAATAAGATGAGGACTGGGTTTAGCAATAGAGTTAAGGAATTAAAGAAATCTGGGCAGCAGAAGTTTTCTTTGAGGATGGAGAGAAAAGATTTGTGTGGGTTTAAGAGAGAAAGGAACATCTTCTATGAAGTATTTTTGTCAAAAAAAATCAGACTTCGATCTAGCTTCTGGACCTACTAGATTTTAGAAAATGCATACAGGAGAGGAACAACATGGGCAAAATGCAGACCTTAGGAACTTAGAACAAAGGGACTGGTTTCTTTAAAAAATACATTGCCATTGGTATGGGAGGAAAGGGGAGAAGTAAAGAAGTGGAATCACATAGATTAGAACAGATATAAGAATATGGTGACCAACATTTCATTTTGTCTGTGATTATCCTGCTTATTGTTAATAATGATTCCTTTTCTCTCAGATATGTCCCAGTTTGGACAGTAAGTTATAAAGTCACTCTATGCAAGCATAGACTTCATTTTAATCAAACAATAGACTGTAAAAGAAGTATTTATGAGATAATTTGGAAAATTGGAATACTGATGATCCATTTGGTGATATTAGAGAGTTATGGTCAGTTGTTTTAAGGTAAAATTATGTTGTGTTTATATTTTTAAAAAGAGATCTTATCTTTAGATATTTATAGATGGAGTGATATACCAGGAATTGGCTTCAGAATAATCCTGTGTGTGTTTGTGGGGGGCGGGTAGTAGTTAGTAGCACTGAGAAAACTAGAACTATATTAGGTTTATAATTATTGACACTGGGTGATGAGTATATGGGGATTTATTACACTATTCTTCTTTATTTTGGATTTGTTTAATATTTTCATAATAAGTTTGTTTGTTTATTTAGAGAGAATGAGAGAACACAAATAGGGGAGAGGGGCAGAGGGAGAGAGAGAGAATCTTAAGCAGGCACCGTGCCACACATGGAACATGTTGCTGGGTTCAATCTCACAACTGTGAGATCATGACCTGAGCCAAAATCAAGAGTTGGATGCTTAGCTGACTGAGCCACCCAAGTGCTGCTCATAATAAGAAGCTTAAAAAACAGATACATAGGGAAAATGGGAAGAGGGAAAATAGAAATAGTGATTAGACATCACTTTTGAGGCATCTTCTAAATTGTAGACCATAGTATATCTCTCCTTTTATTTAGGTTTTCTTTAATTTCTCTTAGCAATGTTTGTGGTTTTCAGGGTAAACATCTTGCAAATGTTCTATCAGCTTCATCCTTAAGTATCATTCATATATTTTATGCTATGGTAAATGGTATTGATTTTTAATTTCATTTCTAGTATCTAGAAGAAATATACCTGATTATTGTATATTGATCATGTATTCCGGAATTTTGCTAAACTCGTTAATTAGTTACAGTAGGTGTTTTGGTAGTTTGCATACAATTGTTTACATAGATGATTTTTTAATTTTCAATCAAGATGTCTTTTATTCATTTTTCATGCCTTTTGTACTTGTTTGGAACCTCCAGTAAAATGTTCAGTGGAAGTTGTGAGAGTAAACATTTTTGTCTTGCTCTTGTTCTTAAACAGAAAACTTTGTCTTTCACCATTAAGAATGATATTCTCTGCAGTTTTAAGTGCACTTCATTAGGTTGAGGAAATTCCTTTCTATTTCTACTTTACTGAGTGTTTTCAACATCTTATCTGCACCTGTTGATATCATCATATATTTTGTTTTTCTTTTTTTAGTCTGTTAATATGGTAAATTACATTGATTTTTGAATGTTAAACTAACTTTGTATTATTCATTCAAATACAAATTGTCAAATGATATATTTTCTCTTTTTGTAAATATTATATGTTGGGTTTGCTTGTTAAAGTTTTATTAAGAATGTTTGCATCTGGGGCGCCTGGGTGGTCAGTTGGTTAGGCCTCTGACTTCAGCTCAGGTCATGATCTCACAGTTTGTGGGTTTGAGCCCCACGTCGGGCTCTGTGCTGACAGCTCAGAGCCTGGATCCTGCTTCAGATTCTGTGTTTCCCTCTCTCCCTGCCCCTTCCCTGGTCATGCTCTCTCTCTCTCTCTCTCTCAAAATTAAATAAATACACATTATGAATGTGTATTTATTATTATTTATTATTATGAATGTGTATGAATGTTTGCATCTATATTTTGGGGGAAAATTTAATTGATCCATAGTTTTGTTTTCTTGAAATATTCTTAGGTTGTGGTATCAGGGTAATACTTGCCCTATAAAATGAGTTGGGAAGTATTAACTGCTCTTCAAATTCTGGAAGACTTTATGTAGAATTCATACTATTTCTTCTTTTAAATATTTGGTAGAAGTTAATAGTGAAGTCCTTTAGACATGGAAAGTTTCTGAGAAGATTTTAACTACAAATCCAATATATTTAATAGATATTAGGCTATTTAGATTATCTGTTTCTTCTTGTGTGAGCTTTGGTAGTTGGTGTCTTTAAAGGAATTTGCCCATCTCAGTTGTCAAATTTTTTGGAATAAAGTTGTTCAAAGTATTTCCCTTTCCCTTTTTCATGTCTGTAGAATTGCTTTCTCATTCCTGGTAGGTAGTTGTCTCCATACTTTCTTTCCTGATCAGTCTGACTCACTTTTCTTTCCCGATCAGTCTGACTAGAGGTTTATCCATTTTATTGATCTTCTCAAAGAATCAATTTTTGTTTTCATTGACTTTTGTATCATCTTTCTGATTTTCTTTCATTGATTTCTCCTCCAATATTTAGTATTTCTTTTTCTGCTTCCTTTGCATTTTGTTTTCTCTTTTTTATGAGATTCATAATATGAAAGGTGAGATCATTAATTTGAGACTTTTCTTCTTTCCCCATGTAAGAGTTTAGTGCTGTAAATTTTTTCTTTAGTAACTCCTTTAGCTGTATTCTATAATTTTGGTATATTTTAATTTTCATTCAGTGTGAAATATTTTCTTTTTAAAAATTTTTTTTTAACATTTATTTATTTTTGAGACAGAGAGAGACAGAGCATGAACAGGGGAGGGTCAGAGAGAGGGAGACACAGAATCTGAAACAGGGTCCAGGCTCTGAGCTGTCAACACAGAGCCCGACACGGGGCTTGAACTCACAGCCCTCACGGACCACGAGATCATGACCCGAGCTGAAGTCGGCCGCTTAACCAACTGAGCCACCCAGGCGCCCCTGGTGTGAAATATTTTCTATTTCTTTTTTGCTTACTTCTTTGGTCCATGGGTGATTTAGAAATGTCGTATTTTATTTCTAAATATTAGAGTTTTCCAGAGAGGTTTCTGTTATTGGTTTCTAATTTAATTTCATTGTGGCCAGAGAACAAACTTTGTATATCTTGAATCCTTTTAAATTTGTTGAGACTAATTTTATGACTTCAAATGTGGTCTATCTTGGTAAATGTTTAGGTATGCTTGAAAAGAATGTGTATTCTACTGTTATTGAGTGGTATGCTATATAAATGTTAGGTCTAGTTTATTGGTAGCATAATTCAAATCTTAAACGTCATTATTGATGTTCTGATCACTTCTTCTGTCTATCAAGTTGAAATTTCTTAGTATTATTGTGAATTTTCTGTTTTTCTTTGCAGTGCTATTAGATTTTCCTAAATGCATTTTTTGGGGGGTGCATAAATGTTTTCTTCTTTTTTAAAAAAAAGATTTTTTTAATGTTTTATTTATTCTTGAGAGAGACAGACAGACAGACAGATTGTAAGTGGGGGAGGGGCAGAGAGAGAGGGAGACACAGAATCCAAAGCAGCCTCCAGGCTCTGAGCTGTCATCCACAAGCTGCAAGATCATGACCTGAGCCAAAGTAAGACGCTTAACTGACTGAGCCACCCAGGTGCCCCATAAATGTTTTCTTCTTGATTAACTGGCCCCTTTATATTTTGTTGTGTTTATTATTATGTGAAGAATTATATTTTTAAATGAGTATTGCTGATAAAATAATATGTATCATATATATTTGTATATAATATAAATATATATTATATATGTATAAGTATATATCATATATATTTATGTATATACATACAAATATATTTATAGAGAGACTTATTCATAGCCACTTTTCATAACTTTCTTATTAATTCTAAGGTTTTTGATGATTTTCTGGAATTACTGGATATGTGATCATATTTTCTGCAATTAATTATACTCTTGGTACTTTTTTTTCAATTTCTTAATGTGCTTTTCAGAACTTCTAGAACACTTTTGTTTATTCGGGACTTTAATGAGACTGACTCAGTAAGTGTGATTTTGGCTGCTGAGTGGAGATATAAAATCTTTACAATATTAGGAAAGTATACTTCTAGTGCTTATTTTTATATATAGATTTTGTTTTTTTATTCTTTGTCAGCATACCATCAGCTGATTTCAGAAGACTTTTTTTCTGTAGGTCTCAGGCTTTAATCCAGTTTTGCCCCTCAATCTCTCCTGAGTCTCCAAGTTGCTTTTAAAGTCCTTGAGCTCAGGGTATATATTTCCAAACTGGCAAAGAAATAATTGAAAAACAAGTGTTAGCTATGCTAGATACTCACTTAGAGGCACCTCATGATTTCAAGGCAATTTAGGATCATAGGTAGAAGCTGCTTTTACCACCGAGATCCTTCCAGTTGAAACCTGTATTTTAAACTAGTCAGAAATATACATTTTGTGGTGCTTCATTCACTAAAAAAAATCTCAATGACAGAGCTGAATACTGTTGTATCTGAATATGTAACTACTCTTAAACCATGTTTGCACTGGAGAAGTTTAGTCTTATGGGAATTTCCTGGATCAGAATATACAAGGAGGGGCAGCTTTTAGTAAAGGATAAGTAAAAGTACAAGTCATAGACATAGGTTTTAACTGAGTATACCCACATGATGGGTTTTGAGCAACCTGTACTTTCCTTTTTATTTTGATGAATTCATTTTGGTGTTTTCTTCTCTGTATCTGTTTTCTTCCTTGTGTAAGTCACAGTGCTTATTATAATAATTACTTCAAGGATCTTTCAAAGCAGACACTTTTTATGGTATCTGAAAAAGTGCCAGAACATTCCTATATATTCATTAGAGGAAACAATTTTTCAACCTTTATCACTTAAATTGCAAAAGTTGTACCAATACTGGATCTACTTTTATTTCTTATTTTTATTTTTTAAATTGATAAATTGAAATTTAATCAAAATTAAAACATTGCCTTTCAAGAGATAGTTAAGAAAGTGAAAACTCAGTTTATAGCCTGAGGAAAAATATTTTTAAGATATATATCTGATACATGACTATCATTCTAAATATACAAATAGTTTTTATAACAATAGTAAGAAAAATAACACAATTCAAAAAAGTGGCATGGATCTACTTAAAAAAATTTTTTTTAATGCTTATTTATTTTTGAGAGAGAGAGAGACAGAGAATGAATGGGGAAAGGACAGAGAGAGAGGGAGACACAGAACTCAAGGTGGATTCCAGACTCTGCACTGTTAACACAAAGCCCAGTGTGGAGCTTGAACCCATGAACTGTGAGATCATGACCTGAGCCAAAGTTGGACGCTCAACTGACTGAGCCACCCAGGCGCCCCTGGATCTACTTGTAAGGTTGTCTCATTCATTCATCAAATATTATTGCTTTACTTAGCACTTATTAGTATCAGGAATTATCTTTGAAAATAGGAATATGAAGATGAATAAGTCATAATCCATGCCCTCAAGGTGATAATAGTCTCAAAAGGGTAATGTTTAAACAAAACAATTCACGTTAATATGGTAAATGCTATGACAAGGTACTTTGAGAATATAGAAAATGGTTATCTAAATCGGAAGTTCAGGGAAATTCATTGACAGTGGTAGTGAATATTTGTCCTCCTTCTCTTAAAATAGAATTTTCAGTTATGTACATCTGTACTCAGCTATAGCCTACATTTCAGCCATTTGACTAAGTTGTAGCCAAAAGAATGTGAAGGGAAGTGATTTGTGTTACTTCTGGGTCACAGTCTCCTTCCTTCTCTGTGTCCATATGACATCCTAAAATGTGAGATTGTGAGGAGTCATCAGAAACCATAGAGAAGAGAGCAACATCCTAGAAATAATGGAACAATAAAAAGATTGGATTCCTGACAACCTTATAAATTATTAAGCAGAATAACCCTCATACAGACTACTAATATAATAGAGAAATAAATGTTTACTTTGTTTAAACCACCTGTTAATATGAGTCTGTATCATCATAGCCTTGTCTAGATCCAAACTACTATGGTGAGCTTTCCTCAGCCTTCACTCTCTTAGACCTTTCAGTATACTTTGGTCATATCCTCATATTTAAAAGCTTCTTTATTGATGTCTTTGTTCTGATTGTCTTAATCCTCTCAAATGTTTTGTCAGTCTCCTGTAAGACTCTTTTTTCCTGTTTCTCCTGCTAATGTGGAACTTCCCCAAGGGCTTTTTTTTTTCTTCCCCCTCTTCTAGCTTTACTCATCCCCCCACCTTAGAATTCCATGACTTTAAATAGTCCCCCTTTGAAACTGATTTCTAGAACTCTATTGCTCTCCTGAACTCCTGGCTTGTCCCATAGGCTTCAGATATAGGTTTCCAATAGACTGCAATAAACTTCCACTTGGAAGTCTCGCTGCCATTTTATATTCAGTTTACATTAACTTTTTTTAATCTTTATTTATTTTTGACAGAGAGAGAGAGAGAGAGAGAGAGAGAGAGAGAGAGAGAGAGCATGAGTGAGGGAGGGTCAGAGAGAAAGGGAGACACAGAATCCAAGGCAGGCTCCAGGCTCTGAGCTGTCAGCATGGAACCCAGTGGCGGGGCTCGAACTCATGGAGCACGAGATCATGACCTGAGCCGAAGTCGGACGCTCAACCGACTGAGCCACCCAGGTGCCCTATATTCAGTTTAAATTTAAACTCATGTTGCTCTCTAACCAAACTTCCTTCTGGAGTTTGCTATGTATGTTAACGACATCATTATCCTCCTAGTCATTTATGTTTAAACCTTAGCATTGTCTTTAGTTTCTTCTTTTACCTGTCAACTGAAATTTAAAATGGTAGACTACCTGAATGACTTCCTTTTATAGTCCTGCCTCCCACAGTTCTCTCCATAAAGACGGAGATGGTAATTTCTGTATCCAGAACGCTTTTAATTCCCATTCTCCAAAGCCTGATCAAAGTAGCTGGTTTCAGGCCTCTGTGGGAAACCTCAATCTAGGTAATTCAGGAAAAATTCTCCTGACAATTCAATTAGGTTCCTCCATGCGGTTTATGAGCCCATGGCTCTGACTCCTCTTCTTTCATATTACTGCTAATTCCTTCTTCTTGCATCTTTTTTTAATGTAATTCCTAGCTGTCTAACTTTAATGTGCACATATTCCCTTAAGTATTTGCCCATTCTTTATTTGGAGATTATCATTTATCCTCTTTTATTTGTCTGTAAAAATATTGCCACCTTTCCTCCCAGTTTCTGCCATTTTCAAAGATTTTTATTATTTTATTATCAAGTAGTTGGATATTACTATTCTCAACAATTCAAGGGATTGGTATTGGGTGGTGTTGTTAGTTTACTGACTTAGAGCTTTTGAACCTTCTTCTCTCGTGTACAAATTTGAGTTCAACGTTTGAGGCAGAACTTGTAGCCCAACCACATACTAGCTTTTTGATTTCCTCCTCAATTCCTAACACTGGTATCTTCTCTCTACTCCCATATTACATTATAAGGCCCAACAGACCTTGTGTCAAAATGACTTCCACTTATACCTCTTTATAAATACGCCCATTGTCACCATCTTGGTTTAGGCTTTCATTACTGCATCCCTTAATTCTTTGTATTGTCCTTTGGGCCTCATGTTTCCACTTGTATCAGTCGATCCCACAGCTTACTCTTGCCAACTACTGCCTTCATGTCACTTCCTGTTCATAAACCTCAAATGGTTTTTATTTTCTTATGTTAATGTGCAACCAAGACTCTTGTTTCTTTTTTAGCTTTTTGTTCATACCCTCTCATCTGACAGATCATCATCTCTGAGATCACTTCTTCCCCCCAAATACTTAGAAATGCTTATGTCCTTTTCAATCTAGTCAAAGCCTATTTTTGAGACCCAAGCACACCCATTAAGCTTTTTCAGACCATCATGACTCATAATGGTTATCCTCTGAGTGAGATTTTATGGTTATATAAGTTCTTCTCTAGCTAGGAAAATCTTGGTTTCCTCTTTTATTTATTTATTTATTCATTTATTTACTTATTTATTTTTGACTATAGCTGACATCAATGTTACATTAGTTTCAGGTGTAAAACATAGTGATTTAACAAGTTTATACGTTATGCTTTGCTCACTGCAAGTGACTACTGTCACCATACAGCTATTACAATATCATTGACTATATTCCCTATACTGTGCCTTTTATTCCTATGACTTTCTCGTTCCATGACTAGGAAAAGATAATGGGTCTTTATATCCCACCTCCCTCAGTTACCAAGTGTAGGCCACTCTGGAAAATGTGGCCTCAAACAAGGAGGGCTCTTTGCAGCTGAAGTGGACCCAAAAGAAGCTGGCAGCTGGAGGCTGCCTGCTGACCACACTCCCTTTATGTCCCTGAGCAGAAAGTCTCTCCTTGAAGGGGTATCTGGTGATGAATCTCAGTGTTTAATATTTGGTTTATTTTGTTTTGCTTCATGTTTAGTCAATCAAAAGCTTATGTCATTTACTTTCAGTTGTGTAATAATAAATATATTTTAGCTTATAGATAGCCCTGTGAGTCTTACTTTGGCATCATCCCACAGGTTTCAATATATAATGATGTAATTGTTTTTTCTGTATAGTTCACAATTTTCATTTAGATTTCCCCTGTAACCAAAAAACTATTTAGGGTTATGTGTTAAAATTCTTAGTGATGAATATAAAAAATTCATTATTGTGGAAATTTTCAAATTTTGAATTGTTAATATGTTTGTAATTTAATCTGGATACTAATGGATACATATTGCTTATTGTATATATTCTTATATATTGTATACATTCTTTTTTATTAAACTACTTTTGTTCATAAATACATTTTAACTTAAACACTTATGGAGTTATAATAATTAAAAGTAGTTTTCCACTGTGCATGATGTTTACTGGTGATATGATCAACCACGCTAAAAATGGACAAGTAATGATGTCATAGTGGCCAAATCCACTTGATTATAGGGTGCAATGTGGATAACTACATAAAAATTTTAATGCAATTTTCCTCGAATAATGATTCATAAATTGCAATTCTGCATTGCTATTATTGTCTTTTTTTTTTTTTTTTTTGTCTTTTAAGTCTTTGGTTTTATAACTCCTTTCAACCTTGAATTTCAGTCACATTGAGAGGGATATTGATGAATAAATAAGTGGGTAGAAAGATCATGACTTTTTCTTTAAATTAAGTTATCTAAACTCTAGAATATTATTAACACAGAACAGTTTTACTCCTACTTACCTCTCCTTTTCTAAGCACTTACCAAACAGTATAGCAATGTGAAACTCTGGAAAGTAAAGAGGTTATGTGAGACTGGCTCTGTATTTTTTGAGATTGTTTAATCCATTTTTCCTGTCTCATTATATTTCATATAATACAGTTCCAATTATTTGTCTCCTTCCTTTCATTATGGTACCAGAATTGTCTACATGTCCCGAAAAGGATGATTACTTTTTCTCCTTTTTTTTCTTCTGAGAAATACCCTGTTACATTTAGAAGATAAGCCATTATTATGGCCATTCATAGCAATGTGAAAGTAGTCAGTACTCAATTTACAGTGATGTTTCAACAAACTCTATTTGCATCCATATTCTACTTTATATACAGGCCTAAAATTATGTTTCATTTCTTAACACCACATCTCTAATTGAAAATAGGAAAAGTCAAGGATAGGAGGCAGAAATGATAACCTTGAATGTAAAAATAAGAATTTTCACCTATAGGAAGCCATCGTATTTCTTGCTCCAGGGGATTGAATACACCATAACATAATGTAATCTTTAAAAGCATAATGGGACAGAGACAACTGTGAATAAGATGCACAGATTTTGACATCAACAAATTGTCCAAGAATCTATGTACTATACCGGGGACTGACAAACATTCCATTTCTTTTAACATTTAGTTACTTTGAAAATCAAACTGCTTGAATAATTTTTTTTCTTTAAAAAAATTTTTTTAATGTTTATTTATTTTTGAGAGAGACAGAGACAGAGCATGAGTGGGGGAGAGGCAGAGAGAGAGGGAGACACAGAATCTGAAACAGGCTCCAGGCTCTGAGCTGTCAGCACAGAGGCCAACTCAGGGCTCAAACTCATGGGCCATGAGATCATGACCTGAGCTGAAGTTGGACACCCAACCGACTGAGCCACGCAAGCGCCCCAAAACTGCTTGAATAATTTTAATGCCAGTATTTATGCAAGACTTCTAAAGCCTGTTTAAGAAAAAGAAGTCTGAAAACACAATATTGCATTGTGTCATTATATACTTACCAAAATAGAGCCTAGTATAAAACCAACCTTATAAATAGCACTATTCTAAGAGAGAACAGAAGTGTTGATTTAGTAAGGAAAATAACAGCGCCTGCACTAAGAAAAAAAAAGGCAACAGTTAGTAAAAAAAACTTGTACCAACACCTACAGATTTATCTGCAAATATTACTATTTTTTTTAATTTTTAAAAAATTTTGGGTATAGTTGACATACAATATTATATTAGTTTTAAGTATACAACATAGTGAATTGACAATTAAATACGTTATAAAATGCTTAACATGATAAGTGGTGTTACTATCTGTTACCATACAAAGTTATTAAAATACTGACTATATTCTCTATGCTATACTTTTTTCATCCCTATGACTTATTTATTTAAAACTTTTTTCCTTGACGAGCCTGGCTGAAGATTTATCAATTTGTTTATCTTTTCAAAGAACCAGTCTTGATTTAATTGATATCCCCTATTGTTTTTTAATCTCTGTTTCATTTGTTTATGTTCTGATCTTTATTATTTTCTTCCTTCTAACTTCAGGTTTTGTTTGCTATTCTTTTCTAGGTCTGTCATGTGTAAGGTTAGATTATTTGAGATTTGTCTTGTTTCTTGAGGTAGGCCTGAACTGAGATAAATTTCCCTCTTAAAGTTGTTTTTGCTGCATTCCAAAGATTTTGAACTGTTGTGTTTTCATTTTCATCTGTCTCAAGGTATATTTTTTTAATTTCATTTTGACTTCTTTGTTGACTCATTGGTTGCATATGGGGTTTTAGGCTGATATAGATGTATGTATATGAATATATATCTGTTCTGCCTCATCAGCCTACATATATATATATGATACATATTTGTGTATATATTATATATATATGTGTGTATGTATATGTGTGTGTGGGTATCTATGTGTGTGTGTGTATCAGAGTTGATGGAATGCTCTTGTTCCAGAAAGACAGATTGCACTCAGCAGCTTTACTGTTTCTGTTGATCCTCAAACATTTACCATTTCAGCAATTCTCCATTTAAATGGAAAACATTTCTCCTGCATTGACCCCACTACAGTCTAATCTGTTTACATATAGTAGTGATGTTTCTATAAAGTTGCCACAAACACTGAATTAGTGAATACTGAACTATTGCGCCTATGATAAATACAGGGTTAAGTTTCTGCGAGCCTTTGGTCACAGCATTTTTGTCAGCTGAAACACCATTTGCTTCATATAGGTTCATTTGCCAACGTCCTTGTAAAACGAGTCAGTCTCATAGGCATTGACAGCCTGCTCTTCCACATAACTCTGTTTTTGTATAACACCTAGCAGGTATTTTAAAAAGTTCTTCTGCAGCTTTCTGATCTGCAGAACCTGCTTTCCTGGAAGTTTAACATTTTTTACTCTTTATTGCCTTTCGAAATATGCAAGCAGCCAGAACTAGCTAAGAAGGGTTTGACATTTTCTTGACCCTAGGTAACATGACCATAAATTTCTTTGATTTTCAGTCTTACAATGGTGCTCTCCACTATGCTTTTTTAATTGGTTTTAATCTGATGAATCCACAAATTTGTTCACTTTACATATTTTCCATAACTTCATTGCACACTATAGATGTTACTTTAGCACTTCCAGAGTGTCTTCATGTACAAATAAGCAAATAACCTATTTTTTCCCTAGAAGTACCACTTTTTAGATTTATTAATGTTTGACTCTTGGCCAACAGAACTATAACTCAGTCCTGAAGGAAGCTAATCTAATACATGTATTTTCTTTGTAAAGCACCAGCATAGCCTTTTGCACTTAGAAACACTAGATAGCACTTCAGCACTATGTTTGGGGGTCATTTTCAACAGCAACATCACCAACAGAAAGCTCAAAAATGTGAAAAACGTTAACACTAGACCACAAGAAGAAAAGTTGTTTACAGTAAGAAAGTTGAAATAAGAAGACAGAGGTTTCTTCATTTGACCTCAGCTGGTAATGTGTTAGTGAACTCAAATTATTATTCTTCATTCTGTGCATGTCCATGAGTGACCATGAGAGAGTTATGGAGATTGATTTTGAGGTTACAAATAAATTTTAGTGAGTAGGTGAATTTGCAAATATGGAATCTGTGAATAATGAGGATTGACTGTAGTTGGGCAGATGATATCAGGGAAATTATCTATATTCTTTCCGTGCCAATGTGGCTACTGAATAGACCCCTTCACCACAGACTGCCATCGTTCTTTGTATACAAAGTGTCCTTAGAAGATTGTTATACAAGGTAACTAAGGTCAGATTTTCAACATCATTTGGTATAAGTTAAAGAAAAGGCTTGATTGGAAAACTTAAGATCTGAGAGCCAGTATGAAGGGGCACACAAACCCACATCGAGGGAAGCAAGCTGGGTCAGGGGCAAGATGTAGGAGGGTTACATTCCAGGGTAGGACCCTTCCTCCTTATAGGAAAGACATGAGGGCAATCTTGTCTGTTGGGAATAGGATGGTGGGGGGAACAGACTACATGGGTGCCAGACAGTCTGAATTTAGATGTCAGCTATTTTCAGGAGACTTCTGTGAAATCTAGCTGCTCAGCACCTGGAGAGCATAAAATCTATGGGAAATTTCAGACCTTTTTTTCGTGGGAGAAGAGAGTCATGAGACTGGGGAGCTGAGTTCAGGTGCAGCCCTTCCCATTCTCCCCTCGCATTAAGGGGTCTGGACAATGCAGAGTGAACTTCCACATCACTCTACATCAAATCTCATAGCACCATGTGGTAGTTGATTTATTGTTTGTGTTAAACTGATTTCCAGATTGGAAAACAATCATTATGCTTGAATGTGATTTTCTATTATATTGCCATTTTTCTCCCTGGAGACCAGGATTTATTGATGTCAACCTGATCAGAGAATGCCACTTTATATTGAGTACTCTGTATTCAAAACTATTATAGAATATGTGTAGCAAATCTAGGTTGTGCTATTTAAGGTAGCTATGTACTTTAAGTTATAGAACTTCCTTTAGAAATCAAAGCCCAAACAAATGAATCCATTTCTGTCTCCCCTCCAAAAAAGGACACTTATCTATTCAACTTGGAAAATTAGCTAAAAAAAGTCCCCAAATTAAAATAAAATCTAACATTTAATTTTATTATACCATATTTTTTACTGCCTTTACATTCCTTAGCTTTAAATTTAAAGGTTTTAAATTTTTAATGGTTTAAATTTCCTATATTAAGGACCTTTCCAATTTGTAGTTGTAAATCTCTTTGAAGATCATATTTTACTAGAGATGGTAGGAGGACTGGCCAATACTTCTTCTCATTTATTTTTTTAAAGTTTTTATTTAAATTCCAGTTAGTTAACATACAGTGTAATATTAGTTTCATGTGTACAATCTAGTGATTCGACACCTCCATACCTCACCAGGTCAGGTGCTCATCACAAGTGCTCTCCTTAGTCTCCATCACTTATTTCACCAATTCCCCCACTCACCTCCTTACTGGTAACCATCAGTTTGTTCTCTATAGTTAAGGTCTGTTTCTTGGTTTGCCTCTCCCTGCTCCCCACTGTACTCATTTTTGTTTCTTAAATTCTCATATGAGTGAAATCATATGAATTGTCTTTTTCTGTTTGACTTATTTTGCTATGTGATTACAAATGACAAGATTTCATTCTTTTTTGTGTCCAAGTAATATTCTATTGTGTGCGTTATACACACCACACACACACACACACACACACACACACACACACACACACACACACAGCATTTTCTTTACCCTTTCATCAATTGATGGACACTTGGGCTATTTTCATAATTTGGCCATTATAGATAATGCTGCTATAAATTCCAGGGTACATTTATCCCTTTGAATTATTGTGTTTGTATTCTTTCGGTAAATACCTATAGTGTATTTCCAGGATCAGAGGGTAGTTCTATTTTTAGCTTTTTGAGGAACCTCCATAATGTTTTCCAGAGTGGCTACACCAACTTGCATTCCCACCAGTGATGCAAAAGAGTTCCCCTTTCTCCTCATCCTTGCCAGCACCTTTTGTTTCTTGTGTTGTTGATTTTAGCCATTCAGACAGATATGAGGTGATATCTCATTGTAGGTTTGATTTGCATTTCCTGATGATAAGTGATGTCGAGTATCTTTTCATGTGTCTGTTGGTCATGTGAATGTCTTCTTTGGAAAAATGTCTATTATTGTCTTCTGCCCATTTTTTAAAAAAGTTTTTATTTATTTATTTTGAGAGAGAGAGAGAGAGAAAGCATGAGCAGGAGAGGGTCAGAGAGAGAGAGAGAAAGAGAGAGAGAGAGAGAGAAAACAAGGATACCAATTAGGCTTTGCATTGCCAGTGTGGAGCCCGTTGGAGGGCTCAAACTCACAAACTGTGAAATCATGACCTGAGCCAAAGTTGGCTACTTAACTGACTGAGCCACCCAGGTGCCCCTATTTTTGTGTATGGTATAAGAAAATGGTCCAGTTTCCCTCTTTTGCATGTTGCTGTCCAGTTTTCCCAATACCATTTGCTGAAGAAGTTGTCTTTTTCCCATTGGATATTATTTCCTGCTTTGTTAAAGATTAATTGACTATCTAATTGTGGGTTCACTTCTAGGTTTTTTACTCTGTTCTATTGATCTATATGTCTATTTTTGTGCCAATGCCATAGTTTTGATTATAGCTGTGTAATATAACTTGAAAGTGTGGAATTGTGATGCCTCCATCTTTGCTTTGCTTTTTCAAGTTTGCTTTGGCTATTCAGGGTGTTTTGTGGTTCCATACAAATGTTAGGATTGTTTGTTCTAGCTCTGTGAAAATCCGGTTGGTATTTTGGTAGGGATTGCATTAAATCTGGAGATTACTTTGGGTAGTACAGATATTTTTAACATTATTTGTTCTTCTAATCCATGAGCATGGAATGTCTTTCCATTTCTTTGTGTCCTCTTCAGTTTATTTCATCAGTGCTTTATAGTTTTCAAAATACAGGTCTTTCAACTCTTTGGTTAGGTTTATTCCTAGCTATATTATTATTTTTGGTGCAGTTGTAAGTGAGATTGATTCCTTAATTTCTCTTTCTGCTGTTTCATTATTGGTGTATAGAAATGCAGCATGTTTCTGTATAATTGATTTTGTATCCTGCAACTTTACTAAATTCATTTATCAATTCCAGAAGTTTTTTGGTGGAGTCTTTCAGGTTTTATCTGTATAGTATCATGTAATCTGCAAATAGTGAAAATTTTACTTCTTCCTTGCCAGTTTGGATATCTTTTATTTCTTTTTGTTGTTTGATTGCTGTGGCCAAGACTTCCAGTACTATGTTAAGTAACAGTGGTGAGAGTGGACATCCCTGTCTTGTTCCTGACCATTGAAGAAAAGCTCTCAGTTTTTTTCATTTAGGATGATGTTAGCTATGGGTTTTTCATATATGGGCTTTATTGTGTTGAGGTATGTTCCCTCAAACCTACTTTGTTGAGGGCTTTTATCATAGATGGAGGTTGTACTTTGTTAAATGCTTTGTCTACATCTATTGAAATGATCATATGGTTTTTATCCTTTCTGCTACTGATGTTATGTATCACATTGATTACTTTGCAAATATTGAAGCACCCTTATTACTGGGAATAAATCCCACTTGATCATGGTGAATGATTTTTTATTTTAATTAATTAATTAATTAATTTAATATAATTTATTGTCAAATTGGTTTCCATACAACACCCAGTACTCATCCCAACAAGTCCCCTCCTCAATGCCCATCACCCACTTTCCCCTTTCATCCACCCCCATAAACCCTCAGTTTGTTCTCTGTATTTAAGAGTCTCTTATGGTTTCCCTCCCTCCCTCTCTGTTTGTAACTTATTTTCCCCTTCCTCTGCCCCATGGTCTTCTGTTGAGTTTCTCAAGATTCACATATGAGTGAAAACATATGGTATCTGTCTTTCTCTGACTGGCTTATTTCACTTAGCATAATACCCTCCAGTTCCATCCACATTGCTGCAAATGGCCAGATTTCATTCTTTCTCATTGCCAAATAATGAGACAATATATATAAATATTGTATATATAATATATACATATATATTTACATATGTATATGTTATATATACAATATTCCATTGTATATATAAACCACATCTTTATCCATTCATCAGTTGATGGACATTTAGGCTCTTTCCATAATTTGGCTATTGTTGAAAGTGCTACTATGAACATTGGGGTACATGTGCCCCTATGCATCAGCATTCCTGTATCCCTTGGGTAAATTCCTAGCAGTGCTATTGCTGGGTCATAGGGTAGTTCTATTTTCAATTTTTTGAGGAACCTCCACACTGTTTTCCTGAGTGGCTGCATTAGTTTGCATTTCCACCAACAGTGCAAGAGGGTTCCCATTTCTCCACATCCTTGCCAGCATCTATAGTCTCCTAATTTGTTTATTTTAGCCACTCTGACTGGCGTGAGGTGGTATCTCAGTGTGGCTTTGATTTGTATTTCCCTGATGAGGAGTGATGTTGAGGATCTTTTTATGTTCCTCTTGGCCATCTGGATGTCTTCTTTAGAGAAGTGTCTATTCATGTCTTCTGCCCATTTCTTCACTAGATTATTTGTATTTCGGGTGTGGACTTTGGTGAGTTCTTTATAGATTTTGGATAATAGCTCTTTGTCTGACATGTCATTTGCAAATTATCTTTTCCCATCTGTCGGTTGCCTTTTAGTTTTGTTGATTGTTTGCTTTGCTGTGCAGAAGCTTTTTATCTTCATGAGGTCCCTGAGGTCCCAGTAGTTCATTTTTGCTTTTAATTCCCTTGCCTTTGGAGATGTGTCGAGTAAGAAATAGCTGCGGCTGAGGTCAAAGAGGTTGTTGCCTGCTTTCTCCTCTAGGGTTTTGATGGTTTCCTGTATCATATTCAGGTCTTTCATCCGTTTTGATTTTATATTTGTGTATGATATAAGAAAGTGGTCTAGTTTCATTATTCTGCATGTTGCTGTCCAGTTCTCCCAGCACCATTTGCTAAAGAGACTGTCTTTTTTCCATTAGATATTCTTTTCTGCTTTTTCAAAGATTAGTTGGCCATACATTTATGGGTCCAATTCTGGGTTCGCTATTCTAGTGAATGATATTTAAAAATACATTGTTGGATTCAGTTTGCTAGTATTTTGTTGAGGATTTTGCATCTATGTTCATCAGAGATGATGAAGTTCTCATTTTTTGTAGTGTCTTTATCAGATTTTAGTATCAGGGTAATGCCTCATAGAATGAATTTAGAAGTTTTCCTTATTTTTATATTTTTGGAATAGTTTAAGAATAGGTATTAATTCTTTAAGTATTTGGTATAATTTGCCATTGAAGCCATCTGGTTCTAGAGTTCTGTTTGTTGGGAGTTTTCTGATTCAATTTCTTTGCTGATTATCAGTCTATTAAAATTTTCTATTTCTTCTTGATTCTGTTATGGGAGGTTATAAAGCTTTTCATAATATTCTCTTATAATTGTATTTCTGTGATATTGTTTGTTATTTCTCACCTCTCATTTATGATTGTACTTATTTATGTTCTTTCTCTTTTCTTTTTGGTAAGCCTGGCTAGAAGTTTATCAATTTTATTAATTTTTTCAAAAAAAGAACTCCTGATTTCATTGATATGTTCTATTTTCTTATTTTCTTTATCATTTATTTCTGCTCTAATCTTTATTATTTCCTTCCTTCTGCTAGCTTTGGGCTTTGTTTGTTGTTCTTTGTGTTGCTCCTTTAGGTATAAGATTAGGTTGTTTATTTGAAATTTTTCTTGCTTCTTGATGTAAGCGTTTGTTACTATATACTTCCCTCTTAGAACCACTTTTGCTGCATCCTAAAGGTTTTGGATTGTTGTGTTTTAATTTTCATTTGTTTCCATGTATTTTTTTTTAAAGTTTATTTATTTATTTTGAGAGAGAGATGGGGGGAGGGGCAGAGAGAGAGGGAGGGAGAGACTCTCAAGCAGGATCTGTACTGTCAGCATGGAGCCCAATATGGGGCTCAAACTCATGACCCATATGACCTGAGCCGAAATCAGGAGTTAGAATCTTAATCAACTGAGCCACCCAGGAGTGCCTAGGGAGACCTTCTTTAAACTACCTGAAGTTTGGGCCTCTTGCTATCTCTGGGTTGAGCCATTCATTGATCCACACTGTCGCAGAAGTCTGGATTTTTCCTTTGTAGCATTTAATACAAGTTAATTTGTGTAATGATATAATATTTAGTCTTCCCCACAAGCCTGAAAGTTCCACAAGGTAGGGATTGTTTTCTATTGCTAACCATGGTATTACCAGGGCCCCAGTACATTGTATACAATAGGTACTCAGTACTCAGTACTCTCTTAGCAGGTACAGCCTTGTCCCACAAATCTATCTTATTAGATACTCTCCAAGGACTAGGTGGAGAGGTACCTAAAGTTTATGAGCTTGGTGGTGGAGACAGTGTCTGAGCAGTCAGAGAGATGGAGGAGTTCAGAGCTGGTGCAGTGGGGGAAGCAAGAAGGGATACTGAGGACACTAAAGGATGCTCATCGGATGAGTTTGCCCCTGTGCTCTCAACATCACATTTCCAGCCCAAATGAGTCCTTCTTCAATCATTTATGAAATAATTTCTTTAGAGGAAGAGGTAAACATCTGAGTAAAAAACCAAGGCCAAAACAGCTTTGCAGAATTATAACATGTCCCCGAAACCAGTTACAATTCAACTGGATTGGACTTCAAGAGAGAAATGATTGTGTTCCTCCAAATAATCTTCAGTTAGGAAGCTCCCACTCCTCCCAAGATGTGGAAAGATGATTACACCTTCTGCTGTCAGTTGCTGAGAAAGAAGTTTTTTCTCCTGATGGACCGACCAACACTATTTCTTTTTTGCTGCTCTTTTCCCTTCTCCTTTCCTTGGTTTCCCCTTGCCGTGAAGCTTCTTTAGACGCATCTGCTCCTCCTTGAAGTCCTGATGCTCATCTCTATAGAGGCCAAGAAAACGTAGTATCCCCATGAGTGCAAAGTAAGTGTTGTGATTTGGATACCAGTCATAAGTCTCCTTCCTCTTGGCTAAAGGCTACTCACTGAAGAGCTTCACCACTTTCATGTTTTTAGAATCAGTGGGCCTGGCAACTTCACCGAGTAGCCGGGCACTGAGACAACTCATGTGCAAGGCATATTCTGAAAGTGAAGACATTTCTTGAGCAGCAAGGAGCATGAATCCCTACACGCAACCTTCCTCTCCCGTGCGCCCCTCTCCTGGAAGGCCCTCCCCTCTGTCCATGTATTTTTCCATTAATTTCCTGATTGACCAATTCATTGTTTATTAGCATGGTATTTAACCTCTGTGTATGTGGTCTTTCCTGGTTTTTTTTTGTGGTTGACTAATAATTTCATAGGATTGTGATCAGAAAAGATGCATGGTTTGACTTCAATCTTCTTAATTTGTGAAGGCCTGTTTTGTGGCCTAATATGTGATCTATTCTGGAGAGTGTTCCATGTGCATTTGAGAAGAATGTATAGTCTGCTGTTTTAGGATGGAATGTTCCTAATGTATCTGTTAAGTCCATGTGGTCCAGTATGTTATTCCAAACCATTGTTTCCTTGTTGATTTTCTGTTTAGATGATCTGTCCATGTGTGTGGTGTAAAAGTCTCCTACTACTAATGTATTATTATTGATTAGTTTCCTTGTTTACTATTAATTGTTTTATATATTTGGGAGCTTTTGTATTGGGTGCATAAATACTTACAATTGTTATATCTTGTTGATTTGTCCCCTTTATTATTATATAGTGTTCTTTTTTGTCTCTTGTTACAGTCTTTGCTTTAATTTAATTTAAAACAGTTTTTTTTATGTTTATTTATTTCTGAGACAGAGAGAGACAGAGCATGAGTGGGGGAGGGGCAGAGAGAGAGGGAGACACAGAATCAGAAGCAGGCTCCAGACTCTGAGCTGTCAGCACAGAGCCTGACGCGAGGCTCGAACTCACAAACCGTGAGATCATGACCTGAGCCGAAGTCGGTCGCTCAACCGACTGAGCCACCCAGGCACCCCTACAGTCTTTGCTGTAAAGTCTAGTTTGTTCAATATAAGTATTGTTACTCTGGCTTTCTGTTGACATCCATGTACATGACAAATGTTTCTCCCATCTACTCACTTTCAATCTGAAGATGTCTTTATGTCTAAAATGAGTCTCTTGTAGTCAGCCTATAGATGGGTATGGTTTTTGTTGTCCACTCTGACACCCTGAGTCTTTTGACTGGAGTGTTTTGTCCATGTACATACAAAGTAATTAGTGATAAAAATGTATTTATTACCATTCTTTTACTTGTTTTGTGGTTGTTCCTGGAGATTTTCTCTGATCCTTTCTTGTCTTTCATGTTTTACTGATTTTCTTTAATGATATATTTGGGTTTCTTTCTCTTTATTCTTTGCATGTTTATTAGTGGTTTTTGATATATGGTTTTTGAAATATGGTTACCATTATGTTTGTATATAACCTCTTCTGCATATAGCAGTCTATATTAAATTGTAGGTCATTTAAGTTTGAACCATTCTTTTCTCCTGTCCTCCCCACATTTTAGGCATATGTTGTTATATTTTATATCACTTTTTTTGGTGCGTTCCTTGACTGATTTTTTACAAAAATATTCATTTTTACTGCTTTTGTGTTTCTTACCTTTATACTTTCACTTTTGGTCCCCCTTTGCACTCAAAGTGTCCCCTTTAATATTTCTTGTGAGGCTCCTTTATTGGTCACAAACTCCTTTAGTTTTTATTTGTCTGGGAAACTATTTCTCCTTCTATTCTGAATGATAGCTTTGCTGAATAGAATATTCTTGGCTGCAGATTTTTCGCATTTAGCACTTTGAATATGTCATGCCACTCCCTTCTGACTTGCCAATTTTCTGTTGAAAAATATCCTGCTAGCCTTATGGGTTTTCCCTTGTAAGTTAATGACTTATTTTGTCTTGGTACTTTTAAGAATTTTTCTTTATCACTATATCTTGCAAGTTTACTTACAGTATGTCTTGATGGGAATTCTCTGTGCCTCCTGGATCTGGATGTATGTTTCCTTCCCCATTTAGGAGACTTTTCAGTTATTATTTCTTCAAATAAATTTTCTGCCCCTTTTCTCTCTTCTCTTCTTCTGGGACTCCTATAATATGAATGTTATTATGTTTGATGGAGTTACTGAGTCTATTCTCATTTTGCATAATTTTGCATAATTCTTCCTCTCTTTTT
Source organism: Panthera pardus (assembly GCF_024362965.1). Classification (NCBI taxonomy): domain Eukaryota; kingdom Metazoa; phylum Chordata; class Mammalia; order Carnivora; family Felidae; genus Panthera; species Panthera pardus. The sequence continues at coordinate 85,749,839 of NW_026526721.1, forward strand.
TTCCGCTTCATTGCTTTCCGTTGCTTTGTCTTCTAGGTCATTAATTTGTTCCTTTGCTTCTTCTAGCCTACTACTGTTCATTATATCAAGTATGTTTCTAATTTTGTTTTTTGCACTCTTCATCTTTGATTGATTCTTTTTTTTAACTCTTTTATTTCTGTGGTAAGGGTGTCACTGATGTCTTCCATTCTTTTCTCAAGTCCAGTGAGTGTCCTTAGGATTGCTGCTTTAAATTTTCCATCAGACATGTTACTTATATCTATTTTGCTTAGATTTCTAGATATGGCCTTATCTTGTTCTTTTATTTGGTATAAATTCCTCTGTCTTGGCATTTTGTCTAAGTCTCTTCCTGTTTCTCTGTGTTAAACAAACCAGTTATTTCTCCTGCTTCTGAAAGTAAGAGGTCTCCTGCTTCTGAAGAAGAGGTCATGTAGTGCCTAGGGCCCGGTGCTTCAGGAGCATATCCAGTGTGTGCTGCATGTGCTTTGCATGTGCTCTAGATGCTCTATCCTTCAGGTCAGTCATCTGCAGAGGCTCTCCTTGCTTGCTGTGGGCAGTGTTTGGTCCCTGGCCTGAGTGTGGTGAGTTTTAATTACCACATTCTGCTCTGTCTCCTTGTGAAATGCAATCTGTCACCACCTCCACTGGAAGTGAGGTGCTGTAAAACTCTCTGATCAGAAGACATAGTGTGGGCAGGGGTTTGTGCAGGTCTTCTGGGGGAAGGGATGGTCTCACTAGGACTGAGGAACTGTGACTGACAAGGGAAGTTCCACCAGAGCACAGTGGGGTGGGGCTTAGTGTAAGCAAGTTAGGCAGCCATTTTTCTTGCTGCACTGCCTCCCACAGGTGGTTCTGTGTTTATGCTGAGGAGAGGCAAGGGAAACGGCACCGGCCAGCTCCTGTGTTCCCTGAGAGGTGTCTGTATGAACGCTGTTTCTCAGGGACTTACTTGAGAAGAGCAAATAGTCTCCCCACTGTGTGCCCCAAGCACTCTTCAGATCGCTATTTCCACGCTGTCTGCCATGGGTTGGTTGCCTGCCTTCTCTCCAAGAGCAGTGTAGTGCCCTTGGGGCTCTATCCCAGCCAAGCTCGCTGACCTCTAAAACTCCAGGCTTTAAGTCCAGCTGGTTGCAAGAACTCACAAAATTCAGCCCCTCTAATTTTCCAAGGGTAATGGCTATGAGGAAACATTCTCCTTATGCATTCCCCTGTGTGGTCATCTCTGTCTCACCCTTCTCTGTGACCACAGCTCCCTCCCTTCCACAGCCAGGATCCATTTCTCCCCTAAACTATATCTCTGTGCTTCCTCCTTTCTTCAGTGTGATCACTTCTCTCCCTTTAGTTGTGAAGTCTGTTCTGCCAGCTTTCAGGTCAGTTTCTTGGGTATTTGGGATGATTTATCTAGTTGTATTCATGGGACGAGGTGAGCCTAGGATTCTCCTATTCCACTGCCATCTTCTGGTCCCAATACCTTCTCATTTAGAAGTTACAAATTCCACAGCCTCAAACTAAGATTGCAAAATAATCATTAAAGAACTTTCTCCCAAAACATCAGCCTTGGAGAGTAATTCTTGAATAATCATTGTTAAACATATAATGCCATGCATTTCTATATTTTCTACCTTTACCCATTTTTGTTTTCCTATTTAATTAGGGCCAACTTTCTAAACACAAACTTAAGCCAAACACATAAAAAAATAGTGATTTAAAGCACAAGTCTATAAGAAAAGATCAACATACCAGTTGTTTCAAGATCATTTCAGTTCAATATATTGGTAGCAAAGATCCATTCTGAAAATGAAAAAATATGTAGTTTAAAAAATTCTTAGAGGCATAAACCAAATTCTTATCTTTCTACCTGGTTTGTTTTACAAAGAAGCTTCAGAAATATTTGACTATAGTTTTAATGATGGAAATGTTATGTTTTCATTTCAAAGCAATGAAATTCTGATGTTTAATGTGAATCCAGTTGGCTCTCTTTTGTACATTCATAGTTTCAAAGGCTAGAATTTGTTATCAGCAAGGAGAGAGATTTAAGCTGCACACATAAAAACAAAGTTACTTAGAGTTCAAGGTTTTGTCTTGTAAGTAGCATTCCACTTAGAGTTTCAAAACTTTTTACTTTAAAATACTTTACTTGAAGCCAACCTTTTTTAAAGGTGTTCCTTCTGAGAGGATCAATAAAAGTGCAGCATTATCCCACTCTCACCTCTTAAGACCTTTTGCATTCATCCAGTTTTCTTATTTTTTACCCTTTATCTTGCTAACAGTTCTCAGAGATTTCTTCTGTGTTCCTGTGAAGGTAAGTTTCTTGTCAAAGAGGCATGTCATCTTCTGAGGTGGCTCATTCTCTTTAGCTACCCTGTCATCTTTTATGTCCTTGTTTAGGGCAGTCCAGTGGTCCAGATACAAGGCCTAGATCAGCTTCTAGAGATTCTGATCATCATCTTTGACTTGTCATGCTGGAGTCACAACAGTACCCATGGAGACAACCTTGATATAGAGACGGGGTAGATATTTTTCAGGTGTCCATAGTTACTATATTACTATTTATAGCTAATTTTCTTCTTGGGAACTAGGAAGAGAGGGGGAAAGATCTTTTCTTGTTTGTCCTTGAAAATCTCTTTTTGACATGGCATGACTACCACTTTCCCTGGGTTGGCTGCTACTCTGTCACTTCCAATACCCAAGTGGCCTGGGCAGAGTTTACTGTAATGAGCAAACTCATTACATCTCTGCAAGCTTTCTTTCTTCTCTCTCTAGCCCTTTTTGATTTACTCCTCACCTCAACCAAAACTTGCTTACTGATCTTCTGGTCCTAGCTGTTGGGCAACTTTACCCTTTCTCAACCTTACCTTTTCAGAGATGACTCCAGTTCTATTCATTTATGCATCTGTCACCAGATTCTTTCAGGGCCATGAATTTTTCTCCATTTCTGAACCTGTTGCTATAATAAATCAAATGTTTACTCATTAAAATGTTGCATCCCTTTCTGACCCCCCATCATGGGGATTGAATTAGTTTATTTCTGCATTTTTTTTCTGCCAAGCACTATTCTAGTCTTCCTGCATTTTCCTTCGTGCAGGTAAAGTTAGTTACTAGTGTCTCTGCAGAGACTAGCTCACACCCTGCCCATATGCCAGTTTATTGATTCCTTGAGAAATCTAAGTAGTGAGTTGACACAACCTTTCCAATCCCCACCCTAACTTAGGTCATTGGGAAAATGAACTTCCATTACTTCCCAGTTTCAAGTAGGAAAGAAATTTACTTTTTTTAAGTGAAAATCTAGTTTAAAGTTTTTTCTAGGCAGGGGGATTGATAGGTAGAGTAGATGAGACATCATTGATTGGAAGAAATAGTTGACATATTATCTACATCAACATATGTACATGGAAAAATAATTGTGCACTGTTTCCAGAAAGTATCTTGGGTATGTAGAATGAAATGAGCTCTATTATAATATATGATCCAAAATTCATCTTTCAGGATGTTATTGTTGTTTTTTAGCACAAACCCCTCCAAACCTCTTTCTAGACCTTTGCCAAAAGGTGAATATATCTACACTATGTATATCTCCACCTCTAATTATGAATTTATTTTCTTATGGTTGTCCCCATTATAATGTCAGTGGCAGGGGCGCCTGGGTGGCTCAGTCGGTTAAGCGGCCAGCTGACTTCGGCTCAGGTCATGATCTCGCGGTCCGTGAGTTTGAGCCCTGCGTCGGGCTCTGTGCTGACAGCTCAGAGCCTGGAGCCTGTTTCAGATTCTGTGTCTCCCTCTCTCTGACCCTCCCCTGTTCATGCTCTGTCTCTCCCTGTCTCAAAAATAAATAAAAAACATTAAAAAAAATGTCAGTGGCATGATGCAGGTGTCTATTACTAAGAAAATTGTCTGTCACCAACATGACTGTTAGCAAGAATTACAGCCCCAACTGCTTCATGTGGTTCAATAGTATACTTGGGGTACCTTACTTTTCTGGCCATATGTTTGTAAATAATCTTCAACTTCTCCCTCTTTTTTATTTTTTTACCTTTAATCTATTCTTCCAAAAAGTATTGCTGACCTATGTATGTGTTCTTCTGAATTCACTGACTTTATACATTCCATTTTTTCTAACTCTGATACCTTCTCCTCCTCCATTGCCATGGAGTTTTTCCTCCTCTGAATTCTATCTGTGATCACTATTGCCCATTTTACATCAATGATGTAAATGCTTTTGTAGAAGTGTGAAGGAATTGCTGAATGGAATCAGAGGAAGGAATTAGTGATTTTGCAAGCAAAGAGAGGGTTCCTAAAAGGTTTCCTAGAGGAATTAGAATCTGGGGATATTTGAGGAATGCACAAAATAGGTTAGGAAGGGCATTTTAGGTGATGGAAATAGAGTTAGAATAGCACAGGGTAGCTGAAGTGCAGGTTTGAGGAGGGAGGTCAGGGAAGATACCGAAGGGCCTTAAACTCATGCTAACAACTGAACTTTGTCATATGAGATCTGGAAAGCAAATAACTGGTAAAATATTATATGTATTGCAAACATATACTGTCCTTATTCCTTAGAGCAGTGAGTGTGCTCCTTGCTCCCTTCCAGGTGTTATAAAGCAGTTTTGGTCTCCAGAAACAATGAGGGGAGGAATAATGTTCATGGCTCTTACTATGTACCTTGAGTAGAGTTCTGGCACTAGAGTGGCTTCTGTAGTGAGGATAACACTGTTTGGAGTACTGTACCTTACATATCATGGGTGCTTGGACATGTTGTTGAATGAGTAAATGGAAAAAAAATCCTTCCCTGGCATTATTCTCCCCACAAAATCCGAAGTCCCTTTTCATACACTCCTGTGGGAAAAAAACAGATTCTCCTCAAATATAGTTCTAGTATTTCCCACCCCCTTTGCCCCCCATCCCTCACAGTTACGTTTCCTTAAAATTTGACTGCACCTTGCTATTGGAGGCCACCTGGGGGGGGGGGTGAATATGGTATGGGCTTCAGAGCCAGGGAGACTCAGGTTCAAATCCTCACTTAGTAATTGTGTGAACTTGAATGATTATGTAACTTTCTAAACCTTTGGTCATCATCTTTACCCTATCAATGAGGAAAGGTTGCAGTAAGGAGAGAGAAAATGTCTGTAAGATACTTAAGCCAAGGTTTGGCTGCAGCCTTGTCAGAGGCACTCAAAAGTATATGTGTAGGAAGTCTGAAATGGAGTCAGAGGGAGAGCTGCAGAATTACATCAGGGTCACCATTTCACCTCTCCACCACTCCTCTACTTTAGTCTTATACCACCCCCACTCAGGCTCCTGTCTGAGTTCAATGCATGAAATAAGTTAGAATCAGACAGGGTTCATTCCATTTAGCAGGTATGAATCTCAGTCTAAAAGACAAAATTGTACAAGAATGTTAACTTTATTTTTTAAAATAAGAATTAAATGTTCAATTTAATGGAAAGGTAGAACCATAATTCAGTCAATGTGACATTCCTTCTTATTAACTTACACCTTTTAGCATAAATTCCAGGAGACTTTCATAAGGCCAAATCATTGGGAGGACACATCTAGCCCTTTTTAGTGTCAGGTGCCTTCATCAGCATTTGATGGAATGAACTTTGGTCTTGGTGGTAATTTCTGGGTCCTTTCTTATTTCTTTTTAAGCAGCTGGTTCTCTGGGCCATTCCTGTACTGTTCTTAGAAATATAGGAAATATTCTGTGCTCCTGAGCCATGTCATGTCACAGGAATCCCTAGGGCACCATCTGAAGACTAATTTATACGGCCATCTCTTCTGTGGGCAGCACAGGAGATGTGGAGAACCTTGGAGTTTTGCTGCTTCCCTAAACTTTACCCAGGAATTGGGGCATGGACTCATCCAAATTCAACTGTACCTGGTGTTTAGGCAGGGTCTTCCTCCAATGATTTCTCTAGCCCTAGGAACTTTTATTATTCTCTAGTTAATTTTTTTCTTTTAGCTTTACTAGGATTCTTATGGATTGTTTTATCATAATAATTTTTTCCTTTTGTCCTCTGATTCCAAGGTTTTCAAGTTCAAAAGCCAGAAATAAGACTTTTATCTTCTTTTTATCAAGGCAATGAGTGTTATTGCTGCTGAATTGGGGGTGGGGGTGAGGAATCAAGGGATATGAATAATGCAGGGAGGAAATATTAGTTAATTTAAAGCCTTCGCCACCTCAGTTTTTATATTTTCTCTGTTTAAACCATCCCAGATTATTTTTCCACATGTCACCTTCTTTTGCCCTTGATATTATATATTGTCTAAAGCAATTTTCTCTTCATTGCCAAGGGCATCTTCTCAAGTTGAGCATGTTAGGGTAAGAAGTAGGAATCTAATCTATGGACTACTCAGTATATTATGAAAATAGTTTGGGATTAAATAAATCAGTCATTTAAAACTAATGTACATATATACACCTCTCTGGACTATGTTTTAAAAGACTATAAAAGTGTGTGATGAAACTCACCTTGAAATCATTAGATTTGTGGTGTTGTTAGGATAGAAACTTAGGTGACTTCTTTTAGTCCAGTTGCTAAATTATAATATTGAATTTACTTATGTAAAATCTAAGCCAAACTATATAAATGCCAGTACTTTTTCTTCTTTTTATGAGTTTCACCTTTTTTGTGTCCTATCATTAAAATTAAATTTATTAACAACTTGTTTTTTTTCTGCTGCATTGGTTTTATTTATAAATATTTCTATAAATACATCTCACAGAAATATTTGACAATTTAGTTTATTGGGAAAGTTCATACAGTAACTTTTCAAATCAGGAAAATCTAGTTTCCTAAAGGAGCACTTTAAGTAAAATGGGAAATAGGAAAAGAACATGGGAAAGGAACTAAGAAAGGTATCAGTCTTTTTATTAGACTGTCATGATCAGATGGTTTCTTTGTCAGAGTAGAATGTCTATATCTGAAATAAATCTGAGTGTCCATCAGAATATAAGTGAAATATGTAATGACTTGGAATGTAAATCTTAAATACTGATTTGTGGGGCAAATCAGTCAAAAGTTTTTTTGGGGGAGATGAGAATACAGTTTAAACGAAAACAGGAAAGCCTTTTCAAGATTTAGTAATCTGCCAGTCCTCATCCATCTCCTTGTTCTCCTCCTCTCAAGTCTACATATATAATAGAGAAAAGAAAAAAAGAGTGAATGCTTCATTTTCAGTGAAATAAAGAAAGAATGTGACACTTAGAGAGCTTTCTTTTGAAAACTTATTATGAGGAAAAGGACCAGAAGATTGTATGTATAGCTTTTGTTAGTTTATAGGAAATGGTGTGTTTGAATGGATGAGGATTTACATTAAAAGCTTAAAATATGAAGCCTAAAATTATATTAGAAAAACCAAAATGTATTATTGTCACTCCTCTATTAGAGGAAGTATAAGGGGATCAAATGATTGGTGGATCATTATCAGGGCGGAAAGAAGGGAAAGGCAGGGTTGAGAATGCCCGTGCCATTTCTGTTCCTCTGCTTCACTGCGTTATGTTTTTTAAACTTCACACATTTATATCAGGTAGATGCTGTTGTGTTTATTTCACAGTTTAGAAATAAGGCTCAGTTAAGTGAAATATTAAGTGAAACATATTAAGTGAGATAATTTGTTGAAGGTCACCAGCTCTAGCGTCACCTTCTACCATTCTCTACCTCACCTATTCCACTTAGCCACTGTTGCATCTTTGCTCTTCCTTGAACATCCCTTGATGTTTCTTCTGCTCAGTGCTCTTTGCCCCTAGCTATTATTGTGGTTATATCTCTCTCTTTATCAAGGTCTTTGATGACATATCATTGCAGAAAAGCCTTCCCTGATAACTCTATACAAAATATCTTATATGTCATTTTTAGTAGGATGTAATATTACTTTGGATAACACTAAGAAAGAAAAGTACCAATTAAGCAATGATATGACAGTTTCATAATATGCATCCTGATTTTAGAGGTGTTAAAATGTGAAGAAAAAATTTTTTTAGAATCAGTGAAATGCAGTGATATTGCCTTATGTCCTTACCCCAGATTATTTCTCTTTGCAACACTTATCACTATCTGATATGATCATGTACATTTTCTTTATTGTCCCTCTCTCTACACTAGGTACATATAGGGAGCTTTGTTTTGTTCATTACTAGTTGCAAAGACTGGCTAGGTGTGCATCATACCCATCTTCTCTCTTTGGGGGGCACTCAAATTTACATTCCCAAGCCTTTCTTTCAGTTATGGTGGAGTCATGTAACAGACTTCTGGACAATGGGATATAGGTACAAGTGAGATATTCCACCCCAGGCCTCTCCTATAAAACTATTCTGTAATTGTCCTAATGGTTGGAGCCACTAGTGGTCAGAGACACTAGAAGGAAGAAGCCCTGGTCTCTAAATGATGGTGTAGAGTAAAGCCCATCTCCATCCCCTCACATTGACCTACATTGGATTGTGATGTGGATGAGAAATAAATCATCAATTAAAGCTACTGAATTTTGAGCTTTTCGGTTATAATAGATAGCTTATCCTTATTAATACATTGCTGTACCCAGACTATGCTTGGCACCTAGCAAGCTTTTTATAATTTATAAGGATAGAGAAAATTAAAGGAATGGCAGTTTTGTGTTAAAAGATGATTAATTTTGGTTTGTACATAAGGTATCTGCATAGGCAGGTGGGGGCTACTTCTCGTACCTTTTCCCCACTTCAGGTGGCCTGGAAGAATTTGGAAGGACTAAGAATCAGAGGTTGCAGTGCTTAATTTCTAGAACAACTAGGGTCAGTAGAATGAGTCAATGGGAATTTGTGGAGAGGTGGTCAGAGAGACAAATTTTGATGTAGGGATCATTAATTTTCAGAAATTCAGTGAAAATAGGTTCAAAGTAGTTATCAGGGAAGTTGCGATGTTGGATGGACCAATGAGTTTTAAAGTCAGCAAAATGGGGCCCCTGGGTGGTTCAGTCAGTTAAGCATCCAACTCTTGGTTTCGACTCAGGTCATGATCTCCCAGATTCATGGGTTCAAGCCCCGCATTGGACCCTGCGCTGACAGTGCGGAGCCTGCTTGGGATTCTCTCTCCCTGCCCCACCCCTGACTCACACTGTCTCTGTCTCTTTCAAAATAAATTAAAAAAAATAAAGTCAGCAAAATGAACTTATTATGGGGCAAGGAGTAAGATGAACTATTTGTTGAAATAATCCAGGATGACAATTACCTGATCCATTTCTTTAAACACCATCTTCTTTAGGTATCACGTTTTAATTGTATTTTGCCCTGTTACTGATCTATCTGTAGAGCTTTCTTTAGGTAGGTTCAAAGAGGTCTTTCATAGTGGGTGATGTGGAGGTGATGCCTGAAAGAATCTCAACTGCATTTAAAGATCTGAACTTACTCCTAAAAGACTTCTTATTACTGATAGTTCTATGGCTAGCTATATGTATTATCAGTTAGTATATGTGGCTTTCCTTTTCCTGAATATAAGTTTAAGTAACTCAGGAAACCACAATGAAGCAGAAGAAATATGTCAAAATTCTGAATAACAAAAACTTTCTTTTTTATGAGGTCTGTAGTTGTAAAATCAACCATTCATTCATATATTTGCCTTTCAAAGCCCACTATTCAGTTTGAATTTTCAATTCCTTCTCTTTAGATCAGCTTTGGAAGTTTCTGAGTATTTGGCTGTTAAAAAAGGTGTGTGTGTGTGTGTGTGTGTGTGTGTGTGTGTGTGTGTGTGTGTTTATGTGTGTGTTAGGATAGAACTCCTCTATAATTGATTATAACCTGCTCCTCTAAAACTGTCAAGAAACTTCTACCTCACCCCTAATTTGTTTTTGTTTCTCTCTTGTTCCCACTTTGGGAAGAAGGCAGCTGGTTAGCTGGTCAGGGGGATGATATTGTATAGAAAAGAACTATTTTATTTATGTCTCTCATCTCTATATTAAAATGTCTGAGAAATAGTCTCAAGGTTGTGGAATCTCACAAAATTTAAGAATAGGATTAATCAGGGGCACCTGTGTGGCTCAGTCGGTTGAGGGTCCAACTTCAGCTCAGGTCATGATCTCGTGGTTCACGAGTTTGAGCCCCGTGTCGGGCTCTGTGCTGACAGCTCAGAGCCTGGAGACTGTTTTGGATTCTGTGTCTCTGTCTCTCTCTCTGCCCCTCCCCCACTCATGCTCTGTCTCTCTCTCTCTCTCTCAAAAATAAATAAAAACATTAAAAATAAGAATAGAATTAATTTATTTCCTTTTCATCTTTCAGGGTTTAGCTTAGATGTTATCTTCTCTAGGAAACAGTAAGTAAATTCCCAAGACTGGGTTGAATGCTGTCTCCAGGTACGCTTCCAGCATGAACTCATCCAAGAGGCATAGTCTCTATCTGCTTCATCATTGTATCTTTATGGCACAACACTGGAATTGATAAAATATTCAATGAATATCTTTTGAACAAAGGAGTAAATGAGGTTCTCTTTTAACACAACAGAATCATCATGGGAGACAGTGATTATTTCATTTCTCCAAGGTTATTTTAAAGCCTGCTATATAAACATGCTTTAAAAAAGGAGAAGATAAAAAACAGACTACTTTGGGTTGAGCATTTATTTCAAGTCAGACGTTCCTTTTCTTATTTTTCTTCATTATTCTCGAACTACTCAGTATGAGTTTGTTGGAATAGGCTCCCATCTAATTTGTAACACATATTGAATAGACATTTGGCACAGCTTCATAGTAATCCATTTTATCTGCAAAATTTGCAGATTTTATCTTCTTTGGCTGTTCTTAGTTTTCAATTTAGTGCCATGGGCTTTAGGCCAGTATAAAAGTTTCAATTTTAAGGTAAAAGTTTGATTGCCATCTTAAGATACCACTGAATTGATTTGGTATTTTAAAGCTGTTAAGTGTAACTCATACATGGTAGTCATGAAGGAATAACACTCATCCTTGAATAAGACCTTAGTTAAGAAGAAGCCCTAAGGCTCATTGATTTTCCCTGTTAGGATGTTGTGACAGGCAGGATGACAGGACCTATCTGGCAGAAATCTCTCTGTGACATTGGTTATGGAGAGGTGGAATGAGAGATGAAGGGCAATGAGGGAAAGAGGTGGGACTAAAATAAGGGATAATAGGACCAGATGGAGTGAGGAAAGGGCAATATTAATAAAAGGAATGACAAAAATATTAACAACTGCTATTGTGCTCTTACAGATAAGACAGATATACAAAGAAATGAACAACTCCCCCTCCAACATGCCTGTTTATATCTATCACCTAAATCTAGAGTATTTGCAGAGAGACAGAGAGTTTTATATACGGTTACGCCAATAAGCACACAGAATGAATTGATGACTCTGGCATGAAAATATGGTATGTCATGAAACTCAGGAAATCACAATGTGATATGATTCTGTGGAGGCAGCACGTGCCTGGCATGTGTCAGCTCTTCAGAAAGTATTGGTTGACTATTCTGAATTTTGAATAAGATGCATTTAAAGTTAAGATTAAGAAGAGGAGAACTAATTGCAGAACCTGAATAAAGAAATGACCATAGGGCACCGGGATGGCTCAGTTGGTTAAACATCCCACTCATGGTTTCCGATCAGGTCACGATCTCACAGTTCATGGCTGTGCCCTGAAAGCATGGAGCCTGCTTGGGATTTCCTCTTTCTCTGCCCCTCTCACACCTGCTCTCTCTGTCTCTCTCTCTCAAAATAAATAAATAAACATAAAAAAAGAAATGCCCATAATTGCCCATTATTTTTAGAAGTTTTTATTAATACCCTGGAAATGAATTAAGGATAAGTGAATTAAGAATTGAATAACTAAAACTCATAGATAAATAGTTTAAAATTGACATTTTAGATTCATTTTATATTATATTTAGACTATCATATTTTTTCTCAATTAATTCCTTTTGCTATTCTTAAAATAGCAGGTATTGTTAAAAAATAGATAGATGATATTCATTGGAGTGAACAGACAGTGTTAATAATCTCTTGGTGTCTCACCAGGAATTGGCCGTGTCTGGTAACCAGATCTGAGTCTCCATTCTCTAACAGTGTTTGTTATATTTTGAGCAGTCAGTTAATATTTATTAATGACTTAACTGTTCAGTAGCTGGGTACATGATCACATGGTATCACATATACGCACTGATGATGGAATTGTATGTACCTCCCAATGGTTCTGTATTGAACTGTTCTGCTTTACAAGTAAAAATATTTCTTCCTTAAAAGGCACTATTACAAGCTACATCTTAATTATTGGCTTTGTTTTTATTGCTAAAATAATCATAGGCATATATAAGTCAATTATTTCCTGTGTCACAAGGATTTGATCTTTTTAACATCTGCCCAGCTGTTGCATAATATTTTAAGCTAAAAGTATCAGATAAACACAACACTACCAATTCGGTAACATTTCACCAAATAATTATTTCTCTCTGAAATCCATGAAGCAGTGTTTTTTCTAGTATGTAACCTCTCAGGATTTGTCTCTATATTGTTTAAACTTATATTGCAAATAACATACAAAATGTTATAAAACCAAAGCAAGTCATAGAAAGAGTGAATGTATTCACAACTTCAGTAGACCATACATAAATTAAATGGCATTTGCTCTCCTTTGATGTTCCCATTTCTAGTTTTCTCTTAAACTGAATCCCACAAAGAATTCTAATTTAACTGAAATTCTTTGAACTCATTGACAGTTTGTGAGCTATTCAGGAACTCTAATTAGCTTTAAATCAGTTTATCTGCAAATCACTTTTCCATTTCTGATTCCTTCTAGCAATTAATAGATTACTAGTTATTAATGGCTCTAGACCATTTATGAAAAATTTGGCCTCCATCTGAAAACTTGATGAATCTTTAACATTGAACTTATTTTGTCAGTGGATTTTTTTCCTAATGAACTGCAATTAAATTGGAAAAAGCAGATTGCAAAAAATGTTTGACAATACCTTTTATTTAAAGCACAGGGACAACTGAATAGAAGTACCTAAAATAAAGTAGGAAAGTGAATAATGGCAAATGAATTTAGTGAAAATAATATGTATTTTAAAAACCATTAATATATTCACATAACGAGTGTTTCTCTATAATTTTTTCTCCCCTTGCTCCTTTCAGATTTATCATGTTCATCCACAAACCCTGAAACAACTAATTCTTGTGCCCTACTCTTGAGGTAGATAGGCAAATACTACCATTCTACCATTAGCTGTACAATACTTGACATGTCCTATAGTTTTATAGTTGGGAAAGCGAATAATCAGGCTGTAAACTCCCAGGGGTGGAGAAATTAATGAATTGATCCAAAATCATAATGAATGTCAGAATAATTGTTATCTTTGTATTCACAATTTTTTGGCTCCTATACACAAAGCTTATCTCTCCATTTTCCCTGTGGTTTCTGATTCCTCTTCCACTAATCCTTTTCTTGCCATTCTCCATGCTTTCTAGTTTTACTCATTTTCCCATTCTAGTTTGTGGACACAAATACCTCTTATTTTAAATTCCCTTAGCAAAACTTACTCTGATTGAATAAAATTAGAGTAATTTTAGGCATAGATTGTGTTTACTAATAGGAAGATGATCACTTAATTTCCTCCCATTCACTGGAAAGCCTATCCATCACTTCATTCCCCTTTTCTTTTTCCCCTTATGCCATAGGGGAAGAGATGTTCACAAACAAGGGTTTACTCCCTTTGCCTGTGCTCCTATCGTATTCTAACACATCTTCTTCACTGGTTTTGTCTTTTGCTTAAATTATGCTCAAGTTTTTGCCATCCTAAAAACAGCAAAAAAACCCCTCCCTTAGTTATATTTTCCCCTTAAACCTTTTTTTTGCCTTGGCAATCTTTCCTTCACTACCAGGAATAGAAAAAGTCATCTAAACTTATTATCTCTCCTTCTTCCCCACCTGTCTGCTCTTTAACTCATTGAAATATGGTCTATATTCCTGTTGCTTGACTGAAATTATTCTCATAGATATCATCAAAGGTAGAGTAATTTAACCCAGTAGATTCATTAAATTTCTTCTCTTTTTTGCAACATACAGCATTGTCAATCACATCTTCCTTTACTCTTTCCTACTGGGGCCACAAAACAAGTTTCAACAAATTAAACAAGGTTGAAGTCAAACCATGCATCTTTTCTGACCACAGTGCTATGAAACTAGAAGTCAACCACAAGAGAAAATCTAGAAAGAGCAAAAATATATGGAGGTCTATAAACATTCTACTGAACAATGAATGGGTCAACAGAAAATAAAAGAAGAAATAAGAAATTACATGGAGACAAATGAAAATGAAAACACAATAGTCCAAAATCCCTGGGGTGCAGCAAAATGGCTCCAAGAGGGAAGTTTATAGCAATACACATCTACCTCAATAAGCAAGAAATCTCAAATGAAAACTTTACCTTACACCTAAAGAAGCTAGACAAAGAACAGCAAACAAAATCTAAAACCAGCAGAAGGAAGGGAATAATAAAGATTAGAGCAGAAATAAATGATATAGAAACTAAAAAAAAAAACAATGGGACATATCAATGAAACCAGGAGTTGGTCCTTTGAAAAGATCAACAAAATTCATAAACTCTAGCCAGACTCATAAAAAAAAAAGACTCAAAAAATCACAAATGAGGGAAGAGAAATAGCAACCAACCAACACCACAAATATGAACAATTGTCAAGAGAATATTGTGAAAAAATTATATGCCAAAAAATTGGATAACCTAGAAGAAATGGATACATTTCTGGAAACATATAACCTACCAAAACCAAAGCAGGAAGAAACAGAAAATTTGAACAGACTGATTACTAGCAATCAAGTTGAATCAGCAATCAAAAAACCCTCAACAAACAAAAGTCCAGGATGACTTCAAAGACAAATTCTACCAACCATTTAAAGAAAAGTTAATATCTATTCTTCTCAAACTATTCCAAAAAAATAGAAAAGGAGGGAAGACTTCCAAAATAATTCTATAAGGCTAGCATTACCCTGATACCAAAACCTGGTAAAGACATCACACAAAAAGAGAACAATGGCACAGTATCTTTGACAGATCTAGATGCAAAAATCCTCAACGAAATACTAGCAAACTGAATCTAACAATATATTAAAAAATAATTCACCACAATCAAGTGGGATTTATTCCTAGGTTGTACAAGTGGTACAATATTCACAAATCAATCAACATGATACACCACATCAATAAGAGAAAGGATAAAAACATGTCATCACTTCAATAAATGCAGAAAAAGCATTTGACAAAGTACAACATCGATTCATGATAAAAACCTCAACAAAGTAGGTTTAGAGGGAACATACCTCTTATATGAAAAATATTTGCCTTATATGAAACACCTACACCAAAATCATACTCAATGGGGAAAAACAGAGCTTTCCCTCTAAGGTCAGGAAAAAAACAAGGATATCCGCTTACCACTTTTATTCAACATAGTACTGGAAGTCCTAACCATAGCAGTAAGACAACAAAAAGAAAGAAAAGGCATCCAAATTGGTAAGGAAGAAGTAAAACTTTCACTGTTTGAGAATGACATGATACTATAAAACGTTAAAGACTCCACCAAAAAACTGCTAGAACTGATAAATGAATTCAGTAAAGTCTCAGGATACAAAATCAATGTAGGGAAATCTGTCACATTTCTAAACACTGATAATGAAGCAACAGAAATAGAAATTAAGAAAGCAATCCCATTTATAGTCGTACCAAAAATAATCAAATACCTAGGAATAAACTTAACCAGGGAGTTGAAAGACCTATGTCATGAAAATTATAAAATACTGGTGAAAGAAATTAAAGATGACACAAACAAATGGAAAGACATTCCATTCTCATGGATTGGAAGAACAAATATTGTGAAAATATCTACACTTCCCAAAGCAATCTCCAGATTTAATTTAATCCCTATCAAAATACCAACACCACTTTTCACAGAACTAGAATAAATAATCGTCACAGAGCTAGAATAAATAACCATAAAAATTTGTATGGAACCACACAAGACTCTGAATAGCCAAAGGAATCTTGAAAAAGAAAAACAACACTGGAGATAGCACAATTCCAGACTTCAAGTTATATTCCAAATCTGTAGTAATCAAAACATCATGGTACTG
Organism: Panthera pardus; assembly: GCF_024362965.1. Lineage (NCBI taxonomy): Eukaryota > Metazoa > Chordata > Mammalia > Carnivora > Felidae > Panthera > Panthera pardus. The sequence goes on from NW_026526721.1 coordinate 85,765,956, forward strand.
GCACAACAATAGACACAGAGATCGATGGAACAGAATAGAGAACCCATAAATAAACCTATGATTATGTGGTCAATTAATCCTTGACATGGAAGCCAAGAATATGCAATGGGAAAAGACAGTTTCTCTACATGCAAAAGAATGACACTGGACCACTTTCTTACACCATATACAAAAATAAACTCAAAATGGATTTTGGACCTAAAAGTGAGACATGAAATCTTAAAAATCCTATAAGAGAGCATAGGTGGCCTACCATTGACCATAGCAACATTTTTTGAGATATGTCTCCTGAGGCAAAGGAAACAAAAGCAAAAAATAAACTCTTGGGACTACATCAAAATAAGAAGCTGCTGCACAGCAAAGGAAACAATCAACAAAACTAAAAGATAATTTACTACATGGGAAAAGATATTTGTAAATGACATATCCAATAAAGTGTTAATATTCAAAATATATAGAGAACTGATACAACTCAACACCCCAAAAAGCAAATAATCCATTGAAAACAGGGTAGAAGACAAGAACAGACATTTCTTCAAAGAAGGTGTACAGATGGCCAACAGACACATGAAAAGATGCTCACTATCACTCATCATCAGGGAAATGCAAATCAATAGTTTTGAGATCAATAGTCTTGAGTCAATGAGATATCAACTCATACCTGTTATAATGGCTAAAATAAAAAACACAAGAAACAATAAGTATTGGAGAGGATATGGAAAAAAGGAACCTTCTTGTACTGTTGATTGGAATGCAAACTGCTACAGCTACTGTGGAAAACAGTGCGGAGATTTCTCAAAAAATTAAAAATGGAACTACCCTATGTTCTAATAATTGTAATAGTGGGTATTTACCCAAAAAATACAACAATATTGGGGCACCTGGGTGGCTCAGTCAGTTAAGGGTCTGACTCTTGACTTCAGGTCAGGTCATGATCTTACGGTTTGTGAGTTCAAGCACCACATCAGGCTCTGCACAGACAGTGGGAAGCCTGCTTGGGATTCTCTGGCTCCTGTCTCTCTGCCCCTCCCTCACCTCTTCTCTTCTCTCTCTCTCTCTCTCTCTCTCTCTCTCTCTCTCTCTCTTTCTCAAAAATAAATAATCCTAAAAAAATACAGGGCCATACATGCGCTCATGTCTTTATTGCAGCATTAACAATAGCCAAATTATGGAAGCAGCAAAAGTGTCCATCAACAGATGAATGGATAAAGAAGAGGGAGTTTGCCATTTGCAGCAAGATGGATGGATGTTGAGAGTGTAATGGTAAGTGAAATAAGTCAGAGGAAGACAAATACTATATGATTTCACTCATGTGTGGAATTTAAAGAAAGAAAACAAATAAACAAAGGAAAAAAAGAGAGGGCAAACCAAGAAACAGATGGTTATCTGTAGAGAACAAACTGATGGTTACCAGAGGGAAGTGGAGGGGGGTGTTGTGAAATAGGTGAAGGGGACTAAGGAGTGCACTTACCATGACGAGCACTGAGTAATGTATAGAATTGTTGAACCACTGTGTTGTACACCTGAAACTAATTAACACTGTATGTTAATGTACTGGAATTAAATTTAAAAAACTTAATAAAAATCTTTTCTACTCTGGCTTCATATATGACTATATTTTCTTTGGTTCTTTCCTTAAAGAATTGTTTTCTTCTCTCTCTTTCGTTGTTTATTTCTCTTCTATTAGCACTTTAAATGACTAACCTTTAACTTTTCACCAACACAGAATAAAATTTCTCCCAAATGTATCATTCCTGATCCATGTTTTCTCCTGAGTTTCGTCTATATTTCCAACTGTTTATTACCCATTTCCTCTTCAATAATATCTTTTAGCAATGTCCATTTTTACATTCCTAAGACGGAGTTTATTATCTATCTCCTTCAATCTGCTTTTCTTCCTGGATTTACTACCTCAGCTAAAGTTTATCAAAGTCAAATCCAGGAGAATCAATTAAACTTGGAGTCAGAAGTCCTGGAATCAAATCCTGGATCAGGATCAGATTAGTTTTCTGATTTTTTTAGTTTCTTCACCTGAGCCTTCATTTTCTCACATGCAAAATAGTAATAATAATACTTCACAGAACTTAAAAACAAATAAATGAAGATTAAAAATGAAAGCATCTTGCAAATATCTAACATATAATCATCACTCAATAAATATTAGTTTTTTTTTTCTTTTCTGCATTGCCTTCTTCCTGCTGAAGGAAGAGACTACCACACAATAACTAAAACAAACAGATAAAATCATTAGATGGAGATTTATTAGAGATCTAATTTTTTTATTTTTAAGAACTAGATAAACTATCATAGTACGGATGTACTACCATTTTGTTCAGCCATTCCTTTGTTAGACAGTCATGCTGTCTCTAGGGAGATAAGAATCTGAATTGTAATAAGCACTCCTAAGGTGTTATGTGTATTGAAGTTTGAAAACTGCTTGTGCATGGGCTACAATTCATATTCTTCAGCAGGAGAAACCCTAATGAAGTAGCTTGGCAACTTTGTATTTTGACATTCTCCATGAACTTTGTGTTGTACTCATACTGGGCTGCTCATCACTCAAACATGTACAGAAAATTCTCTTCTATTGTCTCCTTAAATTTTCGTCCTTTATGCTGAAATATTGATTCACCTTGTAAATTTCTGTTAATCCTTGAAGGCTACCTTTTAAAGGGAATTATTTATAACCTCATAGATGTTCCTAGGCCTTTTAATATACTTTTAATTGCAATGGGTAGAATTAACTGCCTCCTTTTCCCTCTGGCAGACTGAGTTTTCTTGAGAGTAAGTGTCAAGTCTTGTCCATATGATCAAGGTCCGATGTACCTTGCACATTGCCAATCATATATAATGCATGTAGGCTGCCTTTGATGATATATATTTATATATCCTAGAAGAATCATAGAACATCAGAGGAAGGAGATTTTGCTTGACCCCACTTACTTATAGATGAAACTAAAGCCCAGTGGTATTCATGATGAACTAACTATACTGTTGTCCTAGATTTCTTTGGAAATAAAAATTAACTTAAACATGGACACTTTTTAACAGAAACTTTGTGTTCTAGATTGTTCATTGGATTAAACATTTTAAGATTGTTCCCTTTTAAGATAAATTCCTTTTTAACCCATGTTTATTTGAAATGTCCTATACAGAGCTTAGAGTAATGCCTGTTTCCATAATTTTGTTTTATTATTTTTCTTAGTCACAAAAGTAACACCTGCTAATTTTAAATAGATGAACAATCCAACATGTACAAAGTAAAAAACAAAAATTCACATACACATGCACTTCCTGACTCCCACCTTCATCAAATCCTCTTTTTTTCCCGTGTTGTATCCAGTTTTTATAGACTGATATGTATTTCTCTAACTTTTATCTATGTTCATATAAATGTACATAAGAATAGTTTTTTTAAAACATGTGCTATGTTTGTTTGTTGTTGATGGAATCATGTTATACAAACTGAAGTATACTTTTCTCACTTCATAGTATATTATTTTTCTAGTCAATAGATGGAAATCTAACTTGTTCTTTTTAAGGGCTAGATAAAATGTGATAGTATGGATGTACTCCCATCTAGTCTACCATTTTCTCATTGTTAGATAGTCATGCTATCTCCAGTTCCCCCACCCCCCACTATCCATGTGCTTAAATTAACATTCTTGTCTATGTACTATTGGTTATATTTATATTGAACAGATTGCCAAGAGTTAAATAGCTTGGTTGCAGGATATTGTATTTAGTTTTAATAACCAAATTATGTGACAGCATGTTAAACATCTTTTTTTGTTTATTGGCCATTTGAATTTTCTCCTTTATGAATTATATGCTGATATGCTTTGTGCATTCACCCACTGATTTATTCTTTTTTATAAACAATAATTTTAGGCACTCTTTAATATTAACCTTGACTCTTAGATATGTAACTAATATTTATCTTTATTTCTTATTTATCTTCTGTCTTTTATTTACAATATCTTTACTCTAAAAACATTTAATATTTTTGTGTTTAGTTATTTCTATCTTATCCATTATGGATTTCTATATTTCTTATTTTTATTCCAAAATGTTTCCCAATCCCAATTTGTATACTATCTTTTAGTTTTTCTTCTAAAAATTTAATTTTTTATATTTAAATATAAAATGTTAAAATTAGCTTAATTTTGCCTTCTTCCAGATGGGTAGTCAGTTCAGTCAACAGAATTCATTATGTCAACTATTCTTTTCCCACTAAATTGGATGTGACTTATGCCATGTATTATGTTGTCATATGTTTGGGGCAAGCAGTTTGGGAAAGGAGAGGAATTCCCTCACTATCCATCATTAAGGAAATAGATATGACAGATGTAGCAGTTACATAGCAGGGAGGTTGAGGTAGGAGATGAGGTGGCAGGGAAATTGGCTAACACTGTAATTCCTTTAGTATTAATTTGCTGAATCATATTTTCTCTTTCTCCCTAAATTATACCATTTTAGTAGCACTTTATTATGAAACAGGAAATGATTGCAAATAGTTTGTACCACAAAAGATTTACAGATATGGCAAAGGTTTTTAAGTTGTTAAAAAAATATTTCCAGGTTTTCTTTAACAAAAAGAGAAATGTTAGCAATTTGTTGATATTTTTGGAAATTATAAGTGACTGCCAGAAGACTACTGGGAGATTTAAAAAAAATAAATATATTTAATCTGTCTTTTTAAGGTGATTTTTATTTTATTTTTTAAAGGTCAATTTGCTTTTTAATATACAGTTTAACTATATGTTTAAAAATATTTTTAATATAATTTATTGTCAAATTGGTTTCCATACAACACCCAGTGCTCATCCCAAGTGCCCTCCTCAATGCCCTCATCCACTTTCCCCTCTCCACCACCCCCCATCAAACCTCAGTTTGTTCTCTGTATTTGAATGTCTTATGGTTTGCCTTTCTCTCTCTCTCTGTGACTTTTTTTCCCCCTTCCCCTCCCCCATGGTCTTCTGTTAAGTTTATCAAGATCCACATATGAGTGAAAACATATGGTATCTGTCTTTCTTTGACTGACTTATTTCAATTAGCATATAGTGATAAGAATATACCTTGTTTTCAAAGATTCACACTAATGAGAAATCATTTCAGTATTGTTCTGTTGTTATATTTTGTTGCTGAAAATGTCTATTTTTACTCCATCTCGTAGACTTAAGTCTTTATTTAGCACAGGGAAATTTCTTCTGTTATTTCTTTGTTACCTCCTCATTTTCTTTCTATCTTCTTTGGAATTGTGAGTTTCATATGCTTCGGTCTCTGGATCTGTCCTCTCTGAGTCTTTTACCTTTCCTTCATGTTATTCATTTCTTTGTGCTGTATGAGACGTGCATTCTCTGTGTTTCTGCTGTGCATATGAGATGTGTATTCTACCTGATTAGTTATCATTTTTAAAAAAATTACCTATTGACATTTTAAGTTAAAAAATCACATTAATGGGGACAGAGAAAATCATAAATTCTAGGATTTTCATGTAGATTAAATAAGATAGTATATAAAAAATCATTTAGCATATAGCAGACAGGTTATATGTGATAGCTCTTGGTGATATGTGGCAGTTTTTAGTATTATGCTTTGCACAGAGCAACCCTTCTTTGTATTGTAAAGGCATATTATCATTTCCTTTATCTTTACAAACATAGGACAGTTTCCAGCTCATCGTTATGCTAACTTTATACAGTCTAAATTAATAAACAAAAAAATAAATAATGTTTTTTTTAACTGAGATTGCTTCTGCCATTAGACAAAGTTGTATGTAAACCTGGAAAAATATTAAACCAAAATAAACTTCCTTCCTATTCTATTTTCTCTTTCTCTTGAATCTCAAACTGTTTCTATTTTAATACAAGTTAATTTAACAACATGAATAACTAATTGAAAAAAGCCTGAGTTTTAGAAACAAGCTATGGACAACTAGATACAAGACAGAAAAATGTGCCATAGATCATGCTAATAATCAGAAAACTATGGCATTGGACAATGGTACCATGTCTTTATTTCATGGTATATGAAGCAACCGAATGTTATTGGCATAGTTTACTATTGCTGTCAAATGTAAACATTGCCCTAACTCCCAGATATTTTTTCTTTATGAAATACTATATGAGAGGGACTACTTCAAGATAACAAAATAGTCCATTTTTCCTAGTTGTAAGCATTTACTTAGTGATAGGGAAACACAAATATTTCTGAGTCATACAAAATCAAGCAGAAAATATAAATTTAACTCTGCAATACTTTTCATAGAATAGGAAGCTGGAAACATGGGCTCTTTATTTTTGGGAGCCTGTTTTATTGATTGTGGATGGATCAGAACATTTATCTATTGATTCAATCATCTATGTTAATTAATGAAACAGAAATTTTTACATTTTAATGTCTTTTGATTCTGAAAATCTTCTATTTTTGTGGCCTTTGAATGAAACCTGTAAGTGTGCCATTTTTCTAGTAGTATCTTAAGATATGGATTCTTTATTATTTTATCTTTTCAGTGTGAGATGTTATTTGTATATTTCTATAAACTGAAAGAATTTCTTATTTCAGTGATCAATGGGATCTGCTCCACTTCCATCAGAGAACTCATATTTTGATTGAGGAGAGAGTCAAACAAGTAATTCAAAAGGGATGAGTATAAGGAAAGAGACATGGATAGATTCTATAGTAGCAGAGAGGAAGGAATGATCAGTTTTTCCATGGACAGTGAAGGGGTATCTGGGAGGTTTCATTGAGAAGATAGTAGTTAAATTAAAGCTTGGAAGATAGATAAGCATTCCCCTGGTGGACAAAAGACAGAAAGTCATTATAAATAGGAGGATGAGTATGTCCAAAAGCAAGAAGACATAAAAACACATGGTATGTTTTATGAAATTCAAGTGGTTTAGTGTTTTTTTTTTTTTTTTGAGTATAAGGTTTAGGGTAGGGATTTGTTAGAAATGAGTTTGGATTAATATAATAAAGCAGATTATGTGGATGGTATGAGTTCTAAGGGATTTTCAGGTAGGATATACCTTTCAGGTAATCTATTTGTAATGTAGATACAGTTCAAATACTAAAACAACCCACCTGGGTCCACTAAAATAGGAACTTTATAAAAGCTATATAATATGACGTGCATGCCATCGTTTGTTACTTATTTCCCATGAGTATTTTGGGAACTATTTATGAACACATAAATAAGGTCAAAAGAACTCGGATATAGACAATGAAATTACATTTAAATTACATGTAAAACTAAAATTAAGTATAAAAATGAATAATTACAAATACTAATCAAATAATGAGATTGAAGTAAACTTTAATTTTAAAATATTGATTTGGTGGGATTTGGGTAGAGGAGGAGGTGAGCTAGCTCTGAGCTGAGGCGGCAGCGGGGTGTGTAAGGAGTCTGTGGCTAGGGACCGGCACAGAGGCTGGCACAGAGAAACCATGGCCCTGCAGGACTTGGGCACCTTCTGCCTGTTGCTGCTGTACCTCCACAGGGCCTTGATTGCTAGGCAAGATTTCTATAAGATCTTGTGGGTGCCTCAAAGTGCATCTGTAAAAGACATTAAAAAGGCCCACAGGAAACTGGCCCTGCAGCTTCATCCTGGCTGGAACCCTGATGATCCTGGAGCTCAGGAGAAATTCCAGGATCTAGGTTCCACTTATTAGTTTCTGTCAGACAATGAGAAATGGAAACAATATGATAGTTAATAGTGAAAAGGGGTTAAAAGATGGCATTAGGGCTCCCATGGGGACATTTTTTCCATACTTCTTTGGAGATTGTGATTTCATGTTTGGAGGAACCCCTTATCAGCAAGACAAATTTTCTAAGAGGAAGTGATATTATTGTAGATCTAGAAGTTCCTTTGGATGAAGTATATGCAGGAAATTTTGTGGAATTAGTTAGAAACAAACCTGTGGCAAGGCAGTTTCCTGGCAAACAAAAACGCAACTGCCAGCAACAATGTGGACTACACAGCTGGGCCCAGGGTGCTTCCAAATGACCCAAAGGTGGTCTGTAATGAATGCCCTAATGTCAGACTAGTGAATGAAGAACAAACACTGGAGGTAGAAATAGAACCTGTGGTGAGAGATGGCATGGAGTATCCTTTTATTGGGGAAGGTGACCCTCACGTGGATGGAGAGCCGGGAGACCTGCGGTTCAGAATCAAAGTTGTCAAGCACCCAGTATTTGAAAGGAAAGGAGATTTATGTACAAATGTGACAATCACACTAGTTGAGTCTCTGGTGGGCTTTGATATGGGTATTACTCACTTGGATGGCCACAGTGTACATATTTTCCAGGATAAGATCACCAGACTAGGAACCAAGGTATGGAAGAAAGGAGAGGGCCTCCCCAACTTTGACAACAACAACATCAAGAATTCTTTGATAATCACTTTCCATGTAGATTTTCCAAAAGAACAGTTAACAGGGGAAGCAAGAGAAGGTATCAAACAGCTACTGAAACAAGGATCACTGCAGAAGGCATACAATGGACTACAAGGATATTAAGAGTGAATAAAATTGGACTTTGTTTAAAATAAATGAATCCATGAAATTTATTATCAACAGGGTGTTTGTGTGTGTGTGTGTGTGTGTGTGTGTGTGTGTGTGTGTGTGTGTTTTGTTCTTATTTTCAATATGCAAGCTTGGCTTAAATTTTTCTCCTAATGATCATCATGAAATGAATAAGTGGGTTTAAGAATTTGTTCATTTGTGTTCAGAAACGAATGAGCAGCAAAAAGTTTAATAATACCTCTCCCTTTGGAGATTTAATGGATTTAATGGATTTAATCCCCTTGGAGATTTGGAGATTTAATGTCTGGTGCTGCCACCTGAGACTCAAGAATTAAAGCTGCAAGAGAACTCCAGGAGCAAAAACAAACAAACAAACAAACAAACAAACCCCCACAATATAAAGGGTTGATTGTTAGCTATTTCATTCAAATGCCATTTCATTCAAAATGCCAACAGAAGTGTGTTTTTAAATACATTTTGTTGCTAATTTTTTTTTTTTTTTTTTTTTTTTTTTTTTTTTTTTTTGCAATTCCAACACAAAGTAACTGAAATACGAACACAGTCTAGGGGTGCCTGGGTGGCTCAGTTGGTTAACCTTTGGACTTCGGCTCAGGTCATGATCTCACAGTTTGTGAGTTCAAGCCCGGTGTGGGGCTCTCTGTTGTCAGCACAGAGCCTGCTATAGATCCTCTCTTCTCTTCTCTCCAGGCCCCTCCCCAATACGTGCTCTGTCTCTCTCTCTCTCTCTCTCAAAAATAAATAAACATTAAAAAAAACAGTCTAATGTTTCATCTATTTATCATTAATGGAACAATTCAAGTGGAAAATCAAAAGTTGGCTGCATAGTAATTTGGTCCAAATAAGACAACTCTATAAATATTTGGAAAATTGAAAGTATTTTTATCTTTTCTTAGAGGTAAAGTTCTTTAAGAGTTCAGATAAATGAAGGATTATTTCTAGTTGGAAAGGGTAGCATTTTAGAGTTGGGATTATGAATGGTGGACATGCATTAGTAAGTTTGAAGACTTACAATAAATGAAATATATTCAGGAAAAATAGAATGAAATACTATTTACCAACAGACCAGAAATTTGTACCTAGTACCTCAAGAAAAAAGAAATTGTTGGCTTCCATAACTGAAGAGTCATGTATGACTGTATCCAAGGGTTCAATGTCATCACTAATCTCTGTCTTACTCACTGTTGGCTCCATTTTAAGGCAAGTCCCTCCCTACCTCAGTACAGGCCAGCATTCTCAGACATACATGCCATTCTCTTAGTAGTCTCTGCAAGAAGAAGCCTTCTCTTTCACTATTATCCCAACATACTCCCCATAATTAGCTATGTTTGCTTTAAATGAGATTCCAAGATCTTTTCTGACCTAATCAACATGGCTGGTGGTTAATTCCTGGGCTTGGGTCATGAAATTCCTTAAAGTGCAGAAACAGGGATAACCTGAAAATTATATGATTTTGGGGTTGGGAAGCAGTTCCTCAAATGAAAATCTAATAGATCCTGGGCTGGGAAATATAGTAGTTATCTGTTGTCATCAACTTATATTTTACTGTTTTTATTTTGAACTTGGTACAAATGGAGTATCTGTGAATTTTTATTTTATCAAAATTAACTAGAACAGAGAGCACTAAGATATGTTCTTGCTTGAGGAAATCTTACATTTCAAGTGTTATAGGTTCACAGTAGACTTACATGATTGTAATCTTCCTTTTCTGATACAAGTGACTGCAGACTCACTCTTGAACTTATGTTCCTCATGAACTGATAGTCTGTAATATAAAAGGGCTACAGTACAAGAGGAAATTGGGATCAGAGAGGAGAAAACATGATATAATGGGAAGGTAATTTTATCACAAAATTTAAAACGTTAAATATTTACATACAACCTACCTTGATTCAAACAAATATTTTCTAGTTCCTGTATTTCCCTGCTGTTAAGGGGCTCAAAAAATAGTGCAAAAAATTAATAAATTAAAGGATTGTTACAGTGTAGTAAATATATTATTAGAGGGTACTATGGGAACCAAGAAAAGGAACATTTTTCTAGGGTGTAAAATGGGATGCAAATGTGTTTTGGAAGAAAGTATGGTCTCTAAGGATTATTGAAACATAATTTCAATGTTCTCCAATAATTTAAATATGAAATTTCTTAACAGTTAAAACGAGTAATAGAGAAAAAAGGTATTTTAGGTTTCATTTCCTATAAATTGCTTTAGTTGGAACATATTCCACTGACCTCTCTCTCATAATTTCCAGCTTATTAATTTTAGACTATTTTGTCCTCTACATTAACAGTGAAGGATAGAATTTTAGAATGTAGGAATAATAACAAAACTAGAAAATAAGTTTTAAAAGGATACTGTGAATAAGGCATTTCTTTTGCAATTCTCTGAGTACTCAGCAAAGCTCTGGTTTTACTCAATGAGTAATTAGAAAACACTTCTCTACACAACTGTCTTTATCAGATGGCAGAAAATCTCAATGGAAATGGGAAGGGAAATATCAATGTATGGGTTCCTGCTTCTTTCCAGATGTCAGATTATCTATTCCCTGGACTCTCACATAGGATAATTTAGTTCTTGTCTCAGCTTTACCAGTTAATCAGTCCATGGGTAGTCTTAGGTACTTTTTTTAAATTTCCTCAGCCATAAAATGGGAATAATATTCACATTTCTTACTTTAGTAAACAGACATGACTGCTTTCTTTTTCTTCCCTTCCCGTCTTCCCTCTCTCTGCTTCTTCCTTCTATTCCATCTTTTTTTTTTCCCTGAAAACATGTCATTAGAGCCCACTAAATACCTGGCATTGTGATTAGTGCTGGGGTGCAAAGATTAAAATGGCATTGTTCTTTTCCTCAAGAGATCAAGGGCAGTTAGGGAAACCAAATAATGAACAAGTAATGTCAATATAATATGATCTGTGTTCTAGAAGAGGAGGGAGTCATACCTCAGGCCACTAATAGTATTTTAATAATTGAGAAAAGAAAAATATACGTCTGCATCACATACACAGAATTCCTTGTAAAATCAAACCTGAAGTGGAGTAAATAGCAGTTACTTTAGCATATTAAATTACTCAATGAGTCATGAGTAATGAGTTCAATTACTCAGTGAGCTATATCATAGTACACATTCACTGGGCCTTTTGAAGTGGTGTAAGAGAACTTTTTTCACATTGATATTAGTGCTGCACTCTCTCTAACTGTTCCATAGCAGTGACCATGAGTTACTAATATTTCAGAGCTCTGGTGGGGATTAAAATGTGTATGAAAGTGCTAGTCTTGTGTTCATAGCATTTTAAAAATTTCATTTACTTATATGTTCAACAAATACTTATTGTAGACGTACTGTATGTAGTGCAGTGGCTAAGCATTGAGAAAACAATGCAAATACACACACACACACACATGCACACATAGGGGAATATTATTTAGCTTTGAAAAAGAAGGAAATATTATCATTTGCAACATTATGCTAGTGAAATAAGTCAGATACGGAGAGACAAGTTCTGCATGATCTCACTTGTATGTGGACTCTAAAGTAGTCAGACTCACAGAAGAAGTAAATAGAAGGGTGGTTACTAGGGGCAGGGTAGAGAGGAAAATTGGAAAGTGTTGATCAAAGTGTACAAAGTTTCAGTTACACAGGAAGAATAAGTTCTGGAGATCTAATGTATGGTAAGGTGACTATAGTTAACAATTCTGTGTTGTACACTTGAAATTTGCTAAGAGGGTACATCTTTTAAAGTGTTCTCACCAGAGAAAAAGGAGAGAGAAAGGAAATGGTAATTGTGAGGTGATGGATATGTTAATTAGCTTGATTGTGGTGATCATTTTACAATGTTTACACGTACATATCAAAATATCAACTTGTACACTTTTAATATATACAGTTCCTGTTTGTCAATTATACCTCAATAAATCTGAAAAAAATACAATTCCATTAAGAGATTAGTAAAAAAAAATAATAGTGGGATTATTCCAAGATTAGAAATAGAAAGAAAAGAGCAGGTTTGCATGGGAGGAAGAGATGATGAATTTAATATTGCGTATGTTGAATTCGAAACAGTACTAAGTGTCTGGCATTCAAAAGTGCAATCTGGTTTATCAGTTTTGGAGTCCTTAGGCACATAGGTAGACACCCTCAACAATTTCTTGTTCTTTTTTAAAAAATGTCTTTTGCTGTGAAATGACATGAATCATAAAGGACATCTCTAAAATCTAATAAATTATATCAGTTTATACTTAGAAAAAAAAGATGGTTTATGTGTGTGTTAGCAAACACTTGACCATATAATACTTGTATATGAAAGTAAGCTAATCCATTTCTTCTTTTCTAATATCACACAGTGTTGTTCAATATAAGAGGTTACTGGAAAGGTAGAAGGATAGAATATGAATCAAGAAACAATCCATTTATATGTGGAAAGAGAACTAAAGGGTCTCGAAACTGTGGGATCATTATTATCTGTTTGGTTTCTTTATATCATAACAGAGCTATTATTATTTACCAGTCTTCCTGGGTACCAGAAAATATACCTTTATTCTAGTAAAAGGTTAAGTGTTTTATTCACTGTGTGCACTCTTCCTCACACCCAGACTTTAAGTAGTAGTTGTTTCAAATTCATGCCATAAAAAAAATAGATAAAAGATGTCCAAGATAGTCTTTTTTACTCCTTTTCAAAACAAATCAGGTAATCACCCGTATTTGAATGAAAAATTAAAATAAAACCAAGTAAATATATTTTATGGAATAGAAAGTCTCTCATTGTCTAGGAAGATCAATACCAGGATTTTGTTTGCTGATGAAAAGAAATGCTACAGAGAATAATAATAAGAATCACAATTTCCCATTTGCATGTATTTTTTCCTAAAGTGTTTCACAGTTTAATTCTCATAACAACTTGTGAAGTAGGTAGGGAAGATACTATTATTCCCATTTTACAGATACTCAACTTCCTTAGGATTTAGCTATTATTCAAAATTAGTGAGTTGGAAACTGGGATCTAGAGTCCACAAGAAGTACTGTGGAAGTTTTGGAAGTAACACAAATTATGAAGTTTAAAGATACAGTACATTAAAAATACACAAAATTGGTACATTTCCCTAGCAGTAAAGTGAAGGGTTTAACCAAATATGTCTAAGGTCTTGTTTATGCTAACATCCTATCAATTATTCCAAGAACAAATGTTGTGTCCACTATATACACTTCCTATTGCCCAGAAGTTTAGTGGATCATTTCCGGCCATGATGTATGTTGTTTCAGTATCCATTCCAGAGACAAGGATTGCTAACCTCCCAATAATTTCATAATTCTCCATATTATTGTATCTTGAGAATAAATAATTGCTTTGTACAAGAATGAATATTATTGTCATTAATTTATGTTTTATATGACAGCTACTTTCAAGCATTATTTGAGATGACTAAATAACCATAGCCTGCATTAACTGAGATCTTATTCTGTACCAGGATATATGGGCTCTACATGCATTTATAAATTAATACTCCAATAGTGCTGCAAGATAGGTAATAAGAGTATTCATATTATCCTTATTTTACAGATTAGAAAGTATAGACATAAAGGAATCGAATGATACAGTGAAAAAGGCTAAGGATTAAATTCCTGTCTAGGTCTGGTTAACTCCAAAGGCTACCTGCTATGGAGTGTCTCTAACATAAAACATACATGTAATGTGGAGGAAAAAAAAACAGAATAAAAGCTTTTAGAAAGAGAATATAGATGGCAATAGCTTAGTTGGTATAAGTATCTACCATATCCAGCTCTAAATTTCCTGACAAAGCAAAAAATACAAAAGTGTTTGTGTTGGGAATGATCAATATAACAAATAGAAACATACATTCAGTTTTTTCTTGATAGTAACTTTTAGAACTGTTTTGTTGTACCTCTATACAATAGATATATTGAATAAGACAGTGTTCTACATCTTTTATAAAAGATTTTGCAAGGACATAGAAATCTTCTTTGAATGGATGAGTACTTGCTTGAGATTTGCTGTACTCTTAACTTGGTGGTTTGCTATTTTTTGATCAAATATTAGAATCTTTTAAATCAGTATTTCTTCAGATATTTTTCTGCCCTATTTTTAGCCCTCTTGCTTTATGGAACTCTGGTTTTATATATTTTAGACACCTTGATAATGCCTCACATTTCACTGAGGATTTTTTTTCTCCTTTGTGTCCTGTTTGGATGTTTTTACTAACTCTGTTCAAGTTCAGTGATCTTTTCTTCTGTTGTCTCCAGTCTGTCATTATTATTTTCAATAAATTTTTTATTGTATATTTTGTATTTTTCAGTTCTAGAATTTTTATTTCATTCTTTTAAGCAGTTTTCCAGTCTGTCCTGAAATTCCCCAGTTGTTTTCCCACTATAGTAATTTTTTTTCATTTATATGTGTTAACATAATTCTTCATAGTTGTTTTAAAGTCCTTCTCTGCTAATTACAATTTCTGGGATTTCTTTTTTTTTTATTTCATTTTTTTTTTTTTTGAAATTTACATCCAAATTAGTTAGCATATAGTGCAACAATGATTTCAGGAGCAGATTCCTTAATGCCCCTTACCCATTTAGCCCATCCCCCTCCCATAACCCCCCCGCCCAGTAACCCTCAGTTTGTTATCCATATTTATGACTCTCTTCTGTTTTATCCCCCTCCCTGTTTTCATATTATTTTTGTTTCCCTTCCCTTATGTTCATTTGTTTTGTCTCTTAAAGTCCTCCTATGAGTGAAGTCATATGATTTTTGTCTTTCACTGACTGACTAATTTCACTTAGCATAATACCTTCCAGTTCCATCCACGTAGTTGCAAATGGCAAGATTTCATTCTTTTTGATTGCTGAGTAATACTTCATTGTATATATATATATATATATATACCACCTCTTCTTTATCCATTCATCCATCAGTGGACATTTGGGCTCTTACCATACTTTGGCTATTGTTGATAGTGCTGCTGTAAACATGGGGGTGCATGTGTCCCTTCGAAAAAACACACCTGTATCCCGTGGACAAATGACTAGTAGTGCAATTGCTGGGTCATAGGGTAGTTCTGTTTTTAGTTTTTTGAGGAACCTCCATACTGTTTTGCAGAGTGGCTGCACCAGCTTGCATTGCCACCAACAATGCGAAAGAGATCCTCTTTCTCCGCATCTGTTGTTGCCTGAGGTGTTAATGTTAGCCATTCTGACAGGTGTCAGGTTAGGTATCTCATGGTGGTTTTGATTTGTATTTCCCTAATGATGAGTGATGTTGAGCATTTTTTCATGTGTCGGTTGGCCATCTGGATGTCTTCCTTGGAGAAGTGTCTATTCATGTCTTTTGCCCATTTCTTCACTGGATTATTTGTTTTTTGGGTGTTGAGTTTGATAAGTTCTTTATAGATTTTGGAAATTAACCCTTTATCTGATATATCATTTGCAAATATCTTCTCCCAATCTGTCGGTTGCCTTTTAGTTTTGCTGATTATTTCCTTCACTGTGCAGAAGTTTTTATTTTCATGAGGTTCCAATAGTTCATTTTTGCTTTTGTTTCCCTTGCCTCCAGAGACGTGTTGAGTAAGAAGTTGCTGCAGGCTAGATCAAAGAGGTATTTGCCTGCTTTCTCCTCGAGGATTTTGATGGCTTCCTGTCTTACATTTAGGTCTTTCATTCATTTTGAGTTTATTTTTGTGTATGGTGTAAGAAAGTGTTCCAGGTTCATTCTTCTGCATGTCGCCGTCCAGTTTTTCCAGCATCATTTGCTGAAGAGACTGTCTTTATTCCATTGAATATTCTTTCCTGCTTTGTCACAGATTAGTTGACCATACTTTTGTGGGTCCATTTCTGGGTTCTCTGTTCTGTTCCATTGATCTGAGTGTCTGTTCTTGTGCCAGTACCATACTGTCTTGATTACAGCTTTGTAGTATAGCATGAAGTCTGGGATTGTGATGCCTCCTGCTTTGGTTTTCTTTCTCAAGATTGCTTTGGCTATTCAGGGTCTTTTATGGTTCCATACAAATTTTAGGATTTTTTGTTCTAGCTCTGTGAAGAATGCTGGTGTTACTTTGATAGGGATTGCATTGAATATGTAGATTGCTTTGGGTAGGGTCAACATTTTAACAATATTTGTTCTTCCTGTCCAGGAGCATGGAATCTTTTTCCATTTTTTTGGTGTCTTCTTCAATTTCTTTCATATGTTTTCTATAGTTTCCATTGTATAGATTTTTCACCTCTTTGGTTAGATTTATTCCTAGGTGTTTTATGGTTTTTGGTGCAACTGTAAATGGGATCGATTCCTTGATTTCTCCTTCTGTCACTTCATTGTTGGTGTATAGGAATGCAACCGATTTCTGTGCGTTGATTTTATATCCTGCAACTCTGCTGAATTCATGAATCAATTCTAGCAGTTTTTTGATGGAATCTTTTGGGTTTTCCATATAGAGTATCATGTCATCTGTGAAGAGTGAAAGTTTGACCTCCTCCTGGATAATTTGGATGCCTTTTATCTCTTTGTGTTGTCTGATTGCAGAGGCTACGACTTCCAATACTATGTTGAATAACCACGGCGAGAGTGGACATCCCTATCTTGTTCCTGACCTTAGGGGGAAAGCTCTCAGTTTTTCTCCATTGAGGATGATATTAGTGTTGGGTCGTTTATATATGGCTTTCATGATCTTGAGGTATGCTCCTTCTATCCTTACTTTCTTGAGGGTTTTTATCAAAAAAGGAAGCTGTATTTTGCCAAATGCTTTCTCTGCTTCTATTGAGAGGATCATATGGTTCTTGTCCTTTCTTTTATTGATGTGATGAATCACGTTAATTGTTTTGCGGATATTGAACCATCCCTGCATCCCAGGTATAAATCCCGCTTGGTCGTGATGAATAAATTTTTAATATATTGTGGGATCCGGTTGGCTAATATCTTGTTGAGGATTTTTGCATCCATGTTCATCAGGGAAATTGTTCCATAGGTCTCCTTTTTAGTGGAGTCTCTGTCTGATTTTGGAATCAAGGTAATGCTGGCTTCATAGAAAGAGTTTGGAAGTTTTCCTTCCATTTCTATTTTTTGGAACAGCTTCAAGAGAATAGGTGTTAACTGTTCCTTAAATGTTTGGTAGAACTCCCCTGGAAAGCCATCTGGCCCTGGACTCTTGTTTTTTGGCAGATTTTTGATTACTAATTCAATTTCCTTACTGGTTATGGGTCTGTTCAAATTTTCTATTTCTTCCTGTTTCAGTTTTGGTAGTGTATGTTTCTAGGAATTTGTCCATTTCTTCCAGATTGCCCATTTTATTGGCATATAATTGCTTATAATATTCTCTCATTATTGTTTTTATTTCTGCTGTGTTGGTTGTGATCTCTCCTCTTTCATTCTTGATTTTATTTATTTGGGTCCTTTCCTTTTTCTTTTTGATCAAACTGGCTAGTGGTTTATCAATTTTGTTAATTCTTTCAAAGAACCAGCTTCTGGTTTCATTGATGTGTTCTATTTTTTTGGTTTTGATAGCATTAATTTCTGCTCTAATCTTTATTATTTCCTGTCTTCTGCTGTTTTGGGGTTTTATTTGCTGTTCTTTTTCCAGCTCCTTAAGGCGTAAGGTTAGGTTGTGTATCTGAGATCTTTCTTCCTTCTTTAGGAAGGCCTGGATTGCTATATACTTTCCTCTTATGAGTGCCTTTGCTGCGTCCCAGAGGTTTTGGGTTGTGGTGTTATCATTTTCATTGACTTCCATATACTTTTTAATTTCCTCTTTAACTGCTTGGTTAGCCCATTCATTCTTTAGTAGGATGTTCTTCAGTCTCCAAGTATTTGTTACCTTTCCAAATTTTTTTTGTGGTTGATTTTGAGTTTCATAACATTGTGGTCTGAAAATATGCACGGTATGATCTTGATATTTTTCTATTTACTTAGGGCTGATTTGTGTCCCAGTATATGGCCTATTTTGGAGAATGTTCCATGTGCACTGGAGAAGAAGGTATATTCTCCTGCTTTAGGATGAAATGTTCTGAATATATCTGTTAAGTCCATCTGGTCCAGTGTGTCATTCAAAGCCATGTTTCCTTGTTGATTTTTTTATTAGATGATCTGTCCATTGCTGTGAGTGGGATGTTGAAGTCTCCTACTATTATGGTATTACTATCAATGAGTTTCTTTATGTTTGTGATTAATTGATTTATATATTTTGGTGCTTTTACATTTGATGCATAAATGTTTACAATTGTTAGGTACAACTTCTGGGATTTCTGTGAGTCTTTTTATTGACTGATTTTTCTTTGGTCTGTGTGTCACTTTTAAAAAGTTTATTTGCAAAATTAAAAAAAATAATAAAAATTTATTTGCATGTCTAGATATTTTTTATTGTATACTGTATATTACAGGTAATATGCTATGAAGATGCTGAATTTTAATATATTCCTCTGAAGAGTCCTGGGGTTTGTTCTAACAACAGTTAACTTGAATGAATAAGGTTTGGCTTTATGCTTTCTTCATGGGGTCTGTTTCAGTTTTGCCATTAGTCTTAGGGCAAATATTTTAATTCTAAAGCTTAATTTGTTTTCCTAGAATGTGGCCATTCTGGGATATTAATGGAAAACTCAAGGTTTTGGAACTCACATTCCAAATTCTGTCTCCCCTGTGGTAGGCAGAAACTGAAATATCTACTCTGATACCACTGTACTACCAAACCTAGTGCAGAATGTCCAAGTGAGTATTCTATACTTATCTTGTACAGACCATGTGCTGAGGAAATTTCTCCTTTATTTTCCAAAGTGTTACCTGAGATGGGATCACTTGAGTTGCTCCATAAAAGTGTTTTTCTTAGCTATGCTTCTGAAAGGTGGAGGTAGAAAATACAGAGCCAACTTTTTTCATTTGTCCTGTCTTTGGGTATCCTTCAGATTTACCCAATGTCCAACTGTGGTGATCTCCATATTTTCCATTCATATTTCACCTTGTCTACAAATTTCCCCCAGGGTCCTGGTAAACTTTTGGTGAAGGTGAAGTCAGGTTATGCCCCAGAAACTCTGTTTAGTTTATTTTCTCCTAGGAGCCTTATTCTTATTGCTGCATTATTGACTTTTCCTACAGAATCAGATTTATTCTTGTGATTAATTTGTTCAAAGTGGAATAAAATATGTTTAAGGATACATACATGGGTGACAAAATGATAAAGAAATATAAAAGAATTATTAACATGGAAGACAGTGGTAATCTGTATAGGTAAAGGAGAAGATTATAATTAAGGAGGGGCTCACAGGATTCCTGAGGCACTGGTAAAAGTTTTTTTATTAATCTGGATATATGGTTAATCACTGTGTTATGATTCTTTAAACTATACTTATTTGTTTTATACACAATTTGTATACACAATTGTGTATTTCCCAATTTTTAAAGGGAAAACAACTTAGTACAACTGAAAAAAGGACAAAAGAAAGGACAGGAAAGAATGAGATGTTAGAAAATGACTTCTAGTTATACATTTATATTGTACATAGGAAAACTAATATGCTATTTTCAGAAAGTACCTTGCTCAACAAGTAGTTATTGATGATGAAATTCCAATAAGCAATTAATTAAATAATGTCCTTCCCTGTGGAAATAAAAAGCAAACATTTAAAGTGTGATATACCAGGGCTCATATTCTACCTCTGAGAGATTTTAGTAGTGTGATTTGGGGCAGATTATTTAATCTCTCCAAAGTTCGGTTTCCTCAACTATAAAATGAGGATAAAAGTAACTGCCTCACAGAACTGTTGTAAGGAATAATGAGTTAGCATATATAAAGTACTTCCTAACACAGTAGGTTCTCAATAAATATGTCCACCAATCCCCCCACCCTCAAATTTATCCCCATAGGTATTAAACAACTAGGGATAAGAGTCAAATCCATAGCCAAATTAAATTCTTTGTATTAATTATGAGAGGCTTCTTCAATTCAGCTTTCTTGGAAATTTGTTTTTTATTTTAGATTCAATAATTACTCGTGATGTCCCATTGTTATTACATACCCAATTATTTCATCCTTCAATATCCTTAAAATTAGTGCCTCAGAGGGGTGCCTGGGTGGCTCAGTTGGCTAAGTGTCTAACTCTTGATTTCGGCTCATGTCATGATCTCATCGTTCACGGGTTTGAGGCCTGCATCAGGCTCTGCACTGACGGCATGGAGCCTGCTTGGAGTTCTTTCTCTCCCTCTCTCTCTCTCTCTCTCTATCTCTCTCTCTTCCCTTCCCCTACTCTCTCTCGAACTCTTTCAATATAAATAAATGAACATTTAAAAAAATCAAAACCTCAGATACTTTAATTGTTATTAAAGCACATGAAAATAGAGGATAGAAAAATAAAACAAAACAGAGGATAGGATCCATGTGTAAGGAAGAAACAGATTGGATGCGAACAATTGAACTATGAAAGAGGGACTCACAGCAAGTTTACACAAAGTCCTCCCTGTTTTAGTGGTTCACATGATAGAATTTCCTTGTATTAATCAGCAGCTTCCCAAGAATATAGCCCTATGAAGAAGCATGTAGCCTCAAGAGCTATTGCTGTACCTAGAATGACTCTTTGATGACACAGAAAATATTTTCCACAGGTTAGCAAAGGCCATTTAAAGATACATGGAAAAATCTCTTTGGATTTTTTTCTAAGGCTAAATTTATGCAAAAACATTTTATTTTTATTTTTTTAATGTTTATTTATTTATTTTGAGAGAGCATGCATACTCTTTTTCTCTTGATGAATCTGGCTAAAGCTTATCAATTTTGTTTATGTTTTCAAAGAACCAGCTCTTGGTTTCATTGATCTTTTTCCTTCCTTCCTTCCTTCCTTCCTTCCTTCCTTCCTTCCTTCCTTCCTTCTCGTTAGTTCATTCATTCGTTTGTTCCATTTATTTCTGCTCTGGTCTTTATTAACTCCTGCCTTATACAAACTTTGGACACCATTTGTTCTTATTTTTCTAGTTCCTTTATGTGTAAGGTTATATTCTTTATTTGGGATTTTTCTGGTTTCTTGAGGTAGGTGTGTATCACTATAAAATTCCGTCTTAAAAGTGTTTTTGCTGTGTCCCAAAGATTGAGCCATTGTGTTTCCATTTTCATTTGTGTCAAGATATTTAAAACAATTTTTTAAAATGTCTTCATTGACCCATTGATTGTGTGGTAGTATGTTGTTTAGCTTCCACATGTTTGTGTTTTTTCCTGTTTCCCCCCGCCCTTCTAATTGTTTTCTAGTTTGATATCATTGTGGTCAGAAAAGGTACTTGATATGATTTGAATCTTGTTAAATTTATTGAGACTTGTTTTATGTCTTAACATATGATCTGTCCTGGAGAATGTTGTATATGCACTTGAAAGAATGTATATTCTGCTGTTTTTGGATGGGATGTTCTATATATATCTGTTAAGTCCATCTGGTTTAATGTGTCATTCAAAGCCACTGTTTCCTTATTGATTTTCTTTTTTTTAAATTTTTTTTAAGTTTATTCATTTTTCAGAGAGAGAGAGAGAGACAGAGTATGAGCAGGGGAGGGGTAGAGAGAGAGGGAGACACAGAATCCGAAGTAGGCTCCAGGCTCCGAGCTGTCAGCACAGAGCCTGACGCGGGGCTCGAACTCACAAACTGTGAGATCATGACCTGAGCTGAAGTCGGACACTCAACCGACTGCACCACCCAGGCGCCCCAATCTGTCTTTATGATCTATCTATCCATGGATATACGTGCGATGTTAAAGTCCCCTACTATTACTGTATCACTATCACTTTCCCTTTATATATGATAATATTTATATATTTAGGTGATCCTATGTTAGGTACATAGATATTTTGGATTATTATATTCTCTTGTTGGATTGTTCCCTTTATCTCTGACTCTGAACTGTACTATTGATTACGCTTATATAATGCAGCTCTAGGGACTCACCCAGTTGCTGTCCTCACCTTGCCTCCAAACACAAAGCTGCCTTAGCATATCAAAGCCAGATTTTTCTAGACTGGTAATAGAAGAACATCCCCATGGAGGTAGGAATAGCTGTATCTTACAGCCATAATTTCTTCTCCCCAGATTGAATTTTTTCTTCTATATTTTTCAACAGTAGTGCTGTCCTCACCTCTGGTCTCAGGAATTTGTTTCTCTAAAACATGGATCAAAGTATGACTATAGAAACTTTCCTTCATTTTTCAGTAACATGAATCTAGAAATTCTTATCAAATATTTAATTGTTGACTGTTCCCCTGGCACTGTTCTGAGCCTAGGGGAACGTAGTAGTCAACAAAGCAGACAAACATACCTATTCGCATGGAGCTTGCATTCTTGTGTAGATCAGAAAGTAACATTTAAAAGTAGATTTACCAAACACATGGGAAGATACAAGGGAAAGATATAGAGCTGGTAACGTGTAATTTAATAACCTTGCTCATAAACCTGTCCTCTTCTCTGTCCTTAGCCAATGACCTATGCTAGAGGGTTCTTAACAAGTCTTTGTCTCAAACTGTCATCAGATGTTTCTTTTCTAACACGTAGGAGTGTCTTTAATCTTGACTGACTCTTGCAAGTCAAAATGGGAAGTGTGGGACCTAGAAATACATCTTACAAAAATCAGCGTCTTGTCTCAGAACTAGTCTCACTGCCTTTCAAAGGGTAGTAGAGACTGATCAACTGCTCACAGTTTATGTCATCTTTCCATCATCTAAGAGCAACAGCATTAAGTAAGCAATGATATTCAGTTACCACAAAATGAGTGCTGGGGCTATGTACATACTGCAGTTATGTAGTGGGAAGAATGGAAGTATTTAATCACATAGCCACATGCACACACATATACATAGAAGCATGACATTTTAATTTAGTTGCTAAGTTTATCCTTTGTTTTATTGGTAAGTACACAATTCTGTAAAAATATTCTTCCTCTCACAGAACATGACTCAAAAATTTATGTATTCTGGGATATTTTAGGATTTGTTATTTAAGATGGCATGCATACATGCTACATACACACATACTTGTAATAAGTAATTTGACTAGCTTAGCTGGGTTCAGAACCTGCTGGTATCAATAACATCCTCCTTCCACTTTCTTTGGGTTAGCTATATTTTTTGACCATGCAAAGAGTTTTACCATGAGTTTATTTGCCTTGAGTGTATATGCTCTTTTGCTGTCAGGACTCCTAAAGAATAAAATGTAGATATTTATTATTTCTTATCCTATCTTTAGCTAGAGCATAATTTGACAGATGCCTTATATATATTTTAGAGAGTTATTTAAGAGGGATTGTTTCTTTATGTGATATAGAACATTTTTAAGTTTATTTATTTTTATTTTTAGTAATCTCTACACCCACTGTGGGGCTCGAACTCACAACCCTGAGATCAATAGTCTCAGGCTCCTCTGATTTAGCCAGCCAGGTGCCCTAAGAACATTTTAAAGTTTATTCTCTAGAAAACACTTCAATTTTAAATCTGTGGCAAATTGTCAGGTTCTGTTCCATTTATTTTTCAATGCTGTTAGGATACTGTCATGCTGTGCACTTTTCAGAGGTACATTGCATTTGGGGATGATTGAAAGCTCCAGGTATCAGTGATTCTATCAAATCTGGTTACATTTCTGCCTTTGGGAATGATTGAAATCTCTAGGTATCAGGGATTCTATCAAATCCGGTTGCATTCCTGCCTTCTTAAAACATACTAGGAGGAGACTTTGATTCTGGAATAAAATTATGAAGGCTTTCATAATTCTTAATCAGCTCTCTGTTTTATGGGCTTGTTTTTGTAATGTCATTTATAATACTTCATGGTTAATTCTTTTTTCCATGCTTGCAAAAAGATTTTGCTGAAGATCTTCTAATAAAGATGAAGCTGTTTAGCACACCGGCTCAATATAATATCTTTTATCTATAATCAAGGGTCTCTTCTTTGGTCCTATCTTTTGTCTTTCTTTAAACTCCTCCCCAGTCCTTCTGATATGGAGCTAGCTCCATCCCTGCTTCCTACAAACTGTAAGTGCTTGTGATTTTATCATTTATACTACTATTAATGAGAAGGAATTTTCTTATTAAAAATACCAGGAGTAGAACTTGTACATTCTGTGTGCATATGAGTAAATTCCAACTGTGTTCTTGGCTCATCTAACTTCTGTGGTCCCCAGAATAAGGATGCTCTCAATTTGTCTTTTTTCCTTTTCCACAATATGAACCTATGCATATTCCCTTAAATTTGCTGACTTAACATATTCTCTTTCCACTAAACTTTATACAAATCCCTCCTCCAATATAATAGATCTTCTTCTAATCAATACTACCTAACTCCAAAAAACTAAATGATTCTTTAGGCATAGGTGAGAAAAGAATTCTATAAATGAAACATATGTTAGGTTTTTCCTCTACTGTCATCCTTTTTTGCTCTAAAAAACTATTTTAGAAATGACTCTAATTAAATGAGCCTTCCTTTACACAAATGAGAAACAAGGTTAATTAATATATTCCACATTAAGGATAATGAATCAGAGGAAAATACATTTCTTTTATAGCAATTTCAATAACTGGTATGATTAGTATTTTAAATACTTTCATATCTTCTTTCATCTCAAAGTGAAAAATTTAGATACCGTCCTTTAAAAGGCAAAGTTACATTATCAAGAAAGTGAAAAGATAACATACAGAATAGGAGAAAATATTTACAAATCACATATATGATAAGGACTTAATATCCCCAAATATATAATAAATTCTCAAAATTCAGCAATAAAAAGACAACTCAATTAAAAAATGGACAAAAGATTTGAATACACATTTCTCCAAAGAAGACATATAAATGACCAATAAACACAGGCAAAGATGTTCCACCTCATTGGTGGTTAAAGAAATCCAAATCAAAACCACTATGAGGTACCACTTCCCACCTTCTAGAATGGCTATAACAATGTGGAAAAATTGGAGCCCTCATACAATGCTGGTGGAAATGTAAAATGTTACAGCCCCTGTGGAAAATAATTTAGTGGTTTTTTTCCAAAAAGTTAAACAGAATTACTATATGACTCAGCAATTCCATTTCTAGGTACATACTCCAAGGAATTAAAAGCAAGGATTTAACTAGATACAAGTGTGCTAGTGTTTATTGCAATCTTGTTCATAATAATAACCAAATGTGCAAATGCTCACATACCTCAAATATCCATCAAGAGATGAATGAATTAAAAAAATATGGTAATACATGGAACAGAATATTACTTATCTATAAAAAGGGGTGAAGTTCTTATATATGCTATGGTGTGGATAAACCTTGAAAACGTATGCTTTGTGAAATAAAGGACAAATATTGTATCATTGAACTTACATAAAATTTCTAGAATAGGTAAATTCCTAGAGACAGAAAGTAGGTTAGAGGTTATCAGGGGAATGGGGAAGAGAGGAGGAATGAGGAGTTATTACTTAATGGTTACAGAGTTTCTGTTTTGGGAGATGAAAAAGTTTTGGAAATATTGGTGACAGTTGCCCAACGCTGTGAATGTAATTAATGGCACTGAATCGTATACTTAAGAATGGTTAAAATGGCTAATTTTATTGTATATAGCTTACCACAATTCAAAAATTTTTTTAAATTTCAAAAAAAGGTCAGTTATATTAAGGATGTACTTTATTTATGGTGTGCTGGTAAAAATTAGTGTTTATGGTTATTAATTCCAAAGAATCAACCTAAAAGTTTTTGTCCCTATATTCAAGTTTTCCTTAGTGTTGGGATATGAAGAGTATCTCTGAGAATTTTTTTAAATGTTGTTTTCTCAGTATGCCCCTGAATACAACTAAAAAACCCAGAATTGGCACACTGATTTTCATTAGGGGCATATGACATGAATAACTAATTCAAAACCATACATGACAAAATTATCTTAAATGATCAATGCCTATAGAATGGCTCATATTCTTTGTGCAGCTAAATAGTACTTAGCAAATCTATATGGCTCCAGAGAGTCCCATAATTTACATTAGCAGGCTTAACTGAAGTAATAATCCAAGTGGAAGGTAGATGTTCTTTTTATAAGCTCTAAAAGAAAACATCAAATCTGAAGTGGCACTCAGGGATTTTTATCTCAGAGAAGGCACTAACATTTAGAGGCTTGCTTTTAAAAAAATTTGCAACAGCAACAATAATAAAAAGATAACAAAGGACTTGCTTCAATTCTTTTGCAGACCAGAGAATTATAATTTGGGGAGCAAACAATGTCACATTTTTAAAAGATTCTTTAGGTTAGCACAATGAAAATCTGCAGGGCTTCATAAAATTTAAAACTCTATCCTTGCTAGTCTATCACAGATAATACCTTTAAAAGGTTTCTCATCTTTATTTTGCAAAGGAAAATATTGAGAGATGTTGGTTTGGATACCTATTTTTCTGCATTTCTTCTGGTCCTGTGACTTCATGTTCATTTGGTCATACAGGATTCTGAGAGGCCCTAGAAATGACAGTTTTTTTCATTCTAATCTAGCCTGCCCAATCACTCAGCACCTGCTTGATAAATCTTAGCCAATCACTTAAGAGCAGAGTTCCCTTAGGAGTACTTGACTAATTCAAATGCTTCTCCATAATGTAAAATCTGAAGAGGATGAGAAAGATGGAGAAATGTTTGACTTAAGTAGTAATAATTTTTGCCAGCACCTTTTGCCAAATAGCAGGAGAGATTGAAGAAAGTCTGGTGCTGCAGTATCTGAGAGGTATTCTCCAGCAGACTGGGCTGCTTTATAGAGTTCATAGAACCAGATTTGCTCCCTGCTTCTAATAAGTGTAAGGGGACATTTTTTCATATGACATTTTTCATTTCATGTACTGATTCACTCCTGGGTTTTATTATTTTTCATGTCATTTATTTATATATTTTGATTACCCCAGTTATTAATTGCATTTTAGCCTTTGAATTGTGTTTTGTTTGCGCAATAGCTACACTTACCAAACGCTTACTATGTGTAAGCATTTTATATGTGTGAATGCTATTAAATTCTTACAACCACACATAGTAAGTTACCATTATCTTCATTTTAGAAGAGGAAAACAAGGCACAAAAAAGGTAGACACACATAGCTTTTATATGATGGAGCTAGGAATACTGACTCCACAGCTCATGCTCTACCGTTACATTAAATTGCCTTCTTTAGTATATTCAAAATCTTTCTATATTGTTATTACCACATGACTAATTGAATTCTCATTAATTGTATTAACCATAGTAAAGCCTATTTTATTCATTTGCCAAATATTTATTCAGATCCTGTTTGTATTAGTTGCTGCCAAGACTATGGAAAGCAGTAGGGTGGAATGGTATTTTTCTAGTGGGTATATGAGTTAAAACTTCAGAGACAGATTTTCTATGAAGCTAGTGAAGCTTATGTTCATCTGCTTAGGAGCTTGCCAAAATCATGGGAAGGGTCCAAGCTCTCTATGCGACTGTGTTCACAAAGTCATAAGTTTGGTAAAATTTTCCAAGATGAGATATTTTGATTGATCAAGACTGCTGTCTTTTTACTCTGACTTCTGTGCCACACTTCTAATATCAGGAAGCATTGGAGTGGCCAGGGTAATTTTGGGGATCCAACTAAAAGGAAGTTGTGTTGAGAATACATTTAGTTTGAGTTTTTTAGAATATATTTGTGTGATTAGCAGTCACTTTCTTCTATAATAAAGATATTGCTAGACATCCCACTGTAGGAATTATCTCCAAGATACACTTTTGAGTAGAAGCAATGAATTAGGCTTTTGGATTGTTTAATAATCCACCCAATGAAAGGAATGCATCATATGGACACATTGGGAAAATATTTTAATATTTTAATTTGGTATTAGTACTGAAACTGATGAAGATTATAATTCTAGCACAGATTAATGAGTATCACTAAGTCAGTGAATATGTTAGGTTAGTCCCTAGATAAGAAACATGAAAAGATCTGAGATCATAGAACATACATAAGAAAGACACTTAATAGAGGTTTTTCCAAATATGATAATAACTCAAAAAATATACATGACATGGCCAAAAAAAATTGTAAAGCTAAAAAAACCATTAAGTCACTTTAAAAAAATTCCAATCAATCATATCAGAGGAACGTCTGATTTTTTTTCTTAGTCACTGCAGAATAATTATATTATAAAACAATTATCATATTCAAGAGGTGTTTGAACATTTTTTTAATGTTTATTTTTGAGAGAGAGACAGAGTGGTGGAGGGGCAGGGAGAGAGGGAGACACAGAATCTGAAGCAGGCTCCAGGCTCTGAGCTGTCAGCACAGAATCCAACACGGGGCTCCAACTCATAAACTGTGAGATCATGACCTGAGCCGAAGTCGGATGCTTAACTGACTGAGCCACCCAAGCACCCCAAGAGGTGTTTAAAGAGTATGCAACCAAAAATGTAGGAAAAGCCTATTCTAACTGCATGTCAGGCAGTTAATAAAAATATGCTATATTGCTGGATTTCATCATGTTTGTGGTTACTTGTCAACATCAACATTTATAATATGTTGTGGCTTATTTTCTCATTCTAAATTAATATTTACTTGCGCATCTAGTTTTGTATTTTTTTCTTAGAGAGGACCCCCACAAAACCTGAATGTGTCCCTGAATTTCTGCATAGTATTTCCAATTTAAAAGTATTTTCATATTTGTTTTTCAAAATGATTATCCCTGTTTTTCTTGATATGGAAAAGGAAGCTTTAGAGACTTCAGTGACTTGCTCATTTCCACTGGGGTCTAAAGTTCAACACCCAGGATTCAGGCATAAATTGCTTGATTCTATTGTTCTCTCCCCTACACCTCACTGCATTCCATGCCTGAGATTTGTTAACTAAAGCAAAATCTCCCAGAAAAGCAATGCCAGATTTTAATGAATTGGCATGACCTTGTAAGGAAAACAATAAAGATCTAAATGAGCATTTAATAAAAACAGTCTAAACTTAGACTTTGCAACTTTGGAGTTTATAAACATTCGGGGACACAAAAAAAGGGGCTTGCTTGTTAAGCAAATGAGAAAGATTGATGAGGGTAAAAAGGAAGGGACAAAAAACAGAACAAGCTGTTTTCAAGCACTTTGTTTTACTTTTATATGACAAACTTTTCTTGACCTTTTATTTTCTTTAAGCTTAACTGATCACCTTAGGTTTTAGAAAGATGTTGGTGTACCAGACTGAATGATGTGTATAGTTTTCAATCTATAATAGGCTTTTGTATACACACAGTACTTCTCATTCATTGTTGTATCTCTAAATCCACCAAGTCATCACAACAACCTGGGAAATCTTATTACTTATATAGCCTTTATTGCATAATCAGGCATGAAGGTACTTTACTGTATACCAGGCACTACATTTTTACATATATTAACCCATTTGATAGTCACACAAACTCTTATGAGATTGGCATTATTGATCATTCCCAGGTGGAAATTGAGCCATGGAAAGGTTAAGTAACTTGTTCAAAGCCATGCAGTTAGATAAATACTTAGACTTTGGTACATGAGCTCTTAACCAGGCATTATTATCCTGTTCTGTTTATCATATCTGTGAGATGGACGATGCTGTTGGTAACATTTTACTTGGATGCATTTATTGAGTATGAAAATTATAGCTATAGGTCATGTTCTATATGCAGTTGGCTCCTTTATTTCATCTTTATTTCTATTAAATTAGAAATTCTTTCATCATAATTATAGGCTCTTGGAAATGGCAGCAAGTGTTTGTTGGCACTGTCATCAGTTTCAGATTTTCAGACTGCATATGGATCCAAAAATATGAAGAAATTTTCCATTGAAGTCTACTTTGAGTACTCTGAAAGATGCGAAGTAGACAAGGTTAACATACATTAGTCCTAAGAGCTTCAACTTGGGATATATAGCCAATGGTTTTCCAATCCACTCTTTAGGTAGTGCTTACCTTTGAAAGTACAACCCATATTCTGTTGCAGGATTTCAATTTGGATTAAAAATAAGCCTAATTTCTTTCTCTGGCCTGTACAGAACTGTTGGCACTCAAGTTGCTTTTCTCATAACTTGGTCTTCTTAAGAAATCCTGATATTCTCAATCTCAATAGCAAAATTTTGCATTTTGGCCATAAGGCAATAATTTCAGGCTGATCAAGATATAGAATTTATCTTTGAGGCACATAGCTTGAACAAGTCACTTGAAATATTAGAAACCATCTTTTCTGGCATTATGAATTCATGAAGGAGTGGTTTTATCTTGCTCATCTTTTCAAAACCTCATGTGTCAACAGCCAGCATTATTTAGTGAGGAAATTAGCCCTGTTATTTCTGCCAGTTTCTCTGTAGAGCTCACTGAGAAAGTCATTCCTGTGCAGCCTTCCCTCACTTCTCAGTGCCCTTAACTTAACCCCTACCTCGTTACAAAACTCCTCCGTATGGCCTGCTTTATTTATATTCATGGTGTTTATCATTTTCTAAAATACTAAGTTGAACTACATGCAATTATCATTTTTATAGAACAAAGACTATCAAATATCAACTATTGAATTCACTTAATTATTTGGTTTGTTGTTTGTCCTCCCCCCAACCAAGACACACACCAAAATGACAGAGATTAGTTTGTCTGCTTCATCACTGACTTATTCCCAGCCCCACAAGTCAGTGCCTGTCAGATACAATAAAAGTTTGTTGAATCAATTAAACCATGTTTGAAATTTGAATCATTTCCTTCAATACTGAGTCAAGATGAGGAGTTAGGTTGGCTGGTGACTATACCAACAGCTATCTGTGAATAAGGCAGAGTGTGGCCCAGCATTTGGGTGCAATTTCTTTATTTTTCCAGCAATACTTCTGTTTCTTGGACACACACACACACACACACACACACACACACACACACACACAGCTTGCACTGTAAGTTCTAAGTGCACATTTTCTTCCAATGAGCATGTCACAGCATTTGCTTCTCCACATTGTTTGTAATTGATATTAAATGACATCTAATAGTGCCATTTGATAGAGGAATTTATCTAGAGCTCATTCTGCTTTTCCTGTGAATGTGATACTAATTAACTTTGTAGCTAATTTAGCAAGCCTCACAGTAATAACAGAACTTCTAGCCCTTTTTCCTCTGAGCAGTACAACTATGAAGGAAGCCTCTGTGGTTTTGGTCACATCTCCCTAAATTGATTAACAAAGTTAATTAACAAAGTTAACAAAAGTTGCTAGCAAAGTTAATCAATTTCATGCTGGAAACATTATTATGCATTCAATCTGGTAAAATGTAATTGGTTTGCCAAAATGGTCACTGTGCTGTGTTTGAAAATGAGAGAGTTTCTTTACCTCATTATTATTTCACATGGTCTCATAACAGATAATACATCAAGGGATAGAGGTGACTAGATCTCTTGACCAACAAAGTCTACTTTTTAGATATTTATAGTGTGTTCGTTATTTGCCAATAATCATTATACTCATAGAATCCTTGTCAGAACAACATTTAATTTCCACATTTGCACAGGAATACTGTGATACATATATGATGATATTCTGAACTGAAACCTTTATTTACCCTTTCTATCATTGTTTTTATGCTTTTCTGAATTACTGTGAGTCATTGATCCTTTTTTTAGATACAACACAACACTATGATAATTTAAAATGCCTGCTTTATGAAAATGATGTGAAAATTCACTACCTGAGATTAATTCACCTTCTTAACTTTGACTGTAGTGATCCTTGATGCTCCTGTACATCATTTGAGGAAATAATGATGATTAACAAGCAACAATATTTGGGGGGTGATAATAACTAACCTTGCATGTCACATTTATGAAATGTAGGTGGACAAAACTATAAATAATTGCTTTTTCTCCTAAAACTGCCAAACCACCCTTGAACCACTTGATAATATGGGAGCTGTGGTGTGCTGGTAACTGTTAACAAGAGATTCTCAGGAGAGGAGGGCCTTTGATTGGTAGTGTTTGCTAAATTTCGTGGTGCAAATATTCCCACTATCACCAATTTCAAGTTACTACTAGCTATCAATATTCCTGAATGCTTAACAGTTGGTTCTCATAAAATCAAAATTACATTAGCCTGTTCCAGCATCCATTGCAGGGGGTATGCACCAATGTTGAGAAACCCTGGTCAAAGAGAAAAAAGTGGCTAACTACTCTGAATTAGCAACTGTGGCTTAAATTGTAAAACTTCCTTTACTTCCATTTAGTCATATGGCTTAGAACTGGATTACTAGAAGCAACTAATTATAATTCAGCAGAGATCCTAAATTTATTTATTTATTTATTTATTTTTTTGATCCTAAATTTAAATGAAAGGAAAACTTTATATTTATAGCCTGATTTTATTAAATATGTGAATTTAAATTGGAAAGGGACTAGAACATAAATACTTAAATGGGTCACAGATTTATTTGAATCTGTGAAAAATTAGTATGTAGTGAGTTTAATTGTATCCCTCAAAAAAGGAATGTCCAAATTATAACCCCTTCATCATACCTATAGATGTGATTCTATTTGGAAATAAGGTCTTTGAAGGTGTAATCAAGTTAAGGATCTCAAGGTGACATGATATGGATTTATTTTGTCTTAAGTCCAATGACTGGTGTCCTTATAAGAGAAAGGACACAGAAACACAGACACAGTGAAAGGAAGGGCATGTGAACATGAAGTCAGAGACTGGAGTTCTGCTGCCACAAACCCAGGAACACCAGGAGTTAGAAGAGGAAAGGAAGGATTCTCCTGTAGAACTTTCCAGGGAGCACAGCCCTGCCAGCTTTTTGATTTCAGACTTCTAGTCTCTAGAACTATGAGAAAATAAATCTCTGTTCTCTTAAGACACCAAGTGTATGCTAATTTCTTATAGCAGTCTGAGAAGACTAATACACAGTATAACAAACTAGTAGTAAAACAAGGAACAATACTGTTTGGCTCATTTCAATTTTCAACTGAATTACACAAAATTTCAATTTTTTAAGAGTTCTATTTCTGTCACTATTAATTTAGATATAAATTATTTTATTGATTAAAACTAGCCATTAAATGGGATTTCTTATAACTATTAAGTCTTCCTGTAACTAAGATAATCATTTATGAGTACCACAACTAACTAATGAACTTATTTAGGAAACTAGTGTTCACAAAATCAAATAAATGACTCTAGACGTTAAGTATGTAATTTAAATAAGTGGATTTGGCTGGATTTGGCACTCAATAGTGAATGAAGGGGCCTCTAGAACCTAGGGTATTCATGCTGCACGTGAAAGAGCTCAGCTATTCAACTAGCTGTTTGTTGCCAGTGGAAATGTGAGTTGCCAGATCCTTGGGTTTTTTGAGGAGAACCCAGGAGTCTAGATTTTTATGTGGTATCCCTGAAGTTTTATATGTTGTCTCAAAAAAAAGTAAAACAAAAACAAAAATTAAAAAAATAGGAAAAGGAAAAAGAAGGAAAGAAGAGGGGAATAAAAGGACTAGTTACCTGCTTTTGGACAAGTCTCTGACCTACGCTTTATACAATAACTTGTGTGTTGAAAAATTTGTGTAAATTTAATTATGGCCACTGGGATTGTTTTTTTAATGCCTTTCATTAACAATGCTTCAAATAGAATAGGTTTAAAAGTCTCTGTCTTTTCCTCTTGGTCAAAGAAGTCAAATAGTCAACGATTTATGGAGAGAAAAATCTTAAATGCCTGGGAACTCATTTTCCAAATAATTTTAAGGTAAAGATTTTCAGATAATGAAAGTCTTTTGTGTTGTAAAAGGTACCTAATTTATTTTGTCAATTTGACTTTTCATATATTAAATTTTGAGACCAGACTGTTTTTGTAATAAAAATTGTTATTTTATAAAGGACTTCAACCTCTCATCTCATGTTTGAAGCCTATAACTTTCAGAACTTAGTTATTGTGTCTTAGAAATTTCAACCATCCCAGTTGAAAGAAAGTGTATTTTCTCAATTTTAAACCTACATTTAGGAGATGTATTTTTAGCCATGGGGATAAAGGTGAAGTGGTTCACTCTGCTGGTGTCATGCTGTCTTTAAATTTTATGAAAAGCAGGAATTAGGAGCAATTTCTGGACAATGTACTGCAGGACATAGAGGCTGAGGTTAATTTATTTTGATTCTTTTTTGCTACCTACTGTGAAGTTACAATGGACGGGTGACAGTTTACATTACCCAAGGGCACAATCCTCAGCAGAAGACTGAAGACATTGTCACAGGAGCTGTAGGTCAGTGCTCAGGGCACAGAGGCTTTGAGAGGGTGCACAGAAGTGTGCCAGGGTTAGACAAGACTTGGCTGCAAAGGGAGAAAACCGATGAGGCATGACATCATACTGGCAAATGAGAAAAGTAAGCACCCTTACTGATCAAAAATGTTGAAGGAAAGACAGCTTTGCCTCATGGAGCAAGATGGAAGGGTGTACAGTGAAGATTAGTTTAAAAGAATTAAATAAGTATGGCTAATTGGGATGCATATTTTATATACAAATTTAAATAAGTATACCTGTAAGTAATTCTTTGGAGTTTTCTGAGGAAGCAAATGGATTCATGGAAAATGAGTTACCATAGGATTGGGAGGTGAATGACAAACATTTGCTATAGATAGAGAGATGGCTTAGGACAAAATCCAGAGGAGGAATAGCTGAATATTTTTCTGCATAGAAAAAAATATAGTAAGGTTTCTTCTTGAGAAAACTTGTCTTAGTCAACATTTTCAAATTAAGATGTAAAAAGTAACTGACAGGAGGACAATGTAAATATCCATTTTGCATTTAACCTTTGTTATTTATGAATTGAATATCCTGGTCAATTGATATATATCCTAATATATCTGTTTGTGTGGGCAAAAAATAACAGATGAGTTTCCTCCCCTACTTTTATTATTCCTATTATTTTTTAAAAAAATTATTAGTAAAACAGTATGTGTACATAGTCTAGAAGGTACAGTAGTACTAAAAAGCTTATAAGAATAGATGTTCTTGACTCAACTCTTCCCTTATTTCTGATCCTGCTTAAAAGATAGCCATCTTCTGTGCATCTATTGGTGTCCCTCTAGTGTTACTTTAATACATTTAAATAATGAATTTATTCTGCTATTCTTAATTGGTCAGTTTGAGACATTTTCAATGTTAGACATAAAGATGTAGATACACGCTCTGTGTCTCTTACCACACACTCTAGTTTTCTTTTGTTTTCCTAATAGAAGTTTCCCTAGTTCCAGGATAAAGCAATTGTCCACTTGCATCTGGGACTTATAAACAAGTCTAGTGAATGGACCTCAAGAAAAATGATCAGAAAACTAAAGTGATCAGAAGGGTAGAGATATGCTGCTTGTAGCTGACCAATAAGGTCTCTTTAGGGGAGAAGAGACCAAAGCTGATACTGGACATGATTAATATCTAAGAATATATGAATGCCATGTATAATATAAGACATGGACTTCTTCATTCATATTTGAAATTCTAGGAAGTAAAATTTTGAGTAAACATGAACACTTTATTCTAAAAGTGCTATTGTTTTTTAAGAGAATGAGCCTACTTTGCATAGGCACTCAGTTTATACCCTTAGAAGACCTTATTTTTATAGCTGGGATAGACAGCAGTGGACATATGTGTTTTGTGTGTGTGTGTGTGTGTGTGTGTGTGTGTGTGTGTTTATTAAAGACAGAGTTTACATTAAAAGCCATTAAAACTTAATTGAATTGAAAATTTTATCAGCATTTGTGAAATTTCCAATGCCTTAAATTGTGTATTGTCTGGGATTTTGCATCAAAATATAGAATAGCTTCCTAAGTGTAACAATAAATAATACATTTCCTGAACTGAAGAGTGATGCATAATTTTCTTCTCACATGCACACACATAAACCCTAAATAGTGTTGGCTCTGTGATTTGGTTGTCTTGGGAGACAAACAATGAAATCACATTTTAGCCTGGGCTCAGAAATCTATAAAGAATTTTTGTTTTGCACAGATAAATAGCACTTGTTATCATTTTACTTAAAAATAAAATATTCTCTTTTGGCAAAGTCCACCTCAAAAGGTGTTTCCATAGAAACCTGGGAAGAAAAATGGGAACATCACTCTAGCTCTGCTCAGAATGATCTACAGTACCCAGAGATTTATTTAATTTATTTATTAAAATATTTTTTATTGAAGTGTAGCCGACACTTAATGTTACATTAGTTTCAGGTATACAGTGTAGTGATTTGACAACTCTATCCATTATGCTGTGCTCACCACAAACGTAGCTACCATCTGTCACCCTACAATGCTATTATAATACCATTGACTATTTCCTATGCTGTACCTTTTATCCCTATGACTTATTCATAAACCAGTTATTTATAAATCATAACTGAAAGCCTGTATCTCCCATTCTCCTTTACCCATTTTTCCCATTCTGCCACTCCACTCCCCTCTGGCAACCAGCAGTTTGTTCTCTGTATTTATGGGTCAGTTTCTCCCTTTTGTTTGTTTTATTTATTTATTTTTTTAGATTCTACATATGGGTGAAATCATATGGTATTTGTCTTATTCTGTCAGATTTATTTCACTTAGTGTATAATACCCTCTAGGTTTATCCTGTTGTCACAAATGGCAAGATCTCATTTTTTTTAATGGCTGAGTGATATTTCATTGTCTCAATATACCATATATTCTTTATCCATTCATCTATAGATGGGCTTCAGTTGTTTTCATATTTTGGCTATTGTAAACATGCTGCAATACATAGAAGTGCATATATCTTCTTGAATTAGTGTTTTAATTTTCTTTGGATAAATACCCACTAGTGGAATTACTGGATCATATGGTATTTCTATTGTTAATTTTTTGAAGAATCTCTACTGTTTTCCACAGTGGCTGTGCCAATTTACATTCCCACCAACAGTGCAGGAGGGTTCCTTTTTCTCCATATCCTTACCAACAGTCATTTCTTGTCTTTTTTATTCCACCTATTCTGACAGGTGTGAGGTGATATCTCATTGTAGTTTTGATTTGCATTTCACTGATGATTAATATGTTAAGCATCTTGCAGTGCTCAATGATTTAAACTTGGCCTGAGACAATATTACCTATGGTCGTTACCATAGGTAACGTAACCATGGTCATTACCATTGGTTGTTAGTAAAAGCAATTTATCTGTTATATGTACATTTCTTAAACAGTTGATTTATTGCTCTTACCATTTTGGGATTGGGGTTATTTTCAGTTATTATCATCATTAGGATAGAAGAAACTCCAATTTTTATGCAGTAGCTATAACTATCTGGACAATTTTAGAACCCAGGGGAAAAAGATGCACTACTTTTATAATTCTTCCACATTTCATCTTATTCTGGTTGAGGTATCTCCCGAGAATTAGGAAGCAATTTATTTTGTAAACTATTTATATTGTACTTCAGGGATGGTAAATAATTTTATTCTATGAACCAACCTTGAGCTAGGTAGGATTGGCACTGCTGGGAACATTGTGCAAAAAGCCTTGCCTAACAGGTCAGAGTGATGAGTTTGATTAGCAGTGTCTTCCAGGAGTTCAGAATGTAGAAGTGATAGCCTGCAGACTATATTTTTACTATCCTTGAAGTTCTAAATTCATGGTTATATTCAACAGACTCATGTCTTAGATCCATCTATTTACTCTAATTTTTACTATAGCTAGGTCTCAGTTTAAGTTTCTATTTAATATGATATTAGAAATATTTTTGGAGAATAACTTCAGAAAATTTTCAGATATGAAATGAAATTTTAGATTTTCTTTCTTTTATATCAAAAGCCTATATAGAGGTACCTGGATGGCTCAGTCAGTTGAGTGTCTGACTTCAGCTCAGGTCATGATCTTTGTAGTTCAGGCCCTGGGTGGGGTTCTGGGCTGACAACTCAGAGCCTGGAGCCTGTTTTAGATTCTGTATCTCCCTCTCTTTCTGCCCTTCCCCCACTCATGCTCTGTCTCTCTCTCTCTGTCAAAAATAAATAAACATTTAAAAAAAGCCTAAGTAATTCCAATTATCTTCTCATCAAATTGATCTTTAGGAAGAAAATGGGATAGAAGAAGTAATGAGGAATTCCTAGCTAATGAAATAAGACAAGAAAAAGAAATAAAAGGCTTACAGTTTGGGAAGGAAGAGTAAAACTATCATTGTTCACAGATAAAAAACACAACAAACAAACAAACGAAAAGCCTTCCTGGAGCTAATAAACAATTATAGCAAGGTTGTGGGATACAAGGTTAATACATAAAAGCCTATTACTTTCCTATGTACCAGCAATGAACAAAATTTCCTGTATAGAATTTGAAATTAAAAACACAATACCACTTACATTAGCAGCCCAAATCTCATTAAGTTATTTTCTGGAGATCAACAAACTGATTATGAAGTTTGTGTGGAGATGAAAAAGACCTAGAGTAATCAGGATAATATTGAAGAGAAGAACAAAGTTGAAAGACTGACACCACCTCAGTTCCAACTTACTAAAAAGCTACAGTAGTCAAGATAGCGTGGCACTGGTGAAAGAACAGAGAAATAAATCATTAGAACAGACTAGAGAGCTCAGAAGTAGATCACAAAGATAAACTGATCTTTGACAAAAGAGTAAAGGCAATAAAATGGAACAGAAGTGGTCTTTTCAACAAATGGTGCTGGAACAACTGGACATTCATATGAAAAAAAAAATGAATCTGGACACTGACCTTACAATCTTCACAAAAATTAGCTCAAAATGGATCATGGACCTAAATATAAAACACAAAACTATAAAGCTTTTAGAAGATAACATAATAAAAATCTAGATGATCTTGGGTTTGGTGATGACTTTAGTCAAATGACAACACTAAAGGCATAATCTATGAAAGAAACAATTGATAAGTTGGATATCATTAAAAAATTTCTGCTCTGCAAAGACACCATCAAGAGAATGATAAGGCAAGACACAGCACGGGGGAAATATTTGCAAGACACATCTAATAAAGGACTATTATTTAAAATATACAAAGAACTCTTAAAGCTCAACAATAAGAAAACAACCTGATGAAAAAATGGGCCAAAGACTTTAATAGACACCTCACCAAAGAAGATATACAAATGGCAAATAATAATATGAAAAGATGCTCCATATTATATGTCATCTGGAAATACAAATTAAAACAACAGTAAGATGCCATTACACATCTATTAGAATATGGCCAAAATTCACAACAATGATGACATCAAATACTGGCAGGGATGTGGAGTAACAGGGATTATCATTCATTGTTGGTGGAAATGCGAAATGTTTCAACCACTTTGGAAGACTGTTTGGCAGTTTCTTACAAAACTAACATATTCTTACCATATGATCTAGCAGTCACACTCCTTGGGTATTTATCTGAAGGAGTTGAGAACATATTCACACAAAAACCTATAATCAGATGTTTTTATAGCAGCTTTCTTCGTAATTGCCAAAAACTTGAAAGCAACCAAGATGGCCATTTGTAGGTAAATTCCATTTAGACAATGAAATATTATTCGATGCTAAAAATAAATGAGACATTAAGCCATAAAGAGACATGAAGTAACCTTAAATGCATATTACTACACGAAAGAAACCAATCTGAAAAGACTACACAGTGTATGATTCCAATGATACGACATTCTAAAAAAGGCTTTATAAATTTGTCCAAACCCATAGAATATACAACACCAAGAGTGAACCCTAATGTAAAATATGGAGTCTGGGTGATGATAACAGTATAGGCTTATCACTTGTAACAAAATGCACCACTCTGGTGGAAGATGTAGATATTGCGGGAGGCTATGCATGTTTAGGGGCAGAGAGTAGATGAGAAATGTCTGTACCTTCCACCCACTTTTGATGTGAACATAAAACTACTCTAAAAAAATTAATTCTATTTAATAAAAACAAGTAATGGAGCACCTGGGTGGCTTAGTCCGTTAAGTGTCTGACTTTGGTTCAGGTCATGATCTCGTGGTTCTTGAGATTGAGCCCCACATTGGGCCGTGTGCTGACAGCTCAGAGCCTGGAGCCTGCTTTGGATTCTGTGTCTCCCTCTTTTTCTCTGCCCCTGCCCTGCTTGCACTCTTTCTCTCAAAATAAATAAATAAACATTTTTTAAAAATAAAAAAAAGTAATGCAAGGAGAAAAAGAGTAAATATAAAAAAATGAGTCATGGGTACTCAAAATCCTGATAAATAGTAAAATGTCTTCTCTATGCTTCCCTGATTTCTGCATTTCTGTATTGAATATATATCAAACTCATATGTATTTACCAAGACACTAGGTATAGACCCATGAATGTCACTGTGAAAAATTGAACAAAACAAACAAACAAACAAACAAGATCTTACCACTTTTTAATACTTACTAGCAGCATGAAAACATGAGGATACACTACATTTTCTGATGAAATCAGTCCATGCATTAGCATATGAATTTGTTGCTACTGCCAAATGCATCAATCAAATGTTAATTTATTTGAACTGACATGTTTAAGCATCATCTTGGGGGAGGGAGGATAAAATACATTTTTAAATTGTTACTAGCATATATTGTTTCCCAAAGTACAGAAATGATATGGGCAATAAAGTAAGAAGAGTATCTCTTGGGAGTAGAAAATAGGCAGGAATCAAACCATTTCAGCAATATGTGATGTTTCTCTGAAAAATAAACACCACAGATAATTCCAGTAATTAGAAGAATTAATTGTAGATATGAAAAGAAGTTTAAGACTAGAATAGGGAAATCAGGGCCCTCTCCTATACTGACATTTTATTCTGAATATGTTTTGTGTGTGTGTGAGTTCTGTATGGTTATATAATTCTATTCTGACTGGAAACAAACTAAAAGCAATGTGTTTTTTTCCTTGTAATTAAATAATAAGGCCAAATATATTTTTTACATACCCCTGTGTTGAATTTACAGTTGCGCTGTATACCATACAATTCAGTCCAGTCTAAATCTAAAACTTGCTTGTCAGCAATCTTTAAAATATACAACCCTCAAGTAGAGAAGACACTTTTGACAGGATTTAAATTTTTGGACATCCTAGCAGAATTTTTGGAAAAGCTTAACATGTATTGCTGTTGGTTGTGAATTCAATTTAAAATCTTGTATAAAATTTTTTTCTATGATTAAGGAGGATTTTAGAAGGTCCTATACCACAACTCATTCCTAAATATGGGAAAAATAATATCACTGTCTCTGTCTCATTTAGTCATTGTATTTTTTTAATATAAAAGAACCATTTTTGTATGAAAATGTGACCTTTATAGGATTATAAATGTCAAAACATGGCCTTTTTAATTTTTCAACTTTCTGACAAATATTTAACTTATTTACTAATGTCAGCTATTGTACTTTTGCATTCCTAGCTCTTACCCTAGTGGTTGACACGTAAATACCTCATAAATGCTAGTTGAGTTTAAATGAATTATTTGAAAAAATTCAGTTCTTTAGAACATAAATCTTATCTCTGTCACTGTCATCACATTACCATCATCAGATATTTATTAGCAGCGCTTTGTTAAAGTAGAAGAAAGTCTTATCTATCAGTGAAATCACATCTTGTGAGAAAGATAGAGTCTAGCAAAATAATATTTTGCTGGAAAAATAATATTATGGTTAATCAGTGAAGAAGGACTTGTAGTTTCCAGCCTTGTCACTCTAGCTTCAGCAGCAGGACTTTTTTGCCCAACATCACTACTCCAGTGCCAGGTTTTTATCTCTAATATGTAATCTAGCTTACTCTAGAAGCAGACACGGAGGCAAAGATTCTAGTGCAAAGAGAGGAATCAAAAAATGAGCTAGGGAAGGGAATGAAGCTGATGGAAGATACATGCCTTTGCATGTTTTGATTACTGATAACTTGGAACTCTGAGAATTAATGTGAAACTCAAGCCTCAGTATTATGCCACTTGTGGATGAGTGAGTTGGAGCATTTATACCTACCTTTCATGAATCATTGGTTGAGGGCTGCTCCCAGGTGGTATCAATTCCTAGCATTTCCAGCCTACCAATGAGAAAGTAGAATGCAGCCACAAGAACAAGCCTTTAGGTACAGAGAAGCAGAATGCTAGTATTTTAGAAGTGGTGCTCGTGATAACTGAAATGATAAAGCCAAGGGGAAAGGGTGGGGCAGGGATTGTGTCTTATACAAATATTACTCTCATCTAAAAGGAAACAAGACTGCAAGATAGCTTATTCCAGGTCTTAAGTCATGAACAATTTAAATAGATAGGAAAAAAAATTGTTGTTGCTAGAAAACAAGGGCATTTTAAAGGATATTGTGGCAGTGATAAAAGGACAAAGTTGTGATAATATAA
Organism: Panthera pardus; assembly: GCF_024362965.1. Taxonomy (NCBI): domain Eukaryota; kingdom Metazoa; phylum Chordata; class Mammalia; order Carnivora; family Felidae; genus Panthera; species Panthera pardus. The sequence continues at coordinate 85,808,783 of NW_026526721.1, forward strand.
GCATCAAACCAATGGTGATAATTGTGGTCAATTGAAATAAGTTGAATCTGTATCAGGCCATGAATTCACAATAATATAAAGTATACAAAACATAGTTGTAACAACAAAAAGAAGAAGACTGAACAGAATACGACATGTTTAATTCTTTATTATTAAAAAGAATAAAGGAATGCTAATATATTTGGATATGTTGTTACTTCTACTTAATGTACATATGCTAAGGTACTTACGCATAGTAGGTACCTGACTCCAAATAAACACAGGGAACTATGAATAGAGTCCTGGTAAAAGTAGCAGTTACATGAAAGACTGATCAGTACTGGTGGTCACACATGATAACCAGCCAGGAAGAGAATTGATCTGTGAGTCAGCATCAGTGATCACACACAGTAACCAAGGAGGAACAGGCCTTAACTATGTATTCAAGATGATAAATTAGTTTCATGAACTAAAAAAGACAACTAATGGCTAAGGCTCACACAATACCCACCCATCTCCTGGGAGATACAACTTCAGATGGCCTTACTCATAAAAATAATAATGGTAAATATATAAAACTCTAATAATGTTAACAACATAAATCAATATCCTAGGACAGGACAATAGATTATAGTAAATCTTGCCAAGTGATAATTTTAAAGTGTATCTTGTAACATAACCATTCAGAAAAAATAATTATTGCACCATCCTTAAATGGAGCATTTTGATTATAGATTCTGAATGCAAAGAAATCTTAATCCATAGTTAAATTTTTATTGTTGGTGATAGTATCAATGATGTTGTTTTAGATATATGCATATACTTATAAGTGTATATTATAGGGAAAAACAAGCAATTAGGTTAATGTTAGGAATCAAGATTTTCAGAGAGAGAGAGAGAGAGAGAGAGAGAGAGAGAGATTGAGAAAGAACCAATGAGTTTAAGGAAAGTTATGTTATGTGAAAGGAAAGTTATGTTTTGTAAAAGTAAAGTTATGACTTTAAATTTCAGTTGGAAATATTAGGCAGAATTTGTGATGTTTTTTCTCTTTTTGTAAAAAATAAATATTTCTCAACTGTGTCCACTGAAAAGGCATGGAAGTATGACAACCCAGGAGCAATGAGCATATAGAATGCCTAAATTGTAGTATTGAAATTTGTCTGTCTACTAAAAGGAATCAGAGCTCCTTGAGGGAAATGGCCAATTCCACAGGGGTAGGAAATTTTAAGATGAGTCTGTGAGATATCTTTGTGCCATAAAGCAAAGGAGCTAACAAAGACTGACTAATGGGGTCATAAAGGAAACAGGAGACAATACAAAGAGACTCCTTTTGCCAAAGTTAAGACTGCACCTGGTTATGTCATATTAAATGTAAAAAAACCTGTGTTTCTAATGGTACAAAAAGGAAGAGGAGGAGGAATGAAGAAAAGAAACATACCAAACTCATTGGAAACCATTGGATGTTGCCAGGACATCAATTAAAAAGAAAGAATTAAGCACTTATCCTGACTCTCTTTATAAATTTTATTTCAGTTTAACTGCATAGGCCTGTGAATAAAGGTATTTAGAATATTCTAGCTAATTAATACAGAAAGATAAGAGAATTATAGAATATCCATTTTGCCAACACTAGTGAAATAAATTAGGCAATGCTCATTAATAAATGCTAGGACTGTTACGTGAAATGTTGATAGAGAACTTTACAATGAAGGAAATCAAGCTCATCAATAGTGCTGATTAATCTCAGCACTATTAAAAGTGAGATAACGAATGTGCCTTTGGATGTGGTGGAATGTTAAGGAGACAGCACCTTCTGTGTAGTATTCTTAAGCCTTTTCCCCCAAATATTGAATGTGAATCAGATAAAGCCTTTAGCACCAGTTTCTAATCTACAGGAAATAAATACATGGAGATAAGGAACCAATCAGTTCTATGAACAAGGAGGCAATTAATCACATACATGTTGCAGATTTTCTAGAGGACAACTCACTGGCTTCTCCAACAAATTAGAGTAATGAAAATTAAAGATACTACTCTAGGTTCAAAGAGACTTAAAAGCAATTTAAAATACCTGACAAATATAGTGAGTAGATTTGTTCAAATACTTATTTGAAAAAACTTAATAAAATAAATAAGATAATTTGAATATGGGCTGGGAATTGGTCATAGTGAAGAACTATTATTTTGTTAGCTATGATGATAACATTGAGGTGATATTACCCTACTCCCGTTAAGGGGGAAATGACATGATGTCTTGAATTTGCTTTAAAATATTCAAGAAAAAGAGAGGGAGGGAACAGATAAAATAATTGTAGCAAAATATTGATGGATGTTGAAGGTAGGAGGTGGGTATCTGATGGGTTGCTTGTACTTGCTACATTTTTGTGTGAAGTTTTTACAATAATTTTTTTTTAAATACCTTTTAGGAAAAGACACCAAACTGCACAAAAGTAACACCTTTTGTGAAAGGTATGGATTTTAAGAGTTTAGATTTGAAACACCTTGACAGAAGGAATCAAGTACTTTAACTTAAACAATAAACAATCCACCAAAAACCTATACTCTTGACTATTCTGGGGAAACTAGCAAACCTGAGAAGGTGTCAAAATAGTCCAAAACTCTGGAAGTTATTATAATAAATATAATAGGAACTCTAAAAACATAAAGTAAAGAAATGAATTAGACCCTTGGTATTGATATTTTAGAATAGCTTTAATTGTATACTTAGTAACACATTTTATAATTATTATATCTGTGTGTGTTTTGATATATTTAAAAGAATCAGTTATGCTAAATTATAACTGCAATTTTGTACAAACACAAATTGTGATTAGTGTTTAAATGTTCAAGAAGAGTTGGTTTCCAAAGTTTTATTTACTAGATACATGATTTTAATAAATTGGACATTAACTAAAGTAAGGATAATTATGAATTTTTCACTAGATGTGCAAAGGACCTTGGAGATTTATTGAATTAATCCTATATACCCACTATTACAAAAACACTGAGAGAATTAGTATTTTAAAGAGTTTCAGTATTTTTACTAAAGGAGAGAATTATTCTCTGCCATGAAAATTGACACACACTGCATTTCATTTTGTTGATGAGTTCTTTTTCACAGAATTCCATCCATTTGTTAGACTTCTAGTATGTTACTGTCACCGTTTGAAAAGGGCAGGGATCATGACACTGTATTTTTGCAACTATTGGCATAAACTGATTTGGTTGTCCAATGTTTGTTTAAAATACATGAGATTGTATATGTCTATACCTTGTTCATGCAGACTGGTGTCTTCTTTAGAGAACAATTGTATTTGCAATATTCACCACTTCATAGATAATTATGATGACAATGATGAGAAAAGATGTCATTAAGTTATGTTGATGGACAGTGGTTCTCATGAGATAATATAAGCAATGTTTCTAAACTGTAGGACTTAATAGCTATATTTTTATTATATTAGGATGGAAAATACAGTTACTACTTGTGCAGTCACATGTCTTCTGAACAAGATTTCTTACATAATTAAGAGCTTTAAGAATGATCCAAAGAACATATACTCCCTGTCATTAATACACTTTATATTTCAGGGAATATGAAGATTCCCCCTACCCTGTCCCAAAAGATGCCAAACTAGAGCTTCCTGTTCAAGAAGAGACTGATGTGTTCTTAATTTTCACAAATATAATATCTTTTTATTCCCCTGAAGGAACACCACTCTGAGGAAAAATATATCACACCTCAGATTGCTGTGACAGGCTTCTCTCAGATGCAAACAGCTATCTATGTTTATAGCTTTGAAAGTAAGTTACCCTTTGAGCCTGGGGCATATTAGTGTGCTTAAATCCAGAAAGCCCTTGTACAAAAATATGAAGTAGAAGAAGCTGATTCATGAGGTGCCTCAGTGGCTCAGTTGGTTAAGCATCTGACTTCAGCTCAGGTCATGTTCTCATAGCTTGTGAGTTCGAGCCCCACATCAGGCTCTGAGCAGATAGCTCAGAGCGTGAAGCCTGTTTCAGATTCTGTGTGTGTTTTCCTTTCTCTCTGCCCCTCCCCTGCTTGTGCTCTGTCTCTCTCTCTCAAAAATAGATAAATATTAAAAAATTGTTTTTAATTAAAAAAAGAAGAAACTGATTCATGTCCTTTTTTCTTTTTTTGGCATCTCCTTTTACTCTCACATGGTGCCCATGTTTATGTGGTTTCCCATCGTTCCCTCACAAAACCTGTTTCTAGAAATTGCTGATTACTGACACATTTTCTCCTGGAAACAGGGCTGTATTTCATGCTAACTTACACACAGAAGATTCCAGTGCTTGAAGTTTCTGTTTGTCCTAGATGTTTAGCACAAGAATGACAAGACTATGTCTATTAAGCCCTTTATCATAATATATTGTGCTGTATAGTAACAAAATATCAAGAAGGCTGCATGTATTTAACGTATTTCTGATAAATTGCTTTGTACTCTGTTGTTTCAAATAAAACAAGATTTGCCATTTATTAAGCACTTATTGATTTCTACCAAATTCTTCCTTATTCAAAGGAGTTTCCTTCCATGATTCCAACTTTTTTTTCATGTTGTTATCATTGCACCTCAAACAATTTCTGATACTAAAGATAAAGTTAATTCATCCCAAAGTAGACACTGGGAGAGTAAAATTTCTAGAGCTTAATATATGTGGAAAGTATTTAAAGGGTTGCATTTTAAACAAGGGCCCTGCATTTGCTTTTTGTACTGGGCCTTGCAAATTATGCAGTCTGCCTGACCAAGGCTAACCATATATACTGTACTCTAATAACATGATTAATTTTGCCTATTTTTACAATGTATATAAATTGAGATACATGGAACACACTCTCCTTGAGTCTTGCTTATTTCACTGAACAATAGATTCGTAAATTCTTCCCTATTATTGTGTGTAGTTGTATATTTTTCACTTCTTTTATTGTAGAGCCTGAATTTTCAATTTGTGGCATTGGAAGCACTTGGTGGGCTTGTTAAAACAGAGATTCCTGGGCTTCACCCTGGGTTTCTGTTCCAGTAGGTCTGGGGTAGTGCCCAAGAATTTGTCTCTCTCTCTCTTTCTTTCTTTCTTTCTTTCTTTCTTTCTTTCTTTCTTTCTTTCTTTCTTGTAATGTTCATTTAATTATTTTGAGAGAGAGAGTTCAAGGAGGAGTGGGGGGGGGGAGGGAGAGAGAGAGAGAGGGAAGGAGGGAAGGAGAGATAGAGAGAGAGAGAGAGAGAGAGAGAGAGAGAGGATACCAAGCAGGCTCCATGCTGCCAGCACAGAGCCTGATGTGGACTTGAACCCACAAACTGAGATCACGACCTGAGCTGAAACCGAGTCAGATGCTTAACTGACTGAGCCACCCAGGTGCCCCAAGAATTTGTCTTTCTAATAGGTCAGTGAGAGTGGTGTTGATGCTGCTGGTCTGGGAATGTGGTTATGGCTCCTGCCCCAAAGAATAGGTATCTAGTTAGGGAAAGACAGAAAAGCAAACAGACAGTTCCAATGCAATAGTAAATATTATGATAAAAGTATGCACATGGATTGCTTTGGGAGCACAGAGAAGAAAGAAAAAAAAAAAGAATGATGGAAATAGTGGGAAAACATCCTACCTGAGATAACCACTGGGCTAAATTTGGAGATGGAGTGTTATCTATGGAGGGAAAGGTAATTCTAGGCAGAAGAGAAAGGTTTGTAGAAGTTTGGGTGAGGGACTAGTAGATAACATCTAGGGAATTGTAGGAGGTCCACTTGGCAGGAACATTGGGTGAAGTTGCAGAGATAGCCAGAAGAAAAAAGAAAAGGAATATGTCTTGAAGTGACCAAATTAGTTGACTGGAAATACAGCATCAGTTGAATGAATATATTTTACAATCTAAATTTACATCAAACTGATGGGGGTATATGCCTTACTTTAAGCCCATATAGAAAAATCAAATCCTTTACATTAGAAAGAACTATCAGAAAAGTCCTAGTTTTTTCTGTGTTACATTTCAAACAGGAAACAAATTTGCTCTTCCAAATGGGTTTATGTCACTATTTAAATGAGATATGCACTTTTTTACTTTTCTAAAACAAATGCATAGCTACATAAAGGATAATAATAATATTTATTGAGTGCTAGGCATTGCCTCATTTAATCCTACCTAAAATCCTATGAGTCATGAATTGTTATCATCTCAATTTTACAGATGAAAAAATGAAATAACCTTAAGTAGTTTGGTGAAGGCCACACAGTTAATATGGCAGATCTGAAACTTAGGTCAGATTCCAAGGCTGTGCCCTTAAGCACCAAGTGTCTTCTCTTTGCTATTTCATATTAAGCATAATAAACTAGAGGTGCAGTTTAGAGACATAAAAAGATCATGTAGGTAGGATCTACTTGGGCTCATTCCTTGGAGATATCTCTCCTACCCTACCTTCATAGAGCCAACAGTCTAGTAGGCAACACCTATATAAACACAAGTGGATGTGATAAATTATTAACGGGAATAACTGGGCATAAATGAATCATAGTACAATTCTATTTAATGAAAGGAGTAGTAGAAGTATACAGAAAGAATTCAGAAAGAAGGTAATACTCAAGCTGAGTCCTGCAATCCATGCAGGTGTTTAGCATGTAAGGGGAAAATGCCTTCTAGGCAGAGGAAACATTTTGAGCAAAAGCATTGTATATTCTAGGAAGTCCAAATAGTTCCATCAGGTTGAGGCATGGGGTGAATATGGAGGAAAATGAAACAAAAAAGGTGAGTGCAATTACCTAACAGAAGGCCTTATAAGCCACTGAAAGTCATGGGGACTTTATGACTCAGGAGGGAAATATTGAACAGGGGAATCACATGATCAGACTTACCTTTTCATTTTAATTTTTTAAAATTTTATTTAAATACAAATTAGTTATCATATAATAATGATTTCAGGAAGACTTATCTTTTTAAAGATGAAGAAAGCAAGGTGAAGGATGGATTGAAAGAAGGCAAAGAGACCATTAAAATTTTTCATCATAATGTAAGCTAATTATGTTATGTAAGCTAATTAGAATGTAATTCTAATATTAATCTGTCTTTGCCTACCATATTATTATCTACAAAAAAGCAAAAACAATGGTAAAAAATGTCATTCTGCTGCACTTCTTCATTTAAAATCACAATGTCACTAGGAAGAAAAATAATACAATAGACCAGCTCTACAAAAAATTTGCAAAATTACAGATTTAAAATAAATTAAATTGTTTATGAAAACAAATTTTTAAAAATTTGTTGATTTGTTCTGAGATTACAAGATTGCAGAGAACTTATAAAGGTTTAGATATTTAATCAAGAAATAGGAGTAATGATGTTTTATTGATTATTACCAACTATAGGGCTATACTAGATGCTGACCTCCTTATGGACAGGAGTTTTAAAAATTCAGATATATTTTATATTATAACCATGTACAGTTAGTATTGATGTATATTATTTCATTGAATCCATATACCAATTCTGTGGAGCAGACTGATATCATTATTGCCACTTTAAAGATAAGAAAATTAAGGCTTAAATAATTTATCCGAGATCACATAGTAAGTGGAAGAACAGAGATTTATACTCTGACTGTATTATTCAGGATATGCTGCTATCACAAACTACCTCTGATTTTGGTATAAACAACCGAAGTTTAATTCTTGCTCATTTTACAATGTATAGACATGGGGGAGAGGGCCTCTGCTCCATGCAATCATTCAGAGACACAGGCTGATTGTGTTTAGTGTAACAACTATCCCCTAGGGCTTCTGATGCTTTCATTGGATACTCCACATGGAGTCAATAGTTTAAGGAAAAAAAGAGACAGTAAGGATATTTACCTGAGGTTTTAGTGGCCAAGTACAGTGCTTATGGTAATTAATTTTGGACCGGAATTTTAACAGCTTTTTAAGGTGCTATGAAGTTTCATTTGAAAAGTTTTTATTTTGTCCTTATAACATCATCTTACAAAATGTTTAATTTGTCTCTGCTCTGGTCCTGTTATTGCAACAAGAGGGATAAGGGTAAGAATGGTGAGACTTCCTGCTGGGGGAAAGTTGAAGAAATCAGCGTAATGCAGTTTGGCAACCTGCTAACCCATAGAACTATGTAGGGTTACAGTGATCATACTAAGTTTTAGGTACATAGCTAAATTTGAGAAATTCATGCATCACTTCTGCCCACATTCCACTAGACAGACAAACTCAGTCCCATGGTCCATCTCAATGTATGGAAACACTGATAATAGCTTGATGATGTACTAAGAATGGCAACAAAGATCTGTGAACAGTTAGTCACTTCCATACTCCCCAGATTTGTTGTTAGCTCCTAAGATTCATGAGTAGTACTTTATAGTTATTCGTACGCCCCTTGGCACCTAACAGAGTTTGTGAGATGTAATAGACTCTCAACTAATCATTTAATAACTGTATGAACTCTCTAGCTCACTTCTTAGCTTCAGGGCCATATAAAGACCTTCATAGGCCTTACACACTCTTATTTAGAAGCTGAAACCTACATTATATCGAAATACCACTGCACACTCATATACCATATTAAATATAATTTTACCAGTAAGATTTGAAAAACATTACATATTTTGATTTTGAAATTATTTTACCACTCTCAAATGGCAAAATTGTTCAAAAACACTATTTATTACATTGAAGAAGAGAAGGATATCAAGGCTTCATAGGTAAAATTAAATGCATTAGTAAATTCAAGAAAAAGTGTATAGGTTAGAAATATCTGTTAATAACAGATAAAATAATCATCTGTTAATAACATACAAAATAAGGAGGAAAGTGAAAACTGTGATGTTTTTGCCATCACAGGAAGGGGGAACAAAGAACCCAGTTGGATTTTGACCAAATGGAGGAAAAAGGTTTAACTAAGAATAAACTACACAATGACGCTTCTCACTACCTTGGTAACTAAGCCCTGTAGCATGGTAATGTTATTATAACAAGAAATTCCCCCATAAAAATAACAAAATTAATAATCAGAGGTGGAACCACATGAACCTCCTACTCCAATCTGGAGATCATGGGCTTTTGAAGGGACTTTATGCAGCAAAGGATAAGGGTAAGAATTTGGGATCGTATATTAAAATTGGGGGTTAAATTGGGGCCTGTATGCTTGGGAAATTCTTGGCTACTAAAGACATTGCATTGTCTACTGACTTAGCTGACTTGTTACCTTCCTTTTTTCTCTCACTATTCTACTCTTTTCCTTTCCTCTTCCAGAGACAGAGGTGTTTTCAGTTTAGTTGACAAACATCTGTTAAGAGACACTTAATAAACACCTAATGCATATTTCCTTGGCACTGAAATACATATGTTGCTCAGGAGGTTAAGATCTAGTGCCCAAATGTGTGACTTGAGAAATCAACTTTATAGTGACTTGAGAAATCAACTGAGGTTTCTCAAAGACCCCAGAAGGATTGGGGCAGATTGGTTTCTACATTATTCTGCCTTAAAAAGTAGCTGTTCTTGTTTGATTGATGATCAGTACATTTCCATGTTCATTTTAAAAGATGTTTCTGCTAAGTATGCTTTCTCTTCAGTGGTTAAATGTAAAAATAGAACTTCTCACTTGAGGAGCCTCTGAATTAGGTTCTGCATATGAGTGTGAAAAACCGTTACTGACAGAATTGCAGTGTAAATAATTGTAAGTAATTTTTAAAGATAGGTCTAGAGCTATGTGACTTCTAATTTTGACCCTCCAAATGAAAACTATGTAGCCCATGATTAAATTGAATTTTTCATTACGTGTTAGAAAACAATAAAGAGGAAACAAAACAATCTGAACAATGCTTAGAACCTCTTTGCAAGGAATTTAAATGAAGTAGGAAAGAAATTAGTATGAAGTGGTTTTTGTTATGTGTTTTTCCTTCTTGTGTTGCTGCTAAATCCCTAAAGTCCTGTGCCATCTTTCTTCATACCCTAAATTATACTTTTGCTTGTTTCTGTTGAATTCTCAACACTCAGTTGATAAAGTTCCTTTACTTTAGCTCCTGGACAAAATTGGAGGATAATCAAATACAGAATGCAAAAGAAGCCACTATGGTGTCATGGGCCTGGAACCAGGAAAGGCCTATCTCTCAATCTCAGCTCTACTAGCTGGAAAGCCTTGGACAGAGCTGATGTTCCTAAGTTTCACGTTCTTCATCACTAAAATCATGGGGTTTTTTTTCAGGATATTTTTCAAGGATTTGAAATTATATACAGTAATGTTCCTCACTGTGTGTCTGGTGCACAGAGAGTATAAGTAAGCTGTAGCCATTATGTGGGTTCTTTTTCTTCTCTCTATCCACAGGCAATTATTGAGTATATATTATGTGTTCTGTGGACTAAGTGGAATATAAATTAATTGTAAGATACACTACCTGTCACATATAAAGACATGACAGGTAAATTAAGGAGGGCTGAACCTGGAATTACTCTTATGATCTAGGTGGGAAGGCCAGCCACAATTATTAAAAAGATAACAGAAAATAGTATCTACAGTTTTGCAGAGTCCTCTGGAGGATTCAGCATACAAAGGACCCATTGTGGTTGCAACACGTGATACAAAAGATGACAAGAACCCAGGAGTGGGTGCTACTCTTAAAAGTCAAACACATAAGCCAAACCAGTCACATCTTTCCACAGACACAAAATCAATAGTCATTGTGCTAAGCTGTGGAACAAAACTCAAATCTCTGGTAGGGACTGGCATTAAAAATGTAGGACCTTGGTCCTGCAAATTCTGAGGTTCTTAACAAGTTTATTAAGAGATGTTTCAGGAGACAGAAACCAGGGAAGACCTGGTTAGCAGAGCTGGGATACCGAGCAGGGACTGAGTCCCAAGAACTAAGTAGAACACGTTTTTCAAGGCTGGGCTTGATGCTAGAGTCAGAGAAGTGATCGGTATGATTGGATGGTGAGATAATACAAAGATTGCGTTATCAAAATCAGACACATGAGTGACAGATTTTGGCCAAGAACAAGTTTTAATAATGATTTCAGGGACACAATCAGGAGACATAGGTGAAGCAGGGAGAGATCTGAAATAGGGCACCTTACTGGGTCCTTTTTTTTTTTTTCCCTCTGCGTCAGGGTGATCCCTGGGCTCAGATTAATATACGAAGTCTCCAATGAGATGTACAGTTAACTATGGAGGAAAAGCTATTTGGGTTGTAAAACATCTCCATTTTAAACTCAGATAGTTGTGTAGTTTATATGACACTTTCCATGAAGCAGTCTATAAATCCATTGATTCCGGGTATGTTTTTACCATAAACAATTTTTTAACAGATATATCCTATTGATGAGGACTGTATTGCTAAGCAAATACCATTAGTGTGTTTGCTAGGAGTCATTAGCCTTAGCATGTTTAGGAGGATATTTGACAGGGTCATCTTCTTTTTCCTTTCCTGGAGGTATTCCCTGTTAAATGGAAAGAGTGAATTGCAAATCTTCTATTTAACTATTACTTTCCAGATGGTAAGACCCAGAAAATTGGAAGCAAGCCAAATTCCCTCCTTCCTAAAATCTGAAATTTTGGAGTTTGACTTAACAAGAGAACTGATAGGTGGGAGAAATACAGAACTGGAGAAAAACTCAAGGAACTTTTGTGCTTGTCCTTACCTTTAGTGAATAAATTTACTCTATCATTAAAGCTTAAAAAGGACAAATGGACATATAATAAGTAAAAAGTACCTTGAGAATATGGATAAAGGAAGATCAGGTGAATTGGAGTAATGGGGGGGGGGAGGGGTTGTGACCTTCTTTGTTTACCTTATCTTTTAATTTAATCCTTTCTCTTGGCCTGTAGTGTTTTGAGTGTGTTTTCAGTTTCTGCTCTGTGCTGATGAATGAATTTCTGTGCAGAAAGTCAAGGCTCACTCAGTGGAAAGTCCCAAGTAGAAGTATTAAAGTTAAAAGAGGAATATTAGAGAGGATTTTAATAGATAGGTGGTTTCTATGTATTGAACATACTTGACTTAATTTATCATTGACATATAGCCCATTGTCAAGCCTGAAGACCTCTCCTAGTAACATTTCACACCAGTTGGAAATATTTTGTAGGGTGATCCTATTCCCTTCGTTTCTTATACAATATTTAACACCCAAACTAAAGCAAACAGATTAATTTCCTTCTATGTTGTTACTTGAAGTTTCTTGTCTATTCAGTGTTTGCCTATAATTCACACCTCAACAGGAACTAAAAATATCACAATATACTTTCATAAAAATACAGAGAAAGAGAGCAAAGTTAGGCAAGACAAAGTTCATCATATAATTAACCAACAATTACTGCTGTGAACCTGGCTGGCTTTGCATCATCTAGAATGATGGGCTCTGCTAGAACCCTATACCAAGACATTAAGCAGAACTTTTATTAATGATATTTAAGGCTGACGACAAGGCAGAGAAAGTGTGCATAAAAAGACCCCACAGTTTTTCTGAGTCTTCTGGTAAATAATGTGAGCAGTGACTCCTCCATTACCTTGCAACATTTCATCTACTGTTGTCTTGAAGTATTATTTAAATATGTTTCATTGTTTTCTACATTCCCATGCTTGTATTTTTCTTGCTGAATTTTAAGCTTTTAAACAGCACAAGCAGTATAGGTGTTCAGCACATGTTTCTTGATTTAATTTGTAGATCTAAGGGACCACAGGAAAATATTTTAAAAATTAGTCTCTGGTATTCTATCTCGGCCAAGGCACCTTTAAGAATCTGTAAAGACAGGCCAAATACAGGCCGAGTACAATTTATAACAGAAAATTAAAAACATATGTTTAATGTTTATTTACTTTTAAGAAAGACAGACAGAGCACAAGCAGAAGAGGGGCAGAGAGAGAGAGACACACACACAGAATCTGAAGCAGGCTCTAGGCTCTGAGCTGTCAGCACAGAGCCTGACGCAGGGCTCAAACCCACAAACTGCAAGATCATGACCTGAGCTGAAGTTGGACACTCAACCAACTGAACCACCCAGGCATCTCTAAAACAGAATATTTAAATTTTCTATTGGTGGGTACTCATTATTTCCAGCTTCATTTTAGGAGCCTATACAGTAGTACAAAAATAACACTGGGCCTAAAGAGAAGGAAAGATAAAGAACATTATGTAGCAGTAAAAGGGAATTAAACTGCAATCAAATAAAATTTCTTGAGTATAGTTTGAAATGAATTTTAAGACAAAGGGTTAAAAATTTTCTAATCTTGGGGCCCCTGGGTGGCTCAGTTGGTTAAGTGTCCGACTTTGGCTCAGGTCATGATCTAATGGTTGGTGGGTTTGAGCCCCATGTTGGGCTCTGTGCTGACAACTCAGAGCCTGGAGCCTGCTTCAGATTCTGTGTCTCCCTCTCTGCCCCTCCTCCACTTGTTCTCTCTCTCTCTCTCTCTCTCTCTCTCTCTCTCCCTGAAATAATAAATGAATAAACTTAAAAATTTTTCTAGTCTTTTAATAGGTTTTAATTTTTATTCTTAATCTATTGTTGTAAGCAGTTCCAAGAAAATCTTTACTAATATTTATAATATTAGTCAGTCAGATTTCTATGTCAGTCAGATTTCAATCAGAAAAACAAATGTTAATTTAAGCATTCCAGCTGGGGTCTCAAAAGTGGATGACAATTCTCTGGAGTTTTGTCCGGAGGCCTTTGTTAGACTGTTCATCTGCTCACATTGCTAGCATAGACTTCTGGCTTCTCTTCAACCTTCCAGATCTAGTCTAAGTGCTTCTCATTGTCAGAATGTGACTCAGATTTTTAGTTGTTCTGGAAAATGTAGTTTTGACATCTTACCTGTGAGGCAGAGGAGATGTAGAAAGGGGTGGACAATGATGCCTAGTAGACCACAGATCATCATCTGTACACTATCTGTTCAGCATTAAAAAAAATTTCAAGCAGTTATAATACATGATTGATACATTAGTATTTACATATTTGCTTCAAAGCTACAGTGAACTTCCTTTTCAGATAGAAATGAGGCATTTTTAGGTATATTCAAGGAAATTCAAAATGACTCTAAGTCTCATAGTCGGGAATAGTGCCCTGGGGAAAAACTTTTGTTATGTCGCTTTATCATCAAAGCAGGTTCTGACACTGGAGCACCCCAGCAGAACATTTTTACTTTTGTTTCATGCTGTAAGAGTTCCATGAACTAGAGTGAACCAAGTTTTCTCATTTTTTGGTATCATAAACATGACTACAGGACAATAATGGAGAAGCTAAGTTTGTTATCTTTTTCTGTTGTTAGGAAGAAGTTTAAGAATGCTGGATATAAAAGGCACTTACTACTGTTAACCATATCATTGTTGAGGCAAGGATGTTTAGAAAACAAAATTTATTGTTGACTTGTAAACTTTTTTTAACCAATGTGCTTGTTATTGTTATGGGTATGACTATTGTTGACTTTTAGAACTCTTTCTATATACCAGGCTAGTGCTTTCCATGTGCAACTTAAAAATGATGATATGTATTAACCATTAATATCCTCATTTTGTGGAAAAGGACAAATGAGATTAACATCACAGTTAAGTGACACTGCCAGTAATTGAATCTACCGGGCCCTTGCTTTTAACCAATTGTATGACCATTTTTAGTTAAGGGTAACTTTAGAGAGAGCTAACGTATGCATTTTATGCTCCAGGAAACTAGAAGCTGAAGAGTCGAAGCCTCTTGCCTTTGGTTATATGGTTGACACTTAAAAAGTGGTTGAAATACATGAATCCATTTATAGTGGATTTTTTTCTATATAGTATAGTATTGTAAATGTCTTTTCTCTTCCCTAAGGTTTTCGTAATAACATTTCCTTTCCTTTAGCTTACTTTATTGTAAGAATACAGTATATCATACATATAATATGCAAAATATGTAACCAACTGTTTATGTTAGAGGCAAGGCTTCCAGTCAGCAGTAGACTGTTAACTACTGTTAGTAGTTAAGTTTTGGGGAAGCCAAAAATCATTTGTGGATTTTCAATTGTAGGAAGGTTGGTACCTCCAACCCCCATATTGTTCAAGGGTCAACTGTACTGCTAATTGCAGAGTTATTATGGTGCAGGTATAGTAGCCAGGTCAGGCTAAGTTTGACTGTAGTAACAAATGGCCTGAAATCTCAATGGCTTTAATACAACAAATATTTGTTTCCTCTTTTATAAAGTCTAAGAGAGGTCAAGCAATCCCACCTTCTGGAATACTTAGCCTCCACTCACTTTTAGCCGCCTGGGACTAAGTGACATGTTAGATTTCACTCAAGAGAATTAATCAGATGACCTCAACTTAACTGCCAGGACAGCTAGGGAATATGGATATCCTAAAAGTGTGGTAAATAGATAACATTGTCCCTATCATAGCAGAAGTCCTGATATCCAGTCACATACTCTTATTATGACATTATTTTGCCTTTCACCCCATACATTCTAGCTTTGAAGCTAGTTTGATATTCTTCACTAATAGTATTCTTAGCTAAATCATAACTATTTACATAAAATCTAGACATTCTGGTCTTTTTTTTTTTCTTATTTAAAAATATTGGGACACCAGGGTGGCTCAGTCAGTTAAGCATCCAGCTCTTAAGATCTTGGCTCACGTTGTGATCTCACAGTTCATGAGTTTGAGCCCCACATCAGGCTCTACGCTGACATCATGGAGGCTGCTTGGGATTCTCTCTCTCAGCCCCTCCCCCTTCAAAATAAACAAATAAACAAACAAATAAACAAACAAAATAACAACAAAAAAACCCATGTACACCTTTCAACGTAAGTCCCTTATTTTAGGTGAGATGGGGGACACATCAGGCCTCAAAGAAATAACTCAGGTTTCACATTTATTTGTTCTAGTTTTATAATGCAAATGGACAACTGTACACATTCCGTATCCTCACTTCCTATTGAAAAATGTCACTCTAGCTGCTGCTCTACTTGCATAAACTTAGATGAAATATCTGTAGAAATATGTCATTGTAATAAAGAAGAGAATTTGGCCAAGAATTGACATTCTTTATGTTGCTCTGCAGAGGAAAGATATAACAAACCTGAACAATATATTTGGTATATGAAGTAATGAGTAGGAGATATATAATGATGAAAAAATTTAAGTATTTATTGAGTAGTAACTAAACACAGAGGAGAAAATGTTGATTCTGTTCTACACTGACACCGAAGAGTCATCAAATATGGTTAGCTCAATATTACCAAATAAAGTGCATAGTAGAGTGCTAACTCAATGGGCTTGGTGTGCTCAAATCCTGCACATCCCAGATGGACTGGTTCTTAACTAGCTCCTGGGAGACAAACTCTGAGCCCTGGGAATATCATGCCTGAAAAGAGTATCTTTGTATACCTGAGACCTTGGACCACAGCAGATGGTTTATGCTAACAGTGAAATTTATGGTGAATGCCTGTTTTTGTCTTTCTTCAGCCATGCTGTATTAGTTTGACCTCTGGTGGGTGGGGGGGGGAGAGTAAGAATGGAGTTGCTACATGACTGACTCATAATAAAAACCTAGGACACCAAGGTTCTAGTGAGCATGTCTGGTTGATAATACATCTCAAATGTTGTCACACATTGTTCCTGGCAGAACTAAGCGCTGTCTATTCATCTCTAATAGGAGAGGGTAACTGGACGCTTGTGCCTGGTTTCTCCTGGACTTTGTCCTATGCATCTTTTGCTTTTGCTGATTTTAATCTGTATCCTTTCACTGTGATAAATTCCAACTGTGAATATAAGAGCTTTTCCGAATTCTGTGAGTTCTAGTAAATCATTGAACCTGAGAGTATCTTGGAATCTCATAAAACAAAAGATGAATAAAAGTTAATAAACAGAAAAAATTGTCCAGTAGAATTATGAGATATAAATGTTATAATAATATATCAAACATTTATTGTTACGATTTACAATAATTTTCCATAATTTATTTGTTATAGGAATTCAGTGGAGTGAGAATCACTTCAAACTATAAAGATTGAGCAAGGTTTTATTGAAGAAGAGTCAGGATGTTAACTGGATCTCAAAGGGCTTGGGAGAGGAGAGAAGACAGAAAAAAGTAAGGAAAATGCAACCCAGGGTCAGCGGCAGTAAGCAGAACACCTTGGCCGAAGTATGAATTTGAGGAAGGTAAGTTAAGAGTTAAAACTGGAAATACAGGCAGGGAGCAAATTGTAGGGTTTTAATGCTGCTGTTGTTTATCATAAAACTAAAAGCTAAACTTTCAGTAAATTAAGCTAATCAAATTCCAGAAAAGTTTTTGTGTGGAGAGAGTTCCCTATGGGAGGGGGGGTCTCCATAGGCTGCTAAATTTTTATCATAAAGTAAGTCTTACTGCCAGAAAAAAGTCACTGTAATAATAACCTAGTAGGGTTCCACATGTATCTCAATACAGTAATGTCCACATCAAATTTGCACAATTTATTACCACAAAATTGAGGTGTCTTCAGCCAGAAATTGGAAGATTCACCTGTCATCTGAGAATCCAGCTGTGTTCTTTTTGGGTTTTTGTAACATCACAGTAATAAAGATTTTGTAATCTGAATTGAGCTCACAATTTTGATAATGATTCACAATGCAAAACTGTTTCCAGCTCAGCTTCCCTGTGTCTTCACTGGCCCTAAAGTCCCCAAAATTGCTGTCGTCAGGAAGATACACTGGTCTTACTTTTGTTGTTACTCACTGAGTGCCCTAAATACATACCATTTTCTTTGGAAGTGAATTGTGGCGGAATGGGGTTGGAGTGGGTGGGATTTATTAGGAGAAGATGTTAGGTTTATACAACGGTTTGAATTTCAGAAAGGCAAGAAACCTCATGTAAAGGTTAAAAGGTTGCAACCATGGACAGGCCACCCCTCATATTCACTTCTTTAACAAACTACTATAACAATTAGCCCATTTCCTTTCCCCTCAGCTCTATAAGTATAATGTGATGAAAGTGGTGGATATTTTTATTTCAAGTCTGTTTCTTTCATCAGGAGTGAGAAACAGAGGTACATTATATTTAATAGTCCTGTTTGTTTCACTGAAAAATCCATATTATTATATTATTATCTCCAGCCATATTATTGTCCAGACTAATTTTATCATAGCTACATACTCTCACATATCTTTCTTTTTTTTTTTAATTTAAGATAATTAACATACGGTGATATTAGTTTCAGGTCTACAATATAATGATTCAACAATTCTATACATTACTCAGTGCTTATCAAGAAAAGAGTGTTCTTAATTCACTTTATCTATGTTGTCTCTCCTCCCAACCATCTGCCCTTTGGCAACCACCAATTTGTTTTCTGTATTTAAGTCTGTTTTTTTAATCTTTTTTCTTCTTTGTTTATTCATTTGTTTTGTTTCTTAAGTTCCACATGTGAGTAAAATCATATGATATTTCTATTTCTCTGATTGACTTATTTCATTTACCATTATACTTTTATATCCATCTGTGTTGTCAAAATAGCAAGATCTCCTTCTTTTTTATGGCTGAGTAATAAATATTCCTATATTTTCATATACATATATATTTATATCACATCTTCTTTATCCATTTACCTATCAGTGGACACTTGGGTTGCTTCAATAATTTGGCTTTTATATTTTTTTTTAAAAAATTTAACATTATTTATTTTTGAGAGAGAGAGAGAGAGAGAGAGAGAGAGGGAGACTGAAAGAGGGTGATAGAGGATCTGAAGCAGGCTTGGCACTGTGAACACAGAGCCTGATACAGGGCTTGAACTCATGAACTGTGAGATCATGACTTGATTGGCTACTATAATTGGCTACTATAATTGGCTACTATAATGCTGCAATGAATGTAGGAGTGCATATATATCTTCAAATTAGTGATTTAATTTTTCTTGGGTAAATACCCAGTAAAGGAATTACTAGATCATATGGTAATTTGATTTTTAATTTCTTGAGAAACTTCTGTACTGTTTTCCACACAGGTTGCACCAATTTACATTCCCACCAATAGTGCACAAGGGTTCCTTTTTCTCCACATCCTCACCAGCATTTGTTATTTCTTCTCTTTTTGATTCTAGCCATCTGACAAGTGTGAGGTAGTATCTCATTGTGGTTTTGATTTGCATTTCCCTGATAGTTATTGATGTCAAGCATCTTTTCATATGTCTGTTGGCCATCTGTATGTCTTTTTTGGAAAAATATCTATTCAACCGCTTTGCCCATTTTTAAAAATTTTGTTAATTTTTAAAAAATTCCTGTTAATGTACAATATAATATTAGGTTACAATATATTGATTCAACAATTCTATATATCACCTGGTGCTCATCACAGCAAGTGCACTCCTTAATCCCCATCACCTATTTCATCCATCCCCCCACTCCCCTCTCCTCTGGTAACCAGGACTATGTTCTCTACAATAAAGGGTCTGTTTCTTGGTTTCTCTCTCTCTCTTTCTCTCTCTCTCTCTCTCTCCTTTTCCCTTTAATCATTTGTTTTGTTTCAAAAATTCCATATATGAGTGAAATCATATGGAATTTGTCTTTCTCTGACTTATTTTGCTTACCATTATACTCTCCAGCTCCATACATGTCACTGAATATAGCAAGATTTCATTCTTTTTTTTCCTTCCAAGTTTTTACTTAAATTCCACTTAGTTAACATACAATGTAATATTAGTTTCAGGTGTAGGATTTAGTGATTCATCACTTACATATAACACCCATTGCTCATCACAAGTACCCTTCCAAATACCCATCATCAATATAACCTATCCATCTCTGCCCACCTCCCCTCCAGCAACCCTTAGTTTGTTCTCTATTTTTAAGAGTCTGTTTTATGGTTTGCCTCTCTCTTTTTCCCTGCTATGTTCATTTGTTTTGTTTCTTAAGTTCCACATATGAATGAAATCATATGGTATTTGCCTTTCTCTCACTGACTTATTTCACTTAGCATTATACTGTCTACCTCCATCCATTTCATTGCAAATGGCAAGATTTCATTTTTTTTATGGCTGAGTAATATTCCATTCTATATGTACATGCCACTTTTTCTTTATTCATTCATCAGTGCATGGACATTTGGGCTTTTTCCATAATTTGACTATTATTGATAATGCTGCTATAAACATAGGGGGCACATATCCCTTCAAATCAGTATTTTTGTATCCTTTAGGTGATTATCTAGTAGTCTGGTTGCTAGATCATATGGTAGTTCTGTTTTTAGCTTTCTGAGGAACCTCTGTACCATTTTTCTCTGTGGCTACACCAGAATGCATTTTCACCAATAGTGTGAAAATCCCCCTTTCTCTGCATCCTCACCAACAGCTGTTTTCTCCTATGATTTTAATTTTAGTCATTCTAACATGGGCAAGGTGATCTCTCTCTCTTTTTAAAATCTATTTATTGTTTAATTTACATCCAAGTTAGTTAGCATATGGTGCAACAATGATTTCAGGAGTAGATTCCTTAATGCCCCTTACCCATTTAGACCATCCCCCTCCTACAGCCCCTCCAGCAACCTTGTTTATTCTCTATATTGAAGAGTCTCTTATGTTTTGTCCCTCTCCCTGTTTTTATAATTTTTTGCTTCCCTTCCCTTAAATTCATCTGTTTTGTATCTTAAATTCCTCATATGAGTGAAGTCATATGATATTTGTCTTTCTCTGATGGACTAATTTCACTTAGCATAATACCCTCCAGTTCCATCCATGTCGTTGCAAATGACAAGATTTCATTCTTTTTGATTGCAGAGTAATACTCCATTGTATATATATACCATATATTCTTTACCCATTCATCAGTTGATGGACATTTGGCTCGTTCCATACTTTGGCTATTATCAATAGTGCTGCTAAAAACATTGGGGTACATGTCCCCCTTCAAAACAGCACACCTGTGTCCCTTGGATAAATACCTAGTAGTGCAATTACTGGGTCATAGAGTAGTTCTATTTTTAATTTTTTGAGCAACCTCCATACTGTTTTACAGAGTGGCTGCACCAGTTTGCATTCCCACCAGGAGTGCAAAACAGATCTTCTTTCTCCACATCCTCACCAACATCTGTTTTTGCCTGAGTTGTTAATGTTAGCCATTCTGACAGGTGTGAGGTGATATCTCATTGTGGTTTTGATTTGTATTTCCCTGATATTGAGTGATGTTGGATATTTTTTCATGTGTCTGTTCACCATCTTGTGTCTTCTTTGGAGAAGTGTCTATTCATGTCTTTTGCCCATTTCTTCACTGGATTATTTGTTTTTTGGGTGTTGAGTTTGGTAAGTTCCTTATAGATTTTGGATATTAACCCTTTATCTGATATGTCATTTGCAAATATCTTCTCCCATTTCATTGGTTGCCTTTTAGTTTTGCTGACTGTTTCCTTCACTGCACAGAAGCTTTTTATTTTGATGAGGTCCAATAGTTCATTTTTGCTTTTGTTTCCCTTGCCTCCAGAGACATGTTGAGTAAGAAGTTGCTGTGGCCAAGTCAAAGAGGTTTTTGCCTGCTTTCTCCTCTAGGATTTTGATGACTTCCCATCTTACATTTAGGTCTTTCATTCATTTTGAGTTTATTTTTGTGTGTGGTGTAAGAAAGCGTTCCAGGTTCATTCCTCTGCATGTCGCTGTCCAGTTTTCCCAGCACCATTTGCTGAAGAGACTGTCTTTTTTCCATTGGATATTCATTCCTGCTTTGTCACAGATTAGGTGGCCATACATTTGTGGGTCCATTTCTGGGTTGTCTCTTCTGTTGCATTGATCTGAGTGTCTGTTTTTTGTGAGTACCATAATGTCTTGATGATTACAGCATTGTAATACATCTTAAAGTCCAGAAGTATGATGCCTCCAGCTTTGGTTTTCTTTTTCAAGATTGCTTTGGCTATTTGGGGTCTTTTCTGGTTCCATACAAATTTTAGGATTGTTTGTTCTAGTTCTGCGAAAAATACTGATATCATTTTGATAGGGATTGCATTGAATATGTAGATTGATTTGGGGAGTATCAACATTTTAACAATGTTTGTTATTCCAACCCGTGAGCATGGAATATTTTTCCATTTTTTTGTGTGTGTCTTCTTCAATTTCTTTCATAAGCTTTCTATAGTTTTCATTGTATAGATTTTGGTTATGTTTATTTGGTTATGTTTATTCCTAGGTATTTTCTTTGGTATTTTCTTTCCTAGCTTATTTCCTAGGTATGTTCTTTGGTTATGTTTATTCCTAGGTGTTTTGTGGGTTTTGGTGCAAATGTAAATAGGATCAATTCCTTGATTTCTCTTTCTGTTGCTTCAATTATTGGTGTATAAGAATGCAGCCAATTTCTGTGCATTGATTTTATATCCTGCAACTTTGCTGAATTCATGGATCAGTTATAGCAGTTTTTTGGTGGAATCTTTTGGGTTTTCCATATAAAGTATAATGTCATCTGTGAAGAGTGGAAGTTTGACTTCCTCCTGGCTGACTTGGATGGCTTTTATTCCTTTGTGTTGTCTGATTGCTGAGGCTAAGACTTCCAATTCTATGTTGACTGACAGTGGCTAGAGTGGACATCCCTGTCATGTTCCTGACCTTAGGGAAAACTTTTATGATCTTGAGGTATGACCCTTCTATCCCTACTATCTTGAGGGTTTTTATCAAGAAACGATGCTGTATTTTGTCAAATGCTTTCTCTGCATCTATTCAGAGGATCATGTGGTTCTTGTCCTTTTTTTTTTCATTTTTTAAATGTTTATGTATTTTTGAGAGAAAGAACAACAGAGCACAAGCAGGGGAGGGGCAGAGACAGAGAGGGAGACACAGAATCTTAAACAGGCTCCAGGTTCTAAGCTGTCAGCACAGAGCCCAGCGCGGGTCTCGAAGTCGGGACAGAGATCATGACCTGAGCTGAAATTGGATGCTTAACCAACTGAGCCATCCAGGCACCCCTCTTGTCCTTTCTTTATTGATGTGATGGATCACATTGATTGTTTTGCAGATATTGAACCAGCCCTACATCCCAGGTATAAATCCCACTTGGTCATGGTGAATAATTCTTTTAATTATCGTTGGATCTGGTTGGCTAGTATCTTGTTGAGGATTTTTGCATCCATCTTCATCAGGGAAATTGGTTCTCCTTTTTAGTGGGGTCTTTGGTTTTAGAATCAAGGCAATGCTGGCTTCACAGAAAGAGTTTGGAAGTTTTCCTTCCATTTCTATTTTTTGGAACAGCTTTAAGAGAATAGGTTTTAAATTTTCTTTAAATGTTTGGTAAAATTCCCTGTAAAGTCATCAGGCCCTGGACTCTTGTTTTTGGGAGATTTTTGATTACTAATTCTATTTCTTTACTGGTTATGGGTGTGTTCAAATTTTCTATATCCTTCTGCTTCAGTTTTGGTAGTATATATGTTTCTAGGAATATGTCAATGTCTTCCACATTGCCCATTTTATTGGCATTAAATTGCTCATAATATTCTCTTATTATTGTTTGTATTTCTGCTGTGTTGGTTGTGATCTCTCCCCTTTCATTCTTGATTTTATTTATTTGGGTCCTTTCCTTTTTCTTTTTGATCAAACCGGGTAGGGGGTTATCAGTTTTGTTAATTCTTTCAAAGAACCACCTCCTGGTTTCATTGATCTGTTCTACTGTGTTTTGTTTTGTTTTTGTTTTGTTTTTTGGTTTCATAGAATTGATTTCTGCTCTAATCTTTATTATTTCCTGTCTTCTGCTGGTTTGGGGTTTTATTTGCTGTTCTTTTTCCATCTCTTTGAGGTGTAAGGTTAGGTTGTGTATCTGAGACCTTTCTTCCTTCTTTAGGAAGAGCTAGATTGCTGTATACTTCCCTCTTATGACCACCTTTGCTGTGTTCCGAGGTTTTGGGCTGTGGGTTATCATTTTCATTGGCTTCCATCTACTTTTTAATTTCCTCTTTAATTTCTTGGTTAGCACATTCATTCTTTAGTAGGATGGTCTTTAGTCTCCAAGTATTTGTTATTTTTCCAGATTTTTTCTTGTGGTAGATTTCGAGTTTCATACCATTGTGGTCTGAAAATATACACAATATGATCTTGATTTTTTGTACTTGTTGAAGGCTGATTTGTGTCCCAGTATGTGATCTATTCTGGAGAACATTCCATGTGCACTGGAGAAGAATGTATATTCTGCTGCTTTAGGAAGAAATGTTCTGAATATATCTGTTAAGTCCATCTGGTCCAGTGTGTCACTCAAAGCCATTGTTTCCTTGTTGATTATCTGTTTAGATGATCTGTCCATTGCTCTAAGTGGGGTATTGAAGTCCCCTACTATTATGGTATTTTTATTAATGAGGTTCTTTATGTTTGTGATTAATTGATTTATATATTTGGGTGCTTCACATTTGGAGTATAAATGTTTACAATTGTTAGGTCTTCTTGGTGGATAGACCCCTTAATTACAATATGATGCCCTTCTTCATCTCTTGTTACAGTCTTTATTTTAAAATCTAGACTATCTGATATAAGTATAGCTACTCCAGCTTTCTTTTGTCAAGCATTAGCATGATAGATGGTTCTTCATCCCCTTACTTTCAATCTGAAGGTGTCTTTAGGTCTAAAATGGGTCTCTCGTAAACAGCATACAGATGGATCTTGTTTCCCTATTCATTGTTATCCTGTGTCTTTTGATTGGAGCATTTAGACCATTGACGTTTAGAGTGAATAATGAAAGATATGAACTTATTACCATTATGTCGCATGTAGAGTTGGAGTTTCTGGTAGTGTTCTCTGGTCCTTTCTAGTCTTTGCTGCTCTTGGTCTTTTTTTTTTTCTTTTTTTCTGTCTTTTCTCTCCTCAGAGAGTCCCCCTTAAAATTTCTTGCAGGACTGATTTAGTGGTAACCAACCCCTTTAATTTTTGTTTTTATGGGAAACTTTTTATCTCTCCTATTTTTAATGACAGCCTTGCTGGATAAAGAATTCTTGGCTGCATATTTTTTCCAATTCAGTACATTGAATCCTGCCACTCCTTTCTGGCCTGCCAAGTTTCTGTGGATAGGTCTGCTGCGAACCTGATCTGACTTCCCTTGTAGGTTAAGGACTTTTTTCCCCTTGCTGCTTTCATGATTATTTTCTTGCCTGAGTATTTTGTGAATTTGACTATGATATTCCTTGTTGATGGTTGGTTTTTGTTTAATCTAATGGGAGTCCTCTATGCTTCCTGGATTTTGATGTCTGTGTCTTTCCCCAGGTTAGGAAAGTTTTCCACTATGATTTCCTCACATAAATTTTCTACCCCTTTTTCTCTCTCTTCGTCCTCTGAGACCTCTATGATTCTGATGTTATTCCTTTTTAATGAGTCACTGAGTTCTCTAGTTTTTATTTCATGCTCTTTTGCCATAGTCTCCCTCTTTTTTCTGCTTTATTATTCTCCATAAGTTTGTCCTCTATATTGCTTACTTGCTGCTGCAGCTCAGTTATAGCATTTTTTATTTCATCCTGACTAGCTTTTACTTCTTTATCTCTGCAGAAAGAGATTGTAATCTATTTTCAACCCCAGCTAGTATTCTTATTATCTTGATTGTAAATTCTGGTTCAGGCGTCTTGATTATATCTGTGTTGATTAAGTTGCTGGCTGTCATTTCTTCCTGTCCTTTCTTTTGGGGTGAATTCCTTCACTTTGTCATTTTGGAGGAAGAAAAGGAATTAATAAAGTTAAAAAAATAAAATTACAAAATTTAAAACAACACAAAGAAATCAAATAAAGGATGCTAGATCCTAGGTGTGTTTTGGTCTGGTTGTTGAAAGAAGCTTGATGGATTAGAGAAAAAAGAGAAAGATAAGAAAAGGAAAAAAAGGAAAAATAAAAGGAAAATGTTTGAAAATTTGAAAAAGTGAATACAATAATATAGAATAAATGAAATGATGAAAGTAAAATGGAAAGTAAAATGGAATAATTAAAGAAAAGTCTTTTAATAAAAATGGAAAATAAAAATAGATTTTTTTCTCTTTCTGTACCAAGAATAAGAAAAGAAAAGAAAAAGAAAAAAAAATGAATGCAAAGACCAGTGAACAGAATGAAGTATGATTGAAATTACATCAGGTTTCCCATAGAAGTCAATCTACGAAGCACTTTATAGTCTGTAAATTAAGCAGGTGTAGAGACTTGTGTTTGTCAAGAGCGCTGTTGGCCCAGTTGGGTGGGGTTTACTCTTCATTCTCCACTAGGTGGTGATGCTTAGCTTACTGGGGTAGATTGCTGTGGCGTGTGTAGGTGTGTATGTGCATGCACTGGAGGGGTGACAATGGCGGCACCCAGCTACCCAGTCTCTAGTATCAGAACTCTGACCTCTTCACAACTGGCAATCAAGCACCCCTCCTTTGTCTCTGGCTTCCATCTACTCCCTGCTTCTACATTGTCTGTGACCAGGCCATCAGGCTGCCAGGCGGCACCTCCTTCCTGAGTTTTATCTCAAATGGGGCTGTGTTTCTCAATGCCTTATTTCTGAGGGACTGGGGCTTTGATCTGTTCTGACCTTCTGGGGGAGGGTCTCACTAAGCAATGGCTGGTGCTGGCCCCAGGAACGTTCATGAGACCGCACAGCTGCAGATGCCAGAGACTCCGGCTGGGTGCCAGCCCACCCCAGAAAAAGTTTGCACAATCTTGTAGCGGCAGTGTTTCAGGGTTTATGGAAAATCACAACACACATCTGGTGCCAGGCTTCACCCTTAACATCCTGTTCCAACACCAGTGAATGTGGTTGTTATCCAGGGTCTGCTGGGACCTTTGCCTGTGGGGTGGCTACACAGCCTCTACCAAATGTCCTCTCAGCAGGGAACTGCTTCTTCCCATGTGGCCCAAGGACCCCTTGAACCTCGCTCTCTGCTCCTAGGGATTCACCCTTCCCACCAGAGCACCTCCAGGTATCCAGCTGTGGAGTTTCAGACTCTGTGCTCCCCCTGTTTATAGAGTCTTAATGGAATTTAAACCTTCTCCTTTCTCCCTTCTCCTTTTTTTTGTCCAGTCCCTGTGGCTGTTTCCAATTCTCTACTTTCTCACCAGCTGCTTTTTGTGTGTGTGTGGGGGTGCTTTTCCTCTATTCTCCCCCTGTCTCTGTCCTCTCTCTGAAAGCAAAAATAGCTCCCTGTCCTCCGCAGCTTCTCTCCCCCATCCTCTCTTTCCGTGCTACATACCTGCCGAGTTCTATAGTTCAAGTTGTGCAGATTGTTGTGTTATTCCTCAAATCAATTTTCTGGTTGTGCAAGATGGTTTAGTGTTGATCTGGCTGCATTTCTTTAGAAAAATGTCTACTTATGTCTTCTCCCCATTTTAAGCTAGATTATTTGTTTTTTGGGTGTTGAGTTTGATAAATTATTTATAGATTTTGTATACTTACCCTTTATCAGATATGTCATTTACAAATACCTTCTCCAATTCTGAAGATTGCCCTTTAGATTTGTTAATTGTTTCCTTCACTGTGTAAGAAAGTGGTTCAGTTTCATTCTTTTGCATGTTGCTCTCCTGTACTCCAAATGCCATTTGTTGAAGAGACTGTCTTTTTTCCAATGGTATTTTCTCCTGCTTTGTCAAAGTGTAGTTGACCCTATATTTGTGGGTCATTTTCTGGCCTTCCTTTCTTTCTTTTTTTCTTTCTCCTGGGTTTTCTATTCCATTGATTTATGTGTCTGTTTTTGTGCCAGTACCATACTGTCTTGATGATGAGACCTTTGTAATATAACTTGAAGTCTGGAATTGTGGTGCTGCCAGCTTTGCTTTTCTTTTTCAAGACTGTTTTGGCTATTGAGGGTCTTCTGTAGTTCCATACAAATTTTAGGATTCTTTGTTCTAGCTCTGTAAAAAACGCTATTGGTATTTGCATAGGGATTGAATTAAATGTGTGGATTGCTTTGGGTAGTATAGGCATTTTAACAATATTTGTTCTTCCATTTCATGAGCATGGAATGTTTTTCCATTTCTTTGTGTCATCTTTAATTTCTTTCACAAGTGTTCTGTAGTTTTCAGAGTACAGATCTTCTACCTCTTTGGTAAGTTTGTTCCTGGATATCTTACGGTTTTTGATACAGTTGTAAATGGGATCAATTCCTTAATTTCTCTTTCTTCTGCTTCATTATTGGTGTATAGAAATGCAACAGATTTCTGTACATTGACTTTATATCCTGCGATTTTACTGAATTTGTGTATCAGTTCTAGCAATTTTTTTTGTAGAGTCTTCTGACTTTTCTACAGAGTATCATGTCATCTGTGAATAGTGAAAGTTTGACTTCTTCCTTGCTGATTTGGACCTTTTATTTCTTCTTGTCTGATTGCTGAAGCTAGGACTTCTAGTACCTTGTTAAAATAACAATGGCGAGAGTGGACATCCCTGTATAGTTCCTGACCATAGAGTCAGTTTTTCCCCACTTAGGATGATTTTAGCTGTGGGTTTTTCTTATATGGCCTTTATGATGTTGAGCTATGTTCTCTCTTACCCTTCTTTATTGAGGGTTTTTTATCAAGAATGAATGCTGTACTTTATCAGATCCTTTTTCTGCATCTATTGAGATGATCACATGATCCTTATCCTTTCTTTTATTAATGTGGTGTGTCATGTTGATTGATTTGCAAATACTGAACCACCCCACAGTACAGGAATAAATCCTACTTGATTATGGTGAATGATTCTTTTAATTTACTATTGGATGGGATTTGTTACTTGTTGAGAATTTTTATATCCATGTTTATCAGGGATATTGGCCTATAGTTCTCTTTTTTAGTGGAGTCAAGGTAATGCTGGCCTCATAGAATAAGTTTGAAAGTTTTCCTTCCATTTTTATTTTTTGGAATAGTTTGAGAAAAATAGGTATTAACTATTCTTTATATGTTTGGTATAACTCCACTGTGAAGCCACCTTGCCCTAGAGTTATATTTGTTCGAAGATTTTTTTTTTAATTTTTAAAAATATTTATTTATTTTTGATAGAGAGAGAGCATGAGCAGGGGAGGGGCAGAAAGAGAGCAAAACACAGAATCTGAAGCAGGCTCCAGGCTCTGAGCTGTCAGCATAGGGCCTGACATGGGGCTCAAATCCACGAACCTTGAGATCATGACCTGAACTGAAGTTGGACACAACAAATGAGTCACCCAGGTGCCCCTTGTTGAAAGATATTTGATTGCTGTTCAATTTATTTGCTGGTTATGGGTCTGTCCAAGTTTTCTATTTCTTCCTATTTCAGTTCTGGTAGTTTGTATGTTTGTAGGAATTTATCCATTTCTTCCAGATTGCCCAATTTATTGGCATATAATTTTTCATAATATTGTCTTACAATTGTTTTTATTTGTTGTGTTGGTTGTGATTACTCCTCTCTCATTTGTGACTTTATTTATTTGGGTCCTTTCTCTTTTTATGTTGATAACTCTGGCTAGGATTTTATCAATTTTATTAATATTTCAAAGAACTAGCTCCTGGTTTATAGATCTGCCCTATTGGGTTTTTTTTAGTTTCTATATCATTTAATTTTGCTCTAATCTTTATTATTTCCCTCTACTCCTGGCTTTAGACTTCATTTGTTGATCTTTTTCTAGTTCCTTTAGGCATAAGTTGAAGTTGCATATTTGAAATTTTTCTTGCTTCTTGAGATAAGTCTGGTGTTGCTATATACTTCCCTTTTATGAGTATTTTTGCATCCCAAAGATTTTGGACTGTCAT
Source organism: Panthera pardus (assembly GCF_024362965.1). Taxonomy (NCBI): domain Eukaryota; kingdom Metazoa; phylum Chordata; class Mammalia; order Carnivora; family Felidae; genus Panthera; species Panthera pardus. The sequence goes on from NW_026526721.1 coordinate 85,838,360, forward strand.
GTATTCATTTTCATTTGTTTCCATATTTTTAAAATTTCTTATTTAATTTCCTGGTTGACCCATTCATTCTTTAGTAGAATGTTCTTTAACCTCCAGGTATTTGTGGTCTTCCCAAATTTTTCCTTGTGGTTGACTTCAAGTTTCATAGTGTTGTGGTTGAAAAATATGCATAGTATGATCTCAGTCTTTTTATACTTGTTGAGGCCTGATTTGTGACCTAGGATGTGATCTGTTCTGGAGAATGTCCCATGTGCACTCGAAAAGAATGTGTATTCTGCTGCTTTAGGATGAAATATTCTGGATGTATCTATTAAATCCATGTGACCCAGTGTATCATTCAAAGCCATTGTTTCCTTGTTGATTTTCTACGTACATGATCTATCCATTGATGTAAGTGGTACTCTCCCTCCATGCTGATATATATGATATGATGCTTCTTTTTGTTTTGTGAGTCCCTTGACAGATTTCTATAGATAAACATAATTGATTTTACTGCTTTTGTGCTTTAAGTCCCATACTGGTTTTATATGTGATTAATCCATTACTTTTATTATAGGCTTGCTTTTATTTGTGCATTTTTTTCTTTCATAATTCTTTTACTTCTGAATATGACTTTTCCTTTCCACTCCCCTTAACAAGGGGAAATTGTGTAAGCCTGGTTTAGTGGTGATGAACTCTTTAACTTTTGTTTGTCTGGAAACTCTACCTCTCCTATTGTAAATGCTAATATTGCTGGGTAGAGTATTCATATTTTCAGGGTTTTTTTCTTTCAGCACTTTGAAGATATCATACCACTCACTTTTGGCTTGCAAAGTTTCTGATGAAAAATTAACTTACAGCCTTATGGTGTTTCTGTGTGTAACTATTTTCTTTTGCTGCTTTTACAATCTCTTTATCACCTTTTTGTCATTTTAATTACCATGTGTCTATGTGTCTTGATGTGGACCTCTTTGGGTTAATCTTGTTGAGGGCTCTTTGCACCTACTGGATCTGGATGTCTGTTTCCTTACCCAGATTAAGGAAGTTTTCAGCTACTGTTTCTTCAAATAAATGTTCTGCCCCCTTCTCTCTCTCTTTCCCTCTGGGATCTCTATAATGTGAATGTTATCATGTATGATGATGTTGCTGAGTTCCCTTAACCTGTTCTCATTTTTTTATTATTCTTTTTTCCTTTTGCTGTTCATTTTGGTTACTTTCCATTACTGTGTCTTCCAGGTTGCTGATCCGTTCTTCTCCCTCCTCTAATCTGCTATTGAGTCCCTCTACTGTATTTTTTAATCTCAGTTATTGAGTTATTCATCTGTGATGGATCCTTTTTAATATCTTATTACTATTTGTTGAAGGTCTCACTGAGAATATCTACTCTTGTCTCAAATCTAGTGAGTATCTTTATGATCATTACTTTCACTTCTCTACATACATATTGCTTATCTCTGTTTCATTTAGCTTTCTTTTTTTGCTATGGTTTTATCTTATTCTTTCATTTGGGATATATTTCTCTGTTTCATTATTTTATCTAACTCTCTGTATTTGTTTCTTTGTATTAGGAAAGTCAGCTAGATCTCCTGCTTTTGAAAGTAGTGGCCTTTTGAAGAAGATATCCTGTGATGCCCTGTAATATAATGTCCCCTCTTTACCAGAACTAGTCATTTTAGAGGTGTCGCTTATGTGGGTTGCATACACCCTACTGTTGTGACTGAACCACATATACCTTCAGTCCAGTCGGCTGCAATAGCCCACTTTGCTTATTGTGGGTGCATCAGGCAGGGTTAGGTCACTGTGCTATTGGCCAGTCTGAGGCTGCTGTGGGCTTGTAGTTGGGCAGATGCCTCCCCTCAACTTGTTTGCTGGGACTGCAATCACACTGACCTGTCGTCAGGAGCTCTCCCTGCTTTGTCCCCTGAGAGGCTTTTGTTGGTCGGTAGGGCTGGCAGACAGACCAGATTCCTGCCACCAGTCTGTCTTCCAGAGCTGCACTTGTTGCACTGATTGGCAGGGTACTCCATGCTACTGGCTATAAGGTTTGGCTTGGACTGGAGGTGCACTGCTGTGTGTGGTTATCTTCCCCTCTTTTCAGGGCAGGAGTCACCTTGGAGTGGTGCCAGTCCCTGCTGGGGCTACTTACAGGGTGTTGGGGGGCTTTGAGAGGACACCTGCTGAGTGGGACAGGTTGGATGCCGTGGATCTGTAGGGGAACATGGGGGTAGGGTGCACGGTGCTAGCAAGATAGGTGGAGAATGTTGGTGTTGGTTCCTGCAAATGTCCTGCTATTAGGTCGAGGGAACAGTGGAGAAAAGTGGTGCCTGCCAGCTCTCTTGTTCTTAGAAAAGTCTCCTAAAAATCCCTGTGCGTGTTCTGAGTGCGTGTTCTGAGGTTAGGAAATGAATCTCCTTCTTGTATACCTCAGGCACTTTTCAAACTGCTGCTTTTATGCTGTATGTTGGTGGGGTTATTTGTTAAACTGGCTCTTTAATGTCAAGGACTCAGTTTCCTATTGCCCTCCTGCTCTCCCAAAGCTAAGCCTGCTGAATTAAGCCCCACTGATTGTAAAAACTCTTGAAGTTAAACCCCACTGCTTTTCAAAGCCAAATATCATGAGGGCTTATCTTTCCAGTGCAGGTCCCCTTTGCCTGGGGTGTCTGATCCTATTGCTTCTCCATTCCTGTATCCTTCTCACTTGTGACTAAGTCTCACAGGGAGTTTGGTTCCCAACTGCATCACCACCCTTCCTAACCCTTTCAGTGTGGCCTCCTCTCTAAACTTAACTGTGGAAAGTCTGTTCTACTACTGGTTTTTGGGTTGTTTTCAGAGTTAGTTGCACTGATATGGCTGTTATCTTGGTGTGTCTGTGGGATGATGTGAGCTCACATTCTCCTATTCTGCCACCTCCCAGAAATCTCTCATGTTTTTTAAAATTATCATCTATACTGAAATTACATGAATAGTTTCTTCAGCTCCTTCTTAATATCTAATAGACATCAGCTTACAATATGACTGCAATTGAGCCATTGAACTCTTTCTCCAAAATTGTATGCTTTCCATGTATTCTCTATCTCAATACCACCAGTATCAACCCAGACCTCAAATTCAGAATCTGAAATTATTCTGATGTTTCCCACTTATTCACCCTTTCTTACAATCAATCATCAACTCCTGGCTAATTTATTTCCTGAAAACTTTACCATCCTGTCCACTTTTTCCTCTTTCTATTACTATTCCTTAGTTTAGTCCACCATTATTTCTTACATGAATTGTGGAAATAACATCTTGGCTGGTTCCTCTGTTTTTCATCTTCTATCTACTAATTCATTTAAAAAATTATCATGAAATATTGCACTAAGTTTTCAGAATGCAAGGCAAGAGACACATGATAGTCAGTGTAGATCTTTCCTGCCACTTTCACCCTTCTCCCTATCCTGTTTAATCCTGGAGAGGAGCTAGGGAGAGGGGAGGAGGTATAATGAGGAAAGAAAAGAAACCAGCTGTACTCTCTCCTCCCCTCAAGCAGGCCTGCATTAGGGTGAGAGGCAAACTTTAATAGGAACATTTTGGGATGGAAAGGGGAACTCTGATATAAACATGTTGATTTTGAAATCTATTCGGCATTTGAGTAAAGATGTTGAATAGGCAGTTGGATTTATGAATCTAAAATTTAATGCTGAAGGATGTCCACTCTCACCACTTCTAGTCAATATAGTACTGGCAGTCCTAGCCAGAGCATTCATGCAAGAAAAAGAAATCCAAATCAGAAAGAAAGGAGTCAAATTGTCTCTGTTTGCAGATAGCATGATCTTATATATAGAAAACCCTAAAGACTTCACACAAAAAACTATTATAACTAATAGACAAATTCAGTAAAGCTACAGGATACAAAATCAACATACATAAGTCAATTGTGTTTTTATATACTACAATGTACTGTCTGAAAAAGAAATAAATAAAACAGTCCTATTTATGATAGCATAAAAAACAATAAAATACATAGGAATAAATATAACCAAGGAGGTAAAAGATTTCTACAATGAAAACTTAAGATATTGATGAATGAAATAGAAGATACAAGTAAATGGGAAAACATCCCATGTTCATGGATCAGAAGAATTGATATTATTTGGGTAATGTCCATATCCCCCAAAGCCATCTACAGATTCAGTATAATGTCTATCAAAATTCCAATGACATTTTTCACAGAAATTGGAAAAAACAATCCTAAATTTGTATGGAACCACAAAAGATGTTAAAGCAATCTTGAGAAAGAACAATAAAACTTGGAGGTACAACATTTCCTTATTTCAAACTATATTGTAAAGCGTAGTAATCAAACAGTATGGTATTAGTATAAAAACAGCACATAGACCAGTGGAACAGAATAAACAGCCCAGAAATAACCCCCTACACATGTGACAAGGATTCCAAGAACATACAATGGGGAAAGGAGAGTCTTTTTTATAAATGGTATCAGAAAAACTGTGTATCTACATACAAAAGAATTAAATTAGACTGTTTAGATATAGATATAGAATTATATAAGATATAGAATTATCTTATATCATATACAAAAATTAACTCAAAATGCATTAAAGACTTGACTTGAATGGAAGACTTGAAACCATAAACTAGAAGAAAACTTGGAAAAAGCTCCTTGACTTGGTCTTGATTTTTCGGATGTGACTCCAAAGGCAAAAAAAAAAAAAGAAAAAAAAAAGAGTAGTGGTACTACATCAAATTAAAAAGCTTCTGCATTGCAAAGGAAATAATCAACAAAATGAAATGGCAACCTACTGAATAGGAACAAAAATATTTGCAAACCATATATCTGATAATATTCAATATTGAAAATATATAAAGAACTCACAAGTCAATAGCAAAAAAACCCAAATAATCCAATTTAAAAATGGGCAAAAGACCCAAATAGACATTTTTAAAAAAAAAAAAAGACATATAGATGGTGAAAAGGTACATGAAGAGGTAGTTAACATCACTAATCAAAACCCCAATGAGATGTCACCTCACACCTGTTAATGTATATATAATATATATAATAATGTGTATATATAAAATGTATATATAATAGTTATTATATATAATAGTTATTATATATAATAGTTATTATATATAATAGTTATTATATATAATAGTTATTATATATAATAGTTATTATATATAATAGCTATTACGTGTGTGTGTGTGTGTGTGTATATATATATATATATATATATATATATATATATATATGAAGAAATGACAAATGTTGGCAAGGATTTGGAGAAAAGAGAATCCTGTGTACTGTTAGGAATGTAAAAAACTAGACCTAGCAATCCCACTTCTGGATGTATATCCAAAGGAAACAAAATCATTAACTTGAAGAGATATTGGCACCCATGTTTATTGCCACATTATTGACAATAACCAAGATATAAGAACGACCTAAGTGTCTGTCAGCAGATGAATGGATGAAGAAAATGTGAAATGGAAAACTAATCAGCAATAAAAAGAAGGAAATCTTGCTATTTGAGACAACATGAATGAAATTTGAATGCAGTATGTTAAGTGAAATAAATCAGATAGAGAATGACAAATACTGTATGATCTCACTTAAATATATGGAATCTAAAAAAGTCAGTCCCATAGAAACAGAATAGAATGGTGGTTGTCTGGGGCTGGGGTTGGGGGAAATGGGGAGATGTTAGCCAAAGAGTATAAACTTTTAGTTATAAAATGAATGGGTTCTGGGGGTCTAATCTATAGCATGGTGACTATAGTTAATAATATTATATTGTATACTTGAAACCTACTAACAGTAAATCTTAAATATTCTCAGGACACACACACAAAGGTTATTATGTGAAATGATGGATGTGTTAACTAACTTTATTGTAGCAATTTTTTCACAATATATACATAGAATAGATCATGATGTGTACATCCTAAATTTATACAGTTTTATTTGTCAATTGTGTTTTAATAAATCTGTAGAAAATGTAAGTGAAAATGAAAAAAAAAATTAAGCTCCCCAAAATAAAATAATAAAATAAAATAAAATAAAATAAAATAAAATAAATTTAAGCCTGGAGATCTAGATTTGGGAGTCTTCAAGATATTAGTGTTGTCAAAAGCCATGAGGCTAGATGAGATCACTAGAGGATAAGTGTAAATAGAAAAACTGAGAGGTTCAAAGACTGAGACCTGGGGACTTCCAGCATTTAGATGATGGGTTCTTAAGGAGGAAATGTTTCCAGAGATATGAAAAGAAAACCAGGCTAGTGTGGTGTCCTAGAAGCAAGGTGAAGAATGTGTTTCAAGGATGTAGACTGTTGGCCTTTGTGAAATGGTGTTGAAGAGGTTGTAAAATGACTTTTGAGAACTAACCATTTTATTTAACAACATGGAGACTGTTGGTGACTTTTCAATTTCAGTGAAGTGTTAGAGGCAAAAGCCAATTTGAACAAACTCTAAAGAGAACAAGAGAAGAATCATAGAGGGTAAAGAGTTTAGACAAGGGGAGGAGTTTTGATCTACAAGAAAATGGGGTGGTTGCTGGAGGCAGAAATGGACTGTAAGAGGATTTTTAAGATAAGAGGTGTTTATATGACACTGAGCAAGAGAAAATTGGTGACACAGGAAAGAGAGAGGAGAGTGACTGAAGCAATGTTCCTGTGTAAGCAAGAGGGGATTGGATCTGGTGCACAAATGGAGGTATTGGATTAATTAAGAGCCTAGATAGTTCTTCCAAATTAACAGGAGAAAAGGCAGAGTATATGGGCATAGACAGATGGGTAGATGTCATGGTGGCAGCATGTGAAGCTCTCTTCTGATTGCTTCAGTTTTCTCAGGCAAATAGGAAGTAAGGTCATGAGCTGCATATGAGGTATTGAGAACTTTGAAAAGTCCCCTTCCCATCAACCTATGTAAAACTTAGCCCCCTTAGCACTCACCACTAGCATAACCTATATTTTGCTTACTTCTTATATGTATTGTCTACTTTTCCCCTGGAATGTGAATCCCATGAGAGTAAGGTTTTATGTTTGACGTATTTACTGCTGTAACTGCAGAACCCAGAATATTACCAGGTAACTAAGTATTCATTCAATATTTTTAAAATTAATTAATGGAAGGTTTTATGATTTTTTAAAAAAATTTTTTTTAACTTTTTTTTTTTTTTTTTGAGACAGAGAGAGACAGAGCATGAACGGGGGAGGGTCAGAGAGAGGGAGACACAGAATCTGAAACAGGCTCCAGGCTCTGAGCTGTCAGCACAGAGCCCGACACGGGGCTCGAACTCACGGACCGTGAGATCATGACCTGAGCCAAAGTCGGACACTTAACCGACTGAGTCACCCAGGCGCCCCGAAGGTTTTATGATTATTAAAAGTGGGGTAGATTGGATTTTTTTAATACAAAAATAAAGGAAGCGTCTGAGTATAATACAGGAGTGACTGAAAAAGCTATGGGACTTGGGGACATAGCATCCTAACAGTGGGAGAAAACCAGGCTGAGTGGTTAGAAGAAAAATAAGTTGGGTTCCACTGGCACCTTCCTGAGCCCAACTCATTCAATAAATTGGTGATAATATTTCATAAGTTTTAGGAAAACGAATATCTTCACTTACCTGAAAGCATTCTAAAACTTGGAGAAAATAGTGTTAGACTGCTGTGGGTTAGATAAGTATGAACACTGAGTTTTTTCACAAAATGCAGCAAAACTTCAGGTTCGACAATCTGACAGTATGACAAATTACAGGACTGGTGGCCAAAGGGAAATGAGTCTTAATAAAACATTAAAATTCATGGCTATGTGACTTACTTTTTGAGCTTCATATGCTTCTCTGCCAGAATCCAGCCCATGCCATAGTAACTAATTTTTACAGCAACATATTTTGAATATAGCTGTGTCAATAATAGTTTCCAGTTACATAAAACTATTAAAAAATGCATCAAGTCACGTAGTCAGGGGACATATGAAATAGAATCAGAGACAGAAATTATTGTCATATGTTAATGTGTGACCACACATTCATACTTAAAAAAAAGATCACCTTTTTGTTGGCAGTGTACTATTGTGGATCAATAGAAAGAGAGCTAGGTAAAGAAATCAAATAGACTAAAATTTGAATCTTTATGAGCCAGATGAGTCAGGAGCAGAGCAACCAATCTAGGTCTTCCCTTCCCCTCCCTCTCTCCCTTTTCCCTCCTCTTCCTTTACTTTCCCTGCTGGCAAGTTTTAATACAGAAAGTTGTTCACACAGTTGAGGAAAGGAAAGGGATCTGTTGGGCAAGGGATCAGTTTGGGCAGTTCAGAGATTAGTAAGAACAAGAAGCAGCAACCTCTATTGCTGAAGCAGCAAGGAGGAGGTGGACTACCTTGTCTTCTTTTCTGTGGCCTCCCAGTCTCCAACAGGTCCCAACCTTACTACCCCTTGGCCTAATATATCCAGAAGCCACAATAAAGGAGCCTGGGAATTGCATTTGTAATAGAGAGCAGGCAGAATAAGAGCAGAGAATATTTGAAAGCAAAGAAACAACTCAGAAACACTGTTCAACCTTTTATTAGCTGTGAGACATTGCCTTAACATTTAGAGTCTCAGTTTCTTCATCAGCAATATGAGAAGAGGGATACCTACCTTATAGTTTTGTGACTCCAAATGCAATAATGAATATACAGTGTTTAGTTTATAGTGGGAGCTCAAGACATATTTTCCCCCCTCCCATTTAGAAATATTCCTCAAAGCATTGTGTTCCTAAAAAGAAGAAGAAAGTAATGATTCTTAAGAGAATTTGGCCACCAAATCTTACCTTTAGCTCTGCTTTAATTTCAGTAATCTTCATCAAGAGGAGCACAAAATCCAAAACTGACTCAAAGGGGCAGTTCTCAAAGCTCACATTTATCTAGAATTGTTTCTTTGGATTCTTGGTCATTCCCACATTCCCCTGACAAGATAATGTTTGTAGTAATGGCCACAAAAATCAATGTACAAGTGTTTCAAAGAGACTAAAGTCAATAGCCCTTAATCCTTGCTGGTAAAATAGGATATTGTAATTTTTCATAGATCTTGAAAGAGAGGAATTTTAATGGGTGCACTAAATCCTAAGGGAGATTTATCTCTTGACAGTAAAACCCACTGCCAAAGTTAAAAAAAAACATGCTCACGAAAGTGTGCATGAGGAAACACAGTAAAATCTCATTTATTTAGCTTTTCCTAATTTGAAATTGGGGTAACTTGGCCTTGAAAAGATTTAAGTTCCTGCTGAATTATCTAATTTAATTCATCAGGCTCTTACTGAGTCACTTCTGTCCCAGGGCTGGGCTCATGACAACAAACTCACAGCACTTGTAACATAGTCCCTGCTTTCAAGGCATTCTTGTCTGGTAGTGTTTCCCTTGGTGAAAAGTTTGAGTAAATTATAATTCAGGGAGCAAACTTTAGCTATTTAATAAAAATTTCTTAGTAAATTATATGACTCAGTACAAATAATTTTCATCTCATTAAGTATGCTGTGAACTGTTATTTTGCTTAAAGTGTCATTTAATTGCAATAAAATGAACAAGACTTTTTTTTTTTTTTTTTTTTTTTAGCAGATAGTCCTATGATCAAAATCTGACTTGTTACATGCTAGATTGATTTTGGACAAATCATCGACTTGTGGATAATAACATCTGCTCTGTAGTATTTACATGGCAGTTAACTAAGGAAAGGTATAAGAGGATTTCGCCCACCACCTGGTTCCACATGCTTAAGTAATATTTGATGATTCCTGTTCTTCCCTTCTCTGGGAAATGTTCTACTTTTTAGTGACCAATTCTAGTTATCCAGTCACTGGAGAGTAATAAAAAATAATTTTAAAATGTTTTCTGTTTTAGGGGTGCCTGGGTGGCTCAGTTGGTTGAGTATCTGACTCTTGGTTTTGGCTCAGGTCATGATCTCTTGGTTTGTGAGTTTGAGCCCCATGTCTGGCTCTGCACTGAGGGAGTAGGGCCTGCTTGGGATTCTCTCTCTCTCCCCTCTCTGCTCCTACCATGCTCACTTACTCTCTCTCTCTCTCTCTCTCAAAATAAATAAATAAACATTAAAAAAAGATTCTCTCTCTCTCTTGCTCTCTCTCTCCTCCTCCCCTGCTTATGCTCTCTCTCTCTAAAAAAAGAAAATGTTTTCTGTGTTTTAAAATTTTAGAATTCTATTAAAAATTAGGCATGCTCTATCCAGAGTTTACTTGAATTTAAAGGGTTTTGTTTTGTGTTTTTAACTTACACATATGAAAGTATAATGGGGGGATCAGTTTTTCTCCTGATAACAAGATTATTATAGGAATTTAGGAACTCAAGGAAAGTATGTGGAAGCAGAAAAAAAATTTCTTAACTTCCTTTCTTAGAGGTACCACTGCTATCTTTTCAGTGTATTTTCCCTTTAATCTTTTGATCAACAGTTTATTTTATGTCATTGAAATGATACTGTATATGCATATTCATTGTGGTATCTCATTTTTTTTGGATAACTTTATATTATAAGCATTTTTCCATGTCATAAAACATACTGTAAAGCAAAATGTTCTATTATAGATCTCTATCACAATTATTCAGGGGGATTAAATTATTCCCTTAATGTCAGGCCATTTGCTTAAATTCCATTTTTAAATTATAAATAACACTGTAAATATGTTAGCATATAAATATATATCCACATTGCTGGATTGTTTCATCAAGTAGACAGCTAGTCATATATTTATAGGCCAAGTTTATAATTTTTTTAAAACACTTGATAAAAACTACCAAACGTAGTGTATCAGCAGTAGCACAGTTATATATATATATATATATATATATATATATATATATATATATTTTTTTTTTTTTTTTTTTTTTTTACATGTTTAACTTTAAGGAAGAAAATAATGTATATTATTTCAACTTTCAGTTGTTAAGTAATGAGACTGGAGATTTTCTTTTTTTTTTTAACTTTCTTTTTAATGTTTATTTTTAAGAGAGAAGGAAGAGACCAAGTGTGAGCAGGGGAGGGGCAAAAAGAGAGGGGGACACAGAAACTGAAGCAGGCTCCAGGCTCTGAGCTGTCAGCACAGAGCCCAATGCAGGCTCGAACTCACAAATGGTGAGATTATGAACTGAGTTGAGGTCAGATCCTTAACCACTTAACTGGGCCACCCAGGTGCCCGGAGATTGGCGATTTTCTAATAGCTTATTGGCCATTTGAATTTCTTCTTTGGCAAACTGCTTGTGAAAAAACAAATTTTTTTCAGTTCCATTCAGTAAATACTTCTTTAGCATTTTCTTTCTTTTCTTTTTTTTTTTAGAGAGAGTGAGCACGTATGCACACGTGCGCATACAAGTGGGGGAGGGGCAAAGAGACAGGGAGAGGGAGAATCTTAAGAAGTCTCCATCCTCAGCATGGAGTCCAACACAGAGCTTCATCTCAGGACCACAAGATGATGACCTGAGTTGAAATCAAGAGTCAGATACCCAGCTGAGCCACCCAGGTGCCCCTCTTTAGCATTTTCTATGCTCTAGATGTTGGAACAACAGGAGTCAGTGGATAGAGAGGCATAAAATGTAATCCCAATCTTTAGAAATTCTAAGTATCCAAAGAGAGAAGGATTAAAAATGAGATCAGCAATGGAAATAGAAACAGTTTTCAGTTAGAATAAAGAGTGATTAATCTTTGAGGAAGTTTTTGAAGAACAAATAGAAATCTTTTAGGCAGATAATCAAGGAAAGAGTTCTTTGGAACAGACAGTTAAGAACATACACAAACCCTGGAAGTTTGGAGGAATAAATATTTCAGGAACTAGAAGTAATTAGCAACAATTGGAGTGTAAAATAGGTCAAGAGAGGATGGAGTGGGAAGAGGTGAAGATGGGAAGATGGAGAAATTTGCAAGAAGTAGATCATAAGAACCTCATATTCCATGTGAGGCAGAATGACTTGACTCTGAAGGTGATATGTAGACTCTGAATTCAGCCTTTTTATTTAATAATTTACAATTTAATAACTAATAAATAGATAGCAATTTAAGCTTTTAAAATGCCTCATCTGTAAGCTAGAACAATCTGTTTATATTTTTGCTATGCTAAACATGCTATGGAAAAGCCAACACTGATTATGTGATGTTACCTTGGAGACATGAAAATTATTTTGTGAAGCAGACTGATTGCCTTGTCCATGTGCATTCCCACCAGGGCCCAAGTATTTCCCAGATATCACACACATCTTGTATCTACTTAGTTCTGAGAAACTGTGACACTTTTCATGCCACAACAAAATTTTATGTATTTTAACATTGTCAAGCAATTTTCATTTTATGAAGATTCAGCATCCATGTTTTTACCAAGCCATTGTGTGACTTTTCACTTAGGGATATAATTAAGCCATACTTCCCTTTTTATATGTTAAGGCTTAAAAATATAGATGTTAATTTGACAGCTAACTATCACCTTCCCCCTGAAGGTCAAGGAGTCCCAACTAGCCTCAGGCAAAACTACGTAGGGATCCTCTCTCCTGCTCTAGTTCTGTCAGTGCTGCAGACACAACCATATTTGGCAAGTGAACATTGGATGGCAGAAGTGCAGAGAATTATTTAAACAATAACTGAGTGTTAGACTACTTCCATGCACTTCTTAAAAATAAACTTTTACTGAAGTACAATATACATGCAGAAAAAATGCAAGCAAGTATATAGCTAGATGAATTATCACAAAATAAGCACCTGATATAAGCACCACCAGGTCACAAAATATTACCAGAAGCCTCACTCATATCTTCTCACATCCACTCATACCAAAGCAATCATTATCCTAATTTCTAATGCCACAGATATCTTTTTCCCATTTGGTGGTTTTAAAAAAATGATCAGTATGTCTGTGATTTTCTTTTTCTCAACATATTAGTCCATCTTCACCATATTGTTGTAAACATACCAGAGTTTTTTTTTTAAGTTTATTTATTTTTGAAAAAGAGCATGAGTGGGGAGGGGCAGAGAGAGAGGGAGAGAGAGAATCCCTAGCAGGCTCCATGCTGTCAACACAAAACCCAGTGTGGGGCTTGCTTGAACTCATGAACCTTGGAATCATTATCTGAGCTAAAATCAAAAGTCAGACTCTTAACCAACTGAGCCACCCAGGTATCCTTCTGACATACCTCAATTTCTAAATTCACTTTATTTTTTATAAACTTTGGAAATGTTTTCAGTTTATGGCTACTACTAATAATGCTGCTATAAACATAGTGGTACATGATTTTTGGTGTGCATATGTATGTATTTCTATTGGATATATATCTAGGAGTGGACTTGTTAGGTTATATAGGTACTTACATTGACAATATACTAATAGATACTACCGAATATAATTCCAAAGTGATTATATAATTTTTTTGTTCTTATAAGAAGTATATGTATCTGCACTTTATCCTTACCAACACATGTTATTATCAGTTTTTTTAATTTTTTTTTCTAGCCCTCTGGAAGGTTTGTGATGGTATCTCATTTGGTTTTAGTTTACATTTTTTATGATGCCTAATGCAATTGAACATTTTTTCATGTTTGTTGGTTCTTTGTATATCCTTTTTAGTGACATGTCTATTCATGTGTCTTGCTCATTTTTTATTTTATCATTTACCCTTTTACTTACTAAGTTATGAGAATATTTTATAAATTCTGGATACTAATCTTTTGCTGATTATATTTTGCAAATATCTTCTCCTAGCATGTGATTTGTCTTTTTCCCTCTCTTCATGGTGTCATTTGATGAACAGAAATTATATATATATATATATATATATATATATATATATATATAATTTATTGTCAAATTGGTTTCCATACAATACCCAGTGCTCATCCCAACAAGTGCCCTCTTCAGTGCCCATCACTCACTTTCCCCTCTCTCCCACCCCATATAAACAGAAATTCTTAATTTTTTTAAGAAGGAAGTATTTTTTTTAATTTTTAAAAATGTTTATTTATTTCTGAGAGAGACAGAGACAGAATGCGAGTGGGTTAGGGGTCGAGAGAGAGGGAGAGACAGAATCCCAAGCAGGCTCCAGGCTCTGAGCTTTCAGCACAGAGCCCAACGCGGGGCTCTAACTCCCAAGCTGTGTGATCATGACTTGAGCTGAAGTCAGATGCTCAACCGACTGAGCCACCCAGGCGCCCCAGAAATTTAATTTTAATGTAACCCAATTCATCAGTCTCTTCTTTTATGATTAGTAATTTTTTTTAAGTTTATGTATTTATTTTGAGGGTGGGGAAAGGCAGAGAGAGGGAGAGAGAAAATTCCAAGCAGGCTCTGTGCTGCCAGTACAGAGCCCAATATGGGGCTCAAACCCATGAACCATGTGATCATGACCTGAGCGAAAGTTGGGCACTTAACCGACTGAGCCACCCAGGTGTCCCTGGTTAGTATTTTCTATATTATGCAAGAACTCTTTTCACACCCTATTTGTGTACCTTGAAAGGGAATAATGAAAGCTTTGTTTTCCCTTCAGAAGCTTACTTTCTTTGTTATTTGTAACCAATGGGAAATTAATATGGGCAAGGCAATTTTAAGAATATGGGAGCACTTGAGTCTGTAAAAAATCTAATCAATTTGTTTCTTTAAAGAATGTTTTCAGTCTGAACTCAATTTTTTTGAAAACCAGGGACTCTCTGTAGCCATTTATTCTATCAGTACCACCTTCTCAACCTGCCTCATGGTGAAACCAGACACATTTAGTCCTATCTAATTGTCTAATGTTCCTCTTGAGGGAGGAAGGGAGGAAGAAAATGTTTTGCTTATCCAGAATAGATCCTGTATCAAGGTTGTTTTTCACCCTCTCACCAGCAGTGGGGTGTGCAAGACAGGCACCAAGTGTCAAAATGACATCTGTGAAAGAGTGTCAAGGATATTAACCAAGAGGGGCATATCCAGTTGTGTTTTCAGATAAAGGTGGGTCTGGGTTGAGTATCAGAACCTTGCTGAAGAACTAAAATGTGGTTTGGGCCAACCCAAGAGGGAGTGGCTGTAATTTCTTATGAATGGCTCAATATGTTTCTGGAATAAGTCACATGAGTAGAACAATGACATGGAACATATCTGGAAGTACTCACTGCCAGACAATTTTTCTCGCATATTTTCTTTCTTTACATGTTAGACATTTCTATATTAATAAAATCCTCTTAAAATTTAATGTGCTAATTTTAGACATAATATAATATTAAAGATGTATGATTCTCTCCAATAATCTCCCATAAATAAGAAAATACTTTTTATTTCTGAGAGTTATGTTTATGTCAAGAGGGCATCAGCGTGGTATTCCCCTAAGTACAGTGGAGCAATGTGTGATTCTGTCTTTCTTTAAAACTTCTTCATTAGATATCAATAACCTTCCAGTTGTACTAATGAAACTTCTTGTCAGCAGAAGGCCGAGGAGTCTAAGATAAAATAGCTCTGACTTTCCCTGCTTTCAGCCTTATACAGAACATTGTTCCTTTTTAAGGAAGTATGGTCCTATAATCCTGCTTGGCTGTAGTTGCCAGCCATTCCTCACAATGGTAGTCAAGTATATTTATTTTATGTGCATTTTATCAGGTGAAAGACAGAGACTTTATGAATATTAAAAATAGGTCAAAATAGATCAAAGAACTATCTGGTACTATTGGTCAGAATGCTCTGCCAACTGCTCCTTACACTTCTCATTCTCATTTCTATAACTTTCTCCCCCCAGTTTTCATTCATTTCTTGTCCTCAGTTACAACTTTGGGCACTTCTTTATATCAGTTAGTGTCCCCTTTTTTTGGACTTTGGCTGCTCCTGGAACCTTACCTCTTGGATTACATGTTGTGCTGTCTATATTTTCTTTGTAGTAGAATCTACTTATATGTAAGTGCAATCTACTTATACACAAGTGAGGCTCAAAAATATTATCTATGTTGGTGGATGGAATTCAAATCCTTTTTTCCCATCAATTCCCACTTGTCTCCCTACCACATTCTATCCTAAATTATAGTGAACTATTTTTAGGCCTCCAAATACCTCCCCCACCCCACCCCTTCTTCCATCTGTCTCTCCTCTATGTGACGAGGCCTTAGTGCATGCTGCTTCTTCTGCTTTCAACCCTTTCTGTTTCTATCTGCTCTTGTCCTATACTGCTTCACAATTCACTTAAGGCAACAAACCTCCCTGGAAGCTTTCCTAATTGCTTTTCCAACCCAATCCCTGATCACTTAAGTTGTCTTGGGAGGCTTTTCTATGGATCCCTGTAGCTCATTGTGTGTACCCCAGCTTGACATTCCTCACACTCTATTTAGTTATGTGGGTATTCATCTATCTCCCAGACTAGACTCTAAGTTGCTTTAGATCAAGAATCCCATATTTTTACTTGTTTGTTTCCCAACTCCTGTGGCAATACCTGATACACAACTGGCAAAATATATTTGTTGATTGTTGAATGATGACTTGAGAGAAGAAGCCCTGAGAAAATAGCAGAATGTCTTACAGATCAATGTTAAACTCTTGCTAACTAATTTGTAATTTCATTTTGGATCTTTACAAAGATCCAAAGACTCTGCTAACACTTCACATCCTAATAGAGGAAGAAAATGCTTATTTTTTTAGAATCTGATAGAGAGAAGCATGCTAATTTGCTTTCCACTAATTTCAGATTTGTAAAAATGTAGACAAGGACTGAGCTTCAAGTTTAACAAATATGTTTTCAAAGATTGTACAGTTTCTCTTGTATTGTAGGCAAGAATGTTTACATTATTCAAGGAAACAAATGTTTTAAGTACTAATTTAAAGGAAAGAAATTCATATGGTGGTTACTAGTTATTCTCATATATTTATTAAAGTTTTATATTATAAATGTGAGATAAAACTTATAGAATAAAGAGGGAGACTGGGAGAAGCCAAGATGGTGGAACAGCATGGAAGTTTTTTGTGTGTCTCACGTCCATGAAATATAGCCAGACCAACACTAAACCATCCTACACACCTAGAAAACTTATTGGAGGATTAACACACAGTCTGCACAATCTGAACCACAGAATTCAGCAGAAAGAAAAAAAATTCATTTTTATTTTCAATTTTTATTAAAAATATTTTCTTTAATTTTTATTACTATATTTTTTACTTTTTTGTAAATTTTTCCAAATTCTATTTTACTTCCATCATTTTATTTTAGTTACTTCAATGTATTCACCTTTTCAAATTTTCAAACAATTTCCTTTTTTCTTTTTCTTTTTTCTTTTTCATTTATTTTCTTTTTCTTGAATACAGAAAGAGAAAAACTTATTTTTACTTACAATTTCTATTAAAAATATTTTCATTTAATTTTTTACTATATTTTTTGCTTTTATGTAAATTTTTCAAATTCTATTTTACTTCCATCATTTTATTTTAGTCTACTACAATGTAGTCACATTTTCAAATTTCAAAACGATTTTCTTTTTTCCCTTTTTTTGTCTTTTATCTTTTTCATTTCTTTTCTTTTTCTTGAATACAGAAAAAGAAAAATGTATTTATTTTTAATTTTTATTAGAAATATTTTTCTTTAATTTTTTCTACCATATTCTTTACTTTTGTGTATATTTTTTCAAATTCTATTTTACTCCCATCATCTCATATTAGTCTACTTCAGTGTCTTCATTTTTTAAAATTCTCCAATGATTTCTTTCTTTTTTTTTCTATCCCCCCCCTTTTTTTCTCTAATATGTCAAACTACTTTAAACACCCAGACCAAAACACACCTAGGATCTAGCATCATTTATTCAATTTGTGTGTGTGTGTGTGTGTTTAATTTTTTAATTTTAATATTTTTTTAATTTTAATTTGTTTAATTTCAATTTTTCTACCTCATTAATTCCTTTTCTCCCTTCAAAATGACAAAATGAAGGAATTCACCCCAAAAGAAAGAACACGAAGAAATGACAGCCAGGGATTTAAACAACACAGATACAAGCAAGATGTCTGAAACAGAATGTAGAATCACGATAATAAGAATAGTAGCTAGAGCCAAAAATAGATTAGAATCCCTTTTCTGCAGAGATAAAAGAAATAAAAAATAGCCAGAATGAAATTAAAAATGCTATAACTGAGCTGCAATCACGGCAAGGATGGATGAGGCAGAAAAGAGAATCAGCAATATAGAGGAAAAACTTACAGAGAATAATGAAGCAGAAAAAGGAGTGAGTTTGAGGCAAAAAAGCATGATTTAAGAATTAGAGAAATCAGTGACTTATTAAAAATGAACAATATCAGAATCATAGGAGTCCCAGAAGAGGAAGAGAGATAAATGGGAGTAAAAGAGTTATGTGAACAAATCATAGTGGTAAACTTTCCTAACCTGGGAAAAGACACAGACATCAAAACCCAGGAAGCACAGAGGACCCCCATTAGATTAAACAAAAACCGACCATCAACAAGGCATATGATAGTCAAATTCACAAAATACTCAGTCAAGGAGAGAATCATGAAAGCAGCAAGGGAAAAAAAAGTTCCTAACCTACAAGGGAAAACAGATCAGGTTTGCAGCAGACCTATCCACAGAAATGTGGCAGGCCAGAAAGGAGTGGTAGGATATATTCAATGTGCTGAATCAGAAAAATATGCAGCCAGGAATTCTTTATCCAGCAAGGCTGTCATTCAAAATAGAAGGAGAGATAAAAAGTTTCCCAAACAAAAATTAAAGGAGTTTGTGACCACTAAACCAACCCTGCAAGAAATTCTAAGGGGGATTTTCTGAGGGGAGAAAAGATGAAAAAAAAAAAAAAAAATATATATATATATATATATATATATATATATATATATATATCTATATATATATATATAGATAGATAGATATATATATTTACACCAAATAAATACCAAAAGCAACAAAGAGTAGAAAGGACCAGAGAATACCACTAGAAACTCCAACTCTACAAGCATCATAATGACAATAAATTCATATCTTTCAGTACTCACTCTAAACATCAATGGACTCAATGGTCCAATCAAAAGACAGGGTAACAGAATAGATAAGAAAACAAGATCCAGCTATATGCTGTTTATAAGAGGCCCACTTTAGACCTAAAGACACCTTCAGATTGAAAAAAAAGGGGATGGAGCACCATCTATCATGCTAATGGCCAACAAAAGAAAGCCAGAGTAGCCATGCTTATATCAGACAATCCAGACTTTATTTATTTTTTTAAATATTTTTTAATGTTTATTTCTGAGACAGAGAGAGACAGAGCACTAGTGGGGGAGGGGCAGAGAGAGAGGGAGAAACAGAATCCAAAGCAGGCTCCAGGCTCTGAGCTGTCAGCACAGAGCCCAACACTGGGCTCGAACTCACAGACTGCGAGATCGTGACCTGAACCAAAGTTGGACGCTCAACCGACTAAGCCACCCAGGCGCCCCAGACAATCCAGACTTTAAAATAAAGACTGTATCAAGAGATGCAGAAGGGCATTATATCATAATCAAGGGGTCTATCCACCAAGAAGACCTAACAATTGTAAACATTTATGCGCCAAATGTAGGAGCACCCAAATATATAAATCAATTAATCACAAACATAAAGAAACTCATTGATAGTAATACCATAATAGTAGGAGACTTCAACATCCCACTCACAGCAATGGACAGATCATCTAATAAAAAAATCAACAAGGAAACATGGCTTTGAATGACACACTGGACCAGATGGACTTAACAGATATATTCAGAACATTTCATCCTAAAGCAGGAGAATATACCTTCTTCTCCAGTGCACATGGAACATTCTCCAAAATAGGCCATATACTGGGACACAAATCAGCCCTAAGTAAATAGAAAAATATCAAGATCATACCGTGCATATTTTCAGACCACAATGTTATGAAACTCAAAATCAACCACAAAAAAAATTTGGAAAGGTAACAAATACTTGGAGACTGAAGAACATCCTACTAAAGAATGAATGGGCTAACCAAGCAGTTAAAGAGGAAATTAAAAAGTATATGGAAGTCAATGAAAATGATAACACCACAACCCAAAACCTCTGGGACGCAGCAAAGGCACTCATAAGAGGAAAGTATATAGCAATCCAGGCCTTCCTAAAGAAGGAAGAAAGATCTCAGATACACAACCTAACCTTATGCCTTAAGGAGCTGGAAAAAGAACAGCAAATAAAACCCCAAAACAGCAGAAGACAGGAAATAATAAAGATTAGAGCAGAAATTAATGCTATCAAAACCAAAAAAATAGAACACATCACTGAAACCAGAAGCTGGTTCTTTGAAAGAATTAACAAAATTGATAAACCACTAGCCAGTTTGATCAAAAAGAAAAAGGAAAGCACCCAAATAAATAAAATCAAGAATGAAAGAGGAGAGATCACAACCAACACAGCAGAAATAAAAACAATAATGAGAGAATATTATGAGCAATTATATGCCAATAAAATGGGCAATCTGGAAGAAATGGACAAATTCCTAGAAACATATACACTACCAAAACTGAAACAGGACGAAATAGAAAATTTGAACAGACCCATAACCAGTAAGGAAATTGAATTAGTAATCAAAAATCTGCCAAAAAACAAGAGTCCAGGGCCAGATGGATTTCCAGGGGAATTCTACCCAACATTTAAGGAAGAGTTTACACCTATTCTCTTGAAGCTGTTCCAAAAAATAGAAATGGAAGGAAAACTTCCAAACTCTTTCTATGAAGCCAGCATTACCTTGATTTCCAAAACCAAAAAGAGATCCCACTAAAAAGGAGAACTATAGAACAATTTCCCTGATGAACATGGATGTAAAAATCCTCAACAAGATATTAGCCAACCGGATCCAACAATACAGTAAAAAAATTATTCCCCATTACCAAGAGGGATTTATACCTGGGATGCAGGGCTGGTTCAATGTCTGCAAAACAATTAATGTGATTCATCACATCAATAAAAGAAAGGACAAGAACCATATGATCCTCTCAATAGATGCAGAGAAAGCATTTGACAAAATACAGCATCCTTTCTTGATAAAAACCCTCAAGAAAGTAGGGATAGAAGGAGCATACCGCGACATCATAAAAGCCATATATGAATGACCCAACACTAATATCATCCTCAGTGGGGAAAAACTGAGAGCTTTCCCCCTAAGGTCAGGAATAAGACAGGGATGTCTACTCTCGCCACTGTTATTCAACATAGTATTGGAAGTCTTAGCCTGTGCAATCAGACAACACATGTCTGGTTGCCATGCCCCATAATCTAGCTTTAAATGAGTTGAAGTCATAGGAGAAATGCAGAGGGGCTGGTGGGGGGAGCAAGTAGAAGGGCCTCTACAACACCCACAGGGAAATCCTCTAGACTGCTGGGTGCTTAGCTCTCTTCATGTGGGTGTTTCTGCCCGCAGGCCTGAAAGGAATGAGCACAGCTCCCAAAGAATATATCAAATCACCACAGGATGAGTCCTGATTTGAGCTTGTTACAAAAATTCAGAATCTTCAAGAAAATCAACAAGAACCAAATAGTATATCTGCTTCATTTTAAAAATTCAGAAAGTTAAACATACTTATTGGGAATCTGTATCAGGAATCAACTATATATTAAACACTGTTCTAAAAAGCATAGGTAATATAATAAAAGAGTTACTAAACAAATCACCATGGGATTGAAATTAGAAGTGAATGTGGCAATAATTGTATCATAGAGAAATTAAAATGAAAATCATCATAACTAGGTTAATATGTGCATTTTCATTGTCTTCAACAGCATTGATTCCATTCTGTGTGCAGGCTATGTTATTTTAAGCTTTGCAATATAACTGTATCAGCCTCTAGCTAATAACAAGATGAATACAAAGGATTTAGGCCCATTCAGTATTCCAGAAGAAGTGAAAAATAATACATAGTATTTTAAGAAATGAATTAGCAGCAACTTTCTGTACCTCAGCTGACATTCAGCACACAAGTCCACATTTATTTGGCCTCAGGAGATTGTTGTAACTGGAGGGGAAGAAAAATCAAAGAAACACATTTTTATTGAGCAGAAATCTGAGAAGTGTCAGTTTATTAGCAAAATTTGGGGCTATAATTTTAAAACTGTATTTTTACCAAACTAGTACTGACAGTATTGGGTCACTCTGAAAGAAATAATGGTTACATCATAAGTAAAGTTGTTAGGAAGAAGAATTTCTTCAGGACCATAAACAAGAACTGCTGTCCCATGGAAAATACTGGGTCTTTGAAGTGGCATCATGGAAGATTTTTGTAATATATCATAGCTTCACAAGAAATACCTTAAGCTTTTCTAGAAAGAAAAAATTAACAGCAATAATCTTTCTGAAAGGAATCCATGAAATGAATTTCTTCTACTGGATACCAAAGTAACTAATGTAGCTATTTAAACACCTTAAGCCACATATAAGCAGATTATGAATTAACATGTAGCCCCATAATAGATAATCTTCACTTTAAATGATAGCTGAGTTTGAGGTGCCTGGGTGGCTCAGGTGGTTGAGTGACCAAATCTGGATTTCAGCTCAGGTCATGATCATGGTTGGTGGGATCGAGCCCCACATTGGACTCTGTGCTGACAGCATGGAGCCTGCTTGGGATTCTCTCTCTCCCTCTCTCTGCCCTTCCCCCATTCACGTGCACTCTCTCTCTCTCAAAATAAATAAACTTTAAAAAATGATAGCTAAGTTTAAGATCGGATTTTTAAAATTTGTACAGAGAATCTTACTTTTGCCATCTCTTTAAAATTAAAGTGTATTTCCTTTTGGAGTTAAAGATAGTATCTGTGAAGACTTGAGTTAAACACCTTTGATGATAAAATAAAACCTAGTGGTCAAGTCCATACTCTGCTCACCATCATGTTTTACAATAGCAAAAATGTGTGGAAAGACAAAGTTCATGCTTAGCCACTCACATGTTTTTAAACCAAATTATCTTCCTTCTTTTTTTCACAACTTTAAGAGATTCCTTTGCCATTCTCTCCCAGCCTGTCTATAGATTTTCCCTGCCAAATCTGGGATTTCCTTAACATTGCCTTTAAGAATCCTTGAAATTGTTACACAGCTATTTTTCCCCAATTTTTGGTTACATTCCTTCCAAATGTATACATAGTTAGGTAATGCTAGCTGTTTAACAAACTATTTCCAAAATTTTGGTAGCTTAACATAATATAAGTTTATTCTATGCCCATCTAATACTCTAATGTGTATGTTCCTTGGTTGGAGGGCAGGCTTCTACAAGGAGACTCAAGGACTTGGGCTATGCCGTTACGAAGGTCTACCATCCTCTCACATGGAGAAGGTATTCTTTCTTCCTAACAGCCTTACCTGGAAGTGATTTGTAACACGTATTCTTTTCATTAACAAAAATTTCCTGTAGCTGACTCAAATGCAAAGGGTGAGTAGAATAATTACCAGTGGATTATCTGCTTCCCAACCACAACTCTCTACTAAGAAAAAGAGAGCACTGAGTTTTATTAACAACAGGTAAATTTTTCTCCCCCCAATTTGCAGTAGAACTAAGCTGCAAACACACTTTGTCAGGAGGTAGCACTATTGTCAATTGATGGACTCCAGCCTTAAAAATCCTAATTTATATCTGAGTGTCTAGGCTATGCAAAATTGAGATGAGGAAATACATTGAAATTTCTTTATAGTACTTCAGCAAAACAGTAAATTTTAGAAACTAAAGATGACTATAGTAGTATAAAGCTTGAACCATGCTCTTGCATTACTCTTAGAAAAGTGGGCAGAGTTTTGTGTGTGTAGAGGGGAGGGGGTAATATTACTTTGCCACATTTATCCTTATAAACCTCTGAAAGGCAAAAGTTTGACTATCACTGGCTTCAAACTCCGGCTACTCTACATAAACTTCATCCCTTAAATCTGGGCACAAGTTCCAAAGCAAATTTATGAATCTTGTACAAATTTGAAAAATGGTATACAGTGTTCTCTGTGTCAGATTCTTAATTTAGTATTTTTTGATATTTTAGCTTCTAAATATCAAGGATGTCCTGATTGAGGTAGAGCTAAACATTAGATATGGCTCGTGGGTTGGGCTGGCTGAACTGTACTCCTCTCGTCTGTATATTTTTGTCAGCTGATAACTGACATAGAAAAAGGAAGCATTTATAAAGTGCCTTCCAGAAGAGATGACCTGATGGAATCCAAGTTGCCAAGAATGGTGGACTCCCCTAATCAAAAGGAAAGAGGACTTGGGTATGGTTTGCTCAACTGAAGAATGGAACCTGGACGCTAAAGAGTAGTGGTTTGGAGCTAGGCATGAGGGTCAGTACTTTACTATGACATTACTCAGATTCTTAGGCAGCATGTCAACCCTGGGGAGAAGCTCTGCACGTACCATCTCATTAAATACTATAACATGCACCCTAGCTGTGGGACCCTTATAAACAAGCCTACCTCACCTGGCTCCAAATTCTGTCACCCTGCTCCCAGTGTTCTCTGCTGATAGGTAAAAGCTCTGCCCTGCTAAGGCGCAGATCTCATCATCTGTACTAAATACCAGGGTTGCGTATACAAAGCTGTAGTATACAAGTCAGCAGTCACTAACAATGTAAGAAGATTGTTCCTCTTTTTGTATAATTTTCAGTTGGCAGAGAAGCTCTGTAGCCTATTTACCAGTCTCCTGTTACTACTTGGTACTGGCACAAATATTGTCCTTGGGATACAGTGTCAGATACATAAGATACCTAGTCAGACTAAGGTGCAAATCTTCACTCCAGCACCTGCTCCTTAAATGGGCCTCAGTATCCTCAAGTTTAAATATGCAAAATAGTAATATATGCCCAACTTCCATTAGAGGTTTTATTTTTAAGGATCAAGTGAGATAATGTTTATGAAAGTGTGTTGTGAAACAAAGTATTCTAAAAATTTAAATAAATTCTTTTTGTACTATTGTTGTTGGTACTTTGTAAAGGAAAATAGGAAAAACTATTTGTGAGAAAAAAAAGGCTTCTCTGAAATTCTTACTTCTCAAGAGGTAGTAGTCAAAAGTATTACAGATGGCAAAGTCATTTTCTTTTGAGTAAAGCTTAGTATTTTGTTACATCTGATGAGGAACAGAAAAGACAGGATTAAGAGAGAAGCATTAGCCATGACTGAAAGAGAAAGCATTGAGAAGTTCTTTGTATGGGCATTTCTAGGTGAATGATATTACAAAGATGGTCCAACTAATATGAACTTTGTAGAAAATGTTAAATGATCTTTGAAGCAACAAATAATACATCTTGATACAGCGTGGTACGAGATACCTACTTTTTAAATGAAATGATTTAGGAATCTATTTTCAATTTGAGAAGAACCCATAATTCAAAGGGGTTAATCATCAATTATTAGTAGTTAGAATCTTGTTTGTAGCTAATAAGGGAAATTTGAGACATTCTTCATGAACAGTTCATATTAAATTTTAAACTTCTTTTCTGGATGCAAAGAATATGAATGGTTGCATTACTGGCATGAACTTGGATGTCACCTTCAAATTTGTACCTGATAATTTTAAGACACAGTACACATTTTGAAAAATCCAACATTTAATTCAAGCTAAAGACAAACTCCTAGAATAAAATTTTTTTTCTATTTCATTTCTACCTCTATTCCATTTCATTAGCATCAATAGGGTAAATGGCATCCTAACGACTCAAAGTCATTAATATAGTTCACATTTAGTCATTTTTGAGTCTGAACTCATTTCAGCTTAGTCCATGTGAAAATATTCCTAATGAGATTGAAGTGAAGAGCCTGATGTCTGGATTTGATCATAGTTACTTCTTAATCAAGGAACCAGTTGAAAAAATATGAATGGGTGAACACTAGCTAACACCATAGCTAGGAAAGCAGTCCAAAATGAATTTCCTGAAGATTGTGATTATTAAAACTCACCTTGCTATGCAAAGATTCACTCTTGAGCCAGATAATCTTTTCTTTGCACTTATCTTTTCAAATTTCCTAGGGAATGGATTTCCCAAAAATTCGTTTTTGACCTATGTCCCCCAACTCATTTACATGATGCTGCACAGGGTTTAAAAGTTACTTTAAAAAAATTTACAAAGAATAACTGTTCTTTTTCTGAAAGTTACTGAATTGGTCAGTGAGTTAAGTGGCTAAGCAGGAATGAAGGGGAAAGGGAGAAAATTTCAGAGTAATTTCAAAAACAAAAATCCATTCATCCACAAATGCCACTTTATCCTAAGAATTAGAAATTTAATAAAGTTTATCAAAACAAATGAGAAAATCTCATAACTTACTAAATTGTGAAAAATCAAATTAACATCATTTCTGCGATTACTCTATTTGTCCCAAGTTTCCATTGTCCCTCACCTACTTCAGTCCCTCATTATGTCAGCAATGTTTTCATAGCCTCCTAACCAATCCCCTATGTCCTTCCCTTCTGACAACCCTTTCACCACTGCCATCTGATCTTATTCCCACTTAATACCAAAATGTGAGTTTGAGCCCTGTGTTGGGCTCTGCGCTGGCAGCATGGAGCCTGCTTGGGATTCTCTGTCTCCTCTCTCTCTGCCCCTCCCCCCACTTGCACTGTCTCTGTCTCTCTCAAAATAAATAAAACTTAAAAAAAATTTTAAAAAATGTGAAAATGACCTCTGCTGCCTGTAGGTTGAAATTTCAACTACCAGGTTTTCAAGGGCCTCCATAGCAAGAGATCTCCCAACCTTTCTTGCCATATGCACTGCTTGGATTCTAACATCACTAATGTAGATGAGACTTAACAGGAATTATGATTCAATTAGATTTGATTAAATTAAACATGACTAGAAATATCTCTAAAGCATCTTGCATCATTTCTAGAAAATAGTAGGTATTAATAAATTATATCTGCCATTATTGTTTTTGCTGTTAGTGTTATTGTTGCTTGTTATCTCTGCCTGGAATGCCTGCTCAGGTCTTATCCTTCTTTAAAACTCCTCAACTCAGGGCCACCTGGGTGGCTCAGTTGGTTGAGCATCTGACTTTGGCTCAGGTCATGATCTCATAGTTCATGGGTTCAAGCCCCTCATGGGGCTGTGTGCTGACAGCTCAGAGCCTGGGCCCTGATTCAGATTCTATGTCTTCCTATCTCTCTGCTCCTCCCCTGCTTGCACTCTGTTTGTCTTTGAAAAATAAATAAACATTAAAAAATTAAGGGATGCCTGGGTGGCTCAGTCGGTTGGGCGTCTGACTTCGCCTCAGGTCATGATCTCACAGTCCATGAGTTCGAGCCCTGCATCAGGCTCTCTGCTGATGGCTCAGATCCTGGAGGCTGCTTCGGATTCTGTGTCTCCCTCTCTCTCTGCCCTTCCTCTGCTCATGCTCTGTCTCTCTCTGTCTCAAAAAGAAATATAAACATTAAAAAAATTTTTTTAATTAAAAAAAATTAAAGCTCCTCAATTCTAAGGATCATCTCTTCTTCACTGTGCCACAGCACAATATTGAAACCTTAGTTTATAACTCATCATTCTACTTTATA
Organism: Panthera pardus; assembly: GCF_024362965.1. Taxonomy (NCBI): domain Eukaryota; kingdom Metazoa; phylum Chordata; class Mammalia; order Carnivora; family Felidae; genus Panthera; species Panthera pardus. The sequence continues at coordinate 85,865,806 of NW_026526721.1, forward strand.
GTGGTGTTGTTTTGTTCTTTCATTGTCTATCTTTTCATTATGATAGTTAACTCTTGAGCAATAGAAACTGTATTTCCACCTTAGCATTAGGACTTTTAAAATATTATTTTGTATGTAACAAATAGTAGATGTTTGTTGGATTGAAGGTATGACATAGGAAAACCAATATAATATGTTCAAATAAACTGCAAATTTATGTTTTTAAATATGGCTATGGTAATCAATAACATATTGTTCCAAATGGGGACACTTTTAGCATTTTAGGGTTAGAGAGGATATTACTTATTATATGGGGATAACAGGTACACACTGGAATGTATGGTCATCATGACCAAAAGAAAACTCCATGAAAACACAGCTAAATAGTGCAAAGATTATCCTAATTATATACTTCTTCCTTTTGGCCATCATGAAACCAACACAGTTGCAGAGAGAAAGTTGAGTCTGATCAAATTTTTAAAATATGGAAGTGTTCTAATAGAAGCAATTGGAATATGTGTCAGAGTTTGAAGTTCCTTGAAATTAGCTTGAGTTGACCAGACTACAGATTTGAAATGAGTTCCCTTCTCCCATTCACCTGGAATGGAAAAGACAGACTATTTTAAATTTGCCTTCCATGTTGATCAGGAATATAATGGGGGGAGTGTCCCTGGGCAGAGAAGCATGCTGCCCTTGCCTTAAATTCTAAAACCCTTGCCTTACCTCTCCTCTATTTCCAGAACTTCTTGGGTTTTAGCCACATAAGCTGTAGCCTTCACATCTAAGTGCATTTTTCTGTTTCCACCCTCCTGTCTTATCTGTTAATGCTCGGTGACTTTTTTAAAAAGGTTTTATTCACCCTCAGTACATCCTAAGTGAGAATGTTTTGGGGCCATTAATGATGTTGCCCACAGAATGTGAAGGAAGGCATTTTCCAAAGAGGGGTGTGGTATCGGTGGAAGCAGCCTTGTGTAGGTAGAGCAGGAGGTTATGTGAGTCAGAGAATTTGCAGGGTCCACACTGAAGTCAAGAGGACTCTGATGAAGTAGGGAGCAATGCTTTCCATCCCAGATCTCTTAGAGACAGGACGTCAGTTGAATTGTTTAGCGGTGACCTTTAAATCACTGTGTGAGCAGCTAGTCAGTCAGCAGCCAACCAAAACTCAGAGTGACCATTATATCACATACGGTTTAATGAACAGCTGTTAGTATTTTTCCAGGGAAACACTGAACTTAGAGCTAGGAGACTAGAGCCCAGGATGTGATCTAGGTAGGGTCACCAACCAGCTGTGTGACTTTCAGCAAGTCACATAACAACACTGTGTCTTGAGTTACAGAAGACAGTAACAATCATTGAGTACATCATAATAATGAGAGTAGATGGGAAATCACTTGTTAAATTGTAAATCACTTCAAATGTCCTGTCCTCTATTATTAAAGTAGGCCACTTTATTCCCTATATGTTATACTTTGAAGCCTTTGAGATATGATTGTTTCTTTTAAGTACTGTTCTGAGTGCAATTAAGCTGTTTCTTTTCATGATTGCAATTTTGGGGCCACATTACCTCAAGACAAGTATTATTACTTAATGAAAAACAAGTAAATGGATTTTGCTTTTCAAATTAAGAAAATTAGCTTGAGATGATATGGCTTTTGACAGCAATAATGCTTGTGAGCCAAGCTGTCTAATTTGGAATGCAGATACACTCAACTATGTAGGATTTAATTGACTCTAAAAAAAGAGTACATTGTTTTTGAAGCACTATGGTATCTTAATGTGACTAATTTCATTAATAGTTTGAGGGGAAAATACTAGAATTTTGATCCAGTTCAGCTCTGCCAATCAGTTTTCTGTGACCTGTGGTAAGTCACTTAACAAGCTAGATCTTAATTTCATTTGCAAATCACTTGGAGTAGATAATACCTAAAGTCCTTTCTAATTCTAAAACCCAGACTATTTCGTAGCCATTATAATTTTAAAAGCAATTTTAAATTGAAATCTTTTTTCCCCTTTTATTAAAACTAATAAATGCTTGGTTGGGATTAATTTACCCAGCACCAACCAAATGACAGCTCAATGACAGTATTTACAAAATGAAGTTGTCAAAATGAAAGAGTGACTTTTTGGGAAAGAGTATTAAAGTGCAATTGACTTTGAAATAACCTGCCTAGGCATGGCTCACAAATTCTATCCAAAGCAACATTTTGAGACTGTTTGCTTAGTATGCAAATTAAAATCATCATTAAAAGATCAGTGGCCATGTGGTGGTTCTATGATTAATGATTTCCACGGCCAAAGGGAGAGATCTGAGTTAATTAGCTTGCCTGATCTCTTGCCCTCTTTGCCTCCTGGGACAGAATCCAGTGCAGAGGTGTTTCCTTGGGGGAGATGGAGGGATCCTCAGTAGTGGATGCCAGACTCTTAAACTGACCATGGTGATCTTATCCAATTCATCACCCAGCCTTTTTAGTTGAAGGAAGGTCATTCCTTGAAAGACAAAGTGATGATGATCTTGGTGAAGAACCAGAGTTATTAGGTCACTGTATCTTAATCCCTGATGGAAATCAAGGTAATAAATTGTGGAAATAAAAATACTTACCAGGAATTAAGAAAAAAATGCAAATTCCAATTTTTTTTAAAGGAAAAAGTCCACACACTTTTTTTTTTTTTTTTTGCATATTCCCCTCTCTGTTTTTGCTTCTTTGTTCTTACCTTTACCATAGACATCTCTGTGTAGTAGAAAAAACAGTCTCTTGGCTTTCCCACTAACTTGTTTTATAATCTTGGCAAGTGAGTAATTCTCTGGGACCATTTCTTTGCATGCAAAAATGTTTCTAGCTTTAGCAGCTCTTCAACTCAGTGACTCCATAACTCCTTTTATTAAAAAAAAAAAAAGACATAAGGCTATTTATGAAGTCTGAAGATTACAGAAGTCATAGGTCAGAAATTGGTCAGGCAAAGAGGATTTAAGAAGACAAAGCAAGGATGATTGGGGGGTTTGAAGTCTCAGTCAAGTGGTCTGTGACCAACTAGGTCAGCAAGAACTAGAGTTGCTGGAAAGACTTAGGCTGTTTGCACTTTACCTGAAAACTGTCATTCCTACCCTGGACACTTGAGTTACTCAAATGAGTCAGTTCTGGAAGTTTTAACCCAGTCTCATATTATTCCAGTCATCTTCACCTCTACTCTGTGATTGCCAAGCTCTGATGGCAAAAATAATGCAAACACTCAAACTGATATCACCAAAATCCTGACCCTTCATCAGTCATCCCAAACCCCACTCCACTTTCTCTCTCTCACCCCTCCTTCTGAGCAGAAAACTTTTCTCAACCTCACAGAAAATAATAGATTTTTTTTTACCAGGATCTTTTCCATGTTTCCCTATTTATTAACTTTCCTCCCAGCATATAAATTTGGTTGTTTTCCCTTCTTAAAAAGTAATCCTATGTTCTCTTGTGGTTACTTATCTATTAATTTCCTTCCTTTCATGGCCAATCTCCTAAGAAAGGGTTTGGTGCTCTTTCTTTTTTTTAACATTTATTTATTTTTGAGACAGAGAGAGACAGAGCATGAACGGGGGAGGGGCAGAGAGAGAGGGAGACACAGAATCCGAAGCAGGCTCCAGGCTCTGGGCCATCAGCCCAGAGCCTGACGCGGGGCTCGAACTCACGGACCGCAAGATCGTGACCTGAGCCGAAGTCGGATGCTCAACCGACTGAGCCACCCAGGCGCCCTTGGTACTCTTTCTTACTCACCTTCTATTTGTTTTTCAATCAGTTCTGTGTGGACTTGAGTTCCCTCAGAAGCAGACTTTGGGACAAGGATTCAAGTGCAAATAGATTCTTTGGAACTTGATCCCAGGCAACACATTAGAGGTAGAAGAAAGCAAGACAAGGAAGAGAAGGATGCCAATCCAGGGTGTATAATCAATCACTTTTATGCTGAAAGTTCTCAAATCTGTATCTCCAGGTAATGTCCCAAATTCTAGGTCTTTATTTGTAAATCTACTAAATGGCTCTAACCAAATACCCATGGCATCTCAAACCTGACATCTACAAATATTGGTGTCATGGGTTCAAGACCTGGCTCTTCTACTTAACTACATGTGTAAATAACATTGAGCAAGTTATTTAACCTCCATAATTCCCAGATTACTTCTCTATAAAAACAGGGACAATAATAGTATATCAATATTGATACAGTACCGTGATTTGATAATTAAATGAGGTTGTTTGTATTAAGCACTAAGCATAGCGCCTGGTATGTAAGAAGTTATCAGTAATCATTGGCTTCCATTTTTAATGTAATAAGGCCTTTCTCCACAGACCAATTTATTAATATAAATTGCCCATCTTTGTTAATGACATTGCATCTACCCACTTAAATCAGAAATTTCCAATCATTCCAGAATCTTTTACCTACTCTGAACATCAGGCACCATATTCTGCCAGTCCCACTTCCTACATATTTCTTAAATTTGTCATTTCCTCATCATCCTTTTCCCTCTGCTTTAATGCCACTCCTTGTCAATTCTTACTTAGATTAAGATTCCTTAGGGGATTCTTCCTGTCCACAAAACGTAGCATAGTATCTTACACAAAGTAACCATCTAATAAATGTTTGAATGAATAAATATCATCAAATTATCTCTATTATAATAAATAGTACCACACTACTAGATGCCTAGGAATCTTCCCTGATTCCACTTTATTCCTCATAGCACATGCTTAATTCATGGTAACCTGTTGCCTCTGCTTTCAAAATATACCCAGAAGCCAAGCATTTCTCAATACCTCCCCTAATACATTCCTGACTTAAGACCAGACTTGTCTGTCTACTCAGTCTGTCTACTTCTCTTGCCTTTCTCTATGTCTGCCACATGGAAACTGGAGTGATCAAAGCATAAATTAGATCTTACCGTGCCTCTGCTTAATACCTTCCTGTGGCTTCTTAATAAATTCTTTAATATCATCTGCAAGGACTCCAAAGTCCCCCACTGACTTCTCTCACTTTATTTCTTCTTGTCTCTTCATTCATGTTATTTTTCACCATGGCCTTTGTTCTGCACCTGGAGCACACCAAATGTGCACTTTTTGCAATGCTTTTTTCTGTTTGGACCAGCCACTCTTCCTTGGGGCTTCACATAACTGCATCTTTTTCATCATTCAAGTCTCTGGGTGCCTGGGTGGCTCAGTCAGTTGAGCGTCCAACTTCGGCTCAGGTCATGATCTCGTAGTTTGTGAGTTCAAGCCCCGCGTCGGGCTCTGTGCTGACAGCTGGGAGCCTGGATCCTGCTTCCAATTCTGTGTCTCCCTCTCTCTGCCCCTTCCCCGCTCATGCTCTGTCTCTCTCTGTCTCTCAAAGATGAATAAACGTTAAAAAAAATTTTATCATTCAAGTCTCAGTTCTCCACACTATCACTGCCTAATTTACATCTTTACATCTTATTATCTATCTCTGCAACCCCACTCCTAGAGTGTAAGCTACATGAGGCAGAATTTATGTCTATAATTGCTGTCTCCCAGGACTTGAAACAATGCCTAGCACATAGTAGGAGCTCAATAAGTACTTGTCAACAAAAATATTTACTCTGTTCAAAACCTAGGCTCTTGTAGGACACTAAATGGTAATAATAAAAGAGAGAGAGAGAGAGAGAGACAGAGAGGGGTTAGAAGATATCAACAAGAACATCAACAACACTAACAAGACCTTAAATGCATATAAATAGGGATGTGAAATGAATTAGAAAATAAATAGGAAATAGCTAATTTGTTAAGATGATAAGATTGTGTGTGTTTCCTTTTAAGAAATTCTTTAATTATCATTAATGTAGAGTATTAAATGAAAATTATGAGTTGAGTACTATGGCAAAATGTCCTGTGGCAATTCTCAGAAGGAAGCATTTTATGACCAGGGTAGTCTGAGAAGACAAACTTCTGTTACTCAAGGCATTTAGTAGACAAAGAAACTATTTGAAATAGTATATAATGAATATTTTTCTTCTTTAGTTTATTTTCCAATAATGGTTCTGAAAATTTTTAATGACAATAATGTTAACATCTTAATGAAATAGAACATTTAAAGTTCTCACTCACTGATGGGCTGAGTTGATATAAGTTTTATGTGTGTGCATGAAGGGGCAATTAGCAGACATATAGGAAGATGCTTCTGGTTTGGGGCCTCTGGCTGCTCATCATATTGCAGGTGGCATAGCCACTTGTCACAGCCTCCCCGTTCCACTTAACCTGGAAGTTCTAAACAAGTTTCTGCGGTTCTCTTGATTTCCCTTGAGAGTCCCTGTACCAAAAGCAGCTCTTATGGTAAACTTGAAGTGAGAAACAAATTGGTCAGAGAACACTTCCATGATTCCCATTACTAGAAAATGCTGCTTCTTTTAATTATAGCACAGATTTTCAGAGTGTAATTTAGAGACAAAAAAGAAAGAAAACTATTAGAATATTTTTTAAAAGAGAGGGGCAGGAGAATGAGTTTCCTTGTTTTGGTGTTGTTATGATTGAGGAGAGAGTTTCAGCAGTCAACACAAATGAGATAATTTTGTCTTCATAAACCACTCCTTGGTTGCTACTTAGGTCAATAATGATAAAGTAGGATACATGAAAATCACTTTACAAATTAGTTTCTCATGATTATATGGCTTAGCCAAACAAAAATAAGCAAATATAGATAATTCTGTCAATAGTAATACAAAATCTGAGAAATAGTCTCATTCTCATTCCCCAGAACCAGACAATGACAAATCAGAACAGTTAGAAAAATTAGCTGGTGGTTTCCTATTTCTTCACCCCAAATACTGGTAAATATAAATTTTATATTCATTTAGACTTTAGCATTGACATTGGCTGTTGTGGCAGAAATTGCCAGCTAATGTCACCAAATCTTTCCTTTTCTTGCTGGATACTCAGGTAGACTGTATTTCCCAGCCTCCTTTGCAGTTAGATGTGGCCATGTGAGTAAACTTTAGCTAATAAAATGAGATTAAAGTAATGTATATCCTTTTAGAACTGGTCCATAAAACCTTCCATACTAATTTTCATTGCCCTTTTCCCTTCCAATTTGATGCAAATGAACACAACGGCTTTGGAAGCAGCATGTTGAAGTTATAGAACCACAAGATAGGAGAATCTGAGTCGTTGAACTATTTGGTAGAAAGCCATTTGTCAAGCAGGGTTTTACCTAAGTGAGAAATGAGTTTCTCTCATGTTAAGCTTCTGAGATATGAGATTCATCTCTTACATTCGCTAGTGTTCCCTTTACACAAATACACCTGATTACAGTTGTTGCTTTTTAATTAAAGGTCCTATTGGTTCTGTCACAAGCTTTTCATAAAAAGTGCTGAGAATTTTAAACAGTATTTTTAAACTCATAATCTTACTTTTTTTTTTACTCTGTATGTAACTTAACAATAATTCCCAATTGGGAAAATTCTGTCCATTAATACATATTATATAACTGCCCAGAAAGCTAAGAGCTTCCTGACTGAACTTTTTCTAAGTCATATAAATTTATACACTGATGACTTTTTAGGCCACTTTATTAACAATTAAAGTCAAATAGTTACATAGTTCAGAACTGTGGGCATATATTATAAAGGAAATAAAGAAGTAAAATCATTATGTTAAGTAATTCTAAGGTTTCCAATCTTTATCCCCAAATGGTGTATTGAAATAAATCTCTCTCAAATGCTTCTGAGATCAGGTCATGGATCTTCATTTTCAAGCAATTGGTAAAACAATATCTTTAAAAAAAAAAAAAGGGCACGAGGGCACATGACCAATAGATGAATGAATAAAGAAGATGTGGTATACACACACACACACACACGCACGCACGCACGCACACACACACACACACACACACACAGAAGAATATTATGCAGCCATAAAATGGAATGATATCTTGCCATTTGCAACAACATGGGTGGACCTAGAGGGTATTATACTAACTTAAATAAGTCAGACTGAGAAAGAAAAATACCATATGACTTCACTCATGTGGAATCTAAAAAAACAAAACAGGGAGCCTGGGTGGCTCAGTCAGTTGAGCGTCCAACTTCAGCTCAGGTCATGATCTCTTGGTTTGTGAGTTTGAGCCCCATATCAGGCTCTCTGCTGTGAGCATAGAGCCTGCTTCAACCCCTCTATACCCACCCCCTTCTCTGCCCCTCCCCTGCTCCCCCATGCACTCTCTCTCTCAAAAATAAATAAACATTAAAAAAAATCTATTTAAAAATAATTAATTTAAAAAAAACAGAAGAATAAAAAACAAACAAACAAAAGCAGAGAACTCAGTAAATACAGAGAACAAACTGATGGTTGCCAGAAGGAAGGGGGATGGAAGAATGGGCAAAATGAGCAAAGGGAATTGGGAGATACAGGCTTCTAGTTATAGAATGAATAAGTCACAGGAATAAAAAGCACATCATAGGGAATATAGTCAATGATATTATAATAACATTGTATGGTGACATAAGGTAGCTACACTTATGAACATAGCATAATGTATAGAGATGTTGAATCACTATGTTGTACACCTGAAACTAATGTAACAGTAACAATGTATGTCAACTATACTTAAATTAACTTTTTAAAAAGACACATGGCCAGTTCTCCAAATGATGAAAATATATATTGGTATGTCCTTTCATGACAACATGGATTGATGTCTTTAGATACTTACTAATTAAAGGAGGATAATGTGTCAAAAAGAAGTTTTATCAGGGGCACCTGGGTGGCTCAGTCAATTAAGTGTCTGACTTTGGCTCAGGTCATGATCTTACAGCTCATGAATTCAAGCCCTGCATCAGGCTCTCTGCTGTCAGCACAGAGCCCACTTTGGATCCTCTGTGCCCCCTCTCTCTCTAACCACCCCCACTTGTGTGCATGCATGCACACAAGGGTGCATGTATTGTCTCTTTCTCTCTCAAAAATAAACATCAAAAAAAAGAGTTTTATCCAGAAATACAATTATAGATTATGATACAATTGTCCACATAAGAAGCTTTTCTTTTTCAATCTTATGCTTTTCTTTTTTTAAAACTGGATACACATTTGCTACTGGTTCCAAACCAAGATTCTCTTCTTAAAGAGTTAATTCATGCTTCCAAAACCTTACACAGGTTTTGGAACCTGTGTCTTGCACAGATAAGAAATCAAACTGTTCTCTGGTTTACAAATTGTAGATTATGGAAATGAATTCCAAGGTGTTGACTCATGCATGCAGTTATATCACTCTATCAGTACTCAATTTGTATATGTGAATATTTATGAACCCTTGGAGGTGTACAAATAACATGAAAGAATTCTTGGTAAGGAAAGGCAGTAGTCTTCTTAGTGAAAGTCTAAAGAAGGACTAAACTCAAATTTGATGAACAACTTTCTTAGGAACAGAGATTATCAATTCAAACTACTTTTAGAACTACCATCATAGTCTAGATGTCAACTGATTTATTGTTACCTATGCTTTCTCTCCAATGTAATCCAGTCACATGCATGCCAACAGAGCATTGTTTTTTGAGTGTTCCTAGCCTTCACAAGATGGAGCTGGACATTAAAGAACTCTCGGTAATAAGTTACTAGTTGGCACTAGTTCCCAGCTGCTTTGCATGGCAAATCCATTTTTGCTTCAAAGCTCTTCACCAGTTCTCATCCAAATAGTGTTTTTTTCTTTATCCTTTCTTCCTTTTCTCTTAATTCTACCTCCTCCATCCCCACCCCCCCAAGAAAAAAGATAGTATTTATGAAGTCTTTACCATTGTGTCCTAGGCAGTTCTTCCCTCCCAGCTTCTCTTCATTCTGTTTCCTCAGTCAAAACTTACTTGGTGGAAGGAACACTGAAATGGAGTCAGGTGACCTCAAAACTTTATTGCTTACAAGTAAGTAACCTAAATTATCTTGCTTTGAATTTTTTTTAAATCTGTAAAATGGACATAAGTATACCTAGGCCAAACGATTGGGTACAGAAACAATGTTCACAAAAGCACCTAATAGAATTCTTGGCACATAGTGGGAACTTAATAAATAATAGCTTTTGTGTGCCTGGGTGGCTCAGTCAGTTAAGTGTCTGACTTGACTTCAGCTTGGGTCATGATCTCATAGTTGTGGGATCAAGCCCCGTTTCCGGCTCCATGTTGGGCATGGAGGCTGCTTAAGATTCTCTCTCTCCCTCTCCCTTTTCTCCTCCCCTGCCCATGTTTTCTCTCTTGATCTCTTTCTAAATTAACTAATTAATTAAATATTAGCATTTTAGTTTTTGTGTTATATAAATCGACCCCGAACTTAGTAGCTTAAAACAATGATGATTTATTATTTCTCGTCGTTTCTGTGGACCAAGAAGTTCAGAAGGGCTCAGTTGGGCCATTGTTGCTTAAAGTGTCTCATACAGAAGCAGTTAGATGTCAGCTGAGGCTGCAGTCACAGAAGGAAGTGGAGGATCCAAGGAGACTCACTTGCATAGCTAGTAGGTTAGAACTAGATGGAAAAACTAGAGGTTTCAGCTTCTGTCTCTGAAGACTTCTACAGAGCTGCTTGAGTATACTCATGGTATAGTGGCTAGCTTCCCCCTAAGTGAATGATCCAAGAAACCAACGTGAAAATTGTAACGTCATTTATAAATCAGCTTGGGAAGTCACATACTACCATTTCCACCATATGCTTATTGGTCACACAGAGACAACCTCAATTTCATGTGGGAGGGATTTACATGAGTGTGAATACCAGAAGATGTGGATCATTGGAGGCTATCTTGGAGGTTGGCTACCATAGTTAGATATTGATTTCCTCAGAGAAAATGCTGACAGCCTAGACTTCAGTCATACTAACTGGACTGCTTTCCAGTTTCACCTTGAAGTATTCCTTTTTAGGCTACCTAAGCCCAACCTGCCTCTCTTTACCTTCTCTCTCTCTCTCTCTCTCTCTCTCTCTCTCTCTCTCTCACACACACACACACACACACACACACACACACAGGGCTAGCATCCATATCTAAATTTTGCACACATTATTTTTCAAATTGGTATCATCACTTTTTAAAAAATAAACTTTTTTTAGTTTAGAATAGTTTTAGATTTACAAAAAAGTTGTACAGATAGTACAGAAAGTTCCCATATTTCCCCTGCCAAGTCTCCCCTATTATTTTAGGCAGTGCTTTGAAAGAAAGAAAGGGTTTTGAATGACTTGTTATCTAAAACCCATGTTAGAAAAATAATGTGAAATTAAGGTAGAGTTGAATTATATGATTTTCGTGATCCTTTTTAGGCTACTACCACAAGATTAAATAGGAAAATAGTGATTGCAACTTTTAAGTAAAAAATTGATTTGAGTAGTGATTTAGCTTTTTGCATAATTAATTATTAAGTGGAAGGAGACTCCCTGGATTGAGGTGGAAAAGCAGTTTTGTCTCACTAAGCAAAATGTTTGTATAGTGATGTGTAATATAGATAGCTAGGTCACATTTAACCCTATGGGGAAAGAAGGAAGGTTATTGACCATTTACCGATGAGCAAACTAAATAAAGCTCAACAGAACACTCTCCAGACCAAGCCATGACCAGAGACTGACTGACTAGATGTTAGAAATCAAGTGGGCTAGACCAAAGATCCATAGTCCATATAAAGATTCAAGGAAAGAGGTCTGAGAGTAAAATGAAGGGTATTATCTGGAAGATCTTTTCTCTGTTATGGAAGACAAGTGTGTAGATTTTCAGGGTCCACAGCAAGTCTGAAGGCATTAAACTTGAGAAGCACAGACTGAGAAAGGGAGGTTGCTGTTTTAAGCTACTTTCTCTATCTGTCTGTCTCTCTCTCTCTCACACATGCATAATATCTTTTAATTCACTCACACTTGATTATTTTGTTGTGCTTTGAAAATACTGAAAGGCAATGAAAATGGGAAAAATTCTATAGCAGACTCCAAAAGCTTCCTACAAGGTCTTCCTGCCCCCAGACCCACGGTTCTCCAATCTAACATTTTTAGCAACTTCTTGTTACCCACTCTCCAACCAAGAAAACCCCCACACATCTGAACATGACAACTCCATCATACCTTAACCACAAAATGCAGGCCCCACACATCTGAACATGACAACTCCATCATACCTTAACCACAAAATGCAGGCCCCACATATCTGAACATGACAACTCCATCATAACTTAACCACAAAATGCCAGCCTAAATGTGTCATCTTCATGCCTTCAACCTGTGATAGCTGTAGAATAAGTGAACCTCTTCAGCGTGAGGTACATATCTTTTAAATATCAAGTCCTAAAGTTCCATTATAACCTCATTTCTTACCACTTTCTACCATGAATATTATAGGCACATAAAACTACCTATTGTAGGGTAAAAGGGGCTAGTATTCAGACACACGCAGCATTTTTACATGAGCAGTTTTATCTACCCATAATGGTCATATAGTCACGGTAACAACTGCTGTATTTACTGAATACCTACTTATGACAAGTATTGTAGTGGTACTTTACATGTTACATTTCCATTAAACTGTATAAAAACCTTCTTCAGAGTTATTCAGAGTAATCTCACATTTAAGTGGAGAAAACAGATTTAGAGGTTAATTTTAACTCAAGATACACAGCTAATAAAAAGGTTTAAAACTCACATGTGTCTGCCTTGAAAGCCTGGTTTCTCTCTCCTTTGTAGTATATTGTCATGAAGAGCTATGATTTTGGAGCCATATGGTACTGTGTTTAAATCTTAGCCCTGCCATTTACAGGCAGAATAACCTGCCAGTTCCTCATTTGTAAAAATGAAAAATTTTTACAAAAAGTTCCTGAGAATCAAAGGGGAAAACAGATGTAAAATATGTTAGCTGCTAGTATTATTGTATCTCATCACATCTGCTTGTCAAAGTCTACTTATTTTTTAAAACCTAGTTTGTTACCTCCTAAATTGACACCTTCTCTGACTCTGCCAGGCAGAATTGTTTTCTCCTGAGTTCCCATATGACTTTAGTCTTGTAATCATTTGTCTGTTCCTCATCAGGCAAGAGGTTCTGGATATCATTTGTTATTCTATCTTAGTCTGGGTTCTCCCTGAAGCAGACTCTGACACAAGGATTTCAGTCAAGCAGTCTTTTGAGAGGTGCAAAGAACATGTATAGATAAGGAGGGAAACAATCATGGAAGGGAACACAGCCTTTAAGAGATATGTTATTAAGTCAACTTTTGTGGGTAACTGATAATTACTATCCCATTAGGACACTCTGCAAAACCATGCAAAAGTTAGCCAAGAAGGTGGGATCTGGGCCTACACTGATTAGTCATTGATTACAAGCTACCACTGTAGTGTACAGGCACTTTAGGATTCTGGAATATATAGACATAATGGGTTCTGGAAGCCTGAGGACTGCCCACCAACAAAGATACCAGTGCTACATTTGAAAGTAAACTGATGTATGGTTAAGAGGATCTGACAGAGCAGTAATGGAACACTGAGAGTGTATGGTATATATTTCTCAAATTATTTTTGCTTTAATGAATTTATTACACTATCTGTGCATTCATTCATTTGACCTTGATATTTATCAATCTCCTTTCACCTTAGATTTTCTTGCATAATAACTAGTACATAGTGTGCAACCAATAAATGATTGAAGAGGAAAGAGGAGGGAAGAGGATTTAAAAAAAGAAGAAAAGAAGGAAAGGGAGAGAAAGGAGAGGAAGAGAAATGCATGGAAGGGAATGGAAAGGAAGGGAGGGGAGGAATAGGGAGGAGAAAGTAAGGCTGAACGCTGTGCCATGATTTGGAATGGAGGAATCTCCCTTCTTTTTACATCTCATAGCAGCAACAAATAAAATGCATAAATATGCTAAAAAAATAAAGAATTACCAGGATGGCTTACATAAATCTGTCTAAATATGAATTTAGGTATTTTATATGAAAATGAATTGTAGAATCAGAGTTAGAGTTATGGCCTTATGCTTTTTCCTTGCCTGATCAAAAGCCAAAAATTTTCTATAAAGCTGGTAAGGAACCCTAACCTTTAGCATATGTAGTTTGAAAAAAGATTCTAAAAAAGATAAGTGAGGACTTTTTTTTTGCTGTACTAGGTAATGAGTTTTATAATGGAAACACAATTGCAAGTTACATAATCAAGTAGGTCAGAGCTATTGATCTGCCCAATGACAAGACTTCCTGAGTGAATTGCATTATTCCAAAAGGATGGTTTGAAGGCTAATAACGGCAAAAAGTGTTACCTGAATTTTGTACCTACAATAGGATTAGGTCTGTTGCTCTGTATGTCAAAAATGTTAGGCTACAAAAGCTTTCTGAAGCAATGTAGAATGTGAACACAGCACTAGGAAGCAGGTGCAACACTACCTCTAACTAGCTTAATGTGACTTTGGAGTCACTACAAAAACTCCTTGGGTTCCAACTTCATCGTTTGTAATATTAAGACACTGGACTTAGTCAGAAGTTGGAAACTCAGATGTTGCTGCCTCCTGAATGAATGCTAGGGGTGGTGGTGAATAGAAGGGCACATATCCCATCTAATGAGGCAGTCATTACTCAGATCCAACCAATGGTTGCCATGCTGAAATTTCAGTCTTGGGCTGTCAAATCTCCCAATATTCCCTAAAAACAAAAACATGACATGTATGTGAATTTTTCAGATTTTAATGTATTGGTATAATTATTATGAGAAACACAGTGTAGGCCAAAGAAGGCTTATCAGCTCTGGGCAGAATATAGCCCACAGGTTAATACTCACCTCTGGATTAGATGAACTTCAAATGTCCTTCTAGTTATTCATATTTTGAAAATGATATACGGAGGCATAACTGTTCTTCTAAGACTGAGACACCTGTGCATAGTACTGCTCCTGTTCCTACACCTGCTTTCTTCCCCAAAGGGATTTCTGTACCTTGGCCAAGGTCCAGGGAAGTCACCAGTAATCTTGCTCAGCTAGGAAATTCTGCAGCATCTTTAGCACTCTTTCCTGATTACCCAGCTATATGTCCTAAAATCCATCCCAACTTTGGATAAACTTTTATTATTTATCATAATGTAGGTTACGTTAAAGATTGGGTAGGTCTCTGGAGCCTTATTGAAGTCTTCCCTAACATCTTTGAACCCTCCTTGATCTTTAATTAGGATTGGAAAGATTGCCAGCTTTGAAGTCAGGTTACACTTCATTCCTAGAGGATGCCACTAAAAGTTATTTCAAGTGAATGACAGAAAGCATAATCTAGACATAGGAGACTAATTCAGGGAGAAGAGCAATAGAAAATACAAAAATAATATATGGAGCAAGGTGTGAGAGTGGGATAACACAAGAAGGGATGGGGGCCACACCTGAAGGGATCCCTTGAAAAATAATCTCTTGTCCTGAGATGGATGGGACAAATAAGAGCTTGTGAAGCAAAACTGTTGAGAAGGAGAGAGATCATATAGCCAGTTATTTTCAATCTTTCTTGTAAAGTAGGTATTAAGGTTTTATTTAGAAAGCTAATACCAGTAGGCTAATCTTAATGCTTATTTATTTTTGAGAGAGAAACAGGGAGACAGAAAATCCCAAGCTGGCTCTGTGCTGTCAGTACAGAGCCCAATGTGGGGCTCAAACTCACAAACCATGAAATCATGACCAGAGCAGAAATCAAGAGACAGACACTCTTCTTGAGCGTGTCTGAGCGATTGAGCCACCCAGGTACCCTCAGTAGTCTTTGAGGAGGGACAAAAAAAAAAACACTAGAAAAAGTTTTTTTTTTAATGTCATAGGTAGATAAATGTAGATGATTTTTTAAAATGCCAAATAGATTTAAGATTTAATAGATTTGAGGCAGCAAATCTGTAGAACAAAATGAACCAGCTTATTGCCTTTGTCTAGGAAGGTAATTAGCAGCTTTAGGATAATTGAAGAATGAAAAAAGAGTGTAGGGTGGGAGGAGGGAACTGTTCGTTTCATAGATCTGGGATATGGAGTTATTCTGAAGGATGCCAAGTTTCAGGATGTGGTTATGCCTGTGGGTGGCTCAAATGGAGCAGAGATGAAGGCCATATGTATTGAGAAGGTCATGGAACCGGGAGACCAATGGGGGAAGAGGTTAAAATTACTAAGGAATGTAGCTGCAGAGTACACTGGAGACAAGTGCTATTTGAAGAAGTTAGGGGGTTATTCTGGAGGTTAACTGTGTGGGGACAGTAGTAGGGAGCAAGCAAGGAGCTTACTATTCTTGTTCTGCGAATTTTGACAGTAGCAGAAGGGCTTGCTTCCAAGAAGAGAGAATTATCAGGGAAAAGGAATTGTTAGCAAAAAATCACCATCTCATTTTTGGTGAGAAGGTAAAAAGAGTGACTCAGTAATGTTTTCTGGCAATGGGGGAGGGGTTTCAATGGAAAGAGAGAGCAGAGGCTCATGGAAGAGATTATAGGGAAGGAACAGAGCTAAGCTATAAACAAATGAGAAGAAAAGAAACCAGCAAAGAGTAGCTTTGAAATCACAGACCTTGGATTTGAATCTGACTTTGCCGCTTACTGGCTATAGAAATTGATCCAATTTTAGACACTCACTTTAAGAAAAATAATGGAGTGACACTGGAAAGATGGCAGACTAGGAGAACCTAGCCCTTGTGCCCCCACCAAAAACCCCACAATTTTACAACTACTTACTGATGAGAATAGCTCCGGAGAGTTCTGGAGTACACTTAAGAACCTGTGGCAACCCAGTGGAGCACAAAAAAACCGAAAATGGCTGCATAGAAAAGTATAGGAAGCATTTCACCTGGATCCTCCATTCCACAGGCTGGCACAATTTGGGGCCAAAAGGGATCCCCTTGTCACAAACACCTCCCATGGGGGAAAAGGAGACCAGAAGAACTTCGACAGCCTTCGTCACTGAGGATCCCAGAAGCTCTTGCCACCGCCATGGGCACCTGCAACTTGCACCACCAAGGAAGCTGACAGAGCTGCCTACAGTTTAAGCCACTGCATGCTCTCTAAGCAGGAGCTGTTCCTTCATCCCCCAGGGCCAGAGGTGCCATGCCTTTCCCTTTCTTACCCTACTCCCTGCAAGTCCTGGTGCCACAGTGTGGGTGCCCATGCCCCAGACACTGGCACTGCTGCTGAGCATGCATTTGTGTTCCTGGCCCTGACACCAGGAGGCTTCCCCTCAGCCATGACTGCCTCACCAGCGGGGGAGAGAGACAAGGAGGCCCTCACCACCAGCAACCCTCACCACCACTGTGAATATCTTCAGTACAACTGAAGTTAACTTGAGATCAACTTAAAATAGGAAGTTATAACTAGTATAAAATCTTTTATGAAAGCCTTGAATTAACCACAAAGAAAAACCTATAATAGATACACAAAAACTAAGAGAAAAGAACCAAAGCAAACCACTACAAAAACCAAATAACAAAGGAAGGTAGCAAGAGAGGATGAGAGCAACAAACAACAGAGCAGCCTAAGCTGCATTAGCTTTATGGAAAATTGACTGCAGACTGGTTGTGTGACCTCATGCTAGCTACATTACTTCCCTAGTATCCATTCTCTATTTCACAGGGTTATAAGGCAGATGAACTGAAAGAATGTAAATAAAATACCAGTGTCTGGCATATAGTGAATAATTAATAAATGGCAAATAAAAAATAATTACTGGATTTTGCAAACTGGTAACACTTTATGTATCTGGTTATATAGTAGGTGCCATCTAAACTCTCAGAGGCTATAAAGGATTTTTGTTTTTGTGGTTTTCTTTTTAAGACAGGGTGAGCCACTTGGGCATTTTTTACCATCCTCTTAGAACTGGGAACCCCTTGGAATTACTATAATGGAGAGCTTGGAATCCGGAGGAATGGGGTGAGGGGGGCAGTTTTAAACCAAAGCAGTGAAGGCAAAATAACTTATGGCCTGTCCATAAGGAGATCTCCTCAAGGATTGATTCCCTTTCCTTTTACCCTGCTAGGTGTGACTGGTACATGGGCTCAGATATGAGCATCCATCATATCTTTATACATTCCTGCTAGAAGGTCAGGAATAAATGAACAAACACACCCACTTTTTGAGCAGCTTTGGCATACCAGGCATTGTGGTGGACCTGCCAACTCAGTTAAGCTTCACAGCAAGCCTGTGCCCATGAAGGTCGTCAATATACAGATGAAGAAACAAACATGGAGAGAAGATCAACCTATTCAGCCCTCACTTGGAATTTTTGTGGAAAAGTGAAAAAGCCCAGGGTGGTAAGAAGCTACGCTCCATCTGTGTGGTTCTCAGCTATACTACTACAGAAGTGCCTGAACCAACTGGCCTGGTTCCCTTCCTGCTAGTCCTGGTCCTGCGGCCAAGCTGGCACTGTCAGCCACTCTCCAGAATTCTGTGCATCAGGCCACGGGGGCAGAGCTAAGTTCCATTAAAGAGTAAACACCAGGAACAGGTATGGGAGTGGGAGCTGGTTAAGAGGTTGGAGAAGAGGAAGGAATGTTATCTTCAATGTGAAGACATTAAGTAGAAGTTCAAATATTTTCAAACATACATCTTTGGCTAATGGTAAGAGTAGTTTTCTTACCACCCCCCTCTCCTCCCAAGCCTTGAGACAGCATTAATTAGAATAGTTGCTTTATTTTAGTTTTTTAAAAAATATAATTTATATAATTCTGACATGAAATTCTGTATTTGTAAACAGATAGATTAAAAGG
Source organism: Panthera pardus (assembly GCF_024362965.1). Lineage (NCBI taxonomy): Eukaryota > Metazoa > Chordata > Mammalia > Carnivora > Felidae > Panthera > Panthera pardus. Next base: position 85,884,452 of record NW_026526721.1, read on the forward strand.
CCACTATTTTATTTGCTAAAGGAGTCACTGAAATTTTTTTTTAACCAATCAATACCCTTAGAACATTTGAAAATGGATCCGTTTCTTAAAGATTTGGCTGTTATCCTAAGCAGCAAGGTATATGCATCAGACAAAAAGCTTCCCATGCCATTAATGATGGTATCTGTATCTAGTGACTTAGATGAAAAGTAAGAAAGTACAGAAATAATTTTATTCCTGCCCTTTGCCCTTTCCCACTCTGCCAGACTCTGACCATCAGATCTCTGTGCTGTTGGCTACCCTGAACATTCCTTGTCCCTTTAGCATAAGAGGTGAGGGAGCAAAGTAAGAGACACTGTTACATGTGAGTGAGAGAGGGGGGTGAGTGCCACAGGTTGTGTTCCCTGAAAAAGCGGGTCCTGAGATGGGAGTTCAATAAGCAAAATGTCTACACAAGAAAGGGAAAGGGTGAGGAAGCAAGACTGGGCAAGGGGAGATTTCAGATCATGCCATGAGAAGAAATTGTAATGGGCTGCAATGGACAGGGCCCCATGCCTTCATCTTGCTCAGTCACTGGATGCCAACCACTCAAAAAATGAGGCCCTGCCTCTCTGCAGTTGAGGCAAACTGAAGAAGCCAGTGAATAGGGGCTGTCTGCTATCATCTGCTTCCTTACAGCGGACAGAAACATATTCCTTGAGAAAGAATAAGCAGCACATTTCTGTGTCTGTCACAGTCTGTTTGTGTACTCCTTCTCCACTTGCTTTGGTAGTATATCCTCCAGTATTCTGGTGGACCTCTTTTCCTAAGAGGGACTTAGAAAATAGAGGTTAGTGGGATAAACTATAGCTGCCACAGGTAAAGTTGGTCTAAGGGTAACAGCTGGTACTTCTTGTCTCACTCCTCCACTCAACTTTCCAGAATCCCCTCGTCTTTAGCTTCCAAATCTGCTCTTTTCCACAGCCACCTGGTAGTACAACCCAGACCCAGTGGTTGGGGGCTGATAGCTGACCACATTCTCTACATTTATAGCAAGTCCTTCTTTGAAGGCAGAACTGAGCAGTACATTTCCATGTCTGCCATTGGAGAGTGGTATTTTAAGCACCTCTCCCAAAATGATAAGAAAAATATAATTTATATTGGAATAGTAATTTGTCTATTATCTTGTGTTTGTATATTTATTTTTGTTTTTCAAGTAAGCAAATAATAATGATTTTTTTTTGTTTGAAATTTTAGATTTCTCTTTAAAACCGCACATCTCTAGGGGAGCCTGGATGGCTCAGATGATTAGGTGTCTGACTCTTGACTGCGACTCAGGTCATGATCTCATGGTTCATGAGTTTGAGTCCTGTGTCGGGCTCTGTGCTGACAGCAAGGAGCCTGCTTGGGACTCTGTCTCCCCTTTTTCTCTGCCCCTCCCCTGCTTACTCTCTATCTCTCTCTCAAAATAAATAAAAATAAACTTTAAAAAAAAAACCAACCACACATGTCTGGATACTAGGTAGAACAGGGCAGGAGGAAATGACTGTCTGGCTCTTAAATAAGTATGAGATTTTTTTATTCAGTAGATGGTTTTGTGTTGAAGAACACAGGCGCTCTGGGGTGTCTTTCTTCATTCCTTAAAAAAGGAGGCATAAATTCCAAAACCAAAATAGTCTTGTTTGGATATTTAGGATTCAGTTATTTTTCTGATAATAAAAACTTCAAAGTGAAACAAAGTTGTGGTAAAATTAAGTGAATCCTAGGGATATGTGGTAAATCAGAATAATGAGAAGACAACTTTTCAGAGAGGACTATTAAAAAAGCCCCAAGTAGTAGAGGCCATCATCAAGATGAGCAAGGAATGAGGAATAAATTCATTCTCTAGTGAACAGACTCTTAAGAGAAGCTAATGCACAAGTTAACTCCCTGGGAGGATGCTCGGCTCTCCACAAGCCACCCAACAGGCTCAACTCATTGATGACACAGAGGCTTCTTGCAGTTTCTTGCACAAGCAATACTATCCTTTTGTCCATGCCCAAGTGTGGAACCCACTGGGTGCTGGAGTCCTGTGTATCAGTCAGTAAGACTGAGTTATAAATACTCTGATTATTGGGGCACGCCTGGGTGGTTCAGTCGGTTAAGTGTCCAACTTCAGCTCAGGTCATGATCTTCTGAGTTCAAGCCCTACATCAGCATGTTTATATGTATATATACACACAAACAAACTTTGCAGATAAAATCCAAATATGATTCATGAGATAACACAGATGCAAACACCTATATATATAAATCTGCATGTTGGCAAATGAACCAAGCTATCAGTTAGCCAAATGAGTCTTACCTAAGTTCTGAAAACAAATTAACTTTTAAAAACTACAGTGTAAATCCTGGTAAAGGATTATTACATTAAGTTCTTTAAGGGCAAGGACCTTTTTGAAACTCCTAGAGTGGTACTTTGCATATAGAAGTTACTCAAAAATGTTTGCTGAATGGAGGATAGGTGGATGATGAGTGAATGATATTTGATTAACTACAACCAAGATAAGAGAAAGAGTTAATCCTTAGGAGCTGTGTTAGAGTTGTGATTTACTTCACCTAACTCAAATCAATGCCAATGGTTATAATCGCAGGGATTGTTGGAAATGCAATGGACTTTAGGAATCATGTAGTTAAATTATTTTACCCATGAGAAAAGTTAAATTCAGAGTAGTGAAATGACTCACATAAGATCTCTCAACTACTTTGTGATCTGACCTGTTTTAGACCCCAGGAATTCTGGCTTTGAATTCAAGGTTCTGCCAAATGGTTATCAAGAGATCTTAAATTGGTTCCACATAGTCATGTTCATCTGTATCATGCCATATATGTGAGTATGTGGGCATGCACATGTGTGTGTGTGTGTGTGTGTGTATGCAATATTTCTGATTCCACTTTCAGATTTCTTCTTGTTTTCTCCTCACAGCACCATTTGTCCAGGGATGGTCAACCCAATAGGCATATGCATGTGAACCATCTTTCCTCTTATCTTCCTTCCTTTCCAGTACAATTTCTCTTTGAATATTTTCTTTTTGTAGATACTTTATTTAAAATTTTTTTAATGTTTATTCATTTTTAAGAGAGAAAGAGAGAGAGAGAGAGAGGGAGAGAGAATGTGAGCGGGGGGAGGGGCAGAGAGAGGGAGACAGAATTGAAGCAGGCTCCAACTCTGAGCTGTCAGCACAGAGCCTGATGCAGGTCTCCAGTTCATGAACCGCGAGATCATGACCTGAGCCAAAGTTGGATGCTTAACCGACTGAGCCACCCAGGCACCCCTTTTTGTGGATATTTTAGATTTAATCTCATTTTAGATTCCAGTAAACCTGATCATTGAAAACAGTTGGGGCCCTATCTCATGTGCCTGTTCTGTTTACAGTCTCTATGCATTGAACATTTCAGTCTTCTGCTTGTGCAGTTACTAGATTTAAGCTATATCATGTCATGCACTTTGCTGTTCACTTTCCATCTCAGATGTCCTCTGCAGCTAACCTTTCAACAGAGTGCCTGCCATCATCATTAAAGGGTCCACAGAGCTCTGTTACAGAGTAATAACCTTGGCAGCCTGTGCCCTGTGTCAAACCCCTCTCCACAGCCAGTTATAGAATTTGTTTCTCTCTGGAACTCAGTCACTCGTAACACAGAAATTGGCCTCAGTGACCTTTCTATTTTTAATTGCAGTCTTATTTTCCTTTTTCCATCATTTCTCTTCTGCTTAGCCTCTATAATGCCTTGTTTCAGGTCAGGCTCAGCTCAGCTTCCACTTTCTTCATTTAACCTCTCAATTCTCCTGACAGCTCATTCTTTTCCTTTGTCAAAGCTGCACTTTGCAGAATGTTCTCAGTCTATAATTGGAGTTTGGGTTCATGCTTAGCAAAAGTATGTATGCATTTTATTTCTAATTATAAAGTACTACTTTATAACTTGAAAGAAAATATTTATTGAGCAGGAACTGCAGTAAGCATTAGGGATGGAGCACTGGTTGATGTTGTCGCTGTCTTCAGTGGCGCTAACATCCTAGAGGGGACAGCAGATTATAAATTAATGTACATTCAATAGAAGTGAGATAGTGATAGTGCAATGAAGAAAAACAAAGCGGGGTGAGGAAATAGACAAGAACAGAAAGATGAAGAAGTAATATCTTGGGTAGAGTCAGGAGGACCTGTCTAAATTGAGCACATAGAGGAATGAATTGAGGAAGTAGACTCTGTAAAGGCCAGAGGAAGTAGGTGCCAGGAATAAAGGCTAATAAATGTTGAAAAGGGAGGCCACTGTGACCTGTGGGTACAAGAGGGTAGTGGTGGAAAGAGGGAGATGTGGGCCAGGGACAGATCTCATACAACCCTAGGGAAAAACTTAAGGAAGCCACTGGAGAAGAATAACAGAATGATATGGTCTGAATTATGTATTAATAGAACTATTCTGGCTGCTGTGTGGAGAATTGGCTGGGAGGTGGGGGAAGTTGGGGTAGGCAAGAGTGGAAATAGGGAAGCCAAGTAGGTGGCTATCCAAGTAAGATTTTAGGCAAGATTTTAAGGATGGCAGGAGAGGTTATCAGAAGTGGTCAAATTCAGAATATATTTTCTCTAATGTATGCTCCTCTGAGGAGAGGAGTCAAGAAATTAGACTTAGATTTTTGGCCTGAGCAAAAGGAGAATAAAGAAGCAATTAATAATTTGTAGAAGCCTGGGAGGCTGCACATATCTCATTTGTGTGGTAGACAGGGAAGAAATTCAAGAGTTATGATTACATGTAAATTTGAGATGCTAGACTTGGAAAATTCGGAAGAATGAAAAGGCATTTAAATAATCTCAAATACCTATTAACATTATAGTTTTTTTCTTTCTGAAAAATACACTTTATATTTTTTATTTAGCTTTAAATATACCTTATTTCAAAATAATTGTGTTCTTTGAACTCATGTACAAAACTATACTTACTGCATTAGATGGTGTTTAGATGTGTAAAGGAAAATTTCTGAAGTTTCCCTGTATGCAAACTGAAAATATCTGTGCAAGTTTTAAATATACAAGTCTGAAAAGACTCCAAGAAAGTCCAAACCTTAACATTTTAAAAAGTTGCTAGTCTTCTCTCAATATAAATGCAGTGTGGGAACATTCTAGTAATAGGTGGATATATAAACCTGTCTCTATTTCCTTAGTCATATGTGTTTAGTATTAATAAAGAATAGAGCAGGATAAGGTCAGCTTCATAAGAAGCTCTGTATTAGTCTGAGGAGAAGGTGGTATTGATTTTTAGAAGCTTAGAAGTTGCAGTGGTTTGCAAAGAAACATCCTGGACTGAGAGTGAAGAGAGTTGCTTTCCAGTCCTAGCATTGTCACTTTACTATGTGGCCATCAGTCACATGATCTCTCTGGCATACATTTGAAGTTAGGTCTATACTATTTTGCTTATATAGCTCTATAGGACTGTTTTGAGGATTCAACAAAATAATGTACGTGAAAATACTTTTAGCATGGTGAAACTATACAATATTTTATATACAATAGGTGGATATGTAAGCCTCTATTTCCTTAGTTATCTGTGTTTAGTATTAATAAGGAATAGAACAGGATGAGGTAATATATCCTACAGATTACATAGGCACATTTTTTGTTATGTTGTACCATACAAATATGCTAATGGTGGATTTACATGTATAAAACAATTAGTTTTCAGGGCACCTGGGTGGCTCAGTCAGGTAAGCATCTGACTTGATTTTGGCTCAGGTCATGATCTCGTGGTTTGCATGATCAAGCCCCGGGTTGGGCTCTGCTCTGACAATGTGGAGCCTGCTTGGGATTCTCCCTCTCCCTCTCTCTCTCTCTCTCTCTCTCTCTGTGCCTCTGCCCCTCCCCTGCTTTCACTCCTCTCTCTCTCAAAATAAATAAATCTTTTTTAAAAATCACTTTTCTTAAGACTAACAGCTATAAAATTACACATTACCTGGAATTAAAGCTATAATTTTCTCATATCTTAATGTCACAATACAGATAATTATAATTAGAATAAAATGACATGTAACATACCTTATCTACTATGATTTACTGACATAAATAAACATGGCAATTGTTAATGAATCTCTATTAGGAGAACACGTGGGTAAAAAAAAAAAAAGCTCAATAGGTGATATAATCTGAGCATCCACTACCAACCAAAAGTTTTTCTGGATACCCTGTTAATTTTTATGTGAGATACCTGCATAAATATAATTCTATAATTCCTGTTCTAGAGAAGTTGAAATCATCTTTGAGGGTGTATGTATGTATATCTATTAGGCTTCTTTATTTTATTTGTATAACTTCATGTATATTCTACCTTGAATTATAAATATCTTTCAAAAACTGTAGAAAGAGATATGCCACATGGATAAAATTGAATTGAATGGAGATTCAACAGCAATGCTAATTTATACAGCTAAAGAACTTTAAGTCTTAAAATTATTCATTTTATTTCATAACCTCACATAAGTAATATAGAGCTGTTCTACAGTGAACATTGAGTAGGCATGAAAATACACTTGTTACTCATAAAGTGTAATAAGACTTATTAAATGTATATATCTATAGCAGCAGGTACATTGAAAAGAGCATATGAAAATTGTTTCACTTGTTTATTTATATAATGCCTTATTCCAAAAAAAATACTTGAATTTTTTTATGAAACAATATCAGTAAAATGATATGGTCAAGGAAAAGGGAAAATGAAGGTGGGAAAAAAAGCATGAAGCTGGGAGGCCATGTTATTACAAAAACACCAATGCCAAAAGTACCTCACAAGGGATTTGATAACTCATATTTAGTTCTGAGCTTCCTGGAAGGCCCAGCACAAGAGGAAACATGAGTTATGAGTCACAGTGTCAATTTTATGAAAGCAAAGCAATGTGTTGCAATGTGGGAATTTTTGTTGTTATTGTGTTTTGTTTTCCCCAAAAGGAACACATTTGTGTAAGTAGGTATAACTTGAATGGTATAGACTGACATTTCCTTTTCTCACATAAAATGCTGTGGTTACCAGCTTGGTAATGAGTCTTGAAACTGAGAATCAACCTGTATAATCCGCTGGTGCCACAGAGATCACCTATGCTTTAAAAGAAATTTCAAAAAGTAATCTAATTTGGCAAAGTAGGCAATGACCTAGAAATTTATGATGAACAAAACATAGGGAAGTAGGAGAGGTTTGCAACAGAAAGGGTATCAAGCTAAAATCTGAAACTATGGTCTTATATCTGATACCATTGCTTATTATTAGTTTTATTACCAACAAAAGGGAAAATTTCTTAGCCTGCACTTTTTTGTTGGAAAATTTCTGATTTTGATATGGATGACATTTAAAATTTTTTTTTTCAACGTTTTTTATTTATTTTTGGGACAGAGAGAGACAGAGCATGAACGGGGGAGGGGCAGAGAGAGAGGGAGACACAGAATCGGAAACAGGTTCCAGGCTCGGAGCCATCAGCCCAGAGCCTGACGCGGGGCTCGAACTCACAGACCCGGAGCCATCAGCCCAGAGCCTGACGCGGGGCTCGAACTCACAGACCGTGAGATCGTGACCTGGCTGAAGTCGGACGCTTAACCGACTGCGCCACCCAGGCGCCCCTGATATGGATGACATTTAATCTACCTTTCTAACTTAGAATCTGAGTTTGCAATTATACTCTGGAGTCAGATAAACAAGGTAGGTTGTCTTGGAAAAAGAAAATAATATTCAGGACAATAGTGAGTGTGAGAGTAACAGAAAAAAAGATAATGATTCATTATATGTATTAATGTATTAATTCTGTCATATTTTAAAATATCTAATTTTAGCATAAAGATTTTAGCAAAGCTTTTCTAAGAGTTATTTTAGAAAACTTTTTCAAACTGTAAAATAAGAAAATGATCCAGTATTTGGAAGATAAAATTAAAGACAACTGCTATACTTTATGTATTCATTTCTTTTTTTATATCAGTAGGTTTATGACATTGTTTTCTGATTATATAAGAAATACATGTTCATTGTTTAAAAAAAACTGGTAAGAAGGGTAAATAAGAAAATAAAACTCATCCATACCTACACCTCCTGAGAAAAAAATCACAATTACTATCTTGGTGAATTTCCCTCTAACACTCTTTCTGGGTATTTAAATATGATAACAAAACATTTATTAAGTTTATTATGTGTCACAAATTATGCTACATACTTTACCGGCATTTTCTCATTTAACTTTTTGACAAACCTCATGCGTGTGTATATATTAGTATTTAGTATTTAGCATATATATGTATACATATATATACTAAATTTGTAATGTCCCATATGTACCATTTTAAATTCTCTTTTTTCCTTAGTATTATATTGTGAACATTACCTCATATGTCCTAGAGGTACTCTTTTGGTGTTCTGGGATCCAAATGTCTAGTGTTTGGAGAAGGGAGTTGCCTACACCTTCAACAGGCAATACTCAGACAATGCAAGGTATCCATGAACTTAACTCCATTACACTCAATTCTGACACCATCTACCCAGAGGTACCATCAGATTCCACAGTTTATTCCATCCTACAAAACTGCCCTCTCTCCCCTTTTCAGGAAGCCAGTCACCAGCCCAGATTGTTACTGTACTTCTGACTGACTGGCTATAAATCAGAGGTTCTCACTACCCTCTCCTCAGGTTTGATTAATTTGCTAGAGTGGCTCACAGAACTCAGAAATATTTTACTTACTAGATCACCAATGTATTATAAAAGTATATAACTCAGGAACAGCCAGATGAAAGAGATGCATAGGGCAAGGTATCGTACATGGGAACAGCATAGAGAATCCATGCCCTCTCCAGGTGCAGCATTCTCCCCAAATCTCCACGTGTTCACCAACCCAGAAGCTTTCTGAGTTTTTTGGAGGCTTCATTATATAGCCATGATTGATAACATCAGTGGCCATTGACAACTCAATCTCCAGCTTGTCCCTTCTCCTAGAAGGTCTGGGGTCGGGACCGGAAGTTCCAGCTCTCTAATCACTTGGTTGGTTTCACTGGCAACAAGCCTCTATCCTTAAGTGCTTTCCCAAGGTCACCCTATAAACATGACACAAGATACCTTTATGACACTCAACACTTAGGAAATTCTAGGAGTTTGGGGAGCCATAAGTCAGGAACCATGGAGAAAGACCAAATACATATGAAAAATATATTTTGGTCATCTGAATGACCAAATATATACTTTTCTTATAAATTACAGTATCTCAGGTACCCATTACTTCATGGCACCCTCATCTCATAGCCTGCAAGGGATAGCAGTATGACCTCATGGTCCCAACTTCTGTCTAACTGAACAAGAATGAACTCCTTGCCAAGTAGGGCCAATCCACCAATCCTGCCTGAGAAAGTGGAATTGAGACAGACTGATAGTAAAAACCCCAATTTAATAGCATGTGTATGGGGAATCCACACAGACAAGATATTCCGAAGACAATGAGGCAACAGGAAGCTTATCTGAGCTAAGGAGAGGGGACGGTCTGAGGGCACAAAGGGGAAAAAGCTCATTAGCAAGAAGGTGCAAGGAGATGTTTAGAAGAACAGGTTGCCCTATTATGCAGATAGGTTCCTTAAGTAAGGGGGAGTCTCTGTTACTAGCTCTCTTCCTGTTGCAGGCTCTGCTTTCCAGTGTAAATTTAGGCAGTTGTGGGGGAGGCAGAGAGCTTTTCCTGCATCTGCTGAGTATTTATGACTTTTAACTTGAAGTAGTCTTTATGCCAAAGTGGCATATTTTGGGGCATCTCACCCTGCACCCCTTCAATCTCATAAAAATAAGCTTTATTCTGATCTGAGGGAAATTAATGATCTTACACGTTAGACACAGCCTTTTATTTTACATGTAGTTATGTATTTTGTGACTATCTTAAACTTACACAGTGCTTTACTCTTGAAAACATTTATTCAATTTCATTTAACAAACATTTATTAAGTATATACAGTGTTCTAGAATGTACCAAGTACTGCAACACAGTAATAAATAAAACAGTCCCTGCCCTAAAAGCTCAATTCTCATATAGGATTTACATAACAATCTCAGAAAGTTCAGATAATCTTGGGAATTGAAGACAAAAATTATTTATGAAAGTATAAATGTCTCTATAGTATAAGAAATAGAGGTAGTGGCACCTGGGTGGCTCAGTTGGTTAAGTATTAGACTTTAGCTCAGGTCATGGTCTCATGGTTCGTGAGTTTGGGCCCCACATCAGGCTCTGTGCTTATGGCTCAGATCCTGGAGCCTACTTCAGATTCTCTCTCTCTCTCTCTCTCTCTCTCTCTCTCTCTCTCTCTCTCTGCTCCTCCCCCGCTTGTACTCTGTATCTCTCTCTTTCTCTCTCTCAAAAATAAATAAACATTAAAAAGAAAAGAAATAGGGATAAATTACTTGACTTCCTTCTTGTCAGCCAGGAGCTGAGTCTACCTAGAAATTACTACACATTAGAATATTTCAACTAATCATGTACAAAGGTATCATGTGATTACAATTTAGTATATGATACACACATGTGACTCAAACACCAAGTACTACTCTCTATTCTATTTACAAAAATTGATAAGAAAAGACTTTCATCATATAAAATGTGTAGAATGTCCCCAAACTCTGTTTTATCTTTATACATTCTCTGTAACTTAGTGTTTTTTTTTTTTTGTTTGTTTGTTTTTTTTGTAAGAAGAGGGATTTGATCCTAGTTGAGAAAACACAATTCAGTACTATTGCATGATTGTTTCTGTCTTGGAACTGCATTGTCGATAACACTTCAAAAGAAACTGGGTATGGAACCTGACACATAAATTAAAATGTCAACATTAAATTATATCTCTATGGTAAAAAGGGAAAAAAAACCCTCACAAGACTTTTAACACACTCCTGATGTCCTATTGCTTTGCTTCTCAGCCTCAGTTTTTCATTTGTCCAAAAACTATTTCTTCTTTTTATTAAGAAGATCTAGCATTGTAACTCTGTTAAAAGAAAGAGAGAAAAAAAAACTATTTAGAACTTAGATAGCTTAGAAGGTATCTTCTGGCCCTGGCCATAAAAAGTAAAGATAAAATCACTTTTATTTCTCCCCAACCCCCAACACACATACAATGCTCCAAGGACTTGCTTTCCCATTCAAAAAGTGGCCTAGTGATTGGAACGGAGTCAGGATGTACTTATAGAAAGACAGATTATTAGTAGGCCATGTCAGCATAATAGTAGGATAGTGTTATAAACATCAAGGAACATAATTCTCTATTCCCAGTGCTAGTGGGTAGCAAGTTAAGGAATTGTTATCTGAATGTCTCTAGTATCAAGGCACCATGCCTTCCAGCATGCTTCACTGAAACAACTCATAGATATATCCCTTCTATTTTTCTAACCATTTCCCTATTCTTATGCTTCTTTTTGTGTAGTACTGAAAAAAGAATAGTTTTATAAGTCAGAAAGATGTGGGTTTCAATCTTGATACCACTTAATAACTGTGTCAACTTGGTCTTAAACTCTTTAAACTCTTTAAACCTCAGAATCCTCACCTGTGGAGTGGTTGGAAAGACCCTCAAGGAGGTGGAACATAAACCTCCATTCCTTAAGTGTGGGCTGTGCATAGTGGTTTCCCTTCTGGTGGTTTCTTTTTCCATCCAAAGAGTGCATGCAGAAAAGAGGAAAACAGAGGACTTTATAGCAGAAAAATCTGACAAACACTCCCCCCAAGGTTAACACCAACAATGGTGAATCATATTGATAACATATATCCTAGACTTCATGTGATAAGAATGACACTTTTCCTCCGTGATCTTCCTTCCCAAAAAACCCATAACCCCAGTCTCATTGTGAGAAAAACATCAGAAAAACCTAAACTGTAGGACATTCTGCAAAATGTCCCAACCAAAACCACCCAAGAAGGGGGAAGTGACATTTATCTTTACTTGTTAATGAAGTTCAAAACATTTTTAGTTACATAGTGTTAGACAATTATATATTGTTCAAAATATACATTCCCACCCTATTGACATCAGATTTGGCCATGTGACTTGCTTTGACAAATGAAATGTGAACAGAGGTGAAACGTGTCCTTCTGAGCCTTTATCTTGTGATTTTGTCATGCTGTGTCTCTCTGAAACCTCCATGAAGGCCTCTTTGTCAGTCAGCCCTAAGTGAAGACAGTGAACTGCCCGTTGGCAGTTAATCTGTGATAGACATGTAGCATAAGAGAAAGAAATGTTATTATATGCTACTGAGATGTTGGGGTCATTTTATGACAGCAAAACTGAGCTTAAACTGAGGACCTAACTCTAATCAAGTAATTCAATCCATACCTTTTCCCCATGTTTCTCTCCCCTTCTCCTCTCTCCATGTTTCCCTCCCCTCTCCTCCCCTCTTCTTCTACCAACTTCTTAGACTACATTTACTGATTTCTGAGTTTCTCCTTCCTCTAATAACTCTTTAGATTTGAGCAGTCCAACATCCCTTCTTAAATTTGCTTTTAGCTATTTCTGTCACTTTCATTTTTCTGGTATTTTCAGCCAGAGGCACCAGTGAATGATTGAGGTTCAGATAAAATCCCTCTGCTACTCATCTGATTTGCCCTGTATTCACCCCACATTTGTGTCCTGGTGAAATTAGATTAAAATTAACATCCAGAAACTCTTTGAGTGAGAGAAGAAACCACCACAAGGGATGAAGGTTGTTTTTAAAGAAGTTAGAAGCTGATTATAGGCATGTAAGTCTCATACTTTTCTTTTCTCTTTGCAGTAGCTATCTCCTGAATCACTGCCCAGTTGCCAGCTGCAAGTCCTAGCTCCACAGTAAGTCCGGCCAATTCTGAAATTCTAGTTGACTCATCCAACCTTCATGTTCACTCAGGGCTTACTTAAACATCCAAAATGACTTAAAATGTAGATTCCCTCATCCTGACATATCTGCACCTGGTATATGATACAAAGGTAAATGGACAGAAAGAACTCCTCTTAATCATGTCCAATTTCAGTTTCACATGCATGCAATGTTTATGAGAACATAATGTCATTAGATTTATCCAAACTTCACAAAATAAAACTATCTATTCAACCATTTTTACAGGACATAAATGTCCATAGCACAAAGCCAAAAGAATCTCTTAAGGGTGATGCTGTCAAGCAATAGCAGAAGGAGTTGGTGTTCTGGAGTCAGACACAGTTCACACAAGCTTTGAGATTAATTTCACTGACACAAAGAGAGAAGGCATTGCTGACTGCCAACAGGTAAGCATACATACAATTTTTTTTAGTCCTGTAAAAAAGATTGAGGAGTTTTATTTGCTTTCTCAGTTTCAATCTTAAAATTCATGTTGCCTTCTAAAGAGTTCATTTATCTCTTTCATGTGAAGATATAGAATATGTCTGCTTAGATGGGTGCTTTGGGCATCTGGGTGCAAAATCGGAGGAGAAGGGTCAATCTGTAGGAGAGTTGGTTGTTTAAGAGTAGCTCATGTATTTCCTCCATGAAAAGTCCTATTGACACAGTGTATTGGGGGGATTAAAAGAGACAGTCACACAGCAGTGGGGTGTTATGGTGGGAAAGAAAAGAATATTATTGGGTTTCAGGAAAATACAAAAGGTTCTAGAAGACAACCTGGTATAGGATACATTTTTCTGGTATAACGACTTAGATGTATAGTTGAGAAGGAAAGAAAATTGTCCCGTTTATTTTGCCATAATTGGCAATTAGACAAAATTTGTAGAAATCTGCTTCCAAACCCTATTGCAATCTGATGGTGAGTGGGATTCTACAACTTCTAAAAAGCTGATTGGGCAATTTTCACAATGTGTAAGAATCTCTGCAGAATTTCCTCTACTATTCCTTTTGTGACTAAGAAAGAGGGGGAAGAGAGGAAGGTGATGGATGGGACAATCCAAGTAGAAAACATAATTGCCTTTGAAGTTTTGTTTAATTCAGCAAACTGGTCTCTAAATTTCTGAGCTTACTATGGAAACTTTTGTTGGTCATCAAATTTTTATTTTTCCCTATTGCTTGCTCAGTGGTTTTTATTTATGTGTGTGTTTTTTAGATTACTATCTGCTTTAAATCTTATTGTTAAAGTTTCTTTATGGGAGCAAGAGCCAACTTACTAAAACTTTAAACTTTTTTCGTGTACAAAAGTTCATTATACTGTCTTGATAATGGTTTTTTAAAATACATATTTGAACACGACTTACACCATCTCCTTGAAGACAAAGCAGAAAAGTCACGTATTAAATATTCTGATCACCACATACAGTTGCTAAAAAGAATAAATCAATAGAAACAATTAAAAGTGTGTCAAACATAATAAAAAAGAACAATTACCAATCATACAGTTGGTTATCATCTTGACAGCTTGAGATAGAGGTTGAGCCCAGAAAGTACAGCATTTGAATTCATGAGAGAAAGGAATGCACTCTTAAAATATCAAAAGGTAGAATCCAGTACTTTTCAGAATATATTTCTTGTCTTATTAGGACTTGATGTAATGCACTCATGAGATCTAAATGAAACATAATGAATTGTTAATATTGTGTGTACTTGTGGCTACATCATTTGTAGAAAACTATTATTTTGAAAACATCAATATTGAAACATTAGCATATTACTTAAAAAATAAGGGGGATGGATGAGCACTAAGGTGAGTCGCTAGGAGTAAAATTCCCTGGACTTCTAGCTTCAACGTCTGGCTAAACAAGGTCTTTGAATTGAAGGAGAATAGAAAGGGAGCCTGAGATTTAGGGGATAGGGTAAATGCGTTCTTTGTTGGAATGGGCACTAGTCTACTCTAGGATATTATTTATTTCCTTGTGTACTAAGTCTAGATGATCCAGATATCTGGAGTTACTTGACCGGTAACATATATGCATATAACAAAGAAATAATAAATACTAATATAAATAGAGAAAAATGTGTTCTGGATGTTTTACTAGACAATAGGATTAGTCATATCACAGGACTGACCTGTAAATTTGTTTAGATTTGTTTGTATATGTCTTTGTTAGTAACTTGCCTCAATGTTGAATCCTCTTCCCAAGCCTGTCTAGCACCCTCAAAAAAAAAAAAAAAAGAGAAAATTCAGAACTTTTATCTACTCTATCAGAACTCCTAAGAAGTACTTATCCTAACTTAAATGAATTGTTCTATCACTTGTTTCACTGGAGTAGTGACTCCTTGGCTTTTCATTATAGGAGCTATATTCTACCCATTCATGGTGATCTTGTGTCCTTCTGATGGAATAAAAGTTGACACATTTGTGCCTTTGCTTATGTGCTCCTCCTCCTGGAATGCCCATGGCTCTAAACTTGGTAAACTTTATTCATACTTTAAAGCCTAAGTCAATGGTATCTTCTTGAAGATTTGCCGTACAGAGCAGGCAGTCAATAATTAATGCTTCTTTACACTTATTAAAATGTGTGGTCAAATATATAAATCTTTCAACAAGATTCTTTTAAACAAATTTTACATCATATAGTTGCTGATTTCTAGCTAGTAATGTTGGATTTAAAACTAGCGGTGAATTTCAAAGACTTGAATTAAAAACTTCATACTGCCCCTTACTATTTAAAAAAAAGGCTCTTCTAAATGTCCATCAACTGATGAATGGATAAAGAAATTGTGGTTTATATACACAATGGAATACTACATGGCAATGAGAAAAAATGAAATATGGCCTTTTGTAGCAACATGGATGGAACTGGAGAGTGTGATGCTAAGTGAAATAAGCCATACAGAGAAAGACAGATACCATATGGTTTCACTCTTATGTGGATCCTGAGAAACATAACAGAAACCCATGGGGGAGGGGAAGGAAAAAAAAAAAAAAAAAAAAAAAAAAAAAAAAAGAGGTTAGAGTGGGAGAGAGCCAAAGCATTAGAGACTGTTAAAAACTGAGAACAAACTGAGGGTTGATGGGGGGTGGGAGGGAGGGCAGGGTGGGTGATGGGTATTGAGGAGGGCACCTTTTGGGATGAGCACTGGGTGTTGTATGGAAACCAATTTGACAGTAAATTTCATATATTAAAAAATAAAAATAAAAAAAAAATAAAAATAAAAAATAAAATAAAATAAAATAAAAAAAAAAATAAATAAATAAAAAAATAAAAAAATAAAAAAAGGCTCTTATATTCCAATAGTGGAATGCTTTTTGTTTTTTCTTTTATCCTACATAAATGTCTTAGTTTCCTTTTATTTATCTTTTTCTATTACACTGTGCAGCAGACTTGGCTTATCTTCATGTACATCATATTTTTTATCATGACTGCTATTTTCTAACCTTTCATCACATGATAAACTAATCCATTGATGTATTATCATATCTGGGAGCATGCCATATCCAGGAGCGAATCTTACAGTTATTACAGCTCAGTTTTTTTTAATGAAAGTATACATTTTTACTAAAGGAATTTTGCCTTTTGAGGGTTTTTTTTTCCAACTAAGACAAACTCTTTAGATGTTTTTATTATCATTTTGATAATTACTGCTACTTCTCATACAGTTTTATTTTTATGAATAAATTGCCTGAAAGGGTGACTTTGGCTTCCCAGGAGCCATTTATGCTGACTTTCTGGTTTGTGTTAAGGTCACCAAACAAGTAACTTCAAAATTAGCAAGGTATTAGTATATTAAATATGAAATGAGATTTTTTAAAAAGTGTATATGAGTGGATAGCATCTGAATTCCTCTTAGGGAGACAAATGTTTTTGAAAAGGAAACTGCCTGTGGTGTGGAAGATGAGGACTGAGGATTACAATATATGGAAGCATTAGTCAAGTGTTCAGCAAAGAAAGTTATCACAAATTTGGGAGTTTCAGTGAGGACAAGAAAAGTGAGAGAGGGATTAGTCAGACAGGGGAAGTGCTCAAATTATATGGCAGAAGACTGGAGCCTGAAGAGAGCTAGTTGATGCATAATTTCTTCTAGCAGAGCTATTGAAGGAGTTTTAAGAAAGGGGTTATCTAATATTCAGTTTTAAAATGTTTTCTATGTAACTTTGTGCTGTAACTGCCTCTTCCGTTGTCTTAAAATTTCAGAGAAGTCATCTACACAAATAATTGACATGATTTTGAAGAAATCAAGGAAAAGTCTTTGCCCCTTCCTGTTTTGTATAAGACAGAGCACACAGAATAATCACTGGGGATGAGATAACAGTAACACTCAGAGTTCAGCAAGAATAGAAAATGAGACCTGCTGGTGTACATGAAAACACCAGCTAATAAACATCTCTCTGAAGTTAGAGTAGTGGGGAAAGGGTGCAGGTTTCCTACTTCCTGAAGTGATAGAAGGGTTGAATAAATTTTATGTTAATCTTAAAAAAAAAGTGTTGGGGTGCCTGGGTGGCTCAGTTGGTTAAGTGTCTGACTTTAGCTAAGGTCATGATCTCGCAGTCCATGAGTGTGAACCCCACTTTGGGCTCTGTGCTGACAGCTCAGTACCTGGGGCCTGCTTGAGATTCTGTGTCTCCCTCTCTTTCTGCCCCTCTCCTGCTCTGTCTCCCTCTTTCAAATATAAATATATGTTAAAATTTTTTAATAAAAAAGCAGTGTTAATTTTGTTGACATTTGGGATACATGTATAAATGATAAATACCAGAACTATAAAAATTACTTTTATAAAAAATTTTTTTCTAGAAAATGGTACTATCAATCCAGATTTTTTCTTTGTCATCTGATTATGTCATATTTTTTATGTCATCCATGTGTGTGTGCTGACACTGGGACATGGAATGGAACAGAATCCAAAAGCCATGATTCAGGTTCAAATCATTGTTTGGAAATATCATGGTGACAATACTAGTTCATGCCTGGTGCTTCACTAGCTGTGTGATATCGGGCATGTATCTCAGTAGTGTTATGCCTCAGATTTTGTTTTTGTTGTTGTTGTGTTTTGTAAAAAAGGAAATAATAATCTTGGGACACCTGGGTAGCTCAGTCATTTAAGTGTCCAATTCTTGATTTAGGCTCAAGTTGTGATTTCATGGTTCATGGGATCCAGCCCTGCCTCTGGATCCACACTGCCAGCTTGGGATTCTCTCTCCCTCTCTGCCCCCCACCCCTGCTCCTCACCTTGCCCACAGAGTCTCTCCCTCTCTTTCTCTGTCTCAAAATAAATAAACTTAAAAAAAAATCTCGGAATAGCTTTGAGAATTAAATAATATAACATATGCAAAACATTAAGCACAGTGCCTGGAACCAAGTAAGCATTCAATGAATGGTAGCATTATTTATTTGTTTGGCTTAAAATTATTATTTGGAGAAAAAAAGTTAACATTGGTAAAATTATTCACATTCCTTTCAATTCTTATCATTCCAGAGAGCATTGTCTGTAAACATTTGAGAAGGATTTTTGGAACAGAATTTTAAAGAAGTTAGGTTTTTTAGCCTACATCAATGTCAATCTCATGGACACAATAAATTTATACTAACTGAATGAGGCCTATGGGAAATCTCAAGTGACCCAAGGGCGTTAGTTTCCTTCAAATCCTCCTACCAATTGATTTGTCATCCTGAGACTGAATTAGCCTAGGTTGAGACATAATCTTTCACAGATGCCTCACAAACTGAGAAATCACTAGAAGAATCCATAGCAGCTGGTGGCACAAAAGCCAAAGTCATAGATTGCATGTTGAATATGTAATGCTGCCACTCTAACCTTATCCCAGAAAATTTTCTTTTATCATTAAGATTTAAGTATCAGAGTTTAGGACTTCCTCCATATTCTAGAATGTGGCTTGAATATCATAGATTAGAGATGATGAAAAAGACTTTGTTATAGTAGGAGGCAACTCTTTCTTAAAATTGAGAAAATTGAATCCCAGGAATGTTAGTAACTGCTCAAGTCCATAGCAAGTCATGTAAGTCATGTACTTCTTTTAAATGAAATAAAAGTAGAAAACTATATGGTCTGACCTCTAGTATGGTCACCGGTAATTAATTTTTGTTACAACCTTGTTGAGACCTAATTGACATACAATAAACTGCATATACTTAAAGATTATATGTTTATTAGTATATATATATATATATATATAGAGAGAGAGAGAGAGAGAGAGAGAGAGAGAGAGAGAGACTAATAAAGCCCTCACAACAATTAAAACAATGTACATATTCTTCACCCTCTAAAAATTCATCATGTCTTTTTGTGATATCTTCCTGCTGCCCTCCCTTGCTGCCCTTCCTTGCACCCCACCTCTATTGTCCTAAGCAATATATGATATATAATATATATAATGATTATTATAGTTTAATTTGCATTTCCTAGAATTCTTATGAATAATTACACATTGCCTATATTTTGTTTGGCTTCTTTCGCTCAAAAAATTATTTTGAGATCTATATCTGTCTTTGCAAATATCAACATTGTACCCTTTTATTGCTGAAAAATATTCCATTCTGGAATGTACCACAGTTTGTTATTCATTTACCTAGTGTGCAGGTGGTGATGGTAGACATTAGGGTTATTTACAGTTTTTGGCTATTAAAAATAAAGTGGCTATGAGCATATATACAAGTCTTTGTATACAAGTCTTTGAGTCAGACTTGCTTTTGTTTTTCTTGGGTAAATACCTAGGACTGGGTGAAATATTTGAATCATTTTGTAGGTATGTGTTTAACTTTTTAAGAAATGGCCAAACTGTCTTCCAAGGTGTTGGACCGTTCCCAACAGCAGCATATGAAAGTTCCAGTTGCTCCACATCTTTACCAACATTTTGTGTAGCCAATCTTTTTTATTTTAGCCATTCTTCTGGATGTGTAGAGGTATGTCATTTCAGTTTTTATTTGTATTTTACTACTGACTAATGATATTGAGCATATTTTCATGTGCTTGTTTGCCATCTATATCTTTGATAAAATACCTATCATGATCTTTTGCCCATTGTTTGATTATGCTGTTTATTTTCTTGGTACTGAGTTGTAAGAATTTTTTACATTATTCTGGATAAAAGTCCTTTGTCAGAAATTTTATCTTGCTTTCACATTGGTTGAATGCAAGTGGTGAGATCAGATGTCCTTACCTTCTTCCTGACTTAAGGGGTAAACATTTCACCACCCAGATGTTGCCCTTTATCAGGTCAAGGAAGTTCCCTTACATTTATTTAACACAATTTTTTTTTTTTGTTTTTTGGTTTTTTTTGGACAGAATTCCCTTAGTGCCATAGGAGAGAGCATATCTGTGATATTAGCATTCTCCACAGGCATAGAACCTCTTATGTAAAAGTAAAAGTTGAAAGCATGTATGGGAATCAAGCTATACTAGCCACACTAGAAACTAATACTTTCTTCTGAGAGGAATGAAAAAATATCAATACACGTGCCTGTGTTCTTTCTATGCTTATGGTAGAAATTAATAGTTGATCAAGCATTCTTTCCCAGGGACCCCAAATGCAGACAGAGACACCAGATCATCACAGTCTAAGTAGCCACTAGAGTTGGCATGTGTGATGAAAATTTGCTATCCCTTATCTATATAATATTTCCATATAAAACATAAAAAAAATTCAGTGATTTGGCAGAATACAGATGTGGGTGTGATATCACCTGGTTTCTGGATATGGTCAGTAAACAACTTTAGAAAATCATCTTATAGCTTTGGGAGGCTTTTCATAAATATTCCTTCAAACAACCTTGCGGAGAGGGCAAGGATCTGGAGAAGCCTGATCATTTAGGAAACTGTAGAACCATAAGATGTTCCTGAAGGAAAGTTTTCTTAGTATCATCTAACTCAGAAGTACTGTTTTTAGCTTCAGAATATTTTCTTTTAAAGAACCTTACAAAAAGTCCAATATATAATAAGCCAGGTAAAATTAAGACTGTATAGTTTCCTCATGCCCCACTCTTCCATCTCTTGGGAGCCCCTGATATATCTCTTTGAAAAATGCTAATGCTCCATTGAGCAAAGTTTCAAAACCACTGATCTTATCCAACTTTCACTTTATGAAGGTTGAAGTGTAAGGAGTGATGTCAGGTGCCTAAGATCACCCGGGTAGAGAATGACAAATGAGACTTGAAGACAGCCATCTTGATCCTGGTCTGATATTTTCTTCTGTATTATATACATATGAGTTGTTAAAGATAATATTAAGACTATATGGCTACATAAAACTTTACAAAGCACTCTTTCACTTATGATATCATTTGGTTCCCAAGCATCTTCATTTCCAAATCAGGAAATTGAGGCTCAAAGAGAAGTAACTTTCCCAAGATCACAGAACTGATATGTTGTTATATTGAGGCTCAAGTACAGCATTACCTATACTTAAGCTAATATGCCATGCATTCTCTGTACCCACAGAAATTCAGAGCTCATAGACTTCTGCCAAGTTCTAGACTCGTATATCCAACCACTCATGGGCTCTCTTCATCTCCACCTTTAATGCCCCACAGATATTCCCAACTTGTCACATCCAAGGTTGAACTAACATCTCTGTTCCCCCCTCAAACACATGTAGATGGGGGTTGGACATCTGTGTTTCAAAAAGTCTCCCTAGATAATACTAATGTACAGCTGGGATGATGAACCTTTTGTCTAGAGAATAGAACCCCAGCTCCTTAACACAGCAAACAAAATCTCTGTGACATTCCAGGCCACATCTCTAATCTGATCCTCTGCTACTCTGTGCCTGACACTTTGTACTCTAGGATCATAATATTTGCAGTTTATTGAACTTGATACATTCTTTCACCCTTTTGCACAATGTGTTTCTTCTGTCTTCCCAGATACCTAGCAAACTCTTATTTATCCTTGAAAACCCTGCTCAAGCAGTGTCTCTCGTGTGAGGATTTAACTGACCTCTTCAGGCTCAGCTCAGGCTATTCTTGTTTCATCTTACTATGTACATTACTCTATTATTACATTTATAATAATAACTCACTTAAATGGTAGTCTCCTTATTAGACTGTTGACAGACCCTTACCTTGTTCATATTTTTTCATGTAATGGAAATGAAGTTTTTCCTGTCTATCACCACTTCTCATTTTCCCTCATTTTGCTTCAGTACAATTTTCCTGATTTTGTAAGACCATGCTTTCTCCTGTACATGAAGGAACCATTAACTTAGTTCACGGGCATCTCCTGCATGTTATCTATAACAGAAGTGAAGGGATTGGCAGCAAAAGTAAGGAAAGTTAATAATCTTTTAAAGTTAATAATATCTAGAGATAGATGACCACAGACAAAAGTACTATTAATTGACCAGTTAAACAACACATATTTATTATGTATCTGTTCTATGTTTGGCACTGTATTAGACATCCCAGCATTACAATAATATGTAATCTTCTTTACCTGAGATTGCAAACTCTCTAGTTTGCCACCTTGACCCATATGAAGGACTTGAGGTATGTCAAGCATATTTGAAGTTTAATGATGAATAAATAGGGAGCAACTAATATTTACTCCCAAAACCTTAAAATAAGAAGAATAAGCAACACATTATATGATTTGTTTATAAGGGCGTTTTCCAGCCTTATGGTAGATCCCTATAATTATTCGAGTCTCTTCTTGTTAATACAAGGGTCTGATCCCTGTTAAAATGTAAGTAACCTCAGAAAGGAAAACATTAAGTTATTATTAATTAAATATGTCTTCCCGTTAATGAAATACGTAGGAGTAGAGTTTTTAGGAGGACAGAGGATGAGAGCAGAAGGGAGCATAGAAAAGAGGCATTGGCAAGTGGGCAGAAAGTTGAGTGGAGTGCTGAGAGAGTAGGTGACTCCACAAAGGCCTTGTCACATGAGTTATGGATGATTGTTTTGGGTGAGCTAAATTAAGGTGGATTGTTATATAAGATTAGAAGAATACTAAAATTTGGCTATTTCTAATAATTTTCAAAAATTTATGTACTAATATAAAAAGTAAGTAAGTACTAGAGTGAGCGAATCAAAAAAGTTATTGGTAATGAAGCCACTATGTTAGAGACAACCAAATTGTCCAATGATTGAGATAGGTCAATAAATTATGATACTTGCAAACATTGGACTTCTTTACAATTATGGCAAGTGATATTCTAAGATAGTACATAATTTCTTAAGATATTATAGGATAGGAAATATATTCAGGATAAATAGTGAAGTAAAAAATTGTATTATAAAATAATATATAATATGTGATTCTAGATTTGGGGGGGAAGATAGATAGATAGATAGATAGATAGATATAGATAGATAGACAGACAGATAAAGGATATGGATAAAGTATCTAACCCTGATGTTAAGTGACTACCTTTTCAGGAAATGGGGGAAGAGACTATAAACATTCATTTTAAGGAAATAAAATTTTTTGCCTATCTATGTTCTTTAATTTTATTTTGAATTACAATTTTAAAACTTTTATCACCTTTTTAAAGGAAGTCCAGTTAGAAGTTATAAAATTCTAATGCATTCTGTAAGATCACATTAAATTATTAATTTTAAGGGACTTTGTGGGTGAATGTGCCAGTGAGTACATGACTAAGAACCCCAGTAAGGACTTTGCAAAGAACAGAAGTGTCAAAGTTGGCCAGAGGATCACTATGTAAGATCCTTTATATGACAAAAACAAACAAACTTATCCAAAAAAGTAAAAAAAAATTTAATCTTTTAATTTTTTTAATTTTAATTCCAGTATAGTTAACATATAGTGTTAATTAGTTTCAGGTGTATACTATAGTGCTTCAACAATTCTATACATTACTCAGTGCTCATCATGATAAGTGTACTCTTAATTCCCTTCCCCTGTTTCACCCATCCCCCCACCCACCTCCCCTTTGGTAACCATCAGTTTGTTGTCTATAGTTCAGAGTCTGTTTTTTGGTTTGTCTCTTTTTTTCTTTGTTAGTTTGGTTTCTTAAATTCCACATAAGAGTGAAACATGTGGTTATTTGTCTTTCTCTGACTGACTTATTTCACTTAGCATTATACCCTCTAGATCCATCCATATTGTTGCAAAGGGCAAGATTTCATTCTTTTTTATGGTTGAGTAATATTCCATTATATGTATATACCACCTCTTCTTTATTCATCTAGAAGTGGGACTGCTTCTATAATTTAGCTATTGTATTTAATGCTGAAATAATCATAGAGGTATATTTATCTTTTCAAATTAGTGTTTTTGTATTCTTTGGGTAAATACCCAGTAGTGGAATTACTGGATCATATGGTAAACTCAAAACCATTAGAAGTCATGAAATAATAAAGGTTAGAAATAAATGAAATAAATAAGTGAAATAGAAACTAAAAAAATAAAAATAAAAATAAAAAATAAAAATAAAAAAACAAACAAAAAACCAATAGAACGGATCAGTGAAACCAGGAGCTAGTTCTCTGGAAAGATCACAAAATTGATAAAGCTTTAGCCAGATTCATCAAAAGAGAGAGAGAAAGAGGGGTGGGGGGACTCAAGTAAACAAAATTAGAACTGAAAGAGGAGAAATAACAACTGACACCACAGAAATTAAAAGGATTATAAGAGAATATTATGAAAAATTATATGCCAACATATTGGACAACCTAGAAGAAATAGATAAATTCCAAGAAACATATAACTTCCCAAAACAGAATCAGGAAGAAAGAGAAAATTTGAACAGACCAATTACCACCAATGAAATTAAATCAGTAATCAAAAATATCCCAACAAATAAAAGTCCGGGAACACATGGCTTCATAGGTGAATTCTACCAAACATTTAAAAGAAGAGTTAATACCTATTCTTCTCAAACTATACCAAAAAAAAAAAAAAAAAAAAAATAGAAGAGGAAGAAAAGTTTCCAAATTCATTCTATGAGGCAAGTATTACCCTGATTTCAAAACCAGATAAAGGCACTACAACAAAAAAGAACTCCAGGCCAATATCTCTGGTGAACATAGATGCAAAAATCCTCAACAAAATATAGCAAATTGAATCCAACAACACATTAAAAAATCATTCACTCAATCAAGTGGGATTTATTCCTAGGATGTAAAAGTGGTTCAACATTCACAAATCAAACAACATGATACATCACATCAACATGAGAAAGGATAAAAACCATATGATCATCTCAATAGATGGAGAAAAAGTATTTGACAAAGTGCAACATCTATTCATGATAAAAACCCTCAACAAAACAAATTTATAGGGAATATACCTTAATGTAATAAACACCCACATATGAACATATTAACAAATGAAAAACCCACAGCTAACCTGATACTCCATGGGGAAAAACTGAGAGCTTTTCCCTTAAGGTCAGGAAAAAGCCAAGGATGTCCACTCTCATTGCTTTTAGTCAATGTAGTACTAGAAGTCCTAGCCACAGCAGTCAGACAAGAAAAAGGAATAAAAAAACATATAAATTGGTAAGGAAGAAGTAAAGCATTCACTATTTGCAGATGACATGTTACTATATATAGGAAACCCTAAAGACTCCACCAAAAAACTACTAGAACTAATAAGTAAATCCAGTAAGGTCGCAGGATACAAAATCAATATACAGAAATCCGTTGCATTTCTATATCTAATAATGAAGTAGCAGAAGGGAAATTAAGAAAACAATCCCATTTACAATTGTACCAAAAATAATAAAATACCTAGGAGTACACCTAACCAAGGAGGTGAAAGAACTATACTGTGAAAACTATAAAATATTGATGAAAGAAATTGAAGATGACACAAATATAAATGGAAATATATTCCATGTTCATGGATTGGAAGAACAAATATTGTTAAAATGTCTCTATACCCAAAGCAATCTATAGATTTAATGCAATCCCTATCAAAATACCAACAACATTTTTCATAGAACTAGAACAATCTTAACATTAGTTTGGAACCACAAAAACCCTAAATAGCCAAAACAATCTTGAAGAAGGAAAAAAAAAAAAACCTGGAGATATCACAATCCCAGATATCAAGAGGTACTGCAAAGCTGTAGTCATCAAAACAGTATGGTATTGGCATAAAGATAGACACATAGATAAATAGAACAGAATAGAGAGCCCAGAAGTAAACCCACACGTATATGATTAATTAATCTTTGACAAAGAATCCAACAATATGCAATGTGAAAAAGATAGTCTCTTCAACAAATGGTGCTGGGAAAACTGGACATACAAAAGAATGAAACTGGATTACTTTCTCATACCATCCACAATAATAAAGTCAAAATGCATTAAGGTCCTAAATGTGAGACCTGAAACCATAAATATTAGAAGAGCACACAGGCAGTAATTTCTCTGACATTGACCATAGCAACATTTTGCTAGATGTGTCTCCTAGGAGGGAAACAAAAGCAAAAGCAAACTATTGGAACTACATCAAAATAAAAAGCTTGTGCATAACAAAGGAAGCAATCAACAAAACTAAAGGACAACATACTGAATGAGGGAAGATATTTGAAAATGACATATCCAAAAAAGTTAGTATCCAAAATAACACCAAAAACAAAAAACAAAAACAAATACAAATAATCCAGTTAAAAAATGGGCAGAAGACATTTCTTCAAAGAAGACATACAGATGGCCAGTAGATACATGAAAAGATGTTCAATATCACTCATCATTGGGAAACACAAAGACCCAGGGAACAAGTATTGGTGAGGATGTGGAGAAAAAGGAACCATCGTGCATTGTTGGTGGGAATGCAAACTGGTGCAGCCACTGTGGAAAACAGTATGGAGGTTCCTCAAAAAATTAAAAATTGAATTAAAAATATTTAAAGTCAAATGAGATTTGCAAGGCAAACAACTCCATTCATGGAAATAAACATCTTTGACAACGATGAAAATTCTAGACCACCTGACAATTGAAGATACTAGTACAAATGATGCCAACTGCCAAAATAGATGATATGCAAGTATGAGGAAGATTACACATGTAAGTGAAACTACATGTACCCTAAATGCTTCCATTTCTTAGTCTGGGGAAATTAGCCATCCCAGTAACATCATTAATATAAACCATAAAAACTAAATGTGAAATTCAAAAGAGATTGCATGGAAGGATGTATTTATTACTATATTTAATCAACATACTGCACAGTGTCTGCCTATACATGTCTTACTCCTTGCCCCCTTTTGAACTCAGGATCAGATTTTTGGGAGCCTGTTCTACTTCTCCAGTATTTAATTCAAGGAAACAGTAAA
Source organism: Panthera pardus (assembly GCF_024362965.1). Lineage (NCBI taxonomy): Eukaryota > Metazoa > Chordata > Mammalia > Carnivora > Felidae > Panthera > Panthera pardus. Next base: position 85,911,535 of record NW_026526721.1, read on the forward strand.
TCAGAGATTAAAATCTCCTCATATAATTCTTGGATTCTCATTTTTTTTAATTAAGCTTACTGACTGTCAGTGGCATTATAAAACAAAATGTCTAACTTTTCCACTATCTCCTAAAATGTCCGCTGCAAGCAGAATCAAAATTAACAAAAGGAACAACTCAGAAATAATACAAAGATCTCTGTGGTGCATTAACACTAGGAGGAATTTAAATGCAACATGCAAATATCAAATGACATTTACAAAGCACATACCCTGTCTAATTCTTCTGTGAGCTAATACGGTAATTACAGATGTTATACTTTCCAACAAAATCACCAGTGAGAATATAGCAGCCAGAAAAATTTGAATCATGGGGGAAAAGACACAAAGAATTACTGAAACTCTCACCCACTCACATAAAAAATTCAGACAGTTGATTCTGCTAATACTGGCTGACTGCTCCTTTTCCTCCTTAAAAATAACTGTGAGGAGGTACCTGTTAGAATAAATATCATATCTATATCTATATCTGTATATTCATCTGTTATATGTATTTGTATATCTGCATGTAAGTATATCTATCTAATTTGGGCTTCAGTCTGACATATTAAATAATCTGTTGCTATGGTAAATTAAGACTACCAATTCTGAAGAGTATCCAGTTTGTAACCAATGACTAACTACACCTTATCAAGCAAAGCCATACTCTGAAACAGTTCAGCTTAATAGAACATTCTGCAATGATGGAAATATTCCACCTGCATTCTCCAATACACTAGCCACTAGTCCCATGTGGTTATTGAGCATTTAAAATATGTTGGAAAAACAAAAAAATAAAAAAAGAAAGAAACAAAAGAAATGTGGTTAATGTGACTGAAGAACTAATTTAATATATTTTCTTTAACTTTAGTTAATATTAAGCCAGATTTTCTGTTCACTACCACGTTGGGCAGTGGCTTTAAAGTAAAAAAGCTCAAGAGATCATAGTGACGAAATGCAATACAAGTAAGAAAGCCTCCATTTGCTTATCAGCTGCTTGCATATGAACAACTTGAGCTTCTATTCCCTTCTATAGAAGTAAGCCATGGATTGGTGACAGAGAAGGTAATGAGTGGAAGACACTCAAGCTATTTGAGATGTTTAGGATTGTTTCTTGAATGTATCATACATTACTCATCTCTGTTTATGCAGTAAACAGTGCAGTTCCTAGAATAGAATAGATGGTGAATGTTTATTTTTTACTATTTTGAATAAGGTTTATCAAAATTAGAGACAAATCCAAGCATCTGAATTCTAAAAATATAAAACAAACAAAAGACAGTTGACTGTGTTCTCTTGTCCATGATTTGTTTTGGACAAACTTTGGCTGTTTGTACATACCCGATAAATATTACCATGTTGAAATCAGACATTTAAAACTTTATTACTGTTAAAATACAGAATGTCCCCATAAAAATATCTTCACAGAGATTTGATTTAATTTTTTCCCACACCTGTATAAACAATGGCTATGTGAAAAAAAAATTCTCATGTTATGTAAAGCTCTGAATACACTATTATGTTGTTTCATTTATGTTCTAGGTAAGATTCCAAGTGCCTATTTCACTTTATAACTTAGGGCTAGAAAGAAAAATTTATCTCAGTTAACCGCCATGCTCCATTTTTAAGGAGAGCTGTGTATTTACTTGGAGGAATATGAACCTCTTGGTCTTGGTAGCGAGGAAGCTCTGACAAACAAAATAAAAGGTAAGGTGCACTGTTGGGAGACAATTCCATGGCATTCTCATCTTTCTGCATGTCTTTCAAGTGAGGCACTAACTACTCTTTGTTCTGGATTATTTTTTGAAGATTTTTTTTTATAGCAAACAGCTTTGAAAGAGATAACACTTCCCTCCAGAGCAAAGTACAGGTGGACTACTGACCATTATAAAAGATTTAGATTCTCTGAGCCCAGAGTTGCTGTCCTGTCATACAACCCATTGTCTGTGCTGATATCACCTGGCTTTCTTCGTACCACCCTGTGGCAGCTGAGACTCAGGGAATAGTTGGGGTGTAGAGGAGTTTGGGGGGTTGGGGGGGCTCGGAGGGGGGACTGTAATTGGCTACTGCTAATGGCTGTAACAGTTCTTTGTCTCTGACTCAGGAGTCTCATGAATTCTTCCAGCATACATGAAACTGTGGCAGGCCAATTGTTAATTTGCAAGGAGGTTAAAACCCCAGACTCTTTCTTAAAATTTTTTTTTTTTTAACGTGTATTTATTTTTGAAACAGAGACAGAGCATGAACGGGGGAGGGGCAGAGAGAGAGGGAGACACAGAACTGGAAGCAGGCTCCAGGCTCCGAGCCATCAGCCCAGAGTCTGACGCGGGGCTCGAACTCACGGACCGTGAGATTGTGACCTGAGCTGAAGTCGGACGCTTAACCGACTGAGCCACCCAGGCGCCCCAAAACCCCAGACTTTTAATAGATCTTGATGCTCTCATGTTGCAAAAATCCTAACCTGGGTTTTTGGTATGATTCTGTCCTCTACATTACATGGCTCTTGATTATCATTTTAGCTGATTTATTTTATGTGTCTTTTAAAAGTTGAAAATTCAAATATTTCAATCATCTAAGAGTGAACAGAATGGTGATAAATTTTATGACTGCAATTTTCTATGGGTTTTTTTTAATACAATATGGTTCTTTTATATAATAGAAGTATACATAAGACATCTTTCCATCTGTATATTTTCATGATGGTAAAGTACACATGATATATAATTTACCATTAGTAACATATTTTTAATCTTTAAAATTGATTGCATTAACTAAAACTATGAGAATTTAAGGGCAAAACAAGCTCTTAAATAAGTTTCAAGGTGTTCATCAAAAGATGAATGGTGGGGGAGGGGTGGGGACCCAAGACTGAAATCAGATGGGAAAGCTGGAGTATTATTATAGAAGCCTGAGCTCATTGTTGCAAAAACTGGTGTGAGAATCAGTAGAAAGCAAAAAAGAGCCATCTCAGGGTAAGGTCAGTCATGGTAGCAAAACAACAGACAGGGTACACCAAAGAACACAGATCAAAAAAATCAACAGAGCAAAAAGGTAGCCCACAAAAATGGGAGAAAATATTTGCAAATCATATATTTGAAAAAGAGTTGATATCTTGAATATATGAAGAACTCATAACTCGACAGAAAAAAAAGGAAACTTATTAAGAAATATGCAAAGGATTAAAAAAATAAGTGTTTGCAAGGATGCAGAGAAATTGGATCCCTGTGTGCTGTTGGTGGGAATGTAAAATGGTGTAATGGCTATGGAAAACAGTATGCAGGTACCTCAAAAAATTAAAAACAGAACTACCATATGATCCACCAATTCCACTTCTGAGCATATACCCAAAAGAATTGAAAGCAAGGTCTCAAAGAGAAATTTTTGTGTGCAAATTTGTTCACAATAGCTAAAAATTGGAAGCAACCCAAGTGTCCATTGATGTATAAATGGATAAACAAAATGTAGTATATACATAAAATGGAATATTAGCCTTTAAAAAGGAAGGGAATTCTGACAGTGCTACAACATGAATGAACCTTGAAGACAATATGCTAAGTGAAATAAGCCAGTCACAAAAAGAAATACTGTATGATTCTACTTATATGAGGAACCTAGAGTAGTTAAAATCATAGAGACAGAAAGTAGATTGGTAGTTTCCAGGGGCTGGGGGGAGGGAGCAATGGGGAGTTGTTCTTTAATGTGTATACGTTTTCAGTTTTGCAAGATGAAAAGAGTTCTAAAAATTGGGACTATACAACAATATGAATGTAACATTGTGGAACAGTATGCTTTAAAAATGATTAAGATGGTTAACTTTTATGTGTATTTGACTACAATTTAAAACACACACACACACAAGACAGGGAAGAATAGAACTTGGTCAGGTTCTCAAAATGGGGTGTAACTCAGGAGTTTATAACCCTGAGTTCAAAGCTAATCTCCATTTAAGTCTCCAAGGCTTCTTTCACTCCACCTAATTACAGTGGGTTCAAGAAGAATTTTCGATTTTCCTTTCATGCAAAACGTAGCCTTAAAGTCAATTAGACACATTTTGATAGTGTCATAAACATCTTCAGATTAGTAGTGACTCAAAATAAGGGAATTATACCCTCTTTTTTAACTTTAAAATGATTTTTTAAATTTTTTTTCATGTTTATTTTATTTTTGAGAGAGAGAGAGAGAGACAGAGTGTGAGCAGGAGAGGAGCAGAGAGAGAGGGAAACATGGAATCCGAAGCAGGTTCCAGGCTCTGAGCTGTCAGCACAGGGCCCAATGCAGGGTTCGAGCCCACGAACTGTGAGATCATGACCTGAGCCGAAGTCCGACTGAGCCACTAAAATGATTTTTAGTTACACAACTAATGTATAAATTTATCCCCTTGTAAAACACTAAAACATTACAGTTTAGGTCAAAGAACTTTGATGACTGAGGCAATAGACCTCAGGTGCCTACCCCAACATTTATTCTCCTTTTTTGACTTAGTAATGAAACCCCTCATTTAACCTGGAGACACAGTCAGGTAAAACAGCAACAGCATTGTACATTCTCTTTTGCAATTGGAATCTACCATCTGACAAAATTCAGGCTGATAAAATGGATATCAAAATGTTTTATGACAACATCTGTGAAATTGTCTTAAAGGATAGCTGCTACATGTGTTATATTCCTCTTTTTTTCCTCTTTGTTCCTCCGTCCTACCCCCTGGAATTTAGAAGTGATGGCTGGCACATGAGTCATCATTCTGGGCATGAGAATTAAGGTCACACTGTAAGGATGGCAGAGAAGAATGCTGAAAGTAACCTCTCTTCTTATCTTCATGGTATCTTCATACTTGCACTTTGCATCTCTGGACTTCCCTTATATGAGAGAATAAGTCACTATTAGGTAGGCTTTTTTGTCACACAATGCTAAAACTAACCCTGAAAGACTATCATCATTATTTGGATCCCTTCTTTGAACTATTCCACTCTCATCTGAAGGTAACACTGTCACCAGTTTGGTGTGAAACCTTCCATACTTGTCCTATAGACTTATGTGCGCCCACAGAAAATATATAGTGTTGCTTTTTGAGATTTTATGTTTTAGTTTTCTTACCGAAATGTCATCACAGATTTTATGCTATGCATAGTGTTCTGCTACTCACAATTTACTTAATCTCAGGTGTAGTATATTCTGAAGCAGATGCTTTCAAATGTAAAAACATGATATGCAGCCTGACTAGAGCTCAGAATGCTCCTTCAAGGGACAACTGCATTCATACACTTTACAAGACATATATGACTGCTAAAATAACAACAACAACAACAAAGAGCAACAATAGCAACCACCATATAGACAAATACCTGGAGAGCATGAAATGGCTTCTACTGGTAAAGTGACCACTTTAGAAAAGTGGTCCTGTTGATGAGAGAGTTTGAGGCAGCCTGAAGGGCAAAGCACAAGCTAGCACTCCACCCCCACCCTGACTCCAGGTGGAATCTGTGTGATATTCCTTGGACACTCCTGGCTACCCAAGAACAAAGGAAAGGGGTTTAAGTGCTTGCCATGGTAATGTGGGAAACTAAGGCAAAGGTAAAATTAAATTCCCTTACAGCCTATAGCCCACTGACAACTCCTTGAGACAAGCAGAGTGACCTCCCTTTAGGAGCTCAGCAGCCTCAAGAGTTACACTTTGCTGGGGACAAAAGAGAACCTTATCTTAACAATATTCCAACCTTGAGGAACCTGTAAATCAACTTCCTTTATCTCAATGCCCCAAGATATATGCTGGCAATCATACTCCAAGCTTATTGCCTCCCATTTACATCTAAAGGGTCTCATGACTGAGGTTTTATTAAATGGTAAGTGGTGTTTCCCTAGCAACAGCTAGCCCCTCAAGGTCCTGGAAACCTTTCTTCCAAAATTCCTTAGAGCCATACTCTACCCTGACCCCCTCCTAACCTGAAGGTATATAATGAGTTACCTGTCACAACCTCAGTGCAGCTCTTCCTGTCCATGGGTCCTGTCCCCATGCTTTAATAAAATCACCTTTTTTGCACCAGAGAGGTCTTCAATAATTTTCTTGGCCATTGGCTCCAGACCCCATGAACCCCCCATCACCCCAAAACTTCATCACTGTTACTCCGCTATCCTAGATTTGCTAAAAGTAACTTATGAAGCTAGCTTAAGGAGGAGAGTCTGATTTGCCCTATATAAATGGAAATCAGGCTGGAAATAACTCTCCCACAGGTCTTTCCATTCTAGAAGTTTAAGTCTGAGGACTTTTCTGCTTCAAATCAGCTATTTAAACGTCAGAATTTTATGTCAATGTGGTTCTTCATAGTGATGATGTTTGGGGTTGATGGTGGGGTGGTCTGGAGCTGATGGCCAAGAAAGAATTCTTGAAGATGTCTTTGGTGCAAAGCAGATGATTTTATTAAAGCATGGGAACAGGACCCCTGGGCAGAAAGAACTAAGCTGGGGTTGTGAAGAATGGTTGGTTTTATACTATGGAGTTGGGGAGGTAAAGTCAAAGGGAGGCCTCCAGAAGGACTTTGATATGTTAAAGATGACTCCTAAGATACCTGAGGCCTTGCTATTGTCAAGCTAAGGTTATTTTCCCTCTAGTAAGGCATTAACTTTAGGATGGTAGGGAGTTCCTGGAGAAATGTCATATATACTCTGTATTTACCTCAAGTATTTGTCGATGGGCTGCAGGTTATGAGGAAATTTAATTTTACCTACCATTTCCCTCTGCCTTTGTTTCCCATATCATTGTGGAGGGGTGATGTTGGGGCTCCAGGAAATGGAGTCTTTTGGCTTCTGGAGATTAGGCTATTGATAAGATTGCCTTTTTCTTGTAATTTACTAAGATATTTGTAAACTAAAGGAGACTCCTGTCCTGTATGACTGTGATCTCTATCAGTTGGTCATTTGTTTTCTTTCCTTTCCTTTGTCCTTGGGCCGTCAGAAGTGCCTGAGGAATATTACACACATCCCACCTGGAACTAGTATATGCTAGCTTGCACTTTGTCCTCTGCCCAGCCCATGTTCAGTCATCAGTAGGAGACCACAGCAGCAAATCTGCTGTGACGTATACACATTTCCTGTGAGCATTGTTGCAGGGGAGGCATTTCACCCAACATATTAACATTGCATTTGATTGGTAATTTTCAGACCATGACTTTGAAATGGCCAATGAAGCTTTTGTGACAGATTAAAGCTAACCCTTTTATATTTTGTTTCTCACAATGCTCCTCATTGGAATTTCTGAAGAATTCCAGAATAATAGAAACTGAGCACTAGGCTAGTAGGGCTTGGCACATTTAAGGCACTTAGTAAATGTTCTTTGAATGAGTGAAAGAATGAATGAGTGATTAATAAACAAAGCGAACTAGTCTCTTAAGAGTAATTTTTTAGTTCTGTAAGTAAATGTGTGTTTTCTCCTTCCCCTTGTTTTGGAAATGGAATGATTATCCTTTCCTCACTAGGCACAGATCAGGTTCATTGACATTTGCCTTCTCATTTAGAGACTTTCTGTCATATTCAAGGAACATCAACAATTCCAATTCTGAGAATTGCTCAACCCAGCCATTAATTCAAAATGATTTTCTTCATGCTAATAGAACATCATTGGCAATTTATCTTTTGTGTTGTAAGGAAACAGAACTTCTCTGCCAATGAATGAAATTTTTCAACAATTTGCATGATACCCTAAAGCTCATATACAGGTATATTACTTAAAGTTGGCTCTGACAAGCCCAAACACACTTCTTTAAAGTCTAGGTCAGCTTTCATGTTTCATTGCAGGCTGGCTCCCACATACTGACCTCTCCCAGACTATCCCCTCAGCATTCAGGGTCAGGGGAAAGAGGCAGAATCCAACCTGTGGCGTTAGCAAGAATCCTTTGCATGGCCTTAGCATTTAAATGTTTGCAAAGTACTTTCCCATGTGCCATCCTCCTCCTTGCAACTACCAAAGAGGAAAATGGAGGCTTTAATAATGGTAGCTCTCATTCTACACTAGATAAGGCACTAAGTGCTTTTAGCCATCATCTCATTTATGTGGCTTTACTGTCTGAAGCAGAATCTTAACTCCATCACATTGTATGTAGATGTAACCTTCAGTAATTTTTAAACTTCTCTTAGCTTCAATTTCCCAAACTGTAAAAATGGGAGAGTGATTATAGTATAGAATGCTGCACAGTACAGCGCTGTTTGGTGCATAGGAAACTATCCATAAAAATTAATTATTATTATAATGATCTCCACTGTACAGAATAAAAACTGAGGCTCAGGTTAATTCCTTTGCCAAAATCACACAGTTAGTAAGTGGTGGGGCCACAAGTCAAAAGAATATCTGATTGAAACCAGAATCTAGTGAAATCCACCAATGTTATATTGTTTCTCTGAGAATTAAAGTGGCATTCTGTCATTGTCAGCCCCTGCCCAGGTGAATGCAGTGAGTACCCAGTAGATTAAAGGCTGACCAACCCTCTGTCAAGGCCAATGCAAAACCTCTGAGCAGGAGGCCATTCACTTTTGCTTTGCTAACTGAAGGAATTTGGAAATGGTCTTCTGTTACTCTGCATCTAGGGGATTAAAGAACATGGGGAATTGCTTGATGCGTTGAACACTTTGATGAATTCATAGGCTTGTAATTTCTCAATTCTAAGCCCAACCCTACATCTCCTCCCTCCCACCAAGCCATTTCCATCTGGCTTCCTCCTGTCCTACCATCTTGCAAACTGGAACTGCTCTGTCCTCTCAGGAATGTGGTACCAGAAGCAACTAACTCTCTGGTCAGCTACAGCTGGGACCTGCCAGATACATTTATGACTCTGAAACCCATCCTTGGGTTCTGTGTGCTAAGCATTTCTAAGCACGCAAGCCCACATCTGCCTGTCTCCAAATGGGCACTCTTATCTACTCCACTCTACAGTTTCTAAGATGATGTAGGGATAGGAGAACAAAGTAGATTCTCCTTTTGTTTTTTAAGTTTATTTTTTTATTTTGAGAGAGACAGAGATGAGAAAGTGGGGGGAGAGGAAGAGGGAGAGGGAGACAGAGAATCCCAAGCAGGCTCTGCACTGTCAGCATGGAGACTGGTGTGGGGCTCAAACTCACGAACTGAATCGTGAGATCATGCCTTGAGCCGAAACCAAGAGTCAGATGCAAGAGTCAGACTGAGCCACCCACACACCCTGCAAAGTAGATTCCTAATCATGAAGTGGCCACATAACAGTTGGATTCTTGATCATCAGGTGAAAGCAGGAGGCACCAAGACCATGAGAATGGGTTTCCAGCACCTTGCATGTTGGAGGCCTCAATCCCAACCAGGGAAGCACAGCCTTTACATTCTGCTTTTTTTGAGAAATGACCCTGTGCACTGAGTTAAAAAAAGAAAACAAAAACAAACAAACAAACAAAAACCTCTTTATTTAGTTATATATTTATATACATATTCAATATATAATAAATATAGCTTATATTTACATATATACACATATATAAAATATAATGTATGTATATTAAGACATTTATTTTAAGGAATTGCCTTGTGTGATTACAACAGCTGACAAGTTATGAGATTTGGAGCTGGAGAGCCAGGAGAGCTAAGTTCCATTTTTGTCTTTCTTTTTTTTTTTTTTTTTTTAAAGTTTATTTATTTATTTTGAGGTTTGGGGTGGGAAGGACAGAGAAGAGGGAGAGAGAGAGAGAACCCCAAGCAGGGACCCCGATACAGGGCTCAAACTCACACTGTGAGTTCATGACCTGGGCCAAAGTCCAACGCTTAACCAACTGAGCCACCCAGGTGCCCCATAGTTCCATTTCTAAGGCCAGCTGGCTTGAGACCTAGAAAGAGTGAATGTGTCAGTTTGAATCCAAAGTCACAAAAAAGTGAATATCCCAGTTCAAAGTCAGTTAGGCAGGAAGATTTATTTTTTATTAAAGGGAAAGCCCATCACTCGATGTGGCCCACCCCCACTAGAGAGTGCGATCTGCTTAACTCAGTCTATCTAGTTAAATGATATGCTCATCCAAAAACACCCTCACAGAAATACCCATAATAATATTTGACCAAATATCTGAGCACCCTATGGCCCAGTCAAGTTGACACATAAAATTAACCATAATATTTGGGATGGTTTGGGAAAAAACAGTTTGTTCTCATTTAGAATTGTTTCCCTTTTCTGTCTCTTTTCTCATACATGGCCTCAAGCCAAGGTGGGTTTCTTTGGAGTGACATTAACTTATTGAAACTTCTCTACAGTCCAAGGTAGCCTATTACTAGCCTTGACAATAAATGGAGACTTTGAGAGTTTAAGTAACTTGCCAAGATTATAAAGGATACAGCCAACATTTAAACTCAGTTCTGCCTATCTCTAAACTTTCACTTTTCCATTCTTCCCATGAGACACCTGCTTCTACTTCTCACTAGTTTTCAATTTCCTGTTTAGTCACCTAATCAATACCTCCTTTTTAGCACCACCCACTACTACTCACAACTTCTGAAGATGTAGACTCCCTTTAGACTGTGACCCTACCTATAACTAACTGGGGTTGCATTTCTCTTTGTGGCACTTGATTTATGACCATATCAGCCTCTCCCTGGCCATGATTCTTCTTCTGGCTAGCTCCCCTTCTCTATTACCTCTTCCCTCCACAACCCAGAGTGCTGTGCAACTGGGGTTATGCTGCGAATTATCCCAAGTCCTCATAGGAATTAGAAGTGATAAATCCAGGAGTCAACCCAAATTTTCATATCTTAAGCCCAGTGCACTGGCCTCATGGCCAGGTATCTGCAAAATGGGTGTGTGCTCGATGATCCATTGAGGCAGTGGCAAGAAATTGCTAGAATGTCTATTTTTAATTTACTGTTTTAATTTAAATTTTTATGCTCTGTTATAGTAGTATATATATCATTTATAAATATATACACATGTATTGGAGAATATTACTTTTTTAGATGGATAAGAATGCCAAGTTAGGGCTAAGATTCTGCATTTTTGACAAGCTCTCTGCTGATATCCATATTTTGGTTTGGAGCCATACTTTGAATAGCAAGGGTCTCTATACCACACTGCTTTTCATTTCAAGTGCTATTCAATTCAACTCAAGTGAATTCAATTCAAAGTGCTATGGGGATGCCATGAGAGTTAAATACATGGATATAGGATGAATGAAAACAAACAAATCAAGATATATGTGTTCAGATATTATTTTGAATTTTTTTTGAAATGTTGCCTATTTAAGAAAAACAGTACCTGTATTTGTAAAAGAACTGCTAAGATTAATGTGAAATTATGTTAGGTATTATATTATTTTATATCAATTCCTATGACAAATTGTATTTGGTTTTAATCTTCATTTGGGATCATATTCTAGACTAAAGATAATAACAGCAGAGTGAGCAAGTAATAGAGTTTAATTTTGAAATCTCATGCAAACATTTCATAGACCCCTTTCTTCCCCCTCCCTTTGTCCCCAGCAGCTCTTGGGGAGCCTAGGAAGAGCACTTCCTCTCATAGCATTGCCTGAAGTCCAGCCTAACATTTCAAAATTCAGCCCTTCTCTTTCTGGAAATAATGGATCTACTCATTGACTGGTAGCACCTTTCTTCCAGCGAGTTCTAGGGAGTGAATTACGCTGGAGGCATTGAATTTAATAAACATGTAGGCTGTGGTTGGAAGGATTAGAAAGCAGCCAGAAGGCATGTCAGTTACCCTCCAGTTGCTACAGTGCCAAGTGGAAGAAAGGCTGGGTGGAGACAGGTATCCTGTATCAGGGGTGGGGGGGCTAATTTGGGTTATTTGTGCCAAAATTCTGGGGGCCCCAGAGTTATTGCAGAATGTAGAAGAGAAGAGGCAAGTGTTCTGTTGGAGTCACAGGTAGCTTCTTACAAGAGACTTTCTTACTATCTTTGATTTTACTTTTTAATCTTCTTGGTAGTTTATTTTGTAACAAAAAATTATTGATTTTAAATGTAGACTGTTTCATTCTTGGGAAAGAAAAGAATTCATTTTAGTGAACCAATATGACATACTTGTGAACGGTTCTGTTTAGTAGCTAGATGTTTTTTAAGAAATAGATGGTTTAGAGAACAATGACAATTTTTGAGGACGTTATTATTCTGAAGGCCCAGTTTATGTGTATTTTCTACTGATTATATGGGAAAATTAAAAATCTCTTTGGGAGTGATAAATTCATGGCAGACAGATGGGAGTAAATATTTTCATAAAATTTTAAGCACTCCTTTTCCATCCTTTATTTAACATTTTTGTGTTGTCTTTATATTTACAAACTACGTAAGAATTGAACTAGTAAACATTTTCAACCATATGCATGAGCAGGGAAGGGGCAGAGAGAGAGAGACAGAGAGAGAGAGAATCTCAAGTAGACTCCACACATGGGGCTCAAACCCATGAACCATGATATCATGACCTGAGCCGAAACCAAGAGTTGGGCACTTAACCAACTGAGCCACCTAGGTGTCCCAAAAGCATTTTTAGATCTTTCTTCTTTGCCATTTCTTGGTTCACATCCTTTATGTTCTTAACTTGTACTTATTTTAATATTTGGTCTAAAACACAATATATTTTATAAGATGAATTTATATGCTGATCTGAATTTGACTTATCATATGTTATTGTAAGCACATATTGTTCCAACTGATTAGTTTCTCATAAGCTTTATTATTCCAGAGTTTTGGCAAGTCATTTGGATACCTGTACTTACTGTTTATTAAGTAATGTTCAGAAAACTATCTTTTAGATTCTCAGAATCTAGAGGTTGATGGACTGTCTCTACACTCAAAAATCCATGATTTGAGGGTCAGGTTTTGAAATGTTTTTATACAAGAATTTCTTTCTCTTAATCATGGCTTCTCTTGTTAATATGCTTTGTTTTATCTATTTTTACAGTTATTTTATTCTGTTAATCTGTTAATTGATGGAAACTTTGATATGAATATGCAGACTCATCTTTATATTATATTTCTTAGAATTGGCTCATAAGTCCCATATAATGAAAGCAGCTATGTTCCTGAATCCATATATTGGACCTCTCCCCTGAGCTGATGATTTCATGTTAGGAACTCAGAATGTACCTCTGATGAAGTCAGGGTTGTGATTCTGAGTTCAGTTTCCTTGTGAACCAATTATCCAATTCACAATTATTTGTGAATGATGTTTGTGAATTTCCCATTGGTTGCATGGGATTCAAGTGAAAGAGTTGAGAGTATTGCCCAAATCCACCTTCACCGGTGTAAAACTAAATGAAAGCTCAGGTTCTATAGTCAGAAGAATCATTTTTATTTAATCATGAGGCACTCTGCACTAGTTTTTATAGCACATGGTCAATATATTCCTGGATGAATAAATGAACTTGGCCTAGAGCCTGTGCTATGTTAGGGCCTAAGGCGCATGGGAAGCCCATCTGCATTAGAGGGAGAGAGGCCACCAAGGGTGGAAATTACACAAGTGGTTGCTTCAGTGTGGGGGTTAAGAACATTGCTAACATTGGAGGATATAAGTACATCCCACTGATTCCAGACCCAGGACACAGCACAGGAATGTTATAACAACCCTGCAAAGCCTTTTCATTATCAGCCTTTGGGAGCTATGATCATGTTCTTCTGCATCCAAAGCCTTAGATACAGTACTCTCCCTGGGATTGCAAAACTGGAATACTGAACGGGCAAGTCTGTAGAGGAGCCCTGACTCATCTCTACTTTCTGCTCCTTTCTTTTTTTTTTTTTTTTCTAATTTTTTTAACTTTTATTTTTGAGAGACAGAGTGCAAGCAGGGGAGGGGCAGAGAGAGACACACACACACAGAATATGAAGCAGGCTCCAGGCTCTGAGCTGTCAGCACAGAGCCCAACTGTGGGGTTTGAACCCATTAACCATTAGATCACAACCTGAGCCAAAGTCAAACGCTTAACTGACTGAGCCACCCAGGCACCCCTCTTCTTCTCTTTTTCTTAACACACCTCACATTGTATTGTTATACTGGTTTTTTCTGTCTATTTTTCCTTCTAAATTCTGAACTCTTTATGGGCAAAAATTCAGTTATTCCAATGTCTGATGGTAGGTGACCAACTCAGTCGGCTCTCAGTACATGTTTGTGGACTATGTAGATGCTGAACAGGGATTCTGAGAAGTAAGATGTCAGCTGGTTGGAGGAAGGAAAAACTGGAAGGTCTCCATAGAGGTACTGATGACAGATAGAAGGAGTTTCAAGGAAGGCCTGAGGAAAAATGACATCTGTTGCAAGGTGTGTGTTGGAGACTGGGCAGGAGCCAATGGCAAGAGCAGTGCTGAAGAGTGCTCCAACAGAGTGCAGGCAAGTACAAGAATCCTCTAGTGGTCCCTGGAGTTGAAGTCAGCACTGAGTAGACTGAAGACCTCAGGAAGCCAGAGTGGTGAGAGCTGAGGAACCAGCAGCCAGAGCCACAATGCAGGTTGGAGAAGGCCAGGACCCACTAGAATTATCCCTACAGGAATGGATGGAACTCACATTGCCCACATACTGAGAGGATCAATGTACCAGGGACTTTCACAATGGAATCTCAGTGACCCCTTCAAAAACCCAATGTGTTAGTATTATTACGCTCATTATACAGATGAAATCGAAGCTCATAAACTTGCCTGAGCACACGACTAGTGAGAGGCAGGACTCGGCTTTAAACCCAGATTGTATGACTCTATGTTCAATACTGCTATCATTGCAACACATGCTTAGGCCAACCAATCTGAGCATCGGACCATAAAGTGGATGTCTCATCATTGGGGGAATCCAACTTTGCATATCAGTTCTGAAGAACCTGAAGTAGTATCTTCTGGGTGACAGAGGCCACATACCCTCAGTGAACAGTGAGTAGTGGTTTCAGGGTTCCACATAAGGACTCATGTTTCAAAGAACATAGTCTCTGTCCCCTACTGGCCAGTAGAGTTTAAGGAAAGAGCTACATTTGTTTAGAGATGAAAGTAATTTTATTATATTCTAAAACGTCTATCAGTTTATATTGCATTATTTCTCTTAGTTCATTTAGTTGATATTTCCTTCTGAATGTTATCAATTAAGACTTAAACTATTCAATCTTCTATGCTAAAAACAGCAGTTAAGACCTTATCATTCATGGTATATTTGCCCCTTTAGCAGAAAACAAAAAAGAAAACGCTGTTGCTTAAAAAAAGAAATAGATATCCCCCTTGTTAATTTCAAAATTTCCTGAGTACCCACAACTACACAACGATTAGTTGCTTAGAGATAATACAACATTAGTCTATGTCTTCAAAGAGCTTACATGTAAACAGCTAAATTAGACTTAAATGGTTGCTAAGTAGAACTACGAATAATATGCCCATGGCAGCTCAGGGAAACCTCAAGAGTCAGAGTGTAATAATGACTCTCATTTTAGTAGAAACTTAAATTCTGAAGGATGAGAAAGATTTCAAGGTTAAGAGACCTGAGAAAAAGTGGTTCCATCATTGCCTTGCTCTAAGGTCTTTTGCTCATTTTAGGATGTATAGCTCAGTGTTAGAGAGTCAGCTTTGAACCAAATTACCTGCACCCCTGGCTTCTGCTGCTTACTTTGAACAAGTCATTGATCTCTACGCTTCAGTTTTCTCAGCTGCAAAATGGGGTAATAATGGTCCTTCCCTTTTTAAGGTTGTTATGAGAACCTAAATCCATCAATATATGTGAAAAGTATTTGAAACACTGCCTAACACATGGTGTTATGTAAGCCTTAGCTACTATTATTCTCAGTACTCTTTAGTTTCCTTAAATCTAAAACAGAGATAACAATACTGGCCTCACCAATTTGTTGTCAGGATTAAATAAGATCGTTTATATTAAGTACCTGGCACACAGTAAACATTAAACATTAGCTCCTTTCCTACTTTATTAAGAGAAAATTCATTTCCTCAGTTTAAAATAGACAATAATATGCACACAAAAAATGTAGCTTACAGTTTGCCTTTTTAAAAATTGTCATGGTAAAGCTTTAGAAATTTATAAGCGTACCAATAAAAGTATTGCCTCAAGTTTTGCTGGACAGTGTATTATTTATGCCCAAGTTCCAAAGTTTATAAAGTTCCCAAACTTGACATGGCAATTTCCACTCAGTGAATCCTTTAAAAAGGCTTATTTATGTCATCATTTCAGAATAAAGCAGTCCTATCAATATCTGTAAGAGCTTTGCAACACTCATTTCTTCCACCCACTCTAACAGCTTTAAAGTCTGTAAGCTTGTCAAGAAACTTGTTTTTCATTTCACTTTGGAACTCTCCAAGCTAATGAATGAGAAGGCTTGCATTAAAGGGCATTTATAATAACAGTAATAAAACACTCATACATTTGGAGATAAACCAGCTTTAAAAATGAGTTTTGGCTGTAAACGTATTCTTTCACATTAGCATATATTTTGAAAAGGGGCCCCCACAAAGGCATGCAAATGTTTGAGAGTGGGCAGTAGTATTTTTTATTATTTTCTTCATAGACTTTACTTTTTAGAGCAGTTTTAGTTTTACAGCAAATTAAGAAAAAGATACAGAGATTTCTACCTTAAGTCCCCCCCCTGACATGCATAACCTCCCCCATTATTAGCTTCTCCCACCAGAGTGGTACATTTCAACTGATGAAGTTCCATTGACACATCAAAATTACCCAAAGTCCATAGTTTACATTAGAGTTACATTGGTGTTGTACATGGATTTGGACAGATTTATAATGATATGTATCCACCATTATAGTATCATACAAGAGTTTCACTGTTCTAAATATATTCTGTGCTCTGCCTTTTCATCCCTCCCCCTGGCCAACCTCTGACAACCAACTGATCTTTTTACTGTCTCTATAGTTTTACCTTCGCAGAATATCATATAGTTGAAATCATACAATATATAGCCTTCTTAGACTGGCTTCTTTCACTTAATAATATGCATTTAAATTCTTCCATGTCTTTTTATGGCTTGATAGATCATTTATTTTTAGCATTGAGTAATATTACATTGTTTGATGTGCCACAGTTTCTTTATTCATTCATCTACTGAAGGACATCTTGGTTGCTTCCAAGTTTTAGCAATTATGAAAAACCTGCTACAAACATCTAAGTATAAGTTTTTGTGTGGACTTGTTATTACCTACTTTGGGTAAATACCAAGGAACAATTTCTGAATCATATGATAAGATCATGTTTAGTTTTGTAAGAAGCTGCCAAACTACCTTCCCAAGTGGCTATCCCATTTTGATTTCCCACTAGCAGTGAATGAGGGTTCCTGTTTGTTGTTCCACATCCCTGCCAGCATTTAGTGTTGTCAGTGTTCTGGATTGGGGCCATTCTAATAGGTATGTATGACATCTCATTGTTATAATTTATATTTTCTTGATGACATATCATGTAGAGGATCTTTTCATATTCTTATTTTCCATCTGTATATCTTTACGTGAGGCATCTGTTTAGGTCTTTGGCCCATTTTTTAAATGAATTTTTTCATTTTCATATTGTTGAGTTTTAAGAGTTCTTTATATATTTTAGATAATTGTCCTGTGTCACATGTGTCTCTTACAAATATTTTCTCTTAGTCTATGGCTTTATTTTTTATTTTTGATTTTAATGAAGTCCAATTTATTAATTCTTTCTTTTATGAACTGTGCCTTTGGTGTGGTCTCTAAAAAGCCATTGGCAAGCCTTAGGTCATCTAGATTTTTTTAATGTTATTTTCTAGGAGTTTTACAGTTTTATGTTTTACATTTATTTCTATGATCCATTTTGAGTTAATTTTTTGAGGCGTGTAAGGTCTGTCTGTGTTTAGAGTCATTTTTTTTTTTCTGTATGTAGATGTCTAGTTGTTCCAGCACCATTTGTTGAAAGAACTATCTTTGCTCCATTGTGTTGCCTTTGCTCTTTTGTCAAAGATTATTTGGCTACATTTTTGAGGTCTATTTTTGAGTTCTCAGGTCTGTTCTATTGATCTATTTGTTTATTCTTTCACCAATACCACATGGTCTTGATTACTGTTGCTTTATAGTAAGGCTTAAAGTCAGATAATGTCAGTCTTCCAACTTTGTTTTTGTCTTTCAATATTGTGTTGACTATTCTAGTTCTTTTGCCTTTCCATATAGACTTTATAACCAGTTTGTCAATATCCATAAAATAACTTGCTGGGATTTTCATTGGGATTGTGTTGAAACTTAGATCAAGTTGGGAAGAACTGACATCCGGATAATATTGTTTCCTGTCTGTGAACAAAATATCTCAACATTTATTTAGTTCTTTGGTTTTTTTTCTTCAGAGTCTTGTAGCTTTCTTCATATAGATCTCATACATGTTTTATTAGATTTGTACATTAATATTTCATTTTGGGGGGTGGTAAGTGATATTGTGTTTTTAATTTAAAATTCCACGTGTTTATTTCTAGTATATAGGAAAGTGATTGACCTTTGTATACTATCCTTTCTGTCTTACAACTTTGCTATATCACTTATTATTTCCAGCAATTTTATTTGTCTGTTCTTTCAGATTTTCTGCATAGATGATCATGTTGTCTGCAAACAAATTTTATTTCTTCCTTTCCAATCTAGATATCTTTTATTTCTTTTTCTTGTCTTATTGTATTAGCTAGGCCTTCCAATATAACACTGAAAAGAAATGGTGAGAAAAATCCTCATCACCTTGTTCCTGATGTTACTGGAAAAGCTTCAAGTTTCTCATCATTGAATATGATATTAATGATAGGTTTTTTGTAGATGTTTTTATCAAGTTGGGGAAGTTCTACTCTATTGCAAGTTTACCAAGAGCTTTTTCATGAATGGGTATTGGATTTTGTCAAATGCTTTTTCTGCATCTATTGATATGATTATGTGATTTTTCTTTTTTAGTCTTTTGATGTGATAGATTACATAAATTTTATTTTGAATAAATAAAAACTATTATATATTTATTACTATATATATTAGATCAATTAAGAAAAACAAACATAGAAATTTTAATTTTACCTTCACTTATTCCTTCTCCAATGCTTGTCTTTTCTTTATGTATATCTGAATTTCTAGCCTATATTATTTTACTTCCCTCTAAACAACTTCTTTTAACATTTATTATAAGGCAAATCTGTTGGCAAAAAATTCCCTCAGTTTTTGTTTGTCCAACAAAATCTTTATTTTTTTTTTTCAGTTTTGAGGGATAATTTCCTGGAGTACAGAATTCTAGGTTGGTAGCTTTTTAATCTCAACATTTTAAATGTTTTGCTCCATTTTCCTTTACCTTGCATGGTTTCTGAGGAGAAGTCAGATGTAGTTCTTATCTTTTTTCCTTTATAGGTAAGATGTTTCTCCCCATCTGGCTTCTTTCAGGATGTTTTATCTTTGATTTTCTGCATTTTAGATATTGTATGCCTAAGAGTTTTGGTTTTAGTTTGTTTTCATTTGTCTTACTTGGTGTTCTCTGAGCTTCCTGGATCTGTGATTTGGTGCCTGAAATTTATTTCAGGGAAATTCTCAATCATTATTGCTTCAAATGTTGCTTCTATTCCTTTCTCTCTTTTTTCTCCTTCTGATATTCCCAGTATATGTATGTTATGCCTTTTGTACTTATCTCACAGTTATTGGATATTATGTTTTGACTCTTTTAGTCTTTTTTTTTTGGTTCTCTTTTCAATTTTGATGGTTTCTATTTGATATATCCTCAAGCTCAGAATTTTTTCCTCATTGGTGTCCAGTCTACTGATAAGGCCATCAAAATCATTTTTCATTTCTGTGCTTTTGATCTCTAGAGTTTCTTTCTGATTCTGTCTTAGAATGTCCACCTCTCTACTTACATTGCCCATTTATCCTTGCATGTTGTCCACTTTATCCATTAGAGTACTTATTATATTAACCATAGGTGTCTTAAATTCTCAGTCTGATAATTCCAACATGACTTCTGTATCCGAGTCTGGTTCTGATGCTTGCTCTGTCCTTTCAAACATGTTTTGCCTTTTAGCATGTCTTGTAATTTTGTCTTGATATCCAGACATGATGGGCTGAGTAAAGGGAACTGCTCTAAATATGCCTTTAGTAATGTGGTGGTAAGGTATAGTGGAAGAATAGTGCTATAACTAGGTCTCAGTCATTTGGTGCATGTGCACTTCTGGACTATGAACTTCATAAATGCTTCTCAGGTCTCCCCACCCCCTTAGATGGGATAGTATAGCTAAACATTAGGGCTGAAGATGGTCATCTTCCTTCTCAAAGGTCAGTTAGGCTCTAATAAAACCCCAGTAGGTTAGGCTTTAGTTAAATAGTTTCTCTTGAGGGCTGACCTTGCTAGGAAGAATAGAATGCTGAGATATATTTTTAAATGACTTCTTTCCCCTCTCCCTGCTGATTGAGTCCCCAGAGGCAAAATTCACAAAAGCATGAAGTACCCCCTCCCCCCGCCCCCTGCCCCACATCCCTCCACCTAGGTCTCTCTAGAGTATTTGACTCTCAGCTCTGTCCACACTGAGCCTCCAGCGATTGATCAATTACATTTCAGGTTTTTCTTATCCTGGCATTGGTTCCTATGAAGGTTTTTACTTCAGTAAGTTGTGATTTTCTGTGTCTGCCTTTCTGTCTCTCTAGTTTGGGGGCAGTGGTTTGCCCTGTGATCTTACCTTTCTTCCTTAAGAGATGTAAGAAGATGTGCTTATTTTTCAGTTTGCTCAGGTTTTCACTTGTTAGAGTAGAGTGGCAATTTCTAAGTCCTTTTGTGCCAGACTAGAAACCAGAAATCAATAGTAGTATTTTAAACTCCAAATATATTCCATCTATTTTCTCATTCTGCATTTCAGGGTTTTTTAAGGGAACCAACATTTTGCCCTTTGGAAGAAGGGCAAATGCCCTTTGTATCATTTGCTAGATTCATTCCTCTTTACCTAACATCATCTTCCTTCCATTTTGCTTGCTTTTCATTCTCCTTGCCAAAATTTTTCTTAGGAAAGTCTCTGTTATCAGTGGTTGAGTAGCATAGAAGAACCAGAAACCACCAGAGCTAGGAATGACCTTAAAGATTACTTACTAGAACCACACTTGAGATGCTTAAAACTCTTCTACAATATTCCTGACAAGCTGACACCAGCTGCTTGCACATACTGTTGTGGAAAACTCACTACAACCTATAACCAGTCTATTAGACAAGCACTGTTTTGGAATATAATCAAAACCACAACGTTTTACTTCCTTTTGTCACTTTAAAATGTACTTGGGGGGGCGCCTGGGTGGCGCAGTCGGTTAAGCGTCCGACTTCAGCCAGGTCACGATCTCGCGGTCTGTGAGTTCGAGCCCCGCGTCAGGCTCTGGGCTGATGGCTCGGAGCCTGGAGCCTGTTTCCAATTCTGTGTCTCCCTCTCTCTCTGCCCCTCCCCTGTTCATGCTCTGTCTCTCTCTGTCCCAAAAATAAATAAAAAAAAAAATAAATAAAATGTACTTGGGGGCACCTAGGTGGCTCAGTTGGTTAAGCGTCTGACTTTGGCTCAGGTCATGATCTCATGGTTTGAGTTCGAACCCCATGTTGGGCTCTGTGCTGACAGCTCAGAGCCTGGAGCCTGCTTCGGATTCTGTATCTCCTTCTCTCTCTGCCCCTCCCCTGCTTGCTCACTTGCTCTCTCTCTCTCTCTCTCTCTAAAAAAAATAAATAAACATTAAAAAAAATTTTTAATGTACCTGGTGGGAGAAACTTTCACTAGCCCCTAAATAGAAACTTGGCAAAACCCATGATGCTTCTGGTTGCTCATAGTTAATACACAGTGCTATAGTCTTTTTAAGTCACAAGAGTACATTATTAATTCTATAATTAAATATTCAATTCAATATATTTGTCAACACTTCAGTATTTTTACAAAGACACAAATCTCTTTCTACTCTACCCATTCCAGCAAAGCCCTTAGTGGGGGTGATCTACCTCTTTCATCCTGGCCTACCTAGCTAATCTTGGTCTTAGAACTTTCTGGAGTCAGAGTATAGGAAGAGAGAGGGGGAAAGAGAGTAGAAAATTCTTACTCCACAGAATTACCATAAAATTGCTGAAATCAAACTTTAGAGTTCTTCATTTGCAAAGCCCCTTCTAAGGCCGTCTAGCTAATTTTATATTTATGATGTGCTTTCTTCTTTTTTGCAAAGAAAGCTTCTCAAATTCTGTGTTTAGTACCTCACCAGACCTGGATCTGCCCTTGTGTCACAAGTGATGCCTGAAGTCCACAGTCCATAGTTCTGACTAATGATTACACCTGATGACTCCTGAATAGATGCAATTGGTGGGTTCTTCTGAGGCTCTCCTGCTGGGTTCCCCTGAGATGACTCTCAAGATACCAGAAGTTTCACCCTTTGACTAGTTGTTCTGCCTCCCTGTTTTTAATTTCTGATTTTCCAGTGGTCTTCCCTAACCAAACCCTCTACTGGACTCCCTTCTCCCTCCAGCAGAAGTCCTCTTAAACAGAATATTATAGCAAGTTCCACATATGTTCTTGGGGCTTCATGTGCCTTTGACCCACCATTGGAAAAGGGTATATTTATTCAACATAGAGTGTCTGTTTTTGCCCTACTCCCTAAGATTTCACATCCCAATCCTCAGAAGTTGTGAATGTTACCTTATATGGCAAAAGAAACTTTGCAGATACAATTTTAAGAATTTGAGATGAAGAGGTTATCTAGATTAAACAAGTGGGCCCTAAATATAGTCACAAGTGTTCTTATGAGAGAGACAGAGGGAGATTTGCCTATAGCAGAAAGGGCAATATGATGATGAACACAGAGATTAGAGTGATTTTCTTTGAAGATGGGGAAGGGACCACCATCTAAGAAAGGAAAGTGGATACTGGAAGCTGGAAAAGGCCAAGCAATGATTTCTCCCTCCAGAGCTTCCAAAAGGAAACTACTCTGTCAATACTTACTAAGTAAGTCTGATCTCAGACTTCTGACCTCCAGAATTCTAAGAGCATACATTTATGCTGTTTTAAGCCATTAAGTTTGTGGTAATTTTTATAGCAGTAATAGGAAAATTAATAGACCCTTATTAGTCAGAGACCATTATAGCTTCTTGAGACTCTTGATGAAGAAGTCATGTTGCCCAGAAGGATTGGGGCTCCTGCTTAAAGATATTTAAGCAGAGAGCAATGGCCCTTCCTGGTGTTCCAACATCATACAACTTAAATGCACATTCTAAAACTGGTTCCTTATGTTTTGTTGTTATTGTTGTTGTTGGGGTTTTTTGTTTTTCTTTTTTTTTTTTTTTTTTTTGAGGTGGGTTTTCCCAACTAAGGCCTACCAAATAGATTTTGTCAAGTCAGATGTTTACTCTGACTGGTTTGGGGGGCCTTCTCCAGTTCTAGGAAAATAAAAATAAAGGCAAACAAAAATACTGATGGTACCACTACATGGGTCCACTGCTGTAGACAGCTCCAGTTTCTTTTCACTGAAACTTACTTCTTTTGTTCTAAGAAGTTCAGCAGGCTGCATTACTGCCTTCTGCTGAAGAGCTTTAAATAATCCCTGCCCCACACTATTTTTGGCATCCAGGACAATAGATTATTATAGGCAAAAGAAAAAATTCAGGGCAGTACTCCAAAAATAGGCCTTCTCATTTTGAAATGAATTATCTCTTACTTGGTCCCAGGGTAGCTTGCAGGGACAAAAAAAAATTTACCCAGGGAAGCAAAGCAAGAACTTTGATGGCATTTTGCAGTAACAAGTTTGGGTTGATTCTATTTTGTTCATTCTTTAAGTTTGATCAGTTTCCTGTGTACATTTGCATAACTACATTTTACCACATTCCTCCAATAACTGGATACTCTGGCAATTTCAACTTCGCACTCTTAATATAGCTTTTATTTTCTTAGCAAAGCACAGAATGCTAAGAAAATCTCAAGCAGCAGCATCTGTGTTCTCTGCCTTGCTATAGAAATTATATTTGTGTTTTAATAGATGTATGAATTTATATACATATTATTGTATCATTTGCAAACAAAGATACAGCAGCAATATAACAACTCCACAGTAAACCAGTGTTATGCTAAACACTTTTGTTGATGTCTCTAATTATTCTATATATAGACAAATAACATTTTTATCACTCTTTACTGTCTCTCAGCAGAACAAAATCAATTGAATTTACATCAACCTTCATTTGTGGAGCACATGTGGTATACTACCAGATGACATGCTGGACACTGGTTACAAAAGTGGCATTCATGTGTTCCCCTTAAGGAGCTCACAGACAGAAAAGTAATGTAAACATGCAAAAGAAACCCATTCCAAATGTGAGGATAGTGTAAGTACAGATGCAAAGGTGATACAGAAGAGGAAGCAATCACTTCTTTTTGGGAGAGGTCAGGAGAGGCTACAACAAAGAAGTCATATTTGATCAGAGCCCAGCATTTTTGTTTTGTAGAGTGTTTTGTTTTGTTTTATAGGACCAAGAATGCAATGGGGAAGTATATTTCAGAAGCAGCTAACAAAAGGAACAAAGGCAGTAGGCTATGCAAATGCTCAGTATATTTGGGGGAAAGCATGTGCTCAACAAAAATGTAGTAGGCACTGCCTACTCTTTAAGCCCCTGAGGAATAAATGCCAAAGGTAAGCTAGGCAAAGAGTCTAAGGGGACTTCTAGTTCACAATTACCCACTTCCTTTCCTCAAGTGCATGGATATACCTGAGCAAGCAGGCAGAAACATCAACTCTTCATCTTCCAACACATTCATCTTGAGGTCAGTTCCCTGTTTTCACGTGCAGTGAAGTGGAAAGGAGACACAATAGATAGCGGAGAGAAAATTGGGCTGGAAATCAAAAGACTTAAATTTCAATCTAAGTCACTACCTACTAGTGATTGGATTTTCTGTTTTGACCTTCCCTGAGCTTTAGTAGCAATATCTGTAGAATGGAAATAACTGCTCTGCCTGCCTTATCAGGTGATTGTGCACATCAGTCATAAGAATGAGCTGTCCATTCAATCTCATTAGGTATTAGTTTCTTTACATGCATCACTTCTAATTCTTACAACAATCCTGTGACTTGAGACTTACCAATCTCATTTTTTCAAATGATTAAAAAAAAGTAAATGAGATTCTTTTCCAGCTTTATTGAGACGTAATTGACATATACTACTGTGTAAGTTTAAAGTACACAACCTGTTGATTAGGTACACTTGCATATTGCAAAACGACTACCATAATAGTGTCAACTAACACCTCTGTCCTGTCACATAATTACTGTGTGTGTGTGTGTGTGTGTGTGTGGTAAGAACATTTAAGACCTACTGTCTTGGAAACTTTCAAGTATGTAACATAGTATTCTTAACTATAATCTTTATGTTGTATATTAGACCCCCAGAACTTATTCATCTTATAACTGGAAGTTTGTATTCTTTGACCAGTGTGTTCCCTTTACCCCCACAGTCTCATCCCCTGATAACCACCATTCTATTTTCTGTGTCTATAATTTTGGCTTGTTTAGATTTAGTAATATCATAGAGTTTGTTCTTCTCTGACTTATTTCACTTAGCATAATGCCCTAAACTAAAATTAAGCTGCTTCCCCACCCTCCTCCCCATGTTTTTTTTATGACTTGTACTATTTTTGTAAGTTGAAGAATAGTTAACATATAATTTTATTTTAGTTTCAAGTGTACAACATAGTGATTTGACATTTATATACATTTTGCAATGCTCACCATAAGTGTAGTTACCATCTGTCACCATATAACATTATTACAGTATTATTGACTGTGTTCCCCATGCTGTACTTTCTATCACCTTGCCTTATTTGTTTTATAACTGGACAGTGGTACCTCTTAATCTCTTTTATGTATTTTGGCCATCCCTCCCACTCTCCTCCCTTTTGGCAACCACCAGTTTGTTCTCTGTATTTATAAGTATGTTTCTGTTTTTGTTTGTTTTGTTTTTTTGGATTCCACATATAAGTGAAACCATATAGTATTTGTCTCTCTCTCTCTGACTTATTTCACTTAGCATAATACCCTCTAGGTCCACCCATGTGGTAAATGGCAGGATTTCCTTCTTTCTTGTGACTGAATAATATTCAATTCTATATATATATACCACATCCTTATCCGTTCATTCATTGACAGACATGTAGGTTGTTTCCACATTTTGGGTATTGTGAATACTGTCTTAGTGAACGTGAGAGAACAGATATCTCCTCAGTATCCTTTGGATGAATACCCAGAAGTAGAATTGCTGGGTCATATAAGAGTTCTATTTTTAACTTTCTGAGGTCACTCCATACTGTATTCCATAGTTGCTGCACCAATTTACATTCCTACTGACAGTGCATAAGTGTTCCCCTTTCTCTATATCCTTGCTAGCGCTTGTTATTTCTTTTCTTTTTGATAATAGCCATTTAACAGCTGTGAGGTGATATCTCATTGTGGTTTGGATTTGCAATTCTCTAATGATCAGTGATGTTGATCACCTTTTGAGGTACCTGTTGGCCATTTATATGTCTTTTTGGAAAAATGCATATTCAGTTCCCCTGCTCATTTTTTAATTGGATTGTTTGTTTTTTCTATTGAGTTATATGTTCTTTGTATATTATAAGAACATGTAAATAACACGGTCCAAGATGCCTTCTTTGTTTTTAGTGACTTCCAGTAGTTGAGGGTATGCCAAGACTCATCAGTGTCTCTCTCAGAGGGGAGGATTGTAGTTAGCACTTAAATGTAGGCTGTTTGGAAGCTGACCCTTAGGCAGCAGCTGGGAAACTTACGTAGTTAGGCCCCTTCCTTATAGAAACTGGGATGTGGGCATTTTTGCCAGATCTCTATGCTCTAGGCCCTGGAGGTTAGGGGGTATGTCTGAGCCTTTAGGAATTTCTTTGCTACAGTTCTGTGGGACTGCTGAATGCAATCTGGGGGCTTATCCTTCAGATGGCAGTCATAAAGGTGGTGTGCCATACATTTGTATAAAATCTTTCCAGAGAGATATTGGTGACTTGGATTACACTAGAGGGAAAGGGCCGAAGGGAATCTGCCAGTTTTCTTGGTCCCTGGGGAGAATCTGTTAGTCCTAGATGTGTGTTAAATTAGAAGTCTGACCCTCAGGCAGCAGCTTTTAACTATACAAATAGACCTCTTTCAGGGAAATTATGAGAGCCAAGCATTTTTGCCTGTTTCCTCAGCACTGAGCCCCAGAGGGATAGCGAGTTAGGAAATGCTTCTTTGCTACAATCCTGTGGGCCTCTTGAAGGAAAGTCCTTGGCTATTGGAACAAGGCAATCTAGTCTTTTCCCAGGGGAGGCAGCTGAAAAACTAGGGTGCAGATGTGTGTACAAGCTCCTTCCAGCGATATACTAGTGACTTGGAGTGGTCCATTTTGATATGCTCAATGATTCAAAGTGTAAGAGTCACTCAGTTTCTGGATTTCTTACAAAAGGAATTGTTCCATGTGTAGTTGTATAGTTGGTAGAAGAGGGGAGTTCAGGAACTTCCTATGTCACCCATCTTTGAAGGCCAAATTGTTGATTCACAAGCTCCTTGGGGACTTCCCAGGTGAAATCTGAAACTAGCCCCTAGACATAGATGGCAGAGAGAGACTGAAGAAAGAGGCAGGCCATTCCAGATTGGTAGGTGACCTGTTTAATAAGCAAGGGAACTTACATATGAGGCTTATCTTGGGGCCACAAAATTAGTAGATCTCTGGACCTACCCGCCAAATCTTCAGAGTTTATATAGAGGCCTTACTTGGGTTCAGTCACATATACCATCCAGATGGTCTGAGTACCACATCACTATCTCAAGGCTATGTCCTTAGGGCGGCATCTGGGAGCAGGGAAGGCAAATGGAACCCACATTTCAAGGACAGGGGAAAGAGTGAGGAGCCTTCAGTTGTTAGGGTCCACCTCACGGGGCAGTCAACAGTCACATCATATCAGTGACCTCTCCCAACATAACTCAAAAAATAAGTGAGATTAAATAATTTTTCTGAAGGCCAAGGACCCTAGAAAGTGATGAGTTTGAATCTGAACTTACTCAGATTGGTTCAAGAGTTGATACCCATTTCTTCTTATCCACTGATTATCAAGTGAAATAAGTATTTTGTTGGTTTGTAGAGGGAAGCAACCTCCAAAAGTAGGTATTGTGATGGTTGCCTAATTGATTACTGAGGTTGTTCAGATTCTGCAAACACATTGAGAGTTTAAAATTGTCAGATGAAATTATCAATAGAAAACAAAACTATTATGTAGCCATAAGTATTTTGTCATACTGTACCCTAGGCTATAAACTTTAGTACAAACTTTCCATTTCTGCTGTGTTCACCACATGTTAAGTGTGATGGATTGAATGTGAGGAACGTAATCTAGATGACCTAGTGTATAACATTGCTGAGAGTCCAAAGGAATAGGTGCATGGTAATTACTAACAGTGAGTGACCCAGTGAAGAAGTCATTTATTTTTTAATTTTCTTTCAATATACCTGAACTACATAAAAGAGGATATCCTGTTTTTGTGCTATTTTTCTTTAACATCTAACATTGATAATTTACAAATGGCAGTCTAAAAAAAATGGGCAAAAAATTGAACTAAAACATTTATCTTTAGTCTTTGTTGTCTCCATTATACCAACTTCCCTTCCCAAGTTTTGAAGATCTTTTCCTCCTTCCCATTCTTTTCTAATACTTTCTTTTCTGTTAGCCAACGATTTCTTTTACTGAAGTTTAGGTGACACTTGTTTCTATTGTATTCAATTCACAATGTTGGCAGGTAAGCTTTAACTGGGTTGTCAAAAAGCTTTTCCATCACTTCAACACATAGAGATCTAAATCCAAGTGAAATCTACATGTTCATAACTGAAGATATTTTTATTTTATTAATAAATAATATAAAAGTTTGAGTTTTTTATACTGAAAAGTTTAAAACAGACCTTGTCCTTGATTTTAAGAAACTCAACTAAGTTGTGAAGATTCATTATCGACCATCAGGAGTGGTGGTAGCCTAATATAAATGCTGTCAACATAAATGCAGTTTAGTTCAATCAGTGTTTATTAAATGCCAACTATTTGCCAGTCGCTGTGTTCAGCATTGAAGATGCAAGATAAATTTTATATCTTAATAGCTATAATTTACTGGGCACATTTAATTTATTATACCATTTACATCTTACAACAGCCCTCTGAGATAAAAGACTGTTGTCTCTATTTTTATAGATGAAGGAACAGAGGTTCACAGAGTTTAGGCACCTCATCCAGTAACACATAGCTACCAAGTACCAGGATCAGAGTTTTAATCTGTTAGAAGCTAATTCTCACATTCTTATGTTATACTATTTTACATCAGGGTCAGAGTCCCAAACCTCTAGTAGCTTATAATTTAGCAAGCAGAAACTATATATGTGTGTGTGTGTGTATATATATATTATATATATATATATATATATATATTATATATATATATAGTTAATGTATGTATGTATACATTATATATATTGTATATATATTATATATACTATATATATTATTTATATAATGTATAAAGTATATATATATATATATATATATATATATATAGTTAATGAAGAATAGCAATTTAGAATATTCCAAATGCCAGAGAATGTTATATCCATATACATGGCCAGTGTTTGAAACTGCATTGAGAAGGAACACATTGGAGTTCTCTTCCCTCAACTGGAAAGGAAGTCTAGGATTCAAAGAGGCAAAGATGATTTGGAAAGGTGTTTAAGGTAGATAAATGGAAATAAGCAAAGGAATAGAAGCTTAGAAGAGAAGCCAGAGAATGGTAACTGTCTGGTAGTTATAGCAGACAGTATGCACTGATAAGCAGAAGGAAAAGTATAGAAAGATTGTCTAGGGCCAGATCATAAAGAGTTTGCATGCCATGCTTTAAGCTTTATTCTAAGGCAAGTGTTCCACTGAAGGGTATTGAGCAGGGGAAATGTGTAAGAATTGTGGTTTAAGAAGATCATCTTTCAAGAGTATGAAGGTTAAGTCAGGAGAGAGAGGACTGAGGAGGCTGCAGCCATGGAACTACAATAGCTTGATGATAATGAAGGCTTAGACTTTAGCCATGGAAGGGAAAGGATAGCTTTAACAGCTTGGTAGCCACACAGATTATACACCCAAGATCCCCTCCTAGTTCTGGATTTCTAGGTCTCCTCTTTAGAAAAAGGCCATGATAAGGAGATTGAGGAGGAGATGAGAAGAATAAAACCTCACCAAGGCAGGGATACAGAAGAAAGAAGCTAAAAATATCCTAAGATGTATTTCTGGGTTACATGAAATGCAGGTAACACTAAAAGCACACTTCAGGAAACTAGCAGAAGGAACTGACTAAAATCCTTGCAATTAGACTAAGAGGAATATATATAAAGCAAACAATGATTGTTCTGTAATTTCTGAAGGCCCCACTGAAGCTAAGACTAAGGAAAAACATTTCAGATCTTTGGAATTCTGCCTCAACAAGGTATGACCTGGAGTCTGTTTATATTCCCAGGGAAATATTATATGGTTTCAAATGACTGCCAATTTTGACATATAACTGCTGTGTAGTAATTTGCAGTCATGTATGTTTTATGTGTGTCTTATTATATGACTGTCCACTTACGAAGCATAATTAGGACCTAGTAAGCTGTAAATAAGGTAGAGTTTACTTTCTGCCAAATTCCTTAATGTGACTGTTACCCTTGGCACAAAGATTACAGTTGCATGGGCTTCTTAAATAAAAACTGCATAACGATCTTTCCATCTGTCAAAGTTGCATAATTAAAGGCATCAGCAGTGCATAGAATTAGCACCTCAGGTTTTGTTCACAGGTTTGGACAGCATCCATCATCATTTTGACAGATGGAATTGTTTTTTTCTTTATTTCTCTATTTTTCTCTCATTTCTACGGCTACATAAGTCCCCATTGAGGGCCCCTTGGAAGACTAAGAAACACAGACCTGGGATAATTGACTGCAGGCAGGATCTGTTAGCTTGCTTCATTATTTATCACCAGACGTAAACTGAGACTCTGCGCACCATTAGAGAGAGGATCAATCTGCACTGTTTATCCCCTTGAAACAGGAGAAAGCTATTATAAGGGTACATGAGGACACCTGGCATTTTCTAAGATGGAAAGAGGAAAAGGTGACTTCTTTGCTTCTTGGTGGCATTTTCTGAGCACCTGCTATGTACTCGGCTATTGGAGTTACTACAAGAATTACAGATGAGTCAACACTTTCACCTGCATATTCTAGCCCTAGTTTTCACATTAAATAATAATAATAACCAATATTATTATTACAATGAGTGCCAGGTCACAGACACTCCTCAAGTATTTTCTTAATTTAGAGATGAAGAAACTGAGACAAAGGCAGCTAGAATCTTGCCCAAAGTCACATTGTAACAAAAGCAAAGTTTGACTCTTTACTCAGAATAGTCTACCTTAATAAAATAATGTGGCTTAAGTAGTTGGCAAAGTGATTTATTTCTTTCCCATACACAGAAGGATGTCCATAAGGGAAAGAGAATAGAAAATTAATAAATCTATTATTCAACTCAAGGTAGAAAAACAGGCAATCCTCAAATCAGTAGAGGATTGGGTTCTAAAAATGTATTTGTAAATTAGCTGTTTGGCATTTTTTCATGAAATGATATGATGTCTGGGATTTGTTTCAAAATAATCAGGGTGAGGAGGATAAAATAAGATTGGTCATGAGTTGATAATTGTTGAAGTGGGTGATGGGTACATGGAGGTTTAAAATACTATTATCTCTATATTTGTATATATTTAAATGTTTTCATAATAAAAAAGTTAAAAAGGAACTGATAAAAACCTGGCAGCTTCACTATGGAGAAACATACAAATGCGTATATGGAACATTCCACATAAAATTCCCAAGAATCTTTGTTGCACTGGCAAACACAGACTTTATACAATCTGTTTCAAATTGTAAGAACTCACTCAAATGGCTATCATATTGCAATTGGTTTGAAGAGTAAAATGTTTTCTAATTTCCCTTTCCATTTCTAAGAGTCCATAAATATCTGCTAGGTGCCTATATTCATCTGGGTTCTCCAGAGAATGAATATTTTATTCTAAAATATTTATATAATAATAATATGTAGATATATAGGTCAATATAGATGTACAGATATATACACAGAGATTTATTATAAGGAATTGGCTTACACACTATGGAGGCTGATACGTCCAAGGATCATAGTCAGCAAGGTGGAGACTAGAGGGAAACAGCAGTGTAAATTCCAGCCCAAGTCCAAGTCTGAAGGCAGAAAACTAATGTCCCAGCTTGAGGACAGTCAGAGACAGTAAATTTTCTCTTACACTACCTTTTGTTCTATCCAGGCCCTAGATGGATTGGGCGATGCCCACCAACATTGGAGAAGGCCATCTGCCTTACTCATTCTATCAATTTAAGTATAATTTCAACCACAAACAGCCTCACAGACACACCCAGAATAATGTTTCAACCAAATATATGGACACCCATGTCCCAGTCAAGTTGACATATAAAGTTAGTCATCACAATGCTTAATAAATTATAATACATTCAGAGGTGAAAACAGTAGGAAGAATCAGGCAAACCAGCTACCTAAGGATACACCAGATCCCTCAGTGAATCTGTAATCACAAGGAATTTAATAGATCTGCTGGTATGCTATTAATAGACTCCATGTTAAAAATGGAACCCTAGGGGGCGCCTGGGTCATTAGGTCCGTTAAGCAGCTGACTTCTGCTCAGGTCATGATCTGATCATGGTTTGTGGGTTTGAGCCTGTCGGGCTCTGTGCTGATAGCTCAGAACCTGGAGCCTGCTTCAGATTCTGTGTCTTCCTCTCTGTGTCCCTCCTTCGCTCATACTCTGTCTCTCTCTCTCTCAAAAATAAATAAACGTTAAAAAAATGGAACCTTAAATGGAAACCCCTAAATGGAAAGTTGTCTACTCACTTCACATCAGCTATATCTGATGTCTCTATTGGTAGGTAATTGGTTTTCCTTACAGTCACAACTACTTCCTTTTATTCCTTCCTTCCTTCCCTCCTCCCTCCCTTTCTCCCTTCCTTCCTTCCTTCCTTCCTTCCTTCCTTCCTTCCTTCCTTCCTTCCAGAGAGATATTGATCAAGGGTTGTGTACCAGGTACAGTGCTAGGTACTAGGAATATAGCAGTGAATTACAGACATGAATCTGGTTTACAGTTTGTATGTAAAAGAGGCTTCGAAGTAAAATCTGGTTGAAATGAGGGCAGGAAACTTGTCTTGAGTCTTTTCTTTTTGTACAACACTTGACATAGCACTAATAAAATTCTAATTATTTATATCAAATAAACATAGATAATAGAGGGGGATAACCATCTTCCCATCCCTTGATGCTGCCACTAGTCCTACCCTTTATCCAAAATCTTAAAGTTTATTAAGAAAGATAGACAATAAACAAATCAATATACCATTGCCAATTGTGGTAAATGCACTGAAGAAAAATATAATATGTTCAAAATATAATAATGAAGCTTAATTTAGATTGGGATGTCTTTCCCTTTGAGAAAGAGACATTTAAGCCGGGTCTTGAATGAAGCTATATTAGTTTGCCAGGGCTTTCACAAAAAAATACCATGGACTGGGTAGTTTAAGCCACAGAAATTTATTTTCTCACTGCTCTGAAGACTAGAAGTCTATGATCAAGGTATCAGTATGTTTGGTTTCTCCTAAGGTCTTGTCCCTTGGCTTGCAAATGGCTGCCTTCTCACTGTGTTCTCACATGGGCACTCCTTGATCTGTATCCTGATCTCTTCTTAAAAGGACACCAGTTACATTGGATGGGGGCCCTTCCATATGATCTCATTTTACCTTAATTACCTCTTTAAAGGCTCTGTCTCCAAATATAGTCACATTCTAAGTACTAGGGTTTAGACTTCAAAATAAGAATTTTGGAAGGACACAATTCAGCCCATAAGAGGGGCCATCCAGGAAAAAGGGGATGGGAATGGAATAGGAAAATACATTGTAGATTTAGTGACAAAGCATAAGGAAGCTCTTATCTGATAACTTCTATTTTCTTTAGGATGTCTTGAGCAGTGTCATTAGCAGAAAATGACCATGGTGGGAGGAGAGGAGGAGAGGTCAAAAAAGAAGAGAGAAGTTATGATCTGCTAGTTGCTATGGATAGATGATCAAGCTTATTGTAAGAACAGATTTCTGGTCAGTGTCAAGGACTCAGATGAAGGAAATGAACAATGATGGGGGTGTAGTTTTGCTCTGCCATCTACTTAGCTGCTTTGGTGAAGGCTCAGCAAAGATGAATGATGGATTCATTCATTCAGGGTGGGGTTTGGTCAGAGAGATGTGATTGAGGAGGCACTAATAGTGGTATTGGGCTGGGGAATTCAAGCTAGATAATCATGGAGGAGAAGGAAGGTAGGGAATGATGGATATAAAGGAAGTGGAGAAATCAACGGACAATAAACTCTAGTCTAGTGGATCCTGGTGCCATCTTCACTATAGAACTGGATATATCTCCCAAGAAAGTTTATGCCACTTCAAACCCCTTAATCCAGAGGCCAAAAAGCATCCCATTAAGGGATTTTGATAGGAAAATTCAAATCACGTTGCTATGTTGGTGAGCATACCGATGACTCCTAGACCAACTTTTTACCTCCACCCTCTTCTTTGTGTCCCACTGCTTATCATTTACAATGGCATACAAAAGAGGTCTGAAGGACTACCTTCAGTTACCATAGATTTGAGAAAGCAGAGGTTGGTGCCAAGAAACCTTATTCACACTAAATATTACTATAGATCTAAATGTCAAATGCTAACAGAAATTCACCAAAGGATTACTTCTAAGAAATGGTGGAATTCATTATTTTCAAAATTTTACTTACTCATTATTTATAGTTTTTGGCTTCTCTCTGCATTGTAAACAAATGCAAATTTTATTTTGCATGAGTATGTCAAGTGATGCTTTGTGACCAAGCCAAACAGACTTGATTTAATGACTATAGGGATAGGCCCAGTCCCAATTGCATTAATTGGTAAAATATTTATGACCCATAGTATCATAATGTATGTGTAAATGTAAGTCGGACATTGGGTGACCCAGATACTATGAGAGTGCCATGTCTATGATTGGATTAATTCCTCTGGACCCCACTTTAAAATATCATTTGGTGCTGAGGACAACTAGACAGAAACTCCAGGGAGGGGACACAAAATAAAAAGGTGGGGAAACCGCCTCAAGGCTGTGTCATAAAATCAGCACTTAGCAGCTCACCTTCAGACAGATATAGCAAAAGCCTATCAATTTATGGCTTGCCTATGATGTATCAGGCCTTTTTACATCCATTATTGTCTTAACGTTAATAACAGTGTAAGGTAAACATTTACTGGTTGGAAAACTAAGCTCAGCCAAGATGAATGACTTGCACAAAGTCATGTGTCCAGTAAACAATAAGCCATCATTCCAACTTTAGTTTGTCTGGTTCTTCAAGCTCTTCCCCCCAACCTTTACCTGCTCTTACCCTGTGCTTCTTTGAGAATAGCCCTTTCCCTGCTTTCATACCTGCTCTTCTGTCTGTCCTATGATGATTTTCATCTCCTTCAAGGCTATTCATATTCCTTGTACCTGTTTTCACCTGGATAAAAATGTTGGGGCAGGAGACAACACATGTTCAAAATTGTCCACTTGGCCCCCATTGTCTCTCTTGACAAAATTACCTGTTTAAGTAGATAATACTCAGTTCATTTATTTTATTAGTGATGGCTCCACTAGTTCCACTGCAAAAGAAGAAAGACAGAAGGAACTGACAAATTGGCTAATAATACTGAATTAATTTACTTGAGTCTCATTTATTTTATTGTAACAACAAATCCAAAATGTTTGACTCATTGTAATCATCATTTTTAAATATTTAACAATGAATAAGATAATATACACTAAAAACTGTGGAGTGTTTGGAAAAGCAGTGAACAAAATTTGATAATAGATTAGCTAACAACATCCAACCCCTGCTAGGTCTTACAAGGCCTTCCTACTAAAAGTATGGCAGCCTTAGCATCTGCTGGAAGCTCATGAGAAATTCAGAAACTGAAGTTCCTGAATCAGAATATGCAGTTTAAAAAGATTCCTACTTTATTTGTGCATACATGGAAGTTTGAGAAGTACTATTATAACATATTTACTTTTAATAGCCAGCAAACACATGAGTGTACATAGAATCACTCTTGCTGGAGTAGTTTTTGAAATAGTAGAAAAGAGTAAGTATTTAGGTGTTAGACATACTGGTGTCAACACTTACTAGTTTTGTGACTTTAGGCAAGTTATTTAAACATATTTAAGTCTGGGAGTCTTTATAAAGATAAGAAAAGGTCAAATGGGGCAGATTGACAATCAAGAGGAACACCAAGGCAAAAAGGCAACAGGAAGGAGAAATGGATTTTGATATAGGGTATGCTAGAATGAAGAATTGGAGAACAGATTTTGAAGAATACTCCTCCACCTGTTACTGGGAATGTCTACTTGTAAAATCTGGTTGACAATTATGAACTAGATGTGACAAATTTTGCCTTTGTTTTTACTATGCTTATAACCTTT
The DNA here is from genome assembly GCF_024362965.1 of Panthera pardus. Lineage (NCBI taxonomy): Eukaryota > Metazoa > Chordata > Mammalia > Carnivora > Felidae > Panthera > Panthera pardus. Next base: position 85,948,109 of record NW_026526721.1, read on the forward strand.
CAGCAGTGTACATTTTGGATATATAGTCATATACTATAGGAAAGCATCAGAAATGGTAAAACAGAGGTGACTTAAGGATAGACAATCAATTTAATGGAAAAGTTCTTACAAGCAAAACAAAGAAATACTTACAAAAATACATCTTTGTAATATATCTTTCACTATTACTCTTGTAATCAAATGAGTTTAGATTTTTATTTTCTGTACCCAAAGTCTATTAGTTTTTAAAATCTAGTTTGCTAAATTCTAATGATTTTTTTAACTTACCAGGAATATTATCTTCTTCAGGCAGAATAATAGTTTAAACAAAACATCTCTAATTTCTTTGATATATTGATATGATTCCAAAAATGAGGAAATGAAGCAGAAGTTCATTTATTTCAGCATTGATTACATAGAGCAAAAGGTAAAAAATTATATTGGAGACACTATTCAAGTAATTTCCCAGACATTTTTTTCATAATTCTCTTGCCAAAATATAGATGCTGCTAGTGTTTCTTTGAATGATAGCATTACAGCAAATATTATTAAGGCAGTGTTTATTTTAAATGGGAAACCAAAAATCATATTAATAAGTTGTAAAATACTCTTCCCACTATATCTGATGTTGTCTTTTCCCACTTTTTTATTAAAATATCTTATATAAAATGTATGGCCTAGAGTTCCAGGCATAGATGCATAGATGACTCCAAAATAACATGGAGAAAAAAAGAAAAAAAGAAAGCCTTACCACTATTTGATGTTTATGCTATGTTTTTGATGGAGAAGTTTAATTGGGTCAGTCTAGACATTGGCATGGGGATTATTGTTTTTATGACTAATTAAATTAAACTTACACATTTGAACAGACCTGTGACAATCCTGTGCACAAAAATTTTAAAATTAAATTCCAGTACACAATATTGGCACTTACACACATAAGGAAAAACAACAAAAACAACTTTGTGTGACTTAAGGCATTTTGAGACTTTTTAAAAAAACTTCCTTCTAATTTTAGCAAATCATTGTACTTTCTTTAATTTCTGGAAAAAAGCTAGAACAGAAAAATTATTTTAATAAAAATGTTATATCAAAAACTAGAAATCAGAGCAAGATTTATAGCACATATTTCAAAGAAAGTAAGGAGATTATAGAAATCTAAAACAATGCATAATTCATGACAAGTCTTGGCATATTTGAAATGTAGTTGAATATTAATTGGATACCCAGATAGAAGAAGTTTCTATAAATTCTGCCCTATGATGAACCTATGGAAAGCTTTTTATATTTGTATAATAATTCAGAAGCGCCTTTGCAAAGAGAAAACTGTTCTTTGGGGATATTCTAATATAAAATATGTGCTTCTATTTAAAGACTGAGTTGAAAAGTTGGGAGTACCTCATAAGAATGACTTCTGAATCATATGTACATTTTTTATCATTGAGAAAAGAGGGAAAGCTTGTATCACAATGATGATTGCAAAATTGTTGATATAGGGCTTAAAATTGCCTTAACAACAAATGCTATCATTTGTGATTCAATCATACCCACAACATAAATGCACCAGTCATATTGCCTCACAAAATCTGTGGATCAAAAGTAATCTCTCTTAGAAGATAACTCCAGTCTTCAAATTTCTATGTGTGCACTAAGGATTTTGAGATGTAGTTGCACCATAGCCTATTAATACATCAAGTTCAAGCTTTATAGGCAAGTAGTAGTTAATGATCCAAACTATGCAAATGACCAACTGTAGCCAGAAAGTTGCATATGGCAAAGACAAATATTTTCAGAAAAGGCAGGTATCTGGAAATATAACTTGTGCAATAACTGACCATATATTTTTTGGTTATTATATTATATTATATTATATTATATTATATTATATTATATTTATTATATTATATTTATTATATTATATTGTCTGTTAACATTTAAGTAGCTTATGTTGAGAAATTATTTAGATGAAAGTGATTGGCAGAAAATGGAAGAAGATTTAGACAGTTGTGTAGGCTTAAGATTGTATTGTCTAAAGCAGAATAATTACTACCAATGCTTGTTAGATATTGCTGTTTTCCCTTACAATACTGAAGAAACCTCCATTATGATAAATTATTCCAGGCATTCATATAAGTCAAAGTAAACAAAATTCTCTCCAAAATAAAATTTTTAAATATGAAGACTGAGATAAAATAGCGATCTCCTACATTATCACAGACATTTCAACATTGCTTGTGATCCTGACCATATCAGTTTTCTAGGGCTGCCAATGAAGTACCACAAACTAGGTAGCTTAAAGAAACAGAAATGTGTTCTCTCTCAGGTTAGAAGTGTGAAATTAAGGTGTCATCAGGACCATGATCTCTCTGAAGGCTCAAGCAGAGAACCCTTCTTTGGCTTTTCTAGCCTCTGATAGTTGTTAACAGTCACTGACATGAATGCATCACTCTGATCTTTGTATCTGTGTTTATGTGGTCTCCTTGTTTCTGAATCAAATTTCCCCCTCCTTGTTAGGACACTAGTCAATAGATTAGGGCTCAACCTAATTGAGTATGACCTTATCTTAACTTGATAATGCCTACAAAGACCTTATTTCCAAATAAGGTCCCATTTTGAGGTCCCTTGCTTAGTGTTTCAACATATCTTTTTTGAGGACACAATTTAATCCATAATACTGGCCTAATAATAAGTAGTCCAGGAATAGTCATTTATTCATTCATTTACAAATGTTTATTGAGTATCAGGCACTGTTATAAACAAAGTAGACCAAACATTTGCCCTCAAAGAGTTTATAGTCTGCATTCAACAATACCCTGTAGCTGCATATACTTTATAATTTAAAATTATATGTGGTTTATAATTTGGCAAAATTGTTTAATCTAGACTTCTGGATAAATCTTCAGAATACCCTGCTGTATATGCTGAGTAAGTATTAGCAGCTACATTTTTTTTTGCAAGGGGAAACTGAGGCTTAGAAAGGTTAAATCTTGTCCAAAACTGCCCATATGGTAAAAACAAAGTTGGAACCAGAACTGAGGTCAAAACTAACAGCATATAAAATGCTGGATAGTATCCACTTGCCATTTATAATTAATAATGAGCATTACTGCATATTAGAGTATTTCACAGCTCATCACATAGAAATATGGTTAAAAAGTAAAGGACAGTAGCTCACAAAGCAAAACATGTTCCTTTATTTTGACAAATTAATTTTATTTTTAATTATTCATGATACTCCAGCAAACATTCTGTGGTATATTTCCCAAAAAACAGTAACACCTTCGTTGTTGCAAGTTGTGGCAAGAGGGTATTATAGATTTTCACTGAGGAATAAAGTGAAGCTAGATTTTAATATGAATTCATAGAATCATGTTTACACTGGGATTTCAGTGTTAGAAATGATGAAAGGACTCTTAAAGCTCATGTTATTCTATCTCACATCTCTACAACACGTATCTAGAAAGAAAATCATGGCAATGAAGAATTTAAAAGTGTGAGCATGGTGTATTCATTCCCCTATAATTAATTTAGGTAACAGGTGATGTTTTGTATATCCTAAACTGTAATGAGTAGTAAAAAATATACCAACTGTGAATGAACCATCATCTTATCTGATGAGGTAGTAGTGGAGGCAGTGGTATGGTGAGGCAGTAGATGAGCCCAGATTCTATCCCATAATTGTGTGTTGTGCGTTTCAGTCTTTCAGCTTGTTTTTGGCACACACACTGAGAAATGCTTTTGCAGATACACAATTCTTAGCCCCCTACAACAAAGAGGCTGTCAGTGCTAAAACCAACATTAGGAAACAGGGAAGAAACCATTCAAATCTGAAACCAAGGTGATAAAGAAATGGAGTCAAAATCCACCATAAGGCAGATGACAAATGGAAGCATACATCACATAACAAGCCTCTACCTTATACAACAAAACAGTGTTGTGTTAGTGACTCAATAATAGGGGTGAGCCAGAGAATGAATACGCAGGAGAAGGAACTAGAAAGAAACAAAATTCTGGGAAGATAAATTGCTACTCATGGACAAACAGAGGACATACTGATTAATTTAAAGAAAAAAAGAGTTACATGTTTTAATGATCATGGATCTTTGGGTCATCTGCATGCACAAGTGGGTACATTTCTTCTTCTTTTCCCATAATGAAGGATCTCCACATGAGAAAGTTAGCTACTTTGGGAATATACATTTGTATCTTGCAATATAGATTCTTTTCATTCTCTTAAAAACAACCAGAGAAGTATTTTCTTATGAATAATTCATCATCTACTGTGGTCTCTGAGGTCATTTTTGTCACTCATGCAGACTGCCAGTTTTTCCCCTACACTGTAGTTGTGTGTCGTTAGCTGGATCCTCTCATTTCTCACTCATGCTAAGGGATTAAAGATTTTATGCCCTCAGTCCTCACATATGCAAATCTCTTAGCATGACTTTTCTGTTGGTATTCTCCTGCCTATAATCCATTTCCCCTTTTTCTGATAACAGCCTTGAGCATATCCCTCAAACTTTTTGCTCGTTTCCCATTCTCAGAGGAGGATGCTCTAGAGGTGGGAAAATGAAGCACACATAGCCAATCATAGCCCTCAGAGCTCCTAGAATCAGTAATTCATCACAAAAGGGGACATGGCAGAAGTCAGGCCAAAGAGAGGTGGCTCTGGGACATTTGCTAGATAGAATTTGGAGGAATGAAAAGCTTTCTTTCTACTGGAGTTCCTAACCCAATAGGGTATTGCTCGTGGCTGCCAGTGACATTTTCATGCCTGAAAATAAGCCCAGCTAGAGAAAAGTAGAGGCAAGAAATGAAGAGAGAAATATTTTCAAACTTAATGTTTAAGCACCTCGATTCAAGTGTGCCTGAAAAAGACACCTCCCCTGGACTTTTCAGTTAGTTTAGTTAATAAATTCCCTTCATACTTAATACAGATTAAGTCCAGTTTTCTATTGTTTTCAGCCAAAAGCTTTCTGAGTACTCAACCATTTAGGACCCAACACAATTAACCTCAAGTTTCATAATTTTTTGCTCCAAAAATATATACTATCTGTCATTTCCTTTCCTTAGCCCCTAGTCCTACCATGCTATCCATGTCAGAATCATATTGTTTTGGATGGGAAAAGGGGAGCTATTATTTAGAAAGATAATTTATTATACATTATAGCTCCATCCACGCCATTGTAAATGGCAAGATTTTATTCTTTTTGATGACTGAGTAATATTCCCATTATATATATATTCATATATATATATATATATATATACATATATATATATATGTATATATATATATATATATATATATGTTCATTCTTCAGTTGATGGTCATTTGGGCTCTCTCCATAGCTTGGCTATTATTGATAATACTGCTATAAATACTGGGGTGCATGTACCCCTTAGAATCTATACTTTTGTATGCTTTGGGTAAATACCTAATAGTGCAGTTGCTGGGTGGTAGGGTAGTTCTATTTTTAGTTTTTTGAGGAACCTCCATACTGTTGTTCAGAGTGGTTGTACCAGTTGGCATTCCCATCAACAGTGCAGAAGTCTTTCCCCTTGTCTGCATCCTCACCAACACCTGTTTCTTATGTTGTTAATTTCAGCCATTCTTACAGGTGTGAAGTGATATCTCATTTTGGTTTTGCTTTGTATGTCCCTGATGATGAGTAATGTTGAGCATATTTTCATGTGTCTGTTAGCCATTTGATGTCTTCTTTGGAAAAGTGTCTATTCATGTCTTCTATTTCTTAACTGGGTTATTTGTTAGTATCCAAAATCTGTAAAGAACTTATCATACTCAACATGGTGTTTATCACATATGTCATTTGCAAATATCTTCTCCCATTCTGTAGGCTGCCTTTTAGTTTTGTTGATTGTTTCTGTTGCTGTGCAGAAGCTTTTTATCCTGATGAAGTCATGTTTGCTTTTGTTTCCCTTGCCTTCAGCAACATGTCTAGTAAGAAGGTGCCGCAGCTGCGGTCAAAGAGATTGCTGCCTACGTTCTCATCTAGGATTTTGATGGTTTCTTGTCTCACATTCATTTCCTGTATTTCATCAATTTTGTGTTTATTTCTGTGTATGGTGTAACAAAGTGGTTCAGTTGCACTCTTCTGCATGTCACCATCCAGTTTTCCCATCACCATTTGTTGAAGAGACTGTCTTTTTTCCATTGGATATTCTTTCTCACTTTACTGAAGATTAGTTGACCATATAGTTGTGGGTCCAGAGCTAGAATGTATTATGTTAAGTGAAATAAGTTAATCAGAGAAAGACAAATACCGTATGATTTCACTCTAATGTGGAATTTAAGAAACAAAACAGATGAACAACATATGGGAAGGGTGGGAAGAGAAGAGAGGGAAACAACCCACAGGAAACTCTTAATGATGGAGAACAAACTGAAGGTTGATGGAGGGAGGTAGGTGGGAGATGGGCTAGATGGGTGATGGGTATTAAGGAGGACACTAGTTATGATGAGCACTGGGTTTTGTATGTAAGTGATGAATCAGTGAATTCTACTCCTGAAATCAATATTGCACTTTATGTTAACTAAAATTTAAATTAGAAAAAGATAATTTATTATAAAGATAGTTCATACTTGTCCTAAAAATATCCATCAAAATAATATTGTATGAAACAAAAAGTACAAGACATCTGGTTATCTCCCTTCTCTCTTCATCCTACTTCCACTTTACTGTTATCCAGATATTTTAAGTACAAATTCAAACATGTGTATCTGTGTAAGTATGTTGGGTGTTGGACAAGGGATATAAATTTAAAAGCACAAGACAGCATTTAAACACAGAAAGTATATCCACATTTGCTGGTGTCCTCATAATACTATAAAATTTTTAAAATAGACACAAATTTCATATAAATAGTATGACCCTGCCTTAAGAATCACCACAAAACAGCCTCTTCCATAAACCCCTCAGTGAAAATTTGAGACATTTTGGTCTCTTCTCCTGGAATTCTTTGTTTATTTTATTTAATTCTGCTTCACATTGCAGATAGCTGTCTACACCTATTTTACCCTCTCTGGACAGTAAGCACGTTGAAGGCAAGGAATTAATTTGATTCATCTTCATATTTCCAAAAGTTAGTTCAGTGGTTAATTTATGTTTTTAGGTGAATTAATGAGTGAGTGAATGATAAATAAGTGATAAGAGATCTCTTTAATAAGTATTCTCTTAGGTTGAATTTCAATAATGGCTCTGCAGACATTCTCCTGTATTTTAATTTAAGAACATCCTTTCAGAGTTCCTCTTATACTAGTAGAAATCAGACAAGTGATGAGCAGGCCTTTAGTTCCAATTCTTTTGGAAGAGCAAACACTAATCTGAGTTTATCTCATCCTTAATCACTACAGAACAATGACAGGAAGAGGAAAAAACAGCTAGGACACAAATATGATATCCCCTGAAATTTTTTACATGGTCTTCAAATAGTTAACTAGATCTTTTAACTTGAACCCTGTAGTGTTCAGCCTTGATCCTGTGCCCCAGCTAATAAAGAACTCTTGGCTTGTTCTGGAATTGGACCTCTATTTAGTAATTTATACCTCATTTCCCCCACCTTCATTCCCTTTTAAGTTTTCTAAGTTTTGGAACTGGAACCTGGTTTTCAGACTGAAGGATGAGGACAATCTAGGGGCCACAGATTTTTACCTGCTTGCTCTGATTTCCAATTATTGCCAGTTCCTGGATCCTCATCACCCTGGCTCTATAAGTTCTTTTTTAATCTTCTAAATACTTACTGCCATATTGCACTGCCAGCTACTTCTGTTTGTCCTCCACCTTAAAAGGGAGGCAATGTAACATAATGAGTAAACAGTCAATGGTAGAGTGAAGCCTACATCCAAATCCCAGTTTTGCCACCTAACAGCTGTGTGATCTTCAGTAAGTTAACTTCTCTGCACCCACATTTCTTGTAAAATGGGATTTACGTACCTTATAGATCATATAAGGGGTGTTTTTAGTGCCACCTTCAATCTGCATTTATTTTTCCCTTGTGCCACTTACTTTCCTTTTCACTCTCATCTCCATTTATTCCTTTTCATGATACTACAGCAAACATTCTCCATACTTTTCCCAAAATCATAGTCAGCAAGAAGTCTACAGTTTCTAGACTCTTGCCAAATTTCTTTGGTGACCTTGTACAAAAGGGCTGGGAAGTTAGGAGCAAGAGAGAGAGCTATTATTATTATTATTATTATTATTATTATTATTATTATTATTATTTTGCTTCTGGTGGTGCATCCAGCAACAGCTGCTGTCAACCCTGGGCTGCAGGAGAATCTATGGCAGTTTCAGGAGTATTCAGCCAGACTGCAAACTCCGCAGATGTTGTTTGGTCCCAACAATAACAGCAATGGTCATACTATAGCATATCTGTTCCAATTTCCCAAAAGTTAAGAACATGACATTTATGCAAATACATAATGAACATTGTCAACTATTTTATCCAGTTTAGTAATTAATCAGATAACCAGCAAGATAGTCAGGTAGTACAAAAGGGAGAATCTGAAAATGGAGAGTTATGTAGTCAGTTACACAAAATAGTGAAATGAATTTTCTAATAGATACAAATTTCCTACAAGGCAATAAAGTATACCCCCCAGTGTTATCTTTGCAACTGGACAAGGATTATTTGCATTCCTATCAGATAAAAACCTACAAATTAACATGTAACGTGTATTTTCACTAAATCTGGACAAAGTACCTTCTCCTAAAAATCCTTGGATGAATCTGTTTAAAAGTCTCGTCATAAGACAGTGAAAAAAATATATGCTGCCCAATTTTTTCCCTCATTTCAAATTTTGGAAAATGCTTTTGAATAGAAATAAGGAAAATGGTGCTCTTATTATGTAAATGAAACTTTAGGCAAAGCTAACCTCCTCTATCCACCTATAACCAGATTGCTACCCAGCAAACTCTTCAAATAGATAATCTGGAGCCATTGTTGCTTAAATGGGATATGGTGTATTAGTGTATATTTACACTAGTGTAAAGTGTGTAGTCAATAAGTGAGTAGTCAATAATAAGTGGTCAATAATAAGTGTGTAGTCAATAATAAGTGAGAGTAATAATAGTTTCCACTGTTACTTTTTTTTATTATACTTGAATAATCAATTAGATGGAATTTAGAGCTATTTCTTCCATCTCTGCTTCTCACTTTCATGGTTAACTCTAGTTTTAGGACCTGGCCCCTCTTAGGCTGTCCAGTTATTCTAGTTAGTCATGCCATTTACTGGAATATTACAGGGATGAATACAAAAGTAACTGTTGACTTTTCTTAAGTAGTTAGATTGGCACAGGAAGAATCATTGTCTCATTCATTTTGTCACTTTGCTGAGTCCTTAGAAAATATGACTGTAAAATCAGTACCAGATGGAAGGAGCTATGGCTAGGATTGTACTGTGCATTTGCCCAGAAAAAATTACCTTCTCAGTTGGCCAAAAAGGTACAGCCATGCTGCTCCATCTTCTAACCACATTTGTGTGGCACTGGAGCTAGCTCCCTATTATCTAGCAAAGCATGTGTACATACAGTATAGCACCTGGAACACATCCTTGTTTGCCTAATGAGGAGGGATCATTAACTTTGGATTGGAAAAATTCAAAACACTTTTGAAAACTCCCAACCCATGGTTCTATATTTAATTCAGGAGGACTAACTCAATGTGGACATGAAGAAATGTATTAAGTAATAAGAAACAACTCAACTCCCTGAATTGAATTAGAGAATATTGGCCATTTTTCTCTAGCAATTTATTTCAGGGCATTTAAAGTCATCAGCACTTTACTTTTAGTATGACTCTAATAAAGTCAGACTTTGTTTCTTACAGTTCAGCCCCCATGGCTGAGTACACTTAATCACCATCTGAGGCTCCATGTGTTTTTGTGTGTGCCCTTCAGTTCCGGATTTGACCAGTCCCATTCTTAATCGGGCATATAATTCAATGAACCCACGATTTCCAGTTGAAGAGATCAACACTAGATTTGCCTTGATTTGATTTCACTCTGATACATGACAGTGTTTCCAGCACACATAGCAATACCAGCAACTAAACCTCAACTTGGGTTGCCTGATTGATTCCCGACTTTCATAAGGATCTGTATTGCCTCTCAGAATTTGAGATTTTCCCCTCAAATTAGTCCTATTGCTAGCTAGTTCCCTCCCTGTACAGACAGACTCCCTGGAATTCAGATATTTTCTTGGGTTGGGAGTAATGTCTGTGCTAGACAGCAGTGGTCATTTCTCACCTGCCTATGGTAAAAAAAATAAAAAATAAAAAAAATAAAAGACCTTTAAGATCTTCCCTGCTTGCTTTCTGGACCCATTCTTATTTGAGGTTTTCTAATAACCATCCTTTGCTTGCTGATGGATTTTCATGCTTGTTATTTTGACCAACCCTGAAGTATCTCTATAGTGACTCACTGACTCTGATCCCCTTTTGTTCTCCTCCATGAATTCTACTTAGACATTGATGATTTCCATAGGAAGAAGAAGAGTAGAAGAGTAATAGTGATTGTCTGTACACAATTTATGGTGTATATAATCCTTAAATATGGGTTATGTAGGTAACATAAATTAATGATTCAAGCTTGATAAGGAGTTGAAGACCAAAATGCTGTGCAACTCTAGGGACCATCATTTACTGAGAATCCGTGTGGATAGTATCTCCTTGAATCATGCAGAGTGGTGGTCCTGATAGGGACTCATATGCCACACATGATTGTTGCCAATCTCTTTTTCAAGAAACTTGGGAATTTATTTTTTTTAATCTCACAATTTTTAAAATTTTGGCAATTTGTTGAAAATGTTTACAGTACTATACTGGCGTAAAATGTGTCAATTAGCAGCATTTGGCCCATACGCCACCAGTGTGAGTCAGTCACTGAATGGTCTCTAGAACTGAAGATTGTGAGAGAGGAAGCAAGTTTTATTCTTCAAATATGCCCCCTTTTTCATGTTGGAAAATTGGAAACATATTCTAATATTTTCTGATAATCTTCCTTAAGTAATATTTTTCTATTTTGTATTCTTGTGCTCATCAACATTTTTGTTCAGAGGAAAATTTTATTTTTCAATCAGTCATTCAACATAGGCAGTTACCATAAAATTGCTCTATTAGGTTTATGCAGTATCATATCAACCATAAATATAGTTCAGTTACCATATTTTGACAAAAACTCTTTACATATGGGTGTATTGTGATAGAATCTTTAATGAATTTTGACTGGTTGAATTTGTTTCAGTTTGATTTCTTTGTAAAGTCTGATAGTCTTATACATTTATAAGAGTACAGATTACACTAACCACCCATAGAGAGAGGTAATACTGTGTACTTTTGTTAATACATATTATATAACATGAAAATTTAAAACTTTGGCCTGATAGTATTCCTTAAGGTCTAATATAAACTCATAGTCTAGCAATGTCTTTACATTTGGGACCCTAAAGTAGTTTGCAATTTTTCCTTCAGAGTATCCCTAAATGCCATGACTGCTCACCTCAATCTTAAATACCTTTGCTATTTCATGTCTTATCTGTAAAAATGACTTTTGCTTTATAATTCATAAGATGTCTATGAATAATCAGGTAGCCATTGATAAAATAGATTTACTCTGAATTTAGGAATAATAGACTTTAGGTATAAGATTTTTCCTGGCCGGGGGGGGGGGGGGGGGGCGGGGAAAGTATGTTCTTACTGTGTATTATACTGAACAGGTTGCTAGATCATGAAGTAGGGAGACAGATATTAAATGAAGTAAAACTGTCCCCTTTTGGCACTCAGAACTTAAAGCTGTCCTTATATAGGGACACTTAATGTGAATTAGCACATTTCTCCTGGGAATCAGTGGTGACAGAAGCTTAATACAGTTTCCTTGTCACTAAATATACCCCAATATGCAAAACTTTATGAGCCAAATTGAATAAGGATTTAAAAGATTTCCTGAAGAACCATTGAGCCCTTTCTGGTTTTAAAGTTCAAAACTATTTTTAAAAAGTCTTTGTTGAATTAGGGTAGTCCTAACACAGGTCTGCTGGTTGGGAAGCCTACCAAAGACACTGTTATCCAAGGGCAAGTTACCATGAGGAAAAAAGAAGGTACATTGGGTCCAGACATTTGTGGGAAAAGGTTGGTTTCAGCACTGCATTTGGCTGAAGCTTGAGAGCTTGTCCAGGTTTATCTGCCAGGCATAGAATCATGTTTTGGGGAGGAATGGCTGGCCTCAGAAGCATTAACTAAGACAGCAGTTACCTTGGAGGCCAAGTGTGGGACACCATTGCACTGTGTGCCAACAAGGATGTCATTGTGCCTAGACAAGATTAGGGTTCCACAGCAACATGAATGGCAGTGTGCAAACCAATGGTGCTATCTAATTAATTGGACTTTCTATTTTTCTTTGGCATTTTGAGAAGGAACTAAACCCTATGGACAGAGTAGACCCTGGAGGTCCTAAATGCGTCAGAGGAAGGATAAAGAACATAAACAATTAATTTGAAAAACAAAAAGTGTACTTATTTATAAAGTGTATCTGTATTATACTGTAAGTTGGTAAAGCAGATTATGCCAGTTACTTGTGGAAGACCTGCATAAACTCTAGTTAGGGGGGAGGAGCTGCCCATAACCACATGCCAGTCTGGAGATGAGATGGAACATGCCTGGCGAGAGATCAAAGGTTTCTTTTACAGAAGGCTGAAGACCCTGGACTCAGAGAAGAACCTGGGAATGCTCGGAAGAATCACTATAGAAGAATAGAGTAGTACCCCTCTCCTGAATCCAGAGCAAGGGAGAGCATCCAGAAAAAACAGGGCATCTATAGAGTGCCAGGCTGAAGAAGCAGTTGGCTCAGAGACAGACAGACAAAGCAGCTGCACTAAGTATCTATGCTAAGGCTGGGCAACAGCAGCTGCCTAGAGGTGGCCAGGTTCTTAGAGATCCAGTCTCCAGGGCTATGCTTGTATTGGCCCTCAAGAAATACTATCTGGGATCTGTATCAGCCAGTGAAGGGTTGGAACAGACAGAACTCACCCTATGAACCTGAGTGAGCTCCCTTAGGATCTTTGAACATATAAGAAGAGTCATTAGAAAAGTCTGGACATCTTGATAGGGTGGGCAGGTGGAATTAACATGCTCCAAGCTAATAAACTAGATATTCCAGCCATACATGTTTATTTAAATGAAATGTCTTCATTTAAAGAGTCTACTATTAAAGAACAAAAACTCAACTGAGTAATTTAAAAGATCAAGTTGACTTTATTAAATAATTCTGAATTGGTATTCATTCTATCTAGCATATAGAAAGGAGTTCTAAGGAGCTGTACAAAATGGAAGGTTTTTAAACTAGAGAGGGAGTGGAAAGAAATAAATTATTAGCATTGAATGCATTGCTTCAGGTAAGGTCACCCCCTTAAGGGATATGGGAAGGACCTATCAGTGGTTTACTCACCTGCTAGTGTTGATCATGCAACTTTAGTTTGCTGGTTAAAGTTCACATGTCTGGGAGGTGGGGTTAGGGGTAGAAACTGCAGTTAAGTTAGGTATTAAGTCTTCGTTTGCTGACGTGGGACCTTAACACAAGTGACTCCATTTTGAGCCTGTGGTTTTATTTTTTAACGATTCCCCCCTTTTAATCAGACTCTCAGCCTAACTGAGAAATATGATAAAAATTTAAGGAATCAGTGCCACTCTCAGCTACTGTTCTGTAGTTCTTACAGTTTTTGTGAAATTTTGTTGATCCTTTGTGTGATATTAACAGGTCAGGACTAACAGGTTCACAATTTTTAAGTTGATCATCCTTTTCATTCCTTTTTGATATTCCGTTTTTAGGACAATCATTTGCTTGGTGATTAACAGCTGCATTTAAAGCTTTTGAGAGAACATAGCACTCCAGGGAGATTATTACAATTATTACAATTATTACAATACTATAAACAGGATAATTCTCAGTGTTCTAAGTACACTTCAGAGTCATGGTTCCCAACCTTGCCTGATGATTGAGGGTGATAGAGATAGTGATAATTTCAAGAGGTTAGTAAGGTCTTATTTAATGCTTATATGATTTGCCCAGTGAAGTGGGTGCCTCAATACTGGAAATTATGGAAGGTATACCTCAAGTGGGAAACCCATTTTCTAGCAGCTCTTTTGCCACTGTTTGGGCATCAGCTTTGTGGCAGGGGAAGGCCTCAACCCATCTACAAAAAACATGCATATAACAACAAGAACGTATTGATAACCCATACCAGATAGCAATTGAATGAAGGCCAGCTGCAGTTGTTCAGACGGTCCCCAGGGAAGAGGTTTAAGGCCTCTGGGAACAAAAATAGTTTTTTTAGGATTATGGACCTGAGATAGATCAGACATTAATGTAAACATTTTTTTTTGCAATTTCATATGTCTCCCTGCCACTGTTTTTGTTTGTTTGTTTGTTTGTTTGTTTGTTTGTTGTTTTAATAATTTGAGTCATCTTAAATGTACCACGGCGGGTGAAGGAATGTGAAAATCAAAAAAATGGGCTTTGCCAGGGATCCAGGAAAAATCAAGTGGCCATCTTGGGTTTCCTATAGTCGTGAATGTTTATTGAATTTACAATCATTATTTGCCCCATTTTATTTCTCTAATTTGGGAACAGACTGTTGCCATGTCACAAGCACATCAGGATGGCAAAAGTCTGGCAACAAGAGGTCATATTTTGTAGAAGCAGAATGGACTTCACCCACAGGTGCCATAGCTTTTACAGATTCTTTTGCTGCTGCCTTTACATGAGAGTCAGGCAGAGCATTTCTGTGATACTCATGTTTAGTCTTTATAGTGTGATCTTCAGTTTTGATAACAGTAGTTTCAGAAGATAAGAGAATATCAGTAAGAAGGTCATTTACTTGTTGTTTACTGTGGATTGGGGTCCCAGGGGATATAAGAAGACCCCTTTGTTTCCATAACATTCCAAAATCATGGATGGCCCCAAAGCCTAACAGCTATAAGTACAAATATTAAAAATTTGCCCCTTTGATAACTGGCATGTTCTGATAAGCTCAAGGAGCTCTGCTTTTGGGGCTGATTTAGTTTGTGAGAGATTTCTCCTCTAAAGGAGCTCATATTGGATGCTAACAGCATAATCAGCCTGGAAATTCCCTGTTTCATTTTTGCAGTATGACCCGTTAACAAACAAAATTAGATTGGGATTAGTCAAAGTCATAAATCAGAACATGGTGTCATGAAATGGGAGGTGATGGGGCTCACCTTCATCAGGCAGCAGTGGTAAAATGGCAGGATTAGGAACATTGCATCATTTAAGATGTAGACTATGTGGTGAAAGCAGAGGATCTCATAAGAAATTGGTCTGCTTGGAGAGAAATGTTGAGTTAATTCAGAGTTAAGAAGACTTTGGACAGTGCATGGAGTTTTCAAATAAATATCATTTTCTAAGGTTACATCTGCTGAGGCTTCTATTAACTTTGCAGCTGTGGCTATTAGCCTTAAGGTAGTTCAGATATGCACAAGCAGCAGAATCAAGTTATATACTATAATAGGCAATATGGCTATGTTTATTGCCATGTTCTTGCATGAGCATTCCCAGGGCTTCATTATCCTTTTCATGTACAAATAAGGTGAAGTGTTTTTGAATAGTTAGGTAGGACAGGTCACTTTTGTAATATTTGTTTTAGTCTTATAAAGGCCGGATCGTATTTATCTTCCCAGGGAAGAGACTTGGGGACTGAAATTTTAGTAAATTCACAAAGTGGGGAAACAAATAGAGTAAAATATGGAACCCGTGGTCTGAAATAGCTAGTTACATTTAGAAATCCATGAATCTGTTGCTTCATTGTGGGTCTAGGAAATTCCTGGGTTAGCTTAATTCTTTTTGGAGATAGCTGGACTCCTTCAGCACTTAGATTATGACCTAGGTAATGAACAGCGTCCAGAGATAATTATAATTTTTTTAGATACTTTATGTCTTTTTTCAGCTAACCATTGTAACAAATAAAGGGAATCCTTTATAGACATCTCTTTAGTAACTGAGCACAGCAAGAAATCAACCATATATTGTAAATGGGTTGATTTTCCGGGAATTGGAGAGTACTTAAATATTGGTGGAGCACTTGGCAGAAATAAGAAGGAGCCTCAGTGAAACCCTTCAGGCATAACTGTCCAGGATAGTTTTTTGATTATAAAGGCAAATAGATATTGACTGTTGGGATCTATAGGGGTGCTGAAAATGGCTGAACAAAGGTCTACAGGAGTGAACCATTTGAGTCTGGAGTGTCTTGTGACAAAAAGAGGTTCATGTTTGGAATAGCTGGGAAATTAGGAATAACTATTTTTTAATGTTATTTATTAATTTTGAGAGAGAGTGCATGAACAGGGAAAGGGCAGAGTGAGAAGGAGAGAGAGAATTCCAAGCAGACTCCATGCTGTCAGCACAGAGTTCCACAGGGTTCATTCAGTCCCACAAACCTTAGGATAATGACCTGAGCTGAAATCAAGAGTCGGACACTCAACCAACTGAGCAACCCAGGCACCCCAGGAATAACTATCTTGATGATAGCTCTTAAGTCTTCAGCAAATCACCATCCCCTCCTATTGGTAAGATCTGTATGTTACAAGGACTGGTGCAGGGGATGACTAACCCCTGGGTGATTAGGTCTTCTATTATTGGTATGAGGCCTTGTATGGCCTCAGGCTTTAATGGATATTGAAGCAATTTAGGAAGAGGTTTAGTCACATCTGTCTGAATTGTTATAAGCTCTGCATTTTTTTTCTCCTAATGTCAATACTGGAAGTAGCCACAGATTTTTGGGCACCTCAATTAAATTAGGGAACTTTTGTTGGAATTATTCCTCTTCTATATGAAGGACAGGAAACTCTAAGGTAAGGTCTCCATTGGAAGTAAAACATATTAACTCTTAATTTAAAAAGGAAATCTCTACCTAATAGATTGACTGGAGCTGTATCACATAGCAAAAAGGAATGTTTTCCAGTAAAAGGTCCCAAAGTCATTTGTACTAGTTGGGATAGAAATTGTCTCTGAATTTTATGATACCCTTTCCCCACACACCATAGGAGCCTTTCTACTCCAAGGGATTTGTTGTCTTATGAGAGTGGGGTTTAAAGTAGAAACTTTAGGGGCATCTGGTTGGCTCAGTCGGTTAGGCGTCCAACTTCAGCTCAGGTCATGATCTCGCAGTTTGTGAGCTCGAGCCTTGCATCCGGCTCTGTGCTGACAGCTCAGAGCCTGGAGCCTGCTTCAGATTTTGTGTCTCCCTCTCTCTCTACCCCTCCCCCACTCATTCACCCACACTCTCTTTCTCTCTCCCTCTCACAAAAATAAACATAAATTTTTTTTTTAATAATAAATAAATAAAGTAGAAACTTTAGTAGCCCCAACATCTACCAGAATTTGGCAAGGGTTTCCATTAGTTTTAATTTTAGTCTTTCTTTGGCTGTTTAAGGGCAGTAGTTTATCAGAGCCCCTTAGAGCTTTACCAGTTTTAGGAGGGGCTCATAGAGGAGTCTTTCCTTGGGTGCAGTCAACTGAATGTTAAGGAATTTGTATAGGACCTTTGTGGACAACTTTTTCTCTAGTGCCCCAATTGAGTACAATTGAGACATCAGCCTCTGGGCCAGCTTTTTGATGTTGGGCCCCTGGTGGAGTGTAGTAGGAGGCCCAGGTGCTATTTGAGGTCTCTGGCTCTGGTGCTGTTGTAGCTGTAAGGCCATTAGTTTGGCAGTCCTTTATTTATGATCTTGGCCCAAAGCTATTTCAAAATATTCAGCTATTACCATGAGTTCAGTCAGGCTGATGGCCTTTCATCCTATTTTCTGTCTTTTAAATAACCCACTCTTCTCAGGAGATAATCCATTTACAATAGGGCAGCAAGACAAGTAGGGTGACCTTGTTTATTGTATGGACTCCAGAATACTTCAGAAAGAGGGCTTCCAAATGGGCTTTAAAGTCAGCCACAGATTCATCTGTCCTTTGTTTGTTTGTATATGGAATAATAGAGCAATCAGCATGGGCAGAGAAGACTCTAGGAATGGCTTGTAAAAAGAAAGTTGTTATTTTGCAAGCCCTTTCTGGTTGAAGGTCTTGATTATCTTCCTTGGGGTTTTACTTATTTTTCTTCTTGCATCCATTTTTGAGCCTCCCCAGGTCCTACCAACTTGTGCACAAGCTGATATAAATCTGGCAGCCTGGGGTCATAGGCACTGATAATGACTGTAAATTCTTCAAGAAACATTTGGGGTTTCTCTGTAGGTTTTGGAAATTCTTTAACTATAGTTCTTCATTCAGCCTTTTACTGAGGGGTGAAATACCTAAAGGGGTTCATTGCAAACTTGCATAGTTTTATTTTAAAAGGTGACTGTTTAATAGTCTCTTCAGAGTAGAAAGGTGGTTCAGATAAAGAATTAGTTAAATGTGAGTGCTTAGGTAAAGAAAGATAGAGGGAGGGGAGCAGTAGGAGTCACATGCTATTAGGAGTCAGTCCTATTGTCTTTTGTTTTAGCTACCTCTTGTGTCTTTAATTTTTCATTAGCCTTCTCTAATGAGTCTTTTAATGAAGCTATTTTAGAATCTTGAAGCCTTTTGGAAGCTTCTATATACCAATTAAAATAGGTATCCCATTCTATTTGTTTAATTTTCAAACCCTTACTTTCAAGTGCACTTCTCAAATGAACAATCTTATCTGATTGGAAGTTCCCCATAATGGCTATTGTAATTCTAGACTGTTTTCAGAAAAATTTTGCCATCTTTGTAAGTATTCACAACTTCCAGGACCATAGTTTTTAGACATAAATAAGCAAGTGTGCTGGAAGGCGATGTGCTTAACTTTAGAATTTAAGGATCCTATTAGCTTAGACTCTGGACTTCTCAGAGCCAAGCTAAAACCTAAAAGGGATGTGCCTCTGGTTCGGGGATTGTGCAACCAGTGTACCTCATTGCATGAAAGTTTTCTTGAGGTTGGCAGGTGACCTAGTGTCACTCTAACTCGTTCCATGACCAACTTATCTTAACAAGGGAATCTTTGAGTTAGGTGGTGAGTGCTCTAATAGCTCTTAAATGCTCCTCCTGTGTCCATCAATTTTTGCAGCTCTTTGGCCTCTGAGATCCCCATTAGCAATAGCCTTTATTCACACAAAACAAGACAAACAAACATGCATACATCAAGACACCAGCAGTAACCAAAATATCACTGTCAACTGGCCAAGAGAAGGCTGTGCACACTACCAGCAAACCCCAGTGTGGACTAACCCAGCAAACCCCAGTAAATGGAAACTGCAGAATAGATCTGGGAAAAAGGATTCCAAACAACTGGGAATTGTGGACAGAACCAAGAACTAGGGACTTGGGTTCTAGGTGGAACTGTCTGCAGCTCAAGCTGCTTTGCTGAGCCCTGGACTAGAAAGCCAATTAGATCAGAAGCTCAACTCAGAAAGCAGAACTCAAATTTACAAATGAAATTCCTACCAGGAAATTCTGGTTTGGCTAGTTAAAGGTCACGTTTCTGGAGTGGTTGAAATGACAGTTAGGTTAGGTTTTAAGTCTTGGTTTGCTGATATGGGAGTCTTAACATGAGTGACCAATTTTAGACCTGTGGTTTTCTTTTTAACATTAGTAAAGTTGACATTCCGGGAATGTGGTTTCAAGGGACCACTGTCACTTTGCTGTGAAACCTTAGGACCCAGGTTGAAATACAGGATCCAAGTACAAAGTTAATAGCTTGGATTTTAATTCCTTCTCTGCGCCCTAGCAACTGCAGGTAATCTCATTTCTCTAAACTTTAATTTTCATCTATAAAATGGGAATAAGGTTGTCATGCTTTACATGCAGTAAGGCGTGTAAAGTTCTTAGTAGAGTGCCTATCAATATCATAACAGATAATTTTAGAATGTGAACTGCAATGTGCTATTTTTATCAATAGGTACAGCACATGACTTGTATCAGAAATTTGGGGGCTCCTGAGTGGCTCAGTTGGTTAAGCGACCAACTTCTGCTCAGGTCATGATCTTGCAGTTTGCGGGTTTGAGCACCTCCCCCACCCTGTCAGGCTCTGTGCTGCCAGCTCAGAGCCTGGAGCCTGCTTTGGATTCTGTCTCCCCTCTCTCTGCCCTTCCCTCTCTGCCCCTCCCCCACTCACATTCTGGCTCTCTCAAAAAAAATGAATAAACATTGAAAAAAAAAAAGAAATTTGACTCATTGAAATCTTGTACAATCAAAAGGTTATTTCCAGAGAACCTTTCTATGAAATGAGTTTGTGATTAAAACATACAGCCTTTTTTTCTGAAAGCAGTTTGTGTCAGAGATAATTTATAAAAATCATTGGCTACTGATCATTGCATGAGGTGAAGACTTGCTTTGACTGCTTGCTAGTCCAGTCCTATGAGCGGCTGGCTGGATGTATGAGGAATGCTATGGTGAGAATGCTGGTCTCTACTGCTCCATCTCTTTAAGGTCAGAACATGTTTATACATCATTGGCACTCTCCTCCTGCACTGTTACCTCTGAGCTATTAGTAAGGTTTCTTTTTCTCCTTCAAAATGCCTCTTGGACCATCCACTGTCAGTACTTTCCTGCCTGGCTCCCTACCCTACTCTCTGGAGGACCCCCATGGATACTTTATCTTCACTGTAAGATATGAAGCCAATTTTGTCATTAGACTACAGGGATTTAAACAGGCATAAGCCAAAAAGTTTAATATTTCATTCTCAAGTGAGCCTACACTGATTCTAAATCCTAGAAGAATTGGAGGAACAAGCAAGAATCAAGGAACAAGCATGGAATAAAGGAAATAATATAGGATAGGACTTCCTCCCTCAAGCCCTTCAGGGCATGTAATTCAAACTCCAATGACAGTCTCCATGATTGGGTCCCACCTGATTCTGCCTTTATTAAAGTTAAAATAAAAAAGTAAAATTAAATTAAATTAAATTAAATTAAAATTTAAAAGTCACTATTTGTTGAGCAGTATCTTTATGCTATGTGTTGTACAAAGCACTTCACATAACTACTTCATTTAATACTGACATGAACTCTAGTAGGCTAATTGTATTCTTATCCCTATTTTATGTTGGAAAAAATCTAAGGCTAAAATAAATGTTACTTGCCCAAAGTCTCACAACTACAAAAAGGCCAAGTCATGATTTCAGCCCAAGTTAATTCAATGCCAAAGCCCAACTACAGGTGTTGAATCTTCGTCATTTAATTCAATTCTGAGTTTTTCTTTTCTCACTTCATGTTGAGATCCCTGCAGTCTGATAACTGAGGTTCCTGCTCTAGTCCTCTCCCCATCTCAAGCTATGTGCCATCTCTCCCCGGAAATGCTTGTAGCCTCCTTCTGGCCTCCTGTGTGAGCACAGATCAATAAGGAAAGGATTAAAATCAATACAGAGACTTGAAGTTAGCATGTGCTTCATTCTTTGCCTTCTTCAGTATCAGACTTGGTTCAAGAACACCAAATAAAGCTGCTGCAGTTCTCAGAATGCAGCATTTTATAATCTCAGAATGTCCATTTTATATAGAATGGACAAGGAACAAATGACAACTTAAAGAAATAGTAAATCATTTCCCCTCATAAAAAGTATTCTTTATGAGATCATTCTTCACACTTTGATTCTGCTGTTTCTTGTGCGATTAATTTATGCAGTTTTACCAGCTGAAAGCATGGGTAGGCCAAACATGCTGATGCCAAATTTTCAGTGGAGATGACACAACAGAATCTGAGATCCACCACAGCAGAAGGTTCAGAACCAACAGTCAGTATTTCTTTTTCAAGCTTACAAAAAAGCATACAGTCCCAAACAGTGAGCAAACTGTTCTGACTTTTTCCCCATGGCCTATTAAGGGTATAGACCTATTATTCTTAAACAGTCCCAAAGAGGCTTTTGAAGGAGTAGAAGTAACTAAAGAATAATCACAAAAGAATTCCTGACTTTTGCTTTCATTTAAAAAAACAAAACAACAATAAACTTTTAATATAACCGTATCAAAATTTTTTACATTACAGAAGATGAAAATATCATTTATAATTCTACTCCCTAATACAACTACTAAGAATATCTTTATGTATTTCTTTTCATCATTTCATTATCTTTTTCCTGGTTGAAATAATAGTGCCCATAAAGATGCAAGCAAGCAATTCACAGAAGAAGAAATGGAAGTGAGCATTAAGTATGCTTCACTGAAAATCAGGAAAATTGAAATTAAAACAATGAGGCATTATTCATTGGCAAAAATTCAAAGATTAAAAATATTCACTTTTGGATACTGGCACAGCTATATTCCATTTGCTGGAGTATATATTGGAAAAAGGACACTGGGGGAGAAATTTGGCAGTATCTATTAAAATTCTATTTTTGAGGTATCATCCTACAGAAATGTTCACATACATGTACAAAAATATATGTGTAACAGTGCTCACTGAATAATTGTTTGCAGAGTTAAAAAAGATACCATCTAAATCTGCATCAGTAGAAGAATGGTTAAATAAATTACAACATGTTGATACTGGCAACAGTAGATGTTTAATAATATGACATAATGTTAATAACAGCAATGTCAGTTATGGGAAAGATTTCCAAAACATTTCACCCACTAATAAAAACATGTTCTAGAACTACAGATTTAATGTATCTCATTATGAAAAAAATGGCACATGGAAATGTATAGAAGGTGAGAAGGGAAATGCATGAAGGTACTGACAATGATTACATATGGAATCAAGAGTCAGATTAGAAAAAGTCATAAAGAAGTTTTTTTGTATAGTCTTTTGAAATTTAATGATAAGATAATATACATGTATTTGAATTTTTATAATGCAATTATATACCTATATTTGTTGTGTAAGTTTTAAAATGTTGGACTGAAGAAATTATAATATTCATGTAATTTTAGATATCATCAGGTTCATTCAACACTATATCCAAACATTTTCTTTGCTTTTAATAACCATTATTTTAATAATATAAAATATCCCATCCAGCAAATATGCCACTTTACATAATAACTCCCCTATTGCTGTACTTTTACATTGTTATCACATTTCACTATATACATTTTTTTAGAGATAGGGTTTTTAATTTTCTTCATTCGGAAATAAATTTCTATAGGTTAGAGCCCCAGGATGGGATTACTTGGTGGAATGTTGAGAATCCTATTGAATTGAAAAATCCTCTTGAAACCAAGAGCAAGACCCTATTGCTCCTGACCCCTTCTGCCAAGATCTTATTGACAGTCTTCCCTACAAATGGAAACGCTCTGTTTTATTTGGTCAGTTTGTCCCCTTGTACTTTTATCTAAGTGATTTGATCTCAAATGATAAACAACTGATATTTCTACCATCTCAAATTTTTTGGCTGAACCCAGCTCCAAAATAGTAAGGTGAAGCCAGGTGGAAAGAAGGTGGCTTGTCTTTATCATAATTTGCCAACATGAAGACTCAGACATCAGTAACTACTTACTATTCCAGAAAGCATTCTCTGGTTGGTTAGGACAGTGTTATAGAACATCTTTTCCCAGAAGGCAATGAAGTTGTTCAGCAAGAACAGCCTTTTGTGGAAGAAAAACCTGATAAAGATTGAGTAGCCCCAGGAAAGTTGTGCTTTCTTTTTGGAACAAGGTGTATCTTGAATTATGTGAATTCAATCTTGGTGAAAACCAACTGCATTCATACAGCCCAAGATAAACATTTTCACTTGTTGTTGTTGTTCCCTGAGTACCTGATCCTGCAGTCTTTTGCACACAGATTCACTTAGGAATTCTTCTGCTGCTAACACCATCCATTCTCTTGTTCTGAACCCTGATCTGCCTTTTAGGAAAAATATCTAGTTTTTCCCTGAACCCTCTGGAGAAATCCCCAGGGAAGTTTAGAGTAAATGCTTTAATTAAGTGACTAGCAAAATAATACAGTAGAATTAGAAAGTGTATATAACCACAAATATATAATAATCAACAATTATATATAAGTCATTTACAGTGCCCCATCAAAAAGTGAAATCTTGAAAGTGAGAATGACCTTTGTGGCTGCCTAGATAAATAAATGTGACAGAAGTGAAGTTTCAGGGTATCCAGACAGAGCTATGTCATAAAAAGCATTATGGCCTTCTCTGCTCCCCATTCCCACCTACCCTTGATGCTTACCCTTGGAACTCAGCCACCACATTGTGAGGAAGCATATCATTTTGGAGGGACCATGTGTGGGTATTACATCCTATATGTTACTCTCCACTAAGGTCTTAGTCAATAGCCAACATTAACTACCACAGATGTGAATAAGCAAGCTTCACCTTGGTTCTCATCTGTGGGTAATACTGCCTCCCTGGGGAGGGAGGGAGCATTTGACATTTTTTGGTTGTTATGACTAGAGAGAGAGTACTACTGACATCTAATGGGCAGACACCCAGAATACTGCTAAACATCCTACAAATTCCAGTCCCTTTCAACAGAGAATATCCAATGCACAATGTTAATAGTACTAAAGTAGAGAGATACTCTGCTTTAGAAGACTCAAGCCTCCAGTCTTTGAGCCATGCCAGCTGATTCTAAATGAAGCAGAGACAAGCTGTCCCTGCCAAGCTCTGCCCAAATTGCACTTTCATGAGGTGATTTGTTTTGCAGCAATGAATAATTGGAACACTGTCTAATAAGTGGAAGAACTGAGTCCTATCCTCAGGTCTTTGTGACTCTGAAGCTCATATACCTCCCCTGCTATCTTGAAGGGACACAGCAACAAAGAAAGAAAAAAGAGCAGCTTTACCCAAAGTGTGGCTGAGACCTGGGCACAGAATAAAGGAACTATGACTATTACCAAGAAGAATCAAAGAAATATTTCTCATTGGGTAGTCCTTTGTGTTTCTAATCTCAAACTCAACACTAACTACTTTCTTCTTTGGAAAAGCTGGGGAGAGAAGTCTCAGTTTCCTTGTCACAAGTTTCTCATGAATATGCTTTTGAGGGTTTGTTTTTGTCTGTTGGCCCCAAATACTCCTCTAGTAACTTCTACCATCTGAGATTCTAAAGAGGCTCACCTTTCCCCTAGTAAACAGAAAAGATTGTTTTTCACAACTACATTTTTTCCCTAGAAAGAATTGATTGATCAGGATCTTTTCTCAAACCATATCACACCCTACTTTGTTCATAAAAATCCTTTAAGCAATCAACTGATTTCCTAAGTATCTCACCATTTCAAAGTGGGAGGGACAGCATCCCAGTAATTCTACTTCTGATGTCTTAAAAAAAATAATCTGAAGTTTAGAGAAATATTTATGAGTAGAACTGTTCATGGAAAGATTATTTGTAAGAGTTAAAAGCTGGAGAAAAAAACGTTAAGGTCTGACAATAAGGTAACATAACTTTATTATATAAATCTACAGCAAAATACCATGTGACCATTGTTCTATTCTGGGCCCTGCTTCTAATCTTACTTGTTATACCTTCCCTCTATGCAGTTGATCTACTCCATGGCTACGATGACCACGCCTGTTTCTCAAGACTAGATCTCACTCCCAAGTTTAGGCCCAACATATTTAAATTCCTACTGGATACCTCTGCATTGATGTTGTTCAAATCCCATTATCTTTCTCCAAAATTTCCTGTCCTATATTCTCTATTGGAGTTACTGACAACACCTTCTGCCAGAACCCAAGCAAGAATCATGGGCACCATCTGTGATTAATCTATTTTTTTTTCCTGCATGCCCCATATCCAGTTAATCCTATATTCTTTCATTCTATTAAGTCTCTCCTAAATTTCTGTTGAATTAAGTTTCAGTTTTCTTACCCAGTTGCCACCACGCTACCTCAGGTCACCATCACCTCTTAACCTGAATTCCTGCAGTAGATTCTAAATGGATCCCATTTTCTACAGCCAAAGTGATCCTTTTAAAACACAAATGTGATCAATTCCCTTTGCTTAAAGCCCTTCACAACATACCATTGTTTTAGTATAAAATTAAAACCACTTACTGGGTTTTGAAAGGCCATTCATCTCAGACCATTCTAATTCTCCAAATCTCTTTGAATGTTATGGTCCAGCCAGCTGTGGTATTTACAGTTTTGTGATATTACATTCATACTTTAGGGCTTTACACATACACTGTTTATCTCTAGCTAGATCACTCCTCCTCTCATTCCTAATCCCAATTTGTTACTAACCTGGCTAATGCCTGCTTTAATTTTCTGCTTTCAATGTCTAGAAACGCCAAGTTTTCTTACCTCATATGCTGTTCCATGTTCATGGAATTCCTCCTCAACGTAGGTAGACAGACACATTAAACTAGTGTGGTAGCTATAAAAAGTGCCTCTCAGCTCTCCTAGTATGGCATACAGATTAGATTGATAGCCGTAGTATCTTTGCTCTGAATCCAGTACTGCCTTTATACTAAGGCCAGACTTTTCACAGGCTGTTCCAAGTCACTAGCAGTCCCATTCCTGGGAGACAGGAGATTCCTCTGACAAGTACTTTGGCTTGGGGACTCCACATTAGCCTTGCCATACTTCCTCAGACTTGTGCTATAGCCTGTGACATTTCTTCCTTCTCTGTCTCCTTGAAAGAAATCAGACCTACATCCTGATCTGATGACTCTTCTAATCTCCTCAAAATTCCATCCTGTTATCCCACATAGACATTTCCTTAGTAAATATCTGTATAATGAATCATCCTATCTTGGTACTCACTTCTTAGAGAACTAATGCAAGTTGTATTGAGAATGGTCCAGGAAAACAGATGGTTCATTCACCTGATGGACATAGAGAACAACATTCTATTTGTTAGGTGGGGCATTTATTTTCATGGATAATCCCTGGAAAAAATTAACAGCTCAAATGATAAATATTTCAGTAGTGGTGGCCTGATAAAATGCCTTGGTGGAGAGGAATGCTATTGTTACAATTCACTGGCTTTGAGGACTTTTCCTGGGACATGGGCTATGTCACTCTGGCAAGGACTACAGGAAATATGGCAGACTCACAGCTAGGATGGCCCTTAGACATCTGGAAAAAGTGGTGGCCAGTGGCCAGTGATAAAAAATATCTGAGTTGTTCTGGTAGGTGACAGAGAAAGGAATATAGAGGCTGAAGGAAGTGAGTATATTGCAGTAGATATGTTGTGAAAGACCAGAAGACTAACAAAAGACTGAAGAACAGTGCTGAGGACACACCATTCATCAAGTCCATTAGGAATCTGCCACTGATAAGGGACACCAGAATCACTAACAATCCAGTAGTAGCTGTCTTCTGTAGGGCAGTGCTGATGGTAGAAAAAATAGTCACAGCGTTGGGCACTTTAATGGCCATGATAGTGATGGTTCCCCAAGGTAATAGGGGCCATGTAGACATCAGTAGCCAATTATTATTAATGACCAGAAGAGTCATAGATTGCTGATAATCAGTGGACCCTTTTAATCTGGAAACTTAGATTTTCAGTACTTGGACATTTTCTTTCATACATTATTTAATAATTTATTTCTTTCTATATTATCTGTTTCTGGAATTCATTAGCTCAGTGGTTTTTCTTCCTAGATTGATCTTTGAAAAATTTTTTTCTATACTTGTATCCATTCCATATATGTTTTTTGTGTTGCACTTTCTAAAAACTCTTCCAGGGGCGTTTGGGTGGCTCAGTCGGTTAGGTGTCCGACTTCAGCTTGAGTCATGATCTTGTGGTCCATGGGTTTGACCCCGCATCACGTTCTGTGCTGATGGCTCAGAGCCTGGAGCCTGCTTCCGATTCTGTGTCTCTCTCTGCCCCTCCCCTGCCCATGCTCTGTCTCTATCTCAAGAATAAATAAACATTAAAAAAAATTTTTTTTTAATTTTAACTTTGTCTTCCAACACTTTTATTGATTTGTTGTTGTTTTCCTGGTTCTTATATTTTAGTTTCTAAGAGTTCTTTCTTGGTGTTGTTCTTTTTATATATTATCCTGTTATTATCTCATGGGTGCGATTTCTTCTCTTATCCTTCTGAGGATACAAATTATGAGGGGGGTGAGACTTTTTTTTTTTTTTTTGTCTTTGTCTCCTCTGAAGATTTTGTTCTCTGTTTGCTTTGGCCTCTCACTTTCAAGTTAGAGGTTTTGTTTAATTTTCTTGTAATCTGTAGCATGCCATACATATTAAGATAAAGATTCCACAAATATGGCTGGAGCTTTTCTAGGGGAAGGAGGAGAAAACATAAGCTTTTAAATTGGTAGGCTTCATTATAGAGTGATCAGGCATGAAGATAGCTTTATAGATAGCAAAGCCTAATGTAACTGACATTGGGACCGCTTCTCAATTTGCAAGAAAAGAATCTTATTTTCTTCAGCCTGAGGTAGGTAAATTGCTGGCTATTGTTCTGGGAAAGGTGTTGGAGAGGACTCATGATTAAGGATACAGACCTCCCTGGATCCTTCTGTTTTCAACCTATGTACCATCCACTGTGCCTGGACTTCATTTTATTTCATTTCAGTGTCACTCTCTGCAGGCATCTAGGTTACAGCTTCCTTCCCTTGCTGAGTTAGTTTCTATTCCTTCATTTTTTCTCTCTTTTTCAAAAATTTATCATGACTCATCTGCTTTTGTCTTCTCTCCTGATCCATTTATTTGTACCTTGTAGTTCTATGCTTTTAAAAGATCCTTCTAATGATATTTCAGAAGGAATTCTATAGGGAGAGGAGATAAATACATCTGTTCAGTCACACTCCCATCTTTTTCTTCCTGGTTTAAATGCTACTTTTATCATACCCTAAAATTGGCATGTAATTGGCAATATTTTAAAGCATTCTAATCTATTCTGCTGTGCTATCTAATTATGTAACAGTACCAGATTTCTAATTATCATGACTTTAAAATGTATTTTCATATCTGGCAGTATAATTCCTAATCATAATTCTTCTTTTTTAAAATTTCAAAAATTTTCTTGGCTGTTCTCACACTTTTTAGATTAACTTTAAAATCAAGTTGTAACAAATTTATAAGTCAATTTGATAAAATTGACTTTTTCTATTAGTGTCTCTACATTTAAGAACTTTGTATAAGTCCATTTATACAGTAAAGTTTTATGTTTCTTTCATACTAATACTGATTAATTCCTAAATCTATTCTCAGGCATTTCATGTTTGCATTTTATTTTGAAAAGAAACTTTTAAATTATATTTTCTAATGTGCTTATACAATGAGAAACTGATTTTTTAAAATTTCGTTTTATAATTTGAAATTCTACAGGTTGCTAAGTATTTTAGTAGGTTTCCTCTGAGTCACTTAGGTTTTCTGGGTACATAATCCTATCATCTGGAAATGATAGTAGTTGTCTGACTTTCAAGAATGATTTTTACTCATTTTCCTGCATTATTATACTGGCTTCCATTTGAAATATATACTTAAATAATAAAAAAGATCAAATGCCACTTTGATCACTTTGGTAGCTATGTAGCCACTTAACTTGTTTCACTGCATTAGTTAATAGTGTGTTATTACAGTAATGCTGGCAATCTAAAAATGACAGAATATCGCTCTTAGAATTAATATTAATGGAAATGCGCTTAGGAAGCCATTGCTGTTGGTTTCTGCTCTAATCCTCAGGGGCCAGATTGCCTGGATTTGAATCAGTGATGTGCTGGAGCCTGCTCAAACAGGCTCATAAAAGCAAATTGTGTGCATCTCCTTCCAATTCCACTCACAGTGTTGATTTATTGGTAGCTTGAAATTGATCATGGTAGGAGTACTTGCAGACACTACAAGTCAGGGACTTTCAGAAAGAGGGGAAGGGAGAGCGAGGAGATAGGCTGTTTGTTAAGCATTGCCAAGCATTTACCAGCACACCACTAGTTTGAATCCTTATTCTGTTGCTTACTAGGTAACTCTGGGCAAGTTATCTATCTATATCTCAATTTCCTCATTTGAGAGTGAGAAAAACACTAACGACTCCTTCATAATTTGTTATGAAGATGAAAGGGATTAACATGTATAAAGTATTTAAAATAGTGTGAGATACATTACAATCATTGCAATTTTCTTTTTCTCTAATTTGTAACTTTTTATTGTATCCTTATTGTGCCCTTCTTTCTGGTCTCCTCAGTCATGTTTTTCTAACTTGCATTGAGTACTTATTTCATGTATTTTAATTCTTTCTTATTTACTAATAGCCTTTAAGACTATTAATTTATCTCTAAATTCACTTTTGACCACATTCTATATTTTCCTTATATATTTTTGTTTTATTTTATTGCACATAAACTTTGAGTTGCAGATATTTTTCAGAGTAATATATGCACAGGGTTACATAATAGAGTTCTGAAGGATCTGTAAAGAAAATTAACCAACTTAGGACCTAATATCACCACTCACATGTCACTAACTAGTGTTAGCCATTTTAACCAATTTTGTTTTAATTCCTCTAGTGATAATCTATTTATCTCTAAATAAGATCGATGAACTTCTATTTCAGGATTCAAATAATTTAGATAATATCTACTGACTTCTTGTTTTAATAGATAAAGAGTTAACATACCTCTTTCCTCACTAGAATTATACCATTGTTTTCAATTTCCATTTATAGTAACATTCTTAAACCATCACTTCTTTTCCAACTAACAATATACACATTTTAACTAATCTCTTTGTATGATAAGAACATTATCATTATTCCTCTTCTATTGCTTTTCCAAATCCCAAATGGTATCAGTTTTATCATAGCTTTTCCATTGTCATTTTTAATAACATTTTTATTTTCTTCTCTAACCTTAGTTTTTTCATGGTTTAACTATAAACTGGTTATAAGATTCTATGATTAAAACCAATACACAGTAACGACATTCTAATGACTGAGTTTTTCGGCTGTTCTTTTAAACAGTTTTGTCAGATTACCTGTACCATAAAAGAATATTCTTGGGCCAAGTTCATATTTATTATTTTTGTCTACACTCTACTGAATGATACAAGTTAGATGGCTGACTCCCTGGATTATGTCTTCCTTGTATAGTTGTGTGTGTGTGTGTTTTGTAGTAAGAGAATCTCTGCTTGTCTTTGTCTGTGTGCTGTTATCATATAAAGTATTCCCAAGCTCTCCATCAGAGTTTATTTTCCATCACATTCTAAATTGTTTTGGTTTTTCCCCAGAGTCCTTTGTTCTCCCATCTCTCCAATGTGGATTTGGAGGCCACGGATAGAACTGCACTTTCCCTCATTGTTCCCTGACCTCACGTTTTAGTTCATTCCCTTATTTCAACGGAATACATCCTCTTGAAAAATAAAGCCTAAAAAAGACAATATCTGAGCCCTTACATGTCATAAGATATTTTTATCCTGTCCTCACACTTGATTGATAATATGACTGGGGAGAGTTGAGTATGAAAATTGCTTTTCCTCAGCTACATGAAGGCATTTGCTCCTTTGTTTCATAGTATCCAGCATTTCTGAGAAATATGACTTCAGTTGGATTCTCATTCTTTTGTAGATTACTTTTGGTTCCCTTTGGAAATTTCAGGCACTCCTTTTTATGCTTGATTTTCTAATACTTCACATGGATCTGTCAAATTTGAATCTTTTATTCATCTATCTTGTCAACACTTGAAATTTTTTCCTTCAGTTCTAGGAAATTATACTTTTATATTTATAACTTATTTATATTTATAATTTAATACCATTCTTTCCAGCTCTTCTCTGTCCTCTCTTTTTGGATGATCTAGTAATTGGATATTGGACTCCCAGAATTGACCCTCTGTGTCTCTTATCCTTTTCCATATATTTTTATGCTTGTCTTTTTATTACACATTCTAAGTTTTTTAACTTTATGTTTCAAATAATCATTATTTTTTTAATCCAGTAATCATTTATTTAATTTTTAAGAGTTTTATCTTATTGAGTTTGCCTTTCCCATTGAAGATAGACAGTACTAGTTTTATTGCATGCATTAATT
Source organism: Panthera pardus (assembly GCF_024362965.1). Classification (NCBI taxonomy): domain Eukaryota; kingdom Metazoa; phylum Chordata; class Mammalia; order Carnivora; family Felidae; genus Panthera; species Panthera pardus. Next base: position 85,979,988 of record NW_026526721.1, read on the forward strand.
ATAGTCTTGAATTTTTCTGAGATTAATAATTGGAGCTTTCTTTTTCAAGTTCTTTTCTTTTCCCTAATTTATTTCTGTTTTCTCTAGAGACAGTTTTTCCATTTTATTCTCTTGGTTTTGTTTTGTTTTGTTTTGTTTTGTTTTATCATGCTGCAGGCTTTCCTCAGATGTCTGGTGATCTTTGTGTTTTCATTTATATTTAAAAACCTATAAATGTAACTTGGATTTCCTCATTGAGGCAAAAATATTTAAATAACTTTTAATTGAAAGAGCTATTTCTGTTGATTTTCTTTTGTTTTGTTGGATTTAAACTCTTCTAACTAAATTACTATTTGATTCTATTGATATCAGGGGCTGTGACCTGTACAATTTTCACTCTTGAAGATAAATTAAGATGCAATTTGTGGCTTATATGATTAGTTTTTATAAATATTTCATGAATATTATACATACACACACATATATATAATCAGGCTTAATAATAACATGTTCAAAATATTTCAGTCTTATTAATTTTTGTCATGTTGATCTGTCAATGACTGAGAGATTTCCACTAAACTCTCCCTTTACAGCAGTACTAACAATGTTTTTATTTTCCATATATTCCATTTTTAATTTGTAAAATATTAATGAAAAAGCAAAGCTAGTATTTCAAAATCCACATTACACACCACCCAGAATGAACATAAAATATTTGTTATATTTGCTACAGTTCTTTAAAAAACAAAAATAACATTTTATTTAGTTAATTAAAACTAAATAAAATTTTATTTAAATGAAATGACATAAATAATATAAAGTTGGATTCCATTTGATCCTCAGCGAAGCCTATTCTCCTTTCTCTCCCCTCAAACAAGAATGAATTTGTTGTATATTTCTTCAGTCTATGTATCTATTTATTTATTACATAATAACATGAATATGCAAATGTGCATATATATAACATTTCTTGGTATTTTAAAATTTTCTCTCAATTATATTATACTTATGTTTCTTTTTACAGCTTTTTAAAAATTCAACATTATGTTTTAGAGACTTAGTTTATTCATACATTTTTATTATTTTCAGTGGTGTTTTTCCTAGAATTGTCTTGCCAGTTCTTGGGCTTCTCCTAACTTTCTGAATCAAACTTTTATTGTTGGAATTTCATGAAATTTATAGATAAGAAGAAAATCACCATGTTTGCAGGATTTAAAAATGCCACCTAGAACCTGATAAATTTCATTATTGATTTATATTATTATAATTTAAGCATGCCACTTAGAAATATTAAATACCTAGATTTTGTTTTGTTTTTCCCAATTTCAACTCTGCATTTTAATTTCTGAGTTTATTCCATGTGCATTTGTTTTGATTACACATACATTTGTGCTTGTTTTTACCACACTATTTTGTTTTCAGTTTACCATATTTTTCCCTTCCTCTATTTCTGGAATAAATTAAGCTTTATTAGTTCTTTTGTTCCCAAATAGTAGGCTGCCTTAAAATTACATCTGTAAATAGTTCCTTCAGTAAATGTCTATGAATGGCAAACTTTGTTAGTGTTTTAAGAAATTCTGTATGCACTCTTGATTAATACTTTATATGATAGGTATTCTCTGCACTTTGAAAATATTATTCCATTGGCCTCAGGCATCCACTGTTGCCCCCAAGAAGTCCACTTGTTATTGGTCTACTTGTTGCTATTTGGGAGACTTTGTTTTTTTCTTTGGTTACTTTTAAGATTTTCTCTATATCCTTGATATTCTGCAATTTCACAACAAAATAAACTTTTAAAATTGAGATGTCTTTGACATATAACATTGTGTTAGTTTTAAGTATACAAAATAATGGTTCAATGTATGTATATATTACAAAATGATCATTGCAATAACTTATCATTTATCATCATATATGCTTTTTTTCTTATGATGAGAACTTTTAAGATTTATTCCCATAGATCTTTTAAAACACAATACAGTATTGTTAACAGTAGTTGGCATGCTGTGTATTACATCCCCAGGACTTATTTATCTTATAACTGGAAGTTTGTGCCTTGACCAACTTCACCCATATTTTTACTATTCCTCGCTGGTACTGTGTCTCTTCAATGTTAGGGTTCAGATCTATCTATCTATCTATCTATCTATCTATTTTTAGAGAGAGAGCATGAGCAATGGAGAGGGGCAGAGGGAGAAAGAGAATCTTAAGCAGGATGCATGCTCAGTGTGGAGCCCAACTTGGGGCTCAATCCCACAACCCTGGGATCATGATCTGAGCTGAAATCAAGAGTTAGATGCTCAACTGACTGAGCCACCCAGGCTCCCCAGGACTCAGACCTTTCTTGACATTATCTCTGAATATTGCCTCTCCCTCATTTTCTCCTTTTACAATTCTTATTATTATGTATAAAACCATTTAGACTTATGAACCATGGCTTTTAACTATATTTTGGTATTATCTGTTTCTCATAATCTCCTCCTAATAAGTCACCTCTATCTAATTTTGTTCATGATGTCCACAAACAGAAATTCTTAATTTTGATATAATCAATCACTCTTAATTAATGGCTTAAAAAAAACCAATGACTTGGTCTGATGAATTTTATTTAAGAACTACTTCCTACCTATTTCTCCTATTTATATTATAGCTTTATATTTTACATTTATATTTATAATTGATCTGGTCTTATCCTTCATGTATGATGGTGAGATATATTTTCTAATTCCTATGATTTATTACTGTTTAGTTTCTACATCTTAGACCTGTTTTAATAACTTACAGTTTTCCAGAATGTATTCATCTTGCAAAACTAAAACTTTATACCCACTTAACATTTTCCTTTTCCTTTACCCCCGGTAACCACCATTCTATTCTCTGCTTCTAAGATTTTTACTATTTTAGATGCCTCGTGTAAGGGAAATCATGCAGTATTTGTCCTTCTGAGACTGGCTTTTTTCACCTAGCATAGTGTCCTCCAGAGTCATCTATTTTGTCACAATTGGAAGGATTTCCTTCTTTTTAAGACTGAATAATATTCCATCATATATATATAAACCACATTTTCTTTATTTACTCATCTGTCAATGAACATTTGAGTTGTTTCCGTATCTTGGCTATTGTGAATAGTGCTACAGTGAACATGGGAGTGAAGATATTCAGGATCCTGATTTTAATTCTTTTGGATATATAGTTGGAAGTGAAATTGCTAGATCATATGGCAGTTTTATTTAAAAAATTTTAAGGAATCTCCACACTGTTTTCCTTAATGGCTGCACCAGTTTACATTCCCACCAACAGTGTACAAGAATTCCAATATATCTGCATCCTTATCAAGACTTGTTATATTTTTATTTTTTGATAATAGCCATCCTAAAAGTTATGAGGTGATTATCTCATTATGATTTTGACTTGTATTTTTTTGTTGACTAAGGATATTAAGCAATTTTTCATTAAAATAAAAGAAATAATTTCATTGTTTTCTTTCCTACAAACCATCCATTTGAGATTTTCAACTGGAGTGGTATAAAGTTGTATGTAATTTCTATAATTTCTATAATTTTAATTACCTTCTCACCTACTTTGTATATACTTCAACTTCTAATTTTTGTATGTTTTCTTTCTTTTAAACTAGATTTGTTAGAGAAATTGTCTGTTTTGTTCCTCTCTTTTGTTTTTGGTTTCCAAAGGTTTGACTCTCAAGTCGATTCATTAATTTGACTCTTTTAATTTCAAACTTCTTTTTTGTAACAATGATTTAAGATAACAATGATATCAAGCTATGAGAAATTCAAATACTAATAAATACTAGACGAGACTGCAATGAGAGTCCAGGCTTCTTAGAGTTATTTCATGTAAGCCATGAACATTTTAGCTGATAATTAAAGAACTAAGGTACATCTTTATTACATTTATTACATAGGCCTAAAAATATTTTTAATGAAAAAAAAAGAGAGATGATATCTCCAGAGTACTAAGGGGTAAATGACATGAATTAAAATTTGTTTGCTCCACTAGGCTATCACTGACAAATGAATATATATATGCATATATCCTATATATATATACAGGATAGTCTCAAATACTCAGGAACTCATAAATCTTGTCTGAAAAATCTGCTTGAAGACACAATCCAGCCATCTTAAATGAATCAACAAACTAACTCACAAAAGGTGATGACACAATAAGGATAAGGAAACTGGCAGGAAGTTCTGAATCCACTTAAACATAGCCATCACTGTGGCTACAAAACAAAGTAATCATTTCAATTCTTGAGTTTAAATTCCATAACTTAAGATCATAATGTTTCAATGTAATAGTATAGAATGAAATAAATATTTATGAAATAAAAAAAATCTCAAAAAACATCAATAAAAATGGGTTGAGGGAGGACTTGAGAAGGGAAAATGGTGAGAGAGAGGTAAAAGTGGGAATGTTTTTGACAGTCAAACAAAAAATAAAATTTCATTTCTGAAGTTGATACATTGAAAAATATATTTTAATCACATTCATGAAAGATACAAAAGACACTTTAAATGGAGGTTTCAGAAACAGAGTATATTTATTTTAAAGCAAATGTGTAACAACTTTTAAAAATTGATTACTGATAAATTGATTCTAGAAGTCTTTTTTAAAAATGCACTTATTTAAAGCCATTTAAATTGTTTACAAAGTTGTATCAAATACTCAAGAGACAGGCTTATTTGAAGTGGGAAATGTAATTTTGTAGGTTTCTTTTTACTTTTTTGTTTTTGCATCATAAACTGAATTATAAAGAGGTGTTTGTAAAAAAATAAAAATAAAAGAGGTGTTTGTAAGATCATTGTGCATGGTTTATAATATAAATAGCTTTAAGGAGATGATGGCTAGGGTTAGGAGGTGAAATTAGTAGTTAGAATTGGAGATTAGGGTAAAGCTAGTTAGTGTTTGGAACTAGGATTTGGGGTTAGATATCAGAGATTAAATTTGGCAGAGAGTGGAAGAAGTATAAAAGTGTTTGGAAGGTTTTTTATTTATAATGTTGACTTATTAAAGATATATTTTGATACCTAAGTGTTTCCTTACTACTGATGAAAGATATTTTCTTTAAAAAAAATACATGTGCTCTCCATTTATTGCAGCATTATTTACAATAGTCAAGATATAGAAGCAACCTAAGTGTTCAATAGTTGAATGGATAGGGAAGATATAGTGTATATATATAGTATATATAGTATATATATATATATACTATATATACTTATTCTATACTATATACTATATATACTATATATATATATATATATATATATATATATATATATATATTTTCCATCCATATATATATCTATGATGGAATATTACTTAGACATAAAGAAAAATGAGATCTTGCCATTTGTAAGATGGACTTTAGGATGGACCTAAAGTGTATTTGCTAAAAGAAATAAATCAGAGAAGGAAAAATACCTTATGATTTCATTCATATATAGAATCTAAAAAACAAAACAAATGAATAAACAAATAAACACAATACAGAAACAGACCCATAAATACATAGAACAAAGTAATGGTTGCCAGTGGTGAGGAGGGTATAGTGATGGGCAAAAGGAAGAGTTGTGGGAGGTATAGGTTTCCAGTTATGAAATGATTAAGACACAAGAATAAAAGGTAAAACATAGAGAATATAGTTGATGGTATTGTAGTAGAATTGTATGGCAACAGATAGTAGCTGCACCTGTAGTTAGCATAGCATGATGCATAAACTTGTCAAATCACTGATCACACCTATGTTGTGAGTGTTAGTCCATTTGATGTTGTTCTCTTAAGCTGTGTTTAATTTTTAAATTCTTTTTACTACTCTGATGAATTGAGTTCCACTTGCTTTATCTTCAAGTTGGCTTATTCTTTCTTAGACTTCAGTCTTCTATTGAACCCATCTAGTACATTTTTCAGTGAGTTATTATAGTTTTCATCTTTGACTTGTTTAGTACTTTCTTATATTTTCTCTTTGTTGAAGTCTTGTGTTCATCCACCCTTCTCTCCAGTTTAGTAAGCATTTTTATGACCATTACTTTAGACTCTTTATCAGATAAATTGCTTAAGTCCATTTTATTATTAAGTCCCTCCCCCCCCCCCCCCCCAGAGGCTTTGTCTTGTTCTTTTATTAGGAACATATTCTTCTTTTTCTTCAATTTGTTTGACTCTGTTTGGTCTATACAGTAAATGAAGCAACCACATCCTCCCTTTAGTTTGTGGGCTTCTATTATTTGATAGTCTTTCCTGTTCCTTAATTGGATTTTTATTCTCCTAGATTTCATTACAAGTGGGTTCTTGTTTTGTTTTGTTTTTATATTCAAGCCCTAACTCTATTTTGAAAGCTGTTTTTACATGTTGTATAATATTGGTGTACACTTTTTTTCATATTGATAGTTATACCACCACCAGGTAAATTTGATAATTTTTCTCACTATTAACAAATATTGAGTTTCCATGTATTTCTGGAGGTGTTATTTGGTTCCTTTATCAATACTAAATATCATTATTTGGGGTTGATGTGCTTTAGAAAATATTCAGATATCTAATAATTCAGATCTCACTTCATTCTTTTTCATACTTCTCTATTTTTAGGAATTATATTCTTCCATGTACTATATAAGATTACTCTTGCTATTTATTATCAGCTAGACTCTGCTCTATATCTTCTCTCTCCAGAACCCAGGCTGATGAAGCAGCCACCATTTTGAATGTTGTATCACTTCCTCTGGTGTACAGCAGGAAGAGGAGGAAGAGGAAGAAAGGTGTTGTCCCAGCCTTAGGACCCAAGAAAGGGAGAACCTTCCATTGCCTTTTTGTTCAAAAGATACTTTCAGTGGTATAGAATTTGGGGCTGAATTTTTTTTCTTTCAGCACTTTCAGTATGTCATCCCATTGTGTTCTAGCTTATAGGGTTTTTAATCAGAAGTCTGCTGTAATTCTTATTTTTGTTCTAATATGTGTAATGTGTCATTCTTCCCCCCTCCCCGACCTTTGGCTACTTTTAAGATTTTCTCTTTCTCTTTGGATTTAACAATTTAATATTATATGCCTAGATATATGTAGTTATATGAGTTTTGTTTGTTTTGTATTTACCCAGTTTGGGGCTCTCTGAGTTATTGGGTCTGTTAACCCTTTATTATTATTAATGGAAATTTCTTAACTATTATCTCCTTTAACATTTCTTCTATGTTCCATTCTCTCTCTCTTCTCCTTCTGAAATTAAAATTACACACATTTTAGACCTTTTGATATGTCCCACAGATTTTGGTGCTGTGTGTTGTTTTTAAGAAATTTTTACTTTATAATTTTTATTATCCTATCTTCCAAGCACACTGATTCTTTCTTTGGCTTAGTCAAGTCTGCCTGCTAAAGGCATTCCTCATCTCTGTGATTGCATTGATATTTCTAGCATGTCCATTTCACTCTACTGAAATTCTCATCTGTTCATGAATGCTGTCTGCTTTTTATACTACAACCTTTACCATATTAACATATTTTAAATTTCCTATCTAATAATTCCAACTTTTGGGTCATCTCTGAGTCTAGTTTGGTTGATTCACTTATATCTTGACCCTAGTTTTTTTTTTTTCTTTTTTTTTATCTTGGTTTTTATGTAATATGATTTTTTTATTCTGTGTAGGAGAGTAACATCTAAGATAAATAATATTTATGCCTCTTCTGCTACTAGATGATTACTGTGAATGGTTGAATGAATCTAGTCAAGAGTTGGATTAGGTTTGGGTTTTGTTATTGTTGCTATTAACTTAAGTTCATCATCAATTTAAAATTGTCTAACATTATCTGCTATTTAGGTTGTGTCCCTATTAGTTTTTCTTAATAATTTTGCTCTACCTTTATTCTGACTTTTGCTCTATACCTGTACTTTGTAGAAAATCCCTCTGCATGCTCTTGCTTTGTTTCCAGTAGTAAACAGCTATTGCTTAGTACTTGGTTCTTGCCTACATGGTGGTTAGTGGAAAGAGTGTTATTTATTTATTTATTTATTTAGTCTTAATCTGGCCTTTTTTTTTCAATATATGAAGTTTATTGTCAAATTGGTTTCCATACAACACCCAGTGCTCATCCCAAAAGGTGCCCTCCTCAATACCCATCACCCACCCTCCCCTCCCTCCCACCCCCCATCAACCCTCAGTTTGTTCTCAGTTTTTAACAGTCTCTTATGCTTTGGCTCTCTCCCACTCTAACCTCTTCTTTTTTTTTTTTTTTCCTTCCCCTCCCCCATGGGTTTCTGTTAAGTTTCTCAGGATCCACATAAGAGTGAAACCATATGGTATCTGTCTTTCTCTGTATGGCGTATTTCACTTAGCATCACACTCTCCAGTTCCATCCATGTTGCTACAAAGGGCCATATTTCATTCTTTCTCATTGCCACATTAGTACTCCATTGTGCATATAAACCACAATTTCTTTATCCATTCATCAGTTGATGGACATTTAGGCTCTTTCCATAATTTGGCTATTGTTGAGAGTGCTGCTATAAACATTGGGGTACAAATGCCCCTATGCATCAGTACTCCTGTATCCCTTGGGTAAATTCCTAGCAGTGCTATTGCTGGGTCATAGGGTAGGTCTATTTTTAACTTTTTGAAGAACCTCCACACTGCTTTCCAGAGTGGCTGCACCAATTTGCATTCCCACCAACAGTGCAAGAGGGTTCCCGTTTCTCCACATCCTCTCCAGCATCTATAGTCTCCTGATTTGTTCATTTTGGCCACTCTGACTGGCGGGAGGTGATATCTGAGTGTGGTTTTGATTTGTATTTCCCTGATGAGGAGTGACGTTGAGCATCTTTTCATGTGCCTGTTGGCCATCCGGATGTCTTCTTTAGAGAAGTGTCTATTCATGTTTTCTGCCCATTTCCTCACTGGGTTATTTGTTTTTTGGGTGTGGAGTTTGGTGAGCTGTTTGTAGATTTTGGATACTAGCCCTTTGTCCGATATGTCATTTGCAAATATCTTTTCCCATTCCGTTGGTTGCCTTTTAGTTTTGTTGGTTGTTTCCTTTGCTGTGCAGAAGCTTTTTATCTTCATAAGGTCCCAGTAGTTCATTTTTGCTTTTAATTCCCTTGCCTTTGGGGATGTGTCGAGTAAGAAATTGCTACGGCTGAGGTCAGAGAGGTCTTTTCCTGCTTTCTCCTCTAGGATTTTGATGGTTTCCTGTCTCACATTCAGGGCCTTTATCCATTTTGAGTTTATTTTTGTGTATAGTGTGAGAAAGTGGTCTAGTTTCAATCTTCTGCATGTTGCTGTCCAGTTCTCCCAGCACCATTTGTTAAAGAGACTGTCTTTTTTCCATTGGATATTCTTTCCTGCTTTGTCAAAGATGAGTTGGCCATACGTTTGTGGGTCTAGTTCTGGGGTTTCTATTCTATTCCATTGGTCTATGTGTCTGTTTTTGTGCCAATACCATGCTGTCTTGATGATGACAGCTTTGTAGTAGAGGCTAAAGTCTGGGATTGTGATGCCTCCTGCTTTGGTCTTCTTCTTCAAAATTACTTTGGCTATTCGGGGCCTTTTGTGGTTCCATATGAATTTTCAGATTGCTTGTTCTAGTTTCGAGAAGAATGCTGGTGCGATTTTGATTGGGATTGCATTGAATGTGTAGATGGCTTTGGGTAGTGTTGACATTTTGACAATATTTATTCTTCCAAAACATGAGCACAGAATGTTTTTCCATTTGTTTATATCTTCTTCAATTTCCTTCATAAGCTTTCTATAGTTTTCAGCATACAGATCTTTTACATCTTTGGTTAGATTTATTCCTAGGTATTTTATGCTTCTTGGTGCAATTGTGAATGGGATCAGTTTCTTTATTTGTCTTTCTGTTGCTTCATTATTAGTGTAGAAGAATGCAACTGATTTCTGTACATTGATTTTGTATCCTGCAACTTTGCTAAATTCATGTATCAGTTCTAGCAGACTTCTGGTGGAGTCTATCAGATTTTCCATGTATAATATCATGTCATCTGCAAAAAGTGAAAGCTTAACTTCATCTTTGCCTATTTTGATGCCTTTGATTTCCTTTTGTTGTCTGATTGCTGATGCTAGAACTTCCAACACTATGTTAAACAACAGCGGTGAGAGTGGACATCCCTGTCGTGTTCCTGATCTCAGGGAAAAAGCTCTCAGTTTTTCCCCATTGAGGATGATGTTAGCTGTGGGCTTTTCATAAATGGCTTTTATGATTAAGTATGTTCCTTCTATCCCGACTTTCTCGAGGGTTTTTATTAAGAAAGTTGCTGAATTTTGTCAAAGGCCTTTTCTGCATTGATTGACAGGATCATATGGTTCTTATCTTTTCTTTTATTAATGTGATGTATCACACTGATTGATTTGTGAATGTTGAACCAGCCCTGCATCCCAGGAATGAATCCCACTTGATCATGGTGAATAACTCTTTTTATATGCTATTGAATTCGATTTGCTAGTATCTTATTGAGAATTTTTGCATCCATATTCATCAGGGATATTGGCCTGTAGTTCTCTTTTTTTACTGGGTCTCTGTCTGGTTTAGGAATCAAAGTAATACTGGCTTCATAAAATGAGTCTGGAAGTTTTCCTTCCCTTTCTACTTTTTGGAATAACTTGAGAAGGATAGGTATTATCTCTGCTTTAAACGTCTGGTAGAACTCCCCTGGGAAGCCATCTGGTCCTGGACTCTTATTTGTTGGGAGATTTTTGATAACCGATTCAATTTCTTCGCTGGTTATGGGTCTGTTCAAGCTTTCTATTTCCTCCTGATTGAGTTTTGGAAGCGTGTGGGTGTTTAGGAATTTGTCCATTTCTTCTAGGTTGTCCAGTTTGTTGGCATATAATTTTTCATAGTATTCCCTGATAATTGCTTGTATCTCTGAGGGATTGGTTGTAATAATTCCATTTTCATTCATGATTTTATCTATTTGGGTCATCTCCCTTTTCTTTTTGAGAAGCCTGGCTAGAGGTTTGTCAATTTTGTTTATTTTTTCAAAAAAACAACTCTTGGTTTTGTTGATCTGCTCTACAGTTTTTTTTAGATTCTATATTGTTTATTTCTGCTCTGATCTTTATTATTTCTCTTCTTCTGCTGGATTTAGGCTGTCTTTGCTGTTCTGCTTCTACTTCCTTTAGGTGTGCTGTTAGATTTTATATTTGGGATTTTTCTTGTTTCTTGAGATAGGCCTGGACTGCAATGTATTTTCCTCTCAGGACTGCCTTCGCTGCATCCCAAAGCGTTTGGATTGTTGTATTTTCATTTTCATTTGTTTCCATATATTTTTAAATTTCTTCTCTAATTGCCTGGTTGGCCCATTCATTCTTTAGTAGGGTGTTCTTTAACCTCCATGCTTTTGGAGGTTTTCCAGACTTTTTTCTGTGGTTGATTTCAAGCTTCATAGCATTGTGGTCTGAAAGTATGCATGGTATGATTTCAATTCTTGTATACTTATGAAGGGCTGTTTTGTGACCCAGTATGTGATCTATCTTGGAGAATGTTCCATGTGCACTCGAGAAGAAAGTATATTCTGTTGCTTTGGGATGCAGAGTTCTAAATATATCTGTCAAGTCCATCTGATCCAATGTATCATTCAGGGCCCTTGTTTCTTTATTGACCGTGTGTCTAGATGATCTATCCATTTCTGTAAGTGGAGTGTTAAAGTCCCCTGCAATGACCACATTCTTATCAATAAGGTTGCTTATGTTTGTGAGTAATTGTTTTATATATTTGGGGGCTCCTGTATTCGGTGCATAGACATTTATAATTGTGAGCTCTTCCTAATGGATAGACCCTGTGATTATTATATAATGCCCTTCTTCATCTCTTGTTACAGCCATTAATTTAAAGTCTAGTTTGTCTGATATAAGTATGGCTACTCCAGCTTTCTTTTGACTTCCAGTGGCATGATAAATAGTTCTCCATCCCCTCACTCTCAATCTGAAGGTGTCCTCAGATCTAAAATGAGTCTCTTGTAGACAGCAAATAGATGGGTCTTGTTTTTTTATCCATTCTGATACCCTATGTCTTTTGGTTGGCGCATTTAGTCCATTTACATTCAGTGTTATTATAGAAAGATATGGGTTTAGAGTCATTGTGATGTCCGTAGGTTTCATGCTTGTACCGATGTCTCTGGTACTTGGTCTCACAGGATCCCCCTTAGGATCTCTTGTAGGGCGGGTTTAGTGGTGACGAATTCCTTCAGTTTTTGTTTGTTTGGGAAGACCTTTATCTCTCCTTCTATTCTAAATGACAGACTTGCTGGATAAAGGATTCTCGGCTGCATATTTTTTCTGTTCATCACATTGAAGATCTCCTGCCATTCCTTTCTGGCCTGCCAGGTTTCAGTAGAGAGATCGGTCACGAGTCTTATAGGTCTCCCTTTATATGTTAGAGCACGTTTATCTCTAGCTGCTTTCAGAATTTTCTCTTTATCCTTGTATTTTGCCAGTTTCACTGTGATATGTCGTGCAGAAGATCGATTCAAATTATGTCTGAAGGGAGTTCTCTGTGCCTCTTGGATTTCAATGCCTTTTTCCTTCCCCAGATCAGGGAAGTTCTCAGCTATTATTTCTTCGAGTACACCTTCAGCACCTTTCCCTCTCTCTTCCTCCTCTGGAATACCAATTATGTGTACATTATTTCTCTTTAGTGCATCACTTAGTTCTCTAATTTTCCCCTCATACTCCTGGATTTTTTTATCTCTCTTTTTCTCAGCTTCTTCTTTTTCCATAATTTTATCTTCTAGTTCACCTATTCTCTCCTCTGCCTCTTCGATCCAAGCCCTAGTTGTCTCCATTTTATTTTGCAACTCGCTGATAGCATTTTTTAGCTCCTCCTGGCTGTTCCTTAGTCCCTTGATCTCTGTAGCAAGAGATTCTCTGCTGTCCTTTATACTGTTTTCAAGCCCAGGGATTAATTTTATGACTATTATTCTAAATTCACTTTCTGTTATATTGTTTAAATCATTTTTGATCAGTTCGTTAGCTGTTGTTATTTCCTGGATGTTTTTCTGAGGGGAATTCTTCCGTTTCATCATTTTGAATAGTCCCTGGAGTGGTGCAGCACTGGGGCACTTCCCTGTACTGTCTTGAATAACTTGCGTTGGTGGGCGGGGCCGCAGTCACACCTGATGTCTGCCCCCAGCCCACTGCTAGGGCCACAGTCAGACTGGTGTGTGCCTTCTCTTCCCCTCTCCTAGGTGCGGGATTCACTGTGGGGTGGTGTGGCCCGTCTGGGCTACTTGCACACTGCCAGCCTTGTGGTGTTGGGGATCTGGCATATTAGCTGGGGTGGATCGGCAAGGTGCACAGGGGCAGGAGGGGCAGGCTCAGCTCGCTTTTCCTTTGGAGATCCACTTCAGGAGGGGCCCTGCGGCACCAAGAGGGAGTCAGACCCGCCAGAGGGATGGATCCGCAGAAGCACAGCTTTGGGTGTTTGTGGGGTGCAAGGAAGTTCCCTGGCAGGAACTGGTTCCCTTTGGGATTTTGGCTGGGGCATGGGTGAGGAGATGGCGCTGGTGAGCACCTTTGTTCCCCGCCAACCTGAGCTCTGTCATCCGGGGCTCAATAACTCTCCCTCCCATTGTCCTCCAGCCCTCCCATTCTCGGAGCAGAGCTGTTAGCTTATAACCTTCCAGATGTCAAGTCCCACTTGCTGTCGGAACACACTCCGTCCGGCCCCTCCACTTTTGCAAGCCAGACTCCGGGGCTCTGCTTGGCCAGCGGGCCGCCCCTCTGCACCAGCTCCCTCCCGCCAGTCCGTGGAGCGTGCACCGCCTCTCCGCCCTTCCTACCCTCTTCCGTGGGCCTCTCGTCTGCGCTTGGCTCTGGAGACTCCGTTCTGCTAGTCTTCTGGCGGTTTTCTGGGTTATTTAGGCAGGTGTGGGTGGAATCTAAGTGATCAGCAGGACACGCGGTGAGCCCAGCGTCCTCCTATGCCGCCATCTTCCCAGGATCCTCCCAATCTGGCCTGTTTAAGCAGGCCTTGGATCCCTGGGTTTGTGAGATGTGGCTTTTCCAGTGGTTTCACCTCTCTTCTCCCCCATGGAAGCCAAATCCTGCCTTTTATTTTCAGGAGGTCTTGTGTGGGAGTGAAATTACTGCTCTCTCCCCAACAGAAAAACTGTAATGATTTAGGACCAGGAAAGTTTCTTACCACTTCTAAGATTGAGAGCTTTCTTTTTTGTTGTTGTTTTCTTTTTTTGTTTGTTTTGTTTTGTTTTTTGTTTTGCTTTTACCATTTCTCCAGCTGTAGTAAATCTTCATCAATGTCCTAGAGGTAGCAAGATTTGCTTCCCTTCCCTAAGAAGCTTAAGTCTTTTGTTCTCTAGGTACATAGGACCCAAGCAGTTTATGCCTTTCCCACAGGGGAGGCCAGTCCTTCTCTCAAATCTGTACTACTGACGGAGGTTTCCTTTGGTCTTCCACTGGGTCTTTCTCAAAAGTATCCCTACAGAGGCATATTAGAAGATCCTATGAGTTGGTGTGATATCTCCTTGTATCTGTTATCTCTGGAGGTTTTACATTCTCACACAAGCCCATATTTGGTTTTTAGTATAATGTTCAAAACCTTAACTACATTCTTCTCTGCTTGAATGGTGCCTGGCATATCTTCCTCCTGTGCTCTGCCAAAAGAGAACCATTATTCATGCCCCATCTACTTGGAGACACTTAGATTTCAAGTGTCTACTGAAATCTAATTTCTAAGTACTGAGTGGACCTAAAATGACAGTTTTCTAACCAGTTCAAGGAAAGTTAGGATTTTATGGTTTATTTTGCTTTTCTTCGTTATTGTGGTTATTGACAACCAGAACATTTTTCTACTCTTTGTTGTGGTTCTTCTGTTCTGAAATTTTCTTGTTATTGCCTTTATCATATTGATATTTGTATTGTTTCCTTTCATTTTTGTTTTTATGTTTTAATAGCTCCCTTGTTTTTTCCTTTTAGTGTACTTGTTCTCAGTAGACATGTACTACCCTTAGAAAGGGCATTTTAAAAATTTGTTGGGACAATTTTGTTTGTCCCAGTGATTCAAAGAGACTGTTACTCTTAAATGGGTAGATAATAAATACTCAGTGCTAGACATCTTGCAACATGAAGGAAAGTTCCACATATTAAAGAATTTTCTCGTGCCATACAATTTTAAATATCCTAGTGCACAGTCATGTAAGTAAAAACTATAGCAGTTTTAGAACATAGATTGATTTCAGACAGGAACATAATTTTAAAAATAATTTTTAATAAATACTGAATGTTATAAAATACAACTACTGTCTTTTGTACTTAACCAAATTCTGGTCACTCTTTTGGAAATAACTTCTCCAGTAGTAATGTTGCTTATAAAGTTTGAGTCACCAATATAACATACCTCTATCAGTCTACCTTTCTAGCTTTGGCAATCAGTTATTTTATGTAAAGCTGTGGACATTTAACTACTTTATCTATGTCTTCTAGTATTGCCATACATGAGCTTTTACATGTTGGAATAATTATTTGTTTTGTAAGCCACTGAGATTCTGGGATTGTTTGTTACACAACATAACTAGCAATCCCCAGCACAATTTACGTTTCTTAGAGGACAGTTATGAGTGAACTCTATCTCTATCAGCCCTATTCCCCTTACATTCTAATAGCAAAACATTGTTGTTGCTTCTAGAAAGTGAATGACACCATTTCTCATTTCTAGAATTGCTATTGGTATATCTCTAGTTTTCACTATTGACTGGATTATTCACACAGGAATCTTTACAGGGTAGGGTATCTTATGCAACCTTCCCCAACTTAAAACAGAAGGCGTCCATATTGAATGGTACTAGTAACTTTGGTTCAGTGATTCCATCCTAGACTCCTCTGTAAGAACTCAAGACAAAGAGAAGGAAGGTAATAAAAATCTCCATTTCCTATGAACATATGAAGGATAAAGAGGTGGAAACAAGAGATAAAGACTCCTGAAAAGACAAAATTGGCATTTTATGAGGCCTCCCTGGCTTATTCATCACAAACCCATTTTTTAAATGTAGCTTGTTACTGAAAATAAAGCCCCATTCAGAGAGGCTGAAAGAAACTCACACACTCTGGGGAGCCAGATGGTCTTTTATTCATAAAATTATATCACTTCAGGATATTATAAAAGTTTTAAATAAATGGAGACCACAAAATATACTGAATTCAACCTGAAAGAAGATTTTTTTTAATGTCAATACATGAACTGCTGTGCACAATAGTCAGTAACTATGGATAAGTTGTTTTGACTTTAAACTGCTATAAAGAGGACATTGGTTTCTTTTCCAGTTTAGAGTATTCTTTTTCTCTTTAGTGTCAAGGCAAAGGACATATGGCTGAAATGGGTTGACTACAATTAAGAAATAAAAGAATAGGGGTGCCTAGGTGGCTCAAACAGTTGAGCCTCCAACTCTTAGTTTCAGCTCAGGTCATGATCTCACATGAGATTGAGCCCCATGTCAGGCTCTGTGCTGAAGGTGTGGAGCCTGCCTGGGATTATCTCTCTCCCATTCTCTCTGCCCCTCCCCCCACTCTCACTCTCTGTCTCTCTCAAAATAAATAAATATTTTTTTAAAAAGAAAGAAAAGCATAAAAGTGACAGGTGGATTTATTGCCTTCAGGGATTTTCCATTTTTTAGACATTTGTGTATGACATTTGACATGGTAATCCTTGGCATTTTCAGACTGTCTAAAAGGAAAAAAGTGGAGTGAAAACTATAAGTAACAAAGTAGAGAATGAGGGGAGGGACAAAGGAAGGAAAAAGGGAGATAAGAAAGAGGGTAGGAAGTAAAGAAGGAAGGAAAGAGAATGGAGAGAAAAAGAAGAAAGGGGAAAGGAGTAGACAAGGAAAGTTATATAAGGAAGCAGGGCAGATATTTATCAAACACACTTATCCAAAGTCTTATGACAATTATATTTACCCATTAGAAAGAGGTTGCTCCAAAAATAAGCATCTGAAAAATTTTATTTTATTAAATGTTACCGTTGCTTTTATAAATAATGCTAGTGTACAATAAAAGTCAGAACTTATGTGGTGATGGAAATGGTTTAAATGGAAACAGTATAAATTGAAAATACATGATATAATGCCTGACAATCATAACTTGCAATCATCATGTGATGAAAATCTTGGTTCTAAGTGCCTTGGATTTTAAATTTTAAAATTATTTAAATTATAGAAAAGTAGAGTTATACAGAAAATTTTATTTCTAATTTGATCATTGGTAAATTATGTCTTTTGTGTTTTATTCTGTGCAAAGACTCAATTCATTCTTTTAATTTTTTTAATTCATTTTTGAGAGACAGAGAGAGACAGAGCATGAGTGGGGGAGGGGCAGAGAGAGAGGGAGACACAGAATCCGAAGCAGGCTCCAAGCTCTGAGCTGTCAGCACAGAGCCTGACGCGGGGCTCAAACCCATGGACTGTGAGATCATGACCTGACACTTAACCAACTGAGCTATCCAGGCACCCCAAGACTCAGTTCTTACCTCAAGGAATATTAGAGTGTTTTCAATTAGATCCAAAATATAATGGCATAATATAGAGGCCTCTGGATGAAGATCCTTTGGAAGAAATGACAAAGTACCTTCTCAGGCCATTTTATCTGTTTACTTTCTGACTTTATAGCATCGCCTGTCCTTGCCTTCTTGCTTTTCCACATCTTGGAGATCCAATTATTGCTCAGTGAAATATGGGGGACAGATAACTTATCTCTTTAGCTCAGAGCCCTTCAGCATAAGAGGAATTATACTCAGGAAACTAGGATTAAAGAACTACACTTTAGAAGCCTTATCTCCACCTGGGTGTGATAGAGATTATGAGATCCTATACCTTGAGCCCAAGCCTAATGTCATAATGGGATGATACTTTTTAGGGTCTCAAAAAAGGGAGGGAATTAGTGTATTTTGCATGTGGAGGAAACAAACAATTTATGACAACAATTGCAGACTGTGTTAAAGATGAAGGTAAATTCTTTGATACTCCTCCCATTGAGAGGTGGAGGATGGGAGAATAGAAGGGTGTCTGTAGCTACTTACCTTGAATCTGGGATGAACTGTAACTGCTTGGACCAACAGAATGCAGTGGAACTAATGCTGTGTCACCTCCAGGATTAGCCTTTATGACACCCAGCACTTTCTTCTTCCTTTTTTGGGGGAGTCATGAGTCATTCTGCAAAAGATCTGATTACTCTGAGGGAACTATGGTGTGAGCAAGCCCACACTAGTCATGTGGAGAGGCTGTGTCAAGAGTGAAAGAGAGATACCTGACCAACCCTCAGTAATTTTAGTTCTCTGCTCCATGAAATCATGACAAAATATTTTTAATTTGTTGACTAAAGCCATTAAATTTGGGGGCAGTTTGTTTTATAGTAATAGATAATTGAAACAACAGGTGAAAGTATCTTTTTTGCTTCCGTGTTCTTCTGCCTTCTTCCTGCCTGGAATGTGGACACAAGACTTACAGATCTGAGAAAACTTTGGAGATTGTGAGACAATGAATACATACATACATACATACATACATACATACATACATACATACATAAATGCCTAGCTATTAAAGACAGAAAAAGTTTGGGTCCTTGCTGACATTGTTAAGCCATCCAGACCATCAGGCTCTAGACTGGCTCTTTTGGAGACAAATAAAGCCCTATCTGTTTAAGCCAATGTTATTCTGATGTTCTGTCATTTGCCACTGAATACATTCAGGCTGATACAACTATTAAATATCTGTTGATCAGTTGGCTGAATCCCTTGTTTCTCAGACTCATCTTTTTTAATAGTTTATCTTCGACAGGATAGTCTCTTTGGGGTTTATGGTTGGAACCTACAGAGCACACTTGGTGCTTCTCTCAAGAGGTGCTCAACTGTGGTCAGTCTCCACTCATCATGTTTTTCTAGCCTTTGTTAGAAAAGTAGCAGGGTGTTGTTTGTTGTTGTTGTTGTTGTTGTTGTTTCTAAGCAACGCTTGAATCTTCAGTCCCAAGTGTGTGACTCTAAGATTTCAAGTCATTTTACATTAAAATGCCTTCTATTTTTGCCTCAATTTTAAATTAGAATGAGATCCTTCTGAATGATGCAGACATTTAGCACAGTCAGAAGTTCCCCTTGCCCTTCATCTCTGGCTTTTAAGCTCTTTTTAAAATATTTTTTCTCAGCAAAGCATGAAAGACGAAATAATAGAGAACGAAATAAAAACTCTATATGTGATCATCTCTCCTAATTCTCAGAAACTGATGTCTTTGATAAAATAATTAGGAAAAAAAATAGCAATCACATCAGCCATACCAGAAAATGTCTCAATACTGACTAAAATGTGTCACCTTTCCCCCATTCAGGTTTAGGTGAGGGAATATTAGCAGAGTGAGTTGTAAAAAATGTTCTGGTTTCTTTTGCCTAAAATTTAATCTCTCACAGCATGAAAGAAGAGGTGGCTTTGAAGGGTAAGGGCAGATAGAGCACAGGAATTATAGTTTATCAAGGATGGGATCAAATTTCTGGCTTTGTTTTTTAGTAAGCTGTATAATCCTGAGAAAGTCCTTTCAAACTCAGTTTCTTCTTCTGTCAATGTCGGTGGTCAGGTCTCAGAGAGCAGGCTTGTTATGAAGACTGAATGAGTGTACATACATACACTCTTTCCATTATAGACAGATATAGACAGGGACATAGACATAGACAGACATAGGCATAGACATAGACATACACACACACACTCTAGAACTAGCACATAGAGAAGAAATGGTAACTGCTGACTTTGCTATCAAAGGAAGTGATGTACTTCAAACTTAGCCTTTATGGTTGCACCTACAATAATCTTTTTTTAAAATGAGTTTTGAGAATTATCATAAATAAATTCTTTAGTGCCTTAAAAAGCAATGTTCTGCCTTTAAAAATATGAATAAAATAGGGGCGCCTGGGTGGCTCAGTCCGTTGAGCGTCCGACTTCAGCTCAGGTCACGATCTCGCGGTCCGTGAGTTCGAGCCCCGCGTCGGGGCTCTGGGCTGATGGCTCGGAGCCTGGAGCCTGCTTCTGATTCTGTGTCTCCCTCTCTCTCTGCCCCTCCCCTGTTCATGCTCTGTCTCTCTCTGTCTCAAAAATAAATAAACGTAATAAAATAAAAAAAAAAATTTAAAAAATATGAATAAAATAATTATAAACCAATGAAAAACAATGCTAACACACTAAAGTGCCTGTATTTGGTGCAGTTTATATCTCAAGTCTTCTAAATGGAAGTTTGGAAGAAGTAAAACTTTGGAAACATTGAGAAAAAGGTAAGAGTTGCTAAATGTAGAGTTGAAGATAAATTAACTAAGTGGTAAAATGTAATAAAGCAACAAACCAAAAACTGTGGTACCTCAACAAATAAAACATAAAAAATATCTAGTGAATCCTGATGGCTAAAATGATTTAGTAACCATTATGACTTCCTTAGTTTCTCCAATATATTGTCTCTGAATATTTGTACTTGCCGTTTTATGAAAAGTAGCACATCTTCTCAAACTACACTTTTCCATTGAGTGAAATCAACTGTAGACTGTATGTTTAATAATGGAATGCAAGAGACCCTCTGAGAATACTTTTTGTTCTACAACTTAATATTTATTTGGACCTGTTCACCATATGATAAGCTAAGGAAAATTCTATTTAGTTTACAGAAATTACCTTTACAAAAATAGTCCACTCCTGTTAAATGATATTGTTAACACCTAATGATTTGCTTTAAAACCCAAGTCTGCATCACAGTATCACAGTTGGAACATTTACTTCTTATAATGATAAGTTCTGCTGATGTGTATGCCTTTTAGAAAGAGGATACTTGGGGGCAGGGGGACTATATTCCTTATGTTTTCCAAGGGTAGAAAAATGAACACCAAATAGGACGTTTTCAAGATAATTGCCTTTTTTTCATTAAAGTGACTTTTTGAGAGATTATCTTTACAAATAACATTTGGCAAAAAGCACAATAATTTGCACATGTTAGACATGAACTGTATAAAATTTCTTTTAGAAGAAAGTCTTTTATATATGAAAAGTCAGGCAAAATGTATGCAAAATATGAGAGTTTACTGATTTATTCCCTCCTTATTTTGCTAGGTTGAAAGGCTTTGCATAGCTACATTATTCAAGTAAGTGGTTTTTGTAATAGTATAATCAGTTTAAGTAAATAGGCTTCAAGAGAAGTCTTTTAGTGGAACAAGAACATCTTTATGCCAGTGCCATTTGAAATCATTACAGTACACAATTACAGGAACCCAAAAGTAACAAAACACCCTACAGAAACTCAAAGAAAAAACACCATCAAAATTAAACTACTACTTTTGGATACCTCATTTACATAACACTCAAGGAAAAGAGAGCTAGCTTTTGCATCTTTATAGAAGTCTTCAAGCCTCCAAACATCCCTTAAAAAATTTATTTTTTAAAGAAAACCCCTCTATTGAGCATGTGCTATATGCAGTCTGTTGTAGATGAAGTTGGAAAAATAAAGGAAACCATCCTTGATCTTGAGACCTACTAGTTTAATGACAGATACACTTTGCTCTTGTTCCCTGGTTAAGAGCAACAACAGCAAACAATCATTTAGTTTTCTATTTCATGATCCTATCAAATCTCTGATTAAGAACAAAGAAAATTGGGGTTGCCTAGGTGGGTCAGTTGGTTGAGCATCAGACTCTTGATTTCAGCTCAAGTCATGGTCTCATGGTTCCTGGGATGCAACCCTGTGTTGGGTTCTGTGCTGAGAGCATGGAGCCTGCTTGAGATTCTCTTCTCTCTCTCTGCCCCCCCCCCCACCTCTCAAATAAATGAACATTAAAAAAGAAAAAAGAAAATAATAGACTTCCTGGAGTGAAAATTTTCAAGTCTTCAAACTGTAGCCCAGCATCAGCCTTTCCCCATCTTCAAGTGATATTTAAGGGTCAGCTTCTCTCCAGAGCATGGGGGGAGAGAGGAGATTTGGCCCCTGTCTCCTCCTGAGCCATCTGTCAGCAGTTGTTTCTCTAGGACTGTGGTCCTTTTCAACGCAGCCTTAGCAACTCTTGGACCATGGGTAACTGGCTATTATCATGGGATAAACTGCTGTTATGGTCACTCTAATTTAACTTTTAAAAATTGTTTCAGTTAGGACTATGCCTAAGATTCACTCCCAATCAACTGACTCAGGATCTCTGGGGTGGGCTTTCAGCATGGGCATGTTCTTAAAACTGTTCAGGTGTTTCCAATGTGCACCCTGGGTTGTGAAGCATCACCTATAAAAACTTCCCAGAGGGTAGGCCAGAGCGTGCACTTGACAGTCCAGATGAATTTTGGAATTATGGGCCCGGTACAAGAATCCCAGATGGGTTTTGCACTTAATATTTGGATTTAAGATTTGATCCTCTTTGAAATCTGTTTCACCAGTGCTTTGTACAATATGTCCCTCTGTCCCTTCATTCCTCTTCTAGTACTATTCTTCATGGTATAATTTTTGCCCAGAATAATCACTCAAAAGTGCAGACATACATGCATGTTCCTCAAGGACTAATAGTTTTATTTTTTGGTTTTTTTTTAAATAATACAGTTTAAAGTCACATTCAAGAAGAGAAACAGTTTTCCTAAATTTGACAAAATCTGGGGAAATTGTTCTGCCGCAAAAGGAGAGATTGGTATACATGATTATGTGGAGTTGCAGATACCTAAAAGAAAATAAGGAATGAGGCACATTACAGAGTCCTGCCAAACAACATAATCACCCTGATGGCAACTCTGAATCACATATGAGTAGAAGATTTAAAAGTGAAGGATTCTGTTTCACTGGGACAAGCCCTACCCCCCACTAATCTCTGTAGGTAGTAAAGGAATACTAAAAGTATTTTTATTTTCTCTGTCCATAACCCTTCAGGGCTGGAGGTGAACTGGGTACTGCTATGCAAATCACATTACTACATTTGTACCTTCTACAACAGATTATGGAGGAGATTAATCTCAAATATCCACAAAATGGTGGAATACAAAGTGTGAAAGGATATAGCTTCCCACTGTGTTCAGATCAGAATCTATTAGAGAGACACCCTTTACTTCCAGCAGGCCTTCAAGGAGGAAGTCAGCTGTTGTCTAGTACCTTTAACAAAAGAATCCACATAATATAATGTAGTGGGCTAATTTACATAAGACTTTTGAATAGTTCATTTACAGGAATTGGCTATAGCGTAAGTGAACAAATAAGATTGCTTATAGCAATAAATTGTGCAAGTTTCGTGGCTATTGCAAACCACACAATTAGTTTTTTTCTCTAAGAGATTTTTTAACTATGTAAACAGTTGAATGTCACAAAGATTCTTGTTCTTTTTCCTTTGAATATGGAAGAAAAAAACTGTGATCATGATAACAAGAAACAAGATGAATAGAAGCTATATAAAATATTTGCCACAATTATTGAGTCCATATCTCTTTACTCACTGTATTTTATGATTCCTGGCATGTTAATATTTGTTATCCTTACCTTCTTTATAGAGCAGTAAACAGCACAGTTCTGGAAATTTCAAAGAGTTTTTTTTGTCAACAAGATTATTTTCTCCAAGGGTTCCTTATCAAATGCCATTATGATCTACAGGTTAGTTTAATTTTAACCAAGACTAGTTTCAGTTTTAAAGCATATGATTTTGACTCCAAAACAGATTATTGAGTAGCAGCTAAATAAAAGCAAGGTTTATAGAGTGGCTAATGGTAAACATGAAACATTCCTTAAGTGGAAATTTTAAAATGTCTCCTGGGCAAGTATCTTTTGGACAATTTTGGTGTTAATTTATAACAAAATAGGCAAAGCAAGTTAGACAGTTTTTTGTTTTGTTTTGTTTTGTTTCTTACTGAAGAAATTCTTAGAGCTTTCCCTATGGTTATATGCACTATGAATCTTTGAGAGAAAAATATAGCGTACAGCCCTTCTCAAATTTACCTGATTGAAAATACCTATTTTTTTTTCTTGGAGAATCTTCCTTGAGTAGTTTTCTGGATAGCAAACCTAGAGATTGATCATGGGTCACCTTGCTATTGAGATGTGGACCAGGCACCTTGGCAGAATGGGCTTCACCTTCTATATTAGAAAGGCTGAATCTCAGGCACTGCCCAGACCTGCTGAATTACCATCTGTAAGATTCCCAGGGTGATACTTTGCATATCCAAGTTTGAGAACCCTTTAGTTAGAAGATAATTCTGGGTCCAATGTGAAAAATACTTACGTTTAGATAAGTGTAATGCATTGTCATCTTTCTGCAATTTAAGTGGAGAGGATCAGAATAGGCCACCCCAAAATATGCCACTTTAGCATAAGGATTATTTTTAGCTGAAGCCATTGAAAATCAACAGATGCCTTCCCTTTATGTGCCTAAAAGCAGAGCATCAATTTTCCTTTGAAGAAGGTGCCCACCTCCCATACCAGGGAAAGAAGAGATACTTTTGTCATCTAAGATGGGGAGTTGATACCAAGATGAGTTTGCATAAACAGACCTTACTAAAATAGCCCTTATCTTGGGGTGCCTGAGTAGTTCAGTTGGTTAAGTGGCCAACTCTTGATTTCAGCTCAGGTCATGATCTCATGATTTGTAAGTTCGAGCCCCACATCGGGTTCTGTGCTGATGGTGTGGAACTTGCTTGAGATTCTCAATCTCTCTCTCTCTCTCTCTCTCTCTCTCTCTGGCCCTCTTCCACTGGCTCACATGCACGTGCATTCATTCTTTTTCTCTCTCTCTAAATAAATATATAAACTTTAAAAAAAGAAATAAAATAAAATAAAATAGTCCTTATCTTTTATTAGTTCCCCCATATATTTCTTAGTCATTTCCCCACAATTTATTGTCCCTTGGTGCCCCAAACCCTCTTTGTTAAAAGAGTCTATAAGCCCAGAGTCTAACTATTTCTTTGAGTTTTACTTCTTTTCTATGAACTCCTGGGCACATGAATATTAGTAAAAATTGTGTGTTTTTTCTCCTATTAATGTCTATTGTTAGTTTAATTTGGAGACCCCCATTTACTGAATATAAGAGTAGAGGAAACTTTTTCCTATCCAGTATAAGCTTAATGAAGGCAAGAATTGTTTTTGCACAGATGTATCCCAAGCACCCAAAACAGTGTCTGTGGAACATTATAGGTGTTCAACAAATGTCTGTGGAAGTAATGACTTATTGTCCTATCCAACTGATTAATTATACATTATATGATCCTCATAGTATTTAATCTTAATGGAACATTATCTAGATTTTGATGCCTTAAGGAGTTGAGCATGGATTTAGGAAGAAGAAATGGTGGTTTTTCCAAGAGGCCTCACTGCAGAATAACTTTCAGCCTCCCAAATAGACTTAAATGTATTGCGTACATTATCAAGACTATATTTTTTAAAAATCTGGCTGTGGGGAAATAACTAATAAGTATATATCCTATACGTCATGGAAGTGAGATTTCCTACAAGTGTTTTATTATTCTCATCCCTAGATTGACTGTATTTTAGCAACTTTTCTCCCAAGTTCTCTAACATTAATATATATATATATTTTTTTTTACTGCATGAGGTGTCTTTCTGCAATGATTTCTTTGGTGTATGTTTTTCACTCTGGACCTATTTCTTCCTCCTTCCTTTAATTCTCAGAGTCACATTCTTGTAGATTGCAAACCTTAAACTGCCACATGATTTCAAATACTAATGTGGTTTGCAATTAAGTTCCTGATCTTTATAAATTGAGATAATATATTTAACTCCTATTAAGAGTAATTATGGAACCTCTTTGATGTGGAATTATAAAATATGGACACATTTTCTGATTCAATAATATAGAGCTTTCATATCTAAAAATACTATAAAAGCATAATTCAAAATAAATGTGCAGTTGATGAAATCAAGGGCACCTTTATGTGATGACAAATGGGTTGCTGTTTGTATAGGGTTTGAAGACATACTGAAGAATCTCCTTTCCTCTACCATTACCACCAAATAGTTCCCCTTATAATATTAATATTGACTTACACTTGGTGAGTAGTAATTCTGTAAGAAATCCAATCCTTTACCTTTGGACTTGCATTTTCTTCCATGTCTATTTTTTCTAGCTAATCCCTCCATACCTTATGCTCTAACCCACTGGACTGCTTGACATTCCTCAGCATTTCATTGCTATGGACCTATGCTCAAGCCATTTCCTGAAATACTCTTCCCAGTGTTCTCTCTGCTCATTTCTCTGCCTATATACCTATAAAGTGAATTCACACAAAGTATAAACCCTTCAGAGCATAGTTCAACTATTAGCTCTAGGAAGGGTTCCCTAACTTCTCAGCTGAACTCCACTGTACTGGGTGTTGTTTCTATTCCAGATAAACCACTTTATATTATTTTGTTTGGGAATATCTTGGTTCTGTATCTCACTACATATGCCCAATTAGGGTCTGCTAAATTATGAGCTACTCAGGGATGGGTGTCATGTTTTTTATCTGCATATTCCTAGTACCTAGTATCACAGACTAATTCATTTATCCAATAAGCATTCTAAAGAACTTAAAAGAATGACAGACCAGTGAATAAATGAATAATTTGGTCCCAAAAGTATGTAAGCAATGCAACTCTTCTAAGCAAGACATACCCAAATCCAACTTAGTATGCCATTCCTTTCTTCGTTCATTCTTCACATGCTTTATGTAATGTTATATTATAACAATAACCACAATTTATCAAGCATCTAGCATGAAGCAAGTACTGTGCTAGGTTCTTTGAAACAGAGACACAAATAACTTACTCTGAAGTTCTCAGGGTTCTCATGGCCTTCTCAAATTCCAAAAAAAAAAATAACTTCTTTGGCAGTTTATGTCTTTCAAGAAATTGATTCATTTCATCTAAATTATTGAATTTATGGGTTTAAGTATTCCTACTAGAACAGATGTTTGTACACTTTCATCTTCTTAGTGGCTTTATTCACAAAAGTGAAATAAGCTAGATACAAAAGGACGAATACTATATGATTTCACTTATATGAGGTACCTAGAGTAGTCAAATTAATAAAGACAGAAAGTAGAAGGTGGAACTCGGGGGCAGAAGGAAATGGGGAGTTATTATTTAATGGGTATAGAGTTTGGGAAGTAGAAGTTCTGGAAATTGATGGTGGTGATGACTGCACAACATATATTTAATGTCACTGAACTGTATATGTAAAAAAGGTTAAAATGGTAAATTTTATATATATCTTACCAGGATAAAAAAATCCCTGGGGCACCTGGGTGGCTCAGTCAGCTAAGCATCTGACTCTTGATTTCAGCTCAGGTCATGATCTCACAGTTTGTGGGTTCAAGCCCTGCACTGGGCTCTGCATTGACAGCACAGAGCCTGCTTGGGATTCTCTCCTCTCTCTCTCTCTCTCTCTCTCTCCTCTCTCTCTCTCTCTGCCCCTACCCCACTTGCACTCTCTCTATCAAATAAATAAATAAATAAATAAATAAATAAATAAATAAATTCCTCATGATTAAAGTAAGAAATATAACAAACTAAAAACAAAAACACTGGAAGAAAATATGGAATATTTTTAAGTTTGAACAAGAAAAGACACAATAAATAAAATTAATAGATTATATAAAGGAATAAAATTCATACTATTATTTCATACTATAAAAGAATCCCTTCCAAACAATAAGAGAAAGCAAGTAAACCAAATAGAAAATGGACAAATGATCTGAACAGACAATTCAGAGCACACGCCTCAAAACCATACAAAACTAATTCCACATTGATTATTAAACACAACAAACTAACTACAAAATTTAGCAGAAAATAGAGCACATTTGAGAAATGCTTGCTACATAAAATACCAAATCCAGAAACTATAAGGAGAACATCAACAGATTTGACTAACCCCAAATTTTAACCCCATCTACAAGACACCATAAAAAAGTAAAATGATGATGACAGATTAGTATACAAATCATATAAAGAACACCTATCAATTAATTATAAAAGAAAAAAATAAAGCAAATGGAAGAAAGTCAAGAATTTGAATAATTCACAGAAGAAATACAAATGGCTAACAAACATGAAGGGATAACTTTATAAATAATCAGGGAAATGCATTTAAAAATATTAATGGAATAATTTTTACTATTAGATTCATAATAAAAATTTAAGAGAAATAATATGCAGAGTTGGCAAGGCAAGTTCCTCACCACTCTACAGGAAATATAAATCTGTACCAAATTTTTTAAGGGCAATCACAAGCTTGATCAGAATTTAAAATTGGCATATCTTGGGGCTCCTGGGTGGCTCAGTCGGTTAAGCATCCAACTTCAGCTTAGGTCATGATCTCAAGGTTCATAGGTTCAAGCTCCATGTCAAGGGCTCTGTGCTGACAGCTCGGCGGAGCCTGGAACCTGCTTTGGATTCTGTGTCTCCCTCTCTCTCTGCCCTACCCCTTTCATGCTCGCTCTCTCTCTCTCTCTCTCTCTCTCTCCTCTCAAAAATAAACAAGCATTAAAAAAATAATAAAATTTTTAAAAATGGCATATCCGATGACCAACAATTATTTGTAAGAATTTATTTGATATATAAAAAAAAGATGTTCACTACAATATGATTGTAATAATAAACCATTGAAAACTAAACAAGCATCCATAGAGAAATTCTTAAATTATCAGTTGTTAATACTATGGAATACCATACAACAGTTAAAAATAATGAACTAGTGTGGGGAATAAGCTTAGGAATTTTGCACCAATGGGTTAACAAGGTTTAGGATGAAAGCATCCAAGATTAGGTAAACAGGGCAAAAGCACCCCCAGCCCCAGTATAGAACAAAGGCATAGAGAAATAAGAAGCCACAGGATGAAAACATCCAAGATTTGATAATAAAGGCGGAAGTGCCCCAACATAGTACAATAACAGAAAGCTGCTTTCACAGGAGGGAAGGACCAGGATAGGTAAATAGGTAAATAGGGATATAGACTGCCAGCAGGGTGAAGTTGCCCAGAGCTGAGCTAATTAGCAAAAGAAAGGTGTCTTGTTGACCCTAAGGTAGCATGTTCTATCTCTCTTATCCCCTAGGCAAGTTAAGATAAACAGAAGGTGTCTGGTGCCTGCTGTAAATAGCCATCTGCCCAGCACCAGGATTTTGTTTTGTATTGACCCAAACCCCTAACACTGCATATCTTCGAAACCCCCTTTCTCTCACACACATAAGTTATATTCACGGTTTCGTTGTCTCTTTCTGCATGTCCATCACACTTGTAGACCTTCTGATCCTAATAAGAATGGACCAAGGACCGTTAACTCTTATCTCCTCCTAAACATTAGCCTCTCTTGCATTTTAATTCTGCGCCTGCTGTCTTGGTGGATAAGAAAGAGCTCCAGACCCAGAGTCTATGACAAGTTAGATGTATAAATACTATCACGGAAGTCTCATAGATTTAGTGAGTAAAAAGAAAAAAATGTAGAAAAATACCTATAGTATGAGCTCATTTTTATAATTTTACAATAAAAATTACAATAAAACTGGGGCATGTGGGTGGCTCAGTCAGTTAACTGTCCTTAGCCTGGAGCTTGCTTCAGATTCTGTGTCTCCTTTTCTCTCTACCCCTCCCCTGCTCATATGCTGACTCTCTCTCTCTCTCTCAAAAAAAATAAAACATTTTTTAAAAATTTTAAAAATTACGATAAAATTACCCAAAAAAGCCATATCTAATTTGTTTCTGAGTGGTAATAAAGGGAGTCTTTTTCCCCCCACACATGATATTTTTCCCAAGAATGTATTCATGTATTTTATTTTTAGAATATATGGAATGCAAACACTTGTGTATTGTTAGCAGAAAAATTTTTAAATAGGGAAACATAGACTCAGAGGTTTTGAAATTCAGAGTTTCTTTTTTAAAAAAATTTTTTTCATGTTTATTTATTTTTGAGAGAGACAGAGACAGAATGCGAGTGGGTTAGGGGCAGAGAGAGAGGGAGACACAGAATCCAAAGCAGGTTCCAGGCTCTGAGCTGTCAGCACAGAGGCCAACGCGGGGCTCCAACTCACGAGCTGTGAGATCATGACCTGAGCTGAAGTCGGATGCTCAATCGACTGACCCACCCAGGCACCCCAGAGTTTCTTTTTTTTTTAATGTTTATTTATTTTGAGAGAGAGAGCACACGTAAAGGAGGGAGAGAGAGAATCTCAAGCAGGCTCTGTGCTGTCAACATAGAGCCTGACATGGGGACTCAATCCCACAAACTGTAAGATCATGACCTGAGCTGAAATCAGGATTGGACGCTTAACTGACTGAGCCACCCAGGCACCCCTGAAATCCAGAGGTTCTGAAAGCTCACAATATGTAGTTCAGAATCAAGAAAGGCCTGAATGAAGACTCCAGTAATACTGTGCATTGCAGGGTCTATCCATACTCTTTCCTCACTTCAAAAGAGGAGATTCTCCCTAGGGCTTTTGAGGACTTCTATTTCCTGTTCTTTTCTCCTTTTCTCCCTGGTTGTCCCCATAGCACTGGTCAAGAATGAGAAAGTCATACGAAAGGATTAATCCAAAGCAATGAAAATCTCCCACAGTCTTTCCTGATCCAAATTTTTGACAAACCTTCAACAAGCTCTGCTTACTTAGGTTGGAGTCCCGTGAGCTTAACATGGTAGTCCCACCATCAGCAGCCATACCACACCATACCACACCCACCAGCCTGAGACAGACACTCCTTTTCTCACCATATATACAAAGCATGTGGTCATTGAGTGCCTCAAGGAGATGCTCAGTTGTCCATGTCCTTTTTTCAGGCTACTCATCTGTTTTGGTAAATTTTCCTACCAATGACTCCTTATCAGGAACAGTAAAGGTTAGATATCATTTAGTTAAGATGAGTAGTTCTGTTTAATAGGAGCCAGGAGCTGTGGCCCAGAAAATGCAAAAATATGTATATGCATTACTCTATTTAGCTTCCTAAGTTAATTGTGAGATACAAGTTATTAATATCCTCATTTTACAGGTGAGTAAACAAACAGTAGCTTAACGGTGTTGAGTAATTATCCAAGTTCACTTGGTTAATGAGTTGTAGAGTTAAGATTTAACCCCAAATTCAAACCCAATCAGTCTGATCCCTAACCCTGTAAACTTAACCACCACATAAGGATAAATATGGGTTCAACAAGGAAATATTATTACTCAAAAAAAATGCAACCTGTGGCTTACAACATTTTAATGCAAGCAATTTACTTACTTCTGAGGATATTTACATGACCAGAGTTACATGAAATAGCAGGATCACGTCCAACAGTATGAGTGAACTTACTGATTTCACTCTTGAAAACTCTGCCAGCAAAACCATGTCATCTTTCCCATTTTACAGGTAATACCAGCCAACAGGTTTAAAATCAACTTAAAGCATGTCCATTCATGATTCATTATTCTGGAAAACCTCCCTCCTATATTCATCAAGGAGAATAAATTCTTCTCTAAGGAGCCCTCAGAAAAGCCTGTGTCAAGAAATGATTCAAAGTTTATTCAGATTTTAAGTGCCTTAAAAGTTAGGGTAGATAACTTTCTTCTATCTCCAGTACAGGGATTGCCATGTACCTTTCTAGACTCCTGTTAGGAAAGCATACTCCTTTATATTCATTCCAGGCTGGAGACCTGAGAGAAGCAAAGAAATGCTCTGAGGCCCAGTGGAAGAAAGCATTCACATCAGGCACCTAGATATCTTCTCCCTATACATCCAACTACATAAAACAGGTGAGAAGAAGAAGCTGGAATAAATGAGAGAAGCCTCCAAATTTTAATGACTTAATACTTTTACTTCAGAACCCATAAACAATCCTACCACCTGGCCTTATTTTATTTTTTATCTCACCGGGGGGAATCTCAGCCTACTACATGATTTAAAAAAAATATATACCACAGAATCAAATTTCTCCTTTCTTCCCAACCTCCACTTCCAGCTCTGAGCACAGTTTTGAAAGCAAATCTTCGCTATTATTCTTACAGAGAAAGAGTTCTGGCATGGATGAAAACTCAGAGTAAGACAAGCACAAAAGGTGTTTTGTTTCTTTCAAATCAGCATAATTTATACAGTTGTGTATAAGAGCAAAGCTGTTTCAGGGAAGCAGATGTGAGCAGGGACTTTCAAGTTTTGGCATCATGTCCCTCAGAGTCATTTTCCTTCTACCTTTAGTGTTTCCACTCAAACAATCAGAAAAAAATAGAGACTAAAGAGAACCCTGAATAAAGAGAACCAAATTAGTTAGACAATAAGGACACTCTGCCTTCTTTTCAGAAGCTACCTCACTTTAAAAACATCTTTAAGATAAAAGAGCAGAATACAAGTTATAAGTTTAAAGAAGGCAAGCTGCCTCAAGTTTTATAAAATTCATCTCTTTCCTCATGGCTCTGACACAGACTGGAATTTTCAGAGAGGGCCAACTCTTGCCCAGAGGTGATTTTTTTTAGTTTATTTATTTATTTTGAGAGAGAGAGAGCAGGGGAGGGGCAGAGAGAGGAAGAGAGAGGATCCCAAGCAGGTTCCATTCTGTCAGTGCAGAGCCCAACATGCAGTTCGAACTCGCAAATCATGAGCTCATGACCTGAGCTGAAACCAAGAGTCTGGACACTTCACAGATTGAGCCTCCCAGGCTGTCTGCCACCCAGAGGTGAATTTGACACATACTTTCATACTCTAGAGGAGAAAAAAAGCAAATGAAAGAGTTGAATCTGGGGGCTCTTAGATGGCTCAGTCAGTTAAGTATCCAACTCTTGATATAAGCTCAGGTCATGATTTCACAGCTCCCAAGATAGAACCCTGCATTAGGCTCTGTGCTGACAGTGTGGACCCTGCTTGGGATTTTCTCTCTCCTTCTCTCTCTCTGCCCCTCCCCACTCATTCTCTCTCTCTCTCTCTCTCTCAAAATAAATAAATATATTTTTTAAAAGGAGTCAAATCTGTTGGATGAATGAATGAATGAATGAATGAATAAATAATACCCTTCCATAATTATTGCTTGTGTTCAAACTGAATAACATTGGCAATACAGTTTTAGTTTGTGGGCCAAAGCACATTTTACTTTCTTTTAGGTTATCAATATATCTTTTTATTGACCCCAAACTAATTCAACTATGTATAAAGGAAATAGCCCTATTGATTCCCCAACTCTCTACCTATGCCTTAACATCTATAAAGAGGGCCTACCTGGTATGGGAGCACAAAAAAAAATAGCTAACACTCATCAAGTGCTATGTATGGGCCACGCAGAGAGTAAAAAGCATTCTCTGTATATTATCTCATTTAATCTCCACATTTAGCCCAACTAAATGTTTTATTATTAATGTTGTTATTATTATTATTTATACATGAGGGATCTGAGCCTCAAATATGTTAAGTAAGTTGAGTTTACACAGCCAATAAGTGGCAGTGCCAGAGTTTGGAAGTCCAAGTCTGCTTTTTGAAACTGTGCTTTTAATTATGATATATTGTATTAGAAAGATCATAAGTTTTGGAGATATCCATACTCCAGAGCCAAATCCCAGCTTAATCATGTACTATCTGTGTAACATCAGGAAAATTGCTTCACCACTCTGAGGCTCGAATTCCTCAAATGTATATATAACAAGATGTCTCCAAGCATTATTGGGAAGTTTAGAAGCAGTTTAGCATGGGCCTTGATTTGTAAAGGATTCTAAATACATGGAGCTATTGTTTTAGTGTTATTAATTATATTAAAGAATCCAATAATCGGAAATTGCCCATTCCATCCCAGTAGCTTGCTGACAATTTGGAATATATGATTCTATGGCTTCCCTCTCAGGTCTATCCTTTAAAAATTAGTGAATTTTTGAAGAACATTTTGATAATAAATAGGTCAAATTACATTTCTACCTTTTCAAAAGAAAAAAATTCCATCAAGTACATTCCCACCTTCATTGCTAGGAGCTAATAAAAGCTGCCATATCAGCAGAGATTGTATTATTCTAGAATTTTTTCTCCTAGAACTTTGTGGAATGCACTATTCTCTTAGAATTCCATTTCCCTTCCCTTTTGAGGACACAAAAGCAATAGTATAGTGTCAGCCACTGCAGAGCTGCAAAAATGTTTTTGTATTTCTATTTTGTACGTGAAAATTAAATTTAATTATTCCTCAACATGTCAAAGACACTCATCAAGTTAGGCTGGTTTATGCTGAGTGGAAACTGTGAATAAGATTTAATTTGGAAATACTTGTTTCCAAAAATCTTCCTGAACTCTGAGGAAGAATTACTATTTGTGGCAATACATATGGGAAACCTACTGTGCTGACTAAGAAATGCCATTTGAGGTGGAAAAGCTGTGAAATGCACTGCACCTATTAATTCCATCACATAGTAAATCTTTCACTGAAAAGTTATGCACTATAAAGCTTTGTCCCTAGGAACCAGCCCTAGGGAAGTTATGATTGCATTAAAAGAGTCAGTAGGTATTTACAGAACATATCAACCTTATCATATTTGATAGAATCCTTTCAAAAGAAAAAAAGATTGCTGACAGGCAAAAACATGGTCATCATGCATGTCTGGGATGTTTTGAAACTCTTGATAAAATATCAGAAGAAAATATATTACACCCAGGCTATAATGAGTTGTTTTGTGTCTAAGTAACTTAGATGGACAAAAAATATGCAACTGAGGAAAGAAAGAAAGGGGATATGGGAGCAAGAGATATGCCTGGTAGCTGATCCCACACAGACTTTTCTGTTGGGTGGCTTTGTTCTACTGTTTACTATGTTTCTTTGAGTAAGTCAATCACCCATTATGAGCCAGAGTTTCCTCATCTGTAAAATGAGGAAATGATATTGTTGGATGGCTGTGAGGATTAAATGAGATAAAAGATATAAATTTCTCATAGGTAAAAGGCCAATAAATAGCAGCTCTCATATTTCTTAGTTTGGTTGTAGCACTGTTCATAGAGTGAATGGAAGCGGTGAGGAAGCAGTCTCTAGAAATGATTTCAATGAGGAAAAATGTGATTCTTTAAAAAAAAGTTTTGTTTCGGGGCGCCTGGGTGGCTCAGTCGGTTAAGCGTCCGACTTCAGCTCAGGTCATGATCTCGCAGTCCGTGAGTTCGAGCCCCGCGTTGGGCTCTGGGCTGATGGCTCAGAGCCTGGAGCCTGCTTCCGATTCTGTGTCTCCCTCTCTCTCTGCCCCTCCCCCGTTCATGCTCTGTCTCTCTCTGTCTCAAAAATAAATAAAACGTTAAAAAAAATTAAAAAAAAAAAGTTTGTTTCAACGTTTACTTATTTTTGAGAGACAGAGACAGAGTGTGAGCAGGGGAGGGGCAGAGAGAGAGGGAGACACAGAATGTGAAGGAGGCTCCAGGCTCTGAGCTGTCAGCACAGAGCCTGATGTGTGGCTCAAACTCACAAACCCTGAGATCATGACCTGAGCCAGACGCTTAACACACTGAGCCACCCAGGTACCCTGGACAAGTATGATTCTGATGGGACAGGCAGAACATGTCTGGGAGATGAGGATTTGATGTCAGTTTCAAATACATAAAATTTCAGATGCACATTAGACCAAACAACCAGAACACACATTTCTTTAGTCTTTGAGATGAAAGTTATTATGAGGAGTTAGATAAAGCAGATCCCTAAATTAGCCAAATACATTTTTTTTAATCAAATACTTTTAAGAAGAGCTACAGTACAGGTAAGCCATTCCCTCATAAATATTTGAAAAACATGGAGGAATTGCATAGTAGTCAGGGTTATTCAGAAAAAAAAAGTCATAGAAGCTGAGAAGTCCCATTATCTGACATCTGGAACCTACAGACCCAGGAAAGCTGGTGGTATGGTTGCACTCTGAGTCTGAAATTCCAAAAACAAGAAGAATCATTGGTGCAAGTTCTAGTCCAAATCTGAAGGCCTGAGAACTGGAAAGCCAATTGTATAAATTCCAGTCAGAGTATGAAGTCCTGTGAACCAGGAGCACCAGTGATCTAAAGGTGGGAAGAAACTGATGTTGCTCCCAACTCAATCAGTCAGGCAGAGAGGGAATTTTCCCCTTCCAACAGTTTGTTCTGTTCATTCTGTTTAGTCCTCAGTGAGATAGATGATGCCTATCCACATTGGGGAGGGCAATTTACTTTACTCAGTCTGCAGATTCAAATGCTAATCTCTTCCAGAAACACCCTCACAGATATATGCAGAAATAATGTTTAACCAAATATCTGGGCATCTGTGACTCAGTCAAGGTGACACATGAAATTAACAATTTCAGATTGTATATAGAATCCAGGGGAATTGTGACTGGTGACAAAGTTAGAGGAGTCCATATTTCATGAACAGATACTAGAAAAAGGAAATTTGACTTTTCTAAACCCTTCTATGGTTGTAGTAATAGGTCTAGCAATAACATTTTTATAGTAATGAAGAAGAATCCTTTATATTAGTTAACTTCTTCACCATAGGCAAAAGTGCACTCATATCTAATATCTTACATATGCAGCCCCATGAGGTAGGTAGAGCCAATCAACTTACAGATGAGGAAAACAAAGCTAGGAGAGGTAACATGGTTTGCACAAGCTCATTCAGCCGGTAGTAGGAAAGCACAATAAGCATAAAAGTTCATCTGATTCACCCCAGCATCCTCAACACCACACGGTACTGCCTATTATTATTCCTAAATTTTTTAAAGTTATGGTACAATATGTTAATTTCCTATGACTCTCCATCTATCATAAAACAAATTTTAAAATAGCAATTTTAAAATGTCCTGTTGCCTTTAGGTCATCAGTTACATTGGTGCAATCCCACCAACACATCCCTTAATGCTTTTCTAATGAGATAGAATTTCCCATAAACAACATGCCAAAGTCTTGATACCTAAAGTAATTGCATGCCATGTCAATCACTATCTCTCACTTGTTGCCACTGCTGCTCCCACTTCAGTGCACAACTTTGCATGGATAGAAAATTGTTAACCATGTCACTAGACTTTGAAGATAAAATTACGAAGTGCCAAAAGGAGCTGGCAGGTTATAAATGGGTATCATTTATTCATATCTCATGATAATATCTACAGACTCTAGGAATTCTGATAGCAATTCCTAACTACCACTTATTGACAATAGCATCCAGATTTGTGGGGTTTGTGTTCCTGACTACTGAAATGTAGTAGGGAGATTAAGAATACACACACACACACACACACACACACACACACACACACAATTATAATTAATTTTGGCAGCCATAATATATCCTCTATAAAGAAAGAGTGGCAGTTGATTGCAAAAAAAAAAAGATATAGGTTGTAGAGTGGTTATTTTTGTTCTGAAAAGTTCATGCTCTTGAAATGACTTTCATTTAAAACTAGCTACTTTGTATTTTATATTTAGAAGACTTAAGTGTTTCGTTATGCACTTAGTACATACAATTTTAATTCATTTTCTATCTTCCACAGCTTTTAAATTGGACCATTTTATGAACTTCAGTGAAAATAAAAAGCAAAAATGCTATTTACTTTTCTCTTTGTCTCTCCTTCTTGCTGTATCATCTTTTACAATAATGGTGCCAAAAATTCTCAGTATTATTACTCATTGACTTCTCTGCATGTCTATGTGCTTTATATAATGTACACACATATGTTACAGAGCCTAAATTCACATGACAGAGCTTATAGGAACTTTAGAGACCACCTAATTGAGGCTTGACTCAAGCCCCCTCATTTTATAAAGAAATCTAAAGCTCAAGGAGTCAGGTGACTTTCCCAAGATTACATTGCTGGCTGGTCAGAATTGGCACAAGAATTTAGCTTTCTATCCAAGGATTTTTCCATTTTATTTATATAAAACACCATAAATTTGGGGCGCCTAAGTGGCTCTGTCGGTTAAGCATCCGACTTTGGCTCAGGTCATGATCTCAATTAGAGCCCCGCATAGGGCTCTATGCTGACAGCTCAGAGCCTGGAGCCTGCTTCAGATTCTGTGTCTCCCTCTCTCTCTGCCCCTGCACTGCTCATGCTCTGTATCTCTCTGTCTCAAAAATAAATAAAAAGTTTAAAAAATAAAAAATAAAAAAATAAACATTATAAATGTGAATGTTAGTATTTTTCATTAATTAGCATCTAGCAATAAATAGAAAAAGTCATGATTCTTCTCTCAACGTAAGTTGAAAGGTTTCCTCTTAGGAGTAATGACCTTTCCTGCACATTACCCAGCAATTGACCACTTATATGATGTGTGAAGTCTGAATTTTACTTAGATTTGTAATATTTAGGCAGTCTATCATTTCATTGTGAGGTGGTTTTGTAGGACCTTTCATTACTAGGCTTTCTGTCCTCTCTGGCTAGACCATAATTTGACCCTTTGTATTGAAAATTAAATAAAAAGAATTTCATTCTCTTTATACCACATATAATGCAACTAATCTCTAGATATTTTCTATAATTATTGCAGACCTCCAAAGCCTTCTTTGATAGTCCAAACAGTCCTGACCCCTGGAGGTGATATAATTTGTGTGGTAAAAGGGGTGAGCACAGAAATTTGCCAGCAATGTCCAGGCAAGTCCCTATAAGAAAAACTATAGGACAGTTACAGGAAAAGTGGCTGAGGAGTGGGAAGGAGTGGTTGACCTCTTTTATACCTTTAATGGGGCAGAAATCATGTGTCCACATGCTATTCAATATAAATTCTTTTTATTTTGTTTGTGATATACAGGATGAGTTTCTGTCTGATTTATTTGTACATCAACATGTGTATATATGTGTATCACAACAGTAAGCAAGCAGGATTTCTAAACAAAGAGGCTTTAGTTGAGATCTACCCCTTCCCCATCCTCGTTGCAGATGTACAGTACTTCTTTTGGGAAGGGATACATGACCTGGCAGTACTTTGCTTCAGAGAAGTCAATCATGGTCACAATCTTTCCATCTATCTTCTTCTGATGGAAAGAAAAAAATCATGTAGGAACTCTTAACCCCATAGAGAACTTCTTTTTCACTGGTCTTCTATAATAGAAGAGTAATAATACATGTCCATTTAGTGCCTGGGCAAATTCAAACTTACATTTTTCTTCTGATCAAGCATATTTCTGGTCTTTTCCAAAAGGTTTTTGCTTTCTTTTCCTAAAGGTTTTTGCTTGTTCGTGATTTACTCAATTATTGCCTAATACGTTCCAGGCACTTTTCTAGGCATATTAAGATGAAGAAATACAGTGCCGTCTTCAAGAAACACATCATCTTATAAAAGTAACAGGTTGGTAAACAAATATTTGTCTTTATATTCCTATAAACAATCCAAACCCCCAAAGACCTACAGCTTCAATCTTATGTTATGTTCCCTTCTGGTCCCTCTAGGTGTTTATCTTACTTTAGAGCAATTATGTCTTTTAAATCTTCTCTGTATGAATGATTTATCATGAAGTGTATTTGGAGCAGCGTTTCTCAGCTTAAACTTGAACTCAAACCAATTG
Organism: Panthera pardus; assembly: GCF_024362965.1. Lineage (NCBI taxonomy): Eukaryota > Metazoa > Chordata > Mammalia > Carnivora > Felidae > Panthera > Panthera pardus. The sequence continues at coordinate 86,019,392 of NW_026526721.1, forward strand.
GAATAAGAAGTCCCCAAATTTGATATGCTCATAAATATTTTATAAAATATGGAAATTAGCTGTTAACTGAAAATTAAGAACAAATGAACACAGGCCTCTTGGTTTTAAAACTATTTTATAAAGAAAATTATTTTAAACTATTTACTAAAATAATTTCATGCAAAAATAATGTAATGAGTCCCCATGTACCCATCACTTAGCCAGTTACAACCAGTCCACTCTCCTTGTTTCATCTTTTTTTTCTTTTTCCTTTTTGTTCTTTTATGGAAAGTGCTAGAGCATTTTAAAGCAAATCCACAGAACTGTATCATTTCTCCCATAAAAACTTGATACCTTAATAGAAGATTATTCTTAAAGAACATATACACACACACAAAATAATATTATGACACCCAACACAATTAACGATAGTTCTTTAGTATCTAATTCCTTGTTTATGTTTAATTTTCCCCAACTGTCTCAAAAATTGTCTTTTTAACACTTGATAAAGGACCATTTTGCAACTGGTAGATTTTTCTATTAAGTCTCTTTTAAGTACAAGGTGAGCATCCTTGTACTCACCCCCCCCCTTTTTAATATCATTTATTTTGGGGGAAAACTAGAATTTCTTACATTCTGGATTTGGCTTATATATTTTTGCAGTGTAAATTAGCATACAGGATTTTGTTTCCCTTTTTTTTTTTTTAATTTCTTAAAACTAGTACTTATATCTGCAGGCTTAGTTAAATCAAGTCCTTTTTTCAGGGATATTTTATAGGTAGTACTGTGTAATTTCTATTGCTTTACATCATGTGACACATAATATGTGTTTGGTTTACGTTTGGTGACATTAAGATTAATTACAGGGCTCAGGTGGTGTCAGTTCAGATCCATTCATTATAATTTTGCATTAATCATTCACCTAATGGTTTTAGCAGACACTGTTGATTGTAACCTACATTCATTAGTTCATTAGGTATTGCAAAATAGTTATTTTCTAATTCTGTCATTTATCCTGAGTTTATTAGCTGTGATTCTTTTCTAAAGAAGAATTTTCCTTCACCAGCTATTTGGTGCCCTAAAATAGTGTGATGAACAAAAAGAAGAATAAATGATTGATCCTCTACCTTTATTTATCAATTTTGAAAATAATGAGTTGGTGCCCTATCTTGCTTTTCTACTGGGTTTTTATGATGGTTTAAAATATAACAATATTATTTTTCATTTTCATTTAGCACTTGTTTATCTTACATGGTTCCTTTTCTATGACATCTCAGTCTGATTTCAAAAAGGAACATTCTCTTAAATCTTAAATCTTCTTGAGACCATAAATCATGAATCTACTGAAAATTCTTCTTTGTATAAGTCAGGAAGGAAAAGAAGCCATGCTAGCTTTTTCAATTGGTGGAAATGTAATCTAGAACATTGGTTACAAAAGGGGTGGGAGGTCTAAAGAAATACAGAGGTAAAGATATTAGTAACAGCAAGAAACTACCACCCATGTAGGCTGAAGGACAAAAGGAAAGTGGTGGTATGCAGTGTCCACAATAATTTTATCACTAAGGCCACTGGAGCACCTGCAACTGACATTGGAGCCACTGCTATTACCACCACTACACGAAGCGTGAAACTCACATTTGCACTAATGCTGCAGTAACTGAGAAGACTTCTGTCACTGTTGCTGTTGGAACCAGAATACCTTAGCACTATGCCGATGGGGATGATAAAGCACTCCCTTCTGCCACTGCTGCTGGACTGAATTGTCTGAGAAGAACCCTTGAGCCTGCATTCAACTCTGTACAGCTGTCACTGCCAGAGGAGCTACTAAAATCCTAAAATAGGAGGAAAAATGGCTTCTTCTTTTCCTCTTGCCTGTCAGTCTAGTCTCCTGCAGTCTTCCCATTGATAGAACCTGACCAGAAGACCTACACTGGCAAGGGAGTCTTTGAAATTTAGTTTTCAGACTTCTATCTTCCTCCAATATACAGCAAAACATGATGGTGCAGAAATGAAGCTGACAGCAGATGGACAAATGACCACACATGCCCCTTTTAGTAAATCCATTATTGCAGAGGGAGCCAACTGCTCCAAATGCTCAGTAATACATGGAGCTGCAGAATTTTTTTTTTCAAAAGTCCTGTGATTTTCCTTGCTTACTATTCCATAAATAGGAAGTTTTGTGTATGTCCACTGTGCTCATATAGTCTTAAATAAGATTTAAACCTTTCAGAAATTACAGAGAAGACTTTAGTTTCAAATAAATGGCATAAAATTTAAAAATATATAAATATTGACACCAGAGCATTTTGAGGTCAAACTATCTGGGAAAAAAAGAAGAAAACAAAGCCACGGTCTTTATTGGTAGCTTCGGATCTATAAAACATCATGGATAGGATCTCTAAGGAAAACCCTCTACCAAACTGGATCTCTGCTAGGTGATAGATTGTGTCTGGATCCAAGTTGGGCCCTTTCCAAGTAGTCAGTATACTCTTACTGCAGCCAATCTGTAAACATGAGGGGAAGCCAAAGGGATACTCTAAAGTTCCTCAGACTGTCTTTGTATCTTAATGCAGGTCACAAAACCTTTGCCTCTCATTATAAATGTGTCATGTAAGTGGGCTTGTTTCTACTTAGTTACCTGGAATGACACCATGGGTCTCCCATCCCTTTCCCCTCATCTTATCAGTGTTTTACCTTATAGACATTTCTCCAAATGCCTGGTAGATGGTTGATACTTAGCTTTGCTTTCCAAGGCTCCTAAAAATTTCTCCTTTGTATGCTTTCTCTTTCTAGCTTTGTAAATAGGAATTAAAGAGGGGAATCTTAGGCCCTGTACTTACAAAATAACTCTGCTGAAAAATATACCTGTCCTATAATTCTTATTTCAGTACTTGCCCTAACATGCTTCATTACTTGTAGATAGCTATAAAATTTATTTTAAAATGTTTCTATCTATATGATGTATTAGTAGTTATTTCAGAAATTTTATGTTAATGTATTAAATAATATATTTATTTAATAAATTTTATTTAGTCATTTAGTGAAAAGGTATCATTTTCCTATGGTTAAAAATACAAAATATAAAAATGGTAAATAGTGAAAAACCTCCTTCCCATCTGTGTGCTTCAGCCGTTCAGTTCTTTTCCCTAGATTCAGCTCTCATGTATTTTTCCAAATATATTTTATGCATGATAGTATATCCATATATCCTGTTTTACCTCTTGCTTTTTTCACTTAATATATACTGGAGATCACTTCATATCAGTACATAAATAAATGTCAATTCCCCCACACATAGGATAAATTCCTAGAAGTGGAGTTACTGGATTAAAGGTTATAGTTTTAGAAATTCTGATGGGTATTGCCAAATCATCCTCCATAGGAAAATTTATATTGCCATCATCAATGTATAAGAGTATCGGTTTCCTCACATTCTCACCATCACAGTGTGTTAAGCTTTTGATCTTTGACAGGTGAAGAAACTGTCATAATCAGTGTAATAAAAGAAATTCTTATATTATAAATGAAGATAAGCATTTTTGTATGATTAAGTACTATTTTTATCTCCTTTTCTGTGAACCACTGATCCATATTCTTTGTCTATTATTTTTTTCAATTGATTTAATAGTCTTTTTCTTATTCATTTGTAGAAATGCTTCATTATTTCAGGAAAACTAGCCCTCTTTTTACAAGCTAAGCTGCAAATATCTTCCTATTGTATCACTTGCCTTTTGTCTTTGTTTATGGTCATCTTTCCAATTTAAAAAATATACAAAAGTGAATTTATCAAGCTTTTAATTTATGGGTTTTGAGTATTATGTCATAGCTAGAAAGAAATTTCTGAATAATTAATCTATGGATTTGAGCACCTTTACAGTCTACTAAAATGTTTAATTTATTTGTGTCTATTTCTGGGCTTTGTATTCTGTTCCATTGATCTGTGTCTACTCTATGCCTTGTGATGCAAGTATTATTCCTTTGTAATATATTTACTCTCTGGTAAGACATCTCTCCCTTGTTAATCTTATCTTTAGTACTTTAATGACTTTAGGATCTCAAGAGGTTCTGAAACTGCAGATGTAGGCCATCTTTTTTATATCCATTTAACAGGAAAAGGCATTGGGTGAGTCATAGTCTATGCAAGCATGGAGTCAGTATCCAATGTCCAGGCTTTTTTTTTTTTAATACAAGTTAGTTAACATATGGTGTAATAATGACTTCAGGAATAGAATTTAGTAATTCATCACTTACTTATAATACCCAATACTTATCCCAACAAGTGTCCTCCTTAATGCCCCTTGTCCATTTAGCCCATTCCCCCACCTAATACCCCTCCAGTAACCCTCAGCTTGTTCTTTATATATAAGAGTCTCTTATGGTTTGTCTCCCTATTTTTATATTATTTTTGCTTCCCTTCCCTTATGTTCATCTGTTTTGTATCTTAAATTTCCCATATGAGTGAAATCATTTGATATTTGTCTCTCTATAGCTGACTTATTTCACTTAGCATAATACATTCTAGTTCCATCCACATTGCAAATGGCAAGATTTCATTCTTTTTGATGGCTGAATAACATTCCACTGTATACATATACCACGTCTTCTTTATCCATTCATCAGTTGATGGACACTTGGGCTCTTTCCATACTTTGGCTATTGTTGATAGTGCTGCTATAAACATTGGGGTGCATGTGCCTCCTGTATCCTTTGGACAGATACCTAGTAGTGCAATTACTGGGTCATAGGGTAAATCCATTTTTAATTTTTTGAGGAACCTCCCTCCTGTTTTCCAGAGTGGCTGCACCAGTTTGAATTCCCACCAGCAATGCAAAAGTGTTCCTCTTCCTCTGCATCCTTGCCAATATCTGTTGTTGCCTGAGTTGTTAATTTTAGCCATTCTGACTGGTGTGAAGTGATATCTCACTGTGGTTTTGATTTGTATTACCCCAATGATGAGTGATGTTGAGAATTTTTTCATGTGTCTGTTTGCCATCTGGATGTCTTCTTTGGAAAAGTGTCTATTCACGTCTTTTGCCCATTTCTTCACTGGATTATTTGGGTTTTTTGGGGTGTGGAGTTTGATAAGTTCTTTATAGATTTTGGATACTCCAATGTCCAGGCTTTTTGCTGGATGCAGAGAGAATTTCGGTAAACTGGTGATTTAAAATGGTGACTTTTGTAGTCATCATAATTTAATAAATTTGGAGACTGTTAAGTAAATGTTACTGTGTAAATTTCTGCCCCATTCTGCCTGAAACTAAAGAAATGAGGGAGTTATCATTTCGGAGAGTCAATAGAAAAGCCAACACAGATAAAGGGAAAAAAAACAGATTTGGCATTGGATCTAGAGCAAAGCATGAAGATCTTGAATCAACACTACATTTATGAAAATGGAGCCAGAGACAAGTTACGTGTCTACTTATATGACTATTTGGGTGATCTTCAGTCATCTTTCTTAGTTTATGTGCATGATTCAGCTTCAACTCTGATGTATTAAGTTGTTACTGTCTGCTCTGGGAGAAAAGCAATATAGAGACACTTGTAAAATCCTTGTAAAATCCTGGAGTAAATTGTCTCAGTGAAAAGCCTGTTTCGTCACTTACTAGATGTGGAACTTAAACAAGATGCATGAACTCTCTGTGCAGCTCCCTCCTCCTCCCCATTTTCCCTATCTGTAAAATGTAAATAATAGTAGCTCTGCTTCATTGGGGTGTCTTGAGAACTAAATGAGATTATATGGCTGGCACTTAGTATATTGTGTGTGCCGATTAGGTACTAAATAATAGTTATTGTTAACTGTAATGATGATCATAATTTCATTTATTTTAACAACTATATGATGAAAATTTATTTTTATTTTCACTTTACAGAAACCAAGGTTTTATGTCTTTCCCAATTTCCATAGTGAGGCTGTTACTGGAAGAAGGGTGAGATTCAAACCCTGTTTTGAGAACATTCCAAAAAAGCCACCTGTTTATAGCTCTAAATCCTAAAATTACATGTTTTCTAAATCTACTACTGACCAAAATAGAGATCTCCCAACTTTTTCTTGTGCCTCTTCTATCGATTACTTCTCTAGACAAGATTGATTGACTTTAATGACCCAAAATCCTTTGTCGCAATAAAACTGACCTGTATTACCTCTGTCAATACTTTATTATATGTCCTCAGTCACTCTAGAAACAGTGAAACATAATACCATTAGTTGTCATTGTATCCTAGAATATCCAGTCAATTTTGAGGCAAAGCCCTGAAGCTTTTTCATTAAGGTCTTCAGTATTTTTTTTGTTTGTTCACATTCCTTAATAAAGTAATGAAAATGAAATCACCACTGGTGTTTTCACACTAAAAGGACTGTCTTATTCAGCCTTGTGTTCCTTGCTATACCCATAACAAATAAATCTTCTCCCTTTATGGATGAGGAAATTCAGCATTAAAAATTACTATTTTCTCCAAGCTCTTATCTAAGATGGAGTTGAGATAAGTTCTGGAAAGTGTCAGCCTTCCATTTTCTAGACAGGAGAATACATAACTTGGCTTGTTGACCTAAAGAATGCTGGGCCACGTGTAATATAAACCTCTTGAGTAATTCAAAAAACTGACTTAGTATTTCAGTGCCATGTTAAGCATAAGAAGATGACCTAACCTCTAAGGGCTCCATGTGAAATGATAGATGTAGGAACATATGGTTACATGATCAGTTTTTTATGGTTCAGGTTTCAGGATTTTGGGCAGGTTCTCCTCTCTCTCTCTCTCTCTCTCTCTCCCCCCCCCCTCCCTCTCTCTCTCCCTCTCCCCCTCTCTCTCCTCTCTCCCCTTATTTATTTGGTTGTTTATCAGTCCATTTGACAAATACCAAACTTCTGGGGAAAATATGGCGAAGGCTAATTAATCCCCATTGACTACTCCAGCATCACAGGACACCACTGGAATCTTATCTGGAAGATTTACCAAATCTTGGAGAAAGTAGAACAGGAGTCAAAGATACAAACTCAACTCAGACTGGTCAAGTAACTGGGAACTTACTGGCTCTCGTAGATGAGAAGTCTACAACAGAGCAGATAAGTACTAATTTTTGGACTAGGTGCCACTTTTCCAGTGAATCCAGCAAAAGTCCCAAGATTCACTCTAATTAAACCAACTTTGTTTATATACCTATCCTTGAATCACTGTTCCCAAAGAAGGGAAAATACAGTTTTTCCCAGTCTTGGAGTTGGAGTTAAAGTCATGTTTCTACTTCACTCCATGCCCAAAAATAAGTGAATTGAGAATAAAGAAAGGATATTTTCTATAGGATAATCAAAGTGGCATTACCAGAAGAAGGAAGGGATAGCAGACAAGCAAAAACAGATGTTTATCATGCATGATAAAAAATGTGATGAAACATATTCTGTGATTTCATTCATTCATTCAAACATTAAGAGAATAAAAAATATTACAGCACAGTCTGCCTTCGAGGAAATTATAGCTTTTAAAAATAATATTAATACATTATTGTTATGATATACTAGGTTCCACTAAAGGAATACAAACAAAATAAGCTGTGAAAATACATACTAGGTCCATCAGCTATATTCGCAGATGCCTTGGCTATGATTTTGTTATTAAATTTCACATTAATTCCCACCACTAACATGCTAGTACACACGAGTTTGAAAAAAACAAAGACCTCACTCATAATTCTTGCTAAGGTGAATAGCCTTACTTTAGGTGGGTCATAATATAATACAGAATCAACAGCTGAGGTAGTGGTTTTTCATGATCTGCCACTGCTTGATGCTTCTAGAAAAGAGTAAGCTGGCAGCATCCACATTGAGAATTTGTTAACTTTGTATACTACAGTTTACTTTTTGATGTACAATGCCACAACTACTATTAAATTTCATACGATGGCAGGCAGTTATTTATTAGATAGGAAACTGCTCTCTTTAAAAAATGTCTTTCACTTTTCCACCACTTTAGTAGCACTGCAGTTTAATTGAAAATTAGTCCAGTCAATCTGCTGTGGGCTCCCGAGAAATAATTTGTGTGAATAACTACCACCAAAAACTTCCCCAAGGAAAAGCTTTCATCAGGACTGAGAACACTTTCTGATGATTCTAATAATTACCTTTCTTTGAGTTTCTGGCTTACCGATATGGTTGTCATAAAGTGCTTTGCTGATTTTCTTTCATGCCTCTTGCCTTTATAAATCCCACAACAGAAGGAGAAAACTGGTCAGGACATGAGTGTTTTTTAAGTACTGCTTTGCATGAAGTGTTTATTGGACAAACCCTGAAAAATATTCTTCTTGAATGTATTAGAACGTGGACCTAATTCATGCTTCTAAGTCCCTAAAGAATTTTCTGTGATATGGTTGTTATGGATAATGATTCCACGAAACATAACTATTGCCATGTGTCTTAAAGATATCTTAGTGAAACAAATGTTATTTAGTTTAATTGTCCCTGAAAGCAGAGCCAGAAGTAAGAACCAGAGTTCAAGTACTTTATTTAGGAGGTGATCTTAAGAATCAGGAATGAGGGAGTAGAGACAGTGAAACAGGAAAGAGAAAAAGTCAGTATAAGAGTGTTTTGTCAATGTCACTATTGGGAGCATTGGGATCTCAATTTTACTGGGATTGTGATACATTTGCAAAATACTTCCCAGAATTTTCCAGCCAAAGGACAGGAAGCTGGGGCACTTATCCACTGGCTCCTATTCAATACTCTGCAGGGTAGAAGTGGAGAGAGTGGGCATCCTTGTCTTATTCTTCATCTTAGAGGAAAAACTTTCACCCTTTCATCAGTCAGTACAATGTTAGCTGTGGACTTGTCATATATGTCCTTTATTATGTTGACTGATAGTCCCACTAAACCCACTTTGTTGAGAGTTTTTATCATAAACGGAAGTTGAATTTTGTCAAATTCTTTTTCTGCATCTATTGAGATGATCATATGATTTTATCCTTCATTTTGTTAATGTGGTATGTATCACATTGATTGATTTGCACATGTTGAGCCAACATCGCATCCTTCGAATAAATCCCGCTTGATCATTGTGTATGACTCTTTAAACTTATTGTTGAATTTGTTTACTGTTATTTTGCTGAGAAATTTTGCATCTAGATTCATCAGGGATATTGGCATATATATTGGCATGTATATATATATTTTTTGTGGCATCCTTGTCTGGTTTTGCATCAGGGTATTGCTAGCTTCATAAAATGAGTTTGAAAAAGTTCTCTCCTCTTCTATTTTTTTCTTCTATTTTGAAAATTATTGGTATTAATTCTTCTTTGAGTATATGATAGAATTCACTAGTGAAGCAATTTCACCCTAGATTTTTGTTTGTTAAGAGGTTTTTGATTACTGATTCAATCTCCTTACTAGTAATCAGTCTGTTCAGATGTTCTATTTCTTCATAATTCAACCTCATAGGTTGCATATTTCTAGGAATTGATCCATTTGTTCTAGGCTTTCCAATTTTTTGGCATACAATTGTTCATCATCGTCTTTTTTTTTTTAATGTTTATTTTTGAGAGAGAGAGAGAGAGCACTCATGTGAGTGGGGGAGGGGCAGATAGAGAGGGGGACAAAGGATCCAAAAAGGCTCTGTACTAACAGCAGAGAGCCTGGAGTGGGGCTCAAATCCATGAACAGTGAGATCATGACCAGAGCCGACATCAGATTCTTAACTGACTGAGCCACCCAGGCACCCCGTTAGTAGTCTTTTACTGTCCTTTGTATTTCTGTGGTATCGATTTTAACATCTTTTCTTTCATTTCTGATTTATTTGAGTCCTCTCTCTCTTTTGTTTTTTTTAATCCATTCAGCCACACTTCCAGACTGTCATGTAATTGGGATCATAGAGATATAGGTTTTCCAGATTGGCTTCTGTCACTTACTAATATGCATTTAAGATTCCTGTGTTGCTTTGTAGCTTGATAGTTCATTTATTTTTATCACTAAACTATATTCCATTGTATGGATGTACCACAGTATACATTTATCCATTCACCTATTGAAGGACATCTTGGTTGTTTCTGGTTTGGGACAATTATAAATAAAGCTGCTACAAATATTTATGTATAGGGTTTTGTGTGCACATAAATGTTCAATTTATTTGGGTAAATACTTACAAGTGCAATTGTTTGATCATATAGTATGCATATGTTTAGCTTTATATCAAACTGCCAAACCATCTTCCCAAGTGCTATATACCACTTTGCATTCTCACCAACAATGAATGAGAGTTCCTGTTGTTCTGCTTCCTTCCCAGCATTTGGTGTTGTTACTATTTTGGAATTAGAGTTGGTATCCCATTACTGTTTCAATTTAAAATTCACTGATCGCATGTGATGTTGAGTACTTTTTATATGCTTATTTGTGTCTCCTTTCCTTTTTTTTTTTTTCATGGTTAGGTTAACTAAGGTTTATCATTTTTGCTGATCTTTTCAAAGAAGCAGCTCTTGGTTTCTTTGATTTCTGGTTTTCGAATTCATTAATTTCTTCTCATTTTCTTCTCTGCTTGCTTTCACTTAAACTGCTCTTCCTACTCTAATTGCCTTAAGTGGAAATAGATTATTGATTTTAGATCTTTCGTCTTTTTTAGTATAATTATTCAATGCCATAAATTTCTCTGGAAACATTGTTTTTGCTGTATCCCACAAATTTTGATATTTAGTTTGAAATATTTTAAACATTTCTTTGGTGACTTCTTTCATCCGCTTGTTATTTAGAAGTGTGTTGTTTAATGTCTAGTTATGGGATTTTTCAGCTGTCTTTCTGTGCACTATTGTCTGAGATCATTCTTTATTTGATTTCTACTATCTTAAATGTGTTAAGATGTGTTTTATCATCCAGAATGTAGTTTATCTTGGTGAATGATCTCTGTGAGTTTGAGAAGAATGTGTAGTCTGCTGTTGTATGAAGTCTTCTATACCTGCCAATTTGATCTAATTGATTTATGATACTATTCAGTTAATTGTATTCTTAGTCCTTTTCTGCCTGCAGGATCTGTCAATTATTAAGAGAGGGGTGTTGAAGTTTTCAACTACAATAGTGGCTTTGTCTGTTTCTCCTTGCAATTCTATTGGGTTTTGCCTCATGTATTTTGATACTGTGTTGTTAGGTGCATACACATTAAAGATTTTAATTTCTTCTTATAGATTTGACCCCTTTGTTCATTATTCAGTACCCCTCTTTATCATCAGATAAAGATTTTTCTTGTTATGAAGTCTGCTTTGCCTGAAAATAACTATTCCAATTTTCATTTGTTAGTGTTAACATGGTGTATCTTTCTCCATTCCTTTACTTTTTAATCTATCTGCATGTTTCTATCTAAAGCGAGCTTCCTGTGGAAAACATAGTTGTGTATTTTTTATCTGTTTTAACAATTTGTCTTTTAATTGGCATATTCACATTTTAAGTAGTTATTGGTATGGTTGGAATAATATCTGTCATGTTTGTAACTCTTTCCTATTTTTTTCCACTCTTGTTTGTTTCTTGTCTTTTCCTGTTTGTCTGCCCTCTACGGTTTTAGTTGAACATTTTAATTCTATTTTCTATCCTCTTTTAGCATATCAATTGCATAAATTAAAAAAAATTTTTAACGTTCATTCATTTTTGAGAGACAGAGAGAGACAGAGGGTGAGTGAGTGAGGGGCACAGAGAGGGAGACACAGAATCTGAAGCAGGCTCCAGGCTCTGAGCGGTCAGCATAGAGCCCAATGCGGGGCTCAAACCCATGAACCGCGAGATCATGACCTAAGCTGAAGTTAGACGCTTAATCGACTGAGCAACCCAGGTGCTCCCCACTTTTTAAATTATTTTTTAAATACTGCATTAAATATTTTTAGAGGTGCCCTAGAGTTTGCAATATACATTTACAAGTAATCTAATTCTGCTTTTTTTTAAATTCTACTTTCAAGTAACACTATACTACTTCATAGAGAGTGCAGGTACCTTATAACAAGGTATTTCCAACTCTTCCCTCCCATCCCTTATAACATTGTTGTCATTCATTTCACCTATCTATATGCTATAATTGCCCAGAACATTGTTGCTATGATTGCTTTGAAGAAACAGTAATTGATTAGATAAATTAAGAATTAGAGAGTTGTATGTCAATTATACTTAAATAATAGAAAAGAATTGGAAAAACAAACTATTTTTCTTTGCCTTCGTTTATTTCTTCCCAGGTATTCTTCCTTTCTTTATGTAGATCTGAGTTTCTGACCTGTATCATTTTGTTTTTCTCTGAAGAACTCTTAATGAACCTTGTAGTATAGGTGTAATGGTGACTCCCTCAGCTTTTGTTTGTCTGAGAAAGTCTATTTCTCCTTCCTATTTGAATCATGATTTCACTGAATACAATTTTTTATACAATTTTTTTATGTTGGTAGTTTTCCTTTAAAAATCTTAAATATATCACTCTACTCCCATTACATTTGCATGGTTCTTCACTAGAAGTCTGATGTCATTCTTATATTTGTTCTTCACAGGTAAAATGTTATTTTTATTGGGCTTCTTTCAAGATTTTCTCTTTGCTTTTGCTTTTCTGAAGTTTGAATGTGATATGTATAAGTGTAATTATTTTTTGGTATTAATCTTATTTGATATTCTATGAGCTTTCTGAATCTATGGTTTGGTATCCGTCATTAATTTTGAAAAATTTATAGTCAAACATTTCTTTCATTCCTTTCTTTCCTCTCTTTCCCGTATTCCCATTACATCTATGTTATCCCTTTTCTAATTGTCCCACAGTTCTTGGATATTATCTTTTTTTTAAATCTTTTCTCTTTGCATTTGAGTTTGGGAAATTTCTGCTGATGTGTCTTCAAGGTCACAGATTCTTCCCTCAGCAGTGTCCAGTCTTTTAAATGAGCCCATTAAAAGCATTTTTCATTTCTTTTATAGTCTGTTTTCTAGCATTTACTTTTGATTCTTTCTTAGATTTTCCATATCTTTGCTTACATTATTCATCTGTTCTTATATGTTATCTACTTTTTTCCTTGATTCTTTAATATATTAATCAGAGTTATTTAAAATTCCCTATCTAATAATTCCAAAATATGTGCCATATCTGAGTTAGTTTCTGATGTTTGCTTTTCTTTTCAGAACATGTTTTTTTGTATTTTTTTTTTAACACAGCTGGTAAATTTTTGGTGTAAGCCAGATATGATATATTAGGTAATAGGAGCAGGTAATGGGATTTTTACACTTGATCTTAGCCAAAAGGCCGAGAAGCAATGTGATTTTTGGTGAGGTTGTATGATAATATTTCTCCTAGGAGATAGGCTGTGTTTAACGTTTGCTGTAGCTGTAGGTGCCATAGGCTTCAGCTTCCTCTAGTTTCCGTGTGTTTCTTTGTTTTGTTTGTTTTTACTCCCCTTGTATTTGTGCTTAACTAAGTTCTTAAATTGAGTCTGTCTTACAGGTGTCTCAGCTGTAATCTACTGACATACTGAGGTCCTGCTGATGTGATGGTAAGGAATTATGGAGGAAACATTTTCTGTAATCTTATAAAAATCTCATTTCTCTAGGGAGCATAAGTCCCTGGGCTTCAGTAGTGCTTCTTGCCTTTTGTTTTTCTCCTTTCCTCCTTACCAGTGATAGGAAGGCTAAAGGGGACTTGATGTGGCCAAGTGCCCTCTTTAGGTCAAATAAGACTCTGATAGTGTAGTTGCCCTTGAAGGGTAGGTTTTTCCTATAGAGGGGCTCTGGGAGTATTTCAAAATGGTTACTTTTTCTCTCCCCACAGAAAGAAAATTTTCTCTCATCTTCAAGGCAAGAATCTGGTGAGATTGCTAGAGGTTAAACCCATGAACATGTGGGGGTCTCTCTAAGACTGGGCCTTCGGAGTTTCTAACTCTCAAGCTAGTCTATATTCAGTCTCCAGAAATTCATCAAAATTATCATGTGAGCGTTCCTACCCATTTATATCTACAGTGCCTTCTGCCTCAGATAAACTGATCTCAGCTGTGGTTCTCTATATTCACCAGTCTTTCTAGATTTGGGTGTGGCAATTTGCTCTGTAACTTCAGTTCTCTGATGGATCTAAGAAAAGTTACTGCTTTTCAGCTTGTTCAGTGTTTTTCTTGTTGTAAGCATGGGAGTGACAACTTCCAAGCTCTTTACATGTCATTCTCAAAAAACATATTTTAACACCCTTATTGAATTGTATTTTACATATTATAAAATTCGCCTATTTCAAATGTACAATTGAATGTTTTTAGAAATTTACTGAGCCGTGCAACCATCATCATATATCAGTTTTAGAATATTTTCACTTCCCAAGTTGGGGAATATACTTTTGATAACTCTAACTCCCTTACAGAAATCCTCCCACATGTCCAGGCCTAAATGCCCTTGCTGATATTCTCCAAAGTTTTACTCTATCTGGTAAAATACTATGTGCTAGACCTCTTCTTTCTCTCAGTTTTGTTTACCTCTGTGATTGGATTTGGAGTTAGAAGATTCCATGTTATCACTTACTGTCTTTATCATCATAGGCAATTCACTTTAAACTTTGGAGAATTTCCTGAGTCAAGAAGGCAGAAATTATTTATCCTGATATTCCCTACAGTAACTAGCAAAATAGTGGGAACATAAGTGATGATCAGTAAATATTTGTGAATGAACAAATCTGGAATCACTTTCAAGATTCATGAAATGGTGATATTGGACAAGATTAGGAGGTGTGTTCATGAATCTATGTACACAGTTTTGAGGGGTACAGGAATGTCATGATACCATATAAAAAATCGGGGGGCTATAGCTTTCATGAGATTTTCAAAGGGTTCAAGCCCCAAAGGAGTGAAGAGCAATGGACTGGATAATATCCAAGGACTTTTGCAGCCCAAACATTCTGTCAGTCAATATGTACCTGTATTTTTTGTTCCTAACTCGGGATTTTTATAACCCAGATGTTATATAACTTAGAGCCTTTTGGCATTTGTCTCTCGTTATTAATAATATTTCCTATTATACCACATATATGAATTTGTACAAGCACTGGTAAAAGGTAGAGCCCACATTATTTAGGCTCAAAGATCGCCAGGTACTAGTTCCCCCAAATCTAAATCTTGGTATCTCACCACCTCTAGCACACCATGAATAGTGAAGTTGAAGGACTGAAGGGAAAATAAATTACCAGGTCTGCAAATCAGACTTGGGCTTAACTTATCCAAATAGCAGCATGTGTGGAAGAGGTTAAAATGAGAGTTTAGTCTGCCTAGCCAGACCCAAGAGCCAGGCTCTGTTTAGACCTGCTTATCACTTCAAAGTAAAACACAGGATCATCCCTTAAATGACCACCGTGAATTAGGTCACAACTCTTCATTTTTTTAGGAGGCAAACAGGTGGACAAAAGAGGCAGATCTGATGTGGAAAGAAGGTGCTGAAATTTCCCTCCCTCCTACCTTGAACACTGAAACTTACTTTGATTGATAGGCTGTCATTCATCACTCAAGCATGATTTTGCCTTGAGCATAACTTGAATTTGAAGAATGCTTTGTTGTTCTAACAAATGCTTTATTGTTCTTGCTACATAACCTTTCCGCAGGCCAACTTCTGTAGCATTTCCACATATCCTCACTCAGCCATGAAGTTATTGCTAATACTTAGACTCTTGACAGATTGGATTTATGCTTAATCAAAAATTTTTTACTCACTCATACCAAATACATACACACAGATATGTATATATACATATATACAAATTATATACATATGTATACAAATATATATATATATATATATATATATATATATATATATATATACACACACACACACACACATACATATTATTTACCAGTAGGTGTAGGTCAATAAATATTTAGCAAATTAATGAAAAAATTCATAAATGAATCATTGCTGACTTAAAGTTTTAGCTTAATGGAGTGACTATCACTTCATCATGCATCACATCTACTTAAATCATTGTTTTTCCATCTTGCCCCAACGCATACATGGTAAAATATAGACCAGTAGGAGCATAGGATAGGGACAGATATATTTAGGGAATACAAAACATTAAGATCATATGAAGAAATTTTTGTTTCTTGAATCCTGAGATACTAGGAACAACAATGAAGTATTATCTCCTGAATTGTGATGATAGTCTGCTAAAACAGGTAGAGCATGATTATATTTATTTTTCAGAGAAGCTGAAACCAAGTGAAAGTAACAAACTTGCCCAAGGTCGTAAAGCCAGTAAGTGATATAGCCAAGCCATGACTTCAGTGCCAATTCCAGTTTAGCACACAGCTAGCCTTCATTTTATGCAGAGCCTATTCAGACTGAATATAGGGCTTCATTCACACAGTAGGTCCAGGTTGGCCCACAGAAATAAAGCAAAGGAGAAGTGTTCTTTAGTTTCTGGCTGCATTGTAGCCTATCTCTGAGGACTGAGCTGACATATGGTTGTGGCAAAGACTTCTGACTCATGTATTTTATGCTAAAGAGTCCTCCAAAACACCTGGGAGTTTAGTCTCATTAGTAAGAGAAGCACTTAGCTGCTGAACCCACAACTGCACTGCATTTTCATTTGACATTCTTAATTAAGATTGATTTGCTAGTAGTATATGGGGTGGGGAGGCGGTCTGAAATGAACTTACTCATAAATGGATAAGTCATTAGTATTCTAGGAGAGACTTCTAACAATCAGTAAGACTGGGGTAGAAGGATCAGAACACAGAACAGAGTTGGTGGAAACTTCCCCAGCAATAATAACCATGGACTATTTTCCTTGATAAATCAGGATCAAATGCCTAGGTCAGTATTTACCAAACCATAGAATCACCTAGGATACTTGTTTAAAATGTAAATTCCAGGTAGCCCTCCATAAAGATTCTGATTGTATAGTTCTTTGGTGTAAATTAGAATAATCTGTGTATTAAAAAGCACTGCAGATGATACTGATGTAAGTGCTTGAGCTGCACTTGATAATAACAGGCCAAGTATATAAGAAGATAAGTCAATATTCATCTAAATAACAAAAGATTTATAAATAATATAGAATAACACTCAACAGAGATGATATGGATGCAGTCATATTAATACCTGTGAGGCCCTAGATTTCATGGGACCACAAATAATGAAGTCATAAAACAAAAGCAGGGTCAACTTTTGCCTGGAAAATTGGGGGAGGAACCATAAAGTTTCCCTTTTGACAATAGTTCTGGAACTTGACTTCCACAATTCTGTGCAATTCAATGAAATATTTTTTCAGCACTTACCACATGCTGGTACCTAAATCTCTACCGTCTCATCCATCAAGCCAAGTAAAGGAGACAGGTACAGACAGATAGACAGATATAGATGTAGATGTAGATAGATAGATATAGATATAGATATAGATATAGATATAGATATAGATATAGATATAGATATAGATATAGATAGATACAGATCAATACAGAGGACATATGATCACTGAAAACCAATATGATAATAGACTAAAGAAAATGCCTGAAATTTTATTATTAGGCTAAGTCTTTGAAGCATACTACAGACATGAGCTCCCTGAAAGAACTAACACAAATTGGCATGTCCATGATATCCATGTGTTCAGTAAATATTAAACGGATAAAGAGAACTGGCTACCTAATTAACTAGATAATTCAGTACAAATTATTTTTGTGATAATTGTGGTAATTGGTTTTCATTTTTTATTTGCACTGTACTCTTTTTATAAACTATGTATATTATGGGGCCACCTACATACAGGTATTCAAAACCACTATACACTTCCAAAAATTGTCCCTGAGGTCTTCTTATATGACTTATCCTAGAAGACAGTGTAAAACACACTATCAAGAAAGGAGAGAAGAACAGGGGGAAAAAAACAACAAAGAAAGTCATGAAAGTACAGAATAAGTTGATAGAAATAAATCTAAATATATTAGTAATGACATTAAATATAAGTGGACTAATTTATGCTTTCAGTCAAGATGAATGAAGAGAAGGAACAGGTTTACTTTATTCATTTTAAACAACTAGAAAACCAGAAAAAATACATAAAACTATGGTTTTCAGACATTGGACAAGAAGCAATGCAGGCCTATGATTCCAAAAGGAGGAAAATATGCACTATTGCATCAGATTACTGCCTAGAGATAGTTTTTATGCTGCCTGTTTCACAAGAAAAGGGAGCCCAAATAGAGCCCTTTGATCCTGCTGAGTTGGGGAGGCAGAGGTTGAAGTTTAGAAAGGCCATAGTGGCTAGAAATTGTAGAGAATAGAACTGTAAAGGAGAGAGCTGGACAGAAGAGAGAGAGAGAGAGAGAGAGAGAGATCTGTGGAAGGCTCTCCCCCTGTCCCCCACCCTGAGTATTTGGCTGAGTCCTGATATGCACATATGTGAGAGGGAAAGAAAGTGTGGTAAGAGGATCACCAAGGTGAGGAAATTTGGCAGGATATTAGAAAGAGTCACAAGATTGTCATGGAAACCTACTTCTGGAAAATGTTATATAGATCCACATGTCCACAGCTACACTATTTATAAAGGGGAAACACTGAAAACATGTCTAGTAATTAGGTAATTGTGTAAATTGTGTTGTATAAAATAGATAACATTCTGGGGTCTTTGAACCCAAAGAATCTATGAATTCTGCTGCTTACAGTAAATTTTGAGGACATACGTATTTTGGGAACATTCAGTGGTTCTTACTCCTGTACACATTCGAATCATCTAGGGTTTTTATTTTTTAATACTGATGATTTGGACCCACTCCTGATTAAGCAAATCTGAATTTCCGAGTATGAGGCCTAGGCAGCAAGCCCTTGTATTAGTCTGGAACACACTAAGGGATGAGAATCACTGGAACAGAATCTAGTTCTCAAAGGGTTTTTCATCTAAAATATAAGAATTACTTTTATAGATGAAAATAGTATGCACTCATTAAAAATGCTTATTACAAAGATTATGAAAAACATGCTAAAATACTTATAATGTTGAAAAAAAGTGCAATGCTAACTTGTATGTGTACTGTGATTATTATAACTACCTAAAGAACATATATAAAGGTAAAAGTGCTGAAAGAATGTATGACAAAATATTGTGAAGAATGGTTTTAGTATTTTATTTTCCAAAATTTCTGGTTCATATTTGGGTGGGGGTGGTAATCTTTGAAGGACACCCAACAAGTGGTGTGTAAGGACACCCTGGTGGGTTGCCTTCCGGGAGGCCCTCTGGTATCCTTAACTTCCTGACATTTCTCTTTCAGACTCAATATGCCACTCAGTCATTGTTCAGTGCTATCTTCTTAAAACTAAAAATTGGGATGGCCTAACTTAAGGATTTCCCTGCAGGATGTCTGATTCTAACCTCTGCCCTTTGCCATGACTTTTAGTCTTTCAGATCTCCCAAATCAGAAGTTTCAGATCCATCATTTCTTTGGAATCATGGTTATAGAATAGCTATTTTTCTTCCCTGAAGAGACCTAAATAAAAAGATGAACATTTGGGATCCTAAACTCTTTTCCCACAGAATGTGGAAAATCCCCTTGTGTGGAAGCTAGAAAATAACTGATGCTAACCATAGCAAGGCACAAAGCATGCAACTTTTAACTACTGCAAGACTAATAGACTGATTATAACCTCTTTCCTGCTGGGCCTGAAAACCTGCAGGCATTCTTCTTTCCAGAAGTTAGATAATAGTCCCTGTTGTTCTTTCTTTTAATTTCATAAAATAGCAAATCCCTGTAGTCCTTAGTGATTTAGCCAAGTAAGCAATTATAGGAAATTGCTGGATCCATCTGCTTTTCCCCCAATA
Organism: Panthera pardus; assembly: GCF_024362965.1. Lineage (NCBI taxonomy): Eukaryota > Metazoa > Chordata > Mammalia > Carnivora > Felidae > Panthera > Panthera pardus. The sequence continues at coordinate 86,039,132 of NW_026526721.1, forward strand.
GATTTGAAGATGAGAATGGTATGTTCAGTATTTCATTCTTCCAAAAAGTCAATCAAACTCCTACTGCTTTGTAAGGTCATTGAATACCTCCTGCAGGCTCTTTCCAGAACTCTGGAAGCTTCCTAAAACAGCAGTCCTGGTATATTAGTCAGGTCTCCTTTGGTTGCAAATGGCAGAAACCCCTCCCACTAGCTTATGGATAAACAGCAACAAAAAATGACAGTAGGTACTATTTAATAGCTCACATAACATAAAGTCTAGAAGCAGGCTAGATGCAAGATGTCATCAAGCATCTCTCTCATTCTCTCAGCTATACTTTCCTGTATATTCACCTGTTTATTCACCCTTCAAGTGGAGGCAAAGATGGCTGGTCCTACCCAACTCCAGGCTCCCATTGTCCTTGCATGTGATCAGAAGGAAAGAGGTCATTTCTCTCCCAGGATCTGCATCAATCTCTGTAAAAAGTTTGGCCCTACTTAGAGCACACAGTCTGTGTGTGGTACAGCTTGAACAAGTACCCCAATAATTGGCCAACTTAACTTAGATGCCTATTAACATGACTCAAGGACTTGTAGTCTATGGTCTCACCAAGTGGAGGGAATAATTTATCTCCACCATAATGTATATCTGAAACAAGAGTAATCCATTTAAAATTATCAAGAGCAAAGGAGAAAGAAAATTTAGTTGAAAAAAATAATTTTAATAACTTGTCACTGAATGATAGAGATAATACAGTCAAGAAAAAGACTTAGAGAATTATAAAGGGAATCAAAAACTGAAACTAAGTAATCAAATTATTGGCTTTTAATTCCCTTTATCCTTTATATTCCTCTCTGAGTACCTATTTTATGATGGTGTGCAAAATCAACATGCCTTTAGAATTTTTTTATTTCTTCTCAAAGCACATATATTTATAATACACATATATTTATTAAGCAACTATCATAACAACAGAAACATAACACTAAACAAAGATAAAGAAATATCTGTCCATAATCTTAACCCCATGAAGAAAACCATTAATTCAAACAGGAAACTTGATTTATTCCTATTTCTCTTCAGTCTTTGTCCATGCATAAAATTTTCTAGTCTAATAAAAATTCATATAGAATGTCACATTCCAGTTTTAAGCACAATGTATCATAAAGATTTCTGTGTTGCTAAATAATCTTTATAATCATAATTACAATGCCTGCATAATATTTATTGATTAGATATTTGCTATTTCACTTAACCAGTTTCTAATGCTTAAGATGATGTTACTTTTCAGTTTTAATGTAACATTGTAATAAACATATTTATGTGGGAAACTTTACATTCTTTTTAAACTTTCCTTAAATTCCAAGAAGTGGAATTATTGTGTTAAAGTTACGAACAAATTTAATGACATGATTGTTGCTACATATATGTGCTGTTTTTCACAATTATTCCAATGATTTACATGAAATATGAATACACCATTTTACAATAACTACATCAACTTTGGATATTATCAAACTTTACCACAATCCCTGGTTCTCCAAACTAAAGTAGTACTTCCTGATTCCCTTTGTCACCTTCTATCCCCATACTTCGCTTGATTTTCTCCTCTAACCCTTTTCATTACCAAGAGATATTTGTACTTTCTTTTAGCTCTCTGTCATGCTGTCAATTTAAACATATTGTTGATTAAGTCAGAATTTTATCTGTTTTATTCATGCTGTATCACTACTGCCTACCAGAGTGCATAGTAGTATATCAATGTTTTCCCTGAGCTTCCTTTTTCTTTATAGACATAAAATTTACACTAAGTGAAATGTACAGATCATAAATATACAGTTAAATGAATTTTGATAAATGTATACACCATGTAACCAATACTCTTTTAGATATAGAATATCTTAGTTCTTAGTGCCTACTTCCAGTCATTACCCATTCCACATTAGCAACCACTGTTTTTATTTCTATCCTCATGGATTCGTTTTAACTCTTCTAAACCTTATATAATTAGAATTACACAGTATGTACTTCTTTATGTTCACTTTCACTCGATATGTATTTGAGATGTATCCATATATTTGTGTGCATCAGAAGTTCATTCTTTATTTGTTGAAGAGTACTATTCCACTATATGAATATTTACAGATTCCTATTGATGGACATTTAGGTGATCTTCAGTTTTTAGCAATGATGAATAAAGCTTCTATAAACATTCTTGTACATACTTTTTGGCCATAGGTAAAAATATAAGAGTGAAATTGCTAAATGGATGTTTATTAAAAATAACTACCAGTTATCTTCCAAAGTGGTTGTAACATTTTATACTCCTACCAGTAATGTCAACCATCTGTCAGAGATAGAACATGTTATCTTTGCTGTGATGCTACTAATCTTTTTCATTTTAGCTATTTTGGTGGTTAGGTAGTAGCATCTCATTTTGGTTTTAATTTGTATTTCACTGATGACAATTATACTGAGCACCTTTTACATGCTTATTGCCCATTCCCTATGTTTTTTTTGTGAAGTGTCTTTTTACATACTTGGACATTTTTAATGGGTTATCATTTTTATTGATTTTTTATCTTATGGATAGTTGTCCTTTGTTGTGCATATGTATTGCAAATATTTTTGTGCAAACTTGCCTTACTTAATTTTCTTACTAATATCTTTTGATGAGCAGAACTTCTAAGTTTTGATGAAGACTAATTGATCAATTTTTTTATGAATAGCTCTTCTTTTGCCCTGCCTAAGAAATCTGCTGGTAGTAATACAGATATAGTCTCCTATGTTTTATTCCATAAATTTTATATTTTAGCTGTAATATTTAGGTCTGTGAGTCATTTCAGATTATTTTTATACATAGTTTGAAGTAAGAATGGAGGCTTATTCTTCTTTCTATACTTTCATTTCAGGATGTCTGACATTTGGGGTCAGAAAATACTTTGTTGTGAGAAGCTACCCTATTCATTGTAAGATGCTCAGCAGCATGTCTGGCCTTTACTACCTAACTAGATGCCATTAGTGTCCCTACTAATAGTGGCAGTCAAAAATTTTCCATATATTGCCATATGTCTCCTGACCATTCTACCTCCAGGAAGTTGAGGGGGTGGGGGGGAGGTGGCATTGCCTCTGGTTGAGAACCACTGGTTTATAAAATTGTTCTGACATCATCCTTTCACCATTAAATTGTCTTGGCATCTTTTTCAAAATTTAATTATTGTATATATGTGGATTTTTTTTCCTGTATTATCTGCTGTTCATATGATCTACTTGTCTGAATTATACCAGTACTGCAGTTTTTATTATTTTAAAATCAGGTAGTACAGAGTGCTTCAACTCTATTCTTCTTTTTCAGGATTTTATGATGTTGAACAAAATCAAATTCTGAAATCTTCCAAAAAATATTAGTTCTAGTAGTTGTTTTATAGATTTCTGAGGATTTCCTACAAATCCAGTAATGTCATTGGCAACTCAAGATAGATTTACTTCTTCCTTTCCAATAGGCATGCCTTTTATTCTTTCTTTAAGTTTTTATTTTATTCCACATAAGTAACAAATGGGTAATATTAGTTTCAGGTGTACAATTTAATAGTTCAATACTTCCATACAATACCTGGTGCTCATCAAAACAAGTACACTCCTTGATCTCCATTAACTGTTTAACCCCCTACCCACTTTACCTCTGGTAACCATAAGTTTGTTCTCTATAGTTAAGAGTCTGTTTCTTGGTTTGCCTCTCTCTCTTTCTTCTCTATGCCCATTTGTTTTGTTTCTTAAATTCCACATATGAATGAATCCATGTAGTATTTTTCTTCCTCTGGCTGACTTATTCCACTTAGCATAATACTCTCTAATTCCATCCATGTCATTGCAAATGGCAAAATTTCTTTCTTTTTTTATGGCTGAATACTATTCTATTGTATGTATGTACACACACACACACACACACACACACACACACACATATGTACCACATCCAATGGGAAAAAGACAGTCTCTTCAACAAATGGTGTTGGGAAAACTGGACAGCAACATGTGAAAGAATGAAACTGGGCCACTTTCTCACACCATACACAAAAATAAATTCAAAATGGATAAAATACCTCAATGTGAGACATGAAACCATTAAAATCCTAGAGGAAAACAGGCAGTAACCTCTTTGACATCGGCCATAACAACTTCTTACTAGATATGTCTCCTGAGAAAAGGGAAACAAAAGCAAAAATAAACTATTGGGACTTTGTCAAAATGAAAACTTCTGTACAGGAAAGGAGCAGGCAACAAAACTAAAATGCAACCTATGGAATGAGAGAAGATATTTGCAAATGACATAACTGATAAAGAGTTAGCATCTAAAATATATAAAGAACTTACAAAACTCAACCTCCCAAAAATGAATAATCCAATTAAGAAATGAGAAGAAGACATGAATACACATTTTTCCAAAGAAGACATACAGATGGCTTACAGACACATTCCTTTTATTCTTGCCTTGTTGCACTGAATAGGACATCTGGTACAATGTTAAACAGAAGTGAGAAATGGCAAGATTTCATTCTTTTTTTTAACGTTTTATTATTTATTTTTGAGAGAGAGAGGCACAGCATGATTGGGAAGGGGCAAAGACAGAGGGAAATGCAGAATCTGAAGCAGCTCCAGGCTCTGAGCTGTCAGCAACAGAGCCCGAGGTGAGGCTTGAACTCATGAACCATGAGATCATGACCTGAGCTGAAGTTAGATGCTCAACCAACTGAGCCACCCAGGCGCCCCAAGATTTCATTCTTTTTGATGGCTGAGTAACATTCCATTGTATACATATACCACATCTTCTTTATTCATTCATCTATCAGTCAATGGACACTTGTGCTTTCTCCATAGTTTGGCTATTGTTGATAATGCTGCTATAAACAACGGGGTGCAGGTGACCTTCAAATCAGTATTTTTGTATTCTATGGGTAAAAATCTAGTAGATCAATTGCTGGATTGTACAGTAGTTATATTTTTAACTTTTTAAAGAACCTCCATACTGTTTTCCAGTATGGCTACATCAGTTTGCATTCCCACCAGCAGTGCAAGAGGATTCCCCTTTCTCCACATCCTGACCAACATCTGTAGTTTCCTATGTTGTTAATTTTAGCCATTCTGACACATATGAGGTGATAATTCATCATGGTTTTGATTTGTATTTCCCAGATGATGAGTGATGTTGAGCATCTTTTCATGTGTCTGTTTGCCATCTGGTTGTCTTTTTCACCTTTTATTTCTGAGTCTATCTTTGGAACACATCTTTTTTAGATAGCACATAGTTGGGTCTTATGTTTTTATATACAGTCTGACAATCCCTGTCTTTAAAGTGGAGTGTTCATGCTCTTGTCTCCTCCTGGATATTACCCTCTCTTGCATTTCAATCCTATATCTGCTCTCTTGCTGGACAACAGAGAACTCCAGACCCAGAGTCTATGACAAATTGGAAAGTCAGCTACATCTTCTGGTTTTGAGGATAATGCCTTGTGAAGAAGAGGTTCTGGAGTGACCTGCAGTGCAATTTCCCCTCTTCCCCAGGACTTGGAGCTTCAGGCTACTTCAAGGAACAAATCAAAGCACACCTGGGAGGGTCCAAAACATCACTACGAGTAGGGAGATAAAGTAACCAAAGTCACAACAACAGAGAGCAAGTTACACTCTCCAAAAAAAAACATCTCCTGAAGGGCCAGGCCCTGGACAGTGTATGACCCCTCTTTAATATAGTAGTACTTGCAGGTGCAGGGCACATAACAAGCTTTTAAAACACTTAAGGGACACAAAACTAGTCAAAATGATGAAACGGAAGATTCTCCTCAAAAGAAATCCCAGGAAGAAATGACAGTTAAAGAATTGCTCAAAACGGATATGAACAATATAACTGAACAATAATTTAGAATAATAGTCTAAGATTAATCACTGGGCTTGAAGAAAAGCATAGAAGACAGCAGAGAATCTATTGCTGCAAAGATCAAGGAACTAAAAAATATAGTCATGATGAATTAAAAAATGTTGTAAATGAGGTGCAAAATAAACTAGAGGCAGTGACAGTGGGGAATGAAGAGGCAGAGGGGAGATTAAGTGAAACAGAAGATAAAATTATGGAAAAAGATGAAGCTGAGAAAAATAGAGATAAAAACATTCTGGACCATGAGGAGAGAATTAGAGAACTAAGTGATTCAATGAAACAGAACAATATCTGTATCATGGGAGTTCCAGAAGAAGAAGAAGAGAGAGAAAGGGGCCAAAGCAATGAAAAAATCATTGCTGAGAATTTCCCCAATCTGGGGAAGGAAACAGACGCTGAAATCCAAGAGGCACAGAGAACTCCCTTCAGACATAACTTGAATTGGTCTTCTGCATGATGCATCATAGTGAAACTGGCAAAATACAAAGATAAAGAAAGAATTCTGAAAGCAGCTAGGGATAAAGGGCCTTAACCTACAAGGGTAAACACATAAGGATAGTAGCAGACCTATCTACTGAAACTTGGCAGGCCAGAAAGGACTGGCAGGAAATTTTCAATGTGCTTAATAGGAAAAATATGCATCCAAGAATCCTTTATCCAGCAAGCCTGTCATTCTGAATAGAAGGAGAGGTAAAGGTTTTCCCAAACAAACAAATGGAAGGACTTCATCACCACTAAACCAGCCCTACAAGAGATCCTAAGGGAGACTCTGTGAAATGTTGCAAAGACCACAAAGGACTAGAGACATCACTACAAGCATGAAACCTACAGATAACACAGTGACTCTAAACCCATATATTTCAATAACATCACTGGATGTAAATGGACTAAATGTTCCAATCAAAAGACATAGGGTATCAGAATGGATAAAAAACAAGACCCATCTATTTACTGTCTACAAGAGACCCATTTTAGACCTGGTGACATTTTCAGATTGCAAGTGAGGGGATGGAGAACCATCTGTCATGCTACTGAAAGTCAAAAGAGAGCTGAAGTAGCCATACTTATATCAGACAAACTAGATTTTAAACTAAAGGCTGTAACAAGAGATGAAGAAGAACATTATATCATAATTATAGGGTCTATCCATCAAGAGCTAACAATTATAAATGTTTATGCACTGAATTTGAAAGCACCCAAATATATAAAACAATTAATCACAAACATAAGCAATCTTATTGGTAAGAATGTGGTAATTGCAGGGAACTTTAATACTCCACTTACAACAATGGAAAGATCATCTAGGCAGAAAATCAATAAAGAAACAATGGCCCTGAATAATGCACTGGACCAGATGGACTTGACAGATATATTTAGAACTTTTCATCCTAAAGCGGCAGAATACACATTCTTCTCGAGTGCTCATGGACCATTCTCCAAGGTAGATCACATACTGGGTCAAAAAACAGCTCTCAATAAATACAAAATAATTAAGATCATACCATGCACACTTTCAGATCACAATGCTATGAAAGTTTAAATCAACCACAGGAAAAGGTTTGGAAAACTTCCAAATGCATGGAGGTTAAAGAGCATCCTACTAAATAATGAATGGGTCAACCAGGCAATTAAAGAAGAAATTAAAAAATATGTAGAAACAAATGAAAATGAAAATGACAGTCTAAACACGTTTGGGATGCAGCAAAGTCAGTCCTAAGAGGAAAATACATTGCAATCCAGGCCTATCTCAAGAAACAAGAAAAATCCCAAATACAAAATCTAACAGCACACCTCAAGGAACTAGAAGCAGAACAACAAAGAAGCTCCAAAACCAGCAGAAGAAGAGAAATAATAAAGATTGGAGCAGAAATAAACAATATAGAATCAAAAAAAAAAAAAAACCCCCAGTAAAACAGATCAATGAAACTAAGAGTTGGTTTTTTGAAAAAATAAACAAAATTGATAAACCCCTAGCCAGACTGCTTAAAAAGAAAGGTAGAGGACCCAAATAGATAAAATCATGAATGAAAATGGATTTATCACAACCAATCCCTCAGAAATACAAGCAATTATCAGAGAATACTATGAAAAATTATATGCCAACAAACTGAACAACCTGGAAGAAATGGACAAATTCCTAGACACCCACACACTACCAAAACTCAAATGGGAAGAAATAGAAAATCTGAATAAACCCATAACTAGTGAAGAAATTGAGTCAGTTATCAAAAATCTCCCAAAAAAATAAGAGTCCAGGACCAGATGGCTTCCCTGGGGAATTCTACCAGACATTTAAAGCAGAGTTAACACCTATCCTTCTCAAGCTGTTCCAAAAAATAGAAATGGAAGGAAAACTTATGGACTCTTTCTATGAAGCCAGCATTACCTTGATTCCCAAACCAGACAGAGACCCCACAAAAAAAGGAGAATTACAGCCAATATCCATGATGAACATGGATGCAAAACTTCTCAACAAGATACTAGAAAATTGAATTCAACAGCATATAAAAAGAATTATTCACTATGAGCAAGTGGGATCCATTCCTTGGATGCAGGACTGGTTCAACATTCGCAAATCAATCAATGTGATACATCACATTAATAAAAGAAAGGATAAGAATCATATGATCCTGTAAATAGATTCAGAAAAAGCATTTGACAAAATACAGCATCCTTTCTTAATAAAAACCCTTAAGAAAGTCGGGCTAGAAGGAACATACTTAAACATCATAAAATCCATGTATGAAAAGCCCACAGCTAATATCATCCTCAATGGGGAAAAACTGAGAGCTTTCCCCTGAGATCAGGAACATGACAGGGATGTCCACTCTCACCACTGTTGTTTAACATAGTGTTGGAAGTCCTAGCATCAGCAATAAGACAACAAAATGAAATCAAAGGCATCAAAATTTGCAAAGAAGAAGTCAAACTCACTTTTTGAAGATGACATGATACTCTACATGAAAAACCCAAAAGACTCCACCAAAAGACTGCTAGAACTGATACATGAATTCAACAAAGTTGCAGGGTACAAAATCAATGTACAGAAATTGGTTGCATTTTTATACACCAATAATGAAGCAACAGAAAGAGAAATCAAGAAACTGATCCCATTTATAATTGCATCAAGAACCATAACATACCTAGGAATAAATCTAACCAAAGATGTAAAAGCTCTGTATGCTGAAAGCTTACTATAGAAAGCTTCTGAAGGAAATTGAAGAAGACACAAAGAAATGGAAAAACATTCCATGCTCATGGATTGGAAAAATAAATATTGTTAAAATATCAATACTGCCCAAAGCAATCTACACATTCAATGCAATCCCAATCAAAATTGCACCGGAATTCTTCTCACATATAGAACAAACAATCCTAAAATTTGTGTAGAACCACAAAAGACCTCAAATATCCAAAGTAACATTGAAAAGAAAACCAAAGCAGGAGGCATCACAATCCCAGACTTTCACTTCTACTAAAAAGCTGTAATAGCCAAGACAATATGGTATTGACACAAAAACAGACACATAGACCAATGGAACAGAATAGAGAACCCAGAATTGGACCCACATGTAAATGGCCAACTAATCTCTGACAAAGCAGGAAAGAGCATCCAATGGAGAAAAGACAGTCTCTTTAGCAAATGGTGCTGGGAGAACTGGACAGCAACATGCAGAAGAATGAAACTAGACCACTATCTTATACCATACACAAAAATAAACTCTAAATGGATGAAAGACCTAAATGTGAGAGAGGAAACCATCAAAAACCTAGAGAAAAAAGCAGGCAACAACTCTCTGACTTCACCCACAGCAATTTCTTGTTCGACACATCTCCAAAGGCAAGGGAATTAAAAGCAAAAATGAAGTATTGGGACCTCATCAAGATAAAAATCTTCTGCATTGTAAAGGAAACAATCAACAAAACTAAAAGGCAACCGACGGATTGGGAAAAGATATTTGCAAGTGACACATCAGATAAAGGGTTAGTATCCAAAATCTATAAAGAAATTACCAAACTCAACACCCAAAAAACAAATAATCCAGTGAAGAAATGGGCAGAAGACATGAATAGACACTTTTCCAAAGAAAACATCCAGATTGCAAACAGACACACAACGAGATGCCCAATGTCACTCATCATCAGGGAAATACAAATCAAAGTCACACTGAGATACCACCTCATACCAGTCAGAGTGGCTAAAATGAACAAATCAGGAAACTACAGATGCTGGCGAGGATGTGGAGAAATGGGAATCCTCTTGCACTGTTGGTGGGAATGCAAACTGGTGCAGCCACTCTGGAAAACAGTGTGGAGGTTCCTCAAAAAATTAAAAATAGATCTACCCTATGACCCAGCAATAGCACTGCTAGGAATTTACCCAAGGGCTACAGGACTACTGATGAATAGGGGCACATGTACCCCAATGTTTATAGCAGTGCTTTCAACAATAGCCAAATTATGGAAAGAATCTAAATGCCCTTCAACTGATGGATGGATAAAGATGTGGTTTATATATACTACTTGGAATGAGAAAGAATGAAATCATGCCATTTACAGCAACAGGGATAGAACTGGAAGCTATTATCCTGAGTGAAATAAGTCAATCAGAGAAGGACAGATATCACATGTTTTCATTCATATGTAGATCTTGAGAAACTTAAGGAAGACCATGGGGGAAGGGAAGGGGAAAAAATAGTTACAGAGAGGGAGGGAGGGAGGCAAACCACAAGAGACTCATAAGTACAGAGAACAAACTTAGAGTGAAGAGGGGGATGGGGGAGAGGGGAAAATGGGTGATGGCCACTGAGGAGGGCAATTGTTGGGATGAGCACCGGGTGTTGTATGTAAGCCAAATTGGCAATAAATTATATTTTTAAAAAAGAACCATCTAAAAAATAAGTAAAATAAAGTGGAGTGTTCAGTCCATTTTCATGTAATATAATTATTTTTTTTTAATCTGAGCACAGTTGACACACAATGCTACACTAGTTTTAGGAACACAACAAAGTAACTCAAGTCCACACATTATGCCATGCTCATCATAAGTGTAACGATCTGTCACCACCCTATGCCACCACAATACCATTGACGATATTCCTCATGCTGCAGCCCCCATTCCTGTGACCTAGTCATTCCGCAACTAGAAGACCATATCTCCTACTCCCTTTTACCCACCTACCTACCACCCAACTCTGGCAACCATCAGTCTTCTCTTTGCATTTGTAGGCCTGATTCTGCTTTTTTGTTGTTGTTTATTCATTTTTTAAAGTCCATATATAAATGAAATCATATATTTGATTTATTTAATATGATCATATGATATTTGACTTATTTCACTTAGCATAATACCCTTTATGTCCATCCATTTAGTATAATTATTGATATGGTTGGCTTTACGTCTATTTGGTTTCTAATTGTTCACTCTGATTTCTGTCCTTTTTCTTCTTCTTGTCCCTTTCTTCTTCCTGTCTCCCTTATTTGGAAGGATTAGCTAAATATTTTTAGTATTCCATCTAATTTTGCCTATTGACTTTTTAATTATATATCTCTTACTATAAATTTTTGGTAACCATCCTAGCAATTACAGTATCTATCCTTTACTTATTATTGCCTACTTAAAAATAGTATTTAGCACTTCAGATTAAATGTAAGAAACTTGAAAGAACATATCCTATAGTTCTGTTTATTCTTCTCCCATCCTTTGTGTTATTGTTGTCATACATTTTCCTTCTATATATAAGCTAAACAGGACATGTGATATTTTCATCTTAAACTCTCACTTGGAAAGAAATCAAGTTGTCTTTTAAAGAAATCAAGAAATGTAAAAGGTAGTTTACATTCACCTAAATAATTATTTCCAGTGCATTCCATTCCTTTGTGTAGATTCCAATTTTCATATGATATTGTTTTGTTTTTCTTCAACCTGAAAAAAAAAAACTCAACATTCTTTGTAACACAAAACTTCTAACAAAATATTCTTTCACTTTTTATTGTAGATAGTTTTCTGGCTGGCATTTTGTTGTTGTTGTTGTTGTTGTTGTTCAGTTACTTTGAAGATGTAATGCTTTTGTTTTTAGCCTCTATTGTTTTTTGGTAAGAAATGAGCCATCATTCTCATCGTGGTTCCCATACATGATTGTGTTCTTTTACCTCTAGCTGCAGGACTTTTTTTCCTTATCTTTGATTTTCAGCAGTTTAACAATTAGGTACCTAGTGTGGCTTCCTTTGTCTTTATCCTATTTGGATTCACTGAATTTCCTGGATCCCTGGGTTGATGTGTAGGGGAAAAAATGTGGGGCCATTCTTTCTTAAAATATATTTTTGCCCATTCTCCATATCTTTTCCCACTGAGGCTCCTTTTACAATGTGTTAGATCACTTGATATTGTCCCATGAGTTACTGGGTCTCTGTACATCTTTGATAATCTTTTTTCTTAATCTGCTTTGGTTTGCATAATTTCTATTTATGTTATGCTTTGTTAGGATGAGTTTATTTGGGTTCAACCCCTAGTCCTACTGCATGGCACTTACTTACTCTGGAGTGTGTTTTTCTTCTAACGTGCACCCTAATGGATTTCCACTGGATATTTGAGGTAGGCAGTAAGTTCTCTCCAATTTAAATGGGGTGACCTCCACCTCCTAGTATTCTGTGACCTCTCTTACATCAGTTGCTTCTCAACCCCTTGCATAAGTTGTGATGTGCTGCTCCCTTTTGTCTTACCTTGAGGAGTCAAGACCAGACCTTATTTAAAAACATGAGCAAAACCCACATGTACACCCAAACCCAGCTTTCTGTTTCCAGTCTCTGCTACACAAATTCCAACCATTTCTGCAACCCTAAACTATGATCACTGTCTCATAAGAGGCAAATGTCTAGTTTCTGTTTGGGTTCATTCAGAAAAATGCCTCAGGGCAGAAAGTTGGGGTTAACATAGAGCTCATCACATGTGTTTCCCTTCTCTCAAGGATTATAGTCTTGCACTGCCTGTTTATCTATTCCTGGAAACAGTTACCTCATTTATTTTGTCCAGTTTTATGGTTGTATATATATGTCAGGGCAAGTACAAAACCAATATCTTAGTCATGGCTAGATGTGAAAGTCTATTGCATCTTGGCCTTTTGGCCAAGACTAAGTGTAGTATCTGTTCTTATCAGCTCATCAAACTCTGAAAAAATAAATAAATGAATGAATTTTGGCAAAATCAGGAAATTTTTTTAAAAGTATGCTTTGCTAATCATCTCCATCCTCGGGGCAACCTCTTACACAAACTCATCCACCTGTCATGTGTCCCTTTTACTAGAAAAATGCTTTAGATCAAATCCTTATTAACATATTAGTATATTTGCATTTTGAAAACATCCTTTGAAGTAAAGCCTGAATACAAAAATAATAGAGAAAATCAATGAAGCCAAAGTAGGTTCTTTGAAATGATAATCAACAAAATTGACAAACTTTAACTACATTGACTAAGAAAAAAAATCTACCTAATCTAGCCTAATGATGAGCTCTTCCATTAGTAATTAATGATCTTTGCTTTGTTCATGTCATCTGCTTTAGAACCTGAATTCTTTCAAAGAAATGCTCCTCCTGTTTCTATAAAAATAGTACTGCTAAAATATATTACATAACACTAATATCTGGAAGTCTCTTCATGGTAAATAAATGTGAAATATCATTTTTGATGTTGAAAAAAAGTAGAAAAGTTAGAAAATAAAAAAAAATATTTAAACTTTCATGCATCTCCACTAGCTAATAAAAAATTAATGGACAAAGAATGTTCCTTTTGATCCTCAACTTGCCCTCTCTCATTTTTGCCATAAACTTTGCATATGGCAAGCTCATTACTGATATTAAATGTATATGTACCACCTTGACACTACATTTAATCAAATACATACTTACTGCCTTGATACTACACTTATAGCACAAAAGAACAAGTCTATGCAGCTAACAGTCTTACTAATCTCATCATTTTTTTCTTCAGATCATGGAATTTTCTTTTTTTGCATAATTCTCCATGTTCTTTTCTCCTTATTACTGTTCATAACCAACAGAAAGGATGGACAAGAGTGGCTACAAATTAAACAATGTTTATATTTCATAAGAAAACTGTCACCATGGATACCATATGTTATGATGCCTCCTCAGTTTGCATCCATGTACTATATTCAAACATCAGGAGAGAGATTGAGGAATCAGAAGATCTTGTTTGTAGTTCTCTACCTTTTACTAACAAGCTGTGAGACCACTGGTAATTTCATTTAATATCTTTGGTGCCTTGGTTTCACCATCTGTAAAATGATGAGGTTAGACTAAAGAATTTTAGTATCTAATAATTACTAAGCACTTTCTATGTACGTGTTATTCTGCCAGGAATTTTATGTATTTAATGTTATTTAATCTTCACAGTAATATGTCTATGAGACTATTTTTCAATGTTCTCCAGAGAAAAAGAACCAATGGGACATATTTAGATATACAAGAGGAGATTTAGTATGAGAATTTGCTCTTGTGGTTATGGAGGCCAATAAGTCCCATGATAAACTGTCTGCAAGCTGGAAAACTAGGAAAGCTGATGGTGTAATTCAGTACAATGCAAGAGTTCTGAGAATCAGGAGGAGAGGTGGCTGCTAGTATAAGTCCCAGAGTCCACAGGCCCAAGAACCAGGAGTTCCACTGTTGGAGGGCAGAAGAATATGGACATCCCAAATCAATAAAAGACAGAGTGAATTAGCCCTTCTTACTCCTTTTTGTTCTATTTAGGCCTTCAGTGGATTGGATAACTCCCACCTGCATTGGAGAGAACAATCTGCTTTACTCAGTCTACTGTTTCAAATGCTAATCTCATCTTGGACATACCCTCACAGATCTACTTCTTAAATTATCACCCTCTATCTGTGCATCCCTTAGTCTACTCAAGTCACACATAAAGTTAACTATCATGTAGGCAGATATTATTATTATTATCCCATTACATCCTTAAAAACTTGAGGTTAAGCATCATTAAAGACCTCTTCTAAGTAGTAAATAAAAGAGCCAGAATTGGACTTAAATCTGTCTGACTCCTGGGCCCAGGCTGGTAACCCCCACAATTTCAAGCAAAACATATCCCCAAACATTTTTTTCTTTAAAATATTAAATTTAATATCCAGTTGGGGAGAAGCTTACATGCAAACTGGAGTCTTGTGACTCCTTCTATTGAGCACAATCCAGGCTTGTACTGTGTTTGCATGTTGTCTGTCTGTCAAATTTAGTTCCCAAGTAGAAACTTCGTCTAACACAACATTCTGCCTAGAGGTTCACACATTGCTAGCACTCAGTAACTGCTCATAGCAATATGAATGGCATCTGTTTAGTAAAAGGAATTTTGCCACTAATATTTCTTTTCTATTAGTTCAAATATGTATTTAGCAGTTTTAACTGTTGAAAATATTCCAACCTTCTTAGTATATATAAAAGATTATTTATATTAATATTAGCCTATGATAGCCCCAGTTTGGCATAGTGTGGTTCTAGATAGACTGCACTCTCTGTAAATATACCTAGCCAAGATCTATTCCAGTTTATTCATTCATTTAGTCAGTCAGTGAAAGCTTAGCATTTAGTGAATATTTAGGCATATTATTTGCCTGCCATTGTGCTAAGTACAAGATAAATAAACAAAGATAATTCCAGCCCGAAGAATGTATTGTCTAATGCACTGCAGTTTGCAATATAGGTAAGTAAGTAGACAATTACAATTTGATATAATAAGTACTAATAATTGGTAGGGTTAGTACTACTCCAAAGGGGGCTTCCAAAGGAAGTAGTGATCCAATGATCCAATGATCTAATGATCCAAGATTAGGGATCAGAGAAGTCATCCTACACAAAGTAATATCCCAGTAAGACTTGGAATGTTCTCATAAATTAGCCAGGTGGAAAACAGATGGAAGAAAATTCCAGAGGGAAGAATTTTTTCAAAGAGCCAAAGATTAGGGAAAGAGAATGACATTATTCTAAAATCTGAATATAGTTCAGAATGGCCCAAAAAAAAATTGGTAAGAAATGAGATTGGGAGGTAGGCAGGTATCATCCCAAAGGACCATATAAGCCTTATAAGCTCCATGTTAAGCCATACAGTCTTTACCTGAAGGCAGCCAAGAAGGTTTAAATAGTGAAATAGACGATTAGATTTACATCTTGAAAAGGTCACTTTGGCTGCATGTAGGAAGCAAATTACAAGTAAGGATGGACTGGAAGAGAACAATTGGGGGCCTTCTTAAAATGGTGGTATCCTTAATTATAGTAAAGGCTCTGGATGAATTGGAGTCAATTGAGATAAAATTAACAGTACCTGGTAAATTATTAGAAGAGAGGTAGTTGGGAAGGAATAGGAATCAAAGACATGCTTGTGTTTTGGGCCTGAAAAATTAGATGAATGGTAGTTTTATTCATTGGGATAGGGAAGATGTAAGGAGAAGCGGCTTTGGGGTCAGAAAAACTGATTAATTTCATGTTAGTCAAGCCACAGAGATAGTGTTGTTGTTGTTTGGAATATATTATATGACTATTTAAATTCTGATGTAGTACTAACCTGTACCACAAATTAGTACCTGTGAAACAGAGTAGGTTCAGTTTTATGTTACTCTATCAATTCAGTAGATTACTGCAAAGGTGATAAAAAATGGAGATTATTAATCCTAAACAGTATTGATTCTTGAAGAAGGTGATGGTAGAACATATCTCATGACTGGACTAGAACCTGTGGGGGAAAGTACTATTCTGAGCTAGTCAGTAAAATTATACAATCTTATATGGTAGCCTGGACACATACACTACAATACCACTTCTATGTGAGGTAACTGAGCAAGAGGCCCTGAAAGATTGCAAACCAATCTCAGCTGATACAGAATTTCTAAAAAAAGTGGCTGCTTCCTTCAACATGAATAAGAGACCAGGTGTTATATAAAGAGTAAACTGAATGTCCCAATCCATTCGCTTTCACTGCCGTAGAATTCCTCCCAAGACTGGTCCCATTCACTGAGTGAAACAATTGGAAAATCTGTCCACCAAATTGCCTGATAAAAACTAGGATTATCCCTAAATATCCTGTGCTTCCCAGCTGAATAGATTTCTTACCCACTCTACTCAAGTACTTTACCTCTTTAAGCACCTGTGCATCTGTGTTTGTAACTCCACCACAGAAGGGCTCAATGACTTCAGCCTGGGTGTTTTTCAGGGAAGGTGTTAAAACCGTAGCCATAAAATTGAACTATATAATGCAATCCTTCAAAATAGATCAACTGCAGGTATCTTAATGAGTTGATGTAATGGAGGATGTCTGCCAAGAAGGATGGCTTTGGCTTGGAAGCAACTGATCTTCGTCCATCCTTCTGATGATAATTAGGTAATATGTCTGCTTGCCTATTGTTTATTGAGGCCACTCCTAATTTATGGCAATAAAATCATGCTCCCAATTTAAAAGGGAAATTTTATGTTTTTGTATTCTATAGTGGAGTGGCAAACATGGTTTAAAGTCATTTAGATAAAAGTCATCCAATGAAGGATGCCCAAGGGCATTCCTGTTTTATGCTGCTCTGCCTTGTTCTCTTTAAAATGATTACTTTATCTATTGAATTCTCAAGGTTGTATTATAAATAATGTGAAGAACACCTTTGTAATTATCTCCTTAGATTAGATTTCTAAAAGTGGAATTATATCATGAGTCAAATATTTTTTTTCAATTTACAATTTAGTATATTCACAAAATCACTTACAGAAAGAACTACCCATTTAGCTCCTATCAGTAAAATGAGAGTGAGTCTTTCCTTAACACCTTCATTAATAATAGATTGTATCTATATTTTTAATCTTTACTAATCCAAAATCCAAAATATATTTCATCATTTATTATTTTCAATTATCTGATTATTAATGCATTTAGATATATTTTCATGTTTCCTGGCCATTTTTATTCTATTAATTACCTTTATATGACTATTGTCTATTTTATTACTATGCTATTGATTTTTCTTCTCTCATTGTGGATCTCATTTTTTCTCCTGATTTATAAATTTATAATGTTTTGTAACATTAATATTTGTCTCATATTAATATCATTGCCTCCTATTTTTTGACATATATATTTATCTAAACTCTATACTTTTCTAAACTTTATACTTCTGACATATATATTTATCTAAACTCTAAAGTTATTCAGATTTTCTTTCCTCTCAAATAAGTCCTGAGTACATTTTTCCCTCATTATCCTAGTGTTCTTAATTTTGTTAACTAGATTCTTTTGTGCCATTTAAAAAGTACCCACATAGCATATATTTCTTACATTTAGTAGTTAATTGTTGTTCCAGGATATGTTGCCAATTTCTGACCTCACTATCAGTCCTTGTCTTTAGGTTTAATTTCAGTAGGTTTTTATGTAAGAATCTATGAGTGGTAAACTTCCTAGAACTTCCTGTGCTTGGAAACAATGATTTATTTCACCCTTACTCTGGAAGGATATTTTAGTTAGGTATAGAATTCTGGCTTAACAGTTATTTTCCTAGCTCTTTGAAGATATTCTTCCTTTGTCTTCTGCCAACTGTTGTTTCTAATGACAGTTTTATTGCCAATCTGCCTATCTTTCTGGTTATCTTGCTGTTTGATGTTCTGAAGTTTCACTTTAATTTTCCTGTTAAGTGTATGAAGAGTGTTAAGGGTTGAGTTGTGTCCCCTAAGAAAGATATGCTGAAGTCCTAACACCAGTATCTCAGAATGTGACTTATTTGGAAACAGGGTCCTTACATGGGTAATCAAGTTAAAATGAGGTCATTGGGGTAGACTTTAAATAAATATAACTGTTACCCTTATAAATAGGGGAAATTTTGGACATAGAGACAAACGTACATAGAAGAGACAGAGGCACAAAGAGAATGCCATGTGAGAAGCAAGGCTGAGATTGGGGTGATAGACCTATGAACAAAGGAACACCAAAATTGCCAGCAAACCACCAGAAGGTAAGAGACAGAGGAAACAAATTCTTCCTCACAGCTTTCGGAAAGAACCATACTACTACCACCTCAATTTTGGACTTCTAGCCTCCAAAACTGTGAAACAATAAATTTCTACTATTTTAAGCCACCAGTCTGTGGTACTTTGTTACAGTAGTCCTAGGAAATCAAAACAGTGAGCATTTTCAAATGAGGCTTGTGTGTTTCTTTAATTTAAGAATATTCTTAAACATTATATCTTCAGATATTTCTTTTCTATTATTCTTTCTATACTCATTCCTAGATTTTTATTAAATTTATAATGGAATGTCTCAATTGATCCTCCATATTTTTTAAATTTTCTTTGAGTTTTAGTTGACATCCTATGCCATATTCCAATTTGCTAATTCTATCTTTGACTTTTTCTATTTTACAGTTTACCCAAATATTGATTTTCTTATTTTTATTCCAATATTTTCATTTTTTATTTTCAAAATTAACCTGCAAGTTAAATAACCTAAAGTTAACCTGAAGTTAATTCAATGTCTTGTTTTTCATTTTATTGGTTTTGTTAGTATTACTTTACTTAATGTGTTTGAATTTTTATTTTGAACTTTGACCTTCTGTGGAAATTTGTTTTTTACCTCTATGCCCATTCCCCCTTGTCTAACTGTTTTACAGTTATCTTAAACTCCGCTTTATCCCAGTGTCCCCTTCAAGTACCTGATGATATATAGTCACTGAGCCAGCAGGTAAATTGGCTCAAGTCTTGCTTTCAATCTGTGTCCACTTACTCCTGTCTCTCAGTATGCACAATATGTAATCCAGAAAATTGTTGGTCACAGCTTTTTACAACTTCTTTTAACAGGTAATGGAGCTCTAACACAGCCGGTCTCAAAAGCAGGAAGCCTGACCCTAGCCTCCTATTTTACATGGGCCACATTTAATCTCTGTTACTCTGTCTTAGCTTTGCTTAATTCTGGTCCAAATTTCAGTAGGGAATATGGAGTATACTTATTATATTATATTTTTGGTTTTCTCTTGTGTTTTCGTAGGCATAGGTAAATTTTTAGTTCATCCATATCTTTTTAATTTTTCACTTTAGAGTTTATCATTGCTATATATTTAGGATGGCATGTGAGGACTCAAACATGAAATCACAAATTTATCTTGAAGAGAAACCCTGATTCCTTTCTAACTTTAATTAAACCTTTGTGAGTCATTCCTAGTTAACTCCTGCTAACCTGTTTCCATAGTTAAATGTGGAAAACTCTTTTGGCCTGGAACTCCGTTGGCCTTGAACTATTCCTAGGCTGTAAATAAATTAGGCTTAAATAACTTTTGACAAAATCAGGCTAAGATAGGCCCTATTTTTTTTTCTAGGTTGATAAAATACACATATACCAGCACCAGATGCAATGTGAACAAAGAGAGATAAGTAATGATTTTTCCTTAATCCTGAATGCTGAACTGGGATTATTTTCCTTCCATGATGCTGAGTCAAGGTTATTGGACCTTACCACTTCAGCATATGGAAAAGAAATCCAAAAAAAGAGACATATCCACTTGCAATGATTTTTTAACTTTCATTACATAAGGACTCACCCCACTACCAAGCCTAGGGAACATGTTGTTGTAGGATCTAACTAAGAGCAATTCTCCTCTTTCCTGGAGTAGAAAAAATGATGAAGAGCCTTGAACTTCTTCCCTGAAAACTAGCAATATTAATTTTCCTCAAAAACTTTTATTGTTGTTCCATATCTTCTACCTTTAATGAAGTCAGTAAGTCTGAGATTGTTTTCCCTCTTAGTGAATGTCCTATTTTTGTCAGTCTAGCTGAAGGACTCTTTATTTGTCATCGAACTACACTAAGATTCTGTTCCTAATTTACCTGGGTATGGTTTATATATTCCTTTAGACTTTGAGCTGAAAACCTAGTGTATGAGCCCATAGTTCTTATTTAGTCATTCAGTTACTAGGGGCTGTGTGAAGAGTAAGCTAGAGAAACTGATAGCCAAAATTCAGGTGGATTGTATCTGCCTACTTCTCTGAAAATTTGAGTACCATACTCTTGAAGTTTTCCATGGTCTTTAAGGAAAGAGTACCTACTATTTAGCTGTTCCCTAGCTTTGGTGTCCCTCATCAGTCTTTTGTATATTTCAGTAAGTAGCACAAATCTCCCACCACTATCACTATGACCACCACCAAGTATTATTTACAGTCTTTTTTTAGGCTTAATCTTGCCTCCGGTTATGCACCAGATTCCTGTTTAAAACCCAACCGGAAGTTAAAATGGTAGCATAATGTGATTTTTCCATTAGACTTACTCCTGTCCTATTCTGTGGAGGAAGGATAAGTTTCAAATGGACAACTTCCATTTTTTTTCTCCCATGGCTCTCTTTTATCACTTGAACTTCTTCACTCACTGATCCAAACCTCAGCGTCCTTATTTGTCTTTATCCAAATGTATGACAAGCTCATCAAATCTGGTAAGCTTGTAATATGACTTTGTGATCATACCTCTAGTATTCCTAAAGATAAAATTTTATCTGTATTTTGCATTCGTTTCTGTAAACTGTAGGCAAAGTATAAATCATGCAAACATGTCCTGACTTTACACTCTTTCCCCGAAATTTATCAATACATTTGGCTTTAAATTAGCAATTTATAACAAAAAGTGAGAACTAGTAAATAATCAACTGAAGAACAGAAAAAAGTATAAAAAGTAGTCAAAAGTAGTCAAAAGTAGTCTCAGTAGTCACTGAGAAAGGCTGCTAGGAGTTTGGTTTGGCTAAAACATAGATTATATCTAAGGGAGCCATATTTACTTCTTAGATTCTTATTAGAAAGTGTCAGATAAAAATTATAAATAATAATACTATAATAAATTTTATTGTTCCTTATATTATCATAGGACAATGCATTTGACAAAGTAAGCCCTATTTTGTGGAATAAAAAAGAACAAAGGAGTAGAATTCATAGGATATTGGTTTTTTCTCTTTCTTTCTTCTTTTTTTTTTAACTAGAAACAACTAGCTGTGTGTGTTGGATATGGCCCCTACCATCTCTGGGGTTCCTTTATTGCAGCTCAAATTAGAGAATGAAATTTTACTCTATAGAGTTATTCCATGCTGCATTTATTTAGGCACAAATGGTAGAAAGATGACTTCTCTGTAGGTGAAGTTGCCTGCCTACAGAAAATGTGTTTGATCTCTGCCTAGCCATTTTCCTCAGAGTTTTTGTATCCATAATATCACACTCAACAATCACAAAAAAATAATTGGTAAACCTTAATTGAACATATTCAAAACTCTTCAAGCATAACCCAGAAGAAAAGATTTCAAAATTACACCTAGATGAAATGTTTATCTTTTTATAAATTTCTGTTTGAATGGATTTTGAAGCAAAATTATATTTTATTTTAAAAATAGAGTCAAGATAGTCATGATTAATATTGTTTTGGGAATAATTTATTATAACATAGTTTACATTCAGAAAGTGACTTCTGAAGAATCTTAACGACCCTTTCCAAATTGCTTTCACCTACCTCTGAAGTGAAGGACATTTTACATAAGCACAAAGTGGAAAAAATTAAAATATATACAGCCATGGTTATTAATAGGAAGGCAGGTGGCACTGATTAAAAGAAAACAGTAAAAATTCTCATTTGGAAGTAATTTCACAATTATGTACTATGGATTAATTTAGTCTGGAATCTACTATATGAAAGAAATGCAAATTTAGCTGAGCTTTCTAATTATAAACTATTTACGGTAAAAAATTATCAGCCTAATTACATTATTCTATACACAGGATCCCATGGTTAGATATTCTTATATCTGAATTTCTCTGCCATCACCTGCGATTGCTATATACTGTCTTCCAAGAAGTGGATTTTAAAAGAGGGAAATAGCCATGTTATTTGACATTTTGCTCTATTTTTCAATACCCAGTGTATAATGAATGCTCAATAAATATTGATAAATAATGTCTTTAATGAGAATCCAGATTAAAATGAATGTTTTACTGTTAATAATCTTTTCTAAGCACAATGCAGTAACTAGGATCATCCTGACATAACTTCACATAAATCACAAACTGGACAAGTTTGGGCAATTGGTTCACATTACCACCTACCATTTTCACTTATCATTTTATATTATGAAGTCTCCTTAGATAAGAATACAGCAGACCTTTGGTAGAGTGTAATCTTTTCAGACATCTCATAATTCATTTATGCAATGCAGAAGTGAAAATATTTTCAAGCTTTTAGATAATGATGCCATTGGCCAGGCAAATGACTTTGAATAGCAAAGAGAACAAACTTCTCATTTTGCTCTACTTTTCTAAGACATTACTCTTTCCAACAGTGTGCACTGCCTAGTTCTCAAAATCATTGTGAATAAGAATAATCTAGGAATGTTGAAAAATATTCAGTTCATGAATCTGACTTAAAGAGATTCTAATTAAATAGGAAATGATGGCTGCTGTGACAACTTCATTGGACTATGGGGTAGCAGATGTGAAATATTTCTCTTTATTTTGAAATATTTTTCATGGAACCTAAAGTATTATTATAATAATTAACACCTGGGTGGCACAGTCAGTTAAGCAATCTACTCTTGATCTTCGTTCATCATGATCTCACGGTTCCTGAGTTCAAGCCCCACATTGGGCTCTGTGCTGATGGTGCAGAGCCTGCTTGGGATTCCGTCTTCCATTCTGTCTGCCCTTCCCCCCACTTGTGTGTGCTCCTGCTCCGGCACTGTCTCTCTCTGTCTCTTAAAATAAACAGGAGCACCTGGGTGGCTCAGGCGGTTGGGCATCCGACTTTGGCTCAGGTTTCATGATCTCGCAGTTCTTGGGTTCGTGCCCTACGTTGGGCTTTGTGCTGACAGCTCAGAGCCTGGAGCGTGCTTCAGATTCTGTGTCTCATTCTCTCTCTGCCCCTCCCCCACTTGTTCTCTGTCTCTCAAAAGTAAATAAAAATGTAAAAATAAATAAATAAACAAACAAACATAAAAAACTGTTAATAATTAACACCTCTCAGGAAACAATATAGGGGGGTGCCTGGGTGGTTCAGTCAGTTAAGTGTCAACTTTGGCTCAGGTCATGATCTCGTGGTTCATGAGTTCAAGCCCCGTGTTGGGCTCTATAGTTATAGCTCAGAGCCTAGAGCCTGCTTCAGATTCTGTATCTCCCTCTTTCTCTGCCCCTCCCCTGCTCATGCTCTGTCTCTCTCTCAAAAATAAAGCATTTAAGAAATTTTTTTAAAAAAGAAACAATATAGGAAAGGATTCTTTTTTATTTTTTTAATATTTATTTATTTATTTTGGGAGAGAGAGCTCGAGCAGGGGAGGGGCAGAGATACAGGGGGACAGAAAATCCCAAGCAGGCTTTGTGCTGACAGCACAGGGTTTGACCCCACAAACCGTGAGATAATGACCTAAGCCAAAACCAAGAGTCGGAAGCTTGACCAACTGAGCCACGCAGGTGCCCCAGAAAAAGATTCTTTTGAAAACATTTTTTCTAATTATAAAAATATTATATGTTCATTATATAGAAATTTGGAAAATAATGGAAGGTACAAATAAGAATCTAAAATTTTACCATATCCCACTATGGGGAGATAACAGCCATTAACTTTTCTTCCTTTTTTGGAGAATTTAATTGTTTTATTTAAGAACGAAGAATATTGCAAGAATTATATATATTTATATAAGTAAATTTTCACAAACTCTACCTGTGTAACCAGCTTCCATCTCCCAGATCAAGAAATAGTGTATTACCAGCAACACAGAATCCTCCCTTTGTCCCCTTTAACACCACCTCCACAAAGATAAATACCCTTATACTGACTTCTAATGCTCTAAACAAGTTTTATCTGCTTCTGATTTATATATATAACATCTTCTCTCACTCATCTAGACATTTGTGAAATTTGTTCATATTGTTCTGTTGCAGTTCATTTGTTTTCATAGCTGTGAATATAGAGCCAGTTTGGGGCAATTACAAATAGTTCCCCAGTTAACATTTTTGTGCATGTTTTGTACATGTGTATGTACATTGATGTTAGATATTTACTTAGGAGTGGAATTTCTGGGTGATAAGATGTGTATAGAATATGCATATGTTTAGTTTGGTAGACACTACCAATTAGTTTTTCATAGTAGTTGTACCAATTTATATTCCTACTAGCAAAGTATGAGACTTTTAGTTGCTTCGCATCTTCACTAAAACTTGGTATTTTCTTTTATTTTCATTTCAGCCATTTTGGTTGATAAAAAATTGTCATATTGTGGTTTTAATTTATATTTTACTTATGACTAATGAAGTTGAGCTTGTAGCTATCATTTACATTTTGATAAATTTTTTTGTCTTTTTTTCTGTGTGTCTGTATATGCATGCATGATATTTTAAAATAAAGATTATGTTGCATATTCAACTATATGAACATCTAAAATTATATCATGAGAATTCTCCACGTTCATAAGTATTCTTCAGAAATATTAGTTTTAGAATATTGTTCTGACCCATCTCACTAGAAATAATTAAATGACACTTATTTTTCTCTGTCTGCTTTATTTAACTTATCATAATACCCTCTAGGTCCATCCATGTTATCACACATTTTATTCTTTTTTTATGACTGAATAATTTTCTATTTTACATATACCACATCTTCTTTATCCTTAATCTGATGGACACAGTTTGCTTCCATATTTTGGCTATAAATAATGCTGCATATATCTCTTCAAATTAGTGTTTTCATTTTCTTCAGATAAATACCCAGAGTGAAATTTCTGGATCATATGGTTGTTCTATTTTTAATTTTTTGAAGAACTTCCATATTTTTTTCTATAGTGGCTGTACCAATTTACATTCCTATCAAGAGTGGATGAGGGTTCCACTTTGTCCACATCCTATATAATTTCACTTATATGTGGAATCTGAAAAATAAGCAAACAAAACAAAATAGAAATAGACTCATAGATATAGTAAACTAACTGTTGGTTACCAGATGGGAGAAGGTTTGGGGGGGCAGGAAAACAGGTTATAGGGATTAAGAGGTACAAATTTACAGTTCTAAAATAAGTCATGGGGATATAATGTACAGCATAGAGAAGATAATCAATAATATTGTAATAACTTTGTATAGTGACATGATAATTAGACTTATCATGTGAATCAAATAAAAAATATCTAATCACTATGACATACACCTGAAAAACTAATAGGATATTGTATGTCAGGTATACTTCAGTTAAAAAAAAGTAAATGATACTCTAATATCTGGACAAAAATAGGGAAAACAAATATCTGAGAAAACAATAACTGAAGTTTAAATTGAACAACTGACTTCACTAAATTAGTTTCTAGTTTTCTCTTTTTGTCTTGTCTAAGTCATGGACATGAAGTTGATTAAACTATGATTTTTTTTTTATCACATGATGAAAAGCAGTGGAATGGACCTAGGACCCATAGTGGTCAAATCAAATTAGGATGATGGCACATTCCCTAACTATGTTGGGAGGGTATGTGCATATCAATGAGGATCATTTGAATCTGAGAACAGTTTGTACTATGTAAGGCAAGGAATTGTGGTAAATTAGAAACTATTATTATAATTTTACCACAGCATCTTGTAAATACGAGCCTCTCAAAAAATGTTTGCTCCAAGTGGAAAGTAGAGGTGGCCAGTCCACAAGTTAAGGCTATTTTGCGATGTTCTGTAGTTGGAATGTTCAAAATTCTAGACTACGTACAAATGCCATGAGAATTAATTCCACTTGTAATCATTGTGAAGTAGAGAAATTTAGTATGGATCATAAAATGCCCCATTAGAATAGACATAAAAGATTCTAAGAAAAATTTTTTAATAAGAATACTGCTATTAACTAGAGGTTAGGCTCAACTTGTAAATATCCATCCAAAAATGGTAGTCTATTACTTGTATACTCCTCTATCAAACTGATTAGTGAACATGTTTTTCCATGGCAAATGGTCACTATTATTATTTTAATATTACAAGATGTTAATAGTAATGGTTTTGTATTATATAATCATTATCTGAATTACTCTCCATAAGTCTGTTAGGCAGGCTGGTAGATCCTGTCTGTCATTTTGTAGATGAAGACACTGAGGATATAGAGTCTAAGAGTGCTGGCCATCATCACATGATTAATAAATGGCAGTCAAAATATGAATCTAGGTCTTCTGACTCCAATCTGTTTATATCTGGTTCCCTGCTCCTTTTCCTTCAGCAGCAGGAAATTTGTTCAAATTATCTAGGTATTTATTCCAGATCTCCATTTTACTTTGACTGTCTAAATCTAGTTTAGGGCTAATAAAACAACTCTGTTTAGAATTTATTTTCAGAAAAATGCTTTTTATAAAGTAGCATTCAGAAAATTCTTAAGACTGGAGCAGGGTATGGAATAACTCCTACTTACCTATCAACTCTCAGTTCAGACAGGACCTTCTTTATTAGACCTCCCCCACAGGACTTTGCTAAAAATGGGAAAATATAATGCAAAAAAAATTTTGATATATGCAAAATATGTATTTAGTATATGGTAATTCCTTTCTCTTATGCCCTGAGACCTTTCTTCTATGAATTCAATCTTCAGCTGTTGATTAATGTGTCTGACATATTGTAGATGTTCAATATATATTTAATACACAAATAATTAGACAATAAGAGCTAGTTTGAGCAGGGCTTTGTGAGAATGGATCCCAGAACTGGAAGAGAAGGGCAGCCATGCTGGGGAAAGGAAGCAGGAAATAAATCAACTTTGTTTTTGGTGGAGTTCTACCTAGGGCTAATGTTTGGTGACAACACTCCTTCAGGCTTCAATAAATCTTCTTGAACTCTGGTTACCCATTTGCCATTTCCCACCCAAGATAGGTTTGAGCTACAAATGTCAGTTGAGATCCCCCTGAAGCAGATGAATACCAAAGTTAATAGATAGGAAGCAATTTTTTGGAGTTGGCACAGAGGATGTTTGCCAGATTTAGCAAACAAAAATATAGGATTCTCCAATTCATTTGAATTTCAGGTGAAGGATTAATACATTGTAGTATAAATATGTCCTATACCTATATTTTATCTGGCAACTCTAAGATAGGGCCATCAATTGAGTTTGGTAGTAAGTGTTTTACTGAATTTATTAATGTCCCACTTTTCTCTAAAAAAAGATTCATACCAGCTTACTGCAAAAAGCACAAGATATGTTAATAAATTAGAAATAGAAAACTAGGAATGAGTAAAATCTGTAATTAATAAAATTTAACTTTAAATTTTGCCCTAAGCTTTCTGAAACAGTGCAAACAATTCATGATAAATCATGTATGTCTTACGATTAAAAAGGCCATTTCTTAAAATGAAAAAAACATTATTATCATAAAGAAGAAGTGTAGTATATTAGACTATATTTCTAGTAAGAGTGTTTGGATTCAAGTCTTTAAGCAAGTCACAACAGCTCTTTGAACCTCAGTTCAAAGTTTATCTATGAAATGGGATTATCTTATTCCAGTTATCTAGCTATGGCTGTGTAACAAATTACCCTATAACTTAGTGACTTCAACAATCATTTTGTTATAACTCATGATCCCTGAATCAGGAGATTTTGTAGACCGTAGCTGGATAATCTATGCGCTCAATGCAGCATTGACTGAGATCACTCAGTCAGCTTGGATATATGCTCTTTTGAAGATTCAAAATGCCTTCATTCATCTATCTGTGACTTAGTAGGATTATGTGGAAGGCCAAGCACTTCTTGGACTGTAGCTCAAGGGACCCACATGTGGTCTCTGCAGCATGACAGTTTCAAAGTAGGTGACTTCTAACATGGCAGCTCAGGACTCTTAGAGAAATTGTTCTGAGACAAAAAGTAGACACGGAGCATCTTTTAGGCCTGGGCCCGGAAACAGACACACTGCTACTCCTTCATATTCTATTGGTTACAACAGTCACAGAGCCAACCCAGATCCAAGAACAGGGGACACACACCCAACATCTCCATAGGAGGACTGTTTTAAAAAACAGTGTGGCCTTTTTTAATCTGCCACTCTGACTCTTTACCAGGATCATGGGAAGATAGATGAGATGACATATCCACAAGTACAGATAATATAAATGGCCTATTAACATCTACGGTGCCGGGCCTATTAAAATCTCTTTTAACTATGGCCTCAACCTAATCCCTACTACAGATAATTCTTTAAGCCAGGGAAAAGGTATAAATGTGCTATGTAAATCAGATGATTGGAACCCTCACAAGTACTTCTTTGAAAAACACAAGAACCCTGGATGTTAAAAGCAGCTGATAAATCAGTTACTGAGTACCCGCTGTGTCTGGATAGTAAGCCCTGCTCTTCTTAAACCATTGGACCAATAACAATCATCTTGGTTTACTCAGCCAGTAATCTACATGCCTAATTTATATTAATAGTAGTTCCTATTGGAAAATTGGAAAAACTCTCAGTATTTTAGAAACTCTCAACACTATAATTTTTTTAAGTAGCTGGTTCATATGAGAAAAGGGATTATTTTCTTTTAAAAAAAATGGTGATTTTGTTTGTTCATTAACAAAAGAAAACTTCCATTAAAACTTCACTTCACAGGGGCTCCTGGGTGGCTCAGTGAGTTAAGTGTCATGATCTCACAGTTCATGAGTTTGGGCCCCACATCATGCTCTGTGCTGCCAGCTCAGAGCCGGGAGCCTGCTTCAGATTCTGTGTTTCCCTCTCTCTCTGCCCCTCTCCCACTCACATTCTATCTCTCTCTCAAAAATAAATAAAACATTTTAAAACATTATTAAAAAAAATTCACATAATGGGTTGCTAGCCTAAGGATATGCACACAGGAATGATTCTGTACCATAATGTTCCTTCCGTAATGCTGGACATGCCATTCCCAGCTCCATTCAACAAAAGCACCGAGATTTGAGAACAACCGAAAGCTCTTCCCATTCTCTTTTGCCCAAAAATAGTTCTGCTGTTATCTTCATGGGGTTATTAATCACTTTCTTGAGCTAAAGAGGTGGTTTATAAAAACCTTTGTTTAAAATGGCATTTAGCCATTTTAGTTGCTAACATAGGACCTTACTGCTGGAGAGGACTCCAGTCTCTTCATCCTTACCTATAGCCAAGGAAACAAAAGCCCAGGGAGGTAAAGTGATCTGCATAAGTTTATAGAGCTTTGAGTAATAGGGGCAGAACATAACATAACAAATTTATATCTGCATAATATTTGATAGGCCACAAAGCTCTTATGCTTATTTTATGCCATTTAATCCTCATGACATCTTATAAAGAAACTCTGAAAGCCAAAGCATTTGAAGAAGAGTCAGGGGTTCTTTCCACTGCACATGTGCCCAACACCTAGGCCCTTAGAGAATAGGACATGGGACAGGTATATTTGCTTTGTATGATTGGGAGCGGTGGTAGAGGGATGGAGATGATCCATAATCCAGAAAGACTGGTCTAGGAAGCCAAGCTTGATGGGTCATCTGAGTGAGGAGGAGAGGAGTGCAAACTGAAGCAGGAGGGCCCAAAGGAAAACAAGCTATTGCCCAAATATTTTGAGGGGTTAATCTGAATAGCTTCACCTTTTTCTGTGAGTTCCTTTAATAACCTTAAAGGGCACCTGGCCTCATATATTTGTATCTTAAGAAGAAGGACCTGCCTGAATACAGGCTGCTTAGCCTTTTCTCCTTTTCTTTAATTGCTTTTGCTGAACTGTCAATAAATTCCCAAGTGTCTGAGCTAAGCAACGATAGGAATAATTTCCATTTCTGCTTCTCTCAGCATGAAAGAAGGCAATCTCTTTCCAATCCAAGGAACTTGGTGAGCAAACATTAAGAAACACCAATTTCTCTCGTCCTTTTTGCTTGTTTAAAAAGAAAATCATAAAATATGATTTTTGTTTGTTTCTTTTGCAGCAGGAAGTATTTGCCCCCAAGCTTCTGAGATGTTATTTTCAGGCTTGTTCTGTCTGTCAATATCTGAAGAACACTTCACAGCAATGACATAGCTTTTGAGTGCATGGGGAGAAAATGAGCAGCAAACAGACCCTCAAGAGACACTGCTGCCACCATAGAACCTGAAAATATGGCTCCTATCTTTTATTGGTGTCAGAAGACCTTCAGTTGTGGGTCTTTCATCAACACATCCAGTATTTTCATTTCTAAAGTCCTGGAGCTATTTTGCAGTATTTGAATTTAGATGATAGATAGCTGATTGATAGATGATAGATAGATAGATAGATAGATAGATAGATAGATAGATGATAGGTAGTTAATAAAGAGAGCGAGAGAGAGAGATGGGAGAGAGACACTGACCCTAAATGTTCCTTGATCCTGGAAGAACATAAAGTGACACAAGACTGGCATGGACAATAACATTAATCCCAAGAGATAGGATTGTACTAGAAATTTCAGATACTCTCAGGAAGATTTTTTTTCATAATTAAAATATTGAATTGCTTTTATTATAAATCACTTTGTAATTTTGTCTTCAATCATGAAATGATAAAAAAAAAAAAAAAGACCAAGAGAGTTCCCCTCATCTCCACACATTCTCCTCCCTACACCTGCAATACATACCCTCCCTATAATCCCAATCCTAGAAGTATCTACAGTTAACAGTTTTAACATAGTCTTCTGGACTTGTATTCACAAGATAAACATTTTGAATTAATGTGTTCATATTTTAGATAATGTTCTATAATATGCTTTGTAATCATAATATGTTGTAGCCATCTTTCCATTTTAACACATATTTTGTAATGATTACATAAAAATACATTTCCTGAAGTCCATTTTAACCAAGACTCTGCTAAGTTTAGATGGCTTCTAAATGTTTTCTATTTGAAATAATGCTACAACAGACAGCCTTAAATTTATATCATGATACATTTTAATGAGTGTATCCGTATGGTAAATTTCTTATAATGAAAGTCTTGGCCAAAAAAATTGCACATTTTGTAAGGTAATACATTTTACTAGATTGCCTTCTAGGTTATATGACATTGCTTGCTCCCACTAAGAACATGTAAACATTCCTGCAAAGATTTTTGTACTGACAATGGCTGCTTCATTGGAAGAGATTGTCTCTTCCATTAAGTGACTATTGAGAAAGTGATAATTTCTCCAGAAGTCAAAAAAAAAATCAATGGATAAGACATCATGAAACTTGAAGAATAGTCCAAAACCACAGTAGTGACTGGATGGCTTTCTTCAAATCTGGTGCCAGAGAAGACATTTGACTGTTTAAAAAGTATATATTCCCATGTTTTATTGCAGGCTGTATAAGTCCTCTAGCAATTACTTGATGGGATGTATTTGAGTTATTTTCTTTTTTCTTCCATAGGAATGCACTTAGAGTATAGTATAATAGGTGAAGTACTGGGCAAGAAGTTATGGTACATGGAGCTGATACCAGCTGTGCCACCAGGTAGCATGTGAAGTATACAGTAGGGAAATTGATTTGTCAGGGCAAATCACAGGTCAGGCTAGACATGGCTATTTAAAGTCAGGCAAACATAACAGTTGCAGCTATTGATTGTGGTTAAGTGAGATCTGAGGCAGAAATACTGGTTTGTATCAGCAGAAGTCAAACTTGGGTGAGACAATGAGAAGAATATACTCCAAAGCAAGCAGAACAAGAGGTTCAGTGGAGAAAGTGCCTCACAGAGTAGTCAAGGCTTGGACTACTGCCCCCAGATAAATATAACTTAGACCTGGTGGAAGGTCTTCTGAATTGTAACTTATTGAACAAAGATATAAACGCACACACACATAATGCAAACACACATATATGCATACATATACAAGTATATACATACATACATATATGTATTTGTGTGTCTCTGTATATGTGTGTGTGTGTCTACATATATAGATAGAGATATATTTAAGGATATAGCAGTAATCAAACAAAATATTTGCTCTTATGGAACTAGTAGTTTAGTTAAGCAGACTAAAGATTCTGATCACCAGTTCCAGTGTGTGTGTGTGTGTGTGTGTGTGTGTGTGTGTGTGTGTGTGTGTGTTATGGAGAGTTTTCTCTACACTACCAACAATCCTTGAACACTAGTAGGGTGTCCTACCATTCAGTTCAATTCTGACGCTATCTACCCAAAGATAACATCAGATTCCAAAGGTAAGGAATTCAGTCCCACAAGCCCGCCCTTTGCTTCAAATGCCAGTCACAAGTCCAAATTGTCACCTGTGCTTCTGACCTACTGGCTATATATGAAAGGTTCCAACAACCCTTTTCTTGGATTCAATTAATTTGCTAGAATGATTCATGGAATGGAGGGAAACATTTTAAGATTACTGGTTTATTATAAAAAATGTATAACTCAGACACAATCAGGTGGAAGGGATATATAAGACAAGGTATGAGGAAGGGGTAAAGAGTTTTCCAGCCCTTTCCTAGGCAAGTCTCACCAAATTCCCCCATGTTCACCAAGCTGGAAGCTCTCTGAACCCTGTCTTTATTTTTTTTTTTATGGAGGTTTAGTTACACAGACATGATTAATTAAATCATTGCCATTGGTGATTAGGTAATTGAACTCCATCCACAACCCCTCTTCTTTACCCTGGGTGGGGTGGAGAGAGTGGGACTGAAAGTTCCAACCCTCTAATGATATGGTTTGTTCTATTGGCAACCAACCCCCCATTCAGAGGCACAAAGCAAAAGTCACCTTATTAACATAATAACCAATTCCTTTATCACTCTCATCACTGGAAATTCCAGTGGTTTTAGGGGCTCTGTGCCAGAAATGGAATGAAGACAAAATATATTATTTCTTACTATAAATGACAACATCATAGGAACACAAAAAATAAATAGGAAAATATATATTGAAGCCAGGTGGCAACAACTGCTATGAAAAAAATTAAAGCAGACATTGGTGCAGTCACTGTGGAAAACAGTATGGAGGATCTTCAAAAAGTTAAAAATAGAACTACCCTATGATCTAGCATTCACACTACTGGGTATTTACCCAAAGAATGCAGAAACAATAATTCAAAGGGATATATGCCCACTTATGTTTATGGCAGCATTATTTATAATATCTAAATTATGGAAGCAGACCAAGTTGTCCATTGATTGAGGAATGCATAAAGAAGATGTGGTGTATATATATATATATATATATATATATATATATATATATATATTCCATACAGTGGATTATTCAGCCATTAAAAAGAATGAAATTTTACCATTTGCAACAACATGGATACAGCTAGAGAGTATAATGCTAAGTGAAATAAGCCGGCCAGAGAAAGATATATATCATATGATTTCACTCATATGTGGAATTTAAGAAACAAAACAAATGAGCAAAAGGGGAAAAAAGAGAGATAGAGATTGAGACAAATCAAGAAACAGACTCTTAACTATAGACAACTGATGGTTACCAGAGAGGAGGGGGCCGGTTGGGGGTTGATGGGCTAAACAGGCGATGGGGATTAAGGAGTGCACTTGTCATGATGAACACTGGGTGATGTATGGAATTGTTGAATCATTATATTGTACACCCAAAACTACTATAACACTGTATTTTAACTGACTGGAATTAAAATAGAAACTTAAAAATTAAAGCAGGATATAGGACATAGAGAGTAATTGGGGTGCTATTTTAGATAATCTGATTAGAGAGATATCTTAAATAATGACTTTTGACCAAAGTCTTGAAGGAAGTGAGCAAGTTATCTATGTAGATGGCTGGTGGAAGAACCTTCTATGTATAAATTTCTGAGGTTGGAGTATGCTTGAGGTAGTGGAGGAGTAGTAAGGAGCTAATGTGCCTGGAATCAACTGATGAACAAAACCAAGTATAAGAACAGATAAGAGAGGTTACTAGGATAGACCATAGTTATGCAGGCCTAAGGACTCAGATTTCATCAGAAGAGTGTTATTCTGGCTGCTGTGGAGGAGTCTTCAGAGAGCAGTAGAGTGGGAATAAATTATAATGTAACAGACAGATGGAAAAAGTGCAGGCATGAAGTTCTTGAGTCTGCAGAGGAGCAAGGGTAGAATCAGGAAGACCAGTTAGGAGGTTACTGCATGTCCAAGTGAAAATGATGGTGACCCAAGCTAGAGTGGTAGCTAGAGAAGTGGAAAGAAGTAGCCTACCTCCTTCAAAGGTAGACAGGATTTGCTGAAGAATTGGCTTTGTAATATGACAGAAAAAGAAGAGTCAATGATAATTCAAGGGTTTTTGATCTGCATAACTGGAAGAATGGTATTGCCAGAGGGAAATCTCTGGAAAGAAGATTTAGAAGGAAATGAGAAACCAGAGTTTGATTTGAGGAGCCTGTTAGGTTTGAAATGTTTATTAGGCAATTAAGGGCAAATGTCAAGTAAGCAGTTAGAAATATGAGTCTAGAGTTCAGGGGCAAGAATAGGCTGGACATAAAAATGTTGTGTCATCGATGTAAAGAAGCCATGGAACTGGATGAGATCATTCAGAGAAAGGATGCAGATAAAGACAAGACCCAAGGACTGAGCCCCAGGGCACAACCTTGGTCAGAGGAAGAGGAACCAGTCAAGGAAAGGAAGAAGGAACAGACAGTGAGGTAGGAAGAGGCTAAAAGAGAGTAGTGTCCCAGGGGTAAAATGAAGGAAGTGCTTTAAAAAGTGGTGACAATTTATATTAAATGCTGCCAAAGGCCGAGTAAGATGGGGACTGAGAATTGACCATAGGATTTGATGATATAAAAGTCATTAGTGACCTTGACAAAGAAGTTTTGGTAGTACAAGGTGGTCAAAAGCAAAAATAGATTAAATTCCTGAAAAATTAAAGATAGGGAAGTAAAAACATCTAGAAGACGCAAATTTCTCAGAGTTTAGTTGTAAAGGAACAGAGAAAATGATCGATAGCTAGAGAACAATGAGGAGTCAGGAGTGTGTTGTTGATGGAACTAATGGGAATGAGCAGTTGAGTGGGAACAAATTAAAATGTAATAGAGAGATGGAAAAAGTGCAGGCATGAAGTTCTTGAGGATACAAGGGAGAATGGGATCCATTGCACAAGGAGAAAGTTTGGCCTTAGGAGCAGAATGTTTGTCTTTGGGAACAAAAGAAAAATAAAGCATTCAGGCACAGATCCAAGTTGACTAATAAATGTGTTAGTAGAAGAGTGTGGAAATTATCTTCTTAGTTTTTCCTATGTCCTATTCCCAGTGAGATAAAAAAACTGAAGGAGTCACTGAGGGACTCCTTGAAGTGGATTGACTAAGGAAATAAAGCAGGAATGCTGGGAAGCACCAAGAACCTACTTGAGATATGTGGTTCTGAATTTAAGGTGAGGTCAGCAATGTTTAACAGGTATGAAAATAATGGGCGATTGGATTTAATCAGATTTGGGTTTTTTCCAGGTGATTGTGACAGAAGGAAGGAAGAAAAGGTAGTTAAAGAGGTAATCCTCCTTATCATAATTATAATCATAACAGTCAAAATTTAATAATCATCTCTGATGTGCAAGACACATGGTCAGTCTCTACAGAATTTATCTACAATGTTTACAACAAATTTATTATTATTATTATTATTATTATTATTATTATTACTACATAAGTTTCAGGTGTATAGCTTTATAATTTGAAATCTGTATACAGTACAAAGTAATCACAACCACAAGTCAGTTACCATCTATCACCATACCATATGGTTGACCCCCTTCACCCATATCTACTCCCTCACCCCCATATCCCTGGTAACCACTAGTCTGTTCTCTGTATCTATGAGTTTGTTTTTGTTTTATTTTGTTTATTCATTGGTTTTGTTTTCAGATTCCACATATGATTTTGACTTTTTTTTTAGATTCCACATATGAGTGAAGTCATACAGTATTTATTTTTCTTCATCTGACTTATTTCACTTAACATAATATCTTTAAGATCCATCCATGTTGCTGCAAATGAGAGATCTCATTCTTTATGTCTGAGTAGGATTACACTGTATAAATATGCCACATCTTTATCCATTCATCTATCAATGGACACTTAGGTTGCTTCCATATCTTAACTATTGTACATAACACTGCAATGCACATAGGTGTGCATATATATGTTCAAATTAGTGTTTTTATATTCTTCAGATAAATTCCAAGAAGTGGAATATATGGGTCATTTGGTAGTTCTATTCTTAATTTTTTGAGGAAACGCCATACTATTTTCCATAGTGGTTGCACCAATTTACATTTCAACCTATAGTATATGAGGGTTCCCTTTTCTCCACATCCTCTCCAACACTGTTATTCTTTGCCTTTTTTATAATGGCCATTCTAACTGGTGTTAGGTGATATAGCATTGTGCTTTGATTTGCACAATAATAAGCTTTTTCTGTGTGTATCTTCATGTGTCTATTGGCCATCTGTATGTCTTCTTTGGAGAAATCTCTACTCAGATTCTCTGCTCATTTTTTAATTGGGTTGTTTGGGGTTTTGTTGTTGAGTGTAATTCTATATATATTTTGAGTATTAGCCTTGTATCATATGTACGGTTTGCAAATATGTTCTCCCATTCAGTAGGTTGACTTTTTATTTTGATGATGGTTTCCTTTGCTGTATAGAATTTTTTTAGTTTGATATAGTTCCATTTGTTTATTTTCAACTTTGTTTCCCTCACCTTTGGAGTCAGATCCACAAAGATGTTGCTAAGACCAAAGTCAAGGAGTTTATTGTCTTCTGCTTTCTTCTGGGAATTTTATGGTCTCAGGTCTTACCTTCAGGTCTTTACTCCATTTTGAGTTTTTGGATATGGTGTAAGATAGTGATCTAGTTTCATTCTTGTGCATGTGGCTGCCCAGTTTCCCCAGCACCATTTATTTTATTTGCTTCAGTTTATTTATTTTGAGAGAGAGAGAGAGAGAGAGAGAAAGAGTGTGCAATTGGGGTAGGGGCAGAGAGAGCGAGGAAGAAAGAATCCCAAGTAGGCTCCATGTTGTTGCATAGGATCCACTGTGGGGCTCAAACTCACAAAACATGAGATCATGACCTGAGCTGAAACCAAGAGTCAGATGCTTAACCAACTGAGCCACTTAGGTGCCCCTCCCAGCACCATTTATTGAAGAGATTGTTCCTTCTCTATTGTATGTTCTTGTCTTCTTTTTCATGGAATAATTATCCATATATATGTGGGCTTATTTCTAGGCTCTCAATTCTGTTCCGTTGATCTGTATGTCTGTTTTTGTAACAAAATCATACCATTTTGAGTACTATAGCTTTGTATGATAGTCTGAAATCAGAGAGTGTGATACCTTCAGCTTTCTTTCTCAAGATTGCTTTGGTTATTCAGGATTTTTTATGGTTCCATACAAATCTTTTAATTATTGTTCTAGTTCTGTTAAGTGTGTCATTGGAATTTGTTGCACTGACTCTGTTGATTGCTTTGGATAATATGGGTATTTTAATGTAATTAATTCTTCCAATTATGAGCATGGAATATTTATATCCTCTTCAGTTTCTTTCATCAGTGTCTTATAGTTTTAAATGTACAGGTCTTTCACTTCCTTGGTTAAATTCATTTTTAGAAATTTCTGTCTTTCTGATGCAATTGTATATAGGATTATTTTCCTAATTTCCCTTTTTAATATTTCATTATTAATTTATAGAAATGCTTCAGGTTTTTTCTATTGATTTTGTATCCTGTAATGTTACTTAATTCATTTATTAGTTCTAACAGTTTTTTTGTGTGTGTGGATTCTTTAGAGTTTTGTGGGGATGTGTTGTTGTTGTTTTTGTGTTGTTTTTTAGAAAGAGAAAGTGTGTGGGGGGGAGAGGGGCAGAGGGAGAAAGAGAGAGAATGTTAAGCAGCCTCCATGCTCAGTGTGGAGCCCAAAGTGGGGCTCAATCCCACAACCCTGGGATCATGACCTGAGCCAAAATCAAGTATTGGATGTTCAATCGACTGAGCCACCCAGGTGCCCCTCTTTAGACTTTTTAAAAAATATAATATCATGTCATCTGAAATAGTGACAATTTTACTCCTTCCTCTCCAGTTCTGATGCCTTTTATTTCTTTTTCTTGCCTAATTGCTGTGGCTGGGACTCCTAATACTGTGTTGAATAAAAGTGGAGAGAGTAGGTAGGCATCCTTGTCTTATTACTGTTCTTAGAGAAAAAGCTTTCAGCTTTTCACCATTGATTATGATGTTAGCTGTAGGATTGTCATACATGGCCCTTATTATGTTGAGGTACATTTCCTCTATACCCACTTATTGAGAGTTTTTTTTTCATAAATGGATGTTGAATTCTGTCAAATGCTTTTTCTGTGTGTATTGAGATTATCATATGATTTGTATCCTTCATTTCGTTAATATGGTGTATCATGTTGATTGATTGGTGGATGTTGAACCATCATTGCATACCTGAAATAAATCCCACTTAGCTATGGCATTTGATCCTGTTAATGTGTTGTTGGATTTAGTTTGCCAATATTTTGTTGAAAATGTTTGCATCTATGTTCATCAGAGATATTGGCCTGTAGTTTTCTTTTGTGCATGTGGTGTCCTTGGCTGGTTTTGGTATTAAGGGAATGCTTGCCTCATAAAATGTCTTTGGAAAAGTTTGAAAGGATAGGTATTAAATCGTTTTTGAATGTTTAGTCTGATCTTGGACTTTTGTTAATTGGTAGGTTTTTGATTACTCTTTCAAACTTCCTACTAGTAATCAGTCTATTCAGATGTTCTACTTCTCCCTGGCTCAGTCTTGGAAGATTATAAGTTTCTAGGAATTTATCCATTTCTTCTAGGTTGTCCAAGCTGGTAGCATACAATTGTTCATAGCAGTCTCTTAGGATCTTTTGTATTTCTATGGTATCAACCATAGACATACAGGAGGAATTTTAATCTCCTCCTTCATTTCTGATTTTATTTTATTTTATTTGAGTCCTCTCTGATTTTTTTCTTGGTAGTCTAGGTAAGGGGTTGTCAATTTTGTTTATATTTTCAAAAAACCTACTCTTTTTTTTAGTTTATTTATTTATTTTGAGAGAGAGAGAGCATGCATGAGAGAGGGGGAGGGGCAGAGAGAGAGAGAGAGAGGGGGGAGAGAGAGAGAGAATTCCAAACAGGCTCCAGTGCTGTTAGCATGGAGCCTGATGCAGGGCTTGAACTCATGGACTGTGAGATCATCACCTGAGCTAAAATCAGGAATCAGATGCTTAACCAACTGAGCCACCCAGAAACCCCATCCAAGAACCTACTCTTAATTTCATGGATCTTTTCTATTAACTTTTCAGTCTCTGTTTCATTTGTTTCTGCTCTGATCTTTATTATTTCCTTCCTTCTGCTAATTTTGAGCTTTGTTCTTCTTTTTCTAGTTCCTTTAGGCATAGAGTTAGGTTCTTTATTTGAGATTTTTCTTGTTTCTTGTGGTAGGCCTGTATTGCTGTGAACTTTCCTCTTAGAACCACTTTTGCTGTGTCCCATAGATTTTGGTATGTTGTATTTCTGTTTTCATTTATCTAGAGTACTTTTTTATTTCTCCTTTGATTTCTTTGATGACCCATTGGTTGTTCGAGGGCATGTTGTTTAATCTCCACATTTTTGCAGTTTTCTCCGTTTTCTTCTTGTAATTAACTTCTAGTTTCATATCACTGTGGTTGGAAAAGATGTTTGATATTATTTCACTTTTATTTTAATTTATTGAGACTTGTTTTGTGGTCTAACATGTTATCTATCATGGAGAATGTCCCATGTGCACTTGAGAAAATGTGTATTCTGCTTCTTTTGGATGGAGTATTCTACATATATCTCTTAAATCCATCTGGTCTAATGTGTTGTTTAAGGGTGATTTTTCTTTAGTAATTTCTTGTCTGGATGATCTTTCCATTGATGAAAGAGAGGTATTCAACTCCCTTACTATTATTGTATTTCTTTCAATTTCTCCCTTTAGATTTGTTAATATTTGCTTTGTATATTTTGGCACTCCTATGTCAAGTGCATATATATTTATGAATATTCTGTCTTCTTGCTGGATTGACACCTTCATCATTATGTAAGGCACTTCTTGTCTTTTATTAAAGTTTTTGTTTAAAGTCTATTGTCATTGATATGTATGTATAGCTATTCTAGATTTTTTTTCATTTACATTTGCATGGAATATCTTTTTCATCCATTTACTTTCAGTCTCTGTGTGCTTACTTCTGAAGTGAGTCTCTTGTAGGCAGCATATAGATAGGTCTTGTTTTTTAATCCATTCAGCCATGCTGTGTCTGTTGATTGGCAAATTTAGTCATTTACAGTAATTATTGATAAGTATATACTTATTGTTATTTTGTTAATTGTTTTCTAGCTATTTTTGTAGTTCTTCTCTGTTCTTTTCTTCTCCTCTTTTTTCTTTCCTTGTAGCTTTATAGCTTTCCTTAGTGTTATGTTTAGATTTCTTTCTCATTTTTTTGTGTGTATTTACTATAAGCTTTTTCCTTGTGGCTATCATGAGGTTCATATAAAATATCCTATGTAAATATCAATCTATTCAAAGTTGATACCATCTTAATTTTAAACAGATTACAAAGCTTTACCTTTTTAACTACCCCCCTCCCCCATGTTTTATAGTTTTGGTGACACATTTCACATCTATTTATTTTATACTTCTCTTAATTATTATAATTTTAATTTTACTATTTCTGTCTTTTAACCTTCATGCTTGCTTTATAAATGATTGATCCACTATCTTTGTTATATATTTACCTTTTCCAGTGATATTTTTACTTTTGTATGTTTTATTATTAAATAGTGCCATTTCTTTTTAGCTTAAAGAAGTCCTTTTAATATTTCTGGTAGGGCCCATTTGGTAGTGATGAACTTAGCTTTTCTTATCTGAAAAGCTCTTAGTTTCTTTTTTAAATCTGAAAGATAACTACTTTTTTAAATCTGAAAGATAACTACTGGGTAAAGAATTCTTGGTTGGAAGTTTTTTCCTTTCAGCATTTTGACTATATCATGCCACTCCTTTCTGTCCTATAAAGTTCCTACTGAAAAATCTGCTGAAGGCCTTAAGGAATTTTCCTTATTTGTAAAAGTAGTTTTTCTCTTGCAGCTTTTAAGATTCTCTTTGTACATTTTTACTGTTTTAATTATAGTGTGTGTGGTTCTCTTTGGATTCATCTTACTTGAAATTCTCTGGGCTTTCTGGACCTGGATGTATGATTCCTTTCCCAGATTAGGGAAGTTTTCAGTCTTTAGTTCTTCAAATAAATTTTCTGGCCATGTCTCTGTCTTTTATTCTTCTGGGATCTCTATTATGCAAATGATGCTTGATCTTCTCCCAAAGGTCCCTTAAGGTATCTTCACTTCTTAAAAAAAATTTTTTTTTTCATTTTTCTGCTTTGCCTGGGTGAATTCCTTTGCTTTGTCTTCCAGCTCACTGATTCATTCTATTTTATCCAGTATGCTTTTGAACCCCTCTAGTATACTTTCAAATTCAGTTATAACTTATGTTTAGTGCTTTCTTATATTTTCTGTCTCTTTGTTGAAGTTCTTATTGTGCTCATCAAATTCTCTTGAGTTCAGTGAGCATCTTTATGACCATCACTTGGACTTCTTTATAAGGTAGTTTGCTTAATTCCATTTCATTTTATTCTTTTTCTGAGGATTTGTCTTCATTTGTTTAGACCATATTTCTCTGTCTTCTCATTTTGCCTAACTCTTTGTTTTTGTTTCTATGTATTAGGAGAGTCAGCTACCTCTCCCAATCATGAAGGAGTGGCCTTATGTAGGAGATGTTTTCTGGGACCTAGGAGCACAATTTCCCCTGGTCACCAGCACCAGGTACTCAAGAGATGCCCCTGTGTGGTTTGTGTGCAACCCTCTTGTTGCGGCAGTCCATGGCTGTGGCATGTTGGTGAACAGGACTGAAGCTTGATATGGCTGCAAGGTGGATCTGCTACTGCTGCAGCATGTTGGTGGCTAGGGTGCTCAGCAGGTCACATCCTCTGGTACTAACAGATTAAAGGGAGAATTCCAAAATGGCACCCACTGGCACCAGTTTTAGTAATGTGGACTAAGATCACAAAAATGGCTCCTGTTAGTGTCTTTGTCCCTTGGGGAAGTCCCTGCTATTTTTTGTTTCTCCCACAGATTCTTTAAGGTTAACAAATGGGTTTCCTTTACCTATGGTTGATGTGCTTTTCAAATTTTTCAAATTAGTGTTTTTGGTGCTTTTCAAATTTTTCAAATTAGTGTTTTTGCAATGATTTCCAGGTGAAGTAAGTCTGCTTAGGCCTTTTAAGAGCAGGTTTTCCATCCCTACAGTTTTAGTTTTCCTGAATATAATTCCCATTGATTCTCAAACCCAGTGTTTTGGGGGCTTGTCTCTCCTGTGCATAATCTAA
The DNA here is from genome assembly GCF_024362965.1 of Panthera pardus. Classification (NCBI taxonomy): domain Eukaryota; kingdom Metazoa; phylum Chordata; class Mammalia; order Carnivora; family Felidae; genus Panthera; species Panthera pardus. The sequence continues at coordinate 86,082,369 of NW_026526721.1, forward strand.
GGGTTGGGGTGCCACTCACTATGGCTGGGGTACAGTTTTTCTCCTGGTCGGTCCAGGTCTCTGCCTCTCTTTCTCGTCTCAGTGGTATCCTTTTATCCTCTATTGTGGGATCTCACTTCATTTAATTTTCAGGTCCTTTTAGAGTGAATTATTCCATATGTAGCAGTACATTTGTTGTGTCCAAGGGAGGAGGTGAGTTCAGGATTCTGCTACAGTGTCTGCAACAAATATTAGTGGTAGGTATTGTTATTCCCATTTTACAGGGGAGGAAAGAAAGGCCCAATGATATTAAGTAATTTAGAAAAACTAAATACGTCTTGTACATATCAGAGCTGAGATCAATGATATTTTACATATCTTAAATTGATAATGATGATTGCATTATTATTAATTTTAATTTCCCATCCATGGCTCATTAGAAGAGTAACAGGGAGAAAAGAAAAACATGATTACTGGAGTCTGCTTTGGAAAACACCTCACACACACACCTTAACCAATCAATATTAGAGCTTCCAGACACACTAACTGAAATACTTGGCAAAGTTTTCTGTTTTCAAAGACTTTTGGGAGAATGATGGAGAATGAGGAGAGAAATCAGGTTCTTCAAATTGAGCTAAGCCCAAGGAATTGATTCTAAGAACTTTGAAATTTCTTGAAACATCTTTTACTTGAAAAAGTTTCTGCAGATCTTTCTATTACTCATGGTGGGAGCTTGGTCTCATCTTTTAGGCTCAGTACTCCCCAGGGAAAAAAAAAAGTCAGTGGGCTTTGTGGATGACAACTAGAAGAGTAAGATTCTGATAGAATGGACACTGAGGAGGAACATTGCTCTGCGTAATAAATTAAAGGCCCTCTTCATTGAGAGTCATTTCTCAATGGAATCCAGAAATATGTGCAGGTTTAGGTGCCCTGGACCCAGGAACAAAGTACTTGGTCAAAGTCATTCCTGCATAATAAAGAAGAGTAGGCCCCTCTAACATGGCATTGGCCAAGGAAAATAGGAAAATGGCCTGCTGGAAATAGCAATATCTACTCTCAAGTTGTGTTTTCCATCTTCTACATTGTAAACTCCATTCTTCATTAACCTTAAGATTTCTATAAAGTTTTATTAAAAACCACAGGCTGGTCTTACAAGTTTAAGGAATTTTGATGGGACTTGTGTCCTCACATGGGACAAAATGTTATTTGAATTGCTACAGAAGCCTGAAAAATTGTTACAAAAAAGCAAGACACCCCCCCCGCCTCCTGCAAAAACAAACAAACAAACAAACAAACAAACAAACAAAAGCCATTCAGATGAACAAGGGACCTTTAGTACTTGTAGGAAATCTCAGAAAGGGGAATATAAGTACAAACAGGACTTCCTGCTAATCAAGTGATATGAAGAACTCTTGAAGCCTGGAGAACTTGGGGACAGCTGAGTTACAGAAATGGTTTGTATCTCTCTACCATATAGTTTTAATAGTACTTGTAAATATTTATGTTCTTTCTTTACAGATAATATAATTAATTACAAGGTATCCTTACTAATGTGAAATTTGTCACCTAGAATTGCTGGCTCCTATCTTCTTGCTCATAATGCCACTCAAGAGACACAAAGTAAGAGATACAAAGTATGAATTCAGATCCAAAAGAGAAAGAGAGAGGATTCTGCTAAGGACGTATTTATAAATTATTTTCTTAGAACCCATATCATAAACTTAGGTTATAATCATGATAAATTTATGCAAAAAAAAAAACATTCTTCCCACATCCCTGTACAAATAGTTTCACTACCCCCCCCCCAATTCCTGAAGTCAACTGAAGTAGAGTTCTGAGATCTTCATTTATTTCTCTTCCTTCTTTTACTTTTTGAAAAAGCTTCATGGCAAAATCTCATTTTCCAAAATTCAAAATATATAGAAATACAATGTAAAACTCAACATGATAAGCAATGAATCACAGGAATCTATCCCCAAAACCAAGAGCACACTTTATACACTGTATGTTAGCCAACTTGACAATAGATTATATTTTAAAAAAAACCAACATGAGTTCACAGTATCACAGAGAAGACACTGCTAACATATCAAGGACATTTAATTGCAGTATAGATATCAAAACAACATGCACACCCCCCACAAAAAGCATTTCTTATTATCTTCATTATCTTAAAATGATCTCATTCTCAAAGTGTTGGATAGCAAATTTTTAATTAACAGAAGCCATATTTCATTACTTTAAATTAAAAAAAGTGTTCTCAGCCCATCAAAACCTTCCAAATGATTTCCCCAAATATCATTAAAATACTCTTAAACACAAAATTTAACAACCCACCAAGAATTTCTGCATGATATAATGTTTATAAAACACCAATGACCTAATTCTTAAATTCTTAATGAACTCATTAGTATGTATGTTTACATACAGTACAAATGGAATCTGCACATTAACAAATACAAATATCATTTTTCCTTTATACCTCAGGAAATAAACCATAAACAGATGTAACATAAATAATAATATAATGAATTAGATAATAAAAATAACATCTGAATTGGACCTGAGCTAGCAGAGTCCTTAAGTGCTTCACAGAAGTTATATTACTGGCAGTGTTAAATGTCTAGACTGCAGGGGGAGAGAAGGAAAAGGATAGTGATAATGCATAGCATATTTACACTCCTGTAGGGAGCAGGTGCAATGAGCCTGCAGTGCTCTGTACATCCTCTTGCCAGGACTCAAGGGCAGCTGAAGAGTCTTCTCTAGACAACATTTGCAAATTCCTTATAGTTTTGTTTTTAATTTAGGTAATGAGTTTGGATAGTGAATTGGTTAGTCAATTTTTTTTATAAATGATTTTTTTTACAAGTGATTACAATGTTTATATGGTGAAAGTCAGCATGGACATATATATATATATATATATATATATATATATATATATATGCATATATATTTATATGTACATACACGCACATACACTGCATATATACATATGTATTCTGCTATATAATATTATGATAGATACCACTTTTTTTCACTAATAGTTACTAAAAACATTTTCCATGGCATTCGTTTCCAAATTGCTGTTTTTAATGTTGAATAGTGCTCCATAATATCCAAATTAATAAATTACTATCTTCCTATTGTTGGCCATTTAAGTTGTTTCCAATTTTCCATTATTATAAACAATGCTTCATTTCTAAATGTCTATGTAAATTTGTGATTATTTTTAAATTATTTACAGTGGAAATACTAGCTTTTCAGGAACAAGCATTTTTGAAGCTTTTAATCTGTATTGCCAAATCATTTTCCTGGTAAATTGCTAATGACAGCACCCCTCACACAATGTAAGAAAGTATCCATTTCAAACACCTGTCCAATACTGAACATTTTCTTTCATCATTTTTAAAATTTTTTTAACACTTATTTATTTTTGAGAGACAGAGAGAGATAGAGCATGAGCAGGGGAAGAGCAGAGAGAGAGGGAGACACAGAATCCGAAGCAGGATGCAGGCTCTGATCTGTCAGCACTGAGCCAGACATTGGGCTTGAACCTTGAGATTATGACCTGAGCCGAAGTCGGATGCTTAACTGACTGAGCCACCCAGATGCCCCGAACATTTTCTTTTAAAAAAAACACTTTACCGGGGCGCCTGGGTGGCTCAGTAGGTTGAGCTTCCGACTTCGCTTAGGTCATGATCTCACGGTCTGTGAGTTCGAGCCCCGCCTCGGGCTCTGTGCTGGCAGCGCGGAGCCTGGAACCTGCTTCAGATTCTGTGTCTCCCTCTCTCTCTGCCCCTCCCCCACTCATGCTGTCTCTCTCTCTGTGTCAAAAATAAATAAACATTTAAAAACAAAACAAAAAACATTTTACCAACATCATAAGTGATTATGGTGCTCCTGTATTTAAGTGACCATTTCTTTCATTTCTATTTTTGCTAACTTTTTAATTTGTTGAGAATTTATATTTATTGACCATTTATACTTCTTTATTTTATGAATTTTATATTCTTATTGGAATTTTTTGTTTTTTATTTATTTATAAAGGTTTTTGCATATTAAGTGTAATTGCCCATTGTCTGCCTTCTTATTGGACAATGTGTTCTTATTGGATTATTTATTTTTTAATTTATTCATAAAGGTATTTGCATATTAAGTATAATTGCCCTTTGTCTGTCTTTTACATTGTGAATATCTTTTCTTTCCAAAGTCTGAGAGATTCCTAAGCTCAGGCTATATTCTCACTTACCAAATTAGATCAGTACCATTAGGAGTACTTGCTGGTATAAAATGAGCCTCCTCAATTCATTACAGCAGAGAATATATCAAATTTCCCACCTACCCCACCTCTACCTCAAAAGCTTTTCTTATTCATATAGGGTAGGGAACTGTATCTTCAAAGCTGGTCTAGGCATCCCTAGGCCTGCCCTGATTTTCAAGAAAGCCCAATAAGTTTGTCAGGTAGTTCTTACACCCTTTTTTCTGAAACGGTCAAGTCCTGAGATTTCAGTGCATTTGGGCCAGGTAAACAGGATTGGCCAAGGTTGAGGCCTTGATGAAGTTAGTCCCTTAAATTGTCTAGGCCTCAGTTTCCTCATCTGTAAAATCAAGCATGATGCAGGTGATTACCAGCATCCCTTTCAGCTCTACCCTTCTGTGGGTCTTAATACTGCAGGTGCCTGACAATGACTTCTCATTAGAGGACTTAAAAGATTCTGTTTGTTTTGAATGCCCAATTCTTTACTAAATGAATAAAACTTGTATTTTCTTTTCTTGATTAGCATTGACATGTTTCTTGCATATTTACTCACTAAGGATTAATTGCATCACTTTGGAAAATTCAAGCCTCTTTATCCATTCATCTATCAATGGACACGTGCTGCTTCCATATTTTAGACATAAATAATGTTGCAATAAGCATAAGGGTGCCTATACCCTTTGTGTTCTTTGGGTAAATACCCCAGTACTGCAATTACTGGATTGTAGAGTAGTTCTATTTTTAACTTTTTAAGTAACCTCCATACAGTTTTCCAGAGTGGCCGCACAGTTTGCATTCCCACCAACAGTGCACAAGTGTTCCTTTTTCTCTACATTCTTGCTAATACTTGCTGTTTCTTGTGTTTTTGATTTTAGCCATTCTGACGGGTGTGAAGTAATATTTCATTGTGGTTTTCATTTTCCTTTCACTGATGACAAGTGATGTTGAACACCTTTTCATGGCTCTGTTGGCCATCTGTAAATTTTCTTTAAAGAAATTTCTGTTCATGTTTTCTGCCCATATTTTAATTGGGTTATTTCTTTTTCTGGTATTGAGTTGTGTAATTTCTCTATATATTTTGGATACTAACCCTTTGTCACATATGTCATGGGCAAATATCTTCTACCATTCAGTACATTGTCTTTTTGTTGTCTCAGTGATTTTCTTTGTTATGCAGAAGGTTTTATTTTGATAAAGTCCCAATAGTTTATTTTTGCTTTTGTTTCCTTATCTCAGGGGACATATCTAGAAAAATGTTGCTATGGTTGATGTCACAGAAATTACTGCCTGTGCTCTCTTCTAGGATTTTTATGTTTAAGTTCTTACATTTAGGTCCTTAATCCATTTTGAGTTTATCTTTGTGTATGGTATAAGAAAGTGGTCCAGTTTCATTCTTTTTCATGTAGCTGTCCAGTTTTCTCAGCACCATTTGTTGAAGAGACTATCTTTTTCCCATTGCATAGTCTCACCTCTTTTGTCAAAGACTAACTGACCATATAATCATGGGCTTATTTCTGGGCTTTCTATACTGTTTCATTGATCTATGTGTCTATTTTTGTGCCAGTACCATACTGTTTTGATTACTACAGCTTTGTAGTATATTTTGATATCTGGGATTATGATACTCACACTCCAGCTTTGTTTCTCTTTTTCAAGATTGCTTTGGCTTTGGGGTCTTTTGTAGTTACATACAAATTTTAGGGTTGTTCTAGTTCTGTGATAAATGCTGTTGGCATTTTGATAGAGATTGCATTAAATATGTAGATTGTTTTGGGCAGTAGAGACATTTTAACAATATCTGTTCTTCTAATCCATTCGTTTGTGTCATCCTCAATTTTTTATCACTGTTTTATAGTTTTCAGAATATAAGTCTGTCACCTTCTTGGTTAAATTTATTCCTGGGTATTTTCTTATTTTTGATGCAATTGTAAATGGGATTGCTTTCTTAATTGCTCTTTTGGCTGCTTCATTGTTAGTGTATAGAATGCAATAGATTTTGGTATATTGATTTTGTATCCTATGATCTTAGAGAATTAATTTATCAGTTCTAGTATTTTTTGGTGGAGTCTTTAAGGTTTTCTATATATAGTATCATGTCATCTACAAAGAGTGAAAGTTTTACTTCTTCCTTACCAATTTGGATGCGTTTTCTTTTCTTTCTTTTTGTTGTCCAATGGTTGTGGCTAGGGCTTCCAGTACTATGTTAAAATAACAGTGGTGAGAATGGACATCCTTATCTTGTTCCTGACCTTAGAGGAAACGTTTTCAGTGTTTCACCATTGAGTATGATGTTAGCTGTGGGTTTTCCACATATGGCCTTTATTTATGTTGAGGTATGTTCCCTCTAAACCTATTTTGTTGAGGATTTTTATCATAAATGGATGTTATACTTTGTCAAATGCTTTTCTGCATCTATTGAAATGATCATATGGTTCTTATCCTTTTTTATTAATGTGTTATATCATGTAGATTGATTTGTAAATATTGAACCACCTTGCATCCTGGGAATAAATCCCACTTGTCATGGTGAATGATTGGTTTAATGTATTGTTGGATTCAGTTTACTAATGCTTGGTTGAGGATTTTTGCATCTATGTTCATCAGAAATATAGGCCTATAGTTCTCTTATTTGTAGTGTCTTTATCTGGTTTTGAAATCAGGGTAATGCTGGGTTCCTAGATGAATTTGAAAGTTTTTCTTCCCCATCTATTTTTTGGAAAAATTTAGGAATAGGTATTAATTCTTCTTTAAATATTTTGTAAAATTCACTTGTGAAACTTTCTAGTCCTGGAGTTTTGTTTGTTGGGAATTTTTTGATGACTGATTCAATTTCATTGCTGGTAATTGGTCTATTCAAATTTTCTACTTTTTCTTGATTCAATTTTGGGAGGTTATATGTTCCTAGGAATTTATCCATTTCTTCTAGGTTGCCCAATTTGCCAATGTATAATTTTTAAGAATATTCTCTTACAACGCTTTCTATTTCTGCGATGTCCATTGTTATTTCTCTTCTTCCACTCCTGATTTTGTTTATTAGAATTTTTTCTTTCTCTATTTTTTGAAGAGTCTGGCTAGAGGTTTACCAATTTTGTTGATCTTTTCTAAGAACCAGTTCCTGGTTTCATTGATGTGTTCTATTGTTTTTTGTTTGTTTGTTTGTTTGTTGTTTGTTGTTTTAGTTTCTATTTCAATTATTTCTGCTCTAATTTTTATTATTTCCTTTCTTCTACTGCTTTTGGGTTTTGTTTGTTCTTCTTTTTCTAATTCTTTTAGCGGTAAGGTTAGGTTGTTTATTTGAGGTTCTTCTTGCTTCTTGAGGTAGACCTCTATTGCTGTACACTTCCCTCTTAGAACAGCTCTTGTTGCATCCCAAAGATTTAAAATTTTTTTAATGTTTATTTATTTTTGAAAGAGTCAGAGTGTAAGCGGGGAGGGGCAGAGAGAGAGGGAGATACTCTGAAGTCAGGACAGAGCCTGATGCGGGGCTGGAACTCACAGACTGCGGGATCATGACCTGAGCCACCCAGGCACCCCTGCATCCCAAAGATTTTAGACGATTGTGGTTTAATGTTTCTTTGTCTCCATGTATTTTTTAATTTTCTTTTTTTTTAATTTTTTTAAATGTTTATTTTTGAGAGACAGAGTGTGAGTGGGGGAGGGGGAGAGAGAGGGAGAGACACAGAATCTAAAGTAGGCTCCAGGCTCTGAGCTGTCAGCACAGAGTCTGATGAGGGGCTTGAACTCAAGAACTATGAGATCATGACCTGAGCCGAAATTGGACACTTAACCAACTGAGTCACCCAGGCATTCCTAATTTCCTTTTTGATTTCTTGGTTGACCCACTCATTTTTTAGTAGCATGTTCTTTAACCTCCATGCATTTGTGCTCTTTCTAGATTTTTTTCTTGTGGTTGATTTGTAGTTTCATAGTATTGTGGTCAGAAAAGATGCACGGTATGACTTCAGTCTTTTTGAATTTGTTGAGAATTGTTTTTGGCCTAATATGTGATCTATTCTGGAGAATGTTCCATGTACATTTGAAATGAATGTGTATTCTGCTGTTCTAAATATATCTATGAAACCTATCTGGTCCAATGTGTCATTCAAAGCCACTGTTTCCTTGTTGATTTTCTGTTTGGATGATCAGTCCATTAATGTAAGTATTAAAGTCTCCTACTATTTATGTATTACAATTGAAACTTCTGTTATGTTTGTTATTAACTGCTTTAAGTATTTAGGTACTCCTATGTTGGATGCATAAATATTTACAGTTGTTATATCTTCTTGTTGAATTGTTCTCTTTCTTATTATATAGTATTGTTCTTTGTCTCTTGTTACTGTCTTTGTTTTAAAGTCTATTTTGTCTGGTATAACTATTGCTACCCCCGCTTTATTTCCATTTCCATTTTCATGGTAAATGCTTTTCCATCCCTTCACTTTCAATCTGCATGTGTCTTTAGGTCTTGTAGGCAGCATATAGATGGGTCTTAGTTTTTTTATCCATTCCATAATTCATGTCTTCTGATTGGAGAATTTAGTCCATTTATATTCAAAGTAATTATTGATAGATGTCCATGTGTTACTTGTTTTTGGTTGCTTTTGTAATCTTTCTCTGTTTTTTTTCTTCTCTTACTGTCTTCTGTCATAATTCGTTGGCTTTCTTTACTGACATATTTGGATTCTTTTCCCTTTATTTTTGGCATATCTATCACATTGTTTTTGATTTTGGTTACTATTCAGTTTTTATAGAACATCTTCTCCATATAGCAGTCTATATTATGTTGATGGTCACTTAAGTTTGAGCCCATTCTTTACTCTTTGCCCCTGCCTCCATGTTTTAGGGGTATAGTGTCACACTTTACATCTTTTTATTTTATGAGTTCCTTGACTTATTTTTACAGATATACTTATTTTCCCTGCTTTTGTGCTCTCTACTTTCCTTACTTAATGGTCTTTCCTTTCCACTCAGCATCCCCTATAATATTTCTTGTAGGTCTGGTGTAATGGTCATGAATTCCTTTAACTTTTATTTGTCTGGGAAACTCTTTATCTCTCCTTCTAGTGTTAATGATAGCCTTGCTAGATACAGTATTCGTGGCTGCATATTTTTTCCCTTCAGTACTTTCAATATGGCATGGAACCCCCTTCTGACCTCAGAGTTTCTGCTGAAAAATCAGCTGATAGCCTTATGGTGTTTCCCTTGTATGTAACTGTTTTCTTTTCTCTTGCTGCTTTTAAAATTCTCTCCTGATCACTACTTTTTGCCATTTTAACTATTATGTGTCTTAGTGTGGACCTCCTTGGGTTGATTTTATTGGGGGCTCTCTCTGCCTCCTGGATCTGGATTTCTGTTTCCTTCCCGAAATTAGTGTCAGCTCCATGCTGTTTCCTGCAGGTGGCTTTGTGTTTATGCTCGGAGGTAAGGGAGAAAAATGCCAGCTTTTTTGCGAGAGGTATCTCCCAAGATCTCTGTCCCTCTGACACACTCTCTAAGATCAGTAAATAATTCTCCCTCCCATATGCCCCAGGCTTTTTCAAACTTCTGCTTCTATGTTGTATCTCCTTGGGTTGTTTCTTGTGCTGTTTCTATAAGGTGGGGACTCAGTTTCCTCTCACCTTCTTGTTTCTTCCAGAGCCAACTGAGCCCACTGATTTTTAAAATTCCAGGTTTTAAGTCCTGCTGATTGTAAGAACACACAGAATTCATCCCTTCTGGTTTCAGAGCCGAATGTTATGGGAATTCATCTTATCCATATGGGCTCCCTGGTATAAGGGTCTTTTTCTCTCCCTTCTTGCACCTTCTGCATCTCTCTTTCCTATGAATAGTTCCACAGTTCCATTTAGCTCCAGACTGCATCTCCACCCTTCCTACCCTTTTTGATGTGGCCTCTCTTCTTCATATTTAGCTGTGGAGTTTGTTCTGTCAGTTTTTGAGTTGTTTTCTGGGTTATTTACACTGATATGAGGTTATCTAGTTGTATCCATGTGACAAGATGAGTTTCTCTGCCATCTTAAATTTACATTTTTAAATGCTGACTTTCATTATTTTATAGAGAATTATAATGAAGGAAGAGATGTTTAAAAATTTAGGAGGCTCTTATAAATTAGTCCAGAAGATATATAATAAGAGTCTAAACTAAGACGCTGTAAATACATAATATCCTAATGATTCTAGTGTTTCATTCTTTATGGAATTAAAAAACAATTAGTCTCTGCCATCCTGCTACAAAATACCATAAGCTTTGATAAATACCAAGACTATTTTATTTTTTTAAAGTTATAGGTTTAACAAGCATTTACCCATCTGCATTATATATCATATCAAATATTATTTCTTCTTTCAAAATAGGCTTAAGGTTTTATTTTCCCCCATACAACTGTCTATTGTAACAGTAGGTATATGCGAGTAGGATAATCTAAGAAAATAGAATTGTCTGAACCAGAATTAGAACTATGGGTTTACCTTAGAAATAATTCTTCATTCCTTGTATATTATATCACCTCTGTAATTGTTTTAATGTTGTTTATCTTCTTCTAACATGAACTCTTTAAAAAATTGAATTCCCTCTCTTCATGAGCTGCAGAATCAAAATCATTTCCATTAAAATAAGGTAAACTTTTGGTCCTATCACATTCCTAAAATGCCTTTGAAGATAGTTAGATTTTCCTAAGTCTAACTATTCATTCATTGCATTTCCTCCCATAGGATACTAATTCATTTTTTTTTATTCAGATATCAGCATTTTGTGGCATAAACTGAACTCTATCACCATTAGTATACTTTGAGTTGATCATACTCTCAAATTCCTTTATGCAGTGTTGAATAGAATTACTTGTTCCACATCAGTAAAAGCACATCAAGAAAAAGACACTTGACTTCATTGGTCCTCACAATCTTTATTTGAGAAAGGAGGAAGTCAGACCACAGAAACTATAAGCTTTTTTCCAGCCTTAGCATTGTGTGATTCTACATAAAATCAGCAGTTTCATTAATATTTTATTTAAAAAAATATATCTGAAATGTGCCTTCAGAGTAAATCATTTTAAAATTATTTTCAAAGATTTTATACTGTTCTAAATACTTCTAAAATAATTTATGTTATTTAATTATTATTGAGAACTTTTTACACTTAACATGTTATAAGTTATTTTAACAAAACACAAAATAAAACAGGGTCCTTGTCTCTATCTGCCTACATCTGATGAGTAAAGAAGCACTGAAATAATTAAACAGGGGAAAAACTTTATGAATTAAGAAAATTTTGTACTATAAAGGAGTTCCCAGCAAGGGGGTGTATTCAACTGGAGGATTAATGAAGGCTTTATGAAGGTAATGGAATTTGAGACCAAACTTGAAAAATGAATGAACTTTCATTCCAAAGGAGTAGGAAGAGAGAATACATTCTAAGACAAGGAAAGAGTATGAGTATAGCTTGAACTGTTTGGAGATTAATATAATAGTATAGTTATTTAAAAAGTTAGGGAATATACAGAACTGAAAAAAGACAGGGGCCAGTTTATAGAAGACCACTGTATTAATAGTCATTCTTTTGGTTACACATACAGAAAATTCAACTCAACCAGAAAAGAAAATGTATTAACTGAAATAACTAAAATTCAGAAGAAGACTAGCTTTACATATGGTTTATTTAATGGATCAAATTTTGCTCCCAGGAGACTGACTAGACTATTTCTCCCCCACGTTAATTTTCTTTCCAATTTTAGAGTGCTAGATGCTGGCAGATTCAAGCTGACATCATTAGTGCACCCAGTCCAGAAGAATCATTCTGCTCTGAAATAGTCCCAGAACTGAGTCTATTTGCCCTGGTTGACGGACTTGGATCAGATGCCCAGCCCCAGCTGTGACCAGTGGGTATTAAAGGCACTGTTTGCTCAGCCAGGGTCATTTGTTCCACCCCCAACGCCTCATAGTAAAATGTTTTCCACCACACAAATGGGCAAGAGTGGGGAAGAGAGAGTTCCTCAAAGCAGAGACAGTTCTTCCTCCCACTAGAAGAAGATATGGCTTTGGGTGGCAAGCTATATTCCATGACTATGAATAAAAAGCTAAAGTTTTAGATATTAGTAGGCAATAGAAAACCAATAAGGTTTTTGAACTGAGCAGTAAATATGATCAATGCTGGTCTTTATGAAATTGGTCTGGCTGCAATGAATATGACTGGCGTGGGAGATGGGTGGAGGTGATAAAAGTAGCCTTGAGACTGGTAACAAGTTTAAAGAGTCTGTGGTAGGATGGCGGTAGTAAGAGTAAGAGTAAGAGTAGTAAGGAGGAGTCAAAAGCAAGAGAAATTTGTGGGGTTTTTTGCAAATATTTTTTTCACCAGGACTAGGAAATTCTCAAAAGTACATTTAATATTAAATGCAATATTGGATTGCTGAAAGAATATTGTCATAAAGAAAAAACAAATGTAAATTATTTTAGTGTAATTTCCTAAATTGGTTTAATAGGAAGCCCAACTCTGAAGCCTCCAGCTTGTTTATTCATTTGGAAGAACATTGCTATTGCTGCCATCTCCTAGTCACCAGAGTCCATGTACTTTTCTTCAATCATAATTCCCCCTGGCAGCCTGGGGTCTGCTGTGTGGGCTTCCAAAATTCTTTCCAGGTCTAATGCCCTGAACACCAGTTAATCCCATTCAATGTGTCAAAGACACAGAAAGGGCAAGTGGGCAAACTTTAACAAAATGTTCCTCCTTCTGATTGAACAATAAAAACCAATTAGTCATTTTAATTTGGGTCTACAGTTTTTTGACTTTTGTTCTCTCCTACACCATCTTTGAGCAGCAGGGTTTGAATTGTACAGATTATAAAAGAATGGTTGAATCACCACCAAAAGACTATTATTAATGATTTTTTTTAAGTCCACAAGCATACTGACATCATCATTATTACTCAGCTTTTTAAAAGATTTAATAATACTGAATTTTCAATAGGCATTTAAAATGCATGAGGATTCACTTATTAATAAAATTTAACTTGATCAATACAAAATGTATTCTGCTACCACTCAACTCTTTAATTTAATTATAATGATTAAAACTAAAAGCAGTATTAGCACATTTCTTGCTGTAAGAAAGCTGAGTGTGCTATGATTTTATGTCAAGTCCTCTGGCCACTGAAAATACAGTGAGATTATCTTATAAATAGAAGAGAATATGCATTGTGCTTTTCTCTTGCTACTGATGTTGCTCATGACTGTCACTGCAAAAGGCAAGAGCTAGCTTTGCCATACACTTACATCAATAAATAAACCACCTAGGCCACAGTTGCTGCTCAAATTTGATAGTACATACAAAGCACTTGGGGTTCTCGTTAAAACGCAGATTCTGATTCAGCAGTTCATGGATGGGGCCCAAGAGAGTCTGCAGTCCCAGGAGACTGTTGCTACCGGTCAGTAGACCACACTTTGAGTAGGAAGGGTCTTTGAATTTAAAATGAGACTTATTTTCTGGAACTGGGACCTGGTATTAAATCATGCGCATTTTAGGCTGCAAAACAACAATGTGAAAGGAATGAGATGTAAATTATCTTTGTTTTCTTCAGATGCATTGCATGCCTTAATAATATGAATTACTTTGAGTTTGAGTTTAGCTGGGCAATCATAGCCCAACCACTTCTAAGTCCGACTGTTGCTAATGGTGGTATTAAGGCCAGTGAATTCTATACCTGTGTACAGGTCGGTTAGAAAAGATTCATTAGTAACCATTCTTTGCACAGTGTGTACAGAGACTTTATTTTGCTTCCTATGATGGTATTGTTTGAGCTTGACACATATTACCAATTCATCTTCAAAGTTGTTTTTCCATGATTCTAATTTTTAATATGAAAACTAGAAAATCCTGTGAAAGGTCAAATAAAGCATTTAGATGTTTAGCAGAGTTTTCCATTTTTATTCAAATATTTCTGGTAATCCAAGTGTCAGACACATAGGTGTCTGCCACTTGTCTTTGTTCCAAAAGAACCACACCTTTTCCAAACTGCTGTATCTCTGGTTTGTTTGCCTTATGTCAGTTTACCTTATGATTCCCTGGAGTGAACATGATTACACAAAGAGATACTTTCTCACCATTACTGAAATCAGAGGATAGAGAAAGTTATGCATATTTTCTCCTTTCAAGATCTTTTAAAAACCGCCTATTTGCAATTCGTAGCAAAAAAGATTTGCACAAATATAATTATATTATGATTCAGCTTTTTGTTAGGTGTATCATAAAATCCTTAGCGTTCACTGGAATACAGTTCATACCTGCTTTATCTTATGGATTTTCTACTGATATATCTATTTGCACATGAAAGTTTCTTTTTTGCACCAAAACACCATATTACTTAGCCAACATCCTAAATTTGGATGGCAGTTTTTGGTCTAACCAAATAAGATGTATAAATTGCTAGCTGGTTCTGTGAATCAAAAGTATCTTGAAATACTGACACTTGAATTAATAGTCAAGTTTTTGCTCACAAAGCTTTTATTTATAAGCTGCGAAGGAACTTTCTGTGCTGTGAAGAGGATTAAAGTTCAAAAGTGAAGGGGAGGGGCGCCTGGGTGGCTCAGTCGGTTAAGCGTCCGACTTCGCTCAGGTCATGATCTCACGGTCCGTGGGTTCGAGTCCCGCGTCGGGCTCTGGGCTGACAGCTCAGAGCCTGGAGCCTGTTTCGGATTCTGTGTCTCCCTCTTTCTCTGACCCTCCCCTATTCATGCTCTCTCTCTCTCTCTCTCTCTCTCTCTGTCTCAAAAATAAATAAATGTTAAAAAAAATTAAAAAAAAGTGAAGGGGAAATATTTGACTAGAAGAAGTTAGATGTAAACTTTAGAGAGGGGAAATGGGAAGTTGTGGAATCTCTGTAGAGGTTTGTTTGTTTATTTATTTATGTATTTATTTATTCATTTAAAGAAAAGTCTAGGTAAGTTTATCTTTCTGGGATGATATGGTCTTATTCATCAATGTATTTCTGCTTTAGCACAGCACTTGCACATACTAAGTTCTTAATAAATATGAATGAAAACAGGGATGCCTTCACAGATTCACTTACATTCCTGAGATTTGTGAATGTAGGGAAAACTAAATGAGTTACTTAGGTTTTTAATAAATTATATACATTTGGGGTGCCTGGGTGGCTCAATTGGTTAGGCATCTGACTCTTGATTTTGGCTCAGGTCACAATCTCACATTCATGGGATCGAGACCCGCATTGGGCTATGTGTGGAGCCTGCTTGAGATTCTCTCTCTCTCTCTCTCTCTCTCTCTCTCTCCCTCTCCCTCTTCCCTACTCTCTCTCTAAAATAAAATTTAAATTTTTTAAAAAAAATTTTAAATGATATATTGAGTTTTATCTCCAACTCTAGGTAGTTGCCATGCTGTGATGGCTCCTTGAATCTGTCATTAGATAATAGGAAGCATAGTATGGATTGGAATAGTTTGGCTCCACTATTACTTCATAGAATTCTAGCACCTTCAAATCAAACAGAAGAATTTCCCCAAGATTTTTATACCAATATGCTAGCATTTTACAATAAATATTTCCCTTCTTTTAAATTTGTAGAGCTTGACATCTCAGAAAATGGTCACTCATCTTCTCTGGAATGGAAAAAAGTCTGTTTACATAATCACATATGGTGGCTTATAATTTACAACTCCCTTTGCATGCATTCAGTTCTCAGCAGCCCTGTGTAGTAGGCTGGGAAGATATTTGCCTTACTTCAAAAATGAGGAAGTAGGGGTACCTCGGTGGTCCAGTTGATTGAGCATCTGACTTCGGCTCAGGTCATGATCACAGAGTTGGTGAGTTCTAACCCCACGTGGGGATCTGTGCTGACAGCTCAGAGCCTGGAGCCTGCTTCATATTCTGTGTCTCCCTCTCTCTCTGTCCCTCCCCTGCTCATGCTCTCTCTCTCTCTCTCTCTCAAAAATAAATAAACATTCAAAAATTTTTTAAATGAGGAAGTAGAGAATTAGTATACTTGCTTAAAAAAGCAGTGAGGTAGGGAGATGGAATTAGCATTTCTGCCTGCAGACTCCTATCCAGTTCTCTGTCCTATAAAGAACAATAAGACAGGTGGTACTTTTACCTTTTACAGTTCCTATGAACATGTCTCAATTTTCAGGATAAAACCATGAGTTTGTCATGCAGGGTTTGGATATAAAAAAGCTGAAGTCTAAAGAGGGTAAAGGATATTTCCCAAAGTTAACTATTGGTGGAATCTAACAGGAATCCACATCTCCTGCCTTTAGAAGTCTTAATCATTTTGTGGTTGGCTGGTTGGTTGGTCAGTCAGTCCATTGTTTTTGGACCACAGATGTATTGGATTAGATTAATCATTTCTTTGATTTATGCCACTCTTTCTTCACTAGTCCATGCATAGCTGTGTTTTATTTATATAGCAATTTTTATCGGATAATATACATCCGTGAGTCACCACCCAACCTAATAGCTAAGACATTGACAATTAACCTTCATATAAAATGCCCCCCCATTTCTTTCCCCTGGTTCTCTTTCCCCAGGATCACCAATATTCTGAATACTATATTCCATATAGTACATGATATATATTTATGTTCTTAGGGAGTTGATATATTTTTTAACTTTATGAAAGGTATAACATACTATATGCACTATTTGGGGGATTATATTATGTTGTATATAATTTGGGGGGCCGGTTGCTGTGTAAATGGAGATCTTATTACCTACCAAAACTAGGTAGTCACAGTATACATATACATATACATATATGCACATGTATATATTGTATATATATTTATAATGTAGAAGCTCCATAAAACTATCCAATGTCTTTAACTTGAGATATATCTAAATGCACTCTACCTGTATATTACATACTAAAGATCCATTCATTCAACAAATATTTTTAAAGTACCAACCATGCGGCAGGAGGTATATTGTGCTGATACATCCATGCAAAAGCAGATACACTCCTCTCTGATCGCATGGAAATAACATTGCATAGAGAGAGACAGACAATAAATAAAATATGTAAAATACATGGGATATTAGATGATGTTAAGTGCTAGGGAAAAAAACAAATCATGGAAGGCCTCTAGGGACTGGAGTTTGGAATTTTAAATAGGGTGCTCAAAAATGAATTGAGGGTGGGGTGAAGTGGGTCTTTATTCACTCAATGATAGGTAACTTGTGAGAGCTAAATCAGAACAGAAGTAAACTCAGGGACACCTGGGTGGCTCAGTTGGTTAAGCCTCCGACATGGGCTCAGGTCATGATCTGAGGACCGTGAGTTGGACTCCCGCATGGAGCTCTGTGCTGACAGCTGGGAGCCTGGAGTCTGCCTCGGATTCTGTCTCCCTCTCTCTATACTCCTCCCCTGTTCGCTCTTTCGCTCTCTCTCGCTCTCTCTCTCTCTCAAAAATGAATAACCATTAAAAAATTAAAAAAAAAAAAAAAGAACAGAAGTAAACTCTTCGGAAACCCCCACGCTCAGCCCATTATGTCTGTGCGATGACAGGCTCAGTCGGTATGGATGGCCCTGGAGACACAATGCATTTTCCTCCCACTTTTCTTACATCTGACCATCTACTGTGCCGGAGTCTCAGTGCATGCGGCCGCCGCACCTGAACGCCTTGCGCGACCACCACTCACGGGCACTTTGCCGGCCGCGTGCATGCACCGCCTTCGGGCCTCTCACGGGCCCGCCGGGAACGCGCGCGCGTGCCCGGCCCCGCGGCCTCTCGGCAGAGACGCGGCCGGGAGGGCGGCGCGCGCCCCGCTCGGCAGCTGCTGCGGCGGCTGGTGTGGGCGCTCACGTCAGGGTTGGGAGGAGAAGGGGGTTCGTGACGAAGATAGAGAGACATGAGGCAGCCCGGCAGGAAGCGAGAGAGTTCGGTGGAGGAGTGAGTTTTAGAAACGCCCGGCGAAGCAGGACCTGAGCCTGCGGGTGAGCTTGGCCGCCTGGGCTCCTCATCTCCTCCGCGCGCTCTCCTGTGTCCGCTTTCAGCACCCCGAGCGGAGAACAGTTCCCGGCAGCCTACAGAGCGGCCAGGGGGCCACAGTGGCCGGGCTACCTGGAGCCTTCCACCCGGCTCAGGGGCACTGTCTGAGAACACACTGTGCACGCCGTCTTCTCCCCTCTGTTGGTGTGCAAGTAAACACGAGGGAAAGCATCCGGCGGCCTCAGGGAGCCCTGAAGAAGCCGAAGCAGAATGTACCAGGGACACATGCAGGTAAGACATTTCCACCGAACTGGAAAGAAATCTTGGGGGGCTAATTTAAGAGCAAGGTGACTCACTAAGTTATTGTGGTCAGGCGCTGCCCTCACACAGTTCAACAAGTGAAGTGGTGCAACATGACCATGACATTTCTGTCCAGTAAACTAGACAGGTTTCTGAGGGTGGGAGAAAGGGAGGAACGACCTCGGAACTTCGATTGGGGAAGTTTGTTTTCTGTGCATTCCCTGAGCCTGTTTCTTTAAACAAGATCAAGGAATCCAAACAGAGGAAAACTGGAGATGACTGTGTTTCCGTTGTAATCCTCTATTGATGCAACTCGGCATGTATGTCAACTGAAGGGCAAACAATAATAGAAAGACAAAGCTTTTCCTTTACCATCTGCAAAGGTTTCTTGACAGTTAGAACACTTTGCCACTTTTGTATAATTTTTTAAAGTGATAATTTTTTAAATGGTTTGTGCTGTATTTTCCCCCTTCAGAGAGTGGGACATTGTCACCTATCTCTACAGTCACAGGATGACTTGGGAGGATGAATTTCAAACATATGTCCAAGAGAGTCTAATGTTTTTCAGGGAAGATGCTGCCTCTGGTTGTTAATGCTCATCTGAGCTGAGCCTCTGCTTCTCTCTGATGCACTCTACTCTCTTGGGAAAAATTATTTTAACCTTGACTTCAGTTCTCATTCACATGGTTGGTTCTTCCTTACAAAGGCAGCTGTACACTTTGGGGAAAAAAAATACTAACTCAGCTTCCTAAAGTATGAACTGAGCTCTTTTTGCTGTTCTAAATGCTTTAGTCATCAGGTTTGATGTTTGGAGTTCCTTTCCATTCCAAAGATGGTCAAATATAGTCATCATATGTGGTATCTTCACACTAGTGTGTAACATGTGTGAATATTGACGGTGTTGCTTCTGTGTCTTTGGAGCAATTGAAAATAGGTAGATATATTATTGCATTCATAATTTAGTATTACCAAATATTTAATTTCTAAGTCTGTGGGGAAATTCTCTTAGACTGTAATTTATTTTTATATAAAACGGTATTAATCAGTGTCATAAGTTTTGTAAGATTTCTGAATCAGCACTATCAGAATTCCAAAACCATTTCCCATATTACTGACATCATCCTGTTTGAAAATTATTAATGGAATTCTATCACAGTTGATGGACAATAATTAGTCACTGAAGTATATTTCTAAGTATATATAATAGATATGGTCTACATGTTTCTTATTAAAGCTACGTTAATTGGAAAGTTTAACAACAAAGGAGCATTCAAACATTCAGAAATGTTGAATTCAGACTGCTGAAAAAATTAACAAAGGATCATTACTATAGTTTTATGTTTCATATGTCCCTAAGAATGATACTTACAATTTTCTATATTATCTATTTATTATCCCTAAGCAGTTTCTTCACTGGAGTAAAATAGGAAGGTTTTACTGAATAGTGTCAATCTTCAGAAAATTGCTCATTCACACAAAATTCACAATTGGTTACTCGGGGAATTTACAAAAACTTTTCACATTATTTTTTTGTTGTTTAAAATACGTTTTTGTGAATGAAGAATTGAAGCAACAGTCTGGTAAATCCAGGCACCCAAAAACAATTCTAACCCAGTTTTCTGAATATTTCGAGGGAGGATGTTAGTGAAACTTGAATCACCTAGAGAACAATGTCTGAGGGTTTCATTTTACTTTGGAAGAATAAACAATATGTAAGATTCTGCACATGCTCCCAACTTCACGTTTTTGGTTTTTTTTGCTTGTGCACTACTGTAACAGCAAATATGATGGCTTGCAGTAAAACTCACAAATCTTTGCTGCCAAGCTTAACTTGAAAACATTACTAAATAAAGACTGTAATCAATATGCTTGCCAAAATTTCAGAGCACAATACTTTTTTTCCCTATTTACTATTGACCATTAATGTTAAATATAAAGCTTCTATGGTTTTAATAGTGTAGTAGCTATTAAATGATATATATGATCATCTGAGTGGGATTTCCTCTCCCCCAGAAATAATGCCTATTACAACCTGATTTATAATATTTGCTTACATTTGAAAAGGCCAGTCTTATTCCCAGAGAATAGTATTGAGCCTGTAGACAAAATCTCCATTGTGCTGATATATTCAGGGTAAATAAAGAAGCCTTCCTTATCAGAGATAGCACCATCTTTCTGTGTGTCCCTGATGGTAATCACAAAGGAGCAGACATATAGTCCAAACACTCCAAAATTTTAATTTTTAATTTTTTAATTTGTGATTAAAAATCTGAATATTTATTTGGTAAATTGGACTAGGAATGAGTAGATTTACTAACACTTCTGCCAACTTTGGAGTTCATTTGAAACACTGGTGTTACTTGGCTGATATCTTAAAATGAGAGTGAAAAAAAACATTTGCAATCATTAGCTGTGCCTTCTAATTCTTCTCTTTTCTGTAGAGATTTTAAAATAAAATGTTTGTAAATAGGCAGTCTTGAGTGGGGAAGGTATTCACAAGAAGCCTTAAAAAATAGTTTAATTTAAAAACTCCTGGAGTGCCTTTGTTTTTACAACTAAATGATTTTGTAAATAAAATCTATTAAGTCTTTCACATATAGCTAATTTTCCAGTTTACCATAGAACCTGAATTCATTTTAGAAGCCACAGACTTTCAAAAGCATACTCTGCTAGCACCTTTGAAGATAAAAGTTGACATCCATTGTAGATAGATAAAGCAGAGCATGGCAGCATATATTTCTTGGTTTCATAGTAAATGCCACAGGTATATTTCTTAGGAGCAGGGTCCTAGAGTTGCACTGTTTTCCAACTGCCTCACTAGTTATTTCCAAGGGGAATTTATCACCCAAGCAACTTAAGCAAAGCTCGTTTCCTTAGTGACTATTTTAGGTTTACTTTTTTTTTCCTTTTGACCAAGAGGGCCAATGGTGATTAAATATATTTTAGAATCAGTTCAGACCAAACTCTTTAATCCTATTAGATACCCTTCAGTCTTAATCCTTTCAATACCTCTGTATGCTCTGTACTGCAATGCTTATTTGTACATGTGCATGTGAATTAACAGTGCCAATTAGAGCAAAATAATTACATGTCTCTGAATATTTCCTTAGCCGAACTTTTTTTTCTGGGAAGGTATAAATATAGACCAATGTAATTTCAATTTTGAACTGAGGGTTTGTTTTTTTTTTTAATGAAGCATCCTCAGTAATGCTTTTGTTATAAAAGAAAATTATTTCAGAAGGCAGTCAAACAAAAAATCTAATTGTAATGGTAACTGATCTTCATTATGAGCCTTCAAACCAGACTTTTTTTTATTTATTTAAGCTGGCTAAGGAAACATTCCACATCCTTTGGCTTCACAAGACATTAACTAAATAAAATTTAAGTGACAATAATTGTAAGATTATTAACAGCTCTAAAGTAGCCATTTTATTTGTTTTCCCCAAAGGATTTTTGTGTTTGTATTTATTTTTGACATTACTTAGCTTTAAAAAAAAATCTTCATGAAGGGGAACAGGTTGGGTAACATGAATTATGCTAATAAAGTAGATCTGGCCACAGGAGATTCATTTAGTTTCACTAGAAACGACAAATATAAGAAGCCAATCCAAGATAAGATTATAAAATGTTATTTCAACATCTGTGATAGTAGTTTGTCATAATTGAGACCCTCAAGCAAAACTGTAAACTAAGTAATATTTGTCATGGGTATTTCCACTTCTCTAGAAGATCCATTTTCTCTTCCTTGATGCCACCATTTTCTATCCTATGTCATTCCCTTTATCAACCTTTTGCTAATAAAGATATAATTAATACTAATACACCACATATACACATACACACACCCTGCAGTGGTATTTGCATTTTCAGAGGAGAATCTTTGAAGATTAGCTTGCTGGAGGGAATGTTTTAAAGAAAATGAGGTAATGCTGACCTGAGACTGGGGTTGGTTGTTTTGGTCAGATGTA
Organism: Panthera pardus; assembly: GCF_024362965.1. Lineage (NCBI taxonomy): Eukaryota > Metazoa > Chordata > Mammalia > Carnivora > Felidae > Panthera > Panthera pardus. The sequence continues at coordinate 86,104,798 of NW_026526721.1, forward strand.
GCTGCTGCCTTTCCCTTTCCCCCATCTCAAATGGCACCTGCCCAACCTCCTCAAGGTCTTCCTATGAATGATAATCAGCATTAATACTCATTTATTGAATTAATGTATTGTATGAAATAGTATTAACTAGAATTCTGCTGAAGGAAATGCATGTACAGTGGGGCTCATGCTCAAATTATGACACAAGCTCCAGCAAGATGTTGAAGTGCTTTCTGATACATTTATAGCAAATGTGCTTGATATGGGAGTAATAGTGAGCTTCTAACACTTAAAATTATAATACTTATGGTATAATATTGATTAACCTGAAAACATCATTCCCCAGTCATACTGGCCAACAGTTTATATAATACACTTACTAAAAGACACACAATATGTTCTTCTGAGATTTTGTTTATGGTTTATAAACATTCTTCCTAAAAACACATGTTTTAAGGAAAAAACCTCCAGCACATGAATGTTTTGATTATAACACATTTTTAAAGTAAAGACTAAGAAAAAGTTAGAAGAGAACTTGTTAATTTTAAAATCTTGAATATCTAGTATTACTACAGCCAACCTAGGAAACATTAAGGTGTGATGTATCATGTAGTCAAAACATCTGGCAGTCTCCTTTTTCACACTTTTCATTGAGATCACATGTTGCCAACACAGGCATAAGCTAGAGCTGTTTAAAGGTTTTATATTCTAGAATTAACTTCTTGATGCACCCATGGAATAACTAGTGTGCATTTCCTACATTACAAGTGAAGGTAAGCCCCACTTTAATGTTTCCTTATTAAGAGACTTAAGTCCAATCTGAGTGTTTTGTGGCATCTAAACATGCTATAATTTCAAATACACTGATAGAGGAAATGGGGTTGCTAAATTTCTGAAAATGTATCACCTTTTTATAATTCAGAATTTATTTACTACAGCATGTAACCCACGTATCAGGTACCAAGACCAGAGTGCTATGAATTAAGGGTTACATTTCTGTTAATGACCCCTTCCTTCATCTCCACCTCACCCATTTCCACCCCTCTTCCCTGTGCCATCTCCTTTACTAAGGAAACCAAATGGAAAACTTCTTTCCCCATTCTATTCAGAAAAATCTTTGTGTTTTATATATTAGCATATTATACAGGAAGATAGTTAATACCCTATTGGTTAAATATCCAGATCATTGCTGAGTGTTGAGACCTCAGAGTATAATATAACACACTGGCAGTGTTGTCTTAGTATGTCATTTTTGACTGATCTTTATAAGTACCAGTATACTACTTCTGTTGAAACTCCATTAGATAAATGACCATTATTATTCTCCGTGTGAAATTTTACTAAAATGATCATTCCTATGTACAATTTTTAGGCAATCACTGTTAGAGATTGCACAGATGAAAAAAAAAAGTGAGCTCATTTAGAGAGGAAGAGGCTAGTTATCCACCATTTCATTCAAGAGTAACATATAGAAGCTTGCCAGCAGCTCTGAAATGGGGGGAACCTGAGCCAAGTGGGAGAGTTTGCATTGAAGGTGCTTACAGAACTCCCCCAAACCCCTGCTCATGCATAGATTCCTCTGAAAAACAATAAAAACAATAACAACAACAGGAAAACCCTGCAAATGGGACTTGGTGTAGTGAAAAAAAATTTTTTTCCAAATAGAATGCCATATGGTGATCTATAAAGTCATGAAGATTCCAAGAGATGATTGGTGTTGTAATGCCAGAAATCTACCTAGGTAACCACAAAATTCCCACTCTCACACACCCTCTTAAAATTTGTGTACTTTTTAAAGCAACTGGTATGGTAGAGGAATTCAAACCATTTTATATGATTAATTATTGAAGGAACTGGAGATGTTTAGTTTGGAAAGTAAAGACTCAAAGAGACCGCGATGACTCTATATAAATGCTTGAAGAATCATCATGCAGGAAGAGGCTAGAATTGTTTTGTATGGTCTTGAGGGTTAAAACTGGTATTGTATCAGGGTGAAATAAAAATCCCTGTGATAATAAAAAGACCCTGGATACATTACCCAGTTGCTACTGAGTGAGATGCCTGTTTGGAGATGGACAAAGCCTAGAACGAAGGGAAGAGAGCTGAAGGTAGGCATGGGTCCCTGTGCACACACAAGCTTCTGTTCCTAGGCCATTATGCCTTGTGGGAAAAAATCCAATAAAAAGCACCATAAGATGGTATATGTGTTTGTGTGTGCATGTCTGTGTGTCGTGCCAAAAATAGTTATAGTCGAAGTAATGATCTAAAATAATCAAAATTCATGATATGCTGGGGGATTAATTCATGGCTGCCTAGAAGTAGACAGAGCCATGCCAGTAGGCAAAATGATCAAAAGTAGTAAAAGGTCAGAAAATATGGAAGCTCTTTAAGGAAAAAAGAGACAGGAAAACATTTAAACATCATGAGAAGACGAAGCTGCTGGAGTTGTGAAACATCTTTTTACCTCCTTTCACATGGGTGTTAACTGTAACATGCATGCTTATACTGAATAATATCCTTTGGTCACATGGGAATGTAACATCTGATTGGGCAGGTGATTATGTGCACATGAAACACTTGGGAGTTTGTTGGAAATGCAGAATCTCAGTTCCCACACCAGACCTACTGAATCAGAAATGAAATTCCTCAAGATACCCAGTGATTGATTGATATATGATTGATATATATGTATGTATATATATGTGTGTGTATATATGTATATATATGTATGTATATATATGGAATGGAAATAATGTATACATACATACATATATATATGTATGTGTGTGTATATATATATATATATATATATATATATATATATATATATTTTGATGTTTGAGAAGCACTTGTCTGAAAACATTTACATGGAGAACAAGGCCTGATTTGTTGCACTGAGACCCTAGCAAAAAGCTTGATTCTTGGGTAGCTTTCTGAGATCACAGAGACATGATGATGTCCCTGACAGAGGGGCTGATAAAAGCAACTATCACAATTATGTTTGAATAGAGTTTCCTCCTTATATCAGTATCATAACCTCCACCCAGTTGGTTGTAGTTTTTCAGTCTGGAGAAACACAAAAAACCTATTATATTCCACCTGAATAAAACAAACCTTCAAGTAGCTAGAGAATTATCATGTCCTCATCCCATTAAATCTTTTCTTCTCCAAGATAAACAACCCAGTTCACTCAATAATTTTTCATGATGACATTTTTGATGTTTTAATGGCTCCACGAAAGTATGGCCCTCTGAGCAAGATACACTACTCAAGATGTGACCTGACCAATGCCAAGCCTGTGAGACTGTTTAACTCTTGGGAAAGACATCTATTCAGACAGCTTTACGATCTCTAGACTAAATTGTTCTCCAAATTGTTTTGATGTTTCTATTCTCTGAATAACTTGGGAGTTATCTCACAGTTGCTAATCTTTATACCAGAATAATCTTGGATCCAAATGTCCTCATTAGAATATTCTAGGTTAACAGTTCCTTATGTCTCCAACAATTGCACTCATGTTCAGTTTTGGGGTCATAAAATCCCGAGTTTGAAAGACTCTTGAAAGTGTTGTGTTCAACCATCTCATTTCACAGATGATGAAATTAAGATTCAGAAAAGTAAAAAAATTGCTCACAAAGTCCCACACAAGTTAGCAGAGCTAGCACTTGAGGGAAAGCTGCCTTCCCCCAGTGTGCTATTTCCATTAAACTATTTTTCTTTATTTCGATATTTATTACAAGCAAAAAAAAAATCTAAGTGAAAAATAAACAGTATAATAAACTGCTCAATATCCCCAAATATCTTGGTGTTTAGCATTTAGTCACAAAAATTGATATTTTTCTGCTTTTCAGTTTTAGTCTATTTGATATTTTATATATTCAGTTTGGTAGTCATTTGGTTGACAGTGGAAGAAAGTCTGATCTGTGCATGTGTTTTAAAAGTGGAATGAGGCACGGTGAAAAGTTGTATCATTTGTTAAAGGTGTTTCTCCTTGGACTGACTTGATTGACCATTTGAGTAAACTGGTTGGAGTCTTGGTGGTTTGATAAGTTCTTGGAACTAGCTGCCTAAATATACAAGTTAATCAGCCTTGGGGTTCTTAGCTGTAAGCATTGGAAACCAACTCTGGCTCCTTTAAGCAGAAAGGGGATTTATGAAAAGTATATACTGACAATTAATAAACATAGGAGGAATGATGAAAATCAAAAAATCACCATTTTGCGATCCTCATAGTAAAAATTGATTCAAGCAAGAATGATAAATGGATGCTGAATCTGAGCTGAGGAAGGGGGCAGTTCGAGGAGAAACAGGACATTTATATAACATCAAAATATCAACCATCTAAATTACAAGAGAAAAATATAATAACTTTTCAGTGAAGAAATTGGACAACATCCTAACTAAGTAATCAAAATCAACATCACCAATATGGTAGTCATCTGCATATTACCTCTGGATGTGATGCCCTGAGAAGGACACAATATCACTCATATAATATTACTGCTAAGAATTAGCAACTTGAATCTAATCATGAGAAAATCTCAGACAAACCCCAAATGAGGGATATTCTATAAAATAAACAGATTATTTTTTCAAATGTGTCAATATCTTGAAAAACAAGGAAAAACTGATATATTTACACATTAAAAGAAGACTTAAGAGATATGACAAGTAAATGCAATATATGATCCTGTGTTGGATCGTGGACTGGGAAAGAAAATTGTTATAGAGCACACTGTTGGCATAATTGAAATATGAATATAGACTGGAGATTAGATTAATATTAGTGTTACATTTCCTGAATTTGATAACTAAACTGTGGCTGAGTAAGAGAATACCCTTGTTTTTAGGAAATACATGCTGCAATATAAGGAGGTAAAGGGGCGTAGCGTATGTAACCTACTCTAAAGTGATTTAGAATAATGTAAATAATACTATGTATAATATAATTACATAAAGAGAGTGGAAGAGAGAGAAACAGAGAAAGAGAAAGAAAAATATAGGAAATGTTAAGAATTGGTAAATCTGGGGAAAGGGTATTATGGAAGCCCATTGTTCTATACATGCAGTTTTTTTGTAGCTAGATATTTTTTCAAAATAAAAAGTTTCTAAAAGTGTTTTTTTTTTAAGTACATTGGGGCACTCACAGACTTCTAGAACTAGGCTTGGGATGGAGAGACCAGGCATCAGGCAGGGCACAGCCTCAGTCAAACCTCAAACCAGGCTAGTGCAGACCCCACTGCTGTCCTCACAGAAAAGAAACCTCAGTTTGCACCCTTATACCCTAGACTTGGGCACTGGTTCAGCTGTTCCTCACTGCTGCTGCTTCCACGGAAACCCCTGTTGGATCTTCAGCTGCTCCCCCACCCATTTCCAGGATGAATTCTCTACTGTGACTGCTTCTGTGTGCCCCGAAAATCCCAATTCAAAGTGGGGACAGATGTGGCTGGTTGGTGGAGCTGAATCACACATCCATACCCTATTTGCAAGGTAGTTTGGAAAAGTTCATATCTGCTTACCACCAAGACTCCAAAGGTAGGCGATTTTCCAAATACAGAGTTTATTTGGGAAAGTTAAAAAAAAAAAAGTCAATGCCCACTATTACATGTTATAGATATTGCTTGAAAGTAAAATAGATGCCTCTCTATATTGACTTGACTAAAGTCAAGTCTGCCTTCAGAGAGAATAGTTAAAAGAAAATAATTTTCTTTAACCTTTTGTTTGGTGCTGCCTGCTATTACATGCAGGCCTATAGAATACAGTAAAACTAGAATATATTGGTTTATTAAATCATGCAGCAAAGAAAAACAGAATGATCCCTCCATCATCCATCAATGTCCATCTACTGCTCACTCCTATTCTTTTTGAAAAATTGGAAAGAGCTCTGTGAAGAATTTAGTAATTAATCAGGGAATTAAAATACATATCATGTACTTTAGTGATAAGAACATTTTTTTCTCCATATGCAGGAATTTAATGTGGAAAACTGGACACGTTGGTGTTTCATATTCATTCAAAGGATGATTATAATAAAAATGCCCTGTGATTTGAGTCTTTAATTACTGATATGCAATCTATTATATAAGTCTTTAGTAAGATATATGTAAGACAAAAAAAAGCGTTCTTAAGCTTGAGGCAAGATTAAATGAAAATAGAAGCTTAGAAATATAAAGGTCTTTGGAGTTCATATAGCACAACTTTTTCACTTCATATATGAGGAAAGTGAGGGCTAGGTCTTGATGGAACTAATTGCCTCTCCTCAAAATGGAAAAAAAGTATGCTGAAAGCCTTTTGATGGCATGTATCATACATCACTTAATAATCCTCATACCTGAAGAGGCACAACATACTTGTGCTCCAGGATCAGACAGCCCCAAGTCCAAACCCTGGCTTCCCTAACATATTGTCTGTGTGATCTTGCTCTAATAATGTACCTTCTCTAAACCAATAAATGTACCCATACATTGTGATGACTTACTCAGGATTAGCTCTTTTGTTTTTATGGAACTGGCAAAGTGTTTTCTATACATTGTGTGTGAAGGAAGAGGTTCTGCCATAGCAGTGCCTGTCATAATTGGTTGTCTGCAGTAGTGGCAGACGCTTGATTTTCTTGTTCTCTCACTGTGCTGCATGTCTTTTTCATTTCCCCATCCCAAACGCTTGCCTTCTGTACACTGAATATTCACTCATCCTTCAATATTGCACTTAAATGTTATCTCTTCAGTGAGTGCTCTTCTGTGCCCCCACCAGTGTTCTCCCATATTCTCCCACACAATGCAGAATTAGCGATCTCCTCCTCAATGTTTCCTTAACATATTAAATTCATCACTAATACAAATAATTACCATATAGCTTTAATTACTTGTTTCTGTCAATCTCCCCAACTAGTAAGCCTATCTGTGGCAGCGACTATATCCAATATATCTTTGTATTCCTGGAGACTATTAGAATTAGGTACATAGTATTAATGTAGTATTTACTGAATGAATGAATGAATGAATGAATGAATGAATGAATTAAATACTGAGAAGAGTCCCTTACTGTCCTGAATAAGGACTCCAAAGTGCGATTGGGATAGTCTTCCTGATTCTAAGACACACACAGCCCCAGAATCTGGTCTATTCCCATGATTTTCAGGAGTGAATGCATATGAAGTGAAGTTTCCACACACTTGAAAGGGAATCAATTACAGGGAAACCTTATAAACCTTATAATTAGATTGCCACTGTAATTAACCAACACTCTGCTGTCAAAGCAGTCTACGCAATTTAATGGGTTCAAACCCTTTAAAGCCTGAGGACAGTCTGGAGCTGCAGACTTAGAAATGTAATAGATTCTCCTAATGGTTTCTAACTATATCTCTAAGTGACCAAGGTCATTTGGAATTAGAATCCATGCCTCTAAGGTTCTAGACACCTCTTCACCAGCTCAGATAGTTGTCAACAGAGATGTTGATCATAATGCTAACACACACACCCGTGAGACCGCTGAGATGACAGAACATCAGTTAGAACTGCCCTAGGAGGCCGTCATTTGCTTACACCCAGTTGTAAGAGGTTGCTTATACCTCCAGACCTCACCTCCCCATTTACACACACACACACACACACACACGCGTGCACACACACACACACACACATTATTCCAAGGATCCAAGGAAGGAGCTGCACTCACAATGGTCATCCAAGGGACATGTCAATTTTGTAAGACTATCTGAATATGGAGATCTTCTTATGTTTCCCACAGTTACTTTGACATGGGAGCCTGAGATATGTAGGAGCAATTCTTCCCATCAGGTACAGGGTAAAAAGATTCAAACATTACATGTCAAAGCTTTCTCTAATAAGAGAGAAGAAATAACTATGCCAGTGATATGTGTCCCACTTCTGATCAGATTATAAAAAGGGATCTTCCCTGGGGAGCCAAATACATGGACTCTCTTTTTTCCTGGAGGACACAGTCTCACACCCAGTCACATGATTTAGAAAGTGGAGTTAGGGGGTTGGATTTCAGACCTGACTAGTGCCCTCTCATCCAGACATCCTTGTACAACCAATATGTACAATCATATGTATGACTCTGAAGAGGGTCTCCTCTATTAACATTCTAATCTGTGGTGTGTGTGTGTGTGCGTGTGCGTGTGTTTGTGTGAAAGGGCATGATGAAAGGTGAAGAAGTGAGCTCTATTTTATCAAAGATATTCAAACACAGATTGGATGTGGGTTTACTAGTCTTTATGGAAGATGGTTGGCTTAGAGGATTACTGACTTTCCTTCCAGCTCTAGGATTCTATTTTTATCAAGCCCTTAATTAGTGATACAATACATCTCTGAATGTTGGTCAGGGCAGATTTCCCCAGTTCACTAATAACAATATCTTGGAAAATAAATTAAAAGGCTTTGCTAACATCAAGATACTTGTTATTTCTTATGAAGTCAAAGATCAACCTTCCCTAATTCTTCAAGGGATGTAATGCTTGGGAGGATCCTGCCATACCTCTTCCCCTACCCTTATTCTGCAAATGACAAGAGATATTTTTCTACAAAGCTATCCTCAATATGGAAGAACTCTCAGCTATAATAGAATACTGATTATCTTTGCTACAATAGTCACATTTTGTGAGAGCCTTATAAAAGTTAATCTTTAGAATGCTTTAGTGAGGTTGGCATAGGATAGATATTTTATCTTTGTTATAATGATAGAGAGAATGCAACTGACAAGGTTTGAGTGCCTCACCCAAACCCCTACATCAAATCAATTGGGAGACCAAAATTTGGGTCTATCTGGTTTTTTTACTCTATTTCTTGAGCCTACATAGCAAATTCAGGTCACATCTCTACATCAGTACCTCACCTATTCCAAACTGACTCAACTAACAGTGAGGGTACAAAAAAGATTTTGCAAGTTTTCTGGAATATTGCATGGTCTTGGAGGATAGAAATCTCTGAGGCATTCTTTCTGTCATTTATACAGGACAAGTACTAAATCCATACAGCTTTATCAGTTCTCTGAATTCAGCATCTGCATATATTTATTTAGTACCTTGAGAGTACCTTTGTGTGTGATGGGGTACACTCTCCTAGTGGAGTACAGGGCAGCTGTGAAACATCCATATTTTTGTACAGAAAGCCTCCCTAGAATCAAAATACCCAGCAAGCCACGAAAATAGTGAAGCTGTGGGATTAACCAGAGCTCAGAAGCCCAGTGTAGAGTCCCTCTGTGTTGCATGTATAGAAGCAGAATCTTGGGTTGTGTGTATAAATTAAGCCAAGATGTCCCCCCTCCAAAATCTGTCACTTACCTAAATATTTAACTTTTATGTTTTACTTTTTATTTTTAAAAAATTCAAGGGGCTCCTGGGTGGCTCCGTTAGTTGGGCATCAGGTTCTTGATTTTGGCTCAGGTCACGATCTCATGGTTCATGGGATCGAGCTCTGCATGGGGCTCCGTGCTGTCACACGGAGCCTCCTTGGGATTCTTTTTCCCTCTCTCTCTGTCCCTCCATTGCTTGCATGTGCATGCGTGCACTTTCTCTTTCTCTCTCAAAAAATAATAATAATAACAATAATAAAAAAATAAAATAAAATAAAATACGTGACTTCAGTATTGAAAAATTAGTCACTGTTTACTTGGGGGAGGTCTCTTATTTTCTTCCTCTCTTAGACATCCGTTTTTTCAGGGAACGAGCAAATTCCAGCTTTGTTGAAAGAGAACTTCTAAATGGCAAGATCAAGATTACTGTGAAGGAAATATACATAGCTCTTACTAATCTCAATTGATGTTAAAATATCTGTTTAAAATGGAGACACTGCAAAGCATAAGAGACTCTTAAAAACTGAGAACAAACTGAGGGTTGATGGGGAGTGGGAGGGCACCTTTTGGGATGCCCTGGGTATTGTATGGAAACCAATTTGACAATAAATTTCATATATTGAAAATAAATAAATAAATAAAAATAAAAAATAAAATAAATAATAAATAAATAAATAAATAAATAAAAATTAAATGGAGTCACTGGTCCCTGATTTCTTGAAATTGATTTTGAACTTTCCATTACTTTAGGAGCAGAAGGTCAAAATTAACATTATAAAAATCAGAATGTGATAGTATTGATCAACTAATTCAATGTAAAATTAAAAGTACCAAAATAAAAGTCATAATTTCTTTCATAGTTGATTTTATTCAAATTAATCTTTCAGGGATCAACTCCCAGCACGTTCATGTAATTTTTCCCTGGTTTCAGAATCAATGATAAAAGAATTTAAATGTTCTGTGTTATGTAAAGGAAGCATTAACTAATGTTCTGTCTTAAGAGTTAAAGTACAGTCTTTTGCACCTAGTTTGTCAAGTTATTTTAGCTGTAGCTTGTACTGTACATAATTCTGCCATTTTACTTACTTTTTAAACTAATTCTTCCATTTTTAAGAAATGGATAGTCAGCCTGTTTGCAGGTAAGGAAATGTTAAAGTAGCTAAGCTGAAAACATAGTTAATCTGGCATCTGTGCTCATCTTAAATATATATCTACAAACAAGTTATTTTTTTCCAACTAAATACCAGTATCACTAACTGACCACCTCTACCTGGTCCAACCCAAAATCAATATGTCTCAAACTGGATGTATTATCACCACCAACAACCTCCACAGTCTGCCTCTTCTCTTGTTTTCCAAGATTGTTTAATAGAACCACCATCTACTCAGTTACCTAAATTAGAAACCAGGAGCCATTCTCTCCTCTTCCTCCTTCATCTGTACTCCTCTTTCTTTCTTACTCCCAGAATCAAATCTAAATGTTCTAGCCCTTGCTTCCTAATTCACTCCTACCCTGCGCTGTCTCTCCATCCTAACAGCCATCATCTTAGATTACTTTATCACCCTTACCTAAAGAGTCACTCTGTGCCCCCCCACCCCCGCCCCTGCCTCCAGCCCCACAGCTAGTCCTTTTGTTCAGGGTCACATGTATTCTACCACTATCTTTGCTACAGCATTGATTTGATCATATCACTCCTCTATTTAAAGTCCTTTCAAGGTGCAGCATCATCTGTAACAGTGTTTTTCCAAATGCAATCTTTGATTGAATTGTTATCTACAATATCTGTTTAAAATCCAGATTCTTGGACCCCACTGCAGCCCTATCGAATCAGCCTCCATGAGAGTAAGGCCTGGAAATTTTCACTTTAACACTGTGCAGGTGAATTTAATGCACACTGAAATGTGAAAACACTGGCCTCCAGAATAAGATACGACTTGAAGGGCCCACTTTCTGGCCTTCTCATTTACAGCTTCCCCATGAGCACTCTGGACCCTAGTCTTGCTAAATTTTGGTGTTTCCCCAACTGCATCTGTGCTTCCATGTCTCTGGCCTTCTGTAATGATGTTCTCTCTGACCAAAACACTCACCATCTCACCAGCTTGGTTAATCCCTCTTCATCCTTCAGAACTCAGGTCAAGGGTTATTTCCTACAGTGAGTCTTTCCTGAGTTGCCAGGACTGAGGTAGATACCCTCCTCTATGCTTTCTTACACCATGTGCTTGTGCAGACCTGTGTCTTACCTCCCCTCACCCTATTCTCTGCTGAGTTCCCTTGGCTGTGTCTTGTTCATTTTTCAATCCTGGTGCCTAGCACAGAGCCTCTTTATGGTGAGTCAGCAATGCATGTTGGATTAAGTCATGAATCACTGAACTAATTCATCTTTTAATTAGCCTAAATTCATCTATTCAGTTTGATTTAAACTTCTGAAGTTTCTCGTAGACCAGTATAGACTGAACATCTTATCTGGGAACTTTGCAGATAGAATTAAATTAAATTATGAAAATGAACTATAGGCATACCTCATTTTATTGCACCTCACTTTATTGTGCTTCACAGGCATTGTTCTTTTTACAAATTGAAGGTTTGTAGCAATCCTGCATCAAGCAAGTCTAGTGGTGCCATTTTTCCAACAGCATTTGCTCACTTCATGTCTCTGTGTCACATTTTGATAATTCTCACAATATTTCAAACTTTTTCATTATTAGTATATTTGTTATGGTGATTTGTGATCAGTGACCTTTGGTATTACTATAGTAATTGTTTTGGTGCACCACAAACCATGCCCATATAAGACAGTGAACTTAATCAATAAATGTTGTATGTGGTCTGACTACTCCACCAACTGACCATTCCCCTGTCTCTCTCCTCCTCCTTTGTCCTCTGTATTCCCTAACATGCACAACAGTATTTAAATTAGGCCAGTCACCCTAGGATGACCTCTAAGTGTTCAAGTGAAAGGAAGATCACACATCTCTCACTTTAAATGAAAAGCTAGAAATGATTAAACTTACTGAGAAGGGTATGTCAAAAGCTGAGATAGGCCAAAAGCTATACCTCTTGCACCAAACAGTTAGCCAAGTTGTGAATGCAAAGAAAAAGTTTTTGAAGGGAAATTAAAACTGCTAGTCCAAGTGAACACATGAATGATAAGAAAGCAAAACAGCCTTATTGATGATATAAATCAAGTTAGAGCAATATGAATAGAAGATCAAACTGGCTACAATGTTCCCTTAAGCCAACACCTAATTCAGAGTAAGGCCCTAACTCTTCTCAATTCTATGAAGGCTGAGATAGGCAAGGAAGAAGCAGAAGAAAAGTTCAAAGTTAGCAGAGGTTGGTTCATGAGGTTTAAGGAAAGAAGCCGTGTCCATAATATGAAAATACAAGGTAAAGTAGCAAGTACTGATGTAGAAGTCACAGCAAGCTATCCATAAGATCTAGCTAGAACAGTTAATAAAAGTGACTACATACACTAAATAATAGATTTTCATCATAGACAAAATAACCTTCTATTGGAAGAAGATGCCATCTAGGACTTTCATAGCTAGAGAGAAGTCATTGCCTGGCCTCAAACTTCAAACACAGGCTTGACTCTCTTATTAGGGGCCAGTGCAGCTGGTGACTTTAAGTTGAAGCAATGCTCATTGACCGTTCCAAAAATCTTATGGCCCTTAAGAATTATGCTAAATCTACTCTGCCTCTCTCCTATAAATGAAACAACAAAGCCTAGATGACAGCACATCTGTTTACAACATGGCTTACTGAATATTTTAAGCCCACTATTGAGACCTTCTGCTCAGAAAAAAAATTCCTTTCAAACTATTACTGCTCATTGACAATGCGCTTGGACACCCAAGAACTCTGATGGAGATGAACCACAAGATTAATGTTTTCTTCATGCCTGCTACCACAACATCCGTTGTGCAATCAAGGAGTAATTTTGACTTTCAAGTCTTATTATTTAAGAAATACATTTTGTAAGGCTATAGCTGCCATAGATAGTGATTCCTCTAATGGATCTGGGCAAAGTAAATCAAAAACCTCTGGAAAAGAATTCATCGTTCTAGATGTCATTAAGAACATTTGTGATTCATGGAAAGATCTCAAAATATCAACATTAACAGAGTTTAGAAGATGATGACTTTGAGGAGTTCATGAAGGAAGTAACTGCAGATGTGGTAGAAACAGTAAGAGAAATAGAATTCAAAATGAAACCTGAAGATGTGACTGAATTGCTACAATCTCATGATGAAACTTTAACAGATGAGTAGTTGAGTAGTTGCTTCCTATGGATGTGCAGAGAAAGTGGTTTCTTGAGATGGAATCTACTCCTGGTGAAGATGTTGTGAAGATGGTTTAGAATACTACATATACTTAGTTGTAAAGCAGTGGTAGGATTTGAGAGGATTGACTTCAATTTTGAAAGAAGTTCCACTGTTGGTAAAATGCTGTCAAACAGCATTGCATGCTACAGAGGAATTGTTCATAAAAAAGGGGTCAGTCGATGTAGCAGATTTCATTATTGTATGATTTTAAGAAATTGCCACAGCCCCTCCAACCTTCAGCAATGACCACCCTGATCAGTCAGCAGCCAGCAACATCAAGACAAACCCTCCACCAGCAAAAAGATTATGACTTGCTGAAAGCTCAGATGATGGTTAACATTTTTTAGCAATAAAGTATTTTTAATTAAAGTATGTACATTGTTTTATTAGACATAATGCTATTTATTATACACTTAATAGACTACAGTATAGTGTAAACATATTTTTTATATGTACTGTGAAACCATAAAATTCATTTGACTCACTTCATTGCTAGCTTCTGCAACCGAACATGCAAGATCTCTAAGTAATGGGTATATTTCCTTTAAAAAACATTAATCCTGGGACGCCTGGGTGGCTCAGTCAGTTGGGCATCTGACTTCGGCTCAGATCATGATCTCGCACTTCGTGAGTTCGAGCCCCACATCAGGCTCCATGCTGACAGCTCAGAGCCTGGAGCCTGCTTTGGATTCTGTGTCTCCCTCTCTCTCTGTTCCTCCCCTGCTTGTACTCTGTCTCTCTCGCTTTTAAAAAATAAATAAACATTAAAAAAATTTTTTTTTAATCATTAATCCTGAGTAATGCATTCAAATGTCTGTCTGATTAATGAAGAGGGGTGGGGCAGGTGTGAGAAACCAAATAAAAGGAGCCAGTGGGCAAAAAAATTGGATCCCAGGACTCTTTTGGCCTAACTACTATAGGATTTGGGGAACACCTTTGAATCTCTGAGAGTCCCAGTTTTCTAATTCACAAAATAACTAAACAGAATTTTAATTTTTCCCCAGTACTATTATTTTATTATTCTAAACCAAAATTTAGTAAATTAGCATTTTGAAATATTTTAATGGAATAAAAAAGTAAGTTCAATAAATTATATATAGAGTTTATCATATACATATGTATATATATGACATTTGATTTTAGGGAAAAAAACTATTGATCCAACTTACCAAAACATTAAACCAATACTATATTTACTTTTTTTTCCTGCTTAGTTATAATATTTTGTCATGTGGGTTTATATTTGCATGATTTACTTATTATATGAAATGATAATCATCTGTTATTCATCTCCATGAATTATATTGCTATGAGTGAAATGAATATCATAGCATTATTTGGCTGCGTAGATGACTTTCACATTTTCCTTATGGTTTTCATAGACAGGGGAAAAATTTTTGAAGGAGGTATTAATTTAAGTTATAGCATTCCCTATCTGTGTGACCTTGGACAAATTTCTTAACCTCTCTGAACATCTCAAAATAGAAAATTGAAGCATGCAATAAGTGATACAAAAGTTTGATTGATTTCTGACTCTTGATAATAAGAACACAGATTTGTTGCCAAATTCTAATACTAGATTCTCTGTTTAAGAAATACCCTTATATTATTAAGGGTGAAAATGGGTTGTTCACAGTATTTAATTAACATGGAGTGTCTCATTAAGGCAGTGACTAGCACTTTTTAAAAACTCTACAATAAGATTATCATAATGAAAATTAAACCTTAAAACTAATTAATGGAATAAGTTGGTTGCAGTAAAAAAGTATTTCTATGCCCTTTCATCCCTCTGATTTCTTCTATGAACCCCAAAGAAATGTGGGTATGGTTGTGCTGTTCACCTGATACAGCTCATCTATAATGGGAATGGGAAAGTAGACCCTAAAGCTATGTTTCCACTTTGTATCACTAAAATTGTCTTTTTGAAAATTCAAAATAAGCAGACCTCGTAAGTCAAAAGTAGAGACCAGAAGCTAAAACTCTAACCAGAGCCAGGAGCTCCCTTTTATAGGAAGCTAGCAAATTTAATATCTCAGGGCAGTGAAAGTTTCTGACTAATATTGATTTTATTAAAGAACCAAAAAAACTTGATCAAATAGGAGGCATACTTAACAATCACACTTGTACTCTAAAAACACAGAGACTTTAGAGTTCAAATTCTTCACTTTACTCCCAACTATGATTCCATATGGCCTAACATAGCCTATTTGAACCATTCCATGGCCCTGTCCAGAGCTTGTTTGATGCTATCCCACTTAGTAATGAAAAATTTATTTGTCATTTTTTCCCTCTCACTTCTCACCCCCCATGCACACAATTAAAATAGACACCAATGCATAGAGCTAAAAGAAATGCTTTCTAAATATTGACTATTTACACATGACTGTAAAATGTAATTGGTTGCACCGATCTCTGTGGCTCCAAAATGCCTCTACTAGAGTAGTCCAGAAACCCCAGCCCTACTGTTCTGGATCATAATGAAACTCCCTGACAACTTGAACAAACTGAATTTTTGCAAGTCTCCACAAGCCATCCCAGAGGCAGGGGGAGCCCTTTGAGAAGCATAGCAACTGGATGTCACCAAACAGGACAGGCAGGCGTGGATGACAGGCTTGTTGAGAACTGTCTAAATGTTGTACTTCAAGCCTTCTGTGAATTGGAGTTCTGCTTTTCAGAGCAGCAGCTAATCTCCTGTTACAGTGAACAAGGTCTCCAGGCCAACAGAATCTCTTTTCCTCCTACCTAAAAACAGACCAAACAAAAGGCAAGTTTGGAAATAACTGCACAGTCACAAATGTTTTCATTGTTTTTAACCAGAACTTTTTACTAAAAAAGAAAAAAAAAATAATGTTCTGATTTATATCATAGTTTATATTCACAATACTGTGGTCAAGTCAGAAGGACAGGTCATATCACTAACAGAGGCACAGATTATTAGTTACTTGCCATTTCTGATAATTGTCGGTTACAATGGTTAGTGGTAAAGCCAGGACTAGCCTCCCAATGCTTGTATGAGCTACACACTGCCCATATTGGTTCTAGCCCACTCAGTAATAAGGTTAGCAGACCTACCAAAGGATAGAAAACAATTGAAAGTATAAAACTAGTTATAATAACAATTAATGTATTTTTTATTTATGAGAGGAATACAATATACAGGTGCAAAATCAGAACACTACCTTTAGAGGTAAAGGACATTCTCATGTAATATATATGTTCCATACAGCACCTGACACACTATACAACCATAACAAATATAAATCACTGAAATCCAATTTATTTTCTGGCTACACTCCCAGGAAAGCTTATCTGATTTCCAAGCTGTGGGTGCTAAAATAAAATCTGAGAAACACAGAGCAGAATAAGAAATAGATCTCTTCTGCATATCTGATATCCACCCAACCTGAGTCCTCATTCTTCGTCTTACTTTTTCTTTATTTTGAATCCTGATTCCCTTCTCTATACCTAAATCTTTTATGCAAGGTGCATATCCAAGTTTTGTTGATGGAAGTAAATGCCCACTTATTCATTTATTATCAAATATTTTTGAGCATCTTCTCTTTTTATAGAAACAAATCTTTATAATCCCTCTCATGAGGGAATGTAAACTCTATCTGAAAAGATGCAAGAAAACTTGCATATACAAAGATCTGATTTAAATAAAATAAGAAAACAAAGAACATTCACAAGACAATATAATTAAATGTGGAGTATATGGAAAATGAGTATTTAAAATATGACTCAGTTGTGCAGGACGTATAGAAGTAGCACACTCAGTCTGAGAGTAAATTAATAAACTATATATGCAGTGTATTGAATTAAATATCAAAAAATAGTCCCAAGACAAATAGATTAGTTTTTTTTAATTCCTCTATTGAAAATGGCAGCTTCTCACATCGTTCATACTGACCACAGCTTTAAAATATATTTTAAGAATGTATAAAGGGAGAGAAACATGTGAAGGCATTCTGGGGCTTGAATCAGTAATCCATATGTAATTTTTTTAACATTATTTCATAGCCTAGATGTTATGTGAAGGAAAATGTCCCTTTCCAAAACCAGAGAGAAAATCATGAAAGATACTACTGTCTGGAGATAGGTAAACATTTAAGTTTGGTAAATGGCTATTTCAAGCTATTCATAAGTCAAAAATATAGTGGTCTAGTGGTTTTCCTGATATTTTTCATAACAAAAACTTAGACTCAAACCTGTAAACAGATCTTTTATCCTTTTATCATGACACAGCAATTTAGCCACTAGAGAGAATCTTTTATGGAAGTTAACCCAGTATGAAATTCCAGTATGAAAATATAGTTGCTTATACAGATATAACATGTTAATGAACATTATTCACTCTTCACTAAAAATTTTAATAATAATATTTTAAGTTAAATATTTGACTTAATGAATTAGTAATGCTCTATTCTTCAAGATTCCCATTGATTTAAGTGTATTGATTAGAAAAGCAAACAACCCAGACAATAAATGCAAAATTATGTACATTATAAAAGCATTCAGATATTGATGTGAATAAACCAACCAAAATAATAAATAGCAACATTTAAGAATAATACTTTAAAACTACATATAGTATTTATATCCTAAAAGTGATAAAAATCTATCAGCAATCTTCTGAATCTTTGGAAGCTCAGCATCATTCACCTTGGAGGTGAAGGTCAAGTACAAAAACACATCACTTCCAGAGCTAAACCTAGATCCAGTTGCTCTGGTAGTATGCATCTACTTTCAAGAGAGAAACCAGCAAGAATTTTCTGTGTTGTTCATCCTTGGACAGATAACCCAAGCAGATATATTCAAGGACAAATTAAACAACGATATTAAAGGTCCCTTGGGGATAGAAGTTCCACGTGAGCACCTTTTAAGTCTCATCTATTTTAAATTAAAAATTCCTTAAAGACAGCAGTAGGATCTTATTCACATATAGAGAGAAATAAATATAGATATAAAAAATATTTCATAGCACTGAGCTGACATTTAGTTAATAGGGTGTTAACTTAAACATTAGAGATAGCAGCAAGGATTTATATAAAACTTTGAATCCTATTATCTAATGATCCATCAAAGTCATTCTTCTCCATGGTATGACCTGCCACATTTTCTGTGAGGATAAGATTGAGATGCCAGAATAAAATGAAGGATAGAATTAAACTCAAAAAGATGGAATATTTCATGTTATGTTGGTGATGGTAGTAGTAATAGCATTTACTTCTTGCTTTTTATGGAAAGAAATGCTTTTTCCTCAAAGTAGTCATGCCCATTTGTTGTTGCCTAAATTACGATTAGCCATTATTTTTCTGCCTTTATAAATTTAATCCCAGATACTCCCATTATATTTTTCTATAATTTTACATGTTGATTATTCATCCCACTTTTACTCTTTCATTTATTCATTATACATTGATTGAGTGCCTAGTATGTGTCAAGACAAAAGTCCAGACAATTAATTTCAAAACTCTGCCATCATTGCCTCCCATTTTTTCTAACTTGGGTCCTTTCTACAATTTGGCATTCTCTCCTGTATAGTGAGGAGATTAGCATACAGTATGGTCTGAGAGAACCTCCAACTCTGAAATTCTGGGTCAGTAAAATAAGGCATCAGGGATGTTGCTTTGATTTAGTTTTTAATAATACAGAATTATGATCACTTTAAGAAAATCTTGCTATGTGAGACAATTATGGATGCTTGTACCATGAATGATGCTTGTTCTTCCTATTCTTCCATTATACTGAGAACTGATAGTATATAACATTACATCAGAATTAATTTTTTTTGTTGTTTTGCTGTTGTTGTTTTCTTTACTATTTTTTTTAATTTTTATTTAAATCCAAGTTAATTAACATAGAGTATAATAATGGTTTCAGGAGTAGAATTTAGTGATTCATCACTTACATATAACACCCAATGCTTGTCCCAACAAGCGCCCTCCTTAATGCCCATCACCCATTTAGCTCATCACCACACCCAACACCCCTCCAACAACCTTCAGTTGTTTTTCTCTATTTAAGAGTCTCTTAAGGTTTGCCTCCCTCTCTGTTTTTATATTATTTTTGCTTCCCTTCCCCTATGTTCATCTGTTTTATTTCTTAAGTTCCACATATGAGTAAAATCATATGATATTTATCTTTCTCTGACTGAACTTCGCTTAGCATAATACATTCTAGGGGCGCCTGGGTGGCTCAGTCCGTTAAGCATCTGACTTGGTTTTGGCACAGGTCGTGTTCTCATCGTTTTGTGGGTTCAAGCTGTGGTTGGGCTGTGCACTAACAGTGGAGCCTGCTTGGGATTCTCTGTCACCCTCTCTCTCTGCTCCTCCCTCACTCACACTGTCTCTGACTCTCTCAAAATAAATAAATAAACTGAAAAAAATACATTCTAGTTCCATTCATGTTGTTGCAAATGGCAAATATATATATATTTACTTATATATATTATATATTTTTTCATATATATTATATTATATTTATATATTTATTTTCTATATATTAATAAATATATATTATATTTATATAGTATATATTATATTATATTTTATATATATTTATATATATATAATATATTTATATATATAAATGCAAATATATATATATATATATATACACACATACATACCACATCTTCTTTATCCATTCATCAGTCGATGGACATTTGGGCTTTTTCCATAATTTGGCTATTGTTGATAGTGCTGCTATAAACATTGGGGTGCATGTGCCCCTTCAGTTCAGCATTTTGTATCCTTTGGATAAATACCCAGTAGTGCAGTTGCTGGGTTGTAGGGTAGTTCTATTTTTAATTTTTTGAGGAACCTCCATCCTGTTTTCCAGAGTGGCTGCACCAGTTTGCATTCCCACCAGCAGTGCAAAAGGGTTCCCCTTTTCCACATCCTCATCAACATCTGTTGTTTCTGAGTTGTTCATTTTAACCATTCTGAGAGGTGTGAGGTGGTATCTCAATGTGGTTTTGATTTGTATTTCCCTGATGATGACTGATGTTGAGCATCTTTTCATGTGTCTGTTACCCATCTGTATGTCTTCTTTGAAAAAGTGTCTGTTCATGTCTTTTGCCCATTTCTTCACTGGATTATTTGTTTTTTGGGTTTTGAGTTCTTTGTAGATTTTGGATTTAGAAACCTTTATTTTGGAGGAAACAAGTTGTCTGTAAGTTATAATTAAATTCCAGGAGCTCATTCTCAAATTTGACAAAGGTAGGATTTGAGTCCAGAAAATCTGGTTCCAGAGTCTATTCAATTTGTGTACACTATTATTAAACAACCATGTTTTAAGCATTTTGCAGAGTGTTAGCAGTAAAAGATGCAAAGATGAATGAGGTATGGTCCTTTCCTCAAGGGGTTTACAAAATCAACTCATCTGTCAGCAAAGCATTTCTCTAAGGCCCTGGTAAGGAGGAAGACAGAGCCCTCTCTGCCCAGAATCCCTTTCCTTTCTCACAGCACTTTTATAAGTGGGTTATTGGTATTTGTGTTCACCTCTTGGATCACTTGCTTGAAAGGAATATACCTTATTTGCGATCATTCTCGGTGTTGGCACTGAATAAAATAGTTTTAAAATGATGGAAGTAATACACTGATATTTAGTTGTAGTATGCATCTTATGGTAGGTACAGTGTAAGGATGAAATAAGAGCCTTTGGTGAAATAGCTATAATTACAAGATCAAAATCACCATAATAATCCCAGTTCAGACTTCAGGATGATTGAGTTTTTTCTCTACCAGAAGAAAAAATATTTAATGGAAAGAGATTAAGCTTATTTTTCATTAAGTACATATTAGACAGACCACACTTTTTATTATGCATTTTTAAGACTATTCTTATGTGACTTAAGAGTTTAGCTCCTGTTAAGCGAGACTACTTTCTGTTATCTTGTGTGTGTGTTTTTAATCAGTTCCCAGATTTAAATTTCTGATATGCTTTCTGGAAGATACAACCTCTTACCTTGTTTTTAAAGTTTTAATTAAAGTACGAGCTCTGTATGCCTGTTATTTGGGAATTTTGTGTCTCTTTTCTTGGCACTTAAGTCATGTACTTTGCACATTGTCCCTTAATTGAAGCACAGAATTCAGAAGAATGGTTCCCTTCTCAACTGTTTCCTAAGAGAGACCTGCTGACATGTCACAGAAAACATTAAACATATTTCATGAATTTTCAGTCTGCTCTCAGACTCTTCAAGGACATAAGCTTGGGTGCATCATCACATTTCCCATTTGATGATGCTAAGATTTCTCTATGTCATTAGTCCACACTTAACAGTTATGGCAGTTCACAATGGAATATGATAAATAGATGTGCTAAACAAGTTCAACAGAAGTTAAAAAGCAATTACAAAATTGAAATTTGTTTTTTTATCATAAAAGCCTTACATGCTCATTGTAGAAAATGTGGATAATAAAGAAATAATACAAAATCATCCTCAATACAATAGTTATTAATTTTTTAATCATTTTCCTGGACTATTCTTTCCATAAGTGGAGGTGAATATCCCCAGGAAACCATGAAATACCAATTATATTTTCTACCTGGTGTATGAATAATAATCATAATAGCCAAATTTTATAGAATATACCAGGCATTCTACTAAACATGTCATACATATTATTGAACTTATTTCTCTCTGGAAATGAAATTCTTTGTAGCTCCAAACCCCCCAGGTAGAGTCAAAACTAATTGTTTCAGTCACAAGTGATCTAAAATTATGGTAAATAAGTATTAAAATGATAAAGATTGGGGCATCTGGGTGTCTCTGTCAGTTAAGCATCCAACTCTTGATATTGGTTTAGATCATGATCTCACAGTTTGTGGGATTGAGCCCCACGTGGGGCTCTGTGCTGACAGCGTGGAGCCTGCTTGGGATTCTCTCCCTGTCTCTGCCCTTCCCCCACCTGCTTGTGCACATGTGCACTCTCTCACTCTCAAAATAAATAAATAAATGTTTAAAAAATTAAATAAAATGATAAATATGAAGACATGCATCTAAGGAATTTCTTTCTGATAAAAATAAGAATTTTAAACATAGTAAAACTTAATCTTATCTATTATTGTTATCCAAAAAAAAATGTTCATTTTGATTTACCGAGACCTAATTGGAAGAAAAATTAAAGTATTGAGAATTTTGAACACATACCTGCATGCACACACATAGGGACTTATACTAATATGTGTTACATTAAGTTAACCTTTAACATTGGTATTTTAGCATTAAATTAGCATTTAAAATTACTAAATGTATTATAGATAGTACATTGTTGTGCATTTTCTTAATTAGAAACCAATCATTTATAGTTTTGTATTTGTATAAAACCATTCATGCATGTTTAATTATATAAAAATAAACACTAACTTATTCAAAAGAACAAAACTGATAATTTTTCCCAAGATGAAAACAATCTAGCAAAAAGTACTGCTATGAAAACTACAGAAAGCCCAAATGAGAAGCATTTGCAATTTCTTACTGAGGATTGCTGAATAATTTAAAAATTTGTAATCGTAACATAATTGTGAATAGAATTCTATTCTTTTTAGCTCATGGAATGAATACTTGATTTTTTAGTGTGATTAAGAGAGATGTATTTTAAAATTAACTCTGTATCTCAAAGAATAGTCTGATCATATAGTCAGGAAATATATACTAAAATAAAAACACTCAAAAGGATTATCATAGGGGCGCCTGGGTGGGTCAGTCGGTTAAGCATCCAACTTCGGCTCAAGTCATGATCTCACAGTCCATGAGTTTGGGCCCCACATTGGGTTCTGTGCTGACAGCTCAGAGCCTGGAGCCTGCTTCAGATTCTGTGTCTCCCTCTCATTCTGCCCCTACCCCGCTCACACACTCTCTCTCTCTCTCTCAAAAATAAACATTAAAAAAGATTTTTTTTAGAGATTTTCATAGGTAATTTAATTTATTCTTCATATGTATATTACATATTCCATATACTGGAATTTATCATTCTCTTGCATAATATATATTTCATAAAATAAGGACTATTAACCTTTGTATTTTCTCCTTATTGTTGAAATCTTTTGTCTATTACATTATGTCCTCATCTTAATAAATAAAGTATGTTAAACATAAAATTAAAAACAATTTAACCCTCTTTTTGTAGTGCCTGAACCAGGGTCAACATTGTATACACCTATTCTCCTTGCTGAGTGCTATAAGCATATAATCTTTCTAAGGAAGATACCAGGCTTAAATCACAATGACTTCCAGATAAAACTACCAGTTTGGGTTTGTTGCTTTCCTTTTATTTATTTACTTATATGGTTTAAACGAAACCTCTATTATCAGTTGGTTGTCAAAGAGATTATGGGAAAAGGGATCATTTGCCTCTTTCTCATAAAAAGATTGTACAGAAATACTCTACTTAATTGAATATTGTTTTATGCCAGTGTTCAAGTAACCCTAAATTGATCGTGGTTGATAGATGCTAGCATGAAAATTTGGATAAAGCAAATTATCTGTCTATTATCATAACATTTACAAATAAATAAGGAATCCTCTTCTTCCATGATCATCTCAGAGTAGTTTTTAAAAGTCTAATTACAGATTGTATCACTACTCTGTGAGGAGCTATTTACCAAACCTGGGGCAAATGGGATTATCATGAAGGTGATGGATATAAAGCCATTAAGGATTAAATTATTTTAGGCTCCATGATTCCTTTCCACTAGGCAAATTGCCATGAGATGATAAGAGGAGAAAATAAAATTAAGAGGGCAGGTTTGTTTTATTTCTGTAAGTGTTCCAACTGCCAAGTTAGATACTGAATTTTATGGTTTCTTCTTAGG
The DNA here is from genome assembly GCF_024362965.1 of Panthera pardus. Taxonomy (NCBI): domain Eukaryota; kingdom Metazoa; phylum Chordata; class Mammalia; order Carnivora; family Felidae; genus Panthera; species Panthera pardus. Next base: position 86,129,236 of record NW_026526721.1, read on the forward strand.
TAGTGCTAAGAAGCTATACTCCTCACCATTCTTACCTTGCAAAGTTCAGCTCCTAGTTGCTTTCTGTCTTCAAAAAGACTATTTTTGAAGTCTTCTAGAGTTTAAAACATAGCCCTTTTTTAAAAGTTTATTTATTTATTTTGAGAGAGAGAGAGAGCGTGCAAGCAGGGGAGGGGCAGAGAGAGAATCCCAAGCAGGCTCTGCACTGTCATCACAGAGCCTGACATGGGGTTTGAGATTGCTGTGAGATCATGACCCTAGCGGAAACCAAGAATCAGGCATTTAACTGACTGAGCCACCCAGGTGCCCCTAAAAATAGCCCTGTAGATGTGTTCTGGTGTCATTTCTCTGTAAAGGATAAAAAGAAAAGGAGAAGGAAGAAAAGGATGAAAGAGGGAGGGAGGGGTCACTCACTAATTGAAACTTATCATTCAATAAAGAGTAAAAAAGACTGTATTAGCAAACTATATCTCATTTGCATTCAAAATCTAACATTCTATTTCCTTTAAATTCACTTAAATTATCACAAAGACCTACTAAACAATGCTCTTTATAATTTTCTATGATGGTAAAATATGGGAAGGAGAAGGTCACATCATCAAAATGCTTGGCAACTTCTGAATTATTAAGTATCTTGTGACCATAGTCGCATGCATTCCCCTAGGTCATCTTTTCAGGGGAGGATGCTACTGTTTTCTTACAATATTGCTTACACTGCCCTTTTCAGTAATTAGTGTAATTTGACTAATTTTAAGATAATGAAGCCACCTGCTCTGAATAGCTAAATCACCATTAATGCTGAAAAGCTTTTCCTTCATCAACAAAAAGGTATGAAGCAACTCCTAATCCAACTTTGCTTTTGAAGTTTCATTTCCCAGAGAATTTTTAGAAGCATCATGATGTGGATGTCAATAATACACTGTAATTGACAACTAATGTTTTCTTTAGGTGGAGATTGCCAAGGAAATTTTTCAAGGTGTATTAGTTTCATTAGTTCACAGAGTATTGATGGGAAGGAAGGAAAGATGTAGTGGATGGATGCGGTCTTTTACTACGGCAGGCCCTGTGAGAGGGGTGTCACTTTGAACCTCATTTAACTGGCACGTTTTGCCCAAGACCACATAGCTAGTCAGTGAAGAACGTTGTATTGAACACAGGTTTCCTATTGGCCAGCACCTTTTCTACAACCCTTTACCAACTCTCTTTTATTATTTATGGCATTTCACAGGGAGTGGTTCTTAAATTTTTTAAATACTTCAATGAATCACACAAAATTAATGGCAATTAATGCCACAAAATGTACACAAGAAAAGTCAGGTGGCAATGGCATAGAGCACAGATGAAAAGAGAGGATATTATTAAAGTTTTTAAAAGAAATGACAGTTTTATACAGTAAAAGCATATAATTGATACTAGGTGTGAGAGAAGTTAACTGAGAAACGTGTTTTACCCATATATTAAATTTCAGTTGCCTTAAATGTAAGTGAACTAGAAGAAGCATTAGTTGAGTCATTTGATAAGCTACACCTGTAATTCAGTTTTGTCTCTTTAGACTAATTGTTATCTTTTCTCAGTGAATAAATCATATAGAAAGTCAACTAGAGTTTCTCAACATCAGTACTATTCACATTTTAGGCTGGATACTTCTGTGTTGTCAGGAGCTGCCTTGTGTATTCTAGATGTTTAGTAGCATCCCTCTTGTCCACCCACTAGATGCCAGTAGCACCATCCCTGTTCTGACAATCAAAATTATCTCTAGACATCACCAAATGTACCTGGGGTGGGGGGCAAAAATCACCCCCTGGAGAGAACCATTGGAGTAAACAAGCATTTATTTATTGAGCACTTACTATATAAGGCCAGGCATACAGAAATGACCTAATCAAAGACACTGTTATCACAGAAATTACAAGACAAAAAGACTATATAATGCAGTGACAAGTGCTGAAAAGAAAAATAAGGCATAAAGAATGATGTAGATGACATTTAGATCAGCCCTCTCTGAGGAGGTGTCTTGAGCAAAGACTTGAAGTGAGATGTGAGTATCTCGGGGAACAGTGTTTCAGATGGTTGGAATAGCATAGCAGATGTAAGGGCCCTAAGACAGGACCCAATTTTAATTTCTAAGAACAGTAAAAGGCCAGTTGTTGCTAAAGTATAGTGAGTAAGTTGAAACGAGGTAAATGATAAAGTCAGAGAAGCAGGCAAGGATCAGATCATGCAGACTTCTAGATCAGCACTTCCCAGGAAAACCTGCTGCTGGATGGGAATGTTCCTTATACTGTACTGCCCCAAACAGTAGCCACTGACCACATGTGGCTAGTGAGTACTTGAAATATGGCTATGTTAACTAAGGAACTGAATTTTTAATTTTATTTCATGTTAATTGATTGAAATGTACGTAGACACATGTGGTGAACTACTGTATTGAGCAGTCTAAGTCTAGTCCATAAGGACTTGGGATTTTATTCTAAATATGATAGAAAACTACCAGAAGATTTTGAGCAGAGGAAAGATATGATCTCCTTAACTTTAGAAAGACGGTAAAAATAATAAAATCCAATATATTTTTCTCCATTTTAGGAGATCAGATCTAAATCTAGTGAGAATTTCAAATAAATAACTTGCATTGGGTTCCTATGATCTTCTACTTCCCTGGTCCTTTTAAATGGCTTTCCTTTTGTTTTTGTTTGTTTGTTTGTTTTTGCTTGCTTAATTTTGTGAAACTGTTTCAAATCCTTTTTGGAGTAAAGATAAATATAATCTAAATTAATAAATGGTAAATAAGTGGTAAAAGGTGGCCATAAATCCATTAATTAATGATTGCTAAAATTAAGCTATTGTGCTTTATGAGGACATGTAACAGGATAGAACCAAAAATTGAAAGATACTAAAATAGTTAATGAATGTGATCATGAAACAACCCTCTATAGTTACACATTGTAGTTACCTATAATTTTTAAGTAAATGAATCCATTAAAAAAAATGCTGTCTACAGACTGTTTCAATTCTTGTGACCAAAATATGGAGAAGAGAGCCTAGTACATAAAGGTTAAATTCTGGTGAATGGAAAAAATAAATTATCTAAAAACTGGAAATTTTCTTAACCAGTTGGAAATAACAATGATGAGTAAAATTATCATTTACCCATCAACATTATGTTTATTATACACAATGAAATGAAGTTAAATTTCTGCAATTATTTGATTAATCTGGAGTATGCAAACAAATTAGTCAAACATACTATTCTAAAAATCAGCTTTTGAGTTGAGTGAAAAAGTCAGAAAATGGTACCAAAAGAGTCTGGCCATTAGTAAATATGATTTGACGGTTCATTTTCACTTTTTGTGTTCTTCCCAGTGGCCTTCATTCCTCTTCCCCTAACTTTGTTATTTAAGAAAAAAAAATAGGCACGTTTATCTCTCACAGGCTTAGGACACCCTTTTGACTTTGTATGTTTGCTTACTACTGCATGGGTTGGGTTAATGTACCCTTGTTAACAAAAATAATAAATAAGGAAGAAAGTGGTGAAGAGAATGTAAGACCTTGATATGAATGGAAATTAGGTTGCTGAAGTAATTAATTAAAAATGTCATAGACTGCCATTAAGGGGAGGATTAGCAATTAAAGCAGAGAGGTTTTGTTAATTACTCAAGGTTGAAGCACAGAACAACCTGAGAGCGACGAATCCATTAATGAGTATCACTTCAAGGGAAAACTGGGTAAATGTTTGTGTCACTTGATTAAAGGTGTATTGAATAAGTTTGAATTAATAACAAGAGCAGGAAACTTCTCAAAGATAAACATGAAAAGATGGATGCCCTTATGCCTAGATATTGCATGTCTAATAGTCACATATCACATTTATAAAAATTTCAATTTTGAACAGATAAGAAAGGAAAGTATGCCTGTGCTAGGAGTAAATTAAGACTCATCAATTCATTTACACTTAGTTATTTTCAATTTTATTTTTCTGTTCTGAGAAGTAGTAATTTAACGCATGGTAATTTGTTAGAATTTCACCATTCTTGATGTCTATTTTTAATACATGATTTCTCTTCCAATCATAAAGATTATACCCTCCTGCTATATATTGTGGGGGGGAAAATATTAGTGTCTTATGCTTAAACATTTACACAATAAGAAAAATATGTTCATGAGCTAAATTTTATTTTAAAAGTCTTTAAAAGCTTTTGGAAGATTTCATAAAGTTACTTTAATATATTCTCGATGCTGTTTTTATAAAATGTTAAGCCAATTTTCACTAGTCAGATTCATATGAAATTCCTAAGTTTTAAGTAATTCTAGTCTGTATTTTGCATTTCTTTTATCCAAATTCTTATAGAGTGATTCAGATCAAGGTCAACTATATACTCTGCTTTGTCAAAGTCAGAGACGTTCAAATTTGAGTCCATCTGGAGTGCTTTTGAAAGCACAGCTCCCTGGGCCCCATCCCGGGGATCTGACTTCAGCATATCTTGGGTACAACCTAGAAATGCCATTTTTAACAAAAATCTAGGTAGTTCTGATGCAACAAGATTTTGAACCTCTGCAAAAAATCAACAAGTTAGATAACTCACTAGTAAGTTTCCATTTCATTTTGTTTGGCATGTGTTTGGGTCCCTGTATATATTTGATATCATGTTCATTCATATTAATATGCCCAGTTATTTTGAATACTATTTCAATATTTTATGAACCATATATAGTTCTCTTTAGCTTGACAAAAAAATTTTATGTTCAGTTTGAGTCTCCTATATATCTTCTCTCCAAATCTTACCAAAAGATAACCATGAAGTAAATATTATTAATAACTAAAAAATGAATTTGGCTTCCCTGTTATGAATATAAAACTATGAAAATGTGATCTGAAATGCTTTCACTAAATCTGGACATCTCTACAGCTAGCAAACAGACATCTCTAGAAACATTAAGTTTGAGGACCATAGAAATCTACTGGTAAAGTGTTCAGGATTTAATTTCCCAACCATTTTTTTATTCAGTTTAAGAGCAAAAAATAAATTATAGGATAGCCTTTCTAAACTCTTACTATTCAAATAATATTACTTTCAAATTGGAAAGGCTATTTCAAATAGCACTCTCTTCATAACTGAAATTGTCAGATGAAGGGAAAAATCTAAGATTCCCTATATAGACAGTCAAGGGAGATATTGATGGGGATAAAAGCAGTGATCAGTAGCACTTACTAGAGCATTACCACACATGCCTCATTGGTAAATTCAAATCATGACTGTGCCTTCTTCACTTATTTGCACAACAGATTTCTGCTAGATTTTAAGAAATGTAATTACTCTTATAATATCACTTTAGTAATCAAAGGGAGCCAAAGTAGTCTTTTAAGGAGCAATTGGTAAGATGCAACTATTATTTATTTGCTTTTGTTCTTCTTAGCAACTTTTAAGTTAAATTCACAACATTTCATGTAAAATATATAAAACTATCTTCCAAATAGAAAAACAATTGTACCACAATTAAACTTGAATCAAAGATCTGAGTCCTCTGGAGCTTTTAAATATGAAAAGGTTCTATTTTTATTGAAGTTTATATTTTCATTAAACCTTTAACAGAATAAATACATATAAATATAATTTTTGAGTGTACGTAAGTTTAGATACATTAAAGGATTAAAATATCAATAATATAAATTTGATCAAATAATTATATCTTGGCTTGCTGCAGTTTGGTATTAAAATGTATATGGGTGCCTGGGTGGCTCAGTTCGTTAAGCATCCAACTCTTGATTTTGGCTCAGGTCATTATCTCACAGTCATGAGTTCAAGCCCTGCATCAGGCTCTGTGCTGACATCTCAGGGCCTGGAGCTGCTTTGGATTCTGTGTCTCCCTCTCTCTACTCTTTCCCTGCTTGCACTCTCACTCTCTCTCAAAAATAAACCTTTGTTTTTTAATGTATGGCAGTTTGGGGTTTTTTTGTATTTGTTTTTGTTTTTAGTACATAGTCTGAGGCCACAGAAATAAGACAGTCCTTTAAGCATAGAGCATAGTACAGATTGTTCTAATAATGGATTAAGACACAGATGTTTTTTGTGTTTTTGCATGAGAGAATAGAGTGAGCTAAGCTCCCTTTGGAGACAGTTTTCTGAATCAACTTGTTTACAGAGCTGCTAAGATTTCTGGCTTTATTTAGAAAATTCTCAATAGGGTATTTGAAGCCAAGCCCCAAATTCTCACCTGAATTGTGTCAGTTTACATCTCCGTGAATAACCCAGAATGGATCAGATTTATATCACTCTTTTCTCTGTTTGAAAAGGAAAGTCGTTGGTCTCATCTATCATAGTTTCCTAGCCTGTGAAATGAGTGAGAATCTATCTAAAAATAACATTTAGGATCCCCTCCAGATTTCACATGCTATGAAGATATAAGATCACTTAGATCTCTTATGGGACATTCTGTATTGTTATTGCAATTGTTTCCTGATTTAGCAAGATTATTGACTATACTTGTGAAATTATTCTGAAAGGAAGAGTTTTATTACATTGCCATTATCTCAAGTCTTCTCTTATAAAACACTTTGTTAGGTGGTCTCTCCACAATTCTAGGAGAGCTGACTTTCAGCGGTTGAAACTGAAGTACATAAATTTTTTGATGAAAAAGTTAAGAATATGCACCAAAGAAGATAAACATTTGATAGACAAATACAGGTTTGGAGAAATATCTGCAACAGTTCACAAAGGGTTAATAGCCATACTGTGCAAAAAGCTCTCAGAAATTGCCAATAAACAGACCAACAGCCTGGTTAAAAACTGGGGAAAAGATACAAGGGGACTTTTTTTTTTTTTCAACGTTTTTTATTTATTTTTGGGACAGAGAGAGACAGAGCATGAACGGGGGAGGGGCAGAGAGAGAGAGGGGGAGACACAGAATCGGAAACAGGCTCCAGGCTCCGAGTCATCAGCCCAGAGCCCGACGCGGGGCTCGAACTCACGGACCGCGAGATCGTGACCTAGCTGAAGCCGGACGCTTAACCGACTGCGCCACCCAGGCGCCCCTACAAGGGGACTTTTCTAGGGGAGAAACTCCCAATGGGCAGGCAACAAACGAAAAGATGTTCAAGGAATTGACAGGGAAATGGAATGAAAAACATTTACATCCATCTGTCCAAGAAAAAAATATTAAAGCAATTTATACCTATTTTAAAAAATTAAAAGTATGTATACTCCTTTATTCAGCAATCCCACTCCTAGGATCTGTCCCACAGAACAAAAACAACCAGACTTAAGAAAAAAATGCACAACGATGCTAATTACAGCATTGTTCAGAACTGAAAGAGAAAGGAAACCAAGTGAAATGCCCATTTAAAATAAAGATTGAAGGAGTGCCTTGGTGGCTCAGTGGTTTAAGTGCCAACTTCACCTCAGGTCATGATCTTGTGGTTTGTGAGTTTGAGCCCTGTGTCAGGCTCTTTGCTGATAGCTCAGAGCCTAGAGCCTCCTTCATATTCTGTGTGTGTGTCTCTCTCTCTCTCTCAATCTCTCTCTCTCTCTCTCTGCCCCTCCCCTGCTCATGCTCTGTCTCTCTTTCTCAAAAATAAAATAAACATTTAAAAAAACACCTTTTTTTAAGTTTGAAAAAGTCATGGGCATCCATGCCTGGGATAACATGCAAGCACTGAAAAAAAATGAAAGTTGATTTAGGTGATTGTTTATGAGATGTTTATGTAAGAGGAAAATAAGACACAAAGAAGAAAGTATAATATCATACTATTTGTAAAACAATGACAATCCCAACTAATGTATATATGTATATGATTAAATGTATTTACTTACAAATATGTGTGTTTGACTATGACTGTGGCTATGATTGTTAGTTATGCATGAAATGGGTAGAATGATATAAATATATTGGGAAGCAGAAGATGTAGGCAAGCAAGATAATAAAACAAAGAGTAGACTATAAAGCATATGATATTAACCCATTAAAGTGTCGTTACATATGTTACATATAATATATGGTTAAAATATTTCATTTAAAATGATTAAAACTTAATGTTTTCAAATCAAATTTGCACATCATTGCTTGAAAGAATAATGAAAAAGAAATGTAACTAACATTATTTATCAACTGCAATTCAAAGGATGTACATGTGGGTTTAACTACAAGGACATGGTCTGAAGTCTTATTTTATGAACAATGACAACAAAACTTAATAAAAATTTAAAACGTCCACCACTGGTGTTAAACTATGTAACACTACACAGCCATTGAAAATGACATTGTGAAAATACACATATTTACAGGAAGGAAGCTCATGATATATTAAATTAAAACAGTTATAGAAATATATATATATATATATATTACAGTCCCCTTTTTATCATTTATGTATCTATCAAAAACTCAATAGAAAAATGGGCAAAATCAGAAATAACTGATAAGCTGGATTTCATTAAAATTAAGAATTTCTGCTCTGCCAAAGATGAAGTCAAGAGTCTTAGAAGAAGCAATAGACTGGGAGAAAATATTGGCAAAAGACACAGCTTATAAAGGACTGTTATCCAAAGATACAAAGAACTCTAAAACTGAATGACAAGAAAACAAACAATTTGACTGAAAAATAAGCTAAAGAACAGGAATTAAGCAAATAGATTTACATTTCAGCTTTAAAACTGACTAGCCAAGAGAACTCATGGAAATGGACCCAGTACCTTTACCTCTCAGTTTTCTCATTAATAAAGGAGGTATAATGAAAGTCCCAGGAGGTTGTTAAAATTAAATGAAATAATGTAAGTAGAGTGCTGAACAGAGTTCCTGGGACAAGGTAGGCACTTAATAAATTATTGGTACTAACAATCAACAGTTTAGATATTATCATAATGATAGAACATGATGAGAAATAGGAACTAATGGAATAAAAAAGAGTTTAATGTTATTTTGAAATATAAGGGGTATATTTAAGATATGGCCAGGATCTTTTCTCTATTGAAAATTATTGATAACAGTACCAACATGAGATTTCTAAATGCTACGACCAAAGAAACATTTTTTATTAGCATAGACACATAGACTGCTGGAGCTAGAAGACATTAGAAATAATCTCATCAAGGAGGGCCTGGGTGGCTCGGTCAGTTAACAACTGACTTCGGCTCAGGTCATGATCTCACGGTTCACGGGTTCGAGCCCGCATTGTGCTCCGTGCTGACAGCTTACAGCCTGGAGCCTGCTTCAGATTCTGTGTCTCCCTCTCTGTCTCTCTGTCCCTCCCCTGCTCGTTCTCTGTCTCTAAAAAGTAAATAAACGTTAAAAAAATTTTTTTAAAAAGAAAGAAAGAAAGAAAATCTCATCGGATCCAATCCTTTTACATATAAGAAAACCAGGGTTCAAATGCTTCAAGTAACCAGCACAAGGTCAAATGGTATTGACTGATGGTGGCAACACTATGGGTGATGGGGATTAAGGAGGGCACTTGTTGTGGTGAACACCAAGTGTTATATGTAAATGTTAAATCACTAAATTATTACCTGAAACTAATATACTGTATGTTAAATAACTGGAATTTAAATAAAAACTTTAAGAAGACAGCAAAGATATATCTTAATGTATACTTGACATATTTATATCAAGGGTTAGTGACTATATTAATCAATTTTTGTTTCTCATTAACTTTGCCTTATGCATTTAGATTATAAATATTCAATCAAGATATCCTGGTTTCTGTCAACAAAGCACTATCCAATGAAACTACATCTAATGTTTAGCTTAATTAAGCCATACTTAACACTATAATAACTGTCCTCCATGTGAATGTTAGGAAATACGTGGTAAGGGGTTGATTAGAAAGTGACAAAACCAAATGTGATTTTATAATATCCAAAAACATACTCTTAATTTCAAGGCACCTCTATACTGATACATGAGTCACATTTTTATCATCTGAGTTGAAATGTACCTGTGAAAAACAGCTAAGTTTGATTCCTTTATGGCATTCTTTTAGGTGACCACTTTTTAAAACAAATATCATGGAATGATTCAAGTTTACTAGAAAAGTCACTATTCCCCATGAATCTTTTCCGTGATCTAAAATTTTTGAAAATTTTATATATATAGAAGGTCTGTTCAAAGTAGCAAATGATTAGTAGAAAAAGTCCCATTTAAGGTGTTATCATGCTCTCCTAGGAGATTGTGGTTATTGTATGTAATTCTATTAAGTATCTACACTTTAAACATTTGCTAAAGAATGCATTTAGGATACCAGGCTGAATATATTGGTTTTTATGCTAAGATGACTACATAAAAATTGTGTTTATATGAAGATCTTTGAGTAATTATTCATAGCAAGATGCCATCTTGTTAGGATGTGGAACAGTGGGAATTAAAGTTCAGAACATTTAAAATTTGTGTGATATGGGGGACACCTCATTTATTGACAGTATGATGGCTTGAGGAAAAATGGTAGCTGTGGTACCACTCGGCTTCCATTTAATATTTAAATTGAAAGCCATAGATAATCATAGCCACATCAAACTGGGGCAGCCAGAGCTCAGTTGCTCTGGTGTGATAAGTGGTTCATCCACATAGTTAAAGACAAAGAAATCTGAAAATATCGCTTAGCCCTCTGTGGACAAAGCTGGTCTAGGATACATTGGTCTGTCCAAATATTCTATAGTTATATATAATTAAGGTAAACTCCCTCACTCTATCACAAATTAAAAACAAAACAACAACAAAAAAACTATTGGCCCTGAATGCAAAACCACTAAGTTTTAAAGTTAGCAAAGGCAAGTTTTTGAAAATTGGCCATAGTTCTTCAAATAGGAAACTTATAAGAATCACTTTAGTTCTAAGAAATCTTGGCTCATACCTGAATCCTGAATCCATAACCTTGCCTGTTCACTTGTCCCATTGGTTTTTTCTGATGGTAACTACCTCTCTGTGTGCTCTCTGGAACTTTTTCCTGCCACACAATCAGGCTTTGGCATTCTACCTAAGTTTCCAAACCCCAATATTCTGATCTGCCGACCTGATTTAGTTTACCCCATCCAGGCCTACAATGATCATTATACCTGACCACACCTTATGGTGCAAAAGGTGAAGGAAATCTTTAACTGTATAGCCACACATTTAGAAATTTGTGTCAAAAAGGATTTCAGTGTATCAGTTTTTACTTTACTGGGCTGCTATAATACATGGAACAGCTGATTCTATAGACCCAGGCTAATGGGCCATTAGCTCCCTTTTTCCCAGTGCTTCACCTTTCTGCCGCAGACATTAATAAATCTACCCTATATAATTTGGCCAATTACTTAATACAGTAGACTCTTAGATTTCATGGGGTCTACAGACTGATCTAGATTGCCCTAAATTTAATAATTTCTTACACTAGTCAGAAATGCAATTATTCTGATTGTGAAGCACTGCTTAGTTAGGGATACTGGGTTTACTTATGTAGTTTTCAACCTTTAGCTTCACATTGGAATTACCTGAGGAGTTCATTTAAGTAATTATCCTTTTAAAGCAGTACTGATGCCCAAACCCAGTCTAGACCAATTGTATCAGAATCTCTGGGATTGGGACTTAGTTAGGCATTTGTGTAGATTCAAACCCTCGCTTTTCCTTGGGAGAGCTACTTCTCTTTTTCTCAGTTTCCTCATCTGTACTATGAAGGTAATAAAGTTCTCAGATGGTTATAGTGAGAACTAGATGAATAAATGTATGTAAAACAGAATAGCCTGGCTTATCATAAATATTAGTTATTATTTCCTAGGGTTATAATGAGAACAAAATGACTAAAAGTGTTCAATAAGTATTAAACTTATGGATAAAAGAATTTTGTAAACACTAATATGCTATTCAAATGTAAAATATTTGTAATATTTTGTATTGCATGTGGTGTATGGGTCTGAATATTACAGGAATTTAAAGTGTACTTTAAACTTTACATTGCTATAATGCCAAGCACAATACATGTTCTTAATTCAAATCTTAATTTGGTTGCATTTTAAAAGATTATAACCACCAGAAATAATTCTGTAATGACTACTGAAAATCTCTTGACAATACAGTGGAATGGGAAATTTTTGGAAATAGTTTTATCTAGATAGTGAGATAGGGTACTGGCCTAATTCATTTCTGTCTCCTGAGTGTTGTACAGTGACTGGGACATATTAGGAACATGATAAGTAAAGGAAGAAATTGAGAGGTGTGGGCAGAAAGGGTGCATGTACCTCTCTTCATTGAATGTGTGAGCCCAGAGGAAAATATTATGGAATATATTCTTAAGGACATACATTATCTACTTTTTATTAATTTTTATTTTAAACAACTTAACTTTTCTGTGTGATTCAATTGTTTCATCTTTAATATTAATATTAGCATAAGAATTAGTGTAACTATTCAACATGATTTAAAAATTTTGAATGCATTTTGTAAAAGTTTAACTTTTAGTTCAATGGTGGAGAAGAGGACAGAGAACTGGAAGGGCGGGTTGGTTCAGATTAATTCAGTTGGTTTCATCAATACAACAGTACTATTTAAGCTGGGGGTAGGGAGAAGGCCAATCTTTATCAATCAAATAGTCAACTTTTACTTTTATTGAGTGCCTGCTCTGTATCAGAATCTATAGTCAGTGCTGGTTGGACAAACAAGGCAAGTATAAGCTATGGTCCCTGGCTGCATGTAGTGGATAGAGTCAGGCAACTTATTTCTGTTCCATGGCCTAAAACGTATTCCTACCACTGAGTTGCTGGTTTTGTTGGGAGGCCTGTGCAAAAAACATGTCAGTGAATTTAGTCAGTTCCAAGACCAATGCCAGAAAAAGTATTCCAAGTCAATCCTCCATTCTTCATGACATAATATGTCTGCCTTTTAAAGTTTTATCTTGATAATGGTATTTTACTGATTTTTCAGTAAAGAATCTTCCAACATAGCACAAAGAATATACATCCAAGTTTATTCATATATAAACCCCGACTTGCCAGGCCATGGCAATTTCATTCCTCTTGCTGATATCTTCATTCAGGCTTGTTACCTGTGATTTGGCTCCTAAATACATTTGTGTCTCCACTTTTCACTCCGTTCAGTGAATTCTACACCTTAGTGGCCTGATTAGTTTTTCTGAGCAGCTGTTTACACATACACATAAAAACAATTGAACACCAACATATTCCTTCTTGAGAAATATATTTTCACATCCAATTTCAACTACTTCTATTTGTTGCATTAGAATGGAGACTCAAGCTTGTTGTAGCCCTTCTAGTTGGTCAGGAAATATTGATTTTGAAAGAAATGAAGGAACTGTATGGAGCAGCTTGTAGAAAGCACTAAATCCCCCTCAGTATTTTGAATTAATGTTATATTTTATTAGGCGTAGCCTCTTTCTTTAATTAACAATTGTCCTCTTTCTTAATCACTTTTACTAATTAAGTGACTTGCCAATAGTTTAAAAAGAAATAATAGAATTAACAACATTAAAGATCATCTGGTACAAACCCCAACTTTGAAAGTCAAAAACAGCTCAAAAGAGTTGAGATAACTGGCCCTCTAGGAAAAAACTGATAAAAACAAGGCTAGTACCCAGATGTTGACAAGACCAAAGTCCTTCACTACCTACTTTCCAAATCCATCATCTGTAGTCATTCTTTCTCTGTATCCTTAATATTTTGCACCATCCCTGAAACATACTATAAAAATCCAGTTTGTGTTAAAAGTAGATTTAACAAAGAGATGAACTTGAAAAGGGTTAGCAACCAAGGCTCGCTGCTGGGGTCCTGCTCCAGTTACTTGACAACAGCATCTGAGTTCGGTTTAGTCAAGCTTTTTGTAAGGGAGACATTAGGCCAGAACCCTTCATGTTGCTTGGTTTTAGGTTCACAGGAAAGTGAACCATCAAGGGGATGTTTTGATGTATCCATGAACTGCAGCTAAGCCATTCAGGGTCTTCTTAAAATAAAGCTCCGCTGGGTTTTCTCAGTACAGCCTTCTAAAAGTTGACACAGCAAGAATTGCTTCTCACCAGGTTCTATTTTTAAATCCCAGTCAAAAAAAATTTTTTTAACTTCAAGATTGAGTTTGAGACATCTTTGGTGAGTCTTACCATCTTGCTAGAAAGATTGCGTAGTGCTTATACACTGTCAACTCAACCTGTTACAAGAGGGATGGAAGAAAAGGAGGGAGGGGAGAGGATGAGGGCAAGAGAAAGAGGGGAGACGTAGGGGAGGGAGAGGAAGGAAGAGAGGAGAAAGGAAGGAAGAGAAGGAGGGAAAGATATCAGCTAATAATAGCTAATATTTATTGAGTGTATTAAAAGTGTCAAGTACTGTTCTCAGCACTTTATATGTATTAATTAATTTTTTCCCTCAACAACTCAAGGAGATAGGTTCTGTTAATTATTCTCAAATGAGAAAATTTAAGCATAGAAAAGTTACATAATTTGCCCAAAGTTATATGGTAGAGCTGGCTTTACCAAGAAATCTGACCTCAGAGGCTGACCTTTTACCTCTTTACTACATGCTCTGAGTTGGAAGTTTGTCTAAAAAAAAAGCACAAAGGGGTTGTTGGCTTTCCTTATTTTTTTCTTTTCTACTTAACCAAACATGCATTTTTGCATTAAGTCATCCAAGCTGTCAATCAAATGGAAATATACTGGAGGCAGGGAGATGTGCTGAAAAGAATCCAAACTTTTGGATTGGTCAGAAAATCTTATGTTCCGTGTTTGATACTTATAGGTTGTATGACTTTGGACATGACCCTGAAAAATAATCCTAAGCCTTTAGGACATTCCATATCCTTATTCAAAAACTAAGAAAAAATATAAACAAACTCATGGTATTAGTGAGAATTAAATGAGATAACATATGCAAAGTCTTCATTCTGATGGAGAGCAAACCATCCTCCACAAGGTGAATTTATTATAACAAACTGAAACTCTAAATGAGTCATTATCACCTTATTATTGTTACATGAAGTTGTATTTATATAGGAAATAAATCTTCCTAGCAACATGAGATTGTTCCTATGAGAGCTAGCTGTTATGATCATTATTCTTATTTGGTATCAATATGTGCATGTACTGTGTTGGGATCAATATACAGGTAGAATAATACATTAATATTTCTCTGCTAATGGAGGCACCTGGGTGGTTCAATTGGTTGAACATCCAACTCTTGATTTCGGCTCAGGTCATGATCTCACAGTTCGTGGGATTGAGCTCCATGTCAGGCTCTGTGCTGACAGTTCAGAGCCTGCTTGGGATTCTCTCTCTCCCTCTCTCTCTGCCTCTCTCTTTCTCTCTCTCTAAAAATAAATAAATAAGCTAAAAAATATTTTTTTAAAAATATTTCTCTGCTAATGAACTACTCTTTCCAGAAACTCTTAGCTCCCTTAACTTTCAGAATCTGTCTCATCTTGTATCCCCAGACAAATCTTACCAGCATTGCCCCTGAACATCAGGTAGTTGAAGGGCTCTGCAGGAGCCACCAGGAAGTCTGACTCATGCTGTCATACTGTGGGACTTCTTTTTAGCCCTTTAGTGCTGAGTCCTCCTGCATCTGTAAGT
Source organism: Panthera pardus (assembly GCF_024362965.1). Taxonomy (NCBI): domain Eukaryota; kingdom Metazoa; phylum Chordata; class Mammalia; order Carnivora; family Felidae; genus Panthera; species Panthera pardus. The sequence goes on from NW_026526721.1 coordinate 86,144,765, forward strand.
ATCTCTCAGAAGCCTAGGTCAGAAGCAGGTTTCCTTGTCTGCAAACAAAGTGGGACTGAGGTGGAGGCAGAAAGGCCCCAGAGAGACACTAATCAAGGCCTACTGCATCTTTCTGAAGGAAGTAAGTAGAGAGGGGATCCAGGTGTAAAACCAATAGGACCAAAACTAGGAAAACAGAGAAAATTGGGTTTAAAGCTAAGATTGGAAAATCTTGCCTGGATTCTCAAGGCTCATCATGTGACTCCAGCAGCCTGAGATGGTGGTAGAAAGAAGCCATTAAAATGGATGATGTCCAGCAGCCATTCAATGCTGGTTTATACTGGGCATGGTAAGAAGAAAACAGATATATTGCCCTATCTGCTCACCTCTAAATTTGAACGCTGAGTTGAGGTGTATGTCAACAGCATATATAGAATGACCTCTGGAAACTGTTCTGTTGCTGTTCAGGCCTGCAGTTGTTCTGGAGCTTTTTTGTATGTCATTCATCTATTTCTGTCTTATTGACTGAGCCCTTTCATATTTGACCTAAGAGTTGGGTGAAACCCAAGCTACTCTGGCCTTATGCAGGGTAACACTGTTATGCTAAGTAGGAAAAATAATAATAACAGGACCTAATATATACAAAGCACTATTCCATGTGCCTTGGCTGGGAGAAGTTAAGACCTTTTACCAAATTCAAAATACTCAGCCCTTGTTTCTATTGTACAAGAGCTGAAGTGCATCGTCTATGCTGATGATAACCATGAGATATTTTTTCCATCCAAAGATGCAAAAAGAGCACAGGACCAGAAGGTCAACAGACCTGAATTTGATTCTGTGTTCTAGCATTTTCTAGATGAATGAAGCACTTTTTGTCTCTCATTATCCATTTCCTCAGCTTTAAAAAGGAGAATAATACCTACCTTCATGGAATGGCCAAAGAAAAGTAAAGGATATAAGCCACGTATGACTATTTGTAAATGTTAAAGCTATAGCCATTAAGTGTAATTCAAATATATACTAAGTAACACACAATTAAATTTATCATAAGACTAACTGGGTAATTTTTGACATGGTCTATTATGTTTTCCACCAGAATCCAAAAGAGATAAGTTGGCTTTATCGTTAAGAGAGAAGGAAAATAAAAACTAATTTTCCAAGGCCAAAGTGTTTTACCACCTCAAAACAAGTTTCTAGTCTTTCTAATTATAAGTGGTTTTCAAACTTTTGTCTCAGAGTCCCTCTGTATTCTTAAAAATATTAAAGACCCCAAAGAGCTTTTGTTTGTGTAGATTATGTCTTATTGGCATTTATTGTATTAGAGAAGAAAACTTAAAAAAAATTTAACCATGGATTTATTAATCTTTTTAAAATAGCAATAAAACATATTACATGCTAATACCACTAACAATTTTTGTAAAAACTCTGTTTTCAAAACAAGTAGAAATTTTAGTAGGAAGTGTGGTATTATTTTTCATTTTTGCAAATCTCTCTAATAGAAGAGCTTATAGAAAGTTGAATTCTTATACCTGTTTCTACATCTAATGTGTTGCAATTTTTTCTTTTTGGTTGAAGTATAAGAAAAAAAATCTGTCTTCACAGAGATATATAGTTGGGAAAGGAAGTAGTCTTTCCATAGTCTTAAATACTTAAGGATATTCTTTGATTCTGCACCAAAACTTAACAGGTGATATTTCTTAAAGTTTAGTAGCACTGCAGAATCTAAAATGATATCAATGAACTTTTTGTATCTTTTACCTATTAATATCCATTGGTTTTCTTTACACTCTGCATGTATCCTTAACTCATGCATAGTTTTGATAACCTACCATGCATTGGTCATTTGGAAAATATTGGCTCACTGAGTTATCCATATATTCAAGTGTTGCCATATTTCATTATATAATATCAGAAAAATTCTTCATTAGTACCTCTGATCTCATCAGAAATGTCTTTAACTAATGAGAAATTATTAGGCTGGCAGTGGTAGATATGTTTTTCAAAATTCTAGCTTTCATTGAAAGCTTGAATTTTGGCAACAAATATTGTTGTTTTCCTTGAATTGAAAATCTCCTTCATTTATTTTCAAGAAAGAAAGTGCCAGATTTCTAAGTTTATGTAAACATAGTTTGTCCATCATTTTTAAGTAACAATAATTTACATTTATTTTTAAACGGCCAGTCCTGTTCCCAGCTAGTAGTTTGGTGCCACCACCTTGATTTATGCTAAGGTGCTAATGGTTTTACCCCTGTTGCTTTTGCACTATCAATACAAATTTCAACATAGCAAAAAGGTAAATAATGTTTCAATACTATTATGAAAATAGCTTTAACTTCACAGACCACCTGAAAGAATCTTGGGCACCACCAGGATTGTATGGACGTACTTATGTGTTATTTTCTTTTATGTGTTAAATGCATTCTTCATTCTAATGGTTTCCAGGATTTCTTAAACTTTCTTAACAAAAACTGTTAATGTAAGGTGGATTTGGTTGTGTAATGTAGATATGGATGTGTGTTAACTTGAAAAGATATTCACAATATATTGTTAAGTAAAAGGAGTAGTTTAGTATTTGTACTACAATCACATTTATGTCATAAATACATATATATATATATGTATTTATGAACATATATTTATACGTACATTCATATCTGTATATGTCTGTAAACTTTTTTTCTTTGGAATGCCATCCACTAAGGAAATTAAGAGGGGCTAGAAGTTATGCAAATAATTAATCTTTTTTATTTTTTGTCACAAAGCAAATGTATTTCATTAAATATTTACTGAGTACCAGGGCGCCTGAGAGGCTCAGTCAGTTAAGCGTCCTACTTCAGCTGAGCTCATGATCTCACTGCTTGAGAGCTCGAGCCCCGCGTCAAGCTCTGTGCTGATAGCTCAGAGCCTGGAGTCTGCTTCAAATTCTGTCTCCATCTCTCTGCCCGTCCGCTGTTGGCACTCTGTCTCTTTCTCTCTCCCTCTCAAATATAAAAAAAACTAAAAAAGTAAAAAATGTATTTACTGAGCACCACCAATGTGATAGGCACACTTCTGTACTTTAAAAATAACTTTTTTAGTGTTTCTTATGAGGAGAAGATGTTGTTTTATAAGTTTAAAAAGCTTTTTCCATTTGGGGCACTGTACTATCCATGGCAATTTAGCTGTTCCTTAGTAAAGCATTGCTTCTTCTCTCTTTAAAACCCCCACACTCACCTACCCAGGACAGTTTTACAAGAGTGCAGTAGTTTTTAAAAGACTCTTCATTAAATTCAGTATCTACTTCCAAAGATGTATTTAAAGTAATTGAGGATCAGTCATTCTTCTGTGTCTCAGTAATACATAATCAATATATTATTCACATTGGGACATTAATCTGATATTGCAAGGAGAGTCTTCAAAGGAACCCTTACAGTTCTCTCAATCAAGTTCATGCTCTTCATCATTGATGAGCATCAACATCTCTGCTCTGTGTTGTTCAAGAAATAATTCTCATCGTGTCTTCAAAATTTTGTGATGACTTCAATCATAGAAGCGTCTAAGATTTGAGGTTTTATTCCTGAAGAGGAGAAAAAAGGAAAAATGCGAAGATTAAAATTGAAAGAAGACTTTCAGTAGTCATCTGTACTCCCTGGGATGCTGCAGTCTTCTAGAAAGAAGTTCATTCTGTACCTTTTAGGTTTGCTTACACAGCTGAATATCCTTCAATATTTTTTATGTAACATGTTAACTATTTTTGAATATTGAAACAAAACAATGTCTCGTTAAGTAGCAAGAGTCTCCAAACTTTGAGCAAGAAGATAAATATTGCAGTTGAGTCTGCCTTACTCTACCTTACCTTACTCCAACTTTCCCCCATTAGAGTTTTATCCTCTGACAAGTTAAAAACAAGTGAAATGCAGTGGAAGCAACTGTTTTTGTTTTTTTAACCAAGCTCTAAATATGCCATCTCCAGGGACACCTGGGTGGTTCAGTCAGTTGAGCATCCGACTTCGTCTCAGGTCATGATCTCATGGCCTGTGAGTTCGAGCCCCGTGTTAGGCTCTGCTGTAAGCTCAGAGCCTGGAGCCTGCTTCAGATTCTGTGTGTGTATCTTTCCCTGCCCTTTCCTCCTCCCCTCAAAAATAAATAGAAACATTTTAAAAAATTAAATATGCCATCTCCACGCTTTTAAAAGCATATTACCATTTGATGATATCCCAAATACACCTGAGTAAATATACATCTTTGCAACATTTTATTAATCCCTGGGTGGTAGAGTTCTTAGGTTTGCATAAAGATGTAAAAAATCACAATAAATCCTTTTAGATGTGCTGCAGCACTGAACAATTTCACATTGTATTTTCTTAAACAGTCTCTCTTTGTTTTTCTCCAATAACAAGAAACAACAAGAAAAGTTTAGATACTGCTTTAGGACTTTACAGAGTACAAAAATATGTATCCTTTGCTTAGTGCAAAATGTTTTCCTATCTTAGTCAAATTATATTACATCTCTCTCTAGCTATCCATCTATCTCTGTATCTCTAAAAAATCTTTTTTTAATTGGATTTTTTCTAAAATAATTTTGCACATGACCAAGTTAAATGAGTGCCTAGAGTGTGTCACTTGTTGGCCTGTTCACTGTTCATTTAATTCCTGACTACAGAAAATGTAGATACTTCTGTTACTTATAATGGCCAGTATTGAAGAAGTAATCTCATGATACAGAGTGTGATGAATTAAGCATGTCTTACTAAAACTGATGTGTGGTCAGCTAGCTCAACTTATGTTTAAATGGGACCCATGACTATCACACACCAACCTCTTCAGTAGCTCCCATTTGCTCTCCTTGCCTCCAGTCTTCTTTCCTCCAGTCCATTTCCCACCATTTCCCTGTCCATTTCAGTAGGGTGGGCTTCCTAAAGCACAGATACGATAATGTCACTCTCCTGCTTAAAACCCTGCAACTGCCGCACATTGCCTTAACATAAAGGCGTGATTTTTAAGACTCTGCCTTCCTGCCAGCCTCATCTGGCATCCCTCCCCCAAACCTCCAATCTGCGCTAGCCACACCATCCTCCTGTCAGATGTTAGAAGGCCCTTCCATCTCTTACCTTTAGTCTTAACTCTTCTGCACTTGCTTCTTCATCACTCTTATTCACGCTTGCTCCCCAGACCCACACACACAGACCAGCCCTTCTGTTCCACTGGGATGGCCTCTCCTCATTTGGATCGCAGTGTTGTGCAAAGTATAAAACACATGAATAAAATGAACATACTTCGTGCTCATGCTTTGGAAAATTGAAATTGCCATATTTAAGAATCTTCTTATATCCCTTATCACCAAACAAGAGAGGTTTTATAACTGTTATTTTTTTGAAGACCAGTTTCTTTCTTATTAGCTGATAAAGTCATATAAAATTTCCTGTACGAATCACCAAAGTGCCAAGATACCCTGTGTATTCAAATGCATTTTGCTTGTTTTTTCCAGTAATGGAAAAATGTAATATCAAATTTGGTAAAATGTCAGAAGTAATCCACTACCTATTACCTTTTTTTGTGATAGCAACACATAACTGTATTGAATGAATCTAGCTAGCTTCCCTAGTGCCAAAAGGATGACCATGCATCAACATGAAGCCACCGTTGTTCAAACTAATACAATTCTGCCTAACAACCTCAACAGGTACTTGAATGCCCAACATTGCCACATAATCTGCTTTTTATCTTCTTAAATTATTCTTGCCTTCATGACTCAAATACATAATCTCTAGGCATTAAACTCCTTTTTACTTGAGCCATGGATTCACAGAATATTTGAGCTCAGGTGTTTGGTCACAATACTTTATATAAATGAATTATTTTAACTTTGCCTGTAATTATAAGCTGCTGTGTTTTCCCCCTAATTAGTAGTAACACTTTTTATATCAACCAAGGTTTTAGTTGATGTTTTTCATAAAGTAATGTATGCAATTGGCTATGTCCTCTAGACTCTGCTGTTTTAATTTTTCTTTGATTACCACGTGTCCGGTGGATAAACAAGCTGTCTGTGGCCCCAGATCTTTCTTGTCCCTGTGACTTTGAAGAGCTTCTTCAACAAGTAATTACCCGAAAGCTTTTACCCATGAAGAAAATGGATAGGACCCCCAGACCTGCCCACCCTTTAGGGATTGCCATGTCTTATTTGTAACATTGTCATCAGTGAATTTATAAACCACTGGAGAAAAGGGATGAATTAAAGAAGCCATAGGGAGATTGATGGAGAAATGATGAGAATTGTGGTGTGGATTTAGGATTCTTAAGGTTATTAAGGCCAAGTGGGAGAGCCCGAGATGAGAGTAATGGCTATGCCTCCGGGAAATGTCACTTTCAGGAACAGGAGGGATTTATTCAAAGCTGTCATGTCTGTCATGTCTGTGTGTAGATCCACATGGAGAAAAAAAATCCTCAAAATTCATTTGAGCCATAATAGAAAAGCTACTTATAAATCCACCAGTCACATAGATGTAGCTTTAATGGTAACTTAAATGGTAACTTTAAATGATAACTTTTTGTATGGATTTTATAGCCAAAGCACAAACTTTGGTCTGGCTCTTCTTGGAAACAAAAGTTGATGAAACAAATTTTTCTTGAACATGTGTCAACGTGTCATAACAATGTGCTTGTGTAGAGAATGTTTGACAATAGAGGAATAATATATTTAGGGGGCAGAATGCTTATGGGAGCAACTCAATTTTTTTCTTTATTTTTATTAAAATAAAAAGACTGCTCTTTTCCTTTACGAGGCATAAAATCATCATGCTCAGATCAATTGTTACAAAGAAAGTCAGTGGCAGGTGTATGCCAGGTGTGCTGACTACCAGCGAGAGAGAAAAGGACCACTGGAGAGGCTAATGATAAGCACAGCTGTGTTTGAGATTGGGTAACATGGTTCCATCCCATCCACTAGGGCCAATGCATATAAAAATAGGAAATTGTGTCAACAGGGATCAGAAGAACATCAAGTAATAGTTTAGTTTTAAATGGATTATTTCTTTTTTTATTCTTCAAGCGGCAAAGATATAGAATACATAGTTTGCCCTTTTATTCAGTTGTTGTTGTTGTTGTTGTTGTTGTTGTTGTTGTTGTTGTTTTTGTAGGGGGCAGAGAGGTAAATGTTTTAAAGTGATAGTAGTATTCATTTGCCATCTGGGGATCCAAAATAATGACAGTTCTCCCAGGTTCCTTACCTATCTTACACCACACCACTCCAGTCTTGCTGTTTGAGTGATGACAGGTGAAATTGTCAAATGGGACTACTTGTTAGTTTCACCTTGCTTTAGAAAGAGCACCAAGACTACATAATGCCAAGAAATCTAGTAGATTAAAACATATCGTTTTTCAGTCATTGTCTTCAGCAGACGGAAAACAATTTTTTTAATGTATTAGTCATTGCATGCTACATACCACTGCACTTACAGTTTTAAAAGCTAAGTCTACAGAAGATGAGAAAATTTATGTTTGTAGAGACAAGAATCTTCCAGATGAAAGAATTGGACTCAGAATTTTCCTGTGAAGAAGGACATCATATTTTGTTTGTTTTCTCTTTGAATGTAGTTTTGTTTGATTTGGGGACTGAGGGAGGGCTAAGAAGAGTTTACTTATTGTCCTCAAAGTAATGTGGAACATTGCTGAATCTGACATAACTGAAATTTCAAGTTTAATTTTTGTTGTCTGCCTACTTAATCTCAATAAGCCACCGGGACACTACTGTTTCTCAGAGCATATGTAACCTTTCTGAGTAGGCATTAGCCTTCCTAGCCCTGTTGAAGCTTGCTACTTCGGTTGCATGTTCCAGAGGTGAATGCTTGTTGTTTAGCCCAAAGTGAACTTGTTTACCAGAAACATTGATGACAAAAGGATATGAAATTGAGGACATGATGATTAGTATCAACTGGAACTGCCTATCACACCATGAATTTGTCCCTTCAAAAAGTTGAGTTGTTTTATCACTTGCTTTTTACAGAACTATAAAAAAAAAAACAAAAAACAAAAAACAACAGCCTTTTGATCAGAAATCCTCTTTCCTAATTCTGGTGATAGGACCTACAACTAGCATTTAATGCTAGAAATGTAGTTCACTGATTTGCTTTTCATATGAAAGCAACAATTTGCTGTAGAGGAACAAATCCTGAACTTTTAGTGTTCTTAGTTTAGAAGCTTACTGAACAAATGGTTTTGCTTTTCTGAGTTTTAAAAGTAAATTAAATAAGATAAGCCGTGGTGGGAAGAAGGTGTAGAAATGTGATACTATGTACTGTACTTTCAAAGTGTGTCACAGCAGATAGATGAATAGATATGCAAAAAAAACAAGTATAATAAAATGTTAGTGGTAGAATGTAGGTAGGAAGTATATAGGTGCTTGCTTTAAAATTCTTTTAAATTTGCTGTATGTTGGAAACTTTTCACAATAAAATATTGCAAAGGTGTATAAGAAGGTAGATACCTAATAGAGAATTTGTGTACTTAAGAAAATGCCATTGCATAATGGTATAAGATTGAGTAGCCTTAATGACTGCTTATGTTGAATTTTCATCTTTGGAAAACTTGGAGAATACAAAATACTTTTAAGAAGCTTTATAAGCTCTTTAGGTTATTTTCTAAAGACCACAAGCCATGCTAAAGATAAGAAAGCCAGTAAGGAGGGACTTTGAGGCTACAGTGAAAATTGTATTGTGCGTCACTGCCATTTTATTATCCAACTATTAAATAATCAGAATGCCTATTTTCCCAGTTAGATTTGAATTAAGATTTTAAAATATTACTAAATATCTGGACATATGCCTATGACTTAAAACATGGTTTAAACTGCATCAACATATTTGCTGTCCTTATATTTCTTTTTTCAGCCAGAAATATACCTTTAGAATTGAGTTTGACTGCCATAGGTGATGTGTGCCCAAACCTGGCCCAAAACTCAAAAACTGTTCCCTGTGGCTATTTTGTTTTACCATATATATGTTTCACCATACCATAACATTGTTTTACCATATACGTTTACCATACCATACTGAGGGTGAGGTAGACTGTAAATGTCTTTTAAAAACAAACAAACAAAAAAATAGGTTTTGAAAAATGGCAGACTTAAGCCCTCTGCAAATGATTCTCTTGATGATATTTTTCTTTCAGAAAGTTGATTTCCTCCATACTTATAAGAAAAATAAAAGATCTAAAAATCATCCTTTTAATTAGTAATGTGGTTACGTTCTATTTCAAAAGTCTGTCCAGGTTTATGTCCTAATCACAGAAACACTCTCTTATTCCAGGCCTTTGGGAAGAAACACTTCCTTCTCCCTTATTTCCTGTTTTCTCTTTTTATTGTTTCTTTGGCTCCTATAGCAGTGGTGTTTGTGGCTGTGCTGACACTGTGCATCTTTTAAAAAGAAGGGACATGGGACCCAAATGATATCAAAGAATTGAGAAGCTTAATATTATAAAGGAGAGTCAAGAGGAAAGAGGCATATTAAATGCAATAAACAAAACATTCACTTCACCATACTACCACACTTGCCACAAGGGACGTAAGCAATAACTGTAGCGTGAATCCCTACATTTTTTTTACAAAATAAGCTTTTATTCCTCCAGAAACATAATAAAGGAAGGGTAAAGCCCTGACCCAGTTGTTTTTCTGCAAAGTAGACTTTAAATGGGTCTTTTCTATGGCAATTTTATGGATCTCTCAAGCAATCACACTTTGTTTACTTTCTTTTTTATTATGAAAGAAATCCATTCTTCTTTCAAAAAGTACTCCCAAGTATAAAGAGAACATATAGATCATGAATAATTCCATTTCCCAGAGAAAAGGACTTTTAATATTTGGTATGTATCCTTACAGATTTCTCTTCTACAAATATATGTCAAATAACTGTAAATTTTCAAAGAGAAACACGCAGTTTTTCTCCAAAAAGCGTTTGTTCTTCCTTTCTTGCCTCGTGAATTCTAGCCCCTCATTTTCTGGCATCTACAGTTTTACTTTCTTCACTAATTCCTTCTTGAACTATAAATGAACTTAGTACCTTTACACAAAGGAGGGGGAAGCTACAATTTTCCCGGTATTCTTTCCCTCTATTTTTGTCTTTCCACTCCATCTTCCCTCCCACCCTTTTTAAAAATTTTTTTAATGTTTATTTATTTTTGAGACAGAGACAGAGATAGAGCATGAGTCGGGGAGAGGCAGAGAGAGGGAGACAGAATCCAAAGCAGGCTCCAGGCTCTGAACTGTCAGCACAGAGCCGGGCTCGGGGCTAGAACCCACGAACTGTGAGATCATGACCTGGGTGGAAGTGGGACGCTTACCCGACTGAGCCACCCAAGTGCCCTCCTCCCACCTTTTTTAAAAACTGGTAGAATACTTAACACGATATCTACCGTCTTAATAAATTTTTCCCTTTCTCTTTTCATTCAAGCTTTTCTAAAGTCAAATAAGTTCCTTTCTCAGTATCTGTACTCCCTTACCACCAATGTAGCCACTAATTTACTCTGATCTTGGTTCCAGGAATTCTTCTCTTCCTTGATGGCTGCTAGAATGTCCAATACAATGAGAGTGTGCAGTATACATCCTTACCTAACCATTCATCAGCATTTGACAGTAGAGCTCTTTCTTTGACTGTATCCTCCTGGTTCTCCTCCTACACATAGGACCGCTCCTATTCAGCCTCTGCCCATTCTTTAAACATAACAATTCCCCGGGACTCTGGCCTTAGTCCTTATCTCTTCCGCTTTCTTTTTTAATGAGCTCACCCAGTCCTGCAATTTTAGTTATCCCCAGCAATCCATATGTCCTGCCCTTATGTCTCTTCTCAGATATCGACCTGTGTATCCGAGTGACCCACTGCATCTTTCCACTTGGAGGAACTTTCCAAAGACATCACAAACTCAGCATATATCTTTTCAGCACACCATTTCTTTTCCCAATCCTCCTCCCTCTCATGGAGACCCTATTCAGTTGGTGGCAACACCACTTAACAACTGTAATAGTGTAAATAACAGCAAAGACATTTGACACATTTGTCAAATTTGACCATTGAAATAAGTAATATTTACATTTATTTTGACATCTGTAGTCAATCACAAATTGCACTGGGGGCTAATTCATACTATGAGCTCTAAAAACAGACTCCTAGAGAATTTGATAATTAGAAGTCCATTGGTGACTGTGAATACAATTACTGTAAATTGCAACCTGATTGTAATTGGTTTAAAAGTGAAGAGAAAGGAAGGAGCTGTTACTAGTGAGCACAGACCACGCTTTCAAGTTTGACAGTGGGAAGATAAGAGAGATTAAATGAATATCTTTAGGGGAAAGGAGATGTGAGGAAGTCATCTTTTAGAACAAGGAAAGCAACAATTTTGCTAGCTGTGGGAAGAAGGTGGTGGAGAAGGAAGGATAGAAGATAGGGATAATAGGAAGATAAGAATTGAATACTGACAACCATAAAAAAAAGAGAGCAGGGGGATCTTTGTTGCTTTTGTCTATATTATATATTCTTTGTGTAACATTTGTTTTACTAAATTCAGGTCTACTATTTGTCATTAAATAAATAACAGTAAAAAATATTTTTAAAATATTTACATGTAACTTTTTAAAGTTTTTGTTTAAATTCCAGTTAGTTAACATACAGTGTAATGTTAGTTTCAGGTGTACCATTTAGTGATTCAGCACTTCCATACATCACTTGGTGCTCATCACAAGTGCCCTCCTTCATCCCCTCACCCATTTAACACATCCTCCCACCCACCTCCCCTCTAGTAACCATCAGTTTGTTCTCTATAGTTAAGAGTGTTTTTTGGTTTGCCTGTCTCTCTTTTTTTCCCCTATGCTCATTTGTTTTGTTTTTTAAATTCCACATATAAGTGAAATCATATGGTATTTGTCTTTCTCTGATTTATTTCATTTAGCATAATACTCTCGCTCCATCCACATCATTGCAATTGGCAAGATTTCATTCTTTTTGATGGCTGAGTAATTTTCCATTATATATAATGGAAATCTGTCTAATATATATATTAGACATATATATACCACATCTTTATCCAGTCATCAGTCAATGGACATTTGGGTTCTTTCCATAATTTGGCTATTGTTGATAATGCTGCTATAAGCATTAGCGTGCATGTATCCCTTGAAATAAGTATTTTTGTATCCTTTGAGTAGATACCTAGTAGTTCAATAATGCAGTTGTTGGATTGTAGGGTAGTTCTATTTTTAACTTTTTGAGGAATCTCCATACTGTTTTCCCAAGCGGCTGCACCAGTTTGCATTTTTCTATGTAATCTTTAACCTTTACATTTATTTACATTATTATTCTGTCAGGCAAAAATTGCAATTGGGGCTAATTTGCACAATTAACTAATTAATGTGTTTCTTTTCCTTTTGAAAATTTCCTTCCTGTATTCCATCCCTAATAAGTATGAAGAATCCTTTTAATTCGACAGATGTCTTTCGGTTAAAACTCTTACTTTTTTTTTTTTTTTTTAACGTTTATTTATTTTTGAGACAGAGAGGACAGGGCATGAACGGGGGAGGGGCAGAGAGAGAGGGAGACACAGAATCGGAAGCAGGCTCCAGGCTCTGAGCCATCAGCCCAGAGCCCGACGCAGGGCTCGAACTCACGGACCGCGAGATCGTGACCTGAGCTGAAGTCGGACGCTTAACCGACTGAGCCACCCAGGCGCCCCTAAAACTCTTACTTTTTAATAAACTCCTATTCTAAAATGAACAATGAGAGTTTCATTTTTCAAGTCTCTACCCCACCAGATTTTGTTGTTTTGTTTTGGTTTTTTGTTATTTTGTTGTTGTTTTTTTTTTGTTACTACTTGAAAATTTTTCTTATATAATGCATCCTATATCTGAGGGCATGTATTGTTTTTCTATACAGTTTCCAAGTTTTATAGTTTATCTAATTCGAGTAAACCCACATTTCTGTTCTACTTTTGTGGATGAGAGAATGAAAGGTGGGAAGCAGGAGGTAGATAAGGTTAAAGAGAGATGGTGGAATGTCTGCAGAAAGGAAAGTTTACCAGTTAGACTCAAATTCTTAAGAAAACTATAGCCCTGATTCAATGGTATTAACAAAGTTATCAGCACTAACAAAAAACTAGGCAGTTCTCCTTGCAGTTACTCAGGAAGGATTCAGAATGGTGTGGGGAAGATGGGAGGGCTACATTGGACACTTAGCCAATGTCAAAGGAGTTATAAGGAGTGAGGCATCCTCGGCAAATGACTATTTTCTTTCTCTCTTTCCTCACTTCTCCGGCCTCAAAGTCCGCACCATTTTAGCTCCACAGCACTGACACTCCCTTCTCAGCTGCTCATAGATGAGCAGTGCACAGAATCTACCATCAGCAGGCAGCATGCTAAGGTTGTGGTGGAGAGGGCCTGACCTTATTGCCTCAGTTGAAATCCTCAGCTCCAGTGTCTGCCAGAAGAGGTGGGAGGGGCACAGGAAGTGACTACCCTCTGGCTTCTCCTCCCACAGAAGCCCTGCCTCCTCACGCAGGACAGTAGAGAGGTTAGCTTTCTTTCTCCTTCTAGTTCAGTCCTTTGGCTAATGTGAAAGACCACGCAGAAGCTTTGGAGTTGCTTTTTGTGCTTGAAAAAAGTGCATAGATAGAAGACAGGGATTCCTGGCTGGGAGGAGGGAGGAGAGCTGAAGATCTCTGCCTGGGCTGGCTGAGCTAAGCAGTCAAAGTGGGAAGCTGAGTGCTTGAAAGAGGATTATGCTCGCACTAGAAATAAGCAGTAAGTGAGCGAATAACCATTATGGTTTAGAAAAGGATTAATCCCCCTGGGGTTATGGGGTGAAGTAGAAAATATTGCTTAACTCTAGAGTAAAACTGTAAGGCTTCTGACTCTGTATACAGTTGTGTGCTGTTTGGAGAGTAGGGGCTTAAATGCAAAATCAGAGCTCTAAATGCCTCCTCCCACTCTTGGAAAATGCCAGCTTCTACTTAGAATAGTTGTGGATATAATCTCCTTCCCTGACCTAGCCTCTTTCCAGGAAAATATATTCCTAAATCAGTAAGGAAGTTGGGATTAAATTGGAAAGGTGGAATTTGGTAGTGGTAGAATTGCAATCTTGAATTATGTTTGGTGAATGCTGACATTGTTATATCAGTGAGCAGTGATTTGTTAATCACAAGGAAGTCTGAGATTGGGGCATTAAAAAGGGAAAATTGAGAGCTTTTATGACAAGGAGGCTGAATAGTCTATATGCGTACGATGAAATATAAAAATGTATATAAGTAATAATAGATGGGGTGTTTTAAGGAGCATTAAAGTAGAACAGCAGTCAGGAAACCTAGAAGTGCTCGGATAAAATTTAGTTAGAAAAGAAGAGATTTTAGTTTCAATGACTTTTTGTGCTAGCCAAAAATTTCACAATGTTTACAAAGTCAAGACAATGATTCAGGGATACTTTGATTATTGTCATACATTATAAATACTGTTGCTGGGCAAGATCTGTGGTTCTTTGGTCAGCAAGTTCTGGCAATGACACCACTGCCGCTGGTGCAAAGAATTCTGGGATGCCTGACAGTGAAATGGATGGAAGGACCCACATTCCAACTCTACTTAATGTCCTTTTGTCCAGAAATCGGGTCATGCAAATGAGCTACTTGGTACGTATATAGATCAATATTCGGAAAGGCATTTCTAAATGTTTTGTATTAGGTCTCTGGACAATATCTTATGGCAACCAGTAGACTAAAAGGATACAAAAACAAAAGTGATAGGAAGGAAGTCAGCTTGACTGAAACCAAACCTGTTCTTTTTGTTTTCCATCAATCCTGAAATGGAACCTCAAATGAGCAGAAGAATAATAGAGAGAAATACTGTGGCCATCTGTTCTGTTCTAAGTGGCTAAATTCATTAATATATGAATGAGAATTTAGATTTTATTTATGCATCCTAATACTTGAAGATTCAGAAATCTCTTTATTACAGAAAAACCCACGAAAATAAGAAGTATGTTTATTGGGGAGGAAGGGGAAAAAAATAGACAAGAATTATATCCCACGGTATAAAGAAGATTTACGTCATGTTCACTGAAGGATATAGTTCTTCCCTCAATGAGATGGGGATCCTAATATGGCACAATAGATGCAAACAAATATTTTTAGTTCCCTTAATTCTGGTTGATGCAGTTAATACAGAAAGACAGATGAAGTTAATACAGAAGACAAAGAAAAGATTCTTTAAAAAATAATAACCTTGAACTACAGCTAACTATGTAGTGAATTTTATTTTCCTTTTCTTACTGGTCCTCTACAGAGGTACTATGATTTCTGAAATTATGAAGAAGCAATCTTCCTTTTCTAGTATTCCTATCAACAAGTGCACTGGGAGAAAGAAAAAAAAAAATGACTCAGA
Source organism: Panthera pardus (assembly GCF_024362965.1). Classification (NCBI taxonomy): domain Eukaryota; kingdom Metazoa; phylum Chordata; class Mammalia; order Carnivora; family Felidae; genus Panthera; species Panthera pardus. The sequence continues at coordinate 86,160,129 of NW_026526721.1, forward strand.
TGTATTATCTTTCTCCTGTAGCACAACAGTAAAATGGTTAAAATGATCTGTGACATTTTCTAACTTTACAACTTTTGCTTTGGGGAAGATAGTTGGGGGTTGGACCTGGGTGGGGGAAGGGAAGACAAAATGCCAATAAAGTGCATTTTTAAAAAATGGTCTATATTCTTCCAACTTTTCAAACTACATAATTTTGAAAACTATCTTATATATCTTTTAAAAATTATTTCTGAGTTATTTTTTCCAGTGTTAGTTTTCATCGGATTTGTAAGCAAATGTAGAAAATCTGTAGGTTCGTTATCTGAGTTGTATAGTGCTTATCTTATTCTTACAAATATAAAAGGGATTAAAATAAAACATTTAATCCTTGAAGTCTTAAGCATAGTGCAATTACTAAATGCAGTTTCAGTCTTTAATAAAAATGTGCTGGGACTCTTAAAGGAATTTTTGATCTATCTCAAATTACTAAAGAATCTGTTTTGAGACTACAAAATTGAAAAAACATAACAATATTCAGGAAAAGATTAAAAGTGTAATTTGGATGGGAGAGGCTAGGCAGAAATACTTGATGAGTAATTATAAGCCTGAAGTTTGACAATAAAAACATTTGCTGTTGTCCACGAGAGATTGATATAAAAAATGATGTATTTTGACAAGTGAACAAGCCTAAGTAAAGTATTTAAAAAGTATTAAGTGGAAATTAACATTATTAATGGAAAGAAACTAAATGATCATTTAAAATTATTCTTTCACAAGAAAAGTAAAGAAAAAGGATATGGAAAACTAAGCAGTGATGAAGACCTCGAAATAATTGTTGATCAAAAGCAGGTAAGTGAATGCTTACATACATTTTCTACTGTTGCACTGTAGATCTTTGACAACTGAGGCCCTTTGAGTGTTCGGTCCTGCCCTGGTGGCTGTATTAGCCTGTCCAGCTGAGGCCCGCTTAACAAGATAGATTTTGAGAGCAGCTAAGCCTCCCCCTATGATCCCTCTGATCCACTGACTTCTACATGATGTCAACATGCATGTTCTATATATAAAGACAATGAAAAATAGAACAAGATAAGAGGACTTTTAGAAAATTACATGACCCAGGGAAAAATGAATCAATACAGCAATGATAATTTGGTTGGAGAAAAAAAATTAAACAAGAATCAGAAAGTGTGTTATTTTGAAAGTGAGAAAGCTAACATTAGTGCGAAACAATGAATATGCTTTAAGGAAAGGGGGGTAAAAGACCAAAAATACTGGGAAGTTGAAAACATATACATTGCCCAATTTACTTTATCAGAATATCTGCAATAAATATAGAGATCTTTTTTTTTTAAATAAAAAGAAGAAGGTACTTAATATTCTTTAATACTGCCTGTGATTTGAAAAACATCTAGCTTGGATTTTATATGGGCCCATAAGGTGGAATGAAAGCTGCTTAATAGACCATAAACAATGACATACCAGGTAATGGAAGGTTTCCAACTAATGCCACTGAATTGGCATTGGCCCTTAATATCTCTGTTAATTATTGAGGAGACAAGATAACTGCACATCTATTTAATGTGTAAGTGGCCCTAATTCTGAGGGTGATGTAAGCTCAGGTGGAGACTGAGAAATAATTCAAAGGAGTCTGCGTAGATGAAAAGGTTAGAAAGAAAGCAGTCAGCAAGTTACAGGAAGGCAAGTTGCATTTGGACAGTTTCCTAATTGTGCGGTTTGTTTTGCATCATGACAACTGCATTAAAGGAGCCATTGTGTATATTTCTGAAAAAAAGAAAAATGACCACCAGAAGAGAGCAATCAGGAGCCGTTGAGTTAGAGACCTACTTCTTAGGTCTGGAATAATTGAAGTAGTTGAAATGGTCTTCTGGGAGAAAACTCACAAAAAAAAAGCATCTCCCCAGAAGTGCAGAATATGTTGATCTTACAGGGTTCACTCAGACTACCTTCAAATTAATGTTTCTTGCCTTATCTTTACTCTCCTGCTTTTGAGTAAATTGGGGGACAAGGAGTACAGGTCGGTGAGGACTTTGGCCATGTATTTCTACTTAGTGCCAAATTGTCAGGTTAGTTAATAGGATAAGTGTGGCTGGAGCTCGAGTGCTCTGCTGGGCTATTGGCTATCATTTTAATTATGCCAGATTAATTACTTGGAGCACACAATCTCCATCTCCCACAGATCCTATTCCTAGACTGACAGTCTCATTGAAGGACTGGCAGATGAACTAATGAAATACAATTGAGTATATTATGAGAACACACATACCTATCCATTTCTCTATTAAAATGAAAAGTAAGTTATTTTTTTATTTCTTCCTTGATCATGTATAAGTCAAATGTTCATAATGTTTTTATAATGTTAATGTTAAATGTTTTTTGTACTTTGTTAGTATCATCCTACCCTCAAAGTCTGCTTTTCTTTCTTTCTTCCTTCCTTCCTTCCTTCCTTTTTTTTTCTTTGCCTTAAGCTTTTTTTTGTTTGTTTTAACTAAATTTTGGGATTCAGAAAACCATAAATGTATACATTGAGATCTCTGGAGTGGAAAGCCCAAGAGAGTCATTGTTCTTTTTTTCTCATGGTACCTTTCACAACATGTATGTAGTTGTCCCTAAACGCATTTTATTAACTGTTAAGGGAACCGACTTTGCTTCTGTTTCAGAAAATAATGCTATTTTATACCTGGATCAAATAAGGGAGGATTTGATTTGCTCAGTCATTGTTTGCCTCTGTAGTTATCATGTTTCTTCCAGTGGCATTGCACCAGTTGGAACCAGTTGGCAGTGACCCAGCTCTGCTGAGTCATTCATGTCAAAACACGTTTTAAAAGGCGAGTAATTATGAATATGAGTTGGCTTTCATGTTTGCTGTTGGCAGTAAGACTAGTCCTTCCTTTTTGGGAAGGTTTACTTGGTGGTGATGTTGTGAGCAAATCCTAGGTTGAAATAATGACAATGTTGATAACTCAAAGCAAAACATTTAGGAAAACACTCTAATTAGTCTTTATAATACCACCAAAAATTCTTTCTGTGCTTAAGAGATCAACATTAAAAGTGTGTATGTGTGTAAAACACATTTGTTTAATATTGCTTCATCTCATAGATATTATATTGGGGAGGAATCTTTATGCTCAATTTATTCTTCCTATAACATTTTACAAACATGGTAGATATTTTTGTTAGTCAATCTTCATATAACTGCCAAAAGAAAATCTAGAGAAGATAAATAAAATAGTTGGAGTGCTGTGCTGGGCAGAAGTCTACTAATCTCATTAAATCTGTCATTCAGAAGCTGTCGCTGTACAAATGCTGTGCAAGCTATATGCCATTTTATCAGTCGTGTGATTTGCAAGACTTGTACTTCTACAAAAAGTTCACAATTTTGCTTATATAAGCAAATTAATAACAGAAATAGCACAGAGTGTGTGGATTTTGTTCTCCCTGACTGCCTCCATTCAAGGGGGTAAAAGGTGATTTGTTATTTTTACATGAGAAAAAGTGATTTTGGAAATGTGTAAGGTTTTATTCTTAAAAGGCAATATTGTTCTTTTCTCTTTGTGAAATTTTATTAGAAAAATTTATTTGAAATACATATGAAAATGTTCTAGAGAATTCTTAGACTAGTGCTAATGTCCTAAAGTAACAGGTGCCATATGTAATCACACATATATACACACATATATAGTCATTTAAATATAAATGTATGAGACTGGCATTGGAGTCCATATTTTCCACTAGAAATCCCTAGAGTTTTCAAACTTCAAGCATAGGAAAGCAATCGAAGGAAGCATATTCAATTAAAATCTTAATGGTTCTAAACCCCAGACATTTGACATAAATATATGTGTATTGCATTATTTATATAATCAGTAATATAATTATTAAATTATTACATGCAATTATTAATAAATATATAATTAAGAAATTATATATTTGGCTTTCTAGAATAAATATTAAAAGAGAAATTTTAAATGTATATTTTGGATCATTTTTATTATTCTTAAAATATTCTTTCCTGATTGATCTTGTAGATCTTGTTTAGGAATAGGTTTCATGTACATATTAATTTCCTTTTGAGATTTTAGGGATGGGAATGAGGGAGTAGATGGTCAAGTACCTTGAGTAAGGGATCAAAAACATTATCTACTTTGAATAAATAATAAATTCATTCTATTTTAAATTGCTATTTTTAATTAGAATAGAGCCACCTTCATTCAAGGTTTATAACATGCTGGACCAAGATGACTTTTCTTCTAAAATGTTTTCAATTTCCAAGTTAACTTAAAGGACATAACAAAAGGTAACACAAAAGTATAGAATTTATGATTATATGAAGGATACATTCACAGGCTCAAATATTTAAAGAATGGTTTTAACAGTATGTCATGGATCCAGTTGGCTATAGGACTCAGAGTTGCAGCTGCATAGCCTTCAGTGCAGTAAGGTGGGGAAATGTCAAATATCAGCCAGTTACAAGGGGAACAATTGTACAGAGGTCAGAGCAGTGGTTCTCAAATCTTAGCAGCCTCAGAATCCCCTGGAAGGCTTGTTGGAGGTTTTGGCGTGGGGGGGTGGGGGGGTGGGGGAGATGCAGGCATCCCCAGAGTTTCTGATTCTGTAGGTAAGAAGTAGGGCCAAGAATTTGCATTTCTATACCCTTAGCTCCCACTGCTGGTCCCAGACCATACTTTGAGAACTGCTGGACCAAAGGAAACAATTATTGTAGTTCTAAAGGGAAAACATAGTTATATAAGGACTTGTAATAAATTCTACACTCTTCAACTGAGCATTACCTGGATACCTAAAGACTAGAATTCATAGACATCCAACATAATGATGCTGAAAACAAGAAAACCACAACCATTTATACTCAAAGGTGCTTTTAAGACCCAGGTTTGTAGTATGACTAAATTCCACTCAATAGCCTTGTGAGCTTGAATCAGTTTGAGGTATTTATTTATTTGTCAAATATTATTCTGCTCTTACCATCTCTTAGAGTTTCTCTGAGAAGATAGAATCTATTAAAATGCTTTATAAACTGTAAATCGTTATGCCATTTTAATTAACTAGTCATTACCACTATATCAGTCTGCTTCACCTGCCACATGAATAATCATAGACTAGATGGCTTAAACAATAGACATTTATTTCTCACAGTTCTGGAGGCTGGGAAGTCCAAGATCAAGGTGCTGGTATGGCCAGTTTCTGGTAAAAGCTCTCTCTTCCTGGCTTATAGATAGCTGCATTGTCACTGTGCTTTCTGTGTTTTCATATGGCAAGGAGAAAGAGCTCTGGAGTCTCTTCCTCTAATTAGGGCCCTACCCTTATGGACTCATTTAACCTTCACTTCTTCTTGTAGGCCCTATCTCCAAATATAGTCACACTGGGCTTCAACATATGAATTTGTGGGGAGGGACACAAGCACTCAGTCCCTAGTACCCCACAACCCCAATTTAGCAGAATATTGAGATCTAGAAAGGTGAATCAAGTTGCCCTGAGTCCTGATTAGGTACATAGAGAACACTGGAAGCCAGCCCTCCCTCCTGACAGTCCAGTACTCTTTCTGTCACTCCATGTAGCTCTCTACAGTTGCCCGTTACTGTCATCCCATAGGTGGGTCTTAAGAAACTATTTTGTTCCAGTGTTTTAATTGTATAAATATACTGGGAAATATCATAATTGGCCAGTATTTATTTATTGAACCCTCACAGGGATAATCTTTTCCATAAACACTGCTTAACTGTTTACTTCCCTCTTGGCCCCTATGGATTTGTTAGGAGAGAAATGCTCTTCAGAGTAAGTGTATACAGAAGTAGAGCTAAAAGGTTGTTGACATTCTGTTACTCTTCCCTTCCCTACAAAACTTCCTCAGAGAGGAGGCATGAGAGCACCATGGAGAGAGACAAAACATACTTTTCTTGGCCCAAAACCTTTCTGAGAGTGTCCTTTTAAATTTATAGGAGAAGCCTGAGCAGAAAGCAATGGAAACTAGAATTTCTGTGATTTTTCTCTAAAGAAAAAGAAGAAACAAAGTATAGCCACCCCCTTGTATTTTCAGTAACATGGAAGCATTTGGATAGGATTGCAATTCTATCCTAGTGGTCATTGTGGGAATGAATCCTAAAGAAGAGAATACAAGCCATCATGAAATAAAAATGGAAGAATGAGAAAAACCAATGAACGGGAAAGGGTACCCAACTTCCCTCTGGTGTTAACAGATAGTGTGGTCGTATCACCATCTAAGCAGCTGACACGAGTCTTGGATTCATAAATGCTAAAGGGATGGGGGTGATATGTGTCACTGCCTTGTACTCAGCACCATCTGGCCAGTGCTTTCTTTGCCATTACAATATGGCAGCTTAACTTAAATATAATTCAGATCCTATTACTTCTGAGGAGATTTTTAAAGTGTGAGACCATGTTTCTTGGTATCATGTGTAAAACTGGCCTGGAATACCTTCTTGGGGATCAGTATTGGTCACCAAGAACAGAAACCCCTCTAGAGTTGCAGAAAAGAGACCATCTGGTCAGCCTGGAGATTCTGAAGCAGGACGCTCTGAGACACTGAAAGGACAAAGCACATTCTGCAGTTGTGGTTGCCCTCATTACTCTCAGAGCAGACAGATTCATTAGTGCTTTCCTTAGGAAAGACTGATAGATGAGAAATGGTTCAATGAAAATAAGGCATACGTATTTGTGATGAGAGAGACTGAAGCTATTCAAATTTGCTGTCTATCTGAAATCAACATTGTAGTAAACAAAGATTCACTGCTGTAGTCCAATCAGTGCCATCTTGTCTGCAAAGCTATTTATCATCATAAATATTGTACAAGAAAGGGGAAAAGTTTTCCACTAGGTTAAGTAGAAAAATTACTGGAATAAAGGCATGATCACCCTGCGTTTTATTCCTGAATATTTCCTATTTTTGTTAAGAAACAGAAAAATCGTTCTGAGTTACTGGTAATTTGGCAAGGGTGGAGTGGGGGGAAGCATAGTAATGCAAAATATTTTATTTTATGTTTTCCTTATAAACTCACAATGGGGAGTTTATTTTTGTTTGTTTAACTTCATGCATTTCAATTCAGTGTACCAATTCCCCTAAGCATCACCTCTGACTCTAAGAAAAACAAAAAGGGTAGACCTAATATCTTAATTTCAGAGTCTTCTGACATGTTACTGAGATCTGAAGGTAGAAGCCCAGAAGATGTAGATGGCCACTCTTTATAGAGTGACACAGAGACAAGCAAGAGAAACCTGAAGTAGGAGACCATCATTCTAGCTTCTAGTCTCGAATTGCTACTAACTAAGCAGAAGACACTAGAGTGAGCAATTTAAGTTCTCTGGGTTTCTGTTTCTTTATCTCTAACGTGGAATAACACCATCTGGCTCAGATGTCTGTTGTGAGATTCAGATGGGGATATCCCTCTGGAGAACCTTGCATTCAGCTCATCCTCTTTTGGTCAGAACCAAGCCTAGAATCCAGGGCCACTGCAGCCTTTCTTTCATGTTCTTTCCACCAGCAGCTCATGCTTCCCTGAACATCAGGTTGGTTGTTGCATTGCAACATTTTTGCTTTGCTTATTCCCACTGCTTCACAAGTGTTCTGCATGCTTTCTGTAAGGTGCCATCAGGTACTCTAGTGCTGGCTCCTCTGTCCCCACAAGCTTTGGACATTGTGAATATATGACAAAGTTGTTACACAGTGGTAGGAACAGGGCTTTCACAGTCAGGAATCTGAATTAAATCTGAATGAAAACAGGGTATGGTCACATAATAGTTTTATTATGGGAAAATTAACCAGCCTCTATGAGCCTCAGCCTGCTGTCTATAAAATGAGGAAAATACTATCTATTTCATAAAATAGTTGGGAGGATTAATAAGTTGCTGTATATAAATGCCTAGCAAAATGCATGGCATAATAAGTACTTTATAAATGGAAGGTACAGGAATTAGGGCGGTGGTGATGGTAAAATTCTTAGATTTTTATTGGCTGTACAGTTCCCTTGGATTTCTTCGGGACTGAGTTATAATAATTCTAAACAACCAAGTCTATTCTGGGGTCATAGATACATCCTTCTTGGATCCACTAGGTACAGAAATGAGGAGAATAGATTGTGTATAAGGAAAATAGGGAGTGAGGGAGAAAGCCTCACAAGCTGGCCCCTCTAGAGGCGGCAGCACCTACCAGATCCAGCTAATTGCCATCTTGCTGGAAATTGGCTCAGAGTCACCACATATACTAATTTTTCAAGAGAAGCAATTTGCTGCTTTTTAAATGTTTAAAGTCAATTTAAAGTTGTTACAACAATGTGTAGTCAAACAAAGCAGTCTGAGTCTATATACAACCCTGGGGTTCCAATTTGTGACCTGTTATACTCATGAGATTCTAAAATCAAAGGAGAGTAGGATGCTGACATGGGCCTGGGTGGGCCTCTGCTCTCCCCTTCTTATTTCTCTCCTGCTTTATACCCTCCACCTTAAAAACTAACTTAACCTAGTTGTTGATTTGATGAAAATAATGAACATTAAAGTATAATTGTCAGATGGTTTTAAGTCTTCCAAGAAGTTCAAAAACCCAAAAGGGAACTGAACCATTTAACCTAAAATGTAAAAGAATACTCATCTGATAAAATGAGAAGGTCAGATATTATAAGCAGAAGGCATTGCCGCTATTTCCTCCTATTCAGGTCTTTGGCCACCTCTTGGCAGCCTAGCATCTCAGTGAGTATGCAAGTTACCAACATTGTTGGATAGCAAGCATCAGCTTCCCTCTACCAGTCCATCTTCCCCAATTTTCCAGACAGTAATGAAAATAACAGGGCTCGGTTAAAAACTATAATCACCAAGAGAGATCATGAATTGCCACCTCAAGTTCAACAAATATGTATGCATCACAGATCTTTATTTTAAAGTATTAATATACAGTCTATGTTCATTACATACAACATGAGAAAAACCTGGACTTTCCAGTTGGAAAAATATAGATGTTAAGTAATTTTCAAATAGCTCATTTTTTTTCTTTTTAATCGAATGGGGAAAGGTGCTGGCAGCATGTTTAGCCAGTGAGAAAATAAAGCAAAATTGAAATGACATGAGCTGACATGCTGGGTGTAAAAATGATGTGATATATGAAAATAACAGCCAGAGATGGTAATACTTAAAAGCAGACTCAGCCGATTGGAATGCAACCATTCAACCTTTCACTGTGGAAGATTTGTTGTGCTTTTACTGGCTTGTTTCTGGTTTTGTTTTGGTTTTTTGGTGGTTGTTTTTGTTGCTGTTTTAAGTAGATTCATCTGACCAACATGAGAACCGTAGACATCAGAGCTGTTAGGAACTTTAGATAATCTAATCCTGGAGCTTTCAAACTGTGCTCTGCGGGGCCCATTCTGGATTGTGAATTGGTGGGGAGGGCTGTCTGTGATGTGGCACCATCCCTTAGAGAGCGAGTCAGCCACTGGGTGTGCAGACAGGCTTTGTTCAATGAAAGAGTGCTGCTGCTAAGAAATTTAATTATATTATTCTAGTTCCATCAAAATAAGTTAAATGAGTTTAAGAGTAGGGAGATAGCTTGACTGTGTTACCAGGTTATTTTATATCAGGTCTGCAGCCTCTAGTCTTGGGTTCATTCATCTATCCTTGTAACTGCCTTTCTAAATTAAGCTGCTTATCCTTTCTTCTATATTCCCTCATGCTGGTCAGCTAAATATACCAACCAAGTCAGAAAAATCACTTGAAAGAAGTGTGCATTTCAAGTGCACAGCTTAATCTATGAAATTTGTTCTGGTAGATTTTTATGAAAGAATGTTTACATGAGATGCTTCCTACTTCATAAAGGGGACCTCACAACTTTATGACAACTTCCCAGTATATATCAGGATTCAGGTATTAAGGATTTTAAAAGTGGAATTTGTATCTCCTAAGACACCCCTAACAAGATGAACAAAATGCTTCCTCCATGCCGAAGCAGACAGTTTCTACAGCTCATCTCAGGTCTTCTCCACCTGGATCAGTTTATCATCTCCTTCTCCATTGGCTGTGCGCATTGTGGGCCGTGTCCGTGGTTCCACATGGAGTGTCCCAGTCCATCCATTTTGAGATGCACTGCCAGTGTTTCACCCTGCAGGTGAACTCACTGATTACTGGTCGGATCGGTGGCTGTTGCCATAAGGGCTTTGAAAGCCAGGTGTGGGTGGAAATATTTATACTCATATTTACATTACATATTCAAAATCTGATAAATAAAGATAACAAAGGAGCAAACACACCATACAAATATTTTTTTTTTCTTATTTTGATATTTAAACAGCAGAGAGAGTTAAGAGTGTAACTGTCTCTTCTTCCCCTTCTGACTTTGGACCCAGATGTCTGTGATCTGCCATGGCCCCGACCTTGTCATTTCTGTGGTTGTGCATTTATTTCTCTCCCATCCAGGCTTCACCATACCAAGGCCTTTCCTTTCTGCTCAGCCCCATTCTCTGATCCCTGCCTCTGGAATGTGTCTCTTATTCTGACACTGCATATATAAGCTTTGACAGAAACGCAGTTCTTGCAAAACTGCTTTTTTTTTTTTAATGCTCCACTGCTTCCTTCCCTTTCTCCAAAACAACTCTACAATTCTGTCATTTCCATTTTAAGTCATTAATTTTTCACATGGTCTACCCCCAATCATAGTACCACTTCCTTCCTATCTTGTGATCTGGGGAAAACACATGCATACACAAATGATCATTCAACACAATTGTTATTTATTCCTCACCATAGTATTTTTTTTGGCCAAATGATCTCATTCTTGAAATATATGAATAAGTGACTTATTACAGAAATGGTGAGAGAATGTACCATCTCGGCTTTGTGTGGGATGTTCTGAATAGAAAAAAACATTCATTCATCACTTTTTTCCAACAAAATTATCTCATTTGTATAATTTGTGAATAATTAATGAATTCTTATGGTAGAAAACACTAAACAGTTTATGGAAGTAGTTTTCTTCCAGACAAAGTTTGTCCAATGATCATTTCCCTAGAGTCTCAGCTTCTATTTTTAAACTTTAAATGTGCCCCCAAAACTGATGCATTAATTTTTGTGAACTATGGGAGTAGTTTCTGAAAAACAATTACTGAGTGATGGTGCATTCGTTGATGGATTTTTTTAATCAACTTGTTTAGTACAGAATAAAACAAATTGAAGCTCATGAACAGGCTTACTCTTCAATTTTTATGCTAAAGATGGAAAACCTTGGAAACTTTGCTTTTGCAGAAAGGGAAACAATTTGTTTTTCACTAAACGAATGAGCAGTCTTATCCTTCCATCCAAACTCCAAGGAACTTGATTTAAAATCATCTCCCTGTGGATCTATGAACCACGGTAGCCCAACAAGACATGCCCCGTGGACTCCAACACTGCTCGGCTTAGTGTAGCCCACAGGTGGTAGGCACCCAAGACTGCAGACAACCAAGGCTTGTCACCGTCTCCCAAATAAAATGCAAACCCTTCAGTTGAACTTGCATGCTGTGCGTGGTCCAGCCCCTGACCACCCTGTTATCCTCATTCAGTGCTGCCTCCACTCTACACCCCATTCATATTGAACAACTGGAAGAACCCCAGGTGTGTAACGCTCTTCCTCCCTCTTGGCCTTCACCCTCTGTATGTATATGTGTATACAGTCTGTATCACTGATCTTCTGATATGCCCCTGGGAGTGAAGGGTATAGGTTGGAGGGATGGAGGCCTCCTCATTGTTCTGACTGAAGCTTTCCCCTTTACATATCCAAATGCTAAGAGAGGAGAGAGAAAGAACAGTCTCTCTTGGCTCTGTACACAAGCAGACTTCTTAAATCCTAAAAATGTGGGGAGAAATGAGGAAAAAATGAAAAACAAAAGTAAAGTCTACTCCTGAAGAGAAGGGGAGCAAAGGGGAAACAGAAAAACCTGAGAATCTTTTCTTTATAGAAAAGATTCTATCTGATAGAATCTTGATATCTAAATAATTTTGATATCTAAATAATTTTGCTATGTATTTTCAGCGGCTTTGTTGTAGGGGAAAATGTTTAATTATGTTTAGTACATTTATGCCTTTTGTGGTTCTAAAAAAAATTAGAGCTTGATTCTGCCCTCTTCCCGAGGTTCATCCCCCCATGTGATATTCAGGGGAGCAGTGGAGAGAGAGCACAGCAGGACCAGCTCAGGGGATGTTGGCAACATTTAACTTTCCAGTATTCAAGGGAGATAACTAAACAGGGAATCATATATTTAAAAATCGGTTCTAAGATAAACTATGTGAACAAAATTAAATTGTCTTTTATTTTTCTCCATTACGAAGTCACCTAATAAAATAACTTCTGGAGGAAGGTACATGTTTTAAAAATATGTGTATTTCAGTAGAAATGATCTAACCTTTTAGATAGATCACTCATTTATTTTACAGAAACTTCTTGGCAGTGCATTTCTTGCTAGGTGTTTGCCAGTTGCTGGGACACAGAGATGACATAAACATACTCATGGCCCTTGAGAAGTCAACAGTATGTTGCGGACCTTCTTAGATACCAACGCTTAGCATTTACTATGTGCTACACCCTTTTGTAAAAGCTTTATATAGATTATATAGATTGATATAGATTAACTCATTTAACCCTCCCAACAACTCCATGATGTAGGTCCTATCCCCATTTCATCATGCACACTAACGCACAGGGAGTTTACACAGGTCTGCTACATTGCACAGCTACAAGGAAATGTGCTGTGTGCAGCAGTATATGCAGCCGTGGGTCCCAGGAGTTCACAATTAGGAGGTTATCTTTCCATCATCCTTCCCTGACTTATTAGGGAGATAGTAGATAGATATATTAGTAATGGTACTATCTTGACTGTGCTAGGAAAAATAATGTAACATGGTAGAATCTGAGAAAGCCTTTCTGTTTATAAAGGAAAGATGCATTTGATAAAGAAAAGCATAAATGAATTAAGATGGGTAAACTGGAAAAGAAATATTCTCCCTTCAAAACAAAAGTATTCTTGTGTGTGTGTGCGTGTGTGTGTGTGTGTGTGTGAGAGAGAGAGAGAGAGAGAGAAAGAGGCAGAGAGACAGAGAATGTGTGAATACATAGCCATAAACCCACATACCCCAAAGCAAACCTATGAAAAAGGTCAGTTGCCCAGTCCTAGAAGAAATGCCCACCTCTGAGGCCATGGGGACACTGCACTGCACTGAATGGTGGGACCAGGTGACCAGACTGTCTTGCAAGGGAACCAGTAAAATGCACATATTGCATTGCAGTTGCTACATGTGCTTCATGTCCTCCCATTTGAGGTGCTTCTCATGATAAATCCAATCCTTACTTTGTGTCTAGAACTACCTCTGTGCTCCCCACATTTGAAAAATTCCATGCCTGGAATAAAACCAGAAAGTTCGTCACTTCAGCCTTTGTTAAATAACTTTCTGTTATGGGAGTAGATTGCTGTGCTCTGAAAATGTCACTCTGACAGCTGCCCTACAGTGGCTGACCTTTCTTCTCGGGCTGAAGTCCCTGCTGAACTGTTCGGTAGAGCTAGTTTATCCCAACTTGCTGGCAGATCTCCAGTTTCTCTGCATGCCCATTTGGAAAAGTGGTCTAAGGGTTGATATTTTGCCACTTATGACTTTCACCCAAAACACCTCTGCCCCTCTGAGCTTCTTATGATCCCTGTATCCTCCCAAAAGCAGCGCTCTGGTCTTCCTCCACAAACCTTACGTGTTAGTGCTGGAGGGTCACCCTTGGGGTCCCTTCTCCCTGCTTACTCTGCTTATTATGAGTATATGAAACTCTCCTCAGAAACTGTGGATGAGGGGTGCCTGGGTGGCTGAGTCCATTAAGCATCAGACTCTTGATTTCAGCACAGGTCATGATCCCACAGTCATGCGATTGAGTCCCATATTGGGCTCCACACTGAGCACGGAGCCTGCTTGGGATTCTTTCTCTCTCCCTCTCCCCTGCTTGCACACTGTCTCTCTCAAAAAAAAAAAAAAAAAAAAAAAAAAACTTTGGATGAGACAGGAAGTCTCACCCTTGCTCCCAGGGACTCTTCATTTTGCATACTCTCTCATTTTTGCATGGTCACAAGCATAATTTTCATTTTTTGCAGAGTTGCAGTCAGTATGCATTCAGTTTCATTTCTGTTTCTTTATGTAACATCATGCCACCCTCACTTTTCCACATTGATATTTAGTTTTTATAAATGTCACTTTAATGGTTGCCTTATATTGATTCAAGGTGATCCTTAGGCATTTTTTTTCCATGACTTTCCCTGACTTGAGTAGTGACCATCCAAAGCTTTCTCTTCTTCTTTCAGGATGCAGGTTATCAAATAAAAAGAAAAGGAAGGGATTGCCAGAAAATCGTGTACATTACTATGATTAGACATATACGGATTGACCATGAATTATGCATGATGTTTATGGGAATTTGCACAGTGTCATCTTTTAATATCCCTGCTGCACCTTTAAATATCACTGGAGATGCCACCATGCATGTTGCTCTGCTCTCATAAAACCTTAGCTTTAAATCACAACCTACATGGCAGTTATATGGGATTCTGCTTCCTGAGGCTGACCACAGCCAAATTACAAACATTGATTTGCATAAATTTGGCTTGCATGAATTTTTAAGTTTGCTGAGAAGGGAAATTGACTAAATATTGTTAGAGCCACAAATAACTTGGGATATAATTTACTTTTGTACCATATGGATTGAGGACACAGATGTATGGACCCACTAGGATATTCCTATGCCAAAAAAATATATAGACTTAAAGACCCATAAAGTGAAGCAACTTATATGATGGGAGTGCCACTAATTGCATTATAAAATTAAGCCCTATGACTTCTTCATATTGAAAGGCAATGATAAAAATAAATAATTATGAATGCATTTTAGAGTATCTGGTCTTTTCAGTGAGCATTCTAAATTAAAATTTTTTGCTCAGGTCCTAAAATGCAAAACTAACTCTACAGTTGCAAGGGGTGCAGGAAGTTATTAGGTCTATTAGCAGAGCTAAAATACAACTAGGATGCTAAGATTCAAGTTCCTTGCTCTGCCGATGACTTTCTATTTAACCTTGAACAAATCTCTAAGCCTTGACTTTCCTATCAGCAAAGTGATAATATTTTCCTTACTTCTATCTCACAAGAATGCTGGAAGAATTCCTTAAAGAAAACTTAAGAAATAATCATCTGAACTACCCAAGAGGATTACTTCCTGTGAATAAATCCAAAACCGTATCATCTGTAACGATGCCACTCACTAATGCTCTGGGGTTGTAAATTGACCTCGTGTGTTAAAGAGCAATTTAAAAATGAAATTCCCTGTAGAAAAATGAACACATCCATTATTATTACTTTTAGATCAGTAATGCTTGAGGAGAGAGGCAATGTGGCTTAATTTTATGAATTTGCAGGTAATAGAATTACATTGCATTTCCTTTTGAGTGATTCATAATTTTCTCTCTAATCATAATGAGAAAAAGAGTGGATAAGTTTTCATATTTATGTCTTTCGACTGTCTTGCAAAGATTTATGTTATAGATGGTTCTGAGGAAATAACATCAGTACTGATTTTGTTCTTTTTAAATGAACAAAACTTTTTCCTGGAAAAGTAAAGCTTATGCTGAGGCTTCTAAACTTTACTTAGTGGTTGAGAAATATTACATTCCAAGTAAAAACAACATAAGCTATCTGTTCCTTAGGACTAGAAACAGACCTCCTAGATTCATTTTAACCCCTGAGCCTTCTTTTTAAAAAAAATGAAAAGCATGTAGAATTCATAATGAGTCTTTAGCAGAAAAGTCACATGATATCTCTCAAAACACAGAGAAACCAAATTAACCTCAGCAAGGTAGGAGCCAGTGAAAGAACTTCTTCTCACAAAGTAAGTTGACATTTCAAACTGCCCTATATAGTTTGAAGGGAATTGGTCCCTTTATCAATAAACTGTCTTCAGAACAGTTATTTCAGGGTACGCTGGTGCAAAAGGTTAGTAACCAGGAATGAGTTCTTATTTAGAAATCTTATTTAGTTCAGATTTAGAAATCTGCTTCTGACATCACAAATAAGGCCTACAATCAGCTTCCACAGAACATCCAGCCTATCAGAATGGGGAAAAAAATTTTTTTAAGTGCATAATCTTAAAGTTCATGGTGGAGCCAGAGTTAGGGACAGAGTAAAGGAGGGTGCAGAGAAATTTAGATAAATCAGTTTGTGCGGAGGTCATTTTAAACACTTGTGTAAGCATTGTAGATGAGATTGTTGGAATTGGTTGGAGCAAACTTTAAACCCCAACAGTCCAGTTTAGTTACATTATGACAGAAGTGGGGGGAGGCAGTGAGAATAAAGGGAATTCACATTGTCAAGCACATGTGCTAGACAACAACCTAACAGGTATTATTGTTATTATGCCAATTTTTCAAAATGGGGGGGGGGGGGACAAACCCAAAGCTCAGAAGGATCGAGAAACCTTTTTGAAAAGAATGGTATAACTCATAAAGCACCAGAAATGGAATTGAAATAAATTCTTCCTCCAAAGCCCGTGTTCCTCCTGCCAGCTGCCTTTCCACAAGCCATCAAGAAAATTAAAACTGCACCACATTTTGTTTAATTTAAAGACACAGCCCTTAGTTACTGTATATATTGCCTAGTACCCTGGGGAGTTTAAATAAAAGAGCCTTCTTTGAAAAAAAGTCACAGATAGCAAAGAGAAAGGTGGGGCTGAGTCAGGGTCAAAGCAAAGCCCCTTCTGATCACCTGCTGGGGAATTGCCAGTCCCTACCTAGAGATTCTTTGGAAGAAGTTCAGTGCTGAATAATGGAAGTAAGCAGGCAGAGGGTTCTAGAATGCCGTGTCCTGTTTCCTACTTTGCACATAACCAAGTCTATATTTCACTCATAATTGGCCCAAAGACAAATTGTACTGGAAAAATGGCTCATTTCACCAGGCGTTTCTTCTATTCTGAGCACCAAAGCTTCTATATTCATGACCGATTTTCTTTTTTCACTGAAAGTTAATTCCTAAGCTTAGTTCTTGTAGATCTTAAGTTAGTAAAGCTATCCAAGGATGGTACAAAAGAACAAAAAAGAAATCTCTTTGGAACTTAAGAAGCAACAGGTTCCCCAGTTGGCAGGTGAGATCACGCTTACATCTCTCTTGGGATATAT
Source organism: Panthera pardus (assembly GCF_024362965.1). Taxonomy (NCBI): domain Eukaryota; kingdom Metazoa; phylum Chordata; class Mammalia; order Carnivora; family Felidae; genus Panthera; species Panthera pardus. The sequence continues at coordinate 86,177,306 of NW_026526721.1, forward strand.
AGACTAATAATGTTGAGAAACATAAGAGTTAAAATTTTTGTAACTTTTCTAGAAGACTAAAGTAGACAAAGGGGTCACCTACACAGAATATTTCACTTTAGGGGGTATATTGAGTCTCTCTGGCCCACTTTTAGCTTCATCATTCATTAGTTGCCAAACATTTGCTTTCTCACTACATTCATGTTGGTTGACCAGGTCTCCCCTTCCAGCTCTTCTACTTCTCTCATGATTTACTGCATTTTGGCTTTTGAATCTATTCCTCAGAGAGGCTGTCTTCCTTCACTTTTGGTGGAATGGATTTCCTAACATCATTCCACCATTTCCATCCTGAGTCATGGTGAGACCCTCCCATAGCTCAGTCTCTCCATCACTGAGGATGAGTCATTTAGAGACATTCCTTATAGCACTGTGGAAGCCATTTATAAATGATACAGCCTTCTTGCATCTCAAAACAAAGCAAAATGAAATTTTTAACAGTTAAATAGCTCAAGACTTTTTATTAAACAATACAAACCTCCTTGATTACGCCAGCATACAAATATGCCATATTGGATGGCATCAGTAGCAGAATCTTTAAATAAAATAACTGTGAACAGTTTAAGCCACTTTATTTCATTGCTTTTAATTTCACCACCACCCTCATCATCACATATTATTGAAAACCCACATTGGACCATGTGGCATAAACATTGTCCCTTTTCTCGAGAATTATATGTTCTATGTATATTTAGGCAAATAATGCCTAAACAAAGTGGATTTTAAAAGGCAGCAGTTTTTCTCTCTCTCTCACTTAAAAGAAGTCTGTAATTACACTATTTAGGGTTGGTACAAGACCACTCCAAAGTCATCAGAGATGAGGGCTTCTCCCAGCTCTCTTTTCCACTGTACCTTGAAAGAGGCCCTGTTCCTCATATTCCAAAATGGCTGCTGAATCCCCATCAATCATCTCTGAGTTCCAGAAAGCAGAAGTGAGAGAAAGGCAAAAGAGCAGATATCTACCCCTCCTTTTGCTACTCTCTTCCTTTTCTTTTATCCACTTCTCCTTTTAAGGAGACTTCCCACAATTTCCATAGAGTCCTTTTGCTTATATTTCATTGCCTAGAACTTAGTCATATGATCACAACTGATGACAGGAGAGCCTAGTTCCTAGGAAATATAGAGTTATTTGCTCCACATGGTAATATGTCCACCTAAAAAGCATGCTACTAAGAAAGATACTAGGGTAGAAAGTTAGCAATCTCAGCCATAATTGTCATTCTAAAACTATCAAAAATTTCACCTCTCAAGTCAATGACAAGGGAAAATAAGCTTTTTTTTCTGATTTTTTTTAGCAATGTGTCTTACAAAATCACAAAGCTCAGTATTGTTCAATTAAGCATGGCAGGAGGGCAGGAAGAACTGTTTTTTGAAGGAATATGCAAAGTATCTGTAGTAAGAGCCTTCAGCATTTAGCAGCACAAAAGGGAATAAACTCATGCATATTCTAAAATAAGAAAAGGCCAGCAACACTTGGATCTTCCGGGAGGAATAATGATGGTGCCATCTGATACCCTTTGCCATTGGGCATCATACATATGCCTCCAGCACACATTTTGCTCTAAGCCACTTCTCATGTTTCTCAATTACAGAATCTTGCCAATTCCATCTCAGCCTTTCCTCACCCCTCACTCACTCCATCAGGAGTCCTTCAGTCTCACCTGCCCTCGTAGTTCCTTTGACCCGTTGGGGACATGCAGTGTCAATGAGGGGCATGTTATGGTGATTTTACTTCTGTTTCGTACACAGTGTAGTGTATATTTTCACCAAGATTGTAAATGCCTCAACAGCTAAGTCCAGTCTTTACTCCTACATCAGGCCTCATAATGCTTCCTGCAATGTGGTGTAGGTAACGGGCCCTCGGTAGATGCTATTAGAGCAAGTAAAATATGTGAGAAGATAGGAAAGAGGGACTTTCTTTCAAGGCTGCCCCCGTTTTCCAGCAGGTTTGACTGCGAGGCTTGCGGAGACCCCAGCAGCACAGGGCAGTGCGAAGGGAGGAAAAGCGTCCCTGAGTGGCAGGAAGCTGGCTCTGCAAGTGGCAATGCAGACACTGGCAATGCAAGTGTCACTAATGGAGAAGGTTCCCGTGGCAGTGGGATTTCAGGCAGCACTTTGTGCTTTAGCCGCAGTCTCACAACACCATGGGGTCAGTTCATGTACGACAGACCTTCAGCAAAGGCCGATGGTTCAGGGAAGGAAGCTGTCAGTTGGTAGGGGAGGTGATCAGGGTCTCAGGCAAGATGATGGCAGGGTCCCAGAGCAGCTGAAAGTGAAACCCAGTTGGACAGATTGGGCCAACATTGCCAGGTCTTATGAGGAAGAAACTGCATGTTATTCATCTTTATGTTCCCAGCCGTCCACACTCTCCTGCTCAGCAGTAGGTTTCTAGTAAATGCTTGTTTCTCCTGTAGTTCCCTTGTCCATGACCACAAGACTACTCCAGACTCTACCTGATGGTGGAATAAAGCTACCCATTCCTTCCACCTTTGAGCACCCAATAGGTCTTACCTTGCATGAGGAGGATAACATATAGTAGCTGGGTGGGAAGGCCATCTGCCCCACTCAGTTTCTTTGTGTTTGGGAACAAAACATATTACTCCCTATTGTAGACGGCAGTCCAGCATTAACACAGGCAGTTTTGTGTGCAATTCTACCAGATGTGTTATATAAAAAGAGAGACTTCATGGGTTCTAAATGCAAAAGATAGCAATTGGTTGGCCTTTCATTTTTTAAAATGGGGAAATAATTTCTGGTACATCCATATTAGAGAATACTACATACTTGACTTAAAATCACGCTGACAGAGTTGATACTGACGAGGCGAAAAATACAGCACATTAAGCAAAACACAAAGGCAAAACAACAATTTGGAGAGATCCAACTGTTAAAACATAATTAGCAAAAAGGACTCGAAGGAAATGTTCTAAAATATTAACCGTGATTATCTCTGGATGCTGGAATAAGTGATTTTTAAACTACTTGTCTGTTCTTTTCGGTTCTGTATTTTGCAATTCATTCATTCTTCCAAGAACAATTTTTGAATATAAAATACCTCGAAACTGACTAAAAGTAAAAAATAATGGGAAAGACCTATATAATTAATCAGAGCAGAAATAACGCTGTTCCAAACACCAGCCACAGAGAGAGGCACGTGTTTTATGTAAATAGAAGAGACACAATGGAATTAGAACTGGGATCTGCTTACTGTTGGTGTGGCCTTTAATTAAATATTATTAAAGTCTTTTCCCATGAATGTAGATATAATGATTGCTGTGCTTAAAATCAACATCAGCAAAAACGGTTTGAAAAACTTCTTAGTTGCCATTTTATATAATTGTGTTAAAAGCGCATTTAACAATGAGCATTAATAGCTTTAGCTGCTTCAGATTAATAAGCGAGTTGAGTTCTGTGCTTCCACAGAGAGAACATCTGAGGTAGGCATTCCTTTTGTTTATCTAGTACTTTGTTTTTTCAGTGGCTGGTGGGGATGGGGGATTGAGGAGAAGGGAAGAATCACAGCCGGGACCTACCCAGCTTTCAAAGTGATAGTGTCATCTATAATTTTCCAGGAGTAAACTGGTCACTCCAGCAGGGAGGAAATTCCCCTGACCCCTAATTCTCTCCTTGGCCCCACACACCTAACTGTATTTCTCCCGTGCTGCGTTCCTGTTTGTCTCCTCACTCATCTTCTCTGGTGAGATAACAACTCTGTCAGTACCCGTTTCCAATCTCTAATTTCCCCCCTTGTAATTTCTCACCTTGCTGACCACAGTCAAACAGGAGACAGAGAAGCTGAGCTGTTTTTGGCAGATGCTTTAGATAAAGACCAAACACAAGCAAAAATCCTGCAGGAAGGAAGACAATTTGCTAAATAAGGATTGCATCAGGATTCTTTTGTGAAGTTTGATCATTTAATAGCTTTAGGAGGTGTCTGTGCCTCAAATGCAAAGACCATAATATGAAAATGTGGACTGAACCTCCAGGTCACTTGCTTTGAAATACAAATCCATAAAACTTATAGTTGTGGCAAGTCAAACACATTTTTATTTATTCCTGGATGTTAATTAAGGAAAAACATCTAATTAGTAACAGCATTCTTCCGATTCCTCTTTCTACCATTCACTTTTCCCCCCTTTCAAAATCACTTTTTTTTACTGTTTATTTATTTTTGAGAGAGAAAGAGAGAGAGAGAACCAACAGGAGAAGGGCAGAGAGACAGGGAGACACAGAATCCTAAGCAGGCTCCAGGCTCTGAGCTGTCAGCACAGAGTCCAACGCGGGGCTCGAATCCACGAACCACAGGATCATGACCTAAGCCAAAGTCGGACGCTTAACCGACTGAGCCACCCAAGGCACCCCCTCAAAGTAACTTTTGATTATAACATGTAAAATATGTTTATTGTAAAAAAAATTTGAAACTACAGACAAAGGAAAGAATCCTATTTCCTCCCTACCAGTACTATCTTTATATTGTTTCTGCTTTGCTTTGAGGAATCAAGCTACTGTAACAGAATGAGCATTTCAAACAAACCCGGGTTTTAATCAGAACTCTGCCACTTTCTAGATGTGATTATGGACAATTTCTTAACCTCCCTAAAACTCTTATCTTTGGCTAAAAATGATAGTTATACCTGCCTCATGCAGTTGGCATGAGAATTAGGAGTAATGTGTCCTTGGCACATAGTAAATGGTTAATTACTGGCAACCATAATTGTTATTATTACCTTCTATGTTTAAGAGCTTAAATTTAAACTTTTTATGGCATTTTTAATGCTTAGTAATTGCAATACTGCTTCTAATAGATGACTATACCTATCTGTGGAACCGAGAAAGACCACTACCAGTTTCTTAGCTGAGTGCACTTGCCCGGTGCTGCAGAAAAGGATTTGCCACGTCTGCCCTGCTCATTAGTTTGTGAGAACCTCCGTTCAATAGAAAATTACCCGAGGAGAGGGGGTCCATGTCTCACCTACTGTGAAACACCACACAGCCAGTAACTGCTCAACCCATACCCACTGCTACTGATGTTGTCCCACGGAGCTAACAATACATGTCAGATACTGCTCATTGATCCTTCTCTTTCTGTCCATGCAAAAATCCCTGTATATCCCAGCTCTATTTGATAACGTGTAGAGGTGGGTCCTTGTTGTTCAGGAAAGCCTGAACCCACAAAAGCTACCTTCACTAATTGAAGGCCTTTCTGGTGCTGGTATTGGTAGGAGAGCCGCTAACTCCTGGGTTCTCCACCGCAGCCACACACTGCAATAATATGAGGACTTTGACAAAACACCGATTGTGGGTCCCACCCCCAGGAATTCTGATGTAATTGGTCTGCAGCTAGGGGCTCAGCTCTAGCTTAGCTCACCTCATCCCGAGCTCCCACTCTCAGTAGCCACTGAAACCATTACTCTGCTCAGAGCTGAGTCCACGTGTGCTTTGCAAATTTGTTGTTTCATCTTACTTGCTTTTGTTCCTATCACCACTTCTATTTCTATCTTAGTTAATCACCTAACTTCTTCATCTCTGCTATTTCTCTCTCCTCAGCCTCCACATTGGACCATAAACAAGGAATTTCAGTGGGAAAATAAGGGTTGTGTGTAAGGAAGTTGGGAGAGGGAAGGTCTGTGGCAAACTAGCGAATGAGTGCCCCAATGAGAATGTTCAGATGCAAAATTTTCTACATTGTAGATTAACCAGACCCACCTCTTTTTTTTTAATGTTTATTTATTTGAGAGAGAGAGAGAGAGAGAGAGAGAGAGAGAAAGACAGCAGGGGAGGGGCAGAGATAGGGGGAACAGAGGATCTAAAGCAGGCTCTGTGCTATCAGCACAAAGCCTGATGTGGTGTATGAACTCACAAACCATGAGAACATGACCTGAGCTAAAGTTGGATGCTTAAACGACTGAGCCACCCAGGCACCCCTAATAAGGGCATCTAAGTGTCCACTGAATTTTGGCTACTTGTAGGCCACAAACTTTTAAACTTTTTTTTTTCTTTTCCAACTTTGGAAACTACCATAGTCCTACAATTCCACTGTGCAACCACATAGAAGAGGCAGAAAATATACCGAGCAGGCCTTGAGTGGAATATAGCTGAGACGAATGAGTGTGCGTAGAGGAACGAGGGTTCTGATCTGGACTGTGTAACAGCCTTCCCATCAGAGCTGCCCAGTAGAGGAAGTGGCTGCTGTGAAGCAGCAAGCTTTGCACCAGGAGAACAGGGCACTGAGCTAAATAAATCCCACAGCACTCCTAAGGAAAGGTTTCTTCCCATGGATGGATGGGAGGTATACTTCTGTTAAACATTTACTGAGCCTCTGGTACATGCCTGTCAAGATGCAGAACCTTCGTGGAATCTGCAGTCCTTAGCTAACCCAGAATTGTGCTAAGAAGTTTATATACCTTCTTTCTTTCACCTTTATCATAACCTTGAGAAGCAGGTGCCATTAATCCCCATTGAAAGATTGAGGAAGTTGTTGAAGGACACAAGATAGTGGCAGAGAGAGGACTTTAACTGGGATTAGAAGTCTGTGCTCTTAATGACTATGCCAAATATCCTCTCCCTCAATGGGGACACCAGCTTGGAATCCTGAGTCAGCTCAAGCTTTAGCCCATTGCACACTGTCTAAGTCATATCAAGAAGCAGCAACCTAAGAACCCCCATCCACCAGCTCCTTTCTGGTTACTGGGGATGTGATACAGGGACTGCAGTTAACTTGATTCCATCCAGTCAGATCACAAGGGAACCAGGAGAAAATTATCTTAAATTTTTTTACTCTGCTGTATCTAAAGCAGACAGTAAGACAGATTTTCTGAGTGCACGCACAGCACAGCTTTTCTCAGTTTAAATGTGACTTTGAGGTTAACATTGCAACAAAATGTCAAGAAATAAATGTATTGAGAGGCAATCAATCTAGCTTTGTGAAGTGGACATAGAAAGCTTAGGAGACCTGAGTTTAAGTCTTGATTTGGCCACTTACTGGTTTGTACTCTTGCATTTCACTTTATTTCACTGAGTTTCAGTTTCTGCATGTAGAGAAATGAGGCTTGCAGATTGTTGTGGGGAAATACATCGCTCCATTAAGTGTTTGTGTTCCTTCCTTGAACAATGATAGAAAAACTGCTAAAAGTGACTTAAAATGGGAATAAATTGAAATCTTACAAGGTTTACAAAAACTGGTTCACAAACTCAATACAGTAGTAACAGGTGATATGGCCATTTTAAACAGCATAATTAGTTTTGTAAAACATATTTATTGTTTTAAAGGATGAAGAGAGGGAGAAGGGAAAGGGAAACTGACATTTGTTAAGCTCCTCATACATGTCAGGCCATGCTAGACCTTTCCAGACAGTTCATTTCATCCTCACAATAGCACTGTGAGATGGGCAGTTTTATCTGATTTTCACAAATGATGAACCCTAAGCCTGAGAGGTTAAGAAAATTGCCTGAGTGCCCAAGACTGGATTTGAACTGAAGTTGCCAGACTGTCTGAGATCTTCTACCAGGGACCACGGCGTCTTTGGATTCTTGTTGAACAAAAGTTTCTTCTCAGGAGGCTGGGTTGAGTATAAGCCTTTCATCTCTGAAGCCAGCAATCTGCTCTCATCTGAGTTAATGGTTGCTCTTCTAACAGAAACTCCTGTGGACCCATATTTCTAAAATTTGATATGTTCTCTCTACTCTCTAAGATTTGGAATAACTTCTGATGAAAGATATTGATATCACCCATTTTTTTTTTTTGTATGGAAAAGTAGTCCGTACATCCATAAATGGTCCACATTGTAATTTCAGTGGCTATAACTTGACAAACTTTTTCTACCATTGTAGTTTCTTTGGGGGTGGGGGATATATTCTTCTGGAAATTTTTTGAGACAGTCCCATGGAAATGAAGCATTTTTTGCTCTAATCTTTGAATTACCCAGTTTTACCAGGAAACTTTATTTGGTCCTGCTTCCTTCTGCTCTGCCCAGGGAATTTGAATAGTTTGATGTAGATAGGAAAAGGGAGATGGAGTAGAATTAGTAGAATCAAACATTGTGTTGAGAATTGTGACTGAGCCCTTCAAGAGACCTTTGTCTGACGTAAGCATCTAAGAATTCAAGCCCTGTTTTTCTTTCTCATAGATAATGACAGCAGTGGGCCACAGATGTCACATGCTTTGCATGCACCACCTTGTCTGTCTTTTTGTGATTCTTCATGTGGTAAAAGAAACCTTGCTCACAGAATTCAGATTGCATTCAGCTTCCCTGAGGATTAGTTTCCAGTGAGCAGAAACTGAGTTTCCATATCTAAATGCTATAGCAGAGAATTTGACTAATTGAACATGAGTTTCTGTTCTCCTCACAATAATTTACTGCAGGCTAATTGTTACACTTTTAAAGGCTTTGAATAATTAATTAAAAGCCAATTTTCATCTTCGTTCATCCAGCTTATTAGATGATTTCCTTTTAGGAAGTGAGGAAGTAGACGTAATTCATTTTGCATCAAATGAGCAATGCACTCATTTCTGCAAGGAATAAGTATCAGCTTAGCTATCTCTGCGCTAAAAGATGGGATGATTTGTTCCCCCCCCCCCCCCCCGTCAAGGTGACCACTGGGCACACAGTGAGTGCTTGTGCTCGTGCAGTACAAATGCTGATGGTGGAGATAACTTAGTATAAAGATAGTGCTTTAAGTCCAGGGTAAACTTCATGTACCATAAATAGAAAATTAAGCATGATTCTAAAAGAAAATATAGTTTATAAAAAAAAATCAACCCTTGTATAGTACTTCATTTGTGCAAGTGCTTTGGTATATATCATTTGATTGTTACACAACGACCTTGGATGTCAGTATTACTATTATCCCCATTTGATGAGAAAATCAAAGTTCAGATTACACTAGCACATTGCTGAAGGACACACAGCTTTTTTAATTTTCTTTTTTTAGTATTACTTTAATTTTATTTTTTTAATATTTTCATCCAAATTAGTTAGCATATAGTGCAACAATGATTTCAGGAGTAGATTCCTTAGTGCCCCTTACCCATTTAGCCCATCCCCCCTCCCACAACCCCTCCAGTAACCCTGTTTGTTCTCCATATCTAAGAGTCTCTTATGTTTTGTCCCCCTCCCTGTTTTTATATTATTTTTGTTTCCTTTCCCTTAAATTCATCTGTTTTGTCTCTTAAAGTCCTCATATGAGTGAAGTCATATGATATTTGTCTTTCTCTGACTGACTAATTTCACTTAGCATAATACCCTCCAGTTCTATCCACGTAGTTGTAAATGGCAAGATTTCATTCTTTTTGATTGCCAAGTAATACTCCATTGTATATATATATACCACATCTTCTTTATCCATTCATCCTTCAGTGGACATTTGGGCTCCTTCCATACTTCAGCTATTGTTGATAGTACTGCTATAAACATGGGGGTGCTTGTGTCCCTTCGAAACAGCACACCTGTATCCCTTGGATAAATGCCTGGTAGTGCAATTGCTGGGTCGTATCGTCGTCTATTCTTAGTTTTTTGAGGAACCTCCATACTGTTTTCCAGAGTGGCTGCACCATCTTGCTTTCCCAAACACACAGCTTTTAAGTGGTAGAGTCAGGACTGGAACCTAGGCCTCCTGAGGCAATAATGTTATGCCCCTTCCACTGTATCTGCTTTAATTAACATTAAAGGAGAAAAAGAGAGGTCAACTTGAAAGCCATGCCCTTTGGTTGTTTTAGCTCCTATCACAAAAAGCAGCCTGCCTCGAGGGGCTAAACCAGGGTGTGGTATCTGGGAGCCTGAGTCGAGAGGTGAGCCTTGTCACTGCACATCATCTTCCATGTATGCACCCCAGAGAAGGCAAGAGCTTGGGAGAAACTACCCATCTCACGGGCCTGGGCAGGGAGGGAGAACCTGGATGTAGCTGGGGACCAGAAGATTCAAAAAGAAGGAGATCGCACTGCTCTCAAAGGAGCCTTGGGCACACAGAGAGGGAGTGGTCAGAAGCTTCATCCAGATGATCACTTGATCCCAGAGTGCTTCCATTGTTCTGGCTTCTGTAGACACAACCCAGTCCCAAACAGCCTGGTGATGTGCACCACACTGAGGAGTGGCCCTCCTCAGACTCCACGTGTAAAGTGCTCTTAAACAGTCAAAACATCACAAGTATTGGCCACAGAAAACAGTGCTCAAAGGAAAAATGGGTCCTTTGCTTGCTTGGAGTGATACAGAAAAGGCGGTCACAATTATTTTCAGTCTGGCAGCCACTTCCTGGGAGGATTCCATGGAGTAATAGATGTATTTATGGCAACAGTTTGTTGTAAAAAGGCAAAGTGAACCTTAGATGTACATCCTCTTCTACCTATCAACCTTCTTTTTGAAATGACTGGTTAATGATCTTGTTACTTTCATAGGAAGAGATGTCCTATTCCTACAGCTAGTGTAAACTATATCAAAAAGGTTTGGGTTTTATTTCTTTCCTTTAAATTTTTGTAGCTACCCTGACTCCCCACTGTCACCTACTAGATTAATTAGTGTTATGGCAAGAGCTTGAGCTTTAGCACTCAAGACCAGGGTTCAAATCCAGGCTTTGCTACTCATTAACTGTGGTTTTTTCAGTCAATAACTTCTCTGATTATCAATTACTTCATCTGTAAAATGGGGGATATGCTACAAATCTGGCCGAGTTGTTAAGAGGTACATGAAGACTGCATGTTAAATGCTTACCGTGACGTTATACTCAGTGAAACAAGCCAGACATAAAAGGACTAATGGTGAGGGTTGCCTAGGTGGCTCAATCAGTTGAGTGTCTGGCTTTGGCTCAGTACATGATCTCACCGTTTGTGGGTTTGAGCTCCGCATCAGGCTGTGTGCTGACAGCTCAGATCCTGGACCCTGCTTCCGATTCTGTGAGTGTCTCTCTCTCTCTCTCTCTGCCCCTTCTCTGCTCTCTCTCTCTCTCTCAAAAATAAAATAAAAACATTAAAAAAAATTTTTAAAGGACAAATAGTGTATGGTTCCATATGTATGAAACACCTAGAGTGGTCAAATTCACAGAAAGAGAGAGAAGAACGGGGGTTGCCAAAGACTTAGGGAGTAGACAATGGGAAGTTAGTGTTTTGTGGGTACAGAGCTTCAGTTTGGGAAGATGAAAAGTTATGGAGATGGATAATGTTGATGGTTTCACAGCAATGCAAATGTACTTAATACCACTGAACTATACACTTAAAAATGGTTAAACTGGTGCATCTTGTGTTATGTGTATTTTACCATAATAAAATAAGTAATTTTTTTCAATGTTTACAATAGTACTTGGCATATAATGAGTAATAAATGGTACTTCTAATCCTGTGTCCCACGCTTTGCGTATGTCTTATATGCCATGTTTCACGTTGTATTTTATCCACTGTTTCTGTCACTATTGTTATACTTCAGTTTCCCTGAATGTAAAGAACTGCTGACTATATCTTATTCATCTTTCCTGACTCCACACTGTCAGACACATGGTAAGCACTCAATAAATGATTTGGGAGAAGAGAGAAAGTTGCTAAGTGCCCCTTCCCTCCTATCTTTTACATCTTAAAGCCACCAAACCTAGTCATAGTTCACTCATTTATCTTGGGTGTTAGAAGATCTTTATTTGGACTAAAGTAATGAGCTCACACTACTATACAAATGTATTAGGTTCTTTAATCTTTAATAAGTGAGGGGGAAATTTCTTTAAATTGGATCTCTGTGGATTGAATCCATGCTGTTCTTAAGGAGTTATATTTTGCTCTAAAAATACAGGCAGAACAAAAATGGAGCTTAAGGTTGCTATTCCTTTAGAGGGAAATGAATACTAGGTAGAGTTTATCTTACCTGAATATAACTGAAGCCCCACATGGTGCAATCTATATGCTGTGTCATTTCAAAGAAACAATGGCCAGATGTCATAGCTTTGGAGAATACTCTAGATCATTAATGAAGTTTCCTGAAAATGGCAAGTGAGGAGTCGCACAGCACCTCACACAGAAAGCCTCCCAAAAGCCTTCTGTGCATCTCATTAAACTTTTCCACTAGCAGGAGCTGCTAACATCAGTCCCCCTCTTCTGTCCCTCTCTCTCTCCTTCCCTCCCTCCCTGCCCATCCCATCCTCCATACTTTGTTCTCACCCATCTCTGCTCATCCATGCCCAAAGTCCAGGCTCCTGGGACCTGACCGTGCCCTCTGTGACAGTCCCTGGGAAGTGTGGTCAGGTCCCCTGCTCTGACTAGAACCCAACAAGAATCGGCATGTATCCCATCTCCCTCCCTGGAATTCGGTGAATAAGTTTAAAATCCTGCACCTGATGAAATGCTGAAGAGCCCCAGTGCCAAGCATTTCTGGGCTGCACTGCTAGAGAACGAATTGGGCTATGATCATACCACTCTCATTTTCTTTTTTTATCCACCCGCATTTTATAGGATGATAAGTTGATAATAAATTATATAAATGCATCCTTTCTCTAGGTAAGTGCCTTGCAGCTTTTTCAGCTGTGCACCATCAGACCCTGCTCTTCCCAGGCTGCTCTCCAAGGAAATTCACAGACCTTGCCTGTGCCCCAGACGCCTGGTCACTTGACAGAGATCAAGGGCAGCAGCTCCTGGCCCGGCTGTAACCCCTTCATGGCTCATGAGCATGTTAGTTGGGCTGCCGGACTCTAGGTGATGAAAGAAGTTTAGGAATGTAAACTGTCAACTCATTGGACTTCTCTGCATGCATATAAATGAAGGGCCTAACTGGGTTGTATGTTCTAAGATCTATTCCAGGCCTAAAAGTCTATGTGTCTAGTTAACACAGAAAAGCACATGTATCAGAACCTAATGCCCAGCCTTCACTTTCTTCAGACTTCCTTTGAAGCTGTAATTTCCCCAAACCTAAACATCCAGCCTCATAAAAAGGAGTCCACATAGGAAACTTAATTTCACAACAAGGAAACTGAAGTGTAGTTCTTAGGTGCAGTGAGTTTCCTGGAGGAATTCAAATGGCATCACATCATGGGGCAGAATTCCAATAGCACAAAGCAGCATTTTCCTTAGTCCATGAGCCATTCATTCATTCACTAGACCAGGCCATCCGTTTAGGGCTTGTGTCTTGTGATCTCTATGAATAAAACACTTCTGACAATTGCTGCATCAGAACTTAACCGCTAATCCAGTAGGTGACTGTACATTGAACTACAGAGGAGATTTAAGACTGGGGTCTAATGGCTTAAGACAGGCCAGCATTGGTCTCACAACCTGCAGGAAACAGCATTTGTAGGTCCCAGGGAATTTACAAGATGCAGCAATGCCCTGCAAATCAGTTTCTAAAATGGAACAATGTCTTCTTTAAATTTGAAACACTCTAAGAAAGGAATTTGAGCTTTTAGCCTATCCTTGCATATCCTCCTTGAGGCAGGTCTAACTTGATAGCTCCTTTCCCCACTTAAAGTATTTACCTTTTCATTGTGTTTCTCTGTGGTATCTTCCCCCTAAAATCTTACTTTGTGGAGATTTGTTAATGAACCTTATAATTTCAATCTCAGTGGATACAGTTTTATTAAACACACTGTTTCCCTTACCCACCAAAGTGTTAAATGATGGTTTAGAAGTTTGAATTCATCATGCTGATCTAATTATACTAGACAGATCTCATTGAATCTTCTGAGTAACCAGATTTGAAGGCCTTTTGTGCAGATGCACAATTCTGAAGCAGACTGAATATCTTCTAACTTCTCCTCCAACCAAGTTAGGAATGAGCAGGAGTCTTCTCTAGCATCTATACTCCACTGAACTTAATGGGAAATATGGTGGGCTGCTAGCCCATGTTTTAATAAGTGAAAGGAGGAATTTCTTCCCTGAATGTCATAAGCTATTTCATCTCTATGGAGTTTTACTTGAAAGGGTTCATCCCCATTTTTGTATTCACCTCTGAAGACTTTATCCCAAAGATTTTTGCCTCTTCAGAGCCAGTCTTCCTGATGTGAAGGGTTCTGACACCATAATCATGTGGTGGTGATGGTGGTGGTGGTGAAAGTAATGTTGGAGCTGACAGAGGGAAGAGGGCCAGTGGTGGCAACAGTGGTGGTGGATGTGGTGGGAGCAGAAGTGGGGATTCAGGTGCAAGTGATCAGGTGGTAGACAGAGGCAGCAGAAGGGTGACGGTGTTGGAGGTAGAGGAGGAGGTGAGGTGGGGGTGTTGGCGGAGGCTGTGGTAGAGGCGGTAGAGGTGGGGGTGCTGCTGCTGCTATTGCTCTGTTTAGATGTGGTCAAGAGGAACCAAGCAATGCTAGAACTGCTAGACATCACCCTGATTTTCAGATGAAGAAACTGAAACCCAGCAAGGAAACAGCATTATCATTTCACACAAGAGAGGCTTTATCTTCCTGCCCCCTTCCTGTTTCAAATGCGCAAAACCTGGTGGTTGTTGGATGGTCTTGAGAAATGATGCTAACACCCCTGAACTAGGATTCCAGAATGACCAAATACTTAGAACCAGGTATTCAGAAACACTAAGGACACCCTGCTTCTGCCAAGCCAAGAGCTGGCCTGATTCCACCTCATCTTGTTATAAATGTCTTCTAGCCACTGTAAGGGCAACCCAAAACCCACATTCTGTGCAGCTGGGACTTGCAGCTAAAACTGGGGAACACATTGGGCTTTCCCGGAGAAAATAAACTGAGGCAATTGTTATAAGATGGTTATGTAAAAGGAAGCCAGAGTTGACAGATTTTAAGTGTGCTTGAAGGCAAAACTGAGTGCTTAACGAATGGTATTTGATTTTTTTAAAACAAACTTTCTCTTTTAGAATAGCTTGAGGTTTACAGAAAACCACTAGGATAATAGAGTTCCCATGTACCCTGCATTCACTTTCCTCTATTGTCAGCATCTTACATTACTCTGGTACATTTGTCACAACTAATGAAACATTGGTTCTTTGGTACATTACTATTAACTAGATTCCACACTTTATTTGGATTTTATTAGTATTTTCCTAAAAGTAAAACAATATGGGCTTTTTACAATTGCAACAGGGTAAACACCATCACACTAGTAGCTTAAAGCTCCTGAGGATAGGATCTACTTTTATGCATGTATTTATATTTTTTAGCACCTAGTATATAGTAGGGGCATAATAAGCATGTGTTGGCTGATCAAATGACTATAATATCCCATTAATTCCATTTTAGTATACAATAATGCACTCAGTCCAGTGATCATTTTGTACACCTGGAATTTAAGTGAGTAACCAGGGAAACTCAAGCTGTCATATAGGCTGTCCAGTGTACTCCACTTAAACTTTATTTTTAGAAAGCCCAGCCCAGGGCATATCTCAGTGCTGAAGGCAGTGCTTATAGCCATGGCATATGGGTTAAGCCTTCCAAGGCAATCTTAGAGACAGCACAAGAGAGAAGGTTTGGTAGGTCAAGGATCCTATAAATCACCATTCATCCTGATCTTTCTTCTGGATGACTAGACTCCTGAGAGGTACATGACACCCTGTCCCTTCTCTTATCAGCGGCACCTACACATAACTATGTCCAGCCCTCCTGGCAAAGGCCTAATTTTTTGGTAGTCAAACTTCCTTGGCAGATTGAAAGTTTTTCTTAAAGTTAACAGAGCAAAATTAAGCTACCTAGAAGGGACTAAAAGGGGAAAATCATTAGATTCAAAGCTTAAATTAGAAACTTAGTAACTCCTTTTGACTCAATAATAATGGCTAACATTTCCTAAATGTCAAGTACTGTACTAAGTTTACTAACTCACTTTATCCTTAAGAACACAAGAAGTAGGCTCTCTCTTACACAGACGAAAACTTCTTCATCTCCTTCTTACTCCACATGTTCAAATGAGGAGATGGGTCCCATCTAACATGTGTTAGCATCTTTCATACTAAATTATGGTAATGTACTTTGTCAGTGTGTGAGCCTGATTCCAAAACCCTGAAAATAGTGGCAGAAGAAAAATATCAGCATTCAGAAACTATTTTGCCTGACCGTACCACCCTCAGTTCCCAATCCCCATCCCTCTCATTCTCTCACTTCTCCCTCCCTCTCTCTCTCTCTCTCTCTCTCTCTCTCTCTCTCTCTCTCTCTCTCTCATACATATACATGCACAGATGAACACATGGTAGAAGATGGGCCACCACTATGGCTTTCAACATAATCTGCACGCCTGCTTTAAGTTTTAATAAGGGAAGAATCAGTAGGTTAACTTTTTTAAAAAAGGTGATGCATTTCCTCTTATTAAAGTAATATATAGTCATGGTAGGAATGAATAACAAAAAATATGAACAGGTTTAAAGAAAACAAAAATGACTGTAAGCACATCCCAAAGATAGCCATTACTATTATTTTGTTGCAATTTCTCCAAATCTTTTTTCTGTGTCTATATGGTTTTCCTTAATTGAAATCAAATTGCAAATAAACCTTGATTGTGCTTTTTCTCACACGTTATATATTACCATTTTCCTGTGTTATAAATTCTTCAAAAGTACCATTTTTTAGGGAATAATAGTGTATTTAATAATGTAATTTAGGGCTAATGTAAGTCTTTCACTTTCATAGCCTACCCCCAGCTCCCCTGCCTCCACATACACAATGATTTAAGAAAATAATTCTCATATAATAACAAAATCACACAGGACTTTTAAGAAGCTTGGTTTCTTTTCCGGGTTTGATTCACAGCCAGATTACTTCTGACAAAATCTGGTATTCAAAATGCTATAAAATTGACATCTGACCATTTGTAATGTGGGGAGCACACAAACATAATGACTCTTTAATTTACAAGATTTCACTAGTAATAAAATAATGTTTTAAAAAGAATATTAATTCAATCAAATGTCTACTACATAAGACAGTATTTTAGAGATGGTAGTTTCCAAGCAATTAGAGTATCAGTATTGATCCTTTGTGTACTCAGCAAAAAGGCACACAGTCACAGTAATAAATGGTTTGCAGAATATAAATTGATGTTACATCCATAATACTATTCTCTAATTAAATAATTTTTTTACTTGTTCCATGTTGTGTTGATGAGAACAGAGACAATATAGACTTTGAAATCATATGTAACTGAATTCAAATTCCAGATATACTATTCAGTAATTTCATTTTTCTAGATAAGTTGTCTACCTCTGACATTGAGAGATCTCATTCACCAAATAAGCATCATAGGGCCCATCTCATTGTGCATTGGTGCTAATCATTAATTGAGACACTTTGTTTGAAGGTCCTTAACAGTGCATGATAGACAACAGAGGCTTCATAAATGCTAATTCTCACTGCCCTTCCTTCTCCCTAAATAGCCTGGTTTACCCAGCAGACATTTAGCTTAATTCCTGGTTCGGTACACACAACTTTTTAAATTATATATAATATAATATAATATAATATAATATAATATAATATAAAACATAATATATATAATATAATATAATATAATATAACATAATATAACATAATATAACATAATATAACATATAACATAATATATATATATATATCTTGCCATATCCACTTACACAGAAATATGCTATATGGAAATGCAAATTTTACTCAATGAAAATACATATAGGATAATTTCCAGAGTAGCAGCTATTCATGTGCACAAATTGTGTGCCAGCCAGCTCAATCTGGAGAGGGTTGGTGCATACTGGATGTGAAAGCGAGCTAGCCAGGGCATCTGCTGTGCTCATCAATTGCCAGGCTGGATTTGGCAGATCTGCCTAGCTGGTCCGGAAGGATAGATACTCCCTTCTTTTGTGTCTCATTAGGTCCTTCTGAATACTGGAACAAACTTCGCAGATAGAGAAGTGATCTTCCATTAGGCATGTCTGAGTGGGCCACAATTCAAACTCAGCGTCAGAAAATGTAGGGAGCAGACTATAATCTGAATCATTGCTACTCAAGGTTGCCCATCAGCCCCACAGACTTACTGAATCAGAATCTCTGGGGATGGGCCTCTTCAGGGACTCTGGTGCTCACAAAAGTTTAATATGAAGTAGAACTACATTCATTCAAAGAATATTTTTTACGCATCTGCCATTCTCCCCTTGCTCACTTGACACCAGAACACAGGCCTGTACCTTGAAATAGGAAGAAGAAAAGACTTCACATTAACTAATTAAAACTCTTAAAATTCTACCTGTGTTTTATCAACATTTCTTGTTCCAAATTTCAGACTGTTTTCCAATTTCAGTTAAAAATCCATTTGAAGTGCTTGCTTTTTAGTAATAGACATTTTGCTGGTGTTGAAATTAGTTTTCTCAAACGAAGGGATTGTACTTGGCTCCGCTGCCTCCAGTCATTTCATCTAGGACGAGCTCCCTGAAGTGCCAACGTTAGCAGCATTGGCTGGTACGGTGGGCGACAGCTCCCACGTGGAAGGCACATGTGCACAGAGCACTTGTGCAGCAGGTGGCCATAGTCATTTCCATGACTTACTGTAGACTTCCTACTAACAAGAGTCACTGGTTATGTGAGCAGGAAGAACATGCATGGTCCAGAACAGCCATCACTGCTGGAAACAATACAAGATATATGTGCATAAGAGTCTGGGGTCACGAATTATGTCATCAAAGGTGTCCTTATAAAAAAAGTTAAGAACACAAATGGAGCTGAAATTAAATTTATTTTTCCAATTTGGAATAAGAATTAAATCAAATTATATTTGAAACCCTGTCACTTGTGACGTTAAAAATGTCTTAAATGTCTTTGCCTAGTGTATACTCGTCAGAATATCATAAAGCAAAACCAAAACATTCAGCTTCATTTCATTTAAAATACAAAGATAGATCTTTGTTTTTTTTCTAATTATAAAGTTTATACCTATTCATGTATAAAATTCATGCAAACATAAAGAGCAAAAAAAAAAGGCAGCTCAACTTCACCATCCTAGGGTAATCACTTTCAACATTTTGGGGGTTATCATTATACATGCCTACCTATAATCACACACACACACACACACACACACACACACTTTTACATAAATATGATCATAATATACTTGAGATTTTGAACCTCACTTTTCCCTTCTTCCCTATGTCCTGGAATTCTTTAGATCTTGGTAAATATAGATATGATTTATATTTTTAACAACTCTATAGAATTTTGTTTTATGGGTTAACATAATGTGTATAAATAATCCGAATTCATAGACTTTGGGTAATTTTCATTTTTCTATAATTTTAAATAATATTGGGATAAACATTCTGGTATATGGGCATATTTGTACTTTGTGGGTCATATCATTAACGTAAATAACTCAAAGCAAAATTATTGAATGAAGACTAGGCATTTAATAATTTGATTCCAAAACATAAAAAAAGTAAAAAGTTGATTCCATCAACAAACTGCCCCCCAAAAAGGCTGTTAATTTCCCTCCTCTTGACAGGGAACGAATATTATTTCCTTATACACCAGCCAAAAGAGTGTCACTCTTTTTTTTTTTTAATGTTCATTTTATTGAAGAGAGAGAGAGGGCAAGCAGGGGAGGGGCAGAGAGAGAGGGAGACACAGGATCCAAGGCAGGCTCCAGGCTCTGAGCTGTCAGCACAGAGCCGGACACAGGGCTCGAACTCAGGACCAAGTTGGATGCTTAACTGACTGAGCCACTCAGGTGCCCCAAGGGTGTCACTCATTTTAATCTTTGCCAAACTCATATACAAAAATTGACATCTCATTTTTATTTCTATTTCTTTTGTTACTAGTGAAATTAAAGAAAATTGAGTTTAAGATATGAACTTAACTGAATATTTCAGGACCTCTCTGATTAGCATTTGAGTTCTTGGGAGCATGCTATATCCAAGGAATTTTTCATGTATAAGCTTGGAAGTGACACTTCTTTGAACTTCTTTGGGAGAAAAACACATAGCAACTTTCTCTTAGAAGAAACAGATAAGAGTAATTTAAATACATCAGAGCATACGGCTTTGGGCATCTCGTCATTTTTCTAAGATATTTTTAATCTTGAAAAAAGTATTTGGGGAACAGTCATCCTTTCCAATGTGATTCTATCATTATAAATAATTGTCAAATGTGATTTCAAATGCAGGCTGAGAAAAAAAATGATAGTCAGAAAGTCTGGGTTCTGTTCTGGTTTGCCATTAACCAGCCTGATGACCTTATAAAATTGACTTCACCTTTATAGGCCTCAGTTTCCTCCTCTAAAATAATGAAAGGAGTTGAATAGTTGTCCTTTGAAGTCTTTACAGCCTAAGATGTGATTATGACCTGCATTCTAAGGATAGTAGCTTTGCCAGGCTCTTTATTGACAGTTACCCAACCCTAGCACTAATTTAGGTCTATGCCTCCATCCTGGACACGACAATAGATATTGAGTTTAAATATTGATCAAATCCATGTAATCCGTTTTGATTGTGGTAACATTAAGTTAGATAATTCAGAGAAATATACCTTTTATTTTTCATATGAATGTGTGTGTGTTCAGTCATTCATTTCTCAAACATTCCTTGAGCAACTACTTAATGCCTTACAAGCTAGTACTAGACTACAAGAATGAACAAGACAGATTTCCTTCCTTAAGAATCTCAACATGGCAGATGAGGAAGTGGACAAATAAACAAACAGGTATTGTCTGAAAGAAATGTTGAAGTTATTCTTAAATAATACCATTTCTTTCTCAAAAATCACATTTTTATGAGATGGCATTTCCCTTTTCCTCCATTCACTACACACATAAAAATGATGAAAGGTTTGAGCAAACATCAAATGGCTTTTGGGGAAGAAAGGACAAATTCAGGCCTTTTTTGGGATTAAGTTATCCAATTTTTTGTTTTTTAAGTTTATTTATTTTGAGAGAGAGAGAGCATGCTATAATTTGGGGAGGGGCAGAGACAGAGGGAGAGAGAATCCCAAGCAAGCTCCATGCAGTTAGCGCAGAGCCCAACCCAGGACTTTATCCCACAAACCACAAGATCATGACATGAGCCAAAAATCAAGAGTTGGATGCTCACCCATTGAGCCACCCAAGTGGCCCTAAGTTAGCCACTTGAATGACAGATCCTAATACCTCCTCTTATTTTAACACTCAAATATAAACAATCTAGAAAGCATTTACTGTACCTGAAATCCAAACCTGGTTTTTTAGTCCTCATAAGTTACAGAAGGATGAGATATAGTACAGGACCTTCCCACTAAAGCAGGACGGGCCTAGGGGCAGAGCCCATCCATAGGAGACTCATCTGGAAGGCAAAGCACCAAGTTTATGGGCACCAGGAACTCCAGTTTTAGTTGACACTAATAGCTGGTTTCCTGGAGTTCTAAGACGTAGGCAGAAGCTAACTATTCTGAACCCAGAGTAGGTGATATTAGCGTCCCAAGAGGGTGGCATTTGGCAACTGGGAAGCCATTCCATGCATAACAAGGGCCTACTTCCAAAGCCTGGGATTCAGCTAAACTTTTACACTGCTGGAAAGGAAATCAGATACTGTCTAGGAAAAAGAGCTTATCAAAGGCCATTGGTAACAGAAAAAAATCAAAGGAGAAATGCAGTTTTATGACCTAATCCAATAGTTCTCAAACTTAGGCATGCATCGGAATCACCTGAAGGACTTGATAAAACTCAGATTGCTGGACCCTACCCTGAGAATTTCAGATTCAGTAGGTTTGAGTAGGCCAAGGATTTGCTTTTGCAACAAGTTCCCAAGTAGTGGTGATGCCTAGATCACGCTTTAAGAACCACTGACAGAACAAAGAGCTCACTCAAGGCTCAGCAACTCAGACATAGAAACTCTGTTTCCCTTTGTGGGCTCTGAAAATAAGGAGAGTACTCTGGAGCCTGTGATTTTAGCCACAACTGTATCCTGATCTGATGAGCAGGTGACTGTGACAGCAAGGTGGGTGTTCGCTGACTATGAAGACAGAACAACAAAGTGGGCAAGGGCAGTGTGACCCAAAGTTGAAGAGGTACTTGGTTCTGGAACAGACACCATAGATGGGATGTTGAGGAATACCCATGATCCCAGTTGTGGGGAGCAAGGAGAGGCTAAGGTAGGTTTTCACAAGGACTCATCACTCTCCCTTGAAACCAACGGCTGTTACTGGTCACAACATGTGCCTGTCCTTCATGTATATTTAAAGTATCTATATCTGAATTCTACTCCAAAGTATTAGATCCAACCCTTAGAAATTGCCAATATTTAATAGCTTTTGACACACAACACACACGCACGTACACACACACATGCACACACACACAGGGCAATTTCATGAGGTCCAACCTAATATAAACTAGACTATGAACTGAAAGTAAATGCAAAATTCTTTATACTTAACTCAGCCATTTAAAAAAAATACATTTAAAATGAGGAATCAACTCCTGGGTTGTCCACATTTAGATTTAAGCCCTTTGAGGATTTTTCCACAGCAAATTTTTCATCCTTGAAACTACTTTCAGAGCCAGAGCTGACTCTGATCGGCTGCCCCCTGCTGCCAGATGGGGAAGCAACCTGATTTTAACTGTATTTAGGAGGCTAGAGCTATTTAAAAAAAAAAAAAATCAGGATTTCTAAATGTCACTCAGGATTATCCTTTGTTTCAAATAATCCTTGCCACTGCTTTTCTCCATTATAAGATTATTAAGACTTGACAGGTTAAGTCATTATCATGTGATCCCTACTAGCCTGACATATTTCCCTTTAGGATATAACCCAGAGTCAGTAAAGACGGTAGAATTACAGTTGGACTCTCAATAACTCACACTAATGACAGGGACAACTGCTTACAGATTTCAGTCATCAGGCTAAAGAGGATGTAGTGAAAGGTAATAGAATAAAGGGGCTTCGAGTGTGGATCTTGGTGATTTTGCTGGAGTGAGTTTGCATTTAATTACCTTCAACAAAAACTGGGGTTTGTGCTCTGGTGGTTTTGTTCTCTGTGTGATAAAACTGAATGAGTATAAGCCAGCTCCAGTCCTTTGCCCTCAATTCTTCTCTGTAACACCAAAGGGGACTGCTGGGTTTTTATAAGAATCACTGAGCTTTAGATTTAACACAGAAAGAACTATGTGCTCCAGTTGGTAACTGATGGTTGCTTGTGGAAAATGACAGAAGTGCTTAAAATTCTATCCAGAACTAGTTGGAAAGTTTAGACTGTAATTCAGATACACAACTGTTTAAATGCCGCCCTGTCCCCACCACCATTTTTCTTGTTTTTGAAGGCCACTGTATGCACTATTTCTGAAGCTTAGGGTGGGGAGGGTATGTGTCCCCATGAGGCACTAGCCCTTCCTCATTCCCTGATTTGTAGGTTCCCTCCCCAGGAACAGTGAGCCTTGGACAAACCAGGGGTCCAAAGGGAGTGTTACAGGTGCTCCCAATTGGGTCACAGGCTGCAAACTTTGAGAATGACTATTCTGAATTATAGTTAAAATTTAATTCGGCAAATATTATTGAATTTCTCTCTGTAATTCAGAAAGGCTCTGGAGACACAGGAATAAATAAGTCCCATCTAAAGGCTCACAATCTCATTTCTTATAAGTGCACATAGGTTGGTTTTACTCAGTTATTATTGAAGTAAAGGAAATTGTCACCTCAGAGTTTTTCCTCCCATGCAAACCATGCATTAGTATGCCAACGACATGAGCATTTGCTGCACTCTACACCTGTTTCTTGCAAGATGAAAACCAAAATCTTTAACTTAGCTCATAAAGTTCAGCCCAGAGCTGTACAAACTATTTTTACTGAAGGGCCAGCTTTGTTTTGTTTTGTTTTTTAGCATCTACTCTGTTGCGGATCCATGCTTTTATAAATGTGATAAAGGCTAATTACTCAGATAAGTGAAACAGAAACAAAAAGTCATGCAAAATGCAAGCCCAACTTTTTTATTATTAGATTCAACAAAAATAAACCTACTTTGTGAAATTGCTGTAAAAATGTCTAAACGCATACTTTCAATGTTTAGACTTATTGCAGTGTGGTGACAGACAGTGGAAACAGTTCACCAATCTGTACGGCCCACTGAGTAACACAGTGTAGCCCCTTCCTCTCCCTGTCATTCTGCAGGCAGCCACCCTGACCTGCTTCCCCTTCTTACATGTGCCACTCTCCTGACACTGGAGTGCTGTCCCCTCTCCCCAACCCCTTCGCGCCTAATTAACTACAACTAGAACCACCCTTCAGATCTCAAGTCACATGTCTCTGCCTATGCCGACATCCTAGACCTGGTCAGGGCCCCTGTTCTGTGCTCTTGTTGTACCGCGTATCTCTCCTTATCCCACTTACCACCATTTGGGAAAATGTGACTCCCCACACTAAGCTGTAAGCTTCACAAATGGAGTGCTGTCATCAGTCTTGTTCACCAGTGATCCCAATGCCTAGCGCAGTGGCTGGAACATAGTAATTGAAAATACTTATTCAATTAATAGATAATTAAAATATAACGAGTTCATATCATTCAAATCCCCATTTTACAAATGAGAAAACTGAGCTGCAAAGAGATGAAGAGATTTGCCCCAAATTTCCAAAGATATGTATATATCTTACATATATATATACATAAAGATATATGTATATATTATATATATACATAAAGATATATGTATATATTATATATATACATAAAGATATATGTATATATTATATATATACATAAAGATATATGTATATATTATATATATACATAAAGATATATGTATATATTATATATATACATAAAGATATATGTATATATTATATATATACATAAAGATATATGTATATATTATATATATACATAAAGATATATGTATATATTATATATATACATAAAGATATATGTATATATTATATAGATATATAGATATAGATATAGATATAGATATAGATATAGATATAGATATAGATATAGATATATGGATCTGCCAAAGTCCACACCACTCCTTTTTTATGACACATATTAAAATGAGACATTACACAGACATTATGAAAGCTGTTTTGGATGATAGCATTTCTATGAGTTGAAGCCTAGTTTTCAATACTACTCCATTTCCAAAGCTATCCAAAAATGCACAGTTAAACAAATTTTATTTTATAATCCACTTATTCATTCCACAGATGTTTGCCGAACACCTATCATGTGCACAACTCTAAGTGCTATAGATTTAGCAGCAAATGAGAAAGCCCAGGCTCTGCGGAACAACAGTCTCAGTCTAGTGGGAAGGACAGCAGCTAACACTTAGAAAAATACCCATGATTGGTAATAAGTTCTATGAAGAAAACAAATGCAAGATAAAAGGATAGAGAATGGTGGAAGGATTATTTTTTTATGATATGATCAGGGGGGCCACTTTGAGGAGATGACACTTGAGTGGAGACCTAAACATGAAAATGAAAAGGAGCCACAAGGGTCTGGTGGAAGGCAAGAGGGATAGCAAGTACAAAGCCATGGGGGTGGGGACAAGTCTAGTTCTGTTCTGTGACAGGACACAGTGAATGAGCAGGAGAGGGTTAACCTCAACGTTGGAGAGTAAATGGGGGCCAATCATGGTTGACTGAGCCTAAAGGCAACATCATGATCTGATTTTCCTTTTTCAAAATCCCATCCTGATTTTTAAGGAGAATACTATGGGGGCAGGTGGGGAGGTGGAAGCAGGAAATCAGTGAGGAGCGGTCCAGGTGAAAGATGAGAGCAAGGTGCCATCAATGATGGTGTTGAGATGGTGTTCAAGATTTATTCTGAAGGGAGAGTTGAGAAAACTTGCTGAAGGATTGGATGTTGGAGATGAGAAAGAGGATTTTGATCTGACCACTTGAGTGAAAATTAGTGCCCAACACAGGAATGTTAGAAGACTTAAGAGGGGTCTTTGAAGGACAGAGTTTGGATTAAAATCAAGAGTAAAGCAGTGTGTGCAGTAAATAATGCACAATATAGACCACAGAGAGAAAAGAGTTTTAAGTATAATCCAAGTAACTGAAACATTAACACTCTTATAAATATTGGTATAGTTTTTTGTTTGTTTGTGTCTGGCCCAAAATCAAGATAATTTTTCTAAATTTACAGATAATGAGTTACTATTGCTCCTGGAAAACATATAGCACTATGTTCAAGGTTATTTATTATAGCAATGATTTTAATGACAAAAAATAAGAAATAATCTAGTCATTAATAAGATACCAGATAAGTAAGTTAAGGTATACCCTTGCAACTGAATATCATACACATATAATAAAACTGAAGTAATTCTCTGTGTACTGATATAGAAAAATCTTTAAGATGTATTAAGTGATAAAAGCAAAGTACAGAATAATTGGTATAGTATGTTACCTCTTGTTAAAAAGGCAGGAAAATGAAAATATGTGCAATATCTGTGTTTGCTTGTACAAGCAGAAAGACACTTTGGAGGGATATGTAAGAAACTACTCACAGTGGTTATGTATGGTTAAGGTACTCTGGATGGATGAATTAGGGAAATCAGGGATAGGGGTATGAGGAAGAATTGCCACTGGATACCTTAATTTTTTTCTTTTTGAGATATGTAACATCTATTCAAAAGAATAAATCAACAAAAAAGAAATATAACATTAGGCCGAGTTCCAAGAATGCCCAGTATTATTATTACTGAAAACACACTGCTGCCAATGAAAACTTTTTAAAGCAGGGCACTTCCTCTAGCCTCTGAGCATCTTCCCTGGGGAAGGAGAGGATGAATTTCTAATGTGAAATTCCATCTACTGGACTTTCCATTCCTAGTCTCTCAGGTTTGCACATAGCCTTCCAACTTGAGTTTAAAAAGAGCCAGAATGTCTGGCTTCTAAGACGAAAGTGATAAGTAAGTCGTTTTATTGTACTTGCCTGATTGCTTTCTTCTTATACTGCCAAGGTCAGCACTTTACAGCCCTTCTTTCATTCATGTATTCAACAAATATTGATTGAGCACCTTCTATGTGCAGTGCACTGCACTATATCCTAAAATACAAAGATTAATCTAATTTCTCATTGATTCTCTTAATATATTTAAAGTATAAAGTGGCAAGGAAATTCCATCCTCTTTGCAGCTGTGGATATTTCCATGGTCCTAAGAGATTAAGTACTTAACAAAAACAGGATATGTATTTGCCAATTGGTTCTAGGAAGCAAAATCCACTTGATCCCATTTTTTTCTAGGTGATAATAGGGATCAAATTTGACTTTGGGGGAAGGTAAGATAGCTTGTCTCTTTTCTTATGGTTAGTGCTTATCTACTGTGGTAAGAGTATGAAGTACATTGTTTCAGCTTTGCACTTAGGTTTGAAAACATTCATTCACTCATTCATTGACTCATTCATTCATTCCCAAGACCCTGATCCCATCCCAAGGGCTGATACCATCCCATGATGGTAGGAGCTGAGGGAGGTATGAAGATAACTCAGATTTGGGTCCTGTCTCAAGAAGGTGATCTGGTTGGCCAATAATGGCATGCTCATAAATAACTGTAATACATGGCAGAAGTGATCAGTGTCATAGGAGAGGTTCAGAGAAAGAGTTCTAAAGAGAGAGATCAGCTGAGCTGGCAAGGCAACAAGGAAGACTTTATCCCATAGCCCCACGCAGAGGGTTAGGGATAGGTCAGACCTATCCCAGACAAAATTGAAGCCTGTGAAAGCCTCCTAGTCTGAGAGATGCTTCTCTATCCAGTGCTCCCAGTGGATGATAACTTTTGATGATATATGTTAGCTTGGAGGTTCTTTTCTGTGTCTTTGAAATACACTGATAGCTCTGATGACAGTTTTGATATTACTGCCTTCTTGAGCATGATGTCACCCAGATTAGAAGTAAATATAGCCCCAGTTTGTCCTGCAAGTAAACCAAATCAATAACCCATTAGTCCAATACCATAAATGAAAACAGATAAAACTCCATTAAAAATAGCCGCCAACACTTTTTAAATATTATGCTTACCTAACTTTGCAAGCATTGCTTCTTTTAATCCTCACATCAAACTTAAAAGTTAGACACTATTATTACTGTGTCTAACATTCTACCAATATTTCTACTACGAAGAGATGGAAGCATAAGGAGATTGTTACCTATAGTCACACAACTACCAAGGGGTAGAGAGCTGGAGCTGTTTCCAGATCTATCCGATTACAAACCCATGATGTTAACACTATGCTATTGGTTTTCAAACTTTAGCATGCATCAGAATCACTCATAGAGCTTGTCAAAACACAGCATGATGCCTTCATCCCTAGAGTTTTTGATTCAGTGGGTTGCATATGGGGCCAGGAATTTGCATTTCTAACAAGTTCCCAGGTGATGCCACTGATGCTGATGCAGGAGCTGCAGTTTGAGAACCACTGCAAATCTGCTACACGTGTATCAATGATAGCTTTCCCACTATTCTTTGGAGGAACTTGAACCCAATCTCACTGGATAAATACTTAGGCCAACTTTCTCTTTATTGGAATAATCAAGAATTCACTTGAAGTCTTTGAACAGACTGACTCACAGAGAATTTAAAGCGAATAACCAATATATTAACTTTCCCCATTTAATAATTCATTTCCTATGAAATGAATATGGAATTCTTTTTCATTAAGGGCAAGGATGATCTTTCTGCATGAATTATGAAGATATTTAAATTAGTTGAAAAGCATTCTAATAACCAGCTTATGATAGTTTCAGTGAATGTTTTGTCCTTCAAACAGGGCTATGATATGAGAAATCAAAGCAGGGAAGCTCTGAACAAATACCATATGATTTCAGTTATATGTGGAGTTTAAGAAACAAAACAAAAAAAAAGAAAAAAGAAAAAGAAAAAAAAAGAGAAAAAAAACCCAGACTTAACCATAGAGAACAAACTGGTAGTTACCAGGGGGGAGGTGGGTAGGGGGATGGGTGAAATAGGTGAAGGGGATTAAGAGTACACTTACTATGATGAGCACCAGAGTGATGTATAGAATTGTTTAATCATTGTATTATACAGTTGAAACCAAGATAACGCTATATGTTAATTATACTGGAAGTAAAAAATACATTTAAAAAAAATGGGGAAGACCTCAAATTCTAAAGGTTGGCACCGGATAATCGAGAGAGGAGATATTTTCCTGGCACATCTAAATAAAGAAAGAGGTATTTGTCTTACATCCTGCTATTGTCTCTTCCCATAATACCCTGTGCTTCTCCTTTATGGCACTTACCACGCTTGAAAATATTTGTGTAATGTCGCTCAGCCCTTCCAAATTGTAAGGATCACATCTGTTTGTCTTGTTTACCACCATCTCCCCAGCCTGTTACAGTTCCTGGCAGTATTTGCTGACTGGCTGACTTACTGCTCTCTAATCCATAATCTTATAGGCAACAAATAATAACCACAGCAGTTACAAACCTGCCTAGCTAGCACCAGAGAGAATTTTTTACAGAATATGCAATAAATACTTGTCCAGTGTAGGGAGTCGAGGAGGGAGAATTGTGTGAATACTCCATAAAACAGAAGGAACATGCTTTTTGTTGCCCATTCCTGAGCCTTTTCCTGAAGCACTTATCTGAGATGATTTCTTCCTGTTCAATGATTTCTGGGCTGTAATATAAAGAAAACACATTGCTTGAGGAAAGCTACAGTTTAATGAGGCAAAAAATAAAAACATCCTATGAATCCAGTCCAGCTGTGTGGATATTTCCTGCCAAAAGGTGTAGGAGTTGGAGTAATAGGGGATGTGCATGAATGTGAATGAGAATGGATGTCTAGAGTCCCAGATGGATTGCAAGCTATATCAGGAAAAACCAGGGACTGTGTTCTCATTGTCATGCTCCAGATGACACAGTAGCAGTCCCTACCCTTGTACACCAAGGGAGAAGATGCTGACTGAGTCATCTCGCTCAGATTCTTGGATCACATATGTCTCTCTTCACTCTCATTGTGGTTGTGATGATACTTGGTGGGTTGCAAAGCACTAGAAGAATCAATCATAAAGGCTGATAGATATTAAAAACTTTGGACGGACTCCAGGCAAATAATTAAACAAAATACATTTGTAATGTAGTTCAAATATGAGTTGCCAGCATCAGAGAGATAAGTACCATCTGTGCAAACTGAGACTTAAGTAAAAGTCTTCATTCTGCTAGTTTTTTAAGCTCATATTCGACTGACATGATGGTGTTTATTGGATTATGCTCTAGTGTGATGCTACTGGCCATTATGGATAGACACAGTAAGAAACGGCCTAATAGAATGCATTCATTGTCACGTCTACCTTAAAGATATTTTTAGAACATTATTCATTATATTTTCCAGTGCCTTTTCCTAGGACAAAATTCCTTAGGAAGGAGAAAATTTCTTTTTAGAAGGGCTATACATGTCTAGAGCAATTAGTTTGTTTCCTGCCTTAAAGAAACTAGATATTGTGTTACTGATTAGGATTCAATGTTCCTAGTTAGAAATAAATATCTTAGAAAAATGGAACTTGGGGTGCCTGGATGGCTCAGTCAGTTAAGCATCTGACTTCAGCTCAGATCATGATCTCACAGTTTGTGGGTTCGAGCCCCGCATCGGGGTCTATGCTGACAGCTCAGAGCCTAGAGCCTGCTTTGGATTCTGTGGCTCCCTCTCTCTCTGCCCCCCTCCCGCTCCCACTCTGTCTCTGTCTCTTTCAAAAATAAATAAATATAAAAAAAGAAAAAAGAAAAATGGAACTCATGGTATCCATTTTAGTACTAGACTTGCTTTTGGCTTTATATTATGCTACCATTGTTTTTCTCCTTGAGTCTATACACATCTATTATGTGTTTTCTTTCTCTATTTTATTAATTTTGAAAACTAATATATCCATTTATGTAGCAAAGTGCAAAATAAGTTCATTCAAAAATACTTTTTGAGCATCTATTAAGTGTGAAGAATTCTCCTAGGTGATAAGGATTCCACATAAACAAAACTGATGTGGTTCCTATCTGTACTGATGGAACTATGTTTGTGAAAACATGAAAAGTTTATTAAGGCATGTCTAGAAAATAGATATATTTTCTCTCAGTGCTCCTGGGCAAATTAACCTCTTTGAAGCTGTCTTCTTTTTATTAAGCTTGGGAATAACAAAAACCTTCTTTCTATAAGATTTTTTAAGGATTATATTAGATCAAACACTTATTGTGTGCCTGTCATATAATAGGTTCTCCATGAATGCCTTTCGCTTTTCCCAATTAAAACCATAATATGGGGCGCCTGGGTGGCTCAGTTTGTTAAGCATCGGACTCTTGATTTTGGTTCAGGATTCTTGATTTCAGTTCAGGTCGTGATCTTGCAGTTCATGACATGAGATCGAGCCCCATGTTGAGCTGTGCGCTAACAGCTGCCGAGCCTGGGTGGGATTCTCTCTCTCCCTCTCTCTCTACCGCTCTCCCACTCGTGTGCTCTCAATCTCTATTTCTCAAAATAAATGAATAAACTTTAAAAAAACATGATATGTTTTGTTTAAATGCTTCTGGTTTAACAAACTCTGCTTTGGAAAAATGGATGTTTTGGATTCTCTGTTAAAGCTAAGGAGTGGATGCTTAAACACAAGTTTCATTTTATTAAAGACCCAACCTAAAACATAAAGAGGTTAAGAAGGAAGGAGGGCTTAAGTGAGTTTTCCTCTAAAAAGGAAAGGATTAGGAAAGAAGACCCCCTCAGAAGGAGAAAGAGCTGGTTCTGATTAGGAGAGACAACAGACGGATATGACAGAGCTTCCACCCAGATCAGAAGTTGAGGGCTCCCACTTTCCTATCCATTGTGTTTTGCCTCCATGAAATAAATTTGGAGCAGGGAACCTAGAGAAGCAGTTCCTTTTCTTTTTTCCTGACGGACATTTGTCAGGTCTCTCTCTAGGCAGCTAAGAAAGGCAAGCACTTCTAACACGCAGCTATATCAAGGAAGTTACACTTAGCTATTTTAAGGAAGTTATTTGTTGTTTGATTTTTTCCTTCTTTCATTTCAAAGAGAGTTGGGGGAAAGCCCCTGCTAAACTTGCCTTCTCATTCATCACAGGAATGTGCACAGAGCAGACGTCCCAGCCGTGAACCCCTGCTCCAGGCACAGCCACTACACGCCTAGTTAGTGGCAGCCTATTCTGTTCGCAGACAAATTACTCAAAAGGAAATAAACATTCTCCCAAATGCTGACCCTGTAACTTCTACATGTGAAAAGCATGGAGCCTGAGTTCCATCGAGTGTGACTTAAGGTGCCTGTGAGAGAGTCCCATAATCATTCACCAAAATAGGAGACAAGGAGTAGTTCTGACTGGAAAGCTTTTCATAAGCCTAAGAACTGTCTCCATTTAGCTCATGCTTTATAAAGTACCTAAAGGAAGGCAGTCTGCTATAGTCGTAGGAAGATCCTCAGCTTCAGAGTTAAACAAAACCAGATTAAGTCCCACAACTGCCACCTTAACCCTCAGCATTATGAAAGGAAGTATGAGGACCTACTTTGCTGGAGTGTTTTAAGGATTCCATTTGATTTCTGACATAAAGAATTCGACAGAGTGTCTTGTTACTTCCCTGACCTTGCCTTTCCTTTTGTGCTAGTAACTGTGGTGTACACAAAAGACAATCTGGGATTTATAGATGTGAAGCCATGAGCACATAGAATGAGATGGTACTTGATCTGTGGAATGTGCTTCCCAATCCACACTGGCCTTGAGCTGGCCTGAGATATAAAGTACATTAGAGAATTCAGTAGGGCTTGCAGTTGAAGTCCCTGAAAAAATTCTCAAATCTTTTCATTCCATAGGACCCCTTTTCTTCTCTACTGTCTGTGGATAAGTCTTATCAGTACACACAAATATACACTAATTGGCACGGTGCTTATAGCCTTTAAAAATGGTGATACCTTTTGCTTTGTCCAGGAGAAGAAAAAGATGAGAGAGAAAGGAGCAAGGAAAGAAAAGAGAAGAAACTACTGTCTATCAAATGCCTACAGTGTCCACTCCCTTTACTGAGTTCTTCCACACAGCTTTGTAAAGTGGGTATAAATATTCCCATTTTAACAGATGAGAACGGAGAAGCTCAGAAAGGTCACTTTACCCAAATTTGCACCCTTGTAAATTGGAGTGCTGGCATTTAAACTTAGACTTTCTGCCTCTCTGTCCAGAGGGAGGTAGAAAGGGAGTTCAGCAAAAACTATCCACTTCAATGACACTGAAAAAGCTGGTTTGCCATAGTGTCTTCAGGACTTTTCACAAAAGTTACCTAGTGTGGTACAAATTAAAGAGCATACACTTGGGGTTGAATATGCCTGTGCCCAAATCCTGGCTCTCACCATACCCTCCAGCTATTTGACCTATGTAACAACAGGGATTTATCCACATGTGGCTACTTGGTATACAGTGTGTTTGTCCAAGGAAGACATAAACTGCAATAGAAGTTCCGCGGTATCACTGAGTAGAACATGGTGGTAGTAGAAAGGCATGGCTCACAGTGTGGGCCCCTGTGACAGACAGGCTTGGCTTCTAATCGCAGCTTTCTAGTAGACAATAAAACATAGCCGTCAAAAACACAGACAGACTCTGGACTTTTGTCCCATCTCTGACACTTACTAGTTCTCCCACTGACTCTGTCTCAGTTTCTTCATCTGTAAATGGTTATAAAAAAGAAAAATATGGACCCTAAAAAGTTGTTGTGACCTAGGTACTGTTGAAATATATGTAAAGTATTCAGCACAGTACCTGGTACATTTTAGATGCTCAGTAAGTGATTACTGCTCATTACTACTACTGCTATTACTAGAGACCTGTCTTTGGGCAAGTTATTCTCTGTGAGCTTCAAGCGCCTTTTCTGTAAAATGAGGATATAATCATATCCACTTCAAGAAGTGTTCATGACAATTCAGTTGGAAACTTTGTAGCTTGCTTAATATCATTTTGGTAGTTATTTTTATTAGCTAGATGCTCTGATGTTCATTTCTTCTTTGGACCATGACGCTCTTCAGATAAGTTTACAGTTCTGAGTAATTTCCTCAAGGTAGAAATTGCTGTGTTCATTGTTAGATGTCAAGTAAAGAACTATTTTATTCTTGGAAGCTTTAAAATGAAGAATACATCAAATGCACAAAGCCTTCTTCTTCAGGGGTGACTCTCTAACACTGTCTCTGTGCCCCCTTCATTCTCACATTGTTCAGGAAATTGTTTCACTCGGAAAGTCAGAAAATGTTCTCTTGCCTTCCTCCAGGCAGAACACATAACCACTATATTTCCACGTAATACATCACTGCAATTTTCAACTTTTTCCAGTAATCTTCAAAATTCAGTGTCTTCTCCACATATCTCTCAGCACTAAGTTCATTTGTGTTGGTTTCAAAATCACCGGACATGTACCAGTCCTTCCTTAAGACATCTTTGATTCAAGTTACAGTTTCTTCTCTTTTGTGTTATTTAACCTCTATGCCAGCTGAGTCTCCCTAAATCTTAAGATCAAGATAAGATTGACTCAAAGCTCTCCTGCACTGTGAAATTCAGCACCTCTCCATCCCCGCATCATTTCACAAGATTTCTGCAAATTCGAAGGTTGCTAAATTCTCTGGCTCTAAGCTCCTGCTTCTGTTTTATCAGTCTTAGGTTTGTGGATTTTTAAAAATTCATTCAACAAATATTTAAGCACCCATTCCGTGTCATTTACTGTTTGGGTTCTTCATATATAGCACTGAACAAAGCATACAGCTACTTCTCTGCTTTTCTCTCCTTCTTCCACACCTTGTCAATTTGAATGTGGAATTTGGCTCTATTCCTCAATTATAAGCAAAAGGCTACATCTTACAGAAGATGTTTGTAACTCCAGCAGATATCACTAAAGGTTTGGGGATATAACTGCAAGGGGAGGGAGGTTGAAGAGAGGACTAGCTTACCATCAAAAATTTGTTTTAATTATGCAAGTTTTTTAAGTTTATTATTTTTTAGCACTCTCTACACCCACGTGGGGTTCAAGCTCATGACCCCCGAGATCAAGAGTCACATGGTCTTCCAACTGAGCCAGCCAGATGCCCCTAATTTTGCAGTTTTTTAAGCCAATCTTCTTTCTCTCCTTTCTCCCTCTTCCAAATTGCTACTATATTTTAATCCAAAGTAAGTATGATTTCCAACCACCCCCACAAATGGCTTTGCAGAAAATATGAAAAGTCCATGGATGAGCCATAAAGTCATAATAGCCTTTCCCTTGGCTACTAAAATGAGATCAAAGGGTTTTAAATTATTACTGCTAAGAATTGCATTACGTTCTTAGCCAGGAGCCATTCCTAGTCTGCCTGAGATGTTGGTGGAAGAGTTTGGGGAGGAGGTGGTTTGGAAGAAACCTCAAGAAGTCTTAGGTAGGCAGGACTATATATCATCTATTCATCCATTCATGCCTTCATTCATTCAACAAGCTTTTCACTTAACACCCCTGTACTCACAAGACTGTGCTTGTAGCAACACAAAACAGAATATGAGTCTCAGTATCCAACTTCAAGGAGATCACAGTCTAGACTTTAACAAAGAAGAATGGTGATTGAGCTGGATATGAAAGAATACATAGAATTCAACAGGAAGAGATGAGGAGATGGGAATTCCAAATGAAGGGAACAGTTTCTGCAGAGACCAGAAACTTGTGTCCATACAGCCTTAACCAACATGGTGAGTGGTGCAGAAAAGCTACCAAGTGAGGCGCTACAGGACAGGAAGTGATGGAAAAAGATTCTACAGACATAGGCAGAGATACAGGCACAAAGTGCTCCCCCCCCCCCCACCTTCCTGCAAGAACATTCTATGATGCCAGGCAACTCCTACTGTTTGGACTGTCCTCTGTGGAAGTTTGATGCCCTGAGGAATACTGACTTTCTAAAAGCTTTCTAAAAGTTAGTGAGACATCAACTTTCTGAAGCCCAAGTTAATCAAAGGCAAAATCCAGTTTGTGTATTTTTGTAAACCCTTGCTCTTGCCTGTGCAGTATCATATGGAGAGAAATATTATTGATAAAAGATCCCAGAGTCCTGAAGTACCTAATTTCATTGTTCATTTTGAAGAAGAGGAAAGAGATAAAAATATTAATATGGTACTATGTGATTTTGAAATAAAAGTATAAACCTTCACAGAGTTTAAACTGAAAACAGATGAGTAAAATTCTACAGTACTAATTAAGAGAGACTTAAATGGACAATAAGCTCCATAATGGATGAATCCAAGTTAAATTCTTACAAAAACTGTCAGTCGCTTTCTTTTACTGGGGCATAGTTTGTGTCATTGCTGTACCTGAAATCACTATGGTATTAAAATATCCAAAGATAAGAAGCACACTTCTATTTCCAATTAAGTCTTCTCTAAGACAAGAATTTTTTTTAATGAGGGGAAAAATGCAAACAACTTCGTTTTTCCTTTTCAAAGAAAAGGTCAGAGTAACTCTAAGCCTACTGAAATAATTGTTTTTTAAAGTTGTTGGAAAGGTCAGGCAGAAAAAAATATTTCTGGAATTTCTAAATCTTGATGACTTTAACATAGAAAGTTCTACAACAGAGTACATTGTGTTTTTACTGAAATTTAAAATCTCTTAAAGCACATTTGTAATGAGGTCTGTACACAATTTATTATAAATGCAAATAACACTAGAAAATGAATCTCAATTTTTTTACACTGCTGCATTAAGTTGGCCATGATTTGCATATGGGTATAGATATAAATATGGATAGATATACAATACATACATTTAAGTATGACAGAATATATATGTGTTATACCTAAAAGCAACTGTGATCTGTGATGAACTAATGGGGAAAACAGGAAGTAGACCTTTAAAATAATTGATCTTCTTAGGGCACCTGGGTGGCTCAGTCAGTTGAGCATCCAACTTTGGCTCAGGTCACAATCTCACAGTTTGTGAGCCCAAGCCCCAAATTGGACTCACTGCTGTTGGCGCAGAGCCTGCTACAGCTCCTCTCTCTCTCTCTCTCTCTCTCTCTCTCTCTCTCTCTCTCTCTCTCTCCCTCTCTCTTTCTTTCTCTCTCTCTCTGCCTGCTTGAACTCTCTCTCTCTCTCAAATATAAAAATAAAAACATTTAAAAAATGAATAAAATAACTGATCATCTTGATGGTAACATTTGAGGAAAAGCAGTGTTTAAGTATAAGAAATTAAAAAGAAATCTTTGTGTTTTTAATCTAGTGATATACGACAGCGTTTCAATTAACCAGAACACTCACAGCCATTTGAATGTCATATTTAATTGAAAATTTTCATCACATCAAGATTGACTAAAGGAGAAAAAAAAACTTTTTTAAAGTGGCAAATGTTCCTAAAATGTAGAAATTTTCTGCATCACTAAATGCATCTTTCTGCATCTTTCTGCTTCTTTCTGCATCACTAAGTGCAATACACTATACCAAATTCTTTCTTTGAAGAATGGGGATATTACAGGCCTCGGGGCTATTACCCTGGTGCATCTTTCCTGATTGAATAGTCCCCAGGTGTCAGAGATGGGCTGAATGAATATAGACTGACTGTGGTACATAACTTGGAATCTTCAGAATCTTTCAAATGAGCTTATTTGCTTGTAAGTTAATTTTTATTCTAAACATGAAATTTTCTGGAAAAGTTAATTGAGAATGCTGGTTAATTAGGTTTTTGTTTTACTGTACCTGAACAGATTAATTGGCTAGAAGGAAGGAGATAATGTGGTATTGTTAATGTTGGTAGGGGGGAAAAGAGGAGTAAGTGTAAATTTTCAGATAAATTGATTTGGATAGGTGTTTAAACCATTTGGAGCTTTCTTCAATTTAGTGTTTATAGGAGTAGCTTAAGTAGAGAGGCCCCTGGGTGGCTGAGTTGGTTAAGCATCTGACTCTTGATTTCAGCTCAGGTCATGATCTCACAGTTTGTGGGTTCAAGCCTGCTTGGGATTCTCTCTCTCCCTCTCTCTCTGCCCCTTACCCACTCACGCCTCTCTCTCTCTCTCTCTCTCTCTGTCTCTCTCTCTCTCTCTCTCTCTCCCCCACAAAATAAATAAATAAAAACTGAAAAAAAAAATCTTAGGTAGAGAATCCAAGACCTCTTATACTTTCTGAGAAACTTTTAAAAGTTTTACAAAATATGGCATATGTTGATATGGGAACAACTAGGATCTTCATGTTAAGTAATTAACTTTTTTCTGTTCATATAACATCAACCTACAATTAGTGTAATTTCAGTCAGTCTAATGAAATATCTGTACCATGTAGTTGCTTTTTTATCTTTGAACTTGAAAGACCATACTGTATTATTTAGCAAGATGAAATGAGTTTAGGCCAAATCTCTTTTAAATGTTAATTTAATCTATTTTGATATATATCTCAGAGTTTGGAGGAAAAAATTTTAGAGGATAGCAGAGAATCTATTTTTAAGAGATTCAGAAAAGCTTCATAGGCAGCTTAAAATTAACATTATCAAATTACTCTTCTGCCTATTTATAGTGACTTGGGACACAGATTATGAACATATTTCCAGTATAGGAGACACATACAATCTGCCTGAAGCAGAATGTAAAAATGACCCAACACTTTTGTGAACTAAATGGTTCATCAAACTGTTCTAGTTCTTCAGAATTAGAAACAAGATATGAATATGGTGCCTATTAATAATTCATCAGACAAACCAATGAACTAATTAGTAGGAATATATACTTTTAGAACTGCTGGAAATGTTTCAATAATCTCAAGGTTCTCTACACTGAATCCTTTCTTAGACTTTGAAAGTTGAGAGTCATCTTTGTTATTGTGATTATATAACTTTGGTTGAATACATTTCCTAATATGGCTCTGTATTTGTCAATCCTAGAGCACATAAAACACCCTGTGAATTCTTTAGCAATCTAATGGTACCTTGGAGTTTTGCAGTTGTTGCTTGAATTGGCCAGATCTAGACTAGCTTTGGATTTCTATTGTTAGGGCAAGTTCGTTAACTTTTTCATCTCATTGTAGTGTGGCATTATCAAATTACTCTCAAAATAATAAATAGTTCTTTTAGATACTATAGACTCTCAAATACATATAGAAAATAATTTACTTAACAAATGAGATTTGGCTGATTTATAGAATTGTTAGAGCCTACTGAATGCTCACTTTTACATATCACCTAGTTGATTATCACAAAAACCCTGCAGAGTCAGTGAAGCAATTTATAGTATCATTCCCACTAGTAACCTAGAGAAAACAAAATTCTCTGCCTTAGGTCACACAAGAATGGAAAGGGTAGTTTCTGAGTATTAAACCCTCGGTTTCCAACTTCATGCCCCATGTTCTGTGAACACAGAACCCAATTAATTAGCCTCAGTAGCCATATGTATATAAAGCCATGTTGCCACACACCACTGGGTTAGAGTGTTCCTTGGCAGCTTGGAGTTGATAGATGAGCAAATGGAATAATACCAAAGGAAAGGTAGGAGCTTGAGCCATTTCCTTCCCTTCCCGTTTTGTCAGTTGAAGGAGAACTTCCAAAAAAGGCAACATGTAATATAGAGCACAGGACATGGGTCTAGACACAATAGAGACACTGGCTTCAAAACCACTAGAATACTGACTCACTGAATGGTCCACCTGGTTGTCCTTTCAACACAGCCTCTCGTCTTCATGGGTGTCCATACACAAGGTAGGGGAGAGAATCGAGAGGTTGTTCTTTCTTTTTTAATAGGTCTTTAAGTGGTAACTTCAAGAGCAAATTTCATACATCTATTGATATTTATAACAGTGTCCTACATTTGGAGTTAATCAGGACTGTGATTTTAGCCAGAAAGTTTGACAGAAGAGTAAAATGAACTGTTTTATGTGTCACCTGCATAATAATAGAAATGTGAGTTACAGATTTATGGTGATTAGAAAGAGGAAAACTGACTTCATTTAAAACATTCAGGCACTCCAGAAATCCTGATTCCTTTAAAGTCCCAAGCTGACGTCTTCATACAGAACAGTCCAGGCTGTTATCTGACAGCCAGAGACAAGCCATAAGCTCTGCCACAAAATAAACTGCAGAGATATTAGCAAGAGCTTGTGGAAAAGAAAAAAAAAAAACCTACCTGTAATACATGATTACTTATTCTATTTTTTTCAACTGTTCTATATTTATGTACATATCAACTATTTTAACTGATGTACATATTAACTAATTGAAGTCTCTAAGATGTATATAATTTAATAAACTTTTAGCTGGGAATAAATAACTTCCTTGGGCAAGTCAGATTTTGAAATTAAAAGTGAAATGCTTTTTTACAAGAGAATTCTTTTCAAGAAGTTCCAAACTATAATTTGAGGTCATGTGGCAGAAACCTCAATTCAGTTTGAGAAGCACAGCTCCTGCTGGCGCAGGCTGACCACTCCAGGCACGATCTTCATCTGAGTTTCTTTTAGGCAATTCTCCCTGACAAGTAGGTCATAGTCCCCGACAGGACACTACAATAGTGGCCAATTGTGGCCACCTGCGTTCAGAATGTCTAGTTTGCAGTATCTAGAAGTCTCTGAGCAGATTAGAAGTAACAAAAGGAATTCTCTGCGAAAGCTTATAAATAACCCTGCTACATACTGATTGTCTTTGGATATTTCTAAACAGTTTTCTGAGGTACCAAAGGAAGACCGCTTTGTAATCAGTAGTTGTTCACTTAATCTATGAGCTTACTGGAGCTTCCATAACAAGTACCACGGGCTGCATGGCTTAACCAACAAAAATTTATTTTCTCACAGTCCTGGAGGCCAAGATTCTGAGATCATGGAGTTGGCAGAGTTGGCTTCATCTGAAGCCTCTCTCCTTGGCTTCTAGATGGCTGTCTTCTCTCTATGTCTTCACATGGTCTTTCTTCTGTGTCCTGTTTTCCTCTTCTTAAAAGAATACCATTCATATTGGATTAGAGAACGCCCAAATACCTCATTTTAAAACCGTATCTCTAAATAGAGTCACATTCTGAGGTACTGGGAGATAGGCCTTCAACATATGAATTTGGAAGGGGGTGGGAGGGAACAGCTCAGCCCATAACGTTTATTAATCCCAGCTCATTAGAAACTGGTTTCTCGTTATCCACTGGTTGCTAGATTCAATGTCCCAGTCTTGCTTTCTGATCCTTGATTTCTGTGCGTTACTAGTCCCTTTTGGTTTAGGTCATCCCAACCCTGGTGTTTGATTGTTGACTGCAGAGATTCAGACTTAATTTGCTCATGGATAAGACCTCTTATATGTACTGTGACTATTCTCTGCCTATGTTGCTGTTATGGAAGTCTGTTTACTCTTTACACCTCTATTTTTCAGTTGTTTGCTCCTCATATATTCTCTGTGGCCTCCAAACTCAAATTCATTACGGTGTTTTCTGCATTAGCCAAAAACCAGAAGCAACCCTTATGTCCATCAAGAGTTGAATGGATAAATATTCATTCATATGAATGGTGGTATATTCAGATGATGGAATACTGCGCAGTGGTAAGAATGTCATACACTTACTCCATGGATGAATCTCACAAACATAATATTGCATCTTTTGCCATCCATCTCATAAGGACAATTAAGCCATGGAGCCCATGAGCTAAGCAATAACAGTTCATAGTTGACTAATTTTTATTGAATACCTACAATATAACAGGCATTGTGCAAGTGCTTTCATAGATAATCTTATTTAATTCTCACAAATTTGTGAAGTACTGTATCTGATTTTCAGAAAGTAAAATGAAGGTTTAGAGAAAATAATGTATAAAAGGCAGAGCTGGGATTAAAACTTCTGTCCTCTGACTTCAGTCCCAGTGTTGGTGCCCACATGCCGCATGGCCATCCCTCTTTCTCTTCCACAGACTGTGGAGGCTGCACGGGGTCAATTAACTGGTAATCCCTTCAACCATACCTGGCCACACACTCATTAGAGTTCACAGCTCCAAGGTCTCTTCATTCTTTCCCTAACTCTTATCCACAAGGTGAGAGAGACTATTCATTCCCTTTCAAGGGTCAGGGAGGCATTAGGGAGGAGCCAACCCACACATTACCAATGACTCCCAGAGGACTATCTAGGTAAGCAGAGGTGCCAGAGACTGATCCAGAATTTTAGAATAGGAATTCCCACAGCCTCAGCTTCTCTCTTAGAGCTGTTTCAGGGAAGTCAGGCAGATGGAATACCTTAGCTGAGACTTTCTTGGCTAGAATTGGCCTAGTTTCTTAATTTACTTTTCTTAAGTTATGTCAATAAAACTAGAGCATTTGGTGACTGGGGAACATACTGGTAAAAACACTTGCACCTTCCAGAAAATGAGGAAAGCCGCAAAGAAGGGTACTGGGTGCTTAGGCTCCAAGTCCACTACCCTTGTTCAAAAATTAGCAATAGAATTTACCTGAAGCATTAATAAAGGGGACAAATTCCACTTCACTACCTAATAGTCCTCCTCTAGAAAAAAAACAGATGCAGTACAATTCTTCCTTGTGACATCTGGATAAATTTCCTATCTCGAAGTCAATAATTTGGTAGCAATATATTAATATATGGTCTTTCCATCTATTTTAAAAAGGGTGTGAGGACTCAGTCTCTTTGCTCTGAGATAACTGTCAACATTTAAAGGTCTCCAATTTAGTAGGAGGATGAAATTCTTTCTTGTGACTTGTTTTTGACTTGGTATATGGATATATTACTTATTAGGGGCAAGAGGTTGGGGGATGCATCTAATCACTGATTAGTAAGTTTCACAGAAACTGTTTCATGGTCTTAACCACATATTTACCTGCAAGGATTCTTATTTATTGTATTTATTTTGGAAAATTTTCCAATCTTAGAAAATCTGGAAAAGACAGAAATGATAAAGAAACCATATTTTATTTTTGTAAAATGGTTCCTCCAAAGTTTCCTTCCCACCTACCTTCAACAGTCTAAGATCTTACATACTGCACTAACCTGGCTATTGCATATGCTTAGAAACCAGACCTCAAGACCTCTTCTCCTAATTCTTCTCAGAAAGAGGCCAGGTCTCAACTTCCTTATCCTCAAAGCACCCATGCTGGTGAAGAATAATTATCATACTTTCTCTTCAATGTTGGGACATCCATCCATTTGTGCAAGTAAGATTCAAGCAGTCTGGAGTACTTACATTTGGGGAGACATTTTTCAAAAAGAAAATAATAACAAGGTAATCTTTAGGACTTTGTGTTTTTCACTGGTTTCCTTTTTCTTATAAATAACCCCAGAAAAGTACCTTGTTTTGCAAATCATCTGAGATATTTAACAAGGGACTGAAAGTAACAAGAGTAACCTTTAATTAAGATTACATTTTTGGTTGTGTATTTCTCATATTATTAAAAGTCTCTAAAATATAAATATATTATAAAATATAACTTTAAATAACAAATTTTGGATTTATCATACAAAACAAGAAAACAATACTTTATTCTACATTTACTTCTTAATTACCAAATTTATATTATTTACATAATATATAAATATATATTAAATAAAATATGTAAATATATATTGTTTATATTTATCTCAATGTTGAGATAAAATAGGTGCTAAGTAATTTAGAGCCACATTAGTCAGAGTAAACGTGATAGTAAACTTAACCAATTCATCACTGGTTATAGGTGAATGAGAACCGAGTGCTGTCACCTTGACCTTTTGTCAAGAAAGCTTGCTAAGCACACAAGTAAATAAGCCCCAGGGACACAGTGACAATTAGGCTTAGGCAGGAGAATGTTTAACCTTCTCAAC
This sequence comes from Panthera pardus, assembly GCF_024362965.1. Classification (NCBI taxonomy): domain Eukaryota; kingdom Metazoa; phylum Chordata; class Mammalia; order Carnivora; family Felidae; genus Panthera; species Panthera pardus. Next base: position 86,220,924 of record NW_026526721.1, read on the forward strand.
AGAACAAACAAATGGTAAATTGTGGACAAATGGATCTTATTAATTAAAAATAAGTCTTATCTGTCCTTCAGAGCAAATTTCAAACATATTTACTTGGCAACATATTATTAATATTAATGAATTTTTATTTAGATGCTTGAAACTTATTTAAATGTCTTTAAGACTTTTTATCTAATTCAGAATTCACTTCCTGTCAAAGTTGGCCATATTATGTGATTTCAGTATCTTAAATAACTTGAAAACAGCATCTAATACTTGTATTTATTAAGTAAACTTGAGTGTCTATTTTATACCTAATCGTACAAAATGGTTCAAAAGAAATGAGCATAGTCTCCACCCACACAAGGCAGTTTTTTGATGAGACACAATCAAAAACCATTTTACAAAATAGAGGATTATAACCAGGTCCCTGGGAGGAGCCTAATCTTAATGCACAACTCAGGAATTTGGAGTGCAAGGCAAGAAACAATTCTGTTTCTCTCTTGAGGAACAGAAATTGAAAAAAACAGTGAGGAAAACTTTGGAACCAGTTGGTGACTCTAGTCATTGAGGGCTGTTTTTTTAATAAAAGTAGAGACACAGGGTGACTCAACTTTCTCAGAAGTGCTCCTGGATGGTCAGGAACACACCCTGAGGCAGGAGAGAATGAAGTGCTTAGCCTTGCTGTCTGGTGTGGAGAGATTACATTTTAAGAATCCCATCAATTTTACACAGCAATGTTTTCTGCCTTCGGCCTAAATGTTCCAGATTTTCTGAGTGTGTTTTAAGAACTACAAGATAAAAGCTACTGATTGGGCACCCAATAAGATTTGTAAGTACTGTTAGGGGAGACTCCCTGAATCCTAACAAAAATAGTGATAGCAGTGGCCATAGCAAAGGGGCCTGTTAGGGTGGGAACAACCACAGCCAAAATAGAGCCCCCAAAGATGACAGCCGAGCAGACCTGGGGACGCCACACTGACTCTTGAAAAGACATGACCCAGGCTCAATGTAGGCATTAGGCACTGTGGACACAGTATATAGGGCACTAGATGCTTTTAAGGGCCCATAAAAATGTTTTAATCTCTCTTAAAATCAGAGCCCCCAAAATGACTGTTATAATAATGGATGTGTAATAATAAATCCAGCCTGGATTACGTTTGTCTTTATAACAACACAGTCATAAGATGCGACTTTTGACTTTTTTTTTTTTTTTTTTTTTTTTTTTTAATGGAGGAAGGGACCCATGAAGGCAAAAGTGCTAGGGCCGCATGGTAGTCAATATCCCTCTGCACCAATCACTCAGGCCAAGGAGCGTGAATGTGCATGTGGGGGGCTCAGAATCCTGGTGACTTTTGTGGGTGGAGGTTTAGAGTTAACAACCATAGAGATTGTTATCCATGACTTTCTTGAACCCACTCCCTGCACAGCCCCACCACCTGCAGAGTCTGGAAGGGTACAACAGAAAGTGACTGTTAAGCACATCACACACACCAGGGGCACAACCATTATATAGGAGAAATGAAAGACTTTCTAGAGTTCCTAGAATAGGTGATGGCTTGGAGCAGAGTGTACCTCTCATCTGGAAAAACAATGCTGTGGAAGAAAAACAGGATAGTAAGGAAGAACTATATGGAAGCCCTCACTGAACCAATAGTGAATACATTATGATTTGTGAATTCTATATATGAATCTCTGGTTAAGAATCTCTGTCCATGCATCCTAGTTGTTTACATCTGGATCTGTGCTTTCTTCTATATGATTAGAAACAAGGATTAGCCAGTAGACCCAGATTTAGTTCTATTTGTATGGCTTTTAAAATTTAAAATTATTCTGTTGGAGGAGGGGATGGGGATGAGTTAACTGTAACTGTGATAGAACCAGCCTGGTCTAAACCCTCCTCTAGTTTGAAGAAAGCTACAGGAACACACAAAATGGGAAAGGACACAATATGGTAGGCAGGGATCACCAGCATTCAGAGGATACCAGGAAGCATTGTTCTGACATTTTCCCATTTTGGAAAATGACACTTACCATGACATTTACCTTCCCAAGTAAAAAAAGGTTATCCTGTCTCTGCACGTGAGAGACAAGACAACCATCAGAAATTAGCTTTTTTGTGGGTACCTTCTTACAGGTGCGTTTAAGTCCAGGGTCCAGAAGTTATGAGATTTATAATTTTTCAGCATATGCAAAACTGAATATCATTTCATTTGAAACAACATTGTTAAACTAATATCAGTGGCAAGTATTTACTTGCCTACATGTATATATGAAGAAATATATTTAATACACTCAAACTTGTAAAGTTGATGGTAGTTTGCCTATTCTTAAAACATTCATCCTAAAAAACTACTTAATCTCCAATGTTGTAAATATGAAACTTTGGGACAATGCATGAAAATGTCAGGTTTGCTATTTTTATTTTTTATTAGTGCTTTTTCTTAATTTTTGGCAACAGCACGTATTAATTTTTATAATTATAGCAAAAGAAAGTCTATTTTTTAAATTCATATATTAGATAATTTGGGGTTAACAGTGATGTTTAGTATTATAGTCTTTTACTTTTCCCCTAACTTACTTTTTCTCCATTTCTACTTTTGAATATCTCTGTTGAAGGCACTCTGGATTATTGTTGATAGATTAAGAATAATAAAAATGATTTTTAAATTACAATCTGCATAGTAGCAGTAATAGAATTTGCAACTATAAAATTGCTTATGAATGGGACATGGAACTTTGGAATTGTATACTTGAAGTATTTTGTGCACCCAAAACCTCAGGACAATCCTAGTAAAGATGGCATTTAATAGCATCAAGTTAACATTTAATAAGAATTAAAGTGATGCTAAAGGTTATAAACCTGATAAGATCTACGGAATGAAAAGAAGTGTATATACATGAAATCTGTAGGTTAGTTTTCCATAATGATAAAACAAAAACATTTCATTCAAAATATACTCATGAGTGAAGTCATGGATGGCTGATTCTTACTGACCGTTGCACACTGAAGAAAACGTTTTTCAAAAATATTTCCTTAGACCCACACTCTGCGATTATACTGAGAAGTGGCTCCTTCTCGAAACTTAAGTGGTATAAACAACCTGCATTTATAGCAATCAGTGAGGGGGATGTGGGAGAGAAGGAAGCACACAGTCTGGGAGGTGGCTGTGCCTTCAGTCCTGGTTTAGCCACATACTGGCTTTGAGGCTTCAGCCAAATCACACCATCACACACACACACACACACACACACACACACACACACACCTCACTATCAATCTGGCAAAGACAGTTTGTGCCCCACAGAGCTTTCATGTGATGGTACAAATAAAAATAGGTAAAACACCTAGCAGAGTACCCAGCACATAGCAGCTTCTCCAAATAATTTAGTTCTCCTCCCTATGAGACCGGCCTGGAGCCAATACCTCCACATCCAAAGATGTCTGGTAGCTTTCACAGCCTGGTGTCCAGCCTGCGAAGATCCTGGGACTTCAGTACTTTGTACTCTGTTGTTTATGTACTATGTTAACACAGACAAGTGAGCCAAAATTAGATTTTCTTAATAAATATCAATGTCACTTGCTGTACTATCTGCATTTCATTCATGTATGCCTGATCTTATAATAGAAGTTAACAAAAAGATTGTTCTCAAGAATTATTATTTGTTAGAAAAGTGATTATTTTATATATATCACTGGTGAGGAAACAAAGTGATAAAAGAAAAAAAAGAATATTGAAAAATTTTCTACAGAAAATCACCAAGAAAAATAGAAATCTCTACATATGGTGATGTTTTCCAAACAATCAATACCATCTCAAGAAATTAAAAAAGGAAGTGAGGAAAGGTGATTTTGAAGTATTATTCGAAAGGAAATAGGCTGAAATAAATTGCCGGAAGGTGTCCCAATGTGCTAATCAACTTGTAACATTGCACTATTCTTTTCTGTTGTTGCTAAGAATTACACAGAAGCATACAGGCTTAATGTACTCTAAATCCACTTGTATGCTTAAGCATATATTTCATTTTTGCTCTCTCTGTATTGTTTCAGATAATAGATTAATATTGAGTCTTTGGTGTGGTTATATTTAGAAAATTGAGCTTGAAGTCTAGATAATTATGCATACATATTTCTTACAATGTTTTAAGCCACTGACTTCAAAAACGAAAAGACTTGTATGGGTGTATCACTGTCAGCCCTGCACAGCTGCTGATAAACAGAGTAGTATCGTTCCCTGAATTGCCAAATCCATTATCAGCCAAGTTCTGAATTCTAGAAGTGTTACCCACACAAGATAAATGGACATGTCAGAGATAACACAGCTTGATTTGAAGATACCAGGTGGAGGTGGCAATATGGTCTGGGGGAAATCTTGCTTTGCTATATGAGCATATTCATTTGATTTGCCAGTGGTTGTATATGCTCTGTCTGGAACCATGGAGATGTCATTGTGGCGGACCTTCCCGTTCTGTTCTCCGACGGTACCACACTTGTAGAACAGTGAGGCTCGTGGGGTAATAACTCAAAAGCCAAAAGGTGTAAAGAAAAAAAGTTGCTAGCAGGCACTAACATGGGTGTCATGACTCTTTTCAGGTAGTAGGTGTAACCTTGAAGAAAAAGTGGCACTGTCTTCAAAAAAGTGACCTGACCCTGGCTTTGGTGGGTTTTTCTGCAAGAAATAAAAAGCACCGCATGTGTTTATTATACATCCTTTCTAGCTGACCACTGCTTTGTTCTAGAGTTCAGCATGAAAGGACTAATTTTTGTTTTGTTTTGTTTTTTGTTTTAGTGAAATGGCATGTCCGTTGCTAATTCTAGCTATAATAGTTGCACATGTGAAAAATATCTGTATGTAGTTTATGATTGGTAGCATTTCAAATAAATGGTATATTGAAATATTGACCTGAAATTTTTTGAGATGCTTATCAATTGACATCTTCTTCTTAGCCCAAGAGCAGATTCTGAATTATTATTATTATTTTAAAAGTATACCTTGTTATTTTAAATATATTAGGAATTTAAATATAAGCATGCCACTTTGTTTATTGCTATATTATTAGAACTTCTTGGAGCATGGAAAGAATTCTTCACAAATGATTTTGCTCTTTTAAAAAAATAAGCTGCAAATATATTTGTTAAACTATATTTAGTCTACAAATGAGTGTAGCTTTTAAAGCGATATCACTTTATAGTATGTAATGTTTCATCCAAATAATGTTTATAGTTTGAAAAAATGTTAAATAGTTTAATAGTGCCATAATAAATATTTTCCCAGAATTCAGAATTGTATGCATCTCTGTTTTAGGAAGTTCACATTGCTTCATAAAGAAAAAACCTGGGATCATTATGCACCCCAATTTGTTATGCAGTAAATCATTGTTTTTCTTTATTTTTCCAGAAGTCAGTTATTCTAAGGATTGTGGCCATATAAACTTTCCAGAACACATATGAAAATTGCTACTGTTATATGTGCTAATAAAATCTCTAGTAGTTGATATTCCATCATGGAGATAACACATTATCATTCAGTAATGTTAGTTCTTAAGTCAAAACACACCAAAGAAACTTTCCGCCTTGTAAAGAGATTCACACATGTTAAAATCTATAGAGAAAGTTTTTCTTTGTTTTCATAAGTAAAAGCTGCCACTCATTACATTTTAGAGAAGCAATGCCTGAGAAAATAGACAGTTTTGCTTCCTAGAGTAAATCTACCTTCTAAATACTTAAAAGCCCTCTTGCAAACCCAAGATAATAATGCATTTCCATCCTTTTTTGCTGCATGGAAACTATCAAGATTTATCAACCTCTGGAGTTATTATTGACCCTAGCTCTTAATTACCTTTCAGATAACAAACCCCCATATGTTCATTTTTGTATCTTTGCCTATGATATCTCTATATGCTACATTTGTATTTTAAGTAGATTTACAGCACAGATATTCATATGTGCTCTTAGTATAAAATTATTTTCTCTAGGGAAGCTTTGCCCAGAGACCTGAGAAAATGGACGTTTTGTTTTTAAAATGGTTAGAGATTATTTAATTTTTACATAGTATAAGATGTTTCTAATTGGGTTGGGAAGGTGATATTTTGTTTTGTTTTTTCCATTATGCCATATCTACTCACAAAAACTTAATAGTCTGGTAAACTAAAATGACAGAAAGCCAATATACCCCTTTACAGTCCCAAATTCTGCTTGTGGGAAGCAAAAAATGTGGGGATATATATATATATATATACACACACACACACATATATCAGTGCCTCAGTTATCAACCATCCTTTATTTACACCTAGATTTATAGGATTCTCCAATTAAAAGACATTTCTAAACTTGCATTAAAATTCTTCAATCTCAAAAACATTGAGAATTGCAGACTTTTTTCACCAAGGTCATACTATCTCCACAAAATAAACAAGCTGGGTGAATTTCTGTGATGTTAAGCCACTGAAGAATTTTTAGAAGTTTTATGACACTTTTACTCTTTTTATGCCCAATCCAATAAAAAATGACAGACTCCAGGGACCACCCAGCAAAACCCCTCTGTGGGAGTCAGACACTGATCCTAATCCTGATCTCAGATGCAGACTCTGTCATTCAAAACATTTAAGAATGTTATAGGAACAATTTGTAAATTAACATAATAGACAATCCATAGTGTTTTTAAATCAATACTATAAAAATTATGTTCATGTCATGCAAATTGCTTTAAAAAATATTATACATATAAAATACTATGTTAAAATTAAATATGTCAGCTGTAAAGGTGAAAAAGTAGGTAACTAAAAGTTCACAAATAATCTTTTTTCAGATTTTGTGTGTTTTCTCCTCAGCCAAAAGCCTCAAGATTCACTTGCAGCAGCCTACCTCTTCATTTATGTTGGATTGCTCTTTAAACATTAGAATATCTTGTAATAATAAGTTAAAGATTTCTCCTGACACAAGTCATTGTTGATTTCACTGTTATAGGGAAAAGGCTCTAGGGCGGCAGATAAGGCTGTTGCCATGGTGATGAAGGAGATACCGAGGGAGGAGTCTGCTGAAGAAAAGCCCCTCCTTACTATGACATCACAGGTGGGCAGACCCATAGGGTTCCTGTAGGAAGCTGACATATGTTAATCTATCAGACATTGTGATTTCTAACTAGCAAAAAGAAAAAAAAAAAAAACATTAACTTGAACCAATTTTTAAAAAACACAGTTTCAATGAAATAATTATACAATATAAAATGAAAACCAAAATTGCTAAAAAAGGAAAATTCCATCATTTAGTCATTTGTGGATATTAATGTTCATTACTCAACTTTAGTTTTAAAAAAATGTATATGCAAGTAAACCATGTTGCTTCTTTATAAAGGAATCTTGTTAACAACTTTGGGAAAGAAATAACAATTAAGCTAATGGTACATTTGAACAACAACCAAAAAAAAAAAAAAATCAAATTCCTGTGAATAAATACAAGTTCTATTGTATACATATGTCAGTTTACCAGTAGAATATCTAAATTTTCTTAAATGTTAAATATATTTATGTTGTGACTATGCATACTACATATATGTCTATACATATTTATGTGGATACCTAATTTACAGGAATGAGCCAGAAGTCCCTGAGTCCCCATGCAGAAAATGGCATTTGTGACCTTTCTTATACTTAGTGACCTTGAAAACAAAAATATCATCTCTATTATACACACATGAGAGCCATTTTCAGCATTTATTATTACAAGTATAGAAAAAAGTTTGCATTTGTATGCAAAGACACGCTGAGACTGTGAATCCTGTATGTCCTCAGGGACTTTTGAAACACCCTGTAAAATCCACATAAATATGTATAGTATACTCATCACCACTCTGTGGAACTATCAGTTTTAAATTTTTAAATGAAAAATATTTTTACTTGCATTTATCTTATAATTTAGATTAGATTGTTAAACATTTCTTTTTTTCTGTAATGCAATAGTAAATGCAGTGATTCAGTTCCAATTATATGAACATGTCTAGAATTAGAAACATGTCCATTTACAGTCCTCATGAAAGGCATTTATATCAAAAGCTAAATTATGGCAACTTATTTTTAGAATATCATCAGATCACATCCCCAGCTGCTGCCAACATGTGTGGTTTTATTTTATTCTAAACACTGTGTTGTAAGTAATGGAAATCATAACAACATACAACAATCAATTTTGAATAATAAAAAAAATTATTAAAGATTCCTAGGACTTTGGGTTAAATTTTATATTGTGAGATTTTTACCCATAAAGAAGAGATGCTTCTTCCCAGTCACACATAGTGGTAGTTACAAAGAAATATGCTTTATATTTACCAACGTCTCCATTCTTTACTTAATTTACATAGTAAAACATGTACAGTTTTACATTGATCTCCTACCCTTTGTAGGATCCATGTCCAAAATACGCAGCTCAGAGTTCCTCAGGTAAATGCTAAAGGAGGTGAGAACTAGTTGGGAGTTCTTGGCTAACGACAGAGCCATATTCATCAGTAGAAGACCTATCCAGATTTGCCATTGGCATAGTTGTACTACAATATCATTTCAGATTATCACAAGTTAGGACAGGCCCCAGGACCTAAGATTCTTTCCCCCAAACCATGCAATGCTATGTGCTTTCCAGTAATCCCTTTCAAAGGTCCAAAATTACCATTATAACCTACACTTGAATTTAAAATTTAACACAAAATACATTTTTTATTTTTTTAATTTAGAAAAGAAATTGTGATTACCATTTTTTCATATTCAGAACATTTGTGTGTAGCAAGTTCCTTCTTTAATCCCTGTCTAATGTTTCATTAACTGTTTTTGAGGTTCTAGTTACAATTTTACTGCATGAAGATTATGTAATGCTTTCTTTGGTGCATCATATTCTTGTTGCATACTGGCTAGTTTATGAATCAGCAAACAGTTCTGATTCATAAAACGTAATGCATCTGTTGTGATGATAATTTTATGGAATTAATTTAGTGACAGCTATGATACAATTATTTCTCAGTCAAATACAGCTTTATTAGTTGACATACTTTTTCCACTATACACAAGTGGCTTCTTCCCTGCTATGCACCAGTGGCGTGCACAAGCCAAAAAGCAGCAGAATGATCTGAAAAAGTGAGTACTTCTCATAGCAACCATAGCATCCAATCCGTGTACCATACCACATTCTTACTTGTTATCCTGTGTGAATGTATTAGTGTCTTGAAATATGTCTGTCCAAGCATCTCCTGTATAGCCCCTTCTGACATAGTGTTACATACTACTGACTACATTGACTCATCTTCATCACTGGTATGTCAATGCCAGCTGCCCATTCATAGATTCCAGATGTGTCTGAAACTAATTGCTGCTCTCTCGATAATGTCCTTAGAATAACCATAATTGATAAAGTACAAAATAAGTTCTTGAAACACTGAGTCCTAACTTGTTTACTAACTGTTCAGTTAACAGGTTGTAAGTGTAGAATAGTTTTTATTGCAGCATTTTTTGTATTTTGTGATTATTACAATCACTTTTAGAGAGATTTAACCAAACATAATCCAGTGAAGTCATTTATAGTACACTGAACAAATTGAACTAAAACGTGAGAGTTGGCCAGATGACCCGAATTCAGAAATTGCTAGGCCCTCTGAGAATTCCTCTTTTTGTTTACTTTCATTATTAATTCTGTATTAGCAAACAATATGTTAAGCACTTCATAGAAGCTCAGTTTCATGCTGTCCTAGACTAACACTTGAAGTCAAGCAGTATGTAAACAAGTGTGCATTGATGAAAGGTTTGAAGGAAAAACAGTACGTCCTCAAGTCTTTGAGGGAAAGAGTTTCTCTAGACCTGTGCTGTCCAATACAGTAGCCACTAGCCATGTGTGGCTATTGAGTGTTTTGTGACTACCCATAATTGAGATGTGCTAAAAGTATAAAATACGCACCAGATTTTGAAGATTTTATTCAAAGAAAAGTAATATAAACTGTCACATTAATAATGTTTATGTTGATTACACGTTGAAATGATCATTTTTTGGATACATTGGGCTAAAGAAAATATATTATTAAATTTATTTCCTGTTTATTTTCAATGTTTTAAAAGTGGCTACCAGAAAATTTTTAATTAGCAAGTTCTCATTATTTCTATTGCACAGCACTCCTCTAGACTGTAATAGTATAAATTAATCCAATTTGAGGAAGAAGGAACAACTATGTGCCAAAAGATTGCTTATATCATAGAAAAAATTATTATTCTTTATGAAAATGAAATTGTTAGCAAATATTTTTTCTCATAAGGAACCATCAGAAATTTCCATTTTAACCACATCCCATAGCACTTTTTTAAGCAAGATATCTATAGAGTATAATATCTGAAAAGTGTGTGTTTCAGATCTCTTCTTGCTAAGGGAATTTTTTCTTCTTTTTTTTTTTTTTTTTTTTTTCAAACTCAACCCTTGTTTTTCTATCTGTCCCCACTCCTGATACCTAGATACTGATATTATTTTTGTGCCTTATAAACATAAAAAGAATAATGTCCTTGATTGGAAAAAATGTTCTCAAGGCTGCTAAATATAGCATTGTTTGGGTTTCTATTACCAACTTGAAATAATTGCTTTATGTTCTCCTGCCTGCCTCAATGTTAGGACTACCCAAGCTGTAAACAGTAATATCTATTTATTTCCCCATGAACAGATCCACATTTTTTAAGTCTAACTATCCTGTCAGGAAAATATAGTCAGTTGGTTGACATTTAGACCAAGTCAAAGAGTTGCAAGTTATTACATGGTTATCCTTTACTGCGGTGGGGGGAGGAGGCAGAGCAGAACTATTAGTACGATTACTAGCTCACAAGAAATTACTTTGGTCGGGTGTCAGAGTTACCATGACAAAACTCTCAAAGTCTAAATATTTAAAGGATGCATCCTAATGATTTAATTAGTTGTCTTGGGGTTTCAGTGGATTGAGTCAGTTAACTTAGTTTTGACATGGTCACTATTTTGATGGGCACCACACAAATTTCTAAACTTGCATAGGACTAATAAAGCCATAAACAAGTAGTTCAATTGTGAAATTATGAAAGAAAACCTATTTTAAAATGACACATACTTTGCATCAACAATGTCACAAATAATAAATGAATTTTCAAAATGCACGGATATACTTATTAAAATCATATTTATGCTTTTATATAAAACAAAACAATCTTAAATTTTTCAATTTATTTAGATGAGGTAAGATACATGGTATATTATTACAAACTTTTTAAATTAACAGTTCAAATATGAGATACTTGTAAACTATTTTTTAACTTATTAACTTTAACTTTTGAACTTTTAAAATTATTAAGTACTAAAGTGTTTAAAAATAAAAAGAATATTTTACTTTAAACTAAAACAACAGTTTGAGATCAACAATCTGAAGTGTAAAAATTATGGAATAATGGATTATTATCCTTTACAGACATTGTAAAATGTATTTTGGTCTGGTGTTAAATCTTGGTGATATAAGTTATTACAAACCTTTATTTAGCTCTGTACTTTTTAATGAAATACCTAAGCAATATATTGTTCAAAGATAAATAAACATATTTAAGTCACAAAACAAACAATATAAACATACACTGGAGCTTAAGTAACAGGCAGTATTTAAAAGCAAAATACTCTACTTTCATCTTGGTTAAATATTCCCTGTAGCTTAGATTACATAATAATTTAATTGTTAACACTGAAATTAGAGAAATCAAGTTGAACTAAGGCAAATGCACTTTTAGATAAAGCTTTCCAAGAGGCAATAATTTATTAAAGCTGATATTTTTGTCTGCATTCCGTGCAATACTAAACACTGGATGTAAAATAAGAACCAATTTGATCCTGTGGTGGTTAATAGTTGCCACATCAACTGACCAGTCTAAGTCATAAGTTAATTGAAGGCATTTGGCAGAATATTTCATTCACAACCTATGATTACAAGGAAAGTATAAATGTTCAATAGTCTTTGTGAATTCTGGGTGGCAAGGAAACCCCTACATGTAAATGCGCAGCTTTCTTACTTCTGCTCTTTCTTTTTGTTTCTATGTCCATTGACCATGTAAGGTTCTCCCTCAAAATCTTCAAATTTGAATCTCTGAATTAAAATCCCTGAGGGAGGGGCGCCTGGGTGGCTCAGTCGGTTTAAGCGCCCGACTCTTGATTTCGACTCAGATCGTGATCTCACAGTTGTGAGATCAAGTCCTGCTTCCAGCTCCATGGGTGGAGCCTGCTTAAGATTCTCTCTCTCCCTCTACCCCTCCCCTGCTTTCTCTCTCTCACTCTCTCAAAAAATAAATAAAATAATAAAACAGAATATAAAATATAAAATAAAATAAATAAATAAATTCCTGAGTGAGGTAGTAATGTTTTCTTGAAGTATCACTGGCCTCCCATTTGCACTGGGCCATGTCCTTCTTCCAAGAATGGCATGGGGCAGGCCTATGCCCTTATTTTTCTCATTAGGCTTTCAAGCTTTGCATTCTTGACTGTTTGGTAAAAGCCTTGCATTTAGAAATGAACCTTTAGATAACTTTAAGTTTCCAAACATTTAAATGATGTAACCCTGGGAGAAAATGAACTTAGATTCATGGTTTAAAGCCTGCCAGGAACTTGGTAAACATTTCTGAGGACCACTGGCCTGTCTGTGAGTTGATCAAACCCAGTATGAAATTGGGGATGCCCATGTAATCATTCTTTTGTACAATTCACCATTCAGTTAGACTGTAAATCAGTCAATGTTTATTAAACTGCTGCTATGAGATACAAAAGTTACTTGGATAAGGTCTCTAGCTCCAAAGAGGTCATAGTCTAGTAGGGGAAAAAACAGGTGAAACTAAAGTTATAAGACTGGGTAAAACATGGCAAGCAGGAGATGCTCTAAGAAGACACTCACTGCCTAGTGCTGAAGAAGGTTCCCAGACAATGTGCCAGTAATGGGATCCTGAAAGAGAAGTAAGAATCTCTGACCATTAGAAAGGCTTTGAAGTGTTTTAAATATTGAGAAGAGGAACAAAGGAGAATAAGAAATGAAAATTTTAAATGTAAACAAAGTAAGAAGACAAAGACCCTAAAAACTAATGTAGTGGGTCATTTTGACTCAGATCTGATCATCTGATTAATCCAAATTGAAATTACTCTAACTCAATTATTTTTAAAAATGGAAACCTTTTGACTCACCTTTTATTATTTTTTAACATCAATATATTCTGTACTCAAATGATGAAATGAGGTAAGTTCATAAAGTGTTTTCCAACTGAAGGAAGTAACTCTAAGAGAAAGTCAATAAGTCATATCCTACCAACGAATAAGGAGAGAATAGATTGGTCTACAATTTGGAAGCAAAGTTTAGAGGAACTCTTTGGGAGATTCAGTTCATTTTGCAAGTTCCCTTTAGGACCTAAAAGATTTATTCTCAGGTCACCATAGGAAAACCATAAATTTGTTTGAAAATGAGGAGGGGGCATATGAGAAGCTATTCTTATTTATACAAATACAAATAAAATAGGCCTTAGTATGGCTAAAATAATGATTCCCAAATTCATCCAACTGAAGACACAGTTCAAAATTGGACAGTTTGAGGTAGATATTTTTACATCCTCAGTTTCTGCAAAGTCACTGTCCCATTTGGTAGGCATTTATTGATCCCCTCGTACATGAAAACATTCTATTACAAGTAGTGAAGGATATAAGTATGAGTAAGACATAGCCTCTGACCTCAGAACTTGTAAAAGATTTCGTGATATTTCTTGTTTCATCTTCCCTATCTCCATCAAAACCAAAAAACTTTCAATTCCTAAATTACCTTCCCATGATATCTGAAATCTGGCCCTTTATCCTCTTCACCCCAGAGACCTGCCACCATCCCCTACTCCACCCCCAGAATTTCCCAACAGTTAAACTGTGCCCCATTTTGAAAAACACAGACTCAGAAAGTAGTTTGTTATTTCCTCTTTGATTTGTATCTATGCAAGAAAGCCACAGGAACAGCTCAGTTATGGAAATTAGACAGATGTAACAACTCCATCAGTCTGGGTTTGATGTGTGCTCAGAAACAAGACAGTAGGTGTGGAAGAAACACAGACCTTATGAGGCAGAGGAGAAGCCATACCTCAGTCCTGGACGCCATAGGGTCTCTCTGAACAGCCCCCTCTTTGGTATTTCTTTCTTCTTATGTTGAGAAAAGTCTGAGAATGCTAGAAGTACTTTCTCCAGAAAATAAGTCTGAAGTTTCATGAAGAGAGAGGCTCCAAAAAAATATTTGATAGATAGACTTACCTAAAAGGATAAGGCCTCTCAACTGCCTTTTCCTTTGTTTTTCCATTTAGACATTTTTATGTGGACAAAAGTATTTCTAGAAATATTTTTATCAAATTAAGACTATAATTTTTAATGTTTACATCTAAAAGTACCTACAGAAATCTAACACCCTGGTCTTCTAAAACCATAGTTAATCCAGGCCCATTTCACACATTTACTCACAGAGCTGTGATATAAGAATTATTATTAGTCCCTGTTTACAAAGGAATTTATATCCAAAATGAAGAAAAAAATAAAGAAAATAAGACTTCATCTTTATTTTATGTGTCTCTGAAAATGCAGACTTGCAAATCAGTATTTAAAAATCTAGAGGTTTTTAGGCACATCTTTTTCTTAAGTAGAAAACTGGATGGTTATGTCAATTTTGAGATAGGCCAATATAAAAACTCCTGAAAAAGGAAAACAGTTAATTTAGGAATTAACCACTTGCATGTCATGATTATATTTCTTCCCTTAACCATGGAAGCAGAACTTAAGGAAGTCTGGATTCTAAGAGGTGCAGAATAACTGAAAGTTAATAATTGGCTGCCACTGCTAATTAGAGACCAACTAAAAATCAAACTGAAGGATTTCTAAAATTAGAGAACAAGCCAATGGGAAAATACAATTGAATTGACAGAAATCTATTTTACATATAGATTTTCAGAAACATATCCACTGGATACCTATATAGTTAATATAGCAATATTTTCTACTCTCCCAAAATAATGTTTGTTATGCTCTACAAAAGCATCCCAAGGAAATGTAAGAAGGATATGTGCCCATAGATGTCTTGAGTTTTTTTAGAGAGAGAGAAAAGAAGAACTTTTATCCACACACATACAGATCTCTGTGTGTTTATCACATAATACTGATGGCCCATCCTAAACAGAATGTGTCACCTCAAAGTCTGGGGCCAGTAAGTATATCAGGTCTCAGTAGTGTTTTGTCCAAGTGAAGAGTGGGATTGGTCCTTAGGAACTGTGATTCATTAGGTGTCATTTTCCACATATTGAAATTAGAATTCTAAAACAGTACTAGGAGAAAAAAAAGGCTTGAGCTTTAAAAACTGAAATTGGCTGCATCCAACATATGTTGACAGTGCTAAAAGGCTCATTCCCCATCCCTTAATATCTTTTTTCTTTCTTGCCCTTACCCCTTTATTTATTTATTTATTTATTTATTTATAAGCTTGCTATTCTCATTTTGTTGCAAGGCTACACTTAATTCATCTGATTCTGCAGTGTAACAAAGCCCTTTGATAC
Source organism: Panthera pardus (assembly GCF_024362965.1). Lineage (NCBI taxonomy): Eukaryota > Metazoa > Chordata > Mammalia > Carnivora > Felidae > Panthera > Panthera pardus. Next base: position 86,236,485 of record NW_026526721.1, read on the forward strand.
CTGTGTTCATCTGTTCTCAGCTGGTGAATGAACAGCAAGAAAGCAGACCCCTCTTGAGTCCCTCCATCGATGACTTTCTTTGTGAAACCAAATCGGAGGCAATAGCAAGGCCAGTAACGTCCAACACAGCCGGTAATTCTTTCACTTTTAACTGGATCCTCAAGTAGAGCTAATTTTCACTATAGTGAAATGCATATTTTATTTCTATAATGCATTTTAAGTAGAATAATGTTTGCAACCAATGAAAGCTTAGAATATATACTATTCAACATAAAATGGTAAATCACTCTGTAATATAAAAGAAACTGCAATGTATATTACCCAACCAATTTTGCTGAATATTAGCAAATGAATCTCTTCTGTGCAGATTTACATCTTTGCATCTCAAGTCACATTACAAGGAATCTTTAAAACAAAAGCATCTATTTCAGAGTAAGGTTTTAAAGTTATGGCTGGAAATATTTTGTATGACAAAAGTCCAAAAATGTAGGCAGCCCCTTCAAGCGGATTGAAATGACAAAATTAAAAGTCCTAGAGACTTGAAATGTTGAAGAGCCGATTTCATTTTTCTGTCATGTAAATGTGTTACTTGTTTCCTCTTACAATGATTTCTTTGCATATTCTTCTGGAATTAAAACATACCCAAACAGTGAACTATCATCTGTGTAGGCACATACATATAGGCACTAATAAGTATTCATCCAATGAGTGGATGCAGGATCCCACTGGTATGAATCACATCTTCTCTAGTACCCTCTGCATTTGCCAATTCTCACTGATGCTAAAACTAAGTCACTTAGGGCCCACCCCGAGGGAGCTACATAAGATGTGACGCAAAAGCTACTTTTCACCTTCTGTATCAGAGACAGCCTTTCTGCATTGATTTTATTCAGTCACCACTCACATTCAAAGGCATCTTGTTCAAATAAGGATGAAAAAATGATGTTCAGAATCAAAGAACAAAGGCTATGTTAGATTGCAGGAAAGAATTTAATGGAGAAAGGAGAGAACAGTTATGTGCTGCCTTGTTAAGTGCATCCATTTCCCCATCATGTCCTCAGCTTGCTGTTTCCTGGTATATTTTCATTACACTTTTAAGTAAGTGAAGAAAATCACGAGTGAATGAAATTGTGGGGTTTTTAAATGCTAAAAATTACAACGGCCAAAGTTAACACAAGATAGAAGTTTTATGCAGGAGTATAGTCTACAGTGTCTGGAGTCACAGTTCACAATGTCAAAACCCAGCTGTGCCACTTAGCAGCTCTTGTCCTTGGGAAAGTTGCTTAACTAAATCTGTTTCCTCATCTATAATGGTAACATCTCATAGGTTACTTGGGAAGATTAAATGAAGCAATCTACGTAAGAGCTTAATACCATGTAAGCTCTAACAGATGTTACCATTACTGTTAGGTATCAGGTTAGGAAAACAGTATACCCGATGCTTCTCTGTTCAAATGCATTAACTTTCTTTATATCACACCAAAGCAATCATTTTCTAAATTCAACTATCACTTTGAGTAATCAAGCAAATAAAATTATACTTGGCACATTTAAGCAAGAAATTAGTAAGTTCAGATTTTACCTGATCAAATTTATCCTTCTTATCTATGAAACTAGAGCTCATTCCTCCAAAACTGGAGAGGAGCTTTGTGCCTCTCATTTCAGGAAAATCCATGAGAATTGGATGCACTGAGAAGTTCCCATTGTTCTAAAAAAAAAAAAAATCTGCAAAGGATAGAGTTCTCAGATCTTGATTCCAGTACCTTATGCACTTTCCAACTCCCACTAATGCTAAAATTAAGTCACTTAGGAAGGGCCCACCAGAGACAGCAACATAATACTTGATTCAAAAGGCACTTTCACTTTGATTTTTCCAACCTATGAAAGAGATATATGAAATATTGGAGAAAAAATTCAAAAGAAGATGTAATTTCTTACAATTGCAATACTACAATATTGCCTTCTGTATACGTTTTCTAGACTTTCATGACAAGATACCACAAATTGAGTGGATTGAACAACAGAAATTTATTGTTTTGTAATTCTGGCAACTAGAAGATCAAAATTAAGGTATCAGCAGGGCCACCCTCTGTCTAAATGTGCTCAGGAAGAAACTGTCCTGGGAAGGACAGAAAGGAAGAAACTTTCCTTTGCTGGTAGTTCATTGGCTTGTGGCAGCATAACTGTAATCTTCACATGACATTGTTCCTGTGTGCATGTCTTCCTGTGTTTGTCTGTCTCTGTATCCAAATTTCCCTTTTTCATAAGAACACCAGCCATATTGGATTCAGCACCTCTTCTACTACAATATGACTCATCTTAACTAATTATATTTCCAACAACCCTATTTCCAAATAAAGTCACATTCCAAGGCACTAGGGGTTAAGACTTCAACATATGAGTTTTTTTACGGGGACACAGTTCAATCCACGGCACCCTCCAAAGTAGGAGTTCAAGAATAATGGTATTTTGAGATTGTGAGGTTTTCTTCTCTTGTCCTCATCACTCAGTGCATCTGGGTCACACAGATTTTTATCCTGAAGGAATACTCTTATTTGATAGTGTGTTTTTTTAATCTTAAAAGTATATCTCAAGGAGGAAACTCCGTATTTTTTAATGCCTAAGAAATACACTTTTTTCTTAAATGTTATAGAACCTACTATTGATATCTCAATATGGAACATTATTATACATCTCTAAACAGGAAAAATTTTAGCATACAAACACTTTGGAAAGAATTCCAATCTGGTCCAATAATTTTATAGCTAAGGTTTCTGGGGAAAAGATATAGTTACTATTTTCTATCTAAATTTTTAATAAAAAAATAATTTGAAATAGAATATTGTTATTTTATAGAATACTATGAAAGTACATTGACAAATCAGGACAGTCTTTGAACATTGTCTGTTACACCCCAAGTATTATGTATATCTTTATGCTTAAGGAATGGATATTAAACAATCTTGGAGTAAAATATGGAAGAAAACCTGCTTCTAGTTTGTACCAAGTCAGTCAAGAAGACTAAGAGAGTCACTTACACTTGGCATTTTCTTCCAATAAAAAATAAAGTGTGCCACCACCTTGACATTTACTTAAATATTTAAGAACATAGTTCTTATATAAATTAGCATAAAATAAACAATATAGGAAATATTTATCTCTTCCAAATGTCACTCAAATGATAGGATTTTTTCCTCTACTGATCTTAAAAGAACATGTCAGTCTTCTGTCTCATAGAAGTTCTAAGTTATAATCTTTTTCTAAAGTATTGAATTATCTTTTTTACTTTCTGCTTGTTTCTACTTCTTCTGCTTGTTTAGGATTAACTTTTTGTCATCCAATAATGATAATATCAAGCTGATCAAATAAAGATGTTTTTAATTTTTTTGTCATTAATACCCCAAATTATCTTTAATTCATCTGTAATCTACATGGTATCTAATTCCTTGACCCTCTCAAACTGTATCCCTACATGGTAGGTAAGGTAAGATCATTACTAATATCCTTGATTTTAAAATGACAAATAAATACATATTGTCACAGATGCAAATATCAAATGTTCAGAAAGTAACTAGACAATGGATATTTTAAGATCATGATTACATTATAGAACAACTATTTACTCTAAAATTTGCAAAAATAACTTGTTGGTCTATAATCTCCCAAAAAACCTAACATATGTCAAAGTGCAGGAAAGAGTCTTTTCTAAAGACCAAGAAAAACAGGGGGTCCTTGGTTTGCATTTATCAATGTGCATAATCTAAAAAAATTTTATCCCCAAACTTGAGCCATTAGTTGGATACTATAGAAGAAACATTTTTCATGATTTAAAAAAAATAATTTCAACTCCTTATATGAGACCTGTGTACCTGTATAAGTGACCCATATGTATAAGGGAAGAGCCACCCTTAACAAAGTTCACACTCATGTCACAGCCACCCAGTTAAATATTTTAATTGCAAAGTTAGTGTAATATTTACAAAATATATTTCTATGAAGCCCAAGTAGCTGTGAACCCAATGGCATGCCTCTTGAGAGAACTTAGAAATGTAGGAAGTAGCTCTAATTACATATTCAGATAAAATAAGCAAAAATTTGTTGAATTATTTAAGTCCATTTTATCTATTTGACATCACTGGCAAAATTATTCCTAAGAGACTTTGCTTTGTAGCCACTATACTAAAGAATACCATGTTTCTAGAATAACTGCATAGCTTACAAAACAGAACAGAGATCTCATCAGCTCCTTGTGGCACATTCTGTGGCTGCACCAATCAGGGTTGTTTCATGATCTGCTCTCTCTAACCACTCCATGTAGATTTATTCCTTAAGAGAAATACACTAGAAATCTGAGCCTCATTATACTGTAGTGGTGTAAATAGCATTGTGCTTACCATCAAAGTATCAAATCAGAGCTTCATAATAGGTGCTATTTTATTCTAACTGTTTTAAGCAGCCTAACCTCCCACAGCCCAAGTAATCTAGCATTCATAATCATCTTCAGTGCCCTGTAGGAGCCTTGCAGTTCAATACGTTGTGATCTTCAATTAGGTATCCTTGAGATAAATGGAAACAAGTACTTACATAGCATCTTACATCTTACATCTTCAGGAAATTCTATCCAATGAAACTAGGTGATTTAAAAAAGAAGTAGGGGTGCCTGGGTGGCTCAGTCGGTTAAGCATCCAACTTCGGCTCAGGTCACGATCTCACAGTTAGTGGGTTCGAGCCTCGCTTTGGGCTCTGTGCTGACAGCTCGGAGCCTGGACCTTGCTTCTGATTCTGTGTCTCCCTCTCTCTCTGCCCCTCCCCTGCTCATGCTGTCTCTCTCTGTCTCTCAAAAATAAATAAGTGTAAAAAAATTTTTTTTTAAAAAAAGAAGCAGTTTTTGAGATTACCAACTATTTAAATTCTGCCTCAGACTACCCAAACTGCCAGATTGGGAATAACCAAAAAAATAATCAAAGCCGCACCAATGGAATCAGCATATTTCTTCCAGGTTCAGATAAAGTGTAGTGAGGAGTGGTAACAAACACATGCTTGAGAGTGACAGGGCCTGTGTTTGCATCCTGGCATGGACACTGATCTACAAGCTGTATTAGTTTCCTATTGCTGCTGTAACAAATTACCACAAATTCAGTTGCTTAAAAACAACACCAGTTTATTGTCTTATAATTCTGTCAGTCAGCAGTCCTAAAATCAAGGTGTCGGCAGAGCCACATTCCTTCTGGAGGCTCTAAAAGAGAATTTGTCTCCCTGCCTTTTCCAGCTTCTGGAAGTACCTGGAATCCCTTGGCTTGTGGCCACTTCCTCCATCTCCAAAGCCAGCAACATAGCATTTTTAAGTCTATTAGTTTCTCTCTCTCTCTCTCTTTCTCTCTCTCTCTCTCACACACACACATAAACATATACACCCATTTTCACATCCACTGTAAGAGGTGGTTATCTTCATTTAGACACACAGATTCTGGAACTCAAACTTTAATGTGTCTAAGAGAATCTTTAAAATCTGGTTACAAAAATCAGCAGAACAATACCCCCTTCCATGCCAAGGTATGCCTCCTTCGAAGCCCAGATGGAACAGTGAGACCCTTATTTCAAAACTATTAACTAAAGTGCATGTGCATGCAACACACTCACACACATGTACACACACACACACACTTGCTAAAATGCATTTGTCTTCCTCCAGAAAGCAAAAGGCTGCATTCATCCTTGTATGCTATTGAAATTGTAGTCCCCAGGGACTCTCTCAGCTTCAAAGCTTACCATTCAACCTCCAAGCCACCCCCTTCATCAAGTGGGTAACAAATAAGGCCTTTTGTGTGTGCCAAGCATTTGTTTCATGTTTGCTGGGAAAAGAACAAAGGAACACAGAGCTCAGAACCAACACAGGAAGTGCTCAGGCCAGTTTGGAGAGGGAAAGAATGTTACTGAGCGAAGTTTGAATATGCGGTTCACTCTTTTAGTAATTCATTTGTTCTGAATGGTGAGAAGCAGATATAGAATTAAATTAATACTCCATCAGTTATTATTCCGTAATAAATATACTTCCTATATACAAGTAGACAAGTCCTATATAATTTACTGCTAAAAGAAGTGTAGGAGCAACTGACTAATTCCTAATTGTTTGTACAATTAGTAAAAAGACATATATGGCATTCCCGAGACTGTTACCCACTTCCTTCCTTCTGTTATAAGGAAATTTTGGTAGGCCTAGAATCTCTGCCAACATAATAGTGGCCTGGAAATTTCTGTTTAAACATTCAAAGAATATGAAATGTGTTACATCCTAGTCTATGTTGGCCGCTTGCCATGTTTAAATTTGAGACACCCAGCCAGGCGGCTTACCTCTAAAAGCCACTTCTTTCTCCTCACTTTGAGGTTCTTGCTAGCCACATAACACTCCTCATATTTCAGAGCATCTTAGCATTGGAAGGGGGTTCCCATCTCCTCCGGAAGACTCAGAGGAGATAAGCTGATGCTCTCAGGCCATTTTATGATAAATTTACTTCGTAGCATCCTCTGTAACCAATATCTTTGTCTCATTCTCTGTTTTATTCCCAGTGATGTTCCCCCTTTCTGTCAGCGTATGGATCTGCTTCTTGCCCAAAATAGAAAAACAACAGGGAGAATAGGAGGAGATTAACAAAGAGAAAAGCGTCACAAGTTGGCCACCAAAGAACGGAAATAACATTTGTTGAGTACCTTTTGTATGCCTAGCACTTCACATATTCAATATACAAATTAGATGAGTTAATCTTCACATCTTATCTAAAAGATAGACTTATTAATTCTGCATTTTTCAGAGGAGGAAACTGAAGCTCAGAGAAGTCAAGAAACTTACCACACAGCTAAGCAGTGGTAGAGTCCGGTCTTTCCACTTCACCATTAACATCCCATCACTGTGATTGTAATTGAAATCAGAAACTGAGAATTTCTCAATTCTGTATTGAGAATACAGCTTGACAAACTATCCTAAGGACGCTATAGGGGTGGTTAGCTCATGAGGACAGTGGTACTAAAGAAACCCAGGTTGTGAGTTCAACTGAGGTCTGACCCACCTTGAGTGCAAGGGGGGAGCAGATGGAAGAATGTTGAGATATCCACAAAAATCCATTCCCTACCAGGAGGACCTGCTGGGAGATCAAAGAAAGGGAGTGGTTCAGTCATAGTTGTAGACAGTGCCAGAAAGGGCTAACACAAGGATTTCTCTGTCACTTTGATGACTTTCCTAAACTAGCTGGGGGTAAAGTGATTCCAGGCCAGAAGTCAGCCTCTTCTGGTACTTGAGCTGGTAGAGAGGCAGGACTGGAGGGACCTTCCCTAATTGTAATTTTCCATTTCTCACAATGAGCTACTCAAACCCTGGTTACTTGCACTGTAAGAGAGAGAAGGATGAAGAGTTACAAAGCTTGCCTTTTTAATTCTCATTTGCCTAGTTTGCATCTGAACAAATGATTATTTCTGTCTTCACTAGAGTATTTAACACAATGTAATCAACCTGCTGGGAAGTTAAAGTGTAGCCCTTCTATGCCTTGTTATGTTGAAATTTAAATTTGCATATTAAACAGCAAAGGCATAACATGTGTACCTATTCATCAACTATGGATTATAAGATACTTCTCTAGTGTGAGCCCAAACAGCAAGCCGTTCTCTGATTGAACTGCTTAATTAAATAAAAAGTGATTAATAGCATTCCTTTATATCCTATATGCTTTAGTAGTTTGAAGTTTAAACACAAAGACATTTAAAAAGTTTTCCAAATCTTCCTCATAACTGTTTTGCAAACTTTCATCCCTGGTAAAGCTGGTCTAAGTCCTATTTTGTGGGTTTGTACTGTGCCAAGTAAAGGAGAACACACGGCAAACTTTCCATTCTAAACACAGACCATCTTTACAAATCAACGGTCATCTCACTTAATTTCATACTTCTGACCACAATATTCTTCTGCACCTAACTGAATCCTATTTTTAAAAATAATTTCAGAGCAGTGAGTGGGCTTATCTTAACCTCTTCCATGTTTAACAGTATTGACCACAGGCTTAGATCTCCTTGACCTGAGTGAACCCGTCTCTCAAACCCAAACCAAAGCCAAGAAGTTGGAGGCCTCATCGAAAACCTCATCCCTCAAGAAAAAGGCTGATGGATCTGAACTCATCAGTGCGGATGCTGAGCAGAGAGGCCAGCCTCTCCGAGGCCCAGAGACTTCATCCTTAGATTTAGGTAAGGTAATAGCATGTGTCGCCTGCTGCTTGCTCCTGCCTTAATACAAGGAAATTCCACAAATGACATTAAAACCATGGGAAAGGAGTAGAAAAGATTAATTCCATGTAGGAAATGGGCAGCACACACTTTTGTTCTTGGATTAAATAGCAGTTGGGGCATTCAATTTTGCATAACTGATGTGGATTCATTCATTTATTTATTCAACCCACATGTGTCAAATTCTTGATAGATGGCAGGTGCCATATGAGGCATTGGAGTTACAAGTAAGAATAACACATGAATCTTGCTCTCTAGGAGAATTTAGTCTAGATTGGGAGGTAGCCAGTTGAGAGAGAGAGAAACTAACTTTAACACAAGGTCCAGGAACAGCCATCCAGAACATGTAACATGCATGGGGATGTATCTGATACAATAGTAACAGCTACCATTTATTGATGGCTTATAATGTCCAGGGCTATGCTTGCATGATTTACATGTATTAGCCCATTAATTCATCATAACTCTGAAATAAGTGAGGAAACAGGTTTTCAAATTTAAATAATCTGCCCAAGATCTCAATATAAGAAAGAGCTAGAATTTGAGGCTAGTTCTGATTAACGTCAAAGCCCATCCTGTTTTCTACTGTATATCTTCCTGAAAAAGGAAAGCTTAATTCATCTCATGCAACCAGTCAAATTAAGGTCTGCTTTATCAGGAGAAAGAAAAACGACAAGTATTTCAGAACATGTCCCCTCTCCCCTGCCATGTCCCTCTCTGAGGCCTTTGTCTTTGGAGAAAAACTTTATAAGTATCTCCAGTACTTCCTCACTATCCATGTGTTCTAGGTTTAGTCAGTTGTACAAATGAATAAATGAAATTTACACACTTATGTAAGGATATATTAAGTTCATAACAATATAACACAATAAACTTAAAAATGAGACTTTTATGTCTCTGCTTTTAAGAAGATGTTCTGTGAAGAAGTCATAAAAATACTTAAAGAACTATGGAGGACATTGACTACCTCCTATCTTTCTATAAATTAAACCTATCTTTCTATAAATTAAAAAACTGGACCCCAAGGCTGTTTAAGTGATTTATTTACAGTCACACACTTATTAATGAAAATGAACCCAGCCAAGTTCTTTAACTGTAAGAATTAAACCACGGGGAAAAAAATTGTTCTAGCATTCTCTTGACTTTCTCCATTGCATCTTTACTTTCTCTTCCCATTATTAATTCACTCCTTTGATGAACTTAATCAGTTTATACAAAACCTGTGAAAAGTGTTCCACTTTCTTCTCACCTCCTTTTAACAGTGAGGCTCATCTCTTTAAACAGATTTTTTTTTCATTTATTTCTTTTTTTTTTTAATTTACATCCAAGTTAGCATATAGTGCAACAATGATTTCAGGAGTAGATTCCTTAATGCCCCTTACCCATTCAGCCCATCCCCCCTCCCACAACCTCTTCACCAACCCTCTGTTTGATCTCTATATTTAAGAGTCTCTTATGTTTTGTCCCCTTCCCTGTTTTTATATTATTTTTGCTTACCTTCCCTTAAATTCATCTGTTTTGTATCTTAAAGTCCTCATATGAGTGAAGTCATATATTTGTCTTTCTCTGACTAATTTCGCTTAGCATAATACCCTCCAGTTCCATCCACGTAGTTGCAAATGGCAAGATTTCATTCTTTTTGATTGCCGAGTAATACTCCATTGTATATATATATATACCACATCTTCCCGGATATTTGGGTTCTTTCCATACTTTGGCTATTGTTGATAGGGCTACTATAAACATGGGGGTGCATGTGCCCCTTCGAAACAGCAAACCTATATCCCTTGGATAAATACCTAGTAGTGCAATTGCTGGGTGGTAGGGTAGTTCTATTTTTAATTTTTTGAGGAACCTCCATACTGTTTTCCAGAGTGGCTGCACCAGTTTGCATTCCCACCAGCAGTGCAAAAGAGATCCTCTTTCTCTGCATCCTCATCAACATCGGTTTTTCCTGAATTGTTAATGTTAGCCATTCTGACAGGTGTGAAGTGGTATCTCATTGTGGTTTCCATTTGTATTTTCCTGATGATGAGTCATGTTGAGCATTTTTTCATGTATCTGTCAGCCATCTGGATGTCTTTGGAGAAGTGTCTATTCATGTCTTTTGCCCATTTCTTCACTGGATTCTTTGTTTTTTGGGTGTTGAGTTTCATAAGTTCTTTATAGATTTTGGATATTACCCCTTGGTCTGATATGTCGTTTGCAAATATCTTCTCCCATTTCATCAGTTGCCTTTTAGTTTTGCTGATTGTTTCCTTCACTGTGCAGAAGCTTTTTATTTTGTTGAGGTCCCAATAGTTCACTTTTGCTTTTGTTTCCCTTGCTTCTGGAGACGTGTTGAGTAAGAAGTTGCTATGGCCATGGTCAAAGAAGTTTTTGCCTGCTTTCTCCTCTAGGATTTTGATGGCTTCCTGTCTTACATTTAGGTCTTTCATTCATTTTGAGTTTATTTTTGCATATGGTGTAAGAAAGTGGTCCAGGTTCATTTTTCTGCATGTCGCTGTCAAGTTTTCCCAGCACCATTTGCTGAAGAGATTGTCTTTATTCTACTGGATATTCTTTCCTGCTTTGTCAAAGATTAGTTAGCCATACGTTTGTGGGTCCATTTCTGGGTTCTGTATTCTGTTGCATTGATCTGAGTGTGTTTTTGTGCCAGTACCATTCTGTCTTGATGATTACAGGTTTGTAATACATCTTGAAGTTCAGGATTGTGTTGCCTCCAGCTTTGGTTTTCTTTTTTAAGATTGCTTTACTATTTGGGGTCTTTTCTGGTTCCATACAAATTTTAGGATTGTTTGTTCTAGCTCTGTGAAGAATGCTGGTGTTATTTTGATAGGGATGGCATAAACAGAATTTCTTTTTATAAACATGCCAGAAGTGTCTCAAAGTCACCTCCTTAGCTAGAGGCAGGTAGGATAGTACTCCATATGTTCATTCCATGGGGGTTCCATGGACTCATACACAGAATTCAGAATGCACACAGCTCTTGAAACAAATTCAGGTAAAAGAACTTGATTGTTTAACTATAAGTAAACCAATGTTTCTTAATGAGTCTCATTTTTATTTAGCTGCACATGTTTTAATTAATTTTCATGCAACCTTAAAACACTGGTCTTAGGTTTAGGAGCATCAGTTGAGTGAAGTTCACTTGTATAAAACTTCTTAATCTTGATCTCTCTTCTGTCTGTATCTCATATTCCACTGTCCTTTTACCCCTTTCCCATCTCCTTCATAGACATTCAAACACAACTGGAAAAATGGGATGATGTTAAGTTTCATGGAGATCGAAATAGCAAGGGGCATCCAATGGCAGAAAGAAAATCATGCTCTTCTAGAACTGGATCAAAGGAACTCTTATGGTAAGATATTGTAATATCAGAAAATAGCTATTGATGTGTCAACTGTATGGGTATTTCTCCTATGTACTGAAATAGCCAATGAGTTAAATCAATCCAAATACTTGGTGCCATGTATAACCCCCTATGTATCAATGTTAGTTATCATAGCTTCTAAAACTAAGTATTAAATCTGAATTGTCAAAAATTCAACCAATAATGACTTTGGTAGATTCATAACCAGTATTCAATATTTCTTTAATATTTGTTGATAATTTTCTGAATGTGTAACTGAGCCGATCAATAAAAATAGGTTTATGTATGTATGTACATATGTGTGCATATTCAATATATTATATGAATGGCAGTTAAATTAAATGTTTCTGGTTACACAGGTAACCTTTTCTGACTATCTTAATCATCATTGTCAGATAATACACTAATTAAGAACAATCTGTGGATGCTCATGAGAAAAATTGGCCACCTGAATTTTACCATGTTTTTAAGTCTTCCTGAAGGGCAACATGTTTCAGTCTCCTGTTGCCCCTTGTACATCTCCACTTATTGTGACATTTCAAATTCTGTGTAAAGATCAAATCACACCTGGGTCACTGTGAGACACTCCCCTCCCAAAATACTTTTAATAAAGCAGAACTGTTTGTAAGAAAAATGGGATTGCGTTTATTTACTTTTTGTACATAATTGAACTGAATTCTAAATCAATCAGATTTAGATTATGCCTAGCACACTGCAGCCACTTAAACTTCAAACGTGGTTGTGTAAAATGATATAAAAGCTCTCTTTTTCATCAAAACTCTGATGAGAGCTTTGTTATCATGACTCTCAATGATCCAAATTAACTCAGTTTCTTGACTGTCTTCCTAGTTGAATTTGTTTCTTGATGTAATCTCCTTTTTTCATCCCCTCTAGGTCCTCAGAACACAGATCTCAACCAGAACTAAGTGGTGGGAAAAGCGCCCTGAACTCTGAGTCGGCTTCAGAATTGGAATTAGTGCCTCCAACACAGGTCACAAAGCTGATTCTTTAATCCACCCACCTTTTCTAATAGATAATTTATATCATAAATATTTTATTTAAATTTTCCCAAAAAAAAGTTTGAAGTATTTTTTTTCTGTATTTCATATGCTTTCTCAGTAATCTGTCTCAAAGCTTGAGACAAATAATGATATATGTGTCTATTTGGCTGGAACATGTCTCAACGAATTCACTATATATTTAGCACTTTTTCTTTGTTCTACCATTTACTTTTCGATCGTTTTGCAATATAAAATCTCTTCTACTCCAGTATTAGCAAAATTTATATAACAAAACACAAAAAAGAGGAACTTACCTATTGACTCTTCATTCACATGTATGCCCTGTGGACCAAGGTACTTACATATCAGGATCCTGACTGTCACATTAAAGTAAATTTCATGTTGAAGAATTAATAATTACAGTATTAGCAGCAATTATAATAGTAAGAGCTACCATTTGTGAATGCCCACTAAGTATTAGGAACTTTACTATGTGCTTTTAATATGTTACATCCAATACTCAAATAATCCTATGAATTGTTATTAGCCTCATTTTAAGGATCCTTTAAAGAGTCTTGGTAAAGTCAAAATCCTTTTTCTGAGACACCCAACTAGTCACTGATGGAAGTATGGTATGAACTGGATCTATCTGTCCACTACTTGACCCTCAACTCCAGTGTAACTGGCTTGTCTCTAACTAGTTCTCTCCTTTGGGTAATACTACAAAGAAGGCCAAAGTCAGCCTCAATCTTTTCATTGGCACAAACACTCTCTAAGGATGCAGCCTTGATCTAAAACCACAAAGATCTCTTAAGAAATGTGTCTACATTCATGCATTCTGCAATCTAGTTGAAAGTAAGTGAGATGGAGTAAGCAAGAGAAATTTTCTTGAATTTACTAGATCAGACTAAGAGATACTGTGAGGTGAAGTAAAGGGATAATTATGATAATAGCAAATATTATTGATTGTTATGATAAAGTCTTCTAATAATACATGTTAGCTCATTTGATCCTGACAAATGGCTATATGAGGTAAGTTTATTTATTACCCTTATTTCGTAGATGGGAAACTAAGACACAGTGAGATTAGGAAAATTGTCCATGCACCCAGAACTGGTAAGCAGCCTAGAGCAGGAGGACACGGATAAGAAATGTTGAGGCAAAGGAAGACCACTGGAATCAACCACTAAGAGAACCGACTCCTGTCCCCATTTCTAACATTCACTGGAGAGGAGTGGGCATTACTGCTTCCAGGACTCTGCTGGAAAACAAGTCAGCTCACTTCCAGAACAAATAAACCTAGAAAGCTTAATGAATTGTAAATATAGCATAAAAATGTATTTTCATCCTCTGTATTCATTCTAAATGTATTTTTTTAATTGATAACGTTTATTAGAGAAACATTCTTATTAAGTGCATTAGAGATTTAGATTCAGCTAAAGTAATTGGTACTGTTTCATAACCTGGAATCCTTGGGAAAATTTAATGTAGCAATAGAACATTTGTTTCTGTAGAGCGGGAGATTTGGCACAGGTCGGCTGTGTTCTACCCAACGCTGGAGGGGCAGAGGATCAACTGGGGCCCTCAGTTGCCGTGGAGACCCACAATGCATTTATCTTGTTATTCCAATGACTGCTCCTCTCCTGCTGGTTGTCTGATTTCATCCCACTACAGCATCCTTCCTCTTGCTCACTGGTGTGCCTTTAAGCAAACACAATGTGCTTTGGAAAATTTGTGTGGGATTCCCGATATTGTCCTCCAAAACATAATTTAAAATGCACCATGACAGTTCTGTCTAGATAAATTGTCATGAATCCTTTACAGGCTCACCAATTATATGTAAAGAATTTATCCCTTAATTTGCTTTTTTTTGTGTTTGTGACGTTTATCCATTTTTGAGAGACAGAGCACAAGCAGGGGTGGGTCAGAGAGAGAGAGGGAGACACAAAATCTAAAGCAGGCTGCAGGCTCTGAGCTGTCAGTACAGAGCCCAAAACAGGGCTCGAACTCACAGTGAGATCATGACCTGAGCCGAAGCTGGATGCTCAAACGACTGAGCCACCCAGGCGCCTCCCCCCCCCCCTTAATTTGCTTTTTTAAAAACACTGCATGCTTTTCAAGATTTTTCTAAACTAGGAAAATCATAATCTCCTAGTTTTAAGTCTACCGTATGGTTAAATGAGGACAATTTCATGAATTGGGGAATTTAATCATCTGAAATACTAAATCACTCAAAGCAGCAAGAGCATAGGCTGATTAACCTAATTGTAATAAAAGACAGGAAGGTGTTTTAACTGTTAGAAACATACTGCCCTTAAATATATGATCTTTCTAGGTAGATAAGATGATGAAGGTGATATAAAAATTCAACTTAAAACTGGCTTGCAGACTATTCAAATAAACGATTTCAGCTTACCAAAACTTATTTCTGCTCCACTATCACACAGATAGCTCATGGGAAAATCAAGGAAATGTTTTCTTCTCTCTCAAACCAACATAAATTATCTTAGGTTCAACAGGTAACAGGTGAGGAGCTATTTGCAAGCTTTATTTAAAAATCATATTTCAGGGGCACCTGAGTGGCTTAGTCAGTTACGTGCCAACTTTGGCTCAGGTCATGATCTTGCAGCTGATAAGTTTGAGCCCCGCGTCAGGCTCTGCACTGACAGCTGGGAGCCTGGAGCCCGCTTCAGATTCCATGTCTCCCTCTCTCTCTGCCCCTCCCCTTCTTGCACTCTCTTTCTCTCTCTTTCAAAAATAAATAAACATTAAAAAAATTTTTAATCATATTTCAAAAAAATTATATTTCAGAATCACAAAGAAAATGGAGAATTCTTATGTCAGCTCCTTTTCTTTTCAAAATGGAGAACAGGAAAAGCATAGTCTGGTCTCTTTCAAATAGTGTTTTGAATACACTAATCAGTGGCAGGAGATTATGATAAATTATATAATCTCTATGTATTTAAGAATAAAGTTTCGGGGCATCAGGGTGGCTCAGTCAGTTAAGCATCAGATTTGGCTCAGGTCATGATCTCGGGTTTTGTGGGTTCGAGCCCATGTCAGGTTCTGTGCTGATAGTTCAGAGCCTGGAGCCTGCTTTGGATTCTGTGTCTCCCTCTCTCTCTGCCCCTCCCCTGCTTATTCTCTCTCTCTCTCTCTCTCAAAGATAAATAAACATTAAAAATTTTTAAAAATAAAACAATAAAGTTTCTTGACACGCAACCATGTAATTAGTATTCCCTGAAGTTAATTGTTTAAAGAAATCATACAATCTGAAAAATTAGAAAACGCTTGAAATGTTGAGGCAAAACACAGGTAATGATGTAAAATTAGCTTTTTCTATAAGTGGGTTGAGATAGAGGTGGGGCAAAAAAAAATGAACCCAGCTTTTGCTGGAAAGTGACAGTTAAGCATTTCTTTGCCAAGTCTGGACACTGGAAGGATAGCTCCGAGACGGGTTCTTGCCAATTGAAGTTGGACTTAAGCTGCAGGAACCAGGCTCTCCAGTACTTAGTCATAGTTATGCTGCTCTCTGATTTTGCTGACCTCCACATAGAAAATGCTTCCTTCCATATAATCATAATTCCATCAAGTTGGCAGTATCCCAAGCCAGAACAACTGCAACTTTTTTTTTAATTTTTTTTTGACATTTATTATCTTTGAGAGACAGAGACAGAGCGTGAGAGGGGTAGGGGCAGAGAGAGAGGGAGACACAGAATCTGAAGCAAGCTCCAGGCTCCGAGCTGTCAACACAGAGCCCTACGTGGGGCTTGAACTCACAAGCTGTGAGATCATGACCTGAGCTGAAGTGAGACGCTCAACCCACTGAGCCACCCAGGCGCCCCTGAACAATTGTAACTTTAAGACACAAGTGCAGATATGTTTTCTAAATTCTTAAAGGAGCAATACAACAGAAATGCATTCTTAATAGCTGTCCTATTACACACCTCATGTGTATAAATGAAATATTTCAAACATATTATTTGAAATTCTTGCAATAATCTTGGAAATCAATATCCCCATTTCTCACATGAGAAATTCACCTTAAAAAGAAGTAGCAAAGGGAAGAAGAGCCAGCCTTCAAATCACCCATCAGCTTCTAAAGCCCTGTTCCTACCCACAAGCCACCTCATATCAACTACACCAAGCTTATTCACCCGAGAGAACTCACAAACCATCTATTTCCCTTCTCATTGCAGTCCCTGATTATTACTTACATTTCTAGGATTAAGATGAGTTAAGGGATTTTAAAGAATATCACTTTCTTCCAGAAGCTTTGTAAGATAAATTAGGATTGCCATTGGATCTGAGGCCATGCACAATTTTGTGCCTCCCTCCCAAATTCATTCGGAACCTCTACTCTCTGCAATACTAATAGTTTGCATTTAAGCCCATTTCAGTTCAGCAAATGTGATTGAATGTCAACCCTCCAAAAGCTACAAGTAAGGCAGTGAAAAAATTAGAAAAAGGAGTTCAGTTATAAGAAGTATCAAGACCTTATGTCTATTAGAAACAATTAGATGGTACACTATGTAGTTTTGCTTGTTGGAAGACAGTGCAGGATCCACATCAACATCCCTTCTTCCCTCTTGACAGCACACCAATGAGGTGTGAGTGAGCTACCAATGAGGAAGGAAGCAAAGATAGAAGGAAGGAACAAAGAAAAGGCAGAAGGGCAAGAAGAGCAGGAAGGCAAGAAGGAAGGAAAGAAATATGGAAGATCACTTTCAGCATAGTAGGAAATCTGCACATAGTAGGGACTCAACAAATACTTGCTGAAGTGGAAAAATAAGAGAATACTAACAGAGGAGAAACAACTCTTGTCAAATTTAACAATTTGAAAGTAGTGGCTAATTATTGTTTAACTAAAGAGCAGATCAAAATAAAAATAACATAACAAAATTTTATTCTTTTAGCATTTCAGAAGCTAGTTTCAAAAATAATTTTTAGTTACTCATGATAATAGACTATCCCTCTCTTTTCAAAATCAGCACTGATTTGCTTCAATGTTCTACAACATAGAATTTCATAATGGTACGGAGATGGGAACCATATGTGCCCGCCTTGCACAAAGCTCTAGAAATTTGCTCTGACACATAAGGTACGACTTTTTTGTGTGTACCTTCAACAATAAATATCTGTTGACTGATCAAGAAAAAAACTGTGACCATCTCAATGAGGCAAGAGTTTATCTGTTCTGTGTAAGGAACCAATTAGTCTCAGGGCACCTGTGTGGCTCAGTCAGTTAAGCGTCCAGCTCTTAATTTTAACTCAGGTTATGATCGCACAGTTTGTGAGTTTGAGCCCCATGTTGGGCTCTGTACTGATACTGTGGAGCCTACTTGGGATTCTCTGTCTCCCTCTCTCTCTGCCCCTCCCCTACTCACATGTGTGTGTGTGTGCACATGCTCCCTCTCTCTCAAAATAAATGAATTAATTAAAAAGAATCTAACTAGTCTCTATTAACCACTAAACAAAAGTGCTCTAGATACAGATAATTTTTAAATGAATTTCTAAAGCCACACCTGACAAGCACTAACCAGAAAGGTGATAACAAAAGCCAAGTTTTATAGCACTTACTATGTACTGAGCATTTTGTGTGTGCATTTACATGAGTTATTGTACTCAATTCTTGTATGGACTCTATAAGTGAATATACATTTTGCAGGTGAGAATACTGAGGATTATAGAGATTAAGTAATTTGTCCAAGGTCACGAATTACTATTAAATCCAAACAGGATTTGGCCCCAGGCAGTCTGACTCCAAAGATTATGCTTTTAAATACTGTGTTATGCTGTTACCCAAAGTCTGCTAGTTGTTATAAGATATTTTTCCCTTTCTACAGTTAAGCAGCTCCCATTCCCCATCAATCTCTTTTGAAAAGATACTGAGATTTTTAAAACTGTGTTTTGCTAGGAAATCTCTAGCAGTAATGTAAAGGCAATTGTATAAGGAGTTACGAAAGACTGACATAGAGGTTAGCCAACGGTTATTATGCTAGGACAACCACAGCTACAAATACAGTAATTTTCAAATCATGATTTTGAATAAAGAGAATAAAACAATATTCTTAAAGAGTTATTTAATTCTTCTTATCCTTCACCCAGTGCTTATCATTCAGAACAAACAGGAGCTGGGAGAAAAAAAAAAATCCTTTTTCTTTAGAGAGTGTAATACCTTAAAATCCAATTAGCTTAAACCAATTAAAATACTATTTTTAAAGCCAAGGCACTTCCAGGAGGTTGTTGTAACTGTGGGGCATTTTTCAAAATCAGGCGATGATGCAAAGTAATGCCGACATCAGAGTATATTTGTAAACTCCGGAGTTCCACTTGCCTACACGGAATGTCAGCATCTGATCAGAAGTTCTCATCGTGGGGCCCTACATCAGCAGTATCAGCATCACCTGGGAACTTGTTAGAAATGCAGATTCTGGCCCCCACTCCCACACCTACACATACTGAAGCAGAAACCCTGGTTGTGGGGCCCAGCAATCTGTGTCTGGACAAGACTTCCAAATGATTCTGATGCCCACTCAAGCTTGAGAACTACTAATATAGCCACTGTGATACCAAAACAGCCACAACTCAAATTTATGGCTATCATTGTTTTGCTGACCATTCCTCTAGTCAAGTACTAAACAATATCTGCAGCTTACCAGCATTGCTTATCTGTTTTCCCAGACGACAGTTTTTTGCCTGTAAAGAAATTAGATTAAAAAAAAAAAAGTCTTGGTTGAAAGAAAGGCTGATCTTTAGGTGTTAGAATCCGTATTTCACTGTCAATCCTAAACTAGCATGTCTGGGGCTGAAAAGTTTCAGAACCTTTTTAGTTGCATATTACTCTTGGCTTGAAAACTGCCTTTGTTTGCAGTGTTTTTCTATATTTTATAACATTTAGCTTAGCTTCCTTGGACAAAATAAATGGCTTTAAGATGTGAAGTAGACAATAACTTGTCTTAGTAATGACTTAAGGCCTTTCTAACTAGGTGGAAAATAGCACTTACCTAAATAGTAATTGTACTACTGAAATAAAATTTCATTTGCACAGTAGGATTCTGTTTACACTTGCTGTTTTAAGCGGCAAAGAGAATATGAACTGCAAGTCTAGAATCCTGAGAGAGAGATTTTGCCTCTTCTTCCTGATATATGGTGCCCTTTGCGTCCTGTGGTTCATAATCCACTTGGGTCGTGAAACATTGATGAAGGGAAGCCAGTGACAGTAATGGAGTTCTGTTAGGTCAGGCTTCACAGGCAAGACAGATCATATTTCACTGGTAAAAAGTGCCTCTAATAAAAGGAGATGCCTTGGGACAAAAATATTAGTGCTTTCTCTTTCTTCTCATGCCATTCATGGGTCATTTATGACATTATTATATAAATACACAGCTTATTTCTCACCATGTGTCCACATCTTTAAAATTTATTTATTTCATTAATGAGGGAACCAGCAGGAAGACAAAAGAGTTAGTTCCAAAGTAAAGGAACAGAGATGGTTGGGAAAGAAATGCCAGAAAAAGATTTCCAAGTTTGATACAAGATTGGTTAACTTTCTACAAGACAATAAGATCATATCATCTTTGGTGTTAACTTTGTTACCAGGCTATACCATCCTAACGACTTACCAATTTTAAAAATTTACAAACCATCTGCACCTTTATATTTGTAAAGTGACTGAAATGTACTGTGACCCAAGGGTGTCAGATAAGGGTGGTAGCGGGATGAACAGCCATACCCAAAAGATCTGTGTCTGCATCCTAATCTCTGGAACCTGTGATAGTCAATCCCACTTACGTTTTTGGAGCTCTCTCCCCCCAGCCCCGCCTCAGTTATCTGGGTTGAGAGAAAGTAGTAGCTTTCACAAGACCCAGAGAACAAGAGAAGGTGCTTGTTCATGGTGGTCATTGAGCCTGGCCCGCCTGAGAATGAGGCACTGTTGCCCATGCAGATTTGGATGTGTCCTCATCGCCCTCCCTCTTCTGACCACACACACTATTCCAGAGGCCTTACCTCTGTATTGCTAACAGGCCTAGCTCTTTACTAGGTGTTCTGCTAAGGCACCCTGCAGTCATTCCCCTTCCCCAGAATCAGGGCACAGGGCCTTGCTAACACAGACCTCTGCCACTCCAGGCACAGAACCAAAAAATAAGTCCCCTCTCAATTTCCTACAAGTTCCCCTTAGCCTCTTGGATTTATCAAGAAACCTTGACTGAGAACACATAGTGTTCTGGGAGTAGGAAAGAGAAATACCTTTAAGTAATTCATTCACATATTCTCCAACAGCATATCTTCAACAAGTATTTACTGACTGCTTATGGAGCAGCTACTGTTTGTGAGATACCAGGGACGCAGCAGTGAATATATCGAGGAGAAAACATGAATTAAGGTTTCAATAAATTAACCTTCCTTGTTCATTAGTGCGAAACACAGTCTAAGACTGTTATTTATGCATAACAATTTACTTGCGCATAACAATTACATCATTATTGTTTTCAGCCCACCATATTCTTGAGGACTTCTTGGTTGATTCCCTCAACCGTGCATGAACCTCTGAGAGAGTTTTCTGTATTTTGCATCTTTCCAAAATGGCCACTTGAGCACAGCCTCCTGTGAGAGGCAGTATAGTGCAGTAGTTATGAACATGGCTCAGAGCATCAGCCCTACCACTTACTAGCTGTGTGATGTTAGGCAAGTTAATTCACTTTCTGTGCTTCAATTTCATGGAGTTGGTGATAATACCTACTTCACAGGTTATTGAAAAGACAAAGTGAGTTATAGTATCTAAAGGACTTGGGGCAGCATCTGGCATGTAGTGAGCTCTGGTATTACAACTGTGTGATAATAAGGGGGTGGGGGTCCTCTTGAGAACCAGCAATGATGGAGAAAAAAATTAAAAGCAGCTGAGCTATATAGATGGTAAGTGCTCAGTGAAGGGCAACGTTTTGCTGTGGAACAATAGTTTTCATACATGACTGCTTTTCAAAATCACCAAAAGAGCTTTTAAACATTTAGTGCTCAGACCCTACCCCCAGAAATTCTTTAACTGGTCTAGGGTGGGGCCCAGGCCTGTTCAAGTAACCCCCATAGAAGCCAAGGTTGAGCATCTCTAAAGAAGAGTAATCAAACACCTGGGTAAAAGGCAATAAAAGGGTGTAGAGAGCTTCATTCCACAAGCATCCCTCTTCCTGTTCCCCAAGGTCTAGCTGCCTTATCAGGACAGTCCGTCATCCTGCAGTCTGTAGGCATCTTTAGGGTACACATCACTTGTCAGGCCCTAGGCTGGGTACAGGGGAGAACAAAAGTTCGCAGACAAAATCCTACCCTCATGGATCACACAGTGTAGCAGAAAGATAGACAAGAAAATAAGCAATTACATGGAGAAAAAATCACACCCTGAGTTCTCGTGGGGAAAGGTCTGAACAAACCACAATATATACTTTACTAGGAAATCCCTGGGAAAGAATAGAGTGGATCTATAAATACAAAATATGGACACTCTCCAAGATTGTTGAATGAAGAAAAGTAAGCTACAGAATAGCATACCCTTGATGTCGCCAAAATTTTTGTAACACGTTACTGTCTAGGGTACATAAATATATATGCAACCAAAAAGAAGTTCTAGAGGTACACCTCTTATCTTCCATGATTTTGAAAACATTAATTTTTTTCAAAAAGAATGTATTTAGTTTTTGTGAAATTAAAAATTAGCAACATTTAGGGGCACCTGGGTGGCTCAGTCGGTTGGGCGTCCAACTTCGGCTCAGGTCACGATCTCACGGTCCGTGAGTTCGAGCCCCGAGTCGGGCTCTGGACTGATGGCTCAGAGCCTGGAGCCTACTTCCGATTCTGTGTCTCCCTCTCTCTCTCTGCCCCTCCCCCGTTCATGCTCTGTCTCTCTCTGTCCCAAAAATAAATAAACGTTAAAAAAAATTTTAAAAAAATTAGCAACATTTAAAAAATTCCAGCAGATCTTTGTGGGGCTGGAGGCTGGTCTTCTGAATATTTGCATTTAGCTAAGTGAAGATGTCTTTCACAATGTCTGTTAATTGTGACAAACTTGTTGACATTAACAAACATGATTTTATCTAAGTGACTACCACTTAACAGAGCAATGTCCTGAGGATATTGGACATGAGGCAGAGTGTGCCAATAGAGGGAAGGCAAAGGAAAGAGAATTCACCATGAGGATCTGCTGTGTATGTAAGGAAAAAGGTCTAGTAGCACCTTCCATCTCTGCAGCTTAGTTTTACCCGAAGCTAGTCCTAACTAACTGGAAGCCTGAATATCAGTTTTTAGGTCTAGGCTTCTAATGGAGATTCTCCTTCTTAGCTGCATATTAGAATCCTATTGGAAGGCTACTAAAATATCAATGCCTAGAACCATGACCAATGAAAGTAAGATCTTTGGGAGGCTGGGCCTGGGCTTTGGTTTTAACATGACCAAGGCTAAGACCCACTCTTAGAAGAATCATGCATGCAGGCTCATACACATTTTGGTACCATCCAGTTTGGGTAACATCATTCTTGCAAAGTACTCCAAAAATAGCATCCTTTGCAGATGCTTCTTAAACTGTAGGGAAATATGAGAAAAGGAAAAATATTTGTACTTTTGTATTCAGTAATTCCAGTAGTATAACACCATGCGTTTGGTTTATTTCAGGCTCGATTGACCAAAGAACAGCGCTGGGGAAGTGCATTACTTTCCAGAAACCACTCCTTAGAAGAAGAATTTGAAAGGGCAAAAGCAGCAGTGGAGGTAACTTTCTTTTTAAATTATTTTTTCTGTTTCATGTTGCTGGGAGTGGAATTCAAAAACTCAGACTTCAGCAGGATACATATGAAATGAGTCTTACTTTAATGACACGAAGTAACCATGATAATGATTATTAGAATAAGATCTGTTACCAGAGAACTTCTGACTTGGATGACTAATAAATGCTAATTCCTGTGCCAATTCTGTGATAGCTTAACAATCTGTCTGAAGTCCTGGGTCAGAAAGATCTCTGAGCCTCATCTGTGTTCCATGATGAACCTATGCAATGAATTTGCTATGCCTCTGTGAGGCCAAGTTTCATGCTTGATATTTCTGTCTCTCTAGCATCCAGCACAATGTCTGAAAGGCAGAGAAATTCATGTTCCTCCTGAAATATACATTTTTCTAACTGAGTGAGGTAAAAAGCAAGGCTTAGGTATTCTATGAGATATTCTAGCCAGTGGATATCCCATCTTGACTCGAGTCATAAATTTTTACTATTAAGATTGTCCAAAACAATGGCAATGTTGATAAATCAAATGAAATGCTTCATTTGAATATTTATTTCTTTTTTAAAATTGTTCTAATGTTTATTTATTTTTGAGGCAGAGAGCAAGCAGAGGAGGGGCAGAGAGAGAGGAAGACACAGAATCTGAAGCAGGGTCTAGGCTCTGAGCTGTCAGCACAGAGCCTGACGTGGGGCTTAGACTCAGAAAACGTGACAGCATGACCTGAGCTGAAGTTGGACGCTTAACCAACTGAACCACCCAGGCACCCCCCTTTTTTTAGCCTCCTAATAAGAAAAGCATAAACAGAAAGAGGAAGAAAAGGGGAAAGAAGGAAGAGAAGCCCCCAAAGAAGCAACCTTTGCTGTCTTTTTATCAATTTCCTCCCTGGTTGGAATCACAAAGAGTACATTACAGACACCATCTATGATACTCATCAAAGCTTTGCTAGATTGCTATGTAAGAGTGGAGCTTTTCACCAAACCCAAGTATGAATTTTTTAGGATCTCTATTTCCATCAATGATTTGAAATCTTGAAAATTTAAAGTATTCTTGTGATATGGTTCATTTATGTGGCTATCTTACCACTAGGATTTGGATGAAATTATTATACTATGAGCAGTCTTTCAGTAACTCCATACTTGAAGTGCAATTAAATCATATTTGCAGTTTCATATTGAAAGGTTTTATAGTCTAGGAAATAATTCTAGCCATAATTTAATATCATCATTCATCAATAAGAACAACTTTATCTCATCACAATACAATTCACCAAATTTCTTCTTTTAATTTTATCCCTTTTTAGTTTAAAAAAAGTTAATGCATTAGTGTTCTTGAATGTGATCAATTGATATATTTGACTGAGACCAGCTGAGTGCAATCAAATTGTTCAACTCATGGAGCCTGTAACTCAATTTATCTTAAATGTAGATTTTTCCAGACTTAAGAGCTAATTTAAATTCATCTTTTGAATTCCTACTATGTGTAGCACACTGAATTATCACCAAAAAGATGATTTAGAACCATAGAATCTTGGGTCAGTAAAGACATTAGAATTTATCGGGTCCCATTTATAATGAGAAACACAATGGGTTCAACTCAAAAGACCTAATTACAAAATAACATATCAATAAGGAAAAAATTATTCATTTATCCATCTGTGTGTATGTGTACATATATTCATAAAATCATTTCACCTTAGTTTTGGGGAGGCCTTAGTAGTTATCTATCCCAACCAGGCACATGGAACAAAAATCGTTTCTTTTCAAACACACTTAACAAATTATTTATTCAAACATACCCTGTTTCTATTTGAATACTTCAAATTAGGGGCAACTTCTTTTCTAGAAAATATGTTTCTATTTTGGACATTACTAACCATTAAAAAGCTCTTCCATGTATTATGCTGAAATTGGCCTACCAGCAACTTCCATTTCTCTTTCGTCTTGGCTTTGCTCTCTGGAACAAGGCAGAATTAGTTTAATCCCTTCTCTACATGATGTCCACCTGACCCCACAAAGCCTTCTCTTGGCTTCTCCTTGTCTCTCCTGGGAATTGAGAAACTGATGTGTTATTCCAACTTATCACTAATAGCTAAATGACAACATACATTTCATCAACCAATATGGGCTTCAGTTTCCACACTTCTATGGTCCTTTCCAGTTTAGAATCCTTGGAGGCTGTAAGTCACTTCAAGTAGTTATTCATTCACCAAACACTGACTGTCTGCATGTGCTAACTTCTGAACTAGGTATTAGAGATAAAGAAATGAGCCAACCCAGCCTAGCTGTCTAACAGCATGGACCAGAGGACCAACTTGGACAAATCACTTGCTCCGTCAACTTTAGTTTCCTCATCTGTGAGATGAGGGGCTTGGATTTCTAATATACTAAAATCCTATGAGTTTATGGCTTCAAGGGAAATGAATTTGTAAGTAAAGAATTCCCAGCAAATCAGAAAATTGTAAGCAGATTGGCTCATCTGGAAGCCTGGAACTGAGAAGCTTTCTTAGGGAATGAGGGAAGATGTTGCTGATCAGAAGGTATGAACAGGTGTGGAGAAAAAAGGCAGGGGATAGAGGGGAGTATTTCACTAAGCTGATGGTAAATCAGACCTACAAAACTTCACATGTATGTGGACTATTTACTTCCTAACATTATTCTTATCCAAGGGTATAATCTAATTCATGGAGAGGATATGATAAAAGGCATCAAAGTATACGTGATCCAGCCTTTGACCCAGCCACTGAGAATTTATCCTAGAGAAATAAGCGTGAAATTTTACAATAATTTTTTAAATAGTGAAAATTTGGAATCAGCTTAAGTGTCCCAGAATAGAGAATTAGCTAAATTATATCTCTATAGTAAAATCCTGTGTAACCATTAAAAACTACATTACGGAAAATATTTAAGATCATGTAAAAATGTCCAGTGATGATTGGAATAATAATGTATTTTACTGACAGTTTTACAATATGATCCCAACTTTGTAAAATGAAAATGGCATAATGCCTAACATGTTAAAGTGCATACGGTGTGCCAGTCAGGAGAATTATATGGATGATCTCGTTTAATCCTCATAGTAGTCTTATGAAGAAGGTATCATTACTATTCCCGTTTTGCAGATGAGAAAACTGAGGTTTAAAGAGATTTCAGACATTTCTATAGCATTTTATAAGCAATTACGATCGATTGAAAAATGAGTAACACTCATTTAGCAAGTTTCTAAGCCATGGTTTTCACCCAGACTCCAGGGCCCATATTCTGAATTACTGCAATTTATAAGCATAAAGAGAATCTGTTAACAGCAGTTATATTGGCAGGCTGGGTTTGGAGTGATCTTACTTCTTCCATTAGCTTATCTGTATTTTCCAAATGTTCCATCTTAAACATGTATTATGTTGGTAATCAAGGGAAAACTGGTAAGTTGTAGACAGCATGAGATTCTTAAAAGAACGAAAAGTGCCTCGTTCTTCATTGCAAAACAAATAAAGAAAGGTGCTGTGGATTGGCTTTATTAGAGATGGTTCTCACACTAGTAAGACATAGGAAAATCATGCCTGGAGCAAGCTGAATTTTTCCGAAGTCTCTATCTTATATTTTTATATCATCTGTTTCTCTGTTTCCAATATTCCTTCTATTTCATGTTTTATTCCATCTTTAAACCCTATTTTTCTGTCGCCATCCTAGCTCTTGACCTGATACCGGTGCCCTTTCCAGCTCCTTCTGCTCCTCAGTCCCCTGATGAGCCTCAGGGGCTTCCCTCTGTTCCTCTCACACGACAACCTCATTGCCCTGCTCTGTCTTCTGACAGACAGAGGAACCCACTCCCCCCAGATCTTCATGTGGCAGTTTTCTTCTTGTCATCCAGATTTTAGCTTGAGTGCCAATGCCTCAGAAAAGCTGAACCTGACCACCCAATTGCTATCACAGAGCCTAGAGTTTTGTTTTTCATCCTTATATTTATCACTGGGTCTTTTCTTGTTTGTTTCTGTCAGTTTGTTGTCTGTCTTTTTACTTTAAAATGTAACCTCCATGAGAAAGGGGAACTTGTCTCTTATTTACCACTCTACCCTGATGTCTAGAACAATATCTGGTACCTAGTAGGTATTCAGTAAATACTTGTTGAATTAATGGCTGGCTGGCTGATTGTTAATCACCTAATGTGGTCAGCACTTCCTTCTCTCTGTTGTTGCATGTAAAGTACCATATCACCTCCTAATATAATTCAGTATTTACATTTTCATTGCTGATTGGAGACAAACAATTCTGTCTATGGCATATAGATTTCGGCCAAGGCTATGCTGAAGTGTCTTGTGTGGTTGTCCTCATCTCAACATCAGTCAGTGAGACACATTTATAACAATGCAGGTAGCACTGACCAGTCCTTGCCATGAGTAATATTAGGCATGTTTTATATTTTACATGGTACGAACTGGTTTTTGCTTCCACAGCATGATACATGACATTGTACAAATCAAATAATGTTTGAGCTAAAATGCTCAAAAATAGTCTCTTCTACTAGAGAAAAGACATCTAATGCCACATGCACATTTATTGCATATCTTAAATGAGCTGGGAATCTGTTTATGTGCAAAGGCTGACATTGCTTAGGCTCAAGCTGAACTGTTAAATCAAGTAAGGCTTTGTACGGTGGAGGGGAAGGATGCTTTTGCCTCTATATCTTCCATTTTATTGAAAAATCACCAAAACTTCATCTCTGTTCAAAAGTGTTGTAATTTTAGGACATAGAACCAAATATTCATATTCTAGACTTTTTTTTTAATTTATTTTTTTTATTTTTTTTTCAATATATGAAATTTATTGTCAAATTGGTTTCCATACAACACCCAGTGCTCATCCCAAAAGGTGCCCTCCTCAATACCCATCACCCACCCTCCCCTCCCTCCCACCCCCCATCAACCCTCAGTTTGTTCTCAGTTTTTAACAGTCTCTTATGCTTTGGCTCTCTCCCACTCTAACCTCTTTTTTTTTTTTTCTTCCCCTCCCCCATGGGTTTCTGCCAAGTTTCTCAGGATCCACCTAAGAGTGAAGCCATATGGTATCTGTCCTTCTCTGTATGGCTTATTTCACTTAGCATCACACTCTCCAGTTCCATCCACGTTGCTACAAAACGCCATATTTCATTCTTTCTCATTGCCATGTAGTATTCCATTGTGTATATAAACCACAATTTCTTTATCCATTCATCAGTTGATGGACATTTAGGCTCTTTCCATAATTTGGCTATTGTTGAGAGTGCTGCTATAAACATTGGGGTACAAGTGCCCCTCATATTCTAAACTTTAAAAGAAAAATCTTCCCTGAACAAGAAGGGAAAGTAACTTACTTTCCTCTTGGATTTTCTTTCTAGCCAGCATCTAGCTAACACACTGTCAGCTACAATGGGTCTCTAGGAAGGATGCACAAGGAGTCTCAGAAGTGAGAAGCAGGGAAGGAGCCCTGGGAGCTCAATGAGGCCTGAAGCTGCCTCCCAGGAATGGAGATCCCTAGTGGGAACTGTGTTGCATCTGTGGAGGAGAGAGAAGTCACGTGGGCAGTCAGCACACTTGCAACCACACATGAAAAGTATATCCTTATCCCTATTTAGCAGGGAAGGAAATAGCCAGCATCTGGTAGTATTGTATTTTGCTGGTTAGTCTCTCTAGGTGCCCTAGCCTTCAAATTAACTGGATTTAGTAACAAATTCGTTCTTAGTAACAAATTAAGCTCCTTCTATAGGCCAGGCACTATGCTGGGTGCTAAGAATACAAAATTGAATAAGACAGCCTCTGCCCTTAAAGAGCTGGAAGAATCACAGATATATGCACACAGCTCAGGGGATCACTCAAGTATAGCTTATCACATGATGTTGCTACTATGGGTTTACATGGCCACCTCCACACTACGCTTTGACTTCTTCCAGGCAGGACCATGTTGCATCCTTCTTTATGCCCTCAGCACCTTTCAGAGAGTCTGGTGCAGAGCTAGGCCCTACAAATTTTTGCTGGATGCATAAAGGAACAAATTAGCAATTGATTCCTCAAATGCATGTATTTCATCCAAGCATCTCTTCATTAGTGGGTGCTTAAGAAATGTCACAAACCTACTAACAGAAGATGAACTTTGTATCCCTGGAATCAAAGTCACATTTCACTTGGTCCCAATACTGTCATAATGCTTACTGTACACGTTTTAATCAATGTTTTCACAGCTCTAATTTTACCCAGAGGGAGGGATCCTTGTGAGCAGATTTTGAAAAAGAATAATGACATGTGTGAATAAGGAAAAATGAAGATGCACAGACAAAAGGAATATAGTGGTCAGAAGCAAGAAAAAGAACAGGAAGCGTAATTTTAAATCCTCTTGGCTAATTAATTGAGTCTACTAAAACCTTTAAATTCTAGAAATCTGATTTCTCCTCAGGCCCAATTCTCCTGTTGAGCCTCACTTGTGATATTGCATGTGGTAGTTTAAAATGTCCACAAATTCTTTGACATTCCCTTCAAAACATGGAGCTTAGTTCTCCTTCTCTTGAGTGTGGGCTGGGCTTAGTGATTCACTTTTCATAAATAGAATAAAGTCAAAGCCATGGTGTGTGACTTTGAAGATTAGGTCATACAAGCTACTGTAGCCTCGTTCTCGCTTGCTCTCTCTCTCTTTCTCTCTCTGCTCACTTGCTCTGGAGGAAATCCAGCTGCCATGTCATGAGAACCCTTGGCAGTTGAGAAGCAAAGCATTCTACCAACAGTCAGGGAGGACCTGATGCCTCCTTTCAACAGCCACGTGTGTGAGCCATCTTTGAAGTGGATCTCCCCAAACCCCATTAAGCTTTTAGATGACTGCAGTCCCAGCCAACAGCCTAATCCCAACCTCAGGAGAGACCCCAAGTAAGAGTCACCCAGCTAAGCTACTCCCAAAGTCCTGACTCCCTCAGAAGCCGTATGACATAGTAAATGTTTGTTTGTTTAAGTTGCTACATGTTGGGTCAATTTACTAAGCAAATAATTATTGTGTTGTTCTACTCTTCCAAGCCCCATTCTATTTCATACTCTTCCTCATCTCCATTCCCAATCCATTTCAGTACTTCAAAAATGGAAAGATTACCCTTATAGAATAGAAAGAAGGTATTCATTCACCCTAGAATGCAGTCTTTCAAACCACCCCCTCCCATTTATTCTGGTTCTCAATTTATCTTCTCTGATCCCCAAGGGAGTATGAACAAAGACCGTTTAGTGACAGTCCACGTTCCTTAGGGACATATTCATCCCTTCACCATGGATCTGGTCAGGGTCTTGCCTTTTCTTCTTCACAGTGTCTACACATCTCTTCATGACAAGTCTCATTTTTTCCATTTCTATGTCCTATCACAAAGGACATGGCCCTCAAGATAACTTCCCTTCAGGCATCAGGCTAACTTTCCTTCTAGCAGAGCTTTATGAGAAATCACAGGCAAATTGGTAATTAGTGTTAACACTAATGAACATGGATAGTAAAAGAATTCCTTTTTCTAGAAATATGGGTGACCTTCTTTATCTCTCCATATTCAAAACAACCCAACAGTTAAATCCAGTTCTAGTGACATAAGCTAAAAAGTTCTTTCCATATAGAAATTTTGTTTTCACCTGAAGTTATTCTGTGCATATCTACCATGGATCTGATAGGAATCTCAGAAATAGTAAAAGATTGAAGGAAATTGGAGACCATCCTCCAACTGTTTTGATTAATATAAGATTATGTAAAACACTACTGACTTGGGTGTACTCCTACCATGACAATTATCTGCCTTTATCACCCCCTCATATTTCCTTTTGCTTTCTATGACAGTGTCACCTCTTTGAAGAATGTAGAAGAGATTAATGGATTAAACATTACTTAAATCATTCTGACTTAGATTCAATATCCAAAAAGGAGAAAATCTTTTGAAAATATCTGAAAACATTCTTTGGGCAATATTGAAGGAATCTTGAGATTAACTACCAGGATACAGATATCCCAAAGCTTATAATGTCATGTTAGTGAACATGCTTCCCATGTCAACTTGTAGATAGATTACATAAAGATTAGATGTATTCTGCAAACTTGGGATACTGTGCATTGGGAAGCTGGCAAAAGTTCCTTTTTTCTCATATTGATTCATTTTCCTTTCATTTTACACAAACAAATTTCCAAAATAATATGAAGCATAGAGAAGAATTATTGCAGAATAACTTGTGATAAACCCTCATAGGTGATATGGATGAAAGTATAAAGAGGTAT
The DNA here is from genome assembly GCF_024362965.1 of Panthera pardus. NCBI lineage: Eukaryota > Metazoa > Chordata > Mammalia > Carnivora > Felidae > Panthera > Panthera pardus. Next base: position 86,268,140 of record NW_026526721.1, read on the forward strand.
AAGATGGTCTTAAATAAATGTATGGGCAGATGATCTATTTAAAGGAAGAGGGTTATTTAGAGTCTGCCTGTATTTTTTTAAAGTCAGTGCTATGGATGGTTATCATATTCTTCCACTGTGTAAATGCTAAAGTAATAAAATCTTTAACTTGACCCATTCTAACAAAACCTCAATTATCCATGGATTGGTCTTCTAGACCATCATATTTGTATACTAGCTTCAGACCAAAAAGTAGCTTGGATATAAGCTCCAGACCAAAAAAGACCTTAACTCCAAATCAGAGAAATATAGGATCTGCATTCTGGACATGATCTAATCAAGAGACATTTACTAAGTGAATTGGTGCAAAAGAAGGTGAACATGAAAAGATACACACTCCATCTGAGCCAGCCTTGAGCGGTTACAGACTGTTCTGTGCCCTGTGCATTGACTAAACCTGGACAATAATTTTTATCCCTTCCTCTTCAAAGAGATTCTCTAAAGATCGGTCAGACTGTAGTTGAAAGTAATTTAAACCATTTGTTGGAAGATTCTGTACACAGGAATCACATGTTAAACTCATCTGGAAAAGGTGAGATAGCATATAATGTACATGGGAAAAGTCTCAAATTAGACGTGGATCCTGGTTCTACCCATGCCAGTATCTTACCATTTGGGCCTCAGCTTTCTCATCAGTAAAATGAGAGGTTTGAATTAGATTGTGTTTTATGTAGTTGGTCTATAAGATTAGGTGGAAAATGGATGAGCATTTTAATAATTATGCATTTATTTTAACATATATTAGAAAAATATAACTAGAACTTCAAACTGACGACTTTGTGGACATAATTTAGACAAGGATAGAGTAGACTTCACCTATTTAAATAAAAGAACTGTATCAATTACAACATACATTAAGTAAATAAGATAGAATATGGAAATGATAAATTGTAGTTAGGATCAAATGACTCAAGTTTCAGAAACACTGGGATTGATGATTGTGAGACCCGGTATTAGTTAGGGTAACACTAGCAGCCATACAATATTCCTCAAAATGCAATTGCTCAAACAAAATAGTTTATTTCTTCTGTTAAAAATAAAAGTGCCAGACTAGCAGGCAGATCTGCTCCATGCCAAAATTCACCCCGGTTCCTTAGGGTGTTATCCTCACTTGCACGGTCAAAACCAAGTCACAAGTGCTTTCTTGCTCCACCCCCAACCAGGGGAAAGAGACGTTGGAGGAGGCAGGCCCACCTTCCTAAAAGCTCCAGCCCAGATGTCATCTACTCACACTCTATTAACTGGAGCTTAGTCAAACACATCACATCACCACCACCACCCATTCCCCAAACTATAAGAGAGGCTAGGAAATGACCACAGTGCTATCACCACAGAAGAAAGGAGAGGATATTTTGACTGACAGCTAGCAGTCTCTGCCACAGGTACCTTCCAGTTCTGATATTTGTAGGAAAATTAGAATGCCTCTCCCTCTTCTCTTTATCTTTTTTCTCTCCCTCTGCCTGTCTCCCGCCCTCCCTCTCTCTCTCTCTCTCTCCTCTGGATTTCTTTTACTTTTAAGAGCAGTTATTAAATAACTCTCTAGGAAGTTTGTGTCTATAGGAAGAATAATGTAATTCTATTTCTCTAGAATATTCCAAACTCCATCTCTTGAATAACAATGCTGCCCCATATAAACCAATCATTAGTATTCTATAAAACTTCCTATAATGTTGAATATTATTATTCCCAATTTATTGAAAAGGAATAAAAATAAGATCTATAGGTTAAATGTCTTATTTCTGTCAAATAATGGGAGTCAGGAATAAAATAGTTCTAGTCTTCAGTTCTATATTTAATTCAGTAGAGCCATTTTGGCTTTGAAAGGCTTTTTATAAAATAAAATCAAAACACTAAATGATGAGAGACATCTCTTTTCTGATGACACTTAAGCTGCACATTGGTTTAATAAGTAGAGCATCAAACACACAACCAGAGAGAGTTCAGTGGAGAATCAGTAACCTCTCTGTGGGCAAAGTGTCATCTTCAATTTCCTTTATTCATTTGACTAAGGTATATGATATATCATATAATACTGGATACATAATTGATGTTCAGTAAATAAATATTTCCTATTGATTAAGAAAGCAGTCCTTTTCCATGAAGGTAACGAGTTCTATCTCTTCTTCCCAAGTGATCAATCATCGGTTTCTTAGATCTTATATTAGGATTCTCCAAAGAAGCAGAATCAGTAGGCTATATAAAGACAGAAGAAGAGGGAGAGTGATGTATTAGAAAGACTTGGCTCACACAGTTATGGAGGCTGAGAAGTCCCACAATCCACTGTCTGCAAGCTGGAGACCCAGGAAATCTGGTAGTGTAGCTCCAGTCTAAATCCAAAGACCTAGGGACCAGAAGAGCTGATGGTGTAAGTCCCGGTCTGAGGATAGAAGACCAATGTTCCAGCTCATTCAGATAAGCAGGGAGGAGGAATTCTCCTTTCCTCTGCCTTTTTGTTCTGTTCAGACCCTCAACAGATTAGATGATGCCCACCCACATAAAAGATGGCCATCTGCCTTAGTCTGACAATTCAAATGCTAATGCCATCTAGAACTGCCCTCACAGACACACCCAGAAATAATGTTTAACCTTGACACCCCATGGCCCAGTCAAGTTGACACATAAACTTAAGCCTCATAGATCTTAATGATGGTCCCAGAGGTCCCCAGTCTTCTCTGGAAGAGGTTACTGTCCTACAAGAGATGTCACAGGCCATGTTAGAGTTGGTACCTCATACCAAGGATTTATAGGGCCCACTCCATCACTGCAGAGAAAGGGTTGAAATTCAGGGATGCTAAGGGACTCGTCCAAGCACACACTGCTGATTACTGGCAAGCAGAACTAGGGCCCATGTTTACACATTCCCTTGGAGCTAGTTTTTTTCCTGGCCTGGGAGGTATTGATAGGAGGAAATTCAGAATTCAGATAGTAAATAATATTAAAAATTATTTGAACTTGAAATTTAGTTTGGAGGTGTATTTTTTTCTTACATCAGATTTCTTTTATTAATATGTTTATTTTAATTTATATTAAAACTATTTGTTATTCTTTGAAATACACATCAGTCCCTGCCAAGGGCAGCCATCTTTTTTAATAGAAAGGCGAGAGGCAAGGACAGAGAGTAAGTAAAAGGCAGAAAGGTGAAATGCTGAATTGCATGATGAATTGAATCCTGTGAAATGCTGAATTGCATGATGAAATCTGAGAATAAAAGACTTACAGGGAATTCTTAGTTACTTTGCATCCAAAGAGTAAAAATGGATAAGTAAATAACCTTAAGTCAGGCCCTCAAATCAGAATGTCATGATTATTAAACACCAGTTATGTACTACATCAGAAAACTTGGGTAATCATAGTAGAGGGATGAGTGGATGAGCTCTCCATGTTTCTGAAGTGTTTCTGAAATGCAAACATAATACAATATAGACTGACTACCTGATCTGATGACAGAAGGGAAATAAGTAGATCACTCTATCATTAAACCTAAATGTGAAAAAAGATTTCATTTTCATAGAATAAGTAAAACCAATCAGAATGTGTTTCCCCCGGTTAACCTCAGGTGTGTTTCTGTGATAGGAACAGGATGTTTACTAAAATCATTTATGCAGCCCCCAAAGTAAAGGGGGCTTGAGAAAATTACATTTGAAGTTAACCACTGTGAGAAATAAACCCACTCACCCAAAGAGGGGACACAGAGACTCAGAGCACAAAGAAGTGAGGCTTTAATCAACATTCTTGCATTGCAAGAGTGGGTGTCTGATGGACAAGCACACACTGGACAGTTACACCAGGCAATTTATCTCCTAGCATGCAAGTCTCTACCCTGATTCTTCATTAGCTGAGTACTACAGAGGTTAAAGCCTTACCCAGAAGTCGCCTATGCCCATGTAAGGCAAAAAGTGCATTCCTTGAGGTGACACAGGGACTTCTGTTCTTTAGTGCATGCTCATTGCAAAGCTAACGGAATGGAGAGGGGAAGAAGAACCAGGAAGTAAAGTGTCTAAGGGTTTGGGACTCCATTTTGGGAGGGTGGTTGTGTTTCATACATATTTCCAATAGGTTGTAAACCTATTTTAACTAAATAGCACAACTTTTATTTAGTATTTCTGAAAATGAATCATCTTACTTCTCACAACCACTTCCTTTTCTAAATCATTTAAGATTCATTTGTCTTCAGCGAATTGTCTTCCTTTTCAAAATGAGCTGTTTTAGGATACTAAAGCATTTATTCTCTACTTATAGTAAATAGATATTGGCTTGTGAGCATCAGATTTAAAAAATTACATCATAAATTAGGTTTTAGTTTTAACTGGCCAGGTGGCAATAATACAGTATGGCCTTCAAAATTAGAATTATATTTTTTATTAGATAAGTTTGATGTTATGGATCCACCAAATCACAGTGATTATTTTGATCAATAATAAGAATGTACCTTATTCAAAATAATAATTTTGCATCCTTCAGGTTGTCTGGAATGTTTGAGAACACACACAATGTGTGTTTATGCACACACACACACACACACACAAATTTACCACTGTAAATTTAGGTACAGGTCCTGATTTATTCAGGCAAGGACCCCACGCATAATGGAACTAAAATGGCCACATGAGCAAAAGCAGACACAGTTTCTCAATCTAGCTTCCTCTAGCCCCAGAGTCCCTAACCTAGGTGTGCAGCTGGTGATGACACTACCTACACAAGGCAGTCTTCTTAAACTTGGGCTTTGCATCATTACTCAGGAAGAGCTTACATGGTCTGTCCTGAATCCGTTTGGTCCTCAGGCTAGATGCAAGTGTCAGGAAAGATGGGGCCTCATGCTATGTGTCCCCTGAGGGAGGGGGAGAAAAATAGCAGGGATATGGCTCAGTATCCCCAAACAACCTGTACCTCCGGGTACAGACTTTCCGGACTTTCCAGAAAGTCTACTGTTATTCTCAGAAACATAATCCTAACTTTTACAAAAGTTTAAAAGTATATATAGACCTTGAGAAAATAGCAGAAGGAAATGCAAAGATATCAACAATGATTAATAATTTATCTCTAGATGGTAAAATTGAGAGATTATTGACTTCCATTGGCAATTTCAATGTTTTTTCAAGTTATCTATAATGATAATGTATTGATTTCATAAACATACAAAAAGGTTGTTTGTTTTTGTATCAGATCAGGGTCAACAAACTTTGGTTATAATTCTCCTCTTCCCTAGCTGCCCTGGCAGGCTGGGAAAAGTCTCTTTCCCTCTGGGCCTCAGTTGTTACTTTTGTAACATGAGACCATGTTATAACTGGGAAGCTTTCAAAAATCCTGATACCTGTGTCCCACCCCAGAGATTGTGATTTCCTTGGTCCTGGCTATGATCTAGGCTTTTTGAAAAGATTCCCAGGTGACTCAATGTGCAAACAAGCTTGGGAATCTCTGGATTCCAAGATTTCTAAGCCTTTCTTCTGTTGAGATGGTCTTAGAGTCTCTGGTTGTCCACTTTTGCCTAGGGCTATCCCTGAGCATCAGTTCTATTTTAGCAATTTTAGCAATTAGTTAATTTAGTTCAATTTTAGCAGTTGCCAAGAAAGAAAGAATATTCCAAAACTTTCCTAAGTGACCCATTTTGATGTCTTGCAATATTGCCAGTCAGAATATATATTTTCCTTGTGTCTACTCTAAATTCCTGCTGCAGCAATTTAAGCCATGATGGGAAAAAAGAACATCTAGTTAGGATGTTGGATTTGTTGTTGAATTCCTTGCATGAATTGACATCACCAGCTTGGGTCATTTTCACTGCTAACAAAGTTCTCTCATTACCAGATCTTTATCTAACAAGCTCTTTGTCAAGGTTCTAATAGAGGGAAAAGCAAGTTTACATACTGCTATAGTCCCAGGCTATATTTTCCAGTTTCTTCCAAAGCCATTTCTAGATCTGTGTTGCTGTGAAGTTCTTAGGGACAGTGTATTTTTAATCCTTTAATGTTTTATTTGACCTGAGAATAATAATTTCAAAGAGAATATATCACTAGGATTGAAGCATTTTTTAAGAGATAAGCAATCATCTTCCTCCTTACCTACTGTATTTATATCTGTCTTTTCAGTTTCTTCCCATCTCTATCTGGCCTTCTTCATTGTCTTAATTGGCCACTGAACTATATATCTTATCATATTTTTACATTTTATTTTAATATGTTTTATTATTGGTTGAATATTCCTTTAATGTTTCTTATTGCCTAGCCTTCTTCCCAGATTTTCTCTATCACTCTTCAGTGCTTTTCTCTGCTTTATTAGTATACTTACTGAAGTTAACACATTTCAACAAAACTAGTTACAAGGGACACGTCACAAGACACAATCTGGGCAAATGCTCAAGGTTCAACTAAAATGGCTAAAAATACTGTGCCATTTACAAAATAATTTTATCCCACACTGAAAAAATACAGGTTGATGTTCTTTACATTTGCACCAGAATTCAAGAAGGATGAATGACATGAACATGAGCCCTCTTTTTAATTTTTTTAAAAATAGGTTCCTGTTTTAGCTCTTAACACTAGCTCCAAAGCTAACTTTGTTCTTTATATATTTATGACCATTCAATGTGAACCTTTCTTACGTCTTGCCATACCCATTCATTTGCGAATGAAACTAGAAATAGTTCCCTGTCCTGGTTACAGAACTCTGGTTGCAGAGTCCTGGTGAAATCTGAACCGCATGGAAGGGCTTGGATCCACCTCACAGCTGTGTCACATCTGTGTTTTAGCAGCAGGCTAAGATGCAGCGACTCTAAAAAGTTGACGGTGCGTGTGTAGTATTGCCTCATTGTTAAACATGAGATAGAGCAGCATTGCAATCCAGTAAAATTTTTCCAATTCATTGGACTTCTTTACAATTTTTAAAGGATCTTTGAAATATCTTCAAAAGAACAGGAGCATTTTACATAAACCCATTCAACAATGCTGACTGCTAAGGAAACTTTATGATATGATTTTAACCACACTGTATGCTTTTTATTTTATTTTATTTTATTTTTAGTTTACATCCAAATTAGTTAGCATATAGTGCAGCAATGATTTCAGGAGTAGATTCCTTAGTGCCCCTTACCCATTTAGCCCATCCCCCCTCCAAAACCCCTCCAGTAACCCTCTGTTTGTTCTCCATATTTAAGAGGCTCTTATTTTTTGTCCCCTTCCCTGTTTTTATATTATTTTCATTTCCCTTCCCTTATGTTCATCTGTTTTGTCTCTTAAAGTCCTTATATGAGTGAAGTCATATGATATTTGTCTTTCTCTGACTGACTAATTTTGCTTAGCATAATACCCTCCAGTTCCATCCACGTAGTTGCAAATGGCAAGATTTCATTCTTTTTGATTGCCAAGTAATACTCCATTGTATATACATACCATATCTTCTTTATCCATTCATCCATCGATGGACATTCAGGCTCTTTCCATACTTTGGCTATTGTTGATAGTGCTGCTTTAAACATTGGGGTGCATATGTCCCTTTGAAACAGCACACCTGTATCCCATGGATAAATACCTAGTAGTACAATTGCTGGGTTGTAGGGTAGTTCTATTTTTAATTTTTTGAGGAACCTCCATACTGTTTTCCAGAGTGGCTGCACCAGCTTGCATTCCCAACACTGTATGCTTTTTATCTCCTCTACACCAGTAATATCTAAGTTGTGTCTGTAGTGCAATGGTGATGTTTCTAAAGCCTTGTCAGTGGAGGTTTCTCTCATATAAAATGCGGATGTGATATGTACAGAATGGAAGGCATCTTCTGTTTCAATAAAATAAGCACATGTAGAGAGCTCTGAGCCTGTTGTGCTCCCTTTTTCTGTGGGTTTGATAAGCTAACATAAACCTGCCCATGGAAGCTGAGGGAAATACATAAGGCAGGGAGAACAACTTAAAGTCATTAGGAAGTTGAATTGATCCTCACAAATTGAATTATACATTCATTTATTTGCTTAAAAAGCATTACTTTATTTATTTGTTTGTTTAAGAAGTGACTGTTATTGTCAGACCCTACGTTAGGTACTAGCTAGAGATATCAAAATGGGAGACACTATCCCAGCCCTCAACTTACTCAAAATCTGGTGGAAGATAAAGATAACTGAGAATTGTAATATGGTGTAATAAGTACTATGATACATGTAAGACCCTGGTCCCCTGAGGGCATACGGAAGGGAGACTTACCTTGTGTGGCAAGGACCAAGGAGGTTTCCCAAGAGCAGGCATACCACTCACAGTTGAACCAGAGACTGGGAGTAGAAGGAAGATGGTATTCAAAGAAGAGAGAAGAAAATATGCAAATGCGTGGATGAGTGTCTGGTGTACTGAGGTCCTGCAGGTGTTACTCTATTTGCTTAGATTGGAGGGCGGGATGCAGGCATGAATGGGAGATGAGATGAAGAGGCAAGCAGAGGGAACAGAAGGCAGATCAATCATTTATGCTTTTCTTCAGCAGATTGTATGGAATATGTACTGTGTGCCAAGTGATGCATTGTACTAGCTAGATCCTAGTTTTTTCCTGCCTCAGAACCCATGCCTTCCCAGTCTCCTTTGCTGGCTTATCCATTTGTATCTTTCTTCTAAGTAGTACATAGCCCAGAACACAGCCCTTGCTCCTCCTCTCTTCTCCATCTACATTTTTTCCTTCTCCATCACTTTCAGTCCCATGGATTTAAATTCCACTTATAACCTAGTGGCTCTCATCCAATTTTTCACCCTTGATGTCTTCCCAGAGATTCAAAATTGAATATCTGTTGCTTACTGACACTACCACTTGGGTTCTAGTATCCATTATATACTTAACAAGTCTACAACTGAACTCTTGATTTCCCATTCCAAACCACTCCTTATCCCAATGCAGTAACAGCACCACAATCTGTTCACACCAAAATCCTGGAAAATGTTCTTCCTTTCCCTATTACTTCACAGCCAATTCAGTGGGAGGTCCTATTGAAGCAACCTCCAGACTAAAGAAATCACATTATCTCCCATGCTCAAACCTTCCTTCACACCAACAGCAACCCTGGCCCAAACCACAGCCATAGCCTCCTACCTAGTCTCCCAGCTTCCAGTCTTGCTCCCCTAAAGAATCACATATTCTCTTCTCAAGGGAGTACATCTGATCCTATTATTTCCCTGCCAATACTGCCAGTTAAAATATGCCAAAATAAAATGAGATACAAAGTTTTTATTTTATGGCCCATGGACATAATGGGATCCTGCTATCATTCCTTCTCATCCCTCCTCCCCACACAATAGGACATTCCAGCCACACTGGCTTTTTTGCCCTTTCATGCCTCCAAACTCATTTCCATCTCCATATTCTCTGCCTGGAATGCTCTCAACCAGACTGTTTAGGTCTCAGCTCACAGGTCACCCTCTTTGAGAGGTCTGCCTTCATCATCTTTTCTAAAACAAATCTTCCAGAATTATCCTATGTAACCATTTCTCTAAGAGCTCATAACTATCCAAAATTATACTATATTATTTATTTATGTATGTATGTATATATGTATGTTTTTTCTGTTAGTATATCCCTTCACCAGACTGGAAACTGCATGAAAATAAAGAGTTTGTGTTGTTTACTGTTGTATCTCCAATCTCTAGAATGGCACACAGATATATAATCACAAACTGTGATTGCAAGTGAAGGAAAAGTACAGTAGTTATATGAGTTTATATGGCACTGGAAAATAGAATTCAACCTTTTATTCAATGTACCCAGAAAATCCTGTTTATTCTCTTCAATATAAGACAGTAGCACAAGAGCATAACTTAATAGTCTAGCACTCATTTGTACATTTCTGCCCTATTTTCTTTAGGAAACCTTGATCAAGTGGCAATGTTTATGATTTTGCAAAAGCTTGACTGAGGAGGTATCCCTCTTATTTTTTTAATGTAATATTTAGATGAAGAACATAGCCAGTATTGTTTGTCACCATTTGAAAAACATTATGCTGAATTACAATATATTCAAAGAAAAAAATTACAAAGGCCTAGGAACAATTAAGTCTTTACTCAGAAACTATTAACAAGCAATTTATGTCAATTGCTTTTTAATTTATACCTGATTTTGTAAACAAATTTGAATAATCTTCTTGAAACTGGAATTTTTTCTGAATTTAGAATTTTAGAGTCAAACACTTATGTTTCCTTACCTTAAGGCAAAAGGGAAAGGAAAATCAGTAGCATTACATCATAATATATCACCTGCCATAATGAATCCCCACCTCTTCTACCAGAAAGAGTAGATTTTTCTCTTCTCAAAGGCAAAAGCCTCTCCCTTGACGTGATTATCAGATTCTAGACTTGCTGAGTAGTGTAGAGGCTATGGTCTCCATAACAACCAATATTAACAGCCTGTGTTGGAAACTTTTTCTCCTTAAAAGCCTGGCATTAGAGCGGCGTCTGGGTAGCTCAGTTGGTTGAGCGTCCAGCTTCAGCTCAGGTCATGATCTCGTGGTCTGTGAGTTCGAACCCCGTGTAAGGCTCTGTGCTGACAGCTCAGATCCTGGAGCCTGCTTGGGATTCTGTGTCTCCCTCTCTCTCTGCCCCTCCCCCGCTCATGCTCTGTCTCTCTCTGTCAAAAATAAACATTTAAAAAAAAATTTTTAAAGCCTGGCATTAGAAAGCAAGCTACATCAGAACACTGAGGGAGGAAAATAATATTTTAAAAATACATATAGGGTGTTTTCTTCTTAGTGGAAAGAATCAATACACTGATTAAATTATTTAGTTTTCAAATCCTTTATTCTGAGATATCTTTATTTGCTGTTGTCCTACCATGCCATAACTTATTAAGCATCTATTATTTGTCAAATTTGTATTAAGCTTTGCACGTACGCTATCTCACTTAATCATCAAAGTAATCCTAAGAGTTAAATTGTAATAATCCATTTGCAAATGAATAAATTACCCAAAGGCATGCATTATACATTAGTAAATAACAATAGTCAGGATTCAAACCCAAGCCTTGTGGCACTAAGGACAGTGGTTTTTCTGTGCAAAATGTTGCCTTCTCTAGAAATTTTGAGCAAAATTCCCCAAGTTTAATAATAGAAGTGGACCTAGAATCTAAATATTTTAACTCCCAGGAAATTTATACAACTTATCAGAAGCAAATGAATTTATAACTTCAAGAAAAGACATTGTTAGCATTTCTTCAAGAAAAGATATAGCAAAAATCTCCATTATTCTTTAATACAGTTGAAGTTGGATTCTTATGTTTTAAGGATATATCAATATGTAGAGGCAGCTCTGGTGCAAGCATCCAAATTAAATGCAATTTAAGGGAAATTTAGTCTTCTGAATTCTGAATTTTATTTCTCTGTTGTTAACCTGATTAATTCCCCTGTCTCAAACTATTATTAAAATAATCAAAGAAACAAAATACAAGTGGAAAAAATTCTTTGAAAGTACTGGGTAATAAGAATGAATGCCACTAAAATGCCAGAAACCTTGAAGAATTTCTAAAAGTATTTTAAGACTATTCTTAAAATAGACTACATATTGTCTTTATTAACAATCTAGGTCTGAAAACTTGATTTTTTCCAAAAAAAAAAAATGAAACCTTGATTTTTCAGTAAACACAAGAAGGACAAAGTAGAAGTAGAAAGGAGTAAAAGGGATAATAAATCTCTCACCTTAAATAAAGGAATTCAATGTAATATTTATTTTTGAATCAATAGTAAATAAAAGATCAAAATTGTTTTTAATTGAGTGGTAACTATGAATACAATAAAAATTAATGTAATACTTTCAAATTAATAAAGAACCAAAAAAGGAGAAAAAAGCTTATCAATAGGGCTAATGATGAGGGGAAAGAGCAATAAATATAAATGAGTTAAATTCTTCTATTAGAAAACAAAGATACTCACAGTGTTAAAAATTAAAAAAATAAGTGTTTTCAAAAGAAACACAAACAAAATTATACGGGAAAATTCATAATACTGAAATGGGCAAAGCTATACCAGACACACTACCAGTTAAAGTAGAATACAAACCAAAAAGAATTAAGTGGAATATAAAAGACAGATTATATTGATTAAAGGTAAATTTTACATTGAAGATATAATACAAAATACAAAAATAGAAGTACAATGAAAGTTCTGCAATATAGTAGAATAGATACCCTCTGGCAATATGTATATAAATATTTAATATTTACATATAAATACAGATATTAAATATTAAAACCATCTTTTTAAATTTAAGGTTAGTTTTAAAGAGAATAAGAGAAATCCTTAGAATCTAAAACTATGAAGTAGGAACATAAATTCAAAGTATAAACAAGCACTAATACTAGCAGCTACCCTAAATTATCTGCTAATCCCTTTTACCTACAGCTATGGATTTTGACAGTCACCCGGTGATAATTGACAAAATAGTGAGCAAAAAAACATGGGAAGTAAAGTTTTAAAAATCCAGAAGCCTTAAAAGACCATGCTTCAATAAGAGGGGGAAATGTATATGTTATTAATAATAGATCAGGATGTATTAATAGACCAGAAACTTGAGGAATTCTAAAAAAATGTAGGGCTAGTTGGGGAGTAGTCCAAGACAATTTGGAACATTGAGCAGTCTTCATGCACATTAAGCTATAATTCGTACAACCTGCATGGTCCTAAAACTGTCAATCCAGGAATTCAATTTGAAGTATCCCCTCATGGTACCTACAGCTGCCGAACACTCATACACAAACACACATGCGCGCGCACACACACACACACACACACACACACACACATATAGACATCAACACACATACATGCATAAACACATATATACATAAACACATACACACATTCTCCCTAAAAGAACACTTCTTAAACCAAGCCTCAAGACATTGTCACAGAAGAACTTCCAAAAATATAGAAGTTCAAAATCAGATATCTCAAAACACATAAGAAAGGAAACCATGAGTGAAAGTCAGCACAAACAGCAAACAGAATGATCAGACGTCAAAGACTTGAGATATATCAGACATAGAATGTAAAAGAATGTTTAATATATTTAAATAAATAAAAGAGGGAATTGAAAACATGAGAAAAGACAAATGACTAGCAAAAATAACTGGGAAAATTTGGGAAAATAGAACTTTCAGAAAAAAATATAATAAAAATTCTAATTGGAGTCTAAAGTTTTGTGTTGTTCAGGGGAAAGATAAATATATTTATTAACTTTAGACTTTTGTTAATGAAGTATGTTAAATTTATTTGTAAAAACTCACTTAAAACATAAGGACACAAAAAGCTGAAAGAAAAATTTGGAAAATATGCCAGGTAAACCAAAAGTAAGCTGGAATAGCTATTGGTATCAGATTAAAAAAAAAAAAAAAGGGGCGCCTGGGTGGCTTGGTCGGTTAAGCGTCTGACTTCGGCTCAGGTCATGATCTCACGGTCTGTGAGTTCGAGCCCCACGTCGGGCTCTGTGCTGACAGCTCGGAGCCTGGAGCCTGTTTCAGATTCTGTGTCTCCCTCTCTCTCTGCTCCTCCCCTGTTCATGCTCTGTCTCTCTCTGTCTCAAAAATAAATAAACGTTAAAAAAAATTAAAAAAAAAAAAACTTAAAGCTAAAAGGATTTCTAACTAATATAAAAGATTCAAAAGATTCAATTTGCAGGAAGATAAAACCATTCCAAACTTGTATGCAACTAAAAAGAGGTATTCCAAATATATAAAGAAAAAATGGACAAAGCTATAAGGCAAAATGAATAAATCTGCCATCATGGTGGATATTTTAATATGCATCTCTAAGAAATTTATCTTGATCTGAAAGAGATTACTAGAGATATGAATATTTAATCTAATAGATATATATAAAATGCTGTGTACAAAAACTACAGAATATACACTCTTTCCAAGTACACCTGGAACAGTTACCAAATTCACTCATGCCATATAGCAAGTCTAACACATTTCAAAGGATTAGTTTCATGTAAATCATGTTTTCTGACCACAGTGCAAAACTCCATATATTTGGTCATTTAAGAACACACTTTAGAATAAGTTACTCATAGCCTCGAAAGAAATTATGATAGGGAAATTAATAAATTCTTACAACTGAGTAATACTGAAATACTATGAAATGAAAACATAAAATATAGATAAAGCAATATTTCAGGAGTACTAGATACTCTTAAATTTTTTTATGATTTTTTTTTTGAGAGAGAGAGAGAGACAGAGCGAGCAGGGGAGGGGCAGAGAGAGAGGGAGAGAGAGAATCCCAAGCAGACTCCACACTGTCAGCATGGAGACCGATGCAGGGCTCAAACTCACGAACTGTGAGATCATGACCTGAGCCAAACCAACAGTCAGACACTTAACCAACTGAGCCACCCAGGTGCCCCTAGATACTCTTAAATATTTAGATTAGAAGAAAAGTCTAAACATTGTAGATTAAACATCAACCTAAGACATCTAAAAAACTAGAGAAAGAACATTAACTCAAAGCAAATGGAATAACAAAACAATAACCTTAGCATAAATTAATAAACTAGAAAACAAAGATATAATAGAGAGGAACAACAAAGCCAAAGCTTAGGAGTGCTTTTTTTTTACTAATATAATTGACGAATTTCTGATAATGTTGATTTTTTTTTTAAAAAGAAAAGGACATAGGGACACCTTGGTGGCTCAGTCGGTTGAGCATCCGACTTTGGCTTAGGTCATGATCTCACAGTTGGTGAATTCAAGCCCCACATTAGGCTCTGTGCTGACAGCTCAGAACCTGGAGCCTGCTTTAAATTCTGTATGTCCCTCTCTCTCTTTGTCCCACCCCTGCTCGCACTCTGTCTCTCTCTCTCTACCCCCCCTCTCAAAAATAAATAAAGATTAAATAAATTTTAAGGCACATATAGATACTATTAGAAGTTAAAAGAGAGCTATATCTAAAGATAGCGTATACTTAAAGGTAGTAAAGAAAAAAGTCAAAAGTTGAAAAATTTAGACAAATGGAATAATTCTTAATAGAATATGATTTACCAGTGCTGACTCAAGAAGATATATGCAACCCAAATAGCCTTATGTCCATTAAATAAATTGAATCATTAAAAGTCTTCCCATCAGCCGGAGCAGGTTTTACAAATTTTCTACCAGGAATATGTATGTAGGGAAGAAAAATGTTCAGTTTCATTAGTTACCCTTGTGGGAAAGAACTATTTACAATGATAATGCTCAGAAGAAGCATGTGCAATATTTCTGAAAGGCAACTTCACAATACATATCAAAATCTTCAAAATGTTTGTGCCTTTGACCCAGCAAGTCTTTAATAATCCTAGAGAAATAGTTGCTCATGTGCAATAAGGATACATGCCCAATTTATTTGGTGCAAATTTTTACAATAGGAGAAGGTGAAATGTATTAAAATAGATCCATATAATGGGATACTACAGGGCCATTAAAATGATGCAATAGTTGTGCATCTAATGACATGTAAATATGTTCATAATAAAAGGTTACACAACCACACGTACAGGAAGGTTTCATTTCCACCAGTAAATAATAAAATAATTATAATTGCTAATGCTTATTGAGCATTTATTATGTTCCACTCTGCTATGTATTTTATAAGTATTATAAAATCTATCCCTCACAGCTATCTTTTGAAGTAAGTGCTTTAACTTCTTTTTTTAATATTTATTTATTGTTGAGAGAGAGAGAGAGAGAGAGAGCTTCAGTGGGGGAGAGGCAGAGACAGAGAGAAGGAGAGAGAGAACCCCAAGCAGGCTCCGTGCTGTCAGCACAGAGCCTGACAGGGGGCTCAAACCCATGAACCATGAGATTATGACCTGAGCCGAAACCAAGAGTCAGACGCTCAACACACTGAGTATCTAGGCACCCCTAACTTCTTCTTATAAATGAGAAAACTGGAACTCAGAGAAGGAAGTAACTGGCCTGACACTCAGTTCATGCACAATTGTTTTTATAAGTATACATAGTGGGAAAGCCTAAATTAAAATATATCAAAGTACTCCCAGTTACTATATCTAAGTAATAAATTTAGTAAGATTATTTTTCTTTTTATTCATCCATTTTTTGTCTACAAGAATGACAATTTGTCTACAAGGAGGACATTTTTTTTTTTAATTTTTGAAGCATTTTATCAAAAACTATCAACCCAAATACAAATACCTAAGAGAAACAAAAGGCCTGTCCTCTCAAATTTTGAATGAGTTTAGGAGGTCTCTAAAAATACACTCCTAACACTCACTTACATCTACTTTGAAAGATTTAGGTGATCCCTAATTTAAATCTGTTTTAATCCTTCTATTTTCTGCCATCTGGACAGTTAATGGGCTCTGGGGAGTTCACCAGATGAAAACAGAGCATGTTTATAGTTTATTGTCATTAAATACTTAGTTAAATGTGGGACCACAATTATCTCTGAAAACAGCCTTTTAATTATTCAAATGTCATGACAGCACAGCTTAGATGCAACAATTGACCTTTACATTTCTCTTGAGTCAGCAGTGTTCTTCAGATTCTAAATATCATTTTAAAAAATAAATCACAAGCTCTGGCTCCAAGGGGGAAAAAAAAAGCTCCTAATGTGGTTTTGTCCTCACAGAACTTAAACAGGATTGTTTGTGCTTGGCTAGTTAGCCCATTCATTATACTGACTGATACATTGTGTCACATCTCTTTGGACATTTAAATCATACAAGAAAAGTATTTTTATAAAAACAATAACACCACCTGACTCTAGTGTAACTCTTCACAGTTTACAGAAAAAGTTACCTAACATTTGGAAATTTAAAAAAAGGTTGTTCGATATGGCTGATCACATTCTTGGGGAGTGATGGTACCAGGAGAAGAGTTCACGTCTTCTAACTTCTGGTCCAAAATAATTTTCAACACCCCCAAAAATTCCTTCCAGGCAACTGTGAGCTACTTGAGGTCAAAAACTGCCTTTTTCAGCTCTGTAGGCCACGAACATAACACAGACATAGAGTCTAGGTTTCAATCTATGTTGAATTGATTTGAACTACACAACCTATTCTTTACATGTTTTCCTATAGATAGACTTTTCAATTAGTCGTTTTAAGAACCAAAATTGCTACGAAAATAGATTCTTGCATTCTAAGTCTAAGAAATCTTTTCAAGTGAGGCATAGTTCTCTGAACACAGGTCATAGGGACATCTACCCAGTTCTTTCTGGACTAATCTGATAGTGTAGTGAAGCACCACTTACTGGAGTCAAGAAGACCTATGTTCAAATCCCAGTTCTGCGGCTCTATGCCATTTTCCTTGGACAAGTTATTTAATTCCTGTAACATCAACATCAACTTCATCATTTATAAAAATGGAAATAATGCACATAAGCTCATTTGAGAAATTAAGTGGCATTAGGGTGTGAAAAAGGGTGCATCTCAGCAAGCTCAGGAAATGATTCATTCAGAACTATTTGTTGAGCACATATCAGGCACGAGGTCTCTTGGCTATCATTTCATTCATTTAATGGCAGAACTTGACAGAGTGAGAGTAAAAGAAAATTTTATGCTATCTTCTGCCCATTCAAACCCATTTGTGAGCTAGTTTTATCCTAGCTTCTGACTGAAATCATAGATTGGTCCTTTGTACTCCTTTCCCATGTCTGTTGTAACAAAACACCACAAACAGGGTCACTTAAAACAACAGAAATTTATCATCTCAGTTCTGGAGGCTAGAACTCTGAAGTCCAGCTGTTGGCAAGGCCCTGCTCCCTCCCAACCCTACAGGGGAGGATCCTTTTTTGCCTCCTCCAGTTTCTGGTTGCCCCAGGCATTCCCAGCCTCTGCCTCAATCCTCACATGGCTGTCTTCCCTCTGTGTCTGTGCCTTCACATCGTGTTCTCCACTCTGTGTGCCCCTGTGGCCAAATTTCCTTCTGCTTATAAGGACACCAGTAGGATTGGAATGGGACTCACCATAAGAACTTCATCTGGACTTGATTACATTTGCAGAGACCCTGTTTTCAAATAAGATCACATTCAAATAAGATACCAGAGGTTAGGACCTTACCATATCTTTTGGGAAAACACAATTCAGCCTATAGTTTTTCCAGTCACTTGAAGATAATAAAAAGTCCTCCAGACACTTTCAGCCCCAAAAGCAGTGTTGTTTCAGTAACTAAGACACACAGTCCTCTATAATAATTACAGGACTCCTTCCATATTCACAACATAGAGCTTCTCACCACCCCCACCAAGCTAGGAACACCATTAGGCCCGATCCTCTGTTGTTGGGAAGCTGCCAGGTAGATCTTCTGGCTTCTGGCTCCACTTCCTCCCACTCTGTTCACTAGTCACAGCCTCAGAGCCCTCCAGGGTGGGACCAGAGCAGTGAGGACTAGGGGAAGGAACCCAGCCTTATGTGGCAGGTACAATCATAGCCTGACATAAACACTCTCTGGGCTCAGTGGGATATATAACATGAGTATATTCTCTCATGTTCTGCTTTCATGGGTCTCTCAGAGATTCTTCCTGCGAATATCCCACTTCAGTTCCAGTGAAGTCACCAATCCTCACCCTTCCAGGAAGTCCTCTGGGGTAGAATTCCAGATAGCTCCAGGATGGCTCAGCCCTTGGTGGCTGGGTAGCTTGGTAGATGGTCATACATCCTTGACCACTGCCTCGAAATGCTCTCCTCTGGTGCCTCCAGGATTAGCTCTTTGATAATGATTATAGGCAAAATTTTAGAAATATATATGTACATATATACTGTTCTTTTAACAAACCCTATATATGTAGTCAGGCACCTATTATTCATTCTTTTTTCTTTCCTTTTTTCGGAATAGCGGCCAACACTTAAACTGAAAGACTCCCATTTTAACATTCCACTGTAGTTGCCTTCATTCCTGATAGAAAAGAAGCTGAGAGCAGTATCAATGACCTTGTATTTCTAAACAGAATGAACTTGGTTTGTCTCAGAAAATTAAGTGACAAGAGACAAGCAGAAGGGCTTTGTTCTGCTCTTTCCTCCTATCAAGATAGTATTTACCAAGCAACAACATTGATTGATCCTTAAAGCTAAGGATAGGTTAGAGCTGCAGAGTAGGACAAGGCAAACAAGACTGCATTAATGAAAGGGTACAAGAGCAGGTATTAGAAGGTGTGGGCCTGGACCTGGTTCACTGATTAGCTATCTAGTGACCTTGGAAAGTTCACTTATGAAGGTCAAATAAGTTAATGCACTTGAAAGCTCTTTAAAAATTATGTACATTGAAGGTGACAATATTATTGATCTTAGAAGAAGCAATGCAGTTTTGTTACTAAATCCTCTTATTTCTTCACCTAGAAAATCTCTGGTTCACTCCTTCCTCTCTGCTTTTGTTGCAATCACCCTGGTCTCAACCCAGATTCATGCAATAATCTAATTTATCTCTTCTCTGCCCTACCCCCACAATTCATCCCCACAGGAAGGAGTTGGACTAGATGCTCCTAAGGCCTCTTCCTTCCTGATACGATGTTCAGATTCTATGAGACAAAGAATAGGAAAAGAAAACATGGCTATTCTTTTCCCTAGTCCACTCACATCCTTAGCCTTGGCTACGATTCAAATAAGGCATTTGGCTTATCAGTTAAAGTTTAGATAAATGGGGGTGCGGTGGGCGGGGGCGGGGGGCTACCTGGGTGTCTCAGTCAGTTAAGCGACCTGATCATGATCAGGTCATGATCTCACGGTTCGTGATTTTGAGCCCCATGTCAGGCTCTGTGCTGACAGTTCAGAGCCTGGAGCCTCCTTCAGATTTGGTGTCTCCCTCTCTCTGCCCCTCCCCTGCTCGCTTGCTCTCTCTCTCTCTCTCTCTCTCTGTCTCAAAAATAAATAAACATTTTTTAAAAAATTTAAAAGGCATGAAATTGTCAGGGGAAAGCCAGTTAAATGAAGATCAGGATTTTTCAGATACTTCATAGTTTCACTATCTCCACAAACACTCCAAAGATGGTTGTATGTACTATTACAATGTATGGCAGTGTCTTTTTATTCTTATTTGCCCTCAATCCATGGCAATCTGGCTTCTACCTCTATTCCATGGGTGTTGCTCTGGACAAAATCATCACAGCTCCATGGCTGTTCATGCTCACAGATGTGCTCCAGCCACAGCCCTCCACACTGATAAACACTTTTTCCACATAAGGATTCCCTTACTGGGTTTTCTCTCCAGTGAATTCTTCCTCCTCTATTACTTACTGCTGATGTTCCCCAGAGTACAACTCTGAACAGTCTGCTCTCCCTCCTGATGTACTCTCACTGGTTCAACAAATCCCTTCATGTGATTCCAGTCACCACTGCAATCAGAAAATCTACAGCTCTGGCTGTCATTTTCTTTTTGAGACCAAACCCATGTAGCCAATAGCCTACTAGACATCCGTGCTCCAACGTACACTAAAAGCACCTCAAACTGCACGTGTCCACATCTGAGGTCTTCACCATACCCCTACTTCACCTTTTCTGTTATATCTGTCAAATGCAACACTGAATTCCAGGCACCATCTCTTACACAGACAACTCCAACAGCCTTGTAACTTGTCCTGCTGCCTCCCGAGGGGATAGAATGCCCAGTTATTCCATTCTTTTCATTTCAGTCAGAGTAGTCTTTCTGAAGCACAGATCTGCGTCATGACTTCCCACTTATCCTTAGAGTAAAGTCCAAATCATTGACCTAGTCTTATAAGGTCCTTTGTGATCTGGACCATTCTTGCCTCCACATCCTCAGCTCTGACTCCTCACCTTGACGTCTACATTAGCATCATAATAAATCACCAATTCCCAGAATAAGCCATGTAATCTTCCTCCTAGCCTTTGCACATGCTGTTCCTCCCATCAGAAATGTTCTTTCCTCACCCCATTACCTGGCTAACTTCTATTCACCCTTAGAGTCTCAGTTGGCTTTCACTGTATCCAGATCCCTGAACTCCCAAGTCTAGGTTGAGTTCCCCTCTTCTTTGCTCCCAGAGCACCATTTCTTCCCTTATCTTACAGGCCTGGATTGCACTCAGCTATGCCCCACCACACTGCACACTCCAGTGGCAGGATCAGCATCTGTCTTATTTATGCTATACCCTGTATACTTTATAACATTGCCTGCTACATAGTAGACCTCTTAATAATTCTGCTAAATGAGTGTACTATGTGTAAGTATATAGAATAAACTATTTTGAGAAGATTCTACCCTTCAAATTTTATGAAATACTTTAATAAAAAGGGTTCTGTATGAAAAAAAATCCACTTTATACAGACATTATAAAAGCACTACTATCTTGTACATCTAAGTATTTCTTTTTAAAAGTATTGCATCTGGCCTTTCAAAATGTGTTTTAATTATAACATAGCTCCAAATACCAATATAGGTATATGTCATTTGTAAAAGTTAGCAAATTTTGCCAGTACAATCTAATAATCGAAAACAGAGGAATGTCAATCCATCCAGAACCTCTTTTCCATTTTTTGTTAGGTTCTGTAGAAAAGAGTGCTCCAATGGTGGATTTTTTTCCAGGGCCGATGGAGTCTCTGGCCTGGTATTATATTGGTCTTCTCTTCTGTGTTTTGATACTGGGAATGAGGCAGCCACTGCCAGCAAGCTAGATTCAATGCCTAGTATCTTTGGCAGAGAAAATATTTCTCCATTTCTATCCAAATTAATCCTCACAGGCCAATAAATCAATACACAAAGAGCATGTGTGATGATTTTGACCATCTGGAATTTTTCTAAGGCATTGGTGGTCATAACAGAAACTACCTGGCTCCACAGTAGCTATGAGTATCTAGTTATTAGCTCAGACTAGCATGAGCACATCCCCCTTTCCATGTGATAGCACCACCTGATCCAGGGCAGGGGAGCTCCTGGCAGCTTTTCATTATCTTTGCCTGATCATTCAGTCAGCTAGTTTGATTCCAGCATCAAAGAAAACAACTTTAACCCATTTCTCCCCAATACTCTCATAATACTCTCATAAAATAACAAACTGGATCTAGACTATCTTCACACCTGGTCAACCATTATAACAATCGGGTAGTCAAAAAGAAAAAGGAAAAAAGTCAAAATAGCAGTACAGTATGATCAATATACCAGTGATTTTTTAATCTAACTTTTCCAAAACAACTGACCCAATTTTTTTTCCTTAAATACGCCCAAAGTGTGGGAGGAGGAAGCTTTTCACAGTGTAAGGCAGTGTCTACATGGTTATTAGATATAACAAGTTAAATTCTTTATCACCAGGAAAAAATGCTACAAAGGAACTGCTTCTAAACCAATGGCTCTAGTGGCCTTCCCTGCAGCTAAGGGAAAAGCTAAGGAAAGGAGAGGAGGAAAGAACCTGTTTCCATGCTCAGACAGTCTAAGGTTGCTTTAGTTGTACCAATAAATGCTACCCCTGGTGGGCTCTCTGTCCTAAATCCATTCATTATTTCACTCAGTGCTCACAGCAGCTCCAAATCACTCCCATTTGTCAGTTCGCAAACTGACCTCTGCATACGGAGGGCAAGGAGAGACTGAAGAAAGAGGCAGACCACTCCAGATTGGTAGGAGGCAGGTTTAATAAGCAAGGGAACTTAGTTACAGGGCTTCTGTTGGGCAGCAAGATGAGTGTATCTCTACACCAACCTGCCAAATCTTAAAAATTTATCTAGAGACCTTAACTGGGTTCAGTCACATAATTCGCTGCATACGGTTGCAATAAAATCGTACTATCTATAAAGTCTACATCCTTAAAAATGGCTCCAACAATGGGAACTGTAGGCAGAATGTATATGCCAAGGACAAGGGAAGGGGTGAGGAGCCTCCAGTTGCCGGGGTCCAACTGAAGAATCAACCAGCAATCACCTCCTCTTAATGACCTCTTCTAATGTCTTACCTCTCCTGATTGGCTCTTAGAATCTTATGTGTCCCCCTCTTCTGCAATGTGCCCTGAATGGTCAGCAAGGGTGTTAATAACATGGAGGTGGCTTGTTTGTTAGTTGTCTGACTGCACTGGAGACAGATACTACAGCAACAATACAGGCAAATGTAAAAGAAAATAGATTAAGATGATTACCAAAATAATAATTTTTTCCATCAAGAACCCCATGATCCAAACCCCTGATTTACTTAGTCCCCTAGACTGGGGTTCAGATCACTCAGGGCATTCATTATATTTTTATATGATTAAAATAGATGATACATACTAGATTCATCAGGTATGAACACATAACATTTTCTTTGGATAATGGCACAGGTGCCTCCCCACAAAGCAATAATAATGCCCAAGGCTATCCTATTTTGGAGGACAGCTTTGTTCATCAGAGACATTTCAGTATTCATTAAGGACAGGCTTTGCTGGCTATCAGTTAAGGTTTGTTGGGTGAATTTAGTAAGAGCTTCTGTGTGTGCCATATCATCCTCCAGGCCAATGGAGAGAACAAAGAAGGCAGCCAAGTGATTTTATCAGTGGAAAACAGAACATACCCACCTGACCTTGAGGAGAGGGAGGTTGGCAGCTTTAGGAACTTGACCCAGTTGTACATACCATACATGTTGGCCAAGGGAGGCAGCTCTGTCAGGCATGAGGAGATACAGTGGTGGTGGGAGATACTAGACCAGAACCCCTCTCTCGGTCACACATGTTCCATTCCATGTATCGTGCATTTCAACAGGTTCAGCTTGTAGCAGGACAGTGGAATCTCAGTGGAGATTGAGTAGTTCCCCACACTTAGAGGTGTAAAATAATCTACCCATTCCAGTGGGACATCTTATTGCAAATTCCAGTAGATGACATCTTTCCCAGGCACGATGGGGTTTGGTGTTCTCAGCAGCACATCACATTGATTCATGGTGAGAGCTGGGCAATGGCTGTTTACCATGACTTTTTTATCTTTACAACATCAAATGTCTCAGCAGCAGTCCCCAGTTTGGCATACAGGATAATAGTCCCTACTGGTTGATTATTCAAATGAAGTAAAGCCTGGGACAGTACTTTAGTCTATCCAGCCAGGGTAGTTTTACCTGATAGTAATTTAATCTGTTGCTTCAATATTTTATTTTTTCCTTTCTTTAACCCTACTGCTTGTGGGTGGTTATAGGGGGCATGGAACCATGGAACATGGTCATGTTCTTTTGGCCAGTCTTGCACATTATCACTTTTGAAATGTGATCCCTGATCACTGTATTTTTGACAAGGGTGTCTGTACATGGTACTCAGCTTTTCTAATTCTTTAATGGTAGCAGCCTGGTTTGCACAGTGATGGGAAAACTTGGGTTAGGCCAGATACAGTGTCCCCATAAACCAAGGCGTATTTAGAACCTTTGCTCTTGAGGGCGGGGCTAATATAATCAATTTGCCAATCTTTCACAGGTTGGGAACTCCCATGGATGTCCCCAGACTTCTCTAGCAATTGTCTTGGGCATTATTAAGAACACACAAGAGGGGCGCCTGGGTGGCGCAGTCGGTTAAGCCTCCGACTCCAGCCAGGTCACGATCTCGCGGTCCGTGAGTTCGAGCCCCGCGTCTGGCTCTGGGCCGATGGCTCAGAGCCTGGAGCCTGTTTCCGATTCTGTGTCTCCCTCTCTCTCTGCCCCTCCCCTGTTCATGCTCTGTCTCTCTCTGTCCCAAAAATAAATAAAAAACGTTGAAAAAAAAATTTTAAAAAGAACACACAAGATAAGCTTTTAATGCATTAACCAAGTCAGTGTATTTCAAGGGCAGTCCTGCATCCTGCATCCCACCTGAGTGCTAGTGGACGTTTATTCCTATGCATCCAATCTTTTGTATCTACTGAAGAGTCAATTGCTAGCACTTGTGTACCCAGGCTAAGGCATCAGCTTCCTGATTGCCAGGAAGGATCAGTGTCTTATTATTTAAGGCATGGAAAATAGTGAGGACTGCCTCAGGCTCCTACAGATGAAACTGAATATATATCTTGGAATATGGAAACTGAATTTCCATATATCTTGACCACACAAGGGCATTCATGGTCATCCATCTTTAGGCTTCCCATTGTCTAAGCCATAGGGTTAATCCCTTTAGAACAGCCCAACTATATGTAAAGGGTTAACAGCCAGGGCTCCTGAGCAATCACAGACAAAATTCTCCGAGTTCAGCCCACTGGCTGCTGTGATTCATTCTTGTTTCTAGGCATCTGTATACTAGGCTTCCGTGAGAATTTCCCCCATTCTCTTTCTACCGGCCACAAGGGTCCCATAGGAATAGGGGCAGGATATTTATAGGATCTACATATCCTACAGGGTCAAGTAGCACCTGCAATTCCAGAGACGGTGGGCTAGCAGACAGGGTGCTCCTCTGTTGCAAATAGGCATACCGTTTAGCCAAAGTGGGAGTTTGATCCATGGCAGAAGTAGATCAGTGAAACATATTTTTAATTCATCCATTGATAGGAGGGGAAGTTCTTATCATGACATACTGTTCCTTTGTGAGAAGCTCTACCTAGAGGAGCACTGTGTCCACTGCTAGCAGCTGTTGCTCTGTGGGGTACATCAGGTTTCTCTCTGCTTCCAGAGCTGGGACAAAAATTTTAGGGGTCTTCTCTCCTTCTGTTGTCCCTGACATAGTACCCAACCCATACCTTCTGGAGTCACAGACACATCTAATTTAAATGTTAGCGCTCTGTGGGAAATGTCCAAAGCTTTAACCTGCCTTACTAGTGTTTTTGCCTTCTCAAAAGTGACTTGTTGTTTTGACCCCCCAGTTCCATGTGTACCCTTTTTCTTACTAGGTGGTATAAAAGGCAGAGGCGCTGTGCCAGGTGGGAATAAAAGTCCTTCTAAACCCCTAAATCTCTACAAAGATTTTCATCTCTCTCATGTTTTGTGGGAGTGGATAGGCTTGCATCGTGCCAATCATAGCTTTGGGGACAATGTGTGTCTTATCCAACCAAACAACTTCCAAAAACTTTATGGCAGCACCTGGGCCTTGAATTTTCTGGGGTTTATTGCCTATCCTTTCCTCACAAATGTCCAGCAAAGCCTACAGAGTATCCAGCAAATCTTCATGTGTTAACATTATATCATCAATGGAATCGGGCCATTGTATTGGGCTACCATCCCATGACATAATGTGAAGCTTTGCACGTAGCCTTAGGGAAGCACTTGAAGGGTCCATTATTGTCTCTCCCACATGAAGGCAAATTGATCTTAGTTATTAGAAAACTGTACTTGCCAGAGTCTTTTCCATGAATCTCTTTGAAGATGAAGCACTTTTGCAGGAACATTTTGCAAAAGCATCAGAGTAAAATAATAACTGTCTATAAATGACAAAAGACTTTAAAAATGGCCATAGTTAAAGATCTGATGAGAGTTCATTATAATGCAATTGACAAGGAGATTTAGTTATTTCTATGACATACATTTTAAAATTGCGACTGATAACATTATATACCAGGACATATCAGATTTTTAGGAATTCCATATAAATATACCCTAAGGAAAGCTTATCTGATATGCACTCTTTTTAATTTAGCATATCAAATAAGCCTAATTAGTTTAATATCTCCCTTTTATAAGGAGAGAAAACACATCTTTTGAGATGTTCCAGGGATCTGAAAAATCCCTAAGTTAGGACAAGGTCAACAAGCCCTCATTTAAATTTGATTTGGTGAATTTTGTCAAAAATATCAAAAGATTTAAAACAGTTGATTAAAAAGGGTCATAGTTCACCATGAAACAATACTTACTTATCATTTTAACCAAACTGACAAAGACTTGAAAGGCAAATACAGAAAGTCATATAGTTGTAAAAAAAAAACTTAGCTCTGGGAGACTTGGTGGCTCAGTCAGTTAAGCATCCAACTCTTGACTTCGGCTCAGATCATGATCTCGCGGTGCAGGGTTGGCGCCCCGCATTGGACTCTGTGCTGAGAGAAGGTCCCTGCTTGGGATCCTCTGTCTCCCCTTCTCCCTGCCCTTCTCCCACCCTCACGCACGTGCACACGCAGTCTCTCAAAAATAAATAAACTTAAAAAAAAAATTATCCATTAAATAAAAATCTTAGCTCTTTTAATGGAGAAGACTCAGTTTTTCATAAGTAATCAAAGACCTGATAAAGACCATATGACGCAAAATGAAATTATTTTGATAAAACATAGAATCTTTGTTTTCTAGGCAGATTACTTAAAAGATAAAGGAAAACCTTTCATAATTTCATCAAGGACAAACCAATAGTCCAAGAAAACTTTGTCCCTGTAGCAGATGAAAGAAAATAAAGTTTCAGTTTTACATAAATACACCATTGATGTTAAAGCTTACTTTTCTTTAAGCCAATTAAATAGAGCTCTTTGCAACTTAATTTTGGTAATTTTGGTAATTACCAAATTAAAAAGAAAAACATCACACATGTAATATATGTCCATGGACATACATAACAGACACACAGACACAAAAAAAGATCCCATAGCTTTCCTTCCAAAACTCTAGCCATGAATTCAGTACAACAATATAAAATTCACTAGTTTATAAAGCAGTTAAATCCAAATGTGTTTCTGGCAGATGAAACAAGTAAATGTTACCCACTCATATGGCTAAAGTTTTTTATTACTATTTGTAGAGAAGACTTTTAAGATTTGTATGTGCCCTTTAATAGTAATCTTTTGGAGGCTGTGGACTAGATTTGGGGCAAGGGAGTTTCTATAGCAAACTGTATTTTAAAAAGCGTCTTTCCCCCTTTTCTCTCTTCAGTCCCAGGCAATCGTGGGCAGGGTTTTAGTTGTCTCCTGTGGTATTTATATTTCCAGGGCATGATAAGACTTACAACTTCAAGGGACAGAGAAAGAATGCAAGTTTCTTCTAGGAGTTTTAGGGGTATATTTCTTCATTATTGGAAATCTAGAGTAGTTACTATTTAAATTTTCCCGTTGTGTTAGGAGTCAAACTTCACGAGACTGTCAGTTGTCACTGTCAATCACCATAACATCCTCCTCTTTTCTCTTGGCTCTCTTCACTTTCCTAGAGATTTCTCCTCTCAGTATCCCAATCAGGCTTTGTCACAAGCTCTTGGATCTTAACCCAAGGCATCTTGTACCCTTTTAGCTTTGCAAAATTGAGCACCAAGTTCCTCAACTTATTATCCTCCTCTCCTACCTTTTCTGCCAGCCCCAAAGCTAGCAAAGTAGTGGACAACTGCTTGTCCTTCTATAGCTCAGCTCTTCCAACTTTCTAACTCAACTTCAGCCTCTAGTTGGGCATCAGTGACCAGCCAAGCTGCCCACATGAGAGGCCAGCCCACTGTGGCAGCCACTCATTTCCCTTCTTTGCTACAATGTGCTATGTGTAGTTTCTCAAACACATATATCAAACCTGCTAGCATTTTCAGGGTGTCCTGAGACTCACATGGTGGTCCAAGAGCATCTAACATATGTGACCACCTCTCCTCATATAGAGATCGGTGGCCAACATAGGATTTCCCCCGTGAATGCCTCTTTCCCAAAGCCCATTACTTTGGTCTCCTAGCTGGCTCACCAACTGTTGGTTCCTAAACTGGGCCCATACACAGAAGGCAAGGAGAGACCTACGAAAACGGCGACCACTCTAAATTGGTAGGTGGCAGATTTAATAAGAAAGGAAACTTGCATACAAGGCTTATCTTATGTGGCTGCAAGAAGAGATCTCCACACCTGCCCACCAGAATCTTAAAAAGTTTATATAGAGGCCTTCACTGGGTTCAGTCACATATACCATCCAGATGGTCTCAATAACACCTTCCTCTCTCAAGGCCGCATCCTTAGAACAGCTTTTGCTATGGGAACCGTAGGCAGACCATACATTCAAAGGATGGGGGAGTACGTGAGGAGCTTCTAATTACCCAGGTTTAGCTCTAGGACCAACTGGCAGTCACATCCTCTCAATTACCTCTTCCAACAACATCATTTTAATTTGGAAAAACTGGGACATAGACTTTGTAACTTATTCAAGGTCACACCACAGTTAAGTGGCAAGAATGAGATTCTGACCAGGTCTAACCCCAAAACTTCCACTCTTAATCACTATTTCTAATACGAAAAATGTTTGCATGTTTTGCAGACCCTAAACCAATCATAGAATTTAAACATTGTTGGTCACCAGAAAAAAATAATTTCTTTATCAAGGATTTTCTCTTATTGAAATTATTTTAAAAGAAACAACAATATGGGAAATCAGAAAGTTGGGGGAGGAAAGGCTAGCTAGGAACTCCTTAGAATTCCCATGACATTAATAAATTAACTGTTTTCATTTTTTTCATATTCCTTCCAGTCTTTGTCCAATCTGTATATGTAATGATATGTATTTTCAAAGCCATTTTAAATGAATAGCTAGTATTGAAATGATAAACTCATCAAATGAGTTGTCTTCTTAAAAACAGACAAAAAGCATTTTAATTCTTCCCTCCGCATTCTGGGTTTCATTTCCTCTTCTGGAACAATAACAATGACAGATTCTTGAAGAATTCTGATTCACACAGCAGATGTGAGGATTAGAGAACCTGCTGGCTAATTGGAGATAAGTTTCACTGGAAAAAGTCACATGAAAACAAACTATATGTGGTAAATTCCTACCCCTGAGCTTCTCAGGATATACCGAATTTATCCCACCAAAGAGTTCTGTTTTTGTAGAACTTCAGATGCCCTGAGTCTCTACATCAGCATTTTCCAAGCTGTGTTCTAGAGAACCCTAATGACAGATGCACACTTAGAGTTTCAAGGTAAATACATTTAGTGACTACTGTTTACATCCCCGCTGAGAGATTTAAAATGTACATTAGCATATGAACATCCTGGGAAGTCATGCAGTAAGAAACGCGTTCACTTTTGTCCAGAAGTTGCAAACAAGCTACTTCCAGGAGCCAGGTGGGTAAAGATAGTGATCTGGTGGTGGCTGTGATGAAGTGGAAACTACATGTACCACCTGACAGTTGCTGCTTCTGGTCCACGTGGGCCTAATATTAGCATATCTTCATGAGATGTCTGAAATCTGGGTTTTGATGGAAATTTTACATCCAGTTTGAGTGGGGAAAAAAACATGTCTCGTGGCTAGATTGGGCCCCTAGGCCACCAATTGGCAGCCTCTGGGTTAATCTAACGTTTCTCCAGCTCATTTGACTACAGAACTCTTTGTTTCTAGAATACTCTTTGGGGAAATGCTACCACACTTCATTCTCCTGCCAACCCTTTAAGGTCACTCTCTACATCTAGTCTTCCTCCCGTGCTCCAGTCTTCCAACCTAAAGTATGTTCCAGTTACTATGATTGTGTAATAAATTACTCCAACACTTGTGGCTCAAAAAAAGCAATATTTATTTTGCTCAAAAGTTGTAGTTTGGGTAAGTCTCAGAGAGCATGATTCATCTTTATTCCACTGCATGTCGGTGTGGCTCAAAGCCTCGTGGAGATGGTGAGGGGTGGGAACCATCCAATGGCATTCTCAGGGCACCTGGCTCGTTCAGTCAGTGGAGCATGCGACTCTTGATTTTGGAGTTGTGGGTTTGAGCCCCACATTGCATGTAGAGATTGCTTAAAAATAAAATCTTAAAAAAAAAACAAATAAACAAACAAAGGCATTCTCACTCAAATGTCAGGCTTATGCCAATAGTCACCTGACACCTTAGCTGCAATGGCTTAGAACACCTACATGTGACCTTTCTTTGAGGCCTGGGCTTCCTTGCTAGATATCTAGCCATCTAGATAGCTAGATTCCAGGAGTGAGTTGTCCTGACAGGGTTACAAGAGTGTGGGAGAGGTGCTGGTCCTTGTCTCACAGAGTCAAAGAGTGAGTTTCATGGACAACAGAGTGAGCGAAACAATAGAGTTTATTGAGGAAAGTACAAAGCTCTCAAGAGTGAGAGGGGTCCCAACTGGGTAACTGCCAAGGATTTTTGTCTTTGACTTTTATTGGGCCTTATCAGAAAGTTGTGACACTCCACTCATGCACCTAACCCAGGCAGGTCTAGAATATGTTTATCCATTTTTTTTCCAAACCCTGCCACAGCTTCAGCCTCCCACTTACAGCTGCAACCTTCCCAAAGAGTCCCTTATCTCCCTGACTAACGTGAACCCTTTTCCTTCCCAAGAGGAAAAGGGAGAAGCAGGCAGAACCTGCATCACCTTGTAGGATCTAGCCCCAAAAGTCACAGCACGTCATCTCTGTTGCATTCTATTTGTCAAAGCAAGTGTTCAAAGACAGACAAGTGACTCCACCTCCTTAAAGGAGGGTGGCAAGGTTCCGAAGAGGATGGGAGACCGGAAATACCATTTTAGCCAATTTGGAAGATGCAATCTTCCGTAAAAGGAAAGAATGAGGGGCACCTGGGTGGCTCAGTCGGTTAAGCATCCAACTCTTAACTTCAGCTCAAGTCATGAACTCATGGTCCTGAGGTCGAGCCTGGCATCAGGCTCCATGCTGGATGTGGAGTCTGCCTGAGATTCTCTCTCCCTCTCCCTCTGACCCTCCCCCACTTGCACATGCTTGCACTCTCTAGCTCTCTCTCTCTTTCTCTCTCTCAAAAAAAAATTCTGGCTCTTTTATTTAACAAAAATAATGTGATTCGAGCAAGTGATTTTATCTCTTTTTGCACCATTTGTTTACTGTATCCTGAATTACAGTTGCTTAGACTGTAAGCATCTTGAGAGTAGCACTCACATCTAAGTTTTTTGTTTTATTCTTTAATGCTGCTGTAATGCAAAGTGCAGACACTTACTTGGGGTTTAGTACATATTTCTAATACCTTATTTTATTACAGCTAGTAGGGAGGTTCTCAGTAACTTTTCACCGCTTGTAAACATGGTCAAAGGAGACGAAATGCGCCCCCCCCCCAGAACTGAATTACACTGCCTTTAGTTCATTATTGTTCTGTGTTGGTCTCAGCCTATCAATGACCGGTGCTGTGGCTGGACCAGCGCCTGTGGTTCTTATTATGATTTCAAGATGCTCTCAGCAATAACCACCAGGAAATTTTGAAAGAGAAAATGTTTCTTATAAGTTCTGAAAATTACATGGCCCACCTGGAGCCACACAGTGAGGTCATGGATAGAGAGAAAGAGAGCGGACCCAGGGTTCTGCTTTTATTGGGGTTGAGGGCAGGGGACCTAGAGTTTTGAGGGCTCATTCTTCATTGGTTTTAAACCATTCACTCATTTAAAACAGAAGTGCAGGAATTTAGAGACTGGGAGGAGGAAAAAACAACCAGCCCAAATGGTCAGTTATTGAAATCAACCAAGCTGTCTAAAACAAAGTAGCCTTGGGAGTAGGGGTGGGGGGAGGGGGCGATGCATGACCTGGCTCCTGATCTAACGGCAAGGTGTCTTTTATCAAGATAGCCATTTTGAAGTGGATGCCTCATCAATCAAAACTTAAGTCAGGCATTTGCCTTACAAAAAGAAAGCCAACTGTCAGGGCTTGCACTGCAACTATCCATCCACATGCCACTTCCTTTATCACAGGACTTGTGACCGTATGGATGTGAGGCAAGGCTCAAACCCCAGGGCCCTCCCATCTTCTTTTTTAACTGAGCCAGCCAGGCTTCCATGCTCCCATCTCCTTATGCCTATCACAAAGTAGCCCTGTTGTCCTCTATCACCAGCTGCCCAAAGAGCCACCAGGAAGCCTGCTGAGAAATCGGCCCCACAAAACCTTATGCCCAAAGCAGCAGCAAACCCCAGGTTTGGTCTGCAAACCTCCAGGCCCAGTGCACCTTTAAGAGTAGTTCTTTGCTGTGAATACAGATACCAAATGGAGCCACAAACTGATATAATCTTGTCAAACTTTGGCTCCACAAAGGCATTCATTTGCTAATGAATATGCTAAAATCTCTTTCAAAAATGACCATACCCATTTGAAGGACAAGTTTTCCTCATTGTGCATTAATACTCCATTCCTCTTTGCAGCTTGCCCTGGGAGGAAGACTAGAAAGAACAGGAAAATATCTTAGATTCTGACATCCTGCTCAAGCTTGTATTAAATTATTTCTAACCTCCTGTGCCCTTTCCTCTCCTTCCCATCATTTCCAATTTTTTCTCCCCACATTTCTGCAGCCAGCCTACTACCACATCGTTTGGTGAAAGCCTCAGGCTATTTGCCATGTGCCTGCCAACTTCTGCAGTGATGGCTGATTTCATTAAACAAGGAAGCGTGTCTAACCCAGAGGCAACCAGAAAATCTATGTTGAGTGCTAGTACCAATATTTTTGTTTTTCAACATTTCTGAACCACGCAGTGTACAGGTTATGCTATTGCACCCTCGCTATCCTGAGAAATAATTTTTTTCATTTATGAATATAAAATTACAGTAACTACTGATTCCTTTGTTCTTAATGTTACTAGTTTTAAGCACTTCACATACATTGTTTCACTTAATCTGCACAACCACTTCAGGAGACTTTCTACATTTTACAAACGAGAAACTGAGTTAAAGAGGTGAGCTGAATTGCCAAAGGTCTCTTGACAAGGGACATAGCCAGTTTTGCGACCTGTTTTACTTGAGGCCAAAGCCCATGGATTTTCTTCCCTATACCATTTAGGTTGAGAAAGGGGCATGCGTGACCCTTTTCTTATGTCAGAGATTTTATTAATATTGAGCCTTCCTGTTTGACTCAATTTGTCAGTTCATTGATAATGTTGCGATCAGACACACTCAGGGTCCTAAGAGACCATAGAATTCATTAGGTCAAGCTAATCTGTGAATCGTCTTTATAGCACTTCTCACATTGGTCATTGCACTTCTGTTTAAAGACTTCTAATGTTGGGGAACCCAGTCTTCTGAGGAGGAAGCAGCCCATCATTTTCGGGCATTTGATTAAAATCTGCCCCCCAAGAACTGCCATTCATTCACCCTAGTCCTTCTGTCTGTAAGACAAGGCTAAACCTACTTACTCAGCTCCATCACCCTGTGAACGTTGCTTTACCAGTGAATTGTTTCATAAACCAGGTTACTCCTGCCTGCCTATTCACTCTTGCCTGAATAGATGCCAGTTTGCCAATGCCCCTCACTACATGCCCCCCCCAAGACTACACCCAGAGCTCAAACTAATTCTGACCAATCAAAATTCTATCCCATCCTCCATCAGGATGCTGACCATCTATTCTTGCAGCCCCAGGTTGAGTATGTTCTTTGGGCAGCCACATGGAATCTTGGACTATTAGCTTTTAGTCAATATGATATGTGAGTACAGATGTTTTGGCCACATTTTGCTAACCTGGGCTGCTAGATCCCAGGGCAGTAAGGTCTCTAACTGATCCACACATAATTTCACGTTAACAAAAACTGTTTGTGGCAAATATTTTACCCAAGCTTGCACAGTGATTTTCATTTCTTGCCATGCCTCTTTTCTTCTGCATATAGATAATGGATTGCTTAAGTTTTGATCCAGTGACAGTTAATCAATAGATGTCTAAAGAAAGAAAAAGAAAGTCAGACTCCTCACAGACACAATGGGCATTCAATCTTACATCAAACAGTTCTTTCACAGCACAACCCCAGGATCCTTCTAATCAACAATTATGTTTGACTACAAAATTGAAAGTATCTCTGCTTTAACTCAAGGATGACCAAAATAGGGTGGTGAATGGGAACTGGCAATATGCTGTTCTTCCTTAAAAGTCCCTGGTTCTAAATTAAATTGCTGATTTTTTTACTCTTTATATTTTAATTTCATTAATATTTAACTTTGTCATGGTTCTTATAGAAATTTTTATTTTCTAGTTTTACAATCAAAAAGTAAAGGGAAAATGTCAGCTTTATTCTTGGGAAAATGCTTTAAAGTATAATTTTTAGAGATCAGTGAACAGACTAGAAGCCTGCTTCCCATCCCCCTTATTCTGATCTTTTGAGTCAATCTGCGTAAACAAACCTGAGTGTCTAATCAATTCAGACTTCTTACCTTACAGAGGACAAAAAAAAAAAAAAAAAAATGTACAGGTGACTTTAAATGACTTGTTCAAGTTTACAGGGTTAGTAGAAACACACAACTCTCTTCCAACCACTGATACAGAATATTAATTCGAAGGAATTCAAAGAAGCAAGAGATGCCTCTAGTGTAGGGTCTTTTGGAGAAAGACCATGGAGGAATTGAAATTGAAAAGAAGTATTTTTTAACCAAATCTTACTTTTTCACAAAAACAACGTGCTAGCAGGGCACCGGGGTGGCTCAGTTGGTTAAGTATCTGACTCCTGGTTTCGGTTCAGGTCATGATCTCACAGGTGCGTGAGTCTGAGCTCCACATCAGGCTCTATGCTCGGTGCAGTCTGCTTGGGATTCTCTGTCTCCCTCTCTTTCTGCCCCTCCTCTGCTTGCTTGCTCTCTCTCTCTCTCTCAAAGATAAATATATAAACTTTATATTAAAAAAAATAGGGGTGCCTGTGTGGCTCAGTCAGTTAAGCGTCTCACTTCAGCTCAGGTCATGGTCTCTGACAACTCAGAGCCTGGAACCTGCTTCAGATTCTGTTTCCATCTCTCTCTGCCCTTCTCCCATTCATGCTCTGTTTCTGCCTCTCTCTCAAAAATAAATAAACATCAAAAAAATGTTTTTTTTAATAAAATAAATAAAAATAAATAACATGCTAGCAATAGAAAATTTTGGAAATGCTGTAAAATACAAGGAATGGTAATGGGACAAATTACTCACAACCATGAAAGTAGTACTGTGGGTGCATTTCTCTACAGTCTTTTTTCCCCAACACAGTATTTGTTGCTGTTTTCTATCATTATGATCATACTACTTATAAAGGCCCAAGGCCTGCTCCATGCTGTAATAACTCTTCATGAATACCATTTTATTTTATTTTATTTTTTAACGTTTATTTATTTTTGAGACAGAGAGAGACAGAGCATGAACGGGGGAGGGTCAGAGAGAGAGGGAGACACAGAATCTGAAACAGGCTCCAGGCTCTGAGCAGTCAGCACAGAGCCCGACGCGGGGCTCGAACTCACAGACTGTGAGATCATGACCTGAGCCGAAGTCGGACGCTTAACCGACCAAGCCACCCAGGCGCCCCCATAAATACCATTTTAGTTGCTACCTAACAGTTTTTTTCCATAATCTCTTAACTTTGCTCCTATTTTTGAATAATTAGGTAGAAGGGAAAGATTTACATAGAGGAAAGTTATCTAGAAGAGGATACATATTTACAGCAAATTAAAACACCAGGATACTCATAGATGTATATTTGGGCTTTGAGGTTATAGGTGAGATCTTTCTTTTATTCTTTATATTTTTCTCAGTGATACAAAAACACTACTAAACACACCTACATTTATTTAACATTTACCATGTACTTCATGCCACAGATATATTTTCTCATTTAATCCTCATAACAACTAACCAAGATCACTGTTATATGTTCACTTTAAAAATAGGGAAAATGAGACCTAGCGGAGTGAAGGGTCTTGCAGAAGGTTAGTGATGCAGCCACATTTTTTTCCCAGTTCCACCTGAGCAGAGAGCTACCCTTCTCAACCACGATACCACATATCCCAAGCTTTTCATGAATATCAACTACTGTTATAATCATTTTTAAAAATGAAAGTAGATTGCAAATAGCTCATTTCTGATGTAGGCAGATAACTTATTACCTGTAGAATATAAAAAACAATCTACCAAAATCCCAGAACAGCTAAGAAAATCATCAATACATAAAGTCCCTTCAGTCCTATCTACAATGGTTAAAATTCAAATATGTTTCAGGTTTCTCTAAAATTGATTAGAAATAGAAAAAAAGAAGCAGTGTTAATTGCAGTTACATGAATGAAATCTGGATTCTGAGACTGGATGAAAATTGTGCTAAAAGTAGTCGTCCGTAATTAAATGAAACTGTGCTGTGCACTTTAATTAGTCAGCATAATTTGTTCTAA
Organism: Panthera pardus; assembly: GCF_024362965.1. Taxonomy (NCBI): domain Eukaryota; kingdom Metazoa; phylum Chordata; class Mammalia; order Carnivora; family Felidae; genus Panthera; species Panthera pardus. The sequence goes on from NW_026526721.1 coordinate 86,304,956, forward strand.
GTGGTAAGTCCTGGAGTATCTCGTTAAATAAGAGCCTGACAGCCTCACCTTAACTGAGGTTCTGTTTCCTATAGCAGTCTTATTTATGCATCCACAACTCTAATTTGAACCTACAGGAAAGGTGATGCATCCTTTTGTAAACCAGATGTACATGTTACAAAATCTTCTTCATTATTTCATTCAGAAGACTTGGGAAAATCAGTAAACATTATAAAATTCACTTGATAGATTTATCTTTGTTTCTATGCAGAGAAGCTGAACTACATTTTTGAAAAGCTATTCAAGAAAATGAGTCTGCAAATTTTTTTAATTCTATTTATTTATTTTGAGAGAAAGAAAGTATGAGTAGGGGAGGGACAGAAAGAGAGGGAGAAGGAGGACCCCAAGTAGGTTCCACGCTGTCACCTGAGAGCCCACTGCAGGGCTCAATCCCCCAAACTGCAAGATCATGACCTGAGCCAAAATCAAGAGTCAGATGCTTAACTGACTGAGCTACCCAGACCCCCAGGTCTCCGAAAATTTTTTCAAATTCCTCAGGACTTACATATTTAGGTTTGTGGTATTTACAAAGGTCAGATAGTTGTTCTTCTTCATTGTTGTTTTGAACCTTTAAAAAATTATAACAGCAATGCATACTTAGAAAATTCAGAAAGTGCAGAAAAGTATAAAGCAGGAAAAACATCACCCATCATCCCTTCATTCAAAGACAGATTATTCTTAACATGGCAGTGTATGTCTTTTTAGTTTATTATCAAGCCATTGCTTTTGTATATTGGAGATCAATCTGCACAATTTGAAATTCTACTAAAAAGACTTGTTAAAAAATAAATTTTGGATTTTATCCCTAACCTTAACCTGGATAAGTGGTGGCCATTCCATGTGCTTCTAGCATCTCAGACACAGATTGTCAAGGTGCCTGCTGCCCTGAGCCTTCGTCAAGGGGAGGCCTCTGCTGAAGGGACAGGACCCATTCCTGTGGTAGGAAGGCACAGTGTAGACATAATAAAGGAGAATGACAACACCGACTACTTACTTAGAAGCCTTGGATTAAACAGGTTGGGTTGGCCCTTAATCCCCGAACATTTACTTCCGGAAGAAATAAGCTTAGAATTATCATTCGGAGCAACTCTGAAGAGTTCCCACCAGAGAACAACCACTATCAGGCACGAGGGTAGAGAAGATGGTAAGATAGAAGGACTGAAAGGTGAAGGGCAACCCTGAAGGTGTCAGCAAGTCACAGGACTTAGAATCATAGAAATTGAGATTTGCAGGTAAAGAGCATGCATGTCAGTCCCACACTCAGATGTTCAAGGGAAAATCCCTTGTTTTCTTTAAAGAAAATTAAGTGGTCTCTAAGCATCGCTGTTACCAACTGGAAAGTAACATAGTCTCAGGCACCAAATATGGAAGGATTATGGGGTGTCAGAAATCAAGGGCAGAGTCTTCATCCTCCATCTGTTCATGCTGATGGCTAACAGCCGACAAGCCCCAAGTGGTTCCTTGAAATCCAGTTTCTCTCTATGTCCCTGCCATGTGGGAATCAGAGTTCAAGTCAGCCCCCCAGCCATACCCTCTGGCACCCTCTTGGAGGTCAGGCCAGTTTGCAGGGAAAAACCTAAAAGCTAAGCACCAGTCTCCCATTCATCTCAGAACCCACCACCCTCCTTCTATTTTCCCACCCCTGAAAATTTCCCCTTCCTCTCTTAGGTTCTCTAAAATATTTGCCCCTTTCCCCTCACGCCAGGACACCCAAAGTACTCTCTCCAGGCTTAACAAAATAGAAGCTAACCAGGGGCAGATCTTGCAGAAAATTTCTGCTTCAGTCCTCCCCTGAAGTAAAGGAGAGCCAACGTCCTGGTTTCCCTTTTGGAAGACATGAAGGAAATTATAAAGAGAAAAACACAAAGTAATATTTTCCAAAAAATCATCCTGCCATTGGTAAGACCTTAACTAAAAGGACTCCATTAAGTTCACACCAAAAGACAGTCTCCTTAATGTTTTAGCCCTACGAGGCCATGCTTGCCGTAAGGTGATGAGCATGGGCTTAGAAGCCAGACCGAGGTTCTGATCCTGTGCAATCCTAGCTTTAGGACCATAATCCTCTAGACTCAGTTTTCTCCCAGCACAGTGCTTGGCACAGAGTAGGGTTATCTAATGTTATTTTCCCTTGTTCATGGCCAGCTGCCTCCCCAAGTCACTGCCCCTCCAGTCCCAAAGCCACTGCTCTAATTCCTCATATCCTGAGAGCGACTCTAAGAAAGACCATCCTTCCTAAAATATGTGGCTGGTACCCACACTTGAAACTGCTCAAGTAATGGATTTTTAGTTGAATTTGGTATATATGATTTTGGTCCTTCAGATGGTAACTATTTTCCTGCTGGAGAAAGTCACAACTAATCCAGTTCAACACTTTGACCACTAAGTACCCTCCAGAAGCTCTTCAACCATGAGTATCATTGGATGCGACCAGTTTGAACATTTTATTCCTCCTAAGAACTCCTTTTGATCTATGAGTAAAACTGTCTTCCTAGAAATAACCCAAGTGACATAGCATGTTCTTAAATCCATCTGTCTTCATTTTTACTATCTCCTAGTCAGATACAGAGTTTTGGGATAAGATGCAAGCAGAATGGGAAGAAATGGCCCGGAGGAACTGGATATCCGAGAACCAAGAAGCCCAGAACCAAGTTACAATCTCAGCTAGTGAGAAGGTGACCAATTCTGTTCTTATATACACTGACCAGTTTTCTCAACCTCTTTGCATCATATTTTTATAAATTAGTTAATAACTATTTTGTGAAAATGTTAAGAATTAAACAGACAATTTAATGTCAATCTGACCTAGAAGAAATTCTGGTAGATGAAAACAATATAATCATCCAATGTGTGAAGACAGCAAAGCTGGAATGGAATATCCTTATTTTTATCAATGTTAATACAGTTTGGCAGTCAACAAGAGCTTGGATCCTGACTGCTGGCAAGTTACTGAACTGACTGACATTGAGGGTGGGTTGGAACAAGAACTGGTTGATCCCACAATGTTTTTTGTCAGCTATTCATGTGAGCCCTGTGGATGAGCTAACAGAAATTGTATCAATGGACAGGGGAGTGAAGTGGGGGCTTAGGGCTATATTTCACAGGGTCCTCACACAGCTCACGAAAGAACTACATGGAAAAGATACCCTTCACACAGCCAGGTCCAGTCCCAAGGGGATTCCTCAAAGATATTCCCCTGATAGGAGCCCCAGCAAATGTGAGAGTTCAGTGAACAACCAGCCAAATTACCCATGATGTCCCAGTTGCCCTTGGATTTATGCTTTTAAAAACATTTTCAAAAATAAATTGAAATGATTCAAAAGATAGGAAAAAATATGGAATTTTCTAACTCAAGGGATACACACACACACACACACACACACACACACACACATACATATATATGTTTGTATTATGGACTTTTTATGGTAGAGGAAGTCTCAATAGTATTCAGTTCTGGATAACTTCCATTTGTTCAATCCAACAAATATTTATTAAATGCCTACCTTGTAGTAGATATGATGATGAATAGTCTCCAATCTTAGGGGATTTTCAACCTACATAGTCATTCATTAAAACGTCTTCCTTACCCCACCATTCTCTGTCCCTCGGTAGGCCAGGCATTCTCATAAAATCCGAAGAACTATCTTATTAAAAATAACTCTTTTCCACAATGAAATCAAAACTAAGCAAGAAGAGAAGACATTGATATAGATTGTCAGACTCTAGGCTATAATTCGTGCACCTGAGGCATGGCTGGGCCCTGAGATTCTCATCCCCAGGACCCCATATCTGTTATACCACTACATAAACTGGTCATACCCTGTGGCTTTGATAAGGGGTGTTATCTTTCTCAATGCCAGTGGAGAATGAAGGTCTCCATTTAATGTATTTTAAAACCTTAGTAGCATCACCAACAGACTAGCTTATTTGTATCTATCAAATTAGAAGGACATTATGATAATCTATGCTGGTAAAGTTGCAGCAAATCATTTCTCTCAGATAATTCCAATAAGAGTTTAACTTGAGATAAACTTTCTCAAAAACAGTTATACACACCAAGGGCTCCAAAATAGTTCATAGCCTTAAGTCTAATGAAGCCCTCTAGAAGTCCATCCTAATGTAATAATCATATGCAGACAAAGATTTGAGCATGAGATCTTCACTTTAATCTTATTTACGATAATAAAAAAATTGAAAGTAGCCTGAATGTCCATCAGTAGAAACTTAATTAAATAAGTTTAGGCACAGGATAGATAATTTTAAAAACCAAATGGGGCACAAGCTACAAAACTGCATATATACATAAGCTTATTTATTTAATTTATATATTCATTAAAATATTAGATTATTTATAAATTCTGTATTTTTTACATTTTTGAAATAAAAAATCTATAGCTTTAAAATATGCATTTTCAATGGGGCAGTATGGCCCACCATGGGGCAAAAACTGGTTCAAGGAGCAGGAAGGTAAAAAAATATCTCAGATATTGGAATGGTTTGTAGACCTCCAAAGGGCCAAAGCATATACACAGATGTACAGTATGTGGCATTAACATTTGAGGGGAACGGATGGTAGCACTTAGCGAAAATATGTCCAAAACTCTGTATTTTTTAAATCTTGGGGAGAAATGATTGAAACAAAAAGAACAAAAGAGCAACAGAGAAAACAAACTCCAGGATATCAGCAGTGATATTTAGGTTGTAGCATTATGGGTAACTTTGCTTCTTTTTATATTATTCAATAACAAAATAATACCATCTAAACTGTATACAGTGAGAATGTACTACATTCATAGGAAGGAAAGAAAACCAGTCATTTAAATTTAATTTTAATTAAAATAAATACATAAATTCAAATTCAAAAAGAGCTTACTGAACGTGAGAATGAAGAGATAAATCAATGGATCTTGTATTGGCCCTTCTCTGCGTTGTAGGGATATTACTTTCACACCGAAAATCCCTTCAAGGACTGGCCGGGAGCATTTGAAGAGGGCTTAAAAAGACTGAAGGAGGGGGACCTGCCCGTCACCATACTGTTCATGGAGGCGGCAATTCTTCAGGACCCTGGAGATGCAGAGGTATCCTATCCCCTTCGTCCTGCCAGGCTCACAAAGTGACTACGTGTAAATGAGGGACACAGGATGCCACAGAGTTCTACTGGGCTGCATTTTCTTCAGTTAAAGGTTCCCAAAGGAGTTAACCTGGTTTACTGTGCTGTGTGTTTGAAAGTTACAAATAGGTATACCTTTCTCTAACCAAATCTGCAGTATCTACAGTGCCCAAAATAAAAGGATGGGGACAAGAAATGAAAAACCAAAATTGCCAACCTAGAGGTTCAGCAATAGTTTTCAGGGGCCAGTGTATAGTTCCATCTAGGATTAGAGCCATACCCTATCTCACCCTTGATTTTACTCACTCATTGTTTATTGAGCACATACTATGTCCCAAGAATTGTGCCAGACATGGATTTCAAATATTGAGGAGCTGGAAAAAATGGAACCATTGAAAAGACACACTTGTATTCTATTTGGAGAGACAAGTAAATAAATCAATACAATGTAAGAAATGCAGTGTTAGAGTATGTACAGGATGGTAGGGGAGCAGAGAGCAAGGGTCCTAAGCCAGTCTTCTCCCACAATTAAGTCCAAAACTGAGCTTTGAAGGAGGGAGATTAATTAAAGACAGCAGGGGAGTCGAGATGTTAAGAGGCAGTGGTCTGTGAGTGGGCAGTGAGGCATGAAACATTGTGCCGGGTGGGGAGAGGAGAGGAGACAATGCCAGGAGAGGAGGTAGGAAGAGGTGGGTAAGAGTCTGAACTTCATGAAAGCAGGGGACTCTACTCAGCAGAGGGATATAATCAGATTTGCATGTTTGAATTGAAAAACCCCTTTTGCTGAGGTGTAGAAGGTGATGGAGACCGAGGCCAGGAGACCACCCAGGGAGGCTTCCATCATCCTATTTTGGTCCACCATGTTTCCAAACCAAACCTGTGAAGGCCTATAATTAGATAGCAGCAGGTGTAAAGTTTTAGTTCATGAGTAATTTTCAGGAATTGTCTTATAAAGAATCTTCCTTATAAGAAATTCACAGAAATTTTAGGGAGGGGTATACACGGCTCTGAGATGGCAGTATACAATAGTGGTTAAGCTTCTAGGCTCTGCTGGCCTAACTGTGTGGGTTCAAATCCCTGCTCTACCACTCATGAGCCATGAGCCATGTGATCTGGGACAAGTCATGTAAACCATCTCAGCTTCCATTTCCTCATATGTAAAATGGAAATCACATTACAATAACTATCTCACTGGGTGTTGTGAGGATTAAATTAGGTCATACAAATAAAGTGCTTAGTTCAGTGCCTGACACATCAGTAATTAGTCTTCATCGTTAGTTTGTATTTGGGATTTTTCTTGTATCGTTACTATTGACTGTACTTAAAGTCTGTATAGGAAGGACGAGTAAACTGATCACTAGGTTAAAGCCCTGGTGTCTTGTTAGTCAAAACGTTGACAGTGAAATGAGATTGAACTGAGAGTTGGAATTGTGAACCAAAATATTGAAACCCTGGAAGGTTAAAAAAGATGTATATACATTATTATCTCAGATTCATAAATGAGAACATTAGGGCACTGATTAACAAATGGATCCCAAACAAGGCCCCAGGGCCTCTGAATCTTGGAGACCCCTAAATTAAGATAATGGGCAATTTGTAAACAGTGAAAGTGACACCCTGCTCAAAGGCTAACAAGAAACCCCCAGAGAAGAACTGTTTCATCAATCTTAAGAAGCATTCTAAGATGTATGGAAGGTGAGCTCAAAATAGGGGCTGCTCTGTGTACGTCTGAAAGATTAAAGAGAAGTGCCGATATTGGGTGGGGGGGGAACAATCAGTATTTTTTATGAGTTGATATGGCATGGGTAATAGTAACCCATGATGGGAAAAGCCAATATAATTCTTACAGCATTTCAGGATGAGTGTAGGTATTTTCATGAATAGTCTTGCTTTAAAATGTCTGTAGGTGGGAGAACTATGCACTCTCCAAACCCTTTTAAATTCCTAAGACTCTAATACACCCCCATCCCCAGTAAATTTGAGGACAGTGTCGGCAATGAGAGGTTGGTTCATGTAGATTGCTCTTGTAATGGTGCGAGAATTATTGTTCTTATGAGTATATAGGGAGAAATTTCTTATATTAAAAACTTTCATTGTCGATATGAAATATGTGACCTGCTTAAAGACATTTGTCCCATTGTTGACAATAACACAGGGTGGGAGCAACCTTATAGCAGTAGGGAATTGGTTGAGTAAATAATGGAATATCCACTCAAAAAAATTTAAATTGAAAATTCTAAGTATCATGATTTTGTAAAACCATTAAAAACATTTATGATGCATGATAAAGTATAAGTGTAGGCTATAAAATTATGTCTGTATTATATTGCATTTTATATGTGCCTTATGCATTTTAACAGTGATATTAGAGCAGTGAACACATTGGAGTGGAAGCTTTTGTTTTCTTTTCCCTAGTTCCTAAATTTGTTTTACCTCTTATAATAACAGTCAGACTTGCATTTTTACAAGCTGATTTCATTTTGTACATCTTGAGATTCCTTACTATAAACTTTAGACTCTTCAGCTACATTTCTGGGTTATTTTTGCACCCCTTTTTCTGACAAATGCATAATTTTACATGTTTATCTGTTGGTTTTAAGACACCTAATATCATGAAATCTCGGATATTCAAATGTTTCCATGGGTCACAGGAGAATAAATCCTGAGAATTCGTAAGTAATAACAGAGGATCTTGACCCAGATGTCAGAAGAGCCTTTGGATAAAGAAATGCATGTGACATTTTTCCCTTTTACAAGACTCTCGCATCTCAGACAGGTTGCTCTGCACTGAGGAATCTAAAGCACAGGAGTGATTCTGCTTCCTCTTCCAATGTTGACCTTGGTTGTTTTTCGTAGGCATGGCAGTTCCTCGGGATAACCCAGGCAGAGAATGAAAATGAACAAGCAGCTATTGTCGCCCTCCAGAGGTACATGAAACTAAGTGCAAACTCACGGGCCTAGTGGGCCCTGGCTAATGGACTTCTGTTGTTTCAGACTTGTATTTTAACCCTTAGGTACATTATGAAGAATTTGGCCAGGATAATTTTAACCCTTAGGTACATTATGAAGAATTTGGCCAGTGTAATTTTAGCTCCTTGTGTCTACAGAGAATCTCCCAAGATAGTTTCAATGACCTATCAATACCAAAGTATCACTACCGAGCCCCTGAGTAAAGGTCTAGGCTACTTTGGCTGGATGTAGCATCACATTTTACTTGATTAGAGCCCCTATTTCAACCCTGAAAAAATAGCCCTACCAAATAGACTTCCCCTTTCCCTACTTAATATATAACCACCCCGCCTATATAATCTCTCGCTGAAGCACTGATGTAGGTACTGGGGGTTGCTACTCAAAGTGTTCTCCAGGGACTACTAGCTTCATTATCACCTTGGAGTTTGTCAGACCTGCTCAGGCTTGGGCCCACCCCAGGCCCACTATATTACATAATCTGCCTTCTGCCAGCTCCCCAGATGATTCTCATGTACATCAAAGCTTGAAAAGCCCCCACTAGAGGCCAGTGGAATAGCGTGAGGGGAGCAACTGTAGCCTGTGCCTCCTGCAAACCCACTTCAGTTGTCTAGAAACACAGGATTCTCCCTCTCCTTTATAAAACACTGTACAGCCTTTCATCTTTGGATATCCAAATTTAGCTCAAATCAGTTTGCTTTGTGGGTAAGATACGTTTACTATATTAATAGTAGAGCAGCACTGAAACAGTGATATCCCTGCCTCATGAAATAAAGTCCTAAGAAATTTTGTGCAAGGATTAGCCACCTTTTCTATAGTTTTTAAAACCATTTAGGGGAACCTGGGTGGCTCAGTCAGGTAAGTGTCTGACTCTGGATTTCGGTTCAGGTCATGATCTCACAATTGTGAGATTGAGCCCCATGTCCGGCTCTGTGCTGAGTATGTGGAGCCTGCTTGAGTTTCTCTCTGTCCCTCCCCTGCTCGCATGCTCTTTTTCTCTCAAAATAAATAAATAAATAAACATTTTAAAAAACATTTGTTAAATTACCAGATCTAGCACTCAGCAAGATGAGTTTTAACTTTCTTACAAATATACTTATGTCCCAATTTTGACATAGATAAATATGGTATTTTCCAGGGGCTTAATATAAACTTCGCAATGCTCTTGCACCATTTAATTAGTAAAGGCTTCAAATTTCCTAAAGAACTGTTAGAGTCAGTCTCAGAAAAAAATCTGAAATAGGCTTTTTATTTATTTACTTATTTATTTATGCCTTGATGCAGGTGCTTAGAATTACAGCCCAACAACTTGAAAGCTTTGATGGCTTTGGCTGTAAGTTACACTAACACTGGCCATCAGCAGGATGCCTGCGAAGCTCTAAAAAACTGGATTAAGCAAAATCCAAAGTACAAATACCTTGTGAAGAGCAAGAAAGGATCTCCAGGCCTTACCCGGAGGATGTCCAAGTCTCCAGTTGATAGGTATGCTTCTAACTAAATGACCGTGGGCAGTAAACACCCATATACACAATTAGTCACCTTAAGGGTAATTAACGAGCCTCACCACCAGCCATTCCAGAACGATTGTAGGACAACATCCTGCTAGAAGAGCATCTCTGATTAAAAAGATTGATGCTGAGAGCAGAACCAACAATTGGACACATGATCAACGTTGTAGTCACGCATAGGCGTTTATCTGAGTACCATAATTCAAAGCAAAGTGCTGTGGACATATAATTAACCTAAAATAAGTTACAAAATGCACCACATTTCATAAAGACTGAGAATTGGATATGAGTAAAAACGGAAGTCCTTTCTTCTAGGGTTTTGTTTCTATCAGCAATAAATCATGATGTTAAATTCTTTCTCATAGAGCCTTGGGGTTTTCCACATTGGCTCTCACAGGGTCAATGAAACTCTCCTTGGGAAGACTTGACTTAGTACAGTCTTGTTTCTGTGTATGACAAAATACTTCATGAAAATCAGCAGGTATTTTTTAATGTGCAGTATTAGTCCTCTCATTAAGGGAATATATTTTAAGCAAGATTTTTCCAGTTTGTAATGTTCTCTTAGAACAGTGGACATAATAGTAAATAATATATGTTCAGACTATTTGGATTATAAATCTCATTTTTTCCCTTGCAGCTCTGTTTTGGAAGGAGTTAAGGAATTATATCTGGAAGCTGCCCACCAAAATGGAGATATGATTGACCCAGACCTACAGACAGGTCTGGGGGTACTGTTCCACCTGAGCGGAGAATTTAACAGAGCAATAGATGCATTTAACGCTGCCTTAACTGTTCGGCCAGAGGTAAGTGCCCAACAAGAAACCATAAAGTTCTCTGTTAAAAAATAAGTTGCCGCAGGCTACACTTTGCACATTTCTGCTACACCTTATTTGCCTGCATCCAATGGTTTAAAAATTATGAGTACTAATGATATGCTTCTGTGGCTGTTAATACTTGAGTACCTAAAATAGAAACATGAACTACCTGACAGCATCAAATGATAGCTGCTCTTTGATGAATGAAAGTCATTTCACAAAGCTGTCCGTAAAATCATTTGAGTAATTTACCACTGTCATGGTCCCCATCCATGAGCACTGGATAAATTTTTCGCCACCATCCTTCTTCTGCAAGAAATATGGGAGTACTCTGTCACCGTGACTCGTACTGGTTGTTAGTTCTAATTTTGTCATCAGGACTATTCATTATGGAACCGTCTCGGGGCAACCTTGGCGAATGGAGACCGCAGTGAGGAAGCTGTGGAGGCCTACACACGAGCACTGGAGATTCAGCCAGGCTTCATCCGATCCAGATACAATCTGGGAATAAGCTGCATCAATCTGGGCGCCTACAGGTGAAGTATGGTCACAGGCTGAGAACCATGAGCCACATGCAGGGCTGAGGTGAAAGATTGTTTCCCAGTGAAAATACCTCCTTTTGTAGGAGTAACCCTCCTCCTCTTGTCAAGGGAAAATTTGAACCCTCGGATCCTGGGGCCTGTTGCTGCAGGAACAGTGTGCTTCAGTGTTTCTCAGCCTGTGGCGAACAGCGATCATGGAGGCAGCTTGTGAAATGTAGATTCCCAGGCCTCTCCCCAGAGATTTCCATTCAGTCAGCCTGGGTTGGGACAAGTTAGTAACACTTCCAAGGGCAAGTGTTTGAGAAACTTGAACATTCCAACCCTTCATTTCCCAAATAAGCAAAAAAGAGAACCTTGGGGGATAGGGACAGGGAAACCAACAAGATGAGTTAAGAAGGTCCAGGGTCAGTTTTTGGCAAAGCACAACAAAAAGTCCAGGTTTTCTAAAACTACTTTGCCAGTAAAGTTGGCTAAAAAATTATTTTAAGAAAAAATTTTAAATGGTGCGTTTGTGGTTTAAAATGTCTTGTTCTGTCATGATTCCTCATCATCAGGTCTATATCATATATACTATTTTTTATGCATCTACAGGGCCCATAAATGACCTTTATTTTTTTTAGGTAATGAAAGTATAGGTAATTTTTCCTTCTTTAGCTTTCTACTTTTTCGACTTTCTAAATAAATAGGTATTATTTTTGTAATTGGAAAAAAGAGAATTGTTAGTTTTAAATCCCACAAAAAAATGTAACCCTTTCTCATTCTCAGAAAAAGCCTGGCTTTTAGAATCAGACAAGCTCGGATTCAAATCACAGCTCTGCCATTTACTGGTTTTGTGATTCTGGGCACATAACTGTGAGCCTCAATTTCTTCACCTGCTTAAAAACAAGTGGTGATAATATTTATCCCGCAGGATTATTATGCAGGTTAAACGTAATTGCCTAGCACAGAACAGTAGTCAGCATTTATTATTATGATTCTGATCATTGCCATCATCATCAGTATCCTTATTATCTATTCAGATAAGTCATCAGAGAGCTACATAACTGGCTTGCAATCCCTTTGACATCTGAAAAATTGCTGTTTCTGAACTTCCTTGGGGATTGTGCCATTGGCAAATATTGACGTTTCAGAAATTGGTTGCTACATTTATACTAGAAGAATCTTAGAACATTAGTCACTGGATTATACCCGTCCTCCAAGAGGACCTTGTTCAGGTTAAAACCAGGAATAGCTGAGTGACTCTGCAACTGGTTTGCTTTATTTCATGGGCACTGTGAAGTGTGCGACTGCAGAGACCCTCCTTACATCAGCTCTGCAAAGGGTCACGGGAGAACCTTTGCTGCCCCCTCGCACATCAGCTGTCAAAGGCCTGGCAATGTCCATTTTGGATATGAAGTTCATTCTGGTCTCATCTGATTTTCCTAACCCGATTTTATCTTTACCCCTTTTAGTCACTTAACTTTCTAACTATGTCATATAGATGTATTTAATAAGATACCTTAGGTCCTTTGTTGGAACAGGGAGAGATGTAAATAAATATGTATGTACATGTAGTCATATTAACTTCTATCAGAGGAGGCTTTTACAAGGCTTCTGGTTGAGTAGTTCTTAACTGTAACTCCTCGTTACAGTGTAGAAAACAGTACTTGAGATGCCAATAAAATACTTTCTTGGCACTTACATGTATAAGCCTCAGTAGGGCACCCGCTTGCAGGAGGCCTTGAAGGTCCATGATAGGTAGAAATGGGCAACTCTACCGGGAATGGATTTTTAATCCTCAAGCAGAAAGTCACCTGTACAGGAGCAAGTCAATTTTAGAGTTGCCATATAAAATACAGAATTCCCAGTTAAATTTTAATTAGATAAACAGCAAATATGTTTTTAGGGTAAGTATTTTCCAAATATTGCATGGGACATGCTCATACTAAAAATTATTGTTTATCTGGTATTCAAATTTAACTGTGCATCCTGTATTCTTACTTGGTAAATATGGCAACCTTGATCAAATGGCTACCTAAAAATTTCAAAACATCTCAGCTAAGCTCTGTGGGTCCTTTATCGTCATGCTAGATGTGGGAAATTTTTATCAGTACTAAATATTTTGGGGTTTTTTTCCCCCTGAGAAAAAGAAGACCACCAAGTGAGACATAAACCTTAAATGAATTCTGAAAATAAGTTTAACTCGAGGTGTAAGTGGATAGTTAGGAAATAATAACCCTCAATAGAGATGTGGCTGAGAAGAAGAGCCAAGACCTGGTTCAGATACTTCCATACCCACCAGAGTCTTGGAACTTCTCCCTCAAGGGCTGCAGGTGTCTATGTACATAGCTATGACACTTGTTTGTCATCGCACATTTTCTTTTTTGTTTGTTTTTTAGAGAGAGGGAGAGAAAACGTGAGTGGGGAGAAGGGTAGGGGGAGAGAGAGAGAGACAGTCTTTTTTTTTTTTTTTTTAACCTTTATTTATTTTTGAGACAGAGAGAGAGCATGAACGGGGGAGGGTCAGAGAGAGGGAGACACAGAATCTGAAACAGGCTCTGGGCTCTGAGCTGTCAGCACAGAGCCCAACGCGGGGCTTGAACCCACGGACCGCAAGATCATGACCTGAGCCGAAGTCGGCCGCCCAACCAACTGAGCCACCCAGGCGCCCCGAGAGAGAGACAGTCTTAAGCAGGCTTCATGCTCAGCGCAGAGCCTGACGTGGGGCTCAATCCCATGACCCTGGGATCATGACCTGAGCTGAAATCAAAAGAGTGAGATGCTCAACTGACTGAGCCATCCAGGCACTCCTGTGATTGCACATGTTCTATAAAGAGTCAAAGCAAGTCCCCAGTACTTTATACAATTGAAATAAGGAAAGGAAATTGTTGGCGTGAAATGTGTAGCTCAAAATGCTACCCCTCTGTCAGTAGGAGCTCCAAAGGATCTTAAAATTATCAAGAGTGAGGACTCTTTTTAATGAAAACATAAATCACATCCCCTTTCATGTTAATGTTTTTAGTATTAATATAATGAGGGAAAGATATTATAAAATGAGGAATGCTTTTAAATGAATGCACTTTATTAATCAAGACATACATGAACAGCTTATTCATATATATGTGTGTGTGTAAACCATTTAAAAACTATTCATACATATACATGTACAATCTTCTAAATCCCCCAGAAGGACTCTGTGTTCCCAAGTTGGAGAACAGATTTAGACTATCTTCATGGGGACCGCTTCACGTTGCCTGGCAAAGTTAGCATTTAGACTATTCTGGTACTCTCCCTGTCCCTCAGAGACCACTGCCACACATGGGGCAGCTAGGAACAGCCTGTGCATGAGGAGATTCTGGGGTCTTTCTCCCCCAGAGCTCTTACGAGCCTAGGATGATGAGAGGAAATGGAATTCTTGTCATTTGAGCTGCCATCCTGGAACAAGGAAGCCAGAAAGGGCCTCCAAAGTAAACCCCACATGTGCATCTGTTTATAAACCCTCCTCTCTTGCTTGATTACTAAACATCCAAAAGAGAAGATGATTAGAATCCCAATCCCTTCCATTAGCCAGGTTGCCAAATACAGTGGAACCATTTCCCAGTTGCCATTTATTTCCAGGCAGTCTAACAATACAGATGAACCAATGTCTAGATCATGTTCATTGGAATCAGAAGTCCAGCCTCACTTCAAAGCTTCTTACCAGATGCTTAATAATGACCTTGTGGGATTAAGTGGGATCAAATGTGTGAAAAGCTTTTAAGAAGAGTAAAGCAGATACAAATTAAAGCAGTGTCATCATTCTTAGCAAAGACCAGTTTGTCTGATACAGAATTCATGCTTCTGGGGACAGAGGTCCTGAGAGTGCAGACAGAAAGCACACTGGGTACATGAGCAAGAGAGCAGTTGTGGACAGAAAGAGCTGGAAGGTTCACAGACTTGGTGTTCTCAGGACTCCTTTGCACTTTTAACAATTATCAGGCACCTCCAAGGGCTTTTAGGTGGGTTGTATCCACCAATATTTACCATATTAGAAGTTAAACTGAGAAAGTTTATAAGATTCATTTAAAAATAATAATTAACTACATGTTAACATAAATTAGACATTTTATGAAAAATAATTATTCCCCAAAACAAAAAAATGTTTAGCGAGAAGAGTGGCATTCTTTTATCATTTTTGCAACTTTTAAAAATATCTTGCTTAGGGGCGCCTGGGTGGCTCAGTCAGTTAAGGACCAACTTTGGTTCAGGTCATGATCTCATGGTTCATGGGTTCAAGCCCTGTGTCAGTCTCTGGGCTGACAGCTCGGAGCCTGGAGCCTGCTTCAGATTCTGTGTCTCCCTCTCTCTCTGCCCCTTTCCTGCTCGTGTTCTGTGTCTATCTCAAAAATAAATAAAAACTTTTTTTAATATCTTACTTAATAGAAGACAGATTCTCATATCTGTCTCCACATCCAATCTATTGGGATTTTACATATTGTGTAATCACTGTACAATTCCATTGTACGTTCGTGAGAAAATGAGAATAAGGTAAAATAACATCTCGGAATTGTAAAAATAATTTTGACCTCACTGATCCTAGAGTTCCCCGGACCACACTTGGAGAACTAGTGATCTGATTTAATAAAAGATTTCACATAAATTGATCCAACTGTACCTCACACAACAAGATTTTAAAATGACTTCTTGGGGCACCTGGGTGGCTCAGTCAGTTGAGCGTCTGACTTTGGCTCAAGTCATGATCTCACAGTTTGTGAGTTCAAGCCCTGCAAGGGGCTCACTGCTCAGCGCAGAGCCTGCTTCAGATCCTCTGTCCCTCTCTGTCTCTCTCTCTTTCTCTCAAATAAATAAATTTTAAAATGACTTCCCATAGAACAGAACAGAGAGACAACTAACAAGGGCTTCAACTACATGTGGCCGTGGGAAGGACCAAGTGGGGAAAAGACATTAGAGAGTGGATTCCACGTGGCTCAGTGAGATGCTGGGGCAAGGGCAAGAATAGTTGAAGATGGCATTAGGTTTTGGTGCTGGTTGGATGGTGATGCCATGAACAGAAATCAGGAGAACCAGTTGTAGGTTTCCCCCACCCCCATCCCATTTTCCATATTCTAAAATGAAGCATCTTTTTTTTTAATTTTTTTAATGTTTATTTATTTTTGAGAGACAGAGCACAAGCAGGGGAGGGGCAGAAAGAGGGAGACACAGAATCCAAAGCAGGCTTCAGGCTCTGAGCTGTCAGCACAGAGCCCGACACGGGACTCAAACTCACAAACCACGAGATGATGACCTGAGCTGAAGTCGGACGCTTAACCGACTGAGCCACATAAGCGTCCCTAAATACCAGGTGTTAACAGAACTTCTAAGTGGAGATAACCAACAAATTATTAGAATCAGAGTCACAAAAGGGAAGAACTGGAATGAACTTATATCACCTAGACCATTTGGAGATGAAGAAAGTGAAGCCCTGATAGTAACTTGCTGACATCCCCAATCCCTTCTGGAACAGGGTGGGGTATTAATAAATGCATATGTTTAAAAGGAAAAAAAATAAATGAATAAAATGAGTTCTATTATCCCTATTATACAGTTGGGGAAATAATAAATTTGCCTAAGGCTAAATGCTTAGGATTCCAACCCAGATGTTCCGAGAGCAAATCAATTCAGCCCCAGCCGCCTCCCATATTACTATCACTAATAGGAATAGTTAAGCCACTTTGTTTCTGAGTAGGGCCAGATGCTTCCTCTTCAACCCTAGTTGTATAATTCACATTTGCAAATGGATTCCTCTTCAACCCTAGTTGTATAATTCACATTTGCAAATGGATTCTGTCTTTAAATTACCCCTGAGGTAGGGGGAAAAGGAATGCATTAATGAGTTAGCAATGGTTTTGCTATTACTCTTTCTGTCTCACATGACATTCTTAAAATAAAATTCCATTTTTCTTTCTGGTTTTGCTATACTGAACAATGATTTTTCACAAAAGAACAATGAGACAACCAGAAGGTTGTTCCTCTGATGATCTAAAACACCTCAGAGAGGTGATTTAGGGTTTTGAACTAAAAGAAGTTAATCCATTTTTGTTTTTTAAGTTGCTAACTCTGAAATTTGTTGCATTTTTAAATGTCTGTTTTTCTACCCTCTTAGAGAAGCGGTCAGCAATTTTCTCACTGCCCTCAGTTTGCAAAGAAAAAGCAGGAATCAACAGCAAGTTCCTCATCCTGCAATCTCTGGGAATATCTGGGCTGCCCTCAGAATCGCACTTTCTCTGATGGACCAACCAGAACTCTTCCAGGCGGCTAATCTCGGTGACCTGGATGTCCTCCTAAGAGCTTTCAACTTGGATCCTTGAAGGAAAAGAAAAAAAAAAAAAATTAAAAATGATAAATCCTTATCTGTGTAATTGTACTAAGAAATGCAAAACTATTTTATTATGAATTCCAAAAAGGATAAAACCAGATGTCCAAAAGGCCATGGTGATATGACACAAGGGAACTCCTACAGACGATGCCCAGTCTCTGTTCAGATTCAAAAGCACAAAATGTTGTACATAGAGTCAAGGTTGGGCTCAGAAGAATAACTGAGAAACACAAAGACAAACCAAGATAAAGTAACCGTGTGTGAATACTCTTCACAAGCTGCAAGCATATTCAAAACACGTCCTTTGGGGTTTTTGTCCTCACTTTTGCAGCTGATGACACACCTAAGGAACTTGCTCATAGGACACCTGGAGAAAGCACTGCCTCTGATCAGGGAATTCTGACTGTTTCTGAACTACCCCCTGCAATTCCCCCTTTTACAACGTAGTTTGGGCCAAGGTGCATGCACATATATTAACCCTTGACTAAAGAGAGGCATTGCTTAGACCTGTTCCGATTTTAACTTTTACTGTAGCCCTTCGACTCCAGAGAGGGAGCTTTGCTGGCAAAAGCACTTTTTGCACTAGAAATTTTTGCTGTTCCCAATCAAAACTTTTCTGGGACTGTATATACGCACTTTAATATCTTATTTATGCCTTGCTGGAGTTTTGTTCCGTTGCTCCAATTTTTAACTTAGGGGTGAAAGATTCAAGAACTCGGCCTTGTTAGATCAATGGACCAAATAAAAATTCCTGAAAATAGTTTTTCATAGTGTAGAGTTTTGAAGGAGTTTTTCTCAAAGCAGATAGGACACAGGGTGTAAATATGTCAAACACAGATCTTATTCACATGCTTTCTGGGACCGTATGAACTTAAGCAAGAGACATTGTACTGTCCCTTCATGCATTCTCTGCAGGGAGTAATTTGGATGATTATGGGATTTCTATAGAGTTAACATTAACTTGCTTAAATGTCATACTTTACTTGCTTTCTGACTGCCCTGCACACCAATATTCCTTTTAAACTGTTAATATTTTAAATAGTATTTCGTAAGAGTGATACATTTTTTCCTAAAAATTAAGTGTTTTCTTAGTTCCATAATAATCTGCATTGCTCTCCCTTCTGCATTCTAATTGATAGAAGATCAATATTTTCTAGCTGAATCTCACTGAATGTCAGTGGTTTAATATGAAAGATGCATGCTCCTTTGGCTCTCATTTGGAACATTTATCAAGTATCAGGAACCTTCTGTCGGTAGTGGTGTTTTATTTCATTGATTACATTCTACTCACTTCTGCAGGGTGTGTTGTGCCCTGTTGGGGCTTGGTGATTATTTGGATTGACATCATTTTTTAAAGAGTTAGAAAAATTGTTTGCAAAATGCTAACCAAAACATAAGATCGCCAGTGTCCAATTCTAGCAAGTTGTTCTAATAAGTGGTCCCATTCTTCTTTATTGTTTCTCCTTCCTTTCTTCCTTCCTTCCTTCCTCCAGAATCTTCCCCAAAGCAATCTGATCCCAACTTTTTCTTCGTGTTCTTTGGTTAATAGTAGCTGGTTACTCTCATGATTATAGTTACCAAGCAAACAGCATTTGAGTCAAGACAGTTTAATTGACTGGAGAGTTAGCTTCTCCTGGTGAGGGCGGTGGAGGAGGGGAGCGGGGTGTGCAGGTAGAAATCCTCTCCTCTATTACCTTGGAAGTTCCTCAGGTAGGAAGGGGCCTCAAGGAAACAGGAAACCACAAATCCTTGAAGTTCACGTGTGTTATAACGACAGAGAGTTTATAAAGACGAAGAGTTTATAAGGTTTATAAGGACAAAGAGTGGAGAGCCCTGTGGTGTGCCGGGCTTTCATCTTCACTGTCGAAGCTCACTTGGGCAAAGGTGATGCCCCCAGCTGGACAGCAGGAGGCAGAGGCATTAAGGCATTCACCATTGGGCAGTAGTGACAACCCAGTCTTTGCCTACTTCCTTCCAGTCTCAGCAGCAAATAAAGCTCAACAATATTTTCAAGAATATTCTTTATAATTTTAGAATCCTAGAATTCAGTCTAGAAAGGACTCTCAGGGCCAGAGTCCAAGTTCATGGCAGCTGCCTGCTTGAATATCCCTGAGAGAAGAACATCCATTCCATGCATGTCGCTCCCGCCAATTCCCGTGCGTTCACTGGCTGACTAGCTGATTTGCATCCATCGTAGTCCATTAGGAGCCTCTGAACACAGGATTCAAAGCCAGCTTTGCAGGTTTCTGTTTATGATGCCACTCTATACTTTCAACAGTAACCGAATTTGCAGTAATAACAATAGGCTGTTTTCTTAGATTTGTTGGCCCTACATGCATGACATCAGTTAATAGTTTAAAGCCTGACAGTAGGGTAAATGCAGGATACTTTGATTTAATTTGATTGTTGCTAAGTGGTGATAAATTTTGCAGCCCAAGTTTGATTTTGCTGTCAGAATACCAAGTGAATTCAGAGGAGAGTAGACAGTTTTCCATTCCCATCATACTTGGATAATTTCAGTAGCACTTTCTTCAATATATCTAGTGTCCATCAGAACCAAGATTTTCATAGTCTGTTGCCTATCAGGAAGTGCAGAATTATTGCCCAAGATATTTTTCAATAGTATTTTTAAACAAAATTAAGTAAAAACAGTTACTAAAAAATAAGTGAAAGTTTATAGAAATCAGAGCACCACCAAAAATTAGTAAGATTTTAGAATGATCTTTATTGTATGCATTTTTCAAGTATATACACATTTTTTTAAGACAGAACTGGTTTTGGTATCTTACCCTGGTGGTATGAAATTGTCATTTATTCTTTCCATTTCAAAAGGCAGGGTGTCCTTGGTTCCTGTCTAAGGCACCCTGGGAAGGCTTTGAGTTCCTTTTTTCTGAGAGTCTTACTAAGTAAGCCTAAGATCTCTTAGAGGATGGTACTGGTTTTCTAGAATGGCCCTTCAGTTGCATGGATGTAACTTTTAAGAACTTATTTTCATTGGCAGATTGGATGAGAATGCAGAGAAATCCAGTGATCACTGCTGAATTTCAAGATATGTTACACCTATGTCTAGTGGGCTATTTCTACGTGCTGTTGTACCTTGACAGTGGGGATGAGGCTTCCTCTTAAGGTCATTCCCCATGACACCTAAAGAAAGGCAGATATTGTCCATCAGGAAGCTTTTAGCTATGAGCTGTGCTTTCTCAGCCAATCTGTATTTGAGCTAGAATGGCAAATTAGAGACACTTCACTGGGCTAGAATGTGCAGGACATACTCACCTTCAGAGTTGGATGCCACTCTTCTCCTTTTCTTTAAAGGGAACTATTATGTTGTATCTTGGGTCCATGTCTAGATACTCATACTAGGTAAGTCTTTCTAGTATATTCCTGCTATACAAGCAAGACTTGAACACAAGTATAGCTAGTCCCACATACAACAGGAGTTCCCAAAATCTCTTCCATACACTTTATCCATGAGCTCTTTGGGAATGTAGAGAAAGCAAGATGGTCATTTTGTGTCCCTTCCTCATTTGCCCCTGAATCAGTTCCACAAGACTAGACTGCACTTTAAGTTAGTGGTTGCTATTGTTTTATACCTTGAAATGATTCTGAAAGGATTCTAGAAACAGGGTATTCTGAAGGTTTCATTTGTGTACCAATTTTTTTGAGTCCTCATATTTTAGAAATTATTAAACATGCACACACATGATTTCAACTTTGTAAAATGATTTCAAATTCATTCCGTCTCCCGATTTTACTGCACAGTTTCCCTGTCATCTCAGTATTTATAGAACTGGTTGAAATTAAACTGTTTTGAACTAAGAAGTAGATAGATAGATATATATTTTTTTAAAGAGTGTTCATAGATGAACTCTGGCATAAGGTTTGTAAAAAGGCAATTTTTAAAAAATAAAACGTATAACCTCAGGTAAAAAATAACGCATGCATTAGTACTTGCAAATCTGCCTACTCAAATATTAACCAAAGCATGCAAGATAACTGTACTGAATGTAAATTTACCCAGTGCATGGTTAAATCTCATAGGGTAGCCTATTTTTCCTTGTTTCTGAGCAAGGAAACATTTTCATGAACTTTGCGTTATAGTTTTACTATTTGCTTTTAATATCTTCTCGTCAAGACTGTTTTCCTGCTATCACACTACACTGAACTTTACAGATATTCACACATCTGGCTTATGCAGTGTTGCAGCCAGTGCCAAATGAATCTACTGAGGAATCCAGGTACTTAGACATCTAAACAAGTTTTAAACCAGTTGAGGCACAACAGATCCAAAACTCAAACAAAATCCGTGTGTCTGAACACTACTAAATGCAATTGTGTTGATTGCCTCCACAGAGTTTTGGGTTCAAAATTCTGAATCGTGCATTTCAAATATTTTCTAAAATGTAGGAGTAAATTAGAAATACTGACCTTCTAAATAAGGTGGGAAGGTTGGGGTAATGTCAGGCACATGAAAACCACCATAAGGCAAAGTGGACGTGACGGCTTAATTTGCACAAATGTTACATAGTGAGTGTGTGGGTGTCACACCATTGTCCTCAACATGGCCCTATTTATTTGATAAGTGAGTGAGCTACGTGGGCCACATCCCTTAAGAAACTGGACTTGGTCTGTATGTCTAAAAACACTGAAAGTCAGAGATAATGAGGTGATTTCATGGTCACTCAGAATGAACTTGGAAGTCCTCTCACTGCCTTTTTCTGTAACCCCTGCTTCATGAAAAAATAAGGGCAAGGAGACCAGAAATGGAGGGAGCAAAGCTCACTAAGACAAAGCTGGGGGTGAGTCTTATGTTGCTAACAGCTTTGTCACCATCTCACACACCGCCAAACACACACATATAAGCTCAAAGACGGAAATCCTCAAACTCCTAGCAAAGACTCATGTGTGGAGGCATTAAACAGTTAAAGAGGAGAAAAACCAGAAAATCAAAAGTGTGAAGTTTAACAACCTCTCACGTGGTATTTTGCCTTGAATAAAGTTTCCACTCCCTGTGACCTCTGCAGACTTACCAAAATAACACACTCTAGAAACCAGTGCCCCAATCTCAGAACTGTTGTCTCAGGACCTTCTCTACAAGAGAAAACTAACTTGCAGTGTTGCAGGGTGTGCATGCAAAACCCTGACAGGCTCTTCAGGACACTTTTAGAAACCCGCATTCGAAACACTATGAAGATGAAAAAACAGCAGGCAGTTCTTTGCTCAACAATAAAATGTGTGTCGTTTTTTTTTTCTTTGAATTTCTTGGAGAGGGGAAATGGACTGACAAAACAATAGTAAGGGATATACATACACACTCAGCTAGTTTGGCATTTTCACTGAGATATGTAAAAAATTTGCCTAGATACCATAAAGAATTGCACAATGCGAGAAATGGTTCATGATTGAATATGTTGCCAGTAGTTAAAGGAAATAAAGCAAACCTAAATTTTTACCAATGTCCCCCCATATCACTTGACTCAAACCCTCTTCAACTTTCATTGCCCAAATTTGTTTACATTAGTTGGAAAAAAAAACCTGATTAATTTAATAAACTTTTTACAAACTATAACAGGCATTTATTAACTATTTAGAAAAGACGTTTCTATATATTTTGTATATCTACAAATATTGCATATCTAGTCTAATCTAAAAATATTAAGACAAATGGCAAATTCTTCTGTGATGCTTCTCTATGCTCAATAATGTTTAAAATCTTGGGATTTCATTTTTAAGCTGAAATAGATAACAAAAAATTTAACTTTAAATGTTTACATTGAGTTTTTAAGTTAAAACCAACCCAAATTAAGTGACCTATAGTAAATTAATGGCAATGGGGTGAGGGTGTAAAAGTTACGGGCATACTATGTGATAATGTATCTGTATTTAGTGAAATATTATGTATCATAGCACAACTCTGTTGGATAATAAGGCTTCATCTTAGTATTTCCCTGCATTGCTCTTTGAAATAAAACTACTACCATAAAAATAACCTATCATATTGATGTGTTTAATTTACTCCTTTGGCTTATAATTTGCAAAGTACCAAGATTAAGGTAGTATTTTTGTACTATTATTGGAAGCATGCCTTCCCTTTTTCACATTACTAAATTGTATTTATATTTGTGCAATTTTAAACTATGTTTTCAAATAAACTTTGTCTGTGGCTTCAAGGTCTTTTGAGAAATCTTTCAAAATGGGATTTGGGGGTCAGAATTGCTTCAAATCATATATAATCCAATTTGTACTATTGGTAAAAAAGGTCTTTTATTGAATACCACCACATATGATGTTGCATGAGCTATCTGGAAATCAAGAATGCATTTTTACATATAAAACAAAACTTTAAAATCTTCTTCCTTTGTTAATTTTTTAAGAGTAAAATATTTAACCTGAAATTGGATTTTGTGATTTTTTTTTTTTTAGAATAAAAATATTAAAATATATTTCAGTTTTAGGGTCTGGTTTTTTTTTCTTTTCTTTCTTTTTTTAATCAGTCAATAAATATTTGAGGTTCTATTACGTGCACGTACTGTTCTAATTCAGGAATGGTAAGTAAATCAAATCAAACTTGCCCTTGAAGAGCTTAGATTTCTGTGAGGGATCAACAAATACTTTAACACATAAGGATGTCATGTGCCAAAAACTGCTAGAAGGACAAGGCAAATGAGGTATTATGAGAGAAACTGGGGGCTCCTTTTTATCCATAGATGGTCAGGAAAGATTTCTCTTAGGTGACGTTTGGGCTGAGCTTTGAACACCAAGAAGCCCACCAAGTGGCACTGGGAACAGCTCTTTGAAATATTCTCAGCAGAGCCAACAGCTACCATAAGACACCAAGGCAGGAATGAGCTTGGTGTGTTCAATGAGGAAGGAGCCCAGGATGGCGAGCGCTGTGAGCTGGGGAGACCTTAGGAGATGCCCTGGCAAAGCAGGAGATTGTTGGTGGCCTTCCTGGAGCACATAAAGGGTGGATTTGCCCTCAAGCAGAGAAGGGATGCCACCAAGACAGATGTTTCTGTTTCCAGAATGTTTACTAATGAAGTCCTTGAGTGGTCAGGTTGGTGATGCAGGAACAATAGGCTTGGATGAAGAGAGCTACACAGGCACACTGAGCACCCCCTTCTCCCTCTTCACTAAGTCCTCTTGCTATAAGCCAACAACCTGGTGGAAGTTCATTTTCGCCTCTATCAAATCAGGCTGTACCTCCTTCTTTCCCACTTCACGGTTATTTCACCCAGCGGTGAATTGTGGCTCCTCTCCCGACCCCTTGCATAACTTAAACCTTTTATTATGTCTCTTAATCCTTTTTAAGCGTGAATTCTATTTCCTCAAACAGCTGCTTCACTCCATGCGTATACATGAAAGCACCCCAAGGTTTGAAATGTTTTTCACATTCCTTTACAGGGCTCCTCACAGTAATGCCTTACCTATCCAGTACTTTAGGGCTCACAAGGACGTATGTATTTTTTTTCCTTACTTATACCTCATAATAAATAATGCTGCCTGAAAGGAGGTTAGAGGGGGAGTGAGCCAAAGCATAAGAGACTCTTAAAAGCTGAGAACAAACTGAGGGTTGATGGGGGGTGGGAGGGAAGGGAGGGTGGGTGATGGGTATTGAGGAGGGCACCTTTTGGGATGAGCACTGGGTGTTGTATGGAAACCAATTTGACAATCAACTTCATATATTGAAAAAAATAAAAAAATAAAAATAATGCTGCCTGGTTATCAATTTAATGAATCAGAACCTTGGAAACTGACAGTTAATTTTAGTATTTTGATCTATGGAATTAAGCCATTTGATTCTTAGGAGGCCCCCTGCTTGAGTTTGCTCACCTGAGTTTAGAAGGGTGGAGACCAAGCAGTGCAGCCTTCCCAGGCCAAGGTCTTTGAAAAGGAAAAAGAAAGGAAGCTAACACTGAAACCTGCCATGTGCCACATTCCTACACCATTATTTCTACTAATGCCATTTTAACCCTAATGCACACTCAGGTCCTCTGCTTCTCCCCTCCTAATAATACACACAGTCCATAATTAATATTATTGCAAATGATGAACATAATAGCAAAAACTGCGCCAGGTGGAAGAAAAACTGCTTACCGATTAAGAACTGACTAAAGATCACATCTACTATTAAAAACTGCAAAAACTGGCCCAGGAAAAAGTAAGCTTGAGAGAAATCTTACCAAGACGATGGCTAAGAGTGCTTACAGGAAAACTGGCTACTGATTCAAAAAAATGACAAAAGAACAAAATCTTGACAAAATCTAGAGTGGCAAAATTTGACCTGGTAAAGGTGGACCCGCTGGAAATCATGGCCACAAAAGGGACTCTGCAATAGGAAAAGTTCTAATAGGGAA
Source organism: Panthera pardus (assembly GCF_024362965.1). NCBI lineage: Eukaryota > Metazoa > Chordata > Mammalia > Carnivora > Felidae > Panthera > Panthera pardus. The sequence continues at coordinate 86,330,628 of NW_026526721.1, forward strand.
AATGTGATGAGGACCAAAAGCTGAAGACTCAGGCTGTCTTCACAAAATTTACAGAACTGAGGGTGCCCAGGTGGCTTAATTGGTTAAACATCTGACTCTTGGTTTGAGCTCAGGTCATGATCTCGGGGTTTTGTGAGTTCAAGCCTTGCATTGGGTTCTGCACTGACTGTGCAAAGCCTGCCTGGGATTCTCTCGATCCCTCTCACTCTGCTGCTCCCCCACTCGTGCTGTCTCTCAAAATAACTTGAATTGATACCAATTAAACTAATTTCATTAAAATAGAAAGGAAAATATAAAAGCTTGGAGAGAGTTCAACTGGATAACTGTTTCACACCTCCCCTCGCCTCGAATCTCCAATCTCCCCCACCCATGGTCCCTCCAAGCTGAGGATCTCACTTCTTACTTCCCTGAGCAAATTAAAGCAGGCAGGACAGAATCCCCAGACTCTCAGTGCTCCCACTCCTCACAGCCGCATCTGTCTCTGTTATCTCTGCCTTCCTCCTGTCCCCAAAGACTTGCTCCCCAGCCGGTGCCTAAAGTCAGCTCCAACTGAGCACGAGATCCCGTCACCTCTTGCCTGCTCAAGGGCAGCAAACAGCAATTCTCACCTTTCTGTCCTACATCCTCAGTATTGGGCCTATTTGACCATCTTATTTCCCATATTTAAAAACAAAAACTTCTCTTGTTCCCAGCCCACGTCCTGTCAGCCACCATCTCTTCTTTGCTTCCCTTTGTGGCAAAATTCCCCAAAGAGTGGTTTGCATTCATCTTCTGCAAAAAGTTTAGAAGGGTGGAGACCAAGCAATGCACCCCTCCCCACCCCCCAAACTGTCCCCATGGAGATCACCCATGACCTCCAACTTGATCAATTGTGTAGTCAACTCATCTGACTTAACCTACCACAGTTACTTGACAGTTGGTATCTGTTGCCTCCACTTGGCTTCCACTTGCATGCACTGTTCTCTTGATTTTTGCCTACGTTGGTGTTCTCTCCTCTCAGAGTCTCCTTTGCTGGCTCATCTTCTCCTGGACTTCTTATATTGAGCCTTTGCTCAGTCCCTGGACCAGTTCCATTTCCTGTCTTCCTCCATTGATGATCATACCCAGTCCCTGGTTTAAATGCCATCTTTAGTTTTTTTTTACTTCAGTCCAGACTTTTCCCTCAAAATCCGGAGTTGTATATCCAGCTTCCCACTCAACATCAACCACGGAGATCTAACAGGCATTTCAAATTCAACACATCCCAAACTTGCGATCATCTTTTCCCATCAATACCCCCCAATCCCACCAAGCCTTCCCTATCTTTGTTGATTGCAACTACATTCTTTAGTTGCTCAGAGGAAGAACTTTGGGGTCTAGCTTGGCTACTCTCATTCCCTCACATGCCACGTCCGGCCCATCAGGAAATCCTACTGGCTTTACTTTCACATGTATCCAGAATCTGACTATCCTTGCTACCTCTACTGTTACCATCCCATCTATGTGAGCCATCATCCTAGCTCACCTTGCTTACCACAGTAGCCTCTACTTCTATCCTTGCCTCCTATCAGCTAATTTAGAGAACTATCTTCCTGAAACTTTGGTCAGATCAGATCATTGCTCTACTTAAGAGCCTATAAGGACTCCCAATGGCACTCCAGAGTCAAGCTCTTCCAATGCCTCCTGGCTCAGGCAATCTGGCCCCTCTCCAACATCTTCCCCTACTCCTCTTCCCCTCATTCCCTTCTCTCAAATCACACTGGTCCCCTTACTGCTTCTCTGACATAATAGATTATGCTCCCACCCTGGAGCCTCTGCTCCCATGAGTCCCTCTGCCAAGCATATCTTTCCCCCCCCAAATATCCATTTAGATGACTCCTTCACCTCCTTCAAGTCTTGGTTCAAATCTCACCTCCAAAAAAATGCTTTCCCTGCGTACCATATTTAGTAGCAAAATCCACACCTCCCCCCATTCTGTTCTTTTTTTCCATAGCACATAGTACCTTTTAACATATTATATAATTTACTTATTTCTTATGTTTAGCATCCGGCTCTCCCTGCTAGAAAATAAACTCAACAAGGACAAAGAGTCTGGTCTGCTTTGTTTACTGATATATTCTAAGAAAAGCAATGCCCAGCACATAGATATTCAGTATTTATTGAATGATGAACCATGTCATATACATTAACAAAATAAATTGGCTTAATGACATTATCTCCAGAAAAATACTTTGGGGGGAAAAAAGTCATCGATGTTGGTATAATTCTGATTCTTTACAAAAAAAGATTTGCTAGACTGAAATAAAGGGTCAAAACCTCCACAGGGTCAAAGTGCTAGTTAAAATAGTGATGTAAAATAGCACAGTAAAAAAATACTGTGCCACCAGACTGTGAAATGTTCGACGTAACTTATCTCATGTATTATTAGGCCCCCTGCACAGATGACAAGACTGAGTTTCAGAAAGTCAAGTCTCTATGCCTCTACTCTTTCCATTCTATCTGCCCCCTACCTCACTGAAAGACTTTTCCTAGTAAATTTTTAAATAATAGGTTGCATGAGAATGAGAATAACTTACTGTTTCCTATTAAATTTCCTCACTACAAATGATTTGCCACTGACCACATTTGAAAAGTGGGACCTTAGATTCAAACAGTGCATACACACCATGGTAGACTCTCCCACTGGGCACAAGGGGACAGAGCAAAGTGAATGTAAGCAGCATCTGACTTGCAAACATTGTCCTAAAAACTTTATAATGTGTGAGTCATAAAAAAAATCTTCCATCCCAATCATTTCCTTCTCCTCTTCTCACCAAAACATTATGGCACAACACTGATGTTGGTCATTTTACTTGGATTTTTAAAAATGTACAGATTCTTTTAAATTTTTTAAATATTGAGGGGCACCGGGGTGGCTCAGTTGGTTGAGCATCAGACTTTGGCTCAGGTCATGATCTCACAGTTCGTGGGTTCAAGCCCCCCATCAGACTCTGTGCTGACAGCTCAGAGCCTGGAGCCTGCTTTGGATTCTGTGTTTCCCTCTCTTTCTGCCCCTCCCTGGTTCATGCTCTGTCTCTCAAAAATGAACAAACATTAAAAAGAGAAATTTTTTTAAGTATCGAATGGACATGTTTTAAGTAGTAATAAGCATACCCTATATGGTAGGCAAAACAATGCCTCCTCAAGAATTTCTATATCCTAATCCCCAAAACCTGTGAATGTGTTACCTTACATGGCAAAAAGGAACATTGCAGATGTGATTAATTTAAGGATCTGGAGATGGGAAGTTTATTCTGGACTATCTAGGTGGGCCCACTGTAATCATAAGGGTCCTTATAAGAGGGAGCAGGAGAGCCAGTCAGAGGCCATAGGACAATGGACACAGACACTAAGTGACGTCCATGTTGTTAGGAGGCCACAAGCCAAAGAATGAGAACAGAAGAGTTTCTAGAAGATGGAAAAGGCAAGGAATGGATTCTCACAGAGAGTTTCCCTGCCAACACCTAGATTTTAACCCTGTAAGACCCATTTTCATACTTCTCACCTAATAAGTGTGCTCTCTTGAGCCACCAAGTTTATAATCCTTTGTTACAGCAACAATAGGAAATTCATACAACCTACAAACACGGTGCCATCGAAATGCTGAAATCCCTTGGTGCAACCAGTATTGAGCACGCTGGCACCTGCATTAGGGAAGCTACCAGCAAATTGAGAGCCACAGAACCACAGCAGGGTCTCCACTGACTCCAGTATTGCACCTGACATCCATTCGAGAAAGACTAAAAGACTTCCCTGCCTCGGCCCCTCCCTCCTTTGCAGAAGAAACATCTTGCACCGTTGCTGATGTTCCACTATTGATGGGAATGAGGCGGCCTTGGTGCCCACACCAAGAAACCCCAAAGAGAAATAAAATCAGTCACTGTCTTGGGTTACCTGTTCTGTTGATGGATGAGAACCCGCCAAGGGCAGAATCAGTTTACTTGACATTTTGCAAAAGAAAAAAGAGCCATAAAGGAACCTCAGATTGTGAGAATAGCTTTTAATTTTAAAACAACTGAAGCAATAAATCATCCATCTCTCTTTCCATCATAGGCAATGCTCTCCCCAAACAGTTGAGATATTTTAACAGCAGCTGTGACTAGTGCAAAATAAAATAAATACAAACTCTTTCAGGAGTCAACCTCAAACCTGCTGGGCAGGTGGGCGCAGGCAGCAGGCTCAGCCTCTGCCCAGGCCGATAGGAGCGGCGAGATTTACACCATACATCATCACACCCAGCTCTGAACGGACCACACAATACCTGGGGAGGGGAAACCACAAGAGAATGTTGCCTAAGGTGAAGCAAATATGCCCAGCACCCTCATGTAGCCAGCATCCCTGGCACACGGAAGATGCTTGAAAAATAAGTGCAAAGTTAGCTTCTAAGCAAAGCTGAAGGAACGCGGTTTGGGGCTCATTTGCTTTAGTTTTGTTTTGGTTTTTTTTTTTTATTGGAGTCTTATACATACTGGTTTTTACATAGAAAGTCTTCTGCTGTCTGGAAGGCATTCTGTGCCTCACCGAGCTGACTCCAGCGAAAATATGTGTGTTGCTTCTGTCTATTGGGAGAATTACCTTCCACACGTGGCATCTCACTGCTGACTCCACACCATCTAGAACCTAGAGCAGCACCTGTCCAAGTGCAATGCCAGCCACATGTCTAATTTTAATTTTGGTAGCCATATTTTAAAAAAAAGAGAGAAAAAGGAATAAGTGAAATTTTAGTAACAGCTTATTTATCTAAAATATTGTCATGTTAGCATGTAACCAATATAAAATACTGATGAAATATTTGACGTTCCCTTCTTTTTGGTACCAAGCCTTCAAAATCTGGTGTATGTTTTACATGAACAGCACAATCTCGATTTGGACAAGCCAAATTTCAAGAGGTCACTAGCTACATGTGGCTACTGACCCTTACACCCAGTAGCACAGATCCAGCACATTTTAATACAAACTCTTTCAAGATGATTTACGGTGTAGGGAATCTTCATGGCACTGGGTAGGTGATCTTATACACCAACGTAAGAGTACAAAATCTTGCTCTGTAACCTAGGATTTCTGACCGAGGCAAAGGGTGAAATCACATTCCATCTAATCCCATCCCCTGCTCCTGCTCAGCACCTGCCATCTCCTCAACAGACTACAGAGATACTGTAATTTAGCAACAGTGATGCTCACAAGAGGAAGAGACATCCTTTCTGTGACAGACAACTTTCTCAGTACTTACTTGGGGATCATAGCTATGACTGAATTAGAGTAAGAAAATCGTCTACACACGTTACAGATTTATTTGCTGAAAGTGGTGCCGAGCCTTTTCATCGCAGGAGGTGTTTTAAACAGACTTTTTCATTTTGGAAGGGGATGGGAACAAGGTATCTTGTGGACTAAGAAGTGGCAAGTTTCAAGAATGGGAGACAGAGAGGATAATTACCAAAGGAAGTGGGAAGAGAAGTTGGGGTGGGGACACTAAAATGATGCAGATTATAAACTGGGGAGTACGACCTATAACAAACCAACAAGTTACATCTAACCTCTGTGTGCTCCCTCATCCCACATGTCTAACCCCCATAGTAACTATAGGAAAATAAAAATAGAATCGAATGTTAGGGCAGGAGGGGACTTCTGAGCTGATCCAGCCTACCGCACTCATTGTAAAGAAAAAGGCCCAGAGAGGTAAAAGGCCCACGGCACCTGGAGTGGCGTCGGGCCACGAACCCGGGTACGCACACTGGACACTGCAGGTCATGGGAAAGAATGATGTTGGGAGTCACAGGCTCAAGCTACTTGTGCCGGGCTTCCTGTAGCCCAAAGTGAGTGTGGGGGAACAGCAGGCACATTCTCTTATAGTTGGAAGAAAACAGCCGTGTCAATTCAAAATACCGAAGCAATGTTGATGTAAATGGCATTAAAACATGATTCTTCCAGTAGTCCTTTCTGCATGCTTTTTTCCCTTAAAAAAAAATCCCCCAATCTGAACCAAAACTGGATTTCTGATCAGTTATATGGGCATTCAGATCAATTGACAAAATAAAAACTTTGATACATTTTCCAAAGACACATTCATTGGGATTTTACACAAATGGATATCAAAAGATATTTACAGGAAAAAAAAAGGTGCACTCTTTCACACGTACACCCACACACGGTGAGAATTTCACAATTACACCACCACGCCTCACACAGAGGACTCCTAACAGGCTGATAATCTGACAAAATCCACACATTATTCCAGTTTTCAGTCACAAATAATCTCGTCAACATACATGGTAAAATTAAGGAGTATGTTCCAGACTTTTATTCCAGGGAAATCTGCCTCGTATATATTAAGGTATACATATAAACACACTTTTAAAAGCAAGAAAGAAACACATTATTTGCTCCAGTTTTTCTCCAACTCTCAATCTGAAATAAAGAATAGCACATATACAAAACTTTGCCTTGTAGAAATAGCCCTTTGTTTTGTGAGGCAGGAAAAAAAGGCAGCCATAGTAATATTCTCTTACAATATGTTTAGGCATCAAAAGGGCTAAGTTTATTTTTCTACTTGAAGAAATTAAATAATGGATAGCCTATAATCTTGTTCTGATTTTACACCATTTTGCAAAGTTTTATTACAAAATTTTTATTTTGTTCAAAATACACATGCTATCTTTGTTCACATTTCAATCCAAACCCCCAGTTATCCCCCGACCCCCGAAGAAGGCCTTCACTTTGTAAGAGCATTGAAAACGAGTCATTTTTCATGTGTGTTTGGAGTCAGTATTCTAGGACACTCAGACAAGGAGACTGGATTTTGTAAGGCTGCTTTGTGTGGGAATTTCTACAGGAGCCAGGGACTCATGTGACAGAGTGGGGCTGCTTTAGGATCTCCAAAACAACACTAAAAGGCGGCACTGGTGGGCACAACCAAGTAGAGTTACTGCACCATAAGCGCCCTCCTCATGCCAATTGCATTTGTTCCCAAATTGAAGAAAACGTCAGACGAGAGAAGGAGGGAGCACACTCTACTGGGACCCACACGGCATACCACCTGCTACTCTTTCAAGGGTCACCGTATCAAACCTCACGTATCTATCCTCAAAGCACAGCTGGAAAGAGAGAGCAGGTGTTATTGTGCAGATAAGGAAGCTGAGGCACAGGGAGGATGAGGGTCTTGCCCAGCTAGGGGCAGCACCCAAGTCTCCAGGCTCCCAGCCTCGGGCTCAGTGCTCCTCAGACATACAGCGTAGCTAATCTCCTGTAAAAGGAGCCCCGATCTTAACCAGAATCCTGACTGCTCACAACTCACCGTGTTGCAATCCACTTGTCCATGTGGTATTTTACCCAACTGGTTCTACTTTATTTTCCTACAGTTTCTAGACAGATCCTTTCTACCAATCAAATGCACGTTAGGCAGACTGCAGTAGATCCTTCTTCATTTGACTGGATAATCTGAAATAGAAACTCCAGAGACTCTAGAATTCGGTACAGAGCTGCAGGAAGATTATACACCACTCTTGTTGCACTTTTTCATCACATTTGAAACCCTGATCTAATCCCAGGTTGCAACAAAAATACTAAAACACCAAAATGGAAATGATGGTTTTTCACAATGTCATATAAAGCTTCCTTGCATCTGAAGCCCTGAAGGTGCCCAAGATCACACTGCTGGTCACAGCAAACAAGCAGCAAAGGCAAGTCAGGAGGTGATTAGCCCAGAAAGGGCCAAGAGGAGACTCTAGCCCCAGAAAAATGTAAAAATGGAGGCAGGCGAAGAGCTCAGGGACAAGAAAATTACAGACAAATTTGGGGCACTTAGTGGGATTCCAGGGAGTTGTTACGTGTTATGGTAAGATTAGCTATTTTAACTAAAAATACATACTATGCCTTAGGGAGAAGGGCTGCTGAGAACCAGAATTCATCTACTTTTATTTGGCAAAGAACAATGTTGTGCTGCTGTGGGCATCCGGCATTCTCCCACAAAATGTCACAAACCCAGGTGGATTCTTGACAACACTTTTTTAAAGGGACAACTCAGCTCTTTTTACTCCTGAAAATCTAAGTGGGGAACCAATTTTTAAAACTGATCCTGAGTTATAGTTTCTTTAAAATAGTTACTTGCTTTTCTCAGCTATGCTTAAGACCAACTGCTTTAACCTTTAAAAACTAGCCCGTCATAGATTTCCTGGTTGACGATAACAGTCTCACCCTCACACATTCACACAATCACATTATGAATTTTGATACGATTAAATTAAAAATACCTTTCATTGCAGATGCTCTTATCTTCTATACATGGACAGGTCAGAAATTGTGTGTAATGAAAAAACTATGTCACAAATAAAGCCCATCCCATTACTGATTTTTGATATGAAACAAAAATGGGCTTCTCATTTATTTGGGGGTGAGGCCACACCATGGGCCCCCAAAGCATAACAGAGGGCTGATGGCACATTCCCATTTTTGGTGTGACACTGGCAGATCCCCCACCAGCAGTATAAATATTTTTTTTTTTAATCATCCTCTCCTTGAACATTTATAAAAAGAAAAACTATCTACAGTAGTGTATCATCACTAATAGAAATTCCTTCCCAGTTCTATTTCAGAAGGTGTCAAATGATGTTCTTTAAATAAACTATAAATACCCCCATGTATTCCTTCATTTCATGTCTGGCTGTCCCAACTTCTGCTTTTTTTTTTTTTTTTTTTTTTTTTTTTTTTTTTGGCAAATTAAAAAGGCGTGTGGCTTCTTCTGGCCAACTGGCACATCTGAGGCTCAGCGTGGTACCCTGTGGTAAAAGTACATGTAGCCCAGGTCCTTAGGGGGCCTTTCTGAGGCACACACCCTGTGGTCATTGTAGATCACCCATCTGAAAACAAAAGAGAAGAATTCGATGATTTCAGTCAGTCCCAGGAAGCTTAGCGGAAAAAAAGTTACTGCTCCATCCTTATAATAGTCAAGATGTTTTAAGACAACCAAACCCAAGCCTGTTGTATAAAAAGGAACAGAACACTGGTGGGAATTTACTACTACTTTTTTTATTCTTGAGCTCAAAAGTGGTCATTAAAGGGGTTTCCAAACATTTTAAACCCTTTGAACTCATAACCCCTTTTGTAGAAATCCATAGATGGCCTCAGAAATTAAGTCAAAGAATTATGTACGACAGCACTTATTTCAGCCTGAGACATAAAACTAGGTAAAAGTAAGAAGTAAAGAGCCATGTGGTGAACTACTGTACAACTATTAAAATGTCTTCAAGGAATATTTGGTAAAGTGGGAAAATTATTTCAATACAGTATGGAGAAAAAGGTTAAAAAATTGTATGTGCTGTGTGCATACTTTACTCTTTTAGAAAAGTTGTAAATACATACGTACATTTATATATAGCATATGTACATAGACATATACCCTCTCCCAACGAAAATAATAAAACAAAGAGAAGCGTTATCAAAATATAAACAATGATTACCTTTAGGCTTTCAAATGACATATCCTTTGCATGTTTTTGCACTTTACAAATTCCTTGCCATGAACTGTATGGCTTTTTAAATTATAATTAAGCTCATTTTCTTAAGAAGAATATTTTGCTTAGTAATAAAAAAAATTCTCACTATAAATCAAGTGTCTGTGCGCAACTGTTTCATTAATCAAGTTAAGATGACAGCACTAAAAGACATACCAAAAAGGGGCACAACCAAGTCGCAGGGGTGGGGGGACGTGTCTCCCCTGCAGTGCATCTTGTTGTATGAGAGATCAACATCCCACCAGGACAGGGCAAGACTCCATTTCTCCAGCATCCCAGGGGCTGAGCATTGCCTCAAGCAGGAGGCCGACACACAGGCTGCTCAGAGGAAAGCTCAAGGAAGACAAACCAGTGGGGTGTGTGGAGATCCAGCCCAAGGAGAAGGTTCTGAAGAGAGCAGCAACCTCACATGCCGTAGATGTCTTATTCCCGGCTCACCACACACATAGCAGTTCTACTTAAGAAGCCAAGAAGCCCACTGTAAGGCCACAATAAGGCAAAACAGTGGATGTTTAGGGACGCCAGATAAAACACAGGATACCCAGTTAGATTTAAATGGCAGGCAAGCAACAAACAATTTTTTAGTGTAAATACATCCCACGTAATACTGAAGACATGTTTATACTAAAAAGTTATTCGTTGTTTATCTGAAATTCAAATTTCCAGGGCATCCAGTTTTCTCATTTTGTTGGCTAAAACTGGCAATCCTATGGAGGTCCCAAATATCTACACATTCGGCTGCAGGATGTATCTTAATTTTGGGAAGTCACTTTGGTATAATGGTTGAGAGAGGCTTTGAATACCAGCTACTTACAGGCTAAGTTCAAGCTATTCAACTTCTCTGAGCCTCCTGTGTCTTGATGTGTAAAATGGCTTTAAGAGTATATCCCTACAAAACCATTGTTGAGAGCCAAATGAAATAATATAACAATAATATACACCTAGTAGAGTCCCTGGCATACAGTAGGTGCTTAATAAAACATGGATATCATTTACCTTTTAAAAAAGACTTACCTTCCTTCCTTTTTAATATGGCAAACATAATGGCCACTCATTGTAGATGTTCCCATGTGACTGATGAACGCAAATAATTCATACACTATGAAAGAAGAAACACCTCTGTTACAAGGCAGCATTACCAGAAACCAAAGCCGCTTCTGATTAGAATTTAAAGCCAAGAACAGTGGGGGCGCCTATGGGGCTCAGTTGGTTAAGCATCCGACTTCAGCTCAGGTCATGATCTCACAGTTTGTGAGTTTGAGCCCTGCACTGGGCTCTGTGCTGACAGCTCAGAGCCTGAAGGAGCCTGCTTCAGATTCTGTGTCTCCCTCTCTCTCTGCCCCTTCCCCACTCTTGCTGTCTCTATCTCTCATAAATAAATGAACTTAAAAAAAATTAAAGCCAACAACAGTGAACCCTAGCAACTGTTTAGATTGAAAGACAAAGACTGTTTACCTTGCTATGCTGAGAACACACACACCCACCCACCCACACACACACCCAAAGTGACATCAAATTTGACCTGCAAATTCATCACAACACAGGACATAAACTATCAAAGCACAGCTGACATTAGATTCCTATCTGGAAGGGGCTTTAAAATCCCATAGCCAAGTCTGGTAGCAAGCTCATGGGTCTAACGGGGAAGTCCTGGCTCTCTCACTTCTAAGCAGCATGAGAGCAGAAAGTGGTTTCCTCTTTCTGAGCTCGTTTCTTCACAGTGATTAAAAAATCCACCCACTTCACAAGGTTGTATAAGGCGTAAGTGAGCAATTCAGACTAAAATACTATACAAATGTCAGGATTATGAGGAAGACAGCAGAGAGCTGTTGTCATTTATAGAAAAGGCTAATGCTTCACAGTAGGCTTCTTGTGGATTCTGACTTGCTCACAACGATACGGGACCAAAATTCAGACTTCATGCTTTCTGAAGAAGAAAATACAGAGCCTTAGTGTAAGACCGATGTTTATTCTCTAACAAGTATCTCCTGCCATCTAGCAAAGTATTCTGGACATCCCCATTCTGAATGAATTTCAGCTCATGCTCCCCGGGCCAGGCCTCAATCTAAAAACACTGAGTGGGCTCCATGGACTGGTACCCGTCCACTCTGCAAACTGTTACAGGCCACGACGGAGTGTTTACAAACTTTCATAATAATTTCAGAACAGTATTCATGTCTGTTGAATCTAATAAGGAAAGAAAATCAGCTTACCTGTTCATTTTTCTAGTGCTTAATTTGTATTGCATTTTCCAAAGTATTGTTTCTGGACACACTCTTTCCCTTGACCCTCCCTCTCTAATTCCTTCTCTCCTTTGCTGTTCACTCAGGCTCATCCACTTACTTTCCCACAAGTCCCGACCTTACTCCCCCTTCACTTCACATCACGCACTGCTGATCACCTGCTCCTTCCTCAAATATTTGCCCCCAGGACACAACTGTCTCTTGGTTGTTCAGCTGCCTCGTGGGCTCCTCCTCGTCTCCCTGACCTTCAAACACTGATGACCTGGAACTTAGACCTCAGACCTTTCTTTTCTCCATTCTACACACTCTCTTTGGGTGATCTCATCCCATTGCATGGAGTTAAATGGAATTATTTTCTTAATTTCTGGAATGTTCATTGCTAATGCCCAGAAATACAATTGAATTTTGTATGCTGATCTTGTTTCTTATAATCTTGTTAAATCCATTTATTAGTCCTAAAAGTTTTTAGTGAATTCCTTTGGATTTTCTATATACAAAATTATATCATCTGCAAATAGACAGAAGTTATACTTCTTCTTTGCTAACTTGGATGCCTTTTATTTCTTTTTCTTGCCTAATTGCCTTAGCTAGAATATTCTATTACAATGCTAAATAGAAATGGCAAGAGTGGACATCCCTGTCTTGTTCCTGACCTTAGAGGAAAAACATTTAGTCTTTCACCATTATGCATGATATGAGCTATGGGGTTTTTGTAGATGCTCTTTGTCAGGTTGAGAAAGCTCCTTTCATTTCCAGTTTGTTGAGCATTCCCTCTTCGGCCTTATCCACCTCAGTTAATGGTGATTCCATTCTTCCATTCAGGACAAAATTTTGACTTCTCTTTGACACCCATCTTTATTTTTCTTTTCGGTAAATTTTTTTGAGTATAGTTGACACACAATGTTATATCAGTTTCATGTCTCCTCAGGCTCTTTACACACATCCAATGCATCAGCAAATCCTGTCAGCATTTCCTTCAAAATATGTCCAGCATCCAACCACTTTTTACCACCTCCACTAGTAATGCCTGATCCTAGTTACTGTCATCACTTGTCTGAATTTTTACAACAGCCCCCTATCTGGGCTCCTTGCTTCCTCCCTCGCCCTCTACTGACTATTCTCAGTATGGCTGTCACAGTGGTCTTTAAATGGAAGTCAAACTGTGATTACTACTATTCAAAATCTTCCCAGTGGCATCCTGTATCTCACAGTAAACTCTTCCTCTCACAATGACCTATGAGGCCAATCTCCTGCCCCTCTCCCCCTCACTCCACCCTGGCTACTTCCCCTATCCCCTTCACATCACCTCAGCTACTTCCCCCCTCCCCCTCGCTCCACCCCAACTATTCCCTTGCTCCCCCTCACTCCATCCCAGCTATTCCCCTTCTCCCCCTCACTCCACCTGGGCTACTCCCCTTCTCCCCCACACTCCACCCCTGCTACACACCATCCCCCTTACTCCACCATGGCTACTCCCCCCTCCCCCTCACTCCACCCTGGCTACTCCCCTTCTCCCCCTCACTCCATCCCAGCTACTCTAACCTCCTGGTTACTCCTCAAACACCCAGCATGTTCTGGCCTTCAAGCCTCTATTATTGTTCCCTCTCTGAAACTATTCTTTCAGATGTCATTTACTTACTTCACTCCTTACTTCATTGAGACCATGGATGAAATATCACCTCGGAGAGGACTTCCTGAACCACCTTGTAAAAGAGCAACTCTCCCTTCCACCCCCACCCTCACTCCTAAGCTCACCCCCAACCTTGCTTTATTACTGTCCACACAGCATGAAGTAACTCCTGTCACATTACATACTTACTTGTGTGTTTATTTATTGTCTATCTCCTTTTATTTCAGATTAGAATATATCTCCATAAGGATAAGAAGTCGGTCTGTTATGTTTACTGAAATATTCCTGACACAGAGAATGCTGGCTTAGCATGCAATAGACGCTTCATAGGTATTTGCTGAACATATAAATAAATGTATGAATTAGAGAACAACTCCGTTCACTCCATTTCTTCACTTGTTTTTATATCATCTTATATTGTATATATTCTATAAACCACCTACCAAAATATAAATTAGTAAAATAATTATTAAAAAAGGGGGTTCCTGGTAGGCTCAGTCAAGCATCTGACTCTTGATTTCAGCTCAGGTCACAATCTTACAGTTTGTGACTTCGGGGCCCACGTCGGGCTGCAAGCTGACAGTGTGGAGCCTGCTTGAGATTTATTATTTACCTGTCTCTCTGCCCATCCCTCCCTCCCTCCCCTCTCTCTCTCTCAAAATAAACTTTAAAAAAATAATTATTAAAAAAGATATCATTCAGAGGGGATTGCTTTTCCCATCATTAACTAAATTTTTGTTGTTAGCTGTCATATCAACTGATGACTAAATCAATCAATCAATAAATAAAATCCAAGTTTAAAACCTGAAACCGGGCAAAAACAATTATGAGTGGCAATCATTTTGCCTGGCACTTAGTTTTTGAAATAGTGACCCAAGCACCCTTTTTGGTCTTCCCTCCCCTTTGCCCCCCCAACACTAAGAACCTACCCTACAGTAAGCAAGGGAGACTGTGGGCAGAGACCGGTTCATGTTTCTAGACCCTGGCTGGTTTTTAAAACTCTTTGGAATGGGGTGTCTGGGTGGCTCAGTTGGTTAAGCATCCAACTTCAGCTCAGGTCATGATCTCAGTGGTTCTCGGGTTCATGCCCCACATCTGCCTCTGTGCGACAGCTCGGAGCCTGGAGCCTGCAGCCTGCTTCGGTTTCTTTGTCTCCCTCTCTCTCTGCACCATCCCCCCCCCCATTAACTCTCTCTCTCTCTCTCTCTCTCAAAAATGAATAAACATTAAAAAAAATTTTTTTTAACTCTTTGGAATAATTCTATATCAAATTCTAATACTTCAGTCTGAGATACAGTACTGGTCTCCCAAAATGAAGCTGCTCTCTTAGAGTCTTCATGAAATAAAGACAGGACATGATACCCTAACCAAGACTTCCCCCCTCCCACGGAACTGATCCCCAAAACAATGATGTAAATAATTGAACAGAGTATCTAATGAACATTGCTCACATTAAGCACGGGTCATACAATGAAACATGGCTTAGACCCCAACACAGCCAATGAGCTGACAAAACAAGACAGAGAAAGGGATGGATCCATACATTCCCAAGCCCCCAAAGGCATTTCTCCTCTCTTTGGTTAAAAACAATTCAATGTATACTCAGAATCATAAAAATGAATTAAAGAAAAAAAAAGGATTAGCATAAATCTTAGTCCTATAATTAAAATTAACAATGTTTATCAATATAAGCAACCACCCCATGCATTATTCAAGACCTCCTGCTGGAACCGCCAGCAAAAGAGTGCATCTCTCCCAATGCATTTGCAAAAACTCAACAGGTAAGAAATCTCAATTGATATTTGCTTCCAAAAGAGAAAGTGAAGGCGAATAAACCCAACAGGGCAGCTACTGCTGATTCTTCTCCAAGTTCCCAGAGGCCTCCCTCTAAAAAAACAGCATCAGTGCACACACTCCCAAAAAATGTGCAGACCCCTCTTCACGGAGATAGAAAAAGCAGTTTGAGGCAAGGCAAATCATTTTTTAAATAATGACTTGCAACAGAGAAACTCTGGAAGTAACCGGAAGAGCTGGACAAAACTGCCTAAACCACTATGTCCCTCTAGAAAGCCAGAATTAAACAGTGTCTCCAACTCACATCTTTCCCCCTCACTTCCCTCTCCCAACAAAACTTGTCCTTTTTTGAACATTAGAAAAATGTGTCCAACCTTCCTAATATGAAGAATTTTTTAATATCAAATTTTTACCACCACTGCCCCTAAACAATAAAACAGCGACTATGCCCTGATTTTATTCTTTGAGAAAGGACTGTCAGAAAACAAGGGTGGCACGTGGAAAACAGAGGAGCCAGGCAGCCTGCCCTTTCATGTCATATGGAGGAATGGCCACCCAAGGGTTGTCTAGGGTAGGGACTGGCATACTATGATGGCTCATAAGCCAAATCCAGCCCTCAGACTACTTCTGTACTGCCAAGGAGAAAGGAAGGAGGAGAGGGACAAAAATACCAGATGACATAATTATGGCCCACAAAGCCTGAAACATTTATTCTCCGGCCCTTTAGAGGAAAGGCTTGCTGGCCTCAGTCTAGGGGAATGAAAGTTCATCTCACTGCTTACTACTGACTAAAGGTCCCAGACTTAGTAAAGTTCCTCATTAACTTGTAGATTTTTGTTTGGTAAAAGTACAAAAAATTTCTTTCCAGTGGATTGTATACCCTCAAGGATTTATGACCCTGAGACACTAATTTTATATTTAACTCAGCAGTCAAATTATCTTTCAACATCCTGGCTTCTCCGATGCTTTGAACCAGTAATAAAAACTAACTGGTCCCCTCAGTAATTAATGAGTCAAAGAAAATCTGTGATACGTGCTCAGTTTATATGTACCTGAAAATCATGATTTTACCTTTTTGAAAAGTATAGTTCAACAACTCGTAATGACCTAAAGCAACTCTAGATTCGGAAGTGCAGTTCAATGAATTTATATTTGTTAAGCCATTATAGTCATCTATATGCTGTATATTTGAAAAGCAGTACTATCTTGTAAGGGTGTGACACATTAGTTAGTCTACAGAGCATGTACAGAGTACACAAACACCAACAGATTCCTTGAAAGGACCAGCGAGACCCCAGGGGCTCCACAGCTTTTTGGTAAGAAACCCAAACTGAGTCTTCCAACTGAATCTTCCTAACTGGAATAACTGGATCCATTACCCACCTCTAACTCCTTCCGTACAACGGTGGGGGGGGGGGGGGGGGGATATCATTCCCAATTTATTAACATTTGACTCACAAATACCTTATATCTGCAAACAATTTCTACCCAGAACAGCTTGATTTCCCTCATCACTGCTCTGAGAAAAGAACACAGTGGGAGGTGGGGGGGAGAGAACAGGGTAGATTTGGATTTGGAGCTTTGAGAAAACTTCAGAATTCCCAAAAAAAGCAAAAGGAGCATTTGGGTAAATCAAGAACAGCTTAAGGCAGCTGACAACAAAGACAGAGTCTTAAAGAGCCTACAAATGGGCTCCCCAACCTCAGCCAGCTCAAAATTACCAAAACCTCTTGACTTCTCTTTCTTATACTGCCTAAAACTCTAAATATCAACCAATCCCCTCCAAAGCTTAATAGTTCTCAGTCATTCATACTTTAGTATAAATTAGCTTATTTCAGACTGGCTTCCTCTTAACTTCCAATAATACCATTAAAAAAAAAAAAAAAGGCCTATAGGAATTACAAACAGATACTGAAATGCATGGGCTCAGGAGCCCAGCTGCATTAAGTGTGTGTTGCTTTCCAGTAGACCACTTGTGTTTAGTTCCGCTGCGTGGTTGTACCTCCTGCTCTGTGGATCCTATTCCCATTGCATCCCTCAGGGAGCCTGACACTTTGGGAGACCCACCATTATATAAATGTCTCTCTGCTCCCCTTGCTGGAAAATCTCAGCTGCAGTAGAAGCTGTCTGTGCCATTACAGCGATGCGGCTGAAGGAGCCAGAGCAGATTTTGAGTAATCACAGCCTAATCACATTTTAATTACATTGGCAATCAGTGAGTTCTTAAAAAAGAAAGAAAGAAAGAAAGAAAGAAAGAAAGAAAGAAAGAAAGAAAGAAAGAAAGATTAAATGCTCGTTAAGCACAACACAGAAACAGAAATAATTTTGCAAATGGCAAAAGCCCAGATAGGTCAGACTGAAAGGCCTGATTTTTGCACTTTTTATAATATTTAAAAACTCAACAGAAAGTTAGGTGATAGCCCTACAATGTGCAGAATATGATGATAAATAGAGCCTTTTGAAAAACAGACTCCTCCTTCCCTTCCAATTTAGAAAATCTTCAGTAAGATGAAGGAGGAGGTACACAGGTTTCAAAATCATACAGACCTGAATTCCAAGCTGGTTCTCCCACCACCAAGTCACCTAACTTGTCAGGTCCCCATTTCCTCATCTGAACACCCAGCCGTAAGGAGTTAAGGAAAGCTGTGGAGGAAGTAGCTGGTGCCTTAGCAGGCATTCAATAAGTGACACGCTATTTCACCCAGTGTTGTTAGCATTAACCCTTCTTTTTTCTTAATTTTTCTAAATGTTTATTTTTGAGAGAGAGAGAGACAGAGACAGAGTTCTAGTGAGGGAGGGGGAGAGAGGGAGGGAGACATAGAATCTGAAGCAGGCTCCCAGGCTCTGAGCTGTCGCCACAGAGCCTGACGCAGGGCTCCAACTCACGAACCACAAGATCATGACCTGAGCCAGAGTCGGACACTTAACCGACTGAGCCACCCAGGTGCCCCAGTACAAGTGCTTCAGTAATCCCTGTCCTTATATAGTCACTTTTTTCCTAATTCAAACACCTATCTTGCCATTATTTTCCACATTAACATGGTATAGTGATGTCCCAGCAGCCACTGTCCTCCTTCTTAAGGCAATGGTAACCCAATCTGGCTTGTAGGGTGGTGGTTCCCAAAGTTTGGCTGAATTAGAACCACCTAGAGGGCTTGCTGACTCCTAAATTGCTGGACCACCTGTGAGGTCCTAATTCGATAGGTCTAGAGTGGCGCCCAAGAATATTCATTTCTAACCAGTTCACAGATGACGCTGATATTCCTGGTCCAGGACTACTCCCTTCCCTTCTCAGATCACAAGCTAGGAAGGAAGGTCTCCACCCTCAGGTTCCATGAGTGGGTCCAGTGATCAGGGGAAGGCTGGGCAGCACATGACTCAGATTCTCAGGACCTTCGCTA
The DNA here is from genome assembly GCF_024362965.1 of Panthera pardus. Lineage (NCBI taxonomy): Eukaryota > Metazoa > Chordata > Mammalia > Carnivora > Felidae > Panthera > Panthera pardus. Next base: position 86,349,220 of record NW_026526721.1, read on the forward strand.
AGAACTCCAGGACAGTACTCCGCTGGATTTTAACCTGGAGACATACATTGTAGGAGGCACTGGAAGTCACCTCAGGGCCATTAGGGAGACGCTGTCTGAGAGTGGCACCAACCCAGAGGAAGCAGAGCCAAGGGGAACAAACAGATAAAAGGGTTTCAGTCCCAGGGGCGCCTGGGTGGCTCAGTCAGTTAAGCATCTGGACTTGTGATTTCAGCTTAGGTCATGATCCCAGGGTTGTGGGATCGAACCCTGTGCTGGGCTCCTCATGGAGCATGGAGCCTGCTTAAGATTCTCTCTGTCTCTTTCCCTCTGCCCCCTCTCCCCCTCACACTAGCACATTCCATCTCTCTCTCTAAAACAAACTTACAAAAAGGGGGGGGGGGTTCAGTCCCAGAATCAAGGGCACGGTCTCCCTGAGACTGTCCAGGTTTTATGATACAATACTTCCCTTTTTGCTTAGATAAGTTTGGCTCAGCTCTCCTTCCACTTACAGCAGAACCGGAAAACGGAGTTTGTTGGTTTTACTTGGTTTTCCTGTCGGTTTTGGCTCTCCATTTTGCTCCTAAATAACAATTACCTAAACCATTAAATTGTCTCCATTACCACCAAGTCAAATGTCTCCACCAAGTCACCAACCCAAAAAGAGGTCCAAAGCAATGTTTTGGGAATGTAAACAACCTACCCCACACAGAATACACATCTCCCAAGGTGAACCTCTATGAGTTTAATGTAATTCTAACCGAATCCCTACAGAATGGCCAATTACAAGATCAGGAACTTTCCAAAATTCAGCAGTAACAATTTAGAAAACATAATGGGGAAAAATTATATTTAAAAATACATTAAAATTATATTCATAAGTAACAGAAAATGTAATTCTGAGAAGACACTAAACCACAAATACACAGGAAGTTTATGAAGAAAACCATATAGCTTTGCAGGGGCGGGCAAAGGGAGAGGTGAAAAAAAAAAAAAAAAAAAGGATAAATAGCAAGTTTCTGGCCAGAAAAACTCAATATTGTCGAGCTACCAGGTATTCCCAAGCTAATATGCAATATATGAAACTCTCATACAAATCAATAAAAAACAGATGAAAACCTCAATAAAAAATGGGAAAATGTTCCAAAGGAAATGAGGAAGTGATTAACACAAGAAGAAAAACAACCAGCCAATAAAAATATGAAAACTAAGGGCAGTACTTAGCCTGACGGCACTGGTGCGAGGGACAGGGGAGCAAGAGCGTCACCAGAGCTGGCTTTTGGGGGCCAATGTAATAATCTGCATTAAAACCCTGAAAATACACAGTTTTGACTCAAAAACTTCACTTCTGAAATTTACCCTAAGGAAATAATCAAATAATTTTTAATAGAGAAAAAAGTAAGGGAGCACAGAAGAGAAAAAAACTTAAACATGGAACAAATGGTTACTATCTGGACAGTGACTGAAGGAGGTATTTGTTGTACTTCTGTAAACAGAATTCGTCCTTTAAGACATGTATTATTTAAAAATAATTGCTATTATCTTCTGGATGTAAAAATAACCCTATTATTTGAAACTCTTTCTACAACTGTCTTTTATTTATATAATGATTAGTTGGCCTAAAATCAGTGTATAAATTATGGTACTACTGTACATGGGATATTATTGGCATACGTTCAACGATTTAGACTTACATATATGTACACACACAGGGGAAAAGCAGGTTATAAACAGCATGTACAGAATGAATGTTTGCTTTTTTTATTGTGGTTGTTTTTAATTTTATTTATTTTGAGAGACAGAGCACACAAGTGGGGGAGGGACAGACAGAGAATGAGAATCCCAAGTAGGCACTGCACTGAGAGTGCCCACCCCCCATACCAACATGGGGTTCAATCCCACAAACTGTGATATCATGACCTGAGCTGAAATCAAGAGTCAGATGTTTAACCAACTGAGTCACTGAGACGTCCCATGAATGTTCTATTTTCATAAATATACGTATTTATATTCATTTTTATACAGTTTCATAGAAAGGCCTAAAGAACACACACAAAATATTAATAGTGGTTATGACTGTGAAGTAGGATTGTAATTTTTATTTTCTTCTTTTCATATATCTGCACTTTCTCAAGTTGCTAAAATTATTAAATACCCTTTTTAATTATAAGAAAAATAATATAAATATTAATATTTTAAAAAAAAAGAAGTGACTGACATTTGAGTTTGGGAGTGCTAATGCAGCTAAGTATAAGAAATCATCTTTTTCTTTTCCTGTGATTTATGTGATAGAACACAAAACGGTACACTACCAATTCCTCCATCTGGCACTTAATGGAGACAGCAAAAACTTTATCTCCCAACATTCATTCATCCTTCATTCAATCATTCATTTTTATGATCACCTCCCATGGGCAAGGCAGATGGTGCTGGAAAGTCTACTTTAAAAACATCCGTTTTTCTTAAAAATCGGATACAAAACACAACGGGTAAGTTAGGGTGGGTTATACTTCTTTGGCTTTTCATAATTAAAATTTTCACCTACTACTGCTTTTAGATGCAGTATATTCTATACCTGATTTTTCATGGTGCATCACTGTCTCCTTCCCCACCCTCACCCACAGGAGCCCTAAATTTGGGGGCAGTGAAGAATAAGACCACAGAGCTTGGCCCCAAGTGCCTACAATTCAAGGATGCTTAAAAGCATCATCGTGACATCCCATTCAAGGATGAAACTCAAAACCAGCAGCACCAGAAGTACCTGCAGATCACTCCAAGTCAGTAAGCCCAGGGAGATGATGTGGCTGTTCCAGACCATTAATGACCATCTGTAAGAGAGTGACTGGTCCTTCCAAGCTCCATCAGAAAACAGGAAAACGTAAGGATCAGATTCTCCCTCTTTCTGCAGCCAAATATCTTGGCAGCTTTACAATGGCCCCATCTTGTGGTTTATTCCTTCCATGAGGAGGACGTACCATCCCCAAAGAAAGTCCATTACAGAAAATCAAGGAAGAAGTGGACCGATAGATATGTAACATGTAATAAAATCCTGCTCATGAATTATTGAGTAACATCCATTAGTCACCAATTTCCAAAAAGTAATACAAGACTCTTAGAAGAATATGGAAATTGGGAGAACTAGATCTCATCATTTTCTTACCCAGTCGGGATAACAAGTTTCAGTGAAGAAATTCCTATTTTATATAAAAGAAGAAGAAAGTTTCCCTCCCACCGTCTATCTCTAGAGGTAAATCAATATACACATTACAGATCCTGTAAGACCACTAATGCGTGGACCATTAATGAGAGCTACAGCTTTATTATTACAGGAAAAAATGCTGCTAATGTAAAATTAATTAAATCCAATTATTTTTTACTTGGTACTTTCTATGTGCTAGACACCATGAGCTTTATAAAAATAAAACAGCCTCTCCCTTCCACAAGCTCCCAAACAGGAGATGCAAATATTTACATAAATAATTTTATGTTGCAAGATGAATTTGAAACTTCTAATAACAAAAGAATAAACATTATGTTATAGGGGTTTCAGTCACAGGCTCTGGAGGCAGATTACCTGGATTGGAATTCTGATTCTATACCCATCACTAGCTAGCTATGTGACCTCGACAAGCTTAACCTTCTCTTCTACCTCATTTTTTTCATTTATAAAATGGACATAATAATGATATCTACCTCATAGGATTATTGTGAGGATTAACTGTGGCACAAACGGAAGTATCATTAATATCAGTATAATTATTACTGGCATGAGATAAGGAAGCACTAATTATAAAGATCCTGGGAAAGCAGTCCCACGGAATAGAATCTGTGGCCAAGTTCTGAATAATGGTCAGGATTTTAGTGGGAAGTGATGGGAGAGAAGGGCATTTCACAATTAAGGATTAACCTGAGCAAAGGCCTAGAAGTAGGGAGAGTCGATGCCCTGAGTAAGCTGGTGGTGTGGCTACAGCCAGCAAGGCAGCTGAGCTATATGTGGTGGGGGAAGGAGGTGTGCAAAAGAAATAATGCTGAGCAATGAGGCGAGCTGGCCTCTGACTCAAGGAGGTGGTGACCACCAGGCTAATAAGACAACACTCTTCTAGAGGCGATGACAGCTCAAGAAGCAGGGCATCATAGTGGTAAAGAACATGGGATTCTGGGTTTGAATTCTAGCTCCATCTCTTTTTTTTTTTTTAATTTTTTTTTTTTAACATTTATTTATTTTTGAGACAGAGAGACAGAGCATGAACAGGGGAGGGGCAGAGAGAGAGGGAGACACAGAATCCGAAACAGGCTCCAGGCTCTGAGCTGTCAGCACAGAGCCCGACGCGGGGCTCGAACTCACGGACCGTGAGATCGTGACCTGAGCCGAAGTCGGACGCTCAACTGACCGAGCCACCCAGGCGCCCCTCTAGCTCCATCTCTTAAGAGCTGTGTGACTTGGGCAAGGATGTAATCTTTCTGTGCCTCTGTTTTCTCACATGTAAAATAGGTGTGTTGAAGATTAAATGAGGGTCTATATACCAAGTTCTTAGAATAAGTGCCCGGCACCTAGTGATACATATGTGTTTGCTATTAAAAGGTTGAATACTGTATGACTCTTGATCTCAGAGTCGTGAGTTTGAGCCCCACACTGGGTGTAGAGATTACTAAAATAAATAAATAAATAAACAAACTAACTTAAAAAAAAGTAGAATACTGGCCTCTTCCTCTTGATAGCTGTTCAAAAAATTATGAGCAGTTGGTATGGGCAATGACAGGGTCAAGGGTATAAGACTGCTTTTCAATTATTCAAAAAAATACTACCATGAAAGTAAATGCTCTCATTTGGACAAAAATTTCCACGGTCCATGAAAAAAATTTATCTCAAAGGAGTGACAAACTGACAGCAATCACTAAGCTTAAGCACACACAGTTCTAGGCAACACACGACTCTTAAGTTTGTCCAAGACTTCATCGGATCACCACGGCCATGAAAAAATGGCAAAATGCACCATTTACGAGAAGACGGTATCTGTGTTGATTGTGGATGATGGCAAAGGTTTTAATGTGAGTTGGGGTGGGGGGAGGAGGGCATGAGCCAACGGATGGTCACGATTGCTCAGACGATCCCTAAGGCAAGAACTTACTTCCAGATCCATCCTTGACTCTAGGTCCTTCAGGCTTGGCCTCAGAAATAATGTTTGCATTGGCGTTATTCTCCATCTCGATCACAAAGTCACTGTCCTCCTCAAACTCAGGGTGACTAAAGATCCAATCCAGGGCTCTTTCCAGGTTATTATTCTAATAAAATAAAACATTTTTACAATGAATGCAGTCCCAGGGCCTCATTATATCCTGCCCACTTGAACCAGGATGTCAAGCAGATAAGACAGGAGGCCTGAATTCATTAGTCCTAAGTGCTTCTGAGTGAGAAGCTCTGACCCTGCATATGAAATGCACATTTAGCTGGTATTCTCTGAGTCTCCCAACTGGGGTCTGTAATTGGATTCACCAGAAAACAGTTCTGAGCAGCAGACCAGCATTCCAAAGTCCATATCAGTCTTAGATCAGTGTTTCCACAGGCTAATGCTACTGATGAGGTGCAGAATATCAAAGAGTATTGCCTATGTCTAAGAACAGCCCTTTTTCAGGCCACAATAACTGCATGCACCACATTCCCTATCAACTGTGTTTTCTGCAGAGCCATGCCAGGTAGAAGGGATGCCAATGTGAGTACCATGTTAGCGCATCTTCTCCCTCAATGTCAGCAGAACTGTTGAAATTGCAGTAGAGACAAGATTAATGCCTTGATTAATGGTGACAGCATTGGTTAGTGAGGTTATATTGTTTTAAACTGAACTCCATGAAGTTCAAACCAATTGACCATAAAAACATTTTCCTCTGTTTGTGACATCAATGGCAGGTTAAAGAATTTGTTTCAACATCATCAGAATCTCCAATGAAACACTCAGGCAGTAAAATAAGTGGGGCAAAGCAAGTACCCCGAATGAAAACTAACTCCAGTTGAGATATTTCAAGCATTTTAAAGGGAAACAGATTGTTCCAGCCACACCCCATGCATCAGTTGAGAACTGTTATATGACCTCAACAATGGACCCCAGCAGGCAACCAGTCAGGAAAGGTAAGAAAGAATCAGTAGCAGACATCCACTCAAAAATGGATATGGTGTGGCAAGGGAGGGTGGGTTGAAAAAAAAAAAGTACTTTCCCTCAATATTAAACAGGTATCTGTACTATAAGAGGATGACTTCTATGTACCCTCTAGTTGCATGGTCTCTTCTCTCCTGATAACATCAGAAGTTCATTAATACCAGAAGCATCTTCTCTCTCCTCAGAGAGAAACAGAAGTGGAAAATTCCAGAAGCCATTCAGTCTTCTCTCTGAGAACTTTTGATAGACACTTCTCCAAGGTCTTGGTCTCAGAAACGTAAAATTTCTCCTCAAGAACTGCCTTATCGAACACTGAATCTAATGCATCCTTCTCTGCTCTAAGGCCCCAAGGAAGCTCCAAGTCAAATCTCAGACCCCTGCGAGTAATAAACACCAAGATGATACAGTTTCTTTAGGTTTGGTCATCTTGCCCTGGCTGCATTATCTCCCTATTTTTTATTTTTTACTCCCTGTTCTTAAACTGCCCATATAATTCCCCCCAATCATTTATTTTAGCTATATATATATAATATATGCAAATATAATTTCTATGGGCCATGGTGGGGTACAGAGCGAGATGAACATGATTCCAAATGATCAAAGGACACTGGAAAGCCCAACGGCTACTGGCAGAAATACACATGACCTCCAATAAGTGGAGAATATTCTCACACTATCTCTCACGCTTACCGTGGCTCGTAGCGCCTGAATAGCCTGATTCCGATGGAATCCCATGGAAGTAATGATAGCTACAATTTCCTCCGGAGGTTGGTTATCCAATCCAGTAGCACCAAAAACAGAGGCCCCAGCAGAAGCCGCTCCTCCATAACCAGGCATGGTCAGTGGTTCGGCAAAATCTGGGGAAAATAATCATTCTCAGGTCTTTTCCTTTTTTTAGTCTTGAAATAAACAACATTTTAGAGCTAAGAAGGAAAAATACCTACGAAGTTATAATAATCAGGACAGTTGGTACTAGCATTAAGGATAAACATATAGATCAGCTAAAACAGAATTCAGAGAGTCCAAAAATAAACCCATAGATTTATGGTCAGTTGAGTTTTGACAAGACCACTCAATGGGGGAGGGCAGTCTTCTCAACAGATCGTGCTGGAACAACTGCATGTCCACATACAAAGAATGAAGATGGATCCCTACCTCAAGCTATATTCAAAGATTAACTCAAAATGGCTCCCTGACCTCAATGTTAGAGATCTTAGGATAGGCAATGGCTTCTTAGCTATGACAACAAGAATACAAGTAACAAAAGAAAAAACATAGAAAATTAGACTTCATCAAAATTGCAAACTTTTGTGCTTCAAAAAATACCATCAAGAGGGGCGCCTGGGTGGCTTGGTCGGCTAAGCGTCCGACTTCGGCTCAGGTCATGATCTCACGGTCCGTGAGTTCGAGCCCCTCGTCGGGCTCTGTGCTGACAGCTCGGAGCCTGGAGCCTGTTTCAGATTCTGTGTCTCCCTCTCTCTCTGCCCCTCCCCTGTTCATGCTCTGTCTCTCTCTGTCTCAAAAATAAATAAACGTTAAAAAAAAAAAAATTAAAAAAAAAAATACCATCAAGAAAGTGAAAACACTCACAGGATGAGAGAATATATTTGCAAATCATGTATACAGTAAGGTACTTGTATTGATTATGAAAATAACTCTTACTACTCAACAATAAAAAGACAAATAATTTCATTAAAAATGGGCAAAAGTTGGGCTGCCTGGGTGGCTCAGTCAATTGAGTGTTAGATTCTTGATTTTGGCTCAGGTCATTATCTCATAATCAAGATCAAGCCTCATGTCGTGAAGCCCGCTTAAGAGTGTCTCTCTCCCTCTGCCCCTCCCCCACTTGCACACACACATGCTTGCACAAGTGCTCTCTCTCTCTCTCAAAAAAAAAAAAAATGGGCAAAAGATTGGATAGACATTTCTCCAAAGAGATTTAAATTACCCACAAGGACATCAAAAGATGCTCTACCTCATTAATCATTAGGGAAATGCACATCAATATCACAATGAGCTACCACTTTCACATCCACTGGAATGGCTATAATAAAAACAATAATAACAAGGGTTGGTGAGGATATGGAGAAATTGGAACCCTCATACATTGGTGGTAGAATGTAAAACAATACAGCCTGATTGTTGAAAAACCTGCATTTTTATGTTATGGACATGGCTTCTTTCCTTCAATCTTATGAAATAACCTGTGCTAGCTTCACACTTTTCTTCTATGGCTTCCTCACCTCTCCCAGACTTCACAGACTGAAGAGAGTGAGGGCCTTGCTCTAGACTAGGTTTTGGTTCAAGGGAATGTTGTGGCTGGTTTGATCTTGTGTCGAAACCACTAAAACTTTCTCCAAATCAGCAATAAACCTGCTGTGTGTTCTCATCACTGGTGTGTTCAGTGGAGTAGCACTTTTCATTTCTGTGGAAGAATTTTTGCTTTGCCTTCACAACTTGGCTAACTGTTTGGTGTAAGAGGCCTAGCTTTTGGCCTCTCTGTTTTCAATACGCCTTCCTCTCTAACCTGAATCATTCCTGGCTTTTAAGTTAAGAGATGTGTGACTCTTCCTTTCACTTGGACACTTAGAGGCCAGCATAGAGTTATTAGCTGGCCTAACTTCAATATTGTTGTGTCTCAGGGAATAGGGAGGCCCAAGAAGAGGGACAAAGACAGGGGAATGGTTGGTCGGTGGAGCAGTCAGAACACACACATCTGTGGATTAAGTTTGCTATCTTACGGGTGCAATTTGTGGTACCCCAAAACAGTTACAACAGTAACATCAAAGATCACTGATCACAGATCACATAATAGAATAATAATGGAAAAGTCTGAAATATTGTGAGAATTACCAGAAATGTGACACAGAGACACGCAGTTAGCAAATATTGTTAGAAAAGTGGCACCAATAGACTTGCTCAACACAGAGTTGCCACCGACCTTCTGTTTGTAGAAAGTATAATATCTGCAAAGTGCAATCAGATGAAGTGCAATAAAATGAGATATGCCTATATTTCTAACTAAGAAATGATAAGGACTTGAAATAGAAAACTGTGCATGAAGAAATGGGGGTTGTTTAGTTAGCTTTCACTTCTGTCTACTTTATTAAGGTATAATTCACACACCCTATAATTCACCCACTTGAAGTGTACACCCAGTGGTTTTCAGTAAACAATATTGCCCACTCAACAGACTACAGTATAGTGTAAACATAACTTTTATATACACTGAAAACTAAAAAATCCATTTGATTCACTTTATTGTGGTGGTCTGGAACTCAACCTACAACATCTCTCTGACATATGCCTGTATGTCCCACATCTTTCCACTGGTCTTTTTGCCACTGAATTACATACTTTAAAAGGTGAATTATGGGATGCCTAGGTGGCTCAGTTGGTTGAGCATCCGACTTCAGCTCAGGTCACGATCTCACGATTCATGGGTTCAAGCCCTGAATCAGGCCCTGCGGCGACAGCTCAGAGCCTGGAGCCTGCCTCAGATTCTGTGTCTCCCTCTCTCTCTCTGCCCCTCCCCCACTCACATTCTGTCTCTGTCTCCCAAAAACAAATAAACATTTTTAAAAAGGTGAAAAAAATAAATAAATAAATAAATAAATAAATAAATAAATGTAAAGTACTCACTTAAAAAAAAAAGGTGAACTATATCTCAGTAAAGCTATTATTTAAAAAAACAGAGAGAGTGAGAGTAAAGATTAACACTGTGACTCTGCTCCACAGGCAAAGTGCCACCTCACTGAAGCAGAAAAAAAAGTGACCTAAAAAGTTAAATTATGAGGGGCAGGAAAAAGTGAGCTAAGAAGCTAAATCATGAGCTAAAAAGTCATTTTCTGGGACACATTCAGAGGACATGTTAGTATCTCCATGGCTTAGCAACACTGAAGATCTCATCAGTCTCCAAAGCTATTCCCCTTTCCAACCACTGACCTGGCTCTTCCATGTGAACAATGATCCAGTTGAAGGCCACTTCAGCTCCCATATTTCCAGTAAAGTACACAGCCTTCCGACACGCTTCTAGAGGGAAACCCATCTCGGCCAGCTGCATCACTGATGACTCATCAATGTCTGAGGCTATGGGGCACAACAGAATATTCTGGTGTAAAAATGTAAACTCTCTTCTGGTCTTAGCTTCTCCTCACCCACTATCTACGTGCTATCCAAACAAAGTGCTATTTTTTGGTGGTTTAACTTTGTTTTGTTGTGTTTTAAGTCATCCAAATATTTAGCTATTTGAGCTGAGTTTATATCTGACCTAAATAGGAACCATGTTAACTATCTGGACAGCCCAAGCACGGAAAAACAATTCTCTAATTTCATAAGGGGAGATCTGGTATATTCCCAGAACCATTTCAACCTCTCAGATCATCTCAAGACCTTTCCTATAGCAGTTCTTCTATGACTGAAATCTGAAGAGAAAAGAATTATCTACAGGCCTAAAAGCCTATTCTTTAAATCCCATAGGAAATTATACCAGGCCTTTAGGAAAATATATGTATTTTATATATACCAGGTCAAAGGAAATAATCAGCTCTGGGGAAATGGAGAGCCCAAATGTTAAGTAGAAAAGACAGAATATGTTCTGTAATGGTATACATTTAAGATTTTGAAAGAGATAGCCTTTACAAACCTAACTTGGGCTTGGACACAGAGCATTTTCTTTTCTTTTCTTTTCATAATAATAGATAGATGTTGGTGGAGATGTGTGTGCATACGTATGTGTGTGTGTGTGTGTGTGTGTCCATGTGTATACATAGAAGCACACGTCTGTATATGTATAATGTACAAAAATATACATTAAAACCTACAGGCATGTGTATCTATATATATGTACATGTACACACATACACACATAAATACATGCATGTATAATGCATACATGTATATAGGCCAATAAATTTTTTGTATATACTTTTGCACATGTATATACATGTTTATATATATACACATACATGTATGCATAAGTGCACACATAAACACCTACATAGTGCTCTCAAATTATCCAACAACTAGGGGGGAAGAGGAGCACAAAATATATCCCTCATGTTTTCCGTGTCGTGATGTCTCTACTGAAAATTCTGCCAAAGATGGCAATTAGTAGAACACAGTAGTAGTAGAACTGAGGATGAGAGATATCTTTTCTATAAAAATTATATCCAAAATGTATTTATCATACAAGGAAGATACACAGAACATCCTATCAAGACCAAATTTTAAGAAAGCAATGATTTAGGACAACAGTGGCTCCCAAGTTGTGTTGTATGGTGGCCTTGTGTTCCAAGAGAGATGTCATTATTGAACCACAAAACAAGGGGTTTCCATGGCCAAATTAGTTTTAAAATCTACATTCTCTATTCTCCCCTTAGAAATCACAAGGTGCATCAGCACAGTGAAGACTCAAACATCCTGTAATAAAGACTCCTACAGTAAAGAAACTAGGAAACTCTACAGGATACCTTTCAACATCTTGTAAGACTCTAATGTTCCCTACAATGCAGTTTAAGAAGCGCAGCTCAATAAATGGTGTATGTATGTCTATAATAACATATTAGATTGAAAGCGTTTAATTCCATTTTTGTGAAAAATTAAGTGAGCCAGGCATGGGTCAAGGACAGGGGAAGGATATGTGCCAAGAGTTAACAGTGATTATAGATGGGCGATGAAACCATAGATGGCTCCTACTGATGATCCATAATTTATAAATACCTTTTTACTCTCATAATAAGAAAATAATCAAAGTTATTCTTTTTAAAAATCTGAGAAAGGAAGGATGCAAATGTTAAACAAGCCCAGATCACTCTACTTCTCCTGTTGAGTACAGGTAATTGCTGATAAGACAGCAGGCTCAGATCTAGGAAGAAATCAATGGCCAAACCATTAACACTGGAAAATGGCTAAGTGCTTCCAATCAGAGGCAGACTCCTCTGGCAGTCAGGTCCAACCACCCATCACCTCCCCTGGGGCAAAAGCCTTGCAAGGACAGCTCTCTGGAGGATCTGGAGCAGCCAGCAAACCTCTCACATTCCAGAAAATGTCAAGTGGCATGAAAAGCACATTTGACTCCTAGATCTGGTTCTGGTCCCAGCTCTTTGGTCTCTGAAGTTTTCTGGGTCTTAATTTTATACTCTGTAAAAGGTTACCTGCCCTGCCCTTCTTACTGTGAAAATCAAATAAGAACCTGGATTTTGTATGAATAGTAAAACTATTTATCATTGGAAGAATTTATGAAATAATAAATGCAATATAACTCATGGTAACCATTCAAAAGTAGTAACAGCCATTGTTATTGTTATAGATTATGCACAGAGACAATGGCTTTCCCAAGACCCTCGCTGACCCTAACAGCTTCTTCTAGCAAAGAGCAAACCGTAATTGACCAAGGAAAAGAAATGTGGAGGTCTAAGCCACATGATCAATCATTTGCAAAATACATGAACTTCTAAATTAACAATAGTTTGTCTCCAGGAGGGCTTTGTAGACAAAAAGATTGAGAGTATTTAGTGTTAAACATTCCTTCTTCCTCCTAATTAATCTCTAAATATTCATTATAAATAGTTTATTATGTTCTTTTCAGAAAACCAAGAGTACCAATTCCCACAGGATTAAGGAACTAAAAGTCTACAAAATTAACACAATCCAATGACACTAATAACCTTTAGAGTATTAATTAATACAGCCATGTCCTGTCCAACAGCAGGAGTGGAAAAAATGCTGGGCCACAGTGCCATCATTGCTCTAGAGCCCTACTCATGGCCAGAGTGGGAAGAAATGGCATCATTAGCCCACCTTCACACCTGAGGAAACTGAGGCTCAGAGAAGTTAAGTAAATTTTTCTAGGTTGCACAGTCATAAATGGCAGGGCCAGGTTTCCAATCCGGGGCTGGTTGGCTTTCATGCTGATGATCACTCTTCTGAGCTACAGAGCATTTAATCACCATGTCACTGGTTTACATTTACTGGTAACTCAACTTGCAGACGAAGAATCATTCCTACCCAGGAAAAAGCTACACACATACACATGTAGAGAACAATGCCCCTTTATTGAATTCCCAAAGATAAATGTCAGACCCAGGACAACTGTAGGACAACTGAGAAAAATTTCGAAAGATACATACGGTCTATCAGTTGGTTCATCAGGCGATCTGGAAATTAAAGGAGAGGGAAGAAATGAGACCAAAGCATGGCAAAGAGTTTTAGAGAAAAAGTAAGAGTTCATGCAGGGCACTCTCTAATCCCTCAACCCCGAGGGATTCCACACTGTTGTCAACCACTCAGCTCCCCCCAACACATACCACCAAGTCTGTTCAATATGAAATCATCACAGTAGGGAGTGAAAATAAACAGGTTTCAGGCATTTCAATCAGATAAAACATGATGCTCTGGTTATCACCTTAATGAACGAAATGATTTATCTCCCTGTATTTCTAAGAACTCTATATAATTACAAACTAAGGATTCTGTTAGAAACATCAGAGAAAGCAGGAGCAGTTCTAATGAACTATAAACCATCTTGTATTTCTCTGATGCTGACACTGATCTATGCTCTCTGGCCCCTTGAATGGACCACCTATGCCACATAACAGAGTGTGCCACGCAGAGTTCCATTCCCTACTTTCCATACTCTACAATTTAGCATTTGCCTTAGCACTAGATAATAATGGAACATAGATGCCTATCTTGAATATGATCTTGCTCCTTCTGGATTCACCTTACCCTTCTTTGGCACCTGAACTTGGTCACCAATAATATTCAATGCTCAACTAATGAAAAACCTTTGGTAGAGGGGACCAGAGTGCTCTATCACTATTAATTCACCTAATTAACTGATTAAAAAGGTGAACAGTAAATAGATAGGTGAGCAAATGAAACCACAATGAAACCAATTTCATCAGTAACCGAGCTAACAATAAAACCAAGATTTTTTGCCCCTGTCCTCAGATCCACAAAGATGAAGCAATTATTTTCTGTATGTCCTTTTCCCTTAAAAAGTTAAGTATTCTAGGGGTGCCTGGGTGGCTCAGTTGGTTGGCATCTGACTTCGGCTCAGGTCATGATCTCACAGTTCATGAGTTTGAGCCCCGCTTTGGGCTCTGTGCTGACAGCTCTGAGCTCAGAGCCTGCTTTGGATTCTGTGTTTCCCTCTCTCTCTGCCCCTTCCCCGCTCATGCTCTCTGTCTCTGTCTCTGTCTCTGTCTCTGTCTCTCAATAATAAACATTAAAAAAAATTTTTTTAAGTTAAGTATTTCTAAATAAAAATTTAGTCTTCACAGAGCCAACTGCTCCCTTGTATGAAACAGTGACTAAGCTGGGGAGGTAAAATGTGGTCAAGATTTTTAAAACCAACATGCACTATTGAACTTCCCCTTCTGGCTGTCCAACCATACTCCCAAGAGGACACAGCTCCTCAAAACTAAAAGCCTACTGAAAACACACTCCTTATCTTCCCTACAGGTCCGTTTGGGGGAAGAAGAGGCAGAGGAAGCCAGAGGCAACATAACCTAAAAACTGTTTGGAGATTTGCTGCCCTCTGTTACCAGTGATTTCTGCAGGTCCATTTCATTTACTCATCATGGGTCTGTGCCTCCTCCCATGACTAATTTAAGTTTACTGTTGCAGCCAGGCCTCCTACTGTATGTCTGTGGTGGGTTAAACACAGGAAAATGGCCAAGGGACAACAGAGTGGTGGAAGAGAAGAGACTTCATCATCGGGTGGGGCAGGGAGACAGTGAGAGAACATCCTCCTGACAGAAGATGGTACCTTTTGAGTCATCAGGAATGACGATAGGGGGGCTGATGTCCGGAAGTTCCTCCTCTCCTGGCTGTAACCCCCTGGCTCGGAGATGGTTGATATCAAGTAGGTCTGGCATGTCAATAGAAACATCTGCAAAATTAGAGAGATTACATTCACCAACTCTCCAAAAACCCACAATCACCCCCTAAAACCAGCACCTCTAACTCTTATGTACATGTGTCTAAGCAGAGCTAAGGGATGCTTTTCAGTTCCCTGGAGTAGATTACTGGACCAGTAAACTCACTGAGACTAGTTAGATTTAATGGAGAAGCAGAGGGAAAGTACAGAACATTTCACACTGAACAAGCAAGAGGTTGTAAACTGGGAACCCAAAGACTATTTGTGGCCCAGACACTTTCTGTTTAATGTTTTTAAAATGTTGGCAACAAATTCCAATTTTTAAATCAGAAGATTTCATTTAAATATCCCTATTTCCAGCTTATTTTGAAAAACAGAAAGCTATAGCATATTCTCAAATGGTAATAACTGCCTGGGTCTAATTTTCAGCTTCCACTCTAGACAATATGTGCCCTAGAGCCTATCACAGACCCCACTGCTGCCTACTGATCCTGAGCATCATATTTGTGCTATTCTGATTCTTCTGGTAAAGAAATGATTTTCTAAGCCATGTCTTTATCCAAAGTGGAAATACCCAAGAAAGACCAAGATAGCCAGGCTACACATTTCTTATATCCAATGTACTTCTTTCATTTACATTAATCCCTGTGCTTGTTAGGCATTTGAGTTTGCAGCCCCTAGATTATGCCTTTTCTCAGATCATGACAGGCACTGCGATCATTCTAACCAAGGTAATAAAGAATGAAGTTTTAAAAAAATAAAATTGAATCTCAAGTGTATTAGGCTTGGGGTATTTTTTTTTAACTGCTCAGGTCAGTTGTTATTGTGCTGACTTACTTAAATACAAAATTTATTAGTCTAAAAGTCTGCTGAGATTTAGTGTTATATTCAGTTATGACAATAATGAAAAATGGGTCCCAATGTTGGTGTGGGATAGGTCTCTTGGGCTAGCACACAGAACCTGAAAATACTATCCCCAAAACTAGCTATGATGTCAGATACATAAATCCTATTTTAAAACAACAACCCAGAGAAAAAGCTTAGTTAAAAAAATTTTTTTCAATCTCAGGGGATAGCAAAAACAAACATAATGTCCGACAAAGTCAATACAGTTGTTCCTCAACAGAAAAATTCAGGTTCATTAAAGCTCTGAGGCTCCTTTAAATTCAGCAAGTCTATGAAATCTGATCTGAATTTTTACAGAAAATCCAATAACAAAGAAAAATAAGAAAGCTGTTTCCAAAGCAGTTAAAAGCCTTTAGAAGAAAGCAGTTTTCTCTCTCAAGTACTTCTCAGGTCCACAGAGGAAAGGCTGAGTGATGATCATCCTGCCCACAAAATCATTCCACCAGGAAAATCGAAGATGTGCTGCAGAATCAGTCACGGCCCTGCACAAGGTCACGTGGCAAGCAAGTGCCATGTCAATGGAGTGCTAGAGGTTCTGGGGAAATCCGTCCTGCTGATTTTACATTCTTTCTACCTACCCCCTTCAGATGAGCAGATGAGTGCTTAATTAACCAGTATAAGACCTGAGTTATTTTTTAAGCCCTCAAAACCAGAAAATCTTTAAGACTGGCAAGCAGCCTGAGCTACCTGCTTGAGAAATGACAAAGAGTAAAACTGTCCATCCGGCACGGAAGACAGCCTAGTAACATCTTGATGTTGGATCATGACGATGGAGAAAATGTTCTCATACATTGTCTAGAAAACTAACCTCTAACAAAGGCTTCTGAAATTAGCAAGAAAAAAACCCAAGTAAGGCAAAAATCAAATCCCTTTTTTGACTATTTAATGCAACTGACTATACTCATTTTGTTATTAATAAAATTTGTATGATTTAAGTGACTATTCTCAGCCACACCTGCCTACTTTAGAGGCAGAGGAGAAATAATAAGAGGAGCATGTACCTTCAATTACCTGCACCTCCAAGGGTGGTCTCTGGACCAGCAGCACCAGCAGCATCAGTATTACCAGGGAGCTTGTTAGAAATAAAGAATCCCAGGCCCTACCCCAGACCTGCTGAATTAGCACCTGCATTTTGCCAAGATCCCAGATAATTTGTGTGCACGTTAAAGTTTGGAAAGCATGGTTTATTTGATAATGTGGAGATGCCATTTTCACTCTCAGAATCCAGTCATCCCAGAACGCATCATTACAGGGGTGGGCAGCATGTGATAGTTTTTATTATGAGTCCAAATCATATACTGTGACTCAAAAGAGAAAGGTGAGGACGATGGAAAAAGAACGAAATGGAACTATTTCTGACAGCCAACCACATGGGCCCTTTCACACGCCATTTTTTTTAATGGCTAATTTGATGTTTCAAGCAAAAGCATGCAAAAGATACCTACCAAATTTTTTGGGAACCCAGTCAAGACCAAAAGTGAACTTCTTTATCTGCACTACCAAGTATTCAGGGAATGAGGCAAAGCGAGATGTTCTGGGAAACACAAGGGGATTAGATCAATGAAACAAGGCAATCAGAATCATGATTATAGTTCATGAAGCATCCAAAGCTTTGTCTGAGGCACACCTGGCAGTTCCAGTGACTGCACTGAGAAGGAAGGACACTCAAACAGACACAAGCAGACACACACTCACCCACAACCAGTCATTCTTCCTGACCTTTTCCCAAGGAGAAAATGTTTAACGGAGGAGAATGTTGTCCTTAGAGAGTGATTTGGAGCATGGTGCAAAATTACACTTTTATTTTGCTGTGGCACTTTGTATTTCTGAAAAGTACTTTTCAACCACAGACATCTTTTTCTAAAACCCTTGCTAGAATTTAGTACAGTTTAGTACCCCTGAACAACGCAGAGGTTAGGGGTGCTGAACCCCCCATGGAATCAAAAATCCACATATAACTTTTGACTCCCAAAAAACTTTACTAATAGTCTACTGTTGACCAGAAACCTTACCAATACCATAGAGTCAATTAAACATATTTTATGTTATATGCATCATATACTGTATTCTTACCGTATAAATACGCTAGAGAAAATATAACACTGTACTGTAAAAAACCCACTGGACCCACACAGTTCAAACCCATGTTGTTCAAGGACCAACTGTGTGTGTGTCTGTGTGTGTGTGTCTGTGTGTGTGTGTATTATCTGCAGGATAATACGTGCATGTACTACATGTTTGTATGTGGGGTTTGAAAAGCTTCACAAGTTGGGGCGGCTAGGTGGCTCAGTCGGTTAAGTGTCTGACTTCGGCTCAGGTCATAATCTTGCAGTTTGTGGGTTCGAGCGCCATACTGGGCTCTGTGCTGACAGCTAGGAGCCAGGAGCCTGCTTCAGATTGTGTGTCTCCCTCTCTCTCTGCCCGTCCTCCACTCACACTTTGTCTCTGTCTCTCAAAAAAAAGTGAATAAACATTAAAAAAATAAGAAGAAAAAAGAGAAACAGAAAAAAAAGAAAAGCTCCACAAGCAATCCTGACATACCCCCAATCTCTGCTCCCACAGAGAATCACTATCTTACAGCACAAAGTTGACATAAGGAAGGTTTATTGAAACTTTGGTTGAGGTTGACTACTGAAAATGCCAACACCTCATTAAAATACTACTGTATCTAAAATCCATGATCATGTGAATCCTAAATATATGTAAATATATATACATAATGAGATAAGCATCTAAAATATCTAAATCTGACCTTACATTTTTAAACATACATATGGTCAATATCTCGAGTTTGCCTTCAAACTTTCAGGAATTGTCTAGACTTTAGTTTGACAATTTCATGCAGACTATTTACCTACTATACCAAATTCAAGCCCCAGTTCCAGCTCATTCTCTCCACATTTATCACCTTGTTTATAACAACCATTTCTATGTGGTGTCAATGTGGATATAGTAGGTTATGTAAAAAAGAAAATAAGCTGTAGACAGATACTATGTCTTAAAATGAAAGATTCTCGAACACCGTCCCCACAAACTCTACTTTTCATATCTAAGTCATTGCCTTCTACCTGGAATGCAGTGGGCCCAGAATTCAGAAAGCAAATACAAATGCATTGCTGCCCCCTAGTGTAGAAGAAAAGCCATAGTACAGGGACAAAACACTATCCAAAAATGGGTCAAAATGATGTGGATTTGGGTCTAGAATATGCTACTTAATTCACTCCAATGTGGACAAATCACTGACCCTCCCTGAGGCTCCATTTTCACATCTACAAAACAGATTTCTTAACCATATCTACTTGCACACTAGAACATATACTATGTATACCCAGGGAATTAGCACGATTATTTTGTCATAAAAGAGCTAGAATCCATGGCACTGAACACTGACTTGGTCTATCACTGACCTGTTTTTTGCCCCAAGTAAGTCACTTAACCTCTCTGTATCTCAAATTCTCCAACACAAGGATGGTCCAGGCAATAATGTAAGGGAGTTCTTTAAAAAACAGGAACTTAACGATCCTAAGGAACTTATCTATTATTACCCTGGTTCATTCTCCAGAAACTGTAATATTATCTCTAATTAGGCTTCCTACCTTCTGAGAAGCAGTAATAAACATCATTCTTACTCCAATATAGCCAAGTCCTAATTTCACCAAAATCCAACCAACTCCAGCTGCAGTATTTTCAACTAATGTAAAAATGTCACCTCTCTGATCTCTTCTTACCACATCAACTTCAAAGCTGGAAAATATGTAATAGTGAGATCAGCCAAAAGTCATCAGTATATCAGTTATTTCCAAAATGTGGTTGAAAAGCCCCAAGACTCTAAAAATTGCTCTGTGGTCAGTATCTGGGTGAGTAAATCAGCTGGTGATACCATGGGCAGTGCAGGGAACTGGAGGCTGGGGTGTGGTGGGAGAGGGGTGGATAATTTAACACATCCCTTTGTTATGGGTAACTAACTACCAACCTAAGAGTACCAGAAATCAGATTAGAGGAGCCCACATTATATTTACCCTGTTAGGTAAACATGCTATATATTATATTCATCTTTGTAGCCTGTAGAGGGTCTCAAATTGAATCACACAGACAGTAACTGCTCAATATATATCTGTTCAAAATAATCTCAAAATCAGTAATGTGCATTCATTAATTGCAGGTTTGGGACATCAAGTTTGTTAGTTAAATCTAGCAAAAAGTGTAAATTATGCACCACTTACTCTTTTATTCCTAAAATTAATTCCTGGAAATTAAAATTTTTCCTGAAAGACCATTAGACTGTAAACCATTCAAAAAGATCTAGGTAGACACACAGCAAATTTACCTCAAAAAACTGCTATGGGGACTAAATCAGTTAGTATACAAAGTGCTTAGAATTGTGCCTGACAACACTGTTGAACTGTCTACTGACAACCTATTATCATCATTTAAAGTATATCAATTGTTTGCCAATCATAATCAAGGCAAAAACACTATGAAAGCCTTAATAAGAAAATATATAAGCTGTCCTTCTCTGTGAAATTAATATTGTCCACTGTATTGAAAACCTGGCAACTAAAAAAATACAATTCTATTCTTTCCATTGAATATGTTGAAAATATGACAATTAATCAACCACAGTCCAACTGTATAACCTAAGGCAAGAAAAAAAAAGGAAAGGAAAGATAAAAACAACGGTAATAGTAATTACAGCATGTGAGGCACTATACAAAGCACTCTGCATAGTTTATCCTGCCTTAACCTTCACCCCAACCCTAGGAAGAAACTATTATTATCCTGGTTTACAGATAAGGAAACAGGAGCTTAGGGAGATGAAGTCACTTGGCCAAGGTCACGTATCAGTAAGTTCTGCACTGGGGATTAAACACTACCTGTCCATTCAAAGCTTGCACTCTGGAATCCTACACTGTACCTTCCTCTTCATAAATGATGAAAGTCCACACAAAATCTCTCCCTATTGACCCTTCCCCTGTGAGCTGCTTAAAGGCAGGAACTAGGTCTTGTTCAACTCACTGCCTAGAATATTCCAGGTGAACAATAATACTTGCTAGGTGAATGAAATGTCCAAACACTAATATTCTTCCCAGAGACTGTCTGTTCAGAACTATTTGAAGAAACAGTCTTTATTCTGGTCTATACTGACTGAAGATCTACAAAAAGGACATTTTTTTTGCCTCTTCCTGGTCTTTCAGTGTCTGGGTCTAACACAAGAAAAATTCAAGACCCTAAACTAACATAAGGAGATCGTGTCTATATTGCTAGAAATAAGAAAAAGAAAAAAAATATTTTAGGAATCTCCTGAACTGTGTCTCCCAAAACTAATACTTGAAACATGATAAGGCATAATAAGGAATATGCAAGGCTTTGTATAAGGGTTATAAGGATATAAGCAGATACGAAATGATAAGGGAAATTGGATACTATGTAACAGAGGAATTAAGAGTTTAAACTTTGAACTCAATAGATCTGAATGAATTCCAGGTCTGCCACTTACTGGCCAATTATTTCTCCTTTTATCTCCTCATCCATAAAATGGGGAGAATGGCACCCACTTCACAGTAGTACCAAGAGGATTAAATGACAATTGATGGTAAGTGCTTAACACATGACCTGGGATAATAAATGGACCAAAATATGGTAGCTGCTTTATTAACCTAACATTGTCTTCTCCTTTTCCACAAAGACCAGTTTTCAATTATTAACAACTGGATACATCCAGTATTAATTTTTTTCATATACATAAAAGAATGAGAGCATGTATGTATGTAAAAGACAGAGGAAAGGAATAAACGTGTTTAATATCTACTGTCAAGGATTAGAGAAAGCAGAAACCCCTCCTCTAGAGAGTTATGTTAGCACTGCCTACAACTAAATATTCTGTAGTGCTTGAGTTAAAAACCAGGTAAGCAAGCATCATTCCTCCATTACAGATGCAAGAAGGACACTGGGTGGTGACTGTGCCCTGGGATAGAACATAGGCTGGGAAGTGGACACAGGAGAAGGATCTAGATCTCCTGATCACTCACCCTGGGGTGAGAGCCTCTGTCTCTGGAAAGCTAATGCCTCCCAACTCCATTTTAACGATGGGCCTCTTCCAAGTGATAAGAAGGCTCCTTTCTGCAGGCCCAGAGAGTGTGTCACACCTTGCACTTCTAAGACACAAGGCTACTTTTCTGAAGAACAGAAAAGGGTAGCCAAGTAGACAGGTATACAAAGAACAACTCTGCAGCTTACATCTGATGCTGGGGACTTTCTAGGTGGCCAGGTCCCCTGATCACTTCTATATCCCATACATAAACAGAATTAAAGCGCAAAGAGAGAAGGATAACTGAGAAATCTTCCACCTACTGTCAATAATTAAAAAAAAAAACAAAATAAAATAAAATCATTATGTTGTATACCTTAAACGTACACAATGTTATTATATCTCAATATATATCTATATATGTTAATATCTCAATAATGTCAATGATATCTCAATAAAGCTGGAGGAAAAATAATTAAAGAAAGTGGGTCTACCACTAAGATACTTTGTAGATGTCTAACTGCCCAATGATGTCTCCAAGTTGCAATGAAGTAAATTTCACACATTTACCACACCAACTTATCAATGTTTCTCTGCAAGGACACACATACAACACACACACACACACACACACACACACACACACACCACAGACCCTGTAACTCAGCAATCCTAGGATAAAAACTTACTTCACATTGAATAACTGATAAAGGAATGGAAAATTATTAACCTCATTTGGATATGAACAACATTTAAAAAAATCATTTTAAGAAATTATGGCTTTTTTTAGCTCTTTGAAATAAATCTTTGTGCTTCCCCATTTTTAACATATGAAGTCAATCATCTGAAACAAAGAGGAATCCCAGGGATGGCTGTTCCAGAGAATAAAGGATTTAGGTTTGACGGCTACTTGAGGTGATAAAACATCCAGCAGTAGCTCTTCAGCCTTCATTCCCCTTTCACATCAACTAGATAGTGCTCAATTTTTGTCAGGAGGACAGATGGCCAAAGAATATCTAAAAGGAGTGGGGGTGCCTGGGTGGCTCAGTTAAGCATCTGACGTTGGCTCGTGAGCTCATGATCTCACAGCTGGTGGGTTCGAGCCCTGCATCGGGCTCTGTGCTGACAGCTCAGAAACTGGAGCCTGTTTCAGATCTGTGTCTCTCTCTCTGTCCCTTCCCCACTTGTGCTCTGTCTCTCTCTCTTAAAAATAAATTTAAAAAACAAATAATATCTAAAAGGAATAAAATTCCCAGAACCAAACTTCCAGACCTCCCTTCATTTTATGTGACTATGTGGGCTTTACACATTTGACTGTATAAAATCGATTAAGGTGTCAAGGGCAGAAAAAAAAAAAAAAACTTATGTACCTGACAATGAGGCACACAATGTGGAAACTGAACATCTCCTAGCTAAGTCCTGAGCAGCTCATTTGAACAAAGAGCAGGAGCCCTATGTCCACTTTGAAATACCCTGAGAGCCCTGGACACCAAGTTCTAAGCCAAATTTTTAATTATGGAATTAAACTATATCATATGGAGTTTAAATATTGAAGACTATCATGAGTATTTCCATAATTTCTTCATTAATATCATTCTTACCATGGGGTTGGGGTAGGGGGTTGTTGGAGTTCTTGACTACATCCTCTTGGAAAAAAGAAATTCCTAATAGAGGATAAACCACAGCCTTGCCTTTAAAAGGCATAAAAAAAAGGCATTCCCTCCCTAGCACATAATATAAATTATGAACATTTTATTGGACAGGTCTCATACAAGTGAGCTCTATAATTAGGGTTGTATGATTCATTATCCCATCTCACGTGAGCAAGCATGTGCAAACTTATACAGTTCCCTGCTACCTCTCCCCTAGCCATTCCCCACCTGTCAAGGGTCCCCCCCTCACCCCACTCCCACCATACAAGAACACACACACAGGTGCACACATATACACACTTACTTAACACCTGCAGACTTTGCTTGTAGGGCGCTGCTCCAGAAGTCATCGACATTTTCTGGTTCAGAAAAGGCCTGAAGGCAGGCACTAAATGGTATCTTGGCGCGAACCAACTCAGGAAGGGGTCTTCTGTTTGCTTCTGCTTCCCTTCTCGTTAATTCATAGGCAATCAGTTCATCTGAGTAAAAGAGCACATGAATGACCTTGTACTCACTCTTATCTTCTTAAAGTGAAAAACACCCCCTTTGGCCAACCTTCCCGAAGGCTTCTGGGCTGGGGCAAGATTGCTTACTTGTTGCCCTCCACAGATCCAGAAAAGCCTGCTGAAAGGCTGATCTTGAGCCATCTTTAAAGTGGCACCGACAGACCGCATGAGCCATTCATATTTTTTTTGCCTGTTCTTCTTTGAGACTGACAAGAGGGACCTGTGAACTCCAGCCCAGATCAGAGGTTCTGCCCTCATGTGTAATGTGAGTGATGCAGGAACCTGGTCTTTCATTCATCCAGAGGTCAAGGCTGGGATTACCCAAATGCCACCTTCCAATCACAAAGTCTTCACACCAGAGAATTTCACACTGAAAGGGTCATCTCTTCATTCTGATTAGAGGTCATGGAGGGTGTGGACCAAGGAGCAAGAAGACCTATAGGGGCCAGAGTCCTCTACTGCACACAGCCTGTGATTCTAACCAATGCTGCCCAGACAACTCGGGTTGAGGTTACCCACCACCTCAGATAGCAGAGCCACCAACCTAGAAGGCCTTTTACACTATTCCTGCTCAAACAATTAAAATACCAAGGGAAAAAGAAAACATCACATCATCAACTTCTCAAGAGTCAGCAGATCTGCTCTTGGAAACTGCCTATAAGTCAAAATTTTATATAATTTTGAAAGGGCCTTTTTGGGAATTCCTTTTGTTAACCAAAAAAAAAAACCCAAAATAAAACAAATTACTCCCGAATTATCAGTTTTTAAGCACCCTTATGTACCTATGTGTTTTCTTAAGCACATCTGAGCATGGGTTTAAAATTCATTGTCCAGCCCACCATCAGTTTATGATGTACTTATATCTAGGATGCCAGCATTAGGTGTTCCCAACAATCAATTCCCAGAGACTAAATTATAAATCTCCTTTCTGAAAAAGAATAGTTACTACTCATAAATCATAAACAATGAGTTACGGAGGATCACAGAACTGAGTAGAATATCCCCAAGGCTGGCAAGAGAAAGCAATCAAGCCTTATTCTAAAACAGAAACAAATCACAGACCCCTACCCTCATTTCTACATTATATAATGGATAAAAATTTTAAGAATTTTAAAACTGGTCCAAAGTTGCAGGAGCTTATAGAAAATGGAAATCATTTCATCTTAAAAATCATCATAATCCTCATTTGTACAACAAACTGACCCCTCCCCCAAAAAGGGAAAAAGGCCACCCACTGGGTTGTTGACCTTCACAGAAATGACCAGTTCACAGGACATAAGTAACATAGTAGATAATACCCTTCCTCTATTCTGCTTGGGAAGAACCAGATAAACAAACTGAAGGAACCTTCTCCTGAGACCCCAGCCTGGCCATGGTTCCTCTACCTTCTTCTGAAGTCCAGAGACCCTTCTAACGGGTCTTGGTCCTACAAAAGCCCCTGCCCCACTTCATCTCCCACAGGAGGCATTTTCAATACTCAGAGGTCAAAGCCAGATTATTTCAAGATCTCTGCTAGAATGTCTCACATCAAAAAATGCAGTTCTGGGGGCGCCTGGGCAGCTCAGTTGGTTAAGCGTCCAACTTCAGCTCAGGTCATGATCTCAGAGTTCGTGGGTTCGAGCCCCGCGTTGGGCTCTGTGCTGACAGCTCAGAGCCTGGAGCCTGCTTCGGAATCTGTGTCTCCCTCTCTCTCTGCCCCTCCCCTGCTCATGCTCTGTCCCTCTTCGTTTCAAAAATAAATAAGACATTAAAAATTTTTTTTTTTAAATGCAGTTCTGGGGCACCTGGGTGGCTCAGTCAGCTAAACATCTGACTTCAGCTCAGATCATGATCTCATGGTTCTTGAGTTTGAGTCCCACATCGGGTAAGCTCAAGCCCCACTTTGGGTGAGCCCACTTCTCCCTTTCTCTCTCCCTTTCTCTCTCTCTGCCCCTCGCTCACTTGCGCCCCCCCCCCCAAAAAGAATAAATAAATAAAAAGAACGCAGTTCTGATCATTTCCCTCAGAACTTATAGCACAACTCATGAGTGCTAATGTTCAAAGAATTTCCCACATTTATAATTACAAATAATGTCCCACCAAATTAAGCTGACTCCAAGCCAACTGGTTGGTCAAATTTATAGGCACTAAAATAGGTTCCATCCGTAATCCCTCCAACTAAAACCTGTGATGCGTTGGACTCTTCTCACAAGAAAATCACATGGGGACTGAGGAAACGAGGAAAAGAGACGTGCCAACCAGACACCATCTGGGCTGGGTCTACTCCTGACGCAACTTGGCAGTGACTGAACCGTATTCCTTCTCTCCAGTTCGAGGGTTTTCACGTATGAGAAAGCACACTGCTAGTTTCCCACTTTGGAACCATTACCCTTGTTGGTTGCTGCCTCCATGGCCACAGGTAACTGCATCAGGTAATCCACCCTCTCCGTGTAGCGGACTTTCCGGGTCTGACAGCACTGAATACGTTCTTCCACCAAAAACCGAAAAACGTCACTTGGGTTTTCTGAGCCAATGCGGTTCCTCTGAAGATTAGATTGTATCAGGTTAGTAAATTTAGGACTATTGAGCCATAAATAAAAACTGGCATAAAACAGAGTATCTATCAATCTTGTGTAGAGACTGGGCATTACTAAGCATTCCCTCTGGGCATGGCAGTTCACCTAGAGTACGTTCATAACAAAACACTGGCATTTCTCTAAAGTCAAAAAATGGGGGACTGGTTAAATAAACTGTAGTTCATCATGTGAATTAACATTATGCAGCCATGAACAGTTATGAAAGAGGGACTGACCTAGATGGAATCAGAAGAAAGGGGGTGAGGGAGCCATACTAAAGACAAGGCAGGGGGGAGGCGAGGGTAATAAAGGGTTGCCCTGGAAAAATTAAGGCACATATGATATGATCATGTAAATGCATTTGTGTAAATTACATACAAATAAAAAAGAAATCATGCTACATCCAAATATGTAACGATATGGGCAAAACATTCACAACAGGTTAAGTGGAAAGTAATGCTTATAGGAGTGCCTCAGTGGCTCAGTCGGTTAAGCATCCGACTTCAGCTCAAGTCATGATCTCACAGTTAGTGAGTTCCAGCCCCGCGTCATGCCCTGTGCTGACGGCTTGGAGCCTGGAGCTGCTTCAGATTCTGTCTCCCTCTCTCTCTGCCCCTCCCCTGCTCACACCCTGTCTCTGTCTCTCAAAAATAAATAAACATTAAAAAAATTTTAAAAAGAAAGAAGACAAAACAATGCTTATGAAACAGCCTGGAGAGAATTAATAAATGCACCCAGGGAAGCGCCTGGGTGGCTCAGTCGGTTAAGCATCCGACTCTTGATCTCAGCTCAGGTCTTGATCCCAGGGTCGTGAGTTCAAGTCCCAGTGGGTTTGAAACCTGCTTTAAAAAAATGCACCCAGGGGTGCCTGGGTGGCTCAGTCAGTTAAGCGTCCAACTTCAGCTCAGGTCACGATCTCGCAGTCCGTGAGTTCGAGCCCTGCATCAGGCTCTGGGCTGATGGCTCAGAGCCTGGAGCCTGCTTCCGATTCTGTGTCTCCCTCTCTCTCTGCCCCTCCCCCGTTCATGCTCTGTCTCTCTCTCTCTGTCTCAAAAATAAATAAAGGTTAAAAAAAAAATTTTAAAAAAAATGCACCCAGAAAGTGATTGGTAGGTCAGACACCAAAATGTTAGCACTGGTTGTTGGTAGGGGCTGTTCTCACTGGTGATTTTTATTTTCTTTCTGCCTTTTTATATTTTCCACAAGAACATGTTTGTAATCAGGAAAAAGTGGCTGTTTTTTAAGAAGGGGAAAAATAGTTTAATCACAAATTCTCAGTAGCTTTGAAAAACCACAGTGTTTAATGTGGTTTGACTCTGCTGTGAGCAAAACGTGCCCATCTCTTCTGAGTGGTGGCACAAGGACATCAAAGACCACACCCGCCTCTTAAGGAAGTCTGTCATGGAGACCAAAAAACCTGTGAATGAAATTACGGACAAACACTCTTATAAGTACAAATTAAAGAAGAACAGGAAGATCCAGAAGTGCTAGAAAACAGGGACTGAGAAGTGACTCTGCCCAATGGGCTGCGCAGAGCAAGCCTCACACCAATGCCACATGAGCTTGGACCATGAGAGATTCGGGAAAGGGGCGGGGGGTGGGCACCCTGGCCACAACACAGTGGGCTGCACCTGCGGATTGGGCACACCTCTTACAACGCTTTGAGCAGTTTGGAAAACCACCTTCTCACCTCTACTAGATTCACCAGGTGCAAGAAGAACTCCTGGGCATCCTGCTGTCTATTAGAGGAGAATTCCGGGTGGCTCTTGCTTACGAAGGCCTTAAACATGCGTGGAGAGATCCCATTCTGTTGAGGCTGAGATGTAAAAATAAAACCAACTTACAATAGTTTCACACACGTTAACAGCACTGAGCGGCCAGCAGGGTAGGGATGACCATAAGTCCCGATTTTCAGATGAGACTACTAAAGCCCACAGAAGTTAAACAGTGATGACAGCCAACGTTCGCTGGACGTTTAGTGTGCAGCAGGCACCGCATTAACGAAACACAGGAGAAACACCTCCACTCTCTAAAGAAAGGCATTATTCGACCCATCTTCACAGGACATGCTCCAAGGAAGGCCATTATGGCCCACTTCAGGGCAGGCGAGAGAGGCAGGAGTGGGGGTTCTCTGAAAGAGGCCAAAGGGGAGGAGAGCTCTGCAGCACCCCCTTCCCTCCTTGTGAGAGAGTCTGAGAGAAGCCCCCGTAGAGACGGGGGTGCAGCACACCTCATTTTATCGTGCTTGACTTCACCGTGACTCGACGATACTGTGTTTTTTTACAAACTGAAGGTGTGTGGCCGCCCTGCACCAAGCAAGTCTGTGGGCGCCGTTTTTCCAATTGCATTCATTCATTTTGTGTCTGTGTGTCAAATGTTGCTTAATTCTCAAAATATTTCAAACTTTTTCATTATTGTATATTTGTTATGGTGACCTGTGATCAGTACTTACAACTCACCGAAAGCTCAGATGATGATTAGCATTTTTTGGCAGTAAGGTATTTTTCATTAAGGTATGCACATTGTTTGGGGGGGTTTTTTTAGACATAATGCTACCACACACTTAACAGGCCACAGTGTCAGGGCGCCTGGGTGGCTCAGTCGGTTGAGCATCCAACTCCGACTCAGGTCACGATCTCTCGATTCACGAGTTCAAGCCTGGAGCCTGCTTCAGATTCTCTGACCCTCCCCTGTTTGTGCTCTGTCTCTGTATCTCTCTCTCTCTCAAAAATAAGTAAACATTAAAAAAATAAAATTAAAAAAAGAAGGCCACCGCGTCGTATAAACATAGCTTTTATATGCACCAGGAAACCAAAAAATTCATTTGGCTCCCTTCATTGCAGTATTCCCTTTATTGTGGTGGTCTGGAACCAAACCCACATTCTCTTCGACGTATGCCTGTACCTCCAAGAGAGGAAATGGCACAGCATGCCCCCAGTAACCGCTGCAGAGTGTTCAGGCTCATGAGCGTGCCCTTGGCTGTTTCTGGATCAGAGCATGGGTTGTTTCCAGGAGCTTGCCCCTTGCCTGGAGAAGCTGGAGGAGGCTAGCAGCAGCTGCCAGGATGACAGAGTGCAAAGAGTGGGTGGCAGGGACAACTTGATAGATAAGGATATGTGAACTTCCCTGGGACCAGAAAAACAGTAGCCAGGCTCCTTCAGAAAGGACACTGCATAAGATGATGGAAAGTCAGCTGGCAGAGGAGACTTGAGGCAGGAGCCAAGGTGGGGGTTACAGAAGTCAGTTGAACAGAAAATAGGGAAAGGTCCCTGTGGAGGTCCCTGAGGAGACAAGCAGGGAGGAGGGACACCTCTAAGGAACCACTAATGTGCCCCTACAAAAAGGCTAACCATGGCAGAATACACATGGCAGCCAAGAGGAAGCCAAACACACTAGCTCAGTGAAAGGCTCTGCCTCTTGTCTAGTATCTCCATCCCTTGATCCTTACTTGACTTTAGAGGGGTCAGAGCCAGAGGGAGCAAGGACACAAAGCTACCAGAGGATGCTGATGCTAGCTAGCCCTTGTGCACTGCTGGTTTCCATGACTTCCGAGCCTGGTAGGGGAGAGATGCTTTCAACTGCCTTTGATGTGAACTGGACTTTTTAATGCTGGTAATCTGCAGGAAATCACTGGAAATCTAGGCGATCTGCCTGAGATGCTCTGAAGAGGCAGAACAGGATGAGTCCATATCACCACGGAGGACAGAGGTGGGCTCATGATAAAGCTGTTTCCTGAGTCCCCTCCAAGTTCACCCATCTAATAATGGTGTTACATGTCACTTCACCCAATACTCACAAGAACCCCGCAAAGAAGAGACTTCTGTTATCCTCACTTGATAGCTAGAGAAATGGAGACGGGCAGAGAAGTGCCAGACAGATCTTTCAACTCAAAGAGGTCTTACGACCAGATTATCATGCAGCTAACAGAGCAGAACCAGAATGAACTCCAGTTGTGATTCCAATTCCAAGCTCTCTGAAGCAAAGATAGGGAGTGGCAGCTGTAGCACACAGTAGGTCTCAGTGAGACAAACCTCAGCTTGCCAAGCAAGCAGAGGAAGTGGTTCATGTACTGTGCAAACTGTGTGGCTGCTGCACACCTACTTCTTCTCAAAACCTCCACTTGCTATCCTGAGAAACTTAACAGAAACCCATGGGGGAGGGGAAGGAAAGAAAAAAAAAGGTTAGAGTGGGAGAGAGCCAAAGCATAAGAGACTCTTAAAAACTGAGAACAAACTGAGGGTTGATGGGGGTGGGAGGGAGGGGAGGGTGGGTGATGGGTATTGAGGAGGGCACCTTTTGGGATGAGCACTGGGTGTTGTATGGAAACCAATTTGACAATAAATTTCATATATTGAAAAAAAAAAAAACCTCCACTTGCTCAGCTTCTGGGCCACGTTCCCCTCTGCAGTCCAGGGAACGTGGTCCCTGGGCGGGCCATCACTGAGTACACAGCACAGCGTGCCTCCCACTTCCTGTAACTTCCAGTCTGCTCTGGCCCACCTCCTCGGCCTCATTGCAGGCTTTAGCAGGTGGAGGCCACGTTTCACACTTCTATGAGATCTCCTGGACATCCAGGTCAATGCCTAGGGTCCAGGGACCATGTTAGGTGTGCACGATCACACAATCAGATGCAACGGGGGATGGGAAAACTCTCGTACCCATCTCCCTGCAGTCCCATAGTGGCTCTACGTGTAAATTCTCCCCAACACATATTTCCTAAAAGCAACGTTTCTAATAAAACTCTGGTGATTTTTCCTATCTTGTTGAATATATATGTGACCTAACCCTGTCATCCAGTATTTACTAATCACCTACATCACGCAGAGCACTACTGGGGATTCCACCTTCCAAGAGCTGAGAGACCATGGGGAAATGAAAGACAACACACGTGTCTGTAACAAATGCTGAGGGACACTGCAGAAGACCCACAACAGCGCCAGCAGCTCTTAAAGGAGAATTCTCCAAAGTGGGAGCATTTGGGCATCTGAGGACCTGGAAACTGTACATAAATGACCAGCTTACACACATGCGTGGCGTCAGATGTGCTTCCAGTGCTAGATGAAGACCAATTTACACCTGATAATTAATGTTACTACCTGTATAAAGACCTCCCGGGGACGATGTAACAAGCGTAACTCTCTTCACTCACACTGCTTGATGCCTGTCTACCACATGGTGTCACCCAACACAAGCACACAAAAATAATGCCTTGCATCACGGCTAACATTTATTCATTCATTTAACAGAAATTTACTGAGTGCTATAACATGTCAGCCATTGTTCTAGGTACTTGGATAAATACTTACTAGATGTCAGGCGTAGTTCTAACTACTTTATACATGTATCTTGCTTAACTCACCTAACCTGATGAGGTGATGATAATGATGATGATTTTCTCCACTTGACAGATGAGGAAACTGAAGCAGAGAAGTATTAAGTAACTGGCCCAGGATCACACAGCTACAGAAGTCAGCTACTTGCTATCTCACTGTCTGTCTCCCTGTGTGTGTCTGTCTCTCTCTTTATCCCAGGTCTTTTTTTTTTTTTTTTTTTTTTTTTTTTTTTGTAGAGAGTGAACAAGCAGAGGAGGGGCAGAGAGGAGTAGGAGAGACAGAATCCAAAACATCCTCTGTGCATCATCAGCACACAGCCCGACATGGGGCTCAAACTCAGGAACCATGAGATCATGACCTGAGCCAAGATCAAGAGTCAGACACTCAACCAGCTGAGCCACCCAGCACCCCTATCCCATGTTTTAATACTGCTAGTAATAATTACTAGCTCTCATCTCTGATGGCCCTGAGTCCATCTCACCAGTTGCTGAAAAAAGGAAAACAGTATGCCTTGGACTCTGACTGAGCCCTCTTCAAACCCACACACTTCTGGAGTCAACATTCCAGGCCAGTCCATCAACTATTCCTCTGCTCTTGGCAGTGCAGAGGCACCACACGGAATGAGCCTTTTCACATTGAGCATTTATCTTTAGGCATTCACATACACACGCACTCACTGCCTGCTGCTGATGACATTTCTTCCTGCAAGCTGCACTTCAACCCGATGTGGCTGCCAGTCCCCATCAAAGCAGCTGCCTTGGAAAGTTCAACAAGTCAGTAAATTCAGAAAAGCTGGCTGCTGCTCTGTGCCATTCACTGTGTGGTCATACAACTGGGAGGAGAAGTTTCAACAGGGACTGTGGTGAGAACCCCAGCACCTCAGCCCCGCACTGGGCCGTGGCCCAGCCTCATTCATTACCCACCCCCACACCTCTTCTCTTTCTGTGCCCATTTCATTTGTTTTCCCTGGACTGACCTTTCTTAATCCTTTGTTCGATCCTCTGTCAAGCTATAGCTTGTTTACCATTGAAAAGTTATTTGAAGAAGCTTCCTAACCAGAGAGACGCTATCTCTTCCTCTCCACGTCACACTGCAGACCAGCTCCTGGCTTTTACCGGGTTCAAGCATCTTAGTTAAAACTAGCTGAACTCCACAGTTAATGTCTTGGTCATCAGCTGGCCTGTCTGCCTGTGCCCATGCCCCACACCTTATCTATCTGATTTCAGATGGAAGTCTTACTAATTCCTATACTCAACTATTAGTATGTTCCCTTCATATCTAGCATAGTCCAAAATCTTCCAGATCTAGCTTCCAGCTTATCAGGAACACAAGCTGAAAAAGGCAACAATCTTTAAAGCAATCCTGGGGCAGATGATTCAGCTCCTTCCATAAATCAATAGCTTGCAGAAAAAAAGGGAGGGGGATTTGTAAAAGTCATCTTTGATACTGCAGGGGAAACTCTGGGCATGGACTGCATATTAGATGATACTAAGGAATGGTTGTGAATTTTGTTACTGTGCTACTAACACTTTAAACAACTTTTAACATGATTTTTATTGGGGGGGGGAAGGCATTCTAGTCACAGTTGCATACTGAACATGTACAGGTAGAAAAGGAGGATGCTTGGGTTTTGTGTTAAAATCCTGCGGGGAAGAGAAGGGAGAGGAAGGGGAGGAAAGAGGAAGAGAACAGGGAGGAAAAGTTGAGCTCAAGGGGGACTGCTGAAACCAGACTGGCAGAATGGTGATTGCTAAAGCTACACAATGCTACTTGTGTGCATATTTGCAAATTTAAAGAAAAAAAAAATTTTTTTTAAGACCAGGCTCTGGATAAGGCAGTTAGTTAAAAGAAACCAAAAAACCAAAATAAGAATCAAAGAACGAAGTCACAGAAACCACATCTCTTAGTTGGCAGTGCGTCACTGACATCATCCCAGTGTCCCCTATGGGTCTATCACCACACAAGATGAGAGGGAGTGACCAGACCTGACCAAGAGTCAGACCTGCCTTCAGGAAGCATACACTCTCACCATGAGCCAGCTCTTAAAACACCTGAAGCAATGGCTAGTCTCAACAACTAACTTTATTAAGAGGGAGCCCCAGGAGTCTCCAAAATAGCAACCACCTAAGGAACCTGTCATATTTATAGGATACTGTACTTACTTTCTCCATCAGCAATTGCAAAACAGATCAGCTAAAATTAGCGAGAGGACTACAGTGTTCAGAATCTTTCCCACATGCTTACTTATACAGGGCTTTCTGTTTAACTCTGTACCAAGAAAGCAGCCAGATACTCTCCACTCACATTCTGCTGAGCCTAAAGCTTTAATTAATAAACACACAGGAAGAGTGGGGCTTTGTATCACATTAGAGCAACACCCGTATGGATATTTACATTGTAAGACCACAGGAATAAAAAGAAAGCTAGGTGCATCTCAGCCTGTCCTCAGTACACGTGTATGGCATCTGTTCATTTAAACTTTTATTAATCTTTTTTTTAAAAATTTTTTTAACGTTTTTTATTTATTTTTGAGACAGAGAGAGACAGAGCATGAACGGGGGAGGGGCAGAGAGAGAGGGAGACACAGAACCGGAAGCAGGCTCCAGGCTCTGAGCCATCAGCCCAGAGCCCAACGCGGGGCTCGAACTCATGGACCGCGAGATCGTGACCTGAGCTGAAGTCGGATGCTCAACTGACTGAACCACCCAGGCGCCCCTAAACTTTTATTAATCTTAAACCATAAACCTTGGGCCAGTAGTTCCTAACCCAGATTCAAACCCCAAATCTCCAAAGAGAAAGGAACAGAGGGCTTTCCCCAAGCTATTTTTCATATTTCAAAAAGTGAGTTAGAAATGTTACATTTTCCCCGCCGAGAAAAATGGAGGTTAGCGAAAATAAAGTTCTTATGCTTGGGAGTAAAACTACATCACCTCAAAGCAGAACACTGGTAATCTCATGGTGATCAAAAACGAAGACCGGTAATTCCTCATCAAGTATTTTTTTAGAGGGGAAATCAAATGAATTGTCATGTAAGAAATGCAGTTTGTTTAAAATACAGAATTGTTTAAAACATGTTATCTTCAGAAGAAGAAATAAATTAGAGTTATTCAGCATTAAAATGTGTGAAAGCATGGTCTTAGAATGCATAAAATCAGGAGTATTTTTTGAAGAAGAAAAAGCGTCCTTTTATAAAAGTGAGGAGGTTTTATCTACAGCAGATGCAATTTAATTTTAAAAATCAATTCAACAAATTCATGTAGAAATGGCATTGCCCAAAACAAATACAGCAAATCTTTTTATAGATGAAAATGTGCATTAAGCATGTGTACATAAAAACTAGATTTTGCCTTGGTCTACAGAAGACCAACTTAAAACTAGGAAGCATGTAGCCTAGAAAGGACCCAAGATGTAAGACAGAGGTATTGAGAAACACAAGTTGCTGGGCCACCTGGCAATTCTGCAAACTTTAAGGACCCCCTGTTGTCATCCACCTACACCATCCACACACTGGGGCACTGGAAAGCCTGAAGCAAAGCCAGAACAACTATCAGGGATGCAGAATAATGTAGGGGTCAAATGCAGACTCAGGGGCCAGCCTGCCTGGTGTAAATCCCAGCTCTGCCACTCACTGACTGTGTAACTTTAGGCAAGGTTTCTGTGCATTAGCGAACATACAGGAAGAGCCAGGCCTTTCCTCAGCACTATGCAATCTTAGCGATTCGTATTGCTGGTGGTGGTGGCCGTGTAAAAAGGCCTTCCCACCACATGGTGGCTCTGACTTCTCTCTCATGCTCTCTCCCTTCCACAACACATTCCTCTTGTAATCCATCCCCTTTGCTTTAGCACACCTTCTTTCTTCTCTTAGGGCATTTCAGGCACATTACAAATCACAAAAGCCACAGGCCTGGGACAAGGCCACCTCACCAAAGGGCTCCTGACACCTCAGAGAAGAGTCTCACAAACTGGTTTCTCTGAAACCAACTGCCAGTGAAAATCCTGATGCCTCAGAAAGCAATTCCCTCCACTGGGAGGGGAAATGGAGATTTTACTATGAATCACTTGTCTGTTCAAACAGCAGCTTAAAACTGATTCCCCCAGGGCCACAGATTGTATGGTCAACTCAAGCTCCTTTTGAATGTTAAAGAGACCCTGGTGATCTCTGAACCAAAGGCTCACTTGTATCCCACCCAGCTAGATGGTCTTCCCCACACTCCCAAGATGCACATTGTACTACTGGTCACATTCAGGATCCTTTCTCTAAGACCATTAGATCACGGTACCTTGGAGCAGGAAAGGATTTCACAGATCATCTAGATTAAAGGTCACACACTCAAATGCAACAGCATACTGGCCAAGTCACGAATCACAAAGGGACTGGAGCCAGCTGGGGACTGTGTGTCCTGTTTGAAGGGAGGGCTGCTACTCAGCTCCAGCCATCTGCTATCATGGGCCTGGAATCGCCACAGGGTCTTAGTGTTTAAGAGAAGCTGGAAATTCAGGTGTTTATGTGTGGGCCAAGGAAACACACCTACAGGCCAAATATGGCCCAAATGCTGGGTTACCCATGTTGGGCCAGACAAAGCTGGGGTTCCCACTTGTAGGCTACAGACCCTGGAGATCACAGAGCTACTGCACCACAGTCACTAAACCCAACAGTGAGGAGGGGGCAAGGGCCCCAAGCAGTCACTATTCATAGAATTTGAATAAATACATGCCTTACTCATATAAGAACTACTTTTTTTCTAATGTAAAAGGACATTGTAATATTAACCAAACCAAACTTTACTTGCAAATATTACTAAGTTGATGATTTTTATTCTATATTTTCTCAAATGAAGAGACTCCAAAAGCACAACACCAGGCAGGAATACACACAGATTTTATTTACACTGGAGAGACAACCTTCACACCTGCAACAGTCACAACCACCACCCACACCAATTCTGCCATTTGACCGCTGGGGTTGGAAGCTTGCGTGACTAGCCCATGATCTCACAGCTCCTTGCAGAGCCAGGAAAGGAAGCCAGAGTCCCCGAGTCCCAATCCAGTCTCCTTCTCCTCCACCAAGGAAGGTGGGCTCTGACCCAAAAGTGTCCCACAAAGTGACATAGTGTGGATGAAAACCCAGGATAAAATGTGATGAAAACAAAATGCTGGGCCCAGCTGTTTTCACCATCACCTCTTCAAGGATTCATGGGAGCTCAGAGGTGGAAGAAGCCTGAATAACCCCCATACTCCAGCCCCACATCCAAACCATCCCTTCAGCTGTGTCCCAGATGAGGGCCTTCCAGTCTTGGATGGATGAAAGACTCGTTATCTCGCCATAGTGGATACCAACGCATCTCCCTGCCCCCACACCACTCTGATCTCCCAGCCCGGCCATTCGGAGTATCTATTTCCCTCTCCACCCTCTTAAGTCCCTTCCTTCTCCCCACCTCCAAACACCACCTCTAAATGCTCCCTTCATAATCTCCCTTCTCCCAGCTTCTCCACTTCCCCAACTAGCCAGCTTTGTTATGAACAAGCGTTTATTCACTTTGAATTCCTGCTGTCAGTCTTGTTAAGGATGACCGACTGAAGGTGGGAACACAGAGGTCAACACTTGAGAAACAGATTTGCCCACTAAGTCAAAACAGAGCACTCTGAGGGCAGAGCAGGTGGTAGAGAAAAGGGGCACGCACTCCATTCAGGCCATATGCAGCACCACGAGCCGGGCTGCCAAACGCAGCTGTGTAAGCTGTGTACTGCAGAATTTCAAGGGCACCTCTCAAAAAGACCAGGTTGTGAGCAGTGTCCTCTGGAGTTGAGCAACAGAACCACCCAGGGAGGGGTCAGTAGCCCATTCTGTAGGCACATGGAAACGCAAGTCTCCCTATTAGGAGACGGGGTGCATCTTGCATTTATTCTATCAATAAACAGTGACTGAATGGCCAACTGAGTCTCTCATATCTGAGTGTGGTTTACAAATCTGCTAGGAGCTTACCAAAAACAAGAACCACCCACCCCTCCCCAGAAATTCAGAATTCCCAACTCTGAAGGTGGGAGCAGGGTGGAAGAGGAGGTGGAATAGGAATGTGTGTGTTGCTTTTTAACAACCAGCTTCTTGAGAAATCCTAGCAAACAAAGTTGAGGCCTAGGAGA
The DNA here is from genome assembly GCF_024362965.1 of Panthera pardus. Taxonomy (NCBI): domain Eukaryota; kingdom Metazoa; phylum Chordata; class Mammalia; order Carnivora; family Felidae; genus Panthera; species Panthera pardus. Next base: position 86,387,356 of record NW_026526721.1, read on the forward strand.
AAAAAGACATTATAAGGGCCAAGATTATGCTGCCCAAGGAGAAAATGTTTGTATATTTGTATCAGGTTTATTCCTTCCATCTCAGCTCTATCTTACAAAGAACACTGTTCTGAAAACCAGTGACAATGGCACGCACATAAAATCCATAAAGCAACTATGACTAGAAACACCAACCCTAGCTATTTCTTACCACAACTTTTAAGAGCACAAAGACACCCTAGACTCCAAAATGAAATAGCTATTCTAATACCTTCCTAAATTTACAGCCACCAATTGCCAAAACATAGGAAATCCGTATTTTAGCTGATTAAGTCCCCTCCTACCTGCATATCAATGTGGCAAACACTGGGACACATACCTTGTGTTCTTCCTTCATCACCTGTTCAATGAGTTCAGATTTCACTGGAGGCTTTGAATACTGGCCTGAGAGAAGGCCGTGTCCTAACTTAGTCCTGGACAGGAGGGACAAAGAAAAACAAAAACATCATTGTTGTTTTCCCATAGAGATATTAACATTATCTATGAATGCTTTTAGCTGGAACATTTTATCTTGGTTACTCAAAAATAACTTATTTAAGGCGGCTTGGGTGGCTCAGTCAGTTAAGCTTCCGACTCTTGATTTTGGCTCAGGTCATGATTTCACAGTTTGTGAGTTCCAGTCCCATGTCCAGCTCTGTGCTGAGAGTCTCCTTGGGATTTTCTCTCTCTCTCTCTCTCTCTCTCTCTCTCTCTCTCTCTCTCTCTCCCCCTCTCTTTCTGACCCTCCCCTGTTCTCACTCTCTCTCAAAATAAATAAATCTTAAAAACTTTAAACACTAACTTATTTATTTCATTCTTCTTGATACCGATGTCATTTTTAAACTAGCCTCAGTCCTTTATAAATAACTATTAATATCTTTCTTCTTCTAAAAGTAACACACGCTCATTTTATAACACTTTTAAAAATACAGAAAAGAAAAAAGAAAAGAGAATTGCCTTTAATTCTGCAACCCAGCAATAACCACTAAGAACACTTACTGGATAATTTTCTAAAAAAAACTTTAGATACCTTTTAATCAGCACTTACATCTGTGTGTTGAAATCCTGTGTTGGATCTAAAGGAGAGTAGTCAAATATTCTTGGAAGATTTCCCACATACCTAGAAAATGAGAAGGGAGAGTCAAAACGTAGGAAGTGAATGAACAGAAATAAAATAAGCTGCCATCCTAGCTAAGACCTTCTTGTCTTTCTATCAAAGTTAACTCATCCACCCAAAGAAAACTTTTCCTGAAATCTTACCTTTACAGCTATCTTCATGGCCTTCCATTGTGCTTCTATCAGTGGGTCTCAACCCTGGGTGCAAGTTAGAATCACCTAAAAAGTTTCTCAAAAAAATACCAAAGCCAGGGTCACTCCCAGACGTTCTGATGTTGTTGCCTGAGACTGAGGCTTGGGCTTTGCAATCTTTTCAAAGTCCCCCAAATGACTATAACATGTAGCCAGAGTCAGAAACCACCGGCTAATGCCATCACAACTGCCATCTCAAAAACGAATGGTAAGGCTGGAAATTATCCCAATCATATCAAGATGAATAATGATGATGACAGGAGTAACAACTACTATCCCTTAAGGGGTCTCTATATAACCTGGTTGGGTCTTCATGAAAACCATATGAGGAAGGGATGGTTATTGTTACCCATTGGAGAGATAAGAAATCAGGATGCTTCCAAAGTCACCCAAGGAAGGAGTGATGAAGCCCAGAGTGCACCCAGGCAGCCTGGCTCCAAACCTATGCTCTGAACCAGTTTCCTGGAAGTACCTGCCCTATCTGTGATCCCTTGAGCAGTCCCCAACCCGTCCTTCTGACCAGTTTACATTGACAGAGCAGCGCCAACTTCCACCACCCACAGCTAATCTCACTATACAATCATTCACTTCTCAAGTTCACTTCCTATTTCATACCCTCTGTTCTGTGCTGTTCATCTTTCCATTTTCAAGCTTTAACTCTCTGAGTGTGAAAGCTCTAGAAAGAAGAATCTAGAAGCAGATCCCTTTCACTGGCACTTCATGCACTCTGCTCTGCCCACTTCTCTGACCTCATTCCCATCCCTCTCCCCTAGACCACAACACACCAGCCACATGCCCTTCTTTGCCAGGACATGCCAAGCTCACACCTGCTTCAAGGTCATGCCATCTGCTCTCTTTCCCGGAATGTTCTCTCCACAGACCCTTGCTCCATCTCAGGTCTGTTTAAAAGGCACCTCTCCACCCCTCCTAATTCCCTATCACCTGACCCTGGCTGACTTTCTTCTTGGCATGCTTCAGTATTTGCAATTCTATAATTTATTTATCTCCCTGTTTATCATCTCTCTAGAGATTATATACGAGAGTATAATCTCCATGAAGGCAGATACATGATCTGAATCACTGCATCTCCAGAACTAGAATAGCATCTGACATGTAAAAGGCACTCATAAAATATTTGTGGGGGGCGCCTAGGTGGCTCAGTTGATTGGGCATCTGACTCTTGGTTTTCCTCAGGTCATGATCCCAGGGTGATGGGATCCACCCCGCATCAGGCTCCACACCCAGCATGCAGCCTCTTTAGGATTCTCTCTCTCCCTTTCCCTATCCCAATCCCTCAATCATGCTCTCTCTCTCTCTCAAATAAAAACATTTTTAATTTAAAAAAGTGTTGAATACATTTATATTGTGTAACCGTATAACCAATTTCCATAACTGACTACCTACAAACCAACATAAAAGGCATTACTATAATAAAGCCCTAGCAGAGAACCATGACAAATAATAGTCAGCAATGACTTCTAATCAGATCCCCCAACTACTGGACACTTGTAGGCACCTGCTGTCTACAAACTCAGAATTTATTCCCCATATTATGTACTTATGCCAAAATTAACAGAGCCCACTTCTCTGGGACAGTCCCATTCAGATGGTTTTTGGATGTGTCACTAGGGCAACAATTCCATCTAGAAATTTTCAGTCAACCAAGAGCCAAATAAGAGATCAACCAAACTTTGGAACAAAACTGTCCACAGCCAGAGACTGTACTGAGGAATTGTTAAAACACAACATGATGAATTCATCAGCTCTCCTACAAACCAGTCTTTATCATATCTCGAACATGATATGAAGATGAACATTAGTGAAAAGGCTTATGCTTTCAGGCAAGATTGATGGAGAAGAATAAAAAATTAAAGGTGGCAAATCTGTGATGTCAGAAAAGCCCATTTTGCTAGTAATTTATATTACTTTTCTAATCGACGAGAAATATTCTTCATTTACAACAAAATTAAGTTAAAACACTCTGGATACTTTTTAAAATACATATTATACCTTTAGTTTGCAATCTAGCAGTTCTCAAAGGAAAAACAGTTTTGCTATCTGATAATCCATCTTAGCTCTCATTCAGTTTGTACACTACACCAGGTTACTTAGACTGGATCCTCATCAGAAGTATTCTGAAATGTAAACTGGGTTCTGGTGGCAGAAAGAGTATCAAGGAGTCAGGCTGACATTTCTAAATTACACTGTGGTTGTACGTAAGGCATTTAATCTCTCTGTGAGACACTCTTTCTACTTACAAAATGGAGACACTGTCCCCTGAATCTAACCCCACTGAGTTAGTCCCGCTGGGGAGAAAGGAGTCAGAAAAGCAAGTATTTCAATCAACTGACACTTGGTAAAAGAATGAGCAGACTGAGGATGAGTATGAATAGATTGCTCATGTTCAAATATATACAGTAAATGTGCAGAAATCAGAAAATTAAATATTCAGTAATATCAAATTCTAAAACTCTTGAAACAACACTGAGCTGAGAGATTTGAATCTTAAATCCAAAACACAGATGTGAGGTACATTTTTTCATTAAAGAAAAAAAAAATCAGAAAGATAAAACCGTTCATCAAACTTTGGAGGGTAGAAAGCATTTTCAAAAACTATAGACTATAAAGCACTGAAAATGTTGGATTTTGTAACCAAAGAACACAAGTTTCCTCCATTCTAGTTTAAAAGAAATAGTGATTATACAACACCTACCATAAGGTCTTTCCTTTAATATTTTTTTTAAAAATCCTGGACCATGAGACACATAAGACGAAGTTATACTGCCCCCAAATAACAATACAAGTAGGAGACAATGGCAAAAATTTGTGAAAATAATACGACGTGTGATACATAACTTTGAAAAGGTTTTCCCATCTCAGAGCTTCAAACTTGCTCTTCCTCTAAAACCCTCCGCCCCACTCCTCCTGCATATGGGTCAAGGTGTGTGCCCCTTTGCATGTCCTTTCTTCAAAGAGATCCTCCCTGATCACCTCTTCCCCTTTTCCTCCGTGGAACTTACTATGTTTATAACCATGCAGCTGCTCTTCTGATCATTTATTTATTCAGTGTCTGTTTGCCCAAGTGGGGCCAGGCACCGTGTCCTTTTGTTTACCACTGAACCCCTGCACCCAACACACTGCTGAGCAGAGCAGAACCACTCCTCATTGGCTGGATGTGAAAAGGAAAACTAGACATGCAAACTAACCACAAATTTCCAAAGCCAGAAAACAGCAAGAGGAATGAGAATTCAAATACCAAGAGAGGAAAGAAAAGGATATTTGATATACTTTTGATTAACCACCATTAAAGCAATTAGCATTTCAACTCTACGTGAGTAAAAAATTGCCCTGTGCTGTTCCTAGTGTGCTGCCTACCCCTCCATCTGTAAGCACATGTGTCCTCTTCCATACTTGAACCATGGTAGAAACCTACCCGCTCTGGAATACACTAGAGATAATTTTCTTTTTCTTTAATTTTTATAATGTTTAATTATTTGGTGGGGGGGAGTGGGAGTTAGACGATCCAAAATAGGCTCTGTGCACTGAGAGCCCAATGTGGGGCTTGAACTCACGAGCTATGACATCATGACCTCAGCCAAAGTCAGATGCTTAAGGAACTGAGTCACCCAGGCACCCCAAAGATAATGTTCTAAACTTTAGGCAGTGGCTGCCCACGAGTGCACAGCCACACTCCCAGTCTGTGCAGCGACCCATCTAAGCCCAGCCTAGGGAAGAAAAGGGCCACAGACACAGCTGCTCTCCCCCTCCATGTGGGAGGAAGAAGGCAGCCCCATACACACACAGTTAGGAAGCACCCTACATCAGTGCCTCCCAATTATCTATGGTGAAGGGCCAGCTGTTTTATTTCAACTCATACAGGTGACTCCTTTAAAAAATATAATAAAAGAAAAAAATGAAACACCTCTCATAAAGCATGACAATGTCAAATTGCTACAAAAACTTCTAAATCCTCACTCAATTTCCATAGTTATCACAGATCCCTATCCAGCAGTCCAAGGACCAGTGCCAGTCTGTGAACCACATTCTGAGTAGCAAAAAAACGAAAAGCTTAAATCCGCCAAGAAACTCCACTCACCAGGAGGGCAACACTGATCAAACCGATCACTGAATCTCTCCTAGAGCATCTATAGGAAGGAATGTGGCAGGCTTCCATGAAGATTGATGATTAATATTTTCTTGGCATAGAGGGTGATTGATGGTCTAAAAATGGAAGCCATTATTAATATGACAAACCCCTGTGAGTTTCTCAGTTACAAAGCTCTCCTAATCTCACCTGATTCCCATCACACTTGACAAGTGTTCTCACCCAGCTTCAGTGCAAGAAGTCACACCACGAGGATGTGGTGAAATGTCCTGCAGCTGAGGAAGACAGGGTCCCCGGCACATGCTGAGTGGACTGGACATGGAGTGGACTGGACGTGGAGTGGACGAAGGGCAGCGCTGTGCGCACAGGTCTGCAAGGGGACACTTACGCTCTCTGGAATTCTGGGATGCTGAAGATGGCCTGCATGACCGAACTGAGATAGCAGCTGTTGCCCAGGTTCTTGAGACCCGTGTACCCGGGGCCATACATGGGCTTCAGCTTCGTCCCCGTCTCCTGGATCACTTCCCACTCGCTGACACGCGGCTTGATGTCATTGTCTCGAAGCCCGTTCTCTGTCTGGGGCAAAGTCAATGAAGGAAACCAACCTTACTTGTAATTATCACCCAAAGATCATGTCCCAAGAATTATTTCTAACAGCAGTGGATGTTTCTGTCCCTTTATTCCTCCAGCTAAGCAGAAAAATAACCTAATTAAAGAGACTGAGGTAGTAATAGCTGCACAAAAATGTCAACACGCTCAATGCCACAGAACCACGTGCTTAAAAACGGTTAAAATGGGGGGGGCGCCTGGATGGCTCAGTCGGTTGGGCAGCCGACTTCAGCTCAGGTCATGATCTCGCTGTCCGTGAGTTCGAGTCCCACGTCGGGCTCTGTGCTGACCGCGCAGAGCCTGGAGCCTGTTTCGGATTCTGTGTCTCCCTCTCTCTCTGACCCTCCCCCGTTCATGCTCTGTCTCTCTCTCTCTCTCAAAAATGAATAAACGTTAAAAAAAAAAAAAAAAAAAAAAAAAAAAACGGTTAAAATGGTAAATTTTATGTTATGTACGTCTCTCCACAGTAAAAAAGAAACACATCTTTAAAAGATTAAAAAATGAAAGAGGGAGGCACCTGAGTGGCTCAGTCAGTTAAGCGTCTGACTCTTGATTTCAGCTCAGGTCATAATCTCACAGTTCATGAGTTCAAGCTCCGTATCAGGCTCCGTGCTGACACTGCTGAGCCTGCTTGGGATTCTCTCTCTCTCCCTCTCTCTCTCCCCCTCCCGCACCCATGCTCATGCTCTCTCTCTCTCAAAAATAAATAAACTTAAAAAATTTTTAAATGAAAGAGACTGAGGAAAGGAGATAAGAGGAGGAAGAAATGCAAATAGGAACTGAAAGAAAGAAGCAAGTGGAGTGACTTCAAGGGAAGAGACAACACAATACTGCAAACAGAAAGGCAAGAAAGCTGGAGAGGAAAGTGAAGGAAAATCATGTGCCTTAGGAGTGCCCTGAAATAAGAGGGGGGTTTAAGAAGAGCACAGAACGTAAACTAGAAGGTGACATGAATGAGGATGAGGAGACAGGGGAGGAGAGCCCGAGGACAGGGAGGCAGGCTGGGAAGAAAGGGCCACAACAGAGCACGCACACTCAAACAGCTCCTCACAGGGACAAACATTACATAGGCATGATATCGGCTAGAAAACACAATATTAAATGAAGCAAAGCTTTTCCCATCAACAGTATGTTGGCTTGTTCTTTCCACCCCCGAGCTCTGCTTCCCTTCCTGAAATTAATTAAAGTGATGTCGGTCACAGATCATTTTAAAGGTCATCTTCCCGTACCTTCTCGCTTCAGTGAACAAGGAGTGATTCATGCAACTCTCCATCAGAGGAGACAGAAATTTTGCAAGTAAACTCCAACTAAAACAAATGGTACTTGAGGAGGTGCCACTTTTATTATACCATTAAAAAAATATTCTAAGCTGGTAACCAAAAGAAAATGCTAATGAATTAAATCCAAGAAGTAAATGCACACATTAAAACCGAAAACCTATAGAAGCAAGATTCCTGTTACAGGAATTACATATTAAATAAACCAAATGGTTCCCTCCCTGCAAGGAGGGAGCACAGACAAAGTCGACCTTCTTACCCCGTGCATATGAAGCATATCAATTCCAAAATGCGCTAAGTGCTTGGCCAAATGAGGATCCAAAACAGGTTCCTCTTCTTGAAAAGAATAAACATCTAGAGGGTGAGGAGAAAACAAGGAATGAGATTTTTAACCAAGTTGTTCAATATTCAACATATATTTATTGAGCTCCCTCTATGCACCAGGCTTGGACATATCAATGAATAAAGTCAAGAGAAACCCCTCCTGAGTTTACACTCAAGTGGAGAAAGGAAAGATGATAAACAAGGCACATAATAAAGAGATAGATTTTGTAATTATTCCCATATATCAAGTCTTTTGACATATATCAAGTCTTTTGACATTTCAGGAAGTAATTTTTTAAAAAGGATTTCTGGGGCACCTGGGTGGCTCAGTCAGTTAAGTGTCCGACTTCAGCTCAGGTCACGATCTCACAGTTCGTGAGTTCGAGCCCGCATGGGGCTCTGTGCTGATAGCTCAGAGCCTGAAGCCTGCTTCATATTTTTCCATCTCCCCCTCTCTCTGCCCCTCCCCCACTCGCTCTCTGTCTCTCTCTCAAAAATAAACAAACATTAAAAAATTAATTAAAAAATGATAAAATAAAAAAAGGATTTCTGAAACAAAAAAATTAAAAAGCAGCATCTAAAGTTAAAATAATTGAAATTAAACAGATGTAAATGCCTAACAATTGATTGCCACAGCAGGGGGAGGCTGGGAGGGAACAAAGGGAACGCACAGGCCCTGGGGAGCAGCTGAATGGCTGGGGTGAGGTTTTAAGTCCAAAACAAAACAAAATTCTGCCTGTGGAATCCTCTATGGTCTCAGACCTACCAGCTCACCAACTTCCACCTCCCACCTGCCCCTTCATCCCTTCTTTCCAATGTTAGTGTCCACACCCCACATGGCTGGTGAGTGATTTAGTGAAAACTGTTCAGTACTTCCCAAATGCGTCCACCTCATAGCACACACAGAAAATGAGGATGCATGTGGCACAGCAGGGTAACTCAGGAGGTTCCAGCCACCCCAGGCCCGGTCCCTGGGCACCAGAGCCTGAGGGATTAGCATCTTGGCCTTCTTGGCAAATAACCCCCAAAGCTTTCCAAACTACTGTCTTCGGTGTCCTAACACAGCAGTGCAATTGTGGGAGAGGGAACAGATATCTTCAGGCCCATTTTGCAGGTGAGGAAAAGAGGCTCATATGGTTAAATAATTGGCCTCAAACCCCACAGGCGGCTCAGAACCCAGGAATCCTGACCCCCCCCCCCCCCCAGTACTTTTTTCTCTGTGCCATTCTATTTCCTTAGATCTCTCAGGAGACTCAGAGACTTGGTGAAGCATCATCGCAAGCCCTTAACAGGAATGAAGAGTCAAAAATCACAATTTCTTGGGGTGCCTGGGTGGCTCAGTCATTTAAGCATCCAACTTCGGCTCAGGCCATGATGTCACGGTTCATGGGTTCGAGTCCCATGTCAGGCTCTGTGCTGACAGCTCAGAGCCTGGAGCCTGCTTTGGATTCTGTGTCTCCCTCTCTCTTTCCCTCCCCCACTCGTGCTCTGTCCCTATCTCAAAAATAAACAAACATTAAAAAAATTTTTTTAAAAAGATAGCATTCTCTAGGACAGGAAAAGATAGACTGTCCAAAGAGGTTCCTCCTCTTTGGAACATCACAGGGAGAATAAATAAATACACACACACACACACACACACACACACACACACACACACACACACACACAGAAACTATGGTAACCTTCTGACCCATGTGGAGACTCATGGCCACCAAAGGAATTCAGTCTTTTTATTATTAATAGATTAAATGTTGTATAGCTTTCTCTGCTATTCCTCTTCCTCTAGGGACCCATTTTAACTTGTAGGTAGGCAGCCTTCATTTATATTCTTTCTTTAGTACAACTCCGTGTTCTCAAAAGCAAAACAAAGGACAAAATCCCCAGCCCAATCAAGAAAAACATCCCCCTCAAAAGAAACAAACAAACAAACAAAAAAATACTTCCCCAAAAGTTTAAATACTAAAAACACCAACAAAAATCTTTAAACTAATAATTTGAAACAAATATATAAATAATATTTTTTAATCTATGGCAAGTAACAAAAAAATACCACTCAAATACTAGCTGGGAGGTGAAAATGACATTCCCTAGGCACTTTCACTTTGGTTATTATTAACTAATGAAACAGTTTTGAAGACTTAAAGAGTTTAAGACTCTAATTATTTGAACTTTATTAGAAAATAATGAAATTGCCAGAACTGAACTGATGGCATTGGCTTAGGATTTTGAAATAAGTGAACACCACACAGCACTCTATAGTTCTTTTTAGGCTCATGCCATAATGAGAAATTAATGTTTCCTACCTCCAGTCATTAACTGCTCCAAAGATGTGACATGATTTGGTCAGACATGATAGTTATTTTTTACCACAATGATAAAAACAGTTCTGTGAGTAACATATAAGAAATCTAAAAAGGAACTGTGACCCTTTTGGCAATCATGAAGAATTTATAAATGACATGTGACATGTAGTCATAGAAAAAAAAATGTGAAATGGACTCAGGAAAGACCATCTTGAGATGTACTGAGTTGGCACAGGGGTTGGTGGGACAGGCTATTTCACAGCTGCTGTGGGCATCTCCAGAAGCTTCTCCTGCAGCCACCAAGGCATTATAGCTTCTTCTTAAGTAAACTAGTTTCACAATAGAAGAACAAAACACCCTCTCCTGCCTCTGTCCTTCCTCAGTCCCTTCCTACCAAGAACCTTATCCTTGCTTTGCCAAATCAATGTCTCCTCCCATAGAGGAAAGTTTTTTATTTGTTTGTTTGTATGGTGATCTGTTTTCTTGGTTTGTCGCTGTACCCATGGAAACCCAGAATGGAATTTAATACGGGGCCCATTTTTATTACCCATGCCACCACAATGGCCTAGCCTGCATGGTCCAGGCTTCTTGGAAGAACTAATTCTAAGTTGTGACCTCAAGGTGAGTAGGAGTTTCTCACTGAACAGGTATATCCTTATTGGGGAGAAGGAAACCAGATGATCAGATCACATTGCCATTAAATACTTGAGTCCACAACATGCTTGGATTCCATGTGCACTAAGCAATATTCTAAATATAAGTCAGCTCCCCACAGGGAAGGAATGTACTGGTCAAGCCAACATAAACATCCCACTTACAGGCAGTTGTGGTTCTCACTATAAACTAAAAAATAAACACTTTCTTGTGAGTTGAATTAGCCTGGGTGAACCCAGCGAATATGGAAATGGGACCCTTGGCAGTGGTACCTTCACCAGGAGATGGCCACCCTAGACAGGGGGCACCATACCCTCCTAGGCCTCAATGTCCACAAGGCTCATCATCAGACATTAAGGCAAACTTCAGGTATGTTTTCATTAACTTATTTGACTTTAAAATAAGTGAGTTATGGTTAGCAATCTATTAAACAGACTTAAAAGAAACTAAAATAAAATTGATACATCCGTAAACTAATATGATAATTAGACTAAAAATAATCATTGTGCAACACTGCATAAGGCAAGCAGAAATCAAACCCTGATCTTTCTTCAAAAAGTGAACATTATTGCAGGTGAATCAATTCAAGAACCCTCATCACAAGCTATATGATCTACATCGCTGGTTGTCATGCCTTCTATGATAGAAACAGAAGTACTTATTCAAATGTTCTCAATTACATGAGAGGAAAAACCCTGAAAGTTGTCCCTCCTCTATGAAAAAAAACAGGGGAACCCATGTGCCTCAGTCAGTTAAGTGTCTAACTCTTGATTTGGGCCCAGGTCATCATCTCCCAGTTAGTGACACTGAGTCCCAAGTAGGGCTCTGTGCTGACAGCACAGAGCCTGCTTGGAATTCTCTCTCTCTCTCTCTCTCTCTCTCTCTCTCTCTGCCCCTCCACCACTTGCATGTGCAGGCACGCATTCTCTCTCAAACATTTTAAAAAAACAAACGAAACAAAACCAAAAACAGCACTTAACTATGGCAGATAATGAATTAATATTCTTAGTAGCTAAAGAGTTTTTTTAAACAAGTAAGGAACACCTACACATACACTACTAGAAAATCAACCAACAAAATTCACAAATAGAACTACAAATGGCCAAAATTACTATGAAAAAATGTTTAGCCTTACTAGTAATGCAAAAGAAAACAAGATACAAGATTAGCAAAGGTTTTTAAAAGTTGTGAATACTTGGGGCACCTGGGTGGCTCAGTTGGTTAAGCGTCTGACTTCAGCTCAGGTCACGATCTCACGGTTCATGAGTTCAAGCCCCATGACAGGCTCTCAGCTGTCAGCGCAGAGCCTGCTTGGGATCCTCTGTCCTCCTCTCTGTCTGCCCCTCTCCTGCTTGCTCTCTCTCTCTCAAAAATAAATAAACATTTAAAAGAAATTGTGAATACTGAAAGTTGTCAAAGATTGGCTAAAATGAGTATTCTCATACACTGCTGAGAAGTAAATTACTATGACTGTTTAAAAGAAATTCAGCAATTGAAAATGTAAAAGGATCAATCCTTGTCCCTAAGAATTTATCCTAAATATATCATTAGACAAACATCCAAAGATTTCCATATATGTAAGGATACTCATCAGAATAGCAAAAAAATTGTAACAACTCATAGGAGAATAGTGAAATAATTAATGGAACTATCATAGAACATTTATTGAAGAATATTTAATAACATGGAATACATACATATTTAATGTTAAATAGAGGAAAATAAGGAATAAAATTTTATACACTATGATTCCATTTTTGTAAAAATGTGGGGCAGGGGTTGAGGGTGCTGTTGAATGTTGTGTAAGAATTGATCAAGGCCTTGGGGCACCTGGGTGGCTGAGTCAGTTAAGCTTCTAACTCTTGATCTTGGCTCAGGTCATGATCTCACAGTTCATGAGCGTGAGCCCCGCATCTGGCTCTGCACTGACAGCACTGAGCCTACTTGGAATTCTCTCTCTCTTCCCTCTCTCTCTGCCTCTCCCCGACTTGTGCACTCGTGCTCTCTCCCAAATAGATAAAATTTTTAAAAATGTTAATTAAAAAATCTTAAAGAAAGAATTTATCAAGGCCTTAAAACATGGAAAAAAACTAAAAGGAAATACCCAAATTGTTAGAAGTGATTTGCCAAATGGTATTACTAGTAATTTTTATTTACTTCTCTAAGCTTTTCTGTTTTCTAAATATGTTACACTAAATATCTGCTTCTTGTATAATCAAGGGGCAAATATAAAACATTCCTTCCTCAAGCTGTAAGGAAAACAGCTTTAGATGTACTCTAAATCATAGTTTGAAAGTAAGTGTCATGCTGGAAAAAAGGCTTCTGGAAAATTAAAGATGCACAGAGAACAGAATTAACCCCTGCCTTTATTATTTGCATACATTTAAATAGAATTTAATTATTTAAATACTTACATACCAGTTGGTTTATTTAACAAAAGTATTTGGGCATACCATGCGTAAGATTTCATACAGAACCCAAAGATGAGTAAGACAGAGCTCTGCCCTCAAACAACTGAAATTTGAGAACTAAGCCATGTATACAAATAGCTGTAGTCTTAGGTTGTTCCGAGAACTGGACTTCTAATAACTGGTCTTATCAAAGCACTACAAAAAACAACAAAGAAAGAAGACACATCCAAATTATTCTCCCCTTGCAATTTTTCCCATTAGAATTCCTACATTATAAACCCTTCCCTCTGTAGCCCCCTAAAAGGACAATGATGGTTGCCTCATACAGCAGTCATTCAACATAGGGAAGACCTGTAAAAAACTTGCTGTAACCCCCAACCCAACTTCACGTCCTGAATTTCTTCTTCAGATCCTAGAACTCTTAGGATTCAACCTGGCTTGTGGAGAGGTTTATCCATTTGCGGGATGAAGGTTTGGGACCAGGAATTGGGACTTTTGCAGCTACTTATCTCTAATGAGTTAAACATTAGTCCACTAACTGTGGAAGCAGGAAAATAATCCAAAATGTGAATCAAAAGGTCTTGACATGACTAAACTGTCAGCCCTCAATTAAAAAACAAATGAAAAACAAAACCTGTTTGATGGAAAAGGCATGGTAGACAAGAAGTATGCCACATTTGGTGAACACACTCTAACCAATTAACTCTGAAGCAGGCTAACTCAGTCCTAGAAAGAGAACAGAAGAAAAGACAAATGTCTTTGTAAGTCTCTTAAAAAAATCATCTTACCTTAAAATGAAGAAGAAACAGAGACTAAAGCTTGGAAAGATGAAGAAGACTGACCTAGCTGTTGGTCCAGATCTATGCTTAGTAAACGTTTTCAATGACACTTACATGATGGATTCTTATGGCCATTGCTCAGTATTTAAGTTTCTTGTTATTGATCCTGATATGATTTCCCTTTTCCATCACAAAATGGTAGATGGAATTAACTAAACAAACGTGGCCAAAAAGTAACACTTGAGAGCATACAGTGTGAGAGCATAAAGACAGCCAACTCTGAAGCTGACAGTACAAGCAGGAACCAAATCCAACCCTTTGCTGCCAGCTGCTGTCACACAACAGCCTTTAAAACCCCTCTTCTCCATAATGAACCCATTTGTTCCTGAAACGATACTAACCCCTAATGAATTCTAGGGCTTCCCACTACTGTGATTTGATTATCCCTGTTCACTTCACAGGTCTTGGTTCCTACCCCTGTCCTCTTAACCAAGAGATATACAAAAAGATAATAATAAGAGTGAACAGTAGCAACTAACTTTTATTAAGGCCTTACTGTATGAACTGGGCTAAATACTTTATACACATTAGCCTCCCTCCCCTATGAGGGAGATGCCCTGATCATCCTCAAGATGAGGAACTTGAAGCTGAGAAGTATTTGAAAACTTGCCCAAGACCTCACAGCTAGTACGAAGCAGAATCAAGATTCAAACGTGAGCTGTGTCATGGCCTCCACCCTCCACCCTCCACCCTGGGAATGAAGGCACTGGTTAAATGCAGACGGAGCCACTGCAAGTTCCCCAGGTCAGTAAAGGCACACTCACCTGCCCCGTCAGGAGTGATGGTTCCCAGTTTCACAGCCAGAGGGTAGCCCATGTCTCTGTAATGCTCCAGCGCGTGGCCATTGCCCCCGGAGCTGTCGAAGAACCATTTCCCACACAGCACGGAGCCATCGGTCAGATTCAACCAGAGGTTTTCCCGAAGGTCACACCTGGCACACTTCCAACCACTGAAAAAGTCATTGAAGAGCAGTTGGTATGGCCAGAACTCAGAGCATAGTTAGAAAATTAACATCTAAGAAAACAGAGTGTCTCAAGCTGGGGGTCACAGGAAACGGTCAGTGGACAACAGAAACCAGTGCTTCTTTCCTCCTTTTCTCCCTTCAAAATATTAATGTCACCCCTCTCAGAGCAGCAGGACCAATCAGTACCCTGTCTGCCTCCACAATGGCTTTTACCTTAGAAAACTGACATAGAACCTGAGGTTGGGAGGGGAGGTCATTTCCTTAAAATTCCGACGTGAGGGACACTAATAAATAATATGTAAATCTAAGATACTAAGGATCCCATGTATATAAACATATAAAGTTCTAAAGCATTAGCCACACTTAGTAAAACTAGTTTAAACAAATGCTACTACACAGTAAATCTGTATTAAGTAGAAAGAATGTCAACTTCACTGAAGGTTAAGTGTCGGGTATGTGCTAGGTACCTTCCAGAAGTTTGATCACCTAATTCTCCAGAAGTCTGATCACCTAATTCTAATAAACACCCTTCCGAATCAGTATTACCAGCCCCATTGTCAAAGGGAGAAACTGAGGCCCAGAAGCAGTCTGTCTTCCCCTAAGACCACACAGAATGGGAATTCAGTACAGGCAGGATTCAACAAGACTAGACACCCTCCTAATCCATCCACTCTTTGTCTCGAGTACCTGCCTCTGAAACACAACAGACCTGATAGGAGATGCTAATGTAGACCAAAGAACATTCCAGCCAAAAATGAGACAACCAAAGACTTTTATAAGTTGGGGTCCCCTAGAAGCAGACTCTGAAACAAAGATCTGAATGTAAATAGCCTGTTTAGGAGGTGATCCCAAGAAGCACTGTAAGAACATAAGACTGGAAAGGTCAGGAAGTCAGTCCAGGCATGTCAACAAGATGACCATCATGGGCAACTGGGGCTCAGTCCAGTTGGGGAACTCCAGGAGATAGGCCCACTCAAGGGGTAAGGGTCCAGGGTATTTATCCATCCACTCCACAGCCACCGGTTGAGGGTTTGAGGGCTGTTCCAGGAGGATAGGAAGGAACATTAACTCCGTGGCATTTCTTTTTAATTTTTTTAATTTTTTTTAATGTTCATTTTTGAGAGAGACAGAGACAGAGCATGAGCAGGGGAGGGGCAGAGAGACAGGGAGACACAGAATCCAAAGCAGGCTCTAGGCTCTGAGCTGTCAGCACAGAGCCTGACATGGGGCTCATACCCACAAACCACAAGATCATGACCTGAGCCGAAGTCGGATGCTTAACAATCTGAGCCATCCAGGTGCCCCAACTCTGTGGCATTTCTAACTGACACATGGCCAGGCCTACCTAGCCTCAAGCAGCCAGAGAAAGCCCTCAAGCAAAGAGTTGCAGGTACCTGCCACTGGAAACCTAGGGGTGGGATGGGCTCAGGGGTATGGGCTCGACATGTTCAGAATCCACAAAGGTAAAGATATTTTTGGAAAGAATTTTGAGCTTATTTTTAATCAAAGGCATCTGGTAAAAATATGTGTAACTGCTAATTCAGAGAAAAGGTAGAAAAGTAAATATTCCTTTGCCCAGTTTTAAGGGGTAAAGTTCCATTTCACTAGCTGATGCTCACCTTGGAGGAATCCTGACTCCATTGTCCAACTGGGTAAGGTTATTGGCATATTTGGATACTGGCAATTCATTTTCCCATGTGTCTGGGTCCTGCTTTCTATATGGAGATTTTGAGCTGAGAACTGCATCACAAGCAATTGTTACCTGTAAGACAAACCCAGGTATCATATGTAAAAACAGTTTGAGAGAACATCAACTTCTAGAAAACAAATTTAAAACTTTATTAATAAATACAGGCTAATCCAAGAAAATTCAAACAGCAGTTGCCATAAAAGCAAGATCCTAGTTAGCTAATTCCAGCACTTTCTCCATGAATCTAGCTAGGTTTAATCCCTAACCTGGCGTGTGCAATATTATTGATAATGACACAAGATAGCAAGAAACCAAATCCAGTTTGTAAACCCAAGCACAAGAGTCAGATTTAACGGTTTCTTAGCAAGCTGAGTGAAAAGTATATGGCAAACAATTTACAAGAGTGACATTAGCTACAGGAATGCCTAGGATTTACCCAACTGGTGTGTTTTCCTCCTAACAAATATACACCCAGATATCCAATATCCTCAACTCATCACACAATGGCATGTGGTCAAGGGCATTTGAATGGAATGCAAGCAGCACGGCTCCATTTCTTAATCTGGTGCAAATGTGACCCTGGATGGGGACAGGCCTAGGTGTCTCTGTGCCAGATCAGTCGACATCATGAGCAAATCTGTGATGTCCAGCTTGGCACCAACTGACCACAAGGGAAGGGGATGCAAATTCTCTGCTTTCTCCCAAACCGTTATGATCCTGGACATATGCCTTATCACCACATTTGCCATTTACTTAATGCTATAAAAACTATCTCTAGCTGTCTTTAAAAACATATTCTGGTGGGAATGTAAAATGGTACAGCCACTTTGGCAAACAGTTTGGCAGCTCCTCAAATGGTTGAATATACCTAGGCATCAGATGGTTAAACAGAGTTACCATATAACCTAGCATTCAACTCCTAGGTATGTATTCTAGATAAATGAAAATATGTACCCATACAAAGACTATTGTACACATATGTCACAGAAGTATTATTTATAACATCCAAAAAGCAGAAACAACCCAAATGTCTGTTAATGATAAGTGGATAAATAAAATATCATATGTCTACACAACGGAAATTCAACAATGAAAAAGAATGAAGTCCTGATACATGCTACAACATGAGTGAATCTTGAAAATATATGTAAGGTCTAAAAAAGGCCAGCCACAAAGAACTATGTACATCGTATGATTCCATTTATATGAAACGTCCAGAACAGGCAGTTCCACAGAGACAGAAAGTAGATTAGTAATTGCCAGAGGCTGGGAGGGAAGACAGGTTGAGGGGTGATGGCTGCGGGCTAATGAAAATATTCTACAATGAGATAGTGGCGATGGATGCCCAACTCTGAATATAATAAAAGCCACTGAATGGTTTTAATGGTTTTTTTTTCAATTTAGGTTTGTATTCTACATCACTAAGATCCCACACAATTAGCTGAACTTCATGCAGAGTATTTTCCCCTGGGTGGCCCTAGAATTCATTAAGAGGCAAGGAAGGAAGTTCCCTCAGCTGCCATCCACCCCCACCCAAACCATGAGCAATTCCTATCACTCCTACGTGCAAACTCTATTTGGAACCTTCCTCTTCTCAACTTCAACCACACTCATCTTGTCCCAGCCACTAAGACAGCTCACCCAGACGGCTACACAGCAGCCTCCTTGCAGTTTCCTTTCTCCTACTCCTGCCCCTCTTCTGCATAGCAGCCAGAGCGGTCTGCTGTGAACATCAAATCCTATCCTTCTGTGGCATAAAACTGCAAGGTACTAACTAGTGATGACACAGTCAGGAATAAGGAAGAGGTCTCTGCCTTCAAAAAAACTCATACCCCGGGGGCGCCTGGGTGGCTCAGTTGGTTAAGCGTCCAACTCTTGATTTCGGCTCACAGTTCCTGAGATCGAGTCTCACATCAGGCTCTGTGCTGACAGCATGGAGCCTGCTTGGGATTCTCTCCCTCTCTCTCTGCCCCTCCCTGGCTCATATGGGCTTGCTCTCTCTCTCACTCTCATTCTCTCTCTCTCTCAAAATAAATAAACATTTTTTTGGGGCGCCTGGGTGGCTTGGTCGGTTAAGCGTCCGACTTCAGCTCAGGTCATGATCTCACGGTCTGTGAGTTCGAGCCCCGCATCGGGCTCTGTGCTGACAGCTCAGAGCCTGGAGCCTGTTTCAGATTCTGTGTTTCCCTCTCTCTCTGCTCCTCCCCCGTTCATGCTCTGTCTCTCTCTGTCTCAAAAATAAAATAAAACGTTAAAAAAAAAAATTTAAAAAAAAAATAAAATAAAATAAAATAAAAAAATAAATAAACATTTTTTTTAAAAAAAAGCTTATACTCCATTACATGTTAGGCACCCATAAATATATCTAAACCTATTAAAGAGATATTCCTGGGGCACCTGGTGGCTGTGTCAGTTAAGCGTCGGACTTTGGCTCAGGTCATGGTCTCACGGTTCGTGAGTTCAAACCCCGCATTGGGCTCTGTGCTGACAGCTCGGAGCCTGGAGCCTGCTTCAGATTCTGTGTCTCCCTCTCTCTCTGCCCCTCCCCCCCTCATGCTCTGTCTCTCTCTGTCTTTCTCTGTCTCTCTCTCTCTCAAAAATAAACATTAAAGAAAAAATTTAAGAGATATTCCCATTCATCTCTCACTACAAACACTTTTATATATACAATTAGTCTTTTCTTTCAATTATCAAAATTCATCTCCCACTTCATTCCAGGAATGACCCTAGAAAACAGGGCTGAGGACACCATAAACCCCCTTCCTGATTCTATGGGTTTGGACTGCCTTAACACTTCTGTGCTGCCTTAGCACTTCTAAGCACACATCCGAATCTTTTTAGTCTGGTCTGTTATTACAATCTCTTTGTTGCTTCAACGACTACCTCAATCCCTTCCCTGTCCTCCTCTGAATCTTCTCCACCCCATTAGATCTTTTTAAAGTGCTCTGGTTTGCAATGCACAATAATGTTGACCAAGATTTGACTATAATATTCTCTCTTTTCTTTGAATACACTTCTTGGTGACATTCAACAAAATTTCCTTAAACTTCTGGGCCACTATAAAACACTGATCTAGTGTTTTCAGAGTATCATCTGAAATCACTTAGTGACCCTTTGTATGGATCACAGCTGAAGATCAGAATCCATTATCCTGTAATTATACTATGAATTATCTGTCTCTGGTTCCCTGGATTTGTTGTCCACAGTGAAGAGAAAGAACGTGATACTAGTCCTGGCTCCATCCCGGGTCTCCATAGGCTTGAAATTCAGTAGTGTTCTGGAACTGACTCAAACTGGCTTACAAAATTGATTGTTAAATTTTAAGAAATTCTGCAAGATGGTTGTTAAGCACAGCCATTAGTTTTGTAATTAAATTACAAAAACTTACAATTAAGTAAAATACATTTTTAAAAGGTAACAAATATTCAAAACTCTTCACTTCCTGTTCTACTATAACTTCCGATCTTCTGTGTGCTCTTGAGGTTATTTACATCTACGTTACGTGACTAGTGGAAATTCTGTATAATGGTGTGCTACTGCGCGTTCTCTTTTCAACACTGCATTCAGAGACATGTTAGCCTGAAATCAGCCATGGTGGGAATATTTACACCATGGAAATCATCAAACACTACAAAGCAGGGCTTTTCCCCCAGGGAGCTGGTTGCTAAATATTTACAAGCACACCACTGCTTGAGTTCCTGATATCTAAAATGTGGCATTGGATTTCAGGCTGTAAGATCCCTACTGAGCTTCAAATGCTATGTGTCTGTGAACTCTGCATCACTGAGAGGTGGTTTAACTGTCCGGGACCATCCAAGGAGTTCCTATCTTAAACGCAATGTTTTCTGTGCTGAGAAGCTCAAAAGATGAAGCAAGAGTCATCTGGTTGGGTGATTTTGAGCTCAATAATGTTTGTAATTTAAAAGCTTAAAAAGAGAATATCAAACACCGAATATGTAGCAGAAGCATAAAAAGAAAATACAGGAACTAGGTTTAAATAAATCAATAAATAAATACTATTATATAAATAAATCCTATTATTTAGGATTACTATTATTTATCCCATCAGATAAATACAGGTGTTTCCTTCAATCTCTCCACCCCAACTTCCAAATAATCCTCCCTCTCCCCTTTTTTAAAATTCTTTTTAAGTATTTCTTAATTCTAAAAGATTCTGTGTTAAAAATTATAACATTTATTGCTGGATTCAGATTCCTATGACACTTCAATTTTAACTAAAAGTATTCACACTTCAAATTATATTGTGAATACAGGAATAATTAAAAAACACTTAAAGGCTCTTTCATCAACTTTTTTCACACAGACTTTTCCTTCTTAAGTGAGTGAGATCAAAGTATATTGTGAATATAAGAATAATTAAAAAACACTTAAAGGCTCTTTTATCAACTTTTTTCACACAGACTTTTCCTTCATAAGTGAGCGAGAGAAAAACTATTTCTCATGACATTTATTCACAATGTGCTTCTTTCTTTCTTTTCCGACAGCAGACATAAGAGTTTTATTAAACAAGGGCAGGCAGTAAGTACTCTCAGTATCATGGAGATACAAGCTTTAGTATATAATTTCAGGTAATGGGACGAGGTAAGACCATTTTGCCCACTCATATTTTATCCTTGGTAACAGCCACATGAGTCAACACAGGGAACTGGAGAAAGGAGAGGTAATTTAATTCTCTGTGCACTGCTAAACACTTTGCACTTAGCACTAAAAAGGATAGGTCACATATAATAATTAAAGGAAAGAACTACAATAGGTAAATACACAACATTTTCATTTCTGTGGTCTTGTATTTAGGGATAAAGTAGGTCAGGGTCAAAAGAGGTTGTATGGTAGAAACCTGGTCCCTAATGACATGGGAACCCCAAGCACAAACACCCTCCCCCTCCTGGCAGAGGCAAGTGAGCAGGTGGCTGTGGACACAGAGTCACACAATGTCCTGAAGATTCCGGAACCTAAACACCTGGCTTTTGTTCTGGAGTGTGAGGAGGGGAAAAAAAAGAACTAGCATACCTAAACTCAACTGACCCTGACCCCACTACTACTGGTGGCCAGGCTCTGACAATTCAGGGTATGCACGGATTGGAAAAGAGGAAAAGAAAGGGAAGAGAACAAAGCAGAGAAGGATGGGGTGGGGGAGACAACACAGGAAAGAACAGGAAACACAGTTGTGTCCTTGTAGGAGGACACTCCATGCCCCTTCACAGCCTCAAACTAAAACAGAACCTGGCTTCCTCACAACTGCTCAGGAAGATGAAAGTCATTCCACAGAAACAAAAACAAAAACAAAAACAAAAACAAAAAACAAGGGAAGGGAAGAGAAAAGAAATCCACCACTAAATCTAAATGTTAAAACCTAGAAAGTAATCTTAGTCCTCATGAGGAACAAAACTTTCAAGGAGTCTCACATTACCACAGAGCTCCCGCAGACTTGTGATTTGTAAACGTTTGGTTATTTTTATAATCGTGTTGCGGTTGTTTTGGCGGAGGAGTCCTTATTTCTCCCCCAAACAAAATCTCACACGGAGGGCTAACATGCAGAAGATAGAAAAATATAGCCACTCCTCTCATGAGAAGACACCCCTCTCCAGCAGCCCCTGCATATCTCAGGGGCACAGTGTGAAAATCTAAGCAACAGACTGTGAACTACAAGCAGCAAGAAGCCAGCTCGCCTGGCGGAGGCCAGCCCACCTTGGTGGGGAGACAGGGGACCAGCTCACAGAGCAGGAGGGGGGAGCCCGGCCACCTGGGGGGAGGCCAACCCAATGTTTGTACAGCACCGGGAGTAACGCGCAGCAAAGGGTATCTGGCCCAACACTACTGAGACCTCACCCTGCAAGACCCTTTCACAGAGAAGAAGCAGTATGCTCATGATCGTGCTCATTCTCCTCTTCTCTCATTCAACCCTCCTTCCCCACCTCCACATGCACACACACCGCACACGCACACACACCTGACACAGAGAGTCACGCGCATCTAGCTAGCAGCCGTGCACACTCACTGACCAGGGCTGGTAACTCCTCAATATTTGGTAGTGCTATTTCATAGTGGTCTGGGAATATAACAAGTTTGGCTTCATCTTCATATTCATAATCGTCGCTATTTAAATCGTCATCAGTATCTAGATCTGAGGAGAAAACAAAAACAAAGAACAAGAAGTGAAGAGAAAACATTCTACACCAAGGCAACACTCACTGGGAAAGCCAGAAATCCACAGCAATGACAAACAAAGGTCATGACATTTACGATTCCCTCCTCTGACAACCATCCATCTGCCCCAAACCAGGAGTAAATGTAGGTCTACCATCTTTCCTAAGTTATGAATACTTACTAATAAGTGACAGATGTATAAAGGCTGAGTCCAATCATACAGCTTTACAATTAAAATAGATACACGTGCTAGATATTCAATTCTTAAAGATTTTTAAAGGAATAAATTGTTAACTATGATTTGCCGGGTACCAGGCTCCTGATTGCGTAAGAATGGGTTGGAATGTCTTTCGTAACACTGTAAGATGGAAGAAAGCACAGGATTTCAGAAGTGATAAGCCAAGGTTCGATCCCAGCTCCAAAATTTAATGTAACTTTGAGCAAGTCACAAACTCTCTAAACCTTAGTTTCCTCACGTGTAGAATGGAGATAACAGCTCTTACCTCACACAGTTTACACAAGGGAATGTAAGAAATTGTAGACAAGAGATCAGGCACATAACGGGTAGTCAATGAATGAGGGCTATTTTTTAAAAATAAAATGTCAACCTCCCTCTCTCTGTCTCCATCTCTCTCTCTGTCCCCTTCCCCCTCTAGGAGTTATTAAAATACTGCATTGTAAGCCAGAGGGGAAAACTCCATAATATAACTAGTCCTGTTGTCCTCAGGCTGTGCAGAATTTTCAGTAAGAAAACTGAGCTCCTCTAGCCTGTTATTTATCAAGTCATCACCTATCTGCTTGGCTAATCTCTGCTAAAGGTTAGGTGAAGGCTCAAGGAAATGTCTTGTCACAGTATTTCCTTGGACATTTCAGCCTTACATTCACATGGATGCCAGGATCCCAGATCATGTTTGTATATTTAGATGTTTGGAACTATGGTGACAAAGAGCGATTGAGCCATATTCCACTCACACCACACATAAACAGGTACACAAACATGGGTCTATAGATAGGAAGAAGTTATTTTCCCAGACGAAGCAGCTGCCTGAGAACCAAAGGATCTAGGTTCTGTTATTACCTTCTTGTTTGCCTCCAATCACAAACTTAGTATCTTTTTGTATACAGCACTGCTCCTGAATTCTCAAAAGGAAGGCAGTGTTAAGTGGAAAATGAGATACAGGGAAATACAGTCTCAATAATTTTTAATAAAAGGTCCAAATACTAAGAATCAGAAATATCAAAATAAAGAAATAACCAACATTATTTGATAGCTGTAAGTGTTCAAGTTGACAAAAAGCAATGTCAAAGATGATTCTAAGAATTTAAGAAGTCACTAAAGGCATTATTTGCTAGACGGAATGATGCCCAATTCATGAATCATTTAATAAAAGCAATTAGATCTTCAAATTTTTTTTAAAGTCACCAAAGGCATTTATTTAAAGGAAATGATTCACAGACATTCTACATGTAATAAAAATTCAGATGCCCCAATATCTATAATTTTAAAAATTAGAACCTAAATGTTCAATGAGAATGGTGTTGAACCCAACAGAATATTATTTAAATATTTATTTAGACTATGTAGAAACATGGAAATATTTATCCTATGGCAATGTTAAAAATACAAAATTCATCTTCACGGTAATGACAACTTTGTAAAAGTTATGCCCACAGACAAGCAATAGAAGGAAACCTGAACAAATGAAAACAGTAGGTGTGTGGGCTTTTTTCTATTCTTTAATCTTTATATCTTTTATGACAATTTTAAGGAACCAAAGTACAACCCTTTTGTTTTTGTGTACATATTGGGCTCATATAACATATTATCTAAGCGCCTTTTGTCCACAGAAAACACACTCATTTAATGCTAAGTCAAATCTTACCTGGCCGAACACAATGATAAACTAAGTCCAAAAAAAATCCTGCTCTGTCATTTACTAACTATGTAATCCTGGGCAAATTCTTTCCAAGTTCATTTTCCTCAGGAGCAAGCTATGAATAATGTTATGTACCCCCAAAAGATTGTTGAAAAGATTAAACAAGATAAGGTTCTAAGGCATCTAATATAGGATCTGGCAGGTATTAGGGGCTCCACAGATAGCAGCCGCCATAATCACCATCAACACCTTCTCTACATTCCTGACAACCAACATAATCAAAAGTGCCTCCCCTTCCCTTTGGTTACCCAGCTGCAAAGCAATCCTGAAATAAGTTTCAGAAAGACCATGACATCACGTGGGGATCCTTCTATGAAATCTCAGTATGGAGAAGATATGAACTTCAAATGCTTCCAGACTGTAAGCTGTCACAGCAGGAAACGAGTCTTATTCACTTTACATACCCCCAGCCCCTGCACAGTACCCAGCACATACCACACACTCAGTAAATGTCTGTGAAAGGAGACTCCAGGAAGTTAAAGACCCCAATATGCTACGGACAACAGCTAAGCAAGAGCATCAGAAGGGTAGTTGTGGGTTCGGGGTTTATTTAATTGGTAACTGATATGTGTTTAACAATAAGCAAAACTGCTGTTGTACAAAAAGCAGAACTTTACTGGGCTTTTTTTTTTCTTTTTCTAAGTAGGCTTCACACCCAATGCAGAGCCTAAACTCATGACCCTGAGAGAGCAAGACTTGAGCTGAGATCGAGTCAGACACTTAACTGACTGAGCCACCCAGGTAACCCCCTTTGTTGAGCTTTTTTACACTTAGTTTAGAGTTGCTTTTATTTTTTTTTTAATGTTTATTTATTTATTGAGAGAAACAGAGTATGAGTCGGGGAGGGTCAGAGAGAGAAGGAGACACAGAATCTAAAGCAGGCTCCAGGCTCTGAGCTGTCAGCACAGAGCCCGACACAGGGCTTGAACTTACAGACTGTGAGACCGTGACCTGAGTCGAAGTCGGACACTTAACCGACTGAGCCACCCAGGTGCCCCTGTTTTTATTTTTAATTCAATGGGATGGAAGGGGACATGATCTTTCCCAAACATTTTTATCCAAATGAGAGAAAAGTCAGCAGAAGTAACTTACACTCTGATTTTAAGGGACGAATCTATGGTTTCTCCTAAATATATATGACCCCACAGTCCTAAGTATAAATCTACAATTTCCAAATTTCTCTAATTAGAGTCTTACCACTCCCCAAAATATCTAGTTGAGGAACCTACAGAGAAATTATACCCTAAGGACCAGTAGGACTAGGACCCCCACCAAACCTCTCCCAGCAGGTACTTTCCACTATGGCTATTAACTGGCAATACCTGGATGGTCTCTTTTTCTAAATCTAAAAACAAACAAACAAATAAATAAATAAAATTAGTCTTTATTTTATTTATTTTTTGAGAGAGAGAGAGCAAGAGAGAGAGAGCATGAGCACGTAAGTAGAGGAGGGATAAAAAGAGAAGGAGAGAGAGAATCCCAAGCAGCCTCCACACTCAGCACAGAGCCCAACGCAGGGCTCAGTCTCACAAACCTCGAGACCATGACTTAAGGCTGAAATCAATGCTTAACTGACTGAACCACCCAGGCGCCCCTTAAAAATTTTTTTTTAATATCTTTTCCCAATTCTACTTCAATGACCCTCTCAGATCCCTGGAAGAAGTGGCTGGGACCACAGCCATTTCCAAGAAGTGACTTGCCTAAGCTGGGAAGAAGCACCATGGAAGAAAAGATCCCTGTATCAGACCAGGGCTCTGACGCCCAGCTCAGAGTTCTCCCAGCCTGACCAGATTAACTAGTTTGTACCCCACAGGTGAGCAGTTTGGCTGCTCTAGTGCTGTGAGGTCTGCACTAGGTGGGGGAAATCTCCTTGAACACAGACCCTGTTCTGGGACCTACTTCAGAAGGAAATGGCAAAATGGAGTTCACTAGAACCTTCTGGCCGTTACAGGTACAGTTGACTTTTCTGAACAGGCCCACTCCTAGAACTTTTTACAAACGCTCTGTTTTCAACCTACTTCTCATCAAGTATGAATGCTAGGGCTAAAACCAAAAAGGTGGAAATTCAAGTTCTCTGAGGTTTAGTAACGGTTCTTCAATGTCCCAGACTTCAGACACAAAAGAACTTGACTCATTTACTCCTACTTGTGAAAGTGGTGGAAAGGAGGGGAAGTCAATAAAAATGTGAATATTTAACACTATTTATGACATACCAAAGATATGCATTAAATGTACTAGCAAGTATTTACACATTTATACACATTTGTAGCTTGACTGTAAAAAAGTATGTAAGATGAGGCCAGAACCACATCATGAGTCCTGGGGTATTCTTTGAAGATCCTGGACCCCCTTATATTCCCCCCTTCTCTCCTTCCATCTCATAAAACAGTAAGTTTTGAATCAGCTTAGCCCAAAAATTCACAATCTCTCATACTGTTGTAAGTTATCTTTTAAAAGACAATCTAATAGTATCCCTCTCTAGCTTAAAAACATTAACACAGAGCTACCCACTTTCTCAGTACACAGCAGCGTAAAGCATCCCAATGATTTTTGCACAGCAGCCCTAAGCCAAAAGAAATGCCTAAGGGCTCTGTTTATTTAGTAGTTAGGTCCAAACAACTTAATAAATATTTATGTTCTAATGATTTAGTAACCATTTGAAAAAATAAACATAAATTGAAAGAAATGTTTTATTTCACTCTTAACCACAATCCCTTATGTGTGCACCTGTTGGGCACTGCACAACTTCTTGAGTCAGATGTTAACACTGCCTCCCTCATTTTCTGTTCCACATTTATCTTCACATGGTACCTCCCTTTTACCATAGAAACCACCGAAAAATCAGCTTTACCAAGAGGTGAAGTCACTGAAAGGACTATAGGATACTCAAATAGTAAAACTACAGCAAGTTAATAGGTCATGCAATGTTGTGCTCGCTTCAGCAGCACATATACTAAAATAGGTCATGCAATGTTCAAGTACCACTGTCGTTTCCTTGAAGAGTTAAAAATACCTTGTGGTGCACCTGTGAACTCACTGTAGCACCCTAGGGTGCCTCAGAGTACAATTTGGAAACTAAGTGTTGATGGTTCCCAACTGCCTATAGGAAAAAATTCTAAAAGCATGATATATGTCTATACTATTGCTGGGAAAAATATAAAAGATATATAAAAATGTGCAAACAGAAAATACTGTTTGTCTCTGGGGAGAGTAACCAAGTAACCACGAGACAGAGAAGCAAGAATAACTTACTTTTCATTATACAGCCCCTCATAACTTTTCAATTTTAAGCTGTGTCCAAAAAACATTGTTCTAAAAATGTTTTTTAAACCCTAAATATAAAAAGTAAAAATTTAAGTGATTCAAAAATTAATAATTGTCACTGTTGATTTAAAAAATAAAAAAATACACCAGCTAAAGCTAGAGCTGAGGCAAGGATCTTTAACTGTGACTTCGCCTGAATGGACATCAAGGTAATCGGGAAGACTGACTTGAATGTTGAAGGGCAAGATGGTGTTCAGGAGACCTAGATAAGCCATTCAGCACCAGCTAATGGCCTCAGTTTCCCTTATAAAATCTGGAGTCATAAATGAATGATTATAATGTCACCATTAGGCCAGTGGAAAAGGAATTGGTCATCAAGTCATGAAGCGACTGGGGTACAAGAAGCTTTGATGAGAACGCGTGAGTCAGCTGCATCTATTTTATGAGGGGAAGAGGAGCATCAGGATGACATTTCAATAGCAATGAAAAAGTGCTTTCCAGTCACAGAAACAAAGAGACTATATAAGAGAGTTCTGCGTTCTCTTCCTCTCCAAGAAGAGACAACCCAACATCCCTTTTAGGTAAGGAGTCTGTGGCAGAGGCTACCAGCTGCCTCCCAGTAGTCACTCTCCCCTGCGTCTTTAGTAACAGACTTTACTTAATGACGCCAGCTAATAAATTTTACGTACTCTCCAGTCTCCTGTACAACACATGGTACAGCCACGTGACCAAGTTCTGACCAGAGAGGTGTAAACAGAATGTTGCTTAGGGATCTGTGAGAAGGCTGACAAAAGTAACGACCATGAAGAGACCATGAAGTTAGACTCACAGGCCAGGATGGAGGGTGAAGCAGAAATATGGGAAGGGTCTAGATCCTGATGAACATGAGGGCATCCCATTAGCCTAGACTTGATACTTCCCTACATCCTCTACATGAGAGAGAAATATACATCTACTTTATTTAAAGTCACCAATATTTTAAGTTTTCTGTTCCATACACCAGATCTAAGCCTAATGTGGTCCTTCACTGAAATTAATGCACAGGCCACATCAACTTGAAAACAGCTGTGATCAGTGTAACAAGAGAAAAGTCACTGCTATTGGGGAACATGAAGCATCATATCAAGGGAGCTATAAAGGTGGGCTTGCAAAACCAAATTCTTACTCAGATGAAGTAACTAACTTCATTTGTGAAGCATCTGGGTAACAAACAATAGAGAGAAACAGGGCCTAGGCAAGCCCCAAAGTACCAATGACGTTCGAATTTAAAATTGTTTTTAAACCCGGTACAGTCCAAATAGAATATCTTTGCTGGACTGTGAGTTTAAGGGATATTCTGTGGTTTCCTAAGATATGGAATATTGAGTGAACACAGACCACAGTCTATAGAAATGGATCGACTGGAATGAAATGGTAGGTTAGCATTCCCCAATGAAAGAGGTCCACACACTATAATGCACAAAACCTCAGTGCTTACTTTTGGCTTAATTCTTAAAATAGCTAAGGGGCACCTCGGTGGCTCAGTTGGTTGAGCATCCAACTTCAGCCTAGGTCATGCCCTCGTTCCCGATTTCAAGCCCCACATCGAGCTCTGTGCTGACAGCTCAGAGCCTAGAGCCTGTTTCAGATTCTGTCTCTCTCTCTCTCTCTCTCTCTGCCCCTCCCCCACTCACTCTCATTCTCCCTCCCTTTCTCTCTCTCTCTCTCAAAAATAAATAAAACATTAAAAAATGTTAAATTTAAAATAGCTACTTTACCATACCCTCTACCACCAAAATGATCACTAGAGAAATCAAACTGCAAGGTCTTTCAGGCAAAAGACACAAAGGCTAAAGGGCAGGAAGTCAGCTAACATCTTCATTCAATCAAGAAAATAATGAAAAATAACAACAGTAATCAAAAATGTTTAATTATTTCCACCTCTAAGAATGCCACGCTGATATCATTTAATTCAGAAGTTACATTATCTCTGCAAGCCAATTTGACAATAAATTTCATATGAAAAAAAAGTTACATTATCTCTACTAGTAGAAGGGGGCCTGCGGCTAATAACCAAAGCATCAGAATGCATACAATCATTTCAGCTTTGAGGCCCATTCTTTGCTGGTTTGGGGTTAGCTGGTTGATTTGGGCTGTGGTCCAAAGACCATAGAGAGGTGGGAAAGATTGGTCAGTCTGGAAAAGCCAACAACAGATAAACCTCATAAAGTAAACCACTACTGAAAATCAGGACAGAAGACTGCAAGCATGAGCTCAGTGTAGAGTAACAGAGAATCAGGGCAGGAAGGACACTCAGCTCCACGACTGTTTCCAATGGATTTCCTTTCCAAATAATTAATGTGTCTTTTCATTACAACAGTAGCACATGTTTGTTATAGAAAAACTTTAAATACAGATAAGCAAAAAGAAGAAAATAAAAATCACCTCAATCCCACCACTGGAAAAGAGCTACTATTAACAATCTGGAATATATTTTGCCAGATTTTTCTGGACTCTCAATTATATACGTATACGTGTATGTATATACCCACACATTCATGTACACACACATACATATATGTACACACATGCATACACCCATACACACATATACACACACGCGCATATATTGTATAGATTTTTTTTACCAAAATGAAATCATAACATGCAAACAATTTCTAAATTTCTTTCAAACAATAATCCTAGGCATTTAGGGATATAAACTTGCTTGTTCAAAAATGATCAAACCACTTTTTCTCCTGGCAAAAACATATCAGAAGCTTAACGTGAAAAATTATCATGATTATAGGATATAGAAATTAATGCTCATTAGCATGAATAAAACTGGCTCTTCTAAATGAGGGAAAAGAAAATCACTGCTAGGCACATACCACAGTAATCATTGTGGCAGGCAAGATCCCATGACAGATGATAAAATTAGTGCACAAAACTGGGGCGCCTGGGTGGTTCAGTCGGCTGAGCATCCGACTTCGGCTCAGGTCATGATCTCGCGGTTCATGAGTTCGAGCCCCGCGTCGGACTCTGTGCTGACAGCTCTGAGCCTGGAGCCTGCTTCAGATTCTGTGTCCCCCTCTCTCTCCGCCCCACCCCTGCTTGTGCTCTGTCTTTCTCTGTCTTTCAAAAATGAATAAACATAAAAAAAATTTTTTTTAATTAGCGTGCAAAACTTTGAAGAGAAACAAGATATCAGCATAGTCTCAAAGTATTACTCCCAAGGTATTTATTAATTACACTGAATCTTCACAGTGGAGAAACCCAGCAGACACACCACCTTAAAAAGGGATCAAGGTTAACAGCACCGATATAAAGACACCTCAGCATCACATGCCCCCAATATCATGCACTGAGGAGGGCACATCACCTCTGTGGTGTTCTTGCCAAAAATGCAACACTTCAGACTTATAAGGAAACAGACAAAACCAAATTGAGGACCATTCTACAAAAATAACTGGCCAATACTCTTCAAAAGTGTCACAATTATTAAAGACAAAAAAAAAAAAGACTGGGGAGCTATCAAAGATTAGACAGGACTAAGGAAACATGACAACTAAATACAACATGGGATCCCAGGAAGAAAAAGAAAGAAAGAAAGAAAAGAAAGAAAGGAAAGAAAGAAAGAAAGAAAGAAAGAAAGAAAGAAAGAAAGAAAGAAGAAAGAAAACACTAATGGGAAAAAATGGTGAAATCTGAATAAAGTCTATAGTTAGGCTAATATTAAAAAAAGAAAAAATGTCTCTACTTTCAGAGCAGTGAAAAAAGAGAGCAGAAGCAGAATCACAATTAGTCTCCAGTCACTGTAAGTATAATTGCTTCAAAACACTAAACCCAACTAAGAGTACTAGAAGCATCTTTCACCACTATGTAAACACAAAGTGGAGGCAGATCATCCCAAGTTAAATTGGTACCTCTTATCCTTAAACTGAGGAAAAATAAATAACCTATTATTCCAAATCAGACATGCACATGCACATACATACACACACAGAAAATCTGGACACACTATGGATTACTATTTACATTACCTAAAAAAATCTTGGAATTCCTCCTTTTTGGTAAAGCTCCACCAGATGCCCCTCTTACCTTCTGAAAAGAAAATAAGAGATTGTTAAAATGCAACATGCAGAAGAGACGACAGGGGGAGTTGGGGAGGGAAAGGGTTCTCAGTTGTTAACAAAAGGCGAGAGGAAATACTCAACCTGACCAGAGATTCCAGGATAAACCAGAACTTGACCCAAGTCAATGGAGGTAGGTGAAGGGCAATGCTATTGTTCCACCTGATTATTTTCATCAAATTATCAAGACCACTTCTGGAAAGGGACGTAGAACCAGGGATCAAGGTGAACTAGAAATTTCAACTTCAAATTGGCACATGCTCCCAAAAGGCTAGAGTCCATGCCCAATGATGGAACTATTCTGGAGAGATGGTGGTAGATCCCAGAGGGAAGGCTCTTGTTCCCCTGCTACCCACTGGGTCCCTGTGCTTGGTCCTGGGTATGCACAAAAATTACTGTTGAAAGAGCTAATACATACTGATTAGCTGTCACTGATATTCTGGTCATATTAAATCTCAATCTAACCTCCCTAAACATTTTGGAGCACCAGCTAATGGTTAGTTGCCATGTTAAGCTTCGTGTATTTTCTACCTCTGGTGGAAGTACCTGACAGCAATGAAATAAATGTCCATTCAAGTGGTTAAGCAAAAGAAGTCATTCATTACCTTTCTGACAAAAGGGTTTTACTTTTACAAAAAATTTTACTCTCAAACAGGATTATAAATTTTTTTTTTCAAATGGCCAGAATGATATTTCCACATTGTTTGTTCTCTCAGTTATTAGAAAAGAGTACATTTCCAGCGCACCATGGTGTGCTGGTCAAAGCCTGGCATCTTTTCAAGTGGCCACATGTTATAGCAGCATCAAGGCCTTGCTGCTGCTTTAGTTTGTCCCATTATCAGTCTTAAGTCTCCTTTGCCACATTTTATCATTTGGCATTGAAGGGTGACTCATCTTTGTGATTCTCACATTAAGTTTACAGCTTCTACTATAAGTTTATGGTTCACATCTTAAGCATGTGAATATGATAGAACACATTAGCTCAAAAACCTGTCTCTCCAACTACTCGTGCCAAATTCATGTCACCTCTCTTAGAATCCCTCTCCACCAAGGTCTCAGAGCCCCTGCTCCTCTCCCCACCTTGTGCCTGCATCAAAAAAAAGGGGATGAAATAAAACCTGTAGGCACATTTAGCAATCTTAGAGTCACTTGAAATCTCTCTACAGAAGTTTATGGCATGCTTTTAACTTTTCCAACCTGTCTCCTCCACTTCTGCAGGATGGTAGAGGGAGAAAAGAAGGAGAAGGGCTGCATGAAAACCTACTAGAATATGAGGTTCTCCTTGATTGTGAGATCCACACCTTAGACTTGGATTAGATTCACTTCCTTACAGGGGAAAAAAAAACTAGGTCTTCTTTCCAAAAACCATCACCTCTGTGCCTGCCTCAGTCTCCACTAGAAATCAACAGGGTTTGAAAAAAGGCAACTCCTCAGTCAGCAAACATGACTGTGCCCATGGGTAAGGCTCTATGCTGGCACTGAGGCTGCAAAGTGAATGAAGACATGCTCCATTCCTTGATGAGCCCACGGGCACAGTAGGAGAGCATATATACAAACAGCACTATAGATTCTGGTGAGTATTAAGGGAAGTGTGAAAAAGGTAGGATTACAAGGAGGAAATGACAGTTCTTCTGGGGTGGAAGCTGTGGGCAGAGCTGGTCAGATAAGAAGACCAGCAGGTCTGGCATTGAGCGGCTGCTCAGCAAATATTTATTTAATGGATAAATGGATGGATAATGGATAGATGGATGATGGATGAACGGATGAATAGACAAATGGATGGATAGATAGCTGGACAGATGGATAGATGGAGGATGGACAGGTAGATGAATGGATGGATGGATAAATGGATAGATGGAAGAATGATAGATGGATGAAGGTATAAATGGATGGATGATGAATGAATGCATGGATGGATGGGGGGATGGACAGGTAGATGGATGGATGGATGGATGGATGAATGGATCAGTGGATGAATGGATGGATGGATGGATGGAGGATGGACAGGTAGATGAATAGATGGATGGATAAATGGATAGATGGAAGAAAGATGGATGAAGGTATGAATGGATGGATGATGAATGAATGTGTGGATGAATGGGGGGATGGACAGGTGGATGGATGGATGGATGGATGGATGGATGGATGGGATGGATGATGAATGGATGGATGGATGAATGGATGGATGAATGGATGCATGCATACATGCATGATGGATAGATAGATGGATATGCTGACCACAAGGATACAACAGGTATAAGAGGAATGAGACATCCCAGAGAGGAAAAACAGCATGTACAAAGGTATGAAATCATAATGTATTCCAGGAAGAAGTGGTTAGATGTGTCCAGAGCACAAAGCTTACATAATAAAAGTAAGAGTCAGAAAGGCTATAGAGGCCAGATCATGGAAGGCCTTGTAATCAAACGGAAAAGAATTTTGGATTTCATCTTGCAACAAAGGGAGATACAGAGATTTAAGCTTCAGAATGCTACAGATACGTGCATTTGAAAAGATCACTCCAGGTGTACCATGAAGACTGGGTAGGATGGAAGGCAGCAAGTTTGAAGGAAAGGAGATTAGTCAGGAAGCTAA
Organism: Panthera pardus; assembly: GCF_024362965.1. Lineage (NCBI taxonomy): Eukaryota > Metazoa > Chordata > Mammalia > Carnivora > Felidae > Panthera > Panthera pardus. The sequence continues at coordinate 86,421,937 of NW_026526721.1, forward strand.
AGAATTAGTCCTTTTAAGGGATAATGAGCCCTCAGACAAAAACTACAGGGATGGAGAGGACAGGATGGACTTCAGAGCCATTTGGGAGGTCCAGATAACTAGACTTGGTCACCAACCAGCCATGGAATGAAAGCAGAATCCAAAACGTCTAGGTCTCTAGAATTTAAGATGAAGGACAACTCTGAGAAAGAGGATTATTCATTGAGTCTGGACACACTGAGCTTGAAGTACCTATGAGGTGTTCAAGTAGGAAAAACCAACTCAGAGTCAGATGGTCAGACTTTGGCTCTGGAAAGATACCGATTAGTAAGTCATGAGTTCAGAGACAGTGATTAAACAAGTAAATGGACAACACTGATGAGGAAGAACAGTTTTCAGAGAAAGATAGTCCAAAGGCACCCTAGGAAGTGTGGATATTTAAGGAATAAATGAATGAAGAGATGCTAGTGAAAGAAAGTCAGAAAAGGCAGCCTAAAAAACAGCAGGAAGCCAGGAAAGAATGGTGCCAAAGAAAGCAGGAGAGGAGCGGTTCCAAGAGGAAAACAAGTTCAAATGCTTGTAAGCAAGTAAAATCAGAGCTGAAACATATCCACCAAGCATGATAAATGAGCGATCACTGCAGCCCTGGCAGTTTAGTGGATTAGCAGGAAGATCAACCGGATGGCAACGCTGAACTTCCAGGGAGGTATAGTAGAGATGATGAGAAGTTTTTAGAGACACTTACTTTAGTTGAAGAATAGGATGACCAAATGAGGACACTATACAGAGACAATTAGTGGTGTGTTCTTTTTGTTTGTTTCAAGTTTTTATATAAATTCTAACTACTTAACATATAGTTTCATATTGGCTTCAGGAGTAGAATTTAGTGATTCATCACTTACACACAACACCCTGGGCTCATCACAAGTGCCCTCTTTAATATCCATCATCTAGATCCCCCATCCCCCACCTGCCTCCCCTCTGATAACCATCAGTTTGTTCTCTATAGTTAAGAGTCTCTTATGGTTTGCCTCCCTCTCTTTTTCTCTTACCCTATGTTCACCTGTTTTATTTCTTAAATTCCATATATGAGTGAAATCATATGGTATTTGCCTTTCTCTGACTGACTTGTTTCACTTAGCATAATACACTCTAGCTCTATCCATGTCCTTGCAAATGTCAAGATTTCATTCTTTTCTTAAGGTTTATTTATTTTTTCTGAGAAAGACAGAGACAATGCATGTGAGCAGGGGAAGGGCAGAGAGAGAGGGAGAAAGAGAATCTGAAGCAGGCTCTGCACTGTTAGCGCAGAACCTGACAGGGGGCTCGAACTCATGAAGCATGAGATCATGACCTGAGCTGAAGTCAGACGCTTAACTGAGCCACACAGGTGCCCCAAGGCTTCATTCTTTTTGATGACTAATATTCCATGTTCCATATATATACTTATGGAATGTATACATATTTATGGAATGTACACATATATACATATATACACACCACATCTTCTTCATCCATTCAGCAATCATTGGACATTTGAGTTCTTTCCATAGTTTGGCTATCACTGATAATGCTGCTATAAAAATTGGGCTGCATGTGTACCTTCCAATCTGCATTTTTGTATCCTTTGGGTAAAAACCTAGTAGCACAACTGCTGGATGGCAGAGTAGCTCTATTTTTAATTCCTTGAGGAAACTCCACACTGTTTTCCAGAGTGGCCACACCAGTTTGCATTCCCACCAACAGTGTAAGAGGGTTCCCCTTGCTTCACAGGCTAGCCAACATGTGCAGTTTCCCGTGTTGTTAATGTTAGCCATTCCAACAGGTATGAGGTGATACCTCATCATGGTTTTGATTTGTATTTCCCTGATGATGAGTGAGGTTGAGCATTTTTTCATGTGTCTGTTGGCCACATGGATGTCTTCTTTGGAAAAATGTCTATTCATGTCTTCTGCCCATTTCTTAACTGGATTATTTGGGGGGTTTGGGGTGTTGAGTTTGATAAGTTCTTCACAGATTTTGGATACTAACCCTTTACCAGATATGTTATTTGCAAATGTCTTCTCCCATTCCGTTGGTTGCCTTTCAGTTTTTGTTGACTTCCTTTGCTGTGCAGAAGCATTTTATATTGATGAAGTCCCAATAGTTCATGTTTGCTTTTGTTTCCCTTGCCTCCAGAGACACATTGAATAAGAAGTTGCTATGGCTAATGTCAAAGAGGTTACTGCCTATGTTCTCCTCTAGGATTTTGATGGTTTCCTGTCTCACTCACATTTAGGTCTTTCATCCATTTTGAATCTGTTTTTGTGTATGTTGCTAAGTGGTCCAGTTTCATTCTTCTGCATGTTGCTGTCCAGTTTTCTCCACACCATTTGTTGAAAGACTGTCTTGGGGCGCCTGGGTGGCTTGGTCGGTTAAGCGTCCAACTTCAGCTCAGGTCACGATCTCGCGGTCCGTGAGTTTGAGCCCTGCGTCGGGCTCTGTGCTGACAGCTCAGAGCCTGGAGCCTGTTTCACATTCTGTGTCTCCCTCTCTCTCTGCTCCTCCCCTGTTCATGCTCTGTCTCTCTCTGTCTCAAAAATAAATAAACGTTAAAAAAAAATTTAAAAAAAAAAAAAAAAAAAAGAAAGACTGTCTTTGTTTCCATTAGATATTCTTTCTTACTTTATCAAAGATTAGTTGACCATACAGTTTTGAGCCTATTTCTGGGTTTTCCATTCTGTTCCATTGACCTATGTGTCTGGTTTTGTGCCCGTACCATACTGTCTTTATCACTACAGCTTTCAAATATAGCTTAAAGTCCGGAATTGTGATGCCTCCAACTCTGCTTTTCTTTTTCAAAATTGCTTTGGCTATTCAGAGTATTTTGTGATTCCATACATATTTTAGGATTGTTTGTTCTAGCTCTGTGAAAAATGCTGGTAGTGTTTTGATAGGGATTGCATTAAATGTGTAGACTGCTTTGAGTAGTACAGACATTTTAACAATATTTGTTCTTACAATCCATGAGTATGGAATGTTTTTCAATTTCTTTGTGTCATCTTTAGTTTCTTTCATAAGTGTTCTATAGTTTTCAGCATACAGATCTTTCACCTCCTCAGGTTAGGTTTATTCCTAGATATTTTATGGTTTTTGGTGCAATTGTAAATGAGATCAATTCCTTAATTCCTCTTTCTGCTGCTTCATTATTGGTATATAGAAATACAACATATTTATGTACATTGATTTTTGTATCCTGTGACTTTGCTGAATTCGTGTATCAGTTCTAGCAATTTTTGGGTGGAGTCTTTAGGGTCTTCTACATAGGGTATCATGTTGTCTGCAAATAATTCTTTGCTGATTTGGATGCCTTTTATTTCTTTTTGTTGTCTGATTACTGAGGCTAGAACTTCCAGTACTATGTTAAATAACAATGATGAGAGTGTTGTTCCTGACCATAGAGGAAAGCTCTCAGCTTTTCCCCATTGAGGATGATATTAGCTATGAGTCTTTCATATATGGTCTATATGATGTTGACGTATGTTCCTTCTATCCCTACTTTGTTAAGGGTTTTTATCAAGAATCGATGCTACATTTTGTCAAATGCTTTTTCTGCATCTATTGCAAGGGTAATATGGTTCTTATCCTTTCTCTTATTAATGTGGTATATCACATTGATTGATTTGCAAATATTGAACCACCCCTGAAGCCCAGGAATAAATCCCACTTGATCGTGGTGAATAATTCTTTTAATGTACTGTTGAATTTAATTTGCTAATATCTTGAGAATTTTTACATCCATGTTCATCAGGGATATTGGCCTATAATTCTTTTTAGTGGGGTCTTCTATCATTTGGGGATCAAAGTAATGCTGGTCTCACAGAATGAGTTTAGAAGTGTTCCTTCCATTTCTATTTTTCAGGAACAGTTTAAGAAGAAAAGATATTAACTCTTTTTCAAATGTTTGAGAGAATTCCCCTGGGAAGCCATCTGGCCCTGGACTTTTGTTGGGAGATTTTTGATTACTGATTCCATTTCTTTGTTGGTTACTAGTCTGTTCAAATTTCCTGTTTCTTCCCATTTCACTTTTGGTAGTTTATATGTTTCTAAGAATTCATCCACTTCTTCCAGATTGCACAATTTGTTGGCATATAATTTTGCATAACATTCTCTTATGTTTGTATTCCTATGGTGTTGGTTGTGATCTCTCCTCTTTCATTCATGATTTATTTGGGTCCTTTTTCTTTTTTTTTTTTGATGAGTCTGGCTACGGGTTTATTAATTTTATTAATTCTTCCAAAATCCAGCTCCTAGTTGCAGTGATCTATTCTAATGGATTTTTTGTTTGTTTGTTTCCACATCATTTATTTCTGCTCTAATCTTTACTATTTCCCTTCTTCTAGGTTTAGGCTTTATTTGCTGTTCCTCTTCTAGCTCCTTTAGATATAAGGTTAGGTTGTGTATTGAAGACTTTTCTTGTTTCTTGAGGTAGGCCTGTATTGCTATATAATTACTTCTTATAACTGCTTTTGTGGCATCCCAAAGGTTTTGGAAGGTTGTGTTTTCATTTGCATTTGCTTCCATATATTTTTTTTCTTCTTTAATTTCCTGATAAACCCATTCACTCTTTAGTAGGATGTTCTTTAACCTCCATGTATTTGTGGTCTTTCTAAATTTTTTTCTTGTGATTGACTTCAAGTGTCCCAGTGTTGTGATCTGAAAATATGCATAGTATGATCTCTACCTTTTTGTACTTGTTGAGGGCTGATTTGTGACCTAGCATGTGATCTATTCTGGAGAATGTTCCATGTGTACTCAAAAAGAATGTGTATTCTGCTGAGTTAGAAAGAAATGTTTTGAATATATCTGTTAAGCTCTCTGGTCCAGGCTGTCATTCAAAGCCCTTGTTTCCTTGTTGATTTTCTGGTTGGATGATCTATCCATTGCTGCATGTGAGGTGTTAAAGTCCCCTACTCTTATACTGTTATCACCGAGTTTCTTTATGTTTGTTATTAATTGATTTATATATCTGGGTGTTCCACATTGGGGGCATAAATATTTACAATTGTTAGATCTTCTTATTGGATAGATCCCTTTATTATGATATAGTGCCCTTCTTCATCTTTTGTTACAGTCTTTGGTTTAAAATCTAGTTTGTCTGAAAAAAATAATAAAATAAAATAAAATAAAATAAAATAAAATAAAATAAAATAAAATAAAATCTAGTTTGTCTGATATAACTATGGCTAATCCAGCTTTCTCTTGAGGTCCATTAGCATGATAAATGGTTCTCCATCCCCTCACTTTCAATCTGCAGGTGTGTATAGGTCTAAAATGAGTCTCTTGCAGGCAGCATATAGATGGATCTCATTTTTTTATCCATTCTGATATCTTTTGATTGGAGCATTTAGTCCATTTACATTCAGAGTTACTACTGATAGATATTAATTTAGTGCCATTGTATTACCTGTAAAGTTGGTGTTCATGGAGATTTTCTCTGTTCCTTTTTAGTCTTTGTTGCTCTTGGTCTTTCTTTCCCACTCAAAGAGTCCTCTTTAATATTTCTTGCAAGGCTGGTTTAGTGGTCACAAACTCCTTTAGATTTTGTCTGTCTAAGAGTGGTGTTTTTTGTTTTTTGTTGTTTTTTTTTTTTTAAGGTGGGAGGAAAAAGCCAGAAGAGGGAGGGAGACATTGAAGAAAAGGGAGTTAAGGAAGGAGCAAGTTTATGAGGAGGAGGAACAGAGCTGTGAGGACAGACAGAACATAGCTTTCTGCTGGGATGGAGGAACCAGATGCAATGAGTTCTGAGGAGGCAAGACAGGAGTTCAGGAAGTTCCTGTCCAGGGTCCCTGTTTTCTTGGTAAAGTACCAGTCAAATTGTTTTCTAAGGATGGTGAGAGAGGTCGTGGCAGCACCTTGAAGACTGCATCCAGAATCTGGAGTGGGAGAAGGTGCAGGCCAAATTTGCTGGGCAGTGAGTGCGCCCAGCAGAAAGGGGAAGAGCAGGAGTCTGACATGGCCCCAGACCATGGTGGTACAGAATTGCTCACAGTATGCACACAGAACCCATGATGATGCTGATGGCATGACTGGCTGGAGCTCTGGGGACAGTTAGGCGAGACAAAGGGCAAAGGATCTTTGAAGGCACTGGTGGTAAGAGAATGTTTCAAGTCATGAGAAGCAGGCTTAACAAACAGAAGCAGTGGCCGCCTGGACAAGTCATGGGCCTGGAAATATCAAGGAGGGAGAACAACAGAGTGAAATCAGAATAAATGAGTGACAGAGCTAAACTGAGAGAAGGCTGTAGTCAGGGAGTAAAATATTTAACTGAAGACTTCAGAGGCAGAGTTAACCATGTAAAATTACCACCATTCTGCAATTCTGCCGCAAGCTTAGTGAGCAAGTTATTTCAAGCTTCTGGGCCTCAGTTTCATTCCCCACCCCACCCCAGTTTCCTAAAACTTCATCATTTTATACTAAGACATCTGTTCAGGACAAAGCGGACCTCATAAGAATTGCTATGCCCCACATAACAGGAGCAGTGAATGTAAATCATATAATATCGGGCCAATATTAGACTATTTTAATCATTGAGGTGATGGCTTATCTGACCTCCTGGCCTTTCTTCCTCCTCTTCCTCCTACTCTGCCCACTGTCCAATTTTGGGATCTCTCCTTTGTCTGGAACTTAAACAGAGAATATATTAGGCAGGCTAGCATGAACAATTAGATGAACCTCAAATCAGCACTGACTAGAAGTTCCAACAGTCTACTAGCTATTAGGACTGAAAGCTGAATAGTGTCGCTAAGTATAAAAATCAATACTTGAAAATTATTAACATCCCCAAACATCATCAATAACCAATTAAAATATAGTAAGTAAAAGTTAGCAGTAACAATAGTTACAAAAATTACAGAGCATTTAAGAAAATCTTACAAAATGCAAGCTCTTTTACTGAAAATTACAGAATATTATTGAAGGAGACAAAAGAGAACTGAATACTGAACTGATTCAAAATGAACTATGTCATTTTGAATACTCATTCAATAAATATTTATGAAGCACCTACTGTGTGTTGGGACAGCTAAGTGCTGAGGGCACAGAACTGAACAAAACAGACAAAAATCCCTGCCCTCATGGAGCTTAACCAATGCTATAGATTATAATCTACAAATTCAATGTGATCCTGATCAAAATCTCAACAGGATGTTTTAAACTAGATGAACTGATTCTAAAATCTGTATAGAAAAATAAATTTCTAAACCCAGGAAAGTTCTGGAAAAAGTATTTGTACCACCAGATATCAAGGCTGGCCACACCAATGCAGATTCAGAAAAATAAGATCAACAGAAAAGAACCAAGAGCCCCAAAGCAGACCCAACTATGAATGGCAAGTTAAAATGTACAAAAAGAAAGGACAGATATCATATGTTTTCACTCACAAATGGAACTTGAGCAACTTAACAGAAGATCATGGGGGAAGGGAAGAGGAAAAAAATAGTTACAAACAGAAAGGGAAGGAGGCAAACCGTAAGAGACTCTTAAGAGAACAAATGGAGCGGGGATGGGGGAATGCGGGAGAGGGGAAAATGGGTGATGAACACTTAGGAGAGCACTTGTTGGGATGAGCGATGAGTCATGGAAATGTACCCCAAAAACCAAGAGCACACTTTACACACTGTATGTTAGCCAATTTGACAACAAATTATATTAAAATAAAATAGTTTAAAATGAAAAAATAAATAAATAAAATATACAAAAAGATGATACTATAAATCATTTAGAAAGATTGCACTAGTCTACCACAGCAGGAAAACTCGTTTTCAGTATGGAAAATAAAAAACAGATTCCCATACTTCACACAAATACAATAAACTATAGATGGATTAAAATCCAAAAATGCTAAAACACACATATGCTCATGCAAATACACATGCACTTCAAAAAAAAGTATTAAAAGAAATACTGTTATGACCTTGAGTTGGGAAATAATTTCATAGATAAGATACACAAGGCACAATTCATAAGAGAAAAGGTTAATAAATCTAACATTGAATTCAAAACTTCTGCATAAAAGAATTCATAAATGAAGCAAAAAGATAAGCCATAGACCATAAGAAAACAGGAAAATCAGAGAAGAAAAAACCAGAATGGCCAATAAACATATATAAAGATGTTCAACCCTCACAAAAGGAAATGCCAGTTATTTAGATGCCACTTTACAACCGTTAGATTGGCAAAAATCAAAAGTCTGACCAAGGGTTGATGGGGGGTGGGAAAACAGGAATTGCTAATCAGTGCAGACAGAAGTAGAAATTGAGTGCAACCACTCTGGGGAAAGATTTAGCAATACCTAGCAAAAATGAAAATAAGTACCTCTACAAGCCAGCATTACCACTTTGAGATATACTTATTTCCAAAATAAATCTTACACATGTACCCCCGGGAGAAATGTATAAAGATGTTAATTGTTGCACTATTTGTAGAAGCAAATAAAAAAAGGAAACAATCTAAATGTTCATTAATAGAACAAAAGAATAATAAATGACAAGGTACTCACAAGAGGGAATAACAAACAAATAATAAAATGAAGTAAGTACATTCAGGCACGTCGCAACATGAATAGGTTTCAAGAACAATGTGAAAAGATAAAGCTCTACACAGAATTATAAGTAACAGTATGATAGTATGTATCTACATCTTTAAACCATATAAAGTCATTCTACGTATTGTTCATGACTATCCATACGTAAATAAAATAGAATGACCTATATAGGAACGAGAACAAATTTGCAGCCATGGTTACTACTGGAGAGGGAAACAAAAGGGACTCGAACTTTCAGGAAAGCTTTCTCTCGCTCAAAACAAAACAAAACAAAACAAAAAAATCTGAAGCAAAAATATCCAAATGTTTTTTACTTGTGATTTTTGCATTTCTGGCATTATTTTGTGTACTTGTCTGTATTTTTTTGCTTAACTTTTTTTTCATTCAGTCGACCCATGTCTTCTTAACACCAATCAGAAATTCAGAGGAAGAGAAAAATTAAACTGAGTTACACAGGGTTTGGGGAAACCTGTGAATTTCTGCAAAGGGTCCCATTTTTGTTTCCCATCCTCAAAAGGAATGAGAAATCATGTGGGCACAGTAAACTCTCCATGTGATAAACCACACCACGACAATGCCACAGGAAAGATATCAAGGCCAGTTCTCCAAACGTGCAGCTCACCTCACGCACATGTCTTTTCAGGTGCATGTACACACTCTGTCCAGTTTTTCGAAAATGTCTTTCAACATGTTCCCTTCCAAAGGCCAAAAATGTATTCATGCATACATAGAGTCCACCTTCAGAATTCTAGAAGAAAGAGACAGGTCACAACATTAGCCAAGGATATCTCGCCAAGTCATTTAGATAAAGAAAAGGGAAGGGAAAGAGGGCAAATGATGAAGACAAAGCCCAGCAAAAGGCCACCTGGCTGTTGTAGTCATCTGCAATGACCCTCTGAGGCTCCACAGCCACCCACAGCATCAGCGTCTGCCCCAAACCTGGATTCCAGGTGCTCCGGACAGCTGCTCACAATCTCCCAGTCAGGCGAGAGCCTCAGAGGGCCTGGGAAATAAACGTGCTTGTCGGACTCTCCAAACTTGGGTACGGGACCATAAGGGAAACGAGAAGCTTGGCCAGTGAATCAACTACCACCACGGCAATCCTGTCTCATCATTCTTCCTCCCTGATCAGTGCAAGTCTCCAGGAACATAAAGTTTTATATTCTTTTAGCAGGGGTTCTTCGATTCAAAGATATTCTTCTCTTCCTTCAATGACACAGAATATCTGATCGTACCCATTATAAATTAGGATAATTCAATAAATCAATAACTTAATGAGTAAATAATAAAGGATAGAGCCCTCTAATAATCCTAGCTACATATTTTTGCACGCCTGATATGTGCCAGGTGCTTCTCATGTATTATTTCTAATCCTAACAATACTACAAGCTGCTTATTATTATTTCCATTTGACAGTTGAAAAAAAGAATTAAGGGGGCATCTGGGTGGTTCAGTCTGTTAAGCATCCAACTTTGGCTCAGGTCATGATCTCACGGTCCGTGAGTTCAAGCACCACATCGGGCTCTATGCTGACAGCTCAGAGCCTGGAGCCTGCTTCAGATTCTGTGTCTCCCTCTCTCTCTGCCCCTCCCCTGCTAATGCTCTATTTCTCTCTCAAAAATAAATAAAAGTTAAAAAAAATTTTAATATTAAAAAAAATTTTTTAAGAATTAAGGATCAGTCACTTGCCCAAGTTCTCACAGCATGGAAATGTCAGTTAAATTGACTCTATTTCTCTTTGTAGCCTTCTATGCCACATTTCAAATATTATTTAATTACAGACACCCTGCCACAATGAACAGTCAAGGATATTGTTCACATTTTAGATACTTGATTTTCTATGCCAATTTCATCTCTCCTTTTTCTCTCACTTTGCTTAACATGCATCTCTCTAAATTTTGCCTATAAATCAACCACCTTTTCCTCAATGAAAGTGGATTCTTATTAAGCTCTCCTTAGTCTCGCCTCGCCACATAATTTTAAAAAACAAATTTTTTTTAAAAACCTGTCAGAATTGATAGCAAGCACCTGTCAAAATTCCTTACATTACATTTTAGTAGAGCACAAATTCAACATCAAAACAGGCATTGATGTTCATTACAAATATATGAAAAATAATTCGTAAGTTCCAGTAACTCAAGATTGTTTATTTTTTTAATTTCTAATAAAATTCCCCAACACTATATGGTTTATAAGCCAGACATAAAGGAGTCTTATCACAATGAGGATATTACAACAGCATCAGTTCAAATATGTGTCTATTATTGTAGCAAATACATTGCATAAGGCAAGAAAAGGAAAAAAGCATAAAGATCACAAAGAAAGAAGTAAACTGGGTCTCAATTTGCTGATGACATTCTACTCTATATGAAAAATCCTTAAAAATCTAAAAACTACTAACAAGTCAAACTAATACATGAATTTAGCCAGGTCACAGAATACAGATTTATAGGCAAAAATCAACTGCAAGTTTACACTCTGGCAACAAACACTTGCAAATTAAATTTTTTAAATTTGACTATAAAATAGCATCCAGAAAACTCAGTTATTTAGCTGGTGCTTCTGGATAACTTTTTCCCTTTGAAAGAGATCATTTGAATAAAACTAGAAAAGTTCTTCAACTGGAGGCATATTACATTCATTTGATCATCAAATTAAATATTTTCAAATGTTTTTTTTTTAAATAGGTGTTTTTTGCATAGTCATAACCCTTAAAAAACTTGTTATCATTATAATGGCCAGTTATTCATTAAGCCCATTAAATTGAGCACCACATATTGTGATTTTTTTAAAAAAATAACACTTTCATTCTCTTCCAATAAAATGGAACCCAATCAAAAAGAATTCAAACCAGAAGATATACCAGGGAAAATATGAGATTTGTAACCAGGGTCCTGAACTACCACTAATTAGCTCTGTGGCCTAAGACAGGTTGTCATTCAGTCTCTGAGCTTCAGGATTCTCCTTTACAAGCATGGCTGCAGCAATAATTCCCACCTCACATGGTTTCGTCAAGTTCAAAGAGGATGAGATACATTCTATACTATAAAGCATTCATAGCAATTATTTATTATGAGCTACAGGTCTGTGTGCTACACGTATCTCCGATTAGCTCAATCATTTTATAATTGGAGGAAACAAGGAAGAAAACAGTGAGCCAGTCAGCCACACAGGCTAGGGGCAACAAATATTAATCTATCAGAAAAATATGTTAAGCAACGAGCAGGAGAACCAAGAAACCAGCAAGCAGAGGAAGAAAAACGTTCAAGTGCAGCATTTTTCTGGAGAAAAAAATACACGATAGCTATATAATGCAAGAGTTTATAAAGTAATCTCTAAAATAATCACAAGGTCTTTGCTAATTTCATTGCCAAGACTTCTTGACTTCTTGGGAAATTTGATAAAAATTTAATATACCCCAAACATTCGTTCTCAGTCTGGAGTCATTTGATACTGTCACAAAGTCCATAATCAGAGAGGAAAATGCTTCAGCACTCACAGACAAATGGTCCCACATAGGAAAGGATTCTATTACAAACATCCATGGGTCTCCTCCATCTGACACATGCTGGCCTCTGAAGCAGTATGTGCCTGTCCACTAGGGGCTCTGAGATGGAGGCACTGCCCACAGGACTTGCCAGCAGTACGAAAGCTTCAGGACACAGTGAGACACAAACCCCCTCAAAGCTACCCCATACGGAACAAACACACACTTTAGTCTAATGGTCTAACGTTTTCTTCCCTCCTGCCTTATTAATGTCTAAACAGTGGCCCTATAAGACACTTTCTTTTGCATACAAAGACAGTACTCCATGCCATGTGCTCTGAACAGCTTCTTTCATTAATGATGACCAGTGTATGCTGACAAGTCTATCCCTCCCGTTTCCTCTGTGACCAAAGCACAGAGAATAGTTTTAGAGCCTGGGATCAGAGCTGACCTAACTGATTCTTAGTTTTCAAACACTCAACCTCATGCTCTCATTAACCAGCCAAGCCCCCACTAAGATTACAGCCCCGGAAAATACCCGTAAAGCACTTGCCTTCCTGTGGCCAAGAGTGCAGCCATGAAATCGGGCAGGACCTTCTTTCATATAAGCACTGTGTCAAAACTGCGGAAACTAGGATCACATCTTGGTTTTTGTAATAATGTTGGCAGAGTACACACACTGCACTAGATTGTGAAGACTTGGGGGCCTCTCTCTTAATGTCTTTCGTCTCAAGATTTGATGCAATATGTCTTTAGAAAAAAAATTTTTTTAATGTTTAAAGAAAAAAGTCATTGTTAGAAAACTACCAACGAACAATGAAATACAACTCAAAGAATATCAGGGCAGAATACAAAATAATACTTTTCTCAAGTCATAGTGGTAGAGTGCTTATTAAAACAGATTACAGGGCGCCTGGGTGGTTCAGTCGGTTAAGCGTCCGACTTCGGCTCAGGTCATGATCTCACAGTCTGTGGGTTTGAGCCCCGCGTCGGGCTCTGTGCTGACAGCTCAGAGCCTGGAGCCTGCTTCAGATTCTGTGTCTCCCTCTCTCTCTCTGTCCCTCCCCTGTTCATGCTCTCTCTCTGTCTCAAAAAAAAAATTTTTTTAAACAGATTACAAATGAAATTCATATACATTGCATTAATATTTTAAATAAATGGTAGCATATGAATAGAGATTCCAAAAACACATTCTATGGTAACTGCTGTCAAACCACAAGAAACACAAAAATAAGGGGAAATCACTAATAAAAGTTATTGGGGAAGTTAGATACCAGTATACAATAAAATTAACCTAGATCCACATCTTATGCCAAACACTGTATGTAATAAGGTCCAGAGAGCTCCAAGAGATAGGCATTTAAAAAGCTAGAAATGAGCAGAATAGCATATTTTATCCCACTTATGAGAGGGAAATAATTTCTGGCCATGAAAATACAGGAGAGGAAGATGGCATAATTGAGTATAAAAATGTAAACACTAATGAACAAGTTTTATACCACATAATATAATGAAACAAATAGAAAACCAATTATCACAGAATGAGGAAAGATGAGAAGTACAACAAAGAAAAGTTTATATCCAAGCTATGTAAAAACTGATAAAGTCACAAGACGTCAGCATTCAGGTTCAACTTGGTAAGTTTTTCTTTTAAGATCATTTAGTTTTAACTGTGAGAAAATATTAAAATCAAATCATCACATCCTCACTACCTCCTGAAGTAATAAGCCCGGTAAAACAATCTCGGGGGGGGGCGCCTGGGTGGCTCAGTCAGTTAAGTGTCAGACTCTTGGTTTCGGCTCGGGTCGTGATCTCGGTTTTGTGAGTTCGAGCCCCACATCGGGCTCCAAGCTGACAGTGTGGAGCATGCTTGGGATTCTCTGTCTCCCTCTCTGGCCCTCCCCAACTTGCGCTATCTCTGTCTTTCTCAAAATAAATCAATAAACTTAAAAACATTAAAAAAAATCTCAGGGCAAGTATATGCCTACTAAACCAGCAGAAAGTATGAAATCGACAAAGCCTGAAGCCACAGAGAAAACCTGGATGGAGTCTCACAGTATAAATCGGTTCCATCCTTCTAGAGATCAATCCAACTGTGACTCTCTGACACAGTATTTCTCCTTTGGGTACAGACTTCAGGAAACCAAAATAAAGAGAAAAGAAAGCTAATTTGCACAAAATATTCATAGATACACTGTTTATAATAGGAAAAATAGCTCCCAAACAAAGGAGCTAAAATATGTGGCACATAAACAAAGCAAAATGCTATAATGTTATTTAAAATGACATATTACGAAATATGTGTAATGTACACAGAACATAAGTATAGAATTGTGTATAATTTGCACAGAAAAATAATGTTCATGAAAAAAAATACATGCTGATGACAGGGAGGAAAGAGAAGAGAAGAAGGGAAGTCTGTTCATTGACCAAGACCCAAAATGAAACTGGAATGTGATCAATGTTTTATATTTAAGCTCTTGACCTTGGGACTCACAGCCTTACCTCCTGTTACCTTTGAGCTTGGTCTAAAGAGGTGTTTGTCAAACTACTGTCATGAAGAACCAGGTTGTTTTCTGTTGTGTTTTCTTTTGTTTCTGTTCATTAAGGAAAGATATGTGGTCCCACTGCACATGACTAGTCCCTGGCTCAGCCAGATATGAACTTACTCCCACATGTAAGTCCCACAAAACCCAAACAGGTCTATATGCTGTCCAAACAAACTAATCCACTGCTCACATGCTTGGATGTGGCTACAATGTCAAGTTGCTATAGAAATTACTAAGTGCTTACTCTCAATGTTTGTACTTATCTCTTGGCACCAGTCAGCTGACCACACTTGAGTAGCATTGGTCTAGAGCTAGTGGCTGCCATGTCCACACCCCATTCTTAGAACTGCCCAGTTCTGGAACGGGGCAGTTCTAAGAATGTGTCATGGTGAAGTGTGACTTCAAGGACCTTCAGAGACACCAAGCCTTCAGAGCAGCCCACATCAAAACTAGCTACACACACCGATGATGCCTTCACGACTGTACAAGCACCCCCGATTCCACGCCTGTCCACTTATCCACCTGCCAGCCTCTGCCCATGACCACATCTCCTGACTCCTCACCCAGTGCTGCCGGTCCTGACCTTCAAATCCGTTTTTATTTCAGAACCGTTAGCATCTCGCTCACTGAAATCTACAGCTGTGAGAAACCCATGCTTCCTTCATTTGAGGCCACTATGTTCAGATGCTGAATCACACGTTCACTCCTTAAGGGTAGGGAAATCATGTCACATTCATTACTAAATTCCAACAACAGTACTCTCTGGTGCAGAGCAGAACTGAACAAACATATGGAATGAGTGGAAAAGTTTGTGTACTTATCTCTCACTCGGCTACATAGTTTAGTCTCTCTCTCAAACTGATCCTCAGTGTCCTTCTGATTTGGATTTAAAACACTTCAGAGCACAGGCTCCATCTCAAGTCACTAAACAATGAGGATCACCAAAAGAAAACAGATGACCGTGCATAGAAAAACAGCCTCAGGTGGCTCAGTCGGTTGAGTGACCAACTTCGGCTCAGGTCATGATCTCACAGTCTGTGAGTTCGAGCCCCGCATTGGGCTCTGTGCTGACAGCTCAGAGCCTGGAGTCTGCATTGGATTCTGTGTCTCCCTCTCTCTCTGCCCTTCCCCCACTCATGCTCTGTCTCTCTCTGTCTCAGAAATAAAAAAACATTAAAAAAAAATTTTTTTTAAAGAAAAACAGCCTCAGGCACCTGCAGGAACACTAGGTTTTCAGGTTTGTTTGGTTAAAGTCAAGCCCTTAGCAGCTTGGACACTTGAACCCCATTACCCCAGCTCTCCTACTTTCTGTGACCAAGCCAGCCTCCTTGGCTCTTCAGGACTGTGGCTGCCATGTCCACACCCTATCCCACCTTGGACCCTATCTGGCCCCTGCTTCCAGAGGTCACCCAGCCCAGAATGACCAATATGCGCTTCCCTGCATGTTTTTAGCTAAATAAGATTCTAATTAGCATTTTCATGATGCACTAAACAGAAATGTGACCAATGTGTAAGACTTAATTTAGAAACCTGAATTCACAAGGAAGTCAAGAAATATCACTCAGGGCTTCTCTGAAGTTCTATAATGATTCCCATGACAATTCTCCCACCTCACAATCAAAGTAAGAGAGAGGAGCAACATTAGAAGCCCATATGTTGTTTAATTGCACTCTTCAAAGCATGTCAATATAAATACGATGGATACATAGCTGTTCATTTATTACTTTACATTGTATTATCCTACATGCCATTCAGAAGTAACATCAAGAACGAAGTCACCTTTTTTTTATACCGCTGCCATTTAAAAGAATATTAAAACTGAGGTGAATATAAAGGTCAAGGTTACATGTTTTCAGAATAGCAAGTGAACAGTCATTTTAAATAAAAATACACCACATTGTCAATCAGTAGGTGTTCAGAGAACTTTGTTTACGATGGTGTGTTCTTAGAGACTTGGAGACCAGCCTCCGCTGGAAGACAGGAAGGGAGAGTGAGCCTGTGTGAACAGTGCACTCAGGAAACAGAGTCGCTGCGTAACACTTGTTTTTATAACCACTGAACAGTGTGGAAAACAAGCGGTCATTGCCGCAAAGAGAAACATGATGTAGGTAGATGGAGTCACAACAAATCCACGTCCAGGACAAATTACATACTAACACCCAGGAAGACTGTGACTCACACACGCATGCAAAAGGCAGATGAAAAGGACAACACAGTATTTTCTAGAACACTGATTTTTTTAAAAGCAAAGAAAAAGAAATCAACTGACAAGCTGCTTGTAACACTAAAAGGAAATAACCTGAATGCCCAAGTATATGGTACATTCATGAAATATAACACTCCTCAGCCATTAAAATTGATTTGTAATGAGTAATTCCTGATATAGGAAAAGCACATGGTATTTCTGAGTGAAAGAAGCAGGCAACAAACCTGCATATGACGTTACAATGGACACAACATGCATGCACTACGCAGCATGCGATGTTATCTCAGCATGAAGAGATAATGTGGGATTGCTTTCCTCATGTTGTCTTTTGGCATTTTCTCATTTTTCTTCAGAAAAAACGATTCCTTTTTGGGGGCACCTGGACGGCTCAGTTGGTTAAGCATCTGACTCTTGACTTCAGCTCAGGTCATGATCTCACAGTTTGTGAGATCGAGCCCCATGTCAGGTTCCACACTCTGCTTGAGATTCTCTCCCTCCCTCTCCCTTTGCCCCTCCCCCACACATGCTCTCTCTCAAGCTCTCAAAAAAAATTGATTCAGGGGTACTTGGGTGGCTCAGTTGGTTAAATGTCCGACTTCGGCTCAGGTCATGATCTCACAGTTCGTTGAGTTTGAGGCCTGCATCAAACTCTGTGCTGAAAGCTTGGAGCCTGGAGCCCCCTTTGGATTCTGTGTCTCCCTCTCTCTCTGTTCCTCCCCAGCTCACTCTCTCTCTCTCTCTCAAAAATACATAAACATTAAAAAAATTAATTGATTCATTTTTTAATAGTAAAAAACAATAAAATTTTTCTTAATTAAATATGTTTAGAACCAAATGTACGTACACATAATAGAACAAATGCTCCCTTTTCTTAACCCAAGCTTTCCTTAGGCTTTAACAACCAACTTCATAGCTTTAAGAGTCTGTATCTTCTTGCAACTCACAATAAAAGTGTGACCTGAAAAAACTAAGAGATTATTTCAAAAGCTGTAGGTAAGGAAATTTGGGAACACACAAAGAGGTGATGAGGAATATAATCTCAGGGAGACAGATGAGAATGTGATTACAACAAAAAAAATGAAACAAATCAAGGACACTGTACCCCAGCTCAGGTAGACACCATGCATGTTTACAGAAGGGAGATTGAGAGATCGTCTGTGTGAAGGGCAAAACAGCTACAAAAGAGAAGGAAGCTGTGATGCCTTCTCTGGGGGCAAGAGAAGTTGGTGGGGTGTCGAGCAGGAGGCGTTTATTCAGCAAAGAGAGAGAGAGAAGCATAGTTGGTGCTCTGATGACATTTAATCCTACTAAAAGATCACTCTGGCTACCGGAGGGATCTATAGGGTGGGGGTCAAGAGAGTATATGGTCATGAGGCTATGCAATCTAGACCCACGCTACCACTGGCCACATGTGAATATTTAGATCTAAATTAAGTTAAATTAAAAGTTCAGTTTCTTAAACACACTGGCCACATTTCAAGTGCTCAATAGCCACATGTGGCTAGGGCTTACCATATTGGACAGTGCAGATACAGAACAACTCCATCATCACAGAAAGTTCTTTTAGACAGTCCTTGTCTAACTAAGTAAGGCAAGATGGTGGCTTAGCCTGGGGGAGGTGGCAGGAGGTCAGGGAAGGGGACTCATAGCAGAGATGGGGAAACTTTGGCAGATGCAGGTTATAATTTTAGGATAGAACCCTTAAGCAAAGAAGATGGATTAGATTGTAGGGGTTTGTGGGAAAGAGCAGGATCAAGGACAGTTCCTGTTTTAACTCTTAGACTCGTAAGACTACCCACCTCTCTCTGCTCAACTCTTGCTTCCATCAAGCAACCACCTGTCTATTAACTCTGCCCCGCAGGTACTTCCATATATCTGAATGGTAGATATAAATATTCCAATGACCAGAGCACAGATTCCCAATACATTCTGGCTTCTAGAGCAAAACAAACAGACAAGAGTTTGTAAGTGCAAAAACTAAGTACAGGCAGATGGGAAACAAATGTGCAATAAGAAAGTAAAACAAGGTTCCAGAGCAAGGGCAGCCAGCATGCAATCCACAGAAAGCAGAAATGTGATGGTAAAAAAAAAAAAAAAAAAGCACTGTCAAAAAATAGTTCACCAGTAGAACAGAACTTCCAGAATGCAATATTTGCAAACTATAAAACCTTGCTTCCAACAGCAAATCCACTGAAATAAAATTATCCAAATAAATTAAGTAGAAAACACCAAATGCATATAATCCCAGGAGAGTGTAGGTCTCTCTGCTGAACATCGATAAATCATGCTTGTAGCCGTGAAGTGTTAAGAAAAACTAGAAATGTTGATGCAGTGATGATTCTTCCAGTTTGCTCCCACTTTGACGTTTTCCTCTCTGCAGAGGGCTCCCACGTATGCCTCAGAGCCATGCAGCCAACCCAGACAGCTAAAGGCAGAGTTCAAAGAGCTATGTTCTGACACACCACAAATTTACCGTTCCACTGAAGCATCATGTATTAACTTTTTTCCTAAGGATAAAACCAAATCCTTGCTCTGGGTATTTGGAGCAATGAGGATGCTGTCACCAGAACGGCTGGGGAAGGGTTAGGGCAAGGCCTGTGGAGCAGCTACCATGATGCTCATAGGACACATGGGCAGAGTAAAAATCATCAGAGTGAAGACACTGAGGTGAGCGTCCTCAGCAGTGCTAAACTGAAGCCACGATCCACCTAAGTAGTTCCCAGCTGACACACAAGAAGAGAAAATGTGAAACTACCTTGTCAAAGGTAAAAACCTTTTATACTCATTTCTCTCATTTTTAAAAAGAGATGGCTTTCTTCAGGATGCATTTCCCCTGACAAACTCTATTAAATGTGAGGATTAGGTTTCCAGGAGAACCCATAAAAGCCCATCACTATGAGCTGGATTTGAGTATAATAGCGCTGAACAGAGTACCCGCCGCCCAAGGAAGCCAGCACACATTCATGTCCAAGGCTTCTGCTGTAGGGCAGAACCTCATGCAGAATTGCCAAGTACGGGATGTCTCTCCTTGGCAACCCCAAGACCCTATAAATTCCCATCTCACCTTCTTCTCAGAAGGATCCCTGCCACGAAATCCCACCAGAGAGGTAGATAACATTAAGTAGGTTTAATGGGAAGCCATGTTTATAACAACCCTGCAAGGTAGGAACTACAGAGACAAAGGCCCGGCGAAATTCAATGAAAGTAAGGCACCAGCTGAAGTCATGCTGCTACTCAGTAGTAACAGTGCAGGGGGGAGGGGTGGAACCCAGGCCAGTCTGGCCCTCCACATGCTGCCTGGTGCAACAGAGAAGCAGATGCTGTTTTGGTGGCAGGAGCTAGGTGGGCAGCTGTCAGTAAGCACACGCCACCACGGGAGCTCGGAGAAAAGAGCAGTTTCTTCTTTTTTTTTTACCAAAGCTGTTTCATTCCAGGAAAGCAGACCGGGCAGGCAAAGGAGAGCACACGAGTAGGTGGCTTGTGCCAGGTGTTCTGCCATGCTGTCCTGAAGGGGAGAAGAGAGGCTTCGGCAGGCCCCGCCATCTCCACTTCCCAAACTCGGAAGAACGGCTGGGGTCCCCGGGAGATGGCTGCTCCAGGCTGACAGCTCCCTGACCAGACAGCAGCGACACCCAACGTGCTGGGGTCCAAGACCCTGGCAAAGCAGCTGCAGGCTTTGGCAGCCCCACGGCTCACCCACCCTCATCAACTGATGTCCGGCCACTAGGCTGGATCTGTCAGTGATCCCGCTGCAGGCCTAGACATATAGTGCACATCAGCTGGGGCTCCTTCCAAAGCTTCAGGCTGGAGACTCAATGGCAGAACCTACCTAAATGGCACGTCCAAACGAGCAATTCAGCAGCTGTACCTAAAGGATACAATAGGTGAATTACTTTCACCCTTGACCCCTGCCTGCTCCTCTTTCCTCTTCGCCAGTCAATCCACGAATCCCACTAATAGACCACCAAGCCTATTTCTTTTTTTTTTTAAGTTCATTTATTTATTTTTGAGAGAGAGAGAGAGAGAGGAAGGGATAGAGAGAGAGAGGAAGAGAGAGAGAGAATCCCAGGCAGGTTCCATACTGTCAGTGCAGTCCCATGCAGGACTCTGTCGCTCGAACCGTGAGGTCATGACGTGAGCCAAAGTTGGACCTTAAAACGACTGAGCCACCCAGGTGCCCCTAAGCCTATTTCTAACAGCTGCTGGGACAGAGACATCTGTGTCCTGGTCACCACTGTATAGCCACACCCAAAAAATTAACCAAGACCAAAAAAGCAACCTTTGGTTTGATTAGGAGAAAGTTTCCATAAGTGCAACTCACAAGAGCTATTCGCCTCTAGGCCAATCGCCCATGGAGTCCATATGGGGCAGATTTACTCTAGCGATTTTATTTCATAAAACAGTAAAGTCTGCATGTATTCCATCTATGACTGCTCGTGCAACGTGATTATCTGTTCAAATTTCTAATTCCTGGAGGACACAGGGCCCCAAGCTCCTGAGTTTCTCCACGCAGTACTCCCCCACCTGACTGACCATCTCACCTACCTCATGTATGCCTTTGATGCACTCCTTCTGTCAGGCTCCAGGCCTTGAAGTCACCTCCAGCTCCTTCCACGCCTTCACCCACCGCATATTCGGTCACTAAGCTACACTGATCAAAATTTCTGAGTTTGTTCCCGCCACCCTGCCATCTCTAGCCCCACTGTCATCACCCCAATGAAAGTATCCACCCCCAAAACTACAGGAGCCCTAGCTCGATTCGCGTTCAAGCTCTCCCCACCTCTCAACCTCGCTTATCACTCCACTTCCAGGACAGCCACAGCAAATAACCACTGTCCCCTAGCTCATAACTGGCCAGCCCATCCGGCCTAACCTTACAAGACCCACCATTACAACCCACAGAGGATTCAGTCCTGCTTTCCAGTCTCCCCCTCTTCCTTACATGTGTGCGGAACTCAGTCCCAGCTCCGTGCCTCGGTCCCCTCCTCCCACAAAATGCCACTTTTTCAGACCCCATCCAGGTGTCCAGACCAGTAACTTTGCCAGATTTTACTGATTATTCATTCTTATGTCTGAAATCTCCATACATTACAAGTGCCATGTTATTTAAAACTTAAATACCCTATTTAGTGCTGCAGGGTCTAACCTCCTGACACATCAGGGCTTAAGTCACTTCTGTGTCATATACCAGTCTTTGAACAAGTCCCTGAACAAGCTACCTAACCTCTCTGACTCTCAGTTTCCTCTTCTGTAAAATAGAGTAACAATAGTAGTTATAATTTACAAGCCAGTTACTACTGTAATTAAATGAGATGTATATAAAATTACCCAGTACCGTGTTTGACACCTAACAGATACACAAAATTGGCACTCATATTCCACCATGCTAGAAACATCCATGCCATACCCATCTTTACTCAAACTCTCCCAGGGCAGTGCCACATGCATTGTAGGTTCTAAGTAAGTATTAATGCTTGCTAATTAACACAAAACTTTTATTTAATTAATTTATTTATTTTGAGAGAGAGAGCGAGAAAGCCCAGGAGCACAAGCAGGGAAGGGACAAATAGAAAGAATCCCAAGCAGGCGCTGCACTGTCAGTGTGGGGCCCAATGTGGGGCTCGAACTCATGAACCGCGAGATCATGACCTGAGCTGAAATCGTAAGTCGGACACTTAACTGAATGAGCCACCCAGGTGCCCCCAAAACATTCTATTTTTAATCTCATCACAGGAAGCACATACTATTGTGCACCTCAAGCAACATCTCTAGTCTGCAGGCACGTTCAGATTCATTCAATTCTTGTCATTATTGTATTGACCTCCTGTTCCAGCCCTAAAAATAGCTGCTCTTGTCCCCATCTTCCCTATGCACGGGACAAGGGGAGTCCTGGGCTGACGGCCTACAATGCAGGACGTGAGCAGCAGCACAGATGCCTGGGCTACATCCACAGAGACCAGCCCTCCTGTCACTTCCCTCAGGGCCACCATGTGTGAACACCTCTACCAAGATCCCTGTGGCATCTAGAATCACAACACACAAAACACTCAGCAAGTACCCAAGACAATTTTTCCTAGCTTGACAAGGGTCAAGCTTACAACTTTTCAGATTATAATATGACAGAATAATATATGGTATTGGTTAATTTTAATAACATTTTTTTATTCCAAAAGATAAGCTCATGATTCTTAAAAAATAGGGGGAAAAAAAGGGACAGATGCAGCATGACTAGCACAGGTCTACAAACGGCACAGTCTTCTGTCTTCTCTTTTCCCTTTAATTCTCTAAGACCCCAACTGTTCCATGTCCTCGACAAGCAGTATCCCAACCATGATGGAGATGTACAGGGTGTTTTGAAAGCACAGGAAAACAAGTGTCTAACTCAGCTGGAGGGAGGAGGGGCAGTGGTGAGGGCCTCACAGAGAACAACCAAGCTGGTTTTTAAAGATCAGTGGGGTTTTCCCAGGGGGGTGAGAGGTTGGGAGAAGCCATTCCAGGCCAAGGGAGGAGCATAAGCCAACACATGGAGTGCTGAAAGCATGGAGCGTGTGAAGAAGGCAAAGTCCCTTGGCCAAAGGGACTGTAAGTAGAGGGCGGGTGCTAAGTAACAACACTGGCAGGGAAAGTTGGATCGACTTGGTAAACTGATTTGAGGTGCTGTGTTAGGAAAGTCTCAATGGTGCTTTGAAAACATCTAGGCAGGGAAATGGCATGGTAAGACCCATGTGTTAGAAAAACTGAGTGCACTATGGCAGACTGGAAGGGAGGCAAAGTAGTCAGTGAAGAAGCTTCTTGCGCAAGAGTCCAGGCAAGAGATGATGAGGGCTTGGGCCTGGGCCGAGGATAAGAGAGGAGCCTACACCAGAACCTGGTCTCTAATGGGAGCCACACCATGTCCACAGCAGCATTACACACAACAGGCA
Source organism: Panthera pardus (assembly GCF_024362965.1). NCBI lineage: Eukaryota > Metazoa > Chordata > Mammalia > Carnivora > Felidae > Panthera > Panthera pardus. Next base: position 86,445,665 of record NW_026526721.1, read on the forward strand.
AAGAGTGGGAACAACCCAAGTGTCCAGCGGCACGTGAATGGATAAACACGATGCATTATACACATACACTGGAATGTTACTCAGCTTTAAAAGGGAAGGAAATTGTGACACAGGCTACAACATGAACACCCCCTGAAAACATTACGGCAAGTGAAATAAGCCAGTCAAAAAGGATGACGACCGTGTGATCTTGCTTAGATACAGGACCTAGAGCAAATTCATAGAAACAGAAAATAAAATGGAGGTTGCCAGAGGCTGGGAGGATGGGGCATGGGGAGTTATTGTTTAAGGGGGGGACAGAGTTTCAGTTTTGCAAGATGAAGAGTTCCAGAGATGGCTGGTAGTGATGGTTTCGCAACAGTGTGAACGTACCTAAGGCCTACTGAACAGCAGACTTAAAAACGGTGAAGATGGCAAATTTTATGTTATGTGCATTTCACAGTTTCTTTAAAAGCAGGAGAGGGAGAGGGAGGCAGAGTTGATAATATTGTACATCTCCTAGCCTGTGGCCCTAAATGAAGTGCAGCACCTTTACGGAGCTCCAGCCCACAGAAGGACAACACAGGGGAGTGGAAAGAGAATTCGGAGTTGCACAGATGTCCAGACTCATTACAACTGAGAACAAAAACTTTCCCAAAAGGCTCCCTGAAAGGATCAGCATCGTCCCTTACACTCCTGAACTCTAAAAACGATACAACTTAAAAGGTAATTAATGGCAGCCAAAAAGAGATAGGAAATGACTTCTTCATTACTCATTTGGAAAAGTGGGATTCTAGCGTACATGGGGCAGATTACACAAATAAATCCATTCACTCCTTTCTGAAACCCAAAGAAAAGAACTGTAAAAATGTTATTTTCTTTAAAGTGTATTTATTTTTGAAAGAGAGAGAAAGCACAAATCAGAGAGGGGTAGAGAGAGACAGAGAAAGAGAGAATCCCAAACAGGCTCCGCACTGTCAGTGCTGAGTCCGATGCAGGGCCTGAACCCACGAACTGTGAGATCATGACCTGAGCCAAAGTCAGACACTTAACCAACTGAGCCACCCAGGCACCCCGCAAAATATTATGTTTTTAAACACATAAACCATAGAAACAGGACTGAAGATGGAGAAGCACTAAAAGACTAAGACGAGCTGACAAAGCTGAACCCTAGGCCTGCAACAGAGAAAACCAAGACCCTATCTTACATATACCCCTGAATTTCCAAAAGGCTCCACAACCGGAAGCTCCAGGTAACTCTGGAAACTGGGGTGAAACAAGGGGTAAAACAAGACGGAAAGTTTGGGGGCGCCTGGGTGGCTCTGTCAGTTGAGTATACGACTTCATTTAAGCCCCACATCAGGCTCGCGCGTGGGAGCCTGCTTCGGATCCTCTGTCCCCCTCTCTCTGCCCCTCCCCTGCTTGTGCTGTCTCAAAAATAAACAAACATTTAAAAAAAAGAAAAAGGGAGAAGGAAGGTTTGGAAATCCATCCAGGTAAGCAGTCAGAAACCCAAATCCCTCCTCCACTCCCAGTGGTGCCTCCCACACTGGTAACCCCTGGAGATTTATTCTCTGAAGCAGGTAAAAACACAGCAGTCGGGTCTGTGGGACAAGGAGTTCAGGTAGGAATAAGGGTTCCATTCTGAATACATGGAGACTTAGAGGTGTATGTGTAATGTATGTCTATCAGTCCAGATGTAGACCCAAAATACCAACTATTCTAGGTATTTCAGGCAGGGAGGCGTTTAACACAGGGCATTAGAGGTTTGCATAACAATCATGGCTGGAGCTGTGAGAGCCAAGGTCAAAGAAACCACCATTCATGTTCAGGAAATCAAGATGCACAAGCATCTTAAGTAACTGCAAAGATGATCCCAGCTCCCCCATGGCTGAGGTAGCTCTGAGTCCCAGACGGATACTCCGAAGCTGATGAAAATCCCACATCTGGTATGTGCCTTTGCTGCAATAGCAGTAGCAGCTTCTTCTGAAACTCTCGCTGGCAGAACCGAAATCAGAATCCTCCTGTCAAAGGATTCTGGCAACTGTAGTGCCCAGGTTCCCAGCCCCTACAACATGGGAGATGGCTTAACAAAACGGGTTGAGGACCGGGAGACCGTATCCAGCCAGTATCCAACATCCAGATGCCAAGACCACCCTTGCGCTCTCCTCCCACTCAGTTCCCTGCTCCCCAAGTACTGGCGGGCAGACCTTCCCTTTCCCGGCAAAAGAGGACAAAAATCTCCCAGCCGGGGCGCCTGGGTGGCGCAGTCGGTTAAGCGTCTGACTTCAGCCAGGTCACGATCTCGCGGTCTGTGATTTCGAGCCCCGCGTCAGGCTCTGGGCTGATGGCTCGGAGCCTGGAGCCTGTTTCCGATTCTGTGTCTCCCTCTCTCTCTGCCCCTCCCCCGTTCATGCTCTGTCTCTCTCTGTCCCAAAAATAAATAAAAAACGTTGAAAAAAAAAATTAAAAAAAAAAAAAATCTCCCAGCCAGTGGCCAAAGGAAAAAAACAGGGTGCTAAAATTTTAGGTTCTCAGAGAAACAGCCCAGCCAGATCACATTACAGTGACGCTCACAGAAGAATAAGGTATTCTCATCTCCAAAAAGGCCAACAATTCCCAGCAAAGTAGCTGTAATTTTTTTCTAAAGGAGTCAAATTCTCTACATTTTAATTTGCTTCAAAAAAATGGGCATGAGTTTAAAAAATAATGTACGTGACACATACGACTTCTATAGTTGAGCTAAGATTAACAATCAATTATTCAATCCCCACATATGTGAAAACATGAACCCATAAAAGCCACAACACAGGTGAGATGTGTTACTGAAGCAGCCAGTTGTACTTTTCTTACCTAAACTCTAGATCTTGGGTTTTCAAAGTATGACCTGTCATGCCCCCAAACCCTTAGTGATCTACAAGGTCAAAACTATTTTCATGACATGAACTTATCTGCCTTTTTCACTCCTGTTCTATCCTGAGCGTACAGGGGCATTTTTCAGAAGACTACATGACATCTGATGACATCATCAGCCTAATAACTAACAGAGTGGAAGTTGTTTTCAATTTTTCTGTCTTAATCTCTAATATGGTAAATATAAATAGAAACCACACAAAATCTCTTTGGGGTCCTTGAAAATATCTGAGTATACAGGGGTCAAGAATCTTGAGAATCATTGCTATAAAACAATGTTTTAGAGGCGCCTGGGTGGCTCAGTCGGTTAAGCATCTGACTCTTGGTTTCGGCTCGGGTCACGATCTCTCGGTTCATGAGTTCAAGCCCTGCTTTGGGCTCAGCACTGCTGGTGCAGAGACTGCTTGGGATTCTCTCTCTCTCTTTCTCTCAAAAATAAATACATAAACTTAAAAAAAATGTTTTTGTTAGTTGCTTTTAGAAAGGAACTTTTAATATGTAAACCTGATTAGAATTAGTTTGTTTATATCTTCAAAGAGGAAAAAATAAATGTTTTACTATCTTGTATCTGTTGATCCCTTAGGAGGAGGAGTTTTCTACACAGATCCCAAATTATTTTTCCGCTACAGTAACCACCATGATGACAAGTCTCATTGCCTGGAAGGCAGCACACAGTGAGTCCCTAACAGGAACTGTTCCTACAAGTAAAGGATCGCAAAGCCTTTCCCAATGGATATGTAAAACAGCCCCTACCATGAGGCCCCAGTTCCCCAGAGTTTTACAAAGACTTTCAGGAATGTGGAGAACCAGCAACCCCTAACATCACCAAGGGGCCTCAGAGCTTCAGAGAATGGGAAACAAGATCCCTCTGACAAAATAATGCTGACGCTGGAAGGGAAGGAGAGGAATGAGGCACTCGCACATCCTCTCGAGCCACCTCTGCAGCTGCTTGTCACAGCAGGTGTGGCCTGAGACCTCTCTCTTCTCAGCAGCTGCTGGTGCTGGGAAGCCTGCTCAGCCCCTCTGGCACAAATACAAACCTCGAAGAGTGAGAGCATTTCACTCCTGGAGCACCTTTGATCAACAGACCACGGGAGCCAGTGGATAAACACTCCCCTCGTCCATGTCCCAGGCGGAGGACACTGAGATACATTCAACAGTTCCCCAGGGAGTCCCTGGCTGGATTGAGCACCAGTGGTCCACTGCGGCAGCGGGCTCCATAACTCACTCTTGGATTGGCTTTCCCTTTTTCCTTTTGTTATTATTCCCTTGGACGTTCTTCCTCTTATGTTCCCTGGGATACCCTTCCAAAATAAACTGCCCATGCTAAGCTCCTGTCTCAGTCTTTCAGTTGACCCCACCTAAGACAAGGCATAAGATAAGCCCTCCACATCCAGACAGGTGGGGAAGGGACATAGCACAAGAGTGGCCCTCCTTGTCCCTATTCCTAAAGCTTGGCAAAAAGCTTCACATCTAGCAGATGTTTTAAAACTTCCAGTTAAGTGAAAAGAGAAGGAAGTGATGACAAACTGTGGAAGACAGACTGTAACTAACTGCTCTGTTGTATGACATAGACTCTAAGTAAAATGGGCTTCAGAGAAAGGGATGAAGTCTCAAGTAGAAAGGGAAGGCTGAGAAAGACTCCCGAAGATGATCAAGAAAGGAAGGTGGCTCCAGGAAAGGAAATATGAGTCTTAGCCACTGGAGACCCAGAGACTGGCCTCCCCAGAGCTGGCAACCTAGAAGCAGAGGGGAGGCAGGACAGAGTGTATGCAGATGAATGAGGGATTCGACAACCAAGGAGAGAAGTAGAGTTTATATGGTGGTCCATGAAGGCTTGTGAGAAAAGTGAGGACCAATGTCTTCACTTAACCACACCAACCTTTCTATATAACTCTGAAGACAAACACTTGGGCTTACAACCCGTGACTGACTCTCTTTATCTCTTTCTTTTCTTCCCATAGTGATTACTACTTGGCCAGGCACTCTTCACATATTAATTTATTTAATCCACAAAACAACTCCATGAGGTAGGTTCTATTATTGCCCCCATTTTACAAAGGGAGAAACTGGACCACAGACAAGTTACACAGCTGGGAGACAGAGCTTGGGTTCAAACCCTGCCAGTCTGGTTCTCTCTCTCACATCTGTCCCCCACAGTCAATAAAGTCACCACATTTTACATGATAATCCTACATGATTCCTTTCACACTGTTTCTTATATGTTGTATCCTCAGCATTTTCAGGACCTATAACCACATGTAATTCATACATTTCCTAGGCATTAGTTGAGTTCCTGGCATATACATATGCCAGATGCTGCACCAGCAGCTGGGGATAAAGATGCAAAGTCCTCACTCTCCAGAAGGTCCCATTACACATCTTGCAAGATGAACCAAGTCATGGAGAGGTGAACCTGTAGGTCAAGGTGAGAAGATGGGCCTGGGATGAAATTGGGATGAATTGGTAGGTGAAAAAAACAAATTCTCACTCATTCCAGAAGTGTTACTGAGTATCTGCCATGTGCAAAGTCCTAGAAGACAGGAAGGAAAGGAAGGAACACTGAAATGTTACCATACAGTACAACCCAATCCTCATACCCACACAGGTGAGGAATAACAAAGTTGTTCACACCACGCCTGAGACATAGTAGACACATAATAAAAAAATGACCAATTTAGTCTTCCTCTAACTCCACTTTAAATCACATAACTTACAGTTTTCCATAACTGACCACATAAAATCAAGATCCTGTTGTAGGTATTCAAGGCTCTCATCGTCTACTCTCTACTTACTTGGTTCTGACCTCACTACTTATTAAATCAATCTTTTTCTTCCCAATACATCACAGGCAAATAAGGAGAACATATTCACACTTTACGTGTCTGCCCATGTGATTTACCTTTACTGCATGTTGGTCTTTTTTATTTCTATCCCTCTTTACCTATGGCTAGTTTCAAAAGTATCCAATGCTGGGATGATAATTTTTTCCACTCACATGGTTTTGGCCTTTCCTCTACCACAGTCCTATGGCACTTGTAGATTAAAGCCTCTGGTGTGTTTGGCACCAGTGGATTTAACTGTTTGGCTCTTACAGTTGAGCATGTAGGAGCTGGCACACAGTAGGTGCTCAAGAACCTGTATGTGATTCATGATGAAGCAGTATCAGAGAGAAAGATCTTGCGTTATCATACATAGTGTTTTGACATCACTTGTTATAAAACCTTCTTTCTCTTTCTCCCCATAGATAATGAAATATAATGATTCATCAGCCTTGTAAATAAGCCCAGTCTCCCCAAGGAACTACTGTGACATGAATGAAATCATCATTTTACACTGGACACGATGCTTCTAGAATAGTGTTTGGCACACAGTTAACTCCCAGTAACTATTTGTGGAAGTGAATTAAAACAATCAGCTTTTTTTTCACACCTGCCACATACTATATAATGTGGTAAAGATTTTTAATACCAAAGTTTTAAGAATTTGAAGAGCAGCACAGATCAAATACAGTAAAAGTAGCTTTATCCACTCTACATGTTGTGCTATCCTGAAAGACTAGGCCACTCTCTTCTTCCTGGACTTCACAATCTGTCAGTTGCTTAAGTTAGGGAAGACCATCATCCCTCTCCACCCTCAGGAGCTATTAATGGGAACCTGCCCATCACTAGACACAAAATCTGAAAATGGCATTTTCAAATACTTTGTGGAGAACAGGATTTAATGACACCGCTGATAGTCACTTTAAGTAGTGTGATCACAATATGTAAGTATTAAATACAACCATCTCATTCCACTTAGACCTTTTTGAAAGAAAATAAATAATGAACGAGAAGCAAAATTTTTATCCCCCAAATGATCTGAAATTAGCATAAAAGAAAAACTAAATATCCTAGAGAGAGGATATTAATTCTGGGACTCCAATGTATAACAAACAAATATGCTCTGACATCAGCCAATATCAACCCACCAGATAATAAAGGATACTTTGGAAAATTGGCCTCTCATTTGGTTTTTCTTTTTTTTCCCCCTCCAACGATACTCTACATAATGTGAATAAAATGTGTTAGACTATTGTTTGAAACCTGCCTCAGTCCCTCTAATCCAATGCACCTCCCGGTTGCATTGAGATCTGCCGGTGACACATGAGATCTAAAGTGGGTGGATAAAAATAACCTGGTCCTCAAAAAGACATGATAAACGCCAGACAGCTGAGTCACTTTGAAGCCCATCTGACTCTTGAAAGGGACATTCACCCTCCTTTTCCTTGTCACACATATACATACCACCTGGTGAAAAACACCACCAACCTCCCTGGGTGGAAGGCGGTGATCTGTCGTAACTTCCCCCTCCAGCCTCAGGTCACAACCCGCGACTAAACTTTTCATAATTTATACTAATGCATCTCAGCCCCAGCTACTCATTTAGAAGAGGAAGGGGAAAGACTTAAAGGAACCGTAATAATCCAGTAGACCCCCTATTTCTGCTGCCCAATTGGAGGCACCCGAAGGTTTCCTGTGACATTCTAACGGGAAGAAAAGGAGTGGGGGAGCAATGCAAAGTGGAGATAGAAAAGCTCAGCGAGGAAATCAGAATCGTCCAGGAGCGGGAATCCCTGGGCAGAGCAAACGGTCCCAGAAAGAGAAGGGTTGTGCGTGTCTACGGGGGATCGATGCGGTCCACCCGCCCGCTCTCCACTCTCGCCCCGGGGAGGACGCAAATCATCCGCAACGTGCAGTTCAGATCAGGGAACTCTTCCATTGGATCTACCTTTCAAACGGTGGCGGGGCTGGGGCCAGGCAGCTGGGAGCCGGGGCCAGGCAGCTGGGAGCTGGGGCCCAGTCAGCCTAGGAAGGCTGGCGGAGCTAAGCCTCGGCGACCCAGTGCTCAGCTGCAGCAGCCTCGGGGAAAGGAGCGCCCGGCACGCAGCAGGCGCTCACTAAGTGTTTTCCGAACTGCAGTGCCCCTGAGCCAACTCCGCCGCCGCGGGAGGAGGTCCCCCGGCTGCCACTGCGCATCTTCTCCCCCGGCTTCACGTGCCGCCCAGTTCCGCGGCTCGCGGCCGCCACAGGCCGCTGGCACCGCGACCCTCCCCCGAGGCGCCGCGAGCGCCGCCGAGCCTCACTTACGGGGGAGTCGTACGAGAAGGCGCACTCGTTCTTGTACACCCTGTCCCCCGACCTGGGCACGCGGATCGTGGGCATGTGGGGCACCAGCAGCTCGCCGATGTCTCCCGCAGCCATCTTCCTGCTGCCGCTGCCGCCCGGCATGCCGAACAGGGCGCCCCGGCGCTGCATGGCCGCGGCGCGCACCCGAGCCGAGCCGAGCCGAGCCGGAGCGCTGGATCTGCCCGCGGCGGCGGCGGCGGCGGCGGGCTGCGCGGGCGACCGGAGCCGAGCCGGGGCTGGCGGGCGGAGCGGGCCGCGGGGCGGGAACGGGCACCGGGGGCCTGGGGCGGACGAGCGGGCGTGGGGGGGGGGGGGGGGGGACGCTGCTATTTTTAATCCAATGGCGAATCGCCGGCCCAGCTGCAGCGTCAGGCGGGGCGCTGGGGAGCGCCAGCCGCAGCGCGCCGGGGAGGGGGCGCTGGAGAGGGGCCCTGCGCCCCGATCCGGCTCGGCAGCGGGGGGCGGGAGACTAACCCCCGGGGCGCGGGCGCGGGAGCCGGAAGCGGGCGGGGGGGGGACACCCCCCTCCCGCCCCCGCCGACGGGCCGCGGTGGGGCTGCCCCAAGGTGTTTTCTACCCTAGATCGTTAGGTTGCGAAGGGGCAACTCCGAGGCAGCTAACACAAAGGGCAGAATTGGGGGGGAGTTAACAACCGCTTGCTTTTAAAACAGCTGAAGATAAAAGCGGGTACTTCCCCTGCCTGGGTAGGGATAGGATTCGACGTGCAAATCGGGATTGCACAGCTCCGGGCCCAAATCTAAATTTGCGCTTTGCACTTAGGTGTTAACCTCACTAAACCTTGTTCTTCACTTTTTTAGCATCTAAAGCTTATTGAAAGAGAATAGAACAGGATCCAGTGAGGATGGACATATATTTTTGCAATAATACAGATTTTTCCTACGCATGGAGAGGAAGATCAAGATGTTTTTCGGGGAGGCTTTATATTTTTCTCTTTGGAACGTATTTTGCGTGATGTGTTCGAGGCTTCTGCGTTGAACATTGAGTAGCCTCGTTTGAAGATCTTATTCAGACACACATATTCCTGTCTTGCAGGTCCAATTCCTCAAAATAAATAATGAAGGGTGGGGGGACTAATTTGCAAACTAGCTTGCCCTACAGCATACTCTTATTTTCTCCAAAAAAAATTCTTAAAACAGGTTCAGTTCCGCTGAGGTTCGCTAACTACACGCAGTGTAAAGGGCGGTAATTCCTGACAACTACTGGAACGCAGAAATAGCAAGAAATAGTGAATAAAAATGCTTATTTCTGTAAGCCTCTCCCAGATCAAATTGTCTTTAAAATATCGGGTTTTTTTCTCCTTCCCATTATTTCTGTTACTCTGCGTGATTCTGCAGATGTGCGGGTTCAGCTGGGAGACAGGAAAGGTACCTGGAATTTGATGTGAAACAGGCAGAGATGAACCCTCGCTTGCCCAGCTCTTCTTTTTATTTTTTTTTTTTAACGTTTTATTTATTTTCGAGACAGGGAGAGACAGAGCATGAACGGGGGAGGATCAGAGAGAGGGAGACACAGAATCTGAAACAGGCTCCAGGCTCGGAGCTGTCAGCACAGAGCCCGACGCGGGGCTCGAACTCACGGACCGCCAGATCATGGCCAGAGCCAAAGTCGGCCGCCCAACCAACTGAGCCACCCAGGCGCGGCTTGCCCAGCTCTTCTAAATTCTCATACCATCAGGCAAGGCTCAAGCAGACTTCACATCCAGGTTCATGGATGATGCTTGCTTGTCTAATTACAGGAAAAACTTTACCCAAAAGCACTCAAAACCTACAGTTTAAAAATTTTTTAGATTAAACGCAATTTAAATCGAGACAGTTTTTCACCCTTCAGACTGATAAACATATATTGCGTTGGCCTGGGTATAGGAAACAGGCCTCGTATACATTGTTGGTGGGAGTAAAAACAGTAAACAATAACAATATTACTGACCATAATTTGATATGCATATACTGTTTCCAGTATATGATGCTGCAGATGACCAGGAATTCCTCATCTAGACATTTATGCTACCAATAACTTCACACTGTGTAAGGATATTTGTTAGAGCATTGTTCATAGTAAAAAAAAAAAAAAAAAAAATGGAAACAGCCTAAAGATCCATGTGCAGGAAGTGGTTAAAATACAGCACTGTTGAGAAGAAGGAAGCACTTGGTGTGTGGTGATGTGGAGCAATATCCAAATCACATTACTTGAGAAAAAAAGCAAAGTGTAAGTCGGTGTGCAAAAGCAAGGACTGCATGCAAGGCACTCTGGTACACCCTGCATACCACAGGCCTTCCTTGCAGGTGGTTGCACCTGTGGTAAATATTCTATCTATACACATCTAGAGGCTACTACACACACACACACACGCGCGCGCGCGCACATAGTATATGTGTGCGCATGCATGTGCATGCGTGCGTGTGTGTTTCTGTGTATTTGGCCTTCAGATGTTTCTAGAAGACTACATAAGAAACTAATGACAGTCAGGCTCTATGGAGAGGAACATAAAGCCAGAGATTAGAGAGCGATCCACAGCCAGTCTTTACCTTTCTCTAGAAAGGTACGTTTTTATTATGTGTAACTATTACTTTAAAAAATAATTAAAGTAGCCTGGGTGGCTCAGTCAGTTGAGCTTCCGACTTTGGCTCAGGTCGTAATCTCATGGCTGGAGAGTTTGAGCCCTGAGTTGGGCTCTGTGCTGACAGCTCAGAGCCTGGAACCTGCTTCAGATTCTGTGTCTCCCTTTCTCTACCCTTCCCCCACTTTCCCTCTGTCTTTCTCTCTCTCTCTCTCTCTCAAAAATAATAAAACTTAAAAATAAATAAAAATAAAAAATAATAATAATTAAAACTCAATTATACACTCTAAGTTCAATAATCAGTTAACATGTTTTTGGTATATTAGGTTCACATACTTATATTGCTTTTAAGATGTCATTGCAAATGGGTAAAAACCAACATACATTTTGGCAAGACTGGAAAGACATGTAAAATTTAAAGAGTTATGTTTAGAATTTGGTTATAGGATTTTGTTTCTATTTTCAAAATGTCTTCAAAGATATTACATTTGGTTTATAATATAAAAATGTACCAAGACAAAAAGAGAAACTTCACTGAAAAAACCTGGACCAATTACAGAAACTTTTAATTTAATTTTACAAATTCTACATATGAATTTATAACCAGAAAAGTTTTCAACCAGCAATAATGGTGCTTCATGTAAACCTCATTGGCACCAACACTGCCACTGCCCAAAGTTCAACCTGACTATTTTACTAATGGACCAGTTTCTGCATGTAGATCTTGATCAAAGGACAGGAATAAAGTGATGACGGGTGAACAATTTTCACTTCCAACATAAGTTCACAGTCCTTCTGAAGAGATGTCAGAGAACCTAAGACTAAGAACTAACTTGTGTCCCATCAAGTATTCAGTCCACCATGTCACTCTACTGCTCAAAAGCCTCTTTGTAGGACATTGGCAGTGAGTTTGCCTCCCATGGCCTAGCATTCAAGGACCTCACTCTTTGGCACTCTCTCAGACTTGACTCCCACACCTTCTTCTGGTGAGGTGGATTATATTGTACCCAGGGATACATGTACTTGTCTCCTAGCCTTTGTTGAAAGCTCTCCACTCTCATTTGTATCTTCTCAATCCTTTCAAGCCTTTTCTGACTGTTCCAACCTTCAGGGATGGGTCTTAAATGCAGACAGCCCCTACTGCCTGTGCCTATCATCGCATACTGCCATGTGACTTCTTTTGTACTGTTAATTCGTCTTCATTCCCTATCCTTTCCCTCTCTAGAGATAATACACTGTTTGAAAGAAACTCTTTCTTAGGATCCTTGCACATTGTGGAAACTCAGTGGAATACTGCCCGCCCATAAAGGTACTGCTCTGTTTATTTTGGGCACCCAATAAGTATCTACGAGGTGAATGACTCACATCTGTGACATTGTAATAGATATGTTTTGCACTCAGCTTTGTGTTTTATGTAAAATACATTGTTTCACAAATGCTGTTCCCAGAACTGACATGGGTTACATTAAAACATGACATGAATGTTACTGTGACTAATGCCAAAAAGGGGAATTGGGGAAATCTACAGAGAAAAAAGATATCTTAAGTATTTCAATTAGTAGAATAGCTCTTGACCTCAGATGCCCTCCAATAATGCTCAGTGATCTGGTAAAGCCATATACGGTGATAGCTTGTTTTGGGGCATATCCATAAAATTTTCTATCCTGGCAGCTAGCCTCCACAAGAAGCACGGGTTATTAAGTGTAAAAACAATAGATCAGTGCTTGAGAAATGTACTGCTTTTTCCATTTAAGAAAATCTCTAGGGACTCCTGGGTGGCTCAGTCAGTTAAGCATCCAGCTTTGGTTCAGGTCATGATTCTTGTGGTTCATGAGTTCAAGCCCCACATAGGTGTGTCTCCTGTCAGCACAGAGCCTGCCTTGGATCCTCTGTCTCCCTCTATCTCTGCCCCTCCCCCCTCTCAAAAATAAACATTAAAAAAAAGAAAATTCTATATTACCATCAAAAGTCATGTTATAAGAATATTCATTGACATGGAAAAATGTTCACTATAATGCAAACTTCAAGAATTGGTAATAAATAAACATATGCACTATTATTTGTTTAAATACATATACACATACACATATATATAGGCATAGCATAGAATAGAGATTAGATTGGAATGGGTCATATGTTAATGGTAGTTATCTCTAAGTGAAAAAAAGAAATTTTGTGCTTTTCTGTGTTCTTGCAATGTTTTACATTAACTATCCATTTATTTTTTTTTAAATGTTTATTTATTTTTGAGACAGAGAGAGAGCATGAACGGGGGAGGGTCAGAGAGAGAGGGAGACACAGAATCTGAAACAGGCTCCAGGCTCTGAGCTGTCAGCACAGAGCCCGATGCGGGGCTTGAACCCACGGACTGTGAGATCATGACCTGAGCCGAAGTCGGTCGCCCAACCGACTGAGCCACCCAGGCGCCCCCACTTATTATTTTTTTAATAGGGGAGATAATAACTTTTTATACCATCACTGATTATGTCAATTTCTTTGCCACTTGCCCTCTTTCTTATCTGTTTGTCCCTTTCACCACGCATATAAAACTAAACAAGTTTCTTATGGACAATCTGCATAAGTAAAAGGTAGGTTCATACTGGAATGAGCAAACTCCTTGAACAATTCTTAACATCAAGATGAGATAAGCTGTTAGTCAATTTAAAAGGAAATCTGAGATCCCTGTTCACCTCTTGGGGTTCTGTGATGTGTAATACTCACCACAGTTCTTCCAGAAGCCTGACTCATAAGTTACTCATAGAGATAGGTAGGCATATTGCCTTTCAGGCCAGTCTGACACCATCCGTACTCATGTCCACTGTCATTTCCATGTACACACAGGAAGACGTGTCCTCTGCTCAGGTGTAGAAAAGACTATTGTAAACACAGTAAAACACACACACACACACACACACACACACACACACACACATACACACACACCATGGGGCCACAGATTACTTTTCAGACTTCCTAGTAAATGGGCAAAGCAACCTAAATATGATACATACTGGCTCCAAAATCCAAAGAAACTCATCAAACATTGTGCCTCATTGTTAGTGATAGGGAGCTCAAGATGAAGAACTTAACCTTCATTTTTCTATATTATTAAACTCCCCTCCGGAATTTCACTGGGATGGCAAGCCCCTGTATTTCTCAGAATATATCTCCTATCCTCTGTCACAGGACATCTGCCACCTCCTGCTCCCCAGGTCCTGTCTGCACATTGTCATTACTGTCGGGATTAACATGATGTCCTGTAGATGCTGATGGCCAAGACCAGGAGTCGGTGCACTGCGGCCCATGGACCAAATCCAGCCTGCCATCTGCTTTGTAAATAAAGTTTTGTTGGACTCCAACCACACTCATCCATTTGCATATCATCTATGACTGCTTTTGTGCTATAACAGCAAAGTGCAACAGAAACCATATGGACCCAGGGTATTTATATCTGGCCCTTTATAGAAAAGTTTGCCAACCACTGGTCAAGATCAATACAGGTTATACGTTATGATCCAGAATCAGAGAATTGGCATCACTTTAGACTTGTGCTACTTACCTCCATATGATGGCAAACCTGTTTATCTAAATGGAACAAATGCTTTCACCAGATCAGTAGCTGCAAAACAAATGCCAGGAGATGTGTTCATTTGCTTCAGTAAGGAGATCATCTCTAGAATACCAGCTAAGTTGAAATCACCACCCTGTTAACTTTACCCTAGTCCATCAACATTCTCCATTCTAATGGTGAAAATAATAGGAAATGATGGGAGAAAGAATGGGAATATGATAGCAATCATCAACTCTGTGTCTTCCTTGTCTTTGATATAGTTTCACTGGAAGAGCAGCTTTATTTCATGTTTACACTGTTGTTAGGGAGAGAAAACACCAGTGGCTCCCTCTTGGTTTTTCCTACTCTAGTAATGATTACTCCAACAGGGAAGGGAGCCATTGTGCAGATCCTACAGTTCACTAAGGTCATGTATTCCAATAATACTTTCAAGAGCTAGAGTACTATCTACAGGATGAGCTTGGGTCCCTCTCTGCCTACCATGAGGCAAACAGGAGTCAGAAGCTCACACATCAGGGGCACCTGGGTGCTCATTTGGTTAAGCATCCAACTCTTGATTTCAGCTCAGGTCATGATCTCACAGTTTGTGGGATTGATCCCCGCATCAGGCTCTGCACAAATAGCATGGAGCCTGCTTGGGATTCTCTCTCTCCCTCCGTCTCTGCCCCTCTCCCCCTTTCTCGTTTTCTCCCTCTCTCTCTCTCTCTCTCTCTCTCTCTCTCTCTCTCTCTCTCTCTCTCAAAATAAATAAACACTTAAAAATAAATAGGGGCACCTAGGTGGCTCAGTCAGTTGGGTGTCAGACTTCGGCTCAGGTCACGATCTCACAGTTCTTGAGTTCGAGCCCCACGTTGAGCTCTGCTCTGACAGTGAAGATCCCACCTCAGATTCTCTGTTTCCCTCTCTCTCTGCCACTCCCCCACTCATGCAGCTCTTTCTCTCTCTGCATGAGAGAGAGAATAACATAAACATTAAAAATAATACAATAAAAATAAAAATAAAATAAAAATTACAAAAAAACGCATAAACGCACACATCATCTATTCCCAATAAGCCTCTGCTCTGGCAGATAAGAGTGGCATTCCACCAGGCTATAGTTCTCATCAGAGCCAGTTTCCAATAGTCTCTAAAAAGTTTGGATATTTCTCATTCTCCAGGACACAGTTACTAGGGGAGTGGTTACAGGGAAGGCCAGAAGGAAGGTGCACAGTGTCCATATTTGGTAATACTGTAGTATCTTTCTTGAGGAACCCAGCCTCTTCTTCAATCAAGAAGCTCTGTGGTAGGGGCGCATGGGTGGCTCAGTCAGTTAAGCGTCCGACTTTGGCTCAGGTCATGATCTCACGGTTCGTGAGTTCGAGCCCCGCATTGGGCTCTGTGCTGACAGTCAGAGCCTGGAGCCTGTTTCCGTTTCTGTGTCTCCCTCTCTCTCTGACCCTTCCCCGTTCATGCTCTGTCTCTCTCTGTCTCAAAAATAAATAAACGTTAAAAAAAAAATTAAAAAAAAAGAAGCTCGGTGGAATCAACTAACTCCTGTCTGTGACTGTGACTGTCTAGCATGGTGCCTTGATGCAGGTCTTTGCTTGTTAAACTTGGATTTGAGGAGGGTGTGATACATCTTAGTGGAATGTCCACTGCTTGCACTCCCAGGAGCCCCACAATAAACGATAGCCAGAGTTATCTGTGAATTAGCCGTTCCCTAAGATCTGTTAATGCCAGCTTTGCTCCTGGCAGTGAATTACTACCACCCGGGGCATCTCCCTAGGACTCTTAGCCCCACAGAGATCAGAAAGCCCACTTCAGGGAAAATTCTTGTAAGAAGCACTCCGACCTGTTGGAATGATTAGTAAATTGCTTTTGAAAGACTCTGAGCCCCATTGGAGATATATTTGATAGGTCAGATTCAGCATTTCTGTGTCTTCAGTCCCTTCTTCTATGCTATGCCAAGGGACTTCTAACCGTTTTGTCATCCTTTAGCATGAGTCAGCATCTGGGCAACCCAAGTTTGTATTAGGATCATGCCCATGCCAATACATTTTATACAGAATGCCTGCTGAGTAAATACACATTGATCAAATTGGCTTGATCCAAATTCATGTTTTGCCCTGCTTGATTAAATATCCTCAAAATTCATTCCCACAAATATTGCCGCATTTTATAGAATTTGCTGATCCCCATGATTCCTTTGACTATAGCTGCTGAATTCTTTCCACTCTGATTCTGCAGTTTACTCTTAGGGACCACGTTGAGTTATCAATGAAAACAGTTATCAGTAGAAAACACTGCAGGGGTGCCTAAAGGGAACAATGCTAATGAGATTCTGAAAGGAAGTGTAGCTTCCTTAGAAAAGGAAGTGTTAGAGGTGGAGTTCAGAAGGATTTCAGAATTGGGGATTCTCCACGTCTCCTACATACTCCTAGATTTTCCACGTCACTTATGGGGACCGTACTCTTTTCTCATCTGTGCCATAACATGAACATAAAATAAGTGAAAAGAAAAGTGAGACAGCACTTTCAAAAGTTGGATTTGATTTCTGGACTCTCATTCTGCAGCTGCAAGCAGGAAATAATCATTTTATCATGGTCACATAAATACTTTGAGATTCATCCTATTCCTTAAAGACTGTAAATATTTGAGCATGCCCATCTCTTGCATCAAAATTGTCCAATGTCTTTTAAAACAGAGCCCTGGGGCGCCTGGGTGGCTCAGTCGGTCAAGCGTCCAACTTCGGCTCACGATCTCACTGTCCGTGGGTTTGAGCCCCGTGTCGGGCTCTGTGCTGACTGCTCAGAGCCTGGAGCCTGTTTCAGATTCTGTGTCTCCCTCTCTCTCTGACCCTCCCCCGTTCATGCTCTGTCTCTCTCTGTCTCAAAAATAAATAAATGTTTAAAAAAAAATTTTTTTTTTTTAATAAAACAGAGCCCTGACATTTCCTTCTCCCTGGGGTCTAGGGCAGCCACCTTCCCCCAGATCTTCGTGGTTCTGGACATACAATCACAGACAACACAAATGCTACCTTGGTTGATCTATTTCACCACTGAGTATTTATGGGCTGCTAGTTTCTGTCTCGAAATCTGAATGGAAATCTAACTGCCTTCTATTCAATTTGTAACTGAAAAACAATTCCAATACCCCCTCATCTCAGAATCTGCAGCTTGCAACACATTCTCTGAGACTCACAAAGTTAGAGTTCTTCTATTATAAGCAATAGAAACCAGCTCTGGCCTACCTAAGCAATAAGGAGTGTCTTGTAACAGTAATGGATGACTCCCAATACTGAAGGATAGGCTGAACTACCACAAACTAAAGATCCAAGGTCACAGTAGTGGCCACTTATAGACCTTCTTTCCAGATGCTGCCACCTGTTAATGGGACAATAATTTCATTCCATCCGTATGTGTCTCTGCTCAGGATCCAGATTTTTCTCATGGAAAACAGCCCATTCTGCAAAGAAGGTATGTTGATCACCAATACATACATACATACATACATACATACATACGTGCATAATTGCTACTATACTCACCTTGCAGAATTTGTTACAAGGATTTGAAATATCTGTAAAGCTCTTAGTCGACTTCTTGGAACATGCTAACCATTCTTATTGTTTCTATCATTATCCACAAATCTGACTCTTTCCTCCTGTCTATGGGAATGACAGCAGGTTACTTTGGGGAACTGCTTTCCTCCATACATATCTATAACTGTATCAGTCTACCCAATATTCATTGATTACTTCATGAACATTCATGCTTTTAATTTTTGGTCATGATGTACCCCAGTTGGAATATATTCTCTTTCATTCACTAGATTTATCTAAATTCTACTTGCCCCACATTGTCCAGAAAGCCTATCACATACACTTACTGTCTATATCACTCGTTAGCTACTAACGTGTGTATATATATTTTTTTCTAATTTTTTTTTTTGTTTTTAGAGACAGAGCGCAAGCCGGGGAACAAGGGAGAGGGGCAGAGGGAGAGAAAGAGAGAGAGAGAGACAGAGAGAGACAGAGAGAGAATCTTAAGCAGGCTTTATGCTCAGCACAGGGCCTGATGCTGGGCTTGATCCCACAACACTGGGATCATGACCTGAACTGTAATCAAGAAGCAGATGCTCATCTGACTGAGCCATCAGGCACCCCATATATAAATATATATATATATATATTGATCTTTTATTTATGCACTCTTTTGCCCTAACTAAATTGTAAGCTGCATGCAGCCAGAGATCATTGTAATACGTCTTTGTATCCCCAGGCCTAAACCTTGCTTCTACATAGAAAAGTTGCTCGCAATCCGTATCAAAATAACACCAACATTCTTCACAGAGCTAGAACAAACAATCCTAAAATTTGTATGGAACCAGAAAGACCCCAAATAGCCAAATCAATCTTGAAAAAGAAAAGATATGTATACACATATACACATATACACATATATACATATACATATATGTGTATACATATATGTGTATATATACACACACACACACACACACACACACACACACACACAATGGAGTATTACTCGGCAATCAGAAAGAATGAAATATTGCCATTTGCAACTATGTGGATGGAACTAGAGGGTATTATGCTAAGTGAAATTAGTCAGAGAAAGACAAATATCATATGACTTCACTCATATGAAGACTTTAAGACACAGAACAGATGAACATAAGGTAAGGGAAGCAAAAATAATACAAAAACAGGGAGGGGGACAAAACATAAGAGACTCTTAAATATGGAGAACAGAGGGTTACTGGAGGGGTTGTGGGAGGGGGGATGGACTAAAGGGATAAGGGGCATTAAGGAATCTGCTCTTGAAATCATTGTTGCACTATATGCTAACTAATTTGGATGTAAATTTAAAAAATAAAACTAAAAAGAGAGAGCATAAAAAAAAGAAAAAGAAAAAGGAAACCAAAGCTGGAGGCTTTGTTTCTTGTGCAGAGAAAGAGGGAGACAGAGGATCTGAGGCGGTCTCTTCACTGTCAGAGCAGAGAGCTCAATGTGGGGCTCGAATTCAAGAACTGTGAGATCTTGACCTGAGCCAGTCTGACACCCAACCCAGATCAATGGAACAGACCCACAAACGTATGGCCAACTAATCTTTGACAAAGCAGGAATGTTTTTATCTGCTCACTAGATGAATAAAGAAAATGTGGTGTATATGTATATATATATAATGGAATATTATTCAGCCATAAAAAGAGTGAACTCTTGCCATTTGAGACAACATGGATAAACTTGGAGGGCATTATGCTAAGTGAAATAAATTAGACAAAGACAAATACTGTATGGTATCACTTACATACAGAATCTTTAAAAAACAGAAAAGCTGATTTCATAGAAACAGTGTGGTGGTTGCCAGGGGCCATGGTGAGGGAAAAGTGAGAGCTGTAGGTCAAAGGACACAAACTTCTTGTTGTAAGATGCACAAGTTTGGAGAATCTAATGTACAGCATGATGATTATACTTAATAATATGGTATGGTATACTTAAAATTTGCTAAGAGTAGATATTATGGGATTTTGCCACAAAAAGAAAGAAAAAAAGAAAGAAAGAGAGAGAGAAAGAGAGAGAGAAAGAGGAGAGTTAATTATGTGAGACAATGTATATGTTAATTATCTTGATGTTGGTAATCATATCACAATGGGTATATATATCATATCATCACATTATAAGCTTTAAATATATATGAAAAAAAGAAAAGAAAAAAGAAAAGAAGTTTCTCAAAAATGTTTGTTTTTAAGAATGTTTATTACTGTAGAAATATTGCTAATTAATTTCCAATAACCATCTCCTTCTCCCTTAGAAAAATAAACTGTCTAATATGCTCAGAAGGAAAACCATATGTTCCAAATTTGCATCTCAGTGCATCTAGTATGTTCTAGACATTAAGATGTAAGCAGAAGGTTATGCCTCTCTGATGCCCAGCATCTGGATGTGACGCCTGGAACTCCAGCAGCCATCTTGGAACTTGAGGTGACCCTAAGAATGGAATCCAAGTGTGACAGAATATAAAAATGCAAATACACTGTGTCCTTGAAAATATCTTAGAGCTGCCTTCTTCTGAATGGTCTTACATAAAAGTTAAATAAATTTTTATCTTTTATCTTGTTCGTCACCTTTTGTTGAAAGGGGTAGTCAGTGGGTGATGCTCTGTTACAAAGAGCTGAATACAATTTCTAAATGGTACAGCTACTATTAGAAAATTCAGACCAAATTTTTAAAACTCTGATGACTTATTATTTAGTACTAAGTAATTATACTTAATTAAAAGCTCTTATGATCTCATGACTTGTACAATAAACTATATAACAGCTCCCTAAAGATATTCATTTCCTAATTTCTGGAATTTATAAATATTGCCTTACATAGAAAAAAAAAAGTTTGTGCTTGGCATGTGTGATTAAATTAAGGATCCTGAGATGGAGAGATGATACTAGATTATTGGAGTGAGCCCTAAATGTGATTACAAATTTTCTTATAAGAGAGAGAGCAGAATGAGCTTTGACATACATAGAAGACGAAAGGGCAATGTGATGATGTAGGCAAAGATTGGAATGATGTGGCTACTAGCCAATGAATGCTGACAGCCACAAGAAGCTGCAAGAGGCAAGGACAAGTTCTCTCCTAGAGCCTCCATAGGAGCATGGCCCTGGCAACCCCTTGACTTCAGCTCAGTGATACTGACTTTGGGCTTGACTTCCAGAACTGTGAAAAAATAAACTTCTGTCATTTTAAGCCACCATATTTGTGGTAATTTGTCACAGCAGTCATAAGAAATTAATACCACTTTATTTTTATTTTTTTGGTGTTTACTTTTGAGACAGAGAGACAGAGCATGAGCAGGGGAGGGTCAGAGAGAGAGGGAGATTCCAGAATCTAAAGCAGATTCCAGGCTCTGAGCTGTCAGCACAGAGCCTGACATGGGGTTCAAACTCACAAATGGGAAGATCATGACCTGAGTGAAGTTGGAGGCCTAACCGACTGAGCCACCCAGGTGCCCCAAATTAATACCACTTGAATTACCTCTCTACTTCTCTTCTAATAAGGAACTATACTTTCTTCTATAAATTACCTATTACCTTTTCAACTCCTACCTCCCAGCATCTCATGCCCGACACATCACCAATGCCCAAAATATAGTTGATAAATGTGTAAGTCCATACTTTTCCCTTGCTTACCTAAGATGCAACGTTTCACAAACAACATACACAGGGTTAATTGTCAACTGCATGACACAGGTCACAATTAGCTTACTGGGGGAATGCACAAAATAAATTCAAAGAACAGACTAGTTTGACAAGAATCAAGGATCCAGGAAGTTTATCATTGAAAAGAATATGACATTGCAGGAAGATTGGAGAAGGGAAAGGACTTTGGGTCTCCTTCTTACAGGCAATGGAGGGTCACTGAAAATGGTGAGTAGGAAAGTGACACACATGAAACTGACCTTTGAGGAAGATGAAGTTGGTGGCAAGATATGACTTAAGTTGCAGGGGGACAGCAGCTGGTAGAAAGAGCCTGCAGGGGGATATTGTAAGAGTGCATGTAGCAAGAATGACCAAACCGGGGGAAGCCAGTGGAAATCATGTTATGTGAGGGAATTTGCAAAGTAAAAATCAACAGGACATTGATTTGGGAGAGTGAAGGCCAGCACTCTGCTCCCAGCTGTGACTATCCAACTGTGCTTCCTACCTATATCACCTGAGAGAATTAGGTAACAACTCCATACTGTGTCTCTTCATCTGTAGAGTGTTCAGAAGATAAAATATATATATATTTTTTTCTATGGATGAAAAAAAATATATTAGAATTGCACCTTCCCTCTCCTTCGCACATTCATTAATTTCTGTATTTTTTTTCAAACTCAGACGTCTCCTAAATCCTCCTGAAAGGATGCCATGACAAGAGTCCACACTGGGAGAAAGCTCCAAAGTATGGAGGAAGTTAAGATGTGCTAATGAAACTTCTGACACATACGTGTGGTGTCAGTCATTGTAAACTGTGTTGTATCATTTCCAATGTCATCTTGACAGCCCCATCAAATTAAATAGTTTGCAAGTACAGCTTAAATAGATGAATATTTCTCAAGAAACGTATGTCCTATGAAATTGGCAAGAGAAGAAGGACAATAAAAGGATGAGGAGGAGGGGGGAGGGGAGAGGGGGAAGGAAAAGAGAGGGAGAGAAATAGGAAAAGAACAACATATTAAGCTTCTGTTACACCTTGGGCTACATATGTGTTATATCATTTAATCTTAGCAAAACCCTAGAGGTAGGGCCAGTTATTCTCCCCATTTCACAGATGAGGACATCAAGACTATACAAGATCAAATAACTTGCCAAGGTAACACCTCTAGGAAATGAAAGAATCCAAAGCCCTAATGCCTGCCCTTTAAGAAGCTTATAGTTTCAAAAAGAAGAAGAAGAAGAAGAAGAAGAAGAAGAAGAAGAAGAAGAAGAAGCAGCTTATAGTTTCATAAGACAAAAGTTAAATACGTGGCACAAATGAAGAAACAAGACAAGACAGCATGGAATCAAGGTCCATGTTATATATTACATTATTTGTTCAAACTTGTTCATCCCTATTCTGCCCTTCTCATGCTTCCCTCTGGGTAGAATAGGGTTATCAAAGGTTGATTGAAGACACGTAGTGAAGAGCCCAGCAGACTCAAAGCTAACTCTCAGCCCTTAAGACTAAGAAATAGTTTATCATTATCATAAGCCACTGAGATGTTGGGGTTGTTACCAGAGCAGAAGCTGACTGACACAGACCTAAATGTACAATATTGTTACTGGTATTCAAGTTTCCAGCTAAACTTTATTCTTCTTTCCATTTTTGCCAAAACAAAAAGCAATATCCCTTTATCCTTTTTTTTTTAAGTTTATTTGTTTATTTTGAAAGAGAGAGGCAGAGAGAATCCCAAGCAAGCTCTGTACTATCAGCACAGAGCCTGAGGTGGGGCTCGAACTCATGAACCATGAGATCATGACCTCAGCCAAAATCAAGGGTCGGTTGCTTAACTAATTGAGCCACCCCGGTGCCCACCCCCCTCCTATTTTTAAAGAATATAGACAAAAATGTTTCTGGAACTAAACATTAGTTCACTCAGATAGAAATGGTCATTACATTTTCCCACCATGGTGGTCCTAGAAATAGAAACAACATGAAAACATTGAGACAAAACAAAGTTACAAGGAGTAAAGCACAAAATCATCCAGAATTCTTTCACTCAGAGCTAACATTATTAATAATAGGTGAACTTCACTCCGGGTATCTCTCTCTGTATATCTATGGATTAAAAGGTAGATGGATGGCTAGTCAGAAATAATTTCTTAAAAATGGAAACACATGATACTTGAAGTAAGCTTGACTTTTCTACCTATAAATGATCTGACTTTCCTGCCTGGAAATTTCCCTACCCTCATGTTATTTTTTATTTTTTCTAATCCAACACGGTTTTATCAACTACAGTCACCATGTTATACGTTACAGTCTCAGTATGTATTCATCTTATAGCCAAAAGCTTGTACCCTTTAACCAACCTCTCCCTATTTCCCTCATTTTTAAGCCCTAAATACTATTAAATTAGAATACGTTTTAGCACCTATTTTTTTAAAAAAGTTTTTTAACATTTTATCTTTTGAAAGACAGAGCACGAGCAAGGGAGGGGCAGAGAAAGAGGGAGACAGAATCCAAAGCAGGCTCCAGGCTCTGAGCTGTCACAGAGCCCAGCGCGGGGCTTGGACCTGAGCCAAAGTTAGACGCAACCAACTGAGCCACCCAGACACCCTCATTTTAGCATCCATTATTTCCTAGAGCATAGTATGTCTTTTTTAGCATTGGCTTAGTTTCTTCCTTCATTTCTTAGAAATTCCCTTCTTACCTCTCTACCTCAAGGATTTTAGTGCTTGCTCCTATTTCAGGTTGAACAAATGTGGCATTGGGCCAAAGGAGGGCTTCCCAAGAGGCTTATTCTCACTGCCTTCTCCAAGGAAGTGAGCTACTAATGCCAGTGTCCTTGGGTTCTTCAATACCTGTTACCATATTTCTGCTACAGCATGTCCCCCATCTCTTTCTCACTTCCTTCCCTCCCCAAAAATGTTTGACCTCGAGTAGGTAAAAATGAAAGGATACTCATGTCTGACTTCATTCTCTTTCTCTTTCTCTCTCTCTCTCTCTCTCTCTCTCTCTCTTCCCCCTCCTCTCCCCTCTCCCTTTCTTTCTCCCTCCTTCCCTTTATTCCTTCAAGGATCTGAGGTCTTTTCTTTCCTGTTTTGACAGGACTTCCCTTACTTTCAAGTTGGCATCAATCTTCCCCTTTTACTAGAGTCATAAAATGATGCTACAGTTATGAGAGCACAAAGTGTATAATAAAGATTTTTAAGAATCTACTTCCGATCCCTATGCATTCCTGAGAGCACAACATCATCTTTGGATCTCACATGTCACTGTTGGTGTACTGACATGATGTCCAGAGAAGACACAGCAACCTGGAAATCTCCCTTCTTAAAAATCCAACTTTTGAAAGATTTTCTAAAGTATTTTGCTATGGGAGCAAAAACTGTGGTCTCCAAGTAAATGCAACAGAGCCGTGCTTCCTTCTAGGTATAGGGAAAGGCTCTGGTGCTGAAGAGCAAGAACACCATGATATGCAGGGGCGCCTGGGTGGCTCAGTCACTTAAGTGTCCGACTTCAGCTCAGGTCACGATCTTGCGGTCCGTGAGTTTGAGCCCCGCGTCGGGCTCTGGGCTGATGGCTCAGAGCCTGGAGCCTGCTTCCGGTTCTGTGTCTCCCTCTCTCTCTGCCCCTCCCCCGTTCATGCTCTGTCTCTCTCTGTCTCAAAAATGAATAAACGTTAAAAAAAAATCTTAAAAGAACACCATGATATGCATAACAAATGGAACGACATCTGGAAAACAATCCGGCTAAGGAGAAACCATGGTCTCATATGCAGGGTAAAGTGGTCTTCATGTTTCCCAAGAAGGACTCTGAGACGAAAGATGCACAGCTTGCCAAAAAGTTGCCAGCCACTGCTTATGTTGATGCCACAGCTCCATGCAAGGTCACATACTCAGTCCAAAACTGAGTCTGGGTCTGGGAAAACTTCCTTTTTTCCAGCCTTGAACATCACAGCCAATGTCTCAGGGATACAATCGAAAGCCTGAGGGATGTGCCCCTGAATAAGACAATTGAAGGTGAAGGTGGAACACAGCAAAGCCATATTGCCGAACATGTTGAATATTCCCTTCAGGTCCATCACCCAGCAAGTGTTTGACAAAAGCAGCTCTTACAACCCCAAATGCTTTACATTCTTCCTTGCAGCAGGGAACCTCCAATGCCGTCAGCATTTGTGAACTGGTTCCCCCAGATGCTCCATCAGCACCCCACTCTATCATCAGTGACTGTAAGTGGGGCCCGACTGGCTCTGTGGAGACCAATTTCATCCTTAACATGATTTGGACTGGCAATGGTTGACAGAAGCAAATGTCAGGGAAATCAAAAGCTCACAGTGAAACAACATCAGGCACACAAGAAAACTCGTGATGAGGGAAGACAGCTGAAATAACCAACACACAAAGACGTGCCTGCAAGGCTTCAGGTCCTTGAATTCTCAAACACAGAATATAAAATAACTATGATTATCGTGTTCAAAGAAATGAAAGACAGATTTTTAAATGCCTACAGGGAACAGAAGACTACTTTCTGAAGAAATGTGTTTTGTTGGCATTAATCATCTTTTATTGCAATTCAATGAAGATATCAAACAATTTAGTAAACAGTGTCAAATGCCAAGATCTGGAATGCTGAGCAAAGGTGTAAGGTCTGTGCTGAGTGGGACATAATATGTTGAGAATTCCAGTGTCAAAAGAAACAATCTGTGACAACATCGTACCATCAGGTTTTCAACAGACTTGAAGACTTTACACCTTTAGGCCTTGAGGAAATTGATGCCCTCTTACACAGTCTACGGGAGTATGAATTGGTTCAACATCAACAGGAGGGCAACTTCAAAGTCCAACGTCTAAAGCCTAAAAAACATACTCTTTGGCTAAAATCTCCCTTCTGGGAGTTTCTTCCAAAGAAAAAATTAAGAATGCATGGAAAGGTTTAATTATGATATTAGAAGCAATATAAATATCCCAAAATTAGGGATTGTTAAATAAATTATGCACATCCAAGGGGAAGGAGGAGACTGGGCACTTATAAAGAACTGTGCTAGAATGAAAGTCACTTTGCTGTGTACCAAAGCCAGTCCTGCCCCTTCCCCTCTGAGACAGGTGTGCTTTTATTTGTTTATTTTTAATTATTTTTGAAATATGGTAGAATTTTTATGTTTATTTTTTTAATGTTTATATTTGAGAAAGAGACAACACATGCAGAAGCAGGGGAGGGGCAGAAAAAGGGAGACAGAGGATCTGAAGCAGGCTGTGTGCTGACAGCAGAGAGCCTGATGTGGGCCTGCCACAAACTGTGAGATCATGACCAGAGCAAAAGCCAGACATTTAACCGACTAAGCCACCCAGATGCCCACCCACGTGCCCCTGGTACAAGGTTTATTTGATGCAACCTTAAGCTACTTACTTTATTTAACCTTCTGAGCCTCAGTTTTCTTATTTAAGTGAAAACAGTCATATCTATACTCCAGCATTATTGTAAGAAATAAATAGGATAAAATAGACAAAGTGCTTAATTAGTGTTTGCTATGTTTTAGACTCAGTAAGGGGTAGCTACTTCTAATTCATTTTTTTAAAATGTAAAACACAATAAAATAGCATCACAAGAAGTTGGATATTTGAGAGAAAAACTAATTCCTCTACCTTATGTCAATGATTTTATCTCTTCTTGTTTCACTTTTAGATTTTGTTCACATTTGCCATCATGGTGGGCATACACTTATTTCTTTTGCATATTATTTAAAAATTTTTAAATTTGAAAGTAATACAAAATAAAATAGTACAAGGAATGTTCACATACTCTTTACCCAGATTATCCAGAATTCTTGTACTTCACATACTTGAATTTGCTCTCACTCCTGTGTGTATATAAGGGTGGTAAGTGAGTGAAACACACATACGTACACACACACACATACAGATATATAGATATACACATATGTTGCATTAGTCTACAAGTGCTGCCAGAACAAAGCACATAGACAGAGGGACTTAACCAACGGAAAACATTTTCTCACAACTCTGAAGGCCAGCAGGCCAAGATTGGGGAGTCAGCAGCATTGGTTTCTCCTGAGGCAGCTCTCCTTGGAGAAGGCTGTCATCTCCCTTCATCTTCCCATGGTCTTCTGTCTGGACATGTTTTGTTCTTTTTTAAAAAATTTTTGTTTATTTTTGAGAGAGAGACAGAGATAGAATGTAGTGGGGGAGGGGCAGGGAAGAGAGGGAGACACCGAATTTGAAGCAGGCTCCAGGCTGCAAGCCATCAGCACAGAACCCGATGTGGGGCTCCAACTCATGAGCGGTGAGTTCATGACCTGAACTGAAGTCAGATGCTTAACTGACTGAACCACCCAGGAGCCCCGTACATATTTGTATTCTAATCTCCTCCCCTTAAAAGACCAGTCATGTTGGATTAGGACCTACCCAATGACCTCATTTTAACTTAATTACCTCTTTAAAGACCCTACCTCAAATACAGTCATAGTCTCAGCTACTGAGTTAAGACTTCAACATATGAATTGTGGAGGAGACACAATTCAGCCCATAACACACACGCACACACACACACACACACACACAGATCTAAACCTATATAGAAAGACACACACAGATGCACATATACATAATACATGTATATATGTGTACATATATTCATATACATATGCATATGTATATGTATCTATACACATGCCTATGTGTACATGTATATACACACATTGACAAATATAAAATATAAACGATATTTTTTCTGAACCATGTGAGGGTAAGTCACAGACATATCACATATATCACCTTTACCCTAAATATGTCTATTTCCTAAGTTTCTCATACAACCATAGTGTCATCAACTTCTTACTGTCATGCTACTTTTATGTGATTCACATTCCACACTCTGATTTTGCCAGTTGATCTAATATTCTTCATAACAACTCCTCTCGCACCAGTGCAGCACAGTGTCAAGTATTGCATTTAATTGCGTGTCTCTCTTCATCTTCTTTTTATGTGGAAGATTTCCACAGACTTTCCTGGTGTTTTATGGCATTCATATTTTCAATAAATACACTTCAGGTTTTTAAAAAAATGGAATACTTACCACTTTTATTTGGCTGATGTTTCCTTGTGATTAGGTTGAATTACACTGAGGTTATACATTCTTTTTTTTTACAATTATTTTTTTATTTTTAATATAATTTTTGTCAAATTGGCTTCCATACAACACCCAGTGCTCATCCCAACAAGTGTCCTCCTCAATACCCATCACCCACTTTCTCCTCTCCTCCTCCCCCCATCAACCCTCAGTTTGTTCTCTGTATTAAGAATTTGCCTCCCTCCTTCTCTGTTTGTAACTATTTTCCCCTCTCCCCTTCCCCATGGTCTTCTGTTAAGTTTCTCAAGATCCACATATGAGTGAAAACATATGGTATCTGTCTTTCTCTGACTGACTTATTTCACTTAGCATAATAATACCTTCAGTTCCATCCACATTGCTGCGAATGGCAGGATTTTATACTTTCTCGTTGCCAAATAGTATTCCATTATATATATAAACCACATCTTCTTCATCCATTCATCAGTTGATGGACATTTAGGCTCTTTCCATAATTTGGCTATTGTTGAAAGGGCTGCTATAAACATTGGGGTACATGTGCCCCTATGCATCAGCACTCCTGTATCCCTTGAGTAAATTCCTAGCAGTGCTCATTCTTGGTTGGCATACTGCATAGGTCGTGTTCTTCTTAGGGTATTATACATGTGTCCATCATATGTGGTATTAATTTTTATGTGTGTGAGGTCAGGCCATTAGGTCAAGGTGTTGCCTGTCTTTTCCACTGCATAATTACTGGGTTGTTCTTTTTTTTAAAGCTCCTTGTTCTTTTGTTTCTACCTCCTTTTTTTTTTTTAATGTTTATTTATTCCTTCTTTTAGACAGAGAGAGAGTGAGCAGGGGAGGGGCAGAGAGAGAGGGAGACAGAATCCCAAGCAGGCTCCGTGCTGTCAGAGCAGGGCCTGATGTGGGGCTCGAACCCATGAACTGGGAGATCATGACCTGAGCCGAAACCAAGAGTCTGAGGCTTAACTGACTGAGCCACCCAGCTACCTCCATAATTACTGTTTAGTGTGCAGTTACTTTTGCATCCTGCTCTTTTCACTTAACATTATAGAAGATTGAAAAAAAAAAACCAATATAGAAGATTGGCAGAGACCACAAGTTTCCCTTCAACATCCATTCTCCAAAATTTTAAGCTGGACACATTTCTTGAAATTGGTTATAATCACGTGACTAGGTCTTGTCCAATGATGTGGGAACAGAAGTGACATGTGATTTCTAGGCCTGTGTTTTAGAGGGAAAGAGCATGTCTCCCTTTTTTATTTCCCTCTTCCCATGGGCTGGGATTTAATCCTGACAGTGGAGGCAAGATTAGTCATCTTGGACCATGCAAGAGGAGCTGCATGTGGAGAATGGCAGGGCCAGGAGACAGAAGGAGCCCAGCTAGCGTCCTGCTATTTTCATGGGGGAGAGCCACCATACCTTCTGACACTTCTACAAAGTAAAAAAGTAAACTTCCATCACATTTGTGATATATTTTAGGTTTCTGTAATAGCTTCAGTAACTTTTTTTTAACTAACATAGGTGTTTATCCTTGTTGCCACATAGTTTCATAATTGTTTTTTAACTGCTATATAATATTCCATCAAGTGATGTGCTAATAAATTAACAACCATTCTCCTATTAAGTATGTATTGCTTATGTTTTTCCCCTATTACATATAATGTTATAATTAAGAGTTTAGTATATATAACTTTTTCATTTTTGCGGATTATTTTCTTAAGGTAAATTCCTAGATATGTGATTATTAGGTTAAAAATAGAAAAGAGATCACAGCTCTAGGTACGTTTTGTTCAAACATTTTCCAAAAAAGAAATTCTGTGGTTGGATTCTGATATGCAGTGCTAAATAACTTATGCTTTTGGATAATTAACTTAATGTGATGCTAAGTGATTTTCTTTAGCAATTAATATGTAGTTTAAAAACAAATCAAAATGTGAATTAAGGTTAGTTATAATTGATACATGAGAGGATATTTATTTCCATATTTTCCAATGTCAGTGGTACTTCCATCTTAATGAAACATAAAAATATTTGCAAAATGTGAGCATATGTAGAACTACCATACAATCCAGCAATTCCACTTCTAAGTACTTATCCAAAGAAAATGAAAACACTAATTTGAAAAGAAATATGCATTACTATGTTCATCACAGCATTATTTACAATAGCCAAGATATGAAAACAACCTAAATGTCCATGGATGAATGGATAAAGCAAATGTGACATTTATATACAATGGAATATTACTCAGCCATAAAAAAGAATGAATTATTGCCATTTGTGACAACATGGATGGACCCAGAGAGTATTGTGTTAAATGAAATAAATAAATCAGAAGAGAGAAATAACATATGACTTCACTTATATGTGGAATCTAAAAAACAAAACAAACAAAACAGAAACTGACTCATAGATACAAAGAACAAACTGACGGTTGCCAGAGGGAAGGGTGTCAGGGGGATGGACAAAATAGGTGAAGGGGATTAAGAAGTACAAACTAACAGTCCTAAATAAGACACAGGGTTGTCATGTACAGCACAAGGAATATCGTCAACAATATTGTAACTGCTTTAAATGGTGACAGGTGATAACTAGACTTATTGTGGTGATCATTTCATAATGTATATGAATATTGAATTACTGTTATATACCTGAAACTCATATGATATTGTCAGTTATTTTTCACTAAAAAATAATATAAAAGCAAAAAAAAAATGTGGACATGTTCCTGGAGGATATAATTCATCATATCATGACTGAATTATTGCTTTTTCAATTCTCCATTTGATTACATAAAAGAAAGCCTCGATTTGGTACTGGTATGTTTTAACACCACTAATTTCGTTTTAGAATTCTCCATTTTCAACAGAGAGAGAGCCAGGTCTCAGGCAACAGAATCTAGGTGGAATATAATAGTTATACCTGTGATTACTTTTTAATTATGACAAGGGGCTGATTTTCTATTCATAGTCATGACATAACATTTCTTCTTTCAAACTTAGTTTAAAAAGGTCAAGGTTAAAGAGAATAACCATATATCATACGTGGAGGCAAAATAGAAATGGTTAAAATCAAGCACTGAAATTTGAAAAATAGTGACATAAGGAAAGGGATTGGGCTCAGGAATTTACTGCAAACTCTTTTTTGATCTCCAGCAGAGTGTATTTGTTTCTACAAGAACAGTACGGTTAATTTACGTTGTAAAATTTGGTACATTTACACTGTAAAATTTGAACTTTTCCCATGATTTGGAACTAGTGTCAAAAACATTGCCTATTGGCTTTAGTCTATCTTTAACTCCATTATTCTTTGAAGTCAATAGGCCTGAAGCAGAGATAGTATGGGATATTTAGTAATTTTCTTGAAAAAGGAGTGGACCATTTCAATCTTTAGTTGGCAGACATAAGTCTTTATCACCTATTATTTACTGGTGTAGTAGGCACTTTACATACATTGTCCCAGTAATCTATACAACAGTACCGGGGGATGAAGAACATAATCTCTTTTAGAGACAGGGCTCAAAGCAGTGAAGGAAATTTCCCAATGTAAGACAGAAGGGAAGATTAAATATAAAATTCCTAGTGTTGGGGTGTCTGGGTGGCTCAGTTGGTTATGCATCCAACTTCGGCTTAGGTCATGATCTCACGGTTCGTGGGTTTGAGCCCCATGTCAGGCTCTGTGCTGACAGCTCAGAGCCTGGAGTCTGCTTCGGATTCTGTGTCTCCCTCTCTCTCTCTCTAAGATAAATAAACATTTTTAAAAATTTTTAAATTCCTAGTGTAGTGCCTGGCACATGTAGCAGATACCAAGTAGATGGTAGTCATCATTATTGGCCTAGTAATTAGCAACTCAGGATTTAGTCTGAGGTCTGCTCAATCCAAGCAGGTCCATGCCTTTATGTAACACCATGCTGGGCTCTGCAGAATTGCAGAAGAAAAAAGATAGATAACCCCAAACAATAGTAATTCCATGTATCATCCACTCAACAGTTCTTTACTCAGTTGTTTACTATGTTCCAGATTCTATGAAATGAGCTTACAATCATTCCATGTACACTCAGGCTAGCTTGGGATCCCACAGGTTGCTACAGTGCCCTTTTCTTCCTATCAAACCCAATGCATAGAATTATTTCTGCTTTGAGGTCTACCATCGATGCTAAAGAGTAAACTAAACTCTGGGAAGGAAACATGTTTACTGCGATGACCACTTTATCCCTTGTATGTATCATAGTGACCAATAAGCTTAAATATTTGAATTAGAAAAAAAATTGCATAAAAATCAGTATAAACATATATATTCTAGCTTTATGTTAATATTTACCTTCAAGAGACACTTAAAAACCTTAAAACACACACACACACACACACACACACACACCCCAAAAAACACTATTATATATGATTCCGGCTATGGTAAAAAATAAAAACTGAAAGAAATTTCTCAAATTTCTTTATGGGTGGTGAGATTAATAGTATTTTTTATAATACTTTCCATTTTTCTATGTTGTGTTTCTTACATCTAGATTAGTAGAAAGTAAAATATAAAGTAAAACCTAATGATGCCAGAAAATAACCTGTAAAGTCTAAAAAATATGAACGTAAATGTGCATATAGCATCATGTACAATTATCATACTCAAGACCTATATTCTTCCATTCTCCTTACCCTCTCCTACAAAACTGAATGATTCATGCAAACAGAGGCTTAGGGACAGCATGCCCTTCTCCCAAATCCTTTGTTAAAAATATGAGGTGGTTGGGGCGCCTAGGTGACTCTGTCGGTTAAGGAGTGACTTGTCTCAGGTCATGATCTCACCATTCATGAGCTCGAGCCCTGAACTGTCAGCACAGAGCCCGGATCCTGTTTCAGATCTGTGTCTCCCTCTCTCTCTGCCCCTCCCCTACTCGCTCTCTCTCTCTCAAAAATAAACATTAAAAAAAAAAAAAAATACGAGGTGGTAAGTAGACTGCATGGGGAAACCTTCAGAATGAAATTTGGAAGTAGCTAGGTGAGGCAGCCCTCTGCTGGGTAAATAAGAAAACACAGCTACTCCAGAGGATCTTGGCTGGATTGTAAAGGGCATTAAGTGCCTTCAGGGCACCAGGGCACTGAAAAGATATTTCCTGAAAATATGGACTTTTGAAGCTAGAGGTCATTCTGGAAGTTGAAGTGTAAATATTGATTTTTGTAAATACTGAATATGTGTTTAAAATCTGAGCCTCAATCTCTCATCTGTAAAACATAAAGTGATAGTACCTCATAAGGTGATTTTGAAATTAATGTGAAAATGCAGTCATTTAGCATAGTGCTCAACCAACAGTAAATGCTTAGCACATGACAACCATTATTTTAGCTTTTACTCACATTTTATAATCTTGGCAAGTAATCATTTGACCTTGTGGAACATCTCATGTTTCCAAAAAAAGGACTCTAAGAATCTTAAAGAGATTGCATCTAAGCAAAAGATGTGCACATCTGTGTGCATTTAAAAAGAACAACATAGGGGCACCTGAGTGGCTCAGTCAGTTAAGCATCTGACTTCGGCTCAGGTCATGATCTCACAGCTCCTGGGTTTGAGCCCCGTGTCAGGCTCTGCGCTGACAGCTCAGAGCCTGGAGCCTGCTTCAGATTCTGTATCTCCATCTGTCTCTGCCCCTCCCTTGCTCATACTCTGTCTCTCTCTCTCTCTCAAAAATAAATAAACATAATAAAAATAAAAAGCACAATATTATACTACATCTGAAACTAATGTAACATTGTGTGTCAACTGTACTTCAATAAAAATCATTTTAATGACCAAAAAACAGTTTATGGCCAAAAAACATGAAAATATTAAACTGAGATTTGTTCACTGAAAAACTGTTTATTACGGTGTCATTAAATGTGTAGATAGCTTTGGGTAGTATTGACATTTTGACAATATTTATTCTTCCAATCCATGAGCACGGAATGTTTTTCCATTTCTTTAAATCTTCTTCAATTTCCTTCATAAGCTTTCTATAGTTTTCAGCATACCAAAATGAACAAATCAGGAGACTATAGATGCTGGAGAGGATGTGGAGAAACGGGAACCCTCTTGCACTGTTGGTGGGAATGCAAATTGGTGCAGCCACTCTGGAAAAACAGTGTGGAGGTTCCTCAAAAAATTAAAAATAGACCTACCCTATGACCCAGCAATAGCACTGCTAGGAATTTACCCAAGGGATACAGGAGTACTGATGTTTGGGGCACTTGTACCCCAATGTTTATAGCAGCACTCTCAACAATAGCCAAATTATGGAAAGAGCCTAAATGTCCATCAACTGATGAATGGATAAAGAAATTGTGGTTTATATACACAATGAAGTACTACATGGCAATGAGAAAGAACGAAATATGGCCCTTTGTAGCAACGTGGATGGAACTGGAGAGTGTGATGCTAAGTGAAATAAGCCATACAGAGAAAGACAGATACCATATGTTTTCACTCTTATGTGGATCCTGAGAAACTTAACAGAAACCCATGGGGGAGGGGAAGGAAAAAAAAAAAAAGAGGTTAGAGTGGGAGAGAGCCAAAGCATAAGAGACTGTTAAAAACTGAGAACAAACTGAGGGTTGATGGGGGGTGGGAGGGAAGGGAGGGCGGGTGATGGGTATTGAGGAGGGCACCTTTTAGGATGAGCACTGGGTGTTGTATGGAAACCAATTTGACAATAAACTTCATATATTGAAAAAAAAAAGGTGTCATTATGTTATATCGTTAGTTCAATATACATACTTTAAAATTCTGAATTGCCTCTGAATAATCTAGATATCTACAAGATATGTATGTAAACTACTAGATTTCCTGATATTTAACATAATTAGACTTCTCTAATTTCTAATTATCAGACAATTAAAACATTAGACTTTTAAAGTTACACCATTAGTAGTTCGTAAATTTCTATTTGTCCAAGTTTTTTTTTT
Source organism: Panthera pardus (assembly GCF_024362965.1). Lineage (NCBI taxonomy): Eukaryota > Metazoa > Chordata > Mammalia > Carnivora > Felidae > Panthera > Panthera pardus. The sequence goes on from NW_026526721.1 coordinate 86,481,117, forward strand.
ATTATATGATAAACCTTAGAGAAAGCAAAACCCACAAATCAAGTCTTAATCTGCCTTTCACAGTGTATACCAAATCATCATAATGTACACTTCAAATGTCTTGCAATTTTGTCAATTATGCCTCAATAAAACTGAAAAAAATTAAAATCCCACACAAAATTTTAATCTGAACCAATGCTGAGAAAAAAAGCAATGGAAGATCTTTTATTCATCACGTGAACAAAAAATACAGAATATATTAATTAATTTTCCCCTAAAGAGAATATATTTTGTATTTAGAGAAACAAAGGATTAGTTGTCAGGAGTTGCTTTTGGAGAATGATCAATCAGTGCCTTGTCAATGGTTGGATACTGATACCAGGGACCATCGCCTCTTGCACGCATTAACTTTCGGACTTCTAGCTCCTTTAATCTGTAACAAACAGAACAGCAGTACTGTGATTCCATCATTTCCAACTGCAAAATTAATGAATTATCTCCATAAAGAGAGTCTTTTGATTTTGTGTAAAGTATTATCTAAAGTACTTTATGTAAGGGACACCAGGGTGACTCAGTCGTTTGGGCATCTGACTCTTGATTTCAGCTCAGGTCATGATCCCAGGGTCAGGGGAGCGAGTCTCGTATCAGGCTCTGAACTGACTATTCTTCAAATTCTTCTTCAAATTCTCTCTCCCTCTGCTCCTCCCATGCTCACACATACTCTCTTTCTCTCTAAATAAATAAATAAATTTATGTATGTATGTATGTAAAGTATTAATATACCTCCACAGATCCATGTGTATACATTTATCTGATATGCACCTATAAGCAAAATTTGGGGCTTATTTTTGACTTTCATTATCTTGCTTATGTAGTTAGCCCACAGATACTGTTTTTAATCACTAAAACATCACTTGAATTGGTAATCTATTCTTTCCTCTTGTCCCAGCTCTTTATCTGGACAGATCACTTTCACTTGAATAGTGGTAATGCATCTCCTATCTTCTTGCCTTCTACAAAACCCTCTTGAGACCACCTATTTTTGAAATAGGCCCTTTCCACGAAACCTTTCCTTTCCATTTTTATAGACTACATATTAAGTTTTTCATCTGACTGGAAATTTATCACAGTTAAATAATGCACTTTATTAACCTTAACCAACTCACTAACCCTACCTATGAGAGTCTACCTACCTTTGTATTGTGTATGTAAGAGAGTGTATTCTTTTTTTTTTAAGGATTATATATCATATTATCCTTTTTTTCTACTCTTTAGAATGTAATTATCCAAAATGCAAATATTAAAATATTCATAAGAAGGACTGGTTTTACCCTTACAATAGACTACTAGGCACCTGTTAAAAAGAATGAAGAAAATCTGTATATAGTAAATAGAGATGATACATATAGGGTTAGATTAAAAATGCAAAGTATAAAATGAGTATGTGTAGCATCTTCCCATTTCACTAAAAAACAGAAACTAATATGTATTCATACACATGCAGAAAGTATTAAAAAATGTGGAGGGCAAAAAAATAATAGTTATCTTTAGGCAGAAACAATTATGGGAGACAGTCCCTTTCTATTTTGTATCTTTCTTTTATGCTTCAGTTTTCCAAATACCTATACATATACTTAAAAAAATTTTTTTTAATGTTTACCTATTTTTGAGAGACACAGCATGAGCAGAGGAGGGGAAGAGAGAATCCCAAGCAGGCCCGATGCTGTCAGTGCAGAGCCCAACGTGGGGCTCAAACCCATGAACCGTGAGATCATGACCTGAGCCAAAATCAAGAATCCGACACTTAACCAACTGAGCCACCCACGCGCCCACGTAAACATATACTTTTTTAAAAACATAGGTACTCCTGTTCCATCCTCACAACAGCATCTTTCCTTTGGGGGTAGAAGTCACGCTTTTGTTTTGGTTTTCACTTTGTTTGGAAATTATTTAAAATCTCTATATGTCTAAGGAATTCTAGGATCTATCTTTTAATTGGAACTCAAAGGTGTATGTCTGAAGTTCAAAAAAGTCCAATGTTACTAAGTGTGAGCCATACTGCTGGTTCCATGCTCTTAAATACAACAATTTCATATGGTAACTATATACATGTATGATTACATATCTAGTTCTTTTAATCATTTAAATATCTATACATACTTTTTTTACTATCATAGCAATTTTTATAAACTATTAAGTTTAAAAGAGAATAACAGAAAGCAGATCAGTGGTAGACTGGGGCCAAGAGTAGGGGATGGGGAATGACTGAAGGCACAAGAAAGAGGCTCAGTAGGTGACTGAAATGACCTTGGCTATGATGGTTACACAGCTATTTTCCTTGATCAAAACCCACTGAACTTAATGGATGCATATGACTGTATGTAAACCTCACTACAAACACTAAAATAAATCTCAGACAGGATCACATTTAAAAGTAGCAAAAGGAAACATGAGTGAACATTAAAAAAAATAATAATTTTGGACTTAAATATTTCCCTATTTAATTACTATCAAAAACCTATGCATGACACAAAATCCCAAAAGCTAAGGAAAAGGACTGACAAACTTGACAATAATTAAATGAGTAAATATATATAAAGTAATTAAAACACTGATGCATAGTAAGTGTTCAGAAACACATTACCACTACTACACTTTTGTTAACCTGAAACATAAAAACACTTAGGCTGCAAAAAATTTTACACTATCAAAACACAAATGACAAGTCAGGAAAACATACTTGCAACAAAAACAAAAAGATATTTTAGTTAAATGTATACATTAGTAGAAAAAAAGGCAATTTACGGGAAAGCAAATACAGCTAGTAGATTTATTTGTGAAAAAATACTCAACCTTACAAAAAAATACAAAATTGAAATAATGAAATAACATGTTTCAACTATCTTATCAGCAAAATGTTTAGGCTTGATAAATTCCATTTACAGGGAATGGTATGGAAAGCAGAAATTATCATGTATTGGTGACACAAAAAACAACTGATAAACAATGTTTTGGGAAAGTGTTTGGCAACATCTATCTAAAATCTAAACATATAACATTTGGTTTATCAGTGCCACTGCTAGGAAATTTATATTCCAGATATACTAAATAAATATGCAGCAGTCTATGTAGAAGGATATTGACTACAGCATTATGTATATTATCAAAAAACTTATAAAGGACCGAAGTACCAACAACAAGGGACTGGTTAAAAAAATTAAGGGACACCCATCCAGTAAAATATATAATGCAGACATTAAAATGAACAGGGTGCGTACTATTATAGAAAGATCACCAAGATCTATTTAAGTGAAATGAAGGCAAGGTACAGAGCGGTGTCTATAAGAGGATTCTATTTGTGTTAATATATTTTCAAATGATATACAAAATATATTTTTAAGGCATAAATTTTCTTCTAGGGACATACACAAGAAATAATTAAATAGTCACTTTTAAGGATGAGACTAGGTAGAGGAGGAAAGGAAATTGAGGGAGGTGGGGCATAGATGGAGGAGAGGGCTTCCCTGCATTTAAAAGAGTGAGAATTTAAAAAAAAATTTTTTTTAATGTCTTTTTTTGAGAGAGAGAGTGAGAGAGAGTGAGCCCGGGGCAGGGGGCGGGGGTGGGGCTGGGTGCAGAGAGAGAGGGAGACACAGAATCCGAAGCAGGCTCCAGGCTCTGAGGTGTCAGCACAGAGCCCAATGTGGGGCTCAAACCCATGAACCGTGAGATCATGAAACCTGAGCCAAAGTCGGACGCTCAACCGACTGAGCCACCCAGGCGCCCCAAAAGAGTGAGATATTTTAAAAAGAATTCCTTTTACTCTGACAGATATTATCAACCAATAGTCTCAGTTTCCAGCTCATAAACTCCACTCTAAACAGGCCAGATCCATCCCCATCTTCATTGTTTTACATGGAGCATCCTAAAGTGTTGAAACAATTTAATTTTTTTCTTATGGCTTACAATAGTAAGGAAGGAGATTTCTTTCCTGCCCCTCTCCCCTTTTTTACCGTAAATCAGCCTTTTCAGCTTCAATTCGAAGGATAGCCATTGTTTTTTCATAATTCTTTTCAGGACTATCAAAGAAAGTTCGGGCAATCCATCTTGAGATAGGATGCTACAAGAGAAAATTTGTTTATTATTTTCTGAACACTACTTTGCCTTTTCAGTTTACTATTCTTCAAAATGGCCATCTCTTGGGCATTGAGAAGGACACCTGTTGAGATGAACACTGGGTGTTGTATGGAAACCAATCTGATAATAAATTATATTTAATATTTAAAAAATGCCCATCTCAGGTAAATCAATAATACTAACTAAATGCTAACTACTTTATATATTTTTTAAATTACTTTAATCCATTAGGTGGATATTATTTTTGTCCCCATTTTATAGATGAGCAAATTTTGCAAAGTTATACAGTTACTAAGTGCCAGGATCTGGATGCAAACTGGGTCTGTCTGACTCCAAAATCTGTGCGTTTTGCCATTATACTACACTGAGGATCTTAAGTGGCTAATTTAGGAGCTAAACCCAGGGTTTGGTGATGAAAAACTGAAGCTCCTTCTCTCAGCACAGATAAACTATTTGTATGACTTGCCTTAAGATATAATAATGCTATGTTAATGATATATTTTTCCGAAATATAGTTCAGTCAGATAATAAAACATGACAGAATATACTCTACTCAAGGCCATCTCACCACAACACTTATAAAGACACGTAACAGAATTAACTTTAGAGATTCCCAAGCAGGCCCCACACCGTCAGTGCAGAACCTGATGCTGCTTTCGTAGCAGCCCGACGCTGCTGTTTTAGTAGCAGGGACAGTGTGCTAAAATGACAGTGCAGGCTCTCAGATCAAGCCTGCATAGGTCCAAATGCTGGCCCTACCTTTTGGACAGGTCACTTCTCCTCTTTTATGCCTCAGTTTCCTCACCTCTGAATTGGGGATAATAATAGCACATTTCACATGGAACACGGTAATATTTACAAAACACTACCACAGCCCCTGCTACATAGTAGGTGCTTGATAAAGAATAGCTAAGCATTAGTATTGGTAAAATCTTTCCTATGGCATTGAACTTAGGATATGTTCTGATGGTTAATATGCTAGGATGAGAACGCACTGCAGAGTCATTCTTTAAAAAACCATACAGCGTAAAGCGATAAAACAAATGACCAAAAGAAGTTGCTTGAAAAAAGTGAGCACAAAATGTGTCATCTCCCTCATACCAAAAATTGAATATATCATAATTGCTAAATTAAGACATTAATCAGTACACTGACAAGACACGTAATGGAAAGTAACTTTCAATGGCCTATACCAACCTTGAAGTATTCCCAGTGTTCTGGGATATAGCCTTCTGGAATTTCTGCTAATTCAGCCTCACCTAATAAGAGAAAATAGTGATGTCCAATTAGTATCAGCAGTTTGTAATATTAATTTTCCACTATTTAAGAAACCAACCTCTTGTGGTTTTAAAGAAAGCTCTGTACTAATGAAGATATCAAATACAGTTGACCCTTAAACAACATGGGTTTGAATGGCATGGGGTCACTTACACGTGGATTTTTTTACAGTACAGTACTGTATTTTCTTTTTTTTTTTTTAAAGTTTATTTATTTGAGAAGAGAGTGTGGGAGCAGGGGAGGGGCAGAGAGAGAGGGACACAGAGAATCCCAAGCAGGCTCTGCAACTCAGCAGAGCCCGATATGAAGCTTGAACTCATGAACCATGAGATGATAACCCAAGCTGAAATCAAGAGTTGGACGCTTAACCAACTGAGCCACCCAAGCGCCCTTCCTTATCATTTTCTTAATAACACTGTCTTTTCTCTAGCTAACTTTATCACAAGAATTCTTTATCACTTTATACAAAGAATACTTTGTATAATATAAAAAATACACAAAGTATGTGTTAACCAACTGTTTATGTTATCAGTAAGGTTTCTGGTCAACAATAGGCAATCAGTAGTTAAGTTTTGGGGGAGTCAAAAACTTATATGTGGATCTCTGACTGAGCAAGGGGTTGATACCACCACGTTGTTCAAGGGTCACCTGTATTTTAGATTCACTTTAATGTGGTTTAAAATTATTTCATTCATTAGATATTTTTTAGATGTCTTCTACTTGTAAGGCATTGTCTATTGTCTAAGGCATGATAGGAGAGTTTCACATTGTTTTTATACAATGTAACAAAATATAATAAAAGACACATTATTCCCTCTGGTTTTCCCTACCACTACTAGACAAAAAATTTTAGGAGTCAAGATGTTAGAAGTAGTTTGGGCAGTGTTTCCCATGAAAATCTAATTTGCACTGTCATTCACAGTTTCATTCTTTTTTAGATTATAATTTTACATGTTCCAAGATGCATAAAAAAATTCTTCCATCCTTTAGCCTCTCTTCCACCTCTACCTCTATTTTTTTTTTTTTTATTCAGACTTGTCAAACTGGTTTTGGAGAAATAACAAGGAGGAAAACAAGGCTTTCTGAAGCCATTTGTGGCCTCTACAGAGTTGGTGACCTTCAAGGTTCTTGAAGGGAAAAAAAATCTTTAAAAAAACAACATTGTACCCTGTTGCAGATTGAGATCTGGTTACTGTAAAATAAAATCTCATGTTTATTATTTAAATAATTTTTTCTTATAACATTCGTAATTTCCTTCTGTTATTAATATACATGGGTTTTAAAAATTTACCAGTTTGGTTGGAGAGGTACTTACCAATGAATATATTCACCAGAGTTATGCCAATTGCTACTGGAATCCCAGTCAACAAAATGTAGAATTTCTGTTGAGATTAAAAAATAGTTTTCACATAACATAACCATTACCTAACTTTCTTTCCCCACTCTTAAACTGTCTTCAATTTTTGATTTCTTTCCATTGCCTGTAAAATAAATTTGCCATATTGGAGATGTGGTACCAAAGTATTTATTTCTGAGATTTTCTTTTGCTCTAACTTTTAGATGCCTATATTTGGAAGCAAAAATGAAAGAAAAAGTAAGGATTAATTGTAAAAGGGTAATACAATATATGTTTAAGTGATTTTCCCATTTTTGGTTAAGGCGATGTAATAAAAGTTGAGAAATTTTTGTATTAAGATTGGAAGTGCAAAAACATCTGGGTGTTGTTACCCACTGTAGAGTTTGAGTTGGTCATGACAAGAAAAGTGGGAGCTCAACCAGGAGAGTGAGGAGGGGCACTGAGCACAATGGGCGAGCAAGAGGTCTAGAGGACAGCGTCCAGACAATCTTCTATCTGCCAGGCCTCTACTTTTCCTTAAAGAGCCTTGAGATACAAATATATAGCTGGCACCCCACTTCATCCTCTGAAATCAATGTTCCTGAACAATACAGAAATAAAAAATTGTAGTCCAAAATAATGTAGTTACTTTAAGGAAGTCTTTCAATGAGTTCCTTGGTATTTTAAAGAATATTTTAATAATATAAATAATTATCCCCAAATGAATCCATTTTCAAAGTTTAATAACTTATAGACTTTAGTGTATGTGTGTGGGTGTGTGCATGCACGCATGCATGCACAGTGAACACAGATTACATTTCAAAACCCCACAATCTTGAGAATAAAGGAATGGCTCATTTTTTACCTCTAATACATATGAATCCTTTTTTATGAAGAACGAAAAGCTCACTAGTTTAAAAAGAAATTCAGTAACAAATCAGACATTACAGGACAAAATCTCAATTATCTTTTAAAAAAGAAATGTGAAATAATAAAATAATACCTTTTACGAAATGAAAGATGCTTATTTTCTAAATAGGCCAAAAAAAAAAAAATTCCTATTTGTATATGAAGAGTTTAGTTTAGCAAAATTTTTGACTCACCATTAAACTCAAAAAACGCCTGTCATAGAATCCAGAAGGTTTGATGATAAACAGTCTTTTCCCATGATCTCCACTGTGTCGCACAGGAGCTGGCAATATTAAATTACCCTGTTACATATACAAGGCTCATAAACGTATACTGTTCTATTCTGACATAAAATCAGGTTATAAGAAAATGTATGTTCATAAATGTTTAATATGAATTGAGACAAAAAATACATACTTATTTGAGTACTAAAGGCAGGGCAGATAGGGTATCTTTCAACAAACACTAATGTACTATTGTAAACTCTAGCTCTCTTCATTTTTATTCAACTTTAAAGAGATATCTAAATAATTGTCTAAATTTGTTTCCAGAGCAGGCAGGGAGGTTAGATACTCTTGGTGGGCTAATTATCTTTCTTTATCTCTGCAGTAAATATCTGCTAATGCTATAAAATAAATAAACTCAAATTGTGTCACTTCATATGATGAGGAAATATACATCAGGGATTTGCAGCAAAATAGATGGAAAGATATTTATTCCACATATCTCCAGCAGGAACTTGAACTTGTTAAAAGTAAATACTCTAACATATCTTGATAAAATCGGTCTGTAAGCCATTTCTTTCTTTTTTTTCTTCAATTTTATTTTAGAGAGAGAGAGAGAGAGAGAGAGCATGAGCAGAGGAAAAGAGAGAAAGAGAGAGAGGGAGAAAAAGAGAGAGAGAATCCTAAGCAGGCTCCATGCTCAGTGCAGAGCCCAATGCAGCTCGAACCCACAACCCTGGGATCATGACCTGAGCTGAAATCAAGAGTCGGACACTGAACTGACTGAGTCACCCAGGCACCCTTGTAAGCCATTTCTGGTTGTGATTATTCTCCTTTTCAAATTCTCCCTTGGACAGTATGCAGTCAAGCCTCACTGGAGATAAACTGAGGCAAAATTTCACCCCTAAGCTTATTTCTACATGATTTCCCTTTCTTGGATGCCTGGAAGGATCCCTGCAGGCACTCTAAGCCCTTGTGCTGAAAGCAGGAAAGGATCTCACTGTTACTGGGAAACTGAGATTATGGTTTCTGCTGTATGAAAGTGTATTCAAAAAAATTTCCCATGGGAGTCACTGCAGAATACAAAACTAATTCCCCATTAAAGTAATTTTAGTTATAATAGAGGTCATAAAGATTTGTATCCTTTGTTCAAGCTTAAATGTCTGGAATGCCTTTCCCTCTCCTGACATTATTAGGCCCAGATGACATTTTAACCTCCAAAAACCAACATTATTCCCAATCACATGAGATGTCTCCTACTTCTGAACTGTTGTATATTCTAGTGATATGCATACTTGCTTTCACCGCTTCCACTGAAATATAAATGTCTTGAAGGTAGGAACTATACTCTTAATTTTGGTATCACCTATAGTAGCTTGCAATGAATTTAGGAAGTTAATTCACAAGAGAATTCGAAGCTGGCATGCATTTACTGTGTACAATTCACACTACTAAAGTTTCTAAAATAACAAGAGAATGTGGCAAAGTGATTATATATTTCAGAAAATCATTTGAAAGGTACATTGGACGTCAGGCTCTGGGCTGATGGCTCGGAGCCTGGAGCCTGTTTCCGATTCTGTGTCTCCCTCTCTCTCTGCCCCTCCCCCGTTCATGCTCTGTCTCTCTCTGTCCCAAAAATAAATAAAAAACGTTGAAAAAAAAAATTTAAAAAAAGGGGCGCCTGGGTGGCGCAGTCGGTTAAGCGTCCGACTTCAGCCAGGTCACGATCTCGCGGTCCGTGAGTTCGAGCCCCGCGTCAGGCTCTGGGCTGATGGCTCGGAGCCTGGAGCCTGTTTCCGATTCTGTGTCTCCCTCTCTCTCTGCCCCTCCCCCGTTCATGCTCTGTCTCTCTCTGTCCCAAAAATAAATAAAAAACGTTGAAAAAAAAAGAAAGGTACATTGGAATTCTTTGTGGACTAGATGCAAAAAAAAGAGCTGGTTAATAGTACAAACCACTCATTAATTCTATTCTACTATGTGTAGGCCCTGTGCTAGGCTATTCTTTCCAACAAAGGAAAGAAACAGGATGCAATGTCAGAAAAAACCAGGCCCAGAAGTAAGGTTCCTATATAGACAGGATGGTGGAGATGGGGGGTATGAGGAAGGGGCATTAAAAGGTGAGAGAAGTAGCAAATTAGATGAATTTATAATGGGTAACTGATCGATTATACCCAAAAGGTGCTGATTACTTAATCCAACAACCTGCCAAAAGGCTCCATCCAAAGCTCTGAGAAGTTGAGATTTCTACAAATGGCCTGGATGAGGTGAAAATGGCATTCCTGATGACACAAAGCTACTGCTACAAGGATGGCTACTACACTGATGATGAAATAGGATCCCCAAAAGTCCTCTCACACATTTATAAAAGGGTAAATCTAAAAGGATTAAATACAAGAAGTGGAAAGTCCTGATTGGACCTCCCAAAAGTTGCTCACAGACTTAAGCAGAGTCATTGGTGTGATATGGTAACCAAGAAAGTCAAAGACAATTCAATCCTAATCTTATGTACGAGAAGTGTAGGGTCAAAACAGGAGGAACACCCACCTCCATCTCCTAATTACACCTGCAGGAGTGTGTCCATCCCAGAGTATATTGTTTTAGAGGAACAACCTGGAGCACACCCCAACTTAAGCAACCAGTATGGCAAACAACCTGGAAACTGATATACTGAAGCTTAAAGAAATGCAACTGATTGGCCTACAAAAAAGAAGTCTGGGTAGAAAGCAGAGAAGTGCCTTTAAATAGGTGAAGGGCTATCCCATAACAAAGGCTCACACTATTCTGTGCTGACCTGAAAGGAGGAACCAGGAGTAATTTTCAGCTTAATACAAGGAAGAAGTTTCTAACCATTTTAGTGGTTCAAAATAAAATTGGACTGCCTCTCCAGTCCCCTTTTTGGAGTTATTCAAGTGTCAACAGTGGGATGTAAAAAGGATATTCTAGGGGTTGGCCTAGAGGATATCTAAGGTCCTTTTCCTCAAAGAATCAGAACACATGGCCTGTCTTAGAACAAAAAGGCATACCTTTCCAAGTTATCAGTCTCAATGATTTCCTTCCAACTCCAAGAACTGTTTCTAGACTTCAAGTTTTTGCACTCTTTGCCGAAAAGCTTTTCCCCAGGCTCTTTGAACAGTTACTGCCGCACCTCCATCCTTCAGGACCAAGTTCAAATGTAACCTCCTCGAAGAGGTCTTCTCTGACTACCCTATCCAAAGCTGGCCTCCTACTTATCCTCCGTGATATTATTTGGTTAGTTCTTTTAGAACAATACACACTAAGCCTGATTATTTTGTTGAAGTCCATGAGGTCAAGGACCGCATTATTCAGTACTGTATCCCCAGTACCTTTTAGTGTCTGCCACATGATGGATGCTCCATAAATATGCTGGAATTTACATTTCTTAAGTAAATTAAATGTCAGTTGGGATCCTTCCTCACTCTCTGAAAGTAAATCTACTCAGAAGAGACAGTGTACTCCCAACTTTCCCTTTCAACTGGGCAGGCAGGCAGGCAGGCAAACACACACACACTACCCAGAGAGAAAGACATGGATTAAACTCTACCTGGTTTTAGGGACAACTGATTACGCATAACACCATTAACAGATATAAAAAAATGTAACATAAAAAAACTATGGAAGAATGCTTGGTCTGGCTGTATTCTAGCAATATTAATGCAGTTAGTAAAGTGAACTGCTTGCTTGCTTTCCATATAATTACCTTTACTGTTAAACAAGTTATTCATGTCATTAAATGTGCTAAATAACTATTATTATTTTATTACTGTTATTATTATTGTTAACTGTTCTAAAGTATATTTCATAGCACTAAACTCTTCTCAAACATTCTGAGCCTTCATGATTTGTTGTTGATGTAGTCAGGCCACCTGCTTACAATTTAAAAATATTAGGGTGAATACTGCTTACATGGTTTTTGACAACTGTGATATTTGTGAAGATCAAATAAGATAATTTAGGTTTTGTGTCTCTAAGACAACAATCAAAAACTAGCCATTTTCTTTCCTTCATTCTCAGACTATTCCCAGTTAATGACTCCGCCAACTCAATTACCCAGGCTAAAAAACTCATTCATCTTCCTTGTACCTACCCCTCATTCATCAATTGTCAAGGCCTCTTGATTCTAAGATTCAACTTTTCTTTCCTGCCCTCTTTACCTCACTGGCTTAAGTAACCAACACCCCCTTATAAGCCATCCAAATTCAGAAGCATTTTCCCAAAACACACTACTGATTTGGTCTCCTGCTAAAACACTCTCTGCAGCCTACAAAACAGTTAAGATACTTTGGTTTTGTATTCAGTCCTCCACTCCCCCAACTTGGTCCCAAGTTCCCTTTTCTTAAGCCTTTTCTTTCAACATCTACCTATCTCAAGACCCCCCATATTCAGATATATCAGAAAATACATCCTCTATTCTTCTGCCAATTGCAGCTGTTAAAACTATCCAGAATCCACTTAAAATGCCCCATCTTCTACATCTGAATTAACTCCATATCACTTTGTTTATGTAATCATTTAAATATTTCTTCTCAGTTTTTTTAAACCATAATGTGCACACATCAGTCTTCATATTAAAGCTACTGCAGCTGAGGGAAGAACTTAAACTCATTTCTGTAATTCCTTGATATTAGACACTTAATAAATAATTTAAATAGAACACTTGTATCTGCTTATTTCCTGAGAAAAGTTTTCAAGGACGGTGAATGAAGATAACATGTCAGTACTACATGTATAAGAAAGGGGTGGCCACAGGGCCTGTTAGTAAACCAATGCTTCTAAATCTAGGTGCTGTCGATTTTCCCACTCACTCTTCACAACTACCTTATGAGGCAGGTTAAAATTATCATCCTCTTTTTTTTTTTTTCTAACAGTTCTTATGGTAAGAGACAAGCACCTTTCAAAATGACATTCTAGAAAGATGCTAACTTATGCAGAAATATATTTCAGGATTATAAATACTTGTCAATAGTAAAGAGATTAGATTTATTTCCCTGTCAACAGAATATAAGCACACTTGTAATAAACATCTTTTTTTAAAGATAAAGAAACACAGGTTCCAAGCAATTAAGTACTTTCCATTTAGCTTCCAAGATATGATGACCCAAGGTCACATAGCTACTAACTCTGGAGCAGGATTTGAATGTAGGCAGTCTAGCTCCAGAGAAAACAAAACAAGGTTTTCTGCTCCTGGGTCTTACAGTCTCATAGGGGCAGACATAAGCAATAACATAACAGATTAAAACCTTTCATTCCACAGTGACAGATGAAACCACCTGCAAAATACCTTTGAAAGCAGGTATCAGGCTGAAACACAGACTCTAATATAGCTATCAGATCCTTCCCTGGTCCCAGTGGAAAGGGTATAGATTATTGGTATTGATCCTTCCAGAAATCCAAGAAAGGAGGAATAACGTATAAAAGGGATCTGGGAGTGAGGTTTTCACCTGAGTTTATTTCCAGCAAGACATGAATAAATACTATCTCCAGGGAGTATTCGAAGAGGAGGATATTTGTAATCAGAAATGGCTTACAAAGGGATTTTATCAAGAAATGTTAGCACATGTAGTTGTTTTTTTTTTTTTTAAAACAGGTTCAAATTCCTGCTGGAAATCCTTGAATTCCACTAGTTGTTTCCATCATTTTTGTGACAAGTCTCTATGTGAAGTGACATAATTCAAATTAAATTGGGAGAAGAAAAAAGGGGTAGAGAAAGATATTTTGAGGTTGGAGATCTTTTTGGCTTTCGAGTACACTTCCTCTCTACCTTCTTGTGTTGCACAGGGCAGACAGCTTACAGTATATTTTTTATCAAGAGGATTAAATGAATTAATATTTTTAAGATCTTAGGATGGTACATGGCACATAGGTGTTCAATAAATATTACATTTGGTGCTCTAGTGCATTATTTTTGTAATAACGGAGTCACAGTCCCTACATTAGTAAAATGGGGATAGTAACATTGTACTTAATTCGCAGAGTCTTTGAAAGAATTAGATTGAATACAATGCATCTGAGACTTTGCTATTATAATTATTCACTCTCCTAGAAGTCAATACAGTCTCCAAGAAGCTTCAAATAACCCTGGCATGACTGCATTATGACTTTCCTGGACCTAGGGATTTTTCCTTCATGGGCCCCTTCCACTGTAAGAAGATATTAAAAATTACTATTTTATGACTCCGTTGATATAAAACGAATACAATCCAGGCTGGATTCCTTACCACACATTCATTAACATTACAGGTTGTTGTTTTTTTTTTTTTTCTTCCTCCTGGTTTTAAAAGAAAGAGAAAACATTTGCAGGGACCCCTAAAAGTATGGTGTAGGCACTGTGTCTACTGAAGGAGTTAACCCTGAGCCTCTCCACCTGCCTACTAACATCAGTGAGCTCCTGGGCAACATGACTTACAACCTTGTGGGACTAGAACCTAGGGTGGAATGTACAGAGAGAATCCGGTGCCTGAGACACCTAGATCTCTGGTCTGTGCCTTTTTAACCTCAACTTCATCCGCATATTAGCACCAACTGGGATGGCTGAGTGGTAAAGTGTTTGACAAATGCTAATTAATGATTTAAACACGATCGATCTGATTACCTCAGGAAAACCCTCGACCTCCTCACAAAGCCCACGCTCCATCTCTCCTCTCAAGCCCCAAGCCCGCAATTTCTCCCAGCTCCTTCCAGATCCCACCAAGGTCACTCCGGAGGAGCTCTTCATCTCTCATCCCACATCCCCTGAGCGCGCTTTTCCCAAAGCTAGCACCCACCGACAGTCTTCGGAAAGCCACGGGTGAGGAAGCCCCCGAATCCAAGTCGAGCGCCAAGCCGGCGGCCGGAGAGAGCGGCCACTGCAGTGACCGAGGCCCGCTGCAATAAACTCATGGCCGCCATGGCTACTACGGGCAATTGAAAAGCTGGGGCGAGTAACAGGAGCCGAAAGAGCCAATTTACCAACGAGAGCGAAGGCGGAAAGTGGCCATCTTGAGTGAGGGCAAAGCCTATTTCTGTTTTCTCCATCCGGTCGGCCTGAGACACAGGAAGTGACATCATTGTGGAGAAACCGCGGTATCCTTACTTTCTGTGGAGACATGGCTGCGGCCAGTTTGGGCAGTGTTTGCAGAAAAGTCTTGACCGGGCTGAAAGCTTCTAAGTCGCTAATAAGTCTTCAGGCCCCACCTAGCACAGGGTAAGTGATGTGAGGAGTAGGTTTGTTCTCCTCTCCGACTTTGGATCTTGTTTGGTTGCCGAGATGCTGGAAAACAGCTGAGAGGCCGCGCGCATAACCGAACCCGAACTCACCTGCGTGAGAAGGGAATGCCCTTAGAGAAGTCGTCCACCTCCGACATTTCCGGTCTTTTCTCAAACTTTTTCTTGTCACCTAGTGCGGACCAGACAGTCCATGGGGTCTGTAGATAACAGAAGTATTTGTATTTGTTGGCTTAAACCTAGAGGTACAGAAGTATCCTCTTTGGATGGGTGAGTTGGGAAAAACTGCACTGAAGAGGATTTGGTTATGGAACTGAAGATTATGTCAAGTTTGGATGGATAAAAACCAAGGCGCTTTTGTATTTCCAGAATCTATCAGATTTTTCAGTAAATGTGGAGTGAATAAGTGAAAGTAATCAAAAGAACGGAAAGTAGCTCTGCTGGTGTGAGAAAGGAACATCCTACATATGGTGTTTATTATTTCTGGAAAGACAGCCTGTCTTCTGGACAGACTGACGAGTTTATGGTATATGGTTTCCTCCCTTTTATTGGATTTTGTCTCTAATGAGTTGGATTTTATAAATCATTGGGTATGTCGGATTTTTTTTAAAGGAAGTCATGTATGTGTCCTTGAATCCAGCACAGACAATTGTTGAGCATCTATTATGTGCTATATATTACTTGCACTTACTTTAGAGATAAGCAATATTTTTTTCATTTTGCAGAGGTTCACAGGTTGTAACTTGATAAAGGTGACAAACTTGGATCAATTGTCTGTAATTCACTGTCATTTTTTCTTAAAAATAAATTTTAGAGGGGCACCTAGGTGGCTCAGTGAGTTAAGCATCTGACTTCAGCTCAGGTCATGATCTCACAGTCAGTGAGTTCAAGCCCCGAGTTGGACTCTGTGCTGGCAGCTCAGAGCCTGGAGCCTGCTTCAGATTCTGTGTCTCTCTCTGTTTCTACTCCTCACCTGCTCATGCTCTGTCTCAGAACTAAATGTTAAAAAAAATTGTAAATAAAATAAATTTTAGATTTTTATTATCAAAATGAATATTGCTTCATTTGCAGACAATAAGGCAAGTGGAAAATAAGGCAAGTGTTTTGAAGAAAATAATAATCAACTATAATTTTTGCCACTCAAAGATTTCCTTACATTCCTTTTTATATATATATATATATATATACATGTAATTCTTCTAAGTTTATTTTTGAGAGAGAGAGAGACAGAGCAGGTGTGCGGGTGGAAGGAGCAGTGGGAGACAGAGAAGAGGGAGAATCCCAAGCAGGCTCTGAGCTGTCAGAGCAGAGCTTGACTCAGGGATTGAACTCACAAACCATGAGATCATGACCTGAGCTGAAATCAAGAGTCAGACACTTAACTGACTGAACCACCCAGGTGCCCCCACATACGTGTAATTTTAAAATAAAGCCAGAATCATATTTACATGTATGCATTTTGGTGCTCTACCCTGTTTCCCCATTTTTTTATATTTAAAAATTTCAAACCAACAAAAATTGTAAGAGTACTACAAAGGATAACCACTCTTCATCTATATTAAGCAAACCTTAGCATTTTGTCACATTTTTATGTCTCTTTATATCCATGCTTTATGTGTATTTTTTTCTGAGCTATTTGAGGCATTGTGACACTTCAGTATATGTCTCCTAAGAACGAGAACACTGTCTTTATAACTACAATACTACAATGATCATTCTGGAGTATTTAATATACTACTGTCGCCGTGCTTTTACGTAGCACACAGTCCAAATTTTTTCTTAATTTTTTTTCCAGGGTCCAACCAACGATCATTCATTACTGTCATTGGTTGTCATGTCTTCTTAGTCATCTTTAATCCAGAACATTTTTGAGCAGATCAGCCTTTTCAGATTATCCTTCCATTTAGATTTGTCTGATTGTGTCCTCATGGTTAGATTCAAGTTAAATTTTTTTGGTAGGAATACAACACTTGTGATACACTTTGCTATTGAGTTTTACATTCACCAGCTTATTAAATATTCTTTAAAAACATGATTTTTAAATTACTGCATAATAAATTATTATACAAATGCACAGTAATTTTTTAACCATTTCCTGGTTGCATATTTACATTATTACCAACTTTTGGATATCACATATAATGCTTTAATAGATATTTTTATTAATTCTCATCATATTTTAGTTGAAATTTCTAGATGAATTTTGGGTTGAAGGGGGAAGCATTGAGGCTTGTGATACATGTTGCAAAATTAATCTTCAGAATGTTTTTATCTGCTTATGTAACCACTAGCCAGGAATGAAAAGCCTAAAAGTGTTAACCTTAAGTATAATTTTATCAAGATACTATCTCCAAAATTATGTGAATATATTAATCTCTGAAATTAAAGGGTAGCAGCATCTATAATGCAATATTGAAAATTATTTCTAAAGCATTTTATAAGTTTGTTCTTTGTGCAAAAACCCTAATTTTTTTTTTAACATTGTAGATGAGGAAATGATTCCAATTATTGCTTGTAAAATCCAAATGTTGCAAAACTCTGATCACTTGTTTATATATGTTCAGTTGCAGGTTTTCTCTTAGTCTTTTGCCTAAGAATATACCAAATGTCACATCTTTTCACCAGTGTAGATTACTTCATACCACATTGTCAAGAAAAGGACTGGAAGAATTTTTTGATGACCCAAAGAATTGGGGGGAAGAAAAAGTGAAATCTGGTAAGATATTTGGGTTGACTGATATTAAATATATTTATTAAATCCTCCATTACTTTGGGATTATTTATCCACCTTGGGGATCATTTAGGTGTTTCCTTTTTTTATTTCTTTTGGGAATGTGAGAGAAAATTAAAAGGACAATGTAATAGTACAGTTAATTGTTGATTGGCAGGTTGACAAAAGGCTTAGAAGAGGAGTAAATTGAAATTGTTAACTGAAGTGAGGCCAGAGATTTGGTTTAGATTTCATTTTTTAGAGATAATTACATGTTTATAATGATATGAAATATTTTGGTATTAAACTGTGGAAACACATTCTTTTTTAGTACCAACATTTTTTTAATGCTATTGCCAGTGACATTACTAATATTTTATGTGTTACCTAATTGAATGCCAGTTTAGTCCTAATTGTGTACTATACTATGATATGATAAAACTATTATATTTTACAGATAAGGAAACAGGTTTAGAGAAGTTGAATAATCTGCCACAAGGCACATAGCTAGAAAATTATTTCATGTTGTGAATTTCATAAATTTTTCTGTGTGTGTCTGTGAATTTCATAATTTTAATAGGAGCTTCATGGACCTGTCAGCAATTAAGGAATAAAAGTAATGAAGATTTACATAAACTTTGGTAAGTATACTGAATACATTAATATGTAGGTGTTTGAAGCAGTTAAAATATGACAATGAGGTATAAACTTTACATCTATTTGATGTAAGAAATTGAGAAAGTGATTTGTCTTATAATACTATGGATGATATGTAAAACCAGTAAAGATTTTAAGACAAATGTATTAGTGTTCTCAAATAGTTGGGGATTAAGAAATTTTACTGTAACTGCTACCAGTCATACTAGCATCTTTTTCTTTAAGTTTATTTTATTTATTTTGAGAGAGAAAGCATAATTTTTGGGGGGGGTGGGGGGCAGAGAGAGACTCTCAAGCAGGCTCTGTACAGTCGGCGCTGAGGCTGATGAGAGGCTTAAACTCGCTGTGAGATGATGACCTGAGTGGAAATCAAGAGTTGAGAGTTTAACCAATTGAGCCACCCAGGCATCCCCATACAAGCATTTTTATACTAACAATTTTAGTAAACTAATAAAATGAAATAGGAAGAGTTTGTCACATTTAAGCCTTCCTCCTTTTTATTACCTTATCCATGGTCTGGAATCTTTAGCTTATTTGCCCTGGGGAAATATGTTGGAGGGTGCATTTAATTGGGAATTTAGCTAAATTTTTCTGGCAAATTTTCCTGATGAATTAGAGAGGGTTGAGAGGATTTAAGTCAGTGTGGTTTAATGCATCCATTAAGCATTTTTAATGGATGATTTATTTATTTATTTACTTGTATTTGTATTTTTATTGAGGAGTAATTGATATAACGCTGTATTTCAGGGATACACTGTAATGATTCGGTATTTGTATGCATTATAAAATGATCACCTTAGTAAGTCTGGTTCAAATATGTCACCATACATAGAAAAGTTTTTTTCCTTGTGATGAGAACTTTCAAGATCTGCTTTCCTACCTATTTTCAAATATGCAGTACAGTATTATTAACTACAGTCACCATGCTGTACATTATATCACCATGACTTATTTTGTGGTAGGGTCCCCTCCCTAAGGAGAGAAAAAACGCAAAAAACCTGAAGGCAACCTGGCTATACACCTATGTGACAACATCCATCATGACCTTGTAACATGAGACCACTTAATCAGACTGCATGTTTGTGTGTTACCATATATGGGAGACAAAGAAATAGAAAATGTATAAAAAACTGTGCCGCGTGGCATTCGGGACTCAGTTTTTCTTGTAGGAACCCAACTAAGCAGTGCCTGCACGAATAAAGTTGTTTACTGGAAAGAAAGGCCTCGGTGTCAGGAATCTGTGCAAGAGTCCTGCTACATTGTAACTGGAAATTTGTACTTTCTTACCCCCTTCATCCATTTTGCTATTAACCTAACAATAAAATAATTGGGGCGCTTGGGTGGCTCAGTCCTTAAGCATTCAACTCTAAACTTTGGCTCAGGTCTTGATCTCACAGTTCATGAGGTTCACTTGGTGTGGTTTGTGAGATTGAGCCCTACATAGGGCTCTGCTGCTGACAGCATGGAGCCTGCTCGTGATTCCCTCTCCCTTTCTCTGCTCCTCAACGTGTGCACACACACTCGTCTTTCTCAAAATAAATAAACATTTTTTTTAATAGAATAAAAATAGGGGCATCTGGGTGGCTCCATTGGTTAAGTGTCCTACTCTTGGTTTCAGCTCAGGTCATGATCTCGCAGTTTCGTGAGTTTGAGCCCCATATTGGGCTGTGCACTGATGATGTGGAGCCTGCTTGGATTCTCTCTTTCTGCCTCTCTCTCTACTCCTCCCCTACTCATGCTGTCTCTCTCAAAATAAATAAACTTTAATAAATAAATAAAATAAGTTATTTTATCAGCAAAAATGGGTTTATTTGGGAATTAGACACTTTTAATTAAGGACAAGCAAGCTGTGGCAAAACCATAGACAAATCCTACAAAGGAATATTATTTTATGGAGAAGGAAGAGGAGGTTGGAAGGGATTGTTTTGAATGAAAGTGTTGTACAAAAGCAGGAGTTCAGAGTGATGATGGTTACTCATTGGCTGAGTTTCAGAGGTAGTCAATTTCTTGTAGATGGCCTTGTTTATCTTTCCCTTTGGGGCCTGTAATTGATGATTCTTTCCTGTTGAGTCTTCTATTAGGGATCTGTAATTGACAGTTTTTCCTGTAACTGACGTGGAATGGTATGGCTCCCCTTCTAGGATCTCCAGTCTACTTTAGTGAGGTTTCCTTTTATTAATTTTCACATTCCCCTCCTTTTTTTTTTTTTTTCTTTCAATTTTTTTTAACGATTATTTATTTTGGAGAGAGAAAGAGTGTGAGTAGGAGAGGGACAGATAGGGAGACACAGAAGCCAATGCAGGCTCCAGGCTCTGAGTTGTCAGCACAGGGCCCGAATTCACAAACTGCAAGATCATGACCTGAGCTGAAGTCGGATGCTAACTGACTGAGTCACCCAGGTGCCCCTCACATTTCCCCCTTTTGATCAAGATCTCTCCTTGAAAGCAGTGCAGAGGAAGAGTCCGTTTTTCTATATTTAGTGGTTTTTTCCTTCAGTGTCAGGAAGAACCTTTCCTGGTTGTCATGTCCTACCTTGGAGGGAAGGTGCCTAATAGTTGGAAACCACTTCAGATCACATTTAAGTAACAGGAAGATTAGGAGGGAGAATTCTTAGGCACTTCCCATCTAAGGTTTATATTTTCTCTAGGTCCCAACTGTTGGAGATCATCTCCTTATTGGGTGCATCATTTTCTTTTTTTAAATTTCCAGTATAATTAACTTAGTGTTATATTAGTTTCAGGTATACGATACCTGATTGACCCAGTTACTCAGTGCTTTTCACCATAAGTGTACTCTTACTAATCTTCACCTGTTTCACCCATCTCAGTGCCTACCTACCCTCTGGTAACCATCAGTTTGTTCTCTAAGACTCTCTTTTTTTTTCTCTTTTATACTTTGTTTTGTTTCTTAAATTCCACATATGAGTGAAATCATACACTATTTGTCATTCTCTGACTTATTTTATTTTAACATTGTACCCTCTAGATCCATCCGTGTTGTTGCAAATGTCAAGATTTCATTCTTTATGACTAATATTCTAGTGTACATATATACCACATCTTCTTTATCCATTCTTCTATTGATGGATACTTGGGTTGCTTCCATACTTTGGCTATTGTAAATAATGCTGCAGTAAACATGGTGCATATATCTTTTCAAGTTAGTGTTTTAGTATTTTTTATTTATTTTTTTAAACATTTATTCATTTTTGAGAGACAGAGACAGAGTGTGAGTGGGGGAGGGGTAGAGAGAGACACAAAATCCGAAGCAGGCTCCAGGCTCCAGGCTCCAGGCTCCAGGCTCCAGGCTCCAGGCTCCAAGCAGTTGGCACAGAGCCTGATACGGCGCTCGAACTCACGAACGGTGAGATCATGACCTGAGCCAAAGTCAGACACTTAACTGACTGAGCCACCCAGGTGCCCCAGTGTTTTAGTATTCTTTGGGTAAATACCTAATAGTGGGATTACTGGATCATTTGGTAATTCTATTTTTAATTTTTTGAGGAACCTCCATGCTGTTTTCTACAGTGGCTGTACCAGTTTACATTCCCACCAACAATACACAAGAGTTCCTTTTTCTCCACATCCTCTCCAATACTTGTTTCTTGTGTTTTTTATTTTAGCCATTCTGATAGGTATGAAATAATACCTCATTGTGATTTTGATTTGCATTCCCCTGATGATGAGTAATGTTGAGCATCTTTTCATGTGTCTGTTGGCCATCTGTGTGTGTGTTCTTTGGGGAAATGTCTGCTAATGCCTTCTGTTTATTTTATTTTTTTATTTTTTTATTTTTTTAAATTTTTTTTTCAACTTTTTTTTTTTATTTATTTTTGGGACAGAGAGAGACAGAGCATGAACGGGGGAGGGGCAGAGAGAGAGGGAGACACAGAATCGGAAACAGGCTCCAGGCTCCGAGCCATCAGCCCAGAGCCCGACGCGGGGCTCAAACTCACGGACCGCGAGATCGTGACCTGGCTGAAGTTGGACGCTCAACTGACTGCGCCACCCAGGCGCCCCCTGTTTATTTTTTAATTGGGTTATTTGTGGGGTTTTTTAGTGTTGAGTTATAGAAGTTCTTTATATATTTTGGATACTGATGTTTTATCAGATATGTTATTTGCAAACATCCTCTCCCATTAACTATGTTGTCTTTTTGTTTTCTTGATTATTTCCTTTGCGGTGTGGAAGCTTTTTATTTTGAGTAGTTCCCATAGTTTATTTTTGCTTTTGTTTCCTTTACCTCGGGAGATCTATCTAGAAAAATACTGTTAACAGCTGATATCAAAGAAATTGCTGCATATACCCTCTTATAGGATTTTTATGGTTTTGGGTCTCTCATTTAGATCTTTAATACACTTTGAGTTTATTTTTGTGTATAGTGTAAGAAAGCAGTCCAGTTTCATTCTTTTGCATGTAGCAGTCCAGTTTTCCCGACACCATTTGTTGAAGGTTGAAGAGACTGTCTTTCCCACTGCATAGTCTTGCCTCGTTTGTCAAAGATTAATTGACCAGATAATGGTGGGTTTATTTTTGAGCTCTCTATTCTGTTTTGTTGATCTATGTGTCTCTTTTTGCATCAGTACCATACTCTCTTGATTACTACAGGTGTGTAATATAACTTGAAATCTGGGATTGTGATACCTCCAGTTTTGTTCTTCTTTTTCAAGATTGCTTTGGCTATTCAGGGTCTTCTGTGGTTTCATATGAATTTTAGGAGTGTTTATTCTGGTTCTGTGAAAAATGCTGGTGGTATTTTGATAGGGACTGCATTAAATCTATAGATTGCTTTGGGTAGTATGGCCATTTGAATAATATTTGTTCTCCAGTCCATGAGCATGGAATATCTTTTTGTTTGTATCATCTTCAGTTTCATTCATCAGCGTTTTAATTTTCAGAGTACAGATCTTTCACCTCCTTGGTTAAATTTATTCCTAGGTACCTTACTATTTTTGGTGCAGTTATAAATGGGATTGTTTTCTTAATTTCTCTTTCTGTTGCTTCATTATTAGTGTATAAAAATACAACAGATTTCTGTGGATTGATTTTGTATCCTGTGACCTTACCGAATTCATTTGTCAGTTCTAGTAGTTTTTTTGGTAGAGTCTTTAGCATTTTCTATATATAGTATCAAGTCATCTGCAAATAGCAAAAGTTTTATTTTTTCCTTACCAATTTTGATGCCTTTTATTTCTTTTTGTTGTCTGATTGCTGTAGCTAGGACTTCCTCGTACTATGTTGAATATAAGTGATGAGAGTGGACATCCTTGTCTTGTTCCTGATCTTAGGGGAAAAGCTCTCAGTTTTTCACCATTGAGTATAATGTTAGCTATGGGTTTTTCATATATGGCCTTTTTTATGTTGAGATATAGTCCCTCTAAATCTACTTTGTTGAGGGTTTTTATCATGAATAGATGTTGTATTTTGTCAGATGCTTTTTCTGCATCTATTCAAATGATCATAGGGTTTTTTCTTTTTTTCTTGTTGCTGTGATGTATCACATTGATTGATTTGTGATTTTTGAACCACCCTTGCATCCCAGGAATAAATCCTACTTGATTATGGTAAATTACTGTTTTTAATGTATTGTTGGATTTGTTTCACTAGTATTGTGTTGAGGATTTTTGCATTATGTTCTTTGGAGCTATTGGCCTGGAGTTTTGTAGTGTCTTTATCTAGTTTTGGTATCAGGGTACTGTTGGTCTCATAGAATGAATTTGGAAGCTTTCTTTCCTTTTCTATTGTTTGGAATAGTTTGAGAAGAAGAAGTATTAACTCTTTTATAAAAAGTGTTTGATAGAATTCTCCTGTGAAGCCATCCGGTCCTTTAGTTTCATGTGTTGGGAATTTTTTGATTACTGCTTCAATTTCATTGCTGGTCATTGGTCTGTTCAAGTTATCTATTTCTTCCTGATTCTGTTTTGGGAGGTTATATGTTTCTAGGAATTCATTTTTTCTAGGTTGTCAAATTTGTTGGCATATAATTTTTCATAATATTCTCTTATAATCCTTGTTATTTCTATGTTGTCAGTTATTTCTCCTCTTTCTGATTTTGAGTTCTTTCTCTCTCTCTTTTTTTTAATGAGCCTGGCTAAAGGTTTATTAATTTTATTGATCTTTTCAAAGAACCAGCTCCTAGTTTCATTGAGCTGTTCTATTGTTTTTGTTTCTGTTTCATTGATCTCTGCTCTAATCTTTATTCCTTCCTTCTTCCTACTGGCTTTGGGTTGTTTGTTGTTCTTTTTCTAACTCCTTTAGGTGTAAGGTTAGGTTGTTTATTTGAGATTTTTCTTGCTTATTAATATAGGCCTGTATTGCTATTAATTCCCCTCTTAGAACTACTTTTGCTGCATCCCAGTGATTTCAGAGTGTTGTGTCTTCATTTTCATTTGTCTCCGTGTATTTTATAATTTCCTTTTTGATTTCTTGGTTGACCCCATTCATTGTGTTCATTGGATTTTTTTGTCCCCATTCACTGTTTTTTAAAAAAAAATTTTTTTTAATGTTTATTTATTTTTGAGAGAGAGACAGCCCGAGCAGAGGAGGGGCAGAGAGAGAGGGAGACACAGAATCCAAAGCAGGCTCCAGGCTCTGAGCTGTCAGCATAGAGCCTGATGCGGGGCTTGAATCCACGAACTTGCTAGATCATGACCTGAGCCGAAGTCAGACGCTTAACCGACTGATCCAACCAAGCGCCCCATCGATGCCATATTCATTGTTTAGTAGCATGTTATTTAACCTCCATGTATTTGCATTTTTTCCAGATTTTTCTTGTAGTTGATTTCTGGTTTCATAGCATTGTGGTCAGAAAAGATGCATAGTATGACTTTGAATTTTTTGAATTTGTTAAGACTTCTTTTGTGCCCTAACATGTGATCTACTCTGGAGAATGCTCTTTTCTACACTTGAAAAGACTGTGTATTCTGCTTTTTTAGGATGGAATATCTTTTAGATCCATCTGGTTCCGTGTGTCATTCAGAGCCACTGTTTCCTTGTTGATTTTCTGTTTAGATAGATGATCTATCCATTGATATAAGTGGGGTATTAAAGTCCCCTGCTATTATTGTATTTACTGTTGATTATTTCCTTTATGTTTGTTATTAGCTGCTTTAGGTTTTTAGGTGCATAAATACAATTGTCACGTATTCTTGTTGGATTTTTCCCTTTATGATTATATAGCATCCTTCCTTGTCTCTTGTTACAGTCTTTGTTTTAAAATCCACTTTGTCCATTGTAAGTATTGCTACCCGAGGTTTCCTTTCATTTCTATTTGCATGATAAATGCTTTTCCATCCCTCTACTTTGAATCTGCATGTGTGTTTAGGTCGGAAATGAGTCTTGTGTAGGCAGCATATAGATGGATCTTGCTTTTTTTATCCATTCCATCACCTTATGTCTTTTGATTTGGTGTTTAGTCCATTTACATTCAAAGTAGTTATTGATAGGCATGTAACCATTTTGTTATTGTTTTATGATTATTTTTGTCCTTCTCTGTTCCTTCTCTTGCTCTCTTACAGTTTGCTGGCTTTCTTTAGGGATATACTTGGATTCCTTTCTCATTATTTTTTATATATCTATTGCCAGTTTTTGATTTGTGGTTACTATAAGGTTTATATATAACATTTTGTGCATATAGCAGTCTGTATTAAGTTAATGGTCGCTTGAGTTTGGAACCCATCCTAAAATCACTAAATTTTTACTCCTCTCTCCCCCACATTTTAGGTATATAGTGTCCTACTTTACATCCTTTTATTTTGTAAAATCCTTGATTGATTTTTATAGATATACTTAATTTTATTGCTCTTTGCTTCCTACTTTCCTTTGGTCCTTTCTACTCAGAGTCCTCTTTAACATTTCTTATAAAGCTGGTTTAGTGATGAATTCCTTTAGCTTTTGTCTGGGAAACTCTTTATCTCTCCTATTATTCTGAGTGGTAGCCTTCCTGAATGTTAGAGTATCTTTGTTGCAGGTTTTTTTCTTTCAGCACTTAATATATATCATGCCACTCCCTTCTGGCCTAGAAAGTTTCTGTTGAGAATCAACTGATAGCCTTAGGGGATTCCCCTTGTATGTAACAGTTTTCTTTTGCTACTTTTAAAATTGTTCACTACTTTTTGCCCTTTGAATTACTAAGTGTCTTGGTGTGGCCTTCCTTGGGTTGATTTTGTTGGGAGCGCTCTGTGCCTCCTGGATTTCTATTTCCTTTCTCAGATTCAGGAAGTTTTCAGCTATTATTTCTTCACAAAACTCTTCTGCCCCCTTTTCTCTCTCTTCCCCTTCTGGGATCTCTATAATGCTAATGTTATTATGTTTGATGGTGTTGCTGAGTTCTCTAAGCCTATTTAAAAATTTTTTTTTTAATTATTTTTTTTCTCTCTCCCATTCAGCAAGATTGCTTTCCATTACTCTGCACCCCAGGTTGTTGATCCATACTTCTGCTTCCTCTAGTCTAGCATTTATTCTATTTAATGTATTTTTTATGTATTTTTTTAAGTTTATTTATTTATTTTTAGGGAGAGAGATTGAGAGTGCACGCGTGCGAGTGGGGGATTGGCAGAGAGAAAGTGGGAGAGAGAGAGAATCCCAAGAAGACTCTGCACTGTCAGTGCAGAGCCCAACGTGGGGCTCAAACTCAAAGACCCGAGCTGAGATCAAGAGTTGGATGCTTAACCAACTGAGCCATCCAGGCACCCCTGTTTAGTGTATTTTTAATGTAAGTTATTGAGTTACATTTTCTGTCTCTTTGTTGAGGGTCTCACCAAGGTCCTCCACTCTTTTCTCAAGTCCAGGAAGTATCTTTATGACTATTAGTTTAAATTCTTTGTCACGAATATTGCTTATTTCCATTCCGTTTAGGTCTCTTGCTGTGATTTTGTCCTGTTCTTTCACTTGGGACATATTCCTCTGTCTCCTCATTTTGTCTAACTCTTTTCATCTGTTTCTGTGTGCTAGGAAAGTCAGCTATCTCTCCTGCTCTTGAAAGTAGTGGTCTTATGAAGAAGAGTTCCTAAAGTGCCCTGCACTTCACCCGAACCTGGTGCTTCAGGGGTGTTTCCTATGAGTGTGGCATGCACCTTACTCTTGCGGCTGAAGTGTATCTGCCTTGTCACTCATTTACAACGGTTCTCTGCATGTTGCAGCCAGAGTTTTGTTCCTGTGTTGTTAGTGGGCCTGTCTGGGGTAACCTTAGCTTGAGTTGGGTCAGACTAGGTGTTTGCCAGAGCTGCAGTTGCACTGAACTGTAGGGTATTCTCTGTGTTGTCCTCTAAGAAGCTTTCATTGTTGGACAAGGCCTGCAGTCACACCAGATGTCTGCCCCCAGTCCGCTGCTGGGACCACAGTGGAACTAGCGTGTGCGGTTATCTTCCTCTTTCCCCAGGACAGGAATCAATTTGGGGTGATGCTAACCCATCAGGGCTGCTTGCACACTGCCAGGCTTGTGGTGTCACTTTGGATGGACGCCTACTGAGAGAGAGTTGGAGGGAGCAAGTCCACAGAGGAACACAGGGGCAGGTGCACAGTGATAGCAGGGTTTGCTCAGGTCTGCTATAGGAAGAAGCTGGGTTGGAAGGGGTAGATCTGCAAAAGTGGTTGGGGGCCAGGCACACTGTTAGTGAGCTAGGTAGAGACTGTTTGCACTGCATTGGTTCCCACGGGTGTCTGTATCTAGCCTGGAGAGTGGGGGAAGGAGATGGTGCCCACCAATTCCTTTGTTCCTGGAGAAGTCTCCCTAAGACTTGCCCCTCCAGCATAGGCCCCAAAATTAGCAAACAAATCTCCTTGTACACCCCAGGCGTCTTTCAAACTGGTGCTCTGTGCTGAATCTCAGCGGGGCTATTTGTTGTCTTGTCTCTTTAAGGATGGGGACTCAGTTTCCTCTTGGCCTTCTACTCTCCCTGACCCAAGCCTGCTGATTTTTAAAGTTCTAAGTGTTAAACCCCCGTGACAACAAGAACTCAAGAAATTAAGCCCCTCTGGTTTTCAAAGGGAGAATTATGGGATGGGAATTTTATGTCATGGGAATCTATCTTCCCAGTGCTGGTCCTGCATGCCTGGGGTGCCTGGGGTGGGGTCTGCTCCTCTCTCCCCTCTTCTGTGCCCACCCTGTCCCTCTTACAGACGGTCCTGTGTTTGTTTGCCTCTCTACTATGTCTCCATCCTTCCTACCCTCTTCGGTGTGGCCTCTTCTCTACATTTAGCTGTGAAAAAGTCTTATTATGCCAATCTTTGGGTCATTTTCTGGGTTACTTACATTGAGGTGGGTGTTATCTAGGTGTGTCCATGGGATGAGGTGAGCCTAGGATCCTCCTACTCTGCCATCTTCCATGTGTCTGGGTGC
Organism: Panthera pardus; assembly: GCF_024362965.1. Lineage (NCBI taxonomy): Eukaryota > Metazoa > Chordata > Mammalia > Carnivora > Felidae > Panthera > Panthera pardus. The sequence continues at coordinate 86,509,906 of NW_026526721.1, forward strand.
ATCATTTTTACAGAAGTTTAACAAGAAACAAAGTATAAGAATTTTAAGTAATTATATAAAACACAAGAAGTAAAATAATTCAAAATTGTTTTATGGTTCTAAATAAGACCCTAGGTCTGAAAGTAGTCAGCTGAAGATATTTATTGGCACTTACTCCAACTTATAGGAGAAAGTTCTCCATACAGAGGCAAACTCCATCCCAGAGTCATGTATGCCTCCTGCAAGTCCCCACTTAAAAGTGGCCATGAAAGCAAAATAGGGGACTCTGCAAGAGCTCATTGGAAGAATTGATCAAGTGCATTTTGGAAGATACAGTGCAGGTATACACATGGATCAATAGTTAATGAACTTTTGCAAAAAATAGCAAAACTTCAGAGATGTATTAAAACAGTATTATCTCAAAAGAACTATTTGAAAATAGACATTATCCAGGGGTGCCTGGGTGGCTTAGTTGGATAAGCATCTGACTTCAGCTCAGGTCATGATCTCGCGGTTCGTGGGTTCGAGCCCCATGTCGGGCTCTGTGCTGGCAGCTCAGAGCCTGGATCCTGCTTCCAATTCTGTGTATCCCTCTCTGTATCTCTGCCCCTCTCCCGCTCGTACTCTGTCCCTCTCTCTCTCTCTCTCAAAAATAATGTTAAAACAAAAAAAGAAAAGAAAATAGACATTATCCAGTGATACAACCTATAAGGTTACATATTCAGAGACTGTGAATTTGGGTAAGAATCCAGAATCAGATAATAGGTTAGATGAAAGACTTTTGGAATTCTGAACCTTCTAACCCTTCAGAAAAAGCAAGTGAAAAAGTATTTCATCACAAGATCATGATGAAGCTGTTTCTGAAAGCCCATAATGAAAAAAGATGTTGCCCCCTTTCGCCAGCATTTGGGAAATGCACATAAGGGTGTTTTCTTTCCACTTTCAGGTAAAGAGTTGGGAGAAGCAAACAGGAAAAGGTATGCAGGCCTGGTCTGGACATGTTGATAAAGCTGTCTTGTCATTTCTGCTTCAATTCCAGGAAATCTTTACTTTCAGGTCCCTAGATGGTGTGCAGGTCCAGTCAGGGTTTAGTGCTTTCTTTAGATGTGTCATGTGAATCCAGGATTCTATTCCTTGGAGTTTGGCGGCACGAGGGTTAGTTAGCAGTTTCTCATGCAGGTATATACCTTCCCAGCAAGGTTGAAGAGAGTAGTTTTGGAGTTTGGAGAGTAGTTTTAGTCTTTTTCAGTAGACGAAATCTCCAGGTTGCAAAGTGTGATGCTTAAGGTTGCCATCTCCAGGGAGTGCACTGTGAAAAGATGGCTCTAACAAAGCATAGTTAGTTATAATGGAAGTAATTGGGCCTTTACAATATTGATGTCTGTCTTCCTTCTGTCAGCTCTGGGTCACAGGAGGCAGGGGCCAACTACAATGGATGTTCTGCAACTATCTCATGGGATGAAAGCTTATGAATTTCAAAGGGGGTAGATTTGAGATTTAGAAAGACTAATAGCAGTGCCTTTGGCCAGGGTATTTGGAGGGTCTCTACAAATTTTGCCCAATTGAGTCTTAATAGTGCTGTTAGTACATTCAACTACCCCAAGGTTTGAGGACGATATGCACAATAAAAGTGTTATAAAACCGGCCAAACAGCACAGACTGGTTGAAGCACCTAATCAGTAAAGTGCATTCACCAATCATTGTGGAGTTCAAGAGGGTTTCCCCAGGTAGGGATAATCTTTTTCTAACAGAATTTTAGCCACAGAAGAAGCATTAACCTATCTACAAGAGAAAGCTTTGGTGAGTGAGAAAACATACAAACCATGACTAAAACATATATACATCCATGAAACGGGGGAACTGTATGAAATTCATTTGTGTGAACAGGTTTCTTTGTATTGTATTTTGGTGGGACAAGGGAGGTAGGCACTTTTGTTACCTTATTAACATTTCCCCACCAATATTGGTTCATGAATGCTATCATGTGAGTAGATACTGTTTATGCATATACAGTGGTAATTGGGAATTTTAGATTTTCTGGTAGGGCAGGATTGTTACTTGATCCAAACCAAAGTTCTCTCTTTCTTATGGAACAATTAATTAGATTTCCAATATTGTTATTCCCTCTCTGGGGCAATTGTTGGGTATTTCTGATCATTTTTTTTCCAAATTACTATTTGGGAGAACATCCCTTTGGACCATGACAGAGGTTTGGCTCCTGGTTTCCTTGAGAGCAGCGTTTTAGGCAGAAATATCAGTGAGGTGGTTTCCTTTGGCGTCCAGGAAGTTAAGTCTGGAATCCCCTGGAATATTAATAATAGCCAGAGCTTTATATGTAAGTGATTAATCATTAAATTCTACTCTTCTTTCTATTTTGTTTAAAAAAAATTTTTTTGGAGGCGCCTGGGTGGCTTGGTCAGTTAAGCGTTCAACTTCAGCTCAGGTCATGATCTCACGGTCCGTGAGTTCGAGCCCCACGTCAGGCTCTGTGCTGACAGCTCAGAGCCTGGAGCCTGTTTCAAATTCTGTGTCTCCCTCTCTCTCTGCCCCTCCCCTGTTCATGCTCTGTCTCTCACTGTCTCAAAAATAAATAAACGTTAAAAAAAAAAAGTTTTTTTTTTTAATTTTTTTAACGTTTATTTATTTTTGAGAGAGAGAGACAGAGCACGAAGAGGAGAGGGAGACACAGAATCCAAAGCAGGCTCCAGGCTCTGAGCTGTCAGCATAGAGCCCGATGCAGGGCTTGAACTCACAAATTCAAAGTCGGTCACTTAACCGACTGAGCCACCGGGGGGCCCTACTAAATTCTACTCTTGAAACCAAAAAAAAATAATAATAGCCAGAACAGCCAGTAAAAGTATGGCATATTGGGACGCCTGGGTGGCTCAGTTGGTTAAGCGTCTGACTTCAGCTCAGGTCATGATCTCGCGGTTCGTGGGTTCAAGGCCATGTCAGGCTCTATGCCAATAGCTCAGAGCCTGGAGCCTGCTTCAGATTCTGTGTCTCCTCCTTTCTCTGCACCTCCCATGCTCATGCTGTCTCTCTCTCTCAGTAATAAATAAACGTTAAAAAATTTTTTTTAAGTATGACATCTAGTAAATTTTGGACATAGGAGTCATTTTTAATTTTATCCCCATTAAATGTAAGGAAACCTTGTTTCCATAATATTCCAAACTCATCAGCTACTCTAAAGGCATACCAGCCATTGGCATAAATATTTGTGGTTTTGTCCTTGGCCACAATACAAGGATGGTAAAGGGGATCCCATTACTATTTCGTTAGTGGCCTTAACTAAAAGGGTGGTGGCAGGAATGGCTCTGAGACAAGGGGGACTCCTGTGCCCCAGGGTGTAGTTGGTAGGTATAATGCCCTGTGTGTTGATGATGGTCCCCATGTTTTTGGGTGAGTACTCCCCCAAGAGCATTCCCTTCCCTCTTATCTAAGAGGAAAAAGGAAAGTTGATAATTAGCATTCCAGAGGGCAGGAGGCATTTATTAGGCTCTTCTTTAAAGTTCCCAAAGGCTATGTCTTCCCATCCTTTCCAAACAATAAGGTCAAGCTTGTCATTTTTTAGTAAAGCATATATAGAGTTAGAGCAGTAAGAAGTTTGGAATCTCATTTTCAACAGTAGCAAATAAGTCCAAGAAAACCTCTTAACTGGCACTTAGTTGTAGGTTTGGGGAAGTTCAGGATGTCTTGAAGTCTACCTGAATCCAAATGTCCTTGTTCCAAGATCAGGTGCCCTAAGTATCAAACCTGAGTTTGAGCAAACTGCAATTTTTCTTTGGAGAGTTTATGTCCCTAAAGCCAAAACTTGTAACAGGTAGATGCTGTTTTCCTGTGAAGAGTTTTGAGAAGGGAAGCAAGGAGGCAAATAATCTACATATTTTAATAAAGTAGAGCCTCCAGAAAACTCTGTCATCCACATCAGTTTTTAAGGTTTCTAAAAGTAAGGACTTTCTAGTCCTGGAGCATTATTGTCCAGGTGTATTTTCCATTCTTCCCAAGTGCGAGTTTGGCTATCCTCATCAACTGAAATACTAAAATATGCACTGCATAGATCAGTTGTGGTGAAAATTTTGCTTTCAGTAGGATTGGGTGTCAGTAACATGGGGGGAGGGGTTAGGAACAAGATGCCAAAGGATAACAATGTTATTTATTACTTGGAGGTCCTGGACAAACCTCCATCCTCAGCCATTGGGTTTTCTTATAGGTAAAATTAGAGGTATTACAGGGACTAGTGTAATCTTTTATTATGGGCTTGATGCCTTGCAAGGTTCTTTATAAGATATTCATTAATTCTGGGGACAGGTTTTGAGGGATCTGTTTGAATCTTGATGGGAGATGAACTGTGGATTCTACCAATATCAGTTGGAGACCTTGCCCCTAAAGAGAACGGTAACTGATCCAATAGGGACAAATGATCAGTGTTCCCGGACTCCAGCTATAGTGCTGTCAGAGATGGAGAAAAAAAGATGTCAAAGGGCTATTTTTTAAATTATTATTTTTTTATTTATTTTTTTTTAGCGAGAGAGAGTGCAGTGAGTGAGGGGCAGAGAGAGGGAGAGAGAAGGGGGTTCAAGGGTTCAACCGAAGCAGGGCTCATGTTTTTACCCAAAGCAGGGCTTGAGCTCACCCAGTGTAGGGCGCAAACGCACGAACCGTGAAATCATGGCCTGAGCCAAAGTCAGATGCTTAACCTACTGAGCCACCCAGGCACCCCCTTTTTTTTTTTTTTTTTAATTTTAAATTTTTTTTTTCAACGTTTTTTATTTATTTTTGGGACAGAGAGAGACAGAGCATGAACGGGGGAGGGGCAGAGAGAGAGGGAGACACAGAATCGGAAACAGGCTCCAGGCTCCGAGCCATCAGCCCAGAGCCTGACGCGGGGCTCGAACTCACGGACCGCGAGATCGTGACCTGGCTGAAGTCGGACGCTTAACCGACTGCGCCACCCAGGCGCCCCCCAGGCACCCCATTTAATTTATCTGATTGGCTATTTTCATTACTGCTGTCAAATTCTAGAATTATTTCCCCATTTTGGAAGAAAGGAATTCTGGTATGGTATTTTTCTGAGAGATCTTCACCCAATAGGGGCAGAGGAACTGAGGAGAAAGAGTTCTGTCTCTCAAAGTGCCTAGACAAAAGAGAAGAAGTTCAGAGGCAGGAACCTGTTGAGGTCTGTTAAAGACCCCTGGTATTTGAACTGTTTTATTAGTACTCTGAGACAGAGGCTCCTTTATAGCAGTGGGAGATGGGATACACTTAACACTGTAGCTCTCATGTCAGTAGAGACAGAGTGAGATTCATTCCCAATCTGGACAGTGATTTCTCTGAGCTGATAGGGTTTGTTTGGAGTGTACTGTTTTTAAAATTGGGAAATTTAACACAAAAATAAGGATTTCTGGTTCCTCTTAAATAATCAGAAGTGTAATCTGGCAACACTGGACCTGCCTTCCTGCATTGTAGCAACTGGCTGCTGTATAGCAACTACCCCATCTAAATGGAGCCATACAGACCACTTTTTACCCATCTGTTCCTTCAGTGAGCCCACTTCACTTACAGTTGTTTATCTGTCTAGGCAATGTAGTAGACATTTAAAGTTGTATTCCCTGATTTAAAGGTTATTTATCTTTCATGGCAGATTAAATAATTGTAAAATACTTATTAAAACCATTAATATTATTGGCTTACTCATGTGACAAAATAAGAAATATGTATTTGGTCTTTGTCTCCAATTCCTTGACACATAGCTCCTAAATCTCTTGGAATTTCCCAAGAGGAGTGTCTTTTGTTCTAATTTAGCAACTTCTAGTGGGTCCTTTGGTAGCTTCAGGACAGAGGCTAGTTGCCACAAAGACTTGAGGCATGATTGGAGGGTGGGGCTTTCAGCCTTATCACCACCCTCACCTCTGGTGAGAGGAGATGGACTGGGATTGACTTTAACCAGAATCATGATTTAGTCAATTGTGCTTATGTATGAAACCTCCATAAAAATCCCTGAATAACTGGGTTTGAAGAGCTTCTAAGTTGGTGAACACAAGGAGGTGCTGTTAGGGTAACATACCCTGAAAAGGCAGGGACGCTATTTACCCCTTCCACACACCACGCCGTATGCATCTCTTCTGTTTGGCTGCTTCTGAATTGTATCCTTTATAATAAACCAGTTCTATTAAATTATCAAACCAGAGGAGGAGGGGTCATTGGAAACCGAATTTATAGTTGTTAGTCAGATGTATGCGGGCTTTGAAACTTGCTATTGGCATGTGAAGTGGGGGGACAGTTTTGTGGGACTGTACCCTTCAATCTGTAATCTGGCACCACAGGTACTCAGTGTCAGAGTGCTGGAGAAGTGGTGTTGAAAAGTCAGCGTGTATTTGGCATCAGGATGGAAAAAAAACCTTTCATTTGGTGTCAGAAGTGTTAGCACAGATTCATTGTAGAAAAATTAGTTGTATGAAAGCACTGTTACCGTGGGTTACTGGTGAAGGGATAGGTAGGGCTGTTCAGTATTCATCTTGGCTAAAACCTGTTTATCTTCTGATTTTATCTCCTTCCCCAAAATTGTCTTCCTCCATTAACTAAAAATACCCCAGTGCTTTTGTGTCATTTTCAGTGCCCTTGACATTTATTTCCTTTCCTTTCTTCCAGCTCTAATTCTCAAACATTTATTCACAAAACTTACCCCACTTTACCTTTGCCACTTTAGTACCTTTGGTTATGTTTGCTTTGGTTTCCTTTCCAGCCTAACAAAACCCATCTTTCTGAAGCTTGCTTTGATCATCCTGGCTAGAAGAGATGTTCTCACCTCTCCCACATAAATCTTCCCTCTCTCAGTCTGTACCACTCAGTACACCACATCACACTACATTTTCTGAGGCAGCCTAGTGAAGTAGAAATAAAAAGAATATTGCACACAGGGAGTCCAGATTATGAATCTTGAATTAGTTATGTGCCCCAGAATACCTTACTTCTGTCACCCTTACTTTCTTCTTTTACAAAGTAGAGGGGCGCCTGGGTAGCTCAGTTGGTTGAATGTTCAACTCTTAATTTTGGCTCAGGTCATGATGTCATGGTCATGGGATAGAGCCCCAAATCTGTCTCTGTGCTGAGCATGGAGCCTGCTTAAGATTCTCTCTCTTCCTCTCCCTCTGCCCTTCTCTCCAACCGCCTCTCTAAAATTAAAAAAAAAAAAAAAAGTGGAAACAGTACCAACTCCAAAGGGTTGATGTGAGAATTAGATGAGGTAATATATATAAAGCGCTTATTAGCACATTGCGTGGCATGTAATAGGCAGTAAGTGAATGTTACCGTCTATCTTCTCTCTTTACTTGGAGTGTAGGGATTATTTTTTATATTTTATGTAACTCTCTTGGCACTTAATACAGTATGTGGCACATGGAAAATTTACTGAACAAATGAGTAAGAATTCATACAGCTCTGTTTAAACGATAATTCTTTGTAATGATCTGTATATTGAGATTTCTAAAGGATTTTTGAGTACAGATCATTAGTTTTGATGTCAAAAACTATAGCCTTAAGGTAATCATAGAATAGCATCACAAGCTTTGTGTTCTTTGACACAGGTATGTCCTACTGAAAGAAAGAAACATGCTCTTAACTTTAGAGCAGGAGGCCAAGCGGCAGAGGTTGCCAATGCCAAGTCCGGAGCGGTTAGAAAAGGTAACATTTGTGGAGGCTAGAGACTATTGTGTGGGATAAAGTCCAAAACATGTAAGTCTATGGTTCCTGTATTTCTTGGCAAGTAGATTTCTTTTTTAAAGTTTCTGCTTGATGTTTAGTAAATGTACAGAGTTGTGCAACATCACTATTGTAGAATATCTCCATCACTCCAAAATGAAGTGTCATGCCAATCTGTAGTCCCTCCCCATTCCCATCTGCAACCCTCAACAGATGTGTGGACATGGGCTTTTATTTCTCTTGGGTACATAGATAGGAGTGAAATTGCTGGTAAATCTACATTTAACATTTTGGGAAACAGCCCAACTGTTCTTTAAAGTAGCTGCACCATTTTAAATTGCTGGTTTCAGTTTAGCCACTGCCCTACCAACCAGGTCAAAGTTTTGAGTGCATTTTTTTTTTTTTTATTGTAGTAAAAAACACATAACATAAAACTTACCTTCTTAAATCATTTTTAACAGTATAGTTTAGTAGTATTAAGTACATTCACATTGTTGTGAAAAGGTCAACTATTGTTCAAATTAGGTTTTCTTCATCATTAAAAAAAAAATCCCCTTAGGTTCATGATTTCCACTCCTATAGGTAATTATTTGTATATGTTTCCTGTTTATCCAGCAGAATTTTTTTCTGCATGTAGAAGTGTGCCTAATTATTTTTATTTACATAATAAAATTATTACATAATTATTTAATACATAATTTATCTAATTTGGTTATAAACTCTTATAAACTCTCCTGACATTTGTACTTTCACTTACCTAGTATATCCTGGGTACTTTTCCCTTTCAGTATATGTAGATCTGCCTTTTCTTTTTCAAGGCTGTACACATTTTTTTTTTTTTCAACGTTTTTTTTTGTTTTGTTTTGTTTTTTAATTTATTTTTGGGACAGAGAGAGACAGAGCATGAACGGGGGAGGGGCAGAGAGAGAGGGAGACACAGAATCGGAAACAGGCTCCAGGCTCCGAGCCATCAGCCCAGAGCCTGACGCGGGGCTCGAACTCACGGACCGCGAGATCGTGACCTGGCTGAAGTTGGACGCTTAACCAACTGCACCACCCAGGCGCCCCACACATTTTTTTTTTTTAATGTTTGTTTGTTTATTTTGAGAGAGACAGTGCATGCGAGTGTGGGGGGAGGGGCACAGGGAGAGTATGAGAATCCCAAGCAAGCCAGACGTGGAGCTCAATCTCACGACCATGAGATGAGACCATGACTTGAGCCGAAATCAAGAGTTGGACACTTAACCAGCTGAGCCACCCGGGCATCCCAATGGCTGTACATGTTTAAGCTATTTCTTCCATGTAGAAGTTTTGTGTTTTATTTAGTTGAATTTCTCAAGGTTTTTTGCCTGGATTGCTTACGAGGTTAATTCTTTGTTGATGTTTCTGTGCCATCGTAAATAGAACTCAGCTTTTTGCCTAACTTCAGCTGCTTCACGTTCGTTCGTTTCCCCACGCTACTCGCAGCCGTTATTGCCACACTGCCTCTGAGAGGGGCGGACCTAATATCCCTGCAGAGAGTCAAAGAATGTAGGGAGTAAAGTTTTAGTATTTAGCCTCACTAGGAAGAAGTTATTCTGACTTAATGAAAATTGAATTCCATAGCATATTTATTTTTATTTGAAACTTTATTTTGACACAACATGAGATTGACAGAAAAGTTAAGAGAATAGTACAAAAGTACCTTTCACCCAGTTTCCCTAAGTGAATATTTTACCCATTTGCTTTATCCTTCTCTGCCTCCTTCTCTAAATAACACATTTTTTCTTCAGAAGTTTAAGAGTCAGTTATATACATCCATAAATAATTAAGTATATGTTGTGAAAAAACAAGGATATTTCCTTACATAACCACTGTACAACTTTCAAAATCAGGAAATTGATATAATACTATTATCTAATCTGCAGATCTATTTCATCAGTTATCCGGACGTTGTCCTCTAATTTATAGCAAAATAAAATTCTGGATCATTTTCCAGTTGTTATCTCGTTAGTCTTCTTTAATCTGGATACTCAGTCTTTCTTTGTGTGTCAGAACATTGATTTTTTTGAAGAGTGTAGGCCAATTTGGGTTTGTTTAATGTTTCTCATTATAATCATGATGATTGGCGGAAGTATCATAGAAGTGATACAGTTTTCTTCACAGTACATAATATTAGGAGGCACAGGATGTGGATTTGTTTTGTTACCGGTGTTCACATCAATAATTTTTTAGTGTGGGGTGCCTGGGTGGCTCAGTTGGTTAAGAATCCGACTTTGGGGGCGCCTGGGTGGCTCAGTCGGTTAAGCGGCCGACTTCGGCTCAGGTCATGATCTCACGGTCCGTGAGTTCGAGCCCCGCATCGGGCTCTGTGCTGACAGCTCAGAGCCTGGAGCCCGTTTCAGATTCTGTGTCTCCCTCTCTCTCTGACCCTCCCCTGCTCATGCTCTGTCTCTCTCTGTCTCAAAAATAAATAAATGTTAAAAAAAAATTTAAAAAAAAAATCCGACTTTGGCTCAAGTCATGATCTCGTGGTTTGTGAGTTTGAGCCCCATGTCAGGCTCTGTGCTGACAGCTCAGAGCCTGGAGCCTGCTTCAGATTCTGTGTCTCCCCCTCTCTGTGCCCCTCCCATGCTCACGCTCTGTCTCTTTCTGTCTCAATAATAAATAAACATTAAAAAATTTTTTGTTTAAATAAAAATAATTTTTTAGTGTGATGTCTGCCAGGTTTCTCCATGGTGTATATAGTTACTAATTTTTCTTTGTATTGAGATCATATATAAACATCCTGTAATTTCTCAAACTTGCACTCACTGGGTTTAACATCTATTGATTAGTTATTACTACAATGTTTGCTAAATGGGCATTTTTTTCATCCCATGATTCATTCTACATTTATTGGTTAGCTTTATGTAAGGAATGGCTTTCCCTTCACTTTCTTCTATCGCTGTGGACTCAGGGATTTCAGTTTTATTCAGTGAGTTATAATTCTTGAATACCTTCATCCCAGATTTAAGGACCAGTGTGGATTCCTTCAGGCTTGCCCCTGTGTTCTCATCACTTTTATGAGGCATAGCAAGTTGTTCTGGATTCATTTTGTACGTTTCCTGCCCCATCCCTGGAATCAGCCATTTTACAGGGGAATACCCTGATTCCTTTTAATGACGAATGATGTATTTAGAAACTAAGACCTGATGATTGCCACATAACATTTATAAAGCATTGAGATTTTATTTTCAGGATATTTGCTAATTCTGCTATTAAGGAAAGTTATGGATAGCGCATTGTTTATTTGTTGAATAAGCTTTTGTTAGAATGGTGCTGTTGTAAGACTTTTAAACTTCAGTAATAGATTACCCCATCTCCCTGCTATAAAAAAATACATTTCAGAAGTGAGCTTCATCCCCATAGGTCATATATATTGCACTTTCTGGATTAGTAAATTCCAAAAATAATGAAAGCTTTCTCCAGATAAACTGAACGTGATCGTAATTTTTTTTTTCAGTTTTTTTTTATGTTTATTTATTTATTTATTTTTTTTTTGATAGAGACAGACAGACAGAACATGAGCAGGGTAGGGCAGACAGAGAGGGAGACAGAGAATTCAAAGCAGGCTCCAGGATCTGAGCTGTCAGCACAGAGCCCAACATGGGGCTTCAACTCACAGACTGCAAGATCATGACCTGAGCTAAAGTCAGATGCTTAACCAACTGAGCCACCCAGGCGCCCCAATCATGATTTTTTTTTTTTTTTAAGCCTCAAATGTATGCATCTTCTCAGTTTTGTGACATACTACTAAGGAAAATTTATCAAGAAAAAAAATTAAAAAGAATCCTTCTCAAGATATAAATTGAAGGTGTGGAAGTGTGTAAGGACATTCTTGGCTCTGGAAGAGTTAAGCTGAAAGGAAAGAAAGGTCTCCAAGGTTGGCTTGTTTTGAATAAAGTGTATCTAATTGATATTTCTGATTTTCCTTCTCATCTGGAGGCATGAGCATGAGTAATCGGGTATGATTTCCGTTAGGAGCCCCAGCAGCAACCTTGCATGGGCAAACCCTAATGTAGTCCGTGAACAGCCAGGCTCACTAGGTTCCTAAGGGCTACACGGCACTTCACTCTTCTAAGTTTGTCTGTCTTCCAAATAGGATTCACCATTCTCACCCATCTTTTATTTCTCAGGGGTTTTGTAGAAATTCATTCAGTTAAGAGGAGGTACGTGTGGATTCAGCTGCTCAGTGTGGCTTTGATTGAAGTAGGGGAGAGCAGATACATAGAGTGTGAGCTGCGTATACAGGTTATGAGGTAGTCTATCTAAATTTGTGGCTTTCACATCTCTTTTGGATGCTGCAGCTACCTGGAAGTTTACCTTTATAATCTAATCTGCCACTCTGTTTTTGAGGGCTCTTAAAAGAAACAAATTTGTGTATACAGTATTTCTATGTCATGATGCTCACAGGTAATACACATAACCGAAAAAATGCCTCAGTATTTAGAGCTATGAAAAAATTTAGCTCATCTGTCATTAGAGTCCCCAAAGGTGAATATTTATTTATAAAGAATATATTTTGCCCTGCTAATATATTACTGTATACATTTTAAACTTCAATAGAAATGTTAAAAGAAAGAGATAAAAATAAATAGGGGTTCCAGTAGGATCTTCTTGCATCTTGATGGATCATTGGAGAGTAGGATCAGGGTAGACTGATATTCCATTCTCTGTAATAGCAGCAGCTGCCAATCAGGTAGGAACATCTGTGTCGGGGCACCTGGGTGGCTCAGTTGGTTAAGTGTCCAACTCTTGATCTCAGCTCAGGTCATGATCTCACGGGTTCGTGGGATCGAGCCTTGTGTCAGGCTCTACACTAATGGCATGGAGCCTGCTTGGGATTCTCTCCCTCTCTCTGCCTCTCTCTCTCCTGCTCACTGTCCCTCTCTCAAAAATAAAAAGCATCCAAAAAGAATTTTTTTTTATTTTTTATTTATTTATTTTTGGGACAGAGAGAGACAGAGCATGAATGGGGGAGGGTCAGAGAGAGAAGGAGACACAGAATCTGAAACAGGCTCCAGGCTCCGAGCTGTCAGCACAGAGCCTGACGCGGGGCTCGAACCCACGGACCGCGAGATCATGACCTGAGCTGAAGTCGGCCGCTCAACCGACTGAGCCACCCAGGCGCCCCCAAAAAGAATTTTTTTAATGAATTTTAGTTTTTTCCACACCACAAGGCATTTGTGCCAAGGTGGCTAATGTGGGTTGACATCAAGGAATCCCTCCTCCTAGGAACCAGGAGGAAGTTTCTCAAAACTAGAAGGGAAGGGTGTTTTTCCCCTTGTATCAATCTAGCTTTGGAGATACTCTGTTAGTGACATATGCCCTCCCTCAAAACAACAATGAAGTGTTCTTTGTGCTAACAACATAGCTTTAAAAAAAATAAAACACGGGGTACCTGGGTGGCTCAGTTGGTTAAGTGTCCGACTTCCACTCAGGTCATGATCTCATGGTCCACAAGTTCGAGCCCCGCATTGGGTTCTGTGTTGACAGCTCAGAGCCTGGAGCCTGCTTCCAATTCCCTCTCTATCTGCCCCTCCCCTGCTCATGCTCTGTCTCTCTTTCTCTCAAAAGTAAATAAATATTAAAAAAAAATTTTTTTTTAAGTAGAAGACAATTCTGCATTTTTATTAAACTTGATAAATAGTATTTCAAACTGTACAGTCACCAGAAGTACACAGTTATCAAAAATCACACACTTCACTTGGCATCTCCAACACCCTCAGCTTTCTGTGCCTGGTCTGTTTTGGCATCTCTGTTTTCTGTAGGGCCATCCCCATCCTTGCCAGCATCAGCTTTCCCCTTTTTCCCTTTGGGTACCTTCTCTCCCTTTTGTGCAGGGGCCTTTTTAGGTTTGGGTTCTGTCTTTGGAGGAGCAGGTTTAGCAGGAAATCTTGCACATCTTCTCTGTGGCTCATCCTTCACCTTGGCTTTATGTCCTTTAGCATCCCCTTCATTCTTTCTCTTGGGTATGGTGGTGACTGTGGCAGGGCATAGGCGCTGGATGTGGGGATTCAGTGGAGCACAAGCTTTGGTGGGGCCCGGGGTCCTTCTCCCCACCTTTCTGTTGTAGGTGATTGTTGAAATTGTATCTTCCTAATCTCTTACCAGGTAATAGATTCCATGGATGCCTTAGATAAAGTTGTCCAGGAAAGAGAGGATGCCCTAAGACTTCTTCAGACTGGTCAAGAAAAAGCTAGACCTGGTGCCTGGAGAAGAGACATCTTTGGAAGAATCATCTGGTACATAGTTTCCACTGTGGTTTTTCTAAGATGAGAGTGGAAATCTCATGCCCTATTCTCCTGTCTGGTATCTTTTACAAAAACTCTCACATGAAATTTATTACAGATGTATCTAATGTAAACAGAAGTCCCCAGACCCCTTTGGAACCCCAAGATATGAATGAAGGTAGCTTTATTTGGTAGCCCAGGCACCCCATTCTCATGATTCAATTATTTTTAGTTTTTTTTACTTCTTAATTTTTTTTAATCTATTTATTTATTTTTTTTTTTAATTTTTTTTTAACGTTTATTTATTTTTGAGACGGAGAGAGACAGAGCATGAGCAGGGGAGGGTCAGAGAGAGAGGGAGACACAGAATCTGAAACAGGCTCCAGGCTCTGAGCGGTCAGCACAGAGCCCGACGCGGGGCTCAAACTCACGGACTGCGAGATCATGACCTGAGCCGAAGTCAGACGCTTAACCGACTGAGCCACCCAGGCGCCCCATTATCTATTTATTTTTGAGTGAGAGACAGAGTACAACAGGGGAGGGACACAGAGAGAGGGAGGCATAGAATCTGAAGCAGGCTCCAGGCTCTGAGCTGTCAGCACAGAACCCAATGTAGGGCTTGAACTCACAAGCTGTGAGATCATGACCTGAGCCAAAGTCGGACGCCCAACCGACTGAGCCACCCAGGTGCCCCTGTAGGTTCTTTATAACAGTGGTGCTTAATCTTCTGTCAATCATGTGACCTTTTGGGAATCTGGTGAAAGTTATAGATCTTTTACCCAGAGAAATGTACATATGCACATAGAATTATAGAGCATTAATAAACACCATGAAGCTAATTTTAGGACATGCACCTGCCCATTAAGAATTTGAGATTAGGGGTGCCTGGGTGGCTCAGTTGGTTAAGCTGCCAACTTCGGCTCAGGTCATAATCTCATGATTCGTGAATTTGAGCCCCGTGTCGGGCTCTGTGCTGACAACTCAGAGCCTGGAGCCTACGTGGGATTCTGTGTCTCCCTCTCTCTCTGCCCTTCCCCAGCTCACGCTCTGTCTCTCTCTCAAAAATAAACAATAAAAAAATTTTTTTAATTAAAAAGAACTTGAGATTAAAAAAAAGTTCTCAAAAAAAAAGTTTTCAGGGAATAAGGCCACATGAACCCTTTTCAAAAAAAGCATTGCTGCCGTATCAGGATAAGCCCTAGTTCAAATTATGAAACTGTTTATTTTCATTAGTCTTTCCACCTTTTGTCCCCTGTGTCTAGCTCCCGAAGTCCTGTCAGACCCTGGGAAAGGATCTGATAATAAACATTCAAACTGAGGTATAAATAAATGTGGAGACCCAGTGTAGTCTCTGTCTTCAGGGCTTTATTTACATTTGGGTTGAGCTGCTAAAAGGAAGCATACTTAGTAGAATTTTTAAATGTTGGTCAGCAAAAGAGGCATAGCAAAATAAGAGACCCTCCCTGTACTCTCGAAATTATAACACATAGTAGTGCTTGTTCATTTGATAGGCTCTTTTTTTTTTTTTTAAAGAGAGAGTGCACAAGTTGGGGGGAGGGGCAGAGAGAGAGAGAGAGAGAGTAAGAGGGAGAGAGAATCTCAAGCAGGTTCCCCAGGCTCCACGGAGCCCGACATGGGGCTTAATCTCACAACCCTGGGATCATGACCAGAGCCGAAATCAAGAGTTGGACACTCATCTGACTGAATCACCCGTACCTGGTAGTCTTTTTAAATTGAGTTTGCAGTAATAGGGCTGCTTGGAGCAAAATGTAGGGGAGTAGCTGTATGTCTGTAATGGTATAATCCAATACAGAAAAGAAAAATTACCAAAATGTCTAACTAGAAACTTTATTTTCTAATTTTTATTTGGATTAATACAATTGAGGTCAGTTAGGGAAGGGTGAGGATAGAGGAGAGAATCTGTATGAGTGCTAATCTCTTCTAGGTTTTTAAAATTTTGCTTTTTAACTTTTCCAGAGCTAAACAAAGTAGTAATTATATCATCTTTCCAACATAGCTTATTAACTCAAACATTATTAATTCCAGTACCTTTTCCCTAATTTTTTATTCCATGTTATAATATTTAAGGTAGCCTTTTAAATGCAGAGCTCCTTCTTAAAAACATTTCATCTAAATTTTTTTTTTCTATCAAAAGAACATGTGGCAGTAATATCGGACATTACTTTTTGGACACGTCATGCCCTTGTCTATTGAGGAGTAGTAGATTGTCATCCTGATGAACTGAGGGAAATACAGTACCGTTATCTATCCTGCTTAAAGCAGTGGTCCATATTTCTTGTGGCACTGTCACATTATATAGTAAAAGCTGAAATTATGAAGAGATTGGAACTTTGGCTTCTAATATTACAGATTAATCCTGGATTTAACCAATCAGAAAAGATTGGTTAAATGGCCTGAAATTAATCCTTTTGTTACTTTTTTCATTGAAGTACTTTCAAATGAATGTTATATATAGTATGAATTCACAACTTTCTTTTTCCCGCTCAACATTATGATTTTTTAGGTTTCATTGTGTTGAGATAAATGTAGATACCTACATCAGTTGGTGCAATTTATTTATAATTTAAAAGCAAAAAACTATACATACACTTGTATGTATTATATATTGTTATGTATGTATATATATACATGTGTATATAAAATAAGTACATACATACATATGTATGGAGTAAAAGTATGAACTACATCTGGTAGTGATACACTCCAGTGTATGGCTCAGAGCTGCTGTGGAAATACAGAACTTAACCTGTATCTTTAAGTTTTTATATATATTTTTTCAAAAGTGATCTGAAGCAGACATTGCAAAACATACATACACTCATGAACTCAGTGGGTTCATGTCTGTACTTTTTTCTAAGTTTAGAGTATTTCATAATTTATAAAAATTGTAAAAATCTTTTAAGAGCCAATTACATCTCATTTTATTGAAAATATATTTAGCTCAAAGATGGCTAAAACTCTGTTTGTAAAAAATGAAAAAATGTATGAAATATCTTCTATTAAGGCAATATCTCTTTGCTTTCTTGGCAGGCACAAGTTCAAGCAGTGGCCTATACCTTGGTACCTAAATAAAAGATACAACAGGAAACGATTCTTCGCAATGCCCTATGTGGAACGTTTTATGAGGTGAGCACAACCCAAATACCCTTTAGTAACACAACTTACCTTTATATCAGATAACACAAGTTAAGCTTTTACATAAGTAATAAGCTTTTACATAAGTAATACATGTGTATTGTGGAAAAAAATAGAAAAATTGGGTAGAAAAGATGAAATTAAAATCTTACATAATCTCATCATCCAAAAATAACTTAACATTCTAGTGTATATCCTTTCAAAAAGTTTTATTGCCTTCTATTCATCAGTCTGTATGTAAGTACGTTACTAAGTCTTTCTGTAATGTGAAAAGGAAGGTCTAAATACTTTGGTTACATAAGATATGAGCTCATGTTACTGCAAGGTTGATGAAATGAAAAGGGGCTAGGGTGAGGAGACGAGCCTGCTGCATTATGTCTGCAGTCATGTTACCCTGCAGAATGGTGGTTTCCAAATATTTACTACAACAATTTTTTTTCTGCATGAGGTTTATTATAGGGTTTCTATTATAGAGGAGTGAAGTGGTCCCACGAGCCCCCAGCTAATAATTATAAAAATGAAAGATTTTAGAAAATGGCTATTTTAGAACACTGGATCCACATCCAAAAGCAGACAGAAACCAAATTGAAGTTGGAAGGGGAGAGAATTACAAGTTTGTGGTTTCAGGGCAAGCATGCTACTCAACTTCCATGGCTGTCTGTGGCTGCTGAGAGAAGCTGGGTGGGGAAAACTTCAAAGTTACTGGCTAAAGGTGCTAGAGGTCAGAATTCAAGCAGGAAAGCAGCTGGAAATTTAAGAAGGAAATTCTAGCAGCACAAAAACCATAGCTTGTAACAACTGCCTTAGATAATACAATCTACTTTCATCAAGAGTTCTTTAAAAACTGATGTTCTCAGGGGCGCCTGGGTGGCGCAGTCGGTTAAGCGTCCGACTTCAGCCAGGTCACGATCTCGCGGTCTGTGAGTTCGAGCCCCGCGTCAGGCTCTGGGCTGATGGCTCGGAGCTTGGAGCCTGTTTCTGATTCTGTGTCTCCCTCTCTCTCTGCCCCTCCCCCGTTCATGCTCTGTCTCTCTCTGTCCCAAAAATAAATAAAAAATGTTGAAAAAAAAAAACAAAAAAACAAAAAAAAAAAACTGATGTTCTCTCCCAAGAGCTTGTTTCTATACCAAACAAATAAAAACACTTAAAAAAATAATTTAAACAGGAATAAAAAATATATCTTTAAACTGGCTTTAAGGTGTCTTGGTACATTTTAGAAACACAATTAAAAATTTTTATCTTCCCCATTAAACCAGCTGCCTCTCCTCATTTTCAGTTTTATCTTTGTGATGTGATTTATAATAAAAGGTACATATGTTTGGTCTTCCTCCTTGTTCCTGACACAGGACTCCTAAAACCCTTGGAATTTTCTAGGTGTGGGTGGGGTGGTATCTTTTGTTATGTTAATGACATGGTTTTTGGGGAGCACCTAAGAATGGGGGCTAATTGCTAGAGGAACCAACTTGGAATAGATGGTTGAAACTTTCAGTCCCACAGCCTGACTTCTGGAGAGGGGAACAGGGCTGGAGGTGAATCAGTAGCCAGTGGACAATGATTTGCTTTAATCGACCGTGCCTGTGTAATGAGGCCTCTGTAAAAAGGATAGGGTTCAGGCAGCTTTTCTGTTGGTGAGCATATGGAGACTGGAGGAGAGTGGGGTGCCTAGAAGAGGGCATGGAAGCCTCATGCCCTCTCCCCACTCCTTATCCTGTGTACCTCATGTCTGGCTACTCCTGAGTTTATATCCTTTTATAATAAATCCATAATAGTGAATAAAGGGGTTTCCTGAGTTCTGTGAGTGACTCTAGCAAATTAATCGAACCCACGGAGGAGGTCTTGGTAGCCTCTGATTTAAAGTACAGGTAACAGCCTGGACTTGTGACTGCTGTCTGAAGTCCAAAGAGGGAGTTGTGGGAATGTCTGATCTGTGGCAAGTCGTTGGTTAAGAAGCATGTGTGACAACCTCTGACACGATCTCCACGTAGTGTCAGAATGGAGTTGAACTTTTGCTCATTCTGCTGGTGTCTGAGAATTGCTTGATGGGAGGGTAGAGGTGGGGGGACCACCACCAGTGGAATGAGGTCCAGTACCCCTTAAATAGTATATCCATTCTACATGGGCATTTTTCATCATCAGTGCCCTAGAAGCAGTCAGTCCTTGATTTCATTCTTCCTGCAGAAGGTCTCCAGGATCTGTCCTTTGTGCTCCCACTCTCTGCCCTGGTGCCCTCCCTCTTCATCAAGATGAATTATTGAACCTTTTCCTCACTCCAGTCCATTCAAATACTGCTTCCTGGCTAATTCTCCTCAAACCTTTTTATCACATAACCTGTTCAGAAACCTATAGTTGCTTCTTGTCTACAGATAAATCCAAACTCCTTCCCACCCAGGGTTCCCACAATTTAAGTCTTACCTGCTTACCCTCATCAAAGTCAGACCTTTCTCCTTGTTTCCTAAACAGTCTTGCTCATTTTCCCCTCTTTTATGTACAGCTGTGAAATCCTTCTACCATTCACATTTAAAAAAATTTTTTAATCTTTATTTTTGAGAGAGAGAGAGAATGCATGAGTGGGAGAGGAACAGAGAGAGAGAGGGAGATCTAGAATCTGAAGCAGGCTCCAGGCTCCAAGCTGTCAGCACAGAGCCCAATGTGGGGCTCGAACTCATGAACAGTGAGATCATGACCTGAGCCAAAGTCAGGTGCTTAACTGACTGAGCCTCCCAAGTGCCCCGTCCACCATTCACATTTTAAGGCCCAGTTCAGATACTAAGCAGTTGAAGAAATTTAACTGCATTTTTTTTTCCTCTACAACTTCTCCAGACCTACCGTGCCATTGGTCCTTTTGTCCCTTAGTCATATAAGGTGAAGCTATAAACAACTATGAGAATTTATGAATCCAGTGTTGCTTTTACAGGCCTAATACATGTCCTAATTGTTCTATTTTTGAACCTATCTTTTTTAGCCTTACCTTCAGGGCATGCATCATAATCTTCTGAATATTCTTAAGAATAGCAAACCTTGGGGCGCCAAGGTGGTTCAGTCAGTTAAATGTCTAACTTTGGCTCAGGTCATGGTCTCATGGTTCATGAGTTTGAGCCCTGCTTCCAGCTCGCTGCTGTCAGTATAGAGCCCACTTCAGATCCTGTCTCCTTCTCTCTCTGCCCTCCTGCGCTCATGCATGCTGTCTCTCAAAAATTAACATCAAAAAAAATCAGAATAGCAAACCTTTATTCTGTATTTTTATGGGCTTATTTTTTTTAATGGCCAAAATTTAGTTGGAGCAAAGACTGAGGACTATCATGAGTAATCTGATTTCAGCTTTGCTTGATCTTTATACTTAATTTACAAAATAGCTTATATTTTTAAAGTACACACCTATGTTGGTCTTCACCCAAATAGAATTCTTGGCTCAAATTTCTGTGACCATACTAAGTAAGTTACTCACTATGATCTCTTATGTTGTTTTAAAATATACTCATGCCTAGTGATCAATAAAATATCCTGCAAAATCTTGTCTTAAGTACAGTAGTGGCTTGGCATCTATTAATTTATCATTTGCAACTTTGTCTTAAGTGACCCTAGAGGTCAAAATAATTTAGCTGAGGCACAAATGCTTCCTGCTCTGGAATGCACACTCACATAGGGACCAGTCTAGCACCTAACCATCATCTCTTAGCATAATTTTATTCTCTTTGTTGTAGGGAAAATGATATGGTAGACTGAGGTATTTGGAATGAAGGAATTCAAAAAAGTCTCAGGATGTATCACAGGATACAAAAAATATTGTATTCAATAAAACTGGTGTTTTTAAAAGAGGAGAAAAGGTAGCCCAGTCTGCTATAGGTTCTTAAGATCTGTTCATTTCTTTCTATGTAGGAAATAGGAAGAATTGGTGTAGGGTTACAAATGCTTTTGATTCTAAGTTTATCTTTGACTTATGTAGGTTTACAGTGATTAGTCAAGTTTAATAACATACATGGGAACACCTGACTAGCCCAGTCAGTAGAGCATGCAACTCTTGGATCTTGGGGTTGTGAGTCCCTTGTTGGGTAAAGACATTACTTAAAAATAAAGTCTTTTAAAAAAAAATTAATAATAATAATACACATGACACACCTAATACGGAGACTAGCATTACTGAGGCTTTTAAGTAATTGATTTGGATATCCTTTGAGAATATTGAGTAACAGGGAAATATTTTTGTATAAATTGGTGTTATGCTTTTATTCTAGATTGAGAATTGAGAAACAAGCCCGCATTGAAGCAAGGAAGAAAAGTTTAGAGAAAAAGAAAGAAAAATTTCTTCAGGAAAAGTTTCCACGTCATTCTGAAGCCCAGAAGTCAAGTGTTGTCTAAGATGTCTGAATTCTGAAGTTACTATTTTGTTTTCCTTGGATAACAATCTATATACAAAAGTAAATATGTATTAAGTAATTTATAAAGAAATTGTGTTTTTAGTTAAATGACTATCTCAACTGTTTTAACGGTTAAATTGTGTTTTTAGTTAAATGACTATCTCAACTGGTTTAAGGGTTAATATTTGGCATGCTAACTCTGGAAGTTAAAAATTCTGACATCTAAGCAAACTTTAACATCACCTGTACCTTAGAGTGGGAAAGTGATGTCAACTGCAATAGCAAAGGCAGTAAGGTCATTTTTGGAATTCAGGTAACATTTCTACTATTATATTAATAGCATTTGAAGGGGGTGTGGACATTACTTTTAATAAACAATGAGTACTTTCACTCAATAATATAAATACGTTTAGTAAAACTTAAAGTAGTTAAGTCACAACACAACAATAATTCAAAAAAGCATTTCTGGAATGGCTAATAACTTTTATTTAATTTTGCAAGCCTAAGGTAAAAAGCATAGGCAGTAAATTTTACTAGTCAATAAAAACCAATTCTACCAATCACTGGTAATTAATATACTAAACAGAGTTGAAAAGCATTTTACTGAAAGCAAAATATTTAGAGAAAATAGACATTTATACAAAATTATAAAATGCTTGTAATAAGAATAAGTGCATTTCAAGGAAAGCACAAACTTATCTTAATTTATAGAGCCAGTTAAAGCCTTAAAAAATTTAAGTGGAAATTGAAATATGCAAAAATGTATAAACATTCTACAAAAGATGGTCACTCTTTTCCTGAGTACACTAAAGCTGTGGAACTTAAGGTGACACGGGAAGGCAGAGGTCTGGTAACTCTCCTCAAGGGCATTTCCTTTCTACACACTGCTTCCCTCCTTCTTCATATTCTTGTTTGGAAATCCACATCTGTTGAAAGGTGCCCTGTAAAATGGAAAGAAAAATTACATATTGTGCCTTTTTGTTAGAAAACACTTTTTAAATTATCTTTTTCATAACTGATTTTGGGGCGCCTGGATGGCTCGGTTAAGTATCCAGCTTCGCCTCAGGTCATGATCTCACTGTTCGTGAGTTCAAGCCCCACGTCAGGCTCTCTATTGATAGCTCAGAAACTGGAGCCTGCTCTGGATTTTGTGACTCCCTTTCTGCCCCTCCCCTGCTCACACTCTGTCTCTCAAAAAATAAACAAACAACTGATCTTTGCAGAACGCTTAAGCCCCTCCCCCAAATAGTACTCCCTTATTCCCTTATTTCTGCCCTCCTCTAGAACACCCAGAAACATGATTTAGAAAGAATAATAAGTCTTTCTATACCTATTAAACTGTCATGAGGATTTAGAAAATGGCTATGAAAGGAAGATGGATGGTTTAGCTATGATGGCTTGGTGCCAACCTGAGGCAACAATAGAAACTATCGGAAGGTTTCCTCCCAGTACAGAATTGATGTTCTAACACTTAACGGCAGCATTTAGAACTCAGAAGTGCTTGGGGTGCCTGGGTGGTTCAGTCAATTAAGTGTCTGACTCTTGATTTCAACTCAGGTCATGAGCTCATGGTTCATGGGTTCGAGCCCTGTATTAGGCTCTGCGCTGGCAGCAAGGAGCCTGCTTGGGATTCTGTCTCTGCCCCCTCCCTGGCTCATACTCTCTCAAAAATAAACATAAAACTTAAAAAAAAAAAACAAAAAACCCTCAAAAGTGCTCATCAGGAGTAGGATAAAGTTTTATAAGAACACACAATAAATATAGTGCATAAGCACTATAGAAGATGGAAAGGAGGAAAATAACCAAGAAGGAAGAAACCTAGGCTACATTAAAAATAAAACATATAAGCAGGAGAAATCCATTCTCTAAGATTAACTCTATTCAAGTGGACTTGCAGTGGTATCCAGCTTTGATCTAAGATCTATTAAAAGATTGGAAATAGAATACATAGACACTTATGTCTATAATACATTTATGTATAATAATACACTCATGTATTATTATAAACTTTTACTAGCTTAAAAAGGTTTAGGAGTGGGGCTCCTGGGTGGCTCAGTTGTCTAAGTGTCCGACTTTGGCTTGGGTCATGATCTCAGGGTCTGTGGGTTCAAGCCCCACGTTGGGCTCTGTGCTGACAGCTCAGAGCCTGGAGCCTGCTTCGGATTCTGTATCTCCCTCTCTGCCCCTCTACTGCTCGTGCTCGGTCTCTCTCAAAAATAAATGTTAAAAAAAATTTTTTTTTTTAATTGTTTAATAGAAATACTTCATGAAGGCACCTGGGTGGCTCAGTAGTTAAGCATTTGACTTTGGCTCAGGTCATGATCTCACAGTTCATGAGATCGAACCCCGCATCAGGTAGACACCAACCAGCCCTGCTTCCGCTAAAACACAAAAACAGGCCCTGCTTCAGGCAAGCCCCATTTCTCTCTCTACCCCTCCTGGGATTCTCTCTCTCTCTCTCTCTCTCTGCCCCTTCGCTCACTTGTGCCCTCTCTCTCTTGCTCTCAAAAGAGAAAAAAAGAAAAAAAAAGAAGTACTTCCTGACATTTACTTTGGCTGCTCTGAGGTGAAGGGGAAATTCCCCAAGTCTAGGGTGCAGATAAATACAAGGACTCTTCCTCCTGATTCAAGGTAGGCACCCATCTGAGCAACGTGACTTCAACCATTTGCCCCAAGAACCAACTCCTGACTTCCTCAACCTCACCAAGAGGCCAGGGAACAACCAGAACCTGAGAAGGAATGATTTAAGTCCTGACCAGTTCCAATGGGAGTATGAAAGGGCACAAATATGTTAGTAGAATCCCCACCTTTGAGAAGGGAAACTGAAATGAGGCTGACAAATAGCAACTGATAAGGCACTAAAGCATTTTGTTAAATTAGAACATGTAATTCATTTGATAGTTATACAAAGATAAATGATGCACTGAAATTATTTTTAGTCTTTTTACTAAACTTAGTTTATATTCACTGGTACACTTAAATCATTCAATAAGACTATTTTTCAAAGTAGTTTACTAACCAAAGATGCTAGAATGGAGCCACCAATCCATGAACTAAACCTCCGTTCTACTGTTGTATTATTTGCAATCAATTTCAACCGCATACTCTAAAATAGAGAGGGAAGAATAAGTATTAGGACAATCAAGTAAAACAGGTGACTCAATTCAAAAAATTCAACTTTGAGGACTTCTTAACAATTGGTTCAAACACCAGTTACACGTGATTATTTTGCAAAAGCTAGGCTAATAGTAGGCATAGTTTGAATTACTATATAGAAAGTACTTTATGGTTTTTAATGTATAATATTTAATAATTACATCAACCTTAGAAAACTGCATACTAAAGAGTATGGCATTCACAACGATACCCTAGAATAACAGCAAACACATACTTAACACTTACCTATAAATCAGGTATCGTGCTAAGTGCTTCATGTGGTATTCCATTTCTTCCAATACCAAATACCATTACTGTCCCAACCTGCCACCCTTTCTATAGTCCTCACCTTTCTAACTACTTTTTTAGTATCTTATCCTAATTCCTCCTATCTTAGGTCACTCCCACCACTCCTCCACTTCCACATCAAAATGCAGACATTAGATCTCAGGTTTTTTATTCATAACTGGTTTCCTCCCAAATGAGTGTTTATGTTTTGAACTCACACTCTCTTGATAAACATGGTTTTGTGGCTCAGTACTATTGCTTCCTGTCTCCCTGCATCAAGAGATTTTCCCCCTACCTAGGACTTTGTTTCCAGGGATAGTTCTTAAATTGTTGATACTCTATTATTTTATATGAACACATAGTTTGTGTTCATTCAACAGTGAAATAAATGTATATGTTTCAGGAGTAAAATAAGTGATATGGGAGGAGAGGGTGCTGGGAGCAGGAGGGATGAATATGGATTTTTGTAGATGAGGAACTGCTTGGTATCTGTTGCAATGGAATTTTTTCCTGTTATTTCATCTATTTTTAATTGTCTCCTAAATGAGATGGATAATATCTAACTGCTCTTGACCAAGACCTTGGACAGCCCAGGTCTGTATTTGTTATTCTGGGGCTTATTATCAAACCTAATGATTAGTATTATAATTAAGTTCTATTCCAGATCAGACTATATCTCCAAGAATGTAGTAAATACAATTCAAGTGTCAATCTTGTGCCTATATCAGTATTTACATAACAACTTAACAATTACAAAAATGTGCCATATGTAAAATGTTCCTTTGTATGAGAAACAAAAAGACTGCCAAATATACAAATTCTACAGATACTATTAGGACCCATGTAACCCCTAAGTTTCCTTTAATGTAATAACTAATACAAAGTATCATACAAAAAACTACTTGATAAAAGTTTTAAAATCTAAAGATTATGACTAGGGGAGTGTGGGTGGCTCAGTGGGTTGAGCATCTGATTCTTGATTTCGGCCCAGGTCATCTCATGATTTGTGAGATCGAGCCCTGTGTCAGGCTATGTGCTGACAGTGTGGAACCTACTTGGGATTCTCTCTCTCTCCCTTTCTCTCTGGCCCTGCCTGCTTGTGCATTCTCTCTCTTTCTCTCTCAAAATAAACATTTTTTTTTTTAAATAAAGATTATGACTACTACTCTGTTATCAATGGGTACCAGACTTTCTCCCCAAACCACATTCTTCTAATCCTTTTAAAAGTTGTCACAATGCACCCAGTGATCTTTTTAAAACATAGGAGCTCTGCAGTCCCCTGCCAAATTTTATCCTGTAAGTTCCCTATTAATAAGCAACATGACCTGATACCCAACTGTGTGGGTGGAACAGTGTCCTCCAAAGAGATATGTTGAAGTTCTAATCCCTGGTACCTGTGAATGTGACATAATTCAGAAATAGGTTCTTTGCAGATGTAATTAGGATACAAGTTAAGATAAGGTCATATTGGTGGGGTACCTGGATGGCTCAGTTGGTTGAGTGTCTTGACTCTTGATTTTGGCTCAGGTCATGATCTCATGATTCACAGGATCAAGCCCTGCATTGGGCTCTCCTCTGGCAGCAAGGAGCCTGCTTGGGATTCTCTCTCCCCGCCCCCCCTCTCTGCCCCTCTCCCACTTGCACTCTTTCTCTTGAAATAAATAAACATTAATTAAAACAAAAAAAAGATAAGGTCATACTGGAGCAGAGTGGGTTCTTAATCCCATATGACTGTGGAGTTTTGGGGTTTTTTTAATGTTTATTTTTGAGAGAGAGAGAAAGGGAGCTAGTGGGGGAGGGACAGAGAGAGGGAGACACAGAATCTGAAGCAGGCTCCAGGCTCTGAGCTGTCAGCACAGAGCCCAACACGGGGCTCAAACACACGAACCATGAGATCATGACCTGAGCCACAGTCAAGATGCCTAACCAACCGAGCCACTCAGGCACCTCCCTGGAGTTTTTATAATAAAGAGGACAGATCTGTGAGAGAATGCCCTCTGACAATGGAGACAGACTGAAGTGTTGGAGCTGCAATCCAAGAAACAACAAAGGATTGCTGGCAAACCATCAGATGCTAAGAAGAGGGAAAAGAAGAATTCTCAGCTCTACATTTCAGAGAGAGCATGGCCCTGTGGACATGTGGATTTCAGACTTCTAGCTTCCAGAATGGAGAAAGGATAAATTATCTGTTGTTTGAAGCCACCTACTTTAGTTTGTGGTATTTCGTTACAGCAGCCCTAGGAAATCAATACATCATCCATCTTTCCAGCCATATCACTCTTCCCACTTCTGCAGACTACAAGCCAGCTACTTTGAAGTACTGGAATATGCCATCCTCCCTTCATATTCTGCACATGGTATAACTTCCACCTAGATGTTCTTTCATAAATTACCAACCAGTTGAACTCCTATTCGTTCAAACAGCTTCTTCATGAGGGAGTTAACTGCTTGCTCCACAGTGTTCCCTAGAGTGTCTCATTCATGACATACTGAACCACTTAGCACATTATCTTTATTTTTACATGGCTATTCATCCTAGCAGACTGAGCCTTTAGTGGGCAGGGACTGTATTTACAGCCCTAGTGCCTAGCACACTATAGGTACTTAAGTATAAAGTCAACAAATAAAAGATTCAAATAGTACAAGAGTAACCAAAAGATGTCACCTATGAAAATTTGGTTAACAAGGGATATTAACTTTATTTAAGTAACACTGTATCAAGCACACACACAATATCAATCGACTACTGAAAAACAAACCTTATCTATAAGACTACACCAGCAATGAGGATACCTGTGACTGAAGAATACCACTAAAGAACAAACAACTTACTGGGGGAGTTTTCTGAGAGAGCTCTCTATTCAACCTGTCAGTAAAGCTCTGTATTAGCGTGTTTCCTCCAGCCACTATAACACTGCCATAGAGACCCTAAGATAAAAAACAGAAACAAATTAGTTCCAAATGTTTCCAAGTTTTAATCACTACAACTAAAACTGTCCTCCTCTACAATTTACCCTTTCTTTTTTAATATTTTTACTTCTATACAGACCTAGTAGCTGAATCCAATGGCTCTCAGTCCTGGCTGCACATTCAACTCATTTATGGGATTTATAAAACATCAAATGCCTGGGGGCAATTAAATAAAAATCTGGGGACGGAGCCCAGATCAAGGTTTTGTTAGTTTGTTTAAAACTCAAGATGATTCTAATGTGCATTAAAGTTTAAGAACCACTAACTTAAAGCAATTATTCTAAAACCCAAGCATAATTTTTTGGCAGATAGCTGCCAATATTTAGAGGTATATTTTATATTGGCTTCATCTTAGAAAGCTCATGTAGAAGTTACAGTATTTAAAATTAGACAATGAGATTGCTTAATGATTATTATGGATAATGCATAATCTGATAACATCCCTGGCCAAAATGACTGTGACCTTTCTCTTTTGCAGGGTATTAGACATCAGAACCACATGGGGAACTTTTTCAAAATCCACATGCTGATACCTCCCTAAAAAAAAATAAATCAATCTACTTATGAGTATATTTATCTGTAATTTACATGTATGGATCAGAAAGCTAATGTCAGCCTTTTTTTTTTTTATTAAGTTCTTACTGAATTCCTGTTAATCAATATATATGTCAGCCTGTATGCTTTTTTAGTGGCTAAGTTCATATTTTAAAAATGTATTCCAGATGTCTAAGTCATCTAACTTTTGAAAGAAAAATGGAAAACAAGCATCTCCTCTGCAATTAACATTAGTTAACTAGAGGAGAAATCACACTAAAAACAGAAAGTTATCTATTACATGCTTATAGTAAGTATAATTCAATTCAGTTGCCTTCCCCAAAATGGCCTTGAGTTTGTGCTAAAGAAATTCCATACTTAATCCCTATCATCTTAAAAGCAGCAAGTGCCTGCTAGGTGGCTAGTTGAAACAAACATTTTGCATAGTCATCCAAAAGTCTTTTTTGAAACAACATGGTTTTTATACACCCCTAGCTATCAGTACTATGCTCTAAGCAAATGAATCAACTCCAACAATACCAAGGCAACATATGTTGGCTACAAATTGAATCTAGGGTTTAAATAACATATAATGAATCTAATAATTAATATGTGTATAATATGGAGTTAGTATTTAAAACCTGGCAAAACACAAAAATTATGAAGGGTACGAAGATCATCTAAACTAAACTCCATGTAGAAGTTACATAATTTAAACCCATACCTTCCTGAACAATAAAAACAGCAAAACTGCTACATAGAAAAAAATCAATAATATATATTTTGGCTTGTCACATTTTAGGAACTCTCTAGAACAGCACTGTCCAAAAGAACTTCCTGTGATGACAGAAATGTTCCCTATCTGCATGTCATACAGTAGCCATTGGTTACATTTATAATGTGGCTAGTGCAACTGAAGAACGGAATTTTAAATTTTTACTTCTTTTAATTTAAATTGCCACATGTGGCTGGTAGCTAGTACACTGGACACCGTAGCTCTAAAGTTTTACATTTTTCCTTTTCTAATACTTCATACTTTTACACATTCTAAAATGGACTTCAAAGTGAATGGCCAAAGTTGCCAACTTAAATAATGATTCAGGGGCATTTCATTACCCTAAAAGATACCTTTATACCGTAAACAGGAGGCTGACACTTACTGGTCTGATGTCAATATCACACATTCCAACGCTTGTAGTGACAACGTGACTGACTCCCAGCATTGTATTTCCTGATAATCCCTACAACAAAATGAAAATGAGTAGTCACACAGAAGAACTTCAAACACAGCACACCCAAAAATCTCTACAGTTGGTCTTATGTAGGTTTTATATAATTACACAAGATGTGCATACACACAGGAAAGGCCAAGCTGATTATGAAATAGTGCTCACACCTTTACGTTGGAAGGGTCAAACAACCCTTCAGGAATCTTTAACCGCTCTGCTCCAAAGTCACAGTTGTACCCATTGGGAAATTCATAATGAACAGTTGGCATCTGTGCAGCTACTCTGAAAACATATTAAACAACGTTAAACAAAAGACCAAAAAAATTCTTCAAAATTATAAACTAAGAAATTATCAACTTGTAAGAAAGCAGAGTGAGAATCTTTCTTTTATGTTAATCAATATTTCTTAACTTTTTACTTTTAGACCAGTTAAGCATACTCCACAATTTTTAACAAAACGAATCAATTTCTTTCCTCATTTATAAGTATTTGGTGTTTAGAAGATTAGTATGAAGGTTTCAATGAGCTGTTTTAAGTCTTGTAGACAAGAAGACATACTGTTCATCATAGGTTGAATCTGATACTTGAAGTACTGAAGCTTGAAAATCCTGGATAACACACTGTGGATATAAAAAAAAAAAAAAATTTTTAAGAAACGGTTAGAAACAGGCAATCTATACTTTTGTAACATTGTAGAGCTGTTTTTTTTGTTTTGTTTTTTTTTAATGTTTTTATTTTTGAGACAGAGAGAGACAGAGCATGAGCAGGGAAGGGGCAGAGAGAGAGGGAGACACAGAATCCGAAGCAGGCTCCAGGCCAAGCTGTCAGCATAGAGCCCGACGTGGGGCTCGAACTCACAGACCACGAGATCATGACCTGAGCCGAAGTCGGTTGCTCAACCAACTGAGCCACCCAGGCGCTCCTATACTTTTGTAACATTGTATTTAAAATACTTTTCTTAATGAAACCGGATCACATTCCTGGATGGCTATGTCATTTCAAGGCTATAAATCTACCTAGCAAGGACTCTTGAGTATCAAGAAACCCAATTTTAAGCATTTGAACTAGAAGCTAAATTATATCATGTTTAAATTACAACAATTATGGAACACTGATGAGATAAAAACAATCTGAAACCCCCATACCTACCACAGTCCTGCATTACAAAACTGGTTTCAGAACATTGTTTTTTCCTTAAAAATAAGCCTAGACTTAAAGGCAAGATTTCATTTTCTGAATGTATATACATGTGCACATACATGGCATCATATGTAACTTTTAATGACTGCACATAGTTTAAAACAATTAAAAATTCCGTGAAATACATGTGACCTCTGGGCTGCTAAAGAAAAATCCTGTCTAATAGCTAGGCCAAACTGTTAATCAACTTCACAATTTTTCCTTCTACTGAACACCCACAAAAAATCTTTATCTTAGGTGCAAAAAAATGTGAGATAGGATATATCCCTCACATAGTAAATTATGACTTTCAAATCCTTTTACTATTAGAAATGAATGTATATCTGTAGTGTGAGAGGTTTTACTCACCTGTCCTCCTGTCAGTAAGGTATATGTTCAGAGAGGAATTTTTTAGTAAAAGAAACTCTTACTGGCTCCTTGCTATGAATAAGGACACTTTTTTTATATGGCTGACTGATGTTAAAGCAAACATAACTGAGCCATACTACCAGGTCTCTATAGACTAAAACCATTTTCTTAGACAAAAAAAAGGTACAGAATAACATAATGCTTGTTTTTACTCCAAAACCAAAGTTCCTTCCAGGTCTCATCAGAGTAATCCAAATGAATATATACTAGTTTGTTGAGATAATTAGTTTGACAAACACAAAAATACTCCTTTCTTCTCAAAATAATAATTTTGTTTGCAAAATATCATTAAAAATATGAAGTGCTCACATTCTATTCAAAAACTTACAGCCTAGGTGGTGCCTGGGTGGCTCAGTCAGTTAAGCATCTGACTCTTGATTTCGGCTCAGGTCATGATCTCACAGTTCATGCCCTCAAGCCCCTCATTGGGCTCTGCGCTTGACGGTGCAGAGCCTGCTTGGGATTCTCTCTCCCTCTTTCTCTGCCCTCCCTTCCTCACACGCTCGCTCTCTCTCTCTCTCAAAATAGATTTAAAAAAAAAAACAAAAAAAACCCCACAACTTAGAGCCTGTAATACTCCTGTAAAGAAAATAAGGGTACTTACATTACACATGTAGTTGTGCCAAGACCTTGTAACCTGTGGCAACTTCTCTTTTCTTTTCCAGTTTGCTGGAGATCCTTCACGAACAGCTTCCTGAGTACCAAGAGCATGTGCTAGGTTAAGAGAGTTCACGACATGGGGCTGGGGAGCTGGAGATAAATTCCAAAATGAAAATTCAAGCATCACCTACTTTTGATGCAATCATATATGGAGGAATCAGTTCTATATTCATTTCTTGGAAGAGTTCTCTGCATTGCATAGTAATAAAGTCTCCAGCAAGAGGGGATTTCACGATGCCTATGAAAACAGATTAAACGAGGCTAAGACAGCATTAAAACTAAACTCCCTGGGACAAATTTCTTCTGTGTATTTATATATGAATAATCTTTTCAAGTAGAATCAACTGAACTATCTCTCTAAGCATGAATGAAGCCTTGCATCAGTTTTAAACACGCGTTATATACTAAAGGTTTTTTAAAACTCCTAAAAAAAGAGATACTATTTGGAAACTGATATGAGTTGATAGTCCAATTCACTGCTCTATTTCATTGTCTACGTTGTCATGACAGCTAACATCATCTCCTGTTTTAACTCGTGTACCCTAGTTAAATACATTACCTTGCTGAAGGACA
This sequence comes from Panthera pardus, assembly GCF_024362965.1. Lineage (NCBI taxonomy): Eukaryota > Metazoa > Chordata > Mammalia > Carnivora > Felidae > Panthera > Panthera pardus. The sequence goes on from NW_026526721.1 coordinate 86,542,369, forward strand.
TAGCCATCATGGACTGGAATTGCAGTGGTATGAGTGGCTCCACTGTCCAAAATAAGACCCGTGGAACGACCATTAGCAAATCTAGTATAAAGCATTAAGGAAAAGAAAGTATCAAGGTTCCAAAATAATGTTTATTATAAAGGGAAAATTTCATTAAGGCATTTTTAAATGTGTATTATGGCTTAAAATGTGTTAATCTAGGGATAAATATTGGTGTGAAGAAACTCTGGCTTAAAGACAAATAACAATAGGCAGGACTTCCGAAATGATGGTGAGAGGAAGTTAAAGAGACCTTTTATCCCAGAGAGACATCTGTTAAACTGGCCAAAATTAGCACAATCATTCAAACTCTCTGGAGCCAGAGTAAAGGACTTAAAACAAATTAAGAAGCAATGAACAAATCAACAGAAAGTGGGTAAAAACAGTGGGGGGCTATGGCATTTGCGCTAGGAACTAAAACCATTCTCCACATAGGATTAAAGAAAAACCATCTCAGCAGTTTGGCAGCTGAGTGGCAGTTCCCACAAGTCAATGGGAAAGCTATTCCAGGTGGATTCAACAGTCAGCAAATACTGGCAGATCCCATCTTCCACAGCTCTGAGCTGCAGAAGGCCCATACCACGTGAACATCATAAGCCAGTATCAGGAGGAGGGCCATGCACTTGGTCACCAAATATTTACTGCGCATTATGTGCCTAGTGACAAGTCTGGTGCTTAATAAGGGAGGGTAGTCCGTCTGGCACTGGCATTCCTGTGCACAGAAGGCACAAAAAGGTGACCCCAAACTGACTCTGCCCTGAAGGATATCCTGTTTAGTACAGATCAGGAAAGCTGTGAAAATAACAGCTCAGGGTGCCCCAGGGGTATACAGGAGAGGCCACCTAACCAATCCTGGGGAAATCCAAGTAAGCTAGGGAGAAGACAGGGAACACAGGAATATGTGGGAAGGCCAGGAAGCAAGGGTATGCTGAGGTCAGGGAAGTCTAAGTAGTTCGGCAGAGCCTGAAAGAATGTGGACGATGATTTTGGCTTAAAGCAGCTTGACAATTAACAAAGATCATTAGCATGGCAGTGGGAAGAACAGGGAAGAGAGGAGGAAGGGTTGCAGTAATCCCGGAAAGAGCTTGCACATAATGCAGTGGCAATGGAGAGAAATAAATGGATCTGAGAGGTAGTGGGGAGAAGAAAAATCGGTCTTGATGAAGGACTAAATTTGAAGGGTTAAAGAGAAAGATTTCTGGTCTGGGCAACTACAAAGAAGAAGAAGGAATAAATTCGAGGGGAGAGATTAATTCCATTTTAGACATACTGAGTTTCAAGTGCTTAAACAAAGAACAGAAAAAGTTCTACTAGGGCAGCTGATTGTGGGCCTACAGCGAACAAGAAAGGTCTGGGACACAGAACAGATACGGATTTGGAATTTGTTAGTGTGTAACTGGGATCTGAAACCAAGAAAATGGGTAACTGAAACCAGAAAGAGCATGTCAAGAGAGATGAAGGGCTAATGGCAGAAAAGCAAGCAATGGGTAAGGATGATCAGAATCCATGAAATCGATGGCCAGAAAGACAGGTTGGTGAGTTATCTTTGCTATTACTGGTACTTTATTGACCTCTGGCCAACTATATACAAAACATTAATTTTATGCTCTGTAAGTACAATGTCAGATACAGTGATAACACACTAAAAAGTGGCATGAAGGTATGTGGACCTTCCTATAAATAACAATCATAAAATCTAGACAAATTATCTTAAATGATCATTTCAAGATTCTGGAAAGTGTTCAAAAGCAGTCAAAATTTACCCAAAATTTATTCTCATAAAAATGCAAATGGAAGGGGTAAGAAGTTTATAGCTAAAAATGCTCCCCAGCTCCATGGCTATGGCTTGGGAAAGCAGTGGTGGAAAACTGCAATTTTACCACCTTGAGTGAGCAGTAAAGGACTTCAGGGCTGAAAGAAAAGCTGGACACGTAAGGTAGAAATCCTAGATGCCAGAGAACCACAAATGGGTGAAAACCAAAATCAGAGTATAAAAGGTACCCAAATCTCTGACTGACTGCTATACTATTCAGGAGCAGGACTTCAGGGGGACCAACAAAAACATGGAGAACAGAGAGTAATCCACTCTTTTTTTTGTTTTGTTTTTTTAATTTTTTAAATGTTTATTCATTTTTGAGAAAGAAAGAGACAGAGCACGAATGGAGGAGGGGCAGAGAGAGAGAGAGAAACACAGAATCCGAAGCAGGCTCCAGGCTCCGCACTGTCAGCACAGAGCCCGACAAGGGGCTTGAACTCACGAACCATGAGATCATGACCTGAGCCAAAGGCGGACACTTCACCGACTGAGCCACCCAGGTGCCCAGAGAGTAATCTATTCTTGAAAATCAGAGCAGCACCTAAGAGTTCTGTGATTTTGCTACATTTTTAGATAAATGCATTCTCCAACAGTATGCAGCTTGGACAGCAGAAAACTTTCCTTACTAGCTTAACTTGTCAAGAGAACAGAGCCTGAAGTTGGCAGATATAAGAAACCAGCTATCAATGAAGTCAGATAAAACAATACTACTCTTCTCACTAATATTTTTGTTTTGGAAAATATAATTATCTTTTTCATAAAAATGTTATTTGTGTTAACCTTAAGGAGGGTTTTTTTTGTCATTATTAAGTGAATAAATAAATGTTAAACCAATTCTTAGTTTTCATTTCTCACAGTAATACTGACAGATATAACCAACATAAAGAAAATCTTTTTGGGGTCCTCAGTAATTTGTTAAAGTGTAAAGGAGTCCTGAGGGTCCTGAGGCCAATAATGTTTGAGAAGCCAAAAGAATTTTTAAAGTAATACTAAGATGTTATTTGCCTTTTTCACGGTCACTCTCTCATGAGTGTATAGGGGAGTTTTCCAGAGACCGTGTCATGTGTGATACGGTACAGAATGAATGCAAAAGACAGATATGAGAATCCAATGTTTCCTATTAAGACTGACCCTAAAGAGATTTGAAAAAAAAAAAAAGTAAAATAATTCCACTCTTCTCATAATTTTTTTGGTTTTGGAAAACAAAACATGCCCCACCACATTTACTTCTAAAGAAAAGCTGAATGTTACTCTTTCAAGGATACGCTGTCAAAACTGCAGTTTTGCAAAGGAAGAATGCAGGGATGTTGTAGTGTTCAAACATTAACTCTGTCAGTTTCTCTCTCTTTGCTCTAGTATTCCACTTGAGAAGAGGGAAAAAGAAATGTAAGTTATTTACTGTTTAAAAACTAAAATGTTGATTTATCTCAAGATTCAATACAGCACTATATTAAAAAAATATAAACATTAAAAACAGAATACCATAGAAAATAACCATAGGAAATACCATAGAAAATTGTGTATATTTATATTTATTTGTAAATAAATTTAATAAATATAATTTAAAATTTATTATTTAATAAAAAGTAAAATTGTTGCTAGGAATTTTACAGGTTACAGACTTTCCACAGTACCAAAATCAGGATTCTTATAAAGTATTATTAAATCTTAAGAGTCAATCCAGTCATTTTAAACCACCAAATTCTCCTATTTAAGAGTTGCTACTCATAAAGGAAACTACAGGTTAAAAACAGTAACAAAATATTGATAATTTATGATCATTATGCTAGCCTTCTGGGCTCTTTGTGGACTCTGTACCAAATGTATTTCACAAGAGACCTCGATCTAGTAATTTCTAGCCCTAGTTCCATATTTGACTCCTCTCCTGGAGAGGAAAATATAAAAGTGGATACACTCTGCCTTTGGGGCACAAGGGACAATTCATAAACCCAAATGGGAAGTGGCCCAAGGAATTCAAATGTTAAATAAATCCCTGGAAAAAATAAATAACCAAACCCCATTTAGGGTGCTTTGTTATTGTTCTTTGAATATTTTAATTATTAAAATAATAAAAACTTTATTTTTTTTTAAACGTTTATTTATTTTTGAGACAGAGAGACAGAGCATGAACGGGGAGGGTCAGAAAGAGAGAGGGAGACACAGAATCTGAAGCAGGCTCCAGGCTCTGAGTTGTCAGCACAGAGCCCGACGCGGGGCTCGAACTCATGGACCGCGAGATCATGACCTGAGCCGAAGTCGGCCACTCAACCGACTGAGCCACCCAGGCGCCCCATAAAAACTTTAATAGTATATAAAAATTAATCCCCCTTTCCCTAATTTTCAAAATTCAAAACATGAACTTCTATGCCTTTTTAAAGAAAAGGAAAACATTCTTCAAATCAGTTAAAAACAACAACAACAGCAACTAGAGAAATTCAGAAAAGAAAGTCTTTGTCTTACCGGTGCTTCTGACATGAGAACAGGATGCAGGCTGGCTTCTGACTTGACATGCATTTTGTAGGTATGATCCAAAATAGCCTGGAAACTATCCCAATCTTCAACTACAATATAAGATTAATACCTTCAAAACAACGCTTAGTTGAAGATGAATACAGAATCTTTTTAAGAGACTGTTTCTGTTTTAGAGTACTTTAATATACAGAACCTATTTATTTTACAGATTTATTTCATAAGATAGCACTTTATATAAACATCATCTTTGTCTTCTATAATATATGGAACCTCTTTTTTGTTCATCCAACCGCAACAGTATCACAACCCCTAAGACCTGTCCTAAATGTAATCAGTGCATCTAACAGACCTAAAATACCAAATAAATATTATTCAGTAAGTACTTACTAGAGGCACAGTATACAATTCGAATGGTAAGAGGAAATACAAAAGAATGGTAGGATCTAAACCTGAGATTTAGAAAGTTTACAGTCTACCTGAAAAAAGATTAAAAGATATAAATATAGATACAGATATAGATATATATCTATATATATATCTATATATAGGATATATATAGGGAGGGTGTCAATGAACTGCGTTAGTCATTCTAACTTTTCTCTTCCCTTCTTAGTGTAACTCTCAATGTCACAGCTGAGAACAATGAGAATCACTGGACTTCTATGCTTCCAAAACTTTTTCTTCTCTTGGCCTTCTGAATATTCTATATCCCTAACTGTTCTTTCTCATTCTCCTTCATGGGCACCCTTTCTTTGGTTAAACAGAGAACAGGCTTTCACATGGAAACCCATCCTCAACCTTTTTCTCATATTCCACACTCTTTCTGGCTAATAAATAATGCAACTCCATGTCTTAAAATCTTCTCACCTGCTGAATAGAACAGCACCTATATTCAAATACTTTGAACTCAAAAACAAACTCATTTACTTGCTGTACAGAAAAAGGCCTGTTTATAAGGCTGACCTTTCACTGCCATCTGAGAACTTGACTGATAACCAGTTCCCTACAGTGATATAAAACTTTCCCTAAATGATAACAGTAGTTCACTGCACCTAAATTGTCTGTACAATGTGGTTTGTGCTGAACACTTTCTTTCCCTCTGGGAGTCTTGAATTTTAGTAAATTCTAGACACGTGGTACCTACATGACCTCCCCCAGTAAAAATGGTCTCTAATGAGCTCCCCTGGTAGACAACATACACGTTGTCACAACTCATCGCTGGAGGAATTAAGTACATCCCATATGACTCCACTGTGAGAAGACTCTGCGAAGTTTGCCCTAGATTCCTCTGTACTTCACTCCATACCTTTTTTTCCTTTGTCAATTTTGCTTTGTATCCTCTCAGTGTAATAAACCTTAGCCATGAGTACAACTATATGCTGAGTCCTGTGAGTCCTTCTAGTGAATAAATGAACCTAACAGTGACTGCAGATATTACCAATACATTTGCCTTTGAAGACCGTAAAACTTGTTCCTTCCCATTCTATTCCTACTTCAGTGTGTGGTACCCTCTATTCAATTACCCCAGTCAAAAATGTAGGAAACTCAATTATTCTCCTTTCACCTCTTTGATATCTCTCAAAGTCATCTCAGGATCTCGGCCATCAGTGATAAAATTTAAACCCTCTCCATTTCTCATCTGAATTCTCACCTCCCTAACTGATCCTCCTATCTCCAGTATCTCTCCCCAATCTAGCCTATGTACTGCTCTTAGAATAATCTCTCCAGCTGGCAAACACCCAAGTGTTTAAATTCCTTTAGGGTTGGGATGCCTGGGTGGCTCAGTTGGTTGAGCAGCCAACTCTTGATTTTGGCTCAAGCCATGATCCCAGGATCATGGGATTGAGCCCCACATCAGGCTCCACACTGAGGATGGAGCCTGCTTATGAGTCAGTCTCTCTCTCTCTCTCTCTCTCTCTCCACCCCTCTCTCCCTGCATCACACTCTCTCTCTCAAATTAAAAAAAAAATTTTTTTTAATTTTTTAATTAAAAAAAAATTCCTTTGGGGTTATCTTTCAGTTGCCAGCTTAATACACCCCTGGCATGGTTTACAAGCCCTATGATGATTGCTCTCTGTCCACCACTCCTGCAACTGATGCTAATGCACCCCACTGTTAATAGCCATACTTAATTTTTGATCTTTCTAATAAACATGGAAGCCGCTTCCACAGCTCCACCTCTTCACACATGCTGGCTGCTCCCCTTTACCGAGCCTTGTTAGTCAGGCTAATCCTTATTTATTTGTCAAGATTCAGTGCAAAAGGTACCTCCTTTATGAAAACCACCACTGATCCCCAATGATGGGAGTTAAATACCTCTCCTCTCCAATCCCACTGCTTATCAAACACAACATTTATCCTACATATTTGGATATCTACATCGACCTCCCTATGAGTTTCTTGAGGAAGAGGAACATGTTTGATGCATCTTTGTATTCTCAGTGCCTGGAACATCAATTTATGGAATTAAAAACAAAATACCTGATATTCAACTTATAAGAAGCCATTGTCTTATGTCTAAAATGTACCATATATACTCTATAAATCAAATCCATACAAGCAAACATCATACCCATCCCATTTTTTAGTGGTGAAATGGCCTCCGTATTCTCCCTGGGAACTCGCAGGGCATTAGTATCTATGTAATAGGTGGGGCCGCCTTGTTTGCCTTTATCACCATCTATTTCCATCAGTGTGCTTCCATCATCTCTTTCTACCACCATACCAATAGCTGTGGGGAAATCCACCTGGAAGAGTCAAAAACATGATAATACAAGTTTTACCTGCTTTATCAAGTAGTCATTTTTTCCCAACTAAAATCTTTTACCATAATTGAGTGAGAATTTCTGCATGAATTTAATTCTACTCAAGTAAATGATCCTTTCATATCCAATTAACTAACGCTACACTTACCTTGGGACAGTCCTCACCAGCATAACCAGCTCTCACAGTATAGGATCCAATGTCAAAAACAAGAGCTCCAACCTCATCTGAAAAAACAAAGGACAATTAACATTAACAACTTACAGGTCTCATATGAAAATTAAGAGTACTTAATGTGCTGGGGCACCTGGGTGGCTCAGTCATTTGAGCGTCCGACTTTGGCTCAGGTCATGATCTCACAGTACATGGGTTTGAGCCCCGTGTCGGGCTCGGTGCTGACAGCCCAGAGCCTGGAGCCTGCTTTGGATTCTGTGTCTCCTTCTCTCTCTGCCCCTACCCTACTCGTGTGCTCTCTCTCTCTCTGTCTCTCTTAAAAATAAACATTAAAAAATTTTTAATAAAAAAGAGTACTTAATGTGGTTAATATGAGAATGTAAAAAAGTTCTATTAAAAATTAAAACAGGTATTACATTCTTATTATTATAAGCTTGAACTTAGTTTTAAATACACCTTAAAATAAAGATTCATTCAGTTAAAATATAACAAGTCATACCTTGTATATCAGTAGAGGCTCAATGAGAAAAGAGATGGTACACTAACACTGGGTAATTTGCAAGAGTTTACTTATTAAAGGGACTATTTATAAAGATATAGGCACAACACAGGAAAACCAAAAGGGATAGTATGCTACCCTAGCACTAATAACAGATCTGTTGCCACCCTTAGAACTGAAGAAACACGGAGAAAGAATGGTTAGCAGAACCTGGAGAGAGTTGTGTTGGGAGGGCTGCCTGATAGGAGCCGTGACCTTCAGTTGAGGGATGCAGTAAGCCATGGCTGACCCTGAGGGGAAGGAACCAGACTAATAAATATGTCAACCTCTCTCTTCCTCCTCTCTACTGGCTAGGGTAATCTTACAATTTCTCACCCAAACTGGGCCACTTCTGAATGCAAAAAGGGTTCCCTATTCATAGTTATACAAGGACAAGAGGCATAAGGCAGGAAACATGGTTGCCCTACCACTGGCCAAACCACAGGTTAACAGACCCACTGAGACAGTCAGTAAGGGTCACTCTTCAAGGGCACAAAGAGGGTGGAAATGGTGGAAAGTGGAGAGGCAAACGGAAGATATCCAGTACACTTAGTTGCCATTTTTTCATGTTAACAGAAATTATATTCCATGCAATTAGGATAGAAACTTAGCAAAACCCCAAGAAAAAGAGGAACCCTGAAGAGTAAGAGTTTAAAACATAATTACATAGGCCAAGTAAAAAGTTATCAAAGTTTGCACATTTCAAAGATTTGTAGTAGATAAAGTTTAATGCTGCAAAGAAAGCTGATTTTTTTTCACATTCAAATTCAGAGAAAAGCCTCTAATTATACTTTGAAAATATTTCCCCCAAAACTGCATGGTCCAAAAACAAAACACTTGGGTTTTCCAGGCACTAATTTTTCATTTTTTTCAATCATTAAAAATAATAAAGTGCTATTATTTATCTTCATTAAATTGGCAAAATCCATCTGATAAGACAAAGTATTGTCAAAGACATAGGGAAAGAGAAGCTCCTACACATTTACTAATAAAAGCTATAAACTGATACAACCCTAACGCTCAATTTAGTCATACGCACTAAAGTTGAAAATGTTCATACACATGGTAATGCAAATTAGTGTAGCCACTCTGGAAAACAGTATGGAAGTTACTCAAAAAATTAAAAATAGAACTATCCTACGACCCAGCAATTTATCCAAAGGATACAGTATTTATCCAAAGGATACAGGTATGCTGTTCTGAAGGGGCACATGCACCCCAACGTTTATGGCAGCACTATTGACAATAGCCAAAGTATGGAAAGAGCCCAAATGTCCATCAACAGATGAATGAAGAAAATGTGGTATATATATGTATGTATGTACACACACACACACACACACACACACACACACACACACACAATGGAGTATTACTTGGCAATCAAAAAGAATGAAATCTTGCTATTTGCAACTACGTGGATGGAACTAGAGGGTATTATGCTAAGTGAAATTAATCAGCTGGAGAAAGACAAATATCATATAACTTCACTCATATGAGGATTTTAAGATACAAAACAAATGAACATAAGGGAAGGGAAACAAAAATAATATAAAAACAGGGAGCGGGACAAAATATAAGAGACTCTTAAATATAGAGAACAGAGGGTTGCTGGAGGGGTTGTGGGAGGCAGGATGGGCTAAGAGGCATTAAGGAATCTATTCCTGAAATCATTGTTGTACCATATGCTAACAAACTTGGATATAAATTTAAAAATAAATACAGGCGCCTGGGTGGCTCAGTTGGTTGGGCGTTCGACTTTGGCTCAGGTCATGACCTCGTGGTTTATGAGTTTGAGCCCCACATCGGGCTCTGTGCTGACAGCTCAGAGCCTCGAGCCTGCTTCGGATTCTGTCTTTATCTCTCTGCACCTCCCCTGCTTGCTCTTTTTCTCTGTGTCTGTCTCTCTCTCTCAAATATAAAAAAAAACATTTTTAAAAAATTAAAAAATAAAAAATAAATTATTTTAAAAAGGAAGAACAAAAGTGGGAAACTCACAGTACCTTATTTATAGACTTAAAGTTACAGTAATCAAAACACTATGTTACTGACATACTATGATGTAGATCAGCGGACTTATAAGCCAACAAAATAGAGAATTCAGACACACACACACACACACACACACAAAGAAAATGTACACACACAGAAATCACAGTTTTTATTTTCTCTACAGAAACTCTCTCACACACATCACAAGGAAACACGTTTAAGAACGTTCATTAGCTATGTGACCTTCGGTGATTTCTAACCTCTCTGCCTCAGTTTCCTCGTATGTAAACGTGCATAATAGTTTCTAACACATAGGATGTTATAATAAATAAATGTGTTAAATGCTTTAATGCACATAAGCACTTACAACAGGAACAGCACATAATAATCACAATAAGTGGGAGCTGCCATTATCATTATCACCACACTACTTGTCACAGGAAAAGATAAAAATAATCTAATGGCCTCTCAGTAGGGAAATAGATAAACTATAAATTATTCATACCATGAAATACTGTACAGCAGTTAAAATGAATGATCTAGATGTACATATCAATATGGATAAACCTAAAAAAAAAAAAAAATTAACTAGTTTGAAAAGCTAGCTACTATGGGCACCTGGGTACCTCAGAAGGTTAAATGTTTGGCTCCGGTCATGATCTCACAGTTTGTGAGTTCGAGGCCCATGGTGGGCCGTGTAATGACCGTGCAGAGTTTGCTTGGGTTTTTCTCTCTCTCTTTCTCAAAATAAATAAATAAACTTGAAAGAAAGAAAGAAAGAAAGAAAGAAAGAAAGAAAGAAAGAAAGAAAGAAAGAAAGAAAGAAAGAAAGAAAGAAAGAGAAAAAGAAAAAGAAAGAAAGAAAGAAAGAAAGAAAAAGAAAGAAGGCTAGTTACTATACATACATACACATTGCGATACTGTTTAATTCATTATGGATACACACACACTTAGTATTAAAAATATGCATGGGGCCTGGAAATGCTGCTTATCCAACTTCGGTTCTGTGGTTACCTCTAAGGAGGGAGAAAAGGGGACTCTATACGAATAACATTCTATTTCTTAAAATATCTCAGGCAAATATGGTGAAATATTACATCTATCACATACAAACTTACATATATGTTTCATTATTAGTATATTTGAAGTACTAAAAATTGAGTTTTAAAATAAAGAAAAACCAATGATTATACAGATATTCATAGTGAAGAGATGGTATCTTTACAGAATAATAATCTCATTTTTATTTAAATAAAGAGCCACCTATTTTTATTCCTAATTTGAAAAGAAGTCTCTTCATTTATTATACTTCCCATTCTTGATACAATTCTCTGATCCAAATTATTTTGTCTGAAAATAGGGGTCCTTAAAAGCAGAACACTGCATTTGTTTTCACCATAGCATGTATACTCAAGTACAAACAGTAAAGTTAACAAATGACTATAAATTAATAAACTTTAACACTGACTAATTACAATGTTGGGTAAAGAAATATCTTAACTAAATGAATTAATTGCCAGGTTAACCAAAATATTCAACTCTCATTCTCAAGGATCAAGGCTCTTAACCTTTTCTGTATCATGGACCCCTTTCACAAAGCTCTGGGCTGAAGTGTTTCCCCCTAAAATCCGTACATTGAAGTCTTTACCCCTAGTACCTTAAAATATGACTGTATTTGGAGATAAGGTCTCCAAAGAGGTGATTAAATTAAAATGAGATCATTAGGATATGCCCTAACCCAATATGACTGGTGTCCTTATAAAAAGAGGAAATTTAGACACAGATATGTACAGAGGGAAGACCATGTGAAGACACAGGGGGAGGAGGATGGCCATTCCAAACCAAGGAGAAAAACCTCCAAGGAAAACAACCCTGCCAGCACCTTGATATCAGACTTCTTGACTCCAGAACTGTGAGAAAATTAATTTCTGTTATTTAAGCTACCCAGTCTGTGGTACTTTGTTACGGCAGCTCTGGAAAACTAATACAGATACATTAGGAAACTTAGGACTCCCTTCTTAGAATGTTCTAAAGTAGATTATAAAAGAAGCCAATTATAACAAAACATAATTCTACCTGTGGATTCCTTGGGGAGGTGAGGGACCCCACACTGGAACCCCTCCCTTAATTTACCCCCTCTTAGGTAATCTGCTCCACTCCTACGGCATCAACTTCTACTAATAATTTCAAGCTCAAATCTTTCTCTCAAGCCCTCACCTTTATCTAGATCCATGTCTCAAACTTTTTTAAAAAAACATCACAAATAAGATTTTTTATTTGTTACCATTAAATGTCTGCATTTTAAGAGATTCTTGGACTGGTGGCTCATATCCATCAGCTCGTTCAACTTTAGCAATGGTCTCTAGGGGTGCCTGGGTGGCTCAGTTGGTTAAGTGTCTGCTTCAGCTCAGGTCATGACCTTATGGTTCGGGAGTTTGAGCTCCATGTCGGGCTGTGCTCACATCTCAGAGCCTGGAGCCTGCTTTAGATTCTCATTCTTTCTCTCTCTCTCTCTCTCTCTCTCTCTCTCTCTCTCTCTCCCTCTCTCATTCTCTCTCTGTCCCTCTCCCTCTCTTTCTCTCAAAAATAAACCAACATTAAAAAAAAATTTTTTTAAACAAACAAAAACTTTAGCACTGGTCTCATTTTCAGTAGCTTTTCCTTTTAAAAGAAAAGTGAATTACTGCCTTCACCATGAAGCTCCATTAGCTCCCAATTCAAACTTGGGCTTCTTCAGCATTTTTACTTTTCTAACAAAGACATCATAGAGTGGAAAAATAGATAGGCAAACCTTGTTTAGATCTTTTCTGATGGTGTCTGGAATCAATTTATTTACCACTTCTTTCAAGTCATTTGTCTGCACACCTCAGGTCATAATCTCCATCATCATTTTCTGGATTTGGTGGACCTGTTGGTACTGAGCATAAGAGGTCTTCCGAATTGGATTGTTGCCTGTTTCGGTAAAACCAACACAAACTAAATGAAGCAAATAACCATCGGCAACCTTGACCTCAACAGGAGTTTCAACCATGGTTTGCCGTTTTTTTGACCATGAAGCACATTTTGTCATGGGTAAAATCCATGGCATGGAAATTAGTCAGGCAGTTTTTGCCCTGAACATCCTCAGTATTAGCTTAAATTTTCTAAATGCCAACTTCATCACTCTGCAGAAGGCTCACTTCAAAAACATGACCCTTAGGCAATCAGATACAATTTTGAGTCCTTGAGTTCTTGTGACTAATGTTTTTCCAATATTTCTTATACTGAACACAGGTGGTGCTTTTACATCATACCAATTTTTCTTAGAAAACAGATCAGGAGCATCTGACTGCAGCTCAGGTCATGATCTCACAGTCCATGAGTTTGAGCCCAGCGCCAGGCTCTGTGCTGACAGTTCGGAGTCTGGAGCCTGCTTTGGATTCTGTGTCTCCCTCTCTCTCTGCCCCTCCCCTGCTCATGCTCTGTCTCTGTCTCAAAAATAAATAAAAACATTTTTAAAAATTTTTTAAAAGAAAAACAAAACAGATCAACCACTTTCTTCTTGACTCCCTTTCTGCCACCTTTCATGAGGCACTTGCTCTTGATGACCGCCATGATGCTACTCAGAGAGCCAAAAGGCCATATGACAAACTTCTTAGTGTACAACATTGATTCCTCCTGATGTCCCATGGTTACCTCATATTCAACATATCTGAAGCACTGTCTTCCTTTCCCCATCCTACTTAACCTAATCTTAGCAGTGCTATCACAGTTAGTGGCCTAATCAGCAGAGACAAAAAACTAAGAATTGCGAATTCCTTCATATTTTCATACCCCTCAGCAAGTTCTGCCAAACATTCTGCTAAATATTTCTCAATTCCCTTCCTCTTTGCTACCATTGCCCCTGTCTTGAGTCAAGCTCTTATCTCAACAGGGAATTACTACAATTCCCTGTAAGTATTGTATTTCCCATCTCTTCATTTTTTCCATCCACCTTACAAACTACTGCACTGTGATCTTTCAAAATTACAACTCAACATATTGGTACATAAATCCTTCAACGAAAAGAGAATCATCTGGTGGTTTCCCATCATCTACAAAATAAAATTCAAGTCATTTCACCCAGTTGATATTCAAGACCTAGCAAAATCTGGCAGTAATTTCATTTCCCACTTTACACACTAGTATGACTGGATAATGTTGTCTCCTAAACACACCACATACTCTCACTCAGCTAATTTTTGCATATGCTGTCCTTCTCCACTCTTCTTCCATCATCCCTACAACCTCTCTTGTAAAGTCCTCTGACTCCCCAACAATGAGTTAGTAAACTTTCTTCTCTGTTCTACCTTTGTACCTTCGACATATCGTCATTACCGAACACACTTTGTTGAATTACCCTTTCTCATCAATATAAAATTTTATAAATGGTAAGATACACCATCTCTTCATGCACCAAGAAAAAAAGCATGCTGCCAATTAAACTCTCGCCATCAAGAAATATTCCATGTCGGGGTGCCTGGGTGGCTCAGTCGGTTAACTGCAGACTTTGGATCAGGTCATGATCTCACAGTTTGTGGGTTCCAGCCCTGCCTCTGGCTTTGTGCTGACAGCTAGGAGCCTGGAGCCTGCTTTGGATTCTGTGTCTCCCTCTCTCTCTGCCCCTCCCCTGCTCGTGCTCTCTCAAAAATAAATAAACATTAAAAAAAATTTTTTTTAAGAAATATTCCATGTTAATTATACTTGAATTAAAATTAAAAAAAAATTTAATATGTAAAATAGAAAAACTTCAAAAAGAAAAGAAATATTCCAACTTCAGCTCTTTAAATATGGGGAGGGGGGAATGTACAACTGAAGTAAATAAAATGCAGTGTCTATTTATTTGACTGCCTCACCTGTAAGACTGAGTTTCTTGGAGACAGAGGCTATACCTACCTGGTAAATTTTTTTATGAAATGAAAATCTAGGAGTACCTGGGTGGCTCAGTCGGTTGAGCACCCACTTTGGCTCAGGTCATGATCTCACGGTTCATGAGTTCAGGCCCTGCATCGGGCTCTATGCTGACAGCTCAGAGCTGGAGCCTGCTTCAGATTCTGTGTCTCCCCCTCTCTCTGCCCCTCCCCAGCTCACATGGTCTCTCTCTTCTCAAAACTAAACATTAAAAAATAAAAAAATAAAAATCTAATAAATCAATTATGTTCCTATCTTAATGAGAGGCAAACTAGACACAGATTTTAATGTAAGACTCCTGATGCTTAGAATTTTGCATCTGCTTTTTTTTCCTTTTTCAAAGGTATAGGTCTATCTCCTGTACCTCGTGTTGTTAACAACTAGAACCAATGAACACAAAATAGAATGGCAAAGGGACATAGGAGACTTAAACCATAACCACAGAGGTCTGGATATTTAAAAACCAGGATACAATTTCTAACGGATAAAAGTCCTCAAGAGTTGGATCCCTTTGCTACTAAAAACACAGTTTTCACTTTTCTGAAGATACTGGTGCTTTTCTGGAGTAAATGGCTTCCAAGTTTAAAGGTGTGGTGGTTTTTCTGGGAAAACATGAAACAATGGTGGCAATTTTCTAACCTGGTCTTAAAACATTCCAAGATAATACTGAAGGCTAATAACTTTGGGAGAAAGTGGGAAGATCATTTTTTGTTTGTTTGTTTGGACAGGGTACACCAACTCATGGGGATGGAGATTTTGAGAAAATTTTAAGGTTAGAGATCTGGGGGTCAGGAGTGCAGGAATGATGAAACAATTTATCAAAGATGGCCTGTTTATTTTTATAATGCAGAGTTTGAAGTAAAGGAGCACCATGAGAGATAGTCACAGGAACAATGAGTAGGTCCAGAAACCAGTTAGAAAGTATAGAAATCTGGGTAAATTATGCATTATACCTAACGCTAAAGATCAATGTCAGATCTAGTCAGAAATCATTATTAGAATAAGACAGCCATAAATTTTAAAATTTAAACTTCAAAGATCTTTTCAATAAGCAAGTCAGTTAAAAATACAGCTTCTTAAGTTAATTACTCAAAACCTAGGAGAGAAGAAGTTTGGTTTCTTCTCACAATACACCCTTTGGAAAATGTCACCCAATATAAATACTGACCATACAGTGGTAGCACAAACACAAAATCATACACTTATTTTTGTAAGTTTTAAATATTTTGTATGTGGAATAGGCTTTATGACATATTCCCCTCCTAAGCAAATGAGAAAAAGGACGTTTATTCTGAATACCTAAACCATACATGAATATGCTGTGGCTATACAACTGAAAAATGACTTATGGAGAAACAACCAAAAAACTTTCTATTTTTAAAATAGGAAAGGGTTTTACTGAAATGCCATCTTCTTCAACCCAGAGATTCTTGTTCCCCATTTCTTAGGAAGTTCGATAACTCTTGGCCAGTTCATCTTTTCCATATTACTTTCTTATTCCGTAATACAGGGACAGCATTACCATCCCCTATATGGTTGTTATAGATTGGACTAATGCATGTATTAAATGCAACACATGAAAAGTATCTGGGAACAGTTCTTAGTACACAGTATGCACTCAATAAATGTTTGCTGCTGGTATCATTAATATCCATTTCTGCCTCAGTCATATTAAACAATGCCTTCAAAGGAAATACTCCCAGACAGCCTCTAAGTCCTTGGATCAGTGAACCTAAAGGTCAGAATAGAGTCAACAACCTCCGTAAGGCAAAGGCACAAAGATCCAGGACTGCATCTTCAGATGAGGAAGAGGTAAATCATGAAGATCCACTAGGCTTTCTCCAAAGTAAAAAATGGGAAACTACGGACGGGACGCTCACATGTGAGAAATCAAAACCAAGAACATAAACGGGAAAGAAGGGGCTGAGGGTCAGCATATTACTTCAAAGAGACTCTAGCTACACTCCAAAAACTCCTAAGAACTTTGAAAACCCAATTTCTATCCCCTACCTGTAAAATGCCATCCTCTTCAGAAACAGTATCCATTCTTACTAGACACAGTAACAAAAGCAACACTTCAAATCTGTCTCCTTGTTCTGGAAACTCCTCAAACACAACACAAACCAGAATCATATACACCAGTGCTTCCTCTACCTGTCTAGCAAGAATGGAAGCTCTGATTCAGTATATGTAGACTGGAGCTTGAGAGTCTGCATTTCTAAAAAGCTTGCAGGTGATGCTGACTCTGCTGATCATGGACCACACGTTGCGGAGCCACGTATAGCATCATCTCATTGAATCTTCACAGCCACACCACTGGGCAGGAATTATGTTTCCCAAAATGAGCCCGAAGTTGAGAAAAGTTAAGTAACTTGCCCAAGGCTAAAGCGCTCAATACATGGTGGGGCTGAAAGTACAAGCCGGGTCTGCGTAACTCCCAGACCCGTGTCAATCTTTCCACCACACTACAGCCTGCCCAAGAAAGCATCTGTAAGTTACAGGTGTTCCCATGGGTAACTCTGGAGAACCCAGTCAACAGGCAGAAATTACGGAAAGGTGTGAGGCTGCTAAGCACGGAACGAGGAGGCTGCGTCGGGAGTGGCCGCCACTCCTCCAGGCAGTGGTACCTCTCTCGGCTCGCTTTACCCTCCAAGGGACTTTGCGGAAACCTTCCGTCCACGCTTGCAAACTGCTGGAACCTCCCAAGTTTAAACACGCGCGCGCGCCCCGATGTCGCAGACTTGTGGAGACACCGGGGGAGATGCAACCCTGCGGCTGGCCACTCAAGCCGGGGTTCTGCGGGCCGACCCCCTTGAAGTGCCTGCCCAGCCCGAGGCCGGAGCGCACCCCCAAAGCCCTGCTCCTCTGGGGGGCCGAGGCTGGAAGGAACCGCAGGGGGCGGCGACTCTGGGCGCCCAAGGCTCTCAAAAGAGCCGGGTGGGCTCCGGGGGCGGGCAGAGCGCGGGGCGGGGATGGGGCGGGGAGGCCGGGGTCCCGAGCGGGGAGACCGGAAGGGGCCGCCGCGGAGGGGAGGGCTGGGGAGAGCTGGGGGCGGCGGTTACAAAACCCACACGCTAAAAAGGCGCGCTCTCTCGTCCGGCCGCACTCACTCACCTCCCCCGTACACCCCGCCGCTCATGGCTGCTGTCCGCGCGACTCCTACGCTAAAGGCTACCGGGCGAAGTGACTGCGACGGCCGCGAGTGTGGGTCCCGAGAAGCACTAACCCCCTACCCCCTTAACTTCCACCGCCACCCCCCTCGGGCAACAAAGCCGCGTCCACACACCCCGGAGCTCAGTCACACTTGCTGTCTGCTCTTATCAGCCAATCACAAGAGGCCCGGGTACCCTTTAGCCAATCAGAAAGAGGTTGTGCTGCATCCCAGCCGCGGCACAGCCAGTTTAGCCAATCGAGGGCAGCCATGGAGGCGGGGAAAGGGTAAAGCGACGGAAGGAGGGAAGGAGTTGGGTTGCGGAACTGGCCCCAGGCGGGAGGGGTAGCTGGGGGACGGAGCTTCCCGAGTGGGCGGAGCTTCCTGAGTGGGCGGGAGAGTGCGGCAGAGGGAGCAGCAGAGGGAGGAGAGAGTCCGAGGGGAAGTGTCCGGGCGGGTCCAGGGGTGTGGCTGGGCGCCGAGCAGCGGTGGGACTCTGGTAGAAGAAAGTAAAACCCAGGAAAAGAGTCTGGAAATAACAGTGTCTCCGCGCAGCGACTCCCAGTTTTGGGTTGTGGGGATGCAGAATTTTTTTTTTTCCAGAAAAAGTATGTTCAGCTAACTTTTATGTTAAAAAGATTTTCAACTAACTTTTATGTTAAAAGCTCAACTTTGGGGTAGGGGAACAGTAAATCAAATAAACCTATAGGATCCTGCAATTTTTTAAATGACTATTAATAATTAGAAGAAGAAAGAGATGACATATTTTCCCAACTAAATTTAGGTAGCACTTTAAAAAATATTTTTTTCTTTATTCCTTAAAATATTTGTTTATTTAGGGGCTCCTGGGTGGCTCAGTCGGTCCATCCTCCGACTTCGGCTCGGGTCATGATCTCGCAGTCTGTGAGTTCGAGCCCCGCATCAGGCTCTGTGCTGACAGAGCCTGGAGCCTGCTTCCGATTCTGTGTCTCCCTCTCTCGCTGCCCTTCTCCCGCTCATGCTCTGTCTCGCTGTCAAAAATAAATAAACATTAAAAAAAATTTTTTTAAATGTTTGTTTATTTATTTATTTATGTGACAGAGAGAGTGTGTGGTCCCTGAACAAGGTAAGGGCAGAGAGAGAGGCAGACAGAGAATCCCAAGCAGGCTCTTCGCTGTCAGTGCAGAGTTGGAGACAGGGCTTGAATTCACAAACCATGAAGATCACGACCTGAACTGAAATCAAGAGTCACACCCTTAAACAACTGAGCCAGCTAGGTGCCCCTAAAATTATTTTTTAAAGTATCATTGATTTTTTTTAATGTTTATTTATTTTTGAGGGAGAGGGAGGGAGACAGAGCATGAGTGGAGGAGGGGCAGAGAGAGAAAGACACGCAATGGAGAGCAGGCTGTAGGCTCTGAGCTGTCAGCACAGAGCCCGATATACACCCCATAAAAGTATCATCGCTTTTTTTTATCCTGTGAGACAGGTGTCAAACAATCCTCATCCAAGCAAGTACCTGATTCTAAATATATACCTAGCCTGTCTGTTGTTCTTAGTCCTCTGGTTTTACCAGCCCAGTCCAGGTCACTGATATCTCTCCCTGGAATTGGTCTGTCTAAAGTCTGGACATATAGGCTGCTCTTAGCCCTAGGAATAATGGAATAAAGTCCCGTAAGTCTCAGTGCCAGCAACGCGGCAGAGTGGTAGTAGGGTGAGGAACAAAGCTAGTGAGAAAACAGTCCCATTCACTTAATAGTATAATCTCAGTGTATCTGATCATTTAGGAAATCCCCATTAACCCAATGAGATAATGCAGAGGTCAGCAAATTATAGCCCCATGGCCAAACCCAAGCTGCTTTCTGTTTTTGTATGGCCTATGAGCTAACAATGTTTATTCCATTTTTAAATGGTTTTTAAAATTATTTTTAGGAATAATACTTTATGACGTGTGAAAATTATATGAAATTCACATTTCAATGACCATAAACTAAGCTTTACTAGAGCACAGCCAAGCTTATTCATTTTTGGCTGCTTTTGGGGTATAAGGCCAAGTTGAGTAGTTATGACAGACACTAAGCTGGAGAACATGTTTCCTATCAGACCCCTTGTAGAAAGAGTTTACTGACCCCTGAGATAATGCATGTAACACATCTAGCACAGTGCACTAAGTACTCTATGTTAATTGTTGCCCCCATGATTATAGCTTTTAGTATATAGATACCTATCAAATTCTCAAAATATTCCCATTTCCACTCTGTGGTTTTATGCTGTTTGACTAATAGCTTTCATTGTATAAATACCTATCAAATCCTCAAAAATATTTCCATTTCCACTCTGTGGTTTTATGCTGTTTGACTAATAAAGCCAATGAGCTATAAAACATGTGGTACTTTGGTAATAATTAAATGTTGAAGCAATACTATTTGTGTTGAAAATACACAGTAATTCATTTAAATCAGTTTATAGTTTAAATGCATAGTAATTCAATATACCAACTTAAATGCATAGTAACTCAATATACCAACTAAAATGGATTATGTATCTTGATATCTCTCATCAGTATCATCTACAACCTCTCCCATCCATGGAGAAATAGAGTTGGGTTGAAGAAGTTGGGACACTGGGGTGGCTCAGTTGCTTAAGCATCTGACTCTTGATTTCGGCTCCAGTCATGATCTCACAGTGTACTAACAGTGTGGAGCCTGTCTCTCGTTCTTTCTACCCCTCCCCTGCTCACTCTCTCTCTCTCTCTCTCTCAAAATAAATAAACAAACAAAAAAAATAAAAGTAAAAGTAAAATATTTGTCCTACAACTTCAGTGTTTGTCAGAAAACAAAACAGTTCAGTAGGGTTAATGAGGACCATACAGCTAGCCTTCAGGGAGGCCTGAGATGCTGTGAATGTCTCCACCCATAAAGAACACAGTGGAGTGCAGGAGAATCTTTAGTATGACAACACAGAGAACACAGCTTGAGAAAATGCTAGAAAGTCATGCTTAGTTGTTTTTGTTTATAATAAGGGATTGGCTTTATTTGATAATTCGAAAAGATATTAGAAAACAGATCATTCATTCATAATTTCAGGTCAGCTTGTTCTCTTCATGTATCACGGGACACATTACTTTATATGATAATAAACCATTGTAATGAACTTCAAATGAACTGAACTTCAGAGTCATCTGGTATGTCAGGACTAATGACATGTTAATGCAGATAAAAGTGCACACTTAAGTCTTTCATTAATTTTAATCAGCAAAATTGTAATAGGGCACTAAGATTGTTGCCCCTAAAGTATTGAATTGCTGGAGGGACTGTTGAGAAAGGAAACCTATTCAGTATCCCAAGAGAACAATGTCAGAGAACTGCACATGCTTGGTAATAATGACATTGTTTCTTTCGTGGTAAGACTTATACTGTGGCAACTTGTTTGCTTCCATTCTTCATAATTAGGAAAGCTGGTAGGAAATACATTAAAAGGAAAATACTGACCCAACAGAATCTACTTTGTGAAATATAAAATATGTGAGTGTTTGTGTGTGTGTGTGTTAATATTTCTCCTCTGTAGCCTAACATGTTTTCCCTAAAGTCTTGGCTGAGCCTACATTAACATTACTGAGAGCTAGTTGGATTAAAAAGCAACAACAACAACAGCAACTCAAGATTATTGTCTGTGCCAGTTTTCAAGGGCATAATGTACCAAAACAACCAATGCTTACAATTTTCCCACCTGAGCCAGCATTCTCCTTCTATCAACCTAAAAATAAAAGATATTGAAGTAACATGTATGTAAACTTATTAGCCTTTAGTAGATGCTCAGTGGTTGCTTCTGAATCCAGATCAATAAAAATAAGCGCCCTTTTAGAAATCCTTTGTAATCTCCAAGCAGCAAGAATGTCTTCTGAGTGAGTACCCAATGTAACACTTGATTTTGCCTCACTGGGTCGCTGGTCTTCCATTCTTGTAATGCTGCATCAGCCTGCCCAAGACGCTATACCTCACGCCTTTTTTCACCAGCTCTGGCAGAATTCAGACTATGGAATTACAGCACTCATTACAAAATATTACCGATCTCATCCCATCTCCGCCTTTATCAGTCTCAGAGTTGAAAAAAACTTCAACTTGCAAATGCAAGCTAGAAAACAAATTCAGGAGATTATCATTTGTTAGAAATAATGACACAACTTATGTCCATTTAGAGTTATTTTATTCATGCAGCAAAATATATGACATTAGTAATTATCAAAAACTGGGGCACCTGGGTGTCTCAGTTGGTTAAGCATCCAGACTTTGGCTCAGGTCATGATCTCGTGTTTGTGGGTTCAAGCCCTGTGTCGGGCACTGTGCTGACAGTTCAGAGCCTAGAACCTGCTTCAGATTCTGTCTCCATCTCTCTTCCCCTTCCCTGTTATGCACTGTGTCTCTCTCTTCCTCTTTCAAATGTAAATAAACATTAAAAAATTATTTAAGTAATTATCAAAAACTAATTTCACTGTAAGCAATTTTGTGTGGATGGATCTGTGTGTGCGTAAAGAGTACCACTGTTTAGTGAAATTCTGTGTGTGCGTAAAGAGTACCACTCTCTGTTTAGTGAAATTCCAAAAATGTGACATGAATGCAAGCACTACTGAGATAAAGGATAAATATCTGGAGACTAGAGCTTTTCACCAGTAGAAATATGATCAGTCAGGGGCGCCTGGGTGGCTCAGTCGGTTAAGCGGCCAACTTCAGCTCAGGTCATGATCTCGCAGTCCATGAGTTCGAGCCCCGCATCAGGCTCTGTGCTGACAGCTCAGAGCCTGGAGCCTGTTTCAGATTCTGTGTCTCCCTCTTTCTCTGACCCTCCCCCGTTCATGCTCTGTCTCTCTCTGTCTCAAAAATAAATAAACGTTAAAAAAAAATTAAAAAAAAAAAAGAAATATGATCAGTCAGACTGATACATCTGTTTTCCATTAGAATAGTAAGAGATCTGCTAACCATTTCAGATAATATGACCTAGCTAGACAAAGAAGCAAATGAAAATATATGTGGTTATAGCTTGTACCTTTGTAACACATCAACAGGTTTGTCATAATATTCACAATGTGATCCTGAAAAGACAAATAAGGAAAGAAAAGAAGATGAAGTGCTAGATACTCTGTGGATTTCATATGTGTTTGTTATTTCATAATCGCTTTTAAAATCTCTTTGTTCACTTGATATGGCTCTTTTCAGAAATCACAACACGAGCAAACATTGTCAACATTTAATCAATTGGTGGTATAAAGTGGCACCACGCCACCTGGGGTCACTTCAGGGCCAATCATGGATTTCCCACTGATCTAGGTCAGCGCCAGAGCCTTGTGATGGGGCTGTTACCTCCGCCACGTAGCAACACTCAAATGAGTCCAAAGTTCTTGTTCTGTATTGTTTCTTTAAGATCCTTGAAACTATTTTTGGAATACACAGAAGAAATGTCTCTGCCATATGGTAATAATGACTACAAATTACTGACCTCCTAATAAGTGCTATCATAGGAAACACGCTTTATATTTTCTGTGTAATCCATACACCTTCCCATGTGGGTTTTTTCATAAGAGGCCCAGAGATTTCAGCAAGTTGCCCAACATCACACAGCTATTGAAAGAGTCAGAGGGCACCTGGGTGGCTCAGTTGAGCGTGGAACTCTTGATTTCCTCTCAGGTCATGATCTTGCAGTTGGTGAGATAGAGCCCCACGTGGAGCTATGCACTGATAGCACAGAGCTTGCTTGGGATTTTCTCTCTCTCCCTGTCTCTCTGTCCCTCTCCTGCTCGCTTGCCATCTCTCAAAATAAATAAACTGAAAAAAAAAGTCAGGATTTGAAACTATGATTGCCTGATCCTACCAAGCATGCTACTTCCCAAGACACCTTTTCCTTTCTACTTCTTCTACGTGTCCGGTAAACTTTAAAAACAAAAACAATTTTAATTTTTATTATATATACCTATGTTTTTAAAATTAAAAGTTACAAAAAGTTATACAGGAATGTCTTCCTTCCACCTGTGTCCCTAGCTGCCCCATTCTCTTCTTCAGAGATGTTCTATGCTTCTATGAGTAATTATGTAGATATATCTCTCCCCTCCTCACAGTTTTCCTGATATAAATGGTAACTCATACTATGATGAGTTCTAAAAGGCATTCTCTTGGGAAACTAATTCTGAGATGTTTACTTTTGAGCTCTTTTGTTTAAAATAGTAGTCTATATACACAGCTTCAATTGAATACAAAAGAGTGAAAAAAACAAGTCTCTCTCCCTCTAATCCTTGAAATTCCTTGTTTCTCGATCCAGATTGACTCACTCTTACCAATTTCTTTTGTAACCTTCCAGAGACAGTTTTTTTAAATGAAAGCATATCTTTGTATCCTTTCCCCTACTCTTTTTGCTTATTTACACATGCAGTAGCATACTGAACACGTTGTTTCGCACCTGACTTTTTTCACTCAACCATGATACCTTGGAGATCATTCCATGTCAGTATGTATAATTCTATCGTATTCATTTTAACATCAGAAAGAATTCCATGATATGTATATACCATAATTTATTTCACCGGTTCTCTACATACGGACATTAAGTTGGTTCTAGTCTTTTGCTGGTATAAAGAATGCTTCGAGACTATTCTTTACTGTATGCGTATGTGAGAGAGTTTTTATGCAGGATGAATTCCCCGAAGTGGAATTGCTGGGTCACAGGGTATATGCCTTTTTTTCAATGGTCATTGCCAAATTACTCAGAGATTGCACAATTTACGTTCATCCATTAACATGTTTGGGAATATACTTTTCCCCCAAACCTCACCAGCGCAGAACTTTATCAAACTTCTGTCACAGTGGAGTTTCTATGTTTCATTCATTCATTCGTTAGTAGTTTAGGCAGAGCCCCTAATTATACCAACTGTATCATTAATGGTATACCAGATCCAGCAGTACATTTGGGGGGCTCTAGACTCTGGATGCCAAAAGCAAGCTGAATCTTTGATCACCTAATTTATTGAATACCTGCCCTAGGCCAGGCACTGAGGATACAAGGAGAAATGAGCAATGGCTGCACTCAAGGACTATAACAGTTCCCACAGTGTATGAAAATGGCTGCTAACACATTCCAGTTACTACTTGGAGAATGGATCCCAAATGTTCACTTAGGCTTAGGCTTAGGCTTCCACCAGAGCTTGCAAAGATGTGGGTGGTGGTTGTGCAATCCTTCCATTTAAAGTCTTTTATCTCCACTCTAGCATATGAATAAGACAGTTGCAAAGAAAAGAGAAAGCATTTGGCACACCTAATGGGAGGTACTCACATTTAATTGCAGTATGCACTCTGGCTCTAGCCGGGGAACAGCTTATAGAGTCTATTTTGTTGGTAGGTGTGAGAAGGTGTTTCTTTTGTTCTGTTTTTCTGTGTGTGGAGGGGAGGGCTTAAAGTTTTCTAGAAAAAATATATGAGAAACAGAGGAATTGTTAATTACAAAACCATCAGTCTAGGGGCGCCTGGGTGGCTCAGTCGGTTGGGCGGCCGACTTCGGCTCAGGTCATGATCTCGCGGTCCGTGAGTTCGAGCCCCGCGTTGGGCTCTGTGCTGACAGCTCAGAGCCTGGAGCCTGTTTCGGATTCTGTGTCTCCCTCTCTCTGACCCTCCCCCGTTCATGCTCTGTCTCTATCTCAAAAATAAATTAAAAAAAAAAAAACGTTAAAAAAAAATCAAAACCATCAGTCTTTGCAGATAATTCAAATAACTGTTGTCTTCCGGCTCTGCCTAAACTGACTATAAGAAAACCTATATTTAAGCTTACCATTATGTTTGTTGATTTCTGATAAAAATGTCAAAAGTGCCCATATGCAGATGGAAAAACCCAAACAGTGAAGAATTTGAGCATTAAACTCGGTCATAATTAGCCTATTGTACCTAATCAGTATGATGAGTTCTGAGCCTTGAGTACAGCCTCTCTTTCCCACCCTCCCTTTTCCTCAGATATAGCTTATACAGAATCACATTATGCTACTCTGAGATTACTCACCTTATCAACTGTCAGACGTTGATAAAGTCACACAGGGATTAAAAAGCCTCTGATTTCACTGCGTGTACCATCAGTGGTGCACCAAATCCGGGAGTACATTTTTGGGACTCTAGACTCTGGATGACACAAGCAAGCAAAATAATTCACAAGCTAAACCTTTGATCATCTTGTATCATTCTGTCAGCTGTTAGAAGCATCAAAGTTATTCCTACTGTGCCAACTGGGCTATAGTAAGAAACACGGAGATAGCAATGCTCTGGGAAACTTTTTGGTGTCTATTCCCTGGGACATCTGAATGAAGAGATTCTGAAGGATTTTAGAATCCTTCTGAAAGGTTATTGAGTAACACTTGCCAGTAACCTTTGTGAATGTGGTTGCTAGTTTTTCCCAAGAAGTCTTATTAAAAACTTAACCTAAAAATGGTCTACTTCACATCATTATCACTATGATCATAATCACAACTATTAACTAACATTTATTTTTTTATGTTTATTTTTGAAAGAGAGAGAGAGACAGAGTGTGAGCAGGGGAGGGGCAGAGAGAGAGGGAGACACAGAACCCAAAGCAGGCTCCAGACTCTGAGCTGTCAGCACAGAGCTAAATGCGGGGCTCAAACTCACGAACTGCAAGATCATGACCTGAGCTAAAGTCAGACACTTAACTGACTAAACCACCCAGCTGTCCCTTAACTAACATTTATTGAACTGTGTTTATTGGAAACTGCTGACCCTGAAGATATAACAGGAATAAGGCAAAGAAAATCAGGGGGCACCTGGGTGGCTCAGTCAGGTAAGCGTCCAACTTTGACTCAGGTCATGATCCCACAGCTTGTGAGCTCAAGCCCCATTGTGGGCTCTGTGCTAACAGCCTGGAGCCTGCTTCAATTCTGTGTCTCCCCCTCTCTCTGCCCCTACCCTGCTTATGTTCTCTGTCTCTCATAAATGAATAAATATTTTTAAAAGAATAAAAAAAAAAGAAAATCAGGAAAAAAATATACACCTTGAGAAAGCTTATAGTGCAGATAAAGATTGAAAGAGAACACAGAGAAATAAAAATGGCTGTACATAGCTAATAGAGTTATATGTACATTTTTAATGTTTTGTTTTGCATCATAAATTGTTGTTTTAATTTTTTTAATGTTTATTTTTGAGAGAGAGAGAGAGAGAGAATGAGTGAGGGAGGGACAGAGAGAGAGAGAGGGAGACAGAGAATCCAAAGCAGGCTCCAGGCTCTGAGCTGTCAGGACAGACTCTGACCCAGGGCTCAGACTGGTGCACCTAGAGATCATGACCTGAGCTGAAGTCCAATGCTTATCCAATTGAGCAACCCAGGCGCTCGAGCATCATAAATTGTTTTAAGCGTTATTTAAAAAAAATTTTTTAAACATTTTATTTATTCTTGAGAGAGAGAGTGAGAGTGAGAACGAGAGCAAGAGAGAGAGAGAGAGAGAGAAAAAATGCGAGTGGGGGAGAGGCAGAGAGAGAGGGAGACAGAGAATTCAAAGCAGGCTCCAGGCTTTAAGCTGTCAGCACAGAGCCTGACACAGGGCTCAAACTCACAGACCATGAGATCATGACCTGAGCCGAAGTCGAATGCTTAATTGACTGAGCCACCCAGGCACCCCTAAGCATTATTATTTTTAAAAAGTCATTTAAAATAGTACACTAGGAAAATCATTTTACAATCCTAAATTGGGATACTAGTCTCCAGGTTAACATTTTGGTACATATTATTTCAGGCTTTTTTCCTTTGTACTATCTCTTTATCTATATAAGGGTATATATATATATATAATTACAATATTTTAATATTAATTACTATTCTGAAACATGTATTTTTTTGCTTAATGTAATTTAAACAGGCTTCCACTGTATTATATATAGATTTACCTAATTTTTACAAAAATTATTGTTTAGAAATGGGATCAGCAAACTATAACCTGTAGATGGACCACATGTTTTTATAAATAGAGTTTTGTTGGAACACCCCATGCTCTTTTGTTTCCTTATTGTCTATGGCAAGTTTTGTGCTACAATTGTAGAATTGAGTAGTTGCAAAAGGGACTTCATGGCCCACAAGCCCAAGATATTTATCTGGCATCTTAAAAAAAAAGAAAGTCTTCAAGTTTGACTGTCGGGATATTTCATAATTTAAGCAATTGTCTTTTTTTTTTTTTTTTTTTTTTTTTGAGACAGAGAGAGACAGAGCATGAACCGGGGAGGGGCAGAGAGAGAGGGAGACACAGAATCGGAAGCAGGCTCCAGGCTCTGAGCCATCAGCCCAGAGCCCGACGCAGGGCTCGAACTCACTGACCGCGAGATCGTGACCTGAGCCGAAGTCGGCCGCTTAACCGACTGAGCCGCCCAGGTGCCCCAAGCAATTGTCTTTTGATTGACATTTCAATCATTTCTAATTTTCTGTAGTTATAAACATTCATAAAACAATAGTTTTATGTTGAGTTGTAAATATCTTGGAAGTCTGTCTTTGCATATTTGTGAATATTTACTGACATGCAGAAGTTTAAAAATGTCTTACATTGACATTGATATTAGTCCATCAGTCTTTTCCTTTATGATTTTCACCTTTAGTATCATGCATAGAAAGGTGGGTAGTTTACTTTTGTTAAAATAGTCAACCCAGAACTACTAGAAATGGGTGTGTGTGTGTTTTTGTTTGTTTTTTTCAGAATGTCTAACCCTCGGCTGCATTCTTCAATACTTGGATGGGTCTGTTTTTCCTCTTTCCATTTACATCAGGAAAACCACTCAAAAGCAAAGCAAGCAGAGGATAGCTGCTGCCCAGGGCTCAGCTGCCCTGTCCTGATTGTGCTCCAACTACTGGCAAGTGAGTTGATGTTTCCAGGCTCTGGCTGAACTCCTTTATCTCCCTGCTAACTCTGAAGTCTGACTGGCACACGGAAGTACCCTGACTGGGGGCCTGCCTGGCCTGGCTGTCTCACACTTGGCTTCCCCATTACTCTGCCTGTGCCCCTAGCTAGCCAGGCATAGCTCAGCTCTCAGTGTGCAACCTCTGGGACTCCATACTTGCTCATGCCTTCCAATTTGTCTCATACCCTTAACTGCAACTTTTTTTTTTTTTTTTTTTTTAATTTGAGGGAGAGAGAAAGAGAGAGAGAAGGAGCATGCAAGTAGGGGAGAGGAGCACAGGGAGGCGGGGGAGAATCTTGAGCAGGCTTCACAATCAGCAGACTCCATGCTGAGGGCAGAGCCAGATGTGGGGTTCGATCCCATGACCCTGGGATCATGACCTGAGCCGAAATCAAGAGTCGGAGGATTGACCAACTGAGCCACCTAGCACCCCTAACTGCAACTGTTTAACCCCTGGCTTGCCTTCTTTGTTGTGTGGTCACCAACTTGGAAAGGCTAACAGAATCATTGCCAAATTAAATTCCTCTTCAAATAGCTCTCAGTATATGGGGTTTGTATACATGTGTTGTTACTCAAGAAAAAAAATCCATTACGTAAGGAAAATCCAATTAGCCCTCTGAAACAAAGCCTCACATGTACTTCAAAATCCTGAATTAAATGACAGCAAACCTCAAATACCATCCAAAAAATATCGGGGAGCACCAGTGAGAAAGGTGAGAAGGACACGTCTATATTAATAAAATTAACTCTTAAAATTAGCTGGTTTAAAAAATTTTTTTTAATGTTTTATTTATTTTTGAGACAGAGAGAGACAGAGCATGAGCAGGGGAGGGGCAGAGACAGAGGGAGACATAGAATCCAAAGCAGGCTCCAGGCTCTGAGCTGTCAGCACAGAGCCCTATAAGGGGCTTGAACTCACAAACCTCAGCATCATGACCTGAGCCGAAGTCAGACGCTTAACCGACTGAGCCACCCAGGTGCCCCCATTAGCTGTTTTTTTAAAAGTAATCTCTACACCCGATGTGGGGCTCAAACTCATAACCCTGAGATCAAGAATCAGATGCTCTCCTAAGTTAGTTAGGCGCCCCTACAATGAGCTCGTTTTTAGGGAAAGTTAACTGATTCTGAAGACCTAGAAGGGCTACAGCATAATAATTTATAGTACAAA
This sequence comes from Panthera pardus, assembly GCF_024362965.1. NCBI lineage: Eukaryota > Metazoa > Chordata > Mammalia > Carnivora > Felidae > Panthera > Panthera pardus. The sequence goes on from NW_026526721.1 coordinate 86,572,312, forward strand.
AATGGTATTTTCAATAAATTTTTTAAAAAAACTTTCTTGAAAGTTTATGAGAACTTACAGCCACAAGTTTTCCTGGTCTCCCAAGAATCCATTTCCCCCCACTGCACAGAATATCTTGCAAAAACATAAATGCATGGAAGAGCTATTTCTAAAGGGCAGTATTTATTTGTTTTAACTTCTCTTTTACCATTTACAACTCTCTTGCATTGAATCTTTTCAGAAAGATTTTCCAATTTCCTTTGCAAACTGACAAACATAACTTCAAAACACCTTGAAATTTGCGTACAAGCATAGAGCCATTACACTAGTTCTGGAGAGAATTTAGCTTTTAGAATTTTAGCTTATTAGATTTTAAAGACGAAGAATAGCAAACAACTATTCCACACTATTTTCTCACCAAACTCCAGCCCTCAGTTTCTTGCCTTTTCCTAACATTGGGAAGTCAAAACCTGGATTCTCCTCATTCTCTCCTTAGATGTTGTATTCATTTTCTATTGGTGCTGTGACAAAGTATCACAAAATTAATGGTTTAAAACAGCACAAATTTTTTTCTCTTACGTTTCTGAAGGTCAGAAGTCCAAAATCAGGTCTTAAGGGAATGAAGCAAAGTGTCTGCAGGGCTGTGTTCGTTCTGGAGGTTCAAGGGGACAGTCCACTTCTTGTCCTTTGCAGTTTTTAGAGGCTGCATATGCATTCCTTGCTCATGGTCCCATATCACTCTGTCCTCTGCTTCTGTCAACACATCCCATTCTCTAACTCTGACCCTCCTGTCTGTTTTTTAAGGTTTCTTGTGCCCACCCAGGTTAATCTCCCAATCTTTACCTTAATCACATCTGCAAAGTCCATTTTGCCATGGCAGGTAATGTATTCACAGGCTTCAGGGATTAGGATATATGGACATCTTTGGGGGGACCATTATTCTATCTATTATAGATAGAGTTCTAATGTAGTCAGATACTTGATCTGCTCTATAATTTTGCCCAGACTAACACACTAACAGAAAAACACCATTAATATTTTCTGCCTTTAAAACTGAAGTATAGGGGCACCCGGGTTGTTCAGTCAGTTAAGCGTTCAACTCTTGATTTTAGTTCAGGTCATGATCTCAAGGTTCATTAGATAGAGCCCTGCGCCAGGCTCTGCATGGACAGTGTGGAGCCTTCTTGGGATTGTCTTTCTCTGCCTCTCCCCTGTTCGTGTATACACCGTCTCTCTCTCTCCAAATAAATAAACATCAAAAAAAAAAAAAGTATAAAGACAATAGCTACACCCATGAAAAGAGACAAAAGGAGAGATTAGGGCAAATATACTTCTGTAATGACCTATTTCTGTAATTACACAACCACATGCCCTCTCTGCTAGCTCCCTCCTTTCATACCTTGGCTCCATCCACTATCATATCTCCTATGACTGGCCTTTAACTAGGATCTCCTTTTTGGGCAGTAGGAACTCCCTGTCCTAGGGTCAACAAGCTCCGCTACATCCTTGAACACAGTTTCCTTTAAATATAGTTCCTACTTCACTGTGATTGGGTTTTCCCCCAATACACTGTCACTTCCAAAGGAGTCCACTTCCCATCATGTTTCCTACCGTCTCTCCACTGCCCTCTCCTCTCAGCACTGTACCTTTTTTTGGAAGGAAACCCAAACCACTCACTTATACTCCTCTTCCCCCACTTTCCCTATCATCATCTATGGAACTCCAGAATATTCTCCACTTTTGTCGATCATTTCAGGATCTCAGTCCTTCTCTCTACCTGAAGCACTGCCATCAATCTCAACAGCCACATGCCAACTTTCCAACAGTCTGGCCTCACAATTCTTATTAGGACCAACATGTTCCCTAGCCTTCACATGCCTCCCCTCCTTGACAACTGGGTCCACTTAACCCTCACTCAGTGACTCAGCCCCAACTTTCCTTGGTCAAAGGCTTTAAGAAGCTCTGCATCATCATTTGGAAAGTTCAAAATCAAATAGACTTCCTTATAATTGAACTCTTATTTTTCAGTTCTAGGAACTAGGCTTTGACTTGATATCAAGAATTTACCAAGGAATAAAGATGTATTTATTTAAGATTTTATTTTTAAATAATCTCTACACACAATATGGGGCCTGAACTCACAAACCCGAGATCAAGAGTCACATGCTCTTCCAACTGATCCAGCCAGGTGCTCCCCCCATTTTTTTTAAGTTTATTTTTTTTTTAGTAATTGACCCTTCTCCCTTAAAACTGTGGTCCAGGGGTGCCTGGTTGGCTTAGTCAGTTAAGCGTCTGACTCTTGATTTTTCAGCTCAGATCATGATCTCATGTTTGTGAGATTGAGCTCCACGCTGGGCATGGAGTCTTCTTAAGATTCTCCCTCGCCCTCGCCCTCTGCCCTTTCCCCGCTTGTATGGGCATGGGCTCTCCCTCTCTCACTTCCTCCCTCCTTCTCCCAAAACAAAACAAAACAAAACAAAACAAAACAAACAAAACAAAACTTTCAGCCCAAGACTGGGGCTTCATCTGTGGCCAACTTTCCTAGTACCAAACCTGTCTCTTTATATTGTCTCAACTCTATGAATGTTACCTGGGTCTAGATCCCAGCAGCCGCGTTCACCCTGAGACTGACCATTCATCACTGGGGCTCTGAATTTTATAGGTTCAACTATTCCCTAACACTGTGTTCTGCCTGCTTGATGAGACTCTCTTTTGGTACCAACAGCTGGATCTTTATTCCTGGCACCTGCTCACCAAAGCAGACTGGTCCAACTTCAATTCAGTCTAGCTCACCAAGCTGCAGTGAACTTTTCTGTGACCAGCTATGGAAAGGAGATACAATAATACCCACCCCCACAGCTTTCTACCACTCTCTCACTCCTTTTAAACTAGATTTTCCATCTCCCTTTGTTCTCTAGTCTCTTAATATCTACTTTGCCCCACAGACTCTCTGCTTCTTTATTGCACCGCTCCCTCACTGCTCCAGGACGTTTCAACCATTTTAGATTCTCTCATGTCTTGATTTCTCTGCCATATTCTCTTCTGCCAGTATTCCAAACCTGGCTAGTCCCTGGGATAATCATTAAGACCATTTATAAAACTTTCAGTTCTCTTCCCTCCAGGTACCTGGTAGTGTCTTACTTCTCCATTCCTCTACTTTGGCCAATGAAATGTCAATAATTTTGAGAAGACATATCTCCAGGTAGAAGCTTTAAGAGATAGTGCTTCCTGGGGTACCTGGGTGGCTCAGTCAGTTGAATTTCTGTCTTCGGCTCAGGTCGTGATCTCATGGTTCGTGAGTTTGAGCCCCACATCGGACTCTGTGCTGACAGCTCAGAGCCTGGAGCCTGCTTCGGATTCTGTGTCTCCCTCTTTCTCTGCCCCTCCCCTGCTCACCCCCTGTCTCTCTCTGTCTCTCAAAAATATAAACGTTTAAAGAGATAATGCTTCCTTTGTCATGATCTCTTTCCTTTTGTCTATATTATAAGAAACATTCTCTAAAGTGGGGAAAGTGGTCCCAACAGACCAACAATGCATGTAACAACAGAAGAAATAAATCTCTGCTGTTTTAAGCCTTTGAGATTACAGGTGTGTCTGTTATTATAGCATAACCTAACCTGTCCTGAAAGATACTGGTCCTAACACCTGTTTTTTCCACTCCTGTTCTCAGTCTGTAGTGGACCTGGTTGTTTTGCCTGACTGGCATTCCTCTGAAAAACCACCCCTCCCTCACTTTGGGTCCATGTTATTCATGACTTCAGGGGTGATTCAGGCAATCCAACTGTCCCAGCCCCTTAGCCCCAGGGACTAGTTCAATGTTGGGCACCTTATCCAAGCTGGGCCAATTATAGTCTCTACTAGGTTTTGGCTGGAAAAATTGGGAAAGAAGTGCTCTTTCTGTGTGGGCTTTTGCTAAAGCAGCGAGACTATGTTTTTGGAGCTGCCAGTGGCTATCTAGGAAAGCAGAGCCAAACAATGGAGAAAAATGTACTTTGGATGACAATTATTTGAGGCCTTGGATTTAGCCTTGTCTTAAGACTTTCTTTAGACTTTTCCTGTTATATATGCCAATAGATTACCTTTAGACTCTAATCTAGTTTGAGTTGGGATTTCCTTCAATTGCAACTGAAAAAGTGCTGACTAAAATAGCTTGAGGCATTAATGGAAACATCAGAGCACCATAGAATTTTTCCTTGCACTTTTATGCTATAGACTATCTACTGAATTCTCATGGGGATGAGCAGTCTTTTGTTCAGCTTTGTTTACTTCCTATTATATTCTCATGGTGCCTATTTACCGAACACTTCCTATTCTCCTTAATTCCTTTCTTACTCTCCAAGATGAGCTGGCTTTTCACTTCTCTGAAATCAAGTTCATCTGTCTTAAACTTCCTCCACTTTAACACCATTCCTATATATTTTCATCTATTTATCTTTTTTCCAAAGATAACCACATCACTGGTTCCTCCGCTGGTGGCTTTTGTGTCATAGCTTTCCTCTTCTATCTCTGACCACTCCTGTGCCTTCACTTCCTTCGACTGCAGCCTGGTAAGAGCTATTCACAGCCTCTATCTTTCTTTTCTTGCAGTGCAGATTCCCAGATAGCTTTGGCTCTATCTGTCACCCACAAGCAAACAGCTCTCAAATCTATGTATTCCAGTCCAGTCCTGCTAGACTTTTGCATTCACAAGTCCCAGTTGGAAACGCACGTCGTACTCAACATGTCCAAAAGTGAAATTACTCTCCTGTCCCAAAATTCAAACTCTAAGTTATTCTGAGGCAATCATTGCCTCAGTTTCCCTTAAATGATCAAACTCCAGAAGGCAAGAAACAAAATGATGGAGAAAAATACACATTAAAGTAAGTTTTATGTTGCTGCTTCTTGTCCAGGCACATATATCAGCTCAGGACTCTCTGTTGAATGCCTGCCAGAGATCTGTTATTCATGACTTGGGTCTCAGTATTTCCTATCCCCAATGATATCCTTGGCACACGTGGAAATAGTATATCTTAAGCTCAGTGACCATTGCTACACAATTCCTTTGTAGTCCTCACAGCCCCGCTGGAAATTTCAAACATGCTGTTGTGAAAGTTTTCCAGAAACCTGTTTTCAGTTTCACTGTTTTCTTAGAGCATTCTCCCAGCCTTGTCCCAGACTCTATGACCTTGTTCCACTACTATCCTTTTGTATCAGGGCCTAACAATGTACAACATTATGTGAGCCTCAAATACAGATACATAAACCTAGAAGAATAATCCTCAACAGCAATAACCTACCCAGCCTCCCACCTTTCTTCTTTTTAGCTTGTTCTCTTCAGATGCTTCCGGTTTCCTTCCTGAAGGGCAGCATGGATCACATTACCCCTCTTTAAAAAGTTTAGTTATGTGGGCACCTGGGTGGCTGAGTTGGTTAAGTATCCAACTTCGGCTTACATGATATCACAGTTTGTGAGTTTGAGCCCTACATCGGGCTCTCTGTATGGCATCGGGCTGCCAGTATGGATCCTGCTTGGGATCTTCTGTCCCCTCTCTCTGCCCCTTACTGTCACACACACACACTCTCTCTCTCCCCAAAATAAATAAACATTAAAAAGAAAGTTAAAACATTTAGTTGTTCAAACTACAGGGTCCAATCCCAACTCATTTGCCTGGCATCTCAGACCATTTGGGCTTCCATAGCAAAATACCATAAACCAGATAGCTTATAAACAACAGAGATTTATTTCTCATGGTTCTGGAGGCTGAGAAGTTTAAAATCAAAGTACCAACAGGATTGGTATCTTTTGAGGCCTCTCTTCTTGACTTGTAGATAACCATCTTCTACCTCTGTCTTCACATGGTCTTTCCTCTGTGTGTGGGCGTGTCTGTGTCCAAATTTCCTCTTCTTGTAAGGACATTAATCATGTTGGATTAGGGTCCACCTTAAAGACTTCATTTTAACTTAATTACCTCTTTGATGAGCATTCATCAGTATGCTGGTTTTTAAAAGGTAGCTTTGACTTAAACAGGCGGAGATAAAGAATGCTGTAGGGATGCAATATTGTGAGCAAAGCCCAGAAACAAGAAAACTTCAGGGGATGCTGAGTGGCCAGTTTGGCTGGCTAGAGAACCAGGTGTGGGAAATGAGGACGGATAGGATGTGCTATGGGTTGAATTGGGTCCCCTCCAAAATTTGTATGTTGAAGTCCTAATCCCAGTACCTCAGAATGTAACTGTATTTAAAGACAAATTCTTTAAAGAGGTAATTAAGTTAGGGGTGCCTGGGTGGCTCAGTCGATTAAGCGCCTGACTTTGGCTCAGGTCATTAACTCACAGTTTGTGAGTTTGAGCCCTCCGTCAGGCTCTGTGCTGACAGCTCAGCGCCTAGAGCCTCATTGGTTCTGTGTCTTCCTCTCTCTTTGCCCCTCCCCTGCTCACACTCTCTCTCTTTCACTCTCTCTCTCTCAAAAATAAATAAACATTAAAAAAAAAAGAGGTAATTAAATTAAAATGAGGTCTTTTAAGGTGGGTCCTAATCTTAATACTAGTTATCTTTCATAAAGTCTTTACAAACACTGAATTAGTTAATGTTGAACCATTGCTACTAAAATATATACAAGGGGACACCTGGGTGACTCAGTTAGTTGACTCTTGATTTCGGCCCAGGTCATGACCCCACGGTTGTCGGATCAAGCCCCGCATCAGGCTCTATGCTGAGCATGGAGCCTGCTTAAGATTCTCTCTCTACCTCTGCTCCTACCCCCCTGCTTGCTCTCAACCTCTCAAAAAAAAAAAAAAAATTTAAGGAGACACAGGATTAGGTTCCCACAAACCTCCAGTCACAGTATCATCAACTGATTAATATGTAATCTTTTATGTGTGTTTCTGTTTAAAGATATCTTATTTAAAATATATTGTTGGGGCACCTGGGTGGCTCAGTCGGTTGGGTGGATGACTTCGGCTCAGGTCATGATCTCGTGGTCCGTGAGTTCGAGTCCCGCGTTGGGCTCTGTGCTGACAGCTCAGAGCCTGGAGCCTGTTTCGGATTCTGTGTCTCCCTCTCTCTGACCCTCCGCCATTCATGCTCTGTCTCTGTCTCTCTCTCAAAAATGAATAAACGTTAAAAAAAATAAAATAAAATATATTGTTGATTCATTAACATTGAACTAACAGTCAATGAACACATGCCTGAACAAAGCTTATGTAGCACATGTATTTTTTTCTGTAAGGTACATCACAGCCTTCTTGTGCTTATGAATACTGGGCAGCATTTCAGCACTATGCTCAGGAGCCATTTTAAAGAGCAAAATCACTGAGAAAAATCACAAAAATTGGAAAATGTGGCCCAAAATAGGTCTAAAAGGATTACTTGTTTATAGTATAAGCTGAAGCAAGAAGACAAAGTATCACCTTGTTAAAACTCAGCTGGGAACATGTCTTTCAGGTGACTCAGATTTTTCATTGCACTGCACACGTTGACCAATGACTGCAAAAGTGCTGTGACATTGATTTGGGGATTACCAACAAATTCTAGCAAGTAGATGAATTTGCAAATAAGGGATCCATAAATGAGAATCAATTGTACTATTAATTTCATTTTATAGATGGGGTGCCTGTGTGGCTCAGTTGGTTAACCATCTGACCTGGTTTGGGCTTAGGTCATGATCTTATAGTTCATGGGTTCAAGCCCAGCATCACGCTCTGCCCTGACAGTGTGGAGCCTGCTTGGGATTCTCTCTCTCCTTCTCTCTCTCTCTTTCTCTCAAAATGAGAAAGGTCTCTTTCTCTCAAAATGAATAAATAAACTTAAAAAAAAGGAAATATTTTATAGATAAAGAAACTAAGACTCAAACAGTTAAAATCTTAGACAAAGTTACAGTGTGTAAAATTGGCACATCCAGGATTCAAACTCCATTTTGTAGAAGAGGGAGTTGTTTTCACCTATACTGAGTCAGGATAAGATAAAGGGAGTTGAGGAAATCAGTAAAGCACATTAACACAGAGGCTGCAAGCAGCTAACAGTCTCTGCAAAAACTTGCCAGTTACACAAAGCACACTTTCTGGGAGTGGCAAAAGATACTACTGAAGAGCAATTTCACACTTTAAACAAAGACGATAGTTGTTAGAAGTACATTAGTAATACATTTATCTGATGGCCCCAGAGCCCAAGTGACCAAAATCCATAGCCTTTGTTTCTGCAGAGTTTATGTTGTCATCTTCTCAATACAATTCTGTTTTAAAAAAAGAAAAGAACATTCACACCCAGGCATTATGGGGTATACAAAAGAATAATCAGGGGGCATATTATAATAGCGCAATTCAAGGAATTAGTTGTCAAGTCTATAAAGGAGGTTTCATGCACCAAGAGCAAGCATTTATTCATCCAAAAAATCTACTGAGCTGCCACTGTGTACTGAATGTTAGGTTAGATACTCAACATCTGTGGTGAATATGAAACAGCTTCTGCTTTGGCCATAGTACTTGAGACGTGTACAGAATTTTGTGCACCCATGTGTGTGAACTCCTTGGCAATTCCTATCCATTTCCCTCTCCCTCCCATACCTAATGCATCTGTAGATTTGCGCTGCTGCTGAGAGCCTCCAAGGAGAACTCAAACCATTTCCACTAGGGCTGAGGTACATACATACAACAAATCGGCTGATCTGGGGATGTCAGAAGTTAATTACTAAGCAATTTCAAGACCCCTGAGAGGTACAAAGGGTCAGGGATGATAAGCTAGGGATCCTGAGAGTCCCAGGGAAATGGTGGCCTGGGCCACTTTAGGAGGATTCTTTCTCAAACCTGTCTTCGCTGAGCCACTACCCAGATACTCCGTGTTCCTGATTGTCTTCCCGTGTCACTGACTTCCTCCTTGTGGAACTCACCTCCTCTTTCCAACCTCCAAATAAGAGTCAGTCCTCAAATCTCTTTTCTTTTCTATCTCTTTGTACTCCTTAAGTAATCTCATCCAATCTCTGGTTTTAAATTCAGTCAAGGTACCAGCAGGAAATAGACAGCAAACTCAAACTTAGGTCATTCAAGCAGAGTCCACTTAAAGGACTGTTTACAAAAGTGTAAGGATATCAGTACTCTGCGACTAGTCAGGGGAGGAGCTGTCTCCATCCATGGGGGTGAAGGGAGGAAGCAACTATTGCATCTGAAGAGAGACAGCTGTGTGGAGACCTGCCTGACAAGGGCTGTGGATTTTCATGGACAATTTCAGACAATTGAGGGGGAAGTTCAGGGAGGGAGCAGGGCGAGTAAACTACCCCATCCTACTCTCCTCCCTTCTGATCTGTTGCTAGTCTGGCTGAATCCAGCTAGAAACCAGAAGGTTGGAGTCCATCCACTTAATTGATACTGGTTAGCCTGTATGGAGGCAGAGAGAAAGGTGGAGAGGCACACAGAATTTGGAAGGCCTACAAAGATATCGTGAAGACCCCCAAGTTTGTATAGCTCTAACCCTACCTAACATTTCAAGTTGAATCACAATGGCCTACTTGAACATCCTCACCTGAATTTTCACTTGATTTTCCCCTGCCTGGCCTGGTCCCCACCTATCCTATTCCTTCCCCAATCCCTTCCAGTTCTATTACCATTCACTTGGTTGCTGAGGCCCAAACCTCACTTTCACCCCCAAATTGTTTATTTCTCTTACACCCAATCTATGAGCAAGTTACATCAGCTGCACTTTTAACAAGTGTCCGGAATCTGGATACTTCTCACCACCTCCACTACCTCTACCCCAGCACATACACACATCATGTCTTGCTTGTATGAGAGCAATGGACTACTAACTGGTTTCCTACCCCACTCTTACCCCCACTAGGGTCTATTCTACTTTTGGCCCCACTAGGTCTACGTAGTCAGTGTCTATCCCTTTACCCCACTTGTATTTTCTTCCCAGCAACTATCTTCACTTAAATGCCTGATATATGTCCATTCCTTGTCTGTTTTTTGTCCTTTTCTCCATTAAAGTGTAGGCTTCACGAAGGCAGAGATCTTCTCATCTACTGAGTTATCCCCTCAGTTGAATAGACTATTTCTTGAATGAGAAAATGGATAATGCTTCCGTGGAAGGCACTGCTAAGAGAATGAGAAGACACATTGCAGACTGGGAGAAAATGTTTACAAAAGACACATCTGATAAAAAAAAAAAACAAAACTATTGTCAAAAATATATGTAGAATCTATAAAATTTCAACAATAAGGAAAACAAACTGCTTGATTTAAAAAATAGGCAAAAGTCCTGAACAGACTATATCACTAAAGAAAATATACAGGTGCTTTTCCCATTCTCCATCATGGCACAGATCAGGAAAAAGAGAACCCCATGGCACAGATGAAAAAGAGAACCCCATGTGGGAACTTTGCATCCACAAACTGCCGCAACGTCTGTGTTTGAGAGAGTGGAGACAGACTGATCCTGGCAACCAAGGTGCTGGAGCAGCTCAAAGCCAGACCCCTGCATTCTCCAAAGCTAGATATACCATCAGATCCTTTGACATCAGAAGAAATGAAAAGATTGTTGTCTACTGCACAGTCCATGGGGCCAACGCAGAAGAAATTCCGGAGAAAGGTGTAAAGGCATGAGTGTATGAATTAAGAAAAATAACTTCTCAGATGCTGGAAACTTTGGTTTGGGATCCAAGAACACATTGATCTGGGAATCAAATATGACCCAAGCACTGGTATCCACAGCCTGGGCTCCTATGTGGTGCTGGGTAGGCTGGGTGTCAACACTGCAGACAAGAAGTAGGGGACAAGCTGCCAATCACAGATTTAGAAAAGAGAGAGTTATGTGCTGGGGCTCCTGGGTAGTTTGGTTAGTTAAGCATCTGATTCTTGATTTTGGCTCAGGTCATGATTGCAGGGCTGTGAGATCAAGCCCCTGAGCATGGAGCCTGCTTGGGATTTTCTCTCTCCCTCTTTCTCTGCCACTCCCTCCCTCTATCTCCACTCCCTCTCGTGAGCTCTCTTTCCCTCTATCTCTTTATCTCAAAATAAATAAATAAACATTAAAAAAAAAAAGAGGAGGCCATATGCTGATTCCGATAGAAATATGATGGGATCATCCTTCCTGGCATATAAATTCCTATTTCTATCCAAAAGGCCCATAACATTTTTTCAATGAAAAAAAAAGAAGATATGCAGATGGAAGATAAGCACATGAATATTATATTATAAGCACGCTGAATATTATATGTCATTAAGGAATTGCAAACCACTAAATACCCATTAGTATGGCCAAAATCCAAAACACTGCCAACACCAAATGTGGACAGGGATGTAGCGTAACTGGAACTCTCATTATTGCTGGTAGGAATGCAGAATGGTACAGCCACTTTGGGAGACAGTTTAATGGTTTCTAACAAAACTGAATACACTCTTACCATACGATCCATCAATTGCACTCCTTCAAATTTACCCAGATAAGATGAAACTGAAGTCCACACAAAAGTTGCACACAGATGCTTATGGCGGTTTTATTCGTAACTGCCAAAACCCGAAAGCAACCAAGATGTAAATGCATAAACTGCCGTACACTTAGACAGTGGAGTATTATTCAGTACTAAAAAGAAATGAGCTACATCAAGCCACAAAAAAAAAGAAAATATGGAGGAAACTTAAATGCATATTACTAAATGAAAGAAGACAGTTTGAAAAGACAACATACTGTATGATACCAGCTGTATGACATTCTGGAAAAGGCTAAACTATGGAGATAATGAAAGGATCAGTGGTTGCCAGGGGGTAGGGGTGAGGGAGAGATGAATGAGTAGCATAGAGAAGATTTTTAGGGCAGTGAAACTATTCTGCATTACACTATAGTGGTGGGTATGTACCAATATACTACATTTGTCAACACTCAGAGAACGTAGAACAATACTAAGAGTGAACCCTAGTGTAAATTACGGGCTTTGGGTGATAGTGTAGTTTCAATGACTCCAACAAATTTACCATTCTAGTTTGTGATGTCAGTAGTGGGGGAGATTGTGCATGTGTAGAGGGCGAGAGTATATGGGAATTCTCTGTACACACGTTCTGCTCAATTCTGCTAAGAACCTAAAAATACTCTAAAAATAAAGTCTACTTAAAAAAAGAGGAAGAGTATGTAGAGAGACCCTGGAGAAAAGGGGACCATAAATCTAGAAAAAACTGTTCCACTAAACTCGGAAAGTAATCAGAACCCTGAAAAAAAAATCCTGGTTTGGTACTCTTGTAAGAATGCAGTACATATGGGGATGCAGAAGGGGGAGAGGGGAAGGTATTGTATTGTTTCTGTAGCTTAAAACAGAAAAATCATAGCTGATTGGTCCAGATTGCATTACAAACCTACTTCATGACTTACTCAGGGGAATGGATGACAAGAAAGGCTAAGTCAGATTCACTTGCCATGGACTGGGCTGATCAGTCTTGGACACCAGTAGGGCCATCCTTAAGGCTGATATCCTGATACATCCATATATATTGTTACAGAACCACTGCTGGACTCCCCAAGTACCTGTCTGCTGCCAGTTATGTTTACCCATGCCATGTTCCCTGGACCACCCTTCATCATCCAGCTACTCAAAGAGAAGTTTTTAGCACCCAGCTTGGCTGCTATGGCTGACTTGCAATTTGATCAACTCGGCTACACCGTTAACAGTTGTATTTTGACCAGGGTCAGCTTCATGAGTATGCAACCTGTGCAACCAAATGGACCCTGCACTTAGAAGGGCCCTACACTTAGTTTAATACTTCACTGCCACCATCTTGGAATTCTTAATCAATTTTGAACAAGGGCCTTGTGTTTCACTCAGCCTCAAAAATTATGCAGCCTGGGGGCACTTGGGTGGCTCAGTTTGTTAATCATTCCACTCTTGCTTTTGATTCAGGTCATGATCTTCCGGTTCGTGGGTTCAAGCCCCTTGTCTGGCTTTACTCTCACAGCACAGATCCTGCTTGGGATTGTCTCTCTCCCTCTCTCTCTGCCCCTCTCCTGCTCATGTGTGCGTGCATGTGCTATTTCTCTCTCTCAAAATAAGTAAACTTTAAAAAAATTATGCAGTCTGTTTTGATTTTGCCTTTCATCCCCAGAAATGGAGTATTATGATTACATGTTTGAAGTAGGGGAAAGCTAGAACAGAGCAGAAGTAAATGCTAGATATACTAATATTAAATGTCACTGAACATGTGTACTTATAATTTGAAAGATGAATGAAGTCCTTGGGACAGTTCAGGGGAGGATGCTCTTAGAAGTAATAAACCCTAATACAAAGGTCTAAAAAATACTTTCAGAAATAGAAGAGTGGTTGTCTAGGGAAGGTGGTTGGGGTGGAATTGAATGGGAAAGGTATATGGGCCCTGAATGGGTTGATAGTAGTGTTTTATATCTTGATAGAAATTTGTATGTGTTTTTCAAAATTCAGCAAATGTACATTTAATATTTGTGCATTTCATTGTTTATAAATGTTATATCAAAAGAAATGTTGAACTGTAGTTAATGATATGCATATTGAGATATTTAAGGGGAAGTATACTCATGTCTGAAATTTTGATGTGGAATGCATCAAAAAATAGATGGCTTGGGGGCACCTGGGTGGCTTAGTCGGTTGAGCAATCAGCTTTGGCTCAGGTCATGATCTGGTGGTTCATGAGTTCAAGGCCCACATAGGGCTCACTGTGTCAGCCTGTCAGCGCAGAGCCCACTTCAGATCCTCTGTCTCCTTCTCTCTGCCACTTCCCCACTTGGGCTCTGCCCAAAATAAATAAATATTTTAAAAAATACATGGCTTAAGGTATGGATAAGGGGATGGATATATGGATGGATGGAGAGAGAGAGAGATAGATAAAAGGAATATGTATGTAATAAGGCCAGAAGAGTAGAATGGTGATGACTCTGGGTAATCAGGTGATGAATATACAGGTGTTCACTGTAAAATTCTTCCAACTTCCTATGCCTGAACCTTTTCATATTAAAATGTTAAGGAAAATACTTTTAGAAGAAAAGATCAGCTTCCTTTTTTTTTTTTTTTTTTTTTTTTGAGATTTGCTAGTGCCATTTTTATGGACTTGTCAGTTATTGTGAGACCTAACATCTAAGCTAATAGCTGAATTGTATTTTGCTTAAATTAAAAACTCAAAGATACTCTTTTCAGATCTCACAATCTTAAGTTTATGAAGAATGTTTGTAAATGGAAGATTGCTTGTACTCATCTTAAAGCCATTTAGTGTCTGTATGAGCCTAAGAATTCGAGGTCCTCAGAATGATCTATAATGCATAGAGTGTATGCTCTCAGCAGTGTTTTTCCTCTTTTCTTGACGTCAGTTGCCATTTGTAAGGGTTGCCAAGGTAATGACCAGACACATCTAAAGACAAGCCTACAAGAAAGGACAGCATACTTATTTTTTCCCTTTTAGCATCAAATATATTTAAAATTCATAACACATTCAGTTTGATGAAATTCTACTTCACAGAGAACCAAACTTCACAGTACAGAAAAGAGTTCCCCCTCCCTTGTCTTTTCAGCTCTGCCTTAAAAGACTGGATTTTCTCAAAAACTGCACATATAGGCTTTTATATATGCCACAGTTTTCTTTTTTTTCTTCCTGGGAAAAAATGTGAGGAGGTACGGTTGTATTTCATAAAATCATTTTGGCAAAGTCAATAGAAAGATCTAGCATACCTCAATGGCAGGCATGGGAAAAAATTGGGATCTGTTAACAAAAAAAGGAATATTTCATGTTCTCTGGAAAGTAGTTGATTTTTAAAAATAAATTAAGAAATAATACTTGGGATTATCAGTCAACATGTTTAATATGTTTCTAATGGGACAGACCTGTCACAGCACACTAAGTTTTATGTCAATACAAGTGTAAGATTTACAACTTTACACATTAATAAATATGTTTTTATTTTGTGGCCGCAATAAATAAACCATTCTGGGTTGAGGAGAAACCCCATCACAGTTAAGGTGAAATTCATTCTGTTTTGAAATGAACGCAATCTAATATTAGAAAATTAAGTTCTAGCGTGCCCATCGATATTCTATTTCTGTTGGTGACTCATTTCAAAGTAAGTTCTTATTATTGTACACTCTTAAGTAAGTATGCTTTGGTGTTATTGAAATTCATTTATTTACATTTCAAATGAAATCTGAAAACATTAAGCAAAAGTTGTTTTCTAAGGAAATCTTTTGGAAAATACAGAAGTTGTTTTATGTTTGAACGAATATTTAAGAATTGTTTATATGAAGGGCACCTGGGTGGCTCAGTCCAGTAACTGTCTGACTTTGGCTCAGGTCATGATCTCATGGTTTGTGGTTTGAACCCTGTGCCAGACTCTCAGCTCTCAGTGCAGAGCCTGCTTGGGATCCTGTGTCTCACTGTCTCTCTCTTTCTCTGCCCCTCCTCCATTCTCTCTCTCTCTCGCTCGCTCCCTCACTCACTCTCGCTCTCTGTCAAAAATAAATACTAAAAAAAATTTTTTTAATAAAAAAATAAAAATTATTTATATGAGATACAGAGACTCTTTGTTCTTGAGTTTGCTTGCCTCTAGGATGTGAACCATAGAGGATCAGAAATATACCTGTCCTCAAACACCCTAAGATTCTCTTAAGAGCCCATTATGAATTTCATGATCAAATATATTTACCTTTTTTTGAGACAATTTCTATTTTCAGCCTGAGCCATTTCCTGGAGAGAAGATTCCATAGATTTAGTACCAAGTGTGTAAGATTATAACATACCTCTTTTCAAGCTTCAAATCATGTGCCCTTTGGGTATAGAGTTTGATGGAAAATTCTGTCTCCATTGACACGGGCCACTGCTTTCCTCACTTCATAGGACTGAATCATA
This sequence comes from Panthera pardus, assembly GCF_024362965.1. Lineage (NCBI taxonomy): Eukaryota > Metazoa > Chordata > Mammalia > Carnivora > Felidae > Panthera > Panthera pardus. The sequence continues at coordinate 86,588,109 of NW_026526721.1, forward strand.
CCACTTTCCTGAGTCTCTACCACAGGCCCACGACTCAGAGTCCAAACCCCTGGAGGTCATTCTCTATCCTTTGGTCATTTTGGAATTTCTGCTTTGGATCTTCCCCAGCTCCATGATGTCTTCCTTGAGAGTAATCACTATTTTATGGCGTGTAAAATGGATTTCAGGCTGATCCTTAAAACAAATGAGTGGATTAATAAATGTCGAATGGTAAAGTCTCCATGGGGTGGAAGCAGCCGGTGTGGGAAATGGGTGAGGAGGAGACAGTTACAATTCAAAATACCCACTGGATTATGTTACCTTTCTCAAATTTTCTGAACCTCTGTTTTGCTCGAATTTTAAGGGTAAGAAACATCTGCAAATGAATCCCTTATGAGCAACTCTATGACAGGTAATCAGTCAATGACTATTAACTGAGTCCCTGCTTTGGTGCCTGGCACCACACTGGGATATTACAGTATCTGTGCCCTCCTGTGATTTCCCCAAGTATCAAGCTTCACTCTTTAATGCAGGCACAATCCGCCCCTCCCTAAGTTCCTATCCCTCACAAATTCTCCCCAGCTTTGTGTTCTTTTTTCTAACTCTCCTTGCAGTGATCTGCTCAGACCTCCTGCCTTGTTTCACCAGCACCAGCACCAGCTCTGCACTTCCCGCAGCACACCTGCCCTATTTGCTTAATTCTGGCACTTAATTCTGGCTATTCCCGCTAAGAGAGCCACTTCCTACTTGCCCGAGCCTCAGAGATCAACCCTGCCTCACCTTCCTCCTCCATCCCAGCTTTCTCCCCAGAGGAAAAGATTACACTTGTTAGCTTATGCCAGATAGACTTAAAAAGTAGAGGGGGAGTTACTGAGCAGAACTCATAGAGCATTAATACTGGAAGCAGAATTAATTAATTGTGTGAACTTGGGCAAATTACTTAACAATTCTGAACATGTTTTCTCTTCAGTAAAATAGAGGTTATAATGCTCACTTCCCTGGTTTACTGGAGGGATTAAATAAGATAATATATAGAAAACCTTACACATAACAGGCATTTACTTATTTATTTATTTATTTATCATAACAGGCTTTTAAAAAGATGGTAGCAGACCCATTCAGTAACACGTATGAAATGCTTTCTATTTGCCAGGCATTGTGCTGGCAGTTGATAGCTGAGTAGATGTCCTCTCCTCCAGGGACTTGCAATCTAGTCAAGAAGACAAACATGTATATAACCATTTAGCGATATGTGACAAATATTGAAAGGGTCATATATCTGTGAGAAGTCCTTGACTCTGCCTGGAAAGGTCTGGAAAGACCAAATCCTTGTTTTCAATTCCTTGTAGGAACAGTGAGGCAAAGAGAAAAGTTTTTACACTGTAGATCTAGCCAGGGTTGAAAACTGGTGGTCTATGGGTTATATTAGGACTACAAATTTGTTTCGGTTCATCCATACATGGTTTTAAAAATCAAGATGATCTCACAGAAAAGTCCAGAATTATGAATTTTCTGAAAAATTACAAGATCTGGAAATTCTGGACCCAAATCAACTGGATCTAAACTAGCTGCTTTCAGTTTGTTTTATAACGAAACCACTTGACCCATCTGTTTGACCTACTTAGCCTCTGTAGGCATTTGAGATTTCAACCCTTCAACCAGGCAGACTTGGGTCCAAGTCCCGCTTTTACCACTGACTAATTGTATTGCCTTCAGCAGCTGACTCTCCATTATCTGTCCCTTTAATGGGATCATCAACACCTTTTCCTCTTATAGAAAGTGGATTCTAGAAGAGCATGTATTTGAGCAGTGTTTGTCAAAATGTGGTCAACAAACAATGTCAGTATCGCCCATAACAGTGCTTCTAAAAATTTACCTGGGGGCACCTCAGTGGCTCAGTTGGTTAAGTGCCTGACTCTTGATTTTGTCTCAGGTAATAATCTCACAGTTTGTGGGATGGAGCCCCTCAACAGGTTCAGCATGACAGCATGGAGCCTACTTGGGATTCTCTCTCTCCCTCTCTCTCTGTCCCTTCTCCACTATCTGTCTCAAAATAAATAAATAAACATTAAAAAAAGATAAAAATATATCTGCATATTCTGCAGACCGTGGACTTCCAAAGTCATAGAGGTGTGTCATCTACCACAATCCAATACAGTAGTCACTAATCATACATGGCTCTAAATTTAAATGAATCAAAATTTAGTTCCTCAGTCACACTAGTCAGATTTCAAGCTCTGAATAGCCATATGTGGCTTGTGGCCACTTTGCTGGACAGTGCGGCTGTAGAACATTTTCATCATCATGGAAAGTTCTATTAGTGCTGTAGACAACATTGTCTAATAAGTCCACCTGAGATCTCCTGGTGGGGATGTAATTTTGTTTGATCTGTTCTGTTTGTTAGTTAGGGTTCCAAGCCTTTAAAAGTAGATGTTAATGGAGAGCGAACTAATGGTTGCCAGAGCAGAGGTGAGGGGATGGGCAAAATGGGTGAAGGAGTGTGGGAGGTAAAGACTTCCAGTGACAAAAAGAATAAATCATGAGGATAAAAGGTACAGCATGAAGAATATAGTGAATGGTATTGAAATAGTGTTGTATGGCACCAGAAAAACAAATAATACAGTTAAGAAAATGGGCAGAAGACATGAATAGATATTTTTCCAAAGAAGACATACATATGGCTAACAGGCACATGAGAAGATGCTCAACATCACTTACCATCAGGGACATACAAATCAAAACCACGATGAGATACCACTTCACATCTGTCAGAATGGCTAAAATTAACAACACAGGAAACCATAGATGTTGGCAAAGATGCAGAAAAAAAGGAACACTTTTGTACTGCTGGTGGGAATGCACCTAAGAGTTTATAGCAGCATTACCAACAATAGTTAAACTATGGAAAGAGCCCAAACGTCCATTTACTGATGAATGGATAAAGAAGATGTGGCATATATCACACACACATGCACACACACACACACACACACACACACACTGGAATATTACTCAACCATCAAAAAGAATGAAATCTTGCCATTTGCAACAATGTCGATGGAGCTAGAGTATATTATGCTAAGCGAAATAAGTCAGTCAGAGAAAGACAAATACCATATGATTTCACTCATGTGTGGAACTTAAGAAACAAAACAGATGAACATATGGGAAGGGGAAAAAAAGATAGAGGGAAGCAAACCATTAAAAAAACTCTTAATGTGGGGCGCCTGGGTGGCGCAGTCGGTTAAGCGTCCGACTTCAGCCAGGTCACGATCTCGCGGTCCGTGAGTTGGAGCCCCGCGTCAGGCTCTGGGCTGATGGCTCGGAGCCTGGAGCCTGTTTCCGACTCTGTGTCTCCCTCTCTCTCTGCCCCTCCCCCGTTCATGCTCTGTCTCTCTCTGTCCCAAAAATAAATAAAAAACGTTGGGAAAAAAAAAAAATTAAAAAAAAAAAACTCTTAATGATAGAGAACAACCTAAGGGTTAATGGAGGGAGGTAGGTGGGGGATGGGTTAAATGGGTGATCGCATTTATGATGAGCACTGGGTGTTTTATGTAAGTGATGAATTGCTAAATTTTACTCCTGAAACCAATATTACACTATATGTTAACTAACTAGAATTTAAATAAAAGATTTGAAAAAAAACAGTGTTGTATGGTGACAGATGGTAGCTACACTTGTGGTGAACATAGCGTAATGTATGGACTTGTCAAATCACTATGCTGTATACCTGAAATTAATGTAACATTGTGTATCAACTACATTTTTTAAAAAACCCTCAAAAAGTAGATAATGTCTAGAAGTTGTTAAGTTGCAAGTTATTTTTGTCCTCTAGAGATAAAAATGATTTATATACGATAGAAAATTGGGGCGCCTGGGTGGCGCAGTCGGTTAAGCGTCCGACTTCAGCCAGGTCACGATCTCGCGGTCTGTGAGTTCGAGCCCCGCGTCAGGCTCTGGGCTGATGGCTCGGAGCCTGGAGCCTGTTTCCGATTCTGTGTCTCCCTCTCTCTCTGCCCCTCCCCCGTTCATGCTCTGTCTCTCTCTGTCCCAAAAATAAATAAAAAAAAAACGTTGAAAAAAAAGAAAAAAAAAAAAAAAGAAAATAACCCTAAATGTTTTAGTTTTATTGCTCTGTAGAACATTAGTCAGCTCTCTATTCTCTGTCTTTTCAATCTTGTCAGCATTCTTTTCTTCCATTGATCTCACACACACACACACACACACACACACACACACAATCTTGTATCCTCTCCATTGAACCAGCTAGTTCCCTCCTAAATGAGGCAAGCAAATGTTGGACATTATATGTTTGTATAAAGATCATTTTTCTAGTTTTAAAAATGTGTACTTTGACAGGGTCAAACTTTAAATTTATACTTCAGGCGAATGATTTAACGTGAAAAGTTTCAGTTTGCTCACTTATAAAATGAGGAATAATTTCTAAAACAGGGACTTTCCGCATTGGGTTCTTGAGACTTAAATGGGATGACAAATACTAAACAATTATTATAGTTCTTGGCATGTAAGAACGGCTAAATAAATGTTAGGTATTATGATTATTATTTAAGAAGACTTCATCAACAGTATTTCTAGATGTCTAAGCATCTCAATTTCTACTTTCATGTAGTTCCCTTCAAATGCTGGAAGTTGCAAATGTATTCTGGTCACAATGCCTGTATCTCCCAACTCTGGCTTCACTCCATGTGCACTCAGCACCTTTTCATCTTTTGTGCAGGAACAGGAGAAGTTTTCTGGCCAATATCTGGCTTCAAATTGTGAAAGAAAGTCTTCCAGGCTGAGAGCAACTAAAAATTCGGTGCCCTGCTCAGCTCTCCCTCCGCCTTCTCTACTCCTTCCTGCCAGCAGAAGTCACTGACTCCCGGCTTCCTGCCTTGCACTATAAACACTCTCTCCAGCTGCTGCCTGCATTCACTCAAGGTTTAACTATTTAATTGCTAATGACCCTTTTTCCAGAGCAATGCACATACAACATTCTTATTCTCTGGTTGGAGAAATATTCACAGAACTTCTCTCCTCTTTCCCTTAAGCCTCCTTATGCATTCTATCACGACCATTTGTACTGGTCATATATAAAAGCAAATTTTGTTGTTGTTAATTCTGGGAATGATGCCAAAAATAGTTTTTCTATAGTTCGGTTTATGGAGGATCATCTATGTGTATAACACTGTAATTTATCTATCCTGTAAGGAACTACGCAATAAGGAAAAGAGAGAGGAAGATTTTGTTCTCTGTTTTTCAAAGTTTACACAATCGGACTAAGAAAACTCAATCTAGAATATAACTTGACAGGGTCTTGGCACAGAAGCACAGTTCAGATTTGCAATAAAGATAAAAAAGACAGTGTCGAGTTAGGGATGGAGTAAAATAGAGATGTCCAGGAGAGAGATGGGCAGACCATGTTAACAGAGCTTTACAGAGCAGCCCTCCAGGGTTCAAAGGGTAGCTTTCAGCTTTATAGACCCAGAAACTCCATTTTTGGTTTAGCCATTACACTCTTATGAGGAAGTTTGCTCAGATATCTGCAAATTGGAATGTAATGTGTTTTTATCTTCAGTGATATTGGAGTGAATAGAGGTAAAGAAAGCTTGACTTCAGCTTGAAGCCAAATACTCACAGGACCGCAGGTAACACTTAGTTTCATCACAGAATTTATATTCTACTTACATTCTGAGTTGCACCTGAAAATAAGCAAATTGTCCTCAACACATTGTCAAATGGCAATACTTCCTATTAGAATGTTAATAATATGGACATGTATCTAGGTATTAAGTAATTCCACTTGTATCAATTTCAGTTCTGCATTTCTGAGCTATAAAACCTGGGGCAAGTTACTGAACCTCCCTGTGCCTGGCTTCCTCATCTGTGAAATGGGCATAGTAATAGTAACTACCTGATAGGACTGTTGTGAGGGTTAAATAAATCAATACATGAAGAGCATTTAGAGTATCTGCTACATTGCAAGCAGTTGGCTTTAACAGCTGCCTTAATTTTATTGTTGCTATTTTTATTATTAAATCATTTTACCTGAAATTACTCATTGTGCTGAGATCGTGACTTTTGAATGTTTGTATAGAAGCTAGCCTACTGTTGACGTGAATGGGGATATTCAATACCAGGCTGTCATACTGAGTAAAAGCAATGGAGTCCGTCTCTCGTGTTTCAGTGGAAAAGCAAAGTGTGAAGGCTTAAGAAAAATTCCATTACTTTAAAATATGATTATTCTAGGTCTGTTGTTTAGTAAGAACCCAGAAATGTTCTAAACCAAATGCTAAACTCTATGTATGAGTCTGCTAAGGCTGTCTCAACAGAATACTACAGACTGGGAGCTTAAACAAAAGAAATTTTGGGTTTTTTTCACAGTTCAGAAGACTGGAAGTTCAAGATCAAAATGTTGGCAGTGCTGGTTTCTTACTGACTTATAGATGGCCACCTCCTTGCTATTTCCTCACCTAACCTTTTCCCTGTGCACAAACACTCCTGTTGTCTCTTTACCTTCTTACAAGGACACCAGTCTTATTGGATGAGGGTCCCACTCTTATAACCTCATTTAGCCTTAATTACTTCCTTGAAGGTCCTATCTCCAAATATAGTCTCCTGGGGTTTAGGGCTTCAACCTGTGAATGGCGGGGAAGGTGGTGATGTCACAATTCACTCCATAACACTCTGCCTCATTCCCTTGCTTTGAAACTTTTAAGGTCTCCTTACTGGCTTCAGAGTAGATCCAACCTAAATCATGGTGCCTAAGGGTTACTTCCCACCACACTTCCCCATAGGCTCCTTCAATGCCTTAAGCAAAATGCATTATACATTGTTTTGTTTGAGGTATATTCCTTTTTGTCTGTACTCATGCTGTTCCCTGCTCCTAGAATGCCTTTCTCCATCTCTGTATGTCCACATCATAGCTACATCTCAGAAACCAGCCTAGATGCAGTTCCACCAGGAAGCTTTTTCCAATCCTCCCTGATGGAAATCCTCCTTTCTCAGCTCTCAAAGCTTGGTGTCTCTCTTTCATAACTTTACATTTTCTCCATTTTATATCAGTGCATGCCTCAGATCCTCTATGAGTTCCTTGGAGGCCAAGTGGTTCTGGCTCTTCTGTCATAATCCTTTCCCAGTACAGAGCCTTATTCTACATAGATGCTACAAAAGAATGTGTTGAATTAAATGTCAGTTGCATGCCAATGACAACCAGATAAGGGTAGACAGAGCATGAAGGATCAGGAAGAGTAAACACCAAACTTGAGCTGTGGTTATCCATAAACGAGTAGAATTTCAGAGGTCTTTCATTTTATATTTTCTTTATTTCTGAATCGTTTGAATTTTTATGCTATATACAAGTACATTATTATTTTTAATAAGAAAAAGTATAAAAAATTTCAGTCATTTTTTAAAAGAGGTGGGTGGGAAAGGAAAGATTGATGTCAGGAAACATGGCTATTATATCTACAACTCAGTAAGAGGAGGGCTTTGGGGGCACCTGACAGAGGTATGTACATGTACAAAGTGTCCATTGTAAAAAATAATCCACAAGGTTTGCAGAATTATTTGATTACCTAAAATACGTGCATGTACCACTGACGATAAATGCCTTAAACTTACTTTCTGGGGCACTGAAAAATTTTAAGTATGTGTAATACAATCCATTTTGAAATGTAATTTCTACCACAAATTGAACCTGCATTTTATCATTTCTTATTTTTCTCTTCTGGTCCTCACTGCCACATAGGAAGCTATGCCAGCATTCCAGAGAAAAAAAACCCAGAGATTGTTTTTGAAATTAAAAAGAATAAATATTTTGGTGATAACTGGTGAAGACACATTTGTAGGGTCAATAATAACATGTTTGGAAAAAAAGAAAGTAAAATATATTTCAGAACATACCTTCAGGCTCTTACACATACCTTTAGGGTTATCTACATGAAACTGAATTACACACACACACACACAACTCCTACTAAGAAAAGCTCTAGATATTTATGTTCATTATATTTGACAACGCATATGTGTAGAACCTAAAACTATGGTTGGTTACTTTTACTCTGCTTTGAACACAACATAGAAATGAGTCCAGAGAAAACATGAAGTGTGTTTTCCCAGAGTCCAATCCTGCCATCAGACACAGTGAATGTTGTCCTCTGGGAGAGAAGTAAGCCATTTAAATTCAGAGGACAGATCCTCAACACTGGCAAGCTATTTATAGCTCAAGCTGTAGCTTAATTTGGAATCCAACCAGTTGAGGTCTTGCCTTTTCCTTGGATTGATTTTTTTTTTTTTAATGGCAGGAGATATCTATACATATGGAAGAGGAGTTCTCCAAAAGTAGAATGTTAAATGTTCTTGAAGAATATGTATTTTAAAACTGGTTTTAAAAATGTTCATGTTAGATCTTTGAAAGTTTTTGTTTATCTGTATGCTGTTGTTGCTTCTAAATTCATGGTGTATGGCCTTAAAAAAAAGAAAAAGGCTCTTACTTGGCTTATTCAACCACAGGTCTGGGGGGATGTGCTGACCTGCATGGCTACCTGACAGGATAGCAACACTGCCTTGATCAGGTGCCTGGCCGGGGAGGGCTGACCAAAATAAAGATGTGGGGGAGTTTATTGGCTTCCAGGAGACTGTGCTACTCATGCTCAAAAGGATGTCTCTGGGCTTAAAGGGTAGCCAGATTCTGTCAGCCATGACGCTTTGGCTGCTGTAAGAATTCCTGCTCCTGACTGTCCATCAGGTAGTCTAACTTTGAATTCCAATTAACTCCAATTAAATCAAATTAAAAATGAATTTCCTCAGTCACACTAGCCACATTTCAAGTGCTCAGTAGCCACATGTGGCTAGTAGGCTATTGTATTGGACAGTGTGGAGCCTTTCTGTCATGACAGAAAATTCTATTGGACAATACTGGTCTACCCCAATGACAAAATAACATTAGTCAGTTCTGTGAAAACACTAGATAGGGAATCAAGAAACCCAGAATTTGGTCCTATTCCAGCTTCTACCCAGCATATATATAATGCTTACTATATAGCAAGTATTTTAAGCACTTTATAAATATTATTTAATCCCTATGATAACTTTGTGAGCTGATACAATTATCCCTATTTTCCAGATGAGGAGACTGAGGCACAGAGACATTAAATAACTCACTGAGCCAGTAAATGGTAAAGCCTGGATATGAACCCAAGCATTCTGCCTTCAGTCTGTGGTCTTAACCACTACTTAATGCTGCCTTTCTGAAAATTCATGTGATTTGGGGAAATTGCTTTACCTCCTTCATCAAATAAGGAAAGCAGAATGAATGCCTTCTAAGGTTCTTTCCACTGCCAAATGGTCTGGGATTCACTTAAGCAGTTGTTGTTGAGTGACTACTCTGGGTAGGGACTATATTAGATGCTGGATACACATGGACACACAAAGCTCACGTGGTTCCTGCTCTCATGGTGAGAGAAGCAGACATTAATCGAACAATAAATACATGGACGATTGCAATGGGGAGCCATGTGACAAAGGATTGGCTTTTGGTACTGAGAGTGTTTATTGAGATTTGACCCAGACAGAGAGGCCAGATGTGGCTCTTTTAAGCAGGTGGAACTTGGGCACTGCAGCCCACACCGAGAAGGGGAAATCAGGGAGCCTCCACCGTCCTGGAGACTGCCAACCAATGAGGGTCAGCTGTGCCCACGTTTCCCTGCAGTGGCATGGGTCTCTGTGGTTGGGGGACAGGAGTCAGAGGGTGAGGTTGGAGGCTGTGTGTGAGCAAGACCACAGAGAAACAAAATTTGCCCTCCCTCAAGGCACTTTTCTCCCTGGTTTGCCCAGATTCATGTCTCCTGGGCAACCAGTGCATGTGCCTACGTCAGAGTTAAAAATGGAACACAGGCTAACATCTGTAATGGGGACCAAAAATAATTTGGGTTTCAGCCTGTGCCCAGCTTACACCCAGTAGATAGTCGAGTTCATGCCTATGTCATCAATGTCAGTGTGTGCAAATGTACACAGAAACTCAGAAACTCGTTTTTTTTTTTTTTTTGAAGTTTATTTGTTTCTTATGCGAGAGAGAGGGAGAGAGAGAACGAGCAGGGGAGGGGCAGAGAGAGAGAGAGAGAACGAGAATCCCAAGCAGCCTCTGCACTGTCAGCACAGAGCCCCACGCGGGGCTCAAACTCACGAACTACAAGATCATGACCTGAGCTGAAACCAAAAGTTGGACACTTAACCAACTGAGCCACCCAGGTACCCCAGAAACTCAGAAACTTCTATTAGAGATTCACTTCAGGGCCTCTGACTATAGAGGCTTTGCTTCAGAAAGCGTACTGATTCTCAACTCCATAAGTGGGAAGTTCTGTTAAAGAAAAAAAATTAGGGGCACCTGGATGGCTCAGTCGGTTGAGTGTCCGACTTCAGCTCAGGTCATGATCTCATGGTTTGTGGGTTTGAGCCCAGCGTCGGGCTCTGTGCTGACAGCTCAGAGCCTGCAGCCTGCTTCAGATTCTGTCTCCGGCTCTGTCTGCCCCTCCCCCACTTGTGCTCTGTCTCTCTGTCTCTAAAATAAACATTAAAAAAAAATTTTTTTTTTAAAGAAAAAAAAAAGAAAAGAAATTAGAGGGGCACCTGGATGGCTCAGTCGGTTAAGCGTCCGACGTCCATCATTAGCTCAGGTCATGATCTCGGTTCGTGGGTTTGAACTCCACTTCAGGCTCTGCACTGACAGCTCAGAGCCTGGAGCCTGCTTTGGATTCTGCCCCTCCCCTACTCACGATCTCTGCCTCTCTCTGTCTCTCTCTCTCTCAAAAATAAATAAACATAAAAAAATTTTTAACTAAAAAAAGAAAAAAATTAAGGGGTGCCTGGGTGGCTTAGTCGGTTAAGCATCCGACTTCAGCTCAGGTCGTGATCTCACTGTTCGTGAGTTCGAGCCTTGTGTCGGGCTCTGTGCTGACAGCTCAGAACCTGGAGCCTGCTTCGGACTCTGTGTCTCTGTCTCTCTCTCTGTCCTTCTCCCTCTCGTACTGTCTCTTTCTGCCTCTCAAAAAATGAATAAATGTTAAATTTAAAAGAAAAAAGAAAAAAATGAAAAAGAGGGAAAGAAGCAAATAGGAGCCCCATTGTAAAGAGGTTGCTTTTCTTCCTCTCACTTTTCTACTGTGGGTTTTCCCCAAGGCCTGGGCCTCCATTTCCTTCTCTTCAGCAAATTCGTTCTGTTTTGTGGTGAGAGCCGGCTTCTCAGTAGCTGGTGCAAATGTAGACAGGAGGTCAACAGAAGAAATCATGCTCTGGCCTGGAACCTGGATAATAGGAAGAAAGATTGCCTTCTGAGAGTTAACTACCTGACAAAGGCAGTGGCTCAGCAGAGTGCGTGGTCCTGCAGAGATGACTTAATACCATGGTTGCAAACTCAGTACTTGCAAGGCTGGTTGAGACAGGGGACATGATCTCACGGTTTGTGAGATTGAGCCCCAAGTCAGGTCCTGTGCTGACAGCTCAGAGCCTGGAGCCTGCTTCTGATTCTGGGTCTCCCTCTCTCTCTGCCCCTCCCCTACTCACACTCTGTCTCTGTCTCTCAAAAATGAATAAATGCTAAAAAAAAAATTTTTTTAAAAAGTGGGGGACAGAAACTAGTGAACCAACTACTCAGAGTCCATGGTGAACTGGGGATTCTATGCTACTCCAGTTAATTGTTGTGCAATTCCTTATAGTTTTCTGGTCTTTTCTTTTTTTAATTTTTTTTTTCAACGTTTTTTATTTATTTTTAGGACAGAGAGAGACAGAGCATGAACGGGGGAGGGGCAGAGAGAGAGGGAGACACAGAATCGGAAACAGGCTCCAGGCTCCGAGCCATCAGCCCAGAGCCTGACGCGGGGCTCGAACTCACGGACCGCGAGATCGTGACCTGGCTGAAGTCGGACGCTTAACCGACTGCGCCACCCAGGCGCCCCTGGTCTTTTCTTTTTTTAAAGGAGAAGTCAGAAATCTGTATTTTTATGTGAAATGTGGGCAACTAATGTTGTACATTAAATGGTACAACAACACATTTACAGGGACAGATGTGGTCTTTTGCTCTTAAGACTTGATAGTCTCATCGTGTAGAAAGAAAAAGACTGCTCGCTGGGAGGGGAGTGGCCAGAACAAAAACATCGTGAGGAGGTGAACAGAGAGTGAACGGAGGTCAAGGGGCTATACTCCTGCAATACCAGATCAGAAGAGTGAAAAAGAATCCTCTCCACATAGCAGATACATATCGAGTTGAGTCACCTGTGTGGAAACGTCTGATCAGATGATCATGGCTTGATAACATCAGCCACTAGGATTATCCAGCAAACTCTACTCACTCTGGCTTGCTGCTCACCAGGCTAATTTTGCTTATAATTTGCTTTCCTCAGATCTGTCCACAGATAGAGAATGCAAATATAAATAGCCAGTTTATTTGGTAGTTTAACTTCACCTTCTAAAGTAATAGTCATTCTGATTTTACAAATTGACCTCTTTTGGTTAAACCAAGTGTGTTCCCCGGGGCCTTATCGCTTAAGACATGCTAGATAATTAAACTTCTATATGATGAATTAGTATATATATATACACACACACACATGTATCTCAGGTCCTAGATCTGGAATCACTCATTTCTGCATGGAGCCTTGGCTTCTTGAGTGGGAAATGGTATTTAAAGGCCACAATCTGTGCTGTCATTACATCTAGGCCTTTTCAGTGGTCAGAGCTATAAAATACATATTTCTGGAAATTAAAAAAATCACAGGCTCCTACTGATATTTCCAATTCAAATTTAACATTACAGGGGAGATATATATACTACTGTGGGAAATCTTGATTCCTAACAACACTAACATAGTTAACATTTGCTTTATCCTGCAATGTAAAAAATAGTTTCAAAATAATACTAATGTGACTGTTAACACAACTATTCAATGCATGCCGTTCATAATTTCTTTGCAGCTCTATTTGTTCTTAGAATACATCGCACTGAACATATGTATTAAAACTACAGTATTAATAACTTGAATTGTTTTCTCTGTGTAGTTCTATCACCAACTTGTTCTAGAGCTAAAAATAATGAAACGTTCATTTCAATTTTTAAAAACTTTTGGGGTGCTTTGGTGGCTCAGTTGGTTAAGCAACCAACTCTTGATCTGCTCAGGTTATGATCTTATGGTTTGTGAGTTCAAGCTCCAGATCGGGCTCTGCGCTGACAGTGTAGAGCCTGCTTGGGATTCTCCCTCTCCCTCTCTCTGCCCATCCCCTGCTCACTCTTGCTGTCTCTCTCTCAAAATAAATAAATAAAAACTTGAAAAGTATTTACAAAAACCTTTTTAGGGATTGCTTTTTTAGCTATCTTTTGCATATATAAAATACTAACAAGATACCAAATCCAAAACTATGTATCTTTGCAGTGTTTATTTTTACAGTGCTTTGCTTTATTTTATTTTATTTCAAATATAAGCAGGTAGGTATCTATTTTAACCCAGTCCCCTTGCATGATACTGCGGGAGGGAGCTCACATTACTCGGGATGTTGCCATGCCAGTAAGAGGTCAGCTGTGCCAATGTGTCCCCTATAATGGTGCATTTGCCATGGGTCTGTATGAGTGGGAGCATGCCAGTTATATAAGAAAATGTCTTTAAACAATCTGATTTAAAAATTGGCAGAGGACTTGAATAGACTTTTTTTTTTTCCAAAGAAGACATACAGATGGCAAACAGACACATGAAAAGATGCTCAACATCACTGATCATCAGGGAAATGCAAATCAAAAACCTAATGAGATATCACCTCACACCAGTCAGACTAGCTGTTATCAGGAAGACAAGAAATAACAAGTATTGGTGAGGATGTGGAGAAAAGGGAATCCTTATATACTGTCAGTGGGAATGCAAAGTGGTGCAGCCACTATGGAAAACGGTATGGAGGTTCCTCAAAATATTACATAGAGCTATCATGATTCAGCAATTCATTTCTGGGTATTTATTCAAAGAAAACAAAAACCCCAATTTGAAGAGATACATGCACCCCTATGTGCATAGCAGCATTACAACAGGCAAGATATGGAAGGAACCTAAGTGTCCATTGACGGGTAAATGGATTAAAAAAAAAAAAAAGTGGTATATAAGCACAATGGAATACTGTTCAGCCATTAAAATGAGTGAAATCTTGTCACTTGCAACAACATGGAGGGACCTAGAGGATATTATGCAAAATGAAATAAGTCAGACAGAGAAAGACAAATACCATATGATTCACTTATATCTGGAATCTAAAAACCAAAACGAATGAGCAAACAAAACAAAACAGAAACAGGCTCATAGATAATCTAACAAACTGTTGGTTATCAGAGCAGGGAGAGAATGGGGCTGGGGAGGGGCAAAATAGGTGAAAAGGATTAACGGGTAAAAACTTCTAGTTATACAGAGAGAGAGGCAAACTATAAGAGACTCTTAAATACAGAGAAGAAGCTGAGGGTTCCTGGAGGGGAGGTTGGTAGAGGGATAGGTTAAATGGGTGATGGGCATTAAGGAGGATACTTTTTGGGATGAGCACTGGGTGTTATATGTCAGAGATGAATCACTGGGTTTTATTCCTGAAGCCAAGACTATACTGTATGTTAACTAACTCGAATTTAAATTTAAAAACAAACAAACAAACAAAACTTACCTCCTTAAAAAAAAAAAACCTTCCAGTTATTAAATAAATAGGCCATGAAGATATAATGCACAGCATAGGGTATCCAGTCAACAATATTGTTATAAGCTTGTATGGTGGCAAATGGTGACTAGACTCATCATGGAGATCCTTTCACAATGTATAAAAAATATCAAATCACTATTATGTATACCTGAAAAAAAAAAAAAGAAAATGCCCATATTTCTCTTTTCCATTTGGATACTGTCGGTTAAAATTCAGCATATATAAAGCCAAAGCAGCAGCCTTCTCAAACTAACTCTGCTTCCACAGTTCCCCATATCTGTTCTCAGCTCCTAATCACCCAATATCAAAATTTTGGTTACCTTGGATTTCTCCATTCTGTTTGGTCATCATATTCTATCAACCACCAAGACATCTAATATCCACATTTTTTGAGCATGGACTCTATGCCCAGCATGTGATGAATCAGACACAACTGGTGACCCCAAGGAGCTTACACTGCAGTGGGAAGACACCGAATAACTAACCAATCCTAGTGTGGTGGGAAGTGCTGTAATCAAAGTAGGCAGGAGATGGTTTGGGAAGACAAAGGGAGCGTAGAAAACGCTAACTAAGAAGGACTTCACAGAGGAGGTGATGCCTGAGCTGAGTTTTTGGGGAAAGTGGAAGTGGGATTTTAATCATGAGAAGGGGAGGAAGATGGGAGAAAGAACAGTCCAGTAGGGAGAGGCCAGAGGTAAATGAGAGTAAGATGTGTTCAAAGAACCACATATTTTTCAACATGCATGGAGTGTCATAGTTTGGTGGAAGAAGAAAGATAATTAGAGACCTGATGGTGAAGCATTTTGTCCCCTCACTATGTTACGGATTTTGCTGTTTTTATCTGAAGTCTGAGTTTAAAATTGTGCAGTGATGTAATCAGAATTGTATTTTAAAAAGATCACCTTTGGGGTGCCTGTGTGGCACAGTTGGTTAAGTGTCAGACTCTTGATTTTGGCTCATGTCATGATCTCAGAGTTTGTGGGCTTGAACCCCATGTAGGGCGCTGCGCTGACAATGCAGAGCCGGCTTGAGATTCTCTCTCTGTCTCTCTCTGCCCCTCACCACTCACATGCACATGTGTGCATGCTCTCTCTCTCTCAAAATAAATAAATAAACTTAAAAAACAAAGTAAAGATCACCACGGATATTCGTCAGAAAATGAAAACAGAATGAAGGAGGGAAAATCTGTAAGCAAGACTAACACAGTAATTCAGGGGAGAAATGATGAAGGGCTGAACTAAGGGCGGTGGTGGAAAAGACGGTGGGAAGGAAACTAACTTGGAGACATAAAGGAGACAGAACTGTTATGGGTTGACAAGTGGATGATGACTCCAGGACATTTCTCAGACTTCTGGTTTGGCCACCTACATGGATGGTGGCACCACTGACTTAGAACAGGAGCCCAACAGGAGAAGCCACAGGTTGGAGGGTAGAGAGCAATCATGAGGGTATCCACATTGTTGGAATAACACTAGGAAAAAAGTATTTATTTAACAAATCTCTATTAAGCATCTACAACATGAAAGACACCATGTTTTCTGGGAAGTGAGCAACAGATTGTAAGGTAAGGACAAGGATCTGTAGTTTATTTAAAAGAGAGAGAGGATTAGAGAGGGTGACCTAGACAAGAAGAGATGGGAAAGAGAAGAGGGATGAGTAGTATTGGGGATGAGGGTAGGGAGCTCACATTTGGAAAGTCTGAAGGATGGGGCACCTGGGTGGCTCTGTCGGTTAAGCGTCCAACTTCAGCTCAGGTCATGATCTCGGTTTGTGGGTTTGAGCCCCACGTCTGGCTCTGTGCTGACAGCTCGAGCCTGGAGCCTTCTTCAGATTCTGTGTCTCCTTCTCTCTGCCCCTCCCCTGCTCATGCTCTGCCTTTCTCTCTCAAAAATAAATAAAACATTTTTTTTAAAAAAATGTAAAAAGTCTAAAGGAAGTAACCCATCTCAAGAATCCAAATAGTGCAGTGACCTAAAATTGCTTCAATATGAATGAGTGCTGAAGCCCCAGAGAGTGTTACAGGCTGGTCAACTAAAGTCTTGTCAATTTTGTTTTTACAAAACTTCCTGCATCTTCCTTTTCTTTCTCATTGCTATCATCAGAGCTCAGACACTTTCCTCCTATTCCTTTAAATTATACATTTCTCCTTCTTTTTGTTTGTGTTTTTTTATTTTGCTTGAAAGTGTTTTACATCACTCCGACTCATACTTTATTGGCCAAAGCAAACAACATGGTCAAGTCTGATGTCAGTGAGTAGGGAAGTATCACCCTGTCACATGGAGAGACAATAAATTACTGGAGACAATAATAAAGTCCACCTCAGCTCTAAATTCTTATAGATACATGTATTTTGTTTGTTCCTTATGTATCATCTTTATGAACTAGCTGGATTTTGTGGGACAAAATTATTAAATAGCTTTTTCCCCCCCTTAATGTCTTTTAAATATACCTGAATGTCATCTCCTTCCCCGACTATGGACATTATCTGAAGGAAGCCCGAAAGCTTTTCTTAAAACTTTAAGGTATTAGCACACAGGCTTGTCTTCATGAATTAAAAAGCTCAATTTGATCAAAGTAAGAACTTTAATCTCTCATTCAGCGTAAAGCTCCTTCTCTCTTCCATGGCTTTTAACCAGACCCAGGTTTGGACACGTTTAATGAGAGGGTCTGCCTTTCACTACTCGTTCTGCCTCACCCCCTAGTCATTTAGCTTCACTGGTGCCACATTGGTATAGGCCCTTTGTCTGACGGATGCAGACTTGCTGGCCATTTCTTTCAGGGGATGTTTATGTGAGTTGTTTGAAGACTCCTTTCTGGAGCTACCTGCTGTGCTGTTCCCTGATATGGGCAGGCATCTTCCTGCTGACCCTGAAACTGTTCCCATAGTGCCTGCTTCTGGCTTTCCATTCCAGGACCACCCTTTCTCCTAGAGCCATCTTGTCAGGCAGACAGACCTCTAGACCTCTAGAGTGGCTTTAAGGCCACTCATGCTGGCCTTCTACTGCAGTGTCCACTCTGGTTCATGGCAATACTCACATCTTTGCTCGACCAAATTCTGAAAGTGCTGATTATTCCCACTAATTCTGAAAGTGCTAGAATGAGAGCCTTCACCCTTCACTCTGTTATCAGGGATAGCTCTAGTTAGCCCTTGAATTTAGACTTTTCCAGGTGCAAGTCAGCCTCTGGGTCCTCTAAACATCTGAAGACACATGGCAAGCTCTCTGAGATGTTCTCCTACTGCTCCTTATCTCACCTAAGGCCGGGATGGAATGGGGAGTCTGCAATGCATAGTGTTCCAATAACTGTTTCCAAAAATGATTCTTAACCTCCAACGGTCCTCATCTCATCAATAGGCTGGAGGTGGAAGATAGGCTTACAGTCACAAAGTGACTTTTACAACCTCTTTGCAGGTGCTAAAAGCTAGGTCAGCACTTCCTTTTGTTTACTGTTTTGGGGCAAAAGCCAAAACCAAGACAAAAGGATATCGTATATATTTAGAATATATATTTTCCACCTGTCACATATTTTATACCTAACCTGATTAGCATCAGGCCTGAGTGAGAGATGGGAAAAGATGATATCTAGTTATTTTTATAAAATTTTGCCTCTTTCTTACATCTAAGATAGCTGCATGAAAGAAAGTCACTATTTTTTAAAGTTTATTTGTTTATTTTGGAAGAGAGAGAGAGGGAGAGAGAATACCAAGCAGGCTCAAGTCAGCACAGAGCCTGATGAGGGGCTCAATCTCACAAACCGTGAGGTCACGACCTGAACTGAAATCAAGAGCTGGATACCTAACCAACTGAGCCACCCAGGCACCCCACCATTATTATTATTGTTTTAAAAAGCACAGACTTGTGAAACCTCCAGCAAGGTGGAAAGTTCAGCATTATAATTAATGAAAATGATTATGATGTCGGAGGAAATCTTACCTGTCCCATCCATCCCCGGAGACTATGATGAAAAGGGAAAAAACAGTACACTTAGAAAGATCTGGGAGTTTGGAACTCACAAACATTCCCCTGTTTAATTCAACTTAGTTTCATCTGTTATGAATCTTACAACTGAAAGAAAGCAGTGCAGAAACCTGACAGTAATGTTTCAAATCTTGGATACTAGCAAATGAAAAGCAGATTGAACATGTTAGGCTTGTGATTCATCCCACAATTGAAAGCCACTGCCCTTTAATTTAATCTTTTGAATGCAACTATAGTAGGTTTGCATCCTTGTATTCAGATAATAAGCCAACCCACCATGAATGCTGAAGGCTGTGTCTGGGACTGCTTGCCGGCACCAGATAACACTGAATGCTATGACATTATGCCTCCAACAGTGTTAATTATAAGGGCCTTAGAATAGAAACACAGAACAGAAAATCAAAGATGTTCTTACTTCGCCACTAGTAAATAAATGGCAGACTGCATATGGCAGAGGCTCCCTTTGTTGGAGGTAAAACCACTGAGATATTGACCAGCTGTTAAGGCCAGAATACTGTAATGAACTGTGTAGTTGATAATAGGAATTTTTTTCTGGACATTTTATTATGAAAATTTTCAGACACACCAAAAAGTTGATAAAATTGTAACCTCTCACATATTTACCACCTAGATTCTATAATTAACATTTTGCTATATTGGCCTTATTAGATAGATATCTACTGATGTATTCATTTTTCTGTCTGTCTATGCACCAATCCATCTCATTTTTTAAATCACTTCAAAATAAGTTGCAGACATCAGTACGCTTCACCTCTAAACACTTCAGCATGCCTATTATTATCTAGAATTGAATATTTGTTTATGGGTTATTTTGGTGGTAAAATTTACATATGGCAAAATACACAAATCTTAAGTGTCCCATTTGATAAGTTTTAACAAATGCATACACCAGGAACATCGAGTTTTAATCTCCAATTAAAATGGCTATATTTGGGGGCTCCTGGGGGCTCCTGAGTGGCTCAGTTGGTTCAGTGTCTGACTCGACTCAGTACAGGTCATGATCTCATGTTTTGTGGGATCCATCCCCATCTCTCTCCCTCTCTCTCTGCCCCTCCCCCATTTGCACTCTTTGTCTCTCTCTCTCTCAAAATAAATAAATAAACATTTTTTAAAAATAGAATGGCTATATTTTTCTCTCTGGGCTGCATATTTCATCTTATCAAATTATTGAAGTTCAGGTTTTTTTTTTCAAAACCTTGAATTTCAAAGACCAAGAAGAATAAACCTCAGGCTACCACGACCTACTCATTATTCTCTCCATTTGTTAAACAAATATACTGGCAATAGCAGACTAGAAATTACAGTAAGAACAATGCCATTCCCAATGGCATCCAAAATACAAAAATGTCTACCTCAGAATAAGTTTATAAGAGAAGTGTGTGACATAAATACAGGACACTATAAATCTACTGAAAGATAGGAGCGCCTGGGTGGCTCAGTAGGTTAACCATATAACTTCGGCTCAGGTCATGACCTTACAGTTCATGGGTTCGAACTCCCCTGCACCCCGTCGGGCTCTGTGCTGACAGCTCAGAGCCTGGAGCCTGCTTCAGATTCTGTGTCTCTCCCTCTCTGCCCCACTCACACTCTCTCTCAAAAGTAAATAAACATTAAAAAAAATTAAATCTACTGAAAGATGAAAGGTTTGAATAATACAAAAAAAAATGCTATATTCCTGAGTGAAGGCATTAAACATTGTAACAATGTCCATTCTCCCCAACTTAGTTCATAGGCTTAAGATCATTGAAATTGAGATATCAGTGGACATTTCTGTGTATAATATAATAAAATTATCATGAATTTTTATGACAGTAAAGTTTAAAATAGAAGAGTAAGAGGGGATCTAATTCTATTAAATAAATACATGTGCTATAATTACAGCAGAAGATGATGGTGCTTGGAATAAAAAGGTAATAATGGGAGTGGTGAGAAGTGGTCAGATTCTGGACATTTTATAGGTAGAGAAAACAGAGTTTGATGATGAATACACAGCATGAGAAAAAGAAATAACTCAGTGAAAGGGTTAAAAGGTACAAACTTCCAGTTAGAAAGGGAGGAAGAAAGAGAGAAAGACAGAGAGAGAAAGATCAAAGAGAGAGAGAAAGAGTAAAAGAGGAAGGAAGGAACTCAAGGGTGATGCCTAGTTTTTTACGTGAGTTATTTTTAGAAATGGGGAAGACATCTCAGGAAATATTAGAAGGGAGAAGGAGGGAATCGGAAGTTTGACTTTAAGTTTTCAGTGTTAAGCTTTAGATGCTCATTATACTTCCAAGAGGAAACATGAAGTAGACAATTGGATATTTGGGTCTGAAGTTTGGAGGAGTGAAGAAGTCCATGTTTCAGGCTGGAGTTGTAAATACAAGATAAGATCACCTATGGAGTAACCCTAAAGGAAGAAGAGAAGGGTCTGAGTACTAACAGCTTGGAAGACAAAGATAGGTATTGCCAGATTCCCCTTCAGGGAAAGACTTGCAACCCTACTCCTGGGAGAGCAGTCAGCAGGAAGCCTCAGCTGTTAGCTCCTTCAGGAGCTTCCTCAGCTGAGAGAGCCACCTCGTACTAGGTCCCAGCCTTTCTAAATTCATGAAAGCACAACCATTTTTGTCCAATTGCAAGACAACTCTGACCAGTAATATTTGTTCCAGGCATCCCACTGGGTAGATAGACCACAGCCTTTTGGGTCTGCATTGACCCATTTCTGCTTTCCCTTTCTTCCTTTCAGAGGTATTGACCCCTCTAATTTATCTCACACACTAATCTCAGTATCTGCTTTCAGAGAACTTAACCTATAACAGAAAAACAAGGAGAGACCAGATAAGAGAGGCCTTTGAAGCTGGAGAATAACCAAGAGAAAAAGGGGTGACTTAGAGGCCAAAAGTTCAAATGGTTACTCCGTGTAGCCTACATCAGAGATCTCTGGTTGTCCTTCAATATCTGTTCTTCGTTCTCTGTTTTACAACTCCCAGATTTCAGATGGCCAACCTGGCTGTCCAAAATAAAGACAAAATTTTGCAATTTCCCTTAAAGCTAGGTGTGATGATGCAATTAAGTTCTGGCCAATGATATGTCAGTGGCTGCTTCAGGGAAATTTCCTTATTAAAACAAAAAACAAACAAAAACAAAAACAAAAACAAAAACAAAAAAAACAACTGGACAAAATCTTTGCCCTTCTCTGTCCCTTCCTTCCTGTTGCTTGGAACCTGTCTGGGATGACTACAACTCAATCTGCACAGGGACAACAAGGGCCATACTTAGGAATGGTGAAACAGAGGTGGCAGTCAGTCTAGGATCAGATGATGGTAGAATCTCTATGCCAGCACTGGAACGCCTTCATCCAGACCTTTATAAGAGCAAAAATAATGATTTTTAAAATTTTTTAATTTTTTGATCTCTGTCACTCTTGGGCTAATCTAATCCTAATATGTCTACCCTAATCCTTCTCTATCCCTTCACCCACCAGGTTGATCACTCCTTCTTTCTGGCCCTGCTTCTCTTTGTTCATACCACTATCACAGCACTTTCCTAATGTTATTGTTACGATTTAGGTATTTTAGTAGGTGATCTGGTTTTATTGAAATCTATAAATGGATTTCAATTTGTCAATTTGGATCTTTATTCTCTTTTGTATTATTGTAATTTAAAATTTTCTTATCCTTCCAGTTAGATTCCATAGACTTTGAACACACGGACTTTTTCTTACCCATCTTTATAAAATTTCCGTTTGGCTCTTCTTTATATTTTCTATTTCTTTGCTCAGAATTTCCATCTTTCTATTTACCCTTTTTCAGGAGTGTTTACCCTTACTTCTTAGAGCATTTTTATAATAGTTGCTTTAAATACTTTATCATATAATTTTAATTACATGTCATTTGGTGCTGGCACCTAATGATTATCTTTTCCCACCTGGATTGAGACTTTACTGGTTCTTTTGATGCTGAGTAATTTTGGATTGTGTCTTGGACATTTTGGATATTATAGGGTCTTATTGAAATCTTAGGGAGGATGGTGATATTTTCGTTTTAGCAGCAAATTGACCTAGTTGGGTTCAGGCTATAAGTTTTGACTACACTTCTGGGTGTGAGGCCAACTTCATATCAGACAAGGGAATACTGGAAGGGTAAAAATCAGAAAGTCAAGGGGTGCCTGGGTGGCTCAGTCGGTTGAGCGGCCGACTTCGGCTCAGGTCATGATCTCGCGGTCCCTGAGTTTGAGCCCCGCGTCAGGCTCTGGGCTGATGGCTTGGAGCCTGGAGTCTGCTTCCGATTCTGTGTCTCCCTCTCTCTCTGCCCCTCCCCCGTTCATGTTCTGTCTCTCTCTGTCTCAAAAATAAATAAATGTTAAAAAAAAAAAATTAAAAAAAAAATCAGAAAGTCACTGCCAGTTCAATGATACTTCAAATTCTGGACTTCTCTAATCCTTCTTCTACTACTTGCTTTTTCAGAGTACTAAAATAGCTGTTTCATGCATTTTTGTTTTATTATTATTTCAGAGAGTGAGTGAGAGAGACAGCATGTGTGCACACCTGTTTGTAGAGTGGGAGGGAGAGGGGCAGGGAGTGGAACAGAGAGCGAGAATCTTAAGCAGGCTCCACACTCAGGGCAGAGCCCAACATGGGACTTGATCCCACAACCCTGGGATCATGACCTGAACCAATTTCAAGAGTTGGACACTTAACCAACTGAGCCACCCAAGTATTCTGTTCCATGCATTCTTTCTAGATCTTATAGCTATATTCAGTGGGTGAAACAAAGTGAATTGTTATCTTACCCAGAACAGAACCTTACTAAGTCATTTTTGAAATTTGTGTCCTCAATTTCTACAGAGGTTAAATAGAAGTTATCATAAGAATGGTTCTCATTTAAAAAAACAAAGTGGGGGTGGGTGCCTGGGTGGCTCAGTCAGTTAAGCATCCAACTTCGGCTGGGGTCATGATCTCACGGTTCAGAAGTTTGAGCCCTGTGTCAGGTTCTGTGCTGACAGCTCAGAGCCTGGAACCTGCCTCAGATTCTGTGTCTCCCTCTCTTTCTGCCCCTCCCCTGCTCACTCTCTGTCTCTTTGTCTCTCTCTCTGTCTCTGTCTCTCTCTCAAAAATAAATTAAACAAAATAGAATGGTTTTAAACATTAAAAAAAATAGAATGGTTCTGACGAAGCTGCTTGGTGACTCAGTCAGTTAGGCATCCGACTTCGGCTGGGGTCATGATCTCCAAGTTTGTGGGTTCAAGCCCTACATTGGCTTGCTGCTGTCAGGATGGAGCCTGCTTCAGATTCTGTCTCCCTCTCTCTTTGTTCCTCCCCAGTGGCACTCTCTCTCTCAAAAATAAGTAAACATTAAAAAAAAAAAAAAGATGGTTCTGAGAATTGTTCTGAGTTTCCAGTAAAGTCCTTAAGATGTATCCTGATCCTTTACAGGGTTTAAAGCATTCTGTGCAATAAATACATACTAAAATAATTAATTAAGTGTTCTGTACAAAGTGGTTGGGAAATGTGGAAAAAGCATAAACCTTGGAATTAAGCAGCCCTAGATTTGAATCTATATCTCATAGAATGCAAAATGGGTTAATTTGACGCTCACTGAGATGATTAAACCATATTGTATATGTAAATATCCCACCATACATAAAATAAAAAATAAACATTAATTCCACTTCCTTTTAGAATTTAGTATCAGAAAAAGAGTGCTTGAAGAAATAATATGCTTCTTTTGGTCATGGTAAGAATTATGTAACTTGCATTTTCTTTTATTCTTTGGCTGACAGGGCACTCAGAGCTAAGTGTAATAAGCAATCAGTATGTTCATTTGTGGAATTAGTATATCTGCCTTGGTAGAATGGCATGGTAACATGGCATTTTACTTTCCATTTTTTATTGAAATAGCCAAATTGTATAATGTGACTTTTATGGTAAAATATTTTAAGCTTTTTGGATGTAGATAGAACACAGCCAGAAAAAGCTAGTGTATACTGTTCCTTGCCTTTTAATTTACATGGTATTACTGTATGTTTCATATTCCTTAATTGAAAGTTTGCAGTTGTTTCCTCATAAAATAAATTGATTTGAATTAAAATAGTTATTTTAGAGGCATGAGCACTTCATCACAGAAAAATCACATCTTATAACTGAAATTCATGTTTTACAATTTAAGCTATCATTTTTTTTGAGCTATCATTTTATTTTATTTTATTTTATTTTTTATTTTTTATTAAAAAAAATTTTTTTAACATTTATTTATTTTTGAGACAGAGAGAGACAGAACATGAGCAGGGGAGGGTCAGAGAGAGAGGGAGACACAGAATCCTAAACAGGCTCTAGGCTCCAGGCTCTGAGCTGTCAGCCCAGAGCCCGATGCGGGGGCTCAAACTTACGGACAGCGAGATCATGACCTGAGCCGAAGTCGGACGCCCAACCGACTGAGCCACCCAGGCACCCCTTTTATTAAAAAAAAAAAAATTTTTTTTACATTTATTTATTTTTGAGAGACAGAGAGACAGACCACAAGTGGGGGAGGGGCAGAGAGAGAGGGAGACACAGAATGTGAAGCAGGCTCCAGGCTCTGAGCCATCAGCACAGAGCCCGACGTGGGGCTTGAACCCACGAACTGTGAGATCATGACCTGAGCTGAAGTCGGATGCTCAACCGACTGAGCCACCCAGGCACCCCTGAGCTATCATTTTAGATCTCAAAACTGGCTTTGTTCCTATATATGATACCCCCCCCCCCCACTTTTTTTGAGAGAGAGAGAGAGAGATCAGGAGGGAGGGAAGAGGGAAAGAGAGAATACCAAGCAAGCTCCATGCTCATGCTCAGCACAGAGCCCAACACAGGGCTCAGTCTCACAACCCTGAGATGAACATCTGAACCAAAATCAAGAGCAGGACACTCGGGTGACTGAGCTACCCAAGCACCCCTGTATGTGACCTGTTTTTAAAACATTTTATATAAGATACTGATAACACGTGAAGAATATTTTTCTAACAAAATAAGATGTTGTGATAAGATGCAGTTGTATAATCTTCCTTCAGCTGTGATTAGCATATTCATCACAGTTAACAGTATGTTAACTTTGCTAAACACTGTAGGAATTGGTTTGTAGTCTAAAGACATTCATAGTAAGCACATGTTGCATTAAATGATTCTTATTTAAAATAGGTTTGGTTAGATTTTGAACAGTAAAGTGTCTCATGATTCTAATGAAAGCTTTCTCTTTTTGTGTTCAGATTTTTCTTAGAAGGAGCCATTTTTACACAGAATGCTTTCTGATATCAGGCCCAGTATCTCAAGCTTGATTTATGCCAGTATGTTTTTAAAAGTGTTGTATGATTATGTTGTGAGGCCAGATGTTTAAACAGTTTTGTTTTGTTTTGAATTTGCAGGCTCACCTTTCACAAGACAACACAATTTCCTAATTGTTGATTGAAAGCTATTTCAGAAGGCTTAGAGTTTCCCTAGTAATTCAGTAACATGGCAGTGCACCCACGTTACTGAATTTGAGGCAAAACTTTGCTTATTAAAATGAGTTAGCCACTTAAACAAAACAAACAAACAAAACAAAACAGAAACAGACTCATAAATTCAGAGAACAAACTGGTGGTTGCCGGAGGCATGGGGGATGGGTGAAAGAGGTGAACAGGGTTAAGAGGCATAAAGGAAATAAGTGGATGGTTAGATGGATGGATGGTTGGATGGATGGATGGATGGATGGATGGATGGATGGATGGAAGGGTGGGTGGATAAGTTGGCCAGCTTCAACCTACTCAGATCTCTTTTGAACTTAAATGTGCTTGTAATTTGCCACCTCAAGTGAAATAGGATCAAACCTTCCCTGTGTCACAGGAAATTCTTGAAATTTGAATCTTCTTGAAATTAGAATCCTATGATAGCTCATTGACTTTTTGCAGAAGATGTCAGGGATATACTTGTTTTCTTTTTACATATTCTTACTCTTGTTTGACTGAAAAATACAAATACTTGTCAACTTAAAGCAAAATTGATTACTGTAGATGGGAATTGGAAAAGCTAGATTAAGAGCTCCTCAAATTAATATCACAATTTTAAGATGGAGAACCATGCAAAAGAAGCTGGGAAAGTTCACATAGTAGGGGATTTATTGGGTAAATAAACCTGTGAGTATTTTAAATTGTTCAACAGAAGAATGGATTGAAGAATATTCACAACTAGTAGGAAGAAGGTAGTACAGAACCTACATCCCAATCCAGCCACACCCCAGGTTTGCAGTTCCCCAAGCCCAACACATGGCCTACCAGAAGAGCCTTTTCCCAAGCTACTCTTTCTCTCCCCTTATTTTCTTCAAGTTTCGGCTTAAACATTACTTCCTGACCTCTGGAACTAGGATGGACCTTGTTTGCTTTACGCACTTCAAGTTGGCTGCTAAAACAATAGTGGGAGGTCGGAAGGCTGGGTAGTTATTAACTTTATTTAGAGAGGAGAGAGATGAGGACACTGAGGCCCAGAGCAATTTGATGATTTACCTGTGATCACACATCTACTAGAGTGAGTGACACAACTTGATGAAACCTCTTTGGTGCTACTACAGCAAAGGCTCTTCTCATTAGTAGTACTTCCTAAATTAGATCCTCAAAACTTCTAAAAACAAACAAATCTAGGGACATTATCATAGTTTGAATCACCACTTTACATTTGGGCTAGGAGCAAAGTAATGATATCATAACTGTATAACTGAAATAAAAGCCTTCCCAAAAGTAGGGATAGCAGGAAAGGATTTAAGAGTGAGTAACAGCTTAACATGCATTTAAAGGGATGACGCTTAATAAATGAATAAATAAATAAATAAATAAATGTAAACAGAAATAAAAAAATAAAGGCATGACATTTAATAGCACAGGAAACTGAGTTATGAATGTTGGAATGCAATTCTGGAGTTAGAACAAGGGAAAAATGCACTCCACACAGCACTGGTCAAAATGTAAGCAGGGAAGTATATCTTGCTTTTTGTTTTGCAACTTAAGGGGAAAGCAGAGAACTTTGGTGGGGCCAAGACATTTTACAAAGCTAAATAAATATTACTAGAAATGCCTGAAATTTAGAAATACGCAGAAGGGTAACAGGTGTTCTGGTGGTGCAGTGCTAGGCTTGACTTGTTATTTACAGGTCTATTTTATAACTCTGCAGGGGCAGAGATTTATTTGTGGATATAATCAGCTCTTATTATTCCCAATAGTGATATTCTATAAAGTCACCATGAACACTGACTGTATATATAGTTAATTCATTAACATTGAACTCTCGGCCAGTAGCACCATAACGCACATCTGAACAAAACTCACAAACACGTAAGGCATATCACAGCTTTCTTGTGCTAGGAACACTAGACAGCACTTCAGCACTATGCCGAGGGTCATTTTAAACAGAGGAATCAAAAAAATAAATAAACGGAGGAATCACCAACCAAAAAGCACAAACATGAACAAAAAAATACATAGCACTAAATAAACCACAAAAAGTACACTTGTTTACAATGTGAGAGCTGAAACAAGAAGGCAGATGTCACTTTGCTTGACCTCAGCTGGGAATGTGCACGTCAGACAACTCAAATTTTTTTCTGCTCTGTGCATGTCCTTGAATGACCATGAAAACAGGGTGAATATTGATTTAAAAAATCCAAATAAATTTTCATGAGTAGGTGAATTTGCAGATACAGAATCTACAAATAACAAGGAATGACTTTTTGTCTAGTAGAAAGGCAAATGATTTCTATCCAATGAAACAGAACCCCATAGGCTATGATATGTGGTCCTGCTAGAGGGTTAGACAATTTTATACTTAAGAAAGACATCAATTAGATTGCCTATATAAATCTAGTTTATCAATTGCTCTTATCGGTTTTAATATCCTACTGGTTCCCTCACTAATTACCAAGTTAAATACAATTTTTGACCTGTGTTCGTTTTCTTATTTGAGAGTCATGTTTTTTTTTTACCATTTGAAAATTGTACTATATCCGTTTTCGGAAACTGAGACACAGAGAAAATATGCCCATAACTGCTAAATGAGGAGATTGAATGACAAAAGTTCTAAGGTCCTTTCTTTCAGGTCTAGATTCTGAGGTTTTAAAGGAATAAACAGCTTTGAGAAGAAACAGGTGAGGGATAATTCAGAAATATGTAAACTATATTCATTGCAGTAATATTTGTTAGATATTTTCACTTTAATTAACATTTTCTAACCCTTATCTTTATGATTACTTATCAGAAAAGAAAAAAATTCTTTTGAAGTAAAAAATGGAAATCTAAATAAATCCACATCTAACTACAGAGGTAGCAGAGGGTAAGTTAAATCATTGTCTGGTCAAAGGTGACACTTTCTCAGGCTTAATAGTAGAGGTTGTGTTTAGTAGCATGAGAAATAATTGCCTGTTTGTCATAGGTTTTCTGCCAGTTGTGATTTGATTTGATTTGATTTGATTTGTTTTGATTTGATTTATTTTTTGAAAGAGAGAGAGAGACAAAACATGCGAGCAGGGGAGGGGGTGAGAGGAAGAGAGAGAGAGAGTGAGAGAGAGAGAGAGAGAGAGAGAGAGAGAATATCTCAAGCAGGCTCCACGCTTAGCACAGAGCCAGATGCAAGGCTCAATCCCACGACCCTAGAATCATGACCTGAGCTGAAATCAAGAAGTGAGCACTCAACTAACTGAACCACCCAGGCGCCCTCCCACTTGTGATTTTAATAATTGTTTCATCATATACATCTACTATATAGTCCCCCACTGAATTAATGAAGGAAAGTGAACTTATGCTGATTGTTTCTTTCTTTTAGCTTTAATTGCCAGGCAGTTTAGAGTGAAATTTGAAGGTCAACTATAACAACTATATAGTTTCTCGAGACCTGTGCCTTTGTAAGCCTTTTTCTATCCCTAATTTTATTGGTAATTTATACAACTTATAAATTGACTCACATAAATGTACTTACAATATAGTATATATTAATTCATCACAAAGTTACTACTATTTGTTTATAATTTTCCCTGACCTTTAGCTCTTATTTCTATTTTATTCTTTCATTTACATGTCTTTTGTTGTCAGCCATACAATTCTGGAATTAGAAGGGAAAACATCTTCATCTCCTTTGTGGAAGGGGGCAGAGTGTGCACAAGAAAATAGAGAAATAAAGGAAATAAATATATAAAGAAAAATGTTAAATTGGCTTTTGGATAGAAAGAGAACAAGCCATTGTTTTCCTGCAGGCAGAACTATGTCTATGGTTCTTACATATGGGGGCATCATGGTTTTATTATCATAAACCAGGGTGGCCCCAATAGATAAATGGCTCACTAGCCAATTATAGCTAGAAAAAGAGATTCAGACCAATGACTTCTCGTACTTGACATGGTAAAGAATAGAAATCATAAAAATGCTCACCAGTTTTTAGGGGGAGGAAGACAAGATGGTTTGTTTCTCAGGACAACTTCATATGCTGAGGCCGGAAAAGTCAAACCTCCAATTACGCTTTCTACCTGTCTGATGTAATCCACGCTATCTCCCTTTCCTCAAGAACGAGGGTCATAAAAAGCCTCAGAATAAGGCCAAAATTACTCAGAAATATAAAACAGTTAGAGTAATTAATGTCTTTGTAGAGAGAACTGCAGCCTCGATGCCTCAGGCTCTTGGTGGAAGTGAGGATTATGAAGAGATGAAGTACGAGGAGAATTCTGTCTTTTATTTTATTTTATTTTATTTTATTTTATTTTATTTTATTTTATTTATTTTATTATTTTTTTAAGTGGGCTTCATGCCCAGCGCAGAGCTTAACGTGGGGCTCAAACTTACAACCCTGAGATCAAGACCTAAGTTGAGATCAAGAGGCAGACACTTAACCAACTGAGCCATCCAGGCAACCCTTAAAAGTAAATGTGTTTGCATTTCAAAATATACAATATACTTATTTTTAGAACATTTTGAAAAGCTTAGAAAAGTTCTTGGAAGAAAATGATTATTTGCCACACTACCAGTCAAGAGATAACCTATCGTAACATCTGACTCTCTGTCCTAGTCTTCTGATCTTTGCTCATGTATGCACATGTTCCCTGTCTGAGGATCTGTGGCATTACAGAAAGATCACTTAAAGAGAGAACCATAATTTTACTGTAAATGATAAGTAAATGTTTGATTGAAACTTGATCTTTTGAAGAAGGAACTTATGAAAGTAAGTTCACTTTATCTAATGTTGAACAAAACTCAGGTCATGGTGGAAATGATGCATGAAGTCTGAGAATGAATTGAGTCTTGACTTTGTTTTGGAGCAATTGATGGAACAAAATATACATGATCTTTGCAGCATAATTTTAAAAGATGGTTCATCAATTTATTAATTAAAGCATTCTTTTAAAAATGCCTCTTGTGCTATGGTTCTCCTCTCGCTTCTTTAATTAACAAGTATAATCTTAAACTTTGTCAGATCTTCATTATCAGAGGATGTTAGAGGGAGGGAAGTAATAATCTTTATTTCTCAGGACTTATTTTACAGCAACGGACCTCATAGGATCCTGTCATGTTTACCAGGATTTACAACTTCAGTTTGCAATCGGTTGGCATTGTATTTCCATTACTTCAGCAGATGTTTAGCGTATCTGAAAATCAGGCAGAGATGAGTACCCAAGCCGAGGATGCCAGGGGCAAGGAAAAGCCGTCATGTTAACCATGTGGGATTTTGAGCAGTCATTTCCTTAGTGAATATCTTCATGTAACATTAAATTTTGCTTCTTCACACAGTACCTTATCTGTGTGGATGTGGATAATAAACACAAACCCTTCTGTAGTTGAAGATCGAGTGGGTGGGGATATGCATGCTATGAGACAAGAGCTGTGCAGGAGACGACTCTTTCTCAGGCTCCTCCTAGAGGAAGCTAAGTCCGTGGGAATGACTGGTTTATAATGGAGAGAAGGAAAAATAAAGAACAAGAGTGAAAGAGAGACAGCATATGAAAAAGTGCTCAGAGCTATGTACCTGAAAATCAGTACTGTGGTTGTAATAGGGAGTCAGAATAGCTGAGTTCAGCAACCAGATGTATCCAATACCTTTAAGCAAGTACTTCCATTGGGGGCACTTACTATTCTTTTGTGAAATGACAGGTCGGGCTGCATGATCCTTAGGATTTCTTCTGTTGCTCAATTCTGCAATTCTATGACCCAAGAATATGCAATATTTCTAAGGGATGCTGGAGCACATCAGAACATTTGAGAACTGTATTAATCCTGATATTTCCTATTTAAGAAGAGATTGTAGCTGAGTTTTTTTTTTTTTTTTTTTTTTCTCTCTAATATGTACTCATACACTGGGCACTTAACTGTTTCTTCTGCTTTTAATTGAACTAATCAATTAACTCAGAGGATGCCTTTATGTGGATTAGGAAAATGCTCCTCCCTCACCATGGCAAAAATAACGGGAATTTTTTTGCAGCATAGACACTCCTTCCATTGGATAGCCAAAGCCAAATTATTCCTGTCCTGGGCTCTAGACCTGAAAAGTGGTAGCCCTATGGTCAATAATCTCACTTGATTTTCTCCCAAATAATTTTTTCAACATCTGCATGAAGTGAACATAAAAATATTAAGATGTCTGAATAGTTATGGGAGACAAACACAAGTATTAGGCAGGAAATTGGGTCAGCCGGGCACTTGGATATGTGTGTTGAAAGAAGAGGATTCCAGGGTGCCTGGGTGGTTCACTCAGTTAAGCGTCTGACTTCAGCTCAGGTCATGATCTCATGGTTCATGGGTTCGAGACCCATGTTGGGCTCTGTGCTGACAGCTCAGAGCCTGCAGCCTGCTTCGGATTCTGTCTCCCCGTCTCTTCTAGCCCACTTGCACTCTGTCTCTCTCTCTCTCTCTAAAAAATAAATAAACTTAAAAAAAAATTTTTTTTAAAGAAGAGAATTCCAATCATTTAAAAAGAAGTGGACACCAGAGATTGTATAGAATCATTTGCTAGAGTCTAAAATTGAAGTGTATCTTGGTGTCTTGTAA
This sequence comes from Panthera pardus, assembly GCF_024362965.1. NCBI lineage: Eukaryota > Metazoa > Chordata > Mammalia > Carnivora > Felidae > Panthera > Panthera pardus. The sequence goes on from NW_026526721.1 coordinate 86,620,799, forward strand.
TTTACAGTATCATGGTATATATGCAACTTTATAGTCGTTTTAAAGACTTCTTGATTCTTAGAAACATACAAACTACAAAGACTGAATCATGAAGAAACAGAAATTCTGAACAGATCAATTACTAGTAAGGAGATGGGCTCAATAATCAAAAATCTCCCAACAGACAAAAGCCCAGGACCAGATGGCTTCACTGGTGAATTTTACCAAACATTTAAAGAATTAATAAATAGAATCCTTCTCAAACACTTCAAAAAAAAAAATTCCTGAATTATGTAAGTAAGGTAGGTTAGGAATCTCAAAGAAGGTGAATTAACTGTTTATACTTTCTACAACAGAAACAATAGCTAATACTTCTTAAGTGCCTATTATGGACCAGGCAGAAAAAGCAATTGAGGAATAGAAAGTTGCCCAGGGCCACACAGCTCATAAGTGGCACAGCCACGATTGAAATCCCTGCAATGTGACTCTAGAGTGTCACCGCCCTGCTGTGGTGCATTCACCATTAGCAATTTGTTTTTTGTTTTTGTTTTTGTTTTTGTTTTTTAATTTATTTTTGAGACAGAGCACAAGTCGGGGAGGGGTAGAGAGAGGAGACACAGAATCCAAAGCAGGCTCTAGGCTCCGAGCAAGCATTCAGCACAGAGCCCGATGCGGAGCTCGAACCCACAAACTGCGAGATCATGACCTGCGTCGAAGTCGGTCACCCAACCGACTGACCCACCCAGGTGCCCCTGAAGATGGGACTTTCTATGGAATGACCAAAACACACGGTTTGTCATCTGTGTAATAGTATGTACAGCATAAGGGCTTTTTGGTTACAAAAAAGAAAAAGATGGTAAATAATTATACTCATTTGCTATGTTGCTATGTATGCTTTTAAAAAACCAGATATACAAGATTGCAATGATTATGGGGGAGAAATGGGTATTACCCATTCAAAGGAAGGAAAGTTTGTGGCCTGAAGAGAAGAGCTATTTTTTGTCCACATAGCCCAGTACTGACCTGCTCAGTAACGACTGGGGAAATGTCGCTATTTCCTACTGGTGGGTGCTGGGCAGCAAGCCAGACGGTGAGGAAGGCAAGAATGCTGATCCAAACCGATGACACAGTGGAGCTTCCACTGCAGCTGGTGCCAGCCTCCCGACCCCGACTGCTCTTAGCAGAGGCCAAGATGCCACAAGCACGCAGAGTCAAACCACACCTCTGGGCAGAGAAAGATTAAAAACAAAAAAGAAAAAAAAGGCACAAAAGAGATGGATCTGTTATTTAATTGGGTTCTTTGTAAGAAATTTAGAACACCAATTTGTGAGGGTAAACTCCATTCGTGAGAGCAAACACAGAGCAGAGGTAGCCCTGAAGCTGAGAAACGGCTTTGATTTTTGGCAGAATTTGCGAGTCCACAGCTTTCTGATCAACCTTGCGCTGCTCTGTAATCTCATATTTCTCTTTCTCCGTGTCGAAGATCTCACCTTCCTGGTGTCTGGGCTTACGCAGCTTCTTCTTCTTAAAGTAAGCATCAGTGAGGTGTTTGGGGATTTTCACATTGCTGATATCAATTTTGGTGGAGGTTGCAATGACAAATTTCTGGTGTGTTCTACGCAGAGGAACTCGATTAAGGGACAGAGTTCCAGTCACAAGTAGCAAGCCACTGCTCAGTTGCTTCAGGAAAACCACTCTCTTGCCTCTGTGGCGCCCAGTGAGGATGATCAAAATGGTCCCAGGAGTGATGCTAGCTCGCAGTTTCCTCACATGCTGACTAAAAGGTTTTTTGCCGTGGCTCAACAGCTTCCGAGGCACATCTTCAGTAGGATAATACCTAGGCATTTTGCGAAGTTTAACCACTCGGGTACCACCATTCTTGTCACCACCAACTGGTTTTGTGACAGTAGCAAGAACCTTCTCCTTTTTCTTTTCAATCCTGGATTTAGCTGCTGAATACTTCCTCTTGTACATGGCCTTTCTCGAATACATAGCCGATCGGGAATATCTGCCAATTCCTCTGACTAGGACAGGGTTTCGGCTGCAGTGGGGCTTCCCCTTCTTTGGCGTCTTAGCCTTGAGGTTACCCTTCTTAACCTTGCCACCAGCATCAGCCTTCTTGGCTTCAGGTTTCTTCTCCTTAGCATCCGGCTTCTCAGCTTTTTCGCCCGCCATCTTGCAAGATGGGAAAGAGAACTAAGATAAGATCACCAGCATTAGCAATTTGGCAAAAGAAACAGGTTTTGTCCTTTTGTTTCATTTTAATCTCATTATCATGCAGATGTCATTTCAAAGTATCATTTTTTCAATTCTCAGTGTTTTAAGTTATGCTGAAACCTCAACACCTTACAAACGACAGAGAAGTTTTTATCAATTAAGGCGATCTTTTCTGCCCTGTCTCCTCCTGCCTTATATCAGCTAAGCTGAGCAGAGGAATTGCCGGTACCTGGTAAGGCAGACGCCCAGCGCAGATGCACTCTTGAACCGAAACTGTATCTCACAGGTTACATTTACTCGTCCATACCATAGAAGAAAGTATACAACATAACAGGCTGAGATTTCTTTTCTTGCATCTGACTCAGGGTTAACCATGGGTAATTAGGGGAAAAAATATTACACTATTTTCAAAATAGAGAAACCAAAGGGACTGGAATTGCCTTTACAACGTACAACACTGCTGCTCAGCATGAATCTCAGACTGTTAGAATAAAGAAATTAAATCCATCAAATAATTCATGTTTAAAAGTTGCTTCAAGAAGAAATTGGGTGAAGGGCACAACGGATCTCTCTGTATTATCTTTGCAACTTCCTGTAAAGCTGTAATTATTCCAAAATAATTTTTTTTTAAGTTCCTTCAGTATGGGAAATGGACTTTTAACCTTGGAAAGAATTACTGTTAATTCTTGAAGTTAGCAGAAGATTAAGGAAAGGGATGTCTGTAGTCAGACCTTTGTCTTTTTTCACAAGTATTTGGTGTCCGTCATCGGAGGGTCCCTTCTTCCAAATCCGTGGCAGCAGTTAAAAAAAGGGATAGAGGGGCACCTGGGTGGCTCAGTTGGTTAAGCGCCCGACTTCAGCTCAGGTCACGATCTCGCAGTCCGTGAGTTCCAGCCCCGCGTCGGGCTCTGTGCTGACAGCTCAGAGCCTGGAGCCTGCTTCGGCTTCTGTGTCTCCCTCTGTCTCTGTCCCTCCCAAGCTCATGCTCTGTCTCTCTCTGTCTCAAAAATAAATAATTTAAAAAAATTATTTTAAAAAAGGGATAGAATGTTCCATCAAAAACCCTTTCCAACTTTCCTCCCTTTTCCAACTCAAGACTTGAAGTCAGAAGCAGTAATCAAAGAGTAGCAACTACATGTTTTGTTTTAATTTATGTTTTTCCTAATGATAGAAATAATACATGTTAATTACAAAAAGATGATAAATATTAAGAGTCATAAATTAAAATCTCCCACAATTTAAAAATGAAAAATACTGTTGATACTTTTATATATTTCTTTACCTTTTTTCCTTTCCTATGTAAATAGTTTTTTATAAAATTTGGATCATACTTCATTTTTATTTGGAGAGTTTATCTTTACATTTAGCATGCTATGAACTTCTCCCAAGTCAAAAATAAGATTTTACTGGCTGCATATTATTCTGTTATGCAGCCACATCATAATCTAGCTCATCATTTCATTATTATGTGGAATATCTAAGTTATTTATAAGTTTTCACTAATATAGCTAAAGGCACATAAAAAATTTTCATTCCTGGGGCGCCTGCATGGCGCAGTCGGTTAAGCGTCTGACTTTTGATCTCAGCTCAGGTCATGATATCACAGGTTGTGAGTTCGAGCCCCATATCGGGCTCTGCACTGATGGCATGGAACCTGTTTGGGATTCTGTCTCTCTTTCTGCCCCTCCCCAGCTTGTACTCTCTCTCTCTCTCTCTCTCTCAAAATAAAAAAATAAACTTAAAAAAATTTTTTTTAATTTTCATTCATTAATCTTTCTGTGCATCTTTGATTATGTATTTTACATAAATTCTCGGAATGAGCATCATTGAGTCAAAGAGGTTTAGTGTTCTTAAACATATTGCCAGATTGCCCTGCAGAAAGGGTATACTAACAAACATCCACCTGAATTTGAAATTCTGCTAGCAATGGTCTCTCCATTTGACTTCCTCACAGTCTATTTCATCTATCCAACCGACAGCTCTTTCATGTGAGACTAATGCAAGCTCACCCAAAGGCCAGGTATAGTGACTAGGAAAGAACTTCCAGTTAATAGGCTGCCATTCCTCAGCCTCAGCATAGTGCAAGTGAAAAAGAAGCCATCACTTATAGAACCTTCTTGCAATCATATTACATTAGTATGTTTTTGCATTTTACAAGCCCATGTTAGTCTAAATTGTTAATGGACACTAAAGAATCTCAAATGACTAAGACTGAGGTGGAAAAAGAGGGAAAAAATGATTTCCTAGTGTTAAGGATCTTAGAATCCTTAACATGAACAAAGGACTTTATTCATCAGTGCTTCTCAAACTTTAATGTACTTAGAAAATACCGGGATCTTTTTTTAAACTGAGGTACAATGGACATACCTTACATTAGTTTCAGGTGTACAACATAATGATTCAATATTTGTATATAAGTCTAGTTACCATCCATCACTATACATAGTTACATAATTGCTTTTCTTGTGATGAGAACTTTTAATATCTATTCTTTTAGCAACTTTCAAATATGCAACATGGTGTTATTGACTACAATTGCCACGCTGTACATTATACCTGAATGACTTATTTATTTTGTAACTGGAAGCTTGTAACTTTTAATCCATTTCTCCAACCACCTACCCCTTTCTCTGCCAATTTGTTCTATCTATGAGGTTGGTTTATTTGTTTGTTTGTTTCTCTTTTAAGATTCTACATATAGGTGAGACTATGAAGTATCTGTCTTTCTCTGTCTGATTCATTTCACTTAGCATAGGGTCCTCAGGGTCCACTCATATTGTTGCAGATGGCAAAATCTCTTTCCTTTTTATGGCTGAATAATATTCCACTGTGTATATATACCACATCTTCTTTAACCATTCATCTACTGATAGACACTTAGGTTGTTTCCACATCTTGGCTATTGTAAATAATGCTGCAATAAACACAGAGGTGCATATATCTTCTCAAGTTATTGTTTTCATTTTCTTTCAACAAATACCCAGAAGTAGAATTGCTGGTAGTTCTATTTTTAATTTTTTGAGGAACCTCCATACTGTTTTCCATTGTGGCTGCATCAATTTACATTCCCACCAACAGTACACAAGTGGTTCCTTTTTTCCACATCCTCATCAACACTTACTATTTCTTGTCTTTTTGATAGTCATTCTAACAGATGTGAGATGATTTCTCATTGTGGTTTTGATTTAACATTTCCCTGATGATTCGTGATGTTGAATACATTTTTTGAAAGTTTATTTACTTATTTTGAGAGTGAAAGTGAGAGGGAGCATGCACAGGGTGGGGGTAGAGAGAGAGAGGGAGAAAGAGAATCCCAAGCAGGCTCCACACTCAGCATGGAGCTCCATGAGGGCTCAATCTCACAACCGTGAGATCATGACCTGAGCTGAAATCAAGAGTCTGATGCTTCACCAACTCAGGCGCCCCAAGTACATTTTCATTTACCTGTTGGCCATCTATATATCTTCTCTGGAAAAACGTGTATTCAGATCTGTTGCCCATTTTTCAATCAAGTAGTTTGGAGGGTTTTTTGTATTAGGTTTTGTGATTACTTTATGTATTTTGTATATTAACCCCTTATCAGATATATGATTTGTAAATATTTTCTCCTATCAGTAAGTTGCCTTTTCATTTTATTTGTGGTTTCTTAATATCTTTTTGCTTATTTTCATAATATTTATTTAAGTAATCTCTAATTGCCCCACCCAATGTGGGGCTTGACCCCAAGATCAAGAGTCCCATGCTCTTCTGACTGAGCCAATAAGGTGCCCCACTAGGTATCTCTTTAAAATGTAGATTCTGGGGCACCTGGGTGGCTCAGTTGGTTAAACGTCCGACTTCAGCTCAGGTCATGATCTCGCGGTCCGTGAGTTCGAGCCCCGCGGCGGGCTCTGTGCTGACAGCTCAGAGCCTGGAGCCTGTTTCAAATTCTGTGTCTCCCTCTCTCTCTGACCTTCCCCCATTCATGCTCTGTCTCTCTCTGTCTCAAAAATAAATAAACATTAAAATAAATAAATAAATAAAATGTAGATTCTACTCTGTAAGTTGCGGGTCAGGGTCTGTGATTCTGAATGTATAACAAACTCCACAGACCACTTTGAGTAACAATATTACTAATGTGCACATTAATTCTTTTCCCCTCCTGCAGAAGTAATGACAAATTTATTTCAGGAAATTGTCCTCGAAAAATATGATAAATTTCTTCTGTTTTGGAAGGCAAAATAGCCAATCTCCCACCATATGCTGGGATGACACTGTTTCTTTTCAATGTTTTATTTCTGAAAGACATAGTACAGGATGGACAGCTTTAGAGAGAAGTGAGCTTGACTTCTATTTGATTTCCAGGGGCTTTGTTGCTTTGAGTGACTAGAGATATTGCTCCCTGACTCGGTGAATATACTATCCACTATTAAAACTCCTTAAAGAAACTGAAGAAAAAAAAAAATCTCTTCTTCTGCTCTTTCTTTTCTCAGTTAAACTCCTTTAACTCATCATTTTTTGGCAATTCTTACACTTTCAGTACAAGCTTTCTGTCTCTTTTTATTCATTGGCCTCTGTTTACTCCGTTCCAACTTGATTACTTTTTTGCTATTTACAAGTGAGATTGGGTTAGGTAGAAAGAATCTTCTTTTTACTTATAATAACTCAATGCATGAGAAAGGGGAAGTGAATCAATTTTTTTATATAGATTAAAAAAAAATAATAAAAAAGCTCAGAAAGGTAGGTTACTTGTCCAAAGTCACACAGCCCATAAATGAGAGGCATTATCTGAACTTAGAGTTTTCCAACCTCATAGCTCACATTCTTTCAAGCATACCAGGCTTACTCTCAAATCAGAGAGATAAAACAATTCCACAGGTTATTATAATTTAACCCAAAGTTAAGTTGGGTTATTATTATTATATTATTATAATTTAACCCAAAGTTAAGTTGGGCAGTAGTGATGTAAGTACCCAAGAGTGGTATAAACAAGGTGCTGCAAAGATCAGAATCAAGGAAAGATTTTTTTCAATTGGGAGGGTCAGGCATGGCTTTGTGCATGGGTCTCTGTACGAGATGAGGCATTCTAGTTGGTGAGAAAGCACGAGAAAAATGGGAAATCCCAGGACCTATTCTCAGAAGTAGGAAGAGCCAAGTTTCAATGGAAAATACCATAGAGACAAAGCTGGAAAGGACAGGTTAGGGCCAGATAATGGAAGGTTACACATACCAGGTGAGGCAGGAGCATATAATTCAGTAAACAACCTGAAATTGTTGTAGATTCTTATCCAAGAAGTTACTTAAGCAGAGCTGAACTTTAGGAAAATAAATTTGACAATAGGATATTAGATGGATTAGGGCAGTAAAAGTCAGAAAACTCTGTTTGGTTCCACAAAGGACACAAAGATGGTTCAGACTTGGTTTATATAAGACTCTATATAAGACTCTTCTCACACAATCACTTTTTATACAAACAACTTCAAAAGGGGCAGAATTTAATAACTGCCATTAGAATGTACAAAATGCTATGTGATCTGTAGGATGAGGAAGAAAAAGATGTGGAAAGTTATTATGTTTTCAGTCGGTCCAGGGTAGATTTTTAGGCAATCATTGTCAATGAGGAAAACAAAACAAAACAAATAGGTCTGATTTCTTGGAAAACATTTCAATTGGGGACATTTAAAACTTCCTTGAAATGTATATTTCAGCTGATATGTGGACCTAACCAATTAGCACACCATTCCCAAACCAAGCAGTTTCTTCCAACTACTAATATTTAAAGTCATTTAAAAAAATTGTATATTATTTAGATGTGCAGAAAGGCAAAGTTAGGGTTTGGTTTTTAACATAAAAGAGAAAAGAACAAATCTACAGTAAGTTTTATTTTTAGAGCTACTGCTTTATCAACTAAACCAAGATGAAACAGTTACTCATTAGATGACAAAGTTCTTTTTTTTTTTTCTCCTTAAATTCATTTCTGAGTTAATACAAATCTGACTCATTGTCACCAAAGAAGAGGAACCTTCTTGCAGAGATTTGTGCAGCTGCCCCACTGGTCAGTCTCTACAGAAAATATACTTACCTTTGAGCAATGCTAATCATGCAAATGCTAGTTAATTGAATTCTGGGTTTGATTGTAACGAAATCAGATTTTTAAAAAAAATTTTTTTAATGTTTATTTATTTCTGAGACAGAGCGAGACAGAGCATAAGCGGGGGAGGGGCAGAGAGAGAGGGAGATACAGAATCAGAAGCAGACTCTGAGGTCAGCACAGAGCCCGACACGGGGCTCGAACTCACAAACCATGGGATCATGACCTGAGCCGAAGTCGGTCGCTCAACCGACTGAGCCACCCAGGTGCCCCCGAAATCAGATTTTTTTAAAAAAAATTAGTAAGTTGGACTAGAATTTTCTTTGAAAAAAAAATGAGATTTAAAAAATGAGGCAATCAATCTTGTTACTTGAGGAGATGCCAATTCCAAAACACTGACTCATCTGCAGTGAGAAAGTCCGTGAAATTCTCAAAAGTAATATGGAGCAGTACAAACATCAGTAATAAGCAGTAATGCCACTTTGCAGGAAAGGTAGGATCAATGTCATTCTTATTCAAAGCTTTTAAGCTAGGAAATCTATCTGACGGGTGGGATAAGAGCTCAAGTTTATTTCAGTTAAAGCAAAACAGGAAGAGCAATAAGTAGCTAATCCTGATAAGGGAGGGCCAAAAAGGAGTAGCAAAGAAGTTGATGTTCCCAAATTGAAAGAATTTGTGAAGTCTCTGGGATTTGGGTAAGTGTTGGGGCAAGTTGGATGAGGGTGGAGTGGTTAAATTCTCCACCTGCCAGGTTTTTATTTATGAGCTACAACTGAAGGGAGAGAAAAACTTCTGAGGCATTCATTAGCCAGAAGTTTTGCTCTGATTTATTCAGAAGGAAATGGAATATTCAAAATGAAACCTAAGTGAAAGCAGTTGTGTTACTGCTTGGAGGGGAGGCTCCTAAAAGAAGGGACAGGAACACACCCAAGAATTAAGCCAGAAAGTTCTGGCCCCTATGTCAACGCCTGCCATTTATTAGATGTTTGATTGGAAACAGGAGGGTCTCAGAGGCTAGGGTATTGCAGAAGGAGGGGCATGTTTAGAAGCTACATTTCCATAACATCTGCATAAACCTTTTGTTTTAGATTGTAAAGTTACCAGAGTAGCTTTAAGGGCTGTTGGAGATGGGGATAAGGGAGGGGTAAGAAGCATGGCCACCCTCTGGTGCTGCCTCAGGACCTTGGGGAAGATTCTACTGTCTGAGCCTCCTTTGCAAGAGGAGAATAACATTTCCTCATAAATTGGTTATGATAGTAAATAAGGTAAACAATGTGAAGTGCTAGCTCCTGAATACTCAGTAAATGTATATAAACCTAAAAGATATCAAAGAGGAAATACTGCATTATGTCTGTTCCAAAGACAATTGTTTCTATTGGGAAAAGTCTTACCTCTGCCTTGTTCCTAGAGCACTTTAGACATTTATTTTCAATATTTTGTTCCAGTTGTTGCTATTCCCCCCCCCCCCCATAGGTAAAGAGGAGAAAAGCAATTTTGTTTAAACCATCAGTACCCTGCTAATATTCTGTCTCAAATCAAAGGGCTGGGCTTTCCCACAGAGCACTTAGAAACAGGTAATGATATCACACCCATTAGTGCACTCAGCACATGCTATGAGAACAGAAGCTGGCTTTTGCCCAGTAGCTTTCTCCCATGCTTGGTCCCTGAGGAGAGAGAATTGCTCCAGAAGCCCTTATTAGCAGCAGTCATTAGGATGACAAAATGTTAGAGCAGCCCCCTTGCCCTTCCCCACATTAAGAACTAAAATGAGGGGTGTCTGGGTGGCTCAGTCAGTTGAGCGTCCGACTAGCTCAGGTCATGATCTCACACTCTGTGAATTTGAGCCCCACGTCGGACTCTGTGCTGACAGCTAAGAGCCTGGAACCCACTTCAGATTCTGTGTCTTCCCCCTCTCTCTGCCCCTCCCCTTCTCATGTTCTGTCTCTCTCTGTCTCAAAAATAAATAAAAACATTTGAAAAAATTTTTAAAGAACTAAAATGACATCAGAAAGAAAAGTAAGCTGTAAAGGTAGTTTAGTGTTCATATGTTACCTCAGAGTGAAGGGAAAGTGTAAAAACTATTCCAAGCCTAAGAACTTGTGCCTTACTTCCACCCCCCCACTTGACCACCTCACCTGCCAGGAGAAGAGTGCAGTTTCTAGAAGCATTGATGTTGACTGAAGCATGTTGTTAGCCTGATTCTATTCATTCCCAAATAGCTATGGAGATATCTTTTCATCTGATAACTCATTACTTACAAATGAATGAATGAATGATGCTCCCAGTGCCCTCCCCTTAGCACTCTCTTTCCTTCCTTCCTTCCTTCCTTCCTTCCTCCTTCCTTCCTTCCTCCTTCCTTCCTTCTTCCTTCCTTTCTTCCTTCCTTTCTTCCTTCCTTCCTTCCTTCCTTCCTTCCTTCCTTCCTTCATTGAAAAAGAATAATGGATTCCTACTATGTGCAGGTGCTAAGACTATGGATATAGTGATAAGGTCTGAGTCCTCTAAGAATGAGATTTTTGGCATAAAATAGTCATGCAATTGCAAACCTCTAGATCATACAAAATAATATGTTATGTTCTAGACACAGTAATTATGGGCATAATTATACAAGAAGGAAGCTATGTAAATGTGACTTGAATACATCATACACTTGACCTGAACTGAATTTGCTATCATTAACAGTTTCACTTGATTTCCTTAGAATTTATAAGCGCTGGTGGAAACATGGTTTGGATATCCTGGTCTACTTAGAGAAGACGGGTAAGGAAGTTTGAACTCATACCTCCACTCCTTTTTTCTCTTAAATATTCCTTGGAGCAAGCAAGCAAGTTCAAAGTCATTCCCTTACTCTTAGAGATTAGTTCTAAAGTACAGGTTCATTAATGTTTGTTGTTACTGATACTAGGAATGATGTTTCTACCGCTAACTAAAAATGTTTAGAGCAATAATTGATTTATGGAATTTCTTTTCAACTTTTTTTTTTTAACCTCCTAAAGTCCAGGCAAAGTGACTTAGTATTAAACCAAAGCAATTGTTTCCAACAGAATATTATTAATGTTGTTAAATTATTCTTTCTCAGCTTCTAGTGTTAAAGGGAAGTGACATATTGTTGACAGCTATCAGAACTCTTCATGCTTTAGCAGAAAGTCACTTGAAAAATTACCATATCATTAAACTCATATCTCAAAAATGTTTCAAAAATCTCTCCGAGAACTTCTAAGACAGACAGAGTATCGTTACTATATATTCATTCTTTGCCTTCCAGTGTTCAGACATTGGTTAAAGGCAGAATAGGTTTGGGGAAGGAAATGTCCTGAGGCAAATGCAGCATCAGGAAGAGAGATTAACCCCCTCTCTACTTTGGTTTCTCTCCCCTTTCCAAGGGAGGGGCACCCAATAGAATCTTTTGGAAAGTTGTTGGTCTCTATGAGTAAAGGAGCCCCATTCCGCAGCCAGATACCTGTCCACTCCTGGCTTTGCTGACCTTCCCAGGCAGGAGGGTCCTCTAAGAGCCTGGGAAGAGTGTTGGAGACAGAGTGCATAGCATTGCATAGTGGTACCCCAGGCAGAGAAGGGCAAGGACAGTCTCCTTCTATTTTTGGTTCTTGAAAGATACTGAAGGAAGGGTGGAAGACTCAGTCTGGGGAATAGCACTGAGAAAGATAAAAAGGCAAAGAACCTACTCTCTGAAGAGCAAAAGGACTGGATGGAGTGAAAAATAGAGTAGAGTAGTAAAAGATGGGCCTGGAGAGGTAGGTTGGAGCCAGATTAAGTAAGGCCTTGCATGCCAGGGCAAGGAAGGTATATTCCATTCAGTGAATAATTGGAACCATTGTACACTCTTTGAGCCAAAAAGGGATCTAATCAGTGTTGTGTTTCAGGAACATTAATTTGACAGAAATGCATGGAATGGATCAGGACAGGAAAAGGCAGGAGATAGCATGCATGTGTGACGCTGAACAAGATACAAAACAAACCACTATCAGGAGATACCACTCCACGCTTATTTGAATGGCAACATTTAAAAGAAATATAAACTGACAATATCAAGTGCTGGCAAGGACTCAAGAGCATCTGGAACTCCCATACATGGCTGGTGAGAATGAAAAATGAACGATCCACTCTGGAAAATGATTTTGCAGTCTAAGGTTAAGCATATACTAACCATATAACCCAACAATCCCACTCACAGTTACCTAGAGAAATGAAAACATGTTAATATAAAAGCCTGCACATTAATGTTTATAGACACTATTCATAATTGCCCCAAACTGGAAAACATCCTGAATATCCTTGAGTAGGTGAATGGGTAAACAAAGTGTTGTACCTTCATACCATGGAATACTATTCAGCAACGAGGAAGAACAACGCATTATAGTGAAATAAGTCAGTCTCAAAGTTTTCATACTGTATGATTCCATTTACATTATATAATGTATCTATATATTATATAATGTATGTGTGTGTGTGTATGTGTGTGTGTGTGTATATATATATATATATATATATATATATATATATATATATTTTTTTTTTTTTTTTTTTTTTTTTAAAGTAGGTTTCACACCCAACATGGAGCCCAATGCAGGGCTTGAATTCATGACCCTGAGGTCAAGACCTGACCTGAGATCAAGAGTAGGATGTTTAACTGAGCCACTCAGGCACCCCTACATAAACTCCTGAAAAGACAAAACTGTAGGCATGGAGGACAGATCAAAGATTGCTGGGAGTTAGGGGAGGGAGGTGAGCCACAAATAATAGTAATAACAACAACAACAATAATGGAAGTTTTTTGAGGGTGATGGAACTATTTTGCATACTGATTGTAGAGGTGGTTACATGAATCTGTACTTGTGTTTAAAATCATAGAGGGGCGCCTGGGTGGTTCAGTCGGTTAAGCATCTGACTTCGGCCCAGGTCATGATCTCACAGTTCGTGAACTCGAGCCCCGTGTCGGGCTCTGTGCTGACAGCATGGAGCCTGTAGCCGCTTCAGATTCTGTGTCTCCCTCTTTCTCTGCCCCTCCCCAGCTCGTGGTTGCACTCTGTCTCTGCCAAGAATAGATAAACTTTAAAAAAATAAAATAAAATAAAATAAAATCATAGAACTGTATACCAAAAGAAAGAGGCCAATTTTATAGTGTGATAATTTTAAAAATTAAAATTAAAACAAGAAAGCAATGCTAAACAAATTAACAAGAAAAGCAAGGTATTTTCCCTTGTTTGAAATATCTATCAGGCAGAGTATATTAGCATAAATAAACAAAGTCAATGCTAAATAGGAAGAAGGAATGGAAAAACAGATTCTTAGACTGTGAGACTCATAGATTAATCCAGGGTTAGCAAATATGCTTGTTTGTGGCCGACTATATTTCCAAAAATGGCTGCAACAATATGTGTCAGCCTACGTGCTTTTCTAGAACCTTGCTACTCCTCCATCAAGAGGTCTGTGTCCCTATCACTTCAATTTGAGATTGTGTACATCAAGAGAGTATTGAGAAAGCTGCAGTGTGTGCTTCCTGAAGCTAAGTCAGAGAAATGCTATGCTCTTTCTCCTGCTGCCTTAGAACACTTGCCCTTAGAACCCAGCCAGTGTATTGTGAGGACTTCCCAGTACGCCATGGAAAAGCTTATGTGAGAAGAATGGAGGCCTTTGTCCACAGCACAGGCTCATCTTCCAACCAGTAGCCAGTACCAACTTGCCAGCCTTATGAGAGCCATCTTGAAAATAAAATCAAACTAGGTAAACGGTCTAGAGCAGAGCAGAGTGTGTCTAGAGCAGAGTGTGTCAGCCAAGTCCTAAGTTGGCTATTCATGAGCAAAATAAATGATTGTTGTTGTTCTAATCCACTAAATTTTTGGGGTGGATTTTTACATGGTAATAGATAGCTAATAGAATGTTATTAATCAACATCAACAGATGAGAATGCCTTCCTGGCATTCCTGGGATGGGATGAGGCTTAGAGGAAAAGAATGCATGACTGATCAGTGAGGCTATATACATGCTCATCTTACATTTGAATAAGAGAGTGAAGTGCATTGTGATCTGCTCAAGGTCACACAGATATTTTGTACCAGAGCCAAAACTCTGAATCAAGTCTTCTGACATGCAGTTTAGTGTTCTTTTCACACTGACTGTCCCTTCCCAATAACAGATTCCAGAGACCTGAACCACAGGATCTGCTTCTCCTTGCCCCTCTCGTGCGTGTGACAGACATCATTAATTAAGTACAGCGCTCTCCTAAGGTCACCGATGAGCATGCAGATTGTGGACTCCAACTACCATTAAAGAATCTAAGCAGAAAGATGCAAGAACTGGGGCACCTGGGTGGCTCAGTCGGTTGAAGGTCCGACTTCAGCTCAGGTCATGATCTTGCGGTTTCTGAGTTGGAGCCTCACATCAGGCTCTCTGTTGTCAGCACAGAGCCCACTTTTGGGTTCTCTGTCCCCCTCTCGCTACCCCTCCCCCCCTCTCAAAAGTAAATAAACTTAGCAAGAGCTATAACTGATTTATATCGGGAGTGTCAGAAGAATACAGCAAACTCAATCTCAAAATATAAACTGTAAAAAGATCTGAGATGGAAATGCACATGAGAGAAAGGGAAGTATTTAGACATAACCATTTGGGATCAAGGATGTGTGAAATAACACATAAACTTCTTATAGAATTGACTACAGAATAACTTCTCATATCCTTGAGGAAATCTATTGTGGATCCTGTTAGACAATTTTCATTTAATATTTTAAAACCCATTTTATTGTTGTTGGAAGAAAACCTGTTACTTTAGTTCTATAAAGGATAGTGCATGAATAAAATTTGGCCTCATCTTGAATACCAAAGGATTGAAATGCATACAACCCATACAACAAAGCAGTACTGGAATATTTTACACTTTGATGGCTCTGTTCTTCATAATGCACTTGTCATTGAGAGCAAAGTAGGTTCAGAAAAAAAAAATAGATGATTTCTAAGGTATCATTTAAAAGTGTAGGTTGTAAAGCCAGGGCACTGTGAATTTTAGGGTGGTTCGCTGAGAGCCAGATTCAGATTCATTCAACATAGGACCAAGAGCAGAGCTTCTCTGAACTTGATAACAGAAGAGCAAAACGCCCTGCAGAAGTAACTGAAATTCAACTCCCAGAAAAATAATGATCACTGTCTCCCTTTCTACGATTCTGAATAGGGCAGGGGGCTGGGGTTAGGTATGAAGGTTATTTGAGTAAACCAAAGTGACCAAGTTCCTTCATTCATTTGTTCACTGAGTACCAACTACATGTAAGGTATTCTATTAAACACTACTCAGAATACAAGGATGTTGGGTGCCTGGGTGACTCAGTCGGTTAAGCATCAGACTTCGGCTCAGGTCATGATCTCACAGCTTGTGGGTTTGAGCCCCGTGTGGGGCTCTGTGCTGACAGCTCAGAGCCTGGAGCCTGCTTTGGATTCTGGGTCTCCCTTTCTCTCTGCCCCTCCCCTGCTTGTACTGTCTTTCTCTCAGGAAATGAATAAACATAAAAAAAAATTTTTTTTTTTTTTTTTTTTTAAAGAATACAAGGATGAAACGGGTTTTATCTTCAAAGGTTCTCTAGCCAGGACCCCATCATCCTCTTTTAATAGAGTAAAATTTGAGAACATGAGCCTAATGCGTTAGAAATCTAAATACCACCCAGTGTCACCTAAACACAAGAGTACTGGGTTTAAGCATTACAAGCAGGATATATCACTGCAATTGTCTAAACAAATCAGCAGTCTTCAAAATTATTAACATGACCTTCCCTCTTTTCTGTTCGTTTTCTTTCTTTCTTTCCTTTCTTTCTTCTTTCTTTTCTCTCTCTCTCTCCTCCTCCCCAACTCTCTCTTGCTTTCTACATGGATTACATTATCATTTGCAATATTACCAATTGCTAGGCCACTTAGATGCTTTAGTGTACTCTTAGGAAATTATTCCTGGTAATGAAATTCTTTTCATCAGTTCCACTTTCAGATTTGCAATACAGGCTTGTCCTTTAACAATTAAGTGTTCTTTTCAAAAAAATATGCAGCAGATGTGGCAAAACAGAAATATAATATTCTTGGAAGTGGGCTAGTTTGGGTAACAATTCAACTTTCCTTTTTCGTACTTGGACTTTATTCTTCTAGTAATTTCTCTGTCCATATCAAATTTTCAAAAAGGTCAAAGTCATCATTTTGTGTAATTAATTCTCAAATCTTCAAACAAAGGTCAGTTAAATTCTTGTTATATCTTTTCAGGTTTTTGTAGTTAGGACTTATTGTACTTGTTGATTGTTGTAGTTGTAGTTGTTGATTTATGTTTCCCCTAATCTTTTCTGGAATAGAGTATCTCAGTACTTTCCATCAGGTTTTCCTAAACACCAGCAACTTGTTTTTCAATGAATAAACTTAACTCAATGTCCTCTCAAAGGTCTAGAATGTCTCTTAAGTTCCAGTGCACAAGAATAAGACAGAAAATATCTGAGGAAAGTGGACTTCGAAGTCAATCCAATCTGGGTTCCATGTAGGCTCTGCCCCTTCTCCTGGGACTCTAGGTAAATTCCTTAATCTCACTGAGCCTTAGTTTCCTTATCTGTAAAATGGGGATAAAGTGCACATTGCAAAGTCACTATGAGAACTAAGCACAATACAAGAAAGCAGAGAGACTGGTGTATAACAGAGCTCCTTAAATAATTTCCCTTTGTTTTCTTCTAAAAATGACCACAATAAAGCTCAGGATTTAATCATTAAAGCAAACTGTGAGAGATGCAAACCATTCAGATCCCCATCAATTTTTCTGACATTTTGATATGTAGAATATTTGACACTTCTCCTCTTCTAAGTGGAAAAAGCACCCCACGTAAGGGAAAATGAAAATCGGGGCGGGGCGGGGGACACCAATAATTTCATAATCCCAGCACTTATGACAGTTTCCATTTTTGTCATGGTCTGGGTTTTATACCAAACGGCCACATTTTCTGCAGAGTTGCACTCTGCCTGTGCTTAGCATGGCATCATGTCTTTTAAGGTACTAAAAGATTTATTCCAGGTGATAGTGGGAAGCTGCCCTGGAGGAAGGAATGGAAGGCTGCGGAGGTGTTAAAGTTCTTTTACATTGTTCAAGCCTTTCTCCAGCACAGAAACTCCACAAAGAACTCCTCTGCAGTGTTCGTTACCCAGGGCGGTTTCTTTAAATTGTTTGACGTCAGAGAAGGAATGCTATAGCAACAGTCTGTCAAACTGGAATTAACTCAGAAGAAAGATGGGGGTGGGGAGAGGAAAACTGCTCCCGGGCGGTACTGACTTCAGAGGAAGCAAATTGGATAGTTGCATTCACTTTATGACATTTTAAACCTAAAACACCCGGAGAAATGTCGGGGGGGGGGGGGGAAGTCGGTTGAGATGCTTTGTGTGATGTTTTAACTCACGCCGAGATGAGCGACTTGCCAGGGTTATCTGAAAGGCCTACTTTCATCAGTGACGATAGTAACAATAACTTCCAAGTATTGATCATTTATTTGGAGGCAGGCTCTGTGCAAACGGTGCCTCATTTAGTATGTCAGCACCTTTATGAGGCAGGTATCACTATCCCTATTTTGCCAATGACCAAGCTGACTACCTGAGATGTACACGATCAACCGCCCAGCGACGGTAGAGCTGGGCTTGCAATACAATTTTGTAGGACTCTGGACTCCAGTTGACTTTCTTACACGGAGAATTCCACACTGTTAAACCTAACGGGGACTTGGGGTCTTCTAAGTCAGCGCCCCCCCGCCCCCCATCCTGCCACGAGCAAAGTGAGGCTTCTATGGTGCCAGGAAGGAAACCGGCCACACCACTCGGGCGCAACTCAGAAGTGTGCTCCGGCGTCCAGGCGCCACAACGACAAGAAAACGAAACTGCCTGGGAATTAATGTTTTTCTTCTTCTTCTAGCAGGAAACGAGAGAGAAAATAGGAAGCAGAAGCTGCGCGCGGCACCCGCCGCCTTCGCCCCCCGTCCCCCGCCCGGGCGGCGCGCGCTCCTGGGTGTGCGCGTGGCCGCGGCGCGTCCCCAGCGGGCCCGCGCGCCTCGTGCCTCGCGCCTCGCGCCTCGAGCCACGTCTCCGCCCCGGCCCCGGCGCGCCGCGGAGTTGGCTGCTGGGCGGTGCGGGCCTGGGTGTGGCCGGCGGATCTCGGCAGCGCTGGTCTCGGCGGTGCGCTGCGCTCTGCACGCCGGCTCCGCTCACTGGGGGCTGCTGAGCGCCCCGCGGACCCAGCAGCGGCCGGTCGACGCGGAGCCCAACTCCTTTCAGGTAGGCAGCGATCGCGCGAGCTGCATCTCGTGGGTGCGCCCCACTTGGGGGCCCCGGGCTTCCCGCAGGGGGCGTGAGGCGCCGCGGGGCCCCCGTCCCGGCGGAACGCCGCCGGCCGGTGGCGCGGGGCTGGCCGGCTCGGGCGTCCCGGGCTGCCGGAGCCTGCCCGGGAGGGACGGGGCGGGCGCGCCTTGGTCGCGCTCTGCTGCCGCGCGGGGGCCAGCCCCTCGGCCGCCGCCTCGGGCACTTCCTGGGGGGCTCGTACCGCTCGCTCTGGGAAGCGAGGGAGCGGCCCATTAGTCCCTGGCCTCCAGACCCCCAGACCCCCCAGCTCCCTCCCCATGCCCCGAGGCCCCTCAGGAGGACTCAGAGCGCGAGCTCGTGGTTGCCCCGAAAATAGCGGTTATTCGGGACTGCCCAGAAGGGTTATTGGGTGGAGAGCTCTGGGAAAGCTCATAAAAGTTTTCCGCTTAGTGCTAAAAATGAGACTAGTGGTTTCGTGTTAAATTTATTTTGGAAATGATATGTCCATTATTGGGGAGGGGGTAGTGGATAGGAATTCTTGTAAATTCTGAACATGGTAAAATGTTTTTCTTTTCTCTCCACATTCTTTTTCTCCTTCAAAACATAAATGATTGCCTTCTACTTTGATGTTTATTGCTATACGGTAAGGCAAGACTGAATTTCCAAAAGTTTAAAAACAGACTTGAATTTGTTTATAGAAGCGATGCTTTGTTATCTTGCCTCTGTCTTTCTCCCCCTTTTCTCCCACTCCTTCCCTTTCTCTTTTAGTAGAGGATGTGGATACATCTTTCTCTCTTTCGGCCACGGACTGAATAGCTCGGCGGCGTTTGGATAAAGCACCCTACTGGGAAGTTTTCTTAAGACATTCGAGATTTAATTGTTGGTCAGAACGCTTTATTATCATTCCTTCTTAGTGTTGCAAACTGAGATTGTGACCTTAGAGTACATTTTCCTAGAACACCGAGCACACACTGCTTATTTAAGATGAAAGGGAAGTCATTTCTAGACGTGGAGGAAAAGGACGGTTTGGATACATAAAATTGTATGCTTCGAGTGTCTTTTCCATTGTACATTTTAAGACTCTCTAGTGTGGGGCTTTTTGTTTATTACTGATCCTAGGCTCTGAAGGTTTATTGTGTATTTCAGTATTTGGCTAAAGATCATTTTAAGATTTTCCATGTTGCATTTTGGTTTGCAGATGAATTTGAAACTGAAATGGAAACTTTTAAAATACCGTTTTATTGAACGTGGTTAACCCTCTTGTGCATACACATTTATAAAATTATAAAATTGGTTAATGTGGCTTGCAATACATTCAGGTTCATCTCTTTGTGAGCCATAGGCATTATTTTGGTGGTTATTCTGAGTCATCGGTCTTTGTTAATCTGTAGAATTACTTTTATTATTTTTTCCAGCTTTACTGAGATATAATTGACATCTAACATGGTAGAAGTTTAAGATATTCAGCGTGTTGACTTGATACTCATGTATTGCAAAATGGTGACCATAGTAAGGTTAGTCAACACATCCATCACCTTCCATAATTACCTATGTGTGTATGTGTGTGTGTTTAGCAACTTTCAAGTATAGAATAAAGTGTTAACCATAGTAATCATGCGGTACCATGCATCCACAGAACTTTCTTATAACTGGAAGTTTGTACCATTTGATCAACATCTCCCCAGAATTGTTTCTTTAAAGTCATTGGCGCTTTAGTATGTCAGCACATATTTTTACACTTTAAAAATAGATTCTGGGACATTTTGAAAATTGAGAATTGGAACAAAGTATCGGACATTTTTCTGCCCTTAGCAAGTACTGCCTGAGATGGTGTGATTTCTGATTTTTTTCAGGCATGTTACTAAAGTGCACTGTGTCACTAGTTTCTTTACCTTGCTGACTGGTTTTGCCTGTATTTATTATAGGAACTATTTATTTGACATTTCTTCTGGTCCAGGGGGTGATGCTATACATTTTTCTCTTTATGTCTTACATGAACTTGGTAAAGGGAACATTATTCAGTTCTAAAGGTAAGGAAACTGTGCCCCTGAGATGTTAAGTAACTGCTGATGGTCGATGTAGCTGTTAAGTAACTCATCTGGGATACAAGGCCAGACCTCTCTGAATCTGAAGTCCACGTTCTTTCCTCTGTGCCACATTGACTTAGTGCCAGGACATGAGGAATGACCCTCAATTACTCGTTAGCATATTTGTAAATTTTCCAAGACATGCCAGAGATACAGATTTGTTTTTCTAGCATTATCATTACTATCCGTCTGTGTTGTTATACAGATTCTCATGTCAACCATTCTCTTCTCACTTCTTTATTCCTGGTTAAATGTCTGGCTCAGGGTTCAAGACCTCCCTCTTGCGAGGGCAAATTTTCTCCTGTCGACATTAATAGGTGGTGAAAGCTTGATGATTCTTCCAAAATAATAACCCCCTATTAATGTGGGTTTTCTAGAGCCGTAGATACAACTATTTTGGAAGGTTATACACAGTATGGCAATCTATTTTGGACTATGGGAACCCTCTGAGATTCCTCAAATTAAGCCAGATGATATTTTGATAGATGTTTACCCCTGCAGTTATCCTGTCTCTACTACAATTTCAATTCAGTTTCTGCAGAATCATTTATATCATTATACAAACATTGTTATGTCTCTCATCTTAAAATTATTTTCTTGATCCAGTATTCTGCCCCACTTCTCTGGCTCCACTTTGAGAAGGCATAATTTTTTTTTTTTTTTTTTGAGAAAGCATAATTTTTTGATAGAACAAAAATAAATACAGGCAAGGATAACCAGAACGTAATTAGTCATCTACAGGGGGTGGGTAGGAACTGAGTAGAAGGCAGTGGAGGGAACAGCACTGTGGCAATTATATCTTTTTGTATAGTTTTGAGTTTTGGAAACTTGTTTATGTTTTATATGTTCAAAAATAAAATTAACAAGGTTGAAAGCAAAAACCTCCAAAATTGAATATAAACAGCAACAAATGAACCAGCTATATTTCAGTGAATAACATGAACTCTCTGAAGAAAAGAAAAATCCAAGTAAGTCTTTAACACAACACTTGGACTATCTACCCTTAATCTAAAGATAGAAAGGACTGCAAAACAACAACAAAACCAACTTGAACCTGGTATGGCAAACTGGTTTTTTATGGTTGTAGGAAAAAAAGCAGTTCTTGAACTATTTTGTATGTGCTGTAGGAATGAGCAAATGAGTAAATTCATTGATATTTTTTGAGGTAGGGTTTACACTGTGGGAGAAGGGAAATAAAGATATGGAGTGGAAGAAGACAGTGAAACACTCTCTGGTGTTGGGTTGGAATTAGAGTTATCATATATTTCCTAGCTCTGCCTGATGAACAGGTGTAGACAGAATGGCACCCTAGTAGCAGTGAGCACAAGTAGTGCCCATATCTAAGTGGCTGGTTCCAGGGCTGGGGCAGGGAAAGTAGAAGACGAGCCTAGAACACAAAGTAAGGAATTGTTCTCCAAAATGGTGGTGGCATATCAAAAGGACATAGGAACTAGCTTGAACGGCTAAATCTGGGAAAATTTGAGCCTCGAAATGAATAATGATAGTAATGGATTGTAACCTATGGAATAAAATAAGAACCCACAAGTTCATGATAAATAAGGGAAAGGGGAAAGCACTCTCAAGTAGACTGCCAATAAAAATGTAGAAGGAGCAAGAGAATTCATAAAGTGACTAGCTTGTAACCACCATGGTCACGTTGATTCAGGCAAATGTTACTAATGGAGAAAGTTTGATGGGGAAAGGATATTAATACAGTTTCTAGTGGTCTCTCCAGAGGTTAATGACCAAGGGGAAAAGCAATAACTTCACAGTACAGAAATCTGGCAGACACCATCTCAGTGAAGCGATCAGTGTTAATATCACCAATAGTGGGATAAACAGATTCTTCCTGGTGTGTTTGGACTGGGGACATCAGTATTTTTCTAAAGTGCATAATCAAAATCTATGTAGAGGAAACAATTGAGGGACCTTAACTGAGGGCCATTCTACAGAGTTACTAGCTTGTGCTTTTCCAATATGTTAATATCATAAAAGACAAAGGCAAAGGAACTGTTGCAGATTAAAGGAAATTTAAGAGACCTGACAGTAAAATCCAGTGCATAATCCTGGATTGGATCTTGGATTGGAAAATCCAGTTGATCTAAGACTATTATCAGGACATTGGCAAAATTTGAATATGTACCAAATATTAAATAATAGTATTACATCACTGTTAAGTTTCCTGAATATGATAATTGTGCTGTGGTTATGTAAGACAGTGTCCTTGTTCTTAGAAGATACACAGTGAATTATTTAGGACTAAATGGCCAGAATATCTTCAATTTACTTTCAAACGGATGAGCAATAAGAATTATTATATATGAAGAAGGAACTTGATCAAGCAAACATGGCAAATATTAACAATTACTGAATCTAGGTGAAGAGTCTAAGAGTATTCACTATACTACTTTTTTCTTTTTCTTTTTTTTAAATTTTATTTTTTCTTTGTTAAAATTTACCTCCAAATTAGCATATAGTGCAACAAGGATTTCAGGAGTAGATTCCTTAGTGCCCCTTTACCCATTTAGCCCATCCCCCCCCCCCACAACCCCTCCAGTAACCTTCAGTTTGTTCTCCATATTTATGAGTCTCTTCTGTTTTGTCCCCCTCCCTGTTTTTATATTATTTTTGTTTCCCTTCCCTTAATGTTCGTCTGTTTTTTCTCTTTACTTTTTTCAACTTTATGTTTTAAATTAAAAAAAATGGAATGTTAAAAAATAAAACTTCAAAAAATAATAAAGTTACTTTGTGTCCCAAAACAACAAAAACATTTTTGAAGGAGTCCATGTAAGCTGTACCTGCTCAACTCCCCTCTTGTTCTGAATTCGTTCCAGAGAGACTTTATCCTTCCTGTGCTGAGAAGAGGCCATTCTTCTCAAGGTCACCAGCAATGTCAGTCCTTCCACATTAGATCTCTCAGCTGCATTTAACTCAGGTGATAGATAACTTCTTCCTATTGAAGCATTTTTCCCTTGGCTTCTGGGACACTGACTGATTTTCATCCTGCTTCACTGGCTGTGTAATCTCCTCAGTAACTGGTGTCATCATCTACCCAGCCACTTAGGCTAACAATCCTGAGTTCTCTTTAATTCTCCTGTTTCACTCATCCTACATCTGTTCCTCCATTGGCAATTATAATGGGTTGTGACTTAAATATTATTTCAAATTTGGCTGTATTTTATTTCTACTGCCACTACCCTTGCCTCAAACCACCATCTTCCCTTGCCTGGACTACAGCAGTAGCCCCTAACTGGTCTTTCTGCTTCCAGTCTCAGTCAGCAGAACCAATTGTTATTAGATAAAGTCTGAAGTTTTACTGTGGTCTGAAGGCCTACATGATTACATGCCCACCCACCTAATCTCTTCTGCTTTGTGTACTCCTCTCTAGCCTATCATCTCTGCTGTTGATTCTGCATGCCAGGTTAGTTTGTGCCTCAGGACCTTTGCATTTACTGTATATTCTTCCTGGAATGCTGTTCTCCCATTTAAGGCATGGCTCATTTGATCATTTTATTCAGGCTTTACAGATTAATTTATTTAAAAATAGCCTTCCTTGTCACTAACTTCTTGCAGTTTCTTTTCTCTTGCATAGTACTTATCTGTACTTGAAATTGTTGTTTATTTATGTGCTTTATTATCTGTTTCCTAGACAGATATAGAATAAAGCTCCATGACAACAGGACCTTTTGTTTGTTTTGTTGACTGCTAAATCCCTAGAGCCTGGAATGTGCCTGGCATGTGGTTAGAACTCAGATATTTGTTGAATGAATGAATAAATGCATAGATTAATATTTGCCAACTTTTTTTTTTTTTATTTAATACTATTTCAAATGGAGAAGACTGTCTCAGAGAATCCTGTAATGTTAGTGCTGTTTGAAGTTTCTTGGTGATACTGCTTAGCTTCTCTGGAAGTTATCAAGTTGTCAATTTTCTCAGCTTCACCTTCCTTTTGTCTGCCCTCTGGTGGAGGTAACACAGATAACCAGCAGAGGAGAACAATAGGTTACTAGGAAGAAACAAAAAGTGAAGAACCTTGACTACAAACTGGATAATTAACTTCTAAATTACAAAGATGTAAAAAATTTTAATTTTTGATAAGCCTCTCAATTCACCTATTAATATTGGAAAGATTGACAAGAAATGGCAATATTTGGATTTCAAGAGATACCTAGGATGAAGAAAAAAACCTATTTATCTCCAAAATGTTTTGATTACTTAACATAATTCCTGTTTAAATATACTTCGTTCTATTAAAATATTTTTAATATTTTTCCACTTTTAGTAATATTAATATTAATTTCAGTTCATCTTTTGACTTTTCCGTATGTCAGTAACATATACCAATGGAGAAGCCAGTATTCAAACCCCAACACTAGAGGGACTAGAAGCAGTCTAGACTAGAGGCAGCACTCTTAATATTTATGCTTCACCACAGCCTTCCTATTGTGCTGTGATGAACAATATATGTTCCTCAATACCATTTTTCCAGTATGCATTGTGGAGAGCCTTCTAGAATTGCTGAAAATTATATCTTATTTAATTCGTTTTGAAGTGGCAATCACATTAAATGATTTTAACACCCATGTGCTACTGACTTGCTAAAATAATGTAAATTTAAAGTTTCTCTTAATGTCCATCTTTAATATTTAAGGCAATACACAGCTTAAATTACTGCCCCCTTCCCCATTTTGGCTTTGCAGGGTTGTTTCCTGTGCTGTATAGTTTTTACCAAGGAAACTTAATATATTAACTTAATATATTAAGGGCAAACACCCACTGAAACGCTTATCTTACAGTTGGAACCCCAGAAGGGAGCATTTGTTCAGGGGTGTCATTAGTACTGGCATCTTTGCAAGTATTTAGAGCTTTGATGTTCTCATCTTAAACAGCTACATAATATTTCATCATATGGTTATGCCACATCTGCTTTGCTGTTTTATGTTTGTAATTTTTTTTGCAATTTTTTGTTATATAAACAATTGGATAGTGACTGTCCTTAAACATTCATTCTTACTTATTCAGAAATACTGTGTTTTTAGAAGTCTTACTGTTTCTTCTTCATCATCTAGTTTTTTAGTAGCTATGGAGAAATTGATAGAATCTGTACCACATAGAATGAGAACACTACTTTGGAATAGACAAAGATGAAGACAGTGGTTCCTGTGCTCAAAGAGCTATTTGTCTCTTGGCTTGTGTATAAGAATTTCTGATACTTTTGTTATGGTTACATTTAGCAATGGCTTGACTCATTTTTTCCCCTTCAATTTTTATGAGTTCCCCACCTACACACCATTACCCTGGAATTGCTTAACGAATGAAAATTGGGCTTTAACTATTTGGTTATGTGAAATTAAAAATCCAGTAATGCAGCTTAAGCAGAATGAGACTTTGTTGTCTAACTGGCATAGATTATACATTGTATGTAGGATAGTTAACAAGGCTTATAGTGACCAGGTTTTTATAAGGAAGTAATTTAAACATTTTTTATTTGCTAGACTTCTGTAAATTAAATTATGTGCTTAATGGAAAAATGGTAGACATTGAAATTGAAATTCATCAACAAGGGATCTTCATTATGTGCATTACTTATGAATCGGGTCTCTGGGGAAGCTGTTGTGGGGGAAGGAATAAAATTTTTGAGAAAATGTGGTCTTGGAGTGCCTGACTGGCTCAGTTGGAAGAGCATGTGATTCTTGATGTTGGGGTTGTGAGTTCGAGCCCCTCATTGGATGTAGAGATTACTTAAATAAGTAAATATTAAAAAAAAAAAAAAATGTGGTCTTGTGTCCATGATATGAAAAGCAAAAACAGTTGATATTTAAAATTTTTAAACCTTAGATATTAATTTTTATGGTTATATGTTAACCTTTATGGGAACTAAAATTTATCAACAAGGGATTTCATTATTTCATTAATTAATGTGCCACTAGGGAAGCTTTTGGGGAAAAAATACTTAAAAACAGAGAAATACTCCTCTGTGACTTAGGATATAAAGAAGGGGAGACATGTTCATACGTAAATTTCACCCATGGTTTTGTGCTAACTTTCAGTGAGGAAACAATCCTTGTAAAGTTTTTAGAGATGATGGTGAGACATGTTGTGAAGGGATGATGAAACATCAGGAGTAATGCGTGTTTCCTTAATGCTGCTGAAGAGTGAGCTATATTGGTATATGTGATAGTGAGTGTTGCAGGATGAAAACATCAGTAGGAGAATCAGAGCAATAGAATAAAACCAAATGTGTCTAAATGTAAAAAAAAAAAAAAAAGGAAACACTGTTCAAGCCGCTTGGGAGAGATAAGATGTATTGATGGAATTTGAGAACATTAGTGGTCCTGGAGGGAGTTGAGGATGGAGTGGAATCACGAATAGCTAGTGTGGGTTATTAGCTGTTAGTCTAAACCCAGGAAAGCAATCATATGATGTTTTTGTAAATAAAGTGTGACCTGAAGTAGCACTCGTGGATATCTGTTCGTCTCAGACCAATACCACATAGGTGTATTTGCTTTTTAATTATTAAGAAAAAGTTTTACTTTGTGCCTAGGCATTATGGCTTTGTGTTAGAAAGAATGAAAACTGTACTGAAAGAAAGACATTGAGTGTTGTACTCTATTTCCACTTATTGGTAACTTTAAGATAATTTTACTTTTTAATTTTTTATCAAAAAAATTTTTTTTAATTAAGTTTATTTATTTATTTATTTATTTATTTTTTTAATTTATTTCTGGGACAGAGAGAGAGCATGAACGGGGGAGGGGCAGAGAGAGAGGGAGACACAGAATCGGAAACAGGCTCCAGGCTCCGAGCCGTCAGCCCAGAGCCCCGACGCGGGGCTCGAACTCACGGACCGCGAGATCGTGACCTGGCTGAAGTCAGACGCTTAACCGACTGCGCCACCCAGGCGCCCCAAGTTTATTTATTTTTGACAGACGAGTGCGAGCATGCGCTGGGGAGGGGCAGAGAGAGAGAGGGAGACAGAATCCGAAGCAGGCTCCAGGCTCCAAGCTGTCAGCACAGAGCCTGATGCGAGGCTCAAACTCATGAACCATGAGATCATGACCTGGGCTGAAGTCGGACGCTTAACTGACTGAGCCACCCAGGTGCCCCAGTTTAAAATTTTTTTTTTTAATGTTTACTTATATTTAAGAGAGAGAGGGGGGGACAGAGTGCAAATGGGGGAGGGGCAGAGAGAGGGAGACACAGAATCCGAAGCAGGCTCCAGGCTGACCTGTCAGCACGGAGCCTAATGTGGGGCTTGAACCTGTGAAATGCAAGATCGTAACCTGAACTGAAGTTGGACACTCAACCCACTGAGCCACCCAGGTGCCCCTAATTTTGCTTTTTTAAAAAACATATTTTACTTTTACTAAAGCTGTGAACACATAGAATTATAGCTATCTTTCCATGAATATGTTAGTTCCACATCACATTTTGTCCTGTGAAGCCAAATTAGCAAATAAGCTAGATCATGATGCCTGTTGGGCACTTACAAACATTTGTTGGTTGAAATGCTGATCGCCACAGTTGTCATATTTATTTTAAATCAATTTGATTTGCAAAGTCAGTCAAAGTTTTTTTATTATTTTGAGGGAGAGAGAAAGAGCCTGCACAGGCCACTGTGCAGGGGAGGGGCAGAGGGGGAGAGAGAAATCTCAAGCAGGTTCCATGCTTAGCACTGAGCCCAACATGGGGCTCTATCCCATGGCCCGGGGATCATGACCTGAGCTGAAATCAAGAGTCAGATGCTCAACAGACTGAGCCACCCAGGTGCCCCCACAGTTGTCATATTTTCATCCTTTAGTGGTAGGATTCATTTAAACATTTTTTAGATATAACCAAGAGTAATACATAACCAATTCTGGTAAATATAAGGGGTTTCTGGTCTAAGACTGTGTGACGTAGTGATACGGAGATGAACCATACATGGTCCTATAAAAAAAATCCAAGAGGTAATAATACTTGAGTGAAGTCATAAGAGAAAAGATAGTCTGAAAAAGTTATGATTTACATAATTTATTTTCCTAATGTTTGGTTCAGAATCTTAAAAATACTAAAACCAGAGGCATCTCAACTTAGAAATGGTAGGACTTAGAGAAGTCCTTTTAGACGAAGTAAAAGGAAATTCCCTGCCATTTTACATAGCTGCCAGTGAATTTATAGAACTTGTTGCTTTAAGAGGTAGTACAGCTAAAAATATAAGCATACTAAAAACGGTTTCAGTTTAAGGGAACTTAGTGTGGTGAGTTCAGCCATTTTCTCAGGAAACATTCAATTTTGGTGACATAACATCCTAAATATGTGCTGTTTCCACCCTTACATCCTAATATAATGATTATTACTTACCTTTCTCATGAGAAGATGAACTTTTCTGATTGCGGTGGGTCAGTTGCCTGTACCTAATGTAAGTAGGTGTTAAATACATGTTTCTTGAGTAGAAGAATGAATCACATGAGTTGGATTGACAGTAGGTTGGGACAGTGTTCATTTCTTACGTGTTTTAGAAT
Organism: Panthera pardus; assembly: GCF_024362965.1. NCBI lineage: Eukaryota > Metazoa > Chordata > Mammalia > Carnivora > Felidae > Panthera > Panthera pardus. Next base: position 86,649,964 of record NW_026526721.1, read on the forward strand.
TATAGCTAAAAATAATAGGAATAATGCAGGAAGAAAAACCTTTTGAAAGATTTTCCCCAAATGTTGACTGGAAAAAAGCTAAACTTATTCACTTAAAGCTTCCATTTTCTTTCTGTATATGAATGTAGGATACACTAAAAGAATGGAAAAATATCCACTCTATATTTAAAACATACACTCTACATTAGGTTTTCATGTAATAGCTGATATTATTATAAGCTTTGTTACTACCTTTGTCTCAAAGACTCCTTCCCTTTTCCTTGATTTAAAGGATACTTTGTATAATTAGTAATTTAAAAATTAAACCCAAGGAATTTATGATTAAACACTCAGCTTTTATAAATGGCAAATAGTCTAAAACACTATAGGTGTCACACGTATTTATAACACAAATGTAAAAATGTATGGGAATGAAACAAAGTCTGTTTGTTTTTAATTCCATGAATTCCTATCCATTTTTTTTCCTTTTACTCATGACATTTTATTGGGTCATGGAATTTACTACTTCAGTTTAGATTTCTACCAAGATGACAAATCCTGTTCAATGACAGACCCCTGATTCTTATCCAAAGTGTTCACCTCAGTGCATCTGTTTATGATACTTGGATGAAGAATTTGTTTTCTTGTTGATTGATTTATGACTAGGTGTGGCCTGATCTTGTTGTGACTTAAGAAAATTTAATCACAAGTTCTTAAAACAAACAAACAAACAAACAAACAAACAGACAAAAAGCCATAAAGCTTCATTTGGCATTTGAGCATCTAAGGCCCTTTTTATTTTTATTTATTTATTTATTTATTTTAACGTTTATTTTTGAGACAGTGAGAGACAGAGCGTGAACAGGGGAGGGGCAGAGAGAGAGGGAGACACAGAATCTGAAACAGGCTCCAGGCTCTGAGCAGTCAGCACAGAGCCCGACGCGGGGCTCGAACTCACGGACCGTGAGATCATGACCTGAGCCGAAGTCAGATGCTTAACCAACCGGGCCACCCAGGCGCCCCTCTAAGGCCCTTTTTAAATTAATTCCAGAGGTACATGAAACACAGGGGGTCTTTTTCACATACTTTGTTACTTTAACGAAGATTAAAAACTTTTCAAGTATCTCTTTTTTCAGGTGTTATGGGTATTTCCTGATAGAAGATAGCTGGTTCCTAAGCCATCCTTCCAACTCTTGAGTTTATTTCATTCTTATATTTCTTAAAGAGTAAAGCAAGACCAACTACAGGTGGATTGTTTTAAAGAAGGCAGTGGCTGCCAAAATAAAAAAAAAATCAGGTTATTGATAAATACATTATTTCCCTTGAGGAAAGGGAAGCTAACACCTGAAATACATCAAGGAATTGTTAACGATTTCTTTGTAAAGGCATGGTTAAGTTGTATTTGAAAAATAGGAAATTTATATGGGACCTTGTCTTTTTTCTCTCTTCCCATTCTTAAGCCATTCCTCAGAAAAAAAAATTCAAAAAATTTTCACCATTCAGATATGGGAAATAAGTCTGCTCTATTTAAAAACTGATAAGAATGGGAATGATTTTTTCTATAATTATTCCAACAAATATATTTTTTAAAGCATTTAGATGTTTTGTTTGACCAGGAAGATAATATAAATGCCATTTAGCATTTTTAGGAACTTCTTAATGCATGAACAAACACATTCTTGAACTTTCATCCAATCAAATGGTTTTAGATTGGTTTCCTAGGTAAACAAGAGTTTAAACTTGTGGCTCTCAAACTCTAGGAGGCACCAGAAACACCTGGAGTGCTTGTTGAGCACTGAACACCAAGCTCCACCCTCAGAGTGGGAAAGGGCCTAAAAATTTGTGTTTCTAGCAAGTTCCCCAGTGCTGCTGATGCTTCTGGTCCCCACACTTTGAGAACCACAGCTTGGGCTATTTAGTTAATTAGTGGTTATTAACCACGTTTCTTCCCTCACGCACCTGAAAGGTATATATAACATTAAAAGCTTCAATCTAAGACTCAAGGCATTGGGGTGGGGGTAGGCAGCGTGCTGGGGTGTGCCAGGAATTGATGTCTTCACAAGGTGGGTGTAGTTTGAGAAAGGCCTTCATGTGAATGGATGTTTTCTCTCTTACCCTGTTTCCCACCTTGAAGCTTTTTTCTCTCCTCCGCACTCATTAGAGTGTCTTGGTGTACATAGTAGGGGATAGGGATAATGTTTTCTCCTGGCAGACAGAAGAATATAGTCTCTAGAGTTTCCAGGGAGGGATCTTCAGTGCTTCTCAAGGAGTTACCGAGAGAACAAAGTGGTTATGTTGCAGCATAACTGAGATGCTGAGCCCATGACAAAAATTCTTTCTGGTAATAATTGTATTTTTCTCTTTTGTTTCAAGTATTTTGTATTATATCTGTTGATCCAGATAAAAATATGGGCCTGAGTAGTGTTTCTGGTTAGAGTGTCTTTGTATATTTCCCTTGCTGGGCAAATTAGCCCCTACTTAAATATCCAAGGGCATTTTGTGAATGTGTATATTTAATTCCCAAAACAATCCCATGGGGTATCTCCACTGTACCGAAGAGGAAATCGAGACTCAGAGCTGTTAAGCAATTTCTGGGATCACACAGTAAGTATAATGTGAGTGAGTCAGCAAGCTCTATTAGGTTGTATGAACTTGGGTAGTGCTGTAAACTCTATAACATGTAGTTTCCCCATCTGTAGGATGGGGATGATATTAACCCCTACCTACTGAGGTCAATTTGAAGTGCTCAAATGAGTTACTATGAAGAGTTTTGAACAGTGCATGGCACATAGTGCTCAATAAATGCCATCTCTTGGTTGGCTAACTCCTAACTCCTCAGTTCTGGGGTTGTCCTAACTTTGTGCCAGGTAATCTTCCTCTTATATACTATAGGTCAGTAGTCTCTTATCCATAATTTGGAGATCCAAAATGCTTTGAAAACTGCAGTGTTTCTTTGTTTTTTTTTTTCATAAATTGTTTAGTGGCAAAATTTTATGTGATTTGGACTCATTTTGTGCCACAACATGGCCTGAACTAACATGAAACTTGCTAGTCTATTTTTCCCCCCTAGTTGTGAGTGTGCTTATTTTTTTTTTAATTTTTAAAAATGTTTTATTTATTTTTTGAGAGCGAGAGACAGAGCATGAGCGAGATGGGGCAGAGAGAGAGAGAGAGAGGGAGAGGGAGACACAGAATCTGAAGCAGGCTCCTGGCTCTGAGCTGTCAGTGCAGAGCCAGACATGGGGCTCAAACTCACAAACCGTGAGATCATGACCTGAGCTGAAATTGTACACTTAACCATCAGAGCCACCCAGGCGCCCCGTGAATGTGTTTATGTTTTGCTGCAGAAATACTCCTTGATTATATGGGGTGCTGCCTCAGGGTCCCATTGGTATGTTAGGCAGTATATGGATACACCTTTTTAAAATCTGAAAACTTCCAAATCTGAAACACCTGGTGCTTCAGCTTAGGGTAATGGGTTACGGACCCATGTAAGCATGCGCATAAATGTCTTTTTCCTGCTTAACTGTGAACTGGGGAACTGTCCTACTCATGTGTACTCATTGTACATGATAGGCATTCAGTAAATGTTTGGTGAAAGAATGAGCTGTGCCACAACATACCGTTAGGTGAAGGGAAACAGACTGAAGAGTGGGATCTTATTTTCTGGAACATAGACAAAACAGCCCGCCTTCAGTTCTCAAGAGGTGGAATTTTTTACTTTGGGGGCACTTAATTGCGATGAGAAATTTGCTAGCAAAAAAAAAACAAAAAAAAAACACAAAGAAACAAAACAAAACCTTGATGCCCGTGCTACAGTTTCAGCAGCTCTAACGTTAGCTCTCACTTCAGTTTTTCTGTTGTATCCATCCATTTGCCCCATGCAGCTCCAGGTTTTTGGCTAACTTCTTATAAAAGCCACATGGGAAGATCTGTATTTGGAATACTTGGGGTGGATAGGCAAGTATGTTTTGTTGTTGTTGTTTTTTATTTTGAGAGAGCGAGGGGCAGAGAGAGGGAGAGACAGAATCCCAAACGGGCTCCGCACTGTCAATGCAGAGGTTGAAGCAGGGCTTGAACTCATGAAGCCCAAGATCATGACCTGAGCCAAATCAAGAGTGGTCCGCTTACCCAACTGAGCCACCCAGGTGCCCTGCAAATGTGTTTTTAAATTCCATGGTAAGAATGATCATAAAAGCTTTGAATACCTTACCTAATTGATTATGGGATTAGGGTTGGGTTTTGTTGTTGTAGTTGTTTTTTAGCTTTACAAAGTATAGAAATTATAAAGACTACAAAGAGAAAAGTAGAACATTACAGAATTATAATAGCAGCCTTGAATTTTTCGGACGAATAGACATAGTAAGCAAAAGTAGTTTTATGCTTAAATTTAAGTACAATTTAAAATATTCTTTCATGCCTTACGAGCTTTCATGTGTAGTATGAAAAATATTAGTAGCTAAAAAATACTATTTCCTTGTCTCCTAGAGATGAAGATGGTTGTTCACCAGTGTAGCAATATAATTGTACAGGCTACATAATGCCTTGCTTTAGTAAAAATTCTGTGGACATTTTAAGAAGTGGAGAGAGAAGGTTGTTTGAATTATACAACTGTTTTTTGTTTTTTTTTTTCGATTTATTTAATAAATTGGCTTGGATACAGTGACTCCTTGGTATTTTTTGATTATGTGTAACTGGCACAGCTGAACTTTTAAAAAGATAACCAATATGCTGCTTTCTTCTCAACATACAATGCTTTCACTATATAATAATTTCAATTGTGTTAAATGAATCCGTTGTTCATGTTGAAAAGAACTTGGTCAAGAAGTTATGGTAACTGAAAGACACTGCTTATGTTAAACTAATTTCGATTGAATTATTAGTTTAAAACTGCTTTAGTCTGCAGTTTCAGTACTACTTCAGAGATTGTAATGAATAGCTCCAGTGTGACCTAGCGTAAAAAAATCCCCATTGGTGAAATTGAGAATTACATTCTACCCTTCTGATGTTTTTTGTTTGTGTGTTTTGTTCTTGGTGTGTGTGTGTGTGTGTGTGTGTTGTGTTGTTTGTTTTGTAAAGGAATGTAGTTGGCTCATAGATTATCTCATATTCCTCTATCTTTCCTTCCTCCCAGGAGGGAAATTTCTTGACCAGTTGGCTAAAGATAGACCCTGGGAAACCAAAGTATTGAAGAAGGTGAATGGGGGTGGAAGGAGTCCACAAAAAGACAGAAAAAGAATAGTGAGTGAAGTAGAAGGAGGATCTAGGAAGTTGGGGTGATGAAAGCTGTAGTAGTAAAGTGCATAAAAAGGGAGTGTCATCAGTCATATTCAGCAGAGAAGTCTAATGAGATGCCCTTTGAAAAGAGGCAGTGTGGTAGGGTAGTTGAGATCCTGGGTTCCATGCTTGGATTCAGTTCCCAACTGTGCCTCTAATCTTAATAAGCAAGTTATTTAACCTGTCTGAGCCTCAGTTTATCTTTGGCTTTAAAAAAAAAAAAAAAAATTAGGTAAGCTCTATGCCCCATATGGGGCTCAAACTCATGACCCTGATCAAGAGTCACACACTTTTATGACTGAGCCAGCCACGTGCCCCTCTTTTTGTCTTTATGTCATTCCACTTCTATGGTTGCCATTGGACTTGAGGTATGTTAAAAGATAAACTGAGGCATATTAAATATTTTAAGACTTTTTTTAAAGCAAAAATCGATTTAGTTTGGGCAGTGGTAGGGCAAGATTTTTATAGAGCTGGAAGCAAAACAAGAAAATTATTTGAATAGTTGATTAGCTTCTGTGGTTTCCCTCTTTGGAAGGCCTAATTGGCTGCGATTGGTTGTCCTTAGGTTTTGACTTCTTAACCTTGAGACAATTACAGGCTTAGTTTTGGTTTGCTTACGTAGTATTCTACTGTATTAGAACCACCTCAGTCTAATAGCCTCCTTGTTTAATTAGTGCAAGAGTTCGATTAACTATAAAATATTTATTGTGGATCCATGTGTGACTTACTTTTATGTATTTAAATTTGGTTGCTTATTGATAAACATAAATACCTGTAAAGCAAATACCCAAATCAGGAATTCAAAAATTAACAATCACTTGTAACTGCTGTACTTGGGTGCTTCTCCCTTGTACTGTTTTATCATTACCTTGAAAAACTTTTATTACATATGTACGCATTCCTAAACAATGTATTTCTTCGTTTTAGTTGTTTTTGAGTTTTATAAAAAGTATAATGCTGGCATGTGTCTTCTGGAACTTGTTTTCCCCTACCCCCATGATATTGTTCAGATTAATCTATATTGTATACAACTGTAGTTCATTTGTTTTCATTGCAATAGAATTCAACATGAAAACACTGTAATTATCCATTCTCCTGTTGGTTGGCATTAGTGTTTTAGTTTATTGCTATTACAAGTAGTACTGTATGAACCCAACTCTTGAGCAACATGAGCACATGTACTTGAGTTTCTTTTAGGGCTTCTATACCCAGAAATGGAATTAAATCTTTTTTTCTTTTTCCTTTAAGTAAACTCCATACCCAGTGTGGGGCTCGAACTCACCACTCCAGATCAGGAGTGGCATATTCTACCAACTGAGCTAGCCAGGTGCCCTCAGAAATGGAATGGTCAGATTGAAAGATAGACACCACCTTTGCTAGATATTGGCCAAATTGCTTCCCGAGAGTTTTCCCACCTGAATGGAGTTAGCATTTTCCCCCAACCTTGCCAATTCTGGGTTCAGATAAAATTTTATCAATCTGATAGATATGAAATAGTTTTTTATATGCATTGCCCTGATTACTGAGGTTGAATATCTTTTCATTTGTATATTGGCTTCCACAGTTTTTCCTGTTGTGATTTGCTGATTCGTATCTTTGTACATTTTTCAATTGGATCATTGATCTTTTTTTCTTAGTTTGGAGAATTGCCTTTAAACTCCAGATGCTAATCCTTTATCTGAATTTTAGCTTGTAATTATCTTTTCCCTATCTGTGGCTTGGTTCCCCCTCTCCTCCTGCCCCCCTCCTCCGTAGAAGAGAAACTCTTCTCATCATGAATACACTGTCCTTACACAACAGAAGATGCTCACCCTTCTAGCTGACCTTTTCTCCTCTTCTCAGCCTTCTTGTATGCATGGATCATTGTAAGAATTATTGTCAACAGTTGTGTTTGTGGGTAGTGGTGGTGTGCCGCAGACCGTTGGGCTATTCAGTAAGCCTTGAGGTTGATTCTGCTCTCATATGTTAGAAGCTTTAAAAAAACAGCATAGAGGCGCCTGGGTGGCTTAGTCGGTTACGCGTCAGGCTTTGGCTCAGACTTTGGCTCACGTCGTGATCTCACAGTTCAGTTCGTGAGTCTGAGCCCCACATCGGGCTCTGGCTCCGTGGTGCCACTGCGGAGTCTGTCTGTCTCTCTCTCTCCACCTCTTCCCTACTCTATCTCCAAAAAGAAAATGTAGCATAATTGTTGTCTCTGCCTTCAGCTTTGGGGCTGTTCACTACATCTGAGTCCTCAGAAGTCCTACTCGGTTTTCTGTTAGGCACATGACCAGCGTAGATGAAAACCTTAATTTCTGTCTATAATCACTTCCATTTTTTGGTCATTAATTCATGTAAGGTCTGATCAGTGAAAGAGTATGTTTTGGTTTACTTCTCAGGTTGGATTCTTGATTATTTTAAACTTTAAGGAAGATTTGGAGTTAATTTATGTGGCAGTTGGCCTGGCCATCCCAATGGAGAATTTCTTTAGTGGTGTGTGACTGTTTTATTTTACTGGTTTTCTTTCCTCTGCCATTACTTTTCATATCCCCTTCCCCCAACCCTCAGGTTGAATTCACAATTAAAAAAAAAATATTTTGCCATTTCCTTGATTTGTTATTAACTGTGGCTGTAAAGTAACTGCAGGAGGGCCAGCAAGTGGTTGGATGACTCTGTTGTTATAGTCAAATATGTGCCCTTGAAGACTTACTTGGCTTTAGATCTATAGTTTGAGGGAGCTACTTACTAAAATTGTACCTGATGCAACAGTATTGTTCTCAAGAATTCAGAACTTTTATAGCCATAATCAATACACAGACCGACCACTTAGGTTGTCCTTTAGCCTTTCAAAACATAATGTAGTAGGATTTGGGGGTGTCTTACTGATTTTTAACCCCAGTCAGCCTCTAGGCTTGTATGGAAGTAGTTTATAATCTAGTTTATGCTAGATCTTCTCTTTATTGGTATTCTCAGGAATCCAGCAATTGTCATGTGAGAAGAAAAGATCAACAGAAAGCTTGTGTAATCAAAATAATCCTTTCTCCTTAGTGACAGAACTAATAAGTTGGCTTTAAAGAGTGAAAAATTATGGGGCACCTGGGTGGCTCAGTGGTTAGGCGTCCCACTTTGGCTCAGGTGGTGGGTTCAAGCCTGCATTGGGCTCAGTGCTGACAGCTCAGAGCCTGGAGCCTGCTTCCGATTAGGTCTCTCCCTTTCTTTCTGCCCCTCCCCCGCTCGCTCTGTCTCTCTCTCTCTCAAAAATAAATAAAAATATTAAAAAAAATAAAGAGTGAAAAATTATTTCCTCCTTTTAGCAGCAGATGTGGAAGAGGGGGGAAGGCAGCTTGAACATTTCTTTTTAGGCATCCAGAAAAAAATTATGGTCTTCTGTGTAGGGGAGGAAGAATAATTTTCCCTTTACCCTTCTGAGTTCTTGACCGAGACCCCCTGCAGTAAAAGATAAATGAGAAAAACAAGTTTGTGAACACGTATTTCTCTGGTATACGAGGGAGATTCCCAGGGAAAAACTCCCTTAGATAGCCCAAGGCACCAGTTTAAATACCGTCTTCAGCTAACCACCAAAGAAAGTGTACCAAGTGTACCGGTGGGAGTGGATGGGGAGGGGCCAAATCCTGGAGGTTATCAGGAAAAGCAAGGGTAAACAAGGGTAAGATTTGTTATGCAGATTTAAGCTGGTGTGTTCTCCGGTGGTTAAGATTTTCTGGTGATAGAGTCCTCTTTTTCTTCCTAGTAGGAGAGGGAGACACCCTTACAAATGGAAATTTTCTTTATAAATGTAAATTTCCATTTCAGAGGGGTGACTTCTCTTTTGTTTTCAGTTTCTCCTTAGTTTGCTCTTTCTCAGAATAATCCTATGCCACATCCTTAGGCCATATTTGGGGTGGCATATTCTGCTAGCTTTCATTTGGTACAAACATCACAAGGACTCTGATTTTTGCCTCTTAGAAGCCTTTCCAACACAGTCCCTTGCCTTATAACTGCCCCTGCCTTTTCCATGATGACTGCTTAATCTTACCTGAAGTTGGCTGGGCATGAGTGAGGCTGAAGAATTTATATTTCCTGTGAAGAAATGGGGTTATGTATAGGCAGCTCTCTTTGAGAGTTCATAATGAGGACAGGAAGAGGAGTATGAGTGATAGTGAAATGTCAATCAAGGTGTTTTGTCTTTCTCTCCTCCCTCCCTCCTCCCCCCCCCCCTTTTTTTTTAAGGGAGAGACTTGGGCATGTTTAACCCTGATAGAAAGGATCCAATTGAAAGTGAAAGGTTACCCACAGGTGGTGGTTTGCTAGGTAAAAGTGAGGAATTACAACTTTACAATAAACTAAGCTGTTAACACCTAAATATACTGACTAATCTTAGCTTTCATTAAGTTCATTCTGATATAATATGAAGTCTGCAGTGTTACCTGGAAGTATTCCTGCCAGACACATTGAACTTGAGTATCATCTAGCATGTAGCTCTAACTTCCAGTCGATTGGCAGGATAGAGGATGGAGAAACAAGTTCAACAATAACATAAGGAAGTAAACAGAATGTGAGTCACTGTATAGGACAGTGGCTCATTCTCTCCAGTAAGTCAGTATTCTAGGGGAAAAAAAGAAAGCAGGTGGTGGATACTTTCAGATGGGAGAGACTTGAGATGTAGCCAAATGTACTACATAGTCCTTAATTGGATCCTATTTTGAATAAATCAGATGTAAGATAGTGGTGGAATAATTGGGGAGATTTGAAAATGGACTAGGTATTAGCTCCTAATTAATTACTATTAATTTTGGTAGATTGTTAAAGTTATTATGGTTAAATAGAAAAATGTCCTAATATTTTTGGAGATATATGCTGACGTATTTCAGAGTGGAACGTCTTGATGTTTGTAATACTTCAGCAAAAATAAGGTAAAGTAAATACAACAATATTAGCAACTTGTAAATCACGTGGTGGGTATTATGGGTGTCCATTATAACTAATATCTTTACCTTTTTCTGTGTTTGAAAATCATCCTAAAAGACTAAAACAACGGAGGAAAAATGAGAGCATGAATATTCTAGAAGAGAGCATCAGAAGTGTAACATTACTGAAAAGATGATAGATAGGATTTAAATCATAGGTGGAAGAATTGGACCAAATGACTGAAAAGTCAGTTGCTCTGTCTTAATAGAGGGGAAAGAGAATGTGATGAGTCAGTTATGTTTGTGTGGTTTTATATATTTAGTAGTAGAAAATTGAAAGAGTTCATGTCTGATGGCTTCTGCTTTCTCTGTGATGTAGAAGGCAGTCATCTGCAAGAGGGGGTATGAAAGGTCAAAAGCTTAAAGAGTTCAAAGGAACTGAAATAGTTGATGGTAAGAGTAGAAGTGATAAAAAGCTGCATAGGCTGTCGGGTGGTTTTGAGGGCCTATTTGAGATGGGTAAAATGAATTTGTAGTGTCACTAATATGCCCTGTTTGACTTTTTCGATCAATGTTTGGTCACTTCAGTACTGGCTGAAAGAAAGTAAGTAGTTGGGTTTATGAAGGTTGTGATTTTTGTCTGTTGAGTATGACAGAATAAAAGGGTGGGGTGCTGGCACCAACCAACTAGGGTGCTGGCAAGATTGTTGATCAAGTGCTGGATCTGGAAACTAATCCGTATAAGGAGCAAAATGCAGTTTGCAAGTAGCGGATGAATAAGCTCTGGGGGTCTAATGCACAGCCTAGTGACTACAGTCAACTGCACTGTGTCGTATACTTCAAAGTTGCTAAGAGTCTCGATCTTACATGTTGTCTTTACAAAGAAGAGATGGTAATTGTGTGATAGGATAGTTAACTCCTTGGTAATCATATTGCAATGTAGAAATCACATTCTTTAAAACTTATACAGTAACTACATAATATTATATGTCAATATATCTCAAGAGGTACCACAAACTCACTGTGTTTCACACTGGACTCCTCATCTCTCTTATGAACTTCTCCTTCGGGGAGTCAAGGACTTCAAAGTGTCTGGGATTTTAAGTACTTGCAGGACGGTCAGTTAGCCTATTCCTGTTTCATGGATACTAGCTGACCACAGAGACTCCTTGGTCAGAGACCAAGGACCACCTTACAGCACAGCAAGTAGCATATCCTGGTGTTGGTTTGTGTTAATTTTCCCATGCTTTTCAGTTTCTATGAGGTTAACACAGGTGGGACTAGATGGATGCCACACATACAGTGGGGTTTGTGTCACAGCCCAGAAACACTGAGCTTGCGGAATTGACTGCTTTTACAGTTAAGTGGAAGCAAGCCTGCTGTGTCTTGGGGTTGAGGAGACATTGTGTCATCCCTCAAGGTTGCTCGCCCCGAATACATCCCTGAGAAATGGCCCAATTGAAAGTGACTAGGGCCTTATATTTTGGCTCACCCAGGAGAAATGTGTAGGGACGTTCAGGGACCATGGCCTCTCCCAAAAGTAACCCATCCACAGAGTGGTGGTGATGAGGGAACTGCTTTTTGTCATTCCTGTTCATGGTACCTCCATCCTTTTGGACACCCAGGCTGGTAATTTCTCATTCATTTGGTACATACCATAGTCTGTTCTGAGTAGCCCTTGCCACATGCTACTAGCCTTGTTACCTGAAACTGGATTTGCCTTTTGATGAATGTTGAGCCAAAACACACAACCAAAGAACAGGAAAAGGAAGGTTTTACTTGTCATAAGTAAAGGAGAATACCTTTGTTTGTTTGTTTCTTCCCCAAAGCAGTGTCTCCCTGACTGACAAAATTGAGGACATTTTAAGCTGAGGGTGTGTACATATTCATGAAGGGGTTTAGGCAATGGGAAATACAGCATGGAGTTGAGGCAAATGTCATCTTAAGGTAACTAGGTCCAGGTCAAAGTCACAAGGAACGGTAGTGCTGACCTCTGCTTCTATCAGTTCTCTGGCTCCAGTTGGACTGATATCTGAGTGCTCAAAGGGGTGTAGATCTTGCAAAGTTAACTCTAGAATGTGGGTCAGGTCACCTGGCCTGATAGTGGCTGTTCTCACATTCTTTCCTGAGATGTCGGGGGGCCTCAAATGACTTTTTAAGAAAGCTATGTCTGTTGGTCTTTTTCTGGGGACCCCTAACTCTTTGTGTTTACAGTTGGATATAAGCTCTTCTTTGAAGGGTCATTTGTGTGTGGGTGGCTTTGGGTGGAAAGGCAGTAGTGAGTGGGTAAAAAGTGGCTTTGAATACCCTGTAACTAATGAGATCTGTTAGAGCTCCTTGGTACTCCTTTTGAGTACATTAGCAACTCAGTAAGCAAGATTTACACCAATTTTACTTGCTTAGGAGTTTCTGGAACTCAGGAAATGAAGAAGCATCAGAACCAGAGTCTTTAGGATTTGGGGGCCAGGGATATCTTCGGTATGATCCAGCACGGGCAGTTAAGGTTGTGAATTTAAAGAACCTGTGAATGCTACTTACCTTCAGTTAGGCAGAATGATATTCCAGATTGGCTGTAATCCAGTCAGTCTGGTAGTCTCTGAGGAACATACTAAATTATTAAACAGTAGGACTTTGTCATGAAATGGTTAAGACTTACAAAGAAAGTTACCCAAATTTGCTGAAAATTTAGATAATGGAGAAGTATATTACAAAAGTAAATTGGAAATGGAATATTAGAAGGATGTCAGCTCTTCTCAAATGTATTTACAGTTTAATGCCATTCCAGTCAATCCCAATAGATTACTTTGTTAGTTTGACAAAATAAACTTAAAATTAACTCTGAAAAATAAACAGATACTTATACTACAGTTGAAGTGAATGAAGGGTAGACACCAGAAACAAATTTTCTCATATGGGAATCAGAGTCTCTCTTATGGGAGTTTGGGGTTGGGATAGTCTTTTGGGGCTCTAATTTTGACCTGAGGAAACACAAACTGGATCTTGCGCTTGGAGAAGCAGAAAAAAGTTATTTTGTAGAAAGAAGAAAAACAAAAATATGAAGAGAAAAACAGGACAGGTAGAGAACACTATCAGTTTTCAGCTTCTAGTTTTGTGCTGAGGTAGTAATATTCTTGCCTTGTGGTTCTGTGATTCATCCTAAATACTTAGCTTAATAAATAAAGGAAAATTTTTTCTATTTCAAGTTAATTTACCGGAGGAGTGTCTTGCGTGCTAGGGATGTAGAGAAAAAATAAAGCGAACAAGGTTCCTGCCTCAAAGGAGCTTTCATTCTACCACGAGGAAATGGACAACAAATAAGCAAATACATGCTGGGTGGCAGCGTTAAGTGATGTTATAGGATAAGGCACGTACATATGTGCTGTCAGTAAAGAAAGATCCCTCTGAGGGGGTAACGTTTGAACAAAAATCCAAGAGCAAGCAATGAAAATACCAGGAATAAGAGCATTTCAGACCCAGGAAAGAGCAAATATAAAGATACTGAGGCTGGGGCCCCTGGGTGGCTCAGTTGGTTAAGTGTCCGACGTTGGCTCAGATCATGGTCTCATGGTTCATGAGTTGGAGCCCCACATCAGGGTCTTTCCTTACAGTGCAGAGCCTGCTTTGGATACTCTGTCTCCCTCTCTCTCTCTGCCCTCCACCCTCCTACCTCAAAAACAAACTTAAAAAAAACAAAAAGCAAAAAACACTGAGGCCAGATCCTAGTTATTGTGTTCAAAGGACGTCAAGAAATCTTCAGAGTGGCTGGAGCAGAGTGAGGGGATGGTGTGATTGATAAGGTCAGAGAGATGTGTGTGAGAGATTGTGTAGAGCTTTGTAGGTTAAGGTAGAGAGTTAGGTTTTCCTCAGAATGGGAATGGAAAACCATTGTAAGACTTAAAGCAGAAGAGAGACTTGTGGTTTTTTTTTTTTTTTTTTAAGTTTATTTTGATTTTTTTAAAAAGTTTGTTTTGAGAGAGAATGGGGGAGGGGCAGAGAGAGGAGGATCCCAGGCAGGCTCTGTACTCTCAGAGCCTGATGTGGGGCTTGAACTCACAAACCATGAGATTATAACCTGAGCCGAAGTTGGATGCTTAACCTGCTGAGCCACCCAGGCACCCTGGGAGACTTGTGTTTTAAAGGATCACTTGGGGGGCACCTGGGTGGCTCAGTCAGTTAAGCGTCTGACTTCGGCTCAGGTCATGATCTCATGGTTCGTGAGTTCGAGCCTCTCATCTGGCTCTGTGCTGACAGCTGGGAGCCTTGAGCCTGCTTTGGATTCTCCTATCTCTGTCCCTCCCCCACTTGTGCTCTGTCTCTGTCTTTCATAAATAAATGTTAAAAAAAAAAAAATGTAAAAAAAAAAAAAAGGATCACTAGGTTGCTGTATTTAGAATAGATTGGGAAGTGGTCATCCACAGTAGAAAGGAGACCAAATTAGATGGTGGTGGCCTAGACTGAGGTAGTCAAAGTGGAGGTAATCAGAGTTGGTCAGATCCTAAATATTCTTTTCTGAAGGAAGAACTGGCATGCTTTGCTGATGGATTACATATAGGGTGTGAAAGAAACAAGTTAAGGATGGCTCCCAGGTTTTTGGCTGAAACAGTTGGAAGGACTGAACTTTCATTTACGGAGACAGGGAAGACCTGGGGTAGAGTGGGGTTCAGCTTTGAAGTATGAACTTTGAGGTGCTGATTAGACATGTATGTGGGGATAACTATTGGTGCCCTCTGACGTATTGCAAAGTACTTCTCACTGGTCTGTATTCTAGTACTAATGATCTGTAATTTAGTCTTTTTATTTTTATAATTACCTTTTTTTTTTTTTAAGTTATTTATTTTGGGAGAGAGTGTGCATGCTCTAGCAGGGGAGGGGCAGAGAGAAAGGGAGAGAGAGAATCCCAAGAGGCTCTGTGCTAACAGTTCTGTCCCAGGAACCCCTGAGATCATGACCTGAGCTGAAATCAAGAGTCTGAGCTTAACCAACTGAGCCACCCAGGCACCCCTGAAAGTAGATTAATATGTAAATGAACAACTAAATCAGTCTCTGTCACTGTTTTTGTTTTGTTTTGACAGTTGCTTTCACTTCTTAATTTCTGAGCTAAACAAGTTAAAGGATGAGTGAACTGGAACAGTTGAGGCAGGAAGCTGAACAACTTCGGAATCAGATCCAGGTAAGAACAAAGTTTCTCGTTTTGAAATTTTAACACTTTTATTCAGTACTAGCAATGAATAAAATTTGTTCATTGTTTCATCAGTCTACATATATTAAATTTATAAGGCTTGAAATGGTCAATTTGTTTTTATCATACCTCTGAAGTATTCTATAAAAATTATTCCTGAAAAATATCTCTGTGGACCTAATGGCCTCTGTGTCCCTAAGAAGTTAATATTATATATGGAATTCCTGCTGAAAGGCAAACCTCATTCTCTTCTTAGTTACATACCTGGAATTGTAGTTTAATTTTTGATGCAATACGATGAGGCAGGTATTATCACATTGCAATTGTAATACACTAGAAAAATAGGAAACTCTAAAACATTACAGAAAAACATTAAAAATTATTAGTGGCATAATAAAGACATGTCTGTCATCTTTCACTCTTGGAAATCAACTCAAAACAGCAAAGATCTTAACAAATAAAGTTCCATCTTAAAACAAAATTAAAAGACACTTAGGATTTCACACCAAGAGTCAAACGGAGTGATGCATCAGGGTGTGAGAAGCCTCCAGAGAAAGGGTTTCTGCAAAGTGGGGAGCACTCCTCAGCAACAACACCAGTAATCCTCTTGGGAACAGTGGAAACAGATGTTTCCTGGACAGAGGGGTATCAAGGAGCAGAGATAAACGATGGCGTGTCTATATTCCTTCATGTTTAGGAAGCCTCTTAGTGAGCAGGGTGGAGGAAAGAGACTGAGCTGTAGCCTGGTGCTGCCTACTTTTTGCAGGGAAAGCAAAGGCTGAAACAGATAGATATGAAGAACTTCAGCTCGAAGTGAGGAGAATCCCTAATAACTTGGAACACTGCTGACTGCTCCCCTCCACCCTGCTGCCCCTGCTCTGAACCTTTTGCAATGGCTGTTTCAGAAGAAGTCTTCTGGTTTGAAAGTGAAGAGTAAGAAGAAAGGAACAGGCACAGGATCTATAGAAGGATATTAACAAGAGAAGAGAGGAAAGGAGCAGGAAAAACAGGGGTGGCTGAAGAACATGCGCCAAGAAAACATTGTTTCTGATTGGATTGAAATTATAACCAAATGTTACTGCCAGGAATTCAAGGAAGTGAATTT
The DNA here is from genome assembly GCF_024362965.1 of Panthera pardus. Taxonomy (NCBI): domain Eukaryota; kingdom Metazoa; phylum Chordata; class Mammalia; order Carnivora; family Felidae; genus Panthera; species Panthera pardus. Next base: position 86,666,390 of record NW_026526721.1, read on the forward strand.
GGATGTGAATGAGAACTCTGAGTTTGATAGTGTAGATGTTTGAATAAAGCTGTCCAAACAAAGAAGGGATGTATTTTGCCTGTGATGATGAACGAAGGCTTTATAGAATAATCTGTAAATTAGATGATGTTGCCAACACCAGAATGAATTCTCAGTGATCTCTACTTGGTATCACTTGCTCCACATGCTGAACAGGACTGACTCCTTGGCTAAGCACATGGTCACATGACCAACCATGTCATTTAAAAAATTCTATTCTCTGTATATGAACTTGGCTTTTTTTTTTTTTTTTAATTAAATGTAAGGGAGATCATATGGTATTTGTTTTTTGTCTGACTTGTTTCACTTAGCATAATGCCGACAGGGTCTACTCATGTTGTTGGAAATGGCAAGATCGATCTCTCTCTCTCTCTAAGTAAGCTTCAGTCCCAGTGCAGAGCCCAACACAGGGCTTGAACTCCTGACCCTGAGACCAAGAGTCTGATGCTTCACTGATTGAGCGCCCCAGGCGCCCAAGATTTTTTTTTTTTTTTTTTTTTTTTATGGCTGAATACTATTTCTGTGCATGTGTACATACATTTTCTTTACTCTTTTATTGATGGACACTTAGGTTGTTTCCATGTCATAGCTATGTAAATAGTGCTGCACTGAACATGGGTGTGCATATATCTTTTTGAGTTAGTATTTTTGTTCTGATAAACACCAGAAGTTGAATTGCTGGATCATATGGTAATTTTATTTTTAATTTTGTTGAGGAACCTCCCTATTGTTTTCCATAGTGGCTGCACCAATTCACATTCCCATCAGCTGTGCACAAGGGTTCCCTTTTCTCCGTATCCTTGCCAACGCTTGTTATTTCTTGTCTTTTTGATACTTGCCATTCTAACAGGTGTGAGGTAATATTTCATGGGGGTTTTGATTTGCATTTCCATGATGATTTAGTTATGTTGAGCACCTTTTTGTGTGTCTTTTGGCCATCTTGTATGTCTTCTCTGGAAAAACGTCTATCCAGGTCAGCTGCCCCCCCCCCCTTTTTTTTTTTTTTAAGATCATTTATTGTCAAGTTAGCTAACATCCGTGTATAATATACAGTGTGCTCTTGGCTTCTGGGAGTAGATTCCCATGATTCATAGCTTACATACAATACCCAGTGCTCGTCCCAACAAGTGCCCTCCTCAATGTCCATAACCCATTTTCCCCTCTTCTCTGTTCATCCCCCATTACCTTCAGTTTGTTCTCTGTGTTTAAGAGTCTCTTATAGTTTGCCTCCCTCTCTGTTTGAAGCTATTTTTTCCCCTTCCCATTCCCCATGGTCTTCTGTTAAGTTTCTCAAATTCCACATATGAGTGAAAACATATAATATTTGTATTTCTCTTATTTCACTTAGCATAATACCCTCCAGTTCCATCCACGTTGTGAATCTCTGCCCATTTTTTGATCAGATTGTGTTTTTTTGGTGTTGAGTTATATCAATTCTTTATATAGTTTGGACATTAACCCCTTATGGGACAGATCATTTGCAAATATCTTCTCTTATTTAGTAGGTTGCCGTACTGTTTTGTTGATGGTTTCTTTTACTGTGCAAAAGCTTTTTATTTTAGTGTAGTTACAATAGTTTATTTTGCTTTTGTTTCCCTTGCCTGAGGAGACCTATTCAAAAATATGTTGCTAAGGTTTTTTGTTGTTAGAGAGAGAGAGACAGAGAGACAGAGAGAGAGACAGAGACACACACATACAGAGCACGAGGTGGGGAGGGGAAGAGACAGGGAGACACAGAATCTGAAGCAGGCCCCAGGCTCTGAGCTGTCAGCACACAGCCATACATGGGGCTCAGACTCCCCGTAAGACCATGACCTGAGCCAAAGTTGAGTGCTTAACCAACTGAACCACCCAGGCACCCCTGGTTATTCTTTTGTTTTTTTTTTTTTTTTTAAGGTGTTTTATGTTTTATGGTTTCAGGTCTCACGTTTAGGTCTTTACTCCATTTTGAGTTTATTTTTGTTTGTGGTGTAAAGTGTCCAGTTTCATTCTTTTGCATGTAAATGTCCAGTTTTCCTAACTCCATTTATTTAAGGACTGTCACCCCTCCCCCCCCCCCCCCCCCCCCATTGCATCCTTTGTCATAGACTAATTGGCCGTATAAACATACATTTATTTCAGGGCTCTGTCCTGTTCTGTTGATCTGTGTGTCTATTGTTGTGTCAGTACCATACTGTTTTGATCACTGTGACTTAGTAGTATGGTTTGAAATCTGGAATTGTGATACCTCCAGCTTTGTTCTTTCTCAGATTGGCTATTCAGCTTTGGCTATTCAGGGTCTTTTGTGGTTCCATACAGATTTTAGGATAATTTGTTCTGGTTCTGTGAAAAATGCTATTAGTGTTTGCCTGGGGATTGCATTGAATCTATAGATCGCTTTGGGTAGTATGGGCATTTTAACAGTATTCTTTCAATCCATGGGCATGGTATATTTTTCCATTTTTTTTAAATTGGATTGTTTTGCTTTTGAGTTGTCCAAGTTCTTTGTTTTGGATCTTAACCCCTTATCAGATACAGGATTTACAAATATTCTCTCCCTTCCAGTAGGTTGCTTTTTCATTTTATTGATGGTTTCCTTTGCTGTGCAGAAGCTTTTTGGTTTGATATAGACCCACTTGTTTATTTTTGCTTTTGTTGTCATTGCTTTGGGTGTCCAATCCAAAAAATCATTACCAAGACAGATGTCAAGGAGCTTACCACCTGTGTTTTCTTCTAGGGCTTTTATGGTTTCAGGTATTCAAGTGTTTAATCCGTCTTGAATTTATTTTTGTGTATGGTGTAAGATAGTGGTACAGTTTCATTCTTCTGCTTGTGGCTCTCCAGTTTTTCCAACACTATTGAAGAGACCATCTTTCCCCTGTTGTCATAAATTGACCACATATGCATGGGTATATTCCTGGTTTCTCTGTTCTGTTGATCCATATGTTAATTTTTATGCCAGTACCATACTGTTTGGTTACTGTGGCTTTGTAATGTAATTTGAAATCAGAGAGCACGATGCCTCCAGTTTTGTTCTTTTGTCTCAAGTTTTCTTTGAAACCACAAAAGACTGTAAATAGCCATACAGATTTTAGGATTATTTGTATTTTTGTGGAAAATGTATTTTGTGGAATTTTGATAGGGATTGCATTGCATCTATGGCTTGTTTTGAGTAGTATGGGCATTTTAACAATATTCCTTCAATCCACTAGAATAGAATGGCTTTCCATTGATTTGTGTCTTTAGTTTCTTTCATTTTTTTCTACAATACACAGGTCTTTCACCTCCTTGGTTAAATTTATCCCTAGGTATTTTATTCCTTTTGATGCAGTTGTAAGTGGGATTGTTCCCTTGATATCATTCTGACAGTTAATTATATGTGTATAGGAACACAATAGATTCTTGTATGTTTTGTATGTCTTGCAGCTTTACTGAATTTATTTCTAATGGTATATTAGTAAAGTCTTTAGGGTTTCCTATATATAATATCATATCATCTGCAGATAGTGACAGCTTTATTTCTTCCTTTCCAATTTGGATGCCTTTATTTCCTTTTTCTTGCCTCATTGCTCCGGCAAGGACTTCCAGTAACATTAAAGTGGGAAGTGTGGGCATCCTTGTCTTGTTCCTGATGTCAGAGGAAAAGCTTTCAGCTTTTCATTGTTGAGTATGATGTTATCAGCTTGTCCTTTATGACCTTTATTATGTTGAGGTACACTTCCTTTATACCCACCTTTGTTGAGGTTTTTTATCATAAATGGATGGTGCATTTTGTCAAATGCCTTGTCTTCATCTACTGAGATGATCATACAGTTTTTATCTTTCACTTTTTTAATGTACTATGTCACATTGATTTGTGGATGTTGAGCCATCCTTGCATCCCTGATATAAGTCCAACTTGATTATGGTGTGTGATTGCTTTAATGTATTGTTGAATTTGGTTTGCTAATATTTTATTGAGGTTTTACATCTGTGTTTATCAGAGATAGTGACCTGTAATTTTCTTGTGGTGTCCTTGTCTGGAATGATTGGCCAGGCACACGGTCACATGTTGATCTCACTTAATCCTCATAGCAACCCTGTGAGGTAGATGGTGTTGCTTTGTTTCACAGCTGAGGAAACTGATCCTCAGTGAGATTAAATAACTTGCCAAGGTAACATAACTGCTTATCCAGATTTTTTGAAGTCCAGATTCAGGATTCAGCTCAGGTATATTTTGGTGCCAGAGCCTGTGCCCCAACACCACTGCTGCACTGCCTCCCAGCTCTGCAGTCTGTACCAACATCCTGCTCTACATCCTGTGTTGTAGCCATATATTTCTGGTGGCCAGTTTCTGAACATGCATTGCTCTTTCCCAGTTTATTGCTCTTTTACAAGTTGTTTCCTTTGCCTAGAATTATGCTATCTTTGCTCCAGTTTTGCTCCTATGACTCCAGTTCATTGAGTCCCCATCATCTGAAGACTCACCAGAGTCCTCCAGTTGGATTTATTCTCCCACTTATTGGAAGGCCTCATGGCGTGGTGGAAAGTGCATGGGCTTCAGATTTTAATTATTCTGTGGCCTTGAGCAAGTTTAACTTCTTTGATGCTTGGTAGCTTTGCTGTAAAGCAAAGGTTGGTGGAGATGATTAAATGGAATGACATGCGGGGTGCCTGGGTGGCTCAGTCGGTTAAGCGTCCGACTTCAGCTCAGGTCACCATCTCGCAGTCCGTGGGTTCGAGCCCCGCGTCGGGCTCTGGGCTGATGGCTCAGAGCCTGGAGCCTGCTTCCGATTCTGTGTCTCCCTCTCTCTCTGCCCCTCCCCCATTCATGCTCTGTCTCTCTCGGTCTCAAAAATAAATAAAAAAACGTTAAAAAATTTAATAAGTGGAATGACATGGAAAGAACTTACTAATAAGCGGGAAGACCTTACTCCTGTAGCACTTTGGACTTGTGTTATAGGGCTGATCACAGCTGGCCTTGTTTTATATAGCTCCTTGTGCACATTTGCCTCTGCTACTTGTACTTGGCTGGAGAATTCTGTGCCTTAATCCCCTTCATATCTCACCAGCCTCCCAAACACAATTGCATGGGTGCAGGTGCTCACTGAATCATCTCCTGTGATTTCAAGTTAACCACATGTATGTAAAGTGACAAAATCGTGACATGTTATATTTAAAGATCTTCCCTCTTGCTTTCCCCCTCACTTCTAGAAATATTAGCTAACAGTATACTTAAGTATGGTATAAACACATGACACAATAGAAATGTATGCAATTTTATGCAATATGATTTATTTTAAATTAAAAACCGATTAAAAAACAGAAAAACAGATTTTTCCTTTGTTACTTGGAGTGGGAAATATATCGCTTTTCTCTTGTACAAAGATGTCTTGTATTACGGTAGACAATATGAATTTCAGCCTTTATTTGGAATAATTTTATATTCAGTTTTATAATGGATAAGTGTTCATAAGAGTAAGTTCTCTGAATGTGAATAGAGTCTTTGCGTGATTGGCAAGTAACTGTTATTTGTAGTATGCTTATATTCCAGCGTCTTGGTTTTTACTGATTTGCACTATTTAGTAATTTTCATGTGCAGTTTAATTGTGCTGTTAATATTACAAGCCCTGTAGGAGGGCCAGGATTTTTTGTTTTGTCTGCTGCTGTAACTGTGGTGCCCAGAATAGTACCTGACACAATGTTCAATGGATTTTTTTTTACTGAATGACTGAATTAAGAAAGACGACCTAAGCAAGGATTTTCATAAAGCTTAAAATTAGAGAACCCTGTTTTTAGAATATAGTCTTGTACTTTACCATTTTTGGAACGTGGCTCAGGCCATCACTATCCTTTCTGGAAATTCTTTTCATTGTCGGAAAATGGACTAAATTATTCCTTGCCAAATGAAGTTTCTCAGCCTACAATTTGACTACGAATGAGAGAATCAAATCATGTGTTTGTGTAACTGCTTAAGAACATCCTTACATAGAGATATTCTAAGTGTTCTAAATAGGTTGAAAGGGCAGCTAAAAGGATCCTGTGTTCCATCTGGTCTTTGCTGCAAGCAGAGGCAGGCATTTTCCCCTTGGCTGACTGGAACGAGTTGTCCATTTGGGGCATTTATTCAGCAAATACCATGTGCTGCCTCTTTGCACAGGAGTCGACTAAGCTCAGTAGGGAAAAGCAGTTGAAAGAGGATACTACCCTAATTTTTGAGAGGAAAAAACAGTTTCAAGTCTAGTAGGAAGAATTGTGCTTCTGATTTTCCCATGTATATGAATCCTCTAAATTTGTTGGGAAACTCCTTTGAAAACATTTTGTTGCTTAGTAAATGTTATTTTGTCATATTGATTCCTGTTTCACCATCTTCTTTTTGATAATTTCCTTCAGATTTAAGGTCATTTTGAAATGCCATCATATAATGCTTAAGCATAAACATCTGCTTACATAGAAGGGCCTTGCTATTAATATAAAAATATAGATGTGACTCAGTATCAGCTGTTCCTTATTAACATAAATTATTTTCTATCTTCATATTGGAGCTAAAATATTTTATTCCTAATTGCAAGTATGCTGTATATAGATACTAAGCATTTTAAAGATGTGTTGTAGACATTAAAAAATACTTCTGAAATGACCTGGGTTATGCTATAAATATCCTTCCCATCACCTCAACTTCTAAATGCCAGAACAAACCAAAAGGGAACCCTGAACCTTTTTGCTGAAGCTTAGTAATAAATATAACTCAGGATACTATGGGCTTATTAAACCAACCTAGTTCATTTTTACTCATGGGGATACAATTTAAAATCTTTTAATCATAAACCAAAAGTATATTTGCGCAATGGAATAGAATTGAGAGTCCTTAAATGAACCCATTTATCTAGGGCCGATTGATTTTCAACGAGGATAACAAGGCCATTTGAGAGAGAAAGAATAGTCTTTCCAACAGATGGTGCTGGAACAACTGGGTATCCACATGCAGAAGAATGAATTTGGACTCCTACCTCAAACCATTTACAAAAATTAACTGAAAATGGTACCTAAATATAAACGCTAAAAGTATAAAATTCTTAGAACTAAGCATAGCTGTTAATCTTTGTGACCTGGGATTAGGCAATAGTTTAAATTTTAATGTTTTTGTTATTTATTTTGAGACAGAAAGCGAGCGTGCATGAGTGGAGGAGGGGCAGAGAGGGAGACACAGAATCTGAAGCAGGCTCCAGGCTTTGAGCCGTCAGCACAGAGCCTGATGCAGGGCTTGAACTCACAAACCGTGAGGTCATGACCTGAGCCAAAGTCAGACGTTTAACCAACTGAGCCACTCAGGTGCCCCTGGCAGCAGTTGAATATGACACTGAAAGCCTAAGCAATGGAAGAAATCGATAAATCAGACTTCATGAAAATGAAAAACTTGTATGTAAGGACAGTAATGAAGAAAATGAAAAGACAGTCTACAGAATGTGAGAATAATTTATAGTATAGAATACTATATCAGATCTAGGATTTGCAACTATTCTACAGAATAAAGGTCTAGTACCCAGAATGTATATAAAGAACTCCTACAACTCAACAATAACATAATTGAAAAATGGGCAAAGAGGGGACGCCTGGGTGGCTCAGTCGGTTAAACGTCTGACTTCGGCTCAGGTCATGATCTCGCGGTTTGTGGGTTTGAGCCTCGTGTCGGGCTCTGTGCTGACAGCTTGGAGCCTGGAGCCTGCTTCACATTCTGTGTCTCCCTCTCTCTCTGCCCCTCCCCTGCTCACGCTCTGACTCTGTCTTTCAATAATAAATAAACGTTAAAAAATTAAAAAAAAAAAAAGGGCAAAGGATTTGAATAGACATTTCTCCAAAGATCTACAAATGGCCAATAAGCATATGTGCAGATGCTCAACCATTACTAATCATTAGGGAAATGCAAATAAAAACTATAGTAAGATACTACTACTTCACAACCATGAAAATGTCTATAATAATAAAGAGAACAGTATTGGTGAGGATGTGAAGAAATTGGAAAGCTCCTAATACATTCCTGGTTGGAATGTAAAATGGTACAGCTGCTGTGATAAAAACAATTTGACATTTGATTAAAAAATTAGAGTTAGCGTATCACCTGCCATTCCTAGGTATATACCCAGAAGAATTGAAAACGTGTACACACAACTTGTATGTGAATGTCCACATCATCGTTATTCATTAAAAACCAAAAAATGGAAACGTAAATGTCCATCAGTTAATGGATAAACAGTAGGATAAATCCATACAGTGGAATATTACTCAGCCATAAAAAGAAATGAAGTACTGATGCACCACAATATGGAGGTACGCTGAAAACCTACATTAAGTGAAAGAAGCCAGACAAAAGGTTATATTCTAGGATTCCATTTATACGAAATGTCTAGAATAGGCAGTCCATAGAGATAGAAAGTGAACTAGTGATTATCAAGGAATGAGGGAATTGGGAAGCACAGGGTTTTTTTGTTTTAATATAAATGTTCTGGAATTGATGGTGGCAGTTGCACAACATTGTGAATGTACTGACCACTGAATTTTAAGTAAAGATTATGTGGTACAGTAAAAGGTATATTTGTAAGTCTACATTTTCAATGAAAAATAGCATTTTAAATCCTATTCAGAGATTTCTATGTTTAAATGTATTATAATCATCTTTCAGGATGCCAGGAAAGCATGTAATGATGCAACACTTATTCAGGTAAAGTTATTTTTTTTCTTCATTTTAGTAATTCACATGAAATAGCTTAACACTGATACAAATGACATGTAGATGGTATTTATGAGTATTTAATTGAAAAAAAATGAGATCTCTATTTAAAAACACTTTGTAATTTGTCAGATGCTATATATATGCTTTTTAAAGCATACTTGTTAAAATAGAAGACTGTGGAAAAATAAATACTATTAAAAACCTGTAGATTCATATGTATTTTTTAGGTTAGCTTCTGACTCGTTTTGATATGCCCTGATTAACTTTTTTTTTTTTTTTTTTTTTTTTTTTACATAAACTCTTAGGAAGGTTTCATTAGCTTAACTAATACTGATAATTTTTATTAAGGAAATGTATGCTAAAGCTTGCTTTCCTATAGACAGTTAAAATTATACATGTTTCATTTGATCATTTATTTGATTTTTATTGTTTTTTTTACTAAAGTTGGGAGGTATGTCTATTCTTTTTAAAAGTTGATAGTCTGTAGTAGATATTCTCACTGGAAGGTGTGCCAATAGGATAATTTCAAATCATACTTTTTCTTGAATTTACTGATCCTATATCTATAATGACTTGAATTATTTAAACTACCTTCAGTTGCTGTCAGTTTGTTTTATGTCTTATGCCTATTGTTTCTATCTTATTTTCTGAGCTACATCTAAGGTAGAGAATAACATTCTTGGTGCTTTCTAAAGATCACATCAAATATGGATTCCGTGGGTCGAATACAGATGCGAACGAGACGTACGCTGAGGGGTCACCTAGCTAAAATCTATGCGATGCATTGGGGATACGATTCAAGGTTTGTACCTGGCATCATCCAACTATTGGAATTATTTTCATTAAGATTCCTCATTTGCATTTTCTTTGTTTTAAAACAAGCAATATTATGAGGTGTTTATAGAAAATGCTTCAAATATGAACATTTGGCTTTTACTAAAAATCATTCATTGGCACTTTAAATGTTTTGAAGCCTTTAATATGGAAAATAAGTTTACCTCTGAAAAATATCCTTTATCAGATGATCCATGTAAAATGGTTAGGATTTCTTTTCTTTGCAGTGTATTATTATTACTGTTTTTCTTAATGTGCCAAAGGCAGCTTCATTGTATATTGATCTTAATTTCAGTTAATAGGCAATATTTGAATATTATTGCTATGTACAAGTTACTGTATATTGCTATAATTACTACCTAAAAATCACAAAAGATGGAATTACATAATACAAGTACACTCATACATCTTCTGTTTCCCTAACCCCAGTATGCAAGTGCATGTGTATGTGTGCACACATACATGGCTGCTGTCTGGTTTGCGTTGGATGGTTGGTCATAGGCTTACAGAGTAACTACAATTGCAGATCGGCCTGCTGCCATAGTGGTTGACTTGTTTCTTTGATTTGATTAATCTCATTGGGAAAAGTCCCAACTAAAAAATTATTTTCTTAAGTTTACTTATTTTGAGAGAGCGTGCGTGAGCAGAGGAGGGGCAGAGAGAGAGAGGGAGAGAGCGAATCCCAAGCAGGCTCCGTGCTGTTAGTGTGAGCCTGATGCAGGGCTGGATCTCACAAACCATGGGAACATGACCTGAGCTGAAATCAAGAGTTAGGCGCTTAGCTAACTGAGCCACCCAGGTGCCCCAAGAAATTATTTTTTAATAGAAGCTGCACATTTATGCTTTCCCAGGAGAAACTAAAAAGGTTGTGCCTACTTCAGGTGTCTTCCTGTTTCTTGGCATATCTCAGTGTAAATGGGATACTTGGGTACAGTATTATATTTATTATTATTTTTTTAATGTTTTTATTTTTGAGACAGAGACAGAGCATGAGCAGGGGAGGGGCAGAGAGAGAGGGAGACGCAGAATCCGAAGCAGGCTCCAGGATCAGAGCTGCCAGCACAGAGCCTGATGTGGGGCTCAAACCCACGGACTGTGAGATCATGACCCAAGCCGAAGTCAGACACCCAACTGACTGAGCCACCCAGGCGCCCCTGGGTGTACAGTATTATAGAAATCTGCCTCCTATGGGGTGACTGCATGACTCAGTTGGTTAAACAATCACCTCTCTATTCCAGCCCAGGTCGTGATCTCAGAGTCGTGAGATCAAGCCGCACATCAGGCTCTGGGCTCTGTGCTGAGTGTGGAGCCTGCTTAAGATTCTCTGTGTCTCTGTCACTCTGTGTCTCTGTCACTCTGTCACTCTCTCTAAAAAAAAAAAAAAAAAAAAAAAACCTCCTAGGAGGGGGAAAAATAATGGACAGGTGGCATAAAGTTAGGCCAAATGTTTTACTGTTTTTCTTAAAGAAGTTTAAGATTAAAAAAAAAAAGTCTGCCCATTGCTGCAGCAAACTTTTCACTCAAAATATAATCACTTGAAATAATTACTTGAATAATTACTTTCCTCAGAATTTCTCAAGACTATTACTCTTCATAGAAAAACATCAAGGAAACTGTCTTTATCAGTTCATCACTTAATAGTTCTTCTCACCACGATGCTGATGATGCCAATTGATTTTTTTTTTTTTAAGTTTATTTAGAGAGAGAGAAAAATGAGAATGAATCCCAAGCAGGTTCCCTGCTGTCAGTGCAGAGCCTGATGCAGGGCTCAATGTCACAAACCATGAGATCATGACCAGAGCTGAAATCAAGAGTTGGACGCTTAACCTTCTGAGCCATCCAGGTGCTCCAGATGCCAATTTTTACAGAATCTATTTCTGGTTCTGTCTTGCGTCCTAAAGTTAGATCTTCCCTTTCATAAAGAATTTGCTGCAGTTGCTACATAAAATCCTGCTAATGTTATATACCTGTGGGGAAGGAGGGATCTGGGTGGGTTGGTGACAGGGATAGGAAGATGACTTTTTGTCACTGGATTTTTTTTTTTTTTTGTACCTTTTAAATTTTATACCATAGTGAAAAATTTCCAAAGGAAAACAAGAAGTTCAATAACTAATAGTTACTTAGAGTTCTTATTTAGCCAACAAACAAAGCCTTCTGCAGTTGAAGCCCAGTCTGCTTTTCTCACCTGTTACACCCATTTCTCACACACTCTCTGCAACTGGAAAATTCGCAGTTCTTGAAACACTGTATTTTTCTACCTTTTGTCATTGAACATAGCCTCCTCACAGAATATAGACTTTTCTCTGCCTTTAGCTCTCAGAATTCCATTTTTCATCGTGCATTCTTTTTAGCAAGACTACTTGATTAACTCAACCAGCACTTATTTGGCCCTCTTCTGTTTTTCTGTGGTGTTGATTATATACCACCCCTCTGACAATTTTCACTTAATTTCTTGTGAACTTGTGTGAGTATCTTCTTCTCTGCTAGATGCTAGAGACCTCAAGGGTGGGTGGCATATCCTGTACCACACCTGTAATTCTGTGTTGCATTCACAGGCTCTCAGTTGAGATTTTTATATGAAGTGAAATATGGTTGTTAGGCTTATATCTACTCTGTTGTCTTTAGATTTAAGTCCGTAAATAATCAGTAAGCTAATATCTTCAGAAACTTGAATAGGAACTAGAATGTTGCAATAAAAAAGTTGAATCATTAAAAAAAAAGTTTAATCGTAACCAGAGACATTTTTAAAATGTTTAAATTTTACTCAATTGTATTTATTGAAAACTTTGGCATGCAGAATAAATTTGAGAGGATATTTTCTGGTATCAAGTTTTTAACTAGAAAAATTGTATTTTTCTTTTCTGAAGTGTTCTACATTAATGCAGTGCATGACTAAACTATTTTTTTCTTCTAAGTGTCAAATTATTTTTGTGTTTGTTCCTATAGGTTACTCGTCAGTGCTTCTCAAGATGGAAAATTAATTATTTGGGATAGCTACACAACAAATAAGGTAGGATTTCTTAAGAGAGTGATTAAATAACCTTTTATTTGGCTTGGTGTCCAACAGTTTTTTCCTTTATTTGTTACTTCAGACTTTAATTTCCTTCAAAGATAAATTTATTTTCTCTATTTTAATCTAGTTCCTCTCTTTGGGCTTAGTGTTTGTTTTTAATATTAAGCCCTTTTATGTTCCCAAGGACAGCCGCAGGAATATTGTTCAGTGTGTTTTACTTGAGTCTCATATTTTGTATTTGAATATTAGAAAAGAGTGTGCATCAGTTTTAAATATAAGTGATTTTTTATTTTATTTCTTAAGTTTTATTTATTTCAGTAATTTCTACACCCAATGTGGGGCTCGAATTCATGACCTCGAGATCAAAAGTTGGATGCTCTTAAAAAATAAATAAGTAGGGGCGCCTGGGTGGCTCAGTCGGTTGGGCGTCCTACTTCGGCTCAGGTCACGATCTCACGGTCCGCGAGTTCGAGCCCCGCGTCGGGCTCTGGGCTGATGGCTCAGAGCCTGGAGCCTGCTTCCGATTCTGTGTCTCCCTCTCTCTCTGCCCCTCCCCCATTCATGCTGTGTCTCTCTCTGTCTCAAAAATAAATAAACGTTAAAAAAAAAATTAAAAAAAAATAAGTAAATAATAGTTACATGCTCTTCTGACTTAGCCAGCCAGGTGCCCCTGTAAATGATTTTTTTTTTTTTTTTCAATTCCCATTTCCTAATGTGGCAATGACCCTGAGATTTTTGTTTCTAGGTGTGGGTGTGCCAGAATGCTACTGTGAACCCTTTCTTTGGTACTCTAGGCACTGATTTTTGTATCTGGAGTGCTCAGAAGATGCAGTAGATTAGAGGTAGATTACAACTTCTAGATTACAACTTCTTCCCATCTTTTGGCAGACCCCAGGGGGTCTTGCTGTTGTGTCCATTGGAAGGAATCCTTGATGAAAAAGTGTGGAGTGGTAGGGGAAAAGCTTCAGGAAAACTTACATCAAATACCTGTTAGATTCTATATATACTTATATCACTATTTTTACTAAAGTTTTAAAAGTACAGTTTTGTGAAGCAAACAGCTTCAGTCTGGTTGAGATTTTAAAGCTAGCAACACAGATTTGTAACAGTTTTTCTATATTAATCAACCCATCCAGCATGTCTTTTAACTATATTTTCCTAGAACAAAAATAGAGTTTTAAAGATATTTTAGATTTAAATAAGAACATAATAGTAATAATACAATGTGTTGATTCTCTGGACTATTTAGCCTTGCTATTCCCATATACACTAAATTTTGCCACCTACTTGGAAATAATTGGTATTGGGTAACAAGGCACCAGAATGGTGTGGGCAAATCAGTGCAAACTATTACCATTTTTTGAATTTGAGCACAGAGTGTATCCTATTATTAGAAGGACATAACTGCTATCTTTTCATGGAAGAACCATTTTAATTGCTTCTGAGACTTGTGTCGTTCAGTGCTATAGTGGAGGAAATTCCTCTTTTGGGTGTTATTGCCAAAACAAAGACTTTTATTCTTTTTTTTTTTTTTTTAAATAATTTTTGAAGTTTATTTATTTTGAGAGAGAGAGAGAGAGAGAGAGAGAGAGTGGTGGAGGGGCAGAAAGAGAAGGAAGGAGAGAGAAAAGGACATGAGAGAGAATCCCAAGCAGGCTAGCTGCTGTCAGTGCAGAGCCAGATGTGGGGCTCGATCTCAGGAACCGAGATCATGACCTGAGCCGAAACCAATAGTCAGACGCTTAACCGACTGAGCCACCCAGGCGCCCCAGAATTTTATTCTTTAACATTTTGCATTTAAAATTTTGAATGGGTAGATTGATATTGAAACATCCTGTGTCCTTGCTTCTTTTAAAATAATAATTTTTTAATGTTTATTTGTTAATTAATTTAGAGAGAGAGAGAGAGTGTGAGTGTGTGTGCATGAGATTAGGGGAGGGTCAGAGAGAGAATCCCAAGCAGGCTCCGTGCTGTCAGTGCAGACCCCACCACAGGGCTCTATCTCATGAACCATGAGATCATGACCTGAGCCGAAATCAAGAGTTGGACCCTTAGTGACTGAGCCACCCAGGTACCCCAAGAGAATTTCTGATGAGAACACTTAAATCTGAATGAATTGAGGTTAATACAGAAAAAAATAGGTATTTTAGTATGTATTAGTATTTTTCATTGTTCACTTAAACCATTGCATTTTTAATTCAGTTTATTTTTATTTATTTATTTATTTTAGAGCAGGCGTTGAGTGGGGGAGGTACAAAGGGAGAGTGAGAGAGAATCTCAGGCTCCGTGCTCAGCATGGAACCAGATGGAGGGCTTGATTCCATGATGCTGAGGTCATGGCCTGAGCCGAAATCAAGAGCCAGATACTTAACCATGCTAAGCCACCCAGGTGCCCCTCGGCTTATTTTTAGATGCATTTAATTTTTAGTAATATTTGCTTCATTGTAAATAGGTTTGAAAAGTGGACTGTTTTTGTAATCTTGGTAACAGTTTTTGTGTGTTATATTTGTTGTACAGATGCACGCTATTCCTCTGAGGTCCTCCTGGGTGATGACCTGTGCCTATGCCCCCTCTGGTAATTATGTTGCATGTGGAGGACTGGACAACATCTGCTCTATATATAACTTAAAAACCAGAGAGGGAAACGTGAGAGTGAGCCGAGAGTTACCAGGTCACACAGGTGAGCTTCACTAAGTAGTGTCCTTTCCTTCCAAGTAGGAGGACTCCTAAAGAATGAACCAAACCGATCAAGGGGAATGAGTGACAGATTGTGCTCGGCTGCTGAAGGTTGAGTGTCAATCAAGTGAGAGTAGAAATTACTATGAATCAGGAACACACATACTTTATACTTATACAAATGATGACCATAACTTTAATAAAAACATAAAAAGAAAGCAAAATAATTTTCTGTTTTCTCTACAACCATCTAACAATGATGGGATTTTGGCATCTGTACTTAGTTATGTAACTGGAAGTATGTATTAGATACACAGTGTAAAACACTTAAAAATGTGATAATGCATTGCTTTTTTTGCCAATATGTACACCCTAGTGTGTATACAGTAGTGTATAGCATTTGCTTAGTGGTGTTAATAAGGAATTTATTTCCACTCACCAGGTTTCTGCCTCTCTGAATCCTTGACCGTGTTTTTTTTACAAAAATCTCTAATGTCATTTTTCTGCCATTTCCATATTTGAAATACTGGTGAATTCTGAGCATTCACATGACCCACTCTCCCCCCCCCATGTAAGCCTTCCCTGAGGTGGGTCTAATTTCTCACAGTGTTGTTGAAGGATTTCTCTATGTACTCAGCCCAGTCTGTCATAGATGATAGATATTTGTGTAAAGGAATCTCTCAGGTAATTCTAGTAGACAGAAGGGACTCTTGCCTTAATTATAATTCTCAGAGTGTCCAATAAGATGCCATTGACATAGTAAATATCAGAGCTTTTGATACAATTTAGTTGCAGACAGCATAGAACTTGAAGTAACTAAAAGTAGAATTACAGATTATACTAACACTTGTTGCCCGTGTATTGATTTAAAAAAATCTATAGTATTACTATTTCACATGGTAATTGAGTTAACCACAGCCAACCTAAAACGTGTTGCTTTCATGCTTGTAGGCTACTTGTCTTGCTGTCGATTTTTAGATGACAGCCAAATTGTCACAAGTTCAGGAGATACAACTTGGTAAGTGTGGCCCACAAGAATACTGATTTGGGGGTTGAGGGTGGTAGTAGGAACTACTTATAAGAATTATAAGTCTTATATAAGTCTTATATCTTATAAGAACAAGATATAATTGTCATTATAATAATTTATTTTTGATTATAGTGCTTTGTGGGACATCGAAACTGCCCAGCAGACCACCACATTCACTGGGCATTCTGGAGATGTGATGAGTCTTTCTCTGAGTCCTGACATGAGGACTTTTGTTTCTGGTGCTTGTGATGCCTCTTCAAAATTATGGGATATTCGAGATGGAATGTGTAGACAGTCTTTCACTGGACATGTGTCAGATATTAATGCTGTCAGTGTAAGTAAATAGAATTTCTAAGGAAAATTTATTGTACATTTAAACTGTTGAAGTCTACAACATGATTTTAACAACAGAAACTCCAAACGGGTAACCACAAGTAGTTTAAGCTCAAATAAGTACCCAGTGCATATGAGAATGAACTAGTCATATGTAGTTACAATTATTCTATGTATGTCAGATGCCAAACTGTATAGATGTGACTAGGATTTCCAAAAGTACTATGATTGCAATTTTTAAAAAAATTTTCTTTTTTAAGAGCGAGAGAGCAAGCCAGGGAGGGGCAGAGGAGAGGGAAACAGAATCTGAAGCAGGTTCTGCACTATCAGTGCAAAACCTGACGTGGGGCTCGAACTCACAAACCGTTGAGATCGTGACCTGAGCTGAAGTTGGATGCTTAAGTGACTGAGCCAAGCAGGTGCCCCTCAGGAGTAGAATTTAGTGATTCATTAGTTACATACAATACCCAGTGTGCATCATAACAAGCACCCTCCGTAATTCCCATCACCCATTTAGCTCATCCCCCAACCCACCTACCTTCCAGCTACCTCCGTTTGTTCTCTATAGTTAAGAGTCTCTTATGGTTTGCTTCCCTGTCTTTTTTTTGTTATTTCATTTTTCCTTTCCTTCCCCTCTGTTCATCTATTTTGTCTGTTTTTTTAAATGTTTATTTATTTTTGAGAGAGACCGAGTGTGAGCAGGGGAAGGGCAGAAAGAAAGGGAGACACAGAATCTGAAGCAGGCTCCAGGCTCTGAGCTGTCAGCACAGAGCCCAATGCAGGGCTTGAACTCGTGAACCACAGGATCATGACCTGAGCTGAAGTCAGATGCTTAACTGACTGAGCCACCCAGGTGCCTCCATCTATTTCGTTTCTTAAATTTTACACATGAGTGAAATCATCTGGTATTTGTCTTTCTCTGACTTATTTTGCTTAGCATAATACACTCTAGTTCCACTACATCATTGCAAATGGTAAGATTTCATTATTTATTTATTTTTTAATGCTTATATATTTATTTAGAGCACATGTGCACAACTGGGGAAGGGGCAGAGAGAGAGAGAGGGAGGGAGGGAGGAAGGAAGGAAGGGAGGGAGGGAGGGAGGGAGGGAGAGAGAGCAAGAGCGCAAACTGGGGCTGTATTCCCATGAACCATGAGATCATGACCTTAGCCGAAATAAAGAAATCGAGGGTTGGACACTTAACTGACCCAGCTACCCTGGCATCCCAAGATTTCATTCTTTTTTTTTTTTTTTTAACGTTTTTTTAATTTTTATTTTTATTTTTTATTTTTGAGACAGAGACAGAGCATGAACAGGGGAGGGTCAGCGAGAGGGAGACACAGAATCTGAAACAGGCTCCAGGCTCTGAGCAGTCAGCACAGAGACCGACGCGGGGCTCGAACCCACGGACCGCGAGATCATGACCTAAGCCGAAGTCGGCCGCTTAACCGACTGAGCCACCCAGGCGCCCCTCAAGATTTCATTCTTTTTGATGGCTGAGTAATAACAACACTCCCATTTCCCCCCGTAGCCTTTGTGCAGTTGTTGTAATTTTACTTTTATATATTTTAAACTCCACAGTACATTGATAACTGCTTTTGCTTTGAAGAGCTGATACTCTTTAAGGGACATTAAAAAAATAAAGTCTTTGTTTACTTACATAGCTACCATTTTCTGTTTTCAGTCTTGTTTATAGATTCAGATTTCCATCTATTTTCCTTCTTGAAGGGCTTCCTTTAACATTTCTTATAGTGTAAATCTGCTAAGGTCCTTTGGCTTCTGTATGCCTAAAATATTTTTGGGGTGCCTGGCTGGCTCAGTCGGAAGAGCGTGTGACCTGTGAACCCAGGGTTGTGAGTTTGAGTCCCATGTTGGGTGTGCAGATTAACTTAAAATCGTTTAAAACAGTTTTTTGTTTTGTTTTGGGTTTTTTTGCCATCATTTTTTAAAGGTATTTTCATTTTTTTTCTTTTGATACCGTAAAGATGTTATTCCATTGTTTTCCATGTTGGTACTGATATGAAATGTGCTTTCATGTTTATATTTGGTCTCTATACAGTGTGTCCTTTGTTTTTCTCTGGCTGCTTTTAATTTCTCTTTTGGTTAAGCAACTTTATTATGATGTATCTTGTGTAATTTTCTTCACATTTCTTGTGTCTGGATCTGTGGGTTACAATTTTCATCAAAATTGGAAAATTTTCAGCCATTATCATTCAAATATATTTTTCGTCTCCTCTCCTTTGGGGGCTCCAAATACATATATATTAACACAGTTGAAGTGTTCCCACAGTTCGCTTATGCTGTGTTACTTTTATTTTTTAGTCTTCTTTTTCGCTGTTTTTCACTCTGGATAGTTTCTGTTGCTAGGTCTTCCAGGTTGCTACTCTTCTGCAGTGTCTAATCTGCCATTAAGCCCATATGGTGTACGTTTTAATCAGACATTGCTTGCATCCTTGTCTGTTAATCTATCATCCATGACATTTTTGGGTTTGTGTCAGCTGAATGATTTTTCTAATTGTGGGTCATAGCTTCTTTTTTGTATGTCTGATTTTCTTTTTTTTAATTTAATTTTTTTTTAATGTTTACTTATTTTTGAGAGCGAGAGAGACAGAGAGTGAGTTGTGGGGGGGGGGGGGCAGAGAGAGAGAAGGAGACATAGAATCTGAAGCAAGCTCCAGGCTCTGAGCTGTTGGCACAGAGCCCAATGTGGGGCTTGAACTTATGTGAGACCATGACCTGATCTGAAGTTGGACACTTAACTGACTGAGCCACCCAGGCACCCCTCGCCCCTTTTAAAATTTCTTTTTAATGTTTATTTTTGAGAGAGAGCATAAGTAGGGGAGGGCATGTCTGATTTTCATTAGATGCCAGCCAGACATTGTAAATTTTACCTTATTGGGTGCTGGATATTTTTTTATTTATATAAATATTGCTTTGTTTTAGGGTATAGCTATTTGGAAATAGTGTGATCCTTTCAGGCCTGACATTTCAGTTTTGTTAGGTGGGACCAGAGCAGCATTTTGTGTATGCTTAAGTTTGCCCCACCAGTGAGGGAAAACCTCTCTCTTCCCAGTGAATTATGAGGTTTTCCCTCTTGCTACAGTTGGACAAGCATCATTCCTGGCCCTGCGTGGGCATCAGTTTCCTGTTATCCTCATGGGTGTCTCCCCTGCTTGAATAGTTTCCTCACACACCTGTGATCAGTTTTCAGCTGAGTACTTGAGAGGCCCCTCTTCATCTCCTGACTTTTCTGTCTACCAAGCATTGTCCTCTCTGGTGCTCTGGCCTGTGAACTCTAGCTGCCTTGGACTCCCTGGATTCCTGGCTCTGTCTCCTCAACTCTGGGACATCAGCAGGCTTCATCTGGGTTCCCCTTCCTGGCACCATGGCCTGTAAACTTTCTCCAGGCAGGAAGGGGGGGTCAGTTATGGAGTTTACCTCATTTGTGTCTTGTCTCTCAGGGACCACTCTTCTTTGTTGACTCATATCCAGTGTCCTTAGAACCATGTTTCATATATGTTGTCCACTTCAATTGCTTTTTTCCAGCATAGGGGTAAATGTGATCAGCATTACTCCATTTTGGCTGAAAGCAGAAGTATAGCCAAAAAATAATTTTTTAAGCATAAAGTGAGCTGAAGAAAGAAACCAATTTTGAGGGGCTTGCCAAGTACTTGAAAGTACCAACAACATAGACCCATCCTCTTGAATTTAAAATATCAAAACATAAGGACCAAAAAATCCTAGAAATACTCAAAATGAAAAAGTAGATTACCTAGATACAAAAAAAAAAAAAAAAAAAAATCAGGCTAGCCTCACACTTTTCCCTAATAGACAGTGCCTAAAGGCTTCTGAACAATATCCACTGAATGTTGAGGGAGAAATATTGTGACCCAAGAATTTTAAGTATCAGAGGTCATATTTAATGTAGGGAGAAAAATTCCAGTAAATATGACATAGGATAAGAGATTAAGACCAAATATGAATAACTCAGGGCAATACATATGTATGGTTGCCACTATTAAAAGATAACAGAGTAAGTCAAACTCTGTGTTTACAAGAGCTACATCTAAAACAAAATGGCCCAGGATGGCTAACAGTAAAGATGAAAAAGTGGGCACACCTTAAACTAAAAGAAATGTTAGTAATATTACTATATTTCTATTAAACAAAATAAAATTGAAACAAAAGTTAAAGAAGTTTTATGTTAATAAGAGATGGTCTGTAGGGAACCCATAACACTGAAATGCCCGTAAAGCCAAAACCATTAGAAATGAAGGGAGAAATGAACCCAAAACACCATTGTGTAAGAGAGTTTCGTATACAACTTGGAGGTATTGATATCCTAGGTAGTCAAAAAAACCCTAAGGATTAAATAATACAGTTTAATAATGTTGACTGAATACACTTACTGCACTCTGCACCATACGGATAACCATTCACATAGTAGGCCACAAAAGAAAGAATAAATCTGAGGTTGAATAGCTCAGGACTTCGGAAAAAGGAAAAAGAACAGTTCACACCAGGAGGGTGAGAGGAAGGAGCTGGTAAAGAGAAAAGCAGAAATACAGATTGAAGTGAGAGCCTTTACCTGAACCAACAGGCTCTCCATGATCTACCCTCTGCCCCTTACCTGCAATCCATCCAGCCCTGGAGCAGCTGCACCTGTCACATCTGCAAAGTTCTGAAAGACATTCTTTCCCTTCAGTTTAGTGTAGACTTACTCTGTGGCAGAACCTCACTGGAAGGACAAGGAGCTATTTGTATGTAGTCTCTACTTACCCCGCTTAGTCTGACCGTGTTGCTCACTCAATACACACTGTTGTGTTTATTTATTACAGTGCACTACTTCAGGACCCAGTGGAATTTTATACACAGCATATTACTTTTCTAAAATCTGGAAAACAACTGTCCCAAGGGGTTTATATCAGCCTGTTAGGTAGGGCTTGTGGGCCTATGATCACCCATTACCCATGCTGCCTACCTCTTCCTGCGATCTGCCCAGTCCTCACTCTGCCTCGGTCACGCTGGCCTCCTTGCCCCCCATCCCCACATTTCCCCCATGGGGGCTGTCCCCTTCACTGCTTCCCCCCTCCCTCAGTCTTCCCAGCAGAAGCCCATTGTTCACCTCCTACGGGGCAAGGGGAGGTGTATTTACTAATTACTTCTCAGTAAGGCCTTCCCTGGACACTCTAAGCTTTTGCCCATGCTCCCTTTCCCTTTTTCTCCTTTATTTTTTTTCTCCTTAGTACTTATCTAACATGCTTGTTTTTTTTACTTTTTGTGTTTATAGTATGCTTCACAAGAATATAAGCTCCACGGAGACAGATTTTTGTCCGTTTTGTTGACTTCTGTATATCACCTGACTAGCACTCAGAACAGTAGGTGCTCAATGAATATTTGAATGAACATTTAGAAAATTTCAAAAATAGAAAACTATTAGAAAATTTTAAAATTCAATAATCTAAGACTTTGCTCCCGAAATCTCTGGTAAACTTAAGAGGAAAAGGATAAAAATTGCAGATATACAAAATGAAGATACTATAGTAAAGGTTATATTACTCACAGATAAAAGATTTTGTTTTATTTAAAAAAATTTTTAAAGACTTTGAAAATCTTAAAATATATACTGTATAACTTATGGTCATTCTAAATAGTTTTCCAAAAACTGTCTCAATAAGTCAAAACTTGAATAGCTTGATAATTTTCTTTAACAAAAAAAATAGCTTTAAAAAAACTTACAGACCCATGTATGTTTTAGGCAAATAATTCATACTTCATTTGAAGGAACAGAAAATTTGAGCACTATTAAATCTGTTCCTAAACACAGAAAAAGGGTCAAAGTTTCCCAGTTTATTGTGTCAGACAAACTAGCATAACCCTTACACCAAAACACAAGAGCAGGTACCCCTTAAAACTAGATAAAACCATCTTAGGAGAAATTATAGCAAATCAAATCCAACAATGTGTCAAAATAAGAAGAAAAATATTAAATAAAAATTAGTTATAAGAATGATTTAATGGGGCGCCTGGGTGGCTCAGTCGACTTTGGCTCAGGTCCTGATCTCACAGTCCGTGAGTTCAAGCCCTGTGTCGGGCTCTGTGCTGACCTCTCAGCATGGAGTCTGCTTCAGATTCTGTGTCTCCCTCTCTCTCTGCCCCTCCCCTCCCCTGCTCATGCTCTGTCTCTCTGTGTCTCAAAAATAAATTAAAAAACATTTAAAAAATTAAAAAAAAAATGATTTATCGTTAGGAAATATATTAATAAAAATTTCCATATCAGTTTGTCAGTATTCTGGATACTGAAAGCTGGCTGATAAAAAGCAAACACCCATTATTTGTTTTTGTTTTTTTTAAAGTTTATTTATTTTGAAAGTGGGGGAGAGGCAGAGAGAGAGGGAGAGAGAGAATCCCAGGCAGGTCTGCACTGTCAGTGCAGAGCCCAGTCAGTGCAGGGCTTGATTTCAGGAGCCTTGAGACCATGACCTGAGCCAAGGCCAAAGTCTGATGCTTAACCGACTGAGCCACCCAAGGTGCCGCCAAACACCCATTCTTAAAAAACAAAGAATTCAGTACCAGAAAGCTCTTCTCTGCCATTTAAAAACAAACAACCCCCACCACAAAACCCAACTTAAATGAACTGCCAACATCACACACACTTTTGAGTGTATATTAAATCTGCCAGATGCATTTAAATCTATATATTTCCTGTCGTTCTAAAGGCTATCTTACCTAAGGGCTAATTTCCTGTAGTTCTGAGAGCAGTTAAAACTAGTTCATTGTATTGGTAGAGTGAGCATATATCATCCAAACTGGGAAATGTGAAGTTTTCAGTGTGAAAAAGTGCAGTTATTAATTTTGCCAGGGAGAAAGGCATAAACAGAGACTGTCCTGTGCAAAATGGGATGGCTGGTCATCCTGAGTCTTGAACATAGAATGTTGGCATGCTGTGGCCCCCAAACACGGAGCCAAAAGGGTCATCTTGATTGGGTGTTCTCCACTAGGCATCCTTTAGCGCAGGCCCTATAGCTTCTGTTTTGGTCTGTGGTAGAGAACAGGGTTGAATCCATACATGCTGATAAATGTATGCAAATGGCATTGCTGAACTTCCAGCAAAGGAACAACACAGAGGATCTTGCTAGCTGGTAGAATGGAAGGAAGTGGTCAAAACCATTAGCCTCTAGCAGTAAGGGTTTGGTGAAGTGTTTCACATTACTGTTAAAATACAAGTACTTGATTTCTGAGAACCTGTTAACCTGTTACCACTCCCTTCCTCCACCATCATCTGGGAGTGTGGGGGTTTTTACATTCCATATTCGTGGGGCACCTGACTGGCTCATTTGGAGCATGTGACTCTTGATCTTGGGGTTGTGAGTTTGAGCGCCCCATGTTGGGTGTAGAAATTACTTAAAATCTTAAAAAAATAATAAAGTAAGGGCCACCTGAGTGGCTCAGTCAGTTAAGCATCAGACTCTTGATTTCAGCTTAGATTGTGATCTCATGGTTTGTAAAATAGAGCCCTGTGTTGGGGTCCTCACTGACAGCACAGAGCCTGCTTGTGGTTCCTTCTCTCTCTCTGCCCCTCCACTGCTCACTCACTCAAAAAACATTTAAAAAGTAAATAAAATTCCCTATTACTGAATGAGAAGACTGCATATTGTAAACCAATTATTTATTCCTCAAACTAATTTTTAGGCTTAATACAAATTTCAGTTTAAACCCAAGTGGATTTTTTTTGAGATGAGTCAGAGGAATATGAAGAAAAGAAATTTGATCAAATATCTGTGAAATTCCGGGGGGGGGGGGGGGAAGGAGAAAATAAAATGATTTGAATCAGAGTAATATGAGTATTTTGCCATACCGGATAGAAAAATTTATTAAGTTATGATTAAAAAAAACCATGTGGTGTAAGTACAAGAAAGAACTAATGTTTTTGTGTATATAAGAGTTTAGTGAATTAAAGGTGTAACAACAAAATCAGTAAAATTATTTAGTCAATAGCTGGACAATTGCCTGACTATTAAGAAAATTAAGTTAGATCCTTATACTGAATGCTGTACATCAAATTCCAGATGGATAAAAATTAAGATGTGAAAAGAAATTATTTTTAAAAATTAGAAAAAAAATAATTGAATATCAGGTAATAATCCTGAGAAAGGACTTTATTCATAAAAATAATGGAAATCTCAAAAGGAAAGATGAACTTGACTACATAAAAATGAATATTGCTAAAAAAACATTGCTTTATATTTTAAAAAAACTATAAAAAAACTGTAAAATGTTTGCAAAAAACAAAATTTATATTCATCTCATTCCTTCAAGTACTAACAGCATAGTTAAAATAAGCAAAGATCATGAAAAGTCAGTTCATGAAAGTAATACAGATGACCAACAGGTATATGAAAAAAGCCTTTGTATAAAAAAAAACAAAAAACAAAACAAAAAAAAACGTTGAGTAGTGCCGGTTTCTGAGAAAAAGGGATTTACAAACTAATAATGCATAGCTTTCTAACTAGCTTAACTTTATGCCTAGCCTAGCTGGGATGATTTATGTTCTTTGCTGTAAAATGTTTCCTATTTATTTCTCATAATGGGATTTTGGAATGTTTAAGAGTACACATACATAAATTCTACAAATAGTAGTGTTCGATTTAAATCTTTTAATAAGCCATATGCAGGAGGAACAGAGCCAGCATTTACTGAATACTTGCTATGTGCTAAACCATGTACCTTGCATGTTAGTTCATTCAATCCTAACCAACACTCTGAAACCAAGGCCCAAAGTGTTTAAGAATTTTCAGGGCCCAATAGCTTTTCACCTGGTAAGAAGCCAAGTTGGAATTCAAATCTAGGTCTGTTTTACCCAGAGTCTGTCATCCCACCATAGCACGTGGTTTTTGTGAACTTTTACAGAATAAATGTTTGTTCCTTTTCTTTCTAGTTTTTCCCAAATGGATATGCCTTTGCCACTGGCTCTGATGATGCCACTTGCCGGCTTTTCGACCTCCGTGCAGACCAAGAATTACTGCTGTATTCTCATGACAATATTATCTGTGGAATCACCTCTGTAGCTTTCTCAAAAAGTGGGCGCCTCCTGTTAGCTGGTTATGATGACTTCAATTGTAACGTATGGGACACGCTAAAAGGAGATCGTGCAGGTTAGTAAAGAAGTCCACAGTAGGTTTTGATTTTGTTAGGAAACGAGGTTCCTATCAGTTGTCGAGGCCTGGACTCTCCTTAGAGCTGTGGGGAATGATGACCTGGCAGTTCTCATTCATGGTCCTTGTCCTGTGAGTGCGTTTCCAGCCCATAAACCATATTTACATTCCTGTTTTCTGAAGAGTAACATCTAGTTCTATAGTAGCTTCTTGTTTGGTGAGTTTTGCTCTAAAGAGAAATAGTGACTATAATTCAGCGTGGTGTTTTCCAAATTACAGTTTCTTCTAACCTAACAGGAAACTAACTGCTCTGAATCATCTTCCTTCTGAGCAGATCCTGTCTGGGACACAACCTAGATCTGTACTCTCCTCCCTTAGCCCCATGCTCTGAGTTCTCCCCTGCAGCTTCCAGAATATTAGTGAAAGTATCAAGTCCTCCTAGGGACTGTCATTAATAACAACTTACACAGAGTGGTATTATGTATATTTTTAGAATCAAAATTATGCTATGGAACCAAATAAGTACATGGTTTGTTCCCAAAACAGCAGCCCTCTGGCCCTCAACCCACATTTTCTGTTCCCAAAGGTAGCTCCTAAGTATTCATTTCCATATCTTTAAATAACATGCCTGTATCGCTTTTATTTGATGTGTGTATGCGCACACACACATGTGCACCCTCCAGTGTGGATTATTTAGTATCCACATGGGGGAGCAGTGGGAGGAGTGATGTTAAGGCTGAACTCTCAACAGCGAATAGCTATAAGGCTATTTTCTTAAAATATTTATTTGTTGAGAGAGCAGGGGAGGGGCAGAGAGAGAATCCCAAACAGCCTCCACACTGTTGGCTGTGGAGCCCGATGCAGGGCCTGATCTACTGAACCATGAGATCATGACCTGAGCTGAAACCAAGAGTCTGACACTTAACTGACTGAGCCACCCAGGCGCCCCAAATGCTTAGAAGTTTGTTTTGTTTGTTTTAAAGCTAAAGTCTTTTTTTCTTTTAATTTTTTTTTAATGTTTATTTATTTTTAAGAGAGAGAGACAGCGTGAGCAGTTGGGAGGGCAGAGAGAGAGAGGGAGACCCAGAATCCGAAGCAGGCTCCAGGCTCTGGGCTGTCAGCACAGAGCCCAGTGTGGGGCTCGAACTCACAAATGGTGAGATCATGACCTGAGCTGAAGTCAGACGCCTAAGTGAGCCACCCAGGTGGCCCTAAATGCTTAGAAGTTTAAAAACAATTCCGTTGGGTCATGATTTTTTTTTTTTTTTTTTTTTTTTAAATTTCATGGCATGCTCTGTTGAGGGTTCAGCTTTAACATCGCTCCTCCCACCACAGCCACATCCTTCCCATCATTCAGTGTTTACCTGATTAGGACTTTTTAAACAGTACCTATTGCAGAGCAATATACTCTTGGTGTATATTAGGTTACGTTAATTTTTTGGCTTATATTCTTAGCTTTGATATACTTATTAATCATCAAACTTTTTGCTGGTTTTTAAAAAAAAATTTTTTTAATGTTTATTTACTTTTGAGAGAAAGATAGAGGTGTGAGCAGGGGAGGGGCAGAGAGAGGGAGACACCAAATCCGAAGCAGGCTCCAGGCTCCGAGCTGGCATCACAGAGCCTGATGCGGGGCTCGAACTCCCAGACCACGAGATCATGTCCTGAGCTGAAGTTAGACGCTCAACCGACTGAGCCACCCAGCCACCCCAACTTTTTGCTGGTTTTAATAGATCTTGGAGTAGATCCATTTTCTTCTCGTTAAGAGATCATCTCTCTCTCTTTCTATCAAATAAGTCTCTAGGTTTATGCCCTGGTACAAGATGATCAGTCATCTGACTCAGAGTAGAGACCTGCGATGTCCGATTCCTGAACACTTTCTCATGTAGTCTTAGTTTATTTCCCCATCGTTGCCCCTTTCTGTTTCCAGAAATGGCTGGTTCCACTAGCACGTAACCCTTGTAGAGGTTCCATAGTGTGAATTGATATCTCGGCATACCACAGCATTTGCTTTGAACTCAGCATTTTGTTTGGGGTCCACTAACACAGTACTACCATGTAGCGTATAGTTTTGTTACCACTGCCGGCTCGGTCCTGTCCTTGTGGGTTTGTATTCTTACCTTTAAACTCCTATACAGTTGTTGAGACTTCCGAGGGAGTAGGGGCAATGTTAACATTCCCGTGAATAACTTTCTACATAACGACCTTTCCTAAGAGATGGCAGAAAAGTTCACAGTTTCACATTCTGCCTGTAGAAATTTGGAGATACTCTTGTCCAAAGCCAATTACTTTTTCAAGAGGTATTAGGTGTTTTGCCTGGGTTGGATCAGTATCCATAACAAAATTTAAAATCTGTTTTCCATGTTTTAGCCTATATTTGAGTTTGAGTGTTGCTTTGCTTACAGCTGCTTGGTTTCAAGTGGGCTCAACTGTATACTTTCACAGTAAAATTGAATGGTGACTTGTGAATTGCTAATTCATTTTTCTTTCCAACGTGACTTGGACTATTTAGTCACTGTTCGTTTTTTGTAATTTTAACCTATAATTGTAAATTTGCCCATTGCTAAACATTGCCATACTGGAAGTACTACAGAGAATATTAGGAGTTAAGAAAGGATGAACTTCTGTTCTTGAAGTTGGGTGAAAATGATAACGCTTCATTGTACAGAGATCATGCAGACTCATACACAGTACAGTAAAGAAAAAATCTTGAATTTGATATATTCCAATTTTTTTCTACATCTTCACATTTCTCATTTTCCTCCCAATTATTTGGGAATAGCCCATGTGGTGATGTGAATAGCAGATAAATTTAACTGTATTTATTCAAATGAATTTAACTTTAATAGACAAAACTAAAACTAGATGTGTTGGTTTCACAAAGTTACAACCAAATATTGCAGTGTTTGCTGTTTAACAACGAAAATATATAAACTGTGTTGGTATTTTTGGAAGTGGTAATGTCAGGCAATTTCATTCTTACATTTCCCACACCCCCTCCTTTTTTTTTTTTTTTTTTTTTTTTTGAGGGGCGGGGGAGAGACTCTAAAGCAGTCTCCATGCCCAGCACAGATATCAAGGGTTTAACTGACTGAGCCACCCAGGCATCCTGTGTTCTTACATTCTTTCTGTTCTTGTGAAAGGCTACTTCACTGAACTTCCTTTGGAATTTTGTTTTTGTTGAAAATAGCGTAGAGCAATGGCAGCATCTGGAGTATCATGAACTTACTAGAAATGTAAAATATAATCTGTTTTAGATATAAGCATAATTATAAGATCACTTTACAGAAGTGATAAAAGCATGAGCCAACGTACATGTCAAAAATTCACATAACGGAAAGAATTGTATTTTGTACACATATGTAGCTTACCCCTGGGACCAAGTCTCCCCATTTAGGTTTTAAATACTCTCTTAGATCTTTATGCACATAGTTGTTTAATTCTGAAACTTGCCTGTTGCTAATTTTTTTACTGAACTTTTTGTTTTTCAGGTGTTCTTGCTGGTCACGATAACCGGGTCAGCTGTTTAGGTGTAACAGATGATGGCATGGCTGTGGCAACAGGCTCTTGGGACAGTTTTCTTAGAATCTGGAATTAATAGCATGTGCAGGTTTTTCTGTTCTCCGTTGCTATCTGGAGAAATCAGTGCTACAGCCTATAGCTGTGAGAAGAAAATTCTACCTTATATTTGCAGGTGAAGATTTTTCTATTGAGATAATTATATACAAAAAGAAGCTTTCAGTAAACTATAAAACAAAAAAGTGGGAAAAAAAAAAAAAAGGCAAGGGTGCTTGCTGAGATCAAAAGGACCAGTGCATTAATTTGAGTTGAGCTAATTTAACTTTGATGAATTTTTGCTTGTACTCAGATTCTTTATTTTCTTTGTGTAGGACAGAATGTACACATTATAGCAGTCTATCATGTTTGTGTGTTTGCATTTTTTTAAGAACTACATTTTTAACTTTCTATACATAAGAATATCACATTTTTGAGTTATGTAATGGAGGAAGTAGGCACAGTGATAGATGGAAGTGATTCCAGATGTATGTGTGCTGTATTTGAAGAAAGTCTTCTTGAAGTCTGACCTTCCTTTTTGATGTAAAAGACATTTGGTTGCCTAATGTTTATACTAGCAGGCTTAGGTACTTCTGAGGGGAGACCCTTTTGAGTATCAGTAGTTTCTGGTGCATCCTTGGCCATCCTGTGAATTTAAAGAAGTGCTTGTTTTCAGTCCTTGGAGGGGGAGATAATCTGAAGGCCAGGGAATCAAGATTTCATTCTGAAATTTTAGACATACATAAGAAACTCCTATGTTAATAGCAGTAATTGCATAAAAATTATTGACATTTTAAAAATGTGGTTATGACCAAGACCCTTTCAGTAGACCTCTAAATAGTTGGGCTTACTTTCCTATGGATTTGATATTCTAGAACTGAGTTTGTAGGTACACTCATTATTTCAAATTGATGAACGTTTGGACTGTCCTTGAATCTGAAGAGTTTTCCCCAGTGTACTCCATTGACCTACATGTAGATAGGAAATAATGTGATGACATTATATTGTTGAAAGAAGTGTAAAATCTAATCAGTCACTAGACTTGATTAGTTCTAATTGTGTAGTGTAACAAAGTGGCTTTATGAATTTATGTTCAGATAATACAAAATCTGAATTGATAAAAACTTTCTGTGACTTAAATTTGAAAGAAATATTAAAGCTTTTTGCTCTTCTGTAGTACTTCTTCTTTTGGCACAAAATACTGGTTTCTAAGTGATTTTTGTCTCAAAGAATGCTTAGATCCAAGTGACTCCACTTGAAAGCCAAAAGAAAAATTCTAAGAGCAGCTCTTTAAGGAATCAGAGGAAAATAGTAAGCAGTTCCTGTTCGTAAATGGTATAATGTGTCTGTTACTAGAATGCCTGCCCGCCCCTCCCTCACGTCAAATTTAAACAAAGATACTTTTCCCCTTGGATTTTCTTCTATAAAGGAAGCTAAATGACAATAGAAGATTGTTAGTCTTGCTTGATGGTGAAGTCATGGGTTATTCTGATATATAGAAGTGCATTGTTTTGTGATTTAGTGAACTACATCTGTTACTGTTGAGACAGGTCTCAACTTTTCATCACCTGTAACCCTAACCTAAATACTCCCAAACTGTATTTGTGAATTTTCATTTTTATATTGTGAATGTGCTAGTAAGTGAATCAGCTATAATGTATCAGTTTTAAGAACGGCTGATAATAATAAAAAGGAAAATGGATACAGGAAGATTATGATACAGGACCAAAAAAATACAGTGTAGGTGGCAGGCATGAATGTATATTTATAAACACATAAGATTTCTATGAACCTTTTGCAGTTAATGTTTGTGAACTGTCATTTCATAAAGAGCAGTTCTTTGAGATAAGGCAAGAGTATTTTAAAGGAATGTACTCATTTCCCCAAAAGGTGAGGGTCTGCCATGTAGTTCAGCAATTCATTCCAAAATCCTATTCAAGAAAGCATTTCTGCCATGTGCAAAGTAACATATATATATGAGAAGCAAAGTAACATACACACACACACACATATATGAGAAGTATCTCTTCTACTCTGAAATTTAATAAGATACTTTCGTCAGAGGCACAGCCTACTTCCATGGTCTTAAGCATTTTGATAGAATGATTTAAAAAATCTTGCGTAGATTAGTTGAAAAGCAGCTCCCATAATTAAATATGTACTAGGCAACTAAAAACCAACCACTGTTGTGGTTTCTACATAATGACCAAATGGTGACCTCATTACCACATGAACTTTCTAGTTAAACCTTTGCTCTCCAGTAATATAGGTTCCAGTTGCTAAACGTATTTGTTTCCTGAAGCTCAAGTTCAGCTGGTGGTCTATTTAAGTGCTGTGCATTAAGACTTCCTATAACCAGTTAAGAATAACATAGTATATAGAGGCACTGTATAAATTTTAGTTCAAGACTAAAATTATGTCCAAATACAGTTTTAAAGAATTCGATCAAGAATGTTGCATTTATTTGGTGCCTATTAATTTTCTTTTACCTTATAAGAAGCATTTAAACATAATATGCCTCAGCATTTTTATTTGTAGACTCCTCATTAATCACCTCGTAAAGTGTTTTTTTCAGATCTGGCAAGAATTTTTTTTTTTTTTTTTTTTTTTTTTTGAGAATCTTAGGTTCCATGCTCAGCACAGAGCCTGACACAGAGCTTGATCCTATGACCCTGGGATCATGACCTGAGCCTAAATCAAGAGGCAGATGCTCAACACACTGAGCCATCCAGGTGCCCCACTGCAAGAATATTTTAAGAGAACATTCTTTTCTTAAAAAAAAAAAAAAAAAAAAAAAGTGAGCATGATTGCCATGTGGTTCAGCAAATCATCCCAAAAGCTGATAGTAAGGGCCTCTCTACTTTGATGGACAGGCCTCATTTTTGGCAGCTGTATTAGAGGTTTAGACTGAATGTCCAAGGTCCCTCCCTAGCTCAGATTTTTATAGTTGTAATCCCATGGTTACATGCACCATATTGAGTTTTATCTTCAGAGGCAAAAATCTGGCTTTAATATTTTAATCTTAAGAGTCTAATAGACAATTCTTATTTTAATTTAGTAATTTAGACTCAGCTGAACCCATACTGCAATGATAGTAAACTAGTCTCCTAGACACAATGGATGTAGGTGCTTCTGAATGTGTTGAGCCATTTTAAAGTTAACCTATTAAGAGAAATGGATCTTGACTTCTCCAGGTGACAATGAAACTTTTATTTCTAAAATATACTGTGCCAATATTATAACTGACTTTGTCCGACACTATTGAGGTCTTAGATTTAATAAAATTTTAACCTTTTTAAAAGTGAAAACATTCAGGGAAATTTATGCTCTGATTACTGTTGAATGTTTCACATATTGAATAGTTACGGCTTATCTGTTGACATTTAAACTTACGGAAACTGATTAAACAATCTTCTAAATTGGCCTATCATTTTAACAATATTCTTTCTAGCATCTTTAGGGTGTAAGTATAAGGCTTAAAAATTTTTGCTTTTAAATTAAGTACTATGTTCAGCTTCAAATTTCCCCTTTGCCATTGTGGAAAGCAAAATTTTAAACTGTCTTATCTCCTGTGAGAATTTAAAACATGCACAAGGGTAGACCGTCTTTCTTGTGAGAAATTTAAAGTAAAAGGTGAACTGTTTCATATTTACTAGTGTTTCTCCCGTTCATTTTGAATTGTCTTAAATTCAGTGGTGTATTTAAAAATATTGGTTACAATAGGTACTCATTAAGATGGTTTGTAGTTGAATGTCTAAGCTAGCAGTGTATTTCTTAAAAGTTAGTCACAGATTGATGGTACACCTTGTATTTAGCCAATTTGCATGTTGATAAAATTTCCTGAGTCTTTTTCCTTAAATCCAATTACTGATCCTATAAAATAGTGATAATGCAGCATCATGAAAAAACTGGTTATGTGTTTCAACTGGTTTTCAGTGTTCCCAACAAAATCTTACATCATGTAGTATTTATTTTTTACTTAATGGAATTTCAGTGATACTTGGTGGATATTTCAAGCCTTTTTGTCTTTTACACAATGGTGCTCTATTCTATTGTTTTCAGAGAAGCATTTGAACACTTGGATTTGTGTATTCTTATCCAAAGGCATCCACAAATAAGTGGGTTTTTAAAGCTGATTATTTTTTCCCACTTAAAATGGATTCTACAAACTCGTAGTGAATTGACTCTGAATGTCAGTAGTATGACTTGGGGAAAGGTGAACGTAGTAGATTAAAGCTCTTATAAAAGCTTTAAACCAAACTATGGACTTGTACCATGATTTAATAGTATTCTTGGATCTTTTCTTGCACAGTGATTCATTCCTTTATTTGTACAGTAGCTCTGTGAGATATTGCTGTGAATTGATATTGTAATCAATAAAGTGCTTTTAACCAGACTGCATACAGCATGTTTTAATTTTAAAAATCACACTAAAAGTTAAGTCTCAGAAGTAAACTCCAAGCCTAGTCATTTCATGCTCAGCCTTTTTTTCCTTTATCCAAACATTGGCAATTATGAAATGAAAAACAGGCTGCTGGAAGCAAGGAATAAATGTACTTCACTTTACTGCATTATGAATGCCAGCTTATTAACCAGTTGATTGCTTATAGGATGTAGATAAAAGTATTCACTGTTGTCATTTCATCTCCACACCGTTGGAGGGAGTTGAGTACTTGGCTAGGCACATGAGCCATGACCCAAGATACCTAGAGCCCTGCTGCAAAACTTAAGATTAAAACTCACTAATGCCAGTAAAAATGTTACATTTATCAACTATCAGGCA
The DNA here is from genome assembly GCF_024362965.1 of Panthera pardus. Taxonomy (NCBI): domain Eukaryota; kingdom Metazoa; phylum Chordata; class Mammalia; order Carnivora; family Felidae; genus Panthera; species Panthera pardus. The sequence continues at coordinate 86,700,499 of NW_026526721.1, forward strand.
AACAAGTTTTATTTTCACTTGCATACTTATAAAAATGTAGTTCTATAAAAAGTTTAAGGTTATACAAAGTTTATAAATAATCTCGCAAATGTAATCAAGTATGTGCAATAACTTTGAACTACAGCTGTGAAATACATAATTTCTGTATAATTCACGGGCTTAGTCATAGATGCACTTATCTCCAGGCATAAAGGTTGAGTTTCATTATTTTAGTGTTCTGTTTCCAACATTCATGCATTTTCAAACTTGATCAGGTGGAAATGCATTCAAACTAGTGATGGAAAACTTACTATAAATTGACTGTACCAGAACCACTATTCCAGTATTACCCCAACTTTAGTGTGCATAAGGATCACGTGGAGGGCTTGTTCAAACAGATGGCTGGTTTCGAAACCTAGTCCTGGATTTAATAGGTCTGGGGTGAGACCCTGCAATATGTATTTCTTAGTTCACAAGTGATACACAGATAATCCAGAGGTCAAACTTTGACAGGCACTGTACCATTCTAATGCGGTGATACCAAACTACACTGTGTCAAAAGTTCAAGTACTTTTCATATAAAGATTAAGGTCTTGAACTTGTAACCTAAATTAGCAGTACCCAGAATCTTAGACATTAGTTTTTCATGTGGAATTTGTTACCTAATCCCATTTGTTGGTAGCCTGTACTATTTTTGGTTATAAAGCAACAACAAGCTATAAACTAGTATTTGGATTTGAATAGTGCATCCTAGTATCTGCTCTGCATAAAAACATTTTTGAAAGGCTCCTGTGGCCTAAAGAATATTATTTTCTCCTTAAGATATCCTGAAAAATAGTGCTGCACCTGTTATGAAAAGACTGAGTAGCATCCAGAAGCCTTAAAGGCACAAGAAAGGAAATAGTATTAAGAATAAAAGAACCTAACAGGTTATCCCTCTACGGAAAAGCAGAAAGTATCCCTTGCCAAATGCAGCCATTATGCATCTAACAAGCATCTAGATGCTGCTGCTTTGGTGATCCTCAAGGCTACATTTTGTGTAGCAAAGCCCTAGAATGTCATTTTTTCACGTTTCCATATAAGTTTAAATTAGTTTTTACACAGAAACAGACAATACTTGAACTCACGAACATTTCATTAAGTTAAAAAGTACAGTAATATTAACAGTGCCCTGGCAAATTCATACAATTAAAGTAAAGCCACCCGGGGGGGACAATCCAGCAGTATCCTCCGCAAGTACCTTCTGAAGAACAACGGCATTGGTACAGGAATACAACCGCCCAAAAGTCAGAGCTCCCGTATCTTTGGCTATTTTTATCACTTCAAACTTTGCTCCTAAAACTGAGATAGAAAGGTTTCCTCGCTGTAATCATAGTTGAAACTGAAAATGTTTCTTTAGAAACAGATCAGGCAACTAATCAGACCCAGAAATTTTTATACTTTTATAAGAGACTATAATAACAAATCTTTATACTATTTTACATCCATTTTAATGGGAAAAAAGAGTAAAAACAGTGTATTTATTAGTGGTTTACATACCTGCCAGGATGGCAAAAGTGATTGTAACTTGCATAAACAATACACTCAAGAACATTCCACTCTCCTTGATAGAGCAATGCAGTTTATAAAAGAAAAAAATGACTATTCCCATTAAAGTAGGCATCAAAAATTAGTTTTGAGAAAAGATGAAATGAGCATTCTCTAACTCCTGGATGCCAGGAAGCAGAGTTTTTTCAGAATCAAAAACAAAGAGAGCCCTAATTAAGAACAAGGCCCCACCCCTCAGGGGTCACATAGTTGGTTCTGTTGCTTTTAACTAATTCATTTGAAACACAGTTTAGCCTTTTCTTTACCCAAAATTAAAATTAAAAAGACCTCATATAATACTCTTCAGAAATGCAAACACCCTGAGATAGATCATTATCAGAATCTACACAAGGATTTGCTATTTAGGTACAGTTAGTATAATTCATATTTAAAGTCATTTCATAAAAAAACTGTCCCAATCTTCCAAGTTCCATTTTCTCCTATGATGATCACCAAAGCAATCTCTACTGTTAAGATTCTTCTTCATTGCTTGAATGTAGAAACTGCTTAGTAAAATTCTCCAGCTCATTTTCAAGTTGAACGGCTTTATTTCTAATTTAAAAAAATGAATAAAAATACCAATCTAATTATCATAAAGGCCAGTGAGAAAGAAATGCATTCCATCCAATCTTCAAAACAAAACAAAAAATCACTAGTCAGGTGCTACTACATGTATCTGAACTCCTATTAAAATATTATCAACCTTTTTAGAGTACGTATATGTGCTACTATGGCTTTTCTGTAAACGCAGAATCCAATGCCCAGAACTTAAAAAGGTATACTGAGATAAAAACCAAAAACCTAAGAAAGAATGAAAAGCATTAAGAGACCATGGAGTCCTATTACCTTACATGGGAGTTATATCCTAAGTCACAGAATCATAATTGTCCCTGAATTCCCTTTAAGTTAAACAATGTCTAGAACAACGGGTTTTATGTATACATAAAGTAGGTGTCAGATGTCAAAGGACCGTGTATACCAAAAATCTTTTTAAATACTAGAATCATACTTGATGCGGCCAAATACCCTAATGAGATGAAAACAGGAACTAAAACTGACAAAAGAACACAGATTTGCCTCCCATTCTCATACCATGCCAGGGCACACACACACATACTTGGGTGAGCTTTTCTCTCTTGGTCTTGTTGCTGGGGGCATATAGTCAAGGTCATATAAGTTAATGGACACATGAACTACACTGTATGCTTCTTCAGGCAATTGTCTTTTAATTAGGTAACTTAAATTCTATCTGAATTGCGGAGCCTAATTAGTAACAGTGGGGATTCTAAATATTATGGGATTTATTTAGAAAAAGGATTAGCACATAAAAATTATTCATGCTTAAGTCCTACAAAAATCAAAAAGCTACAGCAAGTGCCAATAATATCATTTGTTTTACTCTAACAAGATGAAACACTACTAAAAAAAAAAAAACCTAAATAAAAAAAAAACAACTACTGGATATAGTTTTACTAAAGGCTGTATTTGGGATGATCTAACTTAAAAGAGCTGCAATGGGATAAATGAAATTTACTTGGGAGTGTGTGTGTGTGTGCGTGTGTATGAAAAGAGGCTGGGGTCTAAGTGATAGGCCGTCATCTTTTGCAGAGATTATGAAACCAAGGTGCAATAACAATGTAACTGCTGATCAGATTAAGACACCATGGATAGACACGACCACAGGTGTTTATGTCCCAAAATTCAGCTCACAAGGACAGCCTCTACGATTTGGAGACATTGCAGGCTGCTCTTATATGGGCATTTTATGTAACACAAGCCCTGATAAGTAGCAGCAGGAATTAAATGATGCTTAATGATACTCATAGGTGAGCCAGCTAACTGGTAAAAGCTGAATGTCAGGACTACCAACAAGCAGCCACCTCATGGTGACACTTCTGGTCAGGTCCCCAAAAGCAAACTTTAGTTAGACCCCACAGAATCCATGATAAATCATATTAAACCAGAATTCCACATATTAGGATATCTTGTTTACTCTTGTTGCTTCAAATTTTAAGCACATCCACATCCCCCAATGAGAATGGAAGGTATGGGTCTTGGATATACAGGACTAAAAACTCACACTTTTTAATTTTAGAACATCTGCTGTGAACAGGGATTAATATAGCTCAACATAAAGTTCTAGATAAAGACCTAAAAAATTCCTTCTAATTCAGATTTGTTTTTTCTTGTTGAAATTAGCTTTCACTGAAAATGCAAAACATATGGAATTAAATATGGATGGAATATAATAATTAAGCCAATGCAGAAAGTTTTAATATAATTATATTTAGGTAATGAGACCAATAAACATTCATATTATCAAGAAAAATGTTCAAATACCTTAAGACCTTTGAATTGCTTTGTATTTTCTCCAGTTGATCTATTTCTTTGGATAATCTAGCAATTTCTTCTTCCAGATGTCTTTGTGTAATATCAACTTGTTGGCACAGGCGAGCAAAAGTGGTTGCCATTTCCCTTAAAAGAAAAAATGATGTTTTCAGCAGTCATGAATGTCTTTGAAAATGAATGAAGCTTTAATTTAAAGCTTATATAAAAATATCACAAGTTTAAAATATACGTAAAGTGTAAGGTATCAAAGAACACTGTTAGGAATGGTATAAGGGAGGATACGGCACTAAGGCTTAATACCACTGTAGGCTTAATTTCATCTGGCCTCAAGACAAATGCTCAATAGGCAGTATGAACCTCTACTATATGGTTGTGAATATGAATAAGCTATAAAAAGGCAAAAGATGGGTATATTTCTTCAGAAACACAGTAAGACTTACGAGTCCTTTGCCTACAGAAATAAATTACTGAGAACAGGCAAGAAAACTTCATGAGCTTTTGTGACTTGCACAAAAAACACTTTTTTTAATGTCTATTTTATTTTTGAGACAGACTGCAAGTGGGGAAGAGAGGGAGACACAGGATCTGAAACAGGCTCCAGGCTCTGAGCTGTCAGCACAGAGCCCAATGCGGAGCTCAAACCTGTGAACCACAAGATCATGACCTGAGCTGATCAAGTCAGACGCTTAACCGACTGAGCTACCCAGGCACCTCAACAACAAAACAAAACTTTAAATCATAGCAACATTAACCATGTTCCTACAACCAAATGGCTCAATTTGTGTGCTAATCTGTTAGCTTTGGCAAACATATTTTTGCAACAGGAAAGATGTCTAGTAGGTGTGTACCTCTGGAATATGATTAACTGACTTTTCTTTGCAACTATTCTCCTGTGCATATTCATCTTTCCCATGGCCTTTTTTCTCTCCATTCTCACCCCATTCTACCATAAATCAATATTAGACAAATTAAGCATCTTGCATTATTTCATATTGCATTAATATTTAGCTCATATTAACTGAATAATTATTTGAGGCTGCTTCCATTAGAATGTAAAGTCTTCTAAGAAAGAGGATCAAGTTATCTCTAACTTTTTATTTCCCACAACCCCCTCTAGCAGAATTATTAGCACATGGTAGGCAATTAATGAAGACCAAATGAATGGAAAGCTTAACTTTATTTTTACATATGTGACCTGAGATGATTTCTTTTGGAGGTCTAGGTATCTTTATTAGAGAAAAGATCTTCCTTAATATAAATAAAATGAAAACTACTGTATAAAACAGGAGTTCAATAAATATTTGGTAAATATTCAGTTATCTCAAATCTGTGCCCTGTTTCCATTCTCTACAGCTCTATGTTAGTACGGGCTTTGACCTTGTGTCTGAAAGTTTAATCTCCTTGCAATTCTTGTCTCCTTAATCTAAACCGTTCTATATACCACACCACTGCAGTTATTTGTTCCAGAGCTAAACGTTAATGACATCTCTCCCCAGACTTCTAATTATCTAAGCTCCTGTCCTAGTGTTAGGTTTATATTCAAATGTACCCCTCTGATATACATATCTGTCACATCAAAATTTTCTCATGTTTCTGAACACACTTCTTTTCCCCTTTCTTTGCTTTGGGGTGTTTTCTCTGCCTACATCTTTTTATTCTATTCTGGCTACCCTTCCTTGTAGGAAACCCTTATTGACCCACCAGCTTTCCTGATTTAAGATTCTAAAGCCTCACATTATGAGGCTTACTTACCACTTTTCACTTATTATAATTATGTACATGTTATTTCCTTCACTAAACTACAATCATCTTCAGCTCAGAGAACTTTTTAATTTAGGTCTCAGTAGCATCCAAAAATTGGCTATTTTGCATTGATTTAATTGGAGTTCTATATATTTTTACTAGATCAATGAAACAAATTTTAAGACACATAAAATAAATTAGTGGACACCAGTATTATTATAATAAAATTCCCTTGAGTTCTAAAAGAGTTATGCCTTTAGGGGCGCCTGGGTGGCTCTGTCGGTTAAGCGTCCGACTTTGTCTCAGGTCATGATCTCATGGTCCGTGAGTTCGAGCCCCTATCGGGCTCTGTGCTGACAGCTCAGAGCCTGGAGCCTGCTTTGGATTCTGCGTCTCCCTCTCTCTCTGCCCCTCCCCCGCTCCCACTCTGTCTCTCTCAAAAATAAAGATTAAAAAAAAATCTTTTAAAAATAAAAAAATAAAAGGGTTATGCCTTTAAACTTGTAACCTGGCTGTGACAGTAAAAATAAATTACACTTGTCATTACGCATTTTTGAACCTACTTGGTTGGTATCATTCGATTTTTTCACCTTGGTGGTGATTACAAAGTGTGTTCACATTGTGATAGTTCCTTGAGCAGTACTTTTGCTTGTGCATTTTTTACATGTATGTCATAGTTCAATAATTAAAACAAAAAAAGGAAACAAAGACACATCTTCCAGCTTACTGTTGTACTTGATGGCTACAGTTTGCACTCGTGAAGCTGACAATCATCTGCAGTTTTTCAGTTGCATAGTTCACAAACTGCTGTTTAAAGGCTCTCTCCTTAGCACGGGTGGTCCAGGTCAGCCTTTCATAAAGATACAAAGCTCCATACATACTTAATGAAACGGATATGAGTTTCCAGCCTACAGTTTTCCAAATCTGTAAAGATAAATTCATAGGCTACTTTGAGAAAGAAAATCACCATTAGGGGCATTGTATATTAAGGCATTTTAGCAAACGCATCAGCTCCCTAAAGATCTTTGACTCAGATCCATTTTTTAAACAAATATCAGACAAGAACTTTTATAACCTGCCAGACATTTATTTGGTAAATTGATCTAATGTTATCTCAAAAAGGCATGTGAATTTTTTTTTTTTTTAGGTCACAGATTTTAAAAAACCAAAACAAGTAAACTCATATTGTTAATGATGTGAAAAAATACTTTACACATATGTACTACTACTAATCTTTAATACGTGAAGGCAGATCCCTTTGGTATTCAGAGAAGGCTAGATAAGGAACCTGGATCATTCTTATTACACCAATGTACAAATATCATTTCTTTATGTGCTGTAATGTGAAAATAAGCACTGTTTAAAGGACTAGTTAGTTGGTGGTATTTTTCTCCCTAAAGAAGTATTTGGTAAAAATTTATACGGTGGAAATCATTTTGCAATATCTGCTTTTATGAAATCATTATGTTGTATGCCTAGAACCAATACAATGTTATAGGTCAACTATAGTTAAATTTTAAAATATATAGTTTTAAAAACTTAAGATTAGACCTGTGAAACTCCTCTTTATTCACTAATTTAACCAACAACTTTTCGTGTCATTTTATAGATCCTGGAAATAAAAGTAAATATACCTTTCTTTTCATGATCTAACAAAAAGCTCTGCACAAATTCCAATTTTAATTATACTAAAAAGGACTTCTTACCACCCCTCCAACAACGATGATGCCCATAGAAGTTCTAGATGTGAGAGAAGCTAATCCCGTTATTAAGGTAACCATGAGTTCTTCCTGTGATGCATTGTCTGGCGTTGTTGGATTAGTAGGAGCAGTGGGAGTAGAAGCTAAAGATCTGGGGAGCTGGTAAGGTTGGGGAAAAAGGATTATTATAATTAAACCACTACAAATGGTACAGTTACATTTATAAAGTTCTACTGTATTTCTTTTATAATTACAGTAGTAAATCTATAAAAAGAATGACTCCAATGAGTTCCCAATAAATACATTAAGAAAATAAAAATGGCCTGAAAATTATTTTCTGTGACCAATATTGAGCCAATGATATCACGACAAATAATGAATTTTCACACTATATTTCACACTATAGTAGGCCCTCAACCCTCAAGAGGAATTAAAACCATATTTTAAAATTCTCACACCAAAAACACATCCTTAAAAAAAATTGGACTTAAAAATTAAAATCTTCTACACTTCAAAATACACCATAAGAAAATGGCTTAAAAGCCAAGTCACAGACTAAAAAAACTTATTTGGATATCATCTGACAAAGGACTTGTATCTAGAGAATATATACAGAACTCCTGCAAGTTAATAAGAAGCCAAATAACCCAATTTAAAAATGGGCAAATGATCTGAATAGACATTTCACAAAATAAGATATACAAATGGCTAATATAAGCACATGAAAAGATGTTCAAACTCTTTAGTCATTAGGGAAATACAAATCAATGGTATATGAGATACCATTTCACACCCACTGAATAAAAAAGACGGACAATAACAAGTCTTGATGAGAATGTTGAGAAATAGCTGGCAACAGAAAATAGCGTAGCTGATTTGGAAAACAGTTTGGCAGTTCCTCAGAAAGTTAAACATGGAGTTACCGATTGGCCCAGCAATTTCATTCCTAGGTATATACTCAAGAGAAATGAAAACAGATGCCCACATAAAAACAGTACATGAGGGGCACGTGGATGGCTCAGTCGGTTAAGCATCCAACTTCAGCTCAGGTCATGATCTCACAGTTCGTGGGTTCGAGCCCCACATCGGGCTCTGTGCTGACAGCTCAGATTCTGTGTCTCCCTCCCTCTTTGCCTCTCTCCCACTCATAATCTCTCAAAAATAAATAAATGCTAAAAAAAAAAATAGTACATGAGTGTTCAGAGCATCATTATTCACAGTAGCTAAAAAGTACAAACAACTCAAGTGTCCATCAACTGATGGATGAATAAAATGTGTGGTATCTATAATGGAATATTATTCAGCCATTAAAAATGGAATATTTATATATGCTACAACATTCATGTACCATGATGATGAATCTTGAAAATACTATGCTAAGTGAAAGATGCCAGTCACAAAATGCCACATTTTTAATGACTCCATTTATAGGAAATGTCCAGAAAGGGCAAAATATGATAGTTACAGAAAGCTAACTAGCAATAGGGCTGAAGGTAGGAATGATTGATGGACTACAAATGGGCACAACGGTACCATTTGAAGGTGACAGGTTCTACGACTACATTGTGGTGACGGTTTTACAACTCCATAAATTTTCTGAAAAATTATCAAATTGATAGATTCAAAACTTTTTAAAAAAATGTTTGTATTAATCTAATTTATTTGAAGTCAAAACTTCAATTTTATTTGAAAACAAAAACTTCTGAGAAAATAAAAACCCATTTCAAAAACAAATGTGGAACAACCTACAACAGTACTGGATGAAAATGCTGGGATTACCTCTCCCTTTGCATAGTCTGCCTAATTCAGAAATGGCTCTATTTGACAGACATTAAATCATAAATATGCAAATTAGACACAGGAAGTTCTATTAGGGAAAATCACATAAGCAAAATAAAAAGGAGAATCTCAACTCATAGAATCAAAGATACATAACTGTGTAGTAGAGCAATAATCAAATAAAAAGCTTACTCAAAAAAAAAGAAAAAAAAGGATACCTGGAAGATGGGCTCTGATAATCCTAGCAGCACCCTCTGAGCATTCGTCGGGCCCAGGAAACGATGGACAAGGGAAGACCAGCCCAGGGAAAAACGAAATACAATATCCTCTTGAAAATCTGAACATAACTTATGGCAATTTAGGTCATAGCTGAGATCAAATTTTTTGCAAGGAATCAGTGTATGTAGTTTATTTTGTATACCAGCTGGAAGTAATGGCTTCAAATTTTCTAGACAAAACAAAATTATATTTAAGAAATGACAGTAAATAATGTTTTATGTTGTATAAAAAACCTAAAGGAAAATAAACCCTTTATCAATGAAATAAAAAAATACACATAAACTTGTAGATATAAATATTACCAATAATTTCTTGCTGGGATTGAAGCATTGAAGCATTGACTTCGTTTGTGCACCGATCGGCTAAATTTCTTCCCATACCATCTTCTATGTGCTTATTTAACTCCTGTTAACATGATAAATGTGCCCATTATTTTTTCTCTAGAACATACATAGATTTTACAAAAACTTTAAAAATGTAGTAAATGCTAAATCTTATTCTTAGAGGATAACTTTTCTGCGTGTTCTGTATACATAGTAGTGTAATTATCACAAGAGTACACAGGAGGTGTAACACTTTAATCATAAGCTGGTTGCCATGAAGATGCTATACCACTAAATATAAATGTACAATAAGGTGAGGAAACTGTATCTAAATAACTTTAAATACAATTTAACTTACATTTTTATATACTTTCAATACACTTGGAGTAGGATGAAACTCTGAACAAAATTCATCAACCAACACAGACAGTCGGCAAATTTCATCTGTCATTGCACATGACACCTGAAAATACGAAGTTAAAAAAATTAAACAAGATTACCAATTACTCCAAAAACTAAATTGAATACCCCACCCACTGAGCCAGCCAGGTGCCCCCCTTCCCAGAAATTTTAATCATAAATTCACCAACCCACCTTGTTTGCCACCTCCTCTGTAACCTCCCTGATTTTTTTCTTAACATCCAGTGTTAAAAGGTTCATCTGGTTTCGGATAAAGTCCAGTCTATCAATTTGATCTTCCCTCTCTTCCATTGAATAAACCCTATTATAGTATGAAAAGTAATTAATTCTTAGGATATATTAAAGTCCCAAAGCAGTTAAGTGAGGGTACTCACTTATGCACTGAACAATCTGTTAGCATAACAAGAAAAATAATCTTGTATTTTCAACATCTAAAAAGATTCAAATAATATTTCATCTTAAAATATTTATAGAAGACTGGATATAAACTACTTTGTCTCTCTGCCCATGAAGTATCTGAATCCCACAAAGAATCAACCCCCCCCCCCACTAAGAATTAGGAAGGATTCTCCAAACACAGATATGAACAGTCAAAATAAAACAAAACTCAGTATTGACTTCATTTAATAAACAAGGGTTAGCAAATGACATCCTGAAAGCCAAATCCAGCCAGCTGCTAGTTTTTGTTAAGGTTTTCTTAGGATATAGCTATGACCATTCATACATGGCTACCTTTGCTCTAAAACTGAAAAACTGAGTAGCTGCAAAAGAAACAGATGACCCACAAAGCTTAAAATATCTACTATCTGGCTTTTATAGAGATTCGTCAACTACCGGATGGTATAGGAAAACAAAGACCTGAGACACTTTTAAATTATCTTTAGCTAAGAGTTCCCAAGACATGATGATACAAAACATCCTCAAATCACATCTTCTTTGTGGCATGTTTAGTTCAATGTCCTGAATTTTTAAAATTAAGAATATTAAGGTCAATTGGTGGACCAAATACTCACTTTGGCTACTGTAATAAAGCAATTGAGCTGAAAGGGGTGTAAATGGGCAACACAATCCCATACAGAAACACTGGGCAGGGCCTGAGATCAGCCTGAGATCTGTCTTGTGTTTTATGTGCTGGAAAATCTCTAATTCTGTACATAATGCATTCCACTAAAAGTGTCAACATTAGGCAATAGATTTAGGTATAAGTGTTTGTTTTCCCAGTAAGATCAAATGCTTTTAAAATTCCCAATTTAATGTCATCTTTAACTTAATCTTTGATGCTTTATAACTTTCCTTTCTTTGGCTGAAACCCACTGATGGTATAATTAAGGCTGAACACTGTTAACTATCATCATATCTAATAACATCATCTTTGTTGCAAGTGTACCAACTTTGTGAGAACTACCCTTTTCTTCAATAATGTTGGCAATTTCATGCATTCATTTTTGTCTTTATAAGATAATAAATGGAATAACAGCACAGTACAATACGACATATAGGGTAGTGCTTACCAAACTGACTTTCTGGCCGGCAGGTAATATCACCTTGTTTGTTTACCAGTTAATGAAAAAAACCACAACTGGCATCAAAGAGGCATTTCAAGGTATCAGTGTATGAATATATGAAAATTTGGTTATAGGTTGAATGTTAACAAAAAAGAGGGTCACCTCTTTTTTGGACTTCTTCAAAAAATTCCTCTTGAAGAAATGGTTCTTCCACTGCTTTAAACATATTTTAAACTATGAAATATGTTATGATTTTACTCATGAGAATACTGAGATCCAAGGAATGTAAATGATGTATGCGAGGTTGTAGAATAAATATTTATAATTTCAAATATTCATTTTAAAACATGCAAGTAAATTGTTGACTTTAGTATGAAAGTACTTAAAATATAACAATTTAATACCTTAGTCTAAGGAATTCATATTGATACAAAATGGCTTTTATTTTGCAATAAAGTGAATTCATACCTTTTCTCTGCTGCTGCCACGTTTATTGAATCCATTATGATTTTCACAGTATCTAGTATCTGTTTAGCTCTGATAGTGTGCTGTTCAAACTTTGTTCTCACTGCTGACTGCGAGATACACTCCTGCGAGGGGCCCAAGCCATAACACATTACTGTAATTCCATCCCAACATTTTCAGGAATTTAAACACAAAAACTTGCTGTATGTAACATTAACCAAAACATAAATAAAGGCAGAAAGTAAATGCATGATAAACACAAGTTAAAATAACAAAGGTTAAAAAAACTACAAGCAATCAAAAGTAAAAAGGGCATTAACAGCAAGTTCGTATCTTTGTGTAATTTTACACAGTAATGTGCAATGGTTTTTTTGACTATTTTTAAAAATAAATAAATAAGCAGGGTATTGTTTTCAATGTTTAAAGCTTCTCTGTTAAAATTACTAATTTTATCTGATTACCTTTAATCTACTTCTATTCTATCTTGATTTTTCTCATGCTTACAACAGATAACCTAATAAAGTTCTTAACTGAGTTATGAATTAGAATTCTACATTTTAAGAAAGGAATTGAATGACATGTTTCACATAAGGTTATTTATTATAAAGGAATTCTACCAATTAAAACTTGAACAACTTGAAGGATATTCTTTAGCAACAAACAACCTAAATAATATTTTAAATTATTAAAAAAAAAAAAAGAACGGGGCGCCTGGGCGGCTCAGTGGTTACATGTCTGACTTCGGCTCAGGTCATGATCTCACGGTTTGAGAGTTTGAACCCTGTGTCAGGGTCTGTGCTGACAGCTCAGAGCCTGGAGCCTGCTTCAGGTTCTGTGTCTCCCTCTCTCTCTGTCCCTCCCGCTCACTCTCTCTCTCTCTCTCAAAAATAAATAATAAGCATTTTAAAAATTTTAAAAGAAAAAGAAAAATATCTACAGCTATTTCAGAGACAATCCCTGTTAATGCCCTTGGTCTACAGTTTGTGTACACAGGTCCCAGTGATGCCCTATCTCATTTGTTTCACCTTAAAGCTAATTGTAGCTAATAAATCATTTACTGTACAAATCTGTTTCATGACCAGTGTTTTTTTTAAAACAGAATACGTTAGAATGCATCACATATAGTAATGGATACATTTATACTGTAAAATTTGTTCAATTTTGTTTCAATTTCAATGTGCATGCTACTTGTTATTTAAAATATTTACTGTGATTCATCATTAAATGTTAGCAAAATTATCATATTAAAATTGTCCTTTCATTTTTACCTCATAGAAAGTCAAATTCTGTACTGAAATAACATTTAAAAACAACTACAAGAGTTTACAGAGAAAGGCTATCTGGTCTTTGAACCATCAAGAAATGCTTGTCTGGGTCACAGCAGCAATAACTGCCATAGATGTTTTGTAGGCAGCCGCGTTTATTTTCTGTGAGGAATTTTTCAAAATCTGGTATATATCTCCATAATTTCCATGAATTCATCTTCTTGAACCTCTTTTTATATGTAACCAGTAGTAAAACTGTAGTAATTACTATCCTCTGTCAAAATAGCTTTCAAACTTTAAAAAGGTATTCACTTAATACTCTAGTATTTTTCATCTTGGAATCATTAGTATGTTATACATTCACTCAATATATTATTTATAACCTATGGTTAGCCTTCACATCTCTGAAGTGATTATCTGTTTCACTAAGACAGAGAACACTCTTAAAATTTCTTTTGCCAGTTTAGGTGTCCTCTTCAGTACTTTGAGATATGAAAAATAAAAGAGATTTACTTCTTTAGCCAAAGGATACATGAGGGTAATTCATTTAGTTAACTGTTTATAAAGCCTTAACTCAAAGCCCATTACTTTCCTTCACCGCATAGCCTAAGTTTTGTTCAGGGTTAAGCTTATTTACACATCACTCAACATCACTAATCCTGAATAGATTAGTTGAAGGAAGTTGGGGGGGAGGGGGGGGATTTCCCCCTCCCCCCGCCCCTGCACCTTCTGTATGTACCTACAGAAAACCCACCAATAACTACACAATATTAAGTGTTTAAAAGTATAAACTGCTTATTTCTAACTGAATCAAAGCTTTTTCTTTAAATAACTGTATCTCATAAATTGACAAATTAACTGCAACAAAAAATTTAATAAAAGCATAAAAATATTTTTAAAAGAAAAAAAGGTTAAAAGAAATTCTATGTTCCTCGATGAAGCAGATCTAGATATCAGCAATGAAGACTCAAAATTTGTAGATAACAGCACAGTATTAGAGCTAGACCAGAAAGAAAATATTTCCAAAAGTTATTAGGCAATATAAAAGTCATTCCTTGATTTAAAAACATATAATCATGAATAAATATAAAGAAAAAAGCAGGAAATCTTCTTCCAATTAAGAAGTATCCTACACTGATGCTCCCCCTGATCAGAAAAATACCAAGTCAACCTGCAAAAGAAATATTCTATTCTGAAGTGTGGGAAATGCTAATTTAAATACAGGGTTTTTCAGTGTATTATTTCTCAGAACTCTTGCTACATTAATATGCTTATGAATCCCCATAGGGAACATATACAGTAAGCAGCAGTTTCCAGACTTACTTTATCAGGAACACTAATTTTCCAAGGAGAAGGTTAAAATACTACACCAAACCAATTTAAATTCTATCTTGTCAGAGTATCCTGTAGATTATCTTAAAACTTATTAAAGATCTGGAACCAAAACAATAATCCTAATATCAGTTAAGATAGTTTTCTAACTTTCTAATTACATCTTAAGAAGCCAGCTGGTAGTCAATTATAATTACACGTTTGTAAATATTAACATTTATGTGTCATTAGGACATACAAATTTGTCAAATCCCTGTAACAGACTGCAAATGCTCATAATAATATGCTATTCATCACTCCCAACTTATTATTTTGAAATACTTTTAACTAAGAGGACTACACAAGAAAAACACTAATAACACACTATGCCTTTCAAGTAAACATTCCAAGTGTTAACAATCAGCCCCATTTGTTTACCTTTCCCCTCTCTCCATATAGATATATGTCTATACATAGAAATACACATGTATTTTTATACATATTGTTTCTACTCAACAATTTGACCGTTCTTTGCAGACATCACAGCTTTACTACTAAATATATTAACATATGTCCCAAAGAATTGGGTCATTTTCCTATACAACCACAAAATAATTACTGTGTTCAGAACATTATCATTGGGTCAATACTATCAACCTAGCACACGGTCAATTTTCAAATCTTACCAGTTGTCCCAGAAATGTCCTTTATAATAAATTCACTGACATTTTAGAAAAGAGTTATTTTATACATACCTCTTTTCTATCTTATAACCAAACTACTAAGAATGGCCAAATATTTGAACAAAGAAATTCAAATGTCTAAATCATCTTTAGAATATACACTTGCTCAAATACAGGTTTAAAACAATAAGAAAACATACTGACAGAATTAACATTGATTTCCTTGATTGATTTTAAGTGGTTTAATTTTCAGGCTTTATTTTACTTGATACTCTAAATAAATGTTCCTAAGGTTTTTTGATCCTTTGGAAACAAGGGAATCTCAAAAAGTCTGTGGCAAGAATCAGATTGCTAAAAATGATTAACTTCGTACAATTTTTCTTTCCACAAAAATAATTTTCTAAAGACTTCCAAAAAAAAAAGTGAATTCAAAAACAAAGAGAAAAATGTGTATAAAAGCCATATTCTGTGACCAAAATGCATAGAAACTAAGATATCACCATAAATTAGATGAAAAGAATCAAAACATCTGATTCTTAACATCTCCTGTAATGAATAGGAAATACCAACAAGTATAACTAAAAAAAAAATCACTAAACAATGAAAACTGGATACTGAAATCCATGGAATACACCCAATGTTACATCACAAATTCACAACCCTAAATTCTTTCCTAAAGAACAAAAAGCAAAAAACAATTCCACTTAAAAAAAAAGAAAAGTATAAAAAAAGCAGAAGGAAACTATGGTTAAAGATTAATATAGAACTTAAATAAAAACCAAAAAATGCTGTTTATGAATGGAAAAATTAACCAAGGGCTGGGGCTAGGTTGTTGGAGGATAAAACAGAGCAGTTAAATCACTGACAAATCTGTTAAAGTTAGAATATATACTCATTGGGGCGCCTGGGTGGCTCAGTCTATTAAATGTCTGACTTCTGCTCAGGTCGCGATGTCATAGTTCATGGGTTCGAGCCCATGGCGGCTCTGCGCTGACAGCTCAGAGCCTGGAAACTGCTTTGCATTCTGTCTCTCTCTCTCTCTCTGCCCCTCCCCTGCTTGTGCTCTCTCTCAAAAATAAACAAATAAATAAATATTTGAAAAAATATATATACATGTGTATGTATCAAAGAATATAAAAGTTGTAAAAATGAACAATTTTATCCTACGAAGTTATAAATTCTCAGAAATACACCAATTTATAGAAGTCATAAATTACCAAAATTGATTTAAGAAGTAACAAATGTTAGCTCTGGGAAAAAAGCTGAAAAGAATTGTCAATGTAATCAAAAAATGCTTTGGCCACCAAAACAATTTTTTGTACATCTGATTATTTCTTTAGGTAAGTTCAAATAATTTCTAGCTGATTCTCATATTAAATCTATCATACTTTTAACTTAACAAAAATTTCAAAGTCTAAAGTCTGATGTTCTCTACTTTATGTAAAAGCTTGTGCATAGTTTTTCATACATAATTTTTATATTCCCAGTGAACCATTATAACAAACTGCCAAGTTTCTTCTAAAAACATTAAAAAGAAAAATTCCTAGGTCTGTCTGGTTATTCCAATCCCTTGAGGAGCTTTGAATATTTACGGATTCCTAGGTCCATACTAGCCCCACTGGATCGGTCTCTGGGATAATTCAGTAGTCTGCAGTTCTCTAAGGCACCTAATGTGATTCTCATGATCAGCCAAGGTTTAGGAACTAGTGCTCTTCTCATTTCCACCTCTTCAAGGAGATATTCTGTCTGGGTAGCAGGAATCAATATGAAAAACATTACAAATGCATAACAGAACAGTATGATTTGAAAGGAGAAATAAATGACATACACACAGAAGAAAGAAAAGGTCAGTAAGACAAAAGAGATAGAACAATAGATTCTCTTCCCAATATTTTCCCCATGGATGAAATAACTGATCTAAAGAGTAAGGAGAGCACTGAATCTCTTGTGAAAGCGAAAGGGAAAGAATATAAACAATGGTCTGAGACTTCATGTAATCTATAGCTTAGCTTGGGAGGACATATGCTGATAACCCAGGGGCCTCTGATAACTACTAGTGGGCTTTCCTTCTTAAATATTTTGTCTTCATCTACTTAATAGTCTGTCTCCAACTCACCAAATTAAAGATGGGGGATAGTGAGCAAATAAATGTTTAGTTAAAAAAATTCTGCCGAACACGTTCAACATTCATATCCTTACTATTAAAGCTGTTATTACTTATAAGGAAGAATAACTGCAGATGCAAGTTTTTTCAGTTCTGAAGTCTTTGTGTTCATTCATGGGTGAGAAGGGGATATGCAATCTAAGCAGAGCTGGATCAAATAGGGCTAAATAAAAGTTTAGAAGATTAACACCTAAATAAGAGTTTAGAAGATAAACATCTAAAGAACTTTTCAGTCAAATGTAGGATGAGTTTTAATGTCTTTGAATAAAACACCAAAATATTAAGACAGTATCCTTCCTCCCCAATGCTGCAAACACATTAGTTATGTGCCCCAGGTGTTCCTACCAGATTCCTAAGGTACAAGACCTGTATCTTAATATGACATTAACTACATTCTCTGTCTATAAACTGTATGGTACAGAAGAAAAAAGATGATCTTCACTTTGCTCTATTATCCACCCCAACAGCAATTACATTTATTTAATCTTGCCTCAAATTATTGAATAAAGAGAATTTCACTCATTGCACAACACATACAATATTAGAAAATAGTTTCTCATTTAAATACAAATATATACGAAAAATAAGAAACTACAATCTTTAGTTTTAAATTCTTACAGATCATCCATTTTGCAGGGACCTCCTTTCTTCAAACTTGTTTCACTTGCTGTGGCAGAAACTATACTAAATAACAGCAAAGGTTATTTGACAAAGATAAACACTAAAAACAGAAGATTATGATCATTCTCCAACCAATGCTAGGGTTTTGTATTAGTCAATACATTTGCAAAATTCCTACCTCAAAAATTTGTTCAAAATTCTGAAACTCCTGTAATCTTGCCTGGAATCCTTCAGCAAGTGCCCCACCTATAATATTTATGTAAAGAGTTTAAAACCTAGTATACAGCAACATTAAGATTTCTAGCATGCTGTTTCAATAACTATACTTGTATTTCGAAAGACAATCCATAATAATACATACCACCTTCTGGCATCCCCTGTGCTTTGTGCTTTCTAGCAGTAAGAACTTCCTTTGCAGAAACAAAGAAGATACGATTCTGTGCCTCCAAAGGATCCACAACTTTAAGCTCCTCCACCAAGAAATGCAGGCATCTTTCCATGTGCTGTCTACGTACCTAGAGAAAACAAGGTACTAAAATAATTCGAGTAATTAAACGACAATATAGCTGACAGCTACAGGCCTATAATACTAAACTCCATTCATAGTGATATTATAGTAATAGTTTCCATATACTTAACAAATCCAAAAATTCTAATAAATGAAGTTTTAAACTTGCTGACAGACTTTTTCTCTTAAAGATCCTTCCTTGACCATTTAAAATTCTGATGGACCACCAAATATGCAGCCATTACAAAACATATTATAGACAAATATTAACACTTACTGCCATAGGAAAGAGTTCTTAATTTTGTATTAATGATGTATATGACTATACTACAAAAAATGATACGTGTATACATATGTGAAAATTAATAGGTGGCATGCAGGCACAGGTGGCATTTTATTTCTTCCTTATGCTTATTTTCCAAATGTTCTACAATGAAGCTATTAAAGTTTGACATCAGAATATAAGTACAATTAACTTGCTACAATGAAGACATTTTTATTGTGAAATCAGAACACAAACGGTCTCTTTTTCTTAAAAAAATGAGAAATTTGGGGAGAATGTATCAGATACGGATTAGAGCTGCAATGTTAGGATTAAGATTAGCACTTGGGTAATTAAAATTAGGACTAAGAGGGGCATCTGGCTGGCTCAGTCAGTAGAGCATGAAACACTTGCTCTCAGAGTCATGAATTCAAGCCCCATGGAGGCATAGAGATTACTTAAATAAATAAAACTTTAAAAAAATTAAAAATAAAAAAAATAGGACTAAGGGTTAGAAACTAATTAGGGTTTAGTACTAGCCTTTAGCATTGTGGCTACGATAAGAAATCTCTATCTTAAGACTTAATAAAAACTAAGCTAAGGGGCACCTGTGTGGCTCAGTTGGTTTAGTGTCCAACCTCAGCTGAGGTCATGATAGCATAGTTGGTGAGTTCGAGTCCCATGTTGGGCTCTGTGCTGACAGCTCAGAGCTTGGAGCCTGCTTCAGATTCCGTGTCTCCCTCTCTCTGCCCCTCCCTTGCTCACACTCCGTGTGTGTCTCTCTCAAAAATAAATAAACATTAAAAAAAAAAATAAGCTAAATAGGAATGGAAAAGAACCCGTGGATATTTCCTAATTCTCTGATTAAATGAAACCCCAATTTGAAAAGAGTATAATCATACAACAGTTAATAAAAGCAGGATATATGGGGCTCCTGGATGGCTCAGTCGGTTAAGCACCCGACTTTGGGCTCACAGCATGATCTCACGGTTCGTGAGTTTGAGCCCCGCATCAGGCTCTGTGCTGACAGTGTAGAGCCTGCTTCAGATTCTGTGTCTCCCCTCTCTCTCTATACCTCCCCTCACCACTCAGCATCCACCCCCCCCACACACACTCTCTAAAAATTAAACAAACATGAAACAAAAATAAATAAGGATATAAAGCTTCATATTAAACAAAATTCCAATTCTGGGGGTGGGGGAAAAGAATGAAAGCAAATAATCTAACACATGAACAATGATGGGACAGTGTAAATTTTAATTTTTTATGCATTTTCTATTTTTATAAATAAACATAAACTATGATTAAAATCAGAAAAAGAAATATCAAGTAAATTAAATATTTTTTATAGATCACAGACCAAATACCAGATACACTATTGTTTTTAAAAAGAAGTTTCTAGGGGCGCCCGGGTGGCTCAGTGGGTTGAGCGTCTGACTTCAGCTCAGGTCATGATCTCACAGCTCGTGGGTTTGAGCCCCGCATTGGGCTCTGTGCTGACAGCTCAGAGCCTGGAGCCCGCTTCAGATTCTGTGGCTCCTCCGTCCCTCCCCACTCATGTTTTTTTTCTCTCTCTCTAAAATAAACATTAAAATTTTTTTTTAAAAAAGAAAAAAAGCAGTTTCTAAAATCACCACCATGACTAAAATTTAAAACAAAAACAAAAATACCAAGTGTTGGCAAGAATATAAATCACCTGGAACTCTCAAACTGCTTGGGAGTATAAGCTGGTACAAGCACTTTACAAAACTCGGGCTGTGTTTACTGAAACAGCATATTTACATGCAATCCACCGATTCTATTCCTAGATATACACTCACAGATTACTGATCTCTGCAGTAATGACATTTTGAATCAGATAAATCTTTGGTTGGGAGGGGCTGATCTGTGTTACGGGACTTTTAACAGCACCCCTAGCCTCCAGTAGGAGATGCCAGTAGCACCGTCCCTGAGCTGTGACAACCAAAAATGTCTTCAGGGGAGCCTGGGTGGCTCAGTCGGTTAAGCATCCAACTTCAGCTCAGGTCATGACCTCATGGCATGTAAGTCTGAGTCCCATGTCAGACTCTGTGCCTGTGACAGCTCAGAGCCTGGAACCTGCTTCAGATTCAGTATCTCCCTCTCTCTGCCTCTCCTCTGCTTGTGCTCTCTCTCTCCTTCAAAAATAAACAAACATTAAAAAAAAAAAAAAAGTCTTGGGGCGCCTGGGTGGCGCAGTCGGTTAAGCGTTCGACTTCAGCCAGGTCACGATCTTGCGGTCCGTGAGTTCGAGCCCCGCGTCAGGCTCTGGGCTGATGGCTCGGAGCCTGGAGCCTGTTTCCGATTCTGTGTCTCCCTCTCTCTCTGCCCCTCCCCCGTTCATGCTCTGTCTCTCTCTGTCCCAAAAATAAATAAAAAACGTTGAAAAAAAAAAAATTAAAAAAAAAAAAAAAAAAAAAAGTCTTGGGGCGCCTGGGTGGCTCAGTCGGTTGAGCGGCCGACTTCGGCTCAGGTCATGATCTCGCGATCCGTGAGTTTGAGCCCCGCGTCGGGCTCTGTGCTGACAGCTCAGAGCCTGGAGCCTGTTTCGGATTCTGTGTCTCCCTCTCTCTGACCCTCCCCTGTTCATGCTCTGTCTCTCCCTGTCTCAAAAATAAATAAAACGTTAAAAAAAAAAAAAAAAAAGTCTTCAGACAGGGCCAAATATTCCCTGGGGATCAAATATGCCCAATCCTTCACACTGAGAACCACTGGTATATATCCAACAGAAATATAAACCTGTGTGCACCAAGAAGACATACATAAGAATGTGCACAGAAGCATTATTCATAACAGCTACATTCAGGAAATTTACCCAAATGGCCATCACTAGCAGACTGAATAAGTTTCAAATGTAGTTATTTATAGGCTGAAATATACAGTAATGAAATGCACTTTATGCACAAAGGTATGGACACATATCACAAATATAACGTTGAGCAAAAGAAAACTGGACACAAAAGTAGATACTATATATGATTCCATTACATAAAGCTGAATAACCAAAAAATTAATCAAGGGCATTAGAAGTCATGGTTAAGTGCTCATCCCTGCCGGAGGATGGAGGGGGTGCATTCTGAAGTGCTGCGAATGTTCTGCTTCTTGAGTTGGACACTTATGATCTGTATACTTTTCTGGTATGTTATACTTTAATAAAAAATTGTAACAAAGTTTCAAGATCTAAAATGATTACATGGGGGCGCCTGGGTGGTTCAGTCGGTTAAGCGGCCGACTTCGGCTCAGGTCACGATCTCGCGGTCCGTGAGTTCGAGCCCCGCGTCGGGCTCTGTGCTGACAGCTCAGAGCCTGGATCCTGTTTCAGATTCTGTGTCTCCCTCTCTCTCTGCCCCACCCCTGTTCATGCTCTGTCTCTCTCTGTCTCAAAAATAAATAAACGTTAAAAAAAAAAAAAAATTAAAAAAAAAAATAAATAAATAAAATGATTACATGGTACTTCTATAACAGACTTTTCCTTCAAAGTAGCTTAATATTCTGGTCTCTATCACGTATCCACTTCAGGGTTTCTATAATTACAGTCTTTTCTCAAGTAAGAGAACAGCTGCTTATGATGTTTTATTATATAAGGTATACCGTTTTCTCAGATAACAGTGTACATTACTATATTTCAAAACTTAAATAACTTACATCTTCCATATATTCTGGCTCTGATGCAGAGGCATCCCAACGATTATTCAAAATGAAAATGTTAGGCTTGGAAAGTCGCTCATTTACCTTGTGAAAAAACTGCTTTTCCTATAAAACATCAAATACCAGTGTTATGTTCACTTTTAACAGCTATTTTATATTTACATTTATAACTGAAGCTCTAATCTAAAAGTTTGAACCATTTAGACAACAGTGATTAATGCCCACTGATAAAGGATCCCAAAGCACTCTGAACATTAAGATTCTCAAAGGTGAGAATATTGTAAGAAGGCAAAAGTGAAGATTTTCTGCCCTTGCCATGAGTCTTTTGTGAAATTCAATTTAACAGATATTTATCTGTCTCTACTATTTGCTGAATCCAGGTACCACTGGATATAAACATATATTTTCAAAAAGCTACCTCAAATCTCTTTTAATGTTTAGACTAAGTAAATTAATAACAATTTAAGACCTGTGTACATCATAATAAACAACAGAGAAAGGTATGTGCCATAAATGCTGCAAATACATGCTATGCTTATTCAAAGAAGAGACACCATATCTAGCTAGAATTAGAAAAAGCTCCATTAAGAAAGTGGTGATAAAGATAAAGAGCTTAAAAGTACTGACAATGGCTTTCTGAAAGATGAGAAGCTGGGAGCAGGAGAACTGTGTGCAAAGAAGAGCATAAACAAAGACGGAGAAGTCAGAATGTACATCAAAGTTTGTTTACCCAAATAATGGAGTTACTCTAACAAAGATTTTAAACATAGATCTGTTTTTTTAATCATCAGACTATAAACTGTCTGTGCTGTCAGAGTAGCCTGGTCTATGTGATAACGGATTATTGGAGAGCACACAACTAACAGTGACAAAACAGAGGTCTGGCTGGTAACACCTAGGTTATAAATGATCTTTGCCCATTTATATACTTTCCAGGAATAACAATTTTAAGAAAATCATACTATAGGTTTGGATATTAGATACCTATAAACTCGAGTTTATTTGGGATGAGTCTGGCTCTAGACATCCTCAAAAATCTGTGAAGTCTGACAGCACTTTAGAATGCATATAGGTAAGCTGCAACCTAGTGTGTACACGGGTAAAGCTGGAAAAGGCTGACAAAACTAAAAATATGAAAAGCCTTGTCTGCCAGACATGAGGGTTGGGGGGCAGTGGTGAGGTGGGAGTGTTAAACATTATTCAAAAGGCTTAAGTCATCATCCTAAGAATTCTCGTGCCCATTCCTTCCGAAACTGGCAAATAACCACAATCAATGTCAACAACATACATGTATCACACCTTGAATATAAAGATTTACTAGCAACTAGAGCCATCATGCCCTAGATTCCCAATGATACTCTGGGAACACTCAAGACCACAATCAGCTCTTCAGTCCCATGGAAACACAAACTCCTTTGCCCTCCCTTGATACCAGAGCTTCTTTCTAATCCAGGATCTGGATTTCCCTTACTTTTCAGAATTAACAGACACCATTTCATTTCCTACCATTCAAACATAATAATGATTAAATCCTACCGTGTTCATTAGTGTTGATTCAGAGTTTGCAACCAAAACGAAGACATCAGCATCTAAGCAAAATTTATCAATCCAGCTATCCAGCTCTGTAGTGACATCTGTACCCGGACTAATGGAAATAAGATAAACTTGTATTATATAATAATATTTTTTAAAAAGAAAATGTGATTATAGAAAGAATTCTTTTAACTTTTATAAATTGTTTGAAGTCTAAAAACTATTTCTACCAGTTTTCAGCACAAAGCCTAAGAGATTTACTTTCTCATGTATAAGAGAGCATTTGTGGCAAGGTGAGTCTCTGTTTTATAAACTTCTATATTTATTCTGCTGACAAGGAACTCTCAGAGCCTAGCCAATTAACAACAAGTGCTAAAAAATTTTACTTACTGAAGACAACCTTGTAATTTTTGATAAAGCAAGTAACATGGTCACTATTTTAATCTTTCAAATCTTTATGCTCTGAAAGGATGAAAAATAAGTACTGAAAAAAAACAGGCAAATAGGTAACAAAAATGAAGGTGCAAGCACCCATGTCCAGTACAGCTCAGTAAATACTGCAGTGCTCGTGAGCATAAAGAATAAAACACCCTCTGCTAGGCATAAGTTTAATATATAATTGATACCATAAAAATTATAACGCAACTGTCCATACACTGGTTTGATGTATCCCTGTAACAAGGTGGCAAGATGACAGGCGGGGGTCATGGATATAGTCTGGTCATGAAATAAAGCAAAATTAAAAGCTCATCACCAGAACCAACATGGTTTCCAGAGAATGCTAAAATTTTAACTGAAGAAAACAAAAGAGCATACCAAAACTTTAAAAAAATCATTTAACTACCTTTTTTGGTAGGACATTGCTTAGATATACATTATCATTTTACTAAACACCAATGTAGCAAAAAACACATAGTAAATGAAGACTAATCAGCAGAGTTGAAAAAAAAATCCCAAAGTACTTAATTCTTGAACCATGAAAAGTTATGTGAACTGTCCAGGAAAGTTATTTTGGGAAACTTGGTCTCAAGAATGAATTTATTACTAGTTAAAAACTTTACCTATCAGAGTTATCTTTATCTCTCTAGTTATTTAGAATTAGACAATCTGCAAGGTCCAGCTATTTATCCAAACTACAGTCAATATAGAGGGGGAAAACAAAGTGGCTATCCTTGAAATTTCTTGTATAGAATTAGACTGGGAAACTGGCACTTTATGTAACCAATAAAAAATAAAACCAACACCTTATGTGTTCTTTAACAATCTAGCAAATGAGAACAAAGCAGCAATTGAGCACTTAAATTTTTATGTGTTACATGCTAAAACAAGCAGTATTATTCTATTAAATGAATCTTTAAAGGAGAAAACCAATTCATATGTATGTAATTTTACCTGTCCACTAAAACCAGGTCATCTCTCAAGAGGGCACATTTTGCCTTTGGCCAAAATACATGCACAAGACAGCCAGCTTTCAAGTCTTTATCCATATGAAGGGCATGGGCCAGCTGATTAACTGTCTAAAGTAGAAGAGAAAGAAAATACAAAACTGTGCTTATAATAAAATTCAATAAAAAACACTATGATTTGGGGCGTTCACTTTTGCAAAACATGTATAAAAAGCAGAAGTTTAAATAACTTGAAATAAAACCATCTCAGCAATCTTGAGAAAATGAGTTTTAGAATTACCAAGTAGAAAAAAAAATGGTACCCTTGAAACAGTTTACTCATATCATTCTGCACAAATAATCAGAGCTGGTAACATTCTAAATGTCCAACAAATGACCTCTGGCAATGGAATCCTATGCAACTCTTGAAGCTGATATTATATATATGAAAACAAATTCACAATATATTAAAAGAAGTCAAAATAGCACATATGAAACCATTTTGTTTACAAAATACTGAGAAACACACATTTAACTCTATACCAAAGGCAAGGACTTCCACTGGTTTTGGGAAGCATGTGAGTTTTGGAAATACCGTTAGTATTTTCTGTCTCTTCTAAAATGTATTGCCTTTTTTTTAAATTATTTTTTTAATGTTAACTTATTCTTGAGAGAGACAGAGACAGAGTGTGAGTGGGGGAGGAGCAGAGGGACACAGAATCTGAAGCAGGCTCCAGGCTCTGAGCTGTCAGCACAGAGCCCTGTGGGGCTTGAACTCACGAGCCATGAGTGACCTGAGCTGAAGTCGGATGCTTAATCAACTGAGCCACCCAGGCGCCCCTAAAATGTATTGCTTAATAAGGGGTGAAAATAGAAGAAACGTCATTATTAACAAAGGTTTAAAAACACCAGAGTAATAATAAGACCAAAGTGAGGCACCTGGGTGGGTCAATCAGTTAAGCATCTGGCTCTCGGGTTTTGGCTTAGGTTATGATCTCACGGTTTGTGGGTTCGAGCCTCACACTGGGCTCTGTGCTGATAGCGTGGAGCCTGCTTGAGATTTTCTCTCCCTCTCTCTCTTTACCTGTCCCTGGCTCTCTCTCAAAATAAATAAACTTAAAAAGAAAAAACACCCAAAGCAATATGAGAAGTTCAATACATACTTTTTTAATAAAGGATTTTTCTCACCAGGCAGTCACTTACTCACATAAGCATGTTTAACATCAATGACTATACCTTCTCTTTCCATTTAAACTCACTAAAATATTTCTATTTCTCAAGATAACTTCTGAAATACACTAATTTATTAATGTGTTACTTTAGTATCTTTCATGTGTACATGTTAAATACACAATAAATACAAAGAGCTTAATATAAAATTAATATTCAAGGGGCGACTGGGTGGCTCAGCCAGTTGAGCACCCAACTCCTGATTTCCGCTCAGGTCGTGATCTCATGGTTTGTGGGATCGAGCCCTGCGTCAGGCTATGCACTGACAGCGAGGAACCTGCTTGGGATTTTCCCTCCCCCTCTCCCTCTACCCCTCCTACACTTCCATGGTCTCATTCTCTCTCTCAAATAAATAAACATTAAAAAATTTTTTTGTTTTCCATTAAAAACACCAGGGCACCTGGGTGGCTCAGTCAGTTAAGCATCTGACTTCAGCTCAGATCATGATCTCATGGTCCATGGGTTTGAGCCTCAAGTCAAGCCCTGTGCTGACAGCTCAGAGGCTGGAGCCTGCTTCTGATTCTGTGTCTCTCTCTCTCTCTCTCTCTCTCTCTCTGCTCTCCCCTGCTCATGCGCACTCTAAAATAAACATTAAAAAAAAAAATTTAAAGTAAAATTAATATTCAAGGAAAGGGCACCAGCACACATATCTTTACAATTAATCTGTGCTTTGTATCCAATTTTAAAGGGAAACATTTATTTTCAAATGGGCACAATAGTCCTGATCAGGGTTGAAGTGAATCTTCACAGTGACAATGTTAGCTAGGTTTTAGTTTTGTTTGCTTTCATCAACTTTTTGATAGAATTATAAATGTGTACCAATGTCTTGATGCCTGGTCTATAAAATTAATAAAAAGCACCTATCTGATATAGTTGTGGTATGACTGGAGTTACTGCAGGTATTTAGAATAGTGTTTGGTACTTAGCAAGTGTGCAATAAAGTATTAGCTGTAATTAGTGCATTTCTTTTACTTTTTTTTAATGCTTATTTATTTTTGAGAGAGAGAGAGAGAGAGAGGGAGAGAGAGAGAGAGAGGAAATCTGAAGTAGGCTCCAGGCTCTGAGCTGTCAGCAGAGAGCCTGACGCAGGACTTGAACCCACAAGCTGTAAGATCATGACCTGAGCTGAAGTCCGACACAGATGTGTGCCCCAGGCATTTCTTTTACTAAGGAAAACTATTACAGCATGAAACTCAAAGTCTATACTTTAACACAGGCCACTGCTTGAGGTGAACAAATTTAAATTTTGGAGTAGGGGAGAGGAGGAAAAGAGTATGAAGGATTGGAAGTAGAGAGCACAGACCAAGAAATAGGAGGTAACTACTTTAAGGATCTAAAGCCACAGGTAGTTTGAATTTTGATTTGGTAAAAACTTGATCACAAAATAAATGATTCCTTCATTTATATGGGTTAAAAGTTTGAAAATATTTTCAGAGGGGTGCCTGGGTGGCTCAGTCAGTTAAGCATCTGACTTTGGCTCAGGTCATGATCTCACAGCTTGTGAGTTCAAGCCCCACATCAGGTTCTGTGCTGATAGTATGGAGCCTGCTTCAGACTCTCTGTCTCTCTCTCTCTCTCAAAAATAAATAAAAAATAAAACATTAAAAAAAATTTTCACAAACATCACCTCCTTTATTCCTTCTAACTAATCTGAAGAGTATTACACAGATGAAGTTACCTGAGCTAGCTCAAACAACAAACTCACAGAACAAGAACTAGACCAATGAATTCAACTCAGTTTTGCAAAAATTAAAACAGCATGGATCTTTAGACACTGAACTTTTGCACTTGTGGAAGAGATCTTAAGACACAAGTGGATGGGGCACCTGGGTGGCTCAGTCGGTTAAGCGGCCGACTTCTGCTCAGGTCATGATCTCGCAGTCCGTGGGTTCGAGCCCCGCGTCAGGCTCTGTGCTGACAGCTCAGAGCCTGGAGCCTGTTTCAGATACTGTGTCTCCCTCTCTCTGACCCTCCCCTGTTCGTGCTCTGATTCTCCCTGTCTCAAAAATAAATAAAACGTTAAAAAAATAAAAATAAATAAGACTCAAGTGGAAAAAAGAAGACTTAAGAAAGTGATCATAGGGGCGCCTGGGTGGCTCAGTTGGTTAAGTTTCCGACTTCGGCTCAGGTCATGATCTCATGATCCGTGAGTTCGAGCCCACGTCGGGCTCTGTGCTCACAGCTCAGAGCCTGGAGCCCGTTTCAGATTCTGTGTCTCCCTCTCTCTCTGCCCCTCCCCTGTTCATGCTCTGTCTCTGTCTCAAAAATAAATAAACGTTAAAAAAAAAAAAAAGAAAGAAAGTGATCATAATGAGAAACACTTTTTTCTTTTGGCTGAAGGAACTTAGTGGCACTGAACTCCTTAAGAAATTTATTAAAAAAGGGGCACCTGAGTGGCTCAGTAGGTTAAACATCTGTTTTTTTAATTTTTTATTTAAAAAAAATTTTTTTTAATGTTTTATTTATTTTTGAGACAGAGAGAGACAGCATGAGCAGGGGAGGGGCAGAGAGAGAGGGAGACACAGAATCCGAAGCAGGCTCCAGAGCTGCTTTAGTACAGAGCCCAACGTGGGGCTTGAACTCACAAACAGCAAGATTATGACCTGAGCCAAAGTCGGACGCTCAACTGACTGAGCCACCCAGGCATCCCCTTTTTTTTTTTAATGTTTGTTTATTTATTTTGAGAGAGAGTAGGCGAGGGGAGGGGCAGAGAGAGATGGAGAGAGAGAATCCCAAGCAGGCTTAACATTAAGAGGATGGAGCCTGATGTGGGCATGATCCCAGAGACTGAGATCATGACCTGAGCTAAAATCAAGAGTCGGATCTTTGACTGACTCAGGCACCCCATGCATCCAACTCTTGATCTCAGCTCAGGTCTTGAGCTCAGGGTCGTGAGTTCAAGCCCTATGTTGGGCTCCATGTAAGGCATGGAGTCTACTTAAGAAATTTATGAAAAGTAGGGAATTGTCACTGACCCTTATCTGATAAAACTATTACATTTATTCACGAATGTGTTTATTAATACTCCAAAGATAAAACAGTTTCTAAAGACACAGACATGCATCAAACACATGCCAAGGCCCAATTTTTTAAACAAATTTTTTTTTTAAAAGATGAGAGTAGATGAGATTAAACAGCAACAATACACTTCAATAATGTTATTTTCAGAACATTATTTTTAAAATGTAATAAACTTTTAACTCTAGTTTACTTTAAGGGCATATTTTATTTTTCTAATTTAGCTCTGAAGCAAAGGAATTTTACAGAATTCAAAATATTAGTGATGGCTTTAAAAGCTATGAATTAAAACATCAGTAGTTCTTCTATCTCTAGCAATGCAGACATCCTACAAAAAAATTTTTAAAAAGAACAAGTTAAGGGCATTATTTCAGGTACATTATGTTGCTAACAGTCAAAATATTATACCTTCACACTCTTTTTTTCATCTGATCCTTCTGTCATAAGATAGGCTTTATCTCCATCAGTTCCTTCAACACTCAGGAAGCAATTGGTTGTATGGCCAATCCCACTAGGGAGGACTTTATCCCACAACATTGCATTGATAACAGAGCTCTTCCCACTGCTTGTCCTGAAGAATGAATATATAAAATCATGAAGACAAAACAGAACAGTAAAAACTTCAGAGAATAAATGAGAAGAAATACTTTAGACTCAGCGGTCAGGAAAGGTTTCTGAGGTTGTAACATTTAGGAAAGGTTTGAAAACTGAGAAAGAGCCAGACATAGATAAAACAAGGCAAAGGGAATTCTAGGTACAGGAAATCCCAAGTGCTAAAAAAAGCCCCAAGATGGATTTAAAAGGCCTACAAGTTAGTTTAATGAGTAAATAAATGCTTCTGTTGATACACAGCACATATTTGAGCAAACAAGTATGGGCCTAGTCATTTGTTTTTGTATCCCTAGTGCCTCATACAGTGCATGGCACAAAGGAAGTTAACAAATGATTCCTAAATGAACATATAAGCTGTGGCAGAGATCACACTATCATCTCAACAGTTATGTTAACAAATGACTCTTCCTACTCTCCCTCTCTCTGGGAATCGTGGGGCTGAGAATTCTTTCGGAAGACATACCTGGTAATAAGAGAACTTTTAAAAAGTCAAAAATTATGCATATCATTAACCCGTATTTCTATGCTTAGGATTTGGCTAAGAATCCAATTCTTAGAGATGAGCATCCTTAAAAAATAAAAATATGACCTTCATAAAGCCTTTTATACCAAGAACTAAAATGAACAAATTCTTTTAGATGCTAATAGCTTTAGCATTTAACACAAGGAGAAACTCTTACAGGGAGAAGGGGGAGAACCATCCCTTGCTGAAACATCAGAAACAAAGTTGTGGATAGGACTTAGAAAACCTGATTTCTGGAAACTACCCTTGAGAGAAATAATAAAGGATTACCTGCCAAAAAATGCCACTTTCATATGCCTCCGAGACAGCACCTCACCAATGATGGAAAGCTTGTTTTTATAACCCTGTATTTCTATCAGATCATCCTCAGTAGCTATTTGATCAAGTTCTGGATTCTTGTATGTTGCTACAAAATTGAAATGGTGTTAGAAAAAGTGGTAAAGATGAACATTAAGTGAATTATACAAAGGAATAGCTAAGATATGCATATATTTTGGCTTTGCTCTGTATTAATGTGGCCATTTAAAAAGTAAAAATGCCATACTATCTGAATATTTGGCAAAAGGTGAATACTTTATTGCAACAGGTCATAAGAATCCTGCCCCAAAAAAGCTTCAAAATTATTAAAAATTATAGAGGCCCAGTCCAAAGGGTATTTATTATTCACCTAAGTCTCAAAAATACAAGATACTCATCTCAGACAGGGACACCTGGGTGGCTTAATCGGTTAAGCATCTGATTTTAGTTCAGGTCATGATCTCATGGTTCATGGGGTCGAGCCTGCTTGGGGTTCTCTCATTCCCCTTCCCTCTCTGCCCCTCACCCACTCACATGCACACTGTCACTCAAAATGACTAAACTAAAAAAACAAAAACAAAAATACCCATCTAAGACAAAAATGTTTTTCTGAACAGAGAAATTAGAACCTAATTATCTACCTATTATTGTTCCATCCTGACTAAAGGGAAAAGAGGGATCCACATACTAAGAAATAGCGAGGTTTGTGAATGGCCACCCCTATAAAATAAAGATATGGTTCAAGTGGGTCTTCAAGCTAGGTAAGACATCGCTACCTTAAAACTTCTTGTCTTCTCAGAGGAATGGAGCAAAACAGCTCATTTAACATAAAAAGAGAATTACCAACTATATCCTACTCCAGTCAGGCTAGAGGTAACTGCTCATCCCAGACATAACCTCTTGTCCTCCAAGGATGGGGGTGGGTGGAAAAACTTGGGTGTGAAAAGCAGAAGCCTTTCAGTTTTGTTTATATTTCAGGAACATACACTTTTACATTTACATATATATTTTAAGTGGTTACTACAGTATCCGTTACAGACAGTTTTCTATTTTTTATCTTTTCTTATTGAAGTATAGTTGACTTACAATGTTGTATTAACTTCACCCCAGTGAACTGACAACTTACATTTTCATTATCTCATTTTAAAGGTAAAAACATGGAGATTCGTTTGGCTATCTGGTACTAATGAGACACACACACACTGACACAGCTTACCCAGTGCTCATCTAATTAAACTCCAGCTTTTACAAATCTCATCATCCTTTTCAAGCACATTAGTAAAATATATGCAATTAGGTGAATAAAGATGAGACTGGATTAAGTATCATTACATTCACCTTGTTTTTCATGTTATTCTTTCTCTTCTATGTTCTTCCTAATTTATCTTTTTGTCTCTTTTTTGCAAGAGATTTTCTGTGAGATTGTAAAAGCAGTAAAATTGAACTCGGACTATAAAGCTGTCATTCACTAGCTCCTAGTATTATGCTCAATCTATAATGGGTTCAATACATAGAAGATATTGCATTTAATTTCACTTCCCATCAACTTTGTTTTGAGTATACATAGCTGACCTATCAAGTTTTTAAAAACAATTTAAAAGTCACTGTGCCAGCTCAAATTCTTTCAAAACTGGAAACAGAGATTCGATACCATTACTTTTTTCCCCTCTCATTCAACAAAACTTGAATTGTGTCAGGTTTGGTGATAAGGACGCAATAATAAGGCATGATCCCTATCCTCAAGCTAAAAATCTGGTGAGGGAGGGTTAGGAGGGACAAGGACAAAGTTTGATATTACCAACCTACCAAATGTTTCCTCACAGTCACTGGAGAAGTTTATAAAATCCCTCCCTTTTCATTGTACCGTTGATGGTCATGTAATCTTAGGAACCAGAAAATATTTCAACAGTTCTCTCCAAAGCAGTATTCCCTAATAAGACATTCCTCACCAACACTGAACAGTGACACTCAAAGAAAATTTCTTTTGCCCTTTCCCCACCGAATTCCAGCCTCATTTGAGAAGATAAGATAGGTCTGAGATCTAGGCTGACAGCTGACTTGGGGAAAAGAGAGGTATAGCTTAAATGTGGGCTGCCTGACTTTTAAGTCTGGGCATTTACTAGCTAGGTGCTCTTGGGCAAGTTGCTTAAATTTTCTGTGTCTTGGTTTCTTCATCTTTAAAATAATTATAATTAAAATCTGTTCCAGTGTTGATATTTAATGCATTATTGATATAATAAAGTGCTTAGAATAGTACCTCACATGCAAGCACTTATTTCTTAAGTTGTTATTAATAACATTTAATCTTCCTCTTATGGAGGGCAAAAATGGGTTTTGTTATGGCATCTCTCCTAGATTATTAACACAATGCCTTATATATGCGTTCTGTAACTAAGGGTGAAAAGGATAAAACACCTTATTTTCTTTAAAAAAATTTTTTTTGTTTTTAATGTTTATTTTTGAGAGAGACAGAGCATGAGTGGGGGAGGGGCAGAGAGAGAGGGAGACACAGAATCTGAAGCGGGCTCCAGGCTCTGAGCTGTCAGCACAGAGCCCAACATGGGGCTTGAACCGACAAACATTGAGATCATGACGTGAGCCGAAATGGAGCGCTTAACCAACTGAGCCACCCAAGTGCCCCACCTTCATATTTTTCATATATTCTCAACAGTAGTATTTAAAAAACTTAGAGAAACTAACCTTCAACAAAATGGGATCCTTCAGTAACAAACTCCAGTAATTGGTCAAAGATTGCAGTAATTGCCTTCTTAGCCAGCACAAAGTGCTTCAGTGGAGAAGCAGTTTCCGCCATTATGTTACTGGGGAAAGAAAATAAAAGTTAGAAAGCACAAATTAAACTATATGATAAAGACATGCAAGTGAATGACACCTTCCTGCCACATTAATTCCCCAGTAAAATAAACTGCCAAAATACTTTGAGATAATTTTATTTTGGGGAGAAGTGTTTTAAACTTGTGATACTCCACCAAAATAAGTTAACTCTATTGGACAAAACCTTGGTTGCCAATTTCTACTTTATTTCCCTTTGGTGAAGATGAAACTAATTGTGGCTAAATTGTGACTACTCCCAACTCTTAGGCACATCAAGGAACAGGGTTAGCAAGAAGGAGCAAGTTCACAAACAACAAGTTTCTCAACCTGGAGCTCTAGAGGGTGGAGGTGGATACAGAGTGAGGAAATAAAATTCCAAGATCATAATGTAATACTGACACTTAAAAAAAAAACAAAAAACCTCTCATCACAACAAGTAAACGCGACCATTAACGTTTCCAGCCAAAGTACCAAGAACTTCAAGGAATTTAAGTTCAAAATTTTTTTTCTGGCAACTTCTCACGAAAAAGACACTAAACAAAAACGATTACACGCCAGTCCTTTCCTGCTGTGTATGCGTGTGGAATGTAACGGAGTGGCCATGAAAAAAGAGCTGAGCCTTCCCGAGGGTCAGGAAATGACTGAGTGAAGGAGCTGCGTGGGAAAACCGGGGTGAGGGCAACGAGGCGGCTCAGTCGGGTGTGAACACCTACCTTGGGGAAAGGCCTTCCACACCGGGCGCTGGAACCCCGCTCGCAGAGCTAAGGGCCGGACCTCACCGCTGTCCCGAGTGCGCCAGCCCCGGACCGGGTTCCCCAGCCCCCGGGCTTCAGGCCCGAGCCTCGCGGGCTCCGCCGGCCCCACACGGCCGATGGCCCCGTTGGCAGACCTGCCGGCTAGCTGCTTTCACGCAGAACCGCGGCGGCGCCTCGTCACACAGCTCCCGCGCGACTCTCCGCCCCCTGTCCCTGGCCTCACGAAGGTCACCCAAAGCGAAGTGAAGCGGCCGGCAGCCGAGGCAGGAAGCACTCACACTGTCCCGGCTCCGGCTTGTCACCGCCAACCGCAGACCAGCCTCAGCCCTTAGGCCTCCTCAGCCTCCCTAGAGGGGCCGGGAGGCGGAGAAGAGGTAGGAGGGGTGCCAAAAGGGCGGTCACTTCCGGTCTCTTGTCCTCCCCTATTTTGTTTGGTTCCGTGACCGGAAGTGCATCTACGCTGAGCGCCATTTTTCTTAAGGGCAGAAGGCAGGGCCTGTTGAGGTTAAGGAATGCTACCGGAATTGTTTTCCATTTCCCCCGTATTTCTGCCTTCCGTCTCTTCTCCCTTCAAAGTCTTCAGAGCTCTGTCTAGTTTAGGCGTGGGTAGCTTCTAGCGTAGCGAGGGAGAGCTAAAAGGAGTTGGGGTGAAGTGGAATGACGTGGGGTTAGGACTGCCAGATGAGGGATTCCTGCTTGCTGTACTAGCCACAATAAAGGAAAACCTTTTCACCACTTCACTACTCTCTTCTGTTGTGTAATTGCTTTCTGGGCTGGGAGTACAGCTGTGTTGTGTGTGTGTGTGTTCAATTACTTTCGAGGTGAGACTTAGGAAACTGATGTATTGGTGACTAGTGCTTCTCAAACTTTATACTTAAGAATCACCTGGGGATCTTGTTAAAACTGCACATTCTGATTCTTTGGGTCAGAGATGAGGCCTGAGAACATGCATTTCTAACATCCTTGGATGCTGGTGGTCCGTACATAGCTTAACAGATGTCCTGGAGATTTCTTTCCAGAGCTAGTGAGATGCAGCTTTGCAAGTGAAGCCACTTCACCTTTCTGAACCTCAGGCACTTCACCTGTAAAACTGGAGTACTAATTAATAATACTTACCTTATAGGTTGTTGTGAAAATTAAATGGGTCGATAGCATGTAAAGTCCTTATAATATTGCTAAGAATATAGTTAGAAATATTGATCTTCTATTGGAACAGATGAATATCAAAAAATGAAATAAATTACATCATTTCAGACGTGCTTAGTATTCTGAAAAAGAAAAAAATAATGATAGGATAGATGAAGAAAAATGAGAAAAACAGCCACATAGGTTGATCTTTTCTGAGAAGGTAATATTTCCTTGATTTTTCCCAGGAAGCCAATCCTTGGAATATCTGGAGGAAGAGTGCCCAAAATAGTGGGGACAGGAAGTCCAAAGGCCCATAGAAAGGAGAGTGGTATGCTGGGTGAAAAGAAAAAAGGCCAGTATATCTGAAATGCAGAGAGGGAGAGAAAATGTGGGAAGTTTAGAGAGGCAGGAGGTTTAGAATCATATAGGTCAAGGTCTGAAGTTTTTATTGTAAGTGCAGTGGCTAGCTGTTTTAAACGTGGGGACTGATATGATCTGATTTTCCTTTTAAAGGGTCACTTTGGTTGCTCTGTGGGTAGTGGACTCTACCAAGATTCCACAGACAATGTTTATTAAAGGGCCCAGTCCACTGGCTGGAATTAGAGACCTCTCATTTAAAAAATGGATTTTAGGGACACCTGGGTGGCTCAGTCAGTTGAGTGTCCGACTCTTGATTTTGGCTCAGGTCATAATCCCAGGGTTGTGGGATCAAGCCCGGCATCGGCTCTGCGCTGAGCTTGGACCCTGCTTGAGATTCTCTCTCCCCCCTCCCCTGCTCCCACTTTATCTCTCTAAAATACAAATTAAAAAAATTATTAAAACAAACTAAAAATGGCTTTTAATATTAATAATATACTAAAGCCCTAGGCATAATTGCAAAATAAACTAGAATCATTTGACTTCAGTATTTTATGATTTTTAATCCCTTATCTCTTCTCACCTCTCCATAAACAAATACACACAAATACAGTAAGCTAATCATTCTGCTAAGAATCCTTATATTGTCCTCTATCAAAATTTGTTTTCCAATAAAGTTCTATTTCTACAATAGATAAAGATCTGCTTATGTAAAAAACTTCACATTATGATGTAAATGACCAAGGGCAGTCGCATACTTTTCTGGCAGGAGGGTTACAGTGTGTATCAGTCAGGGTTCACAGGGCAAGAAACTTATCACAAAGCATTAGCTTCTGTGATTGTGATGGCTGGCTAGGTAAATCCAAAATATGTAGGGCAAGCCATCAATAAGGGCAGAATGGAAATTCTTGGGCAGGAGATGATACTGCAGCCCACAGGCACCATTCCTTTCTAGGAAAACCTCTATTCTTCTCTTAAAGACTTTTAACTGGTTGGATCAAGCCTACCCAGATTATCCCCAAATAATCTTCTTCATATAAAATCAAAGACTTGTAGATGTTAATCACTAATACTTTCCCAGAAACATCTAGATTAGTGTTTGATTGAATAACTGGGTACCATCGTCTATTCAAATTGACACGTAAAACTGTCTATCACAATGTTATTGTCTATTTGGGAAATTATTCAAAATTTATAATGTGAAGGCCTTTTGACGTAGCAATCCCAGGAAAGTAAATATGTGGACAGACACTTAGCTATAAATATATAACTGGGGTGCCTGGCTGGCTCAGTAGTAGGGCATTCAACTCGATCTTGGGGTTGTGTTTGAGCCCCACATTAGGTGTAGAGATTGTTTAAATTTTTTTTTTTTTTACATTTTATTTATTTTTGATAGAGAGACAGAGCACAAGTAGGGGAGGGGCAGAGAGAGACAGAGACACAGAATCTGAAGCAAGCTCCAGGCTCTGAGCTGTCAGCACAGAGCCTGATGCAGAGCTGGAACTCACAAACCGCAAGATCATGACCTGAGCCAAAGTTGGATGCCTAACCGACTGAGCCACCCAGGCGCCCCCCCCCGCTTTTTTTTTTTTTTTTTAATTTTTAACGTTTTTATTCATTTTTGAGAGACAGAGTGCAAACAGGGGAGGGGCTGAGACACAGGGAGACACAGAATCCTAAGCAGGCTCCAGGCTCCAAGCTGGCAGCACAGAGCCTGATGCGGAGCTTGAACTCACAAACCGCGAGATCATGACCTGAGTGGAAGTCAGATGCTCAACCGACTGAACCACGCAGGCGCCCTGGTGTAGAGATTATTTAAATAAAAAAACAAAACAAACCAAAACAACCTTGAAATGTATAACCAAATATTATAAATATATTTAAAAGTACAAAGAAATATAGAGTAAAATATTATTTAAAACCATGAAAAATTGTGAACAATTTAAGTGTTCCCCCAGAGGAGAGGGCTTAGATAAATTATGGTATGTGGACAGGATGGAATATGATGTAGTCATTAAAGATTGTTTTAGAAAAATACTTACACAGACTTATTCACCAGTATATAAAAATATTTTCATAAATTATGTGTAATACATATATTTTATTTCTGGATGACGATATTACATGTGATTTTTTTTCCTTTGTACTTCTCGGTTTTCACATTTTCTATATTGAGCATGTATTTCTATAATGAGAAAATATAATACATAGTTTATTTTTAAAATTTTTATATGTTTAATTATTTATTTTGAGAGAGAGAGAGAGAGGGAGGGAGTCCTAATGCTGACAGCACAGAGCTTGACATGGGCTCAAACTTACAAACCTACTGTGAGTCATGACCTGACCTAAAATCAAGAGTCAGAGGCTAACCCACTGAGCCACCCAGGCACCCCACATAGTTTATATTTTTAAATTCTTAATAACACATATACATGTCTATTACCAATACTGGCTCGTAAGTACTATAATTTACAATGGTGTTAAGGCATTAACCAAAGAGGGATGAAATTTTAAGGATGAATTTCAAGCATCAACCAGCATGTGGAGGGTGAAAGCCTTTACCACTTTTAAGATCTATTCATATGTTCATTCAACAAATACCTATTTAAGGAGAAATCTTTTAATGGTAAAGTGTGCAACTTGAAATCTGAAGACCGTAGTTCAAGTCTAGACTATGCCACTTAATAGCTATGTGAAATCCTTAACTACTAAAATCATTTTTGAGCATAGGGAATCTCAAAGGGAACTTTCGCTTTATTTATATTGTTTGAATTTTTAAAATCATCATAGTAAAAATCATGATTAGTTCTGTAAACAATAATTACATGCTTAATGTAATTATTGTATTATATATATATTTAAAAATTTTTTAGTGTTTATTCATTTTTGAGAGAGAGAGAGAGAAGGGCACAGAGAGAGACACAGAATATGAAGAAGGCTGCAGGCTCTGAGCTGTCAGCACAGAGTGGGATATGGGGCTCGAACCCACGAACTGTGAGATCATGACCTGAGCCGAAGTCGGATGCTTAACCAACTGGGCCACACAGGTGCCCCTAATTATTGTATTTTAAAGTAAAAATCACATTGTTATAAATTATATTATAATAAATATTTTAATATAATAAGTAATACATAATTTAATTCATTGCTTTTCTTTTAATGGAGCAGACTTTGTAAGCAAAGACCAACAGAGTAAACATAAAGAAGACAAAAACTGGGGTGCCTAGTGGCTCAGTCTGTTAAGTGTCCAACTCTTGATATCCACTCAGGTTGTGATCTTGGGGTCTTAAGATCGAGCCCCATTTGGGCTCCACGGTGAACATGGAACCTGCTCGGGATTCTCTCTCTCTCTGCCCCTCCCCTGCTCGTTTTCTCTCTCTCTCTAAAAGTAAATAAATAAACAGTTTTTTAAAAAGAAGAAAAAATATATAAAGGCTAAAACAGATACAGATTAACAAAAACTAAAATGTAATTGTTCAAAAACCTTACAAATTTGACATACCACTGCCAATCTGTTCAAGAATGTAAAAAATGGGTGCCTGGGTGGCTCAGTCAGTTGAATGTTTGACTCATGGTTTTGGCTCAGGTCATGATCCCAGGGTTGTGGGATCAAGCTTGCAATTGGACTCTGCACTGAGCATGGAGCCTGCTTAAGATTCTCAGATTCTCTCTCTCGCTCTCTCTCTCTCTCTCCCTCCCTCCTTCGGTCTGCCCTTCCCCTACTTGTGAGCACACTTTCGAGAATGTCAAAAACAAGAGAAGACATAAAGCAAGGGGGAAATAACTCCAGATATATACTATAAATACCAATAAATTTGAAAACTTAAATGAAGTGTAAAATTTCTGGGAAGCCATCAAATACCAAAATTGTCCCAGGGGGAAAAAAAATTGATTAAGTTAATAAGCATTCAAAAAACTGAAATGGCAATTTCCAGTGTGTGTGTGTGTGTGTTTAAAAGCCAGGCCTAGATCATTTCAGAGGTGACTTTTTACCAAATCTTTTAAAAAGAGATTAATCTTATCTCAAACTTTTTTTTTTTTTTTTTCCTGAGAACAGAAGAGAAGAAACAGCCAACTCACTTAGAAGAGTAGAATAACCTTGAGGTGCAGCTGGGTGGCTCAGCTGGTTAAGTGTCCGGTTCTTGATTTCTGCTCAGGTCATGATGTTGTGCTTTGTGGAATTGAGCCCTGGGTAGGGCTCTGCACTGTCAGCAAGGAGCCTGCTTGGGATTCTCTCCCTCCCTCTCTCTCTCTCTGCCCCTCCCTGGCTTGCCTGTGTGTTCTCTCTTTCTCTCTCTCTCTCAAAATAAATAAATAAACTTAAAAAGAAAAAAAGGATAACCTTGATACCACACTGGATAGGCGATATAAGTAAGGAAAATTACACTTAAGCAAGTTCCCTGACAGGAACTGGTTCCCTTTGGGATTTTGGCTGGGGAATGGGCGAGGGAGATGGCGCTGGCGAGCGCCTTTGTTCCCCACCAAGCTGAGCTCTGTCGTCTGGGACTCAGCAACTCTCCCTCCCGTTGTCCTCCAGCCTTCCTGGAAAAATTACACTTAAGAACACAGAGGCAAACATTCTCTATGAAATGTTAGCTAACTGAATCCAACATTAGATTAAAAGCTTTTAGGATGCCTAGATGGCTCAGTCGGTTCAGCTTCTGACTCTTGATTTCCGCTCAGGTCGTGGTCTCTCAGTTTGTGGGATCAAGGCCCGCATCGGGCTCTATGCTGACAGTGTGAAGCCTGCTTGGGATTCTCTCTCCCTCTCTCTCTGCCCCTCCCCCACTCACGCTCTCAGTGTCTCTCAAAATAAACAAAATAAAACAAAGTTTTTGTCTAAATAGGATTTTCCTAGGAATACATAGATAATTCAACATCTGAAAATCAACAAATGTAATTTATATTAGCAGAGTAAGGGAGAAACCTCACATATTTATCTTAATAGGTACAGAAAAAGTCATTGCTTAAGTTTAACACCTACTTATAATAAAAGTTCTTAGAAAACTAAGGAACCTGATAAAACTACCTACCAAAACCTATAGTAGATATCCTTTAAATATACTTACTGGGGAAACTTTAGGAGTCTTACATCTAAGACTAGAAACAAACAAACAAAAAGAATGCCTGCTATTGCTACTTCTCCTCATTAATAATGGTGCTCATTAGTAATAATAGTGGAAGTTACTACCAAATTCTGTGATAAGAAAAAAAGAGCTATTAGGGACATTTAATTCCTTAAATTTATGTCATTTATAGCAGATTATATGATTATTTACATTACAAATTAAGCAAAGATAGCTATTAGAACTAAGAAGACTAAAACCTGAACAAGGTATTTGTATACAAAATCAATGTTTAAAAAGCCAGAAGCCTTCCTATATACCTGTAATAACCAGTTAGAAAATAAACATGTCAAAACAACCCAAACTGTAAAGAATCCAGGCATTGACTTTACAAAAACTACAAATGACCTTTTTGAAAAAATTCAAAAGAATGTTAAAAAGAGACATAAGAGGAGAAATACACAATTTTTACAAAAGGAAAGATTTTAACATTGTAAAGATGTTAATTCCCTCTAAAATGATTTATAATTTTCATGTAATTACAACAAGACTTTAGATGGAATTAGAACTAATCCTAAATTTACATGGAAGAAGAAAAAAGTCCACCAATAACTAAAAAGTTCTCAAAAAGAATAGAGGGGCACTTGGCTGGCTCAGTCAGAAGAGCACGCAACTCTTGATGTCAGGGTTGTGAGTTCAAGCCCCATGTTGAGTTTAGAGATTATTAAAAAAAAAAAAAAAAGAGTAGAGGAAATAAGTTCACACTACCTGATGTTAAGACATATTGCAAAGCCCTAATATTGTAAGCATCCTGTATCTGTTAAAGCCTGTGATACTGTTGCTAGAACAGAGGAATATAATAAGTACAAAGACTCATATACCAGTCATGCCCATGAGGAGTTGATATATGATAAAATTGATATCATGATCACTGGGGGAAGATGCATTATTTAACAAATAGTATTAGGGAAATTGTCACATTTGAATGAAAAAACAAACAACTTGAATCATACCAACACACAAAGAAACTCAGATGTAGACATGAAGGGTATATCCAGAAAATTATTAGGGGAAAATGTAGGAAAATAATTTTATGACACTGGGGTTAGAGAAGATTCTGTAAACAAAATGCAGAAAGCATAACTTGTAAAGGGAAAATGTAATGGATCTATCTACATTAAAGATTTCTGTTCAACAAAAGACATTAGTAACATAATAATCTGGGAATTTTTTTTGCAGTGTATATAGAAAACAAAGGACTGATATTTACAATTTATAAAGAACTTTTGAAAATCGACCAGGAGAGGCAGTCCACAAAATAAGAAACCAAAATGTCTCATAAGCATACGGACATTTCCAATCTTGTTAGCAATCAGATAATGCAAACTCAAATAATAATAATGTACTACTTTATGCCCCTACGATCTGCAGAAAATTAAAAAGTGGTATGATACTAATTTTTGGTGAGGATGTAGGGAAATATGGTCTGCTGATGGGAATATAAACTTTAGCTACTCTGGATAATATTTTGGAAGTATTTCAATCACAGGTATACTATGTGTATGTATATAACTCAACCCACCCACACACCCCCAAAGAAAACCAAAACAAACCCAAAAAACTTCAACACATAAAAGAATGTTATGACAGTCTCGTGCATTAAAAAAATACTTAGAAGTGCAAAAGTCACTCAGTTTGATATTTAACTGAATTGACTTCAGAAAGGTGACAGAGATGCATTTTCTACCTTATGTGGTAAATCTCTTTGAGGACAAGAACCGTAGTTTATTTATTCTTATATTCCTGAACACATGGCTTGATAGTAAATATCCTATAGCTATTTGTCAAACTGAAGAGTAGTGAAATAGACGTTTTTAAGGAGCTGCAGAGTCCATGAACTGTTTGAGAAAAATTTAGTAACATTACATCCACTGTCCATGGTTACAGTCACACAATTATAGTTAGCAAACAGGGATCAAATATCAAAGTCATATGCTTTGGTCCAGTACTCTCTAATATGTCATCATCTCTCTTTCTCTCTTTAGGTGTCTGGTATAACATTTTGTGAAAAAAATGGGCACATTTAAAAAATTTTTTTTTAATATTTATTACTTTTTTGGGACAGAGGAGACAGAAAGAGAGAGAGAGAGAGAGAGAGAGAGAGAGAATGAGTTAGGGAGGGTCAGAAAGAGGGAGATACAGAATCTGAAGCAGGCTCCAGGCTCTGAGCTGTCAGCACAGAGCCTGACATGGGGCTTGAACTCATGAACTATGAGATCATGACCTGAGCTGAAGTTGGAGGCTTAACCAACTGAGCCACCCAAGTGCCCCCCAAATAGAGCACATTTTATTTTTCTAAAGAAAATTTTTTGAAGTGTAGTGGGGAATTAGAAGTTTTGTTTATTCTAGCTTAAAAAACATTTGACTAATGGTATTAGAGAACCATTTTTCTAAGCTATAAACAAGAAGCTTAGATCAGGATTTTGTGTTCTCAAATTTTAGTCTTTCATGTATCACCTACACTCCTTTTTCCATGCCCATGTATCATTATTATTTACTTCATATTTTTCTTCAAATCAATTTGTTTTTTTCTTAAAAAATCAGTTTTGTCCTAAGTAAAAATATTAATAATCAGATTTGATGTGATAGTTAACATATAATTTACAACCATGAAAATAAAACTTATACCACATACAATTATGTTTATATGTTGTGCACTTTGAGTTTGGATTAGATGACCTCTGAGGTCCCTCCCAGATAGACTAACATTCTGTCATTCTAGGTTAGTTCCTCTACCTGAGCATTTTAATTATTCAGTAAAGAAAACTGATCAGTGCCATAAGGAACTTAACTATAATCTTGCAACCATAAAGAAGTATTTACTAAGATCTGTGCCATGATATTCTGCTTCATAAAATCCAAGATAGATATGCTGAAATTTATAAATTCAGTACA
Organism: Panthera pardus; assembly: GCF_024362965.1. Classification (NCBI taxonomy): domain Eukaryota; kingdom Metazoa; phylum Chordata; class Mammalia; order Carnivora; family Felidae; genus Panthera; species Panthera pardus. The sequence continues at coordinate 86,744,799 of NW_026526721.1, forward strand.
GCCAAACAGCTGTTAGATTGGAACATATAAAATATTTAGAGGGTATAGAAAAAAGTGATGTGGTATATGGTATGAAGGAAGTAACTTATTTTAAGTTAGGAGAATAGAAGAATTAAAGAAAACAAATTTACTCTCACCTTGTTCATGGGAAAACTTTACTCTTTTAGACCTTCTGGAGACTCAAATGGAGGTGTGTAAGAGTTGCAAAGATGAGGGTAATTAACCATAGATTTTGTCTGAGGAATATGTTTCAGAAACAGGAATAAGGCCATAAAAAGAAGAGGCAACCCTAATAAAACGAACAGGGTAGACAGAAGAGAATTTAATGTTCTCAAACTTCAGCCAATCAAAATTCAGAACAGAATGGTGAATGGCCTTTAAATAGAGAATTAAAGAAGAAAAAATTACCCACCAGAAATTACATTTGATGGGTATGATTCCAATTCTTGGTCTCAGGTTACTCTGAAAAAGAAGGGCAACAAAAGTGTCAATTGTTTCAACTATAATGTTTTTTGGTAGTGGACACTATCTGGGTAAGATTAAAAACTAGAAAACTTTTGAGTTTTCATTCAAAACCTACTTTTTATTAAAAATTTCAGGGCATAAGTCATTCAGCTCAATATTTTCAGCAAGAGAAAGCCTATCCAAGTTATATTCATTTGCTTTTTTAAAACCAAAAATAAGTAACAATTTTAAAGGTTTTGGTAACAAAAATTCTTTTAAAAAACTGTGTAAATAGTGGTGCCTGGGTGGCTCAGTCGGTTAATCATCTCACTCTTGATCTCAGCTTAGATCTTGATCTCTTGAGTTCAAGCCCCGTGTTGGAGCATGGAGCCTACTTAAAAAACAAAAACTGTCTAAATAATCATCCTTCTTTAACTGTGGGAATAATACTAGTAGATAATATAATATTCCTATGTAGCAAAGTGAGAAAATTGCTTCTTTTTAGAATGAAGAAATTACTCTTCACAAATGTGATTTATTTTGGGTTTGAGTAGTTACCTGTTTAACACTAAGATTATTAAGGAGAATGAACTTAAGGAAGTGTGGTAACTGATGCTTTAAAATGCAAAGTCTTTATCCAGGAAAATTATTTTTCCATCACTTGTATGGAAGTAGGCTTCAAACAACTGTTACTCTTAAAATTTTTAGTTTTTAAATTTACAAATTGAACATCTCACTTCATATAAATGTGAATTACATATCATAACTTTTAGTGTTTTTTGTTTTTTTTTTTTGAGAGAGCACAAGTGAGCAAGGGTCCAAGGGGAGCAGAGAGAGAGAGAGAGAGAGAGAATCCCACAAGGGGCAGAGGGAAAAAGAGAGAGAGAGAGAGAGAGAGAGAGAGGTGGGACTTACCTGAAACAGGGCTCATGCTCACCCCATGTGTGTCTCAAACTCATGAACCCGGACATCATGACTTGAGTTGAAGTCAGATGCTTAATGACTGAGCCATCCAGGCACCTGACAACTTTAAGCTTTGTGAATTTATATTATACAATACAAATGTACACATTCTTCTTAGAGTTGAATGTTGTCTTAAAAGATTAATTTATGGAAAGTTAAACCAATATAAGGAGTATATGTAAATCCATAACCTAAGTACCATGTCTAAAAATTCTTGTAAATACTCTATCTTTGGTCATCAGAACTGAAAGTTACAGGTAAAGAAATATATATCCCCAAATTTCATTTTAATTTATAGGAATGAGACTGTGCTAATTGTAGGGTAAACCTGACCAACCAAATTTGCTTCTCCACTGGGATTAACATTTGGCCTTAACTACTTGTTTTCACTTAAATTCTTAACGAGTATTGATATTTGGTAAGCCAATCTACTTTCCGAATGTGGCCATTTGATTTTTTATTTATTTTTAAGCCTTTTTTTTTTTTTTGAGAGAGAGAGAGAGTGAACATGAGTGGGGGAGAAACAGAGAGAGGGAGCGGGGAAGGGGAGACAATCCCAAGCAGGCTCCATGCTCAGCCCAACACGAGGCTTGAACTCACAAACTCATGACCTGAGCCGAAATCAAGAGTTGGACGCTTAACTGACTGATCCACTCAGGCACCCCATGGCCATTTGATTTTTATTAGCTTTTTCAAATTATAGCTTGTAGTGCTTTTAGACATAAAAATTCTACTAAAAAACTAATCATAGTAGTTTGGGAAATATATTAAACTTCTTGCAAAAGGTAGTTATACTGACAAAAACAAGCAAAGTAAGGTTAATGGTAAAGTGCCAGGAATTAAGTAATACAGTGCTTTGCAAATCAGATTTAAAAATTAGGGACACTGTCAGTCTATTGGAAAAAAAAAAAAAACAACCAAAAAATAAAAACTTGTATATATTACACCTGCCAACAACTCAGCAATCACCTAACAGGCTATAGGCCCTGTGAAATGGGGAAACTGGTTAATACGTGATGACACATATTCAGGAAACCGAAGACAGGTGATTTTAAATGGTAAAACTGGCAAATTTGCAGGCAGGAAGAGAAGCTTTTGAGTAGTGCACAATCACTTCCAAATTTTGGAGTACAGGGGAAATTTGGAATTTCATAAGTAATAACTAATAGTAACGTGAAGACAAAAAAAAAAAAAAAAAAAACAAGAAAAAAAAATGGCCCAACACTACTGCCAAGAATTCTTGATGCCAAGAATTCTATTGTAGTGCTAATAAACATCACTATCAGTTATGTATTCTTAGACTTGAAATGTGGTTCAAGTCACAAAAGAGGTCAGTGGAATTGTTTCTGAGGAGAAAAAACCCAGAGTAATGAGAAAAATTTCTTTTTAAGTAGGGTTGTTTTTACAAAGAAGTTTTTTAAGCTAGAAATATAGACCAGCTATCCAAGCAATTTGTGGTGTCATCAACTTATCTGAAAGCTGAGTCAAAGTAAAAAGTTTTTATTGGACAAACTGTCAGTGAGATGTGGCCTTAAGCTGCAGATTCATCAAAAAGTACAAAATTATATATGGTTCTAAAACTTGGATTAATATTTCCTGAGGTTTCCTTACAATCACTTTGATTACTAATGTGATCAAATGTAAAGCAGTAAAATACAGAACTGAGGAAAAAAAAAAACAAAAACAACCCACCAAGGCATTACTTATTTAAAGTTTGTTGCCTGAAAATAAAATTCCTGAAGCTGGATGTATATCAAAAAAGCATAAAAACAGAATTACCAAGAAGGTAGCTGAGTGGCTAAGTAGTCATGGAAAACATGCCAAGGACAAACCTTAGATCTTAATGTAACATGGTGTAATGGAAACACTAGACTAGAAGCCAAATAACTTGGATTCCACTCCTGTCTGCTACAACTGATGTTGTGACCTTGGCCTATTTCTACAACAGAAAACTGGAGGGTTTACACCAAATGGTTTCTAAGATTCCCTGCCTGTTTAAACCACTATGATTTTAAGTCTTCTAAGAAACATTTCTATCAGGTAACCCTACCTGGAATGTTCCAATCAGATGAGTTTCTAGGAATATAACTATACAATATATGACAATTGTAGAGATAAAAATGGTTTTTAAAAAACTTGTTGCTGCCACCATTCTCAAAATAGGGTACATTTCCATGGTTCTTGTAGTGGGAGAACCATATGTTGTAAATTGGTCTCTTCAACTATATCAATATTCCTGAACAAGAATATTGTTAGCAGCAGTGTTTGTTGGAGTCCAATGATAGACAAAATTCTATTTTTGTGATACTGCTATTTAAGAAGCTGCTATTGAATTGTAGTTGTTATGTCTCTTCCTCCCATCCTCCAATTCATATGTTGAAGTCCTGAGCCCCAGTACCTCAAAATATGAGCTTATTTGGGGATAAGGTCTTTACTAGGTTAAAATAAGATCATTAGCATTAGCACTAATCCAGTTATGACTGGTGACCTTATAAAAGGGGAAATTTGGGAGACAGACTTGTACACAAAGAGAACAGCACGTGAATAAAGACCGCCATCTACAAGCCAAGAAGAAAGGCCAGGAACACCTTATCTCTCAGATCTTCGTAGTTCTATGTTAACACTACAGTGTTAATATACCCACTATAGTGGGTTTTCTCAGTCAATAAATGATTTGACATTGGAAGTTTGGGCTGACTTTGCTGTTGCAGAACTTAAAATAAATTGTGAACAGGTTGTGAGTTATAAAATGTGCTTTTTATTGTCAATGCCCTTACCAGTTCCTCCTCACTCCTATCTTAAATTATTTAACTCATGGATAGGGGTTGAAACAGAATAAAATAAAGACTGCCAACAAAACTGGATCTTAGCTTCCTATTGTAACTTTTGCCTCCTAGTGTTATTAAAAGAATTACATAGATGGAGAGTCTACTGACAGCCTTGAGGGTAATTCCTGATGGGGCATGCAAGAGGGAGAGTCTGGGTTCTTATTAATGGGAGTATCAGTGGACTTAATTGTATGTTACGTTGCATTTTAATGACTTTATATATAAAAAACTGAGCTTGTCTTGAGTTTAAAAAAGTTAATAGCACTCATGGTTACAGAAGGAAAACTGTGGTCTAGTTTCTTTAGTATATCTCTTTCTCATCAATTCATGAAATCAGAGCGTATGTAAGAAACAAGACACCAATAGTGGTTAAAACTATGAACTACCTGCATTGAAAATACCACATTTAGGATACCATTATAAATGTAATGAAAAATGTAATGAAAAATCTTAGCAATGCTAAGAAAATGGGACAATTAAAAAAAATCTTACTTGTTAAAGACGATTCTCATAAGTTGCTTAAAATCATCTATTTTAACATCTCCAAAAGTCAAATTTATTATTTTACATTAATATTATGGCAGTTAAAGAAAATAATCAAGTTGTCTCATGGACTGGAAGGTGACTTATTAATTCCCTCTCATTTCCAAACCTCATCAAGCAGTCACTACATTTATGAGGTAAGTCAGCTGCATGCTTAAAATCTAGATGAATTTTAAGATCTTCAATTTGTCCTGTTGAATATTCACAGTATTGACATAAATAAATCCCTTCAGATAAATGTGAATTTAAATGTTTGCAATATTCTAGCATACTTGAAAAGCCTTTCCCACAGTCATCACAAACATGAGGAAAAATTTTAGTATGTTCGATAGCAACATGCCTGTTAACATTTGTATGAAGTCTACTCCGAAAACCACATACTTGACATACAAAGAAGTTTTTACATTTGTCAAAGGTAATTTTGCTTAAGAGGCTATACTGTCCATGTTCTCCATTGTTATACTTATCACTTAACTCAATTAATTTACATGCATGTTCATTTACCACGTGGCTATGCAAGTCTTCTGGATCATTTGTTTCATGTTCACAAAACTGACACAAGTACTGTTCATCACAGCTGTGCTCCTGGAAATGTAGGTAGAGTTCACTGCTTGAGGAGAACTGTACATCACACTGCTCACACCAATAAAGGTGGTCACTAAAATGGGTGTCTGCAATGTGCTGGCTGAGGTTCTCAAAAATCACTGTTTTATAATCACAGTATTTACAAATGTAGGGATCCTCTTCATGCAGTTTGGCGTGCTCGATCAGAAGCACGTTGGTAGAGAAACTTTCCTTGCATACTCGACATACATTTGAATCAGTACGCTTATGCTTCAGGATCATATGCTGCTTTAAGTCAGAAAAATATTTGCTGTTGAACTCACAAAGTTCACATTTATAGAGGCCACTGCTATTAGCTCTCAGTAAAGGCCACTTCTGCTGGGCAGTCACATTCAAAGCTTGGCTCTTGTCAAGAATTTTGCAAAGTTTAGATGGCGGCTCCTCATCAGTTTGGTCTTGGAGACTCTCAGAGGAATTGTTTTCTGTTTCTATATCATAATCTTCAGAAATTGCATGCACTTCTGCAGCAATTGGAACATCTTCAGCCGTGTGAACTTCTATAGGACTCTCTTCTTGTGTTTGTTGGTTGACTGATTCAGGTGAGTCACACTCTTCATCACAAATTTCAATATCAGCAGATTTTTCTGAAAAAATGTAATAAGTCTATTATTATCATTAAATAAGACCTATTAAATAAATAATTGGTACAAAATTTATTTTACACATTTTATTAATGTATATAAAATAAATAAATGCTATTAACTAGTTTCCCTAACCTGTAGAAAAGGCAGTGTGGTCTAGAATTCTAAGTACAGGACTGGGAACCAGGTAGTTCTGATTTCTATTTCTGGCCTTGATCCCATCTGTAAATTTTGGCAAGTCATTTGATGTCTCTGTATCAGAATCATCATCTGTAGAAAGAGATTTGGAAAAATACTTATTATTTATACCAAAGTATTAAATATTAATTATTACTAAAGCACTAAGCGTTTTCAATATAATTTTGAATTCTGATAGGAACTAAAGGACTTAGATTTAGCCAGGAAAAGAGATGTTATCCATATACCACAGATACCCAAAAAATCTGTCCAATCAAGCAACTGCTTTTGCTTCCATGTGCCCCATTTGTACTACAATCTACTTTTTAAAGTTACTCAGGAATTTTAAGTTTAAATTTCTGACTTTGAATAAACCTTTATTCCCTTAGCCCAGCCCCAATGTTTTAAAGTTAGCATGGGGAAACTGAAATACAGGTCAATAGAAAACGCTGGGCTTCAACATCATGTCAGTGTTGTTTTTAATAGACTTTAAATTTTTAGAAGTTCTCAGAAAAAAATTTGAGAAGATTGTACACAGAATTCCCATATAACCTGAATCCAGTTTCTCTATTCTCTTACAAAAAGATGGTACATTTGTTCCAATTAATAACCAATACTGATAAGATGGTATTAACTAAAGTCCATACTTATCCAGATTTCCTTAGTTTTTACCTAATGTCCTTTTTCTGTTCCAAGATCCTAAGATTCCACATTACATTCAGTTGTCATCTCTCTCTAGGCCTCTGTTAGCTGTGGCAGTTTCTCAGACTTTCCTTGTTTTTGATGATCATGACAGTTTTGAGGAGTACAAGTCAGGTATTTTGTAGGATGTCCCATTAATGAAATGTTGTTTTTTTCATGATTAGACTGGGATTATGGGTTACTGGAGGTAGACCAGAGAGGCAAACTACCATTTTTACCACATCATATAAAGGGTACACACTATTAACATGATTTATTACTATAGACTGATTACCTGGTTGAAGTAGTATTTAGCAGGTTTCTCTGCTGTAAAGTCACTCTTCTACTTTGGAAGGAAGTCCCTGCTTGCAGTCCTTACTTAAGGAGTGGGAAGTCATGCTCCACCTCCTTGAGGGAGGAGTGTTCATATAAATAACTTGGAATTCTTCTGTATAGATTCCTTTCTTACATGAGGGTGCCTGGGTGGCTTGGTCGGTTGAGCATCCGACTCTTGATTTCAGCTCAGGTCATGAACTCATGGTTCCTGAGTTTGAGCCCTACATCAGGCTCTGTGCTGACAGTGCAGAGCCTGCTTGGGATTCTCTCCCCCTCCCCATGCATGCTCTCTTTCTCTTTTAAAATAAATAAATAAACTTAAAAAAAAAAATTTCTTATTTACTTAGTCATATCAGTATGAACTCATATGTATTTATTTTATACTTTGGGTTATAATTCTTTTTTTTTTTTTTTTTTTTCCCTCTCTAATTGTTTCAGCTTTGGCTGCTGGGAGCTCTTTCAGTCAGCCCCTGTGTTCCTTTGACATACCTGTATTGTGTGTGTATGTATGTGTTTTGAGTACCTCCTTATTTTCTGGCACTACAAAATGCTCCAGTCTCATATATTTCCTGCTTCAGAACTAGAATCAGCCATTTCTCTAAGTACCAGTTCTTTTTACTGGAGAATGGTTTTAGAAACCAAAATCTGGGCACTGGTGTGCTCACTCCTACTGGGGTGTCATTTCTTTTAGGCCCTCTCGGCTAACAGACCAAAAATGTGTGTACACTGCCAGATATACAGAGACATATCTATAAATATCTCTGTATGTAACCATCTATGTCTCTATTAAGCCAAACAGGAGTTCACACAGATGTCTCCAACGCCTCATGTTTTTTAAAAATTTATGTTTCTGTGTCTATGAGAGGAGTTCAAGGAAACTGGCAGTTTTGATGGTTGCAAAGAAAAGAACAAATGCAAGTTGTTATCATTTACCCAATGCTCTAGAAAAGCCTCAATAGAAGATGCAACATTGAAAAACACTAAATCATTCACCCTGTTTCTTCCTTCCATTAGCCCTCTAGACTACAGCTAAGTGGAAGAACTGTACGTAATACTATTCCTAACCTTTCTTCATAAATCCTCCCAACTCTGGATTGGTCTCACTTTGCCATCAACTCCTAGCCACCTAAAATGGACTTAGGAGAATGTGCTTTTTATTTATAGGTCTGAAATAACATTAAAAATAAAAAATTCACATACTTGTTTTCTTACAAAAAATTGTTTCCTTACATTTAAACAAATTTAAACACTTGCCCACTTAGAAATCATCATTTTCACCCACATTTTCAAAGAAATACAAATACATAAAAGCAACTTAAAGAATATTTCGGAAAATATTAGATATACCTTTGTTGTCAAAATATTTTAAGTCTGGTTGTCTCATAGAACAAACACTGTAACAATGATCAGAAAAAATTCCATTGAATCCATCTGCAATTCTGCTTATTCCAGAGGAATCTGAACATAAGAGCAAAATTTTACAAATTCCAGGTAAACATACATAGACTTAATGTCAGCCATCCCATTATCCAACATATTTTCATATTTGAAATTTTCATATTTGTAATAAAGTATTAACATTTCCCTTAATTCTGAAAGCTTCTACATTTCAGACCTGATACTGAACTGAGCTTTGAAAGAACCACAAATTACACAATTTACAATATAACACCTTGAAGCACACAAAAATAGACTTGCCTTATAGTGAGAATTCCACAAATTATAAATATGTGATAATGTATTAACTGCAAAAAACATTGAATTAACTACCAAGATCTGCTATATAGTGAAGGCAAAACCCAAGGCATAGGGGAAATGGTCTGAGGATCAGTTAGGGCTTCTGAAGAGTCATTTCAAGTCTTGTCTGGGATGAGCTGGCAAGCACTGAACTAGATTTAATTTCCTCAGATATGAAGAATGTGTAGCTTGGGTGGGTTAACAGGTATGCTAGAGACTGTCTCAAATACATGTGGTCACAAAGACTTCTCTTCTTAAGACCTCTCTTGCTACCAAGACAGCAGAGCCAACCTCAACCAAAAGATCTAAAATAACACAATCAAAATGGAAGTTCACATTTCTGAAAATAATGTACAGAATAAAACATTTTTTTCCGCAATCATGCAAAATATCTCCCACCAAGGTTAATGTTGTGCCTTAAGAACAAGTCTGGGAATCACACAGACAAATCTCAATTATGCTGTATAAGTATGCAACCTTGGGTATCTAATTTTAAGTATCTATCAACCATTAAATTGTATTAAATAATGTTTGTAAAGTTCCGATGTGTGCCTAGCACATGGTAGACAATGAACAATGTATGTTCAGAGAATTTAAAGTTTTCTCTTACCTGAAAATGGACCCAGATATTTAACTGTTATCTGATCCATTTATGAGAAAATGGGTAAGAATACAATTGTATGGGAATTAATCCATGGCCCAACTTTAAAAGTCTACTGACCTGAGTAACGAGAAGGGTGTAATGTCTTCCTTTTTCTTTTTTTAGGATATTCATTCATATCTTTTCAATCTGAAAATGGAAAAATTTAACAAAAGTATCAAAAATAAAGACTGTTAATATTTTATAAAAATTCCACCTAACCAAAGAATTTATTGGCAATAAGAAATCTGTGTGCCACTTGAAAATCTATTTCCTAAGAGAAATATTAAATAATGCTTCCATTTGTATTTTGGATTTATTTTTCTGATCAAGTTTAAAAGTAGGACACCAATATCTGCGCTGTTTTTTTTTTTTTTTTTTCTCTTGGTGAGGTTGAGAAATCCATTTCAAATGTTCATGTAATTGTGAATACTGGACAATTACAATAAGCCGTACTCTTAGCTTTTATTTAAAAAAAATTGCTCTTATGGTACCATGTTAAGAATAAAACAAGTCCATTTCTTACAACTGAGAATATTTTGATACACTTTTCAATCTAAAGGTGGATATAATGCCTTCAAAAAATATTGTCACAAATCTTTATCTCCTGACTTTCAAAAAATATACTCATCACATAGAAGCTCAGAATACAATTTTCAAGAAAAAATCCTTTTCTTACTTGTAAGGTCACATTCAACACTCTACTGAGAACAAAACAGGTAGCAATCATTTAATGATTAATCATTTACTCAAACAATTAATCAAATCATCATTAAGTGATTGAATTTCCACAGACTGTTATAAAATTGACTAATTGGTTTTGCCACATTCCACTTACTTGGTATAATTCTTAATACTGTGGTGAGGAGAAATGAATTACAGGGAAGTTTTCACAGATGGTAAAAAAATAGCCTGTAGCAAAATACACAACAGAAGTCATATAAGCAAAAATGTAGTTCACTTCTGAGACTCAAGAATACAATGGCACCAGGTCTTTAATTAACTGGAAAATTATATGGAAATAATTCAAGTATAAATAAGCTTTTGGATATACTGTATAAACACTAAAAATTGATAAATATATATGTGTCATATTTCTCTGAAATAAACTTACCTTCTAAAGCTATAGCTATATTTTAACACCAAAACAGGAATATAAATCAGCCTACTTTATTCAGCCATAATGAAAGCAAATAGAATGAAAGCAAACCAAATCAGACTTCAAACTGTTTAAGTCCTTATAGATTATCCAACAATATAAGAACAATGACCACTTACTGAGCACCAATCACATAACAGGTTGTGCACCTACTTTATCTTATTTAATCCTATAACATGATAAATGTACAACAGTCTCTCAAAATTATTTACCCCTTGTTATTGATGAGGAAACTGAAGCATAGTAAGATTAAATAAAGACAATCTTAATAACTGGTAGAGTTGGAATTTGAATAAAGATCAAATTTTAAAGCACATGCTTTGAAAACAAATAGGGAAATAAAGAGATCACCCCAATTCAAGTAACAGATTAGTGTCAGAATCAGAACTACCTCTTCCATTTCAGGTTAGTGTTCCTTCACTGTAGAAATGGGCAAGTAAGGAATGTCAGAAAAAGATATTGAAGTTTTCTCCGCCAGCTTTACATGCTGCTTTTCTTACCATCAAAGCAATATATATAGCAGGTAGAACTTGGTACCATTAGTGAGACCATCTCATTTCTAATGATAAGTGTACATACTGTCTGCTGCTTCACTAGGTTCTGGGTGTATTAATTAGCACTACAGGTGATGTGATAACACAGTATTAAGACAGTGCTTTTTAGTTTACTGAACATTTCTCTATCTTATTTTACTGATGAGGAAACAGATTCAGGGAAAGTCAAGTCATCTAAGTTGCAGAACCAGAGATGAAAAAGCATGCCTTCTGAGTTCTGAACAACTAATTCTGTGTAAGTAATTTTCATTGCTAATCACTATTACCAGTAAGTTACATCTTGGTTCCAGTTCTTACTTAGCCACCAACGGGAGGAAGGGAAGGAAATCACCCAAAGAAACAGACAACAGTGAGATTTATAGAAATATCTATTATATCTATCTATCTATCTATCTATCTATCTATCTATCTATCTATCATGCCTCACCTACCACAAACAGCATTCCTTGAACCCTTCCCAGTCAAGTGCCTTAAAAAATCAAAAATTTCCCATTATGTAATAAACTAAAATTTCAAGACTTATTCCTAATACCTCTTCTGTATGCTTCTAAAATTTAAAAAGCCCAGAGCATCACACTTCATGTTTTAAATGCTCTAAAGCTGTCAGCCAAACATTACAGTATCTTCTTGCAATTTCAGAATACACTTCAAATTCTTTCCAACCAGAAGAATGAAAAAGTAAGGAAAGGAAACCAAGCATGGCATTAAAATTGATGTTGCAAGCTGGCATGGATTCAGGTGAGAGGAATAGGATCAGCTTGATCAGGAAAGGTCTGACTCCTACTCAGGGCTGAGCAATATCCAAACATTTATCAGACCCCCCGCTTTGGCAGGATGCTAAGATGCCTACTCAAGACCAAAAATGCTATCCATCCTTCATTTCAGCAAATATTCTTATGGACTTTTTGTATACATAACTACCCTGATGAAGAAGTTTGGCTTTTTACTCAGAGATGTCACATAAACATTTGCTCACTAGTCTTCCTCTCATGGGTAAGATTCTGAATCACATGCAACTTATCATTCACTCCCTCTTCCCCACTTAAACTGCACATGTAATACATGTCACTGCAGGAAAATTAAGAAAAGGTTTAGAAACCAAGTTAATTAAATCACCTAGAATCTATTCACCCAGAAAAACCATTAGCATTTTGGGGTATAGACATCTAGGCATTTCCCTATGTTGAGGTATATATACCTTAACATTTTACATTTTTGTAAAAATGTATATGTTTCATGTTTGACACATGAAACAATTTTTTTTAAAAGCAACTTACAAAATACATATCAGCCTCTTTCCACCTGTCATTTTTTTTCAATAAGAATGTACAAAACACCACATTAACAGGCAGTTAGTACTTGCATCAAAAAGATCAACATTTTAAGGTCTTTCACTCAGTGTAAATATTCTCTAGCAGATACAGAAATAAGGCAAGTATTTACAATCAAAAGCTCTATTTTTACAACAGCATTTTAACAGCAAGTTCTTTTCTAGCCTCATTTCAAAATAAGTATATACGCTCCAGATGTTAAAAGAATTGAAACATAAAAATGTTTCGGGAGAGTCTTTGAACTAGAACCAACTGTGTGCCCAACTTGAGTGTCTTCCCTGAAATACAAATTTTTATCTTTGTAAAGAGATAAACTGCTTCAAATTACTTGCGTCCCAGGTTATGCTGAAAAAGAAAACCAAAGGGGTGTATAAGCACCCTAACGAGGGGCCGAGGCCACCGCCCTGAGACTGGAGCGCCAGAACCAACGCCTGCTTTCTGCGGCTGTGGCTCGGGGCGAACAAGGGATGCGCCGCCAGAGGGTCTCGAAGCCGCCCCGCACGACCGGGGGCGGGAGCCCAGCCGCCGTAGGACACGACTGTCGGAGGGGCCGCGCAGGAGCCTCCGGGACCCAGCCGCCTCCACGCCCGTGCCACGCGCCAGGCCCACAGGGGCCGGGTGACCAGCGGGGACTCCCAAACCCCGGCCCCAAAGGCGCCATAAGGAAAAGAGCGGCAGGGGGCCTAGGCGTCCTCCCCGGGAGGGGGAACTGCCTTCGGGATGGGGGAGGGGCCGGCATCCCGCCATAAAACGGAGGCAGGGTTTCAGTTTAAAAGACGCCGTCCGGTCTTCCATGTCCTCTCGCGTGGGAGGCTGCGCCCGCACACCGCCGGCCCGCTCTTCCCTCACACTCACCGGGACCCCAGGGCCTGTCCGGCCAGCCCAGGCGCAGCTCCGAGGCGGCGGCGGCCAAGGCGCCCGAGCGCGGGAGGAGGGGCCGCGCCACTGTGGCCCTCGCGCTCCCGGGCGCTCCTGCGGGGCAGCCCCTCTCCCTCCCGCGCGCCTCACGCCCTGCCCGCCAGGCCCTAGGCCCAGGCTTGGCTGCCGCACTCACCGCCTCGCTCCGCGCCTGCGCCGCGCACCTCAGGGGCCCGCCGACTAGGCGGGGAGGTGACTAGGTGAGAGTGAGAGGGGGGAGGGCGGGGGGGGGGGGGGATCGGGCTGCGAGGCCACGCCGCACTCCAGACTTGGGAGGGACCACCGGCCTTTAGCCCCGGGGGTGGCCCATCGGCCCGCGCCCCCTGCTGGCACCTCTGCGCCGCCGCAGGCTTCTTCCGGACGGGGTACCGCCCCTCCCATGCGGAGCGGGTGATTCCACTCCCTAGAATTGCTCCCGACGAGGCCACCAAGGGGACTTCCCCCCCGCCCCGGGCGGGCTTTCAGCCCTTTCTTCCGCCCCTAGAGAAGTGGGAGAAGCGCTGCGTGCCAGCGGCCCCTTTCCCACCCGGCTCCTCCAGGGGGCGTGCTAGAGTGGTCTGGGACGGGTTAGGCGTGGCAAATGGCATTTCAACCCCCAGAGTGGCAGATGCTTGCTGCGTATGTAAAGGGAGACGGCAGAGTCACGGTTTTACCGAGGCCCCTTCAAAGAACTACGCAGGGCTGTGAGGCCCCTTCAAAGAACTACGCAGGGCTGTGATGCTGTTTACCAGGGCAAGAAGGTGAAAATCTTCAAGATCGATGAGTCGTTACTAGGCTTCAGTGGGAAGCCTTGATTCAAGAAATCCCGGTGGAATGAATGTGAAATAATGGGGGATTGGATTTGATTATTTAATTCTTTTTCCGATTGTGAGCTTCTAGGAGCAGATGTAGAGAGGATTAAATTGAACAAGCATAAGTAAATTTGTGAACACGGTTTCATAAATGATCTCTGTACAAGTGTGGTCATATGTTTAATCTTTAATAGTAAATTGAAGTTGTCAGTCCCAATTTACAAATTAGAAAAGCAAAGGACTAGACACTAGATTTTATTCATTTTTGTAACCTCAGCACCCGGGTTACAATAATTGTTAAGTAGATGAATGAGGCCCATGTGGATTATCACATGCTCAAGGTCACTCGGATAGTTAGGGCCGCAATCTGTGTCTTTTCATCCATGGCCATTGTGCTTTTTCTGATTACCACATGCTACCCAACCAAACGCTGGAGAGTAATAATCACAGACCTTACTCCGATCCCTCCAGCTGTATCCCAGAAGATAAAGCCTGATTTTAAAGAGACAGTTTGTGAGGCTCAATTTTTATGACCTCAACTTTTAAGTGTATACTCAGCCCAAATAAGTGAATGTTTACGAATGCAGCCGTGGCCTGAATAAAGTAAGAAGAGATTTAGTGGTATCTTTTAATCCTAGTATAGTTAGTACCTGCCACCGAATAGGGAATGGACACGTTTGTTGAATTTATGAAGAACAGTATGCCTCTTTCTCTCCTCTGGCTGGGCTGTTTCCGGATGTGACACAGTGGAAGCCACAAGGGGGTGGTATGGGACCATTTTAAGTTACTGTTTTGCTCTCGCTTAGCCTTGTGCCAAACGAAATCATTACATTTTAGGCTGAAGTTTTATTTCAAAACATTTTGCAGTAAGAGAACCCCCCCCCCCCACCCCCCCACCCCCACTTCAGCGCATTACTTAAGCAAACAAACAAACCCACATGATTTTCCCTTAACCAGAGAAGTAAATAAGAGCATCACAATGTTTACATGTCCTTTAGCATAATCACAAGGCAGAGGCTACTTGATGTTCTTTGATTAGCTGGAGTATGTTTTCCAGTTTCATTTTTTGCCTCTCCCTTTTCCGCTCCTTCCTCTTAAAGGGAGGGTGGTGGCGGCAGGGATGAAACCCTCAGATCTCAAAAAAGTACCAAGTTGTAGAGTTTGCGATCTATAATTTTGACTAAAGGGCTATTGAATCATCCTTTCTTCCAACTTTTTAAAATCACATTTGTAGCACAGCTTAATTTTTTCCTGATTAGAAAAGGCATACATCTTTATTCCATAATAGAGACAATAGAAAGGTATGAGTAACAAAAGGAAAAGGTATCATAATCCTACAACCCAGAGCTAACCAATGGTAACATTTTGCTCAAGAGCTGTACATTTTTTAAAACTCTATATCCATCTAGAATTTGTTTTAAAAATTTGGATATTATTGTTTATGTTATTCTATAACAGCTTTTCCCCCCACTCAAATATGGCATGAATATTTTTTATGCTATTAATGTTAATGGCACCTTGAAATTCTACTATAAGCAACCATACAGTTAAATAGTGGATGGTTAGGTTGTTTCTATCTTAAAAAATGCTTGCTAATTTGCTAAATAAAATACAGTATTCCGTTTTAATTTATATATATATTTTTTGTGAACTTGAATATATTCTCGTGTTTATTGGCCATTTGTATTTCTCTTGAGAATTTGCAGTTGGTATTCTGTGTCCATTTTTCTATAGGCTATTTATCTTTTTAAAGAAAATGGAAATTTTTACTTTTATCTGAGATATATATTGCATATATTTCTTTCTAGTTTGTTGTTTGCTTTTCAATTTTGTTAATGGTGCAAATGTTTTAAACTGTTGTGAAATCGTGTCTATTAATCTTTTCCTTTACAGATTCTATTATTGGCCTTATGCTGAAATAAACTTTTCTTCTATCCAATATCTAGTTGCATTTTTTACTTTAGCTTTTTAGTTTGTAATTTATTTTGGGGTGTGAGATGAAGAGAACTCTCTCACCCTCTTTCTGTCATAATACTTTTTTCGCATTTCTCTCCATCTTGGATAGCAGCCTGAAATTAAATTTGTAAGAGTAGCTTCATCTGATGCTCAATTAACTTCTTAAGGCATTCGTTTTCAAACTTTAATTGCATCAGAATCACTAGCAGGTCTTGTCATACTATAAATTTCTGTGCACTAGCCCCAGTTTCTCACTGGATAAATCTGGGCTGGAGCTGAGTGCTGCTGATGTTGTTGACCTTAGGATCATGCTTTGAGAGCCACTATCCTAAGGCTTTCCCCGCCCAACCCCATCCTAGCAAATAGGCTTTTCACTCTTCCACAGACAGGCTCTAGCTTTTCTTGCCTGTGTGGTTCAGGATGTGGTTCAGCAATTTCTTTACCTTGTTTGTGTCTGTAAGATCAAGCTCACAATTTATGTATTTTGTGAAATCTTTGACTTTCCCTAGCAGAGATATCTTATCACTCTTCAGAGACTCAACAGTATTTGGTACATTGGTCCACTTACACCAGAGATGCATTTACTGTGAAGGAAACAATGCTTAAGCCTCAAGTCCCCTCAGTTGCATGAATCTCTTCCAAAATGAGGTATTTGTAATTTTATATTCTTGTGTAATTTTGTATTTAAATTAAATCACATTTTGTATTTATAATTTTATATTCTTTTTCTTAATTTGGTTCCCCCAATTTGCATAAACTTCCTTTCTCACAAACATTGGCTTCACCCCTGTTTATCATATTGTTTCTCCACAGACTTTGAATTCTGGTTTTATTATATTCCAGTCTGCTCCATCTCCCTGCTTAGCAGTGTCTTGCATAGACCCTTATTCATTTTTAATTAAAAAAAGTGTTTTATTTTTGTATGTTAACCAGCTTGGATCTAAATTAAAAAAATAAAGTAAATGTTTTCTTTTTTTAAAAATATTTATTTATGGGGTGCCTGGGTGGCTCAGTCGGTTAAGCATCTGACGTTGGCTCAGTTTGTGGGTTCGAGCCCCGCGTCGGGCTGAATGCTGACACCTCAAAGCCTGGGGCCTGCTTTGGATTGTGTCTCCTTCTCTCTCTGCCTCTCCCCTGCTCATGCTCTGTCTCCCAAAAATAAATAAATGTTAAAAAAAATTAAAAAAATATTTATTTATTTTTGAGAGAGTAGGGAGGGGCAGAGAGAGAGGGAGACAGAGAATCTGAAGCAGGCTCTGTACCATCAATGCAGAGCCCAATGTGGGGCATGAACCCATGAACTGTGAGATCATGACCTGAGCAGAAGTCAAATGCTTAACCGACTAAGCCACCCAAGTGCCCAACTCATTCATTTTTTAGGTAAAATATTCACTGCACATATACCTTGGGTCCAGCACTATACTAGGTCCTAGGGATATAGTGTGATCCGGATAGACATATGCTTGCCTTGCTGTTCCTTATAGTACAGTAGGGAAGATAGGCAATTAGATGGCACTAGAATGTGATGACTAAACTTATATAAAGTAAGTGAAAAATGTTATGGGACCATATGGCAGGTTGCCTTACTTGGTCTAAAAGGATGGGGCAGGTAGAGAATCTAGGTATTCAACTTATTGTCCTGGCCACCTAGCTTGCTGATGCTAGTGCAGACCTGACTGAGTGACATACTTATGACTCAGACATGAGGCAGCTGCATGCCATAGCCTAGCGTCAGGGACCTTACATCCCCAATAGAGACAACTGGACTCCATAATTTTGAACCACTGAGACAGAGGTCCTCTAAACAGCCAGCCCAGTGCTTTTTTTGTGTAAGTTTACTTATTTTTGAGAGACAGAGAGAATGCTAGTGTGAGAGGGGCAGAGAGAGAGGGAAACACAGAATCCAAAGTAGGTTCCAGGCTCTGAGCTGCCAGCACAGAGCCCAACCCAGGGCCTGAACTCACCAACCATGAGATCATGACCTGAGCTGAAGTTGGACACTCAACTGACTGAGCCATCAAGGCGCCCCAGCCCAATGCTTTCAAAACCAGCAACCAGATGTACGTAGTCAGCCCACTCACACTCTGCTTCCTTAAAATGGAACAGAGACAGTCTTTTAGCTTTAAAAGACACTCCATCTTCCCTTCCCTGAACCTTATCACTGAGAGTCTACCTAGACTGTATTCTGGATCAAGTTCTCTGCTTGGCTATCAAACTTTTCCACTCAGTGCTGAATCTTCAACTGCTATTAGTCTTTATTTTTTCTTTAATGGAATGAACAAATTAATGAATGATAAAATCTGACTAGACTTCCTTATTATAATATTAATAATAACTTGTATACTGTACAGCACTTTTTATTTTCTAGAGTACTGACTTTACAGCATCTGGGAATGAAGGTCAAGAGTTGTATCCATTTGATAGATTTAAACTCAGACATATATACCTGCAAAGATCTGAAGACTGAACCATATTAAGGGAGATTGAGATTAATAGATGACAAAGAGGAAGCATTTTCCCAGTAAATAGGTATATTTGTTGTCCCGAGGAAGAAAACTCATTGATTGTATAGATTTGCGGAAGGTGTTACTATTGTTGCACAATATCCAATGTCTGGTGCTCTCTGCTTTCAGGCATACAGGAGATTATACTCCCTGCCCTGTTTAAAGTTAGGTAGAACCACATGATGTGCATTGGCCATTGAGATGTCTGTACAAGTGTTATGTGTTACTTCTAGGTGGAAGCATTTCATTTCTAGCACTTGCTTCCCTAGCCTCCCCTTCCTCTGACTGAAGAGCTATCAGCACTCATAACAGACATGACATGAACAAGAAATTTTGTTGTATGAAATTGATAAGCTTTGGGATTTTTATTGAAGAATCACTAATTCATCAATAATCATTGACTGATATACGGGCTGAATTTATACATTCCCTTCATTGTGGTCTGAGGCCAAAGAACAGAGTGCATTAAAATCTGTATTCCATTAGAGTGTCTTTGGACTTTAAGTTCAATTATTTATTCAATTAACAAGCATTTATGAAAGCCTACCATTTGTAAGATAACAATAGTAGCCACTGTGGAGGGGAAAAAACAAAACTATGTTTTTGATTACTTTTATGGCAGTCTTACCAGGTCACACTGAAAATCCATGTAAATCTATTAGAACTATAATTTTCTTGTAGTATTTTCATGTAGCACTTCTCACATTTCACACCAAGTGGTGATATACCAAATGATAACCATGGGGGCTGCTTTTGACGATTGGGAATATCCAGATGACTTACCTGTTTCAAACTTTGACTAGCCCAAAATGAATAGCATTGCTTTCCTTGTTGGCAATGGGAGTCAAAAAATTGAAGGCATAATTATTCATTATGAATGCTAATCACCATAAAATACCACTTCTGGGAGGGGGTAGATAGGAGCTCTGTGGCATCTTCCCAAGTGGACTATATGCTTTGTGAAGGTAAGAAATGAGTCTGCCTTGTTGAATGTAGATCCTGAAGCCTAGCACAATGTTGACACAGAGTAATCACTTAATATTTATTGTGTGAATGAAGGAAAAAAGGAAAGGATGCCTGAAATCTGTACCACAGGTAAATATTGGTAAAATGTTTAGCTCATTTTGTGTGTTCAAACTATGTTTAATAGTAAAAATTTACTTAGTACCATTCCTTCTCATTTTAAGCTTTCCTCCAAAATGTGTTTTGAAATGTGAAATTCATTCTGAAATAGAAAAATTGATATGGATCCTTAAGAGAGGGTAACATCGAAGCAAGTTTAGCTTAGTGACTCCATGAAATGTAATAACATTGGTATCATTGAAGTCCCAGAAGAAGAAGAGAGAGAAAATGGAGTTTATTTGAGGAAATTATAGCTGAAAACTTCCCTAATCTGGGGAAGGAAACAGACTTCCAAATCCAGGAGGCAGAGAGAACTGCCATCAAAATCAACAAAACCAGGCCAACACCAAGACATATTGTAATCAAAATTGCAAAATACAGAGATAAAAAAAATCCTAAAAGCAGCAAGGCAAAAGAAGTCCCTAACTTATAAGGGAAGAAGCACATCTCTACTCGGAAACATGGCAGGCCAGAAGGAAGTGGCATGATATATTCAATGTGCCGAATGGGAAAAAAATGCAGCCAAGAATACTTTATCCAGCATGGCTATCATTCAGAATAGGAGAGATAAAGAGTTTTCCAGACAAAAACTGAAGGAGTTCATGACCACTAAATCAGCCCTGCAAGAAATATTATAGGGGACTCTTTAAGTGGGAAAGAAAGACCCAAAGCAACAAAGACTAGAAAGGAACTGAGAAAATCTCCAGAAACATTGACTTTACTGGTAATACGATGGCACTAAATTTATATCTAGCAAGAATCAGTCTGAATGTAAATGGACTAAATGCCCCAATTGAAAGACATAGGGTATCAGAATGGATAAAAAAGCAAGAAAGATGTATCTATATGCTGCCTGCAAGAGACTCATTTTCAACCTAAAGACACCTGCAGATTGAAAGTGGGGGAATGGAGAACAATTTATCATGCTAATGGATGTCAAAAGAAAGCTGGAGTAGCCATACTTATATCAGATAAACTAGATTTAAAATTTGTTTTTTAACGTTTATTTATTTTTGAGACAGAGAGAGAGAGCATGAACAGGGGAGGGTCAGAGAAAGAGGGAGACACAGAATCTGAAACAGGCTCCAGGCTCTGAGCTGTCAGCAGAGCCCGACGCAGGGCTCGAACCCACGGACCGTGAGATCATGACCTGAGCCGAAGTCAGACGCTTAACTGACTGAGCCACCCAGGCGCCCCAAGATAAACTAGATTTTAAACCAAAGACTGTAACAAGAGATGAAGAAGACCACTTTATCATAATAAAGGTATTTATCCAACAAGAAGACCTAACGATTGTAAATATTTATGCCTCCAACTTAGAATAGCTAAATATGTAAAATGATTAATAACAAACAAATAAATTAATTGATAATAATACAGTAATAGTAGGGGACTATAATACCCCACCTATATCAATGGACAGATAATCTAAGCAGAAAACCAACAAGGAAACAATGACTTTGAATGACACACTGGACCAGATGGACTTAACAGATATTCAGAGCATTTCATCCTAACGCAGCAAAATACACATTCTTTTCATGTGCACATGGGATATTCTGCAGAATAGATCACATACTGGGTCACAAGCCAGACCTCAACAAATACAGAAAGATTGAGATCATACCATGCATATTTTCCAACCACAATGAAATTTTGAAATCAAAACCACACACACACACACAAAGTTTGGAAAGACCACAAATACATGGAGGTTGAAGAACATCCTACTAAAGAATGAATGCATTAACCAGGAAACTAAAGAAGAAATAAAAAAAAATACATAGAAGCAAATAAATATGAAATCATGACAAGTCTAAAACCTTTGAGATGCAGCAAAAGCAGTCATAAGAGGGAAGTATATAGCAATACAGGTCTACCTGAAGAAGCAAGAAAAATCTCAAATATACAACCTAACCTTACACTTAAAGGAAATAGAAAAAGAACAGCAAATGAAGCCTAAAGCCAGCAGAAGAAGGGAAATAATAAATATTACAGCAGAAAAAAATGATATAGAAATTAAAAAAAAAACACCAAAAAACCGAGTAGAACAGATCAATGAAACTAGGAGCTGGTTCTTTGAAAAAATTAATAAAGTTGATAACCCCCTATCCAGACTTATCAAAAAGAAGAGAGAAAGGACCCAAATAAATAAAATCATGAATGAGACAGAAGAGATGACAACCAATACTACAGAAATACAAACAATTAGAATATTATAAAAATTATAATGCTAATAGTAATCTGGAAGAAATGGATAAAGCTAGAAACATATAAACTACAAAAACTGAAACAGGAAGAAATAGGGAATTTGAACAGACTGAAAACCAGCAAAGAAATTGAATCAATAATAAAAAATCTCCCAACAAACAAAAGTCCAGGGCCAGGTGGCTTCCTAGGGGAATTCTATCAAACATTTAAAAGAGTTAATACCTATTCTTCTTAAACTGTTCTGAAAAATAGAAATGGAAGGAAAACCTCCCAAATTATTCTACAGTGTCAGCATTACCTTGATTTAAAAACCATACAAAGACTGCACTAAAAAGGAGAATTACAGGCCAATATCCATGATGAAAATGGATGTAAAAATTCTCAACAAAATACTGGCATATCAAATCCAACAGTACATTAAAAGAATCATTCACCAAAATCAAATGGGGTTTATTCCTGGGTTGCAAGCGTGGTTCAATATTCACAAATCAATAGACATGATACACCACATTAATAAAAGAAAAGAACCACAGGATCCTGTCAATAGATCCAGAAAGCATCTAACAAAGTATAGCATTCATTTTTCCCCCAACATTTTGTATCTTTAATAACATACACAATGGTTACCAACCATATTCATAATGAAAGTTATTCATAAAATATACCTAAAAATAACATTTCCCCACTTTTTGGTGTGAAAATGTTGAGAATGTCCCAGTGGTGGGTGGGGGTGGGTTGAGTAGGAAGATGGGGTTGGAATAGGGGGCCCTTGATTCCCTACAGCCTGAACCCCCATATCCCCTCCCTCCACCTGGGCTCCAGCACAACTCTTCAGCAGGAATAGAGAGACCAGAGGGTCTGTATGCCTCCATGGCTGGGACAAATCTCTGGGTTATGATATAGTGTTCCACTTAAGTGAGGTCATGACAGAGTAGAGGGTGGGGAAAGGATGAAAGAAAAGAGGGTGGGGAAAGAAACCAAAAGCCAAATAATCCTTTCCCTTATTCTTTTCCCCCATGTCTTTCAGCAAGAAGACCTGGGAGTGGACAAGGGTGTGTATTGGTTGTGGGAAGGGGATGTTAAGGCAACAGATTTCCTGACCTCACTTGCTGCCCTAGTTTCTGGCCTTCAACCTTTGCATCTGGAGAGCCAGGGCTGGGGGAGGGGCGGGAAGTGGGGAAGGTCTAGGGGGTCTGGAGGAGGGTCTTGCTTTACCCTTTCCCCTCGTAAAATTTAGGCTCCCCTGCCACTTTCTTGGCTCAGAGAGAGGCCTGGGGATTCTAAAAATGAGAGGGAATGATAAGAGAGATAAACCATTAAGAACTATATAAATATGCATCTTAAATAGGCCAAAGAAATTAATTGTAGAGAACCTCTGATATAAACAGGGCAGAAAGGAAGTGAGGGAACGGAGGGTGGCTCCTGTCCTCCGGGAATGATGGGAATGGGGAAGGAGAAGAAAGTGGCGAGGAGAGAGAAAGAGGCTCCTCCCCTCATCCACCACCTTCTCCTCAGCTCCTCTCAAATAACATCCAGGAGAGCAGGTTATCTACCCCACTTCTCTCTCTGCAAATGTCAGGTGGTTCTGAGCAGGCCCCACAAGATAGGAGGAAGCTACTCCCTTGGGAGGAGCAGGGGTGGGGCGGGGCCAGGTTGGGGATGAAGGAGGGAAGGAGGGGCAGTTGGGCTGGCTGGTCCCTGCCCCCTTTATCCTGGTTGCTCCCTACTTACCTGAGCCTCCACAGAGATCCCTCATTGAGCCTGGGAGTGAGCAAGGCATGTGCCAATGTTAAACAAAAGTTAAAAGGGTGAGAGGGTAGAGAATTACTAGCATGTATAGCTGAGCCAGCTCACCTTCTCACTGTCATGGAGAAGCCCTTTGGGGGTTAGCCCTCCCCCCCTCCACCACCACCCAGGGAAGCTGTGCGTGCGCTGGGCTCTGGGTCCCATCAGATGGTGGAGGTTTTGTCTGTCCCATCTGTGGTAGGAAAGAGAGGAAGGGAGGAAGATCAGGAACTGGTGGGAGGCCCAAGATAAGGTAGCCTGTCATCCCAGTCATGTCCTCCCTGGAGGCTGGGCTCCCCTGGGGACCCCTCAGGATCCTCTGAGTTGCTCATTTCAGAAGTGGAAATGATCCTGGGTAGGTGGGAGCTGGGTCAGGGAAAGAGGAAATGCTCACCACCCAAGGTGTGTTCTATCATGCTCAGACAAAAAGACTTCAGAGTGATCAGGCCCAGGGACCATGAGAATGGCCTGGGGTGAGAAATGGACAGGGAGAGAATGGGTGCTCTGCACAGAGCTGCGGCTCTGGCTAGACATGTTGTTGCTGCCTCTGGAGTTGGCAAACCACAGGTTCTGTGGGCTCTGACTCCCAAGGCTGGGGCTAGTGTGGGCATGTCGGGGAAAGATGCCCCCAATGCCTGAAGGGCTCAGACGGCCCATCCTGCCAGGCGGGAAGGCCTGGGGAGGCATGGGGAACCACTGCTGGGTCCCCCCCCCCCCCCCGCCATCCCCATCCACACAGACCCAGGTACAGGAAGTGAGTTGGAGCCGAATGCCCAGCCTTTCTGCTGCTGGTAGTTCTGCATCTCTAATGCTGCTTTGTGTGGGACCATGCTGAGGAACTTCAGCACTTGCTGTTTCTAAGACAGCAGCTGTTTCTTCTGCATCTCCGTGAATGCCTCATGAGTCAGGCACTTTTCAGTGAGCTGGAGGTAACTGGTGATGTTCTCCTGGTCTGGTTGGGACACCAAGAGCCGGGTGCACACTTTGCCCATCACTGGTATAAACTGGCTGGGGATGTCTCCATTGCCAATGGGAGCCTTCGCTGGCTCACTGCCATCAGTGGGAGCTGGAGTATAGCTCTTTTTATTCTTGATAAAAACCCTCAACAAAGTAGGGATAGAGGGAACATACCTCAACATCATAAAGTCCATATACAAAAGACCCACAGCTAATACCATCCTCAATGGGGAAAAACTGAGAGTTTATCCTCTATGGTCGAGAACAAGGCAGGGATGTCCACTCTCACCACTGTTATTTAACATAGTCTTGAAATTCCTAGCCCCAGCAATGAGACAACAAAAAGAAATATAAGGCATGGATATATAAAGCATGGAAATATAAAGCATGGAAGAAGTCAAACTTGACTATTTGCAGATGACATGATACTCTATCTAGAGAACCCAAAAGACTCCACCAAAAACCAGCCAGAACTGGGGCACCTGCGTGGCTCAGTTGGATAAGCGTCCGACTTCGGCTCAGGCCATAATCTCATGGTTCGTTGGTTTGAGCCCCGCGTCAGGCTCTGTGTTGACCACTCACAGCCTGGATCTTGCTTCGTATTCTGTGTATCCCTCCATCTCTCTCTCTCTGCCCCTCTCTCTCAAAAATAAATAAACATTAAAAAAAAAAAAAAACCCATCCAGAACCGATATACGATTTTAGCAAAGTCATTGTACAGAAATCTGTTGCATTTCTATATACCAATAATGAAACAGCAGACAGAGACATCAAGGAATTGATCCCTTTTACAATTGTAATTACAATTACAATTCCAAAACCTATATAAGACATCTAGCAATAAACCTAACCAAAGAGGTAAAAGATCTATATACTCCGAAAACTATAGAAAACTTATGAAAGAGATTGAAGAGGACACAAATAAACGGAAAAACATTCCATGCTCATGGATTGGAAGAACAAACATTGTTAAAGTGTCTATACTACCCAAAGCAATCTACACATTTAATAAAATCCTTATCAAAATATCACCAGCATTTTTCACAGAGCTGGAGTAAACAATCCTAAAATTTATATGTAACCACAAAAGACCCCGAATAGAAAAAGCAATCTTGAAAAAGCAAAACAAAGCTGGAGGCATCACAATTCTGGACCTCAAGCTATATTACAAAGCTGAAGTGATCAAGACAGTACGGTACGGGCACAAAAACAAATACATAGGTCAGTGGGACATAATAGAAAATTCAGAAATGGACCCACAACTCTCTAGTCAACTAATCTTTGGCAAAGCAGGAAAGATTATCCAATGGAAAAAGGTCAGTCTCTTTAACAAATGGTGTTGGGAACAACTGGACAGCAACGTACAGAAGAATGAAACTGGATCACTTTCTTACACCATACGCAAAAATAGATTCAAAATGGTGAAATACCTAAATGTGAGACAGAAAATCATCAAAATCCTAGAGGAGAACACAGGCAGCAACTGCTTTGGCATCAGCCATAGCAACTTACTAGACATGTCTCTCCAGGCAAGGGCAATGAAAGCAAACATTAACTGTTGGGACTTCATCAAGATAAAAAGTTTCTGCACTTTCACTTATTTTTTTTCAGAGAAAAAAAGTCAGAGAAAAGACAAATACCATATGATTTCACTTATACGTGGAATTTAAGAAACAAAATAGATGAAAATAGGGGAAAGGGAAAAAAAGAGACTCATCTATAGAGAACAAACTGAGTGTTGCTGGAGGGAAGGTGGGTGGAAGTGAATGATGGGTATTAAGGAGGGCACTTGTGCTGAGCACTGGGTGTTATATGTAAGTGATGAATAACTAAATTCTACTCCTGAAACTAATATTACACTATATGCTAAATAACTAGAATTTAAATAAAAACTTGAAACATTAAAAAAAAAGAATTTTTAAAGAGATTACGTCATTGATTTGTTCATAAAAATGATGAGGTTTGATATATTCAAAGGGTAGTTTATTTGGATGAGAATCTCACTTAAATTTATTTTTTCCATTTCTTTTAAAGATTTTTTTTGATGTTTATTTTTGAGAGAGACAGACAGAATGTGAGTGGGTTGGGGCAGAGAGACAGGGAGGCACAGAATCTGAAGCAGGCTGCAGGCTCCGAGCTGTCAGCACAGAGCCCAACGCGGGGCTCGAACTCATGAGCTGTGAGATCATGACCTGAGTTGAAGTTGGACGCTCAACCGACTGAGCCACCCAGGTGCCCCTATTTTCTCCATTTCTAAAAAAAATGTTTATTTATTTATTTTGAGAGAGATAGAACTAGCAGGGGAGGTGCAGAGAGAGTGGGAGACAGATAATTCCAAGCAGGCTCTGCGTTGTCAGCGTGGAGCCCTATGAGGGCTTGAAATCACAAACTGTGAGATCATGACCTGAGCTGAAATCAAGAGTAGGTTGTTTAACTGAGCCACCCAGGACCCCCTATTTTTTCTATTTTTTTAAATAAAAAATTTTAAATGTTTACTTATTTATTTTGAAAGAAAGGGGGAACACAAGTGGGGAAGGGCAGAGAGAGAGAGAGAGAGAGAGGGAGAGAGGGAGAGAATCCCAAGCAGGCTCCATGCTCTCAGTGCAGAGCCCAATGTGGGGCTCCATCTCACAAACCATGAGATCATGACCTAAGCCAAAGTCGGATGCTTAACTAAGTGAGTTATCTAGGCGCCCCTATTTTTTCCATTTTTAATCTGCATGCTCTTTGGGTATTTTTCATAGCTTTTATAAACTTTTTCAAACGTACATTACAGAGAATAATCAATGAACCCTCATATACTCAGCATACCATTTTCAGTAATTATCAAGCCATACTTTACTTGCTTTATCATTTCTTTTTCCTTTTGCTCTCCCACCCTCCCTTACTTCCTTTTATCCTTTTCTCACTTGTCTCAAGCATTTTAAGAAGATCATAGGTCATTTCAGTCCTATGTAATTTTCTATAGAATGTGGGCATTTTCACACCTAATAAAAAGAACATTAATTCCTCAGTATCATCAAAGACACAAATTTCTGTTCTCCTAAATATCATTTTTCAGTTGGTTTGTTCAAAAACAAGATCCAATAAAGCCCATAATGAAAACTAGTTGTCATGTTTATATAGTCTCAATTAAGTCAGAGAAATCCCCTTCCCACATTTTTCATATCATTGATTTATGAAAGATGAATTTTTTACTTTCATATATTCAAAATTTGTTACAAACAGAACTCCAAAGATTTGTACTTTAAGGAATATTTCCAGCTCTTAGTCTTTGCCAGTTTACAAAAAGCAGGAAGAATTTCAAAACACAATAACCAGTCTTATGGGGTGGGGATGTGGAGAGGGAATTACTCTGTTTCTATTAATTTATTTGGCTTCATGATATTAAGCAGAGAGGGAAATCTCATTTTTCAAGGAGAAACTAAACATTATTGAGTGCAGCATAAGTCATTCTGTCACATTTTCCTAGCTTATCACTATTAACCCTTCTTCCTTCTCTGGTTACTTCATTTTTACATCTATAAGGACCTCTGAAAATTAAAGGTTAAATGCAAATCAAGATAAATTGAGACTGAGATTTTCAGTTCCCTATCTTGCCTTCTTCCTTATGAACTAAATCCTGACTTGATGTGAGGCCAAAATGTATTTTACAGACTTCCTTGAAGATAGAGGTAGTATTAAAATAGGTCTGGCCAATAAGAAGTAAGCACAGTTGGTTGTGAGGAGGAAGCAAGGAAACCTTTTAAAAAATGGAGACAAAACAGTTCACAGAGAAAGAAATAGAGATGGCCCTTAAATATATGAAAAAAATGCTCAAGTTAATCCATAATAATATAAACACAGATTAAAGCTATCCTGAGCTATCATTTCTCACTGTCAGATTGACATAAATCCAAAAAATTGAAAATGAACTCTTTCAGAGAGGTTTATGGGGAAACAGGTGATTTCATGAATGCAAAATGATACAACACCTGGGGGAAGATCTGGACAATACTAGCAAAATTACAGATAAATTTGCCATTCGATTGATACATCCCACTTCTTGAAATTTACACTTAAAACATACCAGCACAAATATGAAGTCACACATGCACAAGATGTGTGTGTGTGTGTGCATGCGTGCGTGTGTGTGTTAGCCTCTTCCTGAGTTTCTTAAATCATATTTGATTATTGAAGCAAAAATCATAACGTTATCTAATGTGGTGCACACTGTGTGTAAAGGAAATACATAAGATGACTCTTTTTAAAAAGTGGAGAGGGCAAAGGGACCTAAATGAAATAAGGTTTCTGCATTTCCCATGAAGTGGTAAAACATTCATACCAGTAAGGTATGGTAACTTGCATATGTATATTCTAATAAAAGAACAAATACTAAGAAATCCATACAATGTAATATACTAAAAGAACCCTTCAAATCAATCAAGATGGAATCCTATGTGTCTAATTAATCCATAGGAAGGTAGGAAAAGACGAATGAGATACAGAGGAAACAAACAGAAAACAAATAATAAAATGATGCTTAAGCCCTTACATATCAATAATTACTTTAAATGTGAGTGGTTTAAATATATCATTAAAAGATTGGCAGTATGGATTAAAATTTTTTTTGATCTAGTGTGAGGAAAATGGGTGAAAGGGAGATGGAGATATAAGCTTCCAGTTATGGAATAAGTAAGTCAAGGGGATAAAAGGCACAGCACAGGAAGTATAGTCAGTTGTATTTCAATAGTGTTGTATGGTGACAGAAGGTAGCTATACTTGTGGTGAGCATAGCATAATGCATAGAGATGTTGAATCATTATGTTGTGCATGTGAAACTAATGTAACATTGTGTGTCAACTATACTAAAATAAAATAAAATAAAATTTGATCCAACAGTATGCTGCTTATAAGAAACTCACTTCAAATTCAAAGGCATACGCATAGGCTGAAACTGAAAGAGAAAGTAAAATGACCAAAAAAATATTTATTTGATTATTTTGGTAAGCTTTTGCTAACATTATTTAGTGACATTTTGTTCGAAATTTTTATGGAGAGTGCAAATTCAAAATTGTTTTTATTTTCTGCCAAAGTCTTTGATCCATTTTTAAATTATTTTTTCCAGCTTTGTTGAGAGATAATTGATATATAATATTCTGTAAGGTTAATGTGTACAACATGATGATTTGCTATATGTATATGTCACAAAATGGCTGCCACGAGATGGTTAGCTAACACATCTATCACCTCACATAGTTACCATTTTTTTTTTTGCATGTAGCAAGCATTTTTAAGATCTATTCTCTTAGCAACTTTCAAGTATACAATACAGTATTGTTAACTGTAGTCACCATGCTGTACATTACATCACCAGAACTTATTTATTTTATCAGTGAAAATTTGTACTCTTTGACCGCCTTCACCTACTTCCCTCATCACCTCCCCACTGGTCCCTGGAAAGCACCAATTTATTCTCCATTTCTAGAAGTCTGTTTTTTGTTTTTTGTTTGTTTGTTTTTTTTTTTTTTAGATTCCACATACAAGTGAGATCATATAGTATTTATCTTTCTCTGTCTGACTTAACTTACTTTGCATAACACATTCAAAGGTCATCCATGTTGTCACAATAGCAGAAGTTCCTTCTTTTTTATGGCTGAATAATATTCCATTGTGTATATATACCACAGATTCTTTATCCATCATCCATTGATGGACACTTAAGTTGTTTCCATGTCTTGGCTTTTGTAAATAATGCTGCAGTGAACATAGTAGTGTAAATATCTCTTCAAGACAGTGATTTCATTTCCTTCAGATATATACAAAGAAGTGGAATTGTTGGATGATATGATAGCTCTATTTTTAACTTTTTGAGGAACCTCCACAGTGTTTTTAAATTTTTTTTAACGTTTATTTTTGAGACAGAGAGAGACAGAGCATGAACGGGGGAGGGGCAGAGAGAGAGGGAGACACAGAATCGGAAGCAGGCTCCAGGCTCTGAGCCATCAGCCCAGAGCCCGACGTGGGGCTCGAACCCACAGACCGTGAGATCGTGACCTGAGCTGAAGTCGGACGTTTAACCGACTGAGCCACCCAGGCGCCCCCTCCATAGTGTTTTTATAGTGGCTGCACCAATTTATATTCCCATGAGCAGTGTACAAGTGTTCCCATTTTTGTAAATACATGTAGCACTTGTTATCTTTTTTTTTGATAATAGCTATTCTAACAGGTGCAAAGTTATAGCTCTTTGTGGTTTTGACTTACATTTCACTGATAATTAGTGATGTTGAGCACATTTTCATATACTTTTTGGCCACTGTATATCTTTCTTTTGGAAAAATGTCTGTTCAGGTCTTTTGTCCATTTTCAAATCAGATTTTTTTTTCTATTGAGATGAGTTCCATATATATTTTGTAATATTAACCCCTTATTAGATAGAAGGGTTTGTAAAGATTTTCTCCCATTATATAGGTTTCCTTTCCATGTTGTTAGTATTTTCTTTTACTGTGCAGAAGTTTTTTAGTTTGATGTATTCCCACTTGTTTATTTTTGCTTTCATTGCTTAGTTTTGGTGTCATATAAAAAAATTGTCAAGATCAATGTGAAAGACTTTGCTACCTATGTTTTCTTCTAGTTTTATGCTTTCAGGGCTTACATTAAAGTTTTAATCCATTTAAAGTTAACTTTTGTGAGTGATGTAAAAAAGAGGTTTAGTTTCATTCTTTTGAATGTGAATAGCCAGTTTTCCCAGCACCATGTATCAAAGAGACTATTTTTTCCCTAGTGAGTATTCTTAGCTACCTTGTCAAATATTAGTTGATTATAAATGCATTGGCTTATTTCTGGGTTCTCAGTTGTGTTCTATTGGTCTTTGTGTCTGTTTTTATCTCAGTATCTGGTTTTTGTTTACATTTTCTTGAACTGCCATATTTTTTTTGTTTTTATTTTTAATTCCAATTAGTTAACATATAGTTTTATGTTAGTTTCAGGTGTACAATATAGTGATTCAACACTTCCACATATCATCCTATGCTCATCATGACAAGTGCACTCCTTAATCCCCAACACCTATTTAACCTATCTTCTCACCCTCTCCTCTCTGGTAACTATCAGTTTATTCTCTATAATTAAGAGCCTGTTTCTTGATTTGTTTTTTTCTTTCTCCCTTTTTTTCCCTCCTTGGCTTGTTTTGTTTCTTAAATTCCACATATGAATGAAATCATATGGTATTTTTCTTTCTCTGACTGACTTATTTGGCTTAGCATTATACTCTCTAGCTCCAGCCACGTCATTGAAAATGGCAAGATTTCATTATTTTTTATGGCTGAATAATATTCCATTGTGTATACCACATCTTCTTTATCCATTCATCAATTGATGGACACGTGGGTTGCTTCCATATTTTGGCTATTGTGAATAATGCTGCCATAAATATATAGGTGTATGTATCATTTGAATTACTGTTCTTGTATTCTTTGGATAAATACCCAGTAGGGAGATCTCTAGATCATGAGGTAGTTCTATTTTTAACTTTTTGAGGAACCGCCATACTGTTTTCCAGAGTGGCTGTACCAGGTTACATTCCCATCAACAGGGCACAAGTGTTCCTTTTTTCTCCATAGCCTCGCCAAAACCGTTGCTTCCTGGGTTGTTGATTTTAGCCATTCTGACAAGTGTGAAGTGATATCGCATTGTAGTTTTGATTTGCATTTCCCTGATGATAAATGATGATGAACATCTTTTCAGGTGTCTTTTGGCAATCTGGATGTCTTCTGTGGAGAAATGTCTGTTCATGTCTCCTGCCCATTTTTAAGTTGGATTATTTGTTTTCTGGGTGTTGAGTTTGATAAGTTCTTTATATGTCAGTAACAGTTTGATTACTATAGCTTTATGATATAGCTTGAAATCAGGAAGCATAATGCCTCCAGCTTTGTTCTTCTCTCTGAAGATTTCTGTGGATATTCAAGGCCTTCCTCCATACAAATTTAGGATTTTTTTTGATTTCTGTAAAAAAAAATTGCCATTAGAATTTTCTTAGGGATTGCATTGAGTCTATAGATGTAATAGATGGTTTAGGCAGTATAGACACTTTAACAATATTTTTCTGGTCCATGAGCACGAGTTATCTTTCCACTGATTTGTATCTTCTTTAATTTTTTTCATCAATGTCTTATAGTTTTCAGTGATCAGATTTTTTCATCTTCTTGGTTAAGTTTATTACTAAGTGTTTTATTATTTTTGATGCTATTGTGGATGGGATTGTTTTCCTTGTTTTTTCGGATTTTTCATTGTCAGTGTATAGTCTGACTAAATGTCAATTTTATCTTTTCAAAGAACCAACTCTTAACTCTCGTTAATCTTTTCTATTATTTTATTATTCTCTATCTCATTTATTTCTGCTCTAATGTTTAGTATTTCTTTCCTTATGCTAATTTTGGCTTAGTTTGTTCTTTTTATAGTGTCTTGAGGCACAGTGTTAGGTTGTTTGAGATCTTTTTCTTTTCTTTTTTTAAAGTAGTCTTCATGCCCAAGGTGGGGTTTGAAATCACAGTCTTGGGATCAGGATTTGGGAGGGGTGCCTGCGTGGCTCAGCTGGTTAAGCGTCTGACTTCAGCTGAGGTCATGATCTTGTGGTTCACGAGTTTGAGCCCTGTGTCAGGCTCTGTGCTGACAGCTCAGAGCCTGGAGCCTGCTTTGGGTTATGTGTCTCCTTCCCTCTCTGCCCCTTCCCCACTCATGCTCTGTCTCTCTTTTTCAAAAATAAATAAACATTAAAAAAAAAAAAGAGTTGGATGCTCTACTGACTGAGCCAGACAGGTGCTCCAAGATTTTCCTTTTCCTTAATGTAGGTATTTATAACTATAAACTTTTATCTTAGATTTGCTTTTGTTGCATCCCATAAGTTTTGGTATGTTGTGTTTCTATTTTTGTCTCAAGATATTTTTTAATCTCTTTTGATTTCTTCTTTGATCTACTGGTTGTTCAGGAATGTGTTGTTTAATATCAACATATTTGTGAATTTTCCAGCTTTCCTCCTGTTATGATTTCTAGTTTCATACCATTGTGGTCAGAAAAGATACTTCATGTAATTTTATCTTCTTAAATTTGTTGAGACTTGTTTTGTGACCTAATATATGGTCTATCCTAGAAGATGTTCCACTTGCACTTTGGAAAAATGTGTATTCTGCTGCTTTGGAATGAATGTTCTGTATATGTCTGCTAGGTCCATTTGGTCTATAGTGCTGTTCAAATCTGCAGTCTCCTTTTTGATTCTCTGTCTGATCTATCCATTGTTTAGAGTGGGGTGTTAAAGTCCCAACTATTACTGCATTGCTGTTTATTTCTCATTTTTGTTCAGTTAATATTTGCTATATATATTTAGGTGCACTGATGGGTACAAGAATATTTACAAATGTTATATCTTCTTTATGAATTGACCACTTTATCATTATATAGTGACCATCTTTGTCTTTTTTGACCATTTTAAAATTTTATTATTATTATTATTGTTATTATTATTATTTTTGAGAGAGAGAGGAGAGACAGAGTGCACATGTGTGCATGAGCAGGGCAGGGGGAGAGGGAGAGAGAATCTTAAGCAGGTCCCACACCCAGCATGGAGCCTGTTGAGTGGCTCAATCTCATGACCATGAGATCATGATCTAAGCTGATATCAAGAGTTGGATGCTCAACCAACTGAGCCACCCAGGCCCAGGCACCTCCTTTCCATTTTTTAACGTAAAGTCTCTTTTAGTAAAGTCTAGCTCTCTTTTTTTTGGTCAATATTTGCTTGGAATAAATATCTTTTTTCCATCCCTTCACTGTAGCCTACATGTGACCTTAAAACTATAGTGAATCTCTTGTAGGCAACATATCATTGGATCTATTTTTCTTAATTCACTCATCCATTCTATGTTTTTTGATTAGAGAATTTAATCCATTTATGTTAAAGTAATTATTGATAGTTAAGGACTTATTATTTCCATATTGTCAATTGTTTTCTGGCTGTTTTGTAGACCCTTTGTTCATTGCTTCCTCTCTTCTGTCTTCCTTTGTGATTTGATGAGTTTTGGTGGCAATATGCTTTGACTTCTTTGTCACAATGTTTTGTGTATCTAAGATAAGTTTTTTCTTTGTGGTTACCATGAGGCTTACATAAAACATACAATTATATTGTATTTTTTAAATTGATAGCAATAATTTGTAGAATGCATATTATGTGCCTGTGTTTTGCTACTTACTGGGGAAGGCAAAGTTGAATAAAAGAAAGCCCCCACCCATGAAAACCTGATAGTCTTTTGGGTTAGACAAATATTCTCTGGGCTGGTGAGTCCACGGTGAAAGGGCTTCTTGGAAAATTGGCCGGAATTAGCTATGTGGTAAAGAGGGGTGAATTTATTGGCCAGAGAGAATGCACATACAAAGGAAATGAGAAACAACATGTTTTGGCATTTCTGGAAGAAAGGGTTACATTTGAAGGTGGATGCGTTCTTACACTGGAGAAATGGAACAGTGACCAAGTATGGGAGGGTTTTGTTTATCTAACCAAGAAGCTTAGAGTTTATCCTGTAGCCAGTAGGAACCTATTGATAAACAGTAGCATAAACTTCAGATTTGCATTTTACCAAGAACAGTATGGAATAGGGGGTGCTTCCCTGGAGGTAGAGAGAAGAGTTAGAAGCTATGGCAATATTCTAGGTGACCAATGATAAAGACTCTGAAACAGGGTAGTAGCATTAGGGATGGAGGAATCAACACAAATTCAAGAAATATTTAGGAGGTAAAATTGTCACAACTTGGTGACAATAGGATGTTTGGAGGTGAGGAAGAAGAAACAGCACAGACAGAATTCCCAGTGTCTGCCTTGTGTGACTAATTGAATGGTAGATTAACTGGCTTAAGCAAGGGGGAGGGAAGCAAACCTGGTGGCAAAAGAGGATGAATTAAGTTTTGGTCCGGTTGAATTTGACATACAATTGGAGTTTGGTAGGCAGGTCTAATACTTTGTAGAAGGACTAGGTCTGAAGATATACATATGTGGTCAGGATTCAGTGCCATAGCTTACATGCCTAGCATGGCAGATGCTGTGTCAGATTTGTTCATTCATTGACTCCTGTCTCAGTATACTTTCTTCCTTTAACACCGGCAAGAACTCATTGCAAGTGATAGAAATCCAATACAAAGCATCTTCAGCCATAGAGTATTGGTCCACAACAAGCTGGAGAGAGAGAATACAACCTCAGAGAGAGGTCAACAATATTTTAGAATCTGGAAGGTAGATGCACAAGGGTTAGTTAATTTAGCAGACCACAGAGAGCTCTGCGTTCTGTCAACATTCACCAGGTGGAGCACACCAGAAACACACCTGGAGTTAAACAAAGTTATGTTTATTTAGTTTTCTGCAGCAAGAGAGAACACACGCTAGAGGAATCTTGGAAGCATCTCAGTAAGGAAGAATTGGGAAGGAATTCTTACAGGATTGGTCTGTGCTGCATGATTCTAAAGGGGGATTAGGAAAGAAGTGTGCCATCACTGGATGGGATGTAGTTGAGAAACAGGGGAATTTCAGCAATTGGATATCTCAGAAATCTTTGTTCAGGAAACTGAAGGAACAAAACCAGACTGGGCATGTCACTGATAGCAAAGCACCAGTCCCAAGAAAAGATTGTTAGTCATTTTGGCAGCTGTGGTGTAGCTCTGTATAGAAATACTGTCTATGTGACCTTGTCCCGTCCACTGGAAACATTGTTTATGTTCTTTTAGGAATATCACAGTATGATTACCACCAGGGCTGATTTTGATTTTCTCAAATCCAACTGCCTATAAGGGGGTAACTCCAAGAAGCAAGCCAATTTTCACAGCAGTATCCTGGAAAGACCTGAATTAGATACAGCAGGCATAGGAATGAGTGAGACTGAACATTTGAGAAAGTCTACATGAAAATTAAAGTCTACTTAAGAAAGGAGTTAGGACTTGTTATGGACTGAATATTTCTGTCTACTACTGTCCCCGCCTTGCCCCCCCCCCCCCCCCCCCCGCCAAATTCATATGTTGAAATCCTAACCAATAATATGACGTTATTAGTAGGTGGCACCTTTGGGAGGTGATTAGGTCATGAGGATGGAACCTTCATGTTTAGTGCCCTTATAGAGACCCTAGAGAGTTCCTTTGTTAATTCCACCATTTGAGGACACAGTGAGAAGATAGCTGTCTCTGAACCAGGAAGCAGGCTCTCACCAGACACCAAATCTGCCCATGTCTTTTTAAAATTTTTTTTTTTTAAGTTTATTTATTTATTTTGAGAGAGACAGAGACAGTGAGAGTGAAGGAGGGGCAGAGGAGAGAGTGAGACTGAGAATCCCAAGCAGGCTCTGCAGTGTCAGCTCCAAACCTGATGCGGGGCTTGAACTCACAAAACCATGAGATATGTCCTGAGCCCAAACCAAGAGTCAGGTGCTTAACTGACTCAGCCACCCAGGTGCCCCTCTCATTTCTTGATCTTAGACTTCCCAGCTTCCAGAACTGTGAGAAATAAATATTTGTTGTTTAAGCACTCAGTCTATAGGGGTGCCTGGGTGGCTCAGTCGGTTAAGCATTTGACTTTGGCTCAGGTTGTGATCTCACAGCTCGTGAGTTTGAGCCCCACATTGGGCTCTGTGCTGACAGCTCAGAGCCTGGAGCCTGCTTCAGATTCTGTGTGTCTCGCTCTCTGCCCCTCCCCTACTCATGCTCTGTCTCTGTCTCTCTCAAAAATAAATAAATATTAAAAAAAATTTAAACACTCAGTCTATGTATTTTTGTTATAGCAGCCAGAACAAATTAAGAAAGCCTCTAGAACTTTTTTTCTCTACATACCTAGGCTCCAAGTCACTACCTCAATAGAAGGTGGAGAGTTTACTCTGTAAAGAGGTTGAATTAGAGAGACTAGTTTTGGGAATATGAGAAATAGCAAAGGGGAGGGAGATTCTACTGGAAGTGAGGGAAAGTTTACACAATTAATAGACTGTGGCCTCCCGCCCCAGCTCAGTTGTCAGAAGACTAATTTTTGGGATTAGAAATGGGAAGATTCTTCTCTCGGGATGCCAGTTGTTCCAAAGAAAAAGCTTACAGATACGGCAGCAGGGAAAGTGGGCCCCAAAAGAAATAGCTGGGTCCTAGCCTGATCACCCTATAGTGAAGCCCACATTTAGTTTCTAACTAGCTTTTTTGGTGCCTTACTCTTAAACATGGACAGCACCTAAGGACCATGAGAGACTTGAGAAAAGTATTTAATATGAATGAGAAAATAAAACATTTAAAACATCTAGAGGAGAAGAAGCAATCCGAGGAGAAGATATTGAATCCATGAGATAAGAAAACGGTACTTTAAACATGAATATTCAGTGGTCAAGAAAGAGGGTGTTTTTTTTTATAATAAAAATACATTAGCTAATCTAAAAATTAAATTAATAGAAGTCTTGGAAGATAGACTTCTCCTTCACAGTAGGAAAAAAAGGTCTGAATTAGGAGAGAAAGTATAAGGAAAGTATCAGAACCAATTTTCAAATAAAAGAGTTCCCAAAAGACAGAACATAGAAAAGAGAAGAGGAAATAATCAAGGAAAAAAATACAAGAAAATTTCTCAGAACAGAAGCACAGGAGTCTCCAGATTGAAAGAGCCCACTGAGGGCCCAGCAAATTGAATGAACAACAACAACAAAAATCCCACACAAAGACAAAAAATCGTGAGATTTTAAAATGTTAGGGTTAAAAAGAAGGTTCTAAAACTCTAGGGATGGGAGGGGAAGTGATCATATGCAAAGGAGAGGAAAGCTGGACTACCATAAGCCAATGCCTTCAAAATTGCAAGGGAAAATGAAATCCAATGTAGAATTCTTTTTTTTTTTTTTTTATGTTTATTTATTTTTGACAGAGAGAGAGAGCATGAGCAGGGGAGGGGCAGAGAGAGGGAGACACAGAATCCGAAGCAGGCTCCAGGCTCCAAGATGTCAGCACAGAGCCTGACTTGGGGCTTGAACTTACGAGCCACGAGATCATGACCTGAGCCAAAGTCAGAGGCTTAACAGACTGAGACACCCAGGCGCCCCTAGTGGTGCTCCTTTCTTGGCAGAAATTGTTCTTCACTATTTATCGCTAAAATCTTGTTAGAAATGCAGAATTCAAACCCCAGAATCTGAGATTCATTGTGCCAGAATCTAACTTAGTTACCTTGGCGCGTGTATATATATATATTTTAGCGCTCCAGGTAACTAGGTTGTTAACTAATGGTCTGAGCAAATCATAATTGTATTCCTGCTTATTTAGTATTTGTGACTGAGTTAACAGAATCAGTGTTTCTCAAAAATTTGTGTTCATATAGATCACCTGGGGGGTCTTTTTTTTTTTAACTTTTTATTTCAAAATAGTTGTAGATTCACAGGAAGCTGCAAAGACAATAGAGAGAGGATCTGGGTACCCTTCACTCAGTTTCCCCTAATGGTTACATTTTGTGTAACTATAGTGCAGTATCAAAACCAGGAAATCCATGTCGGTACAAATATAGAACTATTCCATAACCACAAAATTCTGGCTTATATTTTCCCTTTACAATCACATGTACTCCTTTTTATCCACTTACCATTTAACCTCTGACAAGTAATCTGTGTTCCATCTCTATTTTTTGTCAGGTTGAGAAATGTTATATAAATGGAGTCCACAATATGTGGCCTCTTGAGATTGGCTTTCCTCACTCTGCATAAATGTCCTTGAGACCTATACAAACTGTTGCGTGAAGCGATAGTTTTTTCCTTTTCCTTTTTATCTTGAAATAATTATAGATCCACAGAGGATTGCAAAAACAGTACAGAGAACCCCTGTTTTCCACAACGGTACCATCTTAGGTAACTATAGCACAATGTCAAAAGCAGGAAACTGATATTGGTACAAGCCACAGATCTTATTCAGATTTTATCAGTTTTATGTGCACTCGTTTGTATGTTAATGTCTATGTAGTTCTGTGCAATTTTAACATGTGTAGATTCATAGAACCAACACCATAATCAAGATTCAAAACTACTCGATCACCACTCAGATCCTTGCGTTACCCCTTTATGGTCCCCATCCCCCTTCCCTCTTCTACTCCATCTCTAACCACTGACAGCCGTTAATCTGTTCTCCATCTTTATAATTTTGTCATTTCAAGAATGTCATATCAATGGAATCATGCACCTATAACCTTTTCAGATTGGCTTTTTTCCCCCACATAGTGTAATCCTTGAGATCCATTAACTTGTTGCTTGTATCAATAGATTTTTCTTTTTTTCTTGAGGAATGATATTCCATTGTTTCTTTCAGGACATTTTGCTTGTTTCCATTTTGGGGCTATTACAAAGGAATCTACCATGAACAATCACGTACAAAAAGTGTGCATGTGTGTGTGTGTTTAAAAAGCCCAGCCTCCAGACTAAGTAGATCAGGATCTCAAGGGTAAAGCCTGACATCAGTTTTTTAAAAGTTTCCTTGAGAATTCTCATGTGCATCAAAGATTTCTAAAACTTAATTTAGAACCTAAAATCAAAAGCCTTAAAACCTTAAATTTTAGAAATCTGTAAATTCTGCAGAATCATTTGTTAGCGACAGTATCATTATTATGAAACTGCGACATGCTAGGCATTGTACGTATTTAAACCTCTTAACCCTGTGCGGTATATATTTTACTCTCCCTTTACATATGAGGAGGCTGAGAGGTGGGTGAAATGGGTAATTGTGGTAAAAAGGTAAAAACATCCTTAAAAATTTTTTTTTCAATGTTGATTTATTTTTGAGAGAGAGAGAGAGAGAGAGACAGGGCACGAGTGGGGGAGGGGCAGAGAGTAAGAGGGAGACAGAGAATCTGAAACAGGCTCCAGCCTCTGAGCTGTCAGTACCGAGCCCAACTCCTGGCTGGAATTCACGGACTGTGAGATCATGTCCTGAGCCAAAGTCAGACGCTTAACGGACTGTCCTTTTATAAAATAAGTAAGTCCTGGGAATGTAATGTACAGCATAGCAACTATATATGATCATAATGTATAGTATGTATATAATAATATATACAGTATAATATAATATAGTATGATTATTATATGAATATAATGTAGCATAGATTATGGATTATATATAATCTATCTATCTATATATATATATAATCTATAATCTATAATATATTATAGATTATATGTAATGTAATACCGTATTGTATATTTGAAATTGCTAAGAAAGTAGATCTTAAAATTTCTTATCACAAGAAAAAAATTGTGACTCTGTGGCAATGGATGTTAACTAAACTAATTATTAGGGTAATCATTTTGCAATATATACAGATGTGAAATCATTATGTTGTACACCTGAGCCTAATATATGTCAATTATTTCTTAAAAGAAAAAAATCATTCCTTAGAGATATCTGTTAAGCATCCTATATTATAAATTAATTGTAGTTCAAGAGAGAAAACTTTCAAGAAAGGGGTATTCTTTTCTCCTTTTAACTCAAGAAAATATTTTAGGATAGAACTTCAAAGAACCTTACAGGAAAAAAAAATCCCACAATTTATAAATTATAAAGAAAAAAGGATTTGTTTTCAAAACGGTATCTTACACAATTAGGAGCCAAGTGAACTTAATTACCATGCAAATGATTCAGAAAGGCAAATTAACTGTAGTAGGATACTTTGGTCTATATCCGAATTTTGATTCTCTATATCCATACGACTCAGTGAAATGTGAACAAAGAAAAAGGAAATGATCTATATCTCGGGATAGCCACATTCATTGGCCAAGCTACCTTACTAAAGTGTGTGGACCAGAAGGAAGTGAGGGAGAGAGACTCCAAAATCTCTTCAAGTAGAAGTTTTGAGAAGACTGTCCTAGTGCTTCACAATACCACATGCCAGGGATACCAAGTGTCAGCATAGAATGTTCACTGAATTATTTGATTATTGGATAATTGTCAGATGGCCTGAGAGAGAGAGAGAGAGAGAAAGGAAGAGAGAAAATGATGGCTTCAGCCTTTGCCTGTGAAGTTCACAGTTTGAGCCTGCCAGATCTTCCCTTCCTGACTGCATGTCTTGCAGATTTTGGATTTGCTTAGACGGCCCTCATAATCAAAGAAGCTAATTCCTTGTGAACACACACACACACACACACACACACACACACACAGAAAGAGAGAGAGGGAGAGAGAGAGAAGATTGAAGGGTTGGGGCTGAAGACATAAATTTTGGGAGTCATGATTGTAGAGATGCTTATCTCACAAAATTGGTTGGGATCACCAAGAGAGCGTACATAGAGAGAACATGAAGGGAAATGATTGAGTCCTGGATGGCCCAACATTTAGAGCTCCAACAGAGCAGGGAAGCCAAAAACAGCATGGAAAAGGAGTGGTCCCTGAGGTAAGAGAGAACGAGAGGACTGTCATGTCACAGAAGCCCCTAGAAGACAGTGTTTCAAGAAAGGAGAGGCCAAATGAGTCTAATACTGGTGAACTGTTGAGTAAAGTAAGGTGGCCATTGGATTTGATAATGACAATGACTCAGTGTTTGTATAATACATTTTGGAACACTTTTGTGAAAACTGGAATGTCAGTTTTTTCTTACATGAGTCATTGGGAGGTTGTTATGGTCATTATTATCTTTCTTTTCTTTAATTTTTTTTTGACGTTTATTTATTTTTGAGACAGAGAGAGACAGAGCATGAACAGGGGAGAGGCAGAGAGAGAGGGAGACACACAATCGGAAGCAGGCTCCAGGCTCTGAGCCATCAGCCCAGAGCCCGACGCGGGGCTCAAACTCATGGACTGCGAGATCGTGACCTGAGCTGAAGTCGGACTCTTAACCGACTGAGCCACCCAGGCCCTCCTACCTTTCTTTTCTTAATGAGGAACCTAGGTTCAGATTTCAGGGAATGGCTCAAGCTTAAAGTAGTTAATTATGGCAGACCTGGGTGAGAACCAGATTTCTTCATTCCAGATAGGTTCTCTGATTCTAAATCCTGGTTGGCATAGGAATCACCTGTGGAGCTTTCTAAAAATGGAGCTACTCCGAACCTACTACAAATATGTCTCAACAAGGAACTCTGGGGAATGAGCTTTAAAAAGAAAGAAATACAACTCAGAAGTTCTAATGAGTGGCCAGGATTGAGGGTCACTCAATTAGTTTGTAGTGTGTTCTGAGCAACCTTACAATTAGACTTCCTAGGATTAAAGTCTATGCAGTGTTTGCTTAACCTAGTTCACAAAGATCAGCTGAACTGTCTTTGAGCTTCCTCAGGGTGGAAATGCTAATTAACCCAACATGTTAATGCCTCAGTTCAATCTGCTAAGGTGTTTTTCTTATAATTAGTCTCCTGCTTCTGAGTGGAGAAAGCATTTCCCCAAAGACACTTCTTTCCTTTGCAATTGAACCTCCAAATTAAACTTAGTTGTCTCATCAGGTGAATTTCCATGACCAGGTCCTCAAGAATCATTTTGGGGTAGAGATGCGACTGATGGGAACGTGTGGAGATAATGATCTATTGTAAGTTCATGAAATAAGAATGGTGTCCAAAACAGTATTTTTACCTATTACAAAAGAGAAAAATGTGCTTTATAGGTAATTTAAAACAAGGACTCAAATTTATTAAATTCTGAGGTAATTTTTCTAAAATTTTAGCAACATATGTTCACTCACTGGGCATTTCCAGCCTTCCTTCCCTCTTTTCTTTCTTTCTTTCTTTCTTTCTTTCTTTC
Organism: Panthera pardus; assembly: GCF_024362965.1. NCBI lineage: Eukaryota > Metazoa > Chordata > Mammalia > Carnivora > Felidae > Panthera > Panthera pardus. The sequence goes on from NW_026526721.1 coordinate 86,788,361, forward strand.
TTTCTTTCTTTCTTTCTTTCTTTCTTTCTTTCGCACAAGCAGGGTAAGGGCAGAGAGAGAGAGGGAGAGAGAGAATTCCAAGCAGGCTCTGTACTGTCAGTGCAGAGTCCAATGCAGGGCTCTAATTCATGAGCCATGAGATCATGACCTGAGCCAAAATCAAGAGTTGGACATTTAACTGACTGAGCCACCCAGGCACCCCCATTTCCAGCCCTTCTGTAAGAAGAGGTCCTGCTGTACCTCTTTTTTTTCCTGGGAGTGGTCAGTCCACACTAGAGCAACCTCAGGACTAATCCTTAGACATGGCCCCTCAGAAGGACCGTTTTGCATTTGCCTTTCATTTATTATTCGACAATGTATTTTTCCACCTCTTCCTCTAAGGACTTAATGCACATTAGAATCACCTGTGAGTTTTTTAAAAAAATGATGCCTATGCCCCTACCTCAAGGAGTTTGATTTCCTTAGCTGCTGCTTCTATAACTGTATGTTTGGACTTATACAGTAGCCTCCCCACCTTTAGTCTGTTAGCAAACTAATATATACTACATATTCCTGACAGGTAAATCTTTCTAATACCTAAATTGATGTGTTTAAAAGATTAAAGGTAAAAAATGATCTTCTGCCTCTCCTCACTATGCACAAAAATTAACTCAAAACAGATCAAAGATTTAACTGGAGGAGCTGAAAGTATAAAATTCTTAGATGAAAACCTAAGAATGAACTTTGTGACCTTGGATTAGACAATGATTTCTTAGATATGACACCAAAAGCACAAGGAATAAAAGAAAAAATAGATAAGTTGGGCATTATTAAAATTAAAAACTCCTGTACCTCAAAGGACACCCCCATTTCCCACACACTGGGAAAAAATTTCCAAATATATATCTGATAAGAGATTTGTATCTAGACATATAAAGAGCTATTACAACCTAATACAAAGATAAATAACCCAATTTAAAATAGGCAAAGGAAGAGGCATTTCCCGAAAGATAAGTGATGGCCAATAAGCAGACGAAAAGATGCTCAACATCATTAGTCATCAGGCAAATGCAAATCAAAACCACAATGAAATAACACTTTGCACCCAGTAGGATGGCTATAATAAAAAAGTTAGATAATGACAAGTGTTGGTGATAAGATGGGAAAATTGGAACCCTCGTTCATTGGTGGGAATATACAATAGTGCAATAGCTTTGGAAAATAGTCTAGCAGGTCCTCAAAAAGTTCATCATGGAACCATATGACCCAGCAATTCCACTCCTGGGTACTTATACCCAAGAGAATTGAAGACATGTATCCACACAAAAACTTGTATGCAAATCTTCAGAGCAGCATTATTTATAATAGCCAAAAGGTGGAAACAATCCAAATGTCCATCAACTGATGAATGGATAAATAAAATCTGATATATCCACACAATGGAATGTTATTCATCAATAAAAAGAAATGAAGTACTGATAACATGCTGCAACATGGATGAACTTTGAAAATATACCAAGTGAAAGAAGTCAGTTCCAAATGACCATATTATCACATGACTCCATTGATATGAACTGACCCAAATAGGCACATCTATAGAGACAGACAGTATATTAGTGGTTATCTAGGGTTGGAGGGACAAGAGGTAGTGGGGAGTGATGGTTAGGGGTAGGGGGTTTCCTTTTAGGTAATGAAATGTTCTCAAATTGACTGTAACAATAGATACCCAACTCTATGAAGATACAAAAAGCCACTGGACTATACACTTAAAGAAATTACCTTCTAAATTGAAGAAGATATAAAGAAATGGAAAAACATTCCGTGCTCATGGATTGGAAGAATAAATATTGTCAAAATGTCAATACTACCCAAAGCTATCTACACATTCAATGCAATCCCAATCAAAATTGCACCAGCATTCTTCTCGAAACTAGAACAAGCAATCCTAAAATTCATATGGAACCACAAAAGGCCCCGAATAGCCAAAGTAATTTTGAAGAAGAAGACCAAAGCAGGAGGCATCACAATCCCAGACGTTAGCCTCTACTACAAAGCTGTAATCACCAAGACAGCATGGTATTGGCACAAAAACAGACACATAGACCAATGGAATAGAATAGAAACCCCAGAACTAGACCCACAAACGTATGGCCAACTAATCTTTGACAAAGCAGGAAAGAACATCCAATGGAAAAAACACAGTCTCTTTAACAAATGGTGCTGGGAGAACTGGACAGCAACATGCAGAAGATTGAAACTAGACCACTTTCTCACACCATTCACAAAAATAAACTCAAAATGGATAAAGGACCTGAATGTGAGACAGGAAACCATCAAAACCCTAGAAGAGAAAATAGGAAAAGACCTCTCTGACCTCAGCCACAGCAATTTCTTACTTGACACATCCCCAAAGGCAAGGGAATTAAAAGCAAAAATAAACCACTGGGACCTTATGAAGATAAAAATCTTCTGCACAGCAAAGGAAACAACCAACAAAACTAAAAGGCAACCAACGGAATGGGAAAAGATATTTGCAAATGACATATCGGACAAAGGGCTAGTATCCAAAATCTACAAAGACCTCACCAAACTCCACACCCGAAAAACAAATAACCCAGTGAAGAAATGGGCAGAAAACATGAATAGACACTTCTCTAGAGAAGACATCCAGATGGCCAACAGGCACATGAAAAGATGTTCAACGTCACTCCTCATCAGGGAAATACAAATCAAAACCACACTCAGATATCACCTCACGCCAGTCAGAGTGGCCAAAATGAACATATCAGGAGACTATAGATGCTGGAGAGGATGTGGAGAAACGGGAACCCTCTTGCACTGTTGGTGGGAATGCAAATTGGTGCAGCCACTCTGGAAAGCAGTGTGGAGGTTCCTCAGAAAATTAAAAATAGACCTACCCTATGACCCAGCAGTAGCATTGCTAGAAATTTACCCAAGGGTTACAGGAGTGCTGATGCATAGGGGCACTCGTACCCCAATGTTTATAGCAGCACTCTCAACAATAGCCAAATTATGGAAAGAGCCTAAATGTCCATCAACTGATGAATGGATAAAGAAATTGTGGTTTATATACACAATGGAGTACTACTTGGCAATGAGAAAGAATGAAATATGGCCCTTTGTAGCAACGTGGACGGAACTGGAGAGTGTGATGCTAAGTGAAATAAGCCATACAGAGAAAGACAGATACCATATGTTTTCACTCTTATGTGGATCCTGAGAAACTTAACAGAAACCCATGGCGGAGGGGAAGGAAAAAAAAAAAAAGAGGTTAGAGTGGGAGAGAGCCAAAGCGTAAGAGACTCTTAAAAACTGAGAACAAACTGAGGGTTGATGGGGGGTGGGAGGGAGGGGAGGGTGCGTGATGGGTATTGAGGAGGGCACCTTTTGGGATGAGCACTGGGTGTTGTATGGAAACCAGTTTGACAATAAACTTCATATATGGGGAAAAAAAAAAGAAATTACCTTCTGAGTTTTTTGAACGCCTTAGCCTGATTTTCACTGTTATCTAGGGTTAGGGCTTCTGCTCTGTTCAAACTTTAGCTTTATCTCCTTTTATCCTCCGTCTGTGCTAGGTGACAGCCAAACTGGACTTCTCCAAATTTCTCCAACAGGTCTTGTGCTCTGCTTTCTTCTTGTAATGTGCCTCCTTTCCCCCTCTGTGTGTCGTGCCATATCCTTAAAAGTCCAAGTGAGGTGCCTTCTCCTCCATCTCTGCCCATCTCTATCCCCATGCTATGTTTGCTCAGTCTGCTATGTGCTTAGTTTTGATAGAAGATGGAGGAAAACCTTGCCTCTCCTCCTCCACCTTCTTATTCCCCAGGGTGTCTCTTTCATCCTCTCTTCTTAATTATTGCAAAACATGTGAGAAATGTAGTCAAAACTACTTTTGGGGGAGGAGTGGGAGAGTTCAAAGTACACTTGTATTTTTCATTTTGCTTAAGTTGTTTATGAAAATGTTCATATGTTCATATGCTAGAGTGCATCGAGACGCTGACCATCAAGGTCAGGTTGCTCCAACCAGAACATACCTGGAGTGAGAGAAAGCTGGGAGTGAGTCAAGATTCCAGATGTCCGCTTACAAAAGCTCCCCTTTCTCTGGAGGGAGTGGGATGGCAGGCACATTGAGTAGTTCCTCAGCTGGGGGTCCTCCCACACCATCTGCTGGTGACCTTGTGTGACAGCCCATGTGCCTGGTTGCAGGAGGCTGTGGGCAGCTCCCAGACACAAGAGGGGAACAGGAGGACTACCCCTCGATAGCTTTGCCTAGAGTGTCCCTCTCTTCCTTTACTCAGGATGCAGAGGGTACTTTCCAGGTGGCGATAATAAAGTACAAGAGGAACCTAATGATTTGTCTTTAATCACATGTGTTAGTTGTGAAATTAGAAATTTAAGAGGGGAAGCAGGAACACAAAATCCTACTCCGGAATCAGAAAGAAAACTTGAAGAGTGTCAGGTGTGCAATTTTAAGGTCCCAGATTTTTACAGAAACTTGAGAATTCAAGAATTGTTTTGGTTGAATTTACCTTTCCATTCTAAATGTCCCTAAATTAAGATTTTGGAAAATTATAGAAGTTTCTGGTTAAGGTAATCTAAAGTGAAGTTTGCCTTACACTCCAAAGCATTATAGTTTTTTTCTCATTGAAAATTGCTTGAGTAATAGTTGGTGTGGTAAGAAATTCCAGTACTAAGGAAGCAAATATCTGGTTTGTATGTACAGCATTTAGCTGATCATCTCTTTGTGTTTTCTAAACGAAAAAGCACTATACCATGAGTAAAAAGGCGTGGGCTATGGGGTCAGACAAGTCTAGGTTCTAGCCTATTGGGTGTTTTCCCTTGGGTAAATTGCTTAATCTATCTGAGTCTGTTTCTACAATTGCCGACCTCCTGAAAGGATTGTTTATGAGGATTAAACAAGATAATAATGATTAATGATTTAGCATATAGTGTTTGGAACTTGGATAAGTTTCAGCAATTGGGAACTAACAAGAGAAGTGCATATACATGTTCTTTTTTACTCAATTATAAGCCCTTTCAGGACAGCAACCAGTTTTTATACCCGCAATGCCTAACAGAGTTGAGACTCAATAAAGTTTGTTGAATGAATGAGTGACTGAGCAAGTGAGTGAGTGAGTGAGTGGAGTGGTCTTTATTGGAGTCCCTGATATAAATAAGTAATGAAACTTTCAGTGGTGAGATTGTGTCTTGCATTTTTTTTCCTGCATGTTTTTCTTTTTTCTGAAGTCACTTGCTTGAAGTCACGCTGCTTTGTTTTTTTTTTTAAAGTAAACTCTACACCCAGTGTGGGGCTTGAACTCAGACCCTGAGATCAAGAGTCACATGCTTCACTGCTTGTTTGTTTTCATAGAAGATTTGATTGAAGTTTGTTTTTTCTGAATGAAGTTTTTATATGCTCTGAATGCTTCACTTGCAAGTGTTTTTTCCCCACTATTTTCCCTTACTGCAGGGTGATGGAGATTTAGAGAACTCAGGGATTTATATCACAGACTTTGCAGTGAAATTAGCACTAGAATGTTTAGGCTTCACAGTCATAGAATTCTTTTTTTTTTTTTTATTTTTTTATTCTGCTAAACTCTCTTTTCTTCTGCTTTTCTATTATGTATAGAGAATCTATTATATAAACATCATCTCTAAAGTTCTTATTTCTTGGGGCACCTGGGTGGCTCAGTCAGTTAAGCTTCTGACTTCAGCTCAGGTCATGACCTCACCGCTGGTGAGTTTGAGCCCCGCGTCAGGCTCTATGCTGACAGCTCAGAGTCTGGAGCCTGCTTCAGATTCTGTGTCTCCATCTCTCTCTGCCTCTCTCCCGCTCACGCTCTGTCTCTTTATCTCAAAAATAAATAAATGTTAAAAGAAAAGGAAAAAAAGTTATTTCTTCACTTCCCACAGGTGAAAAATGGTATTCCAAGTAAGAAGCATCAAAATTAATAAACCATCCAGGTGAAAGGTGAGGCAGTTGATTGATGGTTTATTTAGCCTGCCACCCCTTCTCAGCTTTTAAAACACTTCTATTGTAAAATATTGCACATTTGTTCAGAAACATGCAGCAATGTATCTGTGCAGCTTAACAAGTATTTATAGACACCCATGTAACTGGCACTCACGTTAAGAAATTGAACATTGTGAGTACTTCGTCCCAATCCAGGTATTAATTTCATGTTTTTTAAATTATTTTAAAAAAAATTTTTTGGGGGGGTGGGGCAGCACAGAGCCCGACATGGGGCTTGAACTTGTGAACCGGGAGATCATGACCTGAGCTGAAGTGGGACGCTTAACCGACTGAGCCACCCAGGTGCTCCTCCATGTATTAATTTCTGATCTCAACCCCTATTCTCTCCCCAAAGGTAATTGTTATCTTTCTTTTATGTTAATCATTTTCTTGCTTCTCTTTATAGTTATACTGCTTATGTGTGCAATATCCTTAAACAATATTGTGCAGTTTTTGCCTGTTTTAAAACTGTATATAAATCATACTGTATATACTCTTTTGCATCTTGCTTTTGGCTTTTTGGTCAACATCATGCTGTAAGTCACCATTATTGTTACATGTAGTTGAAATTTATCAATTTTGTTGCTGAGTGATATTCTTGCATGAGTATACAGAATATATACTTTTATCCATTCTACTGAAAATAAGTTGCTTCCTATGTACATTTTCATATATGTATTCTGGTTTACATGTACATACTTTCTCTAGGATATATACCCAGGAACATACTTGCTACATCACTGGGTATGCAGATCTTCAACTTAACTGGATACTACCAAGTTGTTTTCCAAGGTGACAGTACCAACTTACAACCTCACCAGCGATGTATGAATAGAGTTCCAGCGGCTCTGCATCTTTAACAACATTTGATCTTTCCTTTTCCTTTTTCCTTTCCTTCTTTTTGTAGCAATTCCACTGCCAGTAGAGTATATATTGTTGTGGTTGGCATTTGCATTTCCAGGATGACTAATGAAATTTAGTGCCTTTTCATTGGCAGTTTGGATTTCCTGTTTTGTGAAGCATCTGTTTAAGTCTTACTCATTTTTTTTTTTTTCAACGTTTTTTATTTATTTTTGGGAAAGAGAGAGACAGAGCATGAACGGGGGAGGGGCAGAGAGAGAGGGAGACACAGAATCGGAAACAGGCTCCAGGCTCCGAGCCATCAGCCCAGAGCCTGACGCGGGGCTCGAACTCACGGACCGTGAGATCGTGACCTGGCTGAAGTCGGACGCTTAACCGACTGCGCCACCCAGGCGCCCCAAGTCTTACTCATTTTATTTGTTGGACTGCATACCTTTTTCTCAGTAGATTTGGCCTGTCCTTCCTTTCATGAGTAATATAGGTGGATGTTGACAGAGAATGGAGTCTTGTGGTCATTGCCAACCTTTTTGAAATCTGCCAAAAGCAGTTTAAGTTTTTAGGGAAGAGGTTGTAACCAGTCAGTTCTACTTTTCTGATGTTACCTCCAGGTGGTTCATGAATTTTCTGTCCTTGAGCCTGAGCAAGTGACTCTTGGTAAGATTTGAGTAAGTGCCATCAAGGGAGGGCACAGGAAAACTTTCCTACATGTTGCAATTAGGAAATCATTTAATGGAGGACATCTAAGGATGTTCATTGCTTGGGGAAGGCCTCCAGTTAATTATTACCTAGAAGCCAAAAGCACAGCACGGTCTGATCAATTCCCAAACTGGTGAGTCCCCTTTAATCAGTGTTTTGAAGACATTTAAATTCCCATCAGACTAATTAGTTCATCTGGAAACTAATGTTTACTTGGAAATGAGTCAAATGAGAAGGGGATTCTCTGAAACAATTTCCTGGAGGAATGTGTCTTCCCTCTCCTTAAATAAAGTGGAGGATAGAGAGGAAAAGTAGGATAGAGTTACTTGCTGTTACTAATAAATAAGCTGCTGGAGCATTTCTGTACGTCTTTAAATGTTGTTCTAAACAGAGTTGACAGGTTGACTTTGCAACATAATGGCTGGTAGTTTCTGCATTTGAACATTTTTTTTTCTATCCAGAAAAAAGTTTTTCTTATTAAGAGTATTTTGTTTGTTTGTTTTTTAATAATGCTTGAGATGGTTGAAATTTTGTAAATCTTTATTTCTCAAAGAAAAATGAAATTACAGCTTTTGATTAAACTCCACAAGGGCAGGAGTTTGGGTCTCTTGTATTCACCACTGTTTTTCCAGAGCCTAGAGCAGGGTCTGGTGCATGGCAGGCACTCAAATATTCATTTAATAAATGAATGAATAAATGACTTTCCGGAACTAGGGGGTATTGAAAGCTAATAGCCTAGAACAGAAAGAAACAAAGATGATGCTTATTATTATGTGAACATATGCAGGCACACACAGTCACTGCTTTGATTTGACCATGTTCATGACTTTCTAGGCAAAGAGATGGAAAATTTCTGCCCTTTCGAGGAGAGTGTGTATAAATAACTAATGAGCACGAGAATAGTTTTACAGTCATAAAACTACATACAGTCATATCTTAAAGAAAAGTTTTAGTTCTTGAGGGCAAAAACTGCTTTCCTCTCTTCTATTTCTAAGGATCCTGTGTCTTAGAAATGCCTAATATAGCTCTGTACATGAAAGGTTTTCAAAAAAGTGTGCAAAGTGTGAACATTGTTTCAACACAGTTTACCTGGAATTATAATTTAATTCATTGCAAATCAACACATTCTTTGCAGCATTTTTTGTCTGTTGGAAATAAGCCCTGAGGCAGGAAGGGTGTGGGTGGGGCAGCATCATAATCATCTTTGTGTTCTTAGTGAACATCACGAGGCATATAATAGGACTCAATCATGTCAGTTGAATGCATGAATCGATCCTATAAAGAAGAGTTGAGGAACCAAGGATGATTAACCTGAAGAAGGAGAGGTCTTGGGGAGGAGACAAGATCGTAGTCTTTGGATACGTGAAAACCTAACCTGTGGCAGGGGAGTCAAATGAAGACACTATGTGGATGCTTCTAACAGGCAGATTTTTATTTGTCACACATCAGCAGAGGAACAACTTGATCTCAAAACCAAAATCTGGAAATAAGAAAAATTGCATTTTTTTTGTATTTATTTTTTGGTCTTATTTTTTCTCAGGATTTGTTGTGAGGCACCTCATTTCCCCCTATTATTCATTCCCTTATTTTCTCTGAGGTTCATTGTACGAGTTCCTTATTCAGCAGGCCAACTCCAGCTCTCACTCAGCATATCTGTTTCCTAGGGAATGATGATTCTTTCTGGGTCATTCCATACATATTTCAAGGCTTAGGATTCCATGCTACAATCAGCTAAGAACAATACCGGTCTACCTTTGTCTATAAAAATGAGATCTAAGACATGTGATAAGATGTGAATCAATTTCAGGACTAACTAGACCTCCACATTGCTCCTGATGAGTATCTTATTGCTAAGGACGCTTCTCAAATCAATGTGAAAAATTAGTCTCTGTAGACAGTGCTGTGTCTGTTGCTCTTGGTATTATTTATACATCACCTTGTTACTAACATGAATGACATCTTGAATTAAATATACTAGTTTTACCTTGATTTTTGTTTGGACAATAAAAGTCTCAATTATTGGGCTATTCCACATCAATCTTTTCTGCTTTAAATTCAGACCTCATTGCTTGTTTGAAAAATACAAATAATTTGAGAGAAATGCTATGACTTAGAAGAGAGCTAGATCCAGGGCAGAAATAGAAAATGTCCCAACCTGAAGTGTGCTCCTGAATTCTTATATAATCTTAGGTAGATTGCCCAATTTCTTAGCATCACATTCTCCTACCCATAAAGTAATGTTACCAGGAGAAGTTCATTATATTCTTCCTGTTGAAGGTGGAAGTCTGCTTAAAAATTCTTGACGTGTAATGTTAAGTTGTCCCTGAAAATAGTGTTAAAAGGACTAACTTTGAAGTCATTTAGTCATATATTAAAAAAAAGTCGTTATTCATACTTTTAGCTTTCTTTCTCAATGGGGCTACATGGGACTCAACTTTGGGGCACCCAGTGCCTGAGGTTTGCAGAGTGAGTGAATCATGGTGAGGAAGCAGGAATCACCTTGATGAACTTAACCAAGGAGGGAGAGGGCTGGGATAGGAATGTGGTTAGTTTGAGGGATGATCCCCAAAATGCCAGCAAATCAACCATAGTAGTCCATAAGTTCAATAGTGCCTAACTACCAGTGGTGTGGTAGAAAGGTCAGTGTTAGGAAGCTTGGGTTAGTTCTGGCTCAGCTACCAACTGGCAACAACGCTGAGCGAGACACAAACTCTTTGGGCTTTGGTTTCTTTGTAGGTAAGTCTAGAGGGTTTGGGCTAGATCTACACTGTCCAATAGAGTAGCCACCAGCCATGTGTGGCTATTGAACACTTGAAATGTGGTTGATGGGATTGAGAACAACTGAATTTTCTAATTTAATTTTATTGAATTTGAATTTAAATTAAAAATGGAAGCAGTGTAATAATTTTTTCTTTTAAATACAACTTTAAAACAATTTCTTTTTACATTTATTTATTTTTGAGAGACAGAGGGAGACAGAACACAAGTTGGGGGAGGGGCAGAGAGAGAAGGAGACACAGAATCCGAAGCAGGCTCCAGGCTCTGAGCCATCAGCACAGAGCCTGATGCGGGGCTCGAACTCATAAACCGCGCGATCAGGACCTGAGCCGAAGTCGGATGCTTAACTGACTGAGCCACCCAGGCGCCCCTTAAATACAACCTTATAACATTGGTAGGATTACATTTTATTTTAACTGCTCAAAATTTGGCATCCTTACTGAGATGTGTTACAAGTGTAAAATACACACTGCATTTCAAAGTATGCAAAAGATGGTAAAATATCTCATTAATAGTATTTCTGTTTGTATTGGTTACATACTGAAATGATAATATTTTGGATCTATGGGGTTAAATAAAATATGTTATTAAGATTAATTTCACCTGCCTCTTTTTTACTTTTTAAAATGTGGCTACAATTTGGGTTGCCTGTGCAGCTCAGTCAGTTAAGCATCTGACTCTTGATTTTTGCTCAGGTCATGATCCCAGGGTCATGGGATTGAGCCTGGCTTCAGGAGTGCAGAGCCTGCTTGGGACTCTCTTCTCTCTGTCCCTGCCCTACTCTCTCACATGTGCTTTCTCTCTCAAAATAAATAAACATTAGATAAAATGTGGCTTCTAGAAAAATCTGAACTACATACATGGCTCACATTATATCTAATTGGATAGTGATGGGTTAGATGATTTCAATCACATCTCCCAGATATGCAGCCTATTGTTCTAGGTAGCTATTGTAAAAGTTCAGCTCTGAGTGGCTTGGAGCATGAATTTCAAAGAATTTAACAAGAGATTGTGAGTTGTAAGCTCCCCGTGCTAGCTGTGTGATTTGGGGCAGCTACTTAACCTCGATGGGCCTCAGTTTCCTCATTTGGGGAATAAATACATTTACCTCATAGACTTGTTGTAAGGGTTATATGAAATAGTGTATGTAAGGTACCAAAGTGCATGTGACCATGTAGAAATAAATATTCTCCAATCGTCTCATCTCTCTGATTGTAATTTTTAATACCCATGAGGACCAAAAGAGGAAGTCAGGACATGAGGGTTTTAGCACAAGCTCCAGCCCTTATGAAGAGCCAAGGTGAGAAGAGGTTAGGTGGTCACGGAAAATGGGTGGCTTGGTTAACAGGAGTCCGCTATCCTCAGGTTGGATCCTTGATGTGATCCAGGTGCTCACTTTCTAGCCGCATATGGTCATATCTCTCTCCCTTTACCCTCTTCCTTTTGCCCTGACGGTCTTTGGAGTTAGTTGTAGTCCAGACTTTTGAAGCGTCCTGTCCTCGGGATGTAGGAATGTTGGAAGACATAATTGAGACTGTTTGGGAAAGAAGACACGCGCCTTCCTTTCCTGGGTATCACTGTGGAGCATGGAGGTTCCCGAGGAAGCAGATGAGAGAAAACCCTGCAGCAGGTGCCGGCGTCATCCTACTTTGTATAGGCCCCTCAAGGCCTCCCCATGAGTCTAATCACCAACCGAGTTCCCCAGGCAGAATGTTGAAAAATAAAAAAAGGCAAGGAGTCCAACACAACACTTTCTTTAGGAAATGGGGCAATCTGAAACGTTAAGGATAATAGATTTATGGCATACTCTAGTTTTATTGAATCTATTTATTCATCACAAGTTTTAATTTTATTTTATCATTATTGATTATTCATAGTGATGAGAAAAATAAGCCCTGGGGTGAGAAAAACCTAGATTTGGATGTTAGTCATGATACTCACTACTGTGTATTCTTGGAAAGTGACATGCCCTCTCTGGGTCTAAATTTCCTCCTGTGATGGCAAGGGCTTCCACTCACGGTGAGGGCTCGAGAAATGGTTGTTATTATTTATTGATCTTGTGATATTTACTTACTTAAGATTATTATTCAATTATTACTTAACAGACACATAAAACTATTTTTTTTTTGAAGCCGTTTTTCATCTCTTGCCTGATTTCTGTTAGGGTTACTTTATTTCTTTGGTATCTGTGTAATTGGTTCACTTTGATGCGTAAAGCAAAGAATTATAATATAAATCAGGAAAGACAATATCCTAACTTGTGACTTGTAACTCTAAACATTATCTTGTCTCAGAGGGTGATTGTTTCAGTTATGTTGTCCCTGTGGGTGGTTGAAGTGGGATTCTTCTATGTGTCCCTTGAGTCAACTAAGGCGACTGACGTCATTTGATGTCCTCAGCTGCTCCCTGCCACCCCCCAGCAGTAGAGATGCTCAAAGGATCTGATGAACTTGGCACTAAGGTTTCCCCTCTAGAAAATGGGGAAAACCACCCAAGGGATTAAATTTAAAAATGTTTGGGCGCCTGGTGGCTCAGTTGTTAAGCCTCTGACTTCGGCTCAGGTCACGATCTCACAGTTCGTGAGTTAGAGTCCTGCATTGGGTGAGCTTGAGCCCTGCTTCAGGTAAAAACAAAAACAAAAACAGAAACATGAGCCCCGGTTCAGGTGAGCCCTGCTTCTCTCTCTCTCTCTCTCTCTTTCTCTCTCTCTCCCCCTTGTGGGATGCTCTCTCTCTTCCTCCCTCTCTCTTTGCCCCTCGCTCACTCGCACCCTCTCTCTCTCAAAAAAAAATTTTTTTAACCACCTGTTGTTTTTATTCTTTCTTTCTTTATTTTTTTAATGTTTATTTATTTTTGAGAGATAGACGGAGAGTGAGTGGGGGAGGAACAGAGAGACAGGGAGATACAGAATCCAAAGCAGGCTCCAGGCTCTGAGCTGCCAGCACAGATCCCCACGTGGGGCTCTAACCCACAAACCGTGAGATCATGACCTGAGCCAAAGTCAGACACTTAACCGACTGAGCCACCCAGGGAGACCTGGTTTTACGCTTTAACACCAGCCAATCAGTAGCATAATCCTGGGAAGAAAAGGCTAAAGGAGTCATCAGCGTTTAGGATTCTTGAGTCATCTGCTCCGTAGGCTATGGAGCATCAAAAGTCAGCCCCACACCTCACTACTGCCCAGGAGCTGTGCGTTGGGAGTGGATCTGGAAGCTAAGAAATCTTCCTTTGATCCAGTATGAATTGCTTTCCTGGATGCACAGGAATGAACCATGCAGGAATGTGCAGAGGCATCCAAACCCTGGGCTGCTGTGGGTGTCAAACAGGATGGATAGAGACATTTCATTACTTGACCAGGTTCCCATGACCCTTTGCACATACCTTTATTTCTATACTTGTCACCCACAATTATTTTTTTTATGGCTTTGTCCTCCGCAGGAATAGGAATGCCTCTGGTAGGGTTGTAAACTGCCAGGGGCATCTTTCACATGGTAGCTGGTGTGAATGGTGCCTTCCTGAGGTGTGCAGTGCACAGCCTTAGCAGTCCTGCAGCAGCTCAGCTGGGGATGGGTTGGAGTGGGTGTAGTAGATTCACCTTGTGCATCTTTTTTTTTAACTTTTAAGTTTTTAAAATTTTTTATTTATTTTGAGAGAGACAGAGACAGCATGAGTGGGGGAGGGTCAGAGAGAGAGGAGACAGAGAACCCCGAGCAGGCTCTGTGCTGCCAGTGCAGAGCCCGATGTGGGGCTCGACTCCATGAAATCATGAGATCATGACCTGAGCCAAAACCACAAGTCAGATGCTTATCTGACTGAGCCACTCAGGTGCCCTGCCTTGTACATCTTTTATCCTGACATCTGGTACATGGCACATACTTACTCAACAAATAGTTTTTGAATGAATGACACTGGCCCTATCATTTATTTTAAATTGATTTGGCCATTTTCCTAATCCTGTTATGATGAGCCCCCCCCTGCTCCCTACCCCAAAGGATTGATGTTATTGATGTTTTTGTGCATCCAGCAAAACTCTTAGAGAGGTGAGCTCCCACATGGAGGGAGCTGGGGAGTATTCAGGCTGCTTAATGCCACTGGGGTCTTGCCTGCTGGAGTGAGTGGACCTGGGGAGATAGTTGTGTCTCTGCTTGACCCACTTTGGATGCTGAGAAACAACTCAGCGACCTTCTGGCCTCATTTTCAATGTCACAGATGTGGCCCTGGAAAAGGAACCAAGTTTATAGTTTCAGAATACAATAGCACGGAGTTTGGGTCACAGCTGCAGCAAAATCAGCCCAAAACAGACACACAGGATGTAAACAAAGTGGGAATGAATTCCGTCCGTTTTCCAAATTTGGAGTTTGGAGCTGAGGAGTGAGATTGTGGGTGGATGATCTGTTTTGGATTCTTCTGATTTCCTGAATTCATATTTCAATGAAGAGAAAGTTAGCCCTGAACGCTAATGGCAGCAGGATGGGAAAGCCCTCCAGTTGTGCCCTCACCCCTGAGTGTCTCCAGTTCAGGTGGGTAAGAAGTTACCCAGTGCCCCCCTTGGCGCAGGCTTGAGACGGCCTTCAGGGATTTTTCACCTTACACCACCAGCCTTGTGTTCTATGGGAAAAGAAGCCACCTCCTCCTATGGTTTTGAGGAAATTAAACTTCTGAATTCACCAGACCTGCTTCCTCTTTGTTGAAAAGGAACATAAAGGCATTTAGCAAATCCTTTTGTCCTGCAAGGCCTGGCTTCCAAAATCTATGGTGCTCCTGTTGATCCCAAATCATATAATTGGATGTCAGAGACTGAGTACTGAGTCTTTCCGCTTGACATTTCTGTCAAAACTCTATCCCTCCTTATCTCTGCCTAGATGTCCCGGGATGCCTGTAGAGAAGAGATCACGCAGGTGAAGATGCAAAGGCAGAACTTCCATTATTGTATTTTCACAATGTTTTCTGTAGGGGCGCCTGGTGGCTCAGTCAGTTGAGCATCTGACTTCGGCTTGTGATCTCACATGATCTCACAGCTTGTGAATTCGAGCCCTGCATTGGGCTCTGTGCTGACAGCTCAGAGCCTGGAGCCTGCTTCCGATCTGTGTCTCCCTTTCTCACGCTCTCTCTCTCTCTCTCTCTCAAAAATAAATAAAAGTTAAAAAAATGTTGTCTGTAATCACAGAATCCACATCAAGGCAAGAGGCTCAACAAATCAGCTTCTTGAGGAGAGAAAACACTTCAGGAAGGAAGAAATAGGAAGAGACACAGTACCAAGTGTTAGGACACGAGAATGTAGTTTGCGCTCAAATTTTCTCAGGCAGCTTATGTTGCTGTCTTACACCTGACCTCTCACCCCACACATCTGAATTACCTCACCCAAAATGGAAGCATGGCTGGGCACCTATCTGGTTTGTGAAATTAAGCTTTTATAGTTCTCTTCCTGAGGAGTGAATGGAAATTCATTTGGTTTATTAACAAAGGCTTAGTAAGGATCGACAGGCCATGCTATAAAACACAGCTTTGAAGAGGGTAAGTAGATCTTTGCATTTGGTGCTCGGGATCCAGTCAGGGTTATGACTTGCAGGGTTTCCTTTGCAGCACCCCCACCCCCCACCTTTGTTGTTAATTAGGCAGAGAAATGTGACCTAGATTTCTCAGCTTGGGTGAATCAGATGGGGTAATCTATGAAGTTGCTGATTGTTTTTGCCTCTGTGGCTGCAAAGCCAGGAACCTAGTTGTGTGCTCTGGAAATAATACTGGTATAATATGTCTTTAAATGGAGGCCTGTTTCCCTGTTGCCAAAATAATGGGCATCTGATAATTTAACTCTGCCAATATTGGTAGGTAGTTCTGGGATTCAATTTATGATTAATAATTGGCACAGAGAACAAATTTGTTTTTCTAGCTGATTTGCTCCTTTGTAAATCATTAGGCATTTAAGGTGGGTAAGCTTGGGGGGGCATCTGGGTGGCTCAGTGTGGGCGGCTTAAGCCCCTGACTTTGATCTCAGCTCAGGTTTTGGTCTCAGGGTCATGAGTACAAGCCCTGCGTTGGGCTCCATGCTGGGTGTGGAGCCCACTTAAAAAAAAAATAAAGTGGGTAATTTCACATGCTCTCTTCATTATCTTCAAAAGTTTCTGAATGGGTCAGGTTTCTGTAAAGGAAAGAAGAAAATAGGGATAGTTACTTCTAAATGGCTTAGAAATTGACATAAACTCAACTCTATCTAGCTTCAGCAAAAAATAAATTTATTGACTCATTTACCAGGGAAATATAGCCAGGAGTGGATAGCTTCAGGCACAGCTGGATCGGGGGTTCAAACATTATCATCCAGGCAACTTTCCTGTATCTTTTTGCTTTTCCTTGTCTGTTTTACAGACACCTTAGAGGGGTGACAATAGCCCAAGGCCCATATTCTCTAGCTTAGCAACCCTGAGTGAATACAGAAGGTTTCTCTTCCATTGCCCTGACATTCTCAAAGAAAATTCTCATTTGCTCAGGTGGGGCCTTGTATTCATCTTTGAATGAGTCCCTGTGACTGGAGGGATGGTACACGTGAACTGCACAGTCTGGGCCAACTACTCATCCCTGTGGTGGAAATGGCAGGTACTAACCCAGAAGAAGTTCCTTTATGTCTAATTGGCTATAATTAAGTCACATGCCTACCCCAAATCACACACTTGACTAAAGAGTGTGATGTTCTGATTGGCCAGGACTGAGTCTCCTGTGTCACTTCTGGAGACAGAGAAATAAGACAAGAATTGAGCGTGAAGGAGGAGCAGTACCGAAAGAAAATTGGGGCACCGACAGAAGGGAGAATAGAAGTTGGCTAGCTAAGGCCACAAATATTAAGAGACTTCAATGGAAGCTTGCATTTTTTAAAAGTAAGCTCTATGCCCAACACGGGGCTTGAACTCGCAACTGTGAGATCAAGAGTTGCATGCTCTACTGACTGAGCCAGCCGGGTGCCCCAGAAGCTCGCATTTATCGTTTACAATTTTGAGGTTGGATTTGTTTTCCCTTCTACGCAACATTATATTGAGATCTAAGGAAACATAAGCTTATCCGGATTATAAATACCTATACTAATAGAGCTTTTTTGATTTTACAAAGTTCATCCACCAATCCCTATAACAACGACATGAAGTTTGTATCTGTTCTCATTCCACAGGTGAGGAAATGAAGGTATGGAGAGGTTAAACAACTAACCCCACACACAACTGTAACCAGAGGAGCTAGCACTCAAACCCAGGCTGTCAGATTCTATAGTTCCTGCCTTTTCCACTCTGCCCTGTGAGAGAAAAAGAACACTCAACAAAAGCAGGTCCAGTATGAATGAGAGCAGGGCATAGATTCAAGAGATAGTTCAGAGGAGTTAGCAGCAGACTGGAATGACTCACTGATGGTGGGTGGAGGTGGAGGTGGTGATGAAGGAGAGGAGATGACTCAGCCTTCCAGCTTGGATGACTGATGGGGTGGATGCTGCTGCCATTAATTAAGATATTGCTCACAGGTGGAGATGATCCCCAGCCTCTCAGGTTCATCCCTCTTCTCAAGTCAGTTCTTGAGCCACTACTGATGAGCCCTAGGCAATAACCATCCCCCTTACTCCTATGCCTGTCCCTATCTGGTGGGGCTCCTTCCTCTAGCCCTGGGATTCAAAGGTATAGCTGGATCTAGCTTTTATGGTGGTCTAGCAGCCTAGCCTTTACATCTTCTCTCAGAGTGCCTCCGGGACTCAGGTTTCTTTGCTGCCAACTTGGACTCTAGGAGCTTGATGACCCTGGGAGTGAGTCCTGGTGCTTGAGCAGCCAGTTTCAGAACATAGTAAGCTGCCTCAGTTTCTCCTCCTTAGTTTTAGTATTCTAGTGCTGCCTTGAGAATGGGTCTAATGGCTGGGCCCTACTTCTGTCTGATTTTCTGGCATGTTGATTAGGGCCATACCTCACATGGACAAATATCCCTCAGTGATGTGCTATAATCTTGACTTCTGAATATTGGCCACAGCTGGGATGCCCCAGAGTGTCACTCTGCTTGACTATTTGCATGGCCAAGGGTCAATAGGCTTGCCTCTTCCAAGGCTCTTAGATCCTGCTTCCCCCAGTTGGGTGTCCCTTCCATAACCATCAGGTTTGTTCTTGTTCCTGTTGCTGACCAAACTTTCTCCCAACCTCTGAGCCTTTGCACTGGCTGTGTCCCTGCCTGCAGTGCTCTGCTTCCTGGTCTGCTTGGCTTTTCCTTGCCATTCAGGTCCCAGCTTAAATGCCATGTTCCCATCCAATGTAGCCTGCCCTCTTCCTGATCTCTTTCCACATCATCATCCCATTTCTCTTTCCTCATCACATTAATGTATTTGGAATTCTTCCATTTGGGTCTTTGTTTCTTATCTGTTTCCTCGCTAGGATGAAAGCTCCCACAAGGTAGGCACCTCCCCTCTTGTTCTCACTGTTATATTGGAAGGCTTAGAACAGTGCCTGCTACACAGTAGGTGCTCAATAACCTATTTCTAGAATGGTATTGAATGACTCTTGATCGCTGAGACCACATCATGTCTGGTCTACGCCAGGGAAGGAGATGAGATGGAACTTGTGCTGGCTGAACTGGATGGCTGTCCACTTGGAGCCGTCCAACTCCCTGTGCCAAAACTGCCCACCTGGTCTGTCAAGCAGACTCCTAGATTCAGTTCAGAATTTTCCTCTCAAACACCTTTCCTTGCCCTCACCTCGAGAGTGGTACTAGTCATTCCTCTTCCTTGCTCTGGTAGAAGCTCTTCCCAATATTTAATTATACACCATCACATAGCATTGTGTACTTGTTTGCTAGCCTTTCTTCCCAGTTGGACTGTGAGCTTTTTGCCAGCTGGAAATCTGCAGGGTTTGTCTTTGGATCCCTGGTGTCTAACACAGAGTTGCAACTCAATCCTACAATTATTTGTGTGGGAATATACAAGTTGGAGAATGCATGAGGAAACTGGGTGTGTGAATCTGGTATGCAAGAGATAAGTCCAGATTAGTGACGCAATAATTAAATTAACTGATTTAACAGCCATTTATCCAAGAATCATGTCACTAGAGAAAAAAGTCTTTGAAATGTGGGCCATTCCATTGCAAAAGAGCTCACGTCATTATTATCGTGTCAAGTTACGTTTATCTGAGCCAACCTCTTATTCATATCCTATTCACACGCTCCTATTCACAAGCCTGGGATAGAAATCCGGAGTTGTGTCCTGACCCACTTGGGATAACTCCAGAGTCATGGTTCTGACGTTCTAAGCTTTTGAATGACTCTATTTTCATCTAACCTGAGTTACAGTCACTAGCTTTTGTGAGACCAGCCTCATCAATCATAATAGTGTCTGTGCTGGGGAGGATCCCTACCTCATTGCACCCACATGCAGATTTAATGACATACAACCTAAGGATGAGCTCAGGCTCATTCTATTCACGTTTGATTCACTGCATCCTTTGGTCCAATGTGTTATCACAGATTTGAGATCCAAAGCCATAATTCAGTTGGTAATTTTATGTAACGCCATCCTGGAGATGAAAGTTTAACTGTGAAAGAAAATCAGTTGTTTATTCACTAACCACTTGCAAGTTGTGGATTACACGGCAGGCCTTGTGCTTGGGCCTGAGGACAAGGATGAGTAAGATCAAGTCCTTGTCTTTGGGGAGCTGACAGTCAAAAGGACAACACAAGACAAAAGGGTAGATGATTTTAGTCTGATTTGGGAGGGCCATGTTAAGGTGAAGTCTTGGGGGATGAACACAAACTGGTCAGACAAAGGATGGGGGCAGGGAGGGGACGGCAAGAACAAAAGACAGGAAAGCATGGACAGGGAGTGGCATGAGACCAAAGCAGAGCAGGCTCTGGCCCATGTAAGGCTCTTGAATTTAACCTTCAGACTGTTTTCCAAAATATATTTTATTTTATTTATTTTTTAAATGTTAATTTATTTTTGAGAGAGTGTAAGTGGGGGAAGAGCACGGGAGGCGGGGCGGGGGGGAGGGGACAGGCTTTTTCACTTACAGCAGGCAGCCCACGGGGGCTTGAACTCATGAACTGCAAGATCATGACCTGAGCTGAAGTCAGATGGTCAGATGGTCAGAAGTCAGATGGTCAACTGACCGAGCCCCTCCAAAATAGATTTTAAAGAATACTTGTTTTGTGTGATAACTGCTTTTGCACTGTAAAAGGGTTTATGATTAGCCAAATTTGGGGGAACGCTGACTTAAATGGCAGTATTAATACTGTCCAGTTGGTACCTGATTTTCCTGAGCACTGTGTGTTATCCTGTGATAGGCAGGGGAATACAGGGGAGAACAATATATACTGTCCCATGCTCATGGAGCTTGCCAGGCCAATGAGGAAAGTAGGAATTAAACAAATAGCTACAAATGATTTGTTAAGTCTATACAAATGAGAAAAGTCCCAGAAAGGAGACTGTGTTATAGGATGTAGGATAGAGTGGTTAATAAGAGCAAGAACTGACATTGTTTTAGCCCTGCCATGAAGCAGACATTGGGCTAAGAGCTTCGTAAGCATTATTATGTCTAAACAAAGCTAACTGGGACAATATGCGAATACGCTTTTTGCATTTCCTAATGCTGGACACAGTATTAAGGCATTTCCCAAGTGGATCTGACCATGGTATAGTTTTTTCACAGAACACCCATTCAATTGTATGGCAATTTTGGCATAGGGAACCATTGAGGGGTTCTCAAATGGGGAGAGATATGGTTAGGTTTAATTTTCCAAATGGTAGAAAACATTTACTTTGTGATCTTGGTGGCTTAGAAGTGGTCAGAGATTTTAGAAAAAGTTTAGGGATCCTCAACCTTGTCAATAAAATACAATTACCTTCACTTTTTGAAATACTGACCTATTAAATCTGAGTTTCCTAGAGCAGTCTGTAGTTTATAAAACCTCTGGGTACACAGGAAACTAGTAATGTTGGTTGCCTCTGGAGAGGGGTCCTGGGTGGCTGGACTACAGGGACAGGAGGAAGACTCCTCACTGTAGAGTGGTGAGCCACGGTTGTATATTACCTATTATAGAATAAATGTGTAAAGTAAAAAAATCCTTCTGGGTGATCTAGATGTAGCCAGGATAAAGAATCACTGGTGGAATTAATTAGTGAATTAAAAAAAATGTGGGGTGCCTGGGTGGCTCAGTCAGTTGAGAGTCTGACTCTTGATTTCAGCGTAAGCCATGATCTCACAGTTCATGAGATTGAGCCCCGCATCTGTGCTGTCAGCACAGAGCCTGCTTGAGATTCTCTCTCTCTCTCTCTCTCTCTCTCTCTCTCTCTCTCTTCCCCTCTCCCCTGCTTACACACACACTCTCTCTAAATAAATAAGTAAATAAATAAATAAACATTAAAAAATAAAAACAAAATAATGTGAAACAAGTGATTAAAATTTCCTATTACAAGTAAGATGTGCTAGATAGATTTGATCATTAATCTTAAATGCTTAAAGAAAGTAACTCCCTAGGAATGGGGAAAGGAGGTCAGACCATGAGGGATAAAAGAGACAGAAAAAGGGAGAGCAGAGGCCAAAGACTAAAGTTTTCTGGTGGACAGCAACAGTGTGGACTGTTGGAACCCTGATGTTTCTACTCACTAGCTGATGAGCCATGGGACTTGGGGGCGTTTCTTAGTCCTCCCCGCTCCCCATTCCTCACTGTAACATAGGAATAATATTAGCTGCCTTAAAGGGTCGTTGGGAAAATCAAAGGAAATAATGAATGAAGGTTTTACACACACACACACACACACACACACACACACACACACCCTTACTGTCTGGTTTAAGAAGAAGAGAGGAAAGGGTAGACCTGGACATCTTTGTAGGGAGAGTGGAAGATGGAAGTTATAAAAGTGGAGACAGATCAAGATCCTTCAGAGGACAGAAAAGGAGGAGAACTCTTTTCCTCTGGGAGGAAAAGGAAGAAGAGGGTGGGCGGGTAAAGAGGTGAGGTGGCAACAGACATTTCAAGAGGGAGGAGGGAAGCTGAAGGAGATGAGTTAAAAAATCTTACTCTTCTTCTCTGCAAAGGAAGAGGCAAATTGGGAATTTCATCAAATGTTTCAAATACTCACAATATTGGACACACAAAAGCCACGTGTTTTGGTTAAAATAAATTGGTGCCAGTCTGCATATCTGATAAAAATATAGGCAACCTCCCTGCTGTGTCACCTCCCTGCTTTTTCTTTTTCTTTTCTTTCTTTCTTTTTTTAAAATTTAAATTCTAGTTAGTTAACATAGAGTGCAATACTGGTTTCAGGAGCAGAATTCAGTGATTCATCACTTACATACAACAGCCAGTGCTCATCACAAGTGTCCTTCTTAGTACCCATCACCCATCTAGCCCATCCCCTACCCTCCTCCCTCCATCAACCCTCAGTTTGTTCTCTATCATGAAGAATCTCTTGTGGTTTATTTCCCTTTCTTCTCTCCCCCACCCCTTCCCATATATTCATCTGTTTTGTTTCTTAAATTCCACATATGAGTGAACTCTTATGGTATTTGTCTTTCTCTTATTGACTTATTTCACTTAGCATAATACACTCTAGCCCCATCCATGTTGTTGCAAATGGCAAGATTTCATTCTTTTTGATGGCTGAGTAATATTCCATTGTATGTATATACCACAGTTTTTTTATTCATTCATTAGTCGATGGATGTTTGGGTTCTGTCTGTAATTTGGCCATTGTTGATAATGCTGCTATAAACATTGGGATGCATGTACCCCTTCGAATCTGTATTTTTCCACTCTTTGGATAAATACCTAATAGTGTAATTGCTGGATTGTAGGATAGTTCTATTTTTAATTGTTTGAGGAACCTCTATACTGTTTTCCAGAGTGGCTGCACCAGTTTTCATTCCCACCAGCAGTGCAAGAGGGTTCCCCTTTCTCCACATCCTGCCAACACCTGTTGTTTCTTGTGTTGTTAATTTTAGTTGTTATTGTTATGCCCAGAATTCGTGATCCCCGAAGACCACCAGGGAGCTGAGTCCGATGAAAAAGCAAAGGGCCTTTATTTGAGCTAGCTCGAGCTCAATCCCCTACCTGCACCGACGTAGCGGTGAGATGCCGGGGAGAGAGAGCGAGTTTCAAAAGCACAAAGGTTTCATTGGGGTCTAGGGGCAGTTGGTGAGGTAATGGCTGTGGCCTCAGCCGATTGGCTGGGGAAGGGTCGGAGTCCTGTTACGCAGGTTGCCGGGCATGTTTTGATCGCGAAGTTTGAACGGGTGAGCAGGAGGTTACTCAAGGGGAGGAGGCGTGGTCAAGGTGGAGGACACAGAACAAGATGGAGTCAGCTGGCATAGGTCTGCCCTTTCATTATGACAGGTGTGAGGTGGTATCTCATCATGAGTTTGATTTGTATTTCCCTGATGATGAATGATATTGAGCATCTTTTCAAGTGTCTGTTAGCCATCTTGATGTCTTCTTTGGAAAATTGTCTATTCATGTCTTCTGCCCATTTCTTAACTGGGTTGTTTGTTTTCTGGGTGTTGAGTTTGATAAGTTAAAAAAAATTTTTTAATGCTTATTTATTTTTGAGAGAGGGGGAGAGAGAGAGAGAGAGAGAGTGGAGGAAGGAAAGAGAGGGAAGGAGACAGAATCCAAAGCAGGCTCCAGGCTCTGAGCTGTCAGCACAGGGCCTGATGCAGGGCTTGAACCCACCAGCTGCGAGATTGTGGCCTGAATCGAAGTTGGACACTTAACTGATTGAGCCACTCAGGTGACCTGAGTTTGATAAATTCGTTATAGATTTTGGATACTAACCCATTTGCAGATATGTCATTTGCAAATATCTTCTCCCATTCCAAAGATTGTCTTTTAGTTTTGTTGATTGTTTTCTTCACTTTGCAGAAGATTTTTATCTTGATAAAGTCCCAACAGTTCGTGTTTGCTTTTGTTTTCCTTGCCTTTGGCGAAGTATTTACTAAGAAGTTGCTCTGGCTGAAGTCAAAGAGGTTGCTGCCTGTGTTCCCCTCTAGGATTTGGATGGTTTCCTGTCTCACATTTAAGTCTGCCATCCTTTTGAATTTATTTTTGTGTATTGTGTAAGAAAGTGGTCCAATTTCATTCTTCTGCATGTTGCCATCCAGTTTTCCCAACACCATTTATTGAAGAGACTGTCTTTTTCCATTGGATATTCTTTCCTGCTTTACTGAAGATGAGTTGACCATATGGTTGTGCGCCCATTTCTGGGTTTTCTATTCTTTTTCATTGATCTATGTGTCTGTTTTTGTGCCAGTACCATACTGTCTTGATGACTACAGCTTTGTAACATAGCTTGAAATCTGGAATCCTGATGCCTCCAGTTTTGTTTTTCTTTTTCAGGACTGCTTTGGCTATTCAGGGTCTTTTGTGGTTCCATACAAATTTTAGGATTGTTGATCTACCTCTGAGAAGAATGCTAGTGGTATTTTGATAGGGATTTTATTAAATGTGTAGATTGCTTTGGGTAGTATAGACATTTTAAAAAATGTTTACTTATTTTTGAGAGGGTGAGAGAGAGAGACAGAGTGTGAGGAGAGGAGGGGCAGAGAGAGATGGAGACACAGAACCTGAAGCAGGCTCCAGGCTCTGAGCTGTCAGTACAGAGCCCGATGCGGGGTTTGAAGTCACAAACCATGAGATCATGACCTGAGCCAAAGTCAAATGCTCAACCAACGGAGCCACCCAGGTGCCCCTGGGTAGTACAGAAATTTTAACAATATTTGGTCTTCCAATCCATGAGCATGGAATGGTTTTTTTTCCATTTCTTTGCGTCCTCTTCAATTTCTCTCGTAAGTGTTCTATAGTTTTCAAAGTACAGATCTTTCACCTCTTTAGTTAAGTTTATTCCTAGGTATGTTATTGTTTTTCCTGCTTCTTTTTCAATCTTCTGTCACAAATATCTTCAAGAGGACATTTATTCATTCAAGCCTTTTATTTTGAGCCTACTGTGTGGCAGGTCCTAGAAGACCAGGGAGGTCAACATACTGAGGACAGTGTGGGGTGATAAGGATGAGGAGGGGGTGGGGAAGCAAAGCATAGCTTTGCTCTTCTTATGCATGGTATGTGAACTTAGAAACTCAGAGAAGGCTGGATGTTTTCAGCCTGAAATTCCAATTTCAGGTAGGAATTGTGTGGGCTTCTCTTTGTATAGCACATTGAAATGGACTTATTTCCCTAAATGAGCCGATTGAGATGGGATACAAATCCACTTGAATAGACATGTTCCCTGTGGCCCAAGAAAGATGATGGCACTCTGTATGGAAAAGCGTGGAAAAGAATATGTTGAGTCAAGCTTAAAAAAAATTCCTGCAAAATAATTGTCCACTTTCTTAACAACAAGGATAACAGTAGTAGTAGTGTTCAACCCCTTCAGACCCAATGCCTCCTTCATAGCAAATACTTTACTATTCTGAAATGAGATTCATTGATGATATAACCTACCCATATACATTTAAAAAATAACATAATGTGCAAACTTTATTATATGGGGAAATTAAAATTAAGTTACCACTAAATATGTAATTCTCCATGTAAATACTTGAGCACGGCTACATCAGTAGTACAATGAAATACACAGATAGTGACACCTATATGGATAATCACTGTGCATGTGGCAGCTGGCAATGTAGGTCAATTGGGTATTTTATTATATTAGTAACTTAAATGCCAATTCAAACAGCTTTGCTGATGGTGGTGTGATTTCCTCAAATGTGAAGAACTTTTGATGAATTTCTGGACAAAGTGGGTACACATGTCTCTGAATTTACACCATAGATGCATTTTTGGAAAATTCAGTGGATATTGAAAAAGGTGCAAAACAAACACAGATATTTTGTGTTTATATGTAAAATGAAGTTAGGTTTTAGCTCAGATCATTATAAACACGCTTTTCATCTACATGAATGCCCACTGACACATGGAAAGTTCCATGGTACTCAGGGCAGTTCTTTGTTGTGTGGGACTTTCTTGTAACTTGCAGGACATCTGCCCCATCTGGCTGTCTCCTCCAATCATAAGGACAACCAAGAAACACTCCACAGATTTCCAAAATGCCCACCAGGGGGTGGCACCATCCCCTTTGAGAACCATAGCAGCAGAATATGAATGTACTGGGAGAAGCTCACTAAATGCTTGTTGAATAAAATGATTACAAACCTTGAGGATCCCCACAGCCCACATTTAGAACTTTAATTCACACTGTGGAGAGCCTGTAGATATAAATGGAAGACCTAGACAGGGATAGCCAAATGTTTTCATATTTCAAGCCCACCTACCCTAATTGGTTAGAAGTAGTTGCCCTTAATATCATATAGAGAATAATTTTCGAGGTAGTGTCCATCTCATTCAATCGCTCCAGAATGACTGACGGAGCACACGTGCTAGGCATGGTCCTAGGAGCTGGAGATACAGTAATGAATAAAACAGACACAGATTTGGGCCCTCACAGAGCTAACATTTTGAGTTCAGGAGGAGCTGACATAAAGGTGTCTGCCATGAGATCAGGAACCCACTGGCCACAAATGTGTCTTACCTGGAACAGAAGAGTTAACCTGAGTCATTACTAACCCAGGAACTCTCCTGGAATTTTATTAAAAAATAATTAAGTTTCTGATACTCATCCATTTTCCTATCATTTGTCTTTTTTTCCTCAGAAAGAGAAATAGCAAAAAACAACAAAACAAAACAACCCAGACAACTTCTAGTTAATTGATAATTCTGATTGAGTTCTAGTGAATAGAGTTATTCGATAGTTTGTAAAGATGTATTAAAATTAATGAAGAGACATCACTTGCCAAGAAATTGGTCAAGTCAGGAACAAGAATTTATCTAAAAGTAATTAGGACACACTCAATACCCATCAAAACGTATGACCATCTGGTCTCTGTGAAAACCTGGCCACCAACATTCCTGTGAGAACCTGAATAATAAGACACATATCCTGGGGTGCCTGGGTGTCTCAGTCGGGAAAGTGTCCAATTCTTGATTTCGGCTCAGGTTGTGATCTCAGAGTCATGAGATCAAGCCCTGTGTAGTAGTTCCATGCTAGGTATGGAGCCTGCTTAGGGTTCTCTCTCTCCCTCTTCCTCTGTCCCTCCCCTGCTCTCTCTTTCTCTCTCTCTCTCTCTCTCTCTCTCTCTCTCTCTCTCTCAAAAAACAAAAACAAAACAAAACAAAAAAACAACAAGACACATACATATCCCTAGCTACTGAGAGAGGAGGCAGGATATTATTGTCAATAAAAGCACGGGCTTTGAATCTGATCTGTTTTAGAGGCCTGGACCTGCCCTTGATTACTGTGGTTTTATGATTTGGGGCAAGTTATTCAGCATCTCTAGGCCTCTGTGGCCTCATTTTTCCAAATTAGTGAAGTATCTACCTCTTTGGGTTATGTGACTGAGGGAATAATGTTCCCAAAGCACTGAGCACAATCCCTAGTGTGGGGTTGCTCAGATCCACACTCAACCCTAGTGTGGGGTTGCTCCTGTGATCACTACTTCCAGGAGATGTGGGGTGGGGTGGGAGGTTGGGTTCTTTCCTTTCTAGGTGAGCACTGCCACTCAGCAGCTGAGGTGAGGAGTTCTTACCTTATTGTGAATCCAGGAGAGGAGATAACATTTTCTTGCAAACAAATTTATGGTTTCATATATTTCAGTGGATCTTAAAAGTGGAAAGTACATTAAATCATCTGCTCTAAACCCCTCACTGTACTGAGCTCAGATCCAGGGAGGTCGTGTGATCTGGGACTAGAGACAGAGTTCAGTTTTCCAAGGTCAGGCTTCCAAGACCTATTTAACCCGTAATGTGACCTGGGGGTTTCCAAAGAATGAACATAGGACCACTTGTATTAGAATCACATGAGGAGCTTTTAAAATGCAGGTTCCTTGGTCTTATAACCAAGCTATTTTATCAGAACCTCTAGAGATGGGACCTAGGAACCTGTATTTCATAGCAGGTCACACTTAAAATCAAGAGCCACTCATGTAGCGATCAATACCTTGATCTGCAATATTGTAAAGCATGCCCAAACCCAGTGCCACCTGAAGACTTGGCTGCAGTGGATTTGAAATAGGACCATAAATCCAGGACTGTTGAACTATGTAACAATTTCAGCTATTGCTTCTATTACTTTCTGCTTCAATTATCCAATGAGTTGTCTTTATGCCAGGAGACGCTCAGTTCTCTGGCTCCTGTGAAATTGCATAACTCAGTGTGGCTCTCTACTCTTGCAAAAGCCCAAGGAATGAATTAATACATGTAAAGCCTTAGAACTGTGCCAGGCTCATAGCAAGTGCTCAATAAGAGTTAGTTATTAGTATTATTTCTCATTAGAGCAGGAAGAACATCTGCAGAGGGGTGATGTTGGTTTCTTTGACATGAGCTTAGGTCATAGGATCAGTGTCTATTTGATTAGGGAAGATGGCTGGAGGCAGTCATTAAGATAAAGGCAATGGAAGATCCCGTTACGACTCCTTAAGTGTGTGGCATAGATCATACACTCTTGTTGTTTTTGTTGTTTTTTTCCTGTGAAGAGAATGTAAGATCAGATATGACTTTACTTTTGATACTTTAAATTGTTGCTTGCATCAGCAGAAACTACTCATAATGGGATGATGTTTCAGTTGGGGATTTATTTATTCTCCTACCTACAAACACACAGACACACAAGAATGTAGGCTGTTGTATACTTTTTAGGTTGCTGTAAATGACTTGTGCATGTCTAAATTTGAAAAGAGAGCCATAGTGTTCGCGAACATGGAGAATTTCAGCTACAGAATTCTTAGCTGTGATAGGTAATGTGTAATTGAGAGAATGTGAAAAAGAATGAGGAAGTAGGTTCTCCAGCATGATAAAAGGGAAAAGTAGTTCTTTTTTTCCCCTTGAGTAAAGCATTTGTTAAATGCAAAGGAAAATGACTATGGGCTCTGGAGTGAGGAGTCCATGATGCCAGCATTTTACAATAACATCCCCTTTCATCTACACATCTCAACAGTTTATGGGCACTAATTAAGCCTCACCATACTCATACAATTCACACTGTGTTTTATTTACTCCCTTTTTACTGAGGAAAACCAAGGCAGTGAAAGTTTAAAGGGTTATTTGGAGTTACAGAGCTGGGATTTGAACCCAGTACCCAAAGCTTCTGGCCCAGAGAGGAAGGGGACCCACATGGTGGGTTTGACAGTTGACTCATAGCTGATATTTGGTGGAGCAGGAAGTGATCTCGGGCAACTCTGAGAGGAAGGCATAAACCAGGAGCTCAGGGATGGTCTAGGGGACCAAGAGAAGGGACCAGACGCCCTGATATATAGTGAAGGCACATGTACCTGGTGTCTCTTACACCATACTCCTTCTGCCTTATTTGCCATGTCCCTGAATAGACACACTGGCATTGCAATTCATACTGACCATTCTAGATTTTTGGGACTGTGAGTCTTGAGTGAAGTGTGTATGTGCAGGGGACTTGCTGTAGGGGCCAGAGGGAGATGGGCTGGTAGTGGTGGGCAGAGGTGAGTCAC
Organism: Panthera pardus; assembly: GCF_024362965.1. Lineage (NCBI taxonomy): Eukaryota > Metazoa > Chordata > Mammalia > Carnivora > Felidae > Panthera > Panthera pardus. The sequence goes on from NW_026526721.1 coordinate 86,818,223, forward strand.
CAAGTGAAGCGGCAGTAGGAGGTAAATCAAAGGGCAACAGATGATGTTACTCCTTTTCACCTGTCATTGACCCTATTTAAAAGGGCAGAGAAAACAAAGCACTAGGTCTGAGATCAATCTCAGATGGTCAATTGTGACAGCTATGCCTCAGACATATTCAGGCCCTGACTTGTCTAGGACCTCAAACAAATGTCTGGGTCTCTCAGAACTCTTGAATGGAGACTAAAAGTAATTGGAAATAACTCACTTTCTCTCTCTATACCCTCTTAAGATGAATTTTTAAAGATCATGCATGAGGGTTTTCACGTAATGGAGTAAGAATCAGAAAAAGGGGATGACCAGAAGGCCCCAGGAAAGGTGGATTCAAGTCCCGGGAGCCATGTAGGGATCTCACAGGCTCAAACATTAGTATATTTTTGAGATTGAATCAAATATGTAAAAATAGTAGCAAATTATTTACCTCTTCAAAGAGAGTTACATACCAAATTTCAGGGGAATTTATTAGCACATCTACATCTGAAAAAGAAAGGTTATATATTTATAAGGTTAAGTTGCAAGGAGGGGGCAGAAGGGAAAAAGTTTTAGTTGCTATTAGATTTTATTCCAAATTATATCAGTTCATTAGAAACATATAGTTTATAAAAGACTTAGGCTATAACTCTAAGAAGTATATCAATACTATCAATACAATATCATACTCTCAGAAGTATATCAATATATATTTTAAGCAATATTAAATAGCTGCAAGTAACAGTTAATCTGGCTATATATACACGGATATTTACAGAAGAGATTATGCTTACATTCTTGCCCATGGTAATGTTTTGGAAAATGGTAAGATGATATTACCCTTATTAAAAACATATGGCAAAAGTGGTCTATCTGACATTTTATTACCCACCTTTTAGTAAGCTAATTGATGTTCATGATTTGAAAGTATTGAAACATCTCCAAATGTGTTCTGGGTTATCAAAGAAAGATAAGATATTCGATACAATTTTTTCAAACCTTGATAAATTTTATTTTTATTTTTTGTAACTAGGTCCCACACCCAGCGTGGCCCCCAAGGGTGCGGGGAGGGGGCTTGAACTGAGGACCCTGAGAGATGAAGACCTGAGTTGAGATCCAGCCAGATGCTTACCCCGCTAAGCCATCCAGGCGCCCCTTGATACAGTTTTAATGGTGAGTTATTTTATGGCCCTTGAAAATTTGGGAAATCACATATGGTATAAAAATGAATTCTCTTAATTGGAACATGCAATTAACCGGAAAAATCCACTCTCTACGCTTGCACTCTAACAGACAATTTGTGAAAAAGGAAACGTAGTCAGGGCAAAACATTTCCTCTTTTTATAAACCTTGAACTGAGTATGTCTCTCACCAATTACATAGGGTCCCTGGGGCCTCAACTTTCCACAAGCGGTTAGGTCTCTATGGCAATGCAGCTGGCTGCTGGAGCGGAACCCAGGTGACAAAGCGGAACATAGGTGACAAAGCGGAACACAGGTGACTAGGCGGAGGCAGGCGCTGGGTGACCATGGGGAGAAGGTCTGGATGCAGAAGGTTATTAACGGTCTTCTTGAGCGTCTAGGATTGATACTCTGCTTTTTGAGAAAATGCAGACCTTCCCCCCACCCCCTCACCCGCCCCTGCCCCAGCCTGCCTCGACTTCCCACGTCTCCTGGAAAGCGGGCGCTGTGCACCGCTGCTCCTGATGGCTGCCTGCGCTGGGACTGGCGGCTCCCTCTGGGACCCTACTTCCGGTTGATGCCTAAGCTTCGCCCTTCTTGTGCCCTCAGAGGCTATGACTCAGGTGAAAGGAGTCCATTTTGGCCAGGCCCCTGGTCTCATGCAGCCGTTCAGCATCCCCGTTCAGATTACACTCCAGGGTGGCTGGAGGCGCCAGGGGAGGTAAGCCACCACCAGAATCTCTCTTGCTGCATAGTGGCTCCAAGAGCGGCCATAAGGAGTATGAGGTTAGATTTGGTCGTCCTCCTCTAAGGGTGCCCACTTGCCATGGCTCCTGAGGGACCTTGGGGCCTTCTCCCCACAGCAGCACTGACTTCAGGGGGCTGCATCCTTTCTTATTGGCTTCCTCCTCCATTTGCATTGCAAAATTTTGAAGGCCAGGGACCTTTTTTTAAACTCTCCTGTGGCTCCCTAGCACTAGGACATGGCCCAGTACATGTCTGGTGCTGAATAAATATCTCTTGGTTGAATGAAGGGATGAAGAAATTGTCACCAGCATTTGGTCCCCCTGGTGAAGCATGCTTGGGTCTTGGAGTCACAACTGAACTGAACTGAATTCAAATCTCAGTTCCACCACTTAACTAGCTATATGACTGTGGGCAAGCCATGCAATCTCTGTCTGCCTCATCTCCTTGTCCATAAAGTGGGGATAGTAACAGTCTCTACAAGCCTTGGCATACTTTCTAATACTGCTCTTGGCACTATTCCATTATACTTTCTCTATATTTCAGCCACTGTTTTTAACCACCCACCTTTTAAAAAATGTTTGTTTATTTATTTATTTTGAGAGCGAACGAGCGTGTGCATATGTGAGCAGGGGAGGCGCAGAGAGGGAGAGGGAGAGAGAGAATCCCATGCAGGCTCTGCAGTGTCAGCATTTAGCCCAACTCAAGTCATAGGACTTGATCCTATGAACCATGAGATCATGACTGGAGCCAAAATAAAGAAAGAGTCAGGCACTTAACTGACTGAGCCACCCACTTCTCCTTAAGGGAGGAAGTGAAAGGGGCTATCTTCAGGACTTCCTTTTCTCCCCCAGAGAAATGCAAAGCTGAGGGGCTGAGAGCCTTAAATGAAGCTGTGGTCCTTCTGTCTGCTCCTGGGTTTGGGCCAGTGGGGTGGTTGGAACTGGGCACCGAAATTGAGAGAAGAGCCATGCCGGAGGGTGTGTGAGGAATGGAATATTAAAAGCTTGCCAGTTTGCTCTTGGAAGGGGCACACCTCACAGCCAAGTTCACACACTCTATCTGGAAAAAAGGCTGGTTTGTTAGTGGCTCCAATGGAGTTGGGAGCTGAGAAAATGGAAACAGTAAAGACCACAGCTGCCATCACATTAATCCTGTAACTATACTCATGGGAAGTTGAGTGAGAATGAGGGAAAGTGAGATAGAGGGGTTTGGGGGGAGGTGGGATCGGAGAAGAAAGGAGCAGACCAGAAGGGGAAAGACGTGGGGGCAGAAGCACTTCTCTCCTAGAAATGCACTAATGCTTTTGTGAAAAGACAATTAAAGTGAATTACTCTATGGCAGAAGGTCAGATGATGAACATGCAAGGGAGCAAGTTTTAGTGCCCTCTTCATAACATAATTAACTAGATATAAGAATAGTTGTTTTCTCCCCAAAGCAATACAGTCTCCCATTTTCGTTTCTGAGATGCACGATTGGATTATTGCTCTTTCCTCTTGCTGAACTCTGTGAACCATGCTGACTTTACTCAACCTCATTTGCTGTTTCAAAAGAAGTTGTTAAATAATTTTGTAATTTAAAAAATATGAGGATAAGAATAATCACCCAAATTGTCTCTGTAACACCAACAAATTACAGGGAAATGTTAATTTAACATCTCAATGCTTAGAAGTTGCACACACATGTGAAATGGGTGTCAGATGGATTGTCAAGCTTTGATGAACAGCAGCATCTTCCCAAGGACACTTCTCACACCAGTTACAGTGTTGGAGGAAGAGGCTGCTGGCTTCTGCAGGGATCACAGCCAGAGAAGTATGTTCAAGCTCTTTGAAACGGAGTTTGCCTGAGGCTAAGCCAGAAGGTGCCTGTAGCAATGTGTGGGAAAGAGCTGGTGGGAAAGTCAGTTCTGTCTGCAGGGAAGCAACAGAAGGGGGTGGGGGCTGCCTAGACTATGAATACAACATCTCCAGGTAACACATTGGCTAGAAGTGGAAATACTTTGCTGGCAAAAAGGAATAAAAATGCTAGTCACCTCACTGGCTAGAGAGCAAAATGAGATCATTCTGAAATGCTTTGAAGTCCTTGGATGAAAGGTGCTTGTAAATACCACAAAGTTAATTACAGGGATATTTATGGTCTCAGAAACCTGGAAAAAAAAAACCCCAATAATTAACAATAAGGAAATAGGTAAGGAATTTATGGCATATCCAATTGATGGAATATTATGTAGCCAATAGAAGGGTTACAAAGAAATGTTCATGACGTAAGAAAGTGTTTATTATGGTAAGTGAAAAGAGATTAAAAAAATATAACCTATATCCAAAATGATCTCATTCTATTTAAAACAATATAGAGGAGGGAAATAACCTAGTAAATGAACAGAAGTGATCTCTAACTGGTAGAACTGTGGGTGAGTTTTATTCTCTTCTCTAGACTTTTCCACACTTTCTGAGCTTCATAACATGAGCATATGAAAAGTACATTACTTGCACGAATCCTTTGACATTTGTTGGGGCTTTCTTTATGGCTCCATTTATGGTTAGGTCTCATAAATGTCCTTATATCTTTGAGAAGAATATATATTTTGTAGGGGATAGCATTCTATATTACCATTTAGAAAACATAATTGCTTAGATAATATAATTACTTACAAAGGACATCCCAAACATTACAAAGTAATGTTACAATGTTAATTACTTTGCTGAAATCTATTTCCTTACTGATTTGTCTGGTTATCAATTACTGAGGGAGGATGCAAAAATATCTCATCATTTGTTCCTGAGTTTTGTCTGTTTCTTCCTATAGTTCTGTCAGTGAGGGAATGCTATTAGGTACATATAAATTAGTATTGTTAGCTCTTCTAGGTGAATCTTTAATCAACATTATTACCTTCTTTATTTCTAAAAAGCTCTTTAACCTTAAGGTTCATATCAGCTTGCTTGTCATTAGACTTTGCCTGACAAATTTCAACCTTTCTACATCTGCGCATTTCCCATGGTCTCTCTCAGCCTATTGGCAAATATTCCTGCCTTCTGGTTGCCATTCCTGTTATGGAGAAGTAAGATCTCAGCCTGTCATTCCTTTGGGGTTAATCTGTCTTTTTCTCTGGCTGTTTTTAAGATTTTCTGTTGTGGTGTCTGTGCAATATCTCTGTGATGTGCCTAATGTGGGTTTCTTTTTATTTTATCCCACTGGGTTTCTGTAATCTACAGACTGGGTTTTCATCAATTCTGAAGTTTATTATCTTTTTAAAATATTGCTTGTGACTTATTTCCCTTATTTCTGAAATTCTGAATAGATCACATGTTAAACATTCCCTTTTTATTTTCCATGTTTCTTCATCTCTCTTCAGTATTTTCCATTACAAAAAATTATTCCGTATTATACTCTGGCTATTTTGCAGATCTATTTCTATGTTTACTAATTATATTTTTAGATGTATCTAATCTACTGTTAAATTTGTCCATTGAGTTTTTATTTAAATTATTTTATTTTTCATTTCTAGGAATTATATTTGATTCTTTTAAATATTAGCCTGGTCATATTGTAGAGTCTTGCTCTTTCTGATATTTCTTTTTTTTTTTTTTTGGCCTTTTTTTAAAATATTAATTTTATTTTTAAAAATTTACATCTAAATTAGTTAGCATATAGTGCAACAATGATTTCAGGAGTAGATTCCTTAGTGACCCTCACCCATTTAGCCCATCCCCCCTCCCACAACCTCTCCTGTAACCCTCAGTTTGTTCTCCATATTTATGAGTCTCTTCTGTTTTGTCCCCCTCCCTGTTTTTATATTATTTTTGTTTCCCTTCCCTTCTGTTCATCTGTTTTGTCTCTTAAAGTCCTCATATGAGTGAAGTCATATGACTTTTGTCTTTCTCTGACTGACTAACTTCACTTAGCATAATACCCTCCAATTCCATCCAGGTAGTTGCAGATGGTAAGATTTCATTCTTTTTGATTGCTGAGTAATATTCCATTGTATATATATATATACCACATCTTCTTTAGCCATTCATCCATCGATGGACATTTGGGCTCTTTCCATACTTTGACTATTGTTGATAGTGCTGCTATAAACATGGGGGTGCATGTGTCCCTTCGAAACAGCATACCTATATCCCATGGATAAATGCCTAGTAGTGCAATTGCTGGGTCATAGGGTAGTTCTATATTTAGTTTTTTGAGGAACCTCCATACTGTTTTCCAGAGTGGCTGCACCAGTCTGCATTCCCACCAGCAATGCAAAAGAGATCCTCTTTCTCTGCATCCTCGCCAACATCTGTTGTTGCCTGAGTTATTAATGTTAGCCATTCTGACAGGTGTAAGGTGGTATCTCATTGTGGTTTTGGTTTGTATTTCCCTGATGATGAGTGATGTGGAGCATTTTTTCATGTGTCAGTTGGCCATCTGGATGTCTTCTTTGGAGAAGTGTCTATTGATGTCTTTTGCCCATTTCTTCACTGGATTATTTGTTTTTTGGGTGCTGAATTTGATAAGTTCTTTATAGATTTTGGATACTAACCCTTTGTCTGATATGTGGTTTGCAAATATCTTCTCCCATTCCATTGGTTGCCTTTTAGTTTTGCTGATTGTTTCCTTCGCTGTGCAGAAATGTTTTATTTTGATGAGGTCCCAGTAGTTCATTTGTGTATCCTCATGATTAAAAAAAAATGTTTATTTGTTTATTTTGAGAGAGACAGAGGGAGAGAGAGGGAGTGCACGTGCACATGAGTGGGGGAGGGGCAGAGAGAGAGGGAGAGAGAAAATCCCAAGCAGGCCCATGCTATCAGCACAGAGCCTGACACAGGGCTCAAACTGATGAAACATGAGATCATGACCTGAGTCAAAACTAATATAATATTGTATGTCAATTATACTTCAATTAAAAAAACTGCATAACCTGATTCTGATCTAATTTAGAAATAAAACAGACCTGATAGTATACGAGACTATACTTTCTCTTTGTAATATTTCTGTCGATTTCATTCCAATGCTTTATGGAAAGGTGACAACCTCATAGATGTGTTATGAAGCAGCTTTTTCATGTTTGGGAGGAAGGATAATATAGCTACTAAAAATGAATATTCAGATATATTTTTATTATTATGAATCGATAGGCTTTGGTTTCACCATCACTGTGAACGAGATACTCACTCTAACTGCAGACAACTAAAAAGTTTTGGTCAAAGCTTACCAAAAGTTGGAAATACTCAAAGGACAAAAACTATGGGAAAGTAGGAACCTAGAGGGGGGGAAAATGTACTGAAGTAAATTTTCACCTTGAAGACATTTGCACTGCAGAAACTGATGGCCTTGAGCTTCAGTCTCACAGTATGGGGGAAGGACACAGGGATGAGAAACACTGCCCAGGGCCTATCCAAGGCATGGGAGTTAATATACCACTCAACTAGAACTGAGACCACCAAGGACCTCATACTCAGTATAAAAATGAACTAGAAATAATCACTCTCACAGCTCCACAGGACATTGCAAGGAAAATGCCTTTCTCAAACCTTGACACTGAGCAGAGCAGGAAAATTACAATCTTCCCTGAGATTTTCTAATCTCAACATAATCTTCAAGACAGTTTCTGCCTGAATTCACACTACCTAAACAATCCAAAACCCTTAACCTAAGAATTGTGTTTAATGTTATCTCAAGTAGGTCGTACTCTTTGGCAACTGGCAGAAGCAAATACGTAACTTTTCTGTAAGAGCTAACCTCTAATCTAGGCCTCAGGGGAGTCCTATGAAGTTTCAAGGAGTACATGTTCTCATTCAAAAGTCATAAAACACAGTAAGGCCTTTGAGTGAGAAACAGAATTGCATCCACAAAAAACTTCAGGTATTTGGGCAGTATATAAAAATGTATTTTGGGGCTCCTGGGTGACTCAGCCGGTTGAGTGTCTGACTTCAGCTCAGGTCATGGTCTCACAGCTCATGGGTTCAAGACGCACATTGGGTTCTGTGCTGACAGCTCAGAGCCTGGAGCCTGCTTCAGATTCTGTGTGTGTCTGTCTCTCTGCCCTCCCCCCCCCCCCCACTTGCTCTCTGTCTCTCTCTCTTTCTCTGTCAAAAATAAATAAACATTAAAACGTTAAAAAAATAAAAAATTAATAAATAAATTAAAATGTATCTCGGGGCACCTGGTGGCTCAGTGGGTTAAGCGTCCAGCTCTTGATTATGGCTCAGGTCATGATCTCACAGGTTGTGAGTTCGAGCCCCATGCCAGCAGAGAGCCTGCTTAGGATTCTCTCCCCCTCTTGCTCTCTGCCCCTCACCCACTTGCTTTCTGTTTCTCAAAATAAATGAAAATAAACTTCTAAAAAATGTATCTGGGGGCTCCTGCATGGCTCACTTGGTTAAGCATCCAACTCTTGATTCGACTCAGGTCATGATCTCACGGTTCTGACTTATTAGAACCATATGGTTCAAGCCCTGCATGGGGTTTTGTGCTGACAGTGCAGAGCCTGCTTCGGATTCTCTCTCTCTCCCTCTCTCTCTGTCCCTTCCCTGCTCTCTCTTTCTCTCTCTCAAAAAATAAGCTAAAAACATTTTTGTAAATGTATCTGTAATATGTTTAAAGAAACAAAGAAAGGAGGGCACTTGGGTGGTTCAGTGGGTTGAGCATCTGATTTCAGCCCAGGTCGTAATCTCACGGCTCATGTATTCAAGCCCTATGTCCAGTTCTATGCTGACAACTTGGAGCCTAGAGCCTGCTTTAGATTCTGTCTCCATCTCTCTCTGCCCCTCCCCTGCTCACATTCTGTCTCTCTGTCTCTCTCTTTCAAATATAAATAAACACTTGGAAGAAAGAAAGAAAGAAAGAAAAAAAGAAAGAAAGAAAGAAAGCAAGCAAACATTAGAAATATCAGAAAGAGGTTTTTTCCTGCTTTCTCCTTGAGGATTTTGATGGCTTCCTGTCTTACATTTAGGTCTTTCATCCATTTTGAGTTTATTTTTGTATGTGGTGTAAGAAAGTGGTCCAGGTTCATTTTTCTGCATGTCGCTGTCAAGTTTTCCTAGCACCACTTGCTGAAGAGATTGTCTTTATTCCATTGGATATTCTTTCCTGCTTTGTCAAAGATTAGTTGGCCATACACTTGTGGGTCCATTTCTGGGTTCTCTATTCTGTTCCATTGATCTGAGTGTCTGTTCTTGTGCTAGTACCATACTGTCTTGATGGTTACAGCTTTGTAGTATAGCTTGAAGTCTGGGATTGTGACGACTCCTGCTTTGGTTTTCTTTTTCAAGATTGCTTTGGCTATTCAGGGTCTTTTCTGGTTCCATACAAATTTTAGGATGATTTGTTCTAGTTCTGTGAAGAATGCTGGTGTTACTTTGATAGGGATTGCATGGAATATGTAGATTGCTTTGGGTAGTATCGACATTTTAACAACATTTGTTCTTTCTATCCAGGAGCATGGAATCTTTTTCCATTTTTTTTGTGTCTTCTTCAATTTGTTTCATAAGCTTTCTATAGTTTTCAGTGTATAGATTTTTCACCTCTTTGGTTAGATTTATTCCTAGGTATTTTATGGTTTTTGGTGCAACTGTAAATGGGATGGATTTCTTGATTTCTCTTTCTGTTGCTTCATTGTTGGTGTATAGGAATGCAACCGATTTCTGTGCATTGATTTTATATCCTGCAACTTTGCTGAACTCATAAATCAATTCTAGCAGTTTTTTGGTGGAATCTTTTGGGTTTTCCATATAGAGTATCATGTCATCTGCGAAGAGTGAAAGTTTGACCTCCTCCTGGCCGATTTGAATACCTTTTATCTATTTGTGTTGTCTGATTGCAGAGGCTAAGATTTCCAATACTATGTTGAATAACAGTGGTGAGAGTGGACATCCCTGTCTTGTTCCTGACCTTAGGAGGAAAGCTCTCAGCTTTTTCCCATTGAGGATGATATTAGCGTTGGGTCGTTCATATATGGCTTTTTGATCTTGAGGTACACTCATTCTATCCCTACTTTCTTGAGGGTTTTTATCAAGAAAGGATGCTGTATTTTGTCAAATGCTTTCTCTGAATCTATTGAGAGGATCATATGGTTCTTGTCCTTTCTTTTATTGATGTGATGAATCACATTAATTGTTTTGCGGATATTGAACCAGCCCTGCAACCCAGGTATAAATCCCACTTGGTCGTGGTGAATAATTTTTTTAATGTATTGTTGGAGCCAGTTGGCTAATATCTTGTTGAGGATTTCTGCATCCATGTTCATCAGGGAAATTGGTCTGTAGTTATCCTTTTTAGTGGGGTCTCTGTCTGGTTTTGGAATCAAGGTAATGCTGGCTTCTTAGAAAGAGTTTGGAAGTTTTCCTTCCATTTCTATTTTTTGGAACACATTGAAGAGACTAGGTGTTAACTCTTCCTTAAATGTTTGGTAGAATTCCCCTGTAAAGCCATCTGGCCCTGGACTCTTGTTTTTTGGCAGATTTTTGATTACTAATTCGATTTCCTTACTGGTTATGGGCCTGTTCAAATTTTCTATTTCTTTCTGTTTCAGTTTTGGTAGTGTATATGTTTCTAGGAATTTGTCCATTTCTTCCAGACTGCCCATTTTATTGGCATATAATTGCTCATAATATTCTCTCATTATTGTTTTTATTTCTGCTGTGCTGGTTATGATCTCTCCTCTTTCATTCTTGATTTTATTTATTTGGGTCCTTTCCTTTTTCTTTTTGATCAAACTGGCTAGTGGTTTATCACTTTTGTTAATTCTTTCAAAGAACCAACTTCTAGTTTCATTGATCTGTTCTACTGTTTTTTTGGTTTCGATAGCATTAATTTCTGCTCTAATCTTTATTATTTCCTGTCTTCTGCTGGTTTTGGGTTTTATTTGCTGTTCTTTTTCCAGCTCCTTAAGGCATAAGGTTAGGTTGTGTATCTGAGATCTTTCTTCCTTCTTTAGGAAGGCCTGGATTGCTATATACTTTCCTCTTATGACCACATTTGCTGTGTCCCAGAGGTTTTGGGTTGTGTATCATTTTCATTGACTTCCATATACCTCTTAATTTCCTCTTTAACTGCTTGGTTAGCCCATTCATTCTTTAGTAGGATGTTCTTCAGTCTCTAAGTTTTTGTTACCTTTCCAAATTTTTTCTTGCGGTTGATTTTTAGTTTCATAGTGTTGTGGTCTGAAAATATGAACGGTATGATCTCGATCTTTTTGTACTTACTTAGGGCTGATTTGTGTCCTAGTATATGGTCTATTCTGGAGAACATTCCATGTGCACTGGAGAAGAATGTATATTTTGCTGCTTTAGGATGAAATGTTCTGAATATATCTGTTAAGTCCATCTGGTCCAGTGTGTCATTAAAAGCCATTGTTTCCTTGTTAATTTTTTGATTAGATGATCTGTCCATTCCTGTGAGTGGGGGTGTTGAAGTCTCCTACTATTACGGTATTACTATCGATGAGTTTCTTTATGTTTGTGTTTGATTTATGTATTTGGGTGCTGCCACATTTGGCACATAAATGTTTACAATTTTTAGGTCTTTTTGGTGGATAGACCCCTTGATTATGATATAATGCCCTTCTGCATCTCTTGATACAGTCTTTGAAGTGTAGATTTTCTTTTTTTCTTCTTTTTTTCTTTTTTTCAATATATGAAGTTTATTGTCAAATTGGTTTCCATACAACACCCAGTGCTCATCCCAAAAGGTGCCCTCCTCAATACCCATCACCCACCCTCCCCTCCCTCCCACCCCCCATCAACCCTCAGTTTGTTCTCAGTTTTTAACAGTCTCTTATGCTTTGGCTCTCTCCCACTCTAACCTCTTTTTTTTTTTTTTTTTCCTTCCCCTCCCTCATGGGTTTCTGTTAAGTTTCTCAGGATCCACATAAGAGTGAAAACATATGGTATCTGTCTTTCTCTGTATGGCTTATTTCACTTAGCATCACTAAAGTGTAGATTTTCTGATATAAGTAAGGCTACTCCAGCTTTCTTTTGTTGACCATTAGCATGATAGATGGTTCTCCATCCCCTTACTTTCAATCTGAAGGTGTCTTTAGGTCTAAAGTGGGTCTCTTGTAAACAGCATATAGATGGATCTTGTTTTCTTATCCATTCTGTTACCCTATGTCTTTTGATTGGAGCATTGAGTCCATTGACGTTTAGAGTGAGTACTGAAAGATATGAATTTATTACCATTATGATGCTTGTAGAGTTGGAGTTTTTGGTGGTGTTCTCTGGTCCTTTCTAATCTTTGTTGCTTTTGGTATTTATTTATTTATTTCTCTCTCTCTCTCTGTCTCTCTCTCTCTCTATATATATTTTTTCCATCTTTTCTCCCCTCAGAGAGAGTCCCCCTTAAAATTTCTTGCAGGGCTGGTTTAGTGGTCACAAACTCCTTTAATTTTTGTTTGTATGGGAAACTTTTTATCTCTCCTTCTATTTTGAATGACAGCCTTGCTGGATAAAGAATTCTTGGCTGCATATTTTTCTTTTTTTTTTCTTTAATATATGAAATTTATTGTCAAATTGGTTTCCATACAACATCCAGTGCTCATCCCAAAAGGTCTGCATATTTTTCTGATTCAGCACATTGAATATATCCTGCCACTCCTTTCTGGCCTGCCAAGTTTCTGTGGATAGGTCTGCTGCAAACCTGATCTGTCTTCCCTTGTAGATTAGGGACTTTTTTTTCCTTTGCTGCTTTCATGATTCTCTGCTTGCCTGAGTATTTTGTGAATTTGACTATGATATGCCTTGTTGATGGTCAGTTTCTGTTTAATCTAATGGGGGTCCTCTGCACTTCCTGGATTTTGATGTCTGTGTCTTTCCCCAGGTTAGGAAAGTTTTCTGCTATGATTTGCTCACATAACCCTTCTACCCCTATTTCTCTCTCTTCTTTTTCTGGGACCCCTGTGATTCTGATGTTCCTTTTTAATGAGTCACTGATTTCTCTAATTCTTAAATCGTGCTCTTTTGCCATAATCTCCCTCTTTTTTTCTGCTTCATTATTATCTATAAGTTTGTCCTGTATATCACTGATTCTCTGTTCTGCCTCATCCATCCTTGTCGCTGCTGCATCCATCTGTGATTGCAGCTCAGTTATAGCATTTTTAATTTCATTTTGACTATTTTTTACTTCTTTTATCTCTGCAGAAAGGGATTCAAATCTATTTTTGACTCCAGCTAGTATTCTTATTATCGTGATTCTAAATTCTGGTTCAGACATCTTGCTTGTATCTGTGTTGGTGAAATCCCTGGCTGTCGTTTCTTCATGCTCTTTGTTTTGGGGTGAATTCCTTCATTTTGTCTTTTTTTTTTTTAATATATGAAATTTATTGTCAAATTGGTTTCCATACAACACCGAGTGCTCATCCCAAAAGGTGCCCTCCTCAATACCCATCACGCACCCTCCCCTCCCTCCCACCCCCCATCAACCCTCAATTTGTTCTCAGTTTTTAACAGTCTCTTATGCTTTGGCTCTCTCCCACTCTAACCTCTTTTTTTTTTTTCCCTTCCCCTCCCCCATGGGTTTCTGTTAAGTTTCTCAGGATCCACATAAGAGTGAAACCATATGGTATCTGTCTTTCTATGTATGGCTTATTTCACTTAGCATCACACTCTCCAGTTCCATCCACATTGCTACAAAAGGCCATATTTCATTCTTTCTCATTGCCACGTAGTATTCCATTGTGTATATAAACCACAATTTCTTTATCCATTCATCAGTTGATGGACATTTAGGCTCTTTCCATAATTTGGCTATTGTTGAGAGTGCTGCTATAAACATTGGGGTACAAGTGCCCCTATGCACCAGTACTCCTGTATCCTTGGATAAATTCCTAGCAGTGCTATTGCTGGGTCACAGGGTAGGTCTATTTTTAATTTTCTGAGGAACCTCCACACTGCTTTCCAGAGTGGCTGCACCAATTTGCATTCCCACCAACAGTGCAAGAGGGTTCCCGTTTCTCCACATCCTCTCCAGCATCTATAGTCTCCTGATTTGTTCATTTTGGCCACTCTGACTGGCGTGAGGTGATATCTGAGTGTGGTTTTGATTTGTATTTCCCTGATAAGGAGCGACGTTGAGCATCTTTTCATGTGCCTGTTGGCCATCCGGATGTCTTCTTTAGAGAAGTGTCTACTCATGTTTTCTGCCCATTTCTTCACTGGGTTATTTGTTTTTCGGGTGTGGAGTTTGGTGAGCTCTTTATAGATTTGGGTACTAGCCCTTTGTCCGATATGTCATTTGCAAATATCTTTTCCCATTCCGTTGGTTGCCTTTTAGTTTTGTTGGTTGTTTCCTTTGCTGTGCAGAAGCTTTTTATCTTCATAAGGTCCCAGTGGTTTATTTTTGCTTTTAATTCCCTTGCCTTTGGGGATGTGTCGAGTAAGAGATTGCTACGGCTGAGGTCAGAGAGGTCTTTTCCTGCTTTCTCCTCTAAGGTTTTGATGGTTTCCTGTCTCACATTCAGGTCCTTTATCCATTTTGAGTTTATTTTTGTGAATGGTGTGAGAAAGTGGTCTAGTTTCAACCTTCTGCATGTTGCTGTCCAGTTCTCCCAGCACCATTTGTTAAAGAGACTGTGTTTTTTCCATTGGATGTTCTTTCCTGCTTTGTCAAAGATGAGTTGGCCATACGTTTGTGGGCCTAGTTCTGGGGTTTCTATTCTATTCCATTGGTCTATGTGTCTGTTTTTGTGCCAATACCATGCTGTCTTGATGATGACAGCTTTGTAGTAGAGGCTAAAGTCTGGGATTGTGATGCCTCCTGCTTTGGTCTTCTTCTTCAAAATTACTTTGGCTATTCGGGGCCTTTTGTGGTTCCATATGAATTTTAGGATTGCTTGTTCTGGTTTCAAGAAGAATGCTGGTGCAATTTTGATTGGGATTGCATTGAATGTGTAGATAGCTTTGGGTAGTATTGACATTTTGACAATATTTATTCTTCCAACCCATGAGCAGGGAATGTCTTTCCATTTCTTTAAATCTTCTTCAATTACCTTCATAAGCTTTCTATAGTTTTCAGCATACAGATCTTTTACATCTTTGGTTAGATTTATTCCTAGGTATTTTATGCTTCTTGGTGCAATTGTGAATGGGATCAGTTTCTTTGTCTTTCTGTTGCTTCATTGTTAGTGTATAAGAATGCAACTGATTTCTGTACATTGATTTTGTATCCTGCAACTTTGCTGAATTCATGTATCAGTTCTAGCAGACTTCTGGTGGAGTCTATCGGATTTTCCATGTATAATATCATGTCATCTGCAAAAAGCGAAAGCTTGACTTCATCTTTGCCAATTTTGATGCCTTTGATTTCCTTTTGTTGTCTGATTGCTGATGCTAGAACTTCCAGCACTATGTTAAACAACAGCGGTGAGAGTGGGCATCCCTGTCGTGTTCCTGATCTCAGGGAAAAAGCTCTCAGTTTTTCCCCATTGAGGATGATGTTAGCTGTGGGCTTTTCATAAATGGCTTTTATGATCTTTAAGTATGTTCCTTCTATCCCGACTTTCTCAAGGGTTTTTATTAAGAAAGGGTGCTGGATTTTGTCAAAGGCCTTTTCGTTTTGTCATTTTGAAGGGAGAAAAGGAATTAATGAGGTAGAAAAATTAAAATTAAAAAAATTAAAATTAAAAAAATATTAAAATTAAAAAATTAAAAACACACACATTCAGAAAAAAATTTGAATAAATGATGCTAGATCCTAGGTGTGTTTTGGTTTGGGTGTTGAAAGTGGTTTGACAGATTAGAGAAAAAAAGGGGATGGGGAAGAAAATCATTTGAGAATTTGAAAAAATGAATACACTGAAGTAGACTAAAATGAAATGATGGGAGTAAAATAGAATTTGAAAAAATTTACACAAAAGTAAAAAATATAATAGGAAAAAATTAAAGAAAAATATTTTTAATAAAAATTAAAAATAAAAATGAATTTTTTCTCTTTTTATATTCAAAAAGAAAAGAAACAAAAAAGAGAAAAAAGAGAAAAAAGAAATCGTTTGAAAATTTGAAAAAGTGAATACACTGTAGTAGACTAAAATAAAATGATGGAAGTAAAATGGAGTTTGAAAAAATTTACATAAGCGCAAAAAACATAGTAAAAAATTTAAAGAAAAATATTTTTAATAGAAATTGAAATTGAAATTGAAAGATTTCAATTCAAAGAAATTGAAAAAAAATGAAGTTTTTTCACTTTCTGCATTCAAAAAAAAGAAAAGAAATGATAAAGAAAAAAGAAAACATGGAAATTGTTTGAAAATTTGAAAAGGTGAATACACTGAAGTAGATTAAGATAGAATGATGGAACTAAGAATTGGAAAAAATTTACACAAAAGTAAAAAATATAGTAAAAAATTAAAGAAAAATATTTTTAATAAAAATTGAAAATAAAATGAATTTTTTCTTTCTGTATTCAAGGAAAAGAATGTGTAAAAGAGAAAAAAAAGAAAAAAGAAAAAAAAAGAAAGAAAATTGAATAGATGGACCTGCTAACAGATTGAAATAGGACTGAAATTATTTCGTTTTCCCCTAGAAGTCAGTCTATGTAGCGCTTTATAGTCCATAAACTAAGCCGGTGGTGAGACTTGTATTCTTGAAGAGCGAGGTTGGCCCAGTTGGGCGGGGCTCAGTGAAACAGCTCCGTTCTCCACTAGATGGCGCTGCTAGCCTAGTGGGGTGGATTGTTGCAGGGCTCGTAGATATGTATGCGCATGCACGGGAGCGGTGAAATGGCATCATCCAGATATCCAGTCTCTAGTATGGGAATTTTTCTCTCGGATCAGCAATCGCACACCCATCCTGTCTTCAGCTTTCGTCCGCTCTTCGCTTCTTCACTGTCCGTGGCCAAGCCCCAGGCAGTACCTCTCTCCCGAGTTTTATCTCAGATGAGGCTGTTTTCCCTGGCCCCTTACTTCCAAAGGACTGAGGCTTTGACCCATTCTGCCCCTCTGTGGGAGGGTCTCGCCGAGCAATGGCCGAATGCCAGCTGTACCCAGGAACGCCTGCTGGACCCTGCTGCTGCCGGTGCCCCGAGACTGCAGCCAGGTGCCAGCCCGCCCCAGAAAAAGTTTGTGAGATAGTGTAGCAGCAGCTTTTCAGGGACTGTGGAAAATCTCAACACACATCTGGCACCAGGCTTCACCCTTAATGACCTTGTTCCAGCACCAGCGAATGTGGCCGCCTTCTGGAGTCTGCTGGGACCAGGTGGCTTCAACAGTCTCTACCAAATGTCCTTCCAGCAGTGGAACCGCTTTTCCCCGTGTGGCCTGAGAACCTCCCAGACCCCACTCTGTTCCTGGGGATTCGTCCTTCCCACCAGAGCACTTCCAGGTATCGAGCTGCGGAGTTGCAGCCTTTGCGCTCCCCTTGTTTACAGTCCTAATGGAATTTAAACCCTCTCCTTTCTCCTTTCTCCCTTTTTAGTTTAGTCCCTGCGGCTATTTCCGATTTTCCACTTTCTCTCCAGCTGCTTTTGGGGAGGGGTGCTTTTCCCATATTCTCCCCTGACCCAGTCTCCGTCCTCTCTCTGCCTGCAAAGGCGACTCCCTGCCTGCCACCGGCTTCTCTCTCCCCAAGTTTACCTCTCTGTGCCACGTACCTGCTGAATTCTGTGGTTCAGGTTGTGCAGATTGTTGTGTTAATCCTCCAGTTTTCTAGGCATGTTAGACGGTTTAGTGTTGGTCTGTCTATATTTCATGTACGCGAGACACACAAAAAACTTCCATGGTGTTCCGCCATCTTGGCTCCTTCCCATGACTTTTTCATTTTATAACTGGAAGTCTATACTTCTTGTACTAATTCATTAAGTAATTAATTAAGAGAGGGGGGTGCGGGGAGAGAGAGAATCCCAAGTAGGCTCCACGCTCATCATGGAGACTGACATGACCCTGGGATCATGACCTGAGCTGAAATTAAGAGTTGGACGCTCAAATGACTGAGCCATCCAGGTGCCCGTGGAAGTCTGTACTTCTTGATTATCTTCCCCTATTTCGCCACCACACCAAACTTCCCTCTGGCAACCATCAACTTGTTCTCTGTGTCTTTGAGTCTGGGTTTTGCTTTATTTGTTTTGTATTTTAGATTTCACATAAAACTGAAATCATACAGTATTTGTCTTTCTCTGTCTTATTTCAATTAGCATCAATATCCTTGAGGTTGATCCATGTTGTCACAAATGGCCAGATTTCATTCTTTTTTTACGGCTGGGTAGAATTCCAATATATATCTTCTATATCTTCTTTATGCATGCATCCAATGATGGACACTTAGGTTGTTTCCATATCTTAGTATTATAAGTAACGCTGTTATGAACACAGGGGTACACCTATCTTTTCATATTAGTGTTTCATATTCTTTAGATAGATATCCAGTAGTAGAATTGCTGGATCATATGGTAGTTCTCTTTTTAGTTTTTTGAGAAACTTCCACACTGTTTTCCCTAGTAGCTGCACCAATTTACATTCCTACCAACAGTTCACATCCTCACCGATACTTGTTACTTCTATCTTTCTGATTCTAGCCATTCTGACAGTTGTGAGGTGATATCTCCTTATGGTTTTGAATTGCATTTCTCTGATGATTCGTGATTTTGAACACATTTTCATGTGTCTGTTGGCCATCTGTATGTCTTCTTTGGAAAATATTCAGATATTCTGCCCATTAAAAAATTTTTTTTTAATTATGGTTTTTTTTAAAGTTTATTTATTTATTTTGTAAGAGAGAGAGAGATATATAACAAGTGAGGGAGGGGGAAGGAGAGAGAATCCTAAACAGGCTCCATGCTCTACACTGTGCCTGACATGGGGCTCCATCTCATGATTACGAGATCATGCCTTGAGCTGAAATCAAGAGTTGGGTGCTTAACTGACTGAGCCACCCAGGTGCCCTCTGCCCATTTTTTTAAATTGGATTTTTAAAGTTGTTATTGAGTTGTATGAGTTCTTTATATATTTTGGATATTAACCCCTTATTGGATATATGATGTGCAAATATTTTCTCTCATTTGGTAGATTGCCTTCTCATGCAGAAAGCTTTTGGTTTGATATAGTCCTGTGTGTTAGTTTTGCTTTTGTTTTCCTTTTCTTTGGAGTTAGATCCAGAAAAACATTGTTAAGACCACTGTCAAGGAGCTTTCTGCTTATGTTGTCTTCCATGAGTTTTATGGTTTCAGGTCTTGCATTCAAGTTTCTAATCCATTAAAACAAATTTTTTTAAAATTTTATTTATTTTTGAGAGAGAGAGACAGAATCTGAAGCAGACTCCAGGCTCCTAGCTGTCAGAACACAGCCCGATGTGGGGCTCAAACTCATGACCTGAGCCGAAGTGGGATGCTTAACTGAC
Source organism: Panthera pardus (assembly GCF_024362965.1). Lineage (NCBI taxonomy): Eukaryota > Metazoa > Chordata > Mammalia > Carnivora > Felidae > Panthera > Panthera pardus. Next base: position 86,837,463 of record NW_026526721.1, read on the forward strand.
TGAGTCACCCAAGCACCCCTGTTTTCATCCATTTTGAGTTAATTTTTGTATATGATGTAAGATAGTGGTCCAGTTCCATTCTTTCACATGTAGCTGTCCATTGATTGAGGAGACTGCCCTTTCCCACTGTATATTCTTGTCTCCTTTGTTGTAAATTAATTGACTATATAATCCTGTTTTTATGCCAATACCACATTGTTTTGATTGCTTTAGGTTTGCAATATAATTTGAAACCAGGCAGTGTGATACCTCTAGTTTTGTTCTTTTTTCTCAAGATTGTTTTAGTTATTCTGGGTCTTTTGTGGTTCCATACAAATTTGAGAATTATTTGTCCTATATCTGTGAAATATGCCACTGGAATTTTGATAGGGGTTGTACTGAATCTCATTGGTTTGGGTTTTTATGGGCATTTTAACACTATTCATTCTTCTAATCTATGAGCACAAGATATTTGCATTTATTATTTCTTCAAGTTGTTTAGTCAATGTCTTATAGTTTTCAGTGTACAGATTTTTTTACCTCCCTGGTTAAATTTATTCGTAGGTGTTTTATTCTTTTTGTTGTGATCATATGGGATTGTTTTCTTGATTTCTCTGATAGTTTGTTTTAGTGTATAGAAACACTACAGATTTTGTATATTAATTTTGCATACTGAAACTTTCTTAAATACATTTAATAGTTCTAATAGTTTTTTGGTGGTCTAGGGTTTTCTATATATAGTACCATGTCATCTGCAAATACTGATGGTTTTTCTTCTTCCTCTCCAGTTTGCCTCTTATTTCTTTTTCTTGCTTAATAACTGTAGCTAAGAGTTCCAATATTATATTGAATAAAAGTGGGCATACTTGTCTTGCTCCTGATTTTAGAGAAAAAGCTTTCAGCTTTCACCACTGAGTATGATGTTAACTGTAGGCTTGTCATATATAGCCTTAATTATGTTGAGGTACTTTCCCTCCATACCCATTTCATCAAGAGATTTTATCAATAAATTGATGTAGAATTTTGTCAAATGCCTTTTCTGCATCTGTTGGGATGATCATATGGTTTTATCTTTATTAAAAAATTTTTTAAAAAGTTTATTTTTGAGAGACAGACATAGCATGAGTCGGGGAGGGGCAGAGAGAGAGGAAGACAAAGATCCAAAGCAGGCTCCATGGGGCTTGAACCCATGAACTGTGAGATCATGACCTGAGCTGAAGTTGGATGCTTAACCAACTGAGCCACCCAGGTGCCCCTTATCTTTCATTATTTTAATGTGGTGTATCATATTGATTGATTTGTATATGTAAAACTGTCCTTAAATCCCTGGAATAAATCCCACTCGATCATGGTGTATAATTCATTTAATGTTTTGTTGAATTCAGTTTGCCAATGTTTCGTTGAGAATTTTTACTTCTATGTTCATCAGGGATATTGGCCTATAATTTTTCTTTTCTTTTCTACAACTCTGGGCTTCATTTGTTTTCTTTTTCTAATTCCTTTAGGTATGAAGTTAAATAGTTTCTTGTTTCTTGAGATAGGTTATACTGCTATGAACTCCCATCTTAGAACTGCTTTGGCTGTATCCTGTTGATTTTAGTGTGTCATATTTCTGTTTTCATTTGTTTCTAGGTATCTTTAAATTTTTTCCTTCGATTTATTCTATGATCCCATAGTTATTCAACAACATGTTGTTTTATCTCCATGTATTTGTAGTTATTTCAGTTTTCTTCTTGTATTGAATTCTAGTTTCATACCACTGTGGTCAGAAAAGATGCTTAATATTATTTCAGTCTTCTTGAATTTATTGAGACTTGTTTTTGGCCTACCATGGGATTTATCGTGGAGGATGTTCCATGTGCATTTAAGAAGAATATAAATTCTGCTGCTTTTGGATGGAATGTTCTAAATATATCTATTAAGTCCATCTGGTCTAATGTGTTAGGGCCAATGTTTCCCTATTGATTTTCTGTCTGGATGATTTAGCCATTGATGTAAGTAGGGTGTTAAAGTCTTCTATTATTTTATTGCTGTCAATTTCTTCCTTTTATGTCTATTAATATTGGCTTTATTTTAGTGCTATGTTGGATGCATATATATTTATAAATGTTATATCTTCTGACTGGATTGACTCCTTTATCATTACGTAGTGCTCCTTTTTGTCTTTCATTACATTCTTTGTTTAAAGTATACTGTGTCTGATATGAGTATACATACAGCAGCTTTCTTTTTATTTCCATTTGCATGAAATGTCTTTTTCCCACCCTTCACTTTCAGTCTGTGTGTGTCTTCTGACGTGAGTCTCTTGTATGCAGTATATAGATGTGACTTGTTTTTCTTTTTTCTTAATCCATGCAGACACTCCACATTGATTGGAGAATTTAGTATGTATACAATTAAATTAATTATTGATAAGTGTGTACTTATTGCCATTTTGTTAATTGTTTCTGGCTGTTTTTATAGTTCCTCTCTGTTTCTTTCTTCTCTTTTTCTCTTTCCTTATATTTTGATGAATTTCTTTAGTGTTGTGTTTACATTCCTTTCTCATTTTTGTATGTATGTATTTACTTTCAGGTATTGCTTTGTGGTTACCATGAGGTGCACACATGTCATCTTATAACAGTCTATTTTAAGTTGATAGCAACTTAAATTTGAACACATTCTAAAACTACATTTTTACTCCTCTTTTTCTACTTTATTATATTTTTTAATTTTTTTTCATGTTTATTTTTGAGAAGAGAGAGAGCATGAGCGGGGGGAGGAGAGAGAAAGAGGGAGACACAGAATCTGAAACAGGCTCCAGGCTCTGAGCTGTCAGCACAGAGCCCAATGTGGGGCTCGAACTCACGGACCACGAGATCATGACCTGAGCTGAAGTCAGATGCTTAACTGACTGAGCCACCCAGGCACCCCGTCCCTACTTTATATTTTTGATATCACATTTTACATGTTTTCATTTTACGTATCTCTTAACTAATTATTATGGTTTTAGTTCATTTTACCACTTTATAAATGATCAATCCACTACCTTTGCTTTATATTTACCTGTTCCAGTGAGGGTTTTTTTTTTTTTTTTTTGTATGTTTTCTTGTTATTAGTTAGTGCCATTTCTTTTCAGCAAAATGAAATCCCTTCAACATTTCTTGTAATGCCAGTTTAGGAGAGATGTACTTCTTTAGCTTTTGCTTATGTGGCATACTTTTTAATCTCTCCTTCAATTCTGAATGATACTATTGTCGGGTATTGCTTGGTTGGAATTTTTTTTTTCTTTCAACATTTTGACTATGTCAGGCCACTTCCTTCTGGTCTGCAAAGTTTCTGCTGAGAAATCTATTGAGAGCTTTATGGGGTTTCCCCTGTACATAACAATTTGTTTTTCTCTTGCTTCTTTAAGTTCTTTATTTGAATGTTTGTCATTTTAATTATAATGTGTCGTGATGTGGATCTCTGTTTGTCTTATTTGGAGCTCTCTGGGCTTCCTGGAGCTGGATGTCTGTTTCCTTCCTTAGGTTAGGGAGTTTTTCAGACATTATTTCTTCAAGTAATTTTTCTGTCCCATTTTCTCTCTCTTCTTTTGGGACCTCCTATAATGTGTATGTTATTTTACTTGATGTTGGTCTCTTAAGTGGTCTTCATTTTTTAAAATTCTTTTTTTCTTTTGTTGCTCTGTTGGGATGAGTTTTATTGCTTTGTCTTCCAGCTTGCTGATGTGTTCTGTTTCATCCAGTTTGCTCTTGAACCCCTCAAGTGTATTTTTCAGTTCAGTTATTGTGTTTTTCAGCTCTGTGACTTCTGTTTAGTATTTTCTTATAATTTCTCTCTCTTAGTTCAAGTTCTCACCTTATTCATTCATTCTTCTGCGTTTGGTGAGCATCTTTATGACCATTACTTTGAATTCTTTATCAGGTAGATTACTTATCTCTGTATCATTAAGGTCTTTTCATGAGGTTTAGTGTTGTTTTTTCATTTGGAACATATTTCTTTGTTTTCTCATTTTGCTTGACTCTGTGTTTGTTTAGGCAAAACAGCTACTTCTCTCAGTCTTGAAGGAGTGGCCTTGTGTAAGTGATGAATGTTCTTGTTCACCCTTTCCCTAGCTCTTGGTTGTTTCTCAAAACTTTGTGGTTGTCTAAACTGCCTGATTTATTCTTTGTATGTCCCAGCTGTTGAGGGTGTGTTAAAACCTGTCAGTGTTCCAAGGGAAGGAATTTCATTTAGCACCTAGTTTAAGGCTGATTGGAAGCCAGACCCTCAGGCAGCAGCTGTAAAAGTATGCAAATATATACAGTCCTGAGGGGCTGCGATTGGAAACCTAGTTGGCCTTCAGACAAAGTGATCTAGAAGTGTCTCCCAGATGAGAGTTGCAAAAACTGGGGCTCCAGACAAGTGTATAAGCTCCTTTCTGGGAGGTCTTGTCAAGCTACAGCAAGACCAAGAGGGTGTGCAGGGATTGTGTATCCCTGCTTGTGTTCCCTGGGAGTGCCTCCTTAGCCTCTAGATGTGTAGGGAACCTGAAGCCTGTACTTTAGGCTGAAGCTCCAGGCTAAGGAGATAGTCCCTTTTCACAGGAAGATTGTGTATTTTAGTCTGCTATCTGTGCAGTACCTTGGGGGTGGTGGCCTACCAAGAACTTGTCTTTCTAATCATTACGTTCCAGTGGCACTCAGGAACAGCAGCCTCTTGGCCACCAGGGTCAGGTGATCAAAGGTGTCCCCTGTGTAGATGCTTCCCATGCACACTGAAATTATGCCAGTTTTCTATATCAACAATTATAATTGGGTCTGTTAAATCAATATATGAGAAATGCAGAGGCCTTATAATAAGCCTCTTCATGTGTAGATTCCATGGGTATCTTACAATAAACCTCTGGGATGCCTTAATATGAAGCAACTAAAATCTAGTTTCAGAACATGAGGGAAAAGATGGGATATTGGGTATTGGAAACCCACAAAATATCCAAATCTTAGTTTATGGCTGAAACTCTTAATCTATCATACTTGTTGACAAATTATAAAATGTGCTGGCTCAAATTTCATTAAAAAGTTTTTTCCTCTTCCCATTTTCTGAGGGTGGCATGATTGAAAGTGAGTGAAATATCAGAGACTAAAAATCTCCAAACCAGGTCTTGAACTCAGAGTAGTATTAACCAGGGAGTGTTGCTGTCCTCTGAAGCCAGTGCTTCCTGGTGTAGGCTCCTGGAACATCCTGGATAGCCTGACATTCCCCTCACTCTCTTTGAATTCTGAAGATGTTGCCAGAGAGAAGAGGAGCTAGGGAGAGAAAGGAGAAGGATGTGGGATAAAGTATAAAATATACTTTTGTAAGAAAGCAAGTAGCAATTCCCTTGACAGGGTTTTTACGCAGCTTTAACTTTTAGTAAGCTTTTTAAGCAGCTTGATGGTGCCTGAATTTCTACTATTATAGCTGCATTCATTTGGCTTAAGATTTCGATAAGACTCTTAAAGTGGAAATACCTCTGGGACTCATATGCCTAATGAGCAAGGAGTAGCAAACCAATGACATTGACCATAGGAAGTGGTGGGACTCTGGCAAATTGGAGAATACATCCCTGTCCATGGGGACAGCCTCTGTTTGGCTTGGCCAGCTGCTCATAGGCAGGAGTATGGGATCTTATGATATTTTCAAAAGCTAGTAATCAGTTTATGAGAAATTTCATGATTTTTAAATTGTTAGCAACTAATTCCACATTGAACACACACACACACACACACACACACACACACACACACAAGGCCAAACAAAACACATTTGTGGGCTGGATGCTGTCCATGGGTCACCAGTTAGCAACTTTTGTTTTGGACTTTACTGTTCACTGGACCCCCCACTGTGAAATAATTTATCGCATCCTTTGCTGGTACAGAACAGAGGGAAGGAGAGAAGAAATGCAGGACCATTCACACAGAGCTGTGAGTGAACAGAGAGGACATGAGGGGTGAGGGGAAAGAAAACAGCAGTGAAGGCTTCATTATTCTGAGTGGACTGACCATGGGTCACCAAGCCCCATAGTAGATATGCTGCTTTTCCAACAGCTGAATATAAAAGAACAAGTCAAATCCTACTATTTCTGGATGCTGTTAATTCCAAACCTTTTAAGTCATTCTTTACATATGGAACTCATAAAATAGTGTAAAAATCATTTTCATGGGTAATGTGCAGTATACCTGACAGAGAAGTAAGCTCCTAATACTTATTCACATAATACAAATGAAAACTACAGACAGGCAATTCTTTCCTAGTCATTGATTAAACAGATCTCTAAAGACTTCCTTATGATTGTTTGTTATATGTAAGAAATATTATATTATATTACATTTTATAACACATAATTTTAGCTTGTTTAGATGGACTTTTAGCCAAGCTCTGAACATGGGATTTCATGGTGTTGCACTGAACCTGCTCACAAACCTGAGGTGGACAGCAAATGGGATCATCCCTCCACCCACCATGGGTTGGTATATGTTTCCATTTCTCTATGGGCTTATTGAAATATCTCCTTCCTACTTCCTCCAAAGGACAGCCTTTTCTGCCTCAGGCAGAAATAGAAATATAGACCACGATGATGGAGACTTACCAGATGTGCACAAGAAGCTGCCATCCAGTGCTGGAGAGGACCGAGCCTTGCTGCTGGGCTTTGCAATGATGGGCTTCTCAGTCCTCATGTTCTTCTTGCTTGGAATTACCATCCTAAAGCCTTTCATGCTCAGGTAAGAAACATAGAAAGGAGACCCAGAATTTTCAATTCGGATCAGATCCAAGCACAGTGGTAGAGAAGAGGAAGCTGGCTTTGGCCTCTTCAGCCCTCCTGACCACTGTGTAAGGGATGATAGAATCACCTGTTTCGTTATCAGTGCTGGGAGGCAGTTGGGTGTAGAGAAAGGTGTGGTAACAAAGTGGAAGATACTCCTTTACCACTCCCCTTTGTCAATTTGAAAAGTACTTCCAACAGCTGATCCATAAATTAGATATGCATGGAAGGAATAAATTCTTCCTTTAACAAGCAGATATCATAGGGAAGGGTTAATTTAAGTCTTCTATGTGAACACAATAAAAGTTATTTAACTCTGAGTTTTTTGAGTTTGACAATATCTACCTAGCACATAGTAGTTGCTCAATAAGTGTTTCTTCCCTTTTGTTTTATTCATTATTAAATACAGCAAATAACAGTTACCATTTATTAAATATATACTATATGCCAAAATATACTATATTTTATCCTATTTAAATCTATAGCAAACCTATCATGGTAGCATGATTTTATCATTTTAATTTTCATTTTATTTTTTTATTTTTATTTTTTAATGTTTATTTTTGAGAGGGAGAGAGAGACCACCAGCAGGGAAGGGGCAGAGAAGTGGGGAGACAGAGAACCCCAAGCAGGCTCTATACTGTCAGCACAGAGCCTGACGTGGGGCTTGATCTCAGGAACTGTGAGATTATGACCTGAGCTGAGACCAAGAGTCTGATGTTTAACTAACTGAGCAACCCAGGCGCCCCTTAATTTTCATTTTATAAATGAGAAAGCTGAGGCTCAGTCCAAGTAACTTGCCCAAGGTCACCTAGCCAGTAAAGAACTTGCCTGTCATTTTGATATAAGACTCCTGGTCTCCTAATACTTAAATGAAGTTTGTAGCAATGGGGGTGGGGGATGGGAGGTTTCATTAGGGCAGGGGAGGAGCTGTTTAATTTTGGAGGATACCTTTTACAACATGGGGTACTTTGAGGGAGGGCAGTATTGGGTAGGGGGACAGCAAGGGGCACTTTCCTTTTTGTTAGCCAAAGAGTGATAGAAGGCCCAGGGAGAATAGGGAGAGGGAGGCCTAGGAGTTAAGAAAAAGGATCACAGAATAGGAAGTAGGTGTCCTGCTTTTGTCATTTATCAGATTCATCTCCTGCCATTCCTAAGTTACTATTAGGGCAATAATGTGGAGGTCACCATCACTACAGAACACAGTGCCACTATTAGAAGCATTCAGGAGAATTTTCCCTCTGGTATTATCACCATGTTCTGCTTCTCATCATCCAGCTTACTTTTATTTAGTAGACACCAGGAAACTTATATGTGTTATACTTCCTTCATTGCTTTGGCTGCTAGGAAGCTCAGAGCGAAATTTGTGGCCCAGTTCTCATAACTGTAGGGGATCTTATGGTTTTCAGTTTACATGCTTTACCTTACTCTTGACTTCTAGCTTTCTACCTTCCTTTTTCTATTACTCCATTATATGTAGAGAGATATCTATCTATCGCCTATCTCTGTCTACCTACCTACCTACCTTCCTACCTACCTGATCATCCATCCTTCCTTCTATCCATCCATCCATCCATCCATCCACCCATCCAATCATCAATCTAGCTGCATTACACATACCTACGTAAGCTGAATAAATTGTGTGTGTGTGTGTGTGTGTGTGTGTGTGTGTGTGTGTGAGTGCGTGCTCATGCATGTGTGTGCATGTGCATAAGTGCTTGTGTGCAGGTCCAGGTCAGATTATTTTCTAAAATGTGATAATAATTTGGGAGATGTTTTGAGGATACCTTCTGCAACCTGACACCAAACTGTTGCTTGTATTTAAATTTTACTTTGCTAAGCATTTCTGGAAATTGTTTGCTTAAAGTAATTGAGTGCTTAAGAGTGGTGAGTTCTCATCTGTCTCTTGCCTTGTGATTTTGTGCCACCTCAGAGAGTGGTTTTGCTCCATGGAAGATGGCCTGCTCCCACGCCCTTCGACCATCATCTCTCAATCAAATGATGGATTTTGTCTATTTGTAGACAAATAGACACACAGTGCTGTTGAAAGAACATGCTCATGTTTCCAGCTCTAAATACATGCCTGGTTCCGGGTGCCTGGGTGTCTCCATTGGTTAAGCATCTGACTCTTGATTTCAACTCAGGTCATGATGGTGCGGTTCATGAGATTGAGCCCCACATTGAGCTGTGTACTGACAGTGCAGAGCCTGCTTGGGAGTCTCTCTTTCTCCCTCTCTCTCTCTGCCCTTCCCTTTCTCTCTCTTTCAAAAAATAAATAAGTAGACTTTAAATATGTCCCTGGCTCTCCCTGAGAGAACTGGCCTGACCCTTGTGCACAGGAAGAAATATACTGCTCTCCATAATGGAGCTTTCTGAAATCTTCAAGGAAGGTTCCAACCACACTCAGTTCAGCATTTGATTAGGATTCAGAGAGCCTAAGTTCTGACACAGACAAATAGGCAACTCTAAAGAATTATTTTAAGATGCCTAGTCTAAATAAGTCCAGAATTTAATTTTGTGGAAAAGCAGCTGGTGTTAAACCTGTGAAAGAACCTTATTTTTCATATTTGTATTTTCACTTGCCCAACATTTTATTTATAAAATTTATAAAATATATATAAAATATATTTATTTAAAAAATCCAATGATTTTTTAATGCCCTGGGCCTTGCGATTATTTTAAACTGCACTGTGTCTCAAGTTTATTATATTAATACAGAAAAATGTTTACTTATGGCCAAAGATCTTAACAGGAGAGCAGTATGAATCCAGCTAAATGAGGCTTTTCAAACATTCTAGACTTTAGAATTTGCTAATCTGACTTCTTGTGTTGAAGTCACCAGGAAATAAGGTCAGGGACCCACCTGGGTGTGAGTGTGAGGGCCCCGAGGAATGGACCTATACATTGTCAAGCATTTCTTCTTACCCTCCTTTACTTTATCTAGGACTTGTTCTCTAACAATTTCATACATATTTGTCTTTTCAACACCACCACAAAATTTTCGTGGGCAGGAATTTTGTCTACCACTTCTCATGGCACCTAGAACATTCTGTGCATGTAGTATGTGTGCAAATACACAAGGAATGTTTTCCAAATCAAACTTTCATTCAGTACAACATGTATTGAGCCTCTGCTATATGGGAGGCATGGTGCTTCTTGCTTTAAGGAACATGAAGATGAATAGGATATAGCCCCTCACCTCAAGGAACCTACTGACAGTGAAAACACAGTAAGTTTTCTGAGACATTCCTTCTATGATTTGTATTTGCCTCTTTGGAAGTAGAATGAGTAAATGGAATTGTACCTTGTTACTAAATTCTATATTGACTAAGGGTCACATTGACTGTGGTTGGAACCTTCCAAAGGCACATTTTCATCAGGACGGGCCAATGGGTGCATCTTGAGATGATAAGGAATGGAAGAGGATAAGATTTCTGAGTATGTGGTTACAGTAATATTTGTCAAAGCACGGTTCGCCAAATACCTGCATCTTAAATACTGCTGAATATACAGATTCCTGGATTTCAACTCAGATCAACTAAATCCAAATCTCTGGGTGTGAAGCCTTAGAATCCACAAATACTTCACTCTTAACAAACTCGCTCAGGTGATTCTGAAGTTTGAAAACCATTGCTGTAAGGGTTGGTGTAGTAAGAAATATGCCAAGGGGGTCATAACTGAGATGAAACTTAGCAATATGCTGTTGTTTCTCTCCTATCTCAATGTTCCCTAATCATTATGTACCTTCTGTAATGGTTCCACATTCCCTGGAAATAGACACGTCTTGGGTTATCACATTACAACTATAAAAGTAAATTTTCTAGAGGGTGAAGATCATTTATCTTTTGCAATTGAAGCATTCAGAGAGAAGAGTCGAACTGTACTACCATCCACACTCATATCACGGACGACTGGATGGACTGCGCTTTCCCCTGTGGTGTAGGCTGCCGAGGCCGGGGCGAGTACCCATGTCTTCAGGTGTTTGTGAACGTCACCCATTCAGGTCAGAAAGCTCTCCTACATTATAATGAAGAGGCTGTCCAGATAAATTCCAAGGTAATGTCAAGTTCATGTAATTAAAGAGTTCTAATTACAGCTGCCCTTCCATGCCAGACTGTCCCCTGCAGAGTGCAGTACCCAGGACCATCTCTGGCAGTAAACCCGTTTCCTTCCAGTGAACACCCCTACAGTGGTCAGATCAGGATAAATGAAGCTAAAGGCATTCTTGGAGGAAAAATGGGGGTTATAGAATGGAAAGGAATCATGCCAATTTCACACACTGGTGTCTGGAATTTACAGGCTGAGCCAGTGGACATAGTCATTTGTAGGCAGTTTTACTTGTGGAAGCCCAACTCCCCATTGTATCAAAAATGTTAAAATGTATTCAACCCATCTTACATCAAGTAAGCAATTTTTCTTATCAAAATAAATGTAAAAATTATTATAATTTTGATTTTAATACATTTCTTGATTGGTTCATATGATGTATAGTGTACATTCTCACCTAACTATGAAAGTTAGGTTGCATCAGATTAGTTGACATACTATGCTTTGTTGTCTTTACTTACTTAGGCACTGATCAATCTGATGATCTCGGTTTTCTATTTTGGATGCAATAGTTTTTAAGGTCTCAAACATTTTTGTAGACCCTAAGCACGGTGCCTCGAGTGCCTACTGGATATACTAAAAAACCTCAGGCATTTTTGAAAAAAAAAATCACCAGCTGTCATATCCCTTCTTCACTGGTTCTGCCACCCAGGAACCAAAGCCCATGTAGGACCCCTCTCCGTGGGCCTAGGGCAAAAGCTTCAACATGCTATCCTTTAGGGAAAGATTTTACTGTAGGAAATCAAGACAAAGATGATAGAGGCATTAATAGGTGTTGAGAACACATAGTGAGCTCAGCAGATATTTGTTGAATGGACAAAGACCAAGGGGGCCTGCGTGGTCCTTATGAAGCTGGTCACTGCCTCTTCTGAAATATTTGTATTCTAAGAATCCCTTTCCACATTTCTGCATAGTGCCTGGAAATGGCCATATCACTCTGTGCCCTCCTGCCCACACTTCCCCATGAGCTTTACAACAGCTTCCATTAGCCTCTGAGATTGCAACTCTCCACGAATAGCTTCAGTCTGAAGCTCTTTCAGAATGAAAACTGTTGTTTAAATGCTTGGTTTTGGGGACAGTGCCCTCATCTTTCTTCTTCTTCCATATTCCTAGTGCTTTTACACACCCAAGTGCCACCGAGATAGAAATGATTTGCTGAACAGTGTGCTGGACATAAAGGAATTCTTTGATCACAAAAATGGGACTGCCTTTTCATGCTTCTACAGTCCAGACAGCCAATCTGAAGATGTCATTCTCATAAAAAAGTACGACCAGATGGTTATCTTCCACTGTTTATTTTGGCCTTCACTGACTCTGCTAGGGGGTGCCCTGATTGTTGGCATGGTGAGATTAACACAGTACCTGTCCCTGCTGTGTGAAAAATACAGTGCTGCACTCAGAGATGAGGTAGGTGGCAAAGTACCTTATATGGAACAGCATCGATTCAAACTGTGGAGTGTGGGGAGGGACAAAGAAAGGAGCAGAAAGATCTGAAGACAGTGGCCAGATTAAAGTCCTGGCCTTCAGATACCTGCAATTTTTGCACCTGTGGACCTAATGACGCCTGCTCGCAAACTAACCACGTCGAGGCAATTCAAACTAAGTACATTTCTTTTGGGAAACATTTTTAAAAAGCCTCACTATGTATTCCATTTATTCTATGAATACATACAAACTCACCATCTTTTTTCTACCCCACATTTCTTTCCACATGAGCCAAGGAAGTGCTTTTTGTCTCCACATGGCGAAATGAGCTCACAGTAGCTGTGCTTTATCTAATTTCAGCTCTAGCTGAACTTGTCTGCGTGGAAGTAAATGATGGAGGGTATCTAACCTATTGAGTACTGAACAGCCAGCCTAGATCTATGCAACACAGTTTACATCAAAACATTTCCCAAAAAAGTGCTTAGTGAAGAACAGGTCATTCACTGTTAGGAAGATAATAATCTGGTAATTTCAAAAAAATGTGGGCAGACCATTTTGCTTCACCATTCATGATAAAGGAAAGCTGCTCCTAGCAAATGGCACTGAGTTTAGAGTTCTCTGTACTTAACCTTGCCATATACCATGTAATTTTTCTTTCAGCAACATTCTCCTAGTTAATTATGCTTTCCATAAGCTCATTTCCTTCTTTGTGCACATTCTGGTGGGGGTGGGAGAGATGGCCAGAAACGTGAAGTAGGGAGAAGCTGTATTGGATGGAATTTAACATTCATCTCAGATAATCTGCAATTGTAGAAAAGTCCCACGTGGACAGTCAGCAAACATCTGTACTTTAATGACTCAACCCTGGTTATTAACTAATGAATGTCACAAGGCTCTCCAAACAAGTGCTTTCCAGAGTAAGCTGAATTGGGAATTGAAAACATGTATTTGTTCTGAAAACCAATGTGCCTCAAAGTATCTCTTCAATTTTACTAAAAAAGTTTTACATCACGGTCCACAGAAAGAATGAGACTTTGAAGCAACTTTTATATGCAGATGTAATTAAAACAGAAATTTTGATTCCAAGTAAATATTATGCCTTTTAGCAGTTAATTTCAAATCACAAATTACTGAAGAGACTGAATGATTAAATAGAGCAATATTGACTTGACAAGTAATGAACAATTTTGGTACTTTCTCCTCCTCCTAGTGTGGAATAGTAGAAAACGCATGTGTTTCAGAGGATTTATTTGAATTCATAGGTCATAACTACAGCTTTTCAGATACGTATCCCCTGGAAGTTCAGCTGAACTGAAATGAAGGTTCAAGCCTCTCTCTTCTCATTTATAAAATGGGGATAATCTCTTCCTTCATGGGGTTAAGGAAGAGACAAGGTAGAGTATATAAAACACCTTAGTTTCTTGCACCTAGTAAAAGGGCTCAAAAAATGTTAGATAGATTTTTTTTGCTAAGTTTCAATATTCAGTCAGCCTTATCCCTCTTTTGGGTATGTATCCAAAGGAAATGGAATCAGTATCTCCAAGAGACATCTGTATTCCCCTGTTCATTGGAGCATTATTGACAATGGGCAAGATATGGAAACAACCAGAGTCCATTCACAGATGAATAAATTGTGATCTTACACACACACACTGTACACACATATGTGAGGTGTGTATACATATACACAATGGAATATCATTCAGTCTTAAAAAAGGAGATCCTGCCATTTGCAACGGCACAGATAAACCCAGAGGGCATTATGCCAGTAAAATAAGCCAGACACAGAAAGGAAAAAACTGCATTTCACTTCTATGTGGAATCTAAGAATGTCAAATACACAGAAGCAGAGAGTAAGATAGTGATTACTGGGGGTGTGGTCAGGTAGGGGAAATGGGGAGATGTTAATTAAAATGTACAAACTCTGTTTTAAGATGAGGTCTAGAGATCTCACGTACAGCACGATTATGGCAAGAATACTATATTGAATACTGGAAATTTGCTAAGAAAGATTTCAGGTATTCTCATCACATAGACACACATACACACAATGTGAGGAGACGATACATTGATTAGCTTGACTATAATCATTTGCTGTACATGAATATCAAATCATATTGTACACCTTAAATATATACAATTCTCATTAAAAAATAAAATAAGTTCAGTCAGCCTTGGTACCTTTCACTGGACAGCCGGTTATAGGGCTAGCGTAGGGAGCTGTAGGAGAGCATTCCTTCCCCTTGTCTTGGCGAAATATAATATGCATTTAAGATTCAGAACGTGCTGCTTAAAAGGTTGCGGTAAATTATTTTGTATACCAAAGACTTTCCTGAAATAAAAGAGATGTAGGCACACATATTTTAAATCATTCTACAAATTGAGATTCTGTAGATTTCTAAAGGGCAGATCTCTATTCCATTTCTTAGTAAGTTTTGACACCCATCTAACAACGTGCAGTTCTTGGGATTTTTCTCCTAACAAATTCAAAACCACTCGTTTAAAGCCTAAAAAGTGTGTGAAAGTGTGAAACCTAGTGTTGCAATTACCAGTTTTCCACTCATACAGTGCGGCTACTTGGTTCATCTTGTAACCTCATCTCAGGAAAGAGGAACATTATGCTTGAAGAACAAAGTCCATTTAGAATAATGTTAATTCAAAGTCACGCAAACCATTTGGCAAAGAAACAAAATGTGAGCAATCATTTGCTGTTAATTGCTTAGAAGTACAGAGTATCAACACTCACATGTATGTACTGGTCCAAGTACAGACTCCCCTTTTGCAAGGTTTACGATAACTGAAAGTAAAATCAGTTTGCTTCTAGCCCAACCTCACTTCTAGGTTCTGGTCTTCAACTGACTTGAAAAAAAGTCTGTCTGCACGTACAAACACATTCATACGTATATGTGTATGTTTCTGCTTGAAACACAAACATACAATTCTTTTTGCTTAAAGGAAATGAATATTCAAACAGATATTTCTCTAATATTCATTACTTTACTGGGGCAGAAAAATTGCTTTTAAGGCATAATAGTTTCAGGTTTTCAATCAACTATTCTTAGTTGTTACTGATCAGAACTCAAGTTCAGCTAAATTTTGATTATTAGCAACACCAGTTTGCTTGTAAGTATTCCAAAAAAATGGCAAAGTATAATTATCAGTTTTCTGTTTAAAATATGTAGTACACTAAGGACTGCTTAGACACCAGTCATTTTTTTTTTTTTTTTTTTTTTTTTTAATAAACAGCGTGATGTTACAGACTGCAAAGTTAAAAGAAAAGCAGACATTGACAGTTTCTGATGAGCACAAACAGTAAGTGCAGTCACAGGCCAAACATCTTGCTAGGAACAGCAAGACTGGGAAGAGGTCTTAAATTTAGTGACACTGTATTATTCTATATTCTCAGTACAATAACACATGCATCTTGCTGTGTCAAACCTTTTTGGGCCATCAGTAAAAGAATATGTAAAAACATTTTTCTCCTAATGAATGCAGTATACCACAGGACTTCAATTCATTGAATGACAAAATAGAAATAGATTTGCTACAATTAAAAGGGGCCAAAAGAGGGTGGTAGGGGCTGTTTTTGAAGCTTCCAAAGTCAACATTTGATGTGCTTGTAGTCTTCTTTTGGTAATGCCACATTCCTCAAGATAGTAAAGCGTTACGTTCCAAAAGGATATATTCTTTTAGATTGTATTTAACCCAAGGAAGTCTGAGGACTGAATCACATCAAAACTATCAATTGTATTTGACTTAGGTTCCGTAGCCAAAAGCGTTTCTAGAAACCACATGAAGTCCAAGCTCTCCAACCACTCTTCAGAACATATATTAAATGTGATAGGGGCTTTTTTTTTTTTTAATGAAATTGATAGATCATGACTACATTTGTAAATTCATACTTGAATAAGTTTAGTCTTATTAAAGATATTTTGAGAAAATATAAAACAATGAAATTTTTCTTCCTCCTTGCTTAACCTAGAAGGAGTAACAAAAATAAGAATCACCTAAAAATATACATGGCTCTTAGCATAACCACAAAATTATTGTAGTGACAGATTAAATAAGGTTTCAGATAAGATTTAAGACTTAACTGGCTTACAAAATGCATTAAGAAAACCTTTCCATACTTACCAACATGAAGAATGGAGTCTACTGTTGGTAGTGAAAATCAGTTACCTAAACTACACTAAACGTACAATGGACTGATCCCCTCCCCCCGCCCACCAACCGCCCCCAACCCCCTACTAAAACTCACATGTCATTGTGTAAAAAGTGAGAAAATTTCCTTATGGCTCATAACTGTCACTTTATGCGAACTAGCACGGCTGTAATATTAACATGTCTAAAACTAAGGAAAAGGAACGACGCTTCACTGATAAAAAGAAAGTGTAAAACCTTAATCAAGTGGAATACTTGGATGAAATAAGTTTATTTAAAAACTAACATCCCAACTCGGGAAACTCCTAATGAATTCTAAACACTTCTGAGCTTTAGAACCTGATGCTTACACCTTTTATGAATGATACTTCTTGACTAGGACTAGCGAGCAGTGTGTAGGCAAATAGAAATGTGTGCAGATATACACACACCAATTTCACTAATAATAAAGAAAAGGAAGACAGCTAATTTTGAATGCCGAATTCAAGAACCTAGTACCACAAACCTGGCGCTGTAGCCTTTTCCATGGCTGGAGCAATGATTAAATTCTAACCAAATTTTTTTCTTAATGTCTCCAATGCCATTAAAAAAGGCATGCCAACTCTGACTTTTTATAAATCTAAACTACAGTGCTCTGGAAATTTCTGTAACATCAGAGCCTGGTATTGAATTGTGACTCATTTACTTTTTTTTCTTATTAACCTTCTGAGGTAGAGTTACCAATCCAATTTTATCAGGACCATAGTTATCTCGAGCTAAACCCCATAATCTTTTCAGAAAATGAAAATAACTTTGTAAAGAAAAGAAAAAAGGCTTTCCAGGCCATGGCGCGTAAGATACATTTATAATTTTAATGTAACAATTAAAAAATAAAAATGGTTTGTGTTTATATTTTAAAAAACAGCCCAGCTGTATTTCTCTGTCACCAATAATTGTTATCTGAGGATCCTGTCCATGCTGAGTTTTATACTTCAGCCCTCACAATGCCATCCTTGAGGAAGAGTTATTTCCCTCCTGGTATGCACAGTATACTCACAGCTTTCTGCCTTGTCTTTGGAAGGCCCCGTCTAAGGCTTCCCTTAGAAGGGCCCCATCTGAGCAGGATGGGCACGAAGAATGTAATTCATTCAAACAGACTCCCCCTCTTCTTCTGCCCCCTCCTTCCACATTCCCCTCTTCTCAAAAACATCTGAAGTATGAAAGTTGTTTTTAGATAGGAGAAGCACCACAATCCATTAACGCCGCATAGGGTCTTTAAACTCAATATTTTAGTGATGTCTTGGACATCAAAATCGATTTTTAAGGTGGATTCCAAGTATGTGGGTCCAGCCCAGGTCTGCAGTTTGTGTAGACATAGAAACAAAAGTCAAAACATTCAGAAAAGGTTAACCTGCTGACTTTAAAATAATGCTGGAAATCAATTTTTTTTTTTTTTTTTTTTTCAAAGAGTTGGCAAGCATGGGCTATTGGGTCAGAATAGGAATTAAATGGATTTATAAAATCGTTAACAAACAAATCCAAGTTTATGTGTTGTGAAATTTCCATGGTTCTTTTAAAATAGATAGGCTGCTCATAATTTTTTTATGATGCTAGATCGCTCAATTTTTGATGGAAAAAGAATACAGATGGACTGTGTTTTACCTATGTGAAAATCACCAATCCATTTAAAATAAAATCCAAGAGGGTATATACATTCTAATCAAGTCATTGATTATTTTCCTGATTAATAAGAACTACACTTTACACAAAATACTTTATCAGCAGCTGTTTTCATCAAAAACCAATAGTCATAGTTTCACAGTTGAAAAAATTACACATTAAAATATTTTACAATTCATTGTATATTCACCAGGTTCCCATTTCCTAAAGGGCTTATAATATAAAGCAGATTAGAAGGGAAAACCTCAAAGTTGATTACTTTGACACTGAGTTTTACAGAGGACACTAAGAACCACAAAAAGCTTAGGTTCTATCAGAAAATAGTGACCAAATTCCATTCTTCTTTAAAAAAATCCAATTAGAAACATCTTTTTTAAAAACCAAATTCTACAATATGATTAACAGATTTCAAATTAACAGCAGTCTAAAAATCTTCAAAATAAATGATTCTGTATAGCTGAGAATATGATAAAAAGTTAAAACATGATTTTCAGATTATATCTTACTAGAATGTGTTTAAAATTAGGTTTTATTTTCTTTAGGTTCTTTAAACCTGCTTGGTCTTTTTTTTTTTCCTCCGAAAGTCATTGAAGGAAGTTATTTCTCAAGTGACCAAATGAGACTGTCGAGTCAACAGTGGGTTATACCACATTCAGTGACAAGAATGGTCGGCCACAGGAACTGACCAATCCATTGGCGGGGGGGGGGGGGGGGGTGACCAGACACTGCACTACCTGGAAATGGCTTACCATTGACTTGACATCTTAGTCACCCCATGTAGCATTCAATTCAATTTTTGGTTCTTTGCCTTCTGAGCACTACCTGGCATTTTTTTTCTTATTTTTAATGTTGTTTGCTTAAACTCCGCTTGGATTTGTTTAAAACTTACTTTGCTTTTAGCGAAATCACTTAACCTATAGAATCTTAATTCTTAGTAAAATTTGTCTATGCTTCTTCAAACAGAATTAACTTGGTTGTAATAACTATTGAAAATAAATGTAAATGATGAAATAAGCTGTGTGGCTTGTGTTTTAATGGTGGAGAGGTCCCAGGGGAAGGGAACTATCTGGGCTCATGTGAGAAATGCACAAATTATATACATTTTGTGCAAGGAAGCTCAAAACTTTTTTGGCACTCGGGTAAAACGTGGTTCTCAGTTAAATCTCCAGTTTCTACCATCAGAGTTTCAGATTTGTACCATTTCACTGAGTTTTCCTGTAATTAATCCCTGACATAGAAAAGACTGGGATGTTAGCATGTGTTAACTGAATATATCTAAAAGGCACAAAATGTTAAACAAATTTTAATAAGTTATGAAACCTCTATCTGCAAAAGAATCTATTTGGCTTCCTGCTTAAAATGGGAGTTTAAATTCTTAACTATTCCAAGACAGTTTACAGAAGTAAGTTCCCCTAATTTTCAAATTTATTTTTCTTGTTGGCAATATTATGTACATGCTTTAGTGAAGTACCTAAATCTCCAATAATTAGGCCCTTTAAGGGTTCTAAGACAGCCAAATATTAAGAGTATTTGTATTAGAGTCCCTTGTTCGCTATTCAAGACTTCTATTATAGGTAACTGATTTCATAAGTGAATATCGTTTAAGTGATGCTGTTTTACTAGAGTATATAATGTACACTTTTTATAAAGTTGTATTCCAATAATATGCCTAATCTAGAAAACTGTCAGTAAATTATTGCACTTTTTCTGGTGTGGCACCTGGACGTTTGCTAAAGCTATTTCCTAGGGCATTAATCATTCATTTCAAATACTGACTAAAATAACAGATTCTAGAGTGATGACTAGCATTAGCCCCTACATCTTGGGTTAATGTTTTCCAAAGTGTTTAAGAATGCATCCTGTACTCAAATGCAATTTAATAAAGTTGAAGAGTGAGCCCTAACCGCTTGGAAATGGGACATGATCTTAAAATGGTTTAAGGTCCTACTTTTATTATCAAGATATTGCATAAACAGCCTAAGAAGGTAGAAAGTTCATGGTTTCTATTCCCCCATATTATAAAGTATTATTCATGAGCATACCTGGGTAGAGGGGCTGAAGCAATCAGGAAGATATGCTATATTGTGTCAATTTTGGTAACTAGTTTCATGATTGAGGCATTATCAACTATAAAAGAAGGTGGAAAATGGGGGATTCATATGAAAACAGAAATAAAAGGAAAGAGGATGAACTGTAATCTGTTTTCCTTATGTAGTTATGCACTAGTCATTGGTATAAATGGGATAGTGCCTGAGCCTCACCCACGGACCGAGAGAAAAGCTGACCATGCTGCTACGGACAATAAAAAATTTGGGGTGCAAAACAATGCATGACTATGGGACAGATCATGTAAATAAAGAATATATATTAATGATAGTTTCTATAATATAAATAGCCTTTAATAAAAAAAATAATCTTTTTAATAACATTAATACTCACTTCTATTTTCTGGAAACATGCATGAAAAATGTATTCAATTCAATTGCAAAAGGAGAAAAAAAAATCAACCTAAGGCGAATACTGTACAGTTCTGGAGCAAGAGCTTTTCCTGCTCATTCTTTCTCTATGATGATTATTGTACTCTGTGGGAGCCCAGAATTTCCCTGGGAAATAAGAATCAGATTCTTGTAAATACTGTCCAGAAAAAAAAAAAACAAAACCAAAAACACCACCTTATAACAGGTCTCATTTGTGACTGCTTCCAAAACTTTGCAGATAAGACCCCATATCGTCAAAAGGTTTGATTTATTAAAAAGGAAAAGTCTCCGGTGAAATCTCAAGAGTCCCTTCCACCCCAAGCAGTTTTCTTCATTAAACAAGGAGTCAAAAAAACCCACTTCAAACTATAAATTGAACAGCAATGGAAAAATAAGAAATCTTCATTATTTTCTAATCTTAATGCAATTTAACATCAAACTTCAGTTTCCTTGGACCTAATGCAATAATAGACTTTGTTGTGTCCACAATTTCAAAACATAGAACATTTGCAAGACAAAAAAAGAACATCATTCTTTTTCCTTCTCCACCATTTCTATATATTTTGGGGTTTTTTTGTTTTGTTTTCTTTTTTAAAAAAAGATACAAACAATCTTCAAAGTTTACCTTTTTGGACTTAAGGCATAACATGAAATTGCGCATTATTCTAAAGCTTAATTTTGAAATGAACTAGTTTAGTGCTCTCAAACCCTGTTTGCGTTTACATTATTTAAATTATATAGTATTTTATTTCTGTTCTTGTGTAAATTCTAATGCTGTTCATGGATTGTGCAATTCCTATGCAATCAGTCTTTGCCTGTTGACAGTTATTAACAGTGCAGTATAGAATCCAGATAATGAGCTTTTGGTTTCTCAGTTATCATTTCAGTTCAAAGCATGCTGCTTAATTGTGTGGAAGATCCAATCCATTTTTGTTGTCCAGCCACCATGATGTGCATCATTCATTTGTTTCATGAAATATTCCAAAGCCTCTTGTTCAGTTTTATCTAAAGCTAGGGTCTTTCGAATGTATGCAATATCATCAAAAGATTGCAGTTCTGGCATTCCAGAGCCAAGCATCATTGAGAAGAGATTTATGAAGAGATTGGCATGCTGCCGAATAGCTAGATAAGCCTTGTAACACATCTCCTGAAACCTATAAGTAATAAGAACAGTTTCATCAGTATGGAACAAATGGGGTTAATATGTTCAGGTCTCTGCTCAAATGTCACGTCATTAGAGAGGCCTTCTTGGGCAAACCTATGAAAAATAGCATTTCTCTTCCCACTCCCCTTACCAACACTTTTTGTTCTCTTTACCCCACACTAGAATGTAACCTCTGTGAGTCCATAAGGATTTTGTTTACTGCTTTATCACCAGCACCTAGAATGATGCCTGGCACATTAGCAGTTTACCAAGGATTTATTAAATGTTTGAACTGGTCCATACTAAAGCCTTTAGGGTTTGGGCTACGGCCAGGACAGAGTTACAGACAAAATGAGATTTTAGAATTTAAAAGTACTTTAAGGTTTGAGATAGACTGATGATATACCAGAAGGTGGTAGGAAAAATTATGAATACACATGGTAATTACGGTTGACTGATTTCCTCAAATTGTAGGGCTAAAAAAATGTTGTCTTAAGCACTACACATTATTTGTCAATATAGAGAAGGTGTAGTCCAATCATTTAAACAACAGTAAATAAAAACTTTTAATATATTAAGAAGATTAAGAATCACTTTCTTAGGCTTTAATTAACTAAATAAATCATTTCAGGCCTTAATTAACTTAATAAATTGTTTTCCCTCCAGTTTTCATAGCATTACACAACAAATAAATAAACACATTAAAATATTCAGTTATGCCAAAATGTTAACATTAAGTTGCTTGAAAAATATCACTTATTTTTGATTGAGCAGCAAGAATTCGGTACTTTGCATTTTTGATTTCTGGAACTTACCTTTCGAATTCTCTTGTCTTTGTGCATTCCTGGGCTCCTTTACTAATCACTATTAAGAAATCTTGTGTCAAAACAAATGGCACACGTTCCCGTTTATAACCAAATTTTTTCTTCTTATGATCCAAAAAGTGTCCAAAATCTATATGAAATAGCTTTCAAAAATAAATAATTATATTATAGTTTGACCAATGCAGAATACAATATCCTGAATTAATAAATTTAAGAATGCCAAAACATTTTAAAAAGAGAAAGCTATTACTTGTCCATCATCTTTAACCATGATGTTACTATTGTGACGATCTCCGATTCCCAGTATGAAGGTAGCAACACAATATCCAGCACATGAACGTGTGAACAGGTCAATGGCTGCATCGTATCTACAAAGAAGAAATAAACACCTTTTCAGCAGTGTGGAAATACAGAGTAAGCCAGTCCAAATTGGGAAAAGATGGTCAAAGTCTCTACTGAAGAAGGAAAACAATCACTGACATTAAGAAGAGGAAGTAATTATGTGCAAAGATTTGAGACAGAAAGTACATTTCTACATATCCTCTGACTAAAGTGGAATTTTTATTATAGTGAAAAAATACTGAACATGTCATGAAAAAAACATTTTTTCTAATCATTTCAACAGTGACCTTGAAGTATATTTTGAAATGTTCAATGATCATTTTTTTTTTTTTTAAAGAATAAGCAATAAGAGAAACACATTTTAGATACCTAAAACTGGATGTATAAAGTTGGGTATATAGGATTTCACCAAAATTATAAGCAATTCAATTCTGATCATTCAAACACAAAATCTCAAACATTTCAAATGCTGAGCATAGTTTTTTCCCAAGTAAGTACAAATGTCTTCTCTGGTCTCAGAGAAATGTACACAACCATTAAAAGCCTCAGCTAACAAAAACTTAGATGAACACAGGAAGACAAGAATAATAAACTCACATTTCGCCTTTGTTCTTGTCTTTGAGCCACTGGTGTAGCGTGTGGCTGTTGAACTGCAGTGCGCCTTTCAGGCCACCTTTGCATTGAATCTGCATAATAGTGTGAGAATTTCTCACCACCTCAATAAGTCCCACACAGTCACCGATTGACAGACAACCATAAGGTAACATTCTGAAAAAGGATCAAAAACATTTGCAATTAAATGATGGCATTTTAAAATAGCAAATATTTTAATAGTCTAATTACAGGAATATTCTTTTTGCAAATTTGTCATGCATCATCTTCACTCCTTTAATTTTAATTTTCTTTTACTGAAGTATGACAAACATTCCTAGAAAAATCCTCAAAATTATCTGCCATCATTTGTTATAACCTTCAAATGAGAAGGCATTTAATTATGTAAGAGAAAAACATTAAGAAAATTATTGTGGCAATTAAAATTGCGTAAACATTTATGACTTTAAAAATATGGGTGAATTTCAATTTGTTTAACTGACATCTAAGTAATACTTTAAGGCAGCAGTTCTCAGATATTTGGTCTCAGGACTCCTTTGTACTCTTAAAAATTACCCAGATCCTAAAGAGCTTTTATTTATGTGGGTTATATCTACTGATAATAGAAATTAAAACAGAGAAAATAACAAATTAAAGTATTAACTAATCTAAAAATAAACTATTCTGTAGTAATATAAATAATATTTTTTTAATGAAACAAAGAACCTTATATTAAAATAATTCTTAGTAAGAACAGTGACACAATCCCCTATTTTAAAAATCTAATGTCTCATTCCACAGTGCTGAGTTGGATGCTCATGTACACCTTCTGTACTCAATCTAATGCCATGTTTTAATTGAAGCATATGAAGAAAATCTGGCCTTGTACTGTTATGTAGGTAGAAAAAAGAGGAGTATTCGAATAGCTTTTTCAGATAACTGTAGATATTTTTCTTTGGTACTACTCTAAAACTGGATAAGAAGTAGTTTCTCAAGTTGCAGTTTGGAATATGAAACCATCTTAAACTCTTTACACTCTGTTACATTAAAATCCATTTGTCTATCTTGCCTCTGAATCGAACTTTTACCCATATGTGACTTTATCACATGCTGCATTGGTCACTTGGAAGATACCAGTTCACTGAGTTATGAAGATCTTTCAAATGCTGATATGTTTCATCATACCAACTAAAAAAATCACAATTGTTAATAACACCACTGATCTCCTCAGTAAAATCTTTACTTGGAGGAAGCTGTTCTGCTTACATACAAGTTTTTCAAAATTCTGATTTTTGCTTGAGAGCTCAAATTTGATCTTTGACAATAGTGTCAGTTGTTCACCTTGAAGGGATAGGCTCATGTCAACTCATTTGAAAGAAAATGTCTGCCAAACACCTATGTCTCAATAACCAAAACTTATCTATTAGTTATTCTTTAAGTGGTGTTCCATGAAAAAAAAAAAAGCAGCTAGTTCAACTTACAACTCTAATAACCCACAAATGCTTTTTCTTGATAAAATCATACTTGGATACACAGCAGAAGTGCTGTATGGATTCCTCCCATTCATCACATGGTATTAAAAAGGACATGTAGTCAAGGGAGATGTGAGGAGGAATTAAAGAGACAATGAAAACAAATACCATTTGGCACGTAAGTACTAAAAAGTATGGTTTTCCTTGCTCTGTTGTTCTCATAAGCTACTGGCAATTCTTTCCATCTTTCTTTGACTTAAGTTCCTAAAAGATTATAATCCACACTTATTTTCATTTTCTGAATTCCATGTAGCATAACTTCTACACCTACTACTCTACTGACTCAGTTCTTCTTACAGTTAACCATGAATCATCAAATCCAAGAGCTTTTTCATAGTCCTTATGGTCTTACATCCCCTGAAGCACCTGATACTATAAACTGTTTGTGACTCTCTCCTCTCTTTTGGATTCTGCGAATTACAAATTCTGGTTGACCTATCCCTTTGACCATTTCTTTCCTGGAAGCTTTCCTTCTACCTGCCCTGATAAATACAGGGATTTCTTAAGGTTATACTCCTGCTCATTCTTTCTTTACATTTTAATTTTATTACTGTTGAACATGCTCATAGTTTAAAGAGTCATATAGTCCTGTAAGGCTTGTTATAAAAAAAATAAAGCAGAGAATCCAAGTTTTTTTAAGAATAAAAATGCTATGATTTTGCTTAAATTTATATTTTATTTATAATTAAACTTAAAAAATGTTTACTTAAATTACTTAAGTTAAAGAAATTTAGAAAACATTTTAAAACTTAAAAACTTTTTGAAGATCCAACTTACCTTCCAATGATCTAGCATAACTTTAGGTGCTTTTTTAGCATAGTCTCTAATTCACAATTAAATATTGTAATTACCACAGTTACAGTTAACTTCTTTACTCTGTCTAGTTCTGCATTCTCTCTTTTGTTTTGTACTTCCCTGGGGACAGGGTAGTAATGGCATGTGTCTCTCAGATATAGAAAATTATACCAAAAGAGGAAACTTGATTAATATAACATTAATTGTTTTTGGAAAGCAGAAGGGATTAAGTCAGGAATTAAAAATTTGAAGATGGTGACTCAATTTTGTACTTTAGCAAATTACTTGATGTGTCCATTTTTCTTCTGCAATAAGAGAGTTCTACTATGTGTCGCTGATACATCTTTATATAGCAGCTACCCTCCATCTTTAAGAGGCATACAAACAGACCCTAATCTACTCTGCTGCTGCAGCTAGAGTTGACTCCTATGCTCACTTAAACAGACATTTTTCTTTTGGAGAGAGTGGCCTTTGCTGGAATGACCCTAGATTTGCAAAGAGATAATAAAGAAAAGGAAACACTACGAGAAAAGAAATGACCAGGACAAGATGAAGCATGACAGAAAATTTAAAAGATAATACTGATAATTGTAGAAAGTTGGGCAGAAATCAACAGAATGGCAAAAGCTTTTTTCTTTTCCTTTCTTTTTTTTTTTTTTTTAAAGCTTATTTATTTATCCCGAGAGAGACAGAGACAGTGCGAGCTGGGGAAGGGCAGAGAGAGAGGGAGATGGAGAATCCCCAGCAGAATCCGCACTGTCAGCACAGAACCCGACGCGGGGTTCGAACTCATGAAATTGTGAGATCATGACCTGAGTCAAAACCAAGAGTCGGAGGCTTAACCGACAGTGTCACACGGGTGCTCCGAAGGGCAAAAGCTTTGAGTTCTTTTAGTTCTTTTCATAAATTTTGCTATCAAACTGATTCAAGATTAGAGGCTTTATAAAGTTTTAAAATTAGAAAATTTATATTATGAAAGAAATTGTCTCTAAACCTCTTAACTTCTGAATGAAAATAGGGGGCTTTTGCATCTTCTATGTCATGTCCCAAACAGTAACACTCCAGACACAGTTGTAGAGCCCTTACCAGCTTATTAGAGATACCTCTTCTTACCTACCTGAATCTCTTAGCCATTCTAAGGCAAAGAAGAGGAAGACAAATGAAAGTAGTGTAATCGACTAGTATTAATTACTCTACTCCATACATTTCCTTATAGATAAATGCCCCCTTATGCTTTATAACTGATATTTACTAATTTTCTCAGGATAACTTTTAACATACATGTTGCCTTACTTGTTACCTACCGAAGATCAAGGCCTTGATTTTGCCAGATATTTTCCATAATGCGAATGATCTGCAGTGTTAACATATCTTGCCGTAAATCTGCAATTCAAATGATATGTACCACCACTTAATGCCATAAATGCAAATTTGGGTGTCATGTTATCACACTGCTTTCAAACAGAAAATAAATACAGCTATATTTACTTTTCAAATTGATCTATAAGGAAGCAATATTTTGATTCTTTAACCCAGTCTAAAGTATCTGCATAACAGATGCATAACAGATGCATAAACCCATCTGCATAACAATGTAGGATAAGCTACTATGTATTTCAGAAAAATTTTAGACTAAAATATTTAAAGTACTTATTTTTCTGAATCCTTAGATTTGAACTTGTTTATATTAACATATTGGGACTAATAGAATTCAGTGCTGAAATGTCATTCCCCAAAGGCAACCCATCAAAAATCCTTCCATTGCTCCCCCAGCAACCTGTTTTCCAAGTACATTAGAACCTTCTTTAATATTTCTTAGTAGACTACACTTTTCTTTTGTAGCATGTGTAATTCTATTTTTGTAATTATTTGTTTAGTATCTCTCTTCTCCCTGCTAGACTGTAAACTTTAAGAGGGCAGGGATTCTGTTTTATTTTTACAATTTGATGGCTTAGCACATCAAATATTTATGGAATGAATGGATACTCACACAGCTAAGCAAATAGTTAGAAAGTTATTTCAGGCCATTTGGTTCTCAATTTAGTACTTCTTTTCTTTTTAAAAATCATACATACATGTTCTAAAGGTTAAGACATCTGTTTAATATTATGTATTTTAACCACATGCATATTCCTTAAATGGCTTTCAATAGTCTTCATAGTTCATAAATATCCTGTGTATAAAAAGATAGCTAAATTCATGCATCATAAGTTCATTAATACTCTTCCTTACCATCCCCATTTTTAAAGATGATCTCATTGTTCTGAAAGAGTAACTCTGACATGATGTCTGGGTTCTCCCAATTCAACCACAGTGGCCTTTTTGCAGAGGACATAATTCGACACTCTTCAAGCCTTTAAAATAGTTAAAAACTTTACCAGGTACCTTACATTTTTTATACTTTCACCCTCAAATTTATTTTAAAATACACAGTATAGTTTTTGAAGTGTTATAAAAACTTAAAACCTTCTCACTTCCATTTATGAATTCATTTCTAAGGGGAGTATAAAGAAAAAATAAATATTAAGGTTAAAAATTTCTTATATGATAACAGAAATTTTCAACAAATATAGGGACATACTACTAGTTTTACAGATATTACATTTCTTTTTTTTATTATTATTTTTTAATGTTTATTTCGGGGGGGGGAGGGGCAGAGAGAGAGGGAGGCACAGAATCCAAAGCAGGCTCCAGGCTCTGAGCTGTCAGCACAGAGCCTGATACAGGGCTGGGACTCACAAGCCGTGAGCTCATTAGCTGAAGTTGGACGCTTAACTGACTGAGCCACCCAGGTGCTCCCAGATACTACATTTCATTTTTGTATTGTATGAAACCAGAAATTCTGGCCAGAGAAAGTTTTAAACTGTATTATTAAAGTAATAAAAACTCATTCTGACTAAATGCAGTTCTGAACTTAAGGAAATTGAACAACTCTTATTTTGCAGGGTAGGATAACAGGAGAGAGAAGCATATATAATTGAACATTCTAATTATAATGGATACTTTAACTTTTCTCTACATTTTCTCCAGACAGGGTACTTCTTTAAACATCAATAAAACTTCCAATAAGGTACATTACCTGAGATTTCCTAGTTGATGAGCAGGATTTAGAGGAGACAGAAAACCCTGTAGAGCATCCATGAAATCTGGTCTCCGCATTTGCTCAACTAAAAACTTCATCTGTACCTAATACATAAGCACAATCATGGTTAGACTTCATAAAAGGTAACACTAACTGCTAATCGCTTTTATATGCTGGAACCTCAGTACTGTATAGTCTGTGAATCCATATCCTATATTTCGATCAGAAGGATTTCTATTGAACAGAGCAACACAACTCAGGCAGAGGCAGGAGGGGCAGCACCATGTACTCCCCTGTGACAATTCTGCACACTGACACAGACATGTTTTGCCTCTATAGCAGGGCTTGGTCAACTATGGAGGTTTTTGTAAATCAAACTGCATTGGATGTAGCCATGCCAATTTATTTAGATACTGGCTGTTTTCACACTAGAATAGCAGAGTTGAGTAGTTATAACAGAGACTGCATGGCCTACAAAGTCTAAAATATTTACTATCTGGCCTTTCAAGAAAGAGTTCGCTGATCTTTGTTCCAGAGGAAAAACTATGGAGACATCACGTCAGCTTAGTAACTTTACTTTTAAGCTTTGCAGAAAACACCATATTCATTTCTCTGTTGAGTGTTAAAAAACATCTAGTGAAGCTAAAAGAAACTGTTCAAAAAGTATTTATAAAAACATGTTACACTGAGTCTCACGCTATACTCAGGTTCAGTACGTATGCAGAAACATCTCTTTTTACTCAATTTTTAAAAAAGATTTATTTTATTTTGAGAGAGAGTGTGAGTAGGGGGAGAGGGACTAAGGGAGAGAGAAAGAGAATCTCAAGCAGGCTCTACACTCAGCACGGGAGCCTGGCATGGAGCTCAATCCCATGACCCTGGGATCCTGACGGGAGCCAAAATGAAGAATTGGGACACTTAACCAACTAAGCCACCCAGGTGCCACTCTTGCTAATCAAGTGAAACCAGAGCCCAGACTGCTGAACTATATAGCATGTAATAACTGCCATTTTGTTTTAGAAAATCTTCATCTGTCAAAAATATAAAAGGTAAGTGAGGGACGAAAGAGGTTAGAAGCTAAGGAAT
Organism: Panthera pardus; assembly: GCF_024362965.1. Lineage (NCBI taxonomy): Eukaryota > Metazoa > Chordata > Mammalia > Carnivora > Felidae > Panthera > Panthera pardus. The sequence goes on from NW_026526721.1 coordinate 86,867,433, forward strand.
TAACAATAAATAATTTTCGTGCTGTAATTTTAGTAACAAAGCTTTTTTTTTTTTTCTTTTTCTTTCTCACTATGGATAAGTGAGTAGCTAGAAAATGTAGTTATCACTGACGAGGGCAACTCTTGCTCATGTAAAGGCATTTCTTTTTCTACCATTATCAACCGTAATGTTAGCACACTGCTTCCTATGCTTTACCATGGTTATGCTAAAACATGACACCAAAGAAACACTTTTGTACCTACAGCATTCTTAGTTTCCTGTCACAATCCCATTTAAGCCAATACTAATGTAATGACTTTCACATTCCTAATTAATCCACTGTATCAGAGCCAATCTGTGATATTAGGCTGTGAAAAATCTAGCTTTAAAGAAACCCTGATATTTACAAATTTAATATCTAGTTTCTTTTTTCTTCAATCAGTTACAATATAAATATAATAAGTTTTATTCTTTCAAAGCAGACTAGTCTACCCTTGTTCATGATTCCCAGAATCAGAAACAGTACAATTATTTTCTAATAACCTTTATTTGAACTTACATTTCACAAGTTCAATAAAGTCAACTCAGTCACAGGCTCTATGACATTTAGATTAATACAGTAACTGTCTTTTAATTTTTTTTCATGCAATATTAAGGTATTGGAAAAATTCATTCAGTAGTGCTAATTTATATTCTTGTGCTTGGGAACTCATCAATATATGGGGATTTTTTTTTTTTTTTCCATTTCATTAGAGATGAGGAATGATCTCACTTTTACTATAGGATGTGGTAGATTGAATAAAGGATAGAGAGGAGGAAAGGTCATGAGAAATCTTTACATTTCATATTCCTCAGTTACACTAAGCTAGACTGCCGATGACGAGTGTGTGATAATGCTCACTGGGTGACTAAGAGTCCATTTTATTGTATTTATTGTATTTTCTATTTTACAGAGAGAGAGAGTGCATGTGAATAGGGGAGGGGCAGAGAGAGAGAGAGAGAGAGAGAGAGAGAGAGAGAGAATCCCAAGCAAGCTCCATACTCAGTGCACAGCCCAATGTGCGATCACAACAGTGACATCATGAGCTGAGCTGAAATCAAGAGTTGGAAGCTCAACTGACTGAGCCATCCAGGCGCCCCTGAGTCCATTAAAAAAAATTATTTTTTGAGAGAGAGAGAGAGAGAGAGAGACAGAGTGCAAGCAGAAGAGGGGAAGGCAGAGAGGGAGAAACAGAATCTGAAGCAGTCTCCAGGCTCTGAGCTGTCAACACAGAGCCTGATGCCAGGCTTGACCCAGAAACTGTGAGATCATGACCTGAGCCGGAGCTGGATGCTCAACCAACTGAGCCACCCAGGTGCCCCACCTAAGAGTCCATTTTAAACTTAGAAACATACAAATTAATTTCTATTATTTTCACTTGACACTTATTTTCAAGGTCATTACTAAAAGCTAATAAATGACGAAAATTACGAAAAAAATCATTTTACAAGTTACGGTGATATAAAAGAGAAGGAAGGGAAAGAACAGAGTACATTTATTGAGTACCTTTTGTGTTCTGGGGACTGTGATATGTGCTTCAGCATTTGTCATGTAATTTAGTGCTCACAACTACACTACGAAGAAAGTATCAGTACGATTTATAAATGAGGAAAATGGATCTCAAACACTAAATAACGTGTCTAACATTACACAGCTGAGAGGCGGTGGAACATGGATCCAAATCCTGATATGCTTGATTCTAATGTTCACAATCTGCATCTACATCGGACTCTCAAATTACCTTGCCCCACTGCAATGAAGGGTCTCAAAAACAATCTAAAGAGTCACATACCTTTTGTGTTTCATCCTTCTTTTCTTGTTTGAGAATGTCAGTTAAGTTAATGAGCTTTTCCATAGCTTCAACTTGCCTATTTAGGTGCTTCAAATACATCCCACATGCACGACAATACGACTCCAAAAGCAGGCCAAACCTCTGACTAACTGTTTTATTGTGCATCTCAGATCTAAAAGAACAGTGTAAGATTAAAAAAAAAAAAAAAAAAAAAAAAAAAAGAAAGAAACCCATACACACACACACGCACGTACACAGATGCGCACACACATTATATATATACATGGTCCTTTAAAAATTTTTTAATGTTTAATGTTAAAAAAATTAATATTTTTGAGAGAGAGTGCACGCGCACACACACACGCACACACATGCATGCGCAAGTGGGGGAGGGGCAGAGACAGAGGGAGACACAGAACCTGAAGCAGGCTCTAGGCTCTGAGCTGTCAGCACAGAGCCTGATGTGGGGCTCGAACCCACAAACTGCAAGATCATGGCCTGAGCCAAAATCAGATGCTTAACCGACTGAGCCACCCAGGTGCCCCTATGTGGTCTTAAATGAGTATACGTATATAATCGCTTTTAAGAAAATAAGAAAACCCATTTCTGAAATCCAATAAATGTTATAATCATACTAACAATAAAGTGATTCAAAACCTATCACTTGTAAGCAAAAATAATCAAGAGTTTAAGATCATTCCTGGAATTGTAAATTTAATAAACTAGATTTTAGGCCTATTTCAACTACTTTTCATTTACTAATGTCAGCACAAAAATCTATTAACTATATAGCACTGATGGCTACCAGAGAGGAGGTGAGTGGGGGTGGGGGGGGGATGGGTTAGATGCATGGGGATTAAGGAGAGCACTGGCTGTGATGAGCACTGGGTATTGTACGGAAGTGCTTAATCACCACATTGTACAGATTGTATACCTGAAACTAATACACACTGAATGTTAACTGGAATTTAAATAAAAACTTAAAAAAAATATAAACATGAAAAAAAGGAAATTAGGCACAAAAGTAATAAAACGAATAGGGAGGGAGTGAAGAGCTCAGTGAGTACTATTTAACTCTTCTGGCATACATGCACCTTTTCTATACTGTCTTTGAATTTAAGTTATTTTAGACCTAGCTTCAAGATTCCACCTTTGATTCATTTTAACATTAAAAAAATCAAGTTAATTATAAAGATATCAAGTTAATTTTAAATCTTTCTAAATTTAGAAAACAGTGTATGACTTGTGATGACACTGAGTATTAGATCATATTCTACAAAATACTTTTTACTCTTAATTAGCTTGTTTGCTTGTTTTCTAGTAAGAAACTTGGGATTTTTATATTATTATTCTGAATTCTGAGGTAGGAGCTTTTGTTTAATTTTGGGTATTTTAATCCACACATACAATGAAACCAACTGCAATATTAAACAATATTAATCTAGCAAATTTTGTTTTGCTCAAAGAAAAATATAAGTCTTTAAAAATATTTCAGCTCTAATTTCTGTATAAAATTCAGTTTGAATTTTATTGCTTATTTAAAAATTTGAGGGGAGGGGCGCCTGGGTGGCTCAGTTGGTTGAATGTCTGACTTCAGCTCAGGTCGTGATCTCACGGTTCGTGAATTCGAGCCCTGCGTCGGGCTCTGTGCTGACAGCTCAGAGCCTGGAGCCTGCTTCGGATTCTGTGCCTTCCTCTCTCTCTGCCCCTCCCGTTCATGCTCTGTCTCTCTCTGTCTCAAAAATAAATAAACATTAAAAAAAAATTTTTTTTTAAATGAAAAAAATCTGAGGGGAAGCTTACAAATATACTTTCATTATGGAATAGTCTTCCAGACAAACAAAACAACAGTATATAAGTAACGAATATTTATAGATCTATTAAGAAAGCAAGTAATATATACCTAAGAATTTAATGGGAAAATAGCGTGACTTACTTTAAATGCCAAAAGAAAAAGTGCCCAATCCTTTGATTAGTCAATGCTTTCTTGAGTAAAAATCTCACAAGCAGGTTATCCAAATACTGTTCATATTTTAGGACCTATGTGATTAAACACAAACATAAAAACAACTTTGCGTTAATCAGGGTCAGTTTTTGCATGGTTAGATTTACAGAGAATTTTTTAGAAAGCAAGTAGTCACTAATGATAATAAAACTGATTTTTAAAAAAGCATAAAACCAGGGTAGATAAAGATCCACGGTTTGGGTAAAGTTGCACAGATTTAGAATAAAACACTATTTTTCTATTTTACATTATTTTACCTGTACTAGCTGAATTAAGTACTGAGAAAGCTTGTCATCTGTTAAGTATTTTTCCAAGCATCGAACAGCAAAACCTCGAACCATAGGATCTGGGTAATTACAATCCAGAAGCTCCATTGCCTGTTCAGGTTTGATTGGAGGCCAATCTTTTACTAAGCAGTACATCTGTTATAAGAAAGACAATAAATTGTATTTAAAAAGCATAGGATAGTTGTGAGTGAATGCTGTTAAGACACTGTCTTAATTTCTTATTTTAAAATTGGTTTAGATAAGAGCTCTTCTCATGAATTCAGTGCTTAAAATGTTCAATTCTAATTAATTTTATCAGTAGACGCAGTTTGAATGGTATTTTTCTCCACCATATTACCATTATTAATATAAAACATAGTCTATTTCACCTCTTACATTTATGCAGACTTTCTGAGAGAAAACGATTTGAACAACATACCAATTTTATACAACAGTTATTCCGTAATCTCCAACATGCATTTACCTGAGCTACTTCATCTCTAGAATTCCATTTAACAGACAGAAGCAGTTTGGGTAGAATTTCAGGGATAGTTACACAATAGTGTCTGTGTGGAAAAGACAAAACAAAACAAAAAACATTTCTGCATGTTATTCAAAAGGCCTACATATCTAAATCTTCAACTATGTAATCTTTAAGAAGTTCCAAACACTTTTAAAACTCACCATTACTAGCCTTCCTTAAAATCAAAAGAAATCAGTGTTTAACACTATAGTTGCATATATATGTACATGTATCCTTAGACATAGTTATAATGGCAAGGAAGACAAAAAAAAAATCCAAATGGCAGACAAATACTTAGAAAAAATTATGATTTTATTTCATAACACTTTTTTTTTTTAACATTTATTTATTTTTGAGACAGAGAGAGACAGAGCATGAACGGGGGAGGGGCAGAGAGAGAGGGAGACACAGAATCGGAAGCAGGCTCCAGGCTCTGAGCCATCAGCCCAGAGCCTGACGCGGGGCTCGAACTCACGGACTGCGAGATCGTGACCTGAGCTGAAGTCGGACGCTCAACCGACTGAGCCACCCAGGCGCCCCTCATAACACTCTTTATATAGCTCTTTTAATTTACCTACTTATGCAACAGAAACCATGCAAAGAGTCACCAGTTCTACTGTTAAGTTGCTGGACAAAATTTCTGCAGAAATGCACTGCAACTGCTTTATTTAAATAAATCACTGTATACTTTCCAAGTAGTGGGATAATTTCTTCATAAGTGAAAATAAAGCACTGCACTATTACTTTGAGGAGGTATAAGAAAAAAAAATAGAAGGAACGCCTTAAAATGGAAATATCTAGACCAGCTAAATCACAACTAAATTGATCTAAAACTACTAGTTTTTTTTTTGGATCTTGAATTTCATTAAAAAAGCTCCAAAAACCAAATCCTAAAAAAGTGCTATTAGGGATTTAGAATTTTAAAAAAGGCTTCAAGGGTTTAAGATTCAAGGTCAGTACCAAAGGAGCGTGGTTTGCTAGAAATACTGATCCTCATCCACAGCTTTAAAAAGAATAATGTTTATAATAAAAAAGTTATGTAAATTATGCTTTATGTACTTTAACAGGTATGACAGAATCTGTAAGATAAGCCAAAATCAGTTCTTTCTCCTTAATAGAAGAAACAGGGAATCTCCATTTTAACATTTACCTGTGGCTCCACAGAAAATCTTTCTCTTGCTCAGTGATTTCAGATAGAGGATCTCGGGTACAAATTGCTCGGAGCTGTTCTTTATCATTTTCTCTTAATTCGTTGTCTCTAGCTAGTCTGTTACTCTGTAAAATAAAGTAATATCTTATATGATTTTCTTTGCCATATTTTCCCCTGGATTCATGAGTTATCTACAAAAAAAGAAAAGTGCCAATAACTTTACATTGCTTATTAACTGTTGTGAAACAGTTTATTCTCATCACAAGACTTTATTTTCAGGGACAGGAAAGAATCAACTTAAGGCAGTATTTGTGGAACAAATCCAGTATCTTACTAAGTTAACATTACCACCAACCACAGAACAGTAACTGCTAAATTAGTCAAGGATAAGCCCAGACTGGGATACTAGGGGGTAGCAGTAAATAATTTGTCTTACTGGTGAGGCCCCTTCCTAGTATTCTATTAACTAATCTGCTCATGTTTCTGGAATGGAAATAAACAATAGTAAAATAATAAAATAAAAATGTAAATTCTTTCCTAAGAATTTATTTTATTCCTAATCTTTGCTTGAGTATATCCTTATAATCACTGCAAGGCTTTCAAATTTAAAAGGTAAAAATAAGAGAAAAAGGAAAAGAAAAACCCCTATTAAAACACTGAACGTTAAATGTTCAGAAACTAAAATGAAAACACTATAACTTTTAGTATAATTCCAAGATTCCAAGTAATGTGTTTATTTCCTTTAAATACAGATATATTAACTGCATAATGAATAATTCTGAATTTATATTAATTTATTATGAAAACATATATACATTCCTTCGAATGGGTTACACATATCCCCAATGGCTAAAAATGAAAGCAGGCATCCATGCTACTTGGTTTTTATTAACATTTGTTAACATTATACTAACATTTAAATATTGTTTTTATATAATAGTTCACAGAAATATCATTGGCACATGTCCATCAACAAATATTAAAACATCTACTCTGCGCCTTGTTTTGTTCTTCCTGCTGGGGTCTTAAATAATAAAAGAACCTGCACTAACAGGGCGTCCATTATAGTGAAAAAATTCAATGAACAAATAAGAAAAATCTTCAAGAGTTGATATACTCTGGGTGATGTAACGGAGAATGACTGAGTGGGCATGTCACACTGGGTGTTTGGAAATGGCCTCTGAGAAGGGAATATTTAGTTTGTGATCCAAATGACAAGAAAGAACCATCCACACTTAGATGAAGGAAAAGACAACTGCAGATGGAGGAAACAGTGAAAGTGACCCAAGGAGAGGAGTTTGGCAGGAAGATCTGTAAGCCTGAAGCCTAGTAGATGAGGGGGAGGAGAGACAGGAGGTCTGTTCAGAGCATGTAAAACTTGCAAATCAGGATGAAATGTCTGGATTTTTTTTTTTTTTTTTTTAGTGAAAGCTATTTAAAGGATGAATCTCATGATTTGATTTGTTTCATAAAGGTTATTCTGGCTGCTCTGTGGACTGAGTAAGACCATTTAGGCTATTATAATACTCCAGGTAAGAGATAATAAATACTTAACCCTCAATTCACCAGGAAAAGTTGTCATTGTCATTTGTCATTATCATTTATCATCTTGGTCCAATGGACTCAATATTATTTGCTTATTTTTATCTGCTTTTACTTTTAATTCAAAATAACTTACAGAATAAACAACTGTGAAAAAGCTTTGTGAAAAACAATTGTGAAAACAATTTTATTAGACATCTTATTAAGAATTTAAACACAGTAGGGGAGCCTGGGTGGCTCAGTTGGTTGAGCGTCCGACTACGGCTCTGGTCATGATCTCACAAGTGGACTCATGGGCTTAAGCCATGCAACGGGCTCTACCTATGTTGACAGCTCAGAGCCTGAAGCCTGCTTCGGATTCTATGTCTCCCTCTCTCTCTGCCCCTCCTGCACTCACACTGTCTCTCTCACTGTCTCTCTCACTCAAAAATAAAACATTAAAAACCATTAATAAACAAAAATAAAACATTAAAAAAAAAGAATTTAAACACAGTAAAACTAAATTCATAATCCAAAATGGGCAACATATTTTGAAAGCCACTAACTCCTTGCTCATCAACGGTCATGCAAAAGCCTGGAACATACATAATTTATCAGTATATACTGATTCCTAATTTCAAATAGATAGCAATAAGTTCTAGCTTATCATTACTTCTGGTTTTTCTTCTTGTACTTGAATTGTCAAAATGTATTACTTTTGAAAACTCGGACAGTAATCCAAGAAATTAAAAAATTTCTACGTCACCTTTTTCCTTTAATCATCTTTGTATACACACTTGTCTGTGATGTTTCTTCACTTAAAAAGTGTATCAGGTAAATTTTAGTGTACAGCATCATTAAAACTGGAAGAAGGATAAGGCATGGTCCAGGTTCTTGTAAAAAAAATATTGTGTGATGAGGTTATTCCTGTTGAATGACTGAGTGTGAATATCACATTTCCTTTTTGTTCTTGGAAATATGTTGTTCACTCACCATTTCTTGAGTTTGAGAAAATTCATCTAAGATATTGTTACCTGATGTTTAACCTATATGATCAATTTACTGTCATCATTAGAGACTGGTTCTCAACTGGGGTGAATTTGTCCCCTCTACCTCCCAGGTAGTGGGTTCTCAACTGGGGTGAATTTGTCCCCTCTACCTCCCAGGACCTTTGGGGTATCATTTGTATCCTAGATTTATAAAAGTTTTCAACAGACCCAATGGTAACTGAAAAACTGACCCAGTTTTATTCTATAATAAAAATAAAAAATTTTTCTTTTTCCTTTAAAGAAAAAATTCTTCCCAGAAAGAAAAGAGTAATAAAATATTAATCCTTACAAAGAGTTAGAACTGCTCAAAAAAAAAAACCAAACAAAATGTCAAAAGCTAACTGGCACAACAGACTCTGATGGTAAACTGAATTCAGTGATGAATGTATGAATAAAATAGGAAATCAATGAGTTTTAAAGTGAACTTGACTCTGATAATTCAAATGGTTTATAGGTATACCTAATCGGACAGGACTATGGACATTTTATGGGAATGAATGCTCATCAATATTTCAATCCCAATTTCAAAATTAAGGAGTTCCTGTTCAGTTATAGCAGAAGAGTTAAGAGTGAGAGGCTCAATACTTATTAAACAGTGACATGGGAGAAGTTAAACTTAAGCCTGTTTCCTTACTGGTAAAACAGGGATTATAATAGTACCTACCCTCATAGAGACTGCTTTTGAGGTTAAATGAGATAAAATGTGAAAAAGTGATTGGTATGACTTTTGGTACACAGTAAACACTTGACAAATGTCAGCAATTATCAACAAGAAATTAAACTGACAAAATAGTAGCTACATTTTTCAAGAAAAAGAATTCCTTTTCTAAAAAACAGTTTATGTATTCTGAGAGAGACAGCACAAGCAGGGGAGGGGCAGAGAGACAGGGAAAAGAGAGAATCCCAAGCAGGATCTGCACTCTCACCATGAAGCCTGACACAGGGCTCAATCCCACTAACTGTGAGCTCATGACCTGAGCTGAAATCAAGAGCTAGACACTTAATGGATTGAGCCACCCAAGTGCCCCAAGAAAATTAATTCCTTTTTAATGTGAAGAAAGTTAATTGTACTTTTAGTATCTGATAGAATTCAGTGATGATTTTAATTTGTACTTACCAAAACACCTGCTATATGTGTCTGAAAGTATACAGGCAGCAAGGTTATGATTATGGTTCTTTTTTTAATGTTTATTTATTTATGAGAGAGACAGAGAGCGAGTGAGCGAGGGGCAGAGAGAGAAGGGGACACAGAATCCAAAGCAGGCCAGGTTCTGAGCTGTCAGCACAGAGCCTGATGCGGGGCTTGAACCCACGAACTGTGAGATTATGACCTAAGCTGAAGTCAGATGCTTAACTGACTGAGCCACCCAGGCACCCCAGTTATGATTATTATTAATCAGTTTACAAAAGGGATTTGTAAACTCCTTACTGAGAACATAGCTGTAAACTAATAAAGTTCCTCAGTGCAGGATTCTAGCTGGCCCTGGGTATTGCCGTTATTCAGGTAGGCATATTTCAGGACCTCTTGACCCCATATTCATTGATTGGTCTATCTTAATGTAAAACCAGGCCAAAGAAAAAGTGATAAATCTGGAACTAGGGAAAGAGACAACAAAGAGCAAAAATAACCTTTTCTCCCAGCACTGACACCTTTGCCCTTGAGATATAGTAGAGTTAGTGGTATAGTATACCACATAGTGGTAGGTATATGGTGGTTCCAAAGTAATGGCCAAGATGAGACAACTTGATCCATATTTAAACTCCATTTTATATGTAATCTCTCTAGGCAATCTGGAGTATGTGGTAAAGTTATTTCCTCTGCTTCCAAGCTCAACTAACAACATACTCATACTTTTGTTTCAACTTCAAAGTTACTATCTCAGAGAAATAAGTTCTTTCTTGAATCCAATATATATTAGCTTTTCCCCCCCACCCTCTGTAGTCATTCTTGGCACACTATTGACTTTTCCTTCATAGCACTTAACCATGATTTATAATCTTTTATTTCTGATTTTACCACTCTGATGTCTATTTTTACCATTAGACTGCATACACAATGGAGGTCTCTTTAGGTCACAACTTTATTACTCAGTACCTTTCATACAATAAATATAAACATATAGTTTACATTCAATAAATACTTATTAAGTGAAAGCAGGAGGGCTCAATAAACTAAGAAGAGGAAGAGCTGCAGTAAAAGAATTAGCATATGGAGAATGGGATTATATCGCAATACTGTCTGAGAGCCCATAGGAGCTAAGAAAACTCAGTGATTTGCCTTACCAGTCCTGCATGGGAATAACTAAATCCTGCTTCTCGAGACACAGACCAGTTGGCATGCTCTTCAATCACTGACATATCTGGGAACTTTACCACACTGCTGAACCAGTCAAACTCCAACTCTAAGCATGGGGTTTCCTAAGAGATGGAATAAAAGTTATCATATATATTATGCTTGACTGTAATGAAAGAAAAATTCTAACTTATGATAATAAAAAGCTTACTTTATTTGGATTTGACCCAGTAACACCAATAGGGTTCAGCAAATCTTCTAATCCATGAGGTACTGGCCAAAGATTCAAAGCCATTTTTCCAGATACTAGAGTATCTGTGTAATCAAACAAGTTTATATTTCCCCAGGCCAATGGACAGTGTTCCTTAAAAAACACAGAGAAAAGTATTCACTACTCTGTGGATTAAATTATAAAATGCATTTCAAAACACTTTTCTTTCCCAGGAAGAATTCAATAACTAATCATTACAATGATATCTATAATAAGCCATATTAATTTTTTTGAAAGTATAAGCACTCTCTGTTTCCCCATTTGAAATTACACGTATTTTTCCTTACTTATGAGTAAGTAACATGAACCAAAGCAAGCCAGGAAGACATTAACATGTTGTCATTTAACAGGTATTTGTGTGCAGTCACTTTGCATGTTTAAAAAATTCTATCAGTGTGAACTCAGGAAATACTCACTCATCATAAATAAATTCGGGAAGCTCTCCAAAGGTACTTACTCTTAGACACATTCATTTATTAAAAATTTTAAAATATTTGATCAATTTTTAAATGACGAAAAAATCCATTTCTTGATAAAAATTCAAATCAGCAGTTATAATTAGGAGCTTTTAAATTTTTTTTTTTCAACGTTTTTTATTTATTTTTGGGACAGAGAGAGACAGAGCATGAACGGGGGAGGGGCAGAGAGAGAGGGAGACACAGAATCGGAAACAGGCTCCAGGCTCCGAGCCATCAGCCCAGAGCCTGACGCGGGGCTCGAACTCACGGACCGCGAGATCGTGACCTGGCTGAAGTCGGACGCTTAACCGACTGCGCCATCCAGGTGCCCCAATTAGGAGCTTTTAGAAGTAAATATAATTATTCTTTCTGAAATACTTTACCTCTTTAGCACCCTTTCGGCCTTTAACAGAACAAATGGAAAGGCAAAGTCGAGCAGCACGAGGAAGATCAGGAATGTATATATCGTAATTTAGCCATTCATTCCACCTATGTAAAATGTTAAAGGAAAAAATAATTTACCATAAAAAGGCTTCATCCAGAGTATATAAATGACTCCTACAAATCATCAAGAAAAAGAGAAATCAAATGAAAAGCAGGCTGGAGATCAACTGGAACAGGCATCCTTCACAAGGTCATATCCAAACGGCCAATAAACATAAAAAAGTAGTCAATATTATTTACCATGCAGAAAATGCAAAATAAAACACCATGGAGATATCACTAAGGTAAGGATGTGGTAAGGATGTGTAGTAACAGGAAATCAGGAAATCAGGAAATCTCATATACTGTGGAGTGATGAGTATTTGAGTATTTGCAAATATCCCCCAAATACAAACCGTCCAAATGTCCAAAAGTGGAATAAATTGCAGGAGAGTCACATAATGGTATACTATACAGCAATGGAAATAAACATGTTACTTACAATATGGATGAAATCTTACAAACATGAGTGAAAGAAGCTAGACACAGAAGAAAATTGATGCCTTGAATACATTTAGATACAATTCAAAAACAGTTCAAATGAACAAACAATGTTAGAAGTCAGGATAGTGGTTGTCCAGGGAGGTGAGAAGGTTAATGGGAAGGGGCAATGTCATATTTCTGGTAAATGTTCTATGTCTTCACCAGCATGGTGGTTAAATGGGTATTAACTTTGTGAAAAGTCAATGAAATATACAATTAGATTTATATATTTGCATGCATTTGTGCTACACTTTAGTAAAAAAAAAAATAATTAAAAACAAACCAGCTTATAGAAAAGGCACACAGAAACTAAACAAGAAGCGTGAGATTTCCTATTATGATTACAATCATATTTACTCTTATATATGGTGTAGTGTTACTCGGAAGAACCCATTAAATAAGACAGCATGTTAATAAAATGAAGGACATGTAAGCAGAAGTATTTGAAGTTGAACATAACTCCTTCACGAGAGGTAATACTTAACATTCATAATAAGGAAAGAATTAAAAGTTGCTATAGAAAGTGATGATAAAAAATTACTCAAATATTTATGATAAACTCCTTTCAATTTACTGGATATTACATGTGAAATTATGTCTATTTTGTTGGACATATTTGTAAAGAGCCAAGTATAACATATTGTTTTGTTTTGAAACAATATAGCAATAGCTACGAAACATTATAGCAACAGCTACCAGTTATAAACTCAGAAGTCAGACTAAGTTGAGTAGAATCTTGTTTCTACTATTTTATTAAATGTGCAACGCTTGCTTTTGTCTGTTTTCTCATCTGTGGAATGAGACTAATAACAGTATTTACTCTATACGGTTGTTGTGAAAATCAAATGAGATAACACAAGTGAAGGGGCGCCTGACTGGCTCAGTCAGATAACACAAATAAAGTGATCAGAATAGTAACTGGTCCATGGTAAACGCTCAAGTGCTAAATATTAACCAAGAAAATTTTTCAATAGGCTTTTTCATAACTCAATTTTTTATTATAAGTAAAACAAGACAATAAAATGACACAGAAATTCTATTTTTAATTAGCCAAACTAGGGTATAAACTTTATCAATAAAATAAGTGCTATTTATGGGCAAAGATGAAAAAAATACGGTCTTTTGATGCAGAGAAAGCTTACATTTAATGGGAGAATTTAGTAATGAGGAATTCCAAAGGGAAAAGAAACAATAATTATAGGCAGAAGAAATACCGTGGGTTTTGATAAGTCTACAGTAATTTAAGAAAAATTAAAGACACAGGTACTTAAATGTACCTGTTTTTATTACTTCTCAATCTTTAGAATTGCTCATAATTAATGAGGAATATTCCACACACTTTCTAAGAGAGCTATATCCTATGAGTGTAGTTGTTCAATACTATGCTAATTGACTAAAGTATGTTTCTCTGTTTCTCTAAAGTCCATATAGATGTGTGTGCAAATACCAATTAAGTTCTTTATTTTTACGCAATGGTTTGCTATATATAGTCCAAACTGGTTTTGATTTTGGGAGAGAACTGGTAACCTCTATGAAGAAAGCATTATGTATCTAGTTTATCTCATATATGGGAAGCATGGATTTGGAACAATCACTTAATCTCAGTAAGAATTTTTAAAAAATCTACTTTTCTACCTTTCCAATAACTTCATATTCTTTTATCCTTGACTTTAATTCTGTAAATACAGAAAAGTTAAAAAAAAATCTACTTAAATCCTCATACTACTACCATAGAGATTTTACCCTTTAACCAGAGAATTTTTTTAAAGTATCTTTTATTTATTTATTTATTTATTTATTTATTTATTTATAAATTTTTTTTTAACATTATTCATTTTTGAGAGACAGAGACGGAGCATGAGTGGGGAAGGGGCAGAGAGAGGGAGACACAGAATCAGAAGCAGGCTTCAGGCTCTGAGCTGTCAGTACAGAGCCAGACACAGGGCTTGAACTCACGAACTGTGAGATCATGACCCGAGCTGAAGTCGGACACTCAACCGACTGAGCCACCCAGGCACCCCAAAATATTTTTTATTTTAATCCAATATAGTTAACACACACTGTTATATCAATTTCAGGCATACAATATAGTGATTCAACAATTTTATGCAGTACTCAGTGCTCATCATGATGACTGTATTCTTAACCCCTATCCTCTATTTCTCCCATCTCCCCACGACCTCCCCTCTGGTAACCCTGTCTGTTCTCTATGGTTAAGAGTCTGTTTCTTGGTTTGCATCTTTCCCCTCCTTGGTTCATTTGTTTTGTTTCTTAAATTCCATATGAGTAAAATCATATTGTATTTGTCTTTCTCGGACTTACTTCACTTAGCACTATACTTTCTAGCTCCATCCACGTTGCTGCAAATGGCAAGACTTCATTCTTTTTTTTTTTTTTTTTTTTTTTTATGGCTGAATACTACTCCATTGTATATATATATACCACATCTTCTTTAGCCATTCATCTATTGATTGACACTTGAGTTGCTTCCATAATTGGTGTATGGTAAATAATGCTGCTATAAACACAGGGGTGCACAGATCTTTTAAAATTAGTGTTTTCATATTCTTTGGGTAAATGCCAGTAGTGGGATTACTAGGTCATAAGGCAGTTCTCTTTTTAATTTTTTTGAGGAAGATTCTTTGGGTAGTATGGACATTTTAACAATATTTGTTCTTCTAATTCCTGACCATGGAATATCTTTCCACTTGTTAGTGTCATCTCCAATTTCTTTTAACAATGTTTTATAGTTTTCAGAGAAAGGTCTTCCACCTCTTTGGTTAAGTTTATTCCTAGGTATTTTATTATTTTTGGTACAACTGTAAATGGGACTGCTTTCTTACTTTCTCCTGCTGTTGCTTCATTATTGATGTACAGAAATCCAACAGATTTCTGTACACTGATTTTGTGTCCTGTGACCTTACTGAATTAATTTATTAGTTCTACGGGTCTGTTGGCTAGAGTCTTTAGGATTTTCTATATATAGTATCATTTCATTTGCAAATAGTGGAAGTTTTACTTCTTCCTTGCCAATGTGGATACCTTTTATTCCTTTTTTTTTTGAATGATTACTGTGTCCAGGACTTCCAGTACTATGTTGACTAAAAGTGGTGAGAGTGAACATCCTTGTCTTGTTCCTGATCTTAGGGGGAAAGACCTCAATTTTTTACCATTGAGTATGATGTTAACTGTAGGTTTTCTATAGATGGTCTTTATTATGCTGAGGTAAGTACCCTCTAAACCTACTTTGTTGAGAGTTTTTATCATGAATGGATGTTGTACCTTCTCAAATGGTTTGTCTGCATCTGTTAAAATGATCATACGGTTTTTATCCTTTCTCTTAATGATGTGAAGTATCACGTTGATTGATCTGCAACTACTGAACCCCGTGCATCCCAGGAATAAATCTCACTTGATTGTAGGGAATTTTGTTTTTAAGTTTACTTATTTTGAGATAGAGACAGAGAGAGACAGAGAGAGACAGAGAGAGACAGAGAGAGAGAGGGAGAGAGAGAGGGAGAGAGAGAGAATCCAAAAAAGGCTCTGTGCCACCTGAACCCATGAACCTCGAGACCATAACCTTGAACTGAAATCAAGAGTTGGACACTAATTTGACTGAGTCACCCAGGTGCCCTGACCCTGTGAATGACTTTTTAAAAATGTATTGTTGGATTTGGTTTGCTAATATTTGTTAAGGATTTTTTGCATCTATGGTCATCAGAGACACTAGTCTATTGTTCTAAACTAGGGAATTCTTCAAGAAAAGATAATCAAATGAAAGTCCTTTCTAAATAATTTACTAAAATTTTGAGCTTTTAATCTTGTATTATTAAACAAATTTACCTTCTACTTTTATAAAACTAGTGTATTTACTTTTGATACTTGAAACAACTAGGATAGATCTACCCAATATTATTTTGGGGTCTTTGCTTGGGATTGTTGAACTCCTTAGATTGTTTATAGGTTTCACAAAATTTAGAAAATTTTTGGCCATTATTTCCTCAAACATTGTTTTTCTCTTCCTCACACAACCACCCCACCCAACCTGTGACAGACATGCAGTGTGGAAGGGAAATAAACTTTTGCTGTTATAACAAAATTTTAAAAGAATCTGCAGTTGTTTGTTTCACAGTGCAATCTAACTTAAATGATGTGTTTTCTGACTGACAATTGTTCAGGTAGGGCAAGGAACTATTTCACTTCTTCCTGGTGAAGGCTATCATCTCTTTGTACATCACCTAAGCCCTAGAATGATGGCCACATCCAGCAGCTTAATTAAGTACAAGACCAGAACTTTTTCTGGACTCTTCTAGAATTCAGTCTAAATTCATTATAAAATTTACTTCTGGATGTTTTACTAGTTGTCTTTATTGCTAGTCTACAAAAATCCATCTTTAATCTTAATAACAATCTGAGTGCTCTTAAAATACTTCTATTATATTCATGGGTAGATTCTTTTTTTTTTTATTTTATTTTTTTAATATTTATTTATTTTTGAGAGACAGAGTGAGACAAAGTGAGACTGGGGGAGAGGCAGAGAGAAAGGGAGACACAGGATTGGAAACAGGCTCCAGGCTCTGAGCTGTCAGCACAGAGCCTGACGCGGGGCTCGAACCCACAAACTGTGAGATCATGACCTGAGCCGAAGTCGGACGCTCAACCGACTGAGCCACCCAGGCGCCCTGCCCCCATGGGTAGATTCTTAATTCCCAAATCATTCCACAAAGAGCCAAAGAAATGGCAGTATGGCAAACTGTTGGATTA
Organism: Panthera pardus; assembly: GCF_024362965.1. Classification (NCBI taxonomy): domain Eukaryota; kingdom Metazoa; phylum Chordata; class Mammalia; order Carnivora; family Felidae; genus Panthera; species Panthera pardus. The sequence continues at coordinate 86,884,510 of NW_026526721.1, forward strand.
TATTACCTTTTATTTCTTCATTATATCTAGGCAGTAATCATTTAAAATGTTCCTTAAAACTTCCCCTCCTTCTAAGAAACTGATTTGTTCCCAAAGACTCTTCATTTGAATGTCATAAATACCTATTCCTGTGAGTGATGTGAGTGCCTCAGAGTAGTCTGGCTCTGCAGTTGTCTGCCAACTCTCACTTCTTCTTAATGTAAATAGAAATGGAGAGATGAATAAAATGCTAGGTTTATTTAGCATTTAGATCTAAGGTAGGGAATCATCATGGTACAAAATGTAACCATATTCTGTTTTCTACTTGATATAACAGAAAGAGAGAATCAGAAAAGTCTTTCACATAAAATTTTACAGAGACTCCATAAAATGATCTTGTGACTGATACTCATTTGACCCAAAGACCTTATGTTCTATATGTAAGTGTCTGGTAATTTATATGAGTTGTATAAAACTAATGATGCCAAAAAAAAAAAAAAAAAACGCTTCTTGTATTGATTACATTGCTAAACACTAACAGGGCTTCCTTACCTGGGATTAGAACAAGGTACTCTTTGAGTGTTCACATTATCACATAAGGGTTCTCCTCCATGATAGATACCTGTTCGAACATAGATCTTAAAAAGAAAAAAAAAGTATGTGTATACAAATATATACAAACATAATACACACGCGCGCGTGCACACACACACACACACACACACACACACACACTACAGAACCAATAGTAAAATAATGTAACTGATATAAATGAAGGATCCATTAGAGGTTTCTGTTCAGATATAGCTTTTCTGTTCTCCCTTCACATATATAATAAGGTATGTAATTTAGAGTTTTTCATATTTTAGGAAGATAAATTAGTACATATACTAAATATTACTTCATATTCTTAGCAGCTGGAACAGCACTCCATAAAGACATTAATATTTCTGCAACAAATCACATTAATATTTATACTAAATGGGATATAAAAAGACTATAAAAATTCCTGTTTCAGGTTGGGTCAGGTTTTGCTGACAAATGAATTCTGTAAACACTTGGTTTTAAGAACTTAGATTTATGGAAATTAGAATTATTAGAATATTAGAATTATGGATATTAGAATTGCAGAAAAAGGACTGTACACTGTGCAATAGCTAAGGCAGAGGAGCAGTACTGTAGCTCTCTGAAACACAGTGCAGGTCAACAGATTATTACATACAATGCAGTTAAAAAGTTTATGTAAAATAATTTATATAAGATAATAAGCATCAACACTTGACTTCACCTTGTCGATGTCTCGAATATTTACATTCACATAGGTTGCACAAAGGATTTTTATTCTGAGTGCACTATTTATAACCCAAAGGGACTTTGTAGATGTTTCTCCATTCATATATGGTGTAGCTGTGGAGATACGTCTGGAATAAGATGGCATTGTGAAACAGTCCATTGGCAGTTGGGAGTAAAGGCTTTCTTTAGCCATCAGCATCAAATTGGGCATCCTCCCAAGCATTATACAGCTTCTTATGTACTGTAAAAGATGAAGAGGGGAGGGGAGAAGTAATTTCTTATAAGGTATTTCATTTTAAAAGCAACATGTAAGCAAAAAACAACAAAAAAAGGAATTAAAAACAATGACCAAAGGATATTCATTATGAAAACACTGTTTATATCTTTTTTTTTAAGTTTTATTTATTTAAGTAATCTCTACACCCAACATGGGGCTCCAACTCACAACTCCAAGATCAAGAGTCACATGCTCTTCCAACTGAGCATGTGGTGCACCAACACTGTTTATATCGCAATAAACAATTTAATCAGCTTACCCATATATCTACAGTCACGCCTCAAATATTAAATACATAAAACCTAAAGGAAAAAAAGCATCTATTCTCTCAAATTAAACACATCATCAATCTCTCAAATTAATTACAGTATTAAAAATAAACTTATGAATACAATCACTGAATTTTCAAAAAGTATGTCCTAAAAGTACAGATATTTGCCCCAACTTTTAAATTTAAATTTAATATTTTTGAAGCTTGTTACTCACCTTATACTGACTTAGAGGATATTTTTCAAGGAAGTATTCATCACATCCACATACTTTTAAAATATACTTGCCCTGGTATTCTAAAACACAGAGTTTTAGTTGTTCAGATGATAGCAACATACTTCGAGTTTTTTTCCTGATTGCTTCAGCAATTACTTGTTCTGGCACACAGTCATGGTTGATTTTCAGAGTATACTTCTGCTTGTCATTATTTGGAGAAACTATTACCCAAATCACCACTATTATTTGCCCTGTAACAGGAAAACATTATTAGATGCAATCATCATATAAATTTCATTTGACAGATTTCAAAAAATATGCACTACCATTATTCTAATCAAAATCGGAAATTACTTATAATCAAACTAATTAAGTACAGGTAAATATCAGGTAGAAACCATAAATCTTCAAATATGATAGGACTGCCAGACCATGCTCAGATCTCATGTTTTATGGCAAGCACCCAACACTGTGATTAGTGGGTAACAAGTACCTGAGGCCAAGCTAATTTCCATTCTAAACTTCATGACATACTTCATGACTACAACCCCTGTGAAAAGTGACTTATGATGCTATCAAAGGTTCAACAGTACTTAAAATACAGAAGACTTTCTGGCAACTATGGGAAAGAATCATGGAGACATGAAGAAAATGCTGAATCAGAATAAAAGAAAAGATGGTGGAGGAAGGAAAAGAGTATGAATCTTTAAATGTTTTCCTTTTAAGATAAATTAAGCTGGGAGGAGGGTGGAAGATGATGAAAATGGAAAGATTTAAACGATGGTAGAGTGGTCTGGGTGTTCACAGTACAATTCTTTCAACTTTACTGCATGTTGGAAAATTTTCATAAAGAATGTTGGAAAAAAATGAAAAGAGAATTCCATTAAAAAAATTTTTTTAATGTTTATTTATTTGTGAGAGAGAGACAAAGCATGAGCAGGGGGGAGGAGTAGAGAGAGAGGGAGACACAGAATCAGAAGCAGCTCCAGGCTCCAAGCTGTCAGCACAGAGCCCGATGCGGGGCTCGAACTCACAAGCCATGAGATCATGACCTGAGCCAAAGGCGGACGCTTAACTCACTGAGCCACCCAGGTGCTCCCAAGAGAATTCCATTTTAAAAGGTATACTAGAGTAGAGAAGATTTTCAAATGAAGATCTTATGTTATACTGCATTAAACTACTTTGAATATTTTGGGTGGAATAGTAATAAGATGTCTTAACGTATTCTACTATCAAAATTTTGTATTTAATTGTGTGTGAGAGTTAACTTATTCTGTAACTTCAAATTGAAGCCTTCACTTTGTTATCTTGGAAAATACAGATATTTATCTGATACAATGATATTTTCATTTCCCAAACTATAATATAGTTTATAAATTTCCATGTTCACTTAATTCTAGAAATTGATTCATTAAGTATCAAAAGTCAATTTATATATTATTCACTATCAGATTTAATTATTGCATTTACCACTAAGAAATTTGTTTTTCTTTCTACATATGATAAAAGATAACAAGAATGTGCAAAGTTTTCCCAAAATTTCATAAAGTATTTCTATTTATAATTTTTTTGGTAAGAAGATAATTGATCGTAACTGTGTAATAATGAATTCCACAAAGTTCTTTAGTTTTATTCTAAGATACAGAATTCACCAAGGGATCAGCACCATATGCACACAATTCATTCAATCAATAAATATTCATTACATACATATGTATTTGGCACTCAGCTATATCTTGTCAGCATAAGCAGTCCCTGCCTTCAAGAAGCTTATCATCCAGCATCTAATAAAAAGACTGTACAAATATATAGGCACAGATAGAAATTTTTATTATAGTAACCAATTACGGTAGATTGACAATTTTCTTACCTTTATCTAGTTTATTATATATGTGCTTTGGCAGTTCTGGTGAAGATTCTACATTTGGAGGATAGACATACATTGCTCTACTATGAGGTGAATTAAGATCCCGAAGATCCACAGCTTCTTTACAAACATTCAGAATATTTCTTCGGAAGTCCTGTACTTCTGGATCTTTAACCATATCAAATTCACACACTGGCATGCCAATAGCAAAACCTTAAAAAATTACATAAAGAATATAACATTCTATTAAACATAAAGTATGAACATGTTTCTTACAAATGGGGAATTTGACAGATCTGGAAGATCACAATAGAGTAAAGAAGTCTCTCTGGGTTTAAAGAAATTTTTAATAAATACATATAGTAAAGTAAGAGTTGACAAGGACTCAAATATCTTTAACATACAGAACATAATATATTCAGCGATTTGGATCAGAGGTAGCAAACATCCGTGTAATTTTTTTTTTGAAGAGTAATACAACAAAACTGGACTATAACAAATCTAAGCCAACCCTACAAATGATATTTCTTAAAGAAAAATTTAACACCAAGGTGTTAAAAATAGTTCCTTAGCCAAATAATCAAAAGATTATTATAGATTTGTAATGGTTTTTATTTCAAAATCTATTTACCTGAGTTTACAAAGGTAATTAACTGATTCAGACAGAAATATTTTAGTAATGAGAAAATAGTTAAGTTTCACAGTTATTTGCTTTTAGAATAGGACGACAATGCCATTTAGTTAAAAACTGTGTCATACCAATTTCTCGATTGAGGATCTTTTCTTCACGGTTGCCTACTGGCTCAATTACTTTTAAAAAGGGTTGAAAAAGCCGAAGGTCACAAAGTCGTCTTGTTTCATCAAAAAATTCTTCCCTTTCTGCTTCTTGGGTAACACTTACGAAAATGTAAGAAGATTCATCTTGAAGAAGTTGATGGAGAGGATATTTTCTTGCTTCTTTAAATAATTCATGCTTTATAGTTATTAATGTAGCCTCACGGAGGCATTCTAACGTCACTATCATTCCATTTGGTAGTAAACATTCTACTAGGATTCTTGGGGGCATCAAGTGGATGCCCCACAGTTCACCTGATGATGGTCTTGGAGGCATTGTTCTGATTCTTTACAAGTTTTACATATAAAACTGTTTTAAGGAATTAGATGCGTGGCTGTCCCAAAGCAGAAATCTAAACCGAAGGGGGAAAAAAAACATGTTAAAACAAAAACAACTATAGAAGAGTACGTTTATGGCATTACTAAATGTAAAAACTTTTTCTGTAGTTTGAATTGTTAGGGCAAGCATTTATCTTAAATATTTTAATGGAGACTGTTGCTCCAAATTAGGGTGAAGGAACTGATTCCAAAGCAGAAATTAGAAAAAAACAAAAAAACAAAACAAACAAACAAAAAAAAAACAAACCAAAAAAACTACTTGAATTTAATTATATTTAATAAAATCACTAACTAAAAACATTTTATTTTACTAGATTTTTTAAAAGTCAGGTTTTATCAGACAGAGCTGAAGCTATGGGAAGAATGAACAGTAAATTGTAATTGAAACTAAAATTCCCATCACATATCACCTTTATCATTCTCTTCTATTTTCTAGAGCAAGAGAATCTGAGCTGGAAAGGATCTTTTAGATCATGGGTCCATTGCTCTCATTTTAAAGATGAGTAAAGGCGAGAGAAGTCAAATCTCCTTTTCACTCCCTATCTGCACGCTGTGGTAATGGGAAATTACATGGCTTAGTCTTTTCTTAAATTAATCTTTGTAATTTCCCTCTTTGTACTGATTATTGTCTAAGTGACTTCATAGACCATTCTGCTTTGAAAGTATAATTTAGGTATATATTCACTATAATATAAAGTGTCATCAATGCATTTTCCCTGAGATATGATGAATTTGAATGATTCATCTACTTTATCAAATAACCCACTAATACTTCTGATTGAAATGAATTGATCTACACACAAATGAGACCCACTGACTCTCTTTGTTAGTACAGTGTTAGAGTACTTGTAATATTTTTAAAAATACTAAGTAGTATTATGATTAGAGGCCCTAATTTTTAAAGATGTCAACAATCTCGGGGATTCTTTAGAAGATACTACAAAACCCACAAAGCACAAGTTCATTCTTGCTACTTATGTTTATATTTTCTTTTATTCAGTAAGCTACACTCTAAAGGCAGTAAAAAAGGTAAAGTGAGAGACACTAAAGAAATAAAAAAGAAATGAAAGTCAGGCTAGAGAAATGAACCAAAAGCTCAGGTAACTTCAGGCATGGTGGACAACAGCCATAAATGACACTTTGTTTATTCACTAAAAAAGTACTGGGGCTGAAAAAAAAAAAAATGTACTGGGGCTATTCTATAGGACCATGTTAGGTCCTGGGAATATGATAATGGGATAAAATAGACATGGCCCTTGTCCTTACAAGGCAAAGTCAAGAGTATGAAGATTATGTGTTTGTTGGGTATAGGATAATTAAAATCACAAGTAATTAAATCCAGAAACTTTCTTTCTCTGACTCCTGTATGTCATACCCATCAAAATCTAATCCATCAACTTTGTTAATTCTATTCCCTGAATCTGTATACTCCACTACCAGTCTTAGTACCCTGGGTCAGGCCACTACTATTTCTTGTCTAGACTGCTAAAGCCTAAATTGTCTCCCTAGATCTAGGTTTGCCCCCTACAATCCATCTTTCTTTCACCTTACAGCCAGTAGGAGCTAGAGGGCAATAGGGCCTACTTTGGGCACACATTTCCACTGGTCAGTTGCAGACAAGTGCTTACAGTACGCTTCAGAGTTCTAACACATGAAGGAGTTAAAAAATAGAAATAGAAATTTCAAGCCCTCTCGCATCTCTAGAAATACAGAAATCAACTGGAAGACAGTAAAGAATATAAAACTATTTTTAATAGTTGAAAATGTTTCTTCAAGTTTATAAAAGAGTCCCACTGAAGTTATAGAATTTAAAATATAATTATTCTATTTCCTATACTTTTAAATGAAAATTCATTGGTTACTAAAAAGACCAGATGGATCAATCTGTGTGCATAATTATAGAAGTGACTTAAGCTAAGCTTTTTAAAACATACAAAAAAATTTGAAGAATGCAAGGGAAATGCCAAATGACTACTTTTAAATGATGATCTGCCTGCATAAAAAAGTTCAAATAAAAACAAAACAAAACCACAAGCCACACTAAAACAGCAGCTGTGTTTATAGTTTGCTTTGTTGAATAGTAATAACAGGTCCATGGTATGGAATCATAGGGGCACCTATTTTATATAATAAATAACATCTCAGAATCTCATATGTTCCCTAAGAATTACCAAGAGAGAAGTCTAGTACAGTAGAGAGATCATGGATTCTAATCTTTATCCTACTACGGTATATTTATGGGCAGTTAACAACCATTAAATATTCAAGACACACTCTTCTCATTAAAAGAGTAAATGTGATCATAGTCATAAAACACTTGGAGATCATGGAAGCCAGGCACTGGTTGGCACTATGGTAGTACTAACTAGAAGACAGAAGATGCTAACTTTCTTATTTGTCTTATGTCAGGCCTTATTCTGTACAAACCATTACCTCAGAGCTCACATAAACAGAAGCGTAAAAGAAGGGAATGGAGCTAACATTACTGTTAGTCCGCATATATCATACACTTAGGTGGGCAATAACCCTTTCAGCATAGGCATTACCATTTTACATATGATAATGTAAAATGACCTACAGGAAACTGAAGGCCAGAGATGTGAAGTTATTTGCTATGGATTTTGAAGCCAGGTCTAGATGATTTCAAAGTGCACACTATGACCATTCTGCTGTTTGGGCTTCAGTTATAGCCAGGTGATACTCATTGGTGGTGAATAAGAAAAATGGGTCTGAAGTTACACAGGATTTAAACTCTCCCTGTCGTGTGGGGAGGGCGGGGTGCCTGGGTGGCTCAGTTGGTTAAGCATCTGACTCTTGATCTCAGCTCAGGTCACGATCTCATGGTTTGTGAGTCGAGCCTCATGTTGGGCTCTGCGCTGACAGCATGGAGCCTGCTTGGGAATCTCTCTCTCCCTCTCTCTGCTCCTCCCCCGCTTGTGCTCACACATAGTCTCTCTCTCAAAATAAATAAGTAAACATTAAAAAAAAAATCTCATTGCCTTAGTAAGTAGCTGCCTTGGGCAGTTTAATTCATCTCACTGAACTTCATTCTTTCCACCCCTTCTTAGATTGCTAAATTGGCATAATGGCAGAAAATTCATCAAATTGTTGTATTAAATGAGGCAATATATGAAAAACATGTAAGCAAAGAGACTGGCATACAGTAAGCACTCAATAAGTGTTAAATATTACTAATAAACCTGTAAAGTACACCCACACTATCTTTTCAAGCTATTATGAATTATCCAGGAATGGTACCAGATGGGGATGGAAAAAGGGGTTTGAGTTCTCTTAGGGAGGCAAGTAAATGAGCCTTATAAAGCAGTGCTAGTTTCAAGAGCTGAATCTTGAAGGTAGCACTGGCAATGGAAGGCTCACACACAAGTCTGGAATAGTACTGAGTGGCTCAGAGGCTGGCACCTTCGTAGCTGTTTCTAGTTCCCCAGACTCCTAATATTCCTATTTAAATGGTACAGCCATCTACAGCTTAAGTAAGGAATCCCTTGTCCCTTGTTATTCCCCCTTCACCTTTTTTTTTTTTTTTTTTGAGAAATATCTACTTGTGCTAGGCTCTAGACTAAATATGCTATGAAAACTAAAGTAAGTAAAATGTGTTCTCTTTGGTTGTTGAGGGACTCAGGGTTTATTGGGGAATGAAGTTAAAAACAACTTTGAAAATGGAAAAGTTGTTATCAGACAGAACATGCACTTTGGAAGAGTCACAGGAATTGTCCCAACTGCCTAAGGAAGTTAGAGAAGGCACCAGCAAGATAAAATTTAAGGAGAATATTATAGATTAGTAGGGATTTTGCAGAGAAGGTAGCTTGGACATGGGTGAGATGGATGAGGAAAGCATTTTAGATTGCCACAAGAGTACACGTGCAAAGTCACAGACTGAAAGGACACAGCCTGTTACCAGCAATACAAGTTTTTCATTATTTGAGACTGAAATGCATGGGAATAGGTAGGGTGTGTGACAGGAGGGAGACGGGAGAGGTAGGGAGGGGCCAGAAAGGTGGGCAGACCCCATGTTAAGGAGTTTAAATTTTATGTAGTACATTATAAGTAAAACAGAGTCTTCTAAAGTATTTTGAATAAAGAACTTTATGACACTTTTTTCCATGATTTTAAATTTCAGATTTTTAAAAAATATTTCTTTTCAGGGGCACCTGGATGGCTCAGTTGGTTAAGTGTATGACTCTTGGTTTTGGCTTAGCTCATGTTTTCCTGGTGGTGAGATGAGCCCCATGTAGGACTTCACACTGGGCACAGAGCCTGCTTGAGATTCTCTCTCTCCATCTCCCTCTGCCCCTCCCCCCAGCCTATACTCCCAATCTCTCTAAAAAAAAAAAAATGTACATATATATATATACACACACACACATATATATATACACACATATATATATACACACACACACACACTCTCTCATATATATGCATAGAATTTTTTTAAATACAAGATATAATCAAATAAGCCTTAAATCAAGGTACAAAAACATACCTTCTCAATTCCCCGAATTTGGACAAAAAAATCCCTAAAGTTAAGAAATCAGTGTATATACATATATAACATTTTAAATAAAAGGGCCTTTATAGAAAAAAAACCAATTGCTGATAAAGAAGGTTTATCCAAATGTAAGTGCATAATCTATTTACAAAGAAAAATAACTTATTTGAAAAGCAATAGAGGGCAACAAATCACTATAAAACTAATACTCTACTGGGCTTTTGAGTTCAGAATGCCAGTACTAAATATGCATATACTGAAAAATCAACAAGTATTCAGGATTCTTAGGAAATAAATTGGTTTTACATATCCTAATTTTTTAAAATTTATTTTTGAGAGAGAGAGCGAGAGCGAGCAGGCACATGCATGAGCAGGGGAGGGGCAGAGAGAGAAGGAGAGAGAGAATCCTAAGCAGGCTCTACATTCAGCACAGAGTCTGACAGGGGTCTCGATCTCACGATCGCCAAGAGATCAAGAGTCAAAATCCAGAGTCAAACACTCAACCAACTGAGCCACCCAGGCACCCCCACAATTTACCCTTTTCTTGATGAGTTACAGTCTTCATTATAAAACCAATTACTGTGCTATTCTGAAACACAATACAGCAAAGCTCTTCAACATCATTGAATACTCTGAGTGTATTTTTGGCCCTAAACCCAATGACCCCAGGTTGGAGATGGTGCTTTTAAAAATGTCCCCATCTCCTTGTTTTCTAGCAGTCAATGGTTACTTCTCAGCTGTGGCCTGCCTGCATGTGATAGTAGCTTCCTCTTCTTCAGTTATTCATTTCTAGTCAGCATCAACACTTGACTACCATTTTATAACCGTCTATACATTAGAGACCAACAGACCAAATGAGGACACGAGAACCTTTGCAATACAAACTTGGGAGCACAAAATATGTAACAGATATCAGAGATTTTTGTATACTTCCTTGTCCCGGTGTTAAAATTACTGTTAAAAATTACTGTGTTTGGGCAGGAGGCACTGAAAGTCTTTGGTTCTTGGAAGGTTCATTACCAGTCCAAGTGAGATTGATGGGTTTGTTCAGGTGGAGTAAAGACAACTTTAAGCACAAAATAAGCAGCAGAAATGAACGGCAGAAAATAGTGTCAGATTCTCCATTGTCACTTGACTTTTATGGTGAAAGGTTTCTTAATTCATTGGACAATTCAACTTAAACATCGGATGTGCACTCTTTCAGTCTAAGAAGACAATGACATTTTGACAATTTTTTAAAATTCCTACATTCAAAGCCTCTCCTCGCTTATATTAATCTAAGGGTATTTTCAGGTTTCATCATTTAAGGCAAAGATTGTCAGACTATGGCCCACATGCTAAATCCAGCTCACCACCAGCTTTTGCAAATAAATTTAAATGGGAATACATCCAATAAATTGTGTTTATATATTGTAAATAATGCTTTCCCACTATAGCAGCAGAATTGAGCAGATGCTATAGAGACCATGTGGCTTAAAACATTTAATATCTGGCCCTTCACAGAAAAAGTTTGCTGATCTCTGATAAGTTATCAGAATTAACCCGATATCAACTGGAGAGTTTTCTAAATGCATGCTGCTTAATAAATCATCCCTAACCCTGCCTTTTTTTTTTTTTTTTTACCATCATCGTATACTTTCACTCAAAGTCCTTTGGGGCTGAGGTGGAGAGGAAGCATTAATTTTAAGCCAGTGAGGTCAAAATCCTGAAATAGGAAAGTATCTCAGAAGTCAATTAATTGGATATTTTCAGTTTGGGGAGCTCACTGCCTGATACAGAATTTTTTGTGGAGCATTTCTAAAGTTATCCCTAAACATTATTATTTCTAATCTTCATTCCATACTTTCTGCCTTTTCTACCTCTTCACATGCTTGTCATGTTAGAATTTTTTCTGGGTCTTTTTACCTCCAATTCCTTTAGCCATAATTCAAGCAAGATAGTTTATCATCAGCTTCTTTGTCATCACTTAATGTATTAAATACTTAAATACTTAATACTTAAATATTAAATACTTAAAGTATTCTTTTGCTAACTAATACTCATCTCAAAATGCAGCAACCAAAATCTAGTATGTACCTGTGAATTATGAATCTCTGTAAACACACCCTAAGACTGCAGAGACCTTTTCTGACTTGATTACTTTAAAATATAAAGTATATTTTAGGTATTTTAATTCAGGTCTCAATTTCAAAATGTATGTTTTAAACACATTTAATTGTTTTTAAAATAATCAATAGTACATCTGCATCAGAAAGTCATTAAAAATAATACAGGGCACCACGGTGGCTCAGTCTGTTGAGCGTCCAACTTCGGCTCAGGTCACGATCTCATGGTCTGTGGGTTTGAGCCCTGCATTGGTCTCTGTGCTGACAGCTCAAAGACTGGAGCCTGTTTCAGATTCTGTGTCTCCCTCTCACTCTCCCTCTCCCCTGCTCACACTCTGTCTCTCTGTCTCTGTCTCTCTCTCTCTCAAAAATAAACATTAAAAGAATTTTTTTTAAAAGTCACCAGAAATAATAAAGCTATTTTGAAGTATACACTTGGAAATTTAGGGGGTTATCTATACTGACTCCACTGGCAGCTTAATCACCTCAAACAGCCATAATTTTGCTAAAATAAGCAGCTTGTGTTTCCTAGAGATCTATGTTCCACAAATACAGAAGCTTCATAAGTGTTTACTGAATGACCAAAAGTTTTACAAATACTTATTTCTCATTTAACTGATACATTTAGCCAATGCTATTTGATTTAATGGATACATTTATAAACCAGTAAGTGTATTTACATATATGTTGACAAGATATTTTCACCCCTCATTCTCAGAGAGATCAACAGGGAAACATTAACATGTAGTTTTATTGCTAGTTCAGTTCCATCTTTTTATCTGCTCATTAACTAGAAAACATGCTTTCCTGTTTTTAATTACCAAATGAATCCTTACTTTAGTCTGATATAAAACAAAATAAAAAACTTCTGTACTTTTACAGAAAGAACATGATGAAAATCTAGACTATTAATTCTATACTCTGATTACTCTCCTTAAAAGTTACTTTAAATACTTCCATTTAGTTACTCTCTTTCTTAAAAAAATTTTTTTTTAACGTTTATTTATTTTTGAGACAGAGAGAGACAGAGCATGAATGGGGGAGGGTCAGAGAGAGGGAGACACAGAATTGAAACAGGCTCCGGGCTCTGAGCTGTCAGCACAGGGGCCCGATGCGGGGCTCGAACTCACGGACCGCGAGATCGTGACCTGAGCCGAAGTCGGCGCTCAACCGACTGAGCCACCCAGGCGCCCCAGTTACTCTCTTTCTTAATGTTACCCCCGTCTCTTACATATATATCTATGACTGTTTATTCTTAATAAAGTTATTAAACATATCCATGTTTGACTTGCTACTAGACTATGGACTCTTCCAGGATAAGGTCTTTTTTGGGTCACCACAGCCCTAGAGGATAAGAAGTAAGCAGGAAAATTAAATTGTTGAAGTTACCCCAGAGAAAATGTAACAAGGGCCTGAAACAAAGAGAAGTACCAATAGTAACAGAAGAGATGGACAAAGATACCTGATAAAGGGAAATCAAAAACACCGAAAGACTAACTGGATTTGAAGGGTAAGAAGCGTGATTTTAAACAAATTTCACTGCAGTGGACATGCATGGGAAGCAAGTGTTTTTTGGTATAATTCTTCATGAGCCCCGGTTAGGGCCTCTAAAATTCTCTTCCTCCAAGAGTCACTGAGCTGTTGTTGGAGTGAATCCAAAGGGACAGCTGTAATATACACTAGTGCTGGAAGGATGTATTTTATCCACTTCTTTCAAAATGCTGTCCTTTACTGACCTTTACAAGCTGACCATGAGAAAACAGATTTAACTCATTCTTTTAGTTATTCACAGACCTTAACAACTTGGGGGTGGAAAATCGAGTTCTCATGACTGGTATGTAGAAAATTCAAATTCCTTTAGCAGGGCATACAATTCATTTTCACTATTAAATTCACAGTGCTGTGAAATACACTTGAGAGATTTAATGGGTTATTTAAAACAAGGGTTCCCAAATACGAGGTTCATAGATGGGCTTAGGAAGGGTCTGTGCTAATGGATTTTTTTAAAATAACGACAAACAGTGAAGGTCTAAATCAGTAATGCCTATGCCAATGTAGATTTGTGATTATCAGTAAATGTGAATAAGGACTTTATTTAGGTGGGTTAAAAGAATCCAAGGTGAATAGCAGAATCAAATGGGGTAAACAAGCACAAGAGCCGTTAATGAAGTGAAGTATAGATTAACAAATACTTGATCTTAGGTTATTACATAATGAATTTAAATTCCATATTTTATATAGATATGTAAAGAAACCTTACCAAATCTCAAAACATGTAATCACTAATTTTACCAATTTGAACTTTAAAAGTTTAAAAGTTCAAATTTTAGTGTGTGGTAGAATGAAATTTCTTAAAATTTAAGCTCAAAAGGAGACTAAATATTCACAGATAGAGATGACAAAGGGATAGATACGATTATGAGGAAAGGTAAATGTAGTTAAACCATGTGGAAAATACAAGAGACATTTCACAATATCATACAATTTAATAAGACAAATGATTCCACAATGACATAGTTTTCCAGGAAACGTTTCTTTTCTCTTTGTGAGGGAGTAAAGGCGGATTATTATATCTCCACATAAAACAAGCAGCAGGCAGTCAGAGGTCAATGGTATATATTAGGCAACTTTAGAAACTCCATTTACTTTTTTAGATCAAGATGGCAGTACATGGTAAATTATGATTTCAAAATATAGAACTGAAACAATGACTAGTACTTCAAATGATAAAAATACATTAATATTTCACCTTGCTTTTCATTTTTTAAAAATTTTTGTTTTTTTTTTAATTGTTACTTATTTTTGAGAGAGAGAGCAAGCGAGCACCAGTGGGGGAGGGGCACAGAGAGAGGGAGACAAAGAATTCGAAACAGGCTCCAGGCTCTGAGCTGTCAGCAAAGAGCCTGATGTGGGGTTCGAACACACAAACCTTGAGATCATGACCTGAGCTGAAGTCAGATGCTTAACCAACTGCACCACCCAGGCGCCCCTCACCTTGTTTTTTCTGGTAGTAGTATATTTTTGCTATAATTCTTTGGTTCCTCCTTATTAGCCAGCACACCTTGTGACTGATGGCATGTACTGATAAGACAGGTGGACAGAATTAAGGGTGACTTCTTTTGCCCAAAGAAAAGGACAAAGCTAATGATTCCATAAAGAGAATCTAACCAGTGACTTGAGCTTTAACATCTTAATACCCCGAGCAAACAATCAATGGACCTGAAAACATTTTGGAAACCTCTACATTTTTTCAACTATGGTATTATTCAGTGTTTAACAGCAAAGAAAACAACATAAATGAGAGCAGTCTAGTTCTAAGGGTACAGTAGAAATGGCCTAACCAATGTTTCTGCTTTGGTTCAGATCACTGCTCCATCATCCTCAGCTCTACTGACCCTCTGGAGAACTCTGCAGTCCGTAAAACCTCCCCAGGAGTTTTCTTATTTGCACAAAGTGAATAAAAAGTTATTATCCCACAGTGACTTATAAGAATTCAATGAAATAATACATATAAAATCCTTAGCACAGTGCTTAGAGTATGAAAACTCAATAAAATTTCCCTCTCTTATCTACTGGATCAATTCTATCAAGATCCATGGGTCCAGGGGCGCCTGGGTGGCTCAGTCGGTTAAGCCTCCGACTTCAGCTCAGGTCACGATCTCACGGTCCGTGAGTTCGAGCCCCGCGTCGGGCTCTGGGCTGATGGCTCAGAGCCTGGAGCCTGCTTCCGATTCTGTGTTTCCCTCTCTCTCTGCCCCTCCCCCGTTCATGCTCTGTCTCTCTCTGTCTCAAGAATAAATAAACGTTAAAAAAAAATTAAAAAAAAAAAAAAAAAAAAAAAAAGAAAAAAAGATCCATGGGTCCAGAAAAGGGCCAGAACTTTATGGTTTCAAGCCGATTTCATAATTATGAAAAAATTTTTGATGCAGAGTATTTTGCTTATGTACTTGATATCTGTAGACATGTTTCTGTCCTCATTTTTATATCTGTCTCTGTATTCTTTCAAAAAAAAATTTTTTTTTAATCTTTATTTATTTTTGAGAGAGAGACAGCGTGTGAGCAGGGGAGGAGCAGAGAGGGAGACACAGAATCCGAAGCAGGCTTCAGGCTCTGAGCTGTCAGCACAGAGCCCGACGCGGGGCTCGAACTCATGAACCATGAGATCATGACCTGAGCCGAAGTCAGATGCTCAACCGACTGAGCCACCCAGGCGCCCCTTGTCTCTGTATTCTTAATGAACTGCAAAATGCCTAAAGGATGAGACCTGTATCTATTTAACTCAGTTTGTACACTTTGAGCAGAGCATAAGCATCAAATGGGTATCTGACATATTTCAATAATGATAAAACAATCACACAAGTCAACAAGAGACATAAGAAAAAAAACATATAGAACTACATGCCAAAAAAATCTTATTTTAGAATTATGCTATAATTTGTAAAATCTACTTCTTTACATTCATACATGAGATTATACTGGTTTTCTTATTTAAAGAAAAACAGACAAAAAGGAATGAGCAACAGAAACAAAAATGCAAAGTCATAGTTACAAATACTTTTGGCTCTTGGACCGAAAAAAAATAACAACCAGTTAGGAAAAGAGAGAAGTGAAGGCGAATTACATAGACCATACCACTGATTTCATGTTAAAAAAAAATGCCTTTTAATCATATTTGGTTTGATTGAAAATGGGCAGGAATGATCTTTTTGGGCTAAAACCCAACAACACAGCCCATCTTCTACATTAAGTAATTGACTATCTGGTTCACTTAAAGGAAATTTGGTATAATGTGGAGGATAATTTTTTTTTTAAGCATAAGAACAATTTATTTACAAAATGTCAAAGTCAGCTGCCTCATATTGGAGGATAAGTTTTTAATGAGGAAAAAAACCACTCTCCTTATAAATGGTTACAAACTAGTATCTTTATATAAAACAGAGAAATAACCCTAAGGTATTTAAATTTTATAGCTGTTTCTACATTGAAGGGCCAAGAGTATTCTTCAACAATACAGGGAAAATAGAACCTTAATTATGCACCTGATTGCCTTCATGAAAATTTAACCAATATCAGATCAATGGAGACCAGCCCAGGAAGGAAGGAAATGCAAAATATGGAGGGGTTCTTGAAATGTTACTCTAATTTCCTGCTAATCAAATATTTTAGCTCCCATGGAACATAAAGAGAAAAGGGCCTGAAAGATTAACCTTTCATAAGTAAGTTTATAAACTTATTACTGATGATACCCAAAATATGGGGCTCACAGTCCTTTGTAATTCCCCTTTACAAATGAGACTCATGTCCTATCTACTTCAGGAAGAATATCAATATATTACTTGGAATTACACAGATGTTGCCAACCACACATTGTTTCTTTCTTGATTGACGGATTAAGAAGTATAAAAGGACTCTAACTTTTCTGATTAAAGTTTGTATGAAAACTAACTCTCCCCTCTCTTTCAAAAGCCTGGGACTTCACCAAAAATAACTTCATTCATTCTTGCCCTAAAGAAGCTAACACCATCCTGGATTTGGTTGATTTGTAAAACTGTTATTTCCTAGCTGCTAGTGATGTACAGAAAAAGAAGAGACAAAAGAGTACATTATTCAGGTCCTAGCTGGATAAATTCACTAAAAAGTTTAAGAATATCCAGATTAAACATCTGAATTAAGAACATCTAGCAAAAGGTAACCCTAGCAATATGTCTTCCAGCTCACTTGACTTTATTCTTTTAAAGATCTGTAACACACTGAAGGCAAAATGTTTCCATAAGCCACAAACTTCCTTCCTAAAGTTTATCAAATGACTTTTTCTTATTTATTTATTTACTTATTTACTTATTTATTTATTTATTTATTTACTTACTTATCTGGTATAGTTTAATTCCTTCACAAGCCTTTCCATGGCTTTGAATACTTCAACAATCTTCTTCCAAGTCTTCCTGCAACTATGGGTGAGGGTGGATGAACTTCGGGAAAACACGTGCTTCACAGCGTTCCCTTTTGTTTTCTATATTCACCAAGAATGAACAGCTATCTTATTTCTTTATGTCACAGGATGAAGACATAGTTTAACTACTACGGGGGCTTCTAGTCAAGTACTATTCCTTCTGGTGGTAGCCTGGTAGTGTCTAGATGCATTAAAACCTGCCTGCACTCCACCAATTAACCATATGGTCTTTCTTGACAATGGTGAAAAGATGAGTCTACTGCCATTATAAAGTGAGACCTGAGTTAGCTACAGATTTCTCAGTAGATCCAGTTGTTCTGTCTTCCTCAGAATGAGTAGTTTGTGGCCACAGACAAAGAGAAAAGAACCCCCAAGTGACAAAATAGTAAATGTTCAGTCTAGTCCAGTCCAATAAGGAGAGCTAGCTTTGACTGGGGGTACTAGCAGACCCAATATATTCACCAGATTTATTTCACAGAAGGTCTCTTTGCTTTGGAGTATTATTTTCATTTTTGACCAACTCAACATTGTAAACCCAAAATCTGCCATCCGCTCCATTTTCTGGCAATAACAGAATAGTTTAGTATTTAATAGTAAGGGCAAAAAACTCCACTGAATTATTGACCAACTTTAATCATGATTTATCATCCTTCAATATTTGATCTCTGATAAAAAGGCTATTTCACTAAAGCAAAATTTTAAATAATGCAGAATAGCTGTTTGGAAGCAAAGGAACACAGACCTCCCAGAAGTGCAATCAGAGAGGGAGGGGCTTACTTTCAGCACAAGCATCACCTACTGACATGTGAACAGAAGAGTTCTATGAGTGATAGCAACAACAATGTGGAGGCATGGAAGCGCAAACATTTTTAAAAATCATTTTTTTTCAGCCACTCTAATATGGGCACAGTACTTCAGAATCCATTTAATGATGAAAGAGATATATTAGATGGTCTTTGCATTTTAAACATTTACTGTTAACTTATACTTAATATAGTATAATACACTGTATGTCTGGGAAACTACAGTTGCTATACCTTAAAATGAGAGCAATGAGAATGACATTGAAATGGGTGTAAATGTGTAAAAATAGCAACATAAGCAATCAGTACATACAGTATTTCTATTTTATTCATTGATGTTCAATGTCACCAGTTGACCACTTAAGGTATATAGTTTAAACAATAAAAAATACCTTATAATAATTCATTAAGTTAAACTGCTTCCTTAGAAAATGTATCAACTGACAGGAACTAGTTATTTAACCTAAGTCATTAAACTGTCTATTAACCCAACAACTACTTCACACATTATAATGTATTAGGTAATCTTGCTGAAATTAAAGGCACAGAGAAAGATGTAAGAAAGTTTGAAGAAGAAAATTTAAAGGGGCTAAAATTCTGGACCCTCACTACGGAGTTATACTCAAAGGGAATGAGTGTGCAAAGAGAGAGATTGTGGGGGATGATAAAAGGGACTTTTGAGTTTGCGCTCAGTAATGCTTACTACAGGGATGGATACGTGATGGAGAATGCTTAGGTAAAAATTTAAAGTGAGAGCATCTATTATGGTAAAGAGCACATTCAAACTGCTATTTCTAAAATTGCAAGATTAAGGTTAAACTAAAACTGGACTGTCTAAACTTTTAATTTCATCTAGTCAATGCTTATACTTCCTATCATTTGACAGTGGCTTCATGGTCTAAGGGATCACAGTTTGATAGTCTCATACCAATTTGGTGGGGCATAAGAAAAAAAGGCACAGAAAAATTCTATAAAGTATTCCCAGTGTCAATACTGGAAATCAGAAATTCACCTTTTGTCTCAACCTCAAAGTGATGGGTTTTTTTCTTTTAAGATAAAAGTATGGGCTCTATTTTTAAAGTGTAATTAACAAAACCACAATAATTAGCTTATTAGTTTAAAAAAAATCTACTTTAACGTCCCTAGGAATCGGCTAATTAAAACCTGTGCTTGGTCCCTTTGTTTCAATTGGCTTTACAATACTAGTGTTCTTACCCATCACTAGTCTCTCACAATGGTATCATTAGCACTAAGATCCAAATAACAGTGCTGTATTTATGACTGCACTTTAGTTTGCACAAAAGCAAAATTCTGAGAAGAGCATGAGTCATTATCCCCAGGGTAAAAAAAAAATGTTTCTTTGGTCAGAATATGAAACTTATTACTGAAACCAGTAATTTAGCCTAGAAATTCCTTTTCTGAATAAATGGAACAGAATGTTTCTTTTCTGTATTCGAACACTCCGAAACTAGCAGAACTGTCCATCTGCTTTTACTACTCTACATATCTGGTGTGTGGTGACAGAAAAACAACCTTTAATCTAACTATTTTCAGTACTGCTCTTTTGTTCTGTCCTGTCATAATCATAATGTCATCTTCCCAGGACAAAATACAGACAGACACACACACACACACACACACACACACACACACACACACACACACACACCCTACCTCCCCTTCACTATTTGAGTAATCTATTACAAAGTCACTGCAATAATGTAGAGAACAGTCTAAAAGTGGATTATTTCCACAACGTTAAATGTTAGGAAGTTCTCAGGTTCGTATTCTATATCTTGTCTTAAAATATCTTCATAATTGAAAGGTAAAAGTTACAAAGGTAAGGAACTATTGATGTTTTAAATGATTTAAAATTTCCCCCCAAATTTCCCCAATAAAAGTCAAAATAATCTTTCTAGGATATTTTCCTGGCCTCTTTTAATTGTTTTTCTTGTTGGTACCTCTTACTCTGTGTATTCATGACACCACCACTCTCTCAATCTCCAAGGCTGGACCCTTTGGAGTTCTCAACTTCTCTTGCATGATGTCACTTCCACCCATTAAATCACCCTCAAATGCATCACTTTGGCGGGGGGGCATCTTCTCTATCACTTCTAAACCCTAACGAGTTCTCATATGGAACAATGACAGGTCTCTAATTCAACAAGCCTTCATAAAGTAATTGCTATCTATAAGACACTGGCAATTAAAGTGAAGGGATGACTGATGGAAAAGAAGAGGGAAAAGATCATTCATATGTGTATATAAATGAAGGTGAAAAGAATAGAGTTCTAATACCTTACAATCTGAAAAGCAGAATATAGTAATTACAGGACAAAGCGTATGTATGCGCTTAAGGGAAAGGTGCTTAATGAATGATAGGATTTCTGACTGGTACAAAATGAGCAGCAGCCTAAGTGCTGTATGAACTAAGGCAAAAAGCCGTGAAAGCACAGTATTTAGTTTCTTCCCTCCCCAATTAATTAGCCAGTGTGAGGAATACTGGCTACCTAAAACATCTACCTAATCACATCACTACTCAATTAAAATAATATGGTGAATTTCTAGTATCTACAGAATATAGTTCAAACTCAAAGCCTCACCAACCATTACAACTATGCTCCCCCCCTTACTCTCTTTCCCCCCACACTTCAAGCTCTAAGCTTTCTAGATCATTTTCCTTTACAGATTTTTTTTTTGGTTTTGGAAAAAGGGTCCATGATCTTTCTCCTACCTCTATGCCTATTCATTGCCATTTCAATCATACCTATCCTTTCAATTCAGCCCAAATGCTTTCCATTCAGTCCCATTAAACCTGGTTTCTAATTCCAAATTAACTTCAGATTCATTTCGTTAAAGTCAAAACAAAGATCAAAGCAAAACTGGTATTTTGATTGAGAAACTCTGATTTCTACTAGTTTAGGGAGGCATACTTCCTATCCAAGTATGTACTTACAGTTTTCTGTTTTTCAATGTTCCTTAGTATTAACTTTTTAATTGTACTGTAATTAACTTACAGTGAACTGCACTGTGTTCTTAACTGAGCTTAAGTGTTCAGTTTGATGACTTTCAACAACTTTTTATATCCATGTAACCACCATACAAACCAAGATATAGAACATATCTATTAACCCGGAACATTATTTCATGCTCTTTTGCAATTCATTTCTCTCTCTGCCCCTTGATTATCACATTTTGATTTCTGTAATCATAGGTCACTTTTGCAGGTTCTTGACTTCATATAAATTGAATTATACAGTGTATATACTATTTTGTGTTTGGCTTCTTTTGCTTAACATACTGCATTTGAGATTTATGCATGCTGTTGATATATGACCAATTAATTCTTTTTAATTGCCAAGTAGCAGACCAAAATATATTTCAGCTCATTTATCCATTCTCCAATTGTTGAATATATGAGCTGTTTCCAGTTTTGGCCACGAACATTCTTACATTAGTTTTTTTGTTTTAGTGGACATATACTTTCACTTCTTTTGGTAAATACTCAGCAGTAAAATACTGGGTTGTAAGGTATGCAGACTGACTACTTGTCCTTAAGAAGGCCTGCTTGCAAAGTTGGCCCTTGGCGGGTATTTAGGAAGTTGGATCAAGGAGTTTAGTGAATTCTTACTCCCTAACTGATAAAAGTGGCTCACTGTGCCTAAACTGTTAATGAAAACAATATGGTTTATATTGAGTATCTGCTTGCCTTCTGGAATTTGGGTATGTGTTGGGCAGAAGGATCAGCCTCAAAACATTTGTGTGCTGAACCTAACAAGCTTTCCTGGTTGTCTACATTTCATACATGTTGTCTCAACTTCTTGCTGGGGAAATTAAGTCTACCTTGGGTGACTCCACTACAAAAGGACCCTTGGAAGCCTGCACATAATCTCCCCTGGATTTCTCCCCATGTACCTTTTCCTTTTGTTGACTGCGGTTTGTACTCTTTGATCATACATATGATTACACACCAAGTCCTATGAGTCCTCTTGGCTAGCAAACAAACCTGGGGATGGTGTTGGGGACCTCTCAATACATAAGGTAAACATTATGTTTACCTACCTACCAGTTCTCCAAAGTGACTGACCATTTTGCATTACTGCCAGCAATAGGTGAGAATTCCAGTTGCTCTTTATCCTCATAACTAGTTAGTGGTATCAGTTTTTCCATTTAAGCTATTCTAGTGGGTATGTAGTGGTACCTCTACAAATTAAAACCATAGTGTTTTACTGTTTACTGATGACTAATGATGTTGAAATTTCTTCCTGTGCTCACTGGCCATTTGTTTATCTTCTGTGAAATGTCTGTTTGAGTATGCATTTTTGTATTTGGTAGTTGATTTTTTATAATGTTGATTTCAGAGGTTCTTTATATATTCTGGTGTAAGTTCTTTTGTCACTTCTGTCACTCAGTAAAAACTGAGAATATTTTTTTTCCCATTCTGCCTTTTGATGAGCAAAAAATTTTAATTTTGATAAAGTCTTATTCATCTTATTTTCTTTTATTAGTGCTTCTTGTGTCTTGTCCAAGAAATCTTTGCCTTCTCAGTAGAGTTTTAAAAGATTGCTTCATGTAAGTTCTGCTATGGCTTACTAAGTTTATTTCTAGATAAGTGATCTTATTGTTAATTTTATAAATGAGTTCTTCTCGTCCATTATATAATTGGTTATTGTTCATATAAAGGAAAACTATGGTTTATTTACATATTAATGGTATAATACCAAGAAGACATACGGGAAAAAAGTGGATAAATATGACTAAATAAAAGTAAAAGATTTTGGTCTGGCAAAAGTACCACAAACCAAATTCAAAGACCACTGGCAAACTGGTAAAGATGTATTTACAACAGATAGGACAAAAGGCTAATTTATTTTTGGTAATTTACAAATAGTTTGGACAAGTCAGTAAGAAAAAGATGAATAAGAAAGCATTGCAAATAGTTTGCAGAAAAGGAAATTTAAATGGGATAAGCTTAAGGCAATAATTTTAAAATGAAAATAAAAACAATGATATATTCCCATTTTTTACTTATCAGATTGAAAAAAAAATTAAGCTTGATGAAACCCATGACTGTAAAAATAGCACTCTTAGAAAGTTGGTGGAAATGTAAACTTTCTAGAAGACAATTCTAACAATATGATTAAATATTTATTTATTTTGAGAGACAGAGAGAGAGAGAGAGAATGAAAGCAGGGTAGGTGCAGAGGGAGAGGGAGAGAGAATCTGAAGCAGGCTCTGCACTGCCAGCACAGAACCTGACGTGGGGCTTGAATTCACAAACTGTGAGATCATGATGTGAGCCAAAATCAAGACTTGGACATGTAACCAACTGGTCTACTCAGGCACTCCAATATGATTCAAAATTTAAAATGTACATATTCTTAGGCTAGGCAATCTCCCAGCAGAAGTTATTATATGGATATATTTGTACAAATTTACCAAAAAGCAGGTTAAAGAATATTCAAAGAGGCAATGTTCATGAAAGCAAAAACTGGAAACAACCTCATATTAATAGGGTAATAATTATGTAAATTATAGTAGTGTAATTTATGAAATCCTACACAGCTATTAAGATGAATGATGTAGATCTATGTGTACTAATACGAAAAGAACACCAAAATACACAAGGAGGTTGAGGAAGAGCTGTAGAATAGTGTGCTTATAAAAAGGGAAGAAACAGGGGCGCCTGGGTTGGCTCAGTTGGTTAAGCCTCCGACTTTGGCTCAGGTCATGATTTCACAGTTCATGAGTTCGAGCCCCGCGTTGGGCTCTGTGGTGACTGTGGAGCCTGGAGCCTGCTGCCAGTTCTGTGTCTCCCTCTCTCTGTCCCTCCCCTGCTCATGCTCTGTCTCTCTCTCTCAAAAATAAATAAAACATTAAAAACAATAAAAAAAAAAAAATCAGACTTCTGATTTCAAAATATCAGGGTAAAAACCTCTGTGCCTCCAATCACTCCCAAATAAGGAGAATAAGGTAAACAAACACCTTCTTTGATAAAGCCAGAAAACTGTAACCCTAAACCATAACATATAGACAGGCTAAAAAAAAAAAAAAAAAAAAAAAAAAAAAAAAAAAAAAAAAAAAAGAGAGAGAGAATGCTCATTGAGATGAGGAATATTAAATTTAAGTGCCTATAGATAAGAAGCAAGCCAATTCTTAACCTCAGAAAGGTTTGGAGCTAGGAGATACCTGGAACTATTAGAATTCCAGGTTAAGTCCACTTAGTGTAGTCAATGACTTCCCAATCCTTCAGAACTCAGAAGGTAGAGTTTCTGGAAAAATTAAACCCAAGGGACTTTGGACTTAAATATACACAGAAGTAGATAAGGGTAAAGTTGTGACTAAAACCAGAAGATTATAAGAAAGACTCGAAGCCCCTTTCTTCAGTATGGCTCAAGAGCACTTGCAGCTCTACACAGGAGATGATAAATTTTCTCCAGAAAAAGATCCAAAACTGACTAACCCAGAGAAAGATCATGACATTTAGGGATTTCCTAGAGCATGGTCCACCAACAGACAAGAGCTCTGCTCTCAAACTCTATTTCCCACCAGCCTTTAAATTCTTTTAAATATGGGGGCGCCTGGGTGGCTCAGTCGGTTAAGTGTCCGACTTCAGCTCAGGTCACCATCTCGCGGTCCGTGAGTTCGAGCCCCGCATCAGGCTCTGGGCTGATGGCTCAGAGCCTGGAGCCTGCTTCCGATTCTGTGTCTCCCTCTCTCTCTGACCCTCCCCCGTTCATGCTCTGTCTCTCTCTGTCTCAAAAATAAATAAAAAAAAGTTAAAAAAAAATTTAAATTCTTTTAAATATGAATGACAGTCAAAAATTCTTATGCGTTTCAGGCAAGTCTCCAATACTAAAGACAGAGACCAAAACATCATAGGAGTGCTGAGAAACAATGATGGAACAGAAAAAAATGTCAAGAAAACTAAGATATTCTAAGAGAAAATACTATTATCATTTACCAGATGAGCAATCAACAAGAAAAGAATAATTAGACAATAAGAGCTGAAAAAAAGTTCAATGAAAACTTGAAGTTACAGTCAAGGCAATTTTCCACAAGGCAGAAAAAAGAGAAAGAGATGATTAATAGAAGGGAAAGGTAAAAAATTAGAAAAAGAAATCCAGGAAGTTTAATACCTGATTTGTAGGAATTCCAGAAAGACCAATGAAAACAGAGGTGAGAATATATCAAAAAAGGCAAAAAGTTTCCAAGAGCTGAAGGATGTTAAGTCGGCAGGAAGCAAGGACCTACATAGTGCACAGTACAATAAATGAAAAATACAATGCTTTAAAGTTTCAGAATACTAGGCATGAAGAGAAGATAATAAACACTTCCAAAGAGAAAAATAAATAAATAAAAGATCAGGAACCAGAAATGGCACTGGACCACTAAATAGCACAACTGGAAACCAGAAGAAAAGAATACTGTAAAAATTCTGAGTAAAAATGATTTTCAATCTAGGATTCTACACTCATCTAAAATATCACATAATTGTAGGAGTAGAAAATGACATATTCAGGTATGCAAAAATCTCAAAAAATTTACCTCTCAGTTATCTCTTTTCAGGAAGCCACTAAAGGATATGCTCCTGTAAATGAGGGAATAAACCATGAAGATATAGGGTACAGGAAATGAAGGCTGCAACACAGGAAGCAGGTGTAGGGAATTTCCAGGATGAGAGCAAAGAGAAGTCTTACCGAAACAGCTGTGAAACAGACCTAGGGAGCAGTCAAGATTAAATCAGAGAAACTGAAGTCTCTAGGAAGGTATCTTTGGAAAATAACCAAACTATCTCATGGGTGAATGGTATTACAAAGAGGCTCGAAGCATGTGGGAAGAAACTCAGATATGATGGTTTAACTAAGCAAAATTTTTAAATGAGGTAATTAATTTAAACAATAAACACAAAAATATTGTACCATAAAAGATATAACCACATGCACTATTTGTTTCATTACTGAATAATATTATGTGGTCATAATAATAAAAACACTAAGTGTACATTTAGCCAGAAATAATATACTAGGACATGAGATAAGGCAAAGTAAGGCATTAAAAGAGGTAAAATCATGTTATAAGAAGAAATTAATGGATGTCAAATATTGGTGGACCAAGAGATAGCAATATACCCCATTATTATAAGTGGTAAATATGAGCAGCTGAAATAGTTGAAAGTGGTTTTCCTGAAGAATTACTTAAGGCAAGACAAGTTTAGGGGACAGGATGGGAGGAAGGAGGAGTGGTAAACTTTTTAATTAATCTTTCAGTAGTAATTAAAAAAAATTTTTTTTAACGTTTATTTATTTTTGAGACAGAGAGAGACAGAGCATGAACGGGGGAGGGTCAGAGAGAGAGGGAGACACAGAATCGGAAGCAGGCTCCAGGCTCTGAGCCATCAGCCCAGAGCCCGACGCGGGGCTCGAACTCACGGACCGCGAGATGGTGACCTGAGCTGAAGTCAGACGCTTAACCGACTGAGCCACCCAGGCGCCCCTTTCAGTAGTAATTTAAAATAACATGATTGTATTTTTATTTATCTGAGGTAATTTAAAATTTGGTTCAATGTGTCTTGGTAAATGTGTAACAGTTGTGAAAATTACCACCACAATCAAGTTAAAAACAGCTACCTTCCCCTATAAGTTTTCTCCCTTTGTTGTCAATCCTCAATCTTCATTCTTACCCCAGGTCCTAGGTAACTAATAATTTGGTTTCTGTCTTTGTATGTTTTTTCTTATTCTGGACTTTCACATAACTGAAATCATTCAGTATGCAATGTTTTGTGTCTAGCTTCTTTCACTTAGTAGGATGTTTTCATTTTTACCATTTATGTTTAGGTCTAGGATCCATTTTGAATGAATTTTTGGGGTTTAGTGTGAAGATTGTGTTAAGGATCTTTTTAAAAATTTCTCCAAATGCTCAGGTCACTATCTCAAGGGTTTGTGAGTTTGAGCCCCACGTGGGGCTCTGTAGAAAGTGCAGAGCCTGCCCAAGATTCTGTCTCCCTCTCTCTCTCTGCCTCTCTCCCACTCTTTCTCCCTCTCAAAGTAAATGAACTTAAAAAAGTTTTCTCCAAAAAAAAAAAAAAAAAGTTTTCTCCAAATGGACATCTAGTTATTCTAGAACCATTTTTTGAAAAGATTATTCTTTCCCCCTTGAATTATATTAGTACTTTTGTAAAAAATCAATTATCCTATTAAGTATGGTTCAATTTCTAGATTCCAAATTTCCTCCATTCATCTATATGTCTATCCTTATGCTAATACTGAACCATTCTGACTACTGTAGCTTCATAGCAATTCTAAAAATCCGGTATTTTAAGTCCTTAGATGACTGTGCTTAAATTTTTTTTTGGCTGCTACTTTATGCCTTTGCATTTCCATATAAATTTTAGAATCATTTTGCCAATTCCTATGAAAAAGACTGACAAGATTTTGATTGGGATTGCATTCACTCTATAGCTCAGTTTTATGAGAACTGCCACCCTAACAATATTTACTCTTCCAATTCAAAAACATGGTGTATCTCTCAATTAATTTAGGTCTTCTTTAATTTCTGTCGGCAATACTTTGTAATTTTCAGTGTAAAGGTTTTGCATATCTTTTGTTGAATTCATTTCTAAGTAATTACACAATATTACCGTGGTTTTTTGTTTTTTAATTTCATTGTTGGATCATTCATTGCTAGTATGTAGAAATACAATTAGTTCTTGTTTATTAACAATCTTCTACAGCCTTGTAAATTCACATACTCATCCTTTTTTGCAGATTTCTTAGAACTTTCTATATACATGCCACCTGTGAATAATTTTACTTCATTCTTTCTATTCTGTATGTCCTTTCATTTCTTTTTCTTGCCTTAATGCACCAGCCATGCATGACCTCCAGTGTAATACTGAATAAAAGTGGTGACAGCAAACATCCTTGACTTGGTCTTGATCTTAAAGTGGAAATGCATAAAATCATTCACCATGAAGTATGTTAATGGTTTTTTCATAAACATCCTTTATCAGGTTAAGGAGGGTGCCTTCAATTCCTACTCTGCTGAGAGGTTTTATTGTAAGTCTGTACTGAATTTTGTCATCTGTATCTACTGGGATGCAAATATATTTTTTTCAACTTTATCTTGGTAGCATGGTATATTACACTGAATTGATTTTTTGGAAGCTAAACCAGCCTTGCATTACTAGGATAAATCCCACATGGCTATGATGTATTATTTTTTTTATATACTGCTAGATTTAACATGCTAATATTTTGTTAAGGGGTTTTGTGTCTTATGTTCATGAGGAATATTGGCTACTATTTTTCTTTTCTCACAATGTCTTCATTTGGTTGTGGTAAGTGTGTAATGTTGGCCTCATAAAGTGAGTTGTGACATTTTTTAGTCCTGTATTTTTTGAAAATTTCTGTAGGACTGGTATTTTTAATTCTTTCATGTTTGTCAGAATTACCAGCTATGCCTTCAGGGTCTGGATTTTTTTTTGTTGTTGGAAGGTTTTAAATTACTAATTGAATTTCTTTATGTAAGTCTATTTACATTTTCTATTTCTTCTTGAGTCCATTTTGGTCATTTGAATTTTGCAAGGAATTTTTCCACCTCATCTAAGTCATCAAATTGGTTAGTGTAAAGTTGTTCATAATGTTCCTTTATTATATTTTTAAGTATCTATAAAATAGATAATATTGTTTATTTGCATCTCCTTTTTTCTTGATCATTCTAGTTAAAAGGTTTGTTAATTTTATTGAACTTTTTAAAGAACCAGCTTTTCATTGATTTTCTATTTTCTATTTCCTTGATTTGTGCTATGAGCTTTATTATTTCCTTTCTTTTACTTATTTTGGGTTTAATTCACTCTTTCTTTGCTGGCTTCTTAAAGCAGCAGCTTAGATCACTGATTTTAGACCTTTCTTTTCTAGTAGGTCTTTAAAGCTACAAATTTCTTTGTTAGCACTGCTTTAGCTATATACTGATTATTTTCATATGTTGTTGTATTTCTATTTTCATTCGGTAAAAATATTTCCTAATTTCCCCTGTGAATTCTTCTTTCACCCATGGGTTACTTAGAAATGCATTATTTAATTTCTACATATTTGGGGATTTTCCTTATTTCTTTCTGTACTGATTTTTTTGTATTGATTTTTAAATTTAATTCCTTGTGGTTGCAGAACACAATGCATAATTTCAATTTTCTTATATTTACTAATACATTTTATGTGTGTGGGTCAGTAGATGGCTCATTCTGATGAATGTTTCAAATCCACTTTGAATGCATTGGGTATAATTTATTGTAGATGTCAATTAGGTCAACTTGCCTTACTCAAGTCTTATTTATCCTGTTTTTCTGCCTACTTATCCTACCCATTGTTGACAGAAGTGTACTAAAATCTCCAACACTAAATGTTGAACCATTTCTCCTTTCAGTTTTGTTGGTTTTTTGCTTCCATGTATTTTGTGCCTCTGTTACACTGATATACACTTAGAATTTTTATATTTTCCTGTTGTATTCATTCCCTTACATTTATGAAATGTATCTCTCTGTCTCTAGTATTACTCTTTATTTTAAAATATATCTTCACTGGTATTATTATGGTTACTCCAGCATTCTTGTGCCTGTTTCCTATGGAGGAGAATCACCCAACCTCATCATTCTGTGATTACTGGAAGATGCAATTATTTTAATGATGAAAATTAAATACAAATTTAAAAAGGGAATATAATGATAGACTCAGAATATACTTTTAAAAAGAAAATGCTGATTATAATTCTACACGAATAAAATGAAAAAATACAGATTATATTCCTTTATCCTCTTCTATTTCCCCTTGCCCTAGAATTAATCACATGCTATTAACATTGGCTACACTTGGAGGGCAGGATATGAATGGGAAGTTAGGATACAGAAATGGATATACAAAATGAAAAGCAAAATTTTCAAATAATAATTTGTCTCCTCCTTTGTTATACTCATTTTCTTTCCCTTGTCTAACTGTATCAGTGTTGCACACCAACACAAATAAGAGAAGTTATTGATTGTTCCTTATGTTATTCATAACATGAATGGAGTGTGAATCTTTCATTATTAAGCCTGACTAAAGCTTCTGGTTTGGGACATTTACTATTTAGTATGTCAAGTCATCTTTTACTAAGGTTATGTGTTTATGTGTGAGTGATTAAGAAAATGTATGTGTACATGCGCGTTACAGATTTCCTAGTGTTAATATGACCCATTGTAGGGCACCTGGGTGGCTCAGTCGGTTAAGTGGCTGACTTCGGCTCAGGTCATGATCTCACAGTCCATGAGTTCGAGCCCCGCATTGGGCTCTGTGCTGACAGCTCAGAGCCTGGAGCCTGCTTCAGATTCTGTGACTCCCTCTCTCTCTGACCCTCCCTCGTTCATGCTCTGTCTCTCTCTGTCTCAAAAATAAATAAACATTAAAAAAAATTAAAAAAAAATATGACCCATTGTATTTCTAGAATAAATGCCATTTGTGCAGTATGCAGGTGTATGTTTTCACAAACTATTCAATCCATTAGCTAATACTTTACATAAGATAATTAACACCTGAAGTGAGGGTGTAGTTTTCTGTGTGAGTGTGTGAGTGTGTGTGTGTGTGTGTGTGAAAGAGAGCCTTTAAAACAGTCTAAGAAGTTTCATAATAGCTTTTATTATACTTAGTGTTTAAAAGAAGGATAATGAGGGGACACTAGCCTAGTAGGCATTAAAGCTTCAGTTATAAAAATAGTATATATAGTATTGGCTGATGCAGATCCAGAGAACAGAACTTAGTACAGCAATGAACACAAGTAGTTGCTGCAATTTTGTATGGGAAAAAAAAAAAAAAAACCAGAATTTCTAAGTGAGGTAATAGGATAGATTATTTACTAGATGATACTGATAGCCACTTGGAGGGGGGAAAAGTTTAATTTTTACTGCTTTAAGATAAAGAAAACTTTAAAATGTTTCTGAGTAAAACAAAAGACTTGAAGGAATGGAGAAACGTTATCATGTTCTTAGATAGGAAGACTCAAATTCATAATGATGTCAGTTCTCCCTTAAATAATCTATACATTTAACATGATCCCAATTAATACTAGTATGATTTGTGTGTGCAGAACTTATTATGCTGATTCTAATGTTAAAAAAAAAAAGAAAAGCAGAAAACTCAGGAGAAATTAGAGGAGGGAAAAAAGAAAGGAGAGAAAAGGGGCTAGTCCTACCAAATATTAAAATATATAATAAAATCACAATAATTACATGGTTAAGATGTTCATAGCAATAGAACAGAAAATTTAAAATAGACACAGAATGTATTATAAATAAGGATGTCATTTCAAATCAATAGAGAAAAGACCATTTGTAATAACTGGTTGGACACTTGAAAAAAAGAGAGGGTTCCCAACTTACATTCAGATAAATTCTACTTAGAATAACAATCACAATGTAAAAAAAACCATAAAAATACAGTAAGAACACATGAGATGACCCTTCTACATATAAGTCTTTCCTAAGTGAAATCAAGATGCCATAAAAAGATTGATAAATCCAATTACACAGAAACAAAAATTCCTGTATGTAGTCGAAAAATACCATAGGCAAAGATAAAAGATGAACTAGTAAAAATTATTTGCTACTCATATAATTAACAATGGGAGAAATCCCTACTGTATATATAGGAACCACCCAATAAAAAATGGATAGAAGAATATGAACTGAGAGTTCACAGAGAAAGAAATGCAAGTTGCCAAAAATATCAGATAATTACTCATCTTTATTCATAATAAAATGCAGATTAAATGATCTATCTCACCTACTGGATTTTCAAAATTAAAAAAAAAACTGCTAAAACACAGAGCAAAAGAAATGTATTGAAAATAAGGGGTAAACAGATGTAAGATGAATCAAAGAGGTCCAACAACCAAATACTTGTTATTCCAGAAGAAATAAGAGAAAAATGGAGAAAGAAAATTAAAGAAATAAAAAACATATGAGCTGGAGAGACCTACATGTTTAGATTAAAAGAGACAACTGAGCAGAATAAATGGAAAAAAAAAATCCTGCATACTATATGATAAAAGACAAAGATAAGAGCCTAAAAGCTTCCACAGGGGGGAAAATAGGTAATAGGTAGTATGTAAAGGGACAATTATCTGACTGGCAACAAACATTCTTTTCATTAATAACCGTGGTGAATATTATATAGGTGAAACACTGGATGTTAACTGCACTGGAATTAAAAAAATAACAAGTGAAAAACTCTGCAGTAATTAAAATCTGTTGGAAAACAACTGACCAGGAATTCTATGCTCAGCAAATTATCATGTGTAAAGAAAAAAAATAAAGGTATTTCCATGGGTTTTCCTTCCATGAATCAATTCTGAGGGACCTGATTTATTATTCTAGCCAACCACAGACGGAAGTCAAGAAAGAAGAAGATATCCTATACTAGAAATGGTGGAACTGGCCCAGTGGCCAAACAACATAAATAATAAGAAAAAGCAATCCTAGGATAAAGTTTTATCAATTGTAGGAAGAAATAAACCCAAGCTAGAAGATGAAATCTGTATGGCCCAAGTAAAAAATATTTAGGAAAAAGAATACAACTGGCTCTAAGCAACAGATGAGGAAATTGAGGAGTTATTAGTGGTATTAAAGACATGTATATAAAGAATGTACATGACTATTTTTACAATAGAAAAAAAGGCAATTGGAAACTTTGGGGAAAAACTCAAAATATATAATAAAATTATGCTCAAAATATGAGGCAAAACAGCACAATTTTGAGAAACTTATACAGTGTATGAAAAGAGGAACCATGTGACTGGTATGCTAAAAATATTCTTTGTGTGGCTCATGACGTTGAACACATAAAGAAATCTAATCCTAGGATTCTTAGTTGTGGAATGAAACATTTTTACATAATCATTTTAATATAACTAACATTAGTTTCAACTATTAAAATCTACCTATAGACAATACATAAGCAGGGTTAAGTATGGTTGTAGAATAGAATGTAAATGTTACCATTACTTGACAATGTAAAATTTGTATAACATGTGGTGAAAGGGTAGGAAAAGACTTCAAAGGAAAAATAGAATAATATTATCATTGTCTAACATAGTGGGGAATCAGGGCTATTACTTAAAGTTGACATGATACAAAATAGACATTTGACAGGGGCATCTGGGTGGCTCAGTCAGTTAAACTTCCAGCTCTTGATTTTGGCTCAGGTCATGATCTCACGGTTTGTGGGTTCGAGCCCCACACTGGGCTCTGCGCTGACAGCATGGAGCCTGCTTGGGATTTCCTCTCTTTCTCTTTCTGTCCCTACCCTGCTCTTCTCTCTCTCAAAATAAGTAAGTAAATTTAAAAAGAAAATGGAGATTTGAGTATATTAAAAGTAGAAAGATAGCAAAAGCTAAAGAAACGGAGAATCGGAGGATAGTGAGATGCTGATTAAACATGGTAACAAAATTAAGAAAGAACAAAATTTCAAAATGAAATTAAAATGCTCAAATTTACTTTAATAATCTTCAAGACCAGTGTCTATTTATAGAGGCAGTTTTTCAAATTCTCTAATGCTCCTATTATTTACCAATGCATATATATTTCAACTTAATATTGGGGAGGGTTACTACAGGTATTTGCCTTTTATAAACATCCTTGAGAAACTGAGGAACTCTATTTGGAAATCTTTATAAGGTATAACAGTTTTTCAAGTGTTTAGTGTATGTCAAAGTATGGTACCCTAATTTCCATTTTCTTGATTTCAGTTCCAGAAATATTGGCAGAAAAAGTAAAAAGCTGACAGCTGGGTATAAGGATATTACAAGATGACTCTAATTATCTAAAATGTTTCTTTTAAAAGAACAGTTGCTACTAAATATTTCATTGCTAACATTTGGTTGAAGCCATAGCTATGTGTATTCTATGGCACACTGGATCTGAACCTTGCAGCTGGTGGTTGATTTCCATCAACACCTTAAGGCTGAAGTCTACAGCAAGGCTAAACACATTTAAACTATGAAAATGGAGCTTTAAAAAATATGATGGAGAGGTGTCTGGGTGGCTCAGTTAATCTTTCAATTTCGGCTCAGGTCATGATCTCGTGGTTTGTGGGTTCGAATCCTGCATCAGGCTCTGGGCTGACAGTGCAGAGCCTGCTTAGGATTCTCTCTTTCTCTCTCTCTCTCTCTCTCTCCCCGCCCCCAACCCCTCCCTCCTTCCCTCCCTCTCTCTCTCTCAAAATAAATAAATAAACTTAAAAAAATATGACAGAAACCTACTTGAATACTTATATAGATAACTTTTTTTTTAAATTTTTTTAATAGATAACTTTTTGTCTTAGTTGTTGCAGAAAATGTTACCTACATAAATGTCAGCTGAATTTAATTAAACCAGCATTTGTGGAAACCCCATCAGGTACTATAATATGGTTTCTGCAAGGGATACAAATAAGCATCATGAAGTAGAGCATACAGGGTTGGATGTGAAACAGGGACAAAGAGCTTAATATCCAGTAACCAGTTCTTAATCTGGAGGGATAGGTTTTATTTTATAAAGAGTATGATAAAAACGTTTATTGAAACATCCTTTTTTGTTAGTTTTGAGAGGGAGAGAGAAAGAGAAAGGGAGAGAGAGACAGAACATGAGTGGGGAAGGGGTACAGAGTGAGGCAGACTCGGAACCCAAAGGAGACCCCAGGCTCTGACCTGTCAACACAGAGCCCAACACACGGCTCAAACTCAGGAACCAGGAGATCATGACCTGAGCCAAAGTCAGACGCTTAACTGAATGATCACCCAGGAGCCCCTACTGCAACATCTTCTGCCCCAAACATGATCACTGATAGGTGAGTGGAGGGGGATGCTTAAAAAAGGGATGTGTTTGGGGCGCCTGGGTGGCTCAGTCGGTTGAGTGTCCGACTTCGGCTCAGGTCATGATCTCACGGTCTGTGAGTTCGAGCCCCGCGTCGGGCTCTGTGCTGACAGCTCAGAGCCTGGAGCCTGCTTCGGATTCTGTGTCTCCCTTTCTCTCTCCCCCTCCCCTGCTCATGCTCCGTCTCTCTCTGTCTCAAAAATAAATAAAAACATTAAAAAATTTTTTTTAAAAAGGGATGTGTTTGTGTGTAATTTTACTATGACAGTCTACCTTTCCTGTAAGGACCAGAACCAGAAGAGAAGCCAGGTTATCTTGGGGGTGTAAATCTTAAGTCTATAAACTCCCAAGATGGGTAACTAAGCAAATACTTAAGACCTCATTTTTCTCACTGAAAAGTGGAACTAATCACTCCTCCCCCATCTTTACTAGATTGTTAATTACACGACATACATGTATTTTAGCAATTATTATGGGTCAGGCTTATGCTAGAAGTAAAAGATAAATAAAATGACATCCCTGACTTCAAAAGGCTTATCATCTATTGAGGAAGACAGATATGTAAATAAGTAAGCAAAACTTAGTACAGTGTGTGCGTGCTGTAATAAAGAGGCTATAGGAAACAGAGGAGGGAGAGAAGGACTCTGTCTAGGAGAGCTGAGTCCAGGAATACTTTACATAGTTTACATAGAAGCTCAAGGTAGTGTGCCAGGTCAACAGGTTATTGGGTAGGAGCAGCCATAGCGAAAGGGGCTCTGAGCAGCAGAAACAGGATGAGCTTGATGAGCACAGGAGTCCAGAAAGGCCTAGGTGAGCAGAGGCAGCTCACAATGGCTAGACTGCAAGGTGTTCAGTGGGAAAGTACAGAAACTATATACAGAAAAGTGGGCTGGTGCGGAATTGTGAGACTGATAGTAAATTAATGAGATTGCACTTTATTCCAAGGTCACTGTTCCTCAAAATTCTGTCCTGGGATCACATGTATAGGACCAAGAATAGGAAGTCTTGTTAAAAATGCATGTTCCAGGACCAGAGATGCACTGAATCAGATTTTCTGGAGTCTGGGTAATTTACATTTTGGGAGGGGGGATAATTTACATTGTAACAAGTTCCCCTGGTGATTCTTATACACCCAAAGCTTGAGAAGCAGTAATGTAGGCCACAAGGAACTACTAAGCTTTAAGCAGATCAATTTTGTATTTTAGGATGAGTGATATTTTGGCAACTGTGTGGAAGCAGTGTCAATCTCTCCCCTGTTCTCTTCCACAGAATCTATTTATTATAGCACATTCATGAAATTCTGCTAGTTATTTACATGTCTGATAATTCTGGCAGCAGTGTGGAAAGTGAAAGTGGAGAGACTAGTTGGGGTACTTTAGTGATACAGGAAAGAACTAAAATAAGGCAGGGACTATGAGAAAAAATGACAATGAAATCAAAAGCCATTTCTAAGAAAGAAATACCCAAGATTTGATGGTTAATTGAATTTTGGTGGGCCAGAGAGTTTGATAAAGTCAAGGTTAACAGAAATTCTTAGCTTAGCAAGTAATGATGTCATTAACAGAAAAGGATCATATAAAATATAATTGTGAAAACATTTTGAAAACTGGAAATCTGAGTGTAAGATACTAATCAGGTTCCTTTCTAGAGCACTTCCCACACTTCTCCTTTTCTTAACTTAGATGTGGATTATATTCATATTTCTTTCAATGTAAAAGTAACTCATGCTTATTATAGAAATTCATTCACTTAAAAACCGACTGAAATGTCTGTTAAGATCTGGGACTCTGCCTTGTACCTACTTAAAATGCAATGGTGTACAGATGAATGAGGAAACAAAACAGTGAAAAATGCATCTGAGACAACCATTATTACCATTTTTTATGTACTCACGAGTTTTTTTTTCTATGAATATTTTTTAGTTTATTTTTTTGGTTTATATAGTTGTGCTCATATAGTATAATGATTTTTATCTTGTTTTTTTCACTTCAAAAACACTTCCTCAAATTATTGTAAATTTCTCATACACAATAGTGATCTATGACCACCTATTTCTATGGAAGATATAACTGAATATATTTTTACTTACTGAATACTTAAGCTGTTTTAAAATTTCCATTATTATATAAAAAACCATAAAATACCTAGGAATAAATCTAACCAAAGAGGTGAAAAATCTATACACTGAAAACCACAGAAAGCTTATGAAACAAATTGAAGAAGACACAAAAAAATGGAAAAAGATTCCATGCTCCTGGATAGGAAGAACAAATGTTGTTAAAATGTCGATACTACCCAAAGCAATCTACATATTCCATGCAATCCCTATCAAAGTAACACCAGCATTCTTCACAGAGCTAGAACAAATCATCCTAAAATTTGTATGGAACCAGAAAAGACCCCGAATAGCCAAAGCAATCTTGAAAAAGAAAACCAACGCAGGAGGCATCACAATCCCAGACTTCAAGCTATACCACAAAGCTGTAATCATCAAGACAGTATGGTACTGGCACAAGAACAGACACTCAGATCAATGGAACAGAACAGAGAACCCAGAAATGGACCCACAAACGTATGGCCAACTAATCTTTGACAAAGAGGGAAAGAATATCCAATGGAATAAAGACAGTCTCTTCAGCAAGTGGTGCTGGGAAAACTGGACAGCGACATGCAGAATAATGAACCTGGATCACTTTCTTACACCAGACACAAAAATAAACTCAAAATGGATGAATGACCTCAATGTAAGACAGGAAGCCATCAAAATCCTCGAGGAGAAAGCAGGCAAAAACCTCTTTGATCTTGGCCGCAGCAACTTCTTACTCAACACGTCTCTGGAGGCAAGGGAAACAAAAGCAAAAATGAACTACTGGGACCTCATCAAAATAAAAAGCTTCTGCACAGCAAACAACCAGCAAAACTAAAAGGCAACCGACAGAATGAGAGAAGATACTTGTATACGACATATCAGATAAAGCGTTAGTATCCAGAATCTTTAAAGAACTTCTCAAACTCAACGCCCAAAAAACAAATAATCCAGTGAAGAAATGGGCAAAAGACATCAATAGACACTTCTCCAAAGACGACATCCAGATGGCCAACCGACACATGAAAAAATGCTCAACATCACTCATCATCAGGGAAATACAAATCAAAACCACAATGAGATACCACCTTACACCTGTCAGAATGGCTAACATTGACAACTCAGGCAACAACAGATGTTGGTGAGGATGCGGAGAGAAACGATCTCTTTTGCATTGTTGGTGGCAATGCAGACTGGTGCAGCCACTCTGGAAAACAGTATGGAGCTTCCTCAAAAAACTAAAAACAGAACTACCCTACGACCCAGCAATTGCACTACTAGGCATTTATCCACAGGATACAGGTGTGCTGTTTCGAAGGGACACATGCACCCCCATGTTTATAGCAGCACTATCAACAATAGCCAAAGTATGGAAAGAGTCTAAATGTCCATTGATGGATGAATGGATAAAGAAGATGTTGCATATATATACAATGGAGTATTACTCAGCAATCAAAAAGAATGAAATCTTGTCATTTGCAACAACATGGATGGAACTAAAGGGTATTATGCTAAATGAAATCAGTCAATCAGAGAAAGACAAAAATCATAGGACTACACTCATATGAGGACTTTAGAGACAAAACAGATGAACATAAGGGAAGGGAAACAAAAATAATATAAAAACAGGGAGGGGGACAAAACAGAAGAGACTCATGGAGAACAAACAGAGGGTTACGGGGGGGGTTGTGGGAGGGGGGATGGGCTAAATGGGTAAGGGTATTAAGGAATCTACTCCTGAAATCATTGCTTCACTATATACTAATTTGGATATAAATTTTAAAAATAAAAAATAAAATTAAAAAATTTCCATTATTATATATAATGCTGCAAAAATGAAATTATGGGATCAAAAGGTATGTTAATTTTAAAGGCACAAAAATTGCTGACTTGTTTTTTTCCAAAAGTGTTCAATCAATTTAGACTGCCAAAAGAAATATACGAACAAGCACATTTCATGGCATATTCACCAGCAACAAAACCATTAGAAAAAATTCCTGGTAACTCAAAAAGTAAAAATATATCACTGCAACTTAAAAGTTTCACTTCTTTGATCATCTGTCAAGGAGAAACATCTTCCCATTTGCTTTTATTTTCACTTTAGTAAATGAACCTGTTTTCTCAAGTTCTTTGCTCATTCATGTACATTGAACTTGGTGCTTTTGAAAGCATTTGTAGGAACACCTTAAAATTAAAGGTAAACATTTGGCTTTCTGCAACTGTGAAGTTGGAGAGATCCTGGCCAGGCCAAGGATGTTGGATCTTATTGGTCTCCCAGCCGTTCAACCCTTCCCTGGAGCCCCAATAAAATGATCTGATCCACATAAACAAATAGAGATAAACCTCTGTCTGCTACATATTTGCAAATTTCTAATCCCAGTTTGCACATCTTTAATTTATTCATTTGTATTGGGGGGAGGGAGGTGGGAGAAAAGGACAAAATAAATGGCAATGTTCTGAGTCAATGTAATAAATTTTCCCTTCATGAGTCCTTCCAGTTCTTTAAAGTCTGGAAGGTATTTCCCCATTCACATAAAATTTTTTTTTAATTTTTAAAAAATGTTTTATGTATTTTTGAGGTGGGGGGAGAGTAGGAAGAGGGGCGGAGAGGGAGGGAGAGGAGACAGAGGATCTGAAGCAGGCTCTTGTGCTGACAGCAGAGAGTTTGACACTGGGCTCATGACTGGGGAGATCATGACCCCAGATGAAGTCAGATGCTTAACTAACGGAATCACCCAGGTGCCCCCACATAAAATATCTTTCTTAAATGAAACTAGCATAAGGATATTTACTCTTTTTCATCTAACTCTTCAATTTACCTTGAATTTATTTTGGTATATAAGATGACATAAAGATTCAAATTTATTTTGAATACTATTTACCACTCTCAAAAACATGCACTGAATGTCTTCCTTTTTCTGCTGATTTCTGATGATTCTTTTATTATATTTAGAATATATATTTCTGGGATCTCAATTCACTTTCACCAACTTTACTATCAGTGCTATGCCAGTACCCTACTCTTTTATTTATTATAGTTTTACAGCGTGCTTTGATATCTGATAGGGCTACAGGGTTATTAGCTCTCTGGCACTGTTCTTGGTTTTTGACCTAAGTTATCTCATTTTTACCTCTAGTTTCTTGGACAAAACTAAGAATTATCTTGTTAATTTCTCAAACACATTAAAAAAAATCAGAATTATGCTAAACCTCAACCTCTAAGTTAACTTGAGAAAAACGGATATTTGTTAATAGTTGGGACTTCCCATTCAGGCACATGATGTTTTTCTCCCTGCAACCCCCAACCCCCCACCCTGCGCGTATTCCAGTAATTTTCAGGTTTCTCCACCGGGGCTCACACATTTCTTATTAACATAATTTTATATTTTCTGTCCTTGCTATAGGCGACTTTTTCTACCATATTTTCTAAACAATTACTGCTATTATAAAGGAGAACTACTGAGTTTAAAGTATTTTCTTAAATCTAGTTACTCTACCTTCCTATTAATAAGTTCTAATAACTTCTCAGGTGACTCTTGGTTTTCCCAGGAATGCAATCATACCACCCAAAAATGGGATTGT
This sequence comes from Panthera pardus, assembly GCF_024362965.1. Lineage (NCBI taxonomy): Eukaryota > Metazoa > Chordata > Mammalia > Carnivora > Felidae > Panthera > Panthera pardus. Next base: position 86,925,500 of record NW_026526721.1, read on the forward strand.
AGAGCTTTTTTTTTTTTTTTCCAGTATTTACTACTTTTCATTCTAATTCATTTCTTATTATATTGGTCAGAACATCCAGAGGAATATTATATAATAATGTAGTGATAACAGGTTTCTGAGTTTTAAACACTCATTGCTTCTCTAGTATTTCACTATCAATTTTTACTTTAGCTTTTAGTTTGATATGTTTGTTAAGGAAACTTCTCTTTATTTCTGGCTTTTAAAGGGACAAAAGGAAATTATTATTTTCTTTTCCATGTTTACCGATATGTTTACTTTCCTTATCAGATCTATTGACCTACATATTATAAAATTTCATATTTACCCATCTTTGCATTCTTAGATATTTGATAATCATAAAAGACTTAACATACTTAATTATTTTTATTTCTATTTTATTCATAGCTATTTGAGTTCTACATTCATAAAGTTTGCACAGGCTCATTTCTGGAATACAGCACCCTGGAAACATCTCTTTCAGTCACTAGCCATCTAGTGACAACTTTTCAGGCTCACAAAACCTAAGTGGCTTGTTCAGTGTCATGTGGTTGAAAGGCAGGTTAGATATTCTGGTTCTGATCTAGAATTATAAGCAAATGTCCCATTTCAGTGCATCAACCCTTTATTCTCCCCCAATGTGAGAGAGAGCATCTCTTTTCAGCCCTCATCTTCTGGACAGCTAGAAAGATGGGCACATGGCAGCTCAGGGTACACTCTTCTCTTCTAAGACTCTAGGGGAAGTTCCACCTCTCCACACAGATCATTCAAAAAGTGGGTGTTTGTACAAAGGGAATAAATATTTCATAAGGAGGTGAGAGTAACATGGAGATATGTTACCTTATTTATATATGTCCTGTCTTTTACTTTTTCCCATTTCCCTAGGTGAAAGTGTTAACAGAAACCTACTCAGAGTTTTCATAAAATAAATTCTGTGTAACATGGCTGAGTTTCCTTCAGCAAAATAAGTAGTTAATTCTTAACTTTAATTCCTAGGTTAATCACAATGACACAGTATGGCAATGAACGCTTGGTTAGTACTAGGGCAGTCCACGGTCATGTTTTGTTTTGTTTTTGGTTTGTTTTTTTTCATTATGCATACCACCCCCTAGAAGAGACGAAATTCTATATATAGTTTTACACATATAAAAAATGTCTGAAAGTATGCTTAGTAATTCTTTAAAAGTAACAATGAAAAACTTTGAATAACTGTGCCAAAATTATAGATCCTTTGTAAAGCAATCTCCATATAAATTAATTATAACAATTCATGTAGTTTTAAAAAGTACATGGACTTTATTGTTTACTATCAACCTGGTGAATGAGAAATAGAGACAATAGGATCATCAACTTGAGAAGAATAAGTTATGGTGTGTGACCATCAAGAGCAGTCTAAATTGCTAAAAGTTAAGAGGTGAGAAAACATAAACACCTATCTTTACCAAAAACTTAAATATGAAGTAATATTCTCATTTATGTAAAATGTCAATACAATGATGCCACAAAAACTTGTATCAATGATGCCAGGTAGGTAACTTAGTAATTAAAGGCAAAGAATTAGAGACTGAATTCATGTTAAAATCAAAACACATGGTTGTTTTCCTTATTTTCACACACATGACTTGTAAGGTTTATACAATGTCCAATGAGTACAAACCAGGTAACAAACAAAATGATATCTAAAAAGAGTAAATACTGTATTTAATAAAGACTTCATAACAAGTATCATGGGTAAGTGAAATATAAGCAGCTTCCAACATGACATGAGAATTCTATAAAAGTCTTGTAACATAGGGACTATATGACAATAGGACACAACTACAGACTTCAGTGCATGAGGGAGGATAAGGAAAGGAAATGACGGGTAGCATGAAACAAGTGCTACTTCAATGGCTATTGAATGCTATTAAAGATATCTGTCAGGGATTTTGAGATTCCAGGAATTGACAGGGAAAAATCAATCCATGGGAACATCAGACTAGATGTGAAATATGTACATCCATTTCTTAGTATCTTCTGTCCATCAATACCTCATTCCCATCAAGCTAAATCTCCATGTGCTAACTTCTCTTAGGAGTAGGTGTGAAACACAATTCAGATTCCTAGAGTTAGAATGAAATTTTAAGTTGTAATAGAACAAAAAGAACATTACTGCTTAGTAATCAAGAAACTTGTTAGAAGGCAGCCTTACTGTTCACTCTCTAGAGACTGGATCCATTAGTAAATCCTCAGAATGGACAAAATTCAATTCACTACATAATGTTAACGCCCCCAAATAAACTGATGAATAGGACACAGTTTGTGCTCTCAAGGAGTTTACAAATATTTGTCGAGTGTTTACTACCAACTAGGCACTGTCAAAAAACTTAACTGTATTAGTCATTTAATCCTCACTACAATGTTATGATGTAGGTATTGTTATCATCCCTCTTTTACAAACACGGAAATATGTGTTAATAACCCAGAGAATATTTAACCCAGACAGGGTAAATAACTTGCTTTAAGCTAAAAAAAACTACTAATCTCCATAGTCTGGCTCCAGAGCACATGCTCTTAACCATTATGACGTATATTTTGGAGAAAGAAAAGAAAACTAAAGAAGCCTACGTACAGTAACTGTATTTTGTGAATATTCGAAGACTGTCCTGCCTTCAAATATTCCTACTGTCAAATTACTTACCTTCATTTTGATTGGGGAAATAAAATTATTTGCAGGAGAAATGTACTAATTTACATGCTTAATATTTATACTCAACAAAAAGACCACAGCATGATACATTTAACTGTTTTAGTCATCGTACATTAGTAGATACATTTAACTATACAATAATAGTGTCCATGAACATTATTACATGGCTGTAAAAATTACTACCTTTTATTGTACAGAATTAGTGAAACTGAATTTGAGGAAATCTGGAGTCCCATAATATCATTAAGAAACTTGAAAGTTGGTCATTTCTAGTGAACAGAAAATGAACAACCAATCTCCACACTATAAAATTACTAATATTCCAGACTGCTTTGAGTGTTGCTACCATTATAATTATCAAGACAAGTACAGAAGCTGCTTTGGAAAAGTCCTGTTCAACTTTTACAACTGCTATATAGTTAGAGAAAAAGAATACAGGGGTGCCTCGGTGGGCCAGTTAGTTGAGCATCGGACTTCGGCTCAGGTCCTGATCTCCTGGTCCATGAGTTCGAGCCCTGTGTCGGGCTCTGTGCTGACAGCTCAGAGCCTGGTGCCTGCTTTGGATTTGGTGCCTCCTTCTCTCTCTGCCCCTCCCCCACTCGCATTTTGTGTTTCCCTCTCTCTCTCTCTCAAACATAAACAAACATAAAAAAAAAAAAGAATACAAGTATCTTTCATAAATACTTTAAGAAGCTGCCTTTCGGGGTCTCAAATGCAACTAATAATAGCCATTAGATTTTAAGGAAATCTTCATATAGAAAATAACTTTAAAGTGATGTTACTATTGGGTGCCTGGGTGGCTCAGTTGGTTAAGCGTCCAACTTTGGCTCAGGTCATGATCTCACGGTTCACAGGTTTGGACCCTGTGTCAGGTTCTGTGCTGAGAGCTCAGAGCCTGGAGCCTGCTTCGGATTCTGTGTCTCCCTCTCTCTTTGCCCCTCCCCTGCTCACGCTCTGTCTCTCTCTCTCTCTCTCAAAAATAAACATTAAAAAAAATTTTTTTAATGATGTTACTATTAATATTTATAAATAAAAAAATGACAGTATCACACAGTTTTTCCTTTCTTTCCTGTCATGTGTGGTTTGATTTCAGATTGGACTTTAGTAGTTCTAGTTTCAATCTTTTCCCCCACAATTTTTCCCATCAAATATAGTGCTCTATATTTGATGACGTACCCTACAGACCTATATTATTCACAGAATAGCTTAGCTGGCGAAAAACTTCAAGGTTTTTGCACTTGCCAAGAAGTTAACCTCCTCAGACTCCTAAGGAAAACACACACACACACACTTCACTCACTTTTTAAGCTAAAGGCAGTCAATTGTTTCAAAATGCAACAATAGTACTTTCAGGTCTAGACCTGTAATAAGTCCATCAAAAAAGTACTTGAAAAAGTACAATCTCTCAAAGAAAAATAAGGTACAGAAATGTGCTTAGCTTGTTGAAAAATGAGTACATACTCCAAATAACATCTCATAATTTGAACAGTTTGTTGGCTACAAAATATTCAAACCCTGAAGGTGAGTAATTTGAACGTTTATAGAAACAAATCAGTGGCATAGATACCAATGCTTTCCAATCAAGGACAATTATTTTTGTCATCTTTCCTTATATTTGCACAAAAAGGATATATCTAGAAAAAAGGCTTACTATGCCTCTTGATTTATAGTCCTAAGATTAGAACACATTTTCTGAAGAACATTTAGTGGGACAGGTCATCAAAGGAAATTGTGGAACATACCTTCCTAGAAGTCTTTAACAAGTAGGGATGGTGATCAGTGGTATTAAGGGTGCTGTGACAGGTTTGCTGGCCTTCATAACTCTGTCACCTGGTGTGCAATAGATGACCTACTCTCAATGCCTATCAGTCATTTAACTGCTCTCAATGCCAGTAACCAAAACGGCCACTCCTACAGTAAGTCTGATTCTACAAAATCCCTGATGGTTTCAGAAAGAAAAAAAATCTTTCCAGTCCATTCTTTTTCTGATGGCAGCTTGTCTATGCCACAGAATTTCACACAAGAGCCTTCAAATATGTGCAAATTTATAAGCAAGCAGACAAAAAGATTTTAGCTTCTGAAAATACAACAGACATGGACTATCCTCCCTCGAGGGAGTGGCTTACTTACTCTTCCCTGAAATCAGAAATAGACTTTAAAATACTAGCAATATCCCAGAATTTTGGAATAGCAAAGAACATCAGATGTCTTGTGGGTAAAAGAAACAATTGTTGAAAGGTCAAGCTCTAAAACCAAACAGCCAGTTAACAGTTCAATACAGAGTCTAGATTTTAGATTCTTGATCCAATGTTCTTTTCACCATAACACACAGCCTCTCCTTAACCTATCAATCTTTGTTAAAATTATCTCTAAATAGCAATAGAAATCTGCAACTACTTAGCAACTTACAGAAAAGTGTTTCTGATATACTTCAAACCTATACTCAATAAATGATCAACTAAGACTGGCACAGAGCAATTTACCTAGTTTTAGATAGTTTGAAGTATGTAGTTACAAACTGATAAAAGAAAATTATTTTGATTCTCAATTATGATTCTACTGTGAAAATATCAATGCTTAGTGGCTAGTTATATCCAGGCACTATGCTAAGTGCCGAAGATAATAGGAATGAACATCCTGTCAAAAAATTTATGCTTAAAAATATCTTTATCATATTGTTTCAAATTTCTATAGTGCTGGTTTTTTTTTTTTTTTTAATGTTTGTTTATTTTTGAGAGAGAGAGAGACAAAGTGTGAGCAGGCCAGGGGTAGAGAGGGAGACACAGAACCTGAAACAGGCTCCAGGCTCTAAGCAATCAGTACAAAGCCTGACTCGGGGCCTGAACTCACAAACTGAGATCATGACCTGAGCTGAAGTTGGGCGCTTAACTGGCTGAGCCACCCGGGTGCCCCTCTCTATGGGAAGTTTGTACGATGCACCTCTCCATTGAGTCTTACTAACTCCTGAGTTAGTATTCAGTTTGGCAAGAGAATTAAGATCAGAGTAGGATGATTCTATCCTGGTACAGCTTTTTTCAAATCAAAACACTTGACTTTTTTTACACAAATATTTAAAATATGATGTGTACCAGATAGGTATGGTCTGTAAAAATTCTTACTACATTTTTAAATCCCACCTTTATTTCAAATGGCAATGCTGGCTTTGATACAAAGACTCCTTTGTAACAACTGCAATTATATGCTAAAGGTTACTAAAACTTAATCTAGCAATTTAGATAAATTATCAAGGTAACTACTAGAATACTACAGAAAAAATGAGTATTTAATTGTTGGGCTAAATATGAAAGGTGTTATTCTTGTATTAGATGTAAACTTAAAATAATGATTAGTATGTATACATTCTTCCTTAATAATTTTATGTAATTTTAGGGATCATTTAAATTATCTCATTAATTACATGAGTTACTTAGCAAGCAACATATTAGAGTTCCTATCATCTCAATGCAGAAAAAGAGGCAAAAACTTGATATAATCTGCCTCCTCTCCCCCATACACATATATAAAGCAGCAGTTTGTGGCTGGAATTCAGTCCATTAGTCCTCTAGATCAGAGCTCTATAATCCACCCTAAGAACAGCTTCACCTTAATAAATATTAAACTTGAAAAAGCTCTAAGGTACCACATTTATTACAAATTCTTTAGTGGAACATTTTAACTTTAAACTCCCCAAACTATGTATTTGGGGACAGGGAGAAGAAACACCTAAAAATTCCTTAACCAGGATCAGTCAATCAGTTCATAGAAAAAGGGTTAAATGTGAATAAGATATATAGCTATACAACATTACTGGTATATCTAAGGTCTAATAACCTTTTTTGAATGATGGAAATCTCAAGCCTTCAAGTTGAATGCTCAGACTTCATTCACTATGTGTTGCTTCAAATTTCTTTATGCCCTAACACTTCAGTTTCTTCTCCCCACAGTTTTCAGTTTTTATTATAGAATTTTTCTCCAAAATGGTAATAAAATTCACTTTAAACATAAACTTAAGGGAAAACTCAGGCATGCCAATTCGATTTATATAAAAATACGATCGGTATCAAAAAACTTTAGCAAAGAGATATTAGTACACTGTAAGGTTGCTCTCTATTACCAAATAAATCCTAAGATAACTATATAAAAAACATGGCTCCCAAATAAACAATTTCAGTCTGTTGATATTTGAAATTGCTACTGTGACATCAAGAACAATCTTATCTTCTGGAATTGGCCCTGACCAGAGGTGTATTTCCTATATCTCCTAGAAATTACCAAATAATGATTCCTGAGTTTTAAGCTTTGGTGAACAGAGACTTCACCAAAATTGCTGGGTCTTCTTTTTATAGATCACCCTTAGTTTTAATTTGTCCCCTTCTTTTGGAGCGGTCAAGTCTGATTTCACTTATCTTTGTAGGTGGTATAAGGTCACCAGACTCTCTCCTCCTTCAAATTATAGATGTATTGATAGTTTAGCATTTGATATCCTGTCATGATTGAAATTTCTAAGCACAATTATTTCCCAAGCTAACACGTGGGTATTTGACAGTCTAATGGGGTTCTGAGAAAATGAAACTAAAAGCCACAGTTGTTTTGGTCCCTAGTCACATCTGTAATGCTAGCACTCAGCAAAGTGGAAAACAGGATTTAATACATAAACTATGTCTTTCTGTTATCTAAGTCCACTCATGAGATCTAACACCTCCTAAGGGGAAAGGAAATGAAAATTTATTAAGTACCTAACACAGGACAAAAACTCTTTTAGATGTATATTATCTCATTTAATTCAACAACAACTCTACTGAATAGTAATTACTCCTATTATGCAGATTAGGAAATCTGTCTAAAGTAATCCTGACAGTAACTCTAAGAGCCAGGTATTAAACCAAGGAGCTTCAGATTCCAAAACCAATTATTTTTAGTTTTTTGGTACTCATAAGACTTTAAGGCCAGATCACTGAGTACCATGTAGAGCACCCAGTACAATCTCTCTGTGTTACAGATGAGGAAACAGAAGCCCCAAAAGACTGAGACTTGCCCAAGGACATAATGCTTGTAGTGAAATGGATTTGAATTCAAGTCTCCTGATTTCCTGGGCAGTTCTGTGCATAATAATGATCCTTATTTTTGTTTGTATGTGTTTGGGGTTGAGTCACACTTGATATAATTCATGTATAATTTATAACGTCTCAACTGTCTCTAAACGAAATTATATGTGTGGCAAGTTCAGGGATAGACACTTTCAGTGACCAAAGATATTAAATGTATTTAGCAGAAGTAAAAACTTAATTGGTGTTCATAAATTATTACATGTTGTAAAAAATCTGTTGCCAATATATTTATTCAGTTAATAAGTGCCTATTATCTTCTGGCTACTGTGCTTGGCAATAAGAATACAACTGTATATAAAATAGAAAAATTCCCTATCCTTCACATAGAATTTATATCCTGGTGGAGGATACAAATAAACAGTCAATTATAATGCAGTGAGTCAATGCTATGACAGTAGGAATACAAGATGCTATGGGAACAGGAGGCAGGGATACCTAACCCAGACTAGACTTTTAGGAGGAGGAGGTATGAAAGATGAGTAGGAATCAGCTAGTTAAGGCAGAGGTATGGAGTGCGCGAATATTTCAGGAAGAGTATTTGCACATGAAAGCAGGGAAAGGTCAACGAAGCTGTGGGAGGAGAAATTAACCTAGAAAGACAAGCAAGGACCAAATCATACAGGTCCTTGGAAACAAGGGCTTTACAATTTTGTATATTAGAATTACCTGGGGAACTTTAAAACAAACAAACCACAGATGTCTAGGCTCCATTTCAAAACAATTAAATCAGAATCTCTGGGAATGAGGCCCTGGCACTGGTAGTTTAAAAAAGCTAACTAGAAGATTCTAACGTATAGCCAAGATTGAAAACCACTTTTAAAGCTATATAAGGAATTAAAAAATATGCTTATTACTGGAAATCATGAAAAAGGTGGTCTTAAGTAATTAACTTTTCTGGGCCTTAGTTTGTCTATCAGAAAGCAGGAAGAAGCAAGTTAGAGATAGTCTGATATAGTGAAAGCAGTCAGAAAACATTGGTTTTGTCAATGAATCTGTCACCTGACACCTGTATGACCTTAGATTAAAATGTCACTTCTCAAAGATAGTGATACTGCCTGCCTACAGGACTGCTGTAATTCAAGACAACACTTAAGAAAAAGCTTAATAAATGGGCTAATAAAATAGAAACTAGAATATTCCAAGATTTATGCTGCCAAAATTGCACAATTTTAAAGATCATAAATATTTTCACCAAGGATGAAATCTTGTATGATGCTTAAGGAATACATTTCATTCATTTAAAGAATAATGCCTACCTTGGAATTCAAGATATTAAAAAAATAAAATAGGGAACTGATCCTTTTAATGCTATTCTAGTTGCTAAAGAGATCAAATGGGATTAAGTTAGCTCTTTTCAAATAAACAGATCAACAGAGCAAATGCCCTTTAATGGTAACAACAAATGTTTAAAACTCCTTTGTTCACTAAAGGGCTCTAATCATGAAAGCTACACATAAAGTAAACTGTCTTAGGAAAAACATTATTATGATCTACCTTATTATACAAGTATTTTATTTATAAATTTAGTGTTTTTTGTTTTTTTTTTTAAAGGAATACTTCTTTGGGATGGAGAGGATCTTATCCTCACAGGAAGGAAGCTCTGCCTCCAGAAGGACTGTTCCATACACAGAGCCAGGCAGTCACTTGTTCTTTTAGCCTCCCTTTTATACATATCCAGCCCATGAGAATATAAACTTTCATGAAGTAATCTTTCAGTTCAAGTACAGTATTGTATGCAGTGATATCTCTTTCATGTTATATCTAATTTACTTAAAATTTAAAAACTTTATATATATTAAAGCAATTCTGCATTTACATGTGTGGTTTATTTTGAATTCTTCAAGTAAAACTGACAGAAATGCCTTTCAAACTTTATACTCATAGTTGATAGAATATTAACTTAATATTAATTTACGGTCTTGCTATTTCCCCCATGGAGCTATTACTATTATGATGTGCTATCACATCATAATCACCTATTTTGTGATTTTAATAGAAAACCACTCCATTTTACAATGATGAAAACTGCACAAGAAACTTGTGAAAAAAGTTATGGATGAAATTTTAATTTTATCCCAAAACACAGGATGAGAAAACTTAAAAAACGAAACAAACACCAACACACACACACACACACACACACACACACACCCACACCCACACACACACCCCCTGCTGGGCCCTCTTCAGATAATTTTGGTTGATGACACTGCAGAACAGTTAATCTGATAATTAAAATTTTCCATACCATGTGATGTTTAGCTAGAGATCTACGCTATCAACCAGAATTCAATACTTCAGTTAAAAAATCTTAAAACTTGAAAACACAGACATATTAACAAATTCTTACACTTGCAGTTGCTCTGAGGGCTCCTTAATAAAGACGTAAAGTGTTCTGATCTATCCAAGTTAAATTAGCAACATGGTTAACTTAAGTATTTCCAGGTCTTAACATCACACAATCCAGCACACAAGCAAATTTGTAATACCCGAAGAATCTATTTTCTAAGCAGGAAAACATGCAACCAATATTGCCCGCAGTGGTTCAAATGTTGGCCATTGAAATCACCCGACTTGAGTTACCAGGAGTTCATCTACCCAAGTTTTCTGGGGGTTCTCCCAGGCCTCACAAACTGGATTCAAAACATCATCTCACAAACCCATGTCCCGCATGTGCACAAAGTCGCTGGAATGAGGAAGCTTCTCAAAAACGAAATCACAACTCTAATTCATTAAAGAATATGCAGGCTGTTTTCTACAAAGCCCTCTCTTGTCGCGCTCCTCCCCTTATCGTTCATATAACTATGTAAACAGTTCCCCCGTTATTGACATCTAAGAAAACAGTTTTCGATCCCCAATTCTGGGAACAAGCCACCATCACCACTATTCCTTTAGCATCCTAAAATAAACCCCTCAAGCCGCGGTCAAAACACTGGCGGAACGTCTGGTGTTTACATAGCCCAATCCTGGGCGTACCCTACCTTTCTGAACCACTTAGGAGCTATGAAGCAGACATCGCATAATAGACTTAGTAAAGACACAAATCACGAGACAGTGTCTCAGGTCTATGAATGAAAGATCCAATACGTTTGATTGTCTTGGTTAAAAGGGGGGAAAAAAACAACCTCGGGAGGAAGGGTGGGAGGAGAACTGCGGGGTGGGGGGAGCGGTTTTCCTTCCCAGCCCCAGCCGGGCGATTTAAACTCAGCGTGAGGCAAACACAGGGTCGCCCGGCTGGCGGGGCCGGAGTCCTGGGGCATGACAGCAGCCCCTCTGGAGCAGCTCGCGGCTCCGCCAAGATCCCTCACGCCGCGCTGCTCGCGGCAGCCCGGCCACCCGCGGGCCGGGTGGGCGTGCAAGGGTGCGGGGGACGGAGCTACCGCGACCGGGGCGGCGGCCCTTGGGTGCGCTTCCTCAGATTCCAGCCGCCCATCCCCAAAAATGAGAAAGGAAGGAAACGAGGAGCGAGGCGGCGGCCAGGGTGGAAAGGAGAGTAAGCCGCGAGCCCTCGCCTCTGCATCTGGGTGAGGCCAGCGGCAGGCGGGGAAGAGGGAGCGGCGATCGCTGGCGAACTCCGCCGCGGGCCGACGCTGAGAGACGACCCGTGGGTAGCCCCCGCCCAATACGACGGGCGCGCCGGAGAGGCCCCCACACCCACCCCGTTCCCATCCCAGCCGCGCCCGCTCCCAGCCATTCCGCGCTGTACTCACGCTCGGGGCTCCTCCAGGCTCCGCGGCTCTAACCGCATCGGGTCCCAGCCCCGCGGGCGGCGGCGGCGGCGGCGGCGGCGCCGAGGGAGAGGAGAGCGGGCGGCTCGGCCCCCGCCTCCCGGCCCCTCTCCCCCGCCGCTCCGGAGCTGCCCGGCCGGGCCCGAGCCCTGCCTCGCCGGCGGCCCCAGCCCCAGCGGCCGCGGCAGCAGCAGCCCTAGACCTCAGCGGCCGCAGCGGCGGCACCGGAACTGCCGCTTTCTCCTTCTAGCTCCCTCTCCTCTCTAGCCCCCGCCACACGCCCCCGCCCCCGTCTCCTTTCTCTGTCACCCTGTTTTTTTTCCTTTTGTTTCCAGAATAAACTTTATTGGTCTCTTTTCCGCTCACATCGTGTAAACAAACAACGAACTCTTCCCCACCCCCTCGACTCCCCCCCTCCTCGGGCAGAGGAGGGTAAGAGCTGAGGAGGGGCTGAGCTTACAATACCCCGGAAGTAGATGTGCAAAGGAGGGAAGTGAAATTGCGGAGACCTGGAGGGGGCAGTGGGCAAATCGGGTAACAGTGTGCCAGTGCGCCTGCGCCTTGCTTTTCCGCCCGAAGTTCGCGTGTTTTGTGTGCCGGGGTGGGGGGGCCTCTGGCGCACGGGTGTTTATGTTCCGTCCTTTGCAGCAGTGGGGATGTTGTGTCATCTTAGGACGGCATATGTGTTGTGTGTCCATTTCTGCGGGCACCAGGCAGGCCTGGGTAGAGAAATAGTGTTAGGATCGAGTTCATTTACGCTCTTGGAGGAAATGAGATTTCCTCGTGTTTGGGAGCGAGAGAAGGGGCCTCGGCTAACCGCGGCTGTCAGTGACTAACCAGAAGCGGTTATGGATATTAGAAGGCATTTTACAAAGCGTTACTGAGTGTCCTTCTGCCAACATAAAGTTAAGTTGTAGCCCAAATTGGAAGAGAAAGTGCTACTGCGCTCTGCAATCCTTTGACTCACTCCGGGGAGACCTTTTGCAATGCTCTTTTTTTCAGATTTGAATCAGCTTGTAAGAATAAATTCTGGCTTGAGAAGACGAGTGTTTTTCGCGTAGTGTCCACAGAGACTTCAGAAAAGCCATCTCAGCTATAGATTAGATTGAAGCTTTGTGCTGCGGGCCATAGAAACCCACTCTCCCCACCCCTCCACCCCCCCTTTTTTTTGAGAGTAAAGAGATCTATTGCTTTTTGAGATCGCTACTGGTAAGGGTCCAGCGTTCTGCGTATTTCCCCCCCTGGTGGTCTTTCATTGTATCGAAAAGGCAAAGGAAAGTGATTGGAAGTCTTTGATACAAGTCCCCAAATATCCGTTTTCCCTTCAATTTTTTAAGTAGAGGACTTGGAAATGACCCGCCCTAGAGATGTAACAGGCAGTTTCATTTGTCATCCAAGAGCCAAAAACCCTGACCAATAACCAATTTTTGTTGGAACACCACACGTTCATAATCGTAAATGAGATCCATTCTTTTATGTTGCCCTAGTTTTCATTTGAGTGCGTTTCTTGTTTTCTTTCTTTTCTTAAGCTCTGGTTTCCATCTCACATTCCAAGGGTCTATGTTTCTAAATATTTTTCTTGAATCTGTTTTTTTTCCCCACAGTTTCAGAACATTATGTTACACCAGAGCAGGGAATTTAAGAGCGGGGTGGGGGAGGGAGGAGAGGGAGGGAGGCGGGAGCAATAACATTGAATCGCTAGTCAAAGTAAACCTTAAGGCAGCACTTCCAAAACTGTGTTTCCAGACAGAGTTCTGTGAGATACTAATAGGTAGTCTTTGCTAGGTATATTTTTCCTTCTAAAATTTATTTTTAAATAAGAAAATGCTAATTACATTATATAATTTTTGTTATGTGATGACAACCCTTTAAGAAATGTGTCATAGCAGAAAATGCCATGCCTGGTATTTGAATGCATGATTATTCACTGTGCAGGAAGGAGTAGCATTTTTTGCCCACTTCACAGTTGATGCATTTGGTTTATTTGGTGACCATTGATCTATCATGTGTTTTATCTTGCTTTCAAAGGTGTTTGTACTATTATTCAGTGTATAGAATATGTTAGACATGTATATGACAAAACTCATTGGTCAAGGTCCTGTGGCTGTAGGAAAAATGTTTTATTTTTTAATTAAAAAATGTTTATTTATTTTTGAGAGAGAGAGAGAGTGTGTGTGTGTGTGTGAGCAGGGGAGGGGCAGAGAGACAGGGAGAGGGAGAATCCCAAACAGGCTCCACACTCAGCAAGGAGCCCACCTCGGGGCTCAGTTTCACAGCTGTGAGATCATGACTTGAGCCGAAATCAAGAGTCTGATTTTGTTGGATTTTGGCCTACCATTTTATTATTTTATTATTTGTTTTCTGTTTGTTCCTTATGTTTTTTCTGTTTTCACTTTCCTGCCTTATTTTGGATTATTTGAATGTTTTTAATTTTCCATTTTAATTTATATATTGTCCTTTTGAACATTCTCTCTCTCTTTGTTTTGTATTTGCTCTATGGCTTACAGTATATCACCATAAACTTTTGCAGTCTACTGAGTGTTAATATTCTATCACTTCAAGTAAATTTTAGAAAGATACTTTGCAGTCATATAGGTCCTTTCCCCCATTCATTGACCTTTATTTCATAGCTGGTATATGTATTTGGGAATCCCATCATTTTTGCTTTCAATAGTTATACATATTTTTTGTATGTATACAATAATACTATTGTATACAATAGTTATACATAGAGAATTTAAATGGAAAAAAAAGTCTTTTATACTTAGCCATCCATTTCCATTTCTCTTCTTTCATTGCTGAAAATCCATGTTTCCTTTTAGTATAATTTCCCTTTAGCCTGAAGAACTTCCTTTAGCATTTCCTTTAGAGCAGTTCTGCTGGTGACAAATTCTCTTAGTTTCTCTTCATTTGAGGAAGTTTTATTTAGTTTTTGTTCCTGTGGGATATGTTAGCTGGTTATAGAATTCTGGCGTTAACAGGTTTTTTCCCTTTAATATTTTAGAGATGTTGTTCTCTTCTCTTCAGGCTCCACCTGTGGTCATACAAATAGTTTTCCCCCATATGTACTTTGTTACTTTTCTCTAGATTATTTCCATATTTAACATTTTTTCTTTCATTGGTTTATAACGTGTTTAGGTGGTTTTTTTCTTTGAGTTTATTCTACTTGGGTTTGCTGAGTTCTTTTAAAAAGTTTGTTTTAATGTTTTATTTATTTTTGAGAGCAAGAGAGACAGAGCATGAGTCGGGGAGGGGCAGAGAGAGGGAGGGAGACACAGAATCTGAAACAGGCTCCAGGCTCTGAGCTGTCAACACAGAGCCCTACTTGGGGCCAAACTCACAGACCATGAGATCATGACCTGAGCTGAAGTCGGGCACTTAACTGACTGAGCCACCCAACACCCCATGGTTTGCTGAATTCTTGAACTTGAAAACTTACATATTTTGCTAAATTTGGGAGGTTTTCAGCAATTATTTCATCAAATATTTTCCTATCTCAATTTCTTTCTCCTCTTCTAGGAATCCAATGACAAGAATGTCAGACATTTTGATATTTTCCTACCTGTCTTTAAGGCTCTGTTAATTGTTTTTGATCTTATTTATTTCTCATATTGGAAAATTTCTGCTGATCTGTCTTCCAGTTCACTGAATTTTTGTCTGTTTTACATCCATTTCTGCTACTGAGCCCACCTAGCAAATTTTAAAATTTCAGATGTTGTATTTATCAATTCTTAATTTTCTCACTGGCTCTTTTTTAATGGTTTCTATATCTCTACTAAGAACCAGTGTTTTCCCATTCATTTCAAATTTGTTTGTCTTTACCTCAGAGACTATAGTTAGTAGCATACCTTGCAGGCATTTTTATGAGGCTTAGTGGGAGAAACAGTTCCTAAAGGAAGAATAGCCAATTTTACTTCCTTTAAAAAAAAATCAACATTGCTAAGAAAACAAATTGCACACCTTGACTACAACAGAGAACAATTTTCTTATACTCAATAGCTATGGTTATAATTAAATCTGCAGTTACTAAAGATATTTGCAGTGCTATTATATAGTCTAAGGTTTTTCACAATACTCTGTTAAAATATTTCTACCTAGGAAATAAGAATATGTGTATTTGTGCTAACCCTTTAGTTAGACCAGTTGTAGGAGAAGAGTAGGACCATGAGGTTCTTTTATTTATTTATTCATTTATTTATTTATTTATTTATTTATTTATTTTTACATGGGCTGTATGCCCAGCATGGAGCCCAACACAGGCACTCATGACCCTGATGTCAAGACCTGAGATGAGATAGTCAGGTGCTTAACTAACTGAGCCACCCAGGCACCCCTTGAGTTACTGATGGGTCAGGTGAAACAAATCTTTTAATTTAGCCAAATCATTTTTAGTGTTCCCTGACTCATAAATACCTAAATATTGAAAAAACCAGCTGTTTCTTTTCTTCCCTTTGGTGAAACATTCTCATGTGAAACAGAGTTTTTGCATTATGTAAGAATAAAAGCAATTTGTAGAAATGGACTTGATTTTGCAATGAGTAAGAGTATCCATTTCAACAAACATCATTCCTGGTAGTTAGTGGGTATTATAGGATAAGGCAGAAACATCTATTCTTATTAAAATGTTGGCTTTTTACAAATGTAATTGTATAAGAGCTTCCTCATTAAAATATTATTTTTATTCCCTTAAAAATAATACATAACGACAAAGAAACAACTTATCAAACTCAACACCACAAAAATAAATAATCCAGTTAAGAAATGGGTAGAAGACATGAACAGACACTTCTCCAAAGAAGATACACAAATGGCTAACAGACACGTGAAAAATGTTCAACATCACTCATGAGGGAAATACAAATCAAAACCACAATGAGATACCACCTCATACCTGTCAGAATGACTAAAATTAACAACTCAGAAGCAATGGATGTTGGTGAGGATGCAGAGAAAGGGAAACCCCCTTACACTGTCGGTGGGAATGCAAACTGATGCAGCTACTGTGGAAAACAGTGTTGAGGTTCCTTAGAAAGATAAACATAGAGCTGCCCTATGACCCGGCAATTGCACTACTAGGTAATTATTCAAAGGATACAAAAATACTGTTGGAAGGGGCACATGCACCCCACTGTTATTAGCAGCACTGTCAACAATAGTCAAGTTATGGAAAGAGTCCAAATGCCCATCGACTGATAAGTGGAAAATGAAGCATATACAATATATACAATAGAATATTACTCAGCTATCAAAAAAAATGAAATCTTGTCATTTGCAATGACGTGGATGGAACTAGAGTGTATTATGCTAAGCGAAATAAGTCAGAGAAAGGCAAATACCGTATGATTTCACCCATATGTGGAATTTAAGAAACAAAACAGATGAACATAGGGGAAGGGAAGGAAAAACAAAATGAAAAAATAAGATAAAACAGAGAGGGAGGCGAACCATAGAGATCTTAACTATAGAGGACAAACTGAGGGTTGCTGGAAGGGAGGTGGGTGGGGGATGGGCTAAATATGTATGGGCATTAAAGGGCACTTGATGAGCACTGGGTGTTATATGTAAGTAATGAGTCACTAAATTCTACTCCTGAAACCAATACTGCACTATATGTTAAATAACTTGAATTTAAATAAAATCTTGGAAGAAAAATAAATTCAACCCATTAAAAAATGTTTAAAGGGAAAAAAACCAAGGCTCCCTAAAAGATAGAGGATGGTTATTTTTACTTTGGTATACATCTTCCTAGTCTTTTTTCCCCCCAATGTATATACACAAGTTATTTTACAAAATAATAAAAAATTATAGCCAACGTAGATGTTTTTCAATAAGTGAATAGTTAAACTGAAATACTAATCAGCAATAAAAATCAGCCCTGAAATACTAACCAGCAATAAAAAGGAACAGACTCCTGATACATGCAACAGCTTGGATGAATCTACTGAGATGCATCTTTTGTAAATGATTTATCTTGCTTCTTTGCCATTTTCCTGGTCTCTTCATATATTTGAAATGCCATATTTTTAATATAATAAATTCCTGCATACATCTGAATCTGTTTCTGGACTTTACTCTGTTTTATTAATCTCTGTCTATGTTAGCCTGGCAGTATTTGAATTATGGTAACTTTATTATTCATTTTGATATCTAATACCTCACTATTCTCTTAAAAATGTATTGGCTAATCTTTTGGAGAAAATTTAAATTCAGAAAAGTACAAAAATAAGATAACAAACACTCATTTTCTTACCACCCAGAATTAACAATTATTTAACAGTCTGTTATGCTTGAGTGAAATTTGTTTTACATCAAAGAAATAAAATATTGCAACAAAGCTGAAGCACTTGACCCCTTACCCAAGTTCAATCCCAATTCCCTCTTCCCCAGAACTAACCATTATTTTCAATTTGGTATTCTTCCTTCTTAGTTTTACCTGTAATTTTTCATATTTTTACCTACCTTTATCTAGGAACAAGAAATAGTATTATTATTTTAAAATTATTTTTAAAAATAGTGTCATGTGGTATGTTTACTTTTATAGCCCTTTTTACTCAACATTATGTTTTTAACATCTATCCAGGCAGATATATGTTGATCTAGTTTATCTATTTTAAAGGCTTGGTACACTCATCTCCCCACCCCCAACTCCTATATTCACTTGGCTTGCTCACTTATTTTTTTCTAGTCTTTATTCCAAATGTCAGTATGGACTTCCTTGTCCATCCTTTAAAAAAATTATACACACACTGTTTCCCAGGGCTCCTGTTATCCCTCCCCACCTTTGTTTTTTTCCATAGCTCATATTGCCATCTAAAATTTTATTTATTTCTTTATCATATGTCTCCCATGAACATATAAGCTACATAAAGGCTAGGATTTTTGTGTGTATTATTAGCGGTTATATTTCAAGTTTTCAGAACAGTGCTTGACAGACAACATCCATTTAGTAAATATTTGTTGAATGAACAAATGAATTTTAGTGATATGCCAGTGGATAGACAAGTTATTTTCAATTTTTCCATATTACAGGTAATGCTGTGTTGGCTAGCCTTCTATGTCTCATGTATGAATGTAAGTTTCTAGGCAGTAGTATGTGCACGTTTTCAGTTTTACTTTATTGCTAAATTGCTTTCCACAGTTGGTCACAAATTTACTATTCTATCAGTTGTGAATTTCCCCTTATCTTTCCTGACTATTGGTAATGTTTGAGTTTTAAACTTTTGCTAATCTATTGAGTAAAAACTGATATCCCATTACCAATTTATTTCTTTTTAACACTATTGCTGGTGAGTTTCCTTATGTTCTTTTCTTTTTAAATTTTAATACAGTAACACATGCACATGATGGAAAAGAATATAATACTGAAAGATTATATAAAAAAACAGTAGTTCTCCACACATTCTATTTTATTCTATTAAAAAAAATTTTTTTTAACATTTATTTATTTTTGAGAGAGAGAGAGAGAGAGAGAGAGAGAGAGAGAGAGCATGAACAGGGGAGGGTCAGAGGAAGATGGAGACATAGAATCTGAAACAGGCTCCAGGCTCTGAGCTGTCAGCACAGAGCCTGATGCGGGGCTCGAACCCACAGATCGCGAGATCATGATCTGAGCTGAAGTCGGACGCTTAACCAACTGAGCCACCCAGGCGCCCCCGTTCTATTTTATTTTTGAAGCCAAACACATTAAACTCTTCTGTTATTCCAGAAATTAGTATTATAGAACTATTTTGCAATTTCTTGTCTTAGCTTCTTTAAATAGATACATATGTAGTCTTCCCTTTATCCTATACTATCGGTATAAGGATAATTTTCAGTTAAAAATCAATATTTACTCTATGACTATATTCATATTGTTAATGTCACAGCAAACTAGTACATACTTTTCTGTCTTGATAAGCTTTTAATTTTCTTAAGGGACATAATTGCATCATTTATCCTGCGTATACCTTTTCTATGTACCTATTCTTACTTTTTTTTCCAATTATTTATCAATTATGTCATATGCCTAATACTAGTTCTCGTCCTCATTGCTCAGATGTATCAGATTATCCATTAATTCCACTTGTATTTTCTTAAGAGACCTCCTTCTGGAGCCCTTCACCCCAATGCTCCAGTCTGGACTAGTTACTTTCTAAGCTCTTGCTATCTGTCATCTAGAACTTCCCTTTGCTATTTCCTATCTTACTATCCTTGTTTCCTGAATCCTGTGTTTTCATCTGTCTTGCTACTTCCTCATTAGTAGCTTCTTGAGAAAGGGTCAGTGGAAGTAAACTCTTTGAGATCTTGGATATCTGAAAAGTGTTTTATTCTATTCCAGTGGTTTTCAACCCTGGTTGAATATTGGAATTATAAGGGAAATTAAAAACAAAAACAAAAGCAAAACTTCTCAAGCCCTGCTTCAGACCAACTAAGTGAGGAGTCTGATGTTAGGATTTAATAGTTTCCCAGGAGATTCTAATGTGATAACAGAGTTGAGAACCAGATTACCTCAAACTTGAAATGAAGTTTTGGTTGGATTTGTTAGGCAGAATTCTAAGATGGCCCTCAAGATTTCCTCTCCCCGATGTACATGACTTGCATAATACCTTTCTGTTGATTATGAGTGATACTAGTACATATAATGGGATATTATTCCCATGAATAAGTTGCTAATCAGTTGACTTTGAGTTAATCAAACAGAGATTATCCTGGTTGAGTCTACCTACTTAGGTGAGTCTTTCAAGCGAAGGAGTTTATTTATATTTTTCAAGAATCCATTTAATGTCATTTTTAGATGGGAATTTGGAGGAAGAGGAATTAAACTTCCATGGTCAATGTGCTATCTGTTTCCATTTCGATGCATTATTCTTCTTGATAAGAATTTGTAAGCAGTTGTCCATGTTATTCTAACTCACCTACCATCATACACATAGGAATCTATTTAGAACTGCATTAAATCTATAGATTAATTTCAGAGAAACTGGTATCTTTATAACACTGAGTCTTCTGTTCTGGAATTATTTGTTTATTCCAGTGTTCTTTGATATATTTTAGTAAATTACCACCGGTTCTTCATATAGAGCTTGTATATTTCCTGTATTCTTATTGATAGATATCTTTTTTATTGCGTTAGAGAATAGACCTCTACTCAAACCCCCTCACTTCTTTTTTAACTGATTATAGAAAAGATTTGTATATTTATTTTTATCTGATCACCTTGATGAACTGCAAGTTCTAAAAAATACAGTTGACTGTTTTATTTAAATGTGTATAAATGTAATTTGTAAATGTGTATCATGTTTTATAATAAAAATATGAGATGAAAGCTATTATACTAAGCTTGATAAATTTTGTTTTTGTAGGTAGGCTCCACATCCAGTGTGGAGCCCAACGTGGGGGTTTGAATCATGACTGTGAGATCAAAACCTGAGCTGAGATCAAGGTCAATGCTTAACTGACTGAGCCACCCAGGCGCCCCTTGATAAATTTTGTTAATAAATATTTTTTTTTGTTTTCTTGCAGCAATTCATCTGCGAAATTTTTTTCTGTTTCCTTTTTATGAATATAACTATTATATGTTAGAAATTCCTCTTGATGGAGACATACTCACATACCTTCATTCGAGAAGTATTATATAATCAAATTAATTTGAAAAATGCTGTCTTGAAATACCCAACACCAGCACAGTGCCAGGCACTTAGCAGTAGCTCAGTAAGAACTTCTTGTATGAATGAATGTATTCAGTCTTTCTAACCATCTTCTTTCCTTAAGGCTTTTTCTCTAAACTCAGACAGATGGAAATGTTTTCTAAAAACTCTCGAAGGTGAAATTTTTATAACATCCCTAGAAACCTATGTTAGTGTTTAACAAATCTCAATGTCAGGAAACTTCCTTACCCTAAGGCTATTTTGCTGTAGTTTAAGTCATTTCCTTTTATTCTTCCTTTATAGTGCTGTTAAAGAACAGGTTACCATTCCCTGTGTATAAGAATGTTACATGGAACTAAAATTTAGTTTAAGATGCGCTTTAAATTTTTTTCTCCCCTCTCCACCATGATTCTATCAAATTAGGACAATTCTGCCACTCATTAAAAAAAGTGGATTAATTTGTAGCATAATATTAGAAAAACATGTCCAACAATTTTAGGGAAAGGAAATCCTTAAATATGAAGATGTTTATCTCATTCTCCTCAGAGCTCTTTAAACCAATTATTTCTAGGCTTGGCTCATCTTTAAAAGTGCTTGGGGAACTTAATAGATATAAAGATTTTTAGTATCCACTGCAAACATACTGAATTTGAATACCAGATGGGTGGTTCTTGGAAACTTGTCATTAAAAAAACCAATTTTACTTTAGAAACTTTTATGATCCCATCTTTATTTCTAGTGTTATCAAGTTTTCATTTGGGTCATTTTTTATACTTTGTACTAGGCAGTAAGGGATCTCTTTTACAAAGTTGGAGATTTGTATCCTTTGAGTCAAGGGAAATTTTTTCTTTAATTATTTTCCCCCTCTTGTTTTCTTTGTTTTCTCTTCCTGAAATTCCAACAAGTTGGGAATTTGAGCTTCTGGATTATAGCACTATTTTTCTTACCATTTTTCTTATGATAACCATTTCTGACTTTTTATTAACTCTTCTCAAATTCACCTTTTAATGTTCCTATTGAATTTTTATTTTGATGGTTACACTTTGATCATATTTTAATTTCCTGGAGCTATTTTTCTTCTTGTGTGGTGATTTACAGTATGTCCACAAATTCTTTGATGCTCCCATCAGAAAATAGAGCCTAATAACACTACCTGTAAGTATGGGCTGGACCTAGTGACTTGCTTCTAATGAATAGAAAAAAAGTGCAAGCGATAGTGTGTGACTTTTGGATACCAGGTCATAAAGACAGTGTGGCTTTCTTATTGTTGTTTCTCTGCAATACTTGCTCTAGGAGAATCCACTTGCCATGTTATAAGAACACACATAGTATTATGGAAAGTTCCATGCAGTGAGAAACTGAGGTTTCCTGCCAACAGCTATGTAGTGAGCCATCTTAAAGAGGATTTTCTAGTCCCTGTCAAGTTCTCAGAAAGTTGCAGTCCCAGCTGACTGCTTGACTGCAATCTCATGAGAGAGCCTGAGCCAGATATCCAGCTAAATTGCTCCCAGATTCTTGACCTACAGAAACTGTGTGAGATAGTAAATGTTTGTTGCAAGTTGCTAAGTTTTGGGGTAAATTGTCATGCAGCAATAGATAAGTAACATATCTTGCCTCTACATGTTCCTTTTTATAGAATCCTGTTCTTGTTTCATAAATGCTTATCATTTGTAATTTCATAGCACATTAATAATTTTTGTTTATCTTAAATTTTCTTTTCCTCACTGCATTGTCTCTTTTCCCTCTAAGTTTTTCTTTAAATTCCAGTTGGCTAACATAGAGTATAATATTAGTTTCAGGTATAGAATTTAGTGATTCAACACTTACATACATCACTCAGTGCTCATCATGACATGTGCTCTCCTTAGTCCTCATTATCTATTTCACCCATCTCCCCCCCCCACCTCCCATCACCTCATCTCTGGTAACCATCAGTTTGTTCTCTATAATGAAGAGTCTGTTTCTTGTTTTGTCTCTCTCTCTCTCTCTTTTTTCCCTTTGCTCATTTGTTTTGTTTCTTAAATTCCACATATCAGTGAAATCATAGTATTTGTCTTTTTATGACTTATTTTGCTTGCATAATACTCTCCAGTTCCATCAACATTGTTGCAAATGGCAAGATTTCATTTTTTATGGCTGAATAATATTCCTTGTGTGTCTGTGCATACACACATATATATGTATATATATGTATGTGTATATATATATATATATATATATATATATCTGGCATATATCTGGCATATATCTGGCATATATCTGGCATATATCTATATCTATATCTATATCTATATCTATATCTATATCTACCACCTCTTCTTTATCCATTCATCAACTAATGGACATTTGGGCTCTCTCCATAATGTTGCTATAAACATCAGGATACATGTATCTCTTTGATTTAGTATTTTTGTATTCTTCGGGTAAATATCTAAGAGTGCAATTGCTGGATCACAGGGTAGTTCTATTTTTAGATGTTTGAGGAAACTCCATACTGCTTTCCAGAGTGGCTGTACCAGTTTGCATTACCACCAGCAGTGTAAGTGGGTTCCCCTTTCTCTGCATCCTTACCAACACCTGTTGTTTCCTATGTTGTTAATTTTAGCAATTCTGACAGGTGTGAGGTGGCAGCTCATTGTGGTTTTGATTTGTATGTCCCTGATGATGAGTGATGCTGAGCATCTTTTCATGTATCTGTTGGCCATCTGGATGCCTTCTTTGGAAAAATGTCTATTTATGTCTTCTGCCCATTTCTTAACTGGATTATCCATCTTTGGGGTATTGAGTTTTATGAGTTCTTCAAATATTTTGGTTACCAACCTTTCGTCAGATATGTCATTTGCAAATATCCTCTCCTGTTACAAAGGTTGCCTTTAGTTTTTTTTTTAAGTGTATTTTGTTATTTATTTATTTAGAGAGAGCACGACCAGGGAAGGGGCAGAGAGAGAGAAGAGAGAATCCCAAGCAGGCTCCATGCTGTCAGCACAGAGCCCGAAGCAGGACTTGAACTCACAAATTGTGAGATCATGACTTGAGCCAAAATCAAGAGTTGGACGCTTAACCGAGCCACACAGGCATCCTTTAGTTTTCTAATTGTTCCCTTTTATGTGCAGAAACTTTTTATTTTGATGAAGTCCCAATAGTTTATTTTCCCTTTTGTTTCCTTTGCTTCAGGAGACATATCCAGTAAGATGTTGCTACTGCCACTGTCAAAGAGGTTACTGCCTGTGTTCTCCTCTAGGATTTTAATGGTTTCCTGTCTCACATTTAAGTCCTTAATCCATTTTGAATTGATTTTTGTATGATGTAAGAAAGTGGTCCATTTTCATTCTTTTGCATGTTGCTGTCCAGTTTTCCCAACACCATTTGTTGAAGAGACTCTTTTCCACTGGATATTCTTTCCTGCTTTGACAAAGATTAATTGCCCATATAGTTGTGGATTAATTTCTGGTTTTCCTGTTCTGTTCTATTGATCTATGTGTCTATTTTTGTGTCAGTACCATACTGTCTTGATCACACCTGTTTTGTTGTTGTTGTTTAAAATTTTTTTTTAAATATTTATTATTGAGAGACAGAGAGAGACAGAGCGTAAGCAGGGGAGGGGCAGAGGGAGAAGGAGACACAGAATCTGAAGCAGGCTCCAGGCTCTGAGCTGTCAGCACAGAGCCCAACACAGGGCTCAAACTCACGAACCGCGAGATTATGACCTGAGTCGAAGTCGGAAGCTTAACCGACTGAGCCAGCCAGGCGCCCCGATCACTACACCTTTGTAATATAACTTGAAGTCTAGAATTGTGATGCCTCCAGTTTGCTTCTCTTTTTCAGGATTGCTTTGGCTATTCAGGGTCTTTTGTGTGTGGTTCCATGTAAATTTTAGGATAATTTGTTCTAGCTCTGTGAAAAATGCTGGTGATATTTTAAAAAAATGTTTATTTTTGAGAGAGAGAAACAGAGCATGAACAGGGGAGGGGCGGAGAGAGAGGGAGTCACAGAATCCAAGGCAGGCTCCAGGCTCTGAGCTGTTAGCACAGATCAGCACGGAGCCCGATGCGGGGCTCAAACCCATGAACCGTGAAATTATGACCTGAGCTGAGGTTGGATACTAATGGACTGAGCCACTCAGGCACCCCTTCTGGTGGTATTTTGATAGGGATTGCATTAAATGTGTAGTTTGCTTTGGGTAATATAGATATGTTAACAATATTTGTTCTTCCAACCCATGAGTATGTAATGTCTTTTCATTTGTTTACATCATCTTCAATTTCTTTCATCAGTGTTTTATACTTTTCAGAGCACAGATTTTTTACCTCTTTGGCTAGGTTTATTCCTAGATATCTTATGGTTGTTCATGCAGTTGTTAATGGGGTTAATTCCTTGATTTCTCTTTCTGCTGATTCATTATTGGTGTATAGAAAACTGCATTGTATCTACTTCCTTTGAGTTTCTTTTTTTGGAGTCAGGATAGTTGACAAAAAGCCAAAAAAAAAAAAAAAATGGAAGGGGATACAGATTCTGGGAGTCAAGTGCGAGGAGAGGAGACAAATGGCAAATGTCTGTTATAGGATTCAAGAAAAGTAAAGTTGGAAGAAAAAATTGAATATCCTATAAGAGAAAAAGATCTATGAATATATTCTAGAAGTTTTTGTTTGTTTCACTCATGATTTTGTTAACTATCACCACACTGAAATTCCATAATCCACGCTATCTCTGGCAAAGATTTTTATTGTAGCATAAGTTAGAAGTACTCATGGTGATTTTGCACTGTTTTACTAAAGCCATATGATGGATAAGCCAAGAAGCTATATGGTTATGGTAAGATAACCCACATATTGTTTGCATATTAGATTGAGTGTTGACTTAGTATGACAGTGGTTTCCAGACAAAGCTAAAGGTCTATGGAATCATTGGAGATCCCATCACCTATTGTCTATGACTTTGAGTAAGTTTCCCACATTTTAAGAGCCTCTTTTATAAAATGGGAATATTAATAGTATCTACCCTAGGGGGATAAAGATTTAATGAAATAAGATCCTTAGAATAGTGCCTGGTGAAGTGTTCTGTGCCTATTTTCCTCTTCTTCTGTTTCCCCTCCTCTCTCTTTCTTCTCCTTATTCTCATTCTTCTTGTCCTTTTCTGCTTATCCTCCTTGACCTCATATTTCTCTTTAGTATTAATATTATATAACAATGTATTATCATGAACCTTGAGACTGTCTTGGAGGCACTTCTGGCTTATTGGCCACTTTCACAAGTCTTATCCATATGTTACCACATCACATTATAAAATATTGGTATCTACATTTGTAAGTTATTATCAGACCTCTGACACAGAAGGTTGATTTCCTGTAACACACCTAAATCTCTCAACAAAGTTTTACAGAAGACCTCTTTGTGAAAGAAACTGTCCTGGATAGTGGCTATATAAAAACACTACTCAGAGTCTAGTGGAAGAGACAGTCAAATATAACACAGAACTCTCCACGATTATAGGCATTCTCAGAATTCTCTGGGAACAGGGAAGAAGGAGCTCTGCTTTACTTATGATGGTTGTTAAAGCTGATCTGAAAGAGATAATAGTGCAGCGTGTATGGGGGGCATTGGACTAATTCCAGATACAGAACATGATATGCAAAGCTACAGAGGTACAACTCTCATACTGTGATTGGAAGCTAACAAGTAACTGAATGTGAAATCTGAACCTACTATGTATCAGTTATATAGTAGCACAGAGTATTCAAAGAGAAAACATAGTTCTTGCCTATACAAGAGCAACAAATTAAGTCCTCATGTGCTGTTTAAGGATTATAAAATCAGCATGAAGTACTCACATTGCACTTTGTAAAAGTTAAAGGGTTTGTTAAATAATTTGGTAATGTTTGTTGAATGAAGGAATACATAAATGGTAAATATCAAAGAGTTCAGGGGGTTCCTGGGTGGCTCAGTTGGTTAAGCCTCCAACTCTTGATTTTTGCTCAGGTCATGATCTCATAGTCGTGCGATTGAGTCCTGGGTGGGGTTCCATGCTGAATGTGGAACCT
This sequence comes from Panthera pardus, assembly GCF_024362965.1. Lineage (NCBI taxonomy): Eukaryota > Metazoa > Chordata > Mammalia > Carnivora > Felidae > Panthera > Panthera pardus. The sequence continues at coordinate 86,952,685 of NW_026526721.1, forward strand.
GCTTGGGATCCTCTCTCCCATTCTCTCTGGCCCCCCCCCCCCCACCGGCTCATGCCCTCTCTCTCACTCTCAAAATAAATAAATAAACATTTAAAAAATAAGAATGTTCAGGAGTCATATAGAAGTTTTATTTTTCTGTCTCAAATATCATTTCTCTATTCAATCCAGTGCCTCAATATTTATGATACTCAAATGTTTGCCTTTATTTGGCCCTCCTAATTATTTGCTGCCACCTAGTGTAATAAAATTGATGTAATTTTTCCCAGTTTCATTGAAAAATAACTGATATGCATTATTGAATAAGTTTAAGGCATATAGCAAAATGGTTTGATTTATATATATTGTGAAATGATTATAGTTGGTTCAGCTAACATCAATTTTCCCATATAGATGCAATAAAAAGAAAACAAAGAAGGAAAAAAGAAAAAAAAATCTCCTTTTGGTAAGAGCTCTTAGGATTTACTTTCTTAACAACTTTTCTATATATCCTGCATCAGTGTCAGCTATAGTCATCATGTAGTACATTACATCCATAGTACTTAAATGTAATTTACATTTTGTACCTCTTGACCACCTTCCTTCATTCACCTCTCCCTCAGCCTGCCTTGAGGAACCACAAGTCTGATCTTTTTTCTGTGAATATTTTTTAGATTGCATGCATAAGTGAGATTATCAGCTGTCTTTCTCTGTCTGATTTATTTCACTTTGAATGATGCCTTCAAATTCCATCTATGTTGTCCCCGGTAGTAGGATTTCCTCATTATTTTTTATGGCTGAGTATTATTCCAGTGTGTGTGTGTGTACCATTTCTTCATTCATCTATTAATGGGCACTTAGGTTGTTTCCAGGTCTTGGATTATAAATAATGCTGCTATGAACCTGAGGATGCAGATGTCTTTTTGAGTTAGTGTTTTTGTTTCCTTAGGATGTATTCTCTGAAGTGTAACTGCTGGATCATAAGGTAGTTTTAGTTTTAATTTTTTGAGTATCCTCCATACTGTTTTCCATAGTTGCTGCACCAATTTATAATCCCACCAACAGTGCACAAGGGTTCCCTTTTCTCCACATCCACGTCAGCGTTTGTTATCTCTTGTCTTTTTGATGATGACCCTTCTAACAGGTGTCAGGTGATATCTTATTGTGGTTTTAATTTGCATTTCTCTAATGACTAGTATGTTAAACATCTTTTCACGTACCTGTTGTCCTTTTGCATATATTCTTTGTAATGTTGTTCTTAATTAACCTGTTGCTCTGTTGGTTTTTGAGGAGTACTTCCCTTCATAATTCATTTTAAAATTTAAGCCATAATTAAAATTTGAAAAAAAAAGTGCGAAAGTATCATAAATGATGGCGCTCCTTTTTTCTTATTTATTTATAACTTGTTTTATTTTTTATTTTTTTAAATTTGCATCCAAATTAGTTAGCATATAGTGCAACAATGATTTCAGGAGTAGATTTTTAGTGCCCCTTACCCATTTAGCCCACCCCCCCCCACACAACCCCTCCTGTAACCCTCAGTTTATTCTCCATATTTATGAGTCTCTTCTGTTTTGTCCTCTTTCCTGTTTTTATATTATTTTGGTTTCCCTTCCCTTATGTTCATCTGTTTTATCTCTTAAAGTCCTCATATGAGTCAAGTCATATGACTTTTGTCTTTCTCCGACTAATTTCACTTAGCATAATACCCTCCAGTTCCATCCACGTTGTTGCAAATGGCAAGATTTCATTCTTTTTGATTGCCGAGTAATACTCCATTGTCTGTATATGTGTATATATATACCACGTCTTCTTTAGGCATTCATCCATCGATGGACATTTGGGCTCTTTCCATACTTTGGCTATTGTTGATAGTGCTGCTATAAACATGGGGTGCAGGTGTCCCTTTGAAACAGCACACCTGCTTCCCTTGGATAAGTGCCTAGTAGTGCAATTGCTGGGTCATAGGGTAGTTCTATTTTTAGTTTTTTTGAGGAACCTCAATACTGTTTTCCAGAGTGGCTGCACCACCTTGTATTCCCAGATGGTGCTCTTTAATAGTGTATAATGATGATTTTTCAGATTAGAGTCTATGTATTAAAGCTAAATCAGTGAAAGAATCTGATATAAAATTCAAGGGATGGTGGGTACAAAAAAAGATAATTAACGTAGTTTTAAAAATTAAGAACACTCTAAAGTAATGTAATGGAATTTAGTTGCAATTTGGAATACCCTCTGTCCTGTGTTTCTGTCTCCTTGGTTCTGTACTCTATCTGCCCCAAGTTTGTTAATATTTTCCTGATGATGATTTTTAATGTTTTAAGATGAGGTAAGTCATATCATTTTTTGATAATTCAAAATATCCTAAGTAAATTAAGTTCAGAAAATACTATTTAATTTATTCGCTGGCTTTAATGGTCATATAGGTATGTTTACGTCATTTTCTATTTCTCCCTCCATCCCCTCTCCTTTCTTTTGTATTCTGTGCAAAGGAAAATACTGTTTTGTTTTTTATTTCAGTTCTAGAAAACCTGTGGCCCTGAAGGAAATGTTGGCTGGGTAGGTCTGCCATGACATCATTACTAGACTTTTAAGGCAAGTGTAAAATTAAGTTGTTTTTGAAGCCAGCACTTGCTGTGATGGAAGAGACTCCGGAAGGAGGACTTCCTGCCCTTCCAGGCTTAGGGCCCCTCAGAGTTTCCTCTGAGAGGTACCAAATTAGAATGGGAATGCTTTATTAGAATATTTCATCTTCCTTCTTTTCCCCACTTCTCTCTTGAGTTATACCATTAACATGATGAATTCCTACATGGGAAAAACTAAGTTGGTACCAGGAGACCTTGAATTCTAATCCTGGCTCCTGTTACGAGTGGTGGTACGACACTAGTTAAGACAGATAGGCCACCCTGGGCCCCACTTTCCTTTTTTTTAGAAGTTCAAGCAATTAATTTAGAAAAAAATTTTTTGGGTCCTTTCCATTTCCAAGATGCAGTGATTTTTCTTACCATTTATTGAACTTGATATATTCTCCAGATTTGAAAGGAATGCAAACCTTGGCTAGAAAACAATTCCTGAAGAGGGAGGGTTGAGCAGTGGAAGAGCTGTTGGAGAAATAAGGAAGGTTAATTGGTTGCCATTCTCCTCTTAGGTCCATCTGCTAAGAGGCAGCAGAAGAGCTTCAGACATCCTCCCACGATTCAAAAAGCTGGTTATATTAAGTATGAACATGTGTTTCTGTTAGTAAAAGGATACAATCTCCAGTGTCAGGAAAGATGTGAGTCTACACTATGCAGTTTATCACAGAGAGCCTCGTGCTCCGGTGAGATAAAATGAACTGGAAGGCACAGGACAGTCCTGGAGGCAAGTTGAAACATTCAGAACACCACAGGGGACGCTGAATATCCTGACTCCTCACTGATAAGCTGTAGGCTGTAACCATCTACTTGCATTACTTGTGGAAACTGGAGCTCTTTTTTATGAAATAATTACTGATTTTCTGGAGTGGTTTATGAAAATTGGTCTTATTATCGGCTCATAAATAGGATATTAGACTTAATGAACACATTCTTCAGATTATCTGAGAATAGAAAGAATTTCACCTTTAAAAGTGAGGCAATTTTGCTTCATTTGGAGATAGCAGCACGGAACCACTTGACCTTATAAAGAAAATAAAGAGTTATGTGTCAGATTGAGAGTCTATCACGGTTAAGAACTTTTCCCAGGAGTTGTATTATGGGAAAGAAGATTCAAGCACTTCACTCTTTATTTTCCATTTTTTTTTTCTTTTTGGATCCTATTATCTATCCAAAAACATTTACTTAGTTCCCTATTATTTCAAAGGTCCCCTTTTAAAAACATAAAAAAAATAATGAGATGCTCATCTCATAGCAATGACATCTTTGTATCTAGTAATTAGATGACACAATATGTAAAAACCTGCTATGAATTTAGACCACTTTTAATGGAATTTGATTCATTATGCATACCAATTCTATGCATTTGAAAGAGTGCATATATTATCTGATGATACTCTTCAGACTATAGATAATGTTAAGTGAGCAAAAAGATTGGGTAATCTCTTGTATTGTCTCCAAGGGCCAAAGATAGGAACCAGTCTACTTCTCTGGAATAATGGAACTCAACCAGGTTGGGGAAGGGAAGCCCTGCGATGCAAGTTGGTTAAGCTTTTGCTTCTGTAGTTAGTGTTATGAAAACAGAGTGTATTGAAAGTATGTATGTTCTTGTCCCTCAGACATTCCCCTGCCTTGAGATTTGTGCACTGCTTTGCCATCTTCCTCACCGTCCTTCAATACTTCCTTAGGAGCTGAGAGGTTCCTGCAGTCAGTGGTTTCATGCACAGGGAACATTTAATAAGACAAAACCAAACAGAAACACATAATGCTAGGGGAAATGAGAAAATGGTATGATTAAGAATATTAAAAAAAAAAACCCATACCATAGAGGCACCTGGGTGGCTTGGCTGGTTAATCGTCCGATTCTTGGTTTCGGCTCAGGTCATGATCTCACAGTTCATGAGTTTGAGCCCCACATTGGGCCCTGCACTGGTGGTACCCATCTGTCTCCACAGGACTGCCTGGGTGCCCTTAAAACATGGCAGATGGATTTTCCAGAGTGAGTGATTTAAGAGAGAAGGCAAGAGCATATTGCTTTTAATGATTTAGTCTTGGAAATGACATACTATTATTTTTATGGTATTCTGTTGGTGACATAGACCAACCCTATTACATTGTGGGATGAAACTACCCAAGAATGTATCAGGAGATGGGGATCATTGGAGATACCTTGGTGGATGGTGCCACAATGATCAAATTAGGGATTCAGTGTTATTAATTTAAGAAACAAAGAAGTTTTGGGGCGCCTGGGTGGCTTGGTCGGTTGAGCGTCCGACTTCGGCTCAGGTCATGATCTCACGGTCTGTGAGTTCAAGCCCCGTGTCAGGCTCTGTGCTGACAGCTCAGAGCCTGAAGCCTGTTTCAGATTCTGTGTCTCCCTCTCTCTCTGCCCCTCCCCTGTTCATGCTCTGTCTCTCTCTGTCTCAAAAATAAATAAACATTAAAAAAAAAAAAAAAACAAAGAAGTTTTGTGGGAAAAGTTTGTTCCTGACCACCCCCAGACTGAGATATAGAAGAAATTTATTTCATGGAACTACATAAAGGGGACATTATATGAAATTATAAAAGATGATCTCAACAATCTAAAAGAGCTCTAGTATGAGTTACATATCAATGTTTTTTACGTTACTTCTTACTGGGAACTGAATGATTGTGTCCTCCCAAAATTCATATGTTGAAATTCTAACCCCCAATGTGATGATATTAGGAAATGGATCCTTGAAGAGGTAATTAAGTTTAGATGAGATCATAGGAGTGGGTTCCTCATGACGGGAACTGTGCCCTCATAAGAAGAGTCCGGAGAACTCCCCGCCTCTGAGCCGAGCCAAGGGAGGATACAGCAAGAAGATGGCCATCTGCCAACTGGGAAAAGGGCTCTCACCACACACGGAATCTGCTGACACCTGGATCTTGGATTTCTCAGCCTCGAGAACTGTGAGAAATACATTTCTGGTTTTTCAGTCACCCAGTCTCTGGTATTCTGTTATAGCAACCTGAACTAAGTCACTCTTTAGTGTAAACTAATGGCATTAAAAACAAAGTAACACTAAGTGAAAGCAGTGATATGAGAAATCTATACAATCAGTCAAGACCCAAAGTATTCAAGAGTGTAATACAAAGATAATTTTTAGGAAAACTAAAGTGATGCTTCTCAAATTGGGGTAATTTTATCCTTAAAAGTATACATATCAGTGTTCTGGGGATACATAAAACCAAAGAATTAACATGTCCCATCTTTCTGAAGCATTAAATTTATATAAATATTATAGAGAAAAAATTGTGAATATTTTTTATTAAACATTTTGTCACTTAAATCTACAAGAACAATCAGCAGTTACCTTGTTATGGTTTGTGTGTGTTTGTGTTGTGTATTTTACCAATTTTGTTTTACATGTGTTCGATTTTTGCACATTTTAATATTTTTATATACCAGGAATTACTGGGAAATTTGAACTTTGTATCACTGAAGAAATCTGGTTTATTTTGCCCTTCCCTCCTCCCAGCTGGGTGCATTATGGCTGTGAGTCCTCTTCCTCCCTGTTATCCACCTCTGCCCCTTCCGCTTTGTAGTGCTTAGAACTGGACCATGTGATTTCTCAGTCAGCCTGTGGAAGTCCACACATTAAGTGTTTTGAAGAACAAGATGGCCTCTTTTCAAACCCCTACATACATTTGTGTATTTATTTATTTATTTATTTATTTATGATTTTAATTATAGAAAATAATTTTCTTACAAATCAGCCCAACTTCCTAACACAATTTCCCATAACCAAATGTAACCCTTAATATTACTTCCTGTGGCAGTGAGTTAGGTCCCTTGTAATAAAAATATACCTGAAATTCTGCTTTATTTATCTATTTATTTATTTATCAAAAACAATTTTTTTTAATGTTTTTATTTTATTTTTGAGAGAGAGAGAGAGAGACAGTGAGAGCAGGGGAGGGGCAGAGAGAGATAGAGACAGAAACTGAAGCAGGCTCCAGGCTCTGAGCTGTCAGTGCAGAGCCCAACATGGGGCTTGAACTCACAGACTGCAAGATCATGACCTGAGCTGAAGTTGGATGCCCAACCAACCGAGCCACCCAGGCACCCCTGAAATTCTGCTTTAAAATGACTGCAATGCCTGTCTTCATCTTCTTAAAAATGTAATATTTAAAATTGTATTTTCAATTAGGGCCACACATTGCTGGCGGCAAATGAAAAATTTGATGATTAAGCTTAAAACCTATGAATATGTAAACTGTTCATACTCAAATAGAGAAAATAATGGAAATGATCAAAGCTTGTGAGGAAGTGGCATTTTCATTAAAGACTCCCTTGTTGGCAGGAAAAAAAAGAGTTAGCCTTACTCCAGTCATAGGTTGTGAGTCAGCAACAGTAAGAAGCAGCAGTTAATCAAAAAAGGTAGAACACACTCAGATGTTAGGTTTTGTGTGATACAAAATTACTCTTAGGGGCTGAACAGTACAACAGCTCATTTGATCCCAGCCCAAAGCTAGTCACACAGGCTTATCTACCTGCAAGTGTCTCAGGAAATGTGGAGGAGCCCAAGTTTATTTGGTGAGTAGTATATGTCTCTGCCATAGATGCATCTCTAAGCATGAGTCTTACTATTACAGAGATACAAAATAGCTTGAACCTTAGTATGACTTATAGGGGTAAATTCTGAGTACATACCACCACCCGTTTTTCAGTGACTTTTAAAAACTGAAGAAAGAAAATAATTAAAGAAGGTAAACAAAAACAAAATTTTAAATAAATTTCAGAATTATTGTGGACAATGAAGCTATTGAGTAGGAGAAAATTTGGTGAAGATTTGGCATTATAGATTTGGTGAAAATGTTTGGCCCCCCAAATTGGTATTCGAGCTGAAATAATGGAACTATCCCATCAAAAAACACATTCTGGGGGCGCCTGGGTGGCTCAGTCGGCTAAGCGTCCAACTTCAGCTCAGGTCACGATCTCACAGTTCGTGGGTTCGAGCCCCGCGTCGGGCTCTGTGCTGACCGCTCAGAGCCTGGAGCCTGTTTCAGATTCTGTGTCTCCCTCTCTCTCTGACCCTCCCCCGTTCATGCTCTATCTCTCTCTGTCTCAAAAATAAATAAACATTTAAAAAAATTAAAAAAAAACCACATTCTGACATGCTCAAAACATGTACTCAAACAAATATAATGATATGTTGAAGACAAATTATTGATCTAGCTTTTCATTTGTTTTTCTTTACTATTGTTGACAATGAGAATATTTGTGGAGTCATCTTTATTTGCCAAGGGCAAACAAAAATATTTTCGACAAGATATGTGAATTTTAAGTGAACAGAGTAGCAACTGAAAAAAATGAATAAATGGGCATCACATATAAAACTGCAGGAGTGCTTATCTCCTGAATTTATTAACTAATCCTGCATCATTTGCTAAGAACATTTCATCTGAAAAAAATTTGCCTCTTTACTTAGCATGTTTAACAGAATGGTAAAAATAACAGGCTGTGAACTTTCCAAAATAAAAAACAATAGCATTGCTTCAATGAAAAATGATTTTTGAGGGTATGTGAAGGAAGTTGATCTTGAGGATCATGAACCATTGGAGACTTTTAAATTTACACGTGATAAAAATTATAGATTTAAGGATAAATCTCACTTTCTTCATTAAAACCATCTTTTGACAAGTAATCCCAAGACTGTAAAGGATACTGACCCTGGATTAAGGAGCCTATCAGTCTTTCCTATGTCACTAGTGATGTGTTCCTGTAGAATGCCTGACATTAGCCCGAATTTCTGCTTGCACCTTATTATATTTGTGACTACATTTTGAGTGTCTCCCCTTAATGATTTCCCTTCATATCTTGTGATGGAGTAGAAACAAACAAACATCTTTTCAGTCTCTATTCACATATTTATGGGATTCTGGGGTCTCCAAAATATTGTCACCTCAGGAGAGAAGAGAAAATTGACAAGAAATTAAAAATGTGTTTGGTAGGAGTTTGCTTCAATCCAATTTTATAAAATCAATGCATTCACTGCTATAGCATTTTGTCCATTTACCACAAGACACGCCTTTACTCACTTCTTCCCCCACCCCCAGCAACTAATTTAAAACATTGTTTCTATACACAAACATACATGTTTTGAAGTAGGATGCAAGAGTTCTACCAGCATCTAGAGGTTCTACTAGTTTTTATCCTCCTAGTCTGCAATCAGGCGATTAAGACTGTCAGATCTGCATTGTTCTTTAATTTTTATTTTTGAGAGAGAGAAAGAGAGATAGCATGAGTGGCAGAGGGGTAGAGAGAGATGGAGACAGAATCTGAAGCAGGCTCCAGGCTCCGAGCTGTTAGTACAGAGCCCAGCGTGGGGTTTGAACTCACAATCTGTGAGTCATGACCTGAGCTGAAGTTGGACGCTTAACCAACTGAGCCACCCAGGTTCCCCAAGATCTGCAGTGTTTTTTGAAGGTTTTCCTGCCTAGTCCTGCTTCATTCCCTTTAAATTTTGCAGACATCAACCTCTAATAAACCTCTTGCCCTCCTAATATTGCCTTGGTGTCTGTCTACTCAGGCACCTGAAGTAATGTAGTAAGGCACCAGCTGTGAAGCCTGCGGATTGGATCATTCATCAATTGGCTGGCAATAGCAGCCCCATTCCAGGTGGTATACAAGGCAAAGATAGTTTATGTACAAGATGGCAGCCAAACTGCTAACACTTCCACCAGTGGTGATTTAGGAAAATGTTCTGGTGGAGGAGAGCATCTTCGATGGTGCAATTATTCAGGTTTTTGGAAAGTTGCCAGGTAGTGGGTGGACAATGCATACAAAGATATGAAACTGGTTGGCTATTAAGTTGCGCTGATGCCCCAACAACAGAGGGATAATGGAATGTTGAGGGCATTTAACAAAGAATTGAAAACTAAGTGTGAAGGTCATAGGACCTCCTTGGTAACTCCTACAGTCCATTGTTTCCTAAATTAACAGAGCAGAGATTATAAAAACCATACTTGGGACTTAAAAGTTTGAATCACCAAGCTACAAAGATGAATTGACCACTCAGCTAAGGTAGGACTGCTGTGCTAAGGTTGGGGCTGTTGTTGGGAAGCTTGGGTCCCTGACGATTTGTGTGGATAACCTCAACGACTTTGAATCCCCAGACTCCTCTCAACCCTCAGAGCTAGCACATTTGGCCCTCTCTATTAAAAGCTAGTACACAGGGCACCTGGCTGGCTCAACTGGTAGAGCACAGGACTCTTGATCTCAGGGTTGTGAGTTGAGCCCCACATTGGGTGTAGAGATTACTTAAAAATAAAATCTTAAAAAAAAAGTTAGCACTCCAATCTCCTATTCCCCATAGCCTCTCCTCTGCAAGGCAAAAGTTTCCCTCAAGATCTGCCCTTGTTTACTCTCCTGGCTTTCAGGCCAGTAACCAAGATTAAATCACAGTATAGCCAGTCCAATGACATACTAGACATGATGTGGGAAGAAAGAGATCATACCACAAAGGAACTGCAGGAATTAGTCAACATGTACTCTCAGGACCCAGGAAAATTTCTTGATCAAAATGGCTAAAATTTACGGGTCACCTGGGTGGCTCAGTCAGTTAAGCGTCTGATTCTTGATCTCAGCTCCTGTCTTGATCTCAGGGTCATGACTTCAAGCTCTGCACTGGGCTTCCCGTTGGGCTTGAAGCCTACTCAAAAAAAAAAAAAAAGGCTAAAATTTAAAACTAGATAAGGAAGATATTGCTAGGGTGACTCCAAGAAGATTGAAGAAGGCAAGGGCCCATGCTGAATGAAATTGAAATGCCTGAATTCTACAGCTAATGGTGGAGGAAGGGATTAAAAGGCTTAGAGATTAGGCATGCCAAAATGTTTATATTGTATGCTGCTAGAAAAACCAACTGGGAATTACAGTCCAAGACCCAGAGGGTCACCCTATTTAACAAGGCCATCATAAATGTACAGGTGAGAGGAGCATCACTAATAAGGTCAGTGGTGACTCTCCTTTGCAGGCTGTGACTAATGATAAGAGTGGTTGCCACATAGCTTGGCTCATGGTGGCAATGGGAACAATAGGGCCTCAAAGCTGTAGAGCCCTGGGGGTAATGATCATCTGCTGCAAACCAGGGAATTCAAATTATTATAATGTCCAGAGAGGCTGGAATGACAGCTGTCTTGCTCAGTTTGGGCTGCTGTAACAAACACCATACAGTGGTTGGCTTAAACAACAGAAATTTATTTCTCACAGTTCTGGAGGCTAGAAATCAGCAATCAGGGTGCCAGAATGGGTTGTGGTTTCTGGTGAGGGCCCTTTTTCTGGTTTGCATACAGCCTTTTTGTTGTATCCTCACGTGGAAGGGAGAGGAAGAAGCTCTGGTCCCCCTTTCTTCTTAAAAGGACATTAATCCCATCATGGGGATTCATCTAAACCCAATTACCTCCCAAAGTCTCCACCAGATACCATCACTTTGGGTTTTAAGGCTTTCAACATATGGCTTTGGTGGGAGGGGACACAAACATTCAATTCATAGTAACAGGCTTGAGCTACAAAGAATTGTAGAGATGGTTAATACAGCATGGTATCCCTAGGGACAAAATAGATGAGTTGACAATGAGGGTGTTGTTTAATACATGTGATCAAAAGAGAGTGGCAATGGATGAACAGGAGGCTGAGTTATCTTCCACTAAAAAGTAATGATCAAAGGTGACATATAACTCTATTTATATGAAATGTCTACTATAGGCAAATTCATAGAGGTAGAAAGTAGATTAGGGGTTGTCCAGGCTGGTGGAGTGGGGGGTGGTGGAGAATAGTCCCTATTACTCAATGAGTACAGGGTTTCTTTTTAGAGGTTTGAAAATATTTTGGAATTAGATAGTGGTGGTAGTTGTACAACATTGTGAATATGTTAAAAATCACTTAATTGTACACTCAAATGGTTTAAACAATGAATTTTATGCTACTTGGATTTTATCTCAGTGAAAAAAAAGAAAGAGACTCTCTTGTCCAGACATGAGTCAATTTTCAGGTCCAGGATCCACTGACTGAAAAGTGGTCAGATCCTAACAGGAAGGACCCTGAAGTACCACAGGAAGTATATCCTGTGATCATAGTCTGAGTCCTTGCCTAAAGGGATCTATGGCCATTTACTGAGGTGACTGTTCATTGAGGAAGAGGGACTATCCAAACATTTTGAAGACCACTGCACACCATAGGTAGTAAGACCCTTATGACCTAGTTTAATCTTAATTTTTTCCTCCAGGACCCATCTCCAACTATAGTCATACTAGAAGTTATGGCTTCAACATATGAATTTTGTGGGGCCCCATTCAATCCATAACACCTGCTATTATAGTAAGGGCACAGGAGGGCTGGGTAATAAATGGAATCCTGGCCAAAGCCTGGCTTCCTATGGGTCCATTAAACTGCAGACCTACCTTGTGTTCATTTTTATTTTTTTGAATTGGGAACGATATTCTTGGTTATGTCAAGTATGTCATAGTAACATACTGTGTCCTTGGTTTGTGAGGTAAGAACTCTCATACTGGGAAAAGCAAGTGGAAACCTTTTAAATTTCCCACCCTTATGTCCAGCCAGAATAGTAAATTGAAAACAATGTTGCATCCCAGGAAAGACAGAAGAGATTAGTACCTCACTTAAGTATCTAAAGGATGCACATATGATGATCCTGTAGGTCTCCATTTAATCCACCAGTTTGGCCTCTGCAGAAAACAGATTTATCCTGGAAAATAACTACAGACTACCTCAAGCAGTAGTCTGACTTCATAAGTCATGCTGGCTGTAGTATTTTTGCTAGAACAGATGAATATGACCGCATGTACATCATGTGTATCCGTTTATTTGGCGAATAAATTCTTTTTCATCTCAGTGAGGAAAGAGGATCATATATGCTCATATGAAATGTATAACAAAACAACTTCAGGGCTCAGGGCTGTACTAATTCTTCTATTCCCTGTCATAAGGTAGTCAATAGAAATCCAAATCGTCTAGCATCCCACATAACTTCACATTCAGCTGTTGCATCAATGACATTATGCTGATTGACCAGGATAAATAAGAAGTTGCTAGCATGCTGAAGGTATTCATAACACATATACACTCTGAGATCCCTATCATGATTCACATTAATACAAATTTTAGGGATCTAGTTGTCAGGGGCATCCCAAGAAACTTCCACCAAAGTAAAGACATATGGCTTCATCTTACAACCCTCAGTGTGAAGAAGGAGACAATGCCTGACAGGACTGACTGATTTATTTATTTATTTATTTATTTATTTATTTATTTATTTATTTATGAGAGGCAGCATGAGCAGGGGTGGGCAAAGGGAGAGGAAGAGAGAATCTTAAGCAGGCTCCGCACCCAGTGTGGAGCTGGACACAGGGCTTGATCTCATGACTGTGAGATCATGACCTGAGCCAAAATCAAGAGTCAGAGGCTTAACCAACTGAGCCACCCAGGCACCCCTTGAAAATACTGTTCTATCCAGGGAAAGAATATGCACAGGCTCATGAGCAATGGTGAATGGGCTGGCACACTGGTCTGGAAAGAAAAAAAAAACACTGGAAGATCAGAGAAAAGAAAGTTAGGAGTAGAGAGATGTGGATGGATGTAATGAGAATAGTTATGAAGTGTGAAAATTTCTGAACCACACCCACAAGAAAGCATTCACTTTAGAAGAAGCCCTGAATATAGTTGGGTGTGCTGGCCAAACTTTCTCATCAGCCATTTGAAACTGAATGATGACACAAATGAAATTGTCATGGTGGCAGAGAGATGGAATCTCTCTTATGGGCCTGATAGCTCTGCTTACCAAAGCTGCTAGATATTATTGCCTTCGAATATCCAAACTGCCAAGCAACAGAGAACAATCCATGCTGAGCTCCTGATATCATTCTATTCCTTGATGGGCCAATCAACCAATTGGTGGCAAGTTGACTATATGGGGCTTCTTTCATTCTAGAAGGTCCTCATGAGAATAGACACTTAATGTTCAAATGCAATATTCTGTAAGATTGAAGCATCGTCTTGCCTGATGCTGAATGTACATATGATTTAGAGGCCCTCCATTGGACACTGTGTTCCCAATAAGAAGTATACATGGGCCCAGGAACTGAGGACCAAGGGATTGAGATAGGACTAAGCCTCACTTATCAATATTCATAATGATCCATTGGAGGAAATAGCACTTCCTATCCCTGCAACTGTGGGATAGAGGTCCTGATCCCTAAAGGGGCGCACTCTCCAGAAGACACAGCTATAATCTCACTGAACTGCAAGATATGGATATTGCCTATGCAATTTAGACATTTTCTACCTAGGAATCCGCAGGTGGAAGAGAAGTATTCATCTTCGCAGGGGTAATTATCTCTGATCAGTAGGATACTGTTATATCATGGGGAACAATGTGGGAAGAACAATGTGGAACTCAAGTGATCCATTTGGGTACTTCTTGCTTCTCTCTTGCCAAGTTGGATCTGTGACTGGAGAAGTACAACAACCATAGCCTGAAAGCGAATGGTTGCCTGGGGCTCAGACCCCTCAGTAATGAAGGTGGTAGATCACACAATGGTAAGCCATGGAGACCTGCAGGGATGACAGCTGAGGGTGAGAGGGAATGGAGGAGGTTAGAGGGTGAGTGCCCATCACAGTCTAACGATCATTTCTAAGAATGGGGCTATAGTTTTTCCCACTAACCTCCTTCTACTAATTTTCTCCCTTAGCAGGAGAGGAGAGGCTGCTGCCTAAATGAGTGTGAAACAATGGATCTATTTGGTGCAAGGGATGGACTGTGGCAGCCTTGAGGTGTGCCACTTAGATGTCCCTTTAAGAAAGAAGCTGCCATTCACCTGTGAGGTGTGCAGTTAGCCGACAGCCTCCACTGTAGCACCTTCAGAATCTCTTGCAGCATTTGAGACAAAGCTGCACTCTTTAGCCTATGACTAGGTACATGGAGATATTGAGGTCTGGTTTTTTTTTCCCTGCCTACTTCTGTTGGGCAATCTCTGCCTTCAAGTTTCTCATTGGATTGGATGAGACTTATTAGATCTGTATCTTGTGTAGTTGTTCCACAGTTCTTGGACATTCTGTTCTGGTTTTTTTTTTCCCCTCAGTCTCTTTTCTCTTTGCATTTTAGTTTTGGAGGTTTCAGTTGAGATATCCTCAAGCTTAGACGTTCTTTTCTTTGGTATGTCCAGTTTACTAATAAACACAAAAAGGAATTCTTCTTTTCTGTTATGGAGTTTTTGATCTTTAGCATTTCTTTTTGGTTCTTTCTTAGAATTTCCATCTCTCTGCTTATATTGCCTGTGTGTTATTGCATTCTTGCACGTTATCTACTTCATCCATTAGAGCCCTTAGCATACTCATCATAGTTGTTTTAAATTCCCAGCCTGACAATTCCAACATCCTGCCATATCTGAGTCTGGTTCTAATGCCTGCTCTTTCTCTTCAAATTGTGTTTTTTTTGCTTTTTAGTATGCCTTGTAATTTTTTCCTTTGATATCTGGACGTGATATACTGGGCAGAAGGAACTTCTATAAATAGGCCTTTAGTAATGTGGTGGTAGGTGTGGGTGGGGAGGGGGAGTTTTACAGTCCTATGAGTAGGTCTTAGTCTTTGAGCCTGTGCCTCTGGGCTGTGAACTTCACACATACTTCTTAGTCACCCCCACTTCCTTCTATTCTTTAGGGGGGACAAATTGGCTAGAGTGGGCTGCAGTTGGGTAATTCTCTTCTCCCAGGCCAGTTAGGCTTTCTTAAGACCCTAGCAGGTTAGTCTCTACTTAAATAGTTTCTCCTGAGGGCAGATCTTGTCAAGAAGAACATGATGCTCTTGCACATTCCAAAAGATTTCTTTTTTCCTTCCCACTGCCGGAAGTGCATGGGGACTTTTCTCTGACATTCACTTTGAGAAACTGGTGGAACTCTAGGAGCTAAAACTTACAAAAGTGTGCCTCTCTGCCCCACCCTGTGATGAGGTCTTCCTGGAGATTTTAACTCTCAGAATGGTCTATACTGAACTTCCAGTAATTGTCAATTACAGTGTCACTTTGCCTACTCCAGCCACTCGTTCCCAAGGAGGTTTCTGATTACGGGTTTTTGGTCCACTAAATTGTGATTCTCTATATTCCCTTGTTGGTCTCTCCACTTTAGGGACAGTGATTTACCCTTGACCTCATTTATCTTCAACTCTCTGAGGAGAGTTGTTGATTTTTCAGTTTATTCAGTTTTTGACTTGTTAGTATGAAGTGGTGACTTCTAAGCTTCTTACGTCCCGGACTGGAAAGTGGAAGCGCTAACTTTTAAAATCATAAATAGCGCTTGCATTTTTAATCAAATGCTTTTCTTGCACCTATTGAAATTATCATGGATTTTGTCTTTTAATATGCTAGCTGGCTTAATTACATAATTGGTTTTCTAATGTTAAACTAATATCATATTTCTGGAATTAAAAAAAAATTAAAGGGGTGCCTGGGTGGCTCAGTAGGGTAAGCATCCGACTTTGGCTCAGGTCATGATCTTACCGCTCATGAGTTTGAGCCTCGTGTCTGGCTCTGTGCTGACAGCTCAGAGCCTGGAGCTTGCTTCGGATTCTGCGTCTCCCTCTCTCTCTGCCCCTCCCCTGCTCACACTCTGTCTCTCAAAAATAAATAAATATTAAAAAAATTTATTTTTTAATGTTATATCTATTTTTGGAAGGGGGGGGGATGAGCAGAGAGAGAGGGAGACAGAGAATCCGAAGCAGGTTCTGCACTATCAGTGCAAAGCCAAACACGGAGCTCAAACCCACAAACCATGAGATCATGACCTGAGCCAAAGTCAGATGCTCAACTGACTGAGCCACCCAGGTGCCCCTTAAATTTTTTATTTTTCAAGTAATCTACACCCAACGTGAGGCTTGAACTCACGACCCTGAGATCAAGAGTCACTTGCTCTACCAACTGAGGTAGCCAGGCACTCCCAGGTCATTTTTCACACAGTTAATAAAGTGATTATAAAATAAGAATCAGGTCATGTTACTCTCTGTTCAAACTGAACCTTCGCATTGTACTTAGAATAAAACTCAAATTCTTTCTGTGGCTTCCAATATCTGGCCTTGCCTCTTTTTCCAACATCATTTTCTGTCACTCTCCTTTTATTTTTTTATTTAATTATTTTTAAAGTTTTTTTTATTTTGAGAGAGATGAAGACAGCACATGAGGGAGGGGCAGAGACAGAGGGAGAGGGAGAATCCCAAGCAGGCTCCACACTGCCAGTGCAGAGGTGACATGGGGTTCGAACTCAGGAAACCAAGAGATCATGACCTGAGTTGAAACCAAGAGTCAAACGCTTAACTGACTGAGCCAGTCAGGTGCCCCTCTATTATTTTCCTTTTAATTCGTATTGAACTTTTTCGATTTCTCCACTACATCGTGCTTATTCCTGCCTCAATGTTCTTGCCTTTGGACATATGCTTTTCCTTTAAATCTTCCAGTGGCAGACTATTGCTTATCTAGGCCTCTGTTCAACTGTCACCTGCTTTGAAACATCTTCTCCATTGACTCCTCTCTCAGGTTTCTTCTGTTATGTGTTCTCTAGTTGCTTTTTTTAAAGCTACGTTTTCTTCATAGCACTATGGCTCTTTGGTATTATTTTATCCATGAGTTTACTAGGCATTTATTATTTATCTTCTTAATTAGCATATAAACACCAAGAACTGAGTGATCTTGTTTGCCTTCTTCTCTGCTGTGTCCCCAACACCTAGAACAGTGTCTGAAACATAGCTGACTTTGATTGATATTTGCTAAATAAATACATGAATGAGGTGATATAATCCTCTAAAGTAATAGCAACCTTCTTGGAAGCTAGTCAACAGGGTCTTTTTTTTTTTATTTTTAAATTTTATTTAAATCCAAGTCAGTTAACATTTAGGGGAGTAATGATTTCAGAAGTAGAATTTAGTGATTCATCACTTGCATGTAGCACCCA
This sequence comes from Panthera pardus, assembly GCF_024362965.1. Lineage (NCBI taxonomy): Eukaryota > Metazoa > Chordata > Mammalia > Carnivora > Felidae > Panthera > Panthera pardus. Next base: position 86,970,273 of record NW_026526721.1, read on the forward strand.
GTGCCCATCACAACAAGTGCCCTCCTTCTTGCCCATCACCCTTTTAGCCCAGCCCCCCATCCAACACTCCTCCAGCAACCCAAGTTTGTTCTCTGTATTTAAGAGTCTCTTATGGATTTGCCTCCCTCTCTCTTTTTATCTTATTTTTCCTTCCCTTCCATGTTCATCTATAGCAGGGTCTTTTCTATTCATACTATGGATATGTTTTCATTACCTGTGGTGATTGTTTTCCAGACCCCTGCTTGTTAAGCAAAGGGAGGGTGATGTCCTCCTTGAAAATAAGAACTAATTTGATAGTGAAGACCAGGGACAGGTTATAGCAAACCATAAATAGTTCCATCAACTTTGAGTGCCCTTTCCTTTCAAATGCAACTTGTGAGGCACACTGACTGATGTTAAAGAACACTAGCACTGGAACAGTTCATTGGGACCTCGTCAGGTGTGCCTACCATTCTTTAATAGCTTGAAACATACTAATGGAAGATGGTGCTATTTGATAGATTAAAAAAAAAAAAAACTAACGGTTAGGGGCACCTGGGTGGCTCAGTTCGTTGAACCTCTGACTCTTGATTTTGGCTTCAAGGTCATGATCCTGGGGTCATGGGATTTAGCTCCACTTTGAGCTCCACTCTGAGTGTGGAGCCTGCTTAGGATTCTCTCTCTCTCTCTCTCTCTCTCTCTCTCTCTCCCTCCCTCTGTCTTCCTGCCCCTCTCCTCTGCTCTTGCTCTTTCTCTTAAAAAAAAAAAGCTAACAGTTAAACTGAAAGGAATTCTACATTTTTATCACATATATGTATAGGCTTATAAAATTTTATATTTGGATATGCGTTCAGACATCTAATCCAAAGCATTTATTACGCATATAAGGAAGATGATACTCAAAGCTATTAAGTGATTTACCCACAGTCACTTAGAAAAAGGGTGTCACAACTGAGACAATTACCTAGGTTTCTTCCAGTTCTTTCCTTTGGCGCTAATGTCTTTCACTGTAGTCATCACCAATTGACAGTTGAAGTAGCTAGTACTTCCAGCAATATCCCCTCTTTCTGGCCAGAGATGTTGGATTCAGGGTGGACATTTGACCCACTCCAGTCCAAATAAACTCTGTTTCAAGAGTTTGTTTGATTGTTTATTTATTTACAAGTTTTATTTAAATCCAAGTTCATTAACATATAGCGTAATAAGGATTCAGGAGTAGAATTTAGTCATCCCAACTAGTGCCCTCCTTAATGCTGTTTTCAAGGGTTTTAAAATTTGGAACAAAAACAAAAAGGCCTGAGATTCAGTCTTCTCTCATGGTGGAAGTCTTAAGCTGTAATGTTTTGGAGCTATTAGCATCCAGGCCTTCTACCTGTGAGAAACAAAACTGCAGTGAAACAGCCTGAATCCCATTAGCCTTAGGGGAGAAACAGATCCTAGAGAGAGATTCCTGGCAGCATCTGAGTCCTTGTTTCTAGGAGCCCAGCTGCCTTTCCCATAGTTGTACTACTACGAAATCTGAGATCCTTCCATTCCTTCTCAGTTTTAGTTGTTTTCTGTCATTGCCACCAAGAAGTACATGTATTAAACAGCTATAATTTTTATAGCAATATTCTAAGTTCCCAAGAAGAGGCAAATTAAGGAGAGGCCTCTGCTATGTGTCAGATATTAGACATACGTTATTATTATTTTTTTTATCCTAACAATCCTGTGAAGCTGGTCTGATTTTCTCCACATTTCATATGAGGGAACTGAGGTTCAGAAAGAATCTATGTTAGGTTAGAAGGCTAGTGAGTAACTGCATTAGAATTTGAATTCAGATGATCAAATTCCAAAGCCTGTGCTCCTTCCAATGAGTCAGATCATCTTAAATTCTGTGCTTTCAGTTTTGCTAATCAAAGTGTGGTATTGAGACTACTAGTATTGAGACTACTAGACTACAGTGAGAGACTGTGTTGGCATCACCAGTGAGCTTGTTAGAAATGCCGAATCTCAGTCCTTACCTCAGACATACTGAGACATTATCTGCATTTTAGCAAGATCTTCAGGTGACTTATGTACATATGAGTTTGAGAAGCTCTGAATGGAAACCAAGACTTTGGGGGCCAAGAGACCTAAGCGAAACAACTTTAAACTATAATCCAAAATTTCAGAATCATTTCTCTCATCTACAAAATGGATAAATTAATACCTACCTCAATGGAGTTATTGTAAGGATCATAAAGCCACCAGTACAGTGTCTGATATGGTAGAATCTTATTTCACATTAGTGTCCTTCCTTTCCAACATTAAATAATTGTATGATTCTTGCCATTATTGGATGTCACTGATAAGCACATACACAAAATGGTACAGAAAAGAATATGTGGATGCATAATGGTTTCTCCCAAACAGAGTAGTGACTGCAAGGGTGAAGGGTCAAGAAAAAGTATGGTTTGGCTTTCTTTTTCATAATGGATACACAAAATTGAGTTCACATTAGTAGTATCAATGACAGAGAAACAGAGGGAAACTAACTGGTCTGAATAAGAAACACATATTTTTTGAATAAGAATTAACTCTAGTATTTTTTAGAATTGGCAGAGAAGTTATGATTGTGAAGGGAGCAAGGTATACGGCCAGGGAAGAAATATGGAGTTTTTAGGAAAATAGCCAATTATTTCTGCTGCCTGTAGATCTTAAGACCAAAACTGGATAATCTGAAATCTCACAGGATAGAGAAAAGAAATATGATTGCCATTATATTAAAAGTACTCATTTTTGTCTCTTGTATGTTGATAGATTTGCTCACAAGGCAGAGTATATGATTCTAGTGATAATATAAGAAGATAATAAAGTTACTTAAATCCTTGAGCATAATACAAGGCTTTGGTAATTTTTCTATATGTCAGCAATAATTACTTAAAAGAAAGTAGATTTCATTCAGTAAAACAAAATGTATATTTTACTTATTTGAATAATTATAATAATATGTCGAATATTGTACCTATGATGAAAAAAAAATCACAAAATCTTAGCGAAGGACATACAAGTCTTGAATCATTACAGAATGGTTAGGAAGATAATGCTATAAAATTTTAACTTCTCCCCAAATTAATAATTAATTAATTAATTAATGCAATTTGGATTAAAATCCCAATGAGGTTTTTCTTGGGCAATTTGACAATGTGATTATAACATTAACCAGGAAGTACAAACAGCAAAGAATAGGCAAGAAAACAAGAACAAAAAAGAGTAGTGAGATATATATTTTTATTTTTATTGAAGTAATATATATATACAGTTTAAATTTTTTTAATGGGGATGCTTATATTAGTTATCTTTGCTTAACACATTAACCAATTTTAGCAGCTTAAAATAGCATTCATTATCTTACATAATGTGATTATTTATTTATTTGAAAGAATTTTTTTTAACACTTATTCATTTTTTGAGAGATGGAGACAGACACAGATATGAGCAGGGGAGGGACAGAGAGAGAGGGAGACACAGAATCTGAAGCAGGCTCCAGGCTCTGAGCTGTCAGCACAGAGCCGACACGGGAGCTCAGGCCCACAAACCACAAGATCATGACCTGAGCCGAAGTCAGACGCTCAACTGATTGAGCCACCCAGGCGCCCCTGTGATTGTTTATTTTATGTGTCAACTTGACTGGATCATGAGATCTCTACGTATCTGGTAGACATTATTTCAGGGTGTTTCTGAGGGTGTTTCTGGAAGAGATTAGCATTGGAATCAGTAGACTGAGTAAAGTGAATTGCCTTCCCCAATGTGGGTGGGCATTACGCACTGTATTGAGGACTGAATAGAAGAGAAAGATGGAGGAAGAAGAATTTACTCTCTCTCTTCCTGACCGCTTGAGCTGGAGTATCAGTCTTCTCTTGACCTTTGATGCTCCTAGTTCTATAGAGATGTCTTCCTCCCAGAGGGAGATGTTAATCTGCAGGTTAAAGACTTTTAACTGACCCCCCTCCCCACACCCCCCAAGTCTCTTTCCCTGTCCCTGTTTTGCTGCGTAATTTAAGCTTGAAGAAATCAGGTAATTTGTTCTATGTCTAGATTTTATTGAATGCATCCCCATAGTGCAGTTTAACATGTTTCTCTGCCCTGTTATGTCTTGCTAGCTGGCAGTTGAATCTACAGGTTCGATCAGGAGCTGGAGGATGGTGATTTAAGATACCTTTTCAGTGTCCGACTTCAGAGCTCACTCTTCCCTTCTCCTCATGTAGTATCACCAGGCTGCTGGCTTACTTTCTGAGATCTCCTGGCTCTTTTCCCTCTTCAAGTCTGGATCTCCTCTCTCCTATTTCTGTCACCTGCAGCGTTTGGATTCTATTCCCAGCACTTTCTCCTCAGTTGGGGAAATGGAGTTAGGGTTAGTTAGCTCTGAGAGTTTATGGGCCCTGATGTGCTCCAGTCCCTTCTGAACTCATCACGTACCCATTGCATGCACCTGCTTCTGGACTATGCATGGCTCTTCTCCATTTCAGCTGCTGTCCTCAAATTGGCCCACTGAGCTTTCCGGTGCATCCCTGTCAGCTTGATTGGTATTCTCAGTCTGTCTCATGTCCCTGCTGTTTTTCTCTGCTTTCTCTTGCTAATACCACACAGCTCTGTAGCTATTGGTGGTTTGTCTCTGTTGTTACTTATATTTTGAGGTGGTGGGGATACTTTGTGGTAGTAGTTGTCCAAAGACTTTTGGGCTTGCTACTTACTTTGTCTACTTTTTTAATCGGGGGAATTTAGGGAGGTTAAAAACTCATGCCAGTGATGTTGCCATTTTCCCACTATTTCTTCACACTTTATTTTTAAGTAAAAAATGTTAAAATGTTATTAAAATTCCTGAGAGATTATGTTGCTTGATTTGAGTACAACAAAAGTTGTACTGCTTTGATTATAAAGGATGGATTGTGTTGAAAAGCAGAGGTTAGTGTCAGAGACAAATAATTTTGGAGGCTTTCTCTGATAATTTAAAGAAGGAAGTAGGTCTGGAAGACATAATGTGTTATGGCCTGGGCATGAGAGTAAAGGATGTGGTCTCAAAAGATGACGGAAATTTATATTCCAAAGGGGGTCTGAACTGACAAATTGCATCAGTCCATGGAGAGGAATGAGTGTTTCTCCTTTTTTTGATTTTGAGTATAACATGAAGACTTCTGGCTTAGATTCCCCATAGGCTCACACCATGACACCAAAAGTGTGTTAGAGCCGTCTTCTTGGTAAATAAACTAATGAAAAGTGTAGATTTTATCATATGGGATCTAACAGAATGAAAAATCATTATCCTTATTTTAATATGGAAGTTTCCTCTTGATAAATTGAGAGTTTCCCACATAATAGTTATACCAAAGAGACAACATTCCTATGAAGTATAATTGTCAAGCACTATAATCCCCATTACAGAGGAAGGAAACAGAAATACCTCATTCGTTAGTTTATTCATTCATCCATTTATCCAATTGAGCATGGTGATACAAACATACTAGTTATGTTAAATCAAGTAATAAAACTCAAGAGTGCAAAAAAAATTAAAAGAAAATTGTCTCAACGTTGAGATCTCGCTCTTCCTAAGGCCAGAAAACTTCACTTGGTCAATTCCACCTGCACTTCTGTTACTCACAAATCTCTTCTGTCCCCACATAATTTCTGGCTAAAATGTAATCACTTTAGAATGATCTGATTCCCCTTGTTCTTCTCAGGGTAGCAACTAAACTCTTTGGGATGGAGTGCATAGGGAGGGGGTAAGAAGAGATATCTGATTTCAGATGTGAACATCCTTGCCTTTGACCTCAGAAGCTGATGTCCACGTTTCCATTGCTTTTGGATCACTGATCTATGCACTTAGCTGTGTCCTTAATTTTGACCTCTAGGCCGTTCAACCCTTTGTAGTCCTCCCAGCCTCTTTGAAGGGTCTTTATTGCCATAGATACTAAAGAACAGGTTTGAGGGCTTTCCTCTGGCTCTTCATACACAAATCCTTCATGCCAACATGCTGCTGTCTGTTGGCTTATTAAAGAAAACCCCCAGGACCTTGGTTGTTTTCCTGATCGCTGTGCTAGTAATAGAACTCAGATATTTTCTGTCTTCAGATCTTAGGAACATATCTCGGGGTTCTGTTATTTTTAACTCCATAGTTTCTTTTAGGCTAATCTTGACTGTGAAGACGAGGCACAAGTCCCTTCTTGGGAGATACACACTAATACCTCTAGGATGAGAAAATTGGTTCCTCTTTGCGGCAGACTGCATTACTGTTTATAATTAAACCACCACCTATCACTGCCCTGTAAGATTGTATTTCATGCCTATTGACATGTGATTTGCCTCTGGAAGCTGTCAACTTCTCCAGTGACTTGGGGTTTGGATCTATGAAAGGTTTTGGCCAATAGGATTTGAGTGGACATGTCATGATACATTGGAGAAGCAGCTTTAAGAAGTCTCATGTGTTTCCACCAGCCCTCTGGCTCTTCCCATATGCTGTGAGAATTGCCAAGTCCCAAATAGGGGCTGCTTCTTCAGCCTGGGACCTGGAACAAGAAGACCCAGGGAGCTGATCCACAGCATGTTATTAATACAAACAAGAAACCTTGTGGCAATTCGCCATCGGGATTTGGGCGTTATTTGCTTTTACAGCAAAACTAATACATTATGGTCTAATGTCTGTCTTTCTTTCAGCTCTTTAGAAGCTGAAACTCATGAAGTACAGCTACTGCAAAACCAAACCTTTGACTTATGAGACTATTGTCACACCATGAGCTTGAAATCTATTAAACAAACATCTGAGAGTTGCTTCTTCTTTCTTCCTGAGGCAGGGAAGGAAGTGCTCTGGCTGTTTGGGAAGAGTCTGAGACCAGAGGTAGAGGACATGGAAATGTAGGTGTATGTGTACAGAGCTGGGGGATGACACGCCTCAGTTAATATTTCATATTTTTGTCCTGACATACAAAACTGCACAAAAGAATGAAATATACCACTTGAAAACTCCAAGATAGCTATCCTTTCTATGCTTAAGGGATTTATAGGGCAGATTAGTCATTTCTTTAAGCAACTGTAACACGAGGCAATAAATATTAAGCGTGTCAGCGAGGTGTGCAGAGAAAGTGCTATGGAGCTCATTGAAGAAGAGGCCTTTAAGGATAGGTGGGATTTAGAAATGCAGGGATAGGCGAGAAAAAGCACTTTGCACTCAAGATGCAGATAGAGCTAAATTACAGAGGAGGGTGAGTGCCATGGATGGGGCCCATCCATGAGTAAACAAGTAAATGTGAGTGACTTTATTTTGTTCATTATTTAGGAGACTGGTGCGAGGGTCAGGTCAGAAAGGTTAGCAGAGGTCCAGTTGCAGTCCTAGCTAAAGAGTGTAGACTGTGACATGGCTAAAGAGCATGCAGAAAAAGGACTGGAAAGTGGATTTCAGCAGCATTTATTATTTTAAAAACAATGTGTCCATGTAAAATTTTGACACATAAAGTATGTATACATAAACAGTTGGAGAATCAATTCAGAAAAATTCTGTTATCTATTTAACCCTGATAGATTACTCTCCTCAAATGGCTTGGGTATACTAGCTGTGTGTGTATGATTGCTAAACAGTCACTGTATTTATGAAGTCATTTCTGGAAAACAGTCAATCTGGTTTGTTGTTAGTGGTACTGGATGGTATGTTTCAGTCAAAGAAGCAGCCTCAATTGCCTGCAGTAGTTGCTTGCTATGAGGGCACATCTTGTTATACTTAGATCTCCTTGACATTTTAATTAATGATTAAAAAATAAGCACATGAATGTGTGAATATACCTAATGGCATTGAAGTGTACACTTAAATGGTGAAAATAATAAATTTATGTATATTTTGCCACCCTCGCCCCCCCCCCCCCATCTTCTTATGGAATAGTTTACAAATTAATAGAAGTTTGGAGCTGGAAATTCCTCAGCTCATCTAAGTCAACTCTACAGGTGTTGAAGTTGCCCACGTGATGATGTGACATTCTAGCATTAGATAACCTCTTCCTGGTCTTTCCTACTCTGCAGATAGGGATCCAGGGGTCAGGAGAAAGCCTTCTCTTTCTCTTGCCCACTGTAGCATAGGAGAGAGGGTGTGTGTGTGTGTCTGTGTGCCCTGGCGCGCACACGCGCTCTTGTCTGATTGGAGACCTCTGAACCGTCAGCCACGCTCTTCTTCCATCCTGGGGAGAGGTGTAGTTTAAAGGTTCTGTCACAGCACTTTAAAGGATCCTGGACAATTTGGCAGGAGCTTAGGAGGCAACCATCGGACTGAAGGCGCGGCTGGAGTGAAAAGGTTTGGATCTCAACGACAGGAGATGAAAGTTGGCAAAAGCTCTGCCCAAGCTTTTGCTCTGGATCAACTTTCCAGCGTGTTTGTGATGAACAGCACTTAGGACCTGTCCGCTGGGTGGTGCACCCTCCTTCCGCCCTGTGCTTGTTTCCCATTCCCGCCCCAGGGGCCCTGCTATCGCAGTGCCCGCAATTGTCCCGTGCGCACCCGGCCTGTCAGGGATGCTGGAGACACGCGTGCAGCCGCCGCGGCCGCCGCCGCGGCCGCCGCGGCCGGGCTGCCCCGCCTGGCACATGCGCAGTGGAGACGCCGGGCCGGCGCCTTCAGTCTCCTCCTCCGCCGCCTCCCGGTTCCGCAGTCACTTCCTGCAGCTGTTTCCCAGTGGGTACGGCTGGACTGACTTTTGACAGTCAGCCTTCAGCTGCGGAGGGGGCTTGGCGGGGGCCAGCCGGGAAAGTTGCGTCGAGAGAGGCGGAGTTGAGCCGGGCCGAGCCGGGTGCGCGGGGCAGACGGTGGCGGGCGCCCGGCGTGGACGCGGCGCCCAGACTCCCCGCGCGTCCCGAGGGTTCCGGTAAGTGCCGGCGATCGCGAGCCGCGGGGCATTTAGGACGAGCCCCGGAGCGACGGCGGCTAGCGGTTCTTTCGGGTGCGGGCTTTCCACCTGCCCTCCACGTGACAGGCTTGCGCTGCTGATATTTGTGTTTGTTTTTGAGCATTTCACGTGCACCTTTTGGATGGTCTAGGCGTGCTGCTGCCTTGGCCCTCACGCTTGCCCCCGCCCGGTGGGAGACCGGGGATTCCATCTTTCGTGATGGCATCCTTATGGGATCGAGGTGCCTGAGTGTGTGCGCGCTCGTGTTTATGCAGGCACATATTAGGAATGTAAGGTATACGTGGGCGATACTGAAGTGTATGTAGCTTAGATTCAAACGTGTAAATGGTTCCCTTGGGTTCGGAACCGTCTTAGCTGAGACTGGAAAACATTCGCCAATTCACCAAGGCCTCTTCTCCCCCAGATCCCTGCATTCTTCTGAATCTTCCTTATATGATAGACCTTGCCTCAGCTGATTATTTTTCTATTTTTCTCTCTTTCATTACTTCTCGCTGCGTTCTGATGACCTCTGAGTAATGCTCACCATTTCCCCCTCATTTCCTGAATTCCCAATTACTGTAGACTTCCCTAGTTTGCTGTGGTACCAATAACCTGTTCCTTTACACTGTATTCTTTCCTCTGTAGGTTTCTCCGACTGAGAAAGTGATTGTCTTTTATACAGTATGTGAAAAGTAGGCCCCAGTCTGATCATGAAAACTATGCCATGATCATTCCTTTTCTTCAAACAGGGTACACCATGAAAGCTTGACTTTCTTTATTGTTCCCTCAACCCCTTCCAAACCAGGACGTTAACCACCATAAGTCCTTCGTTTATGCCACTTAAAGCATCAGATTGAATGGTTTTTAAGGTCTGAGGAATATATTATTTACATTAGCCATCAAGTTAGTTTCTTTTACTCTAATGCAGTAGTTGAACGGATCCGAGTCGCATACGCTTTGGGTTTCTCTATATTCTATCACTAAAGACTTTCACTAAAGACTAGGTTTTATTTCTTTCAGATTTAATTTTTATGTTAGGTTCCCCCCCCCCCCCCCCCCAGCATGGTAATACTTGATGTAGTTGTCATGCACATATCCTTTTTGGGAGTTGACATTATCATTTTGCTTGTTAAATATCACAAGAAATAATTTTGGAATATCTGGCCATTCTTTAAAAATTATAAAGATAAAATGTGATAATGGGTAGTTCGTACTTGGCAAGAATTTTTTCCGTAATGCACAGGATTTTATCACCTCTGGAAGGGCCCTCTTGGACCTTTGTGCTTTGAGACTGGACTTTATTTTGATGGAAACCTGTAGGCAACACTGGGGGGATGCGTGCTGGAATTTCCTCAAGTGGGAGTGAGCTTTCATAAAACAAGTCCAGACATGTCTAGGCAATCAGTAGTGTTTGATTTTGTTTGTATTGTCGATTTCCTTTATCCAGATGTTTCAACACTCTCCTCCATTTTCTGAACTGGCAGCTTGTTTGTGGCAGTTTGGTAGCAGTATGTCTCTGTACAGGTGGCATGTGTAGTCTTTTAATATTACGAATTATTATAATTAGATAGCTAACTTTTTGAAAAAGTGGCTTTGTCTCCTTAGTTTCCCTTTTTCAAATATCCATGCCTGTCTTGTTTCATTTAATCGAGAAGAATAATATTATTATAGAGAATCTGACTTTTTAAAGGTTCTAAATCTGTATTGCTTTTCTTTATGTTCTTAGAGATATGGACAGTATACTTCTGCTTAAGAATAAAATAATATTGTTCTTTTAAATATTATGATGAATGAGAAGTATTGTTGAATATCATGACTAATAATTTTTGTATTTTGCTCTTAACTCCGTTATTTTGCCATTGCCCTGATATCCTCTGCTGCCCCCAGACCCTGAATTTAGTATAAAAGTTACTACTTGATTGCAGTTTCCACAGGTATACTTATAATTGTGCTAAAAGAGATGTTTAACTTTTTAAAATTTTGGTTAATTTTAGTAAATCTATTATCGTCAGAAAATGTACACATTTCTATTGCAGCTGGAAAATTTCAGCAGTTTAAAATAGCCATATTTTATTGACCAAGAAAAGAGGTTTTAGTAGTGTTGAGAGAGTGGAAGGAATTGTGTGTTTTGGAGTAAGGATTTTAATTTGGGTTAATTAGAATCATGGGAACTCAGAGCGTGTACTGTGGTTCATTTTGAGATACTCAGGGTTAGAAGATGCCAGCTGGGTGGGAGGCTGGAGAAACCATGTATAAAATTGAGGAGGTATTGGAACGTATTGGATCTTTTCCAGAATTGAGATTATCAGTTACTTAATAAAAAGGAGAAAGGAAATTGCTGAAAGACCGATGAGGAACTAGAATTAAATTGGGCTAATGGTAGTGTGATCCATTACCTCATAGGACATTTAGTTGATACATTATTTTATGCAGGTAATTTATGGCTAGAAGAAGAGAAAATATTCTGATTTTTTAGGCAACTCATGAATGTAAGGCCATACAAAGTGGGGTCCTATGCTTAAGGGCCTACAGGGAGCAGGCAAGTAGCACAGATACAGACAGCAGGCCAAGTGGGGAAGAAGGTGGCCCCAAGAAGGCAAGCCTGGCTACTGGCCTCTCAGCCTCTCAGCACTGACTAGCTAATTGTCCATATAGGACCAGGTGCCAAGTGTTGCCAGATCATCCTTTTGTCAGGAGAAGCCAGGAATTTCTTGATTTTTAAATGTTGATGACTAATTCAATTTAAAAAGTGAAAGCAAAACAAAACACTGTATATTCCAAACAGAGGACATCTGAAGTTGCATGTGGCCCACACGCTGTCTACAGCCTCTGCTGGGAGGAATCATTGGCTTACCTATTTAACTATTACTGGTTGATGGGAAGGAACTCTTTTATTTATTTTTGTTACACTGTAACTGAGTTATTCCTAAACTTCCTTGATATTTTAGCTAGCTCTCAGAGTGTTTTCAGGGTTCCAAGACATGACAGTCTTTATTTTGCTCTTTTTGACATCATCTGGATGGAAAGACTAGTTTGGATGGAAAGGAGACATTTGCTAAGGTTCTTAGCCTGTAGTGTTTTTGTCTATGCGTAATTATCATCAAGAGTATTTAAGTGTAAGTGTGCCTGAGGGAAGGGGTCTGGACTAGGTGACCTTTGATGTCCATTTCAGCCATGTGACTTTTAGATTTAATTAGCCATGGATGCAATGCTATTAATGTTCATGGGCCAGAGGGACCGCAGTTGGAGCTGTGCCAAGCAAAATAAAGCGAAATCTATAAAGCTGTTCTCAGTGGAAGAGCATAGTGTCAGTGTGGATTAACAGACAGGGGAGGTCTGCTAGAGGAGGCAAAAAGAAATCCCAAAGGTGGCTTGGAGAAGTAGAGGAAGGGGTCAGGTGGTGTGGTCATTTACATGTCATATTGCTGAGGTCACATTTTTAAGTGAGCATTTTTTTTTCCCCTCTTGATTCAGATTTGAAGACCTGACTTCTCATCGCCCATTGGATTATGCCCAAGGCTTTCCTACCCAATGATCCTCTTGCAACACGCCGGGCTTCCTCTGCCTAAGCGGCCCTCATCCTCTCCTCCTATGTCAGTGGCCGCCAGGTCTACAGGAACCTTGCAGCTTCCGCCACAGAAGCCTTTTGGGCAGGAGGCTTCCTTGCCTCTGGCAGGGGAAGAGGAGTTACCTAAGGGAGGAGAGCAAGACTCTGCCCTGGAGGAGCTATGTAAGCCCCTGTACTGCAAACTCTGCAATGTCACCTTGAACTCAGCGCAGCAAGCCCAGGCTCATTATCAGGTAAGGAAAGAAAAGAAAACCAGGAATTTAGTGAGAGAATGTTTTAGGGCTTTGCTCATTTCAGAGTCATGTCTCCAGATATGACCAATTGTGCCTGGAATAATCAAGATGGCTTAGTGAAGAACTAGATATTAGTTTGTCTGATTAAAAAGCATAAGGTTCCTACATTAAAAGAGAGCATCACGTTTCACAGAATGGACTCTCAACGTAACTGTGTGGCATTTGATAGCTTACTACTTGTTGTAGGCAAATGTGCATCATCTGTGCTCGTGGACCAGGGCGCAATCCTCAGGTGAATAGGTATTTGAAACATAATGTACCAAACTCAGTTCAAATGGTTTATAAGAATTAGTCTTATAAATATTATCTTGTAGCTAATACAGTTTATCTCAGTGCAAGGTAATCTCTATGAATCTTACACTTTGTCTCTTTGACCTCTGACTCTTCTTATATAACCTGTCACTCCTAAGGAAAACATGTATTTTTCTATCGGTAGAATAAAATGACGTTGGAATATTGAGCCTTACCCTTCATAGGAAGCATACTGTGGTTTCTTTTAGCCCGTTAGTGTGAACTGATAATCATTTCTAAGGTTTAAAGCTTTCACCTCCATGTAGAATGGCTAGCAGAAAGGAAAATTTTAAAGGGTGTTATTACCTAAGAACAAATAGAAAGCTAACTTTTGGCTCGAAAGAGAGGGTACGGTATTTCTTTTTATTGTAGATTGCTATCCGTATACAATTATGTAATTTCCTTTTTTGGAAAAAGGCGACCTGAGAAGCAACTGGGGCCAAACACCACTGAATGAAAGGATGTCTTCTGGGTCAGCATTGATTTGGCTGTTTATTCTTTGCACGAGTAGCTGCGATAATAAGACGTAAGGTAGAAAGATGACTTATACAAGTATTTCTTCCATCGTGCCACTATAACCATCTCTAACTTACGGGTTTTATTCACTGTAAGTGTAAATCTTTTTTGTTTTGTTTTGATCCTAAAGACTGATGACTGTGTCACTTTGTGATTGTACATCAGAAATATTGTGATGGTATATTGTTTTCCTGGGGATTTGGGGGAAGAGACAATGTGTGGCTTCCCTGGAGTTCCCTTTGTTTGGGTTTGTTTGGCCCTCAGGTGCAGAGGATTGAGTTAATTATATCTCAGATCTTGGCACATGTCCTCATTGGTGCATGAAGGCATCTTCTGGTTTTATTTTTACATTTTCTCCCCTTCCCCAGCCCCACTCTCATTCTCTCTGTGTACCACTCTCCACCACAGTGTTTGATACAGGGTCTTCCTTTGCCTCTTTTACTGTTTGAGGGGAGTCAGGATGATGCTTGTCAAACCCAAGACTCAGTGCTAGTTTTCCTCTTCATTTATTCCTGCAGAATGGCCAGTTTTATAGGCTAAGACTCACTTTGAAAAATCAAGCTTAAGTTCTCAAGGTTTGATTTTTAAGTCATTAACTTGAGAGAAAACCTACCTGTGTGTGCCCTTTAAAGAAGAGTTGTTTACTTTTATGAGGTAAAACTCTTGGGCAATGTGTAATTTTAATCTGTGTGTATGGATTATATCTGTATCTCCTGCCTTTTTTCCCCTCCTAATATCACTTTATGGCTCTATAGACAGTAATGGATGCTTCTGGTTATGAATAGAGAGAATTCAATTTGAAGAGGGTCATTGGATTATAAGGCTTAACCTAGATAAGAAACAATCTGCATTTATTTGTTGTTGTTTTTTCTTTGATTCTACATTTGTGTGTGTGTGTGTGTGTGTGTGTGCGTGCACGTGTGTGCTCTGAACTTTTTAGTTGATAAGATTAGTAATTGTACTTAATTTCAGCTCTGTTCATGATATGGTAAATATGTAAATTAGAAAACATGAGAACAGGGAAGTGAAATTTAGATAAATGTCTCTATAATCAGAATTTTTAAGGGGAAAAGTTGGAGAAGGATAGCCTGTCATAGTGGATAATTTAAGCAGCCAAGAACTAGGGTAAAAATAGAGTAAAGAGAAGCAAGTGGGTATAAAGAAAGTAGAACCTAATGGAAAATTAAAAGTTTGGGTTTTTTCTAAGTTTGTTTCTAAGAGCTTAGAAGCAAAGATTTGAAAGAAGTCAGTGTTATTGTTAAAGAGGGAGGTTTTTTGTTTTTGTTTTCCCTTTACAGAGAAACAAGGGAAAGCAGTTAATGTATGAGCGTGTGAAAGTATGGAACAATTTTATTAGCATAGTATAGAAGGAAAGTTAATTTTATTTATTTATTTATTTAAAGTTTATTTATTTATTTTGAGAGAGAGAGAGGGAGAGAGAGAGAATCCCAAACAGGCTCTGTGCTGTCAGCGTAGAGCCTGATGCAGGGCTCAATCTCATGAACTGTGAGAGTGTGACCTGAGCTGAAATCAAGAGCCAGATGCTGAATGGACTGAGCCACCCAGGCACCTGGAAGAAAGTTAATTTTAGAAGTAAAATCTGAATGTCAACAAGATAGATGTGGTTGAGATGAGTGAGTGTGGATCAAAGAGTAGGTCAGAATAATAAACAGTCAGAGCATGGACATAACTTAGAGGTGGGTGAAACCACTACAGAAGGGAAACAGAAATGTCAGCCTGTAAGATGCATCAAAGGCTAATAGACAGTACACCAATAGACAATGATTAAAAACGGCTACTGAAGGGGCGCCTGAGTGGCTCAGTCGGTTGAACTTCCGACTTCGGTTCAGGTCATGATCTCACGGTTCAGTTCAGTTGCTGAGTTTGAGCCCTGCATCGCCATCTCGGCTGTCAGCACAGAGTCTGCTTCAGATCCTCTGACCCCTTCTCCCTCTGCCCCTCCCCTGCTCGCTCTCTCTCTCTCTCTCTCAAACATAAACATTAAAAAAAATTAAAAAGAAAAGGGCTACTGAAGACCAGGGTAAGACCAGTGAGTAAGGCTTACCAAGAACCAGGAATAGGCAGAACAGTAATGATTGTAAGTAGGCTAATAAAACGAAGTGGTTGATGAGGTGATGGAAAGTTTTACTTCTGAAAACCTGCTTTATAATTTTTAATACCGAGTGATACCAAGACCACAAATTCACTATCTCTTATGCGTGAGATAAAAGGGGTCAGTGGTAGCCTGTTTATAAGCTAGAAACAGGTTTGTGTGAAATGATAAATCACGGTGATTACATTACTCAAAACGTTTTAGTCAGTTGGTGCCATTGTTGAAATCGCAAAGTTTCAAATTGCCCAGGGTATTATAAACAACCTTCAGTGTGGTGTGGGCAGTGTTATGCTAGAGTCTAACTGTATCATGTTCCAGAAATCCAGGACACACAATGGAAGCTGCTCATTATTTCCCTTTAAACTCACCACCTTCTTTCCCTGACATCCTGATGTTCCTGTGTTGGGGCTGCCTTCGCAATGACCCCTGGGTATCTGTGGTCACCACAGATTTAGTTTTATTCCCAGGTCTTTTTAACCCAGTCCATCTGCTTCAAAATACCCTGAGTTGTTTTACTTTTAATGAGATTACCTATTTTTACAGTCTCACAATTATGGCTTCAGTTATATCTTAATTTAAAATAAAACCTTTGGAGGAAAAACATATCTTCATTTTATTAAAATCTGTCTGCAGGCTTCAGGTCACTTAGGGCAAGCCTGGCATGGAGTAACACAACACTGTTTTAGCAGCAGACATGCCCAGAGGAAGAACTACTTTGGATAGAAGGTCATTAGCAGAAATAAAACAAGCAACCAAAAATGGATAAATTTTGCCAGTGCATCCACGATTGAAAATAAAGTCAGCCAATTTATTTGCTAATTTGTGTGTCGATTTGAAAAATAACTGCTCACTCAAGGTGCATTTCCAAAGTTTGTCATAAACATAGATCTATTTCTATTTGTAATATTTAGCAGCCAAATAACAATGTACTGTATTAATTAGAAAATTTGAAAGGGAGACAGAATGCAGGTTAAAAAAAGTAGTTCTACAGTTGTGATGCTGATTGTAGTGATGTTAATTGATAATGCAGAGAATGCAATTGATGTTATCCCAAAGTTTGGAGTACTGATTTTGGTATTTATATTTTAACATTGGCTACCCGGTTTCATGATCAGCAACTCTAATCGCAGCTAATTTTTATGTTTTTCAAAATTCTCCCATCTGGTTGTTTTCCAAACGAACTTGCAGTGGACTGAGTTTAGTCAAAATGCACTTACTAGAAGACAGGAGGTCTCCATGATCCTGCCGGTGGCTGTGTCTCACCAGCTTTCTGCCTCTCCATCCTAGTCCCCTTGACCTCATTCCTTCTTATTTCAGAAGAGTACATATCCCTTCTTCTGTACGAGGCTGATTCCTTGCCCTAACTGTGGATTTCATCACCTGTCATCACTTCTTTACTTCGATCAAATTAAAAACCTGCTCAGGTTTTTCTATATAAATAAAAATAGCAACAGCAACCTTTCCTGTGCTTTTAATCCCTTTCTTTGGCAACTTTTCTCTTCTCTCCTAAGAGTTCTGACAGGTATAATTGTCCTCTCCTGGTCTTAATTTTCTATTCATTCACTGCATTCTGATTTCCGTTCCAATATTCTACTGAAATGGTCCTTTCCAAGGTCACCTGTGGTCTTACAGGTCAAATTTAGTTCTTTCTCGACCTTTTGTAGCATTTGCCACTAGGAACAGCTTCCTCAAAACATTTAAAGAAATTTTAACTCAAAATAATGCATATAGAACAAAGGGCATATAATGAAAAGTGGTAATCACCTGTTCTCTCTTCCTCTTCTATCCCTTCCTTTTCTTCTCCATTCTGCCTTCCAACTCTCATCTTGTGTTGGCAATAGTTTTACTTTGACACTGTTAAGGTTGATCACATTTTTGTTTATTTGATAATCAAATTAAAATTTCTGTTGCTCTATTTATAAGGTTGATTCCAATTGTTGAAAGTTGACATTCAGCTTTTGCATTACTATGAGTAGGGAACTATTGTCCACAGTAGAACTGTTTTCTTCTCTGTTTCCAATGTCACGATCCCATGCTACTCAAAAGCGAAGTTCAAATGGATGACCCTTTCTTGAATGCCACCAGTTGCTCAAAATCATGCCCTTTTTAGTTCGTTTTATATGTGGATTTTAACTGCGAAATAACCTTTTGTTTTTCCTCGAGTTTCTGATACTTTAAAAACATAGGGAGAAGAATCTTATGAATTTATAACAATTGCTAGCTTCTTAATCTTTGTTTTTATTGCTTACAATCCGTTTTATTTATCCTTATTAGACCCACTGATTTCCTGTTCTAGTTTGGACTAGTTGTTTCACATTTGGATCCTGACTTCATTGTGCAGCTTATTGTATATCCTAGAGTTTTTCATTGCTTTTCTTCTTGTGCCTTCTTTTTCTTACATAATATATCTTTATCATATCCCCATTTTCCCCTCCAGTGCGTCGCACTTTCCACTGTGTGGAATCCCCCCTTTATCCCAGATCCCTCCATCCTCCCATGCCCTCTGGGTTTGCTGCATCGATGTCAATTTTGGATTTCTCTTCTTCGCTCTCTGGCTTGGACAACGCTTTTCTAAATATACATGTTTTCTTCCTTTCTTTCTATTTTCCAATCTTGTTTTATTGAAGTACCTCTTCACATTACTTGAAGAAAGAATAAATATAAATGTACGTTACAATACATCTCTCTCTTTAAAATAAAGTGAGGGAGTAATAAATTTTTCTGAGCCCTTATATGTCTAAAAATGTGTGTATTATGTTTTCTTATGTGACAGTTTATTTTCATGTTGAAATTTTTTTTCCTAAGAATGTTAAAGGCTATATACCTCATTGTGTCTGCGTGTGTGTGTGTGTGTGTGTGTGTGTGTGTGTGTGTGTTTTGTAATCTAGAATCGCTGAAGAGAAATCTTACTCTGATTCTTACTCTTTTGTGGGTGACCTACTTTAATTTTGGAACTTTTCTCCTTGCAAGCTTTTAGGCTCTCCTTTTGATCCCCAATATCTGAAATTTCACAGTGATGGATGTGTTTAGTTGTGCCTCTTTTCCCATTGGCCTTGGTCAGTGCTAGTAGTTCCTTTCAATTTGCATATTCCTGTTTCTCTTGAGCTCTGGGGGATTTTCTTTGATGCTGTTTCCTTGATAAAATTCTTCTCTATACTTTCTCTCTTTTCCTGGTAATTCTGGTAGCCCTTGCCTAGACTAGCTGGATCAATTCTTTATATTGCTTATCTCTTCTCTCTTTCATCATTCCTTTATTTCTAAGAGGTATTGAATTCTAACTCTTTATTGAATTTTTTTACTTTGGCATTTATGTCTTTAATTTTTAAGGGTCTCTTGTTTTCTTACCGTTTCCTTTGCTAGTATCTGTTCTGTAGGCTATTAGTTAAGAACATGAAATCATGGACTTTGGGGTCAGACTAGTCTTCAAATTGTAGTCTCACTAGTTACTAGATGTATGACATTGGAAATATATCCTAACTCCTCTCTGCCTCATGATGAAGAAGATGATGATGTCACTAGTAATAGTATGTGTAAGACATTTAGAACAGTTTCTGGTACCTGAGATGGTCCTTAACACTGTTGACTTTTCCTAGGGTGCAGTGAGGCGTGGTGGCTCAGGATTGATCCCAGCTCTGCCACTTACTTGTGGCTTTGGGCAAGTTTTATCCTATTTTATTAACTTTTCAGTTTGAATAACCTTTAACTTACAAGCTGGTTCCAGAAACACTACCAAAAATTTCTGCATGTACCTCATCCGGATTCCCCAAATGTGAATGTTTTTATAATTATAGTACAATGATCAAAATCAGAAAATTAACACTGATAACAATAATATTATCTAATCTACAGACTACATTTCACCAGTTGTCTAATGGGGTCCTTTTCCTGGTTCCAGGATCCAATCCAGGATGAAATTTTGCATGGGGTTGTTATGTCTCCTTTAATCTAGACAGGTTGAGTTTTTTCTTTGTTTTTTACAATCTTGCAATTTTTGAAGAGTAGTTTTGTAGAATATCCCAATTTGGGTTTGATTGATGTTTTCTCATTATTAAGCTCAGATTCTGTGTGTGTGTGTGTGTGTGTGTGTGTGTGTGTGTTTGACACAAATACCACAGAAGTGATGTTGCATCATTCCCCGTGCATCATACTGGGAAGGAGATGACATGAAAATTTTGCATCATTGGTGCTGTTGACTTCGGTCACTGGTTAAGGTGGTGCCTGCCAGGGTTCTTCTTTATAAAGTTACTATTTTTCTTCTTGTGTTTAATAAGTATCATGTGGGGAGGTACTTTGAGACTCTGTATTTTATTTCTTATGGTATTTTCACTGAGTAATTTTAACATCCATTGATGATTCTTCCCTGCAGTGATTATTACTGTGGTGTTTGCCAAATGGTGATTTTTCTGTTTTAATGATTCTTTCTACCTTTATTAGTTGGAATTTTACCTTAAGGAAGAACTTTCTGCTTTCATTCAATCACCATAGATTATGGATTCTTATTTTATTCTACGGATATAATGTATTACTATCAGTATTTATTCCGATGTTTATGTTGTCCCAGATTTGAAAAGTGTGAGAATCTTCAAGCTGGTGCCTGTGTCCTTTTAACACATCCCTGTAATTTTTGTCATGCTTCCTTAATTCCTGAATACAAAAGATTCTAGGATTTTCTTGTATTTTCCCTATGCTAGCCACTTCTTCAAGGAGCCAGGTATACTTTTATTGGAAAATGGTGTTTAGAAACCAAAATCTGAGTGCAAGGCATACTCTTTGCTACTGGGATGTTAGTGTTTCTAGATCATCTCAGTGGCAGAGCTAGTTATATATATTTATGTGTACACACATTTATATATACTTATGTGCATGTATGTTGAAAACTGAGTTCAGATTGAAACTTCCAATTTCAGTACAATAGGACAGTGTTCATTCCAGCCTTTCATCTTTTCTTAATGTTTAATTTCTTTCTAGGATAGTGAAAAACTTAGGCACTCATTAACCACAACACACACACACACTCTCTCTCTCTCTCTCTCTCTCAGTATACATAGTTTGCAGATTGATAAGCTACATCCCCATGAAAAACCTACTAACCAGAGGATAATATTTGTGTATTGTTCTTTTTGTCTTTAGCATGATATATAGTAAAAATATTGCTTTAAAAAGTTACTTAGGTTACAGAGATGCTGCCTGGTATAAGGTTCTTGTTTTGTAAAGTTACTATTTTTCTTTTTGTGTTTAATAAATATCGTGGGGGTGATACTTTAAGACCATGTGAATAGTTCCCCCCACCCCATTCAGTATTGTTGTGTTACTCATTTTTTTATACAAAAGGTTTGTTTGTTTCTGTTTGTATTTTGAGTCCTCCCCAATTCTTGTTGACTTTGATTCTTTTTCTAAGTTTGTGAAATGTTAATACAGTTCTAAAAGTAAGAACTATACAAAAACGTATACTTAGGAATGTATATCACATCCTACTATACCTTGTAGTCCATTCTCATATCCCTATTATTTATACACTTTAAGTGATCTTACTATCCCGTTCAGTTATTTAATGTATTGTCTGGTTTGTCAGTTAAGGGTTTTTATTTTAACGTTTATTTATTTTTGAGAGAGAGAAAGGGAGAGGGGCAGAGAGAGAGAGGGAGATACAGAACCTGAAGCAGGCTCCAGGCTCTGAGCTGTCAGCACAGAGCCCGACACGGGGCTCAAACCCACAAACCGCGAGATCATGACCTGAGCCAAAGTCAGACACTTAACCAACTGAGCCACACAGGCCCCCCTCTGGTTTGTCAGTTTTCAGTGGTGTTCCAGCTAAATTACCTATTGCAGAATCAATGGGCTTGTTCTACTTTCCTCTTCCTTTTTCTGTTTTTTGTTGCATGATTTCCATTGTGTCATGTAATATTTGAACATCAATCTTTCATCCTGATCTCCACCTTTTATTTAGTTTTTGATCTAGAATTATATCTATGAAAATACTTACCATCAGCCCTTTTGCTGAAGTTTTCCCAGTCATTTTTTGGTTGGACGAAGCTCCAAAAGATTCCTCAAGCAGGACTTACACGTACTGAGTTCCTAAGGTTGTGTATGTTGAAAATGTTTTTCTGTAGTCCTGACCCTTGACAGAGGGACAGTGGGCTATACATAAAATCCTTGGTTGACACTTTCATTAAGTGTCATTAAAAAAAAATGCTTCTCAGCTACTGCCTTGTTTTACATATTGTGGATGCCATTCTAATTCTTATGCATTTGTAAGTTATTTGCTCTTTTTGCCTGGAAAGCTTGAGGCTTTTTCTTTTCTTTTTCTTTGAAATCTCATACCTTTTGAAAAATATACTTCAGATCTGATTGTTCTAAGTTGATTTTCCCAGCAACCTGGCGTGCCTTTTCAATATGTAAATTTAGGTCTTGATTTACTTTTGGACAATTTTCTTGGGTTGTAATTTCAAATATTAGTTCTATTTGAATATGGTTTCAAATATTCTATTTGGCTGTTTAGTTTTTTTTGTCTTTCAGGGGCTCCAGTTTTGCATAAAGTATTCCTTCTTGTCCTCCATTTCCATTGCTTCCTCTCTGAGCCTTTAAGATTTTTGTCTTTATATTGTTTTATTTTCTTGACTGCTTTTCTGTCTTTCTTCAGTGTCTCTTAGTACATTTTCATTTGTGTCTGTTTTCCTTTGGCACGCATTTACTTCTCATTTTTGATAAAATTCTCTTTTTTCTTTCCTAAGTTTAATTACCCTTCTTTTCATTTCTTACTCTTTTGTCCATTTTTCCTTGTACCTCTTGGATTCTGATTGAAGGTGATAACGTGATGTTTCAGATTTCCAAATAAATGACTATATTAGTTCAAATTGGAGTATTGTCTTAATGGTTTTCTTCTGTTTCATATGTTTTTTTGGGGGGTGGAGTTCATTGGCTGAGATGTGTTAATTTTTTTGGTAATAACTTTGTATAGAATTGATTAGTTTTCAAAAATAAAATAAAATAAAGAACTGACTAGTGTTTTCATCTGTTCATTATGAGGATTTGGGATGCTTTATGAGAGTCTTAATTCAGTGACAGTCTCTTCTGTGACCGTAGCAAAGTTCAGTTCTTCAGGTTTTGTTGTTGTTTTTTTTTTTTTTTTTTTTTTGTGATTTGTATGTCCTGTAATTTTTGTTGTTGTTGTTTTGTAGGATGCTAGCTTTTCCTGTTTTGTTGTTTCCCGCCCTTTGCCTCCCATGTGCCAAAAGGTGCCTCTCCCTTCCTTTTTGTCTTTTTCTCCTCCAGAAGCCACTTTGCTGCCTCAGATCATGTGTACATTTAAGCCCCGTTCAGTAGTGAGTGCTCTGCTCCACCAGATCATGTTTTAGTGTTTACAAACTTAGGGTGGGTTTATTTTTCCTGGTGGTGGTTTGAAAGCAATTTTAGGTCTGCTGCTAGCTTCCTCTTCTCTCTTTCCTGCAGAAAGACTCTCTTGCTTACTGTGAATGCATGTGGCAGAAGTATGAGTGAGTGCTCCCTGGGATTTGATGTTTTCTCCATTTTTACTTATAGTTATGTTGAAGTCTGGGCATTCTGTGCCTTCTCGTTATGTGGAGGGCATGGCTTTTTTGTAGTTTTATTTGTTTTCCTTACTGTTCTGTATTGTTTGTAGAGGGTAGATGGGGACACACAAGCCCAGGTACCTGCTGCCTAGCTATCTGGAAACTCTTGGGCAAGTTTTTAACTCTCCTGAGTTCCGTTTCCTCATGTGTAGAATGGGGATGGTAATTATACCTACTTGATGGAGATTTCATGAAGATTACATGAGATAATATATATGAAGTATTTAGAGCACCGCTTATCACATGAATGCTAAAAAACATTAGTTGCCATGATTGTCATTTTGTGATGGACGTAACGTCAGCTTGAAACTTGTGAATAGTGTCTAATGTTGGCTCTTCCTGTAGTACCATGTGTCTCATCTTCTTCTGCCTTTTCACGGACATGCTTTGGCTCCTGTACCATCTGTTCTTCAGGTTTTACTGACTTCCTTCTGTTGTCATGCAAATGAGCCTAAGTAAAACCCAAATTTAAAACCAGCCTTCCCTTGACCCACTTCCCTTTCTCACTCTCCACCCTATATGTCTGCTCCCTGCCCTGTCATAGAACCCTTCTAAACATTTGCCTATACTAGTTATTTCTGTTTTCACATCTCCCGTTGTCTCGCCAAGCCCCTCCATGTCACCTCTTAACCCCTCTATTGAAATGGTTCTAGCAAAGTTACTCAACCTCTGATTTTAAATCCAAGCATTACTTCTCTGTCCTGACGTTACTCAACCCCACAATAGCATTTGACCTGGTGAACAACTCTTTTTTTTCTTGTCGTTGTTAGTATTGTTTTAAATTTTTATGAGATACTTCAGACATAAAAAAGCACAAAAATAACATAATGAACCTGCATATTTGCCATCAAGCTGAGTGACAATTATCCATTCAGTTGAAGCCTCCATGCATCCCTTCCCAAATTGTATCCTCTCCTGTGTTCCTAAGTGTAGCTACGGTACTGAATTGATATTTATTGTTCCATTACTTTTTTGTACTTTTGCTACATACTGTTTCCTTATGTAAACTGTAGTGGCTCTTCATATTTTTAACTCCCATATTAAAAAATTATTGTTATATATCTCCTTTTGCAACTTGATCTTTTCATTCAGTGTTTTGTTAGAATCATTCACGTTGCCATGCATGGCCCTGGAATGTTTATTTTTCACTACTGTATAGTGTTTCATTGTAGGAACAGACTATGATTTATGCATTATCCTGTAGATGGACACTTCAGTTATTTTTACTTTTCAGTGTTACTAACAGTCCTTCTAGGAACACGCTTTAAGAAAAATTTTTTTAATGTTTATTTTTGAGAGAGAGAGACAGAGTGTGAGCAGGGGAGGTGCAGAGAGAGAGGGAGACGCAGAATCTGAAGCAGGCTCCAGGCTCTGAGCTATCAGCACAGAGCCTGAAGTGGGGCTCAAACTCACAAATGGTGAGATCATGACCTGAGCTGAAGTTGGACGCCCAACTGACTGAGCCACCCAGGTGCCCCCTAGGAACACTTATAGATATCTCCTTATACGTATGTTTCTGTTTGGTCATAATGTATCTAATTAGACTCTTCTTTTGAAACACTTTATTCTAGCTTCCATAATACCATACTTGTCTGGTTTTCATTTTATTTGATGGACCAGACATTTTCAATCTCATTTTCTTGATCCTCATTCTTACTACACTGTTACATTATATTGTCCCAGGGCTTTGTCCTTAGCTCTGTTTCATCTATCCAGCTGCAGCTTTGATCTACTCTGACTTATCCCCCGTGCTAATTCCAGGTTGATTTTTATCAAATGCAATCCAGTCATGTAACTACTTTGCTTAGAGTCCTTCAGGGGCTCCCTGCTGCCTCTGAAGTCCAAGATCTGTTTCGCCATTAAGCCCACTATGTATCTCAAGTCCTTCTCTTCTCCAGAAGACTGTCTCTCTTGTGATTCCTCAATAGGGCAGGCTGGGCTTTTGCTTACAGTATTTGCTTACAGTATTTCTTCTGTTCACGATTTTCTTTCCCCTCACTCCTTACCTGCCTGGTAAACTTTTGCTCATTTTAAAAGAAGACTTGGTTGTCCCCTTTTCAGGGAAGCCTTCTCTGACACATTCAGCCAGAGTTAACAAATTCCTTTTCTGCATTCTCTTGGCAGTGTATTTGTTATCTCCATTATAATACTTGGTTCATTTAGCCAACAAATCTTTACTGATTGCCTGCTATATGCTACAAACTGTTCTAGATCTATTTATTTACTTACTATTTTATTTTCAAGTAATCTCTACATCTGACGTGAGGCTCAAACTCACGAACCCGAGCTGCACACTCTACTGGCTGAACCAGACAGGTGCCTAGAAGCTGTTCTAGACATTGGAGATAGAAGAGTAAACAAGACAAGTCCTTATTTTTAAGGAGTCTACATTCCAGAAAGTACAAAAGAGATAAAAAACAAACCAAACGATGTCATTTCAGATCATGCTAAGTGGAACTAGGATAGACCAGACAGTGTGGTAACGTGTTAGAGAGTATGTGTGTGCAGAGTAGGGGAGGATGGCATTCAGTGAGATGCCATTTGAGTTAAGACCTGAAAGATAAGAAGGAGCTAGCCATGCAGAGAACTGAAAGAAGAACATTCCAGGCAAAAGGAACAGCAAGTACAAAAGCCCTGGAGCTAGAATGAGTTTCATTTCTCATAGTTCTGGAGGCCGAAAGTCTGAGATCAGGGTATTAGCATGGTTGGATTCTGGCAAGGTCCTCTTCCACGTTACAGACAGCCAACGTCTCCCTGGATCCTCACATGGCAGAATGAGGAGGGTGAGGGAACTCTTGGCCTTCTTTTTATAAGGACAGTGATTAATCACCTCCCAAAGGCTCCACCTCCAGATTAGATGTCCACATACAAATTTTGGTGGGACACAATCCTTCAGTCCAAAATAAGGATGGAGATAGATAATTTGGGAGCTACTAACTTGTTGATTATTTTAAAGCTATGAGGGTAAAATAATGTAGATGGAGAAGAGGGCCAACGGTGGAGCTTTGGATGTTGCAGAGTTTAGAGTATGAGAAGTCAGGAGGTAAGTGGGAGTCACAGAAGACAATAGAAGGGAGTAGCAATGGTGTCATGCTGCTTAGAGTTAGAATGTGGTGAAGCCACAGATGTGAGTTTGACTACGAGGTCACGTGACTTTGGCAAAAGCACCTTTAGGGCATTCCAGTGGTCAGAAGGTAGAATTTATCGCCTTACTTTAATTACCTGCTTATATATCTGTCTCCTCCTCTTGAGTGTGTGCTAGGTCTTTTCATTTCTAGGGCTTAGCCTGTAGTAGATGGTGAATGAATGTTTGCCTACAGGCTTGAAGTTTCTATCAGTTCAGGGAATATAATCGTGTGAATAACAACTTAAAACACACCGAGAGAGGCAAATGCATTTTAGTAGAGGTACACAGTGCCTCCTGAAGCCATCCTGATATAGTCAAAAGGGCCTTGCTCTCAATTCAGAGGGCCTGTCCCAAGCTCTGGCTCCACTTCTCACCCCAGCTGAAGGTGCCAGGGACAAGTCCTCCACCGTCTCCAGACTGAGTTCCTCAGCTATCATGTGTGGGAAATACTAACAAATTCCTCTTACAGGAAATTTTGTGAGCAGCAAATGAGCTGATGCACAGGAGAGCCCTTTGCAAGTAAAAAGATACTCTGCAAGTGCTATTTTTGTAAAAATAACTGGATTATCCATTTCATTACTGACTTATAAAGTAGATTAGATCAGAGTGTAGTAAAACTCATATTTAGGCAGTGGCATATGAATGGCAACAAGTTGGGGGAGGACATAGATCACTGGGAAATGCGATACTTTTCCAGAAATAATAGGAAATTCATATTTTTTTGGCTTTGTTCCCTCATCTTTCCCAGATAAATCATTCTATTGGAACCAAAGAGTAGACTCTTTTACTTTAAGATCTAGTAGTCTCTTTACCCCACTGTTGCATATATCTGAAAAAATAAAATGTAGGTAACATCGCTTGGGTTTTTCTCCGCTTATTTCTATGTTTTTAGTGAGTACATTAACTCAATTTGACAGATTTTCTTCATGGTGATTACTCATTTCATTTTACTTCTAGGGTAAAAATCACGGTAAGAAACTCCGAAATTACTATGCAGCAAACAGTTGTCCTCCTGCTGCCAGAATGAGCAGCGTGGTGGAACCTGTGGCCACCCCAGCGGTTCCAGTCCCTCCACAGGTGAGATGGGTGTGTCAGGGTGGAAGCTGTCCTGTGCACAAGTGGTCATGGATGAAATTTGTCATCCATGAGCCCATCAAGGTACAGTTGGGCAAATACTCCCAAAAGGTTCTCCTTGGTACTTTTAACTCCTTGAACTGTAGTGCTGGATGTAAAGCTTGCCAACATCCATGACCCTCGAGATTTCTCGTTGGCTTTGGTTGCGATGCATGAAATGATGAAACAAATATTGGTACATGTACTTTTCTCTAAGCATTTCTCAAAATTCTGGGTTAAATAACTCTGAATGTCTAGGCTAAGCTCTGAATGAAAAGAGAGGTTCTTAAACACTTACATCTTTATTACAGTTAATCCCCCTGACTTCCTATTTGCCTTCCAGCAAGGTCAGTTTTCTCAGATTACCGCTTTCTTACCTCTATGGCAAGAGCCTGTATAAACTTTATCTGGACTTTGGTGTAATGACACATACTGGTGAGCCAAGTTCTTTCACTCTTTGGTAGGTAAAGCAGGTGTTTGAGGCAAGAAATCCTGTACTCGGTAACAGTCTCTGAAATATGGATTGTATTCCTTCATCTGTCTTTGTCTGTAGAACAATACATGGTCATAGATAATAATAACTCTAATTGAGCTCTTACTATGCCAGGCACTCTGCTAAGCACTTTCCATGCGTCACTTCATTCAGCGCTGGGACTAAGATGATGTCAGGGATGTACTTGACTTAGGCACAAAAATTAAGAGGGAGCCAAAACATTAAGTTATCAAGATAAATATTTTAATGTCGTATTGTAAAAATCCAAAATTAATTTGAAAAAATCAGTAGTAAACAAAATGTCAACAACTTAAAGACGGGGTAGGTATTACTGATTTTCCTTCTGCCTTGGCTGCCATATGGCTTGGCATGGCGCTATTCCTGATCCTGTCTGTATTTAAAATTTTGATACTTTGTTTACATTGATTTCTTTTGGCATCAGGTTTGATTTGTAAGAATGTTCCGTTAAAATATTATTTATCTTGATGGCTGAGTTTTTTGATACACCCTTAAATTTCATGCCCATGGCAAATGCTTGTCTTGCCTCATTCTAGTCCTGGACCCTGATTGCATTTAGTGCTTCCAAGAACGTAGAGGTATTGGCCTTATTAGTGGGCGTGTAATCCGTGGGCCAGCAACATTTGTCTCAGCTGGACATTTATTAGAAGCTCAGGTAAGCTAAGTAACTTGTCCATGGCATTACATGTTTTGTGAATTGGCGGAACAAGAATTTCTTTTGACCTTGGACCTCTACTAACCATGACAGCATAATTTTACTTGTCTGAACATCAGTTTTCCAGTATTTAAAGTGTGGACAGCCATTCCAGGTATCTTTCCATCCTCACGAGTTTGTGGGGTAAATGAGAGAAGGTAAAAACAGAGTCAAAGGACAGGAAAATACCCAGACAGATTTTCAGGCTGAGCAGTTTACAGGGCCCTTATTCCTCAAGGCTGCTCTGGAACAAGATGGTCACTCCTGGCTGGGGACTGTTTTCAGCTGGTGTCTGCCTCCTGAGCAAATAGCCATCACCTTCTTTCACAGCCTAGCCCTTTGTGATTTTTGGAGACAGCTATCCTGTCCCCAGAAAATCTTTCTGACCGGATGAAACAATACTGTTTCCCTCAGTTGGTCCTAATACAATATGCTTTCCAGGCTCCTTATTATGTATTTTATTCTCCTCTAGCCAAAATCTAGTTTGTCTTTTTTTGTTAACAGTATTTATTGAGTAGATACTATCTTCCAGGCACTGTGTTAGGTTTCTCATAACTCGTTTCTCAGCTGAATACAGTTGTCTGAATCTGTTGGTTATTTTTCCCCAGCTACATCTGTAGCTAATTTTTAGACTCTTTGGGAGAGGGGCTCATTTGTAAATATATGTCTGTATATCCCTTCTGCATTAGGTAGCAATCCCTAAAAGCAGTAGGCATTCATTAAAGGCTTGCTGATGGATTCTGGATGGACTTTACCTTTCTGATAATGTGATATTAGGCCTTACCTGTACTGCCCTGAATCTTTTATGCTTCTTTTAAAAAATTTCTCCATGGAGACAGCAACAAGCCATTAACCAGTTCGGTACATAGGTGATTGTAATACAAAACCACATTGTCTCTCAACATTTTTTTTTCTCTCTGTTGTTGTTGCTTTTTTTTCTGGAATGAATTATGTCCTTTCCTTATAAAGCCGAATGCTGTGGTCATACCGTAACCTTTGGTTATCTTTCAACACTTAGAGGGAACTTTGAAGGAAAGAAGGGAATAAACTTCACATTTTTTTTTTTTAACTTTGTCTCTTGTGTCTTTGATGTCAGATGGGCTCCTTTAAGCCAGGAGGCAGAGTGATCCTGGCCACAGAGAACGATTACTGTAAGCTCTGTGATGCCTCCTTTAGTTCTCCGGCTGTGGCTCAGGCTCACTATCAAGGGAAGAATCATGCCAAGAGGCTGCGGCTGGCGGAAGCTCAGAGTAACTCATTCTCGTAGGTATTGCCACTTTCTCTGAGGCCAAAGTGTTGTGTAAGACTGACTGTCTAGAGAAAAAGAGTTGAAAGGGATCCTTGTTTAGAAGTCTCACTCTTTTAAAATTTCTTTTCTCCAGGGAATCCTCAGAGGCGGGTCAGCGGCGGACCCGGAAAGAAGGGAATGAGTATAAGATGATGCCTAATAGGAGGAATATGTATACGGTACAGAATAATTCAGGTATCCTGTGGATTTCCACATACCTTGGCTACATTCTACAGATGGTCTTCTTTATTTTTATTTCCTTTAATGGGAATAAGTAGTCCTGGGAATTTGGGGCTAGCTAATGGTTTTGTTCAATTTGTCTAGTGGCTTTTCAAGTTGGCATTTATTTCCAAGCATTTATTTATTTATTTATTTATTCATTCATTCATTCATTCATTTATTTATGCTGAGGTATATTATTTATTTTTATTTTAAGGTCTCTGATCATAGTCCTTTATACTGCTCCTGGTGTTTGCCTGCTGAGAAATGTAAAATGCATTATAAAAATGGGCTGTTTGGTTTAAAGTTGTACAATGTTAAATCTTCATTTTGGGGGGAAAATAAAAAAAGATTATAGCAGTGGCTTTTAAGTAGGGTGGTGAATCAGATTTATTGGGGGAATTTTTACAAAATACACATGCCTGAACCATGACTTAGAGATTTTCAGTCAATAAATTGGGAGTGGGACCCAGACATATGTGTGGTATGAAAATGCTTCTTCAGTGATTCTCATATACACCTTCAGGTTAGAACTGCCACTTTAGAGGAATGTTGTCTGCATTTTCTGATTATCTCCGGTAGGGGAGAGTTGAACTGAATAGTCCTTCATTCTCTCCCCATCACAGCCTCCAGTGCACACACATATCAGCAGAGGTAATTCACGTGAACAGTAAATCAAACAAAAAAACAAAAAAAAGTTAGTTGGAAAGGCAAGAGAAGCATAGAAAAAAGGGACATATAGAAAGCACAATGTAATAGGATTAATAGAAGTTCAGATATATGTCAGTAATTATAGTAAGTGTAAATTTACTGAAGTCCCAGTTTAAAGACAAGTGTTATAAGATTAGATAAAAAATTCAGCTGAAAGGAAGCTGAGATAGCTGTATTGATTTTAGATAAAGTAGGGTGCCTGGGTGGCTCCATCAGTTAAGCATCCGACTTCGGCTCAGGTCATGATCTCACAGCTTGTGAGTTTCAGCCCTGCGTCAGGCTCTATGCTGACAGCTCGGAGCCTGGAGCCTGCTTCGGATTTTGTATCTTCTTCTGTCTCTGCCCCTGCTTGCTTGCACTCTGTGTTTTTTTCTCTCTCTCTCTCTCATAAGTAAACATTTAAAAAATTAAAAATTAGATGAAATAAACTTTAGGACAGATGGCAGTTTAGACTACATTCTCTGGCCAGAATACAATTAAATGAGAAGTCAATATCAAAAAATACATTTAAAAAAATGTTATGAAATTTCCATTTGGAAATTTTAAAATACTTCTAAATGACTCATGGATCAAAGAAGTAATCATACTGGAAATTAAAAATTCTTAAAACCAAACAGTAATAAAAATAGATCAAACTGTAGGATTCAGTGAAAATAATATCTTGAGGAAAGTCTTAAGTATTTCTTACAGTAGAAAAGAAAAGCAGAAAATTAATAAGCAGTTGTCCAACTTAAGTCAGTTACATAACTGAGTATTGACCCAAAGAAAACAAAAACACTATTTTTTAAAAATGTTTATTTATTTTTGAGAGAGAGAAGGAGAGAGAGAGACAGAGCGCGAATGGGGGAAGGGCAGAGAGAGAGGGAGACAGAATTGCAGGCAGGCTCCTGGCTCTGAGCTGTTAGCACAGAGCATGATGTGGGGCTTGAACTCACCAGCTGTGAGATCATTACCTGAGCTGAAGTTGGATACTTAACCAACTGAGCCACCCAGGCACCCCCAAAAACACTATTTTGAAAAGATATATGTACCCCTGTTTATTGCAGCATTATTTGCAATAGCCAAAATATGGAGGCAACCCAAGTATCCATTAGTATATGAATGGATAAAGATGTGGTGTGTACATGCATGTGCGCGCGCGCACACACACACACACACACACACACACACACACACACTATGGAATATTAATCATAAAAAAGGATGAGATCTTGCTCTTTGAAAAAACATGGATGGACCTAGAGGGTATTATGCTAAGTAAATATAGAGAACAAATAGTTAGTAGGGGAGGGGAGGGCGGCTTGGGCAAAATGGTGAAGGGGAGTGGGAGATACAGCCTTCCAGTTATGGAATGAATAAGTCAGAGGATAATAGGTATAACATAGGAAATATAGTCAATGGTATTATAATAGTGTTGTATGGTAACAGATGGCAGCTACACTGGTGGTGAGCATCGCATAATGTATAGAATCGTTGAATCGCTATGTTGTACACTTGAAACTAAGGTAACATGATGTGTCAGGTATACTTCAATAAAAACAAACAACCCTCCCAAGGAGCGCGTGGGTGGCACAGTTGGTTAAGCATCCAACTTTGGCTCAGGTCATGATCTCACGGTTTGTGAGTTTGAGCCCCACCGTGGGCTCTGTGCTGACAGCTCCGGAGCCTGAAACCTGCTTCAGATTCTGTGTCTCCCTCTCTCTCTGCCCCTCCCCCCATTTGCACTCTGTCTCTCTCTCTCAAAAAACAAACAAACAAAAAACAAACAAAAAAACAACCTCCCCAACTTAAAATACATTAGTTATAATTTGGTTTACCTATAAATACGTCACATTGCATATTTTGAATTCTAAAGAATTTATTTACATAATTATAGATTAACTTTTTTCTTTTTGAGAGAGAGAGGGAGAGAGTATGGGTGTAAGCTGAGTTGAGGGGCAGAGAGAGAGAATCCCAAGCAGGCTTCATGCTCAGTGGAGAGCCTGATGCAGGGCTCAATCCCACGACCCTGGGGTCATGACCTGAGTTGATACCAAGAGTCAGATGCTCAGCTGACTGAGCCACCCAGGAGCCCCTAGATTACCTTTTTTTGAATGCACAGGCTAGTAAATTCAATTTAACATAGTTAAAAAAAAAAAAGAAGTCAGTTATGTAAAAAGAAGAAAATAAAATTATTAGTAATCCCACCAACGTTTTTGTATATGTCGTTCCCATCTCTCTGTATACTTCTTTAAAATAGAAATGCGATTATATTGTGTGATATTCTTGTTTCACTTAGTAGCTTATTATAATTACGTTTGCATGTAATCAAAAGAGTTTTTGTTACTTATGGTGACTGCATGGATTTCCATTGCATCCATTACCGTAATTGTTCAAATCATGTGTTTGATCTCTCCTTTCCCCACATCCTCTGATAAAAACTTATATGAACACTGGTCATAAATAATGTCCTTGTTGACAAATCTCCGTGCAAAAATTCTCAGTATTTTCTTGGGATAATTCTTAGAAGTCGAAGTTTTGGATTAAAGAGTTAGCATAATCACAAAAGTTTCCATGCAATGTTTGGAAGTTAAACAGTTTTTAAAATTTTATTTACTTTTTAGAGACATTGCCATTTTGAGCTTGGGTTTGGCCCTATGGTAACCTTTCTGATGATAGTCGGAGGAATCATTTTAGCTTTTTAGATTGCACCTGTATAAAAATGTAATTTAAGAAAATCTGGGAATTTTGCATTCTTTTAAAGCTGGGAGTTCAGTGAATTTTATAATTTGAACTTAGAGTGACAAATTACAGTGATAATCAGCCAGACTGCCATCGTTTATTGAGTAAATATTTTGAAGTGACTACACTACTTTCATCTCTTGCTTTAGCAGGTCCTTACTTCAATCCCCGCTCTCGGCAGAGAATCCCCCGTGATCTGGCCATGTGTGTGACTCCAAGTGGCCGGTTTTACTGCTCCATGTGTAATGTCGGGGCCGGCGAAGAGATGGAGTTCCGGCAGCATTTAGAGAGCAAGCAACATAAAAGCAAGGTGTCTGAGCAGCGGTACAGGAACGAGATGGAGAACCTGGGATATGTATAGTGCTTGTTACATTCAGAGAGAGCAGCTTTGCCTGCCTGGTGTTTTGCCTTCTGTCGACATGCCCTGCTTTTGTGGTCCTTTTGATATAAGTACATTCCTCTGCTTAATGTTAATATATGTAACCTGCAGTGGTACCGTGAGATGTCAAAACTGGGGAAGGTAAAGAATGTGCTTCTTAGGTCACGATGCGTTTTCAGGTCAGTTGTGTTGAGCTACTTAGAGCATGTGACCTACCTACCCCATGAGAAATAACTTTTTATCTTGACCGAGTTCTGGTCAACTAGTAGCCTGATCACTTAGAGCTTTAACTATTTGAAAATTTCACCTTCTTTTGCAATTTTAGTTTTATGTACTGTTAAGAATATTCTTGAGTTCTTACTTCAGATAACGGTGACAACAGGTAAGCAGAGATTTTGGTTTCCCAAGGCTTCTTTGGAACCACCTCAACGCAATGCCTTGTCAGTAGGATATACTATTATTGTAAACTGCATTAGGGTCTTTCCCAGGACATGTTTTCCCATTATCATGTCTTCCCATTATTGAAATGCAGATTTTCATGGATTCATACACTTCCAATGTGCTTGTAGACTTCCAAATGGTGAAATTTCATTTCCAGTCATGGATTTCATTCATTTAAATGCCACCTTCTTCCTTTCCCCTCCCCTGCCCCTCCCCGTCCTGGTTGAATTAGCTCGTAAAATAAGCTCATTCTCATGCCCCAGCCATATTATGGGCTTTCCAAGCCCCCCATTCCAATATCCAGTGAGTGTAAGATAGATATGCTATTTTTTACAAAGATATTTTTTGGATGGTTTTAGAGTTATTCACTGATAATATGTACTTGTATGATGGTCTTGATCCTAAATTCAGTTCTCTTGACATTTGTTTTGGCAGACTTTTTTGATAAACTGATCCTTACATTGTACATTCTTTCCTGTCTTGCCAGTTTGTTGGCCGTCCTGAGAAAATACTACTACCTTACTGTTTCATAAATAGAGAGGACTTTAAAAAAAGTTAATCAAATTTTAGTAGCATCATTTCCAATAGTAAAATACGTGAACTTTGGTTTCTTTATAATTTAGCTTTCTAAAAGATAATAGAAATACATTATGGAGTACTTTGGTATCTGCTAATTACAACAGTATTATTATTTTCTTGTTTTCAAAATAAGAAGCTCTAGTGTATGGCTAGATTAACTAATGGAGTACCCTATGAACTTTCATTACTTGTATTTTATCTACTTACTATAGTTACATGGATAAGACTGGTGCTCATCCATAGTTCTTTGAAAGGCCACATTCACCAGGAAGTTTATATTGAGTAGTATCTTTGCACTATGGTCAATTCACATTTGATTGCTTACATTACTAATTAAAAATGAAACTCCTTTTTCCCTTGGGAATTCTATAAGCAAAGAGATGAGGAGAAGGAAATTATCATTGTCATTCTTTTCCTTTAATACTTATGAACAGTTTTTGAGCAATCTAGATATGTATTTAAAATTCAGTTTTGGGATTAACCTCTAGTTCAGTATCAAGTTGCCCTTTGGTTGAAGTGGTTTTTTGAAAAATAGTAGAATTGTTTAGTAATTTTTTTTCTCCCCAAAATAGAAGAATGAAATAACGTTATTGAGATTCTATCTAGACTTGTGACTCATAGTATAATCCTTTGATATAATTGATTTGTTTAGGGCAATTTAGAGCTTATTTCGTTGGTCAGTAGGTTACTCATTTTGCTGCTAAGTATAATTTTTTGGTAGATTTTAATATAACAGTGCTGGCCACTTGGTTCTATAATTATTTAAAAATCTCATTTTCCCCTCTTTCTCTTTATGTCTCTGTGTGTGTGTGTGTGTATGTATATGTACACACACACACATATATGTGTGTATATATTTATATACATATACACACATATGTTTATGTGATACCATAGAGAAAATTTCATTGGATCCTTATTTCAGATAACAGTAAAGGATTGTGAATAAGAATTTACAGTTTGTAAAAGTGGCATTTATCTATTTTCCATTTTTCCTTTACAAATAAAATTAAAGGAAGGATTTCACCCACTCTCCCCACTTAACAATCTCATTACATATGTACAAAAAGCAGTGGACTTAAAGGCCTTGATGTTTTTCCTGGCCTTGTACATTCAGGTTTCCAGTCTCCCAGTGCCCTTAATGGATGTTATGAATGCATAAACGCATTTTCTTTAAAGAAAAGTTAGATTTATAGTGTTATTTCTTACTTGCTCTATTTCTTTGCACTAAAAAAGAGCTATGTGTTTGTTTTATATGACACTTTAGATACCATATTGCCTACAATAACTCAGTTTGCTCCTTAATTTCCAAACTGTAGGAAGTTGATAACTTCCATGATCATTTATGGAGGTTACATACACATCCAAAAAACAAAAAACAAAAAAACCCACAAATCTCTGGGACAGTGGGTTGTTTTGGGCTTGTTACCTTGCAATATTCTCCTATATTCTATAGGTGAAACAAAGGGTGACAGAGGTTGTCAGAAAGGAAATACCTAAATAAACACATCTCTGCATGGTACAATTTCTCATATTCATACATTCCCTGTAGACAGTGTTTTTTCCCCTGTCGAAGAAGGCTGTTGTTCCTGCTGCAGTGATAAGTGATCTCCATTGGTTTCATGTTGTGAAGTCCACTCCCGCTCTGTAATGTGCTTTAGAATTTGCACCCTGTGCTCCCCAGGAGTCATGTTAGTATCTTTTTATATTCTGTATACAACGATGGACAGAGGCCTAAACAGTGGAAAACCTTGAGTCAAACAAATAGATTTCAGTAATCATCTGCAAGAACTCATAGCATCAAAGTCTCTTTTCTCTGTGAATATCTTTGTGTAAGTTGTCATTCAAAGTCAATGTTAGAAGATAACAATTAGAAACTCTTAAGATATTGAGGGCAAGAAGTTGTAAAGGAAAAATTCCATGTTCCAATTAAAAGGTTGGATTGCATATGCCTTTGAAGTGTTTTTTTCAAAAAGTTAAGCTACAAAATTGAGTGTGCCATGTAATCCTTTTGACTCACATTGAACAGAAAAATACTTTGTTGGTCTTGTCTTTGTATATTATGTACTGCAACTTGTAAATATGTGCATGTTTTTTAATTACATTTGTCTGCTTGTCTCTTATTGCACTGGATTCTGCAAGATGAATAATATTTTATACCATTCATTTAGAAAAAGTAACTTCTCCAACTCCCTCATTATTTCCCCTTGTAATTAGTTGGTAAACTCAGAAAACCATTTAGGATTTTTGAAACCCTGAGATTGAATGAAGAATCATGGCTGTCTGAGATCATCCTTATGTTCCTCTGACTTAAACATGCTAAAGGGAAGCATGAAATCTTCCACCTTGTTTTATAAAGCTGTTCTATAGAACTGATAATGCTTGCTTATAGCTACCTATCTACACTTTCAATGAAGATAAATGGAGAAATATATATTTCATGTTTATATATAAACATATGTATATATATTTGGTTAAATCTTTCTCTGTAGATAGATTCTAAAGATTAGTGGTGGGATTTAGGATTTCTTCACTCCTGAATTGGCTGGGACCATGAGCAATGACAGCTTGAGGACTGTCCAGTGACCTGTGTAAAAAAGAGCCTTACTTGTGTCAGGGGAGACATGTAACTGTTAGGTGGAGTATCCTCTACAGAGAGGTCTAGGGATGGTATATTTGGAACCTGTTTTGTTTCCTTAATATCAGGATGTAGGCTGGAAGTGCTCTTTGAAGAACTTGGTGAGGCATATACTAAGAACAATAAAGCTTCCTTAGAAATAGAAATATTTTGTCAATATAGGCAAAAGTTTAATGCAGGCTTTTGAAGAAATGCTTGAAAAATATTCCACTTTGCCAACTTTTTTTTTTTAACAGCCAAATCATTGTTCAGGAGTTTCATACATAATAGTGTTTTGTTGTTGCTTTTGTTTTTTTTGTTTTTTTTTTTTTGTTTTGTTTTTTTTTTTTTTTGGGTTGTGGACCTCTACCATCGTAAGTTATTACTATCGGTCTAGCTGAATGGACAAATAGCTGTGTAAATAGCTTCTCATATGACGTTCCTACTGATAGCTCTTTGACCTTTTCTTCCCATTATGAATGGGAAGATCATTTGTAAACTCCCTTTCTGGGTAGCTACCAAAAAAACAATACTGGTTTGTGGTCCCATGTGACCCTGTCTCCGTTAAGCCCAGAATATGAGTGCCTTTAGCAAGTTTTAGCATTTTACAGAGAGAAGAGATGATAGAATTATTGCCATTAATCACAATTCATAAAACAGAAGCTTGGAATAGCAAAGGTCTGTGTGAATTGTGTTCTATGTCTTTTTTTTTTTTTTTGCTTAGTGCAATTTCAGTTTGATATTGAGTAAAATTGTTAACATTATTGATCAGGAACCATACCCCTGAAAATAAATCCAGTTATCCCAGGCTGGCAATAGTCAGATTATTTTTCACCTTAATCTGTGTTACGTTTATATTTAGTGAATAGTAGTGTGGTGGGTTGAAAAGTGCTTGACATTGATGTTTGGAAGAACTTTTTTCCAGTGGTCTTTTCCCAACATGTCTATCCAGGAGAGAATTATTTACTTGCAAATGAGATGTGTGAAGAGACTATCTTACCCTTGCCACAATACTTATGTTAATTCATCTCTATGTTAAAGAAAGGATCTTCACAAATCAGGGGTGAGGACTTTTAAAACAAAAATTCCCTACTTCAATTAATTTAAAATTCTAAATTGCCTGGGTACTTTGAGTCTTTAAAACACACTGCTAAATTAATTTTATTGTAGAAATATTAACATTTTCCTCAACATTTTATTATGAAAAATTTTAAATGTACATTGCAGTTGAAAAAATTTTACCATATATGCACCAGTAAATTCTACCATCATCATTTTACTAGGTTTGTATTACCACATGTCCATCCATCCCTGTATCCATCCATCCATGGAGTTTTTTAAAATCCATATTTCAGTGTAAATTTCAGACAGTACATTTCCCTTACACACTTCAGCATAGGTGTCATTAACTAGAGTTTATTATTTGTTTAAATTAATATCTTTTAAAAAGCAGTGTATTAAGTTGATAACCTGAACCAAATAACATGCATTTTTTTTCTCTCTCGTGAACTTTAGCTTTCTAGGTTTCTGTTTTATATGTGCGTAGCATAAAGGAAGACAGTTCCTTTCCAACCTGACATTTTTGGGGGTTGGTCATTTTAAATGCTTAGTTGTCACACATTTTAAAATTCGATGATAAGAACTTTTTTCTTTACCCCTCTTCGATGATGTATTTTTGCTGAACTATGCAGCTTCTTAAAAAAACTGTAAATTACCAATTGGGGTTTATTAAATCAGTGTATACCTCATTTTAATCTATTGCTGCTTTTCTCCACGATACTACATCTCTGTCATTACTTTTACCTGCTCCACCAGAATGTAGAGAGGAGGAAAGTCAAACCTATACATGATTAGTGGTTTTAAACAACTTGAGAAGAACAGATTTTGTAGTTTAGAAAGTTGAAACCATTAACTTATTTAAGGACTTTGAATTCCCTGAGAATTGTAATTGTCCATGCTTCCTCTAGCCATAATTAGCAGGATCAAAAACGATTGTACTGTACAATGAGTTGTTGAAATTGTAAGCCTTAGTAAGCATCTTTAGCTTTACTCTAGTACTGTCTAGAAAAAAAGTTTTTTGACATATGCCTTTATTTTTATGCCAAATTTTTTTGTGGATAAAATCTGAAGAATTTAAGTGACTTGCTCCAGGTCATGAAGATTGAACAAATAAGTCAGAATTGAAACTTGACTATTCCTGATTCATATTCTTGTGCTTGTATGATACAAATCATGACTTCCAAAATAACTGAACATTCCTTTGGGGACCTTAACATGAAAGTATGTACTTTTAGTAGTTAGACTTTCGTTTTTAGGCATTTTACGGTTCTTTGAACTTAAAGATTTTTTTCATGGTCATGTTCCTCATTAAGCCAATGTAATTACTAAAAATCTCACTTCACTGTTGAATACTGACTAATAATGCAGGTTTTATGAGATTTCTTTTTGCATTTGAATAACCTTCATGACTCACTCCTTTTTCTATGTAAGTGCTTAAGTGACCCCCTCACTAGTGAAAATAAATGTTCTATATCACTGATTCAGTGTATATTGTCGACATGATATATTTTTTTAAGGAAAAGTAACCCCATGTGTCAGGATGAGTGATATCCTAGGGCAAAGCACACATGAAGTTTATTTCTACTCTGCAAATCTGGCATTTACTGGAACAAAACTCTTTTAGAGCGGCTGGTCGTTGTTTTGCCTTCTTTTGGTACTTGAGCACCTTTCTGTGGTTTTGTAAATCAGTGTGTCATTTTGTAAGAATTTCTTGTTAATTCTGTGTACATTGGCGTTCACCTTGTGGTATCCTCGGCTGACCATAATAATTTAGTTTGGGTATGGTGTGTCTGCTTTGAAATGCCTTACTAGAGCATGTCCGATTCTGCTCTCAAGCATTCCATGCATCTGCTAGGGCAATACGTTGCCTGTCTTGGATGTATGCTCTAGATCCAGAAGCAAAACTGATTTTGCTTTCACTGTTAAGGTTGCATTTTAGTGTAGTTATTGTTTTAAATTAGAGAATAAAATCATAAAAAACCAAGGGAGACTTTAGAACACTTCATTTAATGGCATGGCAAACTTTTAAAATTGGCTTTTGCTGTTTCACTAGAACAATATCTAGTAAAGGATATGGCTAAAAAGCGCCAGCCAGAACCGTATGAAATTGGGGTTGTTTCCTAAAATTTTTTCTAAATGTCATTCAGGGGTTTAACATCTGTGTATGCTGTTGGGGCTAAGTGCCAGTCACTGATTTGGAAATCTTTGCATTCTGGGGCCATAAAATGGCAAAAGTATGGGATTAAAACCAATCAACTGTGGTTTTACACAACTGTGAATTGTGAAATTGAAATTGCTCTTTTGGTTTTTTTTTTTTTTTTTTTTTTTTTTAGCATATCGAATATAGAAATCCAAAAGTTATTTAAAATTTACACTGCTTATGTTGATGGCTCATTTTGGCTGTGTATCCTCACTTCTGTACTGATTTATGATAAAAGCTTGACATTATTATAACAGGCATTTTGTGTTCAATTTAATAAAACAGTTTCTGAGTCTTGTCTGCAAATTGTTTGGTTATGAGTTGGAGATCACAGGGAAAAGGTACATTGTCAGCACTGAGGCGTTATTTTCAATGCTGATGGTCAATGACTAGGTTTCCCATTCATCAGTCTGCATATGATCTGCCAGACTTCTTGAACTGATACAGAGTATGTCAGCTCTTGGGCTTGCGGTAGAATTGACCTAGCTGCTCACACAACTTCTTCTGTACATCACTGGAGTTAGCCTGAGCCTGGAGCAAGTTCTTAATTTTATTGATGTATTTTAAAATTTATCTTTCCTTCAAATTCTAAGGAACTTTGGGCTTAGCAGGACCATAATCACTGCTTCTGAAAATAAACAATGTAAAAAGGGATCTACCCATTAATCTTTTGAGTGTTTCACATATAAAATACTCTTATAATTAGCTTATATATGCAAATATTGAGCTATGGTCATTTAAGTACTCTGGGTTACTATATGCAATGTGCTTTTGAATTTAAATACTCATTTTAAAAAGTAGATTATAGGGCTGGAAGGTGCTGTTATGGTTTGTTTAATCAGGATGCAAGACACATACACTTACTGTCGTGGGAAAAATTCTTGTGTCTGCACAAAAAAATGTTTCTGAATGAAGTGAATAGATCACATTGAATCTGTCTGTGTGTTGTAAAAATACTCAAGGCAGCACATTTTATTAAATCATTTCTAAGAGATTTTTAACTTAAAAGAAGGCTATGATAATGGGCATCAAAAAAGAGAGTCTTTAACCACTAGAGCTTTTCAGCTTTTCTTTCTTCAGGCATTTCTGAAGCTTATTTGCTGAAAATCTATTCAAGATCAATTGCTGGGTGTTATCCTTTACAATTGCCTGTATGTAAAAGACTAGTAATGAAATTTCACAGTCTGTTATAAATTAATATAAGATTGTAAAGAGATCAGAAATAGGTATTTTTGTGATGAATTTTAAGATTTTTATCATCTGAGTTGAAACTTAATCCACCAACTTTTATTCCTACTTGTGGGATATTCACAAACTGTTGAAAAGTAGAAACCTACAAAAAGATGAAGACAGGGAACAATTTTGAACTGTAAATATTTAATAGGGATGTGACTATGAATCTTTGCCAAAAAAAATCACTTAAAAGTACATACCATGGTGTGTAGATACATGTGGGTATGTGTGTGTAAGAGAGAAAGATGTGGAGATACATGGATAGAGAGAGAAAAGCGTATTAGGAGGAAGCGTACGGAAGTATGTTGTATGTATGTATAATGAAGTACGTTCAAAGGAACAGATGGATATTTGCCACTGGAAGAAATATGCTTCATCATAGGAGTCTATAACGTCTGCTTGGTACTTTGGTTGTCTTTAAGTATGTAATTAGAGCTTCAAATATACTTTGGCTGGCAGCCATCCCTCCAGACAGGAACAAGATGTCTTTCATAGTAGCTTTAATTTTTAATCTTTGCTAATGCCAGAGGCTCTTCTCTATCCCTGTTTTTTTAGAAATAGCTTACTGGGTTATGGACTTTGACCAAAGGTATCTAGTGCCACCCTGTGGACTCTCTAAATCTTAGCAGTTTGAATGTGGTTGGTACACTACTTTGGGAGCAGGATCTTTGGCTAAAAACCATCTAGTGGAGGAGAAGAGTTGTCAATCCATAAATAATGTAAGGGCAGACATCATGTTAGGAAATAACAAGGGCTGTATTCTTTTTATAACTTTAGGTGCTAAATTATGCAGAATGGGAAAAATGGTGGATTGGGAATCAGAATGCACATATGTGTGTATGTATGATTTTTGTGATTTTAAAAAATGTCTATTTTGCTTTAAAAGAATCCATTATCCATGCATATTTGGATAGGTAGACAACAAATACGGAAGCTAAATAGAAATAATGATCAATGAGAGCCTCAAATTGGAAGGAAAGGACTAGAAAAATGTCTTATCAAAGGAGATTGTTAAAATTATAAAAAATTATGTATGGGGCAAATGTTACAATATATGTGGAAATGATGCTGACAATATA
The DNA here is from genome assembly GCF_024362965.1 of Panthera pardus. NCBI lineage: Eukaryota > Metazoa > Chordata > Mammalia > Carnivora > Felidae > Panthera > Panthera pardus. Next base: position 87,013,475 of record NW_026526721.1, read on the forward strand.
AAAACTAAACTACAAAATGCAAAATACAAAAACTTTTCCCAAGCATAATTTATTTTGGGGAAAATATGATGTTTTCTGCTTCAATAAGCTGGCAGTACAGAAGTAGACATTTTTAAAGTCTCGTTAAATACTTCAAACATTTAGAAAAAGTGCATTCTAGGATAATCGGTGCCAATTCTGTCACCTGTGTCCCCCCGGGCATGTCACTTGACTCTTCAGTTACTCAGAATTGGGGTATTAAGTGTGATTTCCAGTTATTTATTTTCAGTCCTCTTAGTAGCATGGAGAACTTAGAGAATTGATCTTCTTTAAAAATCGGTTGAGGTTTTTGAATAGATAAGGCCAGTATTCACCCATGAACTCATGCTGCCATGTTTTCCTCTCACGAGGCAACGGCAGTTACCAGTTTCTTAGGTATTTTCCAGAGATCTCCTATGCAATATGAATGGTGGCCTTCCATACATATTTTCATTTTTCTGGTGACCAGTGTGCCTTGGCAATCATTCTTTATCAGCACATGTGGATCTTACTCTTTTTGACTACATGGTATTCCCTCATATGATTTCCAAAATGTCTTTTACTGGTTCTTCTTTGACCCTCGATTTTTTAAATTAAAAACTTTAAAAAAAAGTTGTGGTAAAATGTACATAATATAAAATTTATCATTTTTAACCATTTTCAAGTCTGCCTTTCAGTGACATTGAGTACATTCACACTGTCTTACATTGTCACCACCAACTGTTTCCAGAACTTTTTTCATCTTCTCACACCAAAGCTCCATAACCCGTTAAACAATAACACCCATTTCTCCCTCTCTCCAGCCCCATGGCAACCACCATTTTACTCTCTTTCTCTATGACTTTGACTACTCTAGGTAGCTCATACAAGTTGAATCATACACTCTTTGTCCTTTTGTGACTGGTTTATTTTATTTAGCATATTTTCAAGGTTCATATGGTGGTGTTTGTTAACATTTTCTTCCTTTTTAGGCTGAGTGATATTCCAGTATATGTACTTGCCACATTTTGTTTATTCACCTGTTGATGGCTTTTTGGGCTGCTTCACCTTTAGGCTATGGTGAATAATGTTGCTCTGAACCAAGGTATACATTAATTAAAAACTTTTAAAAATTAGAAATTATTTCACAGATGCAAAGTAGAGAAGACAATGAAATAGACATACAGGCACTCATCATCAAGCTCCCCAGCACCATCAAATCCTAACATTTTGCTATATTCTGTTATTTTTAGGAGAATAAAACATAGCTTCAGTTGAAGCCTACTGTGCACCTCTCCCCAGTTCTGATCTTTGTCCCTCCCAGATAAACCACAATCTTGAATCTGGTATTTATTATTTTCATGTATATTATGTTAATACCGTATCTATCCATAAAGAATACAGTGTTGTTGTTTATGCTTTCAAAATTAATGTAAATGGCATCATAATGTGCAAATACCTTTGTATTTTCCGTTTTTTCTCAACATTCTGAGATTTATCTATGATGATAACATGTAGCCATAGTTTATCCATTTTAAGTGCTCTATAGTGTTCCATTGTCCATATATACTGTAATTAATTCATCCTGTTGATGGACCTTTAGGTGGCTTTCAGTATTACTTTATTACAAACAATACTGCATTGAATGCTTTTTTTTTTTTTTCTAAGCTTATTTATTTTGAGAGAGAGAGAGAGAGAACACAAGCAGAGGAGGGGCAGAGTGTGAGGGAGACAGAGAATCCCAAGCAGGCCCTGCGCTGTCAGCAAGGAGTCCAATGCAGGGCTCGAACCCACGAACCATGAACCGCAAGATCATGACCTGCCTGAACCGAAATCAAGAGTAGGATGCTTAACTGACTGAGCCACCCAGGCACCCCTACAGTGAATGCTTTTTACATATCTTTACAGGCCTATGTGTGAAAGACTCAGGAACCACATCCTTGCTACATCACCTAAGAGCTCATTAGAAATGCACCATCCCAGGGGCACCTGGGTGGCTGAGTGGGCTAAATGTCTCACTTTAGCTCAGGTCAGGATCTCGTACTGTGCATTTTCTTAATGTTTATTTATTTTTGAAAGAGCCGACAGAGAGAGACAGGGTGCAAGCAGGGGAGGGCAGAAAGAGAGGGAGACACAGAATCTGTAGCAGGTTCCAGGCTCTGAGCTGTCAGCACAGAGCCTACCATGGGGCTCAAACCCACGAACTGGAGATCCTGACCTGAGCCGAAGTCAGACCATTAAGCCACTGAGCCACCCAGGTGTGCCTAATAATGGAATTTCTAATCCAGCAAATATCAAAACACTTGAGCAAATGCTTTGTCCTATTTTAAGTGCAATTAGCTTTTCGTCCACAGAGTTTAATTTACTTAACAAATATTTGTAAGGCACTAACTGTATATCAGATAATCTCCTAAAAAGCACTCCATTAATATTATTTCTCTTAATATTGTTGGAAAATTTACTTTCCACTTAAGAAAACCTTGAGATTTTGACTGGGATAGTGCAGTTTATCAAAAAGCCAGAACATGTGAGTAAGGAGGAAGAATGCACCACAGGGCGGTGAACCCCCCTGCTTTGTGCCCAGACAGACCCTGCAGCACTCCTTGCTCAATATCCAGCCTGGGGTGCTTCCAGAAGGAAGCAGCCCTCCACCGACCGTGGTCAGGGTGTGCACACGGCAACAGATTCCTCAAGGAAGAGAACTCAGGACTTTGTCCATTGAGTGATGCGAGCTTTTCTGTCCAACAGTACATCGTTGTGGTCAAAACTGGGAAAATTTCTGGGTAGTCTTGGGGCTAATTATTCATCTATCCAGTCCCTCTGCATTTTTGTGAATAAGTTGCAGGACAGAGCACTTTAATCGCAACTGGATTGGCTACTTCAAAGTGTATTTACGTGACCTGAAAGAACCTTCTCAGAGATAGGAAATTCTTTATTTCCATTACTTAAATTCATGTTCAATCACATAAGTAGACCTACACACATTTTCACTATCTACTATTCAATACTTTTGAAAAGGGGAAATACTCCTTCAACTCCTCATTTCCCCAATCCTACTTTTTCCTTCCTAGAGGTAACTGGTATTATTAGCGCAATGCTTATCCTTCCAAACCTTTTTCTATGTATTTCTAAATATGTTGTCTTATAATTTATGGAGAAGAATTTCTATGCCCTCTACTTGAATATTTATTTAACCTCATACAGAAATGCCAGCCAATATGGACAGAAATCTAAATTTTTATGTTAAGTCCCTTGACCTTGGTCTCTTGGAAATTCTAATTTTTCTAAAACACGTTGGGGCCAAACAAAACATATCTGCAATACAAATTCAGTGCTAGGCTGCTGGTTTGTGGCCTCTGCTTTAAGAAGGCTTTGATTTAATTCTATAATAGAATTGAAATTTTTGGCACTGAGGAACCAGTGAAAGTTTTTAGGCAAAATTGTGTGATGGCAAGATTTTATTTGGATATATGCCCCTTCCTCACATGCTTGCCTTTTGTTCTTTGGCCCATTAGTCCATGAGTTCCAAAGCAGCAACCGCCTGCAATAGGGCAGTTAGGAGGGAAAATACAGGTCTCTCCTGAAATCCAGCACGGGCCATAGTTTTCCTAACTGGTAGTGACTTTGTAAAGTCCTTGAGCCCAGAGATGAAATCCTGTTTTGCTTGCCAGCTAGCAAGTGATAAAACAGTGATCACATGCAAAGAAATATGAAGCTGCTCATTCCCTTTCTTCCGTCCACTAAGAGAGACTTGGCAGGAGGGTATGTTGATGAAATGCACAGTGGCATTAGGCAACAGCCATTCTGGCAGCACTCATCTGCAGAACACGATGAATGTAATGTTTCTAAGGCCCCTGCTGGAAACACAGACCCGTTGGCGGGATGTTATCCTGTCAGCAATCAGAGAATTCCTTCGGAACAAAATTCATCAATGCTCCTGCAGAGGCGGAAGAAGGGAACAGAGGAAGAACAGCCTCACCATGAAAATCCCCCAGGCTGCTGATGGGGTGAGCCTCTGGCACCGGAGGAAAGGGAGTTGGGAAGCAAGCGTAGAGGCACATCTCTCCCCCCCAGGAAAGACTTTGGCTTTACAGTTTTGTCCATCTAAAACAGGATGTATCCTTTAAAATATAATTCTGACCCAGCAATGAACTCCAACTTTGGTTATTTGTTCTAATTCTCTAGAGTATGATTTTAAGCTGTTTCCTGGGGGAATAAATGCACAGCTCGTATAACACATGGGTTAAATAAGACACACAACATCTCTTCTGCGGGCTGAGAGCCAGGCAGAAGTCACTCATCTCTGTGATACAGGTGTGAAAGGGTTAATGCCCTGTGGGCAGCTTTTGAGTAAGGATCAGGAAGTGCCCTATGGGCAGCTTTTGAGTAAGGATCAAGAGCCAGTTGATAAGTGCATCCCACTTTTATGGCTCAGGTGAGTAATCCCGAAGTGTGTTCTACATAGTAATTCTATATAGTTCCTCCAGAGTCCCCGGTGGACGAGAGTCTCTGTTTTCCTCAGCAATATTGGCTTTCTCGCCTTGTTCCACTCTTTGTGATTCCTCACACTCAGTCCTTGGGAACGCCTCCTGAAATACTCCTTGTACTTAGGCCCCTGTCACAGCCTCTGTGAGAGGTGAGACCAAGTGAGAGCTGAGGTGAAAGCTGAGGCCAAGACCTCCTCCATTCCTGATTTTCCTAACCAGCTTACTTGACTCATTCATTTCCCCTTCCTGGTTCTGTAGGCTTTTGAGGTTGTGACTCTGCCTTAGCGACACCTTGAGGAACTCATTCACTTGTTCGACACCAAGAGCACCCTGAACAACTCCTTAAGCACCCCATGCATGTCAAGGCTCTTAGCTAGAGCTGTTTCCTTTGCTTGAGACCCCACCCTAGCTGCCCTCCCACCCCCCACTAATCTCTTGGTACCCTCCTTTTCATGAAGCAAATTCTTACTTGGTCTTCAAGGCCAGCTTCAGTTTAGCTTCTCTGTGGACCCTTCCGTAACTCCTCTGCACACAAACAGCTTTAAAGGCTAAGGAGAGGGAGCTAGAGATTTGCACACAGGGGAAGAAGACACGGGGACAGCTCTTGTTGGAGATGAGGAGAATGGCATCAGGGGTACAGGGGCAGTGGCTTACCTCCAAAGAAGAAGGATTCTTCATTCTCTGAGATTGGAATAATGATAGCAAACACTGATATATACTTACTCTGTGCCAGCCTCTGTTCTGAATGCTTTCAAAATATTTGGTAAATGGTAGCCTTTCTTCCTCACAAGAACTTTCGGAGATATGAGTTATTATTGCTCCCTTTTTTCAGATTAGAAAATGGAGGCACAGTTGAGTAACTGCCCCAAATCACACAACTGGTGGATAGTCAGGTAGTTTGGTTTCAGAATTCATGCTTGGCCACTATATCTTATTACTTCTTAAGGGAAGCTAATGTAGAAAATAGACACATAGGGAAAAGAAAGCTGAGACAGTTTATGTCTGTTGGCCTAAAATTTCTCAGTGAAACAGGAGACAAGGGCAGCTAATATGACTGTAGAAGGCAGGGATCCTATTTGAATTTCACTAGGGAGAAAAAAAAAAAGCAGGAAGAGTAAATTGGTCTTGGTCGTATTTTGCAAAAGCTCCTGAACTGTCAGTAATACTGTGCCTGCCTCTTGCCTCTTAGCACATTGCCAAGTATTTGGCAACCAAACTGGTTTTCCCAAATGGCATCATTCCTCTTTTGTTGGTTTCCCCTGTGACACTTCCGGAAACCACAGTACTCGAGGCTCTGGTATGTTTTGGAAATGATAGTTATAGGAATGCACCTCAGACTGTCCAGAAGCCTCAGTCCGGGAGGAGCATATGTCTGGAAAAAGGACCTTTGCTTTTCCCAACATTGCTGTAAAATACCTAGGAAGGATTTGGGAGTGTTGTGCAGGCAGGCATAGGCTGGGTGGTTTCCAGAACAGATAGGCATCAGATCTCCATGAGAATGGAAAAGGAGTCTCATCCTTAGCAAATTCTTATCCCCAAGAGGGTGGTTGGTCCACAGCAGGGCGTCTCCCTGTGAGATGTGGTGGAGGCCTGGGAAGTTTTGCTTCTGTTTGTGTTATTGCCTGCTTTATATGACCATCTTCGAAGTTTGCATGTCCTCTGCCATTAAAGAAACCTAATATCCTTGGTGTCTGTGGGAATCTTTCCATCATCTCATAACCACCCTTTGGGGACGCACACTGATTTACCACAACACAGGCAGGAATATAGCTGTGTGCGGCCATGGTAGAAAAGTGTGCCTGATTCAGGGATGTAATACTTAAACTTGCTACATTTAATCAATTTAATCTGGAGCCTAAGCCAAAGTAAACAAACCAATATGTGGATGCATATGTGGGTAAAGTAATGGAAAAGAAAATGTGGGAAAGGGAAATTGCATTTCCCATTTCCCCACTGTGGCTAGCTTTTCCATATTTAGTTTTGTAAAAAAACTTGTCTGTCATAGTATTCTATTATCCTTGCCTTATTGAGAAAGCTAAAAGCCCTTCAGCTGCGGCAATTACCTTTCACTCATGTGATGGTGACAAAAGATAGGACAAAAGTGAAGAATGAAAGGCAACATTCTGTGTCATCTTCGATTTCTTTCATCAATGTTCTATAGCTTTCAGAGTACAAGTGTTCCACCTCTTTGGTTAAGTTTATTCCTAGGTATTTTATTATTTTTGGTGCAATTATAAAATGGGATAGTTTTCTTAATTTCTCTTTCTGCTGCTTCATCATTAGTGTGTAGAAATGCAACCAATTTCCGCGCGTTGATTTTGTATCCTGTGAACTTAATGAATTTGTTTATCAGTTCTAGTAGTTTTTTGGGGGAGTTTTCAGGTTTTCTGTATAAAGTATCATGTCATCTGCAAATAGGGAAAGTTTTACTTCTTCATTACCAATTTTGATGCCTTTGATTTCTTTTTGTTGTCTCTTTGCCATGGCTAGGAGTTTGAGTACTATGTTGTATAAAAGTTATGAGAGTGGACATCCTTCCCTTATTCCTGATCTTCGGGGAAAAGCTCTCAGTTTTTCCCCATTGAGTATGATGTTCACTGTGGGTTTTTTCATGTAAGGTGTTTATTATGTTGAGGCATGTTCCCTCTAAACCTACTTTGTTGAGAGTTTGCATCATGAATGGATGTGGTAGTGTGTCAAATGCTTTTCCTGCATCTATTGAAATGATCATATGGTTTTTATGTTAAGGAGTGTACTTGTCATGATGAGCACCAGGTGATGTATGGAATTGTTGAATCACTATATTGTATGCCTGAAACTAATATTACGTTGTATGTTAATGAACTGGAATTAAAATAAAAACTTTAAAAAATCGGGGCACCTGGGTGGCTCAGTCAGTTAAGCGTCCCATTTTGGCTCAGGTCATGTTCTCATGGCACAGGACTTTCAGCCCCATGTCGGGCTCTGTGCTGACAGCTCAGAGCCTGGAGCCTGCTTGGAATTCTGTGTCTCCCCTCTCTCTGCCCCTCCCCCACTCGCACTTTGTGTCTCCCTCTCTCAAAAATAAATAAACATTAAAAAACATTAAAAAAACTTAAAAAAATGGACAAACCTCTAGCAAAATTGACAAAAAAGAGAAGACACAAATTACCAATGTCAAGAATACGATGGGTATATCGCGACAGACTCTACAGCCAACAAAAGGATAGTAAGGGAATACAATGCATGACCCTACACACATAACAAACATTGACAACTTAGACAAACAGAACCGTATCTTCAAAAAACACAAACCTGTACAGCTCACCCAAAGTATGGATATAGTGTCAGTCTACTCATTTTAATAATCCCAGTAATGGGTTAATTGAAGCATTAGTGCAATTCCTTCTTTTCTTTAAAAAAAACTTTTTTTTTACTGTTCATTTATTTTTGACAGAGAGAGAAACAGAGCATGAGCGGGGGAGGGGCAGGGAGAGAGGGAGACACAGAATCTGAAGCAGGCTCCAGGCTCTGAGTTGTCAGCACAGAGCCTCCGCGGGGCTCAAACTCACAGACTGCAGAATCATGACCTGAGCCGAAGTCTGACGCTCAACCGACTGAGCCACCCAGGCGCCCCTATGCAATACCTTCTTTTCATTTTCTTTTCAAACAAAATGTAAACATTCCCTCTAAACCCCCTCTGGCCTCCCTCCATCAGGTTCATCTTAAGTTGTTCAAAATCAGAATCCTGGACTCAAGTCCTGGTTTACTTAATCCGTATCACTGAGGGTGGGGCTAAAGAACCAGCACCCTGGGTTCTACTGTGCCTCAAAGTTTGATGACTACAGCCTCCATCCCAAGAAGCCTCTAAGGCCAAAGAGCTGTCTGGTTGTTTTTAGAATGTTGCCTTTCTAATTTTTTTTTTTAACCTCCTTTTTTTTCTTTTTAAAAACATTTATTCTCGAGTTAGTTAACACATAGTGTAGTCTTGGCTTTAGGAGTAGAACCCATGATTCATCACCTACATATGATACCCAGTGCTCATCCCAACAAATGCCCTCCTTCATGCCCATCACCCATTTTCCTCACCTCCATCAACCCTCAGTTTGTGTTCTGTATTAAAGAGTCTCTTGTGTTGCCTTTTTTTAAATTAAGTTTTTAATTTCAGTTCCACTACAGTTAACACAGTGTTATATTAGTTTCAGGTGTACGATGTAGCAATTCCATACATCACCTGGTGCTCATCAAGGTGCTCCTTAATCTCCTTCACCTAGTTCACCCAACCTCTCTCCCCTCCCCTTGGTAACCATCAGTTTGTTCTCTATAGTTAAGAGACTGTTTCTTGGTTTCTCTCTCCCTCTTTCCTTTTGCTCATCTATTTTGTTTCTTAATTCCACATAGGAGTGAAATCATCTGGTATTTGTCTTTCTCTGACTGACTTATTTTGCTTAGCATTATACTCTGTATACTCTCTAGTTCCACCCATGTTGTTGCAAATAGCAAGATTTCATGGCTGAATAATATTCCATTGTAAATATATACCACATCTTTATCCATTCATCTATCCATGGACATTTGTACTGCTTCCATAATTTGGCTATTGTAAATAATGCTGCTATAAACATAGGGGTGCATATATCTTTTCAAGTTAGTGTTTTTGTATTCTTTGGGTAAATACCAAATAGTGCAATTTGTGGGTCGAAGGGTAGTTCTATTTTTAACCTTCCGAAGAACGTGCGTACTGTTTTCCACAGTGGTTGTACCAGTTTGTGTTCCCATCAACAGTGCAAGAGGACTCCTTTTTCTCCACATCCTTGCCAACAGAGGTTTGTCAATTTTATTGATCTTTTCAGAGAACTAGTTCTGTCTTTTACTGATTTTTCTTTATTGTTTTTCTGTTTTCAGTTTTACTGATTTCCTCTCATGAAGATGAGAGGATTATTTCCTTCCTTAGGCTTTCTTTCTTTCTTTCTTTCTTTCTTTCTTTCTTTCTTTCTTTCTTTCTTTCTTTCTTGTTTATTTACTTAGAGAGAGCAAGCAGGGGAAGGGCACAGAGAGAGGGAGGCAGAGAGAGAATCCCAAGCAAGCTCTGCACTGTCAGCACAGAACCCAATGTGGGGCTTGAACTCACAAACTGAGATCATGACCTGAGCCAAAACCAAGACTCAGACACTTAACTGACTGAGCCACCCAGGCATCCCTTTCTTTGGGTTTATTTTGCTCTTCTTTTTCTAGATTGTTAATGTGGGAGCTTAGATTATCAATCTGAAATTTTCCCTTGTTTCCAATATCTGCAGTTAGTACCATAAACCTCACTCTCAGTACAGACTTACTGGTGTCTCACACATTGTGATATGTTGTATTTTCACTTTTGTTCAGTTTAATATATATATTTTTATTTCACTTGAAACTTCCTCTTTGACTCATGGATTATTCTAGTGAAGAGTGTGTAAACTTCCCAAGGGTTTGGAAATTTTCCTGTTATTTTTCTGTTGTTGATTTCTAGTTTGATCATACTCTGTCTGACTTCAATTTTTAAAAATTTATTGAGTTTTATTTTATGGCCTAGAATATGGTCTATCTTGGTATATGTTCTGTGGTAATGTGAAAAGAATGTGTATACTGTTGTTGAGTGGAATATTTTATAAATGTTGATTTAGATCATGTTGATTGATGTGTTTTTGAGTTCCAAGTCCTTGCTGATTTTCTCTCTTCTTGTCCTAGTAATTTGTTGAGAGAAGAGTGTTGAGGTCACCATCTGTAATTGCGGATTTGGCTATTTCTCCTTTCAGTCCGATAAGTTTTTGTGTGTAAAAATGTGTGTAAAATCACACATTTTACAGCTTTATTGTTTGGTATATCTATTTAAGGACAGCTATATCTTCTTGATGGATTGTTTTTATATATAATGCCTCTCTTTATCTTTATATAATGCCTCTCTTTGTCTCTATTGATTTTCTTTGCTCCAAAGTTTTCTTTATCTGATATGCATATAACCACTACTGCTTTTTTTTTGATGAATGTTTTCATGGTATACTTTCTTCCATTCTTTTACTTTCAACATGCTTATATTGCTATATTTAAAGTGAGTTTCTTGTTGACAACATTGAGTTAGGTCATGACTTTTTTATCCACTTTGTCAATCTTTGCCTTTTAATTGTTGTGTTTAGACCAGCCCCATTAAATGTAATTACTTATACGGTAGGGCTTAAATCTTCTATTTTATTTTCTGTTTATTTTTTCTTCCTTTTTCCCCTCTGTTTTCCTTTTCCCATCTGCCTGTGGGTTTTTGAACATTGTTTAGATTTCATTTTGATTTATGTATAGTGTTTTGGTTTTATCTCTTTTATATAACCTTTTTGGTGGTTGCTTTAGTTATTACATTATACACACTTAAGTTACCACAGTTTACTGGGGTTGTCTTTTTACTAGCTCAAGTGAAGTATAGAAACCCTACCCACTGTTATGTTCTTTTACCCTCCACCATTTATAATTATCTTAGTGATTTCCTCCATATACATTTAGAACCACATCATATACTGTTAGGATTTTTGCTTCAACCCTCAAACCTAATTTAGAAAATGGAAGAGCAGAAGGAGTGTATAGTATTTATCCATATTTTTGGTTCTTGTGTTTTTCTTTTCTACTGATGTTCCAACATTCTGAATTTTATCATTTCTTCTTTGTTTCAAGAACTTCCCTTACCTATTCATTTAGGGTAGGTCTATTGGTGACACATTCTCTTAGTTTTCTTTCACCTGGGAATGACCTGATTTTCTCTTCCTTCCTACAGGTTATTTTTGCTGGGTATAGGATTTTGGGTTGACAGTTCTTTCTTTCAGCATTTGTAAAATGTTATGTCATTTCCTCTGGTCTCCAAGGTTTCTGATGAGAAATACACTGTCGTTCAAATTGTTAGCTTCTATACATAATGTGCATTTTCTCTCTTACTTCTTTCAAAAGTTTGTTTTTTTTTCAGAAATTTGACTATGATGTGTCCTGGTGTGGATTTCTTTGGATTTTCCTCTTTAGGATTTTATCAGCTTCTTGGATCACTAGATTTATGTCTTTTGCTAACTTTGGGAAATTTTCAGCCATTAACACCTTAAGTCCTTTTTCAGCCCCATCTTCTTTCTCCTCTCTTTTTACAATTCTGATGATATAAATGTTTGAGCTGTTTTTATAGTCCCACATGTCCTTGAGTCTATGTTCATTTCTTAAAAAATATATTTATTTATGGTTGTTCAGATTTGGTCATTTCTATTGTTCTATTTTCTATTTTATTGATTCTTTCCTCTGTCACTTTCATTCTTCAGGGCAGTGGTGAAGATCCTGCCTCATCTGTAGGCCTCCTCTGACACCACACCAGTGGGCGTCCATGGAGTCTCTCCTGACACTGCTGGAGGGCAGGCTTATAGGGATGAAATTCAAGGCTCTTTACTTGACCTTCTTGGACACAACTCTGGCAGCGGTATTGGGGTGTCTTGTGAGGGTGGAAGTCTAGGTTTCCTACTTAGCCTTTGTTGGAATGGGTAGGGTGGGGACAACAGTGTTTTTCTGTGGTGTTTGGATGGAATAGAGTAGTTACTGTCTAAAAGTTTTCTATCTTGCTTGGCTCTTCCTTTCCTAGTCTTTTTGGAAAGACAGCAAAAAATCTGCACTTGTTGGTGTTTAATGGGCACCTGGCTTCCTTAGCTGCAAATCTGAGATATATGAGGCAAACCAAAAATCCAGGGTACTAATGACCATATGACTCCTTGGGTCTTGAGATCCCTAGACATTCTGTTGTCTTTCTTCCACCTTTCCGATTATTCTTATGTTTGTTTTACATAAAACATTCAGAGCTTTTAGTTGTACTGAGCAAGAGGAATGAAAAAAGTACATCTACTCTGTCCTCCCAGAAGCAGAGGTTCAGAACTTCTTATATACATATCTCCACACAAAAAAGTGAGCTATGAACCATAGCTGCTATTTCTATCATTTTACTTTCACATTTTATTATGGGGATTCTCTTTAGGATATAAGTTCCTGAAAAATGCCACTTTTAATTGTTGTATAATATAGCATTGCTTTGATAGGTCTCAATTATTCAACTAATCTTATTTTAAAAAATATTTAGGCTATTTTCAGTTTTTCACTAGTTTAGATACTACTAAGTAAACATATGTTTTTCATAATAATTGCCTGATTTTCTGATTATTTTTCTTAGTATATATTTCTGGAAGGGGAGTTTCTAGAAGAGAGGGTATGAAATATTAAAAGATCCTTCATACACTTTTGTTTCCAGGACAGTTGTACTGATTTTGGCTTCTTAGAGCAGCATTCTCCTAAGACAGAGTGCTTGACTTACCGTACTCTGAAGCTGAACATTGTTAGTTAAAAATGTTAAAGGGGAAAAAGAGAATTTTAAAATTGTAAATAGGATTTCTTTGATTAATAGTGAGGTTGAACTTCACTATAATGCTAATTCAATAATTTTACCAAAAACATGAAAGTGTAAGAATAAATCACCATATTCAGGAAATTTAAAGCTTGATGATATCATAATTTGATCTTATGGTATTATAATATATCATGATAATGTATCATGATATAATATAATATTAATCTATATACATAATAAAATTACGTAGAACTACACACACACACACACAGAAACACATACAAATGAGTGGATATAAAACAGGTTAAATCAGACACTTGTAATGAGTATTGGGTATTGTATGAAGTGTTGAATCATTATACAGTATACCTGAAACTAATATTACACTGTATGTTAATCAATTGGAATTTGAATAAAAACTTTAAAAAAAATCAAGGTATTTTTAAAAGAAAAAAAACAGGTGAAATTTGAGTAAGATCTGTGGGTTGTACCAATGTTAACTCCTTAATTTTGATATTATACTATAGTTGAATAAATTGTTACCACTGGAGGAAACTGCCTGATGGGTACATGGTACCTCTCTGAACTATTTTATTAATGTTGGTAATCAGTATCCTCTGTTTTATTTCTATAAATGTTATTCTTTTGGAGTGTCTGAACCAGCCTGGTTCTTGAACTAGTTTTTTCCAAAGTTTCTCAGTTTAGATCAGAGACAAGAGAACTCTCTATTCTAGTAGACACGCCTGAATCTGATATGGACATTTGTCTTTTCTCATGGGGGAGGCCACACTCCTGTTGGGTATATCAGATATCTGGCCAGGACAGAGCTTCATACCTTGTTCCTGACTCATACTTGAACCTGGGGTTTCTACTTCCCACCTTACTATTCTGCTGGGTAGGAGGACACTGAATCTCTTGCCATTTGACCCCAGCTGGAAATAGAGTCCGTTCTGTTCTTTGTTTTTCCCAGAAGAGGATCTTGTAATTTTCCACAGAACCTGTGACTTTGGAGGGTTATGAAGAATATTGACAGGGTGGTCTCTGATAAAAAGTAAGAATGGGCATATAAAATGATTAGCTTTTAAAATAGTAAATAACTTTCTAAAGACTATAATAATAGTAAAAAAGAATTTCAACTAGTGTGTAAGAATATTCCTAGGCTATCAGGAGTTTTCCCTGTCAGGCAGGACCAGGGTCAGGGCTTGTAATGTTGCTTTTGAATTATGTCTGCTCCCATAGCAATATACATCCAAATACAACTTTTATTGTTCTGATTTGGGCCATACATAAAGCATACTCACTTAGATATCAAACTTAATGTGCCTTGCAGTTATATTCCCAAAGGACAGAATTGACAAAATATTCTATTCAAAAGAAGTGAAGCTTTGGAAGTAGACACGCAAGAGGAGATCAGAGAAGTTCTCATTAGACCCTCAGTTAGTAGGAAGGGGTTTGGAGTACCACATCCAGTTTGTGGTATCGTACTTTGACGTGGCAAGAATGTACCAGTGCACTTTCTCAAGTGTGGTCTTCGGCTACCTGCATCAGGAAGGGGGACCTAAACATTCTGATTCAGGGCCCATTCCAGATATCCCCGCTGCATCAGAACATGGTGGCGGCTTGGGAGACTAGCAGTCTTCGTCTTTAACAAGCATTCCAGGTATTCATAGGCATACTGAAATTTGATGCCAAAACACAGCCTCTAGGGTTTTTGAGAAATCTAGAAACCATGCTGTCTGAGTTTCAAAGGGAACTATAACTAGTTTGGAGAAAAGCAGGCTTGGAGAGGGGCTGATGACTATCTGGTTTTCAAGGCCTGTCTTGGAGACTTAGTCTCATTATTGCAGAAGTCCTAGGATCAGCATATGCGAGTTATATAGTGGCAGATTGCAGCCCAATATAAAAAGAAAAAAAATTTTGTCTTTTAAATTAGCATTTAAAAATGTAAGGCTGCCTTGATACTAACCTTCTGAACACTGGAAATTTTCAGTCAAAGGGTACAGAACCATGTTGAGTAGAATCAGGGTCTACATCTCTAAAACATTTTCCAAGAATCTATGATCCCATGTCACTTCGTTGGTTCTTCTGCCTTCAGCATTTATGTCCCTCCAAATCTATAGAATTTACATCTTCCTTTGTTAAGCCTTGGAAAACCAGTGTGTTAACTACTTTCTGTTTTGAGGTACTTTTTAAACATTTTAAAAAATGTTTGTTTATTTATTTTGAGAGAGAGAGTGAGTGAGCAAGTGCTAGCATGGGCGAGCACAGGCAAGGAGAGAGAGAGAGAGAGAGAGAGAGAGAGAGAGAGAGAGAGGAATCCCAAGTAGGCTCCAGGCTATTGGCATGGAGCCCACTTGGGGCTTGATCTCCTGAACATTGAGATGATGACAGAAATCAAGAGTCCGACACTTAACTGGCTGCGCCAACCAGGCTCCCCTGTTTTGAGGTACTTTTTTGTATGATACTTACATCCCTTGATAAGTTGTGCTTCCTTCTAGACCCCATAGGTCTATGTGAAGAAAAGTTTCTAGGCACTCCACTGTTATTGATGCCCTCCATTGCCTTTCTGTTTCTTAAATGGCAGCCCTGTGTGGTTGGAAAGTATCACTGACAATGAGGCCTCATCTTTCTTGTCCATTTTGTAATCACACACCTTTCACCCCTTTACTTCACTTTTGAAAAAATATCTGGAATTATTTATGTCTACTCTTTCACTTTTCTGAGGTGATTTTGGATTTGTTGTTTTGAGTACATGTCTGAACTGAGGGGCCTGGGATTAACCTTGGACCACTTGGGTGGCTCCTGTGAATTCAGTGAATCTCTTATCCATTCCATCTATGGCGTGAAGCTTACCAGCAAGTTCAGGGTCAGGATGGTGTATCTGCTCTCATACACTGTGTATGTGTGATGTGCTATGTGATGAGATCTGAGTGATAACAATAGACCCCGTGATCCTCCTCTTGTGTCTCTCCTTCTAGGTGAGGAGGTGTCACCTCCTTCTAGGTGTCTCTAGAAGATGGGGAGAAGGGTGTGATGGAGAGAAATGTTATACTTCTCAAGTTAGTACTACTAATATTTCTCAGAAGGGCAAATTATAGAAGACGGAGCCCATTATTTAGTCAGCATTTTCAAAAATAAATTGATACTTCCAAGTAAAAAGATCGTGCACGTTCCCTGACAGAGGAATCTTTTTCCTGGCAGGTGACATGGCTGTGGCTTTGTGTAGAAATGCCTAAATGTCTCTTCTTTTTATCTGTTATTACTATCAACAATTCTGACACCAAATGTGTGGGTTTTCCATGCCAAGCAATTCTCCTATTGTCTGTCAACACCAACTGGATGTCCTACACTTCAATTCAATTCTGATACTACCTACCCAGAGTTAAGAGACCCCATAGTCCCATAAGACTGCCTCCAACTTAACATGCCAATTGTAAGTAGTGGGTTCCCAGGGAACTCATGCTTTTATCTGACTTGACTACAAATCAGGAGTTCCTATGACCCCCTCCCCTGGTGTGGTAATTTGTTATAATGGCTCATAGGACTCAGGAAAACAAACACTTTGCTTACTATTACCAGTTTATTATAAAGGATATTATGAAGGATACAAATGTACAGGCTGATGAAGAGGTACATAAGGCAAGATCCAGAAGTGTCCTTAGTGCAGCAGCTTCTGTCCCAGTGGAGTTTGGGGTGTGCTTCTTTCCTGGCACATGAATACATACATTTGCCATCCTGGAAGCTCTTGGAACCCTACTATCTAGGTTTTTTATGAAGGTTTCATTACATAGGCACGAGTGATCAAATCATTGGCCATTGATGATTAACTCAATTTCCAGCCCTTCTCCCTCCTTGGAGGTCAGGAGTGGGGCTGAAAGTGCCGACCTTCTAGTCACATGATTGGTGCCTCTGGCAACCAGCTCCCATCCAAAGTTATCCAACACCCACTCAGCACTTTAGCACAAACTCAGGTAGGGTTGGAAGGGGCTTATTTTGAATAACAAAACACAGTCCTCTCACCCCCTATCACTCAGAAAATTACTAGGACTGGGCACAAAGACAAAATTCATATTGGTTATTATATTACAGTTCCATTTATTCTTGTTTTGTTTAAATTTTCCCTTTCTTAAAAGTAGGCAACTAATAACAATGACCACTTAGTATGGGAGAAGGTGATTAACTAATGTGGTTAAACTTATTTGAAGCTCTTGGAGAAGACTGCTTTGGATGAGAAAACCTTATTAGTGTGAAAACTGTTAATTACCCTGTTAATTACCCTTTTTCTGATGGTTATTTTTTTCTAAATAATTATAAGTAAATTCTGAGATTTTCATCCCCCATTCCCCTATTAAAAAAATTAAATATCATGTCTCCTGCATAAAAGGAGTCCTTGTTGAGGCTAGGGATCACTTG
This sequence comes from Panthera pardus, assembly GCF_024362965.1. Classification (NCBI taxonomy): domain Eukaryota; kingdom Metazoa; phylum Chordata; class Mammalia; order Carnivora; family Felidae; genus Panthera; species Panthera pardus. The sequence goes on from NW_026526721.1 coordinate 87,030,734, forward strand.
CTGTAAGTCACCTTGTCTTTACCTCTATCATTATAGAGCCCTTCACAGTCCAGTAAGCGTGGGGGTCTCCTTGGGCCTTACGGTGACCCAGTGGAAAAGGCTGAGGCTCAGGTGGCTGGGGCTTTGAAGTTTGCTACTCTGAGCTGCTGTTCAGTGAGCTGAAAACCCTGGTCCAGACTTAGTGCTTTCATAGCCTTCTCCCTCCTGTGGAGGGGACACTTTGTGCTGTCCATCACTGCCTTCCTCACCCTCAACTTCTTATCAGTGGTAGGTGAGTCTATGTCACAGAGCCGGGCTTCTCAATTGAACAGCAGCATCTTAAGATTCTGTGTGATTATTTTCAAAAGGGTCTCAATGATGGGTTTTGAGTCTTCTTTTTTTTCCCTATACCCTGTTGTCTTTATTTCCTGGAGGGTGAAGAATGAAGAGGGTGAAAATGAGAAGCAGTAAAAATCCCACTGATTTGATCATTTTCTAGTGGTAATCAGCGAGTGTGAGGCATATGGTAGATGGTCCATACAGAGCTGATGAATAAATGGACGCATAACAACACCTGACATTCACACTTGAAGGCAGTGTGTATAAAGGTGGCAGTGTCAGCTCTGGACCCAGACTAACTGGGTCTGAATCTCAGAGATTCCACTTAGCAGCTGGGAGACCTCGGGCAAATAAGTGACTTAATCTTTCCGCCTCACTCTTCTTATCTGTAAAATAGGGATAAAATAATCTTCACTTCATAAAGTTGTAAGGATTAAATGAGTTGATAAATAGTAAGTGCAAAGAATAGTATCAAAGTGCATTTCCATATGTATCTCATTGTATTCTGACAGCTCCTTGATTATGGAACTGAAACAGGGATTTCTGAATCTCACAGTAGACAGATCTTAAGTTCTCGGGACTGGTAAGAAGTAGAGAGGTGTCTAAAATTCAGTTCTGGTTCCAGAGTTCAACCTTCTAGATCAGAGTTGTTTGTTTAGTTTTGAAGATGATGAAAGACACACAAAAAAGCAATTAGCTTTGATTTCAGTAGAGTGTATGGGTCTTATGGAAGGACAAATCCTTTTCTGTAGTCAAACGAGATGAAAAGAGGTTGTGAGAAGTAACAAGGATGAGAACTGGGACTGCAGAAATAATGAGCCCTTATCAAAACACCTCAGTGACTCCAGGGAAGAGGCAAAGAAGCAGTTTAGAATAACCGAGGAAAAGAATCAATCAATCCAATTTAAAACGAAATAATACCTTCTTTATTCATTAGCGTTAGCACTGAGCTTTTGCTGAAAAATGCTTTGCTCTAAAATGGCCTAATTTTTCCTTTTCATTTGCATTTCCTTCCTGCCCAGATGCAACTGGCAGCAGCCCAGTGGCAGTTCCACTAAAACAACTGAACTCCAGCACCTCAATTTCGATCTCGGAACCGTCCTTTTACATTTGTTTCTTTGCATACATAATTTGTCAAACTTTGCAAGCCGCACACCAAAATTCTGCCAACAAAGAACAGGAAGTTTGCGCCATCCTTCTGGGTTTACTGCTATCTTCTTGGTTTTGCAGTGACTGGAATCGGGCCCTGGTGAAAGTATTAACACATTAGCAGTTTGGAATTGCGCTCAAGGCTTCTGGGCAATGAATTGAAAAAAAGAAAAAAAAAAAAAACCTGAGCAACAAGGGGACTTGGGCACATTATTTATACGTCTGGTGAGCTCATTCACTCGCCTAGGGAAATCAGGCGCACAGCCGCCTGCCCAAGGTTAATTTTATTTTCTTCTCAGCCAGGAACAGGGTGTGCTATTACACAGAGAGAGGAATGAGGACTTTTAATTGGCAAAGAGGAACTTCTGCTGTATAAGGAGATACTCCGGTCGCTGGAGGTCAATAGAGGTGCTTGAGGATTTTAAAATCCTGCTGTGTTCACAGTTTAATACGAAATCCTTCGAATAGCTAGGATTCAAAAAACCCTTGCATTAACTGTTTAGAAACAGAAGAGGGCATCTCATCATGCCTTATTTCAGGTTTCTTTTATTTATTTCTTTTCTTTTCTTTTTTTTTTTTTAAGAATGGAAAGGAAGCTGGTCTTTGAATGAAAATGAACAGCATTTCCTTTTCAGAATGAATGAATGCAAATATTCTGTTAGTTTTCAAAAGCTTAATTTTGACTAAAAATGATGGATTTGCCTTCTAGTTTCAAGAGATTGGAATTTTAGCTGGAGACTAGCCATATAATAAGCTTTATTATATCACAAAGTGGCTGTCGAATACAACACACTTAGATTTTAAGGAAAATACCACATAGATACCCTTCTCCCCCACTGGCTAGGAAGCCCTTGTTAGGTACCCCCCCCCCATACTTCCCATATTCAGATTCTGTTTTTTCTCAGAATTTCATCTAAGGGTTTGTGAATCTCTTAAAATCTTACACAAAATGTGTGTTTGTGTATTTTTCTAGAGGAGGTGTGTAGTTTTAAATATACCATCTTCCTTCTTTCTCAGGTTAAACTCCTAGGAAGTTCCCATGCTTAATTCTACCTTCTACTAATTGATTCTTTATATACTGTATATATTTAGAGGCTCAGTTGGTGATACTCTGGATGAAGCCTGTTATAATAAACGCTGCTGAACTGAAAAATCTCAGGTTTTGCCTAGCAATTTAAACAACCATTATAGAATACAGCAGCAAGCCTTTTGAAAGTCTTTGGTATTCTTTGTATTAAGTTGTCAGAGCTTAAACAAAGTTTTAAAAAAATCTAATCTAGTCACTTCACTTCCTGGCCGAAGAGAGGAGCAGCGTTCTGTGCAGCATTACACAGGCCATGTGTCCGTGCTCAGGAGTAGATCCCAGTCTGTGACCTCTCGGTCTACTTTTTATTTCCCTCAGTCTGCTTGGTCCAAAGCTTGCAGTGGTCCAAAAATACATGGGATCTTTCCATTGTTCTGCTAGTGCATATGTGTTGTTTTTTGTGTGTTTTATAGTTTTGGGTATATTTTACTTTCTAAGTGAACATTTTAAAAGCAGAAAAAGAGATTTTGTGTCTTTTCCAGTTGTCCTAAATTATCTAACCTGGCAGTGCTGAGTTCAGTTTTATGAAAAGGTGAATGTAATGAGGGCAAAGTGAGTTTGGAAGCAGGGAGAGTTTGTTGGACAGGATAGGGTAGGAAAAATGGCTCCTGATTTGACCTCTGGACTTTTTATAATACATCAGGAACCTGATGTTCATCATTTTATTAATATCTTCTTCAGTGGCCCCATTTGAAACTTGGAACTGACCATTTGTAGCACCCTCTCTATTTCCATGGAAGCATCTAGAACATCCAAGCTGATAATTTTCTAAGAAGCATTAAACTTACAGGAAAAAAAAATTCATTGTTATATGAGATGTCTCATTCCTGAAGCTTACCCTTTATCCCTGAGTCCCAGGATTAGGGGAAAGATGAGGAATATTTGTAGGTTACATTACTTGATAATTAAAAAAATACTTTTACATTTTGATGTGACTATTTTGACTTGATGGATCAAGTCAGCTAATATAATGTCTTGCTTTGCCCTGGGAGTCTCCAGTAGATATCAAAGATTGCCCTGGAGTTGAAAGTAGAGCCTTTGGGGACCAGAATGGCCTAGGAAGGATTCTTCCTGGGACTACAGATTTCATGTGCAGGTTAGGGCTGCAGTGCAAAGATGTCTCTGTCCTGCTGGGCAATGTTTCAGCATATAGGCTGCTTCCAGGAGAGATAATTAAGACTCACTGTACTTTACTCAATGATACTCATGTCCGTGTATTTCCCCTTACTGCATTTATGGAAGGCATATGTGACGATGTAATAGCTATGTTCTCCTCTTTGTAAAATTACAATCGGTGCTTTGTGCATTCCTTTATATCAGGAATATTATATATGATATATAATATAATATTTTCCTTCTTTTCCTTGCCCCATATCATACCCCCCACCCTTCCTTAAATCCCTAACCATCCAAGTAGAGGTTTTGGGGACAATGAGAAAGAAGTTAATCGTAAGTACCTCCTTTTGGAAAGGAAAAGTCAGAGGTAGAAAAGTGAGCTCAAGGGACTTCTGGTTAGATGGGGCATCAATATTTGTAGAGCCATGAGGGGAACTTCGTGTTGAAGACATTATTGTTATTATTTTTAAACAAGTTATTTATTTTTAAATTAAGAATACGTAGGCAAAGTGAATAATTTGGAGAGTTGATGTAGATATTTAAACATTTCAGGACCTAAGCTCTATTACCTACTTTATATGGTTAAAAAAAATTAGGGCTTTTTTATCCAGGCAAATTAACTATTTTCATTTAGTTCAACTTATTTGATAATTTATTTGCTATTTAATTTTAATTATGTAGGCATAATTTCATCAAAGTGTTGTTTATATGTATTCTGGGGATAGATAATTTTACAAAGTGTGATTGTCAATTATACTGACACTGGACAAGGTGGGACTGTTTTGTTTTTTTTTTTTTTTATATAATTTACTGCCAAATTGGCTTACATACAACACCCAGTGCTCATTCCAACAAGTGCCCTCCTCAATGCCCATCACCCACTTTCCCCTCTAAGGTGGGACTGTTTATAGAGACAGTTGCTTTCCTATAATAATATTAGCAAACATTTTGTCAAAACCAAAACTCTGCATACTGAATAAAACAAAGCAGAATGATGAATTTATTGTAAGGCTTTCCTACCTGCAAGCTACAGGAGCAATGGGTTCTGAGTTGCTCACGGACTAAGGGATTTTCATAGGAGAGATATGGAAGTTTTTTGCATTTTTCAGCTGATTGGTTGCCTAGTGGTCTTCTTGCTTACTTGAATCAGGGTAGCTCAGTCAGGGGAATAGGAAGTCCAGAGATGGCATGAACAGATTTGGTGTTTGAAGATTGGCTGGTATCCTCTGATGATTTCTGAGAAGAGCTGTAAGTTTCTGTAAGGAATAGGTTTCTTTCATGCACCTGTGTTGATCATCTCCTTTTCATCCTTGACATAGTAATTCCATTTTAGTTTGGTTCTACAATGTATATAACATTTACCACTTACCAGGCATCATTATGAGCCCTTAATTTCACCCTCAAATGACCCTACAAGGCAGATGCTATTATTACCCCCATTTTGCCAAAAGGGCAGCTGTATCTCTTAAATAATTTGCCCAAGATCACAAAATCCAAAATGGCAAAGCCAGGATTTGAACTCAAGTATCTGGCTCTAGAATCTGGACATGTAGCTATTAGACTATATAATCAAACTTTGGACAGCTTCTTGATTTCCTTCTGGCATAAGCCATCCGGATTAGCAAGAACCCCACAATCTTGAATTTTTTTTCTTTCAAGAGATTATTTGGTTCTAACCTAGGAACATTGATCACAAACTCAAATGTCTAGATAGGGTCAGACAGGGAGCATTAATAAGGAGGACTGGGCAAAGGATAATCAAATAGCCCTCTTAGTTTCTATTTTTTCTTCCAATTTTTAACTGATATTTTTAGAGAAAATATTTATCCACCACAAAAAGAAAAATAATGCAAATGAAATGATAAATAGTAGCTGGTAATGGTAGTGTTAGGGAGACTGCTGGGACAGGTGGGATTGCAGCATATTGGAGATTGCTTGCCTTGCTTAAAAAGGCAACATTTTTAGGTTTGTATCACCAGATCTTTTCTCAAAAAGAAAAAAAAAGGAAAGGCAGGTACTCATATTTTTATATAAAGTTTGTGCATTTTTAATTGTTTAAAAGTTATAATAAGAGCTAAATAAAACTTACTCTTCATCCAGAGATTACCAGTTTCTAGCTATCTGAAGGAAGAAAAATCTTGTAGTTGTGTTTCTGGGTTCGTGCAGGTGTAAGAATAGATGAAAAAACAGAGTTACTTTGTCCCTTAATAGCTCTGAAGTCAATAATAACCAATCACATTTATCACCTTTTAGCTGGACTGTATTATAAATAGGGATGGTTTTCAACGATTTGGCTTCCTAGTCAGAGAAAGAAGAGCTATGGAAACTTCATAATAACAGGCTTATAGATTTATAAAGTAAAAAAAAAAAACCTTCATAAATATTTAAAGTGAATCAATATGGCATGGACAATAATAACAGGTGAATATTTTTCTCTGTGAGTACAGAGTAATCTACAATTGCTATAGCAATTTGCATGTTGATGGATGGATTATTCTATGTGGATTTTGAACTCCTTTTATTCTGTAAAATATAGGCTTAGGCAATTCTACTCTTTTCTTTTACTATTGAGATACTGAAAAATATAGACAATAACTATGCTCGAAGGAAAAGAGAAATTAGATTGTTGTCAATTCCTGCTCCATTTAGTCCCATCCCCTGTGCACAGCACACATTTCTGGAGACTTCTCTTTCCGTCCGCTAATGAGAGTACGGTTGCAATATGGCAATGATTCTTTTTAAAGTTAATATCTAGAGACTGAGGCTTTTGCAATGATAGAGTGATGGGCATAGCAAATCCTCTCCCCCAAATGCAGTGATAAAACTGGATAAGACTACCAAAAACAACGATTTTAGAAATCTGAAAATTGACTAGTGGCACACGACAAACTGATAAGTGTTTATTTAATAAGAACTACTGAACTTCAAGTATAAGCAATGAGAGTCTGGGCTGCTCCTGTTCTACCTTCTGCAGTGCTATCATGTGATAGTTTGGCCAGGGTGTGCAAGCCATGAACAAGGAGAGCTTAGCTGCTGGAGGGGGCTGATTTGATTTGGAGAGGGGAGTGGAAAACCTCATGCTCTCAATTATTGTCAGATATAGTCAGCAAACAAACAAGGAAGGCTAATGATGTAGCTAGCTTAGAGTGGTGCTGCTAGTTGGGATAAGCAAGAAACCAACAGTCTGGTGGAAATTTAACAGGGAGATGAAGGAAATGTGACAGTCACAGGGTGTCTTGGTAAGCTCCCACTTATCCCTGGTGGTCTGGAAGAAGGCCTGCATGCCCAAGGCTGTATACATGCTCAGTAATTCTCCACAAACCCCTGGGTGAATCTGAGGCCTTGCCAAGAAGTAAAAGTTGGAACAGGCTTGAAAACAAAGTGCCTTGTGTACAGGGTTGAATAGTGTACCCCCAAAGGTTAAGTCCAAGTCCTAACCCCAGGCACCTGTAAACATGACCTTATTTGGAAATAGAGTCTTTGCAGTTGTATTTATGTTAAGGTTCTTGAGATAATCCTGGATTTAGAGTAGGCCCATAAATCAATGACTGGTGTCTTTTTAAGGGAAAGGAGAGGGGAATTTAAGACACACAGGCACAAAGGAGTAACACTGAGGAGAAGGCCATGAGAAGATAGAAGCAGAGAATGGAATGATGGATCTACAAACCAAGGAGCACAAACCTACCACATGCCAGGAGAGAGGCACGGAACAGATCCCACCCTCAGCCTCCAGAAGGATCCAGCCCGGCCGACATCTTAATTTCAGACATCTGGTGTCTAGAACTGTGAAAGATACATTTCTATTGTTATAGGCCACCAAATTTGTGGAAATTTTTTAACAGCAGAAATGTAACAGTTGAAATGAACATGCTTGGTGTTGGAAACGCAGAAACGAAAATGTTAACTTCCCACCATGGAAAGGGTGAGAAAGCTGGGCTCAGAGAGTCCTGCCTTGTCTGATTGCTGGCTCCACCAATTACTAGTTCGTGCTCAGGACATTGACCCTCTGTAAACCTCAGTGTCCTTATTTGTAAAGTGGGCTTCCTTGCAGAATCCTTCTCCCAAATTCAGCCAGTAATAAACTCTTGTTCTCCAGGCAAACTCTCCCTTTATCTCTGTACTTAGCTCCGTATGTTGAGCTATTTTTGTACAGACCGGTATCCCCCACTTTTCGAAAGTGCTCGTGACACCACTTCACTTTTACGAAAGACCTACAGTCGTGCCTGTTTTGCTAACTGAAAGAAATCCCCAGAGCATTTTCAATTTTACGACAAAAGGTGAAATGGGATGTTCAGCGTTACTTTGCAATGAGCCCTTACAAAGGCAGCACACCCTTAGCAGTGAGAGGGCTCCCCCGCCCCCCGCCGCCAGCCCCAAGCAGCTCCTTCCCCAGGAGCTACACTCAGCATCAAGCTGCCATGGCTTTGACCTGTGTCTGTGAGCATCTGTGCTTTATCTAGATTTATTGTGTGCATCTGTTAGCAAGATGTGCTCTACGGTATCAGAAGAGCCTAAGAGGTCATTTTTTGGGTCTGGAAATACTAAAAAACATTTCCTTATAAATTAATGGTAATTGCTTCTTTCCTTTACAACCATTTTGGCTTATAAAAGGTTTTATAGCAATGTTCTACTTTCAGATAGTGGGGGATATCTGTATTTGATTTTATCAGACTGAAAATTCTGTAAGGGCAGAGACTATATTTATATTTACCTGATGGTCACAGTATCTATAACATAGTGGATATAATCAATCCATGCTTGTAAGGTTGATATGAGGATTAAGTCTGGCACTTGGTAGCAAGGCTACCTATGATTATTATTTATGTCTTTAAGGTTTGTATACCCCCTTTTTATTTTTAGCTGCACACATGTACATCCCTCAGGAAAAAAGGCAGAATTTGAACTGTTCTTTGAGCAATGTGTAGGCCTTAGGCTGGCGAAGGTCAGGGAAGATGCTCCAGGAGAAAGAAATAATAGGATACATCATGGTCTCCTCATAGGATGCTAGGAGCCTACCTGCTTGGAGGGAAAGCTGCAACCCTGCCTAAAAAAAATGCCCAAGGTACTCCTATCTGTACTGTAAAGTCCTTCTTTCTTAAAGGGCAGTGTGCAGACTTTATAGTATAGGGTCCATGTTTCTGCATGTATGCTTTATGCTTATTGAACTTCTTAGTTCATATATTTGCCCTTAATGTGTTTGTGGTCTAGGGTCATATGTGGTAAAACCAAATGGGATCACAGATCTCAGAACCAGACCAGCTGTCTGAATCCGGGATTATCTCCAGTTATAAATAGTGACTGGGCACAGAATCAACTAGCAAAATTAAGGGGTAGAGGGCTTGGGTATTTGGGGAAAAGAAGGAAAGAGTGCCAAGAAACCCAAATGTTACAAATTAACTCTCCAGGAGCAAGAGCAGTGGAAAACCATAGGCAACTGTAATTGATGGCAATAAAGTAAGCCTTGAAAGCAAATATGTAAAGAGGAAAACACAGGGTGTTTTGACGGGCTACACCCCCCCCCCTCTGAATCAGAACTGTTTTAAAATAGCTTAAAGGATTCCACTTTTTAAGGAAATTATTTGTGGAAAAATGTGTGAATCAAGTTTACAAACCAACTACTAAAATAAAATTAGCATGTAAAAGGTATGTGTGTGTGTGTGTCAATGTCATAACAAGCTTAATGTGCCTTTTAATTTTCTTTTTTTTTTTTTAGAAAGCATCATATGTTGTTAAAATTTCTGGAATCATTTAAATTATCTGTAGAATTAGAAAGCACTCCATTGTTATTTTGGTAAAAAATTATTACACACATAATACATACAAGTGCCTATAAGTGGCAGAAGAATTTAAAGCTGTAGCTAAGCATGAATTTTTCAAAATTACTCATTTCCCACCAGTCAAAGGTAGTAGCATAAATGTGTTCATGCCGATCCTCCTAGATAATGATATGTATCATGCTAAAATGGACTTCCACATTACTATTAGGTTCTTGAGATTAGTTTGAATATTGCGATCGTTCTCAGACATGTTTAGAGGGGTTTAATTCATGTAGAAATGAATGTATTTCTTTAAGTTGCTCAATATATATGCTTGCTGTGGACAACGGTTTATTGATCTGTCTGCTTAGATAGCTTGCTAGCTCTCCTGGATCTGGACCCCTTCCTGCACTTGGGGAAGTCCTGTGGCAGAGCTTGCCTACTAAGCTAGAAGCTGAAATGCCAGGTGCATGTCCCTCAACCTACCTTGCAGCTAGGGTTTAGGTACGGGCCTCACTTGGACCATTTGAATCCTGAAGCAATGCCTGAGGCTGGTAGAGAATCCAGTCTAAGTTGATGGCAGCCTAGGGCGGGGCGGTGGGATTGGGCAGAAATGCACAGGCTCCAGAGTGCTGTGGCTACTGTGGTGGTGACACAACCGACCTGGCCTATCACCTCATTTTCATCGTGGGTAGTCCTGGCTGCCACCTTGTTCCTATCTGTTTTCCTAGCCTGTTTCTCTGTTTTATCTGGTGATTCTACAAACTACCAGAAATCCTTTAAAAAAGTTCTTTCCTTCTTAAACCAGCCAATCTTTTGTTACTTGCAATGAAGAACTTGATTGATAGAATGCTCTTCTCAGTTCCACCCGAAAATGGAAAGCCTGTGTTTAGGAAGATAGAGAATCATTGAAATTTTAGCCATATTCAGGGAGCCTAGAAATTTGGACTAGAAAGAATTTTGGAGATGATCTTGTCATGTGCACATATTGAAGGCAATCGTTGCCTGTAGCAAAGAGAGCTTAGAAGGCCTGTTACCTGCTGGCTGCAGGATATTGAGAAAAACTAGTTAATTCTCTGGGTATATATGTGTATGTGTATGTAAATAACCTAAAGGGAGGGAGCTAGACCAGAATTCCCTTCAGATTTGGAATCCTGCGACTTTTAAGGAGATCCAGAAATGTTAGACTTCAGACCATAGCTCCTAACTCTAAATCTCCATCCTAGTAATTACACAATGCTAAATAAGTATAAATAACACTTAAAACATCAAGGGGGTATACAGGGAGTAAATCTACATCCTTCCTTTGAAAATTTGAACTCGTTTGATCTTTCGGTGAATGAGTAGCAGCGCAGATATCCAGACGGAGTAATTTATATGGACCAAGAGGCACTGCCTGTCCTGTTCATTGCTAAAGACACAAATTAGTCTTTCACAATAATAAGTCACTAGTTTCCTGTACTGTAGCTTCTCAACTTATAAAAAAAAGTTCTTAAATGTGGTTAATACTGTGTATGTTAAGAATGTCCTTCTCACTGGCATCTCAAGAACCCCCAAAATCTTACCTCATGTAAAACTCAGAAGATTAAAATTGGACACAGTTGACCTGTGTATTTACAGTAAGGCAGAGGCAGTGAACTTGACACTGTCTCATGGATGTTTGGAGAAAGGGTACTCTCACCTGCTTCCTTTGATGCAAAACTTAGGTGGCAGGTTCATGAATATTCTTAGTATTTCAGTGCTGGAAATGATCTAGTCCAGCTTTTATATTTTATAGATGAGCATAAAGAGGCTGGGAGATTAAGTGACTTATCTAAGGTCATATAGGTCATGTAACTAACTTCAAATTCAGTGGGAGATTGGAGACTGGAGCCCAGGACTTATACCTTAAACAGTATGATGACTGAGATGGTGTTTCTCTGGATCGCTGTTACAACTCAGACACTTGGACATAGTGAGCACTTACTTCATCACTAAATGTTGACTGCCAATTCCAGCACAGTGTAATTTTTGCTATGACATGCGTACTGAGGAATCTGAAAAATATTCTAAGATTTAAGTGTTTAAAAATAGGACTGAATATTTTAATGCTGGGAGACAGTGATTTATTTTAGTACTTAGGTTTAGATTCAAGTTGCTCAATCTGTGACTGTTAATACTATACAGAAATGGAAGCTAACTGACCCAATGTCTTTCATTCTGAAAACTCGAGTTGGTGTAGGATGATGGTCACATTGCTTGTCTCTTTAAATAGTTTATCAGAATATTAATGTTGATGTCGAGCAGGTGTTGGGGCATTTAACCCGTGTTCTGATTAATAGGCCATTATTACTCCATCAAGGTATCTGACATGTGCACAGCATGGCTCAGTGATAGTGTTCTTATCCTGGCTGGGTAAGGATTATTTGCTTAGGTTTTGATCTGAAATACTTATGGTGTATTAAACAGCTCAGGCACTTATTTGAATGTGATAAAGCAGAATAGCAAATCTTCTCCAACAGTGTATGATAACTTGTTAAAATATAATTTACCAGATGAGATTGATAGGTTCTGACAATAATGCCCCAATCAAGTTAAAATCAAGGGGAGCAGAGATAAAATCCCACCGAGGATAAATTCACAACTATGTGTCTATGTTAATTTCAGAATCTTGGTAATTATGATATAGCTGATCTGATTTCTTAGATCTCCTCTGCCTCCTTCCATATTTCACTGTCATCTCGTCCCAGTTTAAGGCTCCTTTTTCATTTCCTGCTTTAGTGTGCTGACATTTTCTTCTCTTCCAGTGAGAAGTGATTGGACCTCTTTTCATACATAAAAAAGTAGTCTTTTATATCTTAAGGTTTGCAGTTAGTTCTCTGGAGTTAGAAGGTCTATTTGAATAAGATAAAATGAAAAAAAAAGTATATTCTTTAACACTTATAGACCTAAAGTTTTCATATTTGGGATATTTCCTGGCAAAAGACTATTGGCATTGAAAATTCAAGAGAAAAGTACTCTGCTCTGAGAGTTTTCACTGAGGGATTACCCTTCCATACAGTTTAGACCATGGTGGGGACCTTTACAGGGTTCTGTGGTCTACAGAGTATTGTGAATATTATTTATACGTTGATGTTAATTAGAAGACAGGAGAGGAACAGAAATGACCGTGGATAAATAGTAACCAATATGAAAGAAGGTCAAGGAAGTGGGACTTTTAAGGTCCAAAAAAGAACCACATTGTATTTTCAACAACATTGTGTTATCTAACATGCTAGTAATTCTGTCATTCCATTACCAGGCACATCTGTGCAGATACAGGGCAGGAAGATTTATAATAATAATAATCGGAGGCATCATGACATTAAGTCCTTTTTAAAAAAACTGGGTTTTCAGGGCACCTGAGTGGCTCAGTTGGTTGAGCATCTGAATCTTGATGTCAGCTCAGGTCATGATCCCAGGGTTGTGGGATTGAGTGCTGTGTTGAGCTTTGCGCTGAATGTGGGGCCTGCTTAAGATCCTCCCTCTCTCTCCTCTGCTTGCACTCTTTCTTAAATAAGTAAGAAGTAAGTAAGTAAATTAAAAAACTGGGTTCCCAAACTAACAAATTAGTGGAAATCTTTTAAAAATGAAATCATGTATGAAACCAACACATTAAACAGAAAAAGCAGAGCTCTTTGCTGCTTGTAGGCTGAGCCTGGCTTACTTGGCCACCTGTATCTGCTCTCCCTGAGCCTGCATTCCCAGCACAGTGTTCTTGAAAATACCCTTCTATAATTTCAAGGAACATTTCCACCTCATTCAGCATCATTTTAGTGGAGCATATTTTAAAAATCGAATTCTGATTTGGAAAATATCAATCTCTAATTCATGTGTGTTGAGGTTCTCTATTAACTAAAATAGAAAACCCATTTTCAGGCCTTGCTAGATAACAGTATATTCTCTAAGTAGATTGTATAAGTGGTTTCAGTAAGTGGCTTCATTTATGATTACATTTGAAGGGTGTCAGAAGGCCTGTGGGCAAAAATATCTCCCTCAGAAGATTAGAGACCACACCTGAAAGAGGATTCTGTAAGGACCCTTGATTTAAGTGGCTTAAGTAATTACCTTATCTGGGTAGGTAATACATTAGCAGGAAATTCGATGCAATAGAAGGGGAACATGTTGAATATGATGTGCGAGGTTCTGTGCTATCATTTTGGAATACAAAGATGAATAAGTGTATCTTTTCCTTAGACATTTTATGGTTTGGCAGTGGATCTTGGCAAGTATGCACCTACATGTATGATACAATTTTTGTTCATGGTATGAAGAACTATTTTGGTGGAATGATACTGGTGAACTTTGAGGAGGCCATACTGCTGGGGGAGGGTGAGGTCAGAGTTCTATGTAATTCACAGGTAAATAGGTGAATTTGATATCAGTCAATGAAATCTGTGTCATAAAAATAAGTTGGGTGGGAGTATTATAAACAAACTTGTTTTTTTCTAGAGGTTTGAATTTTACATCCTGGTGCTGTTGGAGTGTGGCTGGAGGAGACCAGCTGATTGGTGTTAAGAAATCTAACAAGATAGAGTTTACCTTGGTTAATTTATTTAGGTCCAAGATTTAACCCTGGGCTCTGCAGACTTAGAATCTCTATGTGATCCCTCAAAACTGATGGAATCCAGGGATATTGCCTCAAGTTTGCAAAGCTTGCAAGAGATGGATGTTTAAAGCCATAGTAGAATGACAATGATTAATTTGCTATAAAAGTATATCATTGTCAAGTGGACAGTCTGCAGAATGAATTCTCTGTCTGGAAAAAGTTTCAGAATGTTGTTAGGTGATCATGAAATCAGAATAAGAAGAATTATTTTTGTGATTTAAATATTTAATAGCATCAGGTTCTGATGCTTCCTTCTTAACATTGGGTTATTCCTGGTGGCTGATAGGACATTTGGACCTTTGGGTGAAAGTGCTGTCTTGGATTTTTTGTCTCCTAATTACCAGATTCCCCACCGTGTGCCCCCTGAGGGTATACATTTCTTGTGTGTCATTCCAGAGATATTCTGTGCATATCATAGCACAGATAAATATATATATATATATATATATATATATATATATATATATATATATTTCCCCCCTTTCATCTAAATGATAGCAAAACACACTATTCTGCAACTAACTTGCTTTTACCCCCACCTAACAATATATATTTAGGACATCTTTCCTATTAGTAAAGTACTTATTCCATTTTTTTTTTAAACAGCTGCAAAGAATTCTACTGTAGAGAGTGCCATGATTTATTTAGCCAGTCCCATACTGATAGGCGTTGATTATTTTAAATCTTTTGCTGTGACAAACGATGTAGCCATGGAATATCCTCTACCTCTTTGTCAATGTCTACCTCTACCCAATGTCAACCTCTTTCTACCTCTACCTCTACCACAACTTAGTGGTGCCAGTTCCTTTTCTTCTTCAATTTTATGTTCCTCAAGATGTACCCTCTTTACTTCTCACAGTATAATCACTGACCCTGAAATCTTCATTCTCATGGCTTTATCATCTATATGCTGATGATTCTTACATCTGTATGTCTACCCCATACCTCCCCTTTCATGTTCAGAACTATATGTGAATTGCCTGTTGTATAATTCCATTGGAATATTCAATGTGAACATCAAGTCTGAGGGGTGTCTAACTGGATCTTTTGATATGTACCACTTCCCTGCTCCCATCAGATATGTGCTTCCTCTGTATTTCCTACCTTGAGGACTGGCACCACAAACTCCCAGTGACACGAGGTAGAAAGTTGAGAAGAACCATGACTCCTCCTTTCTCTTCAACATCTTCCTGCAGTCATCAAGTATTTTGATCCCTCTTCTTATATACTTTCAGATACCTTTTTTGTTCCTACAGGCCCATGATTCTCAAAGTGTGGTCCCTGGACCAGCAGTATTATCATTACCTAGGAACTTACTGGAAATGCAAATTCATGAGTCCCTTCTCAGACGTACTGATAAGAGACTCTTTGGCTTATGGGGCCCTGTAGTTGAACAAGTACTCCAGGTGATTTGGATGCATGCAGAAGTTTGAAAAGCATCCCCCCAGGCCCAATTTCTTAGTTCAGCAATTGGTTCTCTTTTGTTCCTGGATGAGTTCAGCAGCCACCTAAGTGGTTTCCTTGTCTCCAGACTTGTTTGCCAGAAATCCCCACACAGAAGCCAGAGTTGTGTTTCTGAAATGCAAATCTGACCGTGTTATGTTGTGTTTAAAAGTCCTTGGGATTTTATTTTCTTAATTATTTTTTAAAGTTTATTTATTTATTTTGAAAGAGAGAGAGAGAGAGAGAGCAAGCAAGCAAGAGATTAGGTAAGGGGTAGAGAGAGAGGAGGAAAGAGAGAATCCCAAGCAGGCTCCACACCGGCTCACGAAACATGAGATCGTGACCCCAGCCAAAATCGAGTCAGTCGCTTAGTGGACTGAGCCACCCAAGTGCCCCAAAGTCCTTGGGGTTTTAACAATAAAGCTCGAACTCTCTTTGGTATGATGTGATGTTCTGGCTTCTAGTTTCTTCCCTAGACTCATCATGTCTCATTAGTCCTTGCTGAAGTGCTTGTGATTCCCAAACGTGAATCATTTTCTCTCTTGTTCTTTACTTGTGTCTCTACCTGGCATATTCTCTTTTTCCCTTTGTCACCACCTTTCTTTTCTCCCTCAGTTACATTATTTAGTTCTTTTACTGGCTACTCTTGTCCCTGTAAATAATATATTTAAACTTCTCTTTCTCTTTCCCTCAGTGATTGATGACTCTGGCTAGAGCAAGTTTCTCTGCTGTGGTATGAGGACCTCACTCTGGAGTGGGGATCCTGACTAGCATCTCCCTGTCCATAGAAGGGGCATTGACTTTGATAGACTTCACTTCAGGGGTTGAGAGGGCTGTTGTTGTCTGGCTTCTCATCAACACCTCCTGTTGTGTTTGATAATTTTTTACCCCCTTGTCTCTGGTATACCCTGTTTCCTCCTAACTTTGTTTCCTCTGCTTAATGTCTTCCAAAGATTGGTGAAATTTGTATGATTTCTTGTCATTTAATGGCCTCCACTCCCACTTGGAGGCCACTTTGAGTATTTTTCCAGTGAGGTTTCAGAACGTACAAAAAGTGTGTGTGTGTGTGTGTGTGTGTGTGTGTGTGTGTGTGTATGAGAATATGAGAATCCCTTCTTAAACTGGAAGCACTGGTGAATTTCTATTCTCATTTTGTATAAGGAATACCTTTTCACAGTTGTGTAACTAATAGTTGTGTAACTAATAGATTGTCATTTGTTTGTTCAATCAAAGACTATGCAGAGAACAGACACACATTCAATCACTTAGCTGCATTTGGTCAATGAAATGTTTACTTTTGGTTTGCATACTTAATATCTTGGTGTTTTCTTACCTTTTGGTAGCAGAGCATAGTGAACAGGTATAGTTTGTTGACACTTAGAAGTACTGTTTTAGAAGTGTCCTTAGTGCCTCTCTCAGCATCCTTTAGTGCATCAGGAGTTGAGTAATAGTGATATTATACCATTTCTCTTCATTTACTGGCTGGAATACTTCTGTTTCTGGTTAAAACAGTGGTGCAATTTAAGTAGTAAAGGCAGAATAAGTATTTGATTTTTTCCCCTTTATGTATAAGCTTTTAAAATAATGACTTGGTTTCCTATCATTCTTGAAGGGGACAAATAAGGGATTTTTCCACCTCCCCCTAGGTATTATTGGAAACTCATGGGATTTAAATAAATTGGATGTGTTTTAATCAACTGCTCTTATCATTCTTGATGCACAAATTTACCCATCTTTGGCCAGTGCAAATCCCTTCATGTTGACTCCTGAGTCTTTCTTTTTTTTTTTTTTTTTGACTCCTGAGTCTTTCTGACATGACCTCAGTCATCCATGATAGCTATAGCTATACCTTTCCAGGCTTGTCTTCTATATTTCCTTCCCATTTGTCAAAAGTTAAGACACAAACATTTCTTAAGAATTTTCCTGACTCAGAATTGCAAAGTTGAGTTTCAGTGGCTCTTCATGGTATCAGCCTTCACAGGACAAACTCTCAGAGGCACTGGCTCTGAATGTGAGTCTGTGCTACACAGCACCATAGCCATTTTGGACCACTCTTACCTTCACTGGCACTATCCTAGGCTCTTGTCTGAGCCGCTTTGCCAGCCTTAGGTCATGTCGTTTCTTCACGGAATAAATCCTGATTTGCCAGGGGATTCTCCAGCAAAGATACCATCACTCAACACGAAGCGATTCATTACACATATCCTGTCCTGAATTGCAAATGACATCACTTCTTTTTTACAGCTGTCAAGTTTCTCTGACTACATATTGCCCCATCATTGTTGTAAGGAATTCTGTTCCCTCAAAAGATACACTGAAGTACTAACCCTGATACTTCAGAATGTGACCTTATGTGGAAATAAGATCAATGCAGGTGTAATTAGTTAAGTGGGATCATACCAGGGTGTTCATGTGAGAACACCTAATACAATATGAATGGTGTTCATGTGAGAAGAGGGAAGATGATGTGATGAGAGACACAGGGAAAACACCATGTGACCAGGAAGGATGAGGTCGGAGCGATGGTCCTGTAAGCCAAGGAACGTTGACACCTGATGGCTACCTCCAGAAGCTAGGAAGAGGCAAGGGAGGATTCTGTGCAGAGCCTCAGAGGGAGCCTAGACCTGCTGACACCTGGAATTTGGACTTCTAGCCTCCAGAACTGCGAGAGAATACATTTCTGTTGTTCTAAGCCAACCCGTTTGTGCTACTTTGGTACAGCAGTCCCAGGAAACTCACCTAATTACCTTCACCAGTAATGTTCTGCCCTGGCCAGTCTAATTAATGAATTATTGAGTCAACTGTAGAAAGTGTTTTTAAAAAGGTGGATTTTTTTTTAACGTTTATTTATTTATTTATTTATTTATTTTTTTTTTTTTTAAATTTTTTTTAATGTTTATTTATTTTTGAGACAGAGAGAGACAGAGCATGAACGGGGGAGGGTCACAGAGAGAGGGAGACACAGAATCTGAAACAGGCTCCAGGCTCTGAGCGGTCAGCACAGAGCCCCACGCGGGGCTCGAACCCACGGACCGTGAGATCGTGACCTGAGCCGAAGTCGGACGCTTAACCGACCGAGCCACCCAGGCGCCCCTAACGTTTATTTATTTTTGAGACAGAGAGAGACAGAGCATGAATGGGGGAGGGTCAGAGAGAGGGAGACACAGAATCTGAAACAGGCTCCGGGCTCTGAGCTGTCAGCACAGGGGCCCGATGCGGGGCTCGAACTCACGGACCGCGAGATCGTGACCCGAGCCGAAGTCGGCGCTCAACCGACTGAGCCACCCAGGCGCCCCAAAAAGGTGGATTTTTTAAGGTTAGAAAAGAAATCGTCAGCATTTCTTAGTTTGCACATAGCACAGAGTGGCTCAAACTCTCACTGAATTGATGGGCGAATGAAGCCTCCAGAAAGAAAGTGGTTTGCCCAAGGTCACACAGGTATTATGTAGAAGAAACAGAACCAACCTCAGATCTCAGAATGCAGAGTTCAATGCCTTTTCCATTATATGCATTTGAACAGTTTCAATTATTTTCAAGTTCCTTTTAGCTCTTTGACTCCTTTTTATCTTCGCAGTGAAATTTTAATAACATGCAATGCAGTGTGCCTAATCAATGGAGTATAGCATGAAGCTCAGAGGATAGTCCATCCTTATGCCTAAAATAAATCCTTTTATTATATTCACCCTGATTTTGTGACGGCAGATTTTGGTTTTACTGAGCATCTTTGTAATCTCTCTATGTCTCTAGAGGTCAGTGTGGCTTAAAAAAACTGTTTCAAAGTATATTCAGTTAACATTTAATTCAAGGCAATTTAAATCAAGGCGCTTGAATATATATAATACTGATTTTGACACATGGAACTTTTCACTGAACCAATAGACCTTGATATATTCGTAAATAATTGAATTAATTCCTATACCTTTTAATGTGTAAAATATTATTGTTTTTGCTTAAAAAATATGATCAATCATTCTCAACTCCTTTTTACAGACAAATGTTAGTCCTATTGAAGGCTGTTTGAATGAACCTTTGTGACTATAGTCATATTATTTATTTGTGATGATATTGTGAAACAGTTATGTCTTCACGTTCACGTGGCATTTAATGCAGAAGAGGCTTTGGGAGCTACTTAGGATAGAGAATTTCTGTGGGGAAAACAAGTGACGTTAATTGAAAAGTTTGGTAAATGTGACAACTATCAGTTTAATTATTTACCAGAATTTTCAAAATTCTCTTCCTCTTTTATTCCCTCTTTCTCCCCCTTATCTTTCTTTCTTTGTTGGGATGGAGTAAGGGTGAATTACTGATAACAATAGGTTTTGTGTCATGCATAAGAAATCTTAGGTGAACTTGCCTACTGAAGTGCTTTCCAATGTGCAGATAGTAACGTTAAAGCAAGGGATGGGGAGGAGGGAGGACCCCAGTTTATTCAGTTTCCTTGGGGCCAGGCAGCCGCTAAAAGAGCAAATATCTCCAGCAGCCACAACGTGGATAGTTCTGCTATTATTTTTCCCCTTTATTGGGGCTTCATAGATGATTTTATTTGTAGAAAGGTTCCCATGACTAAGATTTTAAAAACACTATATAGCAGATTAAAGATGGGAAATTGTGGAAGAAGCAAACATGTGGGATGAATTAAAAGTAGTAGCTAAAAGTCTGACTCCAGGCAAGAGAAAGAAGATCCAAAAGTGTGGCCCAAGATCTTTCCATTCTTAGCAGTCTGGGCCATTTAGCACACAGGGAGAAAACTCCACATACCTCAGCAGCTCGTAGGGCATTGCTGTCACTCCCATCAACATTTACTGAACTTCTACAGTGTGCTGGGTGTGATTCTAATAGAAAGGTATACTAAAAAATATTTCGTGCAGATTCTGGGTGACAGGTGCGGGAGGGGATCAGAGCTGAATGAATGAGGTGTTATTAAGTGTGAATGTGCATGAGTAACTGTGGGAGCACTGACAGAGGAAGGAAGGAATGTAACTTCCATGTCTGCATGTTAGCTCAGGACAGTATGAACTTGGGGTACAAAAAAAAAGAGTGTAATGTTTATTGCTGTCCTTAGGAAAGCAAGGGAATATATAATGTATTCTAGAAAGATTACCTTCAGAGTAGTTAACATACAAAAATGTTAGCATATGGTACTGTTACAAATCTATTTTATCTTCCTGGGCACACAGAGAGACTACATTTCCCAGCTTTCCTTGAAGCAAGGTGAAAACATGTGGCTGAGTTCTAGCTAAAGGAATATGAATATAGATGGGGTATACCACTTCTAGTTCTATCCATAAAATTGTGTTTAACTTCCCAGCCTCTTTTCTCCTTCCATGGCAATCTTGGAAGCTATCTGTTCCAAATAGTGAGCTGCCATATGGAAGAATCCTGGATCCCAGAGTCACACTTGGATGAGAGCTTTCCAAAATTGTCACCTAACCACATTGAACCATGACTTGAGAGAGAAATGAATCTTTATTGTTTGAACCTCTGAGATTTTAGGGTGTGTTAGTTATAGCAGCATAACTCACCTCTTCCTGAATTACACTTAACACTGAATCATTCAGCAAATTTAAAAAAAATTAAAAAAAAATTTTTAAATTTAATTTTGAGAGAGAGAGAGAGAGAGAGAGAGAGACAGAGACAGAGACAGAGACATAGTGTGAGCAGGGGAGGGGCAGAGAGAGACAGAAACAGAGAACCTCAAGTAGGTTCTGGGCTCTAAGCTGTCAGCACAGAGTCCGATATGGGGCTCGAACCCACAAACTGCGAGATAATGACCCGAGCCAAAGTCAGCTGGTTACCTGACTGAGATACCCAGGTGCCCCTGTGTTCAGCAGACTTTTATTGAGCATCTTAAATGTTTAAGGAATGGGCTAACCTAAAGTCAAACTTTATTCATAATACCTCCTGGTGGAATATTCCCATGATAGCCCTGTTCCAACAGGTTTTTACAATCTAGAAATTCATTAAAATTTTGAAGTTTTGCACCTCCTGTGTACTCTCACTCTCCTATTCTTTTGATCTTAGTTATTAAATTCTAACACTTGTGTCAGTTTTTTTTTTTAAACAGCAGTGTTTCAAAGGAGAGTTGGCAGTGTATTTTTACTCTGCCTTTTATTAAATTCCTTTTTGACAAATTTCCCACTAAGTAGATGAGAGAAGCTTAAAATAAGGAAAACTTATCTCACAATATCTTGCCTAAGATAGTTTTGGGGGTGTTGACAGATAAAATGCAGAGTTTCTTTTATTTTTCCTTTATCTGACACTCATTGACTTAATGATGCCAAAACATCTGCCCACATGAACTGGAGATCTGAGCAGAGATTAAAAGCCTTGATCATCTTGGGAATTTCAGTTCTGCTTCTAGAAGTTAAAAAACCTGAAGTTTTTATTGAAATGGATTTATATGTCTTCTCTCTGTCAGGCCCAGCTTCACGTTTGGATGTGGGACTCTGATGTGAACACTCATCTAAGAATAAATTAACTGCCAATGTACTTTTAAATCCTCATCAGTACTTTCATTGAACAGTGAATGAGTAGTGACCACGTACTAATGTTAGTATGGAAACTGTAGGCAGACCCTAATCTCTGGAAAACAGATTGTTGCTCTTAATTAGTGTCAATTTGTATTTTCATTGAGATAGAGTTCTAGGTGGGTTGGAAGGTGATAGCTAATACATAGTTTCAACATTTTTCCCAAAGTAAAAGCAGTTTTTTTTTTGTTTTTTGTTTTTTTTTTTTTGAGAGAGAGCATGAGTCGGGGAGAGGGGCAGAGGGAGACAGTGAATCTTAAGCAGGCTCCAGGCTTAGTGCAGAGTCTGATTCCATGACCCTGGGATAATGACCTGGGCCAAAATCAAGATTTGGGCGTTCAACCAACTGAGCCACCCAGGTGCCTCAGTTGTATTATTTTTATGATTGCAAATACCCTATGTCACCATTTAAAAATTGGGGCAGTATAGAAAACATTAGAAAGAATGGAATACCGCAAACCTACTAAGGAGAGAACTGCTATGTTCAAGTATATCCCTTCAGTCTTCTTTATTCACAAACACAAACACACATGCACTCAAAGGCAGACAGTTTTACATAAATAGAATTGCACTACAGATATTTTTTAATTTAAATTTGTACTCACAAATCTGACATGGATGTATTTGCCTATCCATAAATCCAGAGGTACAAAATCATCTTAAGAATAATAAATTGCCTTGTAGGAAAATATCATAATATAGACAGTCTTCTGTTCATGGATATTCAGGTTGTTTTCAGTTTTTCAGTATTATAATAAATTTATATGAATATATGAATTTATGTGTATATATGTTTGAATTTGTGTGAGTAGTGTGAATTACGAGAATGAAAGTATTGGGAAGATTTAATATTCCCAAGTTTAATATTGCTGGAAGGAGAGCATATGATACATATGCTAATGCATTGGCAAACCAGTGGAGAGAAGGATGACTAAATTTCCAGAGCCTGAGAGAAAGCCATTCTCTCTTCCAGTCTACCAGGAGTGAGTCAAAACCACCTGAGACAGAGGAGAGTCTGGGCTGCTTCTAAAGGTCATTCTGTGGGTCTTTAAAATCTTTCTTTGTTATGAAGGCTTGCATTCCAATGTGTGACAATCTTTGGGGTATCAGGCAGTTTATTAAGGTCGAAGCCAAGATGTAAAGTTTGTGTGGGTGGCAAGAAGGGGAAGGATTTTGTTAGGGCAGGATAACGCCGCAGCCATTTGCAGTTAACTCGCTTCTTCACTTGCTCCCAGCTGGTCGTAGAATCCCGCACGACACAGTTCCGGTGTGATGTGTTGTGCAGTTCTCCATGAGCTTCTCGGGGTTTCCATCTGGCTGCTTCACAAGCATTTTAGTCCCACACCTCTGCTGAAGAAGAGGCAGTTGCTGCCTTTGTTCCCTCATCTCCTTCCTCTGCCTCACGCTGGAGAAGTACTCTGAAAAGGCAAGTTGGAAAAAGTTGGGAGTTTGAGGGTTGAGAACACAGGATCTGGAGTCTGTATGCATCGAGGCTATGGTAACAACAAACCCACAAAATCTCTGAAGTCTTAGGGGATTAGCACAACACGAGTTTGTTTCCTGCTTTCAGAAAGTCTGATGCACATCTCAGAATTCCCACAGCTGCTCTCCTACACGTGGTGCCACCTGCATCCGGGCTTATTCTCTTTTTCTAGAGCCCACTATCTCATCTCAACTCACGGCTTCCGGGGCTGCTGCCCCTTAAATGCCTCGGTTCAGAAGGGACACACATCACTGCCAATTGCTCATGGTTCGTTCTGCTCAGGGCGCTTTGGCCGTGTGACCCCAGTGGAGCTGCAGGGGGGCTGGGAAGTGCGGGGTGGAGCGCAGTCACTGGTGAGCACGGCTGTCCTACACAGGCAGACCTGGTACCTCTTCATAGTTCTGCCTCTTGCTGGTTTGTGAACTTGGGCAAGTTTGTTAACATCTCAGTGCCTCACCTTCCTCATTTGTAACATGTGTGTGTGTGGCGGGGGGGGGGGGGGGGGCGGTGGGGTGGGTGGAATACCTCTTTCACCTGGTGTTGAATGAGATAATGTGTGTAAAGACACGCATCAAGTTCTTAAGAAAAGAAATAATAACTACTAGTATTAGTGGGAGCCACCGTGGGAAATGAGTATAATTACACCTGATCAGGGCTTGAATTGTTATAAAGAATGTGTACTAGGAGATCAGAGGGGAGAGAGTTCACTCCCAGTGAGGTTGACAGAGGAAAACCTTGTTGTGGAGAAAGCATTTGAGTTAGCTTCTGAAAAACTTGCTTCTTCTCCTTTAAATCCCTGGAGAAAAAGCAGTGTTGCAGAGACTGGGGCATTAGGGGGAAGACAATTAGTGCTGAGGAGATTTCAGTGTGTTCTGACCTGAAATGAAAACCAAATTGTGAGAAAATGACAAGTAAGCTGGTATTAGTTATGAGTCAGTAGTCTGTGCTTCATAAACAAAAGACTTCTATCCTGGTTACATTATTTTGGCATCTGCTATGAGGCTGGGAGGGAATCATGTCCTTCTGAGTTAGGACAACCACAAGATTTGACCTCCAAAATTCTGAGTTAGGGGATGTAACAACCCTATAAGGAGGTGCCTGGTTCTCTCACAAAAAGTTTAAAGCACACTGATAGCTAGATTAAAAATTTTTTTTTAATATTTATTTTTGAGAGAGAGAGAGAGACACAGCATGAGTGGGGGAGGGGCAGAGAGAGAGGGAGACACAGAATCTGAAGCAGACTCCAGGTTCTGAGCTGTCAGCACAGACCCCAACACGGGGATCAAACCCACAGACTTCGAGATCATGACCTGAGCCGAAGTCAGATGCTCAACTGACTGAGCCACCCAGGTGCCCCTAGATTTTTTAAAATAATTTTTCAAACAAAAGAAAGTTACTGAGCTCAATTATGAGGATTAAGGGTAAATGAGGCTCATATGGCATTTCTAACAGCATGGATGGACCAAGAGGGTATTATGCTCAGTGAAATAAGTCAAAGAAAGATCAATACCATACGATTTCACTTATATGTGGAATCTAAAAAACAAAACAAACGAACAAAAAAAGAAACATAAATATAGAGAACAAACTGATGGTTGCCAACAAACAAAATGGGTAAAGGAGCGGGGGCGGGGGGGGGGGGGGGGCGGGTGGATACAGGCTTCCAGTCACAGAATGATTAAGTCATGGGGATGAAAAATACAGCATAGGGAATGTGGTCAATGATAGTGTAATAACTTTGTATGGTGACAGATGGTAAGTACACTGATTGTGATGAGCATAGCATAATGTATAGAACTGTCAAATCTCTATGTTCTACACTTGGAACTAATATAACATTGTATGTCAATTATACTTCGATTTAAAAAAATGGTTAAAGAAAAGGTCAATAAGGTATTTTCTTGCTTCTGGAACCAGCCTCGTCCCTGACTCTCTGATATTTGATTTCAGAGCTCAGCTTCTGAACTTTGCATTTTTCCCTTGATTTGGAGGATTTGTTACAGTTTTTCATCTCTAGTTTGCTGGACTTGCCTTTCCTCTCAATTCTTGGCCCTGCTTATTTTCCCAAAATCTGGGGCTCCCCACAACTTTTGGTATCAACTTTAGTTGATTTAGTTTTAGAATCGACCTCAGTTGGCCCGTGCCTCAGAAAACCCCTGTGCCTCGCTGCGCCCTGGACTCTACCAGCTCCATCCCAGGAGGCTCAGTTTATTGCCTTTGTGGTGGGGGTGGCAAGAGTGAATGCCACAGGCACCTGGGTGGCTCAGTCGGTTAAGTGTCCAACTTCGGCTCGGGCCATGATCTCACGGTCCCTGAGTTTGAGCTGTGCATCAGGCTCTGTGCTGACAGCATGCATCCTACCTAGAGACTGCTTCCAATTCTGTGTCCCCCCCTCTCTCTTTGCCCCACCCCTGCTCGTGGTCTGTCTGTCTCTCTTTCAATAATAAACATTAAAAATAAAAAAAGAGTGAATGCCACGGAGTCAAGGCCACCTGGGTCTAGAATCCTTTGTCTGTCACTTACTGGCTGAATGACCTTAGTCAAGACACTCAGCCTCTTTGTGCCTCAGTTTTCTCATTTGGAAAATGGGGATAATAATAATAGGACGGTCTTCATGGGTTATCGTGAGATTAAATGAAGATTAAATTGAATGCCTGGCCTATAGTAAGTGCTTAATGATTTCCATCTATTATTATTTATAACAAGGGTGCCCTGGGAGCACAAGAAAGGAAGCGATTGATTTGGCCCAGGGGAAGCTGGAAAATCTCCATAGAAATTGTGATCCTTGAACAGAGTTTGGATTGATGAGTGATTTCACACAGGAGGGCTTGGATGGAGGGTCATGTAAGAAGAGAGAAAGACTGATTCAAAAAGCTCAGGTATGGAGTGCCTGGGTTGCTCAGTCGGTTCAGTGCTAACTTTGGCTCAGGTCATGATCTTGTGCTTCAGGAGTTCAAGCCCCACACTGGGCGCTGTGCTGACAGCTTAGAGCCTGGAGCCTGCTTCGGATCCCGTGTCTCCCTCTCTCTCTGCCCTCCCCTGTTCACACTCTGTCTCTCTTTCTCAAAAATAAAATAAAAAACATAAAACAAACTCAGGTATGGGACGTAAAATGGAAGTTCATCCAACTCGTGGAGCATTGGATGGATGAAGTGGGAGACATGCCGAATGTCAAGGCTGGAGAAATAGGACAAGGGGAAATTAGGACTTTAATGATAAAGCAGTGAGTTGGTACTTTCCTCTGAGGCAGCAGGAAGCTGATGAATATCTTTAGGCAAGGAAGCGATTATGGTCAGGTTTGTAAGATGACACTGGCTGTGGTGTGAAGGATGGATCACAGCGGGCTGGAGTGGTGGCAAGAAGTCTAACTGGGGAGGCTATTTCATTAATCAGGGGGAGAAATCATGTGAGAGCTTTATATAATGGGCCATTAATAATGACTACTCTCCCCCTTCCTTTTTGCCATTGGGCTTTTGGATGGTGTATGAGGTTTTTTTTTTTCTTGTTTTGTTTTTCTGTTATTTTATATTTATGGTTTGCTCCCAAAGCTTAATATGAAAAAAAGTCAGTCCTGATGGTAATAATTCACAGTATAAATCCAATACACTGCATTCTCTCAACTCACCCGCTGCATGAGTCAACTTGAAATCCTTTCTATGGCCAGTGTAGCCTATAATGGGTTAAAATGTATTTGGCACAGCACTGTGGCTTTGAGTACGTATGAGCTTCAGTGGCCTTAGAATTTAGCCCTTCCTCTGCTTCACTTGTCTCTCCATTAGCAATATCCCTGGGTGAGTGACTTAAGGTTAAGGATTAAGTTTAAAAACCATCTTGGCATTTCTCTGCTTGCATTGGTTGGACTTAGACTGAGATTTCATTAAATATTTAATTTTATTTGGTTGCTGCAGGGTAAAGTCTAAAACAATTCCAAATGGTCTTTTAGTTTTACAGTTCACCTGCACTTCTCGTTACTCTTAAATGAAAGGATCTTGCTTTCAGACACCAAGTTATTTCAAGAATTTTACTATCCTATGCACTACTTCAAGTGTTTTGGATTATGTTACCTATAGAACTAATCCATTGAGAGCTTTGCAAAAGCCCTACACAGATTTGGAGAGTGTGTCCAATTGGAATTCTAAGCCTTATTTCCTGTCCAAACCTTCCCTTCATTTATAACACTCATGTTTTTTTCCCCCTTTGCTTTGCACCTCCTACCCATGCTTTTAGAAATTCCTTTTCTCAGAGCAGTTAGAACAAAAATCTACAAAGATAGAAGAAAACTCTGGCAGAGATCTTTTTTCCAAACACATTTCTGTTTAGCTCAGAAAGACTATGCACGTGCCATGCAATTCAGCGTTCCTTTTCATTAATACTGAATGAAAAGTTTTTAGAGTTGGCCATTTCGCCACTCTTTGAAACATTCGTCATCATTAAACAACACTTAGAAATGTTCCGCCCAACCTGAATAGTAATCAGGTTCCTCTTCCCTTTCTCTTTTTGCTTGGTCTTCAGAGTAGGATAAAGTAATTGGTGCTGCCTCCAAAAGTGCTTCCCCCAGAGGCAATTAATGTGGTGAAATCATTGCTAGAGGCATCCCCCCATTTCTCTTGAAGGATTTTGAGTTTTTCAGTAGGCTTCTTGGGGGGACTTCCAGCTGACACTGAAGACTCTTCTTTGTTATGAACATCTTTTGTGACTCTCTGGGTGTGTTAAAAGATCCAAAGAATTACAGATCATCTGTGCTTCCAAAGCCACTAGAGGTCCCCCTTAATTTTTCTTTTCTTTATGCCTACATTGCCATCTTCATTTAGAAACTGTCTCAGTTTATGTGCAGCCAGCCTCTGGAGGAATATGAGAGCTGTCTTCAGATATTTGAAAGTCCATCAAGTGGAGAGGATTTAACATTTCGATATACAGCTCTGAGTGATAGTGCCAGATATGGAGGTGAAAAAATGTCAGGAGGCAAGCGTTTTCCCCGATATATGATGTGCAGGTCTGCAGAATGCTAATGGGTGCTGGGGCTGAAGTGTGGAAGGTTTCAGGGTTAAATACATTAGGAAATACTGCATTAAAGGTAGTGAAACAGATGATCAAAGCTAATGGGTGTTGTAAGTATCTAAGAGGAGCATATGATCTATGCTTATTTGACCATGGAATGTTTCTTGGAGCAGATTAAAGGGTAGGTACTCTTTGCTTAAGTGCTGAGAAAGTTGCTTTGCTGCTTAACAGGAGAATAAGTATTACTTTTATAAGTTAGAAGCCTTAGATGTGAATTATAGATACAATCAAATGCTGTGGGACCCTGAACACAAATATAAACACCTTGAGAATCAGTTTATTTGCAAAACAGGAAGTAGAACTGAATATTCCAGAAGTCCCTACTGGCTCCAAATTGCTGTGTGTGGCATTGGGACCACTCCTCTCATCTGTTGAGGTTTCACATCTGAATTGGACTGCACAGATGGGCATGTAGCACAGGGCATTCATGCTGGTTGTTAAACGTCTACCAGCATCCCACTTCCGGAGCCTCACCAAAAGCTTATCTTTCAGATGTGTCTCTTCTGAAGTTGTACAGAGCATTGCCTATATTACTATTCTGTTAACTGCAAAATGAAGTTAATAATAGTGTTGATTTCACTGTTAGATATTTGGGGCTTACTTTAATAAGCGAGGAAAGATTGGTTCAAAGATACATATTATTTTGCTAGAATATGGTGGTGATATTGTTATAAATGGTAACTCACTTTAGTTTGGAATTTAAAAGACTAGAAGAGATTTTATTATTAACATCCACAGGGGTTGAAAGTAAGTAACACGGTATATTTAAAACTAGGTTTTTTCCAGCCGTATAGTAGGGACATTTAAAATGGGGGAAAGAACACGGAAAATTGATGTTTTGCAACAGACATTTTACCCTTCCTATAGGTAAATTGAACAAAGTGCTTTTTGATCCTGCCTCAATAACTGTTGGAGGGAGATAATTTTGATCAGCAATGAGCACTGTAAGTGTCCTGTGGCTATCAACAGAATAAATATGCTCTTAGATTGCAGGTAGGAGCCCGATGTGTGAGACAGAGATGACGATCATATTCAACCCAGCACTGAGCACTTTGTACCCTTTCTTGGCTATTATTATCTTTTTAAAGAGTAGTTTTAGGTTTATAATAAAATTGAAAGGGAGGCACAGAGATTTATACTCCTTGTCCCTACACATGCATAGCCTCAACATTATCCATATCCCCTACCAGAGTGGTACCTTTTTTGCCAAGGATGGACCTGTATTGACACATCATAATCATCCAAGTCCATAGTTTGTATTATGGCTTACTCATGGTGCTGTACATTCTACGAATTTGAATGAATGACATATATCCACCATGATAATATCATGTAGAATATTTTCACCGTCCTAAAAGTTCTCTGTGTTGTGCCCACTCATCCCCCACCCCCAGAGCCTGTCAACTCCTGACCTTTTTATTTTTCCCATAGTTCTGCTTTTTCCAGAATGTCATATAGTTGGAATCATACAATATGTAGCCTTTTAAGATTGGCTTCTTTTTTTTTTTAAATATAATTTATTGTCAAGTTAAGCTAACATACAGTGTATACAGTGTGCTCTTGGGTTTGGGAGTAGATTCCCATGATTCATCACTTACATACAACATCCAGTGCTCATCCCAACAAGTGCCCTCCTCAATGCCCATCACCTCTTTTCCCCCTCCCCCGCCCCTTCCCTCATCAACCCTCACTTTGTTCTCTGTATTTAAGAGTCTCTTATGGCTTGCCTCCCTCTCTGTTTGAAACTATTTTTTCCCCTTCCCTTCCCCCGTGGTCTTCTGTTAAGTTTTTCAAGTTCCACATATGAGTGAAAATATATGATATCAGATTGGCTTCTTTAATTTAGGAGTATGCTTTTAAGTTTCATCCATATCTTTTCATAGCTTGATAGCTCATTTCTTGAGACCTTGTTTGAAGGTTCTAGCAGGGGAGCACAGCTATTCATATACCATTGACCTAAGAGCGGTCCTCCTCTATTGGAGAAGGTTGTCCTCTTTGAATGAGCGTGTAGCTTTGGGAGGGGTGCACTTGGAGTGGTGAGGGAGGAAGCGGATTCCCACCTATCCAGCCAGATCATCCAAATCAACCCTGGTGATCAATGGGGTGACAGATGTTGCAGCCAGATTGTGTTTACATCCATATAACATTTTAGTGCTGAATAGTATTCCATTGTCTGGATGTACCACAGTTTATTTTTCCATTAACCTACTGAAGAACATCTTGGTTGCTTTTAAGTTTTGACAATTATGAAGAAAGCTTCTGTAAATGCCCATATGCAGGTTCTTGTGTGAACATAAATTTTCAACTCCTTTGGGTAAATACCAATTTGCACAGCTGTGTAAGAGTATGTTTAGTTTCATAAGAAACCTTCAAACTGTTTTACAAAGTGACTGTACCATTTTGCATTCCCACGAGCAAGTGCTCCAAATTTGGTGGAACACATTTGGTGGTGTTAGTCTTCTGGATTTTGGCCATTCTGATAGGTATATAGTTATATCTCATTATTACTTTATTTTGCATTTCTCTGATGACATAAGATATAGAGCATCTTTTCATGTGTTTATTTGCCATTTGTATATCTTCTTTGGTGAGGCATTTGTTAAGGTCTTTGATCCCTTTGATCCCTTTAAAAGTCAGATTGCTTATTTTCTTATTGTAGAGTTTTAAGAGTTCTTTGAATAGTTTGGTATTAGTCCTTTATCACATGTGTCTTTTGCAAATATTTTCTCCCAATCCCTGGCTTGTGTTCTCATTCTCTTGGTATTGTCTTTTGCAGAGCACAAGCTTTTAATTTTAACGAAGTCCAGTTTACTAATTATTTCTTTCATGGATCATATCTTTGATGTAGTTGTTGTCACATCCAAGGTCAGCTAGGTTTTTTAATGCTATCTTCTAGAAGTTTTATGGTGTTGTGTTTTGCATTTAGATTTATGAGAGACTTTGAGGTAATTTTTGTGAAGGTTGTAAGGTCTGTGTCTCGATTCATTTTTATTTGTATGTAGATACCCAGTTGTTGCAGAACCATTTGTTGAAAGCTATTATATTTTCAGAAGGATAGAAACAATCTAGTGTATTCAGAGGACAGAGACCAAGATTACAAAGAGGATTTAAACTATGCTAAAGGAGAACAAGCTTAAGTTTCATGGAGGTGTTGAAACTTGGAGAGAGAAATCATCATAGGACATAATACCTGTCTTTGGCTATTTGAAGCGTCATTAGATGTATGATTAGAGTCTTAATGGAATTTTAATGAGTGAATTTGGCCAGCAAGTAGAAGGGGATAGGCTGCAGCTTCTTTTCACAATATTCTGAAGCTAGAGATTTCCAGAAATGGGAAAGATTGGCACAAGAGGAAATAAGTTCCCCTTTGCTAGGTGCCTCCATGGGATGTAGTTCAGCTTTGAGAAGTAAAAGAACTAGACTATCTAAAACATCTCTTCTAATTTTGAATTCTGAGCTCTTAAGCTTTGCTTAGATATATACACAACTCAATCCTGTTAAATGCATAAAAATCAAGGAGAAGGGCAGCACAATTTAGGTATATTTTGGAACAACTTAGAAATAATACTGGGGAAAAAAAAAGAAAAAATGACTATTGGTGCCAGGTATATGAGCACATTCTTGGGGATGGTCTAACTCTGCTCTGGATTTTACTAGAGGGTCATTTGCCCACTTTATAGCTATTCACCAATGCATAGCCATAGGTAAGTGTGGAGATAGATGTGTTTAAAGCCTTTTGAGGGATATAAGCCAGGGTCTGGAAGTGCCAACTATAGGACTGCTCTGACACTCAGCCATATGTCTAGGAATTCTGGTGTCTTCTGTAAATGATGTCAAGACATCATAACCTGGAATAACTCAATGGGACCTTCATTTTGTTTTTAAATTAAGTACATATTAAGCATCTATTTTGTGCCAGCCACGTACTATACTGAAGTTGGCCATGTTTCACAGTTATATAGAGAACAGTTTTC
Source organism: Panthera pardus (assembly GCF_024362965.1). Lineage (NCBI taxonomy): Eukaryota > Metazoa > Chordata > Mammalia > Carnivora > Felidae > Panthera > Panthera pardus. The sequence goes on from NW_026526721.1 coordinate 87,063,269, forward strand.
ACTCATTTCATTGGAACTTATTTTCAATTAAATATACAAAAGATTTCTATTCACTGATCATTCTAAAACTAAGGATTTTGTTTCTGGAGCTGAGGAATTTCATAGTGCCCAGAGGTACTTCAGAAATGTCTCTTTTGTGAACAATCTGTGAGGGAACGAGGCCAGGAAAACATACATCTAGTTCCTAGTTGGGAACATTGAGATGAGACTAATTTTTATTGAACTGGCTGCATGAATTTATTGTCATACAGAGTAAATATTATGGTTGAAAACTATAATATTTGTTAATGTTTGGCAGCATGGAAACTAATTAATCATTCTCTCTTCATGCTTCGGATCGGTGTGGTTTGCATATTCATCACAGGCCATGAGTGACACCCCAGACAGGTTGGAGCTCAAGTTGAAAAGCATGTCCAATGTTATGGGACCAAGTGTCTCCTGGGTAGGATTAGTGTGATAATTTAATTTAATGTATTAATTTATTCAGAATTTAATTCCAGGATAAAATTGCTTTTTTTCAAATATATTTTCTTTCCTTCTCCTTTCCCTTCCTCCTTCCCTTCCTCTCTATGATAAAATCAGAATCATCTAATTTTTCTGCCTGTTTTCATGTCTGCCACAAAGCTTGGAACTAAATTTGGTATTTAGTTACAGAAAGTCACTCATTCATAATTCCTAGTTGACTGTTCTCTCATATTTTTAATGATCATCATTATATGTCTATTTCCAGTATTTTGTTTCATATATATCTTTATATTATATATTTCTTCAAGTTATTTTTAGAAATTGGCAGAATCTACATGATACACACTTTAAAAAAATGCAGGTAGGAAAAGTACTATTAATAGAGGAAACTGCATTTCACTAGTAGCTTTGAATGTCTGAAGCTTTGCATTTCATACCAAAAAAAATCAGGCTCTATCATAAGGAAACAACCTATATGAAAATATTAAACATGACTTAAGACAAGGATGGGTGCCATCTGCTTAGTGTTTTCATATTATGTAGAACTTTCCTTTACTGGGAGAATTTTTCCAAAATACGTACTTTGATTCTCTTTGCCAGTCTCTCCAGCCCCCATGATAAGCGGAAATAATTTTATCATTGTACATACATCTTCAAATTCAGAGACCCACTACATCCTAGACAGGGCTAGAGATGTTGGAGGGGCACACGGAATGTTAATGTCTGTGTAGACTATGTGGGGCTGGTTCATTGGGTGCAGCAGTGGCAGTGGTCCAGAAAACGTTGATGGGATGCATCTGGTCGAAGCTCTATTGTCAGAGAAGGCATCAGCTAGGGTGGGGAGATCTAGCAGGTGCTTGGAGGGCTGGTTATCAAACTTGGCTGCACATTGGAATCACCTGGGAAGCTTTACCAACTACCGAAGCCTGGGGAAGAGTGCTGAAGTCAATGTAATACAGATTTGTTTTTTGAGGCGGGGGACATCAAGGTTGTTTTTTTTTTTTTTTCCTGAAGCATAACTGTCTATACCATTACTAGCCTTGGAGGAGGTGGGTTGCCTTCCAAAGGGCTTAAGAATGGAAAGAAGCTGTTGTTTTGTTTTTTTGTTTTTTGTTTTTTTTCTTAAGACACTGGTGAGCAATCCTCGTGGTTCTGCTGTAGGTAACTGTTCTATTTTCGTTTGAACATTGTGGCCCCTTTAATGCTGGCTTTAGTGTAACCTCTGCCTTATTCCTCAGGGACAGATACTATGTCCACAGAAAGAAAGAATCTGTTTGCTTATTTCAAATGACGCTTCGCAGTGAATACATATGAAATGCTTGTGGTGAAGCACGTAGGACCTGAAGTTGACAGCCTTGTTGGGAATGCTTTCTCCACCTCTTAGGAGCATTGTGACTCTGGGCAGTTACTTAGTCCCCTTCCCTGTAGAATGCATATATTAGTGATGCCTACCTCTTAGGCTTTTATTTTAAGTATAATATAATGTAGGCAAACAATGTAGAAGAAGGCCTGGGCTGTCATTAACACTAGATCAGTGTGTCTCCAAGTGTTGTCCCCAGACCAGAAGCTTCAGTGTCAGCTGGGGACTTGTTAGAAATGGAGATTCACTCTGCCCACCACAGACTTATTTGTTCAGAAACCTGAGGCGGGGGTGGGGGTGGGGGGACAGCAATTTCTGTTTTAACAAACCCTCCAAGAGATTCTGATATGGACTAAAGTTTGACGGCCACTTGTGTTTTTCAAATTAATTCCCACCAGCATACATTTTAAATAGCAAACTCATTGTGGTGGTTATTACATTGTCTAAAAAGAAACATCCTCTTAGAACTAAACTATTTACATTTAAATAGTCAAACTATTCTTCTCAATTCACAATTCAAACAATTACTTTAAAGTGGTTTATGTATAATTATCACCTTCATCACTGAAAAAACACTACAAGTTTTGCAACCGGGGTGTATACCAGTCCAGGAGAAAATTTGTCAGCATTGCTTTGGAATACACATTTGGAGAACCTTAGGGATGAGGATAGGTGTCTGGGATTTTGAAGTGATGGGGCTGACTAGAGACTGACTACTGACTTCCAAATTGTGATAAGTTAAACTGGGTGTGTTGATGCCATTTATGGAAAGGCCTTGAAAGTCAGTAAAATTAAGCTTGATCTAGTAAAACTCAACCATAACCTTTGAGCTTTTTTGAGTACAGAAGTAGGGAAATAAATGGAAAGTGGAAAGATTGAATTATAGTGGGCCAAGGGCCAGGCCAAGGCCAGGGTCTTAGAGCTGGACAGGTACTGAGGAATGTGGAGGTTTCAGAGGTCCTAGAATGTAGGGATGGGGAAGAGGCTGGGAGAGAAACTCACTGGCCTCTACCAGAGACTATATGTTAAATTATAATAAAAGCAGTGACTTGACCAGGCCTAAGGATGTCATCCAAAGAGGCATCTTCTAATGGAGGTTGTGGAGCTATAGGGTTTCTTAGACACAGGCTAGGCAATTGCTTTTTTTTTCTTCTTCAAATTTTACTGTTTATTTGTTGCAGTGTTGAGTACATATCTTAAAGATCCCAGATCCCATAATTTCCCCTTTAATGATATACTGAGACATCAAGTCCTTAAGGTTTTTTTTATTATTAAAATATTTTATTTATTTATTTATTTATTTATTTATTTATTTATTTATATGAAATTTATTGTCAAGTTGCTTTCCATACAACACCCAGTGCTCATCCCAACAGGTGCCCTCCTCAATGCCCATCACCCACTTTTCCCTCCCTCCCACCCCCCATCAACCCTCAGTTTATTCTCAGTTGTTAAGAGTCTCTTATGGTTTGGCTCCTTCCCTCTCTGTAACTTTTTTTTTCCCCTTCTCCTCCCCCATGGTCTTCTGTTAAGTTTCTCAGGATCCACATAAGACTGAAAACATGGTATCTGTCTTTCTCTGTATGACTTATTTCACTTAGCATAACACTCTCCAGTTCCATCCACGTTGCTACAAAAGGTCATATTTCATTCTTTCTCATTGCCAAGTAGTATTCCATTGTGTATATAAACCACAACTTCTTTATCCATTCACCAGTTGATGGACATTCAGGCTCTTTCTATAATGTGGCTATTGTTGAAAGTGCTGCTATAAACATTGGGGTACAAGTGCCCCTATAGGCAATTGCTTTTATTTTCAGGTGATCATTCATCATTGGCTTGTGGGTACAGGCACAGGCTGACAAGACAAAATAGGTGATCTGGATGGACCTCACCAAATGTTCTGAGATTGGGGGGAACACTTCAGTTCAGAGCATGTCTTTTTCAGGGTTTGTGCCAACTGTACTGGATATGGACCATCTAGACTCTGGTGCCCTAAACTGAGAGTGTATTTGTGTGTGTGTATGTGTGTGTGTGTGCACGTGCGCGCATATGTGTGTGTGTGTGTGTGTGTGTGTATGAGAGAGAGAGAAAGGCAGAGAGAGAGAGAGAGAGAGAGAGAGAGAGAGAGAGAGAGAGAGAAAGAGATGCTTTTCTGGTTTATTCTTTTCTTTAACATAATTTTGTGAGTCACTCTGGGTTTGGGTTCTTTTCTCAGGAAAACCTGGGTGTTCTGTGTTCTAGAGCCTTTCCTTACAGGTCTAAGTCGGAATTAGGTTGACTTCTACCTCTTGGGGAATTCTTGCTCAAAGTTGTCTAGGTGCTCAGAGTCAGTTGCCTTTTATTCCGTGATTTTGGGACCTGGAGCTGTTGGGTGTTGAGTGTGACAAAATTTAATTTTTGCTGGGGTCACTGTAACATGGAAGTTTTCTTCCTGAGTAGATTCTGTGGTAGGGACAGGGTAGGAGACTCAAGATTTCTAGAGATGCCCTATTTTGGACTTATCTATTGTAATGATAAGGCAGACTTAGTACTGTGATCATCTATTTGTGGGAACCCTTGGGCATTAGATACCAGGTAAGTCTCTCCCTCTGCCCCTCCTCCTCTCTAGATCATGTTTAATGTCATCACTTGGGTTTTAGTTAGGTGGGGTTTCCCAAGGTCTCCAGGGTTACCTCCACCTATTTTATGAATTCCATTTCTTGAACAGGGAAAACCATCAGCCAGCAGGGATATTGGAGACATCTCCCCCTCTCTCCCCCTCTCCCTTTCTCTCTTTCTTCCCATTCCCTCTCTTTCTCTGTGTCATCCATCTCTCATCTACCATCTATCATTTATCTATCATCTATCTTATCTTATTGGTGTTTAGGCTAGGATCACACAATCATAGCATATGTGCACGAAGATGCTTCTATTGGCAGAATAAGTAAATTATTCCCCTTTAAAGATTTGTGTAGCCTTTAAAGGCCTATTAAAAAAAAACAGCATGTGATCCCTTAAATGACACTCTAAGTTATTGTTTTAGTTAAAAATCTGTTTCAGTGAAATTGGAGTGAGTCTGAATACAGTGCTGGTTCAATGCTTTCCCATTGGCCAAGGTTCCACTTGGTCTTTCTAGCAGCACCACCTATTGAGATAAGCAACAGGGTCCTTTGATGCCGAGGAACAATGGGGTTGTAGGAACCCTCTTTCAAGAGAATGATGAAAGAATCCAATGGACGTTTAGTTTTCTTTCCTCATTCATTCTTCTTAATAATATAATAGCTGAAATGTCACCCTTAGTGTTCAGAAAAGTCAGAATGTTACAAGTGATAGAGGATCTTAAGAAAAAGAGTATAGACTCAGGAGGAGGAAAACAGCAACCAGTTGTTCAAGTGTGTGTGTGTGTGTGTGTGACAGAGAGAGAGAGAGAAAGAGAGAGAGAGCGAGCTTACATTTGTGTGTGCATGGGGTGCCTCATGCATTAAACATTTTAGAAAGTGTAGGCACAGCTGGTGCCCGGACAGTGAGTCATGTGATCTCTGAAACATGATGAGGTAATCCTTCTCTGCTCATCTACTTGGTAATTATGGCCTGCCAAATTTCTTTTTGGTATTTGCTTTAAAAATAAATGCCCAGCCAGAGCAGTTTAACCCTTTCCATCCTTTCCAGCTGTTCCATTTGCATCATTGACTCAAGTGTCACCCTGAGCTGTTGAAACCTGCCTATGTGGCATTGTATTCCCTAACCTTTCATTTCACATAGGTCAACACTTGGCTTTTAAATGGTGGTAAATTTCAGGCACTACTGATTCAGGCTGGGCAGCTAGAGGTGAAAGGCTTTATCTCTTTGGAATCCTTGTGAAATAGCCAGTCACTCAGAAAGCAATTTTGAATCTTTTACACAAAGCAGAAAGATTAACACTGTTACTGAGGGGACACAAAGGGGATACATCTGTCTTATAAAGCTAGTAGCTTTTTCATTGCCTCATTCTTGCAACGGAGGTTACTCTGAGTTGCTGGTTAGGTTCTGTGGTCTTTTGGAAGCTTGGCCCAGGGACAGGTAAATGTGCTATTTAGTCCTGTCATTGTGATTTTTTTTCAATCACCGTTTGGATGGGGGAATAGCAATCCATCGAGTTTATCTTCCCATATCAAAGCCTCAGTGAAATTTCTTAAGGCTTATCACTATATCTGATTTGCTGCTTAGCATCTACCTAGCATCCCTGATTTGCATCATCAGCTTAACTCAGAAAAGATGATGAATTATACAGGATATGCCTCTTCTCCTCTTTGCAGGTAGCTTCTCAAATTCAAGATTCAAAGTAGCTTAGACGCTTTGAAAAGTAGCTTAGGGACTACTTTCCAAATTGCACTTGGAATATCTCTAGGAAGAATTTACTTTCTCTACTTTTTCTAAATATCTCTACTTCATGGTACATTTTTGGTCCTGTGTCCATTTTGGACCTATTTGCCACCTCCTAAGAAGGACAGAGAGGTTAGGGGATGGGATGAGCTAGCTCCCAGTACAGGCATACTCTATGTGGAAGCCCGGAGCCAGTGGAATTCAGAAAGTAGAAGCTATATGCCTGGGTTTTAAATGCCATTTGTCATCATGCTCATACCAAACTTGGCAGAATGGGGCACTTGGGGGGCTCAGTGGGCTGAGCATCAGACTCCATTTTGGCTCAGATCACGATCCCAGGGTTGTGGGATGGAGCCCCACATCAAGCTCTGTGCTGAGCGTGGAGCCTGCTTGAGATTCTCTTTCTCTCCCTCTGCCCCTCCTCCTCTCTCTCTCTCTCTCTAAACAAACAAACAAACACTTGGCAGAAATTATGACAGAAACTGTTAAAAATTGTGGAATGTATTTTCTATGCTTGTTGCTATGCTAATTGATGGTATTTAAATATTGTGGAACTTATAAGACAGCTATTATCCTTATTTTATGGATGAGTATACTAAGGAGAAGACAAAGTAAGTGAATTACCCACAGTCACATGGTAACTAAGTGGCAAAGCCAGGGCAGAAATCTATTTCCTGTGACTACATGTCAATTTCCCATTTTGCATATTCAATAAGATAACATGGTTAACTTCTTGATACTTAGTTCCCTCTATTCTTCTTCTGTTCCCCACTCCAATGCTTTGTCCACCTGTCTCCCTCTTTAGGTCATCTTCAGTTGGAATCGTTAGCACTTTGTTGAAATATCAGTTCTTTAGGGGACACTCAGATTGTCCAGACAAAGGAGTCCCTCTGATACACGCTCTCTGTGCAAACGACACTTCTCTTTCAGAGTCTATATCACAACTAATAATTATTTGTGCAATTATTTTGTAGTGTCTTTTTTCTATACCAGACTTTATATAGTCCATGTGAACAGAAATCACTCTGTCTTGCTCATCCTCATAATTCTAGATTTTAGCAAAGGCTACCTACCTAAAAAGCAACTCAAACCATATTTCTTAAGTGGATGAAGGAATGACTTTTTGAGTGATAGCTGTTGTGTTATATTTACTATTTTTGATAATTGAATAAAATATCTTATGTACATATCATTGGGGAAATGGAAGAACCTATTACAAAAGCAATGCCAGGGTTAGTGATTTCTGAACATGGCCTGAGGTTGAAGTGAAGGCACACTGAATGACATGTTCAAAGCCGAATCAGGAGGCAGGAAGAGGGGAGTACAAATGAGCACATGCTTTGCCTTGACCTAGCTGCCAGTCACTTCTCAAGTACTTGGGAAAAAGAATAGCCTTTCAACCTATAGCTTTTATTCAAGGGAAAGAACTGGTTCATCTCTAAGCCTTAGTATGTTAATAAAGAAAGATCTCGAGGCAATTCAGTTCTGTAGTTTTCTTCCTCCAAGTATTTTCCAGTTTACCCCATTGTTTTTCAGTGCTAGTTATGGCTTTCTACATTCTTAATCAGAGTTTATTTTTGAGCCAATTATCTTCGTGTCTTATGAACTTGAAGAAGCATTCTCTTTTGTATCTGTGTGAAGTTCAGGGAGAGATTTCATTTTTTCCTCTAGGTTTTGCTGCTTAGTCAGTCATGTGAGACAGCTTCTATTGTATTCCTTTCAGGTCTGTTTCGTAGTGTATCTACACTGTGGTTTTTGCAATATCTTAGCCAAAGATAATATAATCTGACCCAGGCTGGCCTCTGATTGATCAGTATAATTTGTAGTTGAAGTTTCATACTGGAGAGATATAAAAATGTCAGTTTTTAGAGCTTTCCAGCTGGCTAAAACAACCATTGTAGCAGTGTTTTTAATTCATTCAAGAAGATTGTGTCCAGTGAATATAGCACTATAACAATGCAGTAAAATATTTTTAACCAAGCCAATCTGATTTTATTGCACCAAAACTTATTTAAGATTATGAAAAGACACAGGAACCGTTTCTTTTTTTTGTATAATAGGAAATTATGTTTCTAAACAAGTAAGACTGAGGTAGTCAAATATATAATAGGACATGCAGACACACAAATGACTGTCAAACACAAAGTGCAAGTAATTAAAGCTAAAAACAATTATCCTACTCATTCAAAGAAAAAAATCAGGTAACTTACAGAAATACACAAAATACGATAGGATAAAAAAGAAACAGAAGAGTTTCTATTCAGTTTAGTACCAACACGAGAGGAGAAGGTTTTGTTTTGAAAAGTTCACTGAGTAGCAACAGATTTTTTATTTTTAAATAGCAAAACTAAATTTTTACTTAGATGGTATCAGCCTTTTCCAGGTACAGTGAAAGAAATAGAGGAAGACGCTGATGTAAGAATAGACAAATTAGTAAAAATAGAAATACTTTATGATCCTGTAATCCCACTACTGGCTATTCACCCAAGGAAAATGAAAACACTAATTCAAAAAGATATTTGCACTCCTATACTTATTTACAATAAATATTTATTTACATTAGCCAAGATATGGAAGCAGCTCATGTCTATCCATAAATGAATGGATAAAGAAAATGTGGTGTATATATATATATATATATATATATATATATACACAATGGAATATTATTCAGCCATGAAAAGAATGAGATCTTGTTATTTTCCACAACGTAATTGGACCTAGAGGGTATTACACTAAGTGAAATAAGTCAGACAGAGAAAGGCATAATAGCATATGATTTTACGTACTTGTGGAATTTAAAAAACAAATGAACAAATACATATACAAACAAAAAAGCAGAAATAGGTCAATAAATAAAGAGGACCAACTGGTGGTTGCCAGAGGGGAGAAGGTAGGGGGTAGGCAAAATGGATGAAAGAGAGTGGGAGATACAGGCCTGCAGTTATGGAATGAATAAGTCACAGAGATAAAAGGTACAACAAAGGGGATATAGTCAGTGGGATTGTAATAGTGTTGTATGGTGATAGAAGGTAGCCACACTTGTGGTGAGCATAGCCTAAGGTATAAACTTGTCCAATCATTGTACATGCACTGAAACTAAAGGAACATTGTGTCAAGTACATGTCAATAAAAATCAGATTAGCTCATTTAGGAAGGGTTTGCCCATGTAAACAAAGTCAGCTGTTTCTCTTCATTCTCTTCTAGGGATAGTTGCCTCAGGTCCCTGTTTAAAGACTACTAAGAAACAGAGTAAATGAGCTAGAAAGATCTTGTATTATAAAAATACAGGAATGTAGAGTCCAGAAAGTAGCCCTGTCCCTCCTTGCTCTGTCTCTCCCACCAAAATGGGGCTCAGATCTGTTTCTGGGAATTGTTGATGCAGAAGTAAGTGAGGAACAGAGTAGAGGGTCTGTTCCGTCTGAAATTTATTTCCCTTTATTTTTATGTCATATATTTTTTAAATAAAAAATTTAGACAAATGCAAAAATCAGGTATGCAATATCACAAGCAGGATATAGAAAAGTTCCCTTATCCCTGTCCACCTCCCTCCTGCTGCGCCATGTGTTAAAACTTTCCCTGCAGAAATCTCCTCCTGATCTGTTCTCGGTCTCTTTAGTCTTAACTTTCCCAGATTGTCCAATAAATAAATGGAATCACACAGCATGTAATCTTTTGAGTCTAGCTTTTTTCACTTGAGATAATGCATTTTTAAGATTCATCTATGGGGGCACCTGGGTGGCTCAGTTGGTTAAGTGTCTGACTCTTGATTTCAGCTTAGGTCATGATCTCATGGTTCCTGAGATCCAGCCCTATGTTGGAGGGGGGAGGCTCTGTGCTGACAGAGCAGAGCCTGCTTGGGGTTCACTCTCTTCCTCTCTCTGCCCCTCCTCTGTGTGTGTATTCTTTCTCTCTCTCTCTCAAAATAAATAAATAAACATTAAAAAAGATCCATCTATGTTGTTTTATGTATAAATCATTTTTATTGCTGAGTTATTTCATTTCATTGTATGGCTATTCCATAGTTTGTTCATCCGTTCATCTGTTGAAAGACATTTGGGTAGTTTCTAGCTTGTGGTGACTATAAAAAACATGCTGCTATAAACATTTGTGTCAAAGTTGATTTTTTGTTTTCTGTGTGTGCTCTTATATTCATAAATTTTCATTTCTCTTGTGTAAATACCAGGAGTGAGATTTCTGAATTTGAGTCATATGATAAGTGTATGTTTAACTTTATAAGAAACTGCCAAATTATTTTCCAAAGTGGCTGTACTATTTTACATTCCCACCAGCAACATTTTAGAATTCCAGTTGCTCAAAAAAAAAAAAAAAAAAAAATCATTCTCTCAGTACTGTAGCTATCTTACTGTGGTTTTAGTTTACATTTGCCTAATGTTCAATGGTGTTGAGTATCTTTTCAATTTTTTTTTTTTGTCATTTGTTCCTCTTCTTTTGTGAAATGTCTATTCAAATATTTTGCCCATTTTTTTGTTTTCTTGTTGAGTTTCAAGTGTTCTTTATATATTCCCAATGCAAATCTATTGTTAGGTATGTGATGTGCAAATATTTCCCCCCCAGTGTGTACCTTGTATTTTTATTCTCTTAATACTGTCTTTCACCAAACAAAAATTTTAACTTTTGAAGAACTGTTTTATCAGCCTCTATTTTCCTTATGGTTCATGCTTTGGTATTGTATCTAAAAACTCTACATTACCCAAGGTCATGAAGATTTTTCCTATGTTTTCTTCAGAAGCTTTATAGTTTTATGGTTTATAGTTAGATTTATGATGCATTTTGAGTTATTTTTTGCATAAGGTGTGAGATCTACATGCTTTAATTTTGAATATGTATGTGTAGTGGTCCCAGCATCATTTGTTGTGAAGATTATTCTTTCCCCATTGAATTTCCCTTTGCATTGCTGTCAAAAACCAATTGGTAGGATTCACTAGTGAAAGCATTTGGATCTAGTGTTTCCTTTGTCAGGAAGATTTTAATTACAAATTCAATTTCCTTAATAGATATAAGGATATTCAGGTTATTTCTTTTTGAGTAGGTTTTGGGTCATTTGACTTTCAAGGAATTGTTCTGTTTTTGAATTTATAGCTATGGAGTTGTTTTAGTATTTCCTTATTAACATTTTAATATCACAGAGGTTTATGCTGATGTATCCTCTTTTATTCATGGTGTTGACATTTTGTATGTTTTTTCTGTTTTGTTATTGATCTGGCTAGATATCAACTTCATTGGTTTCTTTCTAAAACAAACTTGGAATCACTAATTTTTTTGTTTTCTTTTTTCACTTTCATAGATTTCTGGCATTGTAATTATTTTTTATTTTCTTCTACTTTCTCAGGGTTTCTCTTATTTTCTAATGTCCTGGGTTGAAGTGTACCTTATTTATTTGAAATCTTTCTTCTTTTCTAATGTTAGCATTTAATACCACAAATTTCCCCTCTAAGCACTCCTTTAACTGTATCCTATAAATTCTGATGAGTTGTATTTTCACTTAGTTCAAAATATTTTCTAATTTCCCTTGAGGCTTTTTATTTGACCTATGGGTTATTTAGAAGTGTGTAGTTTAATTTCCAGGTATTGGGGAATTTTTTTCCAAATATCTATGTTTGTGATTTCTAGTCTAGTTCCATTATGGTAAGAGAACATATTTTGTATGATTTCAGTTCTTTTATTTTTTCCAGTTTTATTGAGAAATGTTTGACATTCATCACTGTATACTTTTAAGGGGTACAGCATGATGGTTTGATTCAAATATATTATGAAATAATAACCACAATAGGTTAGTTAACATTCATCATCTCACATAGATACAACCAAAAAAAAAAAAAAGAAAGAAAAAAATTCTCCTTTTGTTGAGAATTCTTAGGATCTACTCTTCTAACTACTTTCCTATGTATCATACAGCAGAGTTAACTGTAGTCATGCTATACATCCCATCTCTAGTACTTAATTTATCTTCTGACTGTCAGTTTGTCCCTTTTGATCATTTTCTTCCAGGCTTCCCTCACCCAGTTCAGCCAACCCATGCCTTTGGTAACCACAAATCTGATCTCTTTTTTAATGAGTTTGGTGGTTTTTGTTTTGTTTTGTTTTATATGTGATCTCACATATAAAACAGTGTCGTTCTCTGTCTCACTTTTTTCACTTAGTATCCTGTCTTCAATATTTGCTAAAGTTCATGGTACAAGGTAGAACATGGCTTATGCTGGTTAATGTTTCATGTACATTTGTAAAGAATATGCATTCTGCTGTTGTTGGGTAGAGTGCTTGATAAATGTCAGTTAGGTTTGATGGTGTTCAGTCCTTCTGTATCTTTTTCTGATTTTACTATTAGTTCTGATAGTTGAGAGAGAAATGTTGAAAACTCTAAATATAATTGTGGATTTTCTCTTTTTCCTTTCAGTTCTGTCAGTTTCTGTTTTGGTTATTTTCAAGGGATATCTCCAGGTATATACAAATTTAGGACTGCTGTGTCTTCTTGGTATGCATTGACTCTTGTCATTATGTAATGTCTTTATCGCTGTTAACTTTCTGTGCTTTAAGATCCTTTTTTTGTCTGATATTAACATAGCCTCTCTGGCTTTCTTCTAGAGTGTTTCTGTGGTAGATCTTTTTCTATCGTTTTAGTTTTACCTCATCAGTTTTATGTTTTATCCATTCTGACCAGCTCTGTATTTTAATTAGTATATTTAGACCATTTCCTCATTTGCTTTCAAGCAGTTATTGATATGGTTGGATTTAGTTGTACCAATTTTTAGTTTGTTTAATGTCTGTCTCCTCTATTTTTTATTTATCTGTTTTTCCTGTCCTGACTTCTTTTGGGTTATTTGATTTTTTTTTAGTGCTTTCTCCAGAGATTACAATAAACTGGCTTAATTTTTTAGTTTGCTTATAATTAATATTTGGCCACTTAAAGTGAAATATAGGAACCTCACAGTTATATAGATAACTTTGTTGTCTCTTTTTTATGTTGTAGATGACATATGTATAATGTCTCTATAATTTTAAGGCACAACAGGTGATGTTGTCATTTTGCTTTAAGCAGTCATAGATATTTTAGAGAACATAAAAAGAGAAATATCATTTATTTTTTTACCTAGATATTTACCATTTGTGTTTTTCCCTATTTATTACTGAAATTCCAAGTTTCTTTCTGTTATAAATCTCCCTGCCACCTGGAAAGCTTCTTGTAGTATTTGTTTTAGAGAAGATCTGGTGCTGATGAAGTTTTCTTAGTTTCCTTCATCTGAGAATGCCTTGTTGCCCCTCTTCATTTGTGAAGGTAATTTCTCTGGATATAGGAATCTTGGTTGGTAGTTTACTTTAAAAATTATTCAATTGTATTTTGTCCTCCATAGTTTCTGATGAGAAATCTTTAGCTATTTAAATCATTTTCCCCCTATATTTCCTGTATTGCTTTATGTTTTGAAAAATTTTTTCTTGAGAAAAAGTAGTTTTCAACAATTTGATTATAATGTATAATGAACACAAAAGAGTGTTTTTCTTTGAATTTAAGCTGTTGGGATTATCTGAGCTTCTGGAATATATAAATTTATGTCCTCTACCAAATTTGGGAAAATTTTAGTCATTATTTCTTCAAATGTTTTTCTTCACTAATCTCTTTCTTTTCTCTTTTTGGAACTCCAGGGATCTGAATGCTAGAATTTTGAGGATGTTTCCCAGATTCCTGAAACTCTGTTCATTCCCCCAAACCTCATCTCTCTTTTTCTTAATCTCTGTTGTTTAACTTGGGTGATTTCTATTGGTATCTATTAAATTCCATCACTCTTTACTCTGTTATTTCTGTTTTGCTATTGAGACCATCTCATTAATATTTTAGTAATGTGCTCTTTAGTTTCAAAATGTCTATTTATTTATTTATTTATTTATTTATTTCTATTTCTTTGCTGAACGCTCTGTCTCTCTATTCATTCCAGAGAGTTTGCCTTTCCTTAATGGAGCATAGTTACAATAGCTGCTTTAAAGTCTTTGATAATTCTAAAATCTAGTCATTGTGGGATTGGCATCTATTGATTGTCTTTTGCCTTGAGAGTTGTTGAGATTTTACTGGGTCTTTTGATTAATGCTGTATTGTGTTCTGGACATTTTGAACAGTATGTTTTGAGAGTCTGGGTCTTTGGGCCCTATTAAAATCCTCTGGAGAAAGTCAAGAGTCAACCTGGTTCAGTTTAGACCACAAGTCCCAATCTATCCTCTGTGGACTGTGGATCTGATAGCAATTTAGTTTTCAAAGACTTTCCAGTGACCCATTGCCATCCGAGACCTGCAGCAGATGAGGAGAAAGAGCCCTGATCTTCTTGTGGGAGCTCTGCCTATGGTCCATCCAGGGGCCAGTCTGGGACTTAAGCAGTGGTTTGTTCTATAGGTGCACTCTCAAAATCTTTCTATTCGGCTTTGGTTCAGTTCCACGCATGCACAGCTCATGCACGAGCCCAGGACATCATGTATAGATTTAGGGGGTCCTCTTCTCTTCAGCTTCTTCTCTGTGATACCTCCCACACTCTCCAGTCCTAAGAGACCCCTTTCCCTAGACCCCTGGCTGCAAGCTGGGGTTTTAGCTTCCCTGCACTGTCACTCATTTCCCTTTATCAAGTGCACCTCAGGGGTGAAACAGCAAGAGAAAAAAGGAAAGAAAAATAATGGAAATTTCTCACTGCACTGTTCAGAGCATATCAGCCTCATTTCCTGGTTTCTCCAGTAAAAGAAAAGATTTTACTCTCAGAGTTTTAGGTGTCTGCATACTGTTTGCACCATAGGAGTGCTGCCTGGGCCTGAGCTTGCCTCAGGAAAGGCCCAGGAGAGTAAAAACAGAAAAACACTGGGGATTTTCCCTAGACTCTCTGTCACGTAGGCTCCTACCTTCATTCCCTGTCCTGTAGCTAGAAAGAAGATTTTCTTGGAGATTTTTCTATATAAACTTGCTATGTGGGTCTGCAATTCAGGCTGCTTTAGTATCTAAGTAAGAAGACAGAGGAGGAGAAAAGGGAACTCTAGGAAACTCACTATCATATTGATAATTCCTCAAGTTTTGATTTTCCTACTTATTTCACATATTATTAATAACTTTCCAGAGTCTTCAGGAAGTTCCATTATATAGTCTTTCCAGAGTGTAATTTGTGGGAGAGATAGTGGACTTTGTTCGTTTAAACTGGAAGCCTCCTCTTATTTTTCAAAACATTATTGATTCTACAAACAGTGGCCAACTGTAGTTGAAAAGTTCTATTGGTTGTGTGCTTCAGATATGTTAATGAATTAAATAGGATTGAAGGCTGTCTGGGTGATTTATTTCCACTTTAGCATTATTTCTACAGGAAAGTATATTCTAAATTCCAAATACTCATTATATGAAAACAACATTTGGCAAACAACTCGCTCCTGTCCTGTCTTCTAGATGACAAAGGAGCTTGGAGCCTGAAGTAGATATTTGCTTTGTCATGAAAGTTTCCTCAGTTTCTGTGTTCTGTACTCTGTTGTTGGTTTTGGTTTGGGCATGTTTTTGTCTATGGCTGCATCTCTGATTCAGAATCTGTGTCATTCTATTTCCTCATTGGTTCATGGCCTTTTTTGTTGATCTTACTCTTTGCTTCTGTCCTTCTGGGTCTTGTTCTTATGCTATCATACTCTGTTCATACCCTTTATG
Source organism: Panthera pardus (assembly GCF_024362965.1). Taxonomy (NCBI): domain Eukaryota; kingdom Metazoa; phylum Chordata; class Mammalia; order Carnivora; family Felidae; genus Panthera; species Panthera pardus. The sequence goes on from NW_026526721.1 coordinate 87,079,114, forward strand.
CTGATAATTGGAAAAAATTATACTGACTGAATGTTCGTGTCCCTCAAATTTATATGTTGAAGCATAATTTTTAATGTGACAGTATTAGAAGATAGGTCCCTTGGCAGGTAATTAGGTTATGAAGATGAAGCCTGTGAATGGGATTGGTACCCTTCTAAGAAGAGACACAAAGAGACATGATCTCTTTTTCTGCCATGTGAGGATTCAGCAAGACGATGGCTATCTATCTGCACATTGGGAAGAGGGCTTTCACCAGAATCTGACCATACTGCCTTGCTGATTTCAGACTTGCCAGCCTCCAGAGCTGTGAGAAATAAATATCTATTGTTTAAGCCACATAGTCTATGGTATTTGTTACAGCAGCCTGAACTAAGACACTAACACTACTGTGAATTGCTTTTTTTCTCTCATAATTGATTCAAAAGCTTTCATACTCTGTTCCAAGCATTGCTTTAAAAATTGGGAGATACCAAAATTAACAGTGCCTAGATCATGACTTTAGGAAGCTCATCCTTTATGAGAAGACCATAAATGACCATATTACGAGGGCAAAATAGAGGATAGGGGAATTTAGAGAAAGGCTGGATTATTTCTTGCTGGGGAGTTTAAAGAAGACTTGATAAAGAAAGTTTGAACTGACCCGAGAGAAAGAAGCAGGGTTTAAGCACGCATAGAAAGGAGGACAACCACATTGGGAAGAAACCAGAAGAAAGTCAAGGAGCTGGAGAAGCACAAGTTGGGAACAGTGGGTTCTGTTGGCTGGCAGTAAGGGATTCAAAGCAGTAGCACTTCTTCTCTCATTAGGCATAGACGTGCCATGGTATATCCATGATCCTGCTGCTCAGGAAGATTCTTCCTGTCCTCCTATCTCTTCTTCAGCACCTGGCCTTCCCTAAGACATGGTTATTATGAGGATTAAGAAAGCAATTTGTCATAGAAGGTGCTAAATATATACTGGGGTTCTTTATTCCTCGAGAGAGCTCTGCCCAGTCTCCAGGTGTGAGTGACAAGGAGCACACTTAGGGAGAGGTTTTTATCTCCCCAAAAGCATGGCCCAGGGAGGCTCTTCCAGGAAGCCCAGCAGTGAGCCCTCTGCTCCTCAGATGGAGCAAATTCTCCCTTATTTTAACTGTAGACTGGATCCCTTGTGAGACCTGGAGACGGGAATCTCCTCATCCAGCTCTGGAGGCATGTCCAGAAGGGGTGTTTCTAAAATATTCTAAGTAACTAGAAGGATTTTTAGAATAAGCAAATTGACTCCTAAGATGACAGCATTCATTTGCATGGAAATTTTCTGGTCTATTTTTGTTTTAAAGCCTCCCTACATCATAGTCATTGTACATATGGCTCAGGGCTGCCTGTCATGTTTTTATTTTAGTCAGCTTAAGGAGGCTAATTGTCTCAATGTCTCTTACAACCTGTTATTTATTCGAAAGTGCATTTGCAATAATGCATTAAATGGTAGCCTAGTGACCTGAAAGAGTTAATGCACATCCCCTTTTGCTGAACTTCTTCTACCTTAGAATCACTTAGGCATTTAGGGAATTTTATTCAGTGAATGTGGAATAATCATGTCTGACCCAGGTGCAGCGAGTATAGGCTTTTAAAACATGTTAAGACAAGGCTGTCTACTGACCTGTGACAAATATCAGAGAGTTAAGAATAACCGTGTGTTTTATCAACGTTGTACTTGCCATCATGGAATATTTAAAGGCAAATCAGAACAAAGGCTGGAGATGAGCAAGCCAAATTTAAACAAGTAACAAGGGTCAAGGCAAGGTTAAACCTAACACACAAAATAAACTTTAAAAATGCGAACCAATCATGCCACTTCCCTGCTTAAAACCCTTGAGTGGTTTCAGGATAGATCTTAAATTCTGCGGAATATTATCAAGATCCTTCAGAAACTGATTCCAGCCTGATTCCCTTAGGCTCATTTCTTACGTATACACCAGTGTTAGTTTGCTAGCACTGCCATAACAAAGCACCACAGGCTGGGTGCCTCAAACAAGAGAGATTTGTTGTCTCACAGTTCTAGAAGACAAAAGTTCAAGAATGAAGTATCAGCAAGGTTGGCTCCTTCTGACCCCTCTCTCCTTGGCTTATAGATGGCTATGTCTTCACATGGTCTTCCTTCTGTGTATACAAATTTCCTCTTCTTATAAGGAAAGTTAATTAAGGCACACCTTAATGACCTCATCTTGACTTAGTTACCTCTTTAAAGACGTTATCCCTAAATCCAGTCACATTCTGAGGTACTGGGGGTTAGAACTTCAACTTGTAAATTTGGGGGAAACACAATTCAGCCCATGAACCCATGCTCCAGTCATGCTAAACTACTGTAGGTCTTGCTTGCTCTCACTTCTTGACTATATACATGTATCTCCTTTTCACACTCCTTGTCTGACCCATGCCTACTTGGCTCAAGCATCACCTTTGTCATTGCTAGGTTGTGATCTAGAGTGCTGACACTGTGTCTCACTTATTCCTGCATTGATTGAAATAATGCTCAACAAATATCAATCTGAAGTAACAATTTTAGGGGCTTATAAAAGGAAATAAAATGGAAATGTTTTTGACACTTTCCCTGTTTTCTCCCCATTTCCACATCTCTCTCTCTCTTTTTTAATTTATTTTATTTTAATTTATTTTTTTTATTTTTTCAATATATGAAGTTTATTGTCAAATTGGTTTCCATACAACACCCAGTGCTCATCCCAAAAGGTGCCCTCCTCAATACCCATCACCCATCCTCCCCTACCTCCCATCCCCCATCAACCCTCAGTTTGTTCTCAGTTTTTAAGAGTCTCTTATGTTTTGGCTCTCTCCCACTCTAACCTCCTTTTTTTTTTCCCTTCCCCTCCCCCATGGGTTTCTGTTAAGTTTCTCAGGATCCACATAAGAGTGAACACATATGGTATCTGTCTTTCTCTGTATGGCTTATTCCACTTAGCATAACACTCCAGTTCCATCCACGTTGCTACAAAGGGCCATATTTCATTCTTTCTCATTGCCACGTAGTACTCCATCGTGTATATAAACCACAATTTCTTTATCCATTCATCAGTTGATGGACATTTAGGCTCTTTCCATAATTTGGCTATTGTTGAGAGTGCTGCTATAAACATTGGGGTACAAGTACCCCTATGCATCAGTACTCCTGTATCCCTTGGGTAAATTCCTAGCAGTGCTACTGCTGGGTCATAGGGTAGGTCTATTTTTAATTTTCTGAGGAACCTCCACACTGTTTTCCAGAGCGGCTGCACCAATTTGCATTCCCACCAACAGTGCAAGAGGGTTCCCGTTTCTCCACATCCTCTCCAGCATCTATAGTCTCCTGATTTGTTCATTTTAGCCACTCTGACTGGCATGAGGTGATATCTGAGTGTGGTTTTGATTTGTATTTCCCTGATGAGGAGCGACGTTGAGCATCTTTTCATGTGCCTGTTGGCCATCTGGATGTTTTCTTTAGAGAAGTGTCTGTTCATGTTTTCTGCCCATTTCTTCACTGGGTTATTTGTTTTTCGGGTGTGGAGTTTGGTGAGCTCTTTATAGATTTTGGATACTAACCCTTTGTCCGATATGTCATTTGCAAATATCTTTTCCCATTCCGTTGGTTGCCTTTTAGTTTTGTTGGTTGTTTCCTTTGCTGTGCAGAAGCTTTTACCTTCATAAGATCCCAGTAGTTCATTTTTGCTTTTAATTCCCTTGCCTTTGGGGATGTGTCAAGTAAAAATTGCTATGGCGGAGGTCAGAGAGGTCTTTTCCTGCTTTCTCCTCTAGGGTTTTGATGGTTTTCTGTCTCACATTCAAGTCCTTTATCCATTTTGAGTTTATTTTTGTGAATGGTGTGAGAAAGTGGTCTAGTTTCAATCTTCTGCATGTTACTGTCCAGTTCTCCCAGCACCATTTGTTAAAGAGACTGTCTTTTTTCCATTGGATGTTCTTTGTGAAAGATTAGTTGGCCATACGTTTGTGTGTCTAGTTCTGGGGTTTCTATTCTATCCCATTGGTCTATGTGTCTGTTTTTATGCCAATACCATGCTGTCTTGGTGATTACAGCTTTGTAGTAGAGGCTAAAGTCTGGGATTGTGATGTCTCCTGCTTTGGTCTTCTTCTTCAAAATTACTTTGGCTATTCGGGGCCTTTTGTGGTTCCATATGAATTTTAGGATCGCTTGTACTAGTTTCGAGAAGAATGCTGGTGCGATTTTGATTGGGATTGCATTGAATGTGTAGATAGCTTTGGGTAGTATTGACATTTTGACAATATTTATTCTTCCAATCCATGAGCATGGAATATTTTTCCATTTCTTTATATCTTCTTCAATTTCCTTCGTAAGATTTCTATAGTTTTCAGCATACAGATCTTTTACATCTTTGGTTAGATTTATTCCTAGGTATTTTATGCCTCTTGGTGCATTGTGAATGGGATCAGTTTCTTTGTCTTTCTGTTGCTTCATTATTAGTGTATAAGAATGCAACTGATTTCCTTACATTGATTTTGTATCCTGCAACTTTGCTGAATTCATGTATCAGTTCTAGCAGACTTTTGGTGGAGTCTGTCGGATTCTCCATGTATAATATCATGTCATCTGCAAAAAGTGAAAGCTTAACTTCATCTTTGCCAATTTTGATGCCTTTGATTTCCTTTTGTTGTCTGATTGCTGATGCTAGCACTTCCAACACTATGTTAAACAATAGCGGTGAGAGTGGGCATCCCTGTCGTGTTCCTGATCTCAGGGAAAAAGCTCTCAGTTTTTCCCCATTGAGGATGATGTTAGCTGTGGGCTTTTCATAAATGGCTTTTATGATGTTTAAGTATGTTCCTTCTATCCCGACTTTCTCGAGGGTTTTTTTTTTTAATTTTTTTAACGTTTTTATTCATTTTTGAGACAGAGAGAGACAGAGCATGAATGGGGGAGGGGCAGAGAGAGAGGGAGACAGAATCGGAAGCAGCCTCCAGGCTCTGAGCCATCAGCCCAGAGCCCGACGCGGGGCTTGAACTCACAGACTGTGAGATCGTGACCTGAGCCGAAGTTGGACGCTTAACCGACTGAGCCACCCAGGCGCCCCATCTCGAGGGTTTTTTTTAAGAAAGGTTGCTGAATTTTGTCAAATGCTTTTTCTGCAATGATTGACAGGATCACATGGTCCTTATCTTTCCTTTTATTAATGTGATGTATCACGTTGATTGATTTGCGAATGTTGAACCAGCCCTGCATCCCAGGAATGAATCCCACTTGATCATGGTGAATAATTCTTTTTATATGCTGTTGAATTCGACTTGCTAGTATCTTATTGAGAATTTTTGCATCCATATTCATCAGGGATATTGGCCTGTAGTTCTCTTTTGTTACTGGGTCTCTGTCTGGTTTAGGAACCAAAGTAATACCGGCTTCATAGAATGAGTCTGGAGGTTTTCCTTCCCTTTCTATTTTTTGGAATAGCTTGAGAAGGATAGGTATTATCTCTGCTTTAAACGTCTGGTAGAACTCCCCTGGGAAGCCATCTGGTCCTGGACTCTTATTTATTGGGAGATTTTTGATGACTGATTCAGTTTCTTCACTGTTTATGGGTCTGTTCAAGCTTTCTATTTCCTCCTGATTGAGTTTTGGAAGCGTGTGGGTGTTTAGGAATTTTTCCATTTCTTCCAGGTTGTCCAATTTGTTGGCATATAATTTTTCATAGTATTCCCTGATAATTGTTTGTATCTCTGAGGGATTGGTTGTAAAAATTCCATTTTCATTCATGATTTTATCTATTTGGGTCATCTCCCTTTTCTTTTTGAGAAGCCTGGCTAGAGGTTTGTCAATTTTGTTTATTTTTTCAAAAAACCAACTCTTGTTTTCGTTGACCTGCTCTACAGTTTTTTTAGATTCTATATTGTTTATTTCTGCTCTGATCTTTATTATTTCTCTCCTTCTGCTGGGTTTAGGCTGTCTTTGCTGTTCTGCTTCTATTTCCTTTAGGTGTGCTGTTAGATTGTGTATTTGGGATTTTTCTTGTTTCTTGAGATAGGCCTGGATTGCAATGTACCTCTCAGGCCTGCTTTTGCTGCATCCCAAAGTGTTTGGATTGTTGTATTTTCATTTTCGTTTGTTTCCATATATTTTTTAATTTCTTCTCTAATTGCCTGGTTGACCCACTCATTCTTTAGTAGGGTCTTCTTTAACCTCCATGCTTTTGGAGGTTTTCCAGGCTTTTTCCTGTGGTTGATTTCAAGCTTTCATTGTGGTCTGAAAGTATGCATGGTATGATTTCAATTCTTGTACACTTATGAAGGGCTGTTTTGTGAACCAGTATGTGATCTATCTTGGAGAATGTTCCATGTGCACTTGAGAAGAAAGTATATTCTGTTGCTTTGGGATGAAGAGTTCTAAATATATCTGTCAAGTCCATCTGATCCAATGTATCATTCAGGGCCCTTGTTTCTTTATTGACCGTGTGTCTAGATGATCTATCCATTTCTGTAAGTGGAGTGTTAAAGTCCCCTGCAGTGACCACATTCTTATCAATAAGGTTGCTTATGTTTGTGAGTAATTGTTTTATATATTTGGGGGTTCCTGTATTCGGCGTATAGACATTTGTAATTGTGAGCTCTTCCTGATGGATAGACCCTGTGATTATTATATAATGCCCTTCTTCATCTCTTGTTACAGCCTTTAATTTAAAGTCTAGTTTGTCTGATATAAGTATGGCTACTCTAGCTTTCTTTTGGCTTCCAGTGTCATGATAAATAGTTCTCCATCCCCTCACTCTCAATCTGAAGGTGTCCTCAGGTCTAAAATGAGTCTCTTGTAGACAGCAAATAGATGGGTCTTGTTTTTTTATCCATTCTGATACCCTATGTCTTTTGGTTGGCGCATTTAGTCCATTTACATTCAGTGTTATTATAGAAAGATATGGGTTTAGAGTCATTGTGATGTCTATAGGTTTCATGCTTGTAGCAATGTCTCTAGTACTTTGTCTCACAGGATCCCCCTTAGGATCTCTTGTAGGGCTGGTGTAGTGGTGACGAATTCCTTCAGTTTTTGTTTGTTTGGGAAGACTTTTATCTCTCCTTCTATTCTGAATGACAGACTTGCTGGATAAAGGATTCTCGGCTGCATATTTTTTCTGTCCATCACATTGAAGATCTCCTGCCATTCCTTTCTGGCCTGCCAAGTTTCAGTAGAGAGATCGGTCATGAGTCTTATAGGTCTCCCTTTATATGTTAGAGCACGTTTATCTCTAGCTGCTTTCAGAATTTTCTCTTTATCCTTGTATTTTGCCAGTTTCACTATGATATGTCGCGCAGAAGATCGATTCAAGTTACGTCTGAAAGGAGTTCTCTGTGCCTCTTGGATTTCAATGCCTTTTTCCTTCCCCAGATCAGGGAAGTTCTCAGCTATTATTTCTTCAAGTACACCTTCAGCACCTTTCCCTCTCTCTTCCTCCTCTGGAATACCAATTATGCGTATATTATTTCTCTTTAGTGCATCACTTAGTTCTCTAATTTTCCCCTCATACTCCTGGATTTTTTTATCTCTCTTGTTCTCAGCTTCTTCTTTTTCCATAATTTTATCTTCTAGTTCACCTATTCTCTCCTCTGCCTCTTCAATCCCAGCCGTGGTTGTCTCCATTTTATTTTGCAACTCATTGATAGCATTTTTTAGCTCCTCCTGGCTGTTCCTTAGTCCCTTGATCTCTGTAGCAATAGATTCTCTGTGTCCTGTGTACTGTTTTCAAGCCCAGCGATTAATTTTATGACTAGTATTCTAAATTCACTTTCTGTTATATTGTTTAAATCGTTTTTGATCAGTTCGTTAGCTGTTGTTACTTCCTGGACGTTTTTTTGAGGGGAATTCTTCCATTTCGTCATTTTGGATAGTCCCTGGAGTGGTGCGGACCCGCGGGGCACTTCCCCTGTGCTGTGGTGTATAACTGGAGTTGGTGGGCAGGGCCACAGTCAGACCTGATGTCTGCCCCCAGCCCACTGCTGGGGCCACAGTCAGACTGGTGTGTGCCTTCTCTTCCCCTCTACTTGGGGCGGGATTCACTGTGGGATGGCGTGGCCCGTCTGGGCTACTTGCACACTGCCAGGCTTGTGGTGCTGGGGATCTGGCGTATTAGCTGGGGCGGATTGGCAACGTGCACAGGGGTGGGAGAGGCAGGCTCAGCTCGCTTTTCCTTCAGAAATCCACTTCGGGAGGGGCCCTGCGGCACCAGGGGGGAGTCAGACCCGCTGCAGGGGTGGATCCACAGAAACACAGCTTTGGGTGTTTGCGCGGTGCAAGCAAGTTCTCTGGCAGGAACCGGTTCCCTTTGGGATTTTGGCTGGGGGATGGGCGAGGGAGATGGCACTGGCGAGTGCCTTTGTTCCCTGCCAAGCTGAGCTCTGTTGTCCGGGGCTCAACAGCTCTCCCTTCCGTTGTCCTCCAGCCCTCCCATTCTCCGAGCAGAGCTGTTAGCTTATAACCTTTCAGATGTCAAGTCCCTCTTGCTGTCGGAACACATTCCGTCTGGCTTCTCCGCTTTTGCAAGCTAGACTCGGGGGCTCTGCTTGGCCGGCGGGCCGCCCGTCCGCCCCGGCTCCCTCCTGCCAGTCCGTGCAGCACGCACCGCCTCGCCGCCCTTCTTACCCTTCTGTGGGCCTCTCATCTGCGCTTGGCTCTGGAGACTCTGTTCTGCTAGTCTTCTGGTGGTTTTCTGGGTTATTTAGGCAGGTGTAGGTGGAATCTAAGTGATCAGCAGGACGCGCGGTGAGCCCAGCGTCCTCCTACGCAGCCATCTTCCCAGGATCCCTCCTCTCTTTTTTAACTTAATTAAAAAATTTTGTTTTACATTTATTTATTTTTGATAGAAACAGAGCATAAGTGGGGGAGGGGCTGAGAGAGAAGGAGACACAGAATCTGAAGCAGGCTCCAGGCTCCGAGCTGTCAGCACAGAGTCCAACGTGGGACTCGAGCTCACAAACTGTGAGATCATGACCTGAGCCAAAGTTGGACACTTAACCGACTGAACCACTTAGGTGCCCCGGCACATCTCTCCGCTTTAATGACATATGTCAATTCTGGTTCAACGCAGGTTACCCATCTGGGTCAATATGTTAGAGTGCCATGGGAGGTTGAGGGTCCACGCAGTCATAAGAGCCAATCTAGTCAATATGGTAGCCACTAGCGATATATGGTTATTTTAATGTAAATAATTTCAAATTAAATAAAATTAAAAATTCATTTCCTCATTTATACTAGTTACATTTGAAGTGCTCAGTAGCCACATGTGGCTAGTGGCTACTGTATTGAATAACACAGATATAGTCCGTTTCCAATATTTCAGAAAGGTCTGTTGGACAGCTCTGGGAGACCTCAAAAGGCCAGCTTGGTCTGTGTTTGCTGCTTCTGCCTCTACCCTGACCCTTTTATTTAGGCTGAAGGCAATTCCAGGTGCATTGAAGTGAAATTTTTTGGCTTTACTGAAGCAAATAAAACTTTGACCCCAGAATTTACCTGTTTTACTATGGTCCTTGGGTATGACTCACATTGATCTTCATACTGTAGTGCTACTTGGCAACAGAATAAATTCTAAACACAATTCTATTTACATCTATATTTAAAACTATAGATGTGTTCAGGACAAACTTGGGATACAAGTGAAGGTGGTTATAGGTACTCAGAGTTCCTTTTATATCCTGAGACTAAGCTAAAGTCTACACTTATAATCACCAAATATTATTTTCTCTTAAGATCCAATCTTAGGGAAAAAAGACATACAGTATTAGTCATTTCTTCCTTAGCATGGCTTTATCATATCACCTTGCCCTACAGTGTAAGATAAAATAGCACAATAAATCTGTGATTAAGAAATTTGATTCTGTCCCTACCAGCTATCTGAGCCTGGGAAAGTATTTTGTCCCTTTGGAGTCTCTGTTTCCTGTACTGTACAATGAGGACAGTATGTCTGCTTCATACTGTTGTAAGAAATGACATAGGAGGGTGTAGAACACCTACCAAAGAATACAAATACTAAATGATAACCTACCACAGCATGCAAATACTTAATGCTAGCTTTCTTCCTAACTTTTATCTCTCAAAATTTTTTGATTACTGTTAAGAGGCTTTTTTGGGGTATGGGGGTACATTAGGGAAGAGGTAGAGCCCTTTTGCAGAGCTCCTGACAAATATTCCAAATATTCCCAGGACCAGTCTTCTATTGTGCCTAAACATTCATTTGAGCCTGGGAGGCAACATACAAGGTGAAACGGTGTTGGGCCTCCTGGATTTCTTCTGTAGGTGGTATGGTTTTTGATCTAATTTCTCTTAAAATATCCTAAGGCTCTTCTTCATGGACACAGCCGTCACATATACTTAAAAGTGACTTCTGGAAGTTCAGGGAAAATGTTCAATGTGGCAGTTCATTATTTCTGGTGAGAACAAGTGGTGGATTCAGCCCACCAGCAGATTGCATTCCATGGGATTGGCTGTGTACCTTTGCCACTGGGAGAAATCCATCAGCTAGGTCAGCCCAGTTACCTGAATGTCAGCAGACTGCTTATACTGGGGCATGGCACAATAGGACAAGTGATAATCGACTACCAGTATTAGTGAAGAGCTTGGTACTGGATGGGCAAGGTTAGTTTTTAAATTACACATTTAATAGATTATTACCATTCTCAACTGCTAGAAAGCAACTCTAGAAGGAAAATAGCTGGAGTGCAGACTTCTGATTCTAGCACAAAGAGGCTGATCCAGGATTTAGCATTTAAAGGACTGCTTTTTTTTTGAGGAGGATATTCCTCTTGCATAAGAACAGTTTTTTAAAGTTTATTTATTTATTTTGAGAGAGAGAGAGAGAGCACAAGGAGGGGAGGGGCAGGAAGAGAAGGGGAAGGAGGGAGACTCCCAATCAGGCTCCATGCCATCAACAAAGAGCCTGATATGGGACTCGAACTCATGAACCTGATCATGACCTGAGCCAAAACCAAGAATTGGATGCTTAACTGACTGAACCACCCAGGTGCCCGTAAAATTTGTTTTTGTTTTGTTTTGAGGGTCACCTTTTCTTGATTGTCATCACTGACAAAAGGAAGGTGGTTCTTAGGAGTTATAGATGTAAGACAAATAGTGCTAGAAACAGAAGTTCTTCATTTAATAACACAAAAACCTTCTTCAACTCTCTCCCCAAACTGAACTAAATGGAATTGGTTCTACTAAGTAAATTACTTTAACTGTGTCTTTCCATGATTTATTTTAAGTTTGAGAAACACACGTGAGGGTTTTACAATTGATGGAGATTTTTATGTCCCTGTTTTATTTGTGTTTCTACTGTGTAGCAACTTACTCCATAATTCAAGACATTTTAGATCCGAGCTTTCTGACCTCGTGAGTACACATGATGACTGGGGTAGAATTAATTCCTGAAGATTTGACTTAGTTGATAGGGCAATGTAATGGTAATTTTATGGACTGTACAGTACTTAACCTGTTATTTCTTTTATTTGCTAAGAGAAATGAGCCTTCCTTCCACCGTTGTTTCCTTTCCTTCTTCCTTCCTTTTATCCTCTTTCCTTTCTTCTCTGTCTTCTTCCCTCTGTTCATTTCTTCCTTCCTTTTTTCCTCATGGGCACAAGGAATCTCTAATTTCACTACTTGGTATGTAATATTAAATCTATGAAATCAGTTAAACAGTATTTACTGAATACCTTCCCTGTTCCATGCATAGTTCCAGGCACTAACAACACAATGGATGAAAGAATGTATATAAATCTCTGTCTTCACAGAGCTTACATTCTTGAAATAATCTCCAGATCTGTTAGGGATCTTCTGGAAGCATTTTGGAGGATTTGTCATAAAGTGTAAAGGAAAATTTACAGTTTGTAAAATTTTGGAGGATTTGTCATAAAGTGTAAAGGAAAATTTACAGTTTGTAAAAAGCCATTTTCACCTATTTAATGAATTTCAGATGGCCCACTACCTAGGGTTTGGGGTACTTGACCTTACCAATGCTGTTATGGTCAAATGCCTTCAATATCTCTATCCTTAAATTCCCCCATTTAACCTACCTAGAATTTTCTATGATTGTAAGTCATTTATTAAAATGAATGTTTAATTTTACTTTTTTTTCTTTTTATTAATCTTGATGGGTTGTCCTGTTTCCCTATTTCTGCTGGAATGTTTATGAGACAAATGCCACCCAGATACAAATTTATCTTATTCACTTAGGTTCTGAAATTTGCATCCCTTTTCCTCTGACAAACAATAGATAGCAATATGTTCTGCATCAAGATCACAGTCATTCTGTTTTTCTTAGGCTTAACATAAATTTGAGTTCCTAAGCACGAACTGTCCAACGCTCAGACCATATGTTAACAAATTAGGTAGCAGGATTAAAAATACAAGCAAAAGAGAAAGCTCTCAGTGAGATACATTTTACATAAATCTAGCATTTATGAATGGGAAAAGCCCAGCAAGTTTAAAACAATTCAGCTGAAGCCAACAGCTCTTTTGGAATCTTCTCTCCTCTATCACTTTCTATCATAGTCTGCTAAATTATGCTGTGAATTATGCAGACTGTGAATGAATTTAGCTAAGAATACACTCAAATGCTATCAGGAGAGGGGCTAGCTTTTGTGGAAAACCATTTTCATCTTTCATACTTAATTTTCCCTTTCTCTTAAAAAGTGAGACAAATCATCTTTTAAATTACATAAACTTGATTTCTGATACTTTATTTAAATGTTTTTCCTGAGTACAACAATCCTAAAGTTTGACTTCTTCTTCAAAGAGACTTATGTTCTTGGAGGTAGTGTAGGGACTCTGGATTTGATGGTCATAATTTCCTTTCCTTTAATGACAAGGTCTTGAAGTGGTGTTTGGTAGTACTTCTTTCCTTGGAAGATTATATCTAAGGCAAGAAGAACCCTCATTCCCTTTTCCCTCATTTCTGTCCTTTCCCAAATGTTTATCTTCAAATATTTAATGAAATCTTAGTTTGTGTAAAGCAAGGTGTTCAAGGTGATATTCTTGGAAATGAGAATTAATAGAAATAATATTATAATGTTAATAAAGGTCAATAGATACCATTTAATGCCCATTTTTGCTGTGTACTTTACACAGTTTATTCATAAACATATTTCATAAACTCTGGCTTTGAATTCTAAATTTAGGAGCAGAGTGTCCAGCTCATGTACCTGCTCAGTAGGACATAGTACATGTTAAGTAGATTTAATCTCTACATATTGTCAATGAAGAACTTCTTTCATTGTTCCCCTTTTGTTTGGCCTTGAAGCTTTGAGAAGTGTTGTCAAATGGGTCCAGGGAGGTAAAATGATCCTGGGCTTCAATAAGGGTGTTTATACAGATGCTGATCAGTTTAATTTCATGTCAGCAGAAGACAGAAACAGGGAGAAGGGCTTAAATTGGAAGAGGAGATACATGAAAGCGGAGAGAATGGACATCCTTGTCTTATTCCTAATTAATGGAAAAGCTCTCACTTTTTCCCCATTGAGGATGATGTTAGTTATGAGTTTTTCATGTATGGCCTTTATTATCTTGAGATATATTCCCTCTAAACCTACTTTGTTGAGGACATTTATCATGAATGGATGTTGTACTTTGTCAAATGGTTTTCCTGTGCCTATTGAAATGAACATATGTTTTTAATCCTTTCTATTGTTGATGGGATATATTACATTGATTGGTTTGTGAATATTGAACCACCTTTGTATCCTGGGAATAAATTCCACTTGATTGTGGTGAATAATTCTTTTAATGTATTGTTGGATTTATTTTGTTAATATTTTGTGGAGGAGTTTTGCAAGTGTGTTCTTCAGGGGTATTGGATCTAGCTCTCTTTTTTGTAATATCTTTATCTGGTTTTGGTATCAGGGCAATATTGGCTTCATAGAATGGATTTGGAAGCTTTCCTTCCTTTTCTATTTTTTTGGATAGTTTGAGGAGAATAGGTTCTTCTTTAAAGAAGAATTGCTCTAAACTTCCCTTTTAGACCAGCTTTTGCTGCATCCGAAAGATTTTGGACTGTGGTGTTCATTTTCATTTGTTTTCATGTATTTTTTGATTTCCTCTTTGAATTCTTGGTTGACCCCTTCATTGATTTAACCTCCACATGTTTGTGTTCTTTCTAGATTTTTCTTGTGGTTGATTTCTAGTGTCATAGTGTTATGGTCAGAAAAGATGCATGGTATGATTTCAATCTTTTTGAATATGTTGAGATTTGTTTTGTGGCCTAACATGTTATCTATTCTGAAAAATATTCCATGTGCACTTGAAAAGAATGTATATTCTGCTCTTTTGGGATGAAATGTTCTGAATATATCTGTTAAGTCCATCTTAAATAGAATGCGGGGGTGGGGCGCCCAGTGCCAGGAAGGTCCATGCAAGTCTGCTGTGGGAAGGGACCTGAAGGCACCCAAAAAAACTCCTGCTGAGGCTGGCCAGGTTGGAGGGAGCAGATCTGCAGAGGTGTGCAAGGGTGGTGTGCACTGTTATTAAGCTAGATGGAGGGTGTTGGTGCTGCACTGGTACGGCCCTGGTGACCATGTATCTAGGCTGGGGGATCTGTGAGGGAAATGGTGCCTGCCAGTTCTTTTGTTCTTGGAGAAGTTTCCCTGTGATCCCTTCCCCTCCAGCCACATACTCTGATATTAGTAAATAAATCTTCACTGTACCCCAGGCATTTTTCAGTGTTGCTTCTATGTTGTGTCTCAGTGGGACTGTTTGTTGTGCTGTCTCTAAGGGTGGGGACTCAGTCTCCTATTGCCCTTCTGACTCTGAGCCAAGCCTGCTGAGTTTTAAAGTTCCAGGTGTTAAACTCCACTGATTGTAAGACTGTCTGAAATTAGACCCCTCTGGGTTTCAAAGCCGGATATTACGGGGATTTGTCTTCACTGTATGGGTTCCCCTGTTCCTGGGGTGCCCAGTGTGTGTGTTTATTTCCTCTCTCCATGCTCACAGTGTCCCTCCCTCCCATGGACAGTCTCAGGAGTCTGTTTAGCTCCTACCGCATTTCTGCCCTTCCTACCCTCTTCAATGTGGCCTCTCCTCTACATTTAGCTTTGGAGTCTGTTCTGCCAGTCTTTAGGTTGCTTTCTAGGTTATTTACACTGATGTGGGTATTATCTAGTTGTATCCATTAGACAAGGTGAGATTAGGAGCCTCCTACTCTGCCATCTTCCCCAGAAGCCTAAAAACGAGACCTTAACAAGTTTAAGAAGATTGAAATTTTACCTTTAATCCTTCTGACCACAATGGAACTAGAAATCAATAGTAGAAGAAAAACCGGAGAATTCACATATATGTAGAAATTAAAAAACACACTCTTAAGTAACCATTGGATCAAAGAAGAAATAAAAAGTGAAATTAAAAAATACCTTGAAACAAAAGAAAATAAAAACACAACATACAAAAATGTATGGGCTGCCAACAAAACAAAACAAAACAAAACACAAAAGGCAGTACTAAGAGCACAGTTAATAGCAATAAACAACTACAAAAAAGGGAGAAAGATCTCAAGTAAACAACCTAACTTTACACTTCAAGGAGCTAGAAAGAGAACAAACTAAAACCAAAGTTAGTAGAAGGAAGGAAACAATAAAGGTTAGAGCAGAAATAAATAGAAAATAGAAAAACAATAGAGAAAAATCAATGAAACCTAAGAGTTTGCTTTTTAAAAAGATTTTTAAAAAGAAACAGAATTGACAAACCTTTAGATGAAGAAAAAAACCCTCAAAATCAGAAAAGAAAGAAGAGATGTTACAAATTTTGCCACAGAAATAAAAAAGATGATGAGACTAAATGAACAATTACATGCCAACAAAATGTATAACCTAGAAGAAATGGATAAATTCCCAGAAATACAATCTATCAATACTAAATCAGGAAAAAATAGAAAATCTGAGCAGCCCGGTAACTAGCATGGTGATTAAATCAGTATTCAAAACCCTTTCAACATGGAAAAGCCCAGATCAGATGATTTCTCCCAACGATTTAAGGAAGAATTAACAACAATCCTTCTCAAACTTTTCCAAAAAATTGAAGAGGAGGGAACACTCCCAAACTCATTTATAAGGCCAACATTCCTTTGATACCAAAACCAGAAAAGACACCATAAGATAACACGGGCCAATATCCTTGATGACTATAGATGCAAAATCCTCAACAAAATGCTAGAAAACTGAATCCAGTAGCACATTAAAAAGATAATACACCAAGTGGGATTTTATCTCTGGGATACAAGGATGTTTCAACTTATGAAAATCAGTTAATGTGATATACCACATTAACAGAATAAAGGATGAAAATCACATGACCATCTCAATAGATACAAAAGCATTTGTCAAAATCCAACATTTTTCACAATATACACATTCAACAAACTAGGAATAGGAGTAAAGTGCCTTAACAAAATAAGGACCATGTATGAAAAACCTACATCACTGCCTAAAGTAATCTATTGTTAAAACCTGAAAGTTTTTCTTCTAGGATGAGAAACGAGGCAAAGTTGTCCATTCTCATCACTTCTATTCAACTTAATACCAGCAGTCCATAGTCCTAGCCAGTACAATTAGAAAAGAAAAAAAATGTATCCAAATTGGAGAGGAAGAAGTAAAATTATCCATTTGTAGATAACATTATCTTATATGTAGAAACCCTAAAGATTGTACCAAAAAACTGTTAGAACTAATAAACAAAGTCAGTAAAGTTGCAGGATACAAAATCAACAGTTGAATGTCTGTGTACTAACAATGAGTTATCTGACAAAGAAATTAGAAAACAATCCCATTTACAATAGTACCAAAAAAAAAAAAAACAACCCTTAGGAATAAACTAAGGAGATGGTAGACTTATATATTGAAAACTACACAACACTGATTAAAGATATTAAATAAGGCACAACCAAATGGAAACACATCCTGTATTTAGGGATTGGAAAGACTTACAATTGTCAAAATATCCATACTACCTAAAGTGATCTATAGACTCAATGCAATCTCTATCAAAATCCCAATGATATCCTTTACAGAAATAGAAAAAATAATTTTATAATTCAAATGGAACCACAAAAGATCGTGGATAGCCCAAGAATTCCTGAGAAAGAATAATAATTCTGGAGGCATCATACTTCCTGATTTCAAAATATATTGCAATATATTTTACAATATATATTACAATATAGTACACTAGCCAAAACAGTATGGTACTGGCATAAAGAGACATACAGACCAGTGGAACAGAATAGAGAGCCCAGAAATAATCCACGCATATGTGGTCAACTTAATTTTGACAAGGGTGCCAAGAATACACAATGGGCAAGGATAGTCTGTTTGACAAGTGGTGTTGGGAAAACTGGGGCCCTTATCTTAAACTATATACAAAATAAACTCAAAATGGATAAAAGACTTGAGACCTGAAACTGTAAAACTCTGAGAAGAAAACAGGAGAGACTCACAACTATATGGCCAACTAATCTTTGATGAAGCAGGAAAGGATATTCAGTGGAAAAAAGTCAGTCTCTTCAACAAGTGGTGCTGGGAAAACTGGATGGCAACATAAAGAAGAATGAAACTGGACCACTTTTTTTTTCTAAATTGTTTTTAATTATATTTATTTATTTTTGAGAGACAGAGAGAGACAGAGCACAAGTGCGGGAGGGGCAGAGAGAGAAGGAGACACAGAATCCAAAGCAGGCTCCAGGCTCTGAGCTGTCAGCACAGAGCCCTATGTGGGACTCGAACTCACAAATGTGAGATCATGACCCAAGCCAAAGTTGGATGCTTAGCTGGCTGAGCCACCCAGGCTCCCTGAAACTGGACCACTTTCTTACACCATACACAAAAATAAATTCACAATGGATGAAAGACCTAAATATGAGACAGGGAACCATCAAAATCCTAGAGGAGAACACAGGCAAGAACCTCTTTGACCTCGGCCATAGCAACTTCTTATTAGATACATTGCTGAAGGCAAGGGAATCAAAAGCAAGCATGAACTGTTGGGACTTCAAGATTAAAACTTCTGCACAGCAAAGTAAACGATCAACAAAACTAAAAGGCAGCCTATGTAATGGGAGATGATATTTGCAAATGACATATCTGATAAAGGATTAGTATCCAAAATCTATAAAGAACCTAACAAACTCAACACCCAAAAAACAAATAACCCAGTGAAGAAACGAGCAGGAGACATAACAGATGCTTTTCTGAAGAAGACATCCAGATGGTTAACAGGCACATGAAAAGATGCTCAATATCACTCATCATCAGGGACACACAAATCAAAACCACAATGAGATATCACCTCACACCTGTCAGATAGCTAAAATTAACAAATATGAAACACAGGTGTTGGCAAAGATGCAGAGAAAAGGGAACCCTCTTACGCTGTTGGTGGGAATGCAAACTGGTGCATCCACTCTGGAGAACAGTATGGAGGTTCTTCAAAAAACTAAAAATAGAACTACCCTATGATTCAGCAATTACACTATTAGATATTTACATGAAGGATACAAAAATACAGATTTGAAGGGATACACGCATGCCAGTGTTTACAGCAGCATTATCAACAATAGCCAAACTATGGAGAGAGCCAGATGTCCATCTACTGACGAATGGATAAAGAAGATATGGTATGTGTATGTGTGTGTGTGTGTGTGTGTGTGTGTGTGTACAAACACACATATATACACAAAATGGAATATTCCCCAGCCTTCAAAAAGAATGAATTCTTGCCATTTGTTAGATTGGCATGATGATGCGGATGGAGCTAGAATGTATTATGCTAAATGAAATAAGTCAATCAGAGAAAGAAAAATACCATATGATTTCACTCATATGTGGAATTTAAGAAACAAAACAGATGAACATATGGGAAGGGGGTAGGGAAAGAGAAGAGAGGGAAACAAACCACAAGAGACTCTTAATGACAGAGAACAAACTATGGGTTGACAGAGGAAAGTAGATGGGAGATGGGCTAGATGGATGATGGGTACTAAAGAGAGCATTTGCTTTGATGAGCACTGGGTGTTGTATTTATAAACCATATATCTGATAAGGGGTTAATATCCAAAATATGTAAGGAACTCCTACAATTAAATAGCAAAAAGACCAAAAACCCAATTGAAAAATAAAATAAAGACTTGGATACTTGGATAGACATTTCTGCAAAAAAGACATACAAATGACTAATGGCTATGAAAAAAATTCTCAGTGTCACTAACCATTTCAGGGAATGCAAATCAAAACCACAATGATATATATCACTTCACATTTGTCAAGATGGGTATTATCAAAAAAACAAAAGACAACAAATGTTGGAGATGACGTGTAAAAATTAGAAACCTTGCACACTGTTGGTGGAAATGCAAAATGGTACAGTGTTATGGAAAACAATGTGGATGTTTATGAAGAACTTAAAAATCCACTGCCATATGATCCAGCAGTCTCATTTCTGGGTATTTATCCAAAAGAATTGCAATCAGGATCTTGAAGAGATAGCACTCTGTGTTCATTATAGTGTTACAATAGCCAAGATGTGAAAACAACCTAAATGTCTGTTGACAGATGAATGGATAAAAGAAAATGTGGTACATACACACAATAGAATACTATTCAACCTTAAAGGACATTCTGTAATATGCAACAACATGGATATACCTCAAGGACATTATACTAAATGAAATGAGCTCAGCAAGACAAACACTGCATGATTCTACTTATATGAGGTATCTAAAATAGCCAAATTAATAAAATTGAAGGGTGCAATGGTGGTTACAAGGGGAGAGGGGCAAAGGAAAAAGAGAGTTACTAATCAACGGGCATAAAGTTTCTGTTAAGCAAAATGAATAAACATTGGAAGTTTGCTATCCAACATTATACCTATAGTTTACAATAACGATTATACTCTTAAAATTGAGTTAAAAGGTATAACGTGCTAAATGTTTTTATATCAATAAAATAAAAAAAAATGGATTTTCTTCAGATACTTTTATGTTTCCACTTAAATCATTGATTCATTTAAAATTTATGTATGTATGTATTTATTATTTATATATTTAAACAATTTTAACTTTATTTTTTTAATTTACATCTAAATTAGTTAGCATATAGTGCAACTAATGATTAATGAGTAGATTCCTTAATGCCCCTTACCCATTTAGCCCATCACCCCTCCCACAACCCCTCCAATAACCCTCTGTTCTCCATATTTAAGAGTCTTTTATGTTTTGTCCCCCTCCCTGTTTTTATATTATTTTTACTTCCCTTCCCTTGTGTTCATCTGTTCTGTGTCTTAAAGTCCTCCTATGAGTGAGTCATACGAAATTTGTCTTTCTCTGACTGACTAATTTCGCTTAGCATAATACCCTCTAGTTCCGTCCACGTAGTTGCAAGATTTCATTCTTTTTGATTGCCAAGTAATACTCCATTGTATATATATACCACATCTTCTTTTTCCATTCATCCATCGATGGACATTTGGGCTCTTTCCATACTTTGGCTATTGTTGATAGTGCTGCTATAAACATGGGGGTGCATGTGTCCCTTCAAAACAGCATACCTGTGTCCCTTGGATAAATGCCTAGTAGTGCAATTGCTGGGTTGTAGGGTAGTTCTATTTTTAGTTTTTTGAGGAACCTCTATACTGTTTTCCAGAGTGGCGGCACCAGTTTGCATTCCCAAAATTTATTTATATTTAAATTTTGAAATAGTGATTTAACTATATTACTGTTCCTAAAATTGATATTAGTTATCCCAGTGCCATCTGTTATAGCCATTATTTTTCCATTAATTTTGAAGTCCCATCTTTGTCAAAGATATGATGTGTTTCTAGGCTTTGTATTATTTTAGTTACTTTTTCTATTTCTGCACTGATGCTATGCTGGTTAATTGCTTTATCTTTATTATCTGGTAGGGCCAGCCAGCCTCTATTTCTTTCCAAATTTCTCTTGAATAGATTTTTAGTTTATTCTTTCAGAAGAAGCTCAGAATTTTTTTTTTTTAATTTTTTTTTTTTCAACGTTTTTTATTTATTTTTGGGACAGAGAGAGACAGAGCATGAACGGGGGAGGGGCAGAGAGAGAGGGAGACACAGAATCGGAAACAGGCTCCAGGCTCCGAGCCATCAGCCCAGAGCCTGACGTGGGGCTCGAACTCACGGACCGCGAGATCGTGACCTGGCTGAAGTCGGACGCTTAACCGACTGCGCCAACCAGGCGCCCCGCTCAGAATTTTATTGTCAGTTTCCCCAAAAGTTTTTTTTTTAAGAAAGTTTGATGGGAATTATATTAAATATATAGGATATTTACTGAGACTTCTTTGTAATACTAAGTCTCTTCATTCAGGAATGTGGTCTCTAATAAAATCTTTCATGTCCTTTGGTTAAATTTTGTCAATTTCTTCATAGAAATGGTATGTTTTTCTTTTTTTTTGCCACTGAGAATGTTATTTTTTTCCCACTGTATTTTATAACTATATATTGCTGGTATAAAAAAAGCCATAGCTTTTTGTTACATTTATTAGGTAATGGCCATCTACTAAACTTGCTTATTGTTTCTTATAAGTGAGACTATTGCTGGTGTTTTTAAGAGGAAAACAAGTGACCTGGGATCCAAGGAGGGGCAGCTAACTGACCACCTTAGAGGTCTCACAGGTTGTGAACCTTAGTCTTGAATTTACAGTTACTTTCACCAATACCCTCTACAGATGGATAAAAACCACATTAGTAGGGGACAAAATGAATAAACCAGAATGGTAACTAATTTGTATACCATGAAAAGGTATATTTTGTAGGAATGGGAATGATCTTATGTTTTAATCCAAGGCACTTAAAAAAAATGTTTATTTTTGAGAGAGAAAGAACATGCAAATGGGGGAAGGGCAGAGAGAGAGAGGGGGACAGAGGATCCAAAGTGGGCCTTTCACTGACAGCAGAGAGCTCTATGTGGGGCTCAAAGTTGTGAACCATGAGATCATGACCTGAGCCGGGTCAGATGTTTAAACAACCAAGCCACCCAGGTGCCCCAGCATTTTCATTCTCTATTATGAGGTGGTTGGGAAATAAACTTAACAATGAAAAGTTTGCTTGGGGAGCAGGCAGGTCAATGGTCTTGGAGTTCATTTCAGTTGGATCTTACTGGAATTGAGTTTCCTCAAATCCTAAGCAGATAGTGAACATTTCTTCAAGGTCTAGAATATTAGAATTCTGCCTGAGCCATTTTCATCCTCCTGGCTAGTTCTGCACACGTGCTCCTAGGTTTGCCTTCTGGACCCAGCATTTTTCTGTTGACCACTGACTTCTGTTAGTACATTCTTTGTTTAGGTGCATTTTTACTACCAAGAAAGTTGCTGTTTTTACAAGAGCAAGTCTTGGGGAACCTGAGTGTGGCTCAGTGGGTTAAGCATCCGACTCTTGATTTTGGCTCAGGTCATCTCACGGTTCGTGGGATCATCAGGCTCTGTGCTGACAGTGTGGAGCCTGCCTGGAATTCTCTCTTCCTTTCTCTTTGCCCCTTCCCCACTTTCACTCACTCTCTCTCTCTCAAAATAAATAAACATTAAACAACAATAACAATAACAACAGTGAATCATGAGTGTTTGTCACCTGCTTAAAATAAAAAAAGGGCAAGGTGTGCCTCAGTGGCTCAGTCAGTTAAGCATCTGACTTTGGCTCAGGTCATGATATCACACCTTATGGGTTCGAGCCCCACATTGGGCTCTGTGCTGACAGCTCAGAGTATGGATCCTGCTTCAGATTCTGTGTCTCTGTCCCTCTCTGTCCCTTCCCTGCTCACACTCTGTTTCTGTCTCTCAGTCTCTCCGTCTCTGTCTCTGTCTTTCTCTCTCTCTCAAAAATAAATAAGCATTAAAAGAATTTTAAAAAGAGCAATTTTTCTATGGGATCAAAGAAACTGTTTCTCTTACCATTATGTGTCAGTTTATTTAGATTAACTTTCAGAAGGTGGCCTTAATTTTCTGATTTCCAATTTAGAGAGTGTGTGGGAAAATTACCTAGTTATGAATCCTCGACCCCTTGGTTCACATAGCCACAGTGCAAAAACAGAAAGTTTGGTGGCCATTTTGGTTTTGTAATTCTTTTTGTGTGAATTAAGGTTACTAAATACAGAAATATAAAATTAAAAAACACATTTTGATAACAAAGGGGACATTGCCAAAGCTAGGGATGACGGGATGGATAAAGCTTGAATATGCATACCTGTGCCCTTCTCCATCTCAATTCCCTTTCCATGGTGAACACCAACGCCACAGCTGTGGGAATCCCAATGATAGTTGAGGTATGCTCCAGGGCGAAAAAGTCTGGATACTTTTGAGAACATTGTTAGATAATGGGCAGAGGGTTCTCTTCTTGTCCTTGCCTTAGAAAAGTATGTTTGGTATTCTCCTGAAACAGGAGAGGAGAATTAAGCCCCTTAGTAAAAGATAAAACTTCTCACCAATTTAATAAATAAACACCATCTCATTATAGTTTGGCTTAATACAGTTTATTGGAGTCAGTCCATTGGGTGTTATCTGAAACATTTGCTAGAAAAAGTTTCAAGGAGACCTGCTTAAGCTGAGAAAGCACACAGAACACCAACCACATTCATCAGAAATCCAAACTGAAAGAGGAGCCAGATAGAAAATAACATACTGTGTGAGTAACCTTATAAGTAACAAAGGCTAATTGGCTTGAACAGGTGTATTTTACTTGATATTTGGACATTGTTGGTCCTTTATTTGTTTTCTTTATGGTTTACATATTTACTATTTATAAATCATGCTCTGGTCTTCCCAGATGCTGCTGAAGCAGGGAGATGGTCCTACTCCCCCTTTACAAATAAAGAAGTTTTAGAGTATGTCTTTCTCAGTTCAAAGCGTAAAAGCGAATAGCCTTCGCGGAGCCTGTGTTTCATGCATCTTCTTTTCAGGTCCCATCAAGGCTGTCACAGTGCATTTAGCTAGCGGACCTTTACCAGGTAGTGGTTGGTACACTGTAGCCATGTCCTGGAATAGCTTCCACGTTTCTCAGAATAAAAATTTCAGGACTAGAAGGGGAAAGCCTAAAAATTGTCGAATTACTAAAAGAAGTCATATAAAGAGAGCTGACTTGTTAATCTTTGAGACTGGCTGCCAGCAAAAGGTAAGAATACAAAGAATCAAGGAGAGAATCAAGAGTAGACCTGAGCAGGAAAGGAATCCAGTAGTGGCAGAGGAAGAGAAATTCCTTACATGTTTCCGAGAAGGAAAACATGGACTGTGGCATCCCTGAAGCCAGGAGAGAGTAAAATGGTCATTTTGAGGAGAACCAGGAAAAAAGCCATTGGATTTTGGAATCAAGAACTATGGCCCTCCGGAAGCAGTGTTAGCAGATCAGAGTCAGACCTCAAGAGGTTGAGAAGGGAAAGGTCAATCATGGGAGGTGGCAATACAGCTGGATGGTTAAGCACAGACATTTGCAGTTAGCTAGTCCGGGTCCAAATCGGCATTCTTCCTAGCTCAGTGTTTCTGATGAGTTACTTCAGCTTTCCAAGACAGTTCCCTTGTTGGTATTGATGAACTAATGGCAGTGCCTACCTCAGGACGAATAAATGGGACAATACATATAAACACTTAGCATAGTGCCTCGCCCACAAGAAGCATTCAATAAATACTAGTTGCTAAAAAGAAATAGAGGTAGTGCATTTCAATATTTTTGAGAAACCTGGAGGGAAAGGTGATTGAAGAACAGGAAAAACTTGAGAATATTTTTTGGCCAAGTAAAACAGGGTAAAAGAAAATATTGGTGCTAGAATAAAGGATGGCTAATGCAGGTGTGAGGGGAGAGTGAAGACAACATGATGAAGGCAGAGGATCTTGGCCAAGCAGGCCTTTTCAGCCAGAGTAAAAGGATGTTAAAGAGCTCACTAGATTACCCTGGAGTGAAGCTCACAGGTACATTTATTGGCTGAGAGAATGGAGATGTAGTGAATATTTAATGGCTTAGTAGAGGGAAGAGGGTTGGAACAGAGATGTAGTGCATGCTATGGCAAGCTCATGAAAAATGAGCACAAGGTAAACAGCTAAGCCCTTCTGGCTTGGCTGACAACAGGATGATTTCATGGTGGACCATGCAGCCAAATGGCCAGTTAGGAGACTCACATTGGCAAGCCTCCCCGGGTGGAGAGAAGGTGCAGAGAGGGAAAGTGGAGGAGTTTACCCAGAATTGGGACTGGCAGTAAGGTACAGGAGAGGCTCTAGAGGAGAGAGGTTCTGGAGGGCAGGTGAGAGCATAGTTGATGAGGGACTGTGAGGTCCAGGTGGAAAAACAAGCCAAGTGATGGTTGAAATGAGCTGATGACCAAAGAGCCTGGGAAATGGAAGGAAAGGTGTAGGCAGAGGTCAGATGGATATTTTACTGCATCTTTCTAGAGTTCACATTAATTCACAAGGAATTTGAGAGAAACTGACTTCTTAAATAAAACTAAGGTAATTTTTACAAAGAAAACTTGGCAAACCTTCACTAGAAAAAAAATAACTTTGGGTCTGTCTCCTTTTGATAAAAACTAAAAAATGCATAGAGGTCATTTAGTTTTCTTGGCCAAATGCCTTCCTTGAATAATGACTTCAAGGTTAGGAAGCTAGGAAATTAAAGATTTCTCTTAAAAATATCTAATCCTATGGGGACATATGGGAAGCATTCTACTACACATGTGGAGAACTGAATACACAAAAATGAACTCTATACTTAAGACTTTGAAAATCTGAACAGTTGAATAGAAGAATTTTTGGCTTACGGAGACAGTTTATGTATCAACAAACAAGTCATTTCTCAGAATAAGTTAAAAAATAGTCACTTCTAATAATAAATATTACCATAATTAAAAGAATACTTTTAACACAACAGCTCTGATAGGTTGGTATATTAGTTTCTTATTGTTGCTGTAACAAATTACTACATTTAGTGGCCCCAAACAACACAAATATCTTACAACTTTGGAGGTCAGATGTCTGAAACGGGTTTTGCCCGGTTAAA
Source organism: Panthera pardus (assembly GCF_024362965.1). Lineage (NCBI taxonomy): Eukaryota > Metazoa > Chordata > Mammalia > Carnivora > Felidae > Panthera > Panthera pardus. Next base: position 87,105,116 of record NW_026526721.1, read on the forward strand.
GCCAAGGTTTTGGCAGGGGCTGCATTCCTTCTGGATACTCTAAGGGAGAATCCACATCCTTGGCTTTTCCAGCTCCTTGATAGAGGCTGCCCACCTTCCTTGGCTGGGGGCCTGTTCTTCCATTTTTTTAAATGTTTTTATTTATTTTTGAGACAGAGAGAGACAGAGCATGAACGGGGGAGGGTCAGAGAGAGGGAGACACAGAATCTGAAACAGGCTCCAGGCTCTGAGCTGTCAGCACATAGCCCGACACGGGGCTCGAACTCACAGACTGCGAGATCATGACCTGAGCCGAAGTTGGCCGCTTAACCGACTGAGCCACCCAGGCGCCCCTGTTCTTCCATTTTTAAAGCCAGTAACACAGCATCTTCCAATCTCAATCTTTCTCTCTCTCTCACCTCTGTTTCCATTGCTGAATATTTCTGACTCAGACTCTTCTGCTTTCCTCTTCTAATGAAACTTGTGTTTATACTAGGCCAACCAGGAAAATCTAGAATAATCTTCTCATTTCAAGATCCTTAACTCAATCACACCTGCAAAGTCCCCTTTGCCATGTGTGATAGGTTGCACAGGTTCCAGGGATTAGGACACGGATGTCTTTCGGGTCTTTGTCTTCCACAGTAGGTATGGTTAACCCATGTCACGGAAGAGGAAACAGGCTCAACATTTAAAAGGTTTTCCTGAAGTCACGTAGCTAGTGATGCAGCATGAATTAGAGCTCAGGCTACCATGCCATCATAGAAAGTTAAATATATATATGACATATATATATTTAAGTAAGCTTCACACCCAGCATGGAGCCCAATACGGGGCTCAAACTCATAACCCTGAGATCAAGACTTGAGCTGAGCTCAAGAGTCAGACGCTTAACTGACTGAGCCACCCATGTGTTGGTGTATATTTTTTATACAAGTGCTACATGAATATAGGCATGCTCATTAGTTTTCCATGACTACTATAACAGATGACCAAAAACTTGATGGCTTAAAACAATAGAAATGCATTCTCTTACAGTTCTGGAGGCCAGAAGTTCAAAATCAGTGTCTCTGGGACAAATAAAAGTATCAGCAGGGCCATACTCCCCCTGAAGTTTCCAGGAGATTATCTACTTCTTGCCTCTTCTGGCTTCTGGTGGCTGCTGACAGTTTTTTTTTTTTTTTTTAATTAAATTTTTTTTTTAACATTTATTTATTTTTGAGACAGAGAGAGACAGAGCATGAACGGGGGAGGGGCAGAGAGAGAGGGAGACACAGAATCGGAAGCAGGCTCCAGGCTCTGAGCCATCAGCCCAGAGCCCGATGCGGGGCTCGAACTCATGGACCGTGAGATCGTGACCTGAGCTGAAGTCGGACGCTTAACCGACTGAGCCACCCAGGCGCCCCAAAACAGTTTTTGACTTTTGGACATACCACTCCAAATCTCTGCCTGTCTCACATGGCCTTCTTCTCTGTGTTACAGTAGCAAGATTCCCTCAGCCTCTCTCTTATTATAAAGATGCTTATGATGGCATTTAGGGCCCACCTGGATAATTCAGGATGATTGTCTCATCTCAAGATCCTTAACTTAATCACATCTGCAGAAAACTGCTTTTCCCAATAAGGTAATATTTATAGGTTCCAGACATTTGGATACGCATCAGTGAGGGTTCTCCAGAGAAACAGAACCAATAGGACATCTCTCTTTTTCTCTTAAGAAACTGGCTCAGAGGAGAGCCGGCTAGTCTGAAATCTGTAGATCATGGGGCAGGCTCAGGAAGAATTGTTGCTGCAGTCTTGAGGCAGAATCTCTTCTTCTCTAGGAAACCTCAGTTTTTACTCTTCAGGCCTTTGACTGATTGAAGAGGCTCATTCATGGCATCAAGGGTAATCCCCTATAAAGTCATCCATCCAGATGTTAATCCCATCTACAAAATACCTTCACAGCAACCCCTAGCTTAGTATAGGATTAAATAACTGAGTACTATTGTCTAGCCAAGTTGACACATTAGACTAACCATCAAAGGACACATATCTTTGAGGGCATTCTGTTTTTCAAAAAAAATTTTTTTTAATGTTTATTTATTTTTGAGATAGAGACAGAGCATGAGTGGGGGAGGGGCAGAGAGTGAGGGAGACATAGAATCTGAAGCAGGCTCCAGGCTCCAAGCTATCAGCACAGAGCCAGACACGGGGCTTGAACTCACGGGCTGTGAGATCATGACCTGAGCCGAAGTCGGACGCTCAACCGACTGAGCCACCCAGGTGCCCCAGAGGGCACTCTTTAGCATGGTACACCATGTTATAAAAACTAAGGTTTAGGTAACATAGAAGAATAAAGAGTAAAATGTGAAAGCCCCTCCTTTACTTTTTGTCCTCCATTCAACTCTTCTCCCCAAGACATCACTGTTAAATGGTGTTTACAACTTCAGATATATAGATTTACATAATATACGTTTCTGTGCTTATATCCATTTTATGTGTATCATAAATTTGACTTGCTTTTTAAATATTTTGTCTTGAAGGTCTTTCTGCATCTGTATATATAGGTCTACTTCAATTTTCTTAACTACTGTATAAGTGTGCAAGGTATAGATGTACTGTGAAACACTTAACTACTTTCCTTAGTGATGTATCTTCCTTTTCTTTCTTTCTTTATTACTATGAACAGGACTATTACAGTACACATTCCTTGATCAAATATCTATGTGTAGTTAGTTACATCTTTTTTTTAAATTTTTTTTTTTTCAACGTTTATTTTATTTTTGGGACAGAGAGAGACAGAGCATGAACGGGGGAGGGACAGAGAGAGAGGGAGACACAGAATCGGAAACAGGCTCCAGGCTCGAGCCATCAGCCCAGAGCCCGACGTGGGGCTCGAACTCACGGACCGTGAGATCGTGACCTGGCTGAAGTCGGACGCTTAACCGACTGTGCCACCCAGGCGGCCCCAAGTTAGTTACATCTTTAAGAGATATCCTTAGAAGTGGAATTGCTATATCAAATGGGATTCACATTTTAGCATTTGGTAGTACTTTTAAATTATTGTCCATAAAGGCTATAATAATTTGCACTTGCACAAACAGAACAAGCACTTACTTTTACACAGCTTTGATATGAGGAATCATACAGTTTTAATATTTTACAGCCCGAGGGGAAAGTGACATATGAAGGGAAAGTGATATATCATTTTTTAGTTTACTTTTCCTTGCTTACTAATGTGATCAAACATCTTTTCAAGCATTTATTGGCCACTTTTATTTCCTTTTCTACGAATTGCCTTTGTCTGTCCCTTGCTTATTGTCTCTTGCCATGTCTTTTTCTTATTTATTTTTAAAAGCCTTTTATTTATTAACATAAAGTTAATTTGTCTATTTTATGAATTATACATATTTTACCTATATTTTTCACCTGCTAGTGAACTTCATTTTTGGTTTGTTTTGTGGATATTTTTGACTCTGTGCATATTTTCGTTGTAGTTGAATCTGTCAGTATCTTCCTCTATGGCTCCTACATTTTGTGTGTTGCTTAGGAGATTCTTATCAACTTTCTATTAGGCTATGAGTAGAAAACTTGCTGATTTTGTATTTTTTGCAGAGTTTGTATTTGATTTCCATAGTGCAAGCAAACCCAGACAACTGTACGGTGGCCTGATAGTTGGCTATAGTTGTGATTTTCAATGGACTGTATTCTTCAAGATCTTTGACACATCTGAGCTCTCTAGATATCTTTTTCTATAAATAAAATTTTCATGTTTATTTACTCAGCTGTTATTTTAATTAATTTTTTTCCTGGAACCACCAGAAGCTAGTTTATTAAGTTCCTTATTTCACACCCTATAATTCACAGATATAGCGTTTTAAAATTTTACAATAAAATCAGTGACAAAGAAAGCAAGAAGTTAGTGGATAAGCTCACAGTCTGATACTCTAGTGTCATGCTAGTGATGAGGCTGTTTCTTAGTTTCCCTCGGCATCATTTGTATGTTGGCTTTTTATTCCCTGCCATTTATTGACGGAGAGTTAGTTCCCTATAGTTTCATCTAGCATAGTAGGGATCTGAATTGGAAATGGTATCTGATATGAATATGGTGTATCTATATATACATGTATATATATATATATATATATATATATATATATACACATATACATGTGTATATATATATTTAACAGCATCTGCCATTTCACACTGCAGTAATTGGTCCTGGTCCAGCCTCACCATCAAATTACATGATTTCAAATGACATTACAAAATCCCAGGAAACACTAAATGTGAATGATTACCCTGTATCATAGTGTAATGGGACTCCCTGTTGGGCTACAATTGAGTGCTCACTTGTTTCTTTGATGTTTTTCCTATTTCAAAGTGAATCTCAACAATATTTTTATATAAAATATTGAATTAACTAAGCATTCTCTCTATAGATGTTTATTTTCATGAATTCCATCATCCTGCCTATGGACCCAAAGTTTGGCAAATACATAGACTCTCCTGAACAATTTCAAAGTTTTTAAAAATTGTGTTGTCCATTGAGCTTTTCCAGGCATAGGTAGTTTTTGAGTCACATTTTGAAAGTTTTGTGTTAAGAAGTGACTATGTTTTAGGTCAATCTGCTATGGTGGATATAGATAAGACCTGAATGTATGGAAAAGGGGAGAAAAAAGTCAGTGAGAATTAGAATTAGACTCTTGAGGAATTATGTGTCTTTAAAATAAAAAAGTTTTTGAATAGGTAATAAATTCAAGTAAGTTCAAAATTCAAAGTTACTAAATGGTATATGGTTAAAAATGCCTTGAGGCACCTAGATGGCTCAGTCAGTTAAGCTTCTGACTCTTGATTTTGGCTCAGGTCATGATCTCATGATTGGTTAGATCGAGCCCTGCATCAAGCTCTGTGGTGACAGCACCGAGTCTGCTTGGGATTCTCTCTGTTTCCCTCTTTCGCTGCCCCTCCTCTTCTCTCTCTCTCTCAAATGTCTTTCCCTTCACTATTTTCTAGCCACCAAGTTTCTTCCCAGAAGACATAAAACATCATTTCTTGTGCATTTTGCAAAGATTGTCATGTGCAAGCAAGATACATATATATAGGGCAGGAAATTTCAGGCATGAGCTGAAGGTACAAGCCATGGCAGAATTAATTCTTCTTCAGGGAAACCTTGATTCTGCTCCTAAGGCCATTCAACTGATATAATCAGGCCTGCTCAAGTTATCTCAGATAAACTCCCTTACTTAGAGTGAATTGATTGTAGACACATCAATCAGATGTATGTCACACATACAAAATTCTTTAATTATAACACCTAGATTAGTGTTTGATTGGATAACTGGGGGTATGTCCTAGCCAAATCTACACATAAAACTGATTGTTCATGTCTTGTCATCTTGGCATTTATACACATCTCCCTAAACCATACTTTTTTTTTTTTAAGTTTATTTATTTTTTTCAAGAGAGACAAGGACAGAACAATTGGGGGGGGGGCAGAGAGAGAGGGAGAGAGAGAGAATCCCAAGCAGACTCCGTGCTGCCAGCATAGAGCCCAATATAGGGCTCTAACTCATGAAACTGTGAGATCACAGTCTGAGCCAAAACCAAGAGTTTGACACTAAACCAGCTGAGTGACCCATGAACCCCTCCCTAAACCAGACTTAATTTCCAAATAAAGGTGATAGCCAAGTCATACTTCCACCCAACATGACACAGCTATCCAGTGAAAATACACTAACTCTTTCCCAAAAAAGAATATAGAACCCTTGGGTGATGTTCACTCTTATTCTTGATATTCTGTAATTCAACTATTGTGATGTAAAGTTACCTATTATTAGTATATCTTATGTTAGACGATCAAGGTATAAGAAAGGAGAGAAAATAAATATATTCATTTAAAATATATACAAACATTCATAACAAAATAAGGACGACGTATCTGTAATTACTATAGTCTTCATTTTTGCAACTAGTCAAGTGGTTATATCTGGTATTTATAGCTTACCTTCTTTCACTACCCATTTCTTTTTTTTTAAGTATTTTTTTTATGTTTTTCTTTTTTTTAAGTGTTTTTTAACGTTTATTTATTATTGAGAGACAGAGAGACAGAGCATGAGCAGGGGAGGGGCAGAGAGAGGAGGAGACACAGAATCTGAAGCAGGCTCCAGGCTCTGAGCTGTCAGCACAGAGCCTGACAAGGGGCTCGAACTCACAGACCGTGAGATCATGACCTGAGCTGAAGTCGGACGCTCAACCAACTGAGCCACCCAGGCGCCCCTGTTTTTCTTTGTTTTTTAAAATTTATTTTTGAGAGAGAGAGAGAGAGAGAGAGAGCGTGAGCAGGGGAGGTACAGAGAGAGAGAGACAGAAACACAGAATCTGAAGCAGGCTCCAGGCTCTGAGCTGTCAGCACAGAGCCCAATGCAGGGCTCGAACTCATGAACCACGAGATCATGACCTGAGCCAAAGTCGGCCGCTTAACCGACTGAGCCACCCAGGCTCTCCCCCCCCCCCCCATTTCTTTTTTAAAAAATAGTTTATAAAAATGTTTATTTTGAGAGAGAGGAAGAGAGCGTGAGCACAGAGGGGCAGAGAGAATCCCGAGCAGGCTCAGTGCTGTCCTGCAGAGCCTGATGCTGGGCTTGAACTCATGAACCATGAGATCATGACCTGAGCCGAAACCAAGAGTTAGACACTTAACCAACTGAGACACCCAGGTTCCCCTCTTTTGCTACCCATTTAATATCCTCTTTGCCCTCAGCAAGAACTTTAGCTTATTTTATCTCTTTGCCTAGTGGGGTGACCCAAATTTTCATTCCTGAAGGGTCTGGGCCATTAGCATTCCTGTCTGAATTGGGTTTTTGTATCTTTCTATTGACTTTAATCAGAGGGTATGATAGAACTAAGGGACACTCTAAGAGATCTCCTATATTCCAGACACACTATTCCTTACCCTCATCGTGTAGTAGCAACTCTAGGATCAGTCTCCCCAGCCAATATAGTAACTCTCTCTCTGCCTGTTGATTCAGAGCCATGAGGAAGAAGTGGCTGAATGTCAATGTTAACTTCCAGTTCAAAGAAATCATTGTTGTGTCTTCTGGTTGAGCAGCCCTGCTCCCTATGAAACTTAAACCTTTAGACTAGCAGAGCAGAGGTCTGCTGGGAATGGGAGGTAATGGGAATAAGAAGCAAAAATTTTGCTAGTGGATGATTCAGACTAGTAGTGAATGATGCCACTCACATTTCTACTCCTCAGTCCCAGGACCCATGAATTCTGACTCTGGGAGAAATAGAACTATATATTGGATGCTAAATTAGAGCATATATGGCATCCTGATGAACCTCGCCCAAGCCCCTGCAAGGTATTGCATCACTGTAACTGAGTTTTCAAAAGGCAATTCCACTGCTCTGTCAAGCCAGATGCTTTAGGATGGTGGCAACATGGTAAGACCAGTGAACCATGATCATGGGCCCTTTGCTGAGCTTCTTTTATTGTGAAGTGAGTTCCTTCATGAGAAGCAATACTGTATGGAATAACATGATAGTGGATAAGGCATTCTATAAGTCCATGGATGGTAGTTTTGGCAGAAGCATTGCATCCAGGGATGGCAAATCCATATCTAGAATAAGTGTCTGTTTCAGGTAGAAAGAGTGCTGCTCCTTCCATTATGGAAGTGGTCCAATGTAATCAACTTGCCACTAGATGGGGAATGATGCCTTTTCGAGGACTTAGTGTTGGTCTCTGCTGCTGGCAGATTGGGTACTCAAGCAGTGGCCATCGCCAGATCAGCCTTAGTGAATGGGAGTGCATGTTGCTGAGCCCATACGTAACTGCCATCCTTTCCACCATAGCCACTTTGTTCGTGAGTCAATTGGATGATGACAGGGGTGGCTGGGAAACATGCTGACTGGTAGCCATAGAACAGGTCATCTTTTCTGCTTGAAGCACGCCCTATATACTGGCTTCTCCCTTACTTCTTTTCACTAAATAAGTCCTTAACAAATATTCCATATCAGTGCATGCAGAGTTTTATGCATCTTTCTAAGAGATTGCTTTATTTTTTTGTTTTATGTGGCCAAACTAATTTTTAGTAATGTGATTTAGTGGAATTGAACAGTGAGGGGCAAGCTCCTTTCTAGGCCCGAGTTGTGCTGTATACCTGATATGTTGAACTGACCTCATAGAACTAGAAATACTTGGTACCTAAGCAGGAAGCTAGCAAAATGGCAGGGACATTCTCAGAGCACCAGTATCTAGACCAGTTTTAGTCATGACCGTTTAGCCCTTGTGTAGTGGTTGAAGAGCATTAACCTAAGCCAATGACTATTTTTGGCTATCTATGTCTCTTCCCAAAATTCTTTAACTCATTAATGTCTATTTCTTTTATTCATTAATTTGTATATCCCCTCTGTAATTTTCTTGTGGACAGGGACCTTGTCTTAATCATTGTTGTATTTCAAGTGCTTCACATAATGCCTGATGCATGATAGGTACTCATTTCTTAGTCACTTATTACTTTATTCAGCAAATATTGACTGACTCCCTGTTATTAATGCATCTTGAATGAACAGCCCCTTCCTCTATTCCTTCTTTTTTCTAACTATAACTTTTTACCACATTCTTCCCTTATTTGGCATAGAAGGAAAACAAGTCTTATTGAAAGATAGTTTGCTTCAATTCTACAGACATTTATTGAGTGCTTACTTTGAAAGGGCACAAAATTTGAGAAGACTTTCCCTCAAGGCACCACTGAGTAAAAAAAAAAAACACCCCAAAACAACATATAATGAATATAATTAAATATAATCAAAAGTAATATGGCAAATACAATGATAGAAATATACTTTTGGAGCTAGGAGAGTGTCTTATAGCCACTATGGAAGCAGTGTGGAGGTTCTTCAAAAAATTAGAACATAGAACTACTATATAATCCAGCAATCTCATTTCTGGGGATGTATGCAAAGAAAATGAAATGAGGATCTCCAGGAGAGATATGCATTCCCATGTCCACTGCCACATTATTTACAATGGCCAAGATATTGACACAACTTAAGTATCTATTGATGAATGGATAAAGATATATGTATATGTGTGTACACATATACATAGGTGTCTATAGATATAGGTATGTATATACATATAGGTATATTCATTTAACCATGAGAAAGGAAGAAATACTGCCATTTGTGACAACATGGTTGGCCCTTGAGGGCATTATGCTAGATCAGACAAATCAGAGAAAGACAAATACTGTATAACATCACTTATATGTGGATTCTAAAAATGCCAATCTCATAGAGACAGGGAGTAGAATGGTGGTTTCCAGGGGCTGGCGGGGGAGAGTGGGGGCAGTAGAGAGATATTGGTCAAAGTCTACAAACTTCCAGTTATAAGATAAATAAGTTCTGGGGATCTAATGTACAGCATGTTGACTATAGTTAACAATATTGTATTATATCGTTGACAGTTGCTAAGAGAGTAGACCTTAAACATTCTTATCACACAGAAAATGGTAATTATGTGAGGCAATGAAGGCATTAACTAACCCTACTGTGGTAATCTTTTCTCCCTGTCTACATGTTGAACACCTTACATTTATACAACGTTATAGGTCAGTTATATCTCAATAGAGCTGGAAAAAAAGAATTGTGTATTGGTAACCCAGGAAGCTTGCCTCTCAGATGGATATCTCTTGGGTAGGATGTCTCTGAAGCAACAGTTCTTCACTATCTCTCAGAATTTCCCCGTGGGATGACACGTCAGCCGCCCGCAGAGGGAGCTGGCTCGATAACATGGTCTCTATTGGGGCGATCTCTCTTCCCTTTTTCACTTTGCTTACTCCCCTATTGGTATTTTCTGAGCCTCCAAATAAACTGCTGGCACTTGAATCCTTGTCTCAGGGTCTGCTTCTGGGTGAACCTGAGCCAAGACAAGTAACACACACAGGGTAGAGACAGGATTTGAACCCAGGCACTTAAAGCCTGAGTCTATGCTTTTACCACTGACAAGAGGAGGCAGGTTGGGCAGAGAGCAGGGGTAAAGACACAGAGGCTTGAGAAAGTCTGGTGGGTTTGAAGAAATGGTTCAGTATGGCTAGAACAGAACATCTAGGGGGCTAGGATGTGGCTGGCTGGAGTGGGGGTGGGGGGGGGTGGAATGAAGCTGGAAATGTAGCCTGGGGTGAATTCATGGTTAGGTTAAGGCATTTGAGCTCTATTACGAGGGCAACAGGAAGTCATTACACAGTTCTCTTCAGAGTGTGATATGGTCAGATAGCCTTTGCAGAAGTTCCTTTTGGTGGAAAGAATGAATTGGGGTGAGAGGCAGTGGGGAGACTGGAGAGAAGAAGACTGGTTTGGAGCTGTAGCCACTAGCAGAGCAACAGTGTGGATAGAAAAGAAGGTGACCCGACAGGTGCTTCGAGAACAGGGTCAATGCAACTTGGTGACGAGTCTGGTTGTGGGCATGTGTGGACAGTGAGAAGTATTGGGTGGGTGGCAGGGAGAACTGGGGCATGTGTGAGCTATGTGTGTTTGTATAGATTTAGAAAGGGGACCATTTCAACCAGACGTATTGGGTTGTAGGTAGCTGGAGGCTACTCAGGTGGAGATTCCCAGAAGCTGATAAAGATAGAGCTCTGAGATTTCAGAAAAAGCCCATAACTAGACATACAAATTTTGAAATATTAATTGATATTTGAAGATCTTAATGCGCTACGCATGGACGGAGTTCCTTGGGAAAAGGGAAAAAGGGCTCTGCAAATGATCTCACTTGCTCTTCATAATAACCATCTGAGATAGGGAGGAAAGATGATTTTCACCATCATCTTGTAAGGGACAAAATCTGGATATAGAGAGAGGTAAGGTGGCTTCTCCCTTAGCTGGAAAGGGGGAAGAGCTGAGGCAAAGAATAGATCTACTGGCTCCATATCCAGTGCTCCTCCCATCATACTGCACTGTCCCTTCCAAAATACATCTGCCTGCCTATATTGAGTGATAGAGGCTCTCTCCAGAAAAGTTTTTTTTTTTTTTTTTAAAGAAGGTATCATTTCTTTCCTCATGTTATATATGTCTCTCATATATTGTAGACATCTGGCATATGTCTAATCATGATGTATAATATTCTTTTATGCATTTTTGCTTATTTGCTGGTAATTTGACAGACATCTAACATAATGGTTGGATACACGCATCAATGACACGAATCCCATTTTTCAAGGCAATGCTTGCAGGTGCATTCTTGGAGGCTCAGCTTATCTTGGTCGTTTTTCTCAGTCCATTCATCCCTGCGTCAGCTGTCACCATGGTCGTCTTCCCTTTTCATTATTTTTGGCCATGTGCAAACTAACTCTATAGAATTAAGTTTTAGGCTGTAATAATTCACATTTATTCAGTGGACATCCTAAATGCCCACAATAAATCTTCCTGAGGTTTTTCTCTTCCTCCTTTCATGCTGTGGGGAAAGCACACTCCAAACAGTACAGTAAGTCATGTCAGGAAAAGACCCTGACACAGAGCCCCTCTGAATACAGAGAACACAACCAACCTTTTTTTTTTTTTTTTTTGCCAAGACTTTAAAAAACCTCCTTCCTTTTCTTATTTGCCAGGGAGATGATACGGAGATTTGGAAAATGTTGCAGGAGAGGTTTTATATGTAACAAATTGTGACATGTTTTATTACAGGATTTGTGTCATATTTTATCTACTTGGGGAAAAATACCCTAACAATGTCACATATATATAAGTGAGTCAAGCCCTTGTAATGTCCCTGGGGCGGCCGCAGTTTGAACTGAGTCGAACCGGCTGAAGGAGCAGCTCACGTACACAGAGAGCAGGAGGGGGCTTGTCATGTTCTTGCTGTGGTTGGCAGTCTGCTTTCCCACCTCTCTGAGAATATGCTAAGTGACGGTGGGGAAAAATGATCCCAGATGATGGCAGGACACCCTCGGTTGTGTTTTCTCAGCTTTCTTCCGTTTTAACCAATTGCCAGTCAATTTTACTGATTTTGTTTTAGGCACAAAAACATCACCATCCTGATCTTTCTCTTTGATCATGAGAATTTGCTAAGTTTGTTTTAATTGTGATAGAAATCAAGTTATGACTTACTTGTGAGAAGGGACAGTTTGTAGAACTTCTGTCCCCTATTCACTCCCCTCTTTCCCCCTTTAAAATGCCTAGAACACAGCCACTACATGCTAATGACTGGCTTAGGAAGCAGATGTGCCCTGACTGATAAAAAACTTGAATAAAGCTACTTTTTTTCCCAAATGGTATGTGTCTGTGTGCATGTGCACATGTATAGATTTTTTAAAGCACTGTGGTCCCTTTCCCACCACCTCAGACCTCCTGATTATCCAAAGTATTTTTGTGAGGGCAGAAAGTATTCCTCCTATAGCCATCCTTTCCTTTTGGGAGAATAAAAATTGTTTCCAGTGTGAGGATATTTAGCCATATATTGGATCATTTTCTTCTTACTCTTCCCAGTTTGCTGGAAATCAGAGACAGAAAGTAGGGGATAAACAACATTTTCATTGCTGAGTTGAGAGCTTATGTTTATGTTCTCACTCTCAGTGGAAAACAAGTGCCCTGTAATCCTGTGCATAAAAATGACAACGTACTTAGATAAGGTGTGTGGTTAATCAGAGCCAGTTTCTTGACTCTTTTCTTGCAAGAAACAAGAACTTGGATCCAGTGGCTGGCACTCTTGAATGGATCCTTGGTGTTAACGACTCTGGTTCAAGTGTATATATTCATGTTCTCCTCCTCCTCTGTGTCTCTCCCTGTACCCTTGTTTCTTTTACAGGTGGCTCTCTGGAGCCCCTCAACTCAGACGCTTGTTTTCTCAGCATCTTGTGCTTCTATTTTGAAAAATGTTTCTGGGATTTCATGCACTGTCTAGATGAGGTTTGATGCAAGTTCTTAACACTTTGTGGGTAGTGACAGTGAACAGAAATCCTCTTCATAGGTTTCTCCTCCAGAGAAACTGGGGAGCATGTGATACAATATCTCAAGTCAATCTCTTGACTCCCCATCCACATTTCTCTGTTGATAGGGGTGCTTTCAAGTCTCCCAGAACTGACCTTAGTTATGAGATTTTGTTTGGTGGTGCTAAGGCTGGAGTCAGTCCTAGAAAAAATTGTAGAATCCATGAAGCTCATTTTAATAATATTTGTACTGCATCCATCTTTTTACCTTTGCCTCCAAACTCTCCGTGCTCAGTACTAAAAATAATAATAACCTTTGACTTTTATTGTGTATTACTATGAAGTGATTGCTGTCATCCCACAAGTGTTTACCATATGCTAGACATTTTGCTAAGCATTATCATATATTATCTCATTTAATCTTATGACTTGGATATTATTATTCCCATTTCCCAGATGAAGAAATTGATGCATGAGTGAGTTAAGTATGCTTCCCTGTGTCTCACAGCTAGTGTGTAGCAGAACCAAGATTCAAACTTAGGTTTGAATGATGCCAAGGCCTGTGTGCTAATCGCTTGTTTAGACTACCTTCCCCTTCTTGGGCATTATTTCATTTTATAGGTTTAAGATTCTAGTTGTCTCCCATCAGAATTTAACTGTTACGTTTTCCTGCAGCCCTGCTCTTTGCTTTCTGGCATGATGGTTCTAGGGTACTGAGGACGTATTGGCAGAGAGAGACAGCATTGCCTTATGGTCATCTGCAAGTTTGCTGTCAGATCACCAGAATCTATAGTAAAAGGAACAGATCTCTAATGATGGCTTTTCAGGTATATTGTCATTTGGAAAGATCTTCCTGTACAGAGAAGTCTACTTAATTTGCCTACTTTTTATTAATAATTCACTTATTCATTTATTTATTTAACTGGCATTTGTTGAGTCCCTTCTATAGGCCAGGAATTGTATTAGACCAGATGATAAGAATTTAACAAAAAACAAAGATGAATAAAATAAATCCATGCCTTCCAGAATCTTGTAGGAGTACTAGAGAAATAAAGCAAGACAATAATGTGGGTAATAAGTGTTTCCATAGGGGGTGCAATGGGGTGTTATGGAAGCGTAGAAGGCAGGCACCTAGCCTGGGCCTGGGGAGCTCAGGAACGACCAACTGGTGTGGATGAAGTTTGAACTGAATCTTAGAGGATGAGTGTAAGTTAGCCAGGTGGCTAGAAGGGAGGTTGGTGAAGGGAGTCTCAGGCAGAGAAAAGTGTAAACACAAAGGCCCAGAGGTGAGAAAGAATTTGGAAGACTGGGGATGGCCACTGATCCCATGGCTGAAGAGTAGGGGATATGGGGGTGATGATGGGAAGGGGATCTGAAGGGCCAGTTCACTCCATGATCCAAGTCCTTGGCAACAGCAGTTTCTGGGGTGTAAGTCTTCCTAAGTAAAGGCAGAACACTGGGCTGGGCTACCGTCTGTTGAATGCAAAGCACTTCCTAGCAGGCCTCCAAGTCTGCAGATGCCAAAGTTACTCTGGGCTCCACTTACTGCTTTCCATACAATAGAAGTTTTCCCAGTGGCTGCTATTCAGGGATCACAGGCTACACTGATATCAGAGGTAAAGTGAATGGCTGGCTGGCTGGCTTTAACTGCTCTTCTGAAGGGCCTCTTTAAGGTTCCAGTTCTCCATGGTTTTTTTTTTTTTTAGTCTTTTTTTTTTGAATTGAGTTTAATGGTAAATGTTCAGTTTCTGCGGCTACTCAACTATTAAAATGCTTCGTTCTTAAAGCAGAGAGAGTTGCTGATTTCTACTATTAGACAATTTGGACACGTGGCTTTTCAAACATACCAAGCAGAATCTTCTAAATAGCCTTGGATGCTTGCCAGGCTAACTTGAAGGCTGTTAGTATTTAAAGAGTTATTTATTCAGCCAGACAGGATAGCATTTTTAAAGAAACGGAGGCCTGGAAAGCCTCTTTGAAATGTTAGCTTCAAAACTGGTGTTAGCTCAAACCCAGTTTGTTGTGAGAGGCCTCAGCTGGTGGAGCTGGGCCTGGCTCCCGAGATTTCTGTTGATGGATGCCAGAGCTGTAGTTAGAACACTTTCTTTTTCTAGGAAAGCTGAAATTTCTCAGCTGATTATGACTTTCTAGAGATGGATCTAACTGTAATATTGGCACCAAATTGTGTATTTGCCACAACAGTTGAACGGAAGGGATATCTTTTATATACAACATGAGTCCCCGAGCTTAAACTCTGTACTTTCTTCCCAGTATTGCTAGATGTTAGCTACAGCAGCTGATACACATACTGCTAATTGTTCCAAAAGGATACTTCTGTCATGTCAAGGATGATGCAGGGGTGGCCTGCTGTGTTTCCTCACCACTGGAAGGAGCTAACTGTCAGGGTTTACAGCTGCCTCACTGACTGCTGGAGTTTTAATGCACCAAATAAAAGGACTGAGCTTTGTTGACTGTCCAGCTGGAGGAAGCTGATGAGTTTGGACAGACCTAAGTTGAAAGTGTTATATGGATGTGTAGATGCTGAGGTCACCATGGCATCGCAGATGGTAGGTAAGGTCGTGGATGCTTCTTGTTGATATCTCTGTGATAAGCTCTCTCACTGTATGGTCCAAGAAGGAATCATTTTCTGAAATGTTATGATGTGTGAAACAGTTAATGGGTAGAAAGAACCCAGGCTTTCCTCTCTTCATATGCTCCTTAAATGAATTTATTCCAAAATAAGCAGCAAATGGGACAACTGAATCTGTGCTAGTCCAAATAGGTATTTATCAGTCCAAAGAATCCAAGGCCCTTAAGAAAAACACAGAGAAATTCTTCAGTATTGGATGAATAGCAATAGTTTTTTTAATTAGATTTTCGAATTCCCAATCTCCTTTCCCCGTGGCGTATCATCCTCTCCCTTTTAAGTTAATTTGTTTCCTAGCTTCCCTCTTCTTGCCCTATCAGTTGTTTCTAAGGGAACCTTGTGTCCTTTGCTGAAACCAAAGTATCCCCGCATCTCTCATTGAATGAAAATCAGAAATTTCTTTTTCTTTTAAATTTTATTAATAACTGGGGGAGTGATAGAAAAATTGCAAAGTAAATTCTGAGTACTAGTTCTTTTTTACTCTTTCAGTCCCATGAGTTTTTCTCATGTCTGCAGTGCTCTTTCTCCTTCACCCAAAATCTCTGTTGGTAGAAGCACTTGGTCCAGGTTGCCGGTAGTGGATATCTGTTGTTTTTGCTTGCCTGGCACCCCTTCTTCTCTTCTTTCACATGTCCATTTTCCTTCGGGAGTTACTTGACCCCACCCAGTGGGCTGCTCCGTAGTGACTGGGGTGGGTCAGTAGTGGCCAAGTGACACAGAGAGAGCTGGCAGTTTGGAGGACTGAGCGGAGTTCTGGCTTAGTCTCCTCCTGCAGTTATAGACATGAGGAATTTTGTCACCATGGGGCCATCTTTGCTGGTGTATGAAGATTAAGAACACAACCAACAGAAAAAAAAAGCTAGGAGAAAGAGAGAGAGAGAGAGAAACAGAGAGATACAGGGAGAGGGAGGGAGGGAGGGAGAAAGAGAGAGAGAGGGAGATGGAGAGACAGAGATATTTTTATGAAGGGAAGTTGTGATTTCTACCCAAAGCAATTTCTGGTACTGCTAACAGTGCTAATAGGGGATGAAATTGTGTAGATGACCTTGAGCCTTCTCCATGTCCTGATATCACACTATGTTGGTAACAAGTCACATTACAACTTGCAAGGGCTTGGGGATTACATTTGTTTTGGAAGAAGCTGGCTAAAGAACAGTTCTGGAAGCCCTAATTAGGTGATTATATTGAGAGAACAACTTTTCTTCCTACCTAAATGAAGCAGTTAATTCATAAAGTCACTGCTGGAGTTCACAGATTGACATTTCCTTCCAGTTCCTTGGCCTTGCACTGGAGAATGGTACTTTAGCCAAGGCGAATCCATGGCATAATTATAGTAGTGTCTTGTTAGGAACATATCTATGCTCCTAAGTAATCTGGTTACTTAGATAACTTAGTCTGGTGTCAGAGTTGAATAAGAACATAATGTAGAATTTCAGACAGTGAAATTACTTGAGAGATGGTGCAGGATTAAAATTCACATGGGCATCAGAGGGTTAAGCTAGCTCATCATTTATGAATGTGTAGGTTCTAATAGGTATATTATTAACCTTTTAAAGTTGATGTCATTTATAAATTTTCATTTATGTCATAATCCTGGCTGAATGTGTGATTTTCCATGGTTTTGTATTCTAAACAAATGAAAATTGCTCTTTCCCCAATCCCTCCTCCATTTTTTAATAAAATCGCACTAATAGGGTAAGTTAGTGACACAGGAGTACTGATCTGATTTTGTGTGAATTTAGTGGGTAGATATTATAGGGAGGCAGATTTCAAACTGGTATCAGGAAAACTTTCCAGCATTGTCTTATTAATTGGTAAGCTATCCCACTGCTGGCAGGATTCAAGTAGTAACTATCCCTATCACTAGATGATCCCTGTGAAGGATGTTGTAGAAGCGATTTAGGCATTGCTGTGAGTTCTGGGCAAAACGACATTTTTGAGCAATTCTAGCTCTAAGAGACTATGTACTACTAGTGGTTATATGATTAATACTATTAATACTACTTCTACATTTTGCTATTAATAGTAATAATTGCCACTTGGTAAGCATCTATTATATGCTATATACAGTGCTAGGCATTTTACATATATACCCCAGGTCAACCTCATATGAACCCTCTGTAGATATTATGCTCACAGATGTGAATTAGAGACCTAACTGTTCTCTCTCTCTCTCTACTTTTTCATATACGTTGTCTTGACCCCTTCTGGTTAATTACAAACTCATTCTTAGGAGAGAAGGCAGTGTTGTATACTTGTATTATTCCTTACAGTTGCTGCCATTATGGAAAGGTGGAACAGATTCACCTAAAAAGTTGTCTGCTTAGTTCTGTTGTGCACATCACCCTGACAGGTTCTTCAGGAGAGTCCTGAAACTTTGTTCCTTGAGTCAAACTTCTCACATGGTACATACATTGGAGTGGTTACCGCAGAACTGTGAGGTTGTTCTTACTGAATGTTTTACATAGAGAAAGGGAAAAAAAGTAGAAGTTGGGAAGAAGAGGAACAATGTCCAACCTTTAATCACCTCCTTTTCCTCATCAGGACAAAAATTCCCTTGCTTGCTGGAGCATTGTTTGCTTCAGTATTTTGGCAGGGGAGGGGAGGAAATTTAATTGTGCTTGTGAATGACAAATTATCGCTTTAAAATTATTGTTTTAACTCACTTGCATCAATTGCTCATATTATTTTGCTGTCCTAACAGATCTCTCTGTTAATGTCAATGATTATTTTGCTGTCCTAACAGATCTCTCTGTTAATGTCAATGATTACAGTGCCAAGATGTTTTACCCACTGAAATGTGATGTTTATGGCTTGACATACTGAAAATAATATTTGTTATATAAATGCCACGCATAATCACTTTTTTTGGTTATTTACAGCAATGAGAAAAGAGTAATGTGCTGGAACCCTAAATGTCACGTGGCCTATATAAGAGGTATTTTATGATTGCCTACACCATCATTATGATCAGTCAGCACTTCATCAGTGGCTTTCTGTAGAAAGCCATATTTTTTATTATGGCTATTTGCATGCAATCATTGGTATATTTACCATTTTCTGGGTTTTAATATCATTACAACTCAGGGAATTTGAAATCAATAAAGTTTTAGATGGGATATGCCAATTGGCTAATGAAAGTGATTTGGAAGCATAGGTATTCTGTAAGGGATATCATCTTTGTTGAATAATGTGGAGACTCAGAGCTCTGCTTCTGGGAGGTGTAAATAAAGTTTTGGGCCCTAAAGAAGGGACATGTGGCTTATGGGGAATATTAGCAGGGAGGCCGTTTTTAATCCATGGACAAATATGTGTAGGTTCTATTTGAGGATCAGTTCTGTGCTATGAAGGTTGGAGAATGGTATTCATCCTTCCTTCCATACACCTAGGATGAAATGTTAATGTTATAAGGGGACTCAGTGATCAGCTGGCCACACATTCTAATCTTATAATTAAAGAAGTCAAGAGACTAATTGAGAAGCCTGAAGTCATCTAGTCACCATGTCTTGAAAGACATCTTTGCCTTCCAGCTCAGTGGTCTTCTTTACCTTTTACCCCTATAATCCTTTCCCAACTTTAGCATTCCTCAGTGTTATCAACAATACTCCAAAGCCATGGAAATGGGGGAGAAGGTACAGGCTGGGTATTTTCTCAGCTCTCTGCCATTTGAGTATCTGTGTACCCTTCGGGAAGTTACTTAACACCTCTAAGCCTCAACATTCTCTTCTATAGAATGGGAAAATAATAATGCTCCCTCCAATAGGATTGTAATAAAGATTAAATTAGCTAACCCATGCAAAGCATTTAAGATATTATTATTATTCCCAGTTCATTCTCCTTTAATAATGAGCATTTAATTGTGGATACATTTAAATTACTTGAAGGGGCCGTTGTTTTACTGGAACTTAGAGGGCACTAGTTAACTTCTTTTTGGTGTCTTTATTTTGAGATTTCTTCATTCTTCTCTGAAACATTAGTTGGGAATTTTTAATTACAAGTCCGAGAAAAAAAAAAAAGTCATCTTTGGATTACTTGAAGGGAAGCTCAAGAAATATTGAAGATTATAAATTTTTAGCTCCACGATTTTTCTATCATCTTCAGAATTATGTTTTTAGAGTAAGAGTCGAATTTTCCATCATATTTTCCAAATATTCATAATATTGCTTGAAAGTTTTATGTGTTTGGATGTCAAAGGGACTTTCTTTATAATCTCTTTAAATGCTGTAAATGTAGTGAATCATAGGTTTTTGGACCGCCATGGGCTTGTCAGCTTAGAACAGAACGCAAGAGGTATTCAAATCTTGCTGATGTCATGGATTTTTGTTTAAATTTTAATTACACATTTGAAGTCCTGATTATACCCTAAGGATTTATGTGCTTATGGAAAGTCAAACTATGAATTACAGTATTACAGGATATTTTCCACTTCATCAGATTAGTTTCACTATTCATTCCACAAATATGTTTTGTAAAATTTTCCAATTTGTAGAAAACTTTGATACTACATTACAAAAGGGTACTTAAATATAGATGAGAAAGATAGATGTATGTCTTTCCCTTTTGATATTGATGTTAAATAAAAGATGGAATGTTTTTGTTTAAAATCAGTCCCTCATTCCACCCCGCCCCCCTCAACACAATAAGTAAATGGCATTGTGAACAAAGTCTTCCTTTAGAGCTGTTACTCATTTTAAGTGTGTGTTAGGAAAAAAGTCTACTCTGTGTATAAAATCTAGCAAAAAATAAGAGAATTGTAAATAGAAAAATAAAACATGTAGAGGAGACAAATATTCTGTGCACATAGTTTTAAAATCCCAATGGGGAACACTTGTCAGAAAGAGAGACTACATACTCGTTAAGTTAAACATAAATTCCCAAAGAGTAACATTGCAATATGTTAATTTGCCACAGTAGATTTACCCACTGAAATCAGTCTACCAGTCTTGGCCAGCAAGTAGGATCTTAATTTTACCATCTAACAGTTGACTTGAAATAGAATAAAGATTTTCACATAAATATCTTAGTGACATAGACTTTCCTGGATTGCAGTGGTGCACCTACTCAACATTCAGTCAATTCACAGGTAATGAAACTCTTTGTAAGTGTTATCTCCTCACACAGTAGCAGGGTCTTAAATGGAAAAGGGCTCTGTTCATTTTCTATTTAAATCACAGGAAGAGATTATAGAATCAGTTGATGAAAACAGCTTATTTTTGGAAATCAGTTAAAAAATCTGAAGTTATGAATAGAAAATAATAAAAGAGAAATAACTGTCTGGGTTTTCTCCCTTCTTTACAGTGATATGGTAGAAATATAAGGAAAATGCTTAACATCCTTTAGTTAGGAAATCTGGTCCCTTCACTTGCTACAGGGCTCAGTTTTGAGTAAGAAAAGAAAGAACATTTTTGGCTGCAGCTTTAGTAAACAATGAATGATGAAAAATATTGCAGAAATGTCTTCAAGAGATCTGACAATTGAGAACACAGACCTTATCGTGTTGATATTGTCTACATTCCTCCACAAAGCTTGGCAAATGAATAACTGAGCCCTGTTTTGGCAGAACGAGAGAAGGAAGTACTAGTTCCAGCATCAAAACAAGATAATGAAAACAACCAACCAACACAAAACAGTTATTTCTTCTCCTGAATAATAAAGACATCATGTTTGCATATAGAACAGCTTTTGCATTATTGCTCTACATATAAGAATATATTAAGGAACTCATAACAGACTGCACATTACAAACTTAAGGTTCTTTGGTGAAGAATGAAAGAAAACAGTATTTGAGCTTTAAAGAAAATGATCTCATCCCTTTTGCTTTTATCTATTGATCCGTTGGATCCTCTCACAGAGCAGGGAGAGGTACTGTGTGAGTTTCACCATGGCTACAATCACCACGCCCCCAGCCATCATACATGTTGGCCAGAACAGTGAATGGAACAGCACGTTGGAACTGTAGAGTTTGGTGAGGATGACGCTCTTCTGGTTTCCTTCTGGGTCGGAATAGCAGGAGAAGTGTTGATACTTCCTGAAGTTTTCCATGACAACATTCACCAGGGACATGGATTCTTCAAAATTTTTTCCACACTTAGGTATATAGGAGCACTGTGGAAAATGAGATAAACTGTCACCAGAAGATACTTTCTTTGTGTATTTATGTATGTCTGGTTCTGGGAGGGGATGGGATATTGAGGTCAGCTTAATGAGCTGTGAAATAATCATGATGGTTTTTCTTCTTGTATTCAAACCAGTGCCTCCAGAAACCCTAAGATCTCACACAGTAATGAAGACAATGTTTTTGGGTATCTGACCCACATGGACCTAAATAGTTCACCCATGTATAGTTTGATTATTGATTAGAATTGGATGACTCCAATGGATTCTTTTCACCGTAGCATGGTGAGTTTTAATTATTCCCTACTGAACACACTTTTCCATGGAATCAGAATGTCAATTTCTGTCTTTTGTCTATCCACGGCTGTCCATATAATATCAAAAGCTACCAGTTCTCTCAGGGCAAGTAGTTTATTCTCTTTTTGCTTGGCTTACTTTATTCAGCCAAGTCACCTTGGTCACCTTGCTATAGTAGCCAAGGAAATAGCTATACCTCTGGTGAGTTGCTGAAAAAGAATCCTGGAAAGGGTAGAGATACTGACTAGTTAAAGAGCCGTGATGAATTGTTCATGCTCAGTGAGCATGATAGCATGACAAAGCAACTTTTTCCATAAGCCAGGGAAAAATAAAACAGAACCAAATGAGTTTTCTCTTCAAGCAGCGCTCATCTGAAAATTTACACTATATTTCCTTTGAACTTTTCCCCTCTCTTATCTTTACTGTTGTATCTCTTCTACATGTCTCTCCTTTCCTCCTACATACTTATATTCTTGGATTGCTTTCTTTGTGTCTCTTTTTCTTCCCTGCCTTGCCCCGACTCCTCACCTCACTTTATATTTTCTGCTCTGTTCCCTCTGCTTGTCCTTTCTTTCTCTTCCCCACTTCTCTATGTACAGATGGAATTAAAGAACTTTGAGTTTTTATTATTTATTGCATATACTTTGGAACCATTTTTTCCTAATTTAAAAAGCAGTCTTCAAGGAGATGAAATCTCTGTGCCCCTTTTCCCTTGGCCTGTCAATGGGCAGTGACAAAACTGATTTTTTAAAAAGTTAGGAAAAAAGTGATTGAAAGAAATCTATTCAAACCCCCTCCTGCCTTCCCACCCCAGCCACCCTTACAGACAAAACTCACAGGGATCTGCACTAGGCCCTAACTCTTTGTTTTTCTAGATCCCAGGGCATTACATTCTTAGAAAATCGACCCCAACTACAAAACATGTTTTTCTCTAGCCTGACCACAACACACATCCCAGATGAGCCCCAGTCAGAACCCCTTGAGAAACCTGCCCCCTCTTGCTCCACTGGCCACGAGTTGACCCCGGCCCCACATTCTCCCCAGAGGATAGCTGCAACCCTTTCACATCCTTCAAAACACCTTAAAAGGCCCAGCCTAACAGAAATGTGGGCTGGCCTCTCTCCTCCCTTGAAGAGTAAATAAACTCTTGTCTTGCTTGTTGCTTCACTCCGTGCAATTCTTTGCCACCTGTGTCACTGGCCACCCTAACAGTGATTTAAGTCACTTTCCAGGGAGATGTGTGAGTCCTTAGCTAACTCTTTCCCCTCTTTATCATAATTGCCTTTCAACAGGAAAAAAAAAATCCCTGCCTTATTGTTATACACATTATCAAATGATTAATTTAACTGATTTTTCTGAATTGAATTGGTTTGTGACAAGATCACTGCTAATCTATATAATGTTTTGGTGTAAATTAGACAGCTGTGTCCCCTCTTTGGAACACTATTATTTTTCTGTCAAAAAATTGTCCTAATACACTTATTTTATGAAAAAGCCTCACATATTTTACTGCTATTGCCAACTTACAAGTTGTGCTTACAAATATTCACATCTATGACTTTTTACAGTGTGACTGGTATCCCAAAGGTTGTGCAGTGCATAACTCACACAACTGTATGTGGAGACACAAAATGAGGTGCGGTATTGTTGACCTTTAAGGTACATTCTGGAATTCCAGAACAATTTAGACCTGTAGATTTCACAGGAAAAAAAAATATAAAAAAGAAATGGAATGGGTTTCGCTAATGGAGTATGTTTGGATTACTCTTTTTCCCTTATTTTGTTTACAGTGCTGTAATCATTGGATTCTTTGACTATAAACAGCAGGAAGAGTCTTACTTAGTTAAGAATGGAGTATGCTGGTATTAATCGTAAACCAGGCTTAAAGTAATGTTCTCATAGCAGGGCTGGTTGACACCTTCCCATGTAATCAGCTAAGAATAAATGTGAGTACACTCACAATATGAGTACAGCAGAGAGCTGGCACTAGAACAACATTAAGGGTCTGAAAGTAGCTCCAAAAAAGCAGAATTTCTCAGTGAGTTACAAGTTAGTACAAAATTAGCCTATGACTCCATGAAACAAATTTTCTACCAGTTGGATGCCTTTTGGATCAAAAGAGTTTAAGGCAGGATGGAGATACCTACCTTTGTTATTTTTTTCTTCTTCAAAGCTCCCTCATGTCTTTATAGCTTTAAAAAATGTTTTCTGAAGCAAAGCATTAAAGACATCACAGACAAGCCATTTGTAGTTGAATTTGAACAGAGCCAATTTAGATCATAAACGCATCAGGCTTCTGTATATTTTTGTGCCAAGACAGTTTATAGTAGTGGTTTCAGTGGTTAACGGTACCAAATTATTGAAATGATCTCAGTAAAATTGGCATTCCATTAAAATGGAGTTTTTCTTATGCTCTTGTGAATTGATCTGGCTTAAAAAAATTGTTTTTTGAAGAAACATTTGTCAGTCAAATAACAATAATTCTGTCACTAGGTAAGATTCTTTCAAGTAAAATGAGATGTAAAGTATTAAAAAGTTTTTTTAAAATTTATTTTGAGACAGAGAGAGAGAGAGAGAGAACGAGCAGGGGAGGGGCACAGGGAGAGGGAGAGAGAGAATCCCAAGCAGACTCCATGCTGTCAGCACAGAGCCTGATGCAGGGCTTGATCCCACGAACTATGAGACCATGACCTGAGGCAAAATTAAGAGTTAGATGCTTAGCCGACAGAGCCACCCAGGCGTCCTGATATAAAGTACTTTTGAGACTGTCTAGGAAGGATCTAGTACAGGTTTACTATTCCTTATTAAAGTTTCAAACTATCAGGGTCTCATATACGTTTGGAATGGCCAGATAAGGCATGTTCTATAGAGATTGGACTGACTCTGCCAGTGTCAATCATTCATTTACTTTTATTATTGATGAATCCTTCTTTTGTCATGACCAATGCATGCGGTAGCATAATGAGCTCAAGCTGTGTTCAGGAGA
Organism: Panthera pardus; assembly: GCF_024362965.1. Classification (NCBI taxonomy): domain Eukaryota; kingdom Metazoa; phylum Chordata; class Mammalia; order Carnivora; family Felidae; genus Panthera; species Panthera pardus. The sequence goes on from NW_026526721.1 coordinate 87,130,046, forward strand.
TCTGGTTACTGTGTTTCTATAGGCAATTTACTTGGCTCCTCAGAATCAACTTCTTTATCTGTACAAAGGGGTTAACAGAGCCTTCCGGGCAGGCTTTGTGTGAAGAGCAAATGATGAATATGCCTAAAGCCTCAATACATTTTCATTTATGTACTTTCTTATTGGAATATCACATTGTCCACATGATCTTCTAAAGTCTTCAACCAAGTGCCGCATACTAAACTACGAAACTTCTAAGAAGGGCAAAATTATTAGTTATGTGGTTTTCACAGGGGGAGTGCCGTTCAATGGCTTTTATGTTATGGTCCTTGCTTTTGTGTCCCAGGAGAGTTGACATTATGCTGAATCCTACACTAGGATTCTAGGTTTCTGTCTCTATGGCTCAAACTTAGCCATGTGTACATTCCTGAGGCTGGTGTGAATTTGGGGTGAAGGTTTAATGATCTTATGATTTTATCACATGCTTGGAGGATCATTTTCTGTGTTTGGTTTAAAATACGCAGAATGCATTTCAGCATATGGAAACTTTACTAAGTGATCTATGTTTATTTGGAAAATATAATGTGGATTGAAAAGATAAAAATCCCAGCATTTTAGATCATTTCTTTTTTTAGTGGGAGGGGTGGGTTAGGAAAGATTTAACTTTTAGACTCTGCATGATATATATGATAAAGGAACATATGAGTTATAATTTTATACACACAACACACTTAAGTACTAATAAAAATATGGTAATTTTTTTACCATGGCCTTGAGTCATTCTTTCTTTTGTGTTTTAACATATGAATATATAAACCTTTCAAGCCTCTGAGATGCTCATTCAGTGGAAGACATAGTCTCACATACCTGTTCTCAATCCTGAGTTTTGTTAAAAAATCTTATTGCTTTCCCAAGTCCCTTAAATTCTCTTTGGTATTGAAAACCATCAAGCTGGCTCAGGGGTATGGCCTTTCCTCTCTTAGCTGAAGAAACCTGGGTCCTGACAACTTGTCTTGTGGCCCTTACATGGCAATGAAGACCCAGCATTGCATATTTTCTACAATTCTTTGAAAAGTGGCTGAAAATTCGCTTTTATTAACCTCACTTCCAGAATCTTTGATATCACTGGAGTTATTTTTATTCTGATGATGGACAGAAGTTTTGAGGAACTATCTGTTGGGCTTTGCTTAGACATGCTTTGCTAAGCATGTATAAAGTAAATAGTGACAGGCCTTCACCCTAAACATAAAAGGTGTGGGGAGAAGTGGGGGGCAGTGGGAAGGGGATGGTTTGGCTGAGTAACCTCACTGGCCAGTCTCTCTTTTTTATATTCGTAGGAAAGGGGCTATCAAGGGGCCTCAAGGGAAGGGTTTGTTCTTCATTTGTTCTTTTACAAAAAGAGAAGAGTTTTATTTCAGAGAGTGGTTAGAAGTTTAATGAAATCCAATCAGTGTTGAATGTCTCTAATGTGCCTGATGGCATGCTAGACACAGGCATCAAAAACGTAAATAATAGGGGCACCTTGGTGGCTCAGTTAGTTGAGCATCCAACTTTGGCTCAGGTTATGATCTCATGATTCATAAGTTTGAACCCTGCATTGCTCTCTGTGCTGATAGCTCAGAGCCTGGAACCTAGCCTGCTTCAGATTCTGTGTCTCCCTTTCTCTGCCCTGCCCCCGCCCCCATCCTCTCCTTCCTGCTTGTTTTCTCTCTCTCTCTCAAAAATAAGTAAACATTAAAAAAACATAAATAACACAAGGCAGATCATTAGAAAGAAACAGGAAGAGGTTATAAAGCAAGGATGGGGTGATAACAGTGGGACCAGGAATGAAGCTAATGAGGTTTTCAGTAAAGATATATCCTCCATGGGGGGGACCACGAATTTGCTCTCAGAACTTGTTAGTAGCCAGGGCATCCTAAGCCCACCATGGCCATGAGATAAAAACATAAAGATTGCTAATGTGAAACATAGATATTCTTGGTTCTAGAGTCAGATGGAATTGTTTCTCATGTCCTCAAACAACGAATGTCCTGCATGTGGTGATGAAGCTGGTCCACTGTGTGACATGCCAGGGTTTGTGTTCTGTGCTGGAGAAGAAGAAAGGATCCGCATGTTGAGAGAATATAGAGATCACCTGCTGGAAGCCCTGGGTTACTCCAGTCCACAAGTGTATTTTAAACTTTTGAGTTTTTTGGATATAAGTGATGGACAAAAGAGATGAGAGAGAGAGTCAGTCGGGATGTTTTCTTTCCCTTTTGAGACTTCTTGTTCCTTATCGTGGCTTCTAAAAAAAAGTGAATCCCAAAAAATCCCACAGAATCTACTGTCTGCTTGATCTTGGCAAGCGGGACTGTTTGAATTGTTTGCAAGAGGAAAGGAAAACAGCATTCACACTCTGCTATGCGCTAATGTTCCTTTCAGTATCGAGACACAGGTCCCTCCGGAGAGAAGTGTTCCTTTCTTGTGTTTCCCAGAGCTGCCACGCTGTTACGGCATTTCTGCCTGATTTGAAGTAGAGAAGAAGCTAAAAGGACCCAGGAAGTCTACTAACTAAATACAAGCCACCTGAAGTCTTGAGATTAGTCAATACCCAAGATGGCTAAACCACAGAGGCATCCCCCTTCCCAGTTCACAGTGTATCCAGTTAGGATTAGAGTAAGTCAGACACGTCCTCTGACCTTGCCCTTTGACATGATCTTCTTTCTCAGCAGTTGGAAAGGAATAGATTATGTCTCCATGCTTTTCTTCTTGATGCTTAGTTCAGGGTCCTTTTGGGCACATTCTTTCATTTCTGCACAAAGGTGCCCTGGGATGTCCCAGAATTCAGTTTTGGCAAGAAGTGACTAAACTTTGTCAATCATAAAAGCATTTCTGAATCTCTGGTCCATAGGTAGCTTCAGCAAAATCTCCTAGATATCCTTCAATTTAAAGTGCTAATTATGGGGATTTCATACGTCACATTTCCAGGCATGTCTTCTGCCCCCTTTCAGGGTTCACTTCTATCTGTTTAGTATCTATTCTTGGAAACTGGTGATGAATACACAGCCCTGACCTTCCCCATGGATCACAGATAATTCTACTCTGGGTGCGATGACCTTTTGCTTCTAAGCAGCTCTTGGGATATGATGGAATGGCATGGATTCTCACCTGTACACTAAAACGTATTATCAGAGGATAAATATTTCATAGAATTAGATTTTTCGTCCTCTCAAGGGGATGCTCTCATGTTTTCCTCTTTAACAGTAGGATGAGATGAAGAGACTTCGAGTTTTATTCAGACCTAATTAGTGAATGTGTGACTTTAGGAAAATTATTTCATTTTCTGAGCTCAGTTCCATTACTGCAAAAAGTGAAGATAATAGTGGTACCTAAAATGTGGGGTTGCTGCTGTAATTAAGTAAGTTCAGGGGCGCTTGGGTGGCTCAGTCGGTTAAGCATCCGACTTCGGCTCAGGTCATGATCTCGCGGTCCGTGAGCTCGAGCCCTGCGTCGGGCTCTGTGCTGACAGCTCAGAGCCTGGAGCCTGTTTCAGATTCCGTGTCTCCCTCTCTCTCTGGCCCTCCCCCGTTAATGCTCTGTCTCTCTCTGTCTCAAAAATAAAATAAACGTTAAAAAAAAATAAGTGAGTTCATGTAAAATATTTAATATGATACAGTGCCTGGAACATTGTAAACTCTTGATAAAATCTGACTGTTGTTTTAGGAGTATGGTTTTAGTCAGGATTAAATGAGATGATCTTTGTAAAGTTCTTAGCATAGTGCTAGGGACACTATACATGGCAGACATTTGACAAATATCAGATTCTTTTCTTTCCTGTCTAGATTTTCAACTTCACTTGTACCCTTTTACCCTTCTTCCCTTTTACCCTTACCCTACCAATACAATGTAGAGGACTTTAGTGCTTCCAAACTTTGCTTAGGATTTTGGGATCTTACAGCATCTACATTCAAAGTTACATAAAGTCTTGTTCTGCCACTGTCTGGAGACATTTTTAGTTGTCACAATTGGAGAGGGGAGGATGCTAGACATCTAGGGGGCAGAGACCAGGTATCCTACATTGAACAGGACAGAAGCCACCCTCACAGAATGACAAAGAACTATCCCCTGCGCCCCCACATCCCCAAATATCGATAGTGCTGAGGTTGAGAAATCCCTGTCTAGATATGTATATTCTCTGCATTTTGTAAACCCCAAAAGCTTCAAAATGACAAAGTGAGGGACAATGGTGAGTTTGGAGTTGCAAATAATTGATTAGTTTATAGAACTTATTACATCAATAATAGCTGTCTTCCCTATGACAATTGTACATAAAATATAATATAATATGGTACTATCCCACATAACCAAAGAATGGATGTGATATTGCGATTTATAATAAGAAATAAATATTTGTTCTTTGTCCCTGTTTCTGGAACAGAGCTCCTAAAACCCTTGGAATTTCCTAAGTGATAAGAGCTATAAAGGCGTCTTTTGTTAGATTAATAAGGTGACTTTGGGACCACACTTACGGATTGGGGCTGGCTGCCAGGAGAACCACCTATGTGATTAGAGTATTAGAATGTTCAGTCTTACCCCCCTGACCTCCTGGGAGAAGGGCTGGAGAGTGAATCAACTGCCAATGGCTGATGGATTAATTAATCATGCCTATATAATGAAGCCTCCATAAAAACCCAAAGGACAGGGTTAGGAGAGCTTCCGGGTTGATGAACGCATGGAGATTTGGGGAGAATGGCATGCTTGGAGCAGCTCTGTGCCCTTCCCCATACTTTGCCCTATATGTCTCTTGCATCTGGATGTTCCTGAGTTCTATAATTTTAAAACAACCTGGGAATCGAATAAGCAAAATGTGTCTCTGCATCTGTGAGCTACTCTAGCAAATTAATTGAACTTAAGGAAGGGGTTGCTGGAATCTCTGACAACCTGGGCTTGTGACTGGCATCTGAACTCGAGGTGGGGGCAGTCTTTTGGAACAGGCTCTTAATGTAAGGAATCTAATGCTATCTCTGGGTAGATAGTGTCAGATTTGAGTTGAATTGTAGGACACTCAGCTGGTTTTGGAGGATTACTTGATGGTGTGGGAAACACCATCTCTTCCCGCCCCACGCACATTGGCATTGAGTTCAGAACCCCTTTAATGGATACGTTTTCTTGTTTTATACCAAATTTCATTTTAAATCCACTCTCAAACTACAGAGTCATGTTTTGAGAATCCCTGGTGGGCAGAATAGGTTTTAAACTTCCAAAGGAGATCAGCATTGAGGAATTTAACAACCATAGTGAATTAATCATCAGCCACTGTTTGTGATTCCTCTGACAGCCTTGCGGCCTTGAGAGGCAGAGGCCCTTGAGCCCACTTGCAGCAAACAGGAACAGTCAGCCAATTGCTCTACAAGAGCATGCCAGCTTATCAGCTTAAGCAGCTCCAACTGTAATATTGACAAGAGGCTGGGCACTGGGTTTAAAGGCTTAAAAAAAAAAAAAAGAATATATGAGAGATTGAAAATTTAAAAATAAAATTCTTTTGGATATTTTCTACAAAGATACAGACAGCCTGACTGATATCCTTTTGCCTCCTGTTTTCTCAGATCAAACATGGTCAGTGGTGACTTATGTATCTCAATAAAACAATACCCATTTCTTGGCAACTCTGGGGCAGACTGTAAGCTTGTGGGAGGGTAATAGGAAGGAGAGCTCCACATAGAGAATATTTTTATGTTTTCTATAGGAATATCCTGAATACTCCCCATGTTGCATGAAGAGTGGTTTAATGACCTTCTGATGTGGAGGTAACTGTATTTTCAATATATATACTTGTTTTTTTTTCTAAATGTTTATTAATTTTTGAGAGAGAGACAGAGACAGAGACAGAGTGTGAGCAGGGGAGAGGCAGAAAGAGAGGAGACATAGAATCTGAAGCAGGCTCCAGGCTCTGAGTTGTTAGCAGAGAGCCCTACGCGGGGTTTGAACTCACAAATTGCGACATCATGACCTGAGTCAAAGTCGGATGCTTAATTGATTGACTTAACTCAAGTGCCCCCCAAATATGCTTCTGATTAAAGGCAGAGGACAGCTGTCCAGAGCGTGAAGAGCTGTGGGGCCAGAAGGGTGAGCCACCTTTGGTGCCACCTTTCCCTTGGGAGTATGTGCTGATTCTAGAAGGGGACTGAAAGCCTAGAAAGCTTAACAGAATTTTTGACAGCCTTGCAGAGGTAGGGGCAGGAACCATCATTGAAGATCTATCAGGTAGGGGCCCCAATGACCTCCCCCCCCATTCACTGTATTGGGACCTTGAAGGGACTGCATTCTAGGAATAATGGCAACCTGAAGTATATCTCCAAAGGGACTTCAATTCAGACTTGTATATCTCAGTTTATGAAGTCAGAATGACATGATCACGTACAGAAACAAATAGAAATACTATTTGGAAAAGATGACATCATGACATCATCCCAGGCTTAAAATTATTTTTATAAATAATTTTGCAAATGTGACACCTGATAAGAAATAACTAGATATTACAAGACAAACATGAAAACATACAAGAGAAGAAAAGAAAATAACACATTAGTGTCTCTGGATATTGAAGTCATGAAGATAAACTTTAAAATAACTATAATTTTACTTTTAATGTTGAAGGATTTAAAAGACAAGCATGAGATATTTCATAAAACTAGAAATGATAAAACAGACTCAAATGGATATTCCCAAAATGAAAAATACAATACGAGAAACTAAGAACCCAATGGGTAGGTTTAACAGTAGGTTTGTCAAAGCTGAGGAATGAATTACAAATTAGAAGATAGGTCAGTATTGGGGATGAAGCACTGAGAGATTAAACAGAGGATAGCTACAAAAAAGAGAGATATGGCCAGTATGAGTGCCAAAAGGAGAAACAGGAGCGAATCAAAGTAGAGAATATTTGATGAAATACTGACTGAGAACTTTCTGAAATTGAGGAAAAACATCAAGGAACCGCAAAAGAAGCCCTGGGAAGCAGTAAGCAGGCTAAATAAAAATAAATGCACTCTCTGCCACTTAAGAGTTAAACTATACAAAACCAAATAAAATGATCTGTAAAATAAACCAAGATTAGCTTCAAAGAAGCAGCAATTAGACTGAGAGTTGATTTCTAAATAGTAATAAAGCTTACCAGAAGACAATGGAATGTTTCTGATGTGCAGAAACAAAATAACAGCCAAGTTCAGATTTTAGGCTCAGTGAATGTATCCTTCAAGAATAAAAATGAAATAAAAATATTTTCAAACAAATGAAAGCTGAGATAATGCTTTAGAGCAGATACTGCACTAAGCAAATACTGAAGAGTATTCTTTATGTAGTAGAAAAATGATCCTAGATGGAAAAACAGAGATAAAGGAAGGAATGAATGATAATAAAAATAGAGAATCATGAGGACACATCTAAATGAATATCTACCACCTACAAAAACAATAATAATGTCTGCATGAATTTAAAGTGTATATAGAAGGGGTGCCTGGGTGGCTCAGTCGGTTGAGTGTCTGACTTCGGCTCAGGTCATGATCTCGTGGTCTGTGAGTTCGAGCCCCATGTCGAGCTCTGTGCTGACAGCGCAGAGCCTGGAGCCTGTTTTGGATTCTGTGTCTCCCTCTCTCTCTGCTCCTCCCCTGCTTGTGCTCTCTCTCTCGCTCTCAAAAATAAATAAACATTAAGAAAAAAAAAGTATATATAGAATAAAATAATAATACATACCTTGGGAAGATAGTAAGTAGGAGTTAAGATGTTTTAATGTCCTTAGTCAATATCACAAGTTGTAATCTGTAGGCTAAATCCTAAAAGAATACTAATACAAAAGATAACATCCAAGAAAAAAAGGGGGGGATGAGATTATAAAATAATCCAGTGAGGAAAATGTGGTCTTTTCATAAATTGACTTGGGCAAATGGCTATCCACATGAGAAAAAAAGAGAAACCCAGAAACCAGGCTGGAGGGAAGGTGGGTGGGGGATGGTTCTAAATGGGTGATAGGCATTAAGGAGGGCACTTGTGATGAGTACTTGGTGTTACATGTAAGTGATGAATCACTAAATTCTACTCCTGAAACCAATACTATACTCTATGCTAACCAACTTGAATTTAAATAAAGTCTTGGGAAGCCAGGGGGTGAGGGTGTGTGGGGAGTGGCGGGTGTGGTGGTGGGAGGTGGTGGCTGGAGGGTGGGGGGGTGTGGGGTGGGGGCAGTGGAAAGAAACCACTTTCATAAAAATCAATTCCAGGCAGATCGTATTCTAAATATGAAAGGAGAAATAATGACATTTCTCAAAGATAATTTAGGAGAGTGAGTTCATGAACTCAGGATAGGTAAAGACTCTTAAACAGGACAAAAAAATACCAGAAAAACAAAACAAACCAAAAAAACCTCCCCAAAACCCAAACACCAAAACAACAACCACCACAACAGCAAAAACAGACTGACAAAAAAATTTGTCTATTCTGAAATTAGAAAGCTCTTTCATTCAAAGACATCATGAAGAAATTGAAAAGGCCACAGAATGAGAGAAGTTATTTACAATGCATGTAACCAACAGAGGTTCATATCTAGTTATAGAGAATTCCTACAATGAATATGAAGAAGAAATAATCTGATAGAAAAATGGACAAGGGACTTCAACAGACATTGTACAAAAGAGAACATCCAAATGGCCAATAAATAAATGAAAAGGAATGTGACAATATTAGTCATCAGAATCCCAAAGAAATATCAGTACATTAGCTAAAGTTAAAATTGCAGATGATAGCGATGTCAGTAAGGATTTGAAACAATAAAAACTCTCATATCTTTAGAGTTGGTGGGAGTGTAGCTGGGCAGGCACTTTGGAAAACCATTTGATATTATCTACTAAACTTTCAGATGTGTGTACCCTCTGATCTAGATATTTCATTCCCAGGTTTATATCTGCCAGAAATGTGCATGCTTGTGCACCAAGAGACATAAAGAAGAATATTCATGGCAGAATTATTTGTAATAGCCCCAAACTGTACAGGACTCAAAATGTCCATCAGCAGTAGAATGGATAAATAAAGTGGCATGGTCATACAGTGGGATATGATATGTAATGGAAATGAATGAATGGTCACCAAGTGGAATGGCTCTAACAAACCTAAGTATAATGTGAAAGAAGTCAGACACAAAGGGAAATATTCTGTATAATTCCATTTATATCAGGTTTAAAAACCAGGCAAAACTAAAAGATAATGTTTAAGGATATAGGCTTAGGTGATAACACTACAAAGAAAAATTTAAAAAAGTAATTACCATATTGTCAGGATGGTTGTTATCTTTGGCAAGAGACAGCCTATTATTGAGAGGGTACGTGAGGGGTATTTTTGCGGTGCAGGAAATGTTTTATTTCTTTACCCTCGTGGTGGTCTCTGTGATGAATACTTGAGCTGCACTCTTTGATTTCTTGCGTGTTTCTGTATGTTATAATCCACGGTTAAAAACAAGGTAATGGGGCAAATAAACCAAACAATGACCTAGTATCATGCTGACAACAGACAGATACTGGTCCTAAATTTTTAACTGAGACTTTCTATGGTAGGTTCACTCCCTGTTTATAGCCTAAATAATGAATTCACAGGGCTGTAGTGATAAAATGTCAAAATGAGGAAAGGGAAATTTGTCCTACTTTTTGATGCCTCTTCAACTTTGGCCAATTTCCAGTTCCACAGAGATCTGAGAGTTTTATAGGCATTTGCCATTACAGGTCAGTTTTGATTTAAAGATCTGACTTGAGGGAAGATCTTGAAAAACAAACACTTGTGCAAGAGCCAAGCTTTATGTATTTGCAGAACAGGGTTAGGATTGGTATTACTTGTAGCTGCCACAAACGAAAGGAAATCAGAGCAGACATTTTCAAACGATGGTCTCTGAAATATTCATTATGTTCAGTCCTCAGAGATATCTGCAAGGATTCTTTCAAGTTATTGTGGCCAAAATGCAAGGTGGATTTTCTTCCTTTGTGTCCATATAACACAAAACAGGTCCGATGTTCTAGTGTCTAATTTCCAAACTACTGCATTTTTTTCAATACATATAACCTGTATCATTTAGGTGCTGATAATTGTGATGGAAATAAAAGTTTTTACAGAAACAGTACGGTTCATGAGGCTTGTATCCTAGTAATGAGAGCCAGTTATCCTACTGGAGAGTGACATCAGGTGGTCTTGGCATATCTAAATTGCTACCATAAATCCTATACTCAATATATTTAACTTAACATTGATAATAGCAGGTTGGTCCTGCTGACACGTTACTCATCATCTCAGACCTTAGAAATGCAAGTGTTCTGTACAGCTTTCACACAATACACTTTTGTTGTCCATCTACCTTGTGGAGTTGAATATATCGGCTCTAGAAAATTCAGCCTCTCTGAACTTAGTGCATATGAGAAGAGAAACACAGACACACACACCGTGACCATGGATTGAAGGTCTCCCCTGTGCCAAGGACCATGGTCTGCTGCACACTTTACATACACAGCTCTGATTCTCCAAATGACTTTGCAAGATGGCCATTGTTGTTTCTCCTTTTAGAGAAAAGGAAGCTGAAGCTCCGAGGGATTAAGTTATGTCCCTGTGGCAATCAAAAGGCAGTTTTACCCTAGTGCTCTCAGGTATATGACGAATACCTCTTTTTTGTTTTTTTGTTTTTGTTTTGGCTTGTACCACTTGGACTAAGCTGCATGTTTGCTTTGAACGACCTAGTCTATTTGTGTAGAAATGATAGGATGTTTACTCTCCTAGATGAAAGTAAAGGGTAAATCCACACTACCACAAAATGGGGGAATGATCTGTCCACAACATGCACAGAAAATAAATGTCTCCCAGGCAAGAGTCAAATAGTTCTGTGAATGGATGAGGCAGGGCCCGCTTTCCAGTGGTATTTTCCTTTGAAATGCCTGCATGGGAGGACTTCAGAGGGCTGAGTGCAGGAGCTCTGTGAGGGTGACCGAAATGCAGTGTGTGTGTGTGTGTGCCAAGCTCCTACCTTCTGATTGATTTTCATGGTCTCTTCGGTGTGGTAGAGAAGGAGCTTTTCACCAGAAGAAGTCAGGTTAACGTACACCTGGAGGCAGGGGTACTGAGAGAGTTTCCAGCAGTCTGGACCACAGCTGAAGGAGCAGTTAAATGTTTCTGTGATGGACGCATTCACCAAGGTGCATTGAGACTCCTCAGTCCACACGCTACAGAGAGAGGGGAGAATAAACACAGGCCCAGACACTAAGGGCGAGGAAGGCATAATCAGAGGGGATCATCTGTTAGCTCCTTAACCTGAAGAATCCAAATCTATCGTACAATCTATTTGTTATAGTTTATGCCTTTGAATTGAGCAGCTTTAGGCAAGGTACAATATAAAGATGGATAAACTGCCTGGCACCTGAAAACTTCCAGTGACTTCTATCAGATGTACTATAATATCCAATGCTTGATTTAAGTTAGATTTTTACTTTTTTATCAAATTCGCTGGTAAGCATAAGGCATCTTTTATATCACACTTGTAGTCACCCTGCATTCCTATCTTGTCAGCCGTCACACCCCAGTCCTCACCTCTGCAGTGTCTGCCTAGTTTGTAGGTAGCAGAGGTGTAAGAGAGAAGCGGAGGGAAGATGGCAGAGGGTGGGCGGACTTGACATCTAACTTGATAGATACGAGGTCAGTGATACATTTCTTTGTATGGTCTTTCTAATAAGGGAGAAAAGATAACTCCACCCTTTCATTGTACCAAAACCGATCACTTGTAGCATCTGTCTTCACCCTAACTGGTGTTTTGTATACATTTCCAAAACTTTATAGGTTGGGTATTGAATTTTTTTAAGGTGAGTTTACTGAGAGTCAGAGAAATCAGGAAACATTCAAGGGCACACAGCTAGTAAAGTGATGGAAATGGCGATTCTACCCAGTCCGGCATTTCTCTAAGGCCCAGGCTTATTCCGTGGTACTGCGCTGACACCCTTTGAACACAGTGGAAGAGAGGCCCTTCCATGGAGATAATGGGTTCATGTCAGTGCCCTGGGAACCTCTATTAGAAAGATCAAAAAAGAAAAAGTAAACAAACCTCCAGCTGCCCATTGGCCAGTTTTCCTTCTAAAATACATGTAATTTTATGATCAAGGGTAACATTTGTGATTAAGAAGAGACACACAAGCAATCAAAGTTTTGCCTCTGGGTATAAGCTGATTACCATTGTGATTGGAAAACAGCACATTTTCTTCACAGATGAATACTCTTTCTTTTTGCTGGACATGTGTTGACTTCCCTTTTCATGTCCAGCTTTATGCTGGAGGCAGGTTACTGGCCCTGACCCCCTCTGGCGTGGCAAATTGTATTTTCCTAGGATATGGATGGTCAGATTTTGCTTATACAAAGGGGAAAAAAAAGTCTTAGATGGTTCTAAGCACAGATGTGAAGATCTGAAAGCGGTTTTGGAAACAGTGAACACTCAGGCCTGAGGCATCAGCGCTTTCATTGAGAAGGAGCACAGCTGAAGGCATCAGAGACACAGAGCAGAGCAGCCACAAATGGGAAAGATGATGCCTTAATTTTAGCAAATTACTGTCTTTCAGCTAGATTTTGCTTCTAAAATGAAAGTATTAATTTAGGTGGATAAATGAATGCCACAAAATGGTTTGATTCTCTTTCAGATCGAAATCTCAATTTTTCATTTGAAAGGGCCTCATTCCTTTGAGCCAAACCACAGTGAGACTTTCCCCATTAGTTACGGCAATGCTGGTCTCCCCTGTGCTCAAAGTGTCCAATGTATGGACAACAGTTAGCTAGAGAGGCTGTGGGGATTTATCATGTGGCTTACTCAGGGGGAATACACTTGCTGTCTCAGTATTTAATTGCCTCCCTATCTATTCAGTAAACCTAGGGCAAATATTAAAATGAAAGGAGTTCAAAATCTGCTACTGTTAAAAGTTGATGCATAGCAGTATTTCTCAGCCTTGACAGCACGTTAGGATTGCCTGGGGGAACTTTGAAAGTTGTTGGTGACTGGGTCCTACTATATGCCATTAAATCTGACCTTCTGGGAGGATGGGGGAGGGGTGACTGAGCATCAGTATTTTTTAAAGTTTCTCAGGAGGTTTAAATGTGCAGTTGAGAACCACTGACATGTGGGGTGATGAAGAGGGGTGTGGGCTGGAAAAGAATGATGGTGGAGAACAGAGGTGTGAAGAGGCAAGAATAGGGACTCTGGGATTAGTGGGATGGGGGTTTGAATCTTACCTCTGCCATATGCTAGAGTTGTGTGATATCAGGAAAATTAGATTTATCTTGAGCCTCAGTTTTGCCATTCTTATAAGGAGCATATTTGTATCATACTGCCTTTATAACATACGTGTGAGCGTTAAGCAAGTCAAGTATGGGAAGGGAAGTTCCTGCACATAGTAGGTAGTACTATTTTTATCATTATTATCCGGTAGCATTATTAAAAATATTACATGCCAGTCACTGCTAATAGTTATTATTGGGAAAGGAGGTGAGGAAGAGGACTTTAGGGTTGATAAGCTATGGGAGAGGAAGGAGGAGAAGACGAACGACCGTGTCCCAACCACCCAATGGCATTACCTCTGCATGTATGAGCGCAGGAGTGTGATTCCCAGCAGAAAGTACATCATGATGGAGCAGACCATCATGGCCAGTCCCAGGAGAATGGCCCGGTCCTCTCCTGCTTTCAGTGCTGTGACAGTTTTCCTTTTGTCCAGGAGGTCGTGGTCCCTGATTTTTTGGTAAATATTTCTGAGGTTGAAAATAATACAGTCTTACATGAAGTTCACAGTTAATCAGCACACTCCTAGAGAGTGGGTAAGTTTCTGCCCATGCTTTCCTTACTTTTCAGAGGAGCCCTCTAAACCTACCTGAATGCAATTGGATCCCACCATGTGACAACTATCTCCCAACACACACATGCACCAACCTTGAGCCGAAACAAGTCCCCCTTCTTTCCTTGGGGCCCATGTCTGGTTGTAAGCACCTTTTTCCTCCTCTTAAATCTGAAGAAAGAAAGCACTTCCTTCAACTCTTAAAAGAATGCTTTTGGATTTGCCATTTAACCTCCAGCTGATCATTATTGATCGTTTTAAACTCTCTGAATACCTAATGGAGCATTAATTCAAATAAATGGCAGTATACCTCAGAAATCTATCAACTTAATACCTTATTTCCCTTCAGTAGTAATAGACAAAAATTATTTTGGTTAACATTTTTCTCAAGTTTAGGGTAGCTTAGGGCGCTGTTGGCTTGAGATTTATAAGCAGTATGAAAATGTGGAGTCGTGACCCAGTCTTTTTTCTCATAGATGTAAACACTTGAGTGAGTTTTGAAAAATGTCAGTCAAGGGCCAGACTGCATAACTTTGACTACTTTTATTAGTATTTTTAAAAAATTTTTACAGCAGAAACATAGAGTAAGAAGGGACATGAGACTGGACCAAACTGGCTCCTGTGTTCAAAATCTGATTTCCCTGCTGACTACCTGTGTGATCAATGCAAGTTCCTCATCCTTTCTGATTCCCAGTTTCCTGCATAGTGGGAATAATGTTTAACTGCATTGTAATGTTTAAATGAGATGACATAAGTAAATCATCCAAGAGAATGACTGACGTGAAGCATTTAACAAGTGCTCCCACTGGAAAATGGGGTAGGGAGCTATAGTTCCGTGACAGGTGCATCGAAGTATCCTAAAATTGCTACAATCTTCCAAGGAATTTCTAAAGGACAGAATGGCAGGGAAATGAATAATGTAGAAAGCTTATGAGCAGAAGACTGGATTTGAAAGAAGATCTGGAAGAGAAGACAAAAAACAAGAAATTGCTGGGCTGCTGGATGCTTGGAGAGATATGTGAGAAGTGTAGGATTTGGTAAAGCAGGTGACTGGGGAAGGAGCAGCTCAGGACTTCCTTTAGTTTCTATTCTGAGAAGCAAGTTTTGGATTGCAGGGGTCCAGGAGTAGGGGTATTGTTGTTGGCCTTTAGGGTCTTTCAAATAGAAAGCTGAAAATGGAGAAGGAAACTCTTAGAGCTTTTTTTTTTTTTTTTTTTTTTTTTTTTTTTAGCTTCAGGCAAAAAAGCCAATATACACAAGAATAACTTCAGATTTTCCTTAAAAATTTTTATCACTAGTTATTCTTGTTGCTTGGAAAAGAAACCAGAGTGAAATCCAGAATGGAACTTTGCAGGGCAAGGAAGAGATGCCTGTTACTTGTACAATTGTGTATATATTCAGGGCTTCTATTTAGGTTTGTGCTCCAGGATGGCCTTACTGATATTGATGGCTGGCATCCTTTTTGGTTGGCTAGTTCATTCTGGACTGGTTGTTAGATATTTTGATTCTCTGTGGAAGTGTGAAAACGTGTATTAGTTTAATATATTTCCAGAAGGTTTTAGGGTAGAGTATTTATTAATTTAGTTATTGGAGTATGAAATTAACCAATTAGCTTATTATTATTTAAAGTTCTTTTCATGAAGTAGTTTATACAAATCTTAATCTTTCCTTAAAGAGTGGGCCCATTGTAGTAGGAGAATCATAGCTAAATAGAAGCCATATTTCTGTGGTCTTGTCCTTCTTGGCTCCCCTCCACCCTCCCTCACTCTGGGCTGCTCATTATCATCATTGCCAGAAGCCCTGAGAGTTCATATCTTTCATTATTCTCCAGTTCCCAAGTCTAGTGCCCCCAGACTAGCTGCTGTTTCTCCATTTGTTTCTCCATTTGTTTCCTGTTTTTTCCTGTTTCTCCATTTGTTTCCTTTTTCTCCATTTGCTGTTTCTCCAAAAGTTTCTCCATTTGTTTCCTGAGATTTCCTTTGGAAAATATAAGATTTATATAAAAGCTCTTTAAACTTGACTCTTTATTAACTTGATTAAAAAAAAAATCTTTTCCCATTAGCAGCTAAAGCCAATAGTAAGCAGGAAGAAACTGAGTGGCTTCAAAGACCTGTTGTAGAAGCACGTGGGTGGCTCAGTTGGTTAAGCATCTGACTCTTGATTTTGGCTCAGGTCATGATCTCACAGTTTGTGAGTTCGAGCCCCGCATCAGGCTCTGTGGTGCTGGCACCAAAACTGCTTGGGATTCTCTCTCTGCCCCTCCCCTGCTTGTGCTCTCTCTCTCTCTCTCTCTCTCAAAATAAATAAATAAACTTAAAAAATAGACCTGTTGTAAAAGTAATGTGATGTTACTAGGCTATTATTTATCAAAATGTATTTAATTCTGATGGCTGCCTTTACAATTTGCATTTCCTGCAGAGGGAAGCCAGCAAAGAGAAAGCAGTAGTCTGACGGTTCCAGAGGATTAGGCTGTTACTCCACATCACTTATGTCAGCCCATATCTGTGAAAGATGCAGTGTAATCAGTCAGTTATGTCACCAGAACAAGAAGCATATAAAAGTGATTCAAATGAGTAATTTAAAAACAAATCACAGTTTGGAAATGGGTGACAAATGATCTTCATATGCTTTGGAATTTCTAAAGATGGAAAATGGTTGGTTTCCACACAGGCCAAAGGTATTTGGGAAATTAGGATATTACTCAGTCAAAAGAAAGTGGATGAGTCGAGTGGGACATACTCATGAAATTTATCAGTAAATTATTATTGAATTCATGGATAAATTAAGGAATGAACAATTTGGAAAAACAAGGAATTCAGTTTAAGTCCACAAATTTATCTCAAGTGCTGGAAGTCTCTATTTCCTGGGGATATGGCCCCTGCCCAAGAAAGGCATGAAAATAAATATCAACAAATAGTGAATTCAATGATGGAGCGATTCACAGAGTGAGTACAGAAGGGAAGTAAGTTCTCTAGCCTGGAGGGAGCAGGACAGGAAGCAATAGGCGTTAAGGTTAGGGAAGGCTTCCTGGAGGTAATGTCTTAAGCAGAATCTTCAAGATTGAATCAGAGTTAACCAAATAAGACAGGGACTCTAGGGTATTTCAAACAGAAGGAATCACATGAAGGAAGGGATGAAGATTTGGAACTGCAAGGCGACTGTCAAAAACTACAAGCATTTTACTATTACATGAATGTGGGACAGGGGATATGGGGCAGGTGAGTTTGGAAAGGCACTAGGTCATGAAGTGTTTTGTAAATCCTTCTAAAGATCTTGGCCTTTGTCCTGTAGTTAACGGGAAGCAGTCAAAGAGTGACATAATCAAAATTGAGTTTCAGAATGATCACTTTGGCTACAGTGTGGAGATTAGATTAGAAATAGAACAAAACAAATCAGAAAGAATTAGGAAATTGTTACTGTAGTGTTGGCAAAGGGTGATAAGGCCTGGATATAGGATTGAAGTAGGATAGATGGAGAGAAAACGATGTATGGAGAAATATGTAGAGGTAAAACTTTAGGGTTTGATGATTGATAGAATGTAGAGGATGATGAGGAAGTCAGAGGAAGGATGTAGATTAGATTTAGGCCCAAGTACTTGGCTTGGATCACTGGGGATTGGTACAACGTGTTAAAACTGGGATTCTTCTGTTCTTACTCTTCAGGGTCCCAAAAAAGGGACTTTTGCTGCCTTGGCTAAGAAGGGAGAGGCTGAGGGTGCATCACAGATTCTCCCACAAGCATAGTGTCCTGAGCTCAGGTGAGGAGTGACTAATCTGACTGATGAGATGGACCAGAGCATGACAGTCATGGGCCAGGTCTATCTTTTGGGTGACTTTGAATGTCATTGTTCATGTATGGCACAATTTTTTAAAAATCCTTTTGGACTTGTCTGTGTTCAGGCCTGGGGTGCCTTGACTTTCCTATCTCTAGGTAGTAAGCCCCAGTGGGGGAGGGCAGTATCCATAGCCAAAACCAAGTGGTCAGTTAGGTGGGCTCTTTCATGCCAAGCTGTCTTCAGTGCTATGTTTCTGGCTTCATACCAGGAAAGCTTGTACTTTGGAAGTTACTGTGCCAGCACTAACAGAGCTGGTATTTCATCTCCCTTTGGTTCTTTGCATTTATTCTCTATGAATCTACCTGAAAGGGGGCAGAGGAGAAATAAGGGAATGAAGGCCAGTACAGTTCAATGAAGTACAGTCTTGGGAGGAAGAATCAGTATGGAGCAGGACTACAAATTCAGTTTTGAACATGTGCGATGTCCAACAACAGTAGGTATAGAGCAGGAACTTGGATTTCTTAAAAAAAATTTTTTTTTTAATGTTTAATTTTGAGAGAGAGAGTGAGGGAGCAAGTGCATTAGTGGAGGTGGGGCAGAGAGAGAGGGAGAGAGAGAGAAGCCCAAGCAGGCCCCACACTGTCAGTGCAGAGCCTGATGTGGGGCTTGAAACTACAAACCATGAGATCATGACCTAAGCCAAAATGAAGAGTTGGATACTTAACCAACTGAGCCATCCAGGTGCTCCAGGAATTTGGATTTCTAAGCTTGGTGCAGATCTAGCCTTGGTGTGTTCTGGAAAAGCAGTACATTTGAGCTCTGTTGAGGCAGTCGTGGCTTCAGGATGAACTATGAATCAATATAGTGGATATAAGTCAACATTTATAGATGTTGACAGAATAAGTAGTAGATAATGTATAGTCTTTACTACGTGTGCAGGGGGCATTCTGTCCAAATCTTTTTGGTGAATGGGCATTATTAATAAAGGTACAAGGCAAATCCAAGTACAATAAAAGTCTCACAATAAATCTACAAGGCAAATCCAAGTATGATAAAATATCTTGCGTAAAAAAGGATTTTCAATTATCTAATAAAGCTTCCTTCACCCCCCCCCCCCCAAACAGTAGTCAGCACAATATAATTTTATTTCAAACTCCATATTTGGATAGTTTCTTAAAGTTTGATATTAGGACTGAGGCTATAGTTCATAAGCAAATTATTTACAAGACTATCTATATGCAAACATGGATATAAAGAGTAAAATGTGTAAGATTTTTCTCCCTAGCCTTCCCTATTTAAATTCAGATTCTCCTGATAGTTAGCTTGCCAGGAGAAAATATTCAGGTTAAGGCAGGGTAAAGATTATTTATTAATTCATTTGTTTGTCAATATTTTTAAGTCCTCATCGGATGAAATATATGGTGCCGAGTTCTGGGGATACAAAGTGAGTAAGGCATGTCCTGTGGGGCTGGGTAAGAGACCACTGAAATTGATTTGAGAAGAATACAGAAGAGAAGCAAGTCAGTGTGGTGCAGCCATTTGCCAAAGGATCAGTTAGTGAACAGCTCATTCACCAAGAGCCAATCTACTGAAGGATCAGTTTGCTAAATGGATAGTTTGCCTACTTTATCACATTTACACACTTAACAAAGACTTTTTAAAGGAGTATTATCTTAAGTATGGTAAATGAATACGGATACCTTTTTGTTATGGATATTTTAAGAACACATTCAATCAAAAAGTAAATTCTTCTTGTGAATATATTCTTTTTAGCAGCTTTGTAAGATCTCTTTGATTTTTTTTAAAGCTAAGCTTCCTAGGGAGACTGAGTCTTTTTATAAATATATTCTTATGAATATATTCATAGATATATCTTTCTTGACTACGTGTGTGAATATATTCTTCTAATAGATATAACAAAAATTGGCATTTGATTTGGAAGAATCTCAGTTTATATTAATTTTTTCAAAACCTTTTTAGAGTCATTGCCATTTTGCTAACATTTTAGCATCATTGGTATTCTTATGACAAATTTCATATTGACTACTTTGATTTGTTAACTTTATCAATTAACCAAATTTCTTTTAACTATTTATAAGGTTATGGTAGTTAATTTTGGACAGGAATTTTAACAGCTTTTTGAAGATTTTTTGAAGTTTCATTTGAAAAGTTTTTATTTTGTCCTTATGACATCATCTTCCAAAATGTTTAATTTGTCTCTGCTCTGGTCCTGTTATTGCAACGGGAGGCATCTGGGTAAAAATGGTGGACCCTCTGCTGGGGGAAAATTGAAGAGGAGAAATCAGCATATGGCACAGATTGGCAGTCTGCTAACCTGTAGAACTATGTAGGATTACATTGAGCATACTAAGTTTTTGGTACGTAGCTAAATTTGAGAAACTCATCAAAATGATTGGCAAATTTTTTTTGGGGGGGTGGTGAGTAATGGTTTCAGGCAAATTGGCTATCACTGTGTTGGGTATTGCTTGAGCTGGGCATTCAGCAGATTGACGGTAGATAAATGATACTGGGGCTATTATTTATAAGCAGGAAGGTGGTGTAGAAGTGTGCCAGTTGAAGGCCATAACTTGATTTCATTGGCTATGGTTAAGGGTCCTATAGCAGACTGAACTGAGTCTCTGATGAGCAAACAATTTAGAAAGAGAAGAGTATCTAGCAGAATGTGACAGAATAGGAGTAGCTGAGAATAGTTGGATTCTAGGATCTGGTGGGTGGGGGATTGCAGGCAGCAAGCTGGTTAGGTAGGCAGGGGCTGTAGGCAAAGGATCTTGTGTGTTTTCTTAAGTCAGAAGAACCATTAAAAGAATTTAAAGAATGAAATGATATAATCTCATTTGTACTTTAGGAAGATCACTCAAGTTAGTGTGGTTGATTATTTAGAAAAGTTTAAGTCTGGAGGTGGAGGCTGATTCTGGAACTCTCCCAATGTTTCAGGGGTTAGGTAAAGAGGAACTGGAAAAAAAAAAAAAAAGCAGTGGCAGAGGAGATGAAAATTTAGATCTGAGCATCATTGGTTTCCAGAACAAGTAACACCATGGATTTTAATGAGATTTTCTCATCAGAGAAACAAAAGACAGTGAGGGTGCTGGATGGAACAGAGAGGGCAAGAAGACAGATCTGCAAAGGGTACGGAATGTGTGAAAGGTGAGGGGGCCTGGAGGGTGTGGGAAAGATATGAATAAAAGTAAACAATTATGTATATCTGAAATTACTTGGGGGGGATACTTAAGAAACTCATACATAATACTTAACATACTGAATATTTATGTTTATGTCTTTCTGGTCTAATGAATACTGAGCTGCTTAACAGTGAGAGCCAGACCACATTCATCTTTGTAGGCTCAGTCTCTTGGATTTATTAGGGTCACAAAATATATTCCTTTTATGTGGGCTAGATATGGCTACGATATGCTTAGATTGTGAGGTAGCCAGCATTAGGAAGCTAAATGACCAATGGAAACCAACTAAATTAGGGAAACATGGCTACAGCAGGCTCCTGTCTTCCTTTTTCTGTCAGTGTCCATTGGACTCTACCACCAACAAATTTAGTATTACTTCCAGAAAGACTTCAAACTTTTGAGACACTAAGAGCTCTCATTTCCAGACTTCAAGGAAAAGAGTCTTCTGTTACATCCTTTCGGGGATGAACCTATGGGGCAGTGGATGGCTGAGGGTCAGGTGAGCTGAAATGAGCAGAGTTGCTATATATTTCTGTTCCAGGAACACAAAAACTGTTATCTCATATGGCAGAGCTGGGAGTGGCATTGATTAAAACAGTCATTGAGGTGGATGAAGCTAGAATGCATTATGCTAAGTGAAATAAGTCAATCAGAGAAAGCCAAATGCCATACGATTTCACTCATATGTAGAATTTAAGAAACAAAACAGATGAACATATGGGAAGGGGGGGAGAGAAAGGAGGGGAATAAACCACAAGAGGCTCTTAATGATAGAGAACAAACTATGTGTCGACAGAGGGAGGTGGGTGGGAGGTGAGCTAGACAGGTGATGGGTACTAAGAAGGGCACTTGTGATGAGCACTGGGTATTGTATATAAGTGATGAATCACTGAATTCTACTCCTGAAACCAATATTTCACTGTATGTTAACTCACTAAAATTTAAATTAAAAAAAGAAAAAAGAAATAAACTTTCAAGGAAAACAGAACAAAACAAAAAAAACCAGCCATTTTTCTGCCTTTTGTCCATCAAAGCCTTCCATGTTTTTGAGATGTGCTTCTTCATATGTATATCCTCTTTTTCTATTACTTCCACACTTCATGTTTTCTTTTCCTTGAGCTAATAGGTGTGTGTGTGTGTGTGTGTGTGTGTGTGTGTGTGTGCACATATAAATTTAATTATTCTGTTTCCAATCTTTTAAAGTACATTCCATTGGGAGAAATGTGCTTTGAGTTTGGGAACAAATGGTAGTCACATTTAATATAGTCATTAACAAGAGACGTTTTGTCCATGAGCCTACTGTTATTGTAAACTTATTAATCCACAGGACTTGCCAGGAAGTCTTGAAATATTATTTTATGAGTAATAGACAAAGGATGAAAGCAAAATGATGGAGATAAAAGTAGGAGTTATTTCTTTTTAGTCCTGCCTTTAACTTACCAGATCACACAATTTCCCAGTGGTATCTTAATTTTTAATTCTTAATTTTTAATCATATTGTAGCCACTTAATTTTATTTTTTACCTGATCTATTAGCATATTGGAATTGATTAAAAACTCATTAGTGAAAAATAGAAGGAAAGAAAATTATGTGAATCATTCAGCTAAGGTAGGGTAACTTGATAACCTAAAGAGTCTTTGAGAAGTACTGCTTTTTACATTGACTACAGTATTTGGCACTAGTGCAATAATGGTAAAAATAAGTAACAAATAACTAGAATGACTCTATACCTGGAGATAAAAATAGAGTTACAAAGAACTCATGGGTCGTAGAATAAAACATGATAAAGTAGGACATATTTAGGACTGAATAATAACAAAACACTAAAGAGCAACTAATGGGTTGTGACTAAAGCAATACATACATTAAATACATTAAATGTAAATACATACATTAAATAAGCAATACATTAAATGCTTGTATTAGGTAAGAAAGGAGCCTAAAAATTAATGTGGTAGACATCTAACTTAGGGAGTTATTAAAAGATTAAGAAAATATATTAAAAGAAAATGCAAGAAGGAAATAATAAATAATAGAAGATAAATTATATTAAAGGATCAATGAATTCAAAATTAATTTTTTGAAAAGACTAATGAAATATACAACCTCTGACAAGACTGATCAAGAATAAAATAGAGAAGGGCCAAATAAATATTAAGAATTAAAAAACCATAAATACAGATACAACATGGATTAGAAAGATAATAGAGGATATTTAAAGCAACTTTATAGCAAGACATTTGAAAACTCTGAAATACATAATTTACTGAAATATACAGTAAATTCTTTTAAATATAGAACTTACTGAAATGGATTCAGAAATAACTAGAAAATCTGAATAGTTCTAAATCATTAAAAAATTGAATCATGAAATTTAAATATCCTCATAATGGAAATCATTCTGGAGTATAGAAAAAGATGGAATGCTATCCAACCTATTTATGAGGTTAGTAAATTTTGATGCCAAAAGCAAATCGTACAACACAAAGAGGAGAGTAATGGACCAATTTCATTCATAAACATAAATGCAAACATTTAAAAAACAAGTTAGCTCCCTAAATCTAGCAATATATAAAAGTGAAAACACATCATTCTCAATTTGGGGTTATCCCAGGAATATGATGTTGGTCATCATTTGATTATCAATGTAATGTATAAACATATTAAAGGGTTACCATTATATGAAGAGAAACATATTTGATAATAATTAACATCCATTCATGATAAAAACTTTTACAAAATTAGAAATAAAAATATTTTTTAAATGTTTATTTATTTTTGAGAGAGTGCAAGTGAGGGAGGGGCCAAGGGGGGTAGGTATGGAGGACCCGAAGCAGGCTCTGCGCTGACAGCAGTGAGCAGGGTGTGGGGCTTGAACTCACAAACTGCAGGATCATGACCTAAACTGAAGTTGGATGCTCAACTGACTGAACCACCCAGGTGCCCCAGAAATAGAAACATTCTTAATATGATGAAATAGAGGAAATATAGTAAACCTGATACTTAGTGGTGAAATGTTTATGAGCAGGAACAAAGCAAAGATATTCACTATTATCTGTTTTATTTGTGGTTTACTGGCTGTATAATATGGCAAGAAAAAAAAATGAATTTTATATTTATTGAAAAAAAAGAAGCAAAAATGTATTATTCACTAATGATATGATTGTGAAGAAAATGCAAAAGAATCTATGGATAAATTATTAAAATTAATTAGAAAATTAGTATAGTTGAAAAAGTCGATATATTTGCTTTTCCACATGCCTGTAAAAGCAGAAAATATAATTTATATTTATTCATTTTGTTTTTGAAAATATAATTTAAACATTAAAAAATCAAAACACTTGGGAATAAATCTAATGAGCTATGTGCAAGTTCTCTTTGGAGTATCTATGAAGTTTTATTGGGAAATATTAGGGAAGACAAATCAGTGTAGAGATTAATCATATTCAGTGAAAGACTTGATGACATAAAGTTGCAAATTTGCCATAAATTAATTAATGGATTTCATAAAATTCCAATAAAATTTCAAGAACTTCAATAAAAATTTCAAGTGGGGTAGGTATGACTTGACAAGCTGATTCTAAAATTTATATGGAAGTACAAACATCTAGGGATAGCAAATCCACTTCTGATTATAAAAGAACAAGGTGGGCAACTTGTCCTGTCAGATACCAAGATTTTTACAATGCAAAAGTTTGTAAGCTCAAGGGTGGTATCTGTTTGAGGTAGACAGAGTTGACCAGTGAAACAAAATGGAGATCCAAGAACATATCCACGCATGTGTGGAAACCTGATATATGATACATGTGTGCTTTTAGATCACTGGGAAAAGGATATTCTATCTAAGAAAAGGTGCTGGGCCATTTGGTTATCCATAAAGAAAAAAAATTGGATGCCTACTTCACAAAACACAAAAGTCAACTTCAGATGATTGAAGACTTAATTGTCAAAGGCACACCTACAAAATATTAAGGAAACTGAACTTGGAGTAGGAAGGGATTTTAAAATGTTCAAAAAAATGCTAACACATTAAAATAAGAACATATATTTATGAGAAGACATCATAAACAGGGTGAGGACAAACTGGGAGAAGCTATTTGCACACAATAAACAGCCAAAGGGTTAATGTAAATTTTTACAAAGAATTCCTGCAAGTCAATAAAAAGACAATCCAGTAGAAAACTTGACTTCGTATTTGAACAGGCACTTCACAGAAAAGAACAAAGGAAACAGGCTCAATCTTATTAGTAATCCGAGAAATGGGAATCGAAGTCATAGTGCCCTCTGGATTGGTGAAAATTAAAAATCTCAAAACCTGGGGCATGTGGGTGGTTCAGTCAATTAAGCATCGGACTTGATTTTGGCTCAAGTCATGAGCTCACAATTCATTGAGCTTGGGCTCTGTGCTGACAGTGCAAAGCCTGCTTGGGATTCTCTCTCTCCTTCTCTCTCTGTCCCTCCCCTGCTCATGCTCTCTCTCTGTCTCTCAAAATAAGTAAATAAACTTAAAAACAAAGTCTGAAAACCCTATGTAAGGTTGTAGAGCAATGAAATGACATTAATGGCTGCTGTGGAAAGCAATGGCATTACCTGGTAGAGTAGAAGCTGTACATACTTTTGAACTAAATATACCCATTAGGTACATATCCTAAGAAATATTTGTACAAAGTGTACAAGAAGACATGGACAAGAGGGATTATAGCAGCATTGTTGGTACAAAAGGAACTAGAAATGATGCAAATGTCTATTAGCAATAGACTGGATGAATAAATGGTAGTATATTCATATCAGAGCAGACTACACAGCAGAGAAAATGAGATGTAGCTACCCACATTGGCACTGATAAATCATAGAAACATAATGTTTGGTGAAAAAAGTTTCAGAATAATTCATAAGGCACGATTCCATTGATATAAAGCCTCCAAACATTCAGAAGTAAACAATATATTGTTTAAAGATTCCAATGTGATAAACTGAAGAAAAAGCAAGGGGATGACAAACAGAACATTCAAGATGGTGGTTATCTCTGGGTAGGGAGGAGGGTGCTATTAGGGAAGCATCCACAAGGGCTTCAAAAATTCTGATTGCTTTATTTTTTAACCTTAATGAAGGGTGCTCAGATGCTTATTATATCATCATCTTTTGTGTGTTAACATGATGAATATTCCTTTATATCAGTTCACTATTTAATAAAAACAACCCAAAGAATATTTGATAAAAGCTTGGCTGTACTGTCCTTAGCCGATAACCTCTCTTTCCTTTAAATTCTGAATTAGTTATTGTTGATGCTGTTTTATTCTGCTGCCTGCAATTTTGGGATTAAACTAAGCTCACCTAACCAAGAAGTTTGTTCAGAGATGAAAAAGTTTTCCTTCATAGTGCTGGTGCGTGGAATGGGGGATAAGGATAGAAACCAGTATTTTGCATAGAGCAGATGATCAGAACAAGGACTGGCTTTGATTTAAACAGATGGGAAAAAAATGCAAAATTGACTTTAACTTCCCTTGAGCCATAAGACATTTGGTTTCAGGATTTGGGGTGGACTTTTCCTTCTCTTTGGTTGCTCTGCCTGTCTGTAAGCTATTTCCTGATGTTCCACCTCTTGAGGAATCCCAGGGAAGCCAGTGTCCTAACAAGTTTGGCTGTGGTCTCTCGAAGAGGGCGCACGGAGTGGAGCTGAGGAGTTTTGGCTGCCTGGCCCCTGGGATCGCTGCAGGAGCCTGGCGCACAAAGGCCAGCTTTGCAGAATAAGAAAGTGGAGGTGGAACCATTGCCAGCAGGGCTGGGCAGTGCTGCCAGACAACCTACTTCATTTATTTCCAAGTAATTAACTTGAGGACCTTAATGATCTAGATTCATTATCAGCCATCATCACCTTCATTACCACCATGATTACTGCCACTAAGAGCATCTTAAGCAGCACAATAGACGCTGTTCCAAATCAGTTTTAAAATCGGAGTCTTGTCCTGCAGGAGTCTGTGAATTAGGCAGTGAAGAGGAAGGTGTGGTCAAGGCAGAGGTACAGACAAATGAACCAACATCAAACTAAGGATACTGGCTTAGTGGCAGATTCCGTTGCTGGGTTCGTTGGCTGTTTTTCCATTTGTCTTTGACTTTCAAGGCTAAAACCGTGCAGATTGATTTCATAGGCCTTGGCATTCCTATCCCATAAATAAAGCTTGCTGAAAATTATTTCTTATAGTCAATAGTTTAATTATTTTAAATCTTATAGTTATTGAAATCATAACTTGAAAATAAAAAAAAATGAAAGTAGTAATTTAAGAGTTTCATATAATTTTAATGGTGTAGAATATGAAGCTAATTATTGGCTCCCTTTAACTGCACAAACATTGCCAACATATCATATCCACATGTTTACTGTCTCCTTTGATATGCGATTTTCAGCTGTGTTTTAATACAGTCTCCCCCGCTGCGGGCTTGGCTGTTCATTGCTGTTCCAAATGTCTCATGTTTGAAAGAGCCGATGGAAGCTCTGGGTGCAGGGGAGAGAATATGACCTTGAGTTCAAATTCTGATTCCATCACTGGCCAGTCGTTGGACCCTTGGAAGTTATTTAAAAATCTCTGAGCCTCAGCTTCCTCATCTGTAAAATGGGCGCAATCATCTCTATCTTATAAATTAAGAGGGCAGTTTATATAAAACATATAGTGCATAGTAATTTCTTCTCTGGTGTTAAACTTTTTGTAAAAATGTTTTATATATATATATATGTATATATATATATATATATATATATATATATATATACACACACACACACACACTTAATTAAATTATTCGATGAGAATAAATAGGAGGTGAAATAAGTCACGCTTCACCTTCTCTGGTGAAGCCTTCAAAATCTCAGACAGGCTGGCCATTGAAAGTCACAATATTGCTCTAGAGCAGCACAATCTCTGCCATTTCTCACTATCACTGTCAGGGAATTTTTTTTTTTTTAAGGAAACGAGATTATATGCAAAATATGCAATTTTCAAATGACACACTGAGTTTTAGTCTTACAGTAAAGATCTTGCTGAAAAATGATTCACTTACTTGGATTGAAAGCAAATGAAAAATAACTTGATTAAGCCCTGAGAAAAAGCATGTGGAAACCTACAGATGAACAAACATAGCGAATTTTCAGTCCATCTTCTTGTGCTGTGTTGAGCACTAGGACTTTGTTCAAACACTAGTTGCCTCTGGGCTGTAATTTTACCTAAACATCATATCATTATTTTCCCCATAATTAAGATAGTATAACATATTACAAAGCATTTAGAAAATGGAGAAGTAAAAAACATGTTTTTCCTTCCAGGCTTTTTCCTGTGTGTGTGTCTGTGTGTGTGTGTGTGTGTGTGTGTAGATACACACACACATAAGGTGGCTGCAATCATAGATTGTATGCAATTTTTCAACTTGATTTTTCAGTTAATATGATGTCAAAGTATTTTTAAGTGCTAAGTGATATATTGCATTTCATGATTTATTTAACAGGTTTTCTGTTGTGAATACTAATGTCGCTTCCAAGTTTTTCACCGTAATATATAGTTACTGCGAAGAACAATTTTGCTTTTGGAATTTTTCAAAGGATTTCCTCTGTAGGGTAATACAGACTTTAAAAGGAAAAATGAAAGTACCAGCTCTCAAAACTGCATTCAAGCCAACCTCCTTCAGGTCCTTCCTGTGTCCAGCACCATTTATCAGGTCTGGTTTCTGTCAGCTTCTGCAGGCAGATGAGCCTTGCTTAAGTTGCAATATGCTGCTGTAGGTAGTTGTGTTTCCAACTCCACCAAACCCAAGTAATAGTATAAGGTCAATGAGGAAAAGAGAGAAGCGGCAGAAAATAAACGGAGAGAAAGCAAATATTTAAAAATGGCCAGAGAATTTTATGAATGGATGTTCTCCCTAGACACAAGTGGGAGAGCTAGACTGAGATGTGTAATTGTCGTTTTGTCTTTTATTAACATTGCCTCTGCCTTTCAATCTTTCTTCTCATTCCTCCACTCCTCCCCTACCCCATGCTACTTCTTCTTCTAAGGACTTTGAGGGCTGCATGGGCTTGTCCATCCTCTTTTCACCCTCTCATAGTTTCTGCTTTCCTTCCTTGCCATGTCTTTGAAAGGCAATTTTTATCACTTTGGTTCAGTATTTATTGAGAATTTACTGTGTGCCAGGAACAGTGGTAGGTGCTGGGGATTCACTGTGAACTACAAAGTCTGTGCTGGTCAAGAGGATCGTGGGAGGCTCTGATTGAATGGATATTCTGAAAGCAGAGCTGGAGCTAGCTAAGTGATGAATAGGTATGTGTGTTCATGGATGAAGGGCATCTATGACAGGGAATAGCCTTTGCAAAGCCATGCAGTGGGAGGGAGCACCGAGAGTGCAAGGCGGTGGGCCAGAGTGTCAGAAACCCTACTCCCTCAATGTAGTGCCCGTTCCTCATTAACACTTGCCAAACATGAGGCTCAGTTGCCTCTTGCTTTCCTACTGGCACTCTGTCTGGGTAGTTGGGTTAAATGATTCTGAAAAGCCCCCGGGAGTCCCCAGTAATTTACCTTTTCTCATCGTGTCTGTAAGATGAAGAGGTCCGGCCACTGGTCCATATAAACATCTTAGAGGATGTTGGTCCAGGGGCTGTTTTCCTTACAGTGGAAGTCCTGGAGGAATGGTGAAAAGACCTAGAAGGGGAACACACTGAAGTTAAATCCATTGCCTTGAGTGTGGGGAACTCTGTATCAGTAGCAACCAATAGCTTCGGTGGATCGACTCTCTTAAATAAGGCCAAGTTTCTGTTGCTATAGGGCAGTGGTTCTCAACCTTGGCTGCATATGACAATTAATTGGGAATCTTTTAAAAACCAGATCCCTTCCTCAGAAATATGCATTCAATTTTTAAAAAGTTTCCTTGTTTCTAATGCACTGCTAGGGTGGAGAGCCACAGCCAAGCCACTGCCGTAGGGAAACCTGGTTAATTGATGTTAGCATCATATTCCTTCTCCACAAATCTAATTTTGGTATGGTTTCACACTCTTTGGTACACTCTATTTTGGTTCAGATTTGGATACTAAAATTCTATTTCTCCTTTCCTATTTAAACTCTTTTCCTTGATGTTGACAGATGTGCATATTGGATGACAAAACATCATCTTTTATTTTTATTTTTTATTTAAAAAAATTTTTAG
Organism: Panthera pardus; assembly: GCF_024362965.1. Classification (NCBI taxonomy): domain Eukaryota; kingdom Metazoa; phylum Chordata; class Mammalia; order Carnivora; family Felidae; genus Panthera; species Panthera pardus. The sequence continues at coordinate 87,160,046 of NW_026526721.1, forward strand.
TGTTTATTTTTGAGAGACAGAGAGAGAGACAGACAAAACACAAGTGGGGGAGGAGCAGAGAGAGAGGGAGACACAGAATCCGAAGCAGGCTCCAGGCTCTGAGCTGACAGCACAGAGCCCCACGTAGGGCTCGAACTCACGGACAGTGAGATCATGACCTGAGCTGAAGTTGGAGGCTCAACTGACTGAGTCACAAGGGGCCCCAAAACATCATCTTTTAAATATGCTCTGCTGTTGCCAAAGCTGTTGGGTGCATTCTGTGGTGTTTGAGTCTCTGAGAAAATCACAGCAGCAGGAGCAGAAGCAGATACTCTCTGGTTCCTAGAGGCTAGGTTTATAGGATCAAGAGTCAGGATGTTAGATGAATGTTGTGTTCTCTTGGTTAGGATTTGGCTTAGGGGTAAGTTTTTTCATCTCTAAGCATAGCACCGAAAGCAGTTAGCTATTATTATTTGTTTTCTGCATAATAGTCACTTTCTAGGGATTTAGAAATATGAAATATAGAAATCTTAATCACATATAAAAGTTAAAATAATATTGAGCAAATAGAACAAAGGAAGGAAGGAAAGTGATTCCTTCATGACGTACAATCACTTATGACTTCATTTTTTTGGTTGAATACTATTTTAATGGGAGGCATGAGACTGGAAATACTAGCTATTATATGATATATTAGCTACTACATGCCAGGCACTTTGCATATATTATTTATTCATATATCTTGAGATGTATATTCATATATCCACCTTGTGCTTATATAATGAAAACTGCAAGGTGGATGGTGCTATTATTTCCAGATTACAAATGATACTTCCAGGAGATTGAAATATTTGCTCAGATTTAGAAAAAGTGAAGCCATGCTTCAAAACCAATGTCTGCTTGCCTCAAATTCTCATGTTCTCTGTAGAAAGACATATTATGATCTCAGCCCAGTGAATCTCAAACTGTAATGTGCTTGTGAATTACCTGGGGGTTTTACAACAATGTGGATTCTGATTTGGTGGGGTCTGGGGTAGGGCCTGAGTTTTTACATTAATAACACAGTCTCAGGTGATGCTGTTGTTGAATGTCTTCAGAAAATACTGAGCAGCAAGGGCTCAGAGCATGTACTTAGAGTCAGTGGTTGGTTAGAGGCCCAATTTTGTCACTATATAACTGTGTGGCCTTAGGAAAGTCACTTAATTTTGCTAGAGCTTGGTTGTTTCTTGTTTTTTTTTTTTTAATTTTCCCAATGTTTATTTATTTTTGAGAGACAGAGAGAGACAGAGCTTGAGTAGGGAGGGGGCAGAGAGAGAGGGAGACACAGAATCCAAAGCAGGCTCCAGACTCCAAGCCACCAGCACAGAGCCTGATGCAGGGCTCAAACCCATGAACCGTGAGATCATGACATGAGCTGAAGTTGGATGCTTAACACACTGAGCCACCCAAGTGTCCCAGGGCTTGATTGTTTTTAATCTGTAACATAGAAAGTTTGAAATAGAGAACCTTTATGATTGCTCTCAGGTCTAACATTTTGTGATTCAGTAAATGGTAGAAGGAATCCAAGCATATTCAAGTCATTGTGTACTGCCTTTCTGGGTCTAGGTCTGGGAATAGATTTCCTTCTGCAACTCTGGGGCCAGCATTCAAGAAGGAACAGGGACCATGGAGATAGCAGGGGTTTGGTAACCAGTATAGATGAAGAAAGGATACACCTGAATGGAAGCCCTTAACAATTTTAGAAAGGCTTAGAAGTTGAATCTGATAGCTATTTTTAAAAAAATGTTTATTTATTTATAAAGTTTTTCTAAATGTTTATTTATTGTTGAGACAGAGTGAGACAGAATGTGATCAGGAGAGGGGCAGACACAGAATCCGAAGCAGGCTCCAGACTCTGAGCTATCAGCACAGAGCCCCTCATAGCTCAAACCCATGAAGTGTGAGATCATGACCTGAGTTGAAGTCAGACACTTAACTGACTGAGCCACCTAGTTGCCCCTATTTATTTTTGAGAGAGAGAGAGAGAGAGAGAGAGAGAGAGAGAGAGAGAGAACGCATGTGGGGGTGAGGAGAGGCAGAGAGAGAGGGAGACAGAGGATCCAATGTAGGCTTTGCGCTGTGAGCAGAGAGCCCTATGCAGGCTCTTGAACTCAAGAACCATGAGATCATGACCTGAGCTAAAGTCGGAAGCTTACCTGACTGAGCCACCCAGGTGCCCCCAAATCTGCTAGGTCTTTAAATGACTTGGATCTGAGATACTGAAAGTTAGTTATGTTCCTTTTTGAAGATCTGTAAAACACATCAAATAGCATGGAGATTAAATCCATTACCAAAGCCAGTCAGCCTTCAGGAGATAAGAATGATTTGAATCTAAGTTGAATGAAATACTCCATAAGAATGTGGACTGGCTTAAACTTCCAGGAAGTTACTTCAGCACTGACTCTAGTAGAATCTTCTGCTCAGCTCAGTCACTCTGGAAGGACTAGGGACGTGGAGTAGACAGAAAACTGGCACACTTTGAGTTAAGGTAAAGCAATAAATTAGTGAGTTCCTGCCCTGTTACTGGTTATTAACCAGCATTTAATAGACACACCATACACATTATGGATGCTTTGAAATCATTCTAAGTGCAAAGAGCTGCAGTGATTTTAATATGCTTAGGATACTTTCAGACTGTGTGTCATTATTCTAGCATGTACCTGGCTCTGTCGTTTTAAGATATGGAAAGTGGGAGACGAAAGATATATTCATTCTAATTAACCATGTAAAGCTTGTTAGAAGGGACTCAGTGACTCCTCAGGTTAGGTCACTGAGTGGAATTGGGGTTTCTCCAGCCCAATGTCCTTTCATAAAGACAAACTGTTATTTAAAGCCTGTTAGGTTTGCTGTTAATTAAACTGAAAAGGAGTAGCTGCTTTCAGGACAACAGTATAAAGGTTCTGTGGAAGTTGAAAAAATTTCCAGGCTTCAAAGAAACTCCCAGGATATGTTAATGGAAGTTGATTTGGAGGCTCTCTGAGCTCAAAGGCAGTCCTCCTGAACTCTTAAATAATTACCTCAACTTCACTCACATTCTAAGACAAGGAACATCTCATTTGAATTGTGATAAGAACAGTGATACAGAGACAGAAAAAAACACTTTATACAATTTTGCGATTTGGAATCCTAGCATGAGCAGAGACCTGTGTTAGTGGTGGCACGGGCTGTGGGCAGGGGGCGGAAGCCTGGATCCAGTTCCATCACAAAGTGACCTAGGACTTGCAGTGAGCCTGGCAGGGCCATGACTCGTGTGACTCCAGATGAATGTGGTCGAAAACCCAGCAACCTAAAAGACCCAATCTCAGCCTTGAATGAAAACAGGGTGTCTGTGAGAATGTGACAATTTCTTTGTCTCAGGAACTTACAAAGGGCCTCTTTCATTGCTCAAGCACACCTTGACTCTGGTTTCTACCTCCTTGACTCTTTTCAAGCTTTCTCTCTGCCTCACTTCCCAGCCTGGTGAAGGAGTTTCTTTGTCTCCAGGGCTGTCTCAGATGTCACCTCTTCTGGGAAGCCTTTCTCTGACCCACGGTAGCAGCTCCCTCAGCTCTGCTCCCAATCCTTGGTACTCCACTTCTGTTAGAGCAAGGCATGGTCTCTCCTGCTTGTATGCAAATCTGCCACCCCTGCTAGGCCACAGGCCCTTCCAGGGCAGGGCTGCATCTTACATACGTTTATGGCACAATGTAGTTCACACAATGACACGCTGCTTATGTTTGCCGCCTGACTGTCCAAGTAGCCATTTGAAAGCATAATTGTTGGTATGACTCTGGCCTCCCGTGTTGTGGCTCAGTGCTGCTGGGTGCAGCTGCAGCTCCTTCCTGACCAACCCTGAGCTCAGCACAAGTTGTCATTCCTTCCCCCACTCACACCTCCTCCTGCTCCTTCTCCTGATTGTCCTGTTCCCTCTGTCTCTTTCACTGACTTGGCCAAAAGTTTCTGTTGCTTGCTGAATTGTCATCCAATAAGGTTTTCTTTAGAAAGGCAGCATGGTCCAAGGAGAGCCAGATGGGGCCTATTTGTCTGTTTGCCTCCTGGCATCACCAGCTACCAACCGTGTGACCTTGGACAAGTCAGTTTAACACCTCGGCGTCTAAATTTCCTCAACTGGAAAAATGGGAGTGGTGACATTTGTTTTTCTGGGTTGCTTGGAAGATTAGTGGAGTGACAGATGCCTAAGGACCTAAAGTGAGATCGAGGCACATACTAAACATCAGTTTCTTTCTTTTTCCCCTTGTTATTAATTTTTATAGCAAATGAACGGGATTTTATCTTTTTGTAAAAAAAAATCCAATTAAGTTGCTTGGTATTTGCACATTTAGACTATTGATTTTTTTTTTTTTTTTCTGATGGGTCAGTGGCACTCAATAGAGGAAAAACAGTTTTCTGAGATACTGAAATCATGAAATCTGAAGTACTTCCTCATTCCCGTTAATTTCTGGTACGTATCCTAAGCTGGGAGAGCAAAAGACAGTGTCCCTGAACCCTGGCCACACACTACAACCACCTGAGGAAATGTCTAACAAACACTGGGTCTTCAGCCTGACCAGTGAGGATCGTTGGGGTGGGGACCTTGCACTGGAATGTTGTATAAAAGCTGCTTCAGGTGATTCTGATGTGCAGCCCAGGTGAGAAACACGGCTGCAAACTCTCAGGTTCTGATTTCATTTAAGTTGAATCCTTTATGGAGACTCGCCCTGTCTCTAGAAGCTTCAGCGGGAGAGTAACATTTCTGAGTACTGTTCTGGGCAGTGGCTTCTCCACTGGAACCAGTGCCGAGGCCTCGGGGTGACAGCTGCAAGGACGAGTAGCATATGAGGCAGGGGAAGAACAAGCGGACGGATGCCGTTTTCTGGTGTCGGTGGCCTTGAGCTACGCATATGGGATACTCTTAACGCACTCTGCTTTATTAAACAGCAAGCAGGAGCCAGCAGAACTATTTAACACATAATTACATGCCTAATGTTGTGTAAAATTGTAACACTAATGACATCACAGCAGCAACTTGAAAGGTCACTCTAAGCACAGAAATTTAGGAATGCTTCTAATCTGAGAGACACTATCTTTGCAGACGGCAAATTATATGTTCTCCATAGGAACCGAGTTGTTTTGGCTTCAGGGCCTTTGGAGGGAGAAGCCAAATGTATGGTGATAATTTTAGACCTAGTGATTTAATGTAGAAAACACTGGTACATCTTAAGAGCCGCTTTAAATGTCTTTGGGATGTTTGTTTCTAAAATAAACTATGACGTCTTGTTTTAATGAGTTCATTTGGGCGTCCATTTGACGACATTTGTTAAGTGCCTGTACGTGCCAGGCACCGTACTGGGTGCTGTGGGTGACAGGCCATCATATTTGCTCCTAAGGAGAGTGTACAGTCTATGGAGGAGTGGAATAACAAATCGACATTTGCACTCTACCAGAACTGCTCTTTCTAAGGGTGCTGTGACTTCCCAGTGGGCATATCTGATAGTTTCTTGTCTCTTCACATCTTATTTAACTTGCTCAGCTTACGGAATTTGACATTAATATCGTTGGTCGTTTCCTACTTCTAAGATGCTTTACAACCTTGACTTACAGGACAAGGCTCTCTTGTTTTTCTTTCTCGCTCTCTAGCTGTTCCTTCCGTTTCTTTGTTGGGTGCCTGATCCTCTCTCTGCCCCCTAAATGTTAGTATCATCTGGGGGACTAGTCAGTACCATTGAAAAGCCTTGTGACCATATCTCCTAACAGGGATGTGAAAGACCTTTCCTCCCCAGTCTGATGCCTGAAAGATGGAGTGAATGGCACTGTTTGCTGCTCAGTTGTAGAGGTAAAGAAGGGTATCACTGAACACTAATGGCCTCTTTGAGAGGAATCAAATAAGGGAAAATGGGTTCTGTGAATTTTTTTTTGCAGACTGCTTTTCAGCAGCCGGGTTGACAATGTTCGGACTCCTGTGGCTGGAGATGGGTGCAGGAGTCACTTGTGACCTGTCACATATGCTGACTGGACTGCTGCTCACGTAATCAGGATGTGTTTGACTTCTGCTTCAGGAGGACACAGCCCGACTTAAATAATGTACCTGTCCGTTAGCCTGCTGGTGACTTGGCTCACTGAGCATAGCATTTCTGAGGCTCTGGGCTTCTAATCTTCACTCTGTGGCCGAAAAGTTGTATGAATGAAGGCAAAACACTCCTTTTATCCTCAATGTTGCCATCTGTGAAAGGATGTGGAACTCAACGCTATTCTTTTAGTGAATTCAGTTCTTAACAAATACTGAAGACGTAGCATGTGACAGGCACTGAGCTGGGTGTTGGGGATATATTGCTGAACACAAAATGCATGGCCCCCCTTTTATGGACCTTACAGTCTAGAGGAGGGGCCAGATCGGCCACACAGGGGTGCATGGGGGTCTTTAAGGTAAGATTGTTATGCATGTGCATATAATGAAGCAAGTTGTACATGACATCTACAGTCACAACAGCTATCAGAAATAATTGTCTCCAGGCTTAGTTGAAAAAGCCTTGAAATTAGTTGCAGGTTGAAATCCCAGCTCTACAACACAGTAATTATATAACCTAAATACATTGTTAAACTTCTCTGAGCCTCATTTTCCTCATCAAGAAAATCGGAGTAATAACAGATATCATAAAGATTCACCATGCAGATAATTTGAAATAATGTATGACATTGAGTAGGCACTCAGTAAATGTTAGTGTTTTTCATTTGGAGGAAATAGAATCTTTTTTTCCAAATTGCCATACGAATATATCAAGTCCTTCTGTTTGAGTCATTTAAAAAAAAAGAGTCTTATGCAGAAATGGAACACATATTTCTACATGGGCTTAATTAGTCCACTATTCCATAATTCATTTCTTAATGAGCTTTTCAAGCAGATAATCACAACTGATGTTCAGTTTGATTCCTTCCATGCTACATATTTAAAACTAGTTTAATTGTTAAACATTCACTCTATTGGGCATCACACATACACAGGTGGTGTGAGAAAACCTGCTCATAACTCACGTGTGCCTCAGATTGGTACAAATGACAGATTTATGCTGAAACCATCCATCTCTTCTTGGTGAATATGGTTTAATTCTTCTATTTCAGTTGAAAATCAAGGACACTAAACTATAATAAGAGTTTTTTTTAATAGAGAAGAGCTAGAAATGCCAATAATAAACATAAAGGTATGAGGTTCTTCTCCAGACCTATACAAATAATGCATGTATATGCATTGTTTCATGAAATACAGCAATCTGTTTGGGAGCTCTCGCTGCTTACCAGAAGAGGAAGCCAATATCCAGAAAAGTAAGTAAATTGTCTCAAGTCACAGCTATCAACTATTGATCTATAAAGTGATGATTCAGAATTTCGAACCAACCCTGTCCAACTCCAAAACCCATGCTCTCTCAACCTCTTTTGAGGTTTTGAGACCGCTTTTGCCTCCTGGCCTCCTGTTCCTCATATATAACATGAGAGAAATGAAGGAGATGAGTCTAAGTTTCCTTTCATCTGAAAAATTTTATTTCGTTCTGCTTTGGAAAATTGCAGTCAAGGTCTATTCTTACAACATGGCTTTATAATTTCACTTTGGTTAGATATAACTTCTTTCTATATTACATTCTGTTAATTTTTAAAATGAAGTCTTCAGTAATGCTCATGGGAAATCTAGTAAAGTAGAGGGAGGAGAAATTAAGCACCAAATAAGGAGGCAGAATGAAATCCCCCCATGACTCTTGAAAAGGATTTCAGTGGACCTAGGCATTTCTGTAGAGCGGGACATCTTGGGTACAAACCCTGTCTTGGTGTCAGGATTCCAACAGACTCTTCTATCTAATTTCTCCCACTCCCTACGCTGCCTCACCACACAGCTCATTTATAACTCAATTGTTAAATCACCACTCTATCCCAAGGAGGGGGCTGTGATCGTCAATGCTTTAGATGCTGTAGCATATTGGTGAGAGAGATATTTTGGGGGCAAGAGAATATAGTTCATAGGTCCAACTGTGGTCATCACTGAATGGACTTTATTTAGTCCATGGTCTCTCCTAGTAGGTGCTCTGAACGGACTACTGATAATATGTGTAAAATTCTACTCCTGGAGGAAACTAGCATTCTGAACTTGCTGTTCTCAGCCTCAAATTGAGTGCCCTATCTCTTTCTTTTTGCCAACAGGATTATTCCTTTGATTTATCCTTGTCTTTAATTGCTAAATGGAATAGTGGTAAGAAACCATGAGCTCTGAAAGCAGAGTAAACTTGAGTTCATGTCCCATTTCTGCCCTTTTGCTATCAATATTACATTGGATACAAGTTAATTAACTTCTCCGAGTCTCAGTTTCCTTATCTGTGAAGTGGGAATATGATGTAATCTTCAAAATTTTTTTGTGAGGATTAATTACAACAATGAACATGACATTATTGGCAGCTACTTATTTATATGTAGCTATTTATTTATGTGTATATAAATAAATGTTTATCTGTATATACTAATATACCTAATATGCCAAATTAATACCATTATTCTGATAAAGGGATTTGAGACAGAATTCTAAGAAATCATTGAATACTAGCTAGAAGAGATACCAGAAATATTCTAGGACATATGCCAATAATTAGTCCTGGAGATTTTAGGTTTTCTTAGATAAGCTGTTTAAGGCTTCAGGTAAAAGGCAAATGGGTCTAATTATAAAAGTAGTTTTTCATGATGCAAAGTCACTAAGTTGGCAAAGGAAAATATTTTTTAAATTCTAAATCCTACTTTGATTTGGTGGAAGGAACTGTACTTAAAGATACAAGAAAAAAAAAAAAAAAGAACCAGCAGCAGAAATAGTGATTCCTTTTTGAAGGCCACAAGTTGAAGAAAAACCCATTCAAACTGCTTGGATTTTGTGGTGAAATACTCTTGACAATATATGTTAGATATATAGTTCCTTTTAAAATGTATGTTTTTATTATTGTCTAAAAAAGGCCTGATGTGATAATTCAATTGCTAAGGATAATTATAACATAAATAATATAATTACCTTGGAATAGGTTGCTTAAATATCTTGCATCTCCTGCATTTTGTAGCATATATGATTTTGGCTTCCACATTAAGAACTAAGAAGCCAGGAGACTAAGAGAAACCACTGAAGATGAGCGAGTGTCAGAAATTGGAATCCTACACATCTACCCCTAAATAACCACCCAAATTGGAAAGAAGCAGCATGGAGGCAGATAGGGTCACTTTTACCGCTCACTTTCATTTCTTCCTTGCTCTGTGATATGGGGTGAGTTAATTAACCTCTCTGAATCTCAATTTTGTTACCTGTAAAAATGAGGGGGGCTGTAATATCTACCTCCAACAATTGTTTTGGTATTAAGTGAGAAGACATGTTAAGTGCCTGGAGTATGATAGGTACTAATCAATGTAAATCTCTCTCTGAAAGGAACTGATTTCATTACCTTGTCCAACATCTGTTATCAAGACCCAGAAAAACTGCCTCTTTTCAAGCAGGGAAAAACAGCCAGTGTATATGGTTGGTGTCTCGAAAAAACGGACATCAAGCCATTAAGAAGCATTTATTGGGGCACCTGGGTGGCTCAGTCGGTTGAGCGTCCAGCTTCGGCTTAGGTCATGATCTCACAGCTCGTGAGTTTGAGCCCTGCATTGGGCTCTGTGCCGACAGCTCGGAGCCTGGAGCCTGCTTCAGATTTTGTGTCTCCGTCTCTCTCTGATCCTCCCCTGCTTATGCTCTGTTCTCAATCTCGCCCTCAAAAATAAGTAAACATTAAAAAAATTTAAAAAAGCATATATTAAAAGTTGCTTCATATTAGAAGATGTTAAACATATAGGGATAAACGAAAGAAGTGATTTCCCTGTCCCTCACACCTCAGCCACTCAGTCTCCAAATTCTTGTATATAATTTCTTACTATCTCTAGAGGACCACAATTCAATGAAAGTATAATATGAACCATATAGGTAATTTTAAGTTTTCTAATAGTCACAATAAAAAAATAAAAAGAAAGAGTAGAGATTAATTATAAGAATATATTTTATTTAACCTAATATACTCCAAATATTATCAACATGTAATAAAATAAAAATTATTAATAGAATAATTTATGCTTTGTTTTAAAAAAGAAAATGAAGGCTTTAAGATTGAGTGCCTGTTTTATACTTGTAACACAAAGCAATGCAGGCTAACCACATCTAAAGTGCTCAGTAGGCACATGTGGACAGTGGCTAGTGTTTTGGACTATTTTCGAATCTACCCTCTGTCACTACATCAATTTTTGTGACAAAAATAAAACACAAAAAATAATCATCATTTTCATTTACTGAGTACTTGCCATGTCATGAGTCTGGTATTTTATATGCATCACACTGACAACTACCCTATTTTATGGATGATGAAGCTGAGGCTTACAGGGATTAAATAATTTGCCCAAGGTCATACAACTTTTTAAATGACAGATCTGGCATTCAAATCCAGGTCAGTCTGATTCCACTGTCTATCATACGGTCTGTCTGGTTTCCTCGAATAGCTAACTGGTTACCTGTCTTACAGCAGGACATTTTGATGTGGTTATGTCACAATAGCCACTTCAAATGTAGTGCCATTATTTTATCATTATCACCTAGTAACTTTTGTCACAGACATTCTTGACCTTCAGCAGTCTTTGAGCCTGAACCTATTCATGAGGACCAGCCAGACCCTCATTTCATTCTCAAGTCACTTAGAGGTATAGGGTTGGGGTGAGATGCAGGGATATAATAGGAGTTCAGAGTGGGTCAAGATTGCTGGTGAAAATGCCAGCATTGTCCCTAAAAGGGATGAAGTTTCCTTAGCCGAAGCCAGAGCTAGGGCAGGAGCTATACAAGAGGAATCATACCAGGTAGCAAGACATCTATCAAAGACTATCGGGATCATTTGAAAAGGATTTAGGGGCTGACTTGAAAGTGCAGAGATAGAACAATCTGACTATTAATCAGAATAACAACTAAAATGAATGGAAATATAACAAATATGTTTAATTTGTGATTTCACAGTATTATTTTAAAAAGGCAACTGGTTACCATTAGAAGATGCTAGGAAACAAACTTATTACGTTGAAAATTGGTAAGTATAGGGAAAGAATCACTCATCCTACATTTCCAATATTAACAAAAGCACTGGGAAACCAAATAGCTAAAGTAAAGTTTGTCTTTATAGAAATATTTCACCTAATTAAGGAAGATTAAACTGTCATCATTTTTCAGCTCTTAAGAAGCTAAAGTTCTTAGGCTTTGATCATCAATGACTGTTATCATCAAAAAAGAGTATCAGTTATGAATTAGTCTTGTGAAAAACAAAAACAAAAATAACCAAACTTGAATCTTATCAATTCTCTGGAGCCAACAAACAATTTATAGAAAACAAAGGGGACAGAAGAACATGTTATAAAATATAGTGGGGACGCAATCAATGAAATTGAGACTTTGAGAACAGATACCCTGGAGTGTTTAATAAATAATTGCTAAGATAAAATAGAGAAGGGGCCTGTAGATTAAATGAGACTTAAAAACATATTTACCCATTGCAACATTTGAATTTTATTCAGATTCTGATTTACAGACTATGAAAGGAAAAAGTCATGTTCTCTTCTGTTTTTAATCTTTATTGCAGTCCATTTCCACTAGAATTATTTTTTCTAAAGCATACTTTTAGTAAGGTTATGTCCTTACTAACATGTTAACTAACATGTTAACTAAGGTTAACATCCATCAATGGCTTTCCATTATCTGTAGGTAAACCCAAGAAATATTTCACAGGCTCTAAATACTCTAAGGAGGGTGATATAAACATGAACTTTAGGGAAGGCTTCCTAGATGAAGGGGAAGTTGATAGGCAAAGAAGAGGAAGAATATTAGACAGACGTTCTGGGAAGGGCAATCGAATATGTTCTCTGATGTGAGCATAGTATGTAGGGATTGGGTGGGAGGTTGGAACTTCATGAAGTGGAGGGTCCGTGTTGTGTAGCTAGAGTGTGAAGAGCTGTGAAAACCAGGTCTCAGAGGAGTTGATACTTGGTGCAGTGGGATACATCATTGCACTTTTCCTTTTGCTCCTTAAGTATCATTATAAGATGAAGCTCTTCTTTTTGTAAATTTTTTTAAGTTTATTTATTTTGAGAGAGAGAGAACATGAGGAGGGGAGGGGTAGAGAGAGAGGGAGAGAGAGAATCCCAAGCAGGATCCAGGCCATCAGCACAGAGCCTGATGTGCGGTTTGAACCCATGAACTGTGGTATCATGACCTGAGGTGAAATCAAGAGCCAGATGTTTAACTGACTGAGCCACTCAGACGCCCCAAGATGAAGCTCTTCTTTAAAGCAGTGATTCTTAATTTTTTCCCCTTCATGACACACATTCTCATGCAGTCTACTCCATGGGCATTACCAATTTCTGAAGGTCAGGCTGCAGCATAGTCTCCCAGTTATGCACCAGCTTTAATGTGGTGGCCTTCATAACCGATCACAGTACAGTGTGTCTCGTTACCCCAGTGGAAAACCCCTCTTGTGCTGATGGTGGTAAGGTAGAGCCCAGCAACCTGTTGGCAGGAGTTTGGGTCAAGAGTGCTAGGGCTACAATGAGGAATATTCTAATTGGCTAGTCCAGAGCCAGCAGACAAATGCAGGTCCAAGACTGAAGGACAAATACAAATGTCAAGAATTATATTCAGATTCAAAGACTGGCTTTAGTGTGTTTCCAAGAGGGAAAGGTGTTCAGGATCATGGAGAATGACACAGTGGCTTCTGATCCTCTCAAGATCTGAGACAAGTTTGGCTCTATGATGCAGGGAGCGAGCCTGGAACAAGTGAGGAGAGGGTCCTGACATAAGTGAGGCAGGCTTGGAGGCAAGTGCTTTCCATCTTTATTGGCATGTGACTCTCTCCTTTCCCCCTTATTGACTATGTGGCTATCAGTTGGCAATTAAGCATACCTTAGCTTGTTTCCTGATTTTTAAAAATAGACTTATTATTGGCACATGGAAGGAACTCCACCAGGTAGCTCTTTTAAATGGATTTATCTAAAAGCTTCAATTATGTCAAGGTCAAAAGATGACCCATTTCTTTTTTTCTGAGCATTCTCACCTTATATAAACTGATGCCTAAAACCAAAATAAAGCTCTTCTCAAACTCATGTTTGCCATATTGCTTTCAAAACATGTCAGTGAATGAAAATAAACACTGCAAACAAATTGTAGAGGAAAAAGACAGTCATTGTTTCTTTCAAGGAACAGAATTCTGTAAGAAACAAAAAGAAATGCAGCTGCAGTAGCCAAGGATAGCTGCCACTTGAGGACATTTGGCTAGACTTGTCCCTCATGAATTGTGGGACCAGGAAGATTGCTTCAGATGCTGTGGTGTATTACAGATCTAGAGTTTACACAGCACAGGGACAGCAGGTTTATTGAGGGAAACTAGATGACAAACCAACCTAAGCTGGTGTTAGTGACATAAATATTTATGCGATATGGAATTCACCAAAAATATTCAATTACTATAAACACCTATTTACTGCTTAGTGATATGTTAAGCCCTTTGTCATCTGAGACTCGTAAGATCCTTAGAGGTCATTCTTTTCCCTTGTATCTGATGCTTCAATTCTTTGGAATGTTCTAAAGAAGGAGTTATTTGGCTATTGATTAAAAAACGCTACTGGTGAGGAATCTACTTTCCCTGGAGACAACCTCCCCCCATTGTTGGACAGTTCTATTTGTTGGAAAATGTTTCTATAATTTGAGCTGTAATCTGCCTTCCTAGAGTACCATATTGCTCCTGGTTCTGTGTCTGGATTGCTTTCCAGCTGTTTCAGTCAGCTGTAATATTCTGTCAATACTTCTTCACTATAAACTGAACATTATCTAACTGTTTATCACATTACATGATCTCAATTTCTTTTCTTATTTCCCGCCTTAGGCCATACTCCGTTGGGTAATGCCTTTCCCAAAGTATCATGGGCAGAACAATACTAAAATTTATTATTTAATAGTGCTATATTTAAAAAATTAATTTAGTTGCCACAGAACCTTTATAAGATAGGTATTCTTATTATTCCTATCTTACTGATGAGGAAACAGAAGCAGAGAGACTTTAAATAGCCTGCCAAAAGTCACGGAGCTGATAGGGAGAGGACCAAGAAAATGAACCCTGGCTGCCTACACTCAAAATCTATACTCTTAAACACTGTACAATTGTATTTTTCTGAATATATTACTTCTAGTATCATTTGATTAGGCTGAGAATGGCAAAACTATTACCTCCTTCTGTGTATGTATCCTGAGGTCACATTAACACTTTTGGCCATTATGACTGACTGATACAGACAGGGAATTAAATCAAGAGTCAGATCCTGAAATTCCACATCTGTCTTGCAGAGGCCATGCAGAAGTCCTTATCTGGAAGATGATGGAGTCCTATTTTGCATTTAATATGATGAATCATAGTGTTCATTTTTTATTTTGATATCCATCACACATTTTTGAGCATGGGGGCAAGCCACATGATCCTATTTACATATTGGAAACACTACTCTGAAGCTAGAATCGAGGATGAATTGGAGCGGGATGAAATGATAAGCAGGGAATTACATGATGATGAGGGCAATAATCCAAGCAAGACCCAAAAGGAAGTGGAGATGGTAAAGAACAAAGAGACCCAGGCAGTGTTTGGAAGGTGTGAGGTCGGAACTCAGTGACTGATTGGATTCAAGGGGGAAAAGGTGATGGGAGGAAGATTTAAGAAGGATTTTCAGGTTTCCCTTGAGGACTGTGTGGATGGTGGCATCATTTACCGCAGTGGGGAATATAGTAAAGGGAGGGGTGCTCTGGGGCAGGGGCAGGGGGGATGGAGTTTGGGGGAGGGCAGGGATGGTCAGGAAGGATAAAGGAAATGTCAAGTGAAACACCCAGTAAAGGGCTGCAGGCGGTGGATGTGTGTAGAAACTCGGAAGGTCCAGCCGTGTACGACGTGCTGAAGTTTGGCTTTTGTTCTTGTTCTTGGGAGCCCCAGAGGATAAAGTCCCTGCGCTGCCCTTGATGTCTTCCTGTGTCAAAACTCAAGCAAAATGCTTCTGATTTTCTTTATTGCCTTGTCAGTTGTAAATGAATTTACATTTACATAAGGAATAATGTTTGACAAGAACCATGTTCATCACTTCAAGATGGTCCCCAAATACTTGAACAGGGTGACCGTTTGGTATAAGTGGTATGTTTGAGGATAGTAAGTGATTATCTCTCAAGAAAACGAATTCCTATTTGTAAGAATCTGATATTTTTGTGTAAAAACACAGGAAGTTTACATCCCAGTAAAATAAGAGTTAAGAGTCTGTTTTGTCTAGAATACAAATGTTAGGTCATTTTTCCTTAGTTTCCTCTCTTAAAAAAGTATTCTCCTTGTTTTTATCTTTTAAACAATTTCTGTGAGTTTCTCATTCATTGATGCATTCAATTTATCCAATATTTGTTAGAAACGTACTAGATCAGGTCGCATACTGCATGTGAAGGATTAATTCCTTTTATTTGGCCATTATCAGAAATATGGGAATTCTTAAAAGAAATCAAACACTTAACGCACAATAGTGAACGTGGTGACTTGGCAACAAATATTGATTGGTGAACTGCTGGCCATTTTTAATAGCCTACTTATTCTTGTGGGAATCGAGTATGAATTCTTGCTCCAGAAAGTCAAAGATGAAACAGTATGTGTCTCTGAACTTTGATGCATTTCTGGAGTCCGGCTGCAAATATTACAGAATATTCAGAAAGCAGTTCTGTCCCTGCATTTGTATGAGGATGATTCTGGGAGGCCTATTAGCCTCTGTAAGTTGAAATCTTTTGCTATCTTACAGAGGAGTTTTCTATTTAAAATTAAGGTCAAAGAGACAAGGAAAATACTAAGGTGTTAGATAGAAGGAACACACATTTGACCTTCAAAACTGCCCTAGGTATGACATCTAAACTGTTGGGATCATTTTGAGCTATTGTCCCTACTGTCTGCTCTTCTTGGATATATTTTCAATAGGGAAGAGAAAGATGGCAAAGTTGTTCTAAGTTGGAATGGACAAAAGGAAGTTCTTGTACTTCTAGAAGTAGTTCTTGGCAAGCCTATTACATGTGTCTCCTTTCCAGTCCAGAACTGGGTCTTCTCAGTGTGTGCTTTCCTCAGTGTCTGTGGCACAGGTCTGGCCTCATGTACGCCTACCTCTCCTGGTATATAAATGAGAGCAGAGGACCCACTGAACCCCAGGTGTTCTCTTGCTCAACCCCATCGGATCTAATGCATTCTTCAAGACTGTGAGTAGGAAACAGGGCCCTTGGTTATTGTAATGGACTGAATGTTTGTAATTCCTAACCCCCAAGACGATGATATTAGGAGGTGGGGCCTTTGAGAGATGATTAGTTCACAGGGTGGAGGCTTCGTGAATGGGATCACTGCCCATATAAAAGAGACCCCAGGGAGCTTCCTCGACCTTCTGCCATGTGAGAACACAGTGAAAAGATTGCCCATTTGTGAATAAGGAAGTGAATCTTCAGCAGACATTGAACCTGCTGGCACCTTGATCTTGGACTTCCCAGGCTCCAGAACTGTGAGAAATAAATTTCTGTTGTTTATAAGCCACCCAGTCTGTGGTATTCTGTTATAGCTAGCAGATTGCTCGGTGGAAGACAGACATAGTAAGTACTCTGTAGGTCTCTTTCTTATCTTACTCATCTTTATTTCTTTTGCTCTGTATCTTTCCAACATCCAGCCTGAAGAAAGGAGTAGCCCTGAGGGCTAGGATTGTAGCTGAAGCAGAAAACCCTGTCCTAAAAAAACCCCCTAAGTTAATGTGTTTGAATAGGGGCACACTGAATATTTGCTCTGTGGCAGAAATGAAAAATGTAATGGCTTTCTGACTGTAAATGAGAACTGGCAAATGGGGAACCCCTTACTTCATGCAGGTCAGCAATCATTTCAGTAATGGAAGATGAGGTACCATAAACTTTCAGGAGACTGTGCCTGCTAAATTTCTAGAGTCCCAAAGGGGACATTGTTTTTTGAGTATTTAAAAACATTTTCTTAAAATTTATTTACTAATTTTGAAAGAGACAGAGACAGCACAAGGGGGGGAGGGGAAGGGAGGAGGAGGAGGAGGAGAGAGGATCCCATGCAGGCTCCATGCTACCAGCACAGAGCTGGGCACAGGGCTTGAACCCACAAAACCGTGAGATCATGACCTGAGAAGAAACTGAGTTGGATATTTAACTGACTGAGCCACCCAGGCGCCCACCCCCCACAAAGGGGGACATTGATCTGGAGTATGGGTTAATGAGGAGAGTGAGGAGGAAGGGGCAATGAACATGCATATGTGGTCTTTTCTTAGATGAGGGCATTCTCACTACAGTCCAGTAAAATCATGTTATTTTTTCTTAAGTTTATTTATTTTGAGGGAGAGAGAACACACGCTTGCAAGCAGCAGAGGGTCAGACAGAGGGAGAGAGAGAGAGAATCCTAGCAGGCTTTGCTCTGCCAGCACAGAGCCCCATGCAGGGCTCGAACTCACAAACTGTGAGATCATGACCTGAGCCAAAATGAAAAGCCATATGCTTAACCAACTGAGCCACCCAGGTACCCCTGTAAAGATCACGTTCTGAGTGTAAGAGTGTCCTGTTTTGTTAAAAAGACATGTGTCTGAACAAAGGGGTAAAGCCTATTTGATTATTCTGGACTCAGATTAAAAAAGGGGAATGAGCTGGCCTGAGATTATTAAGCACATACTGCTATCAAGAAATAATCACCATGCAAATATATAAAGGTTATATTGATTAGTAAGAAAGCAGTAAAAGAGGAGTAACTTGCCAGAGAATAATGAATAGGAAATAAAATGTGTTTAGCAAGTGTTAAGACTGGATATCAGGAATCTCTCTGCCTTGAGCAGAGGGAGCAGACAGAAGGGCCCTTCAGCCTTTTCTCTCTTCCCTATTCCCACATCAGGGCAGTCAGGGCTTGTTGCTCTGGAGGCCTGCCTGACACTATAAGATGCCCTGGCCTACGCCGGGTCTCCCTTTGCGAATATGGAAGGGTTGTAATGGAAATCAGCAGCGAAAAGTAATGGATACCTTGTCCTTCTAAAAACGTCATCCGACCTCTGTCTTTGAAGTGATAGAGGCAAGTTGTATGGGTGCCACTGGCTTTGAGTTCTGAAGAAACCACCAAGGGGTGTTCAGGTGAGGCTAAATCCCTGATGGGCATAGGAGATGGTGAGCGAGGACCAAATTGAGCTAAGGTGGAGAGTGGTTGCTACCAGTTAGATAAGACACCTGACTGTTCCTGCATGTTCTGGTTCCTTAAAACTCACCTCAAACAAATCACTTTTTCAACGTGTGTTTATTGAACACCATTCTATGCAAGGCATTGTTACCTACATAGGAAAATTTAGTAGGGAGTAAAACCGGTCCTCATAAAGCTACTAAATTAAACCATATGAAATTGAAGATATTTGGCCATTTTTGACCTATGCAAATGGCCATTCCATACGGTTTAACCGAATGTATTCGAGTGGGGATAAGGAGATGAAAAATAAATGAGCCAGTACATGTATCATGTCCATTGGTGACGAGTGCCTGGGGGGCTGTCACACAGGGTAAGGAGGGCCTGATCATTTATATACATCAGTCAGGGAAGCCTCACTGATAAACTCATATTTTGGTGAAGCAGTAAGGGATTGAGCCAGTGGTATGGAGGTAAGAGATCTCACCTGCTGGCAGGAGAATAGCAAGTGTAAAGATGCTGAGGTGATCATGTGCCTCTTGTTTTTGAAGAACAGCAAGGAGGCCAAGTGTGGCCCGAGCATTTGGGCGGGCGATGGGATGGCAGGAGGTGAGTTAGAGAGTTAAGAGGCAGGCGGCTAGGTCTCTAAGGGGCTGGAGGCTAGGCCAGCACTTGGCTTTTGCTCAGGTGACATGGGGAGTCATTGCAGGACTTTGAGCATTGGAAGAGCATGATCAACGTAGATTTTCCTGGAATCGCTGTGCCTGGTGTGTTGAGAACAGACTGCAGAGGGCAAGGGTTGAAGCACGGAGTCAGTTTTTGAGGTCATAGAAATAGTCAAGACCCGAGAGGAGGGATGTGTGGAGTGGTGTGGTAGCAGTGGGGGTCTTGAATACCTTGTGAAGGTAGAGCCTGACGGGACTTGCTGAGAGCTGAATGTAGGCTGTGTGAGAAAAAGAGGAGGTGAGGGTGATTCTAAGATTCATATGCAGCTTTGCTCTTGTCAGGTGAACAGAGATAAATGATCAAGCAGACAGATAATTATCAGTTAATGAGTATGTATGCTCTTCAAATCTCTGACTAGATTTTGTGCAATTGTTTTTCCCAAGAGTAAGTATCTGTTGCTCTTACCCCATGTTTATAGGCATTTCTATTCATTCACTGGAAGAGCAATCCTAGTACCAGCAAACAGCACTGGGTGCTGCCTCTATCACTTAGCAAAGGCGTGAGGTATCTTTCCTGGAAGCCTCACACAACTCTGTTAGATGAGGTGAACAAAAAACCTCTGCGGAGAGGTGGCTGTGGTTAGATGAGATAATGCATGTAAAGTGTCTAGCAATGACTATTTTATATAAAGGCAGTGATAATAAAACATGTACGGACACCATTGAGGTGTTTGGCAGCCCTCTGCACTACTTTCACACATTTTGTGTTATTTTAACCTCTGGAGCTTTTATTTTATTTTATTTTTAAGTGTTTATTTTTGAGAGAGACAGTGTGAGTGGGGGAGGGGCAGAGAGCGAGGGGGACAGAGGATCCGAAGCGGGCTCTGTGCTGACAGCAGACAGCCCAATACGGGGCTGGAACTCAGGAACCATGAGCTCATGACCTGAGCCAAAGTCAGAAACTTAACTGACCGATGGGGCGCCTGGGTGGCTCAGTCGGTTAAGCGGCTGACTTCGGCTCAGGTCATGATCTCACGGTCTGTGAGTTCGAGCCCCGCATCAGGCTCTGTGCTGACCGCTCAGAGCCTGGAGCCTGTTTCAGATTATGTGTCTCCCTCTTTCTGACCCTCCCCCGTTCATGCTCTGTCTCTGTCTCAAAAATAAATATAAACATTAAAACAAAACAAAAAACTGACCAAGCCACTCAGATGCACCCTTCTGGAGCTTTTATACTGAGAACAATTTTTATGATGGTTTGTTTTTTTATGTTGGTAAAAAAGAATGGTTATTCTATCTCAACAACTTCACTGAAAATTTTGTGACACTTACACATTGATAAAAGTAAGTGAAAACCACGCTAGGCCCTGTCTGGCTCCTGGCCCTGCACAATGTTACCCTTGGTCTCTACCTTCTGGCTGTACTGGCTTGAGGCAGTCCCTCGATCAGACTTGGGCACTCAGTATCAAGGTAACCCTGATGCTCCTGTCTTTTATTTTTCTAAGTCATTAAAACCAGATTTCTGCCTTGATTGCTATCCCCAAATTCCTATAGATATAACTTAAATATTATCCACTGACCCTGTCTGTGAATGTGGGACCTGCTTTCTTCTTGCGACAGCCTCTCTCAGAGCCTGGAGCTTAGTTGGTGAATAACTTCCTGGTGACCAGGACCCTATTACCAGGGTAACCATAGAATTTAGTGCCCAAACTGGAAAACTTTGAGAGTGAAACACTGAGCTATTCATAACTATGCATGGACAACCCTATTTATAACATATAACCATAGGTCTGGATTAGCATCCGACAGTCCAATTTTTGGCTGTTGTTCCAGCATCCACTGGTACTTTCTTTTACTGTTAAATTCTCTTGATTTGGACAGTAAATTGTATAACCCACCAACTGAGTTATAGAAACCTACTTGGAGCAGATGTTTTTCTGTTAAATGGTAACTTTATCAGAGACTGAATTCCTGGATCTGTTTCTAAATTATACTCCTGTCCATTTATATAATTTCCTTATTCTGGCATCAATAAAGTGTTGATTACTATAAACTTCATGGTACATTTTAATATAGGAAAGAACTAGTCCATCATTTTTTTTTCTACCAAAAACTTCTTGGCTATTCTTTAGTATTTACTCTTCTAGATGAATTTTAGATATAGCTTGTCAAATTTTGTTTCAACAATCTTTTGACTTTGATTGGAATGACTCTGAATTTTGGACCAATTTGGAGGGAATCAACATTTTTACCAAATCAAGTCTTTCTGTACTTTCTGCCTTCCTGCCTGGACTTCTGAATATCATTGCTAACTGTGGATTTGCAATTCATATGAAGAGAACCTTTTGGGATACCCCACTGGCTGGATTTGTTGCCTGTCTCCACAGTTATTATGGATCTAATGCCTTGTACAAATGACACCATCTATCGGGGTCTTCTGGTGGGTCAGACCCCACTTCTATCCCACCCCAGCATTTCGGCCTGACTGGTGTAAGAACTGGTCATGCACGAATAAACCATAAGACATGATAAAATGGACTTTCATTAAGCAGTACAAGCATTCTTACTCTCAGAGAACTTGGAAATGCATTTACATGATATATTACTGTGATGGGAATGTAATGGTCAAAAAAAATTAAATGGTTCTAATGAATTCAAGGTAAATTAGAGACCAGACATACAGGGGGTGAAAAATGAAATCGATGAGGTCAATTAAGGAAGGCACATTTGGAAAACTGGAGGAGTCTTTGCACTGCAGGTGGCAGGCTACTTTTCAACGTCATCCTGCGGGGCTGGTTAATGTTCACTGATCCTGTAAATGTAACTGTTTCTTCCTCGGGGGGAAGGAGCGGGTGGTGTTTGGGGGTTTGGTTTACTTTGGACATTAGACAGTGCCTCCGGGTAAGTTGGCTATTGCTGTCACATTGCTGTTCAATGTTCGTACATCACTGGGTGTCCTTCTCTTTCAGGCTTCACTTGTGCAAAATTAAGAGAAATGTGTGAAAATTAGAAACACAGAATTGATGAGTCTGGCTGAGTTTTTTATTTGCTCGGTGAGCTAGAGATGGGGCTCTTTGTTTATGCGGAGGGAATTACGACACAGGTCAGTGGGATAAAAGAGGGGAAAATGCAGATCTGCAGCCTGAGAGTAGATGCTCATTGTCTCCAGTAAAGGGAGGGCTCCTCTGGAGAAATGAAGTGGCAAGGCAGGGATCCTGAGAGCAGTGCCTCTTGACCTTTTAAAATTCATGCCTCCCGCAGTGCTTTTCATTCTGTTTTCTGACTAGTCTTGTGAGATACTGTGATTTATAATACGGAATACATATTTGGTCTTCTTCTGTTTCTGGCACAGAGCTCCTAAAACCCTTGGAATTTCCTAAGTAAGGAGAGCAATAAAGATGTCTTTTGTTATGTTAATGAGGCAATTTTTGGCAAGCACCTTTGGTTGGGGGCTGGTTACCAGAAAAATCGACCTTGTAGGTTAGAGGGTTGGAACTTTCCCACGCCCAACCCCTGGGGAGGAGGGTGGGGCTGGAGCTTCCATCAATCACCAATGGCCAAATGATTTAGTCAATCCTGCCTATGTAATGCAGCCTCCCTAAGACCCCAAAAGGATGAAGTTAGGACACACACAGAGATTTAGGGAGGGTGGTGTGCCTGAAGGGGGGCATGGAAGTTCTGAGCCCTTTCCCCACACCTCGCCCTATGCATCTCTTCCATCTGGCTGTTTCTGAGTTATATCCTTTTGTAATAAACAGGTATGCTGGTAAGGAAAATGTTTCTCTGAGTTCTGTGTTTTAGCCACTCTCACAAGTTAATTGAACCCGAGGAGGGGGTTTGGGGACCTTCTGATTTGTAGCCAGTAAGTCAAAAGCACACGTAACAACTTGGAACTTGTGACTGGCATGGTGGAGGCAGAGAACAGTCTTGTAAGACCTGATGCTGTCTCCAGGTAGATAGTATCACAATTGGATTGAGTTGTAGAATATCCTGCTGGTGTCTGATAAATGCTTGATATTGTGTAGGAATCACTTCCTACCCTCCCCACCACACATGCACGTGCATGCACACACACCCACACACCCACACCCACACACACACACAGAAATTGGGTCCAGGAACTCCAAAGATCTTTCTAGACAAGAACATTTTGTCAAGTGTTACTTTCAATAATGTATATTACAGAAAACAAACACACAAAAATACTGAATATGCTTAAAAATCTACTTATGTATTCCTTTTTCAATTTGAGGTCCCTGTTTTGAGTGCAGTATGTAGTCTTCAAGTTGGTTTGGAAACTTGATGGCTTTAAAATTCTTGAAGCTGCTGCAATTTGCAAGATGCAAACAATGGTGGCAAGTGTCCTGGGCTGGGATATGTGGATGATGTTGGTCTCGTGAAATGGGTGGAGAAGGAGAGCAAGTAGGATCAGGCAGAAGAAACTCTCAACCAAGACAACTCAGGGATTGGGGGAAACTGGCTTTGGGAGAGAGGCTGCTGCACCACTGGGGAGGCAGATGGCCCAGGCATCAAGGTTTGAGGTCCAGGGGAGAGCAGGTGCTAAGTAAAGAGTTGCGGAAAGAATCTTTGAATGAATTGTTCTGGGGAAATCTGTACTTAAATTCCTACCTGCATGGAGTAGATAATGGAGAAAGATCATCCCTGGGAAAAGAGACCTGGCAAGAGCCAGCCAAATTGAATGTGGACACAGCAGCCCCTGGTGATGCAAAATCAGATCAAAGGAGAAGGTGTCTGGACAAAAGTCCTGTCCAATGGATTGAGCCAATGTGGAGTGTATGTGCAGATGCGAAGCACTCCATCTCAGGGCTAAACAGGCACAGACCTGCATACAGCTTCAGGTGTTGGGTTGGACATGTCAGGTGGCTCTTGACTGACATTTTGTGGGTGAGGTGAAGTGAAGGTAGATGAGGCAACAGTGGTCATAACTAAGCACCTTATCGTAATCTGATCTAATCCCTAGTTCTAACATCTAATCCCTAGTTCTACTCACAGGGGTTGCAGATGGATGAAGGAGATGTTTTAAAGTACTGGTTCCTTGTACAAAACGTTCCTACCTTTGCATTTACTGAAGAGTTTTATGCAAATAATTACTTTTTAAGAGTTTGGTTTGTGTTTCTGTCTGCAACACATGAAGAGGCATGGCAGAAATAAAATAATAAAATATGAAAGTAATATAACAAAATTAAATAAGAAAATATGAAAATAAAACAATTCAAGATCACAATGCAGTTGTCACAAGGCAATGAAATGAATTGCCAAGTCACTTGCCTAAAAGATATTTTTCCTAGGAATCTGGAAGAGGGAGGTATCTCCTTTTGTGAGGAGGTATGGGAAGATTTTATATACGAGGTGGGATTTGAGAGGAATTTTTATGTTTTCATAAGATTTGGAGAGGCAGAGAGGAATGGTGATGTGCAGAAGTAGATGTGGACAAAAAGAACTGCAGTAGGTATATGGTAGGGATGGTTTGTTGGAGACCAAAGCAAGTCTTAGATCGAGACTAAAGAAGGGAGAAGGGGACACAGGAAGGTCGAGCATAGAATAGAATATTTGGAGTAGGAAAGATAGGATACTTTGTGTTTTACAATTGCCATCTTCTTAGCAGAAGTAGCAGAAA
Source organism: Panthera pardus (assembly GCF_024362965.1). NCBI lineage: Eukaryota > Metazoa > Chordata > Mammalia > Carnivora > Felidae > Panthera > Panthera pardus. The sequence goes on from NW_026526721.1 coordinate 87,184,630, forward strand.
GGGCATTTAAGTAAATGTGAGGGGAGCAGAGATAAGCTTGGGGGTATGATAAACAGGGGAAACGTCTAGAATGGCAATTTTTGAGAGGTTCTGGGGATTAGGGAACCGACAATGATTAATAGAAGCATTGCCTTGTACAAAACCAGAAAGGATACAGCCCCCCCGCCCCATATGCACACACACGTACACACAGGCAAACACACAGCTAAACAGATTCTAGCAGAGCTGATCTGGAAGCCTGACTGGCACATGCTGAAGAGGAAGTAGGTGGGTATTGTAGGAGGAGAATTGGTGACAGGTTGTGCAGAAGGAGAGCTAAATCATGTTTACTAAAGAAAATATCCTTTTCTTAGCTCCTCTCATGCTCCCTTTAGAAAAATGAAAAAAGGTGGGATAAAAAGTCAACAAGAAATGGGAGGTGGTTTTATTTTATAAAACAGAAAAGCAAGGCTGCGACAAGGCTCCTCTCTCCTGACCTTTTAAGGGATGGCTAGGGTAGCCGGCGGATGGCAGGCTTCTTTTTCTAGCACGTAGTTACTAAAATGTGTGTGTGGTGCAAAAGCCACAACGGTGCCCTTTAGGAAAGAAAGAGTGGATTCCAGGAGTCCATGTCCACTTTCACACTCTGGGATGATTGTTTCTTTGGTGTCTACTTTACAAGAGGGCACAACCACCATTACCTGATTAGCAAAGTATGTTTGAGAGCAGGAGGCTAGGGTTTTAGTTGGATGTGCTCACGCTGTAATTTTGGCAGGATTCCTGTACTACGTTATTCATTTCAGACGTGAAAGAAGAGCAATAAAGATACTATTTCTTTTTCTTGCTGTTCTAAATTCAGTTCATTGTTCTCGTTGATGGGATTTCATAGGGTCACGCAAAGTATTACAGTTTACTTATACTCCTTCAGTTGTCTGAGTTAAATAACTGTTTAAACACCCCTTGCTTCTGCTTCCATTTTATCCTGTGACTATTACAATGCTCTGGGCCAGGAGAGAGATTTTGTTCTTTTTTTCGTTTTTTGGGGTAAAGTTTAGTTTTAATATATGCGTATTATTCTGGGTAATCAAACCCAGACAAGCTCCCTGCGTTCACATCAGGCTTATGATAGTCTGCATTGGGTGACAGTGCTCAGAATCGTTACGGGCTCCTGGGTGGCTCAGTCAGTTGGGTGTCTGACTTTCGATTTTGGCTCAGGTCATGATCTCATGGTTCATGGGATCGAGCCCTGCAGTCGGTGCAGAGCCTGCTTGGGATTCTCTCTCTCCCTCTCTCTCTCTCTGCCCCTCCCCCACTTGCGTGTGTTCTCTCTCTCTCTCTCTCTCTCTCTCTCACACACACACACACACACACTAAATTAGTAAACTAAAAAAAAAAATGCCCCGAATTCTTAGTTGTTCTGATTCTTCAATCCTTGACTCCCCCAGGAAGTAATATGTTGTAATGGTAGGGTATTAAGGATATCTACTTTTTGGGTGACAATTTATGAAAAATCAGTTTATAATTTATTCATGCTTCTTGTTATAATGAGTGTATTTACACAAAGATCAAAATATTCAAAAGCATTTGCTTTTAACAAATGGGCGTTAGATTTTATGTTTGGCAAAATGACAAATAGTGTGATGGAAAGAACACTGGACTATGAATCAAATAATGGGCATTTAATTCTGGATCCTTTATTTACTGTCTAACCTTGATCACTTAATTTCCCTGAGCCTTGGTTTCCTTTTCTATAAAATAAACCTAATCATGACTTGTGTTCTATAGTGGTTTCCTAGTTTAAAATGAGTTTGATATATGTCACTCTATTGAAAAGTGACAATAACTTAATAAAAATAAAAGTAACAATAACTTTGTGAGTGTTGACTTAGTTACTATGAGTCCCGTGTTTCAGATGAAGAAACTGAGGCACTATGGGGTTTTTGAACCCATCATGCCACTAGAAAATGGCAGAGGTACAACATGACCCACTGTTTTCTACTTCCAAATCAAAGATTTGTTTCACCAGCCCACAGTGATGTTTTTGGCTTGATTCCTTTACAAGAAATTGCTGAGGATCAAAAGATACCATCTAATCTCCCTCTCTACCTCAGCCACTGACTCATCCTACATTTTATCATCACCGGTAAGTACCATTTCAGGAATCTTGATTTTGAGCATCCTACTCCCTGGTCAACAACCCTGTTTCAAAGCTTATTGATTCCAAGATTCTCTCTGGTACATTTTTTTTTTTATCTTATTGGGTCCCCCAACCCAATGCCACTGCCTCTTCTCATTATCCATCAACGTGTCACCTCCTCTTTTTACTTCTGTATTATCTAAATGTATTTCATGGTCTTTCACTATAACCCTCCCTTGCAGACACCCTTAGTTCCTTTGCCTCACTTTTCTGTCATTGTTTTTGTTGGACTAAACCCCAACCTTGGGTAAAAATAACTATCCATCTTCACTGTTCCTGCACAGTGGCAGCCAAACTTTGCTGAAGAAAATCACAAAGCCTGACTTACTGGTTTTACATTAAATAATGACTGTAAATTTCAAATGGCATTCAGCCATTGCCTACAGTTCTCTAGTGAGTTTCATCTCTCTCTCTGAAACAATTCATATGTTCACCTTTCCTGTCAAACATCTCACAGTTTCCAATTCCCTAACTGATGACCTTTCCTCTTCTACCATAGACCTGTGTGGTAGTCCCCCCCAGTTTTGTGGGGGGTACATTACTGGACCCACAGTAGATGCCTGAAACCATGGGTAGTGCTGAACCCTAGATATACGAGGATTTTTCCTCTATGGGCATACCTCGGAGATATCGTGAGTCTGGTTCCAGACCGCCACCGTAAAGAGAGCATCACGATAAAATGAGTCATATTTTGGTTTCCCAATGCACATACAAGTTATGTTTATACTATACTGTAGTCTATTAAGTGTGCAATAGCATCATGTTTTTTAAAAAATGTAAATACCTTAAATTTAAAAATACTTTATTGCTGGGGCACCTAAGCAGCTCATTAAGTTAAGTGTCTGACTCTTGATTTCAGCTCAGGTCATGATTTCACGGTTTGTGAGTTTGAGCCCTTAGGGATTCTATCTCTCTCTGCCCCTCCCCTGCTTGTGCTCTCCCTCTCTCTCTCAAAATAAATAAATAAACTCAAAAAAAATTTATTGCTGAAGAATGCTAACCATCATCTGAGCTTTCAGTGAGTCATAATCCCTGATCACAGATCACCATAAGAAATATAATAATGAAAAAATTTGAAATATTGTGAGAGTTACCATAATGTGACACAGAGACACAAAGTGAGCAAATGCTATTGGAAAAATAGTGCCTATAGATTTTCTCATTGCAGGGTTGCCATAAACATTCAATTTGTAAAAAAAAAAAAAAAAAAAAAAAAAAGCATATTGTGAAGTATAATAAAATGAGGTATACCTGTACATACATGCCTATAATAAAGTTTAATTTATAAATTATGGACAATAAGAGATTAACAATAAAAATCAACAAAATAGGACAATTGTAACAATTGTAACAAAATACTGTAATAAAAGAATGTGGTCTCTCAAAATATCTTCTTATATTATATGCATTCTTCTTGTGATGATGTAAGATGATGCCTATGTGATAAGAAGAAGTGAGGTGAATGGCATAGATGTTGAGACATAGGGTTAGGCTACTATTGACCTTCTGACTATATGTCAGCAGAATCATTTGCCTCTGGACTATGGTGGACCATGGGTGACTGAAACTGTGGAAAGAATACTGTGTGGATGGGGCAGGGGTGACTACTGCACATCTGCTGGCATCTTTTCTCACCTTTCCTGTTTTTCCTCATGGGATTCCCACCCCATGCGCTCAGCCAAGATCTTTCCCTTTATTCTCAACTCAGGATCCTATTGTCTCCTATTTCTGCAAAGTTTTCTCTCCTTCCGTTATTCTCCACCTCTCTTCCTTTTTATTGCTTTTGTGATTACAATCACTCTAATTAGCAGGATTCTAGAATATTCCATATGAAAAAAAAAATTCCTCAATCTCGCACCTCCCATTCATTACCTCCTTGTTTTTCTGCTTATCTCTACAGCAAAACTTTTCAAATGAGTTGAATATACCTATTGTCTTCTCTTCCTCATTCTCCATTCAGTCTTCATATATTCCATTAGGATGGGAATCTCCAACTCTCACTAAAACCTCTTTTCAAGGTCAGCAATGATTTCTAAGTGCCAGAACCAATGTACAGGTCTTTACTCTAAATTTACCTGAACTCTTAACAGCATTCAGTATAGCTGGCTACTTATTTCCTGAGCAACTCTTCTCTTGTGGATTCCATAACACCACACTGTTTTGGTTTTCTTTTCTCTCTCTGTTTCTTCTCAGTCTCCTTGGGTGGCTTGTTGGTCTCTGCCTGTTCTCCAAATGTTGAAGTGACTCTCTTCTTTATCTATGCTTCTTAGATGGCCTCATCCAGTTCCATGGCTTTAAATACCATCTATAGCTAACTGATTCCCAAATTTATATCTCCAGACTTATCTCCTGCGTTCCTGACTCCAGTTCCTCAAGTCAAAAATTTAAAAATAACTTTTGATTGCTTTCTTTACTTCACCATACTTTCCCACATCCAGATAATCTCCATACTCTGTATGGAGTACTCCACAATCTAATTTATCTCTCAAACCAGTTTTCTTTGTTACTGCTATTACAACCCTGGTTTAAGCTATCAACATTTCTTCTACCTGCACCTCAGTAGTAGCCTCATTTCTGATGTCTCTGCTTCCTTTTTTACCCTTATTGTCTACACCTTACAGCAGTTAGAGAGGTATTTTAAAAGGGGAAATTAGAGTGGGCCTTTCCTTGCTCTAAATCTGCTAATGGATTTCCATTGCTCTTGATATTTGAACTCTTGATGGCCCTATGTAGCCTCGCTGACATTATTATGTCCTGTTATTCTTCTTCATCCGGCCACACTGGACATGATGTCTCCTCGGAGCCTTTGGACATACTGTTCTGTCTTCCTAGAATGCTTTGCTCCTACCTCTTGGCTTGGCTGTATATCCTTCTGATCTTTTTGTTTACAGCTCAAGATCATGTCTCCAGAGATGCTTTGAATCACCACTCTTTCTGAGAGTCCCACTTGCTTTTCTTCTTTTTCCTAATTACTTTCTACCATTAAAATTTTTTCTTTATGGGGCGCCTGGGTGACTCAGTTGGTTAAGTGTCCGACTTCAGCTTAGGTCATGATTTCATGGTTCGTTGGTTCGAGCCTCATGTCGGGCTCTGTGCTGACAGCTCAGAGTCTGGAGTCTGCTTCAGATTCTGTGTCTCCCTCCTCTGCTCATGCTCTGTCTCTCTCTTTCTCTCTCTCTCTTTCAAAAATAAATTACATTAAGAAAATTTTTTTTCTTTGTAATCCTTCTCACAACTGAAATTACTTTGTGTATTTGTTTATTTATTTACTGTGTTTCTCTCTCAACCAGTGGGTCCATGCATGACATTAGCAATCTTGTTTATATTTTTTATAGCTTTTCTCCAGTGCTTGGTATGTTTCCCATCACCTAGGAGGTGAGAATATTTGTTGAATGAATGCATATGCATAAGGGATGTGAAACTGTTCATTGTGCTGTACTGGTGTAACACATTCTATTTTTCACAGATTACTTTAGTAGATCAGTAACACAAGTGGTCTGTATTGGGCACTAAAAGGTAAAATCATAAGCCATATTGGCTGTATTTGCCATGCAACAGCTCTCTTTCCCATATGGAGAGCTATTTTTTGTTTTGCAAAATCAAAACTGGACTAATAGGATATGGATAGACTGTAAGGAAATGTTGACTCAGGTAAATAATACCTGTTAAGAAAAGTTTGTGGCAAAATGGCATTGCATAAGATGAGTACAATTGTATTTCTTCTATGTTTTAAACAACCCGACCTTAAACTTCTATTGCTTATTCTGGATGAAGGCCTGAGCAGAATATACAGTAGTATTCAGGCATCACAGGAAATAGTCTTACAACACTGATATTATAGAGGCAAGGGATGGGAATCAAGAGTATCACTCACCACGATCCGTTCCTAGCTTCTTTGTCCAAGCTTGAAGGTTTTCTTTAAAAGTAAGTTAAAGCTCATTCTGACTGAGAGTTAATGCAGACCCAGAGAAACTGTCCGTTATCTCATCTTAGTAATTAGAAGTATGCCACCTTGAAGGTCTCACACCTTCCCATTTGCACTGAATTTAAGGTTAAAGAAATTGTCCAATATCTTGTGTCAAGGCTCTAAAACCCAGAATTTCAACTGGTACACATCCTTGCTAGTAAGTCAAGTTATTGGATGGTATGTTGATCAGAAAATGGCATAAGTAGTAAAAAAGTAAACTCTTAAGTATCTTCTTATAAAGATCCTTCCCTTTCATGGCCAATATTTGCTTCTTTTTCCTCTTGATGCTTATCTCTAAGGAATTGTTTTGTTTATAAACATTTTTCTTAGAAATCCTATTTGTTATTTAAATCAACATAGTACCCATTTCAAAGCCCTAGCTCCCTATAGGAGTTGCTTAGCTCTTGGATACTTTTCTGCACAATGTCTTTGTTTCTCTTTTTTCCTTAAGTTTACTTCTTTCTTATAGAAGAAAATTTAGCAAATGCTGATAGGTACAAAGAAAAGCAAAGGAGGAAAGGAAAATTACCACCCAGAATCAACTGTGGTTAAATTTTCAAATATGGTACTTTAGGCATGAGGCTAATTTTGAGGAGTCCTATCTTTGACAACAGAGTTGGGTAAAACTTGGAAGAAGGTTGTGTTTTAGCTGAACATGAATACATTTTTGAAATAGTTTGAGCAAATTCAAAAATAGCACAGCAATACCATTGACATTTTGTTTTACTTGCTTGATACAAAAAGGTGGCGGTGATCCAACTGGGGTTAAGGTTTTTGACTTTTTGTTATTTTTTTTTAATATGAAATTTATTGTCAAATTGGTTTCCATAAAACACCCAGTGCTCATCCCAACAGGTGCCCTCCTCAATACCCATCACCCCCCCCCCCCCACCCTTCCACCCCCCATCAACCCTCAGTTTGTTCTCAGTTTTTAAGAGTCTCTTATGTTTTGGCTCCCTCCCTCTCTAACCTTTTTTTTTTTTCCTTTCCTTCCCCTCCCCCATGGTCTTCTGTTAAGTTTCTCAGGATCCACATAAGAGTGAAATATATACACAATGGAATACTACTTGGCAATGAGAAAGAATGAAATATGGCCTTTTGTAGCAACGTGGATGGAACTGGAGAGTGTTATGCTAAGTGAAATAAGTCATACAGAGAATGACTTTTTGTTGTTAAAATGATCTCAACCAAAAAAATATTTCTAAGATACTAATAGGTATTTTCCCATTCCACGTTAAGCTTAAAATTTTTTTTAACATTTATTTATTTTTGAGAGAAGAGAGGGACAGAGCATGAGTGGGGGAGGAGCAGAGACAGGGAGACACAGAATCTGAAGCAGGCTCCAGACTCCGAGAGGTCAGCACAGAGCCCGATGCAGGGCTCAAATTCATAAACCGCGAGATCATGACCTGAGCCGAAGTCAGATGTCATTCCACATTAAGCTTTAAATAAAAATTCAAACATTATAACTTTTAGAGTTTCCAAACCTGAAAAGATGATGGTATTTCCTACCCCTAATATATGATGGAGAAAAAAAATAAGGCTAAACTGCAAAATAAGTATGAGAAGGTTCACAATATGACATCTGTCATGTCTATTTTGAAACCTTTTTATTTTTTAAACATCAGGTTCTTTCATGGAGCATTTATTGGGAGCCCCTGCTTTGCAGGTGCCCAGGCACGTCCCCTGTCCTTGCCGCCCCAGATGGAGGAGGTGCTGACATTGCCCGCCACAGCAGTGGTGCTCTCTGAGCTGTCGGTCATGCTTCCCTTCCTCTGCTGATGGCGTTAGCATCTCTGGGATGCAGGGGGAGCCTAATGTGTGCCAGCCAGAATAGGGAAATGTCCATCTGCTCTGCGCTGGGCCTGAATTTCATCACCGGCGATGGCTGCATAGCAGATGCCTGAATCCGGGGTACGCAATGGCCATTTACTCAGAGGCCACGGTAGAGGAACTTTAGTCAGTCTGTTTATAGCCTGTAATGCGGAAAGAGAGCCAAACGTGCTAAACAGGCTGTCTCTGCAGAGGTCTGAGCTTCGAGGTCTATGCAGTCTCAAACGGATGGGGCACACTTTGTTTCTAACTCCGTGATGTTGTTGATATGACCTTGGGCAAGTCCCTTTACCTTCATGCTTTGTTGTAACAAAGTATCATCTGTAAACTAATTGCAGATTATAGAATGCATTCTATCTATGTTCCCTGCCTGTTGTGAGGACATAACATCAGATCTCACTTATTCATCTGAGCATAGCACACATGCTGCCTCCTTTGTAGCTGTCAAAAAGGGAACCATTCTTTTTGATTTCTATGGGCACTTTATTAGCTTTTCTCTTCGGACACATAATAAATACATCAGCAAACATTTATTAGGTGTGCCTACTTTATTCCAGGTGCTATTCTGAGTACTTCGGTGGTTATGGGTGATCGGGTGGGGTGGGGTGGGGGAGTAGTAGAATCAGCTACAAAGATCCGTAACTGAGTTCTTGAGGAGTTACTTTAAAAATGATGCAGATTACCTATATTCCATCTGCTTCTCTCCCAGCAACTTATAAACTCCTTTACGATGGAGTCTCTTGCCTACAAAGAGACTTGACTCTTTATACTTGATTACCCTTGACTACCTCAAAGCATCCATCAACACACCCTGTGCAAAGTAATGACCACATATTGGACACTTACTAATGCCAAGCGTTCTTCCAAATGCTTTACATGAATTAACCCATTCAGCCATTATCACAACACTATTATTATAAACATTTTACAGATGAGATCAGAAAGTGGCACGGAGCAGTTAAGTAACCTAAGGTCACATAGTGGGTGCGTGGCAGAGCCTCACACAGGCAGCCCAGCTCTCTAGCACATACTCATAATCACCGTGGTTTCACATCAGTGGTAGGTTGTTGAATGAATGAGCGAGGAGTGTTGGAATGTTTTAAAGAGTGTAAAGCACTTTTATGGGTTCAAGTCATTACTACTGCTTTTGCTCCAGACAGAACTATCACTACAGGATTACAGCTGACATCCTATATAGCATTTTGGGGGAAAGAAATCTCAGCATTCTACTTATGATGGTGGAGCTCAAGTACAGATGGGGAGCAAGCACCTGACCAGAGTTGAGCAAACTTACTGTGAAAGATAAATTCAGCTGTAGGAGAACTAGAAAAACAATGTCCCTGATTTCTGATCCTTACCTGTGGGGCCATGACACTTAGGCCAATTCTGGGTGACTTCTGATTATAGGCTTAGCCCATAACTAGTCTCTTTCCCAAAAGACTCTGTATGAGATTATCTTTTGTACCCCAAACTGACTTTTCTCTGAAATTATTTTTGCCCTCAATATACCCTTTCTAGTACCCAAGCTAGACAATGCCACCTCATCCTCAGTTTCCCCCTCCTTCACTTTGTGGCTAAGTCTTGCCCATTAAGTGTTTCTTAAAGATATCCCCTTCCCTTCTATTCTGACTGCTGTTAATGTTAATATCCCTCCCTGTTAAAAGGCATCAATGGGGGTGCCTGGGTGGCTCAGTCAGTTAAGCTTTCGACTTGATCTCAGGTCATGATCTTGCGGTTCACTAGTTGGAGCCCCGTGTCGGGCTCTGTGCTGACAGCTCAGAGCCTGTAGCCTGCTTTGGATTCTGTGTCTCCCTCTCTCTCTGCCCCTCCCCTGCTTGCACTCTGTCTCAAAAATAAATAAACATTAAAAACATTTTTTACAAAAAGGCATTAAGGGCATTTAATTGCCTCTAAGACAGACCATAAACTTCTTACCATGGTGGTCAAGGCACTCCACTACTGGGTCTCAACCTGCTTTTTGGATATCATCTCCCATGATACTTCCACAGTAACCCAATACGTTGTAGCCACACTGGGTTCTTTACAGTTCTTGGAATGGATCATATGTTCCCATGTCCCAAGGATGTATGCCCTACCTTCTTTAAAAAAATTTCTTTTCTTCTCCACCTGTTAAAATATTTGATCTTCTTCAAGGCAAGCTCAAATGTCATTTCCCGATTACCCCAAGATAGAATTCATTGCCATTTCTAACAACTCTATGTTTATAGTTTATGTTCTCTTCAGACATTCTTTGTGTTACAGGGTGGTTGATATGCCTTTTCCACAATAGATTGGAAGATCCTTGGACTTGGAAAACATTACGTCATCTTTGAAGCCATGTACCACCTAGCATAGTTTTCCTGTAATTTTAGCTTTCTGAATGTGTACACCTCTACTCCCCATATAGGTTGTTGGTTTTTGGCAGGCAGTGACCATTTACAATATGAGCTATCTTCTGTATTTGGGGCTTTAGTTGACTTTAAATTTGCTTTTGCCAGTTAACATGCATGTATAGGGGATCAAAAGAAAGCTATTACCTCTGATTCCTACTTTCAATGAGTGCTGTGAGGGCTGAGAAATAACACCTTTAAAGCACTGGCTGCATAGCAGAAGCTCAGAAGAGGTAACGATTGGTTAGCTTCATGGTTGCACTCCTTGGCAAGTCATTTTATGTGACTGAGATTTGGCCTGAGCCATCCAATCTCAGGACTGATTGTCTTCCATAATGAAACACATGTGCAGTTAAATTCTAGAATACTCTCCAAAAGAACATTTATCTTCCCTTTTTCTCCATTGTACCATCAGGCACTTTTACCATGATGTCAGTTGCTCCAGAACAGATAATCGATTTACTAGTACCTTGTAAATGCTTTTAATTTTGAATAGTTTTATTATCATTATTGTTATTATTTTTATTTGTCTCTAAACTCTTTGTACCCCCTTGCTTTAGTCTTCCTGCAATATAGAAAAAAGCCTCACTTTTGCAGATTACCATGCCTGGAGCATAGTAGGCAACAAATATTTGTTGACTCAATGAATGGAGAATGAATAAATGAACTCCATGCTCCTTAGGCAAAAAAGGACAAACTATTTATTTAAATGAGTTGTCCACATCAGTCATGCAAAACTCACTCTGGCTCTAGGCAGCATAGCTGGGAATGGTTTTCTGTCCTGGGGCAGATGGATCTCTTCCTCTCTCAAATACCAACTAGATCCATTGAAAGAACAGTGCCATGGTGGATGCAGGCAGAATTGAAAAGAACATGAGCATTACATGAGGCAGGAAATTATTTGTCTGCTGGAGTTGATGAGGAAGTTACACTGGGGAATCAATAACTATTAATCTCTGCAGGATCTCTCCCTCTCTCATTACCTAATGAAGCTCTGCCAAGCAGGAAACCCATAAACTCTCACAGTCTGAAGAACAGTGTGGAATCAGGATTCTTACGGGAAAACCTGACTCTAAGATCTGTGTGGGTGTGGAAGTCTATCTGAGACCTTCTGGGCAGTGTATGCTGAATGACAAGGCAAGCCTCCACAAGGATTCCTAAAACCCAAATGGGATTAGATGAGGGTGGAGATGTGGGACAAATTTTATGAGGAGACTCCTTTATGTATCAGGCCCTGGAATAAGGTGCTGTTGGATTTCCCCTTCAGATTGGAATGGCTGACTGGCCATTTTATTGCCCTCATCAAAGGAAAATGTTTAGAAAGTGAGTTGATTGAGAAGTGGGTCTTTTATAGATGGCTGCTACAGATTAGAGCAGTTATATGAGATTATTACATCAGCTACCTTACATTCTTCTTCAGAAAAAACAGCACCAAAACTTTATCTCCTTTCCCCCTCCTTCTCAAAATCCCTAAGTCTCCATGTCTTATTTTCTAAACCACTTTTTTTTTTTTTGTCAAGGTCATTGACTATAAAGACTATGAGATCTTAATGGCAGAGTGGATTATTTTAATTTTTATTTGACCTCTTTTCTAAGTGATTTCCTCAGCAATGAGTGAGTTTCCATCTCTGCTCTCTAAAAGTGGTTAATGGATGTATCTCTCTCTATCAGTTTAGTACAGATTGTGTCTTCCTACTTATTTTTTCATAAGAATACATCTAATCTGCTCTTTGTGCCCCTGCATCAACATTTGTTGAGCAACATTTAAGAGTTTAACAGCTAATATTTATTTGGCACTTCCCTGAGATTATCCAAGATCCATTGGCCTTCAAGTACAATGTGTCATATTCAGAGGAATCTCTGCTATAGTTCTGCTATGATTTTCATGTCGGTGCCCTTGGGAAAGAGCCCATGTCTACAGTCTTACATAGTTACTCTGAATGTCATCACCAAATTAAAGGCAGAACAAAATGCTGAGATGATAAATTTAATCAGCTTTCCCAGAGGTTAGAAACATTTCTCAGACACCTCTGCCCTGACACATCTATATTCCAATCTGTTCAATTCGGCTGTCACAATTTCACCCCAATTTACCCATTGCAAGCACTTGAAATGCTGCCTTTAATTAATTCTCTGCACTCAGAACTTTGAGCAATGCCAAGTGAGTTAATTACCCAAGTTTATGGCTTTAAGCATTTCCTAGATGCAAATGATGAAAACTCTTAGTGAGTGCCAGCACCCAGTCTTCAAAGACTTCAGCCTCCTCCCTCCACAGAACTGTTCTGAGGAGCTAGAGGTGGGTGTGCTGGGTGCAAAATGACCAGATGGTATAGAACAGTATCTAGATGAAATTTTCACTGTAAACTAGCAGATGGTTATTTTTAGAAACATCCTCACTACTTTATTGAAGAAGTGGGAAGGTTCAAAGGGAAGTTGTAATCTGCTTCTGAGCAAATTGGATTAGAATTGTTATTATAGGAATTCTCTTAGGATAAGTCGCTTATATCTCTATGCTAGGTGTTACAATTTGAGGTCAGGTAATGATCATGGATGCCAAAGTGTACTGTTTTAGTGGAAATTTGTTTTATAAGGAGTTTCTCAGGAGGGAAGGAAGGAAAGAAATAACTTTTATTTTCTCCTCTCTAGGCAGTCTAATATATCACATGCATTCCTCATGAGAACTGTGTGATAGGTATTAACATCCCCATTGTTATAGTTAAAGAAACTAAAGCTCAGAAAACGAAACTAAATTAAAGATAGTTGAAGGATTTGAATTCAGGTTTGCCAGACTTTTGGGGTGATGCTTTCTCCATTAGACTACCCCTTTTCTGTGTGTAATTTGATAAATAGCACTTAACCATTAGGAAAGTCATTAATAAAGTTGTTGCTCCCCTTGAGATCACTGGGAACATTTGTTTGTTAAATTGGGATCCTAGTTTGTTGCAATCACTACTACTTGTCAGTAAGAGAAAGGTTTCTTCAGTTTCTTAAATATAAGCACATGTCTTGCCCCTCCTAACAGAGGAGAATATTTCAACATAATGGACCTGGTGTCACCAAGACACAAGGCCTCAGGATAGCTAAGGAATAGTTTTGTGTTCCAAGGTAACTTCACATAAAATGTTCCATTCTTAATTTTCAATAGCTAGTTTCCACTTGTGGACATTAATCTAAAATTGTTAAAAGCATAAAGTTCAGAGTATTTCCTGTGGGCCTGGGAGAAAGGGTATAGACAAAAGTCTAATCTCTTAATGGAGAATCAATTAGTATAAAACTTTCTACTGTGCAGTATAAAAAAGGATTTTACCCTATCATGCCCAATTTTCTACCCTCACTCATAAGTCATCATTTTTCTTTCCTAAACTTTGAATTTTGGCAGATTATTCTAGGAGCCTCTGTTGCCCTCCAGCTCCCCTTTCCTTCCCCAAATGGCATCTGGTAATGTTTGAACTGGTAAGAACTGTGTGTTGATAGAACTATGAAGTGTTTCTCACTCTTTAATACATACACAGGGAATCTTGATATAGGAATAAAGAAGGAAAAAGAGCAAATGTTTACTAGAGAGAAGTTATTGTATCAGGTGAGCAAAGTACTTTTATCATAGACTAAGCTCCATTGTATAGACATAGCTGAAATATTCTTCAGTTCTTTACTTTTTACTTGATATTGGGGAATATAGTTTTGGCAGTAGTTATTTTTGAATAAAGTAATGGCTCCAAGCTAGGCAGACTTTGGCCTCCATATACACAGAAATATCACAGAGGAAATAAGAAAGTTTTATTAGTCTCCAAGTCAAAACTCCAAGTCAAAAATCCCAGATCGAAGTCCTACCTCTGGTAACAATTAACAGAATGAGCTTGGGTTAGTCATTAGACTTTTTATTTATTTTATTTTTAATTTTATTTTTTTAAATGTTTATTAATTTTTGAGAGAGAGCATGAGAGTTAGCAAGCTGGGGTGGGGCAGAGAGGGAGGGAGACAAAGGATCTTGTCTGATGTGGGGCTTGAACTCATAAGTTGTGAGATCATGATATGAGCCAAAGTCAGATGCTTAACCGACTGAGCCACCCAGGCACCCCAGTCATCAGACCTTTTAAAACCTCAATTGCTGTACCTGCATAATGAGTACATTAGACATGTCAGTCATATTTCCTGCCATGCCTATAGCCCCTTTTATCTGGACCCTACTGAAAATAAGTAAACTTACTGCCTACAGCCACAGCAAACTGACCCTGGGTGGATAATGACATAAGGTGGGCCAGCAAACTTTGAGGGGATTTGTCATGAAAAGATGAGCTGAGATTTGAAATAGAATTGAGGCCAAGACAGGTCATGGTGAGTGGAAGTTAAGGGTACTTCAATCGAGCAACATTGAGATCAAGAAAAGATTTACAGATTCAAGGACAAGACCGAGTCAGTTATTATGGTAGCACAGTCATTAAGACCACAGGTCTTGGAGTTTGTGGATTCCCATATGCTATATAATTATCAGCAATTTATTTAACTTCTCTAGGGCGCTAGTTTCCTTTCAGTGAAATTAAGATAATAATAGTACTTTCATCATAGGATTGTTGTGAAGATTACATGAATTAATACATGGAAAACCCTTAGAACACTACTTGGCACTTTGCTACATCCTATGTCAGTGTTGTGATAACTGTTATTGACTGAGAAGCACCATACCACAGGCTGTATATTGATTTATGTCAGTCAATCCTTCAACAACTTTGTGAGGTAGGTTCTATTAATATCTCCATGTTAAAGATGTGGAAAATAAGGCACGGAAATATTACTGACGTCTTCATGGTCACATAACTAGGAAGAAGCAGGCTGGCATTTAAACCTGGGTTCTTTGGCTCCAGAGTCTGCTTGTTGACCATGACTTTCTACTGCCTCTCTGTAATTGATATGTCCCAACAAGAGGAAAGCAAAGCAGGGCAAAGCGTGGCTGAGTCCTAGAGATGGCTAGAAATTGGTTTAAAGAAGAGCAAAATCAGCTTGAGGAGACTTATGGCTGCCCTGGGTCCAATTACAAGTCCAAGGAAACCTTACCATGTTTGTTCCTGGTCTTGGAGTACCACGAGATCCTTGTGTATCCTTCTAGAAAGTATCCCCTTTCATGAGAGGGCTCTAGTGAGCAACAAAGAGGAATGGATGAGGTGAACCAGTGGGTACCAATCCTTTGTCTGTCTCGTTCTCTAGGATTGATGAAATAGGGGTCGCTTTGTTTTGGTTTTCACCATCTACCTATCATTTAGTATAGCACATAGTAGGGGCTACTGAAATACTCATTGAATGAAAGAGTGAAAAACTGTGATGCATTAAACAAATGTAGAGTATAATTACTTCCTTCTAATGATTGATATCACTATTCTCTTTCTTTCAAAGACTAATTTCTCATGTACAAGTCTGAATAGTTACAGAAAAGGACGTTCTGCTAGAAAATTGAGGATTTGTATTATAGTCATAAAACTAGTGGTTGGGATTTCTTTTATTTGAAGGACTAAGAGAGCAAAAAGGCATTTCAGGTTATTATTCCATATTTATCATGTCAACAATTTATCAGGCATGCCTAACTATAAAAGGCCCATTATAGTTTCATTTAATGTGAAATACTGTGTTATTAACTTGCTACATTAAGTGTATTTCATCCTAACCATAGTAATTTCAGAGATCACAGTCTCTTTCCATCTCTGCTAGTAGTTAAAATAAGATTTAACTTCTGCCACCCTAGCACATCATTCGCTACTGAATATTGACCTTCTTGAGGGTCACATGTCTATGCACTCTAAATTAAAATCTGTTAATGATATCATTTCACGAATCCCCAGAAATAGATGTTTTACATTCTGACTAATGTTGCATTCTCTTCAAGCAATGGCCCTCTTTTTCTTGCTGAAAATTCATAGCAAGACCAGTGGTCGATGAATCTGAGCACTTCTCTGGCTTCCCTTTGATCCTCCTGCATTAAATGCTTAAAATTTAATGCTGGAGCTTATAGCGCCATGAGCTCGAGAGAGAGAAGTAAATGAAAAGTCAACCTTTTGGGCTGTATCCCTGTGCAGGCTTTTGTGTTTGTGTTCCACCTTTCCCCCCCATGGCTGCTAAAACAGTTTGTTGTCAGAACACTCTCCTGTCAGAAGAACTTTGTGGTTGACACAATGCAGAGATTGGAAAATGTCACTATTAAAGAATTAAAGTGAGCAGGGCTCTTTCCAAACAAGTCCATTTGCACCTGCAGAATTTTGTCAACACGGCAGGAGCCTGGGGGTTCACGTCATTTGTACTAGCACTTGAGAGTCTGTTTGCTTTTCCTTGGGGAAAATTCAGAAGATGAGAAAGCCCAGCTGTTCTGAGAATTTCTGAGCCTTGGAGGATCGAGCTAGAAAGAGGAGATGGGGAGGGGGTATTGGGGTGGAGGTGGGGGTCAATATAATCTGATCTCTGATATGGCTGTGACAGATTACCATCATAATTTTTTTTTTGGTTTTGTCTTGAAAAAAACTTAGCCAATATATGTTTTTCATTTCTGGAGTTGATTTATTATTTTAACATATTTAGACACTTATGACTATAACTTCTTAATAGGGCTGAAACTTTGGGGAGAGGGCCTGTGCTGAGCAGGGAGAACATTGTGCCCGATTATGGCCACAGGACCCCTGGGCCCCTTTCTGCATGCTTTGTTGTACTGCTATGGAGCAAACAGTGGTCCTATCTCAAGGCTTGTCTTCTCTTTTGCTTTCCCCCCTAGGAATCTCACTCACTTTGCCAACCAGGCTTAGCCCTAGTATTTCCTCAAGGTATCACCCCAAAACTCACTTGGTTTACCCTGCCCTGAACCCCACACAGGCCTGAGAGACATGCCTGGACAAGGCTCGGTGCCTTTGCCTCAACTGCCCAGTGCCCGCTTGGCAGGACAGGCGTTGGCTACTTCTTGGCCAGCATATGCCAGAGCACAGTGATGGGAGATGGTGCCCCATAGCCATATTGAAACAATATTGCAAAGTGTGTGAGGCGATTGACTCAAAACCCTTTCAGGGACTCCCCCATCCCCAGCCATATGCTTGGTACTACAGGTATGTTTGTCTTCCTGTATCACTTAGGGCATTTTTTGACGTTTCCTCCATTATACCGTGATTTGCTGCCTCCACAAGGGCTTTCCATGAATGCCTTGTTGCTGTGTAGGGAGGCAGAGAGAAGAGCCTCAGGTTTCAACTAAGATGTTAATTATGCTGGTGACAGACCTGCCTTAATGGGCCTTTATTGGTATCTCTGCCCCAGTCTCAGAAAATTTAAAAATTTGCTTTTGTTTTCACCTTGACCAAAGAATGATCATTATTCCTATGAGTTGAGTAATGATGCAGTAGGGGTCAGACAAGAGTAAATTTTGAGGAGCATCCAATGTCATTGGAGTTATTTGTTTTGCCATGGTCATGATTCCACAAGCACAGAGTGAGTGTCAGATCAGAGAAATTTTACTATAGCTGAGACCTGGGTGTGCAGGTGCAAAACCCATCTGATAAAGGCCCCTGACTTGTTGGAAGAGTGTGCTATCCCACTGGAGGTTTTATGAATGTGAGTAGCATTTGAATCTTCCTAAATGAATGTACCTAATTTCCCTAATCATTTACTGCAGAGTAATTTTAATGGCTGTACCCCATGAAATATATACTGACAGTGAAATTGCCTTTATAAGGTGTTCTATGACTTTCAATGCTATGATTCCTCAGTGAAATGTATTTTTATGATGGATATTAACAGTTGGTTAGACTCTTCTTACCAGCCCATTATATCTATAAATCAGTGCATCTACAATATTTAAGAAAGATGAATTTGTTAAAACTTAGGTTTATTTTTTCACATAATAATCTTTAGTGCTGGACAGGTGCTTGTTAATTACCCAGTCATGTTGAACTTCTCTATAATCACTGGACAACTTTAAATCTAGCCTATGAGCCTTGGTTAGATGTGGAGTTGGATTTATAAAAGAGAGATTTAAATCATCTGTAAGGCAAGTTGATTCACTCATCAGGTATGTACTGATGGTCTGCTGTCAGCCTGACCCCAAGCTAGGCTGGAGGTCTGACCAAAAAGAAGAGGCTGGCTCTTGAAGGTCTTACGTTCTCATAGTTGAATGGAGGATGTAGATCCTTGTCTTAAAAACAGCAAGCCCAGAGCATATCAACACCTTCTCTTTTCAACCCCAGCCCAGAGAAAAAGCATTGTAGAGGGAAGAGCCTTTGTGGGAGAAACAGGAAAGAAAGCCCTATTCTTAGGGGCAAACCAGAGTCAGTTAAGGAGGGGAAAATAAAGCAAGAAGGAATGGATAGAGACAGATTTGATGAGGGTTAAGAGGCCCTTATAGAAAGCAAATACAATCAATGGGAAAAGAAAAGCAAGGATTGTCTCCTCTTCCTCCAAAGAGGGCTGGGAGAAGAAGTAAGCATTCATTAAGTGTTTTCATTTTATTTGTTTTTGAAAGCAAGAGCACAAGTAAAGGCAGAGGGCCAGAGGGAGAGAGCACACCCAGTGCAGAGCCTGACGTGGGACTTGATCTCACAACCCTGAGATCATGACCAGAGCTGAAATCAAGAGATGGATGCTTAACTGACTGAGCCACCCAGGTGATCCTCACTGAGTTTTTATTATGTGCTAGTTGTTTCATGCATGCTGCTCCAATTATTTCTTAAAACAGCCCTGTAAGTAGATGTTATGTCCAGTTTTAGGGAAGGTATTGAGGTCAGAAAGGTTAAATAACTACCAAAATTCATATTCCGGTATACAGTGAAGATGATGTTCAAGTACAGGTGTGTCTAACTCCAAATACATTCTCTTTCATGAAACAGATTCCAATGCCTTGACTGCAAATTCACAAGCATGTTCATTCATTCGGCAAAAACCGAGACCTTAAGATATATCAGACAGTCAAGATTATTTCTCTCATTCCTTTCTTTTCAACTTTAATGCTGCTCTCTGTCCTTGTCTTCTGTTTTGTACCCTTTTAAGTTCTTTTGAACTTGTTACTTGTAAGAAATTGATGACTTTGCATCCCTGGTCTACTGTTAGGGAAGTTAAATCATTTTGTTACATTGAGCCTCTGATTTTTCCCCTGTAAAGTGGAGAATAATAAGAATCCCTACCTCATGATGTTGGGCAGTTTAAATGAGGTAATACATCTGAGCACATCTGTTGCCCAGATGGTGGGTGGTTAGCATATGTATGCTCATTAATATATTCACAAAAGTTTCTTTCTGTACAGTGGAAGGTGGTACAGACATGTCTCTTTGGAGAACAATAATTCTACTGATAGTGATGATGGTGAGTAATGATGAAGAAAATCCTTAAAGACAGAGGTCATAAGCTGGCTGCCTAAATATGTGTTTTGTGTGGTATACTCAGTGTTAAAAGTAGTTTCCAGTATTTAAAATAAGATAAGTTTATATAAAAAGCCCCAATCTTTTGATTCTCCTGAAAAGTGGGAAGACCTGTCAATGGTAGGTTGGTGTTCTACATTAACTGGAGCCAACCAGTCATACTTCCTAGTCTGGGTGACCATATGTCCTGGTTTGCCTGGGATAGCCTTGTTTATACCTATTTCCCTAGGATAATTAATAGTAATATGCCCTTTTTTGGGGATGGGACAACATTTTATGTGTTGCCCTCATCTCTAGTATGCTATGGTGTCTGTCTACTCACCTCAACTGCCTATCACCTTTATGTTATCTGCCTGCCCCTGTAAGCATTTGAATTTGTGACACCCCCTCCCCCCTATTTTTTAAGGGCATCTTATTCCTCTTGACTTTGTTTCAATAGCACACTGCTTTCCAAAGGATGCATCAGTTTGGAGGTCAGGAAGATTTAGCTTCTCCACCTTTAGAAACTATACTCACCAATCACTCTTGAATGTAAGGAAAAGGTAATGTCCTGTGAAGTGGCATCTGCCCTACGGAGAGCTTCTGCCAGCCTTGGTAATTCACTGGAAAATTTGGTCAGACCTAGACTGTCCAACTAGACAATTTATTTAGCTCTGCAAGGAAAAAAAATCTGGAGTTGTCCCCCAGAGGCAAATTCATTGAAACATTTAAACAGTGGAAATAAGATATTATTTCCATGGCTATCCAATAACAGTCTGTTACTTTTATAGAGTTCCTTTCCTTGGACATAGAAGTCTTTCCTTCAACATATCACTTGAGGTGGACAGAAAAGTGTTTTTATTTCTAGTGTTATAGATAAAGAAGCTGATTTAGAGGTTAAGCAGCATAGGCTAAAGTCACATAGCCCATAGCACACCCCCCTTGCCACCGCATGCATGAATGCACACATTCTTTTCCTGTTACCTGAGGACATTTCTCTACACTGGAGCCCCCTTTCCCCCCTGTACACACCATGTATCTTATGACCTTTTCCTAATTACATATCAACTGATAACTTGAAATTATATATTTTTATAAAAATTGAAATATATAACCTTGGCATGTACTTTCATTACTCTCTGCGTGTTGAGAGATAGAGTGGCTCAGTAAATGTTTATTGTAGGCATTCCATGGGTTAGATATGGTGCCTGATTTCATGACTCTTACAGTCTGGTGAGGAGGGGAAACAGACATAGTCAAATATTCACAGAGTACGGAATTAGAAGTGGACAATACAGATAGTCCCTGCCCTGAGAGATATTTATGTCCCATTGAAGGGTAAGGATTGAGAGTGGTAAGAGGGGCACAATGGAGGGGTGTGGGGGTGAGGGAGTAATGGGGAAGATTTACTATGGAGACCCAGAGAAAGATTTTCTTAGGAAGTAAAATTTGACTCGAGGTTTAAAGTGGGGCTGGGGTTTAGGTAGGAGAGTTCTAAGCAGAGGAAAGGGGATATGAAAAGGCGCTGGCAGGAGGAAGTTTGGCTTCTTGGGAGAAGTTGGAGAATACTAATGGGTTAGAGTGCAAATAATGAAGGGGAGGGTGGTACAACCTGAAGCTGCCAGACCACATGGGACTTTGGGGCCATGAATCCTGGACAGTATTCTGAAGGCAATGGAGAATTAGTAACAGTTAAGCAAGGGAGCAGCAGGATCAGATTTAAATTTTGAAAACATCCATGTTGCTGATATTTTATAGTAGAATAGATTGATGGAGCAGGGCCGATAGTGAATGTGGATTTTTACAATGCTGGAGGGGCTGATGAATGGGACCAAAGGGGGAGTGAAGTTAGAGACAGACTTAGCATGGGAGTAGAGGCAGAGTGTCAGGATTACCCCTAGGCTTCTGTCCTGGGTGGTGGTGGTGCCATTCATTGAGTCAAGGGGTGGGAGGAGCAGTTGTGGTGAAGGTGAGATTAACACTAAAGAATTGATACCAATGGTTTGTCAATGGGCAAACGTGCCAACTTTTACTCACTGACAGAAACATCAGTGTCTTCTGATCTCTGGGTGGGAAGGTATTATTCCCAGTTTGTGGCCATTCAGTAGATAAACATTTACTGGCACCTAGCTGAGTTTTACTAAATAGCAATACTGTCAGCAAATGTGGTTATTTCCTATTGCACAGCTCTCTTCAAAGTGGGCATCTTGGGTTTCACTGGCAAAAGTCACGGCAGTGGGGATCCACTTAGAAGAATTTTAATTTAATTCTGAGTAATTCTGTCATGTCTGAGCTGTCTTTCCTGATATTACCCTCAACTCACATCTTATGTGCAGCTCCCTTAAACCATTAGGCATAAGTCTATATATTTTTTTCATATTAAACTATAATTTGTTGTTGTTTTTACCATCACTACTTTGAAAGCTTCTTGAAAGCAGGGACAATGTCACATTCACATTTCTTTTCTAGGTGTCCAGAAATTGCTGGGCACATGGGATTTATGCAGCAAATGATTGTTGAGTAAATGTTTTATATCATAGATATGTTTTAAATTTGTTATTCATTTGTCTCATTTTTGTCCCCACTGACAATGTACTATAGTGACTGTAGGAACATTTTCCAAAAAGTAGTGAGGAGGAAATTTGAGACCTAAACAAATCTTTCGGGCTGTAGTTCATTAAAGTGCAAAGAACTGTTTTTAGTTCCTTAAATTGTAAGATGTATACTCAGATCCTTTAGCAGCTTGATTTTGGGGAAGAGATGTAGCTAAAGTTTGCCATGATGCCACTGTAATAATGTTTGGTTACAGTGTGGGAAGGGAATAACCTGGGTTCTGGTCTTACGTCAGCTTCTACCGTTCTTTAATGAAGCTGGTAGACAGCCTTTCTATGATTATTTTACAGTCTTTTTTAAAATTACCTGGGCAATGTCATTCATGCATCATAGACCATTGTTTGGCACTAGTAATCCAATTAATTTAAAAGATTAAATATTCTTGGTTAGTTTCTTTTTTTAAAAATACTTTGTTAGTATTATTTGTCTCCCTGACTTTCCAACTTATTCTTGACAATATTCCTGATGTCCACCTGGAACTCGCAGAGTCTATATATCCAAGAGGCTCCTTTAGAAGCCCTTTTTCTGAAAGCTGGTGCACATTATGAATGTCATCCAAAGCCATCCATCAAACTCGTTACTGCGTGGGCAGAGGTGAATGAGCCTCTGGTGTTGGGTCAGATGCTTCTACAGCTCGTGGGGCTTGGTCTTAGACATTCATCTTTAGCTGCGGAATGGCAAGGTCCCAAAAGGAGAGTACAGGCTGTTCTTTGATGAGAAAGACAAGAAAGCCCAAGTGGGCGTGAATGAGGGAGTCTCAGTCTAGCAAGTAAGTGCAGAATTTAGAAACAGCCCCTTTTAAGATACAAAGCCAACATTCACCGTGGCCTGGGCATTTTAAATGGTTGATTCTTTTAGATTAGCTACCTTTTAAGGAACATTGAGTTTTCTTATGTGGCAGGAAATGAATATTTCTGTTTAACTGTTTTTATTAATTGAAAGTTATCTTCTTTGCCATACTTAAAATACTGATTATCAAGTTACTGTGATATTTTTGGAAAAGGCATTTGTTTAGTGTCCAGAGAGATGTTGGGTTTGCAGCCAAGCTCTGTTAGTCACTAGTCTTGTGTCCCAAGACAAGCCCTTTGGCCCCTCTGAGCCTCAGGTACATTGTGAGTAGTAAAAGGGGTGTGTGAAATGTGTCAGATGTGGATCAGTTTTATTTGTACTCATAAACATTTTATTGGTCAAAATTGTATCATCTCTAATGGTAGATACCTCAATATTTTGTAAATATTTTCTTCCCCATATGAGTTATTAAAAACTCCTTCATTGTAGTTGCTGGGGTCCAAAATCTTGATCCTTTCTTTATCTCATATCCCACACTCAACTGGTCAGGACATCCTCCTAGCTCTACTTTCAAAATATATTGAGAATCAACTACTTATTACTATCTCTACTGCTACCACTCCTGGCCCCAAGCCACCATCTTTTCTTACTTGGATTGTCACAGTGTTCTGGGTATCTTTGCTTGCATTCCAGATTCCTTACACTAAAGTCTATACTCGACAGAAGCTAGATGATCACTTAAAATTGAAGTCAGATCATTTCATCCCTCTTCTCAAAACCCTCCAGTGACTACCTGTATAATCCAGAATAGAAGTCAAAGCCCTTATGAGGACTAATAGGCCCAATGTGATTTGGCTTCCCATTACCTCTTTGACATTATCTCCTCTTGCTCACTGTACTCTAGCCACACTGGTTTCCTTTTCAGTGCCTTGAATATATTAGGTACACTTTGCTTCAGGGCCTTTGCACTGACTGTTCCTTCTGGTTAAATTGCTTTCTGGCCAGTGTTGTCACCTGTTTCTAAAATGTCATCTTCTCAGGGAGACTTATCCTGACCTCCTAATTGAAATTGTAAACTTATGCATACCTCCTCAAATCTCTAGTTTACTCTAGCTCTATTTTTATAACTTTCTGTTATAGAAAATTTCAAACATATACAGAAATGGAGTATAATGAAGCCCCAAATATTATCACCCGATTTCAACAATGATACAGTATGGCCAATCTTGTTTCATCTACCCTCACCCACTACTCCTTATCCCAGATTATTTTGAAGCAAATCCAAAACCATATAATTTCATTTGTTATACAGTCAATTGTTATTTTTTTATTATTCATAATTTTATTTTAACCACTATGTATACATTTATAAATGCACATATGATATAGTTTATGTACATGGATTAGGTGGGTGTTTAAGGACACATAAAGTGTCTACTAGAAGATTATTAAAGTGTAGAAGTCTGAAAATCATATAATTACATTTGTTATATAGTCAATTCTCATTGGTTTTGGTTGTTATGTTCCATAAAGTTGCTACAAACACTGAATTAGCAAATAGAGAACCATTGCTTCTAAGGGAAATAGCGGGTTAGGATTCTATGAGCATCTGGTTATATTTTTGTCAAGTGGTCAGTGCATAACTTTTTTTATGTGTGTTTCCATTTAAAGACACCTTATTTAATATGTGTTATTGATTCATTTACATTGAACTCATGGCCCACAGCACTATAACTGATGCCTGAAGGAGGTTTATCTGACACATGTATTTTCTCCACATGGTACATCACAGCCTTCTTGTGTTTAGGAGTACTACACAGGACTTCAGCACTATGCTTAGGGGGGCCATTTTAAACTGCAAAATCACTCACAAAAAGTACAAAAATGTGAAAAATGTGTGGCACGAAAGAGACCATGAACAGGACACTTGTTTATAGTTACAAAAGCTGAAACAAGAAAGTAGACCATTTCCTTGTTTGACTTCAGTTGAAAGCTTATGTGCCAGGTGACTTAAATATTTTGCCACTCTGTGCATGTGCATGAGTGACTGCAACAACATTATGAGTATTGATTTTGGTGTTCCAAATAAATTGTAGCGTGTAGGAGAAATTGCAAATATGGAATTTGCAAATAATAAAGATTATGTTTCAATATTTACCTCTAACAAAAGGAGTTTCTTTTAAAAACATATCACAGTATTATTATTTCACCAAAATTTTAACAATTACTTGGCATCACCAAAAATCCAGTTATTGTTGCATTTCCCCAATTTTTGCTGTCTCTTTTAATCTGTAGTTACTTCTCTACTTCCCTCACTTTTTCTTTTTCTTTTTATCTTGCAATCCTGTCATGAAGAACAGATTTTTTTTTCTGATGGTCTGGATTTTGCTGATTGTCCTTCTGGTATTGTTTAATATGGTCTTTTGTGCCCTGTACTTTCTGCATATTGATGGTTAGATGTGGAGGCTTAGTCAGTTTCAGGTTTTGTTTGTTTTTCTTTTTTGGAGAGATTATTTTATGGGTTGTGTTCTGTATTTCCATCAGAGAGCACATAATCTCTGTCTCTTATTTTGTCATATAAACAGCTATTGATGCTCATTTCTTAGATCAGTGGTTCTTAAGCGATTTTTCCTCCCAGAGAATATTTGGCAATGTCTAGAGACAATTACCAGCAGCTGGAGAGTAGAGCCAGGGATGCTGCTAAATATTGCACAATGCACAGGACAGTCTCCCAGAACAAAGAATTATCCAGACCAAAATTTTGGATAATGGTGATGCACTAATTGTATCATTCCTGTTTTGTTGATCAACTGAAATACTTTTTTTTTTTAAGTAATTTATTTTGAAAGAGACAGAGACAGCCCAAGTGGGGGAAGAGAGAATCCCAAGCAGGTTCTGAGCTGCCAGCACAGAGTTCGATGCAGGGTTTGAACCCATGAAACCGTGAGATCATGACCTGAGCTTAAACCAAGAGCTGGATGCTTAACTGACTGAGCCACCCAGGCTCTTCTAGCTGAAATACTTAAAAAGAAAAAAAAATACTTAAAAACAAATACTTCAAAAGAAAATATAAAAAGTATATATATGTATATATATATATACACACACACACACACACACACACACATATACATATACATTATTTATACATATATATACACACACACACATATACATATATGTATAATACATATACATTATACATATGTACATATATATATATGTACATATGTACATATATATATATGTACATATATGTATAATATACATATACATTATTTATACATATATATACACACACACACACATATACATATATGTATATTATATTATATTTATATTTATATTTATATATATTTATACATATATATAAATATACATATAGGTATATTTAATGTTTATTTATTTTTGAGAGAGAGAGCATGAGCTGATGGAAGAGGAGAGAGAGACACACACACACACACAGAATCTGAAGTAGGCTCCGGCTCTGAGCTGTCAGCACAGAGCCTCACGCAGGGCTCAAACTCGTAGACCATAAGATCATGACGTGAGCTGAAGTGGGACACTTAACCAACTGAGCCACCCAAGTGCCCCTGATTATAGAGAAAAACTTCCCCTCAAAGTTTTATCATCAACTTCAATTATCCTGAAGTGCAAATCATATAGAAGTGGCAGGATTTAAACACAGTAGTGCTCAATATTGTACCATTTTTGGCCAGTAGGAACCTATTCAAGTAGGTATCTATTTTGCTCTGTTTTCTTTCTCTTCCTTCCTTCTGTCCTCCCTTCCCTTCCTCCTTCCATTTAATAAAATATATAACTTACTTATTTAATATATTTGTTATCTATGTCTCCACTTCCTGGAGGAGGCATATCTATTTCTTTTGTTAGTATATTTAAGTATCTAAAACAGTCTCTGATGCATAGTTGACACTTAAATATGTGTTAAATGAATAAATAACATTGAATCATTGGAGGGGGTACTATTTTAGATTGTGTGATCAGGGATAGTCTCTCTAGAGGGTGCATTAATATAAGACTGAATGACAAAGATGCCAGCCATGTGAAGAATTGGGGAAAGAGTGTTCCAGGCAGAGGAAAGGGTTAACACAAAAGTTCTGATGCATGCATTAGCTTGGCTTATTTGAAGATCAAAAAGAAGACAAATGTGGGTAGAACAGAGTGGGTAAGGAGAAGTGGTGCCAGGTGAGGTTGAAGAGGTAGGCAGGGTGAAGATCTTTATCGGACATGGTGAAGAGTTTGTATTTTATTGTTACGTGGGAAGAAATTGGAAGGTCCTAAGTAGGAGAAACCTTGATTTGATTTTCCTTTTGAAAAGAAACAATCTGGATGCTATGTGAGGAAATGGCCTTTGGAGGGCAAGGGTGGAAATAAGATCGGTTTGGAAGCTGTTGGAGTCCTTCAGGACTAGATGAGCCGTGTGGGTGGGAGAAGAGTGTGTGTGTGTGTGTGTGTGTGTGTGTGTGTGTGTGTGTGTGTGTGTGTTGAAGGGATGGTAGTGACAATGGAGACAGGGAGAGAAGCAGCTAAAATATGAAAAACTGAAACACATAGATGTATTCTGGTTTATTACATGCAATTACCTAAAATATCTAGTAGGTTATTATAATAATAAGCACCTGTACAATGGGCAAGGTATACAACTTGATATTGTGGATCAAATGACACATCAAAACACAAATTTTTACAGCAGCACATGACTGTCATCAGTGTTGTCAAATATTTTAAATCTCTAACTTACTAAAAATGGTTGGATTGTTTCCTCATTTCCTTGTGGTTGTTTGGAGCCAACAAGTTGTGAATAGAAGTGATGTATATCACAGTGGGTTAGAGCATTTACATATATGTCAGTGTGAGACTGTCTAGAGGATTCTTTTCTACTGAAATGGCAAGATGGCGGCTACTTTGTTAGTCTGGGTGCCCCCCTCCCAGTGACTACAATGAGATCCCCCACCCCCACCCCTGTCAATAGGCAAAGGACATGTAGCATGAGTGAGGAATAAACCCTTGCTGTTTTAAGCCACTGGGATTTTGTTGTGTTTTTGTTTTACTTGTAGCATAATTTAGCCTCCTATGATTGACACATGGCAAAGAAGGCAAAAGTCTTGAAGACAGAAAAACCAAACCATCTTCCAGGAGATGTCTAGGAATGACCACTATTTAAAAACAATATCTACAGACTGCTGAAATATATATATATACCTTCTGGGATGAAGAAAAGTATAAAATATGTCTGGAAATGGGATCTAAAAATGTAATATTCTGCAGAGTGGTTGTTTTATTCATCTATTTATTAGGAAAAGAACTTTCTGAAGGAATCTTTGACCTGGCTGACTTCAGCCCAGCATTGGGCTAATTGAAAATCTTACCACATGAAGTATAAAAGTCAGGATAGCAGAAATCCAAAAGAGAAAGACTTAAAGAGATAAGAGATTTTAAGATCATTGGTAGTACTGGAGATTAAACAAACAAATACAGTAGAAGAAGAGGTGGAGAATTAATGAAATACCTGACTGGATTTTGGTCTGCTTACAGCTGCTGACTCTGCTGGAAGAGACTCTGGAAGAGACAATCATTTCAGCCATCTTCCTAATCAATAGTGCAAGCTGGGACCAAACTGATTGTACGGTACATGAAACACAGCCTAGGAGAAGCTGATAGGACCTAGACACCATGATATATTTGGCCTGACTCACTCACTTGCTCTTGTGCCACATTTCGGTCAGTTTCGATAAAAATCCAGTACTAAGGAATTTTCTTTTTTTCTCTTTTCCTTCCCTCATGTCCTAGTGTCCCCTTGGTTAACAAACCTGAGTAGACAGTGGTTTTGTTTGTTTGTTTTTGCAATGTTTGTGCAAGATTTGCTAACCTGGTACCAAGTAGAAAACTTCTTTGCTTATCTGTTTCTCCCACATTACATTTCTGGGAAATAATGTGGTAGGCTAGAGTAACACACAAGCCTCTCTTTTCAAGAGTTAACCAGGCCTAAATATGCACTTACACACTGACACTTGATCCCTGGATTCTCAGCCTCGTGGATAGGAGGTTGGGTAAGCTTGCAAGAGAATGAGATAGGTGCGAATGATGGACTAAGAATTGCATGCTGTCGCTCTCATCTCTTTTGCTTCTTGAAAAGACAGCGCTACAATGATTCATAACTTGGCTTAGAAATAGTCATTCATCTGATGGTGTCATGGGTAACATTGCTTGATGCCTTCTCCCTGACACTCTTGTGTGAAAAATAAGCAATTGCATTTCCTTTCTGTGGTTTCCCCCCCTTCTCCTTGGCCCATCATATTTCCCAAAATAACCTCACTGATTCACTGGGAAGATTTTGTGGATACAAATATGTCTTTAATGTCCTTTGACTGCTGGATCTAAAGATATGAATGCCATCAGGGTCCACGTCTGGGTGAAGTCACCCATCTTTATTATGCCTGATGCTCATTCCATTTCTTTAATGAAAAATCACAGGCAGGAGACCAATTGGAATGAAAGAGCAATGTTAATATGCATTGTCATTATCAGAGCCTGTCCCAGAGCCAGGTGTGAAGTGATAGCTCAATAACTGTTTTGTGTGATGAATGAACGAATTCACCAATAACCACATTCTCACATAAAACGTCTATACCTGCTTTCAAGGCACTCACAGTCCTTTGCAAGAAGCAGACAAGTAAGCCAATGGTATCACTGCTTTTGAGAAATGGTACGTACATATTGTTAGCACTATGTGTGGACTGTGACAAGAGCTTATAGAAGCGGCATTTAACACAAACTGGAGGGGGTTGTATTAGTTCCCTGTTGCTGCTATAACATATTACCACTAACTTAGTGTCTTAACACAAATTTATTATCTTATAGTACTATAGTTTCTAGCTTAAAGTCTGACACAGGTGGCATTAAGCCAAGTTTAAGGTGTCAGCAGGGCTGCCTTCCTTTCTGGAGGCTCTAGGGGAAAACTGTTTCCTTGTCTTTTCCAGCTTCTAAATGTCATCTACATTTCTTGGCTCATGGCTCCCTTCCTCCATCTTCAACTTCAGCAATGTTGCATCTCTCTGACCTTCCTTCCTTGGTCACATCTCCCTCTGACCACAGGCAGGAAAGGTTCTCTACTTTGAAGAACTCATATGATTAGATTAGGCCAACCTGAATAATTCAGGCTCATCTCTCCACTTCAATTAATCTATTCACACCTGCAAAGTTGCTTTTACCTTATGTAAGGTAACATATATTCAGGTTCCAGGGATTAGAATATAGGCATCTTTGGAGGGGGGCTACTATTCTGCCTATCACAATGAAAAAATAGGAAGTGAAGGAAAGCATCCTAAAAACGATGACACTTGATTTGGAGCTAAAGGCCAAACTGAAATTCTCAAGGTGAACGGGGAGAGGAGAGAGACATGAGGAAGGGATTCTACGCTAGATGGGAACCCCAGCTTCTGTGGGGAAAATGTGTAGTAGCTGGTAAATGGATTCAAGGGAAATCCAGAATTGATTTTTCTTGGTCTTTTAAAAAGGTATATGGCTATTTCCTATTACTGCAATAAATACCTACACATTCAAGGGTTTTGCTATTATTAGCCTATTAATTCTTGTTTCAAAAATTTTTTTAGTTTTGAGAGAGACAGAGACAGAGACAGAGAGACAGAGAGGGAGAGAGAAAGCAGGGGAGGGACAGAGAGAGAGAGGGACGGAGAATCCCAAGCAGCTTCTGCACTGTTAGCACAGAGCCCTATGTGGGGTTCAAACTCATAAACTGAGAGATCATGACCTGAGCCAAAATCAAGATTGGACGCTTAACCAACTGAGCCACCCAGGTGCCCCTATTAATTCTTGTTTAATTTGCAGCCCAGTGAGGGAGGCAGATGCTAGATGTTATTAATGAAGATTGTTTGGTTTTAACTCATGAACTAGTGGTCTCTAGCCAGGGCTATGATGAAGGGGTAATCACAACAGGATTAGAAAATCAGTGAAAGGAAAACTAGATCTGTAATATGAGAGACAATATGTCTTTTCAGTTAATTGTGGGAGAAAAACCAGTTACTCGAAATAGTGACAGGCTGCAGTCTTGTGCTTTGTTGGCTCAATATCTCATATTATCCTAAGTGTACATTGTATGTTTGCTATAGCAGCTTTCCTACTTGAGGGCAAATGTGGAAGTGCAAGCAAACAATATATTTGAATGTCTATTTCATAAGAAGACAAAATGAAACAGACTCTGGTCCATAAAAATAAAAATAAAAAATCTCAATGTTCTTCACATTCAGTGTATATCAGAAAACAGCTCAAGAAATATTTGAAGAAAAAAAAACCTGTGAACCCAGAATTCTATAACCATTGAAAATATCTTTCAGGAATGAAGGTGAAATAAAAATTTCAGGCAAAAGAACACCAAAAGAATAGACCTGTTCTAAAAGAATCAGAAAAGGAAATTATTCAGATGAAAGAGAAATTATACCTGAAGGAAACTTGGAACATCAGGAATGAGGAAACAGCAACAAAAATAGTAGATAGAGTAGACTATTCTTTTCCTCTGGAGTTTAAATATGTTTGATACTTGAAAGTAAAGGTTAGAGCATTGTCATCTGAGGTTTTCAATAAGGGCAAATGTAATACATAGAACTATTATAAAGGAGAAGGATAATGAAATCTACATGGTGGAAAGATTTTCACACTCTATTTGAAGTGATAAATATTCTTTCTATAGACTACAAAGAATTATGTAGATTGTAATCCCTAGACTGGCCACTAAAAAATTAACAGTGAGATATAGTAAAAAACACATTAGGTAAATTAAACACTAAAAATGTTTAAATAACTTGACAGGAGTCAGGGAATGGAAAACCAAGGAATGAGAAATAGAGGAAGCAAACAGAAAAGAATTAATAAAATAGTAGACCTAAATTCACCATGATTATATTAAATGCAAATGTTATAAACACCCCCAACTAAAATACAGAGATTGCTGGGATGGATTAAAAAAAAAATGAACCAACTATATGTGGTCTACAAGAAATTTGCTTCAAAAAAATGATATAGGTAGGTTAAAAGTAAAAGGGTAAGAAATGATACACCATGAAACTATTAATAAAAAAAAACTGGGGTGGCTATATTAATATCTGAAAATGTAGATCTTTGAGCAAAGTAAATCACCAGGGATAAAAAGTAGTGCATTACATCATAATAAAAGACTCAATTCACTAAGAAGAAATAACAATTCTAAAAGTTATACACTTAACCACAAAGTTCAAAATACATGAGACAAAAACTGACATAACCAAAAGGAGAAACAGACAAATTAACAATTATAGTTAGTAATTTCAAAGTTTCTCTCAGTAATCCACAGAATAGTAGACATGAAATCAATAAGGACATAAAAGACCTAAACAGTATTATCAACCAACTCAATCCAATTGATGTTTATAGAACATTCCACCCAACAACAGCACACAAAATGTTCTTTTTTAAGTGCATAAGGGAAATTCACCAAGATAGATCATATTCTAGGTCAAAACAAACCTTAAAAAATTGGAAGAGATTGAAATAGTACACAATATATTATTTGACCATAATAAAATTAAACTAGAAACCAACATCAAGAAAACATCAGGAAAATCTCCAAAGCCTTTACTTTTCTCTTCTAAATAGTGTGTACCTATTCTGTATGCTAAAAACAACAAAACACTGATGAAAGAAATCAAGGAAGACAGAAATAACTGGAGAGACATACTGAGTTTATGAATTAGGAGACCCAATATGGTAACAGTATCAATTATCCCCCAATTGATCCAGAGATTTAGTGCAATTCCAGTTAAAATTCTGGCAGAGTATCTTCAAGATACAGACAATCTGCTTGTAAATGTTATATGGAAAGGCAAAGGAATTAGAATAGCCTGAACACTTATGAAAATGAGAAACAAAGTCAGACGAGTTATACTACTGATTTTGAGACTTACTGTAAAACTATAGTGGTCAATCCACTGTAATATTAATGAAAGGATAGGTACATAGATACATGGAACTAAATAGAGTCCAGAAATTGATCAACACAAATATGGTCATCTGATTTTTTTTTTTACAAAAGTGCAGACAATTCAGTGGAGAAAGGCCAGTCTTTTCAACAAAGGTGTTGAAACACTTAGACATATATATGAAAAAAAAAAGAACATCAGTTAAACTTCATACCACCTTATACAAAAATTAACATGAAATGAATGATAGGCCTGAACTTACAGCATTAAACTAATAAACTTTTGGAAAAACACAGGAATAAATCTTTGTTACCTAGAGTTAAGGAAAGAACTCTTGGACATGATACCAAAATTCATCAAAACTCATCAAAATTCGTTATTTTTGCTTTGCCAAAGACTGTGTTATAAGAGTGAAAATACATGCTACAGTCTAGGGAAAAATATTTGTAAATCACTTATCTTACAAAGGACTTGTATCCAGATTGTATAAAGAACTTTCAAAATTCAACATTAAGAAAATAACTTAATCAAAAAAGCTTTTTAAAAGTTTTCTTTATTTAGGTAATCTCCACACCCAACATGGGGCTCGAACTCACAACCCTGAGACCAAGAGC
The DNA here is from genome assembly GCF_024362965.1 of Panthera pardus. Taxonomy (NCBI): domain Eukaryota; kingdom Metazoa; phylum Chordata; class Mammalia; order Carnivora; family Felidae; genus Panthera; species Panthera pardus. The sequence goes on from NW_026526721.1 coordinate 87,218,357, forward strand.
CACATGCTCCTCTGACTGCCCCAAATACTTAATTTTTAAAACAGACAAAATGGCTTGATACACAACCAAAGTATATATAAAGATGGAAAATCAGCATGTGAAAAAATATTCAACATTAGCCACTTGTGAAGTTCGAGTTAAAACTAAAATAAGACAGCACTACACATCTAAAAAAATAGCTAAAATTGAAACACACTGACAATTAATACTCAGTGCCTAACAGGATGTGGAAAAACTGTAACTCTCATAAATTGTTGGTCAGAATGAAAATGGTACTGCCACTCTTCCACAGTATGACAGTTCCTTAATATATGACCTGGTAGTTATGTTCCAGGCCACTTACCCCAGAAAAATGAAAACTTATGTTCACACAAAAACCTACACGCAAAAGTGTATAGAAGATTATGTATAATTCCCATAAAGTGGAAACTACCCAAATATCCTTCAAGTGATGGATAAACAACTGTGGTACATCCATACAATGGAATACTACTCAGCAATAAAAAGGAACCAACCATGCATACAACAACATGAATAAATCTCTAATGCATTGTGTGAATTGAAATAAACCAGACTCAAAAGGTGACAGACTATATGATTCCATTTATATGTCATTCTGTAAAAGACAAAACTATAAAACAGTGGTTGCCAGAGGCCAGAGGTGAGGCAAAGATTTGAGTACAAAGGTGCATTAGGTTGAGAGAACCCTATTTTGATTGTGGTGGTGGTTACATGAATCGATACATGTGTTAAGATTCATAGAACCAAATAGCAAACACACAAAAATAGTCATATTCACTGTATGACAAAAGAAGGAAAGAACTATTTGGACATCCAGATGGGAGAAGCAGACAAATCTGCTGCAGTTCTCCAGTTTACGATCGTGTTTTTGATGTTGAACAGGAGAAAACCTAAAAACCGTGAACTTGTTCCACTTGAAAATCATATGCATTCCCAAGCCACTGGAGGAAAACAGGTTTGGGAAGGTAAAAAAATCAAAAAGAAAAAGAAATCAAACTTTGAGAAGGAATACAATGAAGCCAAATGCTGTCAGCTGCCCTCTGAGAGCAGGGTTAATCGCTTCAGAACTGGCTCAGAGGCCCAGAGTGGAGTCACACAGGCTGTCACCTAGGAATCATAAAGCAAGACCTTCCCCACCTGTTCACTGGGGATCACGGTCAACGAGGCATCACCACGGCCTGAAGAGAAGGGTCTTGAAATAGAGCTCACTGGAATGTTCAAAGGTCCTACAACTCCCTTGTGGTGAAAAGACACTAGTGAGAGGAAAGCCCATGACTTTGGCCCGCTTGGAGCAGTGCCAGCTTCCCTGTGCAGGATTCAGTCTGCTGAAAGGAGAGTGTCGACACTTGATCCTTATAAGGGAAAGAATAAAGCAAGTGTTGAAAATGCAAGAAACTAGGCTAAAATGTCACACACTGTGCTCCATAAGTAGCCCTAATTTGAAGACAACTGAGTAGGCCCAGCTTGGTGTAGGATGCTCATGGGAAATTCACAGGGCTTGGTTGAAGGCTGTGAGAACTAGTAGTTCAGGGACCCACCCTGTCTTTGGGGGTCCATAGCCTGAATTACACCTCATCTCATCACCACTTGGAGGAGATCCGGTTATCTCCAGAAGGGACAGATCTCATACTTTCCACAGTGTCCTGAGGCTGTCTTATTCATCTTTGCCTCCCTTAGTCTAGGAGAGTGCCTGACATACAGCAGGTGCCCAGTAAATGCTTGCTGCGGAAGTTGATAATGTCAGCTTTGTAAACCTCAAAGGGCCACGTAAGTATAAGGGATTACTTTACTGTATTAGTTGAGGAGATGCCTCCCTGAAGCTACCTTAACTCCCAGGCATAGATAGCTGTCACCATGCTTGATGTGAGCAGGGGCTTTTTAACTTCAGTTGTCCAATTCTCTCTGGAGGAGTCAGCTGAAGCAAACCCATAGGGAGTGTGGACCCTGTAGGCTAGACTTCGGGTAAAGTTCCTATACTGAGGTTGTACTAGGCTCTGTCAATATTTGGAAGGCCTGGGAATAAATTTCCTGCAACCATAGCCAAGGAAGAAAACCAATGACAGCCTGAGAAAGACATGATCAGGATGCAAGATATGAGTAGGAAGGCCTGGCAAGGCCCGAGGAACTTAGAAACAGGTGGAAACATGACACAAGGCAGCATGAAAGTAAATTGTTCCTGAATACAGTGGTGCTGGAGCCTATGCTTTTGGAGCAGGTGCCCAGTCTAAAAACCCAAGTCATATTAGATACGAGAATAGCAAACATAATAGAAACACTGTTTTTCTTTCCTTCAGTTTTCCATTTATATCTGGACACATCTTGATGTTGACATAGATGTATTTTAGGTTAGACGTGTTGGAACTTGAATAGCTCATCTTTTTTCTTTTTTAAGTTGTTGAAATTTGCCCAAATGTGAAACACCAACATGAGCCTGACAAGCTGATCATTTAACTTACTCCAAAAAAGTAGGGTTTTATGTTTTTAAAAGCAATGCCTAAAGAGAAAGACTGACTCTACTATTATCTGTGAGTATGAACTCCTCTTTTAAAGTGAGCCAAATCCTGGAGGGATGGGGAATGTGCCTGGGAGCTCTTCAGTCTCTGATTTGGGGTCAAATAGGACCTGATCCACAGAGCACTGGGCCCCCCTGTAGTAACTAACGTGCCAGTGTTGGAAAACCTCTGCCCCTGAGATGTTCCTAAGGGCCATGGTATTAAAATATGCAAGTTCTAATTCCTGTTCTGGGCCTTACCTGCTCTGTGACCACAAGTGAGTTACCTTTCTAAGGTTAAGTTTTCTCACTGATAAAATGGGGGGAATAATAGTATTTAGCTCATAAGACTATCCACGAGGGAGATAAATGAGATAGCATATGGATGTTTAGCATGTCTCTGACATATAATAAGTGCTCGGTAAATATTTGATATTATTGTTTTTATGTACATTATCTAGGCATTCAGAAATGTCAGAAATATCACATGTAGAAGAAGAAGCCAAGACCATGGCTGGAGTATAGTGGATCAAACTGCAGAACTCTTTCCCTTGGGAATGAACACTCCATGGTTAATTTGCAAGACGATTGGGAAGTGGTTGAATTGTATACCTTGGTAAGAGGGATGTGTGGAATCAGTAGGGAACAACTGACAGTAGGGACAGACACCTCACGGGAAGAGGACACTGACAGAAAATGGTCATACAGCATGGGAAAATTTCAGGTATTTTCAGCATCTCTACCCAAACCTCAAGCAGGTCTGAGGTACCACTGTAGACTTCTGACTTGCTTCCTGAAAATTCAACCCCTGTCTACTCAGGGTCCTGGGAAGTTCTGTTTAGTTGTCATCCTACCATGAAAGGGAAGTTCACTAAGCCAAGGGCCCTTTGTTAAATTGTGTGATTAAAACTAGAGGTGGGTGGGAAACCAAACTTCACTGGTTAAATGCACCTAGGATCTAAAAAATTCCAAGTGCACAGAGTGTTTAATCTCTCAGTGAGTCAAAGGCAGTTCCTTATTGGGTATGGCAATAAATCCAACCACAGTAGCATGGTGTGGTTTCCAAATAAACTAGATTTATAATAGGACATTGAAAACAGAAAGACAGCCCCCAATGCAGGTCCTAACTTGTCCCTCCTTGAAATGAATACCGCAGTCTAGCTGAAAACCATGTTAGCTCAAAGACACAGGTGGATCCTATGTCAAAATATTGAGAAGGTAGACTTCAGAGGAATGGCTCACACAAAACTTCCACTTGAATCCATAGAAAGAACCTTTCACTATTTGCCTCAAATAACCAGCAACTTTTTGAAACAACCCAACACACAAAACTGCACCACTGCTCTTCATATCTCTTCTCCCCAAGTGAACTGAATATTCAGGAGTTAAATTCTCTTCTGTGGCTCTTGCAATCCCCCTAGAATAGAGCTCTAAAAGGAGATAGGCAGCAGTTTCAGAAAAGCATGAGGCAATAATCAGCCAACATTGCTTACCAAAGCACAAAGCTCTTGGGAACACAAGCCATTATTCAAATCAGCCCCAAACTCTCTTTTTAAAATCCTCCAACTGAAAAAGTAGGTTGGAACCTTCAAAATCTCTCTGTAATTACCTCCAAAATAAACAAAAGTGGTCAAATATTTTTTTTTCCTCTTCAGTACTATAGAAATGCCGGGGCAGACATACGGAATTTCAGGATTAGAGAAGAAGAGCTTCAGAAAACAGAAGATGTGTTCTTTCTAGATGGAAGACTCTGGTTCAGGTGTGCTTTCCACAGTCAATCTCTCAAAGAGAAGTGGGACCCAGCCTCAAGTGCAAAAGCTGTATCTCAGGCTGACAAACATTAGGTGTTACTAACATGGCCCTTATCTGGTCACTGCTGCTTCAAAGCCTCCACTGGAGTGAAACTGTCCACCTGCAGATTAACAAGCACAAACTCTTTCACCTGACCCCAAATAACCTTGTTATCACTGTAACCTACCTTTCTAAACATGGCTCACTCACTCCTGCTCACCATTCCTCTTTGTCATTCATAAGCACATCATGCTTTCTCCAGAGTCTACATGCTTACATATGCTGTTCTCTCTGTCCCAGGTACCCTCCCCATCATCACTCAGCAAATTCCCAGTGGTCTTCCAAGACCTGGTTCAAAGTCACTTCCTCTGTGACACCTTCCCCCACTGTCTCAGGAAGAGAAAGTTGCTCCTTTCCTTGCTCTCAGTACTCTGTGCCAATCCTTTAGAGTCTTTGGGAGCACTTGTAATATAGCTGTTTGAGGGTATTTCCCCACAGTGAACCCCTCCAGCCAAGGACTGTAAGTTATGTCCAGTATAGGACCAAATACTAGCAACTCTGAAGGAATATTTGCTGAATAAACATTGAAATGAAATATTTTGGATTTGAAAATTGAAGAAGGAAGGTCATATTTTCACGTGTGTATGTGTGTGTTACTGAAAGGATGGTGCAATTTAATCATAACCAGGAATCTTTTGTAAATTAATACCACGTTTTTCTGGCTACTAGCTATTTTTCTGAAGGTTTCCATTTCCTCATGGGTAATGCAAAAACGTGTGGAGACCTTGAGAGTTAAATAAAAATAATTATAAGATTTTCATATCTAGAGGGAATTTCTATATTTCTTTTAAAAAAGCAGACTGTAATAAGACAATATAGACAAATACTTCTACAAGGTTAGTGATCAGACATTTGTGCATTTTGGGGTCTCTGTTACTTGGGGACTTCTATACAGGTTTGCCCTTTGGTGCTGAAATTTTTCTAATGACGGCCAATCTTAGACCACACTATTGGAAGAGGTCATGGAGAGGATGTGACCTCCAGTTGACCCACAAGCCCACCTGGGCAGTTTGAGGCTCCTCCCCTGCACCTGTTCTTGCCTACCATTTCTACAGCTGGAGCCATTTTAAAAAGGCTGCTTTGAGATAATGATGGGTTCTTGAGACCAAGTGGATGGTATTCATGACTGAACCCAGTTAAGGCCTCTATATAAGCTTTTAAGAGGGCTGTGGGTGAGTGTAGCAATCTATTTATCTTGTTTGTGGGTGCAGGATATGTCTTGTAAGTTCCCTTGCTTGTGAAATCTGCCACCTACCAATCTGGAGTGGCTTTCTTCCTTGTCTCTCTTTGCCCTCTGTGTATAGGGGCCAATTTGCAAACAAACACACATCAAAAAGTCTCCTTCCTTTAAATTATCCTAGGGTTTGTATGAGGGTGGTCTCAGAGCATGGCTCCTCAGGTGGCATTATAGGGCACTGCTGATGAGCCTTGAGGAAGCCCTTCCCTTGGCAGAGATCATGTTCCTGAGGGTGGGGTAGAGAGTCGGGGGGGTAGGGGGCAGGGTGAAGGGTGGGAGGGTGGCACAGCCAGAGTCTGGTCCCAAGTATTTTGCCTCCAACAGGATGTGGGACTTTGTACAAGGCAACTCCTGTCTGTGGTTTGGTTTTTGGATTTGTTCAACCAGATCTCTAAAGTGAGCTCCAAGGACTATTTTTGCTCCAAGAGTAGGTGACTTCAGGAGTAGGTAAGTCCTTTTCTTCATTTTTAGCTATAATATTATTTTTCTTATCTTGGATGCTCTTTAAACATTCATGTGAACCAACTTTATAAGACGAGCTGATTTTGTATTGTAATTTTAGAATAGTGACTTCAAAAATTTCCTGGGGATGAGATGCAGTTTCTCTTGAGCATTTGCCTATGTCCACCAGGAAAGAATAATAATAAAAATTTATAACTGCAAGATGAAGAAGCTCTAACATTTACAGAGTAATCATTGCATGTTGCTCGCTATATATGTTTTATCTCAATGTGTCCTTACAACAATTATCTCAAGGCTACGATTTTACCCTGATTTTACAGTGAGGAAACTAAGCATTGTCTAAGATCAATGGGCTGAGTTCATATTTGCACTTTTCATTTATTTTTTATTTTCGTACTGAGTTCATATTTGAACAACCTCTTCCCTCTTTTTTCCAATGGAATATATACATATATAGTAAAAGGAATACTGAAGACAAAAAATGTAAAAAATGAGTTCTTGTGTCTATTTCCTCCTGGTTTACAGCTGCTTTACCCTTCTGTTTGGTTTTAATTTCAAACATGGTGATTTTTTTTTACCACTTGCTATTTCCAATTCATAGATGTGTTAAAGCGCCTAGAATATAAAATTTCTCTGAATAATATAAAATACCATTTAAAACTCCAGATTAAAGAAGCAGTTTGTCCACTGGTTAAGGCAGCAATCTTTGCCTCTGATATTTACCACGTGTGAATCTGAATCCTGGCTCTGATATTTATCATCTGTGTGACCTTGAGCAAGTTACTTAACCTGCTTTAGATTCCCTTCTGTAAAATGGAGATACTGAAAGCAGCTAATGCTGATGAGAGTCTTAACAAAATAACATGCATATAGAACAATTACTATTGCAGTGCCTCACATATAGCACACATCTTATAAATGTCCATTTTTGTTAGTTGCATTATCTCAGTAGGTTAAAATGCCATGAGAGCAAAGTCTCTGTCTTTCAACATAATGTCTTCAGCACCCAGATCAGTGGCTGGCACCGGAGTAACATTTAATAAATATTTGTTGAGTCAATATAACACCCACACACAGCCTCCTTCTAGCAGACTGTACACACTATTAATTAATACTCAGACAGTCTTTTGGGATAGGTTTCCAAAATAACAGGTGGATTTTTAATCAGTCCCAAGTTCCACCCATTATACACATCTACAGATTACAGCTTCTGGGTGGTAGCCACCCCCCCCTCATAAATATGCTAATCTTATTATTTTCTATTGGGGAAGAGTGACCTGGAGATAGCAGATACACTATTAATCTCCTGGTTTGAATAAGGATGCTATGGTAGGAACATTTAATTTTTAATTTTTTTTAGTGTTTATTTTTGAGAGAGAGAGAGAGAGAATGGGGAAGGGGCAGAGAGAGGCAGATACAGAATCTGAAGCAGTCTCCAGGCTCTGAGCTGTCAGCACATGCGGGCTTGAACCCATGAACCGTGAGATCATGACCTGAGCCAAAGTTGGACGCTTAACCGACTGAGCCACTCAGGCGCCCTGGAACATTTTAAAACTTAGCGGCACAATAGAAGAATTACACTCAAACCTCAAGGTGGGACACACAGACTATTTGAATACTTCCTAGTCACAATGACCTCAGCAAACACCTTGTCTGATGGAGAGAGGGTGGAAGCAAGGGAACCAACATTCGTTGCATGTCACCGTAGACCAGGAAATTGATCTTAGTGACCTTGTAACTACGCTGCATTTTACATTTTCCATTTCCAAATGTGAAATCAGAGGTTTCGACAGGGAAGTCGAACAATTGGCTTAAAGGAAACATAACATGGTTTTGAAAGAGGTCCTTTTATTCCAAAGCCAGTGCTTTCTCTGTTAAATCAAGCCTGGCACTTAGAAAAGGTTCAGTAAATGGCAAACATTAAAAAAAAAAGTTAACTTTATTTCTTCTGGCCAGAGAGGATAATGGAAGTGATACTGGGCCTATTCTTAATTTTAAGTGGAACTTTCAACATTTTTTGAGGATTCAGTCTTCTCTAGCATTTTGGGTTGAACCCTGAGCTCTCTGGAAGAAAGGGCTTTATTGACTGAGAGATTCCTTGCAGCACCAAGTGAAGCTAATCTTGCAGCGGGGCCCTATTCTATGGTCTTCCAACAACTTGCACAAGAAGCCCATGGGATGCCTCATGGAAAGCTTGCATCCTGCCCTGCCCCTACCACCAGTTTACCAAAATAGAATCTTCAGGGGTTAGGCCTGTAGATCTGCATTTAAAAAACCTCTGGGGCACCTGGGTGGCTCAGTTGGATAAGCTTCCAGCTTTGGCTCAGGTCATGATCTCACAGTTCATGAGTTCAAGCCCTGCATGGGGCTCTGTGCTGACAACTTGGAGCCTGGAGCCTGCTTTGGATTCTGTGTCTCCCTCTCTCTCTGCCCCTCTCCCGCTCCTACTCTGTCACTGTCTCAAACATAAATAAACATTAAAAAACCTCTAGGCGATTCTGATGCATCTTAAAATTTTATAAACCAATTCTAGGACTTTGGGGGGATACTGTAACAGGTGGACCCCAGGGGTAGGCTTTATACACTCTGAGTCTAGAGAGACTGGGGAATGGGGACCTCCTCTGGGCTTCTCTGAATGAGAACAGGTCTCCCAGTGTCCATGTACCAGGCTTCCTTTTCCTTTGAGGAATGACAAAGTCTTGCCTCTTGGTTTTTAGAAGATAGTAGGGGAATCTGTTTTCAGGGGAGAGGCAGGGCTGGGCAAGAGGAAGACTGTCTGGCACTTACCAAGGGGACCTGGCTATGATAGAAGTTTCAGGAATTTAGGATTAAGTTCTGTCTGCAAGATGAGAATAAAAATAATGCCTGCAGATTAAATGCCAGGTTAAGGGTTAATGATGTGAAGGGTTTTGTTTGTATTGCCATTAATCTTCACAGTGAAAATCTATGCAAATGTGCACAATTAAAATAGAGGCACTGTGGCATGGTGGTGAAGTGTTTGTGCTCTGGAAGACCTGGATTTGAATTTTGATTCCATGTTGGCAAGTGCTGTTTCCTTCCCTCTCATGGACTCCCTTTTCCCTTGTGTGAAAAGGGATTTATCGTGATATCTACTTCATGTGGTAGCTGTGAGGGGTAAATGAACTGTAAATAAGCTAGTGATGTAAAGAGACTAGCCTGGTTCTTAGAATATAGTAAGTGCTCAATTAATGTCTCTTTAACAGGAATCTTGGTAAAGGCAGGGCCAACGTCCACGCAGTTCATAACTCTGTCTCCAGTTCTTTGTGCAGACTAGGCATTCAACAAATATTAAATATGGGTTGAATACACGAATGGAAGCCAGAGAGGAAGCATGTGATGGCCAGGGCCTCATCAGAAGCATCGGAGGGAATTATAATATTGATACTATAAGATGGTTTAATATGAAAATTAACAAGATCCTTAGGGAAGATGGAAATCTTTCCAAACTTTGCTCCCTATTTAGTACCAGGAAGAATTTGGATGTTTTGAGTACCTTTCATATGCAAAATGGCTTCTCTTACACACACACACACACACACACACACACACACACACACACACAGAGTTATAGCCCCCCAAGCAGGGAAGAAACACAAAACTGCTTTCCTCTAGCTGGCATGCAAATCTGGAATCTAGAATTACTGAGTTTTGGAATGTGGCACCTGAGAATTGTGTCCTGATAAGGTTCTCTCCAGAGCCCCAGACTGTGGTGCATTGCCTCCTCCAATTTGGATGTGTGCGGTTAAAGGACGATGGGGAAAGGCAGGAATGAGACGTTTGAAGTGATTGTAATTTGTAATCTGGGGCTCTGAGAAGGAGCTGGAGCTGAGGCCCTCCTTGATTCCTATAGCCTGAGGGTGCCCTGTAATTCAATGGTAGTTTTGTCTAACTATATTACTTCAGGTCCCTGGGGCACCTTCCAGGGCAGGGGATCTGAGAGCAAGGCATAGACAGGGGCCCCAGTGGCTGGTTTGGGCAGGCTTCAAGTATCAGAAAGGGGGAGTATGCATTTCCAGGGCTAGGCTGGGATTTAAGTGTGCTGGCAGAAACTGTTTTTTTTTTTTTTTTTTTTTTTTTTTTCTCCTGGGCTCCTCTGAAAGTCTTTGAGACCCAACTATGAATTCTAAACAAGCATCTTATCCGCATAATCTGTTACTTTATCTGTAAAAATGGTGGAAGTAGTTTTCTCCCAGAATCTCATTGGAGATGAAATAAGAGCTATGTGAAATTGCTTAGATGAACAGTACAAACAAAATCCTGGGGAGACTGGTAAACAAGTACCAGAACTTCATTAAACCAATGTGTTAATTAAAAAGAATTCTCAACTTCCACTAAAACAGAATCTCTATTTGATTCTGTCTGTTCATTTGAAATTACCAAACTTAATGAACAGAATTCTATTTAGAATCCATAATTTATGCTTTTGACTACTTTAGAAGTGCCCTTTCTGATGTTTAATTGAGTTAGTCTTACTGTATTAAAAAAATGAGTTAAAAAAACACATTGTGTTAACTTGTCTTTTGCTATTGATCTAGCACTGTGACAGCTGCTAGTGACAAGTCTCGGAAAACCTGTATAAAGTCAAATGCCCTCTTCTGTGGTTCAGTTTCAATACTTTGTGTGTCACAGCCTATGGCTGCAAGTTTAATTCAAGACCTCTTCAGAGCTGAAGCGCAGGTGACTTAGCTAAGGTGCCTGGAAAGCAGGAAGTATGTTGCCTAGCAACCAGAAACATTTGAAAATATCCAGTACATCTTCTGTTCAGTGTTCCCAGCCTTCCTGTTTTTCCAATACACATAGCAGATGTCAAGCCTCCCGTTTAAAATTTAAACACATGAAACACCATAGTGAAAAGCAGGGACAGCACTTCCATTTGCAAACTAACAAACTGGCTTCAGGAACCAAATCTTGGGGAATTGCAGAGACTCCTTTCCTTCATGTTGATTTCCCCCATCTTCTCCCCCAAATAGAACTAGGACACTGCTTTTTTCTCCCCCCTCCTTTAACCTGTAAGAAGAGTTAAACTGCTTATAAATCAGGGATGCTTGCCAAGAATGTTGATAAAGATGGCAAGAATAGAAAAAGACTTGAAAAGATCATTCACTGATTTCATCCATTCTTGCATTCATCCATTGGTGGATTAACAAATAATACAGTACTGTTTAGTAATAGCCAGAAATCACACACATTTGGGTTCTGTGCCCTACCTTGCTCTGTGAATGACCTCATTCGCAATTAGTTAACCTCTTACCAAGTTTCAATTTCCCCCTCCTAAAAGGGAATAACAGGACCTGCTTTGTAGGTTTTTTTGTTTTAGTGAGAATATAATGTAATCTAGTTGGTAAAGGGATCAGCCGAGATCATGGGACAGAGGGAGCTGTCAATAAATTGTGGGTGATACTGTTGCTCCTTTATTTTTGTCGGTAAATTCACTAAGTCCACACTATGATATGGAGGTGTTTCTAACTTAATGCAAAAGAGTAGAGGCTCCAGAGTCTGACTACCTGATCAAGCAAGTTTCTTAACCTCTCAACGCCTCAATTTTCTCAGGTATAAAATGAAGCTAATGATAGCGTTTTACTCCACATGTTGTGAGAATGGAACAAGAGACCATTTGTAAAGAGTGTAGCCCAATGGCAGGCACACAGGGTTAGCATTTCATGAACGTTGGCTATCATCTTTATCATTCTGTATCTTTGCCATTGGAGTTACAAAGATGAATAAATCATGGTCCTTGGTCTTAAGTAGTCTCGTGGGGGTAGAGGCACTTGCTGGAGCACACTTATAAGGAATTACCTAGATGGGGATAATGATAATAGAGGTGTAAACAGAAGGCAGTAGAAGCCCAAGGCCAGGTGAAACTCTCCTAAGGCAGCCATTGGAACTATGGTTCTCGCACTTGGCCTCACATTAGAACTACCTTTAAAAATGACTGATGTCTGCATTCTCCTCCCAGAGATTCTGACCATTGGTATGGGGCATATAACCTGGGCATTTTAAATCAGGATTGTTTTAAAGCTCTTGGATGATTTTAATGTGCAGCCTAGTGTCGATAGTGTTGACATTTACTGCAAAATTGGCACAGGTATCTGGAAGGAGCCGTGAAGTTTTTGCCCTTGTTATCTCTATCTTGCCACGAGCATTTCAGAGTAGCAATTGCAATAGTAGCAATTCCTCTGATCTTCTGTGTAGTAGTATTAGCAGTAATACTAATACTGACAGTAACTGCTATCGTTTATTTGGAGCACACTGTGTGCCAGGCACCGTGCCGGGGGCTTCTAATGTATCTCATTTAATCATCCCAACAATCCTAAGAGTTAGGGGACTTTTCTCTCCTTTGCATTGATGAGGAAACTAATGATCAAAAATTTACCTTGTTTACCCAGAGTCTCACGATTAGTAAGTGCCAGATGCCTCTGCTCCCTGCAACTCAGCCACAGGCTATCACTGTCTACCAGAGACCTTGAAACTAGACCCTGGAAATCAATACTACTGGCCACTCACATTCTCCCTCAGGCCTTTCTCCTTACATTTCTACTTGCAAATAGAAAAAAAAAAATGAGGTCTGGTTGCTCTGTGGCACTCCAGTGGCTGTGTTTTGTGTTGAAATGTTAAATAAGCTCCTGGTGGGGAGGAGCCCAGAGTCACCCTGGGGACACAGGGGTTTGGAGTGGACTGCAGTGTGAACCTGTGGAGGACTGGGGTCGGGGAGGTAGGAGAGAAAATTAGGCATTAGAGCTGGGTGGGGGTGGGGCCGCAGAGAGACCTGTTCTTGTTCATCACAAGAAGAAGTCTAGGCCTGCCATAGTGACCACAGCCAGAGAAAAACAACTTTCTCCTTTCTTGAAGTCCCTGATGGTACAGTAGCCCTGGCCCAGGCCAGGGAGTGGAAGTGGAAGTGGGAGTGGAAGGCTGTGAGGTTAACAAGACAGGGGAGACCAGACTAGAGCTATGTGTCTAGTCAAAGTTGCTCTGCACTCATTTGGAAATAGTGTAGACCTTTGAAGTATGGTTGTTTCTATACACTGAAAGGGATAGGTCAGTGAGGGTGGCTAATGTGGCCTTACACATACAAAGCACGGTGTATAATCACAAAACGAACGTCAAGGGCTGTTTGGGGAAGGTCTTTGTGTATATTATCTCATTTCATTACTAAAAAATGCTATGAGCTTGGAATTATCATGATCTTGCTACAGATAATTATACTGATCAAAAGTTTAACTTGTTTTATTGAATCTCTAGTACTCTAAAGGTTTTTTGCTGAAGATCAAGCAGCTGGTGATTTGAGAGCTAGGCAAATGCCTCCTGTCTATGGCTATGGATACCAAAGGCAAGGATGGGGGGGCATGAAATATAGACATTAACCAGTGTGGGTCTTGGAGTGGATGTTCACATCAAACTTCCAACAGCTGGTCATGAGATTGGATGGGCCAAGGTTTTCCCCTACCCCTAAACACTTGAAGGTGTCTCCTATAGTCTGACTGGGGGTAGGGGAAGCAGTACCTAGTGGTAGTACTAAGTCCAAATGTGTCTTCCATGTTGGTACTTTTCTCCTTCTGCTTCTGGGTTTACTTTTCTATGCAAACCTTTTTTGGAAGAAGAGGATGGGATTTTATTCCTTTTAACTTTGATTATAGGATACTTGGCATTCTATTTCCTGGCAGAGATGGCTTTGACTCTAAGTTTGGTGTTTGCTTTTAACAATAATTATTTCAGATATGCTACATCTAAATAACTGTTCAAAAGCATAGGCATGAATAATTTTAAAAAGTTAGAAAAATAAGACTATTATAGACAACTCTAAAAAGTTTTTTTTTTTGTTTCGTTTTGTTTTTGGTCTTTCCCCAAATACAAACATCAATCCTTCTGAGTGTGTGTGTATGTTATGTGGGTGTGTGTATCTGGAACTCATTTTCAGACCTTCTTTCCTGTGTGATTAAACTCTAATTTTAACATTCCTGTAATTTTACATTTTACAAAAATAAAACCTACTCTCATTTATATTACTTCAATGTAGGCAATGAAATATGTATCCACAATTCATAGTATCTCATATGGGTTTTCAGCTAGGCCAGTCCCACCCATGGGATGGCTTGTGAGGCGAACCAGGCTTGATTTTTGATAGGTCTCTAGTAATGGCTGATTAAGATCTCCCACCTGCCCAAGTGCTGCTGTACAGTGACAGCCTGGCTGTCACAGGCCTGTGACTCAGAAGTGATCACCGGGGAGTGTGCTCACATTCCTGCATGGATACCACAGGAGGAAGGTCAGAAACTAAGGCTAGGTCTCTGCTCAAATCAGGTCAAGATGCCAGAGGGATTGTATAGGGATATAGTCAGTACATTTTCCTCAGAAATGGTTGGATTGGGATCCCAGCTTGAGGGCTGAGGCTGGGAGCATGGGGTTCTCTGGGACCTAGGACCATAGATTTATGGGAAAGGGCCTGGGTTTTGGTTTAGAGGACTTAGGAAAAGTGGCCAAAGGAGGGTTTATGGTAACGTGGATTTGAATTTGAAGAAGGGGAAAGGGTGGTCAGTACCCAAAGAGGGGAGAACAGAAACTGAAGAGGCTGGAGACTCACAGAAGTTGCATTTTCTAGAAGTTAGGAATTGATGATGATTGGAAAATACTGTGGCCACTCAAATATGCCCTTTATTCTTAGCCTTAAGTGAAAAGACCCTGTGAATGGGCTGGTACTGAGCACGTGCAAGAGAGGCAGAGTTGAGTCTTGATCCTCTCATTAACTGGTATGATGAATTTGAGAAAGCCGGTTAACCTTTTGTATCTCATGTTGTTACATTGCAAGAGAAGAGGAAAAGTGATTACTTTCTTGTTTCTCTTGTCTGACAAGGTATTTTTAAATAAACGTTTCGCCTCTATGAAAGGGAGAATATTTGTTTAGAGTTGTTCTGGCCAGGAGAATTTTTTTTTTCCTGCAATGATGGAAATGTTCTATAACCCTGCACTGATCAATTATGGGGCCACTAGACACAAAAGGCTCAAATGGAGCACTTGAAATATGACTAGTGAGTCTAGGATACAGAATTATAAATTTAATTAAGTTAACTGAACCCCACCTTTGGGTGATGCCTGAAACATTTTACAAATGACATAAACCAGGGAAGAGATGATCTCTTATTAGGTGACCTTTCTCCTTGGGGACTGCCACCACTGTTTGGAACCATCTGAGATGATTATATGAAAGTGTAATTTTTATAAAAAATACAGGAAATGCCATTTTTTTTACCATGGTACTTGAAATTAAATTGTTTTCCATGGAGGATGAAGATTTTAAATAAAATTATCTGAACATAAAAGCACTTCATCAACTACTAAAGCTGTATTTCTCAATTCCAGCATTATAAATTGAGAGGCTTCTCTTCTCCAGGGCATGACATTCATTGGTCTATGAAAAAAAAAGGCATTTCGTTTATTGCTTAAGAAATACACCTTAGACTTGCCTCCTGAATATCCTTGGGCTTTTAAAACCCTGGGAATTGTGTTGATTTATACCATCATTCAAACCACCCAATTTCTCATCTTAACATCTTATAATAAATGCTTGAAATTACTCACAGATTAAGTCCTTTGAATTATTCAGTATTTAGAAAGAGTTTGGGCCTATAGCCAGCAGTGATCCACATGGAAGAGCCAAGATCTACATTCATGGAAGCAGGTACATGTTCACAGGAACAAAACGTATGGAGAGCATTTATACATTTGCGTGACTCTCAAAGTTTTCATGGCTCATAAATGAGCTCGTGTGTGTGTGTGTGTGTGTGTGTGTGTGTGTGTGTGTGTGTGTGTGTGTATTTTCCTCCCCACAACTTTTGGTCCAACATTAACTGAGTACCATTAGTTAAAGAATAAGTGTTTTTCCCCATGATTAAAACATTTATATTCTTTGTAGCTTTCAATCTGAATAATGGACTTGAATAGCTACTGCTTTTTTTTTTTTTTTTTTTTTCTGGGCATCTGAAAGGGACTTACTGGGGTCTCTACATGACCACCTCACTAAAATGACCATCTAGAAGCCAAAAGGACATAAATGGAGAGCTAAATATCTCCCTGTTCTTTTTTCTTTTTTCCTCCCCAGCCACATCCTCTTTGCTTTCTGAAAGCCTTAGGAATAATGGAATGGTGGAAAGCATGTAAACAAACCACGACTTCAAAAACCTTCCAGATCTATGACCTATGCTCCATTCCAGCTTCCTCCTCTACAAAATGAGAGTATGGATATCTGTTAAAAACATGAAAATATCAAGGATTCGGTACCTAGCAAACTAGGAGTCTCTTAGTAAATGCTTATCAATATTATTGGTCAGACTTCACTGTCCTCTTTATTTTCTGATCCTCTGTCCCTTTTTTGTTTCCCTCCTTTTTTCTCCTTCTTTGTTTTCTGTTAATCTTAATCATCCTTTTCATAGTCCTCTCAGCCATCCTAGAACTTTAAAGGAATAAGACTATATGTATAATTAAGTAACCTTCATCCCTTTCTTTGTCTAGATTTCCTTTAGTCTGCAAATAGAGCAGGAATGACTATCTGTATATAGAGTATATTTTTAAAAAGCTGGTAAAGTTGAGGATCCCATTAGGTTGAAGATACTTAAGAGTAAAGGAAAAATGTATTAAGTACCCACTTTTTACCAGGCCCTGGGATTAGACACCTGCAGTAAGGAAGGCGTGTGTGGTCTGTGTACCCTAACTCCATTGGCTTCCGTGAATAGAGATTTGACAGTGATGGGCTCAGACTAGGTTCCTATCCCTTGTTTCACCATTTTCAGCACTAGTCGTTACATAGAAGTGAATCCTACTAGAATTTTAAAGAAAATCATCAGACTAGATCTGTTTTTGCTTTGGAAAAAATCCACCTTAGAATGTAAGCAGCATTAATTGAATTTAGATTGGCTGTTACAGTAAAATCCTAGAAGAGGAGGACCTTTGGCTCTTATACTATGGCTCAGTGGGCCTCAGTTTCACACTCACATAGCCAGACACTCTAAGACTTTAGGACTCTATTTGAAGAGTATTTTAAAAACACAAGCAGGGGCACCTGGGTGGCTCAGTCGGTTAAGCGTCCGACTTTGGCTCAGGTCATGATCTCACGGTCCGTGAGTTCGAGCCCCGCGTCGGGCTCTGTGCTGACAGCTCAGAGCCTGGAGCCTGTTTCAGATTCTGTGTCTCCCTCTCTCTCTGCCCCTCCCCTGTTCATGCTCTGTCTCTCTCTGTCTCAAAAATAAATAAATGTTAAAAAAAAATTAAAAAAAAAATTAAACGTTACTCCTCAGGAGGATGTGATTGAAGATGAGTTGGGAAAATAGATGAGCTCTCGTTCCTTTTGTTTTAGTGCTGTTGGCTGGAGTGCCTCCTCTGGTCTCTTTTTAAATCTGTTACATTAGAAATGGAAGAAATTGGAGAATAATCATGTTCTTGAAGGAAATAGCCGTGTATTGACAGAAAATTTCTTCACATCTTTGGACCCATGATTCCTTTTTAGAGAAAGAAGGGCATTGGGCTAGCACTGTATGGTCTGAAAAGTCCTTTCAAGAATCGAAGTGTCAGGGCTCAGGTACTTTAACTAACCATCCTAGTCAGGGGATGGTAAACTGGAAGAGAGTTTGTCCATACACTTTCTAAAATATTTGCCTACTTCTTAAGGGGTTAGGCACAAACTAGAATTTTAAATCTGATAAATGTTTTAGACGGTGAAATGGGATTCTTTAGTTGATGGAAGTACTGAATTGTGTACCAGAAGACCTGTTTTCTTGTTTTTGTTTTTTTTAAGCTAGTCTTGCAGCCATAAGTGATTAGTATGAACTCGTTGGGCTTTAGTTCTTCCACTGTAAAATTAATATAATTATGCCTGCACAGAATTATGAAGATTGAATGAGGTTATGCACATGCAAGTACTTTGCAAATTGAAAGGCTTTAATAGACATAGATCCCTGAATCACTTCCATCTTTCTTGGGGTATGTTTCAGAAATTCCATATACTGCCCTTAAATTGGTTGAAGCTGTGACCCTTAAGCTTCATTCCAGGCTTGAGTCTACCACATGAGGATCTTCCTGTGGGTGAATTATCCTCAGTATTGAATATGACCACATTTTTTTCTAATGGGAAATCCTATTTTATGTCAATGATATGTTCTTAAAATTTTGCATAGTGTATAATTTGGATAACTGAAAGCTAATTTTCCCAAATTGGTAAGTAAAAAGGAGAGTGCATTGTTGGAACACAGAAATCTACAGCCATTATGACAATTCCTCCCTACTTCCTCTTTCTTCTTCCTCCTCACTTATTCTGTCTGCTGTTCTCCCCATTTTCTTTTTCCTCTTCTTTTTCTTCTTTCTCTCTTTCTCCTTTTTCTCTCCTCCCCCTCCTTCAGAGATGCTTTTATATATCTAGATGCAGAATTACCTATTATTTTTAGAGCTTTCTCCCCCAAATCAGCAGCCCATTGTCTCTTGGTACTTGTTTGGCCTTCTTTAAAGTATTTTAGCATATCTGATCTTTCTTCCAAAGTTGTTTATTTTGGGAGTTTGTTTTTTGCACTAGCAACATGGTTTGATTAATGATTAGAAACTTTGCTATAGTATTTAAAAAGGGGAATATAATCATAACACTGAATGCTACAGATTTCCATTTCCATTCAAGGAAACTCAGTTTGGCTAAGTTTAATACTTAAAAAATGGCAAGTGCAACAGGCTATAAAGAAAGCAACAGAGAATGAAAGTGCTTGAATATTTCCAACCTCTGTCAACACGTGAGTTTTCTTTATGAAATCCAGCTACACATAACTGCTGCCTGGGGCCCCTGATATTCCCTTTCCCTTTGGTGAGGTTTCCATAGTAATATTTAGAAATACTTCATCTTTTCAATAGAGGTATTGTGGAGTGGTGGCAAGAGTATGACTGGAGAAGACTCAAGTTCAAGTCCTGATCCCACTACTCAACTAACCTTAAGACCTTGGATAGACACATAACCATTCCTTCAATCTATATTTCTTTCTTTAGACAAAGGAAGAGGTAAAGCATTTCTCAGAGTATTTGAGTATCAAATGAGATAATTTAGATGACTGTGTCCTGTAACTTCTAAAGTGTTATATAAGTTCTGTATGTTATTCCTGGTGAAACATCTCCTCTTTTGAACACTACTCCAAGCACAATAAAATGGGAGAAAAATAATCTTAAGAATCTGTAATTACCAAGATACTTGCCACTATCAGGTCAATCTGAATTTTTTACTACCCTTTTATAGGAGAGAATGTCACAGATTTACTAGAACAACAGAAATTTAGATTATAATATGCAGTACTTAGTATTTTTTTTATATTAGGATTTTGTGAATGTTCCTTCATTTAAAATTTTGTGATATGTAATAATGCTCTGAAGACTTTTGTTTAGCTTAAGTCCAAAATGAGAAGTTTAAAGTTCTTTTTCTGTTTCATGTATTTTTAATACTTACAGAGTACTTTTTTTAATAGGTGAAAGACATGTAAACGTTTGTTCAAACAGGAATATGCACTGATAGCAAAAGCTAATAGACATTGGTATTCACATTTTTTGATGGGAATATAAAGGGAATTCACTATATTTAAGTATACTCTATTGTTTCATATTTGCCAACTTCCTTTTTCCCTTATCAAAGAATATGCAAATATAAACAAACAAATTTACATAGACATGAAATTTGAGTTGGAAGTTCAGTAGTTGAAAAAAAAAATTCCAAATTCCACATTTAGGTAATTTATTATTATTTTTGGATTCTCCTTTTATTGTCCCTGGAATTGCAGATAGGACAACTGCATTATTGTGGAGACAGGTACTCTTAGGTATAATGTATAACCAGTTATGAATGAAAAAACATTGTTAGGGAGTTTTCAGCCTCAGAGTTCCTTGTTTTTGTGCTCCCAGACTTTTATTTCTGTGTGTCCTCACTATAAATTCCTTATTTCTTTTCATTAAGGTAAGTTATTTAGTGTGTTCTCAATCTGAAGTCTGAGGTGATAGATACAGATCAATAAGATTTGATGACAAATGTTATAAAGTTGTCAGAAAAATAGGATCATATGCTTGAATTTTAAAAATTCAGGCTACAACGGCTGCCACCAGCTTTATTCTGGAGATGACGTAGCAAGATTTATGTCATAAGACTAACCCTCAAATTGTCCTATAAAATATCTTTCACTTGAGCAGAATCTCATTAGTTTATCATTTCAAAACTGCTAAGCTCTTAGAATTCTTATCTGAAATGTCAAAAGCAAAAGAGAGAGTTTGTAGCCCAGTTAATTCTTGATTCCCAATTTTGCTCACCCTAAACCTCATCTCTTTTCTCCCCTCATATTTCATTAATAAGTTTAGGAATATTCCCCAAACTTTAATTGATAGTTTCCTTAGTAACAGTAGACCCAAAGTTCTCAGTAAGATTTCAATTGTGTCAGGCAAAGGTATTTTTCCTTCCAATTACATTCATCTGTAGTTTTACCTTTAGGAAGAAAGCCTATTTAAAAATAGGTAACTTATTCAAAATCTTTTTACAGGGATTTTTGGATTTTTTCCCTTTATCTTCATTTAGATTTTTAGAGATGGCAAGAATAACATACATACTAAAAATTTCAAAACTATACCATTGTCCTAATGTTCTGGTGGTTGCTCAGGAATAGAAATAGTCATAAAAGTAAAAAGTAATAAATAAATTGAATAGTAAAAATTGAGATTCTGAATCAGACTTTAGGTTACAAACCCCTAGTCACTTCTACAGTTTTTGAAACTTCCTCTCTGACCTGCAATGCTATTTGTATCTCCTCCTATAATTGTTTTACTCACATGATTCCTGGGCATTATTCTAATTTCCACAAACAGCATTGAGCATTCCACTGGATATGTGCCTTGCCTTTCATGTTCTCTTTGCAGAAGTCTTCCTTTAGTAATAGCTACTGGGTTCCCATTGTACGGCCATGTAGAAACTCCAGACTCACAGACGGAGGCTTATTATAAAAATATGATGAGAACCAATGAAGAAACTTTTGGATGTGAACATTAATCTTCCTTTTGTCAAGCCATGAACCAAAAAATCTGATCTGACTTTCCCAATTATCCATGCAGTTCACTGTCGTCATGAGCGGTAAATCAGGAGTCAACCCTTTTTTAGTGGCACTGCCATGATTTTGGAAAATCTCACTGCTGCAGTCAAAGATGTAGAGATTTCCTTAGTTCCTATTTCCAAGAGCATCCTCGTGCAGATTCCTGGATGGAAATGCAGAGCTCTTTGTGTTATTGTTAGTCTCCTCCACTGGGCTACTTTGTCCTTGGATGGTATTTGTTTTCCTAAATCAAGCATGCTCAAGAGATGTTCCCCGTCTATCTAAATCTGTTCAGATTTCCTATAAGAGGCACTTGCTAATTTGCTTCTTGTCGTTTAAAAAAAATAATAAAAGCTGTCTGTACTTCTTGCCAGTAGATATTCACAATCCAGAATAGCTTGGGATATGATTTGTTCCTCTTTTAAACAAGGTTTTTTGAACTAAGCAGATATAGTATGTTTAGCTATCACTCTGATTCATCAGGGGATCTCCTTGGTAACTAGCTTTTTCTCTTTGTGTTTTGGGAAAGTTCTTTCAATTAAAAATGAACAAATTAAAAGTTGTATACCATATACAAATATGAACCTAGGGGCATATATAAAAAGGTATTACTAAAAAGTGATAGTTTCATATTTGCAAAGTGTGGGCGTAGCAAGATTTCCTTCTCTAACATAATGAAATGGGAATGGGTTATGGAAGAACCTATTAGGGTTATGGGTTTTAAGAATGGTGTCTTAAGCCATATATCATAATAACTTGACAAGAACATGCAGTTGTGGTAGTCAGTGTTTTTTTTTTTCACGAAGCTTGGGGGGGGGGGGGGGGTTTCACTTTAACCAGAATTTGCAACTTGAGTGGCACTTATTTGTAATTTAAAAGGGTAAAGGATAATTTACTCAGAAAATATTGACTGGACTATTAAATGCTTAATTCAATTTTCTTCTTTCAGTTTCTACCTATCACTGCTTGTTCCTTCAGACTGATACCGTTTAAAGGAGGCAGCACTTGGCATACTACGGCGATACTACTGATGAACTTCATAGAAAGGACATAAAAATTGCCTAGGTTTGGAGTTGATAACTCTATGACAAAAATATCCCACCGGCATGCTAATAGCTCTGCAAGGCAGTGTGATGATGTTCTGTAAAAATGAGGTTACTGAAGTATTAAATATTAATTTCTTCATTTAAAAATGGAGCCAGTGTTGATGTGGCTGACTGGTTTGGCAAGGATGAGCAATAGCTGCCTTGATCTCTGACTGCCTTTTGATGGTACTAACACTCACAGGCTAATATTGTGGTGCTAATCCTATGCCTCAATGTCACAAGAAAATGATCACCCCATGGGGTGTATGAAAGAGCCACTAAAAGAAGCATTTTCAAGTATGGATTTCTCGGGTTAAACTAGAGTATCATTATTGCTAATTGTGGTCTGTTGAATGAGCTTTTAAAATCCTGATAGCTACTGGTTTTAACCCCACCTGCCCTCCCATACGTCAAGGGTAGTTAATGGCAGAACCTAGGCATGAAGGTAAACCCAGGCCTACCTCATGTCGCAATCATTGCTCTTCACCAAGATCCCTCTGCCTGTTAATCACTAGACCTCTCTTCAATGGTCTGTGACTTCCTACCCACGTGGAATTAGGCAGAGACAATGTCCTTAGAGGAGCAGTCCAGCATTCAAGGTTCTAAACAAGTATAAGAGGAAGGAGCAAGAGGCTTCCAGATGAATGAAGGATTTGTATATTTCTTTAGGTAAGAAAGGGAGAATATGGCATATGAGTATTTTTGATAAATGCTTGATAAACCCATAAAATTGGGGTCATTAGCAAAGAGAAAGCAGTTGGTGGGTGAAGCTTAAACTGATACAGGCTGTGTGGTTCCATGATAGTTACTAGTCACATATGGCCATTAAGTACTTGAAATATGGCTAGTCTGAATTAAGATACACTGTAAGTGTAAAATACACACCAGAATTTTAATACTTAATTTTACTTAATTTTAATACTTAAGTTACTTAATTATTAAGTAATTATTAATACTTAAAATACTTAATAATACTTAATTTTAATACTTAAAACAGATTGTCAATATTTCACTAATAATTTTCACATGGTATCATGTTAAAATGACAACATTTTAGATACATTAAATAAAATAAAAATTAATTTTAGCTATTTCTTTTTACTTCACTTTAATTTGGCCACTAATAAAACTTAGAGTTATATATATGGCTCACATTTGTGGCCTGCAATTTATTTCTACTAGAATCACGAGCCTTGGAGATGTAAAGGGAGGAGAAGTAAAGTTCCAAGTCCCAACTTGGAGGTTATGATGATGGAAAAAGTGTTGCTCTCTATAAAATCCATTACATGAATTAACTGCAGTAACATACATGAATTGGGTTCCCACTGTAAGACTCTGCCTAGCTGGATGAGAGACAAATAGAACCATAAAATACAGTCTGTAGTCTTGTTTACATGGGAAGGCAAGAAATAAGACTCTGAAACCATTGACTGGTAACAAACCTCAGGGTAAGTGCAAATAATGGTACCTGTCTAGGATGTAGGAGGTGTAAGTTGGTTCTCACCCTATATTTTTGGATAACTATTAGTGTGACCTTATGTAAATTACTTAACCCTTTTAATGGTCAGTTTTCTTATCTATAAAGTTGGCATAACATTATATTTTCATGGCTGTTAACAGGATCAAAATCCAAATGAGTAAGAACCAATATCCATATTCATATACGTTATGAATTGTGCTATATTTGAAAATCCATTTATTAGCTATTACTGGGTTAGACAGATATAGGACCACTATCTCTTGGGGACCCTTGTTAAATCTACAGATGTTTTTAGGCTTCTGACTCATTCCCAGTAGCACCTGAGTGTGAATTCCATGGACTCTGTGAGCTATTTTAAAAAGTAACCTTTATTAAGCATATATAATTAATTTTTACTTCTCACAGCAACTCTGTAAAGTTGCTATTGTTAGCCCCATTTTACTAATGGGAAAACCAAAGCTCAGATTCAGCAAGTCTAGTAGGTTTGAGAGGATGGCCTTAAATCTAGGTTCTCTCACACATGGTTCTGTGCTCTGGCCTCCAATTCCCAGAGTCTGATCCTTTTGTATTTGGAGTAGGGCCCAGGTATGCATATTTTAAAAACTTCTAGAGATTGCAGTAGGCATTGAGGCTCACGAACCCTGCTCAGGCAAGCTCTTTGGGACAAGTATTGTCTTGTGAGGCAGCTGGGAGCTTGGACTGTTAGAAGAGTCTCAGTCTGATTCCTGGAGCTTCTACTGATTTTCTTGATCCTATCCTGCAGGATCACACAAGTAGTCTGAAAACCTTTTAACACACACACTTCAGATACTTCAGGTGTCCTTTGGGGGTATCTGTTGAAGGCATGTGGGGCCCCTTCTGAAGAGATAGTCTAACAAAGTTTTCAGACTCCAAGTCTGTTAATTTTTCTTTACTGGGACGCTTTTTGCTGAGAGAATAGGGGTGAGAATTAGAGGCAAGACCCTGGTGAGGTCGTTGGTTGAGGAGAGTGTAGGTCCTTTCTGGACACCTTGAATGGGTATATATAAGTGCTAATAGAGAGCCCTAGGGGGAGATGTCAGAGACATAACCCCAGTAGCTTTAAGAGTCGAGAGAAACTAGAAATTCCTGGTATTAGAATTGGATTCTAATACTTTTTCAGTAAAATTTAATATTAAATATTTTAGTTGTTTCTGTTTTCCTTCCTTTTAGATTCCCCCAAGTGATAAAACAAAACAGAAACTCTTCAAAAATAAGGGAAAAAAATATTTGGATAAAGAACAGCCAAAGTGAGTGACAGCCAGCCTCCAGACAGCCCGGCTAGTAGGTGTAGAAGCTGTCAACACAGCTGGAGGACATGGGCAATCTTGGAATAAGTGTGCTTCTAGACAGACAGGCCTTAAAGAGACCTCTGGGGCCTCACTAGGCAGGCACTGGTAGAGCCAGATTAAAAGAAAAGGCACAACCCTTCTTCGATCTCCAGCTCCCTCTAACCTTATCTCTCTCCCACAGGCTTTGCCTCGACTTTATTGGGATTAGGGGATATGTGCAGTCTCCTTTAGAAAAAAGTGGGAGTGGGAGAGACCAACAATCAGTTGCTGGTTTGTGTGCATGGATATGCTTCAGAGCTCTTTGGGGTCTTGCAGTCCATCTTTTCCTATGGTCTCATGCCAAGGTCATACTCTGTGTTCTCCTCCAACCATTTGAGGGAAAAGCCCTGAATAATGTCTTTAGATAACATTTCTAAGGACAGAGCATCTTGTGAATAGGGACGTTTTAAACTGCCCTGCCTCCATTCCTTGTTGGAAAGAAATGAGGAAAATATACATCACAATAAAATGTTAGGAGCTCTGGAATGGTGAGGTCATAGCCCAGGATTCATTGTGGCAGGGAGTTTTCAAATCTATGTCTTTGTAGGTACTTGTCAGACCATTTGTTCTGATTTTTAGTCCTCTTTATTTTAACCGTCAACCCTAGAGGTCAAAGGGGACAGAGTAGATGGGTATGAACTTAGGTAAAACTCCCCTGTTTCCAGAGATCCTGAAATGTGGTATGGTCTCTCCTGCCAGTCCCAAGACCTCCTTGAACATAGTCTTCAGCAGCTCTTTTTCCTTTTTTTTTGGGGGGGGGAGGGCAGCGTGAGGTGGGGCATGTATCTAAATCATGTTTCTCATACTGCCTTGTGTAGAATCCTATATTTTCATGTGTCCTTACATTCAGATGGACTGTAGGCTCTGAGAACAGTTGGATTTATGGATTATCTACTGAAAATCAGGTGCTATGACAGAGATATCAGTGGAATGAATGAGTATTAATAACAATTGAGCCCTTACTCGATAATATCCCACAATAGTAATGAAAGTAGACATGCTAATGTAGCTTCTGTCTTTTGGGGGAGCCAGCCAACAGACAAATAAATTGATGAGTGAACAAAACAATTACAGATTATTAAGTGTTAAGACAGGCATAAACAGTGCTGTGATTAATAGAGAAAAAGGAAGGGTGTCAGGAAAGGTCTCCAGGTCCCATTCAAATTGAGTCCTGTAAGGTGACGAGAAAGTCATAGTCATGCCAGTAATCGAGGGAATCCTGTGGCAACAGGACATTGTATGTCTCCACATTATTCCAGGACATGTCTGTCTCCCCTTCCTCAATCCCTCAAGTGCCTGACACATAGAATACAAAAAGAATTAGCATATCTTCCTTTTCTCCTTCTGACATAGGCAGTCAGAAGAATCCCTGGTGGGGCAATCTTCAGAGTCTTCATGTATTGGTGGCTCTGTGTGGTCAGGTATATGTCAAAAATGAGGTGTTCAGCCTACACAAAATGTTTCCCAAAGCAATCCTGTTTTACTCAGTCATTCCTATTAGGCTGCCACATTTTGTGAAGATAAACAAAACAAAGTCTGTTTGGGTTTTCTTGAGTAGTATTGCTAGGTTTTCTTCTCTTCTACCTTCTTCCTCTTTCTTAGGCCTTTTTGGCTAACTTCTTATAAACCCTGGTTCTCTCTACATGGTGTATAGACTATCGGCCAGGATTGTAAGAAAAAGGCTGGGAAGTGAAGCACAGAGCTGCTGGTGGGAAGAGCAAACACATGGGGCCATGGGCACCAGAGGAGAGAGGGGCTGTAGTGCTTCATTTGGTCCCACACAGAGGCTGCCCATGAAGAGAACAGGTCAAGTCATGGCCTAGCTTCCTACAGGGCCAGGGTTTCTGTGTGAGAGCCCCTTCCCATTCCTTGTCTCTTATCTATCCCACTGTCCCCATTCTTCTGATTTCTTTGATTGTTCAAAGTCTAAAGTTGTCCTCCATGTAAATGTTTTTCTTAACAGCTTCCAGTGTTTATCCACAGGAAACGTGCTACCATTTATAAAACTACAAATAAATGGAGGATGGGGAAAAATCCCTGAGCCAAGAAGCCCTCTATGAATTGATGTCAGCACAAGAGAGTTTGATTTCCTACTGTTAAGTTCTGGCAATGGTTTTGTTTAATTTGATTTTATGTCTATTAATGGGAGCAAAGGTCCTATCATGAGGAAATGAAAATTAGGCTAAAGAAGCCTACTGATCTCTGGCAGGTTGAGTCATTCTCTTTTGGCTATAGTGAAGGGGGCAGTTGGATCTGGGCTCTGACCGCTGCCTGATGCTGAACAGCTCTGTGGCCCACGCTAAGCTACTCACCTTCTCTGAATCTCTATTTCTACATCTGACCTGAGGGAAAACACCTCCAGCACTCTTGGAAAAATTCAGTGAGATAATGCAGCTGGAAGTGTTTTTGTAACATGCTAAACAAATGGGAGATATTATCTTTCCCTGGCATGGAAAGGTCAGGAATAAGAGGGTCAGACAAACCATGAGAAAATTGATTAAAGCATAAGCATTTTGACTCTGCTACCTAGGAGCTGTGTCAGACCTCACAGACTGCCTGAAGGACATTTGCTGTGAGAGATTACTTTACCCTCAAGTGGGTTATGTTTTGCCTCTCTATAGGTTATTGTTACCTGGGTGCTAATGAAAAACTTGGGGTAGGATACTTGATGTGATCAGGGGAAGCTGAGAGGTCTCAGGAGGGAGGGGGTGGTAGAACCAAGAACAATATGCCAGGACCCTCATTTTGAAGAGGCAAAAGGGTGAGCTTGGAGAGAACAGTAGAGGTTGGAGAAGAAAAATGGGTGGACGAGGAGGATGATAGGGAGAAAGGAAACCCATGAGGTAGCCTGCGATCAGCCTCAGCCCTAACCTTACCTCTCTGTGCATCTGTCTCCACGGTCTGCCTACATTTGTCTGCCAAAAATTGGACTGCAGCCCTAAGCCTGGTGTAAAGCCCTTGTCCTGTGTGCCCACTGGGCTAGTTCTTGTCATTCATGTCAGTGTGTCCAAGCTGTTGGGCTGGACTTGTGCCCTGAGAGGCTTCCAGTTCCCTACTGGGGACTGAGCCCTAGCATGATGCTGGCCTGCTTACCCTAACCTCCCTTTCCAGGCCTGAGCACTTTTTCTAAACCTCTGCTGCAGCCTAGTATAGGAGCATTAACATGGGTCTGGGATCAAAGAGACTTGAGTTTGCATACTGATCCTATCACATACTAGTTGGGTGAATTTAGGCAGCTGATGATCCTTTCTGAGTCTCAGTGTTCTTATGTTTAGAATGGGGATAATATATGTGTTTTGAACATCTGTGAGATGATTCACGTAAAGAACCTAATAGACCTGACACGCAATATGTGGTCCATAAATGGTCAATATTATGATTATTGTTCTTCCACACAGAGAAGCCTCTGAGAACTAGCATGCTCCTACCTGCCTGACAGGAGGCCAGACCCTCCTCCACCTACTGGATCTGAAATTTTCAGTATCACTCTTCATTTTGTAATGGTGCTGTGGACTCTCTCTACCCTGGCCTCTATTGTTCATGGTGTGCCTAAACTGAGTCTATTCTCTTGTTTCCAGAAGTGGTCTACAGCAGACCATTCCACTTTTAGATAAGCTTTTCCAAGAAAATGTGTGAGCACCTATCAAAGATTACTTCTACTTACTAAAGCAAACACTTAAAAAAAACAACAACAAAAAAACCTAAGGAAAAAGTGCTCAGATACCAACTTTCAGTCTTTACTTACCCACCCTTGCCCTTGCTCAGGCTTTGTCCTGAGTCTACCCCAAGCAGGTGTGGCAGAAGTTCTGACATCTACAGAAATCAATCCCTGTGGGAAATTGGCAGTTCATACTTCTAAACTTAACTTCACCTTGATCTCCTTGGAGTGCCCTCAGAAACATGGTAGTTGGTTCCTAATTTGATTCAATTTAGAAGAATAAAATCCATTATTTTAAACCTCAGCAGGTTCTAGAAGTCTGGCTAGTGTTTACTAATCAGTAATTTAAATACATTAGGCTTTTTACCAATGCTTATTAAAAGGCTCATTAGGCTTTTAAGTACTAATAGCTTTTATAATAGACATGATGAATGAATTAAAAATACATCAAAATCATATTTTAAAATTATTTTGTCCTTCACTCAACATTTAAGAAATATTTGCTGAATACCTACCACATGCTGACCTGTTCTGCTGAGGATTCAAAACAATAAAAAATTCTCTGCCCTTGTGGAGATTGCCTTCTATTATAATTATTAGTAAAATAAATACATAAGTTGTGTATTATTGAAAGATAATTGTTCAAGGCACATAGTAGGTAGGAAAGGAGGAAAATTTAGGACCTGCAATCACAATTGTGAGGTGCTAGAGTCTTTCTAAGAATAGTTGAGCCATGTGGAATTCTGGGAGGAAGGCATTCTTGGTAAGGAGAGCATCAGGTGAGAAAGGCCGTGAGGCCAGAGCTTGCCCACTCTGTTCCAGGAATAGCAAGGAAACCATGGTGAATGTACTGGATTGAGAAAGGAGAGAGAAGTAGATGAGTTCAGGCTGTGGCAGACAGCTTGTGAAGGACCTGGGAGGCCATGTAGGGACTTGGGATTCTACTCTGGGAGAGGTGGGTTTTGAGAAGAGGAGTGTTATGAGCTGACTTGCCTTTTAACAGGGTCACTGTCTTGTTGGGAGTAGACTGTAATGCAGGGAGGGAAGGCAGAAACACGGAGCCTTGCAATAACTGAGGTGAGAGATGCAGGCAGTTTGGATTAGTGTGGTAGAAGTGGTGGTGTCAGATTCTGGCTCATTTTTGAAGGCAAGGTCAACCAGATTTACTGATGGGTTAGATGCAGGAACTCAGCAAAAGGTCAAGAATGTCTCCTAGACTTTTGGCTTGAGCAACTGAGAAGTTAGCATTGATTGAGAAGTGGATGAAATAGGTTTGGAGAAGATCAGGCATTCGTTTTAAAATGTTAAGTTGAAGATACACATCAGATATGTGTGAGATGTGAAAGATGTGATATTAAGTCATCCAGGGAATGGATGGAAGAAGAGCAAAGGAGTGGTAGTAGAGATGTGGAATAGACCAAGGAGACTGGGAAGGAGTGGTTCCTGGGGCAAAGAGGAAATTAGAGAATGGTGGTTTTAAGTAAGCAAAGAAAGAAGGTGTGAAGTATGAAATCAGCTATCAAATACTTCTGAGATGCAAGTAAGGTGAGGCCTGAGAGTTGATATTTTGATCTAACAAACAGACGAAGGAAGAATTGGTGGAATTATTTGGGCAAAGTCTAAATGAAGTGAATTTAAGAGAGAAAGGAAAGAAAATAATTGGAGAGAGTGAGTACAGACAAACTTTGAGAGGAACTTTAATTGAAGGAAAATAGGAAAATGAGGCGGTTCCTATAGGGAAGTGGAATCAAAGAAATGTTCTTGAAGGGTTGGAGAAGAGTAGCCTGACTTTAAGTGATGGTATAGGTTCCATGGAGAAGAAAACTTAATGGTGCAGTGTTGGAGCACTGTCCTGGTTGGGCATGGAATCTAGTGCCCTCGGGTGGAGGTTGGCCTTTCATAGAAGCCTAAACATATGTAGCAAGATAAGGGAAGGCAGGACTTAAGAGTACAGGTGCTAGGAGATGGGGAAGTATGATGGTGGGAGCTTGAAGGAGTTTTCACGTGGTTGCTTCTGTTTTGTTTTGTTTTGTTTTTAGTGAGTAAGAAGTAAGATCATCAGCTGAGAGTGAAGATGCAGCAGTAGGGGGAGAGAGTTGATAAATAATAAAATGGGATAGAAGAATATTACACTTGTGGCTGGGCGGCTAAATTGGTTGAACATCCTACTCTTGATTTCAGTTCATGTCATGATCCCACAGTCATGGGATAGAGTCCTATCTTGGGCTCTGAGCTGAGTGCGGAGCCTGCTTAAGATTTTCTCTCTCTGCCCTTCCCACACGTGTGTGCACATACCTGCGTGATCTCTCTCTCAAATTAAAAAACAAATGAAAGAATATTACACTTGGGCATAGACTGAGAAAACATAACATGCTTGCCCTAATGCCACTTGAAGTTTATGGTCATAATTAAAAAGTGAGGCCATCTTCTGTTGTATGTTTGTATTCAGCTATTTTCAACTGCATGAGTAGAAGTGAAGAGTAAGTAGAAAGTTGAATTTAATCAGGGTTAAATCAGGGTTGAGGTTTTTCCAAGTGTGATGAAATAACGTAGTAATGGAAATGGTTAATATAATTGAGGATGCAGGCGAAAGAATGATAAAAAAAATTGGTGATGGACTTCAAGTCGGTAAGAGAGAAGTCACGTGAAATAAGGACATGGAGACAAGAGACAATGAAAGGGTAGTATGATCAGTGAATTGGAGATCTTGGCATCTGTATCAAACCATCATCAATGGTTTTTGGCAAGATACAAGAGGAAATGAGCTGGGGAGATGGGAGGTGGTGGTCAGAGGGTTGGATGCTTCAAATTTAGATTATGGACATGTTGCAGGTTTGGGGAAGGACAAGCCTGGAGGTGTGACCCTAGGAATGAGTGGCTGAGATAGGATGAAGGACCATATCACGGGAGTGGAGGAGTTTCAGAAACTGAAAGTGAAGACTCAACATGAATATTAAAGTTGCTAAGAATTTAAAGAATTTCCCAAATCTTGCTAATGATATTGAAAATATTTAAGATACACTGTTATCTTCCTCAGCATGCACAAATCTTATGTTGTTCACAAAGGCACTTCACTATAGGTATATGAACTCATGAAACCAATGTTAGCACAGATCCTTGTGCATATTTCGTGTCTCTGCTCTGCATTTCTATAAGGAGTCTTTATGTTCCTCTAGGCTAGCAGTTACATTGCAGTCATTCTTTTATGTATTGGTTTTCCTAACCCAACTGTAAGCTCTTTAAGGTCCAAGATGATATTACTACTCATAGTAGCCTTGCAGGCTGGCATAGTGGCTCAATGGGTGTACAATAGGTATTTGTTATATGTAGTATATGGTGGCTAAGAACACGAATTCTGAAGTCTGACACAACTGGGCTCTAATCTTATTAACCACATACTCCTGGAAAAGACACTTAAGCCCATTTCCTCATCTATAAAATGGAGACAACAATAACACCCCCTTATGGTGATATGGTAAGGAGTTGATGAGATGGCGGTTTACATGTAAAGTGCTCAGTATAGTCCTGGCGCATAGAATGCGCTTGGTGACCGATGCATGAAGGCAATAAAACTTCATGTTTGACTGGATTGTTTCCAGAGTGGTATACTTTCACATCAGCCACCCTGGGCTACAGTCCTTCAGAGAAAAACGGTATGGGGAGCAAGCTGAATGGTGTCCAGTGATCCAATAACATACTGATGGAGAAATTGATGAAAGAATAATTGTATTTTTTATTAATAGAGCAGACTTCATGAGCTCTCTTAGCAAAGGTGTACACCTCTCTGTACATACAACCCGGGAAATGCACGGTCTTTGTTTCCATAACTACTCAATGAACTGAGTGGTGTTGCCAGTTCCTGCTTCTGTGTTGTCAGTGATTACATTATTGAATCACATGTTGACTAAACTAGAGCACACAGATATGATAAATGCTCATATATAAGCATGGAAACTACTATTTCACAAAGGCACACTTAAAGAAACGTTCTCATACTTTTTGTTTTCGGGGAAACAAGGACAGACCCAGAGCAAGGTGAAGTAGCTAAAATGCATATTTTGTCATGCTAGCATAGCCTTTTTTTCTGTCCCTCATTAAGCACCCCCCCCCCCCCAATCCTTTCGACTGACCAGAAAACTGTGCTGTGGATCATCAATTTCACCTTCTGTCTCTATTCTGTATTTTCTCCCCAAGCTCAGATCTTCCTGCTCTGAGACACTGGGGGATGAGATAATGAGTCTAGACTGCTCATTTTCTCTGTCTAGCAGATGGGAGCACCTGTCATGTGTGGGCAGACCGCCTCTCTAGAGGTTG
The DNA here is from genome assembly GCF_024362965.1 of Panthera pardus. Taxonomy (NCBI): domain Eukaryota; kingdom Metazoa; phylum Chordata; class Mammalia; order Carnivora; family Felidae; genus Panthera; species Panthera pardus. Next base: position 87,251,409 of record NW_026526721.1, read on the forward strand.
GGCAGCGGTAGAGTATTCGGACCCTCTCTCTTTCTAAATGCCACAAGGTTGCACAATTAAGAGAGAGTCAAAACATCTTATGTCAGCCCTCAAAGCAACTGAAAAGTGTCTCTTCTTGTATTTGAAGTTAGAATTTTAGTAGAATTACTCTGGATTGGAAACTTGAATCCTAAGAAAATTTTCATTCAACAGGCCAGAAGTTTTTAGAAACCAACACAGACATTTTTATACTCTCTTTAGGTTTCTACAGGTTCAAGATGACATTGGCCAAGTGCTCTATTTCTTGTGTGTGTGTGTGTGTGTGTGTGTGTGTGTGTGTGTGTGTGTGTGTGCGCGCGCGCGCAGCCTGTGTATTTACAGGTGTGTGTGAGAGAGGGGGTATGTGGCGGGCAGGTGACTTTCAGGGGTCCAATCTTTTAATGCTAGTATCACATTGAATCTGAAACTGCTTTTTATTCCAGAGGCAATTCTATTGTCACCTGTTACTTGCTTTTACGTACAGTTGTCCCAGAAGGAGGAACTGGTTCCTTTGCATCCATCCCTAGGCAGAAAAACATCTGAAGAGTGAGCCACAAGACCTAGATTTTAACCACAGAGAAGTTACCCAATAGGCAAGTGACTTTGGGAAAGTCCTATCACCTCCTCAAGCTTCCCCTCCTTCTTAGCAGATTAGCAAATTAGCTGCCCTTAGACTAGAAGCAATGCAGCAGAGTGGTTATGCTTTTTGGCTGGGAATCAGCTGACCTGGTTCAAATCTCGGATTCAAAACTTAAGAACTATAGGACTTTGATCTTTAGTTTTATCACCGGTAAAATGGGGATAACAGTTGTACCTAGTTTATATAAGGACTGAGGTCTTCTGTTGTGTAGCCCTCCCATGGCCCATCAGTGGGCCATGATCTTTGGGTAGATTTATTCAGCTAATTTTGAATCTACCTAACATAAAAATAATAAAGCCCTTAGAACACTAGCATGCAGCATTAAATTGTTGTTGTTGTTGTTGTTCTACCTCTAAGATGTCTTCTACCTTAAAATTTTCTTTTATGTAACATCCCTTGCTTCTTTAGTCCCCATTCTCTTTATCTGGTGGGTAGAACCCAGAGATGTTGCTAGACATCCTATAATGCATAGGACAGAACTTCTCTCCACCAACAGAGAATTACCCTGCCCTTGAGGATTGCTGGAGCAGGGAATGGTTTAAAGGCTGCTTTGAGACTCTCTTGGCGATGAATTTTCTTTTTCTTTGCCAAGTAAGTATGTATTGGTAGTGGTGATGTTTTTGGCTCTAGGTGAGTGAGGATAGAGTAATACCCATTTTATGTCCTTAACTTTCCAGTGGGAAAGCTCAGAAAGTCTAGAAGAATCAAAAAAAATCAAAAAATAAAACTTCTCTCAGCAGTATCCATATGTGCTCTCTTTCCCTTATCGCTGTGCTTTGTTGCCTCTTTGCCCTCCATTTGGGACACAGCATCCATTTACTGCACATGCCCTCATCGTTCCTACCTCTTAAAATCCTATTCATCCTTTAAATAGGAGGGACTCAAACATGATTTTCCCATGATGGTTTTCCAAATCCTTCAAGTGTTTCCTTTGTCCCTCTGACTCCCAGAACCAGTGGTTTATATCTCATGACGGATATCCTATCCTGCCTGGTATTTCAAGTGTTGCTGTTCCTGCCTAGTCATGCCTCTTAAATGAGAAGTCCCTAGAAGGCAGGAATTGCTTCCCATTCTTCTTTGAATCCTGTAGAATTTAGCACACCATGTTGTACACAGTAAGGGCTCAACCAACAGTAATTGAATTACAGTATTGTCTCTATGACTAAGTTCCACTCCCGCTGGTCACTGCAGGTACCCATGACATCCCTCAGCCTGCACAGGATTCCTGTTTCAACATTCCTACTTATTACCTTTACAACCTCCACACTTAACCCTCCCTCTCTCCTCTCCTCTGTTTAGTGATGAGCAGGCTATTTTAGGAATGCAGCACAAAGTGGCAGCTGCTATTTATAAAGTAGGAAGTGGTCTGTAGTCCCCTGTGGGTCACGTGTCTATCCATCTTCATTTATATTTGAAAGAGATATTTCCTACAAGTCCTTGTGGTTTCCTTTTTTTCCTATCACACCACCCACCCTACTCACTACCCCAGTCATTGGGGATTTTTATTTTATTTTTGCCTTGGCTTTAATTTTCTATTTGATTTGGATTTCTTTCCTATTTCTTCTCTCTTCTCATAAAAAGCAGAAGCAAGAGAGAAAAACCCCTCTAAGCTATGTAAATGTCTTTTTATGAATTTGACCTGGAGAGGAGAGCTTCACTACTATGAGAAAAATGAACCTCTGCTCCTGTGATTTGGTAATGGAAATGTGGTATTTTATGAAATCTTACACATTTTTTACCCTGGTAATATGTAAACCATTTAATATTCTAATAACTTGCTATTGAAGAGTGGAAGACATAGTAATAGCTTTATTTTTAGTACTGGTGAACAGAATTAAATTTGGGCCAGCTTTTAAATATGCAGTGTTCATACACCTGTATGTTGGAATTGTGATTCAGACACACACTGGAGCAATACTATTGGATTGTGCAGATTCATAACTTCAGGACCTCATGAGTAATGACATTCATTATTTCAGGTCTTTAAAGAACTTCTGAACTCAGCCCCCTGACACTTCTCCTTTCCCACTTCCATCTAACCTTGTTTCTGCCAGGGTTAGAATTTTAAAGATAGTCACAGATCTTGTTTCCTTAAAAAACATCTGTCAGTTCTCCATTATGTACAGCATGAGGTCCAAAACTCCTTAGTGTGGCAGAAATGGGTGTTACACTCCACTGCTATATATCTCTTTACCTCCTCTCCTGCTCCAGTGTTCGATATACATTTTACTCTAGCCATGGCAAGCTCCTGTCCTTTCTTTGAAGACACTATGGACCCTTCTGTGCCTTTGACTCCCTCAACAACGACTTTCCATTTTCCTGGGAGGCTCTGCTTGTCCCCAGGCCCCCATCTCCTCTTGACATGCCCCTACACTTCATTCTATGAAGTGATAAATGTGAAAAGGACTTAGCAGAGGGCTTGGTGCAGAGCAAGGGGTCAGTAAATAAACATTCAGTGAATGAATAGACACCTGAGTTGGCAAATTCAAAGGGAAGATTTGTGTCCTATGAATGGGTTATGTTCTGGATATTTATGTCAGTTTAACTATTTATGTCCTATTTACCTCAGCATGACTGATCCATGTATAATGTTATTTTTATATGAATATATACATTCTTTCCTTCCTTGAAATCTCTCAATGGCAACAGAGGACCCTCTTCCTCAATAGTTTTCACAGTAATTATTGCCCTGGAGGCTGCTGCTCTATCAGCCTGGGGGAGCAGCAACCCTGGGGGTGGGAAAGGAAGGGAACTTTGGGCAGGAAGGTTGATACTCGAGTGGGGCTTTGGGGACCAGAGACCTGGGATAGTAGAGGTTCTGACAGAGGTTATATTAATTTTCTAGAGCTTCCATAACAAAGTACCACAGACTGGGTGACTTACATATCAGAAATTTTCTCACAGTTTTGGAGGTTAGAAGTCAGAAGTCAAGATGCTAGCAGGGTTGGTTTCTTCTGAGGCCTCTCTCTTTGGCCTGTAGATGGCCATCTTCTCCCTTATCCTCTCACATGGTCTACCCTCTGTGTGCATCTGTGCGTTAATTTCCCTTATTATAAGGGCACCAGTCAGCTTGGGTTAGGACCTACCCTAATAACCTATTTTAACTTAATTATCTCATGGATGATCTTGTCTCTAAAAGCAGTCACATTCTGAGGTACTGGGGGTTAGAACTTCATATGATTTTTTGGGGGGATACAGGTCAGCTCATGAGAGGATGATAATGGGGACCTCAGTGTCTCCTCACAGGAATGCCTGGAGGGCAGGGATGATACCCTCAGCATTCTTCAGTGGCTTAGTTATGGTGGGCATTTGGTACAGGTTTTGGAACTGACTTATAGCCTCCACTTAGAAGTGAAGTAAGCTTCTGATGGTGGCCCTCCAACATGTACATGAGCTTTTCCTCTCAGACTTTTTTTTCATGTGTGAATTTTATTGACCTTCTCATTTAAATAATTGTGGAAAATACTGACCATGATCAAGGATTGAGGCCTTCCCTTGTGCCTCCCTCCTGTGAATTGAAAAATGGGCCATGATGTTTAGGTAGGTTCATTTAGCTAACTTGAAATCCACCTAACTAGATTGCCATGCGGGCCATGTTTCTTCACAAAGATGTTTTGTTTACATGTTTATTTCACCAACGTTCTTCATGAAATTTTTAGTGATGGGTTTATCACCACCTGATTCCTAAAAAAGGACTTGAGGTAGCTCTTAAAACGTAGACATAGTATGTCTCGAGCATCATCTGCACTTACCCCTTTTATGACCTTGTTGCAGATGCCAGTAACGTTGATCTGATTTGCCTGACTTGTTCTCAGTGAACCATGCTTGTGCCTGGTAATTGCCATTCTCTTGAGTCCACAAACCACATTTTTAAGTAACCTTTCTGGAACACTGACACCTACTTCCCTGGTCTGCAGCTCCCCAATGACACATGAACATCTACATTGAATAGACAAGTAGGGCTAAAGTATAGAGATGTACATGGCTGCTCCATGGGCCATTAGGATTAGCTGGACTCCTACTTGAAAGGCTTAATGGGGAATAATGTCCTAGGACAGCTATTCAATTGGACTTATACTGATGGAAAGATGCTAAGAAAGGCTTAGATCTGAGAAAGATGACTTGTGTGATTTCAGTCTCATCGTTATTGTCTTGACATTAGATTAAATATTCACTCATATATTGACAAATATTCTCACTCTAGAAGACAAACTCCCTGAGGGCAAGAACTTTGCCTGTTTTGTTTGCTGTTCTATTGCTAGCAATCAGATATGTTTCTGTTATTAAGCAAGTCACTTAGATACTCTGAAACTAAAATTGCTCCTGTGCCTAATGATAATACCAATATTTGTTCTATCTAACCTCAAGGTCATTGAAAACATCTTAATGAGATGTAAAAGCAATTTATAAGCCATAAAGTAGCTTCTAAAGATAAGCAGCTATAAGGTATGTGATTTTGAAAGGCAAGAAACAAGATACGGAGACTCTATATGATAAAGAGCTTTACTGTCACGTATGGAGTTCGGACTTGGAGTACAAATCAAAACTTTAAAAGGAATCCATTCATTTGCTGGGTTGTCAACTCACAACTCAGCTTTTAAAAAATGTTGAATTTGATTAGAAATATCAAAAAATAGCTATAGCTGTATTTGAAAGCACAAATTATTGAATTTGAGTGACACACATGAACTTCACTTGTATCACTTCCCTAGTAGATGAATTCTTTTTATGAGAAATGTCCTTTGGCAAAACCTCAAAGGTGGCTGAGAATTCCTTGAAGTAATTTGTTTAAATAATCACATGAGAAGATCCCTCTTAAACTTCTCTGTAAGCAAACAAATGCCACAAAGCAGAATGCATTTCATACCTTTTGGGAGTCCATTAATTTATTTTCAGTGGCATTAAGTAATGAACGCTCTTACAGCAAGGTCACAGTTCCATTTTATATCAAACAGCTATCCTTTCTCATATATGATACATGAAGCACATTTCTTGCTTAGGGCAAAATGTTTTATTAAAATCATCTCCTTTGTTCTTTTGTATAGACTGTTTTCTGTGACAATAAAGATTGTCTGCATGACATATCTCTTTAGGACAGCCATTGTATAATTATACTAATAGAGCTTAATCTAATGCTACATTAATTTTCTTCCATTATTTTTTCCAAGAAGGAAGCCACTATTGTTTACATGACAATGCAATTTCTTTCTTTTTGTTTTCTTTTATCTGTGGGAGATTTATATTAGGGGCAGTAAAGGAAATAAATCTCAGGGTTTGGGAAGCCTTTCTCAATCCTCTGGGTGCAAAGGATCCCTGATAGTTACAGAGCAAATAGACCAATCATTATATCCTACTTCCATGCCCCCCGCTACCATGATTCTATTATTCAGGCATTCTTGATGAGAGGAAAAAAAACATCCTGTAGCAAACAAGAGTGAATGGCCACGTTGTTTGACTTTAGAACAATCCCTCCTATCCCTTGTACTTGAATGTTTACAGTGTTTCACCCAGAGTAGTGCAAAAGCCTCTCAGTTGGTCTCTTTACTCATCTTCTGCTCCTTTAATCCACCCTCTCTCTGTGGCCTGAGAGATCTTCCTAAAATGTCAATCTGATCATGTCATACATTAAAGTTCCCTAACTCCTTAGTATGGCTTATAAAGCTCTCCATACGCTGTCTCCAGAGTGGTCTTCCGATGTTGACCCTCTTCTCCCATTACTAGCATTCCCAGATGCCCACAGGGAAAGCCCAAATGCTCTTCCACTCTAAAAGTCCTGTGTGATGCACAGTGAGGTAATGGTGTTATCTTTTTATGCACTGATGCCACTTTAAGTATCAGGTCCCTAGAGAGAAATTATATAAAATCAATCTTTCTAATAATATGAATAACTTAAGGAATGAAAAGTAATCTCTTTATTTTGTATTTTGTTAACCTAACTTCTCTTAGACCCCTTTTATCATTTCTAAATGGGGTTAGTTTTAGTAACTTAGGGTTGTTGTGTAGGTCAAATGAGATAGTTAATGCAGAGGTCTTAGTACACCAAATGATCAACAAATGTTGGTTATTATGACAATATTATATTTCATATCAGTATTATAGTGATTAAAATATTATAATTTTATTTCACTAATGTTGGGCATGAGAGATAATGTTTTCATATTTCTTATTTGATACCACTTCTGAGATATTATCTGCTTTTCATATGTGAACAAATAGAAATTAAATGATATGCTTGATAAGCAAGTGTTTCCCAAGTTTGGCCTCACTGTATTATGTAACAGATAATAAAGCACTGGTTTCACTTCTGGAGTAAGATGCTACAGAAAAGGTATAAGACTCTGATATACATTTTGTATATGGTCCTCATCCTTGGGCAGATTTTATAGCCCTCAATAATCTATATCATTGTTTATTTCATTTTTTATCTTATATTTTATGTGTTTATAAGTTACCTCAAAATTTTTTTTATTATTTATTTATTTTTTTAAATTTTTTTTCAACGTTTATTTATTTTTGAGAGAGAGACAGAGCATGAACAGGGGAGGGGCAGAGACAGAGGGAGACACAGAATCTGAAACAGGCTGCAGGCTCTGAGTGGTCAGCACAGAGCCCGATGCGGGGCTCGAACTCACGGGCCGTGAGATCATGACCTGAGCCGAAGTCGGACGCTTAACCGACTTAACCGGCTTAACCCAGGTGCCCCAATAAGTTACCTCAAATTTTTAAGAAAAAATTTGAAGAGGAATTTAAAAAGGAATAAATATAAAAATACCATCTGAGTAATAATATGGCCCTCTGCAGAGTTTATGATGTTAGGTAAAGTTGAGTAAAGGACAGTATGTGAGGGGTATTGTATTTTTATGATTTTATAGGAGAGTGAAAATTTATTTCTATGACTAGGCAATACTTTAAATCCTTTAGAATAATAACCTGTGTTTTTAATGATGAAAAAAATATTATAATTCAGAGTTAGTGTCTCTGAAATACTGTGTGGCCTTGATCATACCATTTCTGAGATGAATATCAATAATAGATTTTTAAAATTCTGAGCTAAATCTCAGTGCTGTTATCTTCTTGACTTACTTAATTTCTCTGAACTTCTGTTTCTTGGTCTGCAAAATGGGATGATAGCAGCCATCTTGCCACGTTGTGAACATTATAGATCAAGTATGCTTTGTGCCTGGAATAGTGCTTGGACTATAGGATGTATCCAATGAGTTGAAGATAAGATGTATTCAATGAGTTGCACACTTTAATGCCTACATGAATCACCTGGGGATCATCTGAAAAGTCAGACTCTGATTCAGTAGATTTGGGGTGAGATCTAAAATTCTGCTTTTGCAACAAGCTCCCAGATGATGTTGGTGTTTACGGTCTATGACCATACTTTGAGCAGCAAGCATGGAGAGCAGGGGTTGGCAAATTATGGCCCATAGGCCAAATCCGGCAGTTGCTTGTTCTTGTAAATGAAGTTTTGCTGGAACACAGCCATGCTCACTTGTCCATGTATTGTTTATACCTGCTTGTACACTACATTGTGAAAGCAGAGTGGTTGCAACAGAGGTTGTGTGGCCCACAAAGCCTAAAATATTTAGTGTCTGGCACTTTACAGAAAAAGACCATCAATCCTTGATATAAAGCACTGTAAGTTCATAACACTTTGAGGGGACAATGGAATGCCACTGAGGGAGATAGAAGGATCTGTCTGAGGAAACACAATATTGTAATGGGTCTCACCGGGTCCTCAGATGCTGGGTGTGGGTTTGATTTGATCTATGATTGTGAGGCACTGTGTATAAGATGCAACTGGGCTGGGTGACATATAAGACTCCAAACAGGCTTTGGAGTCTTGGCCTTGCCAGTTATTACCTCTGTGACCTTGAACAAGTCATTTTAACTTCTCTGTGCCTCAGTTTGCTCAGCTGTAAAATAAGATTCATCAAACCAGTCCATGGGTTCTATTAGAGAATTAGTGATTATATATAAAAGATATTTAACATTTAACCTCCATTGGAATAGGTAATAACTGCATTATGGTCTGTGTGTCCTCCCAAATTCTTATGTTGAAACTTAACCCCTAAAGTGATATTATTGAGAGATTGGGGCATTTGGGGGGTGATTAGGAATTAGTGCCCTTATAAAAGAGGCTCCAGAGTGCTCCCTAGTTCCTTTTACTATGTTGAGGACAAAACAAGAAGTCTGAACCCTGGAAAAGGATCCTCACCTGACCATGTTGTGGCACCCTGATCTCAGACTTCCAACTTCCAGAACTGTGAGAAAAATAAGTTTCTGTTGTTACAGTGGCCCAAACTAAGACGCGCTGTTCCTACGGCATTGGCCAGGAAGAGAGAAAGTCTTGTCAGCCGTGAGAGGCTTGCTGCCAGAATTTCTAAGCTTTTGTGATGCTCAGAGTCAAGTGGGTAGCTGTTTACAGCTTCCATGCAGTCCTTTTTGGGAAAGGGCCCTGGTGAGAGCTTGTTTTCAGACAACTGAGCTGGGCATCATGTCAGCACTCGAGTGGTGATGGTAATAGTTTAGAACCCAAGACCAAGTCTTCTCACAGGGATAGGGAAACAATGGTGGTTTTATTGAGTGCCTACCATTGTCAGTTGGTGTACTAAGAATTTTGCACCATTATTTTCTTTACCCCAGTCTTATTGAGAAACAACTGACCTACATCACTGTAAAAGTTTAAGGCATAGAGCATGATGGTTTGATTGACATATATTGTGAAACAGTTACCATGATAGGATTTATGCCATTCAGGGTGTGTCTGCTGGTAATGTCTTTGGGTGGGTGAGACCTGCTATTATGATCTCTATATTTGGGCAAGGGAACTATTTGAGCTCTGAGGACAGGAATGGAGGATGGGTATGAGAACATTGGGATAGGACTGCTGGCTTGCTTCCCTACCCAAGTGAGGCTGTAGGATGGGTTTCACAGTTACCTGGATTTTCTGGTTAGTCTTACTAGATGGTTGGGACAGAGTACTGTATTTAGTAGTAGGTGGGGCTATAAATTGGCCTCTTACCCTGGCAGGGTAGCAGGAGGGGATCCAGGGCTGCCTATACAGCTTATTGTTTAGGGGCCCAAGTTGGGCCAGAGTGTATACTGAATATCCTGGTCAGGTGAAGCCATTGGTTTTGCTCTGTAGATGGGGGAAGCCATGAGCTGTGTCAAGTGCCATTGTAAGCATTGCTGTTGGGTGAGTTGTACAGTTTCTTGTATGCTCTGGTTAGGTTCCCCAATCAGACAGGCTCAAGTCTATATTCAGCAATGAGTAGGTCTATGAATTAGGTTCTCTGCCTGGGCATAGTGGGAGAAGCAATCTAAAGCCAATAAAGCTTTTTTGTTGTCTCAACTCATGCTGACCTGTACCCCAAGTTCTATGGCCAAACAGGGCCACTGGCTTTGCTCTGCAAGCTAATGGCTCTGCTGCCCTTCTCTAAGTTTGAGTACTGCTGGGCCACACAGTTTCCAGGACTTGTCACCGGCTTTTCTGGTCAGATGGGGTCAGAAGACACTTTCCACAGCAGTTGTGGCTATGCCTCAGTTCCCAGGCCTGGGCAGAAAGGGGAGGGGCTGCTCTAGGCTACTCTCTTTCCCAAACTGGTGCTACAATTCTGGGGGGTGAGAGTAGGAGCTACCCTCCTCCTTGGCTATGAATTAATCCCTCTGCTTGTGCATAACACTGTAATTCTCCACACCCAGAATTGGCTTTGCTGTGGGGTGATCAACTCTGCCTACCCACTTCTTGGCTTGTGTTGCTGAGGCACACAACTTCCAGAAGTTGTTGCCAGTTCTCCTGGTCGGATGAGGCTGGAAGGTACTCTTCATGGCAAGTGAGGCTGTGACTCTGCTCCTTACCTGGGCATGGGCAAACTGGGCTCTAGGGCCACCAAAACTCCCCATTTGAGGATATGAATTAGGCAGATCTGTACCCTGATAGTATCCCTAGTTGCCATTTGGTTCTTCAGATGAGCAAAGCTGCTGGATCACCACTTGGGCTCTGCAGGTTTGTACTTGCTCTGGCAAGATCCCTGTACTAGCTGTTGCAAGCCCCTCCCCACTTCCCTCACAGTGATTCCCAGTGGTTGAGTCTCGCAGATTCCTCTGCAATCCCAGTAGTGCAAGATCAAAATAGGGGCTCCCCAATAAAGACCCTAATGTTTGGGAAATGTTGGCCTCCCCTGGGTTCTCTTTTTCTCACTAGAAGAGCTGGAGGCTCAAGGGATACCTCTTCTGGTGCTGTGCTGGCCTGATGGAGGGACAGTGTGGTCAATGTGTAGCCGCTTCTCTCACCCTTCTAATGCAGTCTGTCTTGCTCTTTGTGGGATGTGTGTGTAGCTTGCTTCAGCCTCATTTTCTAGGATTCTCTCAGAGGTGTGTGTTGTTCTTGAATAGTTGTTAGTTGTTCTTATAAGGGGAAGAGAAGTCAGGAATGACCTATTTTGCCATCTTGGTGATGTCACTACATTATTTAATCTTCTGTACATTCTCTGCAATGTAAATACTACTCCCTTAAGGAGAAAATTAAAGATCAGAAAAATTAAGTAATCCAAGGTCAACCACATAATAAGTGACAGAGCTACATTAAGACCCAGAACTGTCTGATTCAAAACCAAATACTCTTTCTACTTGGCCATGAGGCTTCCATAGGCTAGAGGGGAAAGTAACTTGGTAAAGACTTGGTAAAGAGATTAGTGCTCAGGGGCTTATCCTAGACTTCTTGGAACCCTAGCTAATCGTGGGAACATCAGTTCTAGGCTTTGTTCACTGCTCAGAAGGGGATTCTTAAAAACACAGTGAGCCTGACTAATCTGATGGGAAATTATGTGAAGCTTAGAGGGCAACAGGTTGGATAGTAATAATAGTAATGATAATGATCCTAGCAATGGCTACCATTTATAAAGTATTATGATGGACCATTTCTACATACACATGTTGTGTTTAATTAAAATAACTTCCCTATGAAATAGGAATTACTCATTTCAAGAGAGGTTGATTTGCTTGTTCACAAAGCCCATGTGGTAAGCACAATGGATCTGAGTGGACTGATAAACTGAGCTGTGGAGCATAGTATTGACCAACTCTGAGGCCACATTTAGCTTTGATATTAGCTGATGTGGTAAGCTTTGACAAGCCATGTGTCCCTCTAAGTCTCAATTTCTTTACTGTAAACAGAGAGAATTTCACCAAATAATATTTTGTGGATATCTGAGCTCTAGCATTTTAAGGCTGTATGAAATTTACATTAAACTTGACTAACATTGTTATTTGGAGAAATTTGAACTTTTAAGAACTATAGTTTTCAGAAACATGTTGAGAGCTTTAACATTCATTTAAATATTTAAAGGTGAGGGACCCATGTCTAAATGAGGGTTTGTTATTCACAGATGTTTTGTTTGGCTGGCAACCTGAGGATTTAGAACATTCTGCCTTGAAATCAAATTGCATAATATTATGCTTCTGTGATTTTCACCTGGCAGTTGTCACATCAGATCTGGCCTCCATTCTGGAAACATGCACAGAATTCCAGAGTGAGTGCTTCACGCATGAACTGACTTTGCTATTTGAAATGGTAAAAACATCCTTAGTCTATTGCCTTGCAAAGATCCTTCAGCAGGAGGGGCTGGAAGGAAATGAGTGTCTTTTGAGTGCTGCTTCACTTCACTATGGGATTTCTGTCAAGGCCCAAGCTCAGGCATTTGCCTAATGAAGTAACTTGGCGTTCACATAGTCTGATGGGGTGAGAGCTGTCTGCCCGGCATGTGACTCCTACTCACTCACTACTGTGCATGCCAGCCAGACTTAGTGAAGGTGTCTTAATTCAGGAAGATAACGTTCTGGGCATATGCGAAGCTTTGGTATAGTTGTCTGAGCAGTCCTTTAAGCTTATTATTTTGGGCAGCATTTGCTGAGTAATATGCTATGTGTATGGTATAGCGCTGGTTACAGGAGGCTTGGGGTGAAGGGGCAGAGACAGAAGGAATGGCCCTCTGGCCTTTGGTTTCCCATTGTCTGGCATGCATTCCATCTAGACTGGGAGGCAACCAACCTCACATCAAGTAGTCCGTGAAGAGATTCAGCTTTTAAACCACTGCTAGAGAATGTGACACAGATGTTCAGAAGAAAGAGAAAACAATGGAAGAAAGGGATTGGCACAGAGGCTAGAAAAATGTTCTTGGAGTATTTGGTAAGGTAGGTTTTCCAGTTGGGTGCCAGAAGAAAGAGGAGAGGCTATAATGAAGTAACTCTACCTTGATGTGATAATGTAGGTCTATTTGTTATTCATGAATGGACATCTTTGAAATTCCTCAGGGATGAGCAGACTAGCAGCTTACTGCACCAGCACTTTGGTAGCGTGAGGAAAACCTGTTTCTTAAAGTGTGCACTTGAGAAGTTTGAGAAGTGGGCTAGGAATATGGCATCTTTTTGACAAGGCTTTAAGTTTTGGAGCCAATGGTGGCTGTCTTTCCTTCTATTCCCTCTTTTCTTCTCTTGCTTTGCTTATTTCTCTTTCCTAGACTCTTTCCATGAATGATGGGGTTCTAAAATGCCAGTTCCAAGATGGGATTAATGTTAAAATGGGGCCAGGGCAAGGTCAAGAACTTGGGAGAGGATGGAACAATGTTAATTATGAAGTGAGCAGCCTCGCTGATGACAGGCCACAGCTATGACAACAGCCCTTAATCATTGATGGAAAGTTTGCTATGTGTTACCCCATTTGAAAATGGATTCCTGTGGAGTAGGTGACTATCCCTATTTCACAGGTGAAAACCCAAGGCGTAGAGAGATGGCCTAGCTTGATCCAAGTCACATGGGGCAGGGGTGGGGTTTGTTTCCAGGTCAGTCCACCTCCAAAGTCTAAGCCCTAGGCTGAAAGCAAGAGACCTGGAATCAAAGCTGGAGTGACTGAGAACTTGCAACTAAAGACAAACCCTCACATCTTCCAAAGATGCAGAGCAATGAGGGCTGAACTCACAAACCCACACAAATGAATTCCGAGGCCTTGTCCCCTGTGGTGTGGGCCCCTTTTGGGGCAGCATAGCCGGAGGGCTCTAGAATGGATAAGTGCCTCTGCCAGGCCCTGGCTCTGTCGCCTTGGACAAGTTGCTTCTACCCTGTGAGCCTTAGTTTTGCATTTTGCAGAGATGGAGTGACAGCGGAGAGACAGAGTGCAGTTAGCAGGCAAACAGCAGAGGCCAGCATGCAGTGGGTATGAAACCAGTGCAGCCTCAGAGGCTCGCCTCTGCATTTGGGTTTTACCGAGCTCCTTTTAAAATGTCTTCAGCTGAACACGCTGCTTGTCTCCTTCACTCCAAGGAAGGCACGTTTTAATCATTTTGATATATGCTATTTAAAGCTCACACATGAGACTTCGAATATGGGCTGAGGCGAGTACAGCATTCCTTGAGATGGGTGCCAGAACACCCTGTCACCTTTTCTGTTAGACTGATGAACACATTCCTGACATATGCTATAATGCCATTATTCAAGATGAATTCTCAGGTGGTAATTTCCACTTTATAGCAGTATCATTTCATTTCCGCATTCAATAGCATTAATGCTTATTAACCTACTAAAGAAAAGAACTTGACGGTTCCTAGAGAATCACTTCTGGAAACTCCTGGCTTTTATTCCTGCTGGAGTTTAGTTGTCAGAAATAGAGTTCCATTTGCATTTAGTAGACTGTGAAGATCTCTCAGAAGAAATTAAACATGGATCCCTAATTTATATTAATGTAATATAATTGAGGTCTTAGTTGGAACATTCTAGGTCATGTTTACATGTCAGCCTGCTTTTATCACGTTTGCATGTCTGGATAGGAGACCATTGCCGCTGGTTTCAAAATGGTAACAACATACTTTTGTGGGCCTCCTTTATGAGAACCTACCAGTCCCCCTTGGTTTCATTACCCTTCCATCTCCTGTTAAAGGGGGCAGACAGCTGCTGGGATGCAGACCTCCTGTTTTCCCCTGGAGGAACGTGAATTCTGATGGCAGGTTGTGAAATTCAGGAAGCTCTCACACTTTACAAAAATAACTTTGCAGCCTGGGGCTCTGGGGAAAGCCTCAAAGGACCAAGGCAGCTTCTTTGGAAGTTGGCTCCCAGGACTGAGGGCCCAGCAGGGCATCTATACCTGGCACGCCTGGAGTCCAGGGACTCATACCCTCCCTGCGTCTCTGGAAAGCCCACTCCTCAGATCAGTAAACAACAGTACTGTCACTGCTTCTGGGGGGCTGTCTCACTTCCCGCATTTTCTCTCTGTCTTATTTTGTTTTCCTGAGAATTCTGTATAGAATAGAAGAGGCTGAAAAAGCTCCAGGGAAAATCAACAAGGGAGGGGCTTTGCTGCCCTGGTCAGGTGTATAGTTCTTTCACAGTCACTCTGAAAAGCTTTCTCTTTCGATTTCTCAGCACTCCATCCGGGCTAGGGCTGTGATATATTCTTCCCCATTCCACTGTCTACTTCTGTGTGCATGAAACCCAGAGATCATTCTGCAGCAGATCTTTGCCACTGAATTTCTCACTCGTGCTCCGAAGCCACATCATACCACTTCCAGTCTGGATTTGGGTATCTTATTTACACAGCGCTATCACATTTATGGGAGAATTAAAATTAATACTCAAGCATGCTTTCTTAGTTTGTCCAAGATTTTCTCTTCCATGGAAAGGGGTATGTAAATATAATACAGTTTACTAAGACCCATACACCAAGAGCTAACATTTACTGAACATTATGTTAAGCACATGATAGACTTAATTTTATCCATTTAGCTCTTATGACTGCTCTCTGAGGTAGAAACCATTATGCTCCCCGCTTGCAAATGAGAAAGCAGGTTTCGAGAGCCTGAGTGCGATTGCACGGCAAAGTGGCAGAGTTAAACACTGAACCCATTGGGTTGAATATAGAGCTACTCTCGCAACGAGTACGCACAACATCTTTCAATAAGTACGGTAATACAGCTCCACTTTACCTTTTGCTGATTGAAACAGGTTGCCTCTGTGATTTTCCTCACCAAATTCTCAACATTGTAAAAACAAAACAATGAAAGCAAACAACTTTTTTTTTTGGTCTACAGCTTAAAGTCATATATATATCTAAAAGCACTTTAAAAAAATTGCCAATTTTAGCTACTTCTTGTTTTCCTCTATCTCATTTATTTTTGCCATTAATCTCATTATTTTCTTTTATTTTGGGGGGTTTGCTCCATTGCTCCTTTGAGTTGAATATTCAGTTTAAGTTTTTGGTTCTTCTTGTTTTATGATAAATATATTCAAAACTATGCATTTTCCTACAACTATTTTAGCAGTGTCTCTCACGTGTTGACATTAGATGCTTTTATTGTCTCTCAGCTTGAAGTATTTTTTTTAAGTGTGCATAAATAAAACCGAAAGCTGCTTCTTTGAAGAGACAAATAAGAGAAACCAACTTATGGCAGGACTACTTAAAGGATGAGAATACTTGAAGTCTGGAATGAAAGGAGAAGAATGTAGTAAATCATTGCATGCTAGTAAATTTGAATGAAATAAAATGGATACATTTCTAGAAATGAATAAAATGTTAAAATTGGCTTAAAAAAGAATTGGTTAGTTCTATAACCTACAGCCTCCAGGTTCAACCCGTCTCACAGATGAGAACCAAACTTATATAAGAAATAGATAGTTTTTATTTTAGTAAATAGAAAAAGGGAAAATTGTCGAACACATTTCATGAGGCTAGTATTACTGAGACCCAAGACTTATGCATAGCACACACACACAAATTATAGGCCAATTTGACTATCATTGATGTAAAAATTGGGGATGAAATATTAGCAAACCCAACATTGTGTTTTAAAAAATCATAATCATGGTTTAATTCTAGAAATATAAAGATGAGTTGACATGAACAATTTATTAATGTAAGTTAATAGGTTAATGAATGGTGAAAAATTAATGATACCTAAAAACCTTTTAGAGAACCAAGATTTACTAATTTTATAAAAAATTATATGCCAAAAGATTATGACCAACATCATAGTTAATGGATATGCCTTCAGGCACAAGATAAGGATGGCCATCATCTCTGCTAGTGCTCAATACAGAACAAAAGTATTCTGGCTATGCACTAAGAAAAAGTGTAAGAGGAGTCAGGATTGGAGAGGAAGAGAGGACTGTTGTTATTTGAAAATGACATCATTTACATAAAAAATGGAAAAGCACCTGCAAATAAACTATAAAAACTAATAAGAATGGTTAGTAAATTTGCTGGGTCTAAGGATAATTTAGTATGTTTTGTTAGCAAAAATCAAATAGAAAAGTAGAGAAAATGTAGCATTATCAAAGGCTATGAATATAAATCATCTACGTAGAAATTACTCTCACAAAGAATGCATAGAACCACTATGGATAAGATACAAAATCTTATAAAAGAGATCTGAATAAATGGAGTGATAGCACTATGTTTGTAGATGGGATGTTTTTGTGAAGGTGTCACTAATCTCTCATCTACCGATGTCAAGTTTCCTGGTATTTTAATTGAATATACAAGTTGACTCTAAATAGTATCTGGAGAACTAAAGGTCTAGAAATAGCTAAGCTAATTTTTAAAAAAGGAAACGGGGGGATTTTCTTACCCAATATTAGACACATGACACTATTAAATTTAAACACTTAAAACGTATTAACAAGGTCTCAGTTGTATGTTATAAATAGCTTCACAAACCAGCAGAGAAAAGATCAATTACTCTATAGATGATGTCGGGAGAATTGATTCATCATATGGGGGAGGGAGAGTTGAACCCTATCTGATATCATATGTAAAATGTCTGTAATTGAAATCAGTTCTGAATAAGAGTAAAAAGAAAAATAGAAGGGTATGTTTGAGAATATCTGTAACTTTTAGATTGGAAAGAATTTCTTGAACAAGACCAGAAGAGCTTAAAACATAAAAAGCAAGGATGAAGGGTTTAATGACAACAAAACACAGATTGTATTCAATGCAGGAGAGCATAGTTAAAACTGTGAAAAATGACAAGCCAAGAGAAGTTATTTGTGTAAAACAAAGAACATTAATATCTAAACCATGTAATTACAAATCAATAAGAAATAGCAGAAACCTAATAGAAAAATGGACAATTTAGAACACGAGATACCTATGTGCCATGAACTGAGGGAAGCAATTAACCTAATAAAACCATATTGAGATATGAACAATATCACAATATCATTTACTTAGAGAAATGCAAGTTGAAACAACTAAATGCCACTTTATACCCATCAGATGAGAAATGTTAGCACATCAAATAATGCCATGCTTTGGCAAAGATATGGAATCGAAAAATGGTACAAAAATGTCAGTGACCATAAGTATGCAAAAACTTGATGCCTCGGTATGTATATTTACCAAAAAAACTCTTTAACAGATTCATAAAGATACATGTGTGATGATTGTCAAACTGCTTATAGCAGCAGGATGTAAAGCAGTTAGGTGCCCAATGCTAGGAGAACAGATAAAGGTGATTTATACGTACCAGGGAATACTAAGAGCACTAAGATCTACATGAAAATAGGAAGACTTCATTTAAGAACAGTGTTAAGAGGACAGAGAAACAACTTATTTATAACCTAATACTTTTTATGTATATTACATATGTATATTACATATGAACACTTTATACATTTCAAGAATACATATATCTCTAAGTGGATGGGTGGAAGCAGGGTGAATGGACACATAATCAATAGTGGAGTCTGTGCCTATGGTGAGGAGGGGGGTGGGGGTGTTGATAAGAGAGGTGAAAAAATAGAGCTTTGCATGAACTCATGGTGAGAGTGTGTCAAGAGCTGAGAAATAGTATTAATTCAGTTTGTGCACCTGAAATCAAAATAAAAAAGGAAGAAAAGGAAAATATACTATAAATGAAATGAATTATTTTTACATATTGGGGCATTACTGATCCTCCTGTTTGAAAATAATAAATCACTATGTCTTTTATCATTTGGCTTAAAATAACAATCTTCTTCATGAATTATTAGTCAGGATTTATTTAATGACTCTCTTCCCTATTTTAAGGAAGTCAGATAATGTCACTATTATTCATTTCTGTATCCCCAGACCCTAAAACATTATGACTTGCCCATGAGAGATGTTTGATAAAATGAAACTGAGTTGTTTATCAAAAACAACATGAAGTGAAGCCTACTTAACAGTTTTTAAGCACTTACTATGTGTTAGTAAGTAGCACATATTCTCAGTTCTCAAAGCAGTCTGAAGTAGGCTTTTTCACTTGTGTTTTATAGATTACAAAACTTGGGTTCAGAGAGTTTAAATAACTTTTCCATGTTTATAAGTGATGGCACTAGGATTTTTAACTCAGATTGTTTTGATTCCAGAGGTCTCTTAATTACAGGACATGACCAGATCGTGATAGAAAGTAGCTATGTTCTTTCTCTCCCCCGCCCCATACATTTTGGTCTCCAAATTTTGCCTTGAGTGTATTTCTAGAATATAAAAGGGGAAATATGGGAAAAGCACACCCGTAACAAACTTCAGCTGCCCAAGAGGAATATTCTCCCTTTGGATTATTCTTCCACCTACCTCATTTTACATGCAACTCAGAACGATTACCCAAAAGGCAGGCCAGGCCTTAATGCTGATCTTGGATAGATTATGAATTGATCTGGAAGAACTGAAATGTAAACATACTTTATAGTTCTTTATTATATCTACTTAGAATTAAAGTATAGCTGTAAGATTGTATTTGTTTTCCTTAGAGCTTACTTGCATTTATCCAACAATAATATATATGGAGAGGTGGATCCAGATTAATTAGGTGAATATGTAATAAATTCTACTGCTGAAAAATGCCTTTTTAATAAAGATAACATATCTGTGGTGCTGGCATAGTTTTAATCGAAGTCATTTTTCTCCTTCTTGAGTGGAAGATAAATGTTCTCTAATGAACTTTGTCACCGTGGCCAGACCAAGTTCATTAACAGCATGATACACTGTTAACTTACTATCTAGAATTGTGGTTTTGGAGATTGATGCCAGAGAGCCCTCTACCACTGTCCCTTCTGTAGTTCTATCTGACTAATTCTCAGATCTGCTGGCTTAAAGGAATGGCATCAGAGGTGCTCATAATAGTAGATCCTGACTTCTTTCCAGGGAATGTCCTGTCTTCCCTGGACTACAGCATCAACACCCACTGCCTTGCAACTATTACCTTTGTATCCATCTCTAAGTCAGACGAACAGATGCCATTTGCCCCTCGGAGAGTTAGCCTACTTTCTTCTGGCCTGCATAGCTAAATTATGCTAAGTCTGGGCCAAAATGAAGCCAGGAGTTAAACCAAGCTTTATAATTTGGAGGAAACAAATTAACATGCCTGATTATAATTACAACCTGTGTCACAGATAGTGAGCCATTGCCAGATCCTTGTCTGTCTGTTTCCAGAGCCTTAATGGAGTCTATGGCCCAGAACAGGTGGTAATGTGCTGTGGGCTCTGCCCTACAGCTGTTTGATTTCCCTGTGATCTTGAAACTGCCTTCCCAGGACTATCATCTAGTCAGGGAGATGGATGCCTTTAGGAAACAAATGTTCTCAGGCTTGCTCCTCTAGATGAGGTCACCTTTTGTGATACACACCACATTTTCTTGTGTTCATATCAGAAACTGTTTTGAAAGTGATGATAGCTTTGGATTCAGAGAAATGCATGCAGATGGATGCCACAAATGGAGAGCCTGCCTTCTACCTGGAATAAATAAGTGTCCTCCTTTTGTGGTTCCAGGAAGACCCCATAAAACACCTGTCTCTGCACTCAAGTAGTGCCAGAAATTCTCTTAAAGTTCAATATCTAATACTTTTCCTTCTGTTGAAAGGTAAATACAGACACAAAGGCTTATTGGTCCTGTTGACACACGCCTGTTTCCAGATGCTTTCATTCTTGGTGCTTGGCCTTGTTTCCTCCCTCCCCATCTCTGTGAGCAATGCTCAAATGCCTGCCAGAAGTAACCATATATCTTGGCTACAAGTTTTCTCAGCAGGACAGGAGTTCCACTAAGAAGTGATATTGTGCTCCACCAAGAGCCCTCCTAACCAGTGACTGGATAAAAAAAAATCCTGCTTCCCCTGAAGTGTCCTTCTACACTGGCCTTTAGGGCTTTCTTGGTGTGATTCCTCATCAGTGACCTGAAGAGGTAGTTGGTTTGATGTTGTCCCTTCATTGCTGGAGCTCTTAATTTCTGGTCTTAATTCCCTTTCTCCTATAGGTGTTTCTTCCCCCTTGCGAAGAAATGACTGGTACTAGAATTGTTGTTTCAGGGGGTTTGCTTTAGGAGAATTCCAAATATGAATGGCAGTGAGAGAACACAAGAGAATCTTGGATCCTGAACAAGAGGGGAACTACCATTAGAAAAAAGAAAATTACAAAACCAAGAGCTTATCTATTAGGGGCAAAGATCTGTGAAAGGCATGTTTCAATATAATTCTCCATTTAACTTGACAAGAGATTTATGTGGTAGATTCTTATCCCCCTTTTACACATGGGCAAACTAACACTCAATAAAATGAACTTGCTCAATGCACATAGCCTGTAAGGGATACAGAACTTTGGTTCCAAGTCTAGTATTTCTACAGCACTATGGTTGCCTGCTACTCTGCCTTCCCGTTTGGGATAGGATGCAAAAGGAAGGCAGGATGGGTCTGCAGCAGAAACTGACCTAAAACCAAGAGAAGAAGTTGATGTATACACATGTAATTTTAACTTAGGGACAGCCTGTGAGCATTCTGGGGCAGAAGCAGCACCTTCTTGGTCCCAGTCATCTCGTTGTTGCTCCAGTGCTGAGAATAACTTGCCATGCCAGATACGCTGAGTTCTAGGTGTGTCAGGAGGGGTGTACATTCTAGGTGTGACAGAGTATGGTGGTTTTCATGTAGCTGTGTCTGAGCACACCCCTCAGTCATATGGTACCACAGGAAACATGGGCCTCAGAAATCAGCCAGGCTGGGTTTTAATCCTCCTCTCCAACACCCCCCTACCACTCCCCAAATCAACACTCCAGTAATAAACCACTTCTCTTTCTTTGTCCAGAGGTTCCCTTTGCCAGGAATTCTACCTTGCCAGCTTTCAATCTGGAGAGTTTCTCCTTTACCTTAAAGTCTCAGTCAAATACTACCTTCTTGGACACCTTCCCTGATTGGATACTCTGCTTAAGTACTTTATTTTTGACTTGGGCATTATCGTTCCTGTCAGATCCTAAAGGACTCCTGACAACCAGGCACATTTGGTGAGGTGGTAGGACTGGGTGGACCCTTGAGGTTCTATTTCACATGCTCATTTGTCCTGAGGGACATTGGTCTGTGAGAAGGCTATTGTTTAGATGTCTAAAAGTGTAGAGGGCAAAGAGCTATGGAGAAAACAGTTGCCTATCCCTCTAGTACCTTCATGAACAAAGTCTGAGCTCTTCAGGGATGATAATATTTGAAAAAGACAGCTCTGAGAATTGGGCAGTGGTGACTTGGTGAGCAATGCAGTTTGAGGAGAAAGGAGGCATCACATGTGAGGAGTTGCTGAAGGTTCCCAGAAATAATAGGGCAAGACCCAAGAGGCTGGAAGGACTGAAATTTGAGGCATTTCTGTGATCTGAACCTATTGGTTCCTACAGACTGGAGAGGTTAAAGAGATCAGAGTTTTAGCTCTTCGGAGGTAAGGGAACTTGTCTGTGTGCCAATAAAACTTTATTATTATGTACACTACTGTTTAAATTTCATATGATTTTCATATATCATGAATTTTTCTGATTTTTTAAAATTAAGACTTTTTAAGAGCAATTTTAGCTTCACAGAAAAACTGAGGGAAAGGTGCAGAGTTTTTCATACATCTCCTACTCCCACACATGCACAGCTACCCCCCATTATCAATATCCCCCACCAGAATGGCACATTTATTAGAATTGCTGAACTTAGATTGACACACTGTCATTATTCAAAGTCCATAGTTGACATTATGGTTCACTCTTGGTGTTGTACGTTCTGTGGAAACCTTGTCTTTTGTAAACTTTACATTTTGAAATAATTATAGACTCCTAGGAAGTTGCAAATCAATGTACAGGGAAATACTGTGCACCCTTCACCTAGTCTCTTCCAATGTTAGCATTTTATACAACTATAATACAGTATAAAAAATGAAGTTGACATTGGTATAATCACTAGAACTTATTCAGATGTCATCAGTTATACATGCACTTGTATATGTTTATATAGTGCTGTACATCTTTATTACATGTTTAGCCTTAAACATGTAGGGCTCCTCCACCACTCCTCCATTCAAGACATTCAACTGCACTATCCATCATCACAAGACTTTCTCAGGTTACCTTTTTATAGTCACTTCTGTCTACTCTTATCTCTAACGCTGGCAACCACTAGTCCATTTTCCATCTCTATAATTATTTTATTTCATGAATGTTACACAAAATAATGTAGTAGTATCCTTTGAAGATTGGCGTTTTCCCCCCACTCAGCATAATTGAGGTTCATCTAGGTTATTTATAGTAGTTTTTTTTTCCTTTTTATCCTGAGTTGTATTATATGGTGTGTATGTACCACAGGGACCTTTATTTTTTTTTTTATGTTTATTTATTTATTAGAGAGTGAGAGAGAGAGATAGAGAGTGCAGGGGAGGTGCAAAGAGAAGGAGAAAGAATCACAAGCAGGCTCTGTGCTGTCAGTGCAGAGCCTGACATGGGGCTTGAACTCACAAGCTGTGAGATCATGACCTGAGATGAAACCAAGAGTCAGATGCTTAACTGACTGGACCACCCAGGCACCCCCAAACCTTTATTTTTTATCTCTATATTTCCTGCATGGCATCTGGCACATGGTTGGAGTCCATCCAGCATGAGCTATGTGAAATAATTGACTCTGCAGATAACTTTGTCAAATATTTTGCGTGAATGTGGAAAGCTGAAGTTGGTTATTTCTATAGCATTTAGAAGAGTCAAATATTCTGACCTACTGGTTCAAATTCACCGTGAGTCCCTCTGGATGACCAGTCACTTCATTTGACTGATGAACTGGATTATATAAGACTGATAAAGAAACTTTATTTGTATGTGGTATGATTAGGCCAGATTTGAAATTGGTGCTATGTGTGAATTAAGCCTTTGGTGGCTTGATAACCTCATGTGATTTTTTACCTGGCGGTGAAGGTCAATTAAAACTTGAAATCACAGAAAACGAAAGTGCATTGATGGGGTTTAAGTGTAAAAATCTGATGAATGTCAGAACTTTTCCCTCCTAACTTAAACTTCCAATAATAGTAATGTTTTCCATTTCTATTGTGCTTGAAAATTATAAAAGATAGTTTTCCATATTCTTACTTCTTCCTGAATAAATACTGTGAGGTGTGTGGGGAGCACACAGTGGTGGTGACACTATTATTGTCATTGCACTTGACAAATGAGACTACAAAACTATGTAAGTGTCAGGTGATTTGCCTAAGACTGAAAAACCACTTAATGAATGAACCTGGGTAGAACTCTGATATTCATTCAACATCCATTGTATCAGACTGATGTTGCTCATCGATAAGCAAACCCTTTTTTAGAACACAAGAAATCTTTGCTTTTTTTTTTTTTTTTTACTTACAGACTACATTCATCATTTGTCTCTCAAAACTCAATGTCAAAGTATCCCAAGTATGTATTCCTACAGCATTCACTTGCTGAAAGTCATTTTTGTAAAAAAACAAAAAACAAAAAAACAAACAAAAAAACCTCCAAACCAGAAGAAGCTCTATCTTAATTGTTTTTCCTTAAACAAATCTTAGAGGTACTTAGAATAAACTGCTGTATGATATTACAGATGATTGCGGTAATTTATTTTACCTGGGAGCAAGATCCTAGCTGTTCAGTAAATTTTCTACAAATCTCCAGATGGCTTAATTATACCATTTTAAAAGCCAAGCATATAAAAATAAAATGGATAAATAAGCACAATTTGGAAATATACAGTGAAGAAAAATAAAAGTTAAAGCAAAACTTGAGTTTTTAAAAATGAAATCTTTTCACTTATGATAAAAACTCAACAAACTAGGAATAGTTGATATTCATCAACTTGATGAAGAATATGCATATAAAACCCACAGTTAACATCATACTTAATGGTTAGAAGCTGGATGCTTTCCTCTAATATCAGGAATAGGGCAAGCATTTTCTCTCATCACTTCTACTCAATATCATACTGAAAATCTTAATTACTGCAATAGAACAAAAAAAAAAAATAAAAGGTATACAGTTTGGGAAAGAAGAAATAAAACTGTCTTTGTTCACAGGTAATATGATTGTCTATGAAGAAAATGCCAAGGAATTGACAAAAGGTCTCCTGTAACAAGTGTTTATAACAAGGTTACAAGACACAAAATTAATATACAAAAGTCAATTGCTTTCTTATATACCAGCAATAAATAAATAGAATTTAAAATTAAAGAAAAATAGTACTATTTAAAATGGTACCCACCCCCACCCCACCCCACCCCCGCCAAGAAATACTTAAGTATAAATCTAACAAAATATGTACAGGATCTATATGTAGAAAACTACAAACTCTGATGAAATACATTTTAAAAAAACCAAATAGATATTCCATGTTCATGGATTAGAAGACTCAATATTGTTAAGATGTCAATTCTTCCCAAACTGATCTATAGATTTAACACCATCCAAGTTAAAATCCCAGAAAGCTACTTTGTAGATATTGATAAAATGATTCTGAAGTTTATCTGGGAAGGCAGAAAGCCTAGAATCCATAACATAATACTGAAGAAAAGGATTTATACTACCTGACTTTAAGACTGACTATAAAGTTAATCAGGACAGTGTGGTATTGATGAAATAATATATTCATAGATCAGAACATAGAACAGATATATAGATAGATACATAGAATAGACAGAATACATAGAATAGAACAGAATTGGAGCCAGAAATGGGCCTAAACAAATATAGTCAACTGATCTTTGACAAAGGAGAAAAGAGTATGCAATGGAGAAAAGGTAGTCTTAACAACAAATGGTGTTGGACTAATTGGACATCCATATGCAAACAAACCTGAACACAGATTTTATATCTTTCACAAAAATTAAACTCAAAATGGATCATAGACCTAATGCAAAGACAAAATTATAAAACTTCTAGAAGAGGGCTTAGGAGCAAACCTAGGTGACCTTGGGTTTGGTGCTGAGTTTTTAGCTACATTAGTTAAAGCACACATCATGAAAGAAAAATTGATATGTTGGTCTTTATTTTTATTTTTTTAGTTTATTTTAGAGAGAGGGTGGGAGAGGGGAAGGGGCAGAGAGAGGGAGACAGAATTCTGAGCAGGCTCCATGCTGTCAGTGCAGAACCTGATGCAGGGCTTGAACTCATGAACCATGAGATCATGACCTGAGCTGATATCAAGAGTTGGGCACTTAACTGACCAAGCCACCCAGGCACCCCGTATATGTTGGTCTTTATTTAAAAAATGAGAACTTTGGCTCTGTGAGTCAGAGATTATTTTTTGTTGTAATAGTAAATATTTAACCCAAGTGAATTTTAGAACATATATAAACAAAAAGAGGAAACTTTTCAAGGTTTTAAGACTTATCAACAGAAGTTACATCTGGTACTCATTTCATTGGGTTGTAGTAAGTGGTGATATATAAAGTCCACAGGAGTGAAGGACTTTTCTTCCTGGGCAAGAGAAGCCAACTTGTATTTATTGAGCACTTGTTCTATGTCAGGCATTGTACTAGACACTTACATATATAACTGCAAGAGGAAATCTCTCCCACTCTTAGCTGTGAGGTTCATACATCCTCACACTGCTCACTGATTGCATCCTTCATTCCATATGGACGTAATAGAAGAATGTTCTGTGCAGTAGAGAAAACTTTTAACCTCAAAGGTCCTTCTGATCTATAGAATGAAGTGGTAGATATAGATGTAAATGTGCTCTAGTGGGTCTCTTTTTTTTTTTTTTTTTTTAAATGTTCCAGAAGGCCTTAGTGTGATGTGGACTCACGGAGAGTAGAAATATAGGAAGGAACATGCAGCAGGAGAATGGACAACTTAGGGTCAGGCTGAAAAGGAGCTCTTTTTCCCAAAGGGGAGAGTTACTTGTGAGGGTAAGGAGCCTAGAATTGAGTTACAGAGATATTACTTTATTTATTAAGAACTCTGCCAGGTAGGTGGTATTTTAGCCATTTTATAGATAGTTAAGGGAGTCTCAGAATAAGTAATTTTTTCAAGATCACACAACTAATAGCAATAGCAAAGGCAGAGTTAAACACTTAACTCCAAGGCTAATATTCTTTCTTCTCTTCTAGTGGTGGCATAGTATAATGGTTAAGTGGGTAGATTCCGGTGTCAGGTTACTTTGGCTCATTTTCTGGGACTTCTATTAGTTATTTAATCTTGGACAATTTATTTCACATATCTATACCTCAATGTCACCATCTGAAAAATAGTGAAAATCCTATGATTGTATCAGAGTGTTGTATGAATTGAGATAATTATGAGCTTTTACCATATTACATGGTACATAATAAAGGATCGATACATGTCAGCTAGAATTATTCCAACATGACCTTGCTTCTGTTGAAAACAGCAAAATATATTTTAATGTGTTACTTGAATTCATAGACATAAAAAAATATCTGACCAGCAACTTGAATCTTAGAAAGTCCATAAATAAATGACTGACTAGTGGTATTTTAGGAGGTTTGTGTGGAAGGAGTTTCACCACAATCGGTTAGCATAAACCAGAACAGCCTATCTAAA
Source organism: Panthera pardus (assembly GCF_024362965.1). Taxonomy (NCBI): domain Eukaryota; kingdom Metazoa; phylum Chordata; class Mammalia; order Carnivora; family Felidae; genus Panthera; species Panthera pardus. The sequence goes on from NW_026526721.1 coordinate 87,278,879, forward strand.
CTGCTCCTCTAATCTATATGTTCTTTCTGATATACTTCCTGGCTAAAATATAATTTATTCATATCTGTCTCCTCTGGTGAGACATTCAATACCTTAAACCTATATATGAGTTGGGGCCATAACATATTCAAGGTACTACATTATTTATACAAGGAGTTTACAATCTTGTCAAGAGTTTTCTTTAAAAAATATTTTAACATAAAAAGTGAGAAGTGCAATAAGAAGTGTAGATTCAATACTGTAGGTGTTGGGAGGTAGAAACGGTTGCTTCTGGCAGGTAGATGTGGAAAAGCTTTAGAGAAAAGGTAGTGTTTGATTGGTGCCTTGACCCAAGAGTACATTTAGACACTCAGAGATAATAGTGAAGGTGATCTAGAAGGGAATAAAAGCAGGGAAAATATAAAGGAAGGATGACGGAGTTCAGTAAGTTAGTGTATGTGAAAGAGATTAGAAGGAAACAAAGTTTGGTTGAAATCGAATTGTGGGAATCAAAAGCAGTCTAGAGAATTTGAATTCTCTAGGTAAAGGGTACAGTTGAATATGTTTAAGAATAATAGGCTCTGACCTGCCCTTTGGGAAATAACTCTGGTGGCCAATTATAGCCTGGACTGCAAGAGAGAGAAGAGGTGAGGAGGTGAATTAGGTATTGTGGAAATCCACAAGGAGGTCTGAAATAAGGTGCTCACTGTGAAAAGGACATATCTGCAGTAAATTGTGGGAGTAGACCTGGCAGTGTTGAGTCATATTTGGATGAGTTTCCAGGGACTGAGAGAAGTCTGATACATTTCAAGACTATGTGGGTAAGAGAATGCTGGGAACCCTTGATAGAAACAGTAGGATACGTGGCATTGACAGAAATACTGAAGTCACTGGGGGACATAACAAGGATGAAGTTCACCTTATAGCACCTCCAAGTAGAATGTCCAGTAATATTTTAGAAAGGGGGGGATGGAAAATACAATATCAGAAATGGAAAACAAACACTGTATGCAAGGGTCATTATGATCCTTGGATTTCTTCTGTCATCCTTGTGAGTGACTAGTGTCCCCAGCTTCCCTCTGTGAGTTTGCTAGTGGTTTCTTCATATACCATCTCTCTGTGTGTGACCTTCATTTAACATATGCTAGATCATTTACATTTACCAACCCATATAGTATTAAAATCAGTGTGAGACTTCAGAAGTTTTTTCATTCTATAATTTCACAGTGAAGATGAGGAGACTGAAGATCAATGTAATTAAGTAGTCTCTGAAGGTTATTAGACACTGATGAGAGATCTGCTCACCCCCCCTCTGCCAGTGGAGTTCTGCTTCATGTGATACCCCTCTCCAAAGCTGCCCTGTATCATAAGATACCTCTGCCCACCCCTACATCACAAGCAACTCCTGACCCCAGGAAAAGAAACAGCAATGCTCAGAAGAGATCCCGCTGTTGGAGAAAGATGATTCTTGAAAGGAGGCTCCAGCTGGCTTGCTCAACTTACAAAGCTAATTGTGCATATTTATTCTACATGAAGATGAACAGAACACTGGAACTTCAAGGTAGCAAGAGTCTGAGGGAGTGCACTTTTTCTTATATGTTTTTTAAAGTCCCCAACACACCATATTCTCACAATTAGGACACCGGTCCCTTGGTTTGCATTTATGAATGATATTGCTGGAAAACATAATTCATTGAAATAAAAGGGATGTTTGGTGTGGGAAATAATTTGTGGTGAATCCCTGGGTTGGGGCTGGAAAACTGAGAAGAAATAAGATCCTTGTTGTCATACCTGAGTCACAGATCCCAACCTCATCAAATACTCAAACTATTAACTAATTATATCTAATTTTGGATGTAAAGTCCAAATTTTACGTCCAAAATTAGCTTGGTAAAAAAAATTATATAAACTCTATGAGGTGTGCAGGTGGAATATCCTTTTTGTATTTCATTAACAATGATGCCAACAAAATTATCAAACTCTAGCAGTAACAATTATTTGTGGTGCTAAGACCATGAATTAGGTAATGAATAATAATTGAAGTATTGAGTTTTATAATTATAATAATTTGTTATTTATCATTCAGTGATATTTATAATGATTATAAACTGAAATAAAATTTCATGTCAAAATATAAATGTTTTAAGTGTGGTCATATGGACTCTGGGCGAATGACTGGTGTGTGAAAGAGACATAGAATGTGTATTTAGATGTAAAGTTTTCCCAGCTCTCTAACTTGGTCTCACAGCCTGGTTGAAGAAGGAATTTGAGAAGACTGGGAAGAGCTGTCATGAGTGATGAGAACCTGGTGTGGAAAATATTGCGAGTTGCCAAATGATACCTGTATTAATTTATGGAAATCTGTGAAATAGTGCTCCTCAAAGCTATTCCACTATAGCTATATCTAAAGCTGTCTTTCCCCTTTCCCTCTGTGTGGCATAAAAACTGAGCTCATTGTGAGGAAGGTGAGTGTGTGTGTGTGTGTGAGCATGCACGCAGATCTCCTTTTACTAACAGTGCTGTTATGTCCTGATAAACCCATTGTAAGTTGAAAATATTGTAAGTCCAAAATGCACTTAATGCACCCAATGTAGCAAACACCATAGCTTTTCTTAGCCTACCTTAAACATACTCAGAACACTTACATCAGCCTACAGTTGGGTAAGGTGTCTAGCACAAAGCCTATTTTACAATAAAGTGTCGAAAATCTCCTGTAATGTACTGAATACTGTACTGAAAGTGAAAAACTGAATGTCTGTATGGGTACAGAGTGATTGTAACTGTACCGATTGTTTATCCTTCTGATTGTGGGGCTGACTGGGAACTGCAGCTTGCTGCCACAACCCAGCATTGTGGGAGAATATCATACTGTATACTGCTAACCTGGGAAAAGATAAACATTCAAAGTGAGGTTTCTACTGAATGCATGCTGCTTTTGCACCATCATAAAGTAAAAAAAAAATGTAAGTTGAACTAATGTAATTGAGTACCATCTGTATATGTTTTTGTATATGCACCTGTGTAAGGGAGATTTTAATGAAAGCAAACCAGAATCCCGTGTCTATTGGAGACTTGTCTTAGTAACCTGTTTGTCTTCAGTCTTCACCAGCCCACTGGTAGGGAGAAGAAAAATCAGTATTTTGTATCCAAATTGTGCTGGCTCTTAGCTCTCCTCAGTTCAAGCACACTGGCAAAGTACCTTCCTTAAGCAGGTATTTTGGCCCATCTCCCAGGCTGCTGAGCACTTGCCCAATCAAGTCTTTGTCCTCTGGGTACTGCTGGCTTTCTTCCAGGCTTTCCACTGCAGAAGACCACTACCATATCTAGACTGCTGTCTTCTGCTATGTCCCAAAGCTGACCAATCGCACACCAAAACAGGTCCATTCCCTTTGATCCCCATAGGCCAAAAGCCTCAATCCATTTCACAGGGGGGCAGGAGAGGGGAAGATGGTCCTCTCCATTGGGCTCAGGCTTGTGCCACTGTGTCTTCCACTGCCTCCATCTCTGATTTCACACCAGCCTGATGAGACCAATGAAACAGAAGTTTGCAGAGCTTCAGGCATCCTGTAAATTTAATCTCAATTGCCCCTCTTCTGCCTTTCTCAACATTTCTCCCTAGGACTTCATGTCAGAAAGATGGCAGCTGTTCATTTTGCCTCTTAGGGAGACTACCATTGGGTTTTGCAGCATTGGACCAAACTATGGGTCTTAGTTGGCTCCCAAGGGTTTAAGAGCTACTCTGTGTGCAGCCTTTCCCCTTGATCTAGGCACTCTTGGTGCCACAACGTTCTTGTTTAATATGGACATAAAGGCAGAGGGACACACCCAGGAGTCAGAGCAGGGTCCTATGTTTTCAGCCTCTGTTTTGAGGTGTGTACATTTCCTGAGGCATCATGCTGTTTTGTTTCCAAAGGAAACAAAAGCATCAGAATGAGGAAGTCTTGCCTCCCAGGTGATGCAGAATAATTTATGATTTCAATTAAATTGCTCCCAAACCTGTTGCACTGTCAACCTGTTGTGGTGAATGCAAACCAAATAGGCCATATTTTTTATTTTAAAGGAAAACATTTCCTAGGCAAAGCTGGAAACCATGCATGAACATGACACAGTGTCTAGAATTGCTCTTTTCTCCATAGGAGAGTCAGTATCTAGATATATTACATTGGGTGTGCTTGCATGGATTGAAAATTACATTAAAACAACAAACTCTTAGTAAAATCCAAATTAGTTCACCAAGGGAGTGGCAAGAGAAGCTGAAATCCCTAAGTCGAATTTTAGTCTGTAGCTTTGGTCCCACCTTTTCTCACCAAACCCTTTAATTTGAATTGCAACAGATAGCATAGCTGAAGTTTCATAGCTGAGGTTTGAGTTTCCCTTTCTCATTCTTTAAATACCCTGACTCCAGTCAGAAGGGACATTCATCCATCCAGTGTCCACCATGTGTTATTTGTTCCTAAACATGGGCAGCAAAAGGGAATCAAGGAATGCCAGCTGGACAGGCAGAGGCAGCTGGGTATTTTGTTGTCTTGTTGTGGGTCAAGGGATAAAATGCATACAGGCTCCTTTGGCTAAGAAACTCGGGTCCTCTAGCCCACTTTCTCAGTGTAGCTGTGATTGACAACATTAATAACTTGTCAGTCCCTTTTTGGCCCAGGTGAGGCAGGAAGCATCACTGTGAATGACATCTTTACCAGAAATCTCAGAAGGTACTGAGACGTTTATCAGTCACAGAGAGAAGTGAAGCTCAAGTGGGAAGATGGCCAAGAGGGTTGGGTTGTGAGTGAGAAGTAATTTTCACCTCCAAGGATCATGTTAAGAAGAGTAGAAATAGTCTCAGCTTTTCTTCAAGTTCAGTTATCTGAATCCTTTTGAGAGTTAAGCTTCTATTAGGAGACAATGGAAATACTTCCCCTGTCTTAGAGATGTTGTGTAGTCTTATTGAGTTTTTTGGTTCATTTCTTTGCTTGCAAATAATGCCTCACATCCAGCATTACCAAAAAAGAATTTACTTTTTCAAGTAGTTGTAATTTGCTTCTTAAAACACTAGAGCTTGTTAGGCTTTCATGGAAATTTTTTCTAAAAACTATTGTAGCATTTCTGACCTTATAAGAGCACAGACCATTAATGTTATGGAACATATTCCTTGGCAGATCGAAGCTCAGGCCCCCATCTACAACATCAATTTGCATCTACTGATACATATAATAGCTTCTGTTTGTATCCGGGAAGGTAGAGTTACAGAAAGGAAAAGAATGGAGGAAATGACATAATGTCTGTGTTAACCGTCACTTGCTTGAATTTAGCTCAAGCTAATATCTGGAGCTCACAGCATAGTTATCAGGACCTCAAAGTGGGCACAACTCTTTTTAAGAAAGAATTTGTGAGAGACACCTGAGTGACTCAGTCGGTTAAGTGTCCAACTCTTGGTAATGGGCTCAGGTCATGATCTCACAATTCATGAATCAAGCCCTGTGTTGGGCTCTGCATTGACTGTGTGGAGCCTGCTTGGGATTCTCCCTCTCCCTCTCTCTCTGCTCCTTCCCTGCTCTCTCTCTCTCTCTCAAAATAAATAATGGAACGGGGCGCCTGGGTGGCGCAGTCGGTTGAGCGTCTGACTTCAGCCAGGTCACGATCTCGCGGTCTGTGAGTTCGAGCCCCGCGTCAGGCTCTGGGCTGATGGCTCGGAGCCTGGAGCCTGTTTCTGATTCTGTGTCTCCCTCTCTCTCTGCCCCTCCCCCGTTCATGCTCTGTCTCTCTCTGTCCCAAAAATAAATAAAAAAACGTTGAAAAAAAAAATTTAAAAAAATAAATAATGGAACTAAAAAAAAGATTTTGTGATATTCTACACCCAGCCTAAGCCTGATTGGGGTGCAGGTGACAAAGTGTAGCCAAGAGTTTGAAAAAGGTTGTTCTTTCTGTGACTGGAATCAGTGTAACTCAGTAGTCCATGATCTTGGAATTAACAGTCGCTTTGCAGGGGAGATTGGGGATAGCAATCTTGTTTGGAATGCTAGGACTCTTCTTTTGAAATTGATTTTATGTTCAAACGTACATTTTAATTTAGATTGTAGGTTTAGTTGGCAGTGGGTTCCAGAAGAATTTTGCTGGAAATTGTCAGGGAACTAAAGCCCACCCAAACCATCTGTTGACACCACCTTGTTGTCATGGTCTTAACATGAACACAGATGGTTCAATGGTAGCAGGTAGTCTCTTTTTTTTTTTTAATTTAATTTTATTTTATTATTTTATTTTTTCAATATATGAAATTTATTGTCAAATTGGTTTCCATACAACACCCAGTGCTCATCCCAAAAGGTGCCCTTCTCAATACCCATCACCCACCCTCCCCTCCCTCCCACCCCCCCATCAACCCTCAGTTTGTTCTCAGTTTTTAAGAGTCTCTTATGCTTTGGCTCTCTCCCACTCTAACCCCCCCTTTTTTTTTTCCTTCCCCTCCTCCATGGGTCTCTGTTAAGTTTCTCAGGATCCACCTAAGAGTGAAAACATATGGTATCTGTCTTTCTCTGTATGGCTTATTTCACTTAGCATCACACTCTCCAGTTCCATCCACATTGCTACAAAGGGCCATATTTCATTCTTTCTCATTGCCATGTAGTACTCCAATGTGTATATAAACCACAATTTCTTTATCCATTCATCAGTTGATGGACATTTAGGCTCTTTCCATAGTTTGGCTATTGTTGAGAGTGCTGCTATAAACATTGGGGTACAAGTGCCCCTATGCATCAGTACTCCTGTATCCCTTGGGTACATTCCTAGCAGTGCTATTGCTGGGTCATAGGGTAGGTCTATTTTTAATTTTCTGAGGAACCTCCACACTGCTTTCCAGAGCGGCTGCACCAGTTTGCATTCCCACCAACAGTGCAAGAGGGTTCCCGTTTCTCCACATCCTCTCCAGCATCTAGAGTCTCCTGATTCGTTCATTTTGGCCCCTCTGACTGGCGTGAGGTGATATCTGAGTGTGGTTTTGATTTGTATTTCCCTGATGAGGAGCGACGTTGAGCATCTTTTCATGTGCCTGTTGCACATCCGGATGTCTTCTCTAGAGAAGTGTCTATTCATGTTTTCTGCCCATTTCTTCACTGGGTTATTTGTTTTTCGGGTGTGGAGTTTGGTGAGCTCTTTATAGATTTTGGATACTAGCCCTTTGTCCGATATGTCATTTGCAAATATCTTTTCCCATTCCGTTGGTTGCCTTTTAGTTTTGTTGGTTGTTTCCTTTGCTGTGCAGAAGCTTTTTATCTTCATAAGGTCCCAGTAATTCATTTTTGCTTTTAATTTCCTTGCCTTTGGGGATGTGTCGAGTAAGAGATTGCTACGGCTGAGGTCACAGAGGTCTTTTCCTGCTTTCTCCTCTAGGGTTTTGATGGTTTCCTGTCTCACATTCAGGTCCTTGATCCATTTTGAGTTTATTTTTGTGAATGGTGTGAGAAAGTGGTCTAGTTTCAACCTTCTGCATGTTGCTGTCCAGTTCTCCCAGCACCATTTGTTAAAGAGACTGTCTTTTTTCCACTGGATATTCTTTCCTGCTTTGTCAAAGATTAGTTGGCCATACGTTTGTGGGTCTAGTTCTGGGGTTTCTATTCTATTCCATTGGTCTATGTGTCTGTTTTTGTGCCAATACCATGCTGTCTTGGTGATTACAGCTTTGTAGTAGAGGCTAACATCTGGGATTGTGATGCCTCCTGCTTTGGTCTTCTTCTTCAAAATTACTTTGGCTATTCGGGGCCTTTTGTGGTTCCATATGAATTTTAGAATTGCTTGCTCTAGTTTCGAGAAGAATGCTGGTGCAATTTTGATTGGGATTGCATTGAATGTGTAGATAGCTTTGGGTAGTATTGACATTTTGACAATATTTATTCTTCAAATCCATGAGCAGGGATTGTCTTTCCATTTCTTTATATCTTCTTCAATTACCTTCATAAGCTTTCTATAGTTTTCAGGATACAGATCTTTTACATCTTTGGTTAGATTTATTCCTAGGTATTTTATGCTTCTTGGTGCAATTGTGAATGGGATCAGTTTCTTTATTTGTCTTTCTGTTGCTTCATTGTTAGTGTATAAGAATGCAACTGATTTCTGTACATTGATTTTGTATCCTGCAACTTTGCTGAATTCATGTATCAGTTCTAGCAGACTTTTGGTGGAGTCTATCGGATTTTCCATGTATCATGTCATCTGCAAAAAGCAAAAGCTTGACTTCATCTTTGCCAATTTTGATGCCTTTGATTTCCTTTTGTTGTCTGATTGCTGATGCTAGAACTTCCAACACTATGTTAAACAATAGCGGTGAGAGTGGGCATCCCTGTCATGTTCCTGATCTCAGGGAAAAAGCTCTCAGTTTTTCCCCATTGAGGATGATGTTAGCTGTGGGCTTTTCATAAATGGCTTTTATGATCTTTAAGTATGTTCCTTCTATCCCGACTTTCTCAAGGGTTTTTATTAAGAAAGGGTGCTGGATTTTGTCAAAGGCCTTTTCTGCATCGATTGACAGGATCATATGGTTCTTATCTTTTCTTTTATTAATGTGATGTATCATGTTGATTGATTTGCGAATGTTGAACCAGCCCTGCATCCCAGGAATGAATCCCACTTGATCATGGTGAATAATTCTTTTTATATGCTGTTGAATTCGATTTGCTAGTATCTTATTGAGAATTTTTGCATCCAGATTCATCAGGGATATTGGCCTGTAGTTCTCTTTTTTTACTGGGTCTCTGTCTGGTTTAGGAATCAAATTAATACTGGCTTCATAGAATGAGTCTGGAAGTTTTCCTTCCCTTTCTATTTCTTAGAATAGCTTGAGAAGGATAGGTATTATCTCTGCTTTAAATGTCTGGTAGAACTCCCCTGGGAAGCCATCTGGTCCTGGACTCTTACTTGTTGGGAGATTTTTGATAACCGATTCAATTTCTTCGCTGGTTATGGGTCTGTTCAAGCTTTCTATTTCCTCCTGATTGAGTTTTGGAAGGGTGTGGGTGTTTAGGAATTTGTCCATTTCTTCCAGGTTGTCCAATTTGTTGGCATATAATTTTTCATAGTATTCCCTGATAATTGTTTGTATCTCTGAGGGATTGGTTATAATAATTCCATTTTCATTCATGATTTTATCTATTTGGGTCATCTCCCTTTTCTTTTTGAGAAGCCTGGCTAGAGGTTTGTCAATTTTGTTTATTTTTTCAAAAAACCAACTCTTGGTTTCGTTGATCTGCTCTACAGTTTTTTTAGATTCTATATTGTTTATTTCTGCTCTGATCTTTATGATTTCTCTTCTTCTGCTGGGTTTAGGCTGCCTTTGCTGTTCTGCTTCTATTTCCTTTAGGTGTGCTGTTAGATTTTGTATTTGGGATTTTTCTTGTTTCTTGAGACAGGCCTGGATTGCAATGTATTTTCCTCTCAGGACGGCCTTCGCTGCATCCCAAAGCGTTTGGATTGTTGTATTTTCATTTTCGTTTGTTTCCATATATTTTTTAATTTCTTCTCTAATTGCCTGGTTGACCCACTCATTCTTTAGTAGGGTCTTCTTTAACCTCCATGCTTTTGGAGGTTTTCCAGACTTTTTCCTGTGGTTGATTTCAAGCTTGATAGCATTGTGGTCTGAAAGTGTGCATGGTATAATTTCAATTCTTGTAAACTTATGAAGGGCTGTTTTGTGCCCCAGTATATGATCTATCTTGGAGAATGTTCCATGTGCACTCGAGAAGAAAGTATATTCTGTTGCTTTGGGATGCAGAGTTCTAAATATATCTGTCAAGTCCATCTGATCCAATGTATCATTCAGGGCTCTTGTTTCTTTATTGACCGTGTGTCTAGATGATCTACCCATTTCTGTAAGTGGAGTGTTAAAGTCCCCTGCAATGACCACATTCTTATCAATAAGGTTGCTTATGTTTATGAGTAATTGTTTTATATATTTGGGGGCTCCGGTATTGTGTGCATAGACATTTATAATTGTTAGCTCTTCCTGGTGGATAGACCCTGTAATTATTATATAATGCCCTTCTTCATCTCTTGTTACAGCCTTTAATTTAAAGTCTAGTTTGTCTGATATAAGTATGGCTACTCCAGCTTTCTTTTGGCTTCCAGTAGCATGATAAATAGTTCTCCATCCCCTCACTCTCAATCTAAAGGTGTCCTCAGGACTAAAATGAGTCTCTTGTAGACAGCAAATAGATGGGTCTTGTTTTTTTATCCATTCTTATACCCTATGTCTTTTGGTTGGCGCATTTAATCCATTTACATTCAGTGTTATTATAGAAAGATACGGGTTTAGAGTCATTGTGGTGTCTGTATGATTTATGCTTGTAGTGATGTCTCTGGTACTTTGTCTCACAGGATCCCCCTTAGGATCTCTTGTATGGCTGGTTTAGTGGTGACGAATTCCTTCGCAGGTAGTCCCTTAAAAGCAATTTCAGGGAAGTGGGCATTGTGGTCATTCATACATGGATATAAGAGCAGGCGAGAAGCAATATGGTGGATACTGGGATAGGGTGAGCTCTTCTCTTAGCACTGGAGATTCAGAACTGTACTTGGCATAACTATAAATGTGAATCTGTTGGTAATGCCTAGTAACATTGGAAGTATTGTATAAATGTTATCCTCTCTTTCTAGATTTCTCAGAACCATTATGCACATATGCTGGTTATTGCATACTGGCTTATAATGCAGAACTACCCTTGTAGAGTACAGAGATATGTAGAGCATTTTTCCTTACTCTAAATGGGCCCAAATTTAATGAGGAGATTCAATTTCGAATTCCATTGGCTGTTTGCAAGAGATCAACCTCACAGTTCTTGGCTTTTCATTTACTTCTTGAATTATTTGTGTTCATTCCATATTTCTTTGAGGTCAAGGAGTTTGTCTTATTGATATTTGTGTATCAGTGTCTATCACAAAGCTGTTCATGTAGCAGGTACTCAATAAATGTTACATAACAATGTATAAAGATGACTGTGATCTCAGATTATTAGTAGCCTTATTCCTCAGAGAAGGACCCTGTTTATATGGTTCTGCACTTCTCTGATTCTTGACAGAGAGTCCCAGTGTGACTTCAGTGTTTCTTTTGCTCCCCAAACTCCCCTACTCACCTCAATCAAATCAAACCTTACAGATAGGCCTGGCACTTTCCTCTTGAATTTGATGCAGACTCTCAGAATTTTGATACAGTATTTGTGTTTCACCACCCTCCCTTTCAGGAGCAATTAGCCATTCTGCCCATGGAAATTTTTCCTACAGAATTGCTTTCAGTTCACTCTTGCTTATTCTATACCACAGAACCTATTTATGATAAATCCAGAGGGAGAAAGTAGTGTGAACAGATGTATAAATGTAGGAAAATTTAAGACCATCTCTAGAGAACAGTGAGTAACTCAATATGGCTGGTACCAAAAATACAGGAAGGCAGTCAAAGAGTCAAAGTTTGGAAAGCTAACTGGGCTTGGAGTAAGAAAGTTGGGGTGATGATGTAGATAATTAGAAGTCATTTAAAAGAGATAAGGAGTGATCTGAGTGAAAATACTCTTCACATATGTTAAATGCAACTAATTAAATTTACTTCAGCTAATAAAGTAAACAATGTGTTGTTGAAATAAGGTTTAAGAGAAGATATTTAAGTAGACAGATCTTATAGTGAAAGTAGTTATTACTTTTGGGCTATGAGCAATTTAAAACTGGGAGTGTTTTCTTAGATAGAAATATAATGGTTAAAAAATACATATAGTTGAAAGTATTCCGTCCAGGGTAACCCAACTAAAATTGTTCAAAAGACTTAGGCATTTGAGCATCTCCCTTTCTCTATTATGATTTTCCCTTCCCCAAATCTCAGGAGACTATATCATGTTCCTTAACACAAAAGTTAGAAAGTTGCCTTCCCTGGTAAAGTCTATTATATCTCCCAATAATGATGCTTTGATTTATTTGAACCATACCCTGAACTGGGCACTTATAAAAACTCCTCATTTTCTCTATGGTTTTAAACTGTAATTCCCTGAGAATATTGCTAGATCACAACCCTCAAATCTCATTCTCTAATCTTAGCAATGATGGCTAACGTACTTTCTCCAGCATTTGACTACATCTATTCTGATTTGTGTTCTGTGTTATAGAAAGCTAAATGATAAATGCACTTTAACTGACAGAAACCAGAATTAGCGTGTTTTTTTTTTGTTGTTGTTGTTCATAGGTTTCCTTTTCAAGAAATATTTGTTTACAAGATGAGGTGGGAATAGAGTCTAGTATTAACAAGGAAAGCCAAGGGCTCTTGACTTCTTGTGTTCTTTTGGCATTAAGCATAGAATCCAAGAGAGGAGAATTTGAGGGAGGAAGTGTGTCGAGAAAGGGTGGGGACAGTGCCAGCGAGAGTTCCATATAAGACACATAATAGCTAAGCTCTAAAATCACTCACATTAGAAGTATGAGTTTGAATGTATTTTGAAAGCATTAAAAATATGGAGGAAGATCTTATGTAGTTAATTTGGGCTTAAGCTGTTTTCTTAATTAAAACTAGCTAAATGGTTAGTTTACACTCATGGACATTGGCCGGAAGGTTCACACTAGCTGCTTCCACACAATTACAGCTGTCCTCTGGATGTTCAGGTTTCATTTTTCTTCCTCTGTCAAAATTTATATTCTTGGCTTTTCTTTGGAAAATCAGTGACGGAAATACAAGAGCAGAATATTTGATTGCACTGGGTACTATCCCCATAATATCATTCTTAGTCTTTGAGAAGCAACAGCTTATTCAAACACAATGTTATCAGATTAGCATAATCAGGGTTGAAATGGCTCATGAAATACAGGTGGAGATAGGGGAGCATAATCAGCAGCTGCGGGTCTGTTCTTTTCCACCTGTGACTGTAAGTCAAATGGTGACCCTGATGAAAGAAAGTTAACAAAGGTTTTCAGGGACAAAGTTGAGGAGGTGTCTGAACATTTGGGGGAAAAGTTGTTTCCTGGCGAATGTTATCATAAAAGTGAAATAAGTCAAAATGAGATACCATTTTTCTGATGCTCTTAGGAGAACAAATGTGATAAGTTCCTTTAAAAATAGGACTGGGGTTTTGGGTTTCTGTATCACTTGAGTGATGAAGCCCTGGTCAGACATAAAAATATCCTCCCAGGACTTTCTATTATAATTCCCTAAACAGATAGGCAAAGCCACACAATCAAACCTCAAACTAGTTTCAAAGACAAAATTGATGATTTGACATAGCATAAATTGATTATGGTATTTTCTTTGTAGTTGTACATTTAAGGGAAAACATTATCTGGTAACCAAAAGATGAGAATTTCAACTTTTCTTGCTGGTCACTTCAGAAGCTTAGGCTCTTAATAGAAAATGAAACAAATATCAAAGTTTGTAAATAACCTGGCTAACTCGAGCTCTAAACCACAGTGAGGCAATCAATAAGATGATATTAATCGTACTTAATTTAAAAAGGAGACCTAAGCATTTATAGATTGCTTTTCTAATCCTGCGTTTTATCTTTGGCTAGTGTGAGGTAATGTAGGGACAGTAATAATGATCACTTGTTGAATGCTTACCATGTGCCAGACACTTACATGATTTAATCCTTTCCACAATCCTTTGTGGGAGATTTCATTACCATTTTCACTCTATAAATGAGGGACAAGTGCTCGCAAAGGTTAAATAACTTGTTCAGGTTGACGTTTAGCCATTGGAGGAACTGGTGTTCAAATTCAAGACTCTCTGATTTCAGGTTTCCTTTGTTGTTGTTGCTGTTTTTGCAAGATCTTGTACAGAGCGAATATTGCCAGGAATAGAAGTTTTCTACTTCCTTTGTGGGATCCTTGGGTAAACTCAAATCTCACCTTGTAGGATATGTCATGTCAAGGTTTTACTGTTTGCAGTTAATACATTTCAAGGCACATGAACAGATGACCCCTGATTTATCTAAGAAGGGTAGAAAAGTAAACAAATGTGTATTGAACATGTAATGTGCCAGCTTGATAGGCACAGTACCTCTTTTAATCCTCATGATGGTCCATTTTGCAGAGGAGAAAGAAGGTTCAGAAAAACTAAGGGACCTGCCCAAGTTTACCAACTAAGTTGGTAAAGAGCTGAGGTTTGAACCTAAGGCTGTCTGATTCCAGCTCCCACCTTCTCTCCCCTGCTGCACACTGCTCGAGGCCCCGTGATGCACTACCTCCTTTGTGGCAATGTCTGTTCTCTATATTCCTGATAGAACTATTAGTATAGGTTAGAAAATGGAAAGCTACTTGAATTTTTCTGAAAGCCCCCAAATTCAAGGTATTATGCAAATTACTAACATAGAGGTCAAATGGATCACACTGAACAAATGATGTATTGTCTCAATGAATATGTTTAAAACGGAGACATTGATCCCAGGCAACATTACACATTTTCCACAGTGGAATTCAGCTATTTTCTTTAGTCAGATGTTTTAGTGCAGACATTTTACAGCTGCGAAAATGAATTTATGTGTTTTCAAAAATCCAAGGCAATAATGAGAAACATTTTTAAAAACACTGAGCTGTTCATGGATTTGGTGTCAACCAATCAAGGGTAAGGAGAAATAGATACATTGGAAAGTTTTTTTCCCCCACTCTGAGACTTGATTAAAGGAAAGCAGTTTAAATTTGCCCTTGCATGGTTTAAGTCTCCTGTGGAGGAGGGGCCTTGGGTGAGCTAACATCTCTGGGAATTGGGCCTAGACAGAAATAACAAGTAGGTACTCACCCACGTGAAACCTGAAGCTCTAAAGTGGGCATCTGTGTCTGATGTAATTTTTCATCTGTGCAATGTAAGACCTCGTCTCAGGAGAGCTTCTGGGCAGGTGTTCTCCCTTGTGAGATTAGACCCATGTCTTACCCAACACTCAAGGAAAGGACTAGCTGGGGTTTATCCCACAACATCATGGATGGCTCTGACATGTCATTAAAATTTTTTTTAATGTTTATTTTTAAGAGAGAGAGTGAGACTGAGTGCGAGAGGGGGAGGGGCAGAGAGAGAAGGAGGCACAGAATCCGAAGCAGGTTCCAGTTTCTGAGCTGTCAGCACAGAGCCTGACATGGGGCTCGAACTCAGGAACCATGAGATCATGACCTGAGCTGAAGTCGGAGGCTTAACTGACTGAGTCACGCAGATGCCCCATCTGATATGCCACTTTTTAAGTGGAAGTCTTGAATACAGTCCACTGTTATTGATTGGTAGTCATCTATAGGGCATTTTTTTTTTTTTTTGCAAAACAGAGGTGGGTATAGATTGAAACTATGAAAGAAAACCTGAAATAAATTATATACACGTTCTGAATCTTAAATCCAAATATTATTACCTTTATTTTCAACTGAACTGAGAGATGGATGAAACAATTTTTTTTTATTATACCCCAGTGGACTGGTTTGAACGTATAACTGATTCATTAGACTGGAACCAGGTTAGAACATCAAAATATTTTCTAAATCACACATGAGTCACTGAATATTATTCAGTTAGAGTTCTTGTACCAAGGGTTTGTTCACTATCAGAACTAAAATTCAAGTTAACAATTTCCCTGCTATGTATCTATCTGTGTGAGGACATAGATGCTATTAGATGCCTTGGTAGTAGAATGTAGAATGGGGAGAGAGAATACATACTAAATCAGTGTTTCAAACTTTTCTTTTAGCTACAAATTTCCTTCTTTCCTTCCTTCCCTTCTTCCCATACTGATTCTGAAAGTCAATATGAGTCAGATAAATGTGATCCTATGCTGTTTGAAGCAAGCCCTGAGGCCCCAAGCCCAGGCAGATAGATGGTCTCTTATTTCCTCTAAGGAATACCAGGACACCATGGAACATGGTTTGAAAAGGTCTGCACTAAATGATATTGTGCAGGATTTGGGTTCTTTGTCTTCAACCATTCCTTTGGCACAGATGATTCCTGCAGTTCTATCTTGACATCTCTCCTGAGTGCTAGTCCCACTTCCAGTTGTTAGCTATCCATTGGTCACTTAGAGTCCTTACTGGTATTCCAAACTTGACATGTCTATGCTGAACTGATTCTATGTTCCTCTTAAGTTGACTGTTTGTGTTAACATGGCCACCATTCTCCCAGTTAACCAGGCTTATAACTCATTAATTCATTAGTTAATTCATTAATTTATTTCTTCTCCTATCCAGCCAAGAAAGAAAGAACTCCCTACCTTGTTATGAGACAATGAAAGCACTCTTGGGGGCAGGCTTGGTCTGTGATGCTGTACTCAGATTTGAGGCGAGCAGTGAAGTCAATAATGGGTGCTTGGAAAAGGAGGGAGCAGCAAGTACCTCAGAGGATGATACAGAGCAAAGCTGAGGCAGCAGTTCGAGAGGTTATTAGGAGTCATGGCAAGGCCAGGGTTCAGACCTGGGTCAACCCAGGAAAGCGTCATCCATGGTGGTTGCTTTAACCTTGTGCGTGATGATTCTCGTTTGGGTTGTCTTTAAGGCACTCCATGGCCTCATGCAGTCAGGGGGCTAGGTTCTTCTTTTGGCTCTACCCTTTATTAGCTATACGAACTCGAGCAAAGAGCTTCCTGAGATTTAACATTCTCAAAGGTAAAATGGGAGTAACAGTTCCTTCTCTGCCTTTGAGTTTGTGGTTGGAATTAAACAAAATAGTGAAATATGCATAAGTTTTAAAATACTCTGCACATGGGGTGGTGTTAGGTGGTACACTGTCTGATCTCAACCTTTCATTTGTTCATTCATTCAAATATTTACCAAACGCTCACTGTGTCTGGGTGCTATGCTAGGCATGAGGCAATATAGCAATAAGCACAACCTCTTATTCTTATGGGCAGATTCTGCTCTACAGAATAGATGAGGAGGCACATTTTAAAGAAATTATCACACAACTAATAATAATTTCCAGATATATGAAACTTACTATGTGCCAGTCTTGTTTTAAGCCTTTAACTAATTTAATCCTCTTAACAATTTTAGGAGAGAGGCAATAATGTCATCCCATTTTACAGATGAGGAAATTGAAGTCAAGAGAGTAAACAACTTGTTCTAGGGTCTCCCAGATAGTAAGTGGTATAGCCAAGAAAAGAACTTAGGCTCTCAGCTCTAAATTCTGTGTTGATGGTAACAATCACTATTTCAAGCTATCCCCCATACATGAGCTGGTACATCTAGTGGGTGAGAGCAGTCACTTCCAAATTCCGTAGTTAACTACTTCTCTGATCTTCAGTTCCTTTATCAGAAAATAGTGAAGAATACTAATACCTTCTTCATGGGGATATTTTGAAGATAATACTTGTAAAGGAATTAACACAGTAACTGACATCACAAATACACAATAAATGTTAGCTTTTAGCCATTAACTCTGATAAGTGCAATGGAAAAAAAAAGCAGGGTGGTGCAAGGTGTAAAACAGGAAGGCCTCGTCTTGACTGGCAGAGGGGGCTGGTAGGCCAGTACTCCTGGAAGAAATATTCAAGCTGAGACCCAAAGTCTCAGAACAAAAATGTTGGAAGGAGAAGGGTGGAGGGAGCTGCTGTGTAAGGACCCTGGGCAAGAAGGTTGTCAGTGACTTCCAGGAACAGAGAGGTGGTCAGTGAGGGTGAAGCAGTTGGAGCAAGAGAACCAGGGGTAGAAGTTAGCCTAGAGAGGTGGGAGGGAGAGCTTCTCCATCTGTTCCTCCCTTGTCATTCCCCCTGCCATCATGCTAATCTGGGGCCTAGTATCTCAGGCCTAAATTATTTTGATGACTTTGTAAGTATTTTTCCTGTGTGTACTCTCTTGCACCTCCCATTTAGTGAGTGTATATACGAGGCGGATGAAGGTCTTCAAGCATTTATTTGATCATGGCATTGCCCTACCAAAACCCCTGCAAACATTTGCCATTGCCTGTCATATTTGTCATTGCCTGCCCCAGATTCCTTCACCAAGCATGCAGTGGCATCCACCTGTTTTGGGTCTTCTCTTTCACAACTACCTTTCACATGCCCCAAACTCTTAGCAACCTTGCCCTCCTCTTCCCTGCCTGGAATGTATCTCTCTTGCCCCTTTGTTTCCTGTCTTGACCTGTGTTAAGTCCTATCTATCTTTTAGGACTGTAACAAATGTTCTCTTTCCCATGAAACCATCTTACATTGTGCCAGCCAGAAGTTATGTCCTTGTCTTTGAGACGCCGTGGTTTTTTGGTTGTATTTCCTGGAGGTAATTTTTCCTCTAAAAATACTCAGTGAAATAAAAATTCATTTTTTTAAATTTAAAAACCTGCATGTAGAAAAGTACAAAAGTCATCCCTAATGCCATCACGCAGTCTAACTATTGTTAGATTTTGCCATATTTTTTGTACAGGTTGAGAACTTAATTCCTATATACTTTTCAGTATACTATCCTATCCATAAAAGTTCTTTCAAAATGGTATTTTAAAGGCTGCATAATATTCCCATGTAGGAATATACTACATAATACATGTAATCATTCCCTGCTGGGAACTTCAGTTTCTTTATCCATAAGAAGAATGCCTGGGATGCCTGGGTGGCTCAGTCATTTAGGCGTCTGACTCTTGACACTCAGGTTCTGATCTCATGGTTTGTGGGATTAAGCCCCATATTGGGCTCTGCACTGACAGTGTGGAGCCTGCTTGGGATTCTCTCTCTCTCTCTCTCTCTCTCTCTCTCTCTCTCTCTGCCCCTCTCCTGCTAGCACTTGCTCTCTTAAAATAAACAAATTTGAAAAATAAAGAATGCCTGTTTCCTAGGGTCATAGTAAAGATTAACTGAGACATACATTAAAGCTCTCTCAACAGTGCCTAGGACATGGTGGATGCTCAATAAATGCTGATTGTTCCTTTTATTTTGCTAGAAAAATTTCCCATGATTCATCTGCTCTCATCTGAGGAAAAGAGTGTGTAGTATGGATGGAAGAAGGGAGTGTTCCCATAAAGGGTCTTCTCTCTGCCCCTGAAGGAAGTCATAGTTCTTTGTATGAAAAACAAAAGGCTTCCATTCCCCCACACCCCAAGAAAAACATCCTTAGACTCAGTAAAAATTATCCAGGAAATGCACATTTGCATTTTTAGCAATTTGTTGGGTCAAGGAAGGAGCTTGGAAGTTTTAGTAAAAGTTGGGTTTGAAAAGGATAGCAATTAAATTTGCTTCTGTTTTCTGTGGCCCTTATTTCCATATATAATTGTAGATTCTAGACCTCAGGCCTTTCTAGCCTAATTGTTGCAAGCAAAAATACCTTTGGGCCTAGTTGTTTGATGCTCTAAAAAAACTTCAGAATAAAATGTCTTAGAGGTAGTCTTAATTCATCTTGTTACTCCCAACTTGAGTGGAAGTCCAAGAGTAATCCTGTCCTCTTGGTGTTTAGAGTCTGGAAATCTTTGGAAATTCCACTTGGCAGCCATCTTCTACCAAGTTACATGTTCTGTACTTTGAGTGCTTTTTAGTTTTCTAGTCCCTTGGCCACTTGGTGAAGGTGGTCAACTTGGTCTACTGGTCAACTGACCAGGCTGCTTGAAGACACTTGTATTCTCCACATTTTAATATCCATATGATTCCCCCCTTTTATCCTTAGGGGAAAGGAGCAGTTCCATACCTCAAGTATTCTGTAATCTCTGTAGTGGGTGGAGGATAGTGTATGAGGCCCTCAAACCTTGCTTCCCTTCCTCACTAGACTGCAAACTCTTTGAAGCCAGAGGCCATGGAATGCTCTACCCTGCATTCTCAGAACCTAAACTGTGTCTAATACGAGGTAGCTGCACAGTAAGTATTAGCTGAGAGAATTAATGATGACTATTGCTTCCTCCTCTTAGTAGAGAAATCCTTCTAGGACATAGACTTTAAGATCTAACAGATCTAGGTTTTAATGCCACCTCCATCATTGGCTGTGTGCTCCTGGACAGGTCATTTATCTTCCCTTGCCCCAACTTCTCATGCAAACAGTGGGAAAATTTTTCTCATCTTGCCATAGGACTAAAGGAGATAATATGCGTTTGAGAGCTTGCCACTTAGTACACTCACAGTCAAAGGAACTTCCTTTCCTTTAGGAGACATCCCAATTTAAATTTCATTTTAAATTCTCTTTACCTCTCTTCTCTTTGTGATGAAATTTAGAAGAGAGCAAAATATGCAAGGGAAAGGCTGTAAAAAGAAGTAGGAAGATTGGAAAATGGCAAGGACATTGAGATTTTTCCAATGTTTTTTTCTGATTTTTATTTTAGTAACTTTAATTTTACAAAAATATGTTCTTGTTTGTCAGTCACAAAGCTTATCTTCTCTTAACCTCCCTGTTTCTCCCTTGTGAGTCATAAGTGAGAAAGAGGCATGAACAGAGTGACAGAAAGTGTCAAAACTCTCCATGCTTGTCCCCTGAATGCAACAATGAGGCTCCTTAGGCCTGTCTTGGTAGTTATGTACTTGGTCTGTCCTTTTTTTGAAACTAGGTAAGGTTAGAGAAGAATTTGGGAGGATGGCTCAGTGCACAGCTGTGGTCAGATAGGTTGTAAGGATAAAGTAACGTAATTCACGTAAAGAGAACTTTAGCATGGTATCTGAAACATGGTGAGCCTGAAATAACAGCAATATTTATGATGATGATGATGATGGCTAGCAAGAAAGCCCCACAAAGTGAAAAAAATTATATTATTTTTGCTAATTTTTAAAAACCACTTTATTGAGGCATGTTTGACATGTAAAAAGTTGTATTTATCTTTAAATGTTTATTTATTTTGAGAGGGAGAGTGGGGAAGGGGCAGAGAGAGAGGGAGAGAGAGAATGCCAAGCAGGATCCATGCTGTCAGCACAGAGCCCGACATGAGGCTTGAACCCACGAACCATGAGATCATGACCTGATCTGAAATCAAGTGTTGGATACTTAACCAACTGAGCCACCCAGAAGTCCAAAAAGTTATTTGTATTTAATGTATACAACTTGAGTTTGGGTT
Source organism: Panthera pardus (assembly GCF_024362965.1). Lineage (NCBI taxonomy): Eukaryota > Metazoa > Chordata > Mammalia > Carnivora > Felidae > Panthera > Panthera pardus. The sequence continues at coordinate 87,299,781 of NW_026526721.1, forward strand.
ATTTCTTTTTAAATGTGGAAAAGTAAGAATTTGAACTAGTGGAACATAATTTGATACTGTTTAAAAGTTTTTTTCTGCTTTTGATTACATATTAACTCTAGGAAATAAAACTAAATTTACTTTTAAAAATACTACCTATAAAGTGATTGTAATTTTATTAAAACCTATGTAACATTTTTTCTGTTGGTATACATTGAAATGTATACCAACATTTCTTATAAAAACATCAAGGATGATTTCTTAATGTCAAGGATAATTTCTTCTTGGTAATCAGTTTTCTCTTTGGTTACTTTAAAACTTGCACTCTTGTATTTTTTGAAAGCATTTAACTTTTTAAAAAATAGTGATCGCATTTCTTTAGAATAACAAAATGATTTTTAAAACTAACACAATTAGAAGCAAAAATTCTGATGTCCTAGTAATAGCTAATTCTGCATCATAGAAATTTGGATGATTGTTATATCCTAAAAGTAATGTAGAAACAAATAACACACATACAATAAAATAACCTTAAAGAAAGCCAGTATCTAAGCAAACAGAAAAAATAAAACATGTTTCCTCCCTTGCCCTATACCACATTTCCGCAGTGAGATGGATGGGGGTCTGTCTAGTCCCAAAATCTCTCTAGGGAATAAAATGGAATTATTTTGCTGGTTATCCATTCTAGACTGGTCTAGGGAAGAAGAAATGAGTTGGAAGATACGATATCTAGGTCCCATTTTCCATTTTCACATGTGGTTTGGTATGAATTTGTAGGTATATCCTGAAAGCTTACTCTCTTCTTTGATTTTTCCATTTGTGAAATGGGAATTATAAAACCAACACTACATATATTTTAGAGCTGTTTTAACAACATAATAAGAGGTCATTTGAGCATTTCAACTTGTACACAAGGTCCTGATGGGTCAAATGACATTTATCAGCCTGCGAGTGAAACTGTAAACCCTTATACATCATTGTTTACTTTCCTGGGTTAAAAATCTCCTGGAAGTCCAGTTTTTTTTTTTTTTCCCAAAGAATTTATGCTGTTTGTTGTTTTCCTTTAGAAGCTTGAATTTAATTTTCTTATCTTCTCTATTTTGCTCTTACCTCCCTCTGAGCCTCTATATCCCATGACTATCTATAATTTTTTTCTCTGCAATATGTATTTTCATGTTTGTTTCAAGTGATTCATAATATGGACCTATATTTTTAAGCTCTCCTACCCCCTTTATATTCCCTGTGTCTCCTACCATATCCATATTAAAATTTTATTTAAAGGAGAACCATAGAGCTACCACAGAAATATCATTCCTGCAAGCAAGTAGGAAAATGGGTCCCATGCACATTGATTGGCCCTTTCATTAAAGCTTTTAAAGAAAATATGGTTTTAAAGAACTGTTTTAACAAGATACCAGAGCACAGAAGGAAATTTCTCATGTTAGATATTCACTAGTTTGCCCTCAGAAATTATGAATGATTTCTTTGTCTTCAGCATTTGCTGATAAATCAATTAGCAAAGCTGAAACCTGTGAACACACACATTTTCTGCATGAACTCTGAAGGACTAATCTGAACTGAAGTGATAATGACATTTACTTTATTCTCTGCCTTGGTGATCCCATATATAAATTCTCAACTGTAATAAAATACCTCCATTGCTGAGAATGAGAAATGCACAGCTCTAATTTTAGTCCTGAAGTTTAGACACTTTAAGCACAAGTATCTAGCAGGCTCTTATAACCAAAGGTTTGAAGAAGTTCAAAGGCATTTTAAAAACAAAAACATTGGGTTTAAGCAGGCAGTAACATACCCAATGTGCGATCCTTCCTGTCTTTTGATTTCATTTATCTTATCCACTTCCCCTCAGTGGACCATACATTTCGTATTCTTTAGAATTCAAAGATCTTTCTTCTAGGAGATGTATCCCATTTGCCATTATATTGTCCCTTTCCTCACACCTGACTCACCCTTGAGTTTCTGTGTTCAATACTTCGTGTTGTTCATGGCTTTAAGGTGAAGATACATATGCTGTAGAGGAAGATGATAAAGTGGAAACAGTATTGGTCTTAAATCTGACTCTGGATCTGGTCCCAGAAAGCTACTTGACAGTGGGCAAGGTATTAAATCTTTTAGGGCCTCTTTTTATAGATAAGTAAACAGGTTGAGGTTGATAATGTCTAAGCTTTCATCACCCTAGGATTCTGCTGGTCATAAGCTATTCTTGTAAGAGTTCTCAGTATTCCATGTCCTGTTTCCAGCATTCTTAGACAAGGCAGCACCTTAGACAGCATCTAATCAAATCGAGTAATTTTACATACTCGGAAATTGATAGATTAAACGGTTAGACACAACAGGGTAGATTTTGGGCTTTTTCATAGAATGCAAGTGACTTCAAAATAAATATCATTAGTCACTAACAAATCAAAGGAATGATTGAGTAAAGGGAATGAATGCTAACTGGTATTGGTTAAAAAGAGATTTTCTGGATTGGTCTGAGTTTGAAAATCATATCTCCTCAGCCCAAACTGATACATTGCATTTACATTTTAGTTTGCTAAAATATCCATAAAACATTACAAATCCTACTCTAGTTTTTGAACTAAAACAATAGGGTAAGCTTGGGTCATGAAGAGAAGGGAATATGGATTTCAGACACTCCAAAGTGCTGGCCATACACTATAAAAGATGCATGCTTCTGGTTTACGCTGTGTCTCCTCAGGTTTAATGGCCTCTCCTCAGCCTGCTTCTGTGTTGGATATTATTTCAGTTAGCCTGTCTGTGGCATAGTCTTCTGTATTTGGGAATGAATTTCATAATTTCTCTCGATCATATCTGACTTCACCTGTCTCGTCTCCATGCTACTCTCACACTCCCCTCTAGCTGCTTGTCCACTCTATGGTTTAATTTTCTATGGTGGTGCTTATGCTTAGCAAGGAACAGCACTCCCATTGGCTGGTCCCAGAAGGGGGGGACTATTGGGCAGGGATGGCAGGGAGGAGGGCATGCTAAGGATATGGTGAGAGGAAAAGAGCCAGAAACAAGATGCCCTCGAGGGAGAGAATTGTGCCAAGCTGTAGTTGTTGGGTTAGCCTGATGGGCTTCTCCAGAAAAAGGCTTGCCATGGTCACCTTGGGATGGCTCTGGGTTTCCTCGGTGTGAGAACTCTTGTTCTCGGGCTTTGAACTATGTTGCAAGCACTCCTTTCCTTTCAGACCAATATATGTTTGATGTCAGTTTCATTTGCCAGCCTCTGAATTTGTTTTGTCCTAGGCATGACATTTTCAAAGGTCTCTGTACATAGAATTAAGGTGCTTAAATCTGCAGTAGAATTTCCAATCCACAGTAGGATCACCACCGCACAGAATATGCCATCATGCCAGCACTGCATCCAGTTCCTTCTCTCATCATTCACCTAAAGCGCCCTCTCCGAGGTCACCACGCTTCCTTGTTTCTAAAGCCAGTGGATGTGGTGACCCTCTCTTCTTTGCCCTCTCTGCATTTGTAGATCACTCCCTCCTGGAAATGCTCTGTATTTGGTGCATTTCTTGGGCAGTTCTGGTTGCCTCTTTCTGACCATTTTGGACTTTTTTTTTTTTTTTTTGGCTTTCTTTGTGCTCATACCTCAGATTATCATTTTAATTTCTTTCAGCATTTTGTTCTTGGGATTCTCTTTTTATCTACATGCTCTCTCTGGGCCATGTTTACAGCTTCAATCTCTGTCTCTGTGCTTATGCTATACCTTCCCAGGACCTTAGCCTGTGTCTCTAGCCTATTTTGCTATTCCTTTTAGCTCTTGAACAACCTATATTTGACCACCAACTTTACAAACCTTTGCTACAACATCTATTCTGTTATTACTTCTACTTATGTAACTCATAAGCAACACCCTCAAGACCCAAATGCCTTTTTCTGCCCCAGATCTGCTCCTCTTTTTCCCCTGGCTCAGGAAGTACATGATCCTCCCGCTCCATGTTCTCAACAGCTCGTTGCCCTTGATAATCAGTTAGTCACAGAACTGTCAATTCTACAGTTTCCATACCTGCCTATCACCACGCCTACCACTGGTCCAGGCTGCAATCATTTCTTACCATAAGAGCCACTTTCTAGGGCAATGTGCCAATTGCCAATTCCACTGTATTTTATATATTACTAGTTCTCAGAATGCGGTTCCCCCAGACCAGACAAGCATCACTGGGGAGCTTGTTTGAGCTGCAGATTCTCCAGAGCTAAAACATCAGAAACTCTGGGGGTGGGTCCAGCTGTCTGTGCTTTAATAAGTCCTCCAGGTGGCTATGGTGCTCACTGAAGTGTGGGAACTTCACCAACCTCATGGCCTGATTCACTTCATGATTATCCTACTTGAGCTACTTACCCACTATGTCGGCCTCTCTCCTGTCACAGGGCCTTTGTATATGGTGCTTCCTCTTCCTGAAACCCACTCCTCCTCTTTACTTGGCCGAGTCCTCCTTACCTCTCAGGCTCTACTTAGATACGACTTCCACCAGAATTCTATCAGGGGCTTGGCCTAAATGTCCCATGGCACTCTGTGGCAACATCTATTTTTCATTGTCCTTTTTACCATAATTGCTGGTCACTTGCCTGGCACATCCTCTAGAAACTCCCTGAGGATTTGCACCAGGTTTGTTCTATTCGCTAAAGCTCTCTTAGCAACCAGGATCATTCCAAGTGCATAGTCGGTGATCCACAAAAAAGATTTTTGGACAAATGATTCTGGTTTTGAACCCTGGATCTCTGTGGCTTGATTCTGCACTATAGTTACAGGTTGTACCTACTCCAGATTGCCCATCTCTTCAGACTCCCCAAACCTGCACTTTACCCTGTGTTCCAGGCCTCTGCCATATCAGCCAAGGCATCTGAGCTGGTGAACAGGGTGTTATCCTCAATCCATCCTTCTTACATCCTCCTCCCTCCAACCACATCAAAACAGTCAGTAAGCCTCTTGAGGAAAAAGTATGCAGAACCCTGTTATTAATTATAGAGACATCTAATAATTCAGTCTGGCAGAAACCCTTCAAGTCAGCCACTCTCTTCTCCATTCTTTGCCAAGACTACTCAAGGTGGGCAGGCAATTACTGACCAGATATTTGCATAATAGCTTTCCCTTTGTTGCCTTTGTTCTTATCTGGCCCCAGCTAATTGCTTGAGAGTGCCACTATTACTTCTCCACTTCTTCTGATAGGAAGCTTCTCTACTGATGTGTAAAATTTAGGCAACTTGCTTTTCAAAGCACAGTGCAGAATTTACTGGTGGTGCTATCAATTTTAGAATAACGGAGGAGGAGACAAGGCCCCCAGGCAAAATAGAATGAGGACACTTTCTGTATATTTTCTTTACTCTGTGACTTAAAATGAGGGCCTACTGAGAAAAGGCTAGGAAAATAATGCAGTTTTCCACTTTTCTATAATCCTTATAGCAGCTTTCCTTCTGAGTCAGCTGTGGACAGGGACATTCATTGACCTGAAGTTTATGCTATCCAAGGAGTTTTGTGTTACTTTAACACAATCCAGAACCTTCTCGCACCAACTCCAACCTTCCCCCACCAACTCCAACAGGGCCACAATCACTAAAGAATAGCAGGGGGTAGGGAGACCCAGAGACCTTGACACAATCACCTACTTCACCTTTCTTTTCTTTTCCTGCTACTGCCTCTCTATTCCTGGCATTTCTGCCCTGTGGTCTGCTCTCTCTGTCTCTCTCTCTCTCTAGCAACAGATTCCTCCCCAATTAACTTCTCTAAATAAATTCTTATGCAGAACTCTATTTTATAAAATAGACAAAGTTGCTTTTTATAAGGGTGTGGAGATTTCACTTACTAAAAGTCAATGTATTCCTCAAAAAATTAAAAATAGAAATACCATATGATCCAGCAATCCTACTTCAGAGCATATATCCCAAAGAATTGAGAGCAGGGTCCTGAAGAGAGATTTGTGCACCCTGGTTGACTGCAGCCCTATTCATAGTAGCCAAGAGGTGGAAGCCAGACAAATGTTCGTCAATAGATGAATGGATAAACAACACGTGGAATGACCTAGAATGGATTATTATTCATCCTCAAAAAGGAAGGAAATTCTAACACATGCTACAATATGGATAGGACATTATGTTAAGTGAAATAAGCTAGTCACAAGAAGAAAAATACTGTATGATACTACTTACATGAAGTATCTATAGTAGTCAAATTCATGGAAACAGAAAGAATGGGGGCAACTAGGAGCTGGGGGTAACAGGTAATAGGAAGTTACTGTTTAACGGGAATAGAGTTTCAATTGAAAAATGAAAAAGTTCTGAGATTGGTTGCAAACAATGAGAATATACTTAACACTACTGGACTGTACATTTAAAAAAGGTTAAGATGGTAATTTTCATTGTATGTGTATTTTGCCACAATTTTTCAAAAAGTAAATGCATAAGAAAAAAAAGTCAATGTACAAGAATGAGTTTGAGAAACACAGATATTTGAACTCTGGGGTCTGGGTGGCCATTCATTCTTAACATTCAATGTATGTTCTGTTTTGATTGTATGATATTTAAAAAAAAATACTATCACCTGGTGACTCTCCCTACCCACCTTTTAAAACAACTTGCCTTATAACTCCAGGCTATTCACTAATTAAAGATCTCAGGAGGATACAGAATTAAATTTGAAACATAATTTCACCCATTGTTGTGTTTAAATTGGATTTATGTCACGTTGGAGTTTTTGTCAATTATTCTTTTAACAGTAATTAAAGAAATGTTTTTTTAAAAAATTGAAAGCAAATGTTTTATAACCTTTGCAAAAACTCCATAAACCCTAGAATTTTGGTGAACCACAGTTTGAACACTACTGCTCCAACAGACTGTTAGTTTTTACCTAGTTTCCACCTCTCTCCAATTCTCCACACATCTGCTAGACTTATCTTTCTAAAACACAGAAGTGACCTTGACATTTCTCTGCTTAAACATTCTTGGCATAACTTCATCCCTCTAGTGTTGTGCTCAGCCCCAGCTGTACCTGGATATCATTGAAAAATGCCACTTCAGGACCTTCCCCAAACCAAATAAATTGAATCTCTTAGGATGGATCTGAGTATATTTTAGAAGCTCCTCAAGTGTGATGTGCAACCAGAATTTAGAACAACTGACTTAGAAGAAAGTGGATACACTCCTTAACATTGCCTGACAAGATTCTGAGAATCTTATCTTTCCCCAATTATGTTTAACTTCAACATAGCCCTGCACATCTTGGATCACATGAGGTTCCCTGGGCACATGCACACTCTAATCCCTTCTTCCTTCTCGGGCTGCTCCCTGTGACTCTGGCCTTTTCCATTCTATCCCTGGCAGATTGGTGTTCCACCTTGTAAAACACAGCTCAAGTATCACTAATTTCATGTTGGTTTCTTCCTTCCCCTACCCTTTCCTCTGTCTCTCAACTGATCAATGAATGAACTCTACTGCAACTAAAGCTTTTTCTTTTGATCTCTCCCTTGCTAAATGTTTGGCTTTTTGTTGATGTGTATCCCTTGGATAAGTTTCCTTACCAGAATGAATGAATGAATGAACAAATGAATAAGTAGAACATCTAACAGATTTCTAAAAAGCCTGTTCACTTTACCTTTATATACAAGCTCAAATTCTGTAGTGCTTTACAGACTTATTATTATCTATATTTTGCATCTCAGAAAAGTGTTGCTGTGTAGTTATCTCTTGGCTCAAACCCAGAGTCCTCTATGAATCCAAAGCTCATCCCACCAGACCCTCTTCTGCCTGGAGCAATTTCCGGGGTTCAGATGGAGACAGTGGAGCTAAAAGGTCAGGTAATCTGAGTTCAAGATTGTGTACTCCGTAGAGATTTTTGGGGCTGGTGTTAGACTCCAACAAGAAACTTACACCTCATCTGTTATTCTGTATTTTTCTAGATTCCTTGTCATCAAACTATCCACCTTCCAAAAGTTTAAAAATCTGATTTCTTGTTAAGGCTTCATGATTTACTTTCCATGTCTTTTCTTCTGTCCCCAGAATTTAAAATTGGAAATATTGCAGAGCCAACACAAAACAGGGAATTGTGGTCAAGGAGATTATTAAAAGGGTCAGTTTTTTACTAGTAAAGCTTGGTCAGAGGGGGAAAGATGAAAGTCAGTGTCAAAATACCTTGCCCATAACCATGAAAAACACTCCCCATGGCAGTCTGGAAAATGAAGCGTGGATGGCACATCAGTCAAAATTATTTATGCGAAATTACTGACATGGTGGTACTCGAGTACCTCCAAGATTTCTGCTTCAGGAGTCTTATGCAATTCATGGTGAATGCTGTGTTTGTTGTATCACTATGTTAGTAATGGAAATGACAATGTGACTTTGTCCCCACTTTCATGCTTTGCATTCCAATTTTATCCCAATCGAAATTTTTCCTTTGATTATTCTGTGGGCCTGGCTGTGCAAACTCAGTGTTGTGCACAGTTCATGACGAATGAAGCTGAGGAGAGGCAAGTGGCTTTTAGATGCCAGAACACTTACAAGTGAGCTTTACTTTTTCCAGTACTGTGTCCTATGGGTCATTTTCTCTGTCATAGTGATGATATTGGAAACAAACTTTAAACTAGACACTAATGAAATGGTTATTGAGCTTCACCTTGTATATCTTTGTACCTATTAACATCACAATCCACATAACATTCCAAAGTGCTCTGCAATCATAATTGATTCAGCAAGGCAATGATTTCCAACTGGCCAAGGAGCTCCTTTATGATGTGATAAAAATCCATTATAGGCAACAGGCATAAGAATGTCAGCTTGTGACCTAAACTCTTCCCCATGGTGCCTGTTTAGGGCAGGTAGCTTGAGACTGTGTGACTGACCCTGTTCCTTTATGAGTGCCAAGTGTCCACAGGATGTCTGGCACTGTGTAGAAAATACTGGCAGGCACACCTGTGAAGCCTAAGCCTCAGGTTGGAAACTCCACTGATCCTCTTCTCTCTAGCCATAAGCCACATAGAAACCTTGATCTGAAGCAAACAATGGAGTAGATGTGTTAACTGGAAGAGGTTCTCTTATAAATCACATCTTTTGAATTTGGTGCAGATTTATGGGAGCTGTTTGAGAAACAGATTTGGAGCCTGATACGAAATTGGATCTTTTGTCTTTTAGACACAAAGAAGTTCTTTTCAATCTGGCTGTTGTTGAAGGTATCTGATTCATTCCTGGACTTCAGTAGTTCTAACAAGGTTTTGACAATCTCCAGGGTGGTGGTGGCAGGGGGGCAAGAGGAAGAGGATGGGAGAAGAGCATGTAATATTTTCAGGGCTCTTGTAAGGGAGAAATGAGAAGCAATTAACCTCATCAAGAAGGAAAAAACAGACCATAATTTAATTTGCGTTGATGTTTTCTCCTGGAGAGTGGGACAGCATCATGATGAGGGGAGGTGGTGGTGCAGAATTAAGAAAAGAGCTTGGACTTTGGAGTAATACAGACTTGAGATCCTATCTCAGTTCTTCCAGTTATTTTCAGCTGTGTGACCATTGGAGTTTGGTCATGTAATTCTGAGTTTGTTTCCTCATTTGTAAAATAGAAAGTGTCTTTCTGGTTAGAATTATTGTATAGTTTAGTTAACATGGGGAAAGGCCAAGTGTGTAGCAAGTGTAAAATCAATGCGCTTTGTTCTTATTCTGCACTGTTGTTGAGGAGAGGTTATTAAAATGGATAATCTGCAACTGGATGCAGGCGAGTGTGTGGGTAGGACTCAGAAACTTAGTTCATAAAGGGAAGGTGTCCAAGATGGGAGGCTAATAATGGAGCAATGTCAAATCTGAGTGGGAAGCAAATGTATGCCTCAACATCTAAGGGTACAAATCCAGGCAAAAAAGTGGCAAGGTTTGACCAGAGGGTGAGGTAGTTTAGTGGAAGGCGGGTCCAGACACATTTTCAGGCACATTTTTCTCTCCCATGGTGCTGTTTTGGAAGGCCCAAGTTTCCATGCCTGAGGGTGGTTCTGGAGATTATTTAACCCAGATCTGAGACATACATAGTGTTGCTGACCTGCTGGATGGTATCCAGTAAGGACCATTTATGTTTAGTCTTCACAATGAGATGGAAAAGACCCCTGCTTATCATCCTGTGAAAGTTTTATTGGCCTGCAGTTAAATCTGGGGCAGACCTCAGGCTCCTCAGGGAGGTAACCTACAGAGTGGTGTGGGTACTTGTTGGATTACCAGGTTGACCCATTTTTCAACTCAAGTAAATTACTTTACCTCTTTGGCCCTAGTTTCTTCAAATTTAAAAAGAGGATAATAATTCCCACCTGCCTAGTTATATGGATTTATGAGGTTCAGATTCAAACAGAGATAATGTATGATAACGCTTATAACTGTAAACTGTGAAAACTGATACAGATTATGAACTGTAAACCATCATGTAAGGATATGAGAAGTTTTTAATGTGCCCAAACATGTCTTTTGGGTGTGATACCCATCTAAAACTCAACACCTCATCTTATAGATGCATTGATCTTTGTTTCTTTTTTGCAAACATATGACCACTAAGGTATAGAATTAGAAGACTCAGTAATTCCATATTCAAACAGATAATTGTGTTCACCATACCTATAATGAATAGTCTAATAAATAATTCCACTATTTCTATGTCTTGGAAATGAGAATCTCCAACAAGTTTTCCATAAGAGAAAAAAATAAATGAAATCTCTTGAATGATACTAATATGAGACTTTTGTATTATTTACTTTACTCTGCAAGTTGGTATCTCAGTATAATTAATTATCCATTCATCTCACTTTAACAATTAAAAAAAATTATTAGAGAGGCAGAGGGGGAAGGAGAGAGAATCTTAAGTAGGCTCCATGTTCAGGGCAAAGCCTAACTCGGAGCTTGATCTCACGACTATGAGATCATGACCTAAGCCAAAATAAAAAATTGGACACTTAACTGAGCCACCCAGGTGCCCTGCATCTCACCTTTTGAAGTGTTTTTATGTGTTAACATTCCTCTTTTATTTTTTTTAATGTTTTTTTATTTCTGAGAGAGAGAGCGTGAACGAGGTGGGGGGTGGGGGGGGGTGGCACAGATAGAGGGAGACAGATCTGAAGCAGGCTCCAGGCTCTGAGGTGTGAGAACAGAGCCCAGTGTGGGGCTTGAACTCGCGAAATGTGAGATCATGACCTTAGCCGAAGTCAGATGCTCAACCAACAGAGCCACGCAGGCACACCAACATTCCTCTTTTATATCTATACTCACTTATAAATAATGCCTACAATTGACAACTTACATATTAATTTCTCTAGATGCACCCTCTTCCTTGAAGTCTAGACTCCTATATCCCACCTCCTACAATACATCCCCACTTGTATGTCTAATAGACATCTCACAATCAACATCTTTAAGACTGCTACCATCCCCTGCAAATGTACTCCTTTTGCTATATCTCAATAAATGGCTGCTCCATTTTTCCAGTTTCTCTGATTTCATGCTTGGAGGTCTTCCTTGATTTTATCTTTTGTCACACTCTACATGAATTCATCAGCAAGTCCTATTGGCTCTGGCTTCCAAATATATTCAGACTCTGGCTACTTTCCACTGTCTCCATTGTTTCCAAACTAATTTCTTGCTCAGATAATTTCTTCCTAATTAATCTCCCTGCTTCTGTTCTTCTCATGCTTTCCTGCTTCCACAGACCATTCTCACCATAGCAGCCAAAGTGAACTCTATGTTAAGTACAAAATACATCACACTACTCCTTTGCTATGATCTTTCCACTACATTCCATCTAATTTGAATGTAGGGTCCTACATGATGTGCCCTATTTTCTGCCTCCCACCTTATCTCCTAATATGTTTTTCCTTGTTCACTTTGCTCTTGCCTCAGTGGCCTCTCTGCTATTGATCAAACATTTCACACATGTTGGGTACATAAGGAAGGAGGGGGAAGGGCATCCCAGGAGAGAACAGCAACTTCAAAGTCTTGGTCCTCAAAGAACTTAGTATGATTGGAATTTCAGTGCCCCTGGGGGTGAGCCTATATGAAGATATAGGCTTAGCCAGGTAATCAGTGGTTTGGTATGCAATGTCCAAGAGGTTAGACTTTTTCCCAATAGGTAATGGGTAGCCCATAAAGAGTTTTAGGCAGAAGAGTGATATAATAAGAGTTGTATTGTAGGAATTTAGAGTGAAAGATGTACTGAAAGTGGGCACCTGTGGGGAGTATATGGCAATGGCCCAGATAAAGAATTTTTTTTTTTAGTAAAATTTTTTAAAAAATATTTATTTTTGAGAGAGAGCGCACCAGGGGAGGGGCAGAGAGAGAGGGAGACACAGATCTGAATGAAGCAAGATATAGGCTCTGAGCTGTCAGCACAGAGCCTGACACAGGGCTCGAACTCATGTACCATGAGATCTTGACCAGAGCTGAAGTAGGATGCTTAACCCACCGAGTCACCCACGTGTCCCCAGACAAGGGATATTAAAGGTCCAATCTATGGTATGTACAAGATGATCAAGAGTGTTTCAGGAAGTAGAACTTGACACACTATAGACATTAAATAACCATGGGTTAAAAAAAATAATAATAAGCCTTGTCTAAAAATCAATAGAAGTTTATCATCAATTGGTTTTCAGAGTAGATATTAATGCAAAAAATTCAGATCAGTGACTCAAAAAACTACTTGGAAATCAGTTTAGGGACCTTCACTTAATTCAACAAAAAAGCAGACTCATAAAGGACCAAGTCATGTTTTTTTGAAACTGTGTTCTCTGGCTAGACTCTATAGTATATTTAATTATGGATTTCGAGACAAATCTCATTCAATTGCCCCTGAGGAGGAACTGAGTCAGGTGATATATGACTTTTTATTGGTTTGCTTATTTTATCAGACACTTTTTTCATTTCTGGTACTTGTTCCCAAATGTATCATTTGCCATCTCACACATCATAAATATGTACATAAATATTTTAAAAGTTTCTGTTTTTCCAGGTTGAATATGTGCCATTTAATGGATATTAGCTCTAACTGAAAAGTACCTAAGGTAATAAACTGCTCTGGCCTTTAAGCTTAAGTTAAGCCAAATAGCATCAGGAATAGCACGTTTGAGTTGGCAGAGACCTTAGAGATCATCTACAACACTCTCACCCCCACCCAAGAGACCCTGTTGTCCATATGTCATTTAAAAGGAAAACAGAAATTGAGTGGCAAGGAGACTTGCCAAACCTCATAACTGCGGTGGACAATGATTTGGAACACAGGAATGAGGTTTTCTGAGGCCATATTATAGCAAAGGAGTCACACACACAAAATAAAAGGAACTTTGTATGCACTAGCAGGCCTGGAGAACATGCTAACAATATAGGCCCTTCTTGTAAGATTCTGATTCAATAGAGATCTTTGCTTTTCAAAAATACCTCCCTGCCATGATGCTGGTAGAGCTGGTCTATGTACTACAGTTTGAAAGTGACTTAAACAAAATATGTAGGCACAGACATATACACCATCTAGGATTATGATATTACCCAGATTCTAGACTGATCGATACTACTTTAAAAAAAATCTCTACTAACATCTATTGTTATGGAAAATGCACATAGACCATCACGGGGCTCTTTGTGGCTGATGCCAACATAACATGATAATTGCAAATCTAGCTGTCCCTTTCCAGCAATTTCAGTATCAAGCTCTCCCAATTTTGATGTATTTCAAATATGTGTCATTCCTTAAAAGAGTCTAAGATAAACACTGAATAATGTCCATGTCCTCAATGAACCTGTGTCTTCGGGAACTAGATGCGATTCCTTCTTTGGGGGAGGCAGAGGCTGGGCAGTATTAACTTTGTGTGCCACCTAGGACTCTTGGTTTTCCAGAGTCTGAAATAATGTGGTCAAACTATGACTTTGGAAATGCTTGTATGAGGACTGAGTGGAAGATCGCCAATGTATAACTTGAACATGATCTATAGGTGCTGGTGTGATTGAGATAATTCAGACCCTCCATGAATATTTTCAGTAAAAGCAATAAGCCCCATGCGCCCCCCCCCCCAAAAAAAGGCCTGTGGAAAACAATGTATACTAAAGACATGAGAAAGATGTAGTCTTTTGGGTTCACATGAAATACACAAACTTGAACTGGGTTATTACAGAAAAATTGCATGGAACTGAAACAGACTTTAGGAATCATCTAATTTGGTGACCCCCCCCCCCCCGCCCCCCACCAAAAAAAAATTGTAGCTACAGACTTTTTTTTTCAAACAAAGTTTTATATAGAACCCCCAGATATAAAAAGATAAAGGCAGAGCCATTCTGAATGAAGCCAGGGTGCAGGGAAAGGCTAGCCTGATCTTCCCAAGCTGCTGGCTGTCAGACTGGATATCCTACATCAGAGCCCTGGGGCCTCAACAGAAAAGCACTATTTGAGTCCATGCCTTCTTTTTTTGAGAGCAGTGAGGGACCAAGGTTAGGGATTTGCCCATAGCAGGAAGGGGTGGAGCCAGATTTTAACTCACCCAGTCTCTTTGTGCTCCTAAGAAGTGCTAAGTGCTGCTTTCTTCCCTGGGTTTCTTTAGGGAACTGGTCTAAAACAAGGAAGATAGGAGTGCTCCCTCCCCAAGAAGGTCTGTGGTTGAGAAGCCATAAGCTCCTCATTTATGCATACCCTGAAGCTCCCTGGGTAGAGTTTATGGTTCTACAACAAGAATGAACTCTGGAAAAGGGAAAAACAGTAAAAACCTGGTGATCCTTGCAATTTGAAGACAAGGGTTGTGAAACATCACAGTCAGCTCTTCCTTTAGGCAGATCCTTACTTATGTTGACCCCTCAAATGAATTTTTATTGATTTTAGCATTGCATATTGATGGTATGTGGGAAGTTTGAGATTTTTCCTCTAGCAGTTCTCAGGTGTGTGGGACTAACTGTAAGAGGATGGGAATTACTTTAAATAAAGACCCCTCAGAGGGGATTTGTGAGACATTAGCTTCTTCTCCATCCTAGAATGTACCATGTTTTTGTAAGTTACCTCTACAAAATCCCATAGCAATTTGCTGTCAGTCACTAATCTTAGGCTGTTTTTCAGTGCTCATGCAACATCACCCAACACATTGAAATAAAGTTAGTAGACTTGCCTTTTTTCCCCTTCAATTAGAGACTAGGAAATTTGCCTGTTCAGGGGAAAAAGAGTGCACTAGTTCTGTTCCAAAACTATAAGTGTAGTATGATGTTAACTCTACAGTTGACCTTTGAACAACATGGGTTTGAACTGCACAGGTCCAGTTCTACATAGCTTTTATTTTATTTTTTTAAAATAAAAACAGTACATCACTGTAAATGTATTTTCTCTTATGATTTTCTTAACATTTTCTTTAGCTTTATTGTAAGAATACTGTATATATACATATGACATGCAAAGTATGTGTTAATTGCTTATGTTAGTGGTGAGGCTTCTGATCAACAGTAGGCTATTAGTAGTTAAATTTTTAGGGAATCCAAATTTATATGTGGATTTTCAACTGCATGGGGCCAAGGGGGTTGGTACCCCTAACTCCTGAGTTGTTCAAGGAATAATTTTATTTTAAAAAGTGATTAAAGTATTAGATGAAAGTAGGGTGGTTGAAGCATTGGAATCAGACTCTGCAAACTGTTTTAACCAATTGTAAGCTGTGTGACTCTGGCAAGCAACTCAATTACTCTGTGCCTTAATTTCAACTATAGATAGGAGATAATAGTAGTGCCTATTCTGTAGTGTTGTGAGGCTTAAACAAGGTAACATATAAAGCTCTTGGTGAAGTGTCTGGCACATAGAAAATTCTCAGTAAATGGTCAGCTATTATTAGTTCTGAATAGTGGGACAATGGGTGACTTTCTTCCTTAATTCTGCTCCCCCCGCCGTAATTCAATGCAATTATATTATATGGTATGGTATGACAGAAAACAAAATCATAAGTACAAAACAAAAAGTTTCCATTTTTGAAAAATGCAAAAATTTGAAAGCTCCTTCCTTTCCCAAATTCAACGTCAACCAAACTGATGCTTAGTTTTTAAATGTAATAGTGTTTATGAAGAGGAGAAAAAAACAAATGGAGCAAATGGACAGGTAAATTGTCCCACCCAATCTTCTTGAAAATATCCCTTCACCCCCTTTCCTCTCAACTGCCCCTTTGTCTCTATGACCTTCTAGCACCAAACAAGAGAGGGAAGTAGGAAAGAGAGGGAACAATGAGAAAGGTGATGTGTACTTTTGGTTAAACACTCCCAAGGTTTGAATCTAAGAGGATGGCATTTTAATCTCAAGCCAACCCTCCTCTCTCATTGTCACACTTGCGGGGTGCCAGTCTGCCAGTTGCTTTTAGTATATTATTGACATGGAAGCAGATCTGACTTGATTGCACCTCTTTGTAGATTTAGATAAAAAGATCATTCAAAAGATTGTAGCTCCTAATGAACAACTTAATGTGTTAGGAATTTCTTTGGGCGTCTTGCTTTAGGGAATGGCCTGAGACCAGGCTTTTACCTCACCCTGCCGCTCCAATTAACCAGGATAATTTATGGAATGGCCACTCCAGGCCCAGGTTGTAAAACTGAATTGAAGGGGTCCCTGCCTTTCTAGGAGGCCTCACACAGTCCTTTTTCAGATGTGAATGGTCCTGATGGGGATCACTGAATGAAGGCCATGGGCTAAGTTCCCAGGGTGTGATGTGGGGTCTGTGGGCGGGGGATTTCTGGGGGGCTGTGGAGGGGGCATCCAGTTAGACTGACACAGGCTTCAATGTTTGAATGTGCGCTCAGGCAGAACCAAGTGTGCTGGCAAAACTGAATGGTTTTTAGTGCTTCTATCAGAAATCTGGGGTCTGGAAACCTGCTGTTGACCTGACTGGAGGGCTTGAATGGTGAAAGCTGAGCAGTTGCAGTATTGGAGTAAAAACCTATTACATGTGTTTATAAAAAACTTATATTTTAAATCATTTTCTTCTCATTTTTTTAATTTTAATTTTAATTTTTTTTTAAAAAAATTAATGTTTATTTAAGAGAAAGAGAGAAACAGAGCACGAGTGGGGGAAGGACAGAGAGAGAAGGAGACACAGAATCCTAAGTAGGCTCCAGGCTCTGAGCTGTAAGCACAGAGCCTGAGGTGGGGCCCGAACCTGCGAAAAGCAAGGTTTTCGAACCACGAAGAGCAAGATCATGACCTGAGCCGAAGTCGGACACTTAACCAACCTGGATCATTTTCTTTTTAGATAAACTTGCCTTTATTTTTATAAAGGGACTTTTTTTTTTTTTTTTTTAAGGCTATAGAAAATGGTTAGAGAACAGAACAAAACAACCTAATGCGTAGTTAGTGTTTAGAGCCTGAGGGGAATCACTTTATTTGCATAGGTCTGTTTGGCCACTTAGTTGTGTGACCTGAACAGTTATTAGTTGTTGAGCACTTTCTAGGTGCCAGACCCTACGCTGCATGTTTTATCGCCATTATCTCATAAATTACTCACCGGAGTCCTTTGCATAGACCCTCATGTTTTCTCCATGAGGAGCCTGAGGCTGAGAGTAGTGCGGTAATTGCTTAGGGGCCTAGAAGTAGTGCGATGATGTTGGGGGGCAGCTCAGCCTCCGCGTCTTCAAACATGAAATGAAAATCATAATAGCTGCCTTCTAGGCTGCTCGTCAGGAATAAACGAAGATACGCACATATAAATCATGTGTAAACTATATGACATGTAAATTAAAAAATGAAAAATTATATGTATATACACATATATATGTGTATGTATCTGGTACCTAATAAACATTTAATAAATGGCATTATTTTAACAGAAGTCTCTTTTCTACAAAGACCAAGTTGCTTCCGTAGAGGAATGTGTGGTGAGCAGTGAACAAAGAAGCTTTCATCTGGGGTCGGCTAACACACTCCTGGGGTCGGTTTAGTTACCGTCTGTCACCTCCCTGAGCAGCTTCCTGGAAGTCCTTTCTCTCTTCCATTAGTGAAATGAATTATTCACTGATAGGAAACTTTTGCTTTTACCTCAGGTGATGGTGGCAGGGATTTTAACCTCTCCTTCAGCTCCTTGTTAGAACTAGACCCTCTTCTATCTGTGTGAACTTTTTTTTTTTTTTTTTTTTTTTCCGCTAGGCTATCAGCTCCTGAAAGGCAGGGACTGAATCTGGTGAAGACTACATTCCTTGGCTTCTGCCGGAGTTCTGTTCCTTGCCATGTCCTAGTGGCAGAGTCACCTGGACCCTCAGACAGAAAGGATCATTGGAGAATCTAGTCAACCCACAGAATTCTGTTTATTGAGAAAGAAAGATCCTTGGATTCCAGGATTCTGTCTTCCATTCTGTATTTCCCAGCACTTCCCAGGCCTTAGCTTAGCCTGGGATAATCCATCTCTATTAGAAAATTTGTTAGAGGTTATTTATTAAAAATGGTTAAATGAAGATTTTCGCTAGTAGAAAAATGTGGTACAAAAATGGAAGAAGTTAACACCCAGATGATAATAGTAGAGGAACAGAAAAATAGACCCATGGAGTAGAAGAGGGTGCAAATTATGTCCTCCATACCATCTACTATGCTTATATGATAAATGTGGTGTTGTAAATCAGGAAAGGGAGAGGAGACTATTAGACCTGTTTGGAGAAAAAGAATATTCCTCTGACATCATCCGAAACAAATTCCAGATTGATTAATACTCTAAACATAAAAAAAAACTATGTTGTCCTAGAAAAGGTATAAAGGAAAAATATTTTAATTTTGACATCAAAGCTGGAAACCATAAGGGAAAAGATTGGCATATTTGACTGCAAAAAAATAAACAAATAAAACTATGACACAAAATACATGTAAATGCAAAAAAAAAAAAAACCATACTCAACATGTTGGCAATGGTTACCTTTTGTGAAATTAACACAGAGGACATGTCATATATTATTTGGGCTACTAGAAAAACGTTAAATAGAAAAATATTTAGAGAAAATATATTTGTGTTTGGCTATGGATCTATCTGAAAAAAAAAATACGGTAGGTTTTTCACTACACAATTTTACCCTGTATCAGTCTTATTTCTTTCATTAGTAGACAGTATTTTTTCATCTTTCTTTTCATGTGCTTCTAAAAAAGCCCCCACCCCCTACCCCTTTCTCATCTTCTGAGAAAGGTTGTAATCAATCAGAAATTGATTTTTAAAAACCCAGATTTTTTTAAAGATGAAATAAAATGTTGGCTAAAATAGTCCATCCTCAATCTGTTTGACCTGTAACCACAATTACTTCTTCCCCCTGTCCCAGCCCTGTCCATTGGCATATCATAAAATTCCTTTTTAATTTGGATCTTTGCTGGTATTTGCAGTTGGAAATTATTTATACCCCTCTGGGCAGGAGAAAGCCTGGGTTGGAGGAAACTTAGTTCCATCTAGTCAAATCCCCCATTCCAAACTTGAGTTCCCTTCCCCAAACCCCTCTTGGTCCATAAATGTGCCTATGCCAGCTGCCTTAGTCTGAATGAGGCAGAGGGCACACAGCAGAGAAACAGTGAGAAGGGGAGCTGTGGCAGTCCTTAGACCCTAAAATCTGAAGAAGTTTTATATACTGCTCTCCCATATAGAGAAAAAAAATCAATTAAAGATGGTTGTATAAAAGGTTTTACTTTCTGGATAGATTTTCTGTTCCACCATACACACTAAGTAATAAACGTACATGAAAGTGTTGGAGCATTTATGAGAATGAATCATTCCTAAATTATCAGCTCACATTATCATATAAACGATCACTTTTGTTTTCTCTCCCAATAGTGCTATAATCGCTAATAAAGCAGTTTATACATGTTTTAAGCGAGACTACAGCGCCCCAGAAAACTAGTATCCTATTGCTTTAATACTAAAAATGCAAAATTATTCAGGCAGCTTCCATCAGATGCCTGAGTGTCTGGATCAAGTCCCAGTCAGTCTACCCTACATCTGTAAGGAGAACAAGTCAGACTGAACCCTGAATACAGAACTGTAGGAAGTGTCCCCGGCTTGGCATATTTAAAGACCCAGATCACGCTGCTACTGCTGGAATCTGTTCCCAGTCTCAGCCACTCTCCTCTTCCCATCCCTAAAAAACTCCTCCTCCAAGAATTTGGGTCTCCAGAAGAGAAAATAAGTGGAAAATAATGATCCTACCTTTGATGCATGGTGGCCATGATATGGGCAATTAAAAAGAAGTTCTCTAGTCTAGTGAAAAGGATGGCTAATATAATAGTTTGGACTTAAGTGATGCAGATTGGCTCTGTGGAAAAAAAAAAAAAAATGACCCTGAGGGGGGAAAACAGACCTTTATAAATTTCATCATACATCATGTGGAACAAAAGAGCCATTGAAATTGGTGTTTGAACAAGTGTATTATGAGGATGCTGTTTTCAATAAGTTCTGCCAAAATCTTAAAACCACAAGCACTTTCAGAGCTGATAATTGCCTGGAGAGATAATCTACTTTCTGTTCACTGAAATCTAAGTGAAGGAAAGAGGATCCTGTCCAGAGAGTTTTAATTGGCTTGAAAGCCTTAATCAGATGATGAATTTTCCTCTGCAGACCCTTTCTTAGTCTGTCAAGAAGAGTTCCTGCTGCTAAATCTGAAAATGTTGGCCGACAAACATTCCTTAATAGAAGTAAGAACATTGTAGATAGGTGCACACAAATACAATATATACACAATGGCTCTGTCTCAGATGGTTTCTGTTTGTTTTTTGAGGAGGTTGGAGGGGGAGGATTGCAACTTTTGACAGTGGAAAAGAGCAGGTGTAATCAATTTGTCTTTCTGTCGAGTACATTTGAGTGGGTCCTGCTTACTTGATATTAATACAGTAGAAATCTGACCATTGGTCCCAAATCAGGAAATAGGGATTTTTTTAAAAAAAATACAGGGGCGCCTGGGTGGCGCAGTCGGTTAAGCGTCCGACTTCAGCCAGGTCACGATCTCGCGGTCCGTGAGTTCGAGCCCCGCGTCAGGCTCCGGGCTGATGGCTCGGAGCCTGGAGCCTGTTTCCGATTCTGTGTCTCCCTCTCTCTCTGCCCCTCCCCCGTTCATGCTCTGTCTCTCTCTCTGTCCCAAAAATAAATAAAAAACGTTGAAAAAAAAAATTGAAAGAAAAAAAAAATACAGACTTTGGTTCTTGGAGAGGGAAGGAGGGAGAGAGAATGTGCGAGAGATTGAGCAGGCTCTCCCCTGTAACATCAGAACAACTATTGCCTGGGGCAAAGTACTCTGCATTGTCTACCACTAAGCCTCACCAATTTATCTTGGCCTATCAATGTAAAAATCCTCTACTACTCCAGCCTTGGACCAATTTTTCATTATTGTTCAGGGATTTCTATGGTGGACAGTGGGTTACTATTGGAGCCACTAAACTTGTCTTTTGGTTGGGATGTTAATATCCTGAGCTATCCCTTTCATCGTCTTCTTAAGGCAGAAGTGCTAACCCCATCAGCTAGGACAACCTGTTGGCTTAGCTGCCTTTTGTTTTGTGTGCATCTCCTTTGTTAGTTCCCTTGCAGAAGTTGGACATCACAAAGATAACACTGTTTTTGGTAAAATAAGTCATTTCGACCCAGGTTTTCCTGGCTGCTGGGGGGAGACAGTTTAGTCTGGAGCTTCACAGACCCCAGGTTTCTACTCTCCTCCTGCTATTGTATCACTTTCAGGCATGAAAACAGATAATTTGAATACTATGGAGTACAGTGAACAGTCTGCTATGGTAACAAAAAAAAAGGAGCCACTGACTCTGCCCAGGTTCTTCCATTGTGTTTCAGTGTTTCCGAATTTTCTGAGTGCTTTTATGTGTATCATCTTATTTGTTCCTCAAAATAGCACTGAAGAGAGGAGAGCAGACATTATGCCCACTCTTATGATTGAGAGTTCTGTGCCTCAGAAAGGTTAGGTAACTTTCCAGGATCACATAGCTGCTAAATTTAAGCCTCAAGAAGGAAATTTATCTTCTGCTTCCAAATTCTAGCCTCTTGAGGTCATTCTGGTGAGAGATCTGATCAAAGGCAAACTGTGGGGCGCCTGGGTGGCTCAGTCGCTTAAGCCTCCAACTTTGGCTTGGGTGGTGATCTTGTGGTTTGTGAGTTTGAGCCTCACATCAGGCTCTGTGCTGACGGCTCAGAGTCTGGAGCCTGCTTTGGATTCTGTGTCGGCCTCTCTCTCTCTGCGCCTCTCCTGCTCATGCTCTCTTGCTCTCAAAAATGAAGAAACTTAAACAATTTTTAAAAAATAAAAAAAGGCAAACTGTTATTGTTTTGATATTTTGTGAATCAGTCATATTGGAAAATAATAGTTCAAATTTCTGACTGGACAAATTTCTGACATCATCTCCAACTACTGAATTAAATAATATTTTTGATAAATTCCTAGCCAAAAAGAGACTGAAACTTACCATTATTGTTACTTTTTTATATTTACATAATTTAATTCTGGTTTAGATGAGAAAATAATGTTTAGCCAATGATTAGTATAAAATTAGCCAAAGAATATAATGTAATTGCTTATGTTACTTTGTGAAATATAAATAGCAAATGGGTCATATTTAAACAGCCAATTACCTGTAAGTATATAATAGCAATTTTTAGAATAACTTTTTTATTTCTGAAACATGCATTTTAATATGTCTTAATATATCTAAGGTAGCCGTTTTATACACCATGTAAATAATGTGCACTTTGTTCATGTTCTGAACTTCATACTGAGCTTCAATATTATATCAAACTCAAAGTACATTATGTCTTTTTCCTCCTATAATCAATTGGACATATAGAAAATTATGCCACCTTGAAAGAGGACTAAGTTCATTAAGTTCTTATTTTGTGCTCCAGAGTTTACATACAGCATCTGTTTTAATCATAAACTTTACCATTGAGGAGCTGAGCTTCAGAAAAGTTAAATAATTTGCTTATAGCC
Source organism: Panthera pardus (assembly GCF_024362965.1). Classification (NCBI taxonomy): domain Eukaryota; kingdom Metazoa; phylum Chordata; class Mammalia; order Carnivora; family Felidae; genus Panthera; species Panthera pardus. The sequence goes on from NW_026526721.1 coordinate 87,322,676, forward strand.
ACTCAGCTATTTATGGTAAAAAATATTTAATCCAGGTCTTTTCTCTGCATCACATTGCTTCCCAAAAGAAATTATTGTTTACTTCTTATAAATGTAAATATAAACCAACTCATATGAAAAGTCCTATTCTGGAAGGTCTAAAGGATGGATACAGAAAAAAATATTATTCTGCAGAGGAAAGCTCAACATAAATTAACTGGTGAGGGGAAATAAGTGATGGATGTGGGAAAAGATCTGTCAAAAAAAGTGACCTATTGAACAATTTCTACCAGTATTTGTAAAGATAGATAAGCCATGATCTGGTAATTACATGATCATGCTTATAATAAAAAAACAATTAAAACATTTTAGTCATGCTACTGTTTTTATATGAGTTTATGATGATGTAAAACGGTGGCATGACCTGAGAATGTAACCTGTAAATTGAGGAAAAATTTCTGACAAAAATTATATTTTTATGAGATACTGGTGTGGAAATTACAGTGCACTTAGGCTAAATAAATGGTAAAGTGAAGGCACTTTTGATTTTAAATAATGTTTCTAACAGGGATAACATAAATATATGCATATAAAGTTTTTTTCCCAGTGAAGTTTAGTCTTGGTAATGTTCTCTCCATTGACTACCATGTGTATATATTGTAAACATTTTTGGATTACTCACAGTTTCCAACAAGTGGGATTGATCGATGTCTACCTGGCTTGGGATTCATTGTCCTTTCCTTCTCTCTAGTTGATAATAGTAAGGCCATTATCCCTTATATCTAAAACTACCTTTACATCCCTATCAACAATCCTGTGGAGTAGGAATCCTATCTGATTAACCTAATATATCACTGGGTAGTCACTTTATTATCTTGGTTTGTGCTTCTATATATTTGTAAGTTGATTCTTCATAGCTCCTAATAGCTAGTATATATATTTTAAACTTGATAAGTTAATTTTGAACTTGGTTGGGAGGAGGACTGGTATAATTAACTTAGCAGTCTTGGTGTAATTTTCTTATGGTATTATGATATAACTCACTACTGACCACACTACTGACTATACTCCTCCACTCATGGGGTATCACCTCCTTCTGTAACCACCCAGCTCAAATTAGCATCTCTTCACCCACCCCACTCCTGGTCATTCTTATTATACATTTTAATACTTCCGTAGCATTTATCACCAACTGAATCGATCTTGCTTATTTTCTTACTTTTATTACCCAACTAGAATAAAAGCATCATGAGGACAGACTTAAATTGTTTACATTGTATCAAATACATAAAACAATGGGAGATTGAAGAATAAATGTATGAAAGAGGAGAACTAAATGGTCACCTTTGAATCCTATTCCTTTCCCCCTGACCAAAACTGATTGGACAATGGTCGGAACCTGACTCAAAGGTGGGGTGCAATTCTTAAGCTCTACAGGGATATCTGAATGGATTGGTATGGAAAAGATGCAAGCATATTCTCTCTCTCCTCTCTCTCTCTCTTCTCTCTCTCTCTCTCTCTCTCTCTCTCTCTCTCTCTATATATATATATATATATATATATATATATATATATATATATATATGGACAAGTAGAAGATGAAGGGAAATGCTCACAAAGCAGAGAGAGAAAAGATATGTAAGGGAGAAAGAAAGCTCACGTGGTTAGAGAAGCCCTGTAAAGAGCTAAATTAAAGTGATGGAGACAAGGAGTGGAAAGGCACAAGCCCTACTGATCAGGTCCTCAGTGCTATCTGGATTTCCAAATAAGCTTTTGCTTCCAGATCTTCCTCCAGGAGGACCAGCTTTGTCTGGCATCTCCTTGTCTAGGGTATGATGTGTTTCCTTGGTCCCTGTGCCCTTAGTAGACCTCTGTTTTTACATCGAAAAGTGCTTGATCCAAATTTCCTTCTTGATGTCTGATTTAGAGTGCAACATGTTCCGTTCTGCTCTTGGAAAAAGAAAAAAAAAAACATCTAATGATGGAACAGGATTTTACAGTTTATGGAGTGCTTTAATGTGTATTTTGCTATTTTTTCCTGACAGCAACTCCTCTCCATGAAGTGGTTCTTGATTTCCTCTAGGTGGGAAATTTCTCTCTTCAGTACTTTGTTACCACTTTGATCTCATTCTCAGCATGCATTACAGTCTTTATTTGTGTAAATGCTTTACCTTTGCTACTAGGTACTAAGCATCTAGAAGGCAGAGACTACGTCCTGTTTATTTCATCCCTCACAGTGTTTAGTATCCTGCCTCATATAATATTGTTGCTAAATAAAATCTTTGTTCAAATATTGATCTGGTTTTAAAACTGACTATAAATCCATTCCATGATCTCTGGTTGCACTTAAGTATTCTAATGATTTAGATCTTAAATTATAAACTTTGGAGTAGTTATTTTAAACATTTATTTCCTCAAATATATTTATATATAAATATTTTATAAAATATTTATATTTATGACTATATTTGTATTATAATCCATAGAGTCCACAACAATTTCTGGAAAATATCCCATAAGAATTGCCATATGGGTTTTTAAATAAATGATCAAAAAAGAACATTTAGAACACGTATTATAAAATTAGTAAACTTAGTTCCAGACAAATTTATTTTAGTTAATCCAAGCCTTTGTCTAGATTTTTATTCTTCAAAATTATAACTTCTCAGACTATGCATGAGGTTCTTCAGATTTGGTGATTGTTTTTCCTACTATGTAAGTGGTATTCTGAGGACTGAGTCTGGGGTGAATAAGGTTATCATCCATGGGATCCACATTTGTCTCAAAAATCCTAGGATTTCCCTTTGGTTTCATCCTGTTTTATTTTTAAATATTCAGAACTGAAGAGGGGGGAATAAAAGCAAACCAACAACAAAAATGCACAAGATTACAATTTTTGCTCAAGGGCAATAATGATAGCACCAGAATTTTGCATAAGATAAATAAATCTCCCCTTCTGTTCTTACTAGGTACAATGTTCTAAACAACTATATTATTATATGCTGAGGTCCTATGTTTGATATCCTTAGTACTTTTACATGGATATTAGTTAAAATAGGATATAGGAAGGACAAGATAAGATAAGGTGTTTGGATGGTTCTGCCCTTGAAAAAAAAATCGGTGAATATCTGTTTCCTTAGCTACTCTGTTAAATGGGTATTTACACATTCTTTAATCATTCACTAAGCACTTACTGAGCACCTGCTGTATCTTTCTATGTACTGTGCTAGGAACAGGAGCAATAAGATAAAACGTGGAAGAAGACACACAAACAACTGACTATAAAATCCTATGGTAGGTGCCAAAGTAGAACTTAATAGTTTTCTATAATTGAGATACGCACACACAAAAAAAAAAAAAAAGAGAGAGAGAGAAGGAAGGAAGGGGGAAAAAAAGCATTATCAACCCTGCTTTTGTAAAGGAGTGGGAGGATTGCTCAAGGAATTTTATGGACACATGCTTGAACTAAGTTTCAGATAGAAAAGGCATATAAGACCTTTTAGAAAGAAGGGACATTATAGGCAAAGGCATGATAATTTACAATGATATGGGCTATACTGGGTAACTGCACAGTTGTTCAATTACCTGGAAAAAGAAAGGAGAGTGTTGGGGAAGGAGTTTGGAGAGGGAAGGAAACTTAGCTAATGAATGGCTTATAAAGTCATTCTAAGAAATTTATCATTTATTGTGGGGGTAGTAGGGAGCAATAGTAGAGAGGGGTTAAGAATGTAATAGGGGGCACCTGGGTGGCTCAGTTGGTTAAGCATCTGACTTCAGCTCAGGCATGATCTTATGGTTTGTGGGTTTGAGCCCAATATTGAGCTCTGTGCGGACAGTTCAGAGCCTGGAACCTGCTTTGGATTCTGTGTCTCCCTCTGTCTCTGCCCCCCTCCTCCCGCTCCCATTCATGCTCTGTCCCTATCTCACTCTCAAAAATAAATAAACATTAAAAAATTTACAAAAAAGAATGTAATAGCAAGGCTGGAGTTTAACTATGTAAAATATAATTGGTTGGGGGAGTAAGGCTGGGCTAGTGAAATAATTTCTCAAGTTGATACACGTCAGAGCATTTGAAAACAGCAATTGCAAGTGAAATAATATTTTGCTATCAATTGCTATTATTATTCACATGCAGTTTTAAAGTTCAGAAAGTATTGGCTAAAACAAGTTTAAGCACATGGTTAAATACCATTCCAGAAAGCACATTAATGCCTACCTCTTAGCTGCCTATTTTATTCCTTATTTCAGAAGAAAATAAAGATGCATTGTAGAGCACATGAACAAAAGGGAAAAGAGAGGCAAGTGGATTATCTACCTTCCCAGAAGAGGTGTTTTCAATATGTGCGTTCATAGGTACATGAGGAATAGTGGTCAGAGGAACTGAGCCTGAGACCCAGTTCTAATACACGTTAGCCGTATGACTTTGAAAAGTTAGTTGACTTCTCTGATCCTCACTTTGCTCATCCTTAAAATGGGGTAAGAAATTCCTGCCTTGACTATCTTATAAAGTCACTGTAAGCATCTGTTGATGGGGAGCCTGGGTGGCTCAGTTGATTGAGTGTCTGACTTCAGCTCAGGTCATGATCTCACTGCTTGTGGGTTCGAGCCCTGCGTCGGGCTCTGTGCCGACAGCTCAGAGCCTGGAGCCTGCTTCGGATTTTGTGTCCTGCTCTCTCTCTGACCCTCCTTCACTCATGCTCTGTTTCTCTCCCAAGAATAAATAAAGAATCTGTGTTTTTTATTTTTTTTAATAAAAAAAAGAATCTGTTGAGATAATACTGTAAGTACGAAAGTATTTAATTTGTACATATTTTCAAAACAAGGAATCCTGAGGGATACCAATAGCAAGAGATCATAAATCATTATTAGAAAAACTTTCTTCAAAATGCTTATAGATATCTCTCCAGAAACTATCTATCTCCAGACTTACCTCTCTCTGTTCTGTTTTTCACTCTGTAATACAAATGTAAGAATTTATTTTTATGAATGATGGTGCTTGGATTGGAAATGTTACTGTTATGAGTGTTACACAATGACAATTTCTCCAAGCAAATAAGACATATTCTAGGACTAGCCACATGGAATATATACTAAGGAAGGGTGGTTGGGTCAGTACACATGGTTTATTTTTAATTAAAAATTTTAAGGAATAATAGGTTAGTACAGAGGAAAGAGAATTTTGGGTGGAATCGTATTACTTGTTCATTTAGGCTCAATTAGGCTATAAGTTATATCCATAGGGAAATTGTAGGTTCACATATCCACATAGTTCAACTCACTTACAAATATTCAACTACCAAATATTTATTTAACATATTATTAGAGGTTGTTTGGGAAGATAGATTAGCAACATTAGAATTGGAACTTCAAAGCATTTCCAGCAGAACTTCAAAGCATCTGCAACTCTGGCAAACTCAACAGCTTGGCTATTTTTTATGCTCTCTTTATCCACAAAGTAATCACTATGGCAGGATAATATAGACCTGATTAGAGCCCAAGTAAAGAGGCGTGGTTGAGCTCTGTCAGTTAACTTTGCTCAGGATTGCGGGAACTAGCTGTTTTGTTTGAGGAAACTGGAATGAGTATCCAGAGAGACCCCACTATGGTGAAAAAAAATTGTCCTCGGCTAAAGGATCACAAAGAATTTTCTTTTTCCTCTTCATCTTAGAATCTGAAGATTTAAAATTCCATCTACTGCTGTACCAAGATCGCTCAAGTTCCTGGCTAGTAGATGGCTCTCTCTCTCTTTTTTTTTTTTTTTTTTTTTTTTTAAAACCAAGGTGCTGTCCAATGTACTGAATTTAGTAAAGGTTCAGAATAGCCTGTATCATAAAGATAATTGAAGTAATGGAACTCAAGTTTTGAGGCCATTTTCTCACTAGTTTGGTGAACTTGAATGGAGATATCTATTGAACATTTTAAGTCGATCTTTATTTCCTTTATAATTAGGAGGCAAACTCATGAGGCCTTTCATGCTTAAATATTTACACAGATTTTCCTTCTGCCTTTCTCATCCATGCAGCAAATTGATGATAAAGTTGTGTTAGATCTATATTATCTGATTGCAGGCAATGCTGACACATTTCACCGCATAGCACACTTTTTCCAGTTCTTATATGATAGTGCTAAATGCCTATCATATGAAAAGATTGGGGTTATTTTATTGCATAACCATAATTTATATCTCATCTAATCCTCCATATATATAACTTATTAGATGTCCTCTACATTTTAGATTGTTCCAGTTAAAAGAGGAGCTATAGCAAAAATTATTGAGAAGTAAAACTATAACTTAGACATATATATGTGGGACAACTAAAAAGTAGAAAAATGAAAGTGTAATAAATTAGAGATTTTATTCAAAGGGCATACAGGGCTTCAGTATTTTTAAAGCATATGACTAATTTATTGAAGCAACAGAGGCAGAAATGGTGTTATGGAAAGAGTACAAAATGTTGAAATCAGAAGATGGCTGTCTTTCTCTTTTGGGAAAAACACTTAAAGTCTGAATTTCAATTTTCTAATCTGCAAAGTGATAATATAATATCTACTTCATAACTTTCTTGAATAGTTACACTGTCTGAGGTAATATAAGTAAAACTTTTGTGTAACTTGTAAGATAGCATATCTTTTTGGTCAAAGCTCCTTTTCTTCTTGGCAGAGTCCCTGGATTCTATTACTTATTTCTTTCTCTTTTTGTAAACAAGAAAACTGATGCATTTTATATTTCTCTTGACTGTTATTTCTTTGCGAGGAGGCTTCTGTTGTATTAGCTGGTGTATTCTGCTCCTCTTTCCCTTACTTTCTGCTCCAGAATCAAGTTTTCAGGCTTTTTTTCTCCTCCACAATAGCTAGTGACAATTAGAAACTGAGGGATAAAGCCTTTGTTATTCTGAGTTGTTAACAAAAGAAACTTTTATTTTAGCAAGAGCAAAAAGGCATCATTGCTATTGGTCAGTGTCCAGAGAGAACTTGGAAATATTTTAATTATAGTGAACTTGTATTGCAGCCGTGTTCATTTTAATGAAACTTGACTTTCCAGTCTTATCTTTACTGAAATATTTTCACATTTTCTCCACTCACTTTTTCCTTTCTAAGACTAAATACAAATGCACTTTTAGGAACGTGTGTGTGTGTGTGTGCGTGTGTGTGTGTGTGTGTGTGTGTGTGATTAAAAAATGATGATTAAAACATGGTCTTCCTTGGAGGGTTATAGTTTGTCTTCCTACCATAATTTTAAATACATGAAAACCGGAAAACCTTGAGAGAGAATCTTAGGAATGTAATTTTACAAAAATTGGTGAGAGGCTGAACTTTCAAGATGGTAATGACTTGTAAAGGGCTGAAAATAAATTGAGGGGCCACAAACCACTTCACTCTGAGTATTAAAGGAAACATCATCTACTGGAGAAAGAACCAATGCAAACCAGCCTAGATGTGATAACTACCAAAAAGGAAAACAGATGTGGCTACATTTCGGGTATCTTATTCAATGTCAGGAAGGGGAAACAATATTACAATGGGTACTATAGGAGGTATAGTTCCAGGTAATAACATGATATTTTGTTTTATCTTCAGCCCCTTTATTGTGTGAATAACGAAAAATGCCATGCAATAAAAAGATACAAGTTGAAGGAAGCATAGGTGAAGAAGCCATTGCCAGAAGCAGTCCTGCATCATCTCCTAAAATCACTGAATTTTAAGATAGAAGTTCTGATGTTTTTATTTTTATTTATTTATATAAAATTTTTGTTTTTAATGTTTATTTATTTTTGAGAGAGAGACAGAGAGACAGACAGAGTGTGAGCAGGGGAGTGGCAGAGAGAGAGAGAGAGAGAGACAGAATCCAAAGCAGGCTCCAGGCTCTGAGCACAGAGCCCAATGCGGGGCTCGAACTCATAGACTGAGATCATGACCTGAGCTGAAGTCGGATGCTTAACTGATCCAGGTGTCCCATGATGTTTTTAACTATATCAGGTCAAAGACAAGTCTCCTGCTCTAAATACTTATATAATTCTTGACAGTTTACAGTTTAAATGTATACAAATATACAATTATATAATTCTTTACACTATACAATTGTGTATAAGTTATCCCTTTAAATTAATGAGTACTCACAATGTTCAGTGTACTATATTATGAGGAAAACATATCCTCCACCCTGAGAAAGCTGAAATCCTAATAAGGTCTGGGGCATGTAAACCACTGACTATAATATTAAAATTTTTTTTATGTTTATTTTTGAGAGAGAGAGAGAGAGAGAGAGCAAGCGAGCAAAAGAGCAAGTGGGGGAGGGGCAGAGAGAGGGAGACACAGAATCTGAAGCAGGCTTCAGGCTATGCTGTCAGCCAAGAGCCTGAGCTCAAACTCACGGACCACGAGATCGTGACTTGAGCTGAATTGGATGCTTAACTGACTGAGCCACTCAGGTGCTCTACCACTGACTATAATATTATTGAGGCTCAAGGAAGGAACCAACAGAGGCTATTAAAATAATTTACAGTAAGGGACTCTAGTTGGCATCTATTACTTTAGCTTTCCTTCATCTTTCTTTTGGAGATTGCCCCTTTCTCTCATCATATGTTTCTGGTAGGGCTATCAATCACAGAGCACTACCCCCACCTCCCCCCCACCCCCCACACACACCCCATCCCGATGTGGTCACATGAACCAAGGTGGCAAATCAGAATGCCATGATCAGTGCAGGGCCAGTCAAATCTAAGCAGAGTCACTTGGAACCTATTTCTGGGTAATTATTTGGATGTTTGAAATCTTCTGAGGGCAAAGTCTATGTAAGTCAGAAGCTGCTGGTGGCTATCTATTCTTAACACATGGAGAGAAATTTCTAGAAGATGCAGCCAATCTGAAAGAAAAGCCAAGAAATGAATAGAGGACATTTTTGAGCAGATCTAGCTATGCCAAAAGTAGTCAACCTCTGACATTTTTACTTATATGAGCCAATACATTTTATATTTGCTTGGATGTGTTTGAACTGTGAGTTCTGAATAACAGACTCCATTCTTTTGAATCAGGTCCTAATTTTATCTATCATAAAGATTTCTCTGTGCATTCCAGTTAGGATTCACATATTTACTAGTTCAATAGGGATTTCTTGAGTGTCTTTCAAGCTAGAGAGGCACTGGTTATTCCATACTTTTCTCCCTTTTACCATTTCTCTTAAGTCTCTTAAGACTATTAAAGTGATTGAATATGCCCATGGTCATAGCATGAATGTCATCAGAAGGTTTTGTACTCTTTCAAAGAGGAGCTTTTCTGTCAGCCATTGTGGATGCTCAAGGTCTCACTGGCATTTATAAGAGTGTATTTGGAGGGATTCACATTTTGTCTGTGATTTCAAATGAATAAACAGAGAAATGTCATGGAAGAAACAGCAGAAATATACTTGCAAGCTAGCATAGTTACACTTACAGAAGTGTAGTGATTGGTCCAGTTTCAATAATTTTTCAACAGCTTTTTAAGTCTGAAACATTTGTGAACTTTGACCCAGATAAAATGGAAAAAAAAGACATTATTCTTTCTGCCTTTTGATTACATATCTTCTTCTTCATCTGTGTCTGATTATATATTGTGTTATAAACCAAGTTTTCATATTCATAGCAGCATCATATAGGCTTTCCATATGTTCACTTTTTAGATAACTGAAAATTATTCCCTTAAGTGACACAGTTGATTTATAGCATTAAACTGCTTGAAAGGGATCTTTAAAAGTTAACTATATATTTCCATGTTTTTTTCAAAAGAAAGTATAATAACAATATAGCTATTATTTTTTTAATAAGTGGATTCCATGTGGCAATCCCTTTGTTAGCCATTTATATTTAACATCTCCTTTAGAACTACTCCTATGATGGAAGAGATACACTCTTTATGTAAGAGAGGAGTAGACTGAGGATCAGAATGGTTAAGTAACTTAACCAAGATCACAAAACCACAAGGAGGCCAAGCTGGAATCTGAACTCAGATCTGACTCCATGGCTGCTATTCTTATCACAATGTCATGATTAAGAACATCAAAGGTGGGGCGCCTGGGTGGCTCAGTCGGTTAAGCGTCCGACTTCAGCTCAGGTCATGATCTCTCAGTCTGTGAGTTCTAGCCCCGCGTCGGGCTCTGTGCTGACAGCTCAGAGCCTGGAGCCTGTTTCAGATTCTGTGTCTCCCTCTCTCTGACCCTCCCCCGTTCATGCTCTGTCTCTCTCTGTCTCAAAAAAAATAAATAAATAAATGTTAAAAAAAAAAAAAAAGAACATCAAAGGTGTGCTTTGCAAAGATGTAATGATGATCTCCCTGGCTTCAGATACTCTATATTATCTGCCCTGGTGCAAATGGCCTCATGCTGTTCTTTCTTTTGATTTATGTCTGACATATATAATTTTCTCCCTTATTGTAAGAATGCTAACTCTCTTTTACTATTTTAAGTAGGCCTGGCAGAGGCAAAATGTGTCTGTCCTCCATTTAAGATGATTGCTTCTTAGCTGCTTTAAATCACTTTCTAGGATAACTGATCCCAGGCCCTCTGTATCCATGTGGAGACAATAATGATGATAATGGTGATAATAGGGTGATCATTTATCAAATACCTTCTATAAGCCACTAGATGTATTACATATATGGTCTACTTTATCCTCACTTGTAGACATTTCTTTTGGTTGCTCAGGACTTTTCCCACTTATTTTCTAGGTCTTAGGTAAATTTCAAACAGATAATATTGACTAATGGGTAAATGATACCTTGCTTAAGTGAGCTACTTAGACATATATATTCACAAAAATGCACACTCAGAAGCTCTGATTATTTACATTGACCTTTCTACCTCTGGTCAAATATTGGCAAGGGTAAAGATGGGAATGAGAAAACCCAGAATGGTGACATGCCAAGGAGATTTTCGATATAGTCATGATGTGTTGGTTGGAAAATGACTTAACTACTTCTGTTAAGTGCTGAAAGGTTTGAAGTAATCTTATTAATTCATGTGATTACTTGTTATTATGCATCCTCAGTACCTAGAGCTACAAGAGGCATGAAGTTTATCTTTAAATGAATGCTTCTCAATTATGCAAACACCAATGTGTTTTGGTATAATTTTTCCTGTGGAGCCATTAGGTGGTTAATCTGTAGAATATGAGTACACCTCTTAAAGTACAAGTCTGCTTGATGACATCTGCAGTTTGCATTGTAAATGCATCAATAATAAAATGATTTTGCTGAAATCGTCTCACCTGAGGAACATTCATATGAAGTTTTCTCAATTTGTATACTCTTATCTAAATATAAGGCAAGGGCAAGGGTTTTGATGTTTGTCTGATTTTTTTTCTTAATTATTCAACACTTTGTTCCTCTCTGACATTGGGTTCAAAATAGAAAACAGAGAGACAGTGTTTTTCTGGGAGGAGACAGGATGTATTAGCCAGCTGGGCCAACCTGTTTGTTTTCATTTGGGTTTGGATACATTTAAAAACACATTTTTAATGTTTGTTTATTTTTGAGACAGAGAGAGACAGAGTGTGAGAGGGGCAGGAGCAGAGAGAGATGGAGACACAGAATCCTAAGCAGGCCCCAGGCTCTGAGCTGTCAGCATAGAACCTGATGCAGGGCTCAGACTCAACAAGCTGGGAGATCAAGACCTGAGCCCAAGTAGGGTGCTTAACCGACTGAGCCACTCAGGTCCCCCTGGATACATATTTTTAAGTGACTTATATATTCTCTATGAATTTTCTCTGAGCTAAAATTGCCAAGTAGGTTTGTATGTACAAGCATGCGTGTGTATTTGTGTGGTGTATCTAGATGCTGCCTGCTTGAATGCTGTGACCATTGAACTTTCCAGAAGTGACTTACATCTGTATTTGAACCTACATAGACAAGTAGCTAATAGTGACTCTCATGATGGAGTGATTCTCATGATATTTTCCTGTTAGTAGGAGCCCACCCTGCTTTAAAGAGATCATTCACTACCACTTTATTTGTCCACTCTTGGTATCCTTGGAACTTTGGAAATATTTTTGGGTGTTTATATTCATGTTCTACTCAGTCCTGGTTGCCTTGTTTCAGAAATCTGTATCTCATTAGTATCTATAATCAACAGTGTGGTTAAATACTGTATTTCTAAAAATCAGTTCTTCTGCCTGCCATGGAATTTATGCTATAGAGATGTGATTTACTAGAACCCTGATTTTCAGCATGATGCTATCGGAGAAAAGCCAGAGGAGATGCTGAAGGTTTAAATTTGTAGATATAAATGTGTTGACAGAGTATGTGGAAGGGGTGTAATCAGTGGGAGCTATGTGTCCCTGACCACGTCTGGTGGGGTAACTTAATAGAGTAGTTGGAGCTGCTATAAAGAGCTGAATTCTCGGGAGAACAAGCTGATGTGACACAATACAGTTTAGCATAGCTCTCCATGTCTGGAAGGGTGTATTCTTTGGCAGGGAAGTGCATTTATAGTTGCTGCCATGGCCTCCATCCATGCTTGAATTGATTTTCCCTAGAAATTTTTCACTTTTTCTCCCAGGTAATTCTACTTTGCATCATTTTCCGCCCTAGATAGAGTAAACTCATTTCAAGAAGGGAGAATTCCCAAATTGTAAACTTAGAAGTCAATTCTGGAGGAAGCACTGTGCTGAATTCTGACTGCCAGCTGCTGCTTGTGTGACTTTGGGCTCATTATGACTTTCCCTCTTTTTTAAAATGGAACAGCACATATTTGTCTAAAATAGTTGAAACAATATGGGCGCCTGGGTGGCTCAGTCAGTTAAGTGTCTGACTTCAGCTCAGGTCATGATCTCTCGGTTCGCGAGTTCGAGACCCACACTGGGCTCTCTGCTGTCGGCACAGAGCCTGCTTCAGATATTCTGTCTCCCCCTCTCCCTGCCCCTTCCCTGCCTCACACACTCTCTCTCTCTCAAAAATAAACATTAAAAGATTATAAAAAAATAAATAGTGGAAACAATACAGAAGAGCAGGAAGTAGAAAGTGGTCCCTTCCGCCCTAGCTCCTCATTCTCCTTCTCTAGATGTAACGACTACCAGTCACTCAGTTTATATGATTCCAGACCTTCCACTATGTACATACAGGTTTATATACTTTTTATGAATAAAAAGTTGACTTTGCTACATACGTTTTGTATCTTGATCTTTACGCTCAAAAATATTTCTAAGATATCCTTCTGAATGAGTTTAATGTCATCTTTTTCATTGTTCTTATTGCATTCAAAGTGTTCTAGAATACAGTTGTATCCTAAGTTATTTGACTAGAAAATACTTGGGTGTCCTCAGATGTCCAACATTACTAATAATACTACAATGAAGACAAATGCACATAATATCCTTACACACTTGTGAAAGTATTTCTGAGGAATAAATGGCTGCAAATGGAATTGCTGAGGTAGTAATTTTGCTCCTTAAAAATTTTGATAGATTCTGCTGAATTACTCTTCAAAAGTTTTTATTGATTTATAATCCCTCAAAAGTATATATAAGAGCTGAATGAATTTATTAAATTGAACTCTATTTTTCTTTTGTATAAAATGGCACTAAATTACCTTTTTGTTAAGGTTAACCTGAGAATTAGATAAAATAACACAGGTAAAGTAGCTAGCACTGTGCCTGACCAAAAGTGGATACTTCAGAAATCTTTATTTTCTCCAAATGCTCCATTTTGCACAAAGCAACAATGAAGCAATTATTAAAGAAGTCCAATTTTCCCACCTGGGTCATACCCAGTGTTCTCAGCACTCCAGTATTCATACCTATATCAGTGCTGAGCTTCTTAATTGAGTAAGAGGTCTGGTCACTATTGTCTTTATACTGGTCATTATCCTTCTTTGCACATGATGCCCATTGTAATCAGAATTTAGGTATTTTAAAAGTATTTTGCAAATGTCTCCTCAGTCTTTTGTTGTGCCTCTTTGTTTCCATGTAATTTAGAGTTTTGAGACCTGGAATTCTATTTTGAGTGATCAAACATGAAAGTGCTCACATCTGTTTGGTTTGACAAAAAGTCATAAAGGAGGGTTTGAGAGATTGGTAGATGCTAAATTTTGATGCTCTCATTGTGTCTAAGCCATTCACTTATTTGTAGGAGGTCTCTGGGAGCATTCTGGCAATTCCATTCCAGAGCGCCCACACTTCCATTGCGACCTCCTTCACTTTATATGGTTGTATATACCTCCCCTGTACTTCAGTTGATGCTTGTATATTTGTCTGAGAAGTGAGATGTGATGCAGGGCCATCCAGTAGAGGAGAAATGTCTTTCATATTTCATGCACATACAACTGAATCCAAGTTTACAATTTACCTTAGAGAAACATCCAGACCTGGATACTGGTAATCTTCAAGTCTCAGTGGATTTTCTGTCTGTCAGTGTTCTGGCCCTCAATCATCCCTACAAGATGCCCACCCTCCGGTCACCCACCTCATTTAAGCTCAGTTAAGCTTTGGACAGCTCTGAATATCCAGTGCATTTTATTTTATAATAGACACTTCTGCATTGCTTACTCTGTGCAGACACTGTTGTGGGCGCTTTATAAATATTAACTTACTTGATCCTTAATGGCTGCCCCTGTTTTTCTGGTTCCAGCTCTTAAGGAAAGATAAAACATTTCTAATCCCTTGTCTGTAAACCAGCCTTCACATACCAGGTTCCCCAGGGCCTACTCTTTTTCAAATTAAGGAATTCCAGCTCACTCACTTGTTCACATACCACACGAATTTGAATTATTTTATATCCTGACCACTCTCCTCTGAATGTCCTCTGATTTGTTAATGACTCTCTCAGAGATTGCAAGCTGTCTGGTTCTGGCCCACAGATGTGTTTTGCTTGGCACACTTTTTTATTTATTTTGTTTTTCAATAAAACAGAAAAAGCAAGAGAAGATGGACCGCCTTTCCACAGGATATGCGTTCTCCAGCTCCAGGTTTCTATGTAGCACCTATTGTTTTAGTTATGGCTTCACTCAACTTGGCCCCTAGAGTTGTCTGAGTTTGAGACCCTGCTGAAATACAATATCCAGAACTGAACTTAGATGCCATCTGGCCACAGCACAGTAGAGGGCATCCTTCATTCTACAGTGCTATTAATATTGTAAACTTGGATATATCTCTTACAACCAATTTTCTTGAAATGCATTTTTAACCCATATATCAGCCATTCCTCCACACCGCTTCTGAGGCTGGATTTAATCATTTTTACTTTCAGAATAAAAAATTTACTTGCACCAAATCATTATTGAAGAGTATATACTTTCTTGGCAGTTTAGAGATAGAGGGGAAAGAGATGGTTTTAAAAACCCAGCCTTCCCCTTCAGGTCTCTTCTCTTAGCCTTACAGCTCTTGGGGTCTCCTATTTCCTTATCCCTTCTTTCAGCACCAGTGGTTAACTTGACTGCTTCCTGCATCCTTTCCCAGAATCCCCTCTCTGGGGCTTCTCAATCTTTTTCCTTAATCACACAGAGCAACTTAGTCCTGGGCTAGCTGTGCCAAACTTGGTGCTCACAACTATTGTCTTCCCAGCCAACATCAGAGCCTCTACCTATCAGGAACTACTTTCCAAAGAAGGCAGCAAGTGACTCTCATAACCAAATGTATTTTTTCCTACTGCAGTAAGACCACTTGTTTTAGAGCTAGGCAACATGTCCAATCCAGTGCTCTCATCTTACAGGTGGAAAAACCCAGATCCAGAAAGGTCATATTAGTTAACTACCATAATGCAGCTAATTAACAGGGAGGTAGATCATGGAAGACAGCACGTCTGTATATATAAAATTGTGCTATATATGATGTTACTAGAAACTCTGTATTTATACATGAGCAGTCACTAATTCTATGTACAGTGAGTCTTGGGGCTATTATATTAGATTTGACCTTGTCTACACCAGAGTGGATCATTGCATTTCCTCTCCCCTTACACACACACACGAGTTGCTGTGTCCCAGCTTGTGGCTAAAAGGCTGCTGTATTCCTTTCCATACTGATTTTTGTCATAAAATGTCTTTGGATTTCCTGACAACATTTTGCAAAAGGTAAAAATTACAAAGTAAGCATTTCCAGCTACACGAACAGTGGAATCTAATGTAGCAATATTACAGAATGATGGGATTTTAGAGTTGTGAGACCTTATCTATCATCTAATCTGATCCTCCCCTGCTTTTAACCATGTGGAGATTTAGGTTCTGAAGAGATCAGCCTTCTCTGAGAGCCATAGAATCATTTAGTTTCGGAACCAATAATAGAACCAGGCTGTCCTAACTAGTCCAGTCATACAACTCCATACAACTTCCATGTAAAAACAAATAAACAACAAAGCCTGCTTCTCAGCATTGTTTTGTGTTGATTGATAGCAAAGGGGATCATGTGCCACTTACAGTAATCTCTTAAGATCTTATAATAATCCTTACATTATCCTGTTAAACTGGTTGTAGCTCTGTGCTTAATAGATTGAAATCTATTATTCATAATGCCATCTTGTTCTGTTCAAATAACATTATCCTTATAACTAAAATTTTATGGATTCATACTCCATTTCATAGCACAATGAGATAGAGTTTTTAGAACAAAGAGTTTTCATTTGTGAATTCAGTTCAGTAAGTATTTTGCAAGTACCTACTGTGTCCCTAGCATTATCTTTAGCCTTTGTGGTAATTCAGAGGCAATATATTGCACATGGCTTTTAGCCTCAGAGAACTAATATTGTGTTGTGGGTGTCTGGGTATCCAGAAACATCATGAGAATAATGTTCTTTCTAAGGAGGTGAAACAGTGTAATGGGTAAAGGCATGGACTCGAGGTCAGGCAGTGTTGGGTTTGCACCTTGGTTTTTTATTTACTAGCTGTGGTATCTTAGTTAACTCTCAGTGTCCTCATCTGGGGATAACAATAGCACTTATTTCATAGAGTTATTTCCAAGATTCTGTTAAAAGTCAAGAGTGAAATCACTTAGCACATGCCTCACATATATTGCTCAAAAATGTTAGCTAAGGCCATCACTCACGCAGGTGGAGTCAAGATGGAGGAGTTCATGGGACAGCCTTGCCCTTGGTGAATTGTGGATAACTGTGGCGGGGCCTTTATTAGGGATACCATAGGTGGTGGTATACTTTCAAGCAGTCAAAGGTTTTCAGAATTCTCCAGTGGGAGTAAACCAGTCTACAAGTGGGTTTTGACAGCTCTTAAAACCAGTACTCCACGGTTGGGAAATTGAAAAACAAAGCAAAACAAAACAAAAAAACAAACAAAAAAAAATGTGAGCTGATGTTTAAAATCTTTATTATTTTATGCCCAATGAAGTCTCTTTGCTCAAAGCACGTTAGAAAAACCAAGTATCTCAACACATTTAGGGGAAGGAAACTTAGGCTTTGGATCTGAAATATTTAGATTTTATTGGTTGATTGACTACTGGTTGACTGATTGGTTGAGTTCTGTTTGTGTGGCTCAGTGTAGCCCATTTGCCCACAACAGCAATCTAAGTTTTTGAGGAAGAATCCTAAGAGTAAAGTTGGGAATAGTAATCACTTCCTGGAGCATTATCTTCAATGTAATTTTGAATTATTTGTTCTTGTGAGAAGTGTCCTCCAGATAGAAGTCTCCCTTCCTTTGACTGTCAGTGTTTCCTGTTCACGGCAGGTTCTCAGACAAAGGCCTCCCAATTGGTTGTCAGTTACTGGTGTTCCCACCCTGCCTTATCTTGAACACCCTCTGTTGTTGCTAAAAAATTAGCCACTCAGAGGAATGCATTTGAACCAAATGGTACAAAGTGCTTTGGAAAGACCTAAAGCATTGTTTGTTGATCTAAGATAGTCAAATGAACTTCCTAATTACTTGACAACTTTTGTTTGCTTCTTTCCAAGTTCTTTTGTTCCTCGTTATATATTTTTTTCTCCTTTTTTTTTAAACGGAGAAAATAAACCAAATATAGGGAAGGAGGAAAGGGCTTTAACAATGCATCTGTATAATCTGAAAGAAAAAGATTATGCCTAATTTGAATGAAATGTTTCTTAAACAACTTTGCAGTCAGACTATTAATAATCATTTTGCAAAGCTGGTGACAAATACCAGAGCACACTGGAATATTAGGGATCCGTGAATTGCTGTCAGTTTGAATTTGTATATATTTTCTCATAACTAAAATTACTCTGATTTAGTTTGCAGAGGAAGAAAATCTCCTGTAAAGTAACACTATTGTCAAATATATTTGTGTGAGACCATTTGCACATATGCAAAATTAGAGATCTCAAAACATTCTTGGATAATTAATACTAGTAAAGATCAAAGACTTGTCTAAAATAATCAATTAAGATACCTTTTCTAGAGTTGTCCAGATGTTTGCAACTATTCCCCAATTCTGTTTGCATGTTTTGATGGAGCTTCTTTCAGAAAATTGATCAAACAGAAGAGAATTCTGGTAATAAAATAATTGAAAATTTAAAAGGCTGAGAAAAATCACACAACTCCCTTATATTAGAGTTGCAACTGTGACTTGTGAATGAACCCCACACCATTGTAAAAAATGAGAAAATATACACTAGAATCTAGAAACATCCTGAGTCCAAGAGAGACGAAAAATTACTTCCCTATGAAAGGAAGCATTCCCACAAGTTATCAGCTCCCTGTACTCTGGAGTTTTTGGTCCTACAAATCTTTCCAGAGTCAGGAAGCATTGTCTTGTCTAGTTTTCCATCCTCTAGCTATTTTCTGACACAACCAATCCGATACCATTCTCTTTAATGCTTCTTTCTACATAGTAACTATCACCAATTCCTCTGCTAATTCAAAAGGGTGAATGCAAAATAAATACGGTTCTCTGAGAGATTCTAGCTTACCTACAGTGCATGCCACTCAGTCAGCACTCTGCTCCCTCAGTTCTCCCCAACATGGCCCAGATGGCTCCTGAGATGACCCAAGAGCACACCGCACACTGGGGTAGGATCCAAGAAAAGGAGGAAAAGAGATAGGTGCTCAGGGATGTTTGTACCAGGACACAGTGCTCATTGGTCAGTGCCCTCCCTGGTTGTGTGGGACGTGGGAACAGAGCATTCAGCCGTGCAGGGTAAATAGCAACTAGACTAGTGCCTGGTGCAACTAACCAAAGGTGGTGACGAGGCCCCTGAAGCACAGAGCTGAGAGGGAAGAATATTTACTCCAGTGCTCCTCTGCCTTACAAAAGAAATCTGAAGCTGAGACATACATTTATTTAATTAAATTAATTTTAAAAAATTAAAAAAAAAAACAAAAACAACAACCCTGGAACTATGATCCATGAGATATTCTATGTAATTTGTCTTAACCTATTTCAGGATATTTTTGTGGAGGATGATGGCAACAATCAAAATACAGTCCGAAATGGAAAGGACTTGAGAGGTAACTGAGTTTAGTCTTCTCGCTTTATAAATGAACAACACTGGTCCTTGCATGTTATGGCCACGGTCCACGTACTGAGGCCCTGCAGTGCAGGTGAACACTAACCTTCTCACCACACACTGCCCCTTCTTCATTACCTAGGATATGTCTTTTTACACATTCATAGGCTCCATCTTCCTGCTTCAGGCTTGCAAGTTTCCATCCTCCTCTTCGGTTGTATTTCAAACAATGTACTGAGTGTGGCGATTGAATTATTACAGTTCTCTCTGTATTCTATGGGCCGTTTAAAATTGGCTTAGGTTAAAATGGGAAACTTCACACTAGTCGTAAGAAACTCTTAAGAGACACAGCAATTCAATCTGGTTCACGTAATAATAGCAATAAAGTAGAAATTGAACATTTTTTTTTCTCTCCCAACAAGCTAAAAACAATTTACAGATTTTCTTATTAATCCTCACAGAAGAGCTGTGACCATTTTCCTCACTGGAGACCTCAACCACCGAGGTCATGAGGCAGAATGCACAGGAACAGCAGGCTCTGGTGTGGGAATAAAGGATTTTGTTTCAGGGTCCCTTGGTGGTACTAATATGCTGTTTGGTCTGGTCCCTCTGAATTTCCATTCATTCATCATTTAAAAAAATTTTTTTTAATGTTTATTTATTTTTGAGAGAGACAGAATGCGAATGAGTTAGGGGCAGAGAGAGAGGGAGCCACAGAATCCTAAGTGGGCTCAAGGCTCCGAGCTGTCAGCACAGAAGCCGACACAGGGCTCGAACCCACAAGCTGTGAGATCATGACCTGATCAGAATTTGGACGCTCAACCAACTGAGCCACCCAGGTGCCCCTTCATCTTTTTTTTTTTTAATGTTTATTTATTTTGAGAGAGAGAGGGAGGGAGCGAGGGGGAGGGGCAGAGAGAGAGGGAGAGAGTGAATCCTTAGCAGGCCCTGTGCTGCTAGTGCAGAGCCCTACACAGGGCTTGATCTCACAAACTGTGAGATCATGACCTGATGACCTGAGCCAAAGTCAAGAGTCGGCCTCTTAGCTCCCTGAGCCATCCAGGTGCCCTGTAATTCACTCATTTAAATGGGAGGAGTTGGGCAAGGTGATTTCCAAGATGCCTTCATGGCAAAGTCTAAGAGATTTCACAGGGATTGGAATCCACAGCTTAGCTTTTCTCACTTTTGATACCCCTGGTTAAACAAGTTTTCCTTAAGGCTCTGTAACTTTACTGTTTTTCTAGATCTTTCCTGTTTACAAATTCTTTTTCTTCTCCTTTTCCTAAGAGGAACAGGAAAGAGAGTAATTCCTTTTTTGTGTCAGGAAGTGGCCCACCGATAGGGATAGAGAGGAGGAGGCAGTAAATGGACAATTACCTTATTTATCCCTGGTAGAAGCCTATTGTTCTTTGGGGTTTGAAGTTTCTTTCATGGCAATGTCACTCCCACCCTTTCCTCTAAGTCTCACATTCTACTTTTTCAGACTGAAAGCATCCATTATTTCTTCCAAGTTCTTTCTTCAAAATGTTTCTGCTCTTAATTAATCCTTACTCCTCCACCCCAATAGTACCATAATCCATTTTAGAGGAAGAAGAGCCTTTTGTCAACCAAAAGCAATGTTTATTGTGGCTTTAATCCAATATCCAGTTCTTCGGAGTCAGTGGTTTTTCTATCTGGATACATATTAGAATCACCTGGAAGAACTAATAAATAATACAGATACCTTTTCTACCCCAAAACAATTTAACCAGAATCTCTGCATATCAGAATTAGGCCTAAGTATTATTGCAAGGGTCCTAGCTGAGTTTAACATTCAACAGGGGTTGATAACCCAGTGCTCCCAGGTTTTGAAACACTTATTAGCCTTTGTTTATTCTTCAGCTTTAGTCCATTTTACTGGCTCCTTCTGGTCAATCTGCAAATGTGCTCAGCCTTCTGTTATCTTAATAAAACACCTTCTCTTGTCCCTCAAGCTATGATTCCTTGCATCCTCTTTCCTTCCACTTCACCCTCTCAATTGTTCTGCTCCAGGTCAGTCCTGAAATAGCTTTCTTTGAGGTCACCACAATGGCCAAAATAGTCCCTCTGTCTTCATCGTCCCCAGGCTCTCTGCAGGGCCTGACATTCCTGATCATCATTGCCTCTATGACATTCTGTCTTCCCTTGGCTCCTGTGATTCTGAATTCTCTTGGTTTCTTTCCCAGGTCCCCAAAGTTTCCTTTAAAATTACACCTCTAAAGTGGCCCTGAAGTGTAGCTGCTTCTCACAGTTGTATCCTAGTTGCTTTTAAATTCTTGATTTGTTCTTTCCCCCAAAGTGATTGCCTAAGTTTAAATGATCACATTTGTGAAAATGGCTCTAAAATCTGCATCCCTCTCCTGAGTTGCAATTTATATTTCACAAGGAGACATTCTTATCTGGATGTTTTTCCTCCATTTTGAACTCATGTGTTCCAACTGACCTTCTCCTCTTCTACCAATTCCCTTCCTTCTCTGTGATTCCCCACTGAACTCCAACCAACACTCTCTTCCCACTTTTCTGGGCTTAAAAAGTCTGGTTATCTGTCAATTTTCTCTCTTATTCACTCCTCATATCCCATGAATCCCAAAATTGAGTCTTTCTTACCTTTGTAATTTTTAAGACATCTGTTTCCTCCTTTTCACTTCTAATTCTTATCCAAGCTCTTGTCTAAAGCCACAGATCAAATATCCAGTCTTCTATTGGCTGTCCCAAATTCCCAGTCAAAATTAGCCTTTCCTTTCTTGGTGGTCCCAAAGCACTTTGTGGGTCTAGTATGAGATTTAGCACATAATTCTCTTTAATACATCACTGTGTGTGAAGTTTTCATTACTTAATTATAACCTCTCATTGTCAGAGACCATATCATTTTGGATGGAGTTAATATTAAAACAACAGACTTACAATTTATCTGAGTAAAGAACACATACACACACACGTACAATACAGTGGAAATGGTTATGCACCATAAAGTTTAATGTGGCATGAGGCTTTGTGAACGCAGGTGATCCTTTATCACCATGACTAGTTTGGATTGATCACTCATCATACCAACACATACTTTATAAATGTCATTTCATTCAAAATCCCGACAAACAAGCAAGGTCAATGTTATGGGAATTCATTTGACACATGCAGAAACATACCGAAAACCTTAAGTGACTTGGCCAAAGAAACACAGCTAATAATGGAAGAACAGGGGTCAAATCTAGATAGAGAACCTTAGAATCCTCACACTACATGAGTCCCTCAGATTAAGTCCCACCCTGTGTTCACATGCTGGGAGATGGTGGGCCAGAGAAGAAGAGCCTTGGCTAGAGAAAGGCTCAGAGATAGCAAAGAGCTGTTTTATTGCTGAAAAAGAGTAAAACATTCTGTTCTTTGTTTGGACTCTCGTTGTTGTTGTAATTTCCCAGGTGTAGAGTGAGCCTGAGTAGCGGGCAGTGTGGAGGGCTTTCAGTGGGCATGTGGGAAGTTACTCCCATGCTCTGCCAGCTCCTCTGGTCTGTCAGTCCACCACTCGTTTCCTCTCTTTCCTCCCTGAAGGCACTGTATCCAAGAAACACCCATTAAAATGACAAGAACCTTGGACTTGGTTGTATGTTCTGATCAGCTAAGTGCTGAGAAAGAATTTGTTGGATGGCCTTGTGAGGTCCCCTCTAGCTAACTCCCATCCATGTTAAAGTCACGTGCAGAGGGCAGGGACATGTGTCCTTTATACAACCCCCAGATGCTGTTGGTAACTGAGCAGTACTTTCTTTTAAGGGGTAATCAGTATTAGTTTGCAAGCAATTTGAGGGCAAAGGAGCATGTCTTCTAGTCTTTTTATTAATCTTTTTGTCTTACTAGGCTACTGACTCTGAATGTAAATTATACCTATTTCATGGAAATAGTGTGAATTTGAGTTATTTATTTTTAAGGAGAAGCAAAAGCTTAAGTGCCTTCTCTCAAAAGGGGCCCAATAATTGATTGTTTAAAAGAACTGAATTAAACTGATTTGCATTTGGGTTGCTTCTTAATCAGAGGAAAAGGAAGGAATTGTTTTTTCTTTTTCTTTTTAAAAAAATTTTTAATGTTTATTCTTGAGAGAAAGGGAGAGAGGGGAGGGGAGGGGTAGAGAGAGAAGGAGACACAGAATATGAAGCAGGCTCCAGGCTCTGAGCTGTCAGTACACAGCCCGACCCAGGGTTCAAACCCTCAATCCATGTGATCATGACCTGAGCTGAAGTCGGATGGATGTTCAACCAACTGAGTCACCCAGGAGCCCTGAGGAATTGTTTTTTTCTAACAAATTCTATGCGACCTTGATAAGAAAAAAAATTTTTCTTTAAACATAAATTTTTATATATTCTCCAAATCATATTATGATTTCAAGTTCTATTTCGTAACTGTAACAACAGATGAGGAAAAGGCATGGTGTTTTGTTACCAATTGTAGTTTCAAGATCTGGTTCTGATAAATATTTCAGGTTTGAATTCTTATTAGAAGTTCATTTAGGGGCGCCTGGGTGGCTCAGTTGGTTGAGCAACCGACTTCGGCCCAGGTCACGATCTCATGGTTTGTGGGTTCAAGCCCCACATTGGGCTCTGTGCTGACAGCTCGGAGCCTGGAGCCAGCTTCGGATTCTGTGTCTCCCCCTCTCTCTGACCCTCCCCCACTCATGCTCTGTCTCTCTCTGTCTCAGAAATAAATAAACATTTATAAGAAATTTTAAAAAAATGTTCATTTAAATTTACCTGCAACCTTAATGGTCTGAAAGTTATTATTTTAAATGCACATTGCTTTGGAATTTCTTGGCAATGGTGATTAAGAGTATAGACTCCGGAATCAGGACTGGATCATCTGAGGTTGAATGAAGGACTTAACACTAACTGTGTGACTTTGGACAAATTGCTGGACCTCTTTGTGCCTCAGTTTCTTTATCTGAAAAACAGAGATAATAAAACCTACTTGTAAGTTTGTCAATGGGATGAGATAACATAGAACAGTGCTTGACTCATGAATAAGTAATCAAAATTTGTTAGCCACTATTAATTTTAATAATTTCTGATAAAACAGTTTGGCTCTGGCATATTCCTTTTCAACGATTTCTTCCAATTATCTACTCTTTCTTCTCTGCCTACCCTTACTCCCTCTCAAGTATTTACTCTTGGGTAAACTGATTTGAACAATCTCTTGGTACCAAAAGAATCTCTGAAGCTGATCAGAAAATGCTCAGTGCTGGGTGACATTCCTATTGGCAGCCAAGAGCTCTGTCCTTTCTGTCTCTGAGTGGCCTGCCCATACATCTGCTTCCTTATTCTGCTTTTGACAGGTATTCCTAAAAGTCAGCATTGGCCAGCATCTAGTTCATCTTGCAGAATTTTTTCATCAAATCCTATAAGCACATCCGGACCAAGAGTAGCCCCAAACTAGATTTCTTGTTTTTGTTTTGTTTTGTTTTGTTTTTCCTAGCATGGTGCCAGATGGCACTTATGTTAGGATAATAAAGGAAATCTGTTTTCTTCCTCCTATTTTCTATATCTGTCATAAATCTTAACTGACTTTGGCTGAATAGAAATTTAGAAGTTCAAGTTTCAGGTGAAGTTTCAGTTTGAATTTCACTTTAAATTTTTATTAAAATTGATTTGCTTTTGCAAATATGAATTAATTCAATGTCACTTTAGTGGAAGCTTGTTGACAAACAGTGATAAAGATCCAGCCAAGAGAACACTTTGGCATAGGAGAGTTTTTTTCTGCTTATCTTTATTGAAGAACTACCAGTAAGAAACCCCTTAGCTCCTATTATGCCTTTGAAATATGGATCACATCCAACTGCACTACCTAGCAAAGAAGAACGAAATCTGCACACCATTAAAGGTGCTGTCAGAATTGACTGTGGTATTTATTCACAAATCTAGCAGACTACTGAGGCATAAAACGTGTAACTTATTAGGTCACTGCTTTCGAATACAAATTATAATAATTTCCCGGTAATAGAGCGTTTGAATATCTACAATTTAAGGAGAGCAAACCCCAGGAAAATTACCATATTTGCTTGAGTTAAAATAGTTACAAACAACAACAAAACAGCAGCAGCAGCAACAACAGCTTCTAGAAATGGAAGGACCTGTCATCCAAATTCTACCTCGACTGAGGAAAGGTGATTATATAGGAAAGTAGCCCATGTACTACATTGACGAGGTCAAGGCCGATTTGGGGAAAATGGGATGGCAAGGAAATAGAGCTTATAATGCCACTGATCTATAGTGGGTTGTGGAGAGTATTATGGAGAGAGAATTGGGACATAATTTATATTTTATCTGAAATGTGGTGTCAACCCAAATTATCTTAGAAATTGGCGGCAGAAGAATGGAATCATTTTTTGGTTTTGTTATTCAAAGGATAAGACTGCAGAAAAAATAGAGAAACAATTTGAGGTTACGTTAAGGAATATATGTGAGGTCTGTTACAAAACTGTGTTCATTTGTGTGGCTCTCCTTTCCCTTTTACTACTTCTCAGTGTGGAAGCGTGTGGGGGGACACTGTCAAATCACTCTTCCATAGTTACCATTTAGAATCCTATCTGCAAACCTTGCTCAGCATCTGGATGAGGGCCAGCACTGTGCGTTAGGGGTTTACTTAATGGGTAAGGAGAGAGAGCAGAGATAGATGTTAATCCACAGGAAAGCAGATTGCCCTGGTCAGCTGCTGGCAAGACCTTTGTATGTGAGTCATGTGCTTCCCTCTGTTTCCTGGGGTTCTAGGCATGACCCTTTTGGTACCTCACAGTCTGGGCCTGTACAACTGGGGCCTGTGCAGGTTGGTGCCTGAGCAGAAAATGTGTCAAATGGCCAGCAGGTGTCAACTTCAGTGCGTGAAAATTGAGGAGTCAGTCTGGCTTTCTCTTGAACCGCAGCTTTGCCACCTGCAAGTTGTGTTGCCTCAGTTTTCTCAAGTATAAAATGGAAATAAGAGGAGCACTCATTTCTTGGGTCTGTTCTGAGCTGAAAATGAGAAAACGCATATCAAATGCTTAGCATAATACCTTGAACTTGCTAGGGGTTCACAAGCTACAGAAGATATTATCATGTCAAGTGCCTATATGTAAAGGTCTTGTTAACAGGAACCATATGAAAAATGAACAGCTACTTTTCCATGGTTGTTGCCCCCAAATCTCTGGAAATGTACATGTCTCAGTGAAACAATCTCCAGAAGGAAAGGTGATGTATTCGTAGTTAGGTGAGGCAGTGTGGCCTTGGATCTAGAGTCAGAGGCACTGGCTGAGAGGCTAGCTCTGCCATTACTTGCTGTGGGACTTGGGACAGGACATCTAGTGTCTTTGAGCTTCCATTTCCCTGTCTTAAAACTCCCATTTCATGAGGATGCCCACCACACAGTTATGGGACTCAGCTTAATTGAGCGTGAATTCCATGTGTAATGCACAAAATGAGGTAAGATGCTAGTTCACCAGCTATCAAGAGGCCCTCATGGCTCTCCTCAAAAGAAAGGGTGTCTATACCACTCTTGCATCCTAACTGGCTCTTTGTCAACTGCCCTCACTCTTGCTTTGTTTTTTGGGGAAAAATTCTTTTAAAGAATGGCCTGTTTCCTCACCATCTGCTCAGTCTTTTAATGATATTGAATCTAATTTTGATGCTTAACCTTGTTTTGGAAAGTGATCTCTCCTTTCACCAATGAATTAGTAAAATGCAAATCACAAATCCAAAGCCCTGCCTATTTGAATTCTCTGTAGCATTTGACATGATTACCTGGCCCCCACCTTAATAATAACAACAGGCACCATTTCTTGAAAGGCTATTTCCTGCTCCACCGCGCTAGCCACCTGCCCCTGCATGGCAGGTATGAAGGCCTCATTTTATGAAGGAGGAAACTGAGGCACAGAGATGTTAATTAACTTGCTCAATGGGACATAACTGGCATATAAGTGTCAAAAAGAAAAAAAAAAGAGAGAGAGAGGTAGATTGAAACCCAGTTAATACTGATGCTTCTTCTTGGAGCTTTGTCCTTTTCTTAGCTTTGATTTGTAATCTTTCTGTATGAAAATACCCAAAGCACTGCTTACCTTTCTGATGGCATTTGTCTCCTCCTAGCCCCTGGAACCTGATATAGTACCTGGGTAATCTATAATCTCCTTGAGAACATCCTTTAGCATAATGACTTGTGGGAAAAATTACTTTTTAACAAAGGGAGCATTAGACGAAGAATCTTTCCTTGGGCTGATAAATCTGAAGAGTTAACACTAAGTTGGAATGTGAAAACATCAACATCTTCCTGGTTCATTTATAACCAATATAACACTGACCTTCTCAAGCTCAGAGTTCCCTTAGGGTTAATTGGTCAAGAGGTTTCTCCATACTCTTGCAAGGGTAGAGAAAGATAGCTAAAGACACCAAAAGTGCATACTTTGTTTAGAAGTTGCATTTGAGCGGCACCTGGGTGGCTCAGTCAGTTGAGCTTCTGACTTCAGCTCAGGTCATGATCTCACAGCTTGTGAGTTTGAGCCCCAAGTCAGGCTCTGTGTTGCCAGCACAGAGCCTGGAGCCTGCTTCAGATTCTGTGTGTGTGTCTCTCTCTCTGCCCCTCCCCTGCTCACTCTCTTTCTCTCAAAAATAAACATTAAAAAAAAAAGTTGCATTTGAAAATCTCATTGCTGTTCTGATTGATGACAAAAGATCCCAGTCAGGGGGAGCATAATGTGAGTCCAATCAACTCTAGGTAAGGTCATGCTCAGGAGAGGAATTTGAGCAAGTTTGTGTGATGCCCAGAAGGACCATAAACAAGAGACAATGAGTGTTGTTACATTTCCTGCTGACCTTTATTTAACAGCACTCTCTTATTAGGAAAGAGCTTACTTTAGCTTATTGTTAAAATTGCTGTTTGTTCACCTGGTTTGAAAAAGAAATGGGCAAGAGTAAGCCTGGAGGTAGGTTAAGAGTTTGCCAACTCCGTGTTGGGGCAGTGCCCTTTTGGGCTCTTTTTCCTTTAATATTGCAATTATATGAATATAATGAAAATATAATATGTATATAATATTATACAAATATACACATATATGTTGGGCAAAAGGGCTGATGTATTAAGTGGATGCAAAGCACAGGGTGGTACACAATGTTATTTTATTAAAAAAAATTTTAATGTTTATTTATTTTTGAGGGAGAGAGAGAAAGGGAGAGAGTGAGCAAGCAGGGGAGGAGCAGAGAAAGAGGGAGACACAGAATCCAAAACGGACTCCAGACTCTGAGCTGTCAGCACAGAGCCGGATGCAGGGCTTGAACTCATAAACCTTGAGATGGTGACCTGAACTGAAGTAGGACGTTTAATCACCTGAGCCACCTAAGTACACCTACAATGATATTTTAAAGGAAAGTGTACTAAAACATAGGAGGACTTCTAGATAGAATGAAATTTCCATTTTTGTAAGTGAAAATAATTGAATATAAGCAATTTCCTATGGCTCAGCTTTTTACAAGACACCTCAACTTACACTGACCCAAGTCCTATAATGTAAGTGACACTATCCCACTTAACAGAGATGAAGCTCAGAGAAGTTAAATGATTTTTCCCAAGGATGTGCACTAGATGGATCTTGAACTCAGGTCAACTTCCTTCCTATTCCAGAAGTGTGTCTTTTTATAAAATCTAATTCTTCTCTTCATGAAATTTGTAAGTAGAATTAAAAGAAAAATGATGTAAAACTGTGTAATGAGTAAGTAGCAAAATGTAAAACCTGCTGGAAGACCTCAAAGCCTGGAGAGGTCCTTTCTAGCTTGGAGGACAAGGAATGGAAAGAGAGAAAGGAAAATGGAAAGGGTTGAGAGAAAGGGTCATTGGGGAGTTGGTAGAAGTCTGACAGTTGGAAATGGAAGGGAAGAGAGACATTTCCTGGGTGTTCAAAGTGCAGTGGGCCAAGGGACAGAGGCATGAGGGTGTTATGATTGGTATGTTTGAGGGGTGGTAAATAGTACAATTCACTTCTATCACAGGGTGAGAGAGGGGAGGTAAAGATTAGGCTGGTGTTTTATGTGGACATCAAAAACTGGAAGACTGTGATGTCCTGTCCTGGGAGACTTGATTTGCTTGGTTGAGTGAGAGCCACTGAAGAGCTGTGATTAGGGAAGTTCCATGATCAAGGTCAGGCTTTGGAACTACTCATTAGGAAAGGCTATGAGGAAGAAAACAAGGTGGGAAGAGATTAGAGCATTTTTTTTCTTCCAAATTTATATATGATAGATCTATTTAGGGTGTTTGTTCAAGTTGCAGGCCTTACCCAGAAATATTCTGATTAAATACAGGTAACCACATGAATTGATATTTTTAAAAAGCTCCCCAGGTAATTCTTATGGAAGTGATTTAAGGACAGCACTTTGAAAAAAAAAAATCAGACTAAAGGCTAGGAGGTTAGTTAGCCAAACTATCATAATAACCAAGGTGTGAGAACAAAGGGGCTTTATTTGTATAGGGAGGAATAAAGATACACAAGAGAATTTTGAAGGAAGAATCAATAGGACTCAGGCCAATTGAGTCTATAGTTGGAGAAGGATTCAAAGAATAGTTGGCTTTAGAACCTGGACCATCAGTAGCACAATGAATAGAAATATGAGACAGAGTAGATTCAGTAGGTCTTACTGTGAGTTAAGCTCTGCCAAGTGAGTTTTGAAGTGTAGACAGCCATCACAGGGAAAGGTCTACCAGGCAACAGGCAATGTAGGACCTGGGTTGGGGAGCAGGGTCACAGCCAGAGAGATAGTTTGGGATGAAAGTAAAGACAGTATTTTCAATTACTGAAAAAGTATAACAAAAAATAAGAAAACGAAAAAGAGGATCCAGCAAAGAGGAAAGCTAGGAAAGAGCTATAAAGTGGGAGGGGACCTAGGAAGTGAAAACATAATTAAAATCAAGGAAAGAGGGGTGCCTGGGTGGCTTGGTCGGTTAAGCGTCATCAGCTCAGGTCATGATCTCACGGTCCGTGAGTTTGAGCCCCGCGTCGGGCTCTGTGCTGACAGCTCAGAGCCTGGAGCCTGTTTCAGATTCTGTGTCTCCCTCTCTCTCTGCCCCTCCCCTGTTCATGCTCTGTCTCTCTCTGTCTCAAAAATAAATAAACGTTAAAAAAAAATTTTAAAAATCAAGGAAAGAGGATTTTAAGAGAAAATTAATCTCTCTCTCCCTCCCTCCCTCATATCTCTATCTCTCTATCTCTATCTCTATCTCTATCTCTATCTCTATCTCTATATCTAAGGAGGGAGGGAGAGAGATTTTATATATATTATATATATATATTATATATATTATATATATTATATATATTATATTATATATATTATTTATATTATATATGTATTATATATTATATATGTATTATATTATATATATTATATATATTATATTATATATTATATATTATATATTATATATTATATATTATATATATTATATGTGTAATGTATATAAATATGTATTATATATAATATATATTATATATATGTAATGTATATAAATATATATGTAATATATATAAATATATAATATATATTAGAATAATATAGAATAATTGAGGGTCAGGAGGTCTGTGAAAAAGCCAAATTGGATGATAAAGGGTAAAGAGGGCAGTCACAGGAAAGCTGTGTGGTCAGTATTCATACACCAGTGCTTTAAAAAAAATGGGGAGCAAAGGAATGGAGGCAGTAAGTATAGACTATAATTTCAGGATGTTCTTTGATCCAAGAGAGTTCTAGTTATGTTCCAGGGTTCTATAACCTCCCCATCTATTGGGTTACTCAAACTAGGAATCTAAAATTGTCCTGGACACCTCCTCCTTTACTCCTTTACTCATATCATCTCAGATTTAACCCATCGCCAACTCTCTGATCTGACTTCTTGAATACGGATGAATCTTTCTGGCCACTTGTCTGTCATTTTGCTGCTACCTGGTCTAAACTACCCTCACCTGGATTATTACAATGGCCTTTAAATTAGCTTCTCTGTATCTACTTGGTCATCTCCATTTTGATCAGCACATTGCAGCAGATCAATGGCAGAGATAATGTTTGCAAAGCACAAATATCTTCTCAGCCTCCCACTTAATGCTTTGAGTGGCTTTCCATTGCTCTTAACATTAATGAGCAAACTTCTCCACGTGGCCTGTGAGGGCTTACCTAGCCAGACTTTTTTGCCTCTTCTGCCTCATCTTAACCACCTGCTGCTTGATCCCTGCCTCCAGCTACACTGGCCCTTCCTTGGAGCACAGTCCCCATTTACTCCCTGTAACAGGCTTCCTTTTTTGTTTCATTCATTAATTTTTAAAAATTCAGTGCCTTTCACTGGAGCATAAGCTCCATTAGGGCAGGAAATTCCCTCCCTCTCCTGCACACAGGTGTGGCACCTGATAAATGTTGACTAAGTGAAAGGGTCGTGCTTCTGCCTTGCACATTCTTTGCTCTGCTTAGAAAGCTTTTGCTCTAATCCCTGCTGTTTTCACACTTGATTTTTCTTGTTTTCACTCTCTTGCTTCCTCATTTAGCATCTTAGTCCTTTCTTCTTCAGAGAAGCTTTCCCTGACATTCTTGACTACATTAATCTCTCTAATTAAACAATCTCTTAGCACTTACTACATTTGTAATTTTACATTTATTTGAGTGACTATTAGAAAAATATCTTTCTCATTCAGGACTGTAACCTCCATGGTTGGGGATGGGGTCATTTCTGATTTGGCTCAACATTGTAACCCCAATACCCATCGTAGTGCCTAGTCCATAGTGAATATTGAGTAAATATTTGTTGAATAAATGAATGAGTTGTTGAGTCAATGCTGACATGAAATGAGGACTGATCAATTAAAGGCTAGCAGAATGGATAGTAGATATATATTTTTAAATGTGGACGCCTGAGTATGTTGGTCTAGGGTAAGAATCTTCTTCTACTCAATAAACTAAACACCATATGATATCAAAATTACATGCAAGGCAACTTTTCGTAAAGGCATATAAAACAGAGCGTATCTCCTCTTTTTTTATACCATGTTTTCCTCAGTTTCTGTTCAGCAGACACCAGATCCACTTGTCAGGGGAGAAATAGGCCGAGAAGATTGAGAAGCAGGTTGTAATAGGTATTCTTTGGCCAGTTTTCTTTGTACCAAGGCTATTGTTATCTTTTATATACCCAAAGAGATTTTTTTCAAATTTGGTAACCTATTATCCAAGCCTTCCTTCTCCTTTGGATATGAACATTCTCTCTCTCTCAACATTTTTTTTTTATTCATTCCAACAGAGAATCGAGTCCTGTACTGTTCTATTTTTATGTTTTTAAAGCAAATAGTTACCTTGAGTTGTCTACACAGAAGCCCCACATGACTGTTGCCAAGCACCACACAGGATCAAATAGAACCACTAGGAAGTGAGGTTAAAGCAGTCATTGGTTATCCCCACAGAGAGGAAGAAACTGGATCAATCCTGGTAGAGTTTTGGCTCTAAAGTTAGGTATTATTTTCTTCCGGATATCAGGTTGTTGTTTTTCTCCCTGAATTTCTTCATTTGGAATATACCAGGAAATGAAAAAACAAATCCAGAGACAATCAGTGGCTCCAGATTTACTACAGAATACAATCCCTCTGAGGAAACTGCAGTTCAGTTTGATGAAGCTACAAATACTTCATATGGTCAGAAATTTTCAAATGCTTGTACAAAGCCAAACTCAAGACATTCAAGAATTATCTCACGGGCAGTATTTACCATGAGCTTCTTCTCTCTACCTCATAAAGTACTGGGTGCTGTGTAGCCAGAATGACCCTCTGCATCTTTGTGAAGCAACAAAGATTCTAGATTTGCATTTGAATGACCTTTGTTGTTTTTTTTTAACTTCCTGAGAATTTCACTTTGAAAGATATTTTACTTTTGTGGATAACAGTGATGGAGTCTAATGCTTGACCTTTATTAGCTTTCCAGTGAAAAAATTAATAATTAAAAAAAAGACGTAAAAAGTCTAGCCAAACTCACTATTTATAATGTCCTGAACTATGTCACATGTACACTGGAATTTCCCCAGACACATGTAGTATAGTCAGGGCTTTATTTTGACAAAATTCCAAATTGAATCCTCCTTTGGTAGGATCCTACGTGGATTGGTTTTATAAATTATTTCCAATGACAGATGTCTGTGAATAATAGGATTCTATGGATAAACAGGCAACATCAGAACTCACAAGCCCCCTTTTCCTTGCTCTTCCAGAAGAGCCCTGTCTGCACCACAGTGTACAAAGGGGATTCAGTGCAATTAAGATTTGTGTGGTTTCTAGAACTCTACATCTCCAGTCATGCAGCCTGGTAAATAATGATAAGACATTTACCTGATTTCTCTAGTGCAGCTTTACCTCAGGGAATAGGGTGAAGAGGAGAGCATATATCAATCAAAAAGTTATTAAAAAAATCTTATATATTTCATACAGTTCTATTCACCTAAGAATTATAAAAATGTAGTACCTGCTCTCAAGGAGTTTGTAGCCTAATTATCTGGGCTAAAAATTATACTTTAAAAATTAGTTCCATATTTTACTACTTGCCTAAATGTCCTGATTTACTCATTGAGTGGATTTGTTGAAAACTGAAAATGAACTTCCATATCCAGAATATTCTGGAGTTTTAATTTCACACTCAGGAAAACACCAAAGTGACAAGGAACCTGCATGTGGGATTCATTTGACATTTTCCCTATTTAGTACAAATTCTGGCAAATGTAAACCAAAGCCCTGCTGTCTGGTCACATAAGCATCTTCTCTTTCTTTCCTAGGAAGTCAGCACGCTTGACATTTTGACAGCTGATTTATTTTTTTCCCTCCCCCTGAGCTGAAATTCTCACCCAGGCTCATCTGTCACCCTGGCTTTGAGGAGGAGAGGGTTTAGGTGTTTGCTGTCTGAGGTTGTCAGACTTGAAGTTGGCTTCAAATGAAAGGCTCCACCATACTCTTTAGAAAGATAGGGTAGTGGCTGTGGGCAGACAGAAGAGAGGAGGAGGGATGGGGAAACAGTCAAAGAAACATCTGATATAAGCTGGAGAATATGAAGAGAAGAGTTGAGAGGGCAAGTGAATGAGAAGTTAGCAAGCACAGGTGGGTCCAGGGCTGTCTTATTATAAAATAGTTCCATGCAGCCCTCTTTCTGAGGTGCATTGTTTATTTGTTCCTTTGGTCATTAACCCATCTTAGGTCAAACTGGACGCTATAGACATCATTCATTCATTCATTCATTCAAGAATTATTTACAGGGCAGGGCACCTGGGTGGCTCAGTTGGTTGAGTGTCCAACTCTTGGTTTCAGCTCAGGTCATGATCTGGCTTTGTGGGTTCAAGCCCCACATTGGGATCTGCACTGGCAGTGGCAGTGTGGAGCCTGCTTGGGATTCTCTCTCCCTCTCTCTCTGCCCTTCCCCCACTTGTGCTGTCTCTGTCTCTCTTAAAATGAATAAATACATAAATAAACTTAAAAAAAATTACTTATAGAGCATTAATTACTGCCAAGAACTCTACCAGGCCCTGGAAATAGTGCAGTGACTATAGCCCAGTCCTTAACCTCTAGGGACTTACAATCTAATTGGAGAAGAGGGGGGCAGATTAGTGAACCAAAGATCACAGCACAGTGTGCTAAGGGTTGTGGCAGAACCATACACAGAGTATTCTTGGAGCAAAAGGGAACAATATCCTGTGAAGAGTTAAAACAAAAAATCAAAGCTTGAAAATCTGTGACATTTTTTTGACAACGGCACATCTACACTGTTGGAGAGAGAGAGTACTGTTGGGACTAGTCACATTTAAAGAGGTGAATTTGAGAAATGACAAAATATTAAAGGAAACACAAATACACAAATCTGATCATTAGTGTTACAAACCAACCTTCAAGAATCTGAAATTGGGGAAGTTGTTTCCTGTCGGATGAAGTTCAAAACTGATTAAAGAAAAATTTAGCCTATGTAGTAGATTGGTATTCAAGACTTTCTTCCAATAGTTTAATAGGAGGTGCTAATTTTTATTAAGCAATTAAAAAAATCGAATTCCTTTGCATTAAGAAATTAGTAATGTTAAATCTAGAATAATTGATGATGCTAATTGCCAATTTCATGCATGTCCTGCACTGAAGTCCTATTATACAATGTTGTGTTTATCAGGTTAGTTTAGCAATAATAAAGCCCATGTAGTCACAGACAGAGTGGAGAAGGGAGATATTGAAAATGGAGCCTGACAAAGCTGAGGGAAGGCACTTGGATAAAGTTCTTTTAACATGAATCTGTAAAATTGGGTTTGGTATCTCAGAAAAGCAGATATTTTCTTGATTTGTCCAGAATTTCCTCTTTAATTTTGGGTCTAATCAGAAATGAGCAAATGTCAAACATTTCAGGAAATTCTGCTTCTGGTGCTGGCCAGATGCTCAAACACCCTGAGCTTTTACATGATGCCTTAGTGCTTAAGTGTCTCTCAAATGATAGCTACTGGATGACTTCGGAGGCATTGCAATTCCAAGAAATACGACTTAAAGGAGATACTTCAGACCAAATCTCTCAGGGTCAGGGTCATTGTGTGTGTGTGTGTGTGTGTGTGTGTGTGTGTGTGTGTGTGTGTATACACACACATATAATGTTTAAAGTTTCATCTAAGATAATAGTTGAAGTGAATATAGGTAATCTGTGTATCTCATATAATCCTCACAACCCCAGGAATGACATGTTATTTCAACCTATGTTTCTGCTGCAGAAAAGGAGACTCAGCAAGGTTTTGACAACTGGCAGTGGGCAGAAGTGGGATTCAAACCTAGGTATTCAGGACAGTGAAGCTGGTGTTCCAACACTCCATTATGCAGCATGTCTAAAGATTAAGGTTTTCTTAATGAGCACATTAGGGTTCATTTAACTTGTTTCTCAGGAGTTTAAGTCTACTTTTTATTTAGGGAAGGAATACATGAAGCCACTCACATTGTTCACAGAAGAAAGAAAATAAGCTTTTCTTCAGGTTCTACCTTTAAAAAAACTCCTCTAATCACTGGCAGTCTTTGGGCACTAAATACATTAAAGAAGGTTAATCTGACATTCTGTTTATGAAGAGTCTCTGTGGCTAAAGGAAGAGTAAATTTTCATAGCTTACTAGTTCTTTGACCTTGAGCCATTTGACTAACTTTACAGCTTAGTTTTGCTGTCTGTTCAATGGAAAGTATAATATGTACTATTAAAGCATACTGTGAAGATAAAATGACAACAGCAATGAGAACGCTATTGCTTTTTAAGCGTCTCCTCTGTGCCAGAGTACTCTCATGAGGTACTGACTTACATGGTCACGTTTAATCTCTAACCCATAGAGGTACCAGTGATGTAACTGAGGCTCAGTACAATTTTTAAAAACTGCCTGTAGTCACATAGCTATGAAGTGGAGGAGGTTAGATCCAGATCAAGCCTATCTGTTCCTACAGCCTATGCTTGTCTTAGATGCTGTGCCCTTTTCACATTACTCTACCTCTATAGACTACAGAACATTCTAGAAATATTGGGCATTATTATTTCCACCCAATTTGGACAATAACATTATTTCATTATACTTTAATTATTTGAAGACATGTACTTTATGAATACTAGGGAATTCACTGTTAATGAGACCATGAGGTTGACCATGCTGTTTTGAGAGCAATAAATGAATGTAAGTTACTAGTACCAGCATTAGTTATTGTTAGTTGATTCCTGGTGCCAAATAAACTACTGGGGCTTGTATGCTCAGAAAGGGGTATTGAGCCCACCTGTATCTTCTAACCTGGTTTTTTCATCTTCTCTCTTATCACCAACAGAGGGCAGAGAAAATATAGATAATGTTTATGTCCATAGTTAAAATCTTTTTTTTTTTTAACACTTATTTATTATTGAGAGACAGAGAGAGACAGAGCATGAGCAGAGGAGGGGCTGAGAGGTGGGGAGACACAGAATCCGAAGCAGGCTCCAGGCTCTGAGCTCTGAGCTGTCAGCACAGAGCCCGACACGGGGCTCGAACTCTCGGACCATAAGATCATGACCTGAGCTGAAGTCAGATGCTTAATCGACTGAGCTACCCAGGCACCCCTGTTTATGTCCATAGTTATAGGTACAGATCTGTGAAGATGTCTTTTCGAAAAAGAAGTCATCTTCAGATAAGATCAAATTCAGGCAAATTGAATTTTTATTTGCTTTGACATAGATTGGAATCAGTGATATTTTTTTCCCTCCTGTGTAGAGAGGAGAAAGAAAAGCATCTTGATAAATCTCCTTGACTTTCCTCAAGGTGTTCAGTATCTTTCTCTTTGGAAAAAGCAACAGGGTGTTATGACACAGCTTTGACCCTGAGGTTGAAAAGCTTATGCCTGGGGCCTAATGCTACTGATAGATTTTGATGGGGACAAACATTCAGTTCCTGTATTCAGCAGCTTGTTCATTCATATGACAATCGATACTATAGATACATCCAGGAACACAACAAAGTCACTGTTCTAGAGTTTACATTCTAGCAGGAGAGAGACGGACAATAAAAACTCAACATACAATATGTTGGGGGATAATCTGGTATGCTGCAGAGAAAAACCTGGGACTTGGAATAGGAAGCTTGTGAGAGGGTATGATTTAAAAGACCTACAGGAAAGTCTTCTCTGATAAAGAGACATTTGGCAGAAACCTGAAGAAAGTGAGGGTCTGAGTCATGTGGCTGTGTAGGGAAAAAGTTTTCCAGGCAGTGGGCATGGGCTCTGAGGTTTGAGAGGACGTGGCAGGTTTGAGGAAAAGTCAGGAGGCCAGTGTGGCTAAAGAGTGCTGAAGGGAGGATGGAAGCAGAGGAAGTGAGGGAAGAACCCAGGGCTGATCACACGTAGCTTGTGGACCACTGTAAGGATCTGGCTTTTATCTGTGGTCAGATGGGAAGATGTTGGACACTTTCAAGCAGAAGATACTATGGTTTAAGTTCAATGTTGAAACAAACCGGGTCTTGGATACAAAATGGAATGTGTGGATGGGAGCAGGGGAGACAGAAGCAAAAGGTCAAGAATGGTGAACATAGTGCAGTAATCTGAGAGTTGGTGGTAACCTGCCCAGAGTGGTGGCAGTGGGGATAATAATTACATTCCAGGTACAGTTTGAAAGTAGAAGCAATGCGATTTTCTGCTACGTGTGAAGGGAAGATTCGAAGAGGATTCCAAAATGTTTCTTCTGAGCAAGTGGCAAAATGGAGTTTCTATTTACATACATGGGAAAAATATGGGAGGATGGCATTTTGTATGGAAATTCAGAATTTGATTTTGAACAGGTTGAGTGTGAGGTGCCTATAAGACATGTATGTGGAAGTGTTATATAGATAGTTGAATATGTAAGTCCAGGTTAGGGATCAGAATCTGTGACGTGTCTGTGTATGGATAGTTTCTAAGGTCCTGAAATGAGGTTGGACTCATTTAGGGAGTAAGTAGAGATAAAGAAGAGATGTATAGTTGAGCCATGGAGCGCTCCAATCTTTAAAGATTTAGAAGATAATTAGGAGCCAGCAAAAGAGATTGGAAAATTCTCTGCCTGTAAAGTAGGGAAAATCAAACACAAACACACACACACACACACACACACACACACACACACACACACACACATACACACATTCTTCTTCTGGTAAATCTGAGCTAACAAGTCAGTCTACTGG
The DNA here is from genome assembly GCF_024362965.1 of Panthera pardus. Classification (NCBI taxonomy): domain Eukaryota; kingdom Metazoa; phylum Chordata; class Mammalia; order Carnivora; family Felidae; genus Panthera; species Panthera pardus. The sequence goes on from NW_026526721.1 coordinate 87,361,709, forward strand.
GAAGGATAATGCTGAGTTTTTCATGACATGCCAAGAAACCGAAGGAGAAAAGGGCTCTGATAGGGGAATAGCACTTCTCTTCAGTTTTGGTTGGACTGACAAATGATTTTAGAATTTGGGGTGAAGATAAGGTAGATGACATGAAGTATGATAATGGGGAAAATGAGCAACATGGTTATAAAAGGAGATAAAGAAACCTGTATGATGTAAGTCTCCTTGTGACTATGAATATACCTGCTTTTTGAAAAAAATTAGGAACTCTAAACGAATGAATAAAGAGAATAGAATGCACCAATAATACACACCAAGATAACTTCTAACATTTTGGTATACTTTTTTCTAGTTTTTTCATACACACACACATATATATATAAATTAGGATTATATTGTAGATACATTATTATAGTCTGTCTTTGAATTGGATATAATAGTAAAACTATTCTTGGAAGGTTCACTTGTCATTCTGTTTTGGTGAGAGGAGAGAGACGATCAAAGAGAAGACGGTGCTAGGTTGAGAAATGTGTGGTCCAATATCAACCAATGAAGTCAAATGATGGCTGTATGTGTATACGAGAGAGACACACAGTAAGGGCGATTGTGGACTTGGTGAGTTGTGTCTTGGTGACTGATACATTGGTTGTGCTATGCATGGGGGCTGAGAAGACAAGGCTGACTAAAGCTTTGCCTATTTTTTATGTCAGGGTGGATTTCGGACTTGTTTTCCTGGACAGCTGGAGAATTGGTGGTTTTTTTCATTGCTAGATGTAGCAGAAACTGAAAGGGGAAAATATGTATAAATGCTTTGGCTGATATCTATCGATGTAAAGAGGTAATGAAATGAATTTGTGACACAAAGTAGGTTGTTTTGACTAAATTACTTGGTTTGCCTTTCCCCACAGCTTACAAAGAAAATAAATTCCATATCTCCACTATATTTTTGAAGTTCTAGATACATATACCATCAAGATTTAATATAGGAACTTTTCCCATATATCTGTGAACATTTTGAAAGGATATTTTAATCAGTGAAGTGTTATGAACATGATGATAGCAAAATGATTTCTCTTATTGACAAGTTTTATGGCACGGATTACCTCTAAAATAAATACTTGATGAAATTAGATTCAGAAGATATTGGTTAAGACAAGAGCCAGTGAAAATCTCTTTCAAATAAATAATGAAAACAATAGAAATAATGTTCAGTTGTAAACTTCTGACAGCAGTATGTAAAATGTGTGTGTGTGTGTGTGTGTGTGTGTGTGTGTGTATGTGTTTTTCTGTTTGTGTATTGCGAGCTCTCTTTTCATGTATGGGTTCTTGACTGGGGAGCACAATTGGCTAGAGAATGGGACTTTACAAGGTCAAGGTCACACATTCCACTGGCCACATAGAGGCAGAAAACTATGTCACAATCATCAACTGCATCAGAAATTCTATATAGTCATTTCATGGACTGATGCTCTTGGTCACATAACTAGACAAGAGAGTTTGGCTGGTTCAATCATATTCATCAGGAAAAAGAGACACACAACTTCAAGCTATATGCTTTAGGCTATAGTGTATTGTCATACACTATAGGGCAATGATTTCAACTTTGTGAATGGCAGTATATACACAGAAGCTCCCAAATGTACAAACTCAATTGCATTAGAAAAGAGAAAAGCCCTACTTAGTCTTAACTCCAATATTTAGCTGAAAACAAGCATACTATAATTGTCTTTCACTTTTTTCCTAGTTAATACTGCATCAATAGCAAAGTTTTAGAAGAATATCACATTCTTTTATGAATGTACTATTCTATGTATCTCTGTTATTCATTATAATCAAATCAATACATCAGAACACAGGCTTTTTCAAGATCTAAAGCAGCATCTTTACATTTCGGAGTTTGTGAAGTCCATCAGGGAAATAATGCCAAGAGCACTGAGAAATTCACTCACTACGTTTCTGCCACTTCACGTTGAGGGTCATATGCAATGACAAATACTGAAACTTGCACCAGAGATCAAGTTGGTGAAACATTATCTTCTGACCATTATATTTTTGCTTTAAAAATCTCAACCTATGATTTCCTGACAAGTCCTTTTCTGATCGAGCTATCTATACCAGTCCTATAATAAAGTACAAAGCAGTGTAAGTTCCTCTGCAAATCCACTCGTTATCTGCTGGACTTTGGAACCCAACTGCCCTCTCATCTTTCAAGGAGAATTATGCTTTTATGCTATTCATTAAAAGAAGAAGAAGAAGAAAGGAACAAGGTAAAACGCCAAGTCCATAACCTCTAACGAATCACTATTTCCATCTGCAGCCCGGCAGTAGTCTAAAAGCAGGAGCAGGAACAGAGAGAAAAGCCCCTTCTTTTAATCTAAAACTCTTGCTCTGCTTTAGCAAAAACCATTAACACAAACAGTGTGGATCAGCCTTTCCCTATGCAAAATGGACGAAGGTACCCAATTTTCTTTTATAATAAATCCGAAGTAGTTCTTTATCAGGGAAATCCGTTGTAATCTTTCAATTTCCCCTTTTAAAAATTAGACTCTGGCCATCAAAGCATGTTGGCCATGGGAATAAAATATTTATCTAACAGGTTTCCAGTCTTGACCACTTCCTATTCTTTATTTTTCTTAGACCTTGATGCCTCCCACCTACCAAAGTCTTCACTCAACCCTACCAACAGCCCAGCTGGCACCACAGATAAGAAACAAACTGTTTTTTCCGTGACCTCTAAGCATTCTACTCCAAGGGAAAAGCAACGTGGAATGCACACTCAGCAGGCTACGAGCCTGGAGCCAGTTTGTCCTCGAGGCATTTCTGCCATAAAATATAATACTATCCCCTGTGTTTTGCTCTAAGCCCATCCGTTCCCCACTCCCCTCTCTCCCCTTCCTGCTCTCACTCCGCACCTGGCTGCAATTCACGACCCGCACCGCACATTGCAAACAAAAGCCCAAAACAGCAACAGATTCCTTTGTTTTACATGCAAATCCTACCTCCGGTAGTTGTCACATCTTCCTCAAAAGCCACGCTTAATTTTTAATGACAGCGATCCAGTGCAGTCCTCCAAATAGCCACGGGTAATCATCATTGCCTCTCGTGCCTAAAGCTTTTCTGGACCATTAATGTCACAACCCTTGCTAACTCATAGCTTTAATACTCTCTGCTCAAAATGTCTGAAAGAGTTTGGGAGGACAATAGTGACAGGCACGCTAGACAGCCATGCTTGAAATTAGTTATCAGAAGCTCCGTTAAAGCTGCTTCATACTGTTTTTAAAGCGTGCAGGAGGTAGGATTTATTAGCCTATGATAGGCATGCTGTTTCTGTTTTTATTAAATACTGTAATAGGCTGTCTGTTAGCAATGCTGTGATAGGTCCAACATCACTTCCCACTGCTTTCGAATTCTCATATTAAAAAGGGAGAGAGGACTCAGACTTCCTTGGGAGACCGAGAGGGACACCACCCTGCCTACTGGATCAGATTTCCAGATCCTCTATAACCGCAGGAGGAAGAATTCCTTGTGCAAATGGTATTTTTACATGGAAGGTGAAGTTGGGATAAAAACACTCTAGGATTCCCCAAACAATTCTCTCACTCCCAGCAAGGGACTCCTGCTCTTCCCAGTTACAAAAATAAATGTTCTCTGGAGTCAGATAAAAGAATCAGTCCCCGTGGGAAATGCTCTCATTATTACTGAGGTAGGAGTCAGGGTATGCATATATGCAAAATCTCAAGTGATGTATCAAATGGACTGAATGGATCAATGAGCACATTCATTATTTCATGCGGATTTGCAGAGCTTTGTGTTACAGTTTGAAGCAATCACATGTGTGCACTCCTGTCAAAGTGCAAAGAACGAAAGGTGGGTGGAGGGGAGGGGGGGATCCACATTGGGCAGTCATGATCGTGGAAGATGGAAGGAGGATTTCCTACCATTGGTCAGAGATGAGACTGGAAATGCTACTCGGAAAAGTTGCTAAGTACTTTTCCAAATAAGGAAACAGAAAAAAGTTCTTGGTAGTTCACAACAACACAGGGAATGTGTTATGCTTCAACTACCCAGATTTTGTCCTTTTTTTATAGTGTTCTTTCTCCCCTCCTGCTATCCCAGGAGCAATAGTTATGTAGTAGTTGCTATGGAAACCGAGTGGTCGCTCCAGCAGAGGGGCTGAGGAAGGGCGGCAGATGGAATACGCACCGACGGAAAATGTACTATGTTGGTCTATAGAATTGAAAATAAGGAGTGATTAATGAACACACAAAACTACTACCAAACAAAATCACAAAGGGAGTGATTGTAAATCACCATTATTTAATTACTTGTCGTTCTGTTATCTGGAAATGCTATTATGATCACAGCTTCCATTATTTGATTATATGTAAGAACCGAATACCTGAATTCTTAGATGCCTGATAAAAAAAAAAAAAGATACTTTTTTGTTTTTTCTGCCTTTTTTTTTTTTTTTTTTTTCAAATTCCTGGTTGTCAGTTTGAATATGCCTTGATTGTATGTGAATTTTAGTTATTACTTGACTGGTCACAATTTCTTCTCAGGAATAAAGTGTGATTTAGTGGGAAAATCTCCTTGTATCACAAACCATAGCCATGTTTCATTTTGAATGAGCATCCTTGTAGTGGTTTCTCTGAGGCAAAACCAAAATCTAAGTTGAATTTCAGTAAATAACTGTTTCCATAATGTTGGGGGGGCAGAGAAGATTTTATTTTTTCATTTTCACATTTGCAGTTCTTCAAATAGAGAAAAATATATATATATTTTTTGTATTCCATGTCCAACATCTTTCACCAGCCTCGTGATCATGCACAAGAAACTATATCTTACCAGAGTAATTAAAATTTCACAGTTGTAAGGAGTCTGGTAATACAAAATTATCATCTAGAGTGCCTCAGCTTCATAGTTTGTAATTGGAGTAACTGACACCTTTGAAGGGAGAGCTCAAAAATTCCAAAATAAAATTGTTGGGAGGCAATTCTTCAGGATTTTATGAAAATCCCATTTTTATATAGGCAAGCATATCATACAAAAATTTGCAATGGAAGAAGGATTATATCAGGGAGAAAGGATTTATGATATACTCTTTAAAAATGATGAGAGAGTAATATTATAAATTGAATATCCCAAATATCTTTTTCAAATGTAGGAAAGTATTTAATGACTGTATATGACAATCTAAACACCATTAACCACACCATGTATGATTTGCAGCGGTGGGAAGAGAGTCACAAAACTCCCTCCGTTGGATATTTCCCTCCAAATCCTACGTGTGGTTAATTCAGGAAATAGCTGATACTCCTACATGAGACAAATAGACAAGATTTGGTTCCTGGGATGAAAGGAGAGGACGGGTCTGGGGCAGAGATAGTTTGTGGTGCTTTGGGGAGACTCTGTCCCTGTCAGAGCAAAGGTCACGTGATCTCTCTGAAGATGAGGGGGGTTGCTGAAAGGACTCCTCAGATGGGTGTGGGTGGGGTGGAAGGCAGTTCGGTGGAGGTAATGGATGAGGAGCAGGGAATGTGGAAAGGGAGCTGAATGGAGGGAAAGAAGAGGGAGAGTGATCTATGAGGGAGGGAGGGAGGAAGGAAGGAATTTCTTGAGAGGTGGCATAGTGTCAGAAGAGGACCCAGGCTTTGAAATAAGGAGCCCTGATTTTTGACCCTCGGTTCTGTTAGCCTGGTTGGGGTCTTGTGTAAAATGGGATGCTAACATGTCTGTTGTAAGACTGAAGTGACAATGGCATGGGACGTGACAAGGGAGGAGTGAAGCTCTTTGTAAACTGAATGCTAAAATAAGTGCCAGTTATACATGAGCAGGAAGAAAGAGGGCGGCCAGGAAGGAGGGGGTACAGTGGGACAGAAGAGGAGTAAAGGAAGGGCAGGAAGAGAAGGAGGTGGGGCTGGGGAAGACAGAGGGGTAAGTGGAAGAGACTTTCTCCTGTTGAATCACGTAAGACAGAATTTCTTTCTTTCTGCTTGTTTTCTGGATCCCACTCCAATAACTGTTGCTTTATCGTTCTCGCCCTTTAATGAAGTTTCAGATAATAAAGTGTTCGGAGCTCCCACCTTTTTCAACAAGAGAAAAACTTACGCTGAATTTGTTGAAAAGCATGTACTACCATTTCAGAAACAGCTGATCTGAGGATTGAATTTAGTAATTCTTAGCATTGCTGTTTTGGATGGTTCCCTGGAGAATGAAGTTTGGGGCAGCAGAAGGCAGGAACTGAAGTGATATTTCAGAGCTATATTGCCAAACACATTCAGCAAGAGTACCTTGCGCATCTGTAACTTGATAACATTTTCAACAGCATCTGCTTTCTGAATGCACATTAAAAAAAAAAACTCGTTCTGGAAAGAATTTGTGTATGTTAACAAATATTAGGTTGAGAACCGGAGCCTGGGTGAGAGTGATGTGATCACATATGCAGAGAATTTGCAGTTTACATGCACAGCCTGTAAGTTAAACAGTTTAATGAATGGAACGATGAATGCATAATTTCATTATGAGTCATCACTATTAAAATAAAAAAAATTGATAGATACATAACCAGAAAGTGTAGCTATCTGTTGCAGATACAAGTGCTAATTATATTTCGGAGTATATAATTTATGCTCTGAATAATAGAGTAACTGCTTTTCCTCTGTTGTGACTATTTTTTCTAGGAACAACAGGAAAGTTACTTTAGAAACCACTTCCTTCCTGTTATATTCCTGTGAATGCTGAAGCTGACTCACTCTGAAGTCCAAGTTTAGATCCATGCAAGAGGCATTCTCCAGTATAAATGTGAAATTTTAGCCCTAGAAAAAAATTAAAACAGTGGAAGACAATGTGACATTTAAAGCAGTGTCTGATTTCCAGGACACAATGAGGTGCCTTTCATTGGTCTACATCACTTTTCATAAAGATTTTCCTTCTGATTAGAGGTTAAAAAAATTTAGTAGTAAAATGATAGTTTTGAAAACTTCACATTTATATATATTCCCATACATCATATTCGATTGTCAGAACAAAGTTTTCAGGAGGCAGGACCAATTTTAATAGTCCCATTTCCTTTTGGAGGGCCTGAGGGTGAGGGAAGTGAAATGTTTTTCCAAGATCACATAACCTGTACATACGTCTTCTCACTCATAATCCAGTGTAATTTTTACTACACGAAAATTTATACCTAGTTCCTGATATTTCTCCTAGAAATATTCAGAAATATGAGCACTAGGAGAATTTTTTTAACTATTAAAATCCTAAGAGTTTCCTGCTGTATTTTTTTTTCTTTTCATCTGGCATATGTTCATGCCTGGATTTTTGCTTTTGTTTTCACAGCTCTTTACATTTTTAAGATACAGTGGGTAAACCTTTTTAAAAGGTAAACTATAGATTGTCACAATTCTGCTAATTACGGAATTGACACTGAATATAATTTCATGTTCTTGGCAGCAGCTGAACAGGACTCTTTGATCTATGGGCCTGGAAGCCCAAACCCACCTAGTAAGGCAATGAGTTGGATCATCTTCTTGATTCTTTGATTGCGTTTCTGTCTGCTTAAACATTAGGGAAGGTCTTGCAGAAACTCCTTCCCCTTCCTGTCAGCAGTTAGAACTTTCTGCAGGCTCTAGTGAATTACCATTCTGTATGCTTACAGTTGAAACGGGAAAAGGAGGTAGATAATTATATAATATACACGTCAATTAATTTATCTGAATTTCCAAAAGAGTAGAAAACTCCTGTCTAGCATGCCCCCTCCCACCAGCAAGCACAGATAGAGATGCCGGAGCCTTGCTTGGATGCCCATGAAAGACCACTGGCAGCAGATAGTTTAACCCAACTTTTTGAAGCTATCATTCTTTGGCTGAGCCATTGCATTTGGCAGACAGTTTATTGGGGCTGCGTCTCCATCCTTCTGAAACCTGTCAGAGTAGTGGACATAAATCAGCTTAAAAATAAAACATAAAATAGAACATTGACAATTGTTGGAGTTTTATTTCATTTGGATTCTCCAACTTCCCAGGGCCTAGCTGCAGTCTTCCTGCTTACCAGAAACATGTACTATATGGCATTGTAGCACTCAGGGCATGGTGGATCTATGTGCAGTCAACGAGAAGCTGATTGCTAGTCGCTGTGATGATGATGATGATGATGATGACGACGACGATGACTTATGTGCTACAGTAATATGTACTCTCTACGTAATATAGCATTAGATAAAATACCTGCTGCTTTCAGTGTAAGTTAATTAAAGGACCTCTGTCTTTGGGGTGCTTGGGTGGCTCAATTGGTTAAGTGTCTGACTGACTCTTGACTTCAGCTCAGGTTATGATCTCACAATTTGTGAGTTTGAGTCCCACGTCAGGCTCTGTATGAGATTCTCTCGCTCACCCTCTCTCTCTGTTCCTCCCCCACTTGTGGTTGCTCGCTTGGTCTCTCTCTCTCTCTCTCTCAAAGTAAATAAACATTTAAAAAAGACCTCTTCCTTAAAAACAAAACAAAACAAAAAAAATCCTTTATATGAAGAAGACTCTGAGATTAGGTACAAAGGACAAAGATTTACATGTATGTTGGTGTTTATATTCATTTGTATATTTTAATTCACTTTATGTTGCTAGATTCTTAAGGTGGGGGAAGAAACCCTTGACAAAAAAAAAAATGCTTGCTTTTTTGCTAGTGTGTAAACATGGATTGTAAAAGGTCCTGCAGTACAGAACTATAGGAAAATCCTAATAAATCTATTATGCTTTGTTGACTGGAGAATTTCTAAGTGTTTACTCCATGCTAGACATCTAGGAAAGTTTTAACTATTTCAGTATTTCATAATTTACTTAGACAAAGAATGAGCAAAATGGATGTCAACAAATACATTTGTATACTGAAATGTATTTGTGAGGTTACTTTTAGCAAGGGTATCTTTTTTTTTTCAACGTTTTTTTATTCATTTTTGGGACAGAGAGAGACAGAGCATGAACGGGGGAGGGGCAGAGAGAGAGGGAGACACAGAATCGGAAACAGGCTCCAGGCTCCGAGCCATCAGCCCAGAGCCTGACGCGGGGCTGGAACTCACGGACCGCGAGATCGTGACCTGGCTGAAGTCAGACGCTTAACCGACTGCGCCACCCAGGCGCCCCAGCAAGGGTATCTTATCAAGGTTGGATATGATAGTGGTTTCACTGCATGTTGCGTTTTTTCTCCTTATATACAAAATACAGTTTTAACTCTGATTTAAAAAGTGACATATGCTCATTTGCTCCTGGTTGCAAATTACGCATATAGAAAATATAAATCAAATTCTCCTGTGATCCTATAATCCACAGAAAATTTCTATTATTTTTTCTAACTTAAATCCAAGTTAGTTAACATAGTGTAATAATGATTTTAAGAATAGAACTTAGTGAGTCATCACTTACATCTAATACCCAGTGCTCATCCCAACAAGTGCCTTCCTTAATGCCCATCACTCATTTAGTCCATCCACCCACTGAACACCCTGCCAATTTCCATTATTAGTTAAAAACTAAGATTATATTACATATGTACTTTTATGTTAATTTTCTCTTTAACATTATAACATTTTCCATGTTACTGTGAAATCTTCAAATCTTTTTTAATGGATGCATATATTTTGTCATGTGGATCTTCCCTTATTTAAAAAAAAAGCCTGTCATTGAACACACAGATTATTTGGAGTATTTTTCTTTAGCATAACGCTTTACTGAAGGCCTTTTCACATAAATTTTGCTGTAACATCTCTGGTTATATGTATTTAGGATAGATTTCCATATTTGTATCATTAGTCTGAAATATGTGAACATTTAAAATGCTCTTGGTGTGCATTGCTAAGCTGTTCTCTTAAAAGGTTGTACCGTTTTCATGGTTCTACCACGTCATACCCTCCCCATGGCAGGGTAGTCCTCCTGGTGAGACGAGGAGGCTTTGTTCTTCTCTTTCACACAGAGAAGTTTATTTCACTTTCATTTTGCTTTTGGGAATGGGTTGGAAGCCAGGAGCCATATGAAAAGAGGGGAAAGAAAGGAGGGGAGGAAGAGAGTTCCTAATGTTAGAATTTCGGTTTCAGTTTCCTGACGTGGACATGTTTGTGTTCCCATCGTGGGACATGAGAGGGAAAATGAATTTTGCAAATTCTAAGGCTTACGCTCATGTTGCTCTTACTGCTCAGAGCAAAATCTCCCCAACTGTGGGCCTTGAAACCTGGGGGTATTTCTACGCCTGGGAGATTCTGTCGTATTCACAAATCCACAATTTAAATCTGGTGTGTCTTTCTGAAAATCAATTTTCTTAAAGATTTTGGTGGCAGGAGTTCTGAATTTTTGTGTTCTGTCAAGTTTTTAGCACGTGTATAAGTTAGTAGAATTGCTTTCACAACATCATCAAACCTGGAATGTTTTAGATAAGCTTAGCAAACAGAATATTTTTATGAAATGGAAATCAGTGGAAATCTGGAATTTTCTTTGTTTAAGGAATTCTTGGAGGCATTCGTCAGAATGAACGGAGAACATATCCTTAGAACTGATGATGCTGATGCAGAAGGGTGTGAGCATATGACTTCTTGGTAAGTAAGAAGAGGCCTATCTCTGTGGCTTGTATGAAAATGGAGTTTGTCACCTTTCTAAGAATTGGTAGTTTTTGGATGTCACACATACAAAAATAACCCCCACACAAATCAGATCAACATCCTGCCAAAATTTCATTCAACCAAATCTCAATTTAAATTTACATAGTTCATGTTTTAATTCCTGCCAGTGAAGTAACTCAGATTGTGTGTGTGTGTGTGTGTGTGTGTGTGTGTGTGTAGACAGAAAGAGGGAGGTTTTTTTAAAAAAAATTTTTTAATGTTTTTATTTATTTATTTAAAAAAAAATTTTTTGTTTATTTTTGAGACCGAGAGAGACAGAGCATGAGTGGGGGAGGGTCAGAGAGAGAGAGGGAGACACAGAATCTGAAACAGGCTCCAGGCTCTGCACTGTCAACACAGAGCCCGACGCGGGGCTCAAACTCACGGACCGTGAGATCATGACCTGAGCCGAAGTCGGACGCTTAACCGACTGAACCACCCAGGCGCCCCTTTTTTTATTTATTTTTGAGACAGAGAATGAGCAGGGGAGGGGCAGAGAGAGAGGGAGACACAGAATCCAAAGCAGGCTCCAGACTCTGAGCAGTCAGCACAGAACCCAACACAGGTTTTGAACTCATGGACTGAGAGATCATGACCTGAGCTGAAGTCAGACATTTAACCGACTGAGCCACCCAGGCACCCCGAAAGAGAGAGGTTTTAATGCTATTCCTAATTTATCTTTTAAAAGTATACCAATTCTAAAATTATGTTTTCAACCGGGATCACTGACTGATAGTTAAAAACAGTATATTCTTTTTAAGTGAGCCTGAAATATCAGAAAATATGCAAGGTAATGAAGGAAATTCAGAATAACCTGAAATCACTGAGACATGTGTCAGAACTGACATCCCTTAAGTGCATCACAAAGCACTTGATAGCAACAAGGCTGATAACATTACCCGACTATGTCTAGTAAATGTGTATTGAAAAGCTGCAGTCGGTCAAAACCAAAGTGTAGACTGTACCCAAAATTTGTTTAAAATATGGGTTTATTATTATAGAGATGGAAAATGACCTTTTTTCTTGTGCAAGAAAACACTGGATAAGCATTCCATGAAGTCATCACTTCAGGGAAATTTAAATACCAATGATACAATTTTTAAAGGAAAAAATCTCCAGAATTCCACCAACTAAAAAGAAAGTTTTGGTTAGATTTACTAAAATGCATTGCATCGTAAAAATCAAGCAAGCCAGTCCAAAGTGCTTGACATTGTCTTTAAGTTCAAAACATTACCTTTTCCATTCCTTTGGAGGATGAAGCTCATGGGATAGAAGATAATTTGGTAAAATCTTAACTATGAACATGGCCAGATGGTTGTTTGTTAAAATTAGAAAAAAAAAACTACCCCTTCATCAGGGCATTTGTGAATCACCTACTAGAAAATTGTACCAATATATAGAAAGAAAAGGGAAACAACCTAGGATTTTATGAAATGAATGGTAGCCCCAGAATGGTAAAGTAGGAAAACTGTATGACCACAAGTGGTGGCTTTGTATATCTGAACCAAGAAGAGGTAGCAAAGGAAATATAATGCTGCTAAAGTTATGTTTTCAAAAGACTGAGATTAACCCTGCTGTTTTTTAACTTAAAAATCGAGCTGTAATTGATATACGTCATTACATTAGTTTTAAGTGTATAACATGATTCAATATATGTATATATTGCAAACTGATTACCACAATAAGTCTAGTTAACGGCTGCCCTCATACATAGTTATGGACTTTTTTCTTGTGATGAGAACATTTAAGATCTACTTTCTTAGCAACTTTCAAATATACAATATTAATAACTATAGTTGCCATGCTGTACATTACACACCCATGACTTATTTATTTTATAGCTGGGAGTTTATACCTTTTGACTTGTTTACCCATTTTTACACTCCCCACTCCCCCACCTCCAGCAACCATCAATCTGTTTCTGTAAGATTTTCTATTCTAACTTATATGTGTGAGAATCTAAAGCTTCCACATATAAGTGAGATTGGTATCTGTCTTTCCGTGTCTGACTTATTCACTTAGCACATAATGCCCTTAAGGTCCATCCGTGTTGTCACAAATGGCAAAATTTCATTCCTTTTTTTTTATAGCTGAGTAGTAGTCCATTGTGTATATACACCACATCTTCTTTATTCATCCATTGATGGACACTTAGGTTGTTTCCATGTCTTGGCTCTTGTAAATACTGCTACAATGAACATGGGGGTGTGTGTATCTTTTTTGATTTTCTTCTGAAAAATACCCAGAAGTAGAATTGCTAGATTGTATGCTGGTTCAATTTTTAATCTTTTGAGGAAACTCTATAGTGGTTGCCCCAATTTACATTCCCACCAACAGTGTATAAGGGTTCCCTTTTTTCTGCATAGTGGCTAATGTTTGTTATCATCTTAAAAAATTTTTTGGGGGGCACCTGGGTGGCTCAGTCGGTTAAGCGTCCGACTTCGGCTCAGGTCACGATCTCACGGTCCGTGAGTTTGAGCCCCGCGTCAGGCTCTGTGCTGACAGCTCAGAGCCTGGAGCCCATTTCAGCTTCTGTGTCTCCCTCTCTCTCTGCCCCTCCCCTGTTCATACTCTGTCTCTCTCTGTCTCAAAAATAAATAAATGTTAAAAAAAAAACTTTTTTTTTGTTAATGTTTATTTTTGAGAGAGAGAGAGAGAGAGACAGACAGAGCATGAACTGGGGAGGGACAGAGAGAGAAGGAAACACAGAATTCAACACAGGCTCCAGGCTCTGAGCTTTCAGCACAGAGCCCAACACAGGGCTCTAACCCACAAACCATGAGATCATGACCTGAGCTGAAGTTGGATGTCTAATTGACCGAGCCACCCAGGTGCCCCTTCTTATCTTTTTGATAATAGCTATTCTAATAGTTAGAAGGTGATATTTCCTTGTGGTTTTGATTTGTATTTCCCTTATGATTAGTGATGTTCAGCATCTTTTCACGTGCCTGTTGGCCATCTGTATGTATTTTTTGGAAAAAATATCTATTCAAGCCCTCTGCCCATTTTTTTAATCGGATTGTTTTTGTTATTGAGTTGTAGAAGTTCTTTATATATTTTGAATATTAACCCCTTATCAGATATATGATTTGCAAGTATCTTCACTCACTAAGTAGGTTGCCTTTTAATTCTGTTGACAATTTTGTTTCCTGTGCAAAAGCTTTTTAGTTTAATGTGGTCTCACTTGTTTATTTTTGTATTTGTTCCTTTTGTTTTTGGTGTCAAATCCAAAAAATGGTTGCCAAGACCAATGTCAAGGAGCTTACAATCTATGTTTTTTTCTAGTTGTCTTATGGTTTCAGGTTTTACATTCAAGTCTTTAATCCATTTTGAGTTTATTTTTGTGTGTGGTGAACTCTACTCTCTTTATTTTCATAGTAACTTGGATGTTAATACTTATTCATTTTTATTTGATAGTTCATTATTAGTGATATTAATTTCTGTGATGTTGATTTGAAAGTTACTTAATGGTGAAATATATGATGAGCACATATTTAGTAAGCAATGTGCTTAGCAAAAGCAATACCAAGTACAAAGATGTATAGATGAAGAGGAGATTCTAAGACTCCAGTAAGCTGAATGTAGCTCACTTTTGCATTCCTTTCTCCAATCAGCTAATGGTTCTGTGCAGGTATGGCCTTAAGCTCTGCTGCGTGTCCTGTGGATAAAACTCCATGGAATGCTTAAATGACTGAAAACTGACTTCTAGAAGTCATGGGGTGGGGGCAAGAAAACAGCATATCCTAGAAGGCATGACCCAGGGGATCTATGAATTCCTAGGGAAGGTCCTTGTTGGAATGTTTTGTTTTTTATATTCCAAGGAAAGAAACAGCAAAACATGCACATTGACTCCATTCTGGCCCTGAGCCTGGGAGAGTACAAGGTATCTGAAAGCAAGGAGGTTTTTTTCAGGTGCCCAAGGAGGCACTCACTGTCCACTTCTATACCAAAGACCTATGGGAGTAGAGACCACATGCCCAGGAGTGCCGCTACTTGGGTTCTCCAAGGATCATATGTAAGCCCCAATCAGCCAACAAAGAAAATAACAAATCCCTAAGAGAATGTAGTAGTTAGAAAAAGATAGTTTCAAACAAACTGAATAATGCCAAGTCAAATACATCTTCCAGAGGAGATAAATGATAATATATTTATACAGTGTGTGAGAGAAGGCAGGCAAGCAAGAGCACACTAAATACATGACTTTCTATCTAAACTATTTTGCTGGATATTAGAGACGCTTGGATGGTCACCACTATGATGGAAGATCAAGTAAGTGCAAGATATATTCGAGGCACAGAAAAAATACAGAGGCAGAAAAAGATATGAGACCTGGGGACTTGAATCCAGCAAATCAAACAGTTAACAGATGTTACGGGGGCAGAAGAAGGAAAAGTTGAAAAAGAGGGAATTTTTTTTTTAAAGTACCAAGAAAGTGTTTTCCCTGAGTAGAAGAAAGATTTGAAATCTGTTGCAGGCTGGACTTGACAGTATTTTCTCATGATCATCCTAAAATTGTAGTACCCTTGTGGATCTTTGTTTTGTAAATGAATATTCATTGAAAGAACCAAACGACCAACGGAGGCAGAAGACCTGGTAAACGGTAACACCTGATACACACGTTCACACTTGCACAAACATACCCGTGCAGTTGGCTAGGGAAAGGCTGGCCAGCAATGCACTGTGAAAGTGCTCTGTGAGCACACTTGAAGCTGAATGGTCATGCTGAAAAAGGAATTCTGATAAAAGCCTGGAATGGAGAGGGAGAGGATAAGTAAAAAACATTCCAAAGGACCCCTTCTTGAGGAAAAGAGGAGAGAGTCAAGTATTTTAAATCTCCTATTACAGGGGACAGAGGAGGAGCCATGTTGATGAGTAACCTAGCATCTTGGTTGTGGAAACAGAATGTCCTGGTGAGAAAAATATTTAGTATTTAAAAATAGTGTGGAGAGGAGAGAATAATCATTGATGGAATGGAATGGTGCGGTAAAACTCCCAAATTAACAACAAAAACCCATCACACTACATGACAGCTTGATTAAACTAACAAAAAATGGCAAAGGACAAAGGGAGAAACACCAGTATAAAATAAATAAGATAAAGTGGAAAGAAAGACATAAATTTTAAGTATACTGGTTATTTTATTATTTGTAAATAGAAGTTTTTCTTTAAAAGACTGAAATTTTCAGATCGGATTAAAGACAAATTCAAATTCTGTATATCCTATTTATTTATTTTTTACTTTTTTTTAACCTTTATTTATTTTGAGAAAGAAAGAGACAGAGTGAGAGCAGGGAGGGGCAAAGAGAGAGGGAGACGCAGAATCCGAAGCAGGTTCCAGGCTCTGAGCTATCAGCCGAGAGTCCGATGAGGGGTTTAACCCACAAACTGTGAGATCATGACCTCAGCCAAAGTCAGACGTTCATCTGACTGAGCCCCCTATATATCTTATATAGGCACTCAAGTGCCCCCTATATATCTTATGTATAGGAAAATAAAATTAAAGTGATAAAGCTTGAAAATTAAAGGGTTGAAAAAGAGATACCAAGCAAACACAAGCTAAAAGAAAGTAAGGGGTGCAATATTAATGAAAATCAATATATTTAAACTTAGAAACAGTACACAGGATAAAAGGAAACACTAGATAATGATAAAATTCTATAAGATGATAATTTCTAAAGAAGGAATAATTGTCATAAACCTATATTTACTCTCCTACAAAGTAAAAAATGTAAATCAGTAAATTCATAAAGCAAAAATTATTGGAAATCTAGAGGTGAGCTTTTAAATGTTTTAATAGGAAGCCTTATTATTTTTTTAAAATGAAATTTATTATCAAATTGGTTTCCATACAACACCCAGTGCTCATCCCAACAGGTGTCCTCCTCAATGCCCATCACCCACTTTCCCCTCCCTCCCACCCCCCATCAACCCTCAGTTTATTCTCAGTTTTTAAAAGAGTCTTTTATGGTTTGGCTCCATCCCTCTCTAACTTTTTTTTTCCTTCCCCTCACCCATGGTCTTCTGTTAAGACCATGTAAAGTGAAAGCATATGGTATCTGTCTTTCTTTGTATGACTTATTTCACTTAGCATAACACTCTCCAGTCCCATCCACATTGCTACAAAAGGCTGTATTTCTTTCTTCCTCATTGCCAAGTAGTACTCCATTGTGTATATAAACCACAATTTCTTTATCCATTCATTAGTTGATGGACATTTAGGCTCTTTCCATACTTTGACTATTGTTGAAAGTGCTGCTGTAAACATTGGGGTACAAGTGCCCCTATGCATCCGCCCTCCTATATCCCTTGGGTAAATTCCTAGCAGTGCTATTGTTGGGTCATAGGGTAGATCTATTTTTAATTTTTTGAGGAACCTCCACACTGTTTTCCAGAGTGGCTGCACCAGTTTGCATTCCCACCAACAGTGCAAGAGGGTTCCCATTTCTCCACATCCTCTCCAGCATCTGTAGTCTCCTGATTTGTTCATTTTAGCCACTCTGGCGTGAGGTGATATCTGAGTGTGGTTTTGATTTGTATTTCCCTGATGAGAAGTGACGTTGAGCATCTTTTCATGTGCCTGTTGGCCATCTGGATGTTTTCTTTAGAGAAGTGTCTATTCATGTTTTCTGCCCATTTCTTCACTGGGTTATTTGTTTTTCGGGTGTGGAGTTTGGTGAGTTCTTTATAGATTTTGGATACTGGCCCTTTGTCCGATATGTCATTTGCAAATATCTTTTCCCATTCCATCGGTTGCCTTTTAGTTTTGTTGATTGTTTCCTTTGCAGTGCAGAAGCTTTTCATCTTCATGAGGTCCCAATAGTTAATTTTTGCTTTTAATTCCCTTGCTTTTGGGGATGTGTCAAGTAAGAAATTGCTGCGGCTGAGATCAGAGAGGTTTTTTCCTGCTTTCTCCTCTAGGGTTTTGATGGTTTCCTGTCTCACGTTCAGGTCCTTTATCCATTTTGAGTTTGTTTTTGTGAATGGTGTAAGAAAGTGGTCTAGTTTCATTCTTCTGCATGTTGCTGTCCAGTTCTCCCAGCACCATTTGTTAGACTGTCTTTTTTCCATTGGATATTCTTCCTGCTTTGTCAAAGATTGGTTGGCCATACTTTTGTGGGTCCAGTTCTGGAGTCTCTGTTCTATTCCATTGATCTATGCATCTGTTTTTGTGCCAATACCATGCTGTCTTGATGATTACAGCTTTGTAATAGAGGCTAAAGTCTGGGATTGTGATGCCTAGGAGACCTTATTTTAAGTGAATGACAGTACCCTCTAAGAATTGGACAGGTTGGGGTGCCTGGGTGGCTCAGTCAGTTAAGCATCTAACTTCAGCTCAGGTCATGATCTCACAGTTTGTGAGTTCTGTGAGTTCCAGCCCTGCGTTGCGCTCTGTGCTGAAAGCTCAGAGCCTGGAGCCTGCTTTGGATTCTCTCTCTCTCTCTCTCTCTCTCTCTCTCTCTCTCTCTCTCTGACCCTCCCCTGCTGATGCTTTGTCTCTCAAAAAAAATAAGCATTAAAAAGTTTAGAATTGGACAGGTTGCGTATACAAAATTAAGTACACCCATGCTGCCCTCTTTGTCGTTCTGTGCCAGCTCATCCTTGTCTCATTTTTCACCTGAGCAAGTCCTCATGCTTAAGATCCAGCTCCTACCATCCCATAAATGCCCATGCATTTCTCTAATACTGCTCTTGAGAAATAATGTGTGGGCAAAGAAATGGGGCCCTGTTTTCTTTTGTGCATCCAGTGTATAGCACTGTGCTTGACACCTAGAAAATATGCAATAAAAGTGAACTGAACTCATGTATGAAGAGATGAACACATCCATGAATATGATGGATTCTGTTAGCTTCTTTTGCTTTTATTCTTCCTGGTAACAGTGATGGGTGTGACTTCCTGCTGAGAGGCTCACTCATGATGATGACATAACCTGTGTCTTTGTATATAGATGGCTTCTCTTTTGTCTTATGACTCACATGCCTAGTTGGTGAATGATGCTGTGAATGCATTTTATTTAGGTTCTGCTTCCTGAACTGCCAGTTGTGTCCATATCTGTAAAATTATTTGTTCCTTTGTTCTGGCCATTTTGTGCTGACTGTAGGGGGGGGTTAGTGTGGAGGCAGAAGAAATGTTACAGAAGCTCTGTTCAGTGACCCAGAAGATGTCTTTACCTTGCAGATGGTGTTTCATACAAATTTTCTGGTGTCCTGCTGAGATGCCTTCCTTGGCTGATGACTTCTTGAACATTTGGACAACCATTGCTTTGTAGCCTATACACCTTAGTACTTAACTTCAATTTCTGAAACAGTCTAAGGGGAAATTAATCCTGAATGGATTCAGGGAAGTTCAGTTGGTGAGCTTGACTCTACAGCTGCTAGAAGTGCTGCTTCTTGTAGGTTTTATTTATTTATTTATTTTAATTCTAGCTTCTGCCATCTGTTAGCACGGCCCAGGTGTGCAGGATTTTCTTGTTCTCCTGTAAACATGACTTTGCCGTCCCCTTTATTTGTCTGGCCATTAGTTATCAGATTGTTGATGGTTTGACTGACCACTCCTCAAAGCATCTGCTCCAGATACTACTTCTCCAAGGGGAATGAAGAATAGCTAATATGCTTTGCAATTAGTAGCTTAGGTTTAATTGCTTTTGTCTAGTTCCAGTCAACTTGCATGATTTTTAATCTATGTAATTCAGACTCAGTTATCCAATTTATGAGTATGTAAAATGTATCATATGGAAATCAATATCATACTCCTCTGTCTTCAAAATTCATTTCAAGGACCATTTTCTCAGGGAAGTCTCTTCTGACTCCATCCAGAATGAGTTAGGGTTTCCTCTTCTCATATTCTTATTTTATTATATGCCACCTTTCATTGTAGTTGTTTATATATCTCAGTAAAGACATTCAGCCTGACTGACCAGCTACCATAGTTTGAACTCCTTATATCCACTGCGGTGAGTCCTCAAAGAATGCAGGAAAGCAGTGGCAGGGAATATTCTAATAATAAATTTTCAGTAGTCCTTCTTTAGAAGTTAGTTCAATATAAGAGCACTGGATTTGTAGTTGGAAAATCTGAGTTTCATTGTCATGGATCCCGTTTTTGAGCTACAGCTCCTTGGGAAAGTCATGTGCATTCAACCTTCCTATCTGTAATATGGAGGTACTAACATAGTGTGGCCACCTCATAAAGTGTTGTGAGAACCAAATAAGAGGGGATTTGATAAAGTGTGAAGCAATATGAAGAAGAAAGCTGTGGCCTCTGCTCATTTTGACATATTCAATGTACCCGTTTAGGTCACATGATATTTTTTTACATTTAAATATCATTAGCAAAAATTATGGTCACACAAGCTATATTCAGCACTCCCAAAGAGATGATCAAAGTGATTTGCCTTCTGTGCCTAACCAAGGCTTTAGTAATCCCTCAAAGATGGAAATATGGCAGTTTACAAAAAAATTAAGCACAAATAAATAATTGGAGCATTCCTTTGCAAAATTGGTTGCTGACTCTCTTTTTGTTCTGACTAAATGGGAGTCCTTGCATTCATATATACAGGAGGCATCTGACCAAATCAGGCTGTCTATAAAGAATTTTATAGAATAATTCCAAAGGAATGTCACACTCTTGCTCTTCTTGATATGAGGTCATAAAATTCACTTGGCTTCAAAGAGACTCATGTGGCTACTGGGAAGTTACCTCACCTTCTCCACCTGTTGTGCATTTTCCTGAGCTCCAAATGACCTGCTGACCTTCCATTTGTTGAGGGATGGATTACCTATTAAACACTATCACTCTGACAGGGCCTAGAATGAGTTAGAAAACTTCAAATTTTACTTCTATTTGAGAGTCCCACAATCACTACCTGTTTTGGTAATTTCTCCAAAGCCTTCACATAGCAATTGCTGCTGTTCCTTTTTGGGGGTAATCAAAAGCAGCTTAGAGACTGAATTATTCACCTCTCTTCTGGAAAACCTGGTACCTTTATTGGGACCCTATACTACTTTCTTCATCATCTAGGACAGGCATTTTTTTGCCTATGATATTAAAAACTTTTATGCCAACTAGTTATAACTTATCAAAGTAATAGAGGCTAATTTGTTTTTTTTTAATCTGAGAAGAAGAGTCAAGGTCTTTAATAGTGATGGCAAGGTGGTTGGCAACATCATGTCTGGAAGCTAGAGTTACAGCATCCAGAAGAGTCTGGCATTTGCCAATGTCCTTGTAGAGCTAAACAAAGTAGGACAAGTGGAAGTTGAACCATTAGGCAAAAATTGCTCAGCAACTTTCATACAGGAACCCTTGATATTGATGGAACCAACAAGAAACTGGCTTCAGAAAAAAAGGCGGAAAGTTAAAAATTTGAAAAAGACCTTCATCAGGCAACTGAATTAGGTTTGCTATATGACTGTACCCCAAATCATAACTGATTTTGGGAGAAATATGAGAAACCAAGAATTCATTTCAAAGTTATCAAAATCTAGATTTATAATATTAACATTTCTTAATTCTTTTCTAAAATTTTTTCGTTTAAAATTTAAAAATCTTTTTTACATCTCATTCTCGTATTGTCATTTTTCAATTACAATTCTTTGGTGTTTTATAACCAATGTACTAAAAACTGAACATGATAAAAAAAATACAGACCAGTTCTTTGGAAAAGACTAGAGAGAGCCAACTGAAGGGCAGAAACAAAAATGGAGTAAAGATGGACCCAAAGAAAGATTTGTAAAAATGTTACATATTTTTTCCCTGAACTCTTTGGCATGTCATTGATTCAAATGTTACTCTGATCACAAGATTTCATTCTACTGAACATCACTTTAATATATCCCTACCCTAGCATTATTTTCAAAGATTGTTCTCTGTTATGTTTCTTGTTTAAAAAATTGTGCTGACTTATATCCTAGGACACTAGGATAGGTATCTGTTGTGGATGGGATATTAGCCCAATTAGTGAAAATTAATAGAAGTATGGGAACATGAGTGAGATAAAATGGCAAATTATAGCCCTAACCTTTAACCTTTTTAACAGAGGAAACTATTATAAAATTTATTTCTCCAGAACTCTAGAGCTGATATAGAATTTAGCCTAGGAATACCTGCCTTCAAATCTGAGTTTTGCCACTTACTTTCTTGTGAATTACAACAGCCTGTCAACTTCTGGTCTCTCCTCTATTAAATGGGACCTCACAGAGTTACCATTTAAGTTCAGTTATGTGAAAGTCCTTTTAATACTCTAAAGCACTGTACAAATGATAGTTAGTATTATGGTTATTGCTTAGTAATATCAAGTGCTATCTGAAAAACCTAATCTCATTGAAGGCAAGAGGATAGTTTTGCTTCCTCTAGATGTCATTTCCATTGATCTTAGTAATGTTTTTAAATTGACCTTTGTAACATAATGTTAACCTTATGGAATTATGGCTAAGAACAGAAGTACAGCTCCTGAGTATGTTTCTAACATCTGACTAGAAGCACAATCTGAGAATGATTCTTGAAAATAAATGGTAGTCTAGGGACAGAACAAGTGATGTTCAATAAGAAGAAGTATGGGGACCAGAGTAAGTCACATTTCAGTCAATGACTCAGTAAATACTCCAGTGACTATTAAGTTACTTAAGTATACTGATGACAAGATTGTATAAACTGGGTTTTACTTCTGTGACAAAAGATAGGTTCAGAATCCAAAGTGACCTTGGTGATTTACAAACGGACTTAGAAATAGACACAATAGAGTTTTATCTAACCGGGAGCAGAGATAGACACGGGAGGAGGGAGGGCCCAAATGTGCCCATGTTTATGGCGGGGAAAGACCTGGCTATGTGTGAGGACGCAGGAAGAGAGTGAGAGGTCCTGGGTAGTTATCAGATTGCCTGTGAGTCAGCAATGCAGTGCTGCAGTTACAGAGCAAGCCAAGCGCTGCAGGGCAGGAAGGTGGCATGGAGTGAAACCCAAAGGTGTGGCTCCTCTTACAGAAACACCTGGACAGGCCACATTTGGGTGACTAGGCTGGGGAGCCCTGTGGACAACTTGGCTCAGGAGTTTGTCTCTGATTAAATACCTGTAAATATTTATTTAGGACACTTTACCCTCATTACGTTTGCAATGGGTTAATTAAGATCCTTTACTCTTTCTGATGGGAGCCATGGAGATGATTTATATATGAGACAGTGCAGTTATCTAAAAGGTGAATTCTATAACCCCAACCATCTTAATCTACTTTATTAAAAAAAGCATTTGTGAGTTGTTTAGAAATACTTAAATATTTTAAGGACATCTGGTTTTCAGCCCCTGTGATCTCTTGCATTCGTACATCTGTAAGTTTCCCACACGTAAGGGTGCTGTGCATTGTGCCACTTGTGCAAGCTTACTCCCTTCCTGGACAGTTCCGTTCCCTTTTGTCTGCCTGCCTGCCGAACTGCTCCTCACCCTTCAGGCCTCAGTTGAGTCCTCACTGTTGTGTTAAGCCCTTTTTGACCCTCCAGGGTAGAGTTACATCTTCTGTGCTTGCGTCTTCTGTGTCTTGTACCTTTTTTTGTTAAAGGCTCATTAATCACACCACATAGAATTAAAATGTGAGCTTCTTGAAGTTACGGATAAAATCTTCTTTATCTTCGTATTGTTATTACCTAGAAGGGGCCCCGACTCATGGTGACTGCTCAATAAATATTTATTGGATGATTAAATGAAGGAAGGAAGATAAGCATATTGGCACAAAATCTATGTAAATAGGTTTAAAAAAAAAAAGTCTGATATTTAGCCTGAAGAAGGAGCCTCTCCAACTTTGCGTGCCCTTTCGTGTATACCCTACAGATTCACAGGGAGTTATATTCGAAGTTGAATTTTTTAGAGTTTCCAGTGAGCTATAAGGAGGAAGTCTTAGCCAGTATCACCTAGGCTGAGGCTTTCCTCTCTTTACCTACAGAGGAAGAGCTACACAGAGTCCCTTTCAACTCTAAGATACTTGATTACTTCATGCTCAACTCTAGGCCTTACTGTTCTTTGGCTTGGACCAGTTTCCTGAGGGTCCATGATGGAGACAGAATCAGCATGAAGGAGACGATTCCACCTTCAGTACCCTGCTAGAGGCTTCCTCTGCTGAAATGATCCAAAAGTTTAATGAGTGAAGAAATTTTCATACTGTCACGTATTTATTTAATAACGGAGAGCGATGTGACACCAGCACTTGTGGTTTTCAAGGCTGTAATACATAAATGTGTCTTTTTGATTCTGTAAGTCTCTTTTCTCATAGTAAGTTTGATCAGAGGGAAACAAAAAATCTTTACTATAGCATTGTCTCCAGGTGATCTGCTGCTGTCATTTGAATGAAGTGTTTGATGCCTGTTGAGGATTTTAATGATCTGTTCCTGTCCCTGAAAGATATTGGTCTCTAAGACACGATCCCCTCCATCCACCAGCATTTTAGGTTCGGAAATAAAGCAACAACAAACCACATCGTTTGTTTGCCTCATGGCATGTGTTAAAACACACACACACACACACAAAAACAAAAACCGTCCTCCTTTCCTCCCACCTGTTTTTAATATTTATCTTTTCATGAGTGCATTCAGCTGTCTTCAGTGTTGTCAACATGTTCCTAAGCAGGCTGACTGGGGTGTTAGCAAACATCAGCAGCAGGAAACCTCCAGCCCCTGACAGTTAGAGAAGACTCCCCTCCGAGCGGTGAGTTTCAAAAGCACAGATTAGTTAATTTTTTTAAAACTTAGACTCTTAGGTATCTCAACAAGTTTATTAATGTTCTGATTTAATTGTTAGGATTTAAAATACTTTAAAATGTTTTAAATGTCTGCTTTAAAATGTTAGGATTTCCACAGTGCCTCATGATTTTATTAGTTTCTTTTATTAACAAATGAGTTATGGATATTTTAACTTATAGCTTAATTTTTAAGAGTCCAGAAGCTACAGTTTGTTAGAGACATCAAGACCTTCATGAGACCTGTGGTAGGGATTAGAGCTCAAGCTTGGGAACCAGGCTCACTTGAATCTGAATTATGGCTCCGCCACGTCCTAGCTTCATAACCAGGGAATGAGCCTCTCTGTGCTTCAGTTTCCTCATTTCTGAAGTAAGATTGACTTTATCTCCTTTGTAGAGTTATTGTTAAAGGAGTTACTACACGTAAATCTCTTAGTACAATTTGAGATACGCAGTAAATGTTAAATGGTGATGAGCAATGGTGATGATGGAGAAGCTCAAAGATGGCATTTTCTAGCAGGTGGGGTTCATCCTGTTTTGGAGAATTCAAATCCTTATCCTTAAAAAACAAATTTCACCTCTTAGGATGGGAAACATTTAAAGGTTTTCACTGTGTTAATTGTCAAATTTCTTGAAGAGCACAAAACAGCTGAAAGCTTCACTGTTTTGACTTTGTAATAGCAGCCCTGAAGATTGAAAGCCAATTCTGTGTGAATCTAGGCACTGCATTTACCATTTATTTTCTGAATCTCTCAATACATGTCTTGGGCCTTTATTTAAACACATGGGTGACAATTAAATTGCAGGAGTATCCATGGCCATTTGTATTTGGGTGACCGTCACTTTCTAATACCGTGAAGACACAGATTCTGACAAACAGTAATATTTGGGAGAAGTTTACAAAAGAGGATCAAAAGGATCAGTGGGGAAAGGAAAGGTGTTACTATTTTAAGGTAATTAATATTTTGGTTTTCTTGACAGTAAAAATAGAACTTCACCAGATGGCAGATGTCTTTTTGGTTAGTAATGTTATGCTGTATTTTGAATGAAGAGATGGCAGGGGGAGGAGTTGTTAAGAACAGCTTTTTCAAATCACACCAAAGCATGCAATCTGGGATTTGGAAATGGGGAGGAAATGAGAGAGCAAGCCAGGTATTTTTATTGCTTAAGCACATGAACTTCGTTTTCTTGAGAAATTGTGACTTTTTCAGGTGAAATTGGACACATGAGGGCTGTGGAATTCTGTGTGGGGTGCATATGTCAGAAATAGAGCAACATGAAGACAAAATTCCTGACACCTCAGAGCAGGGGTCTTTAGGGTAGTTAGGAGAATGCCTCCCTGAGGAGACTTGCAGGGACAGAACAGAGTAACAGGACAGACAGGTGGCCCTTGCTCTAGACTCTTCTGTGGTATGTTCTCCTTTTATCACTTACAGACTGATTTGAACTCCTTTAAGCCCCTAGGAAAATCACTGGGGAAACAAAAGTATCCCCAGGGTAGCTCACAGCCTGGTGGAGACAGGAGCCAAGGTGAGAGCAAGGCCAAGGTCTTTTAACTATGGTAGCTGGTGGGAGTTAGACCTGAGCCCAAACTTTTTCTGTCTTATACTCTAAGTGTTCTCTATGTTGCTCTCTGGAGGCACCAGGGAACCAAATGGCTGAACCATGACTGAGCCTCAAACATGATAATAACTGAGACTTATTGAATACCTACTATACCTGATACTTATGGATCAGGATCAGTGCAATCTCTGCTCCCTTGTTAAGCCCTCAAGATAGGTATTATCTCCACTGCATTGGAATCACGGGATCATAGTGGCTCAGGAACCAGCTCAAAGTTACACTGAGCTGTCATTAAGCCCATATGTTTTTGGAGCCAAAGCCTATATTCTTCACATGATATCACGGGGTTCTTTAGGGCGTATGCATGGCTTCTGGCTTGTTCTCACTTTCTTTAGCATCAAGGTGAGGATGAAAGGAAATAACACATAGTTATAAGATTTTATATCCATATTTTAATGTGGCGCCAAAACATGAAGTATGTATTAATATCTTTTCCTCCTTTTTTGCCACATGGAAGCAAGGTGGCATGTGGAAAGGACACTATTTTGGAAGTGAGGCCATGTAGATTTTAATCTGAGCTGCATCGCGATAAAGCTGTGGCCTTGGGTAAATCATTTAATCCCTCTGACCCTAGTTACTTCAATACAATGAGGAGTGGACTAAGTGACTATATGTCTGAATTTTTTTTCAGGTCTACTACTCAATGATTTTTAAAATACCTCAAAATCCTTCACTAACATGAACTTGCACTCCCTACCAACCACTTTATTTTCATGCGAAAGGTTAAGGTACACATATAGCAGATAACCCATTTCAGGTCCTCTTTGAGTGCAGATAGACTGTTGCCCTCCTGATTGAGTCTTCGGTGATGCTACGAGTAGATTCAGAAACACACTTTTCAAATAATCACCAATATTCATGAAGATAATTAACTTACTCAGACATTTGGAGGCATAATACAATGCTTGGCAATATCATCTGTTGCCAGAAGTGTTTACTGAAGATGCATTTATTTCCCCCATCAGCTGAGGCATGAGGGGGGAAAGAGAAGATACTTTCATGGTTTTATGTGCTCTGTGGATATCCTTAGAAATCTCCCTAGCTTCATTATTTGCTTCCTAGACTCATTAATTCTGTTGAGAAAATTAAAGAAGCAAATGCTCGTGAAAGAAATGAAAACTCTAAAATGCTCACATCAACATATATTATCATGAGGAAATAGTAGTAGCTGCTGGTTTGTTGAGTACCTCTGAAGCCCAGATTCTTCACGTCTGTCATGGTCACTTGCCACGGTGACCTTTTTAGGTAGGCATTGCCATCTATTTTTTTCTAATCAGCTTTATTGAGCTGTAATTCACATTGTCCTCTTCCTTTTATCGGCCAGGATAAAAAAAATCTTACAGAATTTATGTTATCTGTTCAAAAGAACCTATTGTTTATGATAAAAATACTACAGGAGCCCAAATCTATTTTGTTACAAGCAATGTTTTCCATTATGTTCCCTTCAAAGGAGAGAACATGATCATGGGAGGTCAAGAAAGGATAACAGATGTAAGATTAGCCATCTAGTTCCTTCTGTGCATGTTGGCGGTGGAGCTCCTCAAGCCAGAGAGTGGGTGCTTGTGACGGACTGTGGAGGGGTGTGGCTTCCAGCGTATAAGCATTTCTCCTAAATCCTGTACACACGTTTTTCAAGATTTTCTTTTGCCCATTGTCCACTGTTTCAGAATCTGAGAACCACCTAAATTTGGAGCTTATCTGATTCAAGCTTCAGTTTTCAAGGACACTCAGAAAGGAAGTAACATACTCAAGGCCACATGCTCGTCTAAAGTGGACTTGAGATAGAGTCCAGACAGCTATATTTAATTTGCTGCATTCTATTACTTAACTTTTTTCATCCATGTTAGCCCTTGATCTGAGCGACCATAGGATAAACTTAGGCCTTTGGAGCCATGGTAATAGGATTTTGTCCCTGCCAGGTAATAGAAGTGCAAGTACGGGTCACATACAAAACTTTTGAAGACATCGTCTTGTTATAGGGAAAAAAGTTTGTTGCATTGGGTTTTCTCTAAATATGTATTAGAACAAACAAAGTATTTTCCACTATTGCCGCTAGCAGAATTAACTTAGTAGGAAGTTTTAATTTAAATATATTAAACAATTTGGAACACAGTAGTTTCTATCTATAAGTAGACAAATGCAGAATTTCTTACCTGGAACATTTATTTTCTTTCTATAGATACTCAGTATGATGAACAATTTCATGTTGTTTAACTCATACTTTTGACATTTTAGGAAAATACTGTTACTATGCTGCTAATTATACTCCCACATTCTTGACTCTGCATCTTTTGCTCTGGCCTCTGGTTTTATTTGTTTTAACACACACACACACACACACACACACACACACACACACACACCTTCCATAATATAAATGAAAATAATTGGAAACTTTTATACTTGATATATGAATGTAAAAGTTTATGTGAAACCTTTGTTAAGATTTTTTTTTTTACTCTTTATTTCAGGGCATGCTACATTTCTGTTTAATATTTTCAGGTTGTTTTTGTATTAAAATAATATTGTCACAAGTTGGCCTCTCTGGCAGTAAACACTGAGATGGAGTTTGGGGTGTGTATCCGTTTCCTAGGCCTGCCATGACAAAGTACCCCAAACTGGGTGGCTCAAATAATACAAATGTATTGTCTTACAGTTCTGGAGTCTCTAAGTCTGAGATCCAGGTGTGGCAGGGCTGGTTCCTGTGAGGCTGAGGGAAACACCTGTTCCAGGCTGCTCTCTCAGCTTCTGGCAGTTTTCTGGCAATGTTGGCATTCCTTGGCTTGTGACAGGATTATCCCAATTTCTGCCTTCAGGTTCATGCAGCATTCTCCCTGTGTGTGTGTCTCTGTGTCCAACTTTTCCCTTTTATACGTCCTCCTGTCATGTTGGCTTTAAAGCCCATCTTACTTCAGTATGACCCCATCAGATCTAGTTATGTCAGCAATGATTCTATTTTCAGATAAAGTCACATTTGGAGGTACTAGGGGTTAGGGCTTCAACATATGAATTTAGAGGGTATTCGATTTGACCCATAAAGGGTACAAAATGTATACCTTCAAGGGAATGGTACAAGAAGCAGCACTGGGCAGGCCCCACAAAGCCTCAGACAACCTGGCAGCAAGCTGTGGAACAAATAATGCCCTTCAGCATGTCTCTCTGAGAGGACTTGATACACTGCCTCTCTCAGTCATCCGGTGTGGATTTCCCGGGAAGGACTTCCTTCCGGTAAGTCATCTCTCTGAGTAAAGGCAGGCCCTGAGGGACTGACAGTTGATGCCTGGCTGCAGAATACTCTCCTCAAATGGACACCAAGTGCTTCTATAGACGGGTATCTGGGTAGTGCAGCTCCATGTCTGTCACAAATATATTAAGTATTACTGACCTCTATGAGGTTAAAGCAAAACCTTGATCTCAAAAAAATACTAATCTTATAAAATATCTCTTTTTCCTGCTTAAATGCCTAGAATGTTCCCTATGGCCTGTAGGTTAAGGTATAAATCCCCTAATCTAACTCTCAAGGCACTCTGCCATTGGACTCAAAATTATGTTTCAGTCTCTTTACTCTTCAACAGGATCCTCTGTCTTAGCCAAGCTGCTTTTTCTCTATGTAGGGCATGGAACCCAAGTAGAACTTCTTCCTTAATATCTTTTACCTATTGAGTATTACCTACAGAGATATTGAAATCTTTTACCTATTGAGTATTACCTACAGAGATATTGAAAAGGTAGATTTCAGTCCAATTGGAAGGGTCTTGAAGCCAAGACTAAAAAAGTTGTAATTAAATCTATAGTCTAATCCAAGAATTGACAAAGTATAGCCTGCAGATCAAATCCAGTCTGCCATCTGTTATTGTAAATAAAGTTTTATTGGAACACAGCCATGCCCTTTTTCTTACATGTAGCAATGGTGGTTATTCCTTTAATTCTACAGAACTGAGTAGTTATCACAGATACTGTATAGCCAACAAAAGCCTAAAATATTTACTGTCTGGTATTTACAGAAAAGTTTGCTGGCCCTTTAATCCAAGCCTTCTCTTGTAGTGGAAAAAGTACAGTCTTTTTTGAGGATGGTTCCTGCTCAGACTGATCTTTACAACCTTTAAACTCATAAGGTATATAGCAGTTTTCCAGGGTTGGGATTTGTGCTTCCAAGGTCTGTGTCCGTGTGAATTTGTGATTTATAATAAGAAACATATGTATTTGGTTTTTATTTGTTTCTGGCACAGAGCTTCTAAAATCTTTGGAATTTCCAAGTGATGAAAGAATCAAGGTCTTTTGTTTTGACTTTCAGAAAGCTCCTAGGTTCCCTAAGGGCTGGTTGCCAGGGAAACCAATCACGTGAGTAGAAGGTTGGAATTTCAGCTCTCTCCCACCCCTATGGAAAGGGGTGTGAAGATTGAGTTCAATTGCCAATGGCCAATGATTTAATCAGTTATGTCTGTGTAAAGAAGCCTCCATAAAAACTCCAAAGATCAGGATTGGAGAGCTTCAGGGATGGTGAACATGTGGAGATTTGGGGAGTGTGGTGTCTCAGAGAATACAGAAGCTCTGTCCCCTTTCCCCACACCTTGCCCTATGCATCTCTTCCATCTGGCAGTGCCTGAGTCCTATCCTTTTATAACAAACTGGTAATGTAGTAAGTAAATGTTTGTCTGAGTTCTGTGAGCCACTCTAACAAGTTAATCAAACTCAGGGAGTTGGGGCAGAAGATGGAACCTCCAATTTATAGCCCATCATTCAGAAGTGCAGGTGACAATCTGGATTTGCAAGGGGTGTCTGAAGTCAGTGTTGGGGGCCCTCTCCTGAGACTGACTCCCTTAACCTGAAGACTTTGATGCTATGTCCAGGTAGATAGTGTCAGAATTGAGTTGAATTGTAGGACACCTCCACCTAGTGTCAGAGAATTGTTCGGTGGGAGGGGAAAAAACCCACACATCAGAACGGGTGTCAGAATTGTAGTCTCATAGCCCTAACAAGATTGTGAGCTTGTGAGCACAGACTGTGCCTTCATTTTATTTTGGATTTTCCACAGTGTTTAGCATGAAGTATCTGTTGATGACCTGGAGATCTGTGTCACTTGCTTGAGAGGCAGTTGGTTGGAGTGTCGAAAAGTGATCTTTGGAGTCCAATAGATGTAGGTCCTCTGTCTTAAATGTATAACCTTGAGAAAGACCTAATCTCTCTCAGCCTCAGATTTTTGCTCAGCCCTGCTATGGCAGTCACAATTTTGAGGCTACAAGTGTCTTACAGGTAAAACTTGACCTAGGAAGTAGACTTTTGTTCCAGGCTAAAGCAACAGTTCTCACACTAAAGGAGAGCTCAGCAGAGGACATTGTGTGGAAGGTATCACGGGGGTGATTCATCTACCTCCTGCAAGAAGAAAGAGGAACAGATAGAGCTTTGTGCTTTTCACTGGGGCGTTAGTGACATTTGGGAAGTGATAGTTCTCTACGGTGAGGGAGTATCCCTCTCTTTGTAAGATGTTTGGCTTTTCTGTTTCCCTCCCCCTTCTTTTTTTTTAATGTTATTTTTTAAATTTATTTTTGAGAGAGATCCAGATAGAGCATGAGCAGGGGAGGGGCAGAGAGAGATGGAGACACAGAATCTGAAGCAGGGTCCAGGTCTGAGCTGTCAGCACAGAGCCTATGAGGGGCTCAAACCCATGAACCGCGAGATCATGACCTGAGCCAAAGTCAGCCACTTAACTGACTGAGCCACCCAGGCGCCCCTCCCCTCCCACTTCTAATAGTGCCCTTGCCTACCACTATTTCAGCCATAATAGCCCATACATAGTTCCAAATGTCCCTTGAAGGTTACTACCATCTTGGCCGAGAAACACAATACATACTTCAAATACCACTAGAGGTTTAGCATGTGTTTTAGAGAACACTGAGGAAAGCAAGTTGGGGTTGTAGAGATGTCCACAGAACAGCTCTACTTCAACCTGTTTTACATTACTTAGATTTTGTTTGAGAAGATTCCTGTAAATAAAGGTTTTGAAAATAGAAATGCAATTGTATAGCTGAAGTCAAACATTGCTTAACTGTAAAGGCTGAACTACAAACAGTATCAGATTGAAGCTGAGACAGGGTCCATTCAACTCAAGGAGGCACAGAGCTGGAAAAGAAAAGAATAAAGGGGTCCTGCCCCATCAAGACCAATACAGACCCTCCCTTATCTTCTAGGAATGGACACAAGCACTGGCAATCCTACTGCGATCATAATGACAATACTGCCCATTCATTCATTCATTCTCTACCGTGAGCTACACATTACATACAGACTACTTCTATGCTGATAACTATTTCACATGGTAGATATTAGGCAAAAATAGTGTCCTGGAAGTTGAGCCATATCTCTATACCCACACATCTAATTAGTGACTGAACCTGGATTCAAGTCCATATTTTACTATCAGAGCTTACCAAACTATGATATGATTTGTAATTTGTTCTTCACCTAACATTTCAAGTTAACAGATCTTTATTTGGGGCTGTTGCTATGTTTGCTATGCTTATGCTTAAATGCTAAAAGATTGTATGTGACATTGTATATGAGAACTTATTTTCTTCCAGTCAATCCACTATGTGTCCTTTTGAAAGGCTTCTTCATGTAGTTAAGTGAGGTATTTCCCCGGGGGTGACTTGGGCATGCCGAGCCCTCCCCTAGCAGGGCTTTCAAAGGAGCCTTCTTCCTGTGTCACTTATTACTCAGGGTTGGTATAATATCCAAATCAAACATCTCCACAGGGGACAGTTTTTCTTTCTAGCAAGTCTTAAGGAATGGTTCTGGGAGGCAAATAAAACACTGTTTGAAACTGGGGACTTTTGATTTTCTTAGGCAGAATAAATGTGAGCCACTTATAAAAGCTCTGAGTCAGGCCTGTAAATGATTAAGTGGATTGCTATCGTTAAATAAATAGGACAAGCGAATTGATTCTCCTCAATGAGATACAGGAGTCTATCTTGCAAAATCAGCTAATGCACCTAATCACGCACAGAAGTGAGATAGGAAACCTTTATGTGTAGATCAATAATAAGCCATTTTTATGAGACGCAGATACAGGGCTTCCTCTTCTTTTGCTCATAACATGTCCCTCCCATATGTTCCACCTCTGACAACAAATTGGAGGTATGCAGTAGTTCTCACTTATTCTCTGGCTTAATCACATAGATCAATTGCATGGGAAATGCCATAAGGATGCTTCTCTGTATTTACTGAGATTGCTCCATCGTTTCAGGATATGAAATTCTATAGGAATCTGTAGTTTATATGTCTGTCTTCGAGTTTCATTGTCATCTTTTTTGAAATAAAATATAATGGATTGGTTTGACCAACTCAAGACAAAACTATTTTGGCCAAACTTTCAGAGGTGTATGTTTCCCCCTCGTTTCTTTCTTCTA
Organism: Panthera pardus; assembly: GCF_024362965.1. NCBI lineage: Eukaryota > Metazoa > Chordata > Mammalia > Carnivora > Felidae > Panthera > Panthera pardus. The sequence continues at coordinate 87,395,077 of NW_026526721.1, forward strand.
CTTAGTGTCCCTTTTCCCATGGTCTCAGTAAAAGTGGTCTGATGAAATGAAATGAAAATGTGATGTGGATAAAAACATTAGGGGGAGAAGAACAGTGCACCTGCAGCTTAGAAAGATGGATATTCTTTGCTTTTCATTTCTTTGTCTTCTAGATTGGTTGAGCGACATTGGACAACCACTGTTAGTCTAAGCAAAGCAGCTTTACCTGTCCCTCACCACTCCCTTGTCCACCATCTGCGCTAGGCAGTGTGGGTCAGGCATGGCTGTAGTGCCCACAGGACCGAAGTCTGGCTCCCTCGTTCCTCTTAATATGGGACTCTAGACAGTACTTCCAAGTGATTAATTAAATGCAGGTTTTCACCCCCGTGGAACGACTGGTTGGTTCTTTCCAACTCCCCTTCTTGAGCTCTAATGTGAGGCCCTCCTAGATATTTTTAAATATGCAAAAGACTATGGCAGGGTACAATATTTAGTGAAAAATAGTGAATTCCTGACAATAAAGAGATAGCAGAACAGAAGAGAAAATTTGGGTGAGGATAGATGTATGGTTGAGACTTTATTGATAACCTTCCAATCATATGCCTTAAATATCACCCTGTACCGTCTCCCTTTCAAAGCTTCCATTTAGAAAACTAAGGAATTTAAAAAACTAAGGAATCCAGTTGCTAACATATAGTTAAAATTTTCCTATTGCTTTAAAGAAATTCAATTAAAATTTAAAATGTTTTTTTTATTTAAATCAAAATTCTGACCACTATTTGATAAATACATTAAGAGTCTCATTAGCCCACCCTACTCTTTTCGGGTAGTGGATGAGAAGAATTTCTGAAATATATAGTGCCAGTAAAATAGATATATTTTTATATTTTAATTTTGCCTTTTTTGGCTAATGTTCTAATGATATGGAAAACCGAGCTGAAATCCTCATGAATGATTTATAGCATCATTTAAATCCTTTTATTGAATGAGAGCTATTTCTAATCTGGGCATGATTAAAATCTTCCATATTAAATAATAAATAAAAAAAAACCTAGTCCCCTAATGTCATTTAGTATTTTATGATAGAAAAATGTTGTCTAATAGGTTTGTTTTATTTAATTACCTTTTCATTTAATCAACCAGGAGTCTATTACACTTTACAATAACCTTATTTTGGAAAGGAGGACAATTATGGGTAGAGTGGTTAGGCTAACTGCCCAAGGTCCCAACTCTACAATACCCTGGGGAAGAATTTGAATCTAAGTTTCTTGACCTTCTGTTCTAAGCTCTTTAGCCTACATTTTACATTTCTTTCCAAAAATTATATTTTTGGGTTAAATTACTTAAAACAATTTAAATATGAATAAGAAGTAATGGGTTCTAATGGTAAGGAAATTGAAGGAATACTAAAAAACTGCAAAATTTTGGACAAATGTAAAATATTTTTATTGTGGTTGGGTTTCTTAACTTATAAAAACCTCCTCAAACCCTCAACTGATAGGGTTTTCATAGATGATATGCTCTTTTATTTATTGTTAACCTTGTAGACATACTGGAGACACACACACAGAAGCCTCCCCCCCACCTCATTCATATGTATAGTCTCTGTCACGCGCATGCGCGCATGTTCACCCCTTTCCCCCAGTCCTGTAACCAGTTCCTATTGTCTCTGTCAGGGGAAGTATATTAGAGCTGGTCACAAGAAACATGTATTCTCAGGTTGCCATTTATTGTGTACCTAATGGCAGACCTGTTTACTTTTCCTTTTGATGAGATCCTAATCTTTTGTAAATTGTAAATAGGACAGAAGAAAGCACCTGTTCTGATTCCATGTGTTCTCTCAAACTACAACTCTCCTTTAAACCTAATTTAGCCAAATGACTCATGTAATGTTACACTGATATCATCGCAAACAAACTCACTCCTCAGTCATACCCAAATCCTTGCTATCAGGAGCCTGTGAATTTCCTTGTATTCTCACTGCAATTTGACCCATAGTAGATACTGGCCACATTTGTTGACTTGAATGCAGCCCATTGTTACAAAGAACATAAAAGTGTGCAAAAAAGGAAGTGCTATAACAAAAACAGTTCAAGCTGTGGGACTGGACAGATTAAAGGATTTACTTCTGGCTCTATCATTTCCTAGCTTGTCTTCTACAAATACTTGAACTTTTTTGAGACTCAGCTTTTCCATGTGGAAAATGGGAATAATATTCTCATTCAACAGCACCTAGCAGTTTCTAATACATAACATATGTGCAAAAGTGATTGTGATTATTATGTTATTGTTATGATTATTTGTTATTAGTTAAAATCCCAAATATGGGAAAATCATAGAACATGGCTATTTCTGTTTTGGCTGGGTTGGAAATTAAACATTTCCTGCATGGAGAGAGTCTATAAGGTCTGTTCTTATTTTCCAAGGTAGAAGAGAATCCTGTACCAGTATATGGAGTGAAATTTGTTTTAAAATATTGTATGCATTAGATTTATACTGACCCATAGGATTAATAGGCCTCATTAATACTCTCCCAGGAGCTGGTTAGTACAAGCTGCACGGCAAAATCCATGAACTCCCATTTTAATCTAATTGTACTGGAAAAGTCAATGAACAAATGGTGTTGACTGAAATTTTGCTGTCTGTCCTACACGACTAAAGTGAACTACTTATGGTGACAAAGGTATCCTGAGGTCAGTGAAACTTCCTTTTCTGGTTTACTTATATAGAGCGTGTACAGTGCTATGAGAAACACTTAAACCTGAGTATCTCATGGTGTGGGACGGGTTTATCATTCATTCACTCTTGATTTTATTCAAAAACAACCATTGTTTTGAGTTTTGGCAATAGTAATGATTATCAGCTAGTATTTGTGAAATGGTTACCTTGCTTACTTTGTTAGCACAGGAGAGCAAAACACAACTTGGGTACAGGCTCCGCCTTTGTGTTGCTTATCGTCTAGTAGGGAAAGACCAATGAGAGTAATAAAGTGTTATGGATTCTCTGGTGGCACTGTAGACAGAAGGTTTGAAGACAGAGGTAGTTAATCCCCAATTTTTTATGTGGTATTCAAGGCACTTTGTGATCTTGCAACAGCCTAATGCTTCAGCCTCATCCTTCCGCATTTTCCCCACCCCACTGCCAGCCTCCATACATACACATCTGTACTCCATGGTGTATTAAACTGTATCCATTGCCACCCTGTATTAACTTATATTTTTCTGGTTGCTCCTTCACAGTTGCATTATTTGAATTTTAGGATGACCTGGGACTGTCTCTAACTTGGTAGGAAGCCTAGATCTTGGCTGAGCCTTAAACCAGTGGGGAAAAAAACGGTTAGCATCTTCCAGGCAAGAGAGGACTTCCTCACTGAAAATTCTGGGGAGTCACATTTCTAAAGAAACTGCCTCATCAGTACCTGATTTCTTGAGCATAGTGCCTGAGGGAAAAGCTAAGGAACTCCATTTTATTAACCAATCCAAATCCCTGGCAAATGTTTTCCCTGGAGGATTTTTTGAAAGCAGGGAGTGAGGTCTCAGTGGTGAGGAACATGAGCACGTGGGCTCTCTGCAAAACATTTTCTCCTGGAGGGCAACTGGAGGCAAGTTTCCATGTCAGATGTTTGACTCCCACATCTGATGTGAATATGGCAAAGAAGTTCAGGGCAACAACTTTACGCCCTGATCTCAAGAGACAGGTTTTGCAGAAATACAGTCTCAGAGGAACACATTTGCAATGCTAGGCTTATAAGTGTACTTCTGTGTCAGGGGAATTCAAGTCTGGCAAGTCTCCTTTTTACTCTTCATTTATTTTACAAACAGTCTTTGATTATTACTATGTGTTAGGTAACACTTGAAGAAACAACTCAAGTTGCTGTACAAACTTGAATAACTCTTAAGCCTGCTCCAGTCCTCACTCACTGGGATAATGTGAAGGCAATGGTCAGGTTTTGATGGTCAGGTTCACAGCTGCTGTCTTAAGAGTGAGTATATGCTACAGTTCTGGTGATTTTTCTTGAGGGAAACAAGGACAGTTTCATATCATTCTAGGAGGGTTTCTGCTAGACTATTATTGAACATGGTTCTGACATGAGATTTGTCAAAGGAAGCAAGCCTGGCCTAATTTTTCCATTATCTGACTCACTTCCTTAAAATATAGTTTATAAAACTAAAACTAAATTCCCTTTTAGTGATGACCATGGTATAGTACCAAATTTTACAAGGAACAGTAAGGATGTCCCCAAAGTTGTGAAATGAAGAACGCCATATCAAGAGATATTGGCATTTTTGCTAGACTGAATTTCTAGTTTGAAAGAGGTGAGGGCTAAAGAAAAGGGTAAGATCCCTGGCTAGTGCTGGGAATGGTTCAGAGATCTTCTGAGGTCTCTGAATGTTTAAATCAGGGAATGTTTAAATCAGAGACAATTACCTAAATACTAAAAAAACAAAACAAAACAAAACCCACCCAGCAAAATGATTTAATGAGGACTGAAGTACACAAAGCCATGATATCCCCACATCTTGATAGCTTTGAGCCATGCCTGGGTGGTCAAGGATTTGACCCAAAAGGGTCTGGCAGGGTGGAGTGGGGGTAGGAAGGTAGGAAGGTGTTTCACAGCCCAACAAAGGGGCTGTAATCCTGGAATGCTGAGAAGACGTTAGGAAGGGCAGCACTGGAAGGGAAAGCTCATAAATTGAGATTTAATGAGAAAGGTTAGGTTTCTGGGAAGTGATGCACATAGAGAGCCAAGCTCGTTCCTAAATTTCTCTCACATACTCAAAGGACTTAAAATTAAAGAGAAGTGGTTTCTATTGCTTTCATTTTTTATGTGACCTTGAGCAAGTCATTTAACCTTTGTAGAGATCAGTTTCTTCATCTGTAAAATAAAAGGATTGAATTAAACAATCTTTAAGGTCTCTTGCAGCGCTGATATCTAGGAGATTAAAATCACTGATATTAAAGGGATTAAAATGTTCTCTATCCATTTCCCTTCTCCCCAACAAAAACAAACAAAAATAGACTATAACCCTGATAGATATTCCATACTCAGATGGTTAGATTGTTAATGAGTTATTAACAAATACTTCAAACACTCTATTTGTCTTTAGGTAAAAAAGAAATCTTAACAGGATCTCTTAAGATGTGCCCTGAACTGCACTATTGAGCCAGCTCATCCCTGTCTCCCCGCTGCCCTGTGCCTTTTTTGCTCCCCAATCCTGTCTGAAGAGCTGTGGTTCCCACAGCATGGCCTTCTACCTCATCTTGGTACCAGGTGCCCCCGACCTCCCTGTGCCTGGCTGACTCTTAAACTCTAGGACTCACCATAACAACAGATTCTGCCAGGAAACCTGCCCTTCCAGACACCTTATTTCCCACTTCCAAAGAAAACAAAAAGTCTTATTTAGCTGACCCCCCACTTTTTATAAACTTTCTAGCATCTGAGCATTATCTCCATTATTGTAATTTTAATTGTTTATTCACCCTTCTCCCCTACTAGTCTATAAACTCCTTGAGGGTAAGTGTTGTCTTATTTATTTTTGAATTGCAAGGCTGGGCACTTTGCTTGGCACAAGGAGATACTCAGTTAATGTTGCTGAATCAATGAATGAATAAATAATTTAACACTATTCAGGGAAAGATGCAGAGACAAAGCAACATCTTTAAAAGACAACCCAGACACATGTCTGCTTTTTCTAATAGTCGATTGCAAATGAATGCTCTGTCACCTTCCCATTGGGAAGAGTCTAACAGCAGAGGTAATACTAATCACTTCCCATTTGCATGCAATTGCCAATTTTCTGAGTCATGTTTGGCTGGTAGCAATGGAGTCTAATCTGGTCCCATCCATTGGTGAGCATTCCATTCTAATAGCTGCCTTGCCAGAAGTTGGAAATGCATCACGCACAAGCTACTTGTTTCTGCATCATAAACTTCTAATGTTTCTTTAGGCTGATAGAGTTTCGTATTTCTTGAAGTTGGGAGATGAGCCAAATATTCTTTTTTGTTAGGCAATGTCTTAGATTGCCCCCTCCTCTTGTGCCATCCTCCTGTCTCAGTGCTCAGTAGAAACCTGGGATTTCTGAAGTTAGCAGATCTCTTCTCCAAGATGCTGTTTTCTTCTTAAAATCAAATGTAAGTTTCCAGATGCTGACTATAGTTAAGAGGTCAGCCATTTCTGGAGTTTATGTCTCAGGGGGGTGGTACAGAGGTCTCAGTTCTGGAGGTTTGACACTTTAGTCAATCCATATTACCCCTCTCTGCCTCAAAACCTCTGCATCCTTCTCCCTCTAATTCTCTGGGGATGTGGGAGTAAGTGTATAATGATGGCAGGAGGTGGAGACTGGTCCTCAGCATGGAGCCATTGATGACTCAGGACCAATCCAGAGGTTTAGGTATTGAGAGGGCCTGGGAACACAGAAATGAATAGGACATGGTTCTGAACCCCATGAAGATTACAATCTAATAGGGAAGCAGATAATTAAATTACAATACAATTAAAATACAATACAGGAGTAAGCACATACTCTTTCATGCCATTTGTTATCTCCTTGACACCAGAGTAGAGCAGAGTGCAGTGTGTAGAATGTGGTCCCCTGCTGCCCTAGAATGCCTCTTTTCATTTGTTCCTTCACAAGGCTGGGACCAAACTATTCTATCTTGTGACTGGTTGCAGTTAACCCAGAGCAGGTAGGGAGGAAAACAGAGCTGTGACTTGACTCTGGAACCACTACTGAGGCATCTGTCCTCTACGCGTGTGAGGTGTCAATGCCACAGGGAAGAAATTCTTATGGCCTTGCCCTTTAGGGGCTCACAGTCTTCTGGGGGAGATAGATATATTACATGTTTGCAGTCCAACCTTTCTTGACATGGTGGAAATAATTATGGGGCATAGTGAGGACAGGAGAAGTCTATACTGGAGGGCACATGAGTGAAAGGGAGGAGGAGATGGAGAGAATGAGAAGGAGAAGTGTTTTTTTTTTTAAATGTTTATTTATTTTGAGAGAGAAAGGGAGGGAGAGAATGAGTGGGGCAGGGCCAGAGAGAGAAGGAAAGAGAGAATCCCAGGCAGGCTCCACACTGTCAGTGCAGAGTCCAACACTGGATTGATCTTAATAGCAGTGAGATCATGACCTGAGATGAAATCAAGAGTCAGATGCTTAACCAACTGAGTCACCCAGTTTACCTCCCTTTTTTTTTTTTTTAGTATTTATTTATTTTGAGAGAGACAGAGAACATGCAGAGCAAGGGAGGGGTGGGAGAAGGCTTTTTGAACTGAGACTGGGGAGATGAATAGATGTTTACCAGGCTAACCAGGTGACAAAATGGCATTCCAGGTGGGATGGATCTAGAATTCTTGACCTGATAGCTCAAGTGATCTATGATAGTTGAGATGCAGCTGAATGGGGTAGGACAATTCCAAGGGCATAACACTTATAGTCATGGTACAGGTATATGACAGGCACTAACAGTCCAATGGCAGGGATTCATTGGGTGGTTGGAGAACAGAGGTGGTGAATCCAGGCAGTCTTCACCCAAGGGGAAGCACATTAAGCTGTAGTACCTTGAACACTAAAAGATCTGTAAGGTAAACATCATCTTACATCTGCCGAGGGGTGCTGTCAAGGCAGACTGAAGCCTTTAGGCATCACATCTAGGGGGCGCCCAAGGATGGAAGGCCCCATGGGACCCCACCATCATCAGCAGATACCCACCTCTTTTGGCAGGTTAGAGAAAAATTTGAAAATTCAGTGTCAGAATGCTGAGAATGTGATGGAATTTCCATAGATTGGGCCAAGGGTACAGCTGTTCTATCTGCTGAAGCGCCTGTAAACTGGCTCAGCTTGGATCGGCTCATGGTAGTGAAGCAATGAGAGACCCCCAAGTGGAGCCTGGGGTGGCAGAGGCAGAGGGGAGTTTTCTTATATCACCACTTCCATCATATGATTCCTTCATAAAGACTTAGAGTAAGTCAGAGATGCCTCCCACTTGAAGCTCAAACTCCTGTGCGTGACCTTCCGATTGGCCCCACGTTCCCTTTTTACTCTTATTTATCACCTTGAAAAAAACATCTGAAAAATGTTCCCAGATTACAGTAGGCCCAATCCTATCTCTAGAATTTTGGTTTTTCCTTTTCTTCCACTTGGAATGGCTTCCCCATTATTTGGGTAATGACATTCACCATGAAAGACCCAGGTCCTTTTCTTGCCCATGTTTTTTCCCCCTAAACATTTCCTGTCTACTCGAGCCAAATCGACCACACACACACACTGGTTTTCTATCCTGAAGCATTTGCAGTCAGGACTATACCATTTAATGTGTGCCTGTCCTGTGATGGTTTTGCAGATGTTAGCTTTATCTTCTTAGATAGATGATGAGTTACTACGGCAAGTTTTTTAGTACCAGTACAATACTGGGGCACCATGTGGAGCTAAATACAGGCAAGCAAATTATCCAGGTGCTTGAAGTAGTTTAGAGAGGTGGATTTGAGTTTCATTAGACACCTAATGCCTTATATTGGGTTTTGAAATTGGTAGAGCCTTGTTTGCATTCTAACTAGTCCTATCAGTTTTCATAGTTTATTGTGAAGGATTTTTTTAAACTAATCACAATCATTTTTGGCTTTACTTTGTATAGTTTGTGTGGGTTTGGGACTTTCATTTTACTTTAAAAATATTTTCAACAACAGAAGGTTTGGAGTAAAGCAGGAAACAATGACAGATAACAAGTATAAAGTTTATTTTGCCATTCTGGTTTGAAGCCTTTACTCCACTGGGTTATGCAATTCAAACCTCAAAAGCCATTTGGGGGCCCAAGAATTTAAAAAGCATCCTCACTCTTGGTCTGAGAGCTGAGGCTTTCTCTAATAAGTAAGAGAAAAAGGTTTCTTTTATGATAATTCCAAGTGAAGATAAAGGTCTATGAATGACAGTGACGGCTTTTAGGAGCCTTGGGTTGTAAATGTCATGGTCAGTGGTCAATCTGTTGAGCTCTTTTATTTCAACAGCTCTGGATTACATGTGTTATTAACTTCCTCAGTCTTGTAGGAGTCCAAAATGCATCAGAACTGCCTGTGATGTGGAAAACAATAGCCAAAAGGTGACACTTGAGGAGAGGTGACAGCGCTGGCATCTTAGCCACATGCCCCAAATGTCATCACATTTTGTGGCTGTTTACAGGGCTGCTTAAGGCAGCTTGGGAAGAGAAGAATCTGGGATGTGCAGGCCTGCACCCCACCACTTCCCCACCCCACCCCACCACTTCCTAGCTTTCTGACTGAGAGCAAATCATTTCATCTTTCTGATCGTCAGTTTAGGTATCTGCACCATGCAAGATGGGAATAACACACACTCTGCAAAATGATTATGTGTATTTCTGCATGGCCTAGCACAACATCTGGTACTAGTTGACAGTCAGGAGCTAATCATTACTATTTCAAAGAACATGGCTTACAGGGACAGGTTCAGAGGTGGCATGATATTGGGGACAGAACAGAGGCTTTGGAGGAAGATCTGGTTCTCAATTCTGGCTCTTCCATTTATCATCAACCAAAGTGGGTATAATACATAGCTACTCTGGGCTTTAAATTCCTCATTTTTAAAATGGGATAATAAGCATAGCTACCTTCAAGAGCTGTTTTGCAGGTTTAAAGAGTGGTAAGGCATATAAAAAGTAAACCCCTGAGGATAATGCCTGGCACGAGGTAAGTATATCATAAATAGTTGCTGCCCTTGTTGTTGTTTATTTTCGTATCCAAATCTTAAAGAATGAAAAATAGGTGTGCCTGGGTGGCTCAGTCGGTTAAACGTCTAACTTTGGCTCAGATCACGATCTCACAGTTCATGGGTTCAAGCCCCATGTCGGGCTCTGTGCTGATGGCTCAGAGTGCGGAGCCTGCTTCAGATTCTGTGTCTCCTCTCTCTGCCCCTTCCCCGCTCGCACTCTATCTCTTTCTCTCTCAAAAATAAACATTAAAAAAATTTTAAAAAGAATGAAAAATAGTATTTTGGCTTATTGCTTTCTGGTATGTCTGGGAAATCAAAGGGGAACATTGTTCTGAGGAAGGCGAGAGGGCTTCACCAGTGGTATATTGGTGAATGTTTAACCACTGGCTATCCTTACCCATCTACCTCTCCAAAAAAGACCTAATTTGTAGCATTCGCTGGTGTCTATGGTGTAGATTCTCCCAGCCTGGCCACCCCCACTACTAAAGTGACAGCAGCAAGCACAGAGCTGGGAAGAGGTGGTAATCAGTGGCTTTGCTTGCTATTGTTATTGTTGCCTCCAGCACACCCCTGGGGTTTCCCTCTTCCTGAGCTCTCATACTACACAAGGGCTATAGGATCACACCATCTGTTCCGTACATTCTGGTGATGTACCTCAACACATCTGAGTGTTGCCACGTCCTTACAGGACTGGGAGTCAGGAGACCTGGGTTCCAGTTCTGACTGTCCAGGAAAACCTGTGACTTTGGGCAAGTCCCACTTAACTCCTTTGAGCCTCAACTAAGTCTGACCCCTGCAGAGTTTCTAAGACTCTTTCCAACTCTAAAAGTCATTATTCAATTATTTCAAAGATACATCCTTTCCATTGTTTTTTTCTAGGTTGCGAGTCTTTTTATCTTGAGGCAGAATGGAGAGACCTTGGATTTTAACAAGCTCTGTAGAAAAAGAAAGAGAGAGAGAGAGAGAGAGAGAGAGAGAAAGCTCTTTATCTTTATTGGTTCTGATGAATATTTGTTCTCTGTGAAAGGGATTTTATTGATCATTACAAGAATGCATTCTGGAAAGAATCTTGTCAGTGATTAGATATTTGAATAAAGTGGGTTTTACCTTCCTTTCAGGGTTATTATGTGGTTTAATAAGATAATGCAGCACAGGAATACAGTTTGGAGTATGAAGTGCTGACCACTCTAAAGGTATTGTTTTAAACAGGCCTTTCCTATTTGCTATGTAGCTATATTAGCATAAAAATAGGTATTTAAAAAAGTATTTTTAAAAACCATCTACCACAAGCTGCGATATGTGATGCTTACAATCTCTGCCTATAAAATAAATGATTATTTCATGGAAAAGGATACCATATTTTATTCTTTTTTATTTTTAAATTTGATATTTTATTTCTTACTGAAGCATAGTTGACACACAATGTGTCAGGTGAACAACATAGTGATTGGACAACTCTGGTCATACTCACCACAAGTATAGCTACCGTCTATCACTATGTTACAATACCACTGACTATATTCCCTATATTATACCTTTCATCCCCATGACTTAGTCATTCAATAACTGCAAGCCTGTACCTCCCACTCCTCTTCAGTCATTTTGCCCATTTCCCACTTATACCACTTTACTAGTAATCTACACTTTACTACCAGAAATATACAAATCTGATGCTTTGCAAGAGATTTTCAAACACCTATGGAACTAAAACTTAATATGAGTCCATTTCATTTTATTTAGTATAAGAATAATGCCATCAGGCGCTATAGCACTCCTGACACTGCAGGAGTTAAAACACTGAAACTAAGAGAAAAAATATTAATGGAAACATAGGAAAAATTCTCTTTGATTGAAAAGCAAAAAGTCTCTAAAGAATTTAAAGGGATGTTAAAAGTCTCAATTCTTAATTTATCTGGCTGAGAGGTTTATACCCGAAATCCACCAATTATTTTCTTTGCTTTTTTTTTTTATATCAGCAATGCTTAAAAGCTGTATCTTGGCAACACCAAAGCATCCACTGATTGTGTTATTTCAGACTAACAGTCTGTTCATTCAGTGAATAATTTGTGAATGGTTAGGCTTGAATTAGCATTACTTGTTATTCATCCATTCCACAATTTTGTTGCACACTCACTATGTAAGACACTGTGGGGATATAAAGATAGCCTAGACTTGAGAATTCATAGTAGGTTGAATGATGCTCCCCCCAAAAGAAATGTCTATGCCCTAACTCCCCAAACCTGTGGTGTTACTTTATTTGGAAAAAGGGTCTTTGCAAATACAATTAAGAATCTTGAAATGAGGAAATAATCCCCAGTTATTCAGATGGGCCCTAAATCCAATATGTGTCTTTATGTGAGAAAGGCAGAGGGGCACTTGACACAGATGGAAGAGGAAGTAACGTGGCCACAGAGGAGGCAGAGATTGGAGTGATGTGGCTGTGAGTCAAGGGATGCTGATGGCCACCAGAAGTTGGAAGAGGAAGGAAGTTAATTATACCCTGGAGCCTCAAGAGGGCGTGTGGTCCTGCCAACACCTTGCTTTTAAACTCAAGATCTCCAGAACTGTGACAGAATGAATTTATGTTTCTTATGTCATCATATTTGTAGTAATTTGTTACAGTAGCCTCAGGAAACTAATCTAGATCCTTTCTCTAAAGAGAACATATTTCTTTCTACATTATATTGTTCCTTAAGTTTGGTGAGGAGTTTAGAATAAGAAGAGGTTGCTTTCTGTTGGAGATATTGGATATATTCACTAGAGGAAGAATGATTTGAGAATTCTCTTAAAAATGCATAGGAATTGGATTTAGAAAGATTGAAATGATGGTAGTGGTGTTGAAGGGTGGTGGCAGGTGCGGGAAGGTTGAAGTAGATGTGTCTGGAATGGGGGTGGAGGTGGGCAGAAGGAAGCTTGTGCTTATAGTCTGTAAAGTGAGAGACATATACAGGGAAGAAGGAGGGGTTAAATTAGTTTGGGAATAGAAGAGACACACATAATCCTGGAACCAGAAAGAGCTTTGTGTGGCTAGCTAGAATGTGGACTTCATTTTATAATCCACAGGCAATTGGGAATTAGTTTTTAAGCAGGAGGATTCCAGGATCAGAACTGTGTTTAAGAAAGATTTCTGACCATGGTATGATTTAGATGGAAAACATACTGGAAATGTGGAGAGACTGGTTAGAAGGAGATAGTGTTAGAGAACTTCCAGAGAACTGGAATGTTTTGAACTATGAGTCCCCCAAACTCATATGTTGAAGTTTGAACCCCACTGCCTTAGAATGTGACTATTTGGATATAAGACCTTTAAGAAGGTAATTAAAGTAACATGGCCCTAATCCAATAGAATGGTGTCCTTAAAGAAGAGATTAGAACACTAACAACATACAGACTAAGGGGTGACCATGTGAGAAAGGTGGCCATCTGCAGTCCTGGAAGAGAGGCCTCACCAAACCAAATCTGCTGGCCCCTTGATCTTGGTCTCCTAGCTATAGATCTCCAGACCTGTGAGAAAATAAATTTCCTTTGTTTGAGTCACCTGGTCTGTGGTATTTTGTTATGGTAGCCCTAGCAAGCTAATACAACGAGTTAACACTAGGGCAGTTTTGTGGCAAAGCACACCGTTCTACCTGGAGATGTGTGCTGTTATTTGCTTTTCTAGATACAGTTGTGGTTATATATATAAAGACATGCAGCTTAATTTCATGACCTCCCCAAAGGAATTGTACCATTGCCATGTTCTAACTCTGAAAGCATAGTGCATCCAAAGGCACAAGAACAATACAAATTTTATAGTTGCTATAATATTGCTTCTTTCCAGGATATTAAACAGGATCTCTTCTGGTTCATAAGCTAATGCATTTTTCTCCTGCATTCTTGGTCATAAATAATCATACAGGACAAATGCTGCCTTCAGGTCTTTGTTGATTGAGTTATGAAATATGCCCATTGCCTGAGCTTCTGGGCATCCAGATACAGCCATCCATCTTGGTCCTCCTCTTCCTAACTTGTCCAAAATTTACCTGTCAGCCAGACCAAATGCCTGATTGAGTGTATGGGCTTGTCCTAAAAGTGAACAGCAGTTGGGAAGTAAATGAAAAAGATATGGACCAACCCATATTGAATGTTAATGTAGTTAATATTGAATGTTTCTGAGAAGAAAACATTGTTGGGATGAAGTGATATAAAGTAACTTGTCAAAGTATAGCTATAAGAGTAGGGAAAGGAGCCCTAATGGATGCCAATTCAGGTTGCCCAGGGGTGATTAGTTTGATGATCTTCAGCCCTCTATAGTGGGGGATTTGCAAGTTGTTGGAAAGCAAAAGAGATAAGAAAACTCAGACTAGTCTTAACATTTTTCCCATTTACATATTTTTTTTCAGGCTATGCCTGCCTAACCCTGGGCTCCATGTCATGGTCAGCCATAAAGCTGATTGAATCTGCCAAGGATCCAGCACCACCCTTTTTGTTCTGGGGTGGAAGGAAAACTGCAGGCTGTCAGGGAGGTGATGATTAATCTGGGAAGCAGATCACATATTTAACACTTTATTAATTTTTGTAAGTTAGTGTGGAACAGATTGAACTAAAGGTGGCTGATTTGCTATGGGGTATTAGATGGCACTGATTCTTTCATAATATTTGCTCAATGATGAGTCAAGTGAAATGGGAGCCATCCCTGCCCCCAAGAGCTCTTTGGCCAGTTGAGTACATAAGAATTATTTAGGTGAAATAACCAGGTAACAAAAACTAGTGCCCAAATTACTGGCGTTGCTCTGTAAGTGCTTGAGAATTAGGAATTTCAGAAAATTAAGAGGAATATATAAGTTTAGTTGTAGGAGGCTTTATGGAAAGTAGTGTTGGGATACTCATTAATTCACATATTATCTATTCATTTTCCATTCACACAGCAAATATTGTAAGTTATATACAATGTTCCAGGTTCTGATAAAATGATGAAGGCAGACATGTTTCGTATTCTTCTGGAGCTTACAGTCTAATGCAAGATAAAAGTCACATAATTGTGCAGATATTAATTATAAAGTGTGATAGGTGCCTCGAAAGAAAATGATTAGGGGGAATAGTCTGGAGGAGTGGGTACTTTGAGTGATACTGAAGCAAACATTTATTATTGTTGATGTTTTTTGGGATCATGGACGTCTTTAAAGATCTGTTGCAAACTATGTGTCCTCTCTCCAGAAACATGCACATATATTTTCGGTTCAGGAAGTTCACAGATTTCCGGAAGCTTCTTTGTGAGTTTCAGAGTAAGAAATCCTACCTTAGGGACAGTTGTGATTGGAACTGGCTCTCAGGAAGAGAAAGGGTTTCCACAGCAAGAGAGAGGTTGGGAATGAGCAGTGTCTGCAGGATGGTAGAAAGCAGGGGGTTCTCACTTGGCAGGGTTATCAGTCTTACTCCAGTTCCACTGCATGCTCTCAATTCACAAAAGTCAAAGTGAATAATAAGGGATGGGATATTGCCATGCTTGTGTGCATCTTGAATTTGCTTGCAATGCTAATAGCGGCATTTGGCCTTTAGATAATGACTTCTCTCCTTCTCCTGGCTCACCTCTCTCCTACCAGTGTGGTTCCCATCTGCACCAGTGAGTCTATACGGTGTATGAGGCTATGGCAGAGAAGTAGACTCCATGGCATTGATTTTCTGACTCAATGGGTTTCAAAAACAACAAGAATATTAGCGGAACCGTTGAATACAAACCATCTCCTAATGCATTTTTAATTAGCATTTGGCCAGTTAATTTGTAAAACATGTGAAAGGAAAGGCCTATTAAAATAGAATTCATGTTTGGTGAGGTAGACTTTTCCATAAACTACAAACCAGATACTTCCTCCAAATGGGAACTGTGGGCAGGCAGGTATACAGATCCCCTGTGGAGACTATTTTTGATATTAATTATCTTGCTGTGCCTTAAAATGGTTTTTGTTTGGGTGTTAAAAGGTTTGTGAAGATTAGATTATTTAAATGGCAAAAATCAATTTTCCTGAACTTGGATAGTTTTTTGCAGTCAACTGTAAAAAAGCCAAAGGGGTAGAGAGTGAGGAGGGTTTTATGCATCTCATTTCTCCTTTTTAAATGTGAAAACAAGATGAATTGTTGGTGCAAAGGAAAGCTAGGTGTGCATGAGAGGAAAGGAGTGGGTATACAACACACTTACCTTTCTTTGGCAGATGCTGGCCAGGGCAGTGGGGATTTCCAGTTACCATGGCTATGGCCAGAAACCCCATCATGACCTGTACTCCCTGAGCTTGGAAGCTTTTTAGTTCAGGTGTTAGGAGGGCACAGGCAGAAAATGAGATAAAAGTATGCGGCGTCACTGCTGAGAGGGGGAGCTATCATATGCCCTGAGGAGAGGGAATGCCATCTGTCGAACAGCAAATGACTTCTTCTGCAGGCTCAATACATAGTTTAAACAAAGTTTGGTTTTAGTTCAGGGGATGTGTATGACTGTACCAAAGGCCTGTGCCCAGTTCTGAGCTGGATCTGTCCACAAAGAGCTTCCTTTTGGGCAGAGGAGAGAGAGGCCTCATGCATTAGTACAATGGATACAGAGCAGGCTGTGCTATGTAGGGACCATGACAAAGACACCCACTATATAGTAATCTTGCAATACAAGTTTGGTAGGTGTTTTCGTCTGCCACAACAGCCACGACAAGACACTACACACTAGATGGCTTCAACAACAACATTTATTTCCTCACAGTTATGGAGGCTGGAAACCCAAGATTTGCTTTCTCTGGAGGCCTTTCTCCTTGCCCTGACAATATACACCTTCTTGCTTTATTCTCACACGGCCTTTTCTCTGCATGCAAACACCCCTGGGGTCTCCTCTTCTTCTTGCAAGGACACCAGTCTTATTGGATTAGGGTCCCATCCTAATGACCTCATTACCTTATGAGTCTTTTTAGTCTTCAGGTATCTTTTCATCTCCTCTTTCTCTTACTCCCTCTTTGTTCTTCACAATTATGTGTCTCTGCCTCTTCATCCAAATTAGTTATAACCATTTGAATATTAAAACATTAAATGAAAATTTCTCTTTATGTGAAAGTATCATGTGGAAATATCAAACTTACCTAATTCAAACTTATCCTAATCTTTTACTTCATGACCGGAGTGACCTCCTTAAAGACCCTATCTCCAAACAGAATCACATTGAGAGTTAAGGCCTCCACATATGAACTTGAAGAAGTGGCAGAGGGCACAATTCAGTCTGTGACAGTGAGTGCATGGATGGCTGATTGGATGAAAGAGAGAATAAAGAATAGAAGTCTGGAGTGCTATGCAAATTATGAGAAAAAAAGATTAATTTTGACTTGAAGAATTAGGGACGTTTCTTAGAAGATTTGAATTTGAGCTAGGTCTTGAATAGTGGTGGGCACATTGATAGGACAGTATGGTGGTAGAGAAGGGAAGCTATGTCATGCAGAGGACACAGGACTTTTAGAAAAGTCTAAACTTAAAAAAAATCATCCCTTGTAACTGTTACTTTAATGCTCTCCACAAAGGAGAAAGATGGCGAATTGAATGTAAAACCTCATCATATATTGTAATTACTGAAATACATACTTTTAATTTCATATTATGGTAAATTGAAAAACAAAGGGGAAATAGGAGATTTTAAAAGATGGTAAAATACACATACAGGTGCACAGAGAAGAGAGAAAAAGAAAATGTGGTTAGGAAGAAAAGAGGATGCCTGGCTGGCTCAGTCGGTATGTGACTCTTGATATGGGGGTCGTGAGTTCGAGCCCCATGCGGTGTGTAGAGATTACTTTAAAAAACTCTTTAAAAAAAGTTTCTTTAGGAAGAAAAGAGAGAATGGATCCTTCTATCCTCTCAGATTCTGTCATCTGGAATCATGAAGGGAAATAAGGCATTAAGCTCATTTCTTACTCAATTATTCACTCCTCATGAGAATATGAAAACACATCCCATTTGTTTCTAAGTAGACAGAGTATTGTAGAGTAAGATTGAATGATATTTTCAAATAACAAGGATTTTCCCTTTCCCACTTTTTTTTAAAAAATCAAAACCAGGTAAAAATCAGCTCCCAAGAAAAAACAAAACAAAAACTGAAAGGCAGTTGTGAAGGAAAGGTTATCTTCTAGCAGAGGCTGTATAGAAGTAGAAAAGGCCTTTTCCAACTTTGTTTTGGATATGGTGGCAGGTTTAGGGGTTGACTGAATGTTTTTAAGCCTCAGGTAATACTTGGCCCCAACTTGTGAGCCATCTTTTCTGCCTCAGCAGTCCTCCTGCCCACTGCTTAATTACAAGGCCTCTCATATTATGGCCATGTTGATCATATTCACCAAATCCAAGAATGTTCCTGGAAACAGTACAGATACAGCTGGCCGATTCACCTACTCAAGGGAAAGTTAGAAGATCGGAGTCTATGCAGAAGAAGCATTAAAAGCAGGCACTTGCAGGAGAAATTTCCCAGCTGATTTAAAAAGGAATTATTTGTTGAAACAATGATTTTTAGGTGGATTGAGAAAGTTTCTCTATTTTTCTCCCTTTTCCTATAATACAGATGTAAGTCTTGTCCCAAAAGGGCTATTTCCATTAGTGTTGCATTTTATTGAGATCACTGCTTCTCACCAGTGGGTTAGAGCCATTAGTGCTCTGATTTTTAGCCATCATGACCTCTCATTACCCAAGCTGTTTTGCCTCATGATCATAGAAAGCACATAATAATAGAACCACTGGTGTTTTAGATTTCATTACAATTCATATTTTGTTTAGCGCTTTCCCCCCTGTACACTTTAATTTCTGTGCATGGCTGAACTGTCTCATTTTCACAGAAATTAAGTTAGACCCAAAGGCTGCAGGCATTTTGGTTCTGGAGGTGATGATTCATTTCTGAGCTTTGGTGTCTTTCTACCCCCCAGTGGGACAAGTGCCACACATACAAACACAGAGTGCTTATCTTTTTCAGACTGTGTTGTTTTCATTATCTTTCCTAAAAGTAGATATGGAAATCTTTGCTCTGCTCAATTGTTTTTAAGACCATGGGCCATTAGAATTCTTAGAGCAAGAGCGTCTAAGTGCATTCTGGATGGCCATGAGAACAAAAGACTCATTCTTTTATGAGTATCGGCTACTTTTGGTTGAGTACACACATTACACACATGCACATACTTTCAACAATTTTTTTTTTTACTGAATTCACTGTTTCTTAATGGGTTATTAAATTGGTCAGTGTGTGCTTGCTGAATGAAATGACCATTCCCACCCCATGCCCAATTTCATTTGCCCTATCAATAGAACTGGTTTGGGTGCATGGACAAAACTTTAGCTGCTTGTTAAAAATATCTTTACCTTTCAGGGCACCCAGGTGGCTCAGTCAATTGAGTGTCTGATTCTTGATTTCTACTTAGGTCATGATCCCAGGGTCGTGGGACTGAGCCCTGCATCTGGCTCTGCACTGGGAGTGGAGCCTGATTGGGATTCTTTCTCTCTCTCTGTCTGCCCCTCTCCCCTGTTCATATTCTCTCTCTCTCTCTCTCTCTAAAAAAATACCTTTGCTTTTATCATTGTTTTCATGGATGTATAAAGAGTCTCAATAAAATCTGAACACAATCCTTCTGAATGAAAAGTTAGTGACATCATATGCTGTTTCTATGGGAAACCTTTTTTTTTTTAATTTAAGTAGCATAGAGTTTCCTGTTGCTGCCATATTTGGGGTCACACCATAGGTAAAGGCTCTGACATTCCTTTTAACATCTGTTCCTAAGGACTTCTCATCCCCAGGAAAACCAGAGGAAAGACTGAACCTAGGTTGCCTCTATTTTAGTGCCAGGGTCAGATCTTTGTTTTTCCTATTTCATGCTACTGTTTCAGCTATCAGAACATCTGGATTTGAGGCCTTTTATGTGCTTTGTCTTCAGTTTTGTCAAGCACTTTAGATTTGACTCATTTCCTCTTAGCCCTTTATTTAGTTTCCTGCTCAATTCTTTTTATCTTGTTGAACTTCTTTAACTTTTGGCCAGGTGGGACTTCAGATGTCTTCTCTAATCCAAAACAATGCCTGGATCTTTGAACTTATTCCACCAAAAATATGAACTCAGTTAAATGTGGGGACTTCTAGTTCCAAATACTGAGAGGAAGGGTTTGGTAAATTTCTGGAAGGTGAAAAGTGGGTGAGAAAGATTGCTGGATAAATGGGTGGAGGGAGCCAGAGTTCAAAGCGCCCACAGGGGAAGTTTGCAATGAAAGTGAGAATCACTTTTTAAGGAAGGGCTCCCCCAAAAGGGTGACAGTAGGTATAAGGAGGTGAAGCAGGGTAAGGGATAGAAATCAAGGTAATTTATTAGAAATCTGTCTCCTAAATGGCCACACAAGTGAACCTTCTCACTGTGGTTTCTTGATTTGCCTCTTAGCAAACCTAAGCATTTCTCTCTAAGGAAGTAGAGAAGCTAAATGAGAAGCAGAGGGCTTCGAAGAAGTCCTTCCTTTTTTTTTTTTTTGTCACTTTAGGCATTCTCCAAACTGCCTGCCTATGATCCACATGCACAACATAGTGGAAGTCTGCTAGTCAAAAGACCCTGCTAACTTGCAGAAGGCTTTCCTTCAGCCCTCTCCCTCAGGGTGGAGCCAGAGAGGGAGTCTCTGGGACGCCTGATGGGAGATGTGCTTTAAGGTGGGTTTGCAAGAGATGCTGCATCTGGAAATGTAGATATAAGTGGGAAGAATGAAGGGATAGTTCAGCATGTTGGAGACTACAGTAGCAAAAGACAGGGACAGAGGGTCAAATGTTTAGAGCTTTCAGTTGCAAGAGAGTAATGGGCTTAAAACCCACTACTGTTTTTGAAACTGTGGAACTTTGGTATAAAAGATTAAAATATAAATTTATATGTTAAATATATAAATATTTACTATAAAGTTAAATATAATAAATAAATTAGGAGCAGGGGCTTACCTGCTCAGCACCTTCTTCCTCACCATTAGTCCTTGACATGGATTCTATAGCATTTACATCAATACTGGGGTTCTCCAAAGTATAGTTTGAGATCTACTGGACCAGATTGTAAAGTGCTGATGAAGATGAGTAGAAGAATGTTAGAAAGATGAGTTGGGGAGTTTATTCAGAAGGCTTTTAATGCCCATCTAAAAAGTTTGAATTTTTATTCTGGAGACTTTGGACCACCTTGGACATTTAAAAATACATTAATTTGGCAAGGGCTGTATATATATTATATGTATATATATTTATGCTTGAGTAAGGTTGAACTTTCACTACAATGTGGGACATATTAAATGATAACACTGGAGGTGAGCAGTCTAGGTTGGGGACTAGTAAGGTTCTGGGCAACAGGACCTGAGCCAAGATGGTGAAAGTAGGAAAGTAAAATGTAGGATGGTGTGAGAGGTCGAAGTGACAGGACTTCTATAGAGCATGGGTGGGGGTAGGGGCAGGAGCAGGAGCCAATGTTGCCCTCAAGTTCCTGAATTCATGACTGGTGGTATCAATGATGCTATTAGTAGAGATAAGAAATGAAACCCTAATGAAGAAACAGTAGGTCAGAGAAAGGGAATGCTTAATGCTTTACTTAGAAGTAATTTAAGGTGCAGACTTCAGAGTCCAAATTACTTAGGAATCATAAGGAAGGAAAAAAACACACCTATGGGCTGAGATTTGAAAGAAGAAGTTAACAAAAAGTGGGGGAGAAGATGAGGGGGACTTTTCTTGCATCAAAAAAAAAAAAAAAAAGAACACCCTCCAGTTCAATAAGATGGTCTCATGAGGAAAGACCTCTTTTATAAACTTTCGTCACAATTCCAATTCCAACCCACCAGACTTTGAGATCTTTCAAATAAGCCCACCATACAGGACACATAACCTCTGAGATAAGCTCAGGATTGTGGTTGTGTGGGTGGTACAGAGACCTGCCCCAGCAGGAATTGTTTTTGAGGTGCAGGGAGGGGTGGTGGTGAATGAATGAGGGGTGAGGGCTGCTGCTTCTCTATGGATTGAGAGCCCAGGGTATAATCCAAGGGCATACTGCCTTCCTGATGCCCCACAGACCCTGATGTCAGAAATGGTGCTCTGAATTGCATGGCTTGCCAACTTTCTGAACCCTGTCGTAAAATGCCATGTATCTGGATAAGGGCTAAGATGAAGGCGGCAGTACCAAGGCTGGCAAGGCTGGGGAGCAATTGGAACTTCATAGACTGCTGGTGGGAATGTGGATTGGAACAGGTCTTAGAGAAAGACTTTAGCATATCTACTAAAGTTGAACATTAGCATACCCTTTGACCCAACAAACCCACTCCTGCTATACTCAACAAAATTGAATATATGTAGTCACCAAAAGACTTGCGTGGGATGTTCATAACAACATTGTGTGTTAACAGCCCAAATCTGAAAATAGCCCAAATGTCCCTATCAACAATAGAACCGATGAAGTGTGGTATATTCATGCAATGGGATACTGTTAAGCAATGGGAATGAAAGAAATGCAACTCTATCACAATATGGATTAATCTCACAAACACAGTATTGAGCCAAAGAAGTAAAACACTAAAGCATACATGGCATGGTGTTCCATTCATATGAAGTTCAAAACCAGACAAAACTATCAATAGAATTGGAAGTCAGGATGATGGCTACCTTTGGTGGCAGGAGCAGAGGGTTCTTGATGAAAGGAAGGAAGCATGAGGAGTCTTCTGGGGCAGGTGGTAATGTTATGCTTCTTGACCTGGTCCTTGGTTGGATGGTTAGTGATTACTGTGTTACATGGCTGTGTTCATTTTGTGAAATTAAACAAGTTGTACATTTCTTCTACATTCTATCTATAGTATACTACAGCAAAATTTATAAAACCAACAAAATAAAACTCCTAGTGTTTTGATCATCTTACTCTCCTTCATAGAATCTTCGGATAGTTCTTCACAGCTTTCAAGTTAAAATTCAAATTCATTAGCTTCCAATATGAGCTTTTACAATCTATCCCCATGTATTTTCCCAGACCCATCTCTTACCATCCCTGCTAAGAACCCTATTTTCCAGCTACACTGGAGTTTTTTAACTATAACTTTAGTCTTCCATATACTTTTATACCATCAAGACTTTGCTGGTATTGTCCCCTTTGTTTGAAATCCACATCCACATTCATTATCTTGATGGCCTAGCTCAAATGAAATGTTACTTCCTTCAAGGAGCCTTCCCTGAGTTACTCAGACATGCATGTGCTTTCTCTGTGCTCATACTACTAACTACTATAAAAACACATGTTGTCTAGTTCAGAATAAATACTCCTATATATTTGCTAAATTAATGATTTCTTTCTGAGCAGGAGGACCTGAAATAATGGGATTTATATTTCAAAGAATCTTGTGATGTGGATAGATGTAGAGACTGTCAATAGGAATTATGGGCTTCACTGTTTTTCATTGTTTACTTAGTGCTGTTGCCCCACCCCTGGCAAAGAAAGAACGTCTTCGTGGGCTTCAAAGCCTTTCGTGAGGCTACATTATTTTCCAGTGCTATCTCTTGATGGTTCCTGTAGCAGCTGCAGACTAAAGATAATTTTATTTTGCTCTTATCTTTTGGGGGGATGGGGAGAAATAAGAAAGATACATCTACTTGTTTATTTCAAGTTAAAATAACATTTTAATCTACAGAGTATGAGCAAGAATAAAATAGGGTCAAATTCTGCCATATTCCTAGGACTCTATGCTTCTTGTGCCACATTTTATTCTTATAGTTGCATCTCCAGAGAAGTTTCTAAATGTTAAAATTTCATTTCTACAGAATTCAGGTCTTTGTATGTTAACTTGACCACACTGTATGACTCAAAAATAATCTTCTAATGTTCCAGCCACTTACTGCATTAGGAGTACATACATATTAGAAGATTAATATTGGTTTGTGGGAGTTTACCCTTATATCAAAATGCACTAATATATGTATGGAGAGAAAGGGAAAAAATAGACTACGTGAAAATTTGTTTATGAGCCTCCAGAGCTGTAATAGAGAATCAGAAATATGTGAATAAAAACTCACACTAATTTAACTGGACAACTTTTAGGTGTTTTTTTTTCCTTCTTTTTGTTTTATATACACCAGTTTGAAGCCTCACATTTCTCCACCCTCTGCAATTATAGCCACCTAATTCTGCATCTACCCTGGAGACATGAATGAGCTAAAAAGAGACTTTCTAATCAATTCTTATAATTATGCAGTCGGATGGAAAATACTGATAAGTGAGTCTTATTCTTAGTTATGAGCTTTGCATATTTGGAAGTAGATGGGTGGGCTGCAACACAGACTATAGCGTATGCCTAGATCTGGAATACAGAAGTGACCTTCCTAAGCAGACATCTTAACAAGCCTTGGTTTTCACAGTCTTAAAATATGAAAAGAAAAATACTTCATTAGGCTGTGAATGTCACTTTTAACGTTGTTCATATTTATTTTAAAGTGCCATCAGATCATCTCCATGCAGTCGAGACCATTGTGTAACCTGAAGCTTTGGTGTAGCAAAACCTCTTCCCTAAGCAGAAACACAGAGATAAGGAATAGCCCCCAGGTGGTTGGCATCAGAGCCTGGCTGAAACCCAGGTCTCTGACAGTTGGCTTACGCTATTCTTCCTTTTGACTCACTCCCACTCTTTCTGTAGGCTCATGCTGCTGTAGAAAACACAAAGGTGTTAGATAAAACACATGTCCTCAGAACGTGGACTGCTATGAAGATGTTGGATGCTTCAGTCTCCCATGTACCAGGAAAGAGTCAGCATCCTCTTCATTTCCCCCTTCTCCAGCCCTTGGTAGAACCTGGCTGCTGTGATGATGGCATACAGATACACTTCCCTAGAGTGGCTCAGAGGCCCTGAGCACACTCCCAATGGGCCTCCAGAACTAACCACACCAACTGATACAATCAGGCAGCATTTTACTCAAGTACATTATGAGAGGTAACCCTCCCACCCACCCCCTCCCCCCAAATTGTTGTTCACCTATTATAAGGGGTGTAGTTTGAGCAAGTCAATCAAAAACAGGATGGACTCTGAAGCCCCAGAGCCCTGGGTTCTAATCCTACGTCTGCCATTTTGTACTTCCCTCTTGGAATCTTAGGCATTCCTTGAATGTACATTCCTTGTGGGTTATTTAGGGATTTAGTGGCACAGGCAAAATTGCCTGGCACATAGTAAAAACTTGAAACCAGTCTGAACCAAAAAGTTGTGTCAGTTAAGGCTTAAGAATCTTGGATCCCATGCAGTTTAAATGAGCTCGCATTATAAGTGATTCAGAATGTGCTGGGGCAACTAATGCAGTCTTCTGTCTTCACCCCATTTACCCTTGTCACAGTGCCTTATGCTTCCAGTTGAACGTTTTTGTCAAATGTATCTGGTTACATGCCAGATCTTTCCCCACATCCAAAAATCTGCTTTTTATTCACTTTCTGATCTATGATCACAGGTGTTTTTGGGTTTTTTTGTTTGTTTTTTGTTTTTAAATACTGGAGAGGTGCTTGGGTGGCTCAGTTGGTTAAGCATCCAACTCTTGATTTCAATTCAGGTCAGGATCTCATAGTTCATGAGAGTGAGCCTTGTGCCAGGCTCTGTGCTGACAGTGTGGAGTCTGCTTGGGATTCTTTCTCTCCCTCTCTCTCTCTCTCTGTCCCTCCTCCACTCACGTACTTGCTCTCTCAAAATAAATAAATAAACTTTAAAAATATATATTGGAAAAGACTTTTAGGCTCTGGCAGGGTGGGGCCTGAGCCTGTTTTGCTCTTGTTGTTTTTACTGAGCATAGAGATAGAGGAATGAATGAATGGCTAGGCCAGAGAGTGCTGGTATCTCAAAAAGTTTCATTAGCTAAAGAAAGCACAAGTCATCAAGTCACTGCATGCTGTCAGTAGGCCCAGGCATCATCCTTCCATTTAAAGGGCAGGACGTCAATTTTTAACTGTCAGAGTTCCCAAGTTCATATTTTGGGTCTGCTGCTGACTCACAATATGACTCTGGACTATTAAAATTAGCTTTGAAATTTGGGGGGTGGTGATATTTGTCATGGGAGGATGAACTAATTAATTTGTATGACATACTATCTCATAGAAGTAAGAGGGTAATGAGTATAATCATTAAAGCAAATTAGTTAATATTTCAAAAGTGAAAGCAAAACTATTTCATGGATGAAATTTGAGATTCAGGATCCTTGGGATAAAGAGCAGCATGAGACACATGTTGACCACCAGCTCGTTACTTCATAGACATAGCACAAATCCTTGACAAGGTTGAGTTGCCTAGAAAGACAACATTACTAATGTACACTTACTCCAGGTTAAAAGCTGCACAAACACACTAGCTCTGGGTGCCCTGTGCTCTCCTCCTCTTCTCTCTCTCTCTCTCCCTCTCTTCCTCTCTCTCATACTTTCTCTCCGTGTCTCTCTCTGGTTGTTCCTAAGCATGCTTATTGTCCTGAGTTTTTGATGAGTTTCCTCAAAACATCAGAGACTTCAGAGGCACAGGACATGTGGTAAAAAAAAAGACCTTAGAAGTCATGTGGTTCCATACCTTAATCTCACTACGTCTAGTCTTTTAAGAGTGACTCCTGTCATTTCCCTGCCATGGGCTTATCCATGCTATTAGCAAATGAGGTCAACCTGTCTATTCTCCACTCATTGGTTTCAGTTTTGCCCTAGAATATTACACAGAAAAAAAAAATCTGCTTGAAGTGAGCTGTTCTGTCCCTATATAGTCTTATCTCTTCTAGTGATAGAGCCCCAGTATTTTTGTAATTCTGCATTCAGTATAGATTCCTGTCCCCTCACTGCTCTTCCCTGACTTCTCTGGACATGCTCCAATTTGTCCAGTTAGTCCATAGTCAACAGCAGTGGCTTTGCACTGATAAAATTCCACACACCGAGTTGACTCAGCTTGCTCTTTGACTTTACATCGCTCCTGTCCCACTGCTATGGCCCCAGGACCTGAGGACCTAGCCTAGCAGAGCCCTCGGGACAGTTCTGACCTTGATCAGTAGAATCCTAGGAACTCTGGTTTGGTAGCTGTTGTGATTCAGCAGCAAGTCAGCCTGACTGCTGAGTCTATTCTGGGCTCTTGTGACCCGACTATCGTAAGTGGATTTCCATCAAACTCCTGTAAATAAGTTATTTTCATTCATCTCTCCATCCTCCATAAAATGCTTATTTAAAACTTATAATATTAGGGTCTGGACATTTAAAGATGGATAAAACATAGCATCTGCCTTCAAGAAGTTCCAGGTTTGGTGGGAGAGATGTATCCAGACATATCCTTGTATAAGGACAGAGCTTGGTAAAGCATTTTAAGAGCACCATAACAATTAGCATGGAACTTCATGGTACCTGGGTCTGGTTCTGCTCCTCTGGACCCAAGTTCTTGCCATCCTGGGACCTTGTCTGCTCATGGCAGGCCCTCTAGAACTGACTGGTGGCTGGGTCCACCTCCCAGCTATACTGAGGAGCCAGGAGTGACATCATTGGCTTGACTTCCTAATGCTGCCCATCTCTCATCACATGTGGGGGTCCTGCCCCTTCCTGAGAATCTGCATCCTGTTCTTCTTTGTGGATCTAGCTGGTGGCCAGGTGTTGATCTACAGTCTCTTTAATAGGTGTTTTTGATGTGTATTTTCAGCAGGTTTTAGCTGTGTAAACATGGAGTGGCTTACACGATGTGGAATACCCTATGTATTTTAAGGTGCTTCCCTATGTATTAATGATGAATTTTAGGCAATGAATGTCTTGTCTTCAACTCTTTGATCTGTTCTACTCACATGCCGTGCTAGAGGAGTGAATAGAGGCAGCTATGAACTCTCCTTCCTGATCCCATTGTTTACCCAGGCAGGCTACCCTCCCACTTTTCTGCTCCAGTGTCTTTTCCTGCTCTTATATTTGTTCCTTCTTCCACACCCTCCTACTATTGTGTCCTACCCCCAACAACACATTCAGAATTCCATTTTCTCATGGTATAGAGATAAAACCCGAGATAACTTCTTAGATAGGAGGAGATGCAGTGTACAAGAAGGAGCAGAAATCTTGGAATTAGATGAACTTGAATTAATACCAGGCTGTAACACTCTCTGGCTGTGTGAGCTTGGTTAAATTTAAATAACCCAGCTGATGTGATTTACAGATGTCTTCCACTAAGTGGATATAATAACTCAGCTCATGGATGTAGGAGGTCATTATGAGTCAACATGTATAAAGCTCTTAGAACTTGGCAGATCCTAAGTATGTACCTGTCCCTCCCTTCTCTTGTATATCAACACAAAAACCCCATCTGTAACTTTGTGATTGCTCTTCTGACTCTAACCTGGGTAACAGCCACAATGTATCCGTGTAGTAGCTCTGACTTGACAGAAACTGCTGTTATGAGCCTTGGCAAGATTTTTGTTATTTTGTCTTAAAAATATCATTGAAAACATCTTTACCATTAGTCTAGGACAAGGTATGGAGTAAGGACACATATTCTCTTCGAACAATTTAAGATGGAGAGGACATCAATGAAGACCATCTTTTTCCCTCTTTGTGTGTCCTCAGCTCATGATGTGTATTATTTTCTCTGACATCAGCCAAGTTAAGAGTGTATCCAAATCATCACACCAATAGCATGGTGGTGGGAAGGAATAATTGCATGAACTGGACAGTTTGGGTTCAGATACCAGTTGTACCTTCAACTAGGTGAATGATTT
Source organism: Panthera pardus (assembly GCF_024362965.1). Taxonomy (NCBI): domain Eukaryota; kingdom Metazoa; phylum Chordata; class Mammalia; order Carnivora; family Felidae; genus Panthera; species Panthera pardus. Next base: position 87,423,469 of record NW_026526721.1, read on the forward strand.
GGTCTCTAGTTTTTTTAGGGTAAAATATTATTAGAATGAGTCTAATTGAGATCATTCTGAGGATGACCTGAGTTAATGTGTATAAAAGCCCTTAGAAAGGAACATGGCCGCTGGCAAACATCTTAATCAGCTTTTGCTATGATTATTCTACCCTTATGAGCATTATCATTTAGGAAAAAAAAAAATCTTTGTTAGTCCGTAAGCAAATATATCTTAATCCAAATTAATTTAATCATGAAAAATAGTTATTTTTTCATTTTTTTACCAATGGTGTTCTTTCTGGATTTATCATTTGCATTCTTTCTTAAGATTTATATTCATATTCCCTACCCATTTTTAATTTTTACACATTAATAATTTCAAAGAACTTCTTATGTTGATGTTTATATTCCATCACCTTTCCTTTGTTATTTTGCCTTAAACATATATATTTTCAACCCAGATTAAAATTTGCTTCAAGATAGAAGTAAAGACAAGGTTTACTTCAGGTCTCTTTACCAAAATTTTGACATTAAAATTTCCTTAGCCTTTTAGGCACTTGTCCTATATTTTATAATACTTAAGGTAACACAGTGAGCTGACACAATTGGTTATAACTGTTTAAATTGCAGCTGGTGTTTTAGTCAAGCAATCAATATCTAATTATGTATTTTATTAGGGAAATAATTTCAGGGGCCTTAATCCTATCTTTATGCAATGTGGCCAATGTGCCAGTCCAACAGGTTTTACTTAACTATATTTTCATTCTTGACTAATGGGCTTCTAAATTATACAAAGCCTTTTGGCTAAGAACATTGCAGGTGATGGGATGAATTATAAGAACATATATACTATTGTTCCCCTATGAGATTGTGTTTGCTGAATTTACATAAAAACATGTTTATAATCAGTTTTATATCTTAAAATTATATTTTCATTTAGTAAAGACTTTTCCTTACAATTTTCCAAACCAGCATAAGATACAACCATGGAACTTTTTAGAAGATAAAGTATGATAATAATGACGAATAACACAGAGTTCTTACTATGTGCCAGGGACTGTTTTAAGCACATTCAGCACATTTAATTCACTCAGTTCCCACAGCTAGCATATGTAGTTCGTGGTATAATTCTCATTTTGCAGATGAGGGAATGAAGCATGGGGAGAAGGCTAACTTGCCCAAGAACACCCAGCTAACAAGCGGTAGAGCAAGCTTAAACCTAAGCGGGATGAGTTCAGTGCACTGATTTAGCAAACATTTTCTGTAAAGGGTCAGATAGTAAATATTTTAGGCTTTGAAGCCATATGGTCTCTGTTGTAGCTACTCTCTAGTTGTAGTGCCAAAGCAGTAAAAAATAATACATAAATGAATGCATGTGGCTGTGTTCCAATAAACCTTTAGTTATGCACACTGACATTTGAATTTTATATTTTCCTCTGTCATTAAATATTTTCTCATTAAAAAAAACATTAAAACATGTAATGAACATTCTTAGCATGTGGGCTGTACAAAAACAGGCAGTGGGCCACCCTTGGCCCTCGGGCTACACATTGGCGACTCCTGTTCTATAGGGTAAGCTCTTAGCCTCTGTGCTTCCTCTGACTTGTGTGTACCAACAAACAGAAATCAAAGGTATTCATTCTACTAATGGTGTTACCAAATAAAGGTAACTTCTTATTTTATTTAGGACCAAGTTAATTCCTATGATCAGAAGATACTGTTTATGAGAACAATTTTATTTGGTTTGAAAATTGACCAATTAGATTCTTATATTTTTCCTGGGTGTTTTTGTTTCTTTCACCCTTAATGGTGGTATAACCATCCTCAATTTGAATCTACATGGTAAAAGTGAAGACATGTTTACTATATAGATTCAAATAGATGATACACGGAGCCTGCTTGGGATTCTGTGTCTCCCTCTCTCTCTGCCCTTCCCCTGCTCAAGTTCTCTCTCTCTCTCTCTCTCTCTCTCACAGAATAAATGAACATTAAAAAAATTGAAGACATTTTGTGATTACTGAATTGGCTTTGATAAAGTACAAACTTAATGGAATAAATCAGAGTGAGAAAACCCAACCTCAGGTTCTGTATTATGCTGCTTTACCATCCACATTTATGAATTAACCTGATTCATCATCAAAACAGCATTTTGTTTTGTGTGGATAGAACCTCATTCATAGCATTGGCTTCTGGCTTGGTTTCTTTATTATAGGAAAGAAATTCCCATTAAGCCACTAGGCAGCATGATTAAATTTTTAAAATAACATTGGCATCATGGCAACATCATTTTAATTGTTCTCTCTGCCAGCCTCGTTTATCTGTGTGGCAACCACCTCATTCATTAGCACCTACCACCTGTCCAGAAGGTACTCAGTGCCCCATCTCCAAGACAGTTCCAAACAATAAAGCCAGTTGTATGTCTAGACAAGTCATGTTGACTTAGAATATGACTGTGGCTCCTGAACTGTTGCATAGGGACTGACAGCTTTCTGTCTCTGAGGGTCATGAGGTTCTATTTGAGATGGGGGCAGGGAATGGCCAGGGCCCAGAGGAGCAAGACAAGAAGTCAGGGTTGTTGAGGAGACAAGCTTCTCAGCCTCATTAAACGTTATACGCTGTCTTCATGCCAGGTAATGTCAGAATTCCGTTGATTAGCCATACCGGGAAGGCTGGAGAGATCATCTTGAAAAAAATGAAGGACTGCAGGAGATTTTCAGACTGAAAGGACTTACATTATTGCATAGAGATAGGGTGGCCAGATAACTTAGATTTTTGCATCAACTAGCAATTGTGGCTGCAAATGTTGGTTCACTTGTTTTATAGCCCTTTATAACTGTCAGGTGCTTTGACCCTTATGAGATAGCTCATTAAGTAGAGGAGGGGTCCTAATCTCCCTTCACAGCTGAGGGAAGCAGGGCCGAGGTGAGGTTTATTGATCCAACCAAAGTGGTTGGAGTATTGCTCCAAACTCCTGGACAAATGCTCTTTTTGCTGTGGTTCGCCATCTGTGCTACTGAGGAATGGTTAAATGTTGTCAAAGCTACTAGCCATTGAATAAGGAAAAGCAACAAAATGTACATCTGTAAACACTTAAATGAGAGAAAATCAAAGGCCTTGATTTCCTATTTAGGAGAGAAGGATTAAAATTACCAAGTTCATACATTACTAGAAATACAAATCAGAGCTTGTCAGTGGTCATTGTGAAGCCTTTGTTACCTCTTCTGTAAAATGGGAATGATAAGTCTCATTAAGTTATTGTGGGAATAGAATGGGAATAGTAAATAATAACATGGGAATAACCAAATCTCACTAAGTTACTGTGAGAATATAATGAGATAAAGCCGACAGAAGCATCTAGTATAGTGCCCAGCACTTAGTTGACGCTTAGTGGACATAGTTCCTTTTTTTTCTTTTGGAATCATTCTCTGAAGCCAGGTATACATGGGTAAAGCATCAGACATGTTTTCAATCATCGGTACAAACTGTACAGAACTTTCTTCAATTTGAAAGTGCTTTTGCAGGTACCACTATAATTTTAACTTTGTATTTTATTTTTAATACCCCCTTCTATCCCTAATGAACTGAAATATGCAAACCAACAAAGAAAACCAGGATTATTTAGGAGCGGAGGGAGTTATTAAAAGCTACTTTATGTATTTTTTTAACGTTAAATGTTTTTATAGTATTAAAAAAATATAGTATTAGTATAGTATTAAAAAGTAAAAATACACTTTTTAATACTATATGAAATTTACCATCGTGTACAGTTTGGTGTCACGAAGTATATTCACACTGTTGTGTGTCCACCACCCCCATCCATACTTATATCATCATTCCAAATTGAAACTCTGTCCCCATTAAATAGTAACTCCCTTCTCTTTTCCCCACAACCCCTGGTAACTAGTATTCTATTTTCTGTCTGTACGAACTTGACAATTCTAGGTACTTCATATGAATTGCTTTGGGTCTTTAAATTTCTGTTCTCACATGCTGTTTCTTTAAAGTACCTAGAAGCTTAGTTCCTATTTTTGCTGTAGTATTGTGTAAACTCGAGTTATTTGATGAATTTTCATCCCAACATTTAAAATTATTTTATCAAAAATTCATCATACACTGTATGTTAATTAACTGGAATTTAAATAAAAACTTTTAAACCCAAAACCAGAAAAGTAACAGTGGAACTAAATTTACAAAGGAATCAAAAATTTTCCAGGAGCAAACATTGCATCAATAGTAACTATTCCCAGGACAGAAAGAATACCTGTAGGTGCACATGTTGGGTGGATGTGTAAAAGAAAAAAAATACTGTTAATTATCCAAAACGAAATAGTATTAGTTGGTATTTTCATGTCACTGAATATTGTGTATTTGGACTTACAAAAAGTACATCATAAAGTTAAAGTTATTGAAAATAATTATATTGCTATTTTACATTTTTTGTATAAAACGGTATTTGAATATTTGGATTTTTTTGGTTTACATTTTACTGTAAACAAGCATCTCTACATTATTATATGTTTATTCAGTAGGCATCAAAGTTTCTAGTGGCTCCTCAATCCCTTTTAAAACTATTCTTCAAATCAAATCAGTAATAACTACTAAATGATGTTTTAAGTGGCCAATAAATTCCATTTCAGAATTTCATCTACGTGCACTTCAGCATTCAACTAATAAATGCCTGACATTATCGCAATTATGCAGCAACTTTGTGAAGAGAGATTATAGCTTCCACTTTACAGTTGAAACATGGAGATCCAGAGATCTTGAGTAATTTGCCTGAGTCATACACAGCTCCCTGTCAGTCCGGGTATCGGACTCAGGTCCTCTCCCTCTAAGTTGTGGGCTTGCTCCTCTCAAGCCTGCTACATTGAGTAGCTGCGGGAGGCATTATTCAACCTGTACAGCTGTCCCCTTTCTCTTTTTCGTGTTATCATTTGTTTATGGTACCCACCGTCTTCCTTACACGTCTAGCAGGTATAGACTGTTCCCAACCAAAAATGGTTTGACTTAGCATTTTTCGACTCTATGATGGTGAGAATGCGATACGCATTCCGTAGACACCTTACTTCCAATTTTGATCTTTTCCTGGTCTCATGATATGTAGTAGGTCCTCGCTCACGTTGCTGGCTGGTGACAGGGAGCTGCACCTGCCTGTTAGCCTCGGGAGCACAAGAGGAAACAACGGAGACACTGACGGCTGTTCTGGTTTTCATTTTCAGACACTATTCAATAAATTACATGAGATATTCACATAATTATAAAGTAGGCTGTTGGAGGGTTTTGCCCGGCTGAAGGTTAACGTACATGTTCTAAGCACGTTTAAGGTAAGCTGGCCTAAGCTGTGATGTTTGGTATTAGGTATATTAAATGCATTTTCAACTTACAGTATTTTCAACTTATGATAGGTTTATTGGGAGTTCCCTATTCTAAGTTGAGAATGATCTGTACATTGTTTTACTACCTATACCAAACTTTCATCTCGTTGAAGTCTGAGTATTCTTAGTCACCTTGGTGTCTTCCATGGGACCTCATGTGCCACTAACTACATGCTTTCTGAAATGAGGCAGTATTGGTGCATGTTCAGAGTATGTCATGTGAGGCCATCTTCCTGGTGTCAAAATATTAGGACAAAAAAGTGAAAATTACAGTCAATTATCCAGATACTTTTTTCATAAATGCCTATTTGGAAACAAATCGGGCTGTAAAACACGAGAGTGGACCTTTCATTTTTAAGCAGGAAAATTAATGATATGTAGCAACATCTTAACTGTTAGAGAGTCTTGTTGCTATGTAGGCTATGTTGTCTTCATGATGTCCAATTAACTTTTAAAGTCACTCTTTTATACTATTTCAGGTAGACTACACAAACCTGGGAAAAATTCATCTTTCTCGTTGGTAATGGAATCGATCCCCATTTATAGATCCCATTTTGATATGATGGTGCCAGATTTTGATTTCTATAACTTAGTAACAAGAGACAGCCCCTGAAACAGGTTATTAGTAGGGTGCCCAAAGAGCAGGCATATTCTGAACTTCAGTGACAAATTAAATCCTGGACATTTAAGGAGCTTAGGTCTAAAACTGTTTTATATTTAGGGCTCTCTTGATAGTATGAATATATTGTGTATATAAATATATGCATATTCAGTTATATCTTACAACTGAAGTTTCAGATTTCATCTTTCCTGTAGTATGTAAAACAAATTGAGGGTACCAGCATAATGTGTTGCAAAGATGGCCCATCTGTCAAATATTTCCCTTTTTGGCATCTCAAGAACAGAGAATCACTAGGGATCAATTGGAGTCTATATTTTGTGTCTGCTATATATTATTTGAGCCTATATATTCATTTAATTAAAATTTCATAAAGCCTAAGATTATACTCTTTCCCTGGACTATGAAAAACATGATATCTCCTGAATTCACTGTCACTCTAATTGTATCTCCTCTGCCAGTAACAATGCTTTCTATTCTTGGGGTTTTAGACCAGCTTTAATATGAACTCTCTCCCCAGATATTTTACAACACCGTATAATGCAATTAATGAGCTAAATTTTATAAGCAATCTTGGGGAGAAAGAAAAGGAGAGAAGTGTTAGCCACAAGGGAAAGAGATGTTTCTAGGTGATATCAGAAGACCAGGAGTCGATGCTGTGCCTATCTCTCCAATATCTACAGATGTCAGACCTAGCTCCAATTAGTATTTACCTGGTAGAGGTACAACCTTCTAAGTGCTTAAATGGCCTTTGGAGAAGAGAAGGTTGTTAGCAATTCTCCAATCAGCAGAAGTGGAATTCTAACAGCCTGAAACTAATTGAGGCTGAGGAACTAAGCCTGTCTCTGGAGTTCTCAGGCTGAAACAGGGCAGCTGGGAAGCTCCATATGTTTTGGTTATTTCTATGTAATCCCACAAGTCTGGTGCCTCCAGTGACCATTGCTCCTTAATGGCCCTGGCCATAGAATGCTGGCCACTTAAGGACTGTGGATGAGGTGGTTTAATTTCCCTCTTGGCTCCTAGTCTTCTCCGCTTTTCTTCTTTTCCTTCTCTTCCCCTTTTCCTCAAATTTTTATGCTATATGATGCCCTGAAGCCCATAACAGACAGGAGGGAAGCATGCTTAGTATGGTGATGGTCAGGTTTAGTATTGTGGGAGACACTAAACCATTTTGTTTCTTTTGTACTTGAACCCTAACCATGCAAATGTCTAATAGAGGCTTTTGAACACAGATTCACTTAGGCAGAAAAACTTCCATAATAAGAGAGACAGTGTATGAATATCTGAAAATAATAAGCTGTGGTGAAGTAATGTCCACTTGACAATCTTGGGACTGTGTCAAGGATAACACATATCAACTGCTTACTAAGTATTGGGTACTATAGTACCCAATGCACCTTGCTGCATTATCTCATGTAATTCTCACATTTAGCCTAAAAAAGTAGGTATTGTTACCATCCTCGTTTTACAAATGAAGAAACGTAATTAGAAAGGTGAAGTTATAATCCCATGTTTCCTTGAGTTTGGGACCTAAGTGCTTAAGTACTCTGCATTACTGGCTGGTTCTAGGCTCCCTTGACTTTGGTGTTTGTGACTTGGTGCTCATTCCCAGCTTCTCCTACCACTTAGCACTTTTAGTAGTGGCTTCACCCTACTTGATTTCTTGCGGAACCTAACACTACTGAGATTCTAGCACACCATTTTATCTACTATCCCTGTACTATTCAGATCTAGCTTCATGGTAACCAGCTCCTTTTGGACTAAGGGGATATGTAGGGGTTCTCAGACTAAGCAGCTCATCTCTTTGGCTTTGAGAACCACCTATCCTCCAATGAATACAGGCTTAGTGGAATGATTAATCAAGAAGATCTTTTCTCATTAGTCAAATGGTGGGAAAAGACCCAGTGAGGCCCACCGGACCTCTCTCCATGGAACAGGCATGTCGAGCAGAAAGCACAAACCCCCCGAATAGTGGAGTGCCTAGGCAAATGACTTCTCCCCACAATGTAGACCTCAAGAGATACTTTGCCCTTTTTTTTTTTAATTTTTTTTTAACATTTTATTTAATTTTGAGACAGGGAGAGACAGAGCATGAACAGGGGAGGGTCAGAGAGAGGGAGACACAGAATCTGAAACAGGCTCCAGGCTCTGAGCTGTCAGCACAGAGCCCGACGCGGGTCTTGAACTCACGGACCGCGAGATCATGACCTGAGCTGAAGTCGGCCGCTTAACCGACTGAACCACCCAGGCGCCCCAACTTTGTCCTTTTTAAAGACTGACTCTTCAGTTGTTCCTCTAATGCCGTGACTTTCCCCATGTTATACCATTAGAAGTTTTTAAAAAGATAGCCTGAAACAATTTTTGTCGTTTCAGGGGCAATAACCTCCAGTGAAATAGGCTCAGCAGTAGAAGCTCTGGAAACTGTAGTCTTACTATTTGAGTTTCAACAAGGTAAGCCAAGCCATTCATGTGCTCTTTGGCCACATTCACATTGAGCCTGAACAAGGCAAGCTCAATCATCATCTGGGCAATGGGCAAACTAGAGGAGGTCAAGTATACAGGAAGGGTGTTCAAGAGACCAAGAGAAATGTGAGAAAAAAACAAAACAGAGAGAAAATAAAGTTGGAGAAGAATCATCAGAAATGAGAAACAGATATTTGGATGCATAGGCCTTTCAGAAAACAGCATCTCTGGTGTACTTGTCACTGATTTGTACATCCTGTGCAATTACACGACTAATGCTGTGCTGGGTGGCACTTATAATCTAATGCAATTTGACCGACCTAATCTATCAGGAATGACACGTCAAAAATGGGCCTGTCAGCTTGAGTAATTGAAAAGGAGCAGCTCTTTGAAATTTCATTTTTAAACGAACTTTGAGAATGTTAGTAAACTTGGTTACCAATATTAAAAGAAAATTTCTTTTTTGTCAAACAATGCCCTTTCCTATATGCATTGAAAACCTGGTGCCCACCAAGCCAAACATTTGGAGTCTCTGATTTAGTCCCAGACAGACGAGATGCCTCTCTGCTGGATCTCAGTGACTTACACATCTGAGAGCACACTCTCCCCCCACATTCTCCTCATTTCATATTCTGAAATTTTCACTTTCAACATATCAAGCCAGCTATTTTCTTCTCTCAGCTGCTCCCCTTTTGAAGAAGAGAGTTACCAAGCAAAGGATAAGCATGAAGCAGTCTCCCCTAATAATTTTTCTTTCTTTTAAATAGATTGTGCACTACCTGTGAGAGTCACCCTCCCTTCTCAGGGTCCTCCCCCACTTTTGATCAAATGCAGCTCATGTTCTGTTTGAGCAGTAAAGTCAAGTTATGCGTAATGCTTCTGTGTGTGCTTTGCCTGGCCAAGCCTGGCCCAGGACAGCTGCGGCCCTGCATGTGTAGCTCTGCATAGCATTTGAACCATTCCAGGACAAGGCAGGTGGTGCTCTGGAAGCAGAAGGAAGCTGGCTTTAGTCCTGGGTGGCTGCCCCCTCTGAGATGAATGTGGTGGGAGCCTTGGACACCTGCAAGCAAAATGTGCCATGGTCTTCCCTTAGCCCAGTCGCATGAGCTCACCCTGGTTAGCTGAACTTCTGCCTCAGTTTCTTTTATTGGACCTCTAAGTTCCTGCCACAACCACAACCCTGTCCTTGTAGCTTCAGCCCCCTTGACTGGGACCTGACCTTCTGCCTTGTTCTTGCTTGCTCTCCGGGGGGTTAATTTTTAAATTCCTACTCACCAGATTAGGCAAAGGACTGTTCCTGCTCCAAACAGCCCTGTCTACTCTGAGTCGTTGCACCCTGTGCTGCGTGATTTCATGGCTCTCGCATTGTCTGCACCTCTGGGGTTGTGCCCACCTACTGAATCGGAACTTTTGATGCTGAGAGCAGAACAATCACATTGGCCCAAACCTTTGGATGCTGACCCTCAGGGGATGGCAATGCCATCAGATCCATTTCTTTAGCTCCGGGCCTACTAACTGGCAGTCCCCGCCCCCCCCCCCCCCTTTTTTCCAGCAGCACAAACATTTAAATAATTCCAACATACCTTGTAGCTAGGTGCCTGCCCTGAGTTATGGTCGGGTCTGGTACATCAGACTATGAAGAGACAATCACATACTTCAGAAAGTAAGGGTGCTCCAGAAAAGTTGTTCAGAAGTATCTGTAGGGGGCATTCCAGATGACAATTAACAAGGAGGACACATTATAAACAAAAAAATATGAATTATATCCTATGTGCTGGCATTTTATTCCTTAATCGATACAACAGTCCTATAGAATTACATTTTACCGGCAAGGAAAATGCAGCTTTCATGACTGTATTTTATGCACTGAGGATGTAAACACATGCTTCTTTAAGGCATTCCCCATGTTCCAGAATCTTCCTGCCACCAGTCTCAAAATCTTTAAAAAAACCATCACCTTTAAAAATGAGGAAGAAACCTTAGCACCCCCCATAGTTCAACCCTCTTGTTTTGCTGATGAAGACACTGAGTCTCTGAGACTTACTCCAGAAAATGGGCTAAGTAGTGGCAGAATCTAAAGACAGTATCCTGATTCCAGTTCAGAGTTTTTTCTATTGGTCCCAACATTTCCCTGCACATATATAAGGATTCCTCAAGAAAAGCTGTCAGATAGGGGTGCCTCGGTGGTTCAGTCGGTTAAATGTCTGACTTCAGCTCAGGTCATGATCTTGTGGTCCGTGAGTTTGAACCCTGTGTCAGGCTCTGTGCTGACAGCTCAGAGCCTGGAGCTGCTTCAGATTCTCTGTGTCTCCTCCTTTCCCTGTCCCTCCCCTGCTCGTGCTTGTTCTCTCCCTCTCTCAAAAATAAACATTAAAAATTTTTTAAAAAGAAAAGCTGTTGGATAGATTAATGTCATAATTAAAGAGAATTTCCAATAATTCTTGTTTGATAGAGACTCCCAGGAAAATCTGCATTTAAGACAAGTCATGTGAAAAGCTTCTGGTTAGACAGGGAAGATCCGACTCAGAGCTTCCACTTTCTTCCCTACCTCATTTCGCTAAAACAACACTAAAAGATTTTAGAAAGTGTAAGCCCATGAGGGTAAAAAGAATAGAAGAGGAACAGTGGGCACGAGGCATTATTAAGTGTTTAGAAGACAGAAAGGAGACAGCTGAGAGAATGGCAAAAACCTAAGTACTTTCAGAGCAGGATGCCAACGATGAATTGGCACAGTAATTCATCTTGAAAAATGTTGTAATGATTTAGGCATAGAGGCACTAGGGACCATGAAGGGTTAGAGTGAACTCTGGGCTGAATCCTAGCAATCTGATTGGAGGGTGCTAATAGGATAGTCGGACCCCAGGTCCCCACCCCTGATCTATGAAGCCAGGTGAATAGCCCTGCCTACTTCTGCAGGACATGGTGGGCTTATACTTTGGAGAAATCTGACCAGAGATCTCATTGACTCAGGTCAAGTGGTGGTAAGACCCCAGGCTGAAAACAGGGACACTTTCACTGAAAAGTGAAATCTCAAGCACATTTCCTCTAAGAGGCTTTCAGGAAATCTGTGAAAATCTTTGACCTCATCAGTTCTTTTAGGCAGAGGCAGATTGTTTTCTGGGAAGATTGGACAGCTTCAGGGAAAAGGCCAGTTAAATACTGATACTTTGGGATTTTCTAAGGCAACATCAGCTTTCCATAGGAACTCACAGAAGTCCACCATTTCAGAACTCCTATCTCTACACCCAGAACTTTGAGTTGGCTTTTAAATGCTTCACTTTTATTTATTAAAAAACAATTTGTTGTCTGTTTATTTTAAAGAGAAATAGAGTGTGAGTAGGGGAGGGGCACAGAGAGAGGGAGACAAAATATGAAGCAGGTTCCAGTCTCTGAGCTGTCAGCACAGAGCCTGACGTGGGGCTCGAACCCATGAACTACAAGATCATGACCTGAGCTGAAGTCGGATACTTAACTGACTGAGCCACCCAGATGCTCTCATTTTAAAAATATTTTAATGTTTATTTATTTTAGAGATAAAGAGAGACATAAATACTTCGCTTTTAAATAAGAGCTAGCCAAGGGTAAGCAGGCATTATTGAAAGTATCCAACATGGAAGACAGAGAATAAGACATAAGAAAACAAATAGGAAAAAAAAACTTGCAAAAAAATATATGGAAGTCTAAGGGTAACTCTCTTTACATAAAGCTCCTACAAATAAATATGAATAGATATTATCTTTTGAAGCTCAGACTTATGGAAGAGTCAAGTAAATAATATGGATTGGCAATTTATAGGACAAACATAAAAATGGCCTACAAGAATGATCAATCTCCAACAGTGATTAGAAAAATGTTATCTAGGACAATGAAATGCTTGCTAAAAAATAAATTTTTAAAAAGTTTTACACTGGAAAATGTTTAAAAAAATGGATAATGTCCAAATGGGTGTGAGCAATTGGGCTTTCCCATATAATAGTGGTCATAGTGTAAATTGGTATAGTGTTTTACGGGACAGTTTAGTACTATTTGTGTAACATTTAAAAATAATGTAGGGGCACCTGGGCGGCTCATCAGTTGGCCGGCTGACTTTGGCTCAGGCCATGATTTCATAGCTTGTGAGTTTGAGCTCCGCATTGGGTTCTGTGCTGACAGCTCAGAGCCTGGAGCCTGCTTCGGATTCTGTGTCTCCCTCTCTGTGTGATCCTCCCCTGCTCACACTCTGTCTCCACCACTGCCCCCCCCTTCTCAAAAATAAGTAAACATTAAAAAATAATAAAAATAATTTAAAGTTATGCATACATATGGTCTCAACAATTTCACTTCTAGAAACCAGCTATCAGAGATACTTGCACAAGTATAGGTAATATAAATACAAGGGTGCTCATGGATGTCTTATTTGTAACAGGCAAAACTTGGAACCGATCTAAATATGTACTGATAGAGGAAATCATGGAATTGAATATGCTAAATGAATTTAGTGTAACATGATATAGCTATTAAAATGGTAAAAAAAAAAAGATAAGTGTGTGTTAAAGACAAATGTCCATGATATGTTATTATATTAAATGAAAAAAACTGTTAAAGAACTGTGTGTAAAGTATAACAATATTTTTTCAAAAGCAACAAATATTACTTAGCAATTGATATTTATTTAAAAAAAATTTTTAACGTTTATTTTATTTTTGAGACAGAGAGAGACAGAGCATGAACGGGAGGGGCAGAGACAGAGGGAGACACAGAAATCGGAAGCAGGCTCCAGGCTCTGAGCCATCAGCCCAGAGCCTGACTCGGGGCTCGAACTCACGGACCGTGAGATCGTGACCTGAGCTGAAGTCGGATGCTTAACCGACTGAGCCACCCAGGCGCCCCAGCAATTGATATTTAAACACACACATGGAGGTTTCTGGGTGGCCCAGTAGGTTAAACGTCTGACTCTCGAGTTGGGCTCAGGTCATGATCTCATGGTTCATGAGTTTGGGTCCTGCATCAGGCTCTGCACTGTCAGTGTGGAGACTGTGTGGAATTCTCTCTGTCCCTCTCTCTCTGCTCCTCCCCTGCTCATGTTCGTGTGTTCTCTCTCTCTCTCTCCCCCGCCTTCCCTGTCTCTCAAAATAAATAAATAAACTTAAAAAAATAAACACGCACATTTCACACACAGAGAGAATTGACTACAGAATTAAACAAGTTACACTGGGATGGGATGGGATGGTGGATGTATACTTTCCATTTTCTCAAGCATTTTGAACTTACTTTTTATAAGCATGTGCTAATTGTTTAATTTCAAAGCACTGATGATTGTTTTAAATTTGATCCACATGCAGAACAATCAAAACTAGCTGGGTATAGGTTAGAACAGTGCTTAGTTCAAAGTAGAGCCCAATAGTTATTGTCTGAACAAATGATTTCTAATAATTATCACCAACTGTTTGTAAATCACACCTCTGCTTAAAAAGCTCTTTTTAAAACCATTCATTGAGTAATTGTCTTATAACACTTGCTAGCTTAATCTGAGTTCTTTGTGGCTTATGGGAGCACTTTAATTCTGAGTTTGATCATTACACCTACCTTTGAGCAGTGGAAAGTGAAGCTTTAATTACTGCAGAACCAGTAGCAGGACAAGGGAATTGTGTTTGCACGCCTCTATGAAGGCTGCCCAAAGGTCTTCAAGGTTCAGATCTATATGGTTGGGTGACAAATGGCAGGCTGTGGATAGCACAGGGCTGGGATCTGAGCTCAGGGTGGGGCAAGGATTAAAAGGTGCCTTCAGTGGCTGTCTGACACTCTTACCGGCAGTGAACAACTCCAGAAGGAGCCATGCACTGCCAATGATTTTCCTTTTCAGCGCTGTCTGTCCTATAGCACCTGGAGCAGCTGTACTAAGAGGCCGTAATTGATGGCTTTGATTTACTGAAGAAGAATAACGTGGGCAGTTATCTAGTTCAGGGAGAAGTCCTTGTGGATGTGAAAACTGTGCCCTCTCGGTAATAGGGGACTGTTGTAGATCTTTAAACTGTCATTTCTGCTGTAAACCAAGCCCAACCAGGTATGGGCTTCTCTCTGTGTATTTCTGTACCTGTCCTACTCTGAGAACAGCTTGAAACTCACCCCCAGCTAAACATTGCCCCACTGTACTGATTCACTTTTTATGGTTCCCTCATGGCTTGTGATTCCATTGGGGCTGTTATTTTGCCATTTTGATGAGTTATATTGTATTATTTTCAAGCAGTGTCGAACATGCACGTCTTGTCTCCCACATTAGAAACAACTTGCCAGAGGAAGGGCAGAAAACTGTACTACTGATGCTGTGTGCTAAGCAGAGTGTTTCCTTTCGGAATGGAAGCAGAACGGCCACCCCCACTTCTTAGGAATGTGGTTTTTGTTGTTGTGGTTAGTAAAGAGAATATTTTTGAGGGCATTATGACCTCCAAATTTTTGGAAATCCTCTAATTTATATTAAAAATTCTTCTGAATTTTGCATCTGTACCCCTTGTCTGTATATTTGTTTTAATATATAAATAATAATTCAAATTACTTAATATAGACCAAAACAGATGCCCCAAAAAGAGGGAGCTTTCTCTCTTGTGGCTTCTAATTTTATGCCCAGGTGTTGCTTGAATATTTGGAGAAGCTATCAAGCAACATACCTATAAGGAAGATACGATTATATCAATTTCAGAAGCAAACAGCTGAACCTTGGCAGTGTTAAATAATTTGCCTAAATTCATGGATTCACATATGGCAGATCTGGGATCCAAACACAAGCAGTCATTTCTACCAGACCATGTTATAGTGATTCTTCTCTATTAATTGTTTTTACTCTTTTCCTCTCCTTTGTCTTATCATTAAATAGAAATTTCATTATACTAAGTATAATGCATTTAAAATGCATTTTAAAAATTATTAAGTAAGATCTTTAATAACATTTTTTTTGGTAGTATAGATGGAGCTGGGGTAAAGCAAAGCTTCATCAAAAACCCTATCCAAAATTTTAGGAAGTGCCCAGTCACTGACCCTCTGCTGAGGCTGCATTCTTCTGAGCTTACATTTCTGGCAGAATGACTGAGTAGCAAATCACCAGATCTAAGTTCTAATTCCAGTGATGCCACTAAATAACTTCCTATGTACAGGGGAGTCATAAACCTCTCTTATGCCCTTCTATCATTTGTATTGAGGGAGTGGAGGCTGGAATCAGTATCTTTGAAGTCCCTGCACTACTGTTTTCTTCTAATGGAAGAATCAACTGACAATGGAGAGAATCCACCCCTACCAACGTTTTCATAATATTGTATTAGCAGAATCCAGGCCCGGTGTATTTTTTCAGCCAATGTTTTTCTCCATAGTAATGCTATGGTGCCTATTTCATGTTGTGTTTTCTTCTCTTGATTTGCCCTGGTGTCTAAGGTTCTACCAGAAGTGTGTGAATTGGACACCAAGGTTAGTCTTGATGAAGCCCCCAAAGCCTGACAGACCCATGTTTGTTCTTTGGCTCCAGCTTCCTTTTGACTGTCAAGTGTTCTCACCATTCTGCAAGCTTCATCCCAGCTGCAGCAAGAGGCCCAGTAGAGTGTTGATTTGTCTTGGCTCAGATGCAACTCATAGGGTTATTTTAATAATCAGGCAGTTCCATGTAAAGAAAGAAATTCTTCCTTCATCAGCTACCAGCTACCCCCTACTGTCCAAGAACCTTTGGTTCTTCAATGATTCAGGAGGCAAAAAAGTATAATCTTCTGACCTCCCTTTTCAGCATCCTTCACTGTAGGGAAGATGATTAGAAAGGATCAGCCTTTAATTAACTTCCAGGGCCTTCAGCTCTGTTTCACATTCCTCTTTCTCCTGATTTAGTGATTGATTTAGCACTCTTTTGGAGGGTACAAAATGATCCACTGCCAATATTTTCTGGGGATTTGTATGGGATTATTTTTTGGGATTTACTTATTTCTCTTACAAGCAGGAGATAAAAAAAACAATTGAGGGTTTTTTGTTTTTTGTTTTTTGTTTTTTTTTGAAAATGCAAAAACCTTTAGGAGAGAATTATTAAGCTCTACTCTTTCATGCATTTTAAATTTGGCTACCAACTATTGAAAGACAATTAATTGGAAGTCATTGGAACAGTCACCTTTGGTCATACTTAGTAAATCATTCAGTTAAACTCTCAACCAGCATTCACCTAAAAACTTTGGTATCATCCTCCATCCCCTCCCTCATCTCTCACTAGCAATGTCCACTTCTATCAGGGAAAAGTCAGTTTATTTTTCTAAATATCTCTACTAACAGTTTATTTATAAATCCACTAAATATTTGAAAAGTAGTGGGCAAGTTTTTGAAGACTTTACTAGAAAATAGGTATTAAAGGCAAATAAGAATATGAAAAGGTGTTGGACATCACTAGTCTTTAGAGAAATGCAAATTTAAACCACAGTGAAGTACCACTAGACACCTATTAGAATGGCTTGAAAAATAACAATGCCAAGTGCTTGTGAACATGTGAAGCAACTGGAACTCTCACACACTGCCGGTGGGAATGTATAATGGCACAAGACTTGGGGAAATCATTTTCTAGGTTCTTGTTAAACATATACTCCTAGGTATTTACCCAAATGAAATGAAAACTTATGTTCACACAAAAAGGTGGATGATTTGTAATCCCCCCAACCAGAAACAACCTCAGTGTCTTTCACTTGAGGCATGGGTAAGCTTTGGTACCATGGAATTCCACTCAGCTATAAAAAGAAATGAGCTACCGACACACACAACAACATGGATGAATCTCAGACTCAAAAGGCTGCATACCAGATATAGATGGTTGCCAGAGGTTGGAGTTGAGAAATTGACTCTAAATGGGCAGCGTGAGGGCATTAGGGGAGTCACAAAACCATTCTGTATCTTGATTGTGGTAGTGGTTACACTATAGTATACATTGTCATAGTTTGGAAATAAGGCAAATTTTACTGTATGTAAATTTCTCCATTGAAAGGAAAGAAAGCAATTTATTGAGCACCTTCTATGTAGAGGAATCATTGTTCCTGCAGTGGAAAAGACAGACCAAGTCCTTGCTCACCAGGATCTTATATCCTTGTTCTGTGTTCACTCTGTTCTGTGTCCACAGTCCAGGCTCTTTATGTGTCTTGCCTGCTCTAACCTTCTCAATACATCTTCCTATCCCCCAGTTTTTCTCCTCTCCAATTTCCTTTCCTTTCCAACATATCCTATAATGTTGCCAAAGGAATCTTTTCCTGATGTAAATTTGATTATGTTTCTTCCCTGTGGTAGTAGAGTTCCATGATTTGTGGCCCTTTGGCTCCTTTTCTATGTTTGGGATTTCCTACATTAAGGGTTCTCAGTGCCAAGGTAGAGGCTAGAAACTCATATGTCCAGCCTCCCTTGCAGATATGGTGCCAGCCTGAGACTTTGGCTCTACCAATCAGAAGAACGTAAGTAAGACTTTGATTTGCAAGATAGTAATGTGAGGAAGGAAGTGCTGTTGTGGAAATCAATTGTGTCTAGAGTGACAGAAATGGCTTTCTTGGAAGGATTGGTGATGCTTTGGCAACTAATGCCCAGGGTCATTGGTGTGGCTCCTGGAGTCTATGCTCTGTGGAAGTGACAGTGGTCTTTGTTAGAGCCTACAAGCCTAGACTCTGTCCTTCCGAGTGTCTCTGAACTACTTAATATCCTGTAATAAATTCTTTTCCCCCCTTAAGCTAGAGTGTTTACTATTTCATTTCTTTAGTTGGCCTATGAATTTCAATTGATATACCTGTTTATGAACTTTCAATAACTTCTCATCACCTTAGGAAAAAAAAATCCATACTTTTAACCATAGCATGTAATGCCTTCAATATACATCTCTGATATACCTTTCAGTCTCTACTATCCTCAATGTGTTCTACATTTCAGTCACCCTGAGCTTTCAAACACTCTATCCTCATTTATATTTTCATGCCTTTGCAGATGATGTTCTCCTTCTTTGTACAAGTTTCCCTGATGCTTTCTCTTCACTTTGCAGCCCTTTTCTCACATTGTCCCTATTCACTCTTGACCTTTATTCTTCCTTCAAAATTCATCTAAATATTACCAACTCAAATGCCTTCTGTGAAGCTTCCTTTGACAGCCTTACCCTGGTCCCAGTTCCCTCAGAGATATTTGTTTCCTCTTCTACTTGAGAACTTCTCATAGAGTATTATAATGAATTCAATAATCCTTGTTGAGCAAATACCATGGGCCAGGCATAATGGTAAAATCTGAGTGATAAGTAGGAGTTAATTAGGTAAAGAATGGAGTAGAATAGGTCTGCAAAGACAAACTAGCACAGAATGGTAGGCAAGCACATGGAGAGTATGAGCATCTAAATGCGGGTACCTCTGCTAGGGCATGGAGAGCAGATGAGTGCCCTTCATGCTTCTGTAACTTCTCTGAGGCAGGAGCCAAGTCTTACTCATCTTTGTGCTGCTAGTGGAGCTGAGCCAGACACAGAGTAAACATTCAGTGAAGGTTTGCTAAATTAATAAATGAATGACAAGATCATATGTCTCCCCAAGACTTTTGTCTGATGCTTGAGCTGGAGGAAATAACTGAGGCTTAATTTCCTGTTCATCAGTTCAAAGCCATGATATAGGAACCACCTTTAATTATCGAGCAAAATTTCCTGTATCCTCACACTAATAATCCAATGTTGCATTGATATGATAGTGGTGAATTAACTTCAAAAGTATTGTCTTGGATAATTATTCAGGAGCCATCAGTTTACACATCTTTAAAAGCCTATTAACACAGCAAATATTTGATCTTTTTAATCTGATCCTGTCATCATAGCAACCTCACAAATCAGCTCTTAGTGTTCTAACATTATAGCTTGGGCAAAAAGGGGCAAAATGGTTTTCTGTTCATGACACTGGAATTAGATGCATAATCAGGAATCATTCTTTCTCTAAACCTCTCTTTTGAAGCCGTGGGTCATCTTTTGGTAAGAGAGCTATCAAATGAAATAAAGGCTGCATATTAAGTCAATCTGTGTATGGTAGTGTAGACACCTCAAGTAGCTCCATAGTTCCAAGGTACAGAAGAGAGGCTTTCTGGCGAGGGTATAACTAGAGGCACAGAGCTTTACAGTGCTTGTTATTGAAATGCATACCATGCTGCTTTGGACAATTCTGAAAACCTCCTACCATCAGATAGCAATGACTTTCCTTTGATTTGGTACCAAAGTTATGCTGAATTTTAATCACCTCCTTAATGCTTAACTTCACAGAGAAACAGACTGAGTATTAGGGATATCTTTCTGATGTTTTCAGTGAACCAGAGGCACAGACGTGGCTGTCATCTTCATCCAAGGACAAATCATAATTGGCTAGACTAGCAAATTGCTTTTTCTTATTGGAAATTGCCATTGGCACATTAGATTGAAAATAAAATCCTTACTGTATGGATGTGATGTGGTTCTTCACCATGCAGCTGTAAGTGGAAAGTTGTTTTTCTAAACGAATGTTTATAGAGATAATTCAGTTTGTGATACTGAGAGATATAAATTTGGGAGATTACTGAAGATGATTCAGCCTTCATTTTTTTTTCTTGAACTCCTACAATTGCCTCTTTTCCCCCCTCCCTAAACGTAAAATGGTACATCCATCTTGTTAGGAACATCCTCAGAGGATATAAATGAGCAGTCTTCCTTAAGAAGAAAATGAGAATTGAAAGGAGGAATATGCCATCATCACAAACATTGTCCCCAGATGGCAGACGTGGGACTTCATATTGGCATCATTAATCATGGTGGGGCCCTGTGGCTGTCTGCCATACAGCTCTCAACTAGACACACTTCTATGTGTCTCTGAGGCTCATTTGTGGATGTTAAAGATGGTGGGTTCTGTGCTGTACTTAAGTAGAAACTCTGCCAGTGAGTGGGGGTCCTTCTCCTAGCTTGAACATAAGCACTGGAAACAGTATCCTCTTTAAAAAACAAGGTAGCACAGGTTTCTGAAGCAGAATAAAAATGTTCTTCCAGTGCAACCAGCCATTCTACACCTAGCTGAGAACAACTGGCTAACTTTAATAAGCCAGTGATGGTGAAACTAGAACATCTATTTTTTAGAGTCCAATTTGAACCTCTCAGAACTTTTTACTGTCTTCTATATCTATACTGCAGACAAGCTTTATAAACAAACATCATGGCACAGCAGAAACAGCAGAATTTAAAAGCAGACTGTGCAAATCAGGCTTTACTAAGGTAGGAACAAAATTGTGTGACTAATGGACATTTTCCATGCCATTTGGTATTTAACAAAATCTTGTCCTCCAGGAAAATAAAAGTTGAGTTCAGTATTAGGTGTCACCCTAAGCTCTTAGATTCTAGTTTCTCTGACTGTGTACTCTTATACAGTGGGCTTTGAAGACAGACTGTTGGGATTTTGATCAGGGCCTGATTTACTACTATGTGGTCTTGGGGAAGTTATTTGGTCTCATTTGGCTTACCTCTTAGGTGGGGACAATAGAATGTCTTTGAGGATTAAATAATGCCCATTAAATGATTTACACAATGCCTGGAACATGGTAAGAACTCAATAACATTTAATATTTTCTAGACCTTATAACATCTCTGCAAATAGATTTATGCCTCTGAACCCCAGTCATATGGTTGGGGTTTGGTTTAACTGCGGTCAGTCTTCCTGAATTCATCATGCCTAGCTGATGTTTCTGAAGTATATTAGAGTGATTGGTTGGTAAGGGGACTCTGCCTGTTCCTATTCTTGGTATGGTATCTGAAGGCTGAAGGAACCTAGAGCCCTTGATATTCACTTACTAGGGAGGTTGTGAGATAAAGGCTACACGTGTGTGTGTGTATGTGTGTGTGTGTGTGTGTATGTCTGTGTTTTGTATATGCATGTAGGGGCATTATAAATTTATGTAAGATGTGAAATTGGATGGTTAATAACTTGGGGCATGTTTGTGGTAAGGAATTGATTATTTTAGTAAAAGGCTAGGAGCTGCTGAAAGAATCATCTAAAGTATGAGATTGTTGGGCTTTGAGAAGATATGCAGAGATGATAATACCAATTCACTAAGTACAGAAAGGGTTGGAGGTTGACTTGGGCAGTTTGCTCATCAATTATGTAGACATTTATTGTCTACATAAATTGGCATAGATGTGAGCAGTATAATTATTTGTTAACTCATCTGATTGATGATGAGCTCCTTGAGAGAAGGAACATAGTTTGTCTTTGAATCCCCACTGTTGACCTAATGCCTGGCACAGAGTAGGTGCTCACTAAAAGTTTGTTAAATGAATTAATAAGTGGGGCCCTGAGAGGAAGGATTCCCTATAAGTCACATGGGGCTTGCAGCTTGGCAAGTTTTGTTGTACTCTTGGGGAACTTAACATTCATGAATACCCTTAATACCCTTGAAGGAACCAAATCTAAGTAAGTTTTGTTTTGTTTTTTTTTTTCCAACTTTTTAAATTTATTTTTGGGACAGAGAGAGACAGAGCATGAACGGGGGAGGGGCAGAGAGAGAGGGAGACACAGAATCGGAAACAGGCTCCAGGCTCCGAGCCATCAGCCCAGAGCCTGACGCGGGGCTCGAACTCACGGACCGCGAGATCGTGACCTGGCTGAAGTCGGACGCTTAACCGACTGCGCCACCCAGGCGCCCCATGTTTTTTGATGTTCCTGTTTACATGGGACACTATCAACTTTGATTTTGGGGGCAATAACAATCTTCTGACTTGGAAATATATCATAAGACAAATTTGGAAATGGAATAAATCTGGAGAATCATTTTATCATTCTTAGTTACATGTTATCCAGCATAGGATTGTGTTTCAGCTTGGTGATTGATCCACAGAGTGAAAGTTTGGGATACCTGCTATAATTAGTATTGCCAGACCTTTAAGTTGTTCTTTAGAGTCATAAACTCATTTTCATAGTAAATGGTTTTTTCTGCCTGGGGTGAGTTTAAGTGAGTACATGAAAATGTCTGAATTTCTGAATTAATAGCATATAACTGTGTCAGGAGAAAAATAACAGGATGCCAATGTGTTGTGAACAATCATTTATAAAAGTTAAAGCTCCTTTGCATATTGGTAAGATAGTGCTGATCAGTAAACCAGTGGTTCTTCCATACTACCTGGTCAAGGGACAGTTAAGGAGCTATTTGTATACATAAGCATCTTAAATTGCCCTCATCTATCTCCCTAATGTTGGAACAATGATGTTAATGGACCAATTTGAGATTGCACAGGACTTTCTGACTCTTGGAAAGTTTTCATATCCTTCAGAAATAGGGGTATTTTAGAACTTTGAGTTGGGTCTCAGATGATAATGAGAGTCATTTCAAATGGAGTGTGCTGATACAGGTCACAGAAGTAAAATTAGGATTTATGAATGTATGATGGCACAAAAAGTCATGGATGATGAACTGGAAAATCTTCCATGTATTTCTCTTTCTGAGATCATATAGCTTTCTTTGTCTCTTTTGGGCTTAAGTTCAAACTTAATGGCCACTTTGTTAATTAGAACTGGCCCAATAATTCAGAGATCAAGAGCAATGGGTATTTCTTACTGATGATGAGTACATTTAAAACCTACTATTTCCCACCTCTTTTTTTTCCTGATAATGAAAACTCATATTCCTGAAACCCTGCTGGAGAGGTTAAGGCCTACCTGGATAAACCTGTGCTTTGCAATTTGGACAGTTTTCTCATCTGTAAAATAAGAGAGCTGGACAGATGATTACCTAATGTCCTTAGCCCTGATATTCGAAGGGTCTAGGATTCTGTGTCCCATGAAGCTCCATTTCCAGGGATATCCAAAGAACACATGTTTACAACAAGGAAGATCTGCATTGGCATGACGGTGACATATTCACCTTTATAGGACCAAGGAATCTCTGGTTGATTGACTTAAAATACAACTACAAAGACTACATCCCTCCATTAAGTAAGTGCTTCTGTTGCCTCTGGTGCTCCTGACAGTATCTTGACAATCTTGATGCTTGAGTAATGCTGACACAGTTAGCTTGGAACATGTCGTAGGAAAGTATCTTGAAATTATCTTTCTCTCGCCCCACCTTCAAGCCCCTGCCATCATTATCTCCACTATGCAGTTTCCTGATTGACTCTTTCAGAAACCGGAGCCTACTTGTCAAAAGATTGTAATATTAGAAATCTATTCTTCATTATATATACAGTGTGACTTCAGTAGTTTAGGTCCACTTAGTTTAATATTTTTTTAATGTTTACTTATTTTTCAGAGGGGAAGGGGCAGAGATATTGGGAGACAGAGGATCTGAAGCCAGCTCCAAGCTGATAGCAGAGAGCCCAATGCGGGGCTTGAACCCACAAACTATGAAATCATGACCTTAGCAAAAGTCAGACGCTTAACTGACTGAGCCATCCAGGTGCTCCTAGGTCTACTTAATTTAAATCACAGTGTCATAAAATCTGAAGGTTGGAAGTCAGTAGACAGATTTATTGTGATGCCTAATTCTCTGATAGTTTCTGTTAAATCATGTGGTATATGGATCAGGGATCCAGAGTCAGATGTCTCAACAGAAGCACATACTTAAGTTAAATCCTCTTCAGCTGAACCAACAAAAGCTTCGCCCCCGCCAGATGCTCCCTTGGACCGGGTTCACGCAGCTAGCTGGTAGAACAGGCCTAATAGCTGTACGGATAGGTGAGTCTCTCCCCAAGAGTCGGTGGGAACTGCAGATCTCAGAGGAGCTGCCTTGTATTCCTCTCTCAGAGACAGATTAGAGATTGGGCTGGAGTGTGGAGAATGAAGTCTACTGTGTGATCAACAAGGTGGACTTGGGCTACACAGAAATCTGCATGGAAAATCATCAATGCTGACTTTCCTGTGCAAATCAAGCATCCAGCTCATGACTAAGACATTTTGGATGAGGTGACAAAGGATGAAATATAGATATTACTATTCCAAGGTATTGATTTTACTTAAAATGACAAAGTCTGAAAATCTAGTAGAAGATGGTATCCTATGAAAAGGAAATATAATCTCTGAGTATTTCTTTAGAAGATAGAAATAAAGCATATTATTTTCAAACTCTTGGTTGTTATTTCATGAATACTAGATAATATATAGCCAAAATATCTTGGCAAGATTTCTTAAGTGAGGCAATATGTACATAAATTTCTAATGTGTTTGAACATAAATATGAGTGTACATTAGACAGAAAAAGAAAATAAAGCAGACACCAGTTTTAGCCATATTTTCCTATTTCTTGTTGCAAAGAAAAGTAATTATATTTTATAAGATGAAACAGAATATAATTTTACATTGTGTTTCTACAAAGTAGTGAAAAGCAATATTTGCAATTATGATGAAGATATATGTGTCAAAGTGTAGTCAAACATGACAGCCATTAAATGCTTGGTTGGAGAAAGATCTTTAATTACACAGGACATTAGATACAGTTGGATTGAGAAGGATTATTGGCCAAGTCAACAAAATTATTTTTGAGGCTACATCCATGTTGTACCAGTGAATGAAATCAAGATGTACATTTTCAGCCACACTCAGATTTTAGGTACCATCAGGGTACACCTTCCTTACTGTTCCTCATGATCACTGGCCATGCCTCCTTGAAAGGGATGTTCTCAAACATAGTCACTGAGGCTTTTGGGAGTGTGAGCTCTCAGAATGCTTACTGATGTTTAAAAGCACATATATCTCAAAGGTTTCTTAAGAAGGAAGGCTGATGGTATGGAAACAAACAAAATGGGAAAAACAAGGGAAGGTAGAGGTCTAGAAGGACTCCATCTTAGGATTTGGGGGTGGGATTTCTCTCCCGGGGAAAGGATTGGTAAAAACAAAGTTATCCTCCAGTCTTGGTTGCGCTAAAAGAATTATGGACTGAGTGGGTCCAGAGTAATAATATTAGCTAAAGTATAGTGTGTGCTTATCGTATGCTAAACACTGTGTACACACCTCATTTAATCTTCAAAATAATCTAACGGTAAATAATAAGATTTTGCCCATTTTACACATCAGGCATTGTTCATGGTTGCAGAGTTAGGAGGTAAATTCAGGGTGACTAACTATCTGAGTTTTCCCTCAACTTGTGGATTTCCTGTGACTAGACTTTCAGTGCTGAAACCAGAACAGCCCCAGGCAAACCAGGATGGGTTGATTACCCTAAAAGTGATGGTACCCACAGTCAAGCTCAGAGCCTGATATATTAATTCTCCTGATTTTTACTGCCTTTCCAGGGCAGAAGTTCAAGTTCAGGACAACATGACAATGAATCCAAATGACAAGTACCTATGACAAAGGGAGGTTTTGTCTTGAGGAAATAAGGCTCAGCTACAATATTGATCAGAACAGCCAAGAAAGTGAACGTATGTTGAATCACCTAAAAGAGTGAAGAATGGCTACAGACCCTTAGAGGGAAGGGAGCTGAGTTTGTAGGTCTGCTTTAGAAATTACAGGTACAGAGAGGTTCCTGACAGCAGGAAGCCTTACCAGTCATTTCCTAGTCAAGAACATCTGACATTAAGAAGGATTAATGCCCATGATTTATTCTGGACTTTACTTTTGACACTAATACTATATAACAGTAATCATAGATGATGATCAAAACCCATAGAGTTTTATTGGAATGTCCTTTTGAGGACTTCGATATCCTTGGGAGTGGCCTTAGTGGGTATCCCTGTTCTCACAAACTCAGGGCAGATGCTAGGTCGATGCTTATTGGACCTAGTATGGCACTCTGGCCACCCTTAGCTGGCATAGAATAGAGCCTGGACAGGAGAGAGATCCTGGAGTTTTTGTGTCTGTTTTTCAACTCTTGCCTATTTATTTTGTTTGATGTCTTCAGAATGTATGGCAAAATAGAAATTGCACAAAATTTGATGTCATATAGTTCTGTCTTTGAATACTAACTCTGGCTCTTATTGGCTGCCTTGGGAAATTGACTTGGCTTCTTTGAATCTTGACTTTTTCAATTGTAAAATAAGAATTTAAATTTATAGAGGGCTATTCTAAGGATTACAAATAATTTATGTTAAATGTCTAGCACATATGAGGCATTCAACAAATGGGACCTTCTATATGACTATAAATCCAGACCTATAGGTTTCAAAATGGAGGCTTGGAATCTTTAATTGTTTTAAATTAAAACTATCTCCCAGTGTTGGATTTATCATTTTAGCCCAAGGCTGACACCTTGTGGAATTCTCTGACAAGTAAGAACTTACTTGCTGGTTTGTATATGTTACTAAATCTTTTCTGGAGGCTGAAGCAGAGATGCACATTGAGGGGAATATTCTAGTTACTTAGGTAATAATAATGGACAGAGTAAAAATAAATTAATTTTTGGAGTCATTTTGGGAGATTATTTCTGAAATTAATTAAAACATTTTCATATTATTTATTTATTTATTTAGTGTTTTCCCAGAAAATACATTATTGCAGAATTTTAAGCCCCCCACCTTTGCTTAAATTATCCAATTCCTAAATATTATTCAAAGTCTGACATCTGTCTTTCTTTCCATTTACTTCCCCTGACTTCCTGTCACTCAATGACAACCCACATGAGAAATTCTGTGTCACTTACAGGCAAAAGCAGGTATATAATTTGTAGGGCCCAGTATAAACGAATTGAACCTTTTGTTCAAAAATCATTAAGAATTTCAAAATGGCAATAGCAGGGCATTAAACCAAGAGCAGGGCCCTTCTAAACATGGGCCCTCTGTCTTTTATTAAGCACTTTAAAAAATAATTATCTATAGATGGACTATAATTATTGACTAGCAGAAACAAAATATGTTTTTTCTTTTATCTTAATTTCTGAGACCATTTTCCCTTCTCAAAACTTCCGCATTAGAAATAAAGGATCCAGCAATTGCATTATTAGATATTTACCCAAATGATGCAAAAATACAGATTCAGAGTAGTACATGCACCCCAATGTTTATAGCAGCATTATCAACATTAGCCAAACTATGGAGAGAGCCCAAATGTCCATGAACTGATGAATGGATAAAGAGGATGTGGTCTATATATACAATGGAATATTATTTAGCTATCAAAAAGAATGAAATCTTGCCATTTTCAATAACGTGGATGGCGGTAGAATGTATTATGCTAAGCTAAATCAGAGAAAGACACCATATAATTTTACTCATATATGGAATTTGAGAGACAAAAAAGATGAACATGTAGGAATGTGGAGGGAAAGAGAAGAGAGGGAAATAAACCACAAGAGACTCTTAACAATAGAGAGCAAGCTGAAGGTTGATGGAGGGAGTGGGGTGGAAGATGGGCTAGATGGGTGATGGGTATTAAGGAGAGCACTTGTGATGAACACTGGGTGTTGTATGTAAGTGATGAATCACTAGATTCTATTTCTGAAACCAATATTGCACTGTATGTTAACTAAAATTTAAATTAAAAATAGATGAAATAAAAAAAGAGAATAGATTATTTTATTATTCACTGCTCCTCAACCTCAAACTTACTTTGACTTCCTTTTTTTTTTTACTACAACTTCCTCTTTCATGAGATAGAGATATATGATAATACTAATAACAATAATAAAGATGATACTTTAACAGTAAATACATTTAAAACATTAAAAAATAAAGGAAAATTTTAAGAAGAAGTTCCTTTTCCATCACATTTCTATACAGATAAAGTTTAGAGAAGGCAATCTGGCTCTGGGGGAAGTGTTAAGTTATAAGTGACCTGTCTTGAAGCTGCATTAGTATAACAAGCATTTTATTTTATATTTGTATGATTGGGGCAGAACACTGTGGGGGCCTTACTGATGTAGATTATGGAGGGGCTAAATTATCTATAAACTATGCTTTTTTAAGATTTACATTCATCAGTGTAGAGACCAGGTTTTTCCTTGAACCACATTGATCTAAATGACAGGTGGATTCAGACTTCCTGAAAGAGAATAGAAAACCAGTTCTTGAAGGGGACAAGCAGGTGGAGACTGTTCAATAGATGCATTGATCATGGTTCATAATGATCATTTTGTTCAAGTTCAAATTACTTAGGATTTTGGTAGGATCACTTATCATTGTGCTTAGAGGTTGACAAATGCTAAGTAACTGTTGACCCAGTGGAGATAAGGATACCCAGATGGTTCAGCATGATTGTTTGGTCAGTTAAGAACCTGGATGTCTTTGATAATGGCTCTTCTCCAGCCCAAGCTAGCAGGCATTTGCAGTGAGAAGAGCTGGGCTGTGTGGTTAGAAGCAGATACTTTCAAATGGTGGGCATTAGGGGCATTCACCTTTCTTTCCTCTGTTTTCCTTAATTCTCCTTGCCCTTTATGCCCCTATAATTCTAAACTGTCTAGAGCTCCCAGGGCACATTATTTTCTTTCTCACCTCTAGGCCTCTGCCTGGTTGTCTCTTCTGCTTTAGTTGCCCTTGCATGGTCCCATCCTCCTGAGTCCCCTCCTCCTGGCTAATGCCTGCCCATCCTTTCAGAGAAAGCACAAACATCATCTCCTACTTCACTCATTGTCATCATCATTAAGAAAAGGGAACATCTCACTTAAGTTTTTTCTTTATGCAGTACTGGGATAATATGCTTTTCCATCAGTTTGAAATTTTAGAACTGTTCTTGCAACATTTTTTTCTGGTGAGTTGTAGGAATAATAGGAAAGGGAAAATGAAATTATTTTGATAGAGACTAAAATGAATTTATGTAATATTAATTTTTCTCGAATTGCATGAACTATAAAATGAAAGAGTTTCATTAAAGGTCTTTAAGGATCCCTTCTAACTAGAAACTACAATTCTAAGTTCCCCAAATGGTCTGATTTTATGTAGAATGGTTTTATGCTGTGGTCTTTATTTAATTTTCTCTATTTATTTAAGCCACGGCTTAGAGTGTATTATTTGTACGCTGGGAATTATAACTAGTGCCAGAAGAGGGGCAGTGAGCTGCATACTGGCAGGGAAGTCATCTTTGTAGTGTTCACCCACATGTCCATCCACAGTACTTTGTATAATGAAAACAGTGTAGTTAGAAGCAGGGGAAAACACATTTGTAACACAGTTATGCCGAAGCCATCCTGAGGGTACTGGAAATCAAGACAAAGATTTTACTTTATGGAGGCCCCTGTGCTGTGGTAAGTCCAACATGGCTGAAATTAGCTGGTAAGATGTGGAAGAGATAATTTAAGGTTTTTAAAGTTGTCTTCCATGTTTATGTGTATAGCATGTGCTCCATATACATAGAAGAGTGGCTTGAATTATTTTTCGAAGCAAGGTGACACATTCAAGAGTTTCACTGCAGTCTTCCAGAAGACTGTTTACAGAGATTTGGACAGACTCAAAGGATCCAATAAGGGATGATGACATACTCAAGGTCTAGCAAGAATGACATGCACTTTTCCTCTCTGGGTCTGAGGGACAGAGGTGAGAGCCCAAGTGGCTGTGAAAGAGGGACTGTCAACAGAAGCCGTTGCCACAAAGACAGAGAAGGAGCAAGAGGAATAAATACTCTGATTCTCTCTCTCCAACCTCCCCTAGCACCTCCCATTGTCCAATGCTAGCCACAAAGTCAGAGGCAAGGAAGGTCAAGGGTGCCGTTGTTAGAAGTGGGGCTCAGCACAGGAGCTAAGTGTGGAGAATGGATGGGGTGCAGGAGTAGGTGGTGCTGTCCAGCAGCCCCTAGGCAGCAGTAGATAGCTGTTAGGTTGGCTCTTGACAATTGCATAGATTCAGTTGGTGAGGATGCAACAAGCCCAGATAGATTTAGACAGTTGATTGCTTGGTGCAGTGGGCAGTATGAGCTGCACATCTGCCTCAGCTCCCATGGCTCCCCAGGGTCCATGAGGGCAATGTGGAGGAGTCCATGTAGATACTGTGCACACAGGGAGTTGTGCCACTGCTGATGAATAGTGAGTTTAGGAAACCCCCTTAGAGGGATATTTCCCTCTAAGTGAACACACCCAACTTTTGTCCCTTGTGGACAAAGTCTACACTTATCCTGGTAAGAAAACAAATCTATCAACCCTGGAGGGGGAGACACTACCTCTGTCTTCCAAGGCTGTTTGCTGTGCACACATCTTTGAAAAGATAATTCTGAACAAAAGCTGTCACAAGACTTAGAAGTGCCGTGGAGAATTGCCTCCCATCTGGTGCAAATGGAGATCAACCAGCACTGGCACGAATATGTTTAATATGTATATAATTTGTAGGTGAGCCTGGCTGTCTGACTTCATGCTGAGTTTTGCCCTGCTCCACATTCAGGCCTAAAGTTGTCCCTATGCCACAGTCCTCTCCTTTGCCTTCAAAGTGTGATTTTGCTATTTTTTCCACCATGTTTTAAATGGACTTGGGAAAGTAGTGCATCTTAGTGAACCCAAAACTGGCTTCAGCTGAGACGAATCTGAGTTTGATATCCCTTACAATTCATTAGCTCATTCACCTTGGGTTTTGTTTTCCTTTGACAAACAGAGATCATCACATATATTTTATGTAGTATTTGTAAGGATAAAATGACAAAATGTTAAGTATCTAGTCCAGAGCTCAGCCCAGAGTGGGATACTATTATTGTTAATAATGTGGTAGAGGAAGGAGAGTCAGATCATGTGATTGGCCCCTAGCTGCTCCCCTCCCCCTTCATGTTTCTTAGGCTAGTGTTGAATTTTTTTCATATAATGGTTAAGACACAGAGATTCCACTGATGTTGAAAAGTCCAGGGGCACCTGGGTGGCTCAGTCAGTTGAGCCTCTGACTCTTGATTTCAGCTCAGGTCATGATCCCACGGTTGTAGGATCAAGCCCTGCATTGTGCTCCTCATTGAGCATGGAGCCTGCTTGGGATTTTCTCTCACTCTCTGTCTCTTTCCCTCTCTCTCCCTCTCAAGAAAGGAAAAGTCCAGGCAGAAATCCCTCATGACTTAGCATAAGCTAATGTCCATTCATTCTAGCCATGCACACATGCTGACTACCCCCCCCCCCCCCGCACTTGCAGGTGCTTCCCACTGCTCGAAGGAAAGAGAGGTCCCTGAGGGGTTCTTATTCAAGTGCTTGAATTTAGATTAATGTTTGGGGAATAAATACACGTTTTAATAACCCTGTGTATTCAGTGAAATAATATAACATGCATTTGTTAATTATCTAGAGTGTAGACTGTTCATAGAAATTTATGAAAAATAGCACCTGGGGATCTGAGACCGAATAAATCACTAAAACTCTTTTCATAAATGTGAACTCCTGTGGGCCAAATATGAAGAGAGGATGGTATATATTTGTTTAATATTATTAATGATTTGGAAATCCCAAACTTCTTAAGTTAATATTTAATGAAGTACATTCTTCTAAGACAGGTGTAAATTAATGTCAGTAAAATAATATTGCAGATAAATATTATAGCAGAATGACTTTTGAGTAACATGAAACTAGACCGATGGAAATGTATTGTTTAATACATTTTGTGTAATTGAGAGTGGACGCAGGTCGATGATGATAAGTTCAAGGTTGCAGACTGCAGAGATTTTCTGAAACGATCCTCCAGCCTGCCTTTCTGGCCTTAGAGCAAATCACTTTCACCCTCATGCACACCCCCATACTCTGTGTCTCCATTTTAAGGACCTAGTCTACACAGTGCTATCACTCCTATTCTTCTGAGTCATTGCACATGCCTGGATTTCCTTGTCTTCTTTTCTAATGTATAAGCCCATCCCTCAAGCCTGGCACAAAGTAGGAAATAAATACATGTGTGCTGAATGAACTGATTAATATATTTTTTTGAGCTATAATGATTTTTATAGGCAGTAAGAGGAGCAATTGGATGACATTCTTGTCTCAGCAAGCTTGAGGCTGTCTCCCCCAAAAGGTCGTCTAAAGTTCTGCATAAAGGGATGTTCTGACATCTCACACAGGTTGTTCTGTCTGTCATGATGGGTGGGAGAAGCACTTGTACTTCCCCCAGGTTAAACACTGAATAAGTAAGTTCATGTGTCATTTGGGAAATATTTTCTTCCCTCTGTGTCTCATATTTGATGTTATGGCTAAAAAAACCATATTCTTATTTGTAAATGTGTAGTCTTGCTTCTGCTGTGAATATTCTGTTAGTGACTTGCATAAGGGATTTGAAATCCAGTATTAAGGGCATTTTTTGTGATACTTTACTAACTATAAAATTCTGTTCAATGACACTCCTATCCCCAAAAACCTCACAATTATTCTTGTGTAAATTAAATATTTATTGATTTTTCAATATATCTCAATGCCCCATACAGATTTATATCAGTATTTCAAGAGAGAACAAAAACAAACAAAAACTCTGATAACCTGTCTCACATTATCTTTCCTCATAAAATCATAGAATCTCAGGCCTAGAATGGGCTCTGAATGTGGTCCCACCTTGAGACTGAAGTCATTCTGGACAGTAACTATTTTAGCCCATTGCTTCTTCATTAGTAATGTTCATATAAATCTCCTGGGGATGGTGTTAAAATGCACCTCCTCATGTGAAACCTAAGTTCAAGTATATTCTTAATGATGCTCAGGGAAGACCCCTTCCCAGCTCCTTTTTCTTCAACAGAGGAATGCACACCAAAACAGACTGGGATAGGGTTGCCAGATGAAATACAGGAGACAAAGATAAATCAAATTTCAGATAAACAACAAACAATTTGTAGGTAGAGGTATGTTTCAAATATTTCATGGCCATACTTACATTAAAACCAAAACCAAAACCAAACCCTGTTGTTTAAGCAGAAGTTTGAATTTAATGGGGTATCCTGTACTTTGACTAAATCTGACAACTCTAACTGGGAAGTAAAGAAAAAAAAAAAAAAAAGGATGGGCTTTGGCATAAAGATTGAGCTGACAATAAAGATTGAGTCCTGGCTTGTCAATTACTCCCTGTGTAAATGAGGCAGTCTTAGGACGTCAGGACCTCTCTTTCCTTGTCTATCTTCAATAATAGAGAGAGAGGAGAGAGGAGAGAGGAGAGAGGAGAGAGGAGAGAGGAGAGAGGAGAGAGGAGAGAGGAGAGCACTTGCCCTCAGGGGCTGTTGTGAGGACTAAGTGAGTTGGTGCATAGGAAGTGCTGGGTTCCTAGCTGGCCACTAATAATAAGGCCCGTGGCAATGAGAACTGATCAGGTTTGCCCACGCTATCCATTCTGAAAAGACAGCAAGCTTTGTGTTTATTAGGATGTAACATTTGTAATGTTGTACATTTTAGAGTTGCCTCTGTAGAAAGTTACTGTCTGATTTTCATGCAAACCTGGTTTTCTATGAATAATCCTTGTCGGTGTTTTTCACATTTTAGGATGCGACAGCATTACCTGGATGACTTGTTAAAACCCAGATTACTGGGCCCAGCCCCTAGAGATTATGATTCAGCTGGTCTTGGGTAGGTCCCAAGAATCTGCATTTCTGACACATTCCCAGGTGATGCTGATGCTGTTAGTCTGGAAACTGAGATTTGAGAACCACTGATCCCTGTCACAAGCAACATAGCCTTTTCAGGGTTCTCTTGCCTTGTATGCTTAAAGTGGTGCCACCTACTGGACACAATAGTATGTGCTTGGGTTAGCCTCAGAAAAGAGAAAGAATCACACTTAAGATAAAGGTCTGTTTTCTGACATCATGTAATCCTCCTGTTATATAAAAACTAACCTAAATGTTTTTGGGACTCCAAAGTACTTTTGCCTTTTCTTTCCAGGCCACAATTTCTATATCAGTAAAATGATGATGATGATGATGATGCCGCCAAACTTCCCTTATAGAACTATTTTAAGGATATATTGTATTCGTTTGCTAGAACTGCCATAAGTACTCCAGACTGGGTGGCTTACACAAGTATCCGCAGGGTTGGTTCCTTCTGAGACATCTCTTTTCAACAGGTAGATGGCCGCTT
Source organism: Panthera pardus (assembly GCF_024362965.1). Taxonomy (NCBI): domain Eukaryota; kingdom Metazoa; phylum Chordata; class Mammalia; order Carnivora; family Felidae; genus Panthera; species Panthera pardus. The sequence continues at coordinate 87,457,764 of NW_026526721.1, forward strand.
CTGTGTCTTCATATGGTCTTTCCTCTATATCTGTGTCCAAATTTCCTCTTCTTATGAGGATACCAGTCATATAGGATTAAGGCTCACCCTAATGGTTTCATTTTAACGATCCCTCCGTCCAAATGTAGTCACATTCTGAGATACTGGGAATTAGGGCTTGAATATATGAATTTTGAGGAGACACAATTTGGCCCATAACAGTTGTGCTTAAAGCACTGTACAAACATCCTTTTAAAACTGTACCGTGTCTCCTTGAGTTTCACGTTCCACATTTGTAAAATAAAGGCGCTTTCCTCTGGGAGTTCTGAGAACCTCCCAACTGTTGGGTTCTGTTGTGCTAGCCTTTCTCTACCCCCTCACAGTCTAGAATTATGGAGAAGTTTCTCCAGCAGCCACGGTGTACCAGGTCTAGAAGAGGCGACCATTCACATTGAAGCAGCATAGTGGAAATAGATTGGAGTTAGATGACTGGATTTGATTCCAACTCAGCCATTTTCATACTGGGAAACCTAGGATACAATACCCTATCCCTCTGGGCCTCAGTTTTCTCCTGTGTGAGATGGGGCTATAGCATCTGCCTTGAGTTCTAATGTAAGGGAGAGAACATGCATAGAGCACCCAGCACAAAGGTCACTTGATGACAGGAGTTCAGTGAAAGGTAGTTTACACATTGTGCATTCAGCCTTGCCTTGCCTCTCCTAAGGGGGATAGCTGAGTCTTGCAGAAATGCCTTGATGGCATCTTGGAGACTATGTCATATCCTTCTTTCTGTTGCAGTCGGTTCTCTCCTCTGAGTCACACTGCAGACATGGGGAGCAAAAAGAAACCCACCTCTGTCCCTATTACAGAGCCCAGCTCCTTCCATAGGGCCCATAGAGAGCAAAGTTTATTCCAGTTATTCCAGCTATTCCAGCAGCTGCTCATCATTACGACATAAAGTGATTTTGATGCAAGCCCCTGAATTCGAACACCAGCCAGTACTTTACTTTCGAGGTCCCACCAGGAAGGTAAGAAATGCTATGTCAGCTCCAACAGCAACTCTAGAGGGAAATTCTAGGAAAATCAGGCTCTAAAGATTGGAAGAGGTAAATTTTTTTAAAGCCAGACCATCAACAAGAACTTTGGGGAGTCTTAAGTCACTTTAACTCCCTTTCCCTATTTTAAAATTGCCCAAAGTACAGGCTATCCAGGTGCTTTCTGGGAAAGGCTGTCTTACGAGGAGAAGCTATCATATCATACTTAGGCAATTACAATATTACTTAAAATGTGAAAAACAAGTAAAGGCATTAATAACCCTAGCACCCCCAAAACAAGTATCTTCATTCTTTGTGAAAAAACTTTCAGTCTAATGTTCATGTGTGCGTGCATTTATATATTTTACAGAGCAAGATTGTGTTACGGAAATACTTTTTGTTAAACTACTTACACTGGATCTTAGCTAAGAAATATTTTTCCACATCTGTCATTTTGATGGTTGAATTATATTCTGTAGGTGGGATGGACAAAAATGTTTTCATTCTGCTATATAAGAACATTAGGTTGCTTCTAATTTTATCAATCATGCAGTGTGCATCTTTATACATATATATTTTACTTCCACTTTCTCTTAAGCTCTTTCCCTACAATAAATTTCTAGAATCGGACATGAACATTTTAATGTAGATTGGACTTTAGAATTAAGTACCCCTGCCTTTCCTGCAAAGTGCTGTCTTCTTTACAATCTTTGATTCTCTGTGAAAGACAGCCTCTCCTATGATAAAACCTTTTGTTCTCATGCATAGGAGAGAGTGCCATCTGCTGCCTTGAAAACATTACTTCCTGCAATTTCCTGCTTCTTTCCGGAGAACATGAACAGATAAAAGCCCAAGTAGGATTTGCTCCAGGTTGAGTATTAAATGATAGAAAAGTGCTCATTAAGTGAAGTCACACTGCCAAATTGCCAGGCCCAAAGTAGCCCGTTATTTACAATGTTGAGTGCAGTCAGGCACTATTTCCTGCATCCTTTGGGAAACACCAATTGGTTCTAATAATTGGTTGATGGGAACTTGTGATGCAAACCACTGTAAACTGTGTGCTGTGCTCTGGGCTGCTGGTGGTTCTGTCCAGGCTGTCTTCCTCCTCTTACCAACACAGATCTGACCACCTGCATCTTTGGTCCAGCTCTGTGCTTTGGCCATATTGCTCTACTTGTGAAATGGCTTTTTCTCAGCTATGGATTCCAGTTAGCTTTGATGTCTCATCTTAGTGTTCCCTTTCTCCTCCCCTTCCTCTCCCTTTTCCTATCCCTACTTTTTCCTATCCCTGCAATGGACCTACAGTCAATATCACATCCCTTCCCATGACTGCTCTTTAACTACTACATGGGGATTTTTTAAAGAGCAAGTTGAGAATATTTTCTGGGTCACAAAAGATTCTTTATGATTTAGCTCCTGATGATTTATCCAGCCTTAATTATCACAATTAATTCTTTTGTTTCCAACACTCTAGGACAGCATTATCCAATAGAAGTATGTAATTTTAAACTTTGTAGTAGCCACGTTAAAATGGGAAAAACAAATAAACCAAGCAAACTATCCTCAAACAACAAGAGGGGACCCAGAATATTATCATTTTAACACTTGGCACTGTACACATTTCAGGTGTTCAACAGACACATGTATCCCTAGCTCTAGGAGTTCTAAGCTACATATAAATTGCTCAAATACATGGATTTGGCTTCAATGTTCATGCCTTTGTACGTGCTCATCTTTATTTTTGCCTGCACTGAACTTTCTCCAATGTGGCAAACCTTTACTTGTGTTTAAACACCCAGCACAAATACCACCTTTTCCAGCAATTCTCCCTTGACTCTGCAAATGGGATTAATCTCTCTGAATCTCTCCTTTGTTCTGCCACTCTACTTTGCACATGCTTCTGCTTGATATTTATAACTCTCTATTGTAATATATTGATTTGCATTTATAAATGGTTTCTTTATAGCTTTATACTTGAGTTAGGGCTTCTAAAGGGCAGAGGTGTTCATTTATCGTCTCTGTATCCTGAGAGTCAAGAGCAGAGGATGTTCTTACCATCCATGTGCAATAAGTGGATGAATATCTATTGATTGAGTTACTATCACTTGTCTATGTTGAATACTTAAGTCTTTTTTAATGTTTATCTATTTGAGAGAGAGAGAATGAGTGGGAAAGGGGCAGAGAGAGAGGGAGACACTGAATCTGAAGCAGGCTCCAGGCTCTGAGCTGTCAGCACAGAGCCTGACATGGGGCTGGAACCCATGAACCTTGAGATCATGATCTGAGCTGAAGTCACATGCTTAACTGACTGAGCCACCCAAGCACACTGAATACTTGCATACTTAGTCTTTATTCCTATGTCACCTTACAAGGCTTTATTATAAACCTGATGGAAAGATTTACCCAGAAAAGCCATCATTTTTTTTTTATTGTTCCATTTTTTCTCAGAGTTAGAAGCAAAATGAAATAACTGATAAGAGGAAAAAGGTTGATGGCTTGATTTTGATGCGTCTCCACACTGATTTTCTGGGAGTTTTATGAGAATTGGCTTTTCAGGTTAAATTGAAAACACTATTTTAAAGTACTCAAACTTGAGTGTCTTCGTACTTTAAATAAGGTGTTTCCTTGAGAAAAGCTCCTCCTTCACAAAAAATCTGCTCTGATGTGTAATGAGATGTGACCCAGCCTCATTTATAGTTAGATCAAACTCTCTTCTCATTAAAGTCTTCTTCCTAGGATTCTGAAAGAAAGCTATTGGGGAAGGCTGGAGGCAAGATCACTGGCATTGTATTTTGTGGAAAATATAAAACAGTTGCCTTTCTTATTTTATTCCACTTCATTTCATCTTATTTAGTATTTTTTTTTAAAAAGAGCACTTTAAAACAATTTAATTCCTGAAAGTTTGTGTAGGAAAGCAGCAGTATGAAAAGTCTCATTGTATGTTTCATAATTATCCCTACGTAGAGTTATATAGATGACAAAAGACCAAGTCTGTGTTTGAAAATGTTGCATACCATAGGGAAAGAAACTTCAGTGATAGGCCTGGGTTTCATTTATCCTAAGATGAGAGATTTGTTACTGAGACCAGGTAAAGTATTAAAATGAAAGATGATAAATATAAATATGAAATGTAATATAAAAGTAAATATGTTTGTGTACCAGCCCCTGTAACTTGGCCTTACTATTTTAAATCTACATACCATATATACATAGGTACCTACAGATAATATATCTTTTAAGTAGGTCCATTTTATACAGAAGTATGGAAAAATAGATAAAATGCCAGGCATCAATAGCTTTTTAGGATCTGCAAAAATGGTTGGGAGTTGAAAGATAAAATACACTCGCCCTCAAATATGAAAAATCATGGTAAAATTAAACTTAAAAATATCTACTTGTCTCAAAACATAACACTATATAAACTTGGTCTGTAGTTAATTAATATTCATAAACATTTTATTATATTTGAATAATTTGTGGGTTAAATTTCTTCACATCACAAGAATTCTCGAGGATGTGCCATGATTGCTAGATAATTGGTGATCATAATTAAAAGAGTTAGTCATGCTCAAGTAATTTAAAAAACAAATTATAGAAATATATAAATTATAAAATATTTTATAAAAATACCTTATAGCGAAAATAATATTTACTGTGGGATGTGGGGACATTGTAATAGATTTGATATAATGTGAGATATAGCCTTGGGGCTTACAGCAACCCTAAAATGGCCCTTATTTTTAATTTTTAATTAACAGACTTTGTTTCTGAGAGCAGTTTTACATTAACAGAAAAATGAATGGAAAGTACAGAGTTCTTCTCTACCCCTCCCCAACATTGCTTTCTTGTATTATTAACACCTTGCATTTACATTCATTACAATTGGTGAGCCAATATTATTATATTATTATTAACTAAGTCTATAGTTTATAGTGAGGTTTACTCCTGGTGTACATTCTGTGAATTTTGACAAATCTATAATGACATGTATTGAACATTACAGTATCTTACAGAATAGTTTCACTGCCAAGTGGCCCTAATTTTAAGACTCAGGCATCTGTAACAAAAGCTCTCATTGCAAGTTGCACATGAGAGTTACATATTTCATGGCCAATTAGGACACTGCTCACCTGCAGTGTTACGAAGCTACAGTCAATAACTAGTATGAATCTGTCCAAAATTATGTTTCTTATTATTTTTGAAAAGGGAGTTCTAAGGTACTGTTTTCCTCATTAGTATTATCCTGCTTCCTTTTATTTTATTCTTCTAATAGTTATTTATCTGGCTTGGCTCTTTTTCTCCTTTAAAATTTGTTTTTCCTCTTAGTGGCATCATAATTGGTCTATTTTTATGGAGACTAATTTAATCTTCTGGGGTGTGTTCCAACATTGGAGATTTAAAGTGCTTTTATTGCTGCCAGGGTCATTACTATGTTTATTCAGGACATCTAGGTGCTTAGTTTCCTTTCTTTTACAGTTGGTCACCTTAGATGCTAGGTCTTTATTTCCTGTTGTGTTCCAGAGTCATTTTCATAGATTATTACTTATTTTTGGATTTCCTTCTTTGTAGGTAAGACTCCTTACATATTCTGAGATAAACATGAAGGTATTATCTTCTTTTCCTAGAAGAAAAGAGATCTAGTAACTTACTCAAAGACACTCAGATACTTTGGTAATTCCTGGTCCAGAGCTCTTTTCTGCCTTTTAATCTTACCCACACCCATAGCATACACTCTGCTTTTAGGTTGCCATTTGTACATAGGGAAGTCCTCTCTCCTATTTCTATGACATTCCCACTATGTATTGTGTCATCAGTCCCATCAAGTCTTTTATGAAACAATTGTGTTTTCCTTGTAACGAACCCATTACAGTTTACTTCTTTCACCTGTACAATTATCCTCTCACAGAAATGTAGAGTCCCATTTAACCCTTCCTCTTTTGCCAACATTTTCTCTCACAACTTATACACCAATCTCTTTCCATTATTTCTCCTAGTGTCCTTTGCTTCAGCCTCCACTGCTACATTTTTCTAGATGGGACTTTTGCAATAGTCTCTTAGTTTTTCAATTCACCTTGTACTGAACTGGGTCAACCTTTATAACACTCATTTTGCATGTAGCACAGAAATCTCCAGTGGCTCAGGATTGGGTATAATGAAGACTAAGTTGACTAACACTGAAAGATCTCAAGTCTGAGGAGTGCTATCATTTGATCATAGTAGGATCGGCAATTATGGGCCTAGTTGACCAAGAGAAACCAGGATCATGAATCTAGCCAAGAGAAGATAATGCCGGTCTAGACAGACAAGGCTCTTGTAGGTCTTCTCCCTAATTATTTAAACTGATCTTTTATTTTCCTCAACATAAAACTCTTTTTTTCTACACACTCAGTTCTTTGAATAAAACTTGGACCCACTGTGCTTATTTAACTCTGTACCTTTGCTTATGTTGCTTTCTGATCACTTAAAATTGCATTCAACAAACATTTATTGAGCACTTTCAAGGCAAGAGGAATATAAAAATGAAAAAGATCCTTTGCCTTTAGTAGCTCAGAGGGAAGTAAGGAGGGGGGACAAATAAGTGATTAATTATAATGAATTGCACCAAATGCCACTGCTTGTAAAGTGTTTAATGGGGACACATAAAATGTGTTCAAGGCAGGCAGGAAAGGCTAGAAAGTGGAGGTGACATTTGAACTGGTCTTCTGCTTCTCCTCAATCTTTCCAGATCCTGTTCAGGCTTCCATCCAATGGTGCTATGCCTCTCAAATGCCTGAGGCCTCCGTTGAGGTGTCAGCCTGCATTTATCAACTCCCATAACTCTCTTGGAAATTACTGTCGTTATCTCTTGTTTTGGCATTGATCATCACCTGTTATTTCACTGTTCTCTGTGTACTTTCCTCAGTTCCTCCAAATAAGTCACAAACTCTTAAACACTACAGATCATGTTTTATACTCCCTAATATCCATCTCCAGACACAGAAACTAAATCCATGTTTATTAGAGGATTTCTTCTGATCCTTTATGTACATATTAATTTCCATGATTAACATGCAGTCACACAATAGTGACTACAAGCTACAATGATAAAAATGAATTTTTCAGAGAGAAGAGTGCACTCTGAAAGCACAATTATAATTTCTAGTGGAATGTATCATCAAATAATTCAGGTTATGCATAGAAAATCTTAAGCTGATTATTATGATAGTGATGACTCTGTTAGTTAGTGCTCAGGGAGAAATGTACACATATTTAAAACAAGTACTGCAGGAAAGACAAAGTGATGCCATGTTGTCAAAAATGTATGCAATGTTATTGCAACAAACATGCTGGGTAGAATGTATATTGATTCTTTCAGTCCTTGAGTAGGATTTCAGGTCTATAAAGAATTTCATATTGCTTACCAGTATCAAGTTTCCTTAAGCAAATACAGCTGACTGCTCTTTCCTGATGCTTTTCATCAGTGATTACCAGACTGCACCATGATGTACCCTTTTTCATTCTTCCCTAAGTACTTGAGGAAAGCATGAACGATGACTATTTTTGTTTTACTTATTTAAAACAAAAGATATAGATGAAACTGAACAAAAGTGGGCAGCTTTATAGCAGAGGAAGTGTGCATGCCCGAAAATAAATTAACTATTCAAAATTGACTCAATTTGCAATTTAGGGAAAATTCAATCTAAACAAAATTCAGTCTGTCTGGATTTGGATTTTCTGGATTAAATGCTCAGTTTAATAACCATCCTGTCATTCAAAAAATGTGAATCCAGTATTACTTTAAGTGTTAGTATTGGGCAATTACTTTGCTTTTTTCAGGAAGGAACTCATAAGATAAAACTGAAGCAAATTTTGCACAATACTTTAAAGACATTGACAATGTATGAATTTGTCTCTACAAGCAGTTGTATCTCAAGATCCATTATGGGGGAACACTAGCAAAATTTAAACTAATAAAACTAGAATGTATTTATACTGGTTGCCCATTTGGGGATTTAAATTTATAAATGATTTCTTTCATAAACTTCTTAGTAGAGTTAAGAAACAGATTGAAAAGCTCATCTAGCGCTTTTAAATTATTATAGAAAAAAAACTATACAAAACATTTCTAGGTTATTTAAAAAAAACAGCTCCAAGTTGCAGAAAAGAAAAAATGTTTGTAAAATTGGAGTAGATGGTTACCTAGTTTTACTGTGTATCATATTATGACATAATCCACATGTCAAGAAATTGCTTTGTATATGGGTTATAACATTTGCTCCTTTTATACACACTAAACAACAGAGGACCCAATTATACCATTACACGTAGTGAGGTCTAGAGATGTGACCCATCACATCACCTCATTTCACAAGAAAACTTCTGCCAATATTGTCAGCAGTGTATTGGCTATGAATGATCAGGAAACTAGAGGCAACTCCTAAATATAAATTTTCATGTTCAATCTGCATATACATTTCATCAATATTCATTTTCATGTAGCATTTGCTCTTGCACTATGGCCATTCTGTCTGTTCACCTGCTTCATTTTATGGTGAAGTTTATAACAGAGGTATTCTTCTCTGTTGCCCTGCACTACTTGAAGAAAAGTGTTTCATATGTTCTCAGCCAGGCTCTTACTTTAATTTTTTTTTAATGTTTATTTATTTTTAAGAGAGAGAGAGAGAGAGAGAGAGACAGAGTGTGAGCAGGTGAGGGTCAGAGAGAGAGGAAGACACAGAATCTGAAGCAGGCTCCAGGCTCTGAGCTATCAGCACAGAGCCTGATGCAATTCAAACTCATAAGCCTTGAGAGCATGACCTGAGCTGAATGAAGTTGGAGGCTTAACTGACTGAGCCACTCAGGTCCCCCTCCAGGCTCTTACTTAAAGTTCATTTTGTTATGAGGCTTAAAAGTAAGACATAATTTATCTAAATTTTCATGGTGAGTTCTAACCAAATTCATTTGTTTTATTAATGTCTCAATACTGTTTCAAATATTATTCAAGATAAATCAGACAGTAATTTTAAAGCAAGATAGCTCAAGTACACCTATTCTGAAATTTATTTGTCGTATTTTGACATTGTTCACTAAAATACGTAGCACTTCCTTAATAGCATGGGTTCATTTTTTTTTTTCTAGCACCTGATTATTCCTGATATTAATGGAATACCTTCCAAGCAAGACCTTGGAATAAAAAGTCAACTTTCTTTTTCTTATCAAATGCAATTTCACCAGAGAGAACAGTAAGTAAAAGTTTAGATGGCTCACTTGTAAGTTGGGATGTAAATAATTAACGGATTTGATTGCCTGTAAGTTTTCTTATACTTTTTACTTTTCTACATAAATCAAGGGGGAAAACACTTTATCAAATGCTCATATACCATTTTGTTTGTTTTGCTATTACAGTGAAGCCATATTTTCCTTTTGGAAGTGAGAAGAGTTAGGCTGATATCCAATAGGCATACCTTATAATACAGTAACACTACTCCTTTCAAAATTATTTTACTAATCATTAAAAAAAAATTACTTACCTAACTGTATCGGTGTGAGGTTCAAAGTTAAAGTTGATTTTTTTCTGGTAGTAGGGAGGCTTCTGTGCTGAGCATTTTCTGGCTTGTTCATAAAACTGTGTTCGGTAGAAGAACAGGAAAGCAGTGAGTAAAACAAACATACAAACCCAGGAGAAAAGATGTGCCCTGAAGACCTGTGCTAGTAGCAACGGAGAGAGGGCAGGAACAGGGCTGCTCCTCTGACACTTTCTCCTGATTTACAGTCTGTGTTAGCATAAAGGGCTCACAGGCAGACACACTTTTTAGATGAAATCACGTTTTTGCCCCTTCCTAAATAAGGCACATAGCACATTCGTACACCAACATAGCACGCAGTGTGCTAAGGTAATAGCTTATTGACATCTCTGAATTGCATAGAGTGATATAAAGAGCATGCAAATGTCACCTGCTGCTTGTTTTAGTAACTGTTGGAAATGGTTTCATTTGGTTTTCAACTCAAGTCATAAAACAGACCTGTTTTAAAAGCCCACTTTTATGGCAATTTCTGGCTGTAAGGCCTGGAAAAAAAGATCATATAGGCAAAGTGGTTGGTTCTGAGAATAAGTTACCCAGTCAGGAAAACATGAACTAGTTTCACTGCTTTGAAATTATTGACATCTTTGATGTCTACATCCATGTGTAATAAGGTGAAAAGGCAATGTTTTAACTTCAGAAGAGGAAAAGGTGTTTTTGTCGTGGATTTATTCCTGTTGTTAAAAAACAAAATTCAGCTGAGTAAATCTGAAGATCTAATGGGGTTTAGTAAGCAATTCATGTATTGGGCAGCATTCCATATAGCAAGTGGAGGGATGCCCCAAGGAGTTGTACAAAATGGAAGATTTTTATAGGAAGGTGATGAGGGCAAGCAGTATTAGCAAACAAAAAGAAAAGATTGTTTCAAACAAGGTCTCCTTCTTTTAGTGGGGAGGGCAGAGGGTCTTATTAGGTGCATTACCTCATCTTCCTTCGGGTGTTGGAAAGCCTGTGTGACAGATGACGTTATGGGTGCCAGTCAGAAAATTCCTCACTGACCAGTTAAGACTACATTTCTGCCACAGGTTAAAAGGTAATTAGATTAGGTATTAAGCCTTGGTTTGATGACTTGTCCTAAGTGCTACTGTTTTGAGCCTGTGATTTGTGTGTTTGTGTTTGTTTGTTTGTTTCTTTAACACTGTGCATGTCATTTTAAACAAGAAAGACTCAAAATGTTACACTGGAAATAAATGAAAAAAAAATCAGAATAATGTATTCATTAAAATGACACCCTATGAATGTCTTGTTCTTCAAAACCTTTACTGATGATTTTGCAACCATAGACGACTCTTGGCTGAAATACTTATTACAGTGGAGCTATCAATGGTGATCTTCTAAGTCAGTCACTCGCTTTATGTGTTTTTTTTTTACTTTTTTTTATTTTTTAAAATTTACATCCAAATTAGTATATAGTGAAGCCATGATTTCAGTAGATTCCTTAATGCCCCTTACCCATTTAGCCCATCCCCCCTCCCACAACTCCTCCAGCAAACCTCAGTTTGTTCTCCATATTTATGAGTCTCTTCTGCTTTGTCCCTCTCCCTGTTTTTATATTATTTTTGTTTCCCTTCCCTTATGTTCATCTCTGTTGTCTCTTAAAGTCCTCCTATGAGTGAAGTCACATGATTTTTGTCTTTCTCTGACTAATTTCACTTAGCATAATACCCTCCAGCTCCAACCAAGTAGTTGCAAATGGCAAGATTTCATTCTTTTTGTTTGCCGAGTAATACTCCATTGTGCGTGCGTGTGTGTGTGTACATATACATACATACATATACATATATACACCACATCTTCTTTATCCAATCATCCATCAGTGGACATTTGGGCTCTTTCCATACTTTGGCTATTGTTGATAGTGCTGCTATAAACATGGAGGTGCATGTGTCCCTTTGAAACAGCACACCTGTATGCCGTGGTTAAATGCCTAGTAGTGCAATTGCTGGGTTGTAGGGTAGTTCTATTTTTAGTTTTTTGAGGAAACTCCATACTATTTTCCAGAGTGGCTGCACCAGCTTGCATTGCCACCAACAATGCAAAAGAGATCCTCTTTTTCTGCATCCTCGCCAACATCTGTCATTGCCTGAGTTGTTAATGTTAGCCATTCTGACAGGTGTAAGGTGGTATCTTGTTGTGGTTTTGATTTGTGTTTCCCTGATGATGAGTGATGTTGAGCATTTTTTCATGTGTCAGTTGGCCATCTGGGTATCTTCCTTGGAGAAGTGTCTATTGATGTCTTTTGCCCATTTCTTCACTGGATTGTTTGTTTTTTGGGTGTTGAGTTTGATAAGTTCTTTATAGATTTGGATACTAACCCTTTATCTGGTATGTTATTTGCAAATACCTTCTCCCATTCTGTTGGTTGCCTTTCAGTTTTCCTGATTGTTTCCTTCGCTGTGCAGAAGGCTTTTATTTTGATGAGGTCCCAGTAGTTCATTTTTGTTTTTGTTTCCCTTGCCTCCAGAGACGTGTTGAGTAAGAAATTGCTGCGGGCAAGAGCAAAGAGGTTTTGCCGGCTTTCTCCTTGAGGATTTTGATGGCTTCCTGATTACACTGAGGTCTTTCATCCATGTTGAGTTTATTTTTGTGTATGTTGTAAGAAAGTGGTCCAGGTTCATTCTTCTGCATGTAGCTGTCCAGTTTTCCCAGCACCACTTGCTGAAGAGACTGTCTTTATTCCATTGGATATTCTTTCCCTCTTTGTCAAAGATTAGTTGCCCATACGTTTGTGGGTCCATTTCTGGGTTCTTTGTTCTGTTCCATTGATCTGAGTGTCTGTTCTTGTCCCAGTACCATACTGTCTTGATGATTACAACTTTTTAGTACAGCGTGAAGTCTGGGATTGTGATGCCTCCTACTTTGGTTTTCTTTTTCAAGATCGCTTTGGCTATTCAGGGTTTTTTCTGGTTCCACACAAATTTTAGGATTATTTGTTCTAGCTCTGTGAAGAATGCTGGTGTTACTTTGATAGGGATTGCATGGAATATGTAGATTGCTTTGGGTAGTATCGACATTTTAACAATATTTGTTCTTCCTATCCAGGAGCATGGAATCTTTTTCCATTTTTTTTGTGTCTTCTTCAATTTCTTTCATAAGCTTTCTATAGTTTTTAGTGTATAGATTTTTCACCTCTTTGGTTAGATTTATTCCTAGGTATTTTATGGTTTTTGGTGCAACTATAAATGGGATCGATTCCTTGGTTTCTCTTTCTGTCGCTTCATTGTTGGTGTATAGGAATGCAACTGATTTCTGTGCATTGATTTTATATCCTGCAACTTTGCTGAATTCATGAATCAATTCTAGCAGTTTTTGGGTAGAATCTTTTGGGTTTTCCATATAGAGTATCATGTCATCTGTGAAGAGTGAAAGTTTGACCTCCTTCTGGGCAATTTGAATGCCTTTTATTTCTTTGTGTTGTCTGATTGCAGAGGCTAAGACTTCCAATACTATGTTGAATAACAGTGGCAAGAGTGGATCTCCCTGTCTTGTTCCTGACCTTAGGGGGAAAGCTCTCAGCTTTTCCCCATTGAGGATATTAGCATCGGGTCGCTCGTATATGGCTTTTATGATCTCGAGGTATGCTCCTTCTGTCCCTACTTGCTTAAGGGTTTTTATCAAGAAAGGATGCTGTATTTTGTCAAATGCTTTCTCTGCATCTATTGAGAGGATCATATGGTTCTTGCCCTTTCTTTTATTGATGTGATGAATCATGTTAATTGTTTTGCAGATATTGAACCAGCCCTGCATCCCAGGTATAAATCCCACTTGGTCGTGGTGAATATTTTTTTTAAATGTATTGTTGGATCCTGTTGGCTAATATTTTGTTGAAGATTTTTGCATACATGTTCATCAGGAAAATTGGTCTATAGTTCTCTTTTTTAGTGGGGTCTCCGGTTTTGGAATCAGGATAATGCTGGCTTCATAGAAAGAATTTGAAAGTTTTCTTTCCATTTGTATTTTTTGGAACAGTTTGAAGGGAATAGGTGTTAACTCTTCCTTAAATGTTTGGGAGAATTCTCCTGGAAAGCCATCTGGCCCTGGACTCTTGTGCTTTGGCAGTTTTTTATTACTAATTCAATTTCCTTACTGGTATGGGTCTGTTCAAATTTTCTATTTCTTCCTGCTTCAGTTTTGATAGTGTACATGTTTCTAGGAATTTGTCCACTTCTTCCAGATTACCCATTTTATTGGCATATAATTGCTCATAATATTCTGCTATTATGGTTTTTATTTCTGTTGTGTTGGTTGTGATCTCTCCTCTTTCATTCTTGGTTTTATTTGGGTCCTTTTTCTTTTGGATCAGACTGGGTAGTGATTTATCAATTTTGTTAATTGTTTCAAAGAACCAGCTTCTGGTTTCATTGATCTGTTCTGCTGTTTTTTTGGTTTTGACAGCATTAATTTCTGCTCTAATCTTTATTATTTCCTGTCTTCTGCTGGTTTGGGGTTTTATTTGTTGTTCTTTTTCCAGCTCCTTAAGGCGTAAAGTTAGGTTGTGTATCTGAGATCTTTCTTCCTTCTTTAGGAAGGCCTGGATTGTTATATACTTTCCTCTTATGAGTGCCTTTGCTGCGTCCCAGAGGTTTTGGGTTGTGGTGTTATCATTTTCATTGACTTCCATATACTTTTTAATTTCCTCTTTAACTGCTTGGTTAGCCCATTCATTCTTTAGTAGGATGTTCTTCAGTCTCCAAATATTTGTTACCTTTCAACATTTTTTCTTGTGGTTGATTTCAAGTTTCATAGCATTGTGGTCTGAAAATATGCACAGAATGATCTCGATCTTTTTGTACTTAGCACTGATTTGTGTCCCAGTATATGGTGTATTCTGCAGAACGTTCCATGTGCACTGGAGAAGAATGTATATTCTGCTGCTTTAGGATGAAATGTTCTGAATATATCTGTTAAGTCCATCTGGTCCAGTGTGTCATTCAAAGCCATTGTTTCCTTGTTGATTTTTTTATTAGATGATATGTCCATTGTTGTGAGTGGGGTGTTGAAGTCTCCTACTATTATGGTATTACTATTGATGAGTTTCTTTATGTTTGTGATTAATTGATTCACATATTTGGGTGCTCTCATATTTGGCACATAAATGTTTACAATTGTTAGGTCTTCTTGGTGGATAGACCCCTTGATTATGATATAATGCCCTTCTGCATCTCTTGATACAGTCTTTATTTTAAAGTCTAGATTGTCTGATATAAGTAAGGCTACTCTGGTTTTCTTTTGTTGACCATTAGCATGATAGATGGTTCTCCATCCCCTTACTTTCAATCTAAAGGTGTCTTTAGGTCTAAAGTGGGTCTCTTGTAAACAGCATATAGATGGGTCTTGTTTTCTTATCCATTCTGTTACCCTATATCTTTTGATTGGAGCATTGAGTCCATTGATGTTTAGAGTGAGTACTGAAAGATACGAATTTATTGCCATTATGATACTTGTAGAATTGGAGTTTCTGGTGGTGTTCTCTGGTCTTTTCTAATCTTTGTTGCTTTTGGTATTTATTTATCTGTGTGTTTGTGTGTGTGTGTGTGTGTGTGTGTGTGTGTGTGTGTGTGTGTGTTTCATCTTTTCTCCCCTCAGAAAGTCCCCCTTAAAATTTCTTGCAGGGCTGGTTTAGTGGTCACAAACTCCTTTAATTTTTGTTTGTCTGGGAAACTTTTTATCTCTCCTTCTATTTTGAATGAGAGCCTTGCTGGATAAAGAATTCTTGGCTACATATTTTTCTGATTAAGCACACTGAATATATCCCACCACTCCTTTCTGGCCTGCCAAGTTTCTGTGGATAGGGCTGCTGAAAACCTGATCTGTCTTCCCTTGTAGGTTAGGGACTTTTTTTCCCTTGCTGCTTTCATGATTCTCTCCTTGCCTGAGTCTTTTGTGAATTTGACTATGATATGCCTTGTTGATGGTTGGTTTTGTTGAATCTAATGGGGTCCTCTGTGCTTCCTGGATTTTAATGTCTGTGTCTTTCCCCAGGTTAGGAACGTTTTCCGCTATGATTTGCTCACATAACCCTTCTACCCCTATTTCTCTCTCTTCTTTTTCTGGGACCCCTATGATTCTGATGTTGTTCCTTTTTAATGAGTCACTGATTTCTCTAATTCTTAAATAGTGCTCTTTTGCCTTAATATCCCTCTTTTTTCTGCTCGTTATTCTCTATAAGTTTGTCCTCTATATCACTGATTCTCTGTTCTGCCTCATCCATCCTTGCTGCCACTGCATCCATCCGTGATTGCAGCTCATTTATAACATTTTAAATTTCATTCTGGATATTTTTTACTTCTTTTATCTCTGCAGAAAGTGATTCCAATCTATTTTCGACTCCAGCTAGTATTCTTATTATCATGATTCTAAATTCTGGTTCAGACATCTTGCATGTATCTGTGTTGGTTAAATCCCTGGCTGTCATTTCTTCGTGTTCTTTCTTTTCAGGTGAATTCCTTCCTTTTGTCATTTTGAAGGGAGAAAAGGAATTAATGAGGTAGAAATATTGAAATTGAAAAAAATCAACATTAAAAAAATAGTAAAATTAAACATTACACACACACACACACACACACACACACACACAAATTGAATAGATGATGCTAGATCCTAGGTGTGTTTTTATCTGGGTGTTGAAAGTGGTTTGACAGAGTAGAGAAAAAAACGGGGGGGAGGAAGAGAAAAAAAAGGAAATCACTTGAGAATTTGAAAAAATGAATACACTGAAGTAGACTAAAATAAGATGATGGGGGTAAAATAGAATTTGAAAAAATATATACACAAGTAAAGAATATAGTAGAAAAATATTAAATAAAAATATTTTTAATAAAAATTAAAAATAAATATGAAAATTTTCTTTTTATGTATTTAAGAAGAAAGAAAAGAAAGGAAAAAGAGAAAAAAGATAAAATAGAAAAGAAAAAAGAAATCGTTTGAAAATTTGAAAAAGTGAATACACTGTAGTAGACTAAGATAAAATGATGGAAGTAATACAGAATTTGAAAAAATTTACCTAAAAACAAAAAATATAGTAATAAAAAATAATATATTTAATAGAAATTGAAAGTAAAAATGAAGTTTTTCTCTTTCTGCATTCAAGAAAAAGAAAAGAAACGAAAAAGATAAAAAAAGAAAAATAAAGAAAACAAGGAAATTGTTTGAAAATTTGAAAAGGTGAATACACTGAAGTAGGTTAAAATAAAATGACAAAAGTAATATAGAATTTGAAAAAAATTACACAAAGATAAAAATGTAGTAATAAAAATTAAAGAAAAATATTTTTAATAAAAATTGAAAATAAAAATGAATTTTTCTCCTTATTCAAGAAAAAGAATTGTAAAAATGAAAAAGAAAAAAGAAAAAAAAAGAAAGAAAATTGAATAGATGAACCTGCTAACAGATTGAAGTAGGACTGAAATTGCTTCTTTTTCCCCTAGAAGTCAGTCTATGTAGCTTTTTATAGTCCATAAATTAAGCCAGCAGTGACACTTGTGTTCTTGAAGAGGAAAGTTGGCCCAGTTGGGCGGGGCTCCGTGTAACAACTCTGCTCTCCACTAGATGGCACTGCTAGCCTACTGGGGTGGATTGTTGCGGTGCTCATAGGTGTGTATGTGCATGGGCAGGAGTGGTGAAAATGGAGCCACCCAGCTACCCAGTCTGTTCTCCCAGATCAGCAATCGCGCACCTGTCCTCTGTCTTCAGCTCTCATCCACTCCCTGCTTTTCCACTCTCTGTGACCAGGTCCCAGGCAGTACCTCTCTCCCGAGTTTTGTCTCAGATGTGGCTGTTTTCCCCCTCCCCTTACTTCTGAAGGACTGTGGCTTTGCCCGTTATGCCCCTCTGTGGGAGGGTCTCACCAAGCAATGGCTGAATGAGCAATGGCCAAATATTGGCTGCACTCAGGAACACCCACTGGACCCTCCTGCTGCCAGTGCCCTGAGACTGTGGCCAGGTGCCAGCTGCCCCAGAAATAGTTTGTGAGACAGTGCAGCAGCAGTGTTTCAGGGATTATGGAAAATCACAACACACATCTGGCACCAGGCTTCACCCTTAAAGACCTTGTTCCAGCACTAGCGAATGTGGCCATTTTATGGGGGTGCTGGGACCTGGTGGCCTCAACAGTCTCTACCAAATGTCCTTCCAGCAGTGGAACCGCTTTTCCCCATGTGGCCTGAGAAACTCCTGGACCCCACTCTCTTCCTGAGGATTTGCCCTTCCCACCAGAGCACCGCCAGGTATCGAGCTGCAGAGTTGCAGCCTTTGCACTCCCCTTGTTTACAGACTTAATGGAATTTAAACC
The DNA here is from genome assembly GCF_024362965.1 of Panthera pardus. Classification (NCBI taxonomy): domain Eukaryota; kingdom Metazoa; phylum Chordata; class Mammalia; order Carnivora; family Felidae; genus Panthera; species Panthera pardus. The sequence goes on from NW_026526721.1 coordinate 87,475,628, forward strand.
TTCCCCTTTCTCCTTTATCCCTTTTTAGTTTAGTCCCTGTGGCTGTTTCCAATTTTCTACTTTCTCTCCAGTTGTTTTTGGGGAGGGGTGCTTTTCCTGTATTCTCCCCCCATCCAGTCTCTGTCCTCTCTCTGCCTGGAAAAGCGATTCCCTACCTTTCGCAGCTTCTCACTCCCCAAATTCATCTCTCCGCACCATGTACCTGGTGAATTCTGTGGTTCAGGTTGTGCAGATTGTTGTGTTAATCCTCCAGTCAGTTTTCTAGGTGTGTAGGATGGTTTAATGTTGGTCTGGCTGTATTTCACTGGAACAAGACACACAAAAAACTTCCATGCTGTTCTGCCATCTTGGCTCCTCCCCTGGGATCAGTTGCATGATTTCTCTTTTTGTTGCTTCATTATTGGTGTATAGAAATGCAACTGATTTCTGTACATTGATTTTGTACCCTGCAACTTTGCTGAATTCATGTATCAGTTTTAGCAGTCTTTTGGTGGAGTCTTTTGGGTTTTCCATGTAGAGTATCATGTTGTCTGCGAAGAGTGAAAGTTTGACTTCTTTGCCAATTTCGATGCCTTTTATTTCATTTTGTTGTCTGATTGCTGATGCTAGGACCTCCAACATTATGTTACACAACAGTGGTGAGAGTGGACATCCCTGTTGTGTTCCTGATCTCAGGGGGAAAGCTCTGTTTTTCCTCATGGAGGATGATATTAGCTGTGGCCTTTTCATATATGACTTTTATGATATTTAGGTATGTTTCTTCTAGTCCAACTTCCTTGAGGGTTTTTATTAAGAAATGATACTGTATTTTGTCAAATTCTTTTTCTGCATCTATTGACAGGATTATATGGCTCTTCTCTTTTCTTTTATTAATGTGATGTATCACATTGATTGATTTGCAAATATTGTGTCAGCCCTGCAGCCCAGGAATGAATCCCACTTGATCGTGGTGAATAATTCTTTTTATGTGCTGTTGAATTCAATTTGCTAGTATTTTGTTGAGAATATTGCATCCATATTCATCAGGGATATTGTCCTGTAATTCTCCTTTTTTGTGGGATCTCTGTATGCTTTGGGAACCAAGGTAATGCTGGTATCATAGAATAAATCCAGAAGTTTTCTTTCTGTTTCTATTTTTTGTAACAGCTTGAGAAGGATAGATATTAACTCTTCTTTAAATGTCTGGTAGAATTCCCCTGGGAAGCCATCTGGCACTGGACTCTTATTTGTTGGGAGATTTTTGATAACTGATTCAATTTCTTCACTAGTTATAGGTCTGTTCAAATGTTCTATTTCTTCCCATTTGAGTTTTGGTAGTTTGTGGGTATCTAGGAATTTGTCCATTTCTTCCAGGTCGTCCAGTTTGTTGGCATATAATTTTTCATAGTATTCTCTGATAATTGCTTATATTTCTGAGGGATTGGTTGTGATAAATCCATTTTCATTCATGATCTATATGGGTCCTCTCTCTTTTCTTTTTCAGAAGTCTAGCTAGGCGCTTATCAATTTTATTTTTTCACAAAACTAGCTCTTAGTGTCATTGATCTGTTTGTTTTTTGGGGGGGAGGGAGCGGATTCTATATTGTTTATTTCTGCTCCAGTCTTTATTATTTCTCTTCTTCTGGCCTTGGGGTTTCTTTGTTGTTCTGCTTCTAATTCCTTTGAGGTGTGCTATTAGATTTTGTATTTGGGATTTTTCTTTTTTCTTGACATAGACCTGGATTGCAATGTATTTTCCTCTTAGGACTACCTTTGCTGCATCCCAATGTGTTTGGACTGTTGTGTTTTCATTTTCATTTGTTTCACTGGATTGCAATGTATTTTCCTCTTAGGACTACCTTTGCTGCATCCCAATGTGTTTGGACTGTTGTGTTTTCATTTTCATTTGTTTCCATATATTTTTTAAATTTATTCTTTAATTGCCTAGTTGACCCATTCATTCTTTAGTAGGGTGTTCTTTAACCTCCATGCATTTGGAGGTTTTCCAAACTTTTCCCTGTGGTTGATTTCAAGTTTCATACCATTGTGATCTGAAAGTGTGCATGGTATGATCTCAATTCTTTTATACTTTTTGAAGGCTGTTTTGTGACCCAGTAGGTGATCTATCTTGGAGAATGTTCTATGTGCACTCAAGAAGAATGTGTATTCTGCTGCTTTAGGATGAAAAGTTCTGGATATATCTGTCAAGTCCCTCTGGTCCAGTGTATCATTCAGGGCCATTGCTTCTTTATTGATTTTCTGTTTAGATGATATATCCATTGCAGTAAGTAGAGTATTAAAGTCCCCTGCAGTTACCACATTCTTACCAATAAGATTGCTTATGTTTGTGATCAATTGTTTTATATATTTGGGTGCTTTCAAATCCGGTGCATAAACATTTATAATTGTTAGCTCTTCTTGATGGATAGACCCCACAATTATGATATAATGTTCTTCTTAATCTCTGGTTACAGCCTTTAGTTTAAAATCTAGTTTTTCTGATTATAAGTATGGCTACTCCAGCTTTCTTTTGACTTTCAGTAGCATCATAGATAATTCTCCATCCCCTCACTTTAAATCTGAAGGTGTCCTCAGGCCTAAAATGGGCCTCTTATAGACAGCAAATAGATGGGTCTTGTTTTTTTATCCATTCTGATACCCGATGTCTTTTGGTTGGAGCATTTAGTCCATTTACATTCAGTATTATTATAGAAAGATATGGGTTTAGAGTCATTGTGATGTCTGTAGGTTTCATGCTTGTAGTGATGTCTCTGGTACTTTGTGGTCCTTGCAACATTTCACTCACAGAATCCCCCTTAGGATCTCTTGAAGATCCCCCTTAGGATCTTCATCTTGGTGATGAATTCCTTCAGTTTTTGTTTGTTTGGGAAAACCTTTATCTCTCCTTTTCTGAATGACAGATTTTCTGGATAAAGGATTCTTGGCTGCATATTTTTTCTGTTCATCACATTGAAGATTTCCTGCCATTCCTGCCTGCCAAGTTTCAGTAGATAGGTCTGTGACCAGTCTTGTGGGTCTACCTTTGTAAGTTAGAGCCTGTTTATCCCTAGCTGCTTTCAGAATTTTCTCTTTATCTTTGTATTTTGTGAGTTTCACTATGATATGTCATGCAGAAGATCAATTCAAGTTACATCTAAAGGGAGTTCTCTGTGCCTCCTGGATTTCAATGTCTGTTTCTTCCCACAGAGTGCAGAAGTTCCCAGCTACAATTTGTTCAACTACATCTTTGGCCCCTTTCTCTCTCCCTTCTTCTTCTGCAACTCCTATGATATGGATATTATTCCATTTCATTGAATAGTTCTCTAATTCTCCCCTTGTGGTCCAGAATTTTTTTATCTCTCTTTTTCTCAGCTTCATCTTTTTTCATAATTTTATCTTGTATTTCACTTATTCTCCCCTCTGCCCCTTCAATCCTGCTGTCAATGCCTCTAGTTTATTTTGCACCTCATTTACAGCATTTTTTAATTCATCATGACTATTTTTTAGTTCCTTGATCTCTGTAGCAATAGATTATCTGCTGTCTTCTATGCTTTTTTCAAGTCCAGTCATTATTATGACTATTATCCTAAATTTTTTTTAGTTATGTTGTTTATATCTGTTTTGATCAATTCTCTAGCTGCCCTTTCTTCTTGGAATTTCGTTTGAGGAAAATTCTTCTGTTTCATCATTTTGACTAGTTTTCTGTCCCTTTTGTGTTTTAAAAACTTGTTATGTGCCCTGCACCTGCGAGCACTACTATATTAAAGAGGGGTCATACACTGTCCAGGGTCTGGCCCTTCAGGAGGTGTTTTTTTGAGTGTGTTACTTGATTTCTGTTGTTGTGACTTTCAGTACTTTATCTCCCTACTCAGTGTGATGTTTTGGACCCTCCACCAGGTGTGCTTTGATTTGTTCCTTGAAGTATCCCTGGAAAGGAACACAAACAAACAAACAAAAACAAAAACAAACAAATACACAAACAAAAAATCCCCAAAACAGAAAACCAGAAACACCAGCTACAAGTAAACAACAGGGTGGAGGTGGTGCTGATGGAAGAGATCTTATCCCATACAAAGAGAGAAATGACAGGGGGAAGGGGAAAAAGAAAAGAAAATTGACCAGAGAAACCATATGGCTTAATCCAGACAGAAAGGAAAATAAGGAGATGTAGAACAGGTATAAAGAGAATAGATTAAAAATGTCTGCTTAAACAACCAACAACCAGAATAACCAGACTAGAGGAGGAAAGAGATAAGAAGGAGAAAAGGAAGGGGAAAAAAATCAATATATAATAAAAATTGTCCAAGAATTAAATCAGGCAATGCAAAACTGCAGGGTGTGGGTGGCAGCGCTGGTCTGGAGGAGGGGCCATCTGGTTCATCAGGGTCTATCCCACTGAAGTAGATTTGCAGTTAGCAGGTGCTGAGGGGCGTGGTTTTGTGTAGGCGGGTCCTGCCTCCCCTGTGGGCCCGCTGTTTCTTCCCTGAAGCCCCACCTTGTTGGTGATGCAGAGAAAAATGGTGACACCCCAGTCTCTCCTCCACAGACCAGGTGTCCCAAACTACTCTGTTCAGGACATTCTCACTGTGCTGGGGCGTGAACTAGGTGGTTTGTCCTGCTCCGCCAGCTCCCGTGCCTCCCTGGCACTTGGTTGTAATTTAAACCCTGATGTCTTAAAGAGTTCTGCTCTGTGCACCCTGATGGGGGAAGAGCTCCCCTGCTGCCTCACAGTGCCATGTGTGCTATTTGTCATGCTCTGCTGACTTCGATACCTCCCTGGCACTCCGCTGGAACTTAAACCCTGATGTCTTAAAGGTTCCCACTCTATCTGCCCTGGTTTTGGGGAAGTGGCAGTCCATGCTGCTGGAAATGTGGTCTCTGGCTGGTGGATGCAGGTAGGCTATGTCCTTCCCACAGCACCCAGGGAGGGGATTTCTTGCTTTTACTGTACTTTGAGGACTGTGCCCCTGACGTAGCCACTGAATGGGGGGCTGGATCCCCTCCTCTCCAGGTGCTTGATCTAGGCAACAAGCCCCATCCAGAGCAAGCCCCACTGTTAGAGATTGGATCTTTCTCCATCCCAGTCTGAGGTTTTTCTCTTGTCTGGGGACAGTCCTATGCTTCCCCAGCTGCTCTTTCTCTTCCCTTTGTCTCTCTGCAGAAGGGGATTCCTTCCCTCCATGCCTACATGGCCCATTTTATCTCTCCCAGTTCGTAATCACCCACCGATGGCCCCCCAGGTTGTCCCAATAGGTCCCTGGAGGCATCTTTGTCACTTTGCCACCCTGACTCTTACAGTTCAAAGTCCTTTGGCCTCAACACTGCTGTGTTTGAGGGATGAGGGAACTTCGGATCCCCCTACTTCTCCACCATGTTGGATCCCCCTCCGATTTGCATTTCTTTCCTGTGTTTTTTAGATAAACTGGGCAAATATGCATACAGATAGATTAATTCTTTTTTTTAAGTTTATTTATTTTGAGAGAGAGAGTGTATGTGAGCATATGAGCAAGGGAGAGGCAGAGAGAGAGGCAGAGAGAGTTAATCCCAAACAGACTCTGCACTGGCAATGCAGAGCCTGACATGGGGGCTCAAACTCATAAAGTGTGAGATCATGACCTGAGCCCAAACCAAGAGTCAGAAATTTAACCGACTAAGCTACCCAGGCACCCCATAGACAGATTAACTCTTATTTCACCTTTATTCTTATACAAAACTTAGTGTGCTACATAAAACTCAGAGTATACTAAATCTTGTGTAAGAATAAACCAATGTGTCTTGCTTTTTTTCCCCACTCAGTATTTCCTGTAAGTCACTCCATCTTAGTGCATAGAAATTTTCTGTGTTCTTTTTCATGACTCTGTAGCATAGATCTATTATTGCACCACTGTTTATTCAACATATCCCTTTTTAATATTCCTTATTAATTAGAATTAAGTAAAGTTTTATTACAAATGGGACCTTATGCCTATGTTGTTAGTCTTTGTGGAGTTATATTTACTGCTGATGTATAAGAAGTCCTGTTTCTCTATAACCTCACCAATGAAGTGTTTTTCAAACTCTTGATTTCTGCCTGTTAGTTAACTAATGATATCTCTGTGTAATTTTGAGTCTCTGATATTATGAGTGATGTTAATCCTTTAAGAACCATTTGACTTTTTTGTTCATTTTCTATGAACAGATTATTAATGTCTTTCAACTCCAAGTACTTGAAATTATTTTTTATTTTTGTAAAACTATAGATACACAGAAAAGTGGTAAGTATAGTGCAGAGAGTTTCCATGCACCCTTCACTTAGCTTCCCACATGTTAGCCTTTTAAATTACCATGGTGCCTTGACTGAAACTAAGAATTTAACCTTGGTATAATACTATTCACTGAATTATAGACTTTATCTGGAGCTTGCCAGTGTTCCCACTAATAGTGTTATATTCTGTTTGAAGATCCAATCCAGGATATAACATTGCATTTAGTTGTCATGTCTTCTTAATCTCTTCTGATCTGTAACTGTTTCTGAAGTTTTCCTTCTTTTTCATGACCTTGACACTTTTGAAGAGTACTGGTTTGGTGTTTTGTAGGAAGTCTCTTGTGGGTTTGATATTTTCTCATGATTAGAGTGGATTATAAATTTTTGGAAAAAATATTGCAGAGCTGAAATGCCTTCTCATTACATCATATCTGAGGTATGTGATATCAATATGCCTTATAACTGATGATGTTAACCCTGATCACTTGGCCAAGGCAGTTTTTGCCAGGTCTGCTTACAATAAAATTACTCCCCCCCCCCCCGTCATATATTAAAAGTGAGTAACTGAGTTCAGTCCACACCCAAGGGAAGGAGAATTATGTTCCACCTTTTTGAGGAAAAGTATACAAGAGTTAGTGGATATATGTTAAAACCACCACAGGACTTAAAAAATACTTGTATAGGAGTGCTTGGGTGACTCAGTTGGTTCAGCATTGACTCTTGATTTTGGGTCAGATCATGGTATCACAGTTCTTAGGATCAAGCCCCATGTCAGGCTCCATGCTCACAACACAGAGCCTGCTTGGGATTCTCTCTTCCTTTCTCTCTCCCCTCCCCTATTTGCATACATGTGCACTCTCTCTCTAATAAATAAATAAACTTTAAAAAAAAGAAAACAATTTATAGAAATATTTTTGCTGATATGAAAATATTGTTTATCCTTAAAGTTCTGCCCACTAATTTTAGCACTTGCCTGCAGCAATTGTCACATGGTATTCCAACGGTAATTTTCTATTTCCCTCATTGCATCTACATTTATTATTTGGAATTCTTCTATAAGGAAGATTTGTCTCTTAAACCCCATTTAGCTATTTATTCAATCATTTCTTTATATTACAATCATTTCTTTATATTAGTGTGGACTCATAGATACTTATTTTAATATTTGGCTTTAATCCATCATTATTGTTATTTATGTATTGCTCAAATTGTTTCAGGCTGTTGGGAGTTCTTTCAGATGGTCTCCTGTGTGTGTGTGTGTGTGTGTGTGTGTGTGTGTGTGTTTACTACCTTGCTTTCTAGCACTACAAAATACTTCAGGGTTGTCTTATATTTTCCCTATCATGTTCTATAGACACATACAAATTTTAAAAGCTTTTTTACTTTGAACTGTTTTTATGCTTACAAAAGATTTGCAAACATAATAGAAAGTTCCTATAAAGCCTGCACCCAGCTTTTCCTAATGTTCACATCTTATAGAACCATAATACAATATCAAAGAAAAATAGATATTTCTTCCACCTTTTCTTATCTATCATGAATGTGACACTTTTAAAAAGTACTAGTCAGGTACTATCCTCAATATGGTTTTATCTGATATATTCTGTTCTTAAACTGTGTATCTTGGGAAAAAATACTGCAGGGGTGATCAGACACATTTTTTAACCTCTCTCAACTTCAGACTCCTTGTCTGCAAAATGTAATGATACAAGGACTTTCCTCATAGATCTGATGTGATAATTAAAGAGACAATAAAATAAACTGCCCAGCATAAGACTTGATGCATATAAAGTTTTTGATGTTAGGTATATAATCATCATCATCATCATACTTAAGTTGGTAATTTTTTAATTAAAATTTTTTTCCCTTAGCTGTTGTTTTTAGCTTTTGAAAAAGCAAGTGAGAATCCATAAACTGAAACACACACACTTTAGAAAAAAAAGCTTTTTTAATACCCCAATAATGATGACATTGTAGAATGAAAATATATTCAATCACTTTCTAAGTTTGTTGTTAGAAAAATCAATCTTTTGTTGCAGATTAAAAATAAGTTATGAGCCCATTCCCCATGGCTTTTGTATTTTTTAATTCTGCATAATTTGTGTTGTAAACTTGATACCTTATAATATACTTTCACTAAATTTTAATCTTTGTTTTAATATTAATATCCTAATTTGTTTAGGGATTTCTTTTAATTTTGGGGTGAGCATCTTTTTAAAAATTTTCAGTATAGTTAACATACAGTGTTACATTAGTTTCAGGTATACAACATAGTGGTTCAGCAATTCTATACATGAGTCAGTGCTCACTGTGATATGTGTACTCTTCATCCTCTCTGCCTATTTCACCCACCCCCCAACTCTCCTCTGATGAACACCAGTCTGTTCTCTATATTTATCTTTTTGTTTGTCTCTTTTTTCTTTGTTCTTTATTTTGTTTCTTAAATTCAAGTGAAACATATGGCATTTGTCTTCCTCTGACTTATTTCACCCAGCATTACGCCCTCTAGTTCCATTCATATTGTTGTAAATGGTAAGATTTCATTTTTTGATCACTGATAATATTCCATTGTATATGTACCACCTCTTCTCTATCCATTAATCTATCAGTGGACACTTGAGCTGCTTCCATACTTTGGTTGTCATAAATAATGCTACAGAAAACATAGGGGTCCATATATCTTTTTGAATTAGTGTTTTTGTATTCTTTGGGTAAATGTCTGGCGGTGGAATTACTGGATCATATGATAATTCTATTTTCAGTTCTTTGAAGAACTTCCATACTGTTTTCCACAGTGACTACATCAGTTTGCATTTCCACCCACGGTTCCTTTTTCTCCATATCCTCACCAACACCTGTTGTTTCCTGTGTTTTTGATTTTAGCCTTTCTGACAGGTGTGAAGTGATATCTCATTAGGGTTTTGATTTCCATTTACCTGATGAGTGATGTTGAGCATGTTTTCATGTGTCTGTGGCCATCTGGATGTCCTCTTTGGAGAAATGTGTGTTCACATGTTCTGCCCATTTTTTAATTGGATTATATTTATTTGTTTGTTTTTTTATGTTGACTTGTGTAATTTTATATTATGCTGGTAATTGTTAATATCACTACTGTCCTTTCACCTTCATTATTTCAACAAATCTTTATTGAACATTTTACCATACTCAAGTCTCATTCCCTGTTCTCCTCAAATCCATCCAACATATATCTACTAGAGTGATCCATAAAAAAACCAAGCATTTATTTGATCAAATTATTTCATTCCTTAAAATATTTCTAGGGGTGCCTGGGTGGCTCTGTTGGTTAAGCATCCGACTTCGGCTCAGGTCATGATCTCATGGTTCGTGAGTTGGAGTCCCGCACTGGGCTCTGTGCTGACAGCTTTGAGCCTGGAGCCTGCTTTGGATTCTCTGTGTCCTTCTCTCTCTGCCCCTCCCCCATTCTCTCTCTCTTTCTCTCTCTCAAAAATAAACATTAAAAAAATTTAAAAAATGTTTCTACTATATTAAGTAACTAACCATTACCTAGAGGGTGAAGTTTAAATTTCTTAATGTGACATCAAAATCATTCATCATCTGGGTCCCGCATACTTCTTCAGGTTTATCTCCAACTAGTGCTTTGAATAATTGCTTGTGGGTCCTCACGATAAAGATGCTCTTTCTTCTTTTTGAACTCATGTAGTTCTCTCTGCCTGGCTATTTTCTCACAATGTTTCACAACCTCCCAATAAACTTCCATTCATTCTCAAGACTCAACTCTTATTTAATCTCTTCCCAAAACTCTTCTTTCCCTTTAGAGGTTGTGTTAAATACCTGTTCCATAGGTCCATAGCACCCATTTACTCATTTATAGAGTCAATAGATATTTATTAAACACTATGTTCTAGGTTGGGTGTTAACCAGAAGCCTTGATAGGAGCAACTGTATAAGAAATGGGATTGCAGGTGACCAGCAAGAAAACTATGGCAAGAATTATGACCAAGCATATACATTCTGGTTTTTCCTGCATTTAGATTGCTGGCAGAGGTAGACAAACAAAAGTCTATTTGAGTAAGTTGAAGTTTTTAAAAGCAAACCCATATTAGCAGTTTCTGAACTCTGGTACTCACTCCTAATATTTGTTTGAGAAGAGTCAGAAACTTAAGCAGTAAGATTCCTTTTGAAACATTTATCCTCCCCTTGGATTAAAGGAATGGAAGTTCCAAATTTAGGGTGCACAGTATTAACTGTACCCTTATCCACAAAAATGGATATTTTTGGAACTCAAAGGTCATATTCAGAAGGAATAAGATTGAAGTTAGATTGTGAAATTGTTATATATTAATTCAATGCTCAACTTTTCTTATGGTTTTTATAAGTTAAATTATTTATCTGGTAAAGTTTCTATTTTTCTTATGTAAGCACTAATATTCTCATATTTCCCAATAATATCTCATTGTTTTCAAAGGACCAAGTTCACTTATATGGGAGCCAGTGTTTTTGAGAATGATGACAAGAGCTTGAAGTCTCTATGGATACCTTCAAGTTCATTTGTAATTTAATAAATTATTAGAGAAATGGAGTTTAACATGTAGAGTTGAGTAGGGATGAGAAATTGACAATTATTGCTGCTTTTTATTAAACTCCTATATGCCACTGACTATCCTGGGTGCTTTACATACATGATCTAATTTGACTCTTACAGTAGTTCTTCAGATTAACTATTAATATATCCCTGTTCAGAAGAGTTGTCACTTGCCTATAGTCAGCTAGTTAACCATGCGTGTGGGGTTAAAATCCATGTGTTCTGGATTTGAAATTCTTTGCTTTTTCCCTACAGGAATCTATTGTTCAAAAAGTGGTGGGATGAAGGCAAAAATGTGGTTGGAATAAGATGATAGAACATAGAGTCCCTCACTCGGTCAAGTATCAGACTGATTAGAAGTAGCTTTTTCAAAATAGAGATTCCCAGGATCTACTAAGATTGAGTGAATCCTCAATGGTTTTTTAAAGGCTCCAGGGTGACTTAGATACATCCTCTGTATGGAATAGGGTTAAGCAATTCCTGAAATGAAGTATTAACAAAATATTTCAATTATATTGTATAGAAAGACAAGGACACTTGTCCTTGGAGAGGGTGAAAATATAGCCATAGGAGGGGAATTACATGCGAATTCCACAGAAAGAAGAAATGAAATTTAAGGCTGGGAAAATAGGTAATAATTTATTAATCTTGGTATCATAATATTATTTGTCAGAAGTTAACTTTAAATGACTTTTGGCTACTTCAAAACATGAACCTCAGAGGGTTATAATTTACTACCAGTGAAGCTATTCAATAGAATGGGCTATTGAAGGTAATTTCTAAATAGGAGTTTCAGAAATTGAGTGATGGCGACTTTGTGTAGTTTCTTAAAGAGGCTAGGGTTTACTTGTATAGATCTGACACAGGTTTCAAAAGAGCTTTTTCTTTTATTTCTTTCTTTTTAAGATTTTAATGCTTATTTATTTTGTTAAATTTTAACAAATAATATATATCTTATGTATCTCTTTCTCAAAAAGCTTATTAAAATAATAAGCTTCCCCCCCATTGTATTTTAATTGGGGAAGTAATCTCATAAAAAGGAAATGTAAAATATCTTATAACAATTCTGAGGACCTCTGGTTCCATGCTATAATTTCCCAGCTGAAAGTTACCAATTTATGAAGTTCCTATACTGAAACTTTACAAATCAAGATATGCATATTAGGATGTGCTGTAGGTGCACTGGTGGTGGCTCATTGTGTCAAAGTCTGAGAAATGGATGCACGATATGTTCTACAGACATCCAGGAGTCCCCATCCTCTGTGAGAGCAGCATCCAGAGACATTTGGGGAAACTGGACTATGAGGAAGCCCATCAAAGCTGCAAACAGTGCAATGAATACAACAAAAGCCAAAGTGCCTTAGTAGTCTTTTTGTTTTGTTTTGTTTTTAAGTTTATTTTTCAGAGAGAGAGTGAGCACAAGCAGGGAGGGGCAAAGAGAGACAGAGAGGGAGAGGAGAATGCCAAGCAGGCTCCACGCTGTCAGCAAGGAACCCTATGTGGGGTTTAAACTCACAAACCATGAGATCATGACCTGAGCCTAAATCAAGAGTGAGTCGGTTAACTTACTGAGCCACCCAGGCACTCCTTAGTAGTCTTTCTGGTGGAAGTCTTGAGATTTGTTGTTCAGGGAGCTCTATCATGTCATAAAAACATGAGATAGACCATTTTGATGGATTATTTCTCTTTGCAGAAAGACTTAATGTGGCATTCTTGTCCTTTCTACTGTTTCTTCTTCAGATGGTTCCAAGTCACCTTTAGTTTTTAGTTCACATTTTTCTTCTTCAGCATCTGCCCGGGAATAGGTGCTTATAAATCCTTGTAATGAGGGATGGTGCTCTCTTTGTTATGATCCCCCAAAACGCCAACTGTTTGACCATCCCAGTCACCATTCCTGAATTTCCAATATTTCTGGGTAAAGAGATGATGGTCACTCTTCAAAGAGAAAATGGCTTGATGTTTAAAAAAGTTGAACTTTTTTTTGAACTTGGCAGTCATCTTCATTGACAAGAAAGTTAAAAGACCTTTCATTTTGCAAAAGAACCCATTTTGGTTCTTCCAGTTCAACATGCTTTTTGGCATGCATTATTTTTCAGATTTTCTCCCTGCTGAGTCATCATTTCAACTGCTTTACTAACCTGGCTTGCCTGATCAATAGCTCCCAATATCTAAGCCCTCCTGGCTTTTCATGCTGTACACTGGCTAAGGAACATTATATTCTTCTCCAGCTTCTTAATGATTTCCTGGGCCTGACTGTCATCTTCACAGAACAATGTTAAAGACTCTAATAGACATTTAGGTATGTCTGTCTTCAGATTTTCTTCTGTCCAGTCACAGGACCTTCCTTCAAACTCCACTACTTTCTCCAAGGTAAACCAGTTGCATTATTGCTGGAAAACAATAATCTGAGAAATTTGGCCTTCACCTCCTTCTCATTAGCAGAAGTGTTGTCACTAAGATTTTTCCTATTTTTAAAACGTGTTTAAAATAGTCACAAAACTTCATGTTAAAGTGAATTATTAGGGCTTAATTTATAATTTAAAATGTATCCCCATAGTATAAAATAACATAAGGTTGAATAGTCCATTAAAAGGAAATAACAGAAATTTGGCATTATAATTAAGAGATAGTTAACATGTTTAAGAGGTCAGGGTTTTATTCTGTATATATCAAACAGTTTAAAATATATAAAATATGACTTATAGGTGCCGGAAGCCGAGCTATCCAACCAGCCTGATGGCAGGGCCCGGGCGGTGGATGGATCGGGACTGCAGGCGGCCCACCGACAGTGAAGCTTCTTGTACTCCTGCTTTTATGTAATTTGGCCTTAATAAAAGTACCTGGGGAATTGTCTGTTGGGGAATTGCCCTCGACAGGCCCCCTGGGAAAAGTACCATTGGGGAAGGAAATAAGGTTCCGCAAGGAAATTGTGCAGCCCTGCGTTTAGCCCTTTCCACCCTCTATAAAGACTCCTCTACCTAAAGGAAGGGTAGCCTCATATGTTTGCCAGCAAAGGAGGAATAAATGGATTTAAAAGCCCCACTCCGGCAACAAAGGAGTGTATCTATGGACACAAGTTACTCCACCCCTAGACCCACTTGGCCCCCAGAAGGCGTTCCAGATGATGATTGAACCTAGTAGGTTAAGGTACAGAATGGTTCATTAGTTCCTAGGTGCATTGTCTTTCTGAGAATGCATAAGGCGTGGGTTCCTAAGGCCCTCTTGGCCCCCTCCTGGCACCTCGGACTGAGGCGAATACTTTTGTTCCTCAGGCCACAAATGGTTCAGGGAAACAACTAAGAGGTCATGTCCCTGTAACTGTTCCACTTGAGATGTTGAGAGATAGATGACCTTTCATGAAAACAGCAAAACAAATGCTTTATAGATTATAGATAAACATAGATACATAATGAAAGTAATGTAAGAAATTAATCAATAAGCAAAGGGCAGGAGGGAGCATTATGAGAAAATAACCATGTTATTCCTTAGAGGGTGATTACATATAGGAACATTTTTAGAATTAGGTAATGCCAGAACACATAGATGATGCATGCTACAAGGAAATTGCTAACAAATATAATGCCACATTTGCTACAATAAAGTGGCCAGTTCAACACACTGCTGTTGTCTGTGTCCACTTTTATTTTTATTTTTTATTTTTTTTTTCACTTTTTCGCTGATGCCATTCATCCTTCGGGAACCCCTGGACCTGCTGGAGCTGGACTCCAGCATAGAGGGCTTCAGGTCTGGGAGGGTTTTTAACCCTCTAATCCAACTGCCCATCTTTTAATTGTAAATCTTTTGAAATATCCTTGTAAGAGAGGAGACAATGTGTGATGAAATAATCCACTAATGGAAATCTCATTGTTTCTTGAGAAGCGCACTCAATCTGGATACAATCCTGATATAAAAACATTTCTTCTTTTGAGATGGAATCTGGGTTCCTAATCATTGTTATCTGTTCAACTCCCTAAGACCCTATAAACAAGGTCATCTCCCTTTGCCACATTCCAACCATCAGAGGTCTAGTGACTAAAATGTTCATTCCTCTTTAGACTAATCATCTCCATTCCTATAGTTGCTTTTCATATAGCATTATTTCAAGTCACGTCAGCATCCATGAGGTGCTCTCTTGCAACCATTTTAGTTTCTCTATATTCCTTTCAAATGTGTGTATCCACAAGCATTTTAAAATTCAACAACGTATATACTTCTCATTATATGGTGTCATAGTGATGGAGTCTAATGTAGTAGAAGGACTCCTCATTAGTCTAGATAGGATAGTTTTTTATTATTTCTCCTTTGATGTCTCTCTTCCCCTGTTGGACTTTTAGCTCTTTGATGTAAGGGAATATAGCTCTGTCTTGGCCCTCATTCTGTTTTCCATGCTTAGCATAATGCCTGTCTGATGCATAGTGTTCTATAAGTATCCATTAATTGAATGAATGGATGGATGGATGGATGTTAAGGTGTGTGGCATCATTTTTATTTTAATTCAGTAATAAATTATTTACCTGTGGTTTCAGCAGGGCTCTGATATAAACTAGTTTATGATAGTATCTCATAACTATTTCCTTCAAGAGCTATAAAATCTTTCTAGCATGACTTTTTACAAAGGAGAAACATTATACATCAAGAGGCTGTATCCTAGAGGATAAGGTGATTCGATTCTGTGAGTCTGACCTGTGGAGCATCCAAGTTATTGATGGATATTTTTCCTTGTGAATTCTTTTATTGATTTCACCCTTTGGAAGGAGGTGAAGTGTTAGGCAGTTATTGATCTGAAATAGGCTTGATAATAACATGCCCTCAACATCTTAATCAAGATTATGGATCAAGAGATTTCTGAGAGGCTGATCAATACGCAAATAGAATGGATTTGGAATATACTGTGAACACTGGAATCTTGATCCAAATTGATCTCAGCAGATGGAATTGTGATGCAGTTTCTTCCTTTTTCATCGAAGGTCGAGAGAAGATAGAAGAAGCCATAAATTACATAGCCTGACTTGGAAACAAGAGCTTGTGGCAGACCAGAAGCTATAAGGCATGTACAAGAAGGGGAGTAGATAGGATGCTGCATTAGGCAGTTTGGTCTTCAGCAATATAGTCTTAAGGGCTATTGAAGAAAGTACTGCAGGACCTCTCTGAAAGAACCTCATCCCATACAGCAGCACAGGATCAAACAAGTGAAAGAGATATGTAAAAGCCTAGAAGTTTTTGCTAATGTTGAGAGGAGAAGAAATATTATCTTAGGCTGCATTAATAGAATAGGGAGGTGGTAGTTCAGTTTGGAATTTTATGTTCCTTACAAGGTGTCATTGTTTTAAAAGCAAGATTGAAAACCAATATATCCCAAAGAGTAGCTGAGATGGAGAGGATATTTTGGATTTTATCAGCTGAAGAAAGACCAAGGAAATTAAGACACTGGTTCTTAACTTGGCATGTGCTTCAGAGTCATTTTAATTTTTTATTTTTAATACACATACAGATACCCCTCATCCTAAGCATTCTTACTCTTTAGATCTGGAATAGGGAGAGGATATGCATTACCCCCCTGCCCCTCCCCAAAGTTTTACAGACAATTCAAATGTATACCTCTGACTGCAAATCATCAAATTAGAAATAGCTTAGAGAAGAAAGTTAAGAGGGATAGGACTGTCTACAATTGTAGAGATGACAGAGTTTTACTCCCTGAACCTCCTGGGAAACCGGTTAGTGAATTCCCATCTGGGGTCTTTTGCTAATTCCAGAACTGACAGCTAAGCGTTGTGGCCATGCTCTTTAGGTAACTGTGTCAGTTGAGTGGGCTGGCTGCGATGGATATTGCTGGCACAGAATCACTATGCTGTTTTCTCCTATGTTCTGCAACCAGATGCTGAGAATGGATTTTCTTCTTTCCTTTCTCTCCCTCCTTGAACATTCATCTTGTACCAGGGGAGCCCAGGCCTTGGGGGATGGGGGTGGGATGAATCTGAACTAGCAGTGGGGCTTAGATAGGGCCTGACCTTAGTTTGTATGTGGTTCATAATTCAGCAAAGATATGAAATTCAGTGACTCTTACTAAAAGTCTTTAGTAACTCTCTTTTTCTCTCTTTATCCGCCTGTCCCCCCTCTTTTCTTTTCTCATTATTGCCTCAATGTCAGTTTTCCAAACAGGCTTTACTCATTACAAATATTCGCCACTCTTCTGTCCTGCCATCTTGGCCATTGTGCTTGAAAAGTAAGATAATAATATGCTTCTAAAACTCTGCAAGACTCCCTATTTATTACAAAGTAGGTAAAATTAGTCACCTGTGTCCATGACTTCACTCTTTTCTCTCTGTTCACTATGCTTTACTCTCCTAATTTGGTAATTCCTGCCTGAATGGATTTTTCTAGTTGTGTTTGTGGTTATCTGACTTTGAAAAAGAAGGAAGATAAAGCAGGCTCAGCTGTACTGATAATTTCCTCTTAAATTTTCTCTCCTTGGAAAAAGAATGGCAGAGGTCACATCAAGTTTAGTTTAGAACATGAGTATGTTTTGTCTCATAAAACATAGCATAGTCCAAACCTAATTATGCTCTAGTATTTGAGACCTCTCTAGAAAAGGTTTTGTTTGCTTGAATTTTGCCAAATGTTGTCTTCCTAGGTAAGCTACGTCAGTTGAGATAGTAACGTAACATCCCTGGGAGAAAGGGACATCTTGGATCAGATCTGCTTATTACACAGGGTCAGAGGAAGTTTGGAGGTGAAATGGACTCCTCACATTTTGTGTCTTTGGAGGAGGCTCTGAGACCCTACTATAACCTGTCACTTCCCCTAAAAGGACAAGACACACCTGAAAATATAGGCTCAGTGAAGTCAACTAGTTCATCAAAGAATATTTTGTGTCCCCTCTGTCATCTAGTCCATCCATCCTGAGGAAGGAGGAATGCCCAGCCACCCACTCTGGGACCAGTGAGATGAAAATAGGGAAGCAGGTATCTGGTTACTTTATCTGTTCCATGTTTTTCTGTGGCAGAGAAATAAATAGCCCCTTCCTTACCACTCCCCTCCTTATTTTAGAATACATAGGATTTTTTTTATAATCCAGTACTTAATTCCTCAAGTGGTAAACTAGCCTCCTGCACTTTTCCTTTAAGAAAAGTGCTAATAGCAGTTTTTCCCATTTCAGGAAATGGTACTTTTCTGGATATGTTTACTTGGTATTTTTCTTAGTCATGTTTACATATTAAACCTCTCATTTAAAAAAATAGAAGCTCAGTCTTTTATTAAAGAAATTTCAGGGGCACCTGGGTGGCTCAGTCAGTTGAGCGTCCGACTTCAGCTCAGGTCATGATCTCGCGGTCTGTGAGTTGGAGCCCCGCGTCGAGCTCTGTGCTGACAGCTCAGAGCCTGGAGCCTGTTTCAGATCCTGTGTCTCCCTCTCTCTCTGCCCCTCCCCTGCTCAGGCTCTGTCTCTCTCTCTCTGTCAAAAATAAACATTAAAAAAAATTAAAAAAAAAAGAAATTTCAGACATGGTGGACTCTGGTGTGGCTAGTGGGACTGTGGGATATGCTTTGGAAACTGTGGTTGTGTCAGAGCTTCTACTACATTCATACCAAGAGATATGATATGATATGATATGATATGATATGATATGATATGATATGATATGATATGATACAGAGCAGATTTTTACATTAAATATCTCTGTCACTCCTGAATTTTTCCCAGCTAAGACCTCTGATACACATAGCAGTTTCCCTTAAAATCATGTTAATGACTTCAATCACTCACCACTAGCTTCATGTCTCTATTGGAAATGTCACCCTGACAAATCTATCTCATCATTTCCAAATGATTGATCGAGACCTTTCATATCAGTGAGGTCAGAGTGCATAGTGGTTTGGGTTTGGGTCTTAAAGTCAGAAGAACCTAGGCTTCAATCCTAACCTCTACACTAATTAGAATGACCTAGGACAACTTACTTAATCTCCACGATTCCCAGATTACTTACCTATAAAAGGGAGATGATGATGCTCAGCCCACAGAGGAAAGGACGCTACCTGCCTTAGAGTAAACAGCAAATAAATGATGGCTCATATTTTGATAGTTGCCTTACTTACTAACCTGATGTTCTACTTGCTCCAGACTCTCTTCTCATTAGTTAAGCTAAGGCATTAAAAGCCATAGTAATGATGATTATAACAGTTATTGATAATAATTATAATTTATTCATATTTACTAAGTGATAAATTTATGTGTATAATCTGGCATGTAATAAATATTCTTACCCCTATGTTTCATAGCAAAGCTGAAAATGAAGTCTGAATATTCTAAATATAGTTCACACTCACCACCCCCACTACCCAAAAGAAATCTTTACTGGTTTTGAATTTCAATCCTTTCTTTCTCTTTTCTTGATTAAACTTGTGTTTTTTTTTTTTTTTTCCACAATGAATGCCATAAAAAAAAATCTAACTCTGTGACATAGAAGTGGAAAAGGTAACTTTAGGGGATGATTTAAGCTGGAAACACATTTGTTTATAGCACTCACATTATCCCAGGGCATCCTGGACAGAATGAGTGCTGCCTCAGGCCACTAGCTTCTCAGGTATTCATTAATCCTGAAGAAAGCTTCAGGTTGAGGCCATTACCGCTTAATTACAGTTTGTGATTACTGGCACATTCTTTAGTGACCTTATTCTACATGCTGGCCTGTTCATTCACTAGAGAATCCATGCAGCTGGAAATTTTGGCTGACTAGAAAGTATAAATGGGGATTTTGGGGGGGGCTTGAATTGAAACCATTCTTACTGAAATGTCAACACATTTTCCTCTCATCTGGATATGGTTAATCATGGTGCTTGCTTTGATATACTTTTTCCATAAGCTGCGCTTTTGAGGTGTGCCTGAACTTATCAAAATGCTATTTTAAAGCCGAGCTTTGAGCAGAAGTGCTTGTCTATCATTATTTACCCTTTGTGGCCATAACAAGGGAGGTTGCTTATGAACAGTTCAGCATTTTAGAGCTTGCAGCCTAGGTACCATCCAAGACTAGAAGAAACTGGAAGGAATTTTAATTCGCTGATTACTCTAAGAATAATATTGTTCTATAATCGAAGGGAAGGAAGCCTAATCTAGGAGCAAAGAGTGCTTGGCTAGGAACTGGAAAATCTGACTGGATTCTCTGCTTAACTGCAATTGATTTGGGGGCAAAATAGTTTCACTTATAAATAACTAGTGAGTGTTTTTTTTATGGGCCACACACTGAGGAAGGTATTGTGAATACCGAAGTCTATGGGGCGTGGGATGGTATTTTCCCTTTGTTCCTATGACACCTTCCCCAATGTATGATAATTATATAAGCAAAAGAATGTGGCCAGGCTCCAATAGCATTATATTTATGAACCATAAAATTTGATTTTCATATAATTTTCTGTATGTCATGAAATACCACTTTTCTTTTTTTTAAGTTTATTTATTTATTTTGAGAGAGAGAGAGAGAGACAGAGAGAGAGAGAGCGCACAAGCAAGGGAAGGGCAGAGAGAGGGAGAGAGAGAATCCCAAACTATGAGATCATGACCTGAGCCAAAATTAAGAGTCAGATGCTTAACCAACTGAGCCACCCAGGTGCCCTGAAATATCGCTTTTCTTTTGACTTAAGACACTTTAAAAATGTAAAAACTATTCTTAGGTCATAGACCATTCAAACAGCAGTATAGATTTGGCCTATGGGCTATAGTTTACCAACCACTGATATATACCACAAACAAAATAAACAATAGCATGATCATTGTTGGCAGTAGATTTTCTGGGTTTTATGGGAGCATGTAGAACTCTTGGGTATCTGAGTCTTTCCTAAGGGATGAGTTACATGATAGGACTGAAAGGATAAGTCTGTTGGGACCAAAAAGAAGGGTATGTGTGAAGGCCCAGAAACAAGAGAATAAATACAATAAATGAATGACTGAAATACAGAATATAAGAAATAAATACAAAATAAAAAAAAAAAACAGTGATAAATGTATGGTCTGCTTAATTGTGCAGGGACCATATTTTGAATAGCTTTATGTGCCATATAAAGATTTTGGAGCAACAGGAAACTTCTGGAAGGTTTTTAATAAGCAAGGACAAAATTAAATTTCAAGTTTAAAACATCTCTGAGGATACACATGGAAGATAGAATAGACATGGCTGTGCCTCAATATGACTTTATTTACAAAAATAATGGCAGATCAGATTTAGCCTTTGGGCTTTCATTTGCTAAACCCTGCTGTAGAGTCAGACAGCTTGATTGAAATCTTGTCCCATAAATATTTTTTTTTTTTGCAAATTGCTATTTTTTTTACTATTTTCTGTTCAACACTTCTTTTCCTTCAAAAAAATCCATCAGAAATCCATAAATATCTTAAATGAAGAGTAGACAAACTTCATTTGCTATGTTGAAAGAAAGCACTAACTCTGGGAAGATATTGAGACAACAGCTACTTTATTTCATTGCATTGAATGTTAACTCCCAGGGATTTGTCCTTCCATAGAGGAATTTGTCCCCTCATTAGTTCTAATGTCCCCTTTCCTGCACATCTGTATCCTGATTTCCAGCTTATGCTATTGAGCTTCCTCTGTGACACTGGTTATATTTACTTGAGTTATAAGATGCCCAGCTAACTAACTTAAAACCTAGCCTTAGTCTTCCAATTTCAGTGACTTCAAATGCAAGTAGAGAATGTCAAAGACTGTCTGCCAGACTACTTAATTTTAAAGGCTTTTTACTCACTTTGATACAAGAAAGAACAATTTCTCTAGTGGTAAGATCGCAAAAACAATCTTGAATACAAACATGTATAAGAAAAAAATGACAAAGAATGGTAGTGCCAGTGAAAATGCTGACAAAGGTGAATATGAATAAACTCTATAGAAGTAAAGACCTCCTTTTCAGCAAAGGATTCAACACAAATATCCAGAGTTGAAAGTTCAGCAATAGAAAGAGAAATTAGAAATTTGAAAAATCATGAACTCATTGACATGCTTGGCATTCTGAAAAAATTGTATGACTATATATTTTTTTAAATAAGAAGTGGGGAACACCTGGGTGGCTCAGTTGATTAGGCATCCAACTTTGGCTCAGGTCATGATCTCCAGTCTGTGAGTTTGAGCCCCTCATCAAGCCCTTTGCTGACTGCTAAGAGCCCGGAGCCTGTTTCAGATTCTGTATGTGTGTGTGTCTCTCTCTCTGCCCCTCTCTCACTTGCGCTCTGTCTCAAAAATAAACAATTAAAATAAATAAACATTAAAAAATGTTAAAATAAGAATTGGGTTAAGCATCCAACTCTTGATTTTGGCTCAGGTCATGATCTTACAGTTCATGAGTTCGAGCCCCATGTTGGGCTCTGTGCTGACATTGAGGAGCCTGCTTAGAATTCTCTCTCCCTTTCTCTCTATCCCTCCCCTGCTCATGTGCACTCACTCTTTTCCCTCTCAAAATAAATAAGTAAACTTAAAAAAAATGAAAGAGAGGGGTGCCTGAATGGCTCAGTCAGTTAAGTGTCCAACTTTGATTTTGACAGGTCATGGTCTCATGGTTGGTGAGATCTGCATCAGGCTCTGTGATGACAGTATGGAGCCATCTAGGGATTCTCTCTCTCCCCTCTCTCTGTCCCTCTCCCACTAGTGTTCTCCCTCTCTCTCAAATTAATAAACATTAAAAAAGAAAACCCAAGGGATCTTTTCAAGGTAAATCAATATATGAAATGTGTAGTGGATAGACCCCAATGGGGTTGCAGGGG
This sequence comes from Panthera pardus, assembly GCF_024362965.1. Classification (NCBI taxonomy): domain Eukaryota; kingdom Metazoa; phylum Chordata; class Mammalia; order Carnivora; family Felidae; genus Panthera; species Panthera pardus. Next base: position 87,498,170 of record NW_026526721.1, read on the forward strand.
GGGTGGGGAACACAACCTGTGTTATAGTCCAGTATCTGCAGTTAACCAGATGCTATTTGACTTTGAACAGGTATTATGATGTCATATGAAATGAGAAAAAAGAGCGTATCGTGTTTTCTCCCCCTGCATTTGCTCCCTACTTCTGCCAGCTTATCGCCCCAGAAGAAATCTAGACTTAATTAAGACAGTTTTCTCCAACATTAGTCAATATGTGTACTTAACAATATTATAACAACTATAAAAGCAGTAATTATTCTTAAACTGATCGCTCCAAAAATTGATAAGAAATCATATGTGGATTTGAAGACTCATATAGATGAAAATTCTTCCAAAATTGATCCTTGGACTTTAATTCCAATCAAAATTCTGGCAGGTAAGTTCTGCTTCTGAAAGCTGCAAAGGAATGTTGCTCCCATCCTAGCAGTAAGAGAAAGCCAGTGGCTTACAAATTTATCATTTAGCTCAAAGCCATCAGAGTGCTGAGGTCACAAGACAAAAAAGAAACCTGACTTCTTAAAAGTGACAGATCCCTTGGCATGAGGAGGACAGACACAGACCTTTCAACCTTGACCAAAGCACAGGAAGAATATGTGGCTACCACAGAAGTATATAAGAAAAAAGTCAGTTGATACTGTAAATACTTTTTTTAAAATTTCATTTATTTGTTTTGAGAGAGAGAGAGAGCAGGGGAGGGACATAGAAGGAGAGAGAGAGAGGGAAAGAGTAAAAGAGAGGGAGAGGGAGGGAGAGGGAGAAGGAGAGAGGGAGAGAATCCCAAGAAGGCTCCTCACTGCCAGTGCAGAATTTGATGCAGGGCTTGAACTCCAAGATCATGACCTGAGCCGAAATGAAGAGTTGGATGCTTAACTGATGAGCCACCCAGGTGCCCCATATTGTACATACTTAAAAGGCCAAGAGTGGGTAAAGATTTCGGTTTAGAAAAACTGAGAGCCACAGGCACAGGGGAGTTTGGCCTCACTCACAAACTCTTCTCCACGAGTGTCATTAAGTGCTCACACAGAGTAGGTTCAGGGCAAGAGAGCCCCTCCCTACCTCTTGACCTGTGATAGGGTAGATGTGCAGGAGGTGATTAGATGCCACTGACTGACAGGCAAAAAACAGTACTTACTTCACAAGATCCTTCATCTGAAACAAACGAAGTCTGAAGCCATGAGGAGGGTCAATTCATCCAGAAGATATAACCATCTTAAGTGTTTATGTACTCAATTACAGAGCTTCAAATATATTTTTAAAACCTGATAGAACTCTCAAAATAAAAAAAAGACCAATCTATAAAGATAGTTAAAGATGTCAACACTCCTCTGTCAATAATTAACAGAAAAATAGACAGAAAATCAGAAAAATTATGGTAAGTATCCGAAATCTGTAGTAAGAGTGTAGAGATCTGAAAAGTTCATCAACTGCCTAATTTAATGGACTCTTAGCAACCCATTTCATAACATCACCACACACATTCCATTCAAGTGCTTGCAAAACATTTACTGAGATCGAACATATTTTTGGCTATCAAAGTATGATAAATCTCAATAATAGGCTTATACCAGAGACAAATAACAAAAAATATAAAAATTCTCACATATCTGAAAAGTAAACCATATATTTTGAAATAACTTTTGTATCAAAGAGGGAATGCTCAGAGTCATTTGAAAATAGTTTAATTTCATGAAAAAGCACAACATATCAAACTTTAGGGTATACAGCTAATGCACTGTCTATAGTTTTCTCTATATAAAAAATAGAAATAATATAAACAATAGAAAATAAATATTAGAAAAGAAGAAAGATTTGAACTGAAAAATCTAAAGTTTCACCTTAAGATAACAGCAAAACAAAAGCAAACTAAATTGAAAGCAAGCAAAAGAAAACATGTAATAAACTTAAAAGTTGAAGTAAATGTAATTCAAAACAAGAAAATAGAGAAAATCAGTGAAACCAAATGCTGGTTCTTTGAAGAGATCAAATTGATAAACTTCCAGATACAGATGACAAATATCAGGAAAAAAAAAAAGAACATCAGTATAGATCACAGACCTTGAGGTTATTAAAAAAAAATATTAACACATTTATTTAAATACATTTGATGGCATAGATTAAAAGGACAAATTTCTAAAAGGTCACAATCTACCAAAGTTAATTCAAGAACTAGGTAACTTAAGGGGTGCCTGATTGGCTCACACGGCTGAGCATCTGACTCTTGGTTTCTGCTCAGGTAATGATCCTGGGGTTGTGGGATGGAGCCTGGCATCAACTCTGCACTGGGTGTGGAGCCTGCTTGAGATTCTCACTCTCTCCCACTGTCCCTCTCCTCTGCTCATTCTTTCTCTCTCTCTAAAATAAATAAAATGAAAAAAAAAAAAAACCCAACAAGAATTAGATAACTTAAATGGTCTTCTGTTTAAGATAACCTGTGCACAAAGAAAATTCTAAGTGAGATGGCTTCACTGATGAATTCTACCAAATGGTTATAAGCTACAAAAAAATTCTCTAGATAACTGAAGGAGGAATACTTCCAAATTTATGAGGCCAGTGCTACCCAAAGACATGACAAAAAAAGAAAACTACAATGTTCAATATTCCTCATAAGCATAGGTGCAAAAAAAAACCCCTTGAGAATAAATAGCATATTTTGTGAGCAGAAAATGTTCTCAAAGGAGATCTTGGTGTCTGGAGCAATTTTCCAACCTCAATCAGCTCGAAACCCCTAAGAGTCAAGGGAGGAGTTCAGACTTCGACTCCAAATTCTATTTGCTAATTTTGTCTCTAATCTCATTTCCCCAAACAGATTGTAAATACTTTGTAAATACCACGAAATTGGAGATCATATCTTCTACTTAAGTTTTTTCCACTAGCATAGCAAGTAGGTATTTAATTAATGTTTGTTCAGTAGTTTGAGAGACACAAATGTAGAAATCAATTGTATCTGTCCAACAGATAAATTGACTGCACACTGAGATTTTGATACTGAACTTAGTCTGACAGTTATCTTGGGCTTGCTAATGGCAGCTTCTCTCTCTCAATACATAAAGCTTCCAGTGCAAACTTTTAATACATCTTCAAAATGCATAGAAATAAAATGTAGCAGAATAAATTTCACAAAGTAATACCAGCAGAATACCACCCAGATCCCCAAAATCCTCTTCTGTCCCCTTACAATTTAGTGCCAGGCCTCTAAGAATAACCAGTTTCCTGACTTTTAACACCTTAGGCTAATTTTGTCTGCTTTTGAAACTTTTATCAATAAAATCGTAACATATGCACTCTTTCGGGTCTAGCTTCTTTTCCTCTTCATCAGATTTACCCACTTTGTTATATATAATTATAGTTTGTTCATTCTCAATGCTGAATAGTATTTATTTGTTACATAAATACTATTTATCTAGTCTACTATTGTTAGATAGTTGGGTAGCTTCCAATTTGGAGATATTATGAACAGTGTCATTATAAACACTTGTACATGTCTTGTGGGGTATATATTGATATATTTCTATACGGTTTAATTAAAATTTTTTTTAAATATAATTTATTGTCAAGTTAGCTAACACACAGTGTATATAGTGTGCTCTTGGTTTTGAGGGTAGATTCCTGTGATTCGTCACTTAGATACAACACTCAGTGCTCATCCCTACAAGTGCCCTTCTCGATGCCTATCACCCATTTTCAAAAGTTTATTTATTTTGAGGTGTGTGTGTTGGGGTGGGGGGGAGAAGCAGAGAGAGAGAGAATCCCAAGCAGGGTCTGCACTGTCAGCACAGGGCTCAATCTCAACGCAGGGCTCAATCCCACGATAGTGAGATCATGACCTGAGCCGAAATCAAGAGTCAGACACCCAACTGACTGAGTCACCCAGGTGCGCCAGTTTTTACTAAGGAGTAAAATAGCTGGATCAAAATATGCATATACTTAGCTTTAGTAGATATGGCCAGGAATTCTTCCAGTTTATCGTTCTAAGGGCAGTGTGGGAGAGTTCCAGTTGCTCTACATTGTCCTCAGTACTTGAAATTGTTACATTTTTAAATTTTAGCTGTTTTGGTATGTGTAGTGGTAATTGGTTTGTGATTTAAATTCCGACATTCTTGATGATTAATGAAGTGGAGCACCTTTCTTTAGTATTTTTGGCCAAATGGTATGTTATTTTGTGAAGCACTTGTTCATATCTTTTATTCATTTATTTTCAATTGGATTATATCATGTATTCTTCTTGATTTGTAGAAGTTCCTTGCATATTCTAGTTATAAATCTTTGTTGGATACATTGCAAATATTTTCTCTCACTTTGTGGGTTACCTTTTCTTAATGGTATCTATTTACAATACTACTAAAGCTTTTCACAGTCTTTTAAACTTTCTGTTTAGGTTTTAGTATCCTGCTTGCTACTGTTCCAGAAATTGGTAACTGTTGTGAGATAAAACCAGCAGTAAGCCTGAGGCTCCTCGTATATCTATCAAAAGCTTAGTTTTTTTCTTTCTCTGTCCTCCATTAGCATCCCTTTCTGGGATCTAAATTTAAATTCTCATCCTTATGCCCATTCACAAAAGTTACAATGAACCTTGGATGAAAGTGATTGCAGAAATCTGTTCACTTTTGCTACATTCCTTCTCTCTGAAGTATGGCCCTTCCAATTCTCTGATTAACATGTTTTATCTTGGTTTTCCTTTTTGTTCTCAGTGGCAGCATTGGTCTGCCAAAATCCACTCTTTCCCATTTATTTTTTAAGCAGCAATCTACCACAGTATATTTTGGATTGATAGATACTGATAATTTATCAACTACCAATCAATCAAGAAACATCAGCTAAGTGGGGTGCCTGGGTGGCTCAATCAGTTAAGCATCTGACTCTTGATTAGGGCTCATGTCATGATCTTATGGTTCGTGAGTTTGAGCTTTGCGTCAGGCTCTGTGCTGTCAGCCTGCTTGGGATTCTCTCTTCCACTCCCCTGCTCATTCCCTCTCTCTCTCTCTCTCTAGATAGATAGATTTTTTTAAAAAAACCTTAAAATTAAAAACAGACATGTCAATTAAGAAATATTTTATGTAAAATGGACTTGCAAATATTACTCTTCTTGAGGCTGACACATTTTGGGGTAAGTGGGCATCGGGAGACCTGAAGAGGAAGACTCTTGAGAGAGGAAGACCTCATCTTTATTTGCTTTTGGGAACTGAACCCTTCTTAGAAGCACTGGGAAACTAGAGTGGAGCTGTTTGCCCTAATCACATGGGAGAAGTGAAACAGAAACAGATTTAAGGGTGTTTAAACACATTAGTAGTGATTTTTCCCGTGCATGACTAGCTTTGTTGCCAATTCCAGTAATGTAACTAAATCATGGCTTTGGGACTTTTCTCAGAAAACCATGAAAAGAAACTGAAAAATTACTTGGCAAATTGCACATAGAAAATTGTGATTTGTTCTGAAATGAATTTCTGACCTAGATTGCCAGCCTGATTCCTGTATTTATGCCAAGGGTGGAGCTTGAACCTATGATGTCATAACTATCTATGGCTAAGGCAGACTCATACTGGCAAACCACATGGCTGATGCCTGAGGATAACAACATGAACAATCTCAGTCTTTTTAACTACATTGTCACTCTTACTGGTATTTTAACTTCTTATTTAGGTTTCAGCAATGTTTGTGTACAGTTACTTTTTTATCTAAACAACTGCCTCAACACAAAGCTGAAGTCTTAATAATATTTAATAATAGTTAAGCCCTCCCAGGGGATAGTTTTGGATTTTATTCTTGAGCCAAGAGATTTCCTAAAGATGATCTGAAATAATATTTCAAAAACAGACACAGGTTTTTAAAGAAAATTCATATCCAAGTATCACTCACTATGATCGGGTACAAATAATGTGACACAAATAATAATAGTTAAATATGTAAGTGTGAGGTACGTAAGTGTAAATATGTAAGTTTTCTCGATTCTAATTTTAAAAATAAGATTTATTGACTTTTTCTGATTATAAAGATAATGCTTTTCTGTGCAAAACTTTAAAGAAACGATTATTTATCATTTCACCCAGAGAAGTGTTAGTCTGTGGAAAACCTTATATTTTTATATCATAAATATATATATATACTATATATATATACACATACATGTTTTTACATATGTATATAGATGTGTAAACTGGATTTATATTATATATTATCTTTTATAAACTGACTTTTTTCATTTAACTATATATTTTGAGAAATTTCCCTTTCCATTACATTTTGTGTAAAATGTGATTTTAACAGGTGTATAGTGTAGCAAATGTATATGCTAGTACACTATTGATGAACATATAAGTCGTTTGAAACTTTTTACCATGTTCTAAGAACATTCTTGTATATGAATCTTTCTGTACACATCTAATCATTCTATTAGAATAATTTCTTACAAAAAGAAATATAAGACAACAAATTCATAATTTTAAGGCTCTTGAATCATGATATCAAATTACTTTTCAGAATAGAAGTGAGTGTATTAAAGCATATATTTCACTGAGAATTTGCCAGTACTGAAAATTGTGCATTTAATTATCTTTCCCAGCTTCACAGTTGGAAAAAAAAAAGAGTTATTTCTTTGTTCTTTTAGCATTATTTACCATTTGGCAAGACTGGGAATTTAGATAACTGTTAATGTTCACTGGCCATTTGTGTAAGCTGTTCTTTATTGAATTGTCACTTTACATACTTTGCTTACAGTTATAATTGGCAGTTTTATTTTTCTTAAGATTAATGAGACCTCTTTTAATATAAAGATTGTTAGCCATATATCTGTCATGTATGTTCCAAAATATTTCTGTTTATAATTTGCCTATTAATTTTTCTGATGTAATAACATTTTTTTACTAGTCACATCATCCAAACCTATCATAGAAACAGAAACCATAGAAAGCTATTAAATTTCTTTATGGTTTCTTCTTATAGTTTCTTTGCTATCGTTTCTTTGCTATTGTTGATTTTTCTGTAGCTTCCTCCTTTGTTTAAAAAGGTCTTACTAACTCCAAGATCAAATAGATGTTTATCTACATTTTCTTTTATTTCTTTTATTATTTAATATTTTTATATTTAGTTCTTCAATCCATTTAAAATGTGTATGAGGTATGATAATTATCTAATTTAACTTTTTCTAAATATACAATTTATTACACAGCTTTTATTAGCAAATTTTTATGTATAGCAGGTCATTAAAAGATGTTCTTTCTGTTTGTGTTCTGCTTTTCACTATTGTACTGTTTCACTTATTGCTTAAAATGTGTTTAGACAGGTAGCAGGCTACGCCAATTCTCTCTTCACTATTATTCTGTTTTCAAAATGTGTTGAATGCTTCCATGCATTTTTTCCTCCATATTAATTTAAAGATAATGTTTTAAAGTACAGAAATAATCCCACACAGCTTTTCAAAAACATGAGTAAGCTTCTGGTGAGCTCTTCTATCTGAAAAAGAAAAAGTAATAGGTAAAAACAAAAACAAGATAAATAACCATATAGAGTAAACTATTTTTGGTGTTAAAAATGAATAAAAATTGCATTTGCTTGAATATGAGAAGATTTTCTCTGGAAGGACACATAAACAGTTCTTAGTTTCAGGATTGGAAGACAGGGATGACTGGGAGGTTTACTTTTCATTAAACATTCTTCTGTACTTTCAAATTTGATAATATGCTGAAGAAAACAAATTCAAAATTTTCAGTCATCAAATAGCAGCCTTGTAGGTGGTTTTAAAATTATTTTGAGGTTTACACATTGAAAGAATTAAAGCTGCAAGGTTAAAGCGCTTGCCCCAAACCATGTGACTAGTGAGTGGTGTGGCCAGGACTCTCTGAATGGACGCCAGAGCGTTACATGCATAGTCCACTCAAGGATGGAGGCATAGAACCCACAAGCAACCGTAGTCCAGGAAACCCTTTTTTTTCTTACTGCTTCCTAGTTTTTGCTTGAGTCATCTTAGACATAAAATTTTTAGTTTGAATATCATTCAATTTCTGAAGGTAACCTGTATCTTTAAAAAGTGAGGATAGGAAGTTAGTTTGAAGAGAAGCAGGAGAGTTGAAGAGACCCAGTGTAAAGAAGGTAAATGCCTGAGAACACAGAGGGATATAACCCATGAAAAGTTCCATAGTGCCCTGAACTGTTGATGTGAAGTGGTTTGTAATGGTGATATATAGGAAGTGTCACCTTATACATATAAGCAACTATGTTTCTGCTGAGTACCAAGTAGGAAGAGTGTCTCAACAAAGGGCATTAGTGCTTCCCATCTTAATAGCACAGGAAAAAATGGAGTCCCCTATACAGAACACTGAGAAATCAAGCATCCCACTCAGATAAGAGGGGCAAGGCTGACAATTCACACACTGCATTTGGAGAAAAGCAATGTTTTTCATAGTGGTAGACTTGACCACTCCGTATTTAAGAGCCTCTTATTGTTTGCCTCCCTCTCTGTTTTTATCTCACTTTTCCTTCCCTTCCCCTCCCCTATGTTCATCTGTTTTATTTATTTATTTTTTAATTATTTATTTATTTAGAGAGAGAGCACATGCAAGAGGCAGAGAGAGAGGGAGACAGAGAATCCCAAGCAGGCTCCACACTGTAAGTGCAGAGCCCAATGTGGGGATGATCTCAGGAACCATGAGATCATGACATGAACTGAAATCAAGAGTTGGATGCTTCGGGGTGCCTGGGTGGCTCAGTTGGTTGAGCGTCTGACTTTGGCTCAGGTCATGATCTCACAGCTCGTGAGTTTGAGCCCCGTGTTGGGTTCTGTGCTGACAGCTTGGAGCCTGGAGCCTGCTTTGGATTCTGTGTCTCCCTCTCTCTCTGCCCCTCCCCTGCTCATGCTCTGTCTCTCTCTCTCAAAAATAAATAAACATTAAAAAAAAAAGAGTTGGATGCTTAACAAACTGAGCCACCAAAGCACCCCTCATCTGTTGTGTTTCTTAAATTCCACATATGAGCGAAATCATATGGTATTTGTCTTTCTCTGACTTATTTCACTTAGCATAATACATTCTTGTTCCATCCACATTGTTGCAAATGGTAAGATTTCATTCTTTTTGATCAAGTAACATTCCAGTGTGTGTGTGTGTGTGTGTGTGTGTGTGTGTGTGTGTGTGTGTGTGTATCACATCTTCTTTATCCATTCATCAGAGAACAAACTAAGGGTTGCTGGCAGAGAGGTGGGTGGGGGAATGGGCTAAGTGGGTGATGGGTACTAAGGAGGGCACTTGATGGGATGAGCACTGGCTGTTATGTGTAAGTGATGGATCACTAAATTATAAACCATTAAAAAAAATAAAGAAAAAAGGGAATGAGGCTGAAAAGTGAAACTGGGCTTGGCCAAAGTCATATAGCTAGGATGTAGTCAAAAACACAGCCGTCTGCATCCTGACTACACATTCTGTGCTTTTTCCACAAGACTACAACTGTGGTATCAAATACAGCTACACATGACAATGTGTTCAGTTCATGGCTCATCCTCAGGGATAAAAGTAAACTAGGGTCCATGATAGTTGGCATAACTAAAGATAGACCCAAGTGATACTAAAATATGAGTTCGCTTGGGGCGCCTGGGTGGCTCAGCAGGTTGAGCATCCTACTTCAGCTCGGGTCATGGTCTCACAGCTCGTGAGTTCGAGCCCCGCGTCGGGATCTGTGCTGACAGCTCAGAGCTTGGAGCCTGCTTCAGATTCTGTGTCTCCCTCTCTCTCTGCCCCTAACCCACTCGCATTCTGTCTCTGTGTCTCTCATGATTAAATAAACATTAAAAAAATAAAAAAAATAAAATGAGTTCACTAAAAATGGCAACATTCAGTGCCCCTAACATATGTTCGCATAAATTATCTGAATAACAGCAATCTTGTGAGATACATAGGGCAATACTGAAGCCACCAGCCACATGTGGCTACTGAGTACTTGAAATGTGGCAAGCCCAAATTGAGTTGTGCTGTAAGCATAAAATACTGAGTTTCAATGACATAGTATGAAAGACAATGTAAAATATCTTTATAAATTTTTATATGAACTGTAAAAAATTCTTCTGAAATATATCCTTTGACTTTTGAAGTCAGATAAAACTGAGCTTTACTTCAGCCCCAAATCTTAACTGTTTAACCTTCAATGAAGGACCTGTTCTTTCATAACTTTGGGGCAAGGCAAGATCACCAAGCCTTTGTTTTTTCTTACGTCAAATATTTATTACAATACTTCCAACATTCACGCATTCATTCAACAAATTACATATCAGGCACTGTTCTAGTCACGGGGGATACCGTGGTAAGTAAGAAAGAAATATTCCTGCCTCCATGGATTTTATGTTTCAATAGGGGAAAACGAAATGAAATAAAAATGATGCCATGTTTGCTAGGACATTTAGCACAGTAAACCCTGAATGATGGATATTATTCATATTACATTTATTATAAAATTGTATATGTATACTATAGCATTATAGATGATTTTGATTATTTTAGCAAGTACCTGAGCAAGATTCACGTCTGAATTTTAAAGCACTTGGCACAAGGCCTGGCAGAGCAGCAGACATGTGGCGCCCACAAAGTTGGAATAAGACGGGAGCAGCCCTCAGTCCTTCAATCTCACTGGTAAAAAAAAAAAAAAAAAAATCTTCACTGGTCCTTAGCAAAGAGTTCTACAAGCTCAGAACCAGCCTAATATTCTTTAGTTGTCAAGTTTTATGTGTTATAAACTATGCCTAGTTCTCATATTGCAAGATTTAGCTCTTGGCAATGAATTTTACCATTTTTACAAAGTATTAAGTCAAAGAAACCTTGTAATCTGGTTCTATATAGAGATCTATATTGGGAGAATACAATTCTGTACTCTGAGTAGAAAAATAAAAGCCACCTGGGTGGCTCAGTTGGTTGAGCCTCTGACTTTGGCTCAGGTCAAGATCTCATGGTTTGTGAGTTCGAGCCCAGCGTCAGGCTCTGTGTTGATGGCTCCAAGGCTGGAGCCTGCTTCGGATTCTGTGTCTCCCTCTTCTCTCTGCCCCTTCCCCACTCATGGTCTGTCTCTCTGTCTCTCAAAAATGAATAAACATTAAAGAAAATAAAAAAATAAATAAAAATGAAAGCAGCATTCCCTCTCTCTCTCTCTCTTTTTTAAAATGTTTATTTATATTTGACAGAGAGAGAGAGAGACAGAGCATGAAACAGTGCATGAGCAGGGGAGGGGCAGAGAGAGAGGGAGACACAGAATCCGAGGCAGGCTCCAGGCTCTGTCTGAGCTGTAAGCACAGAGCCTGATGCAGGGCTCAAACTCACAAACTGCGTGATCATGACCTGAGCCGAACCAACTGAGCCACCCAGGCACCCCACAGTATTCCCTCTTCAGGGGGCTACATACTTCCTCGGTAGTTAGAAAATTCTAGTTTGATGAGCTTAAGAAAATGTACCTCTTTCAAAAGAAATTATACCTCTCTCTCACCTTTATTATTCATTTAACACTTATTAAGCAAGTCTTTGACATTGCTCAGAAGTGAATAAGGAAAAGGTGAGGCAGCATATGGAATTTATTCTGATTTTGTGAAGGGTTTTGATTTTATCCCTTAAGGGTTTTTGAGGTGAAATTCATTACAAAGTGGTGAAGTATGAAGCACAGACCTTCATCACTGAATATCACAAATCACTTAAAACTATTTGGGGAATCCATTGGGTTCTCTTCTTACATGAGAAAATGGTATTTTTGAAGACCAGGAAGAGAAAGGTAAATTTTCCTAGATTAATTCTAGAATTACAGGGTCAACATCAAATAGTCCAAGTATAACTAAGATAATTGTAGAGATAATGGGAATGCAATGATGATATTTTGGAAGTGCAGACTACCAGGCCACAAGCACAAATAATTGTTTTCTTTTTTAGCAAAACCTTTTGGCTGCTCATTTCCATTTAAGAGGCTCAGACATATGGCATTACCCATTGCTCGGCAGGCATTTTCTTAATTGGAAAACATGTGTGCCCCTTTTAGAGTCACCAGGATACTCCGGAGAAATCATTTTAGCATCCATAGATGTTCACGTCTGTTCCTCTTTACCTGCATCAGAAGTTGTATGTTAAAACAAACTCAGCCGCATTTGGTTGACAGCAATCACTATTTCTAGCTTGCTTAAGTGTTTGGGCTGAGAGTGAAGACAGGAAAAATCCCTAGAAGAGGAGATAATGCTTTTAAAGTCTTCACTGTATCCATTTAGAGGGAAAGATGCATGGCAAGGTCAAAGAACTAGAAGACTCGTATTTATAGAGGATGCCTTGGAAATCAGCAGACCTTTTCTCCCACTGTCTTGTTTCCAGCTAGAAATAGATTCCAAAAGACATTGTTGTCTCATATCCGTGGCTTTGGGTTTTGGGGAAAGGCTCCTCTGAGGAAGGATTACTGCTGTTCAACAACCTCTTCCCCCTCATTCCCCAGCAGCCTCTGGGAGGGATGTAGGGAAGAGAGTCCAGTGCTGGACTCAGGGACATCTTTGCGAGGTAGTAACCCAGTTTATGCATCCTGTTTCCTAACCTTATACCATTGTTCTCCAGGAGAATCGCATCCCAGGGAACAGATGTCATAGCTTTTCTCTCCTAGCGTAACCATAGGAGAGTTAATCCAAGCAGTTTGCTTTGCTTCATGAAGTACGAGGTTAAAGATTAAAGGACCTATAGAACAGAGAAGATCTGTCACATCTCTTGCTCCATAGAACTGACATTTGCTCAAGTTCAATGTTTTTTTTTTTTTTTTTTTTTTTTTTTTTTTTTTACTAGTCTTTTGTACTCCCAATGGCTATCAGCCCAATACTATGGGACTTGAAGGTCCTGGTCATTCAGACATGCATTAAAGCTCCCATTTAAAGGCTCCAAAGCATGGTGCCTTAATTTTACACCTGTCTCCTTCTTTCCCGAATAGGTAGTGCCCATTGATCTGTTGTGATACAATTCTGGACAACTGAGGCATAGACAGCAACTAGTCTAAAGAGATTGCTTAGGGAAATTGGCCATGCTGAGAGCAATGTGTAAGGGCTCTATCTGCCAGTCTAGCCATCTCTGCAGTATTTCTTCTGTGAGAGGCACCAGGCAATTCTAGCAGAGCATGGGCTTTCTGGTCAGCCTACCTGGGTTTTGATCTTAATTTCACCTGCTAGTGCCTTTGTGACTTTGGGCAAGTATTTTCATCTCTCTGCGTTTCAGCTTCATTCTGTGAAATGGGTTAATAATATGTCTACATAGAAAAGTTGGGATAATTAAATGAGTTGATACATGAACAATGTTTGGAACAGTGTCTGGCACATAGTAAGTGTTGTAAGTTTCCTGTCATTATCAGTAGGCAGAAGTTCTTTATCTTCTCAAGTTTTACTGGCTCTGTGAACTCCCTTGAAATTGTATACAGAATCTAATGTGTCTGCTTATATATAAAATTTCTTGGCAGAGTGCTCATACTGTTCATCAAAGTCATCTCTGAAATGAAAATGTTTAAGAACCACTGTGCCACATTGTATAGGTCTCCAAACACTAAGAGTTAGTTTCTATCATTACTACATGATTTGGGTCCCTATAAATAACAAATCTTCAAGTAAAATAATCATTAAGAATCTATAGGGTTTGTGAAAGCTATTGGTAAGGTATGCTACGTTTGTTTTCTACAACTGCCTTTTCTGAATAAGAAATTATTATTTCTTATCCACAATTACAAGCAGAGGTTAGCTAGAAAGATCACTGGGCCAAATTAAATAATCAAAGAGAACATGCCATATTGAATAGCCCCCAAATTTGGGCATTTTTTTCCAGGCTTTGAGCTGCCCTGCATTAATGCAGTGACCCACTAGATGTCAATGTTTCCATGAGAATGAGTAAAGGCATTCTGTTGTCATCCTTAAAGCAAAGGATTAATTGATTGCTATAAAAAGTTAGATGAAATAAAATGTTCTCCTTGCTCTTCACACGAAGATAAGCTAATAACTTTGGACACAATTTTACTCCTCTGAATTCACCAAATGTCCAATTACATATCCTCTCTGCCTGGACCTTCAAAACAATATAAAATTGAATGAAGGCAATGAAAGAAGTCACAGGAGGATTTCGGCAGAGCACCATCCAGTTCAGAAACAAAGCAATTCAATATGTGTCTCCAAGACTTCTAAATGCAGTGACTTAGTAAGTAATGTTCTTCCTGTATCTCCCCCTATGTTCTTTTTCTTTTAGCTTTGGGACATTAAAAAAAAAAGTCTCCTTAAGAAAACAATGTTTCAGCCATCTTTCTTCAAGTAGGCTTGCTTAATTGGACAAAGATGACCCTATTTGAATCATAAATCTGTGTGGAATAGTTCTGTGTTTTTAGATGTTCTATTTTTCCACCATTTGAGCACATTTTAGATGATGTGCCTCAACCATCAGACACAGATAATTAGCAGAGCCACAAAGAGCTATCTAAAGAGGCAAGGAAACATAATAGATGGGATATAGGAAAATTATATAAGCAGAAGTATCTAAATGAGTAAGGAGGATGCTGAAAGCATTAATTCAAGGAAAACACCAGCACAAGGGCTTCCTGGTATCCTGTCCTTGTGGTTTCATTCAGTACATGTTCTTTTCTCCAGGAGCAAGGAGCAAAGCAAATGTTACTTTATAGTGGTTCTGCTGCATGTGTGCTGAAACTTCCCCACTGTCAAATATCACCTGGGAATTTAAGATCTACCATGTTTACTAGAAAATTAAAACCAGGGAGTTTGTCAAATACATGCCTGAGTTAAACAGAAAGATTGATTAGGCTGGAAATGCTTTTCTAATCAAAACAGTAGGAAAAATGTGTTCCAGGGATTCAGCGTCCTAGGTTATTTTCAGAGCTGACAACCACAGAAAGCAGATGGCCTCAGAGGCTGTGCTGGACACTAGTTAGGAAACATAACACAAGGTTAACAGTGACATATGCTGTCATCTGTGAGGTACCAGAGTTCCAAGAAATATGCTAATTTCAGGGTCTTCTCTGAAATAGTGTTTCCTCTGTGCATTTTCTAAAAGTTAATGTAATCAAGGCTTAAAATGGCTCAGAGAAGGGAGCCATTTTATTTCCCTTGGAAGATCTCCAGGGAACTTCCCCAGAATCCAATCCCTTTACTCCATCTTTGACAGTTTCCTCTTCCAACACATTGAAAGTAAAAGTGATTATTTGTGAATAACTCTTTATTATTTTCAACAAGACAGTATTTCAGTATAATAGTCTAAACATCCTAGAAATGTAATTCTTTATTTTAAAAGCAGTATAGATGTATTATTTATGTAAACCCAGGGTTTTAGACTTGAAAATATCCAGATTAATATTTATGGTGAGGTTTAGGGCTAGCAGTGGTTAGCAAAACTGTTCCCAAAGAAATCCCCTTTTTCTTCTTGCAACTTATCCATGATATCTGAAATAGCCCCATTAGAGATTCACAAGAGAAATGCCTTTGCTATCAGAGGAGAAATCCCTTTATCAAATTACTATCATTAATGTCTTACTGTGAACTCATTTCTTTGCCTCTTTCTAATGTCATGGGTAAGATGGTAGAAACAAAGTGTGTAGGGTTCTTCCCAGAGAGTGTAGGTCAGGTGGATTGCCCTGGATAGTGATAGTATAAGGGAGCCCTGGAAGTGGGGGGTATGAGTTAAACAGAAGTATCCAAAATTAACAAGGATACCTGAAGTGTTAATAAAATCTTAGGAGAACACTATTTTTTTTTAAAGTTGATTCATTGTTTTTGAGAGAGAGGGAAAGAGAGAAAGAGAGAATGTGCACGAGCATAGGAGGGGCAGAGAGAAGGAAAGAGAATCCCAAGCAGGCTCCACACTCAGTGAGGAACCCAATGTGGGGCTTGATCCTGTGACTATGAGATCATGACCCAAGCTGAAATCAAGATGCTTAATGGACTGAGCCACCCAGGTGCCCCAGGAGAACATGTTTTGTCTCCTCTTTAATTTTGTATCAGAAGACACTGAGAACAGGGCATTGGTTCCTGAAAATTATGTAGCCAGTTTTACCTGAGAAGTACCATTTTCTAGCGAGAAAAAGTAGAATTACAAGGGAGAGGTAATTAATGGAATTCTTGGTATAATGATATGTTGAGTTTAGTAAATCATTTTTCCTCCATTCCACGGGTGTTAGGAAAGACTGTTGCCTCTCTCCCTTTTTCCCAGCTGTGGATCCCTTATATAGGTACAAGGTTATCATGGTTTTAGAGGTGGCCACATGGTTTTCAAGAATTGTTTTACCACTATGTGCTGTTCACTTTGAGAATTTCCCTTAACCTTTCTAAACTTCAATTTTCTCCTCCTCAAAATGGAAAAAAAAAAAAAAAAACAAAAAAAAAACAAAAAAACACCACCATAATCTGTCCAAACAAGTCATAGGGTGGTTTTAAGTTTAAAATGACAATTAAGTGTAAATGGATTGTGTGAGCTGTGAGATGCTTTACATGATCCCTTGAGTGCAATTATTTGTATACATAGTGTAATTATTTCCTCTTAAAGTCTTTCTGGTCATGAAAACTAAAGTAATTGCAGGTAAAAATACGTCTAGTATGAACTCTGTTACAAAGCATGGAAATGTGTATAAGCAGATTAGAAGAAAGTTATACCTCTGAGAAAGGAAAACAAGAAATACTGTGGGATTTTATTGGACCCCTGACAGAGGCACAAACTTTACAATGTGATGTTAGCAGATAAGGGGGATGGAGTGAGATTGTCGGGCTTGTGACAATATCCTTCTGATGTTTTCTTTGGAGATGAAAGAGATAAGGTAATTTTTAAAAAGCATGTCCCAAATGCTGACTTGGCTTGTGACCCTTTCCAAACATTTGTGATCACTCATTTTGATGGCCTTTCTGATGTGACTAAACCTTATGAGTTATTTTTATTAAGATCTTGCAAGGTTGCCAGATAACTAATTACAGTGGAAAACAGCCAAGAAGCAGGGCCCAGAGTAGTGCACAGGGTGGATTGTCTTCCTCGCCTGTTAGTTATCAACTTCCCTAATCATTCTAACAACCTCCTTTTAAAACTGAACACACCTATTTCTGTGTATTCTTCTTTTATTTTGTCTGTGTCATGTATCTGTTTGTAAATTGCTTGCGTCTTATCTCCTCCTCAACACAGCCTGTACTTTTTGTTATCTTTGAGACTATCTTCAGGGTCCAATGTACTTAGACACATGGGTCTTGCTCTGATGTATATCCTTTCACCTTCATGGAAAGGAAGATGGAGTCTAGATTCAACTGCGCTCCTTACTAATTGTACAAATTTTATAATTATCTTTACAAAATTGGATCTTGATCTTCTTATGAAGACCCAAAAGAAAAGAGGAAGCTTAGCTTATTCCTTCACATTAATTCATTCATGAAACACTGTTGAGTGCATGTTGCCTTCCAAGGCTCTGTATAGGGACTGGACTTACCTGACAGATTTGACAAGAATTCTATCTTTGAAGACTAGAATAAAGATTTCAGAGAAAGAGAAACTCAGAGGAGAATTTCAACTGGGTGAAATTTATCTTTCACAGAAAGATAAACCCTAGGTGCTGAGCTTTAAGATTCAGATATATTTGTACCTCACTTGTTTCTTTTATCCTGACCCTCTTTGAAAGAGGACATCTCAAAGGCATTCCATTTTGTCCTCACACTTTGTTTTCCCATTGTGAAACTCATTATCAATAATAGGATAGTTCAGATTATTGGGTATCTTAGGTGTCTCCTTACCCCTAAACTTGGCTTTACTGAAGTTTCTTCATAATGGTAGGATATAGAGGGAGCATTCTTGGGACAGCTAATAAGGCAGCACTAAGAAACAGGGCTGCGTCATCAAAGAATACACAGGACGATTAAGGGAATTGGGGATTTGACAGAGGTGATAAAAGAGAAGATTAATGAGAAGAGGAGAGGCACTGAATGCATATAAGTTCTCATTACCAGTGTACAAGTAGACTCAAGTAAAGCAGAGGTTAGAAGTGAAGGAAGGGGGTCAGTCATTAACCCAAATCCTAGGTACCAAGGTATTTTATGGATACTGTGGGAAGGTGAATAAACTTTTTGTCACTGTTCCTCACTAAACTTTCCTCCAATCCCCCAAGTCCCTCCTCCAGTGACAGCTGAAAATAATTCTTGGCTAAGAATTATATCTGGATGTAAAGCATTAAGGGACTGCTATTGTAAAATCTTAAGGGATGGTGCGTTAAAATAAGGAACTGCAGAAGTCATCTGGATGGCTCTAATTGCTGATTATTTAGATGGGGGAATGGATCTGTGTTCTTAACACAGATTATGAGTGTCCTGAGTGTTGGTGGACGTAATGGTAGAGGTATTCCTCCTCTATCTGCACATGTGGTTGAACTGGTTTGTTGGTCCAGATGCTAATATCATTCTGCTGGCTCTTCATCTGATTGTTGTGGCTCAGGGTGGACACTGGTTAGCACACTAATTATACCATTAATTCCAGATTAAGATAGATAAAGGATAGACAGGAGAGGAAAGGAAAAGAAAAAGAAAAGAAGTTCTCAGCAACACATCAAACAGAAGAATATCTGGAATTTGTGAGGCAAATGAGACATCTATACATAGATAAGGCTAGGGCATAAAATGACTAATCTTACCTAAGGATGAAACTCAATCTTAGTGAATAAATATCCTGGTATATATAGAAGCAGAAATATACCAATTTATCTAGAAACAAATTCATTACAGTATCTTTTAAAACAGGAGATTGTTGGAAAGCACATACGTATCTTCCATGAAAATAACGTATAACTACATCATAATCCTTAATGGATGCTATTTCATTTTATGCTTTTACGTGTGTCTAAGATTTTTTCCTTAGGATAAACTTCTTAAAAGAGAAGTACTGTGTCAAAGGATATACACATATTAATTGATTCAATATATTTTGTAATCTGCATGCTAGGAATGTTTTGAAACATTTAAATTGATGGTTTGAGTGATGTTTGAATAATTTATACCCCCACCAGCAGAGTATGAAGGTCTTATTTCTTCATCTTTTAGACATCAGGTATTTTTCCCTTCCCGCCTAATAGATAAATGTTGAATTTTCTTGGTCTTATCATTTTTATTTCTTTGATTATTAATGGCTCTGGCCATTACTGGCTCGCTGGCCATTTTTATTTCTCTTTACAGGTTACTTCTTCATGTCCTAAAGCCATTTTAGGATATGCTTTTTTGTCTTTTTCATGTTCTTTTTAAGAAGTATTTATGTATTCACATCATATGTGTTGCAAATACCTTTTTAAAATTTTTTTAATGTTTTTAATTTAGTTTTTGGAGAGAGAGAGAGACAGAGCACGAGCAGGGGAGGAAGAGAGAGAGAGGGGGAGACACAGAATCTGAAACAGGCTCCAGATGTGGGGCTTGAACCCACAAACTGCAAGATCATGACCTGAGCCGAAGTCAGATTCTTAACTGACTGAGTCCCTGCATTTATTAGTCTTTTATTTTCATTTCTGCTATTGGTGTCATGCCTAGAAAGATTTTTCCACCTTGATGGCATTTAAAGTGAACACATATTTTCTCCAACTATCAGTATGGCTTACTCTCTTTATATATGATTCTTTCAACCTGATGACATTTATAATGGTAAAAAAAAAAAAGTAGGAATCTAACTTTTTCTCTCCAAATGTTAGTCAGTTTTCCCAATGCCACTCATTGGGATATCTTCTTTATTACATTCTAGGTTTTTCTGTGTGCTTCTGTTTCAGACTTGTCTGTTCTTACACTTATTACCACAGTGTTCAGATATTATAATTCTAAACTACACTAATATATGATAGATATTATCCCCGCCCTATCACTCTTTTTTATGTGTTTTACAGTAATTTTTATCCAATTACAGGAAGAAACTAAGATGTCAGAAAATAAAAATCTAAAGGTCCTAGTGTTAAAGAACTCTCTCTTGTCAGAAGGAGAAGATGAAGTATCAGAGATTTTTTGGATGATTTCAAAAAGGATAAAGCTTATCTAGCAGAGGAATCCAATTCTGATTCAACTTCAGATTCTCTAGACTCTGTTGATCCAGTTAATCCTGTAACAACTGCCACTTCAACAGATTTGGAAGGCAATTTGATAGCCTCTATAAAGCTGCCTTGTAATACCCAGGACCAAAATAACTACGGCTGGCAAGATATTCAATTAAAATAGGTAGCATTGATACAAATGATGCAGAGTCAGACATAAGGTACTCAACCTTATATTTTATGATCAACCAGTGGTAGTGAACTATTTCCATTTAAAAAAGCAATGTACCTCTAGTGACCATATGGTACCTGATATCGAAGGAAGCCCAGGCCCGTACTTGGGGATCTGCCATCGATGCCCTTGCTATTGGATCAGAGTAAAATCTTTGGCACAGGTCGGAGAAATGGACTTTAAAAAAAATATCTGAGACCAAGACTCTACTAGGAGCTTAAGGAACTAAAGAGACCTATCACCCTAATCCCAAAGGTGGACATATTTATTGCTTTCTATGGATTCACCTTCTCATAACCTTACTATTAAAAACAATTCCAAGTATAGATAACATAGCCTAATTTTAAAGTTATAAAATGCTAACTTTAGGAGTTTTCAATATAAAAGCAGTCAATAAGATTGATTCTTCTGAAACCACGGTCTTCACCACCTCAGATTAATAGATTCAATCTAACTTTATACAAGAGCTGAAGACCTTTAAGGAGAACTCTAACCAACTCTAATCGGTCATTCAGTCTCTATTTGAATATTTGCAGAGTCAGGAAACTCATATTTTTCTAAAGTAGCCCATTCTCTGCTCCTTAGTTTTATTAGATCAAAATAGCTTTTCCTATAACTTCTGTGATTCTATTTTCTGGAGACCCAACAACACATACCTATCCTCTCTTTGACAAGTTTGCTCTTTAAATGTTTGAAAGGACTAAACTTCTGCAGGATCTCCAGGCTGCCCCTGGTCCTCCTGTGGTGCTAGTCTCTGAACTTGCATGTTTCCTCTCTGGTGTATCAGAATCTGGAGCTCCAGATCAAATGAAAATTCTGAGTCAGAGTCAATCAACATAGAGTATAGTGAAATGAATCATTTTAAAAATCAGATATATTTCTCTTTGTATCCCCAGTGTGTAGCACAGAGCTCAATAAGTATATAATAGGTGCTTATTAAATATTTGAATGTCTAAATGAATCAATGAGACACTTTAGATCCTTTTCATGATCATTTTAACAAAAAATAGGTTGTGTTTTCTGAACAGAATGCAATTCTTATGCACATATGCCCATATTCCTTGAAATGTGTGGAGAAAAATCATAGTAGAACAGGTTAAATAAATTTAACCTGCTTCGATTTTGCTTAGGTAGCTTCAAGTGTTACAGATTTGATTTGATTTTTATTCTGTTTATAGTTCTAGGACCCAGAGCAAAGGTTTGGTTCGTGGCAGCTCCACGTATCTCATAAAGGATCATTTCATGTGGAAAGTTCCTGTAATGTCCCAGTGCACAGACATTGGTCTTTTTAAATGTGCTGGTGCTAGAGGATGTGCGCCTCTTTGTTTCATGACCTGGCAGTTTGTTTCTCAGCTGCATGTTGCTTTTGTTAGTGTTTCTGCTATTGCCAGAGGCGTATCTGTTGAACCTGGCATCTGTTAGTGTACTTTCTCCAAAACCGAAAGCTAATTTAGGCTTTGTAGTGTATGAAGTCCTACTAGTTCTTGCCATTTCTGATTTTTATTTTGGCCCCAAATTGTCACTGTAATGAGGCCATTTTTTAATTTTTTTTCCCTCAAATGATTTATTTTTCCTAGTGAGTTTTTTTCCTCCTGGAATCTGACCTTGTACATTTGTGCTTGAGTTTTATTAGGAGTGCTTTCTATTAATACTCCGTGACTTCTCCCATTCTCCTCTGCCCTTTTTCCCACCTCAGCTTCTTGCTCCAATTTTTGTATAAGGTTTCCTTTGTCTGAAACTGAGAATTGGATCTCTACCTTACACTGTCTCATAACTACCCAAGTAGCATATTGTGGACTGTTCCAGGGTAGGATAAGACCCTTCCCTAGGAAGTGAAGAAGAATTAGCTGCAATATAAAGGAACAATGATAGTTTCAAAATGTCTATAGGGAGAAGTTTGGGGGTGATAATCTGGTTGAAAGAATTGGAGGAAGAGTATGTCTGGACGGTTGTGTTGAAGCTGTGTTTGCATTAAAGCAAACTTTCTACTTAGAACTAATTGTATCTTTATTGAGGGGAGGACATGATCGGAATTATTGTGACAGCTAAAGCCACCTTAGCTAGCCCTCTGCACCACTCCTATGCCTTCACTTGGTATTAAATGGTGTGGGAGAGAACCCTCTTAAATGCTTGCCACCTCCCTTCCATTTATTCCTTCTCCAGGATCTGCTTTCCTCCAGTTTTATGACAAAGCTGGGAAGGACAAAGACAGCTCAATGATGGAATGGAGAATTCAGGAATCTAGTTTCCACCTCAGCTCCATATTTTCAAGATCCAAGCCTGTCTTCCCCAATTCCTTTAGCCTGGCTTCCTACTCTCACTCTCCTTTGGACGGGTGCTCCTGGGCATGCGGTGTGGTAAGAGAGAAATCATATTGGCCCAAGTTGATGCCCACATTGGGATTCTGGCTGTGGCATCTATGAATGTGAGGCAACTGGGCAAATTATTTGGCATCCTTGAGCTTCAGGTAACTTAATTAGAGAAAGGGGGATAAAGAAAAAAACCTACATTTTAATTTTATTGGTGAGTGGGAAGATTGAACCAGGTATTGTGTATTATTTGTATAAGAAATGTTGAACAAACACTATCTCTCCTCTTTCCCCAAGGAAACAGTAGAAATTATGTAGCAATGTGAGAAATATAAAGAACATTCTCCCCTCTCTGGTTGCATTTAATTCAGTTCCATTCAATATACTCTTTAACTGGGTTGATATAGCTAATGGAAAAGTGGTATGTGGAGAGGGATCCAGACTTATAGATGGTGGTTCCTTAGCATTAACTTGACATAAAGGATTGTACTTGTTCAAAATTCAATAAAAACATTTCATAATAATACAATTAATAATTTGTAAGCAAACTGCTTGCTAGGAAGTACATTCTGTGATGGAGTTTTGTGTGGTGTGTATGGATGTGTGTGTTGTATCCATTCAGGGGACATCATTTCTTCTACCCAAATTGTGTGCACACGTGCATGCGTGTGTGTGTGTGTGTGTGTGTGTATTTCTATGTTTTTTTCTCTATATAAAGACCTGATGACTTATTATCTCACAGGTGTGCACATAGGTGGTAATACATGAGTACACGAGTAATATGATAGGCTGTATTCAGGCATATGCTACTCTAAAGAAGGGCCAGGACCTTAGCAAGATGCGCTTTCCTCTAGCTGAATGTCTGGTTTTGAATTCCATCTCCACCACTAATGTTCTATCTGACCTGATAAATTATCTTCCTGAGTTCACTTTCTTGACTGTAAAGTAAGAGATTTTTAATTTTCCAAGTATCCACCTTGTAGAGTTTGGGACACATTTCAAATAATATAGCTGAAAGATATTTGTAAATAAGAGTGCTATACATGTGCTACTTTTATTAATTAAGGTTGGGGTGGGGAGCTTCTTTTGTGATAAGCCAGCATTACGTTCCCAAAGGCAGAGACCATGATGGCCCTATTGGGGAATCAAAAGTTGATGTCCTGTGGGTACTTGTCCTGGAAGCCAGAGGGAGAAGAGCTTCTCCCTATTGAAAATTTCCCCTTCCATTTACTTCCATACTTACATAGTGAATGCAATAGTGATAGCAGAAACACTACCAGAAATAGGAAGCTTCCTTGAAAAGCCCTCAAGGTCACTCATTAGTATCTTATCACATGGAATAAGATTTTTAAAATGTGTTGATTTTAACACATCTTAATTGAAGCATGCTGCACTTCTTTTGTGTGTGAGTCATCTGAAATCTTGCACTGACCTCTAAAAGCAGACACATACAAGGATATGAAAAGTGATGTTTCAAGTAGAAGGAAAATGTCATTATGATGTTTTCTTTTTCTTTATGTAAATATGGTTATTCTGTAGAAGAAGTACTTCCCACCTTGTCAGAATAGGGCTCTGTGAGTTTTCATGTAAGAGAGTAGATTAGTAAACTGGAACTCAAAGTGACATTGATAATATTAATATAGATGGGATTTATTAGAGTGTGTGTGGAAAAAGTAGCTTTACATATGCATTAAGTGATTTATTATTTTTTTTAAATTTTAACCTTTGTTTATTTTTGAGATAGAGACAGAGCAGGAGTGGGGTGGGGGGTGGCGAGAGAGAGGGAGACGTTGAATCTAAAGCAGGCTCCAGGCTCTGAGCTGTTAGCCCAGAGCACAACATGGGGTTTGAACCTACGAACCGTAAGATCATGACCTGAGCTGAAGTTGGATGCTCAACTAACTGAGCCACCCAGGTGCCCCATGCATTAAATGATTTTAAAAGAAACTTCCATTTGGATGAATTTACTTCTCTCAAATATAGGTATGTTAGATTGAGAAATATTTGCATTTATTCGAGTTGAAGATTTGCTATTTTTACTATGTACAAGTTGAATGTTTTACTTTTTCTCAAAATATGTGAAAGAAGAGTTCCCATCATGACTGAGTGCAGGTGGCCGAGGAACTTGGATATGATCAGGGATACAAGATGGGTTCATTGATCTGTAGGGACCAGGTCTGGGAAGCACTGAATGAACAGATGGTCATGAGGAATCTTTTCACATGAGGCGACAGACAAAACTGTAGTTGCATTCCAGAGGGGATGTCACATGCCAGAGAGATCTGTCTATGGGTTCAGAGGCAAGACACTAAACATGTTGCTGAGGGCACCCTTAACAATTTTGTCAAATGGTCCCTAGTCAGCTGTCTTCATAGAACTGGGTACACATCAGTGACGTTTACTCAGGGGCATCTTATATTTCAGCTAAATGAGGATGAGGTCTAGGAGAGGGGCTATAATGCTTCCGGGTGAAGTCCTCTCTGGGGAAAAATATGTACAAAATGAGAAATAATAGCACAAGAGGAGAAATGGGGGACATTAGATAATTTTTCCCTGAGCCAGCAGTTACCCCTTCCTTCTTTCTAGAAGACCAAATTATAATAATGAAGCTCATACATAAATTTGCTTTGGGGCTATAGAGTATAAACACCATGGAAAGATAGGTCCTCACTCCCCATAATGTGCAGATCTAGGATTTGTACAACATCACATTGTCCTCACTCTTATACGTAAATGGATAGATTCGTACATTAGGAGTTTAATAGAACATGAATATCCTCTGAGAGAAAGTCCTAGTTTCTTAAATGAGGTAGCTTTGGGTTAATGCTATTTGTGGTGTGCTACAGAGTCAGAAAAGTCACACCAACCTTTCAAAAGTGACAATATTTAGAATATATAAGATGAGGGTAGATAAATAACAGCTTCTGTAAGCAACAGATTTTTGGGGGGGATCAAGTTAGCTATGTATAAAAATCTCCGTATATAGAAAATACAATCGTGATATAGTATTATTTAGGTGAATTTGAATTGCCGTGCCGCCACGCCCCACTAAATTAGAATCTAAAAGTGCATCTCCCTTAAGCTTCTAATTAATTTCCATAATTTATTCTATCTATAACACATTCTAAAACAGGTAGGATCTGTCTCATCCAATTTCCTCAAAGCCTTAAATGTTCTATGTAAAAATAAAAACTATTCTTCTAGGTTCCCCGGGGTTTACCTTTCAATCTTCATACTCTTTGTGTATTCAGGCAGTTTGATTAAGTCACCTGTGAGACTGACACCAGGGGTAGTTAAATCCAGTTTCTCTCTGCTCCACACAAACTGGTAGATATTGCCGCACCTAGCCAAGTGTGTAGGAATTTCAGGTGGTTTTCCTTTCCTTAAGTAGTCATGGCTCACTCACATGCTTCTTTGTGTCTTCTGGGATTAGAAACATATATCAATGTCTATCAAAATTAGATGAGCATGCCTGGTAGAATGTGCTGCAATGCTATGTGCTGCAACCCTGAGTGTCTGACATGTGACCTTCTAGTGGACCATATGGAGCCAGTGGACATGGAAGAAAGTATAGGCAGTAATAACTTGGCCAGCTTGGGTTGAATATTTACTGTGTATAAGGCACTGTTCTTCCCACAGCAGATCTTATCAGTACCAATAAGAAGCTCAGGTGGTAGGTAGTGCTATGATTTCTATTTTACAAGTGAGAAATAGGAGGCTAGTTGATTTCAATGATTTTTTGTATGGCCAAGTTTCAAGGTGGGTATAGAACATCAATCATCTGGCTGCAGATCCATGTACTTAACCATCACCTATTTCAACTCTTTGTCCCTGGTCTTTAGACATTTAAGTGTTTGATCCATTTTTCTAATAGCATCTCTTCTTAATATGCCTGTTTCACCTAATCCCTCAGAGAAAAGAAATCCAACCATTAAGACACTGGCTGTCTACCATTTCCTGGTATAAATAGCCCACTAGAGCATTACCAAAAGCAAAGTAAAACAAAGCTAAACAAAACAAAAAATGAGACTGGACATTTTTAACCATGAACTGATCAAAGCATATGCATTCTGTTTTTTAATATATATTTTTTTATCCTGAAGTTTCTTTTTCCAAAAGAATCTTCAGGAAGAGAGGTAAAGATACACAATTTTAAACAAACAGAACAGTAAGGCATAAAGTTTTCTAGGCAGAAAGAATATTTTTAGGAAAACATTTTCTGTTTAATACATTAAATTCAGTTTGGATTCTGATGAATTATATCCAACATAATTTGCAATTAAGAGACTTGAAAGTAATTAGCTATAATAATCATTGAGTATGAAGCAGTATAACATAATATTGCATATCATGGACTCCAGAGTCAGGAAACGCAGATTCACATCCTAGATTTGTCACTGTTTTGTGGCCTTGGACAATTCACTTAACCTGTCTAAGCCCTTTTTTATTCCTCAGTATAATGAAAATAATTATATATCTGCTTCAAAAGTTTGTAAAGTTCTAAGCTCAGTTCCTGTATTATATAGTAAGCAACCAGTAAGTAACCCATTATTATATAAGTCTGTGATGCTTGGGGTATATTTAGAGTAATGTTCAGGCATGAGTATTATAGTCATGTAGATATTAGTTGTTGCCATGAGTTTAGGTTTATTTCTTCAGGAGTTATTCATAAAGTAAAAACACAGGGGTGAGAATGAGCCATTTAGGGTGGAACAATGAGGAGGAAATAGGCTGTGAGGAAGATTAAGGGATGGCTGGAGAAATAGAAAATTAGGCAAGAGGGAGTGTATTAGGGTATTGAAGAACCAAATATATATGAGAGTATTTATTATAGGAATTTATTATAGGCTCATGTGATTCTGGAGGCCAGAAAGTCTCATAATCTGCCCTCTGCAAGCTGAAGAACCCAGGAAAGCTGGTGGTGTCATTCAATCTGAGCCCAAAGACCTGAGAAACTGGGGAGCCAATATCATGCTTCCGATTCCAAAGGCCCAAGAATCTCAGGGATGATGGTGTAAATATGGGTTTGAGTCTGAAGGCTTGAAAATTAGAAATGCTGATGTCCAAGACCAGGATGAGACAAGCCAAAAGAACAAATTAGCCCTTCCTCTGCCTTTTTGTTCTATTCAGGCCCTCAGTCCTCAGTGGATTGGATGATGCCTGGCCTGGTGGATGAGGATGATCCTCTTTACTTAATCTGATTCAGAAGCCAATC
This sequence comes from Panthera pardus, assembly GCF_024362965.1. NCBI lineage: Eukaryota > Metazoa > Chordata > Mammalia > Carnivora > Felidae > Panthera > Panthera pardus. Next base: position 87,525,912 of record NW_026526721.1, read on the forward strand.
TCATCTGGAAACACCCTGATAGGCACACCCGGAAATCATGTTTTACCAGCTATCCCTTAGCCCAGTCAAGTTGACACACAAAATTAACCTTCCTGAGTCCACCCCTTATCAACTTGGCACCCACATAGGTCACCTTAAACCATACTTAATCTCCAAATAAAGATAATTAACAAGGTCATAATTCTTCCTAACACGAGAAAACTATCCTGCATACAACTGAAAATGCACTAATCCTTTCCTCAGAAAGGAGGTCAAGTCCATTAGTGGTGTTTACTCTTCTCCTGATATTCCATAACTTAAATACTTTGCTGTAGAATTAACAATACTTAAATACTGATATAATATCAATACATCTTATGTTACATCATAAACAAAACAAAGACTGCTTTTATATATATCATATATAAATATGTGTGTATGTGATGTATTCAGAACAAAATAAGGAAGAAACATTAATGGCAACTATAGTTCTCAATTCTGTAACTGGTCAAATAGTCTTAGCTGGTGTTTTAACAACCTTTTTCTACCATCCATTCTGTCTGTATTCCCTTTGTCTTTAGCAAGCACCTTAACTAGTCACAGTTTTTCACCTGACAGGGTGATTCATATCTTAATTCATGAAGGGTCTGAATCATTAGTAGTCTTGCCTGGATTGAGTTATTGTAGGTTCTATTGACCTTAATCACAGGGCATGGTAATAACAAGAGATGGCCTGTATTCCAGACATACTCTTCTGTATTTCCATCGTGGAGTAGTAGTTCAATTTCTCCTGGGTAGTCAGGATCAGTCTCCCCAGACAACACCACAGTTACCTTCTTTGCCATTGATCCAAAGCCCAGACTGGCTAGGTGGCAGTTCAGTAGAATCATTGTGTCCCTTGGTAGAACTATTACTTCCTCTGGAACTGACATCTGTACACCAGCAGAACATAAAGCAACAAACACAGGAAACAAAAATTTCACTGATTGGTTACCAGAGGTAATGGTGAATGGTGCCATTTCCATTTCTACTTCTTGATTCCTGGACCCCTGAATCCTGGCTATTGGAGAATCCACACCACATATTGGATGCTGATTCAAAGTATAAAGAGCCTCTGGAGAACCTTTCTCCAGCTCTGCAAGGAACTGCCATCTAGCTGGCCCTATAACTGAGTCTTCAAAAGGTCATTTCACTATTCTATCAAGTCAACTGTTTCAGGGTGATGGAGAGCATAGTAAGACCAGTGAATTCCATGATCATGGTCCCATTTGCCTCACTTCTTTTACTGTGAAGTGAGTTCCTTGATCAGAAGCAGTGCTGTGTGGAATACTTAAAAGAAAATGAGTTTCACCCACCAAAGGAATTGCAGTCACCTAGTCAGGTGAGGAAAAATATGCCCATTGACTTTGACAATTATATATTTCATGGGCAATTTACAACTTTATAGTAGGTAGAAGTGACCTTCCAAGTGTGAATGACAAGTGTGCCACTTAAGAGGGAAAAAGGTTGGTAGCTAAAGGAATCAAAGAAAGGGTTTTCTGTTGTTGCTCTAAGTTGTTTTTGTTCTTCAGGTAAAAAAAGGCATGTGCTGAATGCCAAAGGGCCAGTACTGGTAAGAGAATGGTTTAAAATATAAATGAGAAGGTGAGTCACAATCCCTTGAAGGGAATGAAGGGCTAGGACACAGAGCCCAGGTTCTTCATGCATGCATTCCTTCATCGTTATTCTACCAGTACAGCATTTACTTCTTGTCAGGCACCAAAACAAGTACAGGAGACATTGTGGCAAACCAGATGTATAAATCGTGATTCTCTTCTTTATGAAGTTTTCACTTTACAGTTTGGATTTTATTCCAAGTCCAAGGAGAAGAAGTCATCGAAGGAATTTAAGCAGATAAATTGTCTGATTTGTTACATAGCATCGTTGCAGTAATGGCTCATCAATATGTAAGGAACAGAGTAACATGTTAAAATCATCCACAGGAAAGTAATCGGAAACACTTTAAGATGGTTCTGGGTAGCTCATGGTCTAGTAAGGTGAGAATATGGGTTCCTTGCTCTAGCTCTTTCATCTGCCTGGGACCTCTTTTCCCATAGTGTTTGCAAGACTGGCTCCTTATTGTGATTCATTTAGCAGCTTAAACTTCATTCTGTCGGAGAAGCCTTTCTTAATTCCTCAATCTAAAATAGCTACCAAGTTGCTCTCTATCACCCAATCTCAGCTCTTTGTATAGCTTTATCTAGCTTTATGTCACAATATAAAGATGTTTATATATAGATACTTACTTATATTTTATTGATTCTCTTTCTCTATTGGAATCTAAATGTCATGAGAGCAAGTGCTATTGTGTGAATTTCACAACTGTGTTCCTGCATCTGGAATAGAGCTTGGTACATTAAGCAGGTGCCTAATGAATGGATTTTATGAATAAATACATAAAAGCATAATATTAATATAACGTAGCTGCTGAAACAGAAACATGCACCAAACACTGTGTAATACAGAATAAGAAAAACTGCAGACTAAGTATCATTTGTATATCAATAGACAAGGAACCCAGGGGACTTTCTATTTTAAAGTAGGGATGTAAGCAATTAATAACTCACCACACTTCTAATAAATAATAGAGGTGGGATTTGAACTCAAGTTGAAGTGGGTTCAAAATCGACACATTTTACACCCCGCCATACTGCCTTTCCTTTCTCCCATGGGTGAAAACAGGGTGGTTTTTATTAATTTCTTATACACAAAAGGAACATGTTTCTCTAGTTATTAATATAGAAGACAATTTAACATGATCAGCTGAGGAATGAGACAGACCTAGTTTGAAGCCTGACTCAGCTGTCTACGAACTGTGTGACTTAATCTCTCTGGCCTTTCATTTCTTCACAGTCATTGTAAGGATTAAATGAGATGATACATATTAAGTGTTATGATACATATCAAGTATGTATACTTGTGTATTAAGTATGATGGTACATATCAAGACTATTAGAATAAGTGTTGGCTATTTTTATTCTGATAGTCTCATTAGCATGGGCATTATTGTTATGACTCACTTGAAAGAAAAGCTGCCACTCAAGAAAAGAAACTAGGCTGTTTCTAGATTCTTCTGTCATTGTTACAGAAAGCTTGGAACTTGGAGGCAGCAGCATGTGAAAATTGCTTGATATTAAAGACCTAGGTTGGCATCGTATCACAACCCTTGTCACTTGCACCAAGGATGTCAGTGATGAAGTCTGAGTGAGATGCTCCGGCTAAGTATGACAGGGATCAAGAAGAGGGAAAGAACTCTGTGAACCAGAGCCGAGTCCTTCTAGGCCGGGCCCAGCGGAAGCAGAGGCCTGGGAAAGGTGGAAATATATAAATTCTGTTCACAGTGTGCTAAGTAGGGAGGCTTGGGTAGAGCAGTGGGATCCTGCGTGGGGGGCTGATGTTAGAGAGGACATTATCTTGTCAGAAACAAAACGTGTCTGTTATCACTTTACCTGCTTTGAAGAGTTTTCTTTCTAGGAAAGTAGTGTCACTCTGTAATCAGGAATTAAATCTGATATTTTTCTTAGTTCTGTTTAAATGTATTTTGGAAAAATGCCACTTAAAACAAATTAGCCTCCTCCTCCTCAACAAAGTGTTCTGTTAACATCCCAAAGTGATCCTGCTGTACCTTTCCCGTGCTTGTTTTAATGAGCTCTTTTTATCTTTTAAATCCTATAGACCTTCCCTAAAACCATCTGAAAGCCTTCAATTTGTTGCATTCTTACCCAAGAATCTTGCCTCCAATACCTATGTGTCAGGAAACATGCATAACTATGTTCAGTCCGTTATCATTTGTAATCACAAAAGATAGGAAATAACCTTAATGTCCATAAGTAAAGACATTAAGATAAATTGTGGTACAGTTACAGAATAGAAAACTACTCAATAGTAAAATAAAGCTAAATCTACGTGATTTAAAAAAGTGTTAAAGTTTAGAAAGCAAGGTATCAAGTCATGTCTAGAGTATGATAGCATTTGTATAAATTTGAAAATTCCCACAAAACAATAATCTATGCTATTTATGGAGATATAAATAAAAGCATTAAAACATGGATTAGGAAGATAGAGATCAAATTCATGGGAATGGTTGTGTCTGGGAAGGGGATGTGGCAACTGGGATTGGGGAAGGCCTCCAGGAGGGCTCAGTGTTAACCCAAATATTTTATTTCTTTTGTAAAATAAATTAAGTAAAAAAAAAAAAAGACAAAATATGAGCATTTACAGGGTGCCTGGATGGCTCAGTCAGTTAAGCATCCAACTTGAGCTCAGGTCATGATCTCATAGTTTGTGGGTTTGAGCCCTGCATTGGGCTCTGTGCTGACGGCTTGGATTCTGTGTCTCCCTCTCTCTCTTCCCCTCCCCCACTCACACACTGTCTATCTCTCTCTCTGTCTCAAAAATAAGTAAACATTAAAAAAATATGAGCATTTACTCATTCAGTGAGGGTTTACGTGTACATTGTTATCTTTTTCTCTGTAGTTTTCTGTATTTTTTCCATCCTATCAAGAATAAAAGTTAAAGATAAAAATGATCATTAAGGAATAGATTAGAATGTAAAATCTCACACTTTCTACCTTCTAAGACCACTTTTGTTATTCTCCGTCCCTCATCAATGGACTTTATAGTCTGAAAGATTTTGTTTGACAAGTTGTATTTATTTAGCATAATTCATATCCTCACTTAAGAAACAAATGTAAAAGCTAGGGCACCTGGGTGATTCAGTCAGTTAAGTGTCCTACTTTGGCTCAGGTCACGATCTCATGGTTTGTGAGTTTGAGCCCTGCTTTGGCTCACTCCTGTCAATGCAGAACCTCCTTCGGATCCTCTGCTCCCCTCTTTCTCTGCCCCTCCTCCTCTTTCAAAAATGTAAATGCCAATACGAGCTTATTTTGAAATAAATATTCGTAGAGGCACATGACATGGTGATGGTCATTTTGCCCAGGTTTGTACTTGCGTGAATGTTGTGAGGTTATTGATGAAGGGGCTGGTAGGGGGGGCTGGGTGACTGCCCGGCTCCTCCTCTCCAGGCCACCCTGCTGCTCCCTGCTCTTCATTAGCCAGCTGATGAATCTTGTAAAGGGATTACACACTTCATTTTGTCACAAAACCATCTATACTCAAGGTTAATGTTATAATCCTGACTATGCTTTGCAATGAAGTTTAGAATTATTGGGGGATGTGTGGGAATTTATGCTGATAGCTATAATCAAGTGTTCAAAAATTAAGGATATCTAAGGCAGTATCTTTAGTTATAATGTACATCATGTCAGGAGATATTATATAATGTAATATATCCACAGTTTGGAAGAATCACCTTGGGAATGCCACAGGTATAATATAACTCCAACCAAAGCAAAGAAACCTGACATTTTAGTTAGCCTATATAATCTCATTTGGGGCAAATACCTGATTACTATTTTAATTTTTGAAATATTTAAAGCAACTTGAAGATTTTTATTAATATCTTTTAGAGCCCCCAAGTAGCGAGGGATTTCACACTGGGGACAACTACTCTCATAGGGATCCACTTAATGTTTTTTGAATCAATGAAACAATTTCCTTTTATCTCTAAATAAGCCCAATAGCTTCACAAGTGTGACTATTTCTTTATTTAGTCTGACTTTAGGAGTACGATGGAAAAACATTAAATTACAAAAAGACACATTCTGGCATGAGAAAATGGTGTATAGGGCACATGAAGATGTGCCATTTATGGGAAAGAAAGACTGAGTCTGGGGTTGAAAATCCATTAGTATGATGAGGTCTGAATTTGGGGTAAGTATCGAAATCACCATAGTAAAACTAAAAACGTAGACCAAGAAAGCTGAGGCAATAGTTTCTCGCAGAAATTCTAAACTGAAGAAAGGAAACCATTCCTCTTTGCAAGTCACTGTAGCCTATCCATTATCCCTACCTCTGGTGAATACTTGGCAATGCTTGGGATGCCTACCAGTAATGCTGGCTGACAGGCGAACACATTCATGCTAGAGCTGAGATACTGTGCCAGATTTCAGAGGTAATTTTAGGTCACCAGATCCAAGCCAAATATCCACACTTGAGAAAGACTGCCTAATGCTCTAGGAGAGAGAATGGGGGAAGGGGACCCCTACGCCTCCAAACTCTATCGGGGCTTCTCCAACAGTTATTACTTCAGTTAGATTTCTTTGCATGGCTCCAGAAGGCTGGAGTGAAAATCTGCTTGCTAATGACAACTCATTTAGTTGAATGACAGCTGTTTGATGCTCACAGGGAATGAAGCGAGCATTGCCTGGTGCATGCTATACCCTCTTTTAACAGCTTTGCTGCCAGAGGATCTTTACTACTATGGCACTAGAATTAAATGGGAGCTTTTAATGAAGGGAAATCTCACACTACCAAACAATAGCCTAAAAAAAGTATGAAAGAGAAGAAAACTCTGAGAAATAATACAGTGTTTTACTCTGGTCTACTAGCTGAATCGATTGCTACACCATTCAAATCTATGGGGTACTGATGCAATAGGGTTTGGGACCACAGATAAATCAACATAAATCCTTGTTTGCATTCATTTAAGAATTCATAGTACTGCTTGTCATAGGAAATAGGGGTCTTTTAGGCTGCCCATCTGTATGCAGACATGCTCTTACATACAATAGCGTTTGTACAATTTAGAATTTAGGTAGCAGTAAGTCTGGATTCTGAACAGCTTTATGTAAAATTTTAAGAAAATTGCCAAAAATGGGTTCTATAATACGATCTTGACTACCATATTCGATTGATTTTCTTTGATGAGATTTTGTAGTCTGCTTTGATATACTGTTTCTTGAACCCATCATAACAGAACTGGAGATGAAGTACAGTGACTACCGACATTGCTGCTGCTCTGCTCAGCTCATCAAAGTGATTTGATCTGCACACAGAACTCCGTTTTGTTTGGCTGCTTGAGAGATAACTATTACAAGACTTTTACAAAACGTTAAAAATTGTTATTCAAATTTTATATTTCAGGGAAGAGTGATTTCTTCAGGAATTTACATTTGGTGAAGAAAATGTTGCTTCTCTTTTAGACCTCAGATTCCTTTTTGTAGCAATGCACAGTTGGCTACATGAGCATAAACAAATGTGAAACCACATACTGAGAGACGCTACATTAAGAAAGTGAAATAAATTCAATGCAATGTCAGGAAATATCATTCTCTGTCACTCTCTGAAGGAAAGGGTAATATGTTTCTTTGTGCCAGACTCCTCTTGGCATTAAAAAGACCTAGAATACATCTTTGTGCTATTCATTATTTTTCTTCCTCTGAGCCCTCATTCATAAACCTGAGACAGTTAGGTATGTTTACTGCCTTACATTGCCTCATTCTTACTTATTCTAGGACACAGAATTTTTTAAAATGCTTAAAACCGGTGATTTGATGTGGTCCCTTACTAACAATTTAACAGTTTCCTTTTTGGGAAACATCAAAGAAATCTTCCTGCTTTCCATGTCCTGCTTGGAAAACTTTACTGTATTAAATCCTTTATCAAGAATGAAGACCTGAGGGGCACCTGACTGACTTGGTCAGAGAAGCATGCAACTCTTGTTCTCAGGGTCATGAGTTTGAGTCCCACGTTGGATGTAAAGATTACTTAAATAAACAAAACTTAAAAAAAAAAAATGAAGACCTCGAAGGAACCAAGTAGGCAGAGTATCATTCACTATGGTATTCCTTAAAGAAAGATAACTCACCCTTGATCTCCTGTCAGAAAGGGATTTGACTCTTTGCTCAAGGTGAAAACTATCCTGTTACCTCTGTTTTATAATGCTTCTTAGAAGACCATGGGGGCTCTAGCACATCCTTCTGTACTCCAATTACATGGGCATATAATGAGGATAAGTATGTAAAGATCACTCTGCTGGCTCCCTGTTGCCACAAGGTTGTCCCGCTTCTTTTTTTCCACACAAATTATGTGTATATATATGGGCTTGAACTGTGTGGGTCCACTTATATCCTGCCTTTTTACAGTTACAGTACTGTAAATGTATTTTCTCTTCCTTAGATTTTCTTAACATTTTCTTTTCTCTAGCTTACTTTATTGTCAGGATACAGTATATAATACATATAAGATACAGAATATGTGTTAATTGACTATGTTATCAGTAAGGCTTCTGGTCAACAGTAGGCTATTAGTAGTTACATTCTGGGGGACTTAAAAGTTATACACGGATTTTCAACTATGCAAGGGTCAGTGCCCCTAATCCCTATGCTGTTCAAGAGTCAACTGTATATGTAAAGTACACAACATGATGTTGGATACACACATACACAGTGAAATGACTATTCCCATCATGCTAATTAATATATCATTTTCTCAAATAGTTACCATTATTTAAAGTGAGGTGTAATTGATGTCACAAAATATATTAGTTTCAGGTGTACAATATAATAGTTTGGTATTTGTATACATTTGCAAAATGATCACTACAGTAAGTCTAGTTAACATCTGTCACCACGTACAATTGCAAAAAATTTTTTTGTTTTCTTGTGATGAGAACTTTTAAGATTTACTCTACAAAATACAATATTAATAAGCACAGTCATGATGCTGTACATTATATGTCCATGACTTCCTTATTTTCTAACTAGAAGTTTGTACCTTTTGACCCACTATATTCATTTGCAGCCCCTGCCCCTGCAACCTCCACTCTGTTTTCTGTATATATGAGCTTGTTTGTTTGTTTTGCTTCTTTCTTTAGATTCCACATATAAGTGAGAGCACATTGTATTTGTCTTTCTCTGACTTATTTCACTTAGTGCAGTGCCCTCAGGGTCCATCCATTTTGTCACAAATGGCAAGATTTCACTCTATTATTGCTGAATAATATTTCTTTGTGTATATATATAAGTATTTGAACCTTTTATCTATGAAAGAACTGCTGGATCATATGATAGTTCTATTTTTAATTTTTTGAGAAACTTCTATACTGTTTTCCATACTGGCTGCATCAATTTACATTCCCAACAATATAAGGGTTCACTTTTCCCTTCATATTCCCTAAACTTTTTATTTCTTACTTTTGATAATAGCCATTCTATCAGGTGTGAGGTGATATTTCATTGGGGTTTTAATTTTTTTTAATGTTTATTCATTTTTGGCAGAGAGAGACAGAGCATGAGTGGGGGAGGGGCAGAGAGAGAGGGAGACACAGAATCAGAAGCAGGCTCCAGGCTCTTTGCTGTCAGCACAGAGCCCGACTCAGGGCTCGAACTCACAAACTGTGAGATCATGACCTGAGCCGAAGTTGGACGCTCAACTGACTGAGCCACCCAGGCACCCCCCATTGGGGTTGTAATTTATATTTACTGGATGATTAGTGATGCTGAACAACATTTCGTATACCATTGGCCATCTATATGTCTTCTTTAGGAAAAATAATTTACTCAGATCTTGTGTCCATTTTTAAATCAGATAGGTTATTTTTTTAATTTTTACTTTTTTAAGGTTTTATTTTTGAGAGAGACAGATTGTGAGTGGGGGAGGGGCAGAGAGTGAAGGAGACACAGAATCCAAAGCAGGCTCCAGGCTCTGAGCTGTCAGTACAGACCCTGATGCAGAGTTTGAACCCGCAAACCGCGAGATCATGACTGGAGCTGAAGTCACACACTTAAGTGAATGAGCCACCTAGGCACCCAGAGATTGGTTATTTTTGTTTTTGTTTTATTTTTACTAAGCTGTATGAATTTTTAAATATATTTTGGATATAACCTCTTATCAGATATGTGATTTGTAAATATTTTCTTCCATTTGATAGGTTGCCTTTTCATTTTGTTGATGGTTTACTTTGCTGTGCAGAAGATTTTTAGTTTGATTTAGTCCCAATTATTTACTTTTGCTTTTGTTTTTTTGCTTTTGGTGTCAGATCCAAAAATCATCACCAAGACTGATGTCAAGAAGCTTATTGCCTGTATTTTCTTCTAGGAGTTTTATGGCTTCAGGTTTTCCTTTCAAGTTTTTAATCCATTTTAAGTTAATTTTTGTGTATGGTGTAGATAGCAGTTCAGTTTCATTCTTTTGCATGTGACTGTCCAGTTTTCCCAACACTATATATTGAAGAGACTGTCCTTTTCCCCATTGTATGTTCTTGCTTCCTTTCTTATAAATTAGTTTTCTGTATATGCATGGGCTTATATCTGGGCTGTCTATTCTGGTCCATCGATCTGTATGTCTGTTTTTGTCCCAATATCATACTGTTTTGATTAATATAGCTTTGTAATATAGTTTGAACCCAGTGAGTTACAGTTACCATTTTTGTGTGTGTGGTGAGAGCACCTGAAATCTACTCTTCTGGCATATTCCCTGTATTCCTTCATTAAAGAGTCATCTTATTTATTTTTCTAGTTAAATGCATACTCAATGTTTAGATTTTAATTTGTGTTACTTTTTCAGAAAAGCCTTCACTCGTCTCCAATTCAGGTTTTTTGAGTCTTATACTTTTATGGAATCATGATATTTTCTTTCCTATGTAACACTTCAGCTTTTATCAATTTTATTTGTGTTATATGACTGTAAACTCAATGAGACTAGGAATTGTGTCTGTTTTCACTGTTATCTCAGGCACATATCATGTTTCCTGGTACTTAAAATAGTACATAGTAAAATGTACATAGAAAATATTGTTGAATAAATATATACCTGAATCCACAAAAGATTTGAACTAAAAATTTCTACCAATTATCAGTAATTTCAAATGTATTCACAGAAAATAAAATGACCTTACCTTTAATATCTTATAACTAGAAGCAGTAATTTTGCCTTCAAAAAAAGACTCTTTGATGCTTTATATTTAAAAGGAAGATGTAAGGAAGAAAGTTTCTCAAAACCATTATAATATAGCCATCTCAGTTGCTTTTTTTTTTAAACATTTTTCAAAAAAGGCTTAGAATTGCATGGGTAGACTTTTTCTACTGATCACATAAGTGCTTAACCAGCTCTTCAATTTACATTGGATAGGCAAATATCAGCATAACGGGAGAAGTTTGCATAATGGAAAGTGCTCTGATACCCAACCAGCTGTGCCAAGATTCAATTTTACTTATTTACTGTGAGCACACACATCAAATGCATGCAGTAGACAGCAAGGGGTTGCCTGGTGAGGAATGTGAGGCTATGTTTTGGGGCACATGAAGTGACTTAGCTCTCAAGAAGCTGTTTACTAGGATGAGTGATAAAAGTGACTCCCATCATTATCCTGGAATCTTTTTTTTTTTTTTTAACGTTCATCTATTTTTGAGAAATAGAGGGAGAGAGAGGGACAGGCAGAGACAGAGGGAAACAGAGAATCCCAAGTAGGCTCTGCACTGACTGAGCAAAACCTGATGAGGGGCTTGAACTCACAAATTGTGAGATCATGACATGAGTTGATAACAAGAGTTGGATGCTTGACTGAGACTGAGCCACCCAGGAACCCCCTAGCCTAGAATCTTTTTAAAGGAAGGTGTCTTGTGCTTCTTCCCTACATACATCATGTTCTGACACACACCTTATTCTCCAGCCACACTAAACTTTTTATTTCACCCCAAACACAGGCCCGGTCACACTTTATGCCTTTGTACATACCTGTCCCATATCCTACTTTTTATTTCCTTCTAGTTGAAACAAGATATAAATTTGGTCTTTGAAGAGTCAATTTAGGGGCACCTGGGTGGCTCAGTCAGTTAAGTATTTGACTCTTGATTTGGACTCAAGTCATGATCTCATGGTTTGTCAGTTCAAGCCACACATTAGGCTCTGCGCTGACAGCAAGGAACCTGCTTAGAATTCTCCCTCCCTCCCTCCCTCCCTCCCTCCCTCCCTCCCTCCCTCCCTCCCTCCCTCCTTCCTTGTTCCTCCCCTGCTTGTACCCACACTCCCTATTTCAAAATAAATAAATCATGTTGGATAATTCTCCTGACTTAAAAAAAAAAAATAGTCCTTTCCCAAGCTCCCTTATGTGTCTTCGTGTCTGTTTTCTATGCCCTTACCCCTCTGAAGCTAACCATTTGGTTCATGGTCTTTCTCCTGACCCCATCTATCTCTCTCTCTCTCAAGGACATTATGCTCATACTTACCTTCCTCTCTTTATAATCATCAGTCTTTCTTTGTTGTTTCCTGTCCTCAATGCTTATATATTAAAAATCCAACTCCCCCATCTATATAAAAATAAAGACTACCTGGGATATGCTTTGTAGTCATTGATTGACCTTATATTATTCTCTTGGAAGGCCCCAATCCAGTGTCTGACCACCTGGCCCCTCTGCTTCTGCATCTACCATTAAATTAGACCCAGTTTTTTCAATGGCACTAAGATGCCCTTCTTGATCAGATTTCAAAGCTTCCTAGACCTCTTGTTACTTTATACCTCAGTGATAGACGTTCTATTGGTAACTTCAGTCTCTTCTCAGACTCCACTTTGCCCTTTCTCCCACTCTCTTATGTGTCTTTTGCCTTCAGTCACCAGCTCCTCTTTCTCCTATAGTCTCTCAACCATGGGAAGTCCCCAAACTTTTTTTTCTAGTTCTTCTTAAACTTTGTTTATTTTTTGGAGGCTACTATCCTCTTTTTCTGTTTTAAATCTTCACCTGTAAGTTAATTTTTCCTATATCCTAGTCTTTTACCCAGTCTCTCCTTTGTGGTGCAGCCCTTCAGTTAAAACATCCTACAGGAAAACTTCTTTGGAAGTTTCCTCCAAACTGAAAACTTAAAAACAAACAAACAAACAAAAAAAAAACTGAAAACTTTAGAATGACTATAAGAAAACTTGTTATTTTTGTCCTTAAGAAGTCTCCATTTGTCATCATCTGCATTTCAGATCATGTCACCAGTACTTCTAATGACAAAGCCCAATGTTCTCCCCGTTTTATTGTCCTCCTGTCATTACCCTATGCGAGGACTTCACACTCATCTGTGAACTTAACGGCTTCCTAGTTTTATTTTCTATATCTCATATCTTCCATTCTCCCCAGACTGTATCTTACTTTTCTCTAACTCTTTTTTGCACTAACTGTATTACACAATTGGGTCCTCCTATTATAAGTAGGTGGTTGTCTGAAAGACTATATTCAGAACTCCATTTATGAAATCATAAGTCTTAGTAATCTGCTTCCTCCAATTCAAAAGATTTTTATTGCCTTAAAAAAAACAACTTACTATTTATAAGAAACTTAATAATGTTTGTAACATGTTCTCCAAAATGAGCTCAAACACAGCAAGCATGTGGGCCATTAGGAAAATGAGTAGGGAGATGACAGCAATTAGGCACAAAGGCATAGGAATCTGTTGGTGATGGGCACAGTTGCCCTGGCACTCAGATCTCTGCTGTCTGTGGAAGTTTATAGGCAGAAAGTCTGAGAAAGAAGCATTGGTACTGCAAGAGTTAGTATACTGCTTACTATTATTTGATGAATTGTATTCTCCCTAATATCTCCATATGAAGAGAAATCATGTTTCCCAGTTTGTCTAGCATATCTAGTTTCATAGAGAAAAACCAAAACATCTATAACTCTATTGACTAAGTTGTATTATAAGTAACGTGAACAAAAGTTAGAAATTAAAGATTCCATCATTAAATAATTGGAAACACATACATGTTAGTTTTGTTTATCTTTAAATGTGAAGCCTTTTAGGAGAATTCAAACTGCATACTGGTGTGTGTGTATGTATGTGTGTGTATATTTAATGAACATAGTCTCCTTCAATTTAAATGTTTCTAGATCTAAAATGTCTTTTATAGGTAACTTAAAAATTAATAATTATATTATACCATCAAAAAGTTTGATAAGTCCTGAAAAGAAAAAAATTAACATGATGTCACTAATCATACCCATCTGTTAACAATTTTCTGTATTTCCTTCTAGTCTTTTTTTTTTCACATTTATGTGCTCTGCACTTCTGTAATCATAGTGTGCATGCTATTTTTTCCCTATGAAAATTTAAAAACAGCATTGTATTGTGAATATTCTCCCTGCATACGCTATATGGCTTCTATGTTTCTGTGATGTTTTTAGAAACAGGATCTCACTAGTAAGCAGGATGAAGTCTAAGGACTTGGAGCCACGTGCTTTCCTCTTTCATTGGTAACGTGCCAGCAGCCCTTCCACTCTTCTCAGCTTCTAGCTCACTGTGCCACACACTATTACATGATACTTAAAAAAAATAGTTAATTTACAGGAAATAATTAAGACTCATTGCCTCGAGATTAAAAAAAAATCAGAATTGGCTCTACATGAAAGATTCTCTCCAGTGTAATGCTGACTGAGAAAACAGAGTAATGTTTCTATCTGTGAAATAAATTATCAGACAGTCTAAACACATTCATGCTGAGAAGGAAACATCCAGCCATTTCAACGTTTTAGAGATACAAAAAATTTGATCTCGTCCTCTCTGACATCTCTGTCATATTTGGCCACCATCTTAGCTGTCAGCCCCTGCCCTGTTACTTACATGACTTGTTTGATCTGTGTTGGTCAGTTATTGCATCAGAAGCCCTAACTCTCTGTTAGTTCAAATCAGTTTAAATAAGACAAAATAGGTCTGGGTTAACTACAGACTTGGCTCTCTTTATTTTGCATAATACCTGTTACTTTCCCCTTATATTTAAATCAGTTCTTTCCTTTGCCCTAATTATTTGCTTCCTTCCTCAGTGCCCTGTATCATCTGTATGTTACAAATTATATTTTGGTTCTTATCTGGGGATTATTTTAGAGAAACAGCTTTGTTTTTATTACTCATTATTATTTCCCATTTTATTTTAAAGAATTTCATTATTTTAGTGACTACATTTATATTTCTGGCTGAATCTGAAGATATATCAACCTCCATCCCACCCATTCATCCATCCCATGCATCCATCCCTGCATTCTTTCATTTATTTATTCATTCATTGAGGGTCCTCTTTTGCAGTAGGCAAAACCTAGTTGGACTACTTTTATGAGTTGAATCACTTAGTTCAATTAAAGAAAGAGCTAATTTAGTTAAGTAACCATTTGTGACCTATCAATTTTTCCAAAGCATCCATGCATGAAATCAGAATCTGTTTCCTAGAAATGGAGTTTTTATATAGCATCTCCTGTCAGAAATAGCAAATACATTTTTCCAACAATTACTTAAGATTTTCTTTTTCATATCTTTATTTTAAAAGCTCGCAAGTTTTGTTTCCTAAATCTATATATTGGGTCCTCTAGAACTGATACATGAATTCAGCAAAGTTGCAGGATACAAAATCAATGTACAGAAATCAGTTGCATTCTTATACACTAATAATGAAGCAAGAGAAAGACAAATAAAGAAACCGTTCCCATTCACAATTGCACCAAGAAGCATAAAATACCTAGGAATAAACCTAACCAAAGATGTGAAAGATCTGTATGCTGAAAACAATAGAAAGCTTGTGAAAGAAATTGAAGAAGATGTAAAGAAATCGAAAAACATTCCATGCTCATGGATTGGAAGAGTAAATATTGTTAAAATGTCAATACTACCCAAAGCTATCTACACATTCAATGCAATCCCAATCAAAATTGCACCAGCACTCTTTTCTAAGCTAGAACAAGCAATCCTAAAATTTGTATGGAACCACAAAAGGCCCCGAATAGCCAAAGTAATTTTGAAGAAGAAGACCAAAGCGGGAGGCATCACAATCCCAGACTTTAGCCTCTACTACAAAGCTGTCATCATCAAGACAGCATGGTATTGTCACAAAAAGAGACACATAGACCGATGGAATAGAATAGAGACTCCAGAATTGGACCCACAAAAGTATGGCCAACTAATCTTTGACAAAGCAGGAAAGAATATCCAATGGAAAAAAGACAGTCTCTTTAACAAATGGTGCTGGGAGAACTGGACAGCAACATGCAGAAGAATGAAACTAGACCACTTTCTTATACCACTCACAAAAATAAACTCAATATGGATAAAGGACTTGAATGTGAGACAGGAAACCATCAAAACCCTAGAGGAGAAAGCAGGAAAAAACCTCTCTGACCTCAGCTGCAGCAATTTCTTACTTGACACATCTCCAAAGGCAAGGGAATTAAAAGCAAAAATGAACTACTGGGACCTCGTGAAGATAAAAAGCTTCTGTACTGCAAAGGAAACAATCAACAAAACTAAAAGGCAACCGACAGAATGGGAAAAAGATATTTGCAAATGACATATCAGACAAAGGGCTAGTATCTAAAATCTATAAAGAACTCACCAAACTCCACACTAGAAAAACAAATAATCCAGTGAAGAAATGGGCAAAAAACATGCATAGACACTTCTCTAAAGAAGACATCCAGATGGCCAACAGGCACATGAGAAGATGATCAACGTTACTCCTCATCATGGAAATACAAATCAAAACCACACTCAGATATCACCTCATGCCAGTCAGAGGGGCTAAAATGAACAAATCAGGAGACTATAGATGTTGGTGAGGATGTGGAGAAATGGGAACCCTCTTGCACTGTTGGTAGGAATGCAAACTGGTGCAGCCGCTCTGGAAAACAGTGTGGAGGTTCCTCAAAAGATTAAAAATAGACCTACCCTATGACCCAGGAATAGCACTGCTAGGAATTTACCCAAGGGATACAGGAGTGCTGATGCATACGGGCACTTGTATCCGAACATTCATAGCAGCACTTTCAACAATAGCCAAAGTAAAGAGCCTAAATGTCCATCAATTGATGAATGGATAAAGAAATTGTGGTTAGAATACTACTTGGCAGTGAGAAATAATGAAATATGGCCTTTTGTAGCAACGTGGATGGAACTGGAGAGTATTATGCTAAGTGAAGTAAGTCATACAGAGAAAGACAGATATCATATGTTTTCACTCTTATGTGGATCCTGAGAAATTTAACAGAAGACCATGGGGGAGGGGAAGAAAAAAAAAAGAGAGGGAGGGAGCCAAACCATAAGAGACTCTTAAAAACTGAGAATAAACTGAGGGTTGATGGGGGGTGGGAGGGAGGGGAGGGCAGGTGATGGGCATTGAGGAGGGCACCTGTTGGGATGAGCACTGGGTGTTGTATGGAAACCAATTTGACAGTAAATTTCATATTAAAAAATTAAAAAAATAAACATAAAAAAACCTATATATTGGGGTTATACACTGACATTGTTTCTGTTTATAAGACAGTGTTTCTTTCTTCACATGCTAGTTGTCATTATGGTTTATTGTCCTTACTAACACTGATAATTGGTCTATGAATGTACTTTGAAGAATGACTTTTGCTTATACTAATGTACTAAAACTTATTTTCTTTTTCTTCTGGAGTTTTCATTAATGTTTTTTCCTGTTCTGCATATTGAAGAAAACAATTATTTCATTTTCTCACATTCTTCAGTTCTTTCTGTAAAATATCTTTGATGTTTTATTCAAGATTATTCTCTAGATAGTCCTCATAATACAAGCAATAATAAATAGTTATTTTGGTATAATAATATTAATAAAATAATTACCTAGCTCTTTGCTGCTGGTTTATTAAATTTTAAATTAGACAATACTGAATTGAAGCCAAGTAAATATTCTAAGTGATATTACAAATTTCCCTTTTCTGGATCACTCTTTGTGGCAGGTTTCCTGATGATTGTTTTCATGCTTCAGGCAAAAGTGTGTTTCTTTACAAGGTATTTTGAATCTAATACCAACCATCCTATGCCACTGGTACTGGAGACATTTCTTCTTGGCCTAGTAAATATTCATTGAAGGTTTTACCATTAATAGTCTTTTCTTATATTAACCATTCAAATTCTTTCAAAGTGATTCATGAACATTTAATCAACTGAGAGTAAAACCCTATATTTTTAGAATCTCATTACGCATCTTCAGAGCAATGAGTAATTCCTGCTAAAGGAATATTTATTGGGAAGAAAAGCAGCATCAGTCCAAATTTCATCATGTTTATGTATTATGATATCTGAGGCATTCCATTTCTCAGGAGAACCCTTCTCTACTCTACACTCTCAAAATGCATTTATGGTAGAACTATATACGCTTAACAATTGTACAAACTCTCTTTGTATGACTCACATCAATTGTGGTCTTTTATGAATTGAGTTTTACTTTTGTGTGTATAACAAATGAGTTTAATACAGCTTGATATGCAGCATTGACCAGAAAACTTTTAGATCATAAGTCAGTACTAACTTATGATCATAAGTTATGATCATTGACCAGAAAACTTTTAGATCATAAGTCATCATCAGTATTAACAGATTTTTTTCTATTACATCATTACGTTTCCACAGTTGATGAAAACACCTTTCCCCACACTCTCACCGATATAGAGCTTCCTATCTGTTTCTGCTGTAGCAGCCTGCTGCTACATCAGGATTGGTCTATGTTCTCTCTCTTTCTGTATCTCTATTATGAAGTAATATTTAAATACCTTCTTGTCTTAAAAAAATTCAAACAGTATACATGCATGTAAGTAAAATGTAAATATTTTTCTTTATTTTTTCTCCAGGTAACTACTCCCAATAGTTTAGTTAGCACATCCTTTATAAGGCAATTTTTAAACACATTTAATTGATATGTATGTGTGTGAGTTTTTGCATGTACATATTAAGGTATAGGCATTGTCCTATCTTTATTTTTTCTTAAGAATATTGTAAGAATATAAATCTATTTTTAATAGTTGCCTGTTTGCTTTTTTGTTCTTTTAGGTTTCTTTTTTTTTTTTTTTTTTTTTTTAGTGAAAGAGAGATGGCAAAAGTGAGCAAGGGGGAGAGAGAGAGAGAGAGAAGCAGAGCTCACATGAAGTGGGGCTCGTGTTCACCTTAAGCAGGGCTCAAGTGCACCCAATGTGGAACTTGAACTCACAAACCATGAGATCATGACCTGAGCTGAAGTCACATGCTTAGCTGACTGAGCCATCCAGCCACCCCTATTTTTTCTTGATTATATGTAAAAGAATACCCATAATTAAGAATGCTGAGTAGAAAAATATGTCTAATTTAATTTATTAACACTTGCTTATTAATAGAATTGATCACTTTCCCCATGTCCTTAATTATTTTTAGCTTGTTTTATCTATCAGTTTCAAAAAAAGGAAGAAAAAAATTTCCCACATTGTGGATTTGTCAATTTCTCCATAGTATTAATTTTGCTTCATGCATTTCCGGACTAAATGTTCAGTGATGCACAGTTATGATTATTATAACTTCTTGGTGGACTTCTCTTTTATCATGATTTTATTTTCCTCTTTATTTCTACTAATTTCTTTAAATTCTGTCTTGTCTAATATTAGTATTGATATACCAGCCTTTTGTGGGTTTTTTTTTGTTTTTAGTTATTTGTTTGGAGTACGCTTCTTTCTTCTTTATGAATCTCATGTGTATAGAATTGGATTAATAATAATTTATAGTTCTTAATGCACTGTCATTGACATCCTTTATCTTCATTTACATAATTTAATTTTTAACAATATTCACTAATGCATGTATATACAGGTGTTACTATCTTTAAAATCTCAAATATAATATACATTTTTAGGGTTAGATTCATCATTCATTATCCAGTTGCCTTTTTGATACTTTTGAACATTTTTGACTGATTTCTTGTCACATTTGATCAGTTCATCGCTGATTTTAATCTAATAGCATGACCGATGATGAGCTCACTTTGGGAGTACAAGTGCCAGCTGTGTCATTTTAGGTTTGCTTGTGTTTTCTGTATTATTTTTAGCCTCTTGTTTCTTGGCAGAAATATTTAAAAGTCATTTGACCCTTTTTGTGGGGATTAGCCTCGTTAAAACGCATAATATAATTGGCAAATCCACTTGATATCATAAATCAAAATATAAACGAATAAGGGAGTAAGGTCACCACAGTAAACCCCTTTGGGTTGAGGAACTCTTTTTCCTCCCTTAGGATATAACGTATAATGTATGATACATAATCATTTGACATGCCAAAATGAGGGTACTGGTGTTCAATAGTATATTAAATATTTAGTAAAGCTTTATTTCTTGTTTTAAATACAAATTGCATTTCAGAGAACATATGCCATTTTCCTCATCGCAATAAATCAGATAGTGGAGTGATTCTCAAAGTGTAGTAAATGAACACCTGGGGATCCAGAGACCCTTTTTAGAGGTCCACATGTTCAAAATTATTTTTCTAATAATAAGAAATTATTTACCATTTTTTAAACTATGTCTGCCTTTGCACAGGTGATGCATATGCCATAGTAGACAAACCAGTGGAGTCTTAGCATGAACCAAAGTAGTGGCAATAAACTGTTCTGGTAGACACTGTATTGTTCATTGAAATGCAGGTACAGGAAAGGGGGAAAAGTTTCACTTACAAATGTCTTGGATAGAGCAGTAACAATTTTTTTTTAATTTTATTTGTTTTGAAAGTGAGAGGACACGTGTGCATGTAAGTGAGAGAGGGGCAGAGAGAGAATTCCAAGCAGGCCCCATGCTGTCATCAGGGAGCCTGATGTGGGACTTGATCTCACAACCCTGAGATCATGATCTGAGCTGAAATCAAGAGTCAGATGCTTAACCGCCTGAGTCACCCAGGTGCCACAAGAATTTTAATTTTGTTTAGTCTCAATTCTTGAGTACGCATTTTTTTTAACATTGTATGTGACAAAGTATGCATAAAGCATTTCTGCTACATAGCAAAGGGCAGTGGATGACTCATTGCACAATGTTGAGAACATTTTTTTTAATGAAATACTATTTTTCGCTTGAAAGAAATTATGGTTATCCAGACTTGAGTATTTGGCAGACATTTTCTTGAGAGAGAATGAAGTGAGCCTGCCACTTGAAGGAAAACAACTGACAGTATTTTTGGCCAATGATAAAATTTGAGCTTTCAAGTTACAAATCAGAATTTTGAAAACATGTATCTGCCACCACAAACTTGATAACTTTTGAATATAGACCCCAGTGCAAAATGAAAATGTGGGGTCCTTGTTGAAAGAGCAAAAAAAAAAGTGCCATTAAGTTTACTAACATAGAAAGCTTTTTTCCTTCTTCCATAGTTTCTCTTATTTTTTGCTCATCATGATATTTTTTATTTGCTACTTAATGTTGTTCTAAGTAAAGGAAGTGAAATTTTAAGTTATTAACATGAATTTTACCCTTTATATTGTGCAATGGCAGGTTTATATACAAATCTGAGAACATTTGATTCATATGCAAAATCACAAAAATTGCACAATTTGTTTTTCATGGTTGATATGGGCATATTTTTGTCATTACAGAAGAGTAGAAATGATGTAAAACTCTGAGGCATTTGTATGTTCTGTGAACACAATCTTCAGCTTATTTGTGACCAACAAAGGACTGAAAAGAAAAGGGACTATGGGATGCTTGATCTTTCATTTTCTTACTGTCATCATTTTCAGGGAAAATGGTTGGCTATCACAAGAAAGGAACACCAATGACAAAGGATATGATAGAGCTCCTAGGTGCTTCATCTTTCTTAGAAAGCACTATCTTCTTTCTGCATTCAAAGCAAATTCTGATTTGATTGTAGAGTGTGGTTTCTCAGGGCCGTTAGCACCCCAACTTCATCATAGGCTTATAAGCTTACTTTGCACTTTGAATCTTGCTGAATTCCCATGCTGTGGGCACCCCAGAGCCTTGTGAATTTTGAGCATTGTATACAATGTATGTATATGAGGCACCAAGGAATGGCTGACATATTATATATTGCATGTATCCCTTTTGCTTTTGTTATCTAATTGGGCTTCACTTATAAAACACAAGTTCAAAGATAAAATTATTAAAAATTTCAAGATGGCAATAGCAGGACACTATTAAACCAAACCCAGGAAGTTTCTGAGTGTGGGGCCCTCTACCACTGTGCAGCCTACACTCGCACAAGGCTGATTCTGCCTAAAGACGTTTATGAGATTAGTGATGATACTAATGTGAATTGTTTATATTGTATAATGCAATGTGTCAGCATTTGGGAGATTTGCATAAAGCTGTGAACTGATATTTTCCAAATGACCAATGCGTAATTATGAATGGGTAAAATATCCACTCCAAGTGCAAAATAGGCCAATGTATTTTAATGTCAATGGAAAACAAAGAATTCATTGCTATGGTTTCAGATTCTACATAGCAACTAATTTTTAATAAACTATCACTCATTGATTTGGGTGCAGGACCAAAGAAAAATATTCACAGTTACCTGAAAAAACTGTGATAATTTTTTTTTCCTTTTTTCAACTACATACCTGTGTGCAGCTAGACTTTCTTCATACTTAAAACAAAAACATATCACAGTACATTGATTGCAGAAGCAGATAAGAGAATCCAGATATTTTTCTATTATGCCAGACTTCATTAAAAAAACTTGCAAAATTACGGAATAATTTCACTGTTTGTATTGATTTTTTTGGCAAAATATTTATATTTTTAAATTATCCTATGTTGGCTAACATGAACTAGGCTTGGACTGTTATTTTCAAATTAATTTATAATTAAAAATTTAATAATTTCTATTGTGACTTGGACTAGAAAATACCCAGTAGAAAAAATTTGTATAAGATAATGCTCTCTGGGACTTTCAATTTTTAAGAGTGTCAAGGGGTTCTGAAACCAAAAAGAGAGAGCCTCTTACCTAATAGATCAACGAATGTGACATGACTTCTCAAAACAAAAGTGAAACTCATTTTATAAAAATCAGACAGTTGGCACTTTTTTTTAGAGACCTATTTTTTAAAGTTTATTTATTTTAAGAGGGACAGAGACAGCATGAGCAGGGAAGGGGCAGAGAGAGAGGGAGACCGAGAATCCCAAGCAGGCTCTACACTGTCAAGAAGCTGTGAGATCATGATCTGAGCCAAAACCAAGAGTCAGACACTTAACCGACTGAACCACCCACGTGCCCCAGACAGTTGGTACTTTTAAAAAGTAGTAAATATACTACCTCTTAAAACAAAATTCTTAATAATAGGGTGTTGTAATACAGTTTTAAGACCTTGGATTTAGGTAGGAAAAATAGTATCACAAAGCATAAATATAAAACTAATGCTTTTATTGACTGTGACAAAATATTTTGTTAAAATCCTCAAGATACATGCTAGTTTTTGTTCATCTCTTCTTCGAAATTTGCATGTTTTTATTTCCTAATCATAAAATAACACATGTTGACTAAAAGAATTTCAAATGTACAGATGTAGAATATTGTAAATCCTCTGAACGCTCACACTTTTTAAAAAATTTACATCCAAATTAGTTAACATATAATGATATGCTGATTTCAGAAGTAAATTCCAGTGATTTATCTCCTATGTATAACACCCAGTGCCCATCCCCAAAACTGTCCTCCCTAATGCCCCTTACCCATTTGCCCCATCCCCCCTCCCACAACCCCTCCAGTAATCCTCAGTTTGTTCTCCATATTTAAGAGTCTCTCATGTTTTGTCCCCCTCCCTGTTTTTATATTATTTTTGCTTCCCTTCACTTATGTTCATCTGTTTTGTATCTTAAATTCCTCATATGAGTGAAGTCATATCATATTTGTCTTTCTCTGGCTAATTTCGCTTAGTCTAATACCCTCTAGTTCCATCCACGTAGTTGCAAATGGCAAGATTTCATTCTTTTTGATTGCCGAGTAATACTCCATTGTATATATATACCACATCTTCTTTATCCACTCATCCATCGATGGACATTTGGGCTCTTTCCATACTTTGGCTATTGTTGATAGTGTTGCTATAAACATTGGGGTGCATGTGCTCCTTTGAAACAGCACACCTGTATCCGTTGGATAAATAACTAGTAGTGCAATTGCTACTCGGGTGGTAGGGTAGTTATATTTTTAATTTCTTGAGTAACCTCCATACTGTTTTTCAGAGTGGCTGTACCAGTTTGCATTCCTACCAGCAGTGCAAAAGAGATCTTTCTCTGCATCCTCACCAACATTTGTTATTGCCTGAGTTATTAATTTTAGCCATTCTGACTGGCATGGGGTGGTATCTCATTGTGGTTTTCATTTGTTTTTCCCTGATGATGAGTCATGTTGAGCATTTTTTCATGTGCCTATTAGCCATCTGGATGTCTTCTTTGAAAAAGTGTCTATTCATGTCTTTTGCCTATTTCCTCACTGGATTATTTGTTTTTCAGGTGTTGACTTTGGTAAGTTCTTTATAGATTTGGATACTAACCCATTCCGTCAGTTGCCTTTTAGTTTTGCTGATTGTTTCCTCTGCTGTGCAGAAGCTTTTTATTTTGATGAGGCCCCAGTAGTTCATTTCTGCTTTTGTTTCCTTTGCCTCTGGAGACATGTTGAGTAAGAAGTTGCTGCAGCCGAGGTCAAAGAGATTTTTGCCTGCTTTCTCCTCTACGATTTTGATGACTTCCTGTCTTACATTTAGGTCTTTCATCCATTTGAGTTTATTTTTGTGTATGATATCAGAAAGTGGTCCAGGTTCATTTTTCTTCATGTCACTGTCCAGTTTTCCCAGCACCATTTGCTGAAGAGACGGTCTTTATTCCGTTGGATATTCTTTTCTGCTTTGTCAAAGATTAGTTGGCCGTATGTTTGCTGGTCCATTTCTGGGTTCTCTATTCTGTTCCATTGATCTGAGCGTCTGTTTCTGTGTCAGTACCATACCGTCTTGATGATTACAGCTTTGTAATACAGCCTGAAGTCTGGGACTGTGTTGCCTCCAGGTTTGGTTTTCTTTTTCAGGATTGCTTTGGCTATCTGGGGTCTTTTCTGGTTCCATATGAATTTTAGGATTGTTTTGAACTCTCACACTTTAAAGGCATTATCACTTTGTTGCATTTCCTCTGGTGTCTTTTTATCCCCTATTACAAATAGCATTATAATATTATAATTGTTATATGTCAAAATCTGGTATTGATATTCTTTTTCAAGATAATAATGTCTTAAGTTACGTTTTATGAAGACTTCTTTCTATTTTATTATATGAGTTCTGCCTTTAAATATTATATTTTTTAAAGACATATATGAAATTTGGATCGTTTCTACTTTGTAAACAAATATTTACCTGAAATGACTGATTTGCAATAGACTCTTATTTTTCATCTGATAGGATTTATGGTTATTAAGCACATTCATAAATGGACTTTTCCAATGTGCAATTGGTCATGACCAATACATAATAACTTGTTAATAAATTTGACATTATGATTTGTGAAAAATTCAAGTTCAGTTATGGTTAAAAATGAGCATTATGGAGTCTCTGGTCTAACAAATGCTAGAATCATATAGAGGAACTACCATGTACATAAATAACTGTAATACTAGTAGTGTGTCACAAGCCTATTAAAAAGGAAAGTGCCTTGTACTTTGTGACCTACATGAATTAATATTTGATTAATAAAATTAATGCCTATAACAAAAGTGTTTGGTAAAGTATTTTCCATTTTACCAGACTTTTCCAGGTTAAAAAGGTTTTTCTTGAGCACTTATGCCATAGTTTACCCATGCTAGTATTAATAATTAAATGAAATATACTGAATACAGTTCAGTTCTTGCCTGAATCAGAGTTACGGCAGGTCCATTGACCTATTTAATTGTAAAAAAGAAGAATGTCAATAATTTGCTCACAAATGTCTTCTATACTCAATTTGGGTACCATTCTGCTATCTCTGCTATTGCTTAGTCTATTTCAATTAATGCTAGAGCAGATGAAGACATCTACTCAAGAAGCAATATATAAACTTATCATAAATCAAATTATTCAAATTAAAATATAATGCTATTCTTATATTAGGTTATTTTTTAAAGTATTCTTCCAGTGTTATAAACATTAGAGCAATATCAGTCAATCATATAGTGCAAATTTATATCATCCTTTTTGAGAGCATTACGTCAGTACATATAAAGAGACAAAAAAATGCATTCTTAACTCAGGAGTCTAATTAGTGGAAATGTACTATAAAAATGTTTAAACAAAACTAGAGAAGCTATTAAAATTATTTATCTCTGTATTAAATTTCCAATATGAATGGAATATGGGATAAATCATTGTCTAACAAAGTGATTAAATATGCGGCCATAAAAATAGCAAAAAGCATTTGCAAAACAAGGTAACATGTTCAATAAGTCAAAACGATAATAAAAATTAGCAGATACTTGGATTAGGCCTGCATAAAATTATGAATTTTAGGTAAATATTATTGGGGAATACACACACACATGCACACACACACAAATAGAAATGTTATGCCAAAGTAATAGCATTATATTTGATTTATTTCCATTTTGCTGAACATTGTTTAATATCACTTTTTCTTGGTAAAAAACGAATGAATAAACAAAGAGCTCAAGAGGCTTTCTGAGGCATTTATAGTATAACACATTGCACTTGGAATTGAGATTCAGGCTGGAAGCCTCGCCATCTTATATATACATACATACATACATGCATATATCTATATATACACACAACACATATATATATACATATACATATACACATATATATGCTTGTATATCTCATATATATATGCTTGTATATCATACATACACACACACACACACACACACACACACACACACATGCTTGTAGATAAGTAACCTAATTTTATGAACCTTAATTTCACCATCAGTTAAATATAAATTCCACTATCCCTTCAGAGTTATAAATTAGTTAAGACTATATATGTGAAAGAGCCCTTTAAAATCCCTGAAACATAGTTGATATTAAGTATATTTTAGTAGAATCTGAAATAAGGGAGATTTTTTTCTCCTTCTAGTATTTTAAGAATGTTAATAAACTTTGTTGAAAGGCTTAACATACCGGCCTGTAGAAGGTTATATACCTTGGGAATTTTACTTGATAAGTGAGTGTACTTATTACTTTCAACACGTTGATTGTGTGTGCTTGAATGATTTTAAGAAGGAAATCCAATTTTTAGCTCCAAAGACCATTTATTGTCCCACTCACAATAATAAAAAGGGAGTCAAATGCAGGTGTGTACATAGTACAGGCAAAATGCTATGCTCTATCGAAAAAGCAAGGAATCTGCAATGATCTTCTATAAGGAGACTTTCTAATTTAAATTCTTTCACTGTTCTGTATTGTACAAATAGTTGCAAAGGATTGTAAATTCTTTAGTGGTATTTGACTGCAGGATTCTATGGAAATATTTACAGAGTACCTAGTGGTATAGTGGAAATAGCAGAAGAGTGAAATCTGGGAGAACTGGGTTCTTACAAATTCAGCTTTATCTCTTCCCTCTTCATCTGTCAAATCAGGGGTTGAATTAGAAATTATTTAAGGTTCTTTTTCATTTTTCAAATTCTGTGATCTTATGATTCTTTGTTTCTTTCTTTGTTTCTTTGTTTCTTTCTTTCTTTCTTTCTTTCTTTCTTTCTTTCTTTCTTTCATCTATCTATCTATCTATCTATCTATCTATCTATCTACCGACTGACCGACCAACCAATCATCTACCTGTGTATCTACCTATGTACCTACAGATCTGCTTATCTAGCTAATGGGCATTATACTGTTCTTGACATAGAGTACACCTTTAATTATATATGATTATTACATGATTTATCAGCCAACTACATGTCCACAAATGTCTGAAGTAAACCCTGCTAAAAAGACTGCATAATTCCCTAAATATGGCTGTCTTGTAGGCTAACTTCTTTCACATATTTAAGAATGGAGAAAATCTACCTCATTGTTAAAGGAAAGTCTGTAATAGTCTAGAAACAGCATAGTCTAGAAACCAACTTTTTGGAGGAGGTGGGGCTAATACTTAGCATTTATTATCTTAGGTAAATACTGTTAAATATGTAAGGAACTTGATACCCAGAACTCAAAGGAAACTTTCTTTAAAGCCACATATTTAAATAGCCAAATGGGTGTGAAAACCCAGGTCCACCTGTGTCGAAGCCTGAGCCCTCTGTAGTATTCTATAGTGTGTTATAAGAGAAACTTGGCTAATGGACGTTTCCCCAAATGCCTCTCTTGTTTATCATGACACATCTATAGATATTCATAGGCAGCCTTTTTCCAAATGGAAATGAAAGTTTCTGTTCTAGATTTCAGGATCCTTGGTTTGCCAAGTGAAGAGAATGAAAGCATAGAAGGAAGGAAGCTTTATGTCAATTTTTCAAAGGCAGCAGAATTGGGAGCAGCTATACTAAAATGAAAAATCAGAGCAAAGCAGAATAAGTGGAGAAAAGACAACAAAGATATGATTGAGAAAGTATGCTTATTGAATTATTACACAGGATAAGGCAGGAGAAAAAAAAGATGTTTCCACTAATGATGACTGATTGTTGGAAAAGATATTTTTGAAACAAGATAGCCCATTCTCCACAAGTCAAGTGACAGGACCAAATCCAAATTTTAACAGAAAAATGTGGCTATGATAGAGTGCGCTTGTATGAACATCACAGGCAGAGCTCTGTCAATTGATGTTTCCCGCGACTAAAGCAAGATATTACTGAAGTTGCACGTTCATCACTTTCTAAACTAGATGTCAGAGATCTTAAAACACTCCAGAAGGAAAAGTCCCATTTTTTATATGGTGAAAGAGATAAAGCACACAGCAGGAAATGTAATTCTCTTGAGAATTCTTCCCAAAGGATTTGATAGAGCATAGCATTTCTTATGTGGTTTTAAATAAATATCCTACACAGAAATTTTAGCTTTTGGATCCAATTAAAACCATACTTCCTGTGCTAAATACACGTGAGGACACACCAGATTTGAATCTACAACATTACCATGAACCTGAAGGGATGTCTGTTTTCACTCCTCTCATGTAGATCGAGTTAGAGATGCTTGATGTTTGAATAAGGCAACCAGAACACTTAAGGTCATAAAGATGAGGAAGGAATGAGTGAAACTGTCCCCTTGGAGATGACAGGACATTTAAGTAGAAAGTTCTCAGGAATCTGTGAAACAACTACTAGAACTAATAAGTGAACTTATCAAGGCCATATAAAAATAAATTATTACAATACATTTAACAGCAACCAATTAGAAAATAAAAATTATATTTAAAAGTCTACTTAAAATATTATCAAAACACCCATGAAATTCTTAGGAATAATTTTAACAAAAACATGCATGACCTTTTCACTGATAATTATAGGATATTCCTGAGAGAAATTATAGAAGGCCAAATATAGAAGGCCAATGTATATGTATATATACATATATATAACTTAATATATAAAATATATATAACTTAAGATATATAATATACATAATGTATATATAACATATATATAATTTATATGTATAAAATATATATACATATATATAACATATATGTAACTTAAAAATATATATAAAATATATATAAACTTAAAAGAGATTAGGGAGACATGGCAACTAAATCCATTGGATACCAGATCAAAAAATCTGGAACTATTCCATACATTAATACATTTTTCATAAAATATATTAATGGAACAATTGTTGAAATTTGAACAAAGTATGACATTGAGGTAATTATACAATATTAATGTCAATTTTTAATTTTGACAATTATCCTGTGGCCACATAATAGAAAGTACCATTTTTTAGAAAGAAATGCTGAAATATTTAGGTATAAATATACATTATGTCTCAAACAGTTGAGAAATCAGTGTGTATTTGTGGAGATTATATACAAACACACACACGCACATACACACACATAAAGAGAGCAGACGAGAGAAAATATGGTAAATGTTAACATTTGGAGAATATGGGTGAACTTATGGGAATTCTTTGTACTAATTTTGCAACATTTTTGTAAATATAAAAATATTTCAAAATTAAAAGTTTAGAAATTAATATCCAAGATAAACAATATAACTTTAGGCAGTTTCATCTATAATAAAATTTTCAAGGGAACCTTTTGGTCTAAAGATCAATGAAGTCAGTGTGATTTTAAAGATATAGGTAAGGATGAATAGAAAGCCATAGCAATTGAGACTATGTAATTTTGAAATAGTCATAGAAAAATTTATCAGGAGAGAGATACCTAGAAATGCTATGTGACAGAGAAAGGATAGTAGTTCAGTTGTGAATGGAGCCAAATGAATAGAGCTTGTGACAACTAGTTATTTATGTGGAAAAAATTATGATTAATTTTCTACCTTCCAACATAAAAAATATCTAGCTGATTTAAACAATAAAATGTGAAAACAAAGAACTCAAACTTTTAGAAGAAAATATTTTTTTTAGTGCTTTAATGGTTTGTTTATTATATAATTTATTGTCAAGTTAGCTAACATACAGTGTATACAGTGTGCTCTTGGCTTCGGGAGTAGATTCCCGTGATTCATCACTTACTAGAAGAAAATATTTTTTTGATTTGGCATAGAAAAAATAGTTTTTAAATATTATATAAAAACTACAAACCACAAGGGAAAAGACTTATAAATTCAATAATGTTTTCAACTGTATCAAAATATACCTTACAAACATGAAAAAAAAAATCAGAGCCTATGAGAAGATATTTAAAGATTTTAGTACTTAGAATATCTAATGAATTCCTTGTAGTCAATAAAAAAAAGAAAGAATCACATTATAGAACACTGAGCAGAAGATATGAGGCGGCAGATATGAGGAGGATGAAGATTCAATAAGAGGAAAACAAGTAACCCAATTTAAAAATGGACAAAAGATTTAAACAGACACTTCAACAATGAAGATGCAAGTATGGCAAATAAGTACATAAAAGATGCCCAACGTTGTCATTAATTAGGGACGTGCAAATTAAAACCACGATGAGAAACCACTCACGGCCTACTAGAGTGGCTGACACCAACAACAAAACAATTTGACATTACCAAGTGCTGTGAGGACACATAGTGACTGCTGTTCACGTGATGCCGGTGGTAATGTGAAATGGTACAGTCACTTGAGTACTTAGAACCACCCAATGGGAACTCTTTTTAAAGATGGACAAACTGAGGGGCACCTGGTGGCTAAGTGGGTTAAGCATCTGACTTTGGCTCAGGTCATAATCTCACAGTTTGTGACTTCAAGCCCTGCATTGGGCTCTGTGCTGACAGCTCAAAGCCTGGAGCCTGCTTTGGATTTTGTCTCCTTTTCTCTGCCCCTCCCCACTTATGCTCTGTCTCTCAAAATAAACAAATGTAAAAAATAAAAAAAAAAATAAAAATAAAGGTGGAGAAACTGAGAATTAGAGAAGTCCATGCTGTGCCCATGGACACCCAGTTCATTATTCTGATTAATATTAACTTTTAATTAGGGATCTGTATGCTTATTGGTTTGAAATTCTTTTAACCCTCAGCGTTCACAGAAATATGACTTGAAATTTGCTTACGATAAATACTCCTGCATCAGAAGTGATTTCTCTGGCTTCTGACCATATAAAGATCACTGTGAATGTGCAGCTTTACCCTGTTATAATTAAAGGAAAGAGAACTGATCTCATTCTTCTTCATTTTAGAAACTGTAAACATGTAGGAAAAATGCCTTTGACTTTGACCAAACAGGAACAGAATTAAAAATGAAAAAAAGGGATATTTTGGAATTTCCACTCTCCTCCCTTCCCTACTGGGTTTGAAGGCCCTTTCCTTGTATTTGTTCTTCACCTTCAGAGATTGACACTATTTAATTTCCAGGGACTTCAGTCAGGAATAAGTATCACGTCATGACTTGAGGTGTAAGAAGAGTCTATTCCCACTGAAGCAATCACCTCACAAATTGACGTCACCTCTATTTGTATATTTTGAAATATTTCCTGATATTTAAAATTTCATTTGTAGGGGCTAAGGTAGGCAGAAACAGCAATGTTTTCTTTATTCTTGAAAGCTGAATAATATATAAATAAAAAGTAAAAGAAAATCTTTAGACACTAATTCTAAGTACTGATCAATTTCTAATATTACCAAAGGAATGAAAGATACGATGCTATAGGATCTGTATAGGATCCTAACTCCTTTGAATTGAGACAATTGCTGTTTAGAAAAGTATGTTAAATATATACAATATGTCACAGAAAGACCCAGAATCATACTTGTTTTTTCTTTTCATATACAACCTCACTGGTTAATAAAAATATGAAATTCTGAAGTTTGGAAATAAATTGTATAGAATCCATTTTACAGACATTTTGAAACTATACTATCTATGTGATCAGATGGAAACTTCTGTATCTTGACACCTAAGAAACACATAATTCTATTTTAAACTTTCTATCATTCTCAGCACTTTTAGCCTTGAATGCTATGCTCTTGGCATAAAATTTTTATGATCACAAACTCCTTGCTTTAACTCATATTTCAAAGTATGCTTTGGGGGGAAAATAGCCCTACTCAAAACAGTACCCATCTTTCCACAGTGACTGTGCCACTCTCACTTTGACATTTCCTAAAGGTCATTCTTCAGGTTTCAAGATCATGTTGCTGATTTTTCTGTCTCTTTTTGCACTATCAGGGAAAGAGAATATTCTGCAAACGTTTCCTGGGCTCCTCTGTTCCCAATGGAGATTAAACAGAAGAAAACTGATTCCTTAAGGTTCAGAATCTCTAGGCTAGCTTCAGATTCTTATTTAGATACAAACACTCATAGCTTTCAGAAACCTAAAGAATCTTAGACATAAAGCACTGAGGGATTATAAAATCTTTTCAGAGGCCACAGTCTTTCCTAAAAATGAGAATGAAAAATATCATCACCACCACTGTAAACCGTCCCCCCCACCCGGAACGTGCAGTGTTTTAGTTCATTCAGCCTCTGTTGGAAGCAAAACTCATCATCATATCAAGGCATTTAGCTGTAATTCAGTGATGATATCTCAGATGTTGAGCCCATGTGTGGAGAAACATGAAACAAAGGGGGTCCTAACATTTACTGGATACGACATATATTCCCACTTAATCTTCACAGCTCCATGAGGTAAATAATTATTAGAATTCTTATTTTAAAGAGGGGGAGAGTGGGTCTAGGGCTGAAAAGCAGCTTGACCAAATACACAGATGAATCTGATTGGCTTTTGTTGCACATGTGGTTATCAGGTGCACAATCCTCAAATGTTGGTGGACCAATTCTGTTTGGGTTTTATTTTCCTAAGGATCTTTGTTGCTGATCTTTAAAGAATTATAACTGTTGTTCTTATTAAGATCATTTAAAAGGTAGCTGACTGAACTCTTTCTCCTCCTGGAGAACCTTGACAACAGAGGCAGGATCTTACTCCGCTAATTAAAGCAGGTCAGGACTGTGTCCCTTCGGTAGGTGAATGTTGTCAATAACATCAGCATGAGTCACGAATTCGTCCACTGCTTGTTTCAGCCATTCAGGGGATTTCAGCTCAATCTATATGTGGTAGACCAAAGGATCATTCAGTTTAATTGGTTCTGTAGATTGTGCATTCTTGAAGGAACAGCAAATGTTGTTTGGGGTCTAATGTGAAGAGAAACAGGAGAATGGCTGCTGCAAAATGGAAATACAATAATTTCTTGCCTCCCTTCTGAAATGTTGAGAGATTAATGAGACTGTACCCATAACATCATTAGGCTCCTTAGAAGAAAGCCGCTATATATGCCCTAAACCTTTTCCTGCTTAGTTACTGTCATCACTGCTGGAAATAGTATGGGACTTAAATCTAAAGCTCTAGACCTGAGTCCTGGCTCTGCCTGTAATTACTTGTGAAACTTTGGGCAAATTACTTAACCTTTCTCAGTTTTTGTTTCTCCATATTCGAAATGAATATTTTAATATCGAATAAGATAATTTTGAGAATTAAATGAGCAAAAGCACATGAAAATGGATGGTAAGCCATAAAAAGTATACAAATAGTAGTTATACTCATATACCACTACAAATTCAATACCACATTTGTATCACAAGATACCAATGGTTCCCAAAGTGTGCTCCATGGAAACTTAATGTTACAGATGTTCTCTAAAAAGTGGATTTTTAGTATTTGGGGCACATTTATTTATTGCAAAATAGCCTCTGAGTCTTGGGAGATGGTCTGTCTATTCAGTCGGTAACGAAATGTGGCTCTAGGTTTTCTGTTTTATGAGGCTCATGGTCACACAATATGCTTTCCTTTCTCTTTGTACTCCAGATCCGGTTTCAAAAGTGTATGTATTGTCTTTCCTGGATGGATCACTTCCATCCCTATTGATTCTTTTGCATTCTGCTCTCTTGAACCTTAGCCTCCTCCCATAACCCCTTTCCCCTCCCAGTGTATGCACACAGTACAAGGGACAATATGGATAGCAATTTGGTTTTTCCTAGTCTTGGAAAAAGAAGTAAAAAAAGCAACTAAAGCTGTAGTCTATTGATTTGTTTTTTATCCTAACAGTCCAGTTTATTGCTAGATTCCCTTTTTTATATAGCATTTTCAATCATTTTCTTTAAAGTTGCTCATAAGAGACTTGTCTAACTTCCTTTATTTTCCCAGGTCCCTTCAATCTAAGGTCTTTACATCATGCATCTTGAGGTTCTATATCTTCTGGGTAAAGATCTTTTGTCTCTTTTGAGAAATATATGCCTGCTTCTAAAACTAACGTAGCCACCTCTCAGAGGTGGAGAACAAAGCTTGAAGGGTAGAAAAGATGTTTTTCATTTTTGTATTAAAAACTCAATACTCTGGCTTAAACTTGCTGCAGACAAGCCATGTGTTTGATGTTCTAAGGGTGAACTACATAGTTCTGCTTCTATGCATGGTGCCACATCCCACATTCCACAAACAGGTTCCACTTGCGGCATCTGATTGAAGTAGAACGTGTTCCAATCTTAGAGTCATAGGATTTTTAGAGCTGTGAGTCCACTTGGCCTATTATACTATATATCAAGAAAGGTATCACATATTTTTAACAGCTTTCTTCTGACGTCCACTGAAGTTTTAGAGAAAGTGTCTATTGTGAGCTATGAATAAGAAGCTGAGAAAGAGGAGTCAGAAAATATGAGACTTGGTTCAGCTAATATATGTTTCCATACTAGGTAGGCTTTATATTGACTCCTCAATTCATTTATCTATTTACTTCAATCACTCATTTTTTAAGTATCATTTTGTGCAAAATGCTAGGGGAGTTGAGCGTCGCCTAGGTTCAGAATGGCCTGTTTGCTGCACACTTGGTACCTTTAGCCCTAATCGTGTTCCTATGGCAGAATCAGGCACAGCACTCTTTCTCTAGGACCTCCTCTGAATTCTTAGCATAGTGCTCCTGCAGCTACTCAACTCCATCAGAGTTGGCATGTGAGAAAAAACAAAACAAAACTATTGACCATCTCTCACCTAAGTGGTAAAGATTATAATATTTAAATTACTGAGCCATGGGGTGCCTGGGTGTCTCAGTCTGTTGAGCGTCTGACTCTTGATTTCAGCTCAGGTGATGGTCTTACAGTTCATGGGATAGAGCCTCACATTGGGCTTTGTGCTGACAGTGTGGAGCCTGCTTGGGATTCTCTCTCTCTCTCTCTCTCTCTCTCTCTCTCTCTCTCTCTCTCTCCCCCCCCCCCCGTCCCTCTCCCGCCTCCCCCTTCCCTGCTTGTGCTCTCTCTCTCAAAATAAATAAATAAACAAAAAAGATAAATAATTGAGCCACTATGCTAACCATTTCACATAGTTTATCTCAGTTAATCCTCACAACACCCTGTAAAGGAGGTAAGATTATCATTCCTTTCTTACAAATGTGGAGCCTGGGGCTCAAAGTACCTTGACCATAGTCACACCAGTATAGCTGGAAACTGAATCCAGGCAGTTTGAATTGAGAACCAGTGTCCTGGAAATAGTTCTTAGAAAGGGTTTCATGATGTAAGAATATTAACAGAGAACTTAGAGTTCACTTATAAGTGACATTAATGAAAATAGAGTTGACATTACTATTTTGAGTTCCATTTCCAACTCTGACATTCAAAACCCACTTGATTCTAAAAAATTAGAATGGGAATAAAATACCTCTATCACAGGATTTTAGAGGAGATAAAAATGAGATAAATCAGCATATATGCAAAGTTTTTATAGTGAATGACCTACAAATGGACACTCAGTAAACATTGGATTGCTCTCTTTCTTTCCTAAAGTATATAAGGGAAAGTAGTGGATTCTCATATTTGCTCTGTCTTCTTTCAGCTTAGGAAATAAGATCTTTTGTCCTTCTGAACATTGGGATAGAGCCCTTGTGCCCCATTGAGATGATGGGAGACAGTCTGCCTACAGAAATGTCAGTAAGTCTTATCATCTCCATAGAAAAGCCACAATCATCATAACATATGTCTATATATCTCTATCTCTATCTCTATCTCTATCTCTATCTCTATCTCTATCTCTATCTCTATCTCTATCTCTATCTCTTAGGATATACATATTGGCCTAAAAGACTTGATACCTATCAAATATAGATTCTTCTGAGTTGAGCAGTAGTTGATGTTGTTGTCAGCCATTTACATTTTAACATTAATTGAAACTTCTATGAGATGGCTTTGTAGGGGGTCAGGATCAGAATGCATTGGTTTATGAGACCTTGGATAATATCCATATGGAAAAAAAGGAGAAAAAATGTAGGTGGTAGAGTGTTGAAACATGTCACCCACTTCTGGTCATGCCCAAGGTTGCTTCTGCATCCCTAATTGCCCACACAGCCTATGTAATGAGCGATTTCAAGGTACACATGTGTGTGGGGAGAAACAACAGTCTGGGTGCAAGGATATGACCTGTGTGGTATTTGGTGGCTGTAGAGAAAGAAAGAGGAGGATTAGTCTGTGACTTTACTTAAATATGCCTTACTTTGAGTCTGACATCATTTTGAAAGACTGGCTTCCTATTGGCAAACTGCTGGAACAGCCTTGGTGTATACCCTTGGGAAATGGCTTCATATTAACAGTCATCCCTGTATTCCATCAAGGCCAGCAAATGACCCAGTGGCTTAAATTCTTCTAGTGACCAATTTCAAATGTAGTAAGTGAAAGATTGTTAAGAAACAAAACTGACCTCTAAACAAATCACCATTAGTCATAAGCCTTGCCTGAGGAAGTAATCTCAATGAGAGGTATTCACAGCTAAAGGAAGAGTGTGTAAATGAGTCTTAACATGAGACAACTTGGGTTCAAATACCAGCTTCACCATTTCAAATTGGTGTGGAACCTATTGTTTAAGTCCTTTCTTTTTTATTTGTTAAAATTTGGTTTAATGTTCTATTTCTGAGAGAAAGAGAGAGAGAGAGAGAAAGAGGGAGGGAGGGAGGGAGGGGGAGAGAGAGAGAGGGAGACACAGACTCTGAAGCAAGCTCAAGACTCTAAGCTGTCTGCACAGAGCCCAATGCAGGCCAAACCCACAGACCGTGAGATCATGACTTGAGCAGAAATTGGATGCTTAACTAACTGAGCCACCTAGGCGCCCCTTGTTTAATTCCTTTAAACCTGTATTTGTTAAACAGAAATATTAATATGTATCTTATTGCTGAAAAGACTAAATTAGAAGAATAAGTGAATATGTTTGGTATATTAAAATGATATGTTTTGGCCCTTTAGCTAAATGGCACTTGAAGTGTTCTGATCTATTCCAGGGGCATCTGGCATAGAAGTATAAATGACAATTCTGTGATCTCCTCACAACCTGAGGACTCCTTGGAAAAAGGGCTCCAGGCAAGTGAGTTTAGGAAGCATAAGATTGGTCCTACTTCTGTCGTTAAGTGGCATTTTCCTGGAGAACCATGAAGCTTATGCTAGACATCTTGTACACCATCTCTGTGTCTTAGGACCGCCTCTTGTTGTCAGTAGAAAGCTCAGTAGCTTTTCCACCAATTCTCTTTTTAGCAACAGAAGTTGCATTAGTCAATGAAGACACTGAACTAGGAGCCTGGAGATCTGAGTTTGCAAACCACAGAGAACTTCATGGGGCCTCTAATTTCTTACTTAGAAAATGGGGACTAGAAAGAAATGGAGGCAGAGAATGTTCTCCAATCTACAATTTAGCTCTCTGAGTCTATTTTATTCAGTCTTGATTCTACTTGACTGTCCTAACTCCTCATTTTTCTATCCTTGTTTATATCTCTATAAAAATGGACAATTTTTCTTCCTTGTTTTGTTATTTAAGATTTTGGCTTCCTTTAGAGAAGAGAAAATGTGAAATAGAATGCTAGGACTATTTAATTGTAAGACAATCTTATTCCAAAAATATTATATTGTGATAGAGATTCTTTTGGTGAATATGTATGGAAATTCAATTATTTAATTCTGTATCTATGTAAAAATGTGTTTCTCTAAATGCATACTCCTTTAATGAGGATAATTGGAGTTTCGAAAATAAGCCTTTATGACAGTGATCTCACTATTTTCTTATGTTGGTGATATTCAAGTTTTCTACTCTAGAGGTCACTATAATGTTAAAAATGGAAGACTTTTTCATGATAAGATCTTAAAAACAAGGTCCTTAAATCTGAATCTCACATAAAACTGA
Source organism: Panthera pardus (assembly GCF_024362965.1). Lineage (NCBI taxonomy): Eukaryota > Metazoa > Chordata > Mammalia > Carnivora > Felidae > Panthera > Panthera pardus. The sequence goes on from NW_026526721.1 coordinate 87,564,248, forward strand.
AAAAATAACTCTCTAACCACAAAAAGACACTTGTAAAATGACGATAATCCCAAACAGAATGTCCAAAGGGAATTAAACAGTGATTGAGGTTGGTGACTGAATTACATGCACAAAATACTTCCTCAAAGTTATATAATCTTGGGAACAACATATGATGAGCAGAAGGTGGAAAATAATGTAAAAGAAAACTAAACAAAAGAAAGTCATGAAGAGGCATCAGATAGAGTGGGAACAGATATTGAAGATCATATTGAGAAAGTCACTTTGCAGATTCTAGGGTGCCTACATGATATTTAAATAACAGTGACAAGAGAATAGAGGAAAGAAATACCTGCATGCACATTAGGAGGGTCTACATTTTACAAAAATCACTGGTCTTCAAAAAGCCACATTCAACTCTTACCTCTCATTCTCATCCCATGGTCCTGCTTCCTTGTCCGTCTAGAAATCCAAGGCAAAGCTGTGATAGACTTTCACATACAGCCTTGCAGACTAGTTTATATCTGTCATCAATCTTGCTTCTTCTTGCTAGTATCAGAAGGAAGGATACACCACTTTTTGTTTAAATCTAAATTCTTTCAGTGTTTATGGCCCCATCTCTTCCCTACTCTGCCAAGATTTTCTCCATTAGACATTCTGCTTCTTCAGTGGATATCTTTAACCCTATTTTTAATTTTTTTTTTAATTTCCTGGCTCATCTTTCTCAGTCAATAAACATGTTTGAGCATTTCTTTTTTTTAAATTTTATTTAATTCCAAGGTAGTTAATATATAGCGTAATAATGGTTTCAGCAGTCAAACTTAGTGATTCATCCCTTACATATAAGACCCAGTGCTCATCACCCACTTATCTTCTCCCCCCTCCAGCAACCTTCAGTTTGTTCTCAGTATTTAAGACTCTCATATGGTTTGCACCCCCCCTCTCTGTTTTTAGCATTTCTTTTCCAAAATAGGAAGAAGAAAGAAAAATGAACCCAAAAACCCTTTATCTTTTGATCTTGCTTACTGACTATCCATCTGGTCCTCCAAATCTCTGGTAAAAATAATCTATAATCTCTTCTAAATTTACTATTTAATTCACTACAGTATAATGTTTGGCCTCACCATTCCTCAAACTGGCCTTACTGAATGACCTTCTAATTGACCAATTCAATGGATATTTTTTAATCCTGCTTTGTATACTTTCCTTTGCATTTGACATTACAAATTATATCCTTGAACTTTCTAGTCTTTTATTTTTGGTGACATTTTATTCTTCTCTTTTACATATATACCTCCGGTCTTTGCAGACTGCTCTTATCCACTGACCGCTTCATTATTAGAATCCCCAAGTCACTCCCAATATTTAAAAGTCTTCAATGGCTCTCCATCACCATCACATAAAATCAAACCTCTTGATATGGCATGGCAGGCATTCCATAATCAGATGCCTTGCCTAACACAGTACCTTGAGCCTAAATTTATAAATATTTGCAAAAGGAAAATATGTAAAAATAAATGCATGTAGTTCTTAAATTTTTAGAGTTTTCACTAATTTAATGTTTTCATGTGTCTATTCAAACTTGGACCATGAATCACAATTTTTGTTTGGACAAATTAAGTCTCTAAATGTTTGGCTGATATAAGGTAATAAAATATAGCTGTAGTGAATCATGCCAATCTATCCACTTAAAATAGGAAATGCTTTATTTTGGCATATGGGCCTTCTTTGGGGAACTTACCTCCTATAATAACATATGGCCAAGTTTTGAGCGTGGAATTAATTTTTGTCACTATCACATTCCAAGAATTCTAAGTATCATTTACTCTTCTTTCCTTAAAAGACCTAATAATGTTATATTTATTGAACCTAGTATTTATTTCAGCCATGAAAATGGTTATTTGCTTTGCTTTTTTCATGTATTATTCAGTATCTATTACACCTGGTCATTTTTTCCTGGTGCAAAAGCAATCATTGACTATATATATACATATATACATATATATATATACACACATATATACACACACACACACACACATATATATATATGGTTGTGTGTATATATATATATATATATATATATATATATGGTTGTGTTTCAATAAAACTATGAATACTGAAATAATATAATTGTGTCATAAGATATTACTCCTGCTATGAATTTTTCAACTATGTAAAAAATTTTAAAAAAAGAAGAAGAAAAGAAATTTAGCCTAATAGGCTATACAAAAATAGGCAGTGGGTGGCCAGGTGGGCACTGGAATAAGTTAGCCTGGCATAAAAACTGGACTCTATAATAAATGTCAGGACTTTTTTTTTTAATTTTTTTTTTTAACGTTTATTTATTTTTGAGACAGAGAGAGACAGAGCATGAACAGGGGAGGGGCAGAGAGAGAGGGAGACACACAGAATCTGAAACAGGCTCCAGGTTCTGAGCTGTCAGCACAGAGCCTGACGCGGGGCTTGAACTCATGGATCGTGAGATCGTGACCTGAGCCGAAGTTGGCTGCTCAACCGACTGAGACACCCAGGCGCCCCTAAATGTCAGGACTTTGAATACGCCATTTAACCTTTCTGAGTTTTTTCCTTGACTTTAAAATGGAAATGATATTACACACAGGGTTTGGTGAGAACTAAAAAATACTACATGAGGATATGTGGACACAAAATATATTCCTACTAATTGAAAAATCCACATGTTAGGTATTTTTATCTTACCTAAAATCATAGTAATTCCTGATAGAATAAGTGTTTACTGGGTGCCTGGGTAGCTCAGTCAGTTAAGCATCCAACTTCAGCTCATGTCATGACCTCATGGTCCATGGATTCTGTGTCTCCCTCTCTCTCTGCCCCTCCCCCACTCGTGCTCTGTCTCTCTGTCTCTCAAAAATAAATAAACGTTAAAAATTTTTAAAAAATAAATGTTTACTTTTCTTTAGTGTCAATAGCGATAGACCTTTTTAATATAATGAAGCCCATTGTGCTTTTATCAACATTCAGTGGGTTTTGCTCTTCTGAGTGACTCTCAACATTCACTCACAGATGACATTTACCTCTGTTCATGTTCTTCATTGTGTAGTGTTTCCTTGTTTCTTTGAGAAACAACTTACCAGGAGATTTATGAGATGTGAGAAAAAGTTACTGGGAAACTTTACTACTTTATTTTTGACTTAGGGTAGTAAAATGATCAACAATAATTTTTTGTCGACTTTCAAGGGTTTTCTTTCACGTTTTAAAAGTAATTGTAACTTTACCACTTTTTGAAATGTTTTCCGATATTATGAAGTTTTAAAAAATATATTTTATAAAAGTATTTTGAGCAATCAGTTCATTTAGAAATAGTAGGATGGCAATACCCGATTTATCTATACCTGCCAACCAGTGTCCGGGGCTGGAATCCTGGGAGCTAGGGGAGAAAACAGTTTTGTGGGAGAGTCTTAAAACTGGGAGACTTCCTGACATGTAGGCATCATTACCATTCAGATTATTTTCACAGAGGGTGGGCTGTGTTTGGTCTGCCATGGGAGAAGGAAGCAGCAGCAAAATGCTGATTTCTCCTATTCCCTGTTATTTTTCATGTCACGTATGCAGCGTGGGGGGTGAATGGGACAGAGCATCTCTCTTAATCCCACCTCCCTTCATGGATGCCCCCCACCAGGACTCCCCGGTAAGTCCTGTGAGATGAAGATTTTATCCTGGTGTTCTGGCCAGCTTCCATCTGGCCAAAGGCATTTTATCTAAATATTTCTAAGGCGCCTATCTCTGCAGCACTGAAGTGCTCAATTAGATATGGGCTAAGTCTTTGTAGCATATCAGTCTGCACTGCTGAACAGCTGCTGCATTCCAACAGAGGGTGAAGTCATCTCTATATATAGAGCATGGCAAGCTGTTTGGAACAGCAGATTTAAGCAGGCAAATGCACACCTGAGCTGTAAGGCAGTCAACTGCCCAGAGTGATAGAAGGGTCTGGAAAAATCTTTACTTTCTAAAGGGGCAAGTGGCATGGAGACCACAGGGTCTTTTATTCAGCTTTTTTTTTTTTTCTATAGCTTATAGCCTCTCCTAAGTACTTTTTTTTCCCCCTGTAAACTCCACAAATACATTGTCTACAAAAGTGGCTTTATTTTCTTCTGTGATTTTCTCTTACAACTTGTTTGTTTATGGATAAAAATTTCATCACATGTTAGCCAGTATCCAGGATATTGCCATTTAGTAAATATCACTGTTGCTGCAAAACCATTGTGCACTTATTCATTTCATGCCTGTTTTCCCTGTTGAATTGTAAGCTCCTCACTCCTGATGCATAATACTTGAATAAGTACATAAATATTTAGCATTGTGACAATTCACAATCCCTCATGGAGTATGATGTTCTGGTCCCCATCAAAAGGCCTAATTATTGCGCCTTCTAAAGTGATCAGCAAAAGATGTGAAAACATTTCTGAAATTTTTGAGTTGGTTCTCAGAAGGCTATAGTTACCAGTGAAGTGACTGATACCTGGCACTGGAAGGATCCTGGGAAGTTGTCTAGGTGTGTCTCTCTCTCTCTCTCTCTCTCTCTCTGTCTCTCATGGGCTGAACATAGGTTGCTTTGATTTGAAGAGAAGGACAGGATGAATAGCTAATTGTGCAAAGATGCCTGGGCAAAGAAACAAGATGGAGGTGGCCTTGGAAGTTTCTGGAGTTCCATCCTGGCTCAACCACTTCCTAGCTGTACTACACTGGTAAAGTCATAGAACGCTAATGGGCCTCAGTTTCTTCACCTAACAAATGGAGATAATAAGCCCTGCCCTGCTCCCCTCACAGGGCTGTAAGGAGGATCTTCAGCAGGACTGAGTCCGAAAATGCTATGCAAATGATACCACTTTTAGACATGAAGGTATAGTCCTATTTTTGTCATCCCTATTTTATCTGTCACTGAGGGTCAGATAGCCTCCTGAGCATCCTACTCTAGCCACCTGGAAGCAACAGCTCCCTGTCTGCCTTTTTCCCCTGCAATGACTGTAATGGTGTATCAAGGGGGCAGGCAGGTGAGAGATTCTGAGAGAGCCGGCTTCCGAGCTTCTGATATTGCAAATCACCTGAATAGAGAGCCACTGTGACTCACTCTCAGACTCTCCACTCTGCTCCTCAGCAGGCAGTGATTCTGCCTCATTTCATGGAATCGGAAACCACTGAAGGTCAAATAGTGCCCAAATGAGAAGCACCAGAAGAGAACATTTCATTTATGGCCAGTGCTCTCCTTATCCCACAACCCTGTTCTCAGCTATTAAAGCCAGAGCGTGTCTGTGGGAAGGTAAATTACTTTCTGGGGATATAAGCTGTCCTTTCTGTCAGCACTCAGATCCCTCAATGATGAATTTATAAAATGAACTTTGCCTTCTGTGAGGCAAGCATGATGCAAACCCTTGTCTTGTGATTTGTGGGACACACCTACTTTTTCATTGATTAGTCATTAAACAGAGTCAGAGTGATATAAACACATGCTACCAGGAATGTGAATCAAGGAGCCCAGAGCAGAAAAGACCTCCCTGGATGAACAACTTCTTTAAATCTGTTATAAAATCCTGCTATGGGTCATAAAACTCTATTCTCAGTATACAGAATAACCCCATGTAGGTAAATGTCTTACTGGTGCTAATACTTCTTTTTTTAAATTCTATGAGAGCACAGATGACAGCATATAAGTCCTCTTCGTCCCTTAATTTTTCTCTTGCCCACCTCTGTCTCTATTCAGTCTGTATTGGTCCTTCCAAGTCACCTAAATTGCCAGCTATGTAGTCTGACAGCCAGATACGTATGGGCAGGAGGGGGAGGAATTGAGCTGATTACCTATTAACTTCAGCCTAAATTAAATAGATTTCCATATTGCTTTAAAATTCATAGTTCTTTTTTATGCATCCCCCCTGGGTTTCCATGCTCTCTCTATAAAAAGGCAATGTGACAAATTCCTTTGCCAAGGCTTAGATGTTGGGAACTCAGAGTTTTTATTTAATCATGGTGCTGAGTTCCTGTCTGGCCTTGGATATGCTATTTTACATTTCAAATATTCCATCTGTAAAGGCAGAATGATATTTCTTCCCCATCTTGCAAGAAGTTAGGAGATGATCTATCACTTAGTGTTTTTAAGAGCTTTGGAGACACCAGGTGCTTAATGGACTCTCTGAACTGATTAAGAATACTGGGAAAAGTTGATGCTGAAACATCATTGATCAGCTGACCTGTTTTGGCATAAAATCTGCTAAGGTTTCTCTTTCCATAGCACTCACTGAGTGGTGCTGCTCTGCATATCTAGTAATCAAAAGAATCTGGGTCATTAACTTGGATTGTCGAAATAGTGCAGTTCTTTATTACTTGTCCTATTTTATTTTATAAGAACACAATTCTAAAGCATCAAACCAGTAGAGATCCCATTATATAATAAACATGCCTAAAAAGAGCTATTTTATCATGAAATGTGCTATGTTTTTATCTTAAGGTCATAGTTGGTGGTTGGGGTAAGATAATCCCTGGCCAATGTAAACTTTTGCGAGCAAACTATAATTATCTTTGAGGTTTACCATTTCTGTAATGAGGACTGAATCTCTGAGATTTGGGGGAATTCCTCTCCAATTTGGATACATTTTATATAGATATTTCACTTCTTGGCCAATATACACCGAGTTTCTATATTGAGTCCAGCCCACAAATATAAATATCTCTATTATGCCCCGTGTCTCTATCATAGAGGACTTTATGATGTTGAAGAAGTAGACATTAAGTACCAACTAAAATGTAAGGTGAGATATAAATAGGATAGTGTATGAATACAAATGAGGGTAACTATTGTCTTAGAAGTCTAGGAACGATTTCTCAGACATTGGAGACATTTACATGGGAATCTTGAAAGAAGAATATTTTACCAGGTAAATAAAAAGGGATAGGAAATAAAAGAGTATTCTTTGCAGACAATGTAGTGAGTGTATTGAATATTTTAGGTTCACCATTTTGTAACAGGAAATGAGAAAGTGGCATATAGATTTACCTACTGAGTTCCACTTAGATATTCTGGAAGAGGCCCTTTTACCTTTATTGATCACAAATTAACATCTCTTGCAAGGAAGAGCTCCTCTTTTCCAAGTACCCTTCAACACAAAGTTTACTTGACTTCTCATACAGCTCATATGCGTGGAGGGGAAAAAAAAGAGTCTCTTGAAGGTCATATTCTTCACCATGAACCAGAATTGCTCTTCTTTGACCCTTGTGTTCTATTTAAAGTGATGACTAAAATCACAAGAGGCCCTCTTCACAGTGAATGGCTGCTCCTTAGCAAGCGCACACTCCTCCAGCTTAAAGACCATGTTGTAGGGAGCCACAGAGGTCTTCGATAATACCTTTAATCAACCCTTTGGAGTGGAAGACATGGGAGAGCTACCAAGGTACCATAACATTATGTGACTCTCTCCAGACTTCATTAGGCTCCAAGGGAAGATATTACAGAGGTTGTTTGGGCAGCCTCTACTACAGAGGGCTGTAACATTATAAATATAAATTAACATTTCATCTCATTTGGTTCATTTTTATTATACTTACTATGCCAGGCATTGTACTAGTTATTTTCATATATTATCTGATTTCTTTGTAGTATTTATACAAACCCAGTATTTTTAGGTATTATGTTGATCTTATAACTTTATGCATTCTTTTTTAAAAATGTTTATTTATTTTTGAGGGAGAGAGTGAGAGAGTGAGCCGGGGAAGGGTAGAGAGAGAGGGAGACAGAGGATCCAAAGTGGGCTCTGAGCTGTCAGCACAGAGCCCAATGTGGGGCTAGAACTCATGAAAGGTGAGATCATGACCTGAGCTGAAGTCAGATGCTCAACTGACTGAGCGACTCAGGCACCCCTAACTTTATGCATTCTTAAAAACTATATATGTTTAATATAATAGGATTAATTTGTTGTTGTTGGATGCTTCTTGACTTTACAGTAGGGCTGTGAGCTACTTGAGAGCAGCGACTTCGTCTAATGCTCATTATGCCTAACTAGGCACATGTAAGTATGCCAACTTTAAAGTTCTCAGTGTGACCGTTTTTTAATTGAAGAATTATTGACATGCAATGTTTTATTAGTTTCAGATATAAACATAGTGATTTGATATTTATATACATTATGAAATGGTCACCACAATAAATCTAATTACAATCTGTCACCATACAAAGTTATGGGCTATATTCCCTATACTGTACATTGTATCTCTATATCTTATTACTGGAATATTGTACCTCTTAATTCCCTTCACCTGGTTTGCCCATCCACCATCCCCTCCCTTCTGGCAACCATTAGTTTGCTATCTGTATCTATGAGTCTGTTTTTGTTTTGTTTTTCAGATCCTACATATAACTGAAACCGTACTACACCTTTCTCTTTCTGAATTATTTCACTTAGCACAATACCTTCAATTAATGTCACAAGTGGCAAGGTCTCATTCTTTTTTATGACTTAGTAATATTTCATTGTGTGTGTGTGTGTGTGTGTGTGTGTGTGTGTGTGTGTATAGAAAATATGTTCTTTATCCATTCATCTGTTGATGGACACAGCTTTCTTGCATATCTTAGCTATTGTAAATAACATCACAATGAACATAGGGGTGCATATATCTTTTTAAAATTCATGTTTTCATTTTCTTCAGATAAATACCTAAAAATGGAATTGCTGGATCACATGTTAGTTTTATTAATTTTGGGGGGACACTTATACTATTTTCCAAAGTGGTTGCAACAATTTATATCCTTAACAACAGTGTAAAAGGGTTCCTTTTTCTTTACATCCTTGCTAATAATTGTTATTTCTTGTCTTTTTTAATAGCCATTCTGACAGGTGTCAGGTGATACCTCATTCGGGTTTTGACTTTAATTTCCCTAATGATTAGTGAGGTTAAACATTTTTCTTGTGATTGATGAGTTTCTGTTGTGTTATGTTTGGATTTCTCTCTCTCTCTCTCTCTCTCTCTCTCTCTCTCTCTCTCTGTACTATTATAGGTTTTTGGTTTGTGGTTACCATGAGATTCATATGTAACACCCGTGTGTATAGTAATCTATTTTAAGTTTGGTAGTCACTTAAGTTTGAAGTCACTCTAAAAGTACTACATTTTTACTACTCTCCATACCCAAATTTTATGTTTTTGATGTCATATTTTTTTAATGTTTATTCATCTTGAGGGACAGAGAGAGAGAGAGCATGAGCAGAGAAGGGGCAGAGAGAGGGAGACAGAATCTGAAGCAGGTTCCAGGCTCTGAGCTGTCAGCACAGAGCCTGATGTGGGGCTCGAACCCACGAACTGCGAAATCAAGACCTGAGCCGAAGTTGGACGCTCAACTGACTGAGCCACCCAGGCACCCCTTGATATCATATTTTATATAGTTTTATTTTGAGTGTTTTTGGCTGATTATTATAGACATAGTTGATTTCACTATTATCTTTTAAACTTCATACTAGCTTTATAAGTGGTTGATCCACTGCCTTTACCATGTTTGCCTTCACAGTGAGGTTTTTTTCTTTCATGTATATTTTGATTTCTACTTACAAACTTTTTTTTTCCATTTAAATAAGTCCCTGTAATAAATGCCCTCTATAAGGACATTTTAGTGGTAATGAATTCCTTTTGCTTTTGATTGTCTGGGAAACTATCATCCCTTAATTTCTGAATGAGAACTTTGCCAGGTGGAGTATTCTTGGTTGTAAAATTTTTCCTTTCAGCATTTTAACTGTATCATTCCACTCCCTCCTGGCCTGCAAAGTTTCTCTTGAATACTTCGTTAATGTCTTATGGGTGTTCCCTTACACACAACCATTTCTTTTCCCTTGCTGCTCTTCTGAGTCTCTGTTTTTTGACATCCTAATTGTAGTGTGTCTTGGTGTGGATCTCTTTGGATTCATCTTTGGAACCCTCTGTGGTCTCTGGACTCAGATACTGTTTCCTTCTTCAGGTTAGGAAAGTTTTCAGATATTATTTCTTGAAATAAGTTTTCTGTCCCTTTATCTCTCTTTTCTCTTTCTGAGACCACTATAATGCCAGTATTGACGTTATCCAGAGGTCTCTTAAATTATCCTCATTATTTTAAATTCTTTTCTCTTTTTGCTGTTCAGTTTGGGGGATTTCCACTACCGTGTCTTTCAGATGGCTGATCCATTCTTCTGCATTCTCTAAAATGCTATTGATTCCCCCTAGTATAGTTTCCATTTTTGTTATGCATTCTTCAGCTCTGATTGGTATTTTTTTATATTCTCTCTGTTGCGAGTTCTCACTGTGTTCATTCTTCTACTGAGTTGGGTAAGCATCTTTATAACCATTACTTTGAACTCTCCATCACATAGATTGCTTATCTCCCTTTCATTTAACTCTTCCTCTGAGGTTTTCTCTTTTTCTTTCATTTGTGATGTATTCCTCTGTTTCCTCATTTTGCTTAACTCTTTGTGTTTATTTCTTTGTATTCAGTAGCTCAGCTACATCTCCAAGTCTTGAAGGAGTGTTCTTATGTAGGAGATGTCCTGTGGGGCCCAGAAACATAATCCTCCCTCACCACCAGAGCCAGGTGCTCCACAGGTGGCCCCTGTGTGGCCTGTCTATGCCTTCCTATTGTAGTGGGGCTATGACTACTGCAAGTGCACTGGTAGGTGGGGCTGGCTTCTGACCCAGCTGGCCAGCCACAAGGCCTGGCTGCAACTGCTGCAGGTGTGCTAGTGCAGAGGGCTGGTCCCTGACTTGGCTGCCTGTGAGGCCTCACCATGACTGTTTTGGGTATGAAGGTGGGTGGGGGTATTCTCTTGTCTGCTGGGAGGTCCAGATGAGACACAGAGTTGCATGGATCTCTTAGCAGGACATGTCCTCTGACCTTAGCAGTCTAGAGGAAGGATTCCAAAATGCCTGTCAGCATATGGATCAGCATGCAGAAAAAGATAGCAAAAATGGTTGCCATCGGTCCTCAGGGAGAGGACCAGTTACTTCCTGCCTCTCAGGTGGGTGTCCCAAGATTAGTAAGTGGGACTCCTTCACCTATGGTCTATACATTTTTTTTTGATACGGTGATTTTACACTGGTTTCCAGGTCAAGACAGTCTGTGTGTGAGCCCTTTCAGAGTGAATTTTCTTTCCCTACAGTTCTATAGTTTTCCTGGTCATATTCCCTTTTGTTTTTCAAAGCCAGGTGTTCTGGGGGCTCATCTCCCTATGTAGGATCTAAGGGTTGGGGTGCCTGATGGAGCTCAAATCTTTCACTCCTCAGGGAAAAGCCCATACCTTTGGGATCACTCCCAACTGTAGACTGCCACACATGGAATGTGGTTTGTTCCTTGAGGATACTGCATCTCTACCTCTTCTACCTGTCTTGGTGCTCTCTTTTGTTGTGGAGTCTTTGGTCCCCTTCAGGAGGAATTATTCCACAGATAGTTATAGATTTATTGCATCCACAGGAGAAGGTAAGCTCAGAATCTTCCTATACTGTCATCTCGAACCTATCTTTTGACTCTTGACATGACTTTAAAGGTACATTACAGGAACAACACATCAAGCTCTCAGGCCCAAATGAGGGTGAGGCTGAGGGGTACAAAACCAGTAACTCTATTAGTTTTCTATCCTACATGACAAATTACCACAAACCCAGTGGCTTAAAGCAACATACATATATTATCTCCCTGTTTCTCTGGGGCAGAAGTTGTGAATGGCTCAGCTGGGACCTCTACTTAGGATTTCACAAGGCTCCAGTGAAGTATTAGCCAGAATGTTCCTTTAAGGAATCTGGTGTCCTCTTCTTTTTCTTTTCTTTTTTTTTTAAGAAACATTCTTTTAAAAAATTTTTTTTTTAACATTTATTTATTTTTGAGACAGAGACAGAGCATGAACGGGGTAGGGGCAGAGAGAGAGACACAGAATCTGAAACAGGCTCCAGGCTCTGAGCTGTCAGCACAGAGCCCGACGCGGGGCTCGAACTCACGGACCACGAAATCATGACCTGAGCTGAAGTCGGACGCTTAACTGACTGAGCCACCCAGGCACCCCTTTTTCTTTTTTTTTTTTTTTAAGTTTATTTATTTATTTTGAGAGAGAGAGAGCATGAGCAGGGGAAGGGCAGAAAAAGCAGGAGAGAAAGAATCCCAAGCAAGCTCTACACTGTCAGTGCAGAGTCCCATGCCAGGCTTGATCCCACGAACCATGAGATCATGACCTGAGCCAAAATTAAGAATCAAATGCTTAGCTGACTGAGCCACCCAGGCACCCCGAGGATCCTCTTCTAAGGTCATGTGGTTGTTGGCACAACTGGGTTCCTTATGGCTGTAAGACTGAAGTACCCATTGCCATACTGGCCGTCAGCTGGAGGACACTTGCAAGTCTTGCCATGTCTCTCTCACAAGTCCTTCCACAATATGGCAGCTTCCTCATTCAAAGCCAGGAAGAGAATCTCTTTCACCAGTATGCTAAAATGGAGTTATATATGTTGACACATATCATGGAGGTGACTATTCTATCACTTTTTTGTTTGTTTGTTTGTTTTTACAATATTCCATTGGCTAGATGAAAATCCCAGGTTTCTCTTGCATTCAAGAGGAGGAAATAATACAAGAGTGTATACACAAGAGGTTGTCTTAGGGTATGTTTGCCACACTGAGGGTGAGATCCACAGTGATGCTTACATCCAGCTATCAAGCACATGTCCCTAACTCCTTATCCCCTGAGCTTGATTAATGGTTAATAGAATAACAGTTGTGCTAATACTTATGTAGATGTAGGTACCAGAAGAATTAAAAAGCATACCAATGCTTAGGTAGATTGTTCAAAACGAGTGTGTATGGGGCCTGGACCCAGGTTTCAGAGTGATTAAAGTGGGGTAAGAGGGAAGTCCTTATTAATGAACATATAGAAACATCACTCTCAAATCTAAGAGTGTACAGTAGCTATTATGTTACAGGTTAGAATCACTAGAATTTAAAAAATAAAAAGATCTTGTTGCCTGAGTATAAACCAAAACCAGTAAGATACAAATTAATAGAAATAAATGAAAATCCACATATGTATGTTTTAGCATGTTCCCCGATCCTCATCATTAATCCCGACTATAGCCTCCATGAAAGAGTGTTAAGAAAAATGAGATTAATCTTTGGAGAAACAAATGGTGCCAAATATATGAATGTATTATATGGCATCTGATGAATAGAATTACAGTGACCAGATAAAGGGTGATAAGAATCCATCTGATATCTGTTCTAATCATACTCCATCTCGAACCCTCTACTGGGAATAGTGCAAAGATATCACATTTCCTGATGAACAAACTAAGCCTCTAGCATTGGAGATCTAGTAGAAATAGATGTCATTAGTGGAAAATTAATGTGAAAAATGGCTAAGGTAAGTTAGGTTATGTTGTGTGGACGTGACAGGTGATTTAAAATATCTGAAAGCTGCCACATAAGAAAGAGGATGGCTTATTTGGGGTAGGACCAGTGGGGACCAATCATGTAGGCTACTTTGTAGGTGGGAGTGCTCTTCACAGGCATGCTCAGAGAAGATCTTGGAGACTGGTGAAAGAGGAATTACTGGGATTGGGGAGAAGTTGTCCTTTTTTTTTTTTTTTTTAATTTGTTTTAATGTTTATTTATTTTTGAGACAGAGAGAGACAGAGCATGAACGGGGGAGGGTCAGAGAGAGGGAGACACACAATCTGAAACAGGCTCCAGGCTCTGAGCTGTCAGCACAGAGCCTGACGCGGGGCTCGAACTCACGGACCGCGAGATCATGACCCGAGCCGAAGTCGGCTGCTTAACCGACTGAGCCACCCAGGCGCCCCGAAGTTGTCCTTTTTAACTCCAAGGTTTTTGATTTAATGAGAATGGAAAGCCCTGAAGGGTGATGCTATAAAAGCAGATGAATGAAGAAGCTTGAATCTCTCAGATAAAGAACAAAAGAGAATGAAGAGCCTACTGGAATAGAAGGTAATATAGTCCTAAAAGCGCAGAGAATAAGGCTGAGTGGCAGAGATACTTCAAGACCAAGTCATTTCAAAGAAGCAGTTCAGAGAGCAGACACTGACTGGAAAAGTGCAGCCAGGTGGCAGATGGTTTCATGCACAGAATCCACAAAGGTACCAATGGTGCTTGAATCAACTACCTTCAAGAAAATGATCTCTAACTTAGAAATGAAGAATAGATCTTTCTTTTCTAGAGATCCTGATTTCTGAGCCAAATAGCCCTTGAATGTGTAGTAGAGAAAAGTAAGAAGGGAGTTAACAATGATTATAAAACCTATACACATGGGTACTTATAACTGCTAACTTGAGTATAGCTTGTCCCATAAGTTTTTCTAAATTGTAACAACATAGCCTGTTCATGTTAAAGAACAAATTTTTCAGAAATGGCCACTGAGGAATTAGCAGTAAGATTCTGTCCAGTGGTTTTAAAGGAGGGTTCCTTGGTCAACAGTCTCATGGGAATGGGAGAAAACCTGCCAGAGGATATTCTGTTTGGTGCCTTTTCCTGGAGGGATTTTTCCATCATTTCCTGGAACCATGGGAAAGCATCTAATGTTATTCATGTGCCAAAATAAAGAACACTGTCTTCCTATGTTTTATTTATTTATTCTGGGTTATAGGCCTTTTCAGTTTGCCCCCAGGGCTTCTGTGCTCCCATGTATAACGGCTTTTTATCACATTGGATTGTTGACTTGTCTGCCTCTTTCCCTATTCTAAGAGCTCCTTGAAGGTGAGAAATGTCTCAATTTATCTTTGGCACTAGCATTTGCCATACATTTGATTGGCATTAAATATTTTCTAAATGGATAGATATCGTCACCACATCAGAATTCTGGAAATCCAGCTCTTTGAAGTCATCATGCCCCTGTTACAATATTCAATATAGAGACTCTTCACATCTGATCAGAAATCATGTTATAAACATAGTTAGAGACATAGAATCCTAGAAATATAGTTGGGATTTGCATCTAGAATTAAATACAAGTTTAACAAAAATCTCAAAAATAATTGTCAGAAATTTTTCAAAAATTAATAAAGAACTCATTAATCTGTTCAACATATACCAGATACTCTACTGGATCCTAATGGTTTAAGATGTATAGGACAATATCCATGTGCAGGATGTTTTCCCAGTCTGGAGAGAGAGAGAAATATGCAAGCAGATAATTCCAGAAACAGTGAATAAAATGCTAATGTAGATTTGCACAATGTTACTTGAATCCAGAAAAAGGAACAACTAGTTAAGGATTCATAGAGTTGCTGATAAATATCACATAATGGGTGAAAAGAGAGGAAAAGCATTTCACGTGAAGATAACATTCAAGAGAATAGCAGCATGAAGGATCATGGGGCCCTTGGCAATAAGAACTAATATATTACTCCTAGAAGACCACAGGGTCCATGTGGAAAAGGCAGGGGATATAGAAAAGTGACGAGGACTACATTGTGAGATGGGTTTTATGCCAGTCTAAGGCATTTGGGTCAGGATAGGGAAGAAAGAAGCTTATGACTGTGTGGGAAACACCAAAGATCTTTTTTTTTTAATTAACAGGTTATTGAAATATAATTACTACAGAAAAACTGTGCACATATTTAATGTATATAATTTGATGAGTTTGGATATATGCATATACCCATGAAGCCATCACCACAGGTAAAGCTATCAACCATCTCTAAGCTTCCTCATACCCCTTTGGTTTTTCATTTGAGTTTGTTTCTTTTGTGATAAGAACCCTTAACATGAAGCCTACCCTCCTCACAAATGTTGTAACTGAAACACGTAACTGTTGTTAACTATAGATACTGTGTATAGTAGGTCTCTAGTACTTGTTTGCCTTGCATAACTGGAACTATTAGCCATTGAACAATACCTTCCCATTTCTTCCCCACCCCCAGCCTCTGACAACCACAATTCCACTTTCTGCTTCTATGAATTTGACTATGTGAGCTACTTCACATAAGTGGGATGATGCTGTATTTGTCTTTCTCTGATTGGTTTCTTTCACTTAGCATAATGTATTTCAGGTTCATCATGTTGCATATGGGAGGATTTCCTTCTTTTTAAAGGCCGAGTAATATTCCATTATTTGTAGGTACCACATTTTCTTTATCAATTCATCCACTGATGGACATTTAGGTTATTTCCCTAATATTAGCTATTGCAAATAATGTTGCAATGAACATGGTGGTACAAGAGGAAAATACTGCCAAATCATATATTTGATAAAGAGTTGTTATCCAAAGTATATAAGAAACTCCTATGACTCTATAGCAATAAAAACAACCTGATTTTAAACATGGACAAAGGATTTGAATAGATGTTTCTCCTAAGAAGACATACAAATGGCCAACAGGTATATGGAAAGGTATTCAACATCACTAATGATCAGCAAAATGCAAATCAAAACCACAATGAGATATTGCCTCCCAACTACTAGAATGGCTATTATTAAGAAAACAAAAGGTAACAAGTGTTTTCCAGGATGTGTAGAAATTAGAACCCTCATACACTGTTTCTCGGAATATAAACTAGTACAGCTACTATGGAAAACAGTATAGAGGCTCCTCAAAAAATTTAAAATAGAAATACCATACAATCCAGCAATATCACTTCCAGATACACATCCAAAATAATTGCAATCAGGATCTTGAAGAGATAACAAAGACCTTTTTAACTAAAGTACATCATAGCTGCTGCTCCTGTAGGGCCTTACAAGTATGTATTTATATTCCTCAGATGACTAGGCAAAACATTTCATACTCTTTGTACAGAACTTATTGGTGCTAATTTGGATAACAAAGCCAGAGACTGGGATGACTCTCTGAGAAAAATGTAGAGATAATAAGTTTTCTATGTTCCTCTGCTCTTGCACCCAACAAAGGAAGAGTGAATGCAGAAAAGTTCCCAACCTCTTCACCACCATCTCATCAGACATTGGGAACTGTGAAGTTCTTTCCCTTTACCTCTACCTGTTGTTAAATACTGATCTTTGTGCACCGATATGCTAGACCCCTTAACTTGGATTATCTCATTTAATCCTCATTCTGTAAGGTAGATTCTATTATTTGAATCTCCTTAGGATGTTAGGAGATTCCAATCCAGAGAAGACAAAATAGATCACAATGAGATAGCTCAGGAGCCAAGGACCAAAAGCCAAAACATAGTAGACAAAGAATAATTGAATCAAAGGAGTTTCAGATACGGGAAGAAAAAGTTTCAGGATTTCAGGACCTGTAGAAAGGGGGCATGCTCCAGGCTTCAGTAGGGAGCAAAGGAAAAGAGTTCTTGGTAACTGCCTAGAATATTAATAAGTGTATATGATTTGCTTTGCTTTTATGTCCCAACTGGAACATAATATGAGACAGTATGAGATGTAGGTAGGT
The DNA here is from genome assembly GCF_024362965.1 of Panthera pardus. Taxonomy (NCBI): domain Eukaryota; kingdom Metazoa; phylum Chordata; class Mammalia; order Carnivora; family Felidae; genus Panthera; species Panthera pardus. The sequence goes on from NW_026526721.1 coordinate 87,581,612, forward strand.
TTAATTTAAAAGAATGGAATGGATGGGGGTGCCTGGGTGGCTTAGTCGCTTAAGCTTCTGACTTTGGCTCAGGTCATGATCTCACAGTCTGTAAGTTCAAGCCCCACATTAGGATTCTGTGTCTCCTTCTTTCCCTGTCCCTCCCCTACTTGCACCCTGTTTCTCTCTGTCTCTCAAAAAAAATACATGTTAAAAAAATAAAAGAATGAAATGGATGTATTTAAATCATGGATAAAGTTGAAGTTTTTAAAAATTTCACTGATTTACAGTTTTCATTTTAGAACGGGAAATTTAAGCCTGAGGTATAAAGCTCTAATAATTAATTATGTGGCTCTGTGAGCAGAAACTTGAGGAGGCTTGAGAAGGTCAGAGGGAGATACAGCCTATTTTAGCAGTCACTGAATCATACCTTACATGAGTAAATGTCTTGTTTGTCTACCACAGGGATCCACAAACTAGGCCAGTGGGCCAAATCTGACTCATGGCCTTTGTGTAAGGTCTTCTAGTTAAGAATAATTTTTATATTTTTAAAGGGTTGTAAGACACACACACACACACACACACACACACACACACACACACACACACACACTATATGAGACAGAAGCTGTATGTTGCCTATAAAGCCTAAAATAGTTGCTCTCTGGCCCTTACAGAATAAGTTTGCCATGTCCTGGTGTGTCAGACAGACCTCTGTATGGATTGCCTGGTTTACTTCTCAGCCTCACACAGCCTGACTAGAAAGAGGCCTCTCCCCTCCCAGGCTTGTTGTGTTCTCAAGTAGTGCTCTCGGGCATCATCCCACAGCCCATTATGCAAATTGGTAGACCCCATTTCAACCCTTAATGGATGGTGACATGAAAACCACATGTGCAGATGAGGCCCTTTCCAGGAGTCCCTACAGAATGAAACAACCCATGAAGACCAGACCACCATCCTTTCGTGTTGTGAGGCACGGCACCTTGCCAAGGCCTTAGGAGTTTAGTGACTGGTGCTGTCAGTCTGTCTCCTTTCACAAGCACTAAAATCATGAAGAATTCATGGGAAGCTGCTGTAAACATCACACATTTTTGAAAGAAAGCTTTTTAATCAATTTAAAAAATAATGGTTTCAAGTCAAAACTTATAGGATTTCCATGGCTTCCTTTATTGATATCAAGAATAGTATTATTGATGCTTAATTACTTTGGTTTTGATGTGCTAGAGTCTATACTAAAAATATCAATAGTTTAGAAACTGAAGATAATTCAGTTATTGTAATAAAATGACGGCAATATTGGTATTATCACCTTCCATTTCTATGAAAACTTACATCTTTCCATGAATCGTCATATTTACATTTTATCTAATCCACAAAATTACCCTAGTTATGAATGGTACAGCTGATATTGAATTTATTTCTTCACTAAAGGAAACTATACTTAGCAAAATTAAGTAATCCAACACAATCAAGCCAGAAAATAAAAGAATAAGGACAAAAATGAAATTATTTGGACTTCTGGTTTTTGATTCCTCTCCTCTACCAACATAACACTTACCTAATACCATGAAGAATTTTAATGTTTAAAAATTGTAATTATACAAATGAAAGGATTAAAAATGCATAAGAGCTAAAAATAATTTTAAAAACCTCTTAACTGATAGCATGACTACTATTAATGATCACTTTCCTTGCCTTTGAGCAAATTTTGTAAGTCTAAAAAGATAAAAAAAAAAAAAAAGATAACTAAAAATGTTCCTGTAGATCGATTCTAATTACTTGTCCCTGGTAAATATTTTTTTTCCTTCTCCCAATCCTTCAAAAGATAGAGAAACAACCTTTTTATTACTACCCTGGCTAGATTCCTTATGGTCTAGTCATTTTTTTTTCACAATCACCTAAGGCCATGACCATGGATGAAGAGATTCCTTGCCAGTAAACCTCAAAAACAGTTTTCAAATCCTGTTCGATTCTTTTGGAATTTGTTTTCAAGTTGACTGCTCTGTTCCTTGTTTAATGGAAAAAAGAAAATGTATCAGAATCAAAATGTATCAAAGTCAACTCAAAATTCAGCCCTAAAACTGAAAAAAAGGTAGCATTATTTAAAAGACTGCCCACAGTTAATTAAAGATAACTTTATTTTCCATAAAATATTCTATTAATAAATTGCTATTTAACAAAAGATACATTTTAAAGATAAAAGAAGCTGTACTTTAGTGTATATCAGATTAGTAGTAAAACTGTTGAATGAAAGGCTAAAGTGCTAGTTGTAAAACAAAACCTACTTCTATTGTACATTAGAAACAAAAGGAAAAAAGAACAGTCTGGGAAAACATAAGAGAAAGGGCAAAGCGTTTACAAGTGAGGCATTTTATGTAGTACTGATGTTAGACAAAACAATAAATTCCATCACTAAAGAATAGAAAACTGCTTGACATAGCTACTAGTATGCTTTAATTGGTGAGTTTTAAGGAAAACAAGGTCCCTACCTAGGCCTATCTAGCTCTTTTCCATGAACCATTCTTTTAAACAAATTGATGGTTACTTTCTGAAAACAAATAATTCTCAATGTATAAAACTTGGAAACAGAAAAAAAAGGAAGAAAGCCATTATATTAATTCTCATTAATTTTTAAATTATTTTTTCAATCATTTTTAAAAAGAAATCTTTTGTTTACAATATACTGGATTGATAGAACTACCAGTGAAGTTTTTTAGCCAAGTGGGAGTTACTTGACTCAAGTGGTACCAATCCAAATCTCTCCTGACACTTTGAATACAGTGATTCAAAGATGGGGGCGGGGGGGAGGGAAGAAGGAAAAAAGATTTGAATCATGTAATGGTAAGCAGATGAGGCTGACAATTAGCTTCCACTGTCTGGATCCCAAAAACTGTCTCCTCTGAGATTGATTCATCGGCTCCCTTCCCCCTCCCCTTCATCTTCTTCCCTTTCTCCTTCTTCCTTCTCCTTCTCAACTTCCTCTTTATCCTCCATATCTTGTACCATATCCTTTGGTTTAAATTAGCTAACCTTTGTTTCTGTTACTGGCACCCAAAGAACCACAACTCCTGCATATGCTGTTTTGTATCCTGTTTTTGTTATTATATAATTTTATTACATAGTATTAAAAATGTTCACTGGGGCCCCTGGGTGGCTCACTTGGTTGAGTGTGGACTCTCAACCACACTCAGGTGGTTTTGAGTCAGGTCATGATGTCACAGTTAGTGAAACTGAGCCCCAAGTTAGGCTCCTGGCGATGGTGCGGAGCCTGCTTGGGATTCTCTCTCTCCCTCTCTCTCTGCTGCTCCCTAGTTCTCCCTCTCCCTCTCCCTCTCTCTCTCTCTCCCTCTCTCAAAATAAATAAGCATTGAAAAACAAACATTCAATGCCTTAATGATATTCCATCACATGGATGTTTCAGAAAATTTTTAACCAAACCTCTAGTGTTAGATATTAAATAACCCATCAGTGAATATCTTTGTATATAGATCCAGGTCCATATGTCTAATTATTTTCTAAGGTTACATCCTGACATAAAATTACTGAATTGAACATTATGGGCTTGTTAAGAATCTTGCTCTTTTAAAAAAATGTTAATTACACTTTAGTTAAGATTATATTTGAATATATTTCTCATGCTCTTACGTTATTATGACTTAAAACTATCTTGCTAATTCAATGGGAAAAATTATATATCTTTATTTGACTTCATATATTTCTTTCACTGCAATGGATACTTCCTTTTATCCTTCCCATTGAGTCTGAATGATAGCATGAAAAGAAATGTCACATTTTCCCTACAATTGGCAGTGTGATCCAGTGGTTTATAAATCAGTTAGGTTACAAAAGGTTTAAAAATGCAGTATGAATGTCACATTTTAAATTGCTTTAGGCTCATGCATTCATCTAGATTTGGAATTCTTACTGTATAAACACTGTGTGTTTCATCTTTTTATTCATTTGATGAGATTGCTTATATTCATTTCCCACATCTCTCAAAAAGGGCTTAGTTCAGTGAAAAAAATTGTTTTGTGTTCTATGGAGAAATGTGTTATTACTTTGTTGGACCAACCTGCTGTAGGAATTACTTCTACAATTTAGTACCCTTGACCTCACATACAAATTTTAAAATATAATGTAGTCATATTAAGGTATGACTCAATCTCAAAAACGTTTTCCTATTTCCTGTGTGTTTTGCTTCTAGTTTTCATGTTAGGAAAAAAAGACTACAATTAAGGTATCTGTTTAAAGGCATATGTCATTGAGGCATTTGTTAGGCTGTGGTCAGTAAACATTACACAACAGAGAGTAATTTTATATGTAGTCATCCTGAATTCAGTCATTTTTTTTGTATCATCCCAGTTACCAGATTTAATTTGCTAAATAACTAGTGGGTGTAAAGAAAATTCCATTCACAAAATGAATTACGGGATAGCTTTGGAACCCATCTTCATACTGATGTTTTTAGATGGTGACTATGGTCAAATATAAAACAGAAAGGGGATTTATAAAAATCTAAAGAAATTGAGATTATGTGAAAGATAATCCTAGGTGCAAATACACACACAAACACATATCCAAATGACTTACTTGCATATAAAATGGAGACAGATTTAGGACCAGGCAACATTATTGGTCACTGTGACTTAGACTCAAAGTTTTAAAGGTAGATAGAGGAAGTTAAATCCCTCCTATCTGAGTTTATACTTTGCTCTGGGGCTTGGTTCAGGCAGTTTTATCATTAGGAACTCTCCTGTTTTCTTAAACCTCAGCTCACCTCCCCCTTAATTATTATTCTTGTACTGTAGTTCTAGTAACTGGACTTCTGTCTCATAACTCATCATATGAAGTCTTGTTCTATAGCTTCCTATGTCTAGTCCCTGCTAGATATGAGCCAAGTCTTTGTCCCAGGCATGCACACTGCCCTCCTTCAGCCTGATGACTGGCCTCTGCTGCATCCTTATTACAAATACAGTGCTCTGCCCACCTATCTGAAAGGTCTTCTAAGAACAGTATTGCCAGTTGACGTCTCCATTGATTCTTCCCATCCACATGAAAGTTATTCTGCTACTTTATCTTGAATTCTTTGTTGTTCACTTTTTGCAGGTCAACTTTCAGGATGATCTTTGTCTAACAGCAGTTACAACTTGCAGGTCAATACTTTGGACAGATCCTGAGTGTTCCTCTTTCTGGACTGAAGTGATCTGATTTAGCGCTGTGTCTATTCACTCCATGCAGTAGTAAAGACACACCAAATAGCCTGCTAATGTGTGGTATGCGCCACCATCACCCCCCAAAAAAGTTGAGATTCTCTGGCACTAATGGTAGCCATCAACAGAAATGACTTAACTACTCCATTTAGATAATTATAGTAATTGTTTCTCTACACATAGCAATACAATAATTTCAGCTTCTTTGCATATTGCTTATTATAGTAGGCGGGCAGGCGGATAGATGGACAGATACAGAGTAATTAAGAACATTAATAACTCTACTTCCTATTAGTTTTGTCCATTTCCTATTCTTCAGTGATGGATCATAAGGTATCACTGCAATGACTCGCAAACTCTTTAGTAACCATCCTAGTACCGACAAAGATCAAAAGCAATCGTCAACATGATTTTAATTTTCTTTACTTGTAAGTTATCTTTTCTACCTTTATACACAAAGTAGGCAAACATAGACATGCATTCAAAATGGTAGAAAAATCATTTGAAAGTCTGCTTGGAATAGTTTTAATTTTCTTTTTTTTAAATGTTTATTTGTTTTTGAGAGAGAGAGAGAGAGAGAGAGAGGGAGCGAGCATGATCAGGGGAGGGGAAGAGAGAGAGGGAGACACATCTGAAGCAGGCTCCAGGCTCTGTGCTGTCAACACAAAGGCTGATGTGGGGCTCAAACTCATGAGCCAAAGTCGGATGCTTGACTAACTGAGCTACCCACGTGCCCCTTTAATTTTCTATGAAATATAAAGCTGGTAGCATGGTGATCCCCAAGAAGAACTAGGCTATGAGTCAAAGATACTAGCATTGTCCCAACATTACTGCTAACTAGCATTGGGAGCTGAGATAATTTGCCTGTGTTTTCCATTTATAAAATGAGAGCGTTTACCTGAATGTATTAAGTCCAAGTTTGACATTCTGTAATTTACACAAATTTGTTAATGTTGTTTTTTTTACTTTATTTATTTAAATTCAAGTTAGTTAGCATACAGTGTAGTATTGGTTCCATGATTAGAACCCAGTGATTTATCACTTACATATGACACCCAGTGCTCACCCAACAAGTGCCCTCCTTAATAAGTACACATCACCCACTTAAAATTTGTTAATGTTCTAATGTTAATTTTTACAGATTTGTTAACATGATTCCAGGGTTTCATAAGTCAAATATCTTGACCAATATCAATAATTTGGGGTATATTGATATTTGGTACATTTTGTTTGTTTCTTTGTGCTGTACTCTACTTTCCTTGAACATAATCCTTGTTGTCAAGCTGGTGTTGTCCATTATGTAAAAAAGAAATTTTAAGTTTAGATTTGACTTTTAAAAATATGCTATCAATTAGAATTTCACTATGTTACATAATGATATTTTCAACAGATGTTGTGTAAAATATTGGACTATACTGAATATTCAAATGCATACAGTACCAATCTCACAAAAATTCTTACTGACACTTTGAAAAAATTATAATGTTTATAAGAAGCAATAAAAATTAACATGAATTCTTTGTTCCAAACACTACAGAGAGAAATGTAAGATTCTGACTATGTTTTTATAATATGTATGTAAACTGTATAATAAGCTGATGTCTTTAAGGTAAACAGAAAAGTATATGACATTAGTAGCATCTGTACCCCCAAAAAATGTTCTTTCCCAGCATTGGCAATGAAATTTCACTCTTTCATCCACATTCTCTTAGGCAATCTTTCTTATGACAGAGTTATGACCACAGATTGCATACTTGGGACAGGAAAAAAAATCATCATTTAAGAATGCGATCAAATCACTGTGTCTGTAAGTGCATCATGTTCTAACCAACCTATTAAGTAGGTAGAGGAAAGCTTAGGATAGAATCTACCCTCGACAGTTTCAGTAGCACATCCTGAGACCATAATAAATTCCTAAAGTTATAAACACACTTATTACACAATATGATTTCTTTTACAAAAACCAGTAAAGTAGAACCACAAATAAAACATATTATTTTTCTCTCCTCTCTTTCACCTGTCCAACTCCTATTATTCTTCATGTCTCAGCTTTCCCAGGGAGAGATTTCCTGTAAAGTTCCTAGGTTAGACCTCATAACTCCCTGCAAATCATCTTTTATGATTCTCATCATGCTTTGTTACTGATTTCTTGCCTAATGACTGTTCCATACCTTCAGGCTCCTTGAATTCAGGGATTCAGTCAGCCTGGCTTAGCTCTCCGTCTTTTCCACACCCAGGACAGTGCTTGTCACAGAGTCACTTAGCTGTTTTTTGTTTGGTTTGGTTTGGTTTGGTTATGAATGAATGAAAGGCCCAAAGTATGTAATGGCTGACTTCTCTGGATCCTTATGAAATTAGCAATAAGGAATAAAAATAAAATAATTAAGTTGAGATGCAAATGCTGGGCAGTAGCTCAGCCTACTCCCTAGTAACTGACTTACACCTAAGCATGTCTTAGCACACAGTTCTCAGAGTTTTCACCAAAAGTTTTATAAATTTTTACAGATCTTTTCTTGAAGACCTGTGAATAGTTACAACTGTGATTGTGATATTCCAGCATCCACAACCTCTCAAACAATAAGCACATTCATTTCATTTACTAGTATTATGGTCATGAGCAAATTATCCAGCTTTTATAAAACCTCAGTTTCTTCATCTGAAAAATGGATATTGTAATTCCTTTCATGTTTAAGTCACATGTGTCGTTCTTAAGAACTGTGTGAATTAATTTGTATGAAAATTTTCTGAGAGCACACGACAACTGTATGGTGTTTGCATAAACTGTGATTAGGGCATGGTGCCATAGTTATTTCAAAGAGGGCCGTAGCTATGACGTTGTCTGCTAAAGGAAAGATAAAACAAGCATGTGTTATTTCATAGCTATTTCATTCCAGTTTTCAGCAAACTACTGATGATTGCAATCAATGAATCTGCAAAGAGACATTTGCCTCCGAACACGGGATGCAGCTTCACCTGGCTGAGAGCCACAGTGAGAAGCAGAATTTGTCACAGGCTTGCATATCCAAATGTTCTGAAGGAAGGAAAATCTCCTTAGAAATACAATAATACTGTTCATATTATAAATTGTGATGTCTCCCATGGCATCAATTTTCACTGAGCACATTTCTTTCTAAAAATTCTTTGAACATTTATGCAATTAATTCAAATGCAAAAACCAATTAACCGTATATCCTATAATCAAATCAGTTTCAAGTGAGTGCCCCAAATTTCAAGAGGACTTTGAAAGCACTACCAAAGTGAAATGGAACAAGTGAAGTGTGTAGTGCCAGCACAGGAAATTTTTCATTATTTTTTTCAGGCCCAAATACAGCTGCACAATATTATGCAACTTACTAAATATGTCAGGGATGCACTAATTACACCATTTTCCTTCACCAGGATGTTGTATGTTGGTATGCATCGCAAGTGGGGGACTTTGGAAAAAGACATCAAGAAGCCATGAGTGGTATTAGAGTCCTATAGACTTGTGTTGAAATGCCTCTTGAAACTAGCTGTGGGCTCTTCGGTAAATTAATTAAACCCTTTGCTTTAGGGTTGTTTTGAGGAAAACGCCAGGCACGGGGTTGCAGAGTGTTCACCCCACCAGCAGGGGCTCTTGTTCATTGTGGGTACTCTGGGTTAAGAGTCGTCTTTGCTTATACCCCCATGACCTGGTCTCATACATCCACTTGTACGAGGGCTAGACAGAGGCATCTGCCTTAGAGACAAACACAAGCAATGCAACTGGTAATTGTCATAATGATCTCTTCGTAATAGATTGTGTCTTTGATAACATCATTCCCCTATTGTGGAGTGTGACACAGTGACACAACCAGTCACCAACCAAGTCACACAGCCAGTTGGCTAAGCCAACTAAATGCCAAGATTATGAATGTGATTTCAGAAACCCTGAAAATGTCCCTTTCCCATGGGCAATCATGGATGTTCTTCCCTACCTCATCTGTTAATATTTAAAACTAAGCAGATGTATTGAAAAAGTTTTTCTTTTCCTTGATTACGCAAGTACCCTTAGATGGGTCCCTATAGAAACTTATCAGTACAGATAAAGAATCCGTGAGCAGGAGTTGATAGGAGTATGGGAAGAAAGGCTGAATGTTATAGGCAAAAGGCAGAAAGAGGGGATCTTGCCTCAGTGAGAGCTAATGGACAGCACAGGAAGCTGGACTATAGCGATGACAAATTACACCTTTTCAGCAGACACCAGATTATGTCTATTATTAATAGCTCCATAATTTCTTACCCATGTGACTTCATGCAAGAAATTAACTTCTTTGTCAGTTTCTTCATCTGTAGAATGGGAATAATAATGCCTATTCCATAGGTGGTTGTAAGAGTTAAATGAGTTAATAAGTGTAAGTTCATTAGAATAGCGTTGAGTACATTGTAATTATGTTCAGCAATTATAAATTAAAAAATTTTTTTAATTTCTAATTTTTATTTTTGAGAGGGAAAGAGACAGAGACAAGCAGGGGAGGAACAGAGAGAGAGGGAGACACAGAATCTGAAGCAGGCTCCAGGCTCTGAGCTGTCAGCACAAAGCCTAACACAGGGCTCGAACCCAGGAACCGTGAGATCATGACCTGAGCCAAAGTCGGAGGGTCAACTGGCTGAGTATCCCAGGTGCCCCAGCAATGACACATTTTTAAAGAGGCACAACCAGTTTTTTTTTAAGGAAGTGTAATTTTAACAATTGTTAAGTCTTCAAAGTGCCCTCATTAAAACCTGTTTCACACCAGAATTGTTGTGTAAACAGGTAGTTTTGCTTATATTTAATATGTTCCCAAGGTTAATTATTTTTATAAATACTTTCAGTAATTTTATACATGTTTGTTGATGACAGTTCTCGTCAATTCATTAAAATGAGTGACATCTTGGAACTTAAACCTTTACCAGACACCATCTACTAATTTTCTGATCTGTGTCAGACATACTGTAGTTATCAGAAGTTAGCTAGATATGCACAATTTGGTATTTTGAAAGTGGATTTATTTTGGTATTTGATGTTGAATCTCCTAAAGTTAAGCAGCTGTCACATTCCTCTCCACATATCCTGAAATTAAGTTATCAGAAAGCAAGATAGCAGAATCTGTCCTTAGATACTCACCACTCAGAAAGATCAAGTGGATGGACATGTAGCAGAGGCTGGTGTCTATTTTGTCCTTTATCTCAGAGCTCCCTAATGGCAAAACAGGAAAATTCAACTAGTTTGAACCCAGTAATTTCCATCATTCAAACAGAACAAAATGGTACATATTGAGGCTGAAACAACCAGGTACACAATGTTGGAATTATATATATTTTAAATTCTGAGGTGTTTTTTTGGCTTTAGTAACTTTTTTTTCTGACTTTTTAAATAATTTACTCATTTGTTCATCCACTTGTTCATTTGCTACTCATTTGTAAGGAAACATTTAAGATAGGAGCTCTGTGAGGTAATGAAAATAACAATACCTCTGACCATACCCTCAGGGGGTCCACAGTCTGTGACAAGAAACAGATATATTAGATAGATAATGAAAATACAAGGTGATGAGTGGACAAGAAGAGTACATAAAAAAGTTGCTCTTACAGGACATCTCATGGGCCAGATGGCGGTTTTAAGGCTTTGTTGTGGAAGTGACATGTAAGCTTTTGATGCCTTGTTGCATGGGATGTTCTATATTGAAGTTTGCTGACCTGTAAGTGGGAGTTGGGTACTTCTGTTTGCTTCTTGTTTTTTTCCCTGAGCTTACAGTTTGAACTAGACTATTGCTAGATCCATGGGCAGGGGTGGGGGGGTAAGTTGGGGGGAAAGCCTGTAAGAACTTAATATTTCTCATCCTTCACTTTGATTGGTGAAGGATTTGCCTGAGGTCACTCAGCTTTCAGGTGTTAGAGCCAGGACCACAGTAGGTAAGATTTCCTGTCTGCCAGTCTAAACCTCCTTGCACTATGGCAAGCTATTTTCAAACTTTCCCTTTGGTTTTCTGAAAAGAAAATTTGGTAAACTGTTAGGAAATAAAACATAGCTCTTTGATGGTTTTACTAGTTAGAAAATTACAGTTTTAGACTTTGCAGAAGGATTGTCTTATTTCATTTTCTTACCATTGACAGTTTCACAGTGAGAGAAACTTATTCATTCACTTCTTTTTGTTCTTATTTTTATGCAAAGAAGTTGAGGCTAAGAGAGAAGATGTAATTTGTTCAAGGTCACAAAGTGGTCATTGAAACAACATGGTTCCAAACCAGGAAGGTCTTTCTCTGATATCTGCTTCCTTTGACTTTATCTTGCTGCCTCTTCACATCAAGGTAAGTCACACAGTTCCTGCTGTGAAGGAGTAATTTGGTAGAAAAACACAATTTAGTAGAAAGCCATAAAGAAACAAAACTCAAAGAAAAGAAATATCTCTAGTCACGATCCACCAAAAGAAAGATATGAGGAATTTCTGTAAGAGTTCAGAGAAAGGATGTGAATTTAGTATGGATTTGTAGGAAAGATGATATTTGCACTAATATTTTAGGAATTTATATGATTCAGGGATATGGATATGGCATGATAATGGGAAAGAAGATTCTGGAAAAAATTAAACACAATTATCACATCCACAGAGGTCTTAAATTAAGATGCGTATAAAGTGAGAAGTTCATTTTGAGTGACACTGGTGTATATGAAAGACATGTGGACACAGAGGTAGAAAGCCCAGTAGGATAAAGCCATGGGCAGACCTGAATGTCCAGATAAGAATGTGGATACCTTCCATAAGCTGTAGAGAGTCATCCAGCCATGTAAACTAGAGAAGTAGAATGATCTGTGTTGAGCTTTATTTTCTTCCCTAAAAAATAACTCATTTCACCTAAAATTTTATTTTCTTTAAAGCCTACTTCCTAGAATCTGTTTCTTAAAAGTCTTTGAGTTCATTTGATCAATATGCATTTAATAATGTGGGTAATAAATTTGTTTCCTAATTTTAAATTTAAGTTTGAGATGTTTTTGTCAGAAGGATCAGGTTCTGTTTATAGCACAAAGAGCTAGTGAGACAGCAAATATGTTACATTATCAAGTTAAGAATTATAATTTGGTCAACATTGTGTCACTGAATGTTGATGCATTTTTTAATGATAGAAAAAAGATGAATAACAAATTGATGCACTTAATAAATTATAAATTTTTTCAAGCTTCACAAGGTAGGCAGAATAAGAAGACTATATAGTTGTTTATGGATGAAAATGGTAAACATTTATTGAGTGCATTCCATAATCTAGTCCTGTGAGAGAAGCTTCACCTCTCTTACTAATTTTTTGATTATTTATTTATTTTGAGAGAGAGAGGGAGAGAGTGTGTGTGTGTACGCGCGTGTGTGCAAGCAAGTGGGGGAGGAGCAGAAAGAGAGGGGGAGAGAGAGACAGAGAGAGAGAGAGAGAGAGAGAGAGAGAGAGAGAGAGAGAGAGAGAGAATCCCAAGCAGGCTCTGTCTGCACTCGATGCAAGGCTTAAACTCATGAGCCATGAGATCATGACCTAAGCTGAAGTTGGACGCTTAACTGACTGAGCCACCCAGGCACCCCTCTCTTTCTAATTTTCATGGTAATCCTATAAGGTGGTATTATTACTGCTGTTAGAGATGAGGAAATGGAATCTCAGGAGGTTAAGTGATTCACTTCATTCTCATTGTTGATGAGTGGCTGAACAGGGATCAACACCCCTTTGATTCTGATTTCAAAGGTAATATTTTTAGTCGCTTCACTCAGACTCATGGTTATTAAAATATTTTTTACTTTATATTTTCTGTGTAATGCATAGATATAAAATAGACACAGCCTATCTTATAGAAGGCTGAATTCTGTCAAACAACCAAATTCTCACCATTTTAAAAGTGTTCAAATTCCATGTTTCAGTGTAAAAAACGAACTCGTCTCAGTGTATAGCCATGGTCTGATTTTATTTTGACTGTTGTCACGTTGAATCTCTAATAAAACAGAAGGCAGAAGTAACCACAATTTATAATCTTTGAGAGATGTCAGTATATATTTTAAAGCCACCTTACTTGATGTTATGAGGAACTTCAGACTGGGTTTGAAAAATATATATTGTTATGCCCTGTGGCATTTTCTGACCTGTCATGATGCCACTTAGTTTCAGAATAACTATTCATAGATGTTGAGAATATTTTTGTTGAATAAAGAGGCCATTTTGGAAATGTGTGGAGGTTAATATTATGCACATGAAACTGTGCTTTCAGCTTTCCTACACCCTGTCAAATCTGAGCAATTATTCTACCAACTCGCTGCCTGTCCCCGCCCCCACATCATTTCTTTAAATTGCTATGGAAATTAAATCGAGAGACACACTCTTCTTTGCAAGATGCCTCCTTCAGAATCCTCTCTGCTTTGCCCTAGCCAGTTTGGAATGGAAAATCAGCCCACATTTCCATGGAACTTAGCAAGGCTTGGGCCAGATCTAAAAGGCACAATTTGCCTGACATCTGTGTTCCAGCCTCATGTTGCATCAAAACAATCCGTGCTGCTCAGATGAAAGCAAGCATCCTATTGTATTAAAGCATTTAACAAGCTAATGGTGGTCACTTTCTATTCTCACATCCATACAATCACATCCCACAAGGACAATTATACTTGCAAAGTATCCAACTCCAATTACATTATTCCATGATCACACTGATATATTTTCTATCATTTTGTTTTCATTTTATCTTCCAGTGGGTGTTGTGTGTAGCACAGCTGAGGAGAACAGAGGTTTTTTGTTTTTGTTTCTGTTTAGTCTTTATTGAAAGAAACTAGATGTCTAATTTATGGAGGCAAGAGCTTACTAATAACTTGTAGGCACTCCTCCTTACAATCAAGATCCAGGTGCTTAGGCCTGATCTGTGGCTGTGTAGTTAGCGAACAATGACTTAACCACAAGGGCTGGATGGCCACTGGGAGCCAAACATCTGGGTTGACCACTTTTCATTGCTGTTTTTAAAGGCAAGACCATGTTTCTAAAGTTTTGGAAACCATGACATCTGCTCCTTTTATAATTATTGGTAGAGCACTCAAATTTCTAAATGGCCTCATGGTCTTGAAGCTTCAGATGTATCCCCCATACAACTTCAAATATCCCCTTTCCCTAAAACAAAACAAAACAAAAGCAGCTGCCATTTGTAAGCTGGACCAAAGTAACTTATAACTTGAATATTACAGGAGAGATGGCTGTGAAAATAGAGATTGGACCTAGAAGTAGACTTTTTTTAAAAAAAATTTTAATGTTTATTTATTTTTGAGAGAGAGAACGTGAGCAGGGGAGGGGCAGAGAGAGAGGGAGACACAGAATCTGAAGCAGGCTCCAGGCTCTGAGCTGTCAGCACAGAGCCCGACGCAGGCCTCAAACCCACAGACCGGGAGACCATGACCTGAGCTGAAGCTGGACACTCAACCAGCTGAGCCACGCAGGCGCCCCTCTAAGTAGATTTTATAGATACTTAGGATAAACAGCTGTATTAAAGAGATATTAAGAGTGCTAAACTATAGAGATATAGAGTAATAGAGTAATAGAAAGGTCTAATATAGGAAAGTAACTGAATTTGGATAACCATAACCTGAGGGAATTCAGTAAGGCAAATTCGGGAGTGCCTGGCTGTCTCAGTAGAGCATCCAACTCTTGATCTCAAGGTCATAAGTTTGAACCCAATGTTGGGCACAGAGTTTAGTTAAAATAAATAAATTAATTAATTAAAAAAAATAAGGCAAGTCTCCCTAGTTGACTTTTCTAGGTCAGTAACTACTAAACATTCTACAGGTTCCCTGCTTCTATCTAAATTCCTTGTTCTTTTAGGAAGGTGAGAAAACTAAGTGTTCTCTGAGGTCTAAGTTGAAAGTTTCTAGTTTCAGCTCTAACTAAAAAATAACTTTCTTCTCCATAAATACAACACAAAGTAAAATTAGGTAATAGATTCTCATCTTTTGCAGCATAGAACAAATACCATAGATCCTGGTATTTTGGATATGTTGTCACTCATTAAATTATCAAATTATGGCTTTATAAAATTAGAGCTTGGTTTCATTAAGAATTCTTCTTCCCAATTCAACTGGACACTTTGACATCTTAATTATAGCCATTGTTTTGTTTGGGGCATAATTTCTGTATTTTCTTAAAACACAATGAAACACTGTCTTTGAACACATGCTTCTAGGTCCACCAAATTCAGTGAGCTGAAAAGAAAGATATACCTAATTGTGATAGTCATTTAATAGTTTATTCTCCTTTTTACTTTGAAATCTTTATCTCTCCTATTTCAGTTTTCCATGCCCAAACATGGAAGTCTCATGGTTGCCTCTGTTTCATTGAATCTGTCAGACTTTCAATAATAGTATGAAAATAACTGCTCATTTTCAGTCTGGAAAACCAATACCGAACATGTTGTTATTCTATCATTGGTAGTTTAGCAGTGGAGTTTTCAGAAATCCCTGGGAAGACTTTTCCCATAAAACACCCACTGTTGGGTAACTGACATAAATCCTGAACAGCCGAAGAAGCTTTGGGCTAATTGAGCTCTCCAGGACTGGCCATGCTGGTGCTCATCCAGCAAGATGGTTACAGAGACTAATGATTTATGACTTCACATCCTGGTTCCTTCAACTGAAATTGGAAATAAGTGTTGTGCATAGATTCTACTGCTTTTTTGGTAATTGTGCAATGAGCAAGAGTCTTGTGGGAGGTTTCATTCTGACACAGTGTTTTTTGAAGATACTGCATGGAAACTGTGTTAGGAAAAAAAAAATAAAGAGGCTTATGCTTTCTTTTTCTAGAACAAAGCCTCCTTTTAGCTTTGTAAAGATTATAACCACAACAGAATCATGAACGTAATAGAGATAGTTGCTATTTGAAGTGTTAGTAATGGAATTCATTTTATACTAAATATTTATTTAGTGAATGTTAATGACAATTATATAGTTTTTTCTCACACTTTCCATGATTACCATGACTTCCTCCTTATCATGAAGAATATCCAAATTAATAGGCACTGCCTTATTATTTTTATTGATTTCTATGATTTCTTGATTTTCACTTGAGTGCATTTGTGTCATAAAAAAGGTCTAAAATTAGTATTTTATTTTTCACTTGAGAATGTAAAGTGAAAAAAAGGGCAGATATTATTCTTGATACAATTTCAGCTTTTTCAATATGATAGGCCTCCTATATCCATGGTTTCTCTTTCTAAGGGTTCAGTTACCTGAGTTCTACTGCAGTCTGGAAGCAGTTAATCTTCCTTCCAACATGTATTCAGATGAGTAGTAGCCTAACACTATGTGACGATGCCTACTACGTCCGTCACCTCACTTCATCTTATCACGTGGGCATTTTATCATCTCACATCATCAGTAGAAGAAGAATGGTGAGTACAGCACAATAAGATATTTTGAGAGAGACCACATTCACATAACTTTTGTTATGGAATATTGTTGTAATTATTTTACTTTATTATTAGTTGTTAATCTCTTACTGTGCCTAATTTATAAATTAAACTTTATCATAAGTATGTACGTAGAAGAAAAAACATAGGGCATATAGGGTTTGGTACTATCTATGCTTTCAGGCATCCACTGGGGGCTCTTGGAATGTAACCTCCATGGGTAAGGGAGGACTACTGTAAGTAGGTTGTACATATGGAAAATCATTTCAAGTCCCTAGGTCGCAATTTCCTTATCTACAAAATAAGAAGTTTTTAGTATAAGGACTCACTCTAAAATTTTTCCTAGTGCCTGCAACTTAGGATGTTACATTTCATTTTTACTCTGTAGTATTTTACACATGACATTATGAAAACATAATGGCAAAAAGTTAACTGATTCAAATGAATAAAAGTTGTAAATACACAAAACACAAGACCTACAAGATAAGCAAGCAGATAGAGTGACATGCACAACTCCTGTGCTGGATGAGTAAACACTGGCAAAATTTTCTTCAATAAAGTGAGAGATAAATTCTAAATAGAGTAAGGATTGCTTCCTTGCATGAATTGATATGTGTTGTGAGTTGAGCATTCTTTTAACAAATACTGCTCACTTCTATATTATAGTCTAGTGAAAAGAATATTGGATCTACTTTCCCAAATATGTTGCTTGAAGATTGATGTGACCTTAGCCAAATCATTTACCACAGTTTTCTTTTATAAATCAGCAGGTTCGGGCTTTTTAAATCTAAAACTTTTTATACTTCTGAAAAGTTTATGTCATGAATTATATGGATATATGGGTGGATTTGGAGAGTGTAGATTTTGGAGCCAGGCAAACCTGGGTTAAAATCCTAGCCTGTTTAATTATTTTCCAAGCTGTATAAACTTGGTCAAGCTGCTGGGGTCACTGATGTCACTGGGTCTCAGTTTTGTAATTGGTAAAATTCAGTAGCTTAACTAAATAAACCTGCTCATTCACGTAATAGTCCAATGCCAGTATTCCGGGTAATGAGGTCAGTTTCTCTACGTGTGATTCAGCAGATTTACAGGGAGGACAATGGGGAAGCCTCATTTTCTTTTTTCAAAAGTCTTGGCTTGAAGGTAGTACACATCACTTTTGTTTACATTCCTCTGTTGAGAATTGATATATGATTATTCATGGATGCAAGGAGGGGTACAAAACATAGCCCTTGTCTCCTCAATGGTTCTAGAGGCCATTCCAGAAAGGAAAAAAGAAAAAACTTTTTGTGGACAACTTGTAGACTGTGCCCCAGTTGACATTCAACATTTTTTCATTACCCACTTTTCTCTCTTGTGATTTGACTTCCATTTATCAGATCTTATGGAAATGAGGAGAAATATTAAGTAAACTCTGATACACACGGTTGCTTCATTTTCAGACATCATATTCATATCTGAATGCCACGTGTACAATCTCGGTACATGGCTATATGCTAATATCTGGTACTTACTTGAAAAATACCGTTCTACTATAGACTAGAAGTGTTTAGCAATAATGCCAATAATAACCCTTTTACTTGCAAATGTTTCTGACACACCACACATGTCACTGTTATAGCAAAATAATTCCTTGATTTATTATAATTCCATAAATCATTCTGCATTTAACATCTTTACATCCTTTTGTAAAGGATTTGCTTTACAAAAGCAAACCTTTTGTAAAGTTTGCTCTTCATCCAAATGCTCTTAAAAGTGAATTGACAAAAAAATGCTTCAGTCCTATATGAATGAATTCAAAAGCATGTTATGTGATTACTTTAGGATGCTTTTGAGCCAAAGCTATGTTGTAGGGTGTGTGTGTTTGTGTGTGTGTGTGTGTGTGTGAGTGTGAGTTTGGTATGTCACTAGAGCAATACTATGCTTCAAGAATTTCATTACATTTCTTGGGAATTACTGCATACAAATAAACCAGCCTCTAGCGTTCAGCTTCATGCTGTTTTTAAGGAAATAAAATACCCTTTGCTCTTCCCTGGAAGTTATGTTTTAGTTTCTGATTATTGTCCACATTGTAGTTGTCTGTAGTATTTGTTAGCAAAAGTCCAGATGGCTGACATATAATTGATAAAAACAACTTGAAGCTTTCATCTCATATGCAAGTTTTTGCTCTGAAGTATATGTCTAAATACTAGACAGAGTAGACTGGCAGTCCGTATCTGTCTTCAGTGGGAACATACCATGCTGTTTTTCCCTACTGTGACTATCATTCTTCTCTCTACTCATACTGCCACTGGCCAACTGATCCCCTAAAAAATGAAGAGAAGAGGGGAAGAAGCTTCCATGCTGACTTCCTCGTTGATAGAATTGCCAGCAGGAACACATTTGATTCAATTAAATCAAACAAGTGTTTATTGAACACAGTCACTGGGCTAATGCCAGTGCAAAAATAAAGAATAATACAACATGGCCCCTGTCTATAAGAAGTTTATTCTAGGTAAGGAGATAAATTTATAGACTAGAAATTCAGTCTTCTGTTAAAATCACTAGATAATATTGTTTTACATGAGTGCTAAGGCAGATTATCTTCTGATAACAAAAAATAAAACCCAACATTACCAACACGAGACACTACTATACACCTGGCAGAATGGCAAGACCAAAAATGTCAAAGATGGGAGAGGGTTTGGAGAAAGTGGAACTCTCATACATCATTGGTGAGGGTGAGAGTATAAAATGGTACAATTACTTTGGGAAAATGTATTCCAGTTTCTTTGAACATACAATTACCCTAAAACCCAACAATTCCATTCTTAAATATTTACCCAATGTACGTGAATATATATGTCCCCAAAAGACTTGGACAAAAATGTTGAGCAGCATTAGCAGTACTAGTATCCATCACTGGGGGAACCGCCAAACAACTGAAAGCCACTTAGCAATCAAGAGGAATATACTATTGATCCACACAGCAAAAGAATGACCCTCAAAAACATTACGCTGACTCAAAGAAGCCTTATACAAATCAATCAATATGGTACTATCCCATTTATATGAAGTTTTAGAACTGGAAAATATAGTCTATGTGGAAAAACATTAGAATATCACAACACTGGTAGACTCTGGGGGTGTGGGTGAAGACTGCCTGGGAACAGACATGAGGGAGTTTTCTTGAGTGATGGAAAGAGTCCCTATTTTTTAAATGTTTATTTTTTTTATTTTGAGAGAATGCATGCACGAACAGGGGAGGTCGGAGAGAGAGGAAAAGACAGAGTCCCAAGCAGGCTCTGTGCTAACATGGGGCTTGATCTCACATACTGTGAGATCGTGACCTGAGTCAAAATCAAGAGTAGGATGCTTAACTGACTGCACCACCAACATGACCTGGAAGCATCCCTATCTTGATAGGGTTTGGGTTTATATAGATGTGTGCATTGGTCAAAAGTCAGCAAATGTACATGTGAAATTTTGCATTTCATCATGTATAAGTTTTACCTCAAAAGAAAAAAATTGTAAGCTAATATTTAACTCTAATTAATGAAATTCATGATACAGGTTCTAGGGGAAGCAATTTATTTCAAAATGTATCAGAAATAAATGACGGGATTAAAGGGTAGATAAATGGATATGTCATAAAACAGACCAAAATGTTAATGACAGAACAAAGTGGTGGGTATATAAATATTCACAGGAAAAACTCTTTTAATTTCACTATCTGTTAAAAAATTCATAATGAAATAGTTGGCATAAATAGAATAGAGCAGAAATGGTCCTGTTTTCCACCTAGGTTATTGAAGTTCCCCTGTGAATGAGTTTTATCACCTACTCCCTTATTTTTTTCTTCTTCAATCCTTCTGTTATTTTTATTTCTTCAATTTACTAATTTGCTTAGCTTTCACAACCTTAAAAAATTTTGTCCCTAAACCTGTCTCTATTCAAATTGCTCTTTTTTTCTCTTTCTTAGTAAACTTATTTTCTTAAAGAGGATCTAAATTTGCCATCCTGCTAGCTTCCCCTTCTCACCCCCCCTCTCTTCCCCACCCCCAGCAGTTTGGTGTTCATCCTTGTTATTCAAATAAAGCTGCTCTTTCTCCACTGTTACCAAGAACCACCTAATTGCCAAATCCAATGTTCCTTTCTCAGTCCTCATCTGTTCTCTCTGAGGTCGCAGCAACAGGCCAAGGCAGCTGGTTTGACTCAGAACATTATTATGGCTATAAAATGACATAACCTGCCAAACTGCTTCCTGTGACAGACAAATAAACTGCCAGCTGAAGAGGCGCATGGATGTCACATTGCAACATCTCCTAGGACACATTTTTTCCTGCTTCTCTTCTCTGAATATTTACTGCGGCTGATCATCCACAAGTGGAAAACCTTTCTTCATCCAGTTTCTATGATTTAGATTTGAGTCAGTTTTCTTCATCCTCTGTTTCCTCCATTTGCTGACCATTATCAAGCTTTGTTAGCTCCCCCTCTTTAAGTTTCTACTCTGAAATGAACCCGTTTCATTAATTGTAATGACATCTATGTGTATTTTTAAAATAGTATAAGCTATTGAGAATTAAGGCACCAGACAAAACAGGTGTGTGTGTGTGTGTGTGTCTATTTAGGATCCCCAGCCTACATTTTGAGAACCACTTGTATTCTAGTATACTTGTTTGATGATTTTTAAACATTCTCTAAGCAAGAGATTCCATTTTTAAAGCTTAACGTGGAACTTCAACACTTAAAAATATCAGACCAGGGCACCTGGGTGGCTCAGTTGGTTGAGCATCTGACTCCTGATTTCATCTCAGATCATGACCCCAGGGTTGTGGGATCTCTAGCCCTCCACTGAGTTTTGGGCTGAGCATGGAGCCTGCTTAAGATTCTCTCTCTCCCTCTGCCCTTCTCCTCTCCCTTGCTCACACGCTCTCTACTCTAAAAACAATAACAACAACAACATACAACAAAAGCCAAAGCTACACTGCTCTGGTGGTGAGGAGGTTGGAGAGATTCAGAGGATCCACCCCTGCCTTGGGTCTTGCAGAGGTCTTCACTCTCCTTAAGGAAGGCCCTGAAGTTTCTCCTCAGTACTCTGGAATCATGTTCCTGAAAATTTGGATGCATACTAGTCACCTGAGAATTTTATAAAGATAAAGCTCCCGATTCAGTAGGTCTGGGATGGGATCTGTGAGTCTGTCATTCTAACAAGCTCTCAGGTGATACTAGTGCTGCTGGCCCGGAGACCACACTTAGGAAACAAAATGCTAGATTTCCTCAGTGCCACATCTGAATGCAATGTGTAAGCTTTTTATATTCCAGAGAATATTCTGATTGTTTTGTCCTTTAGGAGATAAATATTTGTTTCTTCAGGGATCAAGGAAGTAGATATTTTATTCTCTGTGATGTACAATTATTCCTCTAATATGTTATCAATTTTGAAAATTCTATTTGGAATTGGACAATTGCCAGGTGGAATGATTAAGGAGATTATATCATAAACCCTTTTTCTAGCATTAAAGTAAATAGGGGAGGAAGGCCTAGAGACAAGAAGGTTTAAGAACAGAAACAAAATCAAAACTCTTCAAGAAAACTCAAACCCTATTTGGAACTGGTAACCAGCAAGTTTAGTCACAGGAGGACTCAATATAGGCACCAAAATTATAATGGATGGTTAATAGGTCTACTTGGATTCGGATATTTCTTCTCTTACCATGACAACAAAAAAAAAATACTAAAAGCTGTTAACTGGAGAATGACTTTTGATGCAAATAGTTTCCACGAGTCAGAGGTTAGGGCAAGCATCAGCCTGATAGTGAAATCAGCAGAACCGGTAGATCCCATACACAGACTGCAGAGCACTGTCTTTAACTTCCTAACCTAATAGGGCTATTCCTCAAGTTGAAGACCTCCTTCCTTTTTTCTCTAGATGGCCTTTTCTCCTTCATCTGGAACTCATTTTAAATTCTTTTTTTTAAGTTTATTTATTTTTGAGAGAGCGAGCGAACATATGAACTGCAGAGGGACAGAGCAAGAGAGGGAGATACAGAATCTGAAGCAGGCTCCAGGCCCTGAGCTGCCAGCACAGAGCCTGACGTGGGGATCGAACCCATGAGATCTGTGGGATCATGTGAGATCATGACCTGAGTGGAAGTTGGAGGTTCAACTGACTAAGCCACATAGGTGCCCCTGTAACTCATTTTAAATTCTAATTGATGACCTCTATATATTTATCTTCAGCATTGATCTTTCTGGAGTTTTTATTTCTGTTCCAAAGGTTATTTACTCATTTCTCTCATTCATTCATTCATTCATTCATTCATGATATATCAATATAGAGACATAACAACAGAGAAAGGGTAAACTAGTCCTTAGAGTTCCTGTGGGGAATATAGAAAACCCAGTAATTTCAATTCACTATGTAATTTTTCTAGCTCTTGGGGCCTCACACTTTCCTTTAATTGTCAGACAATGTGACTTTCGCCCTCATCCCACATACTGTGGGACGCTTGATGACCCACTCCCCACTTTTGAGCACTCCCAGTGCTCTTTCATATATTTGGATAGTGCTTGCTTCAAATTCCTGTCTAGAGTTAAGAACAGGTTCCTTCCTGGAGCTGTTGTCCTGTCTCCACACAGGGATCATTATTGCCTCTCTTATTTCATAACCTGAAGCCTGCAAACACTGGCTCTTGCCAATAATAGACTTTTACACAAGTACTAGATATAACGGAGGTATAACTATAGAAAGCTAGAAGGGAAAACAGTGAAATACTGATGCTTGGTGGGCATTTTCTCATTGGTATCTTTATAGGTCTCAGCTCCCTACCTTAATGTGAAGACCTTCTCTTTCCTGCAGTGTTCTCCCACTCCAGTGGTGAACCCACAGCTCCTACTACTCCCATCCCATATAAGTAGTGCAACACAGCCCTGTTTCACAGACTTGCCTTTCCTGATCTTTCACAGGGGCCTATCCTTTCATGATCAATAAAGGGCAATCATGCTGTCATCCTAAACAATTCCTATCTTTCTAGGGCAGTCACCTTTAACTTAATTATAACTATTTTCTTTTTCAACAAGTATGTGAAAAGTGCCACCCAAAACCATAGTAAAAATGGAAGTCCTATAGCTATATACAATAGAAGTAAGCCTCAGAAATATCATATTTAGTGTAAAAGGGAAGTTATAGGAAAGCGTGTGATTATATTTTCTAAAGACTAAAAATGAATGTAAAAATGTATAGGCAGACATACATATAGGACAGAATTATTTTAGAGTTTATTTTTAAAAGATAGCTCTTAGTCTCAAAACAAGATAGTGTTATCTCTGGGGCTGGGAGAGGCAGTAAGAAGAGATGGACAGGAGCCTGTAGGTAGCTATAATGCTCATGGGAATGTTCCCGTTACGAACTTGGGTAGGAGCAATGAAGTCTTATTTCATCTTTATGCAGTATAAGTGCTGTGTTGTACGATATAGATCCTTTGTAAAGCAATATGATGATGCGTGATGCCCAGGGTTCTCTGATTCCACAGATATTAAATTCAGATTTGGAACAGGGGATTAGAGGAAGCTCCAAGAGAATATGATTTCTGAGATACTAGTGAAAGGCAAATGGCCATTTCTATCTGTAAGTTCCTCTTGCAACTCAGATTACATCCGCAATAAACTCATGTTTCTGTTTACTTTACTCTCAGCCAACTTCTCCTATCTGTCAAAAGTTAGCTCTCCAAAATATCACCAAAATAACCTGCTGATAAGACAAAAAATTTTTATTGCTTACCATGTTAAGGGAGAACACTACCTCAACAGTATCAGGAGCCTTGCAGAGGGGAAAGAACAACACTGGGATATTTATTAAGATTCTGAAGTCTAGTGCGTGATTCTGAAATTACATTGAAATCAATGTGGGATTGACATATGGAGAAGGTATGCTTGGATAGAATTGGGTAAAGATCATGACTGATAGTTTAGAATTGGTGGACACTGGAAGAGGAAGATTTTGATGCAAAGGTTTACGGTCTTGGAATGCAAATAGTTGTTTGATGCTTTCTACAGAAGACTTGAAATTCCTGGAGTGAATAATTCATAATTGTTCATCAAAGTAATGAACTTGCTTAACAAAGTAATCTGCAACTTATCTTCCTGAGTAAGGGTTTCCTGGAACACTAAAACTTTCTTGGTGAGGTCAATAGAATAGTCATGTTAATGTAGACAGTAGGCTGTATAGATAGTTTCAACTTTCAATAATCCTTTCTATGTTATTTAAAGGCAGCATTAGTTATCCAGTGAGGAGAAAGTGATTAAATTTAGTCAGAAATATTGCATCTGCTTCCTGATTCTGCCATTGACAACTTGGATGAGTCATGACACACTTTTAAATAGCACTTTTGGTACCTTTAGAAAGGGGGAAGAAAAAATAATATAAAAATAGAGGAGATAAACCATAAGAGACTCTTAAATACAGAGAACAAACTGAGGGATGCTGGAAGGGTGTTGGGTAGGGGGACGGAGCAAGGGGCATTAAGAAAGGCACTTGTTGGAATGAACACTGGGTGTAAGTGATGAATCACTAAATTCTATTCCTGAAAAAAAAAAAGAAAGAAAAGAAGGGGGACTATGTTTCCTTTAAAATTCGGTGATAGAATTAAATGAGGAAAGGGTATTAGTATTATAGTATTAGTTGACCCTAAATCTCGTAGGGGAGGAAAATATCTTTTTCTTAAGTTTATTGATTTTGAAAGTGAGAGAAAGTAAGTGCACATGCATGTGAAGGGGAGGGAAAGGGAAAGAGAGAGAAGGAGAGAGAGAGAATCCCAAGCAGGCTCCACATGTCAGCACAGAGCCCTATGCAGGCCTTGAACTCACAGAAAGTGTGAGATCATGATGCGAACCAACATTGAGTTGGACACTTAATTGACTGAGCCACCCAGGTATCCCTTTCTTCTACTTTTCTAAATTCTCAGCTGAGGCCCCTGTAATACAAAAAGCTAAATTAAGGGGAGATAAACATACATACGTATTGAATATAAATTTTGCATGACACAGGAGCCTTCATAAGGAAATGAGGGCCTGATAGTGTGGCTAAATCTGAGTGTTCTTACGCTAGGTTTGATGAAGAATGGAAATGTGTGGGAAAATGTGATAGCTTATAATCTTTTTTGTTGTTGTTCTAAGCATCATAAACCAGGGAAAACAGCAAGGTCTATTCGTTTAGATTCCTTTCAGGGTCTTGGAGATAAGTATGTTCCCTTACTCTCCAGGTATAAGGAGGACATCTCTCACAGGAGGGCTTTGTGACCTGCTTCAGGGGAAGTTCTGAAAGTCCTTCCAGTACTTGCCATTTCTTACATTCTTTCAGCTTGAAACATTCAGTATGCTAAGGTGTTACATTTTGGGTACTGTGTCCTGAACCCTGTCAGTCCCCGCACACACCACGTCTAAACTGGTCAGAAAATGTAGACAACTCTCTCAACATGCTACGATGCAGGCACGTTTCACATTACAGTGTTTAAAATTTTCTATATAATGGTGAAAAAAAAATCTTAGTCTGCTTAAACAACAACAGAATTAGAACAAAGATATTGATCTTAGATTTAAATTCTACCTGGAATTTGTCATTTCTGCCAATGAACTCAGCTTACTCAATATTACAATTGACTGAGGTTCTGTATGTCTCTCTTGCTTTTTTTTTTGTTGTTGTTGGATCACTTTAGCATTCAAAATGAGCCAATTCTGTTTCAGTCACGCTTGATGAGAACCGGTGATTCAACTGTTGCAAAACTTTGAAAGTGTTCATTAATTCAGGCTTAATTAATGCAGAATGACAATTAAACTTTTATGGAGTATATGTCATCAACATGAATACCATGCATTTATTATATTCCTGAATATTGGGATGAATACAAATGAATTTCAATGACCAAAAAACTTAAAATGTTACCCCAGTTGTATAGCCATGGTTATATATGAAATGTGCCTCACGTGACTGAAAAAGATTTGAAACTACATTTTATACCTTATGATATAAATGCAGACAAAGCACTATATTTTTATTAATGTAATGGCAGCTTTTCTTATGAAATCAGCCTCTGGAAAAAAGGAATAGATAATTCCTTTAACTTCTGGCTCAATAATTCATATGTCCTAAAAATATTAGAATTCTATATTCATGGTATTAAAAATTCAGTCTGTGATTTCAAGAATATTTAGTGTTTCTTAAACTCAAATGTCTGTTCTTTTGTGTTAAATGGAACAGCTGTACATTCTAGAATCTAAACCAGCATAAGGTGAATGGCAATGTAAAATATGCCTGTTCATTTAAAAATTACATAGTTTCATCAAATCCTAGGCTTATATGCCAGGTTCCAGTATTCAACAGAGCCAGAAGTTTGCCATGGCAACTGCTGTTTCCTTTTTTTATATATAAATCTGCAGACTAACAGGAAAGAACCATCATGTCAGGATGTTTTTCCAATTCATATACAACTAGATTTTTATTGATGTTCATTTCTTATGATAATTTACGTTGAATGTTAAAAACTTTTGGTTTTAATTAGACTTTACATCCATATACTGATAGTATGTCATAAATTAAGAAGGTAGTATGTAACTTTTAAAATGACTGTGGAATTCTGTCCTCTGTATCAGTTAGTATTCCACTTAATTGGGAGTCAGCCGCTTTTTTTTTTTTGCAGGAAAATGAAGGGTCTGGGATCTGTACCTTAGTTTCTGCCTAAAACATTCAGAATCCTATAAACACCTTGCCATATTCATTACTTTTTGCACCAATACCAGTCACATATATATCATCTAGTAACAAGATCAATAATCATTTTATTAGCAGACTTTTTAAAGAGGACTGGGTAGGATTTCTTGGGTGGCTTAGGTGGTTAAGCCGCTGACTCTTGATTTTGGCTCAAGTCATGATCTTACCATTGTGAGATCCAGCCCCACATCAGTCTCTGAGCTGGGTGTGGAGTCTGCTTGGGGTTCTCTCTTTCCCCCTCCCTTTGACCCTCCCCCACTCTCTCTCTCTCAAAAAAAAAAAAAAAGAGGACTGGGTAAAACTAAGTTACCATAGAAAAATTCACCACAGCAGAATAGACTTACAGGAGAAATAAGAATTTTCCTGAAAATTTATATAGATAGAAAACAATTTCATACAGAAAATGAAAATTATTTAAGAAATAAATTTTTATTAAAAACGTAAGAAATAAGATATAGTTAGGTTGAGTGGCAACTGTAAAGCCTTTCTTAAAATAATTATGTTCAAAAAAGACATCTTTCAATGATGAGTTCTAGAGGTTTTTTTAGTTTATATTTATTTCTGCCCTAATCTTTATTTCCTTCTTTCTACTGGCTATGGGCTTTGTTCTTCTTTTTCTAGCTCCTTTAGGTGTAGGTGTAGGTTGTTTATTTGAGGGTCCTCTTGCTTCTTGAGGTAGATTTGTATTGCTATCATCTTCCCTCTTACAACAGCTTTTGCTGCTTTTCAAAGATTTTGGACTATTATGTTTTCATTTTCATTTGTCTGCATATATTTTTAAACTTCCTCTTTGATTCCTTGGTTGACCCATTCATTGTTTAGTAGCATGTTATTAAGCCTCTATGTATTTGTGTTCTTTGCAAATTTTTTCTTGTGACTGATTTCTAGTTTCACATCATTGTGGTCAGAAAAGATGTATGATATGATTTTAATCTTTCTGAATTTATTGAGACTTCTGGCCTAAAATGTTGTCTATCCTGGGGAATGTTCCATGTGCACTTGAAAAGAATGTGTATTCTGCTGTTTTGGAATGGAATGTTCTGAATATATCTGTTAGATCCATATGGTCCAATGTGTCAATCAAAGCCACTGTTCCCTTGTCAATTTTCTGTCTGAATGATCTATCTACTGAGGTCAGTGGGTGTTAAAGTTCTGTACTATTGTTGTATTACTATTGATTTCTTTCTTTGTCTGTTAGTAGTTGCTGTATGTATTTGGGTGCTTTCATGTAGGGTGCATAAGTATTTACGATATTTACACATCATACTTTTGATAAGTGTCTTTTCTCTAAAATATACAAAGAAAAAACCCTACCAAATTATACAAAGAAGAATTAAAACTCAATAAGAAGACCAAAAGACCTGAGCAGACATCTCACCAAAGAAGATACAAAAATGGCAAATAAGCATAAGAAAAGATGTTCAATATCATATCATCAATAAATTGCAAATTAAAACAAGATACTCCCACCTATATATTAGAATGGCTAAAATAAAAAAAAACAAAACAAAACACCAAAACCCTACAATACTAAATGTTGACAAGGATGTGCAGTAACAGGAACTTTTATTCATTGCTGGAGTTAGTGCAAAATGGCTCAGCCACTTTGGAATACATTTTTCACAGTTTCTCACAAAATTAAACATAGTCTTAACCATATGATCCAGCAGTTATGCTCCTTAGCATTTGCCCACATGAATTGAAACCTTATGACTACACAAAAATATGCACTTGAATATTTGTAGAAGCTTTATTAATAATTGCCAAAACTTGGAAGCAAGCAGAGTATCCTTCAATAGGAGAATGGATAAACCAACAGTGGTGTATCCAGATGATAAGAGAGCTATCAAGTCATGAAAGAACACAGAGGAGCCTTAAATGCATACTAACTAAAAGAAGCCACCTTAGAAAGGCTTCATAGTATATGATTCCAATTATATGACATTATGGAAAAGACAAAACTCTATAGACGAAATGGTAAGTAGGTCCCATGGTTCAAGGGGAGAGGAGAGATGCATAGGTGAACCACAGGGGATTTTTAGGGGAGTGAAGCTATTTAATCATACTGTCATGGTGCATACATGAAGTTACGCATTTGTCAAAACCCTTAGAATTTAAAAGCACAAACAGTGAACCTTAATGTTCAAGAAAACAACCTCAATTCAAGAAAAAAAAATCATTTAGGAAGAAGGTAGGGGATCTCAGGAAGGAATGCAGAGTATGACAAGAAAATCTATATATTATAAATATATAAAACAACCACTGTCTTCCTTGCAATAACCCACAGATCCAGTCTTACCACAAAAATAAAAACAAAGACAAAACATCAAACAAATCCCAATAATGAGAATACCCTGCAGAATTCCTCAAAATTGATAAGGTCATAAATAAACAGGAAAATAGGAGAAAATTTTATGGCCAAGAAAGGCAAAAGAAACATGAAAACTAAATGTACTATGGTACCCTAGGTGAGATCCTGGAACAGAAAAAGTACATTAGGTTCAAACTGAGGAAACATAGATAAATTATAGACGTCAGTTTCTAATAATGTATCAATATTAGCTTATAATTATAATAAATGCACCATGCTAATCTAAGATGTTAATCATAGGGGAAACTGAGTATATGGAATATATGGGAGTTCTTTATACTGTATTATCAATA
This sequence comes from Panthera pardus, assembly GCF_024362965.1. Lineage (NCBI taxonomy): Eukaryota > Metazoa > Chordata > Mammalia > Carnivora > Felidae > Panthera > Panthera pardus. The sequence goes on from NW_026526721.1 coordinate 87,611,619, forward strand.
TTTCTGTAAATCTAAAACTTCTAAAACATAAATCTGTTTTTAAAAAAATACCAATTTGCTGGGGTGCCTGGGTGGCTAAGTCGGTTAAGCGACTGACTTCAGCTCAGGTCATGATCTTGTGGTTTGTGAGTTCGAGCCCCATGTCGGGATCTGCGCTGACAGCTCAGAGCCTGGAGCTTGTTTTGGATTCTGTGTCTCCCTCTCTCTCTGCCCCTCCCCTGCTCACGCTGTGTCTTTCTTTCCTTCAAAAATAAATACATTAAAAAAATTTTTTTAAATACCAATTTGATGCACTGAAGCCTTTGCAAGTCACAGACTGCTTTTGGATTTATCATTTCACTTATTTTTTTATAATAATTCTTCTCCAAAGCAATTGTTGTTATTTTCATAGAATAATTCTTGATTAAAGCCCAGATCAATTTCTCTTTCATAGCCTAGAGGTAGAAAGAGCTTCAAACACTTTTCAGAAATAAGTAAATCCTGGAACATCAGAGTTGCTCTTTCTACTTCTCCTTCCCTATCCCCTTCTTCAGTGTTTTTAACAGCTTTCTTCTTTCCATTGCCAAGGCTGCTGACAGCATGTCCCTTTGGTGTAGCCACACCTGATATGTAACCATCTCAAGACCTTACCATTAATCACACTCGGTTGTAGTTTCCTACTTAATTGTATCACCCACCAGATTGAGGACCCCTGTATCCTCACATACTTGCACAAACTTATCATGTAGTATACGTTCAAATATATGTTTGAAGACAGTGCCACAAACCATGACTCTAACATCAACCTGCTTAGGGAACTGTGAACTAATACAGTTAGAGGGGTTTCCCTGTACCTGTTAAATGCCATTAAGGGGGTTGTGCCCATAGGAATGTTGATTGTTGTTGCAGTAGTTATGTTCTGTAAAGTCACTGTAAACACTGAATTAGTGGACACTGAACAATTGCTCATGGGGGAAATACAGGGTTACGTTCCTGAGAGACTCTGGTCACAGTATTTTCCTCAACTAATCAATACATAACCCTGTTTTATGTGTGTTTCTGTTTCCATATGCCTTATTTAATATATGCTCTTGATTCATTAACATTGAACTCACGAAACACAGCACTGTTAATCATGCCTGAAAGAAGCTAATTTAACACAGGTATTTTCTCCTTAAGGCACAACCCAGGCTTTTAGCGCTTCAGTACTACCTTGGGGGCCATTTTAAACAGCAAAATAACCAACAAAAAGCACAAAGATATTAAAAACATGGCACTAAATTCACGCTGTAAGAGATGAAATAAGAATGCAGCGTGTTATCTTGTTTACATCAGCTGGTAACATGCACGTCACCCAACTCAAGTTTTTCGACACTTTGTATACATCTGTGAATGACTTCTAAAGTCTTGCAAGTGATGATTTTGAAGTTATAAATAAAATTTAGTAAGTAGATGAATTTGAAAATACAGAATGTGTGAATAATGAGGAATGACTTACTTCATAGGTTCTAGAGCCTGACTGCCCAAACAATAATTTCCCTATTGCTATATAATGGATTTTTGAAAGAAAACCTGACTGTGGGTAGTAGAAAGCACCAGGACTGGGTACCAGGGTGCCTGATTTCTCTTCCCCTGCCTTATATTTCCTGAGTGGATGAAACAGCTCTAAGATATTCTGTTTCCTTCCATGCTAGTTTGTATCTACCCCTCCCATGTCCTAAGGGCATATGAAGAAGAGCAAATATGGGGTAGCACTGTTCATACAGGATACTGTTGAACCATAAATTTTATAACTGAACAGGATCTCAGAGTTCATCTGTTTTATTTCCAACATATTCCAAATTTGGAAACTGAGACCCAGATGTTTTAAGTGACTTGCCCCAAATTAGCAGCAATGCCAGGATAATAACCATGTCTGACAAGTTTTTATTTTGTCAGTGCATTGTGTTACTTATGGATTTCTTTGCTTGCTTATTTAATTACATTTACGGAAAGTTTACCATGTGCAAGGAAATGTATGGCTGTCTCTCCTCAAGAAGCCTCCAGTTCAGAGATTCTATGCATAGACTCTCCCTACATTCATATTTTGAGTTTTGATGCTCTACCAAATTATTGACTTTAAAGTTTTAGTTAACTGGTTTAATGCATAGATGTTGGGCAATGTCCATCAGTTAGATAATATGTTTAACGCTTTTACCTATATATTGATTATGGGCCCTCTTCCCTTTTTACTTTGTATCCCATCATTAGGATAAAGACTTGGAAATACATATTCTGATTGAGATTTCTCTTCTGAAATCTCCACTTATATTTAAGAGTACCTTAAATTTAACATATCTCAAAGTAAAATTGTACTCTCCACTCCTCACCCACACCCAACATGGGAGTACTTAACACTTGCATTTTCCATACCACCCATGTTCAATAGCCAAGAGCTGTTTAGTGTAGTTCCAAAATGTATTTTGAATTCATCTAGATCTCTCCATCTCTATGTCAAATGCCCTCACCCAAGCTGCTACTATTGTCTAGGACACTGCATAGTTTCTTAACTGTTTTCCCCACTCCATTCTTGTCCCTCCTACAAAATATTCTTCACACAGAGGCCAGAGTGGTTTTTTAAACTATAAAGTATATAATTGATTTGAATATTTAAAAATCTTCAGTAGTGCTTGCTATGTAGTTCAGAAAATGTCCTCAAACTCCTTAACATGATCTTCAAATATTTGTATGTGCTGCCCTTTGTCTCTTCAACATCAGCTCTGGTCGTTCTCCTCACTCATTATATTTTAGATATCCTAGCCCTCTTATGTGCAGTAGGATGCTCCACACCTCCTCTCAGTTCAGCACCTGCAAATATACCACTCCTTCCACCTGAGAAATTCTTTCTTAGACTATTAATCAAGATGATTTCTGCTTATATTTTGGATCACAATTTAAACATCATTTCTTCAGTGAGAACTTTTCTGCCTCTCTCAATTTAAATTAGACCATAATAAACTAAAAAAAAAAATAGACCTTGTTGATACTGCATACATGGTCTTTCCTTTCATAGCACTTATTATAATTATAAATCTGTTTTGTAATATTTTGTGTCCTATCTCCCTTTCCGCACAATGTATTCCATGTGGAAAGACATCCTCTTTCTTAACCTATCTCTGTCTTACTCTCTAGTGCTTAATCCTCATTGTCTAGCACCGGACTTTGCCAGCACACCCTTTCTGAAAATAACTGTTGAATTAATAAATATGCTGACAGATCTATTTTTTATTTAGATATGAAATACATTATAATAAAATACATAAGGTAACCAATATTAAGGATTCAGCTTGATTTTTTTGTGTGTTTTTATATTTTATTTATTTATTTATTTATTTATTTATTTATTTATTTATTTTTAATTTACATCCAAGTTAGTTAGCATATAGTGCTATAATGATTTCAGGAGTAGATTCCAGTGATTCATCCCCAATATATAACACCCAGTGCTCATCACAACAAGTGTCCTCCCTAATGCCCCTTACTCATTTGGCCCATCCCCCAACACTAACCCCTCCAGTAACCTTCAGTTTGTTCTCTGTACTTAAGAGTCTCATGTTTTGTCCCCCTCCCTGTTTTTATATTATTTTTGCTTCCCTTCCCTTTTATTCACCTGTTTTGTGTCTAAATTCCTCATATGAGTGAAGTCATATGATATTTGTCTTTCTCTGACTGGCTAATTTCGCTGAGCATAATACCCTCCAGTTCCATCCCTGAGTTGCAAATGGCAAGATTTCATTCTTTTTGATTGCCGAATAACATTCCATTGTACATATATACCACGTCTTTATCCATTCATCTATCACTGGGCATTTGGGCTCTTTCCATACATTGGCTATTGTTGATAGTGCTACTATAAACATGGGGGTGCATATGCTCCTTTGAAACAGCACACCTGTATCCTTTGGATAAATACCTACTAGTGCAATTGCTGGGTTGTAGGGTAGTTCTATTTTTAATTTTTTGAGGAACCTCCCTACTGTTTTCCAGAGTGGCTGCACCAGCTTGCATTCCCACCAACAATGCAAAAGAGATCCTCTTTGTCCGCATCCTCACCAACATCTGTTGTTGCCTGAATTGTTAATGTTAGCCATTCTGACAGGTGTGAGGTGGTATCTCAATGTGGTTTTGATTGATATTTCCCTGGTGATGAGTAATGTTGATCATTGTTTCATGTGTTGGTTGGCTATCTGGATGTCTTCTTTGGAAAAGTGTCTATTCATGTCTTTTGCCCATTTCTTCACTGGATTATTTGTTTTTGGGGTGTTGATTGATCAGTTCTGTATAGATTTTGGATACTAACACTTTATCTGGTATGTTATTTGCACATATCTTCTCCCATTCTATTGGCTGCCTTGTAGTTTTGCTGATTGTTTTCTTCTCTGTGCAGAAGCTTTTTATTTTGATGAGATCCCAATAGTTCATTTTTGCTTTTGTTTCCCTTGCTCCTGGAGACATGTTGAGTGAGAAATTGCTGCGACCAAGGTCAAAGATGTTTTTCCTTGCTTTTACCTCTATGGTTTTGATGGCTTCCTGTCTTACATTTAGGTCTTTCATCCATTTTGAGTTTATTGTTTGTGTATGGTGTAAGGAAGTGGTGCAGGTTCATTTTTCTGCATGTCACTCTACCGTTTTCCCAGCACCATTTACTAAAGAGATTGTTTTTATTCCATTGGATATTCTTTCCTGTTTTGTCAAAGATTAGTTGGCCGTATGTTTGTGGGTCCATTTATGGGTGCTCTATTCTGTTCCATCGATCTGATTGTTTTTGTGACAGTATCATACTGTCTTGATGATTACAGCTTTGTAATACAGCTTGAAGTCCAGGAATGTGATGCCTCCAGATTTGGTGTCCTTTTTCTTTTTTTTTTTTTTTTTTTTTTTTTTTTAATTTTTTTTTAACGTTTATTTATTTTTGAGACAGAGAGAGACAGAGCATGAATGGGGGAGGGTCAGAGAGAGGGAGACACAGAATATGAAGCAGGCTCCAGGCTCTGAGCTGTCAGCACAGAGCCCGACGCGGGGCTCGAACTCACGGACTGCGAGATCACGACCTGAGCCGAAGTCGGACGCTTAACCAACCGAGCCACCCAGGCGCCCCTGGTGTCCTTTTTCAGGATTACTTTGGCTATTCGGGGTCTTTTCTGGTCCCATACAAATTTTAGGATTGTTTGCTCTAGCTCTGTGAAGAATGCTGGTGTTATTCTGATAGGGATTGTATTGAATATGTAGATTGCTTTGGGTAGTATCGACATTTTAATAATATTTGTTCTTCTAATCTATGAGCATGGAATATTTTTCCTTTTTTGTGTGTGTCTTCTTCAATTTCTTTCATAGGTTTCCTACGTTTTCAGGGTATAGATTTTTCACCTCTTTGGTTAGATTTATTCCTAGGTATTTTATGGGTTTTGGTGCAGTTGTAATTGGGATCAATTCCTTGATTTCTCTTTCTGTTGCTTCATTATTGGTGTATAGGAATACAACTGATTTCTGTGCATTGATTTTATATCCTGTGACTTTGCTGAATTCCTCGATTAGTTCTAGCGGGTTTTTTTTTTGTGTGTGTGTGTGGAATCTTTTGGGTTTTCCATATGGAGTATCATGTCATCTGTGAAGAGTGAAAGTTTGACTTTCTCCTTGCCAGTTTGGATGCCTTTTATTCCTTTGTGTGGTCTGATTGGTGAGGCTGACTTCCAATATTATGTTGAATAACAGTGGTGAGAGTGGACACCCCTGTCATGTTCCTGACGTTAGGGGAAAAGCTCTCAGTTTTTTCCCATTGAGGATGATATTAGTGGTGGGTCTTTCATATATAGCTTTTATGATCTTAAGATATGGTCCTTCTATCCCTACATTCTTGAGGCTTTTTATCAAGAAAAGATGCTGTATTTTGTCAAATACTTTCTCTGCATCTATTGAGAGGGTCATGTGGTTCTTGTCCTTTCTTTTATTGATATGATGTATCATATTGATTGTTTTGCAGATATTATACCTGCATGCCAGGTATAAATCCCACTTGGTCATTGTGAATAGTTCTTTTAATGTATTGTCGGATCTGGTTGGCTAGTATCTTGTTGAGGATTTTTGCATCCATGTTCAACAGGGAAATTGGTCTATAGTTCTCCTTTTTAGTGGGGTATTTGTCTGGTTTTGGAGTCAAGGTAATGCTGGCTTCATAGAGTGAGTTTGGGAGTTTTCCTTCTAATTCTATTTTTGGAACAGCTTCTAAAGAATAGGTATTAACTCTTTAAATGTTTGTTAGAATTCCCCTGGAAAGCCATCCAGCCCTGGACTCTTGTGTTTTTTGGAAGATTTTTGATTAGTAATTCAATTTCTTTACTGGTTATGGGTCTGCTCAAATTTTCTATTTCTCTTGTTTCAGTTTTGGTAGTTTATATGTTTCTAGGAATTTGTCCATTTCTTCCAGATTGCCCAATTTATTGGTGTATAATTACTTATGATATTCTCTTATTATTGTATTTCTGCAGTGTTTGTTGTGATCTCTCCTCTTTCATTCTTGATTTTATTTATTTGGGTCCTTTCCTTTTTATTCTTGATCAAACTGGCTAGGGGTTAATCAATTTTGTTAATTCTTTCAAAGAACCAGCTCCTGGTTTCATCGATCTGTTTTCTGTTGTCCTTTTTTTTTTTTTTTTTTTTTTTTTGGTTTTGATATCATTGATTTGTACCCTAATCTTTATTATTTCCTGTATTCTGCTGGTTTTGGGTTTTATTTGCTGTTCTTTTCCCAGCTCTTTAAGGTGTAAGGTTAGGTTGGGTATCTAAGAACTTTCTTCCTTCTTTAGGAAGGCCTGGATTGCTACATACTACTTCCCTCTTATGACTGTCTTTGCTGCATCCCAGAGGTTTAGGGCTGTGGTGTTATGATTTTCATTGGCTTCCATGTACTTTTTAATTTCCTCTTTAACTTCTTGGTTAGCCCATTCATTCTTTAGAAGGATGTTTTTTAGTCTCCAAGTATTTGCTATCTTTCCAAATTTTTTCTTGTGGTTGATTTTGAGTTTCATAGCTTTGTGGTCTGAAAATATGCCCGGTATGACCTTGATCTTTTTGTATTTGTTGAGGACTGATTTGTGTCCCAGTATGTGATCTATTCCAGAGAATGTTCCACGTGCACTGGAGAAGAATGTATATTCCACTGCTTTAGGATGAAACGTTCTGAGTATATCTGTTAAATCCGTCCAGTCCAGTGTGCCATTAAAAGTCATTGTTTCCTTGTTGATTTTCTGTTTAGATGACCTGTCCCATTGTGGTAAGTGGGGTGTTGAAGTTCCCTAATATTGTGGTATTAATATCAATAAGTTTCTATATGTTTTTGATTAATTGATTTATATATTTGGGTGCTTTCATGTTTGGAGCATAAATGTGTACAATTGTTAGATCTTCTTGCTGGATAGACCCCTTAATTATGATATAATGCCCTTCTTCATCTCTTGTTACAGTTTTTATTTTAGAACCTGCATTGTCTAAGTATGGCACTCTGGCTTTCTTTTGGCAACTATTAGCATGATAGATCATTCTCCATTCCCTTACTTTCAATCTGAAATTGTCTTTAGTTCTAAAATGCATCTCTTGTAAACAGCATATAGATGGATCTTATTTTCTTGTCCATTCTGTTATCCTATGTCTTTTGATTGGAGTGTTAAGTCCATTGACATTTAGAGTGAGTACTGAAAGATATGAATTTATTGCCATTATATTGCCTGTAGAGTTGGAGTTTCTGGTGGTGTTCTCTGGTCCTTTCTAGTCTTTGTTGCTTTTGGTCTTTTTTTGTTTTATGTTTGTCTTTTCACCCCTCAGAGAGTGCCCCTTAAAATTTCTTGCAGGGCTTGTTTAGTGGTCATGAACTCCTTTAGTTTTTGTCTGAGAAACTTTTTATCTTGTCTTCTATTTTGAATGAAAGACTTGCTGGATAAAGAATTCTTGGCTGCATATTTTTCCAGTTCAGCACAGTGAATATATCCTGCCTCTCCTTTCTGGCCTACCAAGTTTCTGTGGATAGGTCTGCTGTGAACCTGATCTGTCTTCCCTTATAGGTTAAGGACCTTTTTTTTCCCTTGCTGCTTTCATGATTATCTCCTTGCCTGAGTATTTTGTGCATTTGACTATGATATGCCTTGTTGATAGCCAGTTTTTGTTGAATCTAATGGGAGTTCTCCGTGCTTCCTGGATTTTGATGTCAGTGTCTTTCCCAGGTTAGGAAAGTTTTCGACTATGATTTGCTCACATAAACCTTCTACCCCTTTTTCTCTCTCTTCATCTTCTGGGACCCCTATGATTTGGATGTTATTCCTTTTTAATAAGTCACTGAGTTCTCTAATTCTTATCGTGCTCTTTTGCGTTAGTTTCCCTCTTTTTTTTCTGCTTCATTATCCTCTACATGTTTGTCTTCTTTATTGCTGATTTGCTGCTCTGCTTCATCCATCCTTGCCGCCATGGCATATACTTGAGATTGCATCTCAGTTACAACATTTTTAATTTCATCTTGAATTTACTTTTTATCTCCACAGAAAGAGATTCTATGCTTTTTTCAATCCAAGCTAATATTCTTATTATTGTGATTCTAAATTCTGGTTTTGACATCTTGCTTGTATCTGTGTTGATTAAGTTCCTGGCTGTCTTCCTGTTCTTACTTTTCTTTTGGATTGAATTCCTTCATTTCATCATTTTGAAGGAAGAAAAAATATTAATAAAAAATAAAAATCATAAAATTTAAAACAACAAAAAAAATCAAAGAAAGGATGCTAGATCCTAGATGTGTTTTGGTCTGGTTGTTGAAAGAAGCTTGGTAGAGTAGAGAAAAAAAGGAGAGAAAAGAAAAGAAAAAAAGGAAAAAAAGAAAAGGAAATTGCTTGAAAATTAAAAAATGAATACAATAAAATAGAATAAAATTATGAAAGTAAAATAGAATTTAAAAAATTTACAGAAAGTAAAATAATATAGTAGAAAAAAATTTTAAAAATCTTTTTTATAAAAATGGGAAAATATATATATTTTTTCTCTTTATTCAAGAATAAGAAAAGAAAAAAGTGAATAGATGGATCAGTGAAAAGAATGAAATACAATTGAAATTACATTCAGTTTCCCCTAGAAATCAAACTATGAAGCACTTTATAGTCTGTAAACTAAGCAGGCAGAGAGACTTGTGGTGTTCCTCCAAAGCGTGGTTGGCCCAATTGGGTGGGTTTTGGTGTAATGGCTCCATTCTCCACTAGGTGGCACTGCTTAGTTTACTGGGGTGGATCATTGTGGCTCCTGCATCCATGTATGCCCATGTGCAGGAGGGGTGAAAATGGCTTATCAGAACTCTGTGCTCTTGCCAACCAGCATTCAAGCACCCCTCCTTTGTCTCCAGCTTCTATCTACTCTCTGCTTCTACACTGTCCGTGACCAAGCCATCAGATTGCTAAGCAGCACATCCCTCCCGAGTTATCTTAGATGGGGCTGTGTTTCCAACCCCCTCACTTCCGAAGGCCCTGCAGCTTTGACTTGATCAGACCCTCTAGGGAAGGGTCTTGCCAAACAAGGGCCGGGTGCTACCCTACTGCCTCCAGGAATGTTCGGGAGACTGTGCTGCTGCCGATGCCCAGAGACTGTGGCCAGGTGCCAGCCCTCCCCAGAAAAAGTTTGGGAGATCATGTAGCAGCAGCATTTCAGGGTTTATGGAAAATCACAACACATGTCTAGGGCCAGGCTTCACCCTTAACATCCTTGTTCCAACACCAGCGAATGTGGCTGTTCTCTGGGATCTGCTGGGACTTTCGCCTGTGGGGAGGTTGCACAGCCTCTACTAAATGTTCTCCCAGCAGGGGAACCACCTCTCCCTGTGTGGCCTGTGGACACCTTGGACCTTGCTCTCTGCTCTTTGGGATTCACCCTTCCATCAGAGCACTGCCAGGCATCGAGCTGTGAGTTTCAGACTCTGAGCTCCCTCTGTTTATAGAATCTTAATGGAATTTAAGCCCTCTTCTTTCTCCTTTCTCCCTTCTCCCTTCCCCCTTTTTTGTTCAGTCCCCCTTGCCGTCCCTTTTTCCTTTCTCCCTTTTTTGTTCAGTCCACTCTTTCTCTTTCTCACCAGCTGCTTTCAGGGGGAGTGCTTTTCCTGTACTCTCCCTGTAAGCAAAAACAGCTCACTGCTCTTTGCGGCTTTTCTCTTCCCAAGTTCACCTCTCTGCACCATGTACCTGCTGAGTTCTGTGGTTCAAGTTGTGCAGATTGTTGTGTTAACCCTCAAATGATTTTTCTAGGTGTGCAAGATGGTTTGGTGTTGATCTAGCTGCATTTCAGGGATAAGAGAGGCCAAAAAAAAAAAATACAAACTTCCATGCTGTTCCACCATCTTGGCTCCTCTGCTGCAGCTTGGTGATTTTTAAATGTAGTATATACCTGTGTAAGCACTACCCAGGTTAAGATATAAAACATTACAAGTTTTTACTATAGCATTCATGCCTTAACTTGAACATTTTAGCTAAGAGCCTCAGCTGTGTACTGTAGCAGTTTAGAACAGTGTTTCTAAAATTTAATGAGCAAGTGAATCACCTGGGGACCTTGTTAAAATATAGATTCTGAATCATCACGTCTGAGGTTGGGCTCAAGACACTGAATCTCTAACAAGCTTCCTGGTCAAGCTAGTGTTGCCAGTTCATGAACTACACTATAAGTAACACTGTTTCTGAGAAGGGAGATATGAATGAGCAAAGGACTGGGTTTGACTCCTGGCTGTGCTATTTGTATCTCTGTGAAGCTAGATCAATTATTTAACGTCTTCATGACTCTTTTTTTTATTTGTAAATTAGGAACAACAGTACCTACATTGTAAGGATTGCTGTGGGATAAAATGAGCTAATATAAGGCATAGTGTTTGGTGTGCAATATATGAAGCATCACTACTGTTGTATCTCATATGGAACACTGGCAGGTACTCCACACCATTGGATGAAGTTTCTCATCTGTAAAGTTAGATGGCCCTTCAATCACTAAACCTCTGTAATTCTCTTCTAGAATCCATCTCCCTCTAAGTATGTTTCAGTCATCTTTTACACTTAAGAAGAAAATGTGGGAAAAAAATCAAGCACACTGTTTCATAGAGGGAGGTGTAGTTGAGATTAAAAACAATCTTAAAACAATAATGAAAGAAGTAAAACATCCACTTAATAAATGTTTATGGAATTCCTTCTCTGAGTGAGCCCTTGTCCCAGCCTTGAAAGAATTCATAACTTAATGCAGATATAGAAAATGGATATCTGAATCAGTCGTACTTTTCTAAGGAACTCAATACTCCAGGAAATCATTTCTGTTCACCTTGATTTAAAAAGGTTTTATAACATAGGCTCAGCAAAACCAATAATATCCTGAGACTTTCATAGAGCCTATTTACTTTTGGTTCTCCACCCATTTCTTTCAATTAAGTGCAAGGTCTTAAGTTCTTTTTTATTTTCTCAGATAGGTTAATAGAGAAAAATTCTATGGTCTTTGGGGAAACAAAGTACATATTCTTTAGGCTAGAACTGAAAGCAATTCACAGATGGACACTGCCCTCCTTGGCTGCCTAATCTCCACCATCTCCACTCCACCAGACCTTCATTCGGCTTTATCATGACCATCCTTTCCCACAATGGAGTAATTCTCCCTACTATTCCTGGGCCTTTGGGCTTGCTGTTCCCTTTGCTTAGATGCTCCTTCCCCCTGAATCCCATTCATTCTTCATTGGTCACAGTAAAAATCTTCTATTCCAGGAAACATTTCCCAAATTCCAAATCTGAGTTAGTTGCACCTTGCTTTTGCTTTTGTGTTTATTTAAACCATGATTCACATTATGCTCTAATTAGTATATTTGCTGACCCTGCACTAACTGTAGACTTTTACAAAATAGGCCTGAGTCTTACATTTCTCTGCTGCCCATATAGTCAGCAGTGGATCTATCCATGGGGGTTCTGTAATAATGTCTGTAGAGAGCAAAGAAAAACTCGCTTCTCATGCAAGATGCTATATGGAAAGACCTGAAGCTTATTAGTTTTGGTTTTTTTTTTTTTTTTACATTTGACTAAATTCTACAAAAAAAAATTGTGTTGGCAGATTACTATGTTGGGGAGAGCCAAGACAAATGGGATGGTAAAATTTAAGAACACTGGCATTTAGGAAATAAAATACAGTGGGGGAAAATGAACATGAAATAATTGAGATAAAATAGCAAAGCTAGAAGGATCATAAAACTAAATGTATTGAAAGAGATATAAATCTGTAAATTGGGCATGTGAACAGTGAGAGTAAAAGATATAGTTGAATCAGGCATTTTGAATTGTCTTTGTGCGTATAGACTGGGATTTTTGTTTGTTTGTTTGTTTGTTTGTTTGTTTGTTTGTTTTGTAAGCTTCCTTGGTGCTTGTTCTAGAGAAGTGAGTCCCAGAGGAGGTGTCTATGTGAAATCCAGAAGAAAGCTGACTAATGATCAGAAAGAACATCAGACAGCATTGTGTTTCTTTCTAGGTTGTTAAGACTACACCTCCAGAACACCACCACCCAATAATTAATAATATAAATCTCTTGAATTTCATTTTGTTTGGTCATTTGCCTGAGACAAATATCAGGGAAGCAAAGAGCTCATATTCTATTGCAGACGTTGGCAGCCATTACTAGCTAGCCTCTTTGTGTAAGTTACTTTCCATGGAACACAGCCACACCCACTCATTTGCATCTTTTCTCTGGGCCACTTTTGTAGGACCAACCACATTAGAGCTGCGTAGGAGACAGGGATCTTATGCCTAGTGAAACCTAAACTATCTGTCAGGCCCCTTGCAGAAAGTTTGCTGTCCCCTGTTTTAGTCTCACACATTCCTCCTTTCTGTAACAATGCAGACAGGAGGCCATGATCCCATGAAAGCAATAAATCAAAACTTGAGTTGCAGTCCATATACCATCTGGCATGTTTTCTTTCATCTTTCAGATTGTTGACAACTATTCATTAGTTCATGAAAACTCTGCATTACATATAAGCTGCCACTAAAAACAAATACTACACTATTTCATTTTATTATTACAAGGAGTTAGATAAAATGAAGATCAGTGTGGAAGATTTTTGTGTATCAGTATAGGAGAATTCACAGCTCAGGCATTTTGAGGTGTTAATTTCCAATAGATAACAAAACATTGCTAAGTATATATGCTTAAACCTATGTATGGAGAGTTAAATCTACATATTTATCCTGAGGAAAGCTATATGAACATGCAAGAAGATGTAGCCATTAGAACATTTTTATATGGTATAAAAGAGCTATAATAATCTAAGTTTCCAACAATAGAAGATTCAATCAGTAAATTAAGGTCTACCTACATACCTAACTTGAAATGCGATGTATGCAATAAAAAATTTTAAACTGTTTATAAACAGGAAAATATTAACTTGCCATTTGCTATTAGAGAAGGTATGACTGGAAGGGGATAGAGCAAAATACTAATAGATGTTATCAGTAGATGGGAAAATTATAAATGAATTAGTTTTTATTTTTATATTGTGTATTCCCATAATTAATAGGTATATTTGATTAAAAAAATGGGATATACCCCACTTCCAATACATACATATACATTTTTTAATAAATGTAGTGAATAGTCTGAAGGGAAAACAATGTTCCAAAATGGTGTTCTGGAGTTTGCACCAATTTATCCATCTCCTGGGGTTTATACTTTAATAATATGCATGTTGAACAACACATGCACACACACCTGGGCACACACACACACACATAAATAGGAGGCAATACCACTTCCTATTTTCTGGTTCCTCCCTTCTCTAAAGTTCTGATCCATGAATTCCTTTGGATCTCTCTTTCCTATACATACACCCTCCACAACTAAAAAAAAAAAAGACTGAATATGATTTATTTATATTCTTGTCTATAAATAGTCCTGAGTAAAGCCAGATTTCCTATTCCCATGCTTTCTAAAACTTAGATGAGTTACTATTTACTTTCCACTATTGAATGAGATACATCTCATGAGTACACCTCATTTCTATATAAAAAATAATTGAGACATAACCAAACATAAAAAAACATAAGGGAAAAAGAGGGCAATTTTGGATGAAAATTTTCCATTTTTTTTCACTTTTTATCTCATGAATCAAGATCATGAGATAATTATTAAACTTTTCATGACATTCTGAGCTTCAAAAATGTTTTTGAAATAAAGCAAGCCATCTAGTGTAATTTCCTCCTCTCAACTGTTGTGATATGCTTTAGTGATAAAGTAATGTTCTCCTGTGTTTAGGTTTTTTTTTTTTTTAAGTTTATTTATCTATTTTGAGAGAGAGTGTGAATGAGGGAAGGAAGAGTGAGAATCCCAAGCAGGCTCCAAGCTCAGTGTGGAGCCCAATGCAGGGCTAAGTCTCAAGACTGTGAGATCCTGACCTGAGCTGATATTAAGAGTCAGATGATTAAACTGACTGAGCCACACAGGCACCCCATCCTGTGTTTAGTTTCATAGGATCCTCTCCATAAAATATTTATTCCAAGTATAAGTTTAAAAGGCTTCTTTCCAAGTTTAGTAAATTTTCATAAAAGAACATTATAATCCTACTGCCTTAAACTCTTAACCTTCATTGTCATCCATATTATATATTTTTTATAAATATTAAATTAAAAAATGTATGTAAGACGTCAGGGGTATTTCTTGGCAAGGTACATCATTCAACATACAGTTGCTAATCTTGTCCCTTGTTTTTTTTTTATGTGTGTATATATATATATATGTGTGTATATATATATACACACACATTTTAATTTTTTAAAATGTTTATTTATTTTTGAGACAGAGAGCATGAACAGGGGAGGGGCAGAGAGAGGAGACACAGAATCTGAAACAGGCTCCAGGCTCTGAGCTGTCAGCACAGAGCCTGATGCGGGGCTGAAACCCCTGAACTGTGAGATCATGACCTGAGCTAAAGTCAGACACTTAACTAACTGAGCCACCCAGGCGCCCCGTAATGTATATATACTTTTGAAGGAGAGAGAGAGAGAGAGAGACAAAGAATGAGCGGGAGAGGGGCAGAGAGTGAGGGAGACACAGAATCCAAAGCAGGTTCCAGGCTCTGAACTGTCAGCTCAACGTGGGGCTCAAACCCACCAACTGCAAGATCATGACCTGAGCCAAAGTTGGATGCTGAACTGACTGAGCCACCCAGGCACCCCATTGCCTCTTATTTCTGATCAAACATGTTATCTGGCAAAATAAAAGCAAACTAGTATATTGTCCAACACTTTAATTTTCTTTCATTCTTTTTTTTTTTTTTTTTTTAATGTTTATTTTTGAGAGACCAAGAGAGCATGAGCAGGGGATGGGACAGAGAGAGGGAGACAGAATCTGAAGCAGCCTCCACGCTCTGAGCTGTCAGCACAGAGCCTGACATGGGGCTCGAACTCAGGGGCCATGAGATTATGACCTGGGCTGAAATCAGACGCTTAACTGAGTGAACCCTTCAACACTTTCGTTTTCAACTGATTATTGTGGACAATGTAAAAACCAGCTTCCAGGTACTAAGTTGGCTTATAGGGAATAGTTTCTTAGGTGGCAGTTTCAAAGCTAAGACAGCCTGGTTTCCTCTTCACTTTTTCCTATTTCTCTCTGAGGTAAACATGGAAAGTCACCCATCTTTTGCAAAAGGGCAAGAAGACTGAAATAAGAAGGAGGATATGATTCTATGTAATACGGGAATATTAGTTTCTGAGGGAGTGTGATTTGCGTATGCCTGTGAAAGTCCCTGTTCTCAAATACTCCCAACAGGGCACCTGCAAAAGGCGCTGCCACCAGTGTCCATTTAAGGTTGCAGGAGCAACCTTGTTTACCAGATTCTGAAATGAAAAACAAGATGCTCCGGGGCAGGATTGCAGAGAATTGCAGTTCCTGTGTCAGCCTGAACTTTAGCTTTTTCTCCACCCACATGGAGTTTAGAGAGAGTCTTACCACATCAAGTTCAAAACAGAAACACTCATCACCAAAATAATGCCTTGTTTTTCTCCACCACAAAAACGTTTACCTCCGCTGAAGTACTTTCTTTTTTTTCCTGAAGCCCAGATTTGGTATTTGCTTCCTTAATCTCTACATGTTAAATGGCTTCTTACAATTCTTGAATGAATACAGGCATGGTTGTATAATACAAAAATCATTTAAAAGTTGAGAAGATTTTAAGTGGTGGTACACAAAAGGCTTATTTCCTTTAAGTCTTGTCTTTTGGTACATAGAATCAGATGAATTGCCAAGGGGGGAAATAAATCCCATCTCTGATTTGCTGCTCAAAAGTGATTAATGTTTTGAGTATGCTGGTTGCTCTAAAAAATTTTGTGTGGCTTTGAAGCTTTTATCAAGTTTCACTTTTATCCTTATATTTAGGCTGATCTTTCCCATTAAATGAGTTAGGCAATTGTGTAATATGACATTTACATACTATATAAAAGTATTGTCACTCTGGCCTACAAAGTGCCTAACAGCCTACAAATAAGTAGCTCATAGAATGCTACTTGGAAGGTAATATGTATTCATTGAACAGACATTCATCCAGTAGATACATTCTAAGAGAAAAGAAGACTCGGGAACAAAAAGGGTCCTTAACTAAAAAAGAGGTACTGATAAATATTTTAGGTATATTTTTAAAAAAAATTAAAAATTTTAAAAGTTATTTATTTTTGAGAGGGAGGGAGAGAGAATTCAAGCAGGCTTCACACTATCAACGCAGAGCCTAATGTGGGGCTCAAATTCACAAACCACAGACAATGACTTGAGATCAAGAGTTGACCGCTTAACTGACCGAGCCACCAAGGAGCCCCTAGATATAAATATTTTAGATTGTCTGTAGAGAAAATATCTATGAAAGGAAAGTATGAAATACGAAG
Organism: Panthera pardus; assembly: GCF_024362965.1. Lineage (NCBI taxonomy): Eukaryota > Metazoa > Chordata > Mammalia > Carnivora > Felidae > Panthera > Panthera pardus. The sequence continues at coordinate 87,628,538 of NW_026526721.1, forward strand.
ACTGTATTTTATTACATTATTTTGCTTAGATATAATCTATTTGCCATTTAATTTTTAAGGTAGAAATTGGATGTAATGATCCATGATTTTCTAGGAGCCATTAGCCAAAGATGTCCATGTTTTATCAACTCCAAAAGGGAAAGGCCGTTTTCCAAAAATTTTTGGCTTGATCATCTGGGTAAATGGAGGTGCCATTTGCCCAAAAGAAGAACTACTGGGATCAGAACAGAGTTGGGTGGGGTAAAGGGAGTTCAGTTTGGGACAAGTGAAGTTTGAGATGCTTGTGAGACTTCTTTTTTTTTTTTTTAATTTTTTTAAAATCTTTATTTATTTTTGAGAGAGATACAGAGCGTGAGCAGGGGAGGAACAGAGAGAGGAGACACAGAATCCAAAGCAGGCTCCAGGCTGTCAGCACAGAGCCCGATGCGGGACTCAAACGAACTGAGTTCTCAAACGAACTGAGAGATCATGACCTGAGCCAAAGTCAGACGCTTAGCCGACTGAGCCAACCAGGTGCCCTAGATGCTTGTGAGACTTCTAAGCAGCCACACCAAGTAAGCAGGTTAAAAGGAGAGCCCAAAGGTGGCATTTGGGGCTGGAAGTAGCCATTTTCAAGCTATTGGCACATAGAGTTTTCCAAACCAGCAAAATGGATATAAAGTATGACACAGGAGTTTAGGACAAAGTTGAAGTTAAAAACATACTTAGGTTTAAACACAGATAGTAGTTTACATGTTTACACTGTGCTAAGTGCCTTATGTCAATTACTCTTACTCAATGCAGCTTTATGAGGAAGAGCCATCATTTCCATTTTATGAATTAGCAAATGAGGATCCAGAATTATAAAGTAACTAGTCCAAGGCCCACACTGCTAATAAGTATCAGAACTGGGACCCAGAAACAAGTCTGTTTTGTCCCCAAACACGTTATGTCCATGAGCACAATGTGCTATCTCTGCATCATTCATTTAATATTCTATAAGTGCCATGTGCTACTGTGTAAATAACCTCACTTTAATCCTCACCACAAATCTGCAGGGAAGGTGTTATTATCTCAGTTTTGGTGCTAAGGAATCTGAGAGTTCCACAGGTCCAGTGGTATGTCTTTGGTCGACGGCTAATTCCACGGAAGCAGGATTCATATCTTTGTCCCCCTGTGTGCCATACCACCTCTTTGGCATAGAGAGGATAAAGATCTCTCAGGTGCATGCCTGGAGGAAGGCCTGAGCTGGAGAGTGATGTAAAAACTTCTTTGAGGTCCAAAGATTGAAAATAATATCAAGAGTTTGTAGATTACAATATTAAGGGAAAGCTTTCCTGATTCTTTCTCTGGAAAGCAATGGATTTGTCAGGAGTCTGTTATTATCTGAGTAACACTAAAAAATAGAATGTTTTGAGAAATTAATGGGCAAATGTATCCAAGCCTCAGTATTCTGCAAAATGAGAATTTTAGACTGAGGTCCTAATGTCCCCTAACCTTAAAATGTGTGAAGTTGAGATATCTCATACACTTCTTCAATTTACTGAACAGAGCATCCTGTTCCCATTGTGCACAGAGCCTAGTGATGAGGACCAGACAGTCAGACTATCGACTAAGCTAATATTTAAGAAATAATTTTTACTCCTGGAAATTCTCTTGCCCCATTTTCTTCCCCCAGATCACATGAAACAGGACTGACACATCTTCCCTGGAAACTATCCTGATTTCTAAGTCACCCTGTTCTCTTTGCCCACCCAGAACATAATGGACTAATGAGATATTCACGGTATGCTGCAATTAATGTAGACTGTAATTACTGTTAATTTCCCATCCTATTACAGTACAAGCAATGCTGAAGTTCAGAAGATCTGACTTTGTCCCGTGTCTATGCCATGGTTCTGGAAATTTCCAATCCTGTGATAGGGTGACTAGTTTTGCTTAAAGCAGGTTTAATTACTTAGAAAATCTCAAGGAATAGTCAGATGGCAGAAATTTGTTACCAGTTTCATTCAAAACAGCCCAGAGGGATTGAAGGAGAAAGATGAATATTATAGACAGTTTGTTACCTAGGAGGACAGATAGATAATAAACTTGGCTCCTTTTCCGGCTGAACTGTAAAAATCATAATCTCTCCCTTGACAGAGATTCACCAAATCAGTCTGGTAGTCTTTGGATAGCCTTGAACCTAGGGTTACTGGCAAAGATAAATGAAAATTGCACATGGCTGGGGTTGATCTATTGACCTTCCTTCCAAAGCCATGCTCTGAGGAGAAAGATACTTTTAGTAAAAAAAAAAAAAAAAAAAAAAATGCAGCTTTTCATGGATCATTTTCATTCAGAAAACCCCTAGTATTGATCAAGTCAGAGGTCCCATATTCCTTATGAGATATTTGTAATAAAATGTATATTTTAAGGCATTATTAGGATCAGAATTTAAAAGGAATGAAATGAATATGAATACTTTGGGTACATAACCTATTAAACTCCTCTATTTTCATTCAGACTGGATCACATCTCAGTAGCATAGTTCACATTGTGTAACTGGACACAAAGGTAGACATGGATGTGAGGACTCTGAATGCTTAACCTAAGCATGTAGATAACTAGTCTGCCTGCTGCTAGAAGACAGATTTCTAAGACTGTGTAAAGGCATACATTTGGAGATTTCTGCATGTAGTTGCTGTTTAAATGTTCATGTGCACTTGAACTGTAAGGTACCAACTCATTCTGTCAATCTATCATGACTTCTATTTTCATAAAAGCTCTATCCTGGATCAACTTTTGCTTCAGATCCACAGGCATGGGCACTACTGTGTTAGTTTTATCAGGTATTCAAATGGCCATTCAAATCTTACTGCACTCAAAAGAAGAAACTTACACTATACAGAGACTACTGCTTTTAGCTAATGTTTATGGAAAGGGTGCTTCTATATAGGCACCAAGTTTGAGGAATCCGACTACTGTTGGCAGTGGGTCCCCCTGGAGCTCATGCCCTTAACCACTATGATTATAAAGTTTCCCACACAATACATAGATCGGATCTCTACATCAGGATAAATTAAATGCTCTCTGAATTTTCCTACCACTTCAATTTTAAAAACATATTTATTTAATGCATACTATATGGGCCATGAATGTAGAAAGAATTCCTTTAAAGCCCTCCAGTGAGGCTTTCTTCTTCTTCTTTTTTTTTTTTTTTTAAGGTTTTATTTATTTTTGAGACAGAGAGAGACAGAGCATGAACGGGGGAGGGGCAGAGAGAGAGGGAGATACAGAATCGGAAGCAGGCTCCAGGCTCTGAGCCATCAGCCCAGAGCCCGACGCGGGGCTCGAACTCACGGACTGCGAGATCGTGACCTGAGCTGAAGTCGGAAGCTTAACCGACTGAGCCACCCAGGCGCCCTGAGGCTTTCTTCTTCTGACTCATCAAATCTGTTCTCAATAATGGTATCAATTACCTCCATGTTGTTAAAGACAAAGGTCTTCCTTAGCTTTCATCTTATTTTAATTCAAAAGCAGCCTTAATCAGAGTTGATTTTTCCATTCTCCTTTATGTATTTTCTTCACTTGGCTTTAAGTACACAATGTATTCCTGGTTTTCCTCTTGCCTCACTGGTCATTTTTTCTCAGTCTCCCAGGCTTATTCCTCCTGTTCATCTGACCACGATGTGTGCAGGACTCAATGTTCAGCCCTCTTCTCTCCTCATGTGCTATGTGTATGTACATACCATTCACACATCAAATAGTTACAAATTTCTGTTTCCAACCCAGGCCTTTTTCCTGAACTTTGCACTTGAGTATTCACCTGTCTGCTTGGCATCTCCACTTGGATGGCTCAAAGTTAACAAGTCTCAGATAGACTCTGAATGTCACCCAAACCTTAGTAGCCTTCACCATCTCATCAGTGAAACTCCTCTTTCTAGTTGCCCAGGCCTTGAAAGTAACCCTCTTTTAGTCTCATATTCTCTATATTATCCATGGAGAAATAATATTGGTCTTACTTTCAAATATAACTAGAATCCAAGCACCTCTTACACTGCCCCTGCTATGACCCTGGCTCAAGAAGTCATAGTCTCTCACCTTCTTGTGGGTCTTACAAAACTTAACTCAGATCATGTGTGGTTGCTCAAAACTCTGCAAGATATCCATTAATCTCAGAGTAAAACTAAGGTCCTTGCAAAGATCTGAACAGCCCTATGTTACCTGCCCTATGCCCTATGTACCCTCCCAGTCCTGAGTTAGTTCTTTGTCTTCCTCTCCTCATACTTTCCTTGCCTATGGATCACCTTGCTCCAGACACTCTAGCCTCCCAACATACTTGCTATACTAGCTTCCAACACAACAGGTATGTTCCTGTCTTAGGGCCTTTGCTCTACCTTCCTTCTGCTTGGCACACTCTTCTCTAGGATGTCCTCTTGGTTTCATCCTTCATTTTCTTTAACTTTTCTCTTGTCAAATCTTGCCTTTTTAATCTTAGTCTTCCTTACCCTATTCTATAATGATGCTATTTCCATAGCACAACCATCTGTAGTATATTCCATAATAAACTTGTGTATTAAGTATGATATATTGCCTAAGATCCACAAGAGCAGGGATCTTAGCACAGAGCCTAACAGACCTGAGATCATGACCTGAGCAAAAGTCGGATGCTTCACTGAGCCACCAGGAACTCCTGGAGCCTTTCAATTTTTAAGGGAGAATTGAGTGTGGACTATGAATGTGATACAGAGACTGGAAAGGGGTCTCCCTTCTATGCACAATTCACTCTACTTAGATAACCAAATCATCATCTCTTAAAACCAGCTCTGAATATCAGGATTTAAGAGAATAAGATATTTGTCGGTATTGTTGGTTACAACTTCATCTGTGTTTCATTCAACATTTCTCCTTTGCATGTAGATTTTTATTGCTATCTCTCTTTGAAAGAATAATCTTGATGAAAGAAAATGGTTGCACCCCATTCTAAGCCAGATAGAAATAATGTTTACTGGCAGTAGGGAGTTATCTAATGACATGGGAAATGGCCATGTCTTCTTAAAGATGCTTCATAACTTCATTGAATCCAACCTTTGGCAAGTAAACCTTCCCTTCTGTTAACTGCCTGTCACCTAAGAACTTTTTAGACATCAACTGAGATTTAAATTTTAGAAGTTGTTCATATTTAGAGAACACAAAAGCAGTTACCACCTGTCTAGTAATGCAAAGAGAACTTATCTCAAACTTAATAGATTCAAATGAATCTTAACTGGTGTCCTGGTTTATTGAGAACAATGTTTTTCACATGAATATCATCAGTATAGCTACTACAGTATAAGAAGATTGTCCCATGTTCTCATTAGTGCAGAGATTTAAGAACAAAGCCATAATTCTATTATTTATATAGCAACAATAAACATTCAACACAGGGAAGCATTGTCTTAATTATGGACAAGTTGTTTTCTAATGATTATTGAATTTTTTTTTTACCTTTCTTCCCAGCTTTATTTAATAAATTTTAGTGAAGCATTCATTACATAAAATCTACAGAGCTGGCTGTGTGCTTTATACAAATATATTAATTTCGATTCAGTAGACACTGTGATTACCTACCATGTTCCAGGAATCTTGCCAGGCACTGAGGATGCAGTGATGAATGAAGTGGTCCCTTTCCTCTAGAAATTGACAGCTTGATGAGACACTAAATAGACAATTAAATAATTAAAATACAATGTGATATTTCTACCAATAGACACATATAAGATCTAGCTATAGTACCCAGGGAACAGATGAGATATTAACTGAGATGCTAGAAATGGCTTCATATGGGGAAGACAAATGTGATTATAATTTGAAGACTCTGTAATAGTTTTCCAGGCAAGGATGGGAAGAGAATTTTATTGTACTTTGGGAGGTTTGCCTTTCAGTCTTGAAGGAAAATATCTGTGTGTGTGTGGGGGGGGGGGAGGATGAGGAAGGAGAGTCATAGATATTCAAACCAAAAGTTATAATGATGCAATATTTATAGAGAGACAGAATGATGTTTATTGCATACCAATCTACTAATCGAAACAAACTGTATCAAGTACCTTGTCATATCCAAAGATGAGTGAGACATAGACTCTTGCAATTTAATGAAAGAGATATGAAAATGATTACTTAAAAAAGTTTGAATAATGTAGTGTAATGATAGTCAGAAACACAAATTGCAGTGGGACTAGGCTGTCTATTGTAACTTGGAAATTGATCAGGGACAACAGAGTTAGAATGAGGCTGGTGCATCAGGAGTAGAGGTTAGCATTTGCTCAACTTTAGGCCCTTGATCTTCTGGAGTGCCCCCATATAGCCTTTCTGAATGCCTTACACACATAGACCCATACACCACTGTATTCATGGGACTCCCAAGCACAAGAATTCCTTCCTAGCTCCCACACTGCTTCCTTCTCTCCATCAACCAGTTGACATTTTGGATCTTCTTGCTTCCGCATCTTATTTTCCATTCTTTTTTGCAGCATTCAGATTTGGTATGTGATCTACTTCATGACTAACCACAGAAATCTCCAAGACTACTGCTAGCTATGATCCATGTTCCACATTCCATGACTAACTATATGAGATACTGTACTCTAGAAGGAAATCTGGAAGTTATCCCAGAGTCTGGCAGCCATTGCTGGGCCACAGAATAACAACATGTAGAAAGGTGACTGGTGCTATATTGTACTCTCTTGCCAGGATTGGTACAATTTCATCCTTTCTTCCCCTTTTTCTTTTAAATTAACTTTTATTGACAACTTATATAAAAACCTTGATTTCTCACAAAACCTAACAAATCTTAAACTCCAGAGGTGTGTCCAGATTTGTATCTGAATGTACTAAATGCTTATAGGCAATTATGTCTGTAGAGTGTGAGCATCCTACCTTGCCTGCCATGATATACCTATCACTTGTTAAAATAGCGTCTTTCCAACCAGTAAGACTGGAATCTCAACCAAGATTAGTATGGCACATAGACTAACCAATTTATCTCAATCTTGGCTTCACATTTGAGTCTCTGAGAGTTATTTTAAAATACTAATGTCTGTGTCTCACCCCAGAACTAGCTATTCAATCAGACTCTGAAGCATGGGACCTGGATTTAGTACTGTAAAGAATTCTGATAATCAGCCAGGGCTGAAAACCACTCATCACCAGAACCTAATGCTTGTAGAGCTGTCTAGAGATGAACTAGGGAACTAAACTGAGCTGACTTTTCAGGTAGACCACATACAGAAATGGGAAGCTGGTATGGCCAGAATAAATATGTTAAGAATAAATGACCAAGAAATGCACTCATGGACAAATGGTATTGGGTAATTAGATGGACAGATATGTGAGTGGATGGATGGACAGACAGAATTTCAATAAGAAAAGATCAAGGTAGAAGGCATTTAAGTTGGAGGTCTATGGAAGCAGTAAAACCTTTCGGGAAGGTAGGAAGTCCGAGTGTCTGGCATAAGGAAAAGTATATGTAAACTGTAAGGCTTTGGTATTCATAGAGTTGTCCTCACATCGACAGCATCAGCTTCTGGTTGCTGTTGGAAATGCAGAATCTCAGAGCCCAGGTGACACCTGTGCTTGTGTAGGAGATAACACTAAAGCATGGAAGCCAGACTAAGCCCACTTTGGGAGTAGGTTAATGATATTCAATGGGCACTAATACTGTCATTCACCTGGCTAATATGTCATTATTATATGACCTGTTTGATATAGAAGAGACTATACAGTACAGTGCGAAAACTTTAATTGAGAATATAGGAGATTGTTTATAAACCTAAAACTCTCTCTCCCTAACTATGTGACTTTGGACAAAGTCTTTTAGCCTTTAGGTTTCTTTTACTCAAAAGGAAGATATTGAACTATGATGACTATTTTTTTTAGCTCTAAAATACCAATTAGGCATAATCACAAATATATACTTATCTACAAACTAACGAAAGTGGGAATGGTCTGTAAATCCTTGAACTTTTCATAGGGTTTCCCATTGTCAAGTAATTCTGCATGCTTGCCCATTACAATTTAGGTTTTCCTATTTCATCAGCCAGATTGTAATTTCAATTTGGTTGCTCAAATAGGAGTTTAATTTAAATTCAATAAGACATTTATTACATACTGTGCTAGCCAAATGCCATCCAGTTATTTAAGATAATCTTAATGAGGTTTGTCGTCCAAGTAATTATTACAGTATATTGCTTAAACTAGAAAATATGTACGTGCAAATCATCTTTTAACATGGAATTATGGCAATTAGATGCATCTCCTTAGATTTACTTTAAAATAATTTAATACATCTAGATATTAATTGATCCAAACATACCTGTTTAATACCACTTAAAACTAATATTTATATAACTTTGTCATCAAAATTTGGTAGTGCTAATAGTTCCTCCAAGGAGAGGGAACATAACATTGGACAGAGACTCTGGTGTTCAAATCAGGTCAGAACAACATGGATTCAAGCCCCGATCTGATGTTTTCCAGTCAAATTGAACTGAGGTGAGATTCTTAAATTTCTGAATGCCCATTTTTATTACCCATGAGTTACAGATTTTATCCTTTATCTTGTAGAGAAGATAGTTGGGGATTAAATAAAGCATGTAAACTACGTGACATACATAGTAGACAAAGAGGTGTGGCCATATTATAATAATCCTGCAAAGTCTAAGCTAAGAAAAAATGTTGTTAAACAAAAACTAGCTGATTCATGATGTTTAAAATACAATTTCAGGGTTTGTGCATGTGTGTATGTATGTTTCACTCAATTTATAATTTATTAATTACAGTAAATGCTCAAGAAAAATTTGTTGATTTATTCAATTTGACTTCTAAAACTCCTTGTGTTTACAACCCCACCATTTTATTTCATAATGCCAGTAAAGGTCTCTGTGATTGGTCTGTTTTGCAATTTGGATTTTCAGGTAATAGTTTTTCACAAAGTAAAACACAACTAAATATCTAGTTCTTCTTTCTTTTCCCCCTTAAATGTACCAGTGAACTATTTTTACTGCTAATTCTAATTTCCAGTACCTAATTCATACCCACTGAAAATGCCTCAGGGCAATGAACTTGCCCCTTAGCATCCTTCCTGAATTACTTTCTCACTCTCAGTTCATAGGTGAGAAGCAGAACCTTTTTTTTCCCCCCAACTCATCTCCTTTCCTCTCAAATCAACAATTAATTTCTTTTTGTAGGATACGAATCACATTGTTCTCTCCTACTTCCACTATGGGACAGTATGGAGAAGACAAGCAGGGAAAGACCTTTCTAGAATCCAGTCACTATAAAAATAGGCAGATTAAACCATTTGAAAAATGAAACATTTAATCAAGTCACCTGCTTCATAGGAAACATGGTATCAAACACCCTGTTCTGATTCATTCTGTTCCAGAGAGAAATAAAAATTATTTACGTGTTTTATTCATTTCTGGTCAAATGAATAATAATTTATTCATCCCATTTGTTTATTCATATGTATATCACAAAATGTATGAAGTTTTGCTTAACTGTTGATCTCTTATTACAACTTAAAAATAGTCTAAGCTGGAGGGAGCTGCTGAGGTTTGGAAGGAAGGAACTAAAGATATAAGATCTAATCTTCTCCCTTCTAGAGTGTGATGGTAGAGACCTTGTATAAAGACATAGAAAGGGAATGATGTATATCAAAAATAAAAGTTCAATTTGATAACCACTGGAAAGCAAAAGAATGGTTTGTGGTTTGGCCTAGATGGAGCTCAGAGTTCATATGTAAAATAGAGGAAGCTGATAAGGAAATTTGAAACCAGACTGTGAAAACCCTTAAATCACTCACTCTATTAAGGCATAACCTTCATGGGTAGGCTTTAATAATTAGTAATCAGAAGAAGTTGCCAGAACCCCCATTAAGCACAGAAAGAACTATACCCTCCTTCCTGGAGATATGGCAACTAGCCAAGCCTCGGGATTTTGCAAAATTGAATGTTTAAGTCACAGGCTAACTCATGCAAGCTTCAAACCTTCATGCCTACTTGTAGCCTGAAAGAATCTCGAGTTTTTTATTATTTAAATGGTCTATTTCCATGTCTGTAATGCCTATAATCACCTACCTAAAATTCAATGTTTAACTTTTTAAAATAAAATACCTCTCTATTTGATGTTCGGGCCATAGACTGGTATTTGGGAAGGACTGTAAATATATAAATTATGCACACACATACATGACATGAATAGATAATTGCTGAGAATAGGAAATTGTATCTGGAATTCCTATAAGTAAATAAATTTGTAGAAAAGAAGTAATGCCTATAAGAGATGCATCTCCCAAGAATTACATGTATCAAACTTCAAATACCATAATATCCACTAATTCTTAGGCATATGAAGGCATTTGACAATCTTCTGATTAAATCTTTCTCTTTCTCCCCTTTTGGTAGGATCTAAATCAAAATAGTGACAGAAACAATTTCAGAAGGGAAAATGGAAAAGTACATAGGATAGTTGGAGTTACATGCATGTCTGTGCATTCTCATGATTTATATTCTGTTGACTTCTGTAGTGCAAAATAAATAAAAATTCAAGCCCCTTTTTACTTTGGAACTATGATTTTGGCAAGATGGAGAAAAATATTTTACCATATAAAGAGGTAATTTTTTTTTTTGGTAACATTTTATGTTATCATGTAACCATTCACCATATAATTTCACAGACCTCTTCAATAACTTCTTAAGGACAAAAAGTAATTACCGAATCACCGTTAAGAGCGTCTGATCTTTAAACATTTGAATAAACATATAAACTGCTTATTATATATCTTTATTCTCTCATCCATTTTTTTTCAACAAACATGCATCCAGGGCCTCTAGTGTGTCAGGAATTGTTATGTAGAGCAAGTCTGTAACAGAGGGAGAAATGGGCCAGGAGGGTTAAAAGGTAATACTGTATATTGAAAATACCAGATTCAAGGAAGAGTCGGAGGAATAACAGCACGGCCTAGGTATACCTATGGAGATTTGAAGTGCTTTACCTCTCCCTACTAAAAACAAGAAAACAAAACAAAACAAAGCAAAAAAACCAACAAAGCACAGAACTAGATGTCTTGTGATCTCGGGTAAGTGGCTCAACATCTCTGTTCGCTTAGTTCCCTTATCTGTTAAATTGGAGAATAATCCCCAGTTCATAATTACAGGGTGAATAAAATAGGATACTGTACGTGAAAGCAGTCTGTAAATGATCAAATATTACTCAATATGAGTGGTTGTATCTGTTCCTGTAGAGATGAGGAGGACCAGTGCTGAGCAGACCTGGGGTATGTGGAAAGAGTTATCCTTCGTAGGGCAAACTGAAACCAGAAGTTATGTCTTGGTAACAGTAAGAAAAGGTGTAGCTTTGTGAGGGAGTACATGCAGGTGATAATAATTCCTATCATGGTGAAAAATAGGGTTCACAAAGCAATATGGAAGCAGATGTCAGAGAATCTGCTTATCATTTTTTTTTTTTTTTTATCAATAGCCACTTCGGAGACCTATCAGTTTGTCAGTGTATTCATTTAGCCAACTGCATAAAATTCTCCTTCAGACATAACAAAGGCATGAACAAAATCAGTATTCTGGCAGTATTAGTGGCATTCAGCTTGATAAGCTGTGCAGGAAGCTACTTGTCAAGGCCCTGTGATAATGAAAATGGCTCTCTTCACATTACAAAGATATTACTTATCTCCTATAGTTTGAAAGCTATAAAAATTCTTATGCTTTTCATATTTACATTCTAGGCTTCTACATACCAGTTAAGTGCATGACATTTTGTTTCTGCTGTTCTTGCCCAAATGTATGAAAAGATACGTGGGTTGCCGTTACGTTTTGTGTTAGGAACCAAAGCATGGTTGCCTGTCACTTTAAAAGACTTTTTAAAACTTCAAACTTCTTTGTTGTTGTGACTATTGACCATTTTTTCCTCAGCCTGGAGACAATGATAATAAATTCCAGGTGTTTACCATGGCACTGATAAGGAGGCTTCCAGATAATAGACTTCTGCAAAAGCACAGTCTCACCACGAACAGGGGTTCAAGGGGCATCTGCTAGCTTATTTGAAGTAAGCACCACAAGAAACAAACTGTAGTTAATATTTTTTTTAAGCAAGATCAAAGGAATGGATCGAGAGAAGAGACCTTACATGGTCTTTGGAAGCCTTTGCTTTTTTTCAGGAAGGTTTTTTGTTTCACATGATCACCATGTCTATAGAGGTAGAGAAGCATATTATTTGAAATAATAATCATTTAGCTCAGCGCGTCCCAGGTAATGTTTGTACAAAGTGCTACTGTTTCTTAGTGTCCCAGGCTGTGAAAATCATTGGCAAAAGTAAATACATAGGTAAATAAATAAAAAAAAAACAATGGTCATTTAAAAGATAAGTAGTTTGTAAGTCTACTAATTTTTTATATAAAAAGTAAACTGACATGAATGCATTAAACTTTACTAGAATAATCTCATCTTATTAGATGTTCAGTAAGTGCTGGCTACTTAATACTTTATTTTTCATCTATATGTTACTACATTGAGTCCTAAAAACAAACTTATGTGGTTGCACAAGATGAGGACAATGAAGCACAGGACAGAAGGTAAGTTGTCTACAGTCATACACCATTACATAGTGGACAAGGAATTTAAATCTGGGTCCCAATGACAAATAAAGATGAAACTTGAGCTCAAGACTCCCATCCATATGGACATATACAATATATAGCTAATCTTTCTAGCATTTATATGCATAGCATTAATTTTTTGAACAGTAAATTATATAGACAAAGGTCAGTGCTTTCAAACAGTTAACATTAGTTAAAATTTAAAAAATTTATTGACAGACATATATATGTTTATACATACTCTTGAGCTAGAAAATAACACAGAAAACTTTCATTCCTTTGAAATACCATTCTGTCCCATTTTTCTTACTCCTTTACAGAGGTAATGATTGGTGTGTACAGTGTATATTGTCCCACTCCACCTGTTACATTTTAAATCCATATACATGTATCCATAACCAATTATATTTTCATGTGTGCATTTGAAACATTCATACAAATACCTTATGTTTTCCATTTTGTTTTGAAACTTGCTTTCCAAATTTTTATTTCATCTTATGTGTTTGAGATGTACCATTTATATAGTTTTTTTTAATTTTTTTTAACATTTATTTATTTTTGAGACAGAGAGAGACAGAGCATGAACAGGGGAGGGGCAGAGAGAGAGGGAGACACAGAATCTGAAACAGGCTCCAGGCTCTGAGCTGTCAGCACAGAGCCCGACGCGGGGCTTGAACTCACGGACCGCGAGATCATGACCTGAGCCGAAATTGGAAGCTTAACCGACCGAGCCACCCAGGTGCCCCTATAGTTTTAAGAAATAGTTCACATTTTTAACTATTTTAAACTTAGTTGTCCATGGTGTGAACACTCCATTAATTATTTTTTTCATTTCCTTATTGGTAGTCTTTTTTTATTTTTTACAGGTACAAACAGTTGCAGTAAATACCTATGTATGCATTTCCATGTGTATCTTTGTGAGTGTTGCTTTAATGCACTTAGCTTAGAAGTGGAATTATTTTTTTTTTATTTTTTTTTATTTTTTAATATATGAAATTTACTGTCAAATTGGTTTCCATACAACACCCAGTGCTCATCCCAAAAAGGTGCCCTCCTCAATACCCATCACCCACCCTGCCCTCCCTCCCACCCCCCATCAACCCTCAGTTTGTTCTCAGTTTTTAACAGTCTCTAATGCTTTGGCTCTCTCCCACTCGAATTATTAAATCACAGTATAAGCACATTTTAAAATTTTGTAGACATTGGTAATGTTCCTCAAGGAAGCTGACAATTTACACTGTGGACTCTATTTGCCAACCTGATGGCTATGATACAGCATCTTCTGCTTTTAAGTTTTCTTTTCTCTTGAGTAAATACCTGGGAATTAGATGGCTGAGTCACATGGCCCTTCTATGTTCAACTCATCAAGAGATTGTCACCTGTTTTTCAAAGGGGTTGTACCATTTCACATTCTTGCCAGAAGTGTATGACAGTCCAGATTCATCTACATTCTTGCCTGGTTCCTCCATATTCTCACAAACACAAGGTGTGGTCAGTGTCTTTCATTTTAGGCGTCTAACGTATAGTGATCTTGGATTGTGCTTTTAGTTACATTTCCCGGTCACAGATGATACTGATCTGTCTGTCATATACTTAAAAAATTTTATATTTTATATTTATGTTTATAAAATTTTCATATTTAAAAAATTTATTATTTGTCTTCAGACATTTTAAGATAATTATAAACTCACATGCAATTGTAAGGAACAATACAAAGGGATCTCATGAATTCTTTACTCGGTTTTCCCCAATGATAGCATCTTGCAAAACCATAATACCATAGCACAACCGGGATATTGATATTGATGAAGTCAAGAGAAAGAACATTTCCATCATCATAAGGATCTCTTACATTTCTCTTTTATAGCCACACCTATGTCCTTCCCATCCCCACCCCCTTCTTAATCCCTAGCAACCACTAATCTGTTCTCTATATTTTTTTTTTTCATTTTGAGAATGTTATATAAATGGAATCATACAGTATGTAGTTTTAAGGATTATTTTATTGAGTATAATTCTCTGGAGATTCATCCAGGTTGTCATATGTATCAGTAGATCATTCCTTTCTATTGGATAGAATGGATGTGTTAACAGTTTATTTCTTCATTGGTTGAAAGAAATCTGAGCTTCCAGGTTTTATCTATTATGGCTAAAACTGCTTATGAACATTTATGTACATGTTGTTATGTGACCATACGTCTTCATTTCTCTGGGATAAATGCCTAGGAACAAAATTGTTGGGTTGTATTGTAGTTGTAGATTTAGTTTTTTAAAAAACTGCCAAAATGTTTTCCAAAGTTGCTGTGCTGTTTTACATTCCCATTATTTACATTATTATTTACATCATTATTTTGCATACTTGCCAGCATTCTCTGTTGTCACTCACTGTCTTGTATTTTGCCATTCTGATAGGTGGAGTGCTATCTCATTGCATTGGGGTATTAATTTGCATTTCCCTAATGGGTAATGATGTTGAACACCTTTTCATATTCTTATATACCATCTGTTTATCTTTAATGAAATGTCTTTTCTCTTGCCCATCTTCTAATTAAATTGTTTGCTTTCGTTGTTTTAAGATCAAATTTTCATAGTTCTTTATATATTCCAGATATAATTCTCTGTATATGTGGTATGTAAAGATTTTCTCCCATTCAGTAGCTATTTTTTTTTTATTTTTTAAACAAGGTCTTTCACAGAGCACAATTTTTGAATTTTCTTGAAGACTTACAGTTTTTTTTCTTTTTATGGATTGTGCTTTTCTCCTTTTATAGATCAGCCTAAGAATTCTGCTTAGCCTTAGAAGCCAGAAGATTTCTCCCATTTTTTTTTCCTTATAGTTTTGGAATTTTGTGTTTTACATTTAAATTCATAATCCATTTTGAGGTTTTTTTTTTTTTTTTTTTTTTTACCTATGGCTGTCCAACTGCTCTAGCAGCAGTTGGAAAATACTATCTTTCCTCCATTGAATTACTACTGCACCTTTGTCAGAAATCCATTGGGCATATTTATGTGGATTTATTTTTGGGTTTCCTATATTCTGCCCCATTGGTTTATGTGTCTATACCTCTGTCATTACCACAGTCTTAATTATTGTAGCAATATACAAAGTCTTAAAATCAGATATACTGATTTCTCCCAACTTATTATTTTTTAAATTTGTTTTGGCACTTCTGGGGTTGTTTTTGTTTTTTTTTTTGGTTTGTTTTTTTTGTTTTTTTTTGTTTTTTTTTTTGCATTTCTGTATAGATTTCATTTAATTTTATTTTTAAGTTTATTTATTTTGAGAGAGAGCACGCATGAGTTAGCATAAGCGAGGGAGGGGTAGAGAGAGGGAGAGAGAGAATCCCAATCAGGCTCTGCCCTGTTAGTGCCAAGCCTGACATGAGGCTTGTACTCATGAACCCTAGAGATCATGACCTGAGCCAAAATCAAGAGTCTGATGCTCGACCAACTGAAATACCCAGGTGCCCATCCATATAGATTTTTAGGACAAAATTTTACTACAACCATGTCTGAAATTGAGTTAAACCATGTCTGAAATTGAGGGAGAATTGGTATCTCTACTTAGCTGAATCTTTTGTTCTATGAGTATATTGTTACATTTATTAAGATCTTTGATTTCTTTTGTCAACACTATGTAGTTTTCAGCATTTAGGCCCATGCAATTTTTGTTAGATTAAACCAAATGTTTCATTTTTTAGAGGTTATAAATTGCATTTTTAATTCCAATGTCCAAGTGTTCATTGTTAGTATATGGAAATACAATAAATTTTTGTATATTTATCTGGTAGCCTTTAATCTTGCTGCATGTACTTAGTTCTAGGAGTTTTTGGTTTTTATTTAATTTGTAGATTCCTTGAGATTTTCTGTATAGACAATGATGGCATTGCAAATAACAGTTTTAGTTTTTACTTTTTTATTTGTATGCATTTTTTTTTTCATTTTCTTGCCTTACTGAACTGGCTTGAACTTGCATAATATGCTGGATAAGAGGAGTCAGCTCAGACATCTTTGCCTTATTTCCATTCTTAGGGAGAAAGCATTCAGTCTTTCTCCATTATGCATTATGCCAGCTGTAGGTTGTTTATAGATGCTCTTTACCAAGTTGAGGAACTTCGCTCTATTCTTATTTTTCTGAGAATTTTTATGAAGAATATTAAATTTTTTCAAATGCTTTTTCTGCATTCGTTGATATAATCATACAATTTATTCTTCTTTAGTTTGTTAATATGGTGGATTACACTGATTGAACTTGAATATTGAGTCTGTTTTGTACCCTTGGAATAAACTCCACTCAATCATGGTATATAATTCTTTTTATATATTGCTGAATTCTATTTAATATTTTTTAAGGTTCTTCTCATCTATACTCACAAGGAAAGTTAATATGTGATTTTCTTTTTTCTTTCATGGATTTTCCTTGTCCCTCATTTTGGTATCAAGATAATATTAGCTTCATAAAATAAATTGAGAAGTGTTAACCACACCCCAAAAGAGATTGTGCAGAATTCAGGGTAATTTTTCCTTAAATGTGTCATAGAATTTGCCAATAAAACCATCTCCTCTGAAGGTTTCTTTTGGGGGAGTATTTAAATCAAAAATTAAATTTTCTTAGAAGAGCTGTTCTAGTTATCTATTTCAAATTGGGTGAGTTGTAGTAGTGTTTTTTGAGTAATTGATGCATTTTGTCCAAGTTGTCAATTTATGTGTAGATTTACATAGATTTTTTCCTAGTATTTCTTTTTGTCTTTTGATGGCTGCAGGATCCAGTAATCCCTGTTCTAGTCCTGAAATTGTAATTTGTACATTCTTTTTTTTTGTCTTAATAGAGGCTTGTCAATTTTATTGATCTTTCTGAAGAACCACTTATTTATTTTATTGATTTTCTCTGGTATTTTTCTGTTATATAAATTTTATCTATTTCTGCTTTTATCTTTATTATTTCCTTCCTTTTCCTTGTTTGGGTTTATTTTGCTCTTCTTTTTCTAGGTTCCTGAAGTGGGAGTTTAGATTATTGATTTGAGCCCTTTCTTCTTGTCTAATGTGTCCACTAGTGACATTATGTTTCCCTCAGCACTGTTTTAGTGTGTCCTGTACACTGTGATAAGTGGTATTTTTATTTTCATTTTCCAAAATATTTTTTTTTATTTCCCTTGAGACTCCCTCTTTGAACTATGGATTCTTGAGAGTATGTTTTTTGGTTTCCAAGTGTTGGTTTCCTGTTATCTTTATGTTATTGATTTCTAGTT
Source organism: Panthera pardus (assembly GCF_024362965.1). Taxonomy (NCBI): domain Eukaryota; kingdom Metazoa; phylum Chordata; class Mammalia; order Carnivora; family Felidae; genus Panthera; species Panthera pardus. The sequence continues at coordinate 87,646,391 of NW_026526721.1, forward strand.
TGGTTGCGTGGTAGTTGGAAAACATGATTCCTTTATATTGTTTTATGATCCAACATATGACCCATCTCAGTATAAGTTCCATGGGGACTTGAAAGGAATGTGTATTTCAATATTGTTGAATAGTGTTCTATAGGTATCAACTAGATCCTTTTGTTTGATGGTGTTGTTGAGGTGTTCTACTCCTTGATGATTATCTATTTTTTTCTATCAATTCTTGAGTAAAAGGTATTGAAATATCTAACTGTAATTATGAATTTTTATATTTCTCCTTTCAGTTCTGTCAGTTTTTACTTCATATACCTTGTAGCTCTATTTTTGGTGCATAACCATTTAAGATGGCTTTGTCTTTTCAGTGGATTGACGCTTTAATCATATATTGTGTCTCTCTCTATATTTGGTAATTTTCTTTACTCTGAAGTCTACTTTGGTATCAATATAGCCATTCCTGCTTTCCTTTGATTAATACTTTTGTGAAATACCTTTCTACATTCTTTATTTATAAACCTATCTATATTATTGTATTTCAAGTGAGTTTCTTATAGACAACATACAGTTGGGCCAGGTTACTCTATTCCAATCTTTCAATTTGTATATCTAGATGAGTGATAATTACATTGGTAATTATTGGTATGTCAGTGCTTAAGTCTGCTTTTTTTCTCCTTTTTCTCTATTTTTCATTTATGTTTTCTCTTTGCTGCCTTACTCTGGATAACTTGAACAGTTTTTACAATTCCATTTTAATTTATTTATGTTGCTTTTTGATTGTATCCCTTCTTACAGCTTTTTTACTGGAGGTACTACTGCATTAATGCCTTATGGAGATACAAGTGCAGATCAGCCTCCATTAACAACTGAGCCTCCATTTCCCACTCAGCCTCCATTAACATCTGAGGTGGTGGGGTGGGGGAGGGAGAGTGGGAGTTCTGGCTCCTTTTGTGATTTACACTGACAGTGTGGTCAGAGTGGCCTCATTACCATTGTATGATGGTAGAATTCCAGACTCCCTACATGGTCCCACTAACAATGGAGGGAGGAAGAGTTGCCTTGTTACTGGCTGGAGGGGATGAAATCCTGGCTTCCTACTTGGCCTTCTCTTCTACCAATCTGGCAAGGATGTTGGATGACTCATTACAGCCTCCCAAATGTAAGAGTGTAGGCTCCCAACTCAGCCTTTGCTGGTAAGGGAACACATGGGGCCATGTCTTTTTCATTAGTGTCTGGTTAATGTAGGGAGGTTATTATCTTGAATTTTCTGTCTTGTTAGGCTGTCCCTTTCCTGTCCTTTAGCTAGAAAGGGCAGGCTTTCAAAGGGGCTTTTATTTTTGTCTGTGCCTGTAGGTATTTCCAGGTTGCTAGCTTCTTAAGATTGGGATATGTAAGTTAAAAAGAAAGCCTAGGGAACTCCTCACCATATCGTTGCTCAGGTCCTGAGGGTCCAGCCAGTCTGCTTTCTTCTCTTAACCTCTCAGAGTCTTCTTAAGTTCCTTTTATAAATAATATCTCACATTTCTAGTTATATTTAGGAGAAAAAGGGAAAAGTCCATCTACTCCATTTCCCAGAAATAAAAGTTCCAGTTTCTAGTGTGTGTTTTTGCCATTTATATATCTTCTTTGAAGTGTCTATTTAAATCTTGTGTCATTTACTGATTTGGTTGTTAGTTTTCCATTGTTTACTTTTCGAGAGTTCTTTATATATTCTGGATACAAATCCTTTGTTTTATACATGCTAGCAAATATTTTATCTCCATCTGTGGCTTATCTTTTCATTCTTTGAAGAGTGCCCTTTGAATAGCAGAAATTTTGTATTTGTATAAAGTTCAATTTTCACTTTGTTCTTTATGTATCATGTTTTTAGTGTTGCAGTGAAAAAAATCTTTGCCTAATTCCACATCAAGATGATTTTGTCCTGCTTTCTTCTAGAGGTATTGTAGTTTGGGATTTTATATTTAGTTTTGTTACCCTATTTGAGTTAATTTTTGGATATGGTGTAAAGTATAAATTGAGGTTATTTTTTAAAATATTTCTATCCAAATATTCCATCACTATATATTTAGGTTTGTACTGATTTGCCTTTTCTGTGTTGATTTTCCTTTTTACTTTAATCAAAAATCAATTGTCCAGAAATGTATGAATACACTTAGGAACTCTCAACTCTGTTCTATTTAGCTTTTAAAAATCATTTTGCCAGTACCACACTACCGTTACTTCCTTTTAACCTTATAATAAATATTGAAATCAGTTGATAGTTATTCAACATTGTTTTTGTGTTTCAAAGATGTTTTGACTATTCTTTGTCCTTTATATTTCCATATAATGTTTAGAATGATATTATTCATAATTATGGTTCCAGTTTGTTTTTACACACACACACTTGAAATTAGGGTGAGGGGAATGAGAGGGAAGAGAAGAGAGGGAAGATTTAATTTACATATGTCAGTAGTATAAAATTATTTCTCTGTTTACTATTATACTTGCATCATATTCTTTGCTTTGAATTTTTTATCTTTTCCTCCTAATAAAGTCCTTTACTTCTTTTAATGACAGCATTTTTAATAAAATATCTCAGTTTTTGAATGTCAGAACATATTTTTATTCATTCTCAAAATATAATTTTGCTTGGAATAGAATTTGATGTCGATGGCTAATTTTAATTAGCATTATGAAGATACTTACCACTGTCTTCTGGAGACTGTCATGACAGCTATGAAATCTGTACTTAATCAGTATATGCTAAACCTTCAGGGGCCAGAACCCACTTACCAACTTGAATAGGTTAAGTTTAATGTAAAGAATCATCAACTGTGACAAGGGATTGGAATATCAAGCAATTAATTTGATAGTGAGAAGGAAAGCAGAATATAAACAATATAGGAATAACAAATATAAGAAATTGTTTCTAATGCCAGATTGAGATTCAGACCACCTTGAGTTGTACACACTTGTGACTCACTCAACCCCAGTTTTGACGGTTCCACAATGGTAGAAATTTATGAAAATATGCCTTCTAGGGATTGAGGAGAGCTATTTATGGGGAGTTATTGCATCAGAGGCACTCTTCCATGAAGCCATCTGTGTAGTAAAGATTTAACCTTACCAAAAGAGAGGTCTGGCCTTTGCCCTGGGTTCTTGAGATATATTCTCTAAGACCTTGGAATATTCTGCCTGGTATCTTTGTTTACAATATTGGATAGTTTAATGATGTGATTTATGGTACAGACTTTGAGCCATGTCATATCAGCTCAACTTCCAGAGGGGATGGAAATCAAGGTTGGCCACACAGGTGGTCAACTATGTCTGTGTGACCCAAAACAATCTCCACACCAAGACTTAGGTGAACTTCCCTTGTTGGCCATATTCACAGCATATTGTCACATATATTTGCTGAGAGGAGTTAACACTGACCATGACCTCAGTGGGAAGGGACAACTGAGAGCTCTGTGTTTAGAACTCTTCTGGACTCTGCCCCTGCATCTCTTCCCTTGGCTGATTTTAAGAAATCAAAATTAATGTATCCTTTTGTTGTGATAAACTATAAACGTGTGAGTTTAACAGCTTTCAGTGAGTTCTATGAGTACTTTTAGTGAATTATCAAACCTAAAAGTGGTCTTGGAGATCCCTAAACTTGCAATCCATTTCAGAAGTAATGATGATTTTGTGTATTGTTCTCTAACTGTATACCATCCAAAAGAGATGCCAAGGGAATCTTCTGGGTAATGAGTGCAGCTGACAACTGGGCAGTGCAGAAGGAGGGTGCTGAGGAAGCCATCTGTAGTACAGCAATGCAGCATTGGAGAAGTTTCCTGCACTGTGCTGCAGAAGCTGGGATTTGGGAGGCATCTGTGTTGCAGGAACTGGACATATACTGTAGGAGCCTAATAAGAAGGTACACTGAACCAAGAAGCAACACCTCTATTTCCTGCCTTGTCTCTCCATCACCCTTTACTGTTAAAATTTAGTATCCTGTCAGCTGGAAAAAGAAAATATTTAAAGGGTCCATCTCTGTTTTTGCATAGCATTTAATAAAGTATGAATTTGAAGTTGAGGCACTATAAACATAGAGCTGGCACAATTAGATTTTAATTTCTGTTTGCATGATCTATTTTCTTTATTAATTTTTAAGACTTTTCTTAAAATCCTATAGTTTTACTATAACTAGGCCCCTTTCTTGCTTTCTTCCTCCTAGTCTGTCTGCGTTCTTTCTTTCTTTCTTTCTTTCTTTCTTTCTTTCTTTCTTTCTTTCTTTTGATTGTTTAATCTTGCTTGGTACATGAGAAGCCAATTCAATTTTAGAATACATGTTTTCATTTATCTCAAAAAATTAATAGATATCCTTTAGCTTCAATACCATTTTTTTAAATTCATTTCTTCTAGGACTTCCACTACAAGGATTTTAAACTTTTTTTTTTTCTGTCTTCACTGTCTTTTAGGTTTTCCTTCATTTTTTAAAAAGTTTCTTTTGTGTCTTTGTGAAGCATTTTTAGAGACTTTGTCAGTGCTTTGTTCCAAAGACAAATTTTCTCTTCATACATGCCATTCTATTATATATAGTCTACTGTGGTTTTATATCACTGGCTGTCACATTGGTTTATTTATTTATTTTTGTTTTATTTTTTTTAAACCATTTATCTTTACTTATACATCTAATTTTGTGTTCTTGGATGTCTTCACTAATTAGGGATTTAAAATGCACATAATATCTCTTTCATTGATAAAAGTTTTTCAAACAATTGCTGTAGGGTGTTTTATAATATTTGTCTTTCTTGTGTGCCTTATAATTTTTATTTTATGGATGAGTTTCAAAGGAAATTTTTCACCAGTAGTGAATCTTCCTTTAGGGTATTTGCCATTTGCCTTCAGTCTTGACCCATAGGATGCCAAGATCTGAATAAGCTCTTATGCTTGAAATTTGGTTTGAAGCTCCAACTGCATGTGCAGAGAACTGGCTTTCAAACTTTTTCCCCATTAGAACAGCATTTTTTCAAATGCTTAAGAGAAATACCAATAATCAAATATCTGAACTTTTCCTTACAAAGAGAAAAAAATGAGACTAAGAATTTTTTTTCCTCTTAAATTTTCTGAACTTATTTATAGCAAATTCAGAGGCAATTGCTCCCAAGACCACAGTTCTAAGGAACAAACTTATGAAGTACTGTCTAAAGAATTTTGAGTACCTTGCAAAAAAAAAAAAAAAACAAAAACGATTTACTAAATATATATGCATGATTAGTGTGTCGACATGACTGAAACATTTTGAAAGCCCTGGATGATAGGCATCACACTGAAATATGTGCAGAGAATTTTTAGGGAATTATATGAAGACAAGCAATTTTTCAGATGTAAAGTGTGCTATTGAACATGAAATGTTGAAGGAATAGATGTGGCCAGATATTGAGTTTACAGAATATATTAATGAAGCCTCATTTCTCACCACTAAATATTAGAGAAGGAAGGACGTGAAGAAAAAGTATGTTGCCAAAATTGAGACTCAAACATTTAGCACAAGTTAAGATTTCACCAAGTCTATTACATTGATGTTTTTACATTGCTGTTTAGTGTGAACATTGTACAAATAGCTGTGTAGTCTGTTAGTTATAAATACTGATAGGTTTGTGCTATTGTATAGTCATATGACAAGGTGAAGAGATAGGTGCTTCTTTTTGGTAATGAGGGAAGCTTATGCTTAGTTTGAGCAGACATGAAAAGAGAAACATTTGCTCATTAGAAATGAGATCCCTTACTGGTGGATTAGGTTCAAATGGCAAATTAAAAAAAAAAAGCAGGGTTCATATCTCAGCTCCATAATTTTCTAATTCAAATAATTATTTTTTGTGAGGACCAGCATAACAGCTTTATGACTGTCCTCTCTGATATGATATGTATCTTTCCCTGATCACCCCTTTCAAGAAAAATCACTATACTGAATTTAGTGTTCATTGTTACAATTTAATGCATTTCTTGCTAATATTAGTATAACTATATGTATGCAATACAATATATTGTTTTGCTCTATATGTTTTAAAACTGATAGGGAGTATCTGGGTGCCTCAGTTGGTTTGTTAAGCATCCTACTCTTGATTTAGGCTCAGGTCATGATCTCACAGTTTGTGAGATCGAACCCCATGTTAGCCTGCTTAGGATTTTCTCTCTCCTTCTCTCTGCCCCTCCCCTGCTCTCTCTCTCTCAAAATAAACTTAAAAACATTTGACATAAATGCAACTTGTGTTTTTGCTTAACATTATGCTTGTAAGATAGATCTATGTTGATCCATAAAAGTTTACCTGTCTTAATGTTCATTTTTCACTGCCATATAACATTTATTTTTATGAATTTGACATAATAGATTCATTACCTTCAGTAACATTTTTTTATTCTCAATACTGCAATAATTATTATTATGCATAGGTATTTGTGCAATAATTTTTCTAGATGTATAAGTGAAATAGCTTAGGAATAGCATATTTGTGTCTTTAAGTTATCTGATATTACAAAATTGCTATCTAGAGTAGTAAATTTACCAATTTACCAAAAACAGGAGTTCACTATCCACCCTTAATAAAATGTGGTATTGTTAGGTATTTTAATTTCTGTTAATTTGTTGAGGAAAAGATGTTATCTCAATGTGGTCTAAATGGAATCTCATTGATTATTAATAGATAATATATACTCACCTGTTTATTGGCTGTTTTGGTTATCTCCTATGTGCCTATTCATATCTTTTCCTTTGAACTGTTTTTCTTTTATTCACTGATTTTTAGGAATAGTTTGAATTTTCTTCTCTTAGCTTCTAAGGTGTTTTTTTATGTATTTTATAATATTTCTTGATTCAAATCCAAGGTAATATTTATTCATTATTTCTTAACTTATTTCATTTTTAGTGCTTTCTTTGTCTTGTTTTAAAATATGACATATTTGGGGCACCTGTGTGGCCCAGTCAGTTTACCTATATGACTCTTGATATCAGCTCAGGTCATGATCTTGCATCGTGGGATCAAGCCCCACATCTGACTCTGCTCTGACTGTGGAGCCTGCTTGGGATGGTCTTTCTCCCATTCTCTCTCTGCCCCTCACCCACCTGTTCTTTCTCTCTGTCTCTGTCTCTGTCTCTGTCTCTGTCTCTCTCTCTCAAAATAAATAAACATCACATTTTTTTAAATTTAAAACAAGACATGTTTTTATTTGAAAGATAAAAAGTTTCTATCCCTTCTTATATGCTTTTAATCCAGCTCTTAGGACATGTGTGTGTATGTGATGAAAGAATTCAAATATGTATTATGGAATCCCATTATGGCATTCCTTAAGGATTTTTAAAAGAGTGAGTAAATCCTATCACTTCATTCTTGTTAAATTATTTGTAAATTAAATTATTTGTAAATGTGTCATTCTGGCCCTACTGGTAGGAAAATTACTCTTGTATTACTGCAATTTTAGTGTATCTGCTGATGGAGCAAGTACAATTTAGAAATGAAGTAAAATACAAAAGTATTGGGTGTGAGTGACAATTTCTAACATTATGTTTGTAAATGGATATTTCACTGAGAAAAATTCTACTTTCACCCAAAATATTTTCTCTATCAATATAACTTAATATGAAATGTAGAAACTTTGCAATTTAGACTATTTTCTCTCTACCTTCTGATGTCTTTTATAAATTTGTATTAAACAGTCATGTATATTTGGAAGAAGTTAAGACAAAAAATAGTTTGTCATTCAATAAGATATTTACCATTTCTGGTGCTCTTCATTTGTCCTTGAAGATCTGAATTTCTCCCTGGTTTCATAACTTTCAGCCTAAAGAACTCCAAATTTTCTTTTATTGTAGGTATACTAGTGACTAATTATTTGTTTTCCTTTATGTAAAATGTGTTTATATCTCTTTAATTCTTGATAGATATTTTTGCTGTATAAAGAATTCCAGATTGATTTTTTTTTCTTTTGTTTTCTTCTTTGGTAAGTTAGAGATATTTTTCACTGTCTTTGTCCTCCATGGTTTTTGATGTAAATTTTCTGGGTATGTTGTCTGTTATTCTGTGCTTGTATGTATGTATGTATGTATATATGTTTTCCTGACCTCAAGATTTTTTGTCTTATCTTTTGTTTGCCACCAGTATATATGTATGTATGTATGTGTGTATATATATGTATATATATGTGTGTGTATGTATATATGTATATATATTTATATATGTATGCACATATATGTATATATGTATATGTATACACATACATGTGTGTGTGTGTGTGTGTGTGTGTGTGTGTGTGTGTGTGTGTGTGTACGTATACACACACACACACACACCTGGCAGGGTATATGTTGGGGTGTTTTTGTATTCATTCAGCTTGGAATTTGCTGAGCGCCTTGAATCTGGCTTTCATCAAATTTGTGAACTTTTCAGCCAGTATTTTGTCAGATTTATTTCTGTCCCCCTCACTCTCCTTTGCTTCCTGGACTACAATTACACATATGTTAGATATTTTGATCTACTATAGGTTTCTGTGTCTGTTGATTTTTTATTTTTAATCTATTTTCTCTTTCTCTTTTTTTTCAGATTATTTCTGTTGACCTCTCTTTAAGTTCACTGAATTTTCTCTGTCATCTCCATTCTATTATTAAATCCAACTAGTGACATTTGAATTTCTAATAATGTATTTTTGCTTCTAAAATTTCCATTTGGTTGCTTTCTATGTATACTATTTCTCTACTAAGATTTCATATTATCTATTTCAAGTATATTTTCTTTCATATCATTGAATATATATTTATTATCACCTGCTTTAAAGTCATTTTGAGATAATTCCAACTTCTTATCATCTCAGGGTTTGTCTCTGTTGACTGTCTTTTCCCTTTAAAATTGGTCAAATTTTCTTGTTATCTGTATGTGACATAATTTGGATTGCATCTTAAACATTATAAATGTAATTCTGTGTAGCTCTAGATTCTGCTATATTTCTTAGAAGACTTGATGTTTTTTGTTTTGAAGGCAATTAATTTGGTCAGATTCAAACTGCAAACTCTGATTCACCTGTGGTAGATGACATCTCAAATCAAAGTTTAATTATTTTATATTTGGATGGTTTACTGGTAGCTTTCCCTAGTTGGTAGCTTTCCTTATTCATGCATAGTTCAGGGATTAGCCAAAGACTGGGACAGAGTTTATATGCACAATTTAGAGATTCCCCTTTTCTGGTTCCCTCTTTTCCATGATTCCATTATCATCTGGTTGTTGGGATCATTCCCTGGTTCCTCCATTCCCTGGTTCCACATAAATATGGAGGTCTTTCTATCAGAATATTAGAATTTTAGCCACTCCTCACTGAGCCAAGTCCATAGGAACATAAAGCATATATAGTACTATTCCCTTTTTCCTAGTGATAACTTCTCTTCAGAACCTGCCTGCCTTATTTCCTCCCCAAAGTCCTCAAGATGTTTGCAGTATTTTGTTCAGGGTTTATAGTTGTTATTGGCAGAAAGACTGTTTGATGCTGTTAGGAGCTTATTCAGCCATCGCACCAAATTTTTTTCTATAGAATAATGAAGGACTAGCATGGAATGGATTTTTTAATGACTAAATAAAAATTATTAATTCCTATGATTTATTCTCTCTAGATGTAGTCATCATAGGAATCTATTCTGGAAAATGCTGACTTTTTCAACATATGTTTAGCACTTCTTTAGGAATTGCCTTAAGAGCCTGTGATACATTTTTCAATTTATTAAGAATTGGCATTTATCTAAACACTGTCATCCACCTCAAGAAAAAATTTGATATTTCTTATATAGGCAAAAAATTATTTGGTACTAAATAAAAAAATAAGATGATTGTTATGGACTGAATTGTGTCCCCCTAATATTCATGTTGTGGTCCTAACCCCAATAAAAGTATATTTGGAGATAGGACCTTTAAAGAAGCAAATGAGGCCATAAGGTGAAGTCCTAATGTGACAGAACTGGTGATAGTGTAAAAGAGGAAGCGATATCAAAGCCCTCTCTCTTTCCCTGTGCACACACAGAGGAAAGACCATGTGAGGAGGTGGACATCCACAGCCAGGAAGAGAGGACTCGCCAGAAACCAACCCTGCTAGAACTTTGATCTTGGTCATCCATAGAACTAGGACAAAATAAGTCTCTATTGCTTAAGCTACCCAGTCTGTGGTATTTTGTTATGGCAGCCCAAGCACATTAATAGAATAACTTGTTTATATCATGTTTTGAGGGCACAAACGCTGTAGGTATATAAAGCAATGAAAAAAAGAAACTTGGGAAAGGAGAGAAACGAGTTCAAAAGCAGTCTGTACAATAGTAACATGCTTAAAGTCAGCAGTGTCCTAATGCAGCAACATTTAAGAGGAACAGTCTTCATGATGAACATCTGGGCTTTGGGGGAAGAAGCAGTTTCACGGCATGATGTTAACAATACACCTAAATGTGCACTGGTACATTATTTATCCCGTTAGTGACACTGTGTTAGACTACTCTAAAATGGCGCAGTGCAAATGTGTTTTAGACTGTAGAATGGTCAAAAAATACAATTTGTAGCTCTCCAATTTCAGTTCTCAGCATGCTTTCAACATGTATGAGTTTTTATTTTAAGCAGATATTTATTACCATGTTTAGGAACCCTTTGACCCCAGGTTGAAAAGATACTATTTATTTGGCCTAAATCTGCAGAACTGTCATGAATCCACAAGAGAAGTTACTTATGGAGCTTAGGGGAGATAAGAAAATAATCACTCATTACTCTTCCATCTAGCAGCTGTGACCCCAGTGGTGAGTGTTTGTATGTGTGCCTGTGTGTTTAAATTTGCTAAAGGAACGCGATGGTAAATCACCAACAATAACAGGAGGATCAATACTTTCTCTTGCCTCTTTTGTGAGATCTGGAGCATGGCCTGAATCTGTTAGACGGAATTAAATGGCTCAGGGTGTCAGGGAGGATGCCAACAAATAGACCTGCCATGCTGTCCATTAACAAAGCCCCAGATGACCGCCGTCACCATTGTAGCCACTTTAAAAAAAAGAACATTTGGGACCTGCCGGTTAGAAATGAAAGGTGGTCTAGTTATTCACAGCAGAAATTATGTGCATTTCTAACCAATAAAGTGCACAATAATTCAGTGATAACACTGAATAAACTCCATGGAAAGGAGGAATCATTGTGTTTTACCATGACGGGGGAAATGACATTTGATGAAAAAAACAGATAGGGGCGGTTACTGTGAAACTCAGGAGCACAGCTTATGGCTTGCTTGCAAGTTTCCATCACATGCACACTCGTTCCTTTGCAAAGGCTAATGCCTCAGGCTTTCTGGGTTCTTTTGTCTTTGTACAACAACAACAGCACATCATGCATCTGGCCAATTGTGCAGTGGGATACCACAGGGAGGGTTTCCATCCCAGCACCAGCTGGTGATGATTTTATGGCTACCAGCATGAGGATTGATGGCTTTCATAAATTCACATCCAGCTAGTGTACCCACAGATGCTATTCTTATTCTTATCTTGAAACTTTACTAAATTTTAGCCTGAGAAATATCCTGCAGCAGTGAATTCTGAAAGCTGATTATGCACCACATAAAAAGTCTTTTTATCCATTTTCAATCTGCTGCCATTTGAATTCCATCCAGCTTCTGCTCTTTCTCAAATTAAGGTGAATGGGAGTATGGTATATAATTAGGCTATGTTATACTATTCACTACTTCATTCACCTTAATCTTATTATCTCTGCAGACATGCTAGGTCAATTCCAGAAACATTTGAACAGAAGATGTGGTTAATTTTAAATGAACTGGATATAACTAATAATACATTTGATTGAGATAAACTCTAAACTGAAAGAAATTGTCATAGGAACTTTATTTTGTTATTAACATTGACAGGAGGGACATAGGCATTTTACAGGCACAGTGCTGGGGCCAGAGTGTCTCTTTGTATTTGTGAAAAGCTGTGAAGACATGGGAAAATGTCTATAGATTCTCTATTTACTCTGCATTGGTTAAAGGTGAGTAACAGATTGTAAATTTTCATTTATGTGATTGTGAGCTTTCCAAAGGATGAACCTGTAGCATACTTCTGTAATAGATCAAAAGCATATAGTCAGCAAATTCTAATACTTGGCATTTCTAAAACAGAATGTTAGCATTGTAGGAAACAAATGGTAGTATTTTAGTGAACTGTAGTCTGCAAAAATACAGTAAATGCTTATACATTCCTGTAATGGAAATCAGATATATATTGTTCTTATGCTGAAAAATGAAAGGAATATTTTGTAGATACATAAGCATTGTATTTACTACAGGTATTAAATACATATAACCTATGATTTAACATAATTCTTCTTACACTTATAACATTTTGGATCATACGCTTGTGAATAAGCCACACTGAAGATCTGTAGAGTCCCAGTGCCCTGATTTCTGCACTGGTTTGCCCTTGTATCCAGCAATTTGGGGGCACTCTTAACCTCATTAATATTCTCTCTCTCTCTTTCTCTCTCCCTCTGTCTTCTCCTCTTGCCCATATTCTTCCCTGGTGTCAGCTACATAAAAGATTTCAGAAATCCGTTCTCTATCTTTACCTTTTTTTTGTTAGGTTTCCTGATTTATCTGCTTTCCTCTATGGACTCTGAACTGGCCAAATGTTCAGGTTCATTTCTAGTCTAGCTCAGAGCACATAGGAAGCTTCATAGCTAGGGAGCTCAATATCCCCTTGTATGATTTTTGTCATATGATTTTTGTTCTTTCTTGGCTTTTGACTTTCTACTTGAGTACTTGACTGCCTAACCCGTTTTAACCACCTGATTTTCTTTGCTTATATATCTGCGGCCCGTACCTGCCAGTTTTCTGATTTCCCTAAATCATGAGTGTGCTCTTATTTTACTGCAGTATATGCATGGACTTTTGATTCCCTATCTAGTTTGTGATGCCCTGTCTCACCAAGACTCCAATTTCCCCCTACCATGCCTCATTACTTTAGCTGCAGCTTGGTTTTTCTAGGAACCATATTTATTTTTCTACCTTTCTTTTTTTAATTATTAAACATACATGGTTCTTGTGAAATAGCTGCAAATTACCCATAAAGTAATTCTGTTACTTTAACAGTATTCTGTTAATACTATTGTTAAAAGATGTTTCTAAATAAAATTTTGACGAATATTCTTCTGTGTAAATATTTGCCTGCATTTCACATACCTTTCTTGGACTAAATTAATCAAATTAAAATTATTGTGTTAAAGTATACAAATATTAGAGGCTTTTGAAATATATAGCTATATTATATAGTACAAATGGAGCAGAACTAGCACTGGAGAGTTATTCCCATTAGGTACATGGAAGTGCTTGTGTATTCAGGGAAAGGGAGTAGGTGGAGAACACGGGCTTCTTTATATGAGACCATAGTATGAGAGAAACACGGTTTGTGCAAGTGCAAATTCAGACATGACCTTGGGATAAATATATGCATATTGCCCTCTGGTGATGCGTGCCACATTAATGTGCCATTCCCTTTTTGTTCTAGGATTCATGGTGGAATTTTCTTTCCTGTATCTCATTTTTATCTGTACTATTTAGTTGTATCATCCAATCTTGAGTTTTCAATATTTTCACTCTCTATGGCTCTGTTAAATTATTGTATTTTCCCCATTCCCACTCCCATTCTATTCCTGGGCCATCTTCAGCACATGTCAACTGTCTTTGGTTCTCAGTTGTTTCTTATGAGAAGCCAATGTTCAAATGAATTTTTGTTTTTCTGTATTCAATGTCATTTTTCTCTGGCTGCCTTCAAGATTTTATCTTTGGCCTTTGGCAGTTTTACTGGTATGCTTGGAGGCATTTGCTGGTACTCACTCTGCTTGGGGGCTGCTGAAATCTTTATAAATTTGTCTTTCACCAAATTTAGGAAATTTTGGGCTCCTATATATCTTCAAATATTTTTTCAGAAAGCCCCTGTAGGACTCCAATTACATGTAGTCTATGTATTTTAGAATTGCCCCACAGACTCCTGAGGCACTATTAATTTGAAAAATTGTTTTCTCTTGTACTTTTTCAGATTGGATAAGTTTAATTGGTGTATTTTTTAATTCATTGACTCTTTCTTAAGAAAGTGTTATTTTGCTATTAAGTACATCCATAGAACTTTCTATATTAGATACTGCATTTTGTTTTTATTTCTAGAATTCCACTTGGTTTTGCACACACACATACACACATGTGTGTGTATGTGTATGTATGTGCATATATATATATATATATATATATATATATATATATATATATATCCTTGTTTCTGGCACAGAGCTCCTAAAACTCTTGGAATTTTCTAAGCGATAGGAATTATAAAGGTCTCTTAATATTCATAATAAACCCCTTCAAATACACCTGAGTTTATTTTGGTGAGGTGAGTTTTGGACTTAACCTAAGGATGGGCACTGGTTGTCAGGGAAACCAAGCACATGATTAGAAGGTTAGAATTTTCAGTCCCATCTCCCTGATTTCCTGGGAGAAGGGAGGGGCTGGAGGTTGAATCATCACAAATGACCAATGATTTAATCAGTCAAGTCTATGTAAAGAAGCCTCCAAAAGAATGTGCTAGGAGAGTTTCCAAGTTGGTGAACACATGAAAATTTGGAGAGTGGTATATTCTGAGGTCAAAAAAGCTTTTTCCTCTTTCCTGTACCTTGCCCTCTGCATCTCTTCTATTTGGCTGTTCCTCAGTTAGATTCTTTTATAGTAAACTGATGGTCTATTAAGTAAAACATTTCTCTGAGTTCTGTGAAACACTCTAGCAAATTAATGTTACCTAAGGAACAGGAGGTGGTGGGGGTGAGGGGCCATTGAAATCTTCAACCTGTAGCTAGTGGGTCAGAAGCACAGGTAACAACCTGGACTTGTAACTGGCCTCTGAAGTCTTGTAGGACTGAGCCCTTAACCTGTGGACTCAGATGCTCTCTCCAGGTAGATAGTATCAAAATTAAATCAAATTATAGGGTATCCAACTGGGGTATCTGAGAATTACTTGTATATGTGGGCAAATTCCTCCTCTCCAAACACTGGAATTAGGTGTCAGAATCCTTATTTACTTATTATATTTCTTTTTATTTAATTAAAAAAATATTGATTTATTTTTGAGAGAGAGAGAGAGAGAGAAAGAGAGAGAGAGAGGAGGGGCACAGAGAGATGGAAACACAGAATCTGAAGAAGGCCCCAGGCTCTGAGCTGTCAGCACAGAGCCTGATGCAGGGCTCGAACCCATGGACCACAAAATCATGACCTGAGCCAAAGTCAGATGCTTACCTGACTGAGCCACCCAGGCACCCCTACTTTTTATATTTCTATTTCTCTGTTGGGATTTATTTATTTATTTTACACATTACAAGCATATCTTCCTTTACTTCATTGAGCATATTTAAAATAACTGTTTTAAAACCTTTGGTACTTCCTTGCAGTGTCTGGGTGGCTCAGTGAGTTGAGCGTCCGACTTTGGCTCAGGTCATGATCTCACGGTTTCTGAGTTTGAGCCCCGCGTCGAGCTCTGTGCCAACAGCTCAGGGCCTGGAGCCTGCTTCAGATTCTATGTCTCCCTCTCTCTCTCTGCTCCTCTCCTGTTCACACTCTGTCTCTGTCTCTCAAAAATAAATAAAGATTTTTAAAAAAAATTAAAAATACAAACTTTGGCAGTCCTAACATCTGCATTATCTTGAGGTTGGACTTTATTTTTTTCTCTTGAAAATAGATATTTTTGTAGTTTTAACATGTAATTTTAGAATGTAAGCTGGATATTATGAATTAGGTGCTGTAGATTTTGATTCTAATATATTCCTATAAAGAGAAACTCGAAACTCTGAATTCATTCTTCAGGGTTTTTTTAAGTTTTAACTGGGCTACTTGGAAGCTACCTCTTGAATGTATACTTATAGGGTTAGCCAGATATTTGAACAGAGTTATTTGAAGAATTTGCAACTTCCCCATTGTTCTTTTCTTTCTAGGATTCACTGCTTCATTTTCTAGTTCCTATGGATTTCCCATATTGGGTATTCTGCTTCCTCAACGTTCTGGTGTCTCTTTCTGGGCTTTATCCACATTGAATGCCAACTGTGGCCTGCTCTTAGGCTAACAACTATTAAAAAGTGGGAAACCTACCTTGTGTTATTTCTTTTATGTGTTGACTGCCCTCTGATATCTGGGCATTTTTGTTTTCTGTCTAGTCTCTTGAGTAGTTGTTTTCTGTATCCTGTCCAGAGGTCATAGTTGTTATTTACAGCATCTTAGTTTGATAGGAACTACTTGAGCATTATCAAAGTAGAAGCTCCCCACCGCCCATATTTTCTGTGCATGCATGTCTCATTCTCTTTCATTTGCAGTTGAGGTCTAAGGCAGGTATATTACAGGTGGAGTGACTACAGCAGTCCGATTTATGAACTCTGAGGAGAATATTCCTAGAGTGGCTGGGCTTACCTTCTCACAACTGAGTCTAACTGCTGGGGGTTAGACTGTCCTGCCTCATCCAGAGTTCTGCCAGGACATTAAAAATGGGTCAGGACATTGTTGTCAGAATTTTAAAGTAATTTCAAATCCCTCATGTCTGCAAATGGAGGCAGAGTGAAAGATACCACAGGGAGAACTGGAATATCACTCTCTGTTTTCCAGAAGATGGGATTCTTGATTAACTGTCAAGAAGCAGGCAGAATGACAGGTTCAGCTTATACAAATGTACCTCAAGGTGCAGTCACTGAAGAACTTTATCAGAATCATCTGGAATATTTGTTTAAAAAAGGAGCTTTCTAGCCCACCTCAGACCTGCTGAATAATAAGCTCCACAGATATTTACATTCATATGGTGGTGATACCTACATTCATTAAAGTTTGAGAACCACTCCTCTGTATCAGTGGTTCTTAAGCCTGGCTGCACATTAGAGTCACCTGGGAAGCTTTTAAATCTTACAGATTTTAAGACTCATCCTCAGAGGCTCTCTAAATTGGTGTGGCTTGGGACACAGGCATTGGTGTTTTAAAAGCTGCCTGGATGATTTTAATGTGCTGTCAGCATTGAAAAGCACTGCTCTTTGTGAATAGTCTTTGCTTTTAGATGGTCAATAGAGTGACTTCTTCTAAGACTCTGAGGACAATGAGATAAAAGATGACATGAACTAGTAACTCTTCCAGGACATTTAGGCAGAAAATAAACCTATGAATATGGCACTAACTTCTAGATACTCTTGACACATCTGGAAGGATAAGACAATGCTATGAAGTCATTTTACAATGGCACAGTGGTACTTCTGATTTGTAAATCCTCAATCAAGACTGAACATGTTTCTTTATTATGAAGTTTGTGGACCCCAATTTGTAAATATCCCAGAGAGGGATATGGTACACCACTTTTCTCAAATTTAATTATGTGACCCTTTTTACTTGTGCAACATATGAACATCTTGCACAACCAAATCTTAGAAGCATTGTTCTAAGTGCCATTCATGTAGAACAAACATACTGGTTAATCAGAACTTAGAATAATATTATTTGCAATGTAACTAGTAAGTTTTTTTAATATCTGTAATTTTTTTAACATTGAAAGTTTATGCATCAGAGAGGAAGGGAAATTATTTACTTATACAGCAACCTCACATTAGTATTCTTTTTCCCCCTAGGGTAAGGTAATGATGGCAGATGTCACCTGCATGTGTAAAAGGGAGTTTTACACTATAGATGAGGAACTCCAAAACTCTAGCTTTCAGAGCTTATATAGGAATTTCTCTCCCGGAGACAGGGAGAGAAATTTTTTTCTCTCTAATGAAAACAAATTCTTTCTGGGAAGAGATGGAGAAGATTCCTAGGTACTTATAACCACCACCCTTTAAAATGTAAACAAATGGCTCCCGATTTTGTTACTTGATGAAACAGAAACAAAAAAAGTTTTCAGGAAAATAATTCTTTAAATTTTTTCTAGATGTTTCTATATTAGTATTGCTGTTCAATCATCCTTTAACCCATGTTGCTAGCAATCTTTGCTCAGAAAGCTCTGAGCAGGCAAAACCATGAAAGTATTAACATTTTATTCATAATGCCATCTACTCTCAACTCAGAACATCCTCATTCATTCCAAGTATGTTCCCAATTCAACAGTATTTTCTAGTGTCTGGCAAAATGGTCCTTTCGTGATATAACAACCCAGATGAACTTCAGGACATACAGACCGACTTACAAAGCACCTTGTTACATGAGAAACATAAGTAAAAACAGATTGTTAACTCTCTGAGTCCATTTGGGCTACTTTAACAAAATATCATTGATTTATTGCTTTATAAACACCAATTTTATTTCTCACAGTCTAGAAGCTGGACATCTGAGATCAGGGTGCTGGCATGGCCCTCTTCCTAGCTTCAAACTGTTGACTTGTCAGTCATGTCCTTACATGACAGAAGGGGCAAGGTAGCTTTCTTGGGCCTCTTTTATAAGGGTACTAATTTGGGATCTAATCACCTCCCACCTCCTAATACCATCACATTGGGCGCTACGTTTCAACACACGAATATTGGGGAACACAAATATTCAAATCTTAGCATCAACCATCATGCAAAATGTTGCCTTATGTCTGACTACACTCATCAATCTTCCCTTTCTCTAAGACTTTCCCCAGTCCTTTACCTAAGATATTAGAATTGATGCATAGTCTTTTATATAATGAGCTACAATGCTAATTAATGATGAAGGTTACACCAAACCCACCATATAACCTTGTTATCCTAAGCTCAATATAATATTTTACTGACACTGCCCTCATTAGTCAACCATGGATTTTCACTATATGTGGCACAATAACACCATATCCTCCCTTGATAAGAACAAAAATCCCATCCATATATCTAAACTATCTTATGGGCATATAACTTCTATGGACATCTGCCTTGCTTTGAAGTTTTGAATGGAATGGAACTAAAGATATACCTGACAACCAAAAATAGACAACCATTTCAATTTCCTGAAAGCTTTGGAAGCTTTCTAAGATTATACCAGTCCTTAGACTGGTATATACAATTCCTTCATTGTATTCAGTTTAGGTATGAGTAACTAGACTCCTCAATCTAAGTTACAAGGCCTCTCTAGAATCTAATTTATTGATGAGTACATATAGGTTTTTTATGTTACTAATTCAAAGATACTCTTGAAAATTGTAATTTGCCATGATAGCTTATACACTGTCCTAACAGCACCATGATTTTTTTCCTTCCTGTTTTTCACTTCTCAAGACTGCATACAGCATTATGGTTAACAGGAGGAGCTCTGGCCTCAAACTGCCTAGGCTCAAATTCTAGTTCTGCCATTTTCTAGCAGTAGTAGGTATATTATTTTTTTTAATGCTTTTATTTATTTTGAGAGAGAGAGAGCACGAGCAGGGGATGGGCAGAGTGAGAGGTGATCCCAAGCAGGCTGTAGGCTACCAGCACAGAGCCCAATGCAGGGCTTGAACTCAAACCATGAGATCATAACCTGAGCCCAAATCAGGGGTTGGACGCTTAACTGACTAAACCACCCAGTTGCCCTGATTAGTAGGTATATTATTTAATCTCTTTGTTCTCAGCTTCCTCAGTAGTAAAATGAGCTTAACTATTACTTATGCTAAAGAGCTGTTAGAGAATTAAGTGATGTAATCATGTGAAGTGTTTAAAACAGACCTTATCCCTTAGTTCTCCATAAATATTAATTACAATACAGATTCTCTAAGTCTGGTTTGTTAATTTCATCTCCGTATGTTGTGATTTTACCATTTTTCATCTGTGTCTATATCACTTCTTCCAGATATGGTGAAATGGGCTTCAACACAGGTACAGTTCACAAACTTTAAGTGTTAATGGCAAATGAGTATCAGGCCTAATTCACCTTATGAAAGTTGGCTGAGGGGATGGTAGTAAAGGATAAGAGATGGGGTGGAGGTTGAACAAGCCAGTCAGTAAATAAGTCAGTAAGCAAGTCAGCAATATATTTTTCCATGAAAAAAACTAATAGGATTTAAACAATTTGAGCCATAAATCTCAAGTTAGGGCAAAGAGTTAACCTGGGACAAAAGGAAATCAGTTATGACCGTAGCTGTCAGACAAAAGGCTGTGTTGATAAATGCCAACAGCTTGGCGTCTGCTATTTCTGCTGGTTCTTACTGTCCTAATAGTATGGAAGACACTTTTGCCCCTAAATTTTCCTACAGGCCTTTCAAGGATTTAGAACCTGCTGGAAAGATAATTTGGCAGAGAGATCACTGATAATATTTTCTCCCACAAGGATAAAAAGCATTCACAAGCCTATGTGCTTCCAACTCACTAGTCCCCAGGGCACTTTGCATGCTGTGATCATGCATGTCCACTCTACATTGTATTCTGTAGCTGTTATTCACCCTTGGTTTTATTTTAAAAGTTTTACCGATGCTACAGTTCATTCTGGGACAATTTCTATTTTATTGTAAGAGTTTATGTATATATGTATGTATGTACTTAAAGGAATTTGAATTTTGAGTTGCCTTGGATATTTCTTATTGAAGTATAATTAACATATAGTGTTATGTTAGTTTCAAGTGTAAAATATAATGATTCAGAAATTCTGTACATTACTCAGTGTTCGGCAAGGTTGATAGTCCCCTTTATCTAATTTATCCATCCCTCTGTCTACTTTCTCTCTGGCAGCCACCAGTTCTCTGTACTTAAGAGTCTGGGATTTTTTATTTTTTTGTTTTTGTCTTTTTTCTTTGTTCATAAAATTCTGCATTTGAGTGACATCATATAGTATTTGTCTTTCTCTGACTTATTACACTTAGCACTGTAGCCTGTAGATCCATCTAATTTGTTGCAAATGGAAACATCTCTTTCTTTTTTATGGCTTAGTAATATTCCATTGTGTGTGTGTGTATATATGTGTGTGTGTGTATATATATATATATATATATATATATATATATATATATATTAATCTTTATCCATTCATCCACGAATGGACACTTGAGTTACTTCCATACTGTGTCTATTGTAAAAAATGTTGCAATAAACATAGGGGTGCATGTATCTTTTCAAATTCGTGCTTTTGTTTTCTTTGGATAAATACCCAGTATTGGAATTACTGGATAATATGGTAGTTCTACTTTTAGTTTCGTGAGGAATCTCCATACTGTTTTCCACAGTGGTTACACCAGCTCACATTCCCACCAACAGTGCACAGGGGTTCTTTTTTTCTCCACATCATCACTAACACTTATTATTTCTTGTCATTTTGATTCTACCCATTTTGATAGGTGTTAGGTGATATCTCATTGTGGTTTTGATGTGCATTTCCCTGAGGATTAGTGATGTTGAACATCCTAATGTGTCTGTTGGCCATGTGTCTGTTGGCAGCTCCTCTGCCCATCTATAATCAGATTGTTTTTCCCCAGTATTGAGTTATATAAATTCTGCATATATATACATATTAACCCCTTTCTGGATTATATAATTTGAAAATATTTTCTACCATTAAGTAGTTTGCCTTTTGTTTTGTTGATGGTTTTCTTCCTTGTGCAGAAGCTCTTTATTTTGGTGTAGTCCCAATAGTTGAATTTTGTTTTTATTTCCCTTGCCTGAGGAGACATATCTAGAAAAATGTTCCTATGGCTCATGTCAAAGAAATTAATGCCTATGTTTTCTTCTAGTTTTATGATTTTAGGTCCCACATTAGATCTTTAATCCATTTTGAGTTTATTTTTATGTATGATTTAAGAAAGGGGTCCAGTTTCCCCACTGTATATTCTTTTCCCTATTGTATATTCTTACTTCTTTGTCAAAGATTGACTGACCACATAAGTGTGGGTTCATTCCTGGGCTCTCTATTTTCTTCCAGTGATGCATGTGTCTGCTTTTGTGCTAGTATCGTAGTGTTTTCATTACTGTAGCTTTTTAGTATATCTTGACATCTGGGTTTGTGATGCCTTCAGCCTTGTTCTTTCTCAAGATTGCTTTGGCCATTTAGGGTCTTTTGTGGTTCCATACATATTTTAGTATTATTTTTTTATCTCTGTGAAAAATGTCATTGTTATTTTAATAGGGATTGTATTAAATCTGTAGATTGCTTTGAGTAGCATGTACATTTCAACAATATTGGTTCTTCCAATCCAGGGGCATGGAACATCTTCCCATTTGTGCCATCTTCAATTTTTTTCATCAGTGTTTTACAGTTTTTGGAGTGCAGGTCTTTAACCTCTGTGGTTAGGATTATTCCTAGGTGTTTTATTATTTTTGGTGTAATTGTAAATGCTATTATATTTTTAATTTCTTTTTCTACTACTTCATTATTAGTGTACAGAAGTGTAACAGCTTTCTGTACATTAATTTTGTATCCTGCAACATTACTGAATTCATTTATCAGTTCTAGCAGCTTTTTAGTGGAGTTTTTAGAGTTTCTACATATAGGATGATGTCATCTGCAAATAGTGAAAGTTTGTTTCTTCCTTACCAATTAGGATATCTTTTATTTCTTTTTCTTTACTGGCTATAATGTCCAGTAGTATGTTGAATCAAAGTGGTGAGAATGGACATCCATGTTTTGTTCCTGATCTTACATGAAAGCTCTCAATTTTTCACCAATGAGTATGATATTAGCTGTGGATTTTTCCATATCTGATCTTTATTATATTGAGATATGTTCCTTTTAAACCTACTTTGTTGAGAGTTTTTATCAGGAATAGATGTTAAACTTTATCAAATGCTTTTGTTTTTCACTAATCTATTGATATAATCATACGGTTTTTATCCTTTATCCAGTTAATGTGATGTGTCATGTTGATTGATTAGTGAATACTGAACCACTCTTTATCCCTGGAATAAATTTCACCTGATTGTGGTGAATGATTTTTTTTTTTTTTTTTGATGTCTTGTTGGATTCAACTTCCTAGTATTTTGTTAAGGAGTTTTGCATCTGTGTTTATCAGAGATATTGGCTTATAGTTTCCTTTTTGGTAGTATCTTTATCTGGTTTTGGTATCGGAGTCATGCTGTCCTTATAGAATGAATTTGGAAGCTTTCCTTCCTCTTCTGTTTTTGTAATAGTTTGAGAAGAGTAGATGTTAATTCTTCTTTATATATTTGGTGTAATTCACCTGTGAAGCCATCTGCTCCTAGACTTTTGTTGATTGATAGTATTTTGGTTATTGGTTGAATTTCATTGCCAGTAATAGGTCTGTTCAAATTTTTTATTTCTCCATGATTTAATTTTGGAGGGTTATGTTCATAGGAATTTATCTATTTCTTCTAAGTTGTCTAGTTTGTTGATATACAATTTTTCACATTATTCTCTTATAATCCTTTGTATTTCTGTGATGTTGGTTGTTATTTCTCCTCCTTCATATCTGACTTTATTTATTTGAGTACTCTCCTTTTCTTGAGGAATTTGGATAAAGGATTATCAATTTTATTTTCAAAGAACTGGCTCCTGGTTTCATGGATCTGTTCTGTTGTGTTTTTTGTTTTTGTTTTGTTTTTGTTTTGTTTTGTTTTGTTTTTTGCTTTTTTTAGTCTCTATATCATTTACTTGTGCTCTAATCTTTATGATTTCCTTTCTTATACTGGATTTGGGCTTTGTTGTTCTTTTTCTATCTCCTTCAGGTATAAAGTTAGGTTGTTTATTTAAGATTTTTCTTCTTGAGAAAGGCATATATTGTTATAATCTTCTCTCTTAGAACAGCTTTTGCTGCATCCCAAAGATTTTGGACTGTTGTGTTTTCATTTTCACTTGTTTCCATGTATTTTTTAATTTCCTCTTTGTTTATTTTGTTGACCCATCATTGTCTAGTAGCATGTTATTTCCAGATTTTTTTCTTATGAGTTTTAGTTTCATACCATGTGGTAAGAAAAGATGTATAATATGATTTCACTCTTTTGGAATTTATTGAGAATTCTATTCTGGCCTAATACGTGATCTATTCTGGAGAATGTTCCCTGTACATTTGAAAAGAATGTGTATTCTGTTTGGGAATGGAATGTTCTGAATATATGTTAGGTCCATCTGGTACAATATGTCATTCAAATATGCCACTATTTCCTTGTTGATTTTCTGTCTGGATGACCTATTGATGTAAGTAGGGTGTTAAAGTTCCATACTATCATTATATTACTATTAAAATCCCCTTACTATAATTGTATGATTGTCAATTTCATCCTTTATGTAAGCTAATAGTTGCTTTATGTATTTAAGAGTTTTCATGTTGGGTGCATAAATATTTACAATTGTTATGTCCTCTTGTTGGATTGTTCCTTCTTATCACTAGGTAGTGTCCTTCTTTGTCTCTTGTTACAGTCTTTGTATGAAAGTCTATTTTGTCTGTTATAAGTATTAGTACCACAGCTTTCTTTTTGCTTCCCTTTACATTGTAAGCATTTTTCCATTCCTTCACTTTCATTTTTCATGTGTCTTTAGATTTTAAGTGAGTCTCTTGTAGGCAGTTTCCAGATGGATCCTGCATTTTTATCCATTCAGTCACCCTATGCCTTTGATTGGAGCTTTCTTTAGTCCATTCACATATAAAGTAATTATCGATAGGTATGTACTTACTGCCATTTTTTGTTACTTGTTTTATGGTTATTTTTGTAATTCTTTTCTGTTCCTTTTTTCTTCT
Organism: Panthera pardus; assembly: GCF_024362965.1. NCBI lineage: Eukaryota > Metazoa > Chordata > Mammalia > Carnivora > Felidae > Panthera > Panthera pardus. The sequence goes on from NW_026526721.1 coordinate 87,671,007, forward strand.
CTTGCTTTTTTCCCTTATGGTTTGATAACTTTTTTTGCCGACATGCTTGATTTCTTTCTCCTCTTTTTTTTGTGTATCTATGTTTTTGATTTGTGGTTACCATTAGGTTCATGTGTAACATTTTGTGCATATACAAGTCTATATTAAGTTGATGGTCATTTACATATGAACATCTTCTAAAAGCACTAAAGTTTTACTTCTCCACTTCCACTTTTTATGTATATGATGTCATACATTAAATCCTTTTATTTTGTGAACTCTTGACTGATTTTTGTAGATGTAATTGCTTTTACTGCTTTTGTGCTTTAACCTCTGTATTAGCTTTATAAGTGATTATTCTACTACTTTGATTATGTTTGTATTTATCTGTGATTTTTTTCCCCTTAATAATTTTCTTATCCTGATTATGGCCTTTTCTTTCCACTCCAAGATTTCCCTTTAACATTTCTTGTAAGCCTGGTTTAGTGGTGATGAACTTATTTACCTTTTGTTTGTTTGGGAAACACTTTATATTTTCTGTTCTGCATGACAGCCTTGCTGGGAACCAGCCTTGCTGGGAACCAGCCTTGCTGGTTACATGTTTTTGTTTTTGCTTTTCCCTTAAGCACTTTGAATATATCAACCCATTCCGTTCTGGCCTGTAAAATTTCTGCTAAAAAATTAGCTGAGAGCCTTATGTGGTAACTGTTTTGTTTTCTCTTGCTGCTCTTAAAGTTCTATCACTACTTTTTGACATTTTAATTATGTCTTTTGGTGTGGACCCCCTTGGGTTAATTTGTTGGGTGCGCGCTGTCCCTCCTGGATCTGGATGTCTGTTTTCTTCCCCAGAATAGGTAAGTTTTCAGCTATTATTTCTTCAAATAAATATTTCTGCCCCGTTGTCTTTCTCTTTCCCTTCTGGGAGCCTTATCATGCAAATGTTATGATTGGTTATGTTGCTGAGTTCTCTCAACCAATTTTTATTTTTTATTATTTTTTTCTGTTCAGCTTTGTTGCTTTCCATCACTTTGACTTCCAGTTCATTAATATGTTTTTCTGCTTCTTGTAGTCTACTATTTATTCCCTCTAGTATATTCTCAAATTTTAATTACAGAGTTCTTCATCTCTCATTGGTTCTTTTTCTTATTTTCTCTTTGTTGAAGGTCTGAGACCCTCCACTCTTTTCTCAAGACCAGGGAGTATCTTTATGACATTCATTTGAATTCTCTATCAGGCACATTGCTAATCTCTGTTTCATTTAGCTCTTTTGTTGTGGTTTTGTCATTTTTTTTTTCATTTAGGACATATTCCTCTATCCCCTCACTTTGTCTAACTCTCTGTGTTTGCTCCTATGTGTTAGGAAAGTCAGTTATGTGTCCTGATCTTAAAAGTGGTGGTCTTATGAAGAAGAGGTCCTACAGTGCCCAGACGTGCAATATCCTTTGTTCACCAGAACCAGGTACTTCATGGGTGTCTCCCAAGTAGGGTATGTGTGTCCTGCTGTTATAGCTGAGCTTCATTTGCCTTCAGTCCAGTTGACTGCAGTGACCCACTTTGTCTGTTGTGGGTGCACTGGGCAGGGTTTGGTCCCTGGAAGTCTGGAACTGCCACAGCCCTGTAGTTGGGCATTGTCAGCACTCACACCAAATGTCTGCCCTTAACCCATCTCATGGGGCTGTAGTCACACAAACTTTCAAGGCACTCTGTGTGCCTTGTCTTCTGAGAGGCTTTCTGTGGTGGGCTATATCAGATGCCTGGACCCCGTCTGGGACTGATCAGCAGGGCACTCTCTGTGCTGCCAGTTAAAGGTTCAGTTGCTGGGACTACAGGCACATTCATATTTATGGTTCTCTTCCCCTTTCCTAGGGGCAGGAATCACTTTGGAGTGGCTCAGGTCCCTGCTGGAGTTGTTTGCTGGGTATGTGGAGACAGGAGCTGCTTTGGAGGTATGCCTTCCAAGTGGGTCAGGTTGGATGGGGCACATCCATGGGAGAGCATGGAGGTGAGGCATGCAATGTTATGAAGATAGGTGGAGAATAGTCTTGCTGGTTCCTGCAAGTATCCAGCTATTTAGGATGGGGGTTGGGGGTAGAGGCTGGCACCAGAGAAATGGTTCCCACCAACAATTTTGTTCTTGAAGAGGTCTCCCAAATTTTCCTGCCCCTCCAGTGCACATTCTGAGATTAGTAAATAAGTCATCTTCAGTATACCCCAGGCCACAAACTGCTACTTCTATGCTGTATCTCGGCCAGGTTATTTGTTATGCTGGCTCTTTAAGGAAAGGGGCTCAGTTTTCTGTGACTCTCTCAGAGCTAAGCCTCCTGATTTTTAAAGTACCCAAGTTAAGCCCTGAAGATTGTAAATACTCATGGTTAAGCCTCACTGGTTTTCAAAGCCAAATATTCCCAGTGTAGTCCCCCATGCCTGGAGTGCCTGGTGTGGGATCTGATCCTCCCACTTCTCTATCCTTGTGGTATCCCTCCCATTTGTGGTTAGTCTCACCAGGGGTTTAGTTCCCAACTGCGTTTCTTTCCCTCCTACACTTTTTGATGTGGCCTCCTCTCTACAGTTAACTCAGGAAAGTCTGTTCTGCCAGTCTTCAAGTTGCTTTCTGGGTTAGTTGCACTGATGTGGCTGTTATCTCAGTGTGTCCATGGGACAAGGTGAGCTCAGGGTCCTCCTACTCTGCTATCTTCTCTGGGAGTTCCTAGTTGCCTTTGATCTTGATCATCTTGGGGGTCTTCCTCTTCTTTATGGCTAGGTACTCTTTCTGTGTTTTAAAATCTTTTTCATCCATGACAGTCTCACTTTTATTGATGCAAAGCTGATCCATTTATTTATTTAGGTTTATTTTTATGTGCCATTTTGATCTGCATTTTGGTGTTTCTAATTCATGTGCCACATATATGTTGGGTCTCCAATACATATGCCTGGAAATAATCTCCAAGTTTTCTGTATATTTTTCACTTTTTACGTTACCCCCTTTTCAGTAACTTAGTGTACCGATTTAAATTGCCATTCAGTTGCATAATTTAATTAGCTCATTTTTCTCAAGTAAGAAGCTCACTAGACACATAGTAGGAATTTATTGACTTTACAAAAAGAGGTTACAGTGCACTAGTATTCTACTTAATAGCTATTGTAAGCTATCTTTAGGCTTTATATATAGTTAATGATATAAATTAGAGTTAAGAAAACTAATGTTCACAGTAAAGCTCAAATGATGTAAATTAGAGTTAAAAAAAACTGTATTCTGAGCAGTAGTAAGCAGAGCATTCATTAACTAGATGTAATTCCGATAAGGAGTGAGCCATAGCTGCTATGGAGATGGCCAAAGACATGACCAGAATATTTGATATCCCTATAATGCAGAAATCCCAGATTGTTGTGTGCTGATAAAAAGCTACATAGGACTGCAGCTGCTACCTTAAAGCTGGAGCGGAGAAAGACTCTTACTTCTGAAGTAGGCCACTGACACATGCTGTGCATATTTCCACAGGCCAGCCACAGGTGACCCAGCTGGTTCCTAAGAGGCATTAAATTTAAATGTCAGACTGATTAGCAACTGTATGTGTAGAAATACATGTGCTCTATTTGTGTGCATGTGTGAGTATGCCTATGAGCATGTGTGTGTCTCAGGAGAAAAGGGCATGGAAGAGATTAGAGTACAGCTGACCAAAGAAGCTGTATTTTCCATGACTGGTTTCGTTTGAGGGATGAGGCTTTACAGCCACACCCTCTAATAGATCTGGCTTGGCAATTTGTTGTATACAATTTTTCTGTATCAGTTTAAACTCAGAGTCCCAAAACATTTGTGCTTGCATCCTCTGGCTCTAAATAAATCTCCTATTTTCATACCTCCACCACAGCAGTTGGCCAACTGATACTTCAGAATAGCATTAGATGGCCAAATAAGTAGCACCATCTGCTGCAATTTAAGGGAATCCTCAGTGGTGCTGTGACAGCTGTCTGGTTCTGAGTCCTGAACACCAGAATTCATTTGTCAGAGAGGACACATATCCAGTGTTAGAATGGCCATTTTATATAAAAGGAATGATTTTTTTCTAGCAATGCTGTAGCCTATTTTTATGGAGGTCAGACTTCTGGAAACCATTGTCTCTTCTTTAAAATATAGCCCCAAATGTGAATGTTGACAAAATAGTCCCTCTGAGCTATTAGATTTAAAGCCCAAACTCTCAAGCCATGCTTTAATGTATGAAAAGTCATTATACCCTCCCTAAGTGCCTAATTACATTTATTTAATACACAGTCCTTAATAAGCTTGATTATCTGGTTTGTGAGCATAGAGTATCATAGAAGCTGCAAGCTAGAATTAGACATGGTAGGGTTAGAAGTGACTCAAATTCAATAATTAGAGGTGAAGAATCTGGTGGATTACTAGGTAGAAAATACTAAAATGCAGGCCATGATTTTAAACATGTTACAATGGCATACTTGTGCATTCATTCATTTAATCAATACCTATTTACTATGACTCAGGCACTTTTCTAAATACTGAAGTACATAGAAGAGTTAGTAAGATAAGATTCTTGCACTTAAAGAATCTGAAGTCTAGTCAGATGGGCTACCTCATTAATAATGCAAGATGGGTTGCACAAATACCATTAGAAGAACAGATAATATAACATGAGAATTCAGACTAGATTGGGATTACTTCAAACACAGGAAGGATTCATTTAGGCATGGCATTTAAAATCGACTTTGAATAGGTGTGCATAGTTTGAATATACAGATAGAAACAGGATGGCATTTTATGTAAATAAAAGTGTGAGAAAACCTGGATGCCCAAAAACTATTGGAAATAGAAGACTATAAAGCTCTATGAGGCAGAGGTTGTGTTTGTCCTGTTTATTGCTGGGTCCCTAGTAAAAGGACAGGCACATAGTAATCTCTTGATATTGTTGGAATAAATGCAAGAATGAATGCATGTATGAATGAGTAGCTCAGTTATATTTATGTAAAGTGTGTATCATTAGATGAGTAACTAAAGAGGACAAGACCAGAAGAAAATGTATACATGTAACCACCACTATAATCAAGATACAGAACATTTTCTCGCCCCACACACCAAAAAAAAAAAAAAAAAAAAATCCATATGCCTCTTTGTAGTCAGTTCTCTCTTTCCATCTGCCCTTGACTACCACCAGCCAGTGATCTGTTGTCACTATCAATTAGATTCCTCTTTTTAAGATGTTTATACATATATTAGAAACACATATAGGTGACCTATTTTGGGGAATGAACAATCATGGACCTTGAAAGGACTCTAATTAATAGGTTCAAGAAACATTTGACAAGGTAAAGAATTTCACTAGAGAGGAATTTATTTTTTAAAAGAATAAAATGAGGGCACCTGGGTGGCTCAGTTGGCTAAGTGTCCAACTCTTCATTTTGGCTCAAGTTATGATCTCATGGTGAGTGGGTTCAAGCCCCATGTCAGGTTCTTCACTGGCAGCACAGAGCCTGCCTGGGATTCTCTGTCTCCCTCTCTCTCTGTCTGTTCCCTGCTCACTCTCTGTCTCTCTCTCAAAATAAATAAATAAACATTTAAAGAAATAATAAAAATAAAAAAGGATAACATGAAAATTCTAAAAATGAAAACTGAATAATTGAAATTCAGAGCTGAAGATGGGTTTTGATGGCAGATTAAATCACAAGAAGAAAGGATTACCAAATAGGAAAATGTGTCAGTAGAAGACATTGATGATAAAATGAAAGCAAAGAGAAGAAAAATATAAAAAAAAGAGCTTAATATGTGATAAATGGTAAAAAGTTTTGAGATTTTGTTTATGTCTTAAAACATGGAGATTTGTTTGGTCATTACTTTACTCCATGGCTATTCCCCCCTCAGAAGACTTCCACTGATTAGTGGCATGACCCCAACATGTTGTGGGGAAGTAGTAGCTCCAGGATTCTTCCAAGCATTAAATAAATTAGAGCCAGATGTTGAAGGTAGAGCTGAGAGCAGAGTACAAATAAACCTTTTCAAGAAAATCAGGTCAAATGAGTAATATTTATTTAAATAGTTATTTTTGAGAGAGAGAGAGAGAGAGAGAGAGAGAGAGAGAGAGCATGAGCAGAGGAGGGGCAGAGTGAGAGGGAGAGAGAGGATCTGAAGTGGGCTCTGTGCTGACAGCACAGCCCAATGTAGGGCTCAAACTCACAAACTGTGAGATTATAACCTGAGCTGAAGTCAGACGCCCAACTAACTGAGTCAACCAGGCACCTCTATGTATATTTTTAGTTAATATTCAATCAAATTCATAAAAGTGTATTTTACATTTAAAAAATGAACCTACTTTAAAATATAAGGCAATGTGTTTGTCAAATGTTTAGAACATTTCCACCATCCCAAAAAGTGATTTCCATATATTTGGAGATTTTTCAGATTCCTTTTTAAAATTTATTATTGATTTCCATAGTAGTAAGATAGTATATTCTGTGTAAGTTCAATAATTTCAAAATGTATTAAGAATAAGTTTATGACACCGTATTGTCTATCTTAGTAAAGTTTTGTATACACTTGAAAAAAAATATGTATTCTATTGTTGGGTGAAATGTTCTCTAAATGTCCATTAGCTCAGTGGGTGAACTGAGTGTCTACTTGTTTTATTGAGAAGAGTGTTGAAATTCCATACTATAACTGTACACCTGTCTATTTTTCCTTTAAACTGTTAAGCATTTGCTTCATAAATTTTGGAGCTTCTGTGTTAGGTACGTGTCATTTAGGGTTTTTGTTCTTTTTTTTTAATTTAAGAACATATTTTTAGGATTTTATTTAAATCCAAGTTAGTTATCATATAGTGTAATAATGGTTTCAGGAGTAGAATTTAGTAATTCATCACTTACATACAACACTCAGTGCTCACCACTACAAGTGCTCTTTGATGCCCATCACCCATTTAGCCCATCCCCCTCCCCTCCTCCCCTCCAGCAACCATGTCTGTTCTCTGTATTTAAGAGTCTCTATGGTTTGCCTCTCTCTTTGTTTCTATGTTATTCTTCCTTCCTTTACCCTATGTCCATCTATTTTGTTTCTTAAATTCTAAATATGAGTGAAATCATATGATGTTGTCTTTCTCTGACTTATTTTGCTTAGCAGAATCCGTTCTAGTTCCATCCATGTTGTTGCAAATGCCAAGATATCATTCTTTTTGATTTCCAAGTAATATTCCATTGTATATATTACACATCTTCTTTACTCATCAGTTGATGGACATTTGGGGTCTTTCCATAAATTTGGCTATTGTTGAAAGTGCTGCTCACTCTCAACAATAGCCAAATTTATGGAAAGAGTCTAAATGTCCATCAACTGATGAATGGATAAAGAAATTGTGGTTTATATATACAATGGAGTACTACATGGCAATGGAAAGAACTAAATATGGCCCTTTGTAGCAACGTGGATGGAACTGGAGAGTGTGATGCTAAGTGAAATAAGCCATACAGAGAAAGACAGATACCATATGTTTTCACTCTTAGGTGGATCCTGAGAAACTTAACAGAAACCCATGGGGGGAGGGGAAGGAAAAAAAAAAAAAGAGGTTAGAGTGGGAGAGAGCCAAAGCATAAGAGACTCTTAAAAACAGAACAGGGGCGCCTGGGTGGCTTGGTCGGTTAAGCGTCCGACTTCAGCTCAGGTCATGATCTCACGGTCCGTGAGTTCGAGCCCCGCGTCGGGCTCTGTGCTGCCAGCTCGGAGCCTGGAGCCTGCTTCCGATTCTGTGTCTCCCTCTCTCTCTGCCCCTCCCCCACTCATGCTCTGTCTCTCTCTGTCTCAAAAATAAATAAACGTTAAAAAAAAAATTTTAAAAAAATTAAAAAAAAAAAAACTGAGAACAAACTGAAGGTTGATGGGGGGTGGGAGGGAGAGGAGGGTGGATGATGGGTATTGAGGAGGGCACCTTTTGTGATGAGCACTGGGTGTTGTATGGAAACCAATTTGACAATAAATTTCATATATTGAAAAAATAAATAAATAAATGTATAACTAAACAAAAAAAGAAAGTGCTGCTATAAATATTGGGGTGCATATGCCCCTTTGAATCATCAGTTTTGTACCCTTTGGATAAATACCTAGTTGCGCAATTGCTGAATCATAGGGTAACTTTATTTTTAATATTTTGAGAAACCTCCATATCGTTTCCCAGACTGGCTGCACCAGTTTGCATTCCCACCAACAGTGCAAAAGGGTTTCCCTTTCTCCACATCCTGGCCAACATTTGTTGTTTCCCAAGTTGTTAATTTTAGCCATTCTGACAGGTGGGAGATGGTAACTCATTGTGCTTTTGATTTGTATTTCCCTGATGATGAGTGATGTTGAGTGTCTTTTCATGTGCCTGTTAGCCATCTGGGTGTCTTCTTTAGAAAAGTGTCTGTTCATGTCTTTTGCCCATTTCTTCCTTAGATTATTTGTTTTTTTGGGGGTGTTGAGTTTGATAAGTTCTTTATAGATTTTGGATACTAACCCTTTGTTCGATATGTCATTTGCAAATATCTTCTCCCATTCTGTTGTTTGCCTTGTAGTTTCACTGTTTTCTTCACTGTGCAGAAGCTTTTTATCTTGATGAAGTCTAGCTCATTTTTGCTTTTGTTTCCCTTGCCTCTGGAGACATGTCTAGTAAAAAGTTGCTGCATCAGAGTCAAAGAGGTTGCTGCCTTTTTCTCTAGGATTTTGATTGTCTCCTGTCTTACGATTGTTTCCTGTCTTACATTTAGGTCTTTCATCCATTTTGAGTTTATTTTTGTGTATGGTGTAAGAAAGTGTCCAGGTTCATTTTTCTGCATGTCTCTGTCCGGTTTTCCCAACACCATTTGCTAAAGACACTGTCTCTTTTCCATTGGATATTCTTTCTTTGTCAAAGATTAGTTGGACATACATTTGTGGGTCCACTTCTGGATTCTCTATTCATTCCATTGATCTATGTGTCTGTTTTTGTGCCAGTACCATACTGTCTTGATGATTACCCTTTGTAATATAGCTTGAAGTTGGGAATTGTGATGCCTCCAGCTTTGGTTTTCTTTTTCAACATTACTTTGGCTATTCAGGGTCTTTTCTGGTTGCATACATAAAGTTTTTATTCTTTTTTTTCACCTTTATTTTATTTTTTTATTTTTTAAAACTTACGCCCAAATTATTTAGCATATAGTGCAACAGTGATTTCAGGAGTAGATTCCTTAGTGCCCCTTACCCATTTAGCCCATCCCCCCTCCCACAACCCCTCCAGTAACCCTCAGTTTGTTCTCCATATTTATGAGTCTCCTCTGTTTTGTCCCCCTCCCTGTTTTTATATTATTTTTGTTTCCCTTTCCTTCTGTTCATCTGTTTTGTCTCTTAAAGTCCTCATGAGTGAAGTCATATGATTTTTGTCTTTCTTTTTTTTTTTTTTTTTAATTTTTTTTAACGTTTATTTATTTTTGAGACAGAGAGAGACAGAGCATGAACGGGGGAGGGTCAGAGAGAGGGAGACACAGAATCTGAAGCAGGCTCCGGGCTCTGAGCTGTCAGCACAGGGGCCCGATGTGGGGCTCGAACTCACAGACCGCGAGATCGTGACCTGAGCCGAAGTCGGCGCTCAACCGACTGAGCCACCCAGGCGCCCCTCTCAGGAACTTTTAAAGTGAGAAAAAATTTATGTTTTTTGCCCATTTTGAACATTTTTACACTCTTTATTGATTTTTGAAGATCCAGGTTTATATCAGACACCAAATTCACTTAGGTACTATTTGTATGAAAATGTTTTTGGTTTCCTTTTACTTTAAAAAAAAAAAAAAAGATATTTATTTTGAGAGAGAGAGCACACGTGAGAGGGAGTGTGAGCAGGGTAGGGGCAGAGACAGAGGGACAGAGAGGATCCAACCAGGCTCCACATGGAGCCTGATGTGGGGCTCGATCCTAGGAACCGTAAGATAATGACCTGAGCAGAAACCAAGAGTGGGACACTTAACCAACTGAGACACCCAGAAGTCCCAGTTTCCTTTTATATTTTGCTACATGTAAAAGTGTAAAAATAACTGTTGCTGTTTTCAGCAACTTTGTCAGTAGAAACTTTGTCTACTGATGTACTTCCCTGCCCCTGATGAAAAGTCAGAGATCATTCTTATCTTTGTTTTCCTATATGTATTGTGATTTATTTCTCTGGCTGCTTTGAAATTTTCCCTTTATCACTGTTTTCCAGTGCATACAAAGGTATGAATTTTTCTCTATTTATCTTGCTTAATGTTCATCAGCTCCTTGGATTTTCATTGCTTTGAAAAAAAAATTAGCTGGATTTCTTTTTTTTCCCATTGTTTTGGCCCACTCCTTTGTTTTTGTATTTCCTTATACTCAAATGACAGGTATGTTTCACCATTGATGTTGCTCTACAAATCATTGAAACTTTTTACACTTTATCTCTCTCTGCTGTGCACCTCAGTTTAGATGACTTCTATAGTCATGACTTGAAATTCACAGATAAAAGTAAACTTGTACTTGATACTGAAAAACTTAAGTCTACCCAGTTTGTTTTTTTATCTTATATATGCAATTTTAAACTCTTTGTTCTTTAATTTCTATCATTTCTATCTCTGTTTTTAAACATATATTTTTCTCCTGGTTATAGAGGACATTTTTCCAAGTCTTCATATCTATTAATTTTGTATCAGATGCTGACCATTGTGATATGATTTTATATATATGATATATATACATATATATATACACATATATACATATATACATATATATACATATATACATATACATATACACACATGTACATATATACATATATATACATAGATACACATATATATATGTATCTATATACATATGTATATATACATAGATACATATACATACACATATATATGTATACATATACACACATATATGTGTATATACGTATACATATATATGTGTATGTATATATATGTATATATGTATATACATATGTATATATACATACACATACACATATATACATATATATGTATACATATATACATACACATATACACATATATACATATATATCTCATATATATTGCGTGAACCAGACTAACAGCATCTTGGACGAATCTACAATGAGGACCATTTTGTGACTTGAAACCTTAAGTACAGATCCCCTCCACCTTCCCATATTCTTTCCTTTTGTTTAATCCCACCTTTAAGTACACCCTCAGGGCATACCATCCTTGATCTGCCCAGGAGAAAATGTCTGTGACTGACGTACACCTATTCTTAAACATTCTCCTCGAGGTTAGTTCCCTCGCCTGTACTCCCAGCCTCTAGGGCTATAAAAGCAGGTCTTAAGAGAGGTAGAGTTACAAGGATATATTCATAGTTGCCTACGATAGGATTCTGTCCTGTAAGTCCTCTTAATAAATCATTTCTCATCTATCTGGTCTTATAGCCCCTTTGGTCTTTGGAGGTCATTTTGCATATACCTCACTTTCACAGTGTGTGTGTGTGTGTGTGTGTGTGTGTGTGTGTGTGTGTGTATACATATATTTTTTTTTCACGTATATGTGTGTGTGAGTGAATTTTGTCTTTATTAAAAAAGTATTGTTTATTTTGGTAGGCAGGTAAGTGGCCAATCAACTTGATCCTTTTAGGTTAGTTTTAATCTTTGTTATAAAAGTTTTAGAATATCTTTTTATCCAGGACTAGTGTAGCATTACTATTAAGGTCTGACTCGCTGGGGTCTCTGATCAATACCCTGAATTTTTATTGAGAATTGTACTCCCTGGTTAGTTGGAAGATAAATGTCTTCTACCCCTGTGTGAGCTCACCATTTTGTTTTTTGCTTGGTATCACTGAGCTTCACTTTATGCCTATACAACTTGCATAAGTTAGCAACACCCAAGTAGACCTCTATACAGATTTTTGAGGTACTTTCTCTGTGTAACTCATTCCTTCCAGGTCCCTGGCCTGAAAATTCTTCCTGCCTCAACTTTCTAAGAGTTAAATCTCTATTTCCTCAACTCAACAAAACTACCTTGATTGGTTTTAGTCCTTCTTCCCAGAACTGTATTCTTAGAAGAGTTTACTGAAGTGAAGCCAGGGAAATTATAGGACTTACCTCATTTGTGCTCCCTTTATGAGAGATAAGCATCCCTTGGCTCCTATTTTCCAGTGCTTGATTACAGTTTCATGTATTTTTATTAATTTTTCTTCTTTGTGTAAAGCAATGTAATTAGTTTTTTTGGAAATTTCATGTTAAGAAAACTATATATGGTGCCAATAGAAAAAGACACTGAAATTTTGCATATTTGGTTCAAGATTAAAATGTTTATTTGATTTTATGAAATTAGTAATACAATATTTAAAAATTTTTTTAACGTTTTTATTTATTTTTGAGACAGAGAGAGACAGAGCATGAATGGGGGAGGGGCAGAGAGAAAGGGAGACACAGAATCGGAAGCAGGCTCCAGGCTCTGAGCCATCAGCCCAGAGCCCGACGCGGGGCTCGAACCCACAGACTGTGAGATCGTGACCTGAGCCGAAGTCGGACGCTTAACCGACTAAGCCACCCAGGCGCCCCAGTAATACAATATTTTAATATAATGAAACAATCAGTGAAATGCCAGAAATTATGGACAAAATAAATTATAAAGTTTATGGTGATCTTTTAAAAGCTTTTTAATTATTAAATCAAGTGTCAGAACTGAATCCCTAAATCATTGATTCTCAAATTTTATGGTGTACAAGAATCAGCTGGAATCTTTGCCAAGGAGTAGATTCCTGAGTCCCAACTCTAGTATTTTAATTATGTTTTGAGTGGGGCCAAGATATCACCATTTTTTTCTTTTTTTTTTTAAATATATGAAATTTATTGTCAAATTGGTTTCCATACAACACCCAGTGCTCCTCCCAAAAGATGCCCTCTTCAATACCCATCACCCACCCTCCCCTACCTCCCACCATCCATCAGCCCTCAGTTCTCATTTTTTAAGAGTCTCTTATGCTTATCACCATTTTTTTAAGCAATACTCCTATTGATTCTGATGTAGCAGTTCCAAGAGAAAATTCAAATGAAATGTCCTTGTGCTGTTGATATTTTCCTTATGAGTAACTGTTTAATGACAAATGACCATATTGATTCTGCTAGGTGAAAGCATAATTTAAGTGTTGCAATGTCTGGAGGCTATGTGGGTCTTATGTTCAGTCATTCCAAATAAGAGAATGTAGAAACTAAAAATTTTGTTTTCTTATTTGAACCTTTTGCCTCTCAACTCAGGAAAGAAAAGGTGGTATTTAAATTTGGTATGAATGAAAACATCTTGCAAGCTACCTTTGTGACAATATTTAAGTGACTTATAATCACAATGAAAACATATTTGAAATGTTTAACAGAGCTCTGTTGGAAGCTCAAACCAAACATCCAGAAAAGTGTGGAAAAAAGAAAATGCCATTTATGACAAGATTTCATAGCACTTGAGTTCTAGTTTTTTTTTTTTTAATTTTTTTAAACGTTTATTTATTTTTGAGACAGAGAGAGACAGAGCATGAACGGGGGAGGAGCAGAGAGAGAGGGAGACACAGAATCGGAAGCAGGCTCCAGGCTCTGCGCCATCAGCCCAGAGCCCGACGCGGGGGTCGAACTCACGGACCGTGAGATCGTGACTTGAGCTGAAGTCGGACACTCAACCGACTGAGCCACCCAGGCGCCCCTTGAGTTCTAGTTTTAATTTTCTCCAAAAGGCATTTGGCATCAGGCAATATGCCATCTATACTATTACTCTCTGCAGTAAGTCTCTGAAGCTCAATGTCCAGGGAGGTATGGGAGACTGAGGACACTCTCCATGTACTGAGTTTTCCTCTATCTTCTGTCCAAATTAGGTCTTTTGCAGGGTTTGGGAAGAGAGGTCACTGTGCCCCAGAAAACCCTAAAAAATAAAAACTCTTGTTTGATGAATCTACTGATACATTGAATACCAGGTCACATTAGCATTCTCTTGACCCCTCCAAAGGATCAGATTAAAATCATAACAGGCCTAGGAGATTCATTTCGACAACCTTCTTAGGACAACTGTCTCATATTTGGCTTATTTCTTGGTTTCAGGAAAAATATAAGGGAGAGAAGAGTTGGTGATTCTGAGAAAGTTTTAGGAAAAATTAAAGTTCTTCCTTGCAATGCTGCAGCTCATGTATTTTTCTTCAAGCTGGAAACTTGCCAGTCTACATTACAGTGGAGCAGTCTCTAAACTTCACCTGGAACCATAGATTGGCCTCTGACTTGCTGGAGATTCTCAATCTATCCTGACAAAATTTGCAAAGTCCAAAAGTGCTGGTTCTTGCCAAAATAGAAAAGAAAATGTAAAAATGGACTTGGCGCTCCCAGATTTGTGCTTTGAGAAATCTAAATATATTTTAACAAAAGCTAATGTAAGAAATGCTAAACCCGGGGCGCCTGGGTGGCCCAGTCGGTTAAGCGTCCGACTTCAGCCAGGTCACGATCTTGCGGTCTGTGAGTTCGAGCCCCGCGTCAGGCTCTGGGCTGATGGCTCAGAGCCTGAAGCCTGTTTCCGATTCTGTGTCTCCCTCTCTCTCTGCCCCTCCCCCGTTCATGCTCTGTCTCTCTCTGTCCCAAAAATAAATAAAAAACGTTGAAAAAAAATTAAAAAAAAAAAGAAATGCTAAACCCATATCCCTAATAGTTTCTTTTCCTACTTAATAAGGTCTTTCCTTTATTGAAAAGTTACTGTATAGCCAGACATAAAGCACTCTGCAGATTTACCTCATTAAGTTTTTATAGCAATCTTTTGAGGTAGGTGTTATTTTTATGCCCATTTTATAGGGAAACTAACTGAGAATAAATACTATATATTTAATAACTTGCTTAAGAGTAAAAGCTAAATGGGGTAGAGCAATAAGTGGCAGTCAACATTTAAATCCAGGATATCTGACTCTGAGGTTCATGATCTTAGTGATTACACTGTATTTTAATAACTCAATCTCTCAGCCTATCCTTTCCAAATATTCGCTACACCCATAGAACACATCTGTAAGCTCCATTCTTCCCCAACAATCTTCCCTGATTTAGGATAATATTTCATCAACTTCACTGAGTTTTGAAGCTAAGAATTTCTTATAGGTTTAGAAGTCAGTATTCTAATCACATCTGATAGGTCCCTTGTTGGATTACCTTTGGATCTCTCTTAAGTCTCCTTTTTATCAGCCAGAATGGGAATCCAGTACTATAGACATAAAGAGCTCATATTTTCTCATGACACATTAATTCCAGTGACTCTTCCTCTTCCAGTGTTGACCTGCCCTGGAGTAGTGCCTGGATTTTTCCTTCTATCTTCTTTCCTATTTCATAAAGTTCTGCTTGGCTTTTGTATTTGTACCTTCTAGGACTAGACTCTGTTCTTATGTTGTCATCTTTTGAACCAGACAGCTTCCACATACAGATGCAGTGTTTAATGATGACCACCACCTGGATTCCCTATTGGTATGGTTAGGTTGGGTTCCCTATTGCCACCTGACTGGATACACCTGAACAAACATTTTCTGAGTACAGGCTTTGTGTTAGGGCCTAAAATATATGGAAAGGTATATTCTCTGTCATTGTGATGTTCACAGTCCAAAGACTGTCCTTTATTAAGATTGAGACATTTCCTTTCATTAGTTAGCCTTATTCAAGGAATTTTTCCTATGCAACCACCTTCCTCCAGTTTCACCTTAGTAGGAATATTTCTGTTTTATCTGTTACAGTCCATGCTTGATAATCTGAGCAATGGCACTTCCTGCCTCTCCTCTTCCATGCCACTATGGAGACATGACCTGAGGCTGACCATTCCAATGCTTGCCTTCATCCTCTATGGATACATGCTCTAGTGGTGTGGACTTTCTGGCTCTATAAATCATTAGAGATTAATCAACTTTGAAGTTCCTAGCAAGTCTCTAAGTACTCTCACTGGGAGTGAAAGTTGTAGGGGAAAAGCAGTTGAAATCTTCTAAGACAGGTACTGGCAAACAATAGCCCATAGTCCAAATCTGGCCCTTCACCTGTTTCTGTAAATAAAACTTTATTGAAACACAGCCATGATTTTTCATTTATGTGTTGTCTATGGCTGCTTCTGTGCTATAATGGCATAAAAAGATGAGTAGTTGCAAAAAAGAAACATGGCTCACAAAGCGTAAGGTATTTACAATCTGATCGTTTACACAACAGTTTACACATACTTGTTCTAAGACATTATTAAACTTTTTAGGGAGCATATTAAATAATAATGCTTGGTTATCTTAATTACTCTAATAGTTAAGAGAGTAAATTTATGGTGGATGTGTAACAAAAAGGATACACTCTAATAGTTGTTGTTGTTTTTTTTTTTTTTTTTTTTTTTTTTGCCATACACATATAGCCTGAGTAATAATCAACAAGGTATTTGGCTTGAGCTCTTATTCATATTTCTCACGCCTCTGGACATACCAGTTACCCTTGATCCCACATTGCTCTCATACTTCTTCCAAAGGGGATGTCAGCAGTCCTTTCATACTTTTTATGAAACAGTATAAGGTGTTTAGAATCTTAGGGTATTGTTTGATATCTTCTTGCCAAGTTGCCAAGCAACCTCTAAGCAGCACTTACACCTTAGTTTGTCCAACCTTCGTCAAATTCATGTTCTGCCACTAATTTGGCTCCCAACTGGAAGAAACCTTCATTCTAAGCTTGGTGCTTTTATATGTGATTTTGGCTGATTTATTTTCTGAATATAAAGTTTTATGGTCCTTGAAAAGGTGACTATGCTCCTCTAACAAATTCTCCAGAGACTAAACCAACTTTTTAATAATGATAATAATAATGATAAAAAACAATAACTTTGAATACTTATTATATACTATAGTTATAATGATAATGAGCATTATAATAAGCTATACTAGTTTTGAATGGTTATTATATATGTGGGAAATGGTTACAAGTTCTGCACATAAATTTATATAATCCTCCCAATATTTCAGTCAGTCTGGCACCAGAGCCCATGTTCTTAGTCACTATGCAAAATATTGCGAAGTCACATATTGCTAAGGAGTTTTTGTTGGTTCTTCAACATAGGCAGGTCGTAAGTGGTATTACTAGTTGAATGTCTTTGATGGTGTTCCCTAAAAAATAGGATACACACACACATACATATATATGAATATACATATTTCATATACATATATGTATACATACTATATGTTAAGTAGACAATATGGGGCACCTGGG
Source organism: Panthera pardus (assembly GCF_024362965.1). Classification (NCBI taxonomy): domain Eukaryota; kingdom Metazoa; phylum Chordata; class Mammalia; order Carnivora; family Felidae; genus Panthera; species Panthera pardus. The sequence continues at coordinate 87,688,202 of NW_026526721.1, forward strand.
TGACTTGGTTGAGCATCCGACTTTGGCTCAGGTCATGATCTCACAGTTTGTGAGTTCAAGCCCTGCGTTGGGCTCTGTGCTGACAGCTCGGAGCCTGAAGCCTGCTTCAGATTCTGTGTCTCCCTCTCTCTCTGCCCTCCCCTGCTTGCACTCTCTCTCTCAAAAATAAATATTACAAAAATTTTAAAACGTATACAATAAATGTTTTGAAAGATGCATAGAAAATCTACTTATCAAATATATTATCAAAAAGTATATGGCAGGCACTGTTGTAATTTAGAAGGAATGCTTCAATTACTTGCATGTATGCATACTCTCCTACGAATCATTTTGATGAGAGTAACACACTTATGTAAATTAGATTGAAACACAGAAGCAAACAAACAAAATAAGTTTTACTAGCATACAGGATAATTTATGGAATTTAGGGGCAAGAAGTACAAAAAGTAGGCAGTTAGGGGTCAAATTAGTCTCCAGACTAACAGAGACTAACAGAACAAATCTGTTCTCTTTTAGTCTCCAGATTCTCTTGCTCCTTCTCCCCACCACCTTCATATGCGTATCTACCACTCAGTACCTTGCTGGCATCTTTCTGATCACTTGCCTCTTTGTAGATCTAGCCTCTTTCTGAGTGAACATGGAAGGCTGCACACTAAAAGCTCCTATAATATTAACTAGAACTGGATCCAAACTGCAGATTCCCAGGAAAGGAAATCAGTGAGTTATTTCCAACCAGATGTCCTCTTCTGGGTCCAATCAATAATGCCTGGCATTAGGGTTAAGGTGTGTTCACAAGAACTGCTAAGGGAACAGAATCCCTAAGATTCTGGGTCTTGAATAAGGCAGGAAAACTGAATAATAAGTTTGCTGTGTATAAAAGATGGTGACTTTCTCTCTCTCTCTCTCTCTCTCTCTCTCTCTCTCTCTCTCTCTCTCTCTCGCTTTCTCTCTCTCAGTGCCTAAAAAGTCATATTAATGTTTCCTAAAACCAGGTAGTAATACTTCTAACTGCTTTCTAAGATTATGGGAGATTCACTCACAAGAGGAAAAATACATTAAATATTAAAAATGTACATTCACTCCTTGAATGTTGCAATTTCATAATACCTGATATTTTTTCTATATCCCTATGCTTGCCTGTGATGCCAGTAAAAAACTGCAGTGGAGGCAAGTGCCAGACTTTCTGTTACCACCTGTATAGTCTCATCAATTGCAGACTTGATCCTTCATTCAAAATTGCCAGTGGCATTCAATCTACAAAGATTAGCCACAGTGTGGAAAGGATGAAATGGAACCATTTCCAGTGGTATCCTGCAGACCTGCAAAAACCAGAAAACTGGGCTGCCCAGTGAACTGGTTGGCACTACCTGGCGAGGGACCAGAACAACTTGCCACTTCACTGGCAGAATTCCAGGTACTAATTTCCTTTCCTCATGACTCTCCATAGGTCAGATGCTGAGTCTGAAAAACCATGTGGCCCTACTAAAGAGGAAGTATCAGGAGATGCTCTAATAGCCAACTGAATAGCTAGCCTCTCCAACATCAGCACTCCTAATATAACAAATTTTTTTTTAACTAAAAGTAAAAACCTTTCTCTTATTTGAATGACCTCGTAGTTAGAATTATTCTTTGTTTTTAGTGTATCCCTATTGGGAAGATTTATCCACACAATGTGGAGATGGAAAAATGAGACAAATATTAGAGTTGAGTGCTACAGTTGAGCCTTAGTTCTTACAAAACTAACAGAGATTAGAAGAAAAGTTTATGCTTTGGAGTAAAGACTTTATAGATCTATCACAGGGGCTTGCACAGGGTCTTCCAGGTACAGAGGGCTCATGTGCAATTATCTAAATTGCCTAAATTCTATTAGTCACAAAATTCTCCCCAGGTCCCAAAGCTCTGTCTGATAGTTTTAAAACATGGTGTAATAGGATAGATGGGATGCATATGGACCTCAGGATATACTCTGGAATGTCATCTTTAAAAGCCAGTGTATGGATTTCTTCTGTTTCTACTTTTTATTTTAAGTGACTGGTACTATTATTTTACAGAGTTGATTAACCTAAACTAAAAGAGATGTTTTCTCTAGAAATACAAAAAGTAGCAAATTGTTTCAGTATTAACTACCATGCTGACCAAGTGAAAGGTAGATTTAGTACGAAAGTCCTTAATTTATATCTATCTAAATCAGTAATTCCCAAGTTTGGCTGCATAGGAGAATCACCTGGGAGATTAAAACAATGCCAATAGCCAGGTCCCAACCCCAGAGATTTTGATTTGCCTGTAGTATTCCGTGGGCATCATTAAATAAACTTATTTTTCCAGTACTTCCAGATTTACAAAAAAGTTGCAAAGACAGTACAAACAGATCCTATATGTCCCTCAGTCAGTCCCCAATCTTGTTAATATGTTTATTATTGTGGTGCATTTGTCACAACTAAGACACCAGCACTGGTGCATTACTAGTAACTTAACTCCACACTTTATTAGATTTCATTATCTTTTGCATTCATGCCCATTTTTGGCTCCAGGATCCCATTCAGGGTACACCGCATTTTCTTTGGAGAAGTGTCTATTCATGTCTTTTGCTCATTTCTTCACTGGATTGTTTGTTTTTGGGTGTTGAGTTTGATAAATTCTTTATAGATTTTGGATACTAACCCTTTATCTGATATGTCATTTACAAATATCTTCTCCCATTCTGTTGGTTGCCTTTTGGTTTTGCTGATTGTTTCCTTCACTGTGCAGATTTTATTTTGATGAGGTCCCAGTAGTTCATTTTTGCTTTTTTTCCCCTGCCTCTGGAGATGTGTTGAGTAACAAGTTGCTGTGGCCAAGATCAAAAAGGTTTTTGCCTGCTTTCTCTTCGAGGCTTTTGATGGCTTCCTGTCTTACATTGAGGTCTTTCATCCATTTTGAGTTTATTTTTGTGTATGATGTAAGAAAGTGGTCCAGGTTCATTCTTCTGCATGTCGCTGTCCAGTTTTCCCAGCACCACTTGTTGAAGAGACTGTCTTTATTCCATTGGATATTCTTTCCCTCTTTGTCAAAGATTAGTTGCCCATACGTTTGTGTGTCCATTTCTGGGTTCTCTATTCTGTTCCATTGATCTGAGTGTCTGTTTCTGTGCCAGTACCATACTGTCTTGATGATTCCAGCTTTGTAATACAGCTTGAAGTCTGGGATTGTGATGCCTCCCGCTTTGGTTTTCTTTTTCAAGATCGCTTTAGCTATTCGGGGTCTTTTCTGGTTCCATACAAATTTTAGGATGATTTGTTCTAGCTCTGTGAAAAATGCTGGTGTTACTTTGATAGGGATTGCATGGAATATGTAGATTGCTTTGGGTAGTATCGACATTTTAACAATATTTGTTCTTTCTATCCAGGAGCATGGAATCTTTTTCCATTTTTTTGTGTCTTCTTCAACTTCTTTCATAAGCTTTCTATAGTTTTCAGTGTATAGATTTTTTCTCATGGTTACTTTAGGGTTTGGGTTTTTTTTTTTTTTTTAAAGAATACCACAGAGAAGTACCTTCATCATGTATCAGGAAGTAAATACCATGAGCACTGAATGTGCACTAATGTTTGAAAACCACTGAAGGAGATAATACGAGGGATACCCTCTAGTCTTTCAAAAGGTACTTAAAAGGTTACCATAGCATCACTGCATGAAGTGACCTGTAGTTTAAGATGAGCATCACATTTTAGGTGTAGGGTTGTAAGTCTAGTACTTTCGAAGTGGCCTAATTTCTTCCAGCCAATATGTATTGACTTAGAATGTCTTGGCAGAGAAACTGTCCCTGCCCTGACATGGAGCTCTCTTTAGTCATGGACAACTGTGAACAAAATATGCACATGATCAAACATCCCCCCCAAATATGCTCCTTTATTGTGATACCATAAATATTGATATACTACTAATTATTAAAATGTGCAAAATTACTGTGAAAAAAGGGACCTCCTCTAACCCCAGGCTTTTCTTATTATTCTCAAAGCAGAGCCATTAACTTTCTCTAACGTATGCTTCAGGTGTTGAAAAGCTAATTCACAGCTCCCTGGCTGCCTACTTGTGGGGACAGCTTTCTTCTGCTATAGGCAGTAATTGCCTTCCAGCTAGCCCAAATTGCCCTAGAGAAGAAAGCATAGCTTTGCTTGCTTTATCTTGTGGATTTAAAGCAGTGTCTATACTTGCTTTGCATACAAGTTCTCTTACAGATATTTTTACTCTAATCCATGTGACTTCTTCCAGTTGGGGCATGAGGAACAAGATTCTGAAGGCATGCACTAATATACATTTTGTTTGTACTGGTAATGTATTGAAAACAACTCAGGGATTATCTTGTTGGGGGAAGGGGGCAGAAACTATTCTCACCGGTCCGAGTTAGTGGAGATAGCGTGAGAGATGGTGTGGATAAAAATTCACGCTCAACTGGACAGATCTGTCAGAAATATCTGAATGGATCAAGAAGCATTTGATTTGGTCAAAAAGGCTAGACTTAAAACCATAAAATGTAAGTATAACCTGTTTTTCCCTAAAGAAAACATTTTCCAGGTAAAACTAGGAACATAGCAAGATTAGTAGTTACTTTACTAGTTCTTCTCAGATATAATATATAGGATTGGATTGTGAAATCAGACTCACAAATCTCATCTAGCATAAAGTTTTACTATTAACTTCAAGGGTACGGGCAATCAAGAGGCACAGAGGGGAGCAAGGGAGAGCCTGGGATGTGGGGGGCAGCCAGCCATGTCCTTTCTCCCTGCAGCAAACATGTACCTCTGGTTCAGAATAAGAAGTGAGGTCTCCAAATGAGATTCCTGAGGTTACCTCACGCAGCAGAGGATGTTTAAGCAGTGAAAAATCTCCATTTTATACCCCAAGGTGGAGGAACTTATGTGAAAATCTGTAGGAAGTCATGTCTTACAAATCCAGAGATTCTGGTTTATTATCATAGATAAATCTTTAGCCAGGGACATCTTTCCAAAGGCATTCTGAATTCAAGTTCTCCTCCTCGTAGCATATATTATGAGTGTATCTGCTTGGAGATTCAGTTGACAAGGAGATCAGACTGGGTGACATGCCATCTGTTACTTCTTCCGAGAGTGTACCCTAGTAAAACATGTAAATAAATATAAGCCCAGTTGCTATAACTCCTTCCTCCCCATGCCTCGGCCCATTTTTGCAGGAACTTTAACTCCAGTCATTAATCTCTACACCCCAACCAAGCACACACATTCTCCAATTTAACCTGACCTTGTCAATTCTTCACATAGGCTTAGAAACTCAGTTTTGGTTCCTCTGTGGGGTCTACAATTTTTCTTTACTTTTGCCCTGGCTTGCAGCAGTGAGATCTGCTGCAGAACCTTCACAAGTCCAGGGGACCAGGATCAACATCCAGACCAGAGATCTGTACTTAGGGATGCTTGAGGGAACTGGTGCCATATGAACGCACCCCTCCCACTGTTGCTCTGAGGCAGCAATACATTAGTTCACCCTATTGTCTTTCTTGGCCTGGGGTTACTGTGAGTTTATTAACTGTTCTCCTGCTAGTTCAAACCCTTAATGTCTGTCCCACTGCAATCTGTCTTCCACGTTGCATTCAAATGTTCTTTCTAAAATGCAAATGTGATTGTGCCTTTCTCATGATAAGAAACTTTCAATGGCTCCCCAGTGCCATCAGCATAAAAACCCAAGCTTCTTAGTCTGTATGACATATTCAGAGTCTGATCATTAAGTACTTGTCCTATTTGACTGTTTTCCACTCAACCTAGATAACCTAGATAATTCAGTTTTAGCTCAGCCCTCCCTCATTTTTGGATTCTGTGCCATTATAATTGCTGCTCAGTCTGCATGGGATGGTCTCCCTACACACACTTTTTTTTTTTTTTTTTTAAATCCAGGCTAGCCTTTTTTTATTCTGTTTGGTTCAGGTATCACCTACTCTGGAAATTTTTTCTGGCCCCAGTATTCTAGAGTGGATATTCTTCTAGCAAGAAGAGCAAAATGATATAAACTGTTGTTACCTTTGTTGGGTCTCTTGTCTCTCTTACTATCCTTTGAGAAAGCTTTCGGTCTTCTATTTCAGTTTTGGGATACAGAAAGAAAATGAAGATGGATGCAATGAAGAGCACAGACGGGAGATTTATGTCAAAGGGGTATGACGCCTTTACCTCTGACTGAAGGGCGAGGTGTGCTATAGAGAGATTTCTGGGAATACAGAAGGACGCGTGAGGTGGTGCCTCAAACCTGATGCTCATTGGAAGCTGGTTGAGCTTTTTGAGCATGAGTGCTGGGATGACAACTTGAAAAGAAAGTTTGGAGGATGCACTGAGACTGGGATAGGCTGCGGGCCAAAGATAAATAAAAGGGTGAGAGAAGGAGGAAATCCCCCAAGGCAGGCTGTAAGTGGTAACTCTATGGGGCAGCATGGGAGCTGAGTGAAGGAAACTCAGCTGACTGTGAAAAAGCAGGTGACAGATCCTGGGACTGAAACAGCACAGGGATTTGTAAAGTTTGCATGAAGAAAGGCCAAAGGGCTGAGGGAGTTGAGATTTGCAAGAGAATGACTGAAATCATGGTCTAAGAGTTTAGCCCGGAGAAAAAAGGATGGGAAGTCAAGAGTAGGCTGAGAAATTGTGAGAAAAGTATAGACTCACTCTATATCCTTAGCTTTTATTGTGGTTAAACAAAATAAACTCTCATTGCCAACTAGAGTCATAAGATTCCTCAACTGTGCTGTTCACAGCCATGTCATAGATCTACTTTGAATTTTAAGAAAATGTTCGCAGTGAAGGGATTAACAAGACTTTTATTCCATGAATGGGAATATAGGGGGAGCTGGACCTAAAATTAATTGTCACTGAGAAAACTGATAACATCTTTAAAATCTAGTTGTTCTTTTAGCTATCTGGGTGTTATCTGGAACAGAGAGATAAGAAAATGATAAAGCTTTCTCCTCTTCAGAATTACCTTCTTTGATTTCAAATATTTTCGGTTCTCTTGTCTCTTGGGCTAATTGTCATTATAGACAAGGGCTCTCGCTGCTAAGTTGCTTGCCCAACACACTGTGTAGCAAAAGATTAAAAGATAATTGGATCAAAAATTTCACAGGAAAAACACACCGAGATGAAATATCTCTCCGTTAGGCCTATCCCCGGGAGGAGCACTAGGATTAAGTGAGCCACAAATAGTACATGACGACCTCACCAAATGCCGCATTACTGAGCCTGAGTAATATGGTTATATAATAAGAAGAAGCTGCTTTACTCGTGATGAAAGAAAAAAAAAAAAAGAGCTGTTCACACTCTCCCATTTCATATGCCAGACAATCTGGAGTTGTTTTGATCCTCATAAATAGGGTTGATTTTAATGTGGTCATCAGAGCCTTTTTGGGATCTTTATAGGCCTGAGGCATTCTTACTGTTGGAGACAGCCCCCCACCTATCCCACATTATAATAAGTAAATTAGAATGCACCGAGGTGTTAGATCAATTCTAATTTGCATATTTATTTCTGTAATAATTATTGCAGTTATTTTGTTCATATATTTTACTACAGTTTAATTAAAATACATATTGCATTTAGTTTTGCAATGTTCTTTTATTTTGCAGCTGGTAATATTTTTCCAGATGTCTGTCAGACATTGTGTTGGCCTTTATAAAATTCATCAATTATAGGCACTATGCCTGATGATACCTCTCGATGAGTGGTCTTGTGCATAGGGAGAGAAGTTGGACTCTCTGAGGAGATATGTAAGATGAAATCAAGGTCGCTGAGAATGAGTTCAAGTCCAAGCTTTGCATCTAACCTATTTGACTCAGGCAGGACCTTTTGTCTCCTTCTCATTCACCAGTGCCAGCACCAATGCTGTTTTTCTCTGCTTTTAGTAGAAACAGATAAATAATTGGGCAAATACAATAAAGTGATAACACTTATGAAAGACTTATTACAGGTTGCTATGGGAACAAATAGAAAGGGCAGAAAGTTCAAGGAAGTCATTTTTTTTCCTTAGTGAAAATATAGATAATACTCATGCTGCAGCATTAATTTTTTTTTACAGGCTTTATATGGAGGATCAAATAACATCAGAAAACTTTCATACTTTAGGATACAGCAGAAACACCACAGAATTGGAATCAGAAAATTGGGTTTTAAATTCCAATTTGTTCCTCTGAACAATCTGGGAAAACTGCTTAGCCTATCTGGACCTCAGTCTCTACTTCTGTAAAAGAGCGTATGCTTGAGTTGAATAGTGTTCCCCTCCAAATTCACATTCTATCCAGAGCCTGTGGATGTGACCTTATTTAGAAATGATGTGTTTGCAGATGCAATCAAGTTAAGATGAGATCATACTGTATTAGAGTGGACACTTGTCCAAGAACTGGTGTCCTTATAGGATGAGGGACATTTGGAAACAAACATACAGGAATGTCAAGTATTGCCAACAACCACCAGAAGCTAGAAGAGGTAAGGAAGGATCCTCCCCTTGAGCCCTTGGAGGGAGTATGGCCATGCTGACACCTTCATTTCAGACTTCTAACCTCCAGAATGGTGAGAGCATACATTTTTGTTGTTTGAGGACACCCAATCTGGGCCAATTTATTTTGGCAGCCCTAGGAAATTGATACAGGGGGTAATAACAGCACTTATGTACCTCACAGTGGTGTTATGCCAGGTCTAGTGAGGGTTTGACCTTGTGGGGTGAGAGTTAAAAGGGGTGCAGCCACTAGAATCCAACCTCCATGATATTCACTTTGGAGCAACCACACCCCATTAGGACACCTCTGTCTGCCTTGTTCACTGTATGTCAATCCTCTCACTGCCAGTTTCTTCTACCAGCTTCCAATCACCATGCTATTTGTTGACTCTTCATTTATAACTTTATTTTCTAGCTTAATATTGCATAGCCTAAAATCAGTGGTTTGATTTTTATGAATTTGCCATTAGCATCTCTGCTTCCACCTTTCTGCATTGTCCCAGTGGGCTAGGAAAGACATCCTGGAGGAGACTGTAAAGACAAAAAGCACAAATGATACTATAGCACTTCATAGATGGTAGTTATTTGGATAAAAAATTACCAGTATCCAAAGTGGATAAGGAAGTAATGTGCACCCATGTGGGGACACAGTACAGAAGGCACTGGCTTGGATTCTGGTCCCAACACCGCAGCTGGCTAACATGGCCATGTTGTATAACCAACTGGTGCCTGAACATCCAAGTCTGTAAAATACGGGGCGGAGGGGGGAGGCAGAGTGGAGTACATGAAGGTCCCCTCTAACTCCAGTATCTCTTGAACTCTGCTTAAGCTGAATTTTTAGAGGGATACTTTATGCAAGCATTCATAGAACTCTGAAACACACACACACACACGTTTTCCTTCATGAGGGAATCCTTTAATAGACATGGGAAGGACAGGGTCATGACTTGGTCCTGAGCCAAGGGATGTAGTGGCTCCTCCTCCCCAACGCTGCATGACTCTGGTAAAAGTTGACATGGGAGAGGTGGTTTTAAAACAAACATGGTGAGACTAAGTTTTCACTTTTATGAAAAAAAGGGGAACTCGGGAGGATTTGTACACAGAACAGAGTCTCAGCACCTATTCCCATAAGGCTGAAGCTTGCTACATTCTCCACTGGACACACTCTCCCCAAACTGTGTGCATCCAAGTAAGACAAGAGTCTGGCTAGTCCCTGGCTGCACATGAGGGACTGATGACTCTATAGCTCTTAGTGTTTTTACACTATGCATATTGTTGTGCTTTAGAACTCCCTACCCTGCAGCCTCAACCTGAAGCATCAGGTGAGAAGCCCTCTTCTACTTCAAGCTCAGACCCAGGAGAGAGCAGCCCTACTCCTTGCTGGCTCTGTAAACTGAGGGGTCATCAAAAGAGACGGGTCAACGCTGGACAAGATGCAGCCAGTGGGAGAAGGCAGGGTTGGAAGGACCAGGGTGAAATGTGAGGCCAAGGGTAGCAAGGGTGTATGGACTGGGAAGGTTGGGGACTGGGCAAAACTGGGCTCAGATTAGGGGGCAAGATGTGGATGGGGGCAGGATTGAGCATGTCCTCAAAAGCCATGCTGTAGCAGCAAGCTGGGCAGGGGTGAGGCGCTCAGGGCCCCATTCTACCCAGGGCAGCTGCCTCGAGCTTCAGAGGCCAGGTGGCTGGGGCAGGCCCTGACTCCAGATGTGTGTGGGGAGAGGCAGGAGGGAGTCACTAGTGTCAGATGGGGCTGGGCTGGGGGGGGCAGGGCATGGTGACATCCGTGGGCATGTCCCTGTGGGCCAGGTGGGATCAACAGGATCAGTTGTTTTGGAAGAGAGAAAGCAGGTCATCATTACTGTTTGGGGAGGTCAGGTGAACCGAGGTAGGACAGCTGGATAGAACTGTCTTAAATGTTCCCCTTCATTAATCTAAAATTAGTTTTCAGGTGACTTAGCAAAGCTATGATTAAGAACCAGAACTTCTGGGGCGCCTGGGTGGCTCAGTTGGTTAAGTGTCAGACTACAGCTGAGGTCATGATCTCATGGTTCATGGTTTGAGCCCAGCATCAGGCTCTGCTGACAGCTCAGAGCTTAGGGCCTCCTTTGGATTCTGTCTCTCTCTCTCTCTCTCAAGAATAAACATTACAATATATTTAAAAAGAACCAGAACCTTGAAGTTATAAAATTAAAAGTTTGAGTCCCAGCTTCTCTCCTTATAGCTGCATGATGCCAGTAAATGTGCAGTTCTAAACCACGGCCCCCAAATTCATTGACATTTCTCTCATCATCTGGTAGGTCTTTGTCTCCTTTATCTTGAATCTAGACTCTGTGACCAAGATAATACTATGCAAATGGTACTGTGTCAGTTTCCAGGCTCAGGGTTTTAAAACTAGCAACTTCCACTTCTTGTCTCTTGGGGTGCCCACTCTTAGGACACAGCTGCCAAGATCCACGAAAGTCAAATAGCTTCATGGAGAACACATATGGGCATTCCAGCCAAGAGCCATACCTGAATATCTAAGTAACTGGCAGCATCAGCCACCAGACTGTGTAAGTGTGTGGGCCTTTGGATGATTCTAGTCCCCAGCCATCATGTCCTCCCAACCTATGCATCAACCCAGCTTAGAACAAAGATGGGTTATCCCAACCACATGGTGCCCAAGTGGCAGATATTTGAGCAAATTAAATAATTGTTGTGTTTTAAGCCACTGAGTTTAGGTTGGTTTGTTACACAGCAACATATATTTCACCTAGTAAGTTACTTTATCTCTTTAATCTGTTTTCTTACCCATAAAATGAGAGAAAAACATCCTCATGGTGGTGTTATGAAGGATAAATGAAATAACGTATTCAAAGCAAGAACCCCACATCTGTGAGACTCAGTTGATAGTAGTCACCATCGTTACATTGATAGTTTTATTATTTTAATGGGCTAAAATCATGGGCTTTCAAAAGCCATATTATATTTCTAAGGTAGCCCCAAGACAAGATTATTAGATATAATAGCAAAGATATATATACACACACACACACATACATGTGTGTGTGTGTGATAGCTAACCTTTTTTTTTTTTTTAAGGATCAGAGAAGGCATCAAACCCTCTGGTACTCAAAGGGAGAAGAGTTTTCCATTTACCTGTGAATCTCAATGGTTGATGAAAGTATCCAGGCCCAGACTGTACAGAGCTGAGAGTGACTCCAGGAGCTCATCATGCAGATTAAATGGACTTCATGAAGAACTTACTGTGGTGTGGTTTGTGATGTTGTATTGTATTGTGTTATGGTTTCCTGGTGTAGGAAATATCTGAGACATATCTGATTCTATTTTTCTTGTCCATATTAACCAAAGCCCTTGCAGGAATTCATACCAGGTAGTTCAACTGGCAAGACTTCAGGAAGGGTCTACTTACTGAGGTATAGGAATGATGAAGGGAAAGGACAAAAGATGGTGAGGCGCCCAGAGACAAGTAACGATGGGGAGCCATTGCTGCCTTGTGACTAAGGAGACAAAGGAAACCAGGTTTGCTATGGAAGTTCATTAAGAGCTGGAACTGAGGAGGAGAGGCTGCTGGTAGGAGCTGTAATTATAACAGGAATCAGACACTACCATAGTCCTGGTGGAAAACCCTCTTGGCCTTTGAGTTCCTGCTGGTGCCACCCACTGCCCAGGCATAAACAATCCATTGGGAGGTGGGGGGGAGGTCTAAATGTTGTAGACAATAGGGATCATCACAGAACAGAGTGAATGGATTTGCAAAGGTAACCAGAGAATAACCAGTAGTGATCTCACCCACTGAGGACAGAGTATTACTTGGCCTTACTACCTGTTTTGGTTCTCTGAATGCAACTGGGTGATGGTAGGCTGTCCAATAGTGTTACAGGGTCCCCCTCTCCAGTTATTCCTTCTCATAATCCCAAGTGGTGGAGAGATGGGAGGACTGATGATGGGGTAGAGGACATGAGGGCGGAAGGAGATAGAATAGGAAGAGTATCACATGGGTAGAGAGAAAAGTATGCATGTATGTCCTCAATAATTAGTTATAAGCATCTTTACTCTCTTTTTTTTGGGGGGGGAGGGACTGTCTGGGGCCAACAATCCCAGGGAGAAACATCCAGATGAAAGTTCAATAGAGCAATGAAGAATATGTGACACAGAATTAAGGCCAGACCCTCCAGCATGAGTACAACTCAGGAAGATAGAAAAACCCACTGACATTTCAGAACTTGTCAGTCCTGATAAGTCATTATTTCCTTCCAGGATCTATTTTCAGTAGACCTCAAGATGGACACCTGTAAGCAATGGGGGCTGGGACCAAATTGGGTGTACTAACCAAGAGGATCCCTAGGAAGACAGCTTCTTCTGTTCCAAGGTTGTGTACTGCTTACGTGAAAGGGAGAGGTTATCAGCAGTTTAACCAAAGCTTTCTTATAATCCTTCCTGTTATGAAAATGTAAGTACAAGCTGGGAAATTTTCCTCAAGTGATAATGCTTTGCTAAAGAAAACAGCTTAGTGTTCTGATTTTACTTCAGTTAATCTTAGGCATTTTATAAAAATATAAATTTAATGTTTTATCTAAAATCGGATAAGTAGTTCTAATTCAGATGAGGGGGCAGTGGTGGGGTGTGGTAGGTAGCTATGTATATCATCTTTATATTGTGGTTTCAATCTGGGCAAAGTTTAACTCATGTGTATATACTAATATATATTCACACATATATTCATATACATATATACACTTGACATTATCTAAAGTTCTATTTATGATTATGTTAATATTTTTATTTTTATATAATCCTTTTGCTTTTTCACAAATTTATTAGCAAAGACATTTGAAAGAGTACTATTTACTCATTGTCTTAAACATGTCATAGGGAAGGTTTTTTAATACTATTTTTAATTGATTATATTCAGCTTATCTCCACTGCTTTGTATAAATCATCCTGTAAAGACTTTTCACTTCCAATTTTAAATGTGATGTGGGATTTTTTTTTTGGGGGGGAGGGTATGGGGTTTACTTTAGTTTTCTAGAAAAATGGGAATAAAAACACAAGTCCTACATACCTCTACTCAGTGTTTGTGAACATCTGATGGGCTAATATATATTGAAATGACTTGCAAACTGTAAATAGCTATGTCTATTAATTACAGCCAAAAGTTTACTTCATGCTTAATTCTAGGGTAATAATAATTGTTAGCACTAACATTACTGTCAAATAGCACCTAAGATGTATTTACTTGCTTACTGCTATCATCTTATTTTACAAATGAAGAAACTTGATGAAACTGAATCACAGAAACTTTGCCAAAGGCACATACCTAGAAACTGGGCCTAGACAGGAGATGAACCAGGTTGTTAGTCAGCTATCTTTACACTAAAGCTGAAGTCAAATATTTATAGTTTCATACTCCATATGTTTAAAATGTGTCCTGTTAGACTTCTGGAAAGATGGTGGAGTAGGAGGACCCTGAGCTCACCTGATCCCATGGATACACCTAGACAACAGCCACATCAGTGCTACCAATCCAGAAAATGACCTGAAGACTGGCAGAATAGACTTTCCACAGTTAATCAGAGAAAAGGCCACACTGAAAAGGGTAAGAGGGGTGATGACATGGTTGAAAACCAAACCCACCATAAGATTACCACAAGCACAGAGAAAGGAAAGCAAATCCCATTCCCAGCACTCTAGAAACAAGGGGTCCACACTGGGTAGATGAGTCACAGATAACAGTTGGCTTTGAAAACCAGTGGAGCTTAATTTCAGGTACTTTAAAAATCAGTGGGCTTAGTTCTGGGAGAGCCAAAGGGCAATAGGAAACTGAGTCCCTACCTGGAAAGAGACAGCATAATAGCCCTGTAGAGATATAGCATAGAAGCAGCAATTGGAAAAGTGCCTGAGTTATATCCATACATACCAGTTTGATTGTAGCCCCAGAAGTCAAATCTTATAACTGGCAGCACACAGGGAGTGTTGCTAATCAGTGTGTCAGCATCCCCAACAGAGGGACTAGGGACAGACATCTGCCCAATAACAAAAGCCTCTCAAAGGACAAGGCAGGGAGAGTACCCTGTAGATTGGTGCTACTGCAGCCCCAACAGACAGACTGGAGGCAGGCATCTAGTCTGACACCACCCAATTACCAAGCCCAGAGTGGTCCCAGATAGGTCCTAAACCCATCCCACAACAGGTAAAGTGAGCCATTGCAGCTAACTGGACTGAAAGCAAATGAGGCTAATCCACAATATTAGGGCACACGCAACACACACAGGAGACATTCCTGAAGCACCTGAAGAGGGTACCAGAGGACCTCTTCCTCATAAGGCCACTACTTTCAAGATCAGGAGACATAACTGACTTTCCTAATACATACAGACACAGGATGTTAAACAAAATGAGGAGACTGAGGAATATATCCCAAAGAAAGAATGAATCAGAGATAAGAAAGAATAAGCCTGATAAAGAATTCAAAGCAATGGTCATAAAGATACTTACTGGACTTAAGAAAAGAGTGGAGGATCTCAATGAGATTTTCAATAAAGAGACAGAAAATATCAAAAAGAACCAAGCAGAGATGAAGAACTCAATAAGTGAAATTAAGAATACACTAGGGGCACCTGGGTGGCTCAGTTAGTTAAGCATCTGACTCTGGATTTCAACTCAGGTCATGATCTCACAGTAAGTTTGAGCCCCACACCGGGTTCTGTGCTGACAGCACAGAGCCTGCTTGGGACTCTTTCTTCCCCTCCCACACATGCTCGCTCGCTCTCTCTCAAAGTAAATAAATAAATTAACTTAAAGAAAAGAATACACTAGATATAATAAATAGTAGACTAGAGGAAGCAGAATGGATCAGCAAGCTGAAGGACAGAGTAATGGAAAGCAACAAAGCTGAACAGCAAGGAAAAGTAATAAAAAATGAAAATAGATTAAGGGAACTCAGTGATATCACCAAGCATAACAACATTTACATTATAGGGATCCCAGAAGGAAAAGAGAGAAACAAGGGGGCAGAAAATTTATTTGAAGAAATAATAGCTGAAAACTTCCCTAATTTGGAGAAGAAAACAGATATCCAGATCCAGGAGGCACAGAAAGCCTCCAACAAAATCAGCCCAAGGAAGTCCATGCCAAGACACATAATAGTTACAATGGCAGAAAGTATTAATAAAGAGAATTTTAAAAGCAGCAAGAGAATACAGTTACTTACAAAGGAAACCACATAAGGCTCTCAGCTGATTTGTCAGCAGAAACTTTGCAGGCCAGAAAGGGATGGCATGATATGTTCAAAGTACTGGGAAAAAAAAAAAAACCCAAAACAAAAAAATAAAACATGTAACCAGGAATACTCTACCCAGAAAGGATATCTTTCAGAATAGAAGGAAAGATAAAGAATGTCCTAGACAAACAAAAGTTAGAGAAGTTCATCACCCACTAAAATATGCTTATAAGAAATGCTAAAGTAAAAGACCATAATCAGTACTAAGAAAAGTATGAAAGGAAAAACTTTCACAGGGAAATACAAAGATAATCAAAGTAGATTAATTACTTATAAACCAGTATAGAGGTTAAAGCACAAAAGCAGTGAAATCAATTGTATCTACAAAAAACATTCAAGGGATTCACAAAATTAAAGGATATAAAGTATGACATCATATGCGTACAATGGGTTCAAACTTAAGTGGCCATCAATTTAAAATAGACTGCTAAATGTGTAAGATATATATGAATCTAAAGGTAACCATAGTTCAAAAACTTGTATTAGGCAGATAGTAAAGAGGAAGGAACCCAAGCATAATACTAGAGGAGGCCATCAAACAACAAGGAAAGACAACAAGAGAAGAAAGGAACAGAGAACTACAAAAACAACCATAAAAGAAATAACAAAATGGCAGTAAGTTTACACCTATCAATAAACATGGAGCTCGATCCCATGCCTCTGGGATCATGACCCGAAATGAAATCAAGAGTTGGATGCTCAACTGAATGAGCCATCCAAGTGCCCCAGGAAGACAAAATTTAACTAGACCAATTATGAAGCAATGAAATTCATTCAGTAACCAAAACACTACCAACAAATAGGACTCTAGGATCAGAGGCTTCATAGGTGAATTCTACAAAAAATTTAAAGTTTATATTTATTCTTCTGAAACTATTCCAGGAAATAGAAAAGGAAGGAAAGCTTCCAAATTCATACTATAAGGCCAGAATGACCCTGATACCAAAACCAGATAAATAAAACTACACACAGATATCTCTGATAAACAAAGATGCAAAAATCCTCAACTAAGTACTAGCAAATAGAATTCAACAATATATTTTAAAAAATCATCTACCATGATCAAATGAGATTTATTACAGGGATGGAAAAGTGGGTAGGTTTAGAAGGAATGTATCTCAACATAATAAAGACCATATATAAATAATATACAGATAACATCATACTCAATGGTGAAAACCTGAGAGCATTGCCCCTAAGATCAGAAACAAGAAGTGGATGTCCACTCCCACCATTTAAATAAAACACCTAGGAATAATTTTAACCCAAGAGGTGAAAGACATTTACTACAAAACCAATAAAACACAGATGAAAGAAGTTTATGATGACCCAAACAAATGGAAAGACATCCCATGCCCTTAGGTTGGAAGAACAAATACTGTTAAAATGTCCAAACCATCCATACCAGTCTACAGATTTAATACAATCCCTATCATAATATCAAAAACATTTTTCATTGAACTAAAAAGTAATATTAAAATCTGTATGGAACTACAAAAGACCCCTAGTATGCAAAGCAATCTTGAGAAACAACAAATCATAATCCCAGTTTACAAAATATACTACAAAGCTGTAGTATTCAAAACAGTATGGTACTGACACAAAACAGGCACATAGATCAATAGGATAGAAAGCCCAGAAATAAACCTACCATTTTATGGTCAATTATTCTGTGACAAAGGAGGCAAGAATATACAATGGGGAAAACACTGTCTTCAACAAATGGTGCTTGGAAAACTGGACAGCTATATGCAAAGGACTGAAACTGGACCACTTTCTTACACCATGCACCAAAACACACTTAAAATGTATTAAAGACTTACATGTAAGACCTGAATCCATAAAACCCCTAGGAGAAAACATAAACAGGAAATTGTTTGACATCAGCCATGGAAACATTTTCTATAGATATGTCTCCTCAAACAAGGGAAAAAAAGCAAAACTAAAGTATTGGGAGTATATCAAAATAAAATGCTTTTGCATAGCAAAAGAAACTGTCCAGAAAACAAAGCAACCCACTGAATGGGAAATGATATTTGCAAATAACTCATAAAACTCAACACCCAAAAATATAATCCTATTAAAAATGGGAAGATGACATGAGTAGACATTTTCCAGAGAAGACATATGCATGGCAAACAGATACATGACAAGATGCTTAACATCACTAATCATCAGAGAAATGCAAATCAAAACTGCAGTGAGGGGTGCCTGGGTGGCTCAGTCGGTTAAGCATCCGACTTTGGCTCAGGTCATGATCTCACGGTTCATGGGTTTGAGCCCTGCGTCCGGCTCTCTGCTGACAGTTCAGAGCCTGGAGCCTGTGTCTCCCTCGCTCTCTGTCCCTCCCCTGTTCATGCTCTCTCTCTCTCTCAAAAATAAGTAAACATTGAAAAAATTAAAAAAAAAAAAACTCAGTAAGATATCACCTTACACTTGTTATAATGGCTAGACTCAAAACTATAAGAAATAACAAGTGTTGGCAAGGATATGGAGAAAAAGAAACCCTTATGCACTGTTGAGAAAGCAAATTGATGCAGCCACTGTAGCAAACAGTACTGAGGTTCAGAAAATTAAATAGAACTACCATATGATTCAATAATTCCACCACTGGGTATCTACCCGAAGAAAGCAAAGAAAAGATATGAAATGATTTATGCAACCCTATGTTTGCTGCAGCAACATTTATAATAGCCAAGATATGGAAGCAACCCAAGTGACCATTGATAGATGAATGGATAAGAGTGGGGTCACACACACACACACTGGAATATTACTCAGCCATAAAACAGACTTGACATTTGCCATTTGCAATATCATGGACGGACCTACAGGGTACAATATTAAGTGAAATAAGTGAGTCAGAAAAAGACAAATACCGTATGATTCACTCAAATGCACAAAGGAAAAAGAGAAAAACCAAGAAAGAGACTTAAATGCAGAGTACCAACTAGTGGTTGCCAGAGAGGAGTTGTGGGGGAATGGGTGAAATAGATAAAGGAATTACTTACTGTGACAAGCAATGAGTAATATATAGAATTGTTAAATCATTATATTATATCCTTAAAACTAATATAACACTGTATGTTAATTATACTGAATAAAACATAAATAAAAAGTATGTCCTGTTGAAGAAATGAAATTGTGAACCATAGAGATCATTTAAAAATGTAACAGAGAGACCTTAGACCAGTATTGTCACTTATTCTAAACATGTAGATTTTCTTGAGGCACGTGAGAACATGTATGCACACATATATCTACTTCTGTAGTGGATTCATCCCCAGGTGTGGGAGTCAAGGAAAAGACCCTCATGGCAGAAAGGGGACATAGGACTTAGAACAGGACACCTTGGTAAGTTCTCTGTAATGTTAGAAAAACAGACATAAGGTAGAGATAAACAATTTGAACTTGTAGAGAAATTTTGAACCACTTCAAGTTCCTTTTTTGCCATCCTCCATTTTTCCCACAGGAAAACCCTTCCAATCAGAAGGCAGAGGAGGAGGAAGGAAGGAGCTATGGGGGACTGAGATGGCTCTGATCCCAGTGAGGAGGCAGGAAGGGCTCCAATGACACCCTCCCCCCAAATTATATTACATAATTATTTATCCCTTTGATACTATGTCTACCCACCCCTTTCCCTCATCACCAGCACCCCATTCCCATACATACATGAGCACCATTCATTCACCACTCATTATTATTTCATCTGCATAGATAACTTGTTACTGTCATAAAAGTAAAGGAACTGACTTTTAAATTGCTGCATGAAGGAGTTCTTCTATATCAGTGCCATTAAATTAAATTTCTGCTCTGGAGAATGCATAAAAATGGCTTGTGATTTTTTTTCCCTTGGGTGACTCATTTTGTTTGAACTCCAAGGCAATTCTGCAGAAATGGAAAGAGGCTATTTAAAAATGAGCTGTGAGATTGTCATTTAAAAGTCATTTTTTAAAGTGAGGGGATCTCTACCAGCACCAAATGATAGAAGAGAAATTTGAGAATCCTGAACTCAGTTCTCAAAAGTATCACCTTTGTAAAAGAAGCTTAAGAAATGTTAAGTAGCCTTTTAAAAAGCAATTCGAAGGAAGTGAAGGAATGGGAATAAAATCTTAATTTTTTTAAGTGAAAAATTATACCTTTTCTTATACGAAGAGAAGAGTTTCTTGGTACTTCTATCTTACATGCTATTTAAGAAATTATTAGCATTCACAGCAAAATGTAATACTTCTTGCAAAAACAAAACAGTATAAGCTACAGTTGTGCTATCATCAGTGGATGGTATAATATTTGAATCTTTTTATTAAGCTTCAAGGTCTTTGAGATATTCTGACAGCAGAATATAATGTTAAAGGTCAGCAATTGAACTTAAATTACAGTTTTTCTTCTTAAAATCTATTCTCTTTTTCTGCCAAAATAGTCTTTAGAAAATGCTCCTCTGGGGAATGTCTGGGGCTCATTGGGAAGACTTCAAATTCCAGGCTTTATCCTCCAGATTCCTCATCTGGCCTACCATCTTCCAGCCCAACCCTGTGTACACTTTTCCAACTTGTCCCCACATTCCTGGAAAGCCTTGTGCATGACATTACTTCACACAGTCCCAATCATTTTATTTGATCTGTACTAAAATAGAAATATCTTTCCAAAGAGATTTTCCAACTGCTTAAAACAATGTTGTTGTTGGCTTGTTTGTTTTTTCCCAGCTGTGCAATTCATAGTTCAAAGGAACTCTTTTCTGGAATTGCCACGAGGAGCAGCAAGGCGAGGGTAGACTGGGGAAATGGAAGAGGGAAATGAGGGATGCCAGCTTTCTGCCCCACGTCACACAGCCCCAGAGAGGGGCTTTTTATAGCCCAAATTAAATCCTAGAGTTGTTAAGATACCAGTCTGTGGAAATTAAAGCAAAGCGCACTGAAACCCTTTCCTGTTTGTGGTAGAAATCAGTGGAAATTCTGGAGGAGAAGAAGTATTTGGTTTTTTTCTCAGTCACCTCAAGCTTCAAAACTCTATTTCCTCTGAGTTCATTTAATTCATCCATCATTTCACTTTTGTCCACCAGCTGTCTGGCTTCTGCCTCTTGTGACCTAGACTTGCATTTCAAGTGCACTGTGACCCATTTCCTCCATTCCACACACACAGATGAAAGCACAAAGGCCTTGGTGTGGGTAGTTCTATAACATAATAATGTGAACAGCTTAAGAATGAATATTAGATGTCTAAGTTTTTACAGAGTATCTCTGCCATTGCTACCAATTTGGGTTGCTGGCTTTCTGCCAGCCTTCTGTTTTCCTCTTCTCCATCTCCTGGAGTATTCCTTCACCCACAACGTCATTTCTTTGGAAGATAGTTTAGTTGCTTCCTTCTGACCTATCCTTGCAGCCTTCACCTTTCTTTCTCAAATATTAAACCGAAAATATTTTCTCAGAAGAAATTCTGCCACCAGCCTGTAAAATAATGCCCTTTTGACTTATTACTTCATACCTGTCTTAGTACATAAAAAGCATTTCAGAACAAGTTTCAGGTTTAGGGTGGCAAAAAGAGAAGGCCCTTAATAGAATTCAGTGTTTGGGATGTGGAGAAAAGACAAAAATGGGGAGAGGTCATAGGAAGTGGGGGTAGTGACAATGGAAACAGGCATGTCACACGGCACAATATGGTTTAGATTTGTTCTTGCTCCCTACAGTGCCTCTCCATTTTCTAGGTCTCCAATGATTTAACCTCTTGATTCTATTTTTTAAGCCATAATTGTAGCATTACAAGTTTATTTTGTTACTGTCTCCAGATTTTCAAATGTTGCCTTTCAGAATTACTTTTATCACCCCCACTCTACCAGCTAACAGTATTTTCCCTCTACAGATTCTTGCATTAATGATTTGGGATTATAATCTCTTATGAATTGTGTATTATTAAATCTCTTTTCCAGCAGATAAGATTAGAGTAAAGAAGTTAGTAAGTTGCATAGGGTCACAAAATGAGTCATTAGAATCAGGGACAGATTTCAGACACTGAAGCTACAGGTCCTGCTTCTCAACAGACCTGCTGGCTGCATATTAATTTAACTTCTTCCATGCAAGAGAAGCTGAACCATACTGTCCTCTTCGCGTCATGCTCCCTGTTCAGACAGGATTCAGTGATTTTGATTGTCCGCCTATTGATCTAAATAATTTTTAAAGAGAGTTTACAAACATTCCTAGAACCTTCCATCTTCCATAAAGATCAAATGCCAGTCTTTTCAGAGTAATTGAAAGGATCCCCCTCTAAATAGTAAAGTACCATAACATTCTTCCCTACAAGCTGTCCATAAGCATTCATTTAACTTAATTAAGCCCATTATTGGGTACTTTTAACCTTAGGTTAGTTGAGCAAAAAGGTCTTTTCTTGACAGAAGGTTTGGAAAGAAAAGTTGGAACTTTTTAAGGAAACAACAACAACAGTTAAGGAAATCTTCAATACTTGGGGGGGAGGGGTAGGAATGAAGGGACTTCTGACTTAGAAAAGAAGTCCAGAAAGGTGCCCAATCCAAGGTCTGTCAAACCAAAAGTTTGCTTGGGGCGTATTCTGAACCTCTATTTCTACTGTTACATTCCCATGAGAAGTATTATGTGTCAGTGCAACTCCTTATCAGTTAGGAAGCAAATGAAATGACTTACTCTTTGAAAGTGATGCTGGGAGTAAGTGTTCAAAGTGAGAATCAAGGGATTAACACAAACAGCTAATGAAATGATGTGAAATAAGACATCCTCTAAGAGAGGCAGTCAAATGGAAAAGACAGTAGACCAGAAGTTAGAGGGTCTCATTATTCTCATGATGATGAACACATGGTAGTCATGCACACCAGGGAGGGCACACATTCATTGTGAAGCTCAAATCAGATAAGACGGAAAAGAATCATCAGCCCTATCGAGTGCAGGACATGGATTCACCCTCAAATATTAACTCATACCAGTGTGATGCCTGAGGGTGGCTTGCAGGTTAGGCAAGTTGGCAGTTCACACAGATCTTCACTAAGTTGGCTTAGCAGACAGAATGTAGGATGCCCAGTTCAGTTTGAAATTTAGATAAATGATGATTTCTAGAATAACTATTCTCCAAATTATTTATCTTAAATCAAATTTAATTGGCATTTTGTATTTTATGTGCTGAAGCAGAGAAACCTATTTACCAGGGAAATGTCTTTGGTTCAGAACTGGCTATCAAGATTACAGCTCAGGAACCTAATATTGTTGGCAGAGATAGTAGGCCAAATCATTTATTACTTGTTAGAAGCTATCAAGCGAGCCATATACCCATACCAGCCTCTCTATACATTTTTCCTTGGAGGGAAATTAAATATGAAGCCCATTTAAAACACCCAGGTGGTTTCTTGGTGAGAAAGTTCTTCCCTCCTACAGGGATGTCAAGCCAAGGAAATGGCAGGGTTCATTTCCTTGGCATGGGCACTGCCTGCCAACATTTGCTTCTACGATTCTCCTCTTAGTCCCCATGGATGATAAACCTACCTATCCTCTTCTCATTGATATCTATTTTGTACTGAAAATGGCTATTTTTTTTTAAATTTTTTAACGTTTTTTTATTTATTTTTGAGACAGAGAGAGACAGAGCATGAACGGGGGAGGGCCAGAGAGAGAGGGAGACACAGAATCGGAAGCAGGCTCCAGGCTCTGAGCCATCAGCCCAGAGCCCGACGCGGGGCTCGAACTCACGGACCACGAGATCGTGACCTGAGTTGAAGTCGGCCGCTTAACCGACTGAGCCACCCAGGCGCCCCTGAAAATGGCTATTTAACTGAGCATATGTCATTCTTGCCTGACTCAGAACAAATCTTTCTCTTCAATTTGATTCTGCACATCTTTGCTTGTTCTCTTATATCTTGATTTTAAAATCTAACTTTCCACATTAATCTTATTTTGCAATAGTTAATTTTCATAGTGGTAACACACCTATGGTCCCTATACTCAAGGCAGATGCCCAGTATATGAATGAGAGACACATCAATACAAAAGGGTGCTTTTTTAGAGGTTCAAAGAAAATTTTTAAAAATAGGATATTTTTATGAATTTAAGGTCATCTTTTCTTTTTTCTGGCTGACTTACTATAGGAAGTAAAGGAAGATGACCTTTAAACAGACTGTAAAGACCCAGAAAAATAGTAAACTGTTGCACACCATCCTACCCCCCTTAATAAAGAGTCTGTAGCAGAGTCCCTGTGACCCCAATCTCACACTCAGGAAAACAGTTATAGTCATAAGCAAGAAGATAAGTAAGAGTTTCTTTAGAAGCCGTGCCAGAAAAAACCTCTGCCATCAAAATGAAATAAGTACTGGCCTCCTGAACCTCCAAGTCTTCAAGGAAGTTAGGAAGAGTGGGATCATTAGATAATCTTCCCTACAGGGATAAAGGCATTAGTTTTTGTCAATATATTCCCGACAGGCAATTGTACTAATTGACAGAAACACTGAATAGGCAAAACCCATGTTATTAGTACCTGTTGTGTGTGTGCCAGGGACTAGATCGGATATCTTTGGGTAGTTACCTAAAGTTTAGCCATCCATATAGTAATGATTAGAGCTCAAAAATTGAGAGTGGTCATTTTTAATCCAAGAAAGCTCCTTATCATTGACTGCTTTTAGGTAATTTTTGGAAATGTAGGCAAATGGTATAATATTTAGAAAATAAGGAATTTCTTATAAATTATACTCATATGGCTACTTTTCTACTTTAACATTCTTTGTGTGTCTGCAATTATTTGTTCATAAAGAAGAAATCATTTTAAATCATCAAATGACAGCAGAAACTTACAAAATGCTCTGAGTAAATGAGAAATAAGGATTACTTAGAAGAAAATTCTAAGCAAAAGAAAGAATAGTTGGAAATAAATTAACTTTTTTTTTAATTACAAAGAATCTTAAAATGTACTCTCAGTGGACTGAAGCAATAGATGTTACCTATATATAAGCCACAAGGTTTAGGCAATTCAGAATTTCACACAAAAAGCATTTCTTAGTGTCACCAATGTTCTATTTAATTTCTTATAAGAAAAAAAATAAAAAGAGGGAATTATTCTAATAGAAAAAAAAAGAAAGACTTTCAACTCTTTTACAGTATTAAAATATATAGACATTGGAGAGATCATTCACTTCATAAATATTTACTGAGATCATTTCATTTATTAGATCCCGTGATAGAAGCTGGGAATACAGAAATGAACAATATAGTTAGGGCTCCTTTCCTTATGAGCCTACAGTCTAGCACTCTGCTGTCTAACATGGTAGCTATTAGTCACTTGTGGATATTAAAATTAAATAAAACTAAAACTTCAGCTCTTCAGTCACATTACTCACATTTTAAGTGTTTAATATATAAAAGATTTCCATTATCACAGGAAGTTCCATTAAATAATGTTGGTAGTGAGGGAATCAAATAGTAATCAAATCATCACATACATAAGTATACTATTACAAACTGTGATAAATGCTCTGAAATAAAAGATGAAGGTGCTCCAGAGCATAAAGCAGTGATTTTGACTAATCTAGAATATCATAAAAGGCTTTCTTGAGGAAATAATGGTTGGACAGATAGTGGAAGGACGAGTGGGAAATAAATAGCCATGTGGATGAAAGATAGAGTGATCATGCTAGAGGGAACAATGTGAGCAAAGAGCCTGAAGCAGGAGGAACTCCAAGGATCAGAAGCACCAGTGGCTCCCAGGACTGGGAAGCAGGAGAGGGGTATCTGAGGAAGCAGAACGCGTTGGTAAGGGCAGGTCACAGGGAAGACTGAGTCTCCCTCCTGGGAAGGAGCCACTGAAGGATTTCTGCTTGACCATGACTTCATCACATTCTCATTTTAATGCAACAGAATGAGGCTCTAACCCTTTCAATTCTTGCATTCTTTTCATCAGCCCTGCTGAGAAGGTGGTGTTTAACAAGAACATGTCAAAGATTATTTCATGGAAGGCAATCTCTAGTAGCAAAGAGCAGTTTACAGAGATCTCTTAGATTCTCCTCTCTGAAGAAGGAGAAGATCTGGGAGAAAAAGAGCCTGCCCATCTGCATGTAAAATGATGAAGAGCCCAGAGGAGCCCGGGTGGCACAGTTGGTTAAGCATCCAACTCTTGATTTCAGCTCAAGTCATGATCTTACAGTTTGTGAGTTAGGGCCCTATCAGGCTCTGCACTGACACTGTGGAGCCTGCTTGGGATTCTTTCTCATTCTCTCTCTCTGCCCCTCCCCAACTCATGCACATGCACACATGCTATCTCTCTCTCTCAAAATAAATAAATAAACATTAAAAAAATAAACTTTAAAAAAAAACTTAAAGAAAGAAAAAGATGAAGCACCCAGGAGGATGCAATGTGAAAAGGGAGGAAGGTGGCATGCCTAATGTGGGACTTTCACAAGACCATTAAAGATTATAGAGGAATAGTAGTAATAATAATAATAAAAAGTGACATTTATGTGTGAATATTGCATGCCTAGCACTATGTTAAGTGTCTTACCTATCCGAAGTTATTAACCCTTTAAATGTGTGTGTATCCTATAAGATAACTCTTATTATTTTCCTTATCTAAACCAGTTGTCCTCCTCAGAATCAGCATTATCTGGGAATATGTTAGGAGTTCAGAATATCAGGAGTGTGTTAGGAGTGTGAATGAGCCCTCTAAGTGATTAGACTGCTCACTAAAATCTGAGAACCAATGAACCAGAGCAAAATGCCTACATTAAAATGTCAGCTCTGTCCATTTCAGCTGAGCAATCTTAGACAAGTCACTTAACAATTTTGGAGATAAATGGCAAAACTATTTGAATGATGTTAACTCTCATCTTGTTTCCTTTTGTTGTGTTTCTACCATTCCAAAGTGATTATTTCAAATTATTTTTTGCGTGACTTGTTTATGATAACACATTAAATAAAGATAGCACATTTTAAATGAGGTAGTTTGAATTATAATCTGTACATTTATAACTTTCTCAAGAAACACTAAGAAGCCCATGAGTAAGGAATGTATAAAAGCAAAAGTCAAGAGTGATTTGATAAATAATAGATTTATATTGTCTATTCTTAACTTTTTAAACGAGTTATAGTTTAAATATTCCTTTGCCTTGCTTCTTTGGTTCAGAACTGTGCTGTTAGGTTTAGTTGAAGATTGGTCACTTTTATTATTATATAATATTCCACTCTAGTACTGTATAATATTCCACTGCGATATATGAGAACAGTTTTTGATCATTTGTTTTTACTATTGCTAACAAAACTTCTAGGAGCAAATGTGAATATGTATTTTGCCTTAATGTGTGGTGTTTCTGAAGGTGGATACCTAAGAGAAGAACTGTAAGATCATATGACATACACATCTTAAGTTTTACTAGATGACACCAAACCATACCATATCAACTTATATTCTCAATATAAGTGTATGGTAGCTATCATTGTTTCACACCCTTGCCAACATTTTTTTTTCTGTCCAGCATCTAAAAGACTAGATGATACACTCCCACATTTCCTTATCTAAGTCCTGAAATCTCCCTCAGAGACTTTAGCATCATGCTAGTAAGTTTTCTATATGTTACTACTTCAAAGATTCTTGGCTTCCTCATACTCTGTGACCCTTCTATCAAGTCATCCATTTGTTGGCAATACTTTGTCAACTGATCAAATTTCCACACCTCAAAAGTTTTTTTCATCATGGCTCTTAGAATTTGGGGAGGTAACAATTACATCCTGCTTCCATCCAAGTTCAGAATCAATTGAGAAATTTATTTCAGAGAAATTTAGGAACATATCAAAGAGATGAGGCTTTAGCATTTATTGAATGTGCTGAAATGGAACATGTAGCTTAGGCTTGGGTGTAATGGGATTCCTACTACTTTTTTAACGTTTATTTATTTATTTTGAGAGAGGTAGAGAGTGAGGGACAGAGAGAATCCCAAGCAGGCTCTGTGTCATCAGCGCACAGCCTGACGCAGGGTTCGATCCCACGACATGAGCCAAAATCAGGAGTCCAATGCTTAACAGACTGAGCCACCCAGGCGCCCCCTTACTGCTTTTGTTCATGAATTAAAGCCTGCCCACCCAGATAGGAAGGCCTCCCATATAAAGAAAACACAAATTCATGCTTCCTGATGACAGACTGAAGTACAGTCCTCTGGAAGGGACTGAGCAGCAAAGGCTTCTTTCCTGATCTTACCACCAAGGAAGTTGCTACCCCTCCTTTGAGAGAGGCATGAAAAGTTCTCCTCCTACAATTTTTCCTTCTGCAAATGAATTACCTCTCTTCCTGGGAAATGTGAGAAATAAGCATGCCCTTAGAACAATAACTTTATTACCTTCTACATCCCCGCTCCATACCATCACAGAACCTGTTCTCCATCTGCATGTGATCACACCGGTCCATCTATTCCATTTGTGCCAAAGTCATCACATCTCTTCTGAGCACACTCATTCTCTCCCACCCCAGTTGTACCTCTGGTCTACTCGGTTCAACTGAGACCACCTGATGTCACCCAAGAATTTTTGTTCCTTGACTGGCAACCATTCCAGCTTTGTTAAGTCCCCACTTCTGAATCACCACCCATTTTTGCTTTTTCCCATTCCCACTTCTGGGCTTCTTTTTTTTCTCCCAGCTTTATTGAGGTATAATTGGCAAATAAAATTGTTTATCTTTAAGGTATACAGTGTGATGTTTTGATATGTTTACATACTGTGAAATGGTTATCACAATCAAATTAATTAACCTATTCATCCCCTCACAGAGTTACCTTTCATGTGTGTTTGTGGTGAGAACACTTAAGATTTACTCCTTTAAAAATTTCAAGTATACAAAGTACAACATCCATTCATGATAAAAACACTGAAAAATAGGTCTTGAGGGAACATACCTCAACATAATAAAGTCCCTATATGAAAAATCCACAGCCAACATCATACTCAATGGTGAAAAACTGAGAGCTTTTTCTCTATAGTCAGGAACAAGACAAGGATGTTCACTATCACCACTTTTATTCAACATAGTACTGGAAGTCATAACCACAGCAATTAGACAACATAAAGAAACAAAAGGCATCTAAATTGGTAATGAATAAAACTCACTACTTGCAGGTGACATAATACTATATATAGAAAACCCTAAAGACTCCACCGAAAAACTAGAACTGAAAAATAAATACACTGAGGTTACAGGGTATAAAAATCAGTGTAGAAATATCTGTTGCACTCCTATACACTAATAATGGAACAACTGAAAGTGAAATTGAGAAAACAACCCCAATTACAACTGCACCAAACACAGTAAAATAGGAATAAACTTAACCAAAAAGGTGAAAGACTGGTACTCTGGAAGCTATACAACACTGATGAAAGAAATTCAAGATAATGCAAAGAAATGGAAAGACATTCCATGTTCATGAGTTCAAAGAACAGACACTTAAAATGTCTATATCACCCAAAGCAATCTACACATTTAATGGTATCCTTATCAGAATACCAAGAGCATTTTTCACAGAACTAGAACCACCCACGCTGAAATTTGTATGGAAGCACAAAGAACCTAGAATAGCCAAAAAAAATCCTGAAAAAGAAAAACAAAACTAGTGGTATCACAATTCCAGATTTCAAGTTATATTACAAAGTGGTAGCAATTAAAACAGTATGATACTGGCATAAAAACAGACACATAGGCCAGTGGAATAGAACAGAAAACCCAGAAATAAACCCACAAATTATATGGCCAGTTAATCTTTGACAAAGGAGGAATGAAAAAGACAGTCTCTTCAACAAATGGTGTTGGGAAAACTGAACAGCGACATGCTACAGAATGAAACTGGACTACTTTCTTTCACCCTACACAAAAATAAACCCAAATGGATTAAAGACCTAAATGTGTAACCTGAAACCATAAAAATCCTACAAGACAGCACAGGCAGTGATGTCCCTGATATCAGCCACAGCAACATTCCCTCGATACATCCCCTGAGGCAAGGATAATGAAAGCAAAAATACACTATTGCGGCTACATCAAAATAAAAATTCTCTGGACAGTGAAGGAAACAATCAGCAAAACTAAAAGTCAACCTATGGAATTGGAGAAGATATTTGCAAATGACTTATCCAATAAAGGGTTAGTATCCCAAATATATAAAGAATGTATACAACTCCACACTCCCCCCAAAAATCCAATTAAAAATGGACAAAAGACATGAACAGACATTCCTCCAAAGAAAACATACAGATGACAAACACATACATGAAAAGATGCTCAATATCACTCATCATCAAGGAAATGTAAATCAAAACTACAATGAGATGTCACCTTACACTTGTCAGAATGGCTAAAATCAACAACACAAGAAATAACAAGCGCTGGCCAAGAAGGGGAAGAAAAGGAACCACTGTGCAAACTGGTGCAGCCACTGTATGGAGGTTCCTCAAAACATTAAAAATAGAATTACCCTATGGTCCAGTGACAGCAACATGCAGAAGGATGAAACTAGACCACTTTCTTACACCATTCACAAAAACAAACTCAAAATGGATAAAGGACCTGAATGTGAGACAGGAAACCATCAAAACCCTACAGGAGAAAGCAGGAAAAAACCTCTCTGACCTCAGCCACAGCAATTTCTTACTTGACACATCCCCAAAGGCAAGAGAATTAAAAGCAAAGATGAACTAATGGGACCTCATGAAGATAAAAACCTTCTGCACAGCAAAGGAAACAATCAACAAAACTAAAAGGCAACCAATGGAATGGGAAAAGATATTTGCAAATGACATATCAGACAAAGGGCCAGTATCCAAAATCTATAAAGAGCTCACCAAACTCCACATCTGAGAAAAAAATAATCCAGTGAAGAAATGGGCAGAAAACATGAATAGAAAACATGAATAGACACTTCTCTAAAGAAAACATCCAGATGGCCAACAGGCACATGAAAAGATGCTCAACGTCACTCCTCATCAGGGAAATACAAATCAAAACCACACTGAGATATCACCTCACTCCAGTCAGAGTGGCTAAAATGAACAACTCAGGAGACTATAGATGCTGGAGAGGATGTGGAGAAACGGCAACCCTCTTGCACTGTTGGTGGGAATGCAAACTGGTGCAGCCACTCTGGAAAACAGTGTCGAGGGTTCCTCAAAAAATTAAAAATAGACCTACCCTATGACCCAGCAATAGCACTGCTAGGAATTTACCCAAGGGATACAGGAGTACTGATGCATAGGGGCACTTGTGCCCCAATGTTTATAGCAGCACTCTCAACAATAGCCAAATTATGGAAAGAGCCTAAATGTCCATCAACTGATGAATGGATAAAGAAATTGTGGTTTATATACACAACAGAATACTACATGGCAATGAGAAAGAATGAAATATGGCCTTTTGTAGCAACATGGATGGAACTGGAGTATTATGCTAAGTGAAATAAGTCATACAGAGAAAGACAGATACCATATTTTTCACTCTTATGTGGATCCTGAGAAACTTAACAGAAGTCCATGGGGGAGGCGAAGAAAAAAAAAAAAAGGTTAGAGAGGGAGGGAGCCAAAGCATAAGAGACTCTTAAAAACTGAGAACAAACTGAGGGTTGATGGGGGGTGGGAGGGAGAGGGGGGTGGGTGATGGGTATTGAGGAGGGCACCTTTTGGGATGAGCACTGGGTGTTGTATGGAAACCAATTTGACAATAAATTTAATATTTAAAAAAAAAAAGAATTACCCTATGGTCCAGTAATCACATTACTTGGTATTTACAAAAAAAAAAAAAAAAAAAAAAAAAAAAAGCAAAAACACTAATGCAAAGGGATACATGCACCCTAATGTTTACTGCAGCATTATTTACAGTAACCAAATTATGGAAGCAGCCCAAGTGTGTGTGTGTGTACACACACACACACACACACACACACACACAAGAATATTAGCCACAAAAAAACATGAAATCTTGTCATATGTGACAACATGGATAGAACTATAGAGCGTAATGCTAAGGAAAATAAGTAAAAGACAAATACCATATAATCTCCGTTACATGTGTAATTTAAGAAACAAACCAACTGAGAAAAATTAAAAAGAGAGAGACAAATCAAGAAAAGACTCTTAACTATAGGGGACAAACTGATGGCTACCAGAGGTGAGATGGGTGGGAAGGGGATGGGAAAAAATTTTTCAAGTATACAATACAGATTATCTATAGTCCTAGGCTTCTGAATATTTTTGATAGTCATATATGTACTGATTATGATTTCAAGCTATTTGATTTTACATGTGCTCTCATAATTTTGTAAAAGGCATTTAATCCAATTACTCCTTCCCATACTCATCACATCAGTTGTTTTAAATTCTATTGTCTTCACATCCTATTTTCAATCCATCACTATCACCCAACAGACGATCTCTCTCTCACCTAAATATGTACAACACTATAATTCTTTCTGATTTTGCCTTGTTTTGTAGTCCTACCTTCTCTGTTTTGCTATATTATACATCTGTTTTGTATATGAAAATTGCTGTCTCCATTTTTGTGCTACTTCCTTACATACCTGGCCTATAGAATGATTTTTCATTTTTTAATAAAAGATTGAGTGAAGGAAACAGTCCCTAAGCCCCTGAGGTTTTATAGACGCTACTGAGAAGAGGCTGGGTGTTGATACAGAATCTAACTGTACCCATGTTGTATGTATGAAGGAGATCTCTAAATAGCAACTTTGCTTTCTATTAATGCAGCAGCAGTTTTCTGTATTCTCAAGTGGTATTATGTCCAGCTTGACATAATATGTTTTCTCTGCTCAATATTGCCTACTTTCAATCCTCATCCCCTTAGCATGTACACAGTAGCCAGTTTATACAGTAAAGGTGAGCTTGGCTAAATGTCTATAGAGACTTACCAATGCTACTGTTTAGAGTGTATAGTTGTGTTGTGAAAAATAACCTACTGAGACTTAATTGCCTTGGCTTTGCTGGGGAAATAAATGAAGGTATCAGAGAGATGATACCTGGTCATTTATTAGGAAACTTTACATGACAGATACAATTCACACATACTTAGGTAAGCACATGTTCCTCCTGTATTTTTTAATGTTTATTCATTTTTAAGAGGGAGGAAGGGGCAGGGAAAAGGGGCAGAGGATTCAAAGCAGGTTCTGCTCTGACAGCAGAGAGATCAATGTGAGGCTCAAACTTGCAAACCATGATACTGTGACATGAGCCAAATTCAGACACTTAATTGAGCACCCAGATGCCCCCACATGTTCCTCTTATTAACAGGAAGCAATAACTCTTCATAAACAAGAAAGCCCTTAATGTAAATCATCCAATGGTTATAATTGAAATTAGAAAATCAGTGTCAAATCAGCTAAGAGTTGTTTTTTATATGAGAACATATAAAAACATCCATATCTTAACTGGATTTAAATATTGTTATTTAGCTGTTACCCAGCATTATGTAGACATTTTCTATGGTCCTCAATCACTGTATCCTCAATATTCTTGCTTCCATTCTTTGCTATAAAGTGAATTTGGTTGCCAAACATTTCTGAAAATGAATCTTGCCTTTACTATAAACTATGTACATGGTTTAGTGTAATATATTTTACCCTTTCTGTAAAGGTAATGCCTGAAAAAGGTGGCATGCCTGAAAAAGGTGGCATGGATATTAACAAATTCCTTAATGTATCCTCAATGAAAAATAATACCAGAAAAACTGAAGACTTGGAAATTTCAATTGTATCATATGACATAACAAATCCCACTCTTAGGTCAATAGGAACTATATAGATGCAAGAAAGAAAATCTATTTCTGAGCCTTGGTCTAGAGTTTCAGATAAATTACAAATCTCCTCACACCCTTCCTAAAGGCTTAGCGCTTTCTTCGTTGCAATGTTTGACAAATTGGGATCAACAAGATGGACCTGCAGTTACTTTTCAGAGAGCTATTTACTCTGGGTTGTTAAATGTGACAAATGATGGAGGGTACTACAGAGGCTCAGCTGTTCTGTGAAGGAAAAAAAAAAAAAAAAAGAAAAAAGAAAAGAAAAGAAAAGAAAAGAAAAGAAAGAATTACCATTCCAAAGAAAGACTTGCTCTCACTACACATAAATATTAGTCTTGTATTTAAATTCATATAAAATATAGCCCTAATTGCAAATTTACCCTTTATTAGTATCTCATAAACATTAAGAGAATTGTAGATGATTTGTCCTTTGAGAAGCTTCCTTAAATACAGTACTTAACCAATTAAGCATTAAAAAAAAAGATTACCAAATCTCAAATTCAAATAAAATGTCATAGAAAAAGATTTTCTAAGAAACTAGCTACAGAGGTGATTTCAATTACAAATTTGAATTCTTATGGTAAAGAGAGACTAGATTGTATCTTTCCTTCTCTGTTCCTTTTACATCTCTTATTCACCCTAGTATAAATTTTAGATATTCTAAAACTGAAAATTATATATACAAAATTTAAGTTAAGCTGACCAAGTTTCAGCGATTTTCTGTCTACCGTACATGCCCCAGAGAGAGAGAATACAAAATGTTGGGAAGGAACCACGGAAAGCATGGATGCCCTGGAACCATGAGGCACCCAGATCTCTGTGCCAGGCCAGGCATCTATTTACCAGGAAGGTGTCTGCTGGGAAGAACCTGAACGGACCTGATGGGAAAGATGCTGTCCTCCCACCCCTTCCCTTATGTACTAAGACTCCACAACAGTATATACAGGATCAATGTGCAATCTTGGATCTTGGATCTTGGATCTTGGATCCAGGCAAACTAGTTAGGGGTTGGATGGGAAAGGTGATTTCTCATCTGGCATGGGAAAGAGATACTGATACAGTTTTTTAGTCCCAGGGAACTTCAGTCAATTTCCTAGCACAGAGGGTTTACTTAAACGAAGAGTTATATTCTGTGAGATAAGTGCTTTAATAATTGCAGAGTATCAGGAAACATATTTTTTTTAACTTAGAGTGAGTGTATACACATGAGTGGGAAAGGGGCAGAGAGAGAGGGAGAGAGAGAGAGAATCTGCAACAGGTTCTACACTGGTAGTGCAGAGCCTGTTATGGGGATGGAATTCATGAACCGTGAGATCATGACCTAGGCAGAAACCAAGAGTTGGTCACTTAACTGTATGAGCCACCGAGGTACCCTGAAACACATTTTCTTAAGATCTCAGGTCTTGGAGTTAGAAGTATCTCAGCTCAAATTACAACTCCTTTAGTAGTTGTATGAAACTGAACAATGAACTTAACCTCTCTAGCTGTGTTGAAAGAAATAACGAGTCCACGAACATGGAGGTGATGTGAGCTATAAATTGACAGTTATACAAAAAGCACTTAGAACTAGAAACGATATCTACAAATTAGATAGTAGTAGTAACTGAAGTAGTAGTAATAATTTACCAGTATAAGGGGAACTAGTTCTCCCCCCCAACTTTTTTTTTTTTTTTTTTTTTTTTTTGTTCTCATTTGTTCATTATTTATTCAGAGTAAACTGAGCTGGGAAGAGGAAGGCAAATTAAGATACCCTGTTATCTGTGACAGACAAATCATCCTATACTAGAGACCAATAAGTCACTGTCTAAGTATGCTGGAAGTGCTCAGGCTCTGAGAGAACAATGTGTGGAACAGAGCAGTCACTCTGTCTAGTGAGGGAGAGGGAATGAGGCAAGACTCAGTAAAGAAGGTGCACGGTGGAGCCGTGTCATGAAAAATGAAAAGGCATTTGCTCAATGAAAAAGATGGAGAAAATATTTCAGATGGAATTGGTAGGATCTCAGCGAATGGGCCAAGAGCATTTCTGGAAGCCTGGGAGACATTAAAAGGACAATGAAAGTGTCAGGAGAGGGACTCTGTGAACCAAAGAAGACAGACCCTGGAAGAAACATCACCATTTATGAGCCACTATAGTCATGTCTTAAGAATTTGGAATCTAATGTTCCTCCCAGTTTACTAGTATATTTCAAACTCCAATGAGCTGTGTGACATTAAAAAACATTTAATCACTATAAGCCTCTACTTCTCTGTCTATAAAATTAAGCTAAAATACCTTTCCCACAGAGTGATTGTGACAATTAATTAGGTGCTATATATAAAGGATTTAGCAAAAATAAGTGTTCAAAATGACAGCAAATATGCTGTTATAACCGGAATAACATGCTGTGATGCAAATGGCTGGCAGGCAAGAAGGCAGGAGTGCATCATGAATGTGCAGGGTGAGGTGGAAAGAGGAGTAGGACTGGCTAGGAGGGTTCTGAGAGTGGAGATGAGAAAGTGGATAAAGGGTACAGAACTGAAATCATAATGTTCAAAGCAGGTTTGGCTGTATAATTTGCAGGGCTCAAAGCAAAATGAAAATGTGGACCTCCTGTTGAAACAGCAGGAAAAAAAAGTGCCATTAAAGATACTCAAATAGAAAGCTTTTACCTTTAAAAATATCTTATTAATGTAATAGGGTAATGGCGATACATGAATAACAACATAAGCACAAAACCAGCAAAAAAATAATATTTTGCTACCATGGTTTTATATAGCACAATAAAAATACAACTTTTTAAATGTAGTATCTAAACTTATTGTGAGATTATTTACCTTACTTGTCTTGCCAATATTTTGTTAACCCAGCAAAATATATACTTTTAAAAATTTAATTTTCAAATGATCCAACTGAAAACTCTATCAGTGCTCTTGTCAAATGCAAGATCACACAATTTTTGATAATTTTTAATTTTGAGGTTAAATTTTTCCTGATGCATCTTATTTTATAGGTTGTGACAAGTTTTATAGGTTAGGATAAATTTCTAAGATATATTATTTTGAAGTACTACATTATAGTACTACATTTACATTTCACTACATCATAGAGCTAATGATTCTTTGGCAACAATATTTCTAAAGAGATTTAACTCTTCACACAAATCACTTTTGTGTAATCTGAATGTAATTTTAAATATAAATTTATACAATGGTGCCATAAAGTTTCCATTGACATTTCTTGTAACTTACTATACGAGAGATCAAAAGCAACTTCATGATTTGTACAGAATTCAAAACACCTGTTTATGCATTCTATTGTTATCTTCACTTATAAGGAAAATTTAATTATAAAATTATCTTCCATGTTAAAACTCGTTCACCCAAAGCTTCATATAACAAGAAAATACGTTTCTGTCAAATGCAACAATCACACTGAATTTCTAAGCCTGTAAATATTTGCTTTGCAATACTGTGTCTGTTTTCAAAGTTGGAGATTCTAAACTAAAACCTGTAATGACTCTCTGAGTTATTTACTTCCTGAGGAATTGACACACGTAATGTCCACGTACATGCTTTTATTTTGTAATAATTTACTGACAAAGTTTACTGCCTAAGCATCAGCAGCTGCCGTCACTGGGCAGTCTGGGGAGTTAATACTTGTGGAGCTGCTGCCTTGGGGCCAGGCTCCCCCACCAGCCTCCCTGCAGTCCCAGTGCTGTGCCCTTGCAGAGTCCCTCTTCTCAACCAGGACTGTGCTGCCTCTGCTGCTGCAGGCATTGTCGCTGCATAGGTCAGGGCTTCCCAGTTCTCCCAGACCGCCCCTAGGCACATGCATATGTGCTGGGTCAGTTGCAGGGTTCCTGGCCCCACCTGGGATGCCTCGGGGCCTGAGCCTGCACATGTCCTCAGTGCTGCCTGGTGCACCTCCCCTGCTCATGTCCATGTCTCACTGCCTCATCAGAGCTTGCTTACAAAAGCCGGGTTCAAAGGCAAAATTATCAAAAACTTTACGAGGCTGGCAGCAGAGCAGTAAAGCAAATGTGGGATGCTCCTGAGAGCAGGGCCCCATGCCACTGCACAAGCCACAGCCCATGAAGCTGAACAGGTCCAAAGGGAGGTAGGGAACCCTCCACGCATACAGAGGGACAGAAGTCTGTGAGAGAGACACACACTAGATACAGAATCCAAATTCTGATAATTGTGTGAAGGAGAGAAGAGGATGGTATGAGAGAAGATGAAGCCAGGGTTGCCATTCAGTTAGGTTTGGCCATAATCTCCTTGTTGTAAGGCAGGCTGTGGGCTAGGCTCCTGCAAGCTCATTGAACTGTAGCCCCTTCTGCCAAGCAGCACTGACGTTCATTTAGAACGAACACTCCCACTTCTCTGACTTAGGCAGTTGGCAGCATCAGCAAGGCTGCTAGGAAATCTGCCAGATTTTAAGCAGGATCTTAGCAAATGGATCCAGGCTTTGGAAAGAAAGCAGGAGGGCAAGCAGGGTTGTTAGAACCCTATCCAATTAGGTAAGCTTCGGGACAAGCTTTCAGCCGGAGAGACACCAACACAAATCTGGAATTTGGCCTAGACTTACAGACGTGAGGGCTGGGAACAGACCGGGGGTATCTTTACCTCTTTTGGAAACTTTTCTAACTCAAATGGTTTGAGGTCTTTGTCGCAGTGCCTCAAGGTACTCCTTGCAGACCTATTTTTTGTTTTTAATTGTTGTATAAGCCATTATTTTTTACAAATTCCCTGGTTAGTCTAAGGGGAGTTATTTTATATGAAAATGTACTTGTGAAGCTTGAAATTACATCTTTTCCAAAACACAGACATTTCTGTTTTAGTTCTGAGAGGGCCGTTTGGTTTCACAGAATTCCTTGACTTCTCTTTCCCTTTACATAACCCAAGGTTTGTTAATGATTTCTTTAATCATCTTCATAAATCCTCAAAACGTTTAAGTAGGCTCCCTAGGGTATGATATGAGAATGCAAATTACATACAAATGGTGATCCTATGAAACACAAATACCTCTTCTTTTTAGATTACTAACTAAAACTATTTTAGCATAGATAGAAAAATTTTAATATACTCTTGAATTATTAACTAATGTTCTACCAGCTCAGCACATTTTTATAAAAATGCTCTGAGATTTTATTAAACTTAAACCTTAATTTAAAATAGCAATTTCTGATAGGTCGGGGAAAACTGCTTTAAATGGAACAGTGCAAGTAATTTCATTGCTGTGTATGTAAATGATCCATTAATGTTTACTTGGAAAAAGTGTTCCCTTTGAAATGCCACATGCAAAAAGAATTGCTATAATGCTATCATTAGCATTTAAAATATACCAGTCTCCAAAAATTACATCTGAAAAAGGGTCTGAGTCAGGTTTTCTGTAGAAAGTATAACCAAATTATTCCATATTCAAATTGCTCTTTGAACCTAATAAAAAATGGATTTGCGCCCCGATGTCCGATATTGAGAGGCACTGCTCGCAATTCTTAACGGTTCAGGAGAGTAAGAGAACATGGTATCACAGACACTACTCACTGCCTACCCAGTATCTCTTCCCTTCTTCCTGTTTACCAAAAGAACCCTAGCTTTGTTGGCAGCAACACGGCCTAACAAAATAACACCTCCTGTCACTGTCTTTCATTTGAGGGCGAAGGCAGGAGACAGCAGAAGATGGTGAATTTCTGAGAAAACTTGTACTTGACTCATTCAGGTGTTCCCCCATCCCCCTTCATTCTCTTTTCTTTCTGCCTAGAACATGCGGATAAGACCAGACACTAAGGATTCGAGTCTAAGAACAAGAACATGCTAAGGATGGGAAAGTAGAAAGCTAGAAGAAAAACAGAACAGTGATAACTTCCAGTGAAGCTCCTGCAGCAGCCGTTGGCCGTCTCTGTCAGGACTTCTGGTTATATGAGAAAAGCAATGCCTGTTTATGTTAGTCAGTGTAGGCAGGCTGATTCAGAACTTATACACACTCAACTCATTCTTAACATACACGATGGGAAAACAAACTCTGTGAACACCTAATGCTCAGTAAATTTATTTACCAAGTCAGTGATGTCTTAAGACTGTATGTTTCAATATCTATTAACATAAATTTAAGTCTCAAGTTCTCAATTAGTCTGGCTCGTCTGCCCTACTTGGAAACAAATGGAAACTTTTACTGAGAAGAGTACGAACTTCAATTTTCAACTTTAAAAGAAACCAGAACTTTCAATATGTGTGTTGAAAGCTCCAATTCATAATGAACTAGTTCCATACATAAATAGGCAAACTGAATTGGGATCTATTTGAACACTGAAGTCACGTTGGAACATTCCCCTGATTCTTCCGCTTTTAATAAATGTTTTTATTAATGTATGATGTGTGTGTGCACAAACCACAAGAATATAGCTTAATGAATTTTTTCAAAGTAAACATGTCTGTATAGTGACTACCCCAACCTAGAGATATCAGATACCGTTCTAGCAATACCATAGAATCCCTCCAAGTCCTTCTCACTGACATGGGGTCACACTTCCTCCCGAAAGGTAACCATTATCCTCACTTCCAACAACATCAATTAGATTTATCTGTTTTTGAAACTTTTTATAAATATACCAGTGTATATCCTTTGTGTGTGGCTTTTGTTCAACACTGTTTGTGTGAAATTTATTCATGTAGTTGCATATAGCACATTTTATCTATTTTCATTTCTGTTCAGTATTCCATTGTTTGAATAGACCTTAATTTGTTTTTCCATTCTACTGTTGAATTACATTTGGATTGCTTCCTATTTGGGGCAGTTATGATTAGTGCTGCTATGAACATATTCATTCATGTGTTTTGTGTAGAAATGTACACATTTCTTTTGGGTATATATCCAGTAATGGAATTACAGAGTGATAAATTATGTATACGTTCAGCTTTAGTAGATATAGCCTAACAGTTTCCAAAGTACTTTTACCAATTTACAATCTCCACAGCACTGAATGAGAATTCCAGTGATGCCACATCCATCCTAACACCTTCTTTTTTTACTTTAAAACTAAAAAAAAAAAAAAAAAATTGCTTTGGCTGGGGGGTTTGGTTGGTATCTTCTTTAGCTTTAAATTGCATTCCCCTAATGATTAATGCTAGTGAGCATTTTTCATAGGCTTGCTGACCATTTGGATATCCTCATTCATAAAGTAAATGTCCAAGACTTTTCCCCATAATTCTATATGGCTGTCTTATGTACTTTTATGAATTTTTATGGATCTTCTATATTTTGAGTAGGAGTACTTTGTTATTTAAACACATTGCAAATATCTTCTACAACTCTGTGGCTTGCATATTTATTTTCTTCATTTTGACTTTTAATAAAAAGAAGATTTAAATTTTAATGAATTCCCACTTACAAAAATTTTATGATTACTGCTTTTATGCCCTCTTTAATAAATCTCTGTTTACTCCAGTGTCACTCTTCTATGCTATCCTTTTTCCATGCTATCAACTGCTTTATTTTTCAGCTTTAATATTTAGATAAACAATTCTTCCAATATTTATTTTTGTATTCAGTGTGAGCTACATATTTTTTTTTCGAGAGAGAGGGAGACAGACAGAGTGAGCAGAGGAGGGGAAGAGAGAGAGAGAGAGAGAGAGAGAAGATCCCAAGCAGGCTCTGAAGTCAGCAGAGAGCTAGACATGGGGCTCAAACTCACAAACCATGAGATCATGACCTGAGCTGAAATCAAGTCTGACACTTCACTGACTGAGCCACCTAGGCTCCCCTACAAATCATTTTTATATGGATGTTCAATTGACCCAATGTTCTTTACTGATAATAACACAATTGTTTAGCACTGTTTAGCAGAGTCACCTTTGTCATAAGTATTGACATATGTATGGACCTTCTTTCTGTGCTCTGTTCTTTTTTATTGGTTACCATGTGCTAATGCCAGATTATTCTTAATTACTGTGACTCTGTATGTCTTGATATCTGGCTTTACAAATCTTGTAAATTCTACAATATTGTTCTTTCAGATTGTCTTGACTATTCTAAGTCCTTTGCAATCTCATATAAATTTTAAAATAAGCATATTAATTTCCATCAAAAATTTTGTATAAATTTTTATTGACATTGCCCTGATCATTTGAGTTTAATTTACTTTTTTATTTGTTTCTTGAGAACATGGAATTGTTACCAAAACTAACCCTAGGTGAAGAATGTCTCAACAAATTCCAAGGCTGAAAGTCAGTGATCTAAGTGTCCATTCCAAGAAGAAAAAAGAGTAAATTTTAATTATGTCTAACTTTTATTTTCATTCAATTAAAAGTATTTTGAATTTCAATGTGGTTTTTTTTTTCCTTTGACTTGGAATTTTTTGGAAGTAAATAACCTAAACTCCAAATATTTAGTGATTTTTTTTCATGTGTAGATTATAGATTTGTTTCTTCAAACTTTTATTTCTATCAATTATTTTGTTTCTTAAACTTTGAGCCAATGCCTTATTAGGTGAACACAAATTTAGAATGCTGACATCTTCCTCAATGACTTTTTAGAATTATAAATGTCCCTCTTTCCTTCTAGTAATATTTTTTTTTGTTTAAAGTGTGCTTTATATATATAAACACAAACTTTCCTTTGATTAGTGTTTGCAACGTATAGTTTTTTCCAACGTATATTCTTTTCCTTTCAGACTTTTAAAATCCTTATGTTGTTTCTCTAATATGCAGAATACAGATTTTTAAAATATTTTATTTACTTTGACAAATAAAAATTGTATACACTTAAGATATACAACATGATCTCTTGCTATACGGAATATAAATATTTTAAAATCCAATCTGATAATTTGAATTATTAATTGAAATAGTAATTCAACCATATTTAATATCTATCTCTTTAATCACTCTTCTCATTACAAAGACACAGAATTCACAGGCAAACAATTAATGTCCACTGAATCTGGGGCCTTCCTCTTAAAGATAGAGAAACATAAGGAGAAACTACCTGGTAAATAGTTAATGAGACTAACTATTGAGCTTGAGATCAGGTAAGGCTGCTTCTCATCCTGGGAAAAAGTCTGGACTTTAAATTCAGACTTGCGTTCACACCTTGCCTCAAACACTTTCTAGCCATTTTACAGTAGGCAAGTTTCTAATCTATCAGATACTCAATTTCCTTATACATCAGTGAGGAAAAAAAATAAATAATAGCTAAACCACAAGGATGATGTGAGAGTCTGATACAATTTATGAGAACAACTAACATAGGAACTGCCACATAGAAGAGGCTGAAGAGCAGGAGCCCTCTTTACAGTTTTAAGTAAACTCCTCTTGGACTTCTTTCTCAGGCTGCCAAGTAGCATCATTTGTGATGAGACATGAATTCAATAAGTGATTTTCTTTATATTCCAGGAAAGTTATTTTATGTTGTCCTCACAGAAGTCTGATTAATAAAGTGGAGTGTTTTATTATTTTATAGAAGAAACTTTGATCCAGAGACAATTGAATAAAGTTTAGGCATTGCCTTTTTACCAAAGGACAGGAGGAGTTAAGGTAGTTAATCAGAATACACGTTCTCTGATGTTATACTACTCAGAAAATTACCTATTGTTCAAACTTTATTTTGGCTTTTCAATCCTTTGCATAAGCTGAAATATCCAAGAATTCATTTTGTTTGTTTTTATTATTTTCCATCACTACCTACCTACCATAGCTTTTTCCAACAGCACACTAAATATAAACATATAAGCCCGTGGTGGGTGTTAAGAGGTCTGGTGTCTAAGCTTGACTATGCCAATCATTAAAAGTCACAGAAACTGACCTGTTTTTTGTCTGGGTTTATATTCTCTTGTGGATAAAATGATGGGGCTTAAATATATTTTTAAGGTCTTTTTCAGAATTACAATTTTATGATTATATGCACCTAATGATTATAATGCTAACAATAAATTAATAAGAGAGTTCTGTCATAAAATCCTTGTTGGTACTATTGGA
This sequence comes from Panthera pardus, assembly GCF_024362965.1. Taxonomy (NCBI): domain Eukaryota; kingdom Metazoa; phylum Chordata; class Mammalia; order Carnivora; family Felidae; genus Panthera; species Panthera pardus. The sequence continues at coordinate 87,731,686 of NW_026526721.1, forward strand.
TTTATTGTTGTAACTCATATTCAGCATGAATAACAATACCTTGCCTTGAGAACTCTGTAAATAACTCATCGAACCACTGCAGAGTTCTCCACAGTCTACATAATGTTTTCTGCTGGAATGTTCAATAAATAGTTACTGATATATCCTTGAGTACAGGAATGTTTTTGAAACCCCAATGCTTCTTTCTATTTCACAGTGGGAACAATCAGGATGGACTCTTAAAATTGCTTTTACAGTTTTATGACTTGTTTAGAACTCTTCATTCCATTCTCAAAGAAAAATGGGCATATTCAAGTTCACCTAAGATGAACTCCTGGAAAGCTATCCGCTCAAAGATTGAATGATGTACAGAAGTAACATGCACAGGAAATGAACTCCGGCAAGATATTTGCATTGATCACCCTTGGAATGTAAAAAAAAAAAAAAAAAAAGAAAGTTAAGACAATGAAAGAATAGAAAGAACTGCATTACTTGGCAACTGATAATTCCCACAGCAGACAGAACAAGGCTGATGTAGCAAAATACAGTAGACAGTATTAGGTACATGTGAAACCAGGATAGGAATAGTTTTCTATTTAAAATTTATTAGGTTGTTTTGCACAGGACAGTACAAAACTGATTTGTGGTAAAGCCAATCTGAATAAAAGATGTTTTCAAAGGTGTAATCTTATTTCTTCAGGCTTTTACATTACCTATAATAACAAGAAAACATAATAACTCATAATCAGACAAATGTAGAATGTCTAAAAACTATAAACTCACACAATATGAGAGGATTTTGAAGATTTAACCTTCGATAGGAACTAAAGTCAGAGTACACTTCTGATAGAAAGACATAAAGAACCAAAGATTCAAAAAGTAGTTAAAGATGAACTAAGACTAGTATAAAGGCATTGAATTGGAAATCACTAGCAAGGGGTTATAGTTCTGACCAGGTCGCTCTGTAAACTTAGATATAACTTCTCTATTCCCCACCATGTGCTCTTCTAAAAGAAGTCAAGGGAGTTTGTCAAGATCAATGGTTTCAAACAGTGGTCCATGAATTCCTTGGAGACCCTGGAGCCATAAAGTGAGTGTAAATTTATTAATGTACTGAGCATTGTAAATAAATAGTATGTTTGGTATGCCTTATGAACTACAATGTATCAAGCACATTTACTATTTCAATGAAGGGAAATATGTAATAATTCCTTACTAGCTAGGTGACAGAGGGAAAAGTTATTTAATCTGCAACTTAGTTTCCTCATCTATAAATTGAGGATGCTAATAGAAATACCTTCTTCATAGGTGTGCTAGGACTATTAAATAGCATAATTAGAAATGCTCTTGGAAGAGCACTGAGCAAAAAAAATTAAAGTTAGCCATTATAATTGTCATGATTATTACCATAATTTTTAAAAAGCATTGTTGATTTAACAGTAGCTTATCATTATGTATTTTTTCAGTGAATGAATATTAAAAATACAATGATGGACATAAAATTAATATACTGAAATCTGTTGCATTTTTTTACACTGATAATGAAGAAGAGAAATTAAGAAAGTAATTCCATTTACAACTGCACCAAAAATAATAAAACACCTAGGAATAAACCTAACCAAATTGGTGAAAGACCCACATTTTGAAAATCATAAAACATTGGTGAAAGAAACTGAAAATGACACAAATGGAAAGATATTTCATGCCCATGGAATGGAAGAACCAATATTGTTAAAATGTCTACACTACCCAAAGAATCTGCAGATTTATGCAATCCCTATCAAAATGATGACATTTTTCAGAGCTAAAACAAATAATAATAAAATTCAACCAACCAGAAAGGACCTTGAATAGGCAAAGCAATCTTTTTTTTTTTTTTAATTTTTTTTAACATTTATTTATTTTTGAGACAGAGAGAGACAGAGCATGAACGGGGGGAGGGGCAGAGAGAGAGGGAAACACAGAATCGGAAGCAGGCTCCAGGCTCTGAGCCATTGGCCCGACGTGGGGCTCGAACTCACGGACCGTGAGATCGTGACCTGGGCTGAAGTCAGACGCTTAACCAACTGAGCCACCCAGGCGCCCCAGGCAAAGCAATCTTTAGCAAGAACAAAGCTGTAGGTATCACAATCCGAGATTTCAAGCTATATTACAAAGCTGTGATAATCAAAACAGCATAATACTGACACAAAAATAAACACATAGATCAGTGGAAGAGAATAGACAGCCCGGAAATAAACTGTTACACGTTCAATTATTCTATGACAAAAGACGCAGGAATATACAATGGGAAAAGACAGCTTCTTCAACAAATCGTGCTGTGCAAACTATACAGCTACATGCAAAAGAATGAAATTGGACCACTTTCTTACATCATACACAAAAATATACTCAAAATGGATTAACAACCTGAGTATGAAAACAGAACCCATAAAACTCCTAGAAGAAAACACCGACCGTAAATTCTTTGACATTGGTAATGGAAACATTTTCCTAGATAGGTCTCCTCGGGCAAGGGAAATAAAAGCAAAATTAAACTATTGGAACTGCACCGAAATAAAAAGCTTTTGCCCAGTGAAGAAAACTATCAACAAAACAAAGGCAACATACTGAATGGGAAAAGATATTTACAAATGATATATCCAATTAGGAGTTAATATCCAAAATATATAAAGAACCTACACAAATCAATACCCCCAAACAAAAACAAAACAATCTGATTTAAAAATGGGCAGATGACCTGAATAGACATTTTTCTAAAGATATACAGATGGCCAACAGATACATGAGAAAAGATGCTCAACATCACTAATCATCAGGGAAATGCAAATAAAACCCACAATGAGATACTACCCTCATACCTGTCAAAATGGCTAAAATCAAAAAGACAAGAAATAACAAATGTTGGCAAGGATGTGGAGAAAGAAAAACCTTCGTGCACTGCTGGTGGGAATGCAAACTGGTTCTGGCACTGTGAAAAACAGTATGGAGGGTCCTCAAAAAATTAAAATAGAATTTCCCTATGGTACACTATTAATTCTACTACTAGGTATTTATGCAAAGAAAATAAAAGCACAAAACTAAAAAGGTACACTCACTCATAGGTTTATTGCAGTGTTCTTTACATAGCCATGATATGGAAGCAACTCCAATGTTCAGCCATAGATGAATAGAAAGAAGATTAATGGGTTATTACTCAGACATAAAAAAATATTTGAGACCTTGCCATTTGTAACATGAATGGACCCAGAGGGCACAATGCTAAGTCAAATAAGTCAGCCAGAGAAAGACAAATACCATATGATTTCACTCATCTGTGGAATTTAAAAAAATGAAGAAAAAAAGTAGACAAAACATTCTTTTTTTTAAACTTTTTTTTAACATTTATTTATTTTTGAGAGACAGAGAGAGAGAGACAGAGCATGAGCAGGGGAGGGGCAGAGTGGGAGACACAGAATCTGAAGCAGGCTCCAGGCTCTGAGCTGTCAGCACAGAGCCTGACGTGGGGCTCGAACCCACAAACTATGATATCATGACCTGAGCTGAAGTTGGATGCTTAACTGACTGAGCCACCCAGGTGTCCCAAAAACATTCTTAAATACAGAGAACAAACTGCTAGTTGTCAGAGGGGAGGGGGTTGGGGGGATGGGTGAAATAGATAAAGGAGACTGAGTATACTTATAGTGATAAGCACTGAGTACTGTATAGAATTGTTGAATCCTTATATTTTACACCTAAGACTAATATAACAGTGTAATTATACTTCAGTAATTAATTCATTAATTATACTTCTAGATGGACACATGGAAAAAAATACAATGATCAGGTAGGCCTGCAAGGTCTATTCTGAACTTAGAAAAGTTATGTTCTGGTTATTTATTGCTACAAAACAAACCTGCCCCAAACCTACTAGCTTAAAACAACCACCTTATTTTGCTCATGATGTTGTGCATCAGGGTTCAAGACTCAATTGGGTGGTACACCTGATCCATGTGGATCAGCAGAAGCACCTGGGGCTGGAGACTCCATACCCAGTTTGTGGGAGGACACTGCACAAGGCTTGAATTGCAGGAGGAATGGATTGTTGAGCTCATTTTTGGAATGGTTGAGGTTGAGAATGCCAGGTGAGATAGCCTTCATACCCCCTTTCAGCTCTTAGATTCCATGAACCTAATTGGTACTGGCTTAATAGGCAGCAGAATGTTTTTACTGATAGAGTGCTTCCACGCTTCAGGCATTCTCAGTGCTATTTTTGGTGGCACATTTTTCTTTCTTTCCCAGGACAGGAAAGCAGCATGTTCTACCCACTTCAGACACATTTGCCATTTATAAGACTATAAGTGTTATTTCACCACTTATTTCCCTCTGCGTATTAGAGTGTGAGCTCTCTTCCTATTGAATATTTAAATATTGTCCTGGATTGCTCTTCCAAAATGTCAAATTTTGAAGATGAAAGTCAAAGAAGATTTCTGTTTTGGGGGTTTGTGGACCAGACCTCAGAAAGAGACAATGTAAATAGATGATTTTTTTTTTTAAAGAGAGAGCTTGTAGGGCTATGCTAAATTGCCCAGCGTCCTATTCTTTTTTTCATCTAAAAGTATTTTTAAGGATCAAGTGGTTTCTGTTAAAGAGGCTTAAACATCTTCAAAGTGCAACTTAATTTGCATAGACAGAGAAGGTGCCTTTTAGCATGACACAGAACTTCAGACTTTGTTCTCTCAGCTCAAATCTATACACGGTTTAGATTTTTTTTTTCATTCATAGCTCTTCAAATGAAGAACTCAACTCCCAATTATCAGACTAGGAGTTTTCAAATTTTGCTCCAAGGTTGATTAAAGTCTTCTAGGATCTTCCAGGTTCGCAAATGGCTGTTTTAAGTTCTTGGTCATAGAATTCTTCTCTTGTTTCTGTTGTTATTTAATCTTTATTTTTGAGAGAGAGACAGAGTGAGAGAGAGAGGGAGACCCAGAATCTGAAGCAGGCTTCAGGCTCTGAGCTGTCAGCACAGAACCTGATGTGGGGCTTGAACTCACAGAATGTGAGATCATGACCAGGGCCAAAGTCAGATGCTTAACCGACTGAGCCACCCAGGCGCCCCTTGCTTCTCCTTTTGTTTAAGGGCTGAGTTGTATGCTTCTGCTATTTTATATATACCATTCATCACTTCTTTTGTTTTATTTTATCTAGTGATAAATATCAGTTTAGATGTCTTTTATCTTGGTTGGAGCTGGTAGACTGCAGATCATATTACCTCACTGAGTATGTCTATCATTACTTTGTCCTATAACTTTGGATGTTCATCACAGCACACAAATTTGTGAAAAAGTGAAACTTACAGGTAAGACACAGATGGTTGAACAGATTTCCTGATTTGTTGTTGGCGCATGATTACAGGGTTCAGACGAAATAAATGATTAAGCTCTTATATAGTTGTTGTTTTCCTAGAAATTCTGAATAATTGTAGCCAATGCATTTTTCTGAAATCTAATTTCCATTTTAAGTTTTAGTATCTTGTCTCTACTGCCATTGAAGATAAAAACTCTTGTCAGAAACGTGCATTAAATAAACTCTTTTTGGGCTTATTTGCACTATTTTAGACTTAATTTTTGACTGCCTTACTATGATTATGATTACAAAATGTACCCTCTGTTGGCCCAATTACTTGGCAAAATGAAATGAGTATTATTTCCCTCTAACCTTTTAAGAATAGACAGTGATAGTATATGGATCTATTTTAAAAACCATTAAAAGTCTTGCTAGTTAGCTTTCTTTTCATGTAATAGAAAGAGGGGTTGAATGAGTCATGTCAAGTGATCCATGAGATTAATATAGACAAAAATGTCATAGCCTCATGCATGCAGCTGTGAATGGCATATCTACTTTGCCATCTGTATACTTAATGGACAAAATGTCCCAGTGACTGCTTCAGGGTTTAAAGTAACTCAGTTATCAGCAGCCACATTTCCTGTTGTCTAATACTCAAATTCAATTCTATTGGGAACTTTAGTCTGGCTTTTGGAGTAGGTAGAAAAATCTGCTAACCATATTACACTCCTTCATAAACCATATTGAATTAGACTATTAGCTAATACTGAGTAAAAGCAAATACCATTTGCTTTGAGCAAGTACTGTGTTTTATATGGAGGGATGTTCATTCTCAGTGCATTTATATTTTAGCTCAGTAGTGGAAATGAACAATGCATGATAACATAGCAGCTATTATTTCTGTGATAAATGAGATCCAAAAATAAACCATCCTAAAACGTAAATATATAGCATGTTTAATTTAAATTTTATTTGGATAAATTTTTGTAGTGATGGTTATATTATTCTTTCTACACTGAAAAAAATATATAGCATTTTTTCCAGGGATAAATTTCCCCTTTCATATTATCTGCCAAATCAAAATTTTAATGTCTATGTTGCTTCTGGTATAATTCTCTCCATTTATAGAATGATGTTTTCTTACTAATTTTTTAGTACACTTTATTGAAGAGGTATAGATTTACAGAAAAATTTTACCCACCATTACAATTATACAGAATAGTTTTACCACAACTACCTTAAAAATCCCTTATACTTCCCCTATTTATTTCCTTCCCCTTTTGCCTCCTCCATGGACTCTTAGAAACTACTGATCTTTTGATACCATATGTTTTCACTCTCATGTGGATCCTGAGAAACTTAACAGAAACCCATGGGGGAGGGGAAGGAAAAAAAAAAAAAAAAAAGGAGGTTAGAGTGGGAGCGAGCCAAAGCATAAGAGACTCTTAAAAACTGAGACCAAACTGAGGGTTGATGGGGGGGTGGGAGGGAGGGGAGGGTGGGTAATGGGTATTGAGGAGGGCAGGCACCTTTTGGGATGAGCACTGGGTGTTGTATGGAAACCAATTTGACAATAAACTTCATATATTGAAAAAAAAAAAAAAAAAGAAACTACTGATCTTTCTATTATCACTTAGTTTTGCCCTTTCCATGATGTTGTCTAGTTGAGATCATACAGTATGTAACCTTTTCACACTGCCTTCTTACATTTAGCAAAAAGTATTTAAGATTTCTCTGTTATCTTTTTGTTGCTTCATAGCTCATACCTTTTTATCTCTGAATAATATTAAATTGTATGATGTATCATAGTTTGTTTATTCATTCACCTATTGAAGGACATCTTGATTGTTTCAAAGTTTTGATAATTATGAATAAAGCTGCTGTAAACATTCACGTGCAGGTTTTTGTGTATAGTTTTCAACTCATCTGGGTAAATACTAAGTGTGATTCCTAGTCATACTATGAGCCTATGTTTAGCTTTGTGAGAAACTGCCAAACTATCTTTGAAAGTGGTTATACCATTTTGCATTCCCACCAGTAATAAATGAGAGAGCCTATAGCTCCACATCACCACCATTTGGTGCTGTCAGTGTTCTAGATTTTGGCTGCACTAATAGTTGTGTAGTGGTATCTCTTTGTTGTTCTAATTTTTTTTTAATGTTTATTCATTTTTGAGACAGAGAGAGAGAGAGAGAGAGAGAGACAGAACATGAGTGGGGGAGGGGCAGAGAGAGAAGGAGACACAGAATCTGAAGCAGGCTCCAGGCTCTGAGCTGTCAGCACAGAGCTCCATGCAGGGCTTGAACTCAGGAACTGTGAACTCATGACCTGAGCCAAACTCAGACACTTAACCAACTGAGCCACCCAGGCACCCCTCTCTTTGTTGTTTTGCTCATTTTTTAACTGGGTTGTTCCTTGCCTTGTTGTTGAGTTTAAAGAGTTCTTTGTATATTTTGCATAACAGCCTTTATCAGATATGTGTTTTGCAAATATTTTCCCTCAATCTGTGGTTTGTCTTTTTATTCTTGTAGTTCTCTGAGAAGTTTTTTCATTTTAGTAAAGTCCAAATTATTGTAATTTTCTTTCATGGATCATGCTTTTGATGTTCTATCTAAAACTTATCACCAAATCCACTGTCCCTATCATTTGTCTAATGTTATCGTCTAGGCATTTTATGGTTTTTCAATTTACCTTTAGGTCTATGATACACTTTGAGTTAATTTTTGTGAAAAGTGTAGGTTTTCTGGTGAGATTTTGTTGTTGTTGTTGTTGGCAAATGGATGTCCAGTTATTCTAGCACCATTTTTTCAAAAGATCATCCTTTTCCATTGAATTGCCTCTACTCTTTTGTCAAAGATCACTTGATTATATTTGTGTGGGTCTATTCTGAGCTCTCTATTTTGTTCCTATGACCTATTTGACTTTTGTATGTCAGTATCATGCTGTCTTGATTACTGTAGCGTGGCAGAAAGTCTAGAAGTCAGGTAATGTCAGTCTTGCTATTCTATTCTTCTTCAGTATCATGCTACATATTCTGGGTCTTTGGTCTTTCCACATAAACTTCAGAATCATTTTTTCCATCTACAAAATAACTTGCTGAGATTATTACTGAGTTTGTACTGAATCTATAAAGTCAGGAAGAATTGACATCTTTATAACGTATAATATGGACACAATGGAGAATTCATATTCGATCCATAATCATGGAATATATCCCTATTTAGATCTTCTTTGATTCATTTTATTAGAGTTTTATAATTTCCTCATAGAAATTCTGTACATGTTTTGTTAGACTCATACCTAGGTATTCTTTTCTTTCTCCTTCTTTGGTGTGAACTTAAATGGTATTGTGTTTTTACTTTCCCAATTGTTCATTGCTGATATATAGGAAAGTAATTGATTTTTTTTTTTTTTTTGTATTTTGATCATGTATTCTGCAGCCTTGCTATAATCACTTATTAGCTGCAGGAGTTTTGTTGTTGTTGTTGATTGTTATTTTCTATAATCATATCATCTGCAAAGACATACAGTGTCATTTCTTCTTTCCTTACTCTGTATAGTTTTTATTTATTTTTCTTGTCTTACTAAATTTACTAGACTGCTATTTCAATGTTAAATGAAAGTTGTGAGAAGGGATATTCTTTCCTTGTCCCCAATCATAGAGGGAAAGCATCTATTTTCCCATCACTAATATGATGTAGTTATAGGCTTTTTAAAGATGCTCTTTATCAGGTTGAGGAGTTCTTCTCTATTCCTAATTTGCTGAGACTTTTTATCATGGATTTGCCAATGCTTTTTCTAACTCTAATGATATCTATTTACTATTTAAATATTGTTTATATTTTTTCTTCTTAATCAGATGATCATATGATTTTTTTCTTATTTAACCTGTCAAAGAGATAAACTGCATTAATTGATTTTTGAAAGTTGAACCAGCCTTTCATAACTAGAATAAATCTCACTTGGTAATGGTATATAATTCTTTTATTATATCTATATTTTGAAGAGTACTACCTCTATGTTCATGAGAGATACTGGTCTGTAGTTTTCCTTTCTTGTAAATCTTTATCTGGTTTTGGTATTATGCTGGCCTCATAGAATGTTAAAAAATGTTTCCCTTGCTTCTATTTTCTGGAAGAGATTGTAGAGAATTGCTATCAATTCTTTAAATGCTTGGTAGAATTCATCCATAAAAACATCTTGGGGCATCTGGGTGGCTCAGTAGGTTAAGTGTCCGACTTTTGATATAGGCTCAGGTTGTGATCTTGTGGTTGTGGGATGGAGCTCTGTACAGGGCTTTGTGTTGAGCCTGGAACCTGTTTGGAATTATCTCTCTTCCTGTCTCTCTGCCCCTCCCCCTCTATCTCATGCACCCACATGCTCTCTCAAAATAAAAAAAACATTTAAAAAAAAGGTACAGTTAAAAAATCATCTTAGCCTTGTGCACTCTTCTTCCAAAAGTTATCATTCATTCAATTTCACTAGTATACATATGCTTATTCTGATTCTCTATTTCTTCTTATCTAAGTTTTGATAGTGTGTTTTTTTCAAGGAATTGGTACACTTCACCTATATTATCAAATCTCTGGGCATAGAGTTGCTCATAAAATTCTTTTATTATCCTTTTAATATCTAGGGAATAAGTATTAATGCTCCTTTTTAATTTCTTTTTTTTTAATGTATATTTTTGAGAGAGGGCAAGAAACACAACCCAAGAGGGAGAGGGCAGAGAGAGGGGGAGACACAGAATCCAAAGTAGGCTCCAGGCTCTGAGCTGTCAGCACAGAGCCCAAATGTGGGGCTCAAACTCAGGAACTGCGAGATCATGACTTAAGCCAAAGTTGGTCACTTAACTGACTGAGCTAACCAGGCACCCCTTAATTTCTGATATTAGTAATTTATGTCTTTTTTGTTTTCTTAATTAGCCTGTCTGGAGATTTATCAATTTTAAAAAAGTCTTTTCAAAGAACCAGCTTTTGATTTCATTGATTTTTCTATTGATTTCTTGTTAAAATTTCATTAGTTTCTACTCTATTTTTATTTTTGGATTTTCCAGCTATTTTTCCATATTAGTTTCTACTTTTATTATGATCTGAAAGCATACTCTGTATGATTTCTGTTCTTATAAATTTGTTGAAGTGTGTTTTATGGCCCTATATGTGGCCTATCATGGGGAATACTCCCTGTGAGTTTGATATGAACATGTATTTTGCTGTAGTTAAATGTAGTATTCTATAAATGTCAATTATATCCAATTGATTAATGATGCTATTCAGTTCAGCAATATTATTACTGATTTTCTGCTTCATGAATGAGTCAATTACTAATAAATGGGTATTCAGGTCTCCAGCTATGAATGGATCTGTCTTTCTCTTTGCAGTTGTTAGTTTTTGCCATACTTATTTTGATGGTCTGTTGTTAGGCACATATGCATTAAAATTATTATCCCTTCTTGGAGAATTGATCCCTCTATTGTTTATGCAATGCCCCTATTTATCCCTGATAATTTTCTACATTCTGAATTCTGCCATATCCTAGATTAACAGAGCTACTCCAGCATTCTTTTGATTAGTGCTACCATGGTATGTCTTTCTTCATTCATTCATTCATTTATTGTGAGACAGAAGAGATGAAGAGATGGACAGAGAGAGAGAGAGAGAGAATCCTTTTTTTTTTAAATTTTTTTTAATGTTTATTTATTTTTGACAGAGAGAGAGAGACAGAGCATGAGCAGGGGAGGGGCAGAGAGAGAGGGAGACACAGAATCAAAAGCAGGCTCCAGGCTCTGAGCTGCCAGCACAGAGCCCGATGCGGGGCTTGAACTCACAGACCACGAGATCATGACCTGAGCCGAAGTCGGACGCTCAACCGACTGAGCCACCCAGGTGCCCGGAAAGAGAGAATCCTAAGCGGGTTCTGTACTATCAACATGGGAGCCTGACATGGGGCTCAAACTGACAAACTGAAATCATGACCTAAACTGAAATCAAGAGTCCGATGCTTAACCAACTGAGACATCAAGGTGTCTCTTCCCTTTATTTTTAAAGCATTTTTATCTTTCTATTTAAAGCGAGTTTCTTTGCAGACAATCTATAGTTGGGTCTTGGTTTCTGATCCACTCTGGCAATCTCTGTCTTTAAACTGGTATATTTAGACCATTCACATTTAAAGTGATTGTTGATGCAGTTGGATTAATATCTACCATGTTTTAACTGTGTTCTATTCATTACACTTGGTATTTCTTTTAAAAATCTACTCTAATTCTGATTTTTAATTGATTGCTTTATATGATCCCATTTTCTCTCTAGAAGAGAAGCATATGAATTATACTTCATTTTTAAAATTTTAATGGTTTGTCTTAGAGTTTGCAATATACATTTACAACTAATCTGTGTTAACTTTCATATAACAGTATGCTGCTTGATGGACAGTACAGGTACCTTATAACAGAGTATTCCCAATTCTTTTCTTCCATCTCTTATAGGACTGTCATTCCTGTCACTTTTCCATATACTGGAACCAATCAATATATTATTGCTGCTATTACTATGAACACAGAGTTATCTCTCAGTTTAAGAATAAAGTAAAATATTGTATTTACCTTCATTTATTCCTTCTCTAATACTTCTCCTTTCTTTACCCCAAGTTTCTGACATATCATTTTCCTTCTCTCCGAAGAACTTTTAATATTTGTTGTAAATGTTTACTGGCAAAAATGCTTTTTGTTTGTTTGATAAAGTATTTCTTCCTCCTTCACTTTTGAATTGTAACTCTGCTACACAGAGTTCTAGATTAGTGGGGTGTTTTTTCCTTCAACTCTTTAAATATTTCACTCTACTCTCTTCTTGTGTGCATGATTTCTGACTAGAAGTCCAACATAATTCTATCCTTGTTCTTCTATAGATAAGGGAGATCCCCCACCTGCCTTTTTCAAGGTGTTCTCTTTTTATTTACTTTAAAATTTTTAATGCTTTTATTTATTTTTATTTTTTTACATTTATTTATTTGCTGAGAGACAGAGCATGAGCGGGGAGGGGCAGACAGGGAGGGAGACACAGAATCTGAAGCAGGCTCCAGGCTCTGAGCTGTCTGCACAGAGCCTGACATGAGGCTCAAACTCATGAATCATGAGATCATGACCTGGGCCAAAGTCAGACACTCAACTGACTGAGCCACCCAGGCACCCCTCAAGGTTTTCTTTTAGTCTTTGGTTTTCTACAGCTTAAATATGATACACCTGGGTGTAGATTTTTTTGTTTTTGTTTACTTATTGTTTTTGGTTATTTATCCTGCTTAGTGTTCTCTGAGCTTCCTGGGTCTGTGGTTTGGTGTCTATCATTAAAGACTTTAGAAAATTCCCCATCATTATTAATTCAAATAACTCTTCTGCTCTTTACTCTCTTTCTTCTACTTCCAATATTCCCATTATGCATATTTTATATCTTTTGTAATTGTCCCACAATTCTTGGATATATTCGTTATTCTTTTGTGTTCATATATTCTGTATTTTTCTGATTATTTTTTTGCCCACCTATTTTATTAGTTATAGGGAAGAGTGTGTTAAGATCTCCCATATGATTGTGGAAGTGTGTGTTGCTCCTTTTGGTTCTGTCACTTATTGTTATATGTCTTTTGAAACTATTAGTGTATATACATACAGGAATGTTACATCTTTCTTTTATTCTCCAACAGAAATCCTAATTTTTAATTGTACTTTGATTCAATCTCAGAATCAGACTGTTTAATTATGTAGTAGTATATACATCACATATTACTGGAACATATGGATGAAACTTTTTAGGATAACAAGATTTAATTCTTATTCCTTTTTGTCTTTCTGTAGTATATTTCTGGTTTTCATACTTAATTGTGAAGTGAGATTTCTGTCTGGTTTGATTTTTTTTTATTTTTATTTTTTTATTTTTTAAAATTTACATCCAAATTAGTTAGCATATAGTGCAACAATGATTTCAGGAGTAGATTCCTTAATGTCCCTTACCCATTTAGCCCATCCCCCTTCTACAGCCCATCCAGTAACCCTCAGTTTGTTCTCCATATTTATGAGTCTCTTCTGTTTTGTCCTCCTCCCTGTTTTTGTATTAATTATGCTTCCCTTCCCTTATGTTCACCTGTTTTGTCTCTTAAAGTCCTCATATGAGTGAAGTCATATGATTTTTGTCTTTCTCTGACTAATTTCACTTAGCATAATACCCTCCAGTTCCATCTACGTAGTTGCAAATGGCAAGATTTCATTCTTTTTGACTGCCAAGTAATACTCCATTGTGTGTGTGTGTGTGTGTGTGTATACATATATATATATGTATATATATATGTATACACTGTGTGTGTATATATATATATATATATATATATATATATATATACACACACACCACATCTTATTTATCCATTCATCCATCAATGGACATTTGGGCTCTTTCCATACTTTGGCTATTGTTGATAGTGCTACTATAAACTGGGGGTGTATGTGTCCCTTTGAAACAGCACACCTATATCCTGTGGATAAATGCCTAGTAGTGCAATTTCCAGGTCGTAGGGTAGTTCTATTTTTAGTTTTTTGAGGCACCTCCATACTATTTTCCAGAGTGGCTACACCAGCTTGCATTCCCAAGGAATGTTACATCTTTCTATTGAATTTACTTTATATTTGTTATTAAACATGCCTCTTTAGTAATTGTATCAAAAAATGCTTGTCTAATAATACAGCCACTCCATCTACCTTTTGTTAGTATTTACAAGATATACTTTTTCTATCATTGTACTTTCAAACTATGTGTTACATTTCAATTGTGTCTCCCTTAATAGCACATAGTTGCTAATATACAATACTGATATTTGCCATATATAAGTAACTTTGAAACTCTTTAAAATTATGGTAAAAAAACTGTAGATGTCATTTAAAAATATCTGAAGAGAAAAAGCTTCTGTACCGTGAAGGAAACAATCAACAAAACTAAAAGGCAACCTACAGAATGGGAGAAGATATTTGCAAATGACATACTGGATAAAGGGTTAGTATCCAAAATCTATAAAGACCTTCTCAAACTCAACACCCCTAAAAACAAATAATCCAGTGAAGAAATGGGCAGAAGACATGAATAGATCCTTTTCCAAAGAAGATATCCAGATGGCTAACAGACACATGAAAAGATGCTCAACATCATTTATCATCAGGGCAAATCAAAACCACAATGAGATACCACCTCACACCTGTTAGAATGACTAAAATGAATAACTCAGGAAACAACCAGATGTTGGTGAGGATACAAAGAAAGGGGAACTCTTTTGCACTGCTGGTGGGAATGCAAACTGGTACAGCCACTGTGGAAAACAGTGTGGAGGGTCCTCAAAAAATTCAAAATAGAATTATCCAAAGACCCAGCAATTGCACTACTAGGTATTTACTTACCCAAAGGACACAAAAATATTGATTCGAAGGGGCACATGCACCCCAATGTTTATAGCAGTGCTATCAACAATAGCCACATTAGGGGAAAAGCCCAAATGTCCATCGATGGATGAATGGATAAAGAAGATATTTTGCATGTGTTTGTGTGGAACATTACTTGGCGATCAAAAAGAACAAAATTTCACCATTTGCCAGTTCCATCCAACATGGATGTATGGAACTAGAGCGTATTATGCTAAGCGAGATAAGTCAGGCAGAGAAAGACAAATATCATGTGATTTCACTCATATGTAGAATTTAAGAAACGCAACAGATGAACATAGGGGAAGGGAAGGAAAGACAAGATAAAATCAGGGAGGCAAGCCATAAGAGACTCTTAAATACAGACAACAAACTGGGAGTTGCTAGAGGGGAGGTAAGTGAGGAAATAGGTAAATAAGTGATGGGCATTAAGCAGGGTATTTATTGGAATGAACACTGGGTGTTGTATGTAAGTGATGAATCACCAGTTTCCACTCCTGAAATCAATACTACACTGTATGTTAACTGACTTGAATTTAAATAATGTGTGTGTGTGTGTGTGTGTGTGTGTGTGTATACACACACACACACACATATGAAGAGAATGATGCTTGCGAGAAAGGAAATTTGCTTTCCTTATGTCAAGAGGAATAACAGTACAAGATTTTTTTTAGTGTCCAGGAAATGGATCATAGACCATGTGGTGATTGTAAATCCAGAATTCATCAAGATCTCAAAAATTAATATGTAGATGGCAGTGAGATTGTATAGAGTTATTGAACAAGAGTAAATGTTTCATTCTATGAATATCACAGCAATGGTGACCAACAGAACAGAGAGCTTGATAGAAGGGTAAGCAATAGAGCCCAAAGGCTGGCACACAATGGGAAGCAGTCTTGTTACATGTGCAGTGACCCTCTCCTATCTCTCAAGAAAACAAAAAGCTAAAAATGGCACTATATAAATCAATCAAAAGGGGATCTTAATGGGAATTGGGGTTGTACATATAAATAACACCATGGCTTTATGGTAATATTTAGAGAGTAAGAATTTGGAGAAACAGACTATATTCCCTGCTAAACATACTGTGGCCATGGAACATCAAGATTTCTGTTACTGGGGCATCTGGATGGCTCAGTGGGTTAAGCAGCCAACAACTCTTGGTGTTAGCTCAAGTCATGATCTTACAGTTTGTGGGGTTTAGCCCCACATCAGGCTCTGTGCTGGTGACATGGAGCCTGCTTGGGATTCTCTGTCTCCCTATCTCTCTGCCCCTCCCCTTCTCTCTCTCTGTCTCTGTCTCTCTCAAAATAAATAAATACATTTTAAAAAATAAGAAAAAAAGTTTTCTGTTACTGACCAGGATGGTTACACCTAGCGTTTGCTATTTACTTCTCTTCCTGTGCCCCATTCTACTCAGTGTTATAATTATTTCTGTAAATATCTATATCTCAAAGCTCTTTGAGCATAAGAACTACATTGAATTCCCTTTTCTAAAAGATCTACTCTCTTAGCAAGCTTCAAATATGTAATACAGTATTATTAACTATAGTCACTATGCTGTACATTATATCTCCATTACTTATTTATTTTATAACTGGAAGTTTGTACCTTTTGACTACATTTACCCATTTTACCCCGCCTCCCTTCTCCATCCTTGGCAACCACCAATCTGTTTTCTGTATCAATGAGCTTGTTTTTTTTTTTTTTTATTAGATTGTACATATAAGTAAGATCATTTATTTTTTTCTTTTTCTGCCCGACTTATTTCACTTAGGGCAGACCCTCAAGATCCATCTGTGTGGTTGCAAATGGGAAGATTTCATACTTTTTTATGGCTGAATAATGTTCCATTGTGTATATGACATCTTTTTTGCCCATTCATCCATTGATAGGCACTTAGTTTTTTTTCGCATATGCTGGCTATTGTGAATAATGCTGCAATGAACAAAGGGATGCATATACCTTTCAAAATTAGTGTTTTGAGGATAAATACACAGAAGTAGAATTGCTGAATCATTTAGTAGTTCCATTTTTAATTTTTTGAGGAACCTTCATACTATTTTCCATAGTGCCTATACCAATCATTCCCACCCAGAGTACACAAGGGTTCCCTGTTCTCCACATCTTTGCCAACATTTCTTGTCTTTTTAATGATAGCCACTAAAAGGTACGAGTGATATTGTGGTTTTGATTTGCATTTCCTTGATTATTAGTGATGCTGAGCATCTTTTTAAAAATGTCTATTTGAGGCGCCTGGGTAGTTCAGTCTGTTGAGCATCTGACTCTTGATTTCAGCTCAGGTCACTATCCCAGAGACGTGGAATCAAGCCCTGTATTGGACTCTGTGCTGAGCTTAGAGCCTGCTTAAGACTTTCTCTCTCTCTCTCTCTCTCTCTCTCTCAAAAAAAAAAAAGAAAAGAAAAGAAAAAGAAAAAAAGAAGTCTATTCAGATCCTCTCCCCATTTTTTAAAAGCATATTGTTAGGGTTTTTTTCTATTGATTTAAATTCTTTTTATATTTTGGATATAAATATACCAACCCCTTATCAGATATATGCTTTGCAAATATTTTTTCCACTCTTTAGGTTGCCTTTTTACTTTGTTGATGAGTCCCTTGGCTGTGCAGAAGCTTTTTTAGTTTGATCTAAAAAATTATCTCTAAGACCAATGTCAAGGTACTTACCATTTTGGTTTTCTCCTTAAGTTTTATGGTTTCAGGCCTTATATTCAAGTCTTTAATCCATTTTGAGTCAATTTTTACATATGGTATAAGATAGTGATACAATTTCATTATTGCATGTGACTGTAGAATTTCCCAACACCATTTATTGAAGATATTGTCCTTTACCCCATTGTATATGCTTGACTCCTTTGTCATAAATTGACCACATATTTATAGGTTCATTTCTGGGCTCTCTTTTCTGTTCCATTGATCTATTTGTTTTTACTCCAATACTATACTGTTTTGATTACTATGACTTTCTAATACAGTTTAAAATCAGAGAGCATGATACCTCCACTTTTGTTCTTCTTTCTCAAGATTGTTTTAGCTATTTAGAGTGTTTTGTGGTTCCATAAAGAATGTATGATTATCTAATACTGTGAAAAATGCCATTGGTACTTTGTGTTTGAACTGAATCTGTAGGTTGCTTTGGCTCATATGAACATTTTAACAATATTTTTCCAATCCATGAGCATGGAATATTTTTCCATTCATTTGTGTCTTCAAATTTTTCATCACTGTCTTACGGTTTTCAGTGTGCAAAATTTTTCACTTACGTGGCTAAATTACTTCCTAGATATTTTACTATTTTTTATTTATTGTAAATGGGATTGTCTTTAATTTCTTTCTGATAGTTTATTATTAGTATACAGAAATACAAGATTTTTGCATATTGATTATATAGCCTGCAAGGTTATTAAATTCATTTATTAGTTTTAACATTTTTTTGTAGAGTCCTTAGAGTTTTCTATATTCTTAATTCTCTTTCTAACTCCCAGTAGTGCCTGGTATGGGAAAACTATTAGAGTAACTTTTAAAACAAATAAATGAATTAAGTAATCAATTAAAAATGGCAAAAAATAGAATCTTACGATCCTTTGTACTTTTTGGTTGCCCCAACCCCAACTCTTATCTATTCTCCGCATGTCAGTATCCTGATCTGTGCCCTATGAGAGTTTACCCGATAGGCTTATCATCAGAAATGCACTGACTTCTGGTTTCTAGTTCAGTCAATAAGAGGCACCTGCAAATTAGAGGGTAGAAAAATAGAATGACTGATGTATTTGTTTTTCCTCTGCCTCCTTCTTTCAGTTTCATAGTTGTGTTCCTATGATTTCTATCATACAGATCTTCTTCCAGAGTACCTAGATGATACTAGAATTTTATCCTGACCTTAACTCATATATAATGCATGAAAAATACTTGATAATTATTTCTGAGGAAATAATACTTATTGAATGTCTGTTGTTAATAGTACCATTTCAATATTTTACAACTTAGGGCAGGAGTAATTATTTTTATCCTCTAAGGATATATTTTTCTTCTTTTTACCTGAATACGCAATATTTTTCCTTCTTTTAAAAACTGTATTGCTTTCCTGAAGTTTGTTAATTATAGGGTAATTTCCCAATTGAAAACAGACTAATGAGAAAAGTATATAAATATACATACATACATACATACACATGCATACACACACATTTTATCTTCATGTACCTTTAACTATACCATTTCTCAGCTTGAAACTTATATTTAAAATCTTTGTTACTTTTTTAAGATTCTTAGAATAAAAATACAACCTTGTGTGTGTTTTTATAAAATTATAAGACCACTATCGGTTCTTATAATGAATACATAATGATTAACAACAGAGATATTTATAGAAAAATAAGCACGTGAACCTAGAAAGAGATATTTAAATTGTTTTAAATCTTAATGGTTTTCAAATTTATCTCACAAGAAACTTATCCCTTCCCTTTAATTCCCCAAACACTTATTATAGGACTATAAAGAGAAATTCTTGACTTCTTTACTGAGGAAAAGGTATTATCCTTCTTTCCTGCTCTCTCTGGCTCTTTCCCCTGGGAGTGGAAAATTTTTACCAAACTGGTGATATGATAATAAATGGCCATCCACTTATGTAGATTTTTCTATTTGATAGTTAAGGTGATAAACATTGTTATAAGTCAATAACAATAAACCAGATCACAGAAATTTCTAAGTGAAAGGAGGTTTGAGAAAATTATCCAGTTCTATTCTCAACTTTGGAATTGAAAGAAATAATGCCCAGATAGGTTCTCACATTTATCTATGATCACGCATAGGTGAAATACTTGCATTAGATAAAATAGTTCTTTGCACCTTACATTTTTCCTTTGAAAACCAATGGCCATTATCTGTGTCTTTGTTCTATAAATACAAACCTAGAATACAGACAAGAACACTAAGTGAGCAGCCTTGCCTGTTAGTGCATCCCAAACTGTCATTACCACTAATGGGAGTCACCCGCATACAATAAGCAGAGAATCATTTCTTGAGATTTTTAAAGATTTCTGTGGGTGTTTTGACTCTTAGAATATTTACTTCTTTTTCTCTCTTATGGAAATTTTTTTTTTCTCCCTGACATTTCAGCGATCACAAGGCAGCTGGGCTCATCTAAAAACAACAAAAACAACAAAAAAGGAAGTGACTATGTGACTGAGGGAAAATGCTAGTCTGTGTCTGAGAGGGCTGCAGACTGTCACCATTTTTTAAAAGCTAGCAAGAGCTAAAGTGATGGATGTCAGTGATGGTAATTTTTTTCTTTGCAGTGATTGCCATCAAAAGATGGCGCTATACATACTTTAATGTGACTACTATACCCAACTCAAACAGTTGCTTTGGAAAAAAGATGAAATTCTGACATTACTTAGATGAGCTGAAAATACTTATGTGATCTTCTTGTTATAATAAAATCCAACAGTGTTGAAAAAATAGAAATAATCAATGCATGGCTTTAAAAATTCAGTCTCACACATTTAGGAAAAGATTCTACTGCATTCCTAAGGCAACAGCTTGGTGGGTTCTGGGAAATAAGGAGGGAATAAGAAATATTATCTGGTTTCCGTAGATAGTCAGAATTGTTTCTTACAAATAGCACAATAAATTCACTGGAGAACTGACTGGAGAAAAACATTCTTTTGGCCGGTCAAAACATCTGAGCAAAAATTTAAAAATCAATTAATCAACCACACATTTTAGATCATTCAGGACTAACAAATGACCTAATATTCTATAAAGCATGATAAGCATTAGGAAATGCACTAAAATCACTGAAGCCAAATCAAATATTTCAATAGAAATATTTCAACTACAGAACCTAGAACTATGGCCTCAATTTTGAGCCACAGGGTGTGCAGTAACCAGTATGTGCCTCATCACAGATGTTCAGAATAAGCCTAGAGCTATTTTTAAGCTAGAGGCCTCTTTTGCTCTACTAGAAGCCTTGATGGGCAGTGGGCACTGGATAACAGCCCATGCTCTGAAACAACAGGTGCTAACCCTGTGCCCAAGAATGCCAAAATTGGGTACTTTTTTGGTCCATGGGATGTTTTCTAATTTCCTCTCAAATGCCCCTTGGATGGCAGGTCACCTCTCTGTTTTCTTTCTGTTCAGTCTTGTTGGTACTTGGCATTTCTCAGGATCCTAAAAGACACTGATGCAAGTCCTAGAAAAGCCTGTGTAATACTGATCAATGTACTGAGTCCTATTCCCAATTTCTTTCTTAGAAATGTCGTAATTCTGTAACTGACATCCTTGTCATCATTGTTCTATACTTCCCAGGCTCTTAATATTCCATGAATCAGATTTAAACATTTTTTTTTCTCCTTTTCTTTGAAAATACTTTCACCAAGTACATCTGAACACTTAGCACTTACAAGGAACAATTCTAGACAGTATATTCTGACTGAAATGATTAAGACCTACAAATTTCTCGTTCTTGTAGAAAACACATTCTACATGAAGAGACGATTTGAAAACAAAATAAATAAGATAGTTTTGTATAATAAGTACTATAAAAATTAAATAAGGTATTTTGATACCAAGGGAGAACATTTTTTTTAACGTTTATTTATTTTTGAGACAGAGACAGAGCATGAACGGGGGAGGGTCAGAGAGAGGGAGACACAGAATCTGAAACAAGCTCCAGGCTCTGAGCTGTCAGCACAGAGCCCGACGTGGGGCTCCAACTCACAGACCCTGAGATCATGACCTGAGCCGAAGTCGGCCGCTTAACCGACTGAGCCACCCAGGCGCCCCAAGGGAGAACATTTTTATAGGATGGCTTAAGGGTGCCTATTAGAAGACCTGTCATTTCAGCCAGTGAGAATCACCCAAGGAAAGATTAGGAGCTACAGCATCTAGGAAGTAGAACTAGCTAGTACAAAGAGTCCAAGGCAGGAATGAACTTGACAAACTGGAAAATCAAAAAAAAAAAAAAAAAAAAAAAAAAAGCAGAGTGAGGCTTATAAATAAGTCAGAGAAGTGGGGAGGATGGATAATTTGAGGTAGAAAGGTAAGTGGGAACCAAATTTATAGCAGAGATGCTATTTTAGGCTGAAGGCAAAGACGTTAGAAGATTTTAGACAGAAGAGTAACACATCTGACTAATATTTTTAAGACAATACCCCTGGCTTCTATGTGGGGAATGAAATTGTAGGTGTAGTTTTTAGGGCAATCATGAAGTCTTTATGATGCTGGTTTCAGGTAACCTGGCTAATGCCAGGCAACAGATGATGATGATGTGACCAAAGTAAGTAGTATTAAGGTGGAGAAAAATGGAAAGATTCATGAGAGAGTTTAGAGGTATAATGCACAGAACTTGCTGATGGAAAGAAGGTAATGGTGAAGAAAAGAAAGAGATCATTTCTTTCTTGGTGAAGAAAATGGTGAAGAAAAGAAAGAATCTTTCTCAGGATTCATTCCCTGAGATGGAAATTCTGAGGGAGAAACATGGTTTGGATTATCCATATTCATACTGAGATCTCATGTATGCTACTTGTCTTCCATTTTGCTAGTGTGGAGCAAACTTCAATCTCCCATGATACACTCCCAGAATTCTTTATAGTGCATCCTAAAGTATCCAGGGACCGATTCCCCAAGAAGTTTAAAGAAGTTTAACCTTTAAGAGCTGCTCACATGCACTGGTTCCTTCTAAGGTCTAAAAATGAGTCCTAGCAATATATTCAAATGTTCCTGTTTCTGTAACATTTACAAAAAGGGTGTAATTCAATTATATTGGTTAAGATTGCTTCCTAATTTCTTCAAATTTCCCTTCAGGTGGCCTTGGGGTGCCCATGCATTCAGTGATGGGGAAGTTGAGTTTGGGACATATTTAATTTAGGTTTAGTGGGATATAATGGCTTGTGGTAACTTCTACAAAGAGTTCTGGTATATAGATACCTTCTGTGAATATTGCTACTCACTCTACCGTGCCATGAAATTGTAGGGCCAGTAGGTGCATTTTAACATAGAAGAGTTTTACCAACACCTGGCAGTAGATGCTACAGAAGGAGAAAACAAGGCAAAAAAAAAATGTGTGGAAACAGAGGTTAATCTGTGGAAAATTCTCCCAATCTTTATACATGTTAAACAGATTCCTATCAATGCTTAGGTAAAATGGAAGTTTCCTCCCAGCAGACCTATATAGGCAGTGCAACATATATACAATCTAAATGCAACACACAATTGTTTTTTTTTTCTTTTTTGAAAAGTATTAAGCACGATAGAATTTATCAGAATCCTTTTGTTTGTGAGGCACAAATCTGCAGCTGTCCCACAAACAGGGAGGACATCTGCATGTGAAGTCACATGTTTTATTTATCTGAATTACCTAAAAAAAACACAACAACAAAATCTGATCAACTCTGTCAGAGAAAAGACTGGGTTTATCTCCTCTAAATAGAAAATTTTACAAACCCATTGTCCTATGAAGAGGCCATCAAAAAGTATATAGCCAGAAAATGTACATAGTTATAACTGTTATGATTTCTTTTTTCATTCTAAATATTTATTATTAAATGTAATTTTGTTTTTCTAACTGTATGAGTTAAAAAAAATCAATTCCCCCAAGCTGTAAAACTTTCGGTTCCATAAAACCTAGATCCACCCATGCTTCTGTTTGAAGCCAGATAGAATATTGATGAAATTCAAAGGCATTATCTCTTTCTGAGAACCACAAATATTTGGATATGTTAAACAAATATCTGCCTGATGCCGCTAAAAGGCAATTGTCATGTAAACCAAAAGACAATCCTTTAACTTTCCATCTTCTTAACATTGACTTGTGTCGATAACCTCTTAGATCTTCTGGTCTACTTATCATTTACAGACTTTCTTTAGCTCATGAATTTCTGATGTTCACATTAGTTACCATCATTGTGATCCAGAACATGAACACGACTGCATTAATAATATTTAAGATTCCCTTACTATTTGGAGTGGGCTGTATTTAGCAGGCATCTTGTGTTTTGGTTTGGTTTGGTTGGATTTCTTGGGGTGATTGTCATTGTTTGGAAGAATATTTAAAACCACTTTGGTTTAAAGCCTTATTCTCTGCTTAGTATTTCACAAGTGCACAAAAATCTTTGTCTTTTACATTTTATTCATAAAGGTATAAGGAAAGTCTGTGGAGAAAATAGCTATAAAATGGTAGCTATTTCTATTCCTGATGGGCTTGTGAAACCAGTCTCTTCTCAAAGATCTTAAAGTCAATACTGAAATGGAAAAGCTAAACCAGATGCTATTCTGCCTTATGTTCTATCAAGCAAATTGACAAATTATGATTGTCAAATCCTTATTACTGGCAGTGCTGAATAGAACATAATTTAATTTTCAGATCCTTTGATGTAGTTCAGGAAAAGTCCTATAGATATTATAGCAATTGGACTCAGAAAATTAACCTTAAAATACCTGGGTGTTAGTTCATTTCCCCGGTGCCACTGAGTAACTAAACAAAATACAGTCTTCAAATAATTTACTGTGTTATTTAAAAAGACTCAATCGATAAGAACAATAAGCACACTGTGAATAGATAATACTGTCAGGCTATACACTTAAATACTGGAGAAGCAAAGTCTCACAGTATCTGGGGCAGAGAAGTAAAGTTCTTAAAGGATATGAATTTTACCCTAGGTCTTATGACACATGATGCGCAAAGACTGTTTAAAGAATGTCATTTCAAAGATTAAATGAATTAAAACAAACACATTTCATCAATTTAAAATGATTTATTATTTGAGAAGTGATTGTGAAAAAGAAATACCAAAAAGGAGATGAAAGAAAATCTTCAGGGAGAAATTAGCTTGGCCTTCCCATACTTTAAACCAGGTTCAAATCATGTCTTCTCAGTGCTGTGCTGGTAAATATTTAACCTAATTTACAGTGTCGCAGGTTCCCTTGTTATAAATATAACCACATGACTGATCTCAAGCTACCAGCTGATATCACTGAATGCAAAGTTGGGGAGAGATGTGCATTTCACCACACAAATACAATAAACCTAAGTAACTTTAAGACCATAGGTAAGAGTAAAATGCAAAACAATTAGAAAGTGATGAATTTTCACTATTCATTACCTTTATTTTTATGTTACTTATTTAATGGTAGGGCTAAATAATTTAATTTTTTTAATGTTTATTCACTTTTTGAGAGACAGAGACAGAGTGTGAGCAGGGCAGGGGGCAGAGGGAGAGGGAGACACAGAATTGGAAGGAGGCTCCAGGCTCTGAGCTGTCAGCACAGAGCCCGACGTGGGGCTTGAACCCATGAACTGAGCTGAAGTCGGACACCCAACCAAATGAGCCACCCAGGCACTCCTAAATAATTTAACTTTTAATAATGATTGTACTGAACAATCAGCTCACAAAATTTAACAATAATTTAACAATAATCTCGTGGGTCTACACAAGTTAGTTCCAACACACACTTTAGGCTATGTGATGTACTAAGCTTTATACTAAGTGCAGTGTGGAAAGCCATTAGGTGACTTTAAGGAAGGGAGAGAATATATTATATTTCCATTTTTAAAAGCTCATTCATGCAGTTGTGGGGAGAATGCATTGGAAGGAGATGGCAAAGGAAATGCAGAGCCAGGGAGAAGATTACTGGTGTCTGCTCTCAAGAGGCAAGCTGCCTGATCTCTGATGTAATATGGGTTTCAGAGGATATAAACCCATTTTGTCCCCACTTCAGTGAAAGCACATTTAGACATTTACAAGAAAACCATAAGAGAAACACAAAACAACAAAGGAAATGGAAAAAAAAAAAAAAAAAAAGACATGGGAACTAAATGTGCTTCCAGAGCATAAATTCTCTCTTACTTCAGAACTAACCTTTAGCCACAGATGGGCTCTGCCGCTCAGATGGAGGTCCAGAAAACACAACCCTAACCCTGTTTTAAAATTCCTAATTCTTTCTTCTTTGGTTTGTCAAATGCATGTTTACGTCCTGCCTCCGTACCTATTGTCCTTTTGCAATATCTTTGCTTGCACCCGTTAGCTGCTAATCAGCTTCTTGGACCTCGCCACTTTGCACACTCCTCCCCAGCCACTCAGATTTCTCCTCTGTCACAAGGAGGCCTGTTCCTCCATGTCACAGCACGTTTTGCCATTGATACAACACTTCCACCTACTTCATCTCATTTAATTTCAGACAAACCCTCTGTGGCAAGGCGATACTTAGAACATTCAACAGGGATACTTCTTAAGATTTGTGGGGATTTCAAAGTTGCGAACCTCAAATAGCACGTTTTAACTATAAAATGCAAAGCAGTACTATTTTTTCAAAGCAACTCTGTAAGTACACACTGAGTGGCACATATAAAGTTATAAAAATATACTCTGTCATTAATTTTTAACTAATACTGGAGGTCTTCAAACTATAGTATGGAGACTTCCCAAGAGGTATGTGGGAACTTGGTTAGTTTAAGGAAAACAATTTCCAGGCCATAAACTTCCATATATATTGTCCCCTAAAAACTGATTTAACAGAGAACTTACAACTCAAACAAGTCTTCCTTCCAACTTCCTCTTTACATTCCATCTTCTTTCACTTTATAAAGGAAAAGCATACCTCTCACTTATTCCTAATGCTATCATGGTGCATTATCATAGGATAACAACATCTCTGAGTGACTAATGGTAGGACAACTTAAAATACTGCTGCAAGTGTTGGGAAAGTAAATGATCTAAATTAATGGGCAATAATCCTTTTCAAATCCAGTACTTTCGAATTGTTGTCTTTCAACAGAATTGAAGGAGAGCTTGATTGAGTTGTTGGCTGATGTATAATTAAAATAATTTTTAATGATAAATCACTTGGGCACATAACTTAGAAAGTGTTCAAAGAATTGTGCATCAATATAGTAAAACTCCTTCCATTTTTATCTATATTTTTATGTGGACACTTGTTTCATAATTCCATCTATAAAAACAAAAACCTTGGCTCAGTCTAGTAGCAAGTTATATTTATCCATAGATACAAGCTTCATATATCTTAGGAGATACATTTCCAATAATTTTTTTCTTTTATGCTGATGACTTCTCAAAATTTATTATATTGTTATGTTGTTTCTATCTATTGCATACTACTATAAATTATAATGATAATTCAACTCGAAATGTTTTTTAAACAGAATTTTATGGGCCCAGATTTACAAAAACTTTAATGCATATATTTCTGTTGCAAAGAAATATAATAGAGTGATCAATAATAGACTTTCACACATAAAATATACCTTATTTTTTGATATATAAAATTTTGTGGTTTAAGTAGAATGGAAATATAAGTTTACAAAGCCAAAATTGATACAACTTCCTCTTAAAAAGAGCGTGTTCATGTGATTTTGTAATGGGTGATAGTAGTTATCAAGTCATTTTGAAGAATGACATTTAAGAATGACATAATAGGGACGCCTGGGTGGCTCGTCAGTTAAGCGTTAGACTTCTACTCAGGTCATGACCTCACAGTTCGTGGGTTCGAGCCCCACATTGGGCTCTGTGCTGACAGCTCAGAGCCTGGAGCCTGCTTCGGGTTCTGTGTCTCCCTCTCTCTCTGCCCCTCTCCCACTCACACTCTGTCTCTCGCTCTCAAAAAATAAATAAAACATTAAAAACAATTTAAATTAAAAAAAAGAATGACATAATAGTGATATTTAAAATTAACAATACTTGTAGCATTCTAGAAATTACATCATTTTCAAATAATTAAACTTATGACAGAAAACTTTAGATGTTGACTTAAAATGTATCAGGGGTTCATAAGTTTTCAAAGTTCTTTTCCCATAGATGGGAAAAAATTATTGAAGACTTCTGCTTTTCACTGTAGAACATCATTAGATTGAATACTTTCATGTATTTTTCTCATCTCTGTTCACCAAAACAAGCAGCTGGTTGTCCCCACCCCCTCCCCCAAAGCCACACATTTTAAAAATCGCTTCAGGAGAGTTTCTGCAGGGTCAAGCAGAAAACAACCAACCATGTGACTAGTTGCCTGCTGAGCAGTTAACAAGGCTCATACCCCAGCTAACTGTCTCACTTCTACACAATAGCCCCTTGGTACACAAGCCTCAATTTCATGCCTCAGTAAAATTACAAATCACCACATGTCACGGTCCGTCATGGTCACTTGCACAGTGTTGACACCATGAACATTAAATTTGTAAATACTATGAATCTACTGAAATTCCCCATTTACAGATGAAGAAACTGATAGTCGGCAGGCTAAGTGACTTACCCAGATTTACACAGCTGTCAAAAGGCAGATCGATGTTTTTTTTTTTAATTTTTTTAAATGTAGATTAATTTTTGACAGCGAGTATGAGCAGGGTAGTAGCAGAGAGAGAGGCAGACACAGAACTCGAAGCAGGCTCTAGGCTCCACACTGTCAGCACTGAGCCAGACGTGGGGCTCAAACTCACAAACCGTGAGATCATGCCCTGAGCCAAAATCAAGGGTCAGACACTTAACCGACTGTGCCACCCAGGTGACCCCCAAGTTTTAATTTTTAAATCCCATAGATTGAAAGGGGGTATATAAGTAGAGACTGAGGAGGCTTTCTTCACCTGAGACTTTGAATGGCATCAGAACACAGAAAAGATGAGGTCTTCCAGAAGCCCAGATTTAACCAAGAGAGAAGGTCATTTTCCCTATCTCTGCACAGAACACAGACTGTTTTTGGCCCTTGAAGGACTGACTGTTCTGGAACTATCAGGAGCGGGTACCTTGACCAGGATAAATGTCATTCTAGGGTGTACCCAGTAAGGTTATCCTCAGAGAGGTTCTTACATCCTAGGATACCAATAAAGAGCTAAGAGCACCACGTAAAAATGGTGGTGTTTAAATACATGCCAACTGGTGGAGTGGTTCAAGAAAACATGTTTGGCATGTTCAAGGGGCAGCAAGGAGTAGAAAGAAAGGAGAGGAGGTCAGAAAGATAAGTAGTACCAGACCACATAGGGCTGTTTAGGGCATGGTAAGAAGTTTATGTTCTACATGTACTAGGAAGCCATTATTGCATTTATTAGGTCATGTGATAAAATGGGGGAATAGGACAGAAACAGAAAAGATTTCTCTTTCTCCAGTTTTACTCAGTGTAAAACACAAAGATACACTCTCTAGGTTTTAATTACAGAGTCATGTTAACCATCCAACCTCTGACAAATGACTAAGTTGCTCCCATGAATTGAATCAGAGAGAAATGGAATATTAATCTATTGAAGATGATGAGTCAAAATCACCCTGAAAAGAGAAGTGGAATAATTGTACTACTGGGTACTGTCACACACACACACACACACACACACACCCCATACTCACACACATGTATCATTATTATAATGAATATGTGTAAACATATCTAGGAACCAGTTTTAAAATTCATTGTTGCTAAAACGCCAAAAAATGCATCTGCTACTAACTACTAAAAATTGTTACTTGACATATTTTTCAACTTCCTAACCTTTCCAACTCAGTGTATGTCCTTTCCCTGATTTAATATTCTGACTCTTCTTGTCTATTGGAAAAAGAAAAGTAAGAACTATTTATCCTCATGATGAAATATTTAGACAACTAAGGCTAAGATTTCCAAGAATTACTAACTGCAATTTATGCCTCTTAGAGCACTTAATAGCTTACAGCTTATCTTATATATCTATAGATATATAGATATAGACACATATATGCATAGATATATATGACAATGCAGATGTACAGTTTGCTGTGTTTTCTTATTTTATTTTATTGTAGTGATTACAAAATGATATGAAGCAAGAAGGATTTTGTTTTCCTTGGAATAAAATGGAACATTCATAAGGTCCAATCATTCCAGTGGCTTCATGCAGCATATGGCAAGATCTGTTAGAATTTCCACCACTATTTGAGTGCATAATTGTTTTTTCCTATAGAAAAAAAGAGAGTATCTTCCTACTTCCCACAAGCAAGTGATCCTGAATTTCCTACACCATGTGAAGCTATGCAAGTAGTGTTGGAAAGCCAATTCCCTCAGTTATATTTATAGTTTGTGGGCTACTAGAGATCACGTTCAGGTGCTACCAACCAGGGCACTGAGATCCTGCCCCCCAAATGACACTCATGACATTGTCATGCTTTTTGTCAGCTATTCTAGAGGCAAATCTGTCTCCTGATGTACAGCCTGGTCTTTTTAGTGAGACAAGGTCTGAGTGTGAGTCGCAGCTCTGCTACTTGTCAGCTCACAGACTTCTCTGACCCTCTGAGTCCCCCACTGCACAATATAACTAACAATACTTGCCCTAATGGGGTTGTTGTGGTGATTAGAAATAACCACTTTGCTTGAAGCCTTGTACCTAGTATACAGCTATTTTTTTCTTTTTAATTTAGCACAAGATGCTTAGTCACTTGACATGTATATTCGATACAAATTACAGAAACGGTACGTGTTCATCGACTCTAAACGCTACAGTGGCTTCCTACTTCAAAACCATGTTAATGAGTTTATTCTCCCTAGATAAACTCATTAACATAGGATGGAAAGATTACTATCAGGACTTAGCCTATCTTCATATAACAGCATTTCTTACTACATATCTCACCGTCTATTCTGATTCATCTACATAATACTGCTCAACTACTGATGGTTTTTGTTCAAACATGCAAATGGTTACTTTTTGTCTATATGTCTTTGATCATATTGTTTCTCCCTCCCTAAATTTCTTTCACATAATCCTCAAACTATGAAAATTCTGCCCACTGGGGCACCTGGGTGGCTCAGTTGGTTAAGCATTCAACTTTGGCTCAAGTCATGATTTTACGGCTCATGAGTTTGAGCCACATGTCAGACTCTGTGCTGATAGCTCAGAGCCTGGAGCCTGCTTTGGATTCTGTGTCTCCCTCTCTCTCTGCCCCTCCCCCACTCATGCTCAGTCTTTCTCTCTCTCTCTCTTTCAAAAATAAACATCAAAAAAAAATTTTAATGAAAAAAAAGAAAATTCTGCCCATCTTTCAAAGTCCAGAGCAAATGCCTACTCAATGAAGTCATCCTGATTCCTGTAGTGAGAATTAATGTTACCTATTTCCTGTTATTCTAGTATATAGCCACCTGATTACATTATAGGTATTTGCATAATTTTGTCTTGCTTCCTTGAGGAAAAATATTTGGCATAGGTTACCTTGCCTAAATATGTTTTGATGGATTGATGTAAAAAGTCTTAAGATATCAATGTTATTAAATAAAGATTTCTACATAAATCAGGCTTTATAATAATTGCTAGTTCTTTATTTTCTTTTAATGGCACAATAATAGCTAATAATCTACAAGCTCTTTTAATAAAGTTCTTTATATATGTGTATTCAGATCAAACTTTGGGTCTTGCAGACCAACTGTTTACAATTTAATTACATATAACTCAACTCAGGGCCTCACTGAAATTTCTTTTAGTAGAGTTCCTATATCAACTCCTCAGTGGTGGTGGTTTTTAAACATCTACCTTGAACTTGTTCTCGTACTTGGTTTTTCTACCCCTAAGATTCTGTATTTCTTCATGTCTGTCACAGGAACAGGCCACGGAATGACTACAGGTTCTGGCTCCAGGTCTAATATCTTTACCAACAAGCATTAACATACCTTCGAACAAACTATGTTCAAATTATTTTGGTCCTAAGAAGTTTACTTTGAATCGATATGCTTTTTATAAGAAGGGATGTTTCTGTCATAATGTTGTTCCCTTTGCAAACGGTTCATCTGGCTCAGAAGTCAACTGTTAGAAAAAGGAACAGAGGTTTTTGATTAAGACTCTTTCATCTCCCTCCTGGGACAAGAAACATCAACAGGCAACATGTGGTAATGTGACATGGAGAATATAAGCACACATTTGAAGGAATGATGCCTACCACTGAAGCTCAATAGTGTGTTCCCTGAATCAGCTTCAGCAACTGACAATTCCATTTGTGCCCTTTACAGGAACACCTATTTAAGATATTTACAACTCAGATATGCAGGTTGGTTCTGGTATTACATGCTCTATATATTCTTTTCAATCTTTTCTTTCCCATGTAAAAGTGTAAAAATAGATTTTTATGGCGGTTTCAGGGCATCTTTGGTACCACAGTAGCTCAAGAAGAGCTTTTTATTTTTTAGAGTCAAATTGTAAATGTCCTCAGACTGTCATGTACAGGAGACTAAGCTCTTACACTATTTAAAAATTTTATGTGATCATAAATCTGTTCCATAGTCAAGTTACTGTTTTATAAGACACTGTAACCTTTTTCTTTCTCATTTCCTCCATTTTTCCAAGAGATATATGTGAATTTTGTTACTTTTATTTTGTTTAGAAAAATCATGGTGTCTTTCATTTGGAAAACATATTTCCATCCATTTCATTCATTAACGGCTTTTGCATGAATTAAGAGAACAGCATATGGGTGCAGCAGTCAGTCATTCTTATTCGAACTGGAATTCACGAACACGACGAGTACAATGCTTGGCTACAGCACTGCTGCCCAGTAGCCCCAAGGGAGCCCCACCCACAGGGGATCTTACCATCTATACCTTGTATACATGAGCCCAGCGACACATCAGTACTGATTTCCCCAAGGCTTTTCTTTAGTTTAGAATGAAGTCTGTCGTGTACTTCCAAGCCTCTGGAGTTTACCTCACCCTCTTTCACTATAGCAAGCAAGTTCTAATCGGTCTTGCAAGAAAGATAGTTTTAAGTTGAGAAATCTAAAGAAATTGAAGAATTGCTTCAGAACTATAAAATGAGAACTTTTTTTGGTTGTCTTAGAGCACTTTTCTGTTGAGACTTTTTTAGGTCCATAGAGTCTGTGTTGCCATAAATCCATTTAGCCTCCCAAGGAGGGAATGACCAGTAACAAAGTACCTGTTTTCTAACTGAGGGTGTGCATAGCTGGGGCTATGGTTATTCCCTGGAGGCCACATGATACTTTTTAAAGGTAAGTGTATGCGTGTGTCTCTATATTGGAAGATAGGGGATATTAAGTTTTTGAATTTTGAGTTCTAGGTGCTTAACTCCATTACAAAGAAGGATTCTAACAGATACATAAATTTGCACTTTGTGTCTGTAATAAGCATTTTGTCTTTTTTATTTCAGGTTTCAAAGATCTATCGTCTGATTCTTAATAGAGCCCCATCACACCACAGCAACCAAAGAGGATAAATTTCCATCTCTGCTGTCTCGGAAGCTAGAAAAAGAATACATGACTTAGTCAGACCAGGGGTTCCTTTCACCTGGGACTTAGAACCTTGAAGGAGAACTGCAAGAATTTAGAGAGATTTAGAGGTTGACCATGGTGCTAATGATGGAGACAGAGAAAAATGGTGGAGCCAGTACTCCCGTGGCAGTGCCATTGGCAGTGTGTCTAATCACACAGTGCCCAAGACATGAGTTTGGTTTGGATCTTGATTTGGTGGCCTTTAGTGGTTCCCAGCTATTTCCTTGGTCTAGTTCCTTATGTTCCCCAACGACCTGTATCCTTCCAATATATTTTTCTTCCACTTTGAGTTTGCTTCCGTTACTTAGAACAGAATTGGAACATTTTAGAGAAAAGTCACAGCAGCCAGGCCATAATAATGACCTATATGCTTCTTCAGCAGAGAGACCTCTTCAGCAGCCAACTAGAAGAGCTTCAAATGTAAAGCTCCCAGAAGTGGAATGGGTTGGATTTTTATTCTAGTTCAACAGAAAAATGCGTGGGTATATAGAAAATACATCTGGAAACGGACATAATTAGAAGAAGCCATACTTGGGTGATACAGAGTAAGAGGAACCCCAGGCCCAGAGCCAGGAACCTTCCTCCACCACTTAGTTAGCCTAGTAACCTTGGGGAAAGTACTCTCTATCTCTAAACACTTGTCCCTTCATCTCTGCAAGATGGATAATACCAGTACCAGAGTTTATTTCACTGTTAAGAATAGAAAATAAATGTAAGGTAAGCAAATAAAGGATATGATTAAAGGAATCTTATTGTTACTTTTACATTTATATTCTACAATAGATGAGTATCAGGCACCTGACCTAGGTTCCATTTTACAATGACTTCTAGAGTAACTCATAAAAGTCCTACTTCTTTCCTATAGATTGCAGCCTTGTCATGGTGGGGAAAGGGCCGAATTCACAGTCAGATGGGCCTGAGTTTGAATCCTGATTCACAATTTATAACCTGTGTGATTCAAACTCTCTATGTATAATAAGCATTTTATATAACAGAACAATATAAAATAGAGATGCTCATCTCTATTATCCTTAATAGGAATATTAAGGATAACGATATATGTTTTAACAAAAATGTATTTAAATAATTGTGTATAAACGAGTGTATGTGCACTAGTTCTGTCATTTATTAGCTATGTAACATGATAAGGCTTAATTAACCTCTCTGAAATTCAGTATTCTCAAATGTAAAATAGGGGTAATAACTGAAACTATGTCGTGATTTTTACGGTATTAAATGACTTAATGTACAAATATTTAGATTATTGTCTGGCATAGAGTAATTTGTAACATTAGGTATATTTTTAAGTAACACACTTTAAACATATCTGTTATTTAGTAAACACTCAACAAATAATTATGTTACTATTAGTTTTTGCTTTCTTACAGCTAAAAAATATCACAATATCCAATGAGAATTCATTCCTTGAGATCAAAGAGAGAAAATAGAATATGCACACTCCTACCTCGTCCCATATCTACTTAACAGAAACATTTTTAAGTTCTTACCATCTGCCAAGCATTTATTTCCCATCAACCACAACTAATTTTAAATTTCAAGGAATGCCACAGAAGCCAGGTAAGTTGCAGCTGCTTGACCCTCATGACTGAAACTGCCCCATCTATCCTTCTGTATCACACCTTCTCAGCCATTACTTTGTGTTCTCAGTTTTATTCATTCATTTTTATCGTGTTCCACCTGGACCTGGAAACTGGTCTCTAAACTCTCTGCTCCTGTCTGTCATGGTGTTAGTTCCAGAACCCTCAAGGGATGCCACTGCTAGGAATTAACTCCAGGTCTACACTCAAGAAAATGTCCTGAACCACTGGAGCCAGTTTCTACTTTTATGCCATTTATTGAAAGAGCTCTGGCATGACCTACTGAGAAGAGAAATCAAACATTATTGGGCGTGGTCAGGAGAAAGATCGAATGAAAGGGAAGTGGTGCAGGAGGCTAACCTAGCAAGTCCTCTCAAACAGTGATAGAGATAACACGACGTAGAGCAAAATATAGGGGGTGTTGTTCCAGAAACTGTGTATGTTTTGAAGGGATACTATAATAATGCAGCAATAATCAAAATATTTAACGACACACGTCAAGAACATCAACCAATCAGAATTAGGCATAGAGCAATCACAATGGGCGCTGATGATAAACAAGGACTTTGCTACAGTGATGTATACCAGCTGAATATTACCCTTAAGAGGACACATCTGTGGTAAGAAGATTCTTCAAAGGATGTATATTAAAATGTTTTAGTAGAAAAAAAATGATTACATAATGGTCTTCTAAAAGAGAATGCTGAATAACTTCAGGAGTCATATTTGTTGAATAGAGAGTATGCAAGATTGGGACCAGAGCTAAACTGTAGTGATTTGCATGTGTTTTCTTTTGCCTTGGTTAGAGGAGTGCATAAGCAAGACATCAATTATATAGTTCTTGACTGGTGGAAATACTGAGTTGGGTAAAAAGTACAACATACGAAAGTATGGTTAAAAACAAAACTAATGCAAATGAGTAAATGATGAAAAATGGTGGAGCAAATTTATACATGTAAATGATTATCAAACCAGAGGTTAGATTCTGGATTTTCCCTAGGAATTTATGGGGTCATTATTTAACTTTTTAATTAAAAAAGTTATGCACTGGAAAACCACGTGGGATAGAAGTTTTCACCTTCACTGTATCCAAAGCTCCTTCACGATCTCTTGTTCTGGTCTCCTGCCTCTACTAGCTCTAAATCACTCAGGCTTTACATCCATATCTGGTTTCCTTTCTGTCCCCAGCTCATCCCAAAGGTGGAGTATGGTCCTTTGAGTCATTATTACTTTAGTTTTTGCTACTATAATAGTTGAAATGCAAGGTCTTGTTTTAATTTTAATTATCTGCGGGGCGCCTGGGTGGCTCAGTCGGTTGAGCATCTGACTTCGGCTCAGATCATGATCTCGCGGTCCGTGAGTTCGAGCCCCGCGTCAGGCTCTGTGCTGGCAGCTCAGAGCCTGGAGCCTGTTTCGGATTCTGTGTCTCCCTCTCTCTCTGACCCTCCCCCATTCATGCTGTCTCTCCCTGTCTCAAAAATAGATAAACATTAAAAAAAATTTAATTATCTTCACATAGGCAGTCATGTTTTTCTCTGTTATTGTCTACTTGTGTTTTTTTTAGTAAACTGGTCTTTCCCTATATTTCTATAGGAGTATTTTACTCTTGGGGTACTATCTTACATATTATTACAAATTCCCTACAAATTAAATATATCACTAATATTCTGGGGCACCTTAGTGGCTCAGTCAATTAAGCATCTGACTTTTCAGCTCAAGCCATTACTTCATAGTTTATGGCATTGAGCCCTGTGTCTGGCTCTGCACTACCAGCGTGGAGCCTGCTTAGGATTCTTTCTCTCCTTGTCTGTCTGCCCCTCCCCTGCTCATTCTCACTGTCAAAAATGAAAAAAAAAAAAAACTTTAAATACACACACACACACACATATATACATACACATATGTGTTACTAATATTCTGCCAGTATGTGTGTAATTTACCTTTGAAGTTATTTATGGTATATATGCCATTATAAAAGGCTAAATTTTTCAGAAGTTACATTTATCAATTTTTTTCTCTATAAGTTATTCTCTGAAAACCTTGCTCATGTGAAGATCAAATAAAAGGATAAGATTTGTTTTTGGTTTTCCATTATAAAAATATAGATTCTCATCACAGAAAAAAACGGATAGGGTAAAAAGGTACAAATTAGGAAATAAAAATCAGGCGAAATTTCTTCTCTAAGATATTATAAATGTGCTTTATGTGTATATATATTAACATTTTTAATAGAAATTTAAATCATAACTACTATACAATTTTATAACCTTTAATAAATTGCAAGCATTTTCTCTGAACAGTCATGAAAGCTTGAGTAAGAGTTTTTTGAATAGAATATATGCTATTTCTATTTTATTAACTACACTCCCCATGTTTCTAAGTACTATTATAAACTCTCTTTAAAAATTTTTTTTTCTGCTACATAATGATTAGCTGCTGCATATGGCTGTCCATGTGAGTAGCACTCTATCAACATTGTCACCTGTCATTTGGAAGTATTAGTTCTTGACATTTATGATTTGGTGCTGGTACAGGTATCCCTTTTGTTATTTGAATCCAGTCCTTTTTTAAAACAATGTGTTGAATTGCAAATATTGAGATGGTAAAAGCTTATACTCCCCATTTTAAATGGAAGAAGTGAAGGCGCATTTCCAAATCTGTCCCAAATCCCACAATTTAGCAATCCCACTCCCAGGTATTTACATAGGAGAAATGAAAACGGAGACTTGAATATTTATAGAAACTTAATTTGCCATGGATTCTAACTAGAAACAGCCCAAATATCCATCAGCTGGTGAAAGGTAGGCATAGTATGGTACATTCATAGTATTGTTCAGCAACATAAAAGAATTATAGATAACTTGAAAAACACAAGAATGAATTTCAATACATTTTTATAAGGACTCAGACACAAAAGACTAATACTGTATTATTCTATATACGTACACTTTTAGAAAAAGGCTGAAATTTAGTGACAGAAAGCAGATGGGGCTGGAAGAGAGAGGATTGACTGTGGATAGATCATGGCAATTTCATAGGGTTAACAGAAATACACTCTATCATAATTCTGGTTACTGATTTTACTGTTTAAAGTTATACATCAGCAAAGATGTTGACATTTTCAACATGTGATTTCTTTTAAATGCTTTTTTTTGTATGTTAGGCTAAATAAGGTGCCTCTAAGTGAAACAGTTGCTAAGTCTATAAAAGGTATTTGGTTTAATTCCCACATTCTAGGGGAGTGGGAACTCTACTGATGGGGTAACAAATATCTTTACAAGTCAGGTGGTTTTATTTCCAACAAAATTTAAGGGAGACATAATTTATTTATCCACTTACAGATTAAATATAATTTTAGTGATAGGGCACTCTGTTTCTTTGACATAATTGGGAGTAAGTTCAAATAAATGAATAACATTGCATAAAAAATTCCTTTCCACCCCAGCTACTTATTTACCTATTTATAAGATGAACAGGTTTTTTAGGATTTGCATTTGTAAAGAAATTCAATATAGGATTCAAATTGAAGCTTAAAGCAGTCTTATTTCAAAAATAAGCACATTCAACAGTAATGTTCGTCTAAAATATGCAATGTGGGGGCACCTGGTTGGCTCAGTCAGTAAAGCCTCCGACTCTTGTTTTTGGCTCAGGTTACCATCTCACAATCAGGAGATCAAACCCCATGTCAGGCACTGCGCTGGGTTTGGAGTCTACTTTAGTTTCTTTCTCTGCTGGGGCGCCTGGGTGGCTCAATTGATATTGGCTCAGGTCATCATCTCACAGTTCGTGAGATAAAGCCCCACCATGGGCCTTGTTACTAAGCCATTTCTATTCTATTTATCCTATTCTATTTAGATTCTATTGGGTACAATTTGAAAAGGGATATAACAGTTTTAATTTTAAATGCCAGTATTTCCAAAACACTAGAAATTATATTTCTTAAAACTAACCACTTACGGTAAAACATTTATATTTTTTTAAAATGTATGAGGGGCTAGTTTTCTGCAATTCTTTTAGGGATTATTTGAATGAAAATCTTTAATGATGATGACATGAACTATGTAACATATATTTAACATGTTCAATAAATTTTCATTCCAACAATATACTCCAAAAGTGAAGAATATCAATCCAGTTATTTTTATATAATATAGTAACAAAACAGCAGAAATATATTAT
This sequence comes from Panthera pardus, assembly GCF_024362965.1. Lineage (NCBI taxonomy): Eukaryota > Metazoa > Chordata > Mammalia > Carnivora > Felidae > Panthera > Panthera pardus. The sequence goes on from NW_026526721.1 coordinate 87,770,469, forward strand.
TTCTTGAATTTAAAATTCTATAAATATATTCATTTTTATCAAATCAAATTTTCATCAATTTGATCATTCATTTTAACTGTAATAAAAATAAATAAGTGAAGAAAAATATGAAAATATTAAAGAGTGAAATAAAAATCACTCCCAATCTCATGATCAACAAATAGCTACTTTTTAGGTTTTTAGTGATGCCCCTCCTTCTGTGTATGTGTGTGTTTATGAGCACAGTTTTACAGGCTATGACTTACGTGGTCTCTCTTGTTTTCTTGTTCTATTCTTAACATCACATCATAAAATTGTTTATGCATTGAATATTCTACAAAATTTAAACTTTAATTTCTGTGCAATTTTTATAATTAATTGTAAGGAAATTGGAAGACTTCTAGGACACAGGTTCTTTCACTTTAGCATGAGTTATAATAGAAAAAAAGTCACCAAAATGGCCAGTAGAGGAAAATTTAAGTTTAAAAATGGCATAACAGCAATCTTAAGAAATGAGAAGAAAGCTGGAGGTATCAAGTCCCAGATTTCAAGATACACTACAAAACTGTAACTATCAAACAGTATGGTGCTGACACAAAAATAGACACACAGATCAAAGGACACAATAGAGAGGTCAGAAATAAACTCGTTATTATATGGTCAATTATTCTATGACAAAGGATGCAAGAATATACTATGAGGAAAAGACAATCTCTTCAACAAACAGTGCTGGGCAAACTGTATAGCTACGTGCAAAAGAATGAAACTGGACCACTTTCTTACACCATACACAAAAATAAAACTCAGAATGAATTAACGACCTAAATGTGAGAACTGAAACCATAAAGCTCCTAGAGAAAATATAGTCAGTAATGTCTTCAACATCAGCCATAAGAAGCTTTTTCTAGGTAGGTTTTCTGAGGCAAGAGAAACAAAAACAACATTAAAATATTGGGACTACGTCAAAATAAAAACTTTTTGCATAGTAAAAGAAGCCATCCAAAAAACAAGACAGCCTACCTAATGGGAGAAGATATTTGCAAATGATATATCTGATTAGGAGTTAATATCCAAAATATACAAAGAACTTATACAACTTACATAATTCAAAACCAAAAACCAATTAATCCAATTAAAAAATGGGCAGAAGGCCTGAATGGACATTTTTCCAAAGCCATTCAAATAGCCAACAGACACATGAAAAGATGCTCAACATTACTTATCAGGGAAATGCATACCAAAATCACAATGAGGTATCAGCTAACACCTGTCACAATGGCTAGAATCAAAATGACAAGAAATAATGAGTGTCAGTGAGGAGGTGGAGAAAAAGGAATTTCCCCATGGTGGGGATGCAAAATGGTAGAGCCAATGTGGAAAACAGTATGGAGATTCCTCAAAAAATTAAAAGTAGAACTACAGTATGATTCAGTAATTCTGCTACTAGGTATTTACCCAAAGAAAACAAAAACACAAATTCAAAAAGATATATGCACCCCTATGTTTGTTGCAGCATTATTTACATAGCCAAATTATGGAAACAACCCAAGCGTCCATTGATAGATGAATGGAAAAAGAAGAATGGTATATATGTACACACACACATGCACATGCACACACATGGGAATATTACTGAGCCATAAAAAAGAATGAGATTTTTGCCATCTGCAACAACATGGATGAACCTACGGGTATATTGCTAAGTGAAATCAGAAACTCAGAAAGAAAAATACCAAATGATTTCACTCACATGTGGAATTTAAGAGACAAAAATTCTTAAATACAGTGAACAAATGGTGATTGCCAGAGGGGAGGTAGGTGGGGGGGGGGATGGGTGAAGCAGGTGAAGGTAATTAAGAGTACACATACTGTGAGGAGGACTGAGTAATGTATAGAATTGTTGAATCACCATGATGTACACCTGAAACTAATATAATACTTAACATTAATTATACTCCAATAAAAAATCATAAAATGACATAATATTTCAATATTAATCCATTTGTTAACTCTAAGTTTAAAGAAAACAATAGTTAAATAACATGCTTATTTTTTTAAGTTTAGAATGAAACGATATATTTTGTGCTTTCTGCAGATGATGAATTTAATAATTATTTATTTACCTCTTCTAAGATTTTCAAGAGAGTCAGGTGTGTTGTGCGTTTTCTGAGTCCTTACATATTTGTCTGATGATTTTTTCTGTTGCCTTGACCACAAAGATCAAGTCTGTTTAGGATAAATGCTTGAGTTGTGACTTCATCTTTCAAATTCTGATTTTCCAGAATAGTTCTCAACAGCAGCATTTAGACAGCTAGTAGCAAAGGAATAAACATCATTTAGGTCAACTTTTTTTATTACTGTGGTGGTAGTAACTGTTTCTGGGTTTGTTCTGTCTAGATATTTATAGAATTTTGTCTTGAACTTAATTATGCAAAAAGTATCCATATGTGGTTCTCTTGTCATCAAAACTGCTTGAAAGAATATGATTCATTTCATCCGCACCACCAGATTCTTTCTCAAACTATTAATTATAGTTGCCAATTTTTTTTTAATTTATATTTTTATTCTTGACTTTTGCCTTATTGTACTTGGTTTACACCTGCAGAACACCTACAATTTTTGCATATTAAATCTTCTTTTTCTCTTTAGTATTCTGTTATTATTTGTATTCCTTTCTTCTTGTCTATTATTTTTGGAGAATGTGCAAGTTAGATTTTAACCTGTCCTTCCTTCTCTCTTTTTTCTGCTATACTGACTAGATAGTATTTTCTATGCACAATTTTATTCTTCTACTGAATTTTGGTTTTCCTATTTTTTATTATTATTTTAATCTCAGTTTATTTGCTTTGCACTTCTTCTGTTTTTTTCTCAATCTCTTCTCTTCTAGTAACTGTCTCATCCTATTCCATTCACAACTCTGCTCACCCTATTGTGAACACCCAGAAGGTTTTCTTCTGGTTCTTTTAGTTGATCAACTGCAGAGATCTGCTATTCTCTCTGATGCTTCAGAATTATTTCTCCTTCATTTGCATTATTTTCTCATAAATCTCATGTGTTCTATCTTTCTGCTCCTGTTCTAAAAAGAGAAAGTTTAATGCAAAAATGATGTTTGCCAACAGATAGGTGGTGAGGATCTTCCTGGGCTCCATTCACTGTCTTCTTGACCTTAAAAAGTCTCTGTTCAGAAGCATAGATGAGGGAAAGCAAACAGATGGCCAAACACATAGAAATGTATCATGTCTCTCCTGTACTCACACAGCTTTTGAGTTGAAAAATTATCTTCCTTAACTCTACAGCTGGCTTCCTGGATTCCCTCAAATGAGAATGAACACACACACACAGACTTAAAGCCACCACTTTAAGAGATATGCATATCTCAGTGTCTATCCATTACTACTTTATATACAATATTTTGCTGTTATTTGATAAGATTGAGCATGCCATCAAGAGTCCACCTCTCTCATGTGTGTATATGTGTGTGTGTGTCTCAATCTCTCTCTCTCCCTCTCTTTCTCTCTCTCTCTCTCTCTCTCTCTCTCTCTCTCTCTCACACACACACACACACACACACACACACACACATCTCTGGCCATGTTTTCTTAGCATCTCGATATTCACAAAGCAGTGCCAGCACAATACTAGAATGCTGAAAAATTCTATTGTTGATGTAGAAGCCTGTTTAAATAATATTATCTTTTTAGATACAGTAATATTTTATGGAGGTAACATAATTCTCAATCTAAGAACTAAGCATTCTAAAACATTTTACATTTAGGTTATTTCCAAAGTTTCTTTTTTTTAATGTTTATTTATTTTTGAGAGAGAGAGAGAGAGAGAGAGAGAGAGAGAGACTGTGAGCAGGGAGGGGTAGAGGGAGAGGGAGACACAGATTCTGCAGCAGACTCCAGGCTCTGAGCTGTCAGCATGGAGTCCGAAGCGGGGCCCAAACTCATGAACTGCGAGATCATGACCTGAACTGAAGTCAGGCACTTAACCGACTGAGCCACCCAGGCACCCCAATCAAAAGTTTCTTTTAGCTACTTCCCATTCCTGCTAATCCTGTAGTAAAAATCTCCATATAGAACAGTGGGTCCTACCTGGAGGATTTCGGTTTGAAGTCATCACCAGAGTGAAACGTAAGGGATACTTTGAGAGTCAGATTCTATTGCCATGTTACTTTCAAAAGCACTCTCCAGGGTTTTAAAGGGATCAGCAAAAAAGGAGCTGTCTTGTTTTATAGCAAAGTTACTACACTTAAAAAGGCAATTCAAACACCTTTTCTTCTCTTTCCGCATGAGAGAATGGGGAATCATCATTTTGTTTTCTAGCCCTCTTTTAGGAGAACTATTGCTATGGTAAACAAACAAGAATGCATCTATCAATTCTGGTAAAATCCTTTCTTGCTATTGGTTTCCTATAGCTTAAACAAATTTCACAAAAATTCCTATGAGCCAATGAGAACTATCACCTTGGTGAGAACAGCATTGTGTTGAAAGGTTTTTAAATACAGGACAATATTTGGAGAAATGTCATTGTTACTTTGGACTTGAGAAAATTTAAAGCAAACACTTAAGTCTTAGAGTCAAAAGGTGACAATAGAAAGCTTATTTCCTATTCACTCACAAACCTCATCAAAACCACTTTGATATCTAGTTTCTCACCTTCTCAAGTTGTATTACATCTATGTGGTTGTCGGTAAATCTGGACTAAGGTGTTAATTGGTAAACAATTGATCCAAAAGAATTAAATTACAACAAAAAGCATTAAAATTCTTTTTGAACATGAAGCCTGTTTGCTTTCAGCACCACCCTCCACGTCACATAAAACTTACTATGTTTGTTGGAATTTGAATGGACTTACAATTATTGAAGTTATGTATTTCAACTGACTATATATTCATATCCAGAGGAATCCAATCTATTTTTTATAGGACATTATATAGGGAAATGCTTTCTTTGCTCACACTTTGGCTGAGCAGCTTAAAGATTAAATAGAATCTTCCTTGAAATAGACAAAGACATTTTTGAATGGAGTAAAAAAAAAATCCCATTTCATAGGTAAAACTCAGAATCCCAAAGAATTTTTGAGTTCCTGAGTTAAAACAGCTTGACTGTAAAATGGCAGATTAGATATCTAGGTCTTATTTTTTTTTTCCAGGTAGCTGTCAGCCACCCAGAGAAATATACACCTTTTCAAATGCCAGAGTTAAACAGAAGAAACTAAATAAAATTTTATGTACTCTTTTCTTAAATTTTAAATTCAGGAAACAGTAATGTGCTCAATTTCTCTCTTTGGAAAAGAAACCTAAATTGATTAAAGCCTTTATTTGATCCTTTTTATGGATTTTGGCTTGGTGTAAAGATCTGGGTCTCTTCTTCCTTTGGGATAAAGGAAGGCTGTCTTTGTTTTGTCTACACCTGCTGCTTGGGTATTTCACACGGAGGAGGTCATCTGGTTCCCAGTACGGTTGGTAGTTTATCCGCTTGTCTGGAACAGAAAGCAGCACATTCCTTAATATGAAGAGTGGGCCTCAGATCCCATGTAGTTACAGAGCTTGTGTAAATTCAAGCTGCTGGTGGAGCACGTATCTTTTGGATTTTTCTCCCAACTTGTCTTGCAATCCTGGACCCAGCTGAATTACTTTATATTAAATATTAATTAGTATAAATCTGCAATTCTTTAAACAGAGAAGAAAAAGAATACCTTAAATTCAGGTAAGGGAATAAAGAAAAACTACTTTGATATATTACCTTCTATGAAGTCTAATGTGGTAACTTAAAGAATAAGGGAATTACATGTTTTATGTTTTCTTTCTTTTTCTTAACGTTTATTTTATTTTTGAGACAGAGGGAGATAGAGCATGAGCAGGGGAGGGGCAGAGGGAGACACAGAATCTGAAGCAGGCTCCGGGCTCTGAGCTGTCAGCACAGAGCCCGACGTGGGGCTCGAACTCACGGACCGCGAGATCATGACCTTAGCTGAAGTCGGACGCTTAACCGACTGAGCCACGCAGGCACCCCATGTTTTACGTTTTCTAAGTTCCAATGTTCAGAACTAGTACATGGATGCAAAAACAAAAATAAAAACAAAAGACAATAACATGAGTGTTCTCTGTTGCCATCTCACTCATCTCTTGAGGATTCTTCTGGCTTTTCACATATTCTCCTGCTTAAATCCCTCATAAGTTCTCTGTTATGGTAAGAAAAACTTCAACCACTTCACACCACAGACATCATCCTTTCCCAATTCACCTTTCCCCAGCACCCCGGCTTCCTGCTTTGTCACTGAACCACAGCTTTACACATGGCACACCATGCAACAGGGCCATTTCTCTCCCAAACACTTGTACATCCTATCCACCTTCTGTCCTCTTCCTCCTTCACGACAAATGTGCAGAGGGTCAAGTGAAAGAACTTACAGACATTGTACGGACCATCAGCAATGCAAGAGACCTTACCTGCCTTTGAAAAATTAAGTAGAAATTAGGTCTGCTCAACCAAGGCACTGTCAATCCCCAGTTCCTAGGACAGGCAATAAGCCATACACTACCCTCATTTCATAGTTCAACTTGATCTCTTAATGAAGAAAAAATAAAAGAAAAAAATGAAAAGATATGAATTGATCAAGGGAAGGTAAGGCAAATACCACTGCTTGCCTCCTCAAATTTTATTCCCTTCTTAATAATTAATAACTTCTCAATTCTATTTAGGACAATCAGAAACCCAGCCCTTCAGTCTCTCATTTTTTCTGCTTGGAATGCAGACACAAAGCTTCCAAAGGTACAGAAGCTTTTCTTCAACCAAGATGTGACTATCACAAATCAAAGGCCTCTGCTCTAAGGATGGTAGAGAGGAAAGAAGTGTCACAGAACTGTCACTAGCCCTGGTTTGTTTCCACCATAATTTTTGTCCACAGGGATAAATCCACTGCTATTTGAAAGTTTTGGTTGTTGCAACTGAATGTATTACTTACTGACATAAGGGGCCAAACAGAAATGTCAATGGTACAATTTTATTAAATTAACAACTTTCCCACCAGATAAATTAATTGACAGCTATCATTTGTGGCCTATCATAATAGAAAGGACTTGGGGCGCCTGGGTGGCTCGGTCGGTTGGGCGTCCGACTTCGGCTCAGGTCATGATCTCACGGTCCGTGGGTTCGGGCCCCGCGTCAGGCTCTGTGCTGACCGCTCAGAGCCTGGAGCCTGTTTCAGATTCTGTGTCTCCCTCTCTCTCTGCCCCTCCCCTGTTCATGCTCTGTCTCTGTCTCAAAAATAAATAAACGTTAAAAAAAAATTAAAAAAAAAATAATAATAGAAAGGACTAAAAGTAGGGTTTTGAATATATGTCTTCTCTCACTCCCAGAAAAACAGAGGGGAGAGGTCAGTGACCTAATGTTCAATTTGCCATGTCCTTATTTAACTCTTCCCTTACCCCTTATGTCCGTCCCGCCACCTCTCAAATAGCAGCACCTAACATCAGAAAAGCCATGTGAGGATAAGCTTTTATATACACAGTCCCAGACCATTAGAAAAAATCCCTACCCAAACAAAGCAGGAATGTGTGAACTGAGTAAATAAATGTGTCAGTACTCTTGATTTTTCTATAGGCCATTATCCATCTGCTTGCTCCACAACCCTCATTCTCAGATTCCTCATTACCTACCTCCCCCTTACCCCCAGCCCACTCAATTATCAATATTCAATCCCCACTTAGATTCTAGTCCTTCACTTAGTCGCTGTTGAGACTTATTCTCCTTCCTTTGACTTCTCCCAGGTCCAGGAAACAATTTCCTGAACTTGCCCTCAGTTCCTTACCTCACATCTCAACCTCATGTGAGAGCATCTGCCCCTAACACAGGAGTCCTTGGATCACTTCATCCCACTTGAACTCTGGCCAGAGAAGGGGATGAGATACATTTATGGGTAAAAAAAAAAAAAATAGTCTTTCTAATCATGCCTGAAACTGGCTGCCAAAAAAACGAACATTTAATGGCCAGAATAACTTGTATTTAGAGTAGACTGATTTATCTTCTTTTTCAAACTCACGAAATCCTATGTTGGAGGTCAGTTGCCCTCTAGCCTATGGAAGAATAATGATTCTTTACACCTTGCTGGATCACTCTATCTTCATTCTAAGATGAGGGGCTATTTCAGGAACTTGTTTGGTGACAAAAGTGACCTTTTGCCAATTTCAAAGATAAACAGCCTCAAGCAGTCAAAATGATTTCACAAGTTTTCATCAAAAGCTATAACTCTGACTTGAACCTTTCAATAGTAATGGCTTCAATGATTGAATTAATGCATCTGGAACAAAATGTAAAGGAACAGTACTTCAGAAAGTATTTTTGAAGAACTAGCATCCAGGCAAAATTACAGAATGGTGAGTTATAAATTTTTATAATTTACAGACTGCTCTGTAACCTAATGGGTCGCCTTCACCACCTGTACACTTTTCTCAAAAACCTTCTCTTTCCCAAAGATGCAAATGGTTACAGACATCCTTGGATGCAAAAGAGGGCCTTGGTACCTACTATAATCATATGTATTTTGGGGAAAGGGCAGTTTCTCCAGAAGAGTCTGATAATATGACTCTGCTCTCTAATCAAAGATGACACAACCAAAGATGGGCACTTGATAATGCCAGGTATATTAGAGTCCTTCCCTGGCAATGAAATTTATAACTAAGTGATCTGAATTGTTGTAGCACAGATATCCTTTAACAGAAGAAGTGAAAATTCAAAGCTGTCACAGCTGAGGTCTGTAATATGGGATGAGAGGCAAAAAAAAAAAAAATCCATTTTGGAGACAGAGATCAAACAATGTCAGACGTTCAGAAAGAATCATAGATGAGAAATGGAGAGAAATGATTTCTCAGTCTCCCTACAGTGGGCCAGTGTTTGGTTGTAGTCCATTCCCAAGTCCTGCCAATTCACAGCCCTTATGGTACTTGAGATATTCTTATACTATCATAATAAATTCACTCTTTTTGCCAAATTTAGTTCCATTGGGGTTCTTTTATAGATACGATAATTTTCTGCATTCTGTAGTTTTTGCAAAGCTTACGGGAAAATGTTTCATTTTAATAACAGAGATATTTTCTTTCATTCATTTACTGAAGCTGTTTTCTATAAACCATGTGCTACCTCTTTAGACAGTCACAGCCAAATCACATATGTGTTCCGTAATCAAGGTACACATGGGGAGACGAGACATGTATCTCAGTATATGAGTACATGTAGCAAGTTATAAGGGACAGGACCAACATACTATAGAAAAAGATTATTTCTTAGTAACTCAAGGAAATTTCAGGAAGAGATGGAATTGGAGTCTGCAGGTGACAAATGGGCATCATTTAAAATGTGGGGTTAGGAGGGAAACATACTTTTTGGGTAGAGAGAATATGAACACAACTATGAAGACGGAAAGAAGGAAGAGATACAAGCAACAGTTCAGTGTAACCAAAATTAGTCTTGCAAGAAGATGTAGAGATTAGGATTTAAAAGGAATGTTTGAGCCAGATTAACAGAGGCCCTTAAAATCATGTGATTTACTTAGAATTTATCATGTTAGCCATAAGAAGTCAATAAAGATCTGAGCCAGGGAATGATATCAGGAGTGATTCAGAGATGAATCAGAAGCACCTTGGGTGGCTCAGTCGGTTAGGCATCCTACTTCAGCTCAGGTCATGATCTCACAGCTCGTGGGTTTAAGCCCTGTATCAGGCTCTCTGCTGTCAGCACAAAGCCTGCTTCAGATCTTCTGCCTGCCTGCCTGCCTGCCTCTCTCTCTCTCTCTCTCTCTCTCCCCCCTTCTCTCTCTGCCCCTCTCTCTCTCTCAAAAACTAAACATGAAAAAATTAAAAAAACATAGAAATGAATCAAATGGCTGAACAAATGATGTGACTACAGAATAATAAGGATGCCAGTGAGAAAGCTACAGTTCGGTGTCCAATGAAGCAATATTAAGAACTGGAGAAGGAAGAATTTTCTTCAGTAGTAGTATTTTTTTTCTCTTTTTGGTTCCAATATCATTAAGGAAGAGTGACATTTTGAAAGCGTCATTCAAAAAAGGTAGCAGAAGTGCTTCAGGAAGAGGCTGGTTGGGGGGGGGGGTAGAATGATTTGTCTCCAAAGATGGGAGCCAACAAACCCACTGTTAAGGAGCTGGGATCCTCGATGACACAGCAGGGATGCATATAGTAGTCTGGATAGGGAATTAATGAGAACACAGAGTGAGAGAACAGAGGAAGGGTTTTTCATCTAATAGAGTAATTGTAAAATGAAAGGATTAAGAAAACAGAAGGTAGAGTTAGACTGAAGACATTGGATGCAAATCTATATCCAATTAATATTGATTGTCTATACAGTTCCAGGTATATTCACAAATGGTGAATTGCATTGCTATGTTACCTACATACCGCACATCTAGAGAAATTGAGAAACTGGCCTGAAATAAGCCCATTTTAAGTGGTACAACTGAAACTTCAACCCATTTTCTGGTGTCTTGATTTTAACCCTTTGCATTGTATCACATTGTCTCTCATCAAAACAAGGAGATGTGAAGGAACATAAACATGAATCCAGGTCTATGCTTTAATAGGAATGCTGGTTTCACTGAATATCCAGCCGTCTTAAACCAGCTTCTTTAAGTACTAAACCCAAATCAAAGTAATTTCCACTTAGGCCATTGGCTATTGATAAATAATTAACATGAAATTACTAAATAGATGCCAGAGGTAAGCAATTATATATTTTGATATTGTGACAAAATCAACAAAGTGCAATCACCAGATTGTTTTTTCCTAGTTTCATAGCTTGTTAATTTTGTGACTATTCATTTGAGTAACTACATCTGAAATAGGAGCATAAAAGGCTAGTGGCCATTTATTCATGTATTATAAATGCTAAATTCCAGAAGTGTGTGACGTCTACATGAATATAAAACAAATTTATTGTAATTAATGTTAGTACCATGAATAAGAAATAAATTCATAACATGCAATATGGAAATACTAAGCAAAGCATGGAATTTGTCTCTTTTTGAAATTCATCTCACATTCACATGAATATGATTTATGTTATTGTAATATACACTATGCCTCTGGAATCAAAGTGGAATGATTAGTTCTTTATGTGACCTTAACAACAAATAATGTGCTAACAGGATCATAAATATCAACTAAAATTAATTTATATTTCTGATATTCCTAAAACAGCTTCCTGAATTTGAACTTTAAACAGCAATATAATGAATGAATATAAGCATAAGTGCCATGACATATTAAAATGTCAAAACAGAGAACACCTATGATCAGAGTTCAAGGAATGGGTCATAGATCACAGAATGTTAGAGGGAGGAAGGAACTTGGAGGTCATTCAGTTCAATCACTTCATTTTGTAAATGAGAGAAGGGAAGACCAGAGAGCTACAGACTTCTCTGGGGTTCAATGCACAATTCCAAAGTGCCAGTGCCAAGAATCTAGTTTAGACTTCCTGACTTTGGTCCTTGTTATTTTTGCTACATCATGTTGACTGAAGAATTGTTTTTCCTTGTCTTAAAATCATACCTGATTATTGCATTAGCAAGTGAAAAATTAATGGGTGTATATTTTTTTTTACTTTTTAAATGAGAAGTAAACACTTCTATTAATCACAGCAAAACAGTTATTTACCATAACCTGAGCTCAGATGATAGTTTCGTTTCCCATACATCCTCCAGCAAATAGGCTTTCTAGATTTGAACACATATTGTAATACTGATGGTCTTTTTAAATGTTCTGCATTTTTATTAAAATAAATTACTGGACCTGTGATTTTTTAACTTACCTGATACAAAGGAGGAAATCATTACCACATTGGTGTTGTAGCAAATTTGGAAATTAAAGTAACACCATATTTTTTTTTTTTTTTATATTCAGGTACCATTTACAAAAAGAGAGGGTCATAGATCTTAAGTATATCATTTGAAGAGTTCTGAAAACAGCACCCTGTAATCCACATCTAGATCAAGGTGTTTTTTTTAACACCCCAGAAAAATCCTAGTACATCTTTCGATTAATATATTCTCCATCCTCTTACGGTGACAACCACAAATATTTTGTTTATGTTTTGATCAGACTGGTTGCCTTTATATTTATTGAATTGTAAGAGTTTGCAGTATAGTCTGGATAGAAGTTGTCAGATACATGCATTGCAAACATTTTCTGCCAGTCTATGGCTTATCTCTACACTTACTAAATTGTGTCATTTGAAAAGAGGTGTTCAAGGGGCACCTGGGTGGCTCAGTCAGTTAAGCATGGGACTCTTGATTCCAGCTCAGGTCATGATCTCTTGGTTCATGAGATCAAACCCCACGTCAGGCTCTACGCTGACAGCATGGAGCCTGCTGGGATTATCTCCCCCTCTTTCTGCCTCTTTCTCTCTCTCTCTCTCAAAATAAACAAATAAACATTAAAAAAAAGAATTGTTCAATTTTGATATTATAAACTTTAACAGTTTTTTTAAAATTATGTCCTGATTTTTTATGTCCTAAAAAATATGTGTGTATCTCAAGGTACTGAAAATATTATTCAATGTTTTCTTCTGGTAACTTTATAGTATTAGATTTTATGGTTGGTTCTGAGATACATCTCAAGTTAAATTTTATATATGAAGTGAAGCATGAGACAAGGTTTTTTCCCCCCATATCATGATCCTGTTATCCCAGCACCATTTATTGAAAAGACATTTTTCCCCCATTGGAATAATCTGGAGTCTTCGTTGAAACTTCACAATGAAGGTATAAATATTTTTTGGACTCTAACCTACTCCATCAATATATTCTTATGTCAAAAGCATACTCTCTTTTTAGCTTTTTTATAAGTCTTCAAATCATTTGTAAGAGCTCAAACTTTATTGTTGTTTCCTTTTTCAAGATTATTTTTAAAATTCTAAGCACTCTCATTTCCACACAAATTTTAGAAGTAACTTGTTGGTTTACATCTTAAAAAATGGATGAAATTTTGGTTAAGACTACATTGAAACTATAGTTTAATTTGAGAAGAACTGACATCTCATTAATTGTGAATTTTCCAAAACACATAAGTATGATATATCTCTATTTAAGTCTTCTTTAATTTCTCTCACAGTCTGCCAGTTTTCGGTATACAAGCTTTGTACTTTAATATTAAGTTCATCTTAAGTAGTTTGTTTTCTAATGCTAATGTAAACTGTATTTGTTAATCATTTCCATTCATTCAATGCTACCATACAGAAATAAATTGACCTTGTATCATATAATTTTGCCTAATTCACTTAATCAAGACTGCTTGAACTACTTAAAATTTCTATTATCTGTAAATAAAGACAGCTTTATTTTTCCTTCCAATCTACATGACTTTCATCTTTTTTTTCCTTAGTTTATTTCACTGGTTATAACTTAAATTACAAAGTAGAATAGAAGTGGTGAAGCAGATATGCTGGCCTTATTCTCATTCTCCAGGGAAAAGTGTTCAGTCATTCATTATTAGGTATGATGCTAACTATAGGTTTTTCTTAGACGCTTTTCATCAAAATGAAGTCTTTTTCTCTTCCTAGTTTAGAGAGAATTTTGATCTAAATGAGTTTTGGGTTTTGTCAAATGTTTCCTATGCGTATATTTTGGTGTTTACAGATCTTCCAGATTGTTCTGAAATGTTCTATTAAGATTGTAAATTACACTGACTTTTGAATGCTGAACTGTAGAAATGGGATAGACCCCACTGGGGTGTTCATGCATGTGTGCGTGTGTGTGTATTACTACTGTTTTGTTAAAGAATTTTGCTTATGAGGGATTTCAGCCTGTAGATCTATTTTATTGTAACGATTTTTTCTGTGTTAGATATTGGGGTAATGCTGACCTTATTAAATGAGTTGTAAAGTGTTTCTTTCTATTTTGTAAATGAGTTTATATGGGATATGTATTTTTGCTGCTTAAATTTTTTTTTAAATGTTTATTCATTTTTGAGAGACAGAGAGTATGTGTGCATGTGTGCTAGCAGGGTAGGGACAGAGAGAGAGAGGGAGAGACAGAGAATCCCAGGCAGGCTCCATGATGTCAGCGCAGAGCCTGACACAGGCTCAATCCCACGACTGTGAGATCATGACCTGAGCCAAAATCAAGAGTCTGATGCTTAAACAACTGAAGCACCAGGCAATCCTGTTGTTTAAATTCTGACAGAATTCACAAATCAAGCATTGTGGGCCTGGTACTTTCTTTGGAGAATTATTTTTAATTACTAATATATTTCATTAATAGATCCTGGGCTATTCAAAATCTTTTTTTTTTAAAACAGTTTGTCCACACACACCCCCAGATCCTGCCAAGAAATTTCTCTGTTTCATCAAAATTGTTGAGCTTATTGGCTCAAGTGTTTTTAAAATGTCTTTTTATCGTTTTAATATGTGTAAGATCTATAGTAGCATCCTTATTTCATTACTGGCATTGGGCATTGTGTACTCTTTTTTTCCTTGGTGGATGTAGATAGGGACATTATCAATTTTAACAATCTTTTGAGAGAACCACAGTTAATTTCATTTATTGCTTTACTGTGTATCTATTTCATTAATGTATTCTCTTTTTATTTTCATTATTCTACTTAATGTCGATTTGAACTTGCTTCTTTTTTTAACTTCTCATGCTGGAAGGATAGATGACTGGCTTTTAAACCTTGCTTTTTTTTCCCCCCCAAACTAAACACATAGAGCTATAAATTTCCCTCTAAGCACCGTTTTAACTGCCTTCCACAAATCATAATTTTTGGACATTATCATTCATCTTAGAATATTCTGTATTTTGTTATTTCTTCTATCACTCATAGGCTTCTTAGACCTGGATTGCTTAATTTCTAAATATTCGAGGCTTTTCTAGATGTCATTTTTTATTGATTTCTACTTTAATTCCTCAGTGGTAAGAAAATATACACGGTATAGTTTCAATCTTTGAAATTGAAACTTTTTAAATGGCTCAGAATATGTCCCATCTTGGTGAATGCTCTGTGCGCGTTTGTTTGAAAGCAATTAGTATGCTGCAGGTTGTTAGATGCAGTGCTCTATAAATGTCAATACCATCAGGTTGGTTAATAAAATTTTTCAAGTTGTTTATGTTCTTACTGATTTTTCTCTCAATTAGTTCTATCATTTACTGAGAGAGGAGTTTTGAATCTCCTACTGTAACTGTAGATACATTGGTTTTTCCTTCATGTTCTGTTAATATTTTCCCCCAATCATTTTGAAATTCTATTAGGTACATACACATTTAGTATTGTTAGGACGTCTTGAAGAACTGTTCTTTTTATCATTATAGAATGTTTCCTTTTTCCTGAACTTTATTTTCTGATATATTAATATACCTATTCTACCTTTCTTAAAATTAATATGTGCATGGTACTTAAAAAATTAGCTTCTTTATTCTACCTGATAATCTCTGTCCTATAATTGGGAGTATTTAGCTTACTCACATGTTTGGAAAGTAATTTTATCTATTGACTAGTTACACCTCTCTACATTAATTTTGGTGAGCATTCTAGGAATCATAATATGTATACTTGACTTTTCACAGTCTACTTAGAATAAATATAATAATAGTTCTTGAAAATATATAAACCTTCTAACATCATAGATCCGTTTTCCTCTTCACATTCACTTATATTATAGTGTCATAGGCATTACCACTACACCACTATATACCCTGCATGTTATACTTTTGCTTTAATCAGAACTAAGTATTTTTAGAAATTAACATAAAAAGCAATAGGCTTTTACATTTTTCCAGATATTTACCACTTCTGACTATCTTAATCCTTTCCTGAAGATCTGAGTTTTCCTTTGGTATTACACTTGACCTTTAAACAACATGGGAGTCAGGGGCACCAACACCCCTGGAGCAATGGAAAATTATGTATAACTTTTGACTCCTAATAGCTTAACTACTAATAGTTGACTGTTGATTGAAAGTCGTCAATAACATAAACAGTCCATTACACATATTTTACTTTATGTACACATTTTGTATATGTATACCATATTCTTAAAATAAAGAAAATGTTATTAAGAAAATCATTAGAAAGAGAAAATATATTTACAGTACTGTAAAAAATCTACATGTAAGCACTGCTCCCAGTGGTCCCTGGATTTGCCTTTTGCTTCAACAATGTTCATACAGAACAGGGGCACCTGGATGGCCCAGTCAGTTAACTGACAGACTTCATCTCAGGTCAAGATCTCAGGGTCTGTGAGTCTGAGCCCTGCTTAAGGGCTCTGTGTTGACAGCTTAGAACCTGGAGCCTGTTTCAGATTCTGTGTCTCCCTCTCTCTCTACCCCTCCCTCTCTCTCTCTCAAAAATAAAGATTTAAAAAAAAATTTTTTTAACCATGTTCAGACAAAACATTACCAGAGATGCCAACCTCCACCGCCTTCTTCCAGCCTCCACGGCCCTCCAACATTTTTTCCAGCCGCCACCTTAGAAACCATTTTCTCAACCATCCTCTGCTTCCAGAACCAATCAACACCATTTTTCTAATCTTAGCTCTTTACTGCCAATCTACCATGAGCTCCAAGATGTGTCAGAATTATTCCACCGGGATGGAGACGGCCATCAACCACCTGGTCAACGCGCATCTGCAGGACTTACACTTACCTCTTTCCTGGCGTCTGTTTTCACGGACACGTGGCTCTGGAGGGCTGGGCCACTTCTGGGAGTTGGCCAAAGAGAAGCAGGAGAACTCCGAGCGACTGAAGACGCAAAACCAGAGCAGCACTCTCGCCTTCTTCCAGGACGCGCAGAAGCTGACCCAAGATAAGTGGGAGAAAACCTTGGGCTCCATAAAACACTACCCCGATCCTGGAGACGAACCAGAGCCAGGCCCTTTTATACCTGCGCACCCTGGGTTCTGCCTGCGCAGACTCAGTGACTTCCTGGAGAACCACTTCCTGGATGAGCAGGTGAAACTCACAAAGAAGAGGGGCGACCACCTGAGTAACTGCTTCAGGCTGGCTGGGCTGGGCTGGATGAATATCTCTTGGGAAGGCTCACCCTCAAGCATGGCTGGAAGCCGCCAGGGCCCGGCTGCCTTTGAGGGGTCCCTCTGGCATCCCCCTGGCGTCAGGGCTTCGGCCCTTGCCTCTCCCTGAAGCAACTGAGCAGCTTTTTAACCACCCTGGAGCCCAAATCAAATGGAAATACGAAAGCTTTTTGCAGGGCTGAGGAGGAGGGAGGGAAAGAAAAGAAGAAGAAAAAAAAAAATCTGTGTTGAAGTAGACCCACGCAGTTCAAATCCATGTCGTTCAAGGGTCAACTGTATTTTATTTCATAATGAAGAAATTCCTTTACCATTGTTTGTAGTGTACATCTACTGAGGATAGTTTTTAAAAGTTCGCCCCTCTTTGAAAATGTCTTTTTTCTCTCTTTCTTGGTAGGTATTTTGTCGGATATAGAATTTGGAGAGGACTGGTTTTGTTTGGTTTTGGTTTTTTTCCTCTTTTAGAACTTGAAAGATGTTTCCCCACTGTGTTCTGGTCTTTATTTGTCTAATTATTGCATCCTCTATAATATGTCATTTTTCTTTGGCTGCTACAAAATTGTTTCTTTATCTTGGGTTTTTAGAAGTTTGACTGTGAAGTTTCTAGTCATGCTTGTGTGTGTGTGTTTGTCCTGGTTAGGGTCTGCTAGTTTTCTTGAATTTATAAATTATCTCTTTTACAAAATTGGGGTATTTTCAGCCATTATTTCATCAAATATTTCTTCTGTCCTCTTCTCACTGCCCCCTGCTTCTGGAATTCCAGTCCCAAATGTTAGTCCTTTGATAACGTTCCAGAGG
This sequence comes from Panthera pardus, assembly GCF_024362965.1. Lineage (NCBI taxonomy): Eukaryota > Metazoa > Chordata > Mammalia > Carnivora > Felidae > Panthera > Panthera pardus. Next base: position 87,788,285 of record NW_026526721.1, read on the forward strand.
TCCACGAAGGTCTGTTCTTTACATGTTTTTTTTTTTTTCTCTAGGCTTCAAAATATGTAATTTCTATTTCTGTTTTAAGTTCAGTGTCTTTTTATGCTGTCCTCTCCTTTTTGTGGATCATCCCATCCAGTGAACATTTTTTTAGCATATTGTATTTTTCAATTCTACAACTTTTCAGTTGGATCTTTTTTATACACTTTTTTTTTTTTTTTTTCTGCTGGGATGTCCCCTTTCCATGCTCTTGAGCATTTTTTAAAAAAATTTTTAATGTTTATTTATTTTTGAGAGACACAGAGACAGAGTGCAAGCCAGGGAGGGCAAAGAGAGAGGGAGACACAGAATCCGAAGCAGGCTCCAGGCTCAGAGCTGTCAACACAGAGCCCAACGTGGGGCTCGAACTCACGAAGCGTGAGATCATGACCTGAGCCAAAGTCGGACACTCACAACCGTCTGAGCCACCCAGGCGCCCCTTGAGCATTTTTTTTAAACCTCCTGAGGTTAATTATAGTAGTGCTTTGAAATCCGTGTATGTTAATACCAAGAGCTGCACCCTGTCAGGGTCTGTCTCCTTTGATTGCTATTTTATCTTACAATGGGTTGGCAGAAGCAGAAGCATTCTTATAAAATGGGTAAAACTGGATTGTGTTTTGGACCTTTTGAATTCTATATTGTGGGGAAAATGGGTTCTGGAAATTCCAAGTTGGTTTTATACTCCAAACTCTTGATAGCATCTCAAACCTTAGTTCATCCCCCTTACCCCCCACCCCTGGCTTCACTAGAGTCTGTCCCACACGTGCATATTCAGAGATAAATCAGAGATTTGGGCAGAGCTTATACAAAGAAGGTAGGGCTCCCAGTCTCTGACTTTAAATATCATAGAAAACATCATTTCTTTTAAGCAGCTAGTATTTCTCCAGGTTCTGTCCTCTGGTTCTTCAGTCTAGAAAGTCTATGCACTTTTTAATTAAAAACTCAGTCACCCCATGTAGTGCCAAATCTCACCTGCTTTCCAGATAAAAGATGTGAAACCCAGTAAGTTACCCTGTGCTGTTGCCTTTTTCAAATGTGTACTTTGCCTCCAGAATCTGGCTGCTTTTGTTGTTAGCTCTTCATTGCCTTCAAGCACTGTTTTGGGTTTGTTTGTTTGTTTGTTTATATAGTATTTTGTCTAGAGCTAATATTGGTTATCTATGAAAGGGTACCATCTTTTAGGAACTACTCAGCCATTCCAGAAGAACCCCTAGTCTATTTACATTTGATACAATTTTCCTATGATTGGTGTAAGCCTGCCATTTTGTTATTTGTTTTCTATTTGTGCATCTGTTCTTTGCTATTTCCTTCTTTAATAGCTGTATTTTGCATTAGTTGAATATATTTTAATATTCCCATTTACTTCCTAATTTGTATTTCATTATACTTCTTTGTTTTGCCTTGCCTTGTGTGTGTGTGTGTGTGTGTGTGTGTGTGTGTGTGTTTTCTCTAGGATTACAACACATATCTTCATCACATGTTATCTTCAAATATAATATATAAATATTCATATATAATATATAATCCTTAAAACAATATATTTCCATTCTGTGCCTTGTGTTTTTGGTGCATTTGTTGCACATATTTTGGCTTCTATACGTATTTAAAGCCACAATATATTATTTTTGCTGTAAAAAGTTAATTATCCTTTTCAAAATGAAGAAAAAAATAAACTATATTATGTTTAATCACATATTTATTATTTCCAGAACTCCACATTTCTATTTATAGATCCAAGTTTCCATTTACTCTTTTATTCTGCCTGAAAATTTTCCTTTAACATTTCTTTCAATATTTACCTGCTATTAAGATTCTCTCTGCTTTTGTTTGTCTGAAAATGATTTACTTTGCTTTTAAACTTGAGGGATATTTTCACTGGATATAGAATTCAATGTTGACAGATTTTCTTTTCATTCAACACTTTAAGATGTCATTCCACAGTCTCCTGGCCTCCATGGTTTTTATATAAAATTTCAGCCCTCATTTGAATCATTCTCCCCATATATGTAATACGTCTTTTTTTCCTCTGTGTATTTTTTAAGATTTTGTTTCATGTCATTGTACTTCAGAAAGTTGATTATGAATTACCTTGCTGTGCTTTACTTGGTGTTATCTCAAATTTGATTTGTTTAGCTTCTTGGATTCATTACACTTATTCATTAAATTTGGAAAATTATGTCTATCACACCAAAATCAGTACCCTAAATTCTAAATGCTGAGTCTTTATTAAAATGAGCTGTTATAGGGGTGCCTGGATGGCTCATTCAGTTAAGCCTTCAACTCTCAATCTTGATTTAGGTCATGATCTCACGGTTTGTGAGTTTGAGCCCCATGTTGGGCTCTGCTGACAGCAGGCAGCCTGCTTGGGATTTTGTCTCTCCCTCTCTCTGCCCCTCCTCCCCTCTCTCAAAATAAATAAAGAAATTTTAAAAAATGAACTGTTATATATAGCTTAAAGCAGGATTACTGATTCCCTCTTCTATCTGAGGGGCTGTGCCTGCCTCTAAGCTTAACTCACCATTCAGTTGTTAGTGTGGAAAAGCTAGCATAGAAAAAGAGATCCTCGGGCTTACCTCAAGAACCCATGTCCTGCTTATGTATGATATATCACACAGGAGAAGTAAGTATAAAAGAGAGTACCTCACATAAATTGTTCATCTTTAGGACATAATAACCACACTCGTAGTAACTGGGGTCCAACAATGCCCTAAGCTCTGACCACATTCATGAGAGAGGTAGGAAGAGAAGTGGAGGCTTGGTTAGAAAGGGTAGAAGATTCCATCCCAAATAATATAGGTAGAAGGGTTTTGTAAGTACCTTGAGTCACAAAAAAGGAATACCACCAACAGAATTCAGAGATTTAGATTAAATTATATCAGATTAGATTAATCTAATGTTTAGGTCAGAAAAAGATTTGAGAGAAATGCACATGGAAGTATGGAAGAGATTGAGGTTTGAATCTAATTTTGGTGGGAAAACAAATAAATTCCAAAATTTCTTTGACACTCTGAGGTAACGTAAGAAGATGACTGAAGTAAATCAGTCTTATACTGAGCACTATGAAAACAGAAAGAAGAGAGAACCTAACTGTGTCTGAGGGATCTAAATGGGTTCTCAGAAAAGGGGACACATAAACTGAATCCAAACAAAGATGAAGTGTTCTCCCTACAAATGCACCAGTAGAAGTAAAAGAGCAGACTATAGGCAGAGTGATACTATAGCAAAGGCAAAAGTATCCAAGAATTGTTTGTATTCAACAATTTTTGAAGCATTTTTGAATGATAAGCATTCAGTATGTTTGTGGTGGCATAGTGGCACATGAGAAGTCAGGAAGTATCAACAAAAGGCCTTCACGCTATAGAGTTTAGACTTCATCATACAGACCAACAATCACCAAGCTTTTTGATTCTTGAGCATGCAATTAAAACCTTGAGTTTGAAAAACTCAAAAAAGAAACTTAAAAAAAATTTAAGCTGCTAAACACATATGAATATGTAGAAATCAATAGTCTGCGTATTTTAAAAAACAGAGGATATAATGGAAGGAAAGATCTTATTTAAATATCAAAACTGCAATAAAAATATATAAGAATACGGGCACCTGGTGGCTCAGTCAATTAAGCCTCTAACTCACGTCATGATCTTGAGATTTGTGAGTTCAAGCCCTGCGTCTGGCTCTGTGCTGATAGCTCTGAGCCTGGAGCCTGCTTCAGATTCTGTGTCTCCCTCTCTCTCCGCCCATCCCCAATTCATGCTCTCTCTCTCTCTCTCTCTCTCTCTCTCTCTCAAAAATAAATAAAACATTTTAAAAATTTAAAAAAAGATAAGAATCATCTGAACAAGAAAATGTGCAAGATTTGTTTGAAGAAATCATTCTAAAATACTACTGAGGACACAAGATATTTGAACAAATAGAAAGGTATACCTTCTTGAATCAAAAGTTTTGACATGATCAATTTTCTTAAGTTAACCATTAAATTTAATGCTTCCTCAATGAAAATTCCAATAAGACTTTTATTTATTTATTTGTTCATGTAATCTCTATACCCAACATGGGGCTCGAACCCACAACCCTGAGATCAAGAGTCATATGCTCTTCCAACTGAGCCAGCTAGGTGCCCTCTACAATAAGACTTAAAAAAAAAAAATTCATCTTAATGTAAGAACACTTACCATGAACATATAACATGAGATCTACCCTCTTAACCCATAAGTATATAATACAGTATTGTTGACTATAGGCACAGTATTATATTGTACTATAAGTACTTGATCTCAAGCACTTACTCATCTTGTTTAACTGAAACTTTATACCTATTGATCAGTTGCTCCCCATTTTCCCCTCCCCCAGGCCCTAGGAACCACCATTCCACTCTTCAATCCTTTTTTTTTTTTTTTATTTTACTTTTTTTAAGTAAACTCTACATCCAATGTGGGGCATGAACACATGATCCTGAGATCAAGAGTTGCGTGCTTCACCAACTAAGCCAGCTTGGCACCTCTCCACTCTTCAATTCTATGAATATGACTTTTTAAGATACCTCATATAAGTGGAATCATGTAGTATTTGTATTTCTGTCACTGGCTTATTTTACTTAGCATAATGTCTTTAAGGCCATCTGTGTTGTTGAATATGGTGAATTCCCATCTTTATTAGGGTTGAAAAAATATTCCATTGTATGTATATACCACACTTTATCCATTCATCCAGTGATGGACATTTAGGTTGGTTCCACCCCTTGAATTTTATGAATAGTGCTGCAATGAATATGGAATGCTAATATCTCTTCAAGATCCTGATTTCAATTCTTCTGGATAAATACCCAGAAGTGGGAATACTATAGTATATGGTAGTTCTATTTTTAGTTTTTTGAGGCACCTCTGTACTCTTTTCCATAGCTGTTGCATCATTTTGCATTCACCGAAAGTGGACAAGCATTTCAATTTCTCCACATTCTTGCCAACACTTGTTGTCTTTTTTTTTTTTTTTTTTTTTTTGATAATAGCCATCCTGACAGGTCTGAAGTGAAATCTCATCATAGTTTTAATTTGCATAGTTTTAATTTGATTAGTGACATTGAGTAATTAATTTTTTCCTATTCCTACTGACTATATATATGTTTTCTTTAGAGAAATGTCTATTCAAGTTCTTAGCTCATTTTATAAATCAGGTTGTTAGGTTTTTTGCTATTGAGCTGTAGGAGTTCCTTGTATATTTTGGATATTACTCCTTTTTAGATATATGGTTTGCAAATATTTTCTCCCATTTCATAGGTTGCCTTTTCACTCTGTTGATTGTTTTCTTTGCTGTGCAGAAATTTTTTAATTTAATGTGGAACCATGGGTCTATTTTTTACTTTTGTTGCCTGTGTTTCTGGTTTCATATCCATGAAATCATTGCTAGAACTCAAACCCAAGTTCAGCCAAACTCCAACCATCAGGGCCTTAATTGCTATGCAGTGTTGTCACCGATTTAAGGAGCAAAATGAAAAAGAAAACAAAAGTGCCACACCTTTCACCAGGCATGAAGAGAACTCACAGAGGAAGAGATGGAGTGGCTCCATCCGATGGCAGGATATTTCCTTAGATTCAAACATTATGTTTGGCTTGGTTAGAAGCCCAAGCTTTAGACCCAGGTAGACTTCCATCAAATATTTGAGACTCAGTCTCTTGACCTGTGAAATAGGGATAAAAAGCAGTGTAATATACTTGTTATTAGAATCAAATTAAATAATGTATAGATAGTGCCTATTAAATAAATTGTAACAATTTTTTTATCATGTATCTTCTGTTGGTCTAACAGCAAAAAGAAAAAAAATAATGTCCTTTAGGGTGGAACAGAATTATTAAGACTAGAATGAACATTGCATTACCTCAAAGACATTTATCCAAGTAGTTTTATTCATATATTGAAAATAATCTGTTTATTTATCTTCTAATAAGCACTTTTATCTTGTGGTTTTAAACAATATATGCACAGACAGTAAATAGCCGAGTGATCTCTTCAAACTTGCATACATTCCAATCCAGATTTTCACTCTCCAAACTAATTGAAAACAAATTCTGAAAAATCATGAAGGCAAATGGAACCAAAAAATCTGTAAGTATTCAAATAGGCTCTCAGGACCCCTCAGTAACATTAAAAAGTACCCTGAGAACGAATCAAAACAATATGATTGCTTGAAATTGTTGTGCATGTAAATATGGAATCAGTCCCAAAGGACTGGATGGGTAATAAGTATTTCTCTTTTATATGTCTGCTGGCTCTGACCCTGGAAACACTCAGCTGGGAACTGGTGTGTCTGCTCTCATGTCTGAGTGGACTACAGCTGGGCAACATCACCATGCCTGTGCATGAGAAAGAATGATTCTCCCTCCTCCCTCTCAATCTATCTGACATCTGCTAATGAAGTCCAGAGGACAGACTTTGCAAAGCCCATCCCTCCTGTAGACGGGGGACATTTGGTGAAATGATGAATGGCCTATACCCAAGCTAAATAGACAAAAAGAGATTAAATGTAAGCAGTTGAACAAAATGAAGCATACAAATTATAGCAGACATCAGTACCTTCTTTCCCGATTACTCCGATAGGAACACCACCCCACCCATTAGGTGTTAGCAAAGCAAACTTTCACTTTGTGTTAATTAACAAAATATATATCTACAAGAATTACATGGTTGTCCCACGTATAGCTTTCTGTTAAGTAGTGAATTGTCTTTTCTTAACTACAATGAAATTAATGTCCTTTTTAACATTTGCTAAATCTGTACGGTTTGTTGTTGTTGTTTAAATACAATGGAACAATTCAGTAAGGTATTATAAGATTTCATCTAGTGAGGATAAAAGTTAATGCTGTCTAGAAAGCAAGGCTTAAAATTTCTTGAAGCTGTGTTTACCATCCTGCCTAAATTATGCAGGCAGAGCTTATAAACTATTAGGGCCTTTAGATCTTTAGATTGGAAACATTTTCAGATTTAGAAAAGCTTCATTGTTTGATTTGAACTTTTCTGTTTCAAATAATTAGGGTGGAATGGGAACATAATCCTCTCACTAACATGTTTTTTCCTCAGAGAAGTCTGAGGAATGTCGCATAAAGATGCAATCTGGGAAAAAAGAAAGAAAGATGAAAAAAATTCTGTTCCTTTTCACTTAATACCTAATAACAAAATTGCAAAATATAGAACATGATGGTAGTGTTATCTTTTACTGGAATATGTCAATTTCCCCAGAGACACTATGCAAGTAAGTATTTGAAACACAGCTGTGGAATATTTGAAGATCCTCCTCTTTGAGGCTTTTCTACACCTGTTCCATGGCAGCTATCCACCCACCTTTGCCTCCATCCAGGTAAAGAAATAAATAAAACAAACAAAAGGACGATTCTTCTTTGACATGTATTTTGTATTTTGTTACCTGTTTTACATCTTTGCAATTCTGGATAAAATAAGCTTTGAGAGAAAACGTCCACTTTAAATTTCATATTTGATTTCGTGAGCTAACCTTAGCTAGCTGCCCCTTTGAAATCACAATGGAGTCTTAAAATCATTTAAAGTGTTATTAATTTAGCAGTTGCACAGTGATGGATTTTTCAGATTGCTCATACATAGATCTCTTGACTGAAAATGTGCATAGCCTTGTTTCCTTAGCTATCACTGCCATAATTTCCATGAAGGATGATATTCCACAGCAAAATTACTGATAACCAAATGAACTGCCATTAGATAACTCCATTATCTAGGCTAATGTAGACTTTAACTGGTCATATTACTTTGTGAAAAGCTGATGTAAATATTTCCAAATAAAACTATTTTTAGAATATAGGCTTTAATTTCTGTCTTTTAACTACTAACAACCAAGCATAAATTCATTACAGACTTGTAAACTCAGATGTGATTAATATTTCTCTACTACATGAAAATGAGTTTGAAAATATAGGTAGAGCCCTAATTATGCTTAATTCAGCTCATAAATGTCCAAAATAAAATAACCTCAGATTGTTACATATATCTCTACCCTTGATTTCAACATGGCAGTTCACAGTCTTAAAAAATAAAATAAATAAATAAATAAATTTTTTAAAAGGAGCAAAAAGCCATTTCATTTTCACTGCATGCTGAATGCATTTCAGGTCATTATTTTTATGAATAGAAAATGTGAAGGTCATTTAACCTCATCCTTACAATTAACAATAGCTATCAGTTCAGAGCTGTGGGAATATCTGTGAATCTAAGTTTTGCTCAGGGAAGTTCCAGCTAGGAAAGAGAGAGGAGATAAAACAAATGGGCCTTCCTCATTTAAATTCCTGAGTAAATACTACCACATTACTAGCTCTGAATAATTAACTTCCATCCACTGTGCCAAAAATGAGGCACTGTGTCTGGAATCCATCTTTTCAATAAATACCCCAGAAAGAAACCACCACAGAAATCATGACTGCTATCACTGCACTAAACTTTTTACTTACTCAAATCATTTTCTGAAAACCATCATTAGAATCAAATTAAAATAAAGCTGAGGTTTTCTGAATAAAACTGTCAAAAAAGATAAAAGTTTTTACATTGACAGTAAAGTAAATGATTTTTTCCACTCTGTTGAGGTTGCATAAGAGCGCAGTATATCTGAATGACTTATGGTCCATTAATGACAGATTAACAGCTGGAGGGGGGGAGATCTTTCCAAGAATAGTTTTCAAATGAATGAAACTTCAGGCCTAGAGGCAATGGGAAATGCAAAGTGTGGGGAACTGGGGGAGGATGTGGGTGGAGGAATCTTATAAGATCAGACTTTCATAATTCATTAAAATCACTGAAAATGACAGAGTATGATCTGAAATGAATTTTCCATATTCACCGGGGGAAGAGGTCATAGTTACTAAGTCCTTGAAGGTGACTACAGGAGGTAGAGACCCAACGTGAGTATATTTGTGCAGCATACCTGAACAAAATAAGACTTGCTAAGACAGAACATAGTGAAGGATTCTACCTACGTGGTTTTGTTCACCGGGATTCTTTTGTTATAATGAAACACCAAACACTGCACGCAGCCAGACTTCGGTGGAGTGTGGGGTGGGGGTGCAGATACTAAAAAGGTATTTGATGTATACAAATTTACAAAGACCAGTCCCATATTCTGGAATTATAATTATACCATATATATACTTAAATAAAATTATAAAAAATAAATTGAACAAATAAAACAGCTAGCTTTCATTTTTTAGGTTGACTTTCTGGGTAGCCTAAATTTAATTTTTTTATCATAAAAGTAATTCATGCTTTTATAGATATTATAGAAATCTGGTAAAATAAATGAATAAAGTAGAAGTCACTTCCCAGTAATATCCATATTTAAATTTTAGTGTATTTACTTCCATCATGTAATGTATTTATTCATAACCATTTTTTCAATAAGAGTGAAATGATATTGAATGTACATCACATTATGTTGGGAACATAGGAGCCATTTAGCCTTGCTTTTGAAGTCAGTGATCTATCTTGATGTAAATCCAGCAGGCTTGGCAATCTATTATGGCTACTAGACCAAGGCATATTTATTTTTCTATCTGGCCAGTGCTGGATTTGTGTGCTCAGTACTCATTAAAGATACTATCAGTAACAGTGATCATAGCATGTATATAGCATCCTTACATATATAACTCTACCTAAATTCCTAATGCAAATACAGAAATTGTAGATGACTTCACTACCTAAAGGTTCAACAAGTACATCTTCATCTAGCTTCTGACATCTTTTTTTCAGATTCCATCAATGAACAATAAACTTTACTCTTCAATAAGAAAGAATTTTGACATAGGTCAAACACAAGAGTGGAACATGGCCCCACCAACACACACAGAAACTAATAATCTTGTTAAAAAAGAAATAACCCACTGTGTAATGAAAAAAATATATTAGATTAATTATGATGATAGAAATACTACAAAAATGATTAGAATAGTGTCCATCTGAATTAAGTATTTTTCTTTAAAGGTGATTAATTTTATTTTACTGAATCCTTCCACATTCATATTTTCTTTAATTCAGAATAAATGATAATAGTCAAAGATCAAATATCTCTTAGAGGGAGAAAAGTTGGAGATAATTTCTTATGAAATTTTAGGCTTTACGAAGTTGCTTAAGGATGAGTACTCAGGCATAAAATCTGTCTTATTTAAATCAAGTCTTCAAGGAAATTGAAGAAGATATAAAGAAATAGAAAAACATTCCATGCTCATAGATTGGAAGAATAAATATTGTTAAAATGTCAATACTACCCAAAGCTATCTACACATTCAAGGCAATCCCAATAAAAATTGCACCAGCATTCTTCTCAAAGCTAGAAAAAGCAATCCTAAAATTTGTATGGAACCACAAAAGGCCCCAAATAGCCAAAGTAATTTTGAAGAAGACCAAAGCAGGAGGCATCACAATCCCAGACTTTAGCCTCAACTACAAAGCTGTAATCATGAGGACAGCATGGCATTGGCACAAAAACAGACACATAGGCCAATGGAATAGAGATTCCAGAATTGGACCCACAAAAGTATGGCCAACAAATCTTTGACAAAGCAGGAAAGGGCATCCAAAGGAAAAAAGACAGTCTCTTTAACAAATGGTGCTGGGAGAACTGGACAGCAACATGCAGAACATTGAAACTAGACCACTTGCTCACACCATTCACAAAAATAAACTCAAAATGGATAAAGGACCTGAATGTGAGACAGGAAACCATCAAAACCCTAGAGGAGCAAGCAGGAAAAAAAAAAAACCTCTCTGACCTCAGCTGCAGCAATTTCTTACTTGACACATCCCCAAAGGCAAGGGAATTAAAAGCAAAAATGAACTATTGGGACCTCATAAAGATAAAAAGCATCTGCACTGCAAAGGAAACACTCAACAAAACTAAAAGGCAACCAACGGAATGAGAAAAGATATTTGCAAATGACATATCGGACAAAGGGCTAGTATCCAAAATCTATAAAGAACTCACCAAACTCCACACCTGAAAAACAAATAATCCAGTGAAGAAATGGGCAGGAGACATGAATAGACACTTCTCTAAAGAAGACATCCAGATGGCCAACAGGCACATGAAAAGATGTTCAACGTCGCTCCTCATCAGGGAAATACAAATCAAAACCACACTGAGATACCACCTCATGCCAGTCAGAGTGGCTAAAATAAACAAATCAGAAGACTATAGAGGCTGGAAAGGATGTGGAGAAACAGGAACCCTCTTGCACTGTTGGTGGGAATGCAAACTGGTGCAGCCACTCTGGAAAACAGTGGGGAGGTTCCTCAAAAAACTAAAAATAGACCTACCCTATGACCCAGCAATAGCACTGCTAGGAATTTACCCAAGGGATACAGGAGTACTGATGCATAGGGGCACTTGTGCCCCAATGTTTATAGCAGCACTCTCAACAATAGCCAAATTATGGAAAGAGCCTAAATGTCCATCAACTGATGAATGGATAAAGAAGTTGTGGTTTGTATATACAATGGGATACTACTTGGCAATGAGAAAGAATGATATATGGCCTTTTGTCACAACGTGGATGGAACTAGAGAGTGTTATGCTAAGTGAAATAAGTCATACAAAGAAAGACAGATACCATATGTTTTCACTCTTATGTGGATTCTGAGAAACTTAACAGAATACCATGGGGGAGGGGAAGGAAAAAAAAAAGTTAGAGAGGGAGGGAGCCGAACCATAAGAGACTCTTAAAAACTGAGAATAAACTGAGGGTCGATGGGGGGGTGGGGGAGGGACAGGAAAGTGGGTGATGGGCATTGAGGAGGGCACCTGTTGGGATGAGCACTGGGTGTTGTATGGAAACCAATTTGACAATAAATTTCATAAAAAAAAAAAGCAAAAAATAAATAAATAAGGAAAGTCTTCAAGAAATCAAGAGGCCTTTATGCTCTTGACTATTGATGCATTAACTTAAATGCTTATGATAGTTTATTGTTATAATAAATATTATGATAATAATCTCTAATTCCACTACCCTGGTGCAACAAGTTTTAAAATTTCCTTTTCCTGCCCATTTGAAATGCAAAATTTGTAAAAGTTACATTTACAGAGAAATAAAAATCTAGGGATTCAATTTTTTAAGTTTTACATTACATGATACATATTTTACCCTGTTTTTACTTAATCTTTAAAATAATTTTAATGGATCCATAATACTGCATAAAGGAGAAGCCCCATAATTTAATCATTCCCCTTTTTGAAACACTTAGATTGTTTTAAATGTTAACATGTGTTTCTGTTTTATTGATAAACTTTTGCCCAATCTCAGAGTTTTAGCTTTAACCCCAACTTTTCTTTTTTTTTTTTTTTTGGTTTGTTAATGTGTTACTCTAGTAAGCTATATTGTTGCTTTTCACATTTAATAATTCCCCTTCAAATGTGATGAGCTTTTTCTTATCCAAAGTATTCATTTCTTATATTTAATAAGATCAAGTAAATCTATTATTTTCCACATTTTTGTCTTTTTTTTAAATTTATTTTTGAAAGAGAGAGAGAGACAGAGCATAAGTGGGGGAGGAGCAGAGAGAGAGGGAAATAGAATTCAAAGCAGGCTCCAGGCTCTATGCTGTCAGCACAGAGCCAGACGTGGGGCTGGAACTCAGGAACCAGGAGATTATGACCTGAGCCGAAGTCAGACGCTCAACCGACTCAGTCAGCCAGGCACCCCTCCATATTTTTGTCTTTACTAGTAATTCTTATTTTTCACAAATTACGTTTCCAAGTGCCATCTTCCATATTTGCTCTTTGGTCTTGCATTTTAATGTGCTCTATTGAGTTTTTTTTTTTTTTTTACATCATATTTCTTTTTTTTAACTTTTAATGTTTATTTATTTGTGAGAGGAAGAGAGACAGAGACAGAGTGTGAGCAGAGGAGGACAGAGAAAGAGGGAGACACAGAATTCGAAGCAGGCTCCAGGCTCTGAGCTGTCAGCACAGAGCCCAATGCGGAATTTGAACCCACAAGCTGTGAGATCATGACCTGAGCCAAAGTTGGAGGCTTAACTGACTGAGCCACCCAGGTACCCCTAAATCATATTTCTAATAACTACTACATTCAACAATGATCTCAGTCATTTCAGTTGCTGTTTTCATTATTGTTTGATCTTAATGTTTGATTAGTTAGGATGCCACAGTAGCAAATACCAAAATTCCAGCTGCTTAAAATAACAAAATATATTCCTTGCCCACTGTCCATGACCGTCTTGGGTTGATAGTGGGGTCCTGTTCCTAGCAGCCCAGGGAGACTCAGAGTGATGAATCAGCAAACATTGCCAGTCTTGTGCTAAAGGAAAATGTGAGCTTTGCAAGGTATGTCAGTTAAATGCTCTAGCCCTAAAATAACATATCACTTCTGAGCTGAATTCATTGGTCCACACTAGTTCTGTAACTCCCCCTGACTACAAGGGTCTGCAAACAGCCCTATCATATACATAGATACGTGGAGAACTGAAAATATTTGGCAAACAGCACTAGTGACCGCCATCTCTCTCCTAATCCTTTCTTTAGTGTCATAAATTAACCTGTATTTTCTAAAAATTTCCATTTTATGTTAAAAAAAGTATGTTAGGTTATAGAGTTTGGCCTACAATTCCCTTCATTTTGCTTTTTATTTCATGTTGCAAATGTCTTTTGTGTGTTTGTTTGTTTGTGTTTGTTGTGGATGGCTTTACACTTTCTGTTTGCTCATACTTCCATGTGATTAATTTGCTAATCTTTCAAAAGCAGACCAGATGGAGAATTGCTTTAAAGCATCTTCCTAGCAATCTGACTGTTTTCTGGCTGAGTGAGCCTCTTTGATCTTGAGTTGGAAATTAGACTTTTTTTCCCCCTAAGGCTTTTCATATCCCAATAGTTTATTTAATAATTCAGTGTCAGAGTAAGTTTTGACGAATAGTTAAGGTGTGGAAGAGATTTTTCTCCAACTACAACAGCTTACTGTACAGTGTATTGTCCTTCCTGGACCTGGAGTTAAGAAACAGCTCACATGGAGGGTTATTTCTATCTTCACCAATACGGGGTCAACATGTTGATGTGCAAAAATACGTAACTAGGGGACTAGAGGTCAGTTCAACTCAGAGTCTCAGATGATGGCAGAGAGGATTATTTGAATTCTGAATCAGTACACATTGTCATAACTATCACTGAGGGAGGCTATACAGATTCCTTTTAATAGCTACAAAATACCTATGTGTTAGGAGCAGGGGAGAAGCAGAAGGAGAGGCTCAGAGAATCTTAAGCAGGTTCCATGCTTAGCGTGGAACCTACATGGGGCTCAATCCCACAATCCTGGATGGTGACCTAAGCCGAAATCAAGAGTCAGGTTCTCATCCAGCTAAGCCACCCAGTAGCCCCTCAAAGGAATTCTTAATTAATATTTAGAGAGAGGTTGCTTCCTTCTATTTAAATCAAATACATGGCTGAAATTTTAATTATTTCACTTTAAAGAACTTGAATGTTAATTCAACCTTGAGGTTAGGAAGGGACAAAGGTGTTAAAAATGGATTCATGAGGGGCACCTGGGTAGCTCAGTTGGTTAAGCATCTGACTCTTGGTTTCAGCTCAGGTCTTGATCTCATGGTTTGTGGGTTTGAGCCCCATGTCAGGCTCTGCACTGGGTATGAAGCCTGCTTGGGATCCTCTCTCTCTCTCTCTCTCTCTCTCTCTCTCTCTCTCAAAGTAAAAAATAAACTTAAAAAAAATGGGCTCCTGAGCTATCCAAAGCTGAGTTCAAACTTAGCCATGTTAGTAATGAGCTGTGCAACCTTGGGTGACTGATTTGATTCTTGAAGCTTGGTTTTTCTCATCTGGAAGAAATACATGATAATAATACCTAATTCATAGGATTGTTGAGAGGATTAATTTCTAAACATTCACCATAGTTCTGGCCAGTTTTGAGCTCAGAGGAAGGAAAACAGATAAACAAAGGCAAGAAGATGAGGAAAACACAGCATTTGTCCCAGGTTGATTGGCACTTTGTGTATATAAGAGAAAGGATATTGCATAGTGTTGTGCTAGTTGTTCACTGCACAAAGGTGCCAGAACAGAGGGGCAAGTGATTGGCACTTTGGGTATATGAGATTAGGGCTGCTGCATAGTGTTATGCAGGTTGTTCACTGCACAAGAGTGCCTGACCAAAGGGACAAGTGGAGCTGAAATCCAACCCATATTCTGCTTTCACAGGCATCCTCCCTGGCATAGGTTCATCTGCCCAGAGGAAGAAGTGCATTTTTCTTTACATACTATATGAGCTAAGGGTGACCCTGAATAAACAGGAATTATAAGAAATTAGACTAAAATGTACATCTGTGACTCCCAATAGGGAGGAGTAGAGTTCCAGAGGGCACTCATCATCTCCTCCATCATCTCCTTTCCTTAAGTACAGGGTGTTTGGGCCATTTTCATCAGTTGGTTTTTAAAAACCAAAAGCAAAAATACCTATTGTCCCCTGATGTATTATACAGGCCTTGATATTCCAAACATTTTTCCTTCCTTTCCACCCTTTCTTCTGAGTCATCATTCCAACAGTTTGCAGGAGGTCAGGTAGCCCCGACCACTTTGTGTCAGTTGTGGTGTTTTGCTTTTTCCTGCCAGGATAGCCTCCCGGATTGAAAGGCATTTTACACGGTTTGATCTTGGTAGTGTAGCCGAGACTCGAGACTCGTTGGTTGGACGACCAGCTGCCTCAGATCACAGCCTCTCTTCTTTCCCGTCGACATCATCTCCAAGGGGAGCGGGGAAAGGAGGAAAAAAGCCACGAGGAGAGTGAAGTGTGCAACAAGATACTGAATTCTGCTGTAGAAAGCGTCCCAAAGTCTATACTCCTCCTGTTGTCACTCCTTCTCTGTGCTGCTCTCCAAGGATGCAGGTTTCTCAGGACCAAAGACCCACGCGATGCTCATGCTTCCGCTACAACCTGCAGATCCCATGACCTGCGAGAGGGGGCTGTGTGGCTGCTGGAAGAACGGAACATCTATTCTGTTCTTTCCAAGCCTCCAATGCCTTTTTAACCAAACGGGCAGGAGGAGGGGGCGTTTGTATCGGGCAATAAAGGGTTCTAATGAGAATCTATTTCATTGATCCATAAAATAAAACCAAGATTGTATCATCTATCTTCTTCATATAATAACGATTACAATTTATTAAATTTTGAATATGTTCCAGGTGCTTTACATACATTCTCTTTAATCCTTATCACAACACTGTAAGGTAGTTATTTTTATCTCTGTTCTATGATAAGAAAAATGTCAGTGAGAAAAATTAATTAACTTATTCAAATATAAAGAGCTAATAAGGAATAGGGTTAGGATAAATCCCAGTGCTATCTGACTCTGTAGCCCGTGCTCTTTTTGTTTCTCTTTTTATTAGTGTCTCTAAAATGATTTTTAGATGACAGTGTAATGCATACACATATTCTCACAGGGCACAATCTATACACTGCCAGGTATATGTAGTCAATGTGGACATCGTTTTCACATCACTTCTTTCACCCAATTTCCAGTCCCGGTAACTTCCCCAGTAGAGACCAGTTTTCAGAATTTTTAAAGACATTTACATATATATATATATATATATATATATATATATATATATATATGTAATACACACATATACATATATATATGTAATACACACATATACATATATATATACATATATATGTGTGTGTACATATATACATATGTATATGTATATGTATATATGTGTGTATATGAAATATTTTCATATATATTTCATATTTTAAAAACATATCTATGTTTTGTGTTTAGGTTGTTTTTTATGTGTTATAACACCACTACATTCAGACCCACTCCTTTTTGTAGTAGTCGGATTATATTTAAATTTGTATCTGCCGTCTCATTCTGCTTTCTTTTTACCCAGCTTCCTGCAACCTAATTATTCTGGACCCTGACTTTTTATATAAGTAAACAGGCTGAAAAAAGTGTTTGGAATATGATACTGCTAATTTCAAAGAAGCCTGATATTTTTCATTCTAGTGTATCTTTGTGTCATGGATAAACATACAGTTATTGGGAAACACTAATAATAATAGTAATAAAGGAAATTTCCCTCTACTCACTACACTGATATGATGACGTGAACATCAGTTTTTCTGTTTGGTTGAATATGGTGCTTTTTTTCCACAATGTGGATTTTTCTCAAAGGTCTGCTTTTCCTTGGCTATATGACATTTTGGCCATCCCTCATTTTACCTCTGTGGTATGATGCTGCAATTAATTTTATAGCTCAGGAAACTATGAACCAGAGGGAATGAATGACAGTCAAAGGCATGGTGCTATCTAGTTCTAGAACCAGAAATGAATCCCATCTATGTGCTGGCTCCTGTCTCAGTATCCTTTCTACAACATAACACATTATTAATGGGAAGTCTTATGTAAATGCTTTAACTTATTTGTAAATCTATCCTCCTTTCTCTTCACATTTCATATCCTATTTCCAGTCACATTTGTTTAGCTGAAAAAGTTGGACATGCTTTGTGTCCTTGGCAGAGAACTCTGAGAAAAGCTCATTTATTCTTGCAGTTTGTTTTGAATAGCTTCTTCTGGAAGTATCTGGGATTTGGATATGTTCAATAAATCCCAGTTAATAAAAAGTTAGAATATTATGGGACCTCAGAAAAAAAATCAAACCCAATTCCTTGTTTTATAAATTCATTTAAAAACACATATTGTGAATGCACTTACTGCACCCTCATAAATGCTGGTACATGTTAAAGGGTATTTCTATATCACATCTGGGAAACTGGAGCCAAGAAAGACCAATTCGCTTGAAAATTCTCATGTTCATAGTTAAAAGGACTGGAGCCCAAGTCTCGTGACTTAAAGTCCAGTGTTAAACACCCATGTGACTTGCCAGGGTGTTATTCTGTATAGTAATAAAACATAAGGTAGTTCGACCTACTTACCGTATGTGCTAAGCTTCATTCATTATCTTTGTGGCTTATAGAAAAAGACAGTATTATTGTGACATGCCTAATGCATTTATACCTTTTAAAACTTAAGACTTTTATACAGTTTGTTTTCAAATTTCTAATCACAGATAAATAGCAACATTTTGGTGGTCTTGAGTGATTTGCAGCTCTCTCTCTCTTTTCCCTTCTCATACAAAAATAATTCTTAAGGTCACAGTACGTGTATTCCTGCAACTAGCATTTGTATTCAAGTTCAGTAAATCTCATTGTCAACATTTTGTGACTGTTCCGGTTAAATTCTGTGGAAGGCTTTATGTTGCATTGTAATCCTTAACATACAATTGTGTTCTACCTGGGCTGTTCAGGGATATTGTTGTTTTCAATGAAAAGTGTAGCATGTGTTTAGTGCATTACTAGGCACCTTGATCTCTCGCTCGGGGGGGGGGGGGGGGGGGGCGGGGGGGACAGCATTTAGTGACCATGCATCCTCATTAGCATGGAGGACAAGCCAGTGTAATGGCAAAAGAAGTGGATTTGCCAGGAGATGCCCTGGGTTTGCATGCCCTACTATTCCTGGCTCTCTCAAACCCTTGGCTTCTGTATCTTAAAAATGGGGCAATAATATCCATTTCCTCAGGGTTGTTTTAAGATTTAATTGAAATAATGCATGTGAAAGTACCTTGGCACATATAAGGAGTTTAATAAAGCTAATTTCCTTTCCAGTTTACTTAATGTTTGCTACTTTCAAAACCATTCTTTCCCAATAATGTAATAACTGGCTTTGACAGCAGTAACAGAGCCATACACGGCATTCATGCTCCTTCCCTGAAGACCAGCTTTCTTCATTAGTATCTGAGCCTGGCAAATCAAAATCCTTTCTAAAATCTTCTAAGTGACTTTAAAATCCCTGGGTGCATTAGTCTGGATCACTTGAGTGTATCTTGCACATTTAATTAAACCTGTTATTTCTGGAAACAAAAACAAAACATTTAAGAAGGAATGGCTGAGAGCAACCGTTGTCTTTCCAGTAGTGCAACATGTGAATGGCTTAAGGAATCTTTTAAAGCTGTGCTTTATTTTAATTGGTTTCTGAATCCGCTCATTTTCTGGCTGCGCCTCTATTTTCTTCATCTGCCATTGCCTTTTGCCACTTCTCTTTGGGGATATCTGTTATCCTTAAAAAAGGGATGAGATTGGAATTAACTTGCTTTTGACCATATCCATTTATCCACTTGAAGATCACTGTGGCAAACTATGAAAAATGCACTAGTTTTGAAAAATGACAAAGCTCCCAGGATTGAAAAGGTGCTTATCCCCTCACAGGAATCTATTTGTGCTGTTATTCTTGGCAGCTAGAGCTGGATTCTTCAAAAGGAGATGCAGATTCTATTTTTCTTTATCTTTCCTCCCCTGAAAATTATGTCTTGCTTCTGCATTGGGAAGGTTTTGGATCAAAAGTTCTTTCCTATTTGCACTGCAAATAAAAAACACACCCCATTGTAAATTGTGTTAACACCTTTTCGACAATCTAAACTTCATGAGGAAAGATATGCTGACTATTATGTGTACATTGTAAGTGCTGTGCACAGGTGTGTTTATAAGGAGGCCTTGTGTTTGATCTCTTCCATACCTTAGTCCTTCCCTAAGCATTATTATCAGCACGTAGAAAATGGAATCTGTCTAATCGGTTCCAACTGAGTTAAATCCAACAAAAGTACTTCACTTTGAATTTTAACTGGACCAACACCTTTGTTTTAGTAATAAAAATTTAACCACTTACATTTTCCATCTTCTTGTGTTACCTCCTTCATGGTCCAGGATGATGCCTTTGTTCACTTTGGACAAATATGATGCCAAATGGTGCTCTTCTTGAAACCCATGGTTTCCCAAACATCAAGAGACACAACTCCATTTCCCCTAAGAATCCTCTCATGTTCCATTCCCATGGCGACACAAGTCCCATGGAATCTCCCTACGTGGTTTGATATGGTTTGGGATAGAGAAGAGTAAGGAAATTAAGGGGCAACGTTAGAACATTCACACGGGACAGTCAGCTCTATTACAGAAATGGCCTTTCATTATCTGAGAAATCTCTTATGTCTAGGCTGCAGGTGCATGTGGTTTCAAGGTCACAATATTGTGTTTGGACTGCTTCTTGACAAGTCCTGCATAGAAGGTCCATCGCTCATTAGAATGTGTGGATTTTTTCATCCCTTGCTATCGACTATGAGAGATTAGGAAAAGTTCCATTAACGTTTTGTAGGTCATGCATAACTTTGATAAAATAAAAACTAAACTTTAAGAGATAAAATCTATAAAGAGTAAAAAACAGTGATTGTAGACTCTGGTAGAAATTTCCATTGTGGCCCAACTATGAGACTGACTCTAGAGTATTTTTCCCTTTTGCTTTGATTAAAAGTGCAATTTCACATGAAATAGTGTGATATTTCATCTCCCGTTTCCAGGGAGGCTCTCTGGGGATGGTCATTAACCAGTGTGGTCAGGCGAACCAGCAGCTTCCCTGATTAGTTTCTCCTGCTGTGCAGTATAGACAAAACCTCAATCATAAGACATTCCAGAGAGCTTGAGTGTCCATACTCCAACTGTGCTACCTAGAGAACTGTCAAGTGTCTGTAAATATTTTGCAGTTCCTTAGGAAAAAGTGTTAGCCTTCTGAAACAGCAGAGTAGGATTGTCCCTGCATCTAGCCCTGGTTCTTGGTGGATTTGGTTTGTGTGCCTTCTTTTAGGCAGGCTGTCTCTTTGATGCGTCCCATGTCTGTAACTCCTTTTTATCTCTGTGTGGTTTAGGCTAAGGAGTATTTTTCTTCTGACACTTTATCTTTTTCCTAAAATGAGCAGAAACTCACTGACTATCCTTGATTGATTCATTCGTGACCTTAGTTGGTACTAAAAAGCCAGGCCACTGGACAGGAGAAAGAAGCCTGAATATGCTACAGGAGATGGGGGAGAGGGTCCATCTGTTACTCCTCACAATTTTCAGTCAATCATCCTCATTTTACATTTCCCCTCCCATCCTTAGCTCCCACTGCTAAAGTGAAAAGACAAACTTGGTCATTATTACATTAATTTCAAGTTCATTCCAATCATCTTGCCACTTTAACATGTTTTGTCCTATTTTCTCTCCCAGATGGTGGGTGTGCATCTTCTGAGAAGAATGATTAGTAACTTCAGCGCCTTAAAGTTGTGCATCCACCAAATAGAGCTATCTGTAAATACATTGTTTGTTTTGAACAAACCTTCTGTTCTGGTTCTATTTGATTAACAAGAATAATCAAACATCTAAATAAAAATCATTGTCTGTTACCACTGGAGAGTGTCCAACGAGTCACAGACAGCTTGAAAGGCTGGCAAAAGGCAAGACGCGTTGTGCTGGGGGACATCCAGGCCAGCGTGGAGGGACCTGCGTGCCATCTGCCCCCACCCCTTCTGCTCAGAGCCCAGTCCAATCATTTTAATCTCATTAGAGCAAGATTCTTATAAAGCCAAGAGATGGGATTCAGCCGTGGCTCCCAATTTCGCCAATTGCACAAAGCCTCACACTGACAGAGCCAGCTTCTTGAAACGCCTTGAATAACCTCGTGGCTCACGGTCACCAAGATGCCTCCCAATACTGCATATTCTGTAAAGGGCTGAGTACCATTTCTCTGTGTTTTACCTTTCCACGCCACAAGAGAAGTTGAAACCTTTCAAGTTATAATGTGTATGTTCCCCATGCACAGCGCTGGAAGATATTATGTGCTAATTGTTTGTTGCTTTACAGCAAAGCAGGCCCACTGAGAAGCTGGCCCTTTTATGATATTTGTAGAGCTGCATTTCCCAAGAAGCAAAGTTCAACAGGAAAAAAAAAAAAAAAACCCGATCAGAAACCCTTTCTTCGCCAGATAAGAAACATTGCTGACACCCTATTTAATGAAAACTTTCAACTGCTTCTTTTCCATCTTTATTTCCCCCTCTAAGGTTCAGCTTATTGGCTCATTATGCTCAGGGAACATGAAGGATGACGAGGACATGGAATTCTGGCTCAGCACTTTGGGAACCCAGCCCCCACTGGCTCAGCCTTCCTCCCTTCCTCCTCTCTCCCTCCCCCTCTTGCTGCTGCTCTCCCCTCTTCCCCCAGCTCTCCCGCCTCCTGCTGTAGATCTCTTTCTGCTGCCTGGCAACCGCTCCACAGGCAATGTCACACAGGATTGCTTATTACAGCTTCAGAGAAATAAACAGGAGGGGAAAAATTCTCGCTGTTACATTAGAACAGTTATGTACAAATGTACCAAAGCCAGGTAATTCCAGGAGTGATGTTATGGTAGAGTTTTGCACCACGGTGCCTAGGTAGGTCTACCCTTACATGGGTAGAGAGAAGGGTGAGGGGTGGGGAATAAAAAGAGAATTTTTACATGGCTTTTAGCCACCAGTGTATTAAATATATCCATTCTGTTGGCATAGACGTCAAATATAACTATTTCTGGGCTTTAAGGACTGTAGCAAGATATTTTGCAGTTGTCATTTGCAAAGTGCACTGTGCATATGAAGAGCACAATTCTAATGCTTATCATTATAATCTTGACTTTTAAAATGATTGCGTAGGTGGCCTTAACAAGACTTAAGGGCATCTCATCTAGTATCTGTGAAGTGAGTCAGGACCTATCTTTCCTTCAATATAGTTTATTTGCTATTATGAGGGTCTTGTGTTCTTTTAAACATTCACTTGGGCATTGCTTCCAGTAACTGGCAGGGATTGAGCACATTCTTTGTAACCAACACCGGATACAATGGTGAGAAGAGGAGACCCGGTGGCCCTCCCAGGGATCACACCATCACAGGGAGGACCGACAATTAAACAAATCACTGCAATAAATTCTGCTAAAGGATAAAAGGCGAGAGGGGATAAAAAATGGAAAGTCTGTTCCATTTTCCACTCAGGATTCTATGCCTCCCTGTGACAGGAATAGTTCTATATCAGGATTTCCTTTTGTGTCCTATCTATTTAGCCAGGCAATGGAAGGAAACCCGTTTCTTTCTAACTTGGTTTCCTGAGCATGATATCCAAATAGCATAAACACTGTTTGAAGTGTGTCTTATCTAGAAATCTGAACTCACCTTTAACTTGATTGTTAAATCCTTTCATGTTCCAGGTCCTTATCCTTGTTGGCCTGAAAACTGGGAGTGACACTGGCCTATTTGCTGGGACTAGTGAACTGTAAATCATAACTAAGACCTCATTCCTCTCCCATTCCTCTTGCCCACAAATCAGTCTTAAAGGCATGGGTGTCCCCAGTGCAAATCACACCTGCCCCAGGCAGTTTCTGAAGAACTCTAGTCTCATTTAGGAAAATTTCTGCTCCCCTCCTAACCTTCTTTTGTCCTCCTGTTCTTGTCTTCTTGGTCTTCTGGTTTATTTGGCTCTGTCTCTGCTTCCTTACCTATACTCCCCATGCGATCTTGCAACAGAATTCCAAAAGGTTTTTGTTTTCAACTTACCTCTCACCTGGGCTCCCCGATAGTTGACAGATGCCTCACATGACTAAGATGTGCTCTTTGGGAACCCAGCACCGGCACCTAAGTGACAAAATTTGGTTCTCAATTTGAGGTAAATCACATAGGTACGGATCTATTTTTCTCAAAATTATGAAAGGAATCACAAAACCCACAATCCGGTATTTCTGAAAACTGTTTAAGGAGCAGTTACATCAACATCACCTGGGGCTTGTCAACAAATCAAGATTTAGAACTGAATACCAGATTTACCAGCCAGTTTCCCTAGCTGATTACTATGAACATTAATGTTTAAGCCTCATGGCCATGATCATTTAGAGATTTGGACAAAAAAAATAGGCCTTTTCAGGTGACTAAGTGACAATATAAATCCAAATTTTTAGCAATACCAACAGCTTTTGTTTTAGTTTGGTTTTTTGCTATTGTTAAATCACATCCACCCAGACTTTTAGGAAGGGTTTCTCTGTAAGAATATGGGTATATCCTTTTTGAAATTAGTGGACCACTAATATAAAAACAAACAAACAAATAGCACAATTCATAAAGAACAATAAAACAAGTCACATGATGGATTAGATTATCTTATTTACCGAGGACTTCTGACAGGTTACTCATTTATTCATCAGATATTACTAAGTGACTATCATATGTCAGTCACCATTCCAAATGTTGGAGACACAGGACATTTTGTCTGAACAAGATAGGCAAAGTCACTGTCCTCACTGAGCTTCCATTCTAGTAGAGGAGGCAAGCAACGGACTGCTTAAAAAATAATGAAATATGTCCAAGCAGTAATGGTGCCATGAAGAAAAGTAAAATAGCATGTGGAGTTTGAGATTAACTGGAGACTTGGGGGGAGAGGCAGTTTCAAAGGGGGAAACTTCTCTGAGATGATACTTCAGTAAGGACCAGGATGATGTAAAGGAGGAGCCATGTGGAAATCAGAGGAAAGAGTGTTCCAGGCAGAGAAAGAAGCAAGTACCAGGCCATGAGGCAGGGTTGGCCTTTATGTGTTTGGAGGGAAGCAAGTGGGCTAGGGTGGCTGCAGCCCAGTGAGTGAAGGGAAAGTGGCAACGGATGGGGGGTGGGAGGGCATGCGGACTTTGTAGGCCATGGTCAGGAAGTTTGTGTTTTCTTCGACTTCTAATGGGAAGCTATTTTAGAGTTTTGACCAGGAAGTTATGTCATCTTATATGCATCTATGCTTTAAATCATTCAGGTGTACAGACTGTAGAGGGGAAAGACTGAAGCTAGAAACCAGCCTGAGGTTTCTTCAGTAGTTAATGGCAAGAGATGATGGTAGTTTGGTTGAGAGTCCTATCACTGGAGACAGAAGGGAGCAACTTCAGGATATATTTCAGAGAAAGTGATGGTAGCACTTGTACTATATATGGAAAAGGAAGGAAATAAAGAAACCAAGGATGCCCCTATGATATTGGCTTGACCAACTGGTTGAATGGTAGCAGATTTTATTGAAATGGGAAGCCTGGAGGAAATGTACTTTAAAAAAAAAAAAAAAGTTTATTTATTTTGAGAGAGAGAGGAGAGAGAAACCCAAGCAGGGTCCACACCCAGTGTGGAGCCCGACACAGGGCTCCATCCCATGACCCCAAGATCATAACCTGAGCAAAACTCAAGAGTTGGACACTTAACTGACTGAGCCACCCTGGCACCCTAAGTGGAAGTGTACTTTTGGAGAAATCATAAAAAGTTCTCTTTTTGTTGTAGTAAGTCTATAAAACCTTACAGATTTTCAGTCAAGATGTTGAATAAGGAGTATAATAATCTGGAGCTCAGAACTCCAAAATGGAAAGAAAAAAATGAGATGTTTTGGATATGTAGTTCTGAAGAGATGTGGAGTCCCAAGGAGCAAATGTCCCTAGAGAGGAGAAGCTGGAGAATTGAACACGAAAACACTTAGTGTTAGAGGACTTAGTGTCCTCTAAACATTTAGAGGAGAGAGGAGGGGGTCAATGAAGGAGGCTGAAAAGGAAAGAAAGTGGGTGTGGCATCCTAGAAACCAAAGGAATGTTCAAGCATAGAACTTGCATCATGGTGTATAGTGACAGAGATGGCTGTTCAGCAGCATGAAAGGAGGCTCAGTGCCAAAGTAATAAGTATATTTGGATGTTAATGATTTGTATTTTTGTGCTTTAATAAATAAAAGAGATGTGAAAGTTACAAGTGAGCTCTCCTCCAGGACCTCCAAAATGGAGAAAGCAACTGTTGACAACATCCTGACACACAGTTACGTAAAATGACATTCTCCTTAAGGAAAGGAGACATGTTCAAAAGCTAGTGGGTTTCTTTTTTTTATAAACTTCCTTTAGCAGCAAATCAACATCACCAAACGGCTGATTGAAAGGGCAGAATAAAATACGCTGATTATATCTGCTAGAACTTGGCATTTGGGAGAGGAAAGGTTAGGGTTTAATAAGTGGTAACTGAAAGCTAACATTCTTAGATTTCCAGTAGGTTTTACAGCAACTGAAGGCACACAGAAAAGAGGAGTTGGGAGAGCGAAAGACATATTTCAAGCTGTGGTGAACTGTGTTTTTCTATGTGCTCACTAGCTCAGAGACTGTACAGAAATAATGATACCCTGACTAGACAGGAAAGGAAATTGCTGCCCTGTTTAGTATTTATTGAGTGCCCAGAATGGGAGGCATTGAGGGCACTTACAAATTAGGTGACTAGAAAGTTGTGGGACTGATCCACATTTCATCTGTGGTCAAACCTTGTGTGATTTCTTCTCCATAAGTTTAGTTTATAAGGCATCTAAAAATATGTGTCTCACAGACTGCTTTTATATCCATATGAACAAGTCTTTCTCATACATAGTATTGATCACTATTATGATTAATTTTGACTTTTGTTGACATTTAATTTAGTTCATTCATGTTTTTAAAAAACGTGTTAGGAGGTTTGAAGTTAATTCCACAAAGAAGGCCAACTGCTGGCCAAACATTTTCCTGGGGGCTATTTTTTTCTTTTTTCAATCTATCTACTTGGATTTTTAGAAAGGACTTTCTCCTTAAGAGTATAAAGATATCTATTTTAAGTGAGCAGACCACTAACTTACAGAATCAATAATAAGAATTCATGGAGCACCTGGGTGGCTCAGTCAGTTAAGCACCCAACTTTGGCTCAGGTCATGATCTCGTGGTTCGTGAGTTTGAGACTTGCGTCCGGCTCTGTGGTGACAGCTCAGAGCCTAGAGCCTGCTTTGGATTCTGTGTCTCCCTCTTCTCTCGGCCTCTCCCCCACTCATGCTCTGTGTCTCTCTCAAAAAAAAAATGAACATTAAAAAAAAATTTTAAATAAAAATTTACTTCATGGGAAAGGAAGCCACAAAAATAAGGGAGAGTCTATAATGGCAGGTTGAAAGAACAGACCAAACTGAATTGCAGCTGTGAAGGGATCAGATGTTTAGTAAAGTTGATCTCTTCCTTTTTCTGATTTATCCTCTTTACAATTTAGGATCCTTTACAGTGATATGCCTGTACTGGATTAATCTGCACTTTTTTTGAAGTTACAGGAAACATGCGATTATCCTCACTAATGAAAGGGAAGAAAAGTACAGGCAATCCAAAATGGTGGCATACTCCCTGAATTATGGCCAGTTGGCTGTAGGATGTGTTTTGTACTTAAGTTTGGATATGGGTGTGTCTGATTTTCTGGGAATTTACTTCAAAGGGAAGAATGAAATGACACAGTGAAAACTTGGCTTTCTTTGAGCTGGGAAACTCTCCAGTTTTCCTATCCTAACCCCGTTCATTCAGGAAACAGACATGACCTTGCTCAAAGATCTTTCTGAACAAAAAAACTGTGCACTGATCCTTTGTATTTCAAAGGGCTTCCTCACAGAGATATGAGTTGCCTTAAAGCCACAGCAATAATTAAGCTAAGTGTTTGATAGTGGTTCTTCTGGGGCAGTTGAGTGGACAGACAGATACCAAGCTATCTGCTAGATGGGGCTGAGGGTGAACTGCAGCAAGCTTGTCTTGCAAAGCACTATAGTATTTGTGATAAGCTCAGGTTTATATATAGATTATTTCTCTTATGGACTCTGAAATCATTAGCAAAATACTTAACATGCCCAGTTTCTCCATCTATAAAATGGTACCCTGTGGGCTTGTTATGAAGATTAAATGAGCTAATACTCAGTTCTTGGCTCCACACCAGGTACATAGTAAGTGATCAAAAGCACATTAGCGATTACTAGAGTCTGTGGACTGAACTTAAAAATGCCTTTCACCCAGAAATGTCTTGTTTTTTTGCAACTATATTCAGCTGCAGTTGTGTTTAGTAAAATGCAATGTCACCTAAAAATATTAATAAATTCATGTATTCAGCAAGGAAATATTAAACAACTACCAGATACTAGGTATCCTTATTCATTCATTCATTCATTCATTCATTTTTGTCATTTATGTATTTTTTCAATCAACTGCTACTGAATGAAAAACTACCATCATGTGAAAGCCCGTGCAATCTATGACACTATAAGTTGTCATGAATAACAACTATAAGTAATGTAAGAAAAAAAAAAAAAAAAACTGGATCCTAAGTGGAGGTGGGGCAAAAGGGAATAGAAAATTCAATTTTGAGACAGATGGGACATTTGAATTTGATTTACATAAGAAAAGCTATTAGGTAATTATTGTTGCTACTTTTTTTTTTTTTTTTTTTTTTTTTTTTAGTTGTGATAAAGGTATTACAGTGATGTTGGAGAATGGTACACTTAGGAGATTCATGCTGAAATACTTAAGAGTAAAGTGTCATGATGTCTGCAAATTACTTTTAAATGTTTCATGAAAATAGAAACAAATGGGAAAATATTAACAATTTTTAAATATAGGTAAGAGATGTATAACTGATCATTGTATTATTCTTTTATCTCTCTTTATATATGAAGGTTTTCTTAATAAAATTGGGGCAAGGGAGAGGCAAAAATATGGTTCACATACATTTTTAAAAAATTCTATATGGACATAGAATAATCTATTCCAAGTAACTCAGTTCAGAGGAGAAAGCTGAGGCCTGACCGGTTAAGTGACTTATCCAGATAACTGGAAAATGTCAGAGCCAGGTCACTTTCCAGCAGAGCATGTGGTAGTACTCAGCTATCTACACTTCTCCTTCTACCCTGGTGAAAGTTTCAGAAACAGTGCCTGCAACCACAAGAGAGACAAAGTAACAGAGTGCAAATGGATCAATGAAAATCTATTCACACTAATGGAGAAACAAGTAAGAATCCTCCTGTGATGGGAAGGCAGTAGTGTCATTTTCTTCTAATTATAAAGGCCAACAGAACTTTCTTTACCATAATGGAAAATAGTAGCTATTGGGTGCTGAAAGGAAGTTAGTTTCACAGGAAAATGCCTCCAAATATTCCAACATTATCAACACTAAAATTAATTATATTCATTTCATCTTATCATGCAGCAAAACATCCAACTGAAATTATAACTGATGTCAGAAGTCAAGAGATAAGTTTTTATGATTGAAACCTAATGACTTTTGTTATTGCAAATGATGATATTTTTCTAGAAGATAGCCAGGGAATTTCAAAGCATTGGTGGGGAATGTTTCTGACTTTTCATAAGTATAAATATAGAACAGCAGCCATTGTCTATAACTCAACTAGAAAGAACTTTCAAGAAACCACAATGGAATAATGGACACATTGAACTTTTAGGATTGGAAAGACAAATTATAATACTCATATTTAGTAAGTCAGGCATAATTCCATGAGGTTAACAATGCATTTTATGTAATCTTCCACGACTTTAAGGCTAGAGGCCAATAGTTTTCAGCTACACATACAATTTTACAATGCTGCACATCCTTTTTCATTCCACCCACTTGACGCAACAGTTGTAATTTGGCCTTTTCCCCATTCCTCTCACGTTCAGGGTCTTCTGTTTAGCTTGCAAAGTAAAACTTGGATCTAGGCTATGGGGTACCATATTATTGTGCAAAATTCAAGTTCCCAAATCATCAAAGACACAGACATAGTCCCTATATTGTATGCAAACAAGTGGCAGCAAAAAACAAAATGTGTGTCTCACCGTGTGCCAAAGGAAGAGCTCACACAACTCCATACTAGTCATGGTCTTCACTATCTCCTCCCTGAACTCAAGGTTACATCTACAATCTGCATCTCTTAAAAATGATACCTACACATATCTGTATCTATCTACACACACACACACACACACACACACACACACGCATATGCACAGATACTGACACAGACATACACTCACAGATACACACACACACACACACACACACACACACACACACACACATTTTTACCTCTGTGGCAACAAGGAAAAAATGTCTTCTCCGTTTTCTGTAGTAAACTATGTCCATCTTGCCACAACATTCATGCAACTGGTCTCATGTCATATACAGATTTCCCCTGGGTTTGTGCCGTTGTGCTGAATGTGGGTCATTAGAAAATAACCACAAATCCAGATCTTGCAAAGTAGAAGGGGCGTCTTTGATTCTATTTTTAGTTGATTAGTCAGTGGTGTTTGGGTGAGATAGATCCCCCCGCCCCCGAGGACTTTAATTTTACATAATGTAAGTTTGCATCCCAAACAATTCACATAAAAATACAAAAGCACTGTCTCATTTTTGTCTCATATTAGTTACTATTTCAAGATATTTTACACTAAACAAACAAAAAGCAGCCTTTCAAACACAGTTCATTAAAAATGTGTCTACAGAGTAGTATGATTAAAATTAAATACATCATATACCATTTCCCATTCTATCGAACAAAATGAGAAAAACTTCCATTTTTAATCACTCACTGTAGAATACCTATTATACAGAGGGGCGCCTGGTTGGCTCAGTCAGTTAAGCATCTGACTTTGGCTCAGGTCATAATCTCCCAGCCCATGAGTTTGAGCCTTGCATTGGGCTCTGTGCTGACAGCTCAGTCTGGAGCCTGCTTCAGATTCTGTATCTCCCCCTCTCTCTCTACCTCTCCACCCCCTTCTCTCAAAAATAAATAAAACATTAAGTTTTTTTTTAAAAAAGAATGCATATTATACAGAAATGGGGGAACAAGGGCATGCTTTCTGGAAAGAGCTAGAGCTAAACATGGGTATTTTGGCTAGCAGTACAATCCTGCATAATGCTGCATTCTTCAGTGTGTCAGCAGTTCAAAGCAATACTCTGTTCTTTGGATCACTTATCCATTATTACTTCAGACAATGAGTATCTGATACAAAATAAAAGTGATGGATGCAGAGTGAACTGGCGAGTGTGTTCTGAGTAAGAACAAACGGGAACAACACTGTGGTTCACTGCCTAATGAAATTACTTTTGGGTATTTAAATACATCTTACATTATGTTATGCATGGATTGTTGACCTGAATTCTGGAAATCAGCCCTGGAAAATTAACTGTTTCTACCCCATGAAAACATTATTTAAATCTCCTTCATTGCATATTGGAAACAATTATTAAAGTTCCTCATATTTGCACTTGAGGCATCAATATGTTAGAGTCATCATTTTAAAATTCATCTGGCATTCATTTTTCTTCCCCCCACCCCACTTTTTTTTTAAATAAAAAGGGCAGAGAACAAGGATGGAAAGAGCAAATATATGTCTTCCAAGATACTGCATAATAAACATTCCTGTTTGAATCTGAAATCATGAATTTCGGACCAGAAAATGATTCATCATTTCTTGAAAAAACAATTTTTTGTAGACGTATGCTCTTCTTGGCATCTGATTACCTACCTGTCTCCTGTAGCTAAAGCCATGAAACTCTCTGACTTGGCATAACATTCGTGCTCATAACCCCATGTTGTCAAGGAGTAACGTGCTCTGTAATATTCTCCTCATCTGTCCAAAATCAAGTTTGATCATTTCACTCCTCTACTAAACCATTCTCAGTCTTTATCCCCCACATACGTCGTTCCTACATAACAAAGATCCAACTCTGCAGTTTTATATCAAAGTTCTACGATTCCAGAGCTCTGTATGAAGATCCATTTTCTCAGGAAAAAGAAACTTCTATTTAGCTCAGTTCTCATCTTTATCTAAACAATATTCTAGTGGATTTGTGGACTGGTTATAAACAGTAAAAAAGTAAGTAGAATTTTGGTGAATAATTCATTGTGTGGAAGCTGGATTTTTGGGAGACTTCTCAGTACTTTACTTTTAACAAACTATCAATTCTTTTCCAGGAACCCCTGTATTCTTAGAGGATTGAGATTTGGGGAAAGCAAGGTATAAAATGCAGAGTAAAATTCCTCTGGATTATAGTGAGTTGTTAGGATTTACTCTCTCAAAAGGTATGCATCACTTTCAAAACTCATTTCACTGTCAGACTTTGGGACATTATCTGTCAAGCCTACAGACACATATTTCAATAAGTCTCTTATATTTGGATACCAGTACCTTGCAACTTATTCTGAAAGAATAGATATTAAAGCTATTTTTTCAAAAATAAAAGGGCAAGTTTACATCTTTTATTTATTCAATGAATGTTCTACAGGAAAAATTTACTAAAAGTTTCAAAAAATATATTAATAACAATGATCATAGTAATTAATCACTTTTAGAATGACCAATTAGAGCTCTAAGAGGTAACTTAAATTTGGGAATTACCATGACAAGGGAATCAATATGTGATGAATGTATTTCTACTTGCCAATTCAAAATAAATTTCCTCAAACAGATTAAAATTCTCAAGTGTCAAATTTGTTAAGTACATTCATCTCAAGAGATAAATTATAATTAAACTACTATTAAATGTCCAGCTTGTCTAGTGTGCTATTTAGAATGAAATATTTTGCCTCTAATGAGGAAAGGCTAGAGAAGTTTTGATAAATTTCTGTTTCAAGGATTTAAGTGCATTGCAGCTGAATTTCATATAATTCACCTATTAAGGTCTCGACATTCACGGTCCTAGGCTCTGGAAAATGAAGATTTGGGTTCTGGATAGAAAAGCTGACAGCTTTTCTGAGCCTGAATGTGTTTTGACAGTGAGGTCCCACAAGAGAGAGAAAGATACCAATGAATTGGGGGCCTGTAGAGAAAGAGGGAAGGAAGAAGGGATTTCCCAGTGGGTGACTATACTGAGAAGTGATTTAGGGGGAATGAATTAGCGAGGTACTCCAAGTGATATGTGTATAATAATCCTTCTCTGATAACTCAAATCTTTTGTAAAATTCTTATGTTTGGTGTGAGATAGTGAAGATGATTTGGAGAAACACATAGTCTGCTACTGAGAAGAAAGACATGGCATAACATAATTTATTGCCTATCTCTCTACTTGACCAATAGTTATTTGTGCTCAGGGACTATGTGTTTTATTGCTATAACCACGGTCTTTTACATGGTGCCTAGTCTATACAAGATGATTAATAAATATTAGTTGAATTGAACTAAATATGTAAATACATGAGGCTGGCAACCTGTAGGCTGTTTTCATTTTCTGTTTTTTTCTGAATGGGAGGTTCCTACTAACAGACATCAAGGAACGCCCTTATGTAGCAAATTTGAATGGTGTCAGCTAAAATATGCAGTGAATATATCTTTCCAGGCTCCAATTTCCTGTCAGCTTTTCAAAACAGACAGATTGTCTTTTTCATTCAGGAGAAGCAGGGGGAGGTGAGGAACAGACTTCACCCTGCCTGAACTGCTCACTCACCTTGTTGGATATTTGAGAACCACTGAATGGCTCAAGAGGTGCCACAAGAAAACAGTGTTGATCCTACTCTGCCTGGTTCCTGTAAAAGAAAAAAAAATACATATTTTTTTCTGAGCTCTCTTACCAAGTGTTAGGTTTAACATCTGGCACCAACAAACCTGCAAAAAGATAATAAAATGTGTTTGGGGACTTGCAGGCCCAGAGATGAGGATAATTTGTAGACCCAATTTCTAATAGTGCAGGGGGAAATGCTTTCATCTGAATCACTGATGTGATCAAATAAAAATGAGTGAATACTCGCCAATTGCTAAAGCAATTTATCTCTCCAAATGTATTCGAAATGTTAATTTTATCAGGGTGCAAGCTGCTAAAATGCAGCTAGTAGATCATTAAATTTCAATAGGGAATAGACTTCATATTTAACATAAACAGTCAAGTCATTTTGGCTGCCTGCATCTTGTGCCACATTTAGAAAGCCTTCTGTGTAACCATAGGAACGGTTTTGCTTAAGCACGGTTGCTTGTGTAAATCCAATTCATTCTGAATTAGCTGGAGAAAAAAAAGGGGGGGGGAGGGTTGCCTGATTTGTTTCTGTCCATTGCTTCCCAAGTTGCCTCTTAAAACATGCAAAGAGAAAATTAAAAATGATTTTTTTCTTTCCTCTTTTTGGAGAGTAGGGCAGGGATGAGATTGGGAGGCAGAATTCTTCTGACAACATTGGCATGATGGAGAATAAAAAATAATGAAGTGGTCTTCGATAGCTCAAAATCTTTGCTGCTTAATTAGGCACTTTTACCATTTGGAATATTTCCTATGCTTATCGCTTTCTTCATTTAGAGTAATCTTCCTTAATAGAAGTGATTTAGGAACACACTCTTCCTGGATATAATTTTACACATGGCATAAAATCCCAAAAGAAATTTATTGGTGTTAAGAAACTCTTCTTTTTGTTCTAGGGGATTTTAGAAGCTATCAGCCACGCACACCATATAGCGAATTAGATTAATCTTATTATTTTCCTTTCAACACCTAGATTGAAGCAGCTAATTGGAGGGAGATTTAGAGGAGAGGATATTTTCCCACATTGTGAACTGAGGAGAAAGCAGGTTTTGATAGGTTGACCCAGGGGGAATGTTTAAGGCAGCCAGAGGGAAGTGAGAAGATGGTGATTTTCCAGAGAAATAAGAGAGAGCTCTTTCTCCTGTGTGTCTTTCCCCTATCTGGAAAACTCTTTCAACATTGTTAACCCATTGGCATCCTTCTTATCTTCATGGCCCAGTTCAAATTTCATTGGCTCCAAGATACTTTCTCTGGCCTCTACCTCTCAGTAGCAATCATTGATTCCTTTATTAACTTACTGTGCATTGCAGATACTTCTGTGTAAGCCATAAATTCTTCCTCCTTACTTTACAAGTGCTTGTTTAATTACCTATCTCCCACCCCAGAGTATAAGTTATTGTGGATAAGGAATGCTTCTGCTTCTGCTTCTGCTTCTTCTATGCCACCTAAAGTCTGAGGCATTGCATTTAGTGATTCCTAAAGAAATGTTTTTGACTAATTATGAAAGGAAAGACTGAAAGGCATAGGGATGTCAAGGGCAGGCATAGCCTGTTTTATAGTTTTATCTTGCTTAGAGGTGGAAGGTGGTACTGCAGAGGATAATTATGGAAATTTGGAGGAAGAGAGGGAAAAGTAATGGG
Source organism: Panthera pardus (assembly GCF_024362965.1). Lineage (NCBI taxonomy): Eukaryota > Metazoa > Chordata > Mammalia > Carnivora > Felidae > Panthera > Panthera pardus. The sequence goes on from NW_026526721.1 coordinate 87,823,175, forward strand.
AAAGGGAAGGTTATTGAATTCATAAAATATGCCAGACATTGTAATATCAACCCAAAGAGGATACCTTTAGTGGGCTGAAAAATGTTCCCCACCCAAACATATACACATCCTAATCTATGGAAAATGTAAATGTTACCTGATTAGGAAATAGGGTCTTTGCAGATATGACTAAATTAAGGATCTTCAGATGGTGAGATTATTTTTTTAAGATTTTTAAAAAAGTAATCTCTACACCCAACATGGGGCTCAAACTTATAACCCTTAGATCAAGAGTTATATGCCCTTCCAACTGAGCCTGCCAGGAGCCCTGAAATTATTTTGAAAATCTGGATGAGTACTAAAAGCAATCACAAGTGTCTTTATAAGAAAGATGCCAAAGAGATCATATGGACAAAAGAAGAGAAAGCAAAGATTAGAGAGATGTGGTCACAAGCAATGGGGATGCCAATAGCCACAAGAAACTGGAAGATGCAAAAGAAAATTCTACCCGAGAGTCTCCATGGGGTGCATCATCCTGCCCACACCTTGGTTTTAGCCCAGTAATACTGACTTTGGACTTCTGGCTTCCGAACTCTGAGAGAATAAATTTCTGGGTTTACTAAGGCGTGGAGTTTGTACTAATTCGTTACAAAAGCCAGAAGAAACTAATACAATACCCCATAGAACCCCATTTATACAGGAAGAGAAAATCTAATTCAAGAAAGGTTCGGCAACTTCACCAAGTGTACATTAAAAATCATTGCTGGAGTTGGGACTCAAATCCAAGTTTGACCAACCTCAAAGCTGCTTAGACACTTTTTCTCATCCAGCATGTATCAAACTCCCTCCAAGCCAAATTGTTTTATTCAGTCAATATGACATTGGTCCATGAGCTGAGACACTACAAGTGGATTTCCTCCTGCAGCAAAATAGAAATGGAGATTTAAATTAGTTAATAATTTAGGTAAACCTCTAGGCTTCTCTCACAATTTTGTTTTTATTGGGATTTAATTCACATACAATACTATATTAGTTTCAAGAGCACAACATACTGATTCTACACTTGTGTGCATTGCAAAATGGTCACCATAAAAAGTCTAGTATCTGTGACCATACAAAATTAATACAATGTTATTGATTATATTCTCAATGTTACACATTCCCATGACATTTATTTTATAACCGGAAGTCTGTACTTCTTGATCCTCTTCACCCATTTCACTCTCCCAATCACTTCCCCTCTGGTAACAACAAATCAGTTCTTGTATCTAAGAGATACAAGTTTTGTTTGCTTGCTTGTTTTTGTTTTTTAAAATCCACATATAAGTTAAATTGGGTATTTGTCTTTCTCCATCTACCTTACTTCACTTAGCATAATATCCTCAGGGCCCATCCACATTGCCAGATATGGCAAGATTGCACTCTTTTTAATGGCTGAATAATTCCATTGTGTGTGTGTGTGTGTGTGTGTGTGTATACACACACATATATATGATCAGATATCCATTCATCTATCCATGGACACTGAGGTTGTTTCCATATCTTGACTATTATAAAGAATTCTTCAATGAACATGAAAATACTTGTCTTTTTGAATTAGTGTTTTCATTTTCTTTGGATAGTTATTCAGTAGTAGAAGTTCTGGATCACATGATAGTTCTATCTTTAATTTTTTGAGGAACCTCCTTACTATTTTTCATAAAGGCTGCACTAGTTTACATTCCCAACAAAAATGCACAAGGTTCTCCTTTTCTACACATCCTTTACAATATTTGTTATTTCTTGTCTTTTTGAGAATAGTCATTCTGACAGATGTGAGGTGATACCTCATTATGGTTTTTATTTGCATTTCCCTGATGATTAGTGATGATTAGTAATTTTGAGCAGTTTTTCATGTGTCTGTTGCCCATCTGTATGTCTTCTTTGCAAAAATGTCTATTCAGATCCTTTGGTCATTTTTTAAGCAGAGTGTTTGGTTTTTTTGTTACTGAGTTGTGTGAGTTCTTTATATATTTTGGATATTAGCCCCTTATTGGATATATTATTTGTAAATATCTTCTCCCATTCACTAGGTTGTTTTTTCATTTTGTTCATGGTTTCCTTTGCTGTGCAGAACCTTTTTAGTTTGATGTAGCCCTACTTGTTTACTTTCAGTTTCACTTCTTTTTTTAGTTCCTTTAGGTTAAATTATTTACTTGATATTTCTCTTGTTTCTACTTACCAGTAGGCCTATATTGCTATAAACTTCCCTCTTAGAACCACTTTTGCTGTATCCCATAGATTTTGGTATGTTGCATTTCTGTTTTCATTCATCTCCAGGCATTCTTAAATTACTTTGATTTCTTCTCTGAACCAGTAGTTATTCAGTAACATGTTGTTTAATTTCCATGTATTTGTAGTTTTTCCAGTTTTATTCTTGTAATTGATTTTTAGTTCCATACCATTGTGGTCAGAAAAGATGCTTGATATGATTTCAAGCTTTTTGAATTTATTGAGACTTGTTTTGTGGCCTAACATGTGATATGTCTTAGAGAATGTTCCATGTGCACTTGAGAAGAATATTTATTCTCCTGCTTTTGGATGGAATGTTCTGTACATCTCTATTAAGTCCATCTGGTCTAATGTGTCATTTCAAGCTAATGCTTCCTTATTGATTTTCTGTCTGGATGATCTACATCAATATCCATTGATGGAAGTGGGGTGTTAAGTCTCTTATTATTATTATCATTTTTGGTTCTTCTTTGTTTGATGCATATATATTTATAAATGTTATATCTTCTTGCCAGACTGACCCCTTTATCATTATGTAATATCCTCACTGTCTTTTATTACAGTCTTTGTCTTAAAGTCTGTTTTGTCTGATATGAGTATAGCTACACCAGCTTTCTTTTCATTTTCATTTTCAAAGAATAACTCTTTTCATCCCTTTACTTTTATTTTGTGTGTGTTCTTACTTCTGAAGTGAGTCTCTTGTAGGCAGTATATAGATGTATCTTGGAGTTTTTTATTTTTATTTTAGTCCCTTCAGCTATCTTACGTCTTTTGATCGGAGAATTTAGTCCATTTATATTTAAAGTAATTATTGATAGGTATGCACTTACTGACATTTGTTACTTGTTTCCTGGCCAATTGTGTAGTTCTTCTCTGTTCTTTTTACTTCTCTCTATCCGTTCCCTTGTGGTTTGATGCCCTTTTTCACTGTTATATTTAAATTCCTTTCTCATTTTCTTCTGAGTATTTACTATAAGTTTTTGCTTAGTGGTTACTGTGAGGTTCACATATAACACCCTCTATGTATATAACAGTCTATTTTAAGTTTATAGCAACTTAAATTTGAACACATTCCAAAACTCTACAATTTTACTACTCTCCCACTACATTTTAGGTTCTTGAAGTCACATTTTACATCTTTTTATTTTATGTATCCCTTAACTAATTATTGTAGTTTTCGTTAATTTTACCACTTTTGTCTTTGAAACTTCCTAGTAGCTTTATAAGTGATTAAACCATTATCTTAAGTATATATTTACCTTTTGAGTGACATTTTTACTTTTGCATGTTTCCTTATCATTAATTGGTGCTATTTCTTTTCAGCATAAAGAAGTCTCTTTAACATTTCTTGTAAGGCTACTCTAATAGTGATGAATTCCTTTAGCTTTTGTTTGCCTGGAAAACTCTTTATCTTTCCTTCAATTCTAAATGATAATCTTGCCAGGTCAGGTATTCTTAGCTGAATGCTTTTCTTTTCAACATTTTTAATATGCCATCCTACTTTCTCCTTGCCTGCAAATTTTCTACTGAGAAATCTTCTGATAGCTTTCTGGAGTTTCCTTTGTATTCAGCAATTTGTTTTCTCTTCCTGCTTTTAAAATTCTCTCTTTATCTAACTTTTGACATTTTAATTATAATGTGTCCTGGTGTGGATCTCTTTGGGCTCATCTTAATTGGAATTCTCTGCACTTCCTGAACCTGGATATTTCTGTTTCCTTCCATGGGTTAGGGAAGTTTTCAGCCATTCTTTCTTCAAATAAGGTGCCTGCCCCTATCTCTCACTCTTCTCCTTCTGGGACCCCTAAAGTGCAAATGTTAGTACTAGACTAGAAGTTCCTTAGATTTTTCTTATTTCTTTTTCTTTCTGTTTCTCTGGATGAGTTCCACTGCTTAGTCTTCCAGCTTGCTGATCTATACTTCTGTTTCACCCAGTTTGCTGTTAAACCCCTTTAGTGTATTTTTCAGTTGAGTTATTGTATTGTATTCTTTGGCTCTGTGACTTTTGTTTGGTACTTTCTAATAATTTATCTCTCCATTGAAGTTTTCACTGTGCTCATCCATTCTTTTCCTGAGTTCAGTGACCATCTTTATGACCATTACTTTGAAATCTTTATTAGAATTCCAAGGTAGATTACTTACCTTTTTTCTTTTCTGAGGTTTGTTTTATTCTTTCACTTGGAACATATTTCTCTGTTTCTTCATTTTGCTTGACTCTTTGTATTTGTTTGTGTGTGTTAGGCCAAACAGCTACCTTTTTTAGTCTTGAAGGAGTGGCCTTGAGTAGGTAATGATACTTTTCATTCAATATTGCCCTCTTAGTTATCTCTCAAACCTTTGTGATTGTTGAAACTGCCTGTTTTATTCTTGATATGTCCCAGTTGTTGAAGGCATGCCAAGACCTGTCAAGGTTCCAAGGAGAGAAATCTCATTTAACATGTAGTTCTGGGCTTATTGTAAGCCAGACCCTCAGGAAGCAGCTTTTAAAGTATGTGATATATACAGTACTGTGGAGCCACAATTGTAATCCCTCCTGGCCTCCAGACCAGAGGATCTAGAGATGTTCCCTGAGTGATATTTGGAAGTATTGGGGCTCCAGATGAGTGCATAAGCTCCTTTTTGGGAGGTCTCATTGGCTATATTAAAGCCAAAGCGGTGCACAAGGATGATGTCTCCCTCCTTCCTTTCCCTGGAAGTGCCTCATTGGCCTATAGAGACATGAGAGTCTAAAGCTTGTCCCTCAGGTTAAAGCCCCAAGATAATAGGCCTTTTTCACAGGAATACTGGGTTTCAGTCTGCTATTTGTGCAGTGCCCCGGTGGTAGTAGCCTGACAAGAACTATCTTTCTATTATATTCCTGTGGAACACCAGCCCCTTTTGGCCACCAGAACCAGGTAATCAAAGAGCATCCACTTTGTGGACTGTCCATGCCTGTTAGCTTTAGCTAGTCAGTTGGAGACTGTAGGGGAGAGAGCATACTCACCAGCATCAGAAAAGCAGCAGGAAAATGTCTTTATTGCCCATGCCCATGAGCTTCAGAAATGCAGTGGGAGAGTGCCTTGTCTGTGTGCACATACTGGCTTTAGCCGGGAGCAAGAAAATGGTTGTTCACACTTGCCTACCCCAACCTACCCCAGTCAAGGAGTGTGGAGTACTGCAACCACAATGCTCCCCAGCTTCAGCAAGGCAGACATATAGAGCTGTATCTCCTTGCCTCTTCTGTCTTAGTAAGGCAGTTGGGGGAGGGGATTTCACATCCAAGTTCACCCACGGGTGCTAGCAGTGTAGGTGGAGAGTGCAAAATTGGCTTCTGCCAGCACCTCCATCTCCAGGGAGAGTTTCAAGTGTTCCCTACCCCCTCCAGCAGATGCTTTTACATAAGAAAATAAATCTCTTTCACATACAGTCTAGGTGCTTTTTAAACTACTATTTTTTTCACCAAATCTCAGAGCAAATGAGATTCTACATGAGCTCTCTAAAAAGAGAATCTGTTTCCTGTAGCATTTTGGATACTTTAGACACCAGCCCAATTGATTTTCTAAGCCAGACTTTTGGGGGCTTCTCTCTCCAGTACAAATCCCCAAGGTTGAGGAGCCTGATGTGGGACACCAATGCTTTTCTCTTCCAGAAGTGAAGACTGGTGAGATCCTTCACTATTATGTATTGCTGCACCAGACATAGGGGTTTTGGTGAGAATGTCTCTGACTCTCCCAGCCATCTCTATGTGGTTTTTATATCCTTTGTGTGGAGAAGAAGTCATCTAGATTTCAGATCTTTACCATAGAGAAATAATCCATACTTAGCTACAGATCTGGTATGTCAGGGTTCCTGGGTGGCTCGGTTGAGTGTCTGAACCTTGATTTTGGCTCAGGTCCTGATTCCAGGGTGGTGGGATCAAGCCCCACATCAGGCTCTGCACTGAGTGTGGAGCCTGCTTAAGATTGTCTCTCTCCCTCTCCCTCTGCCTTTGGCCCCCACTCACACACACACTCTCTTGCTCTTAAAAAAAAAAACAAAACTATCAACAATTATAGATTTGGTATGTCTGTAGAAGAAGGTGATTCAGGATTTCCTACACCATCATCTTGTGGAAGTCTCACCATGCTTTTCCTATAAGTATATACCAAAGCAGGAAACTACATAAATAAATTGAAAAAAAAAATTTCAGGTATCCAACCAGTGACTTTGCTTGTTCTGCTTCACTCAGACTATGGTTCTTTATAAATATCAAGGGGAAAATGGCAGATTTCTTTCAGCTTCTGTTGACAGATGACTTATTCATCCAGTAAGCATTTATCAACAAATATCTACTAAGACCATACTATGTGTCAGATTTTGTTTTGTGTGTTTGAAATGCATTACTTCACTAATCAGATAGAGATTCCTACACTTAGTTTTGAATTTTAGTAGGAATTAGAAAGACGAAACAAACAAATGGAAGACAAAATAAACATGTAACGTATCTAGTGTTAGATTTTTAAAAGTGCTAAGGATAAAAATAAAGCCAATGGAAATAAGAAATAGTAGGAGTCAGGGTGGAGAGTGGCTGGGTAAAGTGGCCAAGGAAGATATCCTGAGAAAGGAGTCGCTAACCAAAGACCCAAAGGAGGTGAGAGAAGAAACCATTGGAACATCTTAGGGGGAAAGCAGTTTAGGCAGCTGGATGAGCAAATTTGAAGATGTTAAGAAGAGAAAGGAGGTCCCTGGAACAGGAGATACAAATTGCATAGGACCTTGTAAGGTCATTGACAGAACTCTGGATTTTATTCTGAGATGAAAAGTCATTGGAGGGTTTTGGGTTGACATGATCTGGTTTACATTTCAAAAGGATCACTCAGGGGATCTTGTAAAGAATAGACTTTACCAAAGCAAGTAAGCCATTTGGAAGGTCATAATTGTATGTGGTTATAGAAAAAAGGGAAATTGTCTGATTTACTCTTTATCTTGAAGTTGTCTCACCACTATCTCAGACACTGATGATTCCATGTACTTACTACACTCTATTTTACTTTTGCCCTTTTTGATTTTCATAATGAAATTCAAAACACAAATGACCTACACAGTTAAATGTCTTGCTATAATACCGAGCCTCTCTATCTGAAGAGAAGGAAAACAGAGAGAAACTAATTTTTTTAAAAAAGCTAGCCTTTTCCTAATGCCCTAAATTTCCTATAGTCTAAGCCAACAAGAACAATGTTGACTTTGCTTTCTTTACAGGTCTGGGAGTCCTTTAATGTATAAAATACAATGTTTATCCCACCTTTCTGCTTCACCAAGAACCCTTACATTACATGGACTTGTAATTCAGAATTTTCCTTATGTATAAATATAAATAAGTCTAGAATTTAATTAAATATTACCATTATTTTATTTTTTAAATATTAGCATTATTTTAACATATGGTACAAATTTTACACATATGTAAAGCGGGAAAAGGAACAAAGAAGAAAAAAAGCACTAACAGTGCTGCAGAGAGTGGGATGGGAAAAGGAGGAGCAAGCAGGAAGCAGGCTCAAGATCCCCAAGTGCTATATTTTATATCACTTATTCAAGAGTTCAGAATAACCTAATTATGTGGCTTATAATCCATAAACTCCTTCAGCTTCGCCAATTGTAGACATAGTACCCTGCAATTTCTAAACAATCTTCTCAGATATACAACATGCCAAATCTCTCCAATTTTAGTGACAGAAACATCTCAGAAGGCTTGGCAATCTAGTTTGAAACGTATTTGAAAATCAGGATGACAACTTTAAAACATCTTGTGACTTCAAGATTACACCAACTAGTTTTAATATTGGGACTTCAAAATCATTCCACACGGATTTTATCCCATTTCTTGTTCTTAATAAAGCAAAATACCACAAGTCCCTATTGTAGGACAGGGCTTCTCACTTAAGACAAAAACATGAGAAGTTACTTCATGAATAGGTAAACAGAATAATAAGAAATTCTTCAAACTCAGTTTAACAGCTTTCCTATAACCCAACTCAGTTTGATTTTACATTTGAGAAGGAACTTCTGGCTCTTTCACTGTGTGAGATTACACAACTTCAGAACTGCTTTTTGAAATAAAGATTCTAAAATGTCCTTACAGTAAAAAACAAAATACCTTGTTTTTTACTGAGGATATAAATTTTTGCATAATCCATTGTTGTTTATATTTTAAAATTCCATCTCCTTCCTCTATTTGAAACAAAATATTTACCATTTGGGAATATTGAATTACCATTTTTCTATCATTTTTCTCTGACAGGATTGCTAGTATTGACTTCATTTTTTAAATAAATACTTGCTGTGTTTATCCTAAGGAGCCAGGAAGCAAACTTAAAAGGACAAATGTTAAAAAAAGAAAGAGAAAGAAAGAAGAAAGAAAGAAAGAAAGAAAGAGAAAAGAAGAGAAAAGAAAAAGAGTCGATTCTAGTCAACAACCTAAGCTCTGTTACTAAGGGCAATAACACTGGGATTCCCCAGGAGATTCCTGTGTTTATTTTTATTTATTTATTTTTTTAGATCCTATAGGGAAGGGTTGGTTGGCAGGTAGGTAAGAGAAAGGTCAAGGTGTCAACACTAAGAGCTTCAGCTTGTGAAACAGGCTCCAAATTTAGAAAATAATTGATCCTTTTTGACTCTTAAGATGTATTTTCATGGACATGCTAGTTTTGATATGAATAAAACATCAAACACATGAAACCTAAAAAGAGGAAAGTGAGGAGAGTCTTTCCTTCCTATATTAGTTGAAATGCCTTGGGATAACAGTGAGAAAAATGGCAAAATGTTCAATATTTTCCTAAACATCTGATACACTGTCAATAATGCAGTTCTCACAAAGGTTAACAGCACAGTCTCCAGAGGTTCATTACCTGGATTCATATCCTGGCTTCCCACTTTACCAGCTTCATGATTTTGAGCAAATAATTTAACCTGGCAAAGTTTCAGTTTTCCTGATCTGTAAAATAGGAGCAATAGTAACATCTACCTCAAAGAATTCTTAAGGCAATTAAGTGAGTTGTGAGTTGAGACAGTGAAGTGAGTAAAGATATGTAAAGAGCTGAGAACAATGCCTAGGCACAGAATTAGTACTCTCTAAGCTTGAACTATTTCTCTGCTTAGGCATAAGGAAGTTTAGCTCAATTTATGTATTCTTGATGTTAAAAGTTATGGCCTTACAGAGTTACAAAATTCAATGGAGGAAACATGGTCTTTTCAATAAATGACATTACAAAAATTGAACATCTATATGCAAAAAAACAAAAACAAAAAGAACCCACTAATGCCTCAAACCTTGTATAAAAATTAACTCACAATGAATCATGGACTTAAATGTAAAGTCTTAAACTGTAAAACTTTTAGGAAAAAAAAATAAGAGAAAATCTTCAGGATCTAAGGCTAGATACAGAGTTCATAGGCTTGAACCATACTAAGAAAAATTGATAATTTGAATCTGAACACAATTTAAAACATTGAGCTGCAAAAGACCATGTTAAGAAGATGAAAACACAGGCCCACTCATCTGTTCAAATAACAGCATTTCAGTTTCTTTCATTTCCTTAGTCTGGGAAAGAGAAAACAAACAGATCAGAAACCTGGGTCCTCACTTTTAACTTTCCCTGTTTTAATGAAACGTAATGAAACACTTTTTTTTTTTTTTTTTGTCAGTATTTCTCCTTCTTTACTAGGACTTGGGTAGTGGGGAATATTTTGGTGCTAACTGTATTGACAGGACATTTCTACTGTGGAGGAGAATACTCACTGTTGAGCAAGCATATGCCTTGACTTTCTAGTTTTCTTCTAAAACCTTTCTTTTTTTCCCCAAGATTGATGAGTAAATTGTCATTTCAAAAGAGAAATGACTGGGCCTGGAGCCATCCTTATATTTAAGACTGCATTATCATTAGGTGGGATATGATTGCACTGACAGGACTATCACTGGGGTGTGAGCCTGTCAGGGTCCAACTGGTTGAGGAACTTATCTTTATTGTCTCTGTTCAATGAATTACATTATGCTTTCTTCTTGGGGAGAGGCTGTTGTAGCTAGTCCCAAGATGGTAAATGTGATTCTCCTATTACCCCTTTGGGCCTTAATAAAATTTACTCAACTGATCCTTGAAGCCTTGTGTCATTCCCTCAAATACAATTGACTTTTATCAGTTAGAGGGAAACTTATCTGGCACCTTTTATGATGCAAAAAAATAATGCATGTAGGACACCTGGGTGGCTCAGTAGGTTGAGCATCTGACTCTTGATTTCAGCTTAGGTCATAATCATAGGGTCATGGGATCAAGGCTCACATCGGTCTCCACACTGAGCATGGAGCCTGCTTAAGACTCTTTTTCCTCTGCCCCTCTACCCCACTCCTGTCCTCTCTCTCTCTCTCTTTCTCTAACATAAATAAAATAAAAATAATGCATATAAGCATGCCATTTATCTGTAAAAGCTTTTTTTCTGGTTGTCAAAGCTATTTGTCTTCTGCTTTTCTTTTCTTAAAAACAACAAACAATACAAATCTTCTGCCTTATTTTCTTAACTTTATTGACGGCAGTTGGCTACAATAGTGCAGGAATGGGCTGAAATACAGCAGGTCAATGGAAAGATAGCATCACAATAAGAAGCTGTGATCTAGCATGAAAGAGTTGGTGTAGTTTCAATGCTGGTGTTTTTTAAGGTAAGGCTTATTTTTATTTTTTCCCTAAGGCTAAGAGCTAAAAATGGACCCAGGGACTAATTTAACACAGCATAGAAGTCTAGTCTAGGAAGTGCACCTTTAATGTCTATAACAAAAGATCAGCCTCTTCTCTATGCCATCATCATGATCTTAAATTACCACGATTTTCCATTGGATGCCTCTAATTCCATGAACTAGATGCAAAAAATAACAAAGTATGTTCGGTTTTCACCATCAGCAGGATGCTGGTTGGGGACCTAGCTTTAAAACAAAATGAAACAATAAATGAGTGTGATAGTACTTTGTAAACTGTCAAGTGTTATATAAATAAAAATTGCTTTTGTGATGGAACAAAATAAACTCTTAGAGCAGAATCCTGCATGTTTTCTCTAATAGAAAATCGAGACTTTGAAAACAGAGGTATTGCCATCATATTTATCTTTGTAATTCCCGTCTCTAAAAACCACCTGTCTTCTGATCTCTATCCTGTATGTTGTTCAATATACACACAATATATCTTAAATGACTGCTTGAGTTAATTTAATTAATTAATTAAATGAATTAATATGATAGATGAGGTGCAGGCCCATCAGCTGCAGCAAACCTTATGCCTCTGATATTCCTCCACCCTGCTGTGAATTGAACATAATCTTTGGAGTACTCGCACCTGGGAACCACGTGACGAATGGCTTACCTGGGTAAGGGACCTGGTCAGGGCTCAAGGTATTTTATACAAATCGATCCATTACCTTGGCCTTTGCTCTTTCCTCTCATTTCTTAGGCATTTTAAAATTGAAAATAAAAACATCTAAATTTGTGAAAATAGAAGCAGAATGTCTTCAATAGATTTAGCTCAATTGGACAATCTCTCCTGAGCCTGGCACTGTGCTCTGGAAATTAAGCTGCAAAATGGGATGTAGATGTTGCCCTCTAGAAATCTGTAGAGAGAGTAAAGAAGAGTTGATATGCACAAGGTGTGGTGGGGCTGTGTGGGAAAGAAAGAGTGCTTACAACTGACTACAGGTGACGGTGTTTCTGGAAGTTTCCTCAAAGAAAATGACATCTGACTTGAGCCTGACAATGTGGGTGAAGTGCTGAAAGGCCAGGACAATCATTACCATTGAAGAGCACTCATTCTGGATCTCTTCCTTCCCATATGGTAACAGAAGGGATTCTACAAAATGAGTCTTAGCTTCACTGAGTTCTACAAGAATCATGGTATATTAACCCAAGGCATTAAAGTATTGCCTAAGGAGATCCTAGTAACAACTTTTAGGTCTCTCTTGCTCCTTTAAATTTCAGAGAAAAGCCCATACACTATGATAAAAAGCATGGGATTTGGCATCAGACAAGATTTGGGTTCAGATCTCTGCTGTGCCACTTGAGCAAGTTATTTAACCTTTATAAACCTCAGTGTCTTTATCATTAATATGAGGATTAGAATGGTATTTAACTCATTAGGATTTTGTTAGGATTAAGTGGCATAATACATGAAAGGGGCTTTACCTAATGCCTTACTCACAGAAAGCACCGAATAAACATAAGCTATTGTCATTACAAGGAATTTCACCTCTCAACTACTATATTTCTCTTCTCTAGATCATGCATTGCTCAAGAACACACAAACTGCTAAGGCAAAATATTTAGTTTTAAAACATGGATTTGGCTTACCACTGTTAATAAGAGGAAAAGGTGATTTAAATGTACCCAACTCCTCCATGAGTGGAATCATGTTGAAAATTAAATTGGGGTTACAGTGCCTCCCTCACTACCCCCAGAGGCAACCCTAATGGCTGCCTCCTCTTGTTCCCAGCAGCAGTGATAGCTAGGATTGCTTTACAGGGCCTCACATCGACCATCTGGGATTACTAAGGAAATCATCAGGCTTGGGAGGGTCCCTGTTTAGACTTGAACAATCTGTATAAGCTTGGACTCTCGACCAGAAATGTGGCTCATTATGCTGCTAGACTATTAACTATCAACTTTCATTTTGAAATATAAATTCTGCTCTCTTGGCTGCCCCACTGATCTGGTTATGATGTGCTGTGCGTAATGGAAAAGTACAAAGGGAAAAGATGGAAATTTAAAGACTTACTAAAACTACAACAGCCATTGATGACAACTCCAATCTCTGCATGCAAATGAATTCCTTTTGCCGAACATCAATGTTCCAATTTAATCCATTGCTCCAATTTTAAATATGTTTAATTAGGTATGTAATGTTCCTGCTATTATTCCAATGGCTTTTTTTTTCCTTTCCAGGCACTTATTCTTATTTGGGGTTTCTCTCATCTTTTTATTTGTTACTCTAATTTTTTTTTCTTTTTCTTTTATTTATGTTTTTCCCAGTTTAGATTTTTTTTGGGGGGGGGGTTGGGGGGAAGAGGAAGAACACAAAGAATGTTTGAAAGGATATTGTGCTAAGATTTTAGTTTAGCATTAACAAAAAAAAAAAAAAAAACATATTCTGATCCATCCAAGGGCATACACACACAAAAAAACATTGCCAAACTGAAACAAAACAAAACAAAAACTATGTGCCATGCATTGCACTAGGTACCAAACATAGTAAAAATGAATAGAGTATGCTTCCTATCTTATTAGAGGGGTCCTTATTGATGAGGCTTATGTTTGTTATTCTGGGGTTTTACCTGGTTCCTTAATTTTCATGAAAGGTACCCAACTATTTTTGTCAATGGCTCCAGCTTGCTGAGGACTAAGGGGTTAACCATTTACTCCTGATCTTTCCTGCAGAAAACTACCAATTGAATATGGGGGGTAATATTAGATTTAAATCATAGCATGCAATATTTCCATATTACATAAAATTTCCCCATGCATTTAATAGCATTCATATACCTAATAGAGCTGTATAGCCTAGCAATGCACTTAACTTGTAATAGGTTTCTCATTTTTAATTTCTTTATAACCCATGGGCTCTTCTACAGCTTCAGTTGCTTTTACTGATCTTAGTATGGCTTCTCTTTTATCTCTTCCAAATTGTTACATCACCTTCACCTGTAGGTCCCATACCTTAGATTGAACCACTGCTCATTTCAACATGTCTCTGTCTTAAAGTATTCCCTATAGCAAACCAATACCTAACTACAGATGGATATCTAGATATCGCAGAGCCATCTTTCCTCATTTGTAAAGGTAAGTTTTCCTATTTCCCAAAGGACTCACTGCAGCCTTAACCCTAAACAATCCTTTGTCTTAAAATCCAAAGAAAACTTTGCCTCTGATTTTGAAAAAAAGGCCAGTAACTGTAGGAGAAACTATTTTTGCAAAGTTGCTTCCCGTGTGACAACAAAGTGTTCTAGTTTCTCTGAATCTCAGTCTCACTGCTCTGTTTCTTTTTGTATAGTATCCAATCTTATCCTACTTTTATTTTTAAATTCATTCAGTAGATCACTCTAATTCTAAGAACCTTCTAAACAAACCTGATCTAACTAAAAACCCAACTTTAAATTCTCATATCCAGGCTTCCTTAAATCCACGCCTAACCTATATGTTTCAAAACAAAAAAGTTTGCTTTAGCATCTGCATTGATCCAGCTGATGTTCATATCTGTAATTGGATTGATCATGGGGTGATCATGGAGATTTCTCATCCCCACAGTTTGAATGAAGCTGGGTCAGCACAATCTACTTGGGTCCATTAGCAATCTGTGATACCTGGGGTACAAGGGCAGCTGGGAGGCAGTGAAAAAACTCAATGTTACATTCCCCACTGTTAGGCCTTAAGGAGTTTCTTGGAAGGTATACATCAGAATTTCTTGAGAATCCAAAAGGCTGATATGAGTAATTGTTCTGTGTGGGAAAGATGTGGACAAGGAAAAACATGTACGCTGGGGAAAGAAAAAAACAAAACAAACAAGCAAACAAACAAACAAAAAAAAACACCACTGTCTTGCTGCTTAGCCAAAGTAAATCTAATCCCTTTAAAGCTGATCCAAAATTTATAATAAAGTTGTACCTAAGGAAATGGTCAATCTAATCATTTCCTCAAGTCTACTTGATTTTTACCAATCACATTTCAAGGATTAAGGAAAACCAGTCGTAGTGGCTTGGATGTATTGCCAATAAACTTACTTTTTATAACCATCCCTTTGTAGAAAAAGTAAGCAAGTTTTCCTGAAGAGAATAGGTCATAGGAAAGGGATGATTAAGAAGATATTTTTAACATGCTTTTGATTAACAACTAATGATGGAACAAATACCTTCTCAGGGCTTATAGTCTTCTTCCTAGATTTGTCCTTAAATAGCCCATCTGCTTCCTCCTGACCCCCAGCTCTTTTACTCTGTCTTATTCTATTTCCTGTGGTTTCATAATATCTTCATTATTTGCTACCACATTACCTTCAAAATAGCTTCCAGAAATGACTCCATAGAATTTTGTGAATCAAATTGGATTTAAATGGGTAAGGGACCTTTAAGTACACTCATTTCCTCCAGATAGATAGACAGGTAGATAGTTAGATTGATACTCAAAAGTCCATTTATTTCCATAATTTTGGAATAAGCCTAGTACTAAAGAAGATGTTATGTAAGAATCCCCAAAGGTAGCTCTAAATCTTAAGTCAAATTTGCAATATCTGACCCCAAGAGCTAATTCCAATATGGTTCAATGTCAAATATCCCCATCGACTAAGATCTCTTACCTGATGGGCTCACCTATTCAACATAAAAGTCTTTTATGTAGTATTGAATATATAAAGGATCATTTAATCCTTACATATAATACATGCTTCAAACCTTTGCTGTTATATTTCTATTTCTATCTCCAAGTAACAGCCACTTTAATTACATTTAGTCTTTCAGAAGGAGACTTGTGTAAGGTGATGATTATTCAGCATCCATTTCTCAAGCAAAATGGGAAAGATTATCTGCTATCTTTAAAATTATGAATTGTGCTTCTACTAATGTGTTTTCTTTGTACATCAACTTCTGAAAGAATTCTGATGCATTTTACCTATTACCTTAATTCTAGTGGAAAGAATAAGCAGGATGCTATGGCTGTGAATTAACTATGTGGTACCCAACATATGCAAAATATTATATATTGCTAGGTTGGTAATTACTTTAAAATTCTTCTCAAAACATTGTGATGCACCTGCTTTTCCAAAAAACCTTACCCCCCTGGGGCACCTGGTTGGCTCACTCGGTTAAGCGTCAGACTTGGGCTCAGGTCATAGTCTTGTGGTTCGTGAGTTCGGGCCCCGCGATGGGCTCTGTGTTAACAAACAGCTCAGAGCCTGGAGCCTCCTTCGGATTCTGTGTGTGTGTGTGTGTCTCTCTCTCCCCCTCCCCTGCTCATGCTCTGCCTCTCTCTGTCTCTCAAAAATAAATAAATGTTAAAAAAAATTTTTTTAAAACCTTTCCCCCCTTTTCCTCACACCTGTAAAAAGAGTTACAAATACATAATAAATGTTAGTGATCCTTGCAGCGCTCATTGACTAAAGAGGGAATGAAAAATGGAAATTGTCCCCCTTCATTACCATAATACACTGCAATACATTTTTTGCAACAGCCATTCTCACTTGTTCTTTTCCAGAGCAGATTTAGAACATCAAACACAGAGGATGAGAAGAACGTCAGAGACCAGTAGATGTTCCACAAAGGCTGGTTTTGTGTATGTTGCCTGGACTCTCTGCATACTTAATGTATAGTCCTTGGTGACAAGACATTCTTATGAAGTGATGTGATTAAAGGGATAATAAAGTATGAGTTTTTAATGTTATAGTGTAATACCAATTTTCATAAACTATGGACCATGGACCACTTACATAAGGAAAACCAGTGATTGCAGAAAAGGCAGATTCTTGGATATCATCTCAGAACTAATGAATCCTAGTCTCCATGAGTAGTCTCCTGCATTTTTGGAAGACTTTCCATGTGAGTCATAAACATACTAAAGTTTAGGATTATTCCATGGGTGTGGTCAGCGAGTAATACTATGTTTACTGAAGAAGGCTGGGCTTAGTACTTAGTTAATAGTGTTAATAGGTATGAACAGGTAATAAAAATATTTGCAAATAGTGTTAATTATGTGTTATTGAAAGATTAACAGTCATTGGATGCAGTTGGAGGAAGAAAAGTGATTATGCAAAACATTTCTCAAACTTCACTGTGCATACCGATCAGCTAGGGATCTTATTGAAATGAAGATCCTGATTCAGTCGTTCTTGGGTCTGACTTGAGACTCTACATTTCTACCAAATTCCCAGGGGATATTGGAGCTACTGGTCTGGGAATCATAGTCTGAGTAGCAAGGATTAAGAAGGCTTAAGGTTTAAAAGAAAGTTCCCAAGAACCTCTGGTGAATAATTACTTCAAATAGTTATTTGAAGTAGTATATTGAAAAATATACTATGTTGAAAAATAGTATATTGAAAAAAAATATACTATAACTATACAGTTATAGTTTACTGAGCAGGCTCCAAAATTTCTAATGGAAACCCAAAAAGGGATTTTTCAATTTGAGGCCCAGGAAATATGAACACCTTTGGAACTGTTTCCTTAACTTACCTATGTTCTGTTTGTTTCCTATCAGATGTGATCTGGGTTGGGAGAGTCATAAATATAAACTGTTTTTCCATCCAGAAGGGAAAATTAACACATTTCAAAAATGTCTGCAAAAGTTGCAGCATTTAATGGAGATAAATATAAGAGAGAGTGCATGAAATAATTCAGGAAGAATATGAGAGGAGAGAAGAAGATAGAAGGTAATTGGAATCAATAAATTGATGAGTTGACCAATATAAACTAAAATAATAACCAGAGAATTAAGCTTATATGAGAGGCATTGCATGAAGAAATTTAAAAATTTAATCCCCAAACAGTCTTATGAACAAAGTACACTTTACTGTTTATGAAATAAGGTTCAGGGATGTTTTCCTAAGATCATACCAGGTAGCTGGTCATGGAAGAACCAGGACTCCACTTCTCTGACTCCCAAGTCTCTAATCCTTCTATTCTACCAAACTGCCTCCCTCCAGGAAGGGAA
The DNA here is from genome assembly GCF_024362965.1 of Panthera pardus. Taxonomy (NCBI): domain Eukaryota; kingdom Metazoa; phylum Chordata; class Mammalia; order Carnivora; family Felidae; genus Panthera; species Panthera pardus. Next base: position 87,841,095 of record NW_026526721.1, read on the forward strand.
AGGACAGGAAAGGAAAGGAAAGGAAAGGAAAGGAAAGGAAAGGAAGAGAGAGGAGAGGAGAGGAAGGGAAGAGAGAGGAGAGGAGAAGGGAAGAGAGGAGAGGAGAGGAGAGGAGAGGAGAGGAGAGGAGAGGAGAGGAGGGGTGGGGAGGGGAGGAGAGGAGAGGGGTGGGGAGGGGAGGAGAGGAGAGGAGGGGAGAAGAGAAGAGAGAAGAGAAGAGAAGAGAAGGGAAGAGAAGAGAAGGAAAAGAAAAAGCTAGCACTATCAGAGTTGTCCAGCAATCATGCCATACTTTATTTCCCCAGAACATGCATTCTACATAGGGATTGATACTGATTGCCACAACAGTAAAGATTGAATCTTAGGAGGAGCTGAAAAAAACCTTAGTTATCACAATGGTTGGAGGGCCATGGTGCATAAATAGATGAAAGGTATTAAAATACCACAGGGGATGAAGGAAGTAGTTAGGAAAAAAATCCTAAAAAGGCTCCTGGTGGCGTGGGGCAGTGGTGCAGGAAGGGAAAATTGATAACAAAAAAAGAGATTGAGAAACATAACATAGGGGGTGGTGTTCAACCTCAAAAGAAACACTAACTTCCTTCAGCATCACCAAAGACAATAGTGATGACCCACAGATTGGAGCATATGGGTGTTATCCATCACCAACCAAGGAAAATGCAACTCACAGGGTGGTAGATGACTCCATATTGAGGGCAACCATGTTAACCATTCATATGGCTGACAAGGCTAATGTGGAATTCTGCTGCATTCCACAAACAACTTATTCAGAAAAGAAAAAAAAAATGTAAGAAGAAAGGAAAGAAAAAGCTGATAGCATTATTCTTTAGTAGGTACCATTTTCCTAGTAAAAACAGAGTATTGTCTACAGTTGTCACGTAGAGTTCATCTGATCCAAGTATCTACTCAAAACAGTACCATAAATCATCTGCTTACTCAGTACTTTACAAGAAAATAAAAGGGATTAATTAAGTGATAGCAACTGATCCCACATGATAGAATGAGAATTGCATGCAGCTTTTTAAACAGTTTAGATATGAGCTAGACTAGCTATGAATGGAAAGGGGTAGGAGTATGAGCCCTTTGCTCTCTGTTAAAGAACTCTTTGTAAAGAAAGACAGACTGAGACACATGCATGTGGTTCATTCACAGTGCCATATTCTGGAAGAATAATTATGAATACAGGACATCATCTGTCCCTCAGCTTATTCTCCCAACCTGGAATATCAGGAATAAAAACAAAACAAAATAAAACCAACAACAACAAAAAATGATGATCTACAAATTCTGAGTGAAGGAGTTCTGTCTTGGGAGTAAAAGCTGCAAGTCCAATGGAAAAAAAAAACTGTTTCCTTCACAGGCAGTATAGGATGAGTTGTTTTAGAACCCATATACAGAAATGTGACACCCAGGCTAGGAAGTGGAGTTCTTCCTTGTCTAGCAGAAAATGCTGGCTGATCTTGCTACATCAGGAGAACTGATGCATCAGTTGCACAGCAATATTTTTTTGGCAGAGTGGAACAGCTTCTGAACAACATGGTGTTGGCACAGCATTATTTTGGCAAGTCACAGTGGAAAGTGGTGTGAATAATAATGGTAGCAGTTTCAAAAGGATCCAAAGGCAACAGACATCACGTAACAAAGGCAGAGCTAGCATAGCAGAAGAGGAAAACAGTATGTTCCTGAGAACTGGGCCTGTGAACCCAACGAATGAAATGACTTCTAGGGGTTCTACAAGATAAATGGAGAGAGTTGGAGGGTAGATGGAGATCCTGTCAAACAAGAAGGTAAAACAGGGGCACCTGGGTGGCTCAGTGGGTTAAGCGCCTGACCTTTGATTTCAGTTCAGGTCATGATCTCACAGTTCATGGGATCAAGCCCTACATTGAGCCCCACGTCAGGCTCCGCTCTCACAACATGGAGCCTGACTAAAATTCTCTCTCTCCCTGCCCCTTCCCTACCCCTCAAAATAAATAAATAAACCTTTAAAAAAAGGAAGATAGAACAAAAGAGACTCATACCGTCATTATGATATTGCTTTTCTTTTCTTTTTTTCTTTTTTTTCCCTTTTTTTTTTTTAGCTCATCAGGTTGGTCTGCCTTGGCCATGGGCAAAATGAATTGTATATAAAAACAAGCTACAAATAATATAGAGTATGTTTCTGAAGAGAACTTCTCTCCTTCTTTCTTGGGGTTATTGGTCATAAGCTGGGGTAAATGTCTCTTCTGCTCTGGTCTATATCCCCTTCTTTCATCAACAAGCTTTTCACCATCTGCTCACACCTTTCTGTGCCTGCTGCAGTCTAACCACTACTCTTTCTGAAACGGACTTGTAATATCTTGTATGAAAGAGGTAAAAGAAAAAAAAAAAAACAGAAGCATATATAACCCTTCCCTCCTGCCATTCTGTCTTCTGCTTTTCAATAGGGGAAACATCATTTTCAGGGTTTGTCACTACTAACCTTTATTTTGTTCACTGGCATTAGAGAAGAAGAGAAATAAGGTCAGAAACTGAGATTGGACAGACTGCTCTAACTTTTATGTGAATAGATGAGAGAGTAATGACAGCAAAGAATGGACTAAAAGAAGAGAGGAGAATAAGAGAGAGAGAGGAAAAAAAAAAGATTATCAGAGTGCTTTAAGAAGCTACTATAAACATAAAAGCTACAATTATAAAATTACTAGAAGAAAACATTGGAGAAACTCTTTGATACCATGAGTAGGCACACATTTTGTAGAGAGGACACAAAAAAACAGTAACTATAAAAGAAAAAAAAAATGTAAACTAAACTTCACCACAATCAAAATCTTCTGTTCTTCAAAGGACATTATTAAGAAAATTAAGAACCAAGTAACAGGAAGGGAGAAAATATTTGCAACATGTCTGTATGACAAAGTCTCCTTTGCATAATATGTAAGAAAGCCTTACAATTCCATAATTTAAAAAAAAAAAACTCAATGTTTTAAAAGGGAAGATTCTGCCACAAAGGAAGATATACAGATGACCAGTAGCACTTGAAAAAATATTCAACATCATTAGGCATCCATAAAACACAAATAAAAACCCCTGCCCTATAAGATACAACCAGGATGGCTAAAATAAAAAAGACCATAATACCAAGTATTAGTGAGGATGTGGAGCAAGTAGAACTCTTATATAAAGATAGGATATAATGGTGCAAACACTTCGGGAAGCAACTGGGCAGTTTCTGGCAAAGTTAAATACTAACTTACTGCATCACCTAAAAGAAATAAAAACATATGTCTAAAAAAAAAAGACTTGTGCAGGAAGGTTCATAGCTTTTCTCAAAACAGCTAAAATCTGGAAATAATGCCACAAGCATGGAAGAATGGATTTAAAAAAATGGTATTTTCATAAAATCAAATACTACTCACCAATGGAAGAGAAATGAACTACTGATACAACCAGGATGAAATTCCAACACATCATACTGAGCAAAAGGAGACAGACATTGTAGAATTATGTAAAGTTGTACAGAGTTCTAAGACAAAGCTATACAAGCTTCTAGAAATTTTTAAATTACCTAAGTGATTACATATCTACTTGATGGAGATGCTCTGGAATAGGAAAACTGATGAGATCGGTGGCTATAGGAGATCAGATCAGAGGCTACCTAGGGTGAGCAGGGGAACTTGACTGCCAAGGAGCATTTGTGAGCTCTCTGGGGTGATGAAAAGGCTCATCACACTGTGTACAAAGAATATGTGCATTTCATTCTATGTAAATTTCATTCTGGTGAAGTTAACATAAATAAACAAGATAATTTTAGATAGTGATTAGTACTAGGAAGGAATCAGAAGAGAGTCAGGGGATAGAGAAGGGGAGTAGACGTGGAGAAATTGACATTGGATGATGTGGCCGGAAAAGGCCTGGGGCCAACTCCTGATGGTGACAGTCAACCAACAATCTGAGGATCCGAGCATGAGGGTTCCAGACAACAGAGAGGTCTTGAGGCTGCAAACACATTTGGCATGTTCCCGGAACAGACTGAAGACTAGTGGTCAGGCTGAAACTTAGTGAAAGGGAAAAAGAATGGTAGAAGATGAAGTCAAAGTGGTAGTTCATGAGGAGCTGGAGAGCATACCTCTTCTAAATGTAAAGAGAAGCCCCTGGAGGGTGTTAAACAGGGAAATAACATAACCCAATTGACTATTTTAAAATCTCACTGTGTTTTGTTTTGTTTTGTTTTGTTTTGTTTTTTTACTGTGGTTCTTTTGAGGGTTTTTTTTTTTTTTTTTTTACTGTGGTTCTTTTGAGGTTTTTTTTTTTTTTTTTTTTTTTAATGTTAGATGAATGTAAGGGGATCAAGAGAGAAGTAGCACGTGGACTTTGGAGGCTATGGACACTGTGGCTTGGTCGAGGGTGGCAGAAGAAGAGATGGTGAGTTAGATAAGTTAGGGTATGTATTAGAGGGCCTCTGATGCTTACATTTGGGGATAAAAGAGAGAAAGAATCTAGACATGGCCACTAAATTTAGTTCTTCATCTTCTGGGGGTGTGATGGTGCCATTTGTGGAAATAATGAAGATTTGGGGAAGAAAGATTGTGAAGAGTGTAAATTAAGTAAGTATTTAGACATGTATGTTGAAATTTTGGTAACATCAGGACTGGAGATTTAGGTGGGTGTCATCCTCACACAGATGGCATTTGAAACTGTGGGATTCAAAAGATCTCCTCCATAGAGGAAAGTGAAGGAGGCTAATGTCATAGGCAGAAAAACAGGCCCCGAAACATTTGCAAGTCCTAACCCACAGAAACTGAGAATATGTTACCTTACATGACATGAGGGGACTTTGCAGATGTGAGTAAATTAAAGACCTTGAGATGGAGAGATATTCCTTGATTACCTAGGTAAATCCAACATAATTACAAGAGGCCTTCCAGGTGGAGAACTTTTCTTGGGTGTAGTCGGTAGGAGATGTGACTCTGTAAGCAGATTTGGTGATAGATTAACATTGCCTGCTGTAAAGATAGGGAAGACATCAGTGAGCCAGAATGCAGGCAGCTCTAGAAAGTGGAAAATACAGGAAAATGGTTTTCTGCAACAGCATTCAGAAAGGAACGTAACCCTGACAGCACCTTGAGTTTAGTCCAAGAAGAACTGTCAGACTTCCGAGTAGTAACATAATAAAGTTTGCTATCTTAAGTCACTAAATTTGTGGTAGTGTTGTACAGCAACAATTAAACACTAAATATAGGGAAGGGCTCAGTTTCAGAAACATTGTAAAAAATATTTATTTGAGAGAGAGAGAGAGAGAGAATGCCTACCAAGGAGGGGCAGAGAAAGAAAGGCAGCAAGAGCATCCTAAGCAGACTCCACATTGTCACCACAGAGCCCACTGTGGGGCTGGAATCATGAACTGTGAGATCATGACCTGAGCCAAAATCAAGAGTCAGACACTTAAAAGACTGAGCCACCTGGGCACCCCAGGAACTTTCAGTATTTAGAGGCTCACACAAAAAGGACAGAGAAAAGCCTGAGAGCATGGGACCAATAAGAGAATTAGAAATCCAGAAGAGGGTGGCCTCATGAAAACCAAGAAGAGAAGAAGTGAATGACTGCACCAAACGTACCCAGGAGGCACAGCGCAGTAAGGGCAGGAAAACGACCATTGGATTCTCCAGCCAGTGGTGGGTGACACTCGCTGGTGTAGTATCAGTTTCAGTGGTGGGGACAGAAGCCCATCCGAGCAAAGAACAGAGTGCGACAAGTGAAATGGGTGTGATGATTACCAACAACCATTGTAATGTGTTTTCTTGTGAAGGTGACCAGAGAAATGGGGCCTATATTTCTAGCTTGGACAATTGGGTAGATAGTAAACTTGGATAAAAGAAGGAGTAGTAATGAGGAGAAACTATGAGTTCAGGCACGAACATGTCATAATTGAGGTGTCCAAGGGTGGAGATGGCTAGGGGCCACTTGCGCATGCAGCTTAGGATTCACGGTGGACCCAGAGATGAAGGTTTCCAGATCACAGAGAAAGAAATGTTCATTTAAGTCCCAAGTGAGCATATGAGGTCAGTCAGAGACACTTAGAAGTACAGGGTAAGGGAAATAGCATTATGTGTAAACACAGTATTAACCTAGATAGAAATTTACAATTTATGAAGTGAAAGTGTATGATCTGGCTAAAAATGAGGGGGAAAAGGTATCGATGCTATTTTAGAAGCACACTTCAGAGCTTAGACATAAAAAGTAAGTGATCAATAAATCACAAAACTGGTGCTGAGGAAGATAAAGTAGCTTCAACTATCAATACAGCTGCTGGAAGCCTTATTTTGTTAGAGGTAGAGTATCAAAAAGTTCTCGACATGCCCTGCTGATAGCTTCATGGCTCAAAGGCAAAGGAATAAAGGCAGAATGAGAGGACTTGCTATTGGCACCTAATTCTGATCAACAATGAGAACTTGTGGGAACCTGGAGAGAAAAATGATTATGTCATCTTTAAGTTCATAACAATGTAAAAGAAAAATAATACTGTGCAGTTATTAAGGGTATACCTCTAAAGCTCAACTTGCTGGGTTTAAATTCTACCTCTAACACTAGCTGGATAGATTTAAGCATGTGCTTAATCACTCTATGGCTCAGTTTCCTCTTTTGCAAATAGGAATGATCAAAATAGTTGATTTCATGGGGTTGCTGAGACAACTGAATGAATGACTACTACTTGTAAAGTATTCAGGAAAGTGCACAATAAAAATATGCAATAAATGTATATAGTAATAGTAATGATATTAACTGATGTGTAGCTTAAATTTCAGGGAAGTTACTTTTAATTTTTTTAAATGTTTATTTATTTTTGAGAGACAGAGAGAGACAGACAGAGAGAGGGAGACAGAGTGTAAGTGGGGGAGGGACAGAAAGGGATGGAGACACAGAATCCGAAGTAGGCTCCAGGCTCGGAGCTGGAGCGTCACAGAGCCCGACGCGCGGGGCTCAAACTCACAAACTGCGAGATCATGACCTGAGCCAAAGACAGACGCTTAACCAATTGAGCCACCCAAGCACCCCAAAGTTACTTTTGAAAAATCTGTTGAGAAGGTGCATTCTCTAATGCACAGAGGATGGGTAATGAAGTTGTCAGGGGGTTATCCCATGTCACTGAGTGTCAGAGGATGCTCACTTCTGACACCATCCAGGTCACCCACCCCTGGAAGCAGGGTGAGTATAGTAACCTGCAGTAGTCAAGAGAAGGAAGCATCAGGTTATTTAAAGTCACTTATTCGAGAGAGACCAAATGTCAAAATGAGGGAATCAAATTCAGTCAACAAGTCTCAGGTGCAAGGTTAGGGTAGAGGCATGGGATAAAGCTAAAAGATGAAGACTCTGGAGCAGAGGAGGTAACAAGAGTGGGAAGAAGCTAGGGGCGCCTGGGTGGCTCAGTCGGTTGACTGTCTGACTTCCACTCAGGTGTCGATCTCACTGTGGGTTCTGTGCTGGCAGCTCAGAGCCTGGAGCCTGCTTCAGATTCTGTGTCTCCCTGTCTCTCTGCCCCTCCCCTACTCATGCTCTCTCTATGTCTCTCAAATATAAATAAAAGTGTGTATGTGTGTGTGTGTGTGTGTGTGTGTGTATATATATACATATATATATATATATATAAAGAGTGGGATGAAGCTAAAGGGCGCATGATGACTGAACACCTGGGACCTCATGTTTTCAAAGCCTGTTTTGTGTCCTCAGCCATATGGTGTGACTGACAATCATGGAGATTTTAAAATTCAATAAAATTAAATTCTTACTATGTGATCACCAAGATCCCAAGACTGTGGCACCTGGGTGGCTCAGTCAGCTATGTGTCTGACTCTTGGACTCTTGGTTTCGGCTCAGGTCGTGATCTCACAGCTTCCCGGGATTGAGCCTAATAGCACGTTCTGTGCTGGCAACATGGAGCCTGCTTGGGATTCTCTCTGTCCCTCTATCTGCCCTCCCCAACTGCGCTCTGTCTCTGTCTCTCTCAAAATAAATAAACTTCAAACAAACACACACACACACACAAAAACACAAAGATCCCAGGAGACAGTGGAGGACTCTGCTGGGAAACAAGCAAAATGCAAAATATTCTTTTATTTCACACACATCTGTAACCACACACAAACACAGACACACACATAGACACACAAGACACACTCATACACACATCTACCTTATAAAGTTGGTGACAGCAGGAGTTAGAGCTATGGAAGATACTTATTAAGAAAGTTGAAATCCAAATGCCAAACCTGAGAGGGGATGAAATGGAAAAATAAACTAATTATAGGTGTGATGGTTACTTTTATGTGTCAATTTGACTGGCTCTGAGGCACCCAGATTAAACATTGTTTCTGGGTGTATCTATGGAGAGTAATTCTGGATGAGATTATTGTTCGAACACAATCAAATTGTGTCCTCAGACATTATTTGAACAGATTATTGTTTGAATCTCTGGATGAGATTATTGGTTGAGTCTGCAAAGTAGATTGTCCTCCCCCATGTGGGTGAGCACCATCCAATCAACTCAGGGCTTGAATGAAACAAAAGGCAAGGCAGAGAATGGAGGAATTCACTCTCTTTCTTGTCTCACTGCTTAGCTGGGACATCTCATCTGATTTCCTCCAGTTCTCCTCATATTGGAATTTTCACCAGTGAATCTTCTGGTTCTCAGGGATTTGTACTTGCACTGAATTACTACCGCTTGCTTTTCTGGGTCACCAGTTTGCATATGGCAGATTGGTGGACCTCTCAGCTTCCATAATTATGTGGGCCAATTCCTTATTTTTTTCTATACATACTACTGGTTCTGCTTCTTTGGAGAAGCTTGAGAAATGAAAGTGGATATAGAAAAAAGAATGAAAACTAGAGGTCTCAGACTGAATTCATCTCACTAAGTTTTATTATTTGTGATTTACATTGGGGTATTGACCTGAATAAAAATTTTATTAATGTCTTACAATAAAAATTCTGGAGATCTCTGTCTCTCACTCTAGTTCTTTTTCTCTCTCACACACACACAAACACACACGCACACACTTACATTTTCAGCTTTTTAAAAATCAGAGGATTTTACCACAGTGAGTCATCAGTCCATTGTGGAGATCAGTTGAAGATAGATAATTGCTGCCCTCTTTGTAGGTGGGCCCCTGGGCTCTCCAATTCTTCACCTTTTACCAGCTGGTCACTGCAGGTTTTGAGTTTGTGAACCCTGGTCAACGCTGAGTCAAGGAAAAAAGCGTAACACCCGAAGCTGTTGGCAAAGAAGGAGAAGGTATCCAAAAAGAGAGAAGCAGTTAGCAAGCGGACTGACCTGGTTTCAAGGGCCACAGATATAAAACTTCTGTAGTTGCAAAGGATACTCTTTGATGAGGTCACATTTTAAAGCAAAATAAGAATTTTTAAAGAGAAGGAAGGGACAAAAAACTAAATATTAAATCGGAAGAACAGTTTAGATCTCTAAGGAGGTTGAATAAGCAAAGTGAGTTCAACTTTGGAAAAACTTTCTGAAGACAAAATGGTGGACTGTTTTCCTTTTTGCTAAGTTCTGTGCAAGAAGGAGATGAAGGAAGGCAATCTGCTGGTAACAGATGGCACACACAACGCTAACAGACGACAAAAAGCAAACAAGACTAATCAACCAACTCCTATTTAGTTTTCATCTTCTTCAACCAGGAAATGATCTCCAAAGTGGCAAGAGGAGAGCAAACGTAGTTAGGAGGAAATTGAAAACCAAGATAGGCAAGGAGGTAGTGTGAAAATATAGAGCCATTTTAATCCTCCAGTCTCAGAAAACTTACATCTCAGGGAGTGAAAGAGCTAGAGATTTGATTATAAAACCACCACAATGTTCAAGAACACCTAAAAATGGAAGAAATTGTAAGTGGAAGAAAAGCAATTTTTTTCTTTCAATTATTGACATCTTGCTTTCTCTTTATTAAAATAATACATGTTGGAAATAGGAAATTGATTAAGATACATAAAGGTCATAGAAAGCAGAAACAACCTACAATTTTACTTGTAATTATACCTTTTAGGCATATTTTCTTTATGAACTTCAGCATTAAATCACAAATAATTTTCAATGCAACAATGCTTCAAAAACATCTCTTAATAACTATATTATATCACATCATATATAAATCATGATATCATATATATGTGATATTGTATAGTTATTAAATTATATTAACATTTATAATATGTAGTTACTGAATTATACGTAATATATTTAGTGTTTTTCTTCTTCAGTGGTACTTGTTTCCAATTTTAGACTTGTGAAGTGTGATGAACATCATTACATATAAATATGTTACTTTTTTTAGATTTTTGCTTTAGCATTCATTCTTTTATTATAATTGGGAGTAAAATGACTATATAAAATGTCTCTGTGTGTATTATTTAACTGCTTTCCAGAGTTTGATTCAATGTACATATATGAGAATACCTTTCCATGGAATCCTCAAAATATTGAGTATCACGATTACATAAGATTTTGCAAACTAAGAGTAAAAACAATATCTTGTTATTTTGGTTTGCATTCCTTTGAATCTCAGTGAGGAAGAAGAGTTTTGATATTTTTATTAGCCATTTATATTTCCCCTACCATTAATTATTATCTCTTTGTATTAATCACCATTTTTTGATGTCTGTATATGATACTAGAAATTTTTATTCTTATTTAGGGTAAAAAAGGTTATTAATGTAAAAAGCATCTAATATTCATTAACTTTTTTATTTGGATATTTTGTCTGATGTCAATAGCTGAATCTCTTGTTTTTATTCCTGATATTCTGGTATATCCTTGGTTTGTCTTCTTACAGACATCTGTTGTAAGTAACACAGAGAACCTTTTTTTAACCTTTATAACTGTTATGAAATGATATTCTATCTCTTAACTTGTTTTATACCATCTATTTTTGTTTGCTGCCATATACGTCAGTTGGTTTTTATTTTTATTTTTGCAGAAGTCTACTTTTTGTTTTATTTCATAGTAGTTTTGCGAAGTTATTTTTTTGTTCTTAGTTTTACCAGTGATAACACCTCTAAAATATTTTTAAATTTGTATTTCTCTATTTCTCAAGGACACATAGAAATTACGACCTACCCACTCTTACTTTTGTTGATTTTTATTTTTCTGAATGGGAGTTGTGAAACTGACTTATTAGTACATACTGTTCTACTATATAAAACACCACGTTCAATAGTTTTGTATTTTGCATTCAGTTGAATAGTCATACTACCACAGCTGTTTATGCTTCATCCACTTATGTTTCTTACTATCTAACAACGGGTCCTTCCATATTACCACAGTACTATTCTTAGGTTAAGTGACTGAGGAATGTCTCTTTCTGAAAGATTACATACGTCTTGTGGGTTTCATGGGGCTTTTAATACCTAAGAAAAATTTTCTGTCATGTTTACATTTGAATGACCTCTTAGATGAGTATTTGAATCTTGAGTTGCTACTGCTTAACTTCAAAAAAAATTTGATACCACACTTTTCTCTAACTTGAGTTGTCCACCTAAGTATATTATCAATTGCAAAGAAATGAAAATAAGGAATATATTTTCAGAGTTCTTGAATACAGCTATTCTTTTGTTTTGAAACTAGATTGGCTAGAGTACTATACATCAAGTTCTTAAATTACATTTTTCGTCTAAAAATTCTACAGGCATTGTCATTTACAATTTAGTACCACAAAATAAAAGTCTGAGACTAGCACAATTTTTGTCCCTTTTTATGTAATTTTTTTTATTTCCCTGACTATATACTTGTAGGATTTAACAATGTAAAAGTATGGTCTCTTACTATTCATTTCACCTGCAACATATGGGATCATATTTCATCTGTAGGCTCAAGTCAGTTTTCACCCATGAAAATGTTCTTCCTGAAGTCTTTGATAGTCTTTTATCCATTTTTTTCCTTCATTTATCATAATAAGCATAATTTTTAGTCTCTATACTCTTCCTTCCATGTCTTTTTTAACTGTCTAAAATATCTGGGTCCTTTTATTCAGCACACAGGGGAGAGCTTCTGTAACTTATTATTGCCAATCCAATGTTCCCAATTTCATTCCCGCTCTTTACTTTTTCCAGTGTGGATTCTAATTTTTCTCTTCAGCTCGTTCCCTTCTATAACCTACTACTCATCCTATGTTTTTCTCTCTATATAGCCCTGTAATGGTTGTGATAATCTCCCCAGAAAATTTGTCTAAGCCAGTCAGAGTTGTTTTATTTCACATTTCAGTAATTGCCTGAGGAACATTCATGTAATTCAATTCGAGTCAATGTGAAGAGAAGCTGACTGGGAGCTTCCGCATAATACTTTTCCTCCTAAGAAAGAGACTTAGGAAGATTCATCACTTTTTATCATGTGCACGTTAGCACAGATGTGACACATGGAGTGCTGCAGACATCTTTAGACTTTGAGGTAAACCAGCCTGAAAACAAAACAAAAACAAACTGGGTCGGAGGAACACAGAGGCCCTGATGACAACTTGACCTCTGCAATGAACCTGCATGAGAATCAACTTGGCCCTCATACTCAAATCATGTGAGAAAATAATGTTTCTTATTTAAGCCATCCAACATCAGAACCGTTACTTGCAGCCAAAGACATACTAATTAGTACTAGCTTCTTATTTCTACTATTTCATGATAGTCATATCATTAGACTTTCATTAGGATATTAGACTTTTATGAGGAGAGTAAGGCAAATATTCTCAATTACTTCCCACGTATTCTTATAGAATAATATTTTAGAAGTTGTTCTTTCTCTGAATCTCCAGGCTAATTCTTCTTTGACTTTATATTGAAAAATTTTCCATAAACCCCATGTCATGCTATTCAATACTACCCTGTTTCCTCATCCTTGATACTTCTATAGTGATGCTTTATTTTACAGACTTACAGAGTGCATGTACTACTCCTATCCAGCTACTTTGCCTATTGAGTACTGGTGAATTCTTGTTTTTAGACCTGGACATGCAGCAATGTGTTCCTGTATTATTATTAATAATACGGATGGATAGATGGAAATAGATAGGTAGGTAGGTAGGTAGGTAAGTAGATAGGTAGGTAGGTAGGTAGATAGATAATCTTTACTAAAGTTGTTGGGCATCAGGGTTTAGCTGGCTCTCAGATTTTCTGGTTAACATAATCCTTCAGTCGCAAAGTTAGGAGCAGACACGGGATGCAGCTGTTTATGCAGTGCTGGTGCAGTAAATGGACTAAATCTACACTAGAATGTGTATTCCAAGTCATTAAAAATCCCCTTCACACAACAACATATGGCCTTTTCTTATTTTTGGCTTCCTGTGCTATTGCAATTTTGGTCTCTTAATAGATCTTTATCAAAATCTCTCACATATGTATTTAGGTGAGAGTTGTAAGAGGATATAACAAACACCAGGATCTGGCCTCTGCATTGACTCTAATTCCTCTATTATAAAAGGAGAATATATAGATCAGTAAGCTTGGAAGTATTTCTCTTAGACATATTATCAAATAAAAATATTAAATAGATTCTAAGGAGTACTTTAAATAGAAGGGTGAACCCCAAAGCATGAACATGTATTGTTCTTGTTTACACCATACTGAATTAGTCTCATTTCCTTCATGGTGAAGCTGGCTTTCCTAGTAGTCATAGTAGGATGTCATCTGTGTCCTCAAATGTCTTCCTTGGAGCCCTGAGGTGTGTGGGCAGCCATGGCTGAGGAAGAGCGTGACAGGAATGGGGGTTGATGAGTATAAATGTCCCATTTTTCATGCATATTTCAACTACAGCAGCTACACATTTTTATGTTCTATAAATTATTTTTCCACATAAGATTGTAATTTTAAAAAATAATTATGTTTCTTTCAAAAAAAAAACAAACAAACAAAACCTAGCAATCAGAAAACCTTCCTATTGATGAAGCATTTTTCCTGCAGGAGAAATTTAATAAAGTCTCTCATGACATTCCTGAGACTATGAAAATAAAGTGTGAATTGAACAAGAGTATAGTCAACCAGGTCATAGCTAGCTAAACAGCCATGACTACCATGTCAACCTGGTCCTCTCTAGGGATATGGCAATGAGATCCTGATTGTCTCAATATTTTGGTTACCAAATTGAAAGAAGATATAAGTTACATGCTATTTAAATTGGCAGATGATTAAAAACGAGTTAACTAGGTAACGTGTTGAGTGGCAATCAATATTTACAATTGTTTCAACAGACTAAAAATTAATAAGGTTAAATTAAAGATGTATTGAAGATTGACCCTTGAAACTTAAATAATAATTTACTTAATTGAAGAATAGATGAAGTATAATTTAAGTAGCTCATGTGAGTAAATCAACATGTGTTTACAAACAGCCAGCTCAACATGAACCAAAAACTGCTCTAAAAAAAGAAATACAGTTTTAAATTACATGTAGAACTCCCAACATTCTTACTGGCCTCTATCATGGCTGCTCTACATCTGGAGAGCATATTTGATTTGCCTTGGCTAAACTAAGGTTCTATCAAGGGAGGTAAAGAAAATGCTGAGATCAGCTGCATTACATGAGAAAGGGTTGGAGGGGTTAAGAATGTTGGGACTGGAGATAAGAAGACAAAGGATAGTATCAAAGTAGCTCCAAACATCTGAAGGTCTGCCACATGAAATAATACTTCTCTGTGTTTCAAAAGGATAAAACCAGTTCCAACGGGCAGAAATTACAGAGGCGAAGATTTGGTTCATTACATGGAAAAAGAATTGTAATTAGAACCATCCTGAAAGGATCGGTCAGCCTCACGAATCAGACTTAAAAGTAAATCTTCAAGCAGAGGCATTAGGTAAAATATTAAATCATAAGTACCTGCAGCATTTCTTTGAGAACTTCAGCCTTTCTGATTTCCATCCACAATAGAAGAGTGACAGAGCCTTAGCTCTGTAGATTACCCCCAAGGAAGCAGGGGAGGCCTCCATGATTCATGGCTAAGGACGTGGGATGGCTGCAAGGGAGAATGAGCTCACGGTTGTTTTTATCACTTTATTTCTCCTAACTGAAAATAAAGCATTCTCGACTATATGACTTTAAAAGAAAAATAAACGCTTGATTAATGTTTCCTGAGTTTATACATTATTTAGGGCTCCACTTGCTGTTTTATTGAAAGATGATAAATCAACTCTATTAGACATTTTAAGAGTAAGACGTGTTCTCTTCATCTCTAACACGCTATTTTTCATGTCATCAGACAATTTTTGTCCTCATGTATTCATACTTTTATGTTTGTCATTATCAAATACAGACACTAAAATCATCACCATTTTCCATTATCTTATAGGATTCAAAATATGTCTCAATAAATGATTAATACTCTTTTCCCACATATTTCATAATTTGCTCATCAATCTTTGGGGGAGGTTGCTATTATATACATTTTTAAAATAAACAGATTGATGAATTCCAAGTTTGTCTTGGTCATTATAAATATTTACACTTCCAGAAAAAAAACTTTAGGATCAATTTGTAAAGTTCAGAAAAGGTCCCATTGTAATTTTGACTGAAATGGCATTGAGTTTATATGGTAATTTGGGGAAAATAATATCTTTACAATATTGAATCTTTCTTTTAAGAAATAGCATATTTAGCTTTAATTAAGATCTTTCTGTAACATCTTTTTGTAGAGTTTTACAATTTTGTTCCTATAGGTCATAAATATTTCTTGCGCTTAGAGTTATAGTTTTGATGCTATTGTGAAAGGTATTTTTAGTGTAAATTTCTAGTGGTTTCTTTGCAGGAGTACAAACATAAAAGTCTTTGTGATCCAAGAAGGTAACATAAATGATTCTATACTCCTTTATTCTATTAGGGGAGAGATTATATTAATACATTTCCCTACTGTTGAGTCGACTTTGTATTCCTGAAATAAAAAGCATGGTTTATTATATTGTATTATTAATTTAAATTCATTCCTCATATATGTTTTTAACATTTTATTTAAAATTTTCCCTCTACAATCATAGGTAAGGTTGCTCTGAATTTTTTCTGCTTTGTTTTATTATCAACGTATGGCTACTCTTTTTCCTTCTGAACTTTTCCTATTATGATCAAGTTTTCTTTTACCTTTTTGGTTTTATTCAGGGATAGGGCAGTTCTACCTTATTTTTATAGAATTATATATTGTATCTTAAATTTATAACAATATATTTAAAATGTTTTCACTTAATCGCAAAACCAATCATATGCATAGCCTCTTACCATCTTCTATAACAGGAGCTCCAACAAGCTCTTTTTCCCCATTCTCCCACATTTTGTTAAATTCATGTAGAACTCTAACTCCCCACTGATTATAATTTTACTGTCTACTCTCCCTAGCATATTTCAGGAGCTCTTTAACAATCATTTTAAATTTCATAGCCATATTATCAGCAATTGCCTACACTCAATTAGAAGTTTTACTGAATACGTCTCTCGCCATGGCTTCCTATGTTTAAGGTCTTTCCCCTTGAATTCATTTTTTTTTTTAATTTTGCTTCAGCATTACCTTAAATAATTTTTTTCTAGCATGCACCTAAGTGGCATATTGGTTTAATTGTATAGTTATGTTTTGGTATAGTATTATATAATCAAATCCTTTTATTAACTTGTATACACTGCTCCATAATCATTTAGCAACCCAGCTTAACAACTAATAATTAACTTGTAAGGATCTTTCGCTTAGATTTTTTTTTTTTTTTTTTTTTTTTTGCATTTGGGAATCCACAAGGTTTACCAAGATTTATTAAAATTGTGTCTCTTTTCTCCTCATTCACAATATTACCTTAAAATGTTTGAAGGGCTCTTTAGTCTGAAGAAAGACCTGAATTTCTTCAGTTTAACAGAAGCTTATTCTAATAAACTTTTAAAATTGCATTTTCTTCTCAAACTTCTGTTAAAGTGGTATCAGATATTTTGGATCTGTCCCTTCTTTTCTCATAATTTAATCATTTTTGTTATTGCGTTTGTACTCAATACATTAGCTTCCAGATTAATGGCTTAGCTGTCAGTCATGTCTGTTTTGCAATTCAACTTTTCCATTGACTTCTTTAAATGCTAATATGCTTTTAATTTCCCTAAAGTTTGTTTATTCTTCAATTCCCTCTTTCTTTTTCCAACAACCTACTATTGCTCTATGGATGTGGTATCTCCATAAAAAACACTCTAAGAATATCAAATAGATTTATTTGAAAAATTTATTTTTCTTCCTGCAGTAACTGTTGCTTCAGAGATTAGATCTTCTGTTTGTTCCCATTACTGCCTTCTTTTCCTTCCAGTGATTCTTGGTTATCTCTTCATTTTACTTATGAACGTCTGGAATTAATCAGTTTGATAGCTTGTGTTTCCTCGGCACTTGTGAAAAACCACTCTTCTTTCAGTAAATGTGACTCAAAATTGCATGAGCCATATGGTGGGAGGGAGATGGAACATACAGACAGATGAGCTTCCTTTCATGCCCGTGATGCTTTCTTGACATGAATTCTAGAAGGCAAGAGTTACTGGACCTGTTTATTTCTCCAGCCCTAATGCCCTGGCTGGAAACCCATTTTTGCAAACTCTGTTTGGAGATCTATATTTGCTAGCTGTAATCTGGAGGCAGAAACTAATCTAGGCATTCCGGAAAATGTGAGTGGATGACTGGAAATCTTTCAGTGATTTACTTGCCAGTTTTCCTATGCTTAACATCAGGCTTTTCTTACTCTATTCTTAGTCTCTTAGTGTTCTTTTAGGGAAAACGACATTCAATTTGTAGTGGTCTTTCAACCACTATAGCTCTTCCCAGTGTCAATCCTGACAGATCTGTTTTTCTTTTCTAATTTTTTTCAGTTTCTGACCTATTGATGGCATCCTTCCCAGTTCTTCAGGATTACTATGTTTCCTTATGTTACTTCAACGAGATTTAGAAGAGATTAGAGTATGTGCTCAGTCCCTCACCTTGAACTTGAAGTCTCCATTAAATTTTATCTTTATTCTGAGCATTTTGCCAATGGTCCCAGCAATAATTACCTTCTATTCCCTTTAGAATCCTACCACAGTTTTTATATAATTTTATTCTTATCCTCTCATATCGCATTGTAATTATGCACTTGTTTGTTTTTTTTTTTTTTTCCCAAATTGGCTATGAACTTTATGAGGATAGCGACAATCTTATTTGTGTTTGCATTTCTAGGGCCTAATGCAGCGTAGGCTGGTATACACAAAGTACATAATAGTTCTTTAGCAAACAGATGAAGAAAGGCATAGTCTAATAAAAGTGCTAGCATGAGATGCCAAGATATTGGTTTTGGAAGTCTTATATGACCGATTTTTGGAGCCACGATGGAGAGCAGAATTTAAACTTCATAAACCGGCCTATGTCATAATTTCTTGTGATTTTAAATATTTACGAAACACAGTGCCAGCTACAGCTACCCAGACTTTTCAGAAGGAAGGATGATTGCCTCGAGCCCTTTTCTTATTGGTGCCTTGAGGGAAGATGAATGTCCCTCCAAAGGTGTCTGCATGTTTCTAGGGAGCACGTTTTCCATGGACGTCTCTGACCTTGGCACTTCCTTTTGTAGAATTACTTTGAGAGGAGTATGGCTATCTCCGGTGTGTAATGCTTTTCTTCACTGTTTCAACAAAAATATGGTGCTGGATGTTGGTCATTACTTCATAATGTATACAAGGCCAAGAACTGAAAATCGAACACTAGATTTTCCCGCTCCAGAACCTTTCCATTTGGCCTATAACTGGGACATTTTCATTGGCTCCCTGAGCCCAGGGAGCACACGGGCTTCTGTGGGGTGGTTGTTCCCCTCCTCTAGCCCCCTCATTTTGTCCCTGTGGCCCATTCCATCACTCCCAGACTGCTTCTAATGCCAAATTCTCCCCACTCTAATACTCCTCTTTCTTTGGCTGCATCTTTTGAACTCAACCCCAGGAATACTTCTGAATATCTAAAGATGATCCAAGTGTTCACATGAAGGAGCTCTATTAGCAGCTCACTCAGCTATGACCTTCGGATTGTATTTAAGGATCCATCTTCCTTAAAAGAAACTTTAATTTATTTTTTAATTTTTTAAATATTTCTTTTTGAGACAGAGAGAGAGAGAGAGAGAGAGAGAGAGAGAAAATGTACAAGTGAGGGAGGGGCAGAGAGAGAGAGGGAGACACAGAATCCGAAGCAGGCTCCAGGCTGGGAGCTATCAGCACAGAGCCTGAGGCGGGGCTTGAACTCAGGAGCAGTGGGATCATGACCTGAGCTGAAGTAGAATGCTCAACCAACTGAGCCACCCAGGTGCCCCAAAAGGAACTTTATAAAAATGACATGGCATATTTAATTATCTGCCTATTTCCAAAAAATTAGAATCTATATCCAGAACATAAGCCCTTAAAATCAAGCATTCATACACCAAGAGTGTTGACAATTCACATAACAGGTACATGACAAAAACAGATTAAGAAATATTAAAATACACTATACATAAGAAAAGTAGCTCTTTTACAATATTCATGTTTAATCTTTCCACAAGCTAACCCAACTGCAAATACCATTCATTCAAATAATTGCAGAGGAAAATTAAAAAAAAAATCAGTTACATCTTCAGTTGACAATGATAACTCGTAGATGTCAATCCACAGAGAAAGAAGGAGATTGCTATTTTATAATTTAGAACATGTATTCATCGGTGATATTTTTTTACCCCCAACAAAGATCAAAATAATGTACTTAGGTTTGTGCTTATCTGCACAGTGGTACTAATCACTATAAAACAGAGCATTCATCAGTGATATTTTCTGCTTAATTTAAAAACAAATTAATAAAGATCAATTCCTTTACGTTGTTCTGTAAAACAAAACACTACCCATGTGTGATTTGTAATATGTGTGTGTACTTTCTGCCCTTGTTTACAATGAATACTACTGCAAAAGGAGTGTTTACTCTCTGTGTAGGAACCATTTGCTATCTCTAGGGAAAATCCTAAATGCTATCCTATTTCAATGTAGCACAGAAGGAGGGAGGAAAGTGCAGCTAGCCTGTGCTTAAAGGTCTTCCATTTTTCCATCAAGCAGCAATTACTCCTTTTTTTTTTATTTTTTACAAATGTTACTATATTTGTTTCTACTGGTTTTCAAGATAATATTTGTTTGTTGTTAAATTTTCAAATAGTACAGAAGGAGGTAAAATACAAAGCATATCTTCTTCTAACTTTATCTTATGTAGACTGAGTGCTCTTATAATTTACTAGTTTGAGAGAATAAATACATAGTGAACATAGGCACATAAACAAAATATACTTCTGACCTCAATGGGAAAGTGTTGTTTTATATCTTCTTAGAGAGGATCTTCTCTAAGAGCAGCATGCTCTTCTTCTTTTTTTAAGAAAGGGTTAAGTAATCTTTTATTTCCTGTGACAAGTAGCAATTACTCTTTTCCTCTTCCATCCTGATAAAGCCCTGCAGAAACTTCTAAGACCTAGTGAAAAGAATGATAACAGCAGTATCAAAACTATTATGTTTCCTATCATACTGTCTTTGAGTTCGAGATTTTCTTTGCATTGGATACACCCAATTTCAACTCATATATCCAAGAATTATGGATAATTTCAACTGTACATGCACTATAATAAAATTTCATTCTAATATATTTTGTTTCTCTATAGTACATTATCTTGGAATTTGACAATTTTTTCTTCCATTTATAAAATTTCTTGTATAGACTAAAGAAAATTTTTCTTAACTCATTATCAATTAATTAATTGTTACTGATCAATTTTAAAGATTTAATTTATTATTCAACATTTCAAAAAAGTCCTGGGCTATTTCCCATAGTAAAGTCTATAAGTAAATCTATTCCAAGCATTTCCACTCAAAAGTTTCTTCAGATGACAATTTAAATTTTAGAATTTAGAAAATAAAACATAATTTACTGTAATCTCCACCCAATTATATTTGTAGCAAATTTTTATCAGGTGATTAGAAAATAAATAAATCTTTTTGTATTCACCTTACAGCAGCATAAATGTGTACGCTTGTTATATGAACAGGAAAGTAAGTAATTAGTGGGATGGATTTTAGGGGGAAATTTATTTAGTCAATCAGCTATTATGAATAGTCAATTAAAGTGCAGAACTTTGGTTTACAATATGCACAAAATTAAATATGAAACAGGAATACAAATCCATTTTATGAGAGCAAATAGAATTTTGGTGTGACAAAGTATATCAAGTGTAACTAGCTTTTCTAATAAAGATTATGCTGTAAGATTTTAGTGAACTAGTACGAGAATAATTCAAATTTACCTCCTTAATGCAAACCATAAGAGACACTTAAATACAGAGAATAAACTGAGGGTGGATGGGGGTGAGGGGAGAGGGGAAAGTGGGTGATGGGCATTGAGGAGGGCACTTGTTGGGATGACCACTGGGTGTTGTATGGAACCCAATTTGACAATAAATTATATTTAAAAAAAGAATAAAATGTCCTTGTATCGAACTCCCTTGCTAGAGGGAAAAAAATGTATCTCCTTAAAGATGTATTAAAATATAGTATGCAATCTCTTATTTAGTATCAAGGAAAAATAAAGGTTATATAAATATGGGTGTATATAAAAATCATTCTGCTAAAAGTTACATTTACTTCTTGTGTTATTTTTGACTGCCTTTGTGTGAAAAATAGCATACCTCTTCTAAGGCACCCATATATATGCAGTATAGTTATATCTTATAACTATATTATGTGTGGTGGCCCTTTTAGGATCTTGATGTCAGAAAACAGTACCAACAACAATAAATAGTGGTTCATCGATTGTGATGATAATAACCTGATTCTTTCACTTTGTTTTCTAGATATCTAGGCAAACAGCTCCAAACAAGACAATCAATGCATCTTTAAATAGAAAGATGAACAACAAATGACATTGAAAATTTCTGGAAGACTATCTAATTGTGAGGAAACAAACCAATTATGCTAACAGAATTCTGTTTTATTAAGCTGAATGTGACCAAGTTACAAACCTTTGATGAGATCTTTTTATAGATACACACCAATATTTGATTAGACTCATGTTAAATTAGGAAACAAATGAGGGCCTGCCAGAGAACAACCAGTCTGTCAGATGATAAAGTGCCCAATGTAGGAAAGAGCCCTGCCCTACATAAGTAAAAGCTCTTTTGCCCAAATTTGAAGTCGTGTTTTACCCTTTTATAATATGAAAGCATAAATAGAATTTGGGGAGGAGGATACCACTGCATATTAAAATAGCATTTTTTTTTTCCTCAGAAGATCTCAGGTTATTTTTGCAATCTCTAGATGCATGCTTCGGTTCTAGGTCCTCAGGGAGTAGCAACATACCCTAATGTTACCTAAGGGAACTGTACTCATTTATCTCATTTTGATGGAAAAAACTCAAATTCTTCTACTTGCCTTCACTGACAGGCCTTTCCAAATCCCCTCTGCCTCCTGGACCAGCTCTCCTTAAAGTGATGAGTAGATCACATTCTAATAAATCATTTATCAGACATCAGAGGATGAATTTACTGATGGATAGAGGAGGGAGGGTTTTAGCCAATAGAGACTTCGTAAAGAGTGAATTCTAGGTTACGTGGAAAATTAATAAGACCTATAGGAGAGATGGTCAGAATAAGGAAGGTTACCCCACAGAATGTTTGTAATAACCAACATGGGGTGAGTTAAACACAGATTTTACTAATGAAGCAGCAAGTTCAACTGAGGGTGACCTGCTCATGTTATCCTCCTGAGATATAACATGGGGGTCCTTATCCATTATGATGCCTGTATATTTGTGATATTATAATGAGAAAAAACATATGCAAATAGAATAAACAAGCAATACAAGACAGCAAAATACTTGGCCTAGTAAACTCCTGATGAGAGATCTTGTGAAAAGTGTAGTAGGGGTTTGTGCCACCAAGAATGACATCATGAAGGGTCAGAATTTGATGTCTGTTTAAAAAGGTTAATATAAGTATTCAGTTCTAAGTACTACTGATCTCTTGGGTTTTGGTGTTATTGTTATTGTTTTTGTTTTTTTAACTATCATCGGGGCGCCTGGGTGGCTCAGTCGGTTAAGCGTCCAACTTCAGCTCGGGTCATGATCTCACAGTCTGTGAGTTCAAGCCCCACATTGGGCTTTGTGCTGACAGCTCAGAGTCTGGAGCCTGTTTCGGATTCTGTTTCTCCCTCTCTCTCTGACCCTCCCCGCTTCGTGCTCTGTCTCTCTCTGTCTCAAAAATAAATAAATGTTAAAAAAAATTACTTTGACTACGATCAAGGCAGTATAGCAGAAATATCAGCTGCTTATCTACATGTCTGGCCTATATTACCTATCTGCTCAGGTGTCCAGGAATTCACAGCTGGGGTAAACAGGTGCTCACTACCTCCTCTGGCTTCCTTGGTAAGTTGGCCTGAAATGGTGCTAGACCTTAAATTGCCTTCAGTAGTGCTCAGAAGGGTTGGATCCACTCATAGGTTTTATCAAACATATACTTGATAGAAAATAATTCAGAAATTTATTATCTCCCCAAAATTGAATGGTGAAACCTTTGCTTAGAATCTGAAGTTTGGTTTGCATGTCACGCAGACTATCCTAAAGCACAGCTCTGATCACAGAGTCTTGCAGAGTATACGGCACCTCTGAGAGACCCAGGACACCCTAAATAAAAAATCATTGTTTCCCATGTTACTGGCTCCCTATTTCTTACCAAATAAATTTATTTGCTTTATCCCAGTGGATTTAATTAAGCACTAGAATACCTTTCCGACATTGTCCTCTCACATTTGGTCTTGAAACTCTTTGTTCACAGATCTAAAAGAATATTGTAAAACCATGTATCTTCTCATAGACTTTTAAGTTGGTATTGAAAAAAATGTTATTATAAGTTTAAATAGTTATAAAAACATAATTCTAAGTATTTATGTCTTTAATAAACATTATAATAACATTTATTATATTATAGAGTATAATTATTATATTACTTTATATGTATCCAGTGAAATCTAAATAATATAGTAACTTGACAACCACCAAAACCTATTTAAAATGCTCTTAAATATGATCTTCTTTAACAGATTTTTTAAATGTTTTATTTATTTTTGAGAGAGAGAAAGAGAGAGAGCGCGTGCGTGTGCGCATGAGCAGGGGAGGGTCAAAGAGAGAGGGAGACAGAGGATCCAAAGCAGGCTCTGTGCCCCAACAGTCAGTATTTTTATGTCACTCACTTTTGTGCTTAAACTTGTATTTCCATACTTCTTCCTCAGAATTTTATTCTAATGTAGTTTTATGCTTGAAAGTCTTTTACTGATCATCTCATTATATATCCCTGCAACAACTATCCATCTATCTAGATATGTAGCTTTTTCTGTGACCATAAGGGACTAAGCATTAAATATTAAAGTTACAATAATCTAATATTTTTGGCAAAAGTAGATGGCACCACCCTTCTATGAATCTGAATAATGTTTCAATGAAATATGAAATACTAATTTGCCTGCCATATGCATTCCTTTTTCTCAAATGTGTAATAATCTGTTGGAAGTGACATTTCATTTTCTCCCTTTCCTTGAAATCATCCAAAAATATTCCCCTGAGGAGCAGCAGACAAGGAGGGACATGTAACTACTCACCAAGCTCTCAAGACTGAGATTGGTGACCATGCTGAGGGCACTCTGAAGAGATTGACATTCACCAGCATGCCTTTTACAAATCTTGATTATTCTAATTCCAAGGTAGACAGATATACTGAGCATTGTCATGAGTTTGTTGCCTGAATGAAAAAAGATGGCACAATCTTCAGCACTTCTTACCCACCAGGACTGATCTTCAGGAGAAATGCTGTACTTGACAACATTTAGGGGATGGAAGAAGGTAGCTCATTAAACATAATGTGCCATCATCAACTCTAGCCAATCCTACAATATTTATGAATTCCTATCATCTTGACTCCAGGCCATAATATCCTATTTCTAATGCCTAGCTCTGCCATAACCTTAATAAATGTAAGACAGAGAAAGATATGGAGCCCTACCACAGACAATGGCTTCACAGCAGGAGGCTTTGCAGACCCCACTATTTCAAGCATTTGTTTTGTTTTCTGTTTGCCACCTCACAGTATTCTCAGCCAGGGGCAATATACCAGAGTAAGATCCAAGATGGGTGAGAGCTGACCTTTCTTTGCCAAAACAGGAGAAAGGTGATTGTTAAAGATGGAGTGAGAAAGGAAAACCAGAACATTTTCACACAGATCAGTTTGGAGAAAGATATGTAAAAGTAGGGAAGGGAGAGGGGGGGAGGTCTGAGGCTTGATTCCATTGAAACTGTCCGTGCCTCTGAACCCCCGGAAAGCTTTTGTCTCCCCTAGGAGCACATGTACTTCAGTTTGAAGGTCATGATATAACCTGTATTGGAGAGTATTGAGGTTTTTTTGTACTATGTTACAATTTAATACAAATTAGCAGATTGCAATATCATTCATGATCTCACAGTTTCTGTGGGTCAGAAGTCTGGGAAGGGCTTCACTAGGTCCTCTCCCCAGGGTCTCACAGATTGCAATTGAGGCAGCAGCCAGAGGTGCAGCTCAATTGAGTCTCAGGATCCTTCTCCAAGCTCCCTGGGCAGCTACAGAATTTATTTCCCTGCAGTTGTAGAGCTCATGATGGTGTGCTTCTTCAGGGTCAGCAGGAAAGTTTCTGTACTGCTTTGAGGTTTTTTTTTGTTTTTTTTTTTTTTTAATTTTTTTTTTAACGTTTATTTATTTTTGAGACAGAGAGAGACAGAGCATGAACAGGGGAGGGGCAGAGACAGAGGGAGACACAGAATCTGAAACAGGCTCCAGGCTCTGAGCTGTCAGCACAGAGCCTGACGCGGGGCTCGAACTCACGGACTGTGAGATCATGACCTGAGCTGAAGTCGGACGCTTAACCCACCAAGCCACCCAGGCGCCCCACTGCTTTGAGTTTTTGACTACTGGACCTTCTTCAAAGGGCTCTCTGATTAGGTCGGACCCACCCAGCATAAGCTCCCTTTTGACTTTTAACTCAAAGTGAACTAATTAGGGACCTTAATTACAGCTGCAAATATCCCTTCATCTTTTTCATATGACCTAATGACCTAATATAACCTATTCACAGGATACAACCTATAATATTTACAGACTCCATCCATGCTAAAGGGAAAGGATAAAATAGAACATGAACCCAGGGAGCAGGAATTTTGGTGGTCATCTTAGAATTCTGCCTACCACACAGAACCAAACAGAACTTTCTAAATATCAAAATTTGCTGACAATCTCTAATGTTATTCATTTACAAATAAGTTCTATACATATTCTTTTTAACTAAATGCCCTTTTTCTATCTGACCCTGCTTTCAAGGTTTACTTCAAATGCTTTCTTATTTCCAAAGTTTTTGATCTGTATTTCCCCTATGTAGTCATGTTATTTTATTCGTATTTATTATTCATATTATTATTCCTATTATTAGTTATTTTATTTGTATTTATTTTATAAATATTTTATTCCCTTCATAGATAAGTATCCTTGAATCAGGTGTGATATATCTTTACATCATCCATAGGATCAATGCAGTGCCTTGAAATAGAAGGCACTGAATTATTTGATTAACGATTAAACGCATAAATTAAAATTTGCCAATGTCTAAACTTGAGGATGTTTCCAGCTCTGACTTCTCAGACTTCCTCTAGTCTTACATTCAGTTATGTCTGCCACTAGGTTGTAAATGTGTAAAGAACAGGGTCAATGTCTTTTCTGTCTTCCCTAATACATTTCATCATAAACTGTAGCTCTAATTCTTACATGCATTTACATGTGTTTAAAATCAAGTGCCCTTATCTCATTGATATAGACTGACTAAGAGTAATCAAGCATGTGCCTACTGTGGTTTATGGTAATACGTTTTTTCATTATTTCCATTTATTTTGAGGTGGGGAAAATCAGTACTGTTCAAGTTTCTGAGGAAAAGGTTAGAGATGTTTGGCATTCCTGATGTCCAATGGTTAGCAGTTATTCTCCTACTGCCAGATTCTCAAGGAAAATTTGCATAGAAGACCTACTACCGCAAAATATCAGTCTTCCTGTGGCTGTGGCCACAAACTCTCCTGTGGAACCCCCAGCTCTGGTGAGATGGACCAAATCACTTGCAAGCTACAGCGAAAATATTTGGCCTTCAGTCTAAAACCGAAAGAAAACCAAAATCAAATGAAAAACCACCAACAAAAAAAACACAGCCCTTTGTTAGATTTATGACAGATTCGTATCCTAATCTTGACCCTTATGATCTTGCCTCTCACATGGCCAGAGGGAATCCCAGGGGGCAAAAAAGCTTCAAAGGAAAGTATCTTTCTCTTGGGCTAGGAGCAATATTCAGCTAACGCATGCACTACTGAGCTTCCTATTCCAGAAAGTTCCCCCAATTTTCGAACCCATCAGTCATACAAAAGAGGAAGCCAACCACCAGAGCAAGTCATTCCAATAGGGAGAACTCCTAGGAGAGCAGGTCTTGCAGATATACACATTTTGAAACTCTGCAGGGGAAAAAAAAAAAAAAAAAAAAAAAAGAAACTCTGCAGGGGAGGGGGAGAAAACCACTTTCCTGAATTTAAAGATTAATACTATACTTGAACTTGTTCTATAACAGTCCTTGCCTTGTTTGGGAGACATCTCTGGGAGACTCCTGCCTGTCTAGTGATCAAATATGATGATAAATCTTTCTTTCTCCTTTATGGATCATGTTTCATTAGATGCTTACTGCTTTTGGTGATTGGCTCCCTTCATTTCTTCTTTTCCTAACCACCTGTCGGATATACATGAAAAGAATAAATAAGCTTGATGTTTAAAAAAACAAACAAAATCTAAACTAAAACCCTTTAAGCTAAATAGACCACTCTCTGCAACAGAGGAAGTTGCATAACTGCATAACAAGGAAAACTCCTGGAGGAGTGGGGGAGGGGGGGGAAGCATATATGCAGGATCTAATTGCCAGAGTCTAATTAGTTTTTGACTAGTGCTATAAAACTTAGAGAGAAGCAAAGATAAATATTTCAGCTAATTTCCCCATGTACTGTGAATAAAAGAATGGAAATGATTCTCAAAATTGAATGTTATGAAGTCATTTGCAAAGTATATTAAGTCAGTTCTTCTATGTAATGAAGTGTCCTTTACAGTTTAAGAGACTTTTCAAGCGCTGACATTTCTCTCACAAAGAACATGGCTCTCCTGGCTTCATTATGACTTCTTGAAACAATCTGAACTTTAGACCTTTTCATCTGCCAGCTGAGGACATATCTACACACTAACTAGTGTTTAATAGCTGTGTAGGGCACCAAGGCTCAAAGTTATTCCAACTGTCATGTCCTAAATCTTTGGTTGGGTGACAAAATGTTGAAAGCCTGCTTGATAACACCTAATTTCTACACCCCCCCCCAACCCCCGCATTCACTGAGAGAGTTGCACATTGTGCTGAATTTTATTCTTTTTTTAAAAATTGGATGATGTGGTAGAAGGTCATTGAGAAATGAATGTCATTACAAAACAATTCAAGGCATCCCTTCTTTTCCTTTGATCAGTTTTGATTCCCTTCACTGGAGACCCAATAACTCCCCCAAAAGTGGTCTCCCGTGCATGATTACCTTGAGGCAATCTAGATGATGCTACATTAGGGAGGTAAGAAAGAGCAAATATCAAACCAGAAATTACTATGTATAAGTTTGCAAACGAGTCCATAATGCTCCCTTTGCCACCTTCACTTAGAGGGGAAACGTGTTGATTTTATTTTGAGTTATAGAGATTCTATTGCTCCTACCTTTAGCTTGGTGGCTGATAAGTGTATCCAACGTATGATTTCATTTTATAAAACAGTTGCTTCTTAATAGATCTTTATAGCTCTCATATTCATTTGTAGGGTTTAGCCCTATGTTTGTACTGCAAAAGAACATATTTTCTTTTCTAATTCAAAAGACATCCATTGTGTATTTTATTCTGGAATGATATGTTTGCTTTATAACGAAAGTTTCCTTTCATTATGTATTTATGCATTTATAATTTGTTGACACCATCTTTTTCCAATGCACAATTCACTGTTTCTATCTGTAGAAGAAAACATAAGACAAAAGAAACTGCTGCTTGCTGCAAGTTCCTTGAGGGTAGAGAAACTAATTCCTAGCACAGTCTCTGGGAAATAGCAAAAATTCTTTGTTCAATTAGTGAATGAATTTGTGAAATAGCAATATCTACAAGAATATATGTGAACACATACAAAATTTTTACAAAGTGAATTCACTATACTTAGGAATTAACTACGTAGATTAACGATAGTAATTAACTCAAGTTTTGGCCTTTATATATTTGGAAGTTGCAGGTGCAATTTAGAGGTAACCAAAGGCTATTTTTCATAAATCTATGAAGGAAATAGAGAAAAGAAAATATGACATAGTTTCCAATAATGGAAATAGATAAAATCCTGGCATCTACCTCCTAATATATTTATAATTTCATGTCTATGGCTGCCGTAGACAAGCATAAAAATTGTCATCAATTCTAAGATAATTAAATGGAAACACTGCATGTTAACATTATTCATTCATTCATGCAACAATATCTGTTGTTCACATTACATTAAATTGATTAAACTCTATTAAAACAAATTATATTAAACTACCTTCAATCTTGAGTGTCTATGATGCCAGAGTTCCATAATTTTTACCTCCCAAAATAGGTTCTATCATTAAACAATGAACTTCTAAAGGTCTAGGAACATATTTTATTTATCTCAGTATTCTCTTCACCCTGCACCTGAATTTTTATGGAATGAAAAACAGTGAAAGGTCTATCAATTTCTGAGAACAAAAAATACACCAGGCTTCCTATATAAACATAAAATTAGAAAATTTATTTAACAATTTATAAGTATGAAATCCACATATAATTTACTAGGCTATCTAAGGAAGCATGAGGATTATGACTGACATTTAATTGCTTGGGGAAACCACTCAACAGAATACAGTTTGTGGGTCAGTGCTGGCATAGGAGCTGAGAGTCTCTGGCATTCTTATGATTTCATTCCCTTGACTTCTTTGGGCCTCTGTTTCCTTAAATGGAGAATGAATGAACCAGATCTGTAGTTGTTAATATTTTTAATTCACATTAGCCTTTGTTCAAACACAAATCTTGGTTGGCACTTAGGCAAAATGAGATGCTAGTATTGAAATGGAGAGGCTAGCACCGCCCTCATTTACCCATCTGTCTTTCCTCTGCCTAACTTCCTGTGTTAGCTTCTCAGGGGGGTGAATCCTCAAGAAACTCTCACGCAACAAATACTAATCTACATTACTGAATCACTAAAATCCATTTTAGTCCTAAAATTGTAATTTTAGGCTTTGATACTCATGTTAACCTAGGTTATATCTCTATGAATATGAAAAAGAATATAGCCAATTACACAATGTGGCTACTATCTATACTGTTGTTTTCTAAACCGAACTCATTTTGATCATTATGAGTGAAATAATGAAGGAGTATACAACAATAGAGAAAAGTGACAAAACCTAGATCTCTTTTTTTAATTCTAGTGATCTTAGTGACCTAGTAATGACCAAGTACGTTCTCACCTTTTCCTTTTAAAGAGTAGCTGAAATTCGCCAAGCCAGGCTACCATTCTGGGATTGTTTGTTGTAATCAGAAGTGGAGTCTAAAGTCCTCACCAAGAGAATAAAAGCCTGAGAAACAAATAATCTTTAGAAATAATAAATAATAAATAAAGTAACTAAGATAAAATAAAATATAAATAATTAAATAATACAATAAAGGCTTAGAAAGAAACAAGTAAAAACTGTGCAATAGTGCCAAGGTCCTAGGTGGCGAGAGAGAGGGTCAGAAAGATCATTTAACTTTGTGAGACCAGAGGTTGGAATCTAAGAGTAAATTATCAAGTCAAATTTCATGGTCATAGAGACAAGAGTGAATGAAAAGAAATCACAAGTAAAGAATCAGAGGTTTCTGAGTTATTCCAAAGTCAAGATCCAGCATTTGTAAGTTATAAGCAGGCTGTGCATGTGAATAAGTCTAGCTTTAAGAACCAGGAATGGAGGGAACAGTTTGATTTTTTTTTTCCTGTGGCTAAAATTATTATCAAGGGATTCTAAATGCTTTAATTTTCCCCTTTTCCTATTACCCTGATAATTAAGAATTAGTGCTAATTAAATATGCCAGTTTATAGTTCAGCAAAAACAAAGACAAAGACATCCATTATTTAAACAGGGCTTACCTGTGGAGAAGGGAACCATAAAAGATGGCTTAATTTTTCTATCAAGGGTCTTTGAAAGTAAAAATACACATAGTTCTCTCAAAGTTCTGTCTCTAGGACTTAGAATAGCTCAATATTGACCCTAGGTTATGAAATTTCAAATCTCAATCTACCCTGAACTTTTGCACTAGATTCAAACCTAACCTTTCCCTGTTTGCTAATAACTACTTGATAAAGTGCACATAGGGCTTCACCACCCCCAAACACCCCTTTTCCTCACAGAAATTTAACCAGCTCTGTCAAAATCGCATATTTTATTCTCGATCACATATTTCCCCCTTCAAGTTAAAATCATGTACTAGAGATTCAAAAGAAATAAAAGTAGATTACACAAAGTAAAGCTCAATACCCCAGAAGGTGAATGTTAAGGGTTGATGTTTCAGCAGCCCAGGTAACTCCTTTCATGATAGACATGTGCCTTTGCAAAAACCTTTAGTCTCTTTAAGTCCTGATTTTCCTGCTTGAAAGATGGAAAATAAAAATTAAAGTAGTAAAATCTCAGTTTCAATTAGTGGAGATTTATGGCCTACTTTGGTATCAGGCTAGCCTGGTAACTGCCTCTCTCCAATTCTCTCTAGGCACACACCCACACATAGTTAGTCCATGACGGTGTCCAAATGCAGACACCTATAGATAACCACTAGAGTTATTCCTTCCAAAAATAAGGCCAGTGTCAATTGCAGAGAAAAAATGAGTAGGCTGATATAGCTATCAATCAACTGAACAATAGATAATTTTTTTTTTACTTCATAAATCACAGCACTCTTGCATACCTAGAAGAAGGTGGGAAAATACCTTTTGCTCTCTCCCTAGATCAGAGGATTGTTATCAGTGATTCTCAACCCTGGCCACACATTAAAAGGCCCTGGAAATGGCCTGAAGTAGGTAGAATTCTAAAGATGCCACCCACCCCTCTTCAATATTCCCAGGCCCTGGTTATCTGATCAAACACTAATCTGTGGCTGTGAAAGTTTCTGTAGATGGAATTAAGGCTAACACTAGTCAACTAATTTTAAAATAGGAAGATGATCCAGTGTGACCTAGGTGTGCCAGTGAAATTGCATGGGCCCTAGAAGCAGATAAGGAAGGCAGAAGAATCAGAGATAACACTGCAGAAAGAAAAGCAGGCGAGATGGGGCAGAAGCAGAGATCACAGAGATCCCAAGCACTGGAAGAACTCAAACCCCATGGCTACTCACTTTGAAGTCAAAGAAGCCAGGAGTCAAGGGATGCAGGAGGCCCCTACAAGTTGGGTATGATCCCCAGCCACAGCCAGCAAAGAAACAGGGACCCCGTTCCTCCATGGCAAAGAAACATGGACCCCAGTTCCTCCATGGCAAAGAAACAGGGATCCCAGTTCCTCTGTGGCAAAGAAAGGAATTCTGCCAACAACCTGAATGAACTCAGAAGCTCTGTCCCCTACAGCCTCCAGAAAGGAACACAACCCTGCCTGTAACTTCATATGGGCCTTGAGAACATGAAGTGGAGTAACCAGGTGAGCTCATTAGACCTCTGATCTACAGAACTATAAAATAATAAATGAATGTTGTAAGCCAGTAAGTTTGCAGTAATCTGTTACAGCAGCAATATAATACTGGTACATGGCTTCACTCTAAAAACACTTAGTATCTGGGGGGTAAGACTAGATACCAATATTTTTCAAGTTTCTAAATCAGTGCTAACCAAACTTTAATGTGCACAGGAATCTAAGGCATCTTGTAAAATTGCAGATTCTGATTAGTAGGTCTGGGTGAGACCTGAGTTCAAAGAAATCCCCGGTGAATGCTAATGCTCCTGGTCAGGAGACTACCTTGGGAGAAGGAAGGCCCTGGATGATTCTAAATTCACCGGTCTTCCCAATACTTTGTGGCTGTCACATTTAGAAGTGTTCAGAGTACTATTATGTCAGTACCCAAACTGTTCTATATAATGTCAAGACTGCAGTTTGGTGACATAGACGTGGTTATACAGAAAGTGAAGGCAGAGGGGGCAGAATACACTCTGATGGGTTTGGACCCAACAAGGAGACCACAGCAGGTAGGAGTTTTGAAAACTGAACTTTGGCAGGGTGAAAGTGGAGATTTTAGTTTCAGTCCTTACCTTGTTCAAAACACCACAGAATGAGGCAGTGGGGATAATGGAAGATCTCACCCTTATAGGGCAGCAATTGATGACAATCTAAGTTCTGTTGATAATCAGCTGAAGACCTGAGAAATGGATTCAATCGGCAGGCGACTTACAAATATGAAGCGCCAACAGGAAATCCAGATAAGTGGTTTTAGCCAACTGTGGGTTTGAGTAGATGTTTCCTCATTTTAGGAGGGGGAAAAAAAGGTGGTGGGGGTATGACAAAACACTAACAAAAGGAAAAAGGAAGCATCACAAAAATTGAGTAAAAGAACATGTCTCTGAAGATAATCTACTACAGGAACCTGGAGAAAATTTTAGAATAATATTTCACAATCTCCCTGAGATTCAAGTAGACATGACATCTATTTAAAAAAGAAGAAGAAGAAGAAATAAGGGGGAAATATGAAATAAAAGACCATAGAGTGACTTCTGAGGGCAATAGTAACTGGAAAGGAGCATGAAGGTTATTTCTGGAGCTGGTGATGTTATTTCTGAACCTTGAACTTGGAGCTGGTTACACAGTTGTTTGTACATAGTAAAAATCCATCAAGGTGTATTTTTTGATACATTTACTGTTCTATACATATATTTTAGTGCAATAACAGAATTTAAAGGGACATTTATTTTTTTTTTTTTAATTTTTTTTTCAACGTTTTTTTATTTATTTTTGGGACAGAGAGAGACAGAGCATGAACGGGGGAGGGGCAGAGAGAGGGAGACACAGAATCGGAAACAGGCTCCAGGCTCCGAGCCATCAGCCAGCCCAGATGCCTGACGCGGGGCTCGAACTCACAGACCGCGAGATCGTGACGTGGCTGAAGTCGGACGCTTAACCGACTGCGCCACCCAGGCGCCCCTAAAGGGACATTTAAATGAATCAGCAGGGAAGAAAGGCAATAGAATACATGAAAGAAGGCTCAGGGTGGGAATAAAGAACCAAACCCAATAACAGCAAAAATCAAACCTGGAAATGAAATACTGAATAGCAAAACTGACATTCAGAAAGCTAATAAGTTGTGTAAAGTAACT
Source organism: Panthera pardus (assembly GCF_024362965.1). Classification (NCBI taxonomy): domain Eukaryota; kingdom Metazoa; phylum Chordata; class Mammalia; order Carnivora; family Felidae; genus Panthera; species Panthera pardus. The sequence continues at coordinate 87,875,592 of NW_026526721.1, forward strand.
AATTGTGCACAGCTCTCAGAATGTAAAAGCAAATTAAAAGTTTATACAAATTTTTAGAGGAAAGATGACATTCATAATGGAGAATAAAGATGCAGCTGAGAATCATAGGTTTCCCCAGGGGGCAAAAATATTGAAAAATTGAGGCATAAGTAGAAATAACAGTCTGGAGTTGAAAATACATTTGCTTTTACTGTTTTAAGAAAGCTACCTTAGCTTCAGGTCAGGCAGAATTTATGAAAAGATCAAACAAAATACATCTAAGAACAAAAACTTAAATATAATCATAAAATTTAAAATCACAAAAGCATTTAAAAGAAAAAATGTAATCCTATGAGGACAGAAATGCTTGTCTACTTTATTCCCCACCATGTCAAAATAAAAGCCTAGGGACAAGATAAAAGCCTGACCCATACTAGTTGCTCAATAAAGCTTTGTTGAATAAATGGATAGAAAAATAAAAATACATTTCAAAACTGTTTATCATTAAAAAGGAAGAAAACTTTGCATTTATCTTCAGCAAAATAAATGTAGAAGAACATAAAATTATGTGTACTCACATTCGAGAGAGAAAACACCTTTTGGCAAAGAATTTCATATGAAGCTAAGTTTTTCTTCATTGATGAAGGCAAAAGAGACACATTCAAATATAGAAAGACTCAGAAATAGATCACTTACCAACCTTTGTTGAAAGAAAAATCCTTTGATGGTGTGTATTCCAACTTACTAAAAGATGACCAACATAAACATCTAAGAGTATGAGTATGTTTAAAAAGATAGTGATGAGCACTCAAACATGTTAAAGACAGAACTAAGTCTAATCAAAGCTTTAATATATAATGATACATATCAAGGGATCGCTTACAATAAAAGATAGTTAATGTAAGACTCATGGTTTACCAATAATTACCTGAGTTCAGTTGTATAATACACATGAAAAAGTGAAACAAGGGAATCATGGTAGAGAAATGAGAGAGAGTAAGAAGAAATTAAAGTGGAATAAACTCCCCATTTTAATTATATAATATTTTAATCTACCATTTTATCCTTGAGTTTGATTATTATAAAAATATAGAATATTTGTGGGATGCCTGGGTGGCTCAGTTGTTCAAGCATCTGACTCTTGATTTCAGCTCAGGTCATGATCTCACAATTCATGGGATTGAGCCCCACAATGGGCTCTGCACTGACATCACGGAGCCGGCTTAGGATTCTCTCTCTCCCTCTCTCTCTGCCCCTCCCCTGCTCATGCTGACTCTATCTCTCGCTCTCTCTCTCTCAAAATAATTAAACTTTAAAAAACATATATGGAATATTTGTAATACCCAGAGGTGACTTCTATCAGAATTACAAAACATAGAGCTTATATTCAAAATCACAGTAGAAAGTAAAAGCAAACAATGTTCATATATAAATAGTTCATATATAAAAAGAAAACAATAAAGGAAATTGACAACATTTAAACAAAATAGTAATTGTGAGTAGGTAGAGCCACCCCCAAAAGACAGAACTCTTCATCGTGGGCAAAAGTAGAAGCAAAATATCTGCCTCTTAACAAAACAACGTATAAGAGTTAATGTGACAAAAAGCGAAGAAAGGATATTTATCGACAAAATACAGACAAGAAGAAAATGGAGGGAGATACTAATTTATAAAACATACAATTCAAGGCAAAAAGTATCCTTAAATTTGAAAACAGTTATTGATAAAAAGAAATAATCATTAATACTTTAAAAGTAGATAAAATAGCTACCTTTATAATTTAGAAACTGAAGAACATGTTGACAAGAAACAATTGTACCACATATTAAGTTAAAAATAAAGTAAAACAAAGTGCAGTTAACTTTGTATACCACAAATGAAACTCTGGCCCAATTTTATGGCTCATGAAAAATTTTTGATTCTTTGTTACCTGGTTACCATTTCTGGTTGATGGATTGCCTGGAAACATGTTATTACTGTCACACTATCCTTTGGACACTCTATTACCTAGAACCTTCTCCAATGAATATTAATTTGAAGTAAGGCTAATTTGTTAGCCCCTTTGAATCACTGGACACTCATTCTAATTCTTGTCTACCATTTAAAACTCTGTAGCTTTCCTTGGACAAGGGTCAGCCATATCTTTCCTTCCCTAGTGGCCTGTGCATTGAAACTCCAGTTGTCTCAAGCCTGAGTATGCCTCTATTCTGATCAAGATACAAGAGGCTGGAGTTGTAGATTTCTCAAAGCAGGTTTTGAAAGATAGGAAGAGCCAGCACAAAGATGAGTGGAAAGAGGTGCAATGGTCCCAGAGAGTATGATTAAGAATTGCCAAAGATAAAGTTACTCATAACAATAAACTTAACTTTACATCAAATAAACCACAACCTCTGCCCTCAAGGAACTTCCAGACAGGGGGCAAAAATACTTAATCTTATCACTTCAAGTTTATGAAGTATTATGTGCATGATCTCACCTTTCATAATAGTCCTGTCAAGTAGGTCAAAAGCTATTGCTTTTTTTCTTATAGACGAGGAAAACTGAGGCTCATGATGGCTGACTTATGACCACATAACGAAGGCAGAGCCAGGAACTGGATCCACGTTCCTGGATTTAAGTCTTCTAAATCCAAATGCAGTACCCTTTTGATTATTTTGGGGAAAAAAAAATCTTTTTCCTCTATCATGTTAGGTTTTCAATGATGACTCTGTGGATTAGACTGACAAAAGACAGATTGATAAAAGAAAAACAAACAAGTTTACTAACATGTGCATCTCACATATGCATGGGGGCACTTAGTGAGAAGTAGCTTATATGGGTGTTTAGAACATGGGCTTATACGGCATCTTAACAAAGCAACACATTTTCAGGGAAGTGGGAAGACCAAGAAAAAGGACTTGGAGCTTCCAGGGGTGGCAAATTGTGGCAGAATAAATAGACTGGAAAACTAATGGCAGATAAAGGCTACTTTTAGTAAGGTTCATTATGTAGATTCCTCTGGGCTAATAAGGACCTCAGAGTTGTCTTCACTGATTAACTTCTGTCCTTTCTAGTAGAGAGGGAAATGGAGACACTTTTACAAATGTGTGTCCTGCTTTTGAGGCAAATAGAAGGGGTAGGGCCAAGAGCTTTTCTTACATCTGCTTCTTCTCAATTACCTTCACCTCATCATAATCCTTACACCCAACATAGCATATTTCGGGGCATATTTGAGCATATTCTGCTACCCTTCACTTTCACGCTGCTTCTTAAAAAAGTAACTCTGGAACATTGGTCACCTGCTTAGCCCCTCCTTGGCTCGCATTCCTGGGAATTGACATTGGAGGGAAGTCAGTGGGTTTGCTGCAGACTATTGCTATAGCAGTAATAGGTCACAGACTCTTAGCTTTGTGACAGCTCAAGTCAATGACAGGCATAATACCATGAAATGATCCCTTCAGTCTCTTAGAATAAAGAGCCTTGCCCTGAACTTTGGGGATCACAGGATCCCACAGAGATTCGGTGCAACTTAGGATCAGTCTGCTAGCCTCTGCCATGGCAGAGAAAATAGTGATGACCCGCCTCTGCTCCAGTTGGGAAAACTACTTCTGCCTGATCTCTGTCTACTGGCTTGACAGCAATATTAACTTCAGCTTCCGTTTCTGTCTCAACCCCCTGCCCTCACTGTGTCAGCGGGAGCCTGGGCATGTGAAGACTGATGTTCAGCACGCATATGGATTCTGAGTAATTCTTCACTTTTTCAAATTAGGAACATTATTAGAAATTTTAAGTAATTATATGTATTGGTGACTGAGCCACCCAGTGAGTCGGCAGTATGTAAGAATGTAAAAATGACAGATCTCGTGGAGATCTGATTCCCAATTAAGATCAGTCGATTCTCTTAAGCACCGACTCATTTGTAAATATAACCAAAAGTGAAAACTGTTTAATGAGGAGTTTGAAGTTCTAGAAAGGAGAGAAAAACTTGAAAGAGATGAGCTCCAGCCAGGATTTTGAACCCAAACCAATGAACTCACTGAGCAAAGCACCTAACAGAATAATTAACTGGCTTTAATCTTTCTTTTTCAGGTTGTTGATACTTCAATGTACTTTAAGCAGAGAAGGTTTTTAATTTTTTTTAGGTTTTCTCTTTTTAGGGATTTTAAAATAATAAAATAGTTTAGCTTTTATTTAAAGGGCCAGGGAACCTTTTGAAAGACATAAGACATCATTGTATTCTTTGTTTTTAATCCTAAGTAAAACAAATTGCCTAATTAATAAACTTTTTAGATCAAGGTTATATAAAGAGCTTGGCGGAACTAAAAAATATATTATAAAATACGTGTTTCCAAACTACAATGTTAATTATGTATAAAAAGAAACATTGATTATTGGATGTGAATCTTCCTCCCATATATTCAAAGTAAAGGTACACGTATCTGCCAAAAGAACATAGTTTAGTAAGAGAAGGTGGACAAAGGGACAATCTTACTCTGCTTTTAAAGGCAGCTTCCACGGAGACAGAGGAATGATTATTCCAGACTTCCTGTGACAAGTGTATGCAGTTGACAAGTATACAGAGTCAAAATAGTTTTCTTAATGTTCTCTTCCCTTTGTTCTCCATTACTGGGCTTAGGTCCAGGTGAGAGAGGCTCTACTCTGAAGCCCACACCTGAGGGAGCCCTGGGATCACAAAGCACAACAGACAGATACCAGCGTCTAACCCCTCCTGGCACTAAGGCTGCTCAGGCCCCGGGGAAGTGCTTCTCTATATCTCTTCCCCATGGTGTCAAAACCAAAAGCCATCAGGCCTGAATTCCATGAATAATTACTGTGCTGCAGACACAGGGGAGCAGGGGACAGATCCTACTCCAGAGCACCAGGAAGAGTCCCTGGTGGCAGCACTCAGGTAGAAGGCAAAACAAACCCATCCCTCTTCTCAGAGGCATGCATGCAAGAGGTTCTCCTGTGATGAAGAGGTCAATTTCCAGTTAGTGACAAATGTCAATTTTTCAGCCTCTTTATGTTCCAAATCATGTTTCTGAAACTACTGATAAATCACCATGATATTTGCAACAGGTGCACAGAGTGGCTTAAAAGTCACTAATTTGGGAATATTAGAAACTTTGTTATTCTAAATTTGTCTATGTGTGCATATATAAATGGAGATACTGATTCTTTACATTGGCAAGTAGGATTACTAATAGTTGTAACTTTATAAAAGTGTTTTAAAATATTAAATTTTATAATTTATTCAATTTTAAAATTCAAGTGTTAAAACAGGTTTGACTTAAAATTCTAATAATATATATTAAATATGATTCATATTTTGACTCTAATTTTAATAGATATTTTAAATATTTTATTGAAAAGAATTATTTTGAGTACATTAAAATCCTTTCAGATTTTAAATTTCTTGCATTTGCTTTAATTTACATTTTGAAGAAAATTTATTCATATTCTATACACTTGAAATGAAACTGTATTATTACTTTCTAATCCTTCAGGCCAATTTGAATAATACATCCAATCATGGTTGAAATAGAAAATACCGTGGAGTTGAGGAAAGAAAAATCCTGTAAAGGAAAAATTTAGAATCCTAAAGAAATGATCTGTTTAACTTCTTAAGACTAGAAACAGTAAAAATTAAAGTATATCTTATAAACATGAACTACATAACATATTTGAACAGGACATCATAAAATCTTTATTTTTTATTTAAAAAATTATGGATCAAAACAATGACAATAAGCAAGGAAATTTGAATGGATCAATTTCTTCAATAAATGAAGATTTTAACTGATGATCAAAATAGAATAAAAAAATGGATTACTCATATAAAATTCTCAACTCAGAAGCAACAAATGCAACTCTGGCTTGCCCAATAAAAAAATTATATTCATAAAATCAGGAAATTAAATAAAAATATAAAATTTGGAAACTTTACTATGTTTGTTAAAAAATTATCTTAGAAAATTACCATCGTGTCCTTCTAATAGTGCAACATTTTCTAGAAAAACACAATTTGATTCAAATCATTCATTATAATTTTCTGTTGGATAAGTCTTGCAGAAAAGTTTGTTTGACTTCATGGTTCATTCAAATAGACAAAGAGACTATAAAAATTGCCCTATTTTAATTTTAAAGACACAGTATTTCACAGCCAATCTTCAGAGATCAATTTTGACCAATGTGTTTGCCACTGAAACATTTTGTTAATGCACATGCACACATAAACACACACACACACACACACACACACACACACACACACCAGTAAACATAAAACATTTGCAATCACAAAAGTAAACATGCAATTATTAGAGCTGAAACTATTTGAATAAATGATCAATAGAAAATAGTTTTAAATAAAGACAAGTAAGTGATAATACAGAACACTGGAATGATGTTTTGTGGCACATTTATTTTGTGGCCCTATTATCACAATATTTCATAAAACAGTGGAACATTTCTAGATTTTGCATAAGTTATTTTAAGTGGTGATACTAGAATGGGCAAACAGGTAAAACATTTTTTTTAATAGTGAAATAAATGTAACTACTTAGGACTGACTATTTGGCAAATACTCTTAATTAAGAATTGACAATGGCTATTAATGGAATTGTTTTTTTCTTTCCTAGGACTGGCTTTGTGAATTATGAAAGTTCAGATATATACCTTTAAGATATATCATTCAGTAAGAAAATAACAAACCATTATTCATAGTTTAATTACATAATTACACTATTGTAACTATAAAATGTATTTTATGGAGTTAGAAATCAGTATGTAAGACTTCTTGGTGTATTTATCATACCTGAAGGGAAAAAAAAACAGAATATTTTAGTTCTCTATTTAAGAAGATATCAGGGTGCCTGGGTGGCGTAGTTGGTTAAGTGTCCAGCTCTTGATTTTGGCTCAGGCCATGATCTCACGGTTTGTGAGATCGAGCCCCGTGTGGGACACTGTGCTGATGGCATGGAACCTGCTTGGGATTCCCTCTCCCCCTCTTTCTTTGCCTCTCTCTCTCTCTCTCTCCCTCTCTCAAAATAAATAAATAAACCTTAAAAATAGATATCAATTCACAGTAAATCTATAAAAATACCCTTTGAACATTTAAATAAATGTTCAGTTCTACTCCTGAGAAGTGAGGAATGCAAATTAAGACTACACTGAAATACCATGTCTCACTTGTCAAATTGGTCAAAACTAAAAAGAAGAGCAATATTCTTTTGCAAGGCTACAGAGACATAGGCACTTTTACATATTGCTGGTGGGAAAGAATATTGGCACAACTATTACGGGATGAAAGTTAGCAATGTCTAAGGTAACTACATGTGTTTATATTTTGACCCAGTGCACCTGCTGCCCAGAATTTTTCCCGAAGATAGACCTCCAATAATATGAAAATAAATGTACACAAGATCGTCAATTGTCATTGAAAAATATTGGAAACAACCTAAATACCCATTCATAAGATAGTTGTTGAACACAGTATGGTACATCCACATATTACATATTCTGATTTTAAAAGGGCAAGGGAGATGTTTATGAACTAATGTGGGCTAATTTTCAGGACATTGTTAAACACGGCATTGTGTCAGGCAGTTAATTAGTAATGAAGTTTGTCAGAGATTAAAGCTTTTTAAAAATGTATATTTTTTGTGATTACTTTTAAAATTTTTCCTAAATATTATTTTTAAAACTTATTTTTTCTTCATAAATATGCTTTCTTTTCTTGAAAAAAAATGGTCCCTGAATTTATATTAACTCTGGTTACACAAAACCCAGATTTTTTTCAGACATGTGGACTATGACATGTTAATAAAACATGTATGGTCTCTTATTTGATTTTTCTGATAGGTTTTCCACCAAAACTACCCTAAAGCATTTTTCTAAAGAAGCAGTTCCCAAACTTAGCTGAGCATCACATCAGCCGTGGATCTTTAACAAAATAGAGATTTCTGGGCAACACATAGGTCTGAGTACTGTCCAGAAATCTCTATCTTCCAAATACCCATAGCTGACTCTGAACACCACCGAAGTTTGGGAACATTTGCTGACAGTATATGTGTATGTAAAATAGGAAAAGAATAAAATTATTTTTGCTCTGTGGTTTTTATTTAGAAGTTTGTGGAATTATCAATCATTTCATAATCAAGGCTTAACTATGGCCAAAAGTATCTCATCCTGGAATTGGGGGATTTTAAGGACAAACTAAACATCAGTGAAGAATTCTGCTAGTGTAGTGGGGTGTTGCCTGGACTTGAAGCCATTCCACAGAAATGGATTCCCAATTCTGATACTTCCATGGTTTGTGAGTCAGCAGGGCTGTTAAAGTCAGCATGTGGTTTCCCTTCTGTAAAATGTATAGTTTGGTCTTTTTCACATAGCACCAAGAATCAGTGAAGATACACATATAAAGTGTATTTATAACCTAGTAAGTATTGTTGTTCTGAACTTAATTATCATTCTGTATTTAAAGCCTAGTTGTATCCCAATTCATTACAATTTTTAAAAGTTTAATTCAATATTTAGACTACACCATTTTTACATATTCACATATATCTGTACCTATCTATCTATCATCCATCTATCCATCCATCCATCCATTCATCCATCACCTTTTCCATCCATCCACCTAACCATCCCATCATCTTCCCTGTAAATTAAAACAAACTTAGGTTATTTGGGAATACCGTTGCCTTTATTAATGCCAGTGACTGACAGAGGATTCAAAGTGAAGTCTATACTAAACACCTAAGGCAATATGGAAATAACTCTCCTGAGGATGAACAGGAGTTCCACGCTTCTTTGAAAGACAGATGAATAATTATGTTCCATATGATCTAATATAAACATTTACATCTGTTAAACATATATCTTTCATAAATCCTGGCAGAACCAAATACAATTCATAAACAGTTATATTATTATATAATTGCCTTATTTTCTGATGCATATTGTGTGCTATTATTTCAGAAAACATACAAGTAAAATCATATTTATCTTAGATAAATACATCCTGTATATTTTCAATCAAGTGATAGAAGTCACCATAATAATTTTAAAATCACATATGGTTGAGAAAAATGCCAAAGGGGGAAAATTAATTTTGATTTTGATGGTTTGTTTCCTTAGCTGAAATAGAATCCTGAATTGCTGGTGGAATTCACACCTCTTCATTATCGTCATTAGCAATTCTTTATCTACTTTTGGAGTCTATAAAAGCTTAGTTTGTCAGTGAGATGCCAAATTCATATATAATTCCTGATGCAGTATTATGAAATGATTTATTAATAAGCAATATTCAGCCCTCCATGATAAAGTGTGTGGTCCAAATCAATTCACAGAAGGCAATCTCAATCTTTTATTTTTCTTTTCATTCTCTTAAATATTTTCAAAGCAAAATGATGACTACTATAATTCTACAGCACATTTCAAGTTGAGAACATCATGTTAATTTACTTATCATGCAATCATATTCTGTATTCTTGTTTTTGGACAGGTGGCTTTCACACATTTTGATTGAGAACTTTAAAAAAGATATTTAATGTCCTGATATAGAGCACGTACCACCCTCCACAGCAATACACCTCCCATATGGGGTGAGATCTTGCAGAAGCCAAACTTTACCCTTAATAGAATTAAAATGATGAAGAATTTTTCAAATGGAAAACTAGTCTTAGGGTACATATTTATAGATATGGACATTGAGTACAGAGAAAGACACTTTTCCAGAAGAGACACAAAATGGAAGTAAAACAAACAAGGTCTAACACTGATTTTCCTACTTCTTTTAGTCATATTCCAGGTCTTCTCTTATTTGGAAAAAAAAAAAAGCTACTATCTAGTCTTCTAGGGCTGTTATAACAAAATACCAAATACCAGGTGGTTTGTAAACAACAGAAATTTACTTCTCACAGTTCTGGAGACTGGGAGTCCAAAATCATGGTGCTGGAGGATCCAGTGTTTGGTGAGAGTCAGATCCCAAAACCAAATCTTTTCTCCCTGATCTCACATGGTGGAAGGGGTAAGGGAGCTCTCCAGAATTTATTATAAAGGCACTGATCTCATTCATGAGGGCCCTGCCCTCATGACCTAATAGCCTCCCACCTTCAGATACTATCACAATGAGGGTTGAGATTGAACATATGCATTTGGGGGGATGCACTGTTCAGTCAATAAGAATTATCTTTATTTTTTTTTTGCCTTTTGTATACCAAGTCCTTTAGATACATTAACTCATCTAACATTGCAATGCCCCAATTAGGATTGACAGTTTTATTTTATTGATAGGGAAATAAAAGCTCAGAGATGTTAATACCTTGCCCAATGTCACACAGCTCATAGTTGATAGACACTATGTCTGCTTAGCTCCAAAACTGTTAGTCTTTTCAACACTACCTGCTTCTCTGCACAATTTCATTCTATTCTTCTGCAACACAGTAGAGTTGACCTCATTATTGTCTCTTTAAAAATAAGAAAAGAACCTCAGGGAGATGACTTTATGAAGGTCACACGGAAAGCCTTCCACGTTTTGATTTGATTTTCATCCATAAAATAGAGCTATTTCACCTCTGAGAAATATATTGAAGAAACCAAATAAAATTGAATGTCATAAATATAACGCAAGAAGGAGTAAAATCTTGATTAATAAGAAAGTGCCAGGCAGCTATGGCTAATTGAAGGTTAACTAGAGGCTTCTTTTTGTTTTAACCTTTAATGCTAAAAATCCTTTCAAAATAGATTGAGCCACATTCTGGTTCATATAAGTTTAGTGTAATGAACACAATTAAATCTTTCTTTGAGTGCTTTTTATTCAACTTCTGTATATCCTTACAGATGTAGATCATATAGGAAATTGATTTAAATTTTTATGGAGGACAGGAAAAAAATTAAATGGGGCTCTTTTCACCAACTCTATAATAGGATCTTATATGGTCTCTTTCTTTAAAATAAAACCAAAACATCCCCAGGTCTGGTTGTTTTGTTTTGTTTTGTTTTGTTTCTTTGAGATTGATTCAAGGATCTTCGTCTGTAGAAGATTATACAATTGAACAATACTTTATATCCTTCCACCTTCAAGTAGAATTTTAACATATTTTATGCTTATATAGAGTGTTCCCTCATATCAAGGAAAATATGTATTTATGATTTCTATGGGCTGTTTGGAAAATCACTAATACATTGGGGAAAATATTAAAGGTGCAAATTTCTCACAGAAAATCAGTGAAATCCTTACTCTGAACATTGGCCTTCATCCCCCTTTGCCCAGACTGATATCCATCAACCTTCCCTTTATGCACCATCCATCACCTTTTGTTTTGTCACTGACAGACATTTGTTGAAACCGAGGGATAAATAACTTGAAATGAAGACGAGTTAAGTTTAAGGCATAATAAAAGGGGCACATACCAGAAATGGCTGCTAGGAGTGCTTTGGGTGTCTTCATTGGCTGCTCAACACCATAGCATTTACATATTAGCAAAATAATAGTAGAAATTATTACTGTTGAAATTAATGATTTTTAAAATAGAAGCTAAAATACTTTAGAAACATTTACTCTGTCACAATACTATAGTTTAAGGATCTAACATTCACCTTTAAGAATAACACCCTAGATTTGATTCCTACAGAAACCTCTGTCTCGGCGCCAGATTAGTGGAGTGTTGGTTATCCAAATCTGACTGGGCATCATCTGAGTACTACTTCTATAATACAACATTTGTTGTATTTGTCTTCAATCTTGCACCCCAGATATAGTGTTAGGATACTAAGAAAAATAAAGCCAACAATTGGTAGAACTTATAGTACTATTTTGTGTATGCTTGCTAATAAATGTCTATATTTGCAGATAAATTTTATTTTTTTAAGTTTATTTATTTTCTTTGAGTAATCTCTACACCCAACGTGGGGCTCGAACTCATGCTCCCAAGATCAAGAGTTGCATGCTCTTCTGACTGAGCCAGCTAGGTTCCCCAAAAGAATTTTATTTTTAATTACCTAGGAAATTTGTTTTCTTCACTTAGGAAGGTGTTATAACAGCAGCATCTAACCCTCTCATATGTATAACTATTGTCTATTTATTTCTACTCAAAGGAGCCTAAATATTTGTATATGTAAATTGGTTTAGGTAAGTTTATAACAAGAGATATCAAAATAAAACTTGAATAAGCCTTCCTAAAGACGCTCAGCCAGTGGATTCACTAGGTGATCAATAAGTCCCTCCTACTTTAAAACACAGAACTCTTCATATAAGCTTACAGTCAGAAGATTCCTAGAAAAGGAACCACTTATCTGGAACATTTTGATGATTAGAAAATACTTTGCTAAGAAAAAATTTGCTCATACCTTGGATTGACGATTCTTGTATGCAAGTAATTTTGCTATAACACAGGCATATATTAAGTGAGAATATAGAATATGTGATGATAACAAAGGCTCGATATTTCAAATGGAAGAGGTTGTAGGTGGATAGTCCATCTGATGGGGCAGTAATAGAGCATGGCAGCAGAAAAAGCTGAGGGGTTGCACCAGCCAGCATGAAGAGTGACCTGAAGTTTGACGGTACATGTTAGCACTGCCCTTTTTCCCCTCTGCATGGCCCCTTTAGGCTTACTGCTGAAATTCAAAATATTTTTATTATTTTTTAATTTGTTTTAATTAACTTATTGAGAGAGGCAAAGAGAGAGAGAGGGAGAGAGGAAATCCCAAGCAGGCTCCACATTGGCAGAGCCCAATGCAGGGTTTGAATCCACAAACCATGAGATCATGATCTGAGCCCAAACGAAGAGTCAGACACTTACCTGACTGAGCCACCCAGGTGCCCCTGCAATTCAAAATTTCTGCTTGCAGGATAAGCTTAACATTTACCTAAATCTCTCACTGTAAGATTAAAAAACTGTGGGGGAGATGCCAAATGGTCTAGCAGGGAAATCAGGTACCTAATTCAAACAGGTTTGGTAGACATAAGATTCTCATTTTTAACATATTGCTTGGAAAGGCCAAATGTTCTCTGTGTCTAGTTGGAAAGAATTAACAAGTCCATGTAAAACCCAAACTTATATTTTTGTGGCAGAAAATCTGGCTCCATGTTTGTGACTATTATTTATGTTATTAAGAGGGCTAAATGTCACCCTTATTTATCACCATGTTTGTGGACTTGGATATCAGACATCCTATTCTTCAAAAATGTTATATTTTGTGGCTGGAGACAAATCCTACCAAACCAACCCTTTCTCTGATACTCGCCAAGGTGATGACAGAAAGAGGAAGTTGCCTAATCTGATGAAATTTCACTTCCCAAATTTTTCTTCCTCATCTAAGTGAGTCTGAGTCAGCCTCAATCTTTCTTACGTTCTTCCATATGTTCTTTTTTCACACTTGCCTAATTTATCATTTGATTGGTACTCTGGCTATTTATCATATTGTTAAAAAGAGAAAGAAACATGATACTTTTAAATTTTTAATAGAAAGATTTAAGTGAGTACAAACCCAGTGTCTTTTGGGGCGCATAGCCTGTGCAAGGGCACAGAGGCTTCTTCTACATTTACCATACACCACCTAGAAGTGGTACCATAGCTTCTGGCAAGGTATTAAAATAGAAGGGGAAAACAAGCTTGATGAGAGAGAGGGGCTTGAGGGGTCAAGGGAAATAGTGGTGAAAACATGGTTTCAAAAGCTTGTTACATACCTCCCACTGTCATGGCGTTAGCCAAAAGGTTACTTTTCTTCAAAATGTTGAAAGATGCAAAGCAGAGGTCCTTCTCTAATTTGGATAAAAACCGTATAATATACAAAATGATCATTTTCTTAAGCCCATCTGACAGCTGAGGTCACAATGCAATCAAGTAAACTGAATTCCAAACAAGGACAAACCTCAGCTAAAATGAACCAGGATAAACAAACTTAGTCATCTTTGCCAGAGCATAGAACATAAAACAAAGAGAATAAAAAGAAATGAGCTAAAGTCTAACAAATTTTTAAACACCAAGTGTGGTATCTTAGTTCAGAGTAACTGGTGGAGCCAGACACAAGAGGAGTTCACACTCAGTCACATCTTTTCAACAGACTTCCATCAGTGCCTAGAAAAACTGGACACAGGACAAGTGACAAGGTAGAACTCCATTCAGCAGCACAGGCACAAAGGAGGTGATTTGGCAGCTCCTAGGGACCAAGTTAAATCTGTGCTACTTTTCTAAACTGTTCCCTTTTATAAAACAGAAGTCTTAATGTCATGGGAAAGGGAAATAACACTCTCATTGCCAAAGCATGGGTAAAGGTGCCTTGCTCCTGGTGTACGAGTAGAAGTAAAACCCATCTGAGTCTGGAAGGGGAAGGGCAGCCTCTAATTCTGAGGACACAGCCAGAGATCCATTCTTGTTGATCTAGAGGTAGAAGCAAAACTCCTTTTACTTGAACCTACTATCCTGCCCTCTTGACAAAAAGAGATCTGCTATTCTTAGAGAAAAGGCAAGAAATCTCTCTCCCTATGACCACCCAGAGTTTGGCTGCCACAGGAAAGAGAATCCAGAATGGAGAAAAAACCCCACCCCTGAAGCCCAGGCACACAAATTCTGCCTAAAACTGACCCCTGACAAAGCATGCTCTATACCCAAATCTGCTCTATACCCATGACAAATTTGGTACTAAGTGACAAGTGCAAACAATGTACCACTGGCCAAGAGCTAGGAGGGAAACAATCGCTGTGGCACAGCTCTGCAGGTACTACCAAAATCTGAGAGTAGAATTTGAGCCCTGAAAAAAATTCCTACAACTCTTCAGACACCACAGTAAGCACAAGAAGATGGAAGCCAAACACTGGAAGACCTAAAGCCTGTGCTACACCAAAAACACCCATACCAAGAAAAAGCCAACGCCAGCTCAACTATTGACATAATAAAATCTACTCCTCACACTAAGTGCTTTACTGAAGAGGAGGTAAATAAAGAGGTGGAGGCTTTACCACTTACTAGCATAAACGCTACACACATCAGATTCTTTACTTCTTTTCCACACAATGTCATTGAGTTAAAAACTACAAGATATATAACGAAGCAAGTCGGGGGGGCAGGGGTGGGGAGGAAGAAGGTCCACTGACAATAGTAGATTAACAAAACCAGAGAAATGACCCCAGATGTTAAAACAATCAAGTTTGTTTGTTTGTTTGTTTGTTTGTTTGTTTGTTTGTTTGTTTGTTTAATAACAATGATTAGGGGCACATGGGTGGCTCAGTCAATTAAGCTTCTGACTCTTGATTTCAGCTAAGGTCATGATTTCATGCTTTGTGAGATTGAGCCCCACATCCAGCTCTGAGCTGACAGTGCAAGGCCTGCTTGAGATTCTCTCTCTCCCTCTCTCTATGCCCATCCCCCTCTCACACAGACACACACTCTCTCTCAAAATAAATAAATTAAATTTAAAAAATAATATAAAATAGCAATGATTAACATGCTAAAGTAGCTACTGGAAAATGTGAATTACATATAGGAACAAATGAGAATTATGGTAGAGAGAAAGAAACTATTTTTTAAAAGTCAAATATGTGTTAGTAAAAAAGAAAATACTATCAAAGATGAAGATTGCCTTCACTTAATGCTTATCAGCAGATGAGATACTACTGAAGAAATAACCAGTGAATTAGAAGATGAGTAAATAATAATTATCCAAAATAAAACACAATAGAAAAGAAGGAAAGAAGAAAACAATATATCCACGAGCCATGGGACAATGTTAAGTGGCCTAATATAAATGTAATTGGGGTCTCAAAAGGAGAATATAAACAAAATGAGGCAGAAGACATATTTAAAGAGGTAAGTTTTGAGAATTTTTCAAAATTAAATGAAGAAAACCAGCCACAGTTCTAAAAAACTCAGAGGACACACACACCTACACCTATATATATCTTAGTCACACAGCTTAAAACCAAAAAGAGAGAGAGAGAGAGAGAGAGAAAGAAAAAAAAGACAAAAAAAGACTTTACCTTGAAGGCAAACAGAAAAGAGAAACATTACATGCAAAGAAACAAGAATAAGGATACAGCAAGCAGGAAAGCAACGAAATACCATCTTTTTAAAGTGTTTAAAGACATAGAAATTGTCAACCCAGAATTGTATCCCCAACAAAAATATTTTTCAAAAATGAAGACAAAACAATAATTTTTCTTTTCATACCAACAATTGCAGAGAGAATTCTTTGGCAGAAGATCTGTGCCAGAAGTATTAAAGGAAATTCTTCAGGCAGAAGGTTTGGTGCTAGATGAAAAACTAGAGTTACACAAGGTAAGGAGGATTATTAAAAATGATTAAAATGAGCATAAAGTATTTTCCTTATTCACTTCAGAAGATCATTGATTGCCTAAAGCAAAATTAGAAACATTATAGTTTTTTTTTAACATTTTAAGAGGTAAAAGTATATCAATTATAACATGTAAGATAGAAGAAAATAGAATTATACTACTTTAAGGTTTTTATACTTACATGAAGTATACAATATTATTTAAATGTAGAGAATGATAAGATAAAGATGTATATTATAAACCCTGGAGCAATCATAAATATATATATATATATTTATAATATTTATTTATGTATTTAATATATATAATTATGTATAAATATTTATATAAATATATAATCATATATAAATTATATAAATATATATAATTATATTATATATATTTTATAAAATGTATTTATTTTATATATTTATATGTATCTATATATTTATATAATATATATTATATATAATACATATATATGTATATATAGTTTATCAGCCTTGTTATAAGTGAAGGCAAAATGGAATTAAAAAAAAAACTAAAGCCAAAACAAAACAGAAAAAGAGAAAAAACAAAGAACAGATGAAACAACAGAAAACAATTATCAAGGTGGTAGATTTAAATCCAATAACACATGATTACATTAAATAAAAACTTCTGGTTAGTGTCTAAACTATATAAAGAACTTATAAAACTCAACATCCAAAAATAAAAAATCCAATTAAAAAATGGGCAGAAGATGTGAACAGATACTTCTCCAATGAAGCCATCAGATGGCTAACAGACACATGAAAAGATGCTCAACATCACTCATTATCAGGAAAATGCAAATCAGACCTACAATTAGATATCACCTCACACCTGTCAGAATGGCTAAAATCAATAACACAATAAATAACAGGTGTTGGGGAGGATGTGTAGAATAAGGAACACTCATGCACTGTTGGGGGAATGCAAACTGGTGCAACCACTGTGGAAAACAGTATGGAGGTTCCTCAAAAAGTTCAAAATAGAACTAACTTATGATGCAACAATCACAATACTGGGTATTTACCCAAAGGATACAAAAATACAGATTCAAAGGGATACATGTACTCCAATGTTTATTCACCATAGCCAAGTTATGGAAACTGCCCAAGTGGCCATCAATTGATAAATGGATAAAGAAGAGGTTGTGCATATATACACAATGGAATATTATTCTGCCATAAAAAGAATAAAATCTTGCCATTTGCAATGACATGGACGGAGCTAGAGTATAATGCTAAGCAAAATACGTCAGTCAGAGAAAGACAAATGCCATATGATTTTACTCATATGTGGGATTTATGAAACAAAACAACCAAAGAGTAAAAAATAGAGAAATAAAGAGACTGTTATCTATAAGAACAAATTGATGGTTATCACAGGGGTGGCGAGTGGGGCGATGGGTTCAATAGGTGATGGGGATTAAGGAGTGAGTGCACTTGTGATAAACACAGGGTGATATATGGAAGTGTTGAATTACTATATTATACACCTGAAACTAATTTAACACTGTATGTTAACTAACTGGAATGAAAATAAAAACTTAAAAAAAATCTTGGAAACCACAATGAAAAAGCAGGTATTATCAAGTTGAATACAAAAATATTTCTTTCCAACTGTATGCTATCTATAATAAATTATCTAATATAGTTATATATTATACATTGTTTATTAAAATATTATATATTATAAAATTATATATTTAATATAAATTATATAGCCTCTTTGTGATATTGCTTCCTTAAATGTTTGGTAGAATTTTCCATTGGAGCCATCTAGGACTGAAGGTTTCTGATTGGAAAGGTTTAACTCTGAATTCAATTTTTTAAATAGATATAGAGCTACTTTAGGCTACAGTTTCTTCTTGAGAAATTTTTGGTAATTTATGTTTTTCAAGGAATTTGCCTATTTTATCTTAGCTATCAAATTTACTGGTATAAAATTCATAATATTCCTTTATAATCCTATTAATTCCTATAAGAAATGTAGTGATGTCCCCTTCTTTATTCCTGATACTGATTCTTTTTTCCTTCTTTTCTCACTTTTGCCTTTTCTGTGTTGGCAAGTCTGGCTAAATATTTTTATAGGGTTGAATATTTAGACAGTATCCTGTTGCCCTCAAGGTTTTGATTTTAAATGTTCTATAGATTTTATACTATACGTTCGAAAGAGCTGGAAACAAAATGGAAAACTTGCTGAGTAACAATTGTATAATAACATAATAATAGAAATAATAACAGGTACTCCATTCTTAGGGGGCAAAAATCTAAGGGGGATGAGTAAGTACCCTTCACATCATCTGGCACTTACCATAACCAGGAATAAAATGTTTCACTTGAAGAAACGCATTTTTGTAGTTAGAAAAAAAAAATCTTGAAAAAAATGGTCTTATGTGCTTTGTGGGTCAATATCATAAGGTAAGAACAAAACAAACAAGCAAACAAACAAACAACAAGGGAATCTACATTTTATCCTACGTTTTAAAACCTGCCCACCCAATCAAATAAGATGGTTATGGCTAAGGCATGTTAATAAAACGTCCAAAGACACTGCTTTGTAATATATATTTTGAATTCCTCTCTCCAGATAACCTGATTTCATTATCAGATCTTCCAAATTAAGAACTAAACTTCATTGTTATGACACAATGAGGTAAGGCTTCAAAGTGCAAGTGGGTGTTAGGCAGAAGAGTACTGCTAACAAATTTTTGTTTTAAAAATGTAGATTGGAGTCCCACATACCATTTAAAAAAAAAAAAACAGTCATGTCTATTGCTCTCAATCACTTTTTGCTAAAAATGAAGTATCGCAGGATATAATGTGTCAGGGAGGCAGTCAAGAGACTTCCTTTAGATTTTTCATTGCATAAAATTAATTGGTTCAATTGAAGCCGGAAGATTGTCTAGGGGTTTCTGATAAACGCTCTTTTAAAATCTTGTAGTAGTAGGTTTTGAAGTGAGAGAGAGATCTATTTATTAGTACAAGCTGTTCCATTGGAGGCACTTACAATTTGGTCAAACTAATTCTAGAAATAAATATTCCCATCAGAAGTTGCATGCGTTGCCAGTAAAATAAATGTGAGATAGAGCTGGTGCACAGAAGGGAATGTTGTCTTTAGGGGAAATACAAGTTTTGTTTTGTTTTGTTTTTGTTTTTGTTTTTAGGTAAGATCAGAAACTCCAAGTAAATCTATTTTTCCTGTTAAGGTACAGAGTAACAGAAGCCTCTCATCCTGGTCATAGGGTCTCCATTAAGGGGAAAGGCCCTTAGTATCATATGGTTCTCCTCCTTGTGAATTAAGTTTGATAGAAGTGTGTTGTGTGCCTCCAACTGTTACACCGTTGACAGACTGTGAAAATTCCATAATGAATCGCCAGGCAAGAAAGATTTGCAAGACACATGATTCCACCCCCACCAATGATTTCTAGTATACTGTATTTCAGTATCTAAAATGTAAACGCTCCTTAGAGTTTGCTATCACTACCACAGCATGACTTGCTATTTTCAGTGGTACTTGGGGCACTTGGTCTGAGTTTGCATCTTAGCATGAAAGCTTTTCAGTAAAGTGAGCCAAGTTATCTTCTTGGGGCCTTAGTTATACCTGCACAAAATGGAAATGATGAAAACCTCCTCCATCAAAGAGTTGTTCAGTGGATTATCCAAGAAAATGTATGTTAGAACAATCTGTAAATTGCAAAGGTCTGTATAACTTCAAGGAATTTTTATCATTGGGTAAGAGCAGGCAGAGGTCAAAGCTGCTCCAGAGAGCAGGGCTGACAGTGAGCATGAGAGAATCTTTCTTTCTTCTGCTCTGGAAAATCTTTTTATCACTTAGAATAGCTATTTATTTAACTTTAGACCTGTGTGCTTCTTAAAAGTGCTTGACCAGATAATAGGAATCCTTTCAAAGAGCAGATGTGCTATATTAGTGACTTGCTAGGACTTAATGAACTAATCAAACAAGACTAATCATGACCATGTTCATATAATGTTGTAGGTGAGGGTCTAAAAAAAGCTTATTCCCTGGGACAAAAAGAATTATATGACTTGCTTATCAGAGCCTCAGACCATGGTAGGAATGGAGCCAGAAGGCTCAGTAACTGAGACTAAGATCCAGGAAATAATAAGGACGTTGTTGTATTTTTTTTCCTAATAGAAATTGGGTATCTGTCACAAAATATTGATAATTTTTAATACATTTTAAAATCCTTCCCTCAAACTTGTCCTTTTCCTACTTTTCAAAAGTCACTTCTTTCAGATATGGCTAATTTTCAAAATGCTTGTCAATGGATGTTGGTAGGATGTAACAGGAAAAAATAAAACCCCACAGTTGTCCAGTGGCTCTCTCTATAGAAACACAGACATACATTCTGGCATTTCCTCATCTGTGAAGAAGCTATGTGTTGACTTGCGAATGTGTTTCCACTCAAAGGCTTTGTTGTAATGAAATAGTTAACTGACTTGAGAAATGTGCTTTAAACTCTCTCTGAAGTAGGCCCTGGTGCTGGTGCCGGCACATCAAAGAATATTGGGCATTATTGAAGAGCACTGGAAAAGACCCAATGTCATAGTCAGAGTTTGAAACATACCCCAGGTATTATAGATGAGGGTTCAAGGGGAAAAAATTATTTCAATTTTGAGCATTCTGTATTAAAAGATTAGTTCCATTTCGGAAGCTTTTGTTGTGAAGTGACCATGTGTCTGCACTGCTCTAGGCACTGGGAACTTTCTGGTGAGTAAGACACAAGTCCCAACCTCAAAGAACTGACAGAGTCCCCGAACAAAGATTTTTAATGCCCTGTGATGTGACAGAGAGACACATGACCAATTGTATCTTCAGCCTAACCCAAGCTAACACAACTGAGTGACAGTTATTGAGTAGATATCAGCCATATCTGCAGAACACCAAAAAAGGAAAAGCATATAGATTAAGAGTACGACATAACCCAAGGAAGTTCAGCATCACAGGGACACAAAACATGAGAGGCAAAGTCAAGAGATATGGCTTAGAGAAATAAGGAAAAGTCTTTATGATGGGATTGTTTTCTTTCTTAAGGAGCAAGGAGCTTGCACTTTATTCTGCAGATGTAGTTTTGAAAACTATCTTATCATCAACTTGACCTGGAAAAGTTTTCTTCCTTAATGCAGACTCCTGCTCCATCCCTTACCCTTTAAACAGTTATTAATACAGTAGGTCCAGGATGAGGTCTGGAATTATCACTGACAAAGAAAAAAATCTTGTTAAAAAGAAAATGGAAAAACGCAGTATAGAAGTAAGTTTATCAGTAATCACAATAAATGATTAAATGCTGCATTTAAATTTAAATATGATTAAATCATGTTTTGCATATGATTTAGAAATATCCCATTTTGACATTTCACATTTTTTATAATAAACCAACAAACTCTTAACAAGTAACAGATAAGAATTTTCTTAACCTATTAAAGGGCATCAATCAAATACAGAGTAAAGAAAATACCTTATTTTGAAACTTTAGAAAACTTTCCCACTAATGTCAAGGACAAAACTGGGGCACTCACTGTCACTATTATGTAACATCTCACTGGAATATCTGACAACAGGAGAAGGAAGAACAGGAGGAGGAACAGGAGAAAGATAAGAGAAATAAGAGATAAAAGGAGAGGAAGAGAAAGTATGGATGTTCATGAAAAAAAGATTATCAACGAAGAAAATCAAAAGAAACCTGGAGTACATAATTAGAATCAGAATAGTTTCCAGTATTGTTGAATACAAGATAAAAAAATTAAGTTTATATACACTAGCAATGATCATTTAGAAAACAACACTTTAAAAACGATTTGACTCAGGGTGCCTGGATAGCTCAGTCAGTTGAGCATCCGACTCTTGACTTAGGCTCAGGTCATGATCCCAGCCATGTGGGATCCAGCCCCACAACAGGCTCCACACACAGGTGTACTTGGGATTCTTTCTTTCTCTGCCCCTCTCCCCTGCTTATGTGTGCATTCTCTCTCTTTCTTTCTATTATTATTAAAATAATAATAAAAAAAATGATTTGACTTATAAAAGCAAATAGAACTATAAGGTATCTAGAAATAAATCTACCAAAAGGTGTTAAGACCTTTTAGGAAAGTATTCTTAAACTTTTGAAGGTCATAAAACAGATCTGAATAAATGGAAAATACATAAAATTTATGAATGGGCAAACTCATTATCATAGTGATATCAATTTCTTCACATTATCTATTAATTCAATTCTACTAATTGAATTATAATTCATCTATTTTTTTCCAACTATTACTTTATAATGCTATGCTTAAGTTACATGGAAAAGACATCCAAGCAGTTCTGTTCCATTTCAGGAAAATTTCCCCATGAACACCAATTATGTGGTGACAAATAATTAGAAACAGTGACATCTTTGGGTCAAGACTAACAAAAACTTCTAGAGGACATTTTTATGGAATGTAACAAAATGGTTCTAAAATTCAAAGAGAAAAGTAAAGGTTCTAAAAGAACTTAAAAAAATTGTTTTTTGAAGAAAAAAATATGAGGTAGGTGTCTCAGCCTACCATATCAAAACATTATAAAGTTATAATAATTAAGATGGTGTTTAACTGGCATAAAGATAGACAAATAGGATGATGAAATTGGAGAAGCATCTAGAAACAGACCTACGCCTCTAGGAATTTGGTATAGGACAGTTGGGGAAAAGTTGGCTGATTGCTAGAACAACTGAACGTCCATGTGCCAAAAAGAAACAACAAAAACAAACCTCAGCATATTGCACACCTCACGTAAAAATTAACTAAAAAGGGATCAGAGACCTAAATGTGAAAGAAAGGATAAATAAATCCAAGTTCTATAAGAAAACATAATAGAAAATCTTTGAGGCCGTTAGCTTAGACAAAGAGTTCTTGGATATAACACCATAAAAATCTTTATCAAAATAAAAAGTATTGCTGTGCCAAAGACCCTGTTAAGACAATGAGAAGACAAGTCACAGAATGAGAAAAGAAAAGACCATTTCTACTTAGCTTGGGACTCCATAAGGGGAATTGTTTGTTCTATAGCTTCCTTCTGAGTTGGCCAAGACTTCAACAGATGCCTCACAAGAGAGGCTCTCTCTCCTCAGCTAGGTTTCCCTCCTTCTTTCCTTTCACAGGCTTCTGACCCATATCCTGGTCTATACATTCCCCGCCTACCACTGCTTCTTTCCTTTTATCTTCAGAGCCTGTTCCACAGTAAAGCCCTTGTTCTCTTCATTCTGTCTCATCATCCGCTTTTCATAGGATATAAACTAACACTGTACTAAATGCCAGAAGGCAATGGATCATCACCATGAGGACTGAGTGAAAATGTTTGTGATCCCAAGAGTTTTACACACAATAAATCTTTCGAGTGTAAAATAACAGAAACACATTTTCTAATGGACAAGATCTAGAAAAGTATAATCCAAGTATATATTTCATATTAGATTTTTATTATTTAGGCTGCTTAACCTTTCACTATGCACTCATGCAATAATTAGAGAAATGTAATTCATTTTCAGAAAATACCACAACCACCCCACACCATCACTAACTACATCTTCCTGTCAGACCACATGGCTAACAGAGTAAGTGAATAAATTAATGAAAGTCTGGCACATTTAATATTATTTTTGTGTGTATTATTGAGAATAGTCATGAATATGAAAGAGAAGATTGATAAATGAAGACTGTGTATTAAAATATAAAATAAGTTAAAAAGTAACAAAGTGCAGAAATGCACAAATATACAAACATAAACTGAAGATAGGAGAAAATATTTTTCAACACGTGAATTGGCAAAATATATAAAGAAATATAATAGTCAGTGTGTTCAGATTATAGAAATATAGGCACTTCTGTTTTATACATAAGCAGTGAAGGGAAAAGTTTTACAAAATTTCTTGGGGGCAATTTGGCAATATGAAGTAAACTCCTTACTGATGCACATGTTATGTGACCTTGGGATTCCATCTCTAGTACTTAATCCTAAAGTAATATTCTTTTGAGATTCACCAAAATTTAGTTTTCAGAATGCTTCTCATAGCATTGCTTATAATTGCAAAAAAATGTGAAAACTAAATTCGTCTCTAAAATTAGGACATTGAAAGAACAAACTGTGACTTGTACATAATGGGATATTCTTTTGACATTTAAGTTTATTTATTTATTTTTGAGAGAGACAGAGACAATGCAAATGGGGGAGGATCAGAGAGAGGGAGAGAGAGAATCCCAGACAGGCTCCACACTGTCAGTGCAGAGCCTGACAGGGGCTCAATTTCATGAACTGTAAGGTGATGACCTGAGCTGAAAACAAGAGTCAGATGCTTAACCCACTGAGTCACAGAGGGACCCCTCTTTTGACATTTAAAACAATATTACAAAGTTGGTTTTATTGACAAATAAGTCATATATAAAATATTGTTCATGAAGGGAGCTCGGGTGGCTCAGTTGGTTGGGTGTCCAGCTTCAGCTCAGGTCGTGATCTCGTGGTTTGGTTCGTGGGCTTGAGCCCCGTGTCGGGCTTGTGCTGACCGCTCAGAGCCTGGAGGCTGCTTCAGATTCTATGTCTCCTTCTCTCTCTGCCCCTCCCCCACTCATCCTCTGTCTCTCTCCCAAAAATAAACATTAAAAAAACTTAAAAATTATATTGTTCGTGAAAAAATATGAGATATATGTGAGAAATACTCACAGATTCTGAATATTTATTATAAATAGCCTTTCTAAACACAATATTCTGTTCAGAAGTTTAAGTAACACAGCAAATGTCACCAATTAATTAGTGGTAAAGCAGGATTTGGACTCAGAGCTACCTGATCAAAGCCATGCCACTTTCAGCTCCACAAAGATAGATAATTTTTAAATAATTTTAATAAAAATATTAATATATTAAAAATTAAATAGGTCAAAAGGGCTTATATAGTGAAAGTAGCAGTATCCCATAACATCTCTCCTCTACTGCTGTTCCACATCCCAAAAGCAGCTTTAAATTCTTTCTGTTCCTATCTCCTTGTAAATATTAGATTGCTAATTATGTAGCTTTTGTATTCTAATATTGTGTTCCTGGAAATGTCCACATATATCTCTAACTTATTAAAGTCTACATAAAAATTAGTACTGTCACAATTTTCAAAGATCTTAGAGTATTATGACTGCTTTTACATCCTAATTTTTATGCTTTAATCTTTGATATTATACATATCAAATATTACATATAGTATAACATATCATATATAATAAATATCCCCATAAATATTGTTGATTTTATAAATCACCATATATATTTACCCACATATTGACTTTTCCTATTATTCTTGTTTACTTCCAGAATCTCCGTAATGAAGAATTCATTCTTCATCTCCGTATGAAGAATTCTCCTTAGTATTTTCTTTAATATGGTTCTGCTGTTGCTGCTGAATGATATCAGTATTTCCTTTTTTTTATGATCTAAATCTTTATTTTCTCTCATTTTTGAACAATATTTTCAATGATTACAGAATTCCCAGCCAGAGGGATTCTAATCCTTCTTTCCCCCCAATACATTGAAGGTCTCATTCCATTCTCCTTTGACTTCATCATTTGTGCTCAAGGTCACCTCTCATTTTTATTGTTTCTTTGAATGTAATATGTCATTTTCCTCTGGCTAATTTCCAGTTTTCTTTATGCATTTGTTTTTCACTACTATGATTTCATCAGCTTACATGTTTTGTTGTTTTTTTTTTTCGTTTTGAAATTTTACTTAGTGTTACAGAATTTCTTGAATCTATGATTTGTCTTTGAAAAGTTTTTGGAAGATTCCCAGCCATTATCTTTCAAATATTGTTTTTACACTATTTTCTTTCCCTTCTACTTCTTTGACCCTATTTACACATATGTTAGGTTAAAAAAAAAAATCACGGGGTGCCTGGGTGGCTCAGTCACTTAAGCGTCCAACTTTGGCTCAGGTCTTGAACTGACAGTTCTGAACTGAACTCACAGTTTGTGGGTTCAAGCCCTGCATTGGGCTCTTTGCTGATAGCTTAGAGCCTGGAGCCTGCTTCGGATTCCGTCTCCCTCTCTCTCTGCCCCTCCCCAGCTCATACTCCGTCTCTCTCTCTCTTCTCTCTCTGACTTCTCTCTCTCTCTCTCAAAAGTAAACATTAATTTTTTTTTTTAATTATACAGAGTCTTATGCCCTATCCTTTGATTTCTCTGCTTTAGTCTGGACATTTTCTTCGGATATATGCAGGATTACTAACTCTATCACTAATTCTCTCCTTTGTTATTTCCATTCTGCTAAACACATCCATTTCATTACTAATTTCAGTGATTTTTCCCAATTTAGAATTTCCCCTTGACTTTTTTAAAAAAGTTTATTTATTTATTTTGAGAGAGACAGAGATAGGGAGAGCACAACAGTGAAGCATGGGCAGAGAGAGTGGGAGAGAGAGGATTCCCAAGGAGGCTCCATGCTCAGTGTGGAGTCAATTTCAGGGCTTGATCCCATGACCATGATGAGATCATGGCCTGAGCTGATATAGAGTCAGATGCTTAATCAACTGAGCCCCCCAGGTGCCCCCTCCCCTTGATTTTTAAAAATAATTTCTGCTAATCTGCCCAAATTCCTCACCACTT
The DNA here is from genome assembly GCF_024362965.1 of Panthera pardus. Classification (NCBI taxonomy): domain Eukaryota; kingdom Metazoa; phylum Chordata; class Mammalia; order Carnivora; family Felidae; genus Panthera; species Panthera pardus. The sequence continues at coordinate 87,902,481 of NW_026526721.1, forward strand.
CATTTCTTTCCATCACATTTTCTTTTAATTTTCAATTTTTTTTCCACATCTATTTCAAATCTCTTCTAGCATCATGATCATTCCATTACAAGGCTAGTTCTTTTCTCTTTTACTTGGTTTATCCCGTTTTTCTGATGTACATCCTCAAATACCTTTCTCAGAGAGAGTGAATGAAAAGTTTATGAATTTTTACATGCCTAAAAATAACTCTTGCTCTCACCCTTGATCAATAATTCAGCTGAACCTCAAAAAAAAGTCTTTAAAAATGTTTTCTGCATGAAAGGTTTTATTTTTCTACCTCCAGTGCTGTTAGCTGTAAGTATTATATCAGTTTGTTTCTTTGTTCTGTTTCATTTATAGATGAATTCAGGATATGCATGGGGGACACCTGGCGTAGCTGTCCAAAAAGATATAATTAATTAGGGCCATGTTTTCCAGCCCTTAGTCTCTCTTCCCTTTACACAGGAAGTTAGACCCCTGACAACACTGAAGTTTTGTTGTACATATTATGAAATATGGCTCTTTTTACTTTAGAATAACTTTCAACACATCAACATGTTTCCAACTGCTTTCAGTCTTCCAGAAATGTATTTATCTTTCTCCGTTTTTGCCCCTTAACCCTATCTCATGGATCATTTCATTGTTTAGGGCATATACTTAAGAAAAAAAAAAGGTTTTATTTCTATACAGTATTAGAGAAATGAAAAATGAATGAGTTTCTACATTTACTCTCTTGAGTCAGAACTCCATGTCACTTTTAAAATAAACAAATGAGCAGGTAACTGAAGGACTATTTCATTACAGCCACTTATTTAAGAATCAATTGTAACATCATCAAGATATAGCCAAACATTGCTTCCAGATTTCTCACTCTACTGTTTATTTTTCTATTTTGTTTTTCATTTTTGGGTATATAATAAATACAGGTTAAATAAAATGGTTGTAACCTGACACTTTCTTTTTTTTATTTTATTTTTTTTTCAATATATGAAGTTTATTGTCAAATTGGTTTCCATATAACACCCAGTGCTCATCCCAAAAGGTGCCCTCCTCAATACCCATCACCCACCCTCCCCTCCCTCCCACCCCCCATCAACCCTCAGTTTGTTCTCAGTTTTTTAAGAGTCTCCTATGCTTTGGCTGTCTTCCACTCTAACCTCTTTTTTTTTTTTCCCCTTCCCCTCCCCAATGGGTTTCTTTTAAGTTTCTCAGGATCCACATAAGAGTGAAACCATATGGTATCTGTCTTTCTCTGTATGGCTTTTTTCACTTAGCATAACACTCTCCAGTTCTATCCATGTTGCTACAAAGGGCCATATTTCATTCTTTCTCATTGCCACGTAGTACTCCATTGTGGAGTCACAATGTGGTATATAAACCACAATTTTTTTTATCCATTCATCAGTTGATGGACATTTAGGCTCTTTCCATAATTTGGCTATTGTTGAGAGTGCTGCTATAAACATTGGGGTACAAGTGCCCCTATGCATCAGCACTCCTGTATCCCTTGGGTAAATTCCTAGCAGTGTTATTGCTGGGTCATAGGGTAGGTTTATTTTTAATTTTTTGAGGAACCTCCACACTGTTTTCCAGAGTGGCTGCACCAGTTTGCATTCCCACCAACACATCCTCCAACATCCCGTTGGATGTGGATCCCTCCAACATCCACCAACACATCCCGTTTCTCCACATCCTCTCCAGCATCTATAGTCTCCTGATTTGTTCATTTTGGCCACTCTGACTGGCGTGAGGTGATATCTGAGTGTGGTTTTGATTTGTATTTCCCTGATGAGGAGCGACGTTGAGCATCTTTTCATGTGCCTGTTGGCCATCCGGATGTCTTCTTTAGAGAAGTGTCTATTCATGTTTTCTGCCCATTTCTTCACTGGGTTATTTGTTTTTCGGGTGTGGAGTTTGGTGAGCTCTTTATAGATTTTGGATACTAGCCCTTTGTCTGATATGTCATTTGCAAATATCTTTTCCCATTCCGTTGGTTGCCTTTTAGTTTTGTTGGTTGTTTCCTTTGCTGTGCAGAAGCTTTTTATCTTCATAAGGTCCCAGTAGTTCATTTTTGCTTTTAATTCCCTTGCCTTTGGGGATGTGTCAAGTAAGAAATTGCTGCGGCTGAGGTCAGAGAGTTCTTTTCCTGCTTTCTCCTCTAGGGTTTTGATGGTTTCCTGTCTCACATTCAGGTCCTTTATCCATTTTGAGTTTATTTTTGTGAATGGTGTGAGCAAGTGGTCTAGTTTCAATGTTCTGCATGTTGCTGTCCAGTTCTCCCAGCACCATTTGTTAAAGAGACTGTCTTTTTTCCATTGGATATTCTTTCCTGCTTTGTCAAAGATTAGTTGGCCATACATTTGTGGGTCTAGTTCTGGGGTTTCTATTCTATTCCATTGGTCTATTTGTCTATTTTTGTGCCAGTAACCTGACACTTTCTTTGCCTACGTTTTTCTCATAATTCAGAGCAGGAGCTTGTATTTCCTAAAGAAGCTGGAATAAAAGGCATTGGCCAAAATTCAGCAGCATAATCTTAATTTTGTGAATTCCTATAAATTCTTCAATAGAGATGAATTTCAATGCCTTTAATGATTGGCATCACAGAATTGAAAGGAGTTCAAAAACCTCTGTCATCAATCATGCATGGTGGTTCTTTTCCTAGATACATGTTAAAGGATTTAATAGGTTCTTATGATGTGTGCACCTTGAAATTTCTGAGTTTGATTTAAGAGAGCTCACTAGGATATAATTAACTCAGAACTTAGAGCCTTGTGCATAATTTAGAGGCAATTACAGTTCAAGGAAATAATAAGGCAACTTTTCAAATTCAAACAAAAATAATCTGGAAAAACAGAATTAATCACTGGCAATTACTGAGTTAAAATATCTAACTTATTACCTGAAATACTCCCATGTAATCATGCATTCAACTTTAACTGAGCCAGTAATTGTAATCATAATTAAGAATGTGCAGGCATTAAATCTCAAAAGATGATAAAACACATGAAGCTACTATTTAAACAATAACTGCTTCAACTTTCCACCTACAAAGTTTGAAATGTGGTTCAAAGTCCTTAGTTGTGCTTTAGAAACTTGAAACTTGTGATAATTTGAAATGGCTCTTAGAATACAATTTTTTATTATTTGGAAAACAGGTTTGAAAATTTAGGAGTAGGAATCCTGTTTGTTCTCTTAAGTATTTGTAACATTTTTTCTCAGATCTGGTTTGGATATTAATTATATTTTAAAGCAACCAGTATGCTAACTACAAATTCTTTGCCATGTCTCATTAATAAAGGCTGGAGTTAGCCTGTTTTATTTATCACTATTTTTGAAAATAATAAAAATAACTTCAGACTTTTCATGAAATTCAAACTAGCTTCTCCTCCCTGATTAGTCCAAGTAAATGGAAATTTACTGTACCTAAAAGTAGTCTTAAAGTCATCTCTCACACAAATGCCTCTTAAAACTATAAAATGACATTTCTTTATATAATCCAATAATAAGAAAAATTTAAAGGTTCAATAATAATTTAGGAAGAGTTACTCATCAAGAGGGAATGTTTATGTCATTTTAAATAAAAGTCAGTTCTATGACTGCTTGTCAACTGAAGAAAGCAGCATCCTTGCTTACCTCCTAGTGCAAGGAAATCTCTGTTTTTGGTGTGCCCAAATTCTTTCACCAAGTCTACACAGTGTTCCTTTCTTCTCTCAGTTATGCTACAAGACTCCCTGAATTGAATTTTAGCTGGTTGCTTTTTGATTATCATAATAAGTAAACATTAAAACAACAACTATAACAATAGTTAAGTTGTCCTTCTGATTAAAAGGCATTTTAAATATCAAAATAAAAGGCATTTTTAAAATATCAGTTATTTGGCATATTGTAGATATCAGTAGTTGGCTCCAGAACGAAAGCAGTGACATCTTGTGAAATCTCAACACAAAGAATAAGACTGACTCTTGGTTAAAAGACCAAAAAAAAAAAAAAGAAAAAAAAAAGAAAAAAGAAAAAAAAATCAACAAATGACAACAACAAAAATACCCTAACATAAATCAGTAGAACTATGGAGCTATCACCGAAGAGATTTAAGAAATGCCTACATCTCATAAAAGGAAGATCAAATTGTTCCCTTAAGACTAGAATATAGCCATAGCAATTCAATCTAAGCAATGATCTGAAAAAGAAGAAAAATATAAACACAAGCAAGTAGCTCATAGATTGTCTAGCAAAAGGTATACTTTCACCAAGAGGAAGACTGGGTCAGAACAATCCAAGGGAGACCGTCTGTCCATAGGTCACGGTATCCAGAGGGAAGATGACTACATCACAGTTTCATAGCCTGATGGCACCACTTACCAATATTATATAACTAGTCCCTTTGCTCTGATTCCATGCCTAACAAATACATTTCCTATAATAATTTGACTTTCATATATACTTTCCTAGAAAATAGGCGATGTGCTAACCAAGACATACATTTTCTTGTACATTGTGTAGTTAAATATCTCATTCTAAATCCATTTTTTTAAGTTTATTTATTTATTTTTGTGAGAGGGAGGAAGAGAGGGAGGGAGAGAGAGAAAACATGAGCAGGGGAGGGGAAGGGAAAGAAGGGGAGAGAGAGAATCCCAGGCAGACTCCATGCCACCAGTGCAGAGCCTGATGTGGGGCTTGAACTCACAAACTGTGAGATCATGATCCCAGCAGAAATCAAGAGTCAGACGCTCAATGGACTGAGCCATCAAGGTGCCCCAGTAGTCTTGATTTTATAACCATGTGTTTTGAGTCTAGTTATGAAAAACCAATATCACCAAATGAGTTTACTCAGAATACTGACAACATTTGTGTCTCTTAGCCTGCAAGTCTAAGGATTTACATCTAGATGAGAATTTCAAAAGATGGTGGAAATCATTTGGATTCCTTGTTAACAGGAACTTACAGTACCTTCTTAATTTTGTAAGTATGAAATGGTATTCCATGATATAATTGTGTTCACTTTTGCTTTTGTATTATTTATTCTGTGGTTATTCAACAAATACTTATTGAGAAATTATACAATTATGCAATTATGTCGGGAATCATGCAAAGTACTGACATACCAAACAGATTTTGGTATGATGTGATGGGATGTACATTCTATAACTAGCACTTCTCATCCACTGCGCATGCACACGGTGCCAGGCACTGTTCTTAAAACTCTTATGACTATCATTCCATTTAATCTGCATAACCTCTAAATGAAATATTTTTATTCTTAATCTTGTTTTTTCTTTAGAGATGAGAAAACTGAGATGGCTAAAGGTTAAATAACTTCTCACAATCACACAACTGGGATGCAAAGTCAGAGACGGTGTCCATATAGCATATGGATTCCTAGGATAAGAAAGAGACAAATTAATTACACAAAAATAGGCAAATGTAAATGATAATCAGTCCTATAAAAGAAAACTTATAGTGATATATGAGAATGGTATTAAATAAGACCAGATATGTAGGCAGAGAACAAATCATGAAGACTTTTTGTACCATGTTAAACAGGAGCCACTTAAGAGTTGTAGCAAAAAAGAAATTAGCTCTTTTAAAACATCACTTTGTTTACCAAAAGGATACAAAAGTACTGATTTGAAGGGGCACACACACCCTTATGTTTATAGCAGCATTATCAACCATAGTCAAAGTATGGAAAGAGCCCAAATGTCCATCAACTGATGAATGGATAAAGAAGAAGTGGTTTATAGATACACAATGGGATGTTACTCAGCCATCAAAAAGAATGGAATCTTGGCATTTGCAATGACATGGATGGAGCAAGAGTGTATTATGCTAAACTAAATAGGTCAGAGAAAGACAAATACCATATGATTTCACTCATGTGCAATTTAAGAAACAAAACAGATGAACATAGGAGAAGGGGAAAAAAGAGGGAGGCAAACCATTAGAGACTCTTAACTATAAAGAACAAACTGAGGGTTGATGAAGGAAGATGGATGGGGGGATGAGTTGAATGAGTGAGGGGTATTAGGGAGGGCACTTGTTGGGATGAGCACTGGGTGTTATATGTAAGTGATGAATCACTAAATTCTACTCCTGAAACCAATTATTACACTATATATTAACTAAATAGAATTTAAATAAAAACTTGGGAACAAAATAAATAAAAGATCACTTTGGTTGCAACCCGGAGAATAAAATTGAAAAGAGGATGGGTGGATGTGCATTCAGAAGAAATTTTAAGAATCCACTATGGAGGCATTTGGGTGGCTAAGTCAGTTGACTGTCCAACTTGATTTCAGCTCGGCACATGATCTCGTGGTCATAAGATCATACCCCACATTGGGCTCTGCACTGACAATGCAGACCCTGCTTGGGATTCTCTCTCTCCCTCTCTCTCTCTTCCCCTCCTTACCTATCTCTCTCTCAAAAATAAGTAAATAAACATTTAAAAAAATCCTTTATGATCAAAAACTGCAGTGGAGATGGTGGAGATGGGAGAGGTGGACTGTTATCAGTTTAGGATGTACTATCAACAGAACTCATGGAGGGGTAAAAGAGAAGGATATGTCAAGGACAGCTTCTAAGAATCTGACTTGCACAGCTGAATGGATGGTAAAGCCATCCCCTGGGACAGAGACATACAAGAAATAAATCACATCTTCTAAATTATCCTTGCAAACCCTTCTTAACACCGCCCTTCTTAAATGTGTCAAAACATAGCCAATCGTTTCTTCACTATTTTTATGTGTATTTTCATTATGCCTTAAGCCTCACTGTAGGTCTATGCTTTTACTCAAAGGAGGCAGGGAATGACCTCTCTCAGTCTGAAATACTGTTCCCATTTGTTCTTCCTGAAACCTGACGACTTCCCCACTGGATTTTTCTTATTAAGAAAAAAAATATTTTTTAGAGTAGTTTTTTGATGCACAGTAAAACTGAAAAGAAAGTACAGAGATTTACCATATACCTTGTGCCCCTACTTTTACACAGCTTCTCCCATTATCACCATTCTCCACAAGAGTGGTATATTTGTACAACTGATGAACCTACCTCAACAAACCATTAGTACCCACAGTCCATAGTTTGCATTAGGGTTAGCTCTTAGTGTTGTACATTCTATGGGTTTGGAAAAGTATGTGATGACAGGTATCCATTAGTATACTATCATACAGAGAATTTTTACCACCCTAAAAACTCTCTGTGCTCCACCTAGTCATCCCTCCCCTCACCCCTGGCAACCACTTGATCTTTTTACTATCTCCATGGTTTTTGTCCTTTCAGGATGCCATAAACTTGGAATCATACAGTATGTAGCTTTTTTAGATTGGCTTCTTTCACATAGTAATATGCATCTAAAGTTCTTCCATTTCTTTTTATGGCTTAATAGCTCATTTCCTTTTAGTACTGAATAAGATTCCATTTTCTTCGTGTACCATCATTTTTTTATTCATTCACCTATTATAGCACATCTTGGATCCTTCTAAGGTTTGGTAATTATGAATAAAGCTGCTATAAATATCCATGTGCAGGTTTTTGTGTGTATATAAATGATCAATTTTGGGTAAATCCAAGGAGCACAATTGTAGGATCATAGTGCAAGAATATATTTAGTATTGTAAGAAACCAACAAAGTATCTTACAAAGTGGCCACATTTTACCACTTATTAGATTTTTAACCTTGTCCATATATTCAGTATTTCTTGAGGACTTAATATTTGCCAAATATTATATACTTGAAGCCAGATAATTATTGAAGATTTTATTCAATAGCATCTCCTCCAAGGCATCCTGTCTCTTAATCCTTTCTCATTGGTAGCCCTCAGATCTTTCTTTCAACCTATTTTGAAAGAATTACTTCATTTGTTTTGAATTCTGCTTCTTGGTATGCCTGTCCTCCCGGACCCCATCTTTAAATGTGTTGCACTGTATCTCCATTTTCCTCGTGCCAAACATAGTTTGTATTGCACAGTAGAGACTGTGTTTGTTGGTAGAATGATATTGATTAGACCATGGTAAACACTATAATACCCGGGTAAGTATGCAGATTCATAACAAGAAAAAGATAGGTGGCTGTGAGTTCAAATATATTAGAAATCATCACAAAGAAACTGTAATTATAAAAATTGTAATTGTAGAAATTAAAGACATGCATTTTTCTAAGTGCTGATGCCTCTTGTAATATGTGTCCTTTTTTAACATTTCCAATATTTCTGTATCACTGATTAAGTGGCTCAATTTTGCAGTGACTCAGGGAAGCATTCAACTAATGTAGAAAATCATGCTTCAATAGGGAGAGAAGAACTTAATCTTCATTTCAGACCCATGCCCTACATTTTCCAGCAGCAGTAATGACTGTCTTCATGGCAGCTGTTTTCTATGATTCCATCAGTTGATCTTGAGTAGTAGTACAATTCCTTGGAAATATAAGAACTAAAATACGTTTCCTGAAAACTTTGAAAAATAGGATGAAACATTAATCAAAACTAAAACAATCATCTGTAAGAGTTGTATCATGTGCCTGGCACTAGAACTATTACTGGTCACTGAAAGGAAGGATCAGTTACATTAGTAATTTGTCATTAGCCCTGAGGAATTCTCCCAGAGTGCTCTCACAGCTGATTGAAGTGCAGGGGAGGAGAATCAGAAAGAGGGCTGTGAAGGACACAGTTTCCACAATTTTACATTGTTTGACTGTATCCAGATTCTGTTGTGAATGAAGTTGTGGCACTTTGAAAAATCAGCCCATTAATGGACATTAATCCTGAAATTAAAAGGAGGGGGAGAAATGCAGTGGGTGTGGTACCAAGAGAATCAAAAACATATTTACATAAACACCACTTGCTAATTTAATGACCTAGGGAAAATTCCCTACTCTCACTGTACCTTCATTAAGTCCTCTGTAAAGTGGGAGCCATGATATTCCTACCTCAGAGTGTTGCTGTGGGGATTAATGTGTCAATACAGGAAAATTGCTTTGGACACATGGTAACTATCAATAAGTGCTATTTTTGTTGTGGTGGTTGTTATTTCCCTGAGATGCCTGCAGTTTAGTTTGTCTCCTACAAGTTCCAGCCCAAGTGGGGTCTACAGTAGGGTGGAGGCCAGAATGGTTCCTCCACTCTTTAAACTCATCCTCCTCTATGGCTCCTCAGTACATTTGAGTCTTGTTGTATGTTTTTTATTTGGTTCCAGTGGCATATCTTTCTGATTCATCTTCCCTTTAACCTCTGTCCTCCCAACCTCTCCCATCTCTTCTCCTCATTTCCTGCTATGGGGGATCCTCAGCTGGTTCCTTTGGGTTCCCATTTATCTAGACACGCCTGGGGGATGGGAGTGTGGAGCAGATGAACATCAATTAGATGACTTCCTCTGTTGTCAAATTGGGCTTTCCCTTCCTGTTCCTGAAAGTATCTCGGCCTCTTCCTCACCATGATTTTGTTGTCCTAGCTTTAGTGTCTGCTAGGCCTCAAAACATTGTACGAAGGAAAGAATGATATTAAGAGATTTAAAAAACCCTCCTTTGACAAATCACAAATAATCTAGAAAAATCCAAATCGAATCCTGCCAACTCCTGTTTAAAGCTCACTTATAAATACAGCTTCTCATATTTAGGATAGTAGCCAAACTCCACATTACGGCCAGCCAGACCCTGCATAATCTGGACTCTGCCTCCTGTTCCCACTCACCTCTCATCACTCTTTCCTCCTCTGCACATCACTGGCCTTTCCTCAGTTTCTGCAAAGTTTAATCTCTTTGTTGTACTTTCATGTGTCTGCCTGAAATTATCTTCCATTACCTCTTTGCCTCACTCCTTTTTTTTGCTAAAACTCCAGGTTTTAGCTTGATTGTCACTTTTGTTGCAAGGCCTTTCCTTTCCTGTCCTTCCCACCTAAATTAAGTTTTATGAATTTTCATAACACCTTGTATTCCCTCTGGAGCATTACTCATAATTTATAATTATGTATTTTTAGTTTGATAGAGTTCTAAATGATGACCTCCTCCATAGGCTCTGCATGGACCATGGCTGTCTTGTTTACTACTGTACCCCTATAGATTCAATAAATGCCCTATAAATTCAGAGTGTGGAAAACACTCAAATGCATAGATTTTAGAATTCTATAGTTATTACCAGTTGTGGACCAGGGGCTGTTACTTCTATGAGCCTCAGGTTCTTCATCAGTAAAATGGAATCATGTTCCTTAAAGTCTTAAGATGGAATCCTATGCTAAACTCACCGCACTGGGCAGGTGTTTAACAAAACACACTCAGGGACTATCACCTGTCCTTCCTGCTGCCATCCTTGCCTCCCACAATCTATTTTCACAGCCAGTGTGTTAAGAGAGAAGCTGGATCACACTATTCCTCTGCTTGAAACTCTCCAATGTTTCTCCATCTCATTTTACATTTCTTGGAAACACACAGCCCCACAGTCTGCCTTCTTTCCTCCTCTCCTCCTCCTCCCACTTCCCAATGTTCTCCCCTACTATCCCCCCTCTCTCTGTCTTCCACACACTCTGATCCCCTAAATCATCATCAAGCACACCAGGCATACTTCTGTCTCAAGCCTTCTCCATTGGTAATGTCTTTTTTTAGGAATCAAAACTCTCTCATGGCTATTCTAATTGCAATCACCTCTTGCCCTCAGCACTCACCATCCTCCTTAGCTTGCTTTGCTTTTGTCATCTCATTTATTCAGCCTTCAAAACACCCTAGCAATTTCATATTCATTATGTTTATTTTCTGCTTTGCCCCACTAGAAAGTAAACTCTATGAGACAGACAGGTTTGCTTATCATATAAGCAATTGCTGTAGCCCTAACACTTCGAATAGGATCTTCACTATGGTAGGTACTTAATCAGTATTTTTAATTAATAAATGTAGCTATCATAGTAAGATTATTATTATAATTTTTTGGAGATAAAACCCGTCTTTCCAAGGCACTCTCCTATGGGTTCTATCCCTATTTCCATAATAGAAAAAGTTTAATTATATGTTATCACCCAAACTTTCAAAACAATTTATCCCTCCAGAGAGTTAATCAAAGGCAAATAACTTAGCCAAAAAATTGCTTTGCATTGAGAGGCACCTGGGGCTTTTTGTCATTTGGTCATTCTTATTTGAAATATCTGGTTTTGCAGAATATTTTTCAGGGGATTCTCTTTCTAATTTGATGTTCTAGCTTTCCTCACCAATTTCTATATCTTATTGAAGCCAAATATTTGCATTACACTACAGAGAAAGCATCGGGACCTTTTCAGTCTTCCCTGTCCACAGTCTCTACCCTCAGTCTCTATTAGGTGATTACAGACCCTGTCTCCTTCACCTGTATGTCTGGTTTACTATGCCGCACTAGATCTTGATTGCCTAGTTTTGCCTTATATGATCCTGCTGCTTCTTGGTCGCTTACACAAATTTAGCTACTTGGCCTGATTTTGGTTTTTATTGGCATCAATATTTTTCTTTTACCATTGTATTTCATCAAGCTTTTCCAATGTGGTCTTATTATACCTTATTATAATCTCTAATTTCCCTTTAGGGGTATCTTGGGCTTGAGATTGGGTGGGGGGAGCCAAGAAGGGGCCATAACTGCAATGATGTAGGGATGGTGGGAAGATTATATATATCTAGGGATTAATTTAGTTAAAACACCTCAAGCCCTTCCCTGGCAGGATTGTCACATGAGAGACACAGAAGAAAAATCCCCTTTGGGTTACAAAATTATGAAAGAAAATGAAAGCTGGTGAGAAATGAAGATTGTTTATTTGTTTAATTCTCCCAGGGCAGAAAGACCATGTGTTACTTTACTTTTATATCCCAAGCACTTAGCATGGTGTCCAGTACATAGAAGGCTTTAAACAATTGCTTCTTGTTGAATTTGTTGGTAAAGATACATACATGGCAGCAGCACTTATTATAAATCTACAATGGATTAGTGATGCTACATGGTTGCTTTAGATCAGAATTATCTCATGATTAAGCAGTTATCATCCTATATATATGTATATATTTTATGTATAACATATTTAGGGAAAATAGTCTCCTGCCTCGCCCCTTCGCCTGCCACACTGTCCTCCATACCACATCACTCCTCTGCTCTGAGCTCTCCACTGACTTCTCCTTGCCTCCAGGATAGTGTGCAAATAGCTTGGTACATACCAGAAGGATCTCTGTAGCATACTGGGGAGCGCTGTGGAAAGCAGTTACAGAAACAGGCTTTGAAATCCCTCAGAGCCGGGCTGCATTAGGACTCTAGCACTTACAAGCTGTGTGATCTTGGGAAAGTAATTTTTCTATGCCTCAGTTTCCTCAACCATAAAATGAAGGCATTAATAATGTCCTCACAGAGCTCTTGAGAATATTAAATTATTTATGGTGTTTATCACACAGAGAAGAAATGCTAAATACATAGTAGTTGTCATTGATGCTGTTAAGATTAGTTGTGGTAACATTATCTCCAATTTATCTTTTTAGGTCTACCTTTCCACCCTCTCTCCTGAGTCTCTCCCCTTCCCTGTCTGTGGTCTGTACACTAGTCACAGATTCTCACCATTTTCTGTATCACACTCTAACTCTGTGACTCTGCACATGTCATTATTTCTGCTTGTATTTCTCCTTTCAACACTCTCTGGGTAGTAAATTCCAATTCATCGTGGAGACCTGCTTCAAATACCATCTCTTCTGAAGCCCTTTTAGCTTGTCCCTCTCTTTAGAACAGCATTCAGTTCACCCTTCCATTACAGGTACAAGGACAATGTATGGTGTCATCAGGGATGCTTATTTAATCAAAGACTAAATTAAATAAACTCTGTAAGTGGTAAGAAATGTAATAATTCCAAAAATGAATACTGTCTAGAGTTGTAATAATTTCCGTTGCAATTCAGGAGAGTAAAAACCTCTAAGAAAAATGAGTAGGCCTGAAATATTTTCATTATTGTTACTGGGGCTCCAAAATAAATTCTCCTCACTGCAGTTTTCTTTTGGGTGCCTATCCAGTATCCTGGAAACTGATTCATCAATAGTTACTCTACAAATACTAGCTGCATGACAATGTTCTATATTCTGTTTAGATCATTAAAGCGCGCTATGCCTGATCAAACCGCATCCTGTCATAGCACACTGACAGATGCTTTCCCTATACGAAATAAGGACTATCAATCGCATCTTTTGTAGGCACAGGTTCTGGATAGTGGTAATGGGTCAGCAGACCCATGAATGATTGTTTTCATTTTGGTGGCATGATGTCATAATTTGGTATTGATGGCACAGTTCCGGCTCAATAAGTTCTATAAAATTGTTGCTTACAAGTTATGGATAACAATTGTGCACAAACACTCTGTTTGATTGCATGCCATTTGTAGCAGTGGATGGAACAGACTCGGTGGTATAGGGTGCTGTCGCTCTTTCCACCTGTACCAATGCACAGGTGATCACCTTCAGGAAACCCGCAAAGGTGAGCGCTAAACAGAACTATTTCCCTGTGACAGGAAGAACCCCAGCCACCGAGCAGGCTGGAGGATGTTCTCGAACGCTTCCACAATAGACACTGCCCCTCAAATATCATCTTAGTAAAGTGTTTTTCTTCTTTCCTCTCTTCCTCCCTCCCTTCCTCTTTCCCCTCCTCCCTTTCCTCTCTTCCTTCCCTCTTCCTTTCTTCCCTTTTAACAAAAAAGAAATATCTAAGGAAGTATAACTTATATTATGTTGAAGATTACTGAAAGCCATTTTCTGATTTATTATCAATCTGCAGGAGGGGAAGAACATCCCCAGGGGTTTCCATGGAATGAATATTTCTTAATGGCTAAGGATTTAGAAATTATTTGAGATGTTTAAAGGCTATGGGCCAGGAGCTTATAGTGGCCTCAAAGACAAGCATGGGTTTTCTGGATTGTTAGATTAACACAGTGTAATAAAAACATTCGGAGAACTATTTGTTCCACAAACCACTATAACAGGAGGTTTTCCCAGCCAGCAGGGCAGTTGCTTCAGAATGGCTCACAGCACACGATGGTATAAATATCTGCTCTTCCTAATGCATTTACTTAAAGTAATAGATTTTGAAATAACTGTCTTGTGCTAAAGAACTATATCAGACACTTAACATGTATGAACTTTTAAAATATTCATATAGCCCCATTGAAGAGAAATTGTGGCAAACTGACCTAGAACCTGGACAAGATCACACAGGTATTAAATGATGGGACTGAGTTGAGAACCCAAGAGTCCTAGAATCTAAACTCCCTACATCTCTTCCTGGATTCCTGCCTCCTATGGTGAAGGAAATTTTACCCTATTCTAAAAGGAATTATTTCATTTTGTTTAAAAGAAATCTATTATGTGGTGGTTTGTTGTAACTGATACCCATTTCTTTTCCCACGGACATTTTTCTGAAATCAATTTCAAGGAAATAGAGATTAAGGACAGAATATAAATCAACTAGCTCTGCTTCGACAAATAGAATTTTTAAGGTCTATACTCCCTTTTTTATGGCTTTTGTTTATGAGAAGGTGATGGCTCATTTATTCACAGTTTAGTTTTTGTGTTTTACATTGTGCAATGAGGTGGAATTCTAGGAACTTATCCTAAATAAGTTTCCAAGCAAAGAGCCTTTTGTAGTCCAGAATTAACAAATATTTGTGGATGATGATAGTAATAACATTTTAGTGAGATGGTACCAGGAATGCCTTTTGTTGAATATATTATCTTAAAATGTTTGCTATCTACTCTTCTAATTTTATAATAATTTTAAAAGCAAGGTATTACTATTCCTTTTAATATAGGATAAACTAATTCATCAGTAAAATAACTTGTCCAAGTTATTCAACTAACTTGGACTCCACAAGTTCTCATTCTGTAATATTAAATGGCCTGTCCAAATAAGAGGGAAGAGTAGTCAGTCAGCAGTGCCTTCGGTTAAAGTTAACAGAAACAGATCTACAGTGACTCAACCAGTTGTGACTTGTTTACATAGACCAAGTCCAGGGTTGAGCAGGCCAGCACTAGCATGGCTGCTCAAAGAAGTCACTAGGGAATAAGGTTTCAAATAACTTTTGATCCACTCTTTTAGAATGTGGCCTCAGTTCCCACGATTGCAGCTGTGACTGTCCCCTACTGGTCCTCAGTCCCTCATTGTGGACAAGAAGAAGGGGTGAGAGGTGACAGCAAAAGGCTCATGCTAGCTGAATCTATCCTGTGTTATCAAGAAAATAATAGCTGTCCCAGCAGTATCACCTGGTGATTTCCACTTACTCGTTACAACAGTGCTGCATGAGCACTCTTTATGGTAAGGGAATCTGGAGGATTGATGCAGATGCTAGCTGCATACATTGATGCCATGAACGAAATTGGAGTTGTATTCAAAAGGAAGGACAGATTTGGGGTTGGCTGGCAGCAGTATCTGGCACAAAAACTGATAGCTGGGAAAATGAGAACTAGAGCTGAGTAAAAAATTAATAGAGAAATCTAGGAAGCCTAGAAAGAGATGATGCATTATTTCTCATAGAGAAATATATAGGACAACTAGATGAAAAGGATCAGAAGGGAGCCGTTTACTCAACTACTTAAGTATATTTTCTGTTAACCTCCCTATTGGTCTAATTATTTGGGCACCACAGAGCAATATCCTACCAGTAGCTATAAATGGTTCCTACTGGTATCCTACCAGTAGTATAAATGGTTCCATTTATACTGCAAGAAAACACCCACTTAGTTAGGACACTCAAATACAGCATAAAGACTCAGTTGGAGAAATGGTTTCCTGGTCTTTAGGGTGTTTTCAGAAGTAATTTATGGCCCTATACATAGCCATGTCATCAGTAAATCAATACTGCAGATCCCAGACTTTTAAAGATAGAAATTACTGTCACAGTGCTTTGGGAATCAAACATGTGTGCCTCTAATCTTGACAAAAAATAAAATAAAATAAAAGGGAAGGAAGGAAAGGAAAGGAAAGGAAAGGAAAGGAAAGGAAAGGAAAGGAAAGGAAAGAAGGAAGAAAAACAAAACAGATCTTTCAGATGGCAGAATATATTTAATCAACTCTTGTGAAACCGGGCCTGGTTACATTGATAATCTGCTGAGCTGTCAAACTTGAAACATGTCAAACTTTGCCTATTGATGAAAATGAGTCCCTTTCTTTTCCTCTCCAGCACAGAAATTCATTATAATTATTCTTTCTCTGTAAGGTGCCTGGGTATATGTACATCTATATGCATAAGGAATGGTAGAAAGAGGAGTTGATGAGAGGAAATTAGAATCTCTTCCCACCTCAGGATCAATCTTAACAACATAGAAAGAACAGGTGTTACAGCACATGTGCTAAAATTGGAAGATTTACACAGCCCTGTTCATGGAGCATTTGCAAATTCACAAAGCTCTCCATGTTTTTCCAAGACCCCCCTGTGAAATTTTGTCTGATCCTGTGCTCCCGTAGCAATTGGTGCATCCTTGCATTAACATGTGTCTCGCTGTGTTTAATTATTAGTGTACATATTTGTCTTCTTCACAAGGCTATGAATTTCCTAAAGACAGAGCACTATATAGGAAATTGAACTTGAAAACAATATACTAGGGATGTTCTGAATGCTCCATTTCTAGGATCTTTAAAAATAGATGTTTGGACATAGACATGTGTAGAGCCAAGAGGCCAAACCAGTGACCCTTTCAAGACTTCCAGATCTAAAAGTCTTTTTTAAAGGAATTCCTTCAAAAATAAAAGCAAAAGGCATCTATTTGGTTATCTACAATAAAAAAGTAATTTCATTTTCTCTCTGCTACTTAATTGGCTCTTTTGCCGAAAGCACATTTAGATTTTGAATCTCAATAAAGTTACGCTGGTAATCATAAAAGATTTAAGAGTATTCATATCTCATTTCATTACTGTTAAACTACTGCCTAAACCCTACCTATTTCTATAGGCTGAAAACAGCTACTACAGGAGCAGTATCTCCTCTACTAATCATCACTAACAGCTCTTAACGGGATTGAGAGTATTGAAACACCATCATTGTTATGTAGCTGGTACACAGAGTAATATTAGAAGGAATGTGTTCATTCGTACATTTCAGGGACATTTTCTTCAAAAGATTAGCGCCAAGTCCTGCTCTTACCAAAGAACAGAAAAGAGCTCAAAATCCTTCTGAGGGTGGTGAGTACAGGGGCTCTAAAACAATGCCTCCAAGAACTCATGAGATCATGACCCGAGCTGAAATCAAGAGTTGAACACTTAATGGACCAAGCCACCCAGGTGCCCCAAAAGTTTATTTATTTATTTTGAGAAAGAGAGAGATCATGAGTGAGGGAGGGGCAGAGAGAGGGTGTAGAGAGAGAATACCAAACTGGCTTGGAGCTGTCAGCACATTCGATCTCTCGAACCATAAGATCATGACCAGAGCCAAAATCAAGAGTTGGATGCTTAACAAACAGCCACCCAGGTACCCCTGAGTGATAATTCTTTAAGCTGAATTGGATAATAGATACATATTGTGAAATAATGCAAATATATATTTATGGCACAGAGTTCCTAAGCCCTTTGTAATTTCCTGGATGATAGGAGCGTCTTTTATTCTAATGAGGTGATGTTTGGTGGGCTCCCGAATACCTTCAGGATGGGGACTAATCACCAAAAAGACCAAGCCATGAATAGAAGCTTAGAACTTTTAGCCTCACACCACCCCCCTATCCTCCAGGAAAAGAAGAAGGACTAGAAATTGAGTTAATAACTGATCATACCTACAAAATGTAGCCTCCATAAAAATCCCAAATATGGGGTTTGGAAAGCTTCTGGATTGCTGAACATGTGAAGGCTCTTGGGAGGGTGATGAACTTGGAGAGGGCCTAGAAGCTCCATCCTACATCCCCCACACTGTGTCCTACACATCTCTTCTATATGGCCATTCATTTATATCCTCTGTCATATTCTTCTATAAAAAACTGGTAAACATATGTAAGCAATTCCCTGAGTCCTTGAGACATTCTTGCAAATTATTTAACCCAATGAGGGGGTCATGGAGGTATAGGCGACAGCATGGGACTAGTGACTGGTGCCTGAAGTGGGGGCTACTTTGTGGGGCTGAGCCCTCAACTTGCAGGAGCTGATGCTAATTTCAGGTAAATGGTGTCAGAGTTGAATTAAATTGCTAGACATTCAGCTGGTGTTCTGTAATTTTTCAGTATGGGGGAAAGACACCAATTTGGTGACCAGAAGTGAAGTGCCCTAAATTTTGATAGTAAAGGAAAAGAATAGAAAACTTTTTGTATATACATACTCACTCTACTTGTATGCTTGAAATTATCTACATTAAAAAAATTAAAACATTTCTACCTTCATACAGCATATATTTCAAATGATCTGTATCTTCTATAAATATATTATGGTTGTGTGGCTTTTTTAGAGGATTTTTACTTAAAATTTCTATGCCAGTTGTAAGTCCTGAATAGAATGAAAGAGCCCATTCCTTTTTTCTTAATCCTACCACTTTGGAAAACAAAAATGTGTTTTGCTATTTATTGTTTTGTGTAAAGTTCATTATACCTTCACGTTTTTCCCATCATGGCTACAGACTTCATAATTTATTTGACGTCTTTCCTTTTCCACAGGTGTTAGTATTTCGAACTTAAAACTCACTCAGTAATTATTATTGTTTAATTCATTGCTAAAGCTCTAAGTCAAGACTTATAGAATTCCTTGAATGTGGTGAGAGTTTGTTGGAAGCAAATCATAATGAAATGCATGTAATTCAATTCAAATTTTCAGGGAGCACCTACAAGAAGCAAATCCTATCGTGGCAAATTTAATACCAAAACAAATAACTATAGTGCCTGCCCTGAAGGGTCCCATCAGATAATGAATAATATGGACACACTGTAGTAAATGCCAAGAAAGGGAAATAAAATTATTGTTCACAAATAAAGGTAAGGAGGAGGGACAAAGAGGAAGAAGATTTCCAAAGGATAAATCTGAGAAGTCATCAGTTGCAGTGGCCAAGGGGCCTGAAGTGTCATTACTCATGGCCTTGAAGTCAGAGCAAGACTTTAACATTGGGACAAAGGCCTGCAGGTCAGGAGAGGTAGAGAATGATTTCAGAGGAATGACTCTTTTCTCATCATTCTATAAGAAACCAGGAAGCATTACTCTAATTCATGCCTACTTTATTTAAAATACAAAAAAAGCAAGAATAATATATCTCTTCTTTTGTGATTTATTGCAGTACTATTTTTATTTTCATGGTAATGTAATACTATTTTAGCTTAATGACAGGGTTTTTTCCTTCCAAATATCACAAATACTTGAGTCCAGGGTGACATTTGGTCTTTTGACATTTTGGACTCAGCCACCCAGAAAAAGACACTTTGTACCATGCAACGTTGCCTTTTGAAGCATTCACCAGGGAATAGAGGCAGAAATCCTACATTAGTATGAAGAATGAACCATCAGATAAATCCTAATTTTAATTTTTGAAATAACATTTTTTATAATTTTTTAAACATATATTTTGTGTTTTATTTTTATTTCTCTGTGGTGTCATAAAATCCTTTAGAATGTTCTGTAACTCACTTAATAGCTAGTATATTCTAAGCAGTCTTTCTGGGAATTCTTAACAGAAACAGTGTGAAGTGGATGCTAAGAACACTGCAGCTTGCTTTATAATTTACAGTGTAGGTGTAAATCCTTTCTTTTAAGAACAGCACAAAATCACCATTTAATTCACTTCAGGAACATTTAAATTAGGTACACTTATATTTTAAAATAACATTTTGTATTTTGCGCAAGTTATACTCAAGTGAACTGTTCACCCAAAGAACTGCCCGTTTATAATGCACAATCAGCGTGATAGCACATAATGACAATTGTATAATAAATAAGAACAATGCTGTTAATTAAGATCTTGATTAAGCCCAGAATTACATCCAGTGAAATATCTCATGGTGTCTGCAGGCCATCTGTTTCCAATTGTCAGCATCAACCTCCTAAGCTTTCTTTCAAAAAATGGGTTCATGCTGGCAAAGGCTAGGGAAGTCAGATAGGAGAGTTGCTTCTGATGCTTCCGATGATGTGCCATTATTTTCAAACCTTAGAGAGATGCTAACAGAATACATGTTTGTACAGAGCATACAAAAGTCATGAAGGATGATGAAGAGAAAGGTAACGTTTGGGGGAAGCAGAAAAGTGTAGCAAGGGTGACAAGTAAATGACAAACATCTGGGAGTCTAGAGCGCTAGGCAATACACAGGTTGGAGTTAGTGGCAAAAGCTAGAAGCAGGGAAATGCATAGGCAGGTGTATTTATAGGTGAAAGGTGTGGCCTCAGAGACAGGAAAAATAGTTTTAAGAACATTTCCTCAGTCGTGTTTTTTTCTATGAAGAAAGAATAGAGGAGCAAATCAAATATTTCATATTCGGGAAATGAACTGTGACTCCTATCATTTTATGTAATGGTCAAGAAAGTTTGCAAATAAAATTGAAAAAAATGTATCCAACTAAGCATAAAACATAGACACTCATACATAAAAAGTAGAAAATTTGAGTTATTATTTATTTTTCCATTCCAAATATTTATTGTGACCCTACCACTTGTCAGGCATTGAACTAAATATTAAGTTTACAGCAGAGACTAACACAAAGTCCCCACCTTTGGGGACCTGATATTCTAATGAAGCAGAGAAGAGACTATATAGATACACAAATAAATACACTTAGTGATACTTTAATAAAGACAGAAAACAAGCTAATGTGATAAAGAGTGAGTATGAATGTGGATTGGAGCAAACACGCTTGAGTTGGAATGATTAAGGAAGTCCCCTTGAGGAGAAGATAGCATCTGAGCTGAGAATAAAATTACTGGAAGGAGCCAGCCAACACAGAGTTTAAGAGGAAAGAACTGTCACTCAGACAATGAGACTAAAGGGGCCATGCATTTCCGAGGGATGTAGGAAGGGGAGTGGGTCTGAAGCCTCACAACCAAAGTAAGGGGTAAGAAATGACATCAGAGGTGTGGACAATGACCATATCTTGTATCTCCTCCTCCTAGGCCATGGTGAGCATAGCTATGAGACACTACTGGAGGTTTTTAAATGAGAGACACATAATCCGAATTATATTTTAAAAGGACCAAGCTGCTTTAGGAAGACTAGAAAAGGATGAATCGCGAAAGCAGAAAGAACACTCATGAGACTTTTGCATTATCTGAGACATGTCTTACATTAAGACAGTAGCAGTAAATATGGCGAAAGTGATTGGCTCATTTTCTGACTTGAAGGCCCATCTACAAAAACTTCCTGAAAAATTGGATGTCCCTGTTGTTGTCCTAAGAAACCGAGTGAATGATAGAAATTAATTTAGGGTTGAAATCAAGTACTAGTTTGGGTTCTGGGATATATATGTGGAATAGGCAATTGAATATTCTAGTCCGAGTTCAGAAAAGCCATCAGAGTAACAATTGGAAGCCAACAACCTGTAAATTATATTTAAAGGCACAGAATGAGACGAGCGCATCTAAGGAAGTCCAAGTTCAGAAAAGCCATCAAGATAAACAATTGGAAGCCAACAACCTGTAAATTATATTTAAAGGCACAGAATGAGACAAGCTCATCTAAGGAAATAAAGGTCTTGACTGAGCCCAGAATTACATCTAGTGAAATATCTCTCAGGGTCTCAGGATGAAGAACAAGATAGTTAAGAACAGAGCCAGGGACTAAACTGTGGCCTAAGCCAACACATTGAGGTCATGAGAAAGAGAAACCAAGCACAAGAAGTAATAGGTAGGAGGAAAAGCAAGAGGATGTGACAAACTTTGTCAAATGCCACTGAGAGGTTGAACATGATGAAATCAAAAATGGATAAAGGTCTGGTAGCACTGAGGTCATTGTAGCTGATCTTTATGAAAAATATAGGAGAGCAGTTCTGGAGAAATGCACCTGGTAACGTGTGCTGAGAAGACGGGGAAGTAAGGAAGTAGAAAAAGGAAGCATAGACAACTATTTCCAGGACAATAGCTATGAAAGCAGAGAAAAAAAAAATAGGTTAGTAGATGGAAGGCGGAAAACACAATGTCAAGGGACTGTTTTTTTTTTATTTCTTTGTTTTATTGTTTCTTTTAAGATGGCTAATATTAAGGCATGTGCAGATGCCAAAGAGAGAAACCCAACAGTGAGGAAAAAATTAATGCTGCAGGAGAGAGAGGAAATAATTGCAGAAGCAAAGACCTTGAGGTACTGAGAAAGGATGACCCTAATTTTCTCAATGATGCACTAAGTATTTGTTTACTGTAAGTCTTAGCTAAGCCATTGAATAAAGTGATTCTAATTTAATTGTTCTGGGCTGGGTTCTGGGCATCAATATTTTTTTTAAAAGCTCCCGAGTTGCTTCTAAAGTGCAGCCAGGGTTGAGAAGCAGTAATCTAAACAATAGCATTTTGTGTTTATCATTTTTTTTGGCTTTTCTTTATAGTTTTATGACATATATATGTGTCCCCAGCAATTTACTGTTTAGTTGTGCATGAACTTTATATAAATGGAATCACACTGTATGTGTTCTGTATATCTTGCTTTCTTTTGTTTTACATTATATTTATGGGATTCACACATGGTAAATGTGTATGGCTCTAGCTAATTCATTTCCACTACTCTATAGTGTCCACGCATATGAAAATGTATATTTTCCCATTCCCCTGTTTAATGGATGTGTGATTTTTTTTTCAGTTTTTGACTATTGCAGTTCACACTGCTATGAACACTCTTGAATATGTAACTGATTCACTATTACAATTGTTTCCCAGTGTGGGAATACAAACTGATATAACTAATTTGAAAAATCATTTGATATGACATATTTGTTTCTCAAAAATGGTAATTATATTTTATGTTCAGTTCTATAATTGCTTATCACATATTATTTTTTGAAATTGTTTTGAAAAGCAAATGGTCTACATTTGATCTTCCTCTTCATTATTTCTTTTATTACTTTTTCACTTAAATTCTCCACTATCTAATAGCAGTTCAAAATTTACTTAGGGTTTTCTTGATTTCACTTATTTTACATTTAACTTTTTAGTTTACCTTAACATTATTATTAAATAGAATTAAAAGACAAATTATAAATTGGCAAAAAAAAAAAACAAAACCCTGCAACAATGTTGATGGCCAAAGAACCAAAGGGAAGAAAATCTGTTAGAAAAGTGACTTGAGACATGAGCAGATAATTTACAATAAATATATAATTGCTAATAAATTTGTAGGCAGTATTCAACCTCAGTAATTAAAGAAATAAAATGTAAAATTATTACATAATATTGTTCATCCTTGTCAATTTTTTAAAATAATATACGTAAGTCATTCTTAAACATTGGTTATAGAAGTATTTATTAGCACCAAATTCTTGAAAAATAATTGTATAACATTTATCAAGGATGATGACATGGGAAAATGTTCATAACTGAAAAAAATAGACAAATATGTATAATCTATGATCTCTATTTTATGAAATTTTACATCTAAAATAAGCCAAAAAGCCATAATTACATGGCTAGGATTCTATTATACAGGAAAAGTTCAAAATGTGGATGAGAATACATATTTAAGAATGTCCATTGAAGTATTATTTATAATAGAAAAAATTTTTAAAGGTTTGAAATAATGTAAATAATTCCAAATTGGGCAATCATTAAATTGCTTACTCATATAATGGAATATTATTAGTTCATTGAAAACATGTTTTTAGGTATCTGGGTGGTTCCATCAGTTAAGTGTCCAACTCTTGATATTGGCTAAAGTCATGATCTTGCAGTTGTGAGATCAAGCCCCACACAGGGCTCTGTGCTGAGCATGGATCCTACTTGGGATTTTCTCTCCCCTTCTCTCTCTGCCCCTCCCCTGCACTTGTGTGTACATTCTCTGTCTCTCAAAATAAGTAAATTAAAAAAAAATATTTTCAAAGGGTGATGACATGGGAAAATATTCATAACTGAAAAAAAAGACAAATATGTATAATCTATGATCTCTATTTTATGAAATTTTTACATCTGTTTTTCTACTCCTGTCTATCTGTCTCTCCCTCCCTGTCTCTGTCTCTGTCCCTCTTTAGAATATATGTCAAGAGGCCCCTGGGTGGTGGCTCAGTCAGTTGAGCATCCACTCTTGATTTCGGCTCAGGTCATGACTTCATGATTCATGATTCATTAGCATTAGCAATTTATTAGCATTTTTTTTCTATTAGGCTCTGCACTGACAGCACTGGAGACTGCTTGGCATTCTCTCTCTCTCTCCCTCTCTGTCCACCTTCCTCTGCCCCTCCCCTGCTTGTGCATGCCGTCTGTCTCACAACAAATAAATATTTTTAAAAAATAAAATATATGCCACAATGTTAAGAGTGGATGGAAGGAATGGAAAATAAATTCAATTTTTTATAGTTTGTTTTTATATATCTTTAAAATGCTATTGAGATGCTTCTCTGTATGCTTGATTTAATTGAAAAGAGTGTCTAACCTTCTAAAATATAACAGGCTAAGTGTGAGAATGGAACTATCCTGGTATTCACTATTAGCCTATAAATACACATCTCTTTTTGGGCATTTAGATTTGTCAAATCAACCTTTGTCTCTCATTACCTATTTTGAGCATGTATGGGGGGAGGGATGTGTTTATATTTTAAACCTTGCATCCACCTCTCCACCAACCACTACAACAGCCATGATGACCAGGTCTACGGTAACCGATTGACCTGCCTTAGACATTGCCAGCTAAGTAAAGAGAAAGAGAAGAATAAGAGAAAAGTAATACAGGAGCAGCCACACTGAGTGAAAGCTCTGAGAAGTCTGGAGCTGTGTAAATGAGTGAACCTTGGGGAGGGTGCTGGGCAAATAGAGGGCCCCAGGAAACTTCTTTTGATTACTGTTGATTCTGACCAGAGGTTCTCTTTGAGATCTCCTCCTCTCTAAAATGGATGTTAGGATTTCCCTTCCAAGGATGTTGTGGAATTAAATGAGAGTGACTTAAGCAAAATATCTAGATATAGTACATAATAAATGAGTGCTATCATTACTTACATCAAATCCTCATGCAGAGAATTCAAGGCGTGTCTCCTGATTGAGACAGTTTAGACCTTTTAGCTAATACATTATAAATGATGAGGTGAAGTCACAGTGTTGATTTCCCAAACAAGATATATCGATCCTCTCTTGTAACAACATCCTTTTTTGCAATAACTTTGTTTTTTATGCCACATTATTGACACACAG
The DNA here is from genome assembly GCF_024362965.1 of Panthera pardus. Taxonomy (NCBI): domain Eukaryota; kingdom Metazoa; phylum Chordata; class Mammalia; order Carnivora; family Felidae; genus Panthera; species Panthera pardus. Next base: position 87,927,706 of record NW_026526721.1, read on the forward strand.
ATTTTGTGAGATGAATATTGATGCTGCGGATCCTCTCCATTTTTTAAAGCATAACTGACCATTTGATTTTAATCTGATGCTTTCAATGTGTCAGTAAGTGTTGGTAAGATGCTAACATTTTTTCTTTAGAGACTGGGAAAATTAACCTGTGCTGAGCAATTTGCTTGAGGCTTATGGAGAAGTATGTAGTTGGAAGTGAAAGCTCTATCCCTCTCTTTGCACATAGAAGAAAATGTCAGCCCTTGTGATGGAAATGGGAAAAGACTGGGGCTGGTTCTGGGCCGTAGAGAAGGAGATGCTTCTTTAGCCAAGAGAAGCCATTATCAAGGAGCAAATGTGGGTTAGATTTTCATAGAGACCCAAGGAAGTAGGCAGAACTTGAGGTATAGGGCAAAGATTGATTACAGAGATATCTATAGAATACCTTCATCCTAACAGAAACATGGGCAAGAGTTAGGAGTAAGGAATATGCATCTCTACTCTGAGCTGGCAAGGATGACTAAAGGAGGCAGGCATGGGGGGGGGGGGGAAGGCACATACCCTGGAACTCTGTGCAGTGTCCAGTGATGGCACAGTTTCTGTTGATGGTGTAGAGACCACACATCTACAGACCTTCTTATGTGATACTTGGGTCAATGTCCTTTGCACAGCCTTCCCAGGAGAAGAATCCAGTAGGCAAAGTCTGCCCTCAGCAACCTGAGCCTTCTCATCTGTGCCTTTTTGCCCCTACTCTGAGATGCTTCTATCTTGTCTTCCTTCAGGATCACAGTACTAACCCCACCCATGTAAAACATGGGCTCAGAGAAGGGATAGTCCTGTCCACCCAGATATCCATTTTTACCATCTCCTGATAGGGATGTTGTTGCCTTCACCACCCAATTAGACGGATCAGTAAATAATTTGGGAAAACAGCAGTTCAACACCTGGTAGGATATTATTTAAAACCCAGTCCCAGATTTAAAGGTTTTTATAAAAACTTGCCATCTCAAAAGTATCTCTGCCCTCAACCTGCTGGTGGTCAGCAGGAGTCTGGCTCCCTTCCAGCTGAAGACACCAAACCTCCCAATAAAGGAGCAGCTCACACCACCATCACTCAGCCATGCCCCCAGCATGAAATATTCTAGCACCACTTTAGTAAACTCATAGCCAGTGGAGGGAGCCGTGCCAGAGGGGAAAGAGAGGCCCAGAACCATGGTTTTTACCTTGGCTGTTTATCAGAATACCTGGGGAAGAATAAAAAAATATATAGTCTCCTGACTCTACTTCAGAACTAGTAAATCACAATCTTTTGTAGTTGGTCCTTAGCACCTTCATTTGTAAAAAGATCCCTGGATAACTTAATGCACATTTCAGCTTTGGAAATTCAATCTAGGTCAAAAGACCTTGAGTAGACCTTGTAGCAACCAGAAAAGCACCGGCTTTCTTGGCCTCTAATTCAATCTAAGCCATGCTATTTTCAGAGTTTGAGAGATGTGGCAAGGCTACTTGACGTGTGATGCCAGTACAAAGTGGTGTTGAGCATCTCAGCATGTTTTATCTGGAGGCCCCACTCCTTCTTCCATGGGCACAAACAAGAGAGGAAAACCACCGATACTGAATTTTATATTTGATTCCAAATCCGTAAAGTGTTTTAATTAAAAGAACACTGCTAGGGGCACCTGGGTGTCTCAGTCGGTTAAGCGGCTGACTTCGGCTCAGGTCATGATCTCGCAGTCTGTGAGTTCGAGCCCCGCGTCGGGCTCTGTGCTGACAGCTTGGAGCCTGGAGCCTATTTCGGATTCTGTGTCTCCCTCTCTCTGACCCTCCCCCATTCATGCTCTGTCTCTCTCTGTCTCAAAAATAAATAAACATTAAAAAAATAATAATAATAAAAAAATAAAAGAACACTGCTAGAAATAGAAAAACAAAACAAAACAAAAACACCTAAATATCCTTTAGTAGGGAGAGGTTGATTAAGTTGTGGTATCTCCATACAATAGAAAGAATGTCAAGTGATCCTGAGTAAATACATTTATAAATCTAAAAGGATGACATAATATACTGTAGATGGGAAAATAAACATTACACATAGCATGACCAATATCTGCTCAGAACGACATATACATGCATACATACATGCAGATACAGATTGCAACCAAATCTTAAACAAATATTACAAAATGTTTACTATGGTCATTTCCAAGTAAGGACACTCTGGGTGACTTTTGTTCATTCCATTATTGTCTGACTCTTGTAAGGAACATGCATTATTTGCAGACTTGAAAACAATGAAAGAAAGTACCACAAAGACACAATGAGCTCTTGCTCTCAGCGTCTCTCACCTCAACTACCATGGTAGCTTCTCACATCTCTCCAGCTCATAAGTTTTCAATATGACATCATCAATATCTTAAAATGCAGACCAGGTAGTATCCATCCTCTCCAACTTCAGCAACTTCTCATTAGGTATCAAATGAGGTCCAGCTCATGTCATTTGGGTTTACTCCTGATCTTCCTTCAAGGCTGTTTCTCTCTTGAACTGCTGGATCCCTCCCACCATGCCCGAGTCAGAGCACTCCTAGTACTACCGGCACACAAATATTTTCAATGCTGGGTGGCCTTCTTACATTTTTTTTCTTTTTACCTTTCCAATTACACTTACTCTTCAATAGTTGCTCAGAAATTGCCACCTACATCAGGCCTCCCACTGACACCCTCAGATTTAATGGCCCCTTCCACCACACCTACACTGTATGTTGGTTGAACCTCCAGGTGCCACCTATTTTTATTCTTTCTTGTTTATTGTTTACAGCTTTACTTCCACTGGGGGATAAAGGCTCCTGGAGCAAAGTCAGCTTCCTGTTCACCTTTGGATCTTTCATTGTTCCCAGCTCAGTGTACTGCAGATTACATTCACCCAATAAAAAACACGTTAAATAAAGCCTGAAATGTCAATAACCCAAATAACAATATCGTTCCCAAAGTCTATAGGTTTGGAGAAATTGTATCACTCCTACATTTCTGGTGGCAATGTAAGATTGTTCACCCTCTCTGGAAAATAGTTGGGCAGTTTCTTATAAACCTGAACAGGCAACTACCATATGATCCAACATTTATAGTCCTGGGTATTTAAGCCCAAGAAATGAAAACTTAAATTTACACCAAAACTTCATATAGTAGTCCCCCTCATCCACAAGGGTTATGTTCCAAGATCATAGTATCAAAAATAGTATAAAAAACTATATATGTAGGATGCTTTTCCTATACCACATGCCTGTGGTAAAGTTTAATCTATAAATTAGGTATAGTTAGATTAACAACAATAACTAATAATAAAATAGAATGACTATAACAGTATGCTACGACAAAAGTTACGTGAATGTGGTTTCTCAAAATATCTTATTGCATTGTACTCACCTTCTTGTGATGCTGGGAGATGATTAGATGCCTACATGGCAGGATGAAATGAGGTGAATGACACAGGCACTATGATGAGCGTTAGGCTACCATTGACCTTATGGCTGTACTTTAGAAGGAGGATCATCTGCTTCCAGACCGTGCTTGACCTTAGGTAACTGAAACCAGGAAAAGCAAAACCACGCATAAGGGGGGACTGCTGTGTTAACTATACTTTCTAGTTTCTGTATCTGATGTTCTGACATCTGGAGCTTTGCTGCCTGGGGAAGGACTGATCCTCCCATGGGTGGTTAAGTTTGTAGATTCCTAGAGGTAGCAGAGCACTTTCCCAGAAGCCTGTCTTTTATTGTGCAAACAAACCAATCCAAAGCCCGAATCTCTGACCGGCAGTAAGTGCTGCTCTTAACACTTCTGAGACTCTATTCTCTGGTGGGGCCAGGCATCAAGCTGACTCTGCAGCCTGGAGCCCACTAAAATTATTCAAATGAGCCAGTCTTAACCGGGTTCATTGCTTAAATTACCTTGCTCATTCCTTCCCATGAAAACTACAGTAAAGGCCTTTCTGTAGTTTCCCAGCTCTTTCTCCCTGCCTGCAGCTGACCTTAGTGTTCTCTTATGTGACCCTGCAGGCATGGTGTGCTCCTGTCCTCATGGGGACTATGAGTAACAAGGAGTCTTTTCAATGGCAATGTCTCCTGATCTGTTGGCCTCATCATACTTGAATGAAACAAAAGCCCAGGTAGGTTTTAATGCAAATCTATACATGATAACCCCAAACTGGAAATACACTCAGATATCCTTCAAAGAGTAAATGGTTAAACGAACTGTACTAGACCCATACCATGAAATATTTCTCAGAATAAAAAGGAATGAACTATCAATAAATACAACAACTTGGATGGATTTCCAGAGAATTTATGCTGAGTGAAAAAAGCCAATCCCAAAAGTTACATACTTTATAATTCCATTGATATAACATTCTTGAAGTGACAAAATTATGAAAAAGACAGATGAGTGCTTCCCAGGGATCAGGGTGTGGAAGCAGGGCAGGAAAGAGGTGGGTATGGACAGAAAAGGCAACATAAAAGATTCCTGTGGTGATGATATTGTTCTGTATCTTGACTGTAGCAGTATCAAGATCCTTGCTGTGATATTGTACTTTATCAATGAGAAAGGTTACCACTGGGGAAAACTGGGCAAAGGGTACACAATTGTATATGAATCTATAATTATATCAAAATTTAAAAAGTAATTAATATAAAATTATAGTATTACACTTAGAATCTAAGAGATGTGTTCAAAGCTATCAATAAATAGCCCATAGAATCTTTTAGTAAACTTGATCATCTATCCAAAGTCACTCACTGACAAATAAATTCTGCTCCTTGCTATAACACATATTTCTAGACCAAACGATAACTATGCGCTTAAAACATATACACACATACACACACTATAAAATATTGCTTATAGTCATAGGTCTTCATAGGACAAGGAGAAGAAATATTAAGGAAATTACCCACAAATCATGTCACAGCATCTGTTGTGGAAGAAAACTTAAGAAGAACAATAATATATAGAAGTGACTAATAGTATCAAAGTGATTATTTGTTATACATTTACTTTAAAAGGAATCATTCATGATGAGATTAACATATTAAACCAAAGATTTTAATTAGAAAGAGATAATCATCATAACTATAATCAAGAGACCAAGTAATGCCATGATACATAGGGAGTTACAAATAATAATCATAAGCCAAATTATCTACAAGGATACTGTGCTTGTATGTCCAACATCCCATCGAAGTCATGTTCAAGGCAAAATGTATGCTTGTGAATATCAATCAAATCAAAATTAAATGAATGCCAGATGATTAAAATATGGAACAGTGACAGGAGATAGTTGCAGGAAGTGATGAGAAGGCCACCAAACAATCCTGTCAAACAGGAGCCTGAAGTAGGAGGAAGGCCCAAGAGTGGGATACTGACAAAGATCCAGCTTTCTGAAATGGAAGGATGAAGGCCGTGAGGGTCTATTCATAGGACATGAGAAAAGCCCATGGAAATTGGCAAAAGACATTAAAAAAATGTACACTCCAGTGGGCAGTGAATGGCCCTCCACTTTATTGCCTGTGAATGAAACAGAAATGGGGAAATGGGTACAGAAGCAGTACCAGGAAGTAAGTTCAATGACAGCTCTCCCAGATGTTGTTACCCCTCCTCCAGGAGGCACGTTTCTCTGTTAATCTGGTACTTATGTGTGACACACACCACTGTAAGAAGATTCTACCCCTTTCCAATAATAGCTAGAGACATATGCCCATACTGACCATGAAAGGAGGGGAATTTGTGACCGTCTGAGACAGATAGCAGCTGACCTGTAGAAAAATTCAGTGACTTCCCTTGGGTGACAAGAGGACTGGGGTGTGTAATGCTGATTAATGGAAAATATCTTAAGGCTCAATTCCTTCCTACAGTCTATTATGGCAACCTTAGATTCATTTGCAATAAAAGTGAAAGACCTCCAGAGTTGTTTTGCAATGGATAGCAGCTACGATATGGGAAGTTTGGCCCTCTTGGAGAGATTTTCTGAAGAAAGTCAAATTTCCAGGATCTATTCATCTGTGAGGACTATTGTAACAAAATACCACAATCTGGGTGGCATAAGCAACAGAAATTTATTCTCTCATGGTTGTGGGGGCTGGAAGAAGTCCAAAAGCAAAGTATTAGCAGGGCTGTTTCTCTGGGGACTATGGGGCAAGAATCTATTCCAGGCTTTTCTCCTTGGCTTGTAGATGGCTGTATTCTCTCCATGTCTCTTATCATTTTCCCTATATGTGTGCCTCTGTGTCCAAATTTCACCTTTTTTAAGGACACCAGTCGTATTGGATTAAAGCCTATCTTGAACTTGATTACCCCTGTAACAGCACTATCTACAAATAAGGTCATATTCTGAGGTATAAGAGAATGATTTTACCTGTTGGATTCACAGGCAAAGGGAGGCAGCCTCTATCTGGAGGTTCCCCTGGGGCTATCCCCGACATGGCCACCAGTTACTCCTTTTGAAAAGCAGCTATTAATTTGTTTCTGGGTTTTTCTGGACACCTGACATCTGAACATCCCACAAATAAAGGCCTTATGACTCCTACATGAAATTCACATTTTAGGGTAGGTGAACTCAGACTCAATAACAAAGTGGGAAGGGCCCATAAATCTTCCTGGCCAAATGGAAATGATACCTGTGACATCTTGGCTTTACATGGAAAGGTGGTAGCTATCTCCAGGGAAGAATTTTTTTTTCTAAAAACGTGGGCCTAGTTCACTGTAGTTCAGCTAAGCTAAAACATGGTGGTGCCCGCTGGCCTACTCCGACTATTCAAGGTCAGCATCAGCTATGCAGAAGAAAATTGGAAGTGGTGGGCAGAACCCAAGCCATTTTCAGAACTCTAAACACTATTCTCCTTGATGAACCTTGTTATATTTTTACTGACTCTTGTTTTATTGCCAATTACTTATTTCATCTGCCACCTGGACAATAAGGCTAGCAGGTTAAAGATACCCCTCTTTGGAACTGAGGACTATGGAGACAAATAATGGCTGCTAGTCAAAATGTGTAGGTCCCTCAGGTAGGTGACCCCTGTAAAAGTCTGCTCTCTGATGAGATTGCCTAGGATCAAGCTGTTGGCCAAGCCTATACCACCCTGATCACTACAACCTGACCATCAACACACTGGGCATGGAAAGAGAGACTGAGCACAAACCAAAGGACTCTACATCTCTAATGCAGAAGCTGTCGCTGGATTCCTGACTTGGGACTCTTTCCAAAACTGACCTGTTTGCCTTGGGTTGATGGAGGTGACATTACATGGAATAGTATCCCTGCCTGCTTTTGGTAGACTGACTGCATAAAACTTTTGAATCTCTTTCAAGGCCATCAGTGGTGCCTCACCACTGTCGACACTCTTTCTCCATCTGTGTGTTACCTTTCACACTCAAATACTATATTTTGATGAGTCGAAGTGTTTACATTTGATGAACTCCAATTTATTAATGTTTCACACTTAGAACTTGATGTATGTTGTTTATTCAACAGAATTTGACCACAAAACAGCAATTTTGTATGGTTCAACCTAATAATATGGTTTAACTACATGAATATGTCCTATATATTAATTCATTTAATTTTCACAAAAAACCATTGGGAGGAAATCCCCATTTTACAGAGGGTGAAACTGAGGAAAGAGACTAAATAACTTCCCTGACCTCATACAATTAATTAATGACAGAGGAAGATTCAAACACTGGTGATGTGGCTCTCAGGTCTGTACTCAGTCACAATCCTGTATCACATGTCCCATCTGGTGCTGAAGTATCAATTAATATGTCTCTCTCTCTCTCTCTAGTCTATGGACTCCTTGAAGGGAAAACTGCTTGCTTGCCTTTGTAGCCCTTACACCCAGCACAGTACCTTGCACATGGTCAATGTCAATAAATACTTGAGGAACAAATAGATAAACAAATGGGGAGGTCTCCACCAATGCCACCATCAGGGACTGCTCATTTGACATTTCAGAGGCAATGATCATGTTCTTTCAGACTTGATACATTTGTACAGTGCACCTGCTGGTCTTTAAACATACATCAGGTTTTCTGGAACTATTCTTTTTCAGATCCTTCCTCTTTAAATAAAGCATTGAATATCATAATACAGATCTTCCTGAGTAATATAGTCATTGCAAGTGGGGGTCTCTGACTTATACGATTGAAGAAAATCCTATTGCAGAAGATCCTAAGTATTAAAAAACATATCTCAAGGACAAAACAATGGTGCTTTTAAAAGATTACAAAAATTATATATGATTCTCCCAATTCTTCTAGAGAACCATTTCCACTCTATCAAAAAAAAACTGCCTATCTACTATTATACCTAGTCATATATATTATATATACATAATATGTATATATATAAGTGGATATAATGCAACACAGCTACAAAGAAATTATTTTGTGGGATACTTGAAATATTATGATTATGATTATGATTATTACTATCATTATTTAAAAATTCATCAAACATATTTGGAAGAACCTCACCATCTCTCTTTATAATCCAAACCATTTTTGAAAAAAACTGGCCTCATTCACTTTTGGGATTGTTGCATGCTACACTAACACACTCATTTAAGGGAGAAAACTTATGAGTTACCCCTAGGCAGTTCAGTGACAATGCAGATGAATTATGTTATAATTTTTGGTAATTAGCATTCATAAAAACAGGAACGTCCTTTACATAGAGTCAACTTTAAAACTCCTTCTCAGATTTAAAGCCTCTAAATAAATCACCTCTAATTTGTGCCTTATAGCTGAATTCCTATTGTGATTTACCAATTCTAACTCACATCAGCCTTGGTGCAAGGATATTTTGCAGAAATGTTAGCTTTGCTACATAAGTTAAATATTGCTGTAAGTGGGGTTTGCTGGAGTCAGATCTGATTGTTTTTGTAATAATATAATTTCATTAGATCTTAGTAGTGCTTGTCAAGATATGTTACAGCTATTTGATCTGATATAAAATAAAGCCCTTATCCTAATTTATATTTGGCTTTGAGAGAACAATTTCTTCACCACATAGGTAGCATGTAGGTGAATATATATTTCTTGTAAATAAGTAACTAGAAGAACACCTAGGAAATGCTTTACAAAACTAACTCATTCTTTTTCATAATATTTGGGCCTTTTAAATAAAAGGTACCTTGAAAATTCCAGATGTTACTACTATTATTATAGTCATTTAAATTACTAGAAGTAATATATCATATTAATTGCTCTTAATGAGGATTATAAATAATTACAATAAAAATTAATTGCCCTTCATAGAGTGAGTTGCATTTTGTAATATTTCTGGATAGGTATGGTTGGAAACACAATTACTTTCTCCAAAAATGCAATACAAAACATATTTTTTGATCAGCACATCAAAATGTCCTGCAACCAAATACTGTGTATGGACAATGCACTCCCAGCCATATTTTGGGGTGATATCTTATGGATGTTTCTGCTAAAAGAGAAACACACAAATATTGTGTTATACTACACTTTCACCCAAAAGTCAGAGTGATAGTGAAAATAACTAGAAACATAAGCTACAGAGACATGTATGGAATTCCAGGATTTCTGTATTAAAGAATAAGTAAGGCTCTCCAGATAAAGTCCTGACTACCCACTTAGTTTTCAATGCACATGTTGGACTCCAGTCCTAGAAATTCTGACATAATGGCTCCTAAACTGCATTTTTTGTCTGTTTGCTTCAAGTTTTATTTAAATTCTAGTTAGTTAACATACAGTATAATACAATATTAGTTTCAGGAATAGAATTTAGGGATTCATCACTTATATAAAACACCAGTGCTTATCACAAGTGCCATCATTAATACCCATCACCCATTTAGCCCATCCCCCTGCATTTTTGAGAGGTACCTCACAAGATCCCAGTGAAGGATTTCTCATACCACTCTATGAAAAACGTGACCTGGAAAGACTGAAGTATCAGGCAGGTTGCCAAGATAGAGACTCTAACATGTAGAGGGAGGCTGAAAACTGGTTATCAGAGGCAGATCACAACATCAGGGCTAGGCTGGAAGAGATGCCCTCAAGGTTGGGTTAAAGCTCAATTTTTGTTCACATCCAAGATCAAATTGGTCTTAATGAGTAGGGTGGGGCTGAAGCTATAGGCACGAATGCAAGTGGTCCTGGTTGAAGACAGAAAAAAAGCCCAAGAGGCTAGAACACAGGCAGTTTCTGTCACGTGGTGCTTCTCTCACTTCCATCTCCTGAATACTCTGCAGCCAAATGGAATATGGCTCTCCCCTCTCAAATCACCCAAGACTTTGGGTGTGGAGAAGAACCATTATCTCTCTCTCTCTTTTTTTTTTTAAATTTATTTTTTTTTAATTTACATCTAAGTTAGCATGTAGTGCAACAATGATTTCAGGAGTAGATTCCTTAATGCCCCTTACCCATTTAGACCATCCCCTGTCCTGCAACCCCTCTAATAACCCTCTGTTTGTTCTCCATATTTAAGAGTCTCTTTTGTTTTGTCCACCTCCTTGTTTTTATATTATTTTTGTTTCCCTTCCCTTATGTTCATCTTTTTGTCTCTTAAAGTCCTTATATGAGTGAAATCATTTGATTTTTGTCTTTCTCTGACTGACTAATTTCACTTAGCATAATACCCTCCAGTTCCATCCATGTAGTTGCAAATGGCAAGATTTCATTCTTTTTGATTGCCAAGTAATACTCCATTGCATATATATATACCACATCTTCTTTTTCCATTCATCCATCGGTGTACATTTGGGCTCTTTCCATACTTTGGCTATTGTTGATAGTGCTGCTATAAACATGGGGGTGCATGTGTCCCTTCAAAACAGCACACCTGTATCCCATGGATAAATGCCTAGTAGTGCAATTACTAGGTCGTAGGGTAGTTCTATTTTTAATTTTTTGAGGAACCTCCATACTGCTTTCCAGAATGACTACACAAGTCTGCATTCCCACCAGCAATGCAAAAGAGATCCTCTTTCTCCGCATCCTCGCCAACATCAATTGTTGGCTGAGTTGTTAATGTTGTCCATTCTGACAGGTGTGAGGTGTTATCTCATTGTGGTTTTGATTTGTATTTCCCTGATGATGAGTGATGTTGAACATTTTTTCATGTGTCCATTGGCCATCTGGATGTCTTCTGTGGAGCCATTGTCTCTCTTCTTAAACTTGATGGGATAAGCTCTGATACAGGAAGATTATCTGCAAAGATGTCAAGTGGAAACAAAGGATGCAGAGGGTAGAACTACCTGGGGCTAGGATTATGGGGACATACAAGATAACTCTCTGGACTTACCAGTAAAGTTGACTTCTGCTCTGCCAATGTCACATCTCTGAGTAACATGACTTCCTGGAATTCACTTAAAGGAAGGAGTATAGCTGCATTAGAAATCAGTGATTTCCAGTTTAGCTGACCATCAAGACCCAAGACGCATTAAAATTTCTCCCCAAAAGATTCTCATTTTAGTAAATTTTAGGTAGAGATTAAGAATATGTGTTTTTAAATAGTGTCCCAGTTAGTTCTTATATGCATCCAGAGCTGGGAACCACTGTACCAAAACACATCAGAAAGTTAACATATGCCTTAATTCTGTCTTTATTTGATGAAGAATTTATAGCTTGCAGATTCTAATAATTAATTCTATGCTTATTAATTACTACAGCCAACTGTGCAATGTTCCATGAGTGTTTGAAATGTTAGTGTTTTCATGAGTTCAGTCATAATTCAAGTTGAATTATTTTAACTAGAGTCCATCAACAATCTCTAAATTAGTATTCTGTGAGTGTGTTGCTATTTCTGTCTCACCCAATGATCTGAGAGGACAACTACAGTGTGACTAAAATTTTAGCATCAGACAATAGTTTCCAGAAAGGGAAAAGACAAGGTCTACAGAAGAACACAAGATCCAAGGAAAGAACCCCTGGCAGCCCCAAGGCCCAGTGAAAGTGTGATCTTTAGCAAAATGCCAAATTGTAAAGTGTAGACTTCACATGGTATATTTATTCCCTGTAGGATAATGAAGCCTTCATTAGGAGGGGGGAAATGAGTGACATGGAGTGAGAAGATAGTGGCAAGGTTGACACCAATAATGACCACTGGCTTTCTTTAGAATTTTCCCTTAGTTAAGAGGCGACAGTAAAGCAGAGGGAGAGGGAGACAGCCAGGAAACAGACTTTTGTTTTTCTGTCTGAAAGAAAGAAATGCTGTGGCCAAGGTAGCTGTGTTCTTGAGTTAATTATAAGAGCTGAAGACACAATAAATAATATTTCATTTTCAAAAGGCCAGACAGATATTAAAAGCTCACTGAGCAGAGATATAAAGCAAAAGAGTATCAAACCACTTGATTTTTGGTTACTTTTGGCATAGACTGTAAAGTCATGTTATTCTTGGAAAAATGATGTAGCAGTTGAGAGAAAAGGGTTCTATTGAGAACAGAATTTCCCCTGAAATTGTCTTTTTTTTTTTTTTGCAACTGCTAATTACTCCCTTCCCTCAACCTGCTAAACCCATCTATATCCACATAGTTACTACAGGTTTTCTCTGATGGTATAATATTACCCTGCCCCCTGATTACATGTGATTGGTCCAAGGGTGGGCATCTGACCCAAGCTGGGTAAATCATTCTGAGTATTTGGCATGTGTCTTTGGGATTCTTGCTCATTTTAGCTGCTTGCTTGAAAAGAAGTGATGAATTCCTGAGAAATGAATACAGAAACCACTTCTCATCACAACTAGAAAACTGAGAAATGAAGGCTGTGATATGAGAAAAGAAAGATGTGGATGTGAAAAGAGAAGCAAAGACAAAATGTCAAAAAAAATGTCAGTGGCAATATACATCCCTATACTAATTATTCTTCAGGTTTGGACATGCTATTCTATTTCATGCTAGTCTCTATTAGGCTTTCATTATTGCAATCAAGAGATCTCTAAACAAAGTCAAGGAGAAATGCCAAAGGATGGGCCAAAGAGACCAAAGTCAAATGCCCAGGAAAGAGATGGGACTCTGAAATTACCAGAGAATTGCACTCCTAAACAAAGTAGGCTGAGTAGGACTGACATCAAATGTCAAGTAAAATTATTACTGGAAAGTAAAAAGGAATAATCAGGGTGAAGCCACTTATGGGGAATCAACACTAAGAAGTTTTGTTACCAATGGGTTGGCCAGATTTGAAAGGCTTCAGATGGATACAGTTGATTGAGGTAAGCAAGGTTCAGCATCCACATCTGAAAATCCACGCACAACTTCTGACTGGAGGAGAGGAAAATGTGCTATGTTCAGTTTTTAGAAGCTCTTGATACCAGTAAAATAGAAAGAAGAAACTCCCATATGGGGTTTATATGCTAATCTTTGCTATGGCTGATATCTTTTGGTTTATCTATCTCTTTTTTTTATATACACATAAAAAAGATCCTTGGTGGTATCACATGTATTAGTATTTTAATGATCTTCATTTGTTAATACTGAGTTGCATCTATTTTTGAACATGGTGATAGGAGGATAATGAAAGCATAGGAGTTATTAACAGCCTTCTAGGGATGGACCTTGAAAATTCAAAGTGGTCATTGATAACACATGTTTCTGAAGGTATGTGTCACAGATGGTCCAATTTAATCTTGTCGTATAAATTTAACTGGTACTAAGAAGACCAAAATAGTTCTGTGGATTATGGAGAAGTTTAATATCAACATGTATTTAAACTTCATTCCTAGAGATTATTGTTATTTTAATCACTATGTTGATGTGCTGAGAATACCTAAGGTGATCAGTTGTAGTAACAAATCAATGAAGTTAATAAGATATCTAAACTTAAATAAATGGATATTGTCTGTTGATGGACAAAAACATCTCTTAGACTTTAAGTGAAGAAGAATCGGTGTAATAAAGTGTTGTTAAACCAGATCATTTCATAGGTCTAATATTATGTACTTGATCTCTAAGTTTACTGAGAAAATATCCTAAGATGAATATATGCTATGTAAAGTTATTTTAGGATGAAAGAGTACTGAATTGGGGTAATGAAGAATAAGGATAAAAATTCTAGTTTTTCAGTCATAATGAATTCAAGCAGCCTGACTCTCTGAACTTCGATTTCTTTAAATAAGATTATATTATCTTTCCTCCCACCTTAAAAGGGTGCAGTGAGGAAGCCAAATAACACTGGGGAAAGCTTTTTGCCAAAAAGAGAAACAAATACAAATAAATGAAGAAAGAAGAAGAGCCCCTCCTCCAAAAAGATCTCTACATTTCCAGCTAACAACCAAGACTAAAACTGCTAGAAAATAAGAATGGAAACAAACAAAAAACAAACAAACAAACAAACAAACAAACAAAACTGGGAATCCACAAATGGCTACAGAGGTAGACAGAAAAGGAAGAGCTCTTGTTATGTTACTTCAGATGTGCCAAAGTGTCTCCTCTGATTAAAACCAAAATAAGAAAAGGAGACCTTGTCTTCTTACTTACTAATTCCCCAAGTCTCCAAGATGAAATCTATACCCACTTGTTAAAATGCATTGCCAATGTAAGAAATAACCTTTATTAGTCATTTACAACTTAGTTTAAATAAGTTAGTATGTGTTGTTGGGTGCCTACTGTGCACATGAACATAATTAAGCTACAAAGAGCTACAAAGAAGAATACAATACAGTTCTTGCTTTCAAGGAGCTCACAAGCCCAATGGGAGAATCAAATTCATATGTAAAAAGTTACAATATGTAATATGATCAACTCTATAATAGAAGTACAACCTTCAGAAAGACAAGCAGAAGAGAGTCAGAATTGGGGAAAGCTTTTCTTAGAATAGGCTTTCAAGTTGAAGGTAAGAGAAAGAAAGGAACTGGCATGAGGAAATTAGATATTTCAGAAAAGAATCCATAAAATGTAGGACAGTAACAGAAAGGGAAAACAGAGCATTTGGGCGGGGGTGGGGGGAGACATTGCTTTGTCAGTAGTAATATCACTGGTAACTTGAGGATAAATTCTGGAATATTTAGGTTATAAGCTATTCCAGAGTTCTTTTCTAGGTTCTATCACTGCCTGCTCAGCCACAAAAGAAAATAATGGCAAAAAAAGTTTTCAAAAGGAGAGCGGGCAAATTGTGGGTAACTGTATTTCTGAAAGCTGAAAATTTTAGTTGAAATGAAGAAATCCAACAGGAAGTGAATGCCTGGCTAGCAAGGAAGGGAGAGGAGCCCAATTTCCATAACACGGAGGGGCCCTATGTTCATTAAGGGGGTTCAAATGCCCAGATCTCCTTTTGCCTGAAATTTTCCCAGGTACTTATGGTCACAGCAGGAAAATAATCTTCAAAAATCAAAAAACTGTATGCTAATAAACACCACTGTTTTCTTTTTGGTTGACTGTCTTAGAAGAATAACTGTCATTTTTCTCAGATGACTTGCACTTAATTTTCACATCAGGTAAAACCCACTGACATCACCTCCATTTCACAGTTGGTCATATGGAATCCTATTGCTACCACAAACCAGCTAAGAATTCATGGAACTTCTCTTTAGTGGCCCACATGCAAGTGTCCCAATTTCTAGTCTCTTATAATAATTTCCTTGCTGAGTTGCCAGATTTTTATACCTCCTTGCTTTTCAATTTCACATATAATTTTTCTTGGATAAAAGAGGAAAGCCCTAGAGGATTCTCCTTGTTCTCTACTGGTTCAAGAAAATAGAATTTTAAAATAGCTATAGTTTGCCCAATGGAGAAAGAGACAAGTAACTTACAAACAGTTACAGCTCTTCGAAAGATCCTAGCAGTGTACTCATTATTTGCGTTCAAATTTAAAAAAAAATTGCAGAGCAAATAGAACTTACATCCATCTGAGGTAAAACATTTCATTATATTTTATTATCCCCCAATCAATTCCTAAAGCAATGTGTGAATTAAAATGTTTTACCCAGCATTTTCAAGAAACCAATTTAAAATTACACAGCTTATAACAAATTGCCAGAAATATTGCAAGCAGCCATTAATTTACTCCAAACCAATTAAACTCTACATTAATACATGCAGTAATACACATGCACTTGTTCCTAATTTCCTTTTGTAATTAAGCATGGGTACAAGGAATAGTTTCACTTGACAAAGAACTTTAATCCCCTTGTTTGATCTTCCCTTGTCCTCTCTGGCCTCTACTACAAAGCGGCAAAGGTCACTTTTTCCATCATTGCCCATCTTCTTTCATTTATAAGACCAATTTCCTTTAAATACTCAAATATACTACATAGTGAGTTTCTAGGTATTCCGAAATTGCCTTATAGTTGGGGGACATTCCATCCTTGAATCAACAGAAAGGAGCTCCCAGAAGGCTAATGGAAAGTATATATAAGTGTTCCAGAATTTAACGTCAACAGTATGGGGAAAACAAATGCAAACTTCTCTAGTTTATAGTCAAGATCAGCGTGGATTAGTCAGGGTTCTTCAGAGGAACAGAAGCAAAAGATTGGATGATACCCACCCACACTGGTGAGGATATTCCACTCTACTGAGTCCACTGGTTCAAATGCTAACCTCACCTGAAAGACTCCTACAGACACACCCAGAAATAATGTTTAATCTGTGCACCTCATGGCCAAATTTACACACAAAATTAACAATCATAAGTCCACGTCTCGTCAACTTGACACCCATGTGCATCTTCTTAAACCATATTTAATCTTCAAATAAAGACAATAACAAGGTCATAATTCCACCTAACATTATATAACTATCCTGTGCACAACCAAAAACTCACAAATTCCTGCCCCAGAAGGGAAGGTAAAGTCCTTGATTCATGTTTTCTATTCTCCCTGACATCCTATAACTTAAATACTATGATTTAAGATTAGCAATACTTAAATGCTATGATATAAAGTTAATATATCTTATTTTATATAAGTAAATAAAAGAACAAAGAAAAAAAATATATATGTATGTGTGTGTGCGTATATATATATATGTATATATATATATACGCACACACACACACAGATTCAAAGAACATACACACACACCACATAAGTGTATTCATAGAAAAATAAAGAGTAAATATTCATGAAAATCACAGTCTTCATTTCTGTAATGGGTCATATGGTCATAGCTGCTATTTAGAACTATTGTCTTCCACTACTCGTTCTGTATTCCTTTTGCCTTCAAGCACCTCAACTGGTCATGGTTCTTTACCCGGTAGGGTGACCCTAATCTTTGTTCCTGCAGTCTGAGTCATGAGCAGTCCTGCCTGGATTGGGTGGTGGTAATTTTTCATTGGTCTTAATCTGGGACTGACAATATTAAGAGATGCCTTAAGGGATGTCATATAGCCCGGACATACTCTTCCTTATCACTGTTGTGGAATAGCAGTCCAATCTCTTTTTGGTAGTCAGAATCAGTCACCTGAGCCAACCTGTTAACTCCCTCCAAAATCCAGAGAGGCACTATAGGTTACATGCCTGTTTTGGGGTGGTAAAAGGGTCTGATGCAAAAACTTACCTTTCACCTTGGAAGGAATATCTCTACATGCCCCACACCACTGGACCTTAGAAGTTTCACTGATATTAAAGGCCCATGAATTTTAGTTAGATTTATTTCATACCCTCTGACAAAAAAATGTCTTATAACAAGGTTAAAGTACTTGCTACCTCTTGCTCACTAGGCCCAATCAGTATGCTATCATCCATGTAATGGACTGGGGGGTGATATCTTTCGGAAGGGAAAATAGATCAAGATCCCTGAAAACTAAATTATGACACCAGGAGAGTGAACAGTTGATGTACCCCTGAGATAGTACAGCATATTGCCGGATTTACCAACTGAAAAAAAAAAAAACTGCTTTTGGCAGACATTATGGACAGAGATGGAGAAAAAGACATTTGCCAGATCAATTGCTATCTATTAGGTATCAGGGAATGTGTTAATTTCTTTAAGCAATAAAACTACATCTGGCTAAAGCAGCTGCAATCAGAGCCACCAGTTGGTTAAATTTCAATAACCCACTGGTCATTCTCCACAATCCACCTGTCTTGTGCATGTCTTCTGCAAAATGGGAGAGTTGAAGGGAGATGTGGTGGGAAACACCAGCCCTGCATCCTTCAAATCCTTAATGGTGGCACTAACCTTTTGCAATCCCTCCAGGAACATGGTATTGCTTTGAATTTATTATTTTGCTAGGGAAGGATAGTTCTAGTGGCTTCCCCTTGTCCTTTTTCACCATGATAGTCTTTATTCTATAGGTCAAGGAACCAATGTGGGGTTTCTGCCCGCTTTTCAGTATGTCTGTTCCAACTATGCATTCTAGAACTGGGGAAATATCACAAGATAGATTCAGGGATCCATTGGGCCTACTGTAATATAGACCTGTGCTAAAATTCCACTGATCATCTGATATCTAAAAGCTCCATCTCTGACTGTGGGGCCACAGTAATGGCTTAGAGTCTCCTGGAATTAGTGTTAGTTCAGAGCCTTTGTCCAATAATCCCCAAATGTCTGATTATTTCCTTCCACCAATAGAGGGTTACCCTGGTAAAAGGCCATAGTTCCTTTTGGGGATGGCTGAGAGAAATATTAGTAGTATACATTTTCAGTAGTGTACTGAAGTCATACCTCAAGGGGATCCAGCTTCCCCTTCATTCAAATTTTTCTGGGTGTGGAAACTGGCTCATGTCCAGGAATTGATTGAAGGGACATGGCTTTCTGTTCTTATGATTCAGGTTAGACTTATTTACTTGACCTAGAACTTTTCCACTTGTACAGATTAAGTAAGAATTTAGCAGGCTTTCTAGCTATTTCATTTCTAGAGACATCATGATCAATTAGCCAGTACCATAGGTCTGCGTGAGTCAGAATATTCTGATTGCTGCTTTGACTCTGGTGTCCATTATAGTAACCACACCTACCTCGCCTGTGATGGTTGAGTACCACCACTTGGCCCTTTCTACCCTGGGATCCAGTTAATGACCTTGCATTGAGGTTTCCCAATTCAGTGACTGCAGTGCCCACTGTGAGGTCTGGTGTACAGAGAAGACTAATTACAGAGATTTTCAAGGACACCAGGGCTCCCCTTACAAATTTATTCCTCACAGTCCTGCTGAAATGTATGTCTTCTGGACCCTCCTAATTTCGGTAAGTCACTCTTAAATGGTAAATCTACTCTCTAACACTGTAATGTCCCTAAGCCTTTGGATCCCTTCCTCTACAAAGCATGTCTGGTATTTCCAACTCACTCACAGGGTCATCTCTTGATCCGTGTTTCAGCCAACCAACCAAAGAAACTATTAGAGTCCTTTCTAAACTCCCTGAATTACAACATTAAATGCATAATCTGCTTTATGAACCTGTGTCAATAAATATAGCTTGATCCCACTTTCTGTTCCTTCCACCATTGTCCTACATCTTTAGTATCTATTCCCACATGTCCCCTAGATTTCCGTCTATATAAATTAGAAAAGTTAGCCAGATGTAATACACCTTCTCATTGGTCACACAGAATACCTCATCTTTGGGACCTGCTGGTACTTGAATCTAGTGATAGGTCTAGAAGCAAAGAGGGGTGGTTGGATGGGTTCTGAGGAGATTCAGCATTGTCATGCATGTCAAATACCTTAAGGGAGGCCATTACAGTTTTCCCAGGGAATGTAGGGTCAATCTGGTCAGTCAGGGGTGGAAAGACCAACACCACCGTGGATGACAAGGCCAGTACCACTAGAGGTGGGAATGCCACTGTGAGGAGTGAGGGGGTGAGGAGGCCCACTCTGCTGGAGATGGGGAGACTTCCTCCACTGGTAAGGAAGAATTACCAGAATTTAGAGACTCAATGTCCTCAGCTTCAGCAGAATCTTCACACAACCTCATCCCAGCTTATGATCCCATTCTTGCCCATTCAATGTCCTCACTTTAATAGTAGACACCCTGTGAGGCTGGGAGTTCAAGTTGCATTGTAATTTAACAAGTCACAGGATGAGGTTCTACATTTGGTTTTTAGCAGCTTCAGCTCTGTAGCTACAGGTGATAAGGGTCTTTCCAGGAATGCATAGTAGCTCTTAGGTCATTTGTGAAGAGCTTGAGCTGGGAATTTAAATCTCTGAACTCCTCCTTTTCTTTTGCTACTTTGTCAATAATATTAGGAGCAATCAGTCAATGTCATTATATTCATTAATTTTTCAAAAATGTCAGAAGTTCCATATACTATGTCACCTAGCTCCTTGTTTCTTATAAATAAGTGATTTATGCAGATGTTTTGCATATCTCTATAAACAGTTTACACTGTGGATTATAAGTGCTCTCTCCATACTGGAAAGAGAGTCATTAGCATCTTTAAACCTAATTAGATTAGAGAAACAATTCCATACTCTTGGTACCAAAATTGTATTAGTCTATGTTCTTCAAAGAAACAAAAGTCATAGGATATATCTGCCCATCTATTTATCTAATAATAGACATATCTATTATATCTATCTATAAAATTTTATCATCTATCAAAAGAGAGAGAGATTTATTATGAGGAATTGGCTCATGTAATTTTCAAGGCTGAGAAGTCCTATGATCTGCCATCTGCAAACTGGAGATCCAAGAAACCTGATGGTCTGAGTCCAACTGCCTGAGAACCAGGAGAGCATATGTTGTAAATCCTAGTCTAAGGGCCAGAGAAGATGAATTGAGAGGAGAGGAGATGAGATGAAATGAGATATCCCACCGCAAACAGTAAGGCAGGAAAAAGGTATGAAAAGGGGAAGAATTCCTCCTTCCTCAAGCGTTTTCTCTATCCAGGCCCTCCAGGGATTGGATCATGCCCACCTATGTTGAGAAGGGCAATTCACTTTGCTAAATCCATTGATTCAAATACTAATCTCATCTGGATATGCCCTCACAGACACAGCCAGATATTATGTTTAATCTGGGCACCCTGTGGCCAGTCAAGTTGACACATAAAACTAGTTATCACAAATTAATATACCATTCTGAGCTTTATATTTTCAATTGCATATAAAAATTGATCTCCAACTCAGGATATTTAATATCCTTCTGAAATCCATTGAAATATAAAGGTTACCAATTATAGAAGAGCTACCATGTTAATCCTTAATTTCTAATTGCCTTCTAAAAATTCTTATTTGGGTCAAAAACAAGAATATTGAAATTTCTACAAAAACCAATTTGAGTAAATTTGTCATCCTAAGGAAGTCTCAGGTATTTAGTAAAGAGAAATAATGGTATTGAGCTCCTACTATGTCCTGTGCTCTTTAAGTGGATTTTCTTATTTAGTTTTCACACACACACACACACACATTAATAAGGAAAAAAATAACTAATATTTGGAAAGTTTCATAATTTGCCACTGTCAGTTTGGAGCAGAGTTTTTCAAACCTAGCTCTAATCCCAAAGTTGTGTTTTTTACATAATAGAAACCTTCTACCCAAAGAAAAAACTCTATTTGTGGAATGTTAGTGCCCATACATATATAAACATCTCATATACTTAAGTAAAAATATTCATTCTATCGTTTTTCCACTTGACATTATGGCATGAACATTTATGCATATAGGCTCTAAAATGTTAAAAGTTAACATCTTTATAATGCTTTTTCTTGGTAGTATACTTTAATTTCTTTAATTTAATTTAAACGGTTTCCAAATTCTTTTCATCATTGATTAGGCATAAGTAAGGTATTCATTCCCTTAGATTTTGATTTCTATTGAGCTATTTCTTTAAGATATAGTTTTAGTTGTGAAATTCATGGGAGTAAAAGATATGAGTATCTATATAGCTCTTACTACACTGACCCTTTTTTTTCTCAACCAGGTGCACTAATTTAAAATGAAATATTGCTACTTTTAAAAGGAGACACTGTCAATACTCACATTCTACAATGGGAAGAACATCAAGCTTCAGGGATTTATCACTCAAATTGTTGTTGTGAATTGCCCTTGAAAAGGATAGTGACAGACCTCCTCCCCTACCCTGAATTATATTACATCCGAGAGGACTGAAATGGTCATTAATTTTTAATATTATCTCTTCTCAGGGAAGAGCATAATGAATTTTCCTTAGACATTCTTATAGGATTGAAATCCTAGAAATTCTGGGAAGATTTCAGGGTATCTATAGTGAGCTCTGAAAAATGTTAACCAAGTTTCCAGATGAGAGTAGGTAACAGAAAAAACAGTAAATATTAAACTATCTACAATATCAATTCCTACCATAATAACAACTAATAATGCCTGTACAATGCTTTCCTGTTTAGACAGTTTCTTCCCATATGTTTGATCTCGGGTGGGGAAGAATAGATTACACTAGAATGAGGTTTGTGAGATACAGAAAACTGTGTGCCAGGGATAAGATTTGTGCCTTTGTCCTTACTGAAGTTAACAGTCTCATTGGATTAAACATACATCATCACATTAAAAACTATGTCCCAAAGAAGGTAACATTAAATATCTAACAAGTAAAATATATGATATATCAAAATATAAAAGAAGGAAAGTTTAATTATTCTGGACTTGAGTAATCAGAGTAGTCAGTATGGCTGAGGTATGGAAACTCCTTTTCAGAGAAGTTATATATGATAAGTATCAGGAAGTTAAGCCTTCATTGCATTCTGGCCCTTCTCTAGCCTTCCCATCATCACCTCAGTGTACTTTATTCAGGCCTTTAGGAGCATCCTGAGGAGTTTCCTTTATGAAGGTCAGTCAAGTTCTGGAACCTCACACTTCCTTGTCTATCTCTGGAAGTAGAACCTTTTAGCGAAGGTTTAGTAGAAACTTTTTTTTTTAATACATGAAATAATTACCTTTTTTTTTTTTTCATAAAAGTCATATACAAAATGGACCCCAACCAGTAAGGCCTCCTCATCTCAACCTCTTTAATCAAGATTAAAACTCAGTGCATGTGTGTACTTCATCCAGCATCTGCAGTCTGCATCCATACCTTCAGGCTCTGTTAAGGAGAGTCATCCTAAGAGTCTTCAAGCTATCCTTCTCGATGTGGTTTTCAGGACCTTCACTTTCAAAGGAGATGATGAAGAGAGCTTCCTCGCTCCAGATGGGTGCCATGAGCAGGTAGTTCTGAATCTTCTTGTCCTTCTCGAAGGGACAATCTACCTGAGTCCATGTCATGAACTCATGGATTTGTCTGGAGATTTCCCTAAATTCCTTGAAGTTAACATTCCCATTGGGCAAGTGATTGGTATGGATTTTGTGCAGGAAGTAAATGTCCTTAACAAAAAGGTTGAATACAGGGATAACAATCTTCTCTCTGCTGTTGTTGGCCATCTGGGACCTTTGTGTGGCCCCCTGCAGGGCCGTGCGGTAGTTGCAGAAGTTGCTGGATGGGTCCATGTGGTGCTCCAAGATGTCAAACTTGGCCATCTTGACTTTGGACCACGTTTTCTTAAGCCTCGCCACAGGACTGAGGTTCATGCCAGAGATGATGGACATCATAGAGTTGAAATTCCCGATATTAAAGTGCTTCTGGGCCACAGCAAGAAAGAACTCTAGCATGTGAGTCCAGTGCTTCTTCTTCACCACCTGGCACACCTCAGTGGCCACTAGCACGCTAAGGCAGTTGAACCACTGTCACAGGCTTCCAGGCTATATGTCTTGGTCGGGTCCCCTTGGCACCGGTGCTTGTCCCAAGAGTTCATGTGGCTGACGATCTGCATCAGATCCTCAGGGTGAATGTTATTGATCCTCTCCAGCTCAATATGAGTCAGCTGCTGGGCCAGCACCAGGGGGTCAAAGCACACACCCAGGATGTCCTTCTGAGTGGCTGGTGGCTTAGCCTTGAGGAAAGACCCTTTGTCCATGGCTGGTGAGGGAAGCTTTTCCCACAGCTCCTGAAGCTGGCTCTGGGCAGCCGGCTACAGCAGCAGGCTCTGTGTCATTTGGGAAATAGCCTTCTTCACTGTGCCATTCTACTCATTACACTGTGTGACCCGGTGGGTAATAGTCTTCGGTTCAACCATGGCCTTCTCATCCTGGAAGTCACAGGAGAAGGCCTCTGTCCACTCCTTTAACAGCTGCACAGCCTTGGCTGAGAAGGACTTCAGCTTGGCCAAAGAGGTATGCCAATGATCCTCTACCACTCTGTAGCAAAGGATTTCTCCTGCATCGAAACCATCCATGTTTAAAAATCTTGCCCAGTCTGAGTGTAGAAAATAGCAAGCTACAAGGATGGATGGTGAAAGCAGCTATT
This sequence comes from Panthera pardus, assembly GCF_024362965.1. Lineage (NCBI taxonomy): Eukaryota > Metazoa > Chordata > Mammalia > Carnivora > Felidae > Panthera > Panthera pardus. Next base: position 87,951,882 of record NW_026526721.1, read on the forward strand.
GATTCAAGTAGACAGCTAAGTATGGCCATTCATTCAACCAATACTTACTGAGCACTAACAAGGCATCTGGCACTGGGTACTTAAACACATTACTGAGATATGAGGGAAAATGTAGTATTTGATTCCAAATATAAAACAGAATAGATTCATACAATTTATCCACAGTAAGAACAAAGAAAATTATTTATTCCAAACCCTTTATCATGAATATCAAGTAACTAAGACACCAAAAGTCACTTACTCAATAGGTGGTTAGTATCAAAGCCAAATTTTAGAACCTAGATCATTTTATTCTTTGCCAATCCGTCTTACCCAAGGGTTCCAGGAAGACATTATCATCACCTTTCTTTATTGAAACTTTCAATCTTCTTCTCTGAAAGAAAATGTGAAAAATGTCTTTCAGTGCACAAGTAGGCTTTATCTTTTTTCTTATTATTTTATTCCAAGACTATTAGTTCCTCACCATCTAATACTTATTCTTTAATGAAATGAACTTGAATAACTGGGTAAACATCTACAATGTTTAACAAACTATTGTCATACTTTAAATAATGGCAAAACTACCAAAGCCGTATTGTTCAATAAGAGAGCCACTGGCCACAATTTAAATTACATACAATTATCCACTTTCTCAGTTGCGGTAACTACATTTCACGTGTTCAGTAGCCACATGTAGCCAGTGGCCACCATATTGAACAGTGCAAATATAGAACATTTCCATCATTGTAAAAAGCTCTATTGCAAAGTATCACATTAAAACAAAGAACCAGCTTCCCACCTGGCACTGTAAGGAATGAATTAAATTGCAAAATGTATTTTTTAATACATTCTGCCTTGAGTAATAAGATATTTACATAAGGATATGCAGGAAGAGAGATTTTACTGAGAAACAGTACAAGAGAGATACAATCATATTGTGTTCTTCTGCTTTCCTGCTTGCAAACTAAATGCTTAAGTGGCATTCTTTGAATGGCTCAGATGCTCAGAATCTTTTCCTCCATATAACTAGATTTGAAATCTTTTCCATAAGTCCTGTGAAATGGTTTATGTATAAATAACACGAATATTCACTATAGTATTCATTCTCTTACACATATTAAATATAAAACAAATAAATAATATATACTAAAGGAAACACATATGATTATTTAGGAAGGAAAGTTATTTCCAAGTGAATATTCAAATTAAGAACTGTAAAAGAAAAGGTAACACTTTTGACTGAAAATAGTAAATTGGGCACAGCCTATTTTCATATTAGAGAATTTTGGAGAAAATCATGGAAGCATAAAAATATTTTTATATAATAACATTTATAGTGGCAAATTTTTTTCAAACTTAAATGGTCTTCAGGAAAATATTAACAAAATAAAATCATCACTTCCATACAAAACGATATTATATATACATAAAGGGGGGTGACCAAAACAACTGAAAGTGTAGTCTTCTCCCAAAAAGGAACAATGTGATTCCACAAAGGAAAATAAAAAGTGTTAGTATACTGTCTGTCCTTCTCTGTCTCTGCCTCTCTGTCTCTGTCTCATTCTCTCTCCTCACCTGTCTTTGTTGATTGTTTATTGATAGTGGATATGCACTACTATTATAACAGGAAACGTGCAATACACTTTATAAATAAAGAATAGAAGGCATTTTCCCTACTTGGGTATCATTATAGTAGAAAGTTCAAATAACAAGTGCATGAATGTATGAGCTAATGAATACATGTAGAAATAAATATAACTCCCTTTCCAAACACATTTGGAACATTATTATCCTAAGTCATAATTTTGGAACACCACTAGCAGATGAAATAGAGTTTACTTTTGAGATTATAACAAACAAATCTGTAAGAAATCAAGCTTTCAGTAGTTACTAACCTTGCTTAATAGTGTAAAAGGGCCAATAAAAAGAGCAAGGCAAGTTGAGAAAGAAATAATGGAACCGAGGATACATAGATTTATACTACAGCAGTGTGTCAGGATAGTTAGAGGACTATTCCCAAAGTTTGAATTTTAAATGAGTTAAAAAAAAAAAAACCTTGGAAAGTGAAACTTACTTTAATCAATAGTGCTAAACATAGCAGTCTACATTTCTGTTAGTCTGGTTATCAGCTTTTAGGATCTCTACTTTTTTTCAAATATTTACTGTGCAAATCACAGGCAATAAGTTAATTTTCTAAAGGACACCTTTTAAAACAAACTGAAAATTTGTAAATTTCTCTCTCCTTTACTTTGAACCTTAATGAGATCAGGATCACATGATTACTATAAGAAAGAATAGATGAGAGGGTAGTGGGAGGGGGGGAAAGTTCTAAACCATTTCAGTGGAGTAAAGATCAATTTCATTTTAATATAATTTTTAATGGTTGTTCAAACTCATAATGCACCCACACAAAAGCCTTCAGTTAATGTGTGTGTATTTTGAGCAGTTCCCCTCTTCGACCCTCCAGTTTAATTTCCGTCCTTCAAATGAGATGAATGGAGCGTGAAGCAGGTCATATCTCAATGCTGACACATGGGTTGCAGACAGAACTCACAGCCTAGAGAAGCAGCCAGTTTGGAGATTAAATCAAAGCAGCTCTGAATAGATGGGAGGTCAGCCAGGGCCAGCTTTGACATTTGATAGGACCTTGTGATCAATCAGGCCTTTCTTCGCTCTCCCAGGTTTCCTTATGACAGGGGCCCTAAAAAACAGATGGGATATGTTACAAAGTGCAGGAGAAGCACTAGATTGTGAAAGGAGATAGGTGTCAATACTATCAAAGGGACAACTGTTATTTGAAGCAGCCAGCAAATCAGAAGGCTCTGTTTTGCTGCAATTGCAATGCGAAAGTTTTGCCTTTCACAATGTGAAATCTGAGCCTTCAGAATGGAGAGATAATTTTTCAAATGCTTTTCAAAATTTCTTACTTTCTATGCATTAAACTGGAAACTTTGAACTTTCTGAATATTATAAGATTGAATTTTAGCCAAGCTTCACTCTGTGAATAAGCTGTGTTTCCAGCAAAGCCAAGCTTGCTTGTTGCTCTATGTGTGTGTTTGTCTTTGGAAAACACATGCACACACATACACACACACACACACACACACACACACACACACAAATAAAACCAAGACATGATAACCTTTGGAAGAAAGGAATCAGAGGGTATTAATGTGGAGCACTTACTGGGCAGGGACCTGAGCTTGGTTTCAGGAAATCCCAGTCACGTCGCCAAGGGGGTCATAAAAAATGAATGGCCCCAGAGCACCACTGTGACAGACTGTTTCAGCGAGTGGTAATGGGCCATCTCTAGGATGAAAGGCCATGTATTTATAACTGTGCAGGCTACCAGGTATCACACCATTCATTATGCCTGCCTGATTTAAGGGAGATGCCATTTACCAGGATGACATGAGAGCAAATTATTTCCAGGAATATCACAGCTCTCTCCCCCACCCCTCATCTACCTCTCCATCTTTCCCACCCCCATCCCAGCCATAGAAACACCTGCTTATATTCATACAAGCATGAGCACATTCTCTGAAATTTTCCTGTCAGAGAACATTTCATACTCAGAGCTAACTTCTCCAAAACTTCTCACTGCAATTTACTTTGGGATGGGAAAGTTAGAATGTGGGAGCCTGACCTAGGGAAGTCTCAAATAAGGAGGAAGGGCACAGAGTCACTCTACTACCTTTCTTCCATGAAATATTTGACTGGAGCCCGAAAGCCAAGACAACTGTTGGGCTGATTTGTAAAGTGAGTTACATTTTCACTTGACATGGACTCCATCTTTACAGAGAAGGTTGGCATTTTGAGTGGCATTTTGTTTCTTGGCCACTGACAGTGGTCAGTCATCAATCAAATGTGCAAAATTACTCAACCTCTGTGGACTATTTCTGATGAGAATTTAACCAACTGCAAAAAATTTTAAGTTATTGTCCAGCATTAATATTTTATATTGTCTTGAATACTTGATGAAAGTCTAATAAGACAGAAGCATAATAAACAAAATATTCCACCAACACATCCTGTATTCTGGTAAAAATAATTAATCTCAGGGAACTTGAGGTAGCTAACTCAGATAATAGCAATGTCAAGGATTGCATTTTGAAAAAAATGAGATTTAAATCTAACAGAAGAGTCATCATAAGTGTTTATAATATATGATTTATGTCCCTTAAAGTGTTAAATGAAAAAATAAACTTTAAATTTCATATTAGTCTGTTAGGGAGAAGATAGATATAACATACTTGGATTTTAACCAAGTTAATTCAGCTGTGGCCTTAATATAACTCAAATACATCAGTGATTATAATAAGGTTTCTACAACAGTGTTTTCATGGTCTGTATCACAGCCTCCTTTAAAGAGTTGGTACAGTTATTCTGATGAAAGTTTCCAGAGAGTATCATAACACAACCGTGAGACCTTTGGATTAGTAAATGTGAGTGTGTATGTACGTGTGTGTATTTAATCTATGCAAATCATGCCCTGATTCTGGCCCCCAAGAGCTCAGATGTTTGTGAGAAGTTAGAGATTATTTACAGAGGGCATTTTTTTGAATAATTTTGTCATTGAAATGTGACACAAATCTTCCAAAATGGTAATTCTCTCTAGCAAGCTAATCCTTCAAGAGGTTTTTATGTCTCCAAGAAAGCTGTGTGTAATCAAAAGACTCTACAAAATACATGTGGGTTTGAGTCACTCTCTAGAATTCCATTTAACTATTGCCAGCTCCAGGAACAGCCACAATTTCCTTGTCTCTTGTGCACATCAGATAAAGAATTCAGAAAGAATTGGCAGTTGGCAGGTGAGTAGCTGAAAGAGGAAGGAAAAAAGCTTTACTGGTGTTTCCCAATTAATTTTCTTTTCAAGTGAAAGTCTGAAAAGAAAAAATAAGAAAACTGGAAATGACCTAAAAACTCTGGTGTGATAAGATAAACTTTGGCCTGACCATCACCCTGTGACTTAATGCATAGTCTGAGAATGAGAAAATGGACCGAAAAAACAAACAAAACAACCAAAAGCCAAAAAAAGAGACAAACCATGGACTGTATTTCCAACAATTATTTTTTTAATTATACTGAAACTTAAAAGTGAGAAATAGAAGGAATTTGGTCTGAAAAAAAATAAGTCTGTGGGAAAATTAGTGAGAGGAAAAGCAAATAGAAACAAATATTTAGTTAAGAACCTTAACTCAAAATTCCATTTTTAAAAATTGTACTAACGCCAAAACCTTAACGAAAGAGCAGTTTTTTTCAAATAGGGCAAAGACACCTGTTAATATCAAGGAATCCATTATATTTTATACTTCAATTATCTTTTAAAAATAATGAAGAAATGAGTCAATGGTATTTTTCAGAATGACCCTAGATGCATAACTTAAGACATGTGTTCTGGCACATGACAGTTTACTGTATGTCAAGCTCCCTTTTCCTTAGTGAGGAACAAAGAGGTGGCAGTCTTGGTTTCAGGCAAAGGCAGGGAGTTTTTGTTCCATTCAGCCAAATGTCTCTGTGAACCCTGAGACTGATCCCTCAGGATCGTGTACTCCTGATTCTGAAAATCAATATAACTGGCCAGTTCAAATATCTCCCACGTTCTAAACAACATTTCAGATGCTAAAGTTTTCTGAGGGGCAGAGGCTATAACCTGGTGACAAAGTTTATTTCATCCTGGGCATTCACCCCTCTCTTCAAAAACATCATGAGCTCAGCTTTGAGAAAGTAGTCTGTTTAGATTCTAAACCCCTCTCCAGCTACATCCATGAAGACATGGAAAGGGCTTGCCATAGTTCTGTTCCATAAGTATTGTGCCATGGAAAATCTACTCATTACAGCATATTAACTTGTTTATAAGAGGTACAGGAGATCATCTTTGCCTGGGGTTATTAAGAGCTCAGGCCTTGCAGGGGCACCTGGGTGGCTCAGTCAGTTAAGCGTCTGACTTTGGCCCAGGTCATGATCTCATGGTTTGTGGGTTCAAGCCCCACGTCGAGCTCTGCGCTGACAGCTCAGAGCCTGGAGCCTTCTTTGTATTCTGTGTCTCCCTCTCTCCCTGCCCCTCCCCTGATCATGCTCTCTCTCTCTCTCTCAAACATGAATAAACATTAAAAAAAAAAAAAAAAAAAAAAAAGCTCAGGCCTTGCAGAAAGGTAGGCCTGAGTTCAAAGTTCAGATCCACCTCTTACCAATGTGTCATACTGGGCAAGTCTCTTTAAAGTAGGAATAGTAATGATCCTTACTTCAAATAATAATAATGGCATTGGGCAAGTCTCTTTAATGTAGGAATAATAATACCAATACCTTGATGTAAGAATTACCTAGGGGCGCCTGGGTGGCTCAGTCGGTTAAGCATCCGACTTTGGCTCAGGTCATGATCTCATGGTTTGTGGGTTCGACCCCCGAGTCGGACTCTGTGCTGACAGCTCAGAGCCTGGAGCCTGCTTCAGATTCTGTGTCTCCCTCTCTCTCTCTGACCCTCCCCTGTTCATGCTGTCTCTCTCTGTCTCAAAAATAAATAAATGTTAAAAAAAATTTTTTTAATAAAAAATTTAAAAAAAAGAATTATCTAAAAGGATTATATAAAAAGCAATTTTCACAGTTCCTGGTACAGAAAAAACAAGCCAACAAGTGAGCTATTGTTAGGTATTGATGCAGCCCATTTATCTTTGAGCATTCTAACCCGGGAGAAGTCTAAGGACACAACAGAACATCACACTCTAATGACATTTTTAGCTATCATTTTATAATTAAAGGAATCAATTAATCAAAAGATCAAGTAAGACAGTGGAAAGATAGGAGACAGAAACTTGGGGTTAGCCTTCTTCAAATGGTGCATAAATGTTCATTGACAAGATCATCCTGTTAAAGATTGGAATCACCCCTTCACAAAACATTATATAATAGCAATTAGAATTTAAGAGTGCAGACTATCCTCTGGAATAGAAGTGTGTTTTTTACCCATTTCTGTATAGCAAATTATCCCAACACATAGAGGCTGAAAATTATGAAACATTTGTTGTCCAATAGTTCTTGTGGATCAGGAATCCAGGAGCAGCTTCCTGGCTAGTTTTAGCTCAGCATCTCTTATGAGCTATAATCAAGGTTTTGGCTGGGGATGCAGTGATCTCAAGGATTGACTGGGGAGGACCTGCTTCCAACCTTATTCACATGGCAGTTGGCAAACCTCAGAAGGTCCACTTTCAAGTTCACTCCCATGGAACTTGCCACAGGCTGCCTCATGACATGGCAGCTGGATTTTCCCAGATTGAGACATTCAACAGATAGTGAGAGAGTCTCCCAAATGGAAACCACAACTTTTTATAACCTCAGCTCAGAACTGACATCCTATCACTTCTGCTGTATTCTGCTTGTTAGAAGTGAGTCAATAAACCCAAACACTACTCAGCAGGAAGACACTACACCAGAGTGTGAATCCCAGGAGGCAGGGATCACTGGGAGGCACCCATAGTCCATTCTCTGGTTCTCAATGTAAAATGTTCGTCCTGCTCCCAAAGAGTTCAAAATTCTCAATATCTACTCAAACCCCAGAATCTCATCATCTGAATCAGGTCCAAGTATGGATGAGGCCCCTCAAGTATAATTCCTCAAACATAACTTGTCAAGTATATTTCCTTGCGATCTGCAGACCTGGGAAGCAAAAGAGACAAATTATCTGCCCCCTACCCCCTGCAACATGCAATGGTAGGCCTGGCATGGGATAGCCATTATAGACAGTCATGTTCAAAGACCAAGGTAGGAAACACAGGGGAATTACTGGTCCCATGCAATTCTGAAATTCAGCTAAGCAAATTGATGTTGAAAGTCTTTGGTTAGTTCTCCTATCCCAAGTAATTTTTCATGTTTTCCCACTCTGCCCTCTGGGCTCCTCGTTCCCCTCTCTTAGCTATCTTAACATTTTCACAAAAAGTAGCAGGTGCTAAAATTCTGAGGATTCAAAGGCCAACTCTCCTCATTCTGTACTGTTTCTGTCCCTCTCAGCCCAAGCTGGTGATGTTTGTGCAGATTTCTCCTTTGAGAACTTTGTGAGTCCCTTATGACGTCTTGGGGTCAAACCCGATAGACAAAAGCCACACCCATAACCTCTTCTGGATAAACCCCTCTCTATCTTGGGCTGCTGCTGAGATGCCTGAAAGACAAGGCCCTGAAAGTTCCTAGAAGTAGTTTGATGGAGAGACCCTCTGTGGTACCCTTTAATCTCTTTAGAGGGCCTTCAATCTGACTGAAGTTCATCTGAGGCACCACTTTAGACCTTTTTGAGATTTGAATAAGATATTCTATGGCCGTACGTTGCACTTTATCTTCTTTAACACAGTGTTTTTCTGGCATCGCCCTGGATTAAATCCTTGCTCAGACCTTTTTCCTTTTCTCCTTCCTTCCTCCCTTTTTTTTTTTTTTTAATTTTAGCATCATCCTGGACCACCTGAAGCATCTTAGAGCTTTCAAACCCTCAATTCCCAGCTTTTGTGTTTGTTTGTGTCAACCCCTTACCTGAGTTTCTCTCTCCTGCATCTCACATTTTACTTCAAACAAGAAGAAATCAGGTGGTAAGGAAACACTTTGGAAATCTCCTTAGCTTGGACAATTTCTGTACTTTACGCCAGTTTCCAGTAAGATTCTCCTCCTACTCCTTTTAAGTTCTCACTGCCAGCCACCACGTAATTCAAAATTCTACAAAGAGCATATTCAAGGCACTTAAAACTTTTAGTGATATTCCCCTCAAAAATGTTACAGTGTTTCCAACTTCCGCATACTGCCTCATTCCACTGCCACTCCCACATTTTAGGTTTTGCTATGGCAGCACCTTAGCCCATTTCCAGGTACCAAAGTCTGTGTCAGACAGAGGTTAGAATTCATTCAGTATTTAGACATTAAAGTGGGTGGGTAGGTAGGTAGGCAGGGAGAAAGATTTCAAAAAAGGAAAAAAAAAAAGGATTAGACCTTATACAATCCTAAGAGATGGTGAATCAGCCTCCACAAGGCTATTGTCTTTAATCTGACACTGAAACTTGAAGTCTAAGGCAACCAGTTGGAAAGGGAAGATTGATTTAAAGTTGGTCAAAGACAAGCTGGAATCACAAACATGATTTGAGCCCATGAAACTACAAAATGTGTGTGTTCTTATTGCCTCTGACTTTGGTGGTATGAATACACTGATGAAGTGAGGGCTCTTGGTCATACAGATAAAACACACACCTGGTCCAGGAGTCAAGTAAAGCTAAAGGAAAAGCCATATGAGGTGGAGCTGTGGCAGGCCTGGCTGCTGCGTCACATCAATGAGGTGAGCCAGAACATGAGCAACACACAGACTAGCTGTGACATGGCGATTGCTTCATTTCTACCCTCCAAATTCCCCACAAGAACTTCCCTTGTGTCCCATCTTCATAGAAAACATAAGAGCGAAGGGAATTTTAAGGAATGTAGTTCAGCCTAGCCAAGTGGATATATTAAAAAGCCACAGTACACTCCTTTAGTAATGTATGTATCTCACACTTTCAAGAAAATTTTGTACATTTCACCTACTCAGTAAATGTTAGGCACTAAGTGAGGTGCTAGGAACACAAGAATGAACAAAGAAAAAATTCCAGTTTTCTTGGAGTTTGTTCTTTATCTCAGGAGGATGGACAATAAACAAAACATAGAATAAATAAGTAAAATTACATCCTACCTGAAAAGGCAGAAAATGCTATAAAAATCAGGATAAGGGGATTGGGACTGTAGGCTGAGAAGGGAGGTCAGGGGTCTCATTGAGAAGGTGGCATTCATGCAAAGAGTTAGGGAGATGAAGAAGTACACCACGCAGGTATCTAAAGGGAATACCCTTACTGCCTAGAAAATGGTAGATAGTCAACAAATGAATGTATAAAAGACAATACAATGGAACGAATGAATGAATAAAATGGAAACAAACATAATAGGAAGACATAAGCCAATGGATGAGTTTCTGAAAGGAAGAACACTATTTCCCCACAAGCTTTTCACCTACATATCTTACTAACAGATGAGTCATACTGAGGAAATATTTCTGCTTGTTGCAGTTAGGATTTTTTTGGCTGCAAATATCTTGGCCAACTTCAAAATCAAATTCATTGCAGTGATGTGAAGTCACTGATGAAATCAAAGAAACTGATTAGCCAGGCCTAAGGGAAGAAGAAATCAGGACAATTCACACGGTCTACTTAAGAGGATTAATGGATCAGTGAGAACTCTTTTCAGGGTGCCACCAGCGAACTGAATCACTAGCCATGGTCCATTTTTGTGTCAAAATCTTCTGTTCAAGACTCAAATTCTTGCAACAGTGTCTTACTCTTCAAGTTTGGGTCACAAGTCCACTCACAAAAAGGCAGGAAAACTGGACTGACAGTGTCACCAAGATCACGTGAGACAGGGTGGTTAGTTTGCCAAAGGAAAAACATATGCCATTGCCAAATGAAGCAGGAAAGGATATTGGGTGGATAAAAGTAATAGATGCTCACCATCTCTATCAAAACTCTTTGTAACTGGCTGATTGCCTGCTATATGAAAATAATGAGTGAAGAGACTCCTCATGGTGCATGGAATTCCAAAGGTGTCAATGTAATTTAGACCTAAAGACAGCCACATAGGAAATCGTTCTATTTCTGTCCCCGGTGCTAGGGACATCTTTTATGTCCAGGGTGCCTCATGCTTTACCTAGTTGGCAATCTTACATAGAAACAAGAAGAGGAAGGTAAGGTAAGGAAGAGATGTCTTGAACTAAACAGGATGATTAGAAACACCTATCTCCTATAGACACGGACTAGGAAGATAAATTATCATTCTGAGATCACAGAAAATGCCAAGAGCATTGCAGATAGGATAAACATTCAGACTTTGGGGCTGCCGTGACTGTAGATAAGATTATTTGTTTCTTCTCAGTCTATTTATGTCAATTTCTTCCTGTTCCATTGCTAACATTCCTCTGCCTGTACATTTAAAAAATATTAATTCAGAACATGTATCTTTCCTTTCTTCTCTAAAATGTCTCTGGCTATGTGATATTTTCACACAAAGAAGCTATATTTGGCATTCAAAAATTGCTTTTCTTCCTGCTGGCAAGAAGAATTCACTCACTACCTACTAGTGCAAAACACTTATTTTGCTTAAGAAAAGAAAAAAAGGAGCTTCCTCCAAATGACACAGAAAGAAAATAGATATTAAATTTTAAAGAGGACAAAATGATTCCTCCTCCTTGAACATTTTCCAGAACAATACACTGCTCCTGTCTATTGTTTCAGAGGCTAATAGTTACATAAATGCCTTTCGGGTAGCATTATTTCCATGGTATCATCATCTTAGGCACAAAAGGAGTAGGCAGCGGTATAATGACTCACTTTTTAACCACGCCCTGATTTATATCCAGAGCTCCCCAAAGGAGAAAATACTGCATTGTTTGTTTGTTTTTTCAAATTTCTTTCCTTGTTTCCTTGTTATTTTTCCTTTTTTAAATCTTTATTAAGTTCTGTTCAATGTGTACAAGGGACCCCTATGTCCATACCAGCAATATAAGGACAAAATTAGGCCAAGAATCAAAAGACTGGAATTCCCTTTGGTCTAGCACCTTAGTGGATATGCTGAAACTAATATGTGCCCTAAAGGGAAGGGGGGGTGGGAAATGGGGACTTTGTAAAAAGGATTTGCCCAATTTGATGCTCAAATAGATATAATAGGGGTTAGACTGAAAGGTCACTTTATTTAATCTCTTCCTTTAAATTCCTGGTCGTATGGCAATTTAGATCTTAACCACTCTTTGTTAGAAAAATCTGTGAACTTAAGTATCTGGTGAAAAATAAACTTGGCTAAATGTCTGTCACTAAATTTAGGCATAGAATGTTATTGCATTTTTACTAGCGTCTTTGCTGGATTTTTTGTGAGACCTGACACTGGAAATTCTGCAAGCCATCCTAGTTTTTCAAAATTAGTAAGGTACCATTTAGAACACATAAACTCTTGGGCTACTGATTAGTGAACAGCTAGTCTGGAAAATTAAAAATGCCCTCCAGAAAGTGTTATGAGAATAGGGATTTTAAAAAATCTTTTTTCTTCATACGGAGAGGGCCAGACTCAACTAATGAGCAATTGAAAGAGTCAATTATTATCCTATGAGATTAGAGGTCTATAACAGAAAATAAAAAGCAAGCTACTATAAATGGCATCAGAATACAATAAAACAAAATTCTACAGTGAATAGGCAGTCCCCGGTTGCGTGATGCCTTCCACTAACAAGATGAGATGATCTGGAATTACACCAAAACACTGAAGAGATCTTGCCTTGCCTTATATGTCTCCAGGATCTATTTCCTCTTATGATAAAGAATTTGAAGGGTGCCTGGGTGGCTCAGTCGGGTAAGCAACCAACTTTGGCTCAGCTCATGATCTTGTGTTTTGTGAGTTCAAGCTCCGCATGGGGCTCTGTGCTGACAGCTCAGAGCCTGGAGCTTGTTTCAGATTCTGTGTCTCCCTCTCTCTCTGACCCTCCCCCGTTCATGCTCTGTCTCTGCCTATCTCAAAAATAAATAAACGTTAAAAAAAAAAAAAAAACAAAGGGAGAAAAAGTATTCTGTGAGTCTGAAGCTAGAGTCAGGATCCAACGTAACAGTCACCAGAATGAAAAGATTTCAGTGCAAGTTAAAGAAGGTCACTTTTACCAGTAGTGGAATGGGGCTCCTCCTGAAGTGGCCAGGTTACCCACCAGTGACCATATTTAAGAGACAGAAATACTTGGGGACACCTGGGTGGCTCAGTCAGTTAAGCCTCCAACTCTTGATTTTGGCTCAGGTCATGATCTCACCATCTGTGAGGTTGAGCCCGTGTGGAGCTCTGTGCTGACAGCACAAAGCCTTCTTGGGATTCTCTGTCTCCTTCTATCTCTGCCCCTCCCCTCTCGTGATCTCTTTCTGTCTCTCTTTCTCAAAAATAAATATACGCTAAAAAAGTGTCATTAAGAAAAGAAACAGGAATACTTGGCATTTGTACAAAAGCTTAATAATGATAAAAATTTACATGATAAACTGAAAGAATTCTGGGCCACCCTCATGACTTACTGAGCAGCTACCCCAAAGTAGATCTTGACTGATGGTTGTCTTAAAAAAGTGGTGCAGGGACTTGCCTACTCAGTCCATCTGTCTGTCTGTCTGTCTATCTATCTATCATCCGTCTGTTCATCCGTCCATCCATTTCACATGAATGTTCTCTCTCACCTTTCTTTCTGAGGAATGCTATGCTCATGATGCCCTGACACCCTTTTCCCCCTGTGTTCTCCCTTCTCTCCTACCTCTCAGACACAATTGTCCTAATCTAGGCCTTCCTCTGCAGGCACTATAAAAAGTGTAGAAACTGCAGCATAACGTCTTACTCTGACTTTTTTTTTTCTCTACATGAGACAAACTCCTTAGAATTCAGGGGAGTCAAGTTTTTCCTCCCTTGTCAGTGGAATTTATTATTTTATTTTTATAACACCATGTAAAGAAGGCAACATTAAAGTTAATAGCCCCATTTTGTAGATAAGCAAACTGAGGCCCAGTGAAGTTCTGTTACTGGTCTAAGATCACATACATAAAATGACAGAACCACCACCTGAACTAGGTGGCTCCAGGCTTGGTGCTCTTTCCACCACAAGTGAGACAAGTAGGTATTGGATTTAATACAGAGATATACAGGATCTTATACAGGATATAGGATTTAAATGAGGAATTCTTTCTTTAGGCTAGAGGCTTCTTTGTACTTCATGTATATATGATTCAATTTTCTAAATGTTATTTATCTATTGATAAAATATGAGGATCTATAAATGTTCCTAATACCAATCTCTTTTTATAGGGTACATTGCAGCAGTTATAAACTCAGGGTACTATTATTTAAGTTAGTTAAGATGCTTTAAGATTATATAAAGAGGCTAATTTTATTTCACTATTATTGCTATTGTATCATTTTAACACAGGTTAATTTAAGAAAAGAAAGTAATTTCAAAGGCAGTCAGCCACAATGGTATAGACAAACCTCTGCCAGCTGGCTGTAAAGCTCTGAAAATTAATGAAATCATCACCCCTGAAAATTTTCTCTACAGTTGCATTGTCAGGAACTTATTCTTTCTACATTTAGCTGCTGGCAAACAGTCACTCTTAAATCTAATACAATTTAGTAATATTTTCCATACATATTAGGGTGTGTCTTTTTACTCGGTGAAATTGTAATCTAAACAGTGGCATAAATGAATCAAGATGAGTTGTACTGGGGAGTTGGAAAGGCAGCTCCGAGGAATGAGCCTCTAAATGCCTACTATAGATAGTTTAGCCTGGGTTGGAAGAAAATCAGGTCTTATATTCAGCCCTATATTCACATACCGCAAGTCTTTGAGTATCCAAGTAGGATGATGATGATAAATGTCACAGAAAGCCAGGCAGAAGGAGGCCGCATAGATCATCAGTCTTCAGTAGGATCTTGCTGAAGGCCAACTTTCGGTGAATAAAATAGTTATGATCGCCATAAGTTTAGGGGCATAAAATGTGTTAAATTTGCATAAAATTTACATAAACCTACCTAAATGATTCCAGCTGCCACAAAAAAATATGTGGGCATCTTCTTACATTATCTTAAACCTCATATACCTTAAAAACGAGAGAAGGGCTTAGGAGAACTTGCTTGTAAGTTTCTCTGAAGAACACTATAACAAAGTTTGATAGGAAGAGCTTGATTAAATAATTGAGGAAAGGGAATCTGCTTAATTCAAGTGAATCCATTTTTAAAAAAAATCCTCACTGTTGCAATATGTCTAAAATAAGCCCGATTTCCCCCTTGCTTTTATCAGTTCAGTGTATGGTATGGAATATGATTTAGAGATACTGGCTCATTTAGGGGAAAGCACAAATGGGCTCTGAATCCTAGGTGTGATATCTGCTAGCCATGGGATACAAGGCAAATACTTGAAATTCTTTCATTTTCCATTTTCTCAGTTGCAGGATGCAACGATGGAGGTTCTCCAACCTGACCTAGCAGAGATCACCTGAGGGCTTTGATAACTACAATCCCAAGACCTACTCTGAGAGATCCAAAGGTGAGCATGAGGAAAGAATCCAGAAATCCATATTTATGATCAGCACCAGAGATGATTCCAGGACAGTTCATCAAAGCTAGGAATTTGTGGACCAGAAGAAATCTACAAGTCTGACAACGCTAAAAGTTTGTGTCTGCTTAACTCTTTTGATGTTTAAGCATCTTGAAACTATAACCTCACCAGAGATTAAGTACCTGAAGAATTTGAGGTCTTAAAATTAGCACCGGATCAAGATTCAAGGGTAGGAATCCTGAAGTCTTTCACTCCCTGGATGCATGACATTTGCATTTCCTTGTAAGTGTTCATGGCTATGAAGTGAAGACTAATTCCTTTAGAAGGTCTCTAAGGTCTCTACAAAGAACTTTATATATGAATCTAAGTTATATGACTCAGATACATTTGGAAAGTTGGTGAGGAAAACATGTTTCCTTTTGAAATGCTTCCTCTTAAAAGATATTTCACAGAGACAAGCTCTGTTTAATTGACTGGGACCTCACGGATGGAAGCTTCGAATCTGATTCAAACCTAATTATAACCCTTCTCTACTGAGAACTTTACAAACTGTCTCCCATTTCTATTTTCAGATAGAAATGAGACAAAAAAAAAAAAAGGAAGAAAAAGGAAAGAAGTGTGTTTAAATGTTTTTGCTCAAAAAGCTAATTATTATGTAACATCTCTATTCAAGCTCTCATTCCACATCACGCAAAATATTTGCAATAAAGCATAAATCTGGATTAACTTTCTCTGCTTTGAGGTTTGCAGAAAGAACTGTCTGCAGGATATATGAAGCCTGCATAAATCTGTGTGCAGTCAGTGGTCAGTATTCTAGAGGCAGTAGAAAAATAGGTTTTCTGATAAGGCATCAGTTTTGCAATGAACACGATGAAATATGTCACTTTCAAGTTGAGTCCATTTTTGAAATTCCAGGCAAAGCCATCACAGCCCCTGTCATGGAGGCTGGATAATTGGGATTCATTGCACAACCTACATTCTCTAAAAGATGATTGACATCCCTGCAGTTTGTGCTGTGTGAAACTGGCCACATTGTCAAAACCTGGACAAACACGATCTTCTCGAATTGAGATTTAGTTAAATACGAAGATGTGGAGAGGTGTTTTCATACATTTTTAATAAATGTTTTCTAAAGTTGTGATTAGAATAAAATAATTTGTCTAGAAAGTTGTACTGACCAATATATGGTAGCTGCTAGCCACATATGGCTATTGACACTTGAAATGTGGTTAATTCAGATGGAGGTGTGCTAGAAATTTAAGTATTCCCAGACTTCTAAGAGTCAATTTTTTAAAAAGAATACAAAGTATTTCATTAAAATATTTTATGTAGATTACATGTTGAAGCAGTAATATTTTGAATATATAGGCTAAATAACATAATTAGTGAAGTTAATCTCACTCTCTACTTTTTTAATATGATTACCAGAAAATTATATATATATATATATATATATATATATATATATATATATATATATGTGTGTGTGTGTGTGTTTGTGTGTGTATATATATATTACATTATATTTCTATTAGATAGCATTGTTCTCAACAGAAGATTGAACAGGTATGTCTTCTCAGACAGGTTTATTGATATTATTTGAAGCTCACTTTAGCATATATTTGGACCTACAGTACATGAGTTCAAGATAGTAATGTTTCTCCACACCAATTTATTTGATACTAGACCCATATTGTTGCCTCTGAAATATAAAACTATAATTTATTTCAGAATAATTTTATGTGTCTAAAAGGACTTTGATATATTACACAGTGACTTAGAGTCTTAGAACTTCTAGATACCCCCAAAATCATTTAGCTCAATCCCATTTAGTTCAATTCATTTTTAGAGGAGGACATTAAGAACCAGAGTTCCAGTGATCTCCTTAATATTACTTAGGAGCAAAGCCAGAATTGGAACCCAGATATCTGACTCACAAACCACACTATTTCTATTTTACCAATGCAATTTAAATTTGACTATGTTTCAAAGTGAGAATGAAATTATTCCTTGCTTCTTCCCCCATAATAAGTAGTCTTATTTTTTTGCAAAATAACTTCAATTCAAAAGCTATGTGGTTTTTTTTGAAATTGCCATAATTAAGGCTATATTTGTTAAAACAATATGGTTGGTTAAAGTAAATTAATAATATCTTATTATTGGTCTCATTCCCCAACAACTATAATTTGGCCTAAAAGAATTCTGTGATATAAAATAATGAAAACATAAAACTTACAAAATCACCAAGAAAGCAATCAGTACCTAAAATATGATATGTCTACCTACAAGTAGTAGCACTAGGAGAAAGAAACCAGCATGGTTCAAAAAGAACCATAAAGCCCTAGGGCAGAGACGGACCCCAGGCACTGGGTCTGGCAGGGGGATTTTCTGCTAGGAAACTAAAGACAATACCCATGGAGGAATCAAGTTAGCTAAACAGGGGGAAGGAAGGCACTGACAAAACTTGCAAGAGATATTAAAACAGAACAGAACAGAACAAAACAAAACAAAAACAAAAACAAACATTAATTTAAAATATTTGAGAGGTGCCTGGGTGGCTCAGTTGGTTAAGCATCCAACTTCGGCTTATGTCATGATCTAAGGGTCTGTGAGTTCGAGCCCCGCGTAGGGCTCTGTGCTGTCAGTTCAGAGCCTGGAGCCTCCTTCCGAGTCTGTGTCTCCCTCTCTCTCTCACACTCTGTCTCCTCCTCTACTCACACTCTGTCTCTATCAAAAAATGAATAAACGTTAAAAAAAAATTTAAATATTTGACACGAAGGGTAAAGGAAAAATGTTGCTTCTTTATTAGGGAAAAAAAAACTATCCCTTGCCTGAGGCTCTTGAGATATTGTCTTGGGCTATTTGGTAAGTATTTAATCTCTTTAGGGCCAAGTCCATTGAGGCCCTAAACCAGTCACTCTCCTGTAAAGTGAAGAATCCAGTGAAACCTTTTACTTTTTTCATTACAAAAAAAAAATTAAAATAAAATAAGTAATTAATTGATATTCCATTTGTGGGGGTTGGGAGGGAAGGGGAACTAAAGTAGTCTTTTTGAAGTCAATTAAAAGATAACCTCAGGGGCACCTGGGTGGCTCAGTTGGTTAAACATCGACTCTTGATTTTGGCTTAGGTCGTAACCTCACAGTTCATGAGTTCAAGCCCCATGTCAGGCTCTGTGCTGACACTGTGGAGACTGCTTGGGACTCTCTCTTTGCCTCTCACCTGCTCACACTTTCTCTTTTTCTCACAAATAAATAAATATTAAAAAATAAAAGTCTCAAGATTAAAGGAAACTAAAAAAATAAATAAATAAATAAAGGAAACTAGTCCTTCTAAATACTGTTTTGACAGAAGTAACCAGATTTATTTTTTTTTTGTCAAATTCCATGAAATACAGTGCATAAAATATCTGTCACAGTACCTGTGCATGCTAGATACCGATAAATGTTCATATCTGAATCATTCAAAGTGATTGTTCATGTAAATTTAAGGTTAGGATGACAGAGAACTGGAAGGAATGAAGCATTTATATTTTTATTTTTATATTCTGATTGTATTCTATTTTGATATTCCAACTGCAATGAATTTTCATTATATGCAGCCTGGAAATTATAAAAATATAATATTAAAGTATAAAGTATGTAATAAAAATCCTTTTCTTCTTTTATTTTCTCCAACATTTTTTTTTTTTTTATCTCACAATGTCTTTCCCCTTCACATTTGATTTTTTTCTCAAACAGTATTTTATGCTACCCCAGTCTTTCTCTATCTCTATTCTCTTCACTTGGAAACTACTTTGCTGAGTTTGAGAATACTCAGTACACAGGGCAAGATGAAATCACACAAACATAAGGGAGGCCACCTAGGGAAGACCAGAGAGTGTGGGTGGGATCACCAACACATTAACTTTAAAATTCACCATTGTTATTGTATTTAGAAATGATCTGACTCAGGGGAACCAACTCTCACTAATTAATCCATTAAAATCCAGCAAGTCAATTACCATTCTACAGAGAAAAAGATCTACCAAGGAAACAAGAAAGTTTACATCAGTCAGACATTCTTCTCCTATAAGACATAACGCAGGGGAAGCTAAATTATGGTCAGTAACTTGCTTCAGATAGATGTTCTTGATGTGTATCATTAAACTACAAAGGCCAGATGCATTTCTCCACGCTCTAGAATTTGCCTGCCAAATTTTCAGGAATAGTAAGAACATTCTTTCCCTCTTGGGAGTACTGAAGATATTCTGACAAATATTACTTCTTGACAGTTCTTTTTAATTATTCCAGGTTAACCATCTCTCTTCTTTTAATACTGTCTTTCCATAAAAGTTTATCATAAAACTGGTTAAAATATCACAATCATACTCTGGTTCTGCTTCTCTAATGGGTCTCCTTGATTGGAGTTTTAGGAGCTATCAAGACCTTCCAGTCCTACATTTGCAGGTGTCTCTTGGTTTAGCCATAGAGAGTGCAAATCAAATGTTATGTGTAGATTTTTTCAGACTAATTCATTGAAAGTGATGCTATTTCTAACTTTTTGGTGGACACCTTACTATTGCAATCTGTATTGATTATGTAAGGACCCTTGTATGCTCTCTTTAGTAATAAAGATATTGAGCCTCTTTATAAATAATTTAGGACATGTCTAAATGTATTTTCCATGGGGAATTTTGATCTGCATGATTCAGTCACTTCAGAGAATACAGCATCATCTTCTAAAAATTCCAGATCTAGACAAGTGGAAAACCTCCTTTGGAAGGGCAAATGCTTCTCTATTTTAATTCCTTCCCAGCCTTCCAAGGCAAATGGGTCTCTTACACTATTTTCTTAAGCCAAGTAAACATCATTAAGTGGTCCTTTGGCAAAGCTTGTATTCATTAAGTGATGTTTCCATTTGAAATTACAAATATAAACCAATCCTTATGTTCCATTTGCCTCCACCCTAAGGATGGCTCTATTTACTTCAAATTTTAGTGTAGACTCAGGATTATGTCCACTTCAGGTTGTAGGAACATCCTGGCTCAGGATTATGTCCATTTTATGCTGAAGGAACATCCTGCTTCTATCAGCAGTTGAGAACAAATTTCTCTAAAACCAAGTCCGTATACGATATTAAAAATGTTTAATTCTTTCACTAATGCTGGTTTTAAGGATGAGTACACATTATAATTTTTATAAATATTCCATTTCTTAGATCCCTGAGGATCTCTCTTACATCAAACCAGCTCTCTCTTTTTCCCTTCACAGTCCATAGCTTACAATCACTTAGTACAGTTTTTATAGTACATTACAATTCTAGTAAAAGAAAATAATATATAAAAATCCTAACTGAGCAAAAGTCAAAAGAAGAATAAAAGTACTACTTCTTCACATTACCAAACTCCTGATTTGAGAAATATCTTTTTATTTTCTCAGGAAGGCTGAATTTCCAAGGAAGATTCCAGAACTGAACCTACCATCTTCCATCTTCCACGAAGTTAATTAACCAAAAGCAAGTGATGTACAGAGGCAGGTATGGTGGTAGGGGTGAGGTTGTGGGAGTCAGTGACAGGTCAGCACATGGACTCTCCTTTCCTTTGAACTTTCTAGAAGTCCAAAGTAAGTTGTAGTTGGATACATAAGAGAAATTTCAAGAGTAAATGAAATCAGATAAATAAATTGTGAAACTTTATCACTATTGGTCTTGAGCAATTATTGTAAAACACATATTGACACAGAAAAAGAATCAAGAAAAGCTATGAGCATACTGGCACAAAGCATCTGATGATGAGGCACTGACCCTGTCCCCTTACCACCTCCACCAATGTGATTGTTTATATTCATACATTCCTATCTTTGCATCACTTGGATAACCATCTCCTAATTTGCATCATAATGTTGGGTAATTGGCTGTGAACATTTTATCTCAATAACTGTGATTCTTGGAAAATGATGTCAAAACCAACATATTTTTCTCTCGCTCAAAAGTCTCAATCCATTGTCCGTTTTTCTCCCAAACGTCTGCCCTTCCTTCTCTCATTCTTCTGCACGTTCACTAAGCAAGTTCAGAATTTCTGTAAAAGGTCGGCAAAGATTAGCTATGTCCAGCGTTAAGAAATGACCCCACCATGGGGCACCTGGGTTGCTCAGTTGGTTAGGTAGCCGACATCAGCTCAGGTCATGATCTCGCAGTTTGTGAATTCAAGCCCCGTATTGGGCTCTGTACTGACAGCTGACAGAGCCTGGAGCGTGCTTCAGATTCTGTGTCTCCCCCTCTCTCTGCCCCCTCCCCTGCTCACATTCTGTGTCTCTCTGTCTCTCAATAATAAATAAAGGTTAAAAAATAAAAAAAAAAAAAAAGAAATGACCCCACCAGGATGAGGAATGGATCCAGGCTATGGTAAGTGATAAATGTACTTGCTGCCTCTGATCTCTGCAACTTTTTATGCCCTACCACATTACCCCCATTAGTGATGCTCTCTGACTTAGTCCTCAACTTGGCAATGTGCCTTAGTGGAGGCACTGCAGCCTTGTTACAACAGTTCTCCATGTGGTTCTGCATCATGAATTACGGCATTTATGTTAAGCGAACTAGCGTGAGCTTTTCAGACCTCAAAAGGTACCCTGCAGTTCCCAAATATCTAGGATACAGAAGGCAAAAGTAGGAGAAAATATGGAATTTGAAAAGAGACATAAGAGAAAAGCACGAGCAAAAGAATTAAAACAATAACAATTTTGGCCAACGTCCAAACACATCAGTGAAAGAGGGGAGGTAATTTTGACCCCCCAGCTAGTATATCAAAACCTGTCATTTCACACACTCACACTGAATGATGACTCGGCTCTCTTTTTCTCAGCTCCAGCTATAGCTAGGAATACTTTGTTGATTTTTTTTTTTTTTTTACCTCATACATTTGTTTCCCTGATTGCATTTTTCTTTACAAGAAAAAAAAAAAAAAAAAGGAGGGAGAAAAAAACTTAAAGATCTTCTCTCAAATGAGATTCTCTTTCCCTCTGGGTTTTCATTGATTTATAATTGCATTGATATTTCACATTTCTATTAAAACACCATGTTCTAATGCTCAGTCTGGCAGAGGCTTTCGTTGGCATTTGACAGGATGTCCACCAAATCTTCCTATTATGGAGAGAGCTTGGGGTTCTGGGAAAATCAATAGGTATTTAGCTACCAGGGATCCAGGGAGATGGAGAAATATAAAAGGGTGGCCACCAGCAACTGCAGGGATAGGAATGTCTGTAAAGACCAAAATGAGGCCACAAGTCTGCAAGTTGTGGAATTTAAGCAGTTATGCAACCATATTTTGGGGTTAACTATTCAGTCTCTCTCTTTTACCTACGTTTCCCTTAGGTGAGCTGCTCCAGGGAGCAAGGTACCGTGACTTCATTGGCCATAGTTTTTGTCTGAAAGGGAATGGTCTTTCAGAAAAACCGTATTTGTTTAAATATCTAAATAACAGATCCTTGGCCTCTGTGATTCACATTGCTTTGCCATCTTTCAATTACACATCGAGGCAAAGACAGGTCTCCCTTTTCAGATCTGCTCTGTCAAAAGACTGCCTCCCCGCTATTTGTGGTGGGTGTTCCATTGTAATGATTCAGCTAGCTGCCTTTTCCCTCATCTCTGCCTGAAAATCAAATCATCTGCTCAAAGTCAATGAAAGGTCCCAAGCTGCTAAGGCAGCTAAACGAATCTGCTTAACAATAATAGCCAGACTGAGGAGAAATGTAGAAGAAATTAACTATATTCCTCAGAAGGCATTCTGGGAAACAGCATGCCACACCAAAGTCCAGCTCTAAAATGTGAACCCACCGTGGGGTTGGACGGGCCATGCTTTGTGACTAGCGTTGATGGCTCATGTGTAAACAGATGGCATTCTCCCCACCAGTTCTCTACCCCACAGCTCCTGACAGTGAGATCCTGTGATTAGCTGCTTCAGAGTGGTTGGGACAATTGTCTAACAAGTTTCCATTCATCAGGAAGGCAAGGATCCGAGCTGCACTTGGAAAATGTTGTGTGACCAAGGCTTTCAAGCAGCAAACCTACCCTCAAGGAGAAAGAACAGCCTCCTGTGGGAAATAGCCAAGCCTAAAATAAAGTTGACCAAGCAGAAAGTTATAAATAATATTATTTTAACAGGGTTTTGAGGCACAGCCAAATATTTTGGAATGTTCTCAGTCCAAACAAAGCCAGCATAGTTCTCATTTTTTCCAACCTCATGACTGAGAAGAGAGATAAATGGAAAGGAAAAAAGCCCGCAGTTGCGAAACATAAATTTAAAAGAAACAATCAATCTGGACAGTCATGAAAACCAGGTGGCTGGCAAAAATTGGACTCATTTGTGAAGAAATGCACAGCATCCTCTAACAGGCAATAATTAAGGTCCAGTGAAAAGTGAAAAGAGCAAAGAATTTGGAGGCAGAAAGAAGTTCAGATCCTAAGTCCGTGACTCACAAAAATGTGTGTGTCTGGGTAAATTTTGTAGTTACTCTGGGCCTCACATTCATCATTTGAAGAATGGAGGCAACAGAACTGACTTCACAGAGCTGTTACAAGGGTTTTAAGAGATCAAGAATGGAAGTTCCTCACCCAGCGCTCAACATGTACAGAAATATCAGGCCTCCGCCATTTTTCCCTGCTTCCCAGACCCCTTCGCCTCCCTGCACACAGGAGGATCTGAAAATTTGACTTGTGTAGACATGTATTAAGCAGCTGGATTTTTGCTTGTTACTAAAAATATATAATTGGGTAGACATCCAGAAAAATGAGTCTGTTACTGATTCTGCCACTAGAACATATCAGTTTCAAGAAGTGGCCTCACTTCTCTGGGCTCCACATTCTTGTCTTTAAAGTGAGGCCACTGGAGTAAAATAATCTATAGGGAAACCTCCAATATGAGCCTTCAAGGACTTGCTGTGGCCTATGCCCATTCGAACCAAGAGTTCTGCTTTGTTTTTTCACCCTTTCTTGATATATGTTAATTCAATATAAGTTTTGATCTAACTAGTATTGGGATTTTTCTTTTATGTGGGGAGATCTTAGTGAAGGTAAGGAGAGCCTTATTTTCAGAAGATGTTTGATATATGTTTGTGGAATGAAGACGTTACACTAATTAGGATGAAACAGAATGCTATTCTTAATATAAAACTTGGATCTCATCCCAATGCACTTCTCCTCCTTAATTAGAGCTCTCCTGCCCATGACTCCCATTTCTGCAGAAATGCTGGGATGGAATGCCGCCCCTTGCTATTGTCAATTGAAGTTAAGTTGCAGGTGCTTAAAAAATGTCTGCTTCTGAACCATGTTTATGAGTACCTCATGAATCTTTTACTATTGTTATGATGCTCAAGAGGCTTGGGGGAAAAAATCACCTCTCCCCAAATAAACAACAAAATGAGTGTAAGGCATTTATTACAAATAAATCCTAAGAGAAAAAAAAAAAAACCTAAACGTACGGGCTCTGACTTAAATGCCTTGTAGTAAGCCCACCACAAATTGTAGCATTGCCTTTCCCTCAGACCTAAACAAGCAGGAGCAGGGGAGAAATTCCTTTTCCACCTCTGGCATTTGGCCACCAGGGGCAGATAACACCACTTCCTGACCCCATGAGGCTTCTGTTAGGTGTATGTCAGGTCTACAGAACATGAAAATGTCTGGATTCATCTACAAATCAAAGCATTTTTATTTGTAAAGTTGGGAATTTTTATTCAGTGGAAAGGAACACCTAAAAATTATGTTTGCTTGTAAAGAAGAATCTTTCTACTGTCAACACTTTTTTTTTTTTTTTAATTGAGAGGGGTGTTCTCTCCACTTCACACAGCCCTGGATCATTTGCTGGTCAAGACTGGAATTTAAATGGCTGTAAAGAAAAAGAAGCATTGGCTGGAATTTCCTCCCCTCTGGCTGTAAGGTCTCTAGAGGCATGTGTTGTCGCTGTCAGTTGCCTCATGCTTGGCACCTTATAATTTTCCATTTTCATGGATGTATTTTGAATTTCCTTAGGAGTCAGTTCTTCTATTGGGGGATGCAGTCAATCCAGAAAGGAGCTTTTGCCAAACCAAGAAACATTTTTTAAACCGTAGTGTTTTACCCATGGGATTTCAGACATGCCTGTTTGGCTTTCAGGCTTACACAAAAATATAACCATTGAGTAGACTACATCTGATGAGTTGTCGGTTTTAAACAGATTCTCCACTTCTTGAATATGTTCCAATTATGATTCTCTGCATTTAATTATTCACTTTCTTTTCTGCTGTCAGAAACTTAAGGAATTTTGTGGATGTGTACATTCTGGGTGAGTACGTAAAAACAACAAAGTTTGCCCTCAAACTCCTCTGCAATATGAAGATTTCATAAGTTTATAAATTTAGAAAGGATGTTGCAAAAAAAAACTGGCTTTATTTTAATGTGCAGAAATATTTGTTTCCAATAATATCCGAATTCTCTTGAAAAGCACTGGAAGATTTACTCTGAATTTGCTAGACCACTGTTAAAAAGAAATTTTTTTCAGAATCCTCTAAATTCAGCTAAATTACTTGTCAACCAAATTTTAATAGCTAGGCTACTTATACTTTAAATTTTACCTAAAGCACTGTCACAGACAAGTATCCATCATATTAATGTAAGAGCTTTTAAAACCCTTCATCATCTCCTAGAACAATACTCACTGACTTAGTTCCCATTCCTCTCTAACCTACTACCTTATTCCATGTAGTCTGAGTGGTGCATAGGTATTTCCACCTCTCTGCTTTTTTTTTTTAATTTCATTTTTAATGTTTTTGTTCATTTATTTATTTATTTATTTTTGAGACAGAGAGAGAAAGAGCATGAGCAGGGGAGGGGCAGAGAGAGAGAGGGAGACACAGAATCCGAAGCAGGCTCCAGGCTCCGAGCCATCAGCACAGAGCCCGATGCAGGGCTCAAACTCACGGATTGTGAGATCATGACCTGAGCTGAAGTCGACTGCTTAACCAACTGAGCCACCCAGGCACCCCTCCACCTCTCTACTTCTATCCACATCTGGGGCTCTCTCCTACTTTCCCCTTCTATGCTTGTTAATGACCTACTTTTTCAAAACACAAGTACAAGTCTTATACTTCTTTATGTCCTCAATACCTGGACTAGCTCAGCACATAGAGGATATTCACCAAAGATACATGCCTGGCAACTAGAACTCTTCCTTTTTCCCAATGTGTAACCATGTGGCAGTCCATTTTCATTTTTCTTTCTATATTTTTTAAATACTGAATAGATTATATCAGGCCTACCATGCATACTATTTTGAATATGTACTATAGTTTAAGACCGGGCTCTAAATGGAACGCCAAAAGACTTAGTGAATGTTCCAAACTGTCTGATTTCTACCCAGAAGTAGTTAATATAGGCAGGATCTAGAATATAATATTGAAGGTTTTTAAAACTTTAAATATCTATGGCACTTTGAAATTCATTGTGCTCTTTCATTACATTCTATCAAAATACATGAACCTGGGCAAGCCACAGACAGAAGCCCTGTATTTAATATTTCTGACACGATATCCAGGGTTTTCTGGACTACATCTCAGGTGTTGAAGTCCCCATAATGAGATGGACAGACTCTGAATGGGAGGGAGAAAAAAATACTCTAAAGGAATATGAGAAACACCACTCCCATATAAATGAAATTGAACCACTGAGCAGCAAACCACTCAACCATGAGAACTAAGAGAAAAGGAGATGATACATTTAATTTTAGAAAATCATTACACATACCTAAAGCCATCCAGAGAAATGCAACATATTAATATTTTTCATTTTAAAAAGGCAAAGTGAAAGGTTTTATATTCACACCTGGGATGATTTGAACATCCCTTTAATGGTTGATTCTACTGTAGCCATGCTGGGAAATACTCCCCTATAAAGCAATTACTGTCTCTTCCCAAATGACACAGCCTTGTTCACCACTGTCCTTGAAATCCCAACAAAAAGAATGGCAACTCCAGTCTAAATATTTTTACCAATTTTTTACTAATAAAGGAATTTAACATTTATCACCTCATTTCATCCTAAAGCATCTGTGAGGAAGAGAGAATTGAAGAAAAAACACAAAGAAACAAAGCCCAAAGGACTTAGGCTTCAAGTCCCAAATCATAGGCAAGATTGTCCTAAAGAGAAAGTATTTGAAAGGGTTTGATTCCCAAGTATGGACATTCCCTGTCATCTTTCCTCCTCTAATACCTTATGATTAGTTTCTTTCTTCCTGGTATCTAATTTCCTAAGGGAAATTAGAAAGAAGTTTAAAATATTAGTCAATCACTCAATAAAAAACAAAATAAAAGAAACAAAAAATAAAACATCTCATTGCCAGAAGCAGGAATTATCAGCCTTGGAGGGAACAAGACAAGGGCCTTAATCTAGCAAGCAAATAGTCCATGAATTTTGAAAACCCAATAAAATAATATTTTGATAACTCTCAATAAAGTAATAAGGGTGAAAATCTTATGATCAAATATTTGGGAGAAATGGTTAAACATAATTAAATATGTCTTTTTATTTTAAGACCTTAATATACCAATCACTAATGTGAATTTGTAAGAAAGAACATTAATATGCAACTTTCCTCAATTAAATTATTTGACTGTGGAACCCCTTCTACCATTCTTTTTCCCCTATGGGCCATCTTAAGAGATGGACATACCTGGGGCACCTAGGTGGCTCAGTTGGTTGAACATAACTTCACCTCAGGTCATGATCTCGCCTTGGTGGGTTCGAGCTCTGCATCTGGCTCTGTGCTGACAGCTAAGAGCCTGGAGGCTGCTTTGGATTCTGTGTCTCCTTCTCTCTCTCCCTCCCCTGCTTATGCTCTGTCTCTCTCTGTCTCTCAAAAAATAAAATTTTAAAAATATTTTTTAAAAAGGGGTGGACATACGTTTTTTTCTTGGACACAATTTTTGGGGAAAATGCTGTATCCACGTCTGTTCAATTTAGCAACCCACTGCATAAAAGCTGAGGAATACAGTCAGGTGGTTGAATGTTTACAAATCCGTCTCATTGCAGTGTTAGAGATGTCTAGATTTCTATGACTGCCTTTTCATATATGTTAATTACATATCAAGTCATAGGAGTATATTTGTAAAAAC
Organism: Panthera pardus; assembly: GCF_024362965.1. Taxonomy (NCBI): domain Eukaryota; kingdom Metazoa; phylum Chordata; class Mammalia; order Carnivora; family Felidae; genus Panthera; species Panthera pardus. The sequence continues at coordinate 87,980,085 of NW_026526721.1, forward strand.
ATTAAGGAGAAGCTCAATCCTTTGCTTAGTGATTCGTAATTCTTTCATATTGTTTTGATTTCTGTTATTTAATATAACCTGTTGAGTTTGAAGAAGAAAAAAGAATTTGTTTGGCCTTGATCATTTCTCACATGATCAAGGATCATAGGATTGGCTCTATGAACAAGGAAGTATGACAGTATTGTAAATTGTAGGAAGTGATACCATTACAGAAGTGATCACAGCTTCTTGAGCACCTGCATGAAACAGGTTATATTTTAAGACCCTTCTTCAAGGTATTAATTCATTTAACACCAACAAAGACCCTAAAAAGTAGATACTATTATTTTCTCCTTTTCCAAACTAAGTAATACAGAAAAGTTAAGTAATTTGTCCAAAGTCACCCAACTAATAAATTGGTGTGGCAGAATTTGAGCTCTCCAGAGTTTGTGCATCTAACCATCACATTAAACTACCTTGCAAGCATTAGCAACAGAAATGCAGTCTTTTGGGAATTTCTATTCTTGCTACTTAAAAATGGATATAATAACTCAAGTATGTAAGTCTTTTGCATAACTGCAGATTGAAAGGAATACATTTGTTTTCACCTTGGAAAAGAAAAAAACAAAAAACACTCAAGTTTACATTATTTTTCTCCTTATATTTAAATCAACTCCTTTGACATTCAGCCCTGGTTCAACTAATGAAAAAATCGCACAGGAGGTACTAGCAGGAGGCACCAGTTTGATTCTATAATAGATTTCATAGAAATGAAAACATTTTAAGCAAAAGACATGTTGCTTGTTTTCCTCTCTTTGTTCAGCCTTATAGATACATCCTAGAGGAAAGTTTTCACTGAGCACATTAATATGTGGCTTAAAAATCACAGATCTACAAACTAAAAATGGAAAACAAATCTCAGATAAAAAGTGACAGTTAACCTGAAAATTATTGGCTTCTAAGATGTATCTTTTAATCATTTCTGAGGAGTGAACTTGAAATGAGGAACATTTATTAGTGAATTATATTTAGCTTTGAACTGATCCCTAATGGCTTTCAGAACAGTCCTGGTTTAACCTTGGGATATATTTCATTATTGCGTCTATGGACAGAGCTCTTTCACAGTGCAGACTGAAACTACAATTTTAAAAGAGATGTGCTCTATTTAATTAGACCAATCTCCTATATATTTTTAATTTCAAATTTTGATGAGTCTTTATGAAGTCTTAGCAATGAGAATAACACTTAGGGTACCTAATCCATGTTTAATAACACCCCAAACTTACAAGGGCTTTTCCAAATAGATGCAAAAACATTATCTAATATTCTTCTTCTTGACAATATCCTTGAAATCCAGGCAAGTGACTGGTCTTATTCTCCATATTTTATAGGAAGAAGATCTGAGTCAGAACAAAATGAAATGACTTATTTAAGGTCAGACTGATGTTTATGTTGATATCCTATATAGCAGAGTTTTTTCCTTTAAACTCTATTTCTTCAAGTGACAAATGAAGAGATAAATGTGAAAGTATTTTGTGTAGTTCTTTGCTCATAATTTAACAATGATTTATTTATGTGTCCACCTACTTGTTTGCTTACGCTCCTCTGCCTTCGATAAAGAAATTGAGGATGTTATTGCAACAATAGTTCTTCTTCTACAGTCATTTAATGAGGTTATAAAAATACTAAGTCCTGTCATTTCTCTAAAAGAAATCATTTGCATTGCATTGTTTACTTCAACCATGATGACAAACCCTGACGCCTGTTTCTCAGGTCTAAAAAATAGCTATAATTGATCGAAAGAAAATGTCTTTGACAACTTTCTTTGTTTTAGAGTGTATTTAATAATCTGGTATAACTGTTAGTCACCCTCATAAAGGAAACAAAAACTACTCCAGGTATTTTAAACAGGAAGTTATCCAATACAGGGAATTGGGTATTTATAAAATTACTGGAGGGGATAGAAGAATAAATTACAGGCTGGGCCTCCAGAAATTACCTTCAGAACAACACAACACTTACCTACCAGGGGATCTCTGATCCCACCACTATAGCTATTGAGTCAGAGAGCACACTGCAGAAGAATGATTTAGAGACCAACAAACTATAATCAGAAACCCATTGAAGCTTCTGCTGCTGCTTCACAGCTGCCTCTGGAAACCAGGAAGCATCTGAGAAGTCCACTGGAATGTTCTTGCAGGGTAATATGTTGTCCTCAAGACCCTGTTTGCCAGAAATACACGTTCAAAGGGATCAAGAAGACACCCTTTGTCTTATTTTCATCTTCCAAGTTTTGTGTGCTCATTTATTTAGCAAACCCCATTCTCAGGCCAAACTCTGGCTGTATTGAAGCCTGGGAAACTTTTAAACATTTCAGCGTATGCAGTACAGAGAAGCACAGCAAAAGGAGGATGGAATGAGATTGAATCAGATACTATACAATGTCTAACAAATGTGAATTAAAAGTTGTAGCTATGATTAGCTTTAAGTTACTTTCCACCAATTCTAAGGCACCACTGGTTGCATGATATACCATTATTTCATATAGTTATAAAAAAGAAAAAATAGGGGCGCCTGGGTGGCTCAGTTGGTTGTGCCCAACTTCAGCTCAGGCCACGATCTCACGGTTTGTGGGTTCAGACCCCGCGTCGGGCTCTGTGCTGACAGCTCAGAGGCTGGAGCCTGCTTCACATTCTGTCTCCTTCTCTCTTGCCCCCCTCCCCACCTCTCTCTCTCTCTCTCAAAAATAAATAAACGTTAAAAAAACTAAAAAAATACTGTCCATTAGATCATGAAATGGTACAAGAGGCTTGCAGTTGTAAAATGCGGCCAATTTTAGAGATATTATCTGGTAAAAAGATGTGCAGGTTAGAATCAATGAAATCAATGAAATACAGTATACATGTCATGATAGATTGTAATGGTATGACCTTTTCATGGTGGTATGCTTGGCTGTACAGAGAAGTTTACTGTTTCTGGAGAAATATTGAAAGATTCAAATAAATTAACATTTCCATTTTAAGTGACAAACTAATGTGTAAAGAGAAAAAAACTGAAACACCTGAGTGGCCCAGTGAATTGAGCATCTGACTGTTGATTTCAGCTTAGGTCATGATCTTGCAGTTCGTGAGATGAAGCCCCGGGTTGGGCTCTGTGCTGACAGCCTGAAACCTGCTTTGGATTGTCTCTCTCTCTCTCTCTCTCTCTCTCTCTCTCTCTGCCACTCCCCAATCTTCTCTCAAAATAAATAAACCATAAAAGAAAACAACCAAAGGATAATAGAATGGTAAAAGACTGGAAGAGATCATTTATAACTCACCAATCCATGGATAATTTACCAAATTAAAGAAATGAAAACTATTTATGCATCTCTAGGTCAACAACAGATAAAATTATAAATTTACCTATTAAGAAGTTCTGACCTTATTGGGAAATGGAAAAAGGTATTTTGTGAGTGTCATTAAAATACACTAAACCAAACCATCCAGATTGTATTCTGTCAACCTCAACCAAGTCCAATTGCTACAGAAAGGGTCATTCTTCTTCCTGGCTAGAGTGCTCCCAGGTGAGGGTAGAGAGCAGTGAAGATACAGGAATATGTACAGAACTGTAACTTCTTAGAGTGTGAGCCTACTGGAAGCCTATGAGATAATCAGGATCCTAGGCTAAGGTTGAATCCAGATGGATACAGCAGGGCCTGTACGTGGTGTAAGACCCTGAGGGTCAAGTGAAATTCCAAGGGGAGAGGCAACCAGTCAGTAGTGCTAAGGAAACAGAAGGTAAATGGCCTAAGATTGGAGCCTGAGATAGATATTTGTTGAGTACCCACTATGTGCCAGGGACTATTCCAGGTACTCTTAACAGAAGGAGAAAGGGGATCAAAAGGTACCAACTTCCAGTTATAAGTAAGTCCTAGGGATATAATGTAAAGCATGGTGACTATAGTTAATTATACTGTGTCACATATTTGAAAGTTGCTAAAAGAGTAAATCTGAAAAATTCTCATCATAAGAAAACATTTGTAACTATGTGTAGTGATGGTCAGTAACTTACTGTGGTAATCATTTTGCAATATATACAAATATCAAATCATTGTGTTGTGTGTCTTAAACTAATGTTATATGTCAACTACTCCTCAATGAAATTGTTTTAAAAAGTTTTAAATAAAAGAAAAATGAAGAAGGAATCAAAGTCACATAAGATAAGTAAAGTAGTATTCAGAGACCAGAGTTCTCAGAACAAAGGGTGTTAGCTGTCCTGATGCAATTATTTCAATGAAGTCTCAATTATCCCACTTTCATCTTGAATTGTTAAATGAGCCTGCTAACCTGAGGTCAGAACTTAAAAAGCTGTCCCCTGAGCTGTTGAGAGGTCTAGGCACATTCAACCATCACCAGCAGCATTCACAGTAACAACCTGCTCCTGCGTACCAGCATCAAAATGTCTCAAAAATAGAAGTTGGCTTGTGATATTTATGGTGCATAATATATTTTTCTGTCAGATCAAAGACTGCAGATGTCATTTGCCAACATCTTGCTTATTTGATTTATGGAATAATTAATTGTATGCAAGATAAGCCGTGCACTACAAAATGGCAGCTATAATTAATCGACCCTAGCAGCAGAGATCTTTACGTAATTATGAATGCAAGTTCATAGACCACAAAACCAGTGTCTCCCAAATTGCCTTACTCTTTCTTAATAAAGAGGTGTGGGTCAAGGGCTGTAACCCTTTATAACATTTGGTGCTTTGTAATTTACAAAATGATTTCTAACGTGTGCTATTTTGTGGGGTCATTACAACACCCCTACGATGAACACAGATAAGCATTGTTACTTGTGCTGAGGGCTGAGAAACCAAACCCTGAGAAGTGAAGTGACTTGTCCATTGCCACACACTAAGTGAGAGAAACCCAAGCACAGCGACTCTCAAGTCACTGTGGGTAATGCCACATGTTGTGGGATGTTAGGAAAAGCACTGGCTTCAAAGTAGGTGGATTTGGATCCTGCTTCTGCCATGCATGGCCTACACAAACAAATCTCTCAATCTCCAGGGGAATGTTTCTTCAAATATAAAAGGGACAGAATAATTTCCATTGTAAGCTTCTGGTGGAGGATTAAATGAAATGAAATAAAGCATGAGACAGCTCCTCTCTCTTGGTGCTTGGAACACAGGAGGTACCTCCACCTTTAGCTTCTGGCTGCTTCACATACTCCAGTCTCTGTGCCCCACCCGACCCTTCATTCTTTTCTATTCCCCCAGTTGCCTGACTTAGCCAGGTGTTCAGTTCATCAAAGGCTCCCCATAATTCTGCCATGTCAAGGGAAGATCAGACAGCCTTAAAGGATCCTTTTCAATACTTCAGTAAAACCTTTCTGAAATAGATCCACTCCAAAGGAGATTGTGCTTCAAATAAAACAATATTTGAGCCAGGTTCACACTTTTTTTTAAGATAACAAATGTACCAGTCTAGACAAAGCCACTTGCATGGGGCACAGAATTTTGACCAGTGTCAGTACAGTAGCTATAGACACTTTCATGTCTGCCTTCAAGGAGCCTAGTGCCTAAAGGGAAGGGCTTGCCAAGAGAGAGGACATACATAATAACAAATGTGAGTCCTTAGTTATCTTTTTCATAATGGAATGTGAAAACGTATCTTCCTTCACCCGTCAACCATAACTCACTGCTAAGAATTACAGTTTTATTTCCTTTACAAATGAGGCAACTGTTCTAATTATAATAATACCCCGTGTTCAAAATACCAACAGTGCTTTTCTTATTAATTTGGTGGTAGACTTGCCCAATCAAAGAGCAACAATTCTTTCCCCAATTTGCATCAGTTCTGACTGCAAATTGTAGGACTTTTGTTAAAAAATAAAATCTCTGTTCTGACTGTATCCATATCACCTGGATGGATTATTTCTGACCAAAATCTTGCTGAAGTGTGTGTGTGTGTGTGTGTGTGTGTGTGTGTGTGTGTGTGTGTCATGTGCATATGTATCCTGGAGAATGGGAAAGATGGTGAACGCATTGAGGAATTTACTGTAGAAACCTAACATGGAGTGCAGCTCATGAAATGGGTCAAATAGCCCCTGATTTATTGCTCTCTCTGAGTACATTTTCATCACCATCAATAATACTTCTTGGAGCACAGTCTCCAAGTATGTGATTTCCTCACCAGTCTGTGGACTGTGACTGCAAACTCAGCTACAGAACAACTTTCCAAAACATTTTTAAGGTACCTCCAGATCACATACTGAAGAGGTTAGTCTGTTTTGCATCAGAGACCCACAAGCACCAATTTTCCTGATCACCCCTCCATGAAGCATGGTCTGTGCTGATCGATTTAATTGAAAGTAACAACTGAAATTAACTGATCAGAATGTTTCTTCTAAGGAGCTCAGCAATATCTGTCATATAAGAGAAAATGAGAAAAATCACCTAAACAGTGAGTTGTTTGTGATCTTGTACCCTGTATAAACATGTTGAATATATTCTCCCTGGATGGTTTTGTTTACACACACACACACGCATGCACGTGCGCGCGCACACACACACACACACACACACACACACACAGACACTGATTTCTTTTAATTTGGCAGAAAAGGGGTAGTTCAAAAGAGAAATGGCAGGGAGGGGGGTGTTGTGTAAAATATGTAAGTTACTTTTAGGCAATCAGAATGGATCTTATTTCAACAAACACATAATCAACACCTCCGTGGTAAATGGTCCTGTATGAGGGAATGTTGATAGAAAGATAAAAAAGATACGGCAAATAGCCTTCTCAGTGATAACTGTCTAGCTGGGGAGACATGAAGTGTGCCATGACAGTGTGGTGGGGTGAGAGCTGAGGGAGGAACCACAGAGGCTATGGATACATGTTGTGGGGGAGGCAAGGAGCCATCTCTGAAGAGGTGATGGATAGACTGGATGGTTGAGTGGGAAAAGCCCGGAGCAAGGGGAGAAGGGAACATTTGGGAGAGGACACAAACTCTGAAGGGAGCACCACAGATTAAGGGCAGAGCACAACAATGCACTGATGCCAGGGCAGCGAAAGGGAAAATGGTAAGAGCTAAGGTAGGGTCAGATCTTCACCGGCTTCATATGGCCAGCTAAGGAGAAAGTTCAGAATGATTTCAACAGATTATATGATTCAATTTACTTTCAGAGGCATCCGCAGCAGCAGGGTGGAGGGTGGATCGAGGAGGGCGAGGGGGGAAGGCAGGGATGCATCAGAGGCTGTGGTAGTCACTGTCACCGTTCAAGTGCTTGAATCAAGGCAGTCAGAGGAACACCGGTGAGGAGGAGGGAATATAGTATAAAAGTCTATTCAGCTAATGTACTGGTGATTTAAAAAGTGAAATCACTTTATAAATTCAGTCGTGGTATAGGGAGAATGCTTCATTCTCTCCTGGTCTCATTTGGCAGCCTAAAAGGTGGTGTATGCATGAGGAACTTTTAGTTTTTATGGTGATTCAGTACTCTGTTTTTATCACAATGAAATCGATAACCAAAAGCTGGAAAGGAGAGTCTTTGGCTTACTCGGGATAACATAAAGGAGCCCCCTTGGCTCTTTCATTATTAATACAGAAGATAGTAGTTAACATTTACACATCAAAAATACCTAATGTTTACTAGGACTATCATTAAAAGTAGCAAAACTGTCCATGGCAATGTTGGTTGTCAAGGGGAAGCTTCCAGATGAGCCATGCCACTCAACCCATGGAGTGTTTCTGAATCAAACACAGGCAGTTACAGGGGGTGTAGTTACAGAGGAGCAGCCTGGAAACGGAAGAACAAATAATCTCTCCAACATAAAACACTTATTTGCTATTTTGTGCCTAAAAGTTGCTCCTTGGATCCAACTCAAAAATGTGTCACAAAAGACAGATTGTTTTTCCGGCTTACTCTTTTTTTCTCCAGATGTCACTAAATGTTCAAATGTTCATAGTGTTGGTATGTACAGAACAGAAGCTGTTCAGGAGTGTGCTCTCTCTCTCTCTCTCTCTCTCAGTATTCCAGATTACTTTTTGTTTCATATTCCACCAGGTATAGCTGGAACACATTTTTTTTTGTTCTTAAATATATAATCATATATATTTTTTATTTCCTCTGCACAAAATTGTGTAGCATATTAAGTAGATTATAACTTGTTTGCTACGCAGAAATGTTAATGATTTTTTTCTCCCTTACTAAAGACTATTTGCATCTAAATGATGTTAGATTTTTTTTGCCCACCTCAGAATGATCAAAGTGAATTTAGTCCTGCTTATCTTTCATGTTGAACAGAAGTCCTACCTATACCCATGTGGTTATGTGAATACGTATATGGGTGTGGGAAGGCGATGGCTAGTACAAGGGAAAGATATAAAAAGTTTAGAGATAAAAATTATAGGGATTAAAGCTCTCTAAATATTAGGTAGCTAATTGTTATGCCTCCCCATCAGGGCTCCTTTTTGATACTGCGGACGCAAGAAAATGTACACCATTATTCTCATCCCTAATCCTTCACTGCATTTTCACAAAATGTTTCTCAAATACCTGTGATACATCTACTGAGTTCAGTTCATGGTGCTAGAGGAATCAGCCAGGAAGACAGTGTTGGATGATTATAGATATTTATAAAGCAAACCAGACTGAGGGATCTGGGGAAATACAGACAATTGAATGAAGAGATTGGAAAAAATGCAGGAATTATGTTCATTTGTAGGAATTGGGGAATGTTTCACAAAAGAGATTTCGAACCTGGAGGCTGGGTAAGTGTTCTTAGTGGGAATACAGACAGTTCATAAGGAGGAAGTAGCAAAGACAAAGCCAAGGTGAGAGCAAAGGGTGTGCTAGAGGGAGAGTGCAACCACATAGGCACATTTGGCTGAGCATGATGTAATAGAAATGAGCAGGAGAAGAGTTGGGTAGGAAAAGTTGGGCCAGGGTGTGAGGTCCCTGTGAACACCCAAGGCAGATGGACATATTTGAGTTAGAAAGAGAGAGCCAATGAGAAGTTTTGAGTAGGAAAATGACTACCACAACCATATTTAAGAAAAATTTATCTGGCACTTATATATTTTAAAGAGATGGGGAGGAAAGACATGATAAATTAGGAAGCAGGGAAATTAGAACATTATCTCATTAAGAAAGGAGACATTGCGTAGGGCCTGAAGAGAAATAGTGAGATTAGAAAAAAGAAACTAAATGCATACTCATTCTTTATCACGGTGAGTGCATCATTTTCTTGTGGTTGGCAAAGTACTTCTCTATGTGTAGAAATAAGATGGTTCCCATGAGTGATGGTTCATCGTGGAATATTTCAGAGGTAGATCAATTTGTTGATGTTGATACATTTCCTGCAAGGGCCCGCTTACTCATTAGTGCTCATGTATTTACTACATATATATGTACACACATTTACACATACATATATATACACACTATATATAAATGTATACACACACACACACACACACACACACAGTAAGTCTTTCTTTTTTAGGAAACAGAATGAGGTGGGAGGATATTATGGAATGTGGAGAGATAGAACATTAATGAAAACTAAGCATTCAAAAGGATTGACCTTTAATTAGATTCTACAGATCTATTGAGACAAAATCCCAGGGTTTTGATGTCAAAGAGTTATCCAGGGGTCACATGTTAAAAAGGCATACGACAGGCAAAGAAAATAGGAACTATGTGCTAGAAACCATGTAGGATAATTATTCAATCAACATTTAACAAATCTATATCCATCACTGTGCTAGATGCTAGAATAAAACAAGGATGGCCATCCAGACCCTTACATAGATCATCGTCGAGCATGATACTTGGTAAATATGGAGGGAAATAGGGAGAACAGGGTGTGAAAGCATGGATTGGAAGCATGTTGTGCTAGAATCATCAAAAAGGTAGGAAACACTGGCTTGCAAGTATTTACCTGTTAAGAGAAGAAGATTCTTTCACAGGCACTTTTATTCACCCAACTTTTGGATGGAGAGGTTTCATTTGGATGGAGAGGTTTCCTGAAGAAGGCCATCATCTGACAGAACGTGGGAGCTATTGTCAAGCAGACTTGATAGGACGTGCCTGGGGAGGAAGATGACAGGAAGCCTTGAGCTTGGGCGAGCGAAGGGGTGAGGGATGATGTCAGTGCCTGTCCTCTCCCTCCGTCTACCCTGAAAGAACACTGCCCCCCTTCAGTGGACTCGCTTTCCCATGTGTGTACCCTATCCCATGTACACATTTGATAGTTGGTGGGAAGAAAGGGGGAAAAGGAGTAGTTTTAGGTCAAGTTTCCATACTTTCAGAATCCAGGTTGAATACAGCCATTAGGAAAAATGAAGTACCGACTTCTCTTTTCTTAAATATTCCCTTGCTTCTTGACTCTAAGTCCCTCCCCTTCACCTCCAACCCTGTCCTTTCTCACAGTGAGTCCTGGACACTGGTCATGTTTCTGTAATCGCAAGTCTCCTATAATCACAAATGAGGATCTCATTTTTTTTCAGGGATAATTCAGGGATAATTATGCAAGGATAATTCAGCCCAAGAAAAATAGGTTTCATTTCCTTTTTTTTTTTTCCTGCTTCACAGTACCATATGAAGTATAGTACTCTCTACAGCAGAGGTTCTCAACTTTGGCCGCACATTAGAATAATTTGGGGACCTTGTAAAACTCCCAATGTATAAGCCATACCAAAGGATCTTTAGGGGTGAAACTCAGGCACCAGTATTTTTAAAGCTCCCCATGTGATTCCAATGTGCGGCCAGGATTAAGAAGCACTGATCAACAACAACACCTAATTACCTCCCAATTCCCCAAACTGGCATTTATTTTTATGACTTTCCTGGTATCAAATGTCTTTGCTTATTTACTTCCTGAAACAAAACAAAACCAAACCTGCACAGTTGTCAAAAACTAGGTCAAATGCCCCTTCCTCTGGTAAGTCCTCTTTTCTTCCCCATTACCAGTCTGAACTTAATTGTTCCTTCCCCTCACTGCCTCCAAATGACTCGTATCCATCCTAACACACGGGACACTTGGCTTCAGACTTCAGATACTTGTGGACGCGGCTTTTTCCCCAATAAATTTCAAGCTATTTAAAATAGGGATTGGGCTTATTCATTTTCATGTCGTGAGCATTCAATAAATATTTTGAAATCAAATTAAAATGGCCAAAAGTAAATAATACAAATAAATCCATACTTTGCCTGTATATGGTATGGGTGACGACTTGTGCCTTCTATTAAAAACACGTTCTTTGGAAAGTCCATAATACCATTTCTTATAAAGCATGAGATATGATTTACTATTCCTGGCAATAGCTGCTGCTTCACAATGATAACTTCGAAGTCAGTGATAACATAATTCAGCAGACATGGTGATTCTCAATCTACACGTGACACCATATGGGCTTCAATATAGAATTACTTCCTGCTCATACAAATACACTCCAGGTTTTGTTTTGTAAATCTTAACTTAGATTAAATGAGCATTGGCCAAAGCATCTAAGTCCTCCCAGGATAATGGCTACAGACTGAGGGAAAGATAGGAGGGGGTAGAGGAGGTAGTGAGGGAGAGAGGGAGGGTGTTGTGAATATAACAGATGCATAAAACCCACTCCTGGAAGAGACAATTTATGCATGACCAACACATCGTCCCTGCGTTCCAAGTGTCCCTGTCTTTCCTCTCTGCTCCCATTTAAAACCTGGATTTAATTATATCTTAGTGTATTGACTGCCTCCACTATCAAAGGGGACCAACTTGAAAGCACATATCATGTTTTACTCATTTTTTCCTACATAGCACTTGCCTATCACAGTTCCTGTCACACAACAGGAGTCAAAAAACTATTTCGAGCCAGCAGTTGAACAAAAGGAATAACTTTGAATTGAGAAAGTAGGTATTCGTGTGAATAGTTCTGTCTCAAAAATATTCCGGTTTGTTGCCTGCAGAAAGCAAGCACCAATTCCTGAGAGACCCACAGGTACAGCAATTTAAATAGGTACCTGATTAGATATGAACACCAAGGAGAAAAGTAATTGAATACACAAATGATAAGTCAAGCAAATATTACCTGGTTAAGTGATATCACTTGAAAATGTGCAAAATTCAAGTTATAAATTTCATTTGCCTGCTCAAAAATCTTAAGAATTTACAGTTAACTTCTAGGTCCAGAACCATGATGAGGCAAGTGAGGCTCCCACTTCAGGTGAGAAATTTAAGGGAGTCAAAAATCCTTGATGATCAAGATAATAATATTTAATATAATATTTTCAAATATAAAAAACAGTGCAAAAATCCATTATGAATAATTATAAGAACACAATCCACATGGGATTTGTAAAACATATTAGCATTATTATATCATTAGCACTTTCATAACAAACTATTATATGAGTGTTACTACATAATGCTGTTAATAAAGGGCCCAGTATGATAATGACAGCCGGTAGGCTTTGGGGGTTTTTTTAGAATGAATTTTGCTTTTTGCTTTTTGGGTTTTTTTTAATTTTAAAGAGTGAGAGAGAGTTCCATTGGGGGAGAGGGACAGAAGGAGAGAGAGAGAGAATCTTAAGCAGGCTCTACTCTTAGTGTGGAGCCCAACACAGGGCTCAGTCTCATGGCCCTGGGATCATGACGTGAGCTGAGATCAAGCGTCTGACGCTCAACTACTGAGCCACCCAGGCGCCCCCAGCCCGCAGGTTTTGGTGCACATCGTTTTGAAACCGTAACCAGCTAGGCACAAACATGGCCTGCTTTATAAAACGAAATATTTTAACACCAAAGCCTGTTGTGGGTGATTTTCTCTAAGAAGCAGCAAACAATTTTTCATGTTCGGGTTTTAATTAGTGGACACAGTATCTCATGTATTAGAAAAGAAGTTGATACTGCCCCTACTCTAATGCTGTAGCAAGTATTTATATATCGAAAGACTTATCCTTTCATTTCACCACTCGCGGTATCATTTCTTCAGTGCTCAGCACTGAGGCTAACACACTGGCCAGTGAGGGGCAGACACCCTTGGCAGCAAACACCAGTAGCAGAATACTGAGAAAGATACAAGAGAAGGCAGTGAGGTTACCATGGAGACAGGAACGCCTTCTCCCTAGGGAAAAGATAGAGAGAGAGAGAGAGAGAGAGAGAGAGAGAGAGAGAGAGACAGACAGACAGACAGACACAAACAAACAAAAAAATCAGGTCAGCATAATACATCTAGTTAGTTAACATTACTTTTCAAAACTGCGTTTCCCCCCATCAGGTAGTGGCAATATGTATTAAATGGCTTAAAATTTGGAGTAATTTTGATGATTCTTGTTTCAAGGAAATTATTTCAAAGAAATCTTAGTGAGTGTGTGTTAAGTTTTCTCCGTGTAAAAGTTCATCATAGGGGCGCCTGAGTGGCTCAGTCGGTTGAGCGTCGGACTTGGGCTCAGGTCATGATCTCACAGTTGGTGGGTTTGGGTCCCGCATCAGGCTCTGTGCTGACCGCTTACTCAGAGCTGGAGCCTGCTTCGGATTCTGTGTCTCCTTCGCTCTCTGCCCTTCCCCCACTCACGCTTTGTCTCCCTGTTTCTCAAATATAAATAAATGTAAAAAAATTTTTTTTTAATTCATCATAGTACCTTCTATAATATGATAAAAATAAACGAATAAACGGAACAGCCACTGGTATGACATTGTTGAGTTACACACATTGTAAATGGAATATTCGTAGTGACTAAAAATATGTTGGTAGGAAATCAGTAATGACACAGAATGCTCTACACACCTGCTACTTTTCACATTGCGCCACGTACACTGCATGAGAACATGCAGATTCTCAGGCCCTAGCCCAGACTTGCTGAAGCAGAATCTAGATTTAAACAAAGTCCTCAGGTGATTCCTATATGCATAAAATCTTGAAAAGCACCTGTATATTCCATATTTTTAAGCAAAATAAAAATATATACATAAAAATTCCCCTTTTCACTCCCCAAACTTTGACTTGATGATTGGAAAAAAGAGTGAATATATATGCATCAAAATGTACACAGTGATTATCTCTGGGGACTCTGCTTTTTACTTTCTCTTTTAAAAACGGTTTCCAGGGCCACCTGGGTGGCTCAGTCAGTTAAGCCTCTGACTACAGCTCAGGTCATGATCTCACTGTGGTTTTGAGCCCCACGTCCAGGTCTGTGCTCCAGGCTCAGAGCCTGGAGCCTGCTTTGGATTCTGTGTCTCTTTCTCTGCCCCTCCCCCACTGGTGCTCTGCCTCTCTTTATCTCAGAAATAAACATTTAAAAAATTTTTCAGTTAAAAAAATAATAAAATATTTTCTAAATATTCAATTACAAATATATATTACTTTTGTTATTAGAAAAAAGTAATTTTTATAAATGTACTTTCTCTGTTGTTCTTTTAAAATGATCATGGTGAATGAATTTTTTGGGTAAGATAAAAGTTTGGGTCAATTACACATTGAGGTTGGCAAAATTGAAAGTATAATTTCACATCAGTAAGTTCTAGGACCATATATCTAGTACTTGTGATTTTAAGTATTTCTTTCCACTGTTTCTTTGTTTCCCAAAGAATGTTTGCCTGTGTATATTCATGTTGCTTGCGTTTCTGCCTGTTAAAGTGGTGACTACAGTTGTAAGACATCTCCTCCATCACCAGGTTATGTAATCCCTCAGGTAGTAGTTGAACCTCAGTCTCTCCCCTGATATCATCCTAAGACTACTAAGATATGAAAAATTTCTACTTTTCCTTTTCATTTTATTCTAGACTGGAAAAGCTTCATTTCAAAAGATGAGTGTAATTAGCATACCCAGCTGTTACTAGTATGAAAACCCTTTGGGGGCTATTTTTAATCTCATCCTATTCTTAGAGAAGCATTCTGAGGTTAGGAGACACAGGAGGTACCATGTTGAAGCCAAGGCAAGAAGGAGGAAAGGTCTCCCCCTGGAGAGCTGCTCAGTTGGGGTCGATAGCTACAGAGTAGACTGAAAAGAAAGAAAACAGAGGCATCAGAAGAAAACTGAAAAGGCCTACTTCCAAAGTTTGCCTATAACAGTCCCAGGTCATTTCAAGACATTTAGGGAATATAAGCAAAATCCCATTTCAACACAAACTTTTCAATTTAACATTTTGTTAATGAGTCAGCGCACATGTCCTCTGAGAAGGGACATGGTAATTGTGCTTTACTCATTTCATTCCATGGATCTTCTAGAACAAGCAATAAGACCCATCAGTGTAGCAGCCTGATTAATGCAAGCCTTGCACTATTGGGCATCTGTGCTGTTTTCTGTAGCAGGGATTTTAAGCTATAGCAATGGGAAGATAAATGAGACCAAGAAGATGCGCTTCAGAGAAGTCACAGGTGGAGGAGAGGAGAAGGATTGTTGAAAAAAATGTTAGAAGAAATGGAGAGCAAGTAACATTTATGGAAGATCTAAAGGGCAGGGTTTTGCATATATCATCTCATTTAATCTTCATAACAGATTGTACTGTACATAAGCTGGCTCAGATTCAGTGGGTTTATAACTTTCTCCAGTAGACCCACCCAATGAATGGTGGAATGACAAATCAATTTAGCCTTAGCTAGTTCCAAAGCCCATGTTCTTTTCACAATAACACATAGGCTCAAGAAGCAATTCTTTTGATTATGAGTCATTCACTGCATCCCCAAAAGTTTTAAATTTTAAAAAATTCCCCAAAGCAGGGTTTCTCTGATCCATAATTCATAGTCTATGTTTCATCAGAATATCCCAGGTGTCATGTTAAAATGCGGGTTCCTGATTCCATTCTCTTAGTAGGTCTAAGTGGAGCATAAGAATCTATTTTAAACATTTCCCGGCCACTGCTATGCACAGATCACACACAGGCATGCCTAGGAAGGACATAATCTGCATATCATTGAAAGAGGATACTTTGGCATTCCTGGAGCAAATCCTGTATTTGCCCATCAATATATCTGTTAACTCTGCCCCCTCCTCTTGGCTGCACTCCATGGGTCACTGCCTGGGGCTCTCTGAGATAGAGGAGAAGGAGAAAAACAGAGGTTGAGTCTTAAATCTTGCCATTAACTAGTGACGCTAGGTAAAGATGTAATAACCTCTCTGAAACTTCATTTACTTTGCTATAAAATGGAGAGAATATTTCCTGCCTCAACCTCCCCACATGAGGATTGTAAGGAAGTAGTAAGAGGATTTACCTAAAATTGACTCATAGACTATTACTAATTTTCCATACAGATGTTAGGAATCAGGTGAACAATTACAGGCTGTGGAAAATGAAGAGTCCTGGACTTTAAGTCAGATGTGAGTCACATCTCTGGCTCTGCCTCTCACTAGGTCTCACTTTGAACATGTAACCTCCTGGAGCCGCTTTCCATTTGTGTTAAAAGAGAATACAAACATGCATGCCCAGTAGCAGGGACAGAAGTAACGTAAACATCCATCAGCAGGGGACTAGCTAAATTAAGGATGCTTTGTCCATACTGTCAGAGAACAGCACTGGTTCCACTTCTGGTTTCTGTAGAAAAGGAATTTTTAAGCATCCCTGTGGCCTCCCTCCTGCCTTTGAGTCATTCTACCCCTGGGGAAGGAAGCATAACTTATCTGCATGGTAGATCATGGCTTGGCTTTATCCTTTTCATTTTGGGAACTGAGCTCAGCTACATAAATGGGTTCCACATACATAAGCTCGGTATGAACGAGCCTGCTTGGCTAGTCACATAAATCCCAGGTTCTATCTGCAGTAAAATTTTATCTGTGGCCTCTATTTATTTCCTTCTCAAATTGTTCAGAACCTCAGGAACAGGGGAAGGGGAGTGCTATTTATTGGATCCTCTCAAAACTCCAACGTATATACTGAAAGCTATATTGTATTTTAAAAGGGGGCGCCTGGGTAACTCCGTGAGTGACCAACTCTGGATTTCGGCTCAGGTCATGATCCCAGGATCATTGGATCAAGCCCCGTGTAAGCCTCCATGCTGAGTGTGGAGCGTGCTTGAGATTCTCTCTCTCTCCTTCTGCCTCTCTCCACTGCTCACAGGCTCTCTCTTTAAAATAAAAAATAAAAACAAAAAGAGGTAAAGCCCTATGTACATACTGTCATGGAAATTATCTTGGGATATGTTAAGTAAAAACTATCAGGTCCAGTACAGGGTATTTAGTGTGTTCCCATTTGTATAAAAATAAACGATGCATTCACAAAGAAGTGTACACACATTTAATTGGAAAATTAACAGAAAACACTATAGAATAAACCACTTACTCTGGTTTCTCTTGGGGATGGAAGCTGACAGTGTGAGGTGAGATGTATATGTTCCAACAGGATTTTAACTTTTAATTACCCTTGCATTATTTTTTAAATTAAAAATATATATGGGGCGTCTGGGTGGCTCAGTCAGTTAAGTGTCTGACTCTTGATTTCAGCTCAGGTCATGATCTCATGGTTCACGGGTTCGAGCCCTGCATAGGACGCTGTGCTGACAGTGGAGAGCCTGCTTGGGATTCTCTCTCTCCCTGTTTCTGCCCCTCCCCTGCTTGTGTTCTCATTCTGTCTCACAAAATAAATACATAAACTATATTAATAACATAACTATATTAATAACTATAAACATAACATTATATAATATTATTAATATTATATATACTATAGAATATGTATTAATATTATAATACATATTAATATTATATTATATATATAAAATACATATCCATCACATTGTTGTGTTGAGGAATAAACAATATTGCCTAGGTAAATGAAACCTGGATAGCAGAATCAGTAAGTTCAGCCTCTTCGTTTTTCTACCAGGAAGTCAACTCCCCACCTCCTTGCAAACTCTGTTCCTCGGAGTTGTTGTAGGTCACTTTCTTAATAGCACTGCACTCTGACTTCTCAGCCGTAGCTATGCCCAGAGTCATCAGAGGGTCTCCCTGCACCAGAAAGCAAGCTACAGGACAGCCAAGGGCCCAGAACCACCCAGCGCAGCCTCTGAACAGAGTAGAGAGCCAACATGTTTGTAACACTGAATAGCACTCAAGACTCTTAGTGCCTAAGCCAACCCTCTACTCTAATTGTCATGGAGTTGGAGGTGGGATAAACAAAGCCTTTGCATGCCTCCACTGAGCAGCAAGCACTGCTTCATGAGCAGCTGAGGCTCGCGAGCGGAACACGAACTCGGCATGTGACATTATGCGCAAAATCACCACATGTGTGCTGTTCTAAACCACCATCGTCTCCTCACACGGAAATTCTAAATGGAAACATATGGCTAGCACAAAATGAACCTGACTTTTTCCCTCTGTGTGTCTGGTGATTATTTATGTATTGGAGTTTAAGAAAGTGTAAAATAAAAAATTACCAAGGAAGGGAAAATGAGCTCCTTTGAAGGTTTTTTGTTTTGGGTTTTTTGTTTTTGTTTTTGTTTTTGTTTTTTTGGTGGCGGTGGTTGTTATTGTTGTTGTTGTTTTTACCTTGGGCATGGTTTATGAAGTTACACATTAGTGCTGTAGGCTGAGAAGCTTGGCTGAAGTCCATCTTGGGTAATGGATTCTGGTTGAAGGATCATAAGCTAGGAAGTCATGCAGAATCGGTTCGAGTCTTGATTCCATCCCCCCATGTCTGTGACACGTGCTCTCCAAGTCTTCATTTCCACTGTTCTAAGAGTAATATTTGCCTTAAGGATATAATACCTGTGAAGTTTCAGAGAGATGCCTTACATATGGTAATAGTTATTAACACAGAAATTAACTTATAAAAAATAATAGACTTGACTATGAATAATCATCTGTTCAGTTATTCATCTTGTTTCCCTCTCCCGCCCCACTGCTCTGTGATCTCTTAGAGCGCGGAAATTTCTTTTGCTCATTTTTTATGACCCTAGCACTGAGCATATTGTCTTATTTATAGCTCACTTCCCAATAAAGGAGAGAAAGAATTGGAAATAACTTCAAACTATGCTAACCGATGTCATTTCCAATCATACTCAACATGAACCCATGTATCTGTGCATTAGGTCTTTTCCTCTTCCTTTTCACATACCATACTCAATAACTAAGAAAGGGGAAAGCATCAGGCCAATTGCCCTTAACTCCTTTATGATGTACAAGAATTAGGTAGAAGCACACTCCTTGAGTTGAGAAACCAAAAAATTACCAAAAGATTATTTCTTATCACTGTGTAGTTTAAATCTCCCTGCTTCAAAACTGGGGCTGCTTTTGGGGAGTCAGTTTATGTTTTAAATAACTTACTCTGGAACACAAAACCAGAAATTTGGCAAAAATAATTGCAGTATAAAATTTGGTCTTGTTAAACAGTGTTTGCAATAGAAAGCTGGTTATTTCAATTCCCCAAATATACACTAAACTTCAATGTGCCAGGCAATATTAGACACAGAAAAACCCCACCATGAGTAAGACATGCACCTATTCCAAAAATACTATGCTTGCCACCTAATAAAATGACCCTACACTTACCTTCTCTACTTTTATTTCTCCAAATGTGTAAAGGACTCAATTGTTAGGCTATTTAAAACTGCTATCAACCCCTTCTCTCTCACTAATCCACATATATAATAGAATTATCCATAATGCAAAATGTGATTTTTTAAAAATTCTTTATCAATCAATGAGTATTCATTTTGCAACTACAATTCTATGAGCCTGGCTGTGTTAAAACATAGAGGCACAGTTTATATGTGCCTGGTATTTCTACAAAACATGTAGGTGCTAACCTATATGATTTTTAAATTATGTACCGAAAAGCAAGGCAATATTTACTTTTAAACATACTAAAATACAATGTGATATCTATTTATTTAAATTAAAATGGGCTTTTTATTGAGATATAATTTACATGGAGTATAAAGTTTGATAAATTTGACAAATGCATAGACCTGCAGAAATGCCACATTCCTAACAAGTTGGAGACCTATCACCCCAGAAAGTTCCTTCCGGCCAAATCTCAATCAATTCCTATCCTCACTCTCTTCAGAGGCAAAGACTGTTCTAATTTCTCTTACTCTGTATTAGATTAATCTGTTCTAGAACATCATATAAATAGAATCATATACTATGTACTCTTTTGTGTCAGTTCCTTTGCTCAATATTGTGGCTTTGAAATTTATCCATGTTTCTGCCTGTATCAGCAGTTCTTTTGCACTGTTGAATAATATTCCACTGTATGCATATATGGCAACTTATTTGTCTATTATTCGGTTGGTGGTATATGGGTCATTTCTTATTATGAGCTATTATGAATGAAGAAGTCATAAGTATCCTATGAAAATCTTTTTGTGTATATATTTTACTTCTCTTGAATAAAATCCTAAGAGGAAAATCCTTGAGTTGCAATGTAGGTATATGTTTACTTTATAAACAACTGCCAAGGAGTGGTGAACTTCTATGGGCAATGTTTAAGAATTCTGTTTACTCCCTATCCTTGGCAAAATTTGATTTGTCAATATTTTCATTTTATTCTTCCCTGAAAAAAAATGATGTTGAACACTTGTTCACATGCTTACAGGCCATTTGTACATATTTCTTTTTTGGAGTGTTGGTTCATGCTTTTTGCCCATTTTGGGCTTTGTTTTTGTTTTTGTCCATTAATTGAGCTGTTGAAATTCTTCATATATGTCTTTTGATAGCTATAGGATTGCAAATATTTTCTCATCTGTAGTTTATCTATTAATTTTCAAAAACATGCCTTTTGAGAAAAGTTTTCAGTTTTGATGAAGTGTAATTTACCAGCTTTTTCTTCTATAGGTAATGCTTTCCGTAACCATCTAAGAAATGTGTATCTACTCTAAGGTCATGAGTGTTTTCTCCTATGATTTCTTTTAGAGGCTTTATATGTTGTAGCTTTTATATTTTCATAGAGTGTGATGGTTAATTTTATGTATCAACACGACTGGACTACAGGGTACCCAGATAGCTGGTAAAACACTCTGGGGGTGTCTGTGAGGTAGTTTCTGGGACAAATTTGCATTTTAGTTGATAGCCCATGTAAAGATCACACTCAATAATGTGGGTAAGCATTATCCAATTCATTGAGGGCCTTAATAGAACAAAAAGGAAAAAGAGTGAATTTGTTCTCTCTTCTTGAGCTAGGACATCCATCTTTTCTTGCTATTGGATATCAGTGCTCCTGATTCTCAGATCTTTGGACTCAGACCAAAACTTACACTGTGGATTCCATGTCATGGGGTGTTATTAAATACAGATTCATTCTCTTTGGTATATATAGATCTATTCAGATTTTCTTTTTTTTCTTTAAGATTTATTTGGAGAGAGTGAGAGCAAGTGGGGAAATGGCAGAGAGAGAGGGAGAGAGAGGATCTTAAGAAGGCTCCATGTTCAGCACAGAGCTGGTCCTGGGCTTGATCTCACAACCCTGAGATCATGACCTAAGTCAAAATCAAGAGTCAGAGGCTTAACTGACTGAGTCACCCAGACACCCTGATCTATTCATATTTTCTAATTATTTTCATACCAGTGTTGGTAGTTTACATCTTATAGGAATTTTTCCATGTCATCTAAATTGTAGTATTATAAAAAATTATTTGTAATATTTGTTATTCTCTTAATGTCAATAGGATGGGAGACATGTCCCCTATTTAATTATGGACATTTGCAATTTGTGTTTTCTTTTTTCTTTTAAACAGTCTAGCTAGTGGTGTATCAATTTTATTGATCTTTTCCAGGAATCAGTGTTTTGTTTCATTGATTTTCCCTATTGTTTGTTGCTTACCGCTTCATTGATTTCTACTCTTATCTTTATTATTTCCTTCCTTCTACTTATTTTATATTTAATTTGCTCTTCTTTTTCTAGCTTCTCAAAGGAGAAGCTTAGAGCATTGATTATAAATCATTGCTATTTTCTAATCTAAGCATTTAAAGCTATAAATTTTCCAATAAGCACTATTTTTGTGGTACCCACAAATTTTAATATATTGTGCTTATATCCTAATTTAATTTAAAATATTTCAAATATTAATTTTGATTTCTTTCATGAGGCATTTAGATGTTTCTTCCTTTCTAAATGTTTGGAAATGTTTTTTCTATCGATTTCTAATTCAATTTCACTGTAGTGAGAAAAGATGCTTTTAAATTTATGGCTTGCTTTATGACTCAGTACATGTTTTATCTTGGTGAATGTTCTATGCTCTCTAGAAAATAATATGTATTCTACAGGAGTTGGTTGCAATTTCTTATAAATATCAGTTGTGTTAATTCAATTAATATTATTTAAATCTTCTATATCATCACTGATTATTTTTGTTTAGTTGTTCTAACAGTTACTAAAAAAAGACTATTAAAATTTTGAAGTCAAATTGTGGATTTATCTATTTTCCTTTTAATTTTTTTTAGCGTTTATTTATTTTTGAGAGAAAGAGACAGAGCGTGAGTGGGAGAGGGGCAGAGAGAGAGGGAGACACAGAATCTAAAGCAGGCTCCAGGCTCTGAGCTGTCAGCACAGAGCCCAGTGCGGGGCTCAAACTCATGAGCAGTGACATCATGACCTGAAGTCGGACGCCTAACCAACTGAGCCACCCAGGCACCCCTATTTTCCATTTAATTCTGTCCATTTTTGCCTCATATATTTTTGAATTTCTGTTACTGGGTGCATAAACATTTAAGATTGTTATGTCTTATTATACCTTCTTGGTGATTTGATCTTTTAAGTGTCTCTCTTTATTTCTGGTCATATTCTTTGTCCTGAAATGTATTTTGTCTAATATCAATATAGTCACTCCAGGTGTCTTATAGTTTTTTCATGCTATGTTACTTCACTCTTAACCTATCTATGTCTTTATACTGCATAAAGTTGAGTCATGCTCTTTTAACCAGTCTGACAAACTTTGCCATTTAGTTATAGTTTACTCCAATTACATTTAATATAAATATGAATATGGTTTTGTGTCTTTTTTCTTACTACTTGTTTTCTTAGTATTCTACCTTTTGAGTTTTCTACTTCTTTATTACTTAGTTTTCTTTCCAGCCTTCTGTTGGACACATTAAATATTATGTAGCCCCATTTATCGCTTCTAATTTAATCAGGATTTTAATAGTTTCTGTATGGGTTACAGCGTGCATCCTCAACTTAATCTATCTTGAATTTAATACCTCTTCACATATTTTATGAGAGCCTTACAACATATGACAGCCTCCATTTACTTTCTTCCATTCTTTGCAGTAGCTGTTGTCATATATTTCATCCCTGCAGATGTTATACAACCCATGTTACCTTATATTTTGGTTTTCTTGTCTGTTTTAAATAGTAACTGTCATTTAAATAAATGAAAATTAATGTATTTTTATTTTCTAGATATTTATCACTTCAAGTACTCTTTTTTTTGTATGATCTGAATTCTTTACCTTTCAGTCTGAAAAACTTTAATATTTTTTATTGGAAGATCTGCTTGTGATAAATTCTGTCAGGGTTTTTTTGGGTTTTGTTTTTTTGGTTTTTTTACCTTTAATTTCAAAAACTATTTTACTCCAAGTAGTATTCTAGATGGATGGAATTCTTTCCTTTCAATACATTAGAGATGTTGCTTCATCATCTTTCTATGCTTAACAAAGGAAGGGGTACTCCCATCTTCTGACTTGCTTCCTTTTAGATAAGAAGCTCATGTTCATTTTTACCTTCACTCTCTAAAAATAATCTGTTTTTATTTCCCATATTCACCTAAGATTTTCTCCTTATGTTTGGTTTTCATGGATTTGACTATGAATTGCGTAGGTAGATTGTTTTTTTTTTTTTTTCTTGGTGATGGGTCATATGTTCCTAATTCTTCACATATCTAGCAATCTTGTTGAGATTCTGGATTTTTACTGTCTTCTTTAAAGACTTTTAAGTCTTGTGTTGCTAGCAAATTAATATACTGGTAGATTACCTTGATCGTGTTGAAACCTACACTTATACTTTATTAGGTTGGGTCTAGAGTGGTTCTTACTCTTCCTAAGGCAAGGCCCTTCTGGATCTCAGGTGACTTCCCAAGTTTCAACCTGGTTACTCGGACTCCAAGTTCTCCTAACACAGGGAAATCTTTAGAATCACACTGTTCATCTCAAACACAGTAATAACCATTCTTTCCAAGACCTCATAGAGTCAAGCCTTACATGTATACATCTTAGTATTCAGCCAAAGACTCAAAAGAACACCCAGTGCAGAATTCTGGAGCTCTTTCTCTAGAATATTCCTTTTCTTCACAGCCCTGCTCCACAAATTCTGTCTCAGCAACCCCATGTTATGGTCTCTGTTTTCCACATCTCATAAGACCACTGTTCTCTCTTTGGCCTCTATAACCTGAGGCTGTAATTTTGAAAGTATGTCCATGGAAAAATCTGGGTAAATATGGAACTTACCACATGTGTACCTCTTCTACCAGTGATCACAGTTCTGCACTATATGTTGTCCATGTATATGAAAATATTTGTTTCATATAGTTTTTTTAATGTAATAATCATTGGAGGGTAAGTATGATACATATTAGTCTATTATGGCTAGAACTGGAAGCCTGGATCTAAACTATATAGTTGTGACTAAAGGTGAGATAAGAACTTAGAGCCATAAGAGGTCTTTAAGAAACATAGTTATTAGTATTATGTTTAATAGTGACAAAATTATATGAAACATTGTCATTCCAAAAATAAGAAATCTGAGACAGAGAGATTCATTGAGGTCAGCTGGTAAATGACAAAGCCAAGATTTGAACCAAGAAAAGTTTTACTTCGCAGACTATATTTTTCCTACTAACCACAACATTTAAAGTAGTCAAGCAGGTTTCTTAGAGAAATGGAGACTTGAACTGGGCTTTGAAGAATTGGTGGTCTTTGAGTTTGTGAACAGGTTAGAGGGAGCAGAATCATATCCCAGGTAAAGGGAACAGAATATGGTGGGAAGCAGATGAGAGCCAGACTAGAGAGGCAAGATTTTGTGTGGACATACTAGAGACAAAGTTGAATAACTTGTGTGAGGTCAGTTTAAAGAGGATAATATGATTTGGGCAAAAAAGAAAAAAGAAAGAAGGAAGAGAGGAAGGAAGAGAAGGAGGGAGGGAAAGACAAAGAAAAAAGAAATAGTACTATCTTAGCAGGGTTTTTTATAGTTTACTATAATATTTTAGTCAGAGATTTTGTTTTACATTCACTTGTAACTACATAATTATACACACTTTTTTTTTGATACACATGATTATATTATAGAATCATCCCTTTCTGTGTTTATAGCTTCATGAACTCTGAAGTCCCTGCCAATCATATTTACACAGATGATTGAAGAAGTTGAAAAGAGAAGGCGAAAAGGGAAAAGGTGAATTTAACCTTTATTTTTCTCTATTCAGGTCTGGTTGGTTTTCATAGTAATGTAAAGAATGTCTCTAAGCTCCTCAAATATCAAAAAGACTAGAGTCGCTGAAATTCCCTTTCTGAGATCACAAGAGATATCTTGCCTCTCCTCATTTAGCTAAAATATTATCTACAAAGTCTTTCTTTTAGCTCATGACCTCCTCATCCACAAGGATCACCATCTATTTACAACTATTATTGAGCCATCTCTCTGCTGGAGGCAGGGTCACAAACCTGCCTTCTCAATCCTAACTTGTGAAAAGAATTCCCATTCTTCAGCAGTATAGAATTGCTTTCTTTGTATGGAAACTAACTTTAAAGATGACTATTTGTTTGGTATTGAAGATCTGAAATTTCTTACAAGATTCACAGGATGGCTGTGATCTTTCTAAGTGATATTTAAAATTTGACTGCTTTAGCACCATTCTACCCAGTGTCTTATTTTGTTAATAATACCAATATCAGCTAAGATACACTGAGCACTTTCTATGTACCAGAAACTATGATCTCTACAAGAATTATCTCATTGAATCCTCACAACATCCCTAGGAGGTGGGTTCTGTTATAATCATCCCCATTTCACAGATGAAGAAACTGAAGTTTGGAACACTTGAGTAACTTGTTCAAGAATACAGAGCAGTGAATTGCTACATTAAGAGTTGAACTCAGAAATTCAAACATTTGAAGAAGATAAAATCCAATCCCTAAGCATACATAAAGGCAGTAAAAGTAATTTCTGTAAGAACTTCACATATATCAAAGATGTTTAGAATTGGACATACATAAATTCAAATTACGGATCTCCTATTTTCTAGGTGGGGGACTTTGGGAAAATGGCTTATTCTTTGTTATCCAATTATCTCTACAATTTCATAAGATTAATACCTCTTCATGAGTTCATGATGATTAAATAAGATAGTACCTGTAAAGCACTTGGTACATAAGGGGGAAATAATAATAGTAGCTACCATTATTATTCTAATGTGCTCCCCATCTTGAGTCAAATTTAAGATTCATATTTCCCTAATCTGCTGCTCCACCAGCTTCTAGCTCCATGCCCCTGGGTGTGTTACATTTTCTAGGCCTCAGTTTTCTCATGTGAAAAAGGGAGGATAATAATAATTCCCTACTCATGAAGTTGTAAGAAGTAGGTGAGCTATACAGCAGTCCTTGACACCCCATAAATGTTCATTGTGTTATCTGTTATGATGATTATGACGATGGCTGGACAAGATGGTATAATGGGTGTGTTTAAAGTTCAATATATTTGAGGGCCAACGTGCATGAGAACATCACTTAGAAGAAATCCATAATGTTGAAGAGATCTGTTACTTAGGTTTATGTCCTGGCCCTGCCCCCATCAGACTCCTATCTGTATTCCACATGGAGCAGCAAAGTCCCACAGAAGAGCTGTGCCCTGTCAAGGCCACTATGGATCCCACACTTAGAGAAAATGATCCAATGGGAAAAGAGCCATTCTTCTCCCTACACTTTGTCATTGAATAGCAAAGACCTTGAGGACAACACTGGCTCAATGCCTCTACAATGCAACTTGGTAGAAAAGTGGAGTCACCCACAGTGCCCAGGAGAACAGCAGCAGACAAGGATGGTGAAAGAGACTATAGTCCTTGGAGAATCATTAACAGCAAAGTAGCAACAGGATATAGCAAGGGCAAGTTTGTAGGTGAGCGCATCTAGGGACTTGCAGAAATAAGTGAGGAAGACTTTTCAGAGAACTCTATTATACAGGTGAAGGCAATGAGCCAGAGTAATTTGAATAATGACTAATAAGGTGACCTCATTTATATCCATAGGCTGGTGAGGTCTGGAGAAATTCAGGTTACATTATAATAAAAACAAGTAATTATTATTATTGTGGTCTAATTGCATTTGAAGCACAGATTTTGCTCATAGCTGCTTGCTTGACACTTTGAATTGCACCAATTTTCTAGTGGCACAGACCCAATTTTCTAGTCGTTTGAGTTTTGACTTTCTCTTGACATTGCTTAGTGGGTCAACATGAGTAAGCTTTTAAGAAATTGTGTATTTGTTCCTTAAGTACATTTCCCTTTTTAAAATGCTGACGTGTTTTTCCATATGTCTAATTAAAGTTTGCATAACGTTCATGTTTGTGCTTTCCCTTGTATCCTATGAGAATAGTTATTTTTTAAATGGACTTAATTAACATAGAAACAATTAGAAATAGGAGACCCTGCATTAGTAAATTATTCATTATTAATTAAAACCTTAAAAACACTCCTCTTGAGAGTGTTAATTCAAGGGGCTATCATCTCCAATATATGTGTGACAGCCTTATCCAGTCTCATTCATACCACAAACTCATCAGAGAGATTTAGGAATACAGTAAGCTTCGTTTTTTTATATGTATTTTTTGTTCTGTTTAGTTTGTTGATGTTTAAGAAAGCCACAAAGCTATAATCACCCTATATTAAGTATCATAAACATAACAACTAGGGACAAGAGGTTAGTTTTCACCAAAAAGCCAATTTATAAATCTGCTACTCCTGAAGTAGAAATATTTTGCTTTAATTTCTCCATAAATCTCTTCCCCCCCACAAAAGGTAAATAATGTGTGAACCGATAGTGAAGCTGCTCAAGGAAACAAAGCATGTATTTTCAGTAGAAAGTAACACAATACGTGTGTATTTTAGAATTTGACCTCAAAAAAATGTTTATTTAGCAAACTGTCTAAAGATTTCAGCTGCTTCATATAGGAAAAGGTCTGTTTACTGTGAACCTGATCTTTCATCCTATCCTGCACTATAGGCATTGATGAGAATGTTGTCAGTTGCCTGGATGGTTAAAAATGGACTTCCCCAAATATTTCTTGTGATAAGTAATCTTCCCAATACTTACATATGGAAAGTATGCTAACAACAGTGTCTAAACAAAAGATAACTGCTATTTCTGACTCAGATTCACCCTTAAGGAGCAGAAATCCTTTGAAGAAAGAATAATTTTCCAATACATCAACAAGTATTTTGAAGCCAAGTCAATACCATTATTACTTAATAATAACTACCAAGTCTTTAAAGCCACTATCTTTATGTAGATTATATTACTTGTCCAATCATGATTACATGGGGAGGATTTGTATCCCAATTTTACAGAGATAAAAAATGAGTCTTGCAGAAGTTAATTTACCTAAGATCACACAATCAAGTTTAAGAGACACAAGACTTACCCATGGAACTTGTACCCACAAGCTTGCTCTTATCCACCATATTATGTGCAAGGCATTGTGATCAAAGCTAAGAGAAAGACAAAAAATCTCTAAGCCTGAGTTCCTGCCTCAAGTTGTTTATGTCATTTCTAGTAGAAGGAGATAACAATCTAAGACAGAACCATACCAGGTGTATTGAGCTTGTCCCAAGGCTCCCTCACCCATTCCAAAGCAA
Source organism: Panthera pardus (assembly GCF_024362965.1). NCBI lineage: Eukaryota > Metazoa > Chordata > Mammalia > Carnivora > Felidae > Panthera > Panthera pardus. Next base: position 88,008,815 of record NW_026526721.1, read on the forward strand.
GGTGCTTGGACACTTGGGGAAAGGAAACATGGAAGCACTCATAATAGGCCATATTGAAAAGTTAAATTTGCCGGGACCGTGATCACAGTTTTACATACCTAGAAACTGCCTAATACTGAGTCTTGACTATGCAGGAGAATATTGTGAGGTTTTGGAGGAAAGTGGAAGAGACCTTTACCACAGAGGAGGTCAGCTGGCAGCAGGGAATTAGCTTAACACGAGAAAGATAGCTGAATGAGTCCACTTTACAACTCAAATTCCTACAGTCCTAGTAGTGTCAGTGTGGCTGTATGACCTGGTTAGAGGAAAGCTAGCAATTAAAATCTTTATTTTCTATTTGATGTTAGTGACACTTGACTTTGACAAAACCATTTTCATAAAGCAGAACCCAGCTTGTTCCATGAGTCTTCCTATTTATATGCTCTTTTTTCAAGGTGAGTAATAGATTAATTCTCTAGCTTGTGAAGAAAATTTTTCTCAGTTTATTTTCACTACCCTTGTATAGAAGTGACCTGAATTAAAATTACCTAGTCTATTACTGATTTTTCCCTCTAAAATTACAGTTGTGCTATAATGTGCAAATTTTCATTGCTTTTCAACATGAAATTAAAATTACATGGTTATAAAAAGAAGAACTTCGATTTACAATTTTTGAAAAGAAGTCTTGGACTTCAAAGTATGATTACCTAGAGCTTATTAAAATGCAGGATTATTAACCCACGAGCTGAAGTTTCTAGTAATAGTGGATCTTTTATAAGAGTAATTATAAGAGTCATAAATATTAAGCATGAAAGTAACACTCTGCATTTAAAGGGAAAGTGTGTGCTCCCATCTTTGCCAAACTTAATGTGAAAAAGAAGACAATGAAGAAGCCACCAAGTTGTTAAAGAGCCAAGTGCAAGTCCTAAGTGTGGACTTATTAATGAAAGCCTCTATAATAAAAAGTTTCAAAAAGTACTATGTATGAAAAGTCAATGGATAAAAATATATTAATTAGTGGAAAAGATATCCAGTAGCATGTTTAATAGGCTTTTTCCTAAACTGTTCTGGGGGTAAAAAAGCAAGTAGAAATAGTATATTGAATATGATAAGAATTTTGAAAAAATGTGCGGAGAAAATGACGGGAATGATACATGCTTAAGCATTAACAGCAGGAATATCTGAATGGTATAATTACAATTTTGACTTCCAAGATTTCTAGTTCTGTTTCGTAATGGTTTGTTCTTGTTTTATATTTGAAATGTTATCCTTTATATTTCTCTGGATATATATAAATTGATTGTATTTTGAAGTTGCCTGTCTCTTAAATTATCTTTTACATCTTTTCACCCAGATTTTCTACAGGGGGAGGTTGGAGTTGCTTCAGGCTTACGTACGTGTGTCTTCCATATGTGTTAGTGCAGGTTATGGGGGAAACCATTCCCCTGGGCTCCATTCCTCTATGATTTGTATTTTAGAATGAAGGTTCCTTTCCCTTCCAAGTTCTCACCAGTCATGAGGAGTAATGCCCTATCATCAACATCCAAAGTCCTATACTTCTTGCTTTCACCTGGAGGTAGATTCTGTCATTGCTGTGGATTGCCTCCCACCTGTTCCCTCCATAAACTCATCTATGGAACATCTTTGTTCTGCTTCCTCTTTGTTTAGCAAAGAGATTATGTCTCCCTTCTCCTGGGATATTTCCCATTTTGTGACACACCAAAAGTTGATTTGAGTAAATGGTATATATTTAACCACTAACAAAAATCTTTCCTATTTTTCTAAAAATAGGAAGAGGCAGATCACAAATTGTACTTAGTCTGCCATCTTAAAACAGAAAAAGTAAACAAAAACCAATGTTTAAGTATTACTTTAAAACTATCATTTCAGTATAGTTATTATTATTATTATTATTATTATTATGCTAAGAAAACAAAAACAGTGGTGTAATGAACATTGGGGCGCTAATATTTCCTCAAGACCCTGATTTCCATTTTTTTGGATAAATACCTAGGAGTGGGATTATTGCTGGATCATATGGTAGTTCTATTTTTAGTATTTTGAGGAACCTTTACACTATTTTCCATAGCAGCTGCACCATTTTACATTCCCACCAACAGTGTACAAGGGTTCCAATTTCTCCACATCCTCAGCAACACTTGTCGCGTGTTCTTTTGACAATGGCCATCCTAACAGGTGTGAGGTAATATCTCACTGTGGTTTTGATTTACATTTCCCTGATGATTAGTAACACTAAATATCATATGCCTATTGTTCATCTGTTCATATACCTGCTGGCTATTTGTATGTCTTCTTTGGAGAACTGTCTACATAAGTCTTTAGCCCTGAATCTCCATCAGTGGATGAATGGAAAATAAAATGTCACACACACACACACACACACACACACACACACACACACACACACACATGGAATGGTGGCTATCAGGGGCTGGGCAGAATGGGAAATGGGAAATTGCTAGTCAATGGGCATAAAATTTCAACTATGTAAGATAAATAAGTTCTAAGCATCTGTTCTACAAAATTATACTTATTTTAACAATACTATACTATGCACTTCAGAAATTGTTAAAAGGGTAGATCTCATATTAAGTATCCTTACCACAATAAAATAAAATTTTCAAAAACAAAAAGTAAAGATGGAAAACTAAATTAATTGATGCATAAGTCATCTAGGTCAGAATATATGACAAAGGTAGTACCACTCCCTGGTCCTGGGTTTTGTTTTTTAATATTGTTCTGGTGGTATGATTTTCTTGGTGCTGAGAATTTCCCTTCCTCCTCTTTTGGTAAATAAGTGAAGATATCTCACTTAAGAATTGACTCTTCAAACATAAGTTTATTAAGGAATAGTAATACCATAGTCAAATAGCCAAATAAGAATTACATTTAAAATTTAAAACTTTTAAGAAACCTAATTGTATAAAAGGCTTGCTGATAACTTGAAACAACGCAACTTAAGAAAACTTGCTTCTTCATCATGCCTATCTGGAGACCTGTCACAAAGTCTGAATCACTTGAAGATGGTCACTATGCAGTAAAAGAAAATGTCAGTGAGTGTTTTCGAAGAGTCCCCTTGAAAATGCTTAGAAAAATATAATACTACTTTAGTTCTCTGAAAAGCCTCTTGGAAAACTGGAATTTAATCAGAAAATTGTGAGCTGATCTTTGTTGATCAATATGTTTCCTAGAGAACTTTATTTTTTTAAATAAAAATTAAAAATCAGATGAAAATAATAACCAGAAGAAAGGAAATACGCAAAACAGCTCTTCTCTTTGCTCATGTGTTTGAAATTTTCAGGTTGAATTTTACCCTCTTGAGGTTCAAGTTCTACTTATAGCCAACAAAATGATATTTCCTGGTTGTGTAAACAAGACAAAGCCCTGAATTCTTTTGAACATCAAGCATGTCTTAATAAAGTACATTTGATGACTTAAGGGTAAAGGAATCAGAAAAAAGTAGATTGGATTTCTTTTTAAATACTTAGGACTTTGAAAATGAAGGTGGAGAGGCTTGACACAGAATACCTTTGGCTTTGCCCAAACCTGAAACATTTAGGAAAAAAAAATAAAAGTTGAAATTATTTTCCAAAACCCAAATATGGTGTGTTTCTTCAGTATGTAAAAATTATGGTATTAACTTTTCCTGAAATGAACTCCAGCTGTTAACTATAGGACAATTACAACAAATTGTTAAATGGAGAAAAAGAAGTATAAGAATTGCAATATGTTGCTGCAGACTAATGGTTGGCTGCGCCTAACTTGAAGGTCCTGTCTTCTTGAACTTCTGAACTCAGATGTGGGGCAGAACATTACCAGAGAATTCATCTCTTTTACACATAGTTTAGATGGTGGGTTGGATAAACAGCAAATTTCCGAAGAGAGGCCCACCCAAAGCCAACCACATTCACTGGAGATACACCAGTAAAGACAATGAATCTGATTCTGGTATTTATACCAATGAAAGTCAGACCCAAGCTGGGCTGCGCTGATAGGGGAGAGGAGGGCAGAAAGTGGTCTGTGGTTGTTCTTCATACAACAACTGGGCCATAGCTAAGAAGCAAAAGAAATCATCATCTACAAGTGGCCAAAAAACATGAAAAGATACTCAACTACATTATTAATCATAAAAAAATACCAAAGTGATATAATAAAACTGTTTTTTTCACCATTCTCACCTATCAGATTGGCAAAGATTATAGAGCTTGTTATAAAATGGTTTGGGGAAGGTATAAAGAAATAGCATTTTTTTTCTAAAATTTCTTGTTACAGTTTTCTGGAGAAAGAAATTTGAAAAAATTCAATAAACAATTCAACAATTCCACTCTAGAAATTTATCCTACAGAAATGAAGACATATTTTATAAATGTGCATAGGAGTATTCATTGAATATGTTATGGGAAAATTATAAGCAACTCATAAACTAGACAATAGGGGGTTGGTTGCATGTCTTATAATACATTCATAAGATAGCCACTAAAAACGGTATTGTATCAACTCTTTGTTAGGAAAATAAACTTCCAATTTGTTTTTTAAAAGGTCATATTGTCCCATTTCCATAAAATGGGAAAATGCTCATGATATAATTGCTAAGTAAAACAAAGCAAGCTAAAACACCATGTGAGAAGATTATTACATTAAAATACATATAGATAAAGAAATTCCTCTCGCACCTTTTCTCTCTGCTGGAGGGATCAAGGACTCAATACATTAACATTCCTTCTGTACCAGTTCAATGTGATCTCGACCAGACTCCTGGCTTTAAACACCACATTTAAGTAAACAACTACCAAACGAATACCCCAGTCCACATCTCTTCCTATGCTCCAAACACATACATCTAAATCTCCACTGACATGGGAAAAGTCTCAAACTGAATGTGTCCAGTACCAGACTCCTGCAGTCTTGATCCCCATAAAATCTACTTCTTTCAAAGTCTACCTCATCTTAACTAATGCCAACTCCAGACTTAGAGATGCCCACAAAACCCTGAAGGCCTCCTGTCTCCACGTTAGTTTTCATATCCCACATTCTATCCACTGGCAAACACTGGCAGGCCTCTTTCACAATCTGCCCAACATCTGACCACTTCTTTGCACCTCCACTGCTATCACCCTGATCCAAGCCAACCCTGTGGCTCATCTGGGTTATTAAAATAACCAGTTTTAACTTTCTTCCCATATTGCCTGTACTCCCTGTTTTAACCATTTTCCACTCACTATCTATTCTCTAAAGAGCAACCAGAGTGATCATATTAAAATCTAAGTCAGAACACATAACTCTTCTATACAAAATTCTCTCCTATGACTTCCTACTCCAAAAAGAAACAAAAACAAAGACACAAAAACCCAACTATCCCCATGGCCTGCAGGGTCCTACCTGATGTGGCAAACCCTTATCATTATGACCACCTTCCACAAAGCTTTCCCTTACTCACTCTCCTGCAGCTACACTTGCCTCTGTGTTGTTCTTGTTTCTGAAATCTCATAACCATCATTTGCTGTTCCTTCTGCCCCAAATGCCCTACCTGAAATATCCACATGACTCATTTTCACACCTCCTTCAGGTTTTTCCTCAAATGTCAAAAATGGGCACTTCCTGAAATGCTCTATTTAAAATAGGAACACCTCTCCTATTCCTTTCTCTTCACCATCCCCTTTCCTCGCTTGTATTCCTTCAAAGCATTTATTAACATCTAAGATACTATATCATTTACTTATTCACTTCCTTTATTTTCTGAGTCTTCTTCCATCCCAGGTGGAATAGAAGCTCCACTGGACAAAGACTTTTGTCTGTTGGAATCATTGCTGTAGCCACAATGCCTGGAATGATACCTGATAAATGTTAGGTTCTCCCTGATAATCACTGAATAAATGATATAACGATGTATGCTAAAGTGAGCAGTGGTAATTGCTGGATGGTAGAATTTAGATGGTTTTTGTTTCTTCTTTTGTGCATACATTATTTTTTAATAGATGATTTTTAGAAGTTTTTTTTTTAAGGTTTATGTATTTATTTTGAGAGAGAAGGAGAGAGAGGGAGAGAGAGGATCTCAAGCAGGCTCTACCCTGACAGCGCAGAGCCCTACACAGGGCTTGATCCCACCAACTGTGAGATTGTAACCTGAACAAAAATCAAGAGTCAGACACTTAACCAGCTGAGCCTCCCAGGCACCCCTAGAGCAGTTTTAAGGTAATAGCAAAATTGAGCAGAAAGTACACAGAGTTCTCGTATACTCTCTGCCCCCACATACTCACAGTCTGCCCTACTATCAATATTCTTCATCAGAGTAGCACATTTTAAAATAATCAATGAATCTATATTACACCATATTATCATCTCAAGTCTATAGTTTACAATGTGGTTCACTCTTGGTGTTGTACATTCGAGGAGTTTGGACTAACATATAATAGCCATTAACTAATGAATTAATGTATCCATCATTATAGTATCAGACAGAATAGTTTTTTTGCCCTAAAAATCCTCTGTGCTCAACCAATTCATCCCTCCTTCCCTACTAACCCCTGGTAACCACTGATCTTTTTATTAACTCCATAGTTTTCCCTCTCAAAGAATATCCTATTGTTGGAATCATAAAGTATATACTCTTTTGATATTGGTTTCTCTCACTTAGTCACACATATTTAAGGTTCTTCTAAGTCTGTGGCACTTGGGGGGGGGCTCAGTCTGTTTAGTGGCTGACTTCAGCTCAGGTCATGATCCTGTGGTTCATGAGTTCAAGCCCCATGTCAGGCTCTGTGCTGAGAGCTCAGAGCCTGGAGCCTACTTCAGATACCGTGTCTCCCTCTCTCTGTCCCTCTGCCTCACTCAAGCTCACTCACTCTCGCTCTCTCTCTGTCTCTCAAAAATAAAATACATACATACATACATACATACATACATACATACATACATAAAGATTCCTTCAAGTCTTTCCATGCCTTGATAGCTCATATCTCTTTAGCACTAAATAATATTCCATTATCTCAATGAACCACAATTTATCCATTCACCTGCTGAAGGACATCTTGGCATTTATAAATAAAGATACTATAAACATGTGTAGGTTTTTTGTGTGAACATCAGTTTTCAGCTCATTTGGCTAAATACAAAGGAGCATAATTGCTAGATCTGTGGCAATAGTACATTTAGTTTTATAAGAAACCTCCATAGTGTCTTCCAAAGTAGTTGTACCATTTTGCATTTATGCCAGCAATAAATGAAAGTTCCTGGGGCGCCTGGGTGGCTCAGTCGGTTAAGTGTCCGACTTCAGCTCATGTCATGATCTCACAGTTTGTGAGTTCGAGCCCCACGTTGGGCTCTGTGCTATCAGCTCTAGCCTGGAGCCTGTTTCAGGTTCTGTGTCTCCCTCTCTTTCTGCCCTCCCCCACTCACGTTTGTCTCTCTCTGTCTCTGAAAAATGAATAAACCTCAAAAAAAAATTAAAAAATAAGAAGAAAGTTCCTGATGGTCCACATCCTCACCAGCATTTGGTATTGTCAGTGGTTTGGATTTGAGTCATTCTAATAGGTGGTAGTGGTATCTCGTTGTTTTAATTTGCATTTCCCTGAGGACTTATGATGTGGAATATCTTTTTATGTACTTCTTAGCCAGCTGTATACCTTTGGTGAAATGTCTTATTACATCTTTTGCCCAGTTTTTAGTCAAATTTTTCATTTTCTTATTTTTGAGTTTCAAGAATTCTTGTATTTTGGATAACAGACCTTTATTAGATAGGTCCACTGCAAATATATTCTCCCAGTCTGTAGCATGTCTTCTCATTCTCCTGAGATTATTTTTATAATTGAATAAATATTCCATGTCTTAAAATATATATGATATGCCATATGCCACATGAATATTAAATTATTTTAACTGATGGCTGTGTACATAATGTCTTTATTATATCTGTTATACCATAGAGAATGCACATGAATCAATATGGCCTGAATCTATGTAACTGAATAGCCTCTGTACATCTTTACTTTTTTAAATATACACTTCCAAATAAATGCAGCTATTGCTGGGATTCCTCATTCCATGTGACCCATGTCACATCTCAGTTTTTATAGGCATAAAAAAGCAAATACTCAATAAATGCATCTAAAGCAAACACTCTATTCCTAGACCAAGCATCTGTCCTGAGTCCCAGATTTCCTACCTGGTGAACGAAGCAGCACCCTCTCTCTCTTTGCCTTGAGCAGAAAGTGCCCCAAACAGATGCTCCAGCTTACAGTGCTTTTGGATCTTTTCTGGTCTGAAGTACCAAGTAGGACTGCCTTGTCAGAAGTCTCCCTAGATCCCAAGAAATCACTCTGCCGAAAGATGCTCAAGAAGCTCACACTCCTAGAAGCCTCGCAGCTTCCATGATCAAAATGCTAAGAGGCCACGGATTCCCAAAAGCCACAAGATTTTCAACCCCTTCAAAATGTTCAGTTTCAAAATCTTTTCCTTGCTTCTACTAATGCCTTCCAGAAAGGTAGGAGGGGCATAGATGTCATCTGCACCATTCTCTAGCCAAGACAACCCCTCTACCCATCCTTGTCTGCTTCTAATGGAAAAAAAGGACATCCTGATTACTACTGAGGGTCATTAAGTACATTTCTTAATCTGCCTGAACCTCAGCCTCCATGTCTGTCACTTGGAGATAATATTGTCTTCCTTTCAGAGCTGTTATGAAAACTAGGAGTGATGTGTGTAAGACACATTCCACATCTTAACCACTCAACAAAGCTGTTGTCATTTGCCCATTGTTTATTCTACTAACATTTCCCAGTTAACTTTCTGTTGCTCTATCCATACCTTTCTGGACTCTCAAGTCCACGCTGCATTCCAAGGCTCTTCCTTGAGAAGGAACATGTAAAAGAGAAGAACATTCACTCTATATATTTGGTTTTTGTAAGTAACATATCTTATGGGAGGAGCTGTTTCACTCCTAATTCCTGGTTAAGTGAATGGGGAGGTAGAGCCTAGATCCGATGTCACACGTGGAGCATATTCAGCAGGGTGGCTTGGTCTTAAGTTTAATCTGAGGATAGATTTCTATTGTACCTTTATAATCACTAGGAAACATTTTACTGCAACAGTCATAGAATATTAGAGATATAAGGGAACTGAAGCTCAGAGAATCCTCCTATCTCTCAGCCATAGCAATTTTTTCTGCACACTAGTTCCTCTCACTATTCTGTACTTACTATGTTGCTCTGATTTACCATACTAGAGTAATTCAAGTCCTACTTTTACAGCCACTTACCTAAGAGGTATAGCTAGGTGGTCCAGATCTAGCCAAGGAGTGACTGGAAAGGAACAAGCTGGAGAGTAGGGTATGCAGGATCTGAAGATGATAAAAAAAGGCCTTACATGGCCCCTGCCTTCTCTTAATGCCTCTGGTGTTGTTGCCAGTGCAGACTCTGAGATCTCATCATAATTTTGACAACTGCTAATGTTAACCTATTCCTTTTTTTTAATTGTTGAAACGCACCATTTTTAGAGACTATTCTTTCCTTGATCCCTTCTAGCTACATTTCTGATGTGTCCCCACTTGTAATTTGTTGATACACTCATTTATAATCAGAGGAAATATTTAAAGATTGGTTAGCAATTTTTCCCTCAACCTATACAGGATTAGTGACCCTGAATCTCTCCAAAAGAGAACCACACTAGGTGGTACAATGGGCAACCTTTAAAACCTAGACAAGGCCTAGAGACTCAGCTCTGAAATTACATATTTCTGTTTATCTGTATTTATGTGACAAACCGTAAACTGAGGTTTAATTTCTCATCAATAAATGGGGGCAATAATATCAAACTTATTGATTACTGATATTGAAACACTTTGCAAATTATTACTCCTATAAATCACAAATGTCCTATGTGATTTTAGTTTTACTTAGTTCTGGCTGAATAAATGAAGGTAATAGGCACACTGTTTGGTAGACAAGGCTGGACGCCACCAACAGAAAGCCAACACGGCCTTCAGAACAGCTTTGATACCTTCTCAAGTGCATTGTCCTATTGAGTGTTGGATTATGAGGATGGAGGAGTGAATACATTTTTTAGCAAAAATGCAGTGATACTGTAAAGATTGTGGCCATTACTAGTGAAATGTTTGCAAAGGGTAAACATCTTCCAACTGTTAGCAAATCAAATACCAGTATGGCAGAAGGTCACGTAGTATTTAAAAGACAAACAAAGTGGTAATTACAAGGAAACCAATTAGAAGATTAGCAAATCCAAAATGGTTTAATGTCATATAAGTTACTTATTAAAAGTCAGAATTTTAAATTCAGAAGATAATAATCTTGGAAATCCTCCAGCCAAATCTTCCCTGGGGCCCAGAATTATGAAGCCATTTGCCCAAGGTCACACAAAAACTTTGAATGAGAATTTCTAGACCTTTCCAGGTGACACTTAAGCTCTTACATTTTTAAACAGTTTAACCAAAATGAATTTTTAAGTTGTCATATTAATTGTTCAGTGCTTATTAAGAGAAATGCATTTTATTTTTATTTTTTTAAATTTTCTTAACTTTTATTTATTTTTGAGAGAGAGAGAGAAAGGGTGGGAGTGAGGGAGGGGCAGAGAGGGAGGGATTCACAGAATCCGAAGCAGGCTCCAGGCTCCAAGATATCAGCACAGAGCCTGATGCAGGACTCAAACCCATGAACCGTGAGATCATGACCTGAGTTGAAGTTGGACACTTAACCAACTGAGCCACTCAGCTTTCCCTAAGAGAAATGCATTTTAGAGAGCATTTTACATATACCATCTCATTGTTTCCTCTCAAAAAATTGATGAGGTTGGAACTAGGTTTCCCATTTCGGAGGTAAGAAAACTGAGGCTCTGAGAGGTCAGTAAACTTGTTTGAAGCTCCAGAACTATGTCAGAGTCAAACTTCAAATCCAGTTTGACTTTGCGGCTGGTATTCTTTGTATGATCTTTTCTTCCATTGTCAACTTTTACAAAGACCAGTTATTAAAGATACCAGAGTAACAAACCATCTTGGTATATCACAAGAAAACTTAGGGGAGTCCAAAGGTGTAACCTTTCTGACACATTATCACTGAGCCCAAAATGCAACTCCCAGCAGGGTTATTCATTGTGCACTTTTCCTATGTTGACTCCTGTTCTGAATTACTGGTTTCCATAGAGTTTCAGCAAAGCCATTGGAAAAAAAAAAAAAATCAGAGCTCCTGGACAAAGACATAGCCCTCCCAAGACATGTGACAATCCATCATGTTTCTGCAAATATTGTTAGAAAGAAAATTCAGGACAATGAGCACCTGTGGCAAAGCATGTCCTAGGATTAAAGTCAGAAGGTTTGGGTACATAGAGAACACAGTGCTAGACTCTTTACCTCACCTGTAAAACAAGACAAAGCTTTGAAAGGATAGAATGAAATCATTTGGTTAGACTGAAAAGTTATTAAAATAAATCATGAACATATATTTATAGAATATATCATCCTATTAAAAAATAGTATGGGGTAGAGGGACCTACTACGTGCAAAGTTTAAACCATAATCCCTGCCTTCAAGGTGTTGATAAGTTAGGTGGTAAAGCAAATGTGAGTAGATATAGAAAAAAAAAATTGGACATCTGGTTTTCTTTCCCCATCATCTTCAGGTTGCAAGTAATGCTGGCATATTTGTAATAAAGTATTTATTTTTCCTTTTGAAATGTTTTTCTCAGGATGAATTCTAATTTTAAATTACGTCAGGTATTTTACTAGCTTAAGGTATGGGTCTGGCTATCTATTGCTGTAACATTTAATTATCCCCAAATTAAGTGGCTTAAAATTATAACAACCACTTTTTCATTAGTTTTCACAGTTCTGGGAGTTGACTGGAGTTGAACAGGCTCACCAGTTCTTTCTCTGGGTTTCTCAGGTCGTTGCTACCAGCCAGTAGCTGGTGCTGAGAACATTTCAAAGGCTTCCTCACTCACAAGCCTGCTGAGTCCACAACTGATCCTGACTATGAACTCAGACCTCAGCTGCAACTCTTGTCCAGAACACCTACATGCGTCCTCTCCATATGGCTTCCCCACGGGAGCTCCCTGCTTCCTCAAGGCATGGTGCCTGAATTCCAAGAGCAAGCACCCCAAGAAATACCCACGGAAGCCCTTTCACATTTTATTGCCTAGTCATCAGAGAATGACTTTGGTTGTAGTCATGGCTTCCCAGATTCAAGGATAGTGAACATGATAACTTCCTCCTAATAAAAGAAGTGTCAATGTCATATTGAAAGAAGAATATGGTGATGGGAGAGCATGCTGCAGCCATCTTAAAAAATACAATCTTCCACAGGACATAATAAGCAGAGTTCAAGAGTCTATTATGCCATGAAGAAAATTTGTTAGATCAATGTGCATGGGAGAAAAAGAATATACAAAAATATTACTATCAGACCAGGGTATTGGAGTAAAAGAATCATCTCACTCTTTCAAAGACATGTTTTTTACTATACTTGTTTTCTTTCAAAATGCTTACTCATGATACCAGACCATCAGTGTTCTACAGTGTAGTCAGGCTGAAGAACTCAGATGCACAGCAAGGGGACATATGTTCTCATGGGAGTTTGGGGCCTTCAGTGGAAGATTAAAAGGTTGGGCCTTTGTTCCTTAGGTGAAAGAAAGGCAAAAACATCCACTGAAAAGGTCAGCCTGTAGAAGTTAGTGTTTTTAGGAAGACACATCTTAAACTGTCAGGGGACCGGGGCCCTTATGATCAAAGATAGTAGCTCAGACTGTATTGTGACAGACCAGTTGAAGAGTGTGAGGGCCTACACAGGGGTGGGAACAGGAGGAAAGGAAAGGAAGTAGAAAAATCAAAGATATTCCACAGAAGGAAGGAATGGGATTTGGAGACCACAGAGTTGTGCAAAGAGTTGGAACCAAGGACAACACCAAGTTTGCCCACGTGAGTAACTGGGGGATTGTGGGGCTACTCACTGACCTCAATGGGAAGGCCGGGTCAGGGTGGGAAGCAGGTTTCATGGGAAAAGATGGGAAATCCAGTTTTTTCTTTGCTGCTTTTCCTTACAGCCCATTACTAATGAGTTTGGCAGAACAGGCACAGAGAAATGGTTGCTAATCCATGTTAATCTTGCTCAAAACATCAACTCTTCACTTTCAAATTTGCTATGCCCTCACCACCTCTGTGCCTCTCTCTCATCCAACATTTTCTTATATATTCTTTGTTTGGGTACTTTCTACCTGTATTTCATGTCTCAGCTTAAAAATCCCTTTTGTGGGGAAGCCTCCCTTTGCTCTGAGACTAAATTAGATTCTCCTGCTACACACATCCACAGTGCACTGCAGGGCTCCTTGGTACTTAGCACACTTGTCATTATTTAAGTATTTGTAAAAAAAAAAAAAATGTGCCAGCTCCACTGGGGAGAAACTGCATCTGTGTCTCCCTTGGTATCCCCAGTGCCACCTACTTTGCCTGGCACATGGTTGGTACTCAGTAGCTGTCGCCTGAGTGACTGGCTGGCTCTGCCTTCTGAATTCCTTGGGCTCATTCTTACCAATTTAAATACCTTCAGGAGAAGGAGGTCAAAGTAAAGGGGGCCAAGTGGTGAGGACTGTGGCAAATTACAGCATGAGCCCAATGAAAGCATTAAAATTCCCCTTAACAACAAAACAGCTAAGGAAACAAAAAATAACACTATGTACTGAATAAAATGTATCTTTAATTGCCTCCAGCATATAGGCAATATTCCCACTCAGATGTAACTCATGTTCTCCCAGGTAGAATTTGCCCCCCTTAGTAGGAAAGAGTCCATCCCTAAATATTCACAACCGATGGGTGATCTTCTAGAAGGTGCTCCCCCTTACACTTAACACCATGACCTTCATTATCACTGTTCTAATATGAATTCTGAACATCAGCAAGGGTGTATTTAAATCCTGTTCCCACATCTCATCTACCACCACTCGCTACAATCCTCTTCCATTTGCTGAACATAGCACCTACAGAGAAACTTAGGCATCATCCGTTCCGAACTCATCATTTTACAAATGGGGCAGATGACTTACCTGACAGGTCACACAACCAGTTGTGAGAGACATGCAGATATAGGATGAGAACCCAAGCTCACCTAAGTGCTATCTGGTGCGTCTCCCAAGTCACCACCACATCTGACATGAAGCTCAAGGTGACTTTTAGAACTGAAACAGTGTGAAAACATTAGATACAGAAATAATTGCCACCATGTATCTATTTTGATATAAAGTATAAATATGCATATGAATAAACATTCTCACACATTGCTTTTCTTTAATTCTGGGCATGACCCAGACTGGGATCTGAAATTGATCTCTTGCTAATGAGAGACAACTAAAAGGCAAAGATTTAATGATAGAAATTGTTTATAGTTGGCCATAAATAATGCAGTAATGGAATATTTATTGATCCCGAGTTCAGTAGCTCAAATAAGTGATAGGCTAGGAAACGCCTGCCACTTTCTGAAGCCTTACACACCAGCGCAATCCACTCCATTAACAGAATGTGCTAAAGCACAGAGCCAAAAATTGACTGAGCTATCTGGACACTCCAGGCTGACTCATTTGCAAGATGGTTCTTTTCTTAGATTCCCAGGATAGAAAAGACATAATATTAGTTTTCATACATTAAAAACAGGAATGATGTGACCTTGCTTCCTGTTAGTGCTGTCAAGCTGAGGAAAACAGAGAGGTGTCAACATGTCCTAAAGTTTAAGTTCATTTCATGGCCCATCTCCCTCTCCATGTATGAGGACTCTGCCTCTGAAGACCCTCAGAATCCCGGTGCCACTGTGCTTTGTTTGCGTTTTAATTTCCCCAAGCTCTAGAAAAGACCCAAACCTACAGCTTTGAAGCCTTATGCCTCCCTCCCATCTCTCTTGCCTAAGTGCCAAACAGAAACCACCTTGCTGCCTCCATTTAATCACAGGATGACAATATTTCAACATAACAGAGGGGCTGTTTGTGCTTTATCTTTTACTGCATTTTTATGGGGAGCAATATATTTTCTTCCTTTCCTCCCCTGATACTGTAACAATCTTTCCTAAATTAAATATGTAACAAATTTCTCATACAACTTTATTCCCAGGCTCTTTTTAAACCATCATTAAATATCTTCATGCTGTTTGACAGTTATTCCTCATCACTGTGTTACCTCAGGGACTTCCTGGTGTAAATGGAGGTTGATGACATGCAAAGAAAGAGCACAGAGGAGTCCTGGCGGTGGCTGGTCCTTCCCACGGTAGGCGTGGACAGGCAGAGTCTGGTCGGTATGGGGTGACAGCTAGGGAACCAGAGGGGTACACACTTGAGAAGCAGAGTTCATCCTATTTACCTTTGTATCCCCAGAACCTAACTCTGTTCCAGGCACAGCAAGGTTCTGTGGAGATATTTGGTGGAAAGAAAAGGGGGAGAGAGAGTATATAGGAGAAAGGGTAGAAGAAGAAAATGGAGGGGAGGGGGGGAAGAGACAGAAGGTTGGGAGATGTGTGGTGCAGAAAGAAGACCTGTGGAAAGCATCACACCAGAGGGAGCTTTAGAGAAGTCTTCCATTCTTTCATTGATTTGATCCAAGCCAAGATGTGCATGATGATGGCAAAGTGTTTCTTCAAGGACTATGGCTCTTGAAGAGAATGACAGTCTGCAGAGCTGAGGCCAGCATCCAGTTAGCTGTGGCCCAAGGAACATTGTGGCAGGCAGCAAGGGGGGGCTCAAGGGGAAGTATGCAGGGCTGAGCCACACTGTCAAAGGAGGGGGGGGGTCACTGGATTGAGGGAATAGGTACTGTGGTAAGGCTAGACCAACAGTCATGATACCCTGGAGAAAATTATACAGGCCAAGAAAGGAAAACACACACAAACAACTTTTCTAATGTTTGTAACTATCTAGATTTATTGATCACATCACTGAGCTTATCTGAAAGAAAAGGAAATAAACTGGGATTAGATGCTGGCTATAGTCACAGCTGCTGTACGTCAGCTTTAATTTGCAACCATTTTCTCTGACATGCAGTCTTTGTGGTATTAAGCAAAAATTGGTAAGACTTCTAAGTGCCTAATTCATGTGACTTTTGCAGATATGTGAACCTCACCTAATGCAACATTAAAAAATCACCTGAACGTATGTGCTATATTTAAGTCCCTTAGGTTACAAAATTGTGTAGGATAGTGCCGTTTTGGCACTTTTTATTTTTGGTGTCAATCCAGATATGTAGATAGATGCAAAACCTATCACATAAATGGAAGGAATCTTTTGATTAATTTTTAGTGAATAACCCAATCCAGCCAAATTTCTTAGCAATCATGTGTACTGCTGCCCCCAGGGTTATTTCCTGTGTTAGACTTCCCAACAGGTTCTGATACTGAACATTGTAAATGTTAACAGTCTGTTTATAATAGAATGAACTGTCACCTGTGGAGTTTTCTCAGCTATTTGAAGCGTTTGGGAAGCAGCTTGGAATAGAGAAACTAGCTCACTAGAAGTCAAAAGAGCTGGTTCTACTTCAAGCTTTACCACCAGCTAGGAAAACTGACCTTGGACAAATCCTTTCATCTGGCCAGGCCTTGATTTTCTTATCTGTGAAATGAAAGAGCTGGACTAGATCTTTAAGAACTCTTCCAAATACAGCATCCTTAGATCCAGACACAAAATAAGGAATGACATTAAACCCCCATAACCAGAATCCCAAGAAATATAGAAAAGAAATCATCTCTGTAAGGTCTCTGTTCCTCTGCCTTGATATTCATGACATTGACCCAAATGATAACAGTAATCATTGTTTCTGAAAATTGTGCAACATAGGTGTGAAGGAAGACAGGCTTTGACATGGAAAAATATAGTGTAGAATGGTAATGTATGTAAACAAAAGACCAACCATACTCTGACCATCATCGTTTCTGTTCTGCCTGAAGCATACTCACCAGGATGATGAAGCAGAAGGACAAAAGAGACATGAGAAACACAGACAACAGAAAGTAGAGCACAGCCAAGGCCCAGGTTTTTTGTTTTTTTTTTTTTTTTTGGTTGAGCTTCGGCTGCTTTTTAAATAGTTTTAGACTTCCAGAAGAGTTGCAGAATGAGTACAGAGTTCCTTTAAACCCTTCACTCAGCTTTCCCTGACGTTAACATCTTGCATAATTATAGTATGACTATGAAAACCAAAACATTAACATTGGGACAATAATATTTACTAAACTACAGATTTTATTCAGACTCTAGCTTTTTGACTAATGTCCTTTCTGTTCAAAGATTCAAACCAAAGACCTGAGTTTAGTTGGGGTAGTTGAGGACTATCTTTGCACATAACTGAGCAGATAGAATTCTTAAGTCTTGGGATTCCCTACCAATTAAGTTCCATGACAACCCAAAGAAAGACCTCATCAGTCTTATTTATCTCTATAATCCCAAGCCTGAGAATAGTGCCTGAAACATAGAAGCTCAAACATGTGCTGAATGAATTAATGGATGACTAAGAAGCCAGCTAGATCACCTTACCTTCATTTTTATAGAAAAGCCAACGTGACCAGGTTCAAAGGATTCTTCTAAGTATTTCATTTTCCCTAGTTCTTGAATTATCTTGGTTACCCTAAGATTTTTCATATGGCATAGTTTTACTAGAATTAGATTTGAACTATTAAGAATTCTGGAGACACAGAGGACAGTTACAGTACTTCCTGCCCCAACCTGCAGTTACACTAAATACCCTCATCAATGTTCCCTTAAGCACACTTCATCACTATACATATTATACTATCCCATAAATCACTGTGCAGTCTAGAATAAATTACTGAGAATTTTTTCACCTAATTAAACCAAGTCCTTAACAGATGTTAGGTACCTAGTAAACACTGTTGAATAAATGTTTGGTAACCTTTCTTTGGTATACCAAGATTACCTATATACCAACATCAAACACATAAAATTCTTTAAATTAGCATTGTTGATTCTAGTAATTAACAAACTAAACAAAACTGTTAAGCAAAATATATTGTCAAATTCCCATTCCCTTATAGGAAAACTGAATTTCAGGCCAACATTCTCCAGCAAACACTTAAGAGAAAGTTTATCCTGTAACCAACTAACAGATCTCTGACCTTCCTCTTCCTTCAAGGCATATTTCTGACTTACAACAAGAATATTTCTGTTCTTCACATGTTTGGTAGATTTGTCCACCAAAAACAGCAAGAGCTGGTTTATTTCAACTGTGGCCTTAAAGTACTCAAACCACTGCCACACTCTATATGCCACTCAATAAAAAACCGTCCTTGGTGTACTCAAAAAAGAGCAGAGACTATGAAAGTCATTCACTGCATGCTTCCAATGCTTTATGACCACTTCTTCAAACCATCATTCACTCTTGCACACAGTGACTCATGCAAACCCACATCCTCCTCTATGACAGGTACCAACACCCTCTTGGCTTGACCTACCGGGAGGCAGGGCCTCACTGTGGCAATGAAGGTGTTTAAAGTGTTTTAGATCAGTCATCTGGTGGACAGGTCAGAGCTCTGAGTAATCAAAGATAATTTACTCATACACACATGTATATTCATACTGTAAGCAACTCTGTCTACCAATAAAAAACAAACCACATCATTACAGAGGAACATTACTAAGAAGGCCCTTGTAAAAGATAAGGTGGTGTACTTGGGAGGTAAACCAGTTTCACCTAAGACCACACTATTCGAATCCCAGTTAGCAGTCTCCATATTTCAGAATGTAAATTAGTGGATTGATTCTTTTAAAATCGCTGTTTCAAAACTAGAGGCCAAAGGTAACAGCAGCAGGAACCACAAATCAGTTCATATTGTTCCCTTGCTTAAAACTTTTAATGGATTCTGGTTATGCTCAGGGCCAAGCTTTGGACAGGACTTGCAAGAGCTGTGTTTCTCTGGACCCTGCTCAAGCTCCAGCCTCATCTCTAGTTAACCCCCTCGCACTACACAGGCTCCCACCCCACTGTCTGCCTGCACTTGTTCTGTGATACCTGGTCTATGTCCCATGTTGTTCTTGGCCCCTGTCCCCACTGCTGGACCCCTTTCAGCTCCCATCCTCTATGCTCCCTTCTTACCCTAAGATGTCCCATATCAAACTGCTTAGCTCAGTGTTGAAATGAACCTGTCTTCTTTTCTGTCTCCTCACAAAATGATAAATGACTTGAGAGTAATAATCATGTCTATAGGATTCATTTCTTTATTCCCAGGACCTTGTACAGTGCCTGGTGCATTATAAGTAGCAAATAAATATTTTTCAATGAATGAGTACATCTAAAGGACATAAACATTGTTAGTTATATGCAAATAATAACTAAATATCTCATTAATGCCATTTCCCCCCTCAGAAAATAATACCGCATAAGTCTAAAACCAAACCATATGATATTTTACAAGGATTGGTTCGCCATAAAATCAGTTGTTGTCATAATTATTCCCAAGCACCATGCTATATCTATGCCCTTTAATCAATTAGGTTATAAGAAAAAAACAAACAAAAACAACAACAACAAAAAAAAACCTTTATCTACCCACTCTGTTCCCTGTGAAATGATATTCAGAATGCAATTTCAACATGCTGGGTCTGTAGAGTTCTGATCCACTAATTCTAGATTTGCAGTCATTTCCATTATAGTAAGGGAGAGTGCTTTCAGTTCCTAGCCCCTGGGTGCTGGTGCCCAGACCAGGTTACTGTGCCGTTGGAGCCCATAAACCTTCTTGCTAACTCTCAGGTTAAGTACACTGTGCACCCATATATGCATTCTTTCTGCTAAGATCACCCATATAAAATGCTTTCTAGCACAGTGGCATTTCATACATATAAAAGAGTTAAACTTTTATTCTTGTAATATTCCAGACTTTTTCTGAAGGGACCACGTGACAATGAAGCTGCCTTTCCTACAAGTGTTTACATTTCCTGTCTTCTTTTACAAATGAATAAAGGATTGCATTTGGATCCCTGCCGAAATAGGCCTTAATTGATTTTTTCAGGTGTTTCCTACTGCCATGGTAACCGTAATCAAATATCTTTTCATGAATAGCCTTGTCAGTTGCAATGTAATATTCTCACTGAATACAGTCTCCGGTTCTCTGGTTCTCTTTCTGCCAAGCTCTCTGGAGCTTTCTCTTCCTTGACCTGACATTTTCTTCAGGTTCCTAGGCCCCACGGAAATAATATATTTAAATAGCATACATGGTTTTTTAAAATGAGAATCTCCTATGAGTTCCATCAGTAATGACACACACAAAAGATAAAAACAGATCATGCTTTCAAGGGTAATAGATATTTTAATACTGGCATGATTTGTCAAATATCTATAATCCCTCTCAAATCACCTTTGAAGGTATTGTTTCATTTTTTTCTTTTTCTCACCCAAGAAAAATCATTATTCATCTTAAGAGAGAACATCTTGTCAAGTGTTGCAGTTCAACAAAATAAGGAAAACATCTCTGCCAAAATGCAGCAAATGTGATTACACAAGGCCAAGGAGAAGCCCATAATTAGATCATTACCATGGAAACAACCTAATTACATGTGTAAAGCAGTGAGGGCTGAGTTGCAGATCTGAATATGTTAATACCATTGTCTATGTTATAATATTTCTGCTACTTAGCCTTCTCCAAATATAATCATATAAGCCATATAGATAAATCCCCACTCGATTTAAATGAATGAAAAAATACTGTGCATTTATGTGAATGAAGTTCAGAAATATTCACTCTCTTTATTGTAAACATACACCTATACTCTTAAATGAGAAAAAATGTTGTGTGTATTCATAATAAAGGTACATTAGCATGTAAATACCTGAATGGCCTTAAGTACTCATTCTGGAGTTTCACACCATACAGAAATTATTTATAAGGGCAACCAAAGTTAGGGCAAAATAATCAAATTTTTAAACCATATATTCTTTATTTATACTGAGGAATCATTTTATATGATCTACTCTTCATTATTTAGAGGCCCATTGTTTCTTAAGGAGTCATTTGCAGTCTAAAATGTGAGTGTCCCTTTACTGCTCACCGCAGAGATAAAAACCACATCCCCAGGGGGCAGTGGAGAGACTACCCAGAACAATTTTATTAATATAAGGGCCTTTTAGAACAATTTTATTAATATGAGGGCCTTGTTACTTTTTAAAATTATCAAATCTAAATACCTACTTCTAACTGCCTTTTAACACTACTTGCAAATGCTCTCGTGTTTGAATTTCTTAAACATCTCTCATTTTCTGTCCTTGCTTTTCCCAACTGCTTCCTCCTCTTAAAGCCATCTCAGATCCTGGCTGTCACCCACACTGGGGGCAGGAACTTCTTCCCTGCTGGAGTTACAAGCAGAGCTTTGGAGAAGCTACCCTCATCCTCCCATGCTGCACCATTTGAAAATCATCTTCCCCAGCAGCCCCCCAGGTATCAGCAAGTCTCTGACCTCCCTACCTCTCCTGGAACAGCATGGCTTCCAGAGGTGAGGATGGCAAGAGAGGAGATACTGCTAATGCACCTTGCTCTTGCCCCCCTCCACTCCACACACACCTGGGAACTGAGTGGGAGAAGTGGTCAGTCTGTGTGCAGCTCAAGGATCCTGGCCCCAAATAACAATGTCTTTCTTTGACAGAGAGATGGAGGCACATGAGCAGAAAACTAGTTGGGGCCAGAGAACAGAGTCCATCATCACAAATACAGGATCTGAAGAAGAAAGGGAACATGATGGAGGAAAAACAATTGTGCTTAGAGTCAGGCCTTGGTTCTGCCTTTGGATTGTCACCTTGTATGAATCACTTCCTTGCTGGACCCTCCACTTTCTCCTCTCTGCAAAGAAATAGGCTGGGCTAGATAAGGTTGAGGTCTTCCACAAGCTCTAACATTCTGGTTCTATGGCTGTAATATAGGCCGAGCCAAACCCTGCTGCCTGCCTTCCTTTCCACAGCCAGCCTGGGTGGTCTCACTGAGAGGATTCTGGGCTCACTTAGGCTCCTCTCCCCTTGACTGCCCAGCCATCCTGCCTATAGAATACACACACCGCTGAAATAGAGAGGAGCCTGAAATGCCAAGATTACTATATTTGGGCTTAAGCAAATCTCATAACCTCTTTAGGCCTTAATTTTCTTTTCTGTTGAATCATGGCCGTGGGAATCTGGAGAAAGTGATGAGTGAAGGGATCTCTCCAATCCCTTCCAACTCTTACATATCATGAGGAAAATTAATTTTCTTTATGTACTTCTTTCATCAGCTTCCTCCTGTACTCAAAGTCTTCCAGTGACTCCTCATTTTCATAAATTTCAAATATAAAAGCCACTGCCTTTCCAAACATCCTTTAATCCAGCCACAGGTGTCCTGCCCAGTCTTGTTTCCCTCTATACACTTTTCCCACAATCTTTTCCCCCCACCTCACTGGTCTAACCAGGTTTTCTCATAGGTCCTCCCATCCTCAATCCCAATCTTCTTTTGACCTTGATACTGCCTTCTTATTCATGAACCTGACCCATGGTAGGTGCTCAAGATATGTTGTAGCTGGACTGTTGAACCATGCTCTCTCCCACCATCCAATCCCATCCCCGTTTTCAAGGCACAGATTACACCATCTAGGAGACTTGCCCTGGTCCCTCTGAATTACATAATCATGCTCTCCTCTAATCCACGAATTTATGTTGTAACACACCATTTAAGACCTATAGTCATGACCTCTTAATCACTGTTAAAAGGGTGTGGAAAATTTAATCTACTCATTACAAGCAGACATTCTGAAGACTAATAGCAAGTCTTCCATTTCTTCACAATTACCATACCACCTAACCCCACACTGAATCCTTGATAGGTACTTAGAAAATATTAAACTGATGGGCTGGGAGGTGCTCCAAGAATATGTCCTCTATCAGGGATGAATATTGCCCCTTTCATACAATCTCTACTCAGCAAAATGCTCATCTCTCAAGAAGAAACTTAAATGCCAGCTCAATGTGGCTCTTTCTCTATACTGTTAGTCAGAGTTTGTCTTTTCTCATATATGTCTACTGGCACGTGTCATGTTGCCATCATTATTTGTTTATACACCTGTCTCCCCACCTAAACAATGGATCTTCAGAAAAAGATCCAAATTTCTCTTTTGTCATAATTCTATGTCCAGTACTACTCCCATAATATAACAGATATCCAATATAGTGATTTTTAAATTTTTTTAAAGTTAATTTCTTTATTTTGAGAGAGAGAGAGAGAGAGAGAGAGCATGCAAGCAGGGGAGGTTCAGAGAGAGAGGGAAAGAGAGAACCCAAGCAGTCTCCAAATTGTCATCACAGAGACCAATGCAGAGCTCGAACTCAAACCATGAGAGCTGAAATCAAGAGTTGACTGTTTAACCAACTGAATCAATTTATGCTTTGCTCTCTCTGAAAACTGTAGAACCAATTTTTGACAATTTAAGATGATGAACTAATGTGACACTTGATACTCAGTTTATAAATTCATAATCTAAATTTTATACAAGGTCAGGTGATAGAAGAATCCACAGGTTTCTAGTATCTATGCCAAGTCTTCCCCCAAGTTACCTTTAATAGTTCTGAATTGGTTATGTGTTATACTGCGCTCTGTGGTTTTTGAAACTCACATTCGAGAATCATTAAGTATTTAAAAACCACCATAGAAACTAGCATAGTTAATATATTAGAAAGTACAAAGAACATACTTGTTATTATATCTTCTCCTGGGGTGGTCCAGAGATTGCTATCAGACCTAAATTGCTTCTTTTAACACCACACCTTTATTTCTCATTATAACTATCTACTTTGAACTTAGTTTATTAATGTATTACTTATACTCTCTATTGGATGCATATTCTCTGAGGGAAGGGATGCTTTTAGACATCTGTAGCACATAACACAATAATTTCTATGGAAAAAGGGCTAAGTAAAGTTACTGTATGAATCTATTAATCACTATATTCCAAATTTCTGACACACATTAAAACCGAGTAACATGGAGAAATTACTCTTATCACAGGACTAGTAATGATTTTTTTCCTGAGCAACTAGCTTGTTTAACATAATTGATCATAGTGAATTGTATTATCACTTTAATTTCTTCTCTTAAAGTTGTTCAGTAGACATCTTAGAATCAACTTGGTGGGCCATTTATAGGAAGTCCATGGGATTTCAAGGTACAATTTCATATACAAATCTATCTCCTTTCCCACCTTCATTTTCCTTTTATCTAATTTTTTCTACTGTTTTCAACATATTATCTTATTATATAATATGCTTTTTTGTAAGCTGTCAGATTATTTTCAGGTCAACAGATATTCATGAACACAGATAAACAGATATATAAATACTATAAATATAAATTAATAAATAACAAATCTGAGGTTTTTTTGAATACATTTAATTCTTGATTAAATATCACTCCCAGCTTTGCTATTGATAAACTTCCTTAAGTTCTTATTAGTAAGTCACAATTTTAACCACGCTATAGATTATTCATAATTTTGTTCACGCTAGAGAAACACCCTTTATTTTCTATGTAATCATCTGGTCTAATTGCTGCCCACTTCCAATTTAGTTAGTGGTTTTATGGGAGGAAAAAAGGAGAAGGAGGTGGATAATAATTGCCTTCAAGATTATTTCCGTACTTCAACAGCAGAAATGCAATAACAGCTAACACTTACAGTACTAATATGGGCTAGCATTGCACTGAGAACTTACTAGCATGCAATCCTCACAATAACCCTAAGAGATGATGCTGTTATTAGCATCCTAGATTAGCGATGAGGAAACTGAGGCACTCAGAACTGTGGTAACTTGCCCAAGATCACACCTTGAGTACATGACAGAACTGGGGTTGAAACCCAGCCTGTCAAAACCCACTCTGTTCCCCAAGATGACCTCTTCCAGACCTTGCCCTTCTCAGCCAAACAAAGCATCAGTGCATAGCACTTTCATATGAACTATTTAAGTGAAAGGGATTGAGAGAAGGGGGAATTTTCTTTCACTTTTGGTAGCAAAATTATTCATTGCTTCCTGCTATTATAAGTCATTTGTTGCTTCAGTCAATACTGCCCGGGGCAGGCCTGGGCTTTATTTGCCATCTCTGTGTTTGAGCCCTGAAATGAGATTATCGATTTATGATCAGTGTAACTCCTGGCTGAGCCCTGGATATTATGATACTCTAATAGAGAGTCTTAAGGAAATCAACTGCTACCCCTCTAGGCAGGATCTACATCTTGTTCATTTGTTGTGTCACTCCAGCATCTAGCACATAATAAACACTCAATAAATAAATGCTGGCTGAGTGACTAGATTCATAAATTATTCTTCAGGTATAGATTTTAAGTTTCTCATGGGTAAAAACTCTGTTTAGCACCTGTTATAGTGCTAACATTGAATAATACAGAGATGATCAAGTGCACGAACTTTCACGGTTTTAAGGTAAATGGTAAAACCAGTTCATGTGTTGCTGAAGCCATGTGCGAGAAGACTCATGAAAATAAAAGCATTGCCAATAATAAAAATTTATTTTAAACCTTACGGATCCTATTTCATAAGAAACCAACTTCTTCTTAACTTAATAACTAGTGATTTTTTTTTTACTTCCTCAGCAACATAAAAGAATACTGGGTTCTCATCTATTCCGTTTTATTTATTTTTTTAATTTTTTTTTAACATTTATTTTTGAGAGACAGAGTGAGACAGAGCACGAGCAGGGGAGGAACAGAGAGAGGGAGACACAGAATCCGAAGCAAGCCTCAGGCTCTGAGCTTTCAGCACAGAACCCAACATGGGGCTCAAACTCACCAACCATGAGATCATGACCTGAGCCAAAGTCGGAGGCTTAACTGACTGAGCCACCCAGACACCCCTCATGTATTCCCCATTTTAAACCTTCATCACCTTAAACAAAAGGTGAGTCCCACACATAAAGGATCTTAGAAAAACAAAAGACCCATTTCTCCAGAACATTAGTTAAAAGAGTTCTATTATTTTGTGGAACTGTAAAGGGTCCATCACGATGCCATTCAGACAAGGTTTCCCACAAGAAGTATGAATGGGGTGGAGAAGACAGTCCCAGTCAGCCTGGAACTAAGATCTAGATATACACCGCATTTAGGTTTAGAAGAAACTCCTGTCCATGGAATTGTCCCTATCCATCTGGTCATTTATATGGTAGATGAGGAATTTCCTAAAAATTTCAAACTATATTCCCAACTGGGGATCAAAGGCATACAGATGTGCAGGGAGAACTAAGGGTGGTAGGAAGCAAAGGAAGCCACAGTGCCCGGAGGACCTTGCAGAATCTGTGAAGGAAAATGCCTCTAGAGAGGAAGCAGGCAAGACTAGTCTGCCTCAGCCATGGGACAGAGACTGAGGGGTGACCAGCAGTCCTACTGCTACCTGCAACAGCCCCGCTCTCATCGCTAGACTGTGAACTCAGCCATGTGCCCTCAGACTACAGAGGGGCCCAGTGAATTGAGTGTGACAGCAGAACCAGGAAGCTGTTCCCCCTCTGACTTTCCAGAAGAGCACCATCTTGTGGGCCACAGGGAGGGAGGGTTTGGGAGCCAGGCAGCTGGCCAAGAATCTGCTCTTCAGATGGATAGAGACCGGTGCAAAGGAAAGTGCAGCAAGGATCTGTGGTGAGTGGGACCCTGGACTGGATGTGTGAGGCCCCACAAGTTACCATTTGTGGCCCACAGAAATACCTGGGGTGGACTTTTCGGGAATGGCATGCATGTTTCAGTTAGTAGAGATTATGGCCAGCAAGATAGGTCTTTATCCACTATAAAATTCAAGTTTAATCTTAAATGTGAAATCACCTGTACCTGTATGCTGGAGAAACCTAGAACATTCATGTTACAAGTTCTTCTTTAAGATAAAATAGAAACAAAATTATCAATTGCTATATATCCTTGACTGGCATCCTGCTTTGTCTCATTTTTTTTCTTAGAACAACTCTGTGAGGAAAACAGAACAGGCATCATTACTATCTACTAGATGAGGAAACTGAGGCTCAGAGAGGCCAAGGGATTTGACTGTGATTACACAGCTCATGTAACTCCCAGTGGCCATGGCATTCCACCAATCAGGAATATCTGTGTGCTGCTCATTTGCCACTCACTTGTTCTAGAAGCTCATGAGTACTGATAAACCATGATATTAAAGTTGGGAGGCAGGTCAGAGGAAAGGCAAGCCTATGGCTCTAACAGAGGTGTGTGGACTAACTCTCCCCCACACATACTCTACCAAAGCAGTCTGTGACCATGTCTTTTCTTTGCTTTCCTAATGGACGCACCTCCTCCTCCTCCCTTCAGCCAGGTACCAAGGCTGTGCTGTGAGCATAGTGATTGCCTGGAGGAAGATGAGAGGGAGGAGGGAGACACAAAGGGGGAAGGATAGCAGAAAAGGCAGGCAGCAGGGTGGAACCTGCAGAAGTCCCACCTACCTCTCCTCACTCCATGCTCTTAAAAACATTCCCACAGGGGCACCTGGGCGGCTCAATCAGTTAAGTGAACGGCTTCAGCTCAGGTCATGATCTCGAGGTTCCTGGGTTCGAGCCCCACGTCCTGCTCTGTGCTACCAGCCTGGTTCTGTGCTGACAGCTCAGATCCTGGATCCTGCTTCTGATTCTGTGTCTCTCTCTGCCCCTCCCCATTCACACTCTGTCTCTTTCTCAAAATAAACATTAAAAAAAATAAAATAAAAACATTCCCACAAGTTGTTCCCTTCTTAAAATCGCTTTGAGCCAAAATGTGTAAATAGAATTAACCAAATGCAATCATGGACTTGCTAGATAAAGAAAACCATAGCAGCTTTTTTCCTCAGTCCATAAATAATGCAACCTATCTGCAAGGCCAGCCAAAACAAAAACAAAGGGGTGTAAGACCCCTTAAGCAGTTCAGTATTAAATGGGTTTTTCACATTTTCTTTTCCTTCTTCCCCATTTTCAGAACCAATTACTCTTTCTGTCTTTCCTGTTTCTGTGGAAGCCAGCCCACCGAAACAAAATACACAAGCCAGGCAGGGAGTTGTACAGCAGGAAGGGTCATCAGGCCTTCAGGGCATCACTCCGAATTCGGTCTGTCCCAGGGCTGGAAGACACTATGGAGAGAAATACCTTCCACCTGATTTTTATGCCTTAGAAAGAAAAGCAGAGAGGGGCACCTGGGTGGCTCAGTCGGTTGAGCATCTGACTTTGGCTCAGGTCATGATCTCACGGTTTGTGAGTTCGAGTCCCGTGTGGGTTCTATGCTGACAGCTCAGGGAGCCTGGAGCCTGCTTCAGATCTGGGTGTCCCTGTCTCTCTGCCCCTTCCCTGCTCTCATTCTCTCTCTCTCTCACTCTCTCTCTCTCTCTCTGTCTCTCTCAAAAATAAAAAAAAAAACCTTAAAAAAATTTTTTTAGAATAAAACACCATTTAAGAAAAACAAAGAAAGAAAAGCAGAGAAAACGAAGGTTTCCAGGGGCAGCTAGATTGGCAGGGACAGTTTGGCTCCTAAACATGGAGGTGAGAGGTTTACCAGAGTCCAGCAGAGCACTCCTTAGTTTCTGACCCAAAGGAAGAGTCCCCACCCTGGCACTCCATGACCAGGGGGAGGCTGCCTGTGTCTGCTCCCGCAGTGCAGGTGACTGCTCCCACCAAGCGATAAAGATCAAAGGTATTGGTTGCATAAGGCTGATTAGAGTCTGGACAAACACAGTGAGCTCTGCTTCACAGTGAGTGAATCAGAGTCAGCCCTTACCATAGCTATTCGACAAATCCCATTCCTCAGAGATTTATGGAGTGGCTGCCACACGCAAGGCACTGTACCATGAATTAAAATTGTAAAGAAATTCTCACAATCTCTATTACTTTTGATCGATAACCCCTGGGCAGGTAGAGTTGCTCTTGTTATCAAATGATGAGCTGAGGCCCAAAGCCATTCTATGACAGAGATGAGGTAAAGGAGTTACTGAGCCTGGCTGCCAGTCACCCACTTATAAGTTAGGCAAGTATTTCAACTACTTGGGCGTTTTAGCTATAAAGAGTGTGTGTGTGTGGGGGGGGGGGGTTGATAAGTTGGTCTCTGTCAAAGACTCCTTATAGTTTGTTTTTACTTTTTTTTTTTTTTTTTTTTTGATATAGTGCCAGCTTGAGTGGGGGCAGGAGCAGAGTGAGAATTTTTTTTTTTAAGTTTATTTATTTATTCTGAGACAGAGAGAGAAAGAGAAAGAGTGGTGGGGCAGAGAGAGAGGGAGAGAGAGAATCCAAAGCAGGCTCCATGCTGTCAGCACAGAGCCCGATATGGGGTTTGATCTCACAAACCACGAGATCCATGACTTGATCTGAAATCAAGAGTCAGACATTTAACCAACTGAACCACCCAGGTTCTACTAATTTTTTTAAAAAATGTTTGTTTGTTTGTTTATTTTGAGAGAGAGAGAGAGAGAGCACAAGCAGAGAGGGGGAGAGAAAATCCCAAGCAGGCCCTGCACACTGCACTGTCAGTGCAGAACCCAATGCAGGGCTCCATCCCAGAAACCATGAGATCATGACCAAAATCAAGAGTGGGACACTCAACTGACTGAGCCACTCAGGCGCCCCTGTTTTTATCTTTTGTGGCTAACATTTGTTGAGTACCTGTTAACATGAAGTGGGTACCCATTTTACACACAGGGATATTTCTAACATTCTGTGATTTGTTAAGGTCCTATACTATCAAATTAATACCATACAAATTTCATATTTTATTAGATTTATATTAAGTTTTATATATAACACATTTGTATTAATTTGTTCACGTAGAAAAATAAGGAAAAAGTGAGTAATATATTCTTTCCTTCCCTCAATTGGCATTTCTTTAGGCCAAACCTATGTCTCACCTCATTCCTTGCTTTTAGTTTTACAGGAAATGTGGAATCTGAGCCAGTGTCAAGGTTTGCAGACTAAGTCTTTATTGTTGTTGCAAAGTTAGTAAAGTAAGTTTACTGTGTTTGTTTTTAGTTTTAATATTAAAGATTAGTTGAGAAAGAAGACACTTTTTAGTCCATCCTAGGGGTGCCTCAGAAGGTCATGCAAACCTTCCACAAGTAGGAACTAAAATCATCCTTTTAAAAACCCATTGCAAGGGTATCTGCATGGCTCAGTTGGTTAAGCCTCTGACTCTTGATTTCAGCTCAGGTCATTATCTCACGGTTCCTGCGTTCAAGCCCCAACTTGGGCTCTGCAATGATGGTGGGAAGCCTGTTTGGAATTCTCTCTCTCTCCACCCCACCCCTGTCCCACTTCTCCCGTCCCCTGCACGTGCTCTCTCAAAAATAAATAAACTTTAAAAAAAATTAACTGTAAACAAGTTTTGTGATCTATATATTGTTCTCAGTTGTTACCATACATTTCTGTTGTGGTTTGCATTTGTGAAGGAATTTACAATTATTTAGCTGACTCTGTGCTAACCTTCTAAATTAAAATTCAGTCTCAGTAATGGATGTTTTGACTCCACTTGCCAAGTCCACGAGCAGGAAATGAGTGAAGTCCTCTGGTTGGGAAAGAACCTTTCTGTGTGTTTCTAGCAAGTAAACTGTCATCACATTTAATTGAGATTTGAGAAATGGGTAGCAAAACAGCAGTGAATGATGGCATTTGCAAATTAGTTGAAGCCAAGTGAATTTTTGCCTGGAGTGTTCCAACTGAAAAAATAAATATAAGGAAAATCAATGTTAGTGGAGAGAATCTTTCTTGTTTCCCTGCTGATTTTCCATGAATTAAAATGCACATATTTGATTTAGCTTGGAAGCCCTTGTCTTTTTTGACCCTTTAAGGGAATCTGTCAAATTGGAAATAAGACGTAGATGTAAGATGGGAGGTAGCAGAAACAACCTTTGAACTTCCTGGACTGATCAAAGGAATGGTTCAACCTCTATCTTCCCCTACTCAGCCCCTAATATAGATTTCTTCTTTTCCAGGGAATTATTTCAAATACTTCCAAAAGGGGAGAAAACAATCTTTTCAATTTTCCTCACTTTCAACTATGAGAAAATCATCAATACCCATTTCAGCCAGTAATTGACACTATGGTTATCAATGAGCCTCTTCCAGAGCTCTGTTCTCAGTGCTTTCTTGTATTTTTATAAAATTTAAGTATGTGAGGTCAGCACAAAAGTAACAAGTTTGAAAGAATGTTAGGTAACAAAGGCTTTATTTTACACATAATCATCTTCCGTGTATAACCTCTCTCTGTGTCTCAAGTGTAACCTATGTTTAATCTAGATTTTTAGAGACATTGTCATGTATTTATAATATTAGCCTCTTTTTGAGAAAGCATTTCGTATTTCCCAGGTACCACAATAGTCTGGCTTAATAATTACTTAAAATCAGCCAAACTCTATTTCTATATGGCAATACGATTAAAAATCTGTCATTTCATATTTACATATATAGAGAGGCTATACACACATATAACACATACATACATAAAGGTTAAAGTTTTCTTTGATCATTGTCTACCTCAGTAAGTTTTAGTAAATATTAAGCTTCAAAAATTAGTGAGATGTTTTTTTTTTTTTCCTATGCCTAATTTGTTCTGGACTTGAATGGTAAATAAGGAGGAATCCTTGTCATAAATGACAACTGATCTATCTTTCTTTCTTTCTTTCTTTCTTTCTTTCTTTCTTTCTTTCTTTCTTTCTTGTATCTGTGACTGGATTCTAGAAAGACCTAATTTTATAGATCATTTTTCAATAGTTTCATAATAAAAATTTTCACTGTGATTCTATTCAACCCTTTTCAGCTTTTACATGGGGTTTGTATTTTTATAAAGTCAAAATATACTATCACTCAAAATTAGATTCACTTCCAATGCTGATGTAAAAGAACTCAAAATTTTTGTATGATTTTCAGGAGTGGACCTTCAAGAAACACTCCTAAGCTTGTATACCATATCAGGTATGTGGACTAGTTATTTTCCCTACATTCACTTGAAATAGAGAAAGAAAAAAAGGGTTTCAGGGAGAAAAAGTGAAACAGAAGTCTCAACTTCACAGGCCAAGAGTAATTATTAGCTTCTGAAAATGATTTGTTAATGATTTAGGCTTTAAATTACTGTAATTCTAACCATGTAAGAAAAGAGAACCAAAAGGAAAAGGAATCATCAAAATCTCCACTTGGTATATTCTCACTTTAAGTATTAGCTCAGTTGTTTCCAATTCCTGCACGACTTCCCAGCCCTTCTGCATTACTCTTACCCTTATTCTTCCCTAATATGTTTCACATTGATTTTTTTTTTCTATTCTCTGCTGACTGCACAGTCTGAAAATGCTTTGACCTTAAAGTCAAGGTCAAGTTTGCATTCCCGGAGTAAACAAGAAAGAAAGATGGAGGAGAACTTGAAAGAAAACCATCTAACCAAGAAAAACTATGGAGCAAAAGTATGTCTGCTTAAAAACAAAAGAAAAAGAAAACAATGTCTCTCTTCTGGGATTTCTTTTTCTTTGAAATTTGGCATTCAAGGTGAGGAACATTAATATGAGCTGCCAGTAAAAGGAGTGAAATTTTTCCCCAAGAATTATTTGTGAAGGAGCTAATCTGGCATTAAATATTCCTATCACTCTGTAGAATAATAGATCTGATAGAATGAAATTTCCAACCATACTATTATGCTCAGGTACTATACCAGAAAAACAAGAACTACACATTATGGCTCCAAGAAAAGTTTAAATAAATTAGTGCTGGAAAAAATATGCTTAAAAAGCCATAAGTTTGAATAATCGTCTGGAATTGTTGCAGGTTTTATAAAAACTTCATCTCTGTCTCAGGACTTAACTACGGTAATTTTGACAGTTAACTGCTTAAAAAGATAGTATTTCTTGAAATGTTCATATCTTTCCATTTATAACAGAGGCAGAAAAACAACCATACTCATAAAAAACATATTTCTTCTTTTCCTATTCTAGTCTAAAGCAAAGGCTTCACACAAGTAAAAGAAGGCATTTGAAAATTTCAGTACAGTGTGTCTAAGGTGGACATGGTCATCTAATGAAAGTTTAACTCAATTGGGTATCTGGGAGATCTACTTTTTGGTAAAGGTCCTTCACTGAAATACTGTCTCCCTGCAGAGGTCTTTTCACTTAAAGTCACCTCTGCACATAAGCCTTTTCATAATCTATGCTTTAATTACGATGTGACATGATATGATGTCATTCAGAAAGCAGTTTCAGTAATTGGGTTGCATTCATATAGACTGCCTAGTTCAACTTAGACACACATATTCCATCAATCTAGTGTGTGGTAGATCTCTATCCACTGGAAGCACATTTTCCCTAAGATTAGAAACCTACATCTTTGGTGAACAGTATTGGTACCGACCCAGCATCCATTCCTTCTTCTTTCTTCTTTTTAGCAGAATCTAATTGCATCCAAATAACCCTCTACCCTCTTTATAAGCATGGACCCCAACTCCAGCATCAGCCTGAAAGAAATAGGACTAGTTCTATTTTCTTTGCCAGAAATTGATTCAGGAACAAGAATATCATCCAACTCTGGACGAGGAGATGTGCAGAGAGGTTACAAGGGCATTTCTAGAAAAGAGAAGAAGCATGAGAGAGACTCTTTGCTTCCTCACCTGTGTATTCATACCCATAAATATGTCACATAGAATTGACACAGTCTTTTGAATACCAATCCGAAAATGAAACCGACTCAGAGAATAGCACCATGGAGGAAAGACTAAAAACAAACAAACAAACTTGGTATCACTGAAGCACAGTATCAATCAGCCCTGAGACCCACCCTAATTAGGACTTGGTTACATGAGATGCTATTATTACTGTCATTCAAGATATTCAGCATCTGGTTTCTATTATTTGCTGCCAGTAGCACACTAACCAGTTTCTCTTGGCTTCCTTCCATTACTTCTACCTTCTGAGCTTAGGCATTGCAGCAGATTCCAAAGCTAATTGTTTACCCCTTTACTTAAAACTTTCTGCCACAAACATAGGGAATAAGATAATTTGACAAGATCAAAACATTAATTTCTGGAATGTGTCTTGCAGGTGTTGTTTCATATTTTCTGGCAATGCTTCCAGCCAGTGTCAGGCTGCTGAATAAAGATGTGAAGGACAGAGCATTGTCAAGTGATTGTCATTTATGTATCATGAGCTCACACAGATTATAGCCAGTTTATTAAATCAGGTTGTTATGATGAGGAGCAAGCAAAATTTGAATTTGTCTTCACAACCTTTCTCAAACCTGCTATCAGGGTTTTCTTCCCCACCCCTCAGTCACATGTTGGGTAGATCCCAGAAGTTTTGGCTTACTTTCAGGTACTATAGAACTTTGCAAGAACCAAACACACAAACACACACACACACACACACACACACACACACACAACAAAAACAAAAACCAAACAAACAAAAAACCCAAAGTCCAATCCAATCAAACGCCAAAATTTCAATCTCTCTGCCAATTCAAAGGTCATCTCCTCCTCAGCTCAGATGTTCAGATGTTCAAAATATAAGGGGCTCACACAGCATTACCTGATGCTTGTAAAAGATTCTCTTTTTAAAAAAAATTTTTTGAACATTTATTCATTTTTTAGAGACAGAGAGTGACAGACCATGATCAGGAAAGGGACGGAGAGAGAGAGGGAGACACAGAATCTGAAGGCTCCAGGCTCTGAGCTGTTAGCACAGAGCCCGATGCGGGGCTTGAACACACAAATCACCAGACCATGACCTGAGCTGAAGTCAGACGCTCAACTGACTGAGCCACCCAGGCGCACCTGTAATCCATTCTTTAGCCTGTCCCTTGCAAGATCCTTGATTTCTGCTCCTGGAAATTCCTTGGGATCCCTTCACCCTAAGCAAGCATCCCTCTGACATGAGGTCCCCTCAAGACAACTTGTGCTATCTTGCACAGCATCTGCATATCCATAAGAAAACAATTTTCTCCCCTCCATGTTCTCAAACTGTAGGCACAATTGCCCTTCTGGCTTCAGTCAGCTACTTTGCACATCTTCATCCCTCCTCATGCCTTCTGATTTCTCCTAAAAAGAATCACTCCCTAGTCCCTATGCTGCCTAAACTCTAGAGCTGCTGGTCAAATACTACAGCCATTAACCACATATGGGTTTGAGTACTTGAAATGTGACTAGTCCACATTAAGATCTCAAAGACTTAATAAAAAATTTTAAATTATAACGTGGCTCACATGACATTTCTATTGGTTGGCTCTAGAACCTTGACTACTCAAAGTATGCTCCAGACCAGCAGTGTCAACATCTAATGAGCCTCTTAGAAATACAGACATGTGGGCTTCCTGTAGTGCTTCCTGTAATGGTCATTGTAACCAGACCCCCACATAAAGCTCTGATCTAGAGCAGTGCCGCTTCATCTTAGGTCTGGAAACTCCATGTGGATCCCTGAATAGTCCAATTCTTGAAAAAATAAGTATAGAAAGTAAGAGTACTGTTAAGAAATTTTTATAGCCATTTGATGTTACTATACAGAGTGTGTGATCAGTGAAGATTTTTAATTTCATTTTTCTAGAAATTCGGGTCTATTAAATGTTGTTACCCAAGTATGTATCCATTGTGAAGCATTGCTCTAGAGGACACATTTAAAACTCTCCCAAGAAATTTCTCACACTCTGTAAGACAGTATCTTCCCTGCCAGCAAACATCTCTCTCCTATCTTTTCTTGAAAGGTGTTTCCTTCAGTCTCCTTCCTTGACTTGAGGTGAGGTCACATCACTGCTCACCCCTCCCATTCCACAGTGCTCGCTATTCCCACAGATTTCCTTCAAGAAATTATCCTCTAATGAACCTCCATGCTGGTAAAAGTGTTCTTTGAAGTGACAGTACTTGACAGCTGGGCCACCTCTCAGCACATCTCATAAGGAACAAATCTAGTACATCTCTTTAGAATGTGAAACAATTGTCACTAGTTGACCTCAGTTTTGGACTTTAGCCCAAATTCCATAGCACTAGGAAAATTCCCACCCCATATCCTATCAAGACTTCCAAATTCTCTGGGGGAACTTATTTTAGGCTTTGGCAATCTCTGATTTTAGTTTTTAGGGTTTTTTCCCCCTACTGAAACATTCTTCCAATTTCCTCATATTGGTTGAAGTAGTCATAGCAATCAATCCCACTTTGAAAGTTTTAGTTGGAGTAATATACATTCTTTCTAAAATACCATACCCTATGCTGCTTCTAATGTCAAAGAAAAATCTTACAGCCATGCCCAACACATTCTATTAAGACACAGATACACTTAGTTTTGTGCATAGCACATGTTCTTGGCAAATGAACACTTTAATTCTTTTTTGGTCAGTTTACTGTCTACCAGGAGTTCATCATTCAAAGAAATCTTGTGGGCTACTTTGCAAAACCAAGGCTCCTTTGTTAAATGAAGAGTCATTTACAAATTTTCCATTTTAACCTCATAAAAAACATTACCATATACCAAGTTCATTTAAAGAAAAATGAACCTGAGTTTTCATTTAAATCTATTTCAATATTTTGTTAATACCTTTAATATTTAGTGGAAGGCACATTTAAAAAAAATCTGAAAATTCCATAATTTCCTCATGGCTTTTTTAGACCTTCACTTCCTACCATGGCATTTCCAATACATTCATAAGAATAAGCAATTCAATTCAATTTTTAAAAATTCAGTGGATATATGTAAAGTCTTTAATATGCACTAGGCACTCTACTACACCCTAAGGGTACAAAAATGAATAAAATATGGTCCTTCCCTTGCGGCACTCAGAGTATGATGGATATGAAAGACTCCTACACAGACAATGCAACACTATGTCAGGGGCCATGAGACAGCGTGATATGCAGGATTCTGTGGCAGTAGACAAGAGGAGAATCAGGGAAGCCTGAGGAAGAAGATACTTGACCTAGAAATAGATGGAGTCAAAATCAGTTTTTCAGGTAAAAACAAAGTTTGAAACATTCAGGGAAGAGGGTACGGAATGATCACATACCCAAAACGCATGAAACAGCACAAAAGTCTTAGAGTTCAGTGAGATACCCTTAGGCTGGAGAACAGAGACCAGGTGATAGAGACCCTCACACCCAGGAGTATGAATGGGACTTAACAAGTGTCACCAGCCATGGAAGCGACCAATTTCACAATGATTTCTGTAGAAGATCTTTAATATCAACCTTTGGTGAGTTCAAAGTCACATTTAAAAATCACAACAGAATGGCTGTGCTGGTAAGACAAGCAATAAATAAAACATAGAAGCAGGAATATTTTCTAGCCCCATTCATTGATGATGATAATTGCCTTAGCTGACTTTTGGCAGTTGGCATTTTAAGGACCCTTTCTGAAGTAGTGTTTCATTCTCTAGAGCAACTTCATGACATACGTAAATTGGGTATCATTCTTTCTCAGAGAAAATCAAAACCAACAGAAATAGACACAGCAGTCGTAAGTGGCAGAGGAAGTAGTTAGGACCAGATTTTTAAGCATTGTCAAATTCTTTGCTCTTTTCCCTCACCATGAGATAGAATTTATGCTAATGAAATTCCTTGTCAAGTTTAAGAATGATCATTGATAATGAATACTATAGGTAACATTAATCTACTGCACAGGTACCAGTTTTTTGTAAATTTGTCTAAACTGTTTCCCAAGCCTTCTACATAGATGGCACCATTGGCAATGATTAAACAATAATTATTGAGCACCAGGAAGTGGTTCCTTTTTAATATTTTTTTTTCCATTGTAAGCATTTCAGTCCACAAATCTTTCTCTAAGAACCAACGTAGCTGCATCTCACAAATTTTGATGTGTGATCCTTTTCATTATCACATAGTTCAACATAGTGTCTGATTTCTTTTGTGAGTACTTCTTGATCCATGGGTTATTTGAAATCATTTTGCTTAATTTCCATATATATGAAAATTTACTTGATATCATGATGTTGTTGATTCCTAATTTAGTTACACTGGTCAGGGAAACATATGCTGTCCACTTTGGGACATTTTAAATTGAGACTTATGTTAAGATTAAGACTTCTAAATATCTAACGGAGATTACAGATTTGTCTATTTTCCCCTAACTTCATGTATTAAAGTGCTCTGATTAGATAGACGCCTATACATTTAAGATTTCTATGCCTTACTGTAGAAGTTGTCCTTTTATCATTCAAAAGTATTCTCTTTTCATCTGGTAATGCTCCTGATCTGAAAGTCCACTTGGTCTGATATTAACGTAGCCACACTAGCTTTCTTAGGCTTTTGGCATGGTTTCTCTTTGGCCACCCTTTTATTCTCAGTCTGTATCATTGCACTTAAAGGGCATCCATTGACTTCCAGATTCCAACTCAGAATGGAGAGTTGGAAGGAGTGTTCCTCTCATTCTTACAGCAACAACAATAACAGCAACAAAGAACAGATTTATCCTTTCGAATGCTATTCTTTCAATCCCATGGATCTGGTTTCTCTTCCCTTCACCTGGAAGAACTTCCTTTAGCATTTCTCATAGCTCAGTTCTACTGATGACTAGTTCTCTCACCTTCTGCTTTGTGAAAAATGCCTTGTAATGCAAGTCTGCTAAAGATGAATCCGCTCAACCTTTGTTTATATGAAAATGTCATAATTTCACCTCCATTTTGAAAGATATCAGTTTTCTGTGGCTACCGTAACAAATTACCACAAAATCAGTGGCTTAAAACAATAAAAAATTACAGTTCACAAGTCCAATGTGGGTCTCACTGGGCTAAAATCAAGGTGTCAGCAAGGCTTTGTTCCTTTGTTCCTTTTGCAAGCTCCAGGAGAAGCGGTTTTTGTTTTGTTTTGTTTTGTTGTGTTGTGTTTTTTTTTGGGGGGGGGGGTTGTTTTTTAGTTTTTTTGTTTTGTTTCATTTTTGTTTTTTGTTTTTGTTTTTTTGTTTTTTTGGGGTTTTTTTTTTTGCCTTTTCAAGCTTCTAAAGGTTGCCTGCATGCCTTGGCTCATAACCATCCTCAAAGCCATCAATGTGCATTATCTCCCAAAGCCTTCTTCCAGAGTCATCTCTCTCTGACTACAACTGGGAAATATTCTCTGCTTTTAAAAAGAATCCTATTTGATTACATGTGATTCTATTTGACCCACCTGGATAATCCCCCCTTCTCAGAGTCTGTAACTTTAATCACATCTGCAAAGTCTGTTTTGTCATGTAGGGTAACATATTCTCAGGTTCTGAGAATTTGGGTATGGGCATTTCCTGATAGCCAGGCCTCCACTGTTTTAATGAAAAAGCAACTTCCATTTGTATCATTTTTCCCCAGTAATCTTAGACACTTGGATTTGCAAATTGATGTGCTCCTTGAAATTTGGGGGATTTGGGGCCATTACTTCTTCAAACATGTTTCCTACTCAACTTTCTTTCGATTCTTTCTCTGGGATTCCAATTCAGTATCTATGAGACCAGCCAATATTGAGTTGAGATCAGACACTGAGACCACCATTCTACACCCCCCTGCAGTGTGCACCCAAGGGAGAAAACTAGGCTCATGATCTGGCTGACTTCTCAGGGCCTGTAGTCCTCCACTGACTATCTTTTTTGCCTAGGAAAAGTTGCCTCGTACATTTTGTTCAGTTTTATAGTTGTTTTAGCAGGAGATCTAGATTACTAGAAGTTACTCTGTCATGGATATAAATAGAAGGTGCCGAGATTAGTTTGTAACAAACAAATTTACACCCTGATTTTAGGGTCAGAATAGGAAATCTTTTCTCTTACATTGTTACCTTTGGTTCAATTCACCGGAGCAATCTCTTCATCTTGTAACACTGACAGGAAACGTTATAAATAAGTGTAGATCGAGTATTAGTCTATAAGTATAGTAAATTTATGGCAATGATATATAAAATGTGTGCATATATTTTATCTAACTCCACCATCAAAATTATTGCTCGTCTTTGTATTCTAAGACAAAATATATTTTTACTAAAACTCTCTCATAAGCAAATCTAGGGGCGCCTGGGTGGCTCAGTCGGTTGAGTGTCTGACTTCGGCTCAGGTCATGATCTCACAGTTCATGAGTTCAAGCCCTGCGTTGGGCTCTGTGCTGACAGCTCAGAGCCTGGAGCCTGCTTCAGATTCTGTGTCTCACTCTCTCTGCCCCTCCCCTGCTCATGCTCTGTCTCTCTCTGTCTCAAAAATAAATAAAACATTTAAAATTTTTTTTCAAAAATAATCTCTCATAAGCAAATTTAAAAACAGCCAAGTTTTTGGTTCATCTCATCTATATTTTATGCTGCCAACCTAGCCAACTACCTTTTACTTCTTCCTTTAACCAAAAAGACAAATAAAATGCAATGCATCTGCCTTTCAGAGAGTTTGTGGATGCAGTACAAAGGTTTGATTAAAAGAAATAAAAACTACAAAGTAGATCTTCTAATTCACCAAATACTATGGTACCCTCCTCAGCTCATTACTGTGACCTGTGATTCAACGTGCAATGTGTAAGCACCTGTTTTTCCCAAGGCTTAATTTTAGGGGCTGTGGTGTAAACATAACTGTGCTTCTACCTCAGCAAAAGCATAGCCTTTGGAAGCAAATCTTAGTTTGGATACTGGTTCCGTTATCCAGTACAACCTAGGAAGGTAACCTCCTTCAGCTTCCACTTCACATCTGTGATATTGACCTAAACACAACTACCCTGTACGGTTATTGTACAGTTTAAACTTAGTGACTTCTGCAATGTGTCTGGCATAGAACAGATGCTCTTAAAGTGTTAGCTCGTCTTTACCCTGCCATCTTCACACCTTTACGCCCTTCCTAGCTACAATCCCACAGAAGACGTGGTTAGCATAGTGAACATCAGTCTGTTCTCTGTTGAATCCTCACATTGCTCTTAAGACACTCTTGGGCCACTGGTACTGAGGAATGGCAAAGGATGGAGGGGCTCTTTCAACCCTTTATCTTTTTTTTTTTTTTTATATACTATGGGTTAGTGTAAAATTTCCTTTAACATATGTTTCCTTCTTGCCTGCCTGCCTTCTTTTCTCTCTTTCTTTGGAAAAATATTTAGAGAAATAATCAGTCTTACATTCTTTTCTCACTGCTATACATTTCTCTTTAGCAGCAAGTATTTTCAAGACATTTAAAGATAAGGAAAAATACCCTTCCTCCTCTTTCCTCTGTTACAATTTCTAACCTCTGCTTCCTACGTGGATAAGTGGGCTCCCCAAATACTCCTGCCATCATAGATGATGCATAGAGGCTCCACTTGGCTCTGTTTGAAGTAAATGAAGGAGTAAAAATTACTTTCAGAAGAGGAAGGTAAGTGATAAGATCATATTGTTGGGCACTAACAATAAATCCAATATAATTTTATAATTGTCTTTAAGGTATCCATAGACAGCCTGTTGGGTAAGCCCTCCAGTCAAAAGGACTGTGAAAAAATATAGAAAGCTCTATCACCTCCAGTGAACAAGTGAGGAAACTGAGGTGTAGTGGCATCAACTGCATAAAGAAAAAGAGAGGAGGGGAGGCAGGCTTGCTCTCTCACAACTGAGAGATCTTCGGCACCTCCAGCAAAATATATGCTAATCCACTGAAGCATTTTCAATATATTATCAATACAAAGAAAATGTTAGAAATAAGTACATCTCAGAAGCACTTTTCATCATATTTCAAGTATTTATCATTAGGCTGCAGTAAGTACAGATTCTTCATTCAGTCTCTAGAATGAGAGTTATTCACAAAAATCCTACCTTTAAATTCTTATTTAAAACAATTGAGTACCTTCTAATGGTATTTTTGGGTATTTGTCTTGAGCCATTTTTCCTTTAAAATTTCTCCATGTTACTCATAGACTTTTAAGAAAAATAAACTTAAACCCAAATCCCTAATTTACCAAAGCAGGTAAACAATGAAAAGTATATTTTCAAAATGACAATCAAGAAACCTCAGTTAATGCTTGAGAATGTTTACAGACTAAAGAGGAAACACTGCCTTTGGCATGAAGAGGAGTTATTAAAATGATCCAACTTCAGACAAGGTACATAACTGAAGTTTAGGTCCAAGTTTATTATAGTTTGTTATCTTTTTAATTAGGTAATTTTAAGTTTATAGTTTTGAATCATCAGGAAAAAAAATTGCAAC
This sequence comes from Panthera pardus, assembly GCF_024362965.1. Lineage (NCBI taxonomy): Eukaryota > Metazoa > Chordata > Mammalia > Carnivora > Felidae > Panthera > Panthera pardus. The sequence goes on from NW_026526721.1 coordinate 88,050,881, forward strand.
ATAATCTGTTTAGAGCCAAGGCGTGCTGCTGACACATTCAAAAAGTCCTGAACCTTTATAAATAAACCCTGCCAGTGTTTATTTCAAAACATCTGAGAACAAGGGAAAATACAGTGACTTTCTGAATGTTTCAATTTGGAACTGTTTGTGCTGATTCATCATTATCTGTGGATCCCTTCTGAGATACAATGGAGTGTGTTCAGTACCTGCCAAATATACAGATATGAATAATTCTGGAAGGAGAATCACATTATAAAACTTATTTTTTTTCCTACCTAAAACACTGCCAAAAAATCTGGAAAAATAATTTTCTCTATAACTGCAGATAGTGGCTTTTACTTTCAGTGCTCATATAAACAACTTTTTCAAAGAGAAAAGTTATTTAAAGGGAATCTAGAATCTTGCTTCATTTCTTTTATATGTAAACAAAAGAGATTTTTTGAAACTTGCTATGACTTCATAAATTCGGTTTAAAAGACTGTTTCTCTCTACCTTCATAGAAACTGACTCAGTGGTTTTCACCAAGTAAATGGGAGTGATGATTTTTCATTTCATAGGCCAAATGGCTGGACATACCTTAGACCGGATAAAAAGAAAAATAGCAAACATTTTTTTTCTGTTAATTATGTGTTATTTCCCAGGCATAGATGATTAAAGTTGTGAATTTGGTCAATCCATTATTAGTAATATAAAGTATTTTGACCTGTAGGCATGAATGTGTAGTCTCACAAGTATCATTAATGTTCTCTCTCAATGCTTAATCAAATATTACGTCCTTGTCCAGAACTAAGCTGAAGATAACCCCCCACACCTGAATTTTTCCCTCTTAACTAAGCTCCCCAAATGTATATAAAGTGTTCTCAAGGCTTGAGACTTGAAAGTAGCTTATGTGACTTTCATTTTCTTCATTTAAGCCAGTCTGTTCACAAATATTTATTACCAATTAATAGGTGATACATACCATACTAGGCCCTGGGAATGGAGACGGGGATATAATGATTATCATCTAGACTGTCATTTTCTAGAATACAGACATGTAAAGAAATAAGTTAAACATACGCTATAAATGTATAAAACACAATGGGGACCCAAATGAAAGGCATTGTTGTTAGTACAATCATTGACTCCAAATATAGTAGGCTAGCTTTTCTTTTCCACAATTATTTTTGAAAAACCTCTCTTTTTTTCACAGTCTCAAAAAGATGATTTAAGTTAGAAACCATTTTCACACAGACAAATTATCACAAACTTATATTAAAATTTTAGTGCCAACTCATATCCTAAAATCAGACCATTTACTGCCTCTATTTTATGCAAAAATAACACACCTTTTACAGAACATAAATTTATAAACACATACTTCATTTTTATAGTATAAGATGGACTTGTTTAGGGCCCAGCTCACAGGCTGGAATCAAGAAACTGTACCATAAGAAATGACACAGGAGCTATGTCTAGCAGTTTGGAGAGAGAGCCTGGAATAGCAGTCCCACAGAGAGACAAGAGTGAAAAGTGTGTATACACACACACACACACACACACACACACACACACACAGTTTCTTTGATGTCATATATATGTGTGTGTGTGTATATGTGTATATATGTGAATATATATATATATATATATATATATATATATATATATATATATATATTCAGTTCACATAATTACAAATTGAATTTTCCTTTTTGCTAGTCAATGTTCCTCACACCAGACACTAACTTTTTGTGAAAAGTCCTACATTGTCCTTCCATTTTCCTACCTTGTCTCAATTCACGGCTAAAGAGAAGAATAAGAGAAAAATTCATGCCATGGCATGACTCTTCAGATGCTAATTAAAACTCTTAGGACGTGAAAATTTTTTTCTGTCCAAACAGAATATTTTTACCCTGGAGTCCTTCTTTGATGCTTAGTTCCTACTTTTTTTTTGATGACAGTAACAGGTACATAGTCTCAAGCACATCAAAATAAACATTCTTCGCACAAGAATAGCTGCAATTAAAACCACTGACAATACCAAGTGTTCTCAAGAATGGAAATCATCTAGAACATTCTCATATTGTGGTGGAAGTACAAAATAGGCAACCACTTGGAAATGATTTGACAGTTTCCTAAAAATTTAAACGCACCCTATGGCCCAGCAATTCCACTTTTATATATATAATCAGAGAAATTAATGTTTATATTCACTAAAAAAAACACACCTTTTCTTAGAATGTTTATAGCAGCTTTATTCATAGCCTAAAACTGGAAAAATCTATATCAGGTTCATGAACTAGAGAATGGATAAATATCATATATATCCACACTATGGAATGCCATCAGCTAAATTGTTCAACAAATTGAGAAGAACAAACTACTAATGCACCAATATAAACCTCAAAACTGCCAAGTCGAGTGTAAGTCAGAAAAAATTATACGCTGAATAATTTTATTTAGTTGAAGAAGAGATATAATTAGAAGAAAGAATAGCAGTTTCCTCTAAGATAGTACCTTGTCTGGAATGGTGAAGGATGGGTCTTGTTGGGGTGATGGGAATGATTTGTATCTTTATCTGAAGTGGTTATGTAAGAGGACACAGTTATGTCAGAAACCATAAACTTGTAACTTAAGATGTGAGAATTTTGCTATAGCAAATGATACTTTAATAAAGTACTATTAAATCTAAAATAATATTCTCTATTAACCTCTTGTTAAGGTGTCTGGTGACTGAAAAACTGCTAAATATTTTTAGAGTACAATTTTATATTTAAGAATACCTTACAACATAAGAACAAAGTGTGACTAAAATTTTAATCAACAAACATAAAATCTCTTCATGTCAGGCCAATCCAATGACCCAACTAAAAAGGCTCAACTATGGCTTGAAAGCAGATGGTTGAAACTGGAAAAAGAATCAGTGTAAACACTGAGGTAAATATTAGGTTACCTATTCTGGAGGCAAGGGAAACAAAAGCAAAAATGAACTACTGGGACCTCATCAAAATTAAAAGCTTCTGCACAGCGAAGGAAACAATTAGCAAAACTAAAAGGCAACCAACAGAATGGGAGAAGATATTTGCAAATGACATATCAGATAAAGGGTTAGTATCCAAAATATATAAAGAATTTATCAAACTCAACATCCAAAAAACAAATAATCCAGTGAAGAAATGGGCAAAAGACATGAATAGACACTTTTCCAAAGAAGACATCCAGATGGCCAACCAACACATGAAAAAATACTGCACATCACTCATCGTCAGGGAAATACAAATCAAAACCACAGTAAGGTACGACCTTACACCTGTCAGAATGGCTAACATTAACAACTCAAGCAACAACAGATGTTGGCGAGGATGCAGAGAAAGAGGATCTCTTTTGCATTTTTGATGGGAATGCAAGCTGGTGCAGCCACTCTGGAAAACAGTATGGAGGTTCCTCAAAAAATTAAAAATAGAACTACCCTATGACCCAGCAATTGCACTACTAAGTATCCAAGGGATACAGGTATGCTGTTTCGAAGGGACACGTGCACCCCAATGTTTATAGCAGCACTATCAACAATAGCCAAAGTATGGAAAGAACCCAAATGTCCATCGATGGATGAATGGATAAAGAAGATGTGATGTGTATGTGTGTGTGTGTGTGTGTGTGTGTATGTATATATACATATATACATACATATATATACACATACATATACATATATACATACACACACATACACACACACACACACACACACACACACACACAACAGAGTATTACTCGGCAATCAAAAAGAATGAAATCTTGCCATTTGCAACTACGTGGATGGAACTAGAGGGTATTATGCTAATAAGCGAAGTTAGAGAAAGACAAACATATGACTTCACTCATGTGAGGACTTTAAGACACAGAACAAATGAACATAAGGGAAGGGAAGCAAAAATAATACAAAAACGGGGGGGGGGACAAAACATAAGAGACTCCTAAATATGGAGAACAGAGGGTTACTGGAGGGATTGTGGGAGAGGGTATAGACTAAATGGGTAAGGGGCATTAAGAAATCTACTCCTGAAATCATTGTTGCACTATATGCTAACTAATTTGGATGTAAATTAAAAAAAATAAAATTAAAATAATAAAAAAATATATTAAGTTACCTGTTCAATTCAAACCTTGACTGAATTTACAAATTAACTCGTCTTGTTTTCAATTAGAAAAAGTAGCTAATTTCAAGTATGTTAAGAAAAGTGACCCAAGATATCTAAGAAGAAAAATATCTGAGCCTTGCACAATAATCTGAAGGGGCCTGTGCTGGCACTCAGATGTGGTCCTAGAGGACTCAGAAGAAGAGAAAGATGACCAGCACCAAAACTTCAAGATCATCTAGCTACTTGGTCTGAAAGAAGGGTGGTTGAGGGAAGAAGCTATACTTATTTCTGAGCAGGAGCTAATGGTTTGGTCGGACTGTCAGTGACCTTAAAGAAACAAGACTGAAGGGCTAGTGACAAGGTTTTATCTCCCCATTAAATAAACTTTACCACTGGATACCATAGTCCACGTAGCAGGGTAATTTCTACATTTCATCTGTGCTGCCCAAAACAACCTTACTATTTCCCAAAAATTCAGGTGTATTGTCCCAAGCAGCAATTAAAATTCTTTCCCTCTTTCCCTCTTTCCTCCTTCCTCCTTCCTTCCTTTATTTTTTTTTTTTTTCCTTTTTTGACTGGTGGCCTGAGAACAAGGAGGCCAGGAGAGAATCTCTTCTTTCATGTGAGTGGAGTCTTATGTCTGACTCCTTGTGGGAACATTCTTTCATTGGGTAGAAAAACAATTAAGATAAAGAACCCTGGGGTTACAGGGCTGAAAAAAAATCGGAAATGGGTTATTAGGTGATATCCGCAAACACATAATCCATTTTCCATTCCTTGTTCCCAAATCTATTCTTTCTAGCTACTGGGGGGAAAGAACTCATACTACCACCACCTTGGGTTCAGCCAAAGGAATGACAGGAAAATCTCTCAGACTGGGGCAATGGAAAATGCAGCCAAGAGCCCACTTCTGTATCTTTTCTGTGCCCTGCATTCCCTTCCACTGTGTTTTTCTGTCATAGTCACACCACAAAGCAACGGTCTGCTCCCCCTGCTATTATGGCACAAATAAATCAATAGAGATACTGGGAAGAATCAGAGGATCCTCAGTCTCTCTGCCCAGAGGAATGTGGGGTAAAACCAAGAAGAAAAGGACAGTGAAGGTAGAAGTCCACATGATATGTGGACATGTACCTGATTTTTCAGAGGAGAGCGAAATAGGGGATTCAGTATTAAGCCGCTAGATTAGGGAGAACAAAGTAGAAAAAAATGAATAGCAGTCAGGGTAAGGGATTGACAGAAGACCCTGCAGAGAAACATACTGCTCCAGAACCCCAAAGTAGGAGATATGATTCAAAGTATCCAGCAGCTAGAGCATCAGCATGAGTGTGATGGGAAAAAATCATGGTCCTAAAAACCATGAGGGCAAGCTCACCCTGTGATGATTGTCCAGAGAACTCCATTAGGACCATTTCACATGATCCACCCTCAGATCCCACTCTAGCTATACCAGCAACACACAGAGAAATTGACTCTGGCCTCTACTGCTGACTCGATGGAGAAGAGCTCTCTGTTGTAATACCTAGCACTTTCTGCTCTGCACCAGCTTTTCCTATTCCCTCTGCTGAAATGCTCTTCCCCTAAATATCCATGTGGCTCATCCCTTCACTCCTTGAGTCTCTTCTCAAATGTCAAATCTCCAGGAACTTTTACCCTGAATTCCCTACTTAAAATTGCAAACACCCAGCCCCTCTGAAAACACACTGAGCAGTCCTGACCAGCCTCATTGTGCTCCTCTGTGCCTCATAGTCCTCACCACATTCTAGCATAGTATGCAGTTCACTTAACTCAGTACCTTATTTATTTTCTGTCTCCCTCTACTAGAATGTAATCCTCATCTGCTTTTTTCACTGATGTACTCCTGGTCCCTATAACTGAGCCTAGGACACAGTTGATGCTCAACAAATAATTTGTTGAACTACTTGATGAATGCCCTAGACTGTTGGCTCTGAAGGTACAAAGACTAATGTGCATTCATCTTTGTGTTCCTTGCAATCAACACCGTACTGGGTACATGCTAGACTCTCAATAAATTCTTGTTAAATGAGTGAACATATGAAAAACTTCGTTCCACATTCAAATATCTGAATTTGTATACTAGATTGGAGTGGAGATTCCCGTGCAGGATAGGTGGTTAATCAAAAGAAGGAGGGTATGATATAATGATAATAGTAGTAGTAGTAATGGTAATAATCATACTAATAGCCGATTAGTGGTAATATCAATCTGTCAAGTGTGTTGTTTGGTACGTATTATGTCTGGTCCTCCCAATCACCCTGCAAGGGAACTATCACTATCTTCATCTTAAAGATATAGCTGTTAGTTCGAGCTCAGAGTATTTACCAATTGTTTCACAGAGATGGTAAAGACAGTTGGGATTCAAATCTGGGGCTGGCTGGACTGACTCTAAAACCAAGGCACCATACTGCATTATGCACATTTTGCTCCTCAACTATGGAAACTGAACAATGGTTTTCTTCCCATCTCGGGTATGCTGCTATAGGAGACGTAACAATGCAGGCAGTGTTTGTCACCAGACTTTAAAATGTATCGGGACCTTTGGAACATGGACTAGCCTCATATGAAAGCACTGCTGGTCTCAAAGACTAAGTAGCATAAACATTACACTGAGAACTGAGGGGAGGTGAACTCCACGTGGCAATTCAAGAAAAGCTTCCTGGAGGGAAGAGGTATCTAGGAAATATTCAAAAGGATGTAGGAAATGCGGAGGGAAAAGGCAGTGTATCACCAGAAAAAGATAAACTGAGCCCCATGAAGAACAGCCACATTCAATGAACTGAAATGCAGTCCTTTTGCACTTTTTAATTTATTCATTCACCTACCATATATAAGTGCAATTTCTGTGTGCAAGATGCTTTGCTGGGCACTGAACATACAGCACAATGGCCAGAAACTCTCTTCCTTCATACAGCTTCCATTCAAGTGGGGTGAAAGCAAAATTTAGGTGAAATATGTAGCATATTCATTGGAGTTAATGCCAAATATAAAAATAAAGCAGAGTAAAGAGGTTAGGAGTACTGGGGGTTGTAATTTAACAGTGTGCTATTTTAATACCCTTTGAAGCTATCAAAGAAATTGATACATTTAGGGCAAAATTGCCAGATTTTTGTAAAACAATTCAACCTTGAGCACTATTCGGCCATATAAGATTTTCTAGTTCTTCAATCAAAGCTGGCAGTTCAAGAGGGCAATGTAGCCTGTCTCTGTACTTGAGGCTCTCCACTGATTGCTCTGAGTCGACAATAATAGCAGAGCTGCAGCCAATTTCCAGGCTGGTGAGAATCTTGGGAAAAGAGATTTCAAAAATATTACGCCCCACGGAGTCCCCACAGTTGGTGAAAAATAACAGTGCCTCACTAGGCCGGCCAAAATTCTCGCCTGACCACTGAGTTCCGTTGTGGTCACAGAGTGCAGGCCTCGGTCTGGAAGAGAAGAAAGAAGTGAAATAAAATGCAGATGGTGCACAAAGAGCTTCATCATACTTGATAGGTCATTTCTAGAGAATTACATGATTAAGGAACGTGAGAGAACAGAGTAGCAGATGTATTGGGACTTCAGAAAAACATTTTGTAGGGGGCTTTAAAATTACTTGGGAGCTTAATAAAAATTGACATCTATATGGACACTATCTCATGGTTGGAAAGCCAGCTGAAAGATGGAAAAGCCTGTAAACAAATGAAAATAAATGGCTTGGCGTTCACATTAGGAGGAGTTCTCAGCATTGGCACGTGAAGAGCTATTATTTAGCATGAGAGCTCCATGGCTAAGCTATTACAGTGGGATAAATAGATTGGGAATGAACAGTGCAAATGAACTATACTGGCAGGAGCCTCTGGAAAGGTAGGGACCCTCATACCATGGAGGTGTTGGTATTCAAATTTAGAAAAAGACTACTCCCGAACATCTGTTTTTCAGAATACAAAGTGGTGTCATTGTGGCTGGAAAGCCAGGAAGAGACCACAGTCCTGACTGTGTTCAAGAAGAGTGGCTGTTGAGAGTGCTGCTATGGAAAGAGCCTAAATGTCCATCAACTGATGAATGGATAAAGAAATTGTGGTTTATATACACAATGGAGTACTACGTGGCAATGAGAAAGAACGAAATATGGCCCTTTGTAGCAACGTGGATGGAACTGGAGAGTGTGATGCTAAGTGAAATAAGCCATACAGAGAAAGACAGATACCATATGGTTTCACTCTTATGTGGATCCTGAGAAACTTAACAGAAACCCATGGGGGAGGGGAAGGAAAAAAAAAGAGGTTAGAGTGGGAGAGAGCCAAAGCATAAGAGACTCTTAAAACCTGAGAACAAACTGAGGGTTGATGGGGGGTGGGAGGGAGGGGAGGGTGGGTGATGGATATTGAGGAGGGCACCTTTTGGGATGAGCACTGGGTGTTGTATGGAAACCAATTTGACAATAAATTTCATATATTAAAAAAAAAGGAGAATGGCTGGGGCAGGGGGGCAGATGAAAGATTCTCTGTTACACCAGGCAAATTGACAATTGAGAAGGAAGGGATCTACAGATGCTTGAAAGATGTAAACAACAAGTATAAAAAGATGTATCCCAACCCCCCAGGGCAGAGTGATAGGAGAGAAGTAAAAAAAGGGTCATTGCAGCCAAATTCTTTCAAATATCGAGAACTCTGTTGGTCAGTTACGCTAGGAAATGATTCTTTTAGAGTTCATATTCCTATTTCAAGACCCTACTCAAATGTCACCGCATTTTCCTGGCTTTCTTTGATTCTTCTCCCACACCTCCAAGGCAGAATTAATCACTCCCTCAATTCTCTTGCACAGCATTTCAGAAATGCTTACATTGTAGCACTAACCACACTGTATTTTAGCTCCATTTTGACTTCTATTTAGTAGGATGTGAGCTTCTTATGGACTGGGTTTGTGTCTGATATTTTTCACCTCCAGCGCCTAGAATACTGACTAGTCTATTAGATGTGTAACACAGTGAATGGCACACCCTGACACGTTTCCTTGGGATTTAGTTGTCCCAAGTTATTGTTTGTTACCTTGATAAGGCCACACTGCATTACAAAATGAGGGAGAGAGAATGTTTTATGTAATGATATGAAAAGATTGCCCATATGCTCATTTTAAGAGAAAAAGGCAAGGTGCCAAGCAGTGTGTGTATCTTGCTACCTTTCATGTAGAATGAAAGAAAAATCATAATACATTCCTATTTGCTATTGTATTCATAAGTGACATCTGAAAGGTTACTTAAAAAGCTAATTACTGGTTAGCTCTGGGGGAGATAGTGTAATAGAATGATGGGGACAAAGATAAATGCAAAATATTTTACTGTATACATGTTTATATCGTTTTGACTTCTTAAGCATTCATTCAACAACTATTACAATATTTAAAAATATCTCTTTAAAACTAATCACACAGAGCATGAAAGCAATAGCAACAATGATAAGAAGGCTGACAGGATGCCATGGTTCGTTAGTTTAAGCAGAAAGGTAGTGCTGTGTATTGGTTGGTTTTAACAAATGAACTCAACTCCAACTATGGACCAAGTTGTTGCCGAAGAAATTAAGGGAATTTTTATTTTCTCATACAAGTCATGGTAATCACAATTTTTTTTTTGGAAAGCTAACTGGATGAAGGTGGTGCCTCACTCTGCTTCTACTAATTACACTACCAGGGCCGCATGCCTTAAGGATTCTCCATCTGTCACATTGAACCCAAGACAATTCCTTAACATATTGTTAGAAAATCAATATTTTAAGTAATGAGATTTGGTCTGTCCTTGAAGTAGTGCTGGGTCCTAAAATAGACTTATATGAAGTTTTCATGTGTCTAAACTAATTAGTGATTGCTCCCCTGACTGATTACTTTCAAACAAAAACTATCACTATACATATATATGTATACACACACACACATATATATACATACATATATATATTCATATATATGTACATATACACACACACATACATCTTGAATGACACATGTCAAAATATAATTTTCAAGAAGTTACCAAACATAACCCATACAAATATAAAATATGCATGTGTTAAAGAGTTATTCAACTCATTAATGAGAGAACGAGCTGGCCAGTAAAGACGGTTCAAAGGAAAAGTAAAAAACCGAAGTTGTATAGGCGTGGGAGAAAAAAATGTTTGACCAAGATGGGGTTAGATACATAACTAAGATGGTTACACAAATATGATGCTTAATAAATCCCACAGAGCAATAAAACCATAGCCTTTGGAATTATCTTTTCTACCAGGCAGAAATCATTTGTATCTCTACTAGATAAAAACCTACCAACAAACAGGCAACTTCACAGAAAATGGACTTTTAGTCAATTATTAGATACAGTCAAACAAGGTATATTCCCTTGAATGGTCAAATAATTGTCAGGTGGGCTTGTTAAACAATGCTCTGATATGACATCCAACGGGTATATGTCACTGTCTCTTTACCTTACTTTCAAGTTAGTTGATGTTTCTTAATACATGTTAATGAAAGTGAAAGTTGGTGAAAGAATGGAGTGAGCCTTATCTTTGTCACCAGGCCTGGGAACAATGGGGTTTTAGATATTTTAAGAGGTAGGCCTTTTCTAATGGGATTCTCTGTACATATGAGTTAAAAAAAAAACAGAATTATTAAGATATGTATTTTGCAACTGATATGATGTTGAGGATGAGGACAACATTGATACTCCTAAAAAAGACAATAATAAATTTGACTTCATTTGGAAGTAAAATATATGCATAATTTTACATTTATTCCTTGAGACGAGGGAACATCCTAACTCACAAAACTACCGTGAGCAGAAGACCATTTTGTATTTATACAAACTGAGGATGCAGCTGTAATACATGAAAATATCTCCACAAACCAATTAACAAGGGAACTTGTCTTTCCTTGCTAATTGGGAAGCTGCACAACAAAGCTTATGGCTTTGTTGCTTCAGAGTAAATCACAGGGCTGATCACCAGAAGGCATATTTTTGATGTATTCCACCCAGCCTGTCAGTTCTCTAAATTGTAAGCAAAATAGTCATACAGTCAATGGCAAAGGCTCAGTCAGAGCTCTTCAGGAAAAATAAAGGTCCACAGAGAAACCAAAAATGCAGAGTTCATGTTGACAAAAGGATAGTTTTTCAAGAAACAGTGCAATCTATATTTTTCCAGAACGTAATGCAAGGCATAGCCTCAAGTATCATTAAGTAAAACTGGTTAATTTAGGTAGTAATAAATTAGTCTAGGAAAATTCTTAGAAATGCATCAAGCCAGCAATTCATTTAAAAAAAAACACACACACAAACTTTTCACCCTGGGAATCCATGGGCTAAGCCCAGAATAAGAACAATTCTATTTATCCTCGTCCAAGACACTACTGAGTTTTCTACATCTCTTTCTTTTTGCTTTGTGTAATATCCTAAGGAATTTTAAGTTGGAAAGTTTACAGTTGGCATAAACATTTTATACTTCCCCATAGGAATATCAGAGATGCTCTGCTTATAGAGGAAATTTGTCCTGAAGAAGAAGAAGAAGAAGAAGAAGAAGAAGAAGAAGAAGAAGAAGAAGAAGAAGAAGAATGATGGTGGAGGAGGAGGGGGAGGAGGAGGAGGAGGAAGAGGAGAAAAAGAGCAGCTGGTTATCCAAACATTTCTCTTATAATAACCAGATGATTTGAAAAGGGAAAATGTTGTGAAGAGAAACACATGCAATTTGAATTCTTTGAAAGCACCACAACTACTATAGGAAAAAAAATATCTGGCCCAAATAAAAGTGTCTCCAATGCTACTTAGTATTTTCTTACTGACCCATTAAAAGCTGATGTACCGTTCAGGAAAAATAGGAACCCGAAAAAAAGACCACTTAACATCTTCAAAGTAATGTCATCATTCTTTATATTTTCTGTGCCCAAGGCAGACTCTTTCTTTGTTCTTTTCTCAATTGGTCTCTTAATAAAGCCTGAGGAGAGACTATACTTCCCCATGAAGATAAGGCTATTAATTAACCAGATTTGCCAAATAAGACTGGAAAAGTAAAGTATTAAGTAGCAAACTTAAATGCTGCAAAGTCATAACTGTGGCAGCAACACAGGGAGATTTCAGTGTTATAACCATCTTTAGGGCTTTAACTTCTACATGGGTAAAACTCCAAGGTTGTTTTAACATCTGATTATTAACAATCAAAACCTAGGCTTTGGGGTCTCCTTATGGTTATGGGAGATAAGTGCATTTTTATTCATTTATTTTTAATTCCCGAAAATTGTCTTCATATCTGCTCTTGATTTGAAAACAAAATACTAACCAAAAACCCTGTCTGAAGAGAGACTACAAAGGATCTAGGAATGCTACATAATAATGCTGGGGAATAGGGATTTCTCCCCTTACACTGATCTGACTGGATGTGGAAGCCTTGGAGGAGGTAAACACTGGTCTGAGATAAAGCAGAAGTAGAAAAGGAAACCTTTCCAGGAGAACCTTTATTCACAGAGGCAGATGGGGCTGAAGGCTCCCTTCAGCGTATCCCCAAATCTCAAAGACACAGCCAGGAGATCAAAAGCCATCAAGGAAGTCTACAAAAGAGGCAGAAAAGGTACATCTGAGTGGGGAGCTAGGGAGAAGAAAATGTAGAAGCTCATAAAGAAGGAAAAATTCTATAAAAACATAGGAAAGTTTTTACCTAAAATGGAGGCTTCATACATGCAAATAAGTACATTCAAACTAAGAAGTGGTACTGGAAGGGCAAGCCACAGGGAACGGAAAGTCATTTTCCTGGTCATGCAAATGAAGGTCTCAGATTTGGCTTGTGACCTTGAAGATGAGAAATTGCAAGTGTCCTAGACCATTAGAAGTCTAAAATAATATTATATGTTAGGGGAGAAAAAAGGTTCCCAAATATACAAGGGATTTGATGTACTCTTTTGAACTCCCAGGCAGACTAATTTTATCATTCTTATCTTAGTCTTCACCTCTGAAATTTCATTCCTTTATCCTAGTTAATGGTCCAGCACACTGTAGTGTTCAGTTCGAGGCAACATGGTTGGGTGTCAAGTCAAAGAAATAAAGACAGAGGTCAGATTCTTGCTCTGACTCTACTTTTCAAAGTAACCTCTGGAAACCAAATCTTAAGCATTTGACCTCTTTTCCACACACTAATCTCCTCGTATTTCCATAAATCGTCCACCTTTTGAATAAGTGTTTTCAATCCTTAAATTGAAAGACCTTAAGCAAAGGGAAAACACAGACTTAAAATTGTTTTCAGAACCACTAAAGTCTACTAAAGGGAAAAACGATGACAAAGGCATGGGAAAGAAGTCTAAAAGAAAATCAGATTGAGGACTTTTGCCTTATGAAATCCCCAATGTTTGGAAAATGAAGATTTCATAGTTGTTCTTTAAATGGGAAGATTGATCTTGGATCACTTGAGGGGGGGGAGAAGAAGGTAAAGAGGAAGGGGGGGGGAAGGAGTGGGGAAGGAAACAGGTGGAAGGATCCAAACCTTTTTATTTCCAAAACAGACTGTATGATTGAATTTCAATTTTCCTTTCCTAAACCAGTTTGCATTAACACTAATATAACCATCGGGTATTAGTACATAGTTCAAATGCTTTTAATGAAGTGAATCAATATCTTCCTCTCGTAAATCAGCCTTGGTTGATGGGGGAAAGTGGGGCATGCAGTTATATCTGAAATGGCCACATGTGTGGTGCATGCAAAGGGGGAAAGGGAACTACAATTTATAGATCCCCTACTTGGGACAAGGTCCTTCACACAGGTGACAGGATTTACCCTTACATTAACCTTATGAGGCAGTGGTTTTGTCCCTGTTTTGAATAGGAGGATACAGAAGCTAAAAATGCTGATTCCCCAAGGTTTCATGGCCAATAGAGGCAGAGACACAATTCATATCTAGTTTGGTCTGACACCAGAGCTTCCTCTCTTTTGCAGATCATCTGCTGCCTACATGGGCCTGACTGGCTTCCCATGGGCATTTGACTTCATCCAAGATTTGGTAAGATCAGCCCTACTCTACTCTCAGTGTAACCACAAGAATTCTTATAAAATATCAAACTACTAAAAGTCTAATAAAATACCAACAATCTTATAAAGTTCTTATAAAATATACATCTTTCATGAGGCACACACACGAGGGGTCCTTGGTTCTCAACAGTTTACTGTACTGATAGAAATTCCCACCTACAAGTACATTTGTTTCTCATGTGGACACATATAAAGCCTTTGTTGTATTGAGGGTATACTTTCAAGTCAGACAGACGTGGTCCTGTGAACAACATAGCCTTATGTAGTTTAGTGTTTTTCACACAAAATATAACTTCAAACGTTCTAAGTAATATATGATTTACAATCCTTTGTTCTCCCCTACCAAACTGCCAACCAAATGGCTTGGTGAACGCCACCAGAATGGTCTTTCTTTTCCTGCCTATATTGCTTGTTCTTTTCCTTTCCAAACTAATTCAATCACACTTCTTAGAAACTTGAAAGAGTGTAGGTCACTCTTTTATTGTAACTCAGAATCAAATGAAAAACAGTATAACTTATCAGGAATAGTCTAATGTGAAAGACCAAAGAGAATCTGCATGAAAGGTGAATATTTCTGAAGAGCAATAAGAAATACAGATTCTACTATAATATAGAGGATTCATGGGCGGGGGGGGGGGGGGTGGGCGGGGACAAGACAGCATGAACCCACCCCCAAAAAAGAAGAAATAACTGTGGCTTCTTTAACTTCAAAACCAGAATGATGACTGCTTCTTAGAAGGGATTGGTTTCAGTTTCTCTCACTTAACCTACCCACCCATGTGGAGTGCCTAGATGAACAGTCTCAGCATCAGTGTGGAGTTGGTGAGGTCAGACCATCATACTGACCCCACCACTGACCTGATGAATCAGAATCTGTGCATTGGGGAAGTCATCTCCTCCCCAGTGATTCATATGCACATCCATGTACATTGATCTATTGAATTTTGGCACAGAAGAGAAGGATTCCTTTTCTTAGAGATGAGACTAGAAATAATAATTACACTAAAAAAATAATAGAAATCATGATGGAATAAAAATATAATTTCACTACAATAATCCTACTGAAGTTATATCTAGATATAAAGACTGACTTTTAGGAAAATGGAGATGGTTTTAAACTTTTTTTTTTCAAAATAAGTTATGTGATTGAATTCAGATATTTTTTTCCTCACTCTTTTGCTGACATTGATATAACCAAAGGTTGAGTGAATGCATATCTTCATGTGTAAATAGGGATAATATTGCCCACCCCACAGAATTGTGGTGAAAATTAAATAATGTGTGAACAATACCCAGCCTATAGCAGGCAGTCAAAACATAGTAGCACTATTAGTAACCATAATTACTAATTTTTGTACCAGAGCTCAAGTAGATTAACTGGCCAATTTAACTGGTCTCCCAATCAATTTTATTTTCTCCCCTGTTGTTTGTTTGTTTGTTTATTTGTAGAGATGTGTGGATCTACAATCACAGCAAAACTTGGTTTTATATTCCTTAAATTCCTAGATATGTAAATGATGAATCCAGTCAAAGGAAATTCTCCAAATATGCCAGACCCTAACATACTGATTCTACATTCTCCTGTGACTCAAAAATAAACAGTATAATATTTACCTGCACTATTATAATTAGAACAGGAAATGCTTCAATTAGACTTCTTCTCATGACAAAGAACCATTCCCTTAGTGTTCTCTCATGTGACAAACCCACCTCAATCTACATCCATCACCACGGTTTCCATTTCTAATCCTACCCTCAGAACTGTGAGCTGTATAATTACCACTACGCCATATTAGCATTTGTGGGTTCCCTCGATACTAATGGGATGCAAAAGGTGACATGTGTATGGATTGTGTCAAGTTGTCACACTCCACAAAAACATGGTCCTAATCCCACAGGCTGCAATATCCACCGAATGATACACTCATGTCACAGAAGTACATAAATAGCGCTCTGCTGCCCGTTAAGGTTTCCTGGCAGTGGGATGAGCTCAGGGGGATGTATGTGAATGAGTGATCACATGTCATACGAGATGATTAAAAATGAGTAGGTCCCTTTTAGAGATTAGTGATTGTTAAATTATTTCATTCACTTGCTATTCGTGATGAATAATAAATCACTTTCCACGTCTGCTATTCTATTCATTTACTACATAGGGATGTTTAGAAGCTAATTACTCTGAGATAGTCTCCCCAGCAAGAACGGAAGAAGGGGATGGGGCATTCCAGTTCTGATTGCCTGTTTTTTATGCTGGGACTAACATTTAGCCAGATTTTTTTTTTCCTTAGGGTTGCCCATAGTTATATCCATTTCCTAGTGTTCTTGGAGAGTTTTACTTAGTATGTCCTAGTGTTTTAAAGGCTGTTGGGGACTCTTTGAAGGTCAAAAAGCCCCTTAATCTAAACTAGTACTTCCTAGAACTGTATAAATTAATTGTCTGTTTGGTAGGTGTCAGGAGGACTCATTTCCTTACTGAGAATATGTTAAACTCCTCACAGGATGGCAACACACTCAGCCCCTTCCCTCTAAGCTTGCAATTAATCTGTTCCTTCAGCTCAGTATTTACCGAGTACCTATTTATCAAAGCTCAATGCTTTGATAAAGATTGTGAAAAAGAGAAAGATAAGCCATGTTCTTGGCTCTAAAATTAGCCTAACATCAAATCAGAGAGACAATTGATATATATAAAATGATAAAAGATTCAATAAATATCTATCTCACAGGAATCTTGGGCTATCCACTGTGTTAGGCGCTTTTGTAAACATTATGTCATCTATTTAATCATAACAATGTTTTGGGATGAGTTTTATCACCATTTTACAGATAAAGAAATTGAAGCTCAGAAACGAGACTTACTTATGTTTAAACAGCTACTTGGTAGAAGAACTGAGACCCAGACCCCTCTGAACTCCAAGTCCAGTACACTTTCCAAACCCCCATATGTTCCATACACAATATGTGAGATAATTAAGAGCTAATTTGTGAGGCAAGGAGATTAAGTCTTGTAGTTCAGAGAGAAGGGCCCAGAGTTATCAAATAAGTCTTTGTAGACACAGGGTCTTCACAAAGTGAGGCTGTGAAGGGTAAAAAAGATGTAAGTGGCAGAGGAGAAAAGGAACAAAAGAAGCAAAAGCCAAGAGATCAAAATGAGAAAGGGACATGGGAGGGGCGATTACAACTGGACTTGAGTAAACCATATACATTGTGTGGGGGACTGATTGATTAGGTTTCCCAGGCTAATGAAGCCATTACATGTCACATAAGAGAAAAGAGAGCTACTGTATTCTTTCCTTGACCAAATTTTCATCAGGTTCCTCTGAGTTGCCTTCTTAAGTAGGCCTCAACCTCAGCCTATGGGAACTACAAACTCTCAGAACAAACAATTGTATCCCCACCTCCCCACCCCCACCCACTAAGAGACTTAAACTCTAGCATGGTTTTTATGGGCCCAAAGCCTTATCCCTAGGATGACCACAGTCCCTTAAGTCTGGCTGAGAAAGCTCCAGCTGCCACAAGAATTTACTGTTTGTTCCAGCCAAAACTGGACCATAGACCCCTAATCTCCCTTTTCTTAGAGCATTTTCTTCAGAAAGCTTATAGTTAAAAATCTTTTCTCTGTCCCTTTGAGATATATCTTCTAAAACCCAGGAATATCATTCTCAAGTGAGCCATTCCTTTGAAATGTAATCATCAAGAAAGGTAGGGTCCCTGTTGCCTAGTTTCTGTGGGAGGGTAGGAGCCTAACTTTGATAAGCATGAGTTAGTTAGCAAACACAGATGGCCGAATCATACTGACCATCACTACGCCCCAACATCCTTCAATACTATTCCTTAGGTACATGCCAGCATTTAAAAAGCTTCCTACCTTTTGTTTCAATGGAGATGAGTTCAGTTAATACTGGAGTCTCCATCCCCTACTGCACTAGACTGAAGAAAATCTGTCTTTCCATCTTTAACATTTAGCCCTATTTCTCTTTGACAATATTGGGCAGAAGAATGACAATAAAAGCAATGTTTAGCTTAGGAGCAAGAAGTAGAATGGTCACTTTCCCCCTTAAAATCCTTCAGTGACACCTGGGTAGGTCAGTCAGTTAAGCGTCCAACTTCAGCTCAGGTCATGGTCTCGTGGTTTGTGAGTTCGTGCCCTGCTTCAGGCTCTGTGCTGACAACTCTGGCTCTGGAGCCTGCTTCAAATTCTGTGTCTCCCTCTCTCTCTCTGTCTCTCCCATTCTCATGCTCTGTCTCTCTCTGTCTCACAATAATAAAGAAACATTAAAAAAAAATCCTTCAGTGGATCCTTGTCACTTCAAGGTTAAAGCTAAAAGAATTAGGCATGGCACACAAGGTCCTTCAGGTCCTGACTCCTGTCTTCCATTCCAGACTCATCTTTCACCAGCCCTCAACCAATACCCAGTGTTATACCCAGCTATAATGTAAGCTTGCCCTTCCTGAAACAGGCCATACCAGTTTCTCATCTCCATAATTTTTCAAAGGCTAGTCCTTTTGCCTGGAATGGTGGGAAAAACAGCTAGCATCTACTGAACATTCAAGGTATGGTGGGCTCCATCCTAAGAAATTATATTCAGTATCCATTAATCCTCACAGTTTTATAAGATAGATGGTCTCCTCTTTCACATGAGGCAAGTAAAAGCTCAATGAGTTTAGCTAAGTTGTCCAAGGTCATTCAGAATGGCAAAGCAGAATTTAACTCAGGGAATTTCATTGTGCTCCTGACTCAGCTTTTACTCAAAACCAAATAGACCATATTATTTCCTCTCCTCCTCCATTATTTTTCCTACCTTGTTCCCATTGTAAAATTCTAGGCATACTGTCAAACCCAGCTCAAGACTCTCTCCCACTTGAAATAGGCCCAATCCCTCTCTCCTCTGCTTTTATAGCACTCTATGTCTTCTGTGGTTATAACCCTTGTCATGTTACAGAGAGTTTTTTATCCATTTGTGTCTCTTTCACCTTGAAAGTAGAATGTCTGGTTCATTTTCATCCCAAGCCCAGTACTTGCCACAAAACACATGTTCAGCTAAAGTCTTTTGTATAAATTCTTGAAAGTAGGGAGAGACAAACATAAGACAGGTAGTTGGAAAAGTTATGGAAGAGACAGCCTATGTTAGTATTGGCTGACTTACTGATTTGTTACAAAGGATTATAAAGAAGAGGAATAAAAAAATTGATCCATTCAACATACATGTATTGAACCCCTTCTGTAGGCCTAACACTATGGTGAGCACTTGGATAACATCGAAGCTTCCAGCATGGTTAGTGGGAAAACAAAAACCATTGGCAGGAATAAGGAAATCCTTCCAGAGAAGTGCTTTTGTTGGGGATAGGTGTCAGAGAAAAGAATTGGATACTCAGATTGATGATTTATAAAATCCTTGAGATGAACACATTTGCGGTTTTCTGTTTTGATTTGATTTTTGGTGTATTTCTTCCAAAAAGAAGGAAGATAGGTATTTGTCATTTATAGACGAAAAAAGTCCATTTCAGCTGGGTAGATTTTCTGTAGGTGGCAACGTAGGAGAATGGATTTGAATGAGCACTGGTTTTGTGTCTGCGTAATTGAGATTGCAGTGTTATTAGTGTTCCAGGGTTCTCACCATAAAACCCAAATTGTTTGCTGCTTTGCATAAATTTACATGCCAAATTAAGGGAGTTTTAACCCACGTATGTGGGAGGAAGGGAAGAGAAATTAATACAGTTTGTATAATTACATTCAAACCCAAATTAAGAGACTGTTTTGCATATCATATGCAGAGTAGTTTAGTAAATCTATCAACTTAATCAAGCCCCAGGTGAAGGACAGTGAGCTCCAGTCAGTTGTGTGCTGGTAAATGTTGAACAACTTGCTCTTCCGGAGAAAAACAGTTATCTTAGATAGGGTTTGCGGATTTCTGTTTACATCATGGATGATTTCAAGCTACCAATCTGATATCACTGAATACTGAGTTGAGAAGAGATGTGTATATTTGACTTTCAGGAGCCAATGTATGTGGGTTCCAGCATACCACAGGCTTCATCTGAAGATTAAAATTTCACACATCTCACTTACTGAGCTTCTAAACTTAAGAGCTCCTTCTAAAAGATGGACTCTCTGACTGGTGGAAGGAATGTCAGTAGCCATGAGAAATTGTTAAACAGTGAGCCACATGCCTCTTCAATTTGGGGGAACTTAACAGCTTCTTCAGGGAAGAACCAAAGCCAAAAGTACAGAAAGGCAATGATATTCCCTCATGGAATGGTGTGTGAATGGAGGAACATTTGCTGACACATTAAGGACTGAATGACTCCACTGTTGGAACAATCCCCTCGAGCCCACCATCCCTGTGTAGTTCTAAACACGGGCCAAGTGTGGCATAGATGCACAGGACACTACGGTGAAAGACAGCAAGTACCTGAGAGCACTAGAATTACCTGCTTATATGTTTGTTTCTCCTAGATCCTGAACCCCCAAGGGCATCAGCCACGTTTTATTCAGCATCGTATTCCCAGTGAGCCACCGACACACAGTGGTTTCTGGATTGATGCATACAGTGAGGAAATGAGTAAACTTGCAGGGAAAATGTTACATTTAGGACACCTGCACTGCTTACTTAACAGGTATACTGTGAGGATAACACAATGACAGATGGAAAGCTTTTTGAAAAATGAAAGAATTAAACAAAAGCTGGGTATCATCGTTATTACTATATCTCAAAAGAATCTGCTGTAAACTAATTAGAGCAATATGGGGTTTTCCAGTCAGGGATATTGACAATAATCTCCTGTAGATATATATAGAAGCCTCCCAGTCATGTGGTAAATGCCTTGAAGTACTGCCTTCTAAATTATTGTCAAAATATGATAGATTGCCAGTTTCAGAAGCTCATTGGGTAAAGTACGTCAACCTCTGGGAAAATAAGAAACTTTGTGATGGTGTTTCTAAGACCCATATTTTGATATAACTCCACTAGAATGGGTTACTTGTTAAATGTTTCTGCTTAGATTACTTCTCTTTTAAGCTTCTACTGAACATATATTAAGTGCTGCTGCATTCATTTTATCAAACAGCAGAATGTCTAGACTGTTGGCCATAATTTGTTGGTCAGCCATTATGTATTACCTCAAAGACTTTCAAAAGTGGGCACCAAGCAGGTCAGAGTGATCTGAGAAACTTTTTCACACTACACACATTACCCAGAAATTCTAAAAGGCCCACAGTGTGATGCATCCATTTCCTCCCTACAGGCTGAAAAGCAGTGTTTCAGAGGGATGTGTGTTTTATGCCTCAGATGTGATGGGATGGAAAAATCAAGAGACTGAGGACCACAGATAAGTATTTGCAGAATGGATTCATGCATAAACTAGAATATTAGAGCTGAAAGGAATCATTAAGAAGATATGAAGCCTCCTTTACCCCACCAAGAAGTAACTGAGTAACCCAGCGAGGTCAGGCAGAGCCCAGGTCCAATGCTAGTCAGTGGGAAGGCAAGGCTAACAGCTACCTGGTCAGTGTTTTTATATCTGTTTATGACCTCACTCTCACTGATGGCTTTACCACAATAGACATCACAGTATGTCTTGCCAAGGTATGACATTTAAAGTTTTATTTTATCTTCTATACCATCTTAGTGCTCAATCTGTTTACACATTTGTTAAATTAATAACCACTTTATAATTTGGCACTAATTTCATTGCCTTTCTTTATGGTATTTATCTCCTTGACCTAACTTCCTATTCCATAGCAATATTTGTGCCACATATTTTATAGAGTCCCAACCTACTGTAATTATTCATGAGTGTTAATATATTCTATCTACTAAGAATGATGTTATTTGCTGAAGATACAGTACCACACAAGACAGACAATGTCCCTATCTTTACAGAATTTACAATCTAGTGGAGTGGCCGTGCAAATAACCACATAATTATAACAAGCATATAAGTACTATAATGGGGGAACTATAGATTTCTGTGGGAACTCAGGAAAGGGATAGTGCATTTATTACCTATGTTGTAATGCAAGTTATTCTAAAAGTTAGTGGCTCAAAATAACAAATATTTATTATCTCATAAATTATTTGGGTCAACAACCCAGGCATGGCTTAACTAGGTACGTCTGACTCAAATTCTCTCATCAGGTCACAGCCACACTGTCAGCTAGGCTGAAGTCTAATTTGAAGGCTTAATTGGGGATGAGGTTTCATCTGTTTCCAAAACTGCTTATGTGACTTTTTAATAGGTTTCAAAAGGTTTGTTTCCAAGCTCACTGACATGGTTGCTGGCAGGCTTCAGTTTCTTACCATATAGGCCTTTCCACAGGTGTTTGAAAGATCCTCTGGTAATTGATGGTCCAAGAGAATCAGAGACTGAGAAAGGATGCTGGAGACAAAAGTCAGTCTTTTTGTAACCTAATCTTAGAAATGACATCTTAAGGAGAAAATGCACATTCCTTCCGCTATATTCCATTCATTACAAGTGAGTCACAGTTCCAGCTCGTATCAAAGGAAAAAGACTGCACAAGGGCATGAATAGGGCCAACGTAAGGACTCCCTATCACAGATACCTTAAATGGGCAGGGATTAGGGTATATGGAAAAGGAGCCCCTTTGCTCCCCGATCCTGAGAAAGTAGCATCTGAATGAACTTGAAAAATTGAAGGCTGAGCAGAAGTGGCCAGGCTGGAAGTGTGCATGTGTGGTTGAGTGTGTGCATATATATGCATACTCACACAAGGGGGTAAGGACAGCATCAAAAAGACTATTCTTTTTCCAGGATAGCCTGTGCAAAAAAGCAATGGTGAGAGCAAACACGTTTAGTGTTCCTGGAGCACAGAGGTATAACCAGAGGTGGACACTCATAAAGGATGAGGCTGGTTGGACAGGAAAGCCAAAGGATGGGTCATGACCTCACCCTCTTGCTTTCCTTTGTCTCCTATGACTTCCACTGTTTTTATCATTAGATACTAATAGATTACTGAGAGAAGTATCAGTCAGGTGCAAGTAATACAATATCCAACTCATACTGACTTAACCAGTAAGGAAACATATCAGTTTGCATAAGACTAGAATATTTCCAAGGTTGAGTGACTCAGTAGCTCAAGAAGTCTTTTCTACTTATCCACTTTGCCATCCTGAGTACTGGCTTCATTCCCATGGTGTCACTTCACGTACAACAATGTTCCATGTATTTCTTACTTGAGATGGAGAAAACCTTCCCAGAAGTTCTTTATTTTTCTCCCTTCCTCTCTCAGTGGCCAGGATTAGGTCATAGTCTAATTCCTGAGTGAGTCAATGGCAAGGGGGAAAAGAATTACTTTGATTGGCTTAGACTAATCAACTAGGATGGGATGATGTGGCACATCAGCCACAACTACCCACTAGAGACAGCTGCATACTCAGACTAGACTGGTTTAGCCCTTCAAAGAATTCTTTCCACTGATTTGTGCTCTAGCTTCCATGCCCTGGACTGTAATCAAGGGCAGTTCAAGGCTCAGCCACATAAAATCTGCTTCTACACTAACTAAAAAACTGCTTTTGAAGGCATTTTTTTCTTATATCACTTGAGGCCTTTTGTGGAAAACCTTGCATAAGAAACACTTTCCAAAATTAAAGTTGAAAAAACAAAGTTCTTGAGGACAAGAAATATGGAGCTGACCATGCTTCCCTTTTTCCAATGGCTGCCAGGAAACTCTAAGCGAGAGCAGGAACCACAGACCTCTATTAACAATTGTAAATTATTGAGGAATTTACTCCCTGCTTGTTTTCTTGGACTTCATTTTGTTTCTGTATCTCTCCAACCCAGACATCAGCTGATGCCTCCAGGTTTCTCTGGCTCAGCATTCTCCTTTTCACCCTCTGTCACCGAGGCTCATTTCCCTCACTGGTTGCCACCAGAAACACTATATTAAGCATTTGGGGAAACTGCTTACTGCAGATATCTGTAGAATGAGGGAGCCAGCGGGAAAACCCAGGCCAGATGACAGACGTCAATTAGGAATTTCACTCACCTGTGTCATCAATACATTCCCCAGTCCCACCGCACCTTCGTCCAATCTCTTTAGGAACAACGCATATTTCTCTTCCTGGCCTATGCATAGCAGTTCAGGAATCATCTTTGGCTATTTAAGTAGGCCTTTGGGATTTCTCTTTCCATTGTGGACAGGTCATCAAAGTACTCCAAGCACGGTTCTCCCCCAAGAGAAAACCTGGTAGATGATAACATTTTCACCATCTTCTTTTACATATATATGGTATTAAACTATTGTGTATGTCTTTCTTTTTAAGCCACCCAAAGTCCTTTTTGAAAAAGACAAATTATAATTAAGTTTACTAAAGCTACCTAAACAATGTTATAAAGGACATTATTGGCTACAAAAAATAAAATGCTTGAAATTACAAAAAGGGTGTAGCTAAGCAAAACATTTGCACATGATCTGGGGTGTGGCTGTGTCACATGTAGGTCTCATTTTCCTATCCTTCTCCTAATGCTTACATACAAGATGAGAAATCAATTGAATAAAACACTAGATAATTCTGAATCCAAAACACACCTCTCAAGTATTTAGAGATCATAATTTTAATAAATATTTTCATGGAAAGAATATATTGTTATCTCTTTGGAACATCACATACTTCACTCTGCTACCATACAGCACTACAGTCAAGAAAGACTCCTTGACTTGATATTGAATAGTTATGTGATCCTGCCATGGCAGAAAGAGAGGTTTTTAAAGATGCTGAAAAGGATACCTAACCCAAAACAATATTCTTGAATTATTCATTTTGCCACAATGCAGTTGGAAACTGATCCCCACAGGTCTCCTTTCCACTGCTCTCCAACCCCCTTCATTGTTCCTTTGGAGACTTCATCTCAAGTCCTCACTATTCACAAACCTTTTCTGGAACCCAGCATGAGTATGCAAAGCCATCAATAATTTATTTTTTTCCACTTTGGGTGGTGATAATGTTACTATATCAGCACAAAAATGATCCAGGTGAATAATGCTAACAATAAGAGTGCTACCTTAGATGTCCCAAACACATTTCCTCCCTGGAGTGCAGAATGTTCTATCTATCGGCTCATTTGTCCTTTCAAAAGAGGCAGATACTGTTATGTTATTAAGTTAGTAGAGAAGCATAAAGGTTTAAGCCACAGCCATCAGCAGAAAAGGTAGGATTAAATAAGAAAATGCATAGGGTCTAACTTAATAATCACCATACACTGAAGACAGAAGTTATATTTTCTCCCTCTTCTGAAAATCCTCACTTGCACAGTGTAAAATCAATAAATACAATAAATTAAACTAATATTGGCATGCATTTTACACTTTACCAATACTCCCTGTGTACTACCATTCCTAATCCTCAACACTTGCCTGAGAAAGGATATTTTCATCTTCATTTTCTAGATGAAATTGAGGCTCAGAGAGGTGAATTTACTTGTCTGAGATTGGGAAACTGGCAGGTGTGAAGCCAAGACTCAAGTCAAGATCTTCCAACTCTAAATCAATTCTTTTGTTGTTATACTTCTGACTAGCAGTTGATAAGAGGGAATTTTATCCACATTTCAAATCAGACAGGAGCTCACAGTGCTTCATATTGTTGTATAGGATAAAAAGATGGAACTTAATTCACTCAGACCATTAAAGGCTTCTGGCTCAACTGGAAACATGCAAACAACTACCACAACAAGGTCTGGTTTTACTAAAAAAAAATAAATACACACACACACACACACACACACACACACACACACAATAACATCAGATTTTATTGACCTTGAAAACATTTCCAAGTCTCTTCTCAAGAGTGGTCAGTCTGACCCCTAAAAAAGAAGGGAGGCCATTTAGAAGACAAGAAAGAAATGTAAATCAGATGGGAGCATGATTGAGGTAGCTAACAATTTATGCAGAGACATAGCATCAAAATGCTAAATATTAACTATGTTAGGAATGAGCAGTCTCGGCATGGTTTTCTATTTCAGAAGGTTAAAGAGGAGGTGCGTTTTAACATTAGGACCATTAAAGCCGTAAGGAAAAGGAGTAAGTACAAGCTGTCCAGCTAATGGACATTTTAGGATGGATGTATGCAGACAGATCTGTGCTCAGACTTGGGAGCTAGAGACAAGACACTGAGGTAGAAAGGGCAGGCCTCTGCTCAGGTGCTCACAGAATGGTGCTGACAACCATCCACAGGGTGCCATCTGGACCCTGGCTTGTCCTAGACACTAAATGCTAGTCACCTCCTCCTTTCTTCACAGGCCTGGAGGAATTGCCTCGTTTTGCAGCTGAGAAAACTGAGGTTCAGAGAGGCTAATTCTTCCCAAGTCCCAAGCCAGAAAGCAATTGAGCTGGGGAATTTGACTTTGAGGTTGGGCCTCCTCCTCACCACACCCTCTGGCCAGGCAAAGGAGGGTTATTCTACTGAGCAACAGAACACACGAGCTGAGAGTTTCAGGGCTGAAGCGAGGTGGCAAAAAGGAAAAGAAAGGATCCACGAAGCCTCTCCCTACTCGCTGATTCCCCACACCCTCGGTCACAGACCACTGCCCTCCTCCGGGCTCCTCGTCTCACCCGAGTGCTGAGGGAGAAAGGGAGTAGACAAGGTGGTCGAGCCCCTGCCCTGTTTCCTTCTAACAATCATTATTCATGACCAGCCAGGGAAACTGTGACTTGAGCCAGGGTCACAGCAAGGTGGCTTTCCAGGGGGCCACCTTGGCAGTCATCACTAAAACACTAAAAACCCTGAAATGTGGCCTCTCAGGCTTCCAGGCACATGTGGAATGCATTATGTTTCTAATCATAACACTGCCAAAGCTGCGTTCAAATAAGGAGCTTGTGAGAGAAACTACCCAAATTAGGAAACCAACGTGGGCACAACAGATTCGGCCTTCAACCTCTCCTGCGCACTGCCAACATTTTTCTCCTCTTGCCTGATACTGCCATTTAAGCATCCTGTTAACTGACAGAATTTTTCATAAGGCAACCTCTGTTTGGGGAGAACTTGTACCAGGTTTATTTATAATTGTCCTATTTCCCAGCATTGAATCTGTTATGTTCACTGCTGCTTTTGTTATTAGGAAATATTCACCTTTCCTCCCCCAAAAGACTCTGGTCCTCTGGTCTTTCGTTTCTAGAAAGATCACTAGGCTCCTCAATCTCAGAATCTGACTAGCTATCAGAGTCACTGCCACTTTTTCTGCTTTTAAAGCAGATATTTAAGTATGCTCACTCTTTAATGTACCTCCAAGTGTAGCCCCAAATCTTTGAATTTGGGATACAGAGGATTCTTTTCCCAGAGGTATCTCATGCCTCTTCAGCAGAAATCCTAGGCTGGGGACCTACCTTGGTATCTTGCTTCGTGCCTCAAACCCCAAGCCTCATCCAAGTTCCTAATTTACCTCCCAAAGCTAGGGCACCTCCTTAATCAAAAGACATCCAAGTCAACAGTCATAAACAATTTCATTATCTCCATTACTTCCCACAAAAACCCTATGGGGAAGGTACTATTATTTTAGCTTTCTAGTTAGAAAACTGAGGCACAGAGCGATTGCAAAACTTGTTTAAAATCACATAGCTAGTTAATAACCAGATTTGGAACTACAACAATCAAGCCTCTCTTTCAATTTCTTGTTTGTAAATAACTTCAAACTCACAAAAAAGCTACCAAGAATGGGAATAGTACAAAAACACTGATGTATTCTTTGCCCAGATTCCCCTATTGTTAATAGTTCTTATTTGCTTCATTTGCACTCCTGTTTGCTTGCTCTCTCATCTCCTTACATATAAATAATGTTTTATACGTTATGTACAACAGACATTATATATGATGTTTTCTCCTGAACCATTTAGAAGGAAGTTGAATACATTACGCCCCTTTGCCCTTAAATGATACAATGCGTATTTCCTAAGAAGAGGGATATTCTCTTACATAACCATAGCACAGTTATCTCATTCAGTAAAGCTAACATTAACAATAAAATTATAATCTAATCTATATAATCCAATTTTTCCAATTGACCTAAAAATGTCTTTTATTACATATTTTTTCCTCTTCTACAAGATTCAGTCTAGGATCAGGTTTGCATGTACTTGTCATGTTTCTTTAATCTCTTTTAATCTGAAACATTTCCATAGCTTTTGTCTTCTAGGACACTGACATTTTGAAGAATATAGTTCCTTCCTCCCCTTTTTCTAGCAGTAAATGCCTGATTTGAGGTTTGTCTGATGTGTCCTCACATTTAAGTGACACATTTCTTGCCAGAATATTCATAAGTGATATTATGTGCTTCTCATGGTATCACATTCTGGAAGTACAAAATGTTTATTTGCTCCTCATTGGTGATTTCACTTTGTTTATCTAATCAAGGTGTTGTTTGATTTTTACACCATATAGTTTATAATTATTCCCCTTAAAACTAATAAGCAGCCTGTGGGGAGTCAGTTAAAGAACATGAAAATATACTGTTCCTCATCAAAATACCCCCTCCTCAGATTTAGCATTCAATGATGATTTTTGCTTGAGCCATTCTTAACTAAGATGTTTATAAAATGATGCCTCCACATTTACCAGTCAGTTCTTGGCTTTCTAGAGTAAGTAAGGGCTCTCCCTTTTCCTCCATTTATTTACTTATCTATTTATTGTCAGTATAGGTTTGTGGGTTTCTATTTTCTTTATTGATTTATATTCATACTCTCCCGATTTATTTTGATATTCAAATTGTTTTAGCTTCTCTTATCCTTATGACATACGCTCATCATTGTTTTTAACATTTCCTTATTTTCTTGCATAACGAGATGTTCCAGTCCCCTCTGGAACTTTCTATGCCCCAGGTCGAGATTCATCCATTTCTCTGAGAGATCTTTGCTCTTTTAGTAAAGAATGGTATTAAGGACCAAAATCTGAGCACTGGATGTGCTCAGTACTTATTGAGGTTTTTTTTTTTTTTTTTTTTTTTTTTTTTGCTTCTAGTTCCTTTCAGTACAGCTGGGAAATATATGCATGCATATATACAAATACATGCATACACTTACCTATATATACAAACATGTACATACATGAGCACATGTGCATGCATACACATTTGTAAATATTTTGAAAATAAGTTCACACTAATGCCTCCAATTTGGAGCACAGTCTCTTAATCACTGCATAGTATTTGTTCTTTGCTTCCACATGTTTGGGGAAAAAAGCAAGATAGAAACTATTATGACAGCTTTACACCTGCTGCTTAAAATTTCACCCCTATTCTGGGGGCAACATTATGTGTCCTTAAAAGTGCACATTTGTCTTTGGTCCATATTTGAGCTCTTTCTCCTTGAAAGACTGCAGGCTTGTGAGGGATGAAGGCTTGAGTTTCTCCTGGAATTCAGAATCTTTGACTCCCACTGGTTTAAATACTTTGAAGTCATTCACAAAAAATACATCATATCCTTAGCAGCCAGTCTGTCCACCATGGACTTCAGATCTGAGAGGCTGACAAAGAAAAGTGAAGGAATGTAGGCAAAGACCTTCTGGGTGGGGATGAAAGAATGTGGTGGCAAAAGAGCATGGGGTACCTTAAGTCTTTAGATGTTGAAGTGGGTGGGTGGGGAAGAGTCCCCAGAGATGGATACAAGGTAGCTCAGTGACTCTGTTCTCTGACTTTCCAGGTCTATTCAGGAGGAAAAAAAGTAACTATATTCAAAAACAGGTAGTCATTGAACATTATGGCAACCCCCCAGCCCATCAACGCAAACCCACAACAGAGCCTAGAACTAAATGCAATGAACCAGCCTCAAGAGTAATGACCTGAGTAGCATAGGCCGTACTCAGGCACAACACAGGACTTCAGAAGAGTCCTGCTTACCAGTACTCATCAGCTTCAGCTTTCCTTTATGGTAATTGTATTGAGGCAGCAGTATATGATAGCTTTGCAACCAAAGGGAACTGAGTTCTAGTTTTCAGTCTGTTATATTAATAACTGTGTGGTCTTGGATTATAATGACCTCTCTGAGCCTTGACTTCTTTATTTATAGAATGAAAATACTGCAAGATTGTTACATGAATTTGAGGTTGTAAACGTAAAACCATAGCATGTAGACTTTAGATAAATGCAGAGTTTCTTAAGACTAATACAGGGGTTCATAATACCTTATGTATGCTACATCTTTACATATGTCCCTAAGAAAAATAGTCCAAGGTGCTGCACAGAAGGGCCTAGAGCTTGATATCATGAGAAAACTGAGCTGGACCAAATCCATAACCATAAGTTATCTCCCAGTGTGAATTAACTAATAGCTAAGAAGACTTTCCTATGCTAATCAGCCAGAATTTTACAGAAACATAATAGTTTGGAATCAGGTCCCTTGTTATTGAATTTTTAGCGCTTTCAAAACTGAGAACATCCCTGCTCTTGGGCCATTGTTATCCTGAGAACACCTACAATATTGCATTTTCTTTGGAACTTAAGTGGGCAGATAATGGTGTGGCCAAGGGCTGAAATGAAATACAAACAGTCCCTTGTTGAGGTATGCTCTGACTGGGCTGCCCTCCTCACAGGCAGTGTTCACCTTCAAAAAGTGTGCCTTTTTCCAACTTCCCGAGCCCATGACTGCATGTCCACAAACAACCAGTGTGGCTGGCTCTCACTTCTACCTGAAGATAACTGGAAGGTAAAATGTAACTTCTGTTCTTTTCCTACCCAGTAACCAACTCAAAGAGCATAGCGGTTAATGGATATTGCTATGGCAGATTCATATGGGAGCACACATCTAGCAATACTTCCCTGGAAGGGAGTGCCTCAAGCCCGCAGTCTCAAAACCTCTGTTTTCCAAGCACCATTGCCCTAAGCCAAATGCCTTTGCAAGCTACCCAGGACAGGTGCATCTGTCACCCAGGTCTGAGGGGATGGGAGTGGAAGGTACTATGTGAACAGCAGACAGCATGTCCTACCTAAAGTCCTTCACATTCGGTTGTTTTAACACGAGAGTGGCCAAAACAAATGAATTAGCTTGTTGGTGACCCCCTGCCCTTACTTGATGCTTGTTCTTTGTAGGCTTTAATCTGAAGGAGATGATAATGCCAGAGAAGTAAGAGATGGGGTCCTACTCCTGGCTCTACTACCAAAAAGCTCTGAGAACTTCAAGTCACTTGACTTCTCTTGGCCCAGTTTCCTCATAAGATAAGGACATAAAGCCTCAGGTGAACGTGAAGGTCCTTCACCATTTCTTGAGGCTCAGATTCCAGACTGGTCCCAGCTCACCTCCCCAGTGTCTGTGCCTACCTAAAGACTAACCGAGGTTTGAGGAACCTGAAGCTTATACGATCTGGGGGGTAGGGGACTTCTTTAAGAATAATAATACAAAAGTATAAATATCGAAGTAGGTCAACAGTGAATATTTCCTTAAAATGCAAAAAGAAAGCATAAAAATTTTAACTTTTATAAGCCAACCAATTATCAAAAATTTAAAACCCAGGGAAAAACTGACATAAGATTTGTTAATTATCTGCTTGACAAACCCCAGTAAATGCTTTTATTCTCCATTTTTTGGCTGCATAATCTTTGATTTTCTCTTCCTACAACCAGATTCTGTAAGAACCTTCTCTATAGAGAGACTAGAAAGATAATTCAGCTTGCCCTCTAACATAGTTGACCAGAATTTATTATTGGTTATAATTTAGAAAATTTCTTTCAGCTTCACAACTCATTATTGGCACTGTCATGTACATTTTTAATATTGTTGTCAAAGTTGGGAAAATCCTGTATCAAGGGTCATTTATATGTGAACTGTACAATTTCAATCATTCACGTTTCCTTGGGCAGAGACTAAGCTGAAATATTCTTTCAGTTGATGTCACTCATTACCCAAGGCCTTGAGTGACCTCAGCTCTTATCACTTAATACCAGGTACTCTGCAGCCCCACCTTCATGAACAGAGAACTTCTCACAGGCCCCCAACACAGAGCAACCTTCTACAACTCTGTGGCTTTGCAAATGCTGATCCCTCACTTTTAATTGCTCAACTATACCCCATCCCTCTTCTTTAAGGTGCAAGCAGATTCAGCCACCACCCCCCACCCCCCGCTCTTCATTGTTCTGCTCTTTGCTCACACTACTAGAAAAAGAATCCTTCCTGTATTATAGTTCTCTGTCCATTTGTCTGCCTTCCCCACTAGACTCAGATTACCCTGAGAGAAGGCAATGGGTCTTTCCATTTGCCTAGCATAAGGGTCTAGCTCAGAAATGATGCCCAATAAATGTGTCATAAATAGAAATCATCCCATAACATAGACTGCAAGGAGTGCCACAATTCTTTACCTTTCTAAAACAAACCTTACATCCTTCTAATTTCTCAACTGTCACTTGGTAATAAAAACAGCAGAACCATTTATTAGGGTGTCTTCCTCCTTCCTTGGGTTTAGGCAGTCCATGAAAGGGAAGGGCTTCTCATCCTGGTTCTTACCTGCCTAGCTTCAGACGTATGAGGGGAGTGACTGTTTATTTTTCTCTGAATGAGATTTATTTAGTTTAAAAAATCCAGATTCATGAAAACGAGGGGCTTGCCCTCAGGCATTAGTCACCATTGGTTACCTGGACATTGTTTCTCCTTCTGCTACTCTAGGAGGTGATGGAGTTGTGATCCTCCGAACTCACCTTTGGCTGGCCCTCAAGGACCCTTTTCCCCCTTCTTCAAAGGTGGCGGCATCTGGGGGAAGCCACCTAAATCACCTAAGAGAGCACCCTCCTTCTGAAGTGTCGTTACCTCAGGAAAGTGCAAATGTGAGCAGGGGACAGGTCTATGCCAACTGCAGAATATTTCAGACTCATTTTCTTCAAGGCCTGGAAAGAACCCCAAAAGGGCTGAGTAAAGAAGTCACCAAACTGGTTACATCTCCACAAGCCTTAGAGGAAAATGCAAAGGAGGAAAGAAAAGGAAGGAAGGAAGGAAGGAAGGAAGGAAGGAAGGAAGGAAGGAAAAAAAGGAAGAAAGAAAAAAGAAGGAAGTGAGTGAGGGAGAGAGAGAAAGGGAAGGAGGGAGGAAGGGAGAAAGGAAGGAAGGAAGAAAGGAAGGAAAAAAAGGAAGAAGAAAAAAGGGAGTGAGGGAGAGAGAGAAAGGGAAGGAGGGAGGGAAGAAAGAAGGAAAGAAAAAAGGAAGAAAGAAGGAAGAAAGGAAGGAATGGAGGAAGGGAGGGAGAGGGAGTGGGAGGGAAGGAGGAAGGGAGGGAGAGAGGAAGGAAGGGAGGCTCTCCCCTCTCTTCTTTGTCCTGGGCAAAGAAGCCTAGAAAGTGAAGAACACTGAAGTCTTGTCACCCTTCCTCTGTGGGTGAAGGACACAAGTACTTCTTCATTCATTTTCTGAGTCTGCTCAAGCAAGAAAATAATAATAAAATAAGGCACAGGTTAATTTCTACATTAACTTATTAATACATTAGCCTGGCATGAATGTTTATGGAACACATCAATCAATGAATGACTTCTCATGGTTCATTCAGCTTCATGAATCTGGATTTTTTAAACTAAATAAATCTCATTCAGAGAAAAATAAACAGTCACTCCCCTCATACGTCTGAAGCTAGGCAGGTAAGAACCAGGATGAGAAGCCCTTCCCTTGCCTCACTGGGGAGATGGACATGGCTTGTTCATTTCAGCCTCAAAGACAGAGTTTCCTCACCTGCTTCAAAGAAGGGCTGTTGATTCTGCATTTTATAGAAAGTAGTTAAGGCGGGTGAGATCTTGCATTGGGTTTCTATGGACAAACTTCACGCTGCTACTATATTACCTGGGAAAAGAAAAACAAAAAAAAAAACAAAAAAAAATTTTTCCCTTAGTCAGAACTTTTTAAAGAGAGACTGGATTATAATGCCTTAACATCCTTTATCAAAAGACAAGAAGAGATTTGCCGAGCCAAGTGCTAATGTGTCCTTCCAAGTAAGGCTGATGTTTGTAGTCTAAGGGAGCAATTGGATTTCACTACCTCACATCATCTGGTCATTAACTTACGTAGCAGAACAAAATGGCCCACCAAGCTCTTTTCTAGTTAGCAGGACTTATTTAAATTCCTTTCCCTCCCCCCACCCCATCCTCCTTTTTATAACCAGTGGCAAATTACCAGTATTGATAAACCATTAGAAAATAAAATAAGAGACAATTTTATTGACAGCTAAATGAAGTAATGCCTGGGTTGTGTTGGTTTTAAGCAATTGAGCTTTTTGTATTCATTAAAACTCTGCAAGCAGCATGTGTTAAATTTTTGATATATGCAGTGCGCACTGAAATCTTTATCTACATTAACTGAGACACCAATTTGCACCCCTGCTGCACTCTAATAGGCTGATTTATTGTGGTTTTCTGAGGCCTATTAATGAAAGAGCTTGGAGTTTTTTAGTGGCCTGAATCAATTTTATTTGGGGATGAGGCGGAACTTGTCAAGGTCCATGCCTCTGGTTTTCTCTTCTGTCAGTGTGGATGGATCCTGTGAGCTCTCATGTCATGTGCAGCAGCCAGGCGCTTGACAGACGGGTGTGTGAACAAGAGACTGCTTAGGCATCTGCGCACACTCAGCACGGGATTCCCCAACTATCGTCGAGGGGGAGAATGGCTTATGAAGGGTTCTTACAAAAATAAATACAAATAAAACACAAAAACAAAATCCAACAAAGCTGACAATAAGCACCAATCTGAGTGACCATGTTTACTCTTCACCATTATTAGTAAGTTCTTGGACCACCTAGGTTGATGGCTTCTTAAGATCTTACTCCCCTGTTTGAACTTAAAGTCTCTGGTTGGAGAGCCCAGAAGGATGGCAACCTAGTTTTGATCATTCATGTATCCAAAGCACCTAGAATAGAGTCTGAGTTCATTAATATTATCAGGGGATAGACTTCCACACAGAAAGGAAAAAAGAAAAAAAATTATTAAATGATTATTTTTTTAACCAATGTTTGTTACTATTAGTGTAGAATCTGATGAAAGCTATGATCTCTCTCCAGAAAGAGGCTTGGTTGTTCACGAACATTACATTTTCCATACAATTTCAGACTTCCCTAAAGACCCATAGGCAGACCTCAGAGTAAGGTACACTCTGGTCCACGCAGTGCCCAGAAACAAAATTGCTTAATTACTAGAGCTGGGGGAAGCTAACAGAGACCATATGGGGGATGGGAGAGGAGAAGCTGATCCAGTTGGATTACATGATCTTCTG
The DNA here is from genome assembly GCF_024362965.1 of Panthera pardus. Lineage (NCBI taxonomy): Eukaryota > Metazoa > Chordata > Mammalia > Carnivora > Felidae > Panthera > Panthera pardus. Next base: position 88,086,227 of record NW_026526721.1, read on the forward strand.
ATTACTGTTCCTAGAGATCCTAACTTAGTCAGCCAAGCAAACCATCCAAGAATTAATTTGAAATACTAATCACTGTTCACAGCCAGAAAATATTAAACAGATAATGAGCAAATTTGTTAAAAGCCACATAAAATGGTCTTCTTTTCTCTTCCAAATCTGTTAGTTGATTTGTTCCCCAGGGTGGCTGAATTACAGAGTTCTTCTTCAATATAGCTTCTTCGTTATGGAGGGAGTTTAGAATATTCACGAGCAGATCTTCCTATCCTGAAGCTGACTGATCCAGAATTAAATTATCCCATCATTTTTGTTATCTTGGAATCGAATCCCAAGGACCTCAGAATGTCTAGCTGAGTCTGAGGAATCACAGGAGGAATCAGCAGCCGCCCTTCCTGTGGGATGAAGGACTGCTGCTGGATTTAACAGATATGGGCTTTTTACATTACTCCTGTTATTTTCAAGGCATTTCTCAGCAAATCCATCAACCGATCAGACCTATTGACTCCTGTACAAACATTGATGTTAGCATTCCCATATCACATACTATAAAATTAGGTTTATTTTTGGTGTATGATTTCAGTTCCCAGTAGTCCCCAAGACTGCATATTACCCCACACACCACTCTTAGATGATTATTGTCTTATTTCATCTTGTGCCAGGAAAATCTGATACAGAACCAAAAGTTTCAATCAGGATCATGAAACAGAATCTATCATGAAATCCTGAAACTTTGGCAGAATTCTGAGAAGAAACACATTGACCACAAAAGTAGAGAAAATTTAATTTAGAAATTAATACAAAAAAAACTGGTGATAATGTCTTAGATGCGGTACAGTTTGAAAGAAAACATACCAAAATATCAAAAGATCAAGTATTTGGAAAATTGAGCTCATGGATACGATCATTCTTATGTTGCTATGTCATGAACATAATGAAAGTGAAGTAGACTAAAAAGCCACACCACCACCCCCCCAACCAAAAATAGAAATTAACACATTCTTTAGGAGACTCTGAATGCTATTTCTATAACAAGAGGAACTTTTTCATGGTCAGGAAAATGAGCTTGTGAGATTTAGCTTTGTCACCTATCTAGGTAAACCAGGCTAGTTGCCTCATTACTTTGACCTTTGGTTTCCCTGTCTTTACAAGGATAATAATAATTACTTTTAAGGCAGTTAGAAGAATTGAACAGGATTATGTCTATTCAGCACTCAGGGCAGGCCCTGGGAGCACCAAATATGCATTTAGTCAACAGGAGTTGCTTTCTTATGATCACCAAGGAACCAAGGAAGAATTGAATAAGAGAAGAGGAGACTATAGGCAGGTCAGGGCAACTGACAGGACATTAGTGGACTATCCAGTCTTCAACACCAAAATAACTGTTGCAAAAAATATGGAGATTTGTCTTTCAAGGCTGTCTCTTTTGAGATCCTTGGGGGAGGATCAAATGTGGCATCAATGAAGAGATGGGGGTGGTGGGAAGGAATACAGCAGGCCCCGGTGATGACAGGAGAGGCAAAATAGTTGAGGGAAAGTTAAAAATTAAAATAAAAATCAAGGTCCCACCTGTTTGGCAATAATAAAATTTAGAAAGTCACTTCAGAAGGAAAGATAAGTCCTATGAAAGCCAACAAAGCCATGGATAGGTGTTCTCAAAAGGAGAAACACTGCAGGGAATACTCACAGTGAACGAAAATACTGCCCGATTTCACAACAAAAGAAACACGGTGGGCTCAACACCAGAAACTATTCTTCGTTTGGATTTTTTTTATGACACTAAATTTAACCGATTGGAATTCTTTTTTTAAAATAGAATTCTATTCAACCTTTTCAAATGATGAATTTGCATTTAATGAGAAATGTGCACTTTAACACAGGGCTGGCACTCCCAGTCCGCAGCTTAGTTCCTCTTGAAGACGCGAGACCCACATTGTGGCAAGTATTTCTCAGGCATGAATGCCTGGGACGTGCACAGGTGGAAGGGCAGGAAAGATTTCTTCTCCCGACAGGGAATGCCCATGGTGAATCTTCTGTGAGGGAGGCCACTAATCTTGCCTATGAGGATGAAACATGTCAAGGGAAGAGGCATCTGTGTAGACTACATGACTGGCATAATTAACACTATTGTTCAGGAAGGTCTTAGTTATCAAAGGATAAAAGAGTCAGCAGCAAGTTTAAGCAATGCAATAATGTGCCATGGGCGGTTTCTCAAATTCTTGCTTACTTTAGGAAATTATGACGGGCTAATCAAAGAGCACCCTGATCCTATAATAGAATAAAGGGAGTACTGTAGGACAAAAGAACCCAAATAATCCATTTCTAAGACAACAGCTAACTCTGTTGCTGAGAGTATCAGCAGATTAATTAAGAAATCTGTTAGTGATGAAGCTGGCACATTTTCATTTCCAGAAGATCCTGCTCGTTAGCACATGAGCATAACTAATGGTTGTTGAATGGTGACATGCCTTGGCAGAAGGGAAGACGTAGAGATGTCTTCTTAGCTCACAGACAAGTCTCCCCTTGCTCGCCCTACCCACCATACTAAGAAAGGAACCTTGTCACTACTTGCATCAGTTGCTACCTATGAAGAGACCAGATCAAGAACTCAGATTCCCATGGATATTAACTTATTCTACTTTTTTTTTCTCTAGGGAGCTAAAAAGAAAGCTACTGACTATAGAATTTTCATAAACTACATGCTATTTCATTGTAGCATGGCATGAAACTTCTGATGGCAAGAAACAGAAAGTCCCAACTTAAATAACAAAGAATTTATTAATGATTTTGTCAAATGTAAGACACCAATGATAACACATACCATTATTTTATGAACCACTAAGAAAGAAAAAAATAAAACACTGTCAATGTTCATTGACACAACATTCTCTAATGCTTTAAAATGTTTATTTTATCTTCTACTGAGAAGATTTGTGAAACTTAGACATATATCATATATCACATATACACTAAATATTACATATCAGAAGTACATGTACATACATAACCATAAATCAAATATATTGATTTATATTCTCTAATACTCTTTAAGTTCAGAACCATCAATATCCATTTTTTTCCAACCAATATTGTCCTCTGTGACATCAAGAGTGTTGGCGATGCAGCATTCCTTAAGAGATTACTCTACAATTGCCTCTTGAATTTTCTTCCAAGCACTGACAGTCATCATGTAAATGTTGATGATGATGCTTCCTTTATGTTTCCAGAAGTTGTCAGTGGAAAGTGTTCAGACAGAAAACAAGATCCCTAACTCTAACATCCTTTAATAGTTGGTTGGCTGAACTGTCCACAAGAGGCTGCAGCTGTCAGTCATGTCACTGGGAATCACAATCAAACTGACACATGCACAGGCAATGACAACTATGTCAGGACCACCCCTGGCCAGCAGTGATTGTAAGACATTATCATGACAAAACATGTTGTGATTTCAGAGATGTTGAACTATGAAATTCAAGTGAAACCTAGAATCAACAAAATGGATTATCTTCCTTAACAAGAAATCTGAAGCTGTGATGGCTGAAGGGAAGGTTAATTCAGTGGCTCAATGATGTCATCAGAGACCCCTTTTCTTTTCACCTTTCTACTCCATCATCCTCAGTTTAGTATCTTGTGCTCAATTCACTGCCTTCATGGACCTAGATGAAGTCAGAGTTTTAGGAGTCATATGCAAACCTGATGACTGGAGGAGGAACGAGAAATGTTTGCTCCTAAGGGTCTCTTTTTATCAGTAAACAAAATAATCCCTTTGGAGAATATCCCAGTCACACAAGAAGTCAAAGAATGAACATCATTGTTGAGCTCTATCCCATTGCTCCTTTGCAGGAATTGCGGTCTAATTTTAACAGATCTTTGCCAAAGGTATCAGAAAGCTGGATTTTTCTGTGGAATACTCTGATTTTTAAAGCATATCTCCAGTCCATCAGTCTCTATACAATTCTATGTCACCTACAGGCAACATGGAAACTAACAGAACTTTAGTCCAAATGTGTTCTACAGGATCCTAGATTTGGGGGAGAAAAAAAAAACTGATCTACACCCCATGCAGCAATACTGGAAATGTAACCTGCATCTACTTCTGTGTATCTGAAGGGCCATGTAGTGCCAGCAGAAATGACACAAAATGGCCATAGATAAGTGCACCCAGGAGAAACAGAACCCATTTCGCTGGATCTATGCCTTTACCAATGGGCAGACTGCTCATAGGTGGTTCACTTCATGGAAATCTCTTGAGTCTTCCCTAGAAGTTCTAACTTGGCAAGGATACTTTGATGGTGCCACAAGAAAGACTAGGTGTCATTCCAGCAAATGACTCAAACCCCAAACCTTACTTTAGTTTGGTGACCGCTCCGCTACTTCCTCCCTTCAATCCCATGGCATCCCAGCCAGCCTCTCCCTGAACAAGGACCCTACCCTGCACTCGGTAGAAGCACCCATCCCCATCTACTTGTCACTCCATGGCTCCAACCCCCTTTCGTTTGGCCTTTCACTTGCTCCTAATTTTTTATTTAATGTTTTTTAATGTTTATTTTTGAGAGAGAGAGAGAGCACAAGCAGGGGAGGAGCAGAGAGAGAAGGAGATACAGAATCTGAAGCAGGCTCCAGGGTCTGAGCTGTCAGCAAAGAGCCCAATGCAGGGCTCGAACTTCGGAATGGTGAGATCATGACCTGAGCCAAGTCAGACACTTAACCAACTGGGCCACCAAGGCGCCCCTCACTTGCTCCTAATGTAATTTGGGCCAACAGTTGTAAACTTTTTCTCCCATTTACTTTACCCATTCCATCATGCTAATTTTTCCTATGTATCTCAGATGAGGTATCTATCCATTCCCTCCAGACTTAGATTGGTCTTCAGTCATGGCTGCCACATATGGGAAAATCTTGACAAACTTCATAAGCCAGCATGAGCAGCTATGGGCTTATGGCCTGGACAGCCAGGATTCCTAGATGTGTGAGAGGAGAAATATTCTTTTCAAACATGACTTCCTTCCCACCTTCCTCTTTCCTAGTCGCCCTAATTCAATTTCTTCCTTCTCCATCTCTTCCTTCTAAAGAATTTTTATATTTTAAATATTTAAATTATACAAGAAATTTAGGCTATTTAAACAAAATAAAAATGAAAACCAAGATCATTTGTTTCTACCACCACAAAAATATCACTGAACGTTTTGGTGTGCCCACCGCCCCCACACACACCCACACCAGTTTTGTTTCACTTTCTATTGCCACTTTTATTGATTGACTTCTTAAAGCTTTGGTGGTTTTCTCTATTTTTGTAAGGTTGAAATCAAATAGTTTTGTTTCATACCTATCTCTGAAAATTCACCTGTAAAAGTTATACCGTTAGTAATTATATGTAGCATTCAGCTAAACCAAGAATATATATTTTGACCTTCTAGACTATAATTAAAGGCAGAAACATTTTTAGTCGTTTTATACCCTCCCGGTTCTTTTCACGTAGACAGTAAAAACTAACCAAGGTAAATTTCAAAATACTTCAAAATACATTTCAAAATATAAAAACCCAGAGACAGTCAAGCAAATTCCTTCCTTACTAATTTTTAATACTATGTAGTATTGGTTAACATACATTAGATCTCTTATGTGCTCAGCTTTGACTAGAAGACTCCATTTCACCCTAAAAGTATTTTATTTTTCTGTAAATTAGAAAACCATCTGAGGGCATTTACACAGCTCCAGGATTTCACAAGTGTCAAAGCAGAACCTGGCATATAGTAGGTGCTTCAATCATGTTTGTCTTTGCAACTCTCTTTGCTACAGACTGTTGCTCCCCTAGGCAAGAATATCGTGATTTTGAAGTGCCTTTAAGATCTGTTCTTGTTACTTAATTACTCAGACTCTCCCTTGACTTTCAGTGTGAAAAAGAAAGTTGATTTTTGAATCTGTGTTTCCAGTGAATGAAAAGATATATAAAACTTGCAGTGCTTTCTAATAAACTCTCAAAGCAGAAGAAATAAAGTTTATCTTCTCAAAAAAAAAAAAGATATCCTCCCAACACACACACACACACACACACACACACACACACACACACACACACACACACCATAGAAAGTATTGTCATATCCTGTGTGTTTACATTTTATTCCTCATGTTGAAATAGCCACTGAAAGTAAATTGTTTCAAATAATGCTTAGCTTTGCAAAACAAAGTTTTCTAGAACTCGTTTTTGAAAATTCATCTAAATGGAAATTAATTTGGTTTTAAAAACAAATTAAAATCATTTTTACCTCAGCATCCTTGTTTGGATTTTCATGACAGTTCTTAGTTTTAGAACAAGACACCTTTATAGATTCTTCCTAAGGATCTATAAATTTATATATAGCTAGTTTCCCTCACATAGATAATGATGATCAGTGATAAATAGATTAGTAGACCAGGCTGGTAATGTCCCTCCCCCCACCCTCAGTCTCATCTTCATGAACTGTTTGTTTTCTGGTTTGTTTAGCTACTGGGTACGCTCTCCATTAAAATATACTGGCGGACAGAAATAACTTTGCTACATCTGACAAAGAGGTAACATGCATTTATTTGATCTGTTAATCCCAAAGCTAACATTTGAGGGAAGTGGGTGTTTAATCAAATCTTCAGTCCGCCCAATAGCCAACCCTGTGCATGCCATCCTTTCTGAGTCATAAAGGTCAGGCTTGCTTTGCAGCTGCTGCGATTTCATGGTACCATAGCATTTTAGAACTGGAAGGGACCTTGGATCATTTGTGACCTGACCTTCCAGCCACTTTAAAACCGCTGCTCAAAACACATTGTGCATGTAACTTTTCTGTTGTTGGACCCTATGCTCTTTAAAAGAAATGAAACATCTGTTCCAGATGCTTTTATGGGGCAGCTTATTAAAGGGTTGTTTGGTGTAGTCCTTTTATGTTCATGAAGTTTCCGAGTCTTTTGACAAGCACTGGTCAAGATGTTACTTTCTGCAGGGAGGACGCTTGGAGGAAAGGAAGAAGGGAAAGAAACCAACCTCATTGAATGCACACTAGATGCCAGGCGACTTACTTACATAGGCTTTTGTGACACTGGCCTTCAAAAATAACTGTTGTTTCCAATTTACAGATAAAGAAGCTAAGACCCAGAGAGTTTAAAACTTACTTGCTCAATGTCTCAGTTAGTGAATAACAAAGCTGAGATTTAAACCCAGGTCTATCAGGCCCCATATCTGGCAATGTTCTGTTTAATACACCAAACTATTTCCCTTGAGTTTTATTCAAATATCTAAATAGAAAAGCACTTCATGCAGCCACATGGCTACATGGGCATGGTAGACACTTTGCCTCAGGTGAACCTTCAAAGCAATTTGTTCAGAAATCCCAGGGAAAGGGATTCATATTTTCTTCTGTTTGGCTGTGGGATCATAATAATAGAATGTGCTTTGTACAATGATTCCTTTATATCGGATAGCAATGCTTACCCCTTTAGAAACTAATGATGCTTGCTGTTGAAGACTCTACTCGCACATTCGAAAAATACAAGGAACAAGGTCAACTGAAGGCATATTGAGTTTACAAAGAGATTTCTGGTAAATGGGCCTTCGAATCAAGTAGGCAGGTTGCTGCCTGGAGGACTTTCAAGCCACCCAAAACACAGAAATAGGTTTTTCCTTGAAATTCAAGATAACTCTGAAATCAGCACCATCCACACAGCCTGGCCATTCCTCAGTTCCAATTTACATGGAAGACAAAAAGAAAGAGTGACATTCTCCCCTCCCCACACCACACCCCAAACTGTTTTTATTTTTTTTAAAGGCAAAATTAATGGAATTCCCCCTTTCTGGACCCAGAATCCAGAAACAAATCATAAATACCTTTGCATTCCCTTGTAGTACTCTGCAAAACTGATGATTATTCACAACTTTGTTTGAATTACATTCCATCTCATTTGTTTTTGACCCATTTCTCCCTCAGATTGACACAACCAATATGACAAGGTTAGGTGCAGAAGGCGGCTTGAAAAATATAAAGACAGTTCAACCCAGATGCTGGAAATACAAAGCTGGTCTCCAAGGTAATATTGAAAATCAAAGGTTAGCAATAAGGTTGATGTCACTGAGTATGGATTTTGTCCCAAGGCAGATAGGCACTTTAATCTCAATATTTCTTTAAGCTTACCACTCTACTGAGATAGAGTCATGCCTCATGGCTCTTGGTACCATAGTTCTTAATAGCAAGGGCTCTGCAATACTTACAAGTGATTGTGCTCTATCAGTGCAAAGGGAGTGTAGCCACCAAGAAAGAGGCTTCTTGTTTAATTATCTTTTTATTCATGGGCACCTCCCTTCTCTGCCCTTCTGAAGCACTTGGCTCTTCGTAGGCTAAACACCCGACTATGTGTTCATCCCAAACCCTCATCTATTATTTTCCCATTTTCTTGGGCCCCTCCTTCCTTTGCCCACATGTCGGCTTCAGTTCTCATCATGTCCCAGAAAGATGAACATCTGCCCTTTCCACCCAGTGAGAGACTGCATTAAACACGGGGTGGTTTCTACTTCTGGAATTCTGTGCTGTCTCTGAAGGGGTTACCTGCTTTTACTTAGGTGGGCAACTTACTGTTGTTAGGATTATTTACCCTACTTTTCTTTCATCCTTTCTATCGCTTTCTCAATATACCCAGTCAAAGTCAGATCATGTTATTAAAGAATCTGAGACGTGTAGCTGGTAAGCAGCAATTTATTTTTCTCACCTTTTCAAAGTGTGTCTTGTGGATGATTCTCACTCAGTGACCCAAATAATAAGTGTTCCTGTTATGCAATGGATGAAACAAGCAGAGAAGATTCTTCCTCAGGTAAACCTTAGAGCTCACACAGAAGCAGACATGGTCTTAATCGGGCATAGTCAGCTTATGTTTCTATTTAACTAGAAATGATGAAGTAGAGAAATTCAGGGGAAACTGGAGAGGATGCCAGATAAGAAAAACCATTAATTAGGGGAAAGGAGAGAATTTCTTTCCAAACATGCTTGTTAAACCATTTGACTCTAAAATGGAAACATAACACTAGAACATGGAAATATTCACATTTGTGGTTTTATTAACATATTTAGATTTTTCAAACACTAGGCTATTTTTTGAAAGTTCGTGACTCAGCAAAATAGGGATGCATCTGACCAACCACTTTTTCCTCCTCCAATTTAAACCCATTTGTATTCTGAGAGAAATTTAATCTGTACATTTATGATTCATGTGTGCTTAACTTGTCAAAATGTTAAGAGCTGTTTGAAATAAAAGAAGCTTTTGGATTCCAATGCTTATATAATTTTTACCCTTAGAATTGAAAAACTGTGCTTTTGCAGAGAGTCAACAATCTGATACTCTATAGGCATATGCATCAGATATGAGAAATTGCGGGGCTAAAGTAAATCATAGGTATATTGCCATTACTTTGAATTTCCATATGCGTACATATATAATACAAGTAAGTCTTAAGCTTAACTTTAAGCAAATGATATACTTAAATAATAACTTATTTTAATAATTATTCCTTTCTTTGCAAGGTCACTAGGCAATGTTGTTCAAGTTGTATACTGCACAATTCTGGTAAGCACCTGCCTCAAAAACAATATAATCTTCATAGCAATTCTGTTTTTCTGTATTCTCAAATCTTGTTTTTCTTTTCTTAATTCAAGATTCAGGCAAGAACATTATCTGGGAACATCACTGAGCTACAATATCTTTATTAACTAGACCAAATATTCGATCTTGACTTGCCAAATTTGTAAGGACTTGCAGAGACTTCATGCATATTAAGATAGTTAGTGCCTGGTATATTTATATATTTATATATTTATATATTTATATATATATTATAATCAGGCTTTGGGTTTAACTCTATATTGAGTTAATTATGTCTAGAGGTATATCTTTGGAAAAGTTCCTTTACTCCTTGGAACATTTGTATCTTCAGAAGAAAACCTGGGATAACTCTACGTACCTCAGAGAATGCCAGTAGTGTAGAGCTAACCAATATACCATGGTAGGGCCAACTTGAAAGTTCAGAGTGAATTGTCCACAGAGTAAATCAACAGGAGTGGGGGAGTCTGTGTTTAGAACTGTCAGGCAGAAGGGAAGAGCAGGTTGGAAGCTTTTGGGAAACAACCAATTGGTAGAACAAACTGTATTGATCAATGAGGAACTAGAAACTAAGGGCAGGTCAGAAGAAAGAGGTTAATAATCGTTCCAGCTACTAGTGGGTGAAATGGGAGCTGTGAACGTGAGGGCAAACAGAGTTCTCCTTTTACACGAGACCCAGCTCTCGCTGTTGGGCAATGTCCAACTCTTAAAAGGGATGAACTGGGGCAGACAATTTTAAGAGTTACCCAGCACCATACTTGAACCTAATATGAGATCAACAGATGTAAGTTCCCTTCAGCCCTTCCTAGGACATGGATTCACTTCGTCACGGCAAAGAAAGCATCATGGAGTACCTAACTCACATACTCCCACTTACCAAATATGGTGGATATTTGTTGTTGTTGTTTTATTTTCCCACCATTCTTTCATGTTTGGAATCTGCCTTTCCCTATTTTATGCAACTTTAGAGAGGCTCACTATCTTGGGTTTCCGCATCACCAACCATAGGGGAAGACACATGATGCAAGTTGATCAGAGTCTAACAACAGGCCCATAACAAATAGAACCAGACTATTTTTTTAGGAATTAATTGTATGCTGAGAGAAAAAGGACCTCTTATCTGAGATTACATGTTAAAATGCCCATCTAAACCAGAAGTTGTTGGGAAACAAAACAAAGGGAAAATCAGACTTAATAGATTTTAAAAAGAGACATATATCACCTAGATCCTACCATGCCTGAAGCCTTAGCCTTTTCATTTACATAAGACAATTCGTAGCCAAGATGGCGGGATAGCATGAAAGTGTTTTGTGTGTCTCGCATCCGTGAAACACAGCCAGACCAACACTAAACCATCCTGCACATCTAGAAAACTGATTTGAGGATTACTACAACAATCTGCACAACCTGAACCACAGAATTCAGCAGGAATTCACCCCAAAAGAAAGAGCACAAAGAAATGACAGCCAGGGATTTAACCAACACAGATACAAGCAAGATGTCTGAACCAGAATTTAGAATCACGATAATAAGAATACTAGCTGGAGTTGAAAATAAACTAGAATCACTTTCTGTAGAGATAAAAGAAGTAAAAACTAGTCATAATGAAATAAAAAATTCTATAACTGAGCTCAATCATGGATGGATGCCACGGCAGCAAGGATGGATGAGACAGAACAGAACCAGCGATATAGAGAACAAACTTATGGAGAATAATGAAGCAGAAAAAAAGGGAGATTAAGGCAAAAGAGCATGATTTGAGAATTAGAGAACTCAGTGATTCATTAAAAAGGAACAACATCAGAATCATAGGGGTCCCAAAAGAGGAAGAGAGAGAAATAGGGGTAGAATGGTTATGTGAGCAAATCATAGTGGAAAACTTTCCTAGCCTGGGGAAAGACACAGACATCTAAATCCAGGGAGCATATCATAGTCAAATTCACAAAATACTCAGGCAAGGAGAGAATCATGAAAGCAGCAAGGGAAAAATAGTCCCTAACCTAAAAGGGAAGACAGATCAGATTTGCAGCAGACCTATCCACAGAAACTTGGCAGGCCAGAAAGGAGTGGCAGGATATATTCAATGTGCTGAATCAGAAAAATATGCAGCCAAGAATTCTTTATCTAGCAAGGCTGTCATTCAAAATAGAAGGAGAGATAAAAAGTTTCCCAAACAAAAATTAAAGGAGTTTGTGACCACTAAAGCAGCCCTGCAAGAAATTTTAAGGGGGACTGTCTGAGGGGAGAAAAGATGAAAATATAAATAAATATAAATAAACAAACAAACAAAGACCAAAAGCAACAAAGATTAGAAAGGACCAGAGAACACCACCAGAAACTCCAACTCTACAAGCATCATAATGGCAATAAATTCATATCTTTCAGCACTCACTCTAAATGTCAATGGACTCAATGCTCCAATCAAAAGACATAGAGTAACAGAATGGATAAGAAAACAAGATCCATCTATATGCCATTTACAAGAGACTCACTTTAGACCTAAAGACACCTTCAGATTGAAAGTAAGGGGATGGAGAACCATCTATCATACTAATGGCCAACAAAAGAAAGCTGGAGTAGCCATACTTATATCAGGCAATCTAGACTTTAAAATAAAGACTGTATCAAGAGATACAGTAGGGCATTATATCAAAATCAAGGGGTCTATCCACCAAAAAGACCTAACAATTGTAAACATTTATGTGCCAAATGTGGAAGCAACCAAATATATAAATCAATTAATCACAAACATAAAGAAACTCATTGATAGTAATACCATAATAGCAGGAGACTTCAACACCCCACTCACAGGAATGGACAGATCATCTAAACAGAAAGTCAACAAGGAAACAATGGCTTTGAATGACACACTGGACCAGATGGACTTAACAGATATATTCAGAACATTTCATCCTAAAGCAGCAGAATATACATTCTTCTCCAGTGCACATGGAACGTTCTGCAGAATAGACCACATACTGATACACAAGTCAGCCCTCAGCAAGTACAAAAAGATCAAGATCATACTGTGCATATTTTCAGACCACAATGCTACAAAACTCGAAATCAACCACAAGAAAAAATTTGGAAAGGTAACATATACTTGGAGACTGAATAACATCCTACTAAAGAATGAATGGCCTAACCAAGAAGTTAAAGAGGAAATTAAAAATTATATGGAAGTCAACAAAAATGATAACACCACAACCCAAAACCTCTGGGACGCAGCAAAGGTGGTCATAAGAGGAAAGTATATAGCAATCCAGGCCTTCCTAAAGAAGGAAGAAAGATCTCAGATACACAACATAACCTTATGCCTTAAAGAGCTGGAAAAAGAACAGCAAATAAAACCCCAAAACGGGCAGAAGACAGGAAATAATAAAGATTAGAGCAGAAATTAATGCTATTGAAACTAAAAGAAAACAAACAGAATAGATCAATGAAACGAGAAGCTGATTCTTTGAAAGAATTAACAAAATTGATAAACCACTAGCCAGTTTGATCAAAAAGAAAAAGGAAAGGACCCAAATAAATAAAATCAAGAATGAAAGAGAGATCACAACCAACACAGCAGAAATAAAAGCAATAATAAGAGAATATTATGAGCAGTTATATGCCAATAAAATGGGCAATCTGGAAAAAAATGGACAAATTCCTAGAAACATATACACTACCAAAACTGAAACAGGAAGAAATACAAAGTTTGAACAGACCCATAACCAGTAAGGAAATCGAATTAGTAATCAAAAATCTGCCAGAAAAACAAGAGTCCAGGGCCAGATGGCTTTCCAGGGGAATTCTACCAAACATTTAAGGAAGAGGTAACACCTATTCTCTTGAAGCTGTTCCAAAAAATAGAAATGGAAGGAAAACTTCCAAACTCTTTCTATGAAGCCAGCATTACCTTGATTCCAAAACCAGACAGAGACCCCACTAAAAAAGGAGAACTATAGACCAATTTCCCTGATGAACATGGGTTCAAAAATCCTCAACAAGATATTAGCCAAACAGATCCAACAATACATTAAAAAAATTATTCACTACAACCAAGCGGCATTTATACCTGGGATGCAGGGCTGGTTCAATATCGGCAAAACAGTTAATGTGATTCATCACATCAATAAAAGAAAGGATAAGAACCATATGATCCTCTCAATAGATGCAGAGAAAGCATTTGACAAAATATAGCATCCTTTCTTGATAAAAACCCTCAAGAAAGTAGGGATAGAAGGAGCATACCTCAAGACCATAAAAGCCATATATGAATGACCCAACGCTAATATCATCCTCAATGGGGAAAAACTGAGAGCTTTCCCCGTAAGGTCAGGAACAAGACAGGGATGTCCACTCTCACCACTGTTATTCAACATAGTATTGGAAGTCTTAGCCTCTGCAATCAGACAACACAAAGAAATAAAAGGCATCCAAATCGGCCAGGAGGAGGTCAAACTTTCACTCTTCGCAGGTGACATGATACTCTATACAGAAAACCCAAAAGATTCCACCCAAAAACTGCTAGAATTGATTCATGAATTCAGCAAAGTTGCAGGATACAAAATCAATGCACAGAAATCGGTTGCATTCCTATACACCAACAATGAAGTGACAGAAAGAGAAATCAAGGAATCAATCCCATTTACAGTTGCACAAAAAACCATAAAATACCTAGGAATAAATCTAACCAAAGAGGTGAAAAATCTATACACTGAAAACTATAGAAAGCTTATGAAAGAAATTGAAGAAGACACAAAAAAATGGAAAAAAATTCCATGCTCCTGGATAGGAAGAACAAATATTGTTAAAATGTCAATACTACCCAAAGCAATCTACATATTCCATGTAATCCCTATCAAAGTAACACCAGCATTCTTCACAGAGCTAGAACAAATAATCCAAAAATTTGTGTGGAACCAGAAAATAACCCAAATAGCCAAAGCGATCTTGAAAAAGAAAACCAAAGCAGGAGGCATCACAATCCCAGACTTCAAGCTATATTACAAAGCTGTAATCATCAAGACAGTATGGTACTGGCACAAGAACAGACACTCAGACCAATGGAACAGAATAGAGAACCCAGAAATGGCCACATACGTATGGCCAACTAATCTTTGACAAAGCAGGAAAGAATATCCAATGGAATAAAGACAATCTCTTCAGCAAGTGGTGCTAGGAAAACTGGACAGCGACATGCAGAAGAATGAACCTGGACCACTTTCTTACACCATACACAAAAATAAATTCAAAATGGATGAAAGACCTCAATGTAAGACAGGAAGCCATCAAAATCCTTGAGGAGAAAGCAGGCAAAAACCTCTTTGATCTTGGCCACAGCAACTTCTTACTCAACACGTCTCCAGAGGCAAGGGAAACAAAAGCAAAAATGAACTACTGGGACCTCATCAAAATTAAAAGCTTCTGCACAATGAAGGAAACAATTAGCAAAACTAAAAGGCAACCGACAGAATGGGAGAAGATATTTGTATATGACATATCAGATAAAGGGTTAGTATCTAGAATCTATAAAGAACTTGTCAAACAACACCCAAAAACCAAATAATCCAGTGAAAAATGGGCAAAAGACATGAATAGACACTTCTCCAAAGAAGACATCCAGATGGCCAACCGACACATGAAAAAATGCTCCACATCACTCATCATCAGGGACATACAAATCAAAACCACAATGAGATACCACCTTACACCTGTCAGAATGGCTAACATTAATAACTCAGGCAACAACAGATGTTGGCAAGGATGCAGAGAAAGAGGATCTCTTTTGCATTGTTGGTGGGAATGCAGACTGGTGCAGCCACTCTGGAAAACAGTATGGAGGTTTTTCAAAAAACTAAAAATAGAACTACCCTATGGCCCAGAAATTGCACTACTAGGTATTTATCCACGGGATACAGGTGTGCTGTTTCGAAGGGACACATGCACCCTCATGTTTATAGCAGCACCATCAACAATAGCCAAAGTATGGAAAGAGCCCAAATGTCCATCAATGGATGAATGGATAAAGAAAATGTGGTGTGTGTATATATATATATATATATATATATATTACACACACACACACACACACACACACACACACACTGGAGTGTTACTCGGCAACCAAAAAGAATGAAATCTTACCATTTGCAACTACATGGATGGAACTAGAGGGTATTATGCTAAGTGAAATTAGTCAGAGAATGACAAATGTCATATGACTTCACTCATAGGAGGACTTTAAGAGACAAAACAGATGAACATAAGGGAAGGGAAGCAAAAATAATATAAAAACAGGGACAGGGACAGAGACAAAACAGAAGAGACTCATAAATATGGAGAACAAACAGAGGGTTACTGGAGGGGTTGTGGGAGGGGGGATGGGCTAAATTGGTAAGGGGCACTAAGGAATCTACTCCTGAAATCATTGTTACACCATATGCTAACTGATTTGGATGTAAATTTTAAAAAAAAGACAATTCGTTCTTCTCTTTTACTGAAATTGATTTGAATGGAATTTCCATCCCTTACAACCAATAGACCTGACCGACAACTTTGTTGGGTTTATACTCGGGGACTGAACTTTGACATAGAATATATTAGAAAACATATCATACTCCCTCTTTTTCTTATAAAATTTTAATCTATTCATAAAAATTAAAATAATTAAAATTAAGTCGGATTCCTGTGCTTGTGCCATTATTCTAGTTATTGGGATAATTTCCAGGTGTCCCTCATATGATAATCCTGTCCTGGTGGGAAAATGAGGCACTGGCAAAATGGTGAGGGCTCTTTCATCCAGTGAGAATACCGTCGTTAATGTAGGCCTAGGCACTATTTGTTCCCAGAGTCTCCCCAAGGCAATCCAGGGGCCATGCAGAGCTGAGAATCAATCTTGCAACAGGGCAGCAGGGCCTCCCATATTCAATGAGCAAGGTAAGGGTCCAAATGATTTAACACAAAAGGAGGCAAAGGCCTATATCTAGAGCCTGGGCATGGAGTCAGGAATCTGTGAAACCAAATTGGGGAGGTGGGAAGAACCAGCAGATTCTATAGGTAGAGCAAAGGAGAGGCCTGTGAGAAAGTCACATCACTGCTGGATCTATATGATTTCCAAGGTACTACATGGAATAAGGATATGGAGTTGAAAGGCCAGGGCAGGAACAAATATCCACAAGCTTTCTGTGGCCAACTAGACTGTAATTGCTGTTTACCCACACAGATAGAACAAAGAGTTACAGGGAGTAAACAGTCCTCCATTTACTGATTTATTTATTAACACATCATTTTCATTATCATCAATCATGGAGAATTTGCCATGTACATAGTGTACTACTAGTGATGTAGATGGAGAAAAACCACAGGAGATGGTCTTTGCCCCCTAGCAGCCAGGGCCTAGTTCGGGCTATCTAGATGTGTGTAGAGATAACTAGCATATAACACAGCTTGTGGTGGTTACATATCACCCCAAAGGTTTGGACAGTGAAGTTGTGAAATTTTTAGCAAGGCAGACATTCTTGTGTGATCAGAAGAGCCTTCTTAGAAATGGGGGAATAAAGCTTGGTGGGTAGTCATTATGGCAAAGGGAGCCATGTGGGTTTGGAAAGCAGACTGCGCTCTACTGCTAATTAGGTATGAGGCTTTGGGCAAGGTCTTAGTTTCTCATCTCATTTTTCCTCCTTTGCAAATGGAGAATAATACTGCAAATACCCAGGGTTAAGGGCAAGATGAAATAAGGTAAGCAGTGCTGGGCTCCAAAAGCCTCAAAGCGGTCCCCACATGCCTGGAGTAGCTGAGGAGGAACAAAATGAACAGGAGAAACAAGAGACCTTGGGCCTAGCAGTAAGGGACAATAGAACGTCTAGTTGGGTGGGAGGGTCAACAACATTTCCCATTTCACCTTTTTTTTAAAAAAAATTCTGGTAGGACTTATGTGGCACTGAGGCCCATAGCACACACCCTTCCCCATCTTGTAATAGACCTATGCTGGCAATATAACAGCAATCATCCCTGAAGAATTTAGATATCACTGCAAGGACAATGTGGGCAGAAACCCTGAATTAACTGAGAATTAGTCCCCGGCATCAGGCAAGGGCTCAAAATAGTAAGGAAGGTATTTTAGAATGTGTAGAAGGTTATATTGTTTGGACAATGGAGCTTATGAGTTATAATTTACACCAACTAATCATGTCAAACATTCACAGGCAATCAACAAGTATTTGTTCTCTTCCTCCCCTTTTCCCATTCCCCAACATTTTAAAGAATGAATAGGACTCTGAATAGAATCTGTGAAAGTAGAGTTATCAGGTGCAGATGCCTTTTACAGATCTGCCTTTGTGTCCATAAAAATAATTCAAAGCACATGTTTCTCGTGATGACAGGAAAGTCATTTTACTGCCACATAGAAAGGACATCACATTTAAAAAATCATTTATATATATCCCCATCTATGGTTTCTCATCCTGGAGAAGTTGACAAAATTGTGACTCATCTGTGACCAATTTTTGGAAGGTGTGGAAATGGAAGCCAGTGTCCACTTATCCACAAGTAGAGTGTGTGTACTCCAGGGAAGAGGAAATGTCTTTCTCTGGTGACATTTAAGAAAATGGCAGGGACAGCTATCATTCAGTGTGGGTTGGCTACAGAGCCGCCCCAAGGCAGTGTCACTGTTGCTGAAAGCAGGGACAGAGACAGCTAGCTCCCAGGGCTCAAAGAAATAGGTCAGGGCTGACAGCAGCAGCTGGTTAGCTCTGCCTTTCCCACACCCCCTCCCCCAGTGCCCTTCTGGTTCCCCAACCTTCACTCTGGTCCCCTTGGACAGCAACACTGTCTCCTCTCTCTTCCTTTGACTTCCTCAGTCCCTCGCTCAAGTTCACAGGAACACAGATCTAAAATGCCTCCCCACCTAGAAAAACTAAGAAACCTTTCCAGGCTGATGGATAGTGAGAACATTAAAAGTCTTTCTCCTGACTTTCCCAAACTTAAATTTCTTTTAACTCTAGATGCTGAGATTTTGCATTAGACCATAGGCAATATGAAGTCTGCATTGGTTTCTTGAGCTTCATTTAAGTAGGCAGGTATGAAATGTTATTGTAATTCTGAAGATGTTTTAACTACTTATTTATCCAGCATCACCACAAATGAAATGTCTGTCCGTTGATTTTATGGATAATTGATCTCTACCCTATAAGCATGAACACTTCTTTTTCATCTAAAATGTATTCCATAATTCATTATAATTCTATAATTCACTTAATAAATACTCCCTAGTAAGAATTATTACCATACTTCTTGGTTAGTCAGGGTCATTGAGGTGGACCTCAGTGGCTGAGTTTTGCTGAACTAATTTTGTATAATAGAGGAAGGCTAGACCATAAGTGCCCACATAATGTCCTTAGACCTTTGCGCGGGTCTAATCTGTGAGGCATCTTTCTGTCACATCCTATGCAACAGAATCTCACAGGGTCACTGCTTGGCCAGGTCAATACCAGGGTGCCCTGCTGATAATAATAAACCATGATCCACTCCTGGGGAATCGTAGAACAGCAAAATTGGAGCAAAGCAGCCTAACTAGATGAGGAATGGAGGAAGCTCTTGGGAAGAGGTAAGAAGAACATGCTTGAAGTTTGGAAAGTCATTGTTTGCAATCTGCTTGATTGATCAGTTTTTACCGGCCTTTTCACATACAAGGTCACTTTTGCTCTGGGGGCTTCTTAAAAAGGGCGGTATGATTTTGGACACTGACATTGACATTATCTTTGTCCTCATCCCAAGCTACTGATTTGCAGTATTGGGCCCTCCTGGGTCTCCCCCAATCCTCACTACTTCCAACCTAATGTCAACGGTTTTGGAGAAAGAGTGAAGGGTGCTAGAAAAGCTCTCACACCACCCCTCCCCCAGCCTGCCACACACACCTCAGCTTGTTCACTGTTGCCCTGAGTTGGCCTGCCCTTCTAACTCAGTGTGCCAGAGGCTGGCTGGCTGGACACTTCTGTCCTCTCATATCCAAAGGCATCTGGTCTTCACAGACTTCCCCCTCACTGCACCAAAGAATATTGCACTTGGGGACACCTAGGTGGCTCAGTAAACTGAGCATCTGACTTTGGCTCAGGTCATCATCTCACATCAGGCTCTCTGCTATCAGCACAGAGCCTGCTTTGGATCCTCTGTCCCCTTCTCTCTGCCCCTCTCCCGCTTGCATGCTTTCTCTCTCTTTCTCTCCCTCAAAAATAAACAAACATTTTTTTAAAAAAGAATATTGCTCTTTGGTTTTCTTTTTAAGTTTTTATTTAAATTCCAGTTAATTAACATAGAGTGTAATATTAGTTCGAGGTGTATAACGTAGTGGTTCCACACCTCCATACAGCACCCCTTGCTCATCACAAAGAGTGTTTTTTTAACATGCAAATATGATCATGTAACTCGCCTTCAGCAGCTTTTTACTGTCCTTACAATCAAGTTCAAAGTGCTCTCAACAGACCCCAAGGAAACTGCTGGCTCTCCTCTTGAGCCTCCTCTCCCCTCAACCCTTCTCACGCTCAGAGCTCACCAGTCGGGGGGTCCCCAGTTCAGCCCTGCCCTCTTCTGACTCAGGGCCCTGTCACCCACAGCCCTTGTACCTGTTCATGTAGCACCTTCCTTGATGTAACAAGACAGAACAAAAATAAAACACTCATCCTTCAGAGCCCAGCTTAAGTGTCAGATCATCGGAGAAACCTTTATTGATGCCCCCAGGAAAGACTAAGTCCCCTTCCAGTAGCTACCCAGGCACTCGCCGGCCTCAATATCCAACTCTCTTGCAATCACTCATTCAATATTAATCTTTTCTCACTAAATTTTACTCCATGGGGACAGTGACAGGGGCAGATGCAGGTGTTGTGGCCTCTGAGCTCCTACAGTGGGGGAGGGGACTTACTCTTTATTAGAACAATACTGAAATACCTTACTTTGCAGATTTTACAAAAAAACATATGCTTGATCACGTGAGCCCTTTTCCAAAGCCTCTCCTAGGGCCTGAAAAGGGCCATTCTCGTGAGGGGGCCTGAAGCCTAAGCAGCTTTAGCTTCATGGTGACTTTGTTCTGGGCAAGGATTATATCACGGCTTTGTTCCTGGCGCCTGACACAACTTTATTTGGGTGACTACTATTAGTTTTCCAATCACTGAATGAGGAAAAATTAGAAAATCTGCATTTTCAAATATTAAGCCAGTATATATTTGCTGGTAGAAACATGCAGACCTACTATGAATCAAAGAAGTAAGTGGCTCTCTGAGGGTTGAGCAGATCTTGGGTGAAAAGAAGACATCTGCCCCTTTCTCTCTCATGAGGGAAGCCTCCTGAATAGGGCCCTCAGAGAAGTGGGCTGTGGTGGCCACACCAGTTTCAGGCTGTTTCTGATCTTTAGCCCTGACTCCATAGGAAGAAATCTGAATCTCTAATCATGACACTCTTAACCAGGGATCCTTGATGAACCACGTTGCTTGTAGAACTGGGAATATTTCTTTCCATGTTCATGTCTCTGGCTTTCATCAAATTCTCAGAGTGTAGGAGACCTCCCAAAACACAAACTGTTCTTGCAGATTAGTCCGGAAGGTATGAAATCAACAGAAATATCATAACAGCTCAGACAGCTCAGGGGGTCAAATCCCAGCCTGACTTCCTAGAAAGAGGGTCTTCACAATTTATTCAACCTCTACGAGTTTAGTCAATTGTATCATGGAGCTACTAGTGATTACTCACAAGGGGACTATACACATATATATGTGTATATACTGATGTGTTGTCTGGCCCTGTTCCTGTCTCATAGTGCACACTCAATAAATATTTGTTCTCTTCCCTTCTAAATAAATAGTTTTTCATTATTTAGCATAATCCCTGTACTGGAGGTAAAGATATTTAAGAATGATTTCTTTATTAACCTATCTATTCACAACCTTATTCAATACCTATTGTGTACCAGACACAGTGCTAAGCACTGGGAAGGGGTAGGGTGGGAATCAAAGACCAATAAAATTATTAGGAGTGAAGGCAAACCAAATAGACTAAAACAAAAATCAAGAAGTAGTTTTGAAAATCTCCTACTTCATGATGATTATGTGTTCTCTCTTGGAGATGAGCCTCTTTGACTATCTACATTATTCCAAAATATCTGGATAAAAATGAAAAAATGTAGTCATTCATGAGGCTTCTTATGCAGAAGATAGCAATCATCCAGATGTTTCCAAATATTCACGTGTCCACTGTTATCTAGACAACCGTTTTGGAGTACTGAAATTTTCATTCTCAATGAGATGGCGTTGCTTTGGGTACACACAGCTTTGTCGGTTTTGTGTTACAAACCAACAAATATCCTGTCTCTGACATGGGCCAAGTACAACTGGTGCTTGCAAAGCAAAATGAAAAAAAAAAAAAAAAGTAATGAGACATTGTGAAAATAAGTGGGTCTTAAAGCCAACATGAAATTATTCAGAACTAGTCTCCTAGTCCTTCTCTCCTCACTCCCCATCTCTCTCACATACACACACATTAACCCTACTTCATCTCCTTCTACTCCCCCTCATGCTTCCCCCAGCCAGCTCCTCCATCATTCCCAGATCAATAAGGCTTGAAGTGCTGACCAGTGTCCCCTTGCCCTCCTACACACACCTAGTGGGGCCAAATAAAACACAAGATTCCCAGTTAAATCTGAATTTCAGATATACAACAAGTAAATATTTAGTGTAAGTATGTCCAGATGTTGCATGGGACATACTTATGCTAAAATTATTCTTTGTTTACCTGAAATTCTAATGTAACAGGACATCTTGCATTTTTATTTGTTAAATATGGCAACTCCATTCCATCTCTTCCTAGAGTTTTGTCCTGTGCCCAAGTTACTTCCACTCGCACTCGTTTGGGCCTCGGGTCTCATTTCCATTTCTACACTGGCACATTCCAGTTCTCCGGTTGGTGCTTCTTCTCTGGAGTCCACTCAAAATCCCTGCTCTCCCAAGTCCTGCCTCCAAGAACACCACCAGCTGGGATTATCCACCACTGTGCTCTGCTGGGCTGTCCCACCCCTAGCTTTTCTTTCTCAGACGCCCAGAGCTCTTGATTGCTGGTCTCTTCTCTGCTGTCTCAGGATCCCTTCTCTTCCTGGGTCCCCTTACCTGAAGGGACCGTGACAGAACCCTGACCCTGTGCCCTGCCCTGAGGCTTCTTTGACTCCCTACAAATAAATTTCCAGAATGCCTGATGCATCCCCAAAAGGAGAGCAGAGCTAGAGTCACATCAGCCAAGATAAGGGTTAGTTGTATTCACAAGCTAAAATGAGCATCAGAAAAGGGCCAAACAATGCAGTCAAGAAGGGACTATTTATTTCCTAAGAAGAAATATAACTAAATGGGAAAATGTCTAATAAACCAATAAATGAATTAATAGTTGCATAAAACATAATTTATCTCAGAGCCTGCAATTCAACCACATAAGCACTCATAATATCAAAGCTTTTTTATTTCCTCTAAATTTATCAAGGTCTTATTTAATTGCTATAAACACCTAAAGACATGAGCAAATTAACACATAAAATTGCAGGATTTCAGCTGATACATATTCATGAATGCATGTTGTTGTGATCAGGCAAATAATGACCTGAGACATTGATAAATTTGGTAGATGCAAAAGAAAAACAGAGCATACTGTTAGAATTCTCTGTGGATCACAGAGTAGAATCTTTGATAAAGCCCTACTCTAAGAGGCTATTCATAACAATTATTTCTCTATGTCATAACAAGTATTTCTGTAATTCTTCCAGGACGGAAATCAGCAAATGTTTCGTCAGTAAGCTTCATAAAAATACTGTCCCCCCAAACACTTGAAGGCTAGACCCGTACTAAAGAATGTTGGCTTCTTGGAAGCCTAATCCCAGGCCCTGTTGCTCAGAATCAGTTTCACATTCTTACTGGCATTCTTGCTTCCATATCTACTGCCACTCAGAAAGAACTGACAGTTTTCCAAGCATTTGTGGGAATCTCAAGTTACAGCTGTGCCAGGGTCTTCAGAATGAATGTCTTTTATTTGGATGAAAATGTACAGCATGTGTTGGCTCACCCAGAGTTGCTGCCGCGCGGTTATTTTTGAATCCCCAGCCTGCTAACCCCTCTCGTAAGAACCCATCCATACATAGCTCCTGTTCATTAAATCCGTTGTTCTCACCCAAGCAGGCAGTGCTCCTGTGAGCTGGACGCTGCACTTAATCTGAGCATCTGAACAAATGCCTGGGGCAGATAATGAGGCACAGAGGGTGACAGGTCCTACAGACGGTTCTCAGGAAAAGGGCACGATTACACAGCACACAGATAGGAATACTAATTGATTTCAGCTGATCTCAGAGTAAACCTCAGACTCCTTCTCAACATGATATTCCAGTGAGCCATTTCCAATCAATCTAGAGCAAGCAGCAGTTCAACTGTTATTTTTCTCCCCTGTTCAAAGTGAGGTCAACGAGAAAGTTAGGCCCTAGAGGAGCACCAGGGTGTCTCAGTGGGTTAAGTGTCCGACTTTAGCTTAGGTCATGATCTCGTAGTTCATGAGTTCAAGCCCTGCATTGGGCTCTGTGCTGACAGCCCAATGCCTGGAGCCTGCTTCATATTCTGTGTCTCCCTCTCTCTGTCTCTCCCCTGCTTGTGCTCTCTCTCTCTCAAAAATAAATAGACATTAAAAAAATTTTTAAAAAGAAAGTTGGGTCTTAGAATAGAACTACAACAATACTGCCACCAAAATAATAATGTTAAATATTTACTGTGTTTCAGAAACTATGGCATATCTAACTGTGTAATAATAATAAACTCATTTGTTCCTCTTTTAAAACTTTTATTCAGTTAGAATTTCGTTGTTAATTTATTCTGTCTTTCATTCATAACAAATTGATTGCTGCTTCTGCCAGTTATGGTAGGCTTTGGAATTTAGTTACATAATTTAGCCACAGAAATTCCAGTTACCCCAAACAATTTTTCAGATGCAGAGATTTGCTGATAGCCAGAAATAAATTTCTTAAAATACAGGAAACAAAGACTTTTAGAAGATAGGAAGTCAAAGTTTTAAGTCAAAAGAGTAAAAAACCAACATAGAGAACATAAAATTAATAATATAGTAAATGTTCATGTATTCTGACTAACAAGACATACTGTCATCTAAACATTTACAAGCAAATATTTCCCAGAACACGACAAATTAAGTCTCCAACTTAACTATACGTTTTACACGTATAGGCCTTATGACGTAGGTGCTAACACTGTCCCAGTTTTGTAATAACTCACTTCAAGTCACATACAATAATGTTGGAGGTCACTATTCAAACAGAGGCCTATCTCCCTTTTCATCCTGTACTCTTAGCCATTGTGCTGACAGCTGGACTACCATTGCAGGAAAAGAAATCGACAGCTGCTTCTGTTGTGTGACTTCAAGGGATAATGGGAAAATCCTCTCTGCTCACATCTTCGAGTTCCCCCTCCCAACACAGATCTGTTCACTTTAAGCAGGAGGGAACAACTGGTAGAGCGGAGAGAGCATGAAATACAGAGTCCCAGACCGGCTGCTGACCTTGGGTAAGTAGATGAGCCTCCCTGGGGAGGATTATAACAATAGCTACCCCACAAGACTGTATGGGCATTGCATGAAAATGTCGAGAAGCACATGTTGAACGTGGGAAGGGGCGTGTAACAGTTAGATGCTATTATTAAGATGCAGAATTAGATAAAGCACATGACTTCTCCCAGAAGTGTGTACATTTAGACAATGGTATCTACACAGAGATTCTGAGTGATGTTGGGAAAGGGGTGGTTGTGGAACTCTGGGGGATGGAGCACATGGGGGTCATGAGGAAGGTGCATAAGAATGCCTGACATGGCTGGGGATGGAGAGGAGGCTGGGGCCCCTGCTTTCCACTTGTCACCTTGGGCAACCATGTGGCTAGAACCATAACCCCCAGGTACCAAGACTGGATTTGTACACTACCTTTGTCAGAAAACTCCCAGCTATCAGACACTTTCTATTTAGCTATCATAAGATACAGTCAGGGTCATTGGAGAGCAGTTATTATCCATGGGGATGAGGACCCAAGCACAGAATCCAGGGCTAAGAACAAGAATAAGTACTGCAGTCCCCAGGGCTTGGTCAGTGTAGACCAGCAAAGGGTAATCTTGAAGTTCTCTCACATTCACACCAACCCTTGCCCAATAACCTCAAGGTTACCTTATGGAATCTAATTTCCATTTCTAGATAAAGTCAGTCCAATCCTTTAGCAAGACAGTCAAGCCTTCTATGGGAGCACCTAACTGCTATAGTTTGGTGGCATTTCATCTCTGTGTCTGTAGGTCCTGCACACTTTCTGGGGAGAACTTTGGTTATCTGGACAAACATCAAATACAAGAGATGACCGTGTAAGTACCTCAGGTGCCTCTCATACTTGTCTGGATCACTCACAGAGCCTTATTTGGTATCTACTCCTTGAGGTGGAACCAATTGGACAGGATAGGATGGATTTGCATTGACCTGAACTGAATTTGAATCAGTTGACCTGGTTGCCTTTTCTAACCTTGAATCAGGTAAGGTGAGAAGGTCTCTGTTTCCTTTTAGCCAGTGTCTCAGACCAGCCTCATCTTGGCGCACCCCTATCAGTGAACGGAACACTCTTCTGTTGAGTTGCTGGGAGTCATCTTTGATACTGCTTCCCCTCCATAATCTTCACCTCCCATCACCGAATCCTGCTCATTTTTATCTCATGCTCATCTTAGGAAAATATTCACTTTCCACCTTTACCACCACAGCCTTCGCCCAAATCACTGCCATCTCCCACCTTGATTATTCGTGCAACCTACTGAATAGTGTCCCTTTATCTGTTCTTGTCCCACTCCCAAGTTCTAACTCCAGACTTAAAGCAGTGACACACAACCCACACAAACTCCCTACACACACACACACACACACACACACACACACACACACACACACACTGCAGCAAAACACCAAGTAATCATGTTTCTCCCCTGGCAACCTATCAGGGCTTCTCTGTGCCATTAGGATAAAGGTAAGAATCCTCAGTACAGCCTATGAGCACAGCCTGGACCCTCTCTCCCAGCTGTTCACACTTCTCTGGTTGCCAGCCTCTGGGTCTCCTCAGCCATTCTGGCCATGCAGATCCTCAAATGTTCCACAATCCCTCATAGTCCTGATCCTTTTCACACATTGTCCCCTCAGTCTGACATGCTCTCCATCTGAACCCTTCCCCTGCCACCCACTTTCCTATACCTGAGATCAGTAAACATAGTCTTCCTTCATGCTACAGAAGGTCTTAGAAGGTCTTACCCACTCTCCTGTAATACTCTTCCCCTCCTTCACAACACATATCAGAATGTGTAAGTATACAGATGTGTGATTTTTATTAATGCCATTTTCCCACTAAGCAACAATCACCATGAAAGCAGGGACTGCATATTTTTTACCTACTATCTTCTCCTTAGGGCCTAGTATTGGGCCTGACATATGATAGGGAACAATAGACCTTTGTTGTTGAATGTTGAATGGATGGGCACCACCAGCCTTTCAAATCGCCAAGGATGACTCAGGGAGCAGGGCGATGACGAGCTGTGACCTATGCACCTGTCACTCCGCCCCTCCTCTCACTTGGAGCTTACTCATTTCTGCTTCAGAAATTTTGTGTTTACAATTTACAGTGACATTTCAAAGGCAACAACACTGTAGGTCATAAAAATACTCAGTATGACTATAGACAAGCTTTTATTATTGCGTGGAGTATTTTAGAATAGTTCATTATTTTTAGGGCATTGTTTAGAACAGTTCCTGTCATACAACCATTAAATTCTGACCCTAAGGGCCTTGTCAGGGTCCAGTCTTTACCCATTACATCAGCTGGCTCTCATAGAGGCCAGAGAGGAGGCTACCTAGCTCTGTTTGAATGCCTCCTGTGATGGAGGAGGGGCTCATGACCTCTTTTCCACTGTGGAACAGCTATGCTTGTTAGAAAGCTCTGCCTTTTGTCGTTCTGGTATCTGCCTCACTGTAACCCCTCCCCCATGTTCTTGAGCCCACTTACCAAATAACCCTAAGTGCTCGTCCACATGACAACCCTTCAGTTACTGAAGACCACTGACAAGCCACATCCGAGGACTTTTCTTCTATATTTTATGCTTTCTTCAGCCTTGATTTTTTATTTATTGACCACATCTTGCTATTTTATTGCATATATTCTTGTAAGCGGCTTTAAATCCTATGTGGAGTAAGTCTCCATATAAATAAATCCTTGTGCCTTTCCTCTAGATAACAACTCAAGCTCCCCACCTGACAAGTCTTCCCACTACTTTGCATTATGACCTGAGATGTATCCTCTGATCATCCTGACACTTGAATAAGGAATAGTATAGAGCCATCCCCAAACTCAATCTTCACCTCAGACAGCTATTGCCAAGTCCATCAAGGGTCTCTGGGCTCAGTGTCCTAGGACAACAGAGAGAGTTTACATCCATCAGTGGTGTTTCACAGTTTTGTTTGGCAAAACAGTTATTAGTGATGTGCTAAGGACTTAGAAACCCCCCAAAACACCCACCCCTGACATGAGATAACCTAGCCTTCTATGTGAATTAATAGATAGAGACCACAGCAATAGAACACCCTCCTGCCCCTCCACACTCATAGTACACTCCCCCTCTGTTCTCTTTCATGGCTGTATGTCAGCACCGGCTTTTAAAAACATGTTTCCTCAGGGCACCTGGGTGGTTCAGTTGGTTGAGCATCTGACTCCTGATCTTAGCTCAGGTCATGATCTCAAGGTTTGTGGGATTGAGCTCCGTGTGCGGATTGGGATTCTCTCTCCCTCTCTCTCTCTCTCTTTCTGTCCCTACCCCCATTCGTGTTCTTTCTCTCTCCCAGAATAATTAAAAAAAAAAAACCAACCTGTTTACTCTATCTGAATCCATTCCTTTCCACTCTGTGGGCCTCCTCCAACAAGGAGTATTTCCAGCTTTTTCAAATAGCTATCACCTTCCCTTCTGCACACAAAATGCTCAGCTCACCTCTAGCCTAAAAATTACTAATAATGAAATATTTAAATCCTATCTTAGCCCAAAGCTGACATCCTAGCCTTTTCTGTGCAAGAATGAGTAAACCTCTTGGAAAAAGCACTGCTGTTATGTGAGAGTAGATCTAGGTTTTGTGAGGACTATCAAATATACAATTTGGGGGTAGGAGGGCTCGTGAAGATAAAGAATTCAAAATTATAAATAAAAAATTAGGTACAGAAGTGAATATTTAAAGCAAGGAAAAATTGTAATAAATTACATTTTTAAAAGAATGGACAAGTATTACAGATATCCAGGAAAAAAATGTAATTTTTTAAATTAATTGCCCGACCTCTTTAACATTTCCCTCTTACTTTTTTTTTTTTAACTAGCATTCTCTTAAACTGTTTCTTTATTTGACAAGGATTCAACCTGTCTTCCAGTTCAGTTAATCAAACAAACGTGTTTATTATTTATGGTTTAGAATTTTTTTAGCTATTTCATTGTTGATAATATGTAAGTTGGTAGGAGTTTTCTCAGATTCGTAAAAATCTCTAATCAAGTTTCTCTTATATGTGAACTGAAAGTGTTCCAAACATTTCAAGTTTTTTTGTGCTGTGACTAATCTTAAATCTTCTTTGAACCAACAACACCCATTAACCAGTTTGTCACTGGTATCTCATCACAGTGGTAGATTATGAATTTTTGGTTATCTTATCTGATAGGAAAGAATTTGCATTTTGACTGGGCCTTGACAAGAACCTGATCCTCTTCCTGCAAGTTTATATATCTCATAACCAGAAGGACATGCCACATGCCAACTTCTGGCTCTGTACATTTCACACCTTTTCTCATCCATTACCCACATTTTTCCCAATGCCAGGTTTCCAAAGATGCATTCACACTTGGTGTCATTGACTGTGAGTCCATGCTGGGTGAGCTGTCCCAGTGGGTGGGGAGAGAATCCCTGGAACTATGAGCAGTCACTTAACTACATGCTAAACACATGCAAACCACACAGTATACCCCTAAACTCTAGCAGTTCCCTTTGCTGAAGCTCGAATGCCATTCAACAGCAGGGAAACCATGCTTGAAGGAGAGCCTGAATAGAAAGAGACAGTAGTCTTAACTGGTCACGCTTAAGTGTTAAATACTCCTATACACTGAGTGTTTGTGTTCCTCCAAACTTCATGTGTTGAATCCCTAATCCCCAATGTGATGGTGTTTGGAAATGGGTACTTTGGGAAGTATTTAGGGCTAGGTTAGGTCAAGAGGATGGGGCCCTCATAATGGAATTAATGCCCTTTTGAAAGAGGATCCTTGTGTGTCTCTCCCTCTCTATTGCCTCCTTTCACTACCCATCACCCCACCTTGTAAGGACATAGAGAAGATGCCTGCTGTCTGCAAACCAGGAAGAAGGCTTTCACCAGACCTTGAGTATGTTAGCACCCTGATGTCAGACTTCCCAGCCTTCAAAACTGTGAGAAATTTCTGTTGTTTAAGCCACCCAGTCTGTGGAATTTGGTTAAAGTAGCCTGAACAAACTAACTCAAATATCTTATATTCATAAGTTTCACGGATCACATAACCATGGGAAGGCATCACGAGGGTCCATCCTAGGTCCTGGGAAAAGTCTGAGCAAGCGAGGAGCCTGAAACTGAAGCCTCATTTGCTTCCTGGTACATCTGCCTTGGCTGTTAAACTATCCTAAGAATCCCCAAGATACGCCCTCCTTGCCACTTAACCCCTTGGAGTTTGGCTTCTACCCTCCCTTCTTATAACTCATCAAGGAACAGCTAACCACTCACTGCATTATCTTTCCCCCAGTCTTTATTCTTCTCAGTCCTCTGCCTTCTTTCTCTGAACCAAGTTACTCCCTTGCCTCTCATTGAACACCTTCCTGACTCATTCACCTCCCATCTGTCTTGCCCACCCTCCTATCTCCCCTCTGTTCTCCCTGAATGATGGTGCCTTCCCAAGTTCTGCCCCTGACTCCTCCTCCCTTCTCTCTTCAGAGCGTTCTTCCTTGGAAATCTCACTCGCAGACTTCCATTATGACTGCAGTGTGTCCAGTCTCCTCCTCTCTAGAAAGGAGCTTTCTCTCTAGAGCCAGTTTAGTTGCTTGCCAACAACTCCCCAACACTTTAATCCACTGTCTTTCTCTCCCCTCTTCTTGCCTCCCCTTGTCTATCAATGCTGATTGATCACTGTTGACTCCTGTTTCACCCTCGGCCACTACATCCCCTTCTCCCCTTTCCTACTGCCACTTCCCTGCTTCTATCCTTAGCATCTCTTAACTACAGTCAAGAGAATTCCACTTATTCAAGAGAATTCACAACTTAGTACTTCCCCACCTCCTTCCACCCAGATGGTTTTTCCTTCTCTTTAGAACTGCTACATGCTTTTTATTTCTCTGATAGAATCTAATATTTCATCTTGTTTTTATATGGCAATAACACATATAAAGTGTTTATAATGTGCTAAGCATTTTGCACTATCTCATATAATACTCACACCCACCCTCTATTATTATTAATATGATCATTGTTTCTATTTTTAATGAGGAACCAGAGCCTTAGGGGGAAAATGAGTAATTTGCTCAAGGTCATATAGAAAGTGGCAGAGCCAGAAGGTTAGACGCAGTTCTCAGGTTACAAATAATCATAAGCTTAATAAACGATAACAATAGCTACTATTTGTTGTGCACTTGTCACATGCTCTATAAACCTTGCATTATCCTATGAGGTACTATCATCTCCTTCTCACAGAAGTGAAAACTCTAAAAGACCCCAGAACTTACCACCCTAAGGTTTCCTAGCTGGTAATGCCAAAGTTGGTACTGGAACACAGGTCATTTGCCTACAGAACCTAAGCTGGTTACCATGTCACCATACTGCCTTCCTCTCTGTTGACTTCAGCTTTATTGTCTTGGCCTTTCTGCCTTACAGTAATCTTCCTGAAGGCAAGGCCACTACTGATTCATTTTTTTCATAGTAAAGATAACTTTTTTTATTTCAAAATAATTGCAAAATTACAAAAAGTTGCAAAAACAGTACGATTTCTTTTCCTGAATCATTTCAGAGTCCCTTACCAACAATGTTGCTCTATAAACTATTAATGATTTAGAATAAATTTCCTCTGGAGATATTCCTCTATATTACTACAATAAAACCATCAAAATGAGGAAATTAACACTGATACATCATTACCATCTAATCTCAGATGCCATCCAATTTTTACCAGTTGTCCTACTTATGTTCTTTGGAGCAAAAGGATCCAGCAGAGACTTAAACATTTAGTTCTCTATGTCTTTAGTCCCCTTCAGTCTGGAATAATTCCTTAATCTTTACTCAGTATCCATGTCTTTGACATTTTTGGAAATTGCAGTTCAGTTATTATAAAATGTGCCTCAATTTGAGTCTGTCCAATATTCTCTCATGATTAGATTCAGGTTACAGGTCTTTGGCAGTAATATCTCAGAACTGATACTCAGTTCCTCTGTCTTCCTATCAAGTGGTCAATTTCTTTTCAAACTTTCTGTCATAGGGTTAACTTTGAAAATTGGATTAAGAGGATACCTGACAGATTTCTTCAAGATGCTCTTTTGTCCTCTTAAATACATAAATATTTTGTGAGAGGCACCTCTTTGAGATTATATTATTATTGGCTCCCCATTCAACTTTTACCCAGTTTGCTTTCATATCCATACATGTTTCTTGGCTTAATTGCTACCAAAATGGTAAAAAGTGGTGAAGTTCTCCTCCAAGTATTCCTTCTAGATTTATTAGTCATTATTCACTTCTCTCAGTTTATTTATCCACCTATTTATTTATACTAGTAGGGACTCATGGATCCTATTTATTCAGTAAGTTGTAATTCTTTGTTAACATTACCTATTTTGAAGCTCAAATTATCCAAGGTGAGTGTGAATGTGTGGTGTGAGTGTGGGAGTCCCTTCAAGGAGGCTGCCATGTTCTTTAGCATGTTTCCATTATTCCTTATGACCTGGGGCATACCAGGCTTCTCTTGTACTTTCCCTGTCCTGGTCCAGGAATCAGTCATTTCTCTAAGCAATCATGGCTCCTTTTAATAGAAAATGGTATTTAGAAATCAAGATCTGGTCTGTAGGTGTGCTTGTTATGATTGTGGTGTCACTGTTCTGTAGCTCTCTCAGTGGCCAGAGCTAGAAAGCTAGCAAATGAGTGCGTGTGTGTGTGTGTGTGTGTGTGTGTGTGTGTGTGTAAAACAATGTTTACATCAATACTTTCAATTCCGATCTAATATCACATAGTTCATCCCATTTTTCTCTTTTTTTCCAAATTTATAACTCTCTTCTTAAATAGTATGAAACCACAAAAAAAAAAAATAGTATGAAACCATGATCTCCAAAGTATTTCTTTATTGGGCCAACCTCCCTATATATACCCAATCTCCTAATGCTGCCACATATCCCCCCCCCCAACCCTCTTTCTGGATACCCTTCTCACCCTACTGAGACTCTTATTTCCCATGCCAGCCTGTCCCCACCCGAACTCTGCATCTTACCTTCCTATACAGTAGCCAGTCTTGCTTATCTCAATCTAATGGCTTCTAGACTGAATTATTCAAAAAGCTCACTAATTTTATAATGAATTTCTGAACTGGCACAATGTTCTTTGCTGAGGGAAAACTCAATTCACATTTTTTAAATGTTTATTTTTGAGAGAGAGAAAGAGAGAGAGAGAGAGAGAGAGAGAGAGAGAGAGAGAGAGAGAGAGAACACAGGCAGGGGAGAGACAGAAAGGGAGAGGGACAGAGGATCCGAAGCAGGCTCTGCACTGACAGCAGAGAGCCTGATATGGGGCTCAAACTCACAACCCATGAGATCATGACCTGAGCCAAGGTCTGATGCTTAACCAACTGAGACACATAGGTGCCCCTCACATATTTTTAATCAAATAAAATAAATCATTGTCTACTTGAGGTTTTTCTACATGAATGTTAGTCTTTATTAAGAAAATACAGCTTATACTTTATTATAAAATAATTCCTTGGCAAAAAGAAAGATTAAAAATTAAGTTCTTATTAAGAAGTCTAAATTCAACTTTTAGAAAGCTCAAAGTATCAACCAAAACTTCATCATTTTCCATCCACACGCAGCCTCCCCCCATGTCCATGAGAGTTCCTGACCTTCATTTTTTTCCAGTTCACTACTAAGGAAACAATGTTTAATTTTTTTTCCCAAAAATGTCTTTGTCACTTCATGAATTTAAACTGATTACCCTTAGTTTTTCTCTGTCTAGGCTATTGCCTGAAGTTTAAAACCCTATTTCCATGACACACATTGCTACCTGCTTTTGCCAAGACTCTACTTTCTCCTGAGGCTTGCTCACTTCAAGCCCATCCACCAAGAGTTCTTCTACTGGGAACATAGCTTCTCTACTACACATCTTGATCCAGGATACTTTTCCTTTCTAACTTTTCAAAACTATAAATACATTATAAAAGGGCATATACAGCTTTCTCACAAATATTATATTTCATTTGGTTGATTTATTTTTAAATTAAGGTGCACACAGATGTGATGTGGTTATAAATAAACAGAACTGTGGCTTAAGGTTTTATTACTTTTATAGTTTATCGTAAATATATAAAAAACAAATATATTTTAAAAAATAGTTGTTCTTCAGGGCTGCCAGAGAGATTAAAGAGTATGACAACCAGTAAACAAAGTTATGGCATCCATATTTCTTAGGCTTAAATTAAAACCTCTAGGGACAGGGGTGCCTCCCTGGCTTAGTCAGTAGGGCAGGCAACTCTTGATCTCAGAGTCATGAGTTCAAGCCCCATGCTGGACATAAAGCATACTAAAATGAAATAAAACTAGAGACTTTTGTGAAGGGCTGGATTAGAAAATTCAGTGACTACTGAATAAATGCTACCAAGAAACTTCAAGTCCAACTTATCGATATTAAGGTAAGACAAGAGCTGAGTTTCTAGTACCATCATCCACAGATTGTACAACAATAAGTCATATGTATTATCACATGCATTCCTCACAAGAACCCTTCGAGATAAGCAAGAGTTATAACATGATTGCACAAGCTCACACCTCTTCGACGTGGCAGAGCTAAAATTCAATCCCACGTCTTCATTCACCCCACACATCATGCTGCCTCTCAAAACCAGATTATGTTTGTAATAGGTTTACAATTCCTTAACCACATCTTATGCTGTGCAGCCAAACTCCCTTCTACCTAATGAGGTAGATAAATCAAGCCAATCAAATCTAAACTCGTGGGGAGAATGCCTTCTGAAAAGATGTTTTCATTAAGGTAACTGGCTTATTCAAAAAAATATTTTCCCTTCACGATAACGAGCAAGGTTTCTAAAGAAATCCCGCACTAGATTATATTAAAAACTCAGAAAACCCTTCTGATATTAATTATGTATTTTTTTTAACTGACAAAGTAGAATGAATGCTTTTTCTTCTGGGTTATCATTTTTATATGAAGACAGGACAATAAATTCCATTCATAGACCTTTTCACAGATGGCTATGCTACAGCGATGAGAATATAGGGCAGGAAAAAGAGTCAGTTATTTAATAGTCATTGAGAAGCCCAAAAATTACCATTTCACTTTTTGAGGAATATATTACTTCTACCACTTTAACTTATTGAAAATTCTAAGAATTCTATCACTATGAGCAAAATGTGGTGCTTAACAATTATAAAACTAACATTATTTTTAAAATTCACAAAGTTAGAAAATTAAAATCACATACACCCTCATCATCAAATGATTAACAACTGGTTTCTCTTAAATGTCTTTTCCTGCATTTGCATACTTGGCTTGTTTTTGAACAATTAGGATCTTATAGCAGACTTTCATGTTCTTCTCTTTGTCCATTTATACTAGCATTTTCCCATGACATTCAACTCTATAATGTGACGTTAGTAGATGAATAACAGTCTTTGCGATGTACCTCAATTTATTTAACCATTATTTGTTTAACTCTATTATTAGAAATGTTGGCTTTTTTATTTTCACTATTAAAAATAGCAATGCAATAAATACCTTTGCAATAAATCTTTGGCCACAACTTTGGATAGATTCCTAGAAGTAAAATTATTGCATGAAAGGACATGAACTTTTTTAAGAATGTTGATTCATATTGTTAAATGCATTTCTAGGAAAATTGTACTGGCTTGTACTTCAACCAGACTCAAAAAAAAAAAAAAACCTCTTTGTAGCACTTCATATTTTAACATTATTTTGCCAGTTTGCTAGCCTAAAAATGATCTCATTGTTTTAATGTGGATGCATTTGACTATTAATAGAACCAAATATTTTGCACATGTTGATTTTTCATTTATATGGGTGTATACATTCATATTTCCTTCTGTCTTGTATCCATTTCTCTAATGGGATATTTACATTTTTATTTTCAAATATATTTTTTCATTTGTTAAATAAATAGCTCTTAGCATATTTGTTGCCAATATTATTTACCAGTTAATCATTTGCTTTTAATTTTTATGTAGTCAAATGTTCCACTATGTATTCAGAGCTCATAATGTTTAAAACATGTCATTACACATTTTGGTAAATAGAATAATTTATCTATCAATTTGTTCATTGTGGTTGGACAAGAGACAATAAAGCAAGCTGTTTGAGGAGTCTAGTAATCTCTTATCCAGCAGTCTTCACAGGTAGTTTTGGAGAGTAGTTAATTATTCAAAATCACTCTTCCAAACTCAGCTTTCCATAACCCTGAATGAAGCTTTGAATTGACCTGGGCCCTTTGGAAACTTTGTCTCCAGACATAATACAATTTCCTGATTATAAGAAGTAAATCTTATCAAAAGCACCCCAAGAGTCTTCCAGGGGACATCAAATGCTCATTGCCACATAATATTTTGATGTGTTAATTATAAATGAATGTGAAACATAAGGACTATATTTCCTCTAAATAAACAAGAATATAAAGTGGAAAGGTGCCTGGTCAGTTATATCTGGGACAATTTGGAAGGAAAAAGGAGTTTAATTCAAACCTAAAATATAATTCATTTACCAACTGTATATCTGATCTCAAAATAAGTCGAGTCTCTTATGGTCACAGTAATCCCTGAGAGAAGATAGGAATTCCAGATATAGGTCTCTTCAACCTACATTCCAGGGCCCTTTGTGGCAATATTTTTAGAAAGAGGGAAGAACATACAAAGTATATCCCTTCCCCTTTCATTTCAGTTCTGACGGTATGAAATATTAAGATTCACATCAAGCCAGAGGAATCCTCACCATTGCACTCCACACTGAGCCCGCCCAAGTGAGTGTAAGAGAGACCAGCACTGGTGGCAAAGAGTTACCTTCGAGGAATCGAGCTGATGCTAGCCAAAACTGCCATCTGTCCACAGTGAAATCTGTCAATTGTGGCTATTTATGAAATCTCTAGTTGAGCCTATGAATGGCTCAGTCTTACCTTGCCTACTCAATGTTACTCTCTTATCCAAAATCTTACTAAGACTTATACTTGTTCATCTGAAAGAAGACAAGTATAGAATTGTCCCTAAAAATGTTCATGAAATACAGTGTTACAGTAAGAAGTGAAAAGAGGCTGGATTTTGGAATCAATCCTAGGCTCAAATCCTGAGGATACTTGCTATGTAATATTGGCTATGTCCATTAACATCTCTGTGAAACGGGAGAAGTGATGTCTCTCTGGCCTCACTCACTGGTGGTGGGAAAGAGCCACCAAGAAAACAAACCCATGTGTCTGGCCAGCCGTAGCAGCTTGGTGCACACTTGCACAGGCCTGCCTTGTGATTTTCCAAGTCACACAACAAAGTGGGATTGGGGAGAGCAATGGAAACGGAGGTGTGTGTAAGATTTAAAATATCATGGGAATGTTTAGCCTTCATTTCATTTTTCAGGAGTAATCGACATTCTTTTCACATGATACATCTATGTTTGCAGAACACCAGGATGCGCAAAGGGTCTGCTGCCTGTTTGTTTTATTTACTATCATTATCTGGAATTACTTAGAAATAAACAGAAAACCACAGATGGAGAAAATGCCAGTCTAGCAAAAAAAAAAAAAAAAAAAAAAAAAAAAAAAAAAAAAAAAAAAAAAAAAAGGTCTTTGTCAGTTCCAAAACGGTTAACAAATATTTCCTAAGCAAGATGAGCTTCAGACTCTCTCTTTCAGCCAGCAGACCATGCAAGGGATTACTAGGGATTCCTAAAGCAATCCATTTTTGCTCTCCAATAGGCAATCTTTTTGCCAAACCCCACCTCCTAAAACTCAAATACTCTAGGTCAATTCTGTCTTCATTTTTACCTTAAGTCAGTTCACAAAGTTACTGATAACACCAAGTGAGTGGACTCCAAATGTCTCTCAAAGCCAGAGCAGAAAGAGGGATGGAAAAGCTTAAGGGAAGATTCCTTATCTCAAGACTTTCTATAGAATTCTTTATATTTAAAGAAATACCACTGAAATGTGAAGCCCTCCATAAAATTTTGCAGCATTTAAAAATATTATTGTGCCATAAATCCATGGCTAATTTATCTCAAGGTTTTAAGACATTTGTAACATTTTTATAACTTAATATGTAAAGGAGAAATTTTTCTAAGAATTAACTGTATTTTATGAGTTTTACCATACCTCAGAGCAAATGAAACCCAAACCATCATCAGTTTTCAGCTTATTCCTCATCATAGCTTAACAATGGACTTTTTTTGCATAAAACCAGAGGCAACATATTTTCTAAGACAACGTCAAAGTCAGGTATCAGGTTTCTTCTTTCCTCCCACACACAAAAAATTATTTCTATATTCATAAGCACACAGGGAATACCGTACTTAGCAGGTTGAGAGCACAAACTTTAGAGTTAGATAAGAAGGATTTTCTGGATTTGCCATCAAGGATTTGTGTGACCTTGGGGACATGATCTACCATTTCTAAGCCTCAATCTCCAGATTTCTAAATTGGGCTGAATAGCATGACCTTTGAAATAGGAGAAAAATCATAATAATTATACTCTACCTCAAAATACGTGAACTGTGTTCCAAGATAGCAGTGGTAAAAGTTCACAATGCACAGAATATTTATGCAGACATTTTATTGTTATCCTTTTTTTCCCCCTTAAAACACAGACATGCAAATTCTCAAAGCCTCTGGAGTTAATCATTCTTCTTCCTTCTACTCCCAACACTTAAGTTAATTCGCTGCCTTTTAGCACCACGCCTAGAGGATCACAGAATAGAAAAAACACGGGTACCTCAGATCAATGGTCCTTATAAAATATATGTTTCCTTTATAAGTCAGAGGTTTCCATATGCACGATCTTCAAGAAGTCACATCCCCTCTTTGTCTTTTGGTTTGGTGGGTTTCATGGGATGAAGGCTGATGCCTCCTCTGGGTCTACCATCAAGGATTCATTCTGAAACGTGTAACATTACATAATAAATAAGTCCATTATGCTGAAGTGAATATCCAAAATGAGAAAATGAGATCTTAAAACTATCTGCATAATTACTCTTACCACGTCTGACCATTACCACAAATAATTTCTCTTGATTTTAGCAAGCAAGCCTCACTATATTTTTCATAAAATGAAGTTTGTGATGAACACTGCCCAAAGAATGCAGCAGATTCCATTTCACTAATAAGCTTGAGGTTGGCTGTAGGCTTTTTGGAAGTGATTAAATATGACAGACATAAGACATGTTTAAGAGTGTGTGAGGTGGCTGAATGGCAAAACTTGACTGAAACGAGAGAGAAAAGATTTTTTAGCTTAAGTTTAAGGGCCAATGTGGGCTGGAGAAGGGTATGGGCTGGAAGCATAGGGAACAATTGAGATACTGGGAGACAGAAAAGAAGCCAGAGAAAGAGTTTCTAAGCAATAGGGAAAATTCTTCCAGGATCCATTAGACCTAGATTATTTTTTCTTGGTGTCCTAAACTAGGAAATTCCTAAAATCCTTCCAAACTCAGTTGCAGCAGGCATTTTCTAAGAGACTTTTTTTGGCTGATAAAAAGATTAGTAGACACCAACCTTAGTGGAGGAGAGCTACAGTTGCATCCTTACACAGATTTGTGGAGACAAGAGTTAAAACAACAGAGACACCGTCAACAGCACTCCATGACTGAGGCAAAAATGCTTTGTATTTTCAAGACTGAAGGGTGACCAGTGCAGATGAGAAGTGTGAGAACTCGACTCAATCAAGCAAGACCTGCTATTCTGGATTAAAGATGTGTACGAGGTGGGCATGAAAAGCAGATCAGACCACAGAACCAATGTGATGCAAGAGAGAGACAACAGAAACAGGTCAGCTACCATGAGCGTCTATCTTAAGAAGCCAAGTGCCCTGGGGGTGGGGGGTGGGAACACAAAGGTCTTGAGGACAGGTTGCCATTCTCCCAGACTCCCCCATTTCCTCTCCACATGGCCTTGATCAGGTTACACTCTCCCAGCCAGGTTCCTCATCTGAGCAAATATCCGACCTTTACCTTCACTGTGCACGTTGGTGAACACACTTCACACCAAAAAGTGTGAACTGATCGTCAGCAGTGTGAATTCTTTCCTCCAGCAATATAAACCCTCCTAGGTCAGTGTTCTGTAGATGTGGTGGGAGGGCATCTATCCTCCTCCCCGTAAAAACACTTCCATTTCCTTGAAGAAAGTGATTAAGTCACCTCTCGGAACCCTGGTACCCTTCGGGAGGAAAAAAATAGTAAGTTTTCACAAATGCAGACTCTCTTATTCCTCCTCCCCTCCCCCAAAGATTCAATTAACAAGAGGGAAAAGGTGGTGTGTTTTTAACAAGTTCTTCACGCTGAATTGCTTAGAGATGTACATTAGCCCTCCTTTTAGTAATAGGAAAAAATTATCTCGTCATGACTCGACTCTTTCCCACCTCCAGCGGAGGTTTGCAATCAATCAGCCGGACAGCAAGATTGATTTTCTAATTAAGCCGGCATTTGTATCTGCTCGCAGAGCCACAGAAGGCTTCCCTACTGTATCTTCCCAATGCGTTCCTACTTGTATTCGTTTACCCTCACGTTTAAAACCCTTTCAAAGTTGGGGGTGGGGGGTAGATAGCCACTCTCTCTGAGCAAATATCCAATAGGATAACTGCCTGCTTCGGGGGAGAATTACGTGAAGTTACAGAGTGAAAGAGAGAAACATGAACAGGAGCCCATTTGGGTTTGATTTGGCTCACATGTGGATGAAATCTGCCACCCTGGCCCTGTCCCCCTCTCCACCTCCTCCCACCCCCAGGCCCAGCCAGGATACAGCTCCACAGCTCCACTGGCCCAAACAGATGGCTGGGGGAAGGGGGAAGGAGGGCAGGCTCTTAGCATTTCGAAAAGCTCCACTTCAAGCCCTGCTTGCCAAAAAGGTATAGCGGGCTTTTGTGCCGGCCTCTGTGATGAGATGTGCTGGTGATTTAATTTACTTAGGGGAAGAATATGAAACCCTGAAACAGCTCAGCCAGATTAAGCTTCCTCAGGGACTCCCCCCGGAGGAGAAAACTTACTTTAGCAATTCTGGATCCTATGGGCCCGTGCCTTGTTGATCAGGACCTTCCTTCAGTGAGAGACACCGGGGAATAAAGCTAAAATCAGTGAGAAAAGCTTGCATCTTTTTAGTTCGTTCCTGGTACATCCATTACCTAATGTTTTATTTAAAAGCTCAGTCTTTCACTAATTCGAAATACTAATTTCAATTTCGGGAACATTCTGACCTGACCTGGGATGGAGTTTATTTATGCTCAGTGTTAAAAAAAGAAAGGAAGTGAGAGAGAAGGAAAAAAAAAAAAAAGAGAGAGAAGAAAGAAACAGATGAGGAGGGTGGCTGAGGCAAGGTGACTAGGGGGTGGCCATGTGTGATGGGCTTAGTTAAGAAACAATTTGTTTTAAAGACCTTAAAAAAATAGTCTTTCAACTAGCATCATTCATATCCATTAAGTAGCTGCTGGACTTTGATGGCACGGCTCCAGTCATTCATGTCCCCCTGGGCTACGCAAACAACATGCTCCAAATTGAACTCCTCGTCTTTCCCGGAAGCCACGTCCTCTTTCTGACCTCTCTATTTCTGTATATGGCACCTCTGTGCTCCTAGTCATCAGGCAAAAACCTGGGGATCACTGTGGACTCCATTCTCCCTTGACCCCCAGCCTCTCCTGTGTGCTGTGCTCTATTTCACTGCCAGGGTAATATCCTAATTCTTTCCAGAGAGTATCTTAGAGTCTGTCATCCCATGCTCAAGGACATCCAGTGGCTTCCCACTGAATCCTACTGAGGCATAGACTCCTCAGTTCAGCAGTTCTCTTTAGATTTTCTGATGTGATGTCCATGTTTTGATGGTTTGCATGAGGAGGGTGGTGCCACCCCCAGGGCATTTGGAAATTGTGTCAGAGTTGTGTTTGTTTGCCTCAGTGACTGGAGGTCAGTGTCATTTAATGAGTAGGACATTAACATTACTACAAGTTTAGCCAAACTTCACTCTTCCTCCAAACATATTTCCCCTGGTTATGACCTTATCCAAGTTCAAATCAATCCCATGCGCCATCTCTTTCATACAAACTGTCCTGACCACCACCATCGTGCCTCAACATGCATGCATGCACGCATGCGCACACACACACACACACACACAGGACTTCATCTTTCACTTTCCTGAATATCACTTATGGAATTCATCACAATCTGACTTTTACAAATAAATTGGCCTAATTATCTCTCCATTAAATTATAAACTCCTTGAGTACTCATTATTTACCTCTCACACAAGTTACACAAGTCTTTGGATACACCAAGTACTCAACATGTAATCATTAAATTGATCTGGGATGAGGATCAGGAGGAGACCCAGGAAGACAGGCAGATCCTGAAAGACTGAGTAGCGCTGGCAAGGGCAGATCATATTCTTAGAAAGGGGAAGACCAGCCAGGCTGAGGGATCTAGCTCACAGGAGCAGTCTGAGAATGAGACAGTCCTCGAGATGAGAGGTGATTCAGCAAGAGCTCAAGTCCTTGGTGGTCAGGCAGAAAGAAGGGCAAAGAAGACACAAATGAACAGCTCACAGAGGCGTCAGGAAACAAAAGGAAAATTCAGAATCAAAAGTGATCTCAATAAATGATTAAGAACCTGGGTGCCAGTGGTCTTAGCAGGTAGTACCCAGGGCCTCACGGCAGATAAAGGGGAGCAGCTGCGTGGCAATGGACCTGAGACACAGCTGGATTCACGTTTTGCCCCAGGCTCTGAGCTTTTGTGTGGTTCCTCTGAGGGTGGACATCAATCCAGCTCCATTAGCATGAGCTCTGCAGGAGGGACAGCCCACTGGGAGCATTTGGCTTGTGTATAAGCAAGAGGCAGCAGAAGCTTTTAGAAGGCAGAGCTGGGGGTAGGAACATTAGCTGCCTAGCTGTTTGAAGGGAAAGGCTACAGGTGGGAGAAGGAGAAAAGCAATATTTCAGAAGCACGCTCCACTGAGGTAACCTGGACATATGACTAATGGTTGGGAAGAAAAGTGACGTTGCGGAAGAGAAACAATACTTGAGAGGGAATTTTGCAGAGGGCATGGGGGAGGAGAAATGCTGAACAGATAAGTCCATAAGTAACAGCAACTATGCTAGGTGCTAGGATTGAAACCATGGAAATAGAAAGAGAGAAATGAGAGAATGTGCTTATAAAGAAGACTTCGAAGGCAATGGCAATGACATCTCAAAATGCAGAGTCTCCCGGGACTCTGTGGAGAGAACAGAATCAAGTAGTCAAAGAGAAAGACTATAGAGAGCACAGAGAAAGATCCTTTGACTGGCAAGATCACATTAATGTGTTATAACCCATAAACTGGGAGAAGGAACCGGAATGAGTTATAAGAAACTGAAATTAAATGGGGGGGGGGGGGATGGTACACCTGGGTGGCTCAGTCAGTCAAGTATCTGACTTCAGCTCAGGTCATGATTTCAAAGTTCATGAGTTCAAGCCCCGTGTTGGGCTCTGTGCTGACAGCTCAGAGCCTTGGGCCTGCTTCAGATTCTCCCTCTCTCTCTCTCTCTGTGCTTCCCACCTTGTGTTCTCTCTCAAAAAAACATAATACACATTTAAAAAATTAAAAAGATTTTAAAATGGAAAGTCCATATATTTTGGAAAAGTAAAAACCATGAACTACAGAAAGAATAACCAAGAAAATTCATCAGTGACTATTTATTGGAGGAGAATTTGTGTGATGTACCTTATTAGACAGGTGATATTTGAAATATACCTCGAGAAATAGGAAGAATTTCAGTAGGTAAAGAGAAAAGAACTGAGCATTTGTAGGTGATGCAGACATTATGAACAGCAAGTAGCCCAGAATCAGGCAAGTACATCCCAAAGATAGAAGACAAGTGTATTGGACAAAAGAGAATGGAGGAGAGGAGAGAAACAAGAAGAGGCGATTTGCACTACTGGAAAACTGGATCATCATGTAGCTGGTGGCCAGCCATTCAATGTCATGGAAAGGAAGGCACACATGGCATGGGGATATTGAGAAAATATATTCACTGATATATGAAAAAGTTACTTGACTTAAAAAAGTTATATGCATCCCCATGTTTATTGTAGCATGATTTCCAATAGCCAAGATATGGAAGCAGCCCAAATGCCCAGCAATAGATGAGTGGCCAAAAAAGATGTGGTATATATACACAATGAAATATTATTCAGCCATAAAAAAGAATAAAATTGGGGCACCTGGGTGGCTCAGCCAGTTAAGCATCCAACTTTGGATCAGGTCACGATCTCATGGTTTGTGAGTTCAAGCCCCACATCAGGCTCTGTGCTGACAGTTCAGAGCCTGGAGCCTGCTTCAGATTCATTCTCTCTCTCTCTCTCTCTCTCTCTCTCTCTCTCTCTCTCTCTCTCCCCCTTCCTCCCTCCCTCCCTCCTTCCCTCCCTCCCTCTCTCCCTCTCATTCTCTCTCTCTACCCCTCTCCTGCTCGTGCTCTCTCTCTCAGAAATAAACATTAAAAAAAAATTAAATATAAAAAACTAAATATATATTTAAAAAAGAATGCAATCTTGCCATTTGCAACAACATGGAAGGATCTAGATGGTATAATGCTAAGTAAGTCAGAAAAAGACAGGGGCC
This sequence comes from Panthera pardus, assembly GCF_024362965.1. Classification (NCBI taxonomy): domain Eukaryota; kingdom Metazoa; phylum Chordata; class Mammalia; order Carnivora; family Felidae; genus Panthera; species Panthera pardus. The sequence continues at coordinate 88,131,001 of NW_026526721.1, forward strand.
ATATGATTTCACTTATACGTGAATGTAAGAAACAAACCAAATGAACAAAGTAAAAAAGACCAAAAAAAAAACAACAACAAAAAATCCAGACTCTTAACTACAGAGAACAAACCGATGGTTACAGAGGGGAGATGGGTGGGGGATGGGGGAAAACAGTGAAGGGCATGAAGGAGCACACTTATCATGATGAGCACAGAGTAATACATAGAACTGTGGAATCACTCACTCTATTGTACACCTGAAACTAATATATAACACTGTATGTTAATCATACTGGAATTTAATAAATAAACATTTAAAAAAGAAAAAAATGTTACTTGTTTCTGTAGAGAATTGCAACATCCAGTTTGTGTTAAGCATCGCCACTTCCCCCCCTTCCCTCTCATGCCACCACATTCTTGGGATGATTTTTCCTTTCAAATCTTGGGAAGGGAAAGAATTCTGTGAGCTTCCTGGACTTGAGCTGCTGCCACTCTCAGCACCTCCCTTTGCTTTTAAGAGTCACGGTTGCATTCACAAAGGAATGGTGACAGAGCTAATTAGAGGGAAAGTTAATTAGAATCTAGAGCTCCTAAAATTTATCCCTTCCTTCAGCAACTCTTCAAGTTCCTGAAAGTGCTGCATAGAGAAACAGATCTGCCCCTATGCAGGTAATTTCCAAGATGGTTAAGAGAGAGGAGAGGAGGGTGGGGCTTGGAAGCACAGGAACAATTCGTGTTTTCACTTCTAATGGTTTGCCATGGGGGGTGACTCTAGGTGCTAGGGATGGATGTCCACAGAGCTGTCTCGGAACAGACTACTCATCCCTTTCAGTGAAAGAGCCCCAAAACTGCATGAGAGAACTAGGCTGAGTAAATCCCCCTTCTCCACACCAGGGCCAATTTCAGAGTCAACTGCGTCATTAATTTAACCCATGGCCCTTTCAACCCAAGGTCCTGTCCTATTCAGAGACATGTCTTCTAAGAGCCAACTGACATTTGGGGCACAAAGGCAAGTGAGCTGAGGCTGAAGGATAGGCAAGTGATTTTTTTTGTTTGTTTTCTTTCTAAATATGTGGAAGAAAATATGGTCACGTGTACGATCCCCTGAAGGGCTCTTTCTTTTGCACTTGGACGATAAATTGCTACCACTTATGAAAGAATAGAAGATTCGTCCCCAGGCATTCATTTTGTTACATCCTGGAGCCAAAATCCATCTCAGGGATAGGTAGGAGGAAAAGGAATTGCTACAGATGGGGGAGAGGGGAAATCTGGTTAATATGAATTTTTCATGAAATTAAATGAAATGAGAGTAACTTCTGGAGTCAGAATGACCTCGGGTCAAAACTTCACTTCAAACTTACAATTAGAACTGCAATTTTCACCTCTCTAAAATAAGGGTAATAATACCTTCTTATGGTCATTGTGAGGACAAAAGGAGATCATGTTCAGACAGCTTAGCTCAGTGCTTTGCATGTCGTATCTATTCTAGGAGAAAGGATTGTGTTGGTGGGGACTTAGAAGGCTCTTCACTAAACAAGATTAATGTTGGGGTATGAGGCATAGAAATAATAGAGGTTGCCACAAAACCAGCTGCCATATAGCCAGGCTTCTTTGCCTGTCTCTCCCTTATGGGAATTTTGGTTCTGGAACCCAGCAGGATGAATCACTGGACACCAAGATGACTGCACATCCAGCATCTATTACTGGTATCTTTCTTAATGTTTTCAACACCATCAAAAAAAAAAAAAAATGGACCAACCAGCCAGTTGGAGCCCATTCAACACTAAATAAACATTTGGAATGAGGCCATGTCTTTTGCAAAATTACAATCCGCTTAAAATAGATGGCCTCAGAGGTCAGTTTCAAATATACTCCATTGGATGTCCACATTTGTTTACCTCTCTCCAAAGGCAATTTGGGGGCAAGCAACCCAGACAGCTGCTCAGGGCATTAGGCACTAAGTACAGACGCTGCTGTTCCTTGAACAGGATGTGCTACGCTACTGCTATTTCAGACAAGGCCTCCATCTACCCATGCCGAAGAAGGCAAGGGCCCCCCAACAAGTGTGCAAGCCTTACAATGGGCATTTAGGGAGGGAAGTGGGAAAAGGGGGGAGGGAGAAAGCTTTCTGCATCTTTCTGATCTGGAGCCCCATTGGGGTCTCTAATTTCTCCTATCCTTAGCAAAATGATCTCTTGGTTTTCTGATAGACAGACAGTCCTAAAACCTTACTGAAAAGCTTTCATGCAATTTTGTCTCAAAGACTGAACCATTTTCACACAGCACTGTTTAGGTAAAATCAATCAGGAAAATGTGGACTAAATCGTTCCCCTTCATAAAGGCACATGTTGCAAAGAAGGAGATGGGTTTATGGCAAAACTTTCTTGGGTTTCCAAATACTATAACACTAACGATTAGTTTTAGATGTAGACATTTCTCCCTTTTCATCTCCAATAAAGTAGTAATAATAATGGTATCACATACGCTTTTTTAGTGGGAAAAAATTTTTAATTGCCAAGAACAGAATTTCCAGACATTGAAGAGACTAATAAATTGGCTGTTAAAACACTTTTTAGGAAATCATTAACTTTGAGTATGCTGTGTAGAGTAGTTCTCAAGTCTTTGATTGATCCATCTTAAAATGAGGAATAAAAGAACTGGCTCTTGCAAGTAAGAATGTTCTTTGTACTTTCAGAATATTTTATTTGAAATGAAATACGAATTCTTCTGAGACAGACTGCCTTGACTGTTCTAGCCCGCACTGATTTTCTCCTTTCCTGACCTTCTACAGCATGTATAGTCAGTCCACTGCATTCAGGAGCTAATCACCACAGCTTGTGTTTTTGTTTCACATGTATTTGTTTTGTTCCCCCAATTAGATGGTAAGCATTTTGAAGGCAAGGTCTATACCTTATATTTACTATGTATATATTGGGCACCTGTTAAGTTCTAAGTACACAGAACCTTCAGTAAATACTTACTGAAAAAAAGTTTTTTTTGGATTACTACAGTTTGAAGAGAGGGTGTCTCATATGAGATGCTGCTTCAATTAGGATTATCCAACATGCAGGCATATTAAAAGCACCTGACTACATATTAGAATTACCTGAGCAACTTTCAAAACATTCTTATACCCTATGCTAGATGCTAGATTCAAACAGAGAGGATAAAAGAGTTATATGCCTTTGCTACCAAGGGGATTATATATTAGGGCCTAATGCAGGCATCGCAGGTAATATTAAATAAATATGATGAATAAATTCTTCAGATAGACAAGTTGATCCTATTTTAGCTTCCTCAGCTATCATTAATTTCGGAGAATACACTACAGTGATCTTGACTGGATCTGAGTATTTCTCAAGCCTTCTTCAATAACTTTGTTCCCGACCATCCTCTAAGATGGGGTTAGTTTTACAGATGGCTAACGTCATCTGTTGTGTGCTTGATATTGACTATTTTTTGCTTACAAGCTCTATTTGCAAATTCTAGGGGAAAATAACGTGGAGATGTGGCTTCACATATCATGGACATGATATATCATTACTATATACTCTGGCAAAGATAAATGCCAGATTTATCCTTACCCCTAAAATACTGGAAGGACCCACTCCCCAAATACTAGACATCAAGCAAAGAAGGCTAGTGATCCCTGAGGAAGCAAAGGAGGTGAGAAGAGCAAGCGCCCCAGCTCACTCCCTAGAGAAATATTACAGATCCTCGTGCAGGGAGGGGAGCCTGGGAAGAGCAGAAGCAGAGGAAACTCAGGAGGGTGAACAGGGAAGCCTGAGCACCAACAGTTCACAGAGCAGAGTACTGGGGGGGAGAGAGAGCTGCACCACCAGAAAAATTCCAAGATTTGCACGAGACCCCTCCTCAAATACTCTACTAAGTACTGAGGAGCAAATGAAAGTGAGGAAACTGCCCAAAAGAATTTAAGCAAACAGTGCCCAGAACAGTGCCTGTTTCCCACAGCCAGAAGAGCAAACCTCAAAAATCATGGTGGATTGACTAGAGCAGGGGTAGGCAAACTATGGTGCCAAGCCAAGTCCAGCCCATCACTGATTTTTGTAAATGTTTTACTGAAACACAGCCACACTCACTTCTTTATGTATCTGCTATGGTTGCTTTCGTGCAGCAATGACAGAGTTGACTAATCAGGACTGAAACTAGAGAGCCCTCAAAGCCCAAAATACTTACTGCCTGGCCCTTTACAGAAAAAGTTTGCTGACAGACGCCTATGTTAAAGTACTAAGAACAGCTTTGTCTCAGCAGTGGGAAAAAATTAACCCTGGACTAAATGCTGCTCTGGTCCTACCTAATAAAGCTTGCTTTTAAAAGCAAGATCTAAAGGGATGAAATTGTTTCTTAATTAGTTATATAACTATGTTCCAGAAGAAAGCTCAAGAATATCTTCAGAAACACAACAGGGCAAAATTCGCAATGCCTGACAAAAGTTACTTAGCAAGCAAAGAAGGAAAACAGAATCCATTAAGTCGGGGGAAAATATCAATCAATTAAAACTGACCCAGAGATGACATGATGACATGATAGAATTAATAGACAAAGACATTAAGTTATTATGGCTGTATGCCATGTGTTAGTGATTGAGGAAAGATTGAACATGCTGAATGAATTATATATATATATGTATATATATATGTATATATATGGATATATATGTGTGTATATGTGTATATATATATACACATATATATACATATATATCCAAATATATGTATATACATATATATACATACGTATATATGTATGTATGTATACATATGTATACATACATATACATATATACACACATATGTATGTATGTATATATGTATGTATACATATGTATATACATATACATATATACATATATACATATATGAAATACCCAAATCTAAAAGTTGACCACTAAAATATGTGAGAACATAAGCATGAAGAGTAAGAAAGGTATAAATGGAATTATATTGTTATATGGTTTCCAAATTGTTAGTGAAGTAATTTAATATCATCTGAAGGTAGATTGTGGTAACACATAAACATATTGTAATCTTTAGAGAAACTACTTTTAAAAAAGTAACACAAAGCATTATGGTGTTAAGTCCATCAAATAAATTCTTTATTCCAAGTTGTCTTCGTTTCTAAACATTTCCTTTGCTTCTTTTTGTTTCCATTTCTATGCTAACATTCCCCATATGTATTTATGTTTCTTGTCAACCTGTTCCATTAAGATTTTAATATACTTCCATGGTTATTCATTTAAAGACTATTTTTAAGAGCAGTTTTAGGTTCACAGTAAAACCGAAAGATTCTGAGATTTTCAATATACCCCCCCATACATACCCTTCCCCATTATCAACACCCCCACCAGAGTGGTACATTTTTTACGATTCATGAAACTACACAGACACATCATAATCCCCCAAAGTCCATAGTTTACATTACAGTTCACTCTCGGTGCACATTTTATGGGTTTGAACTAATGTGTAATAGAACATTTCCATCATTAAGCATTGTGCAGTATATTTTCATTGCTCTAAAGGCTCTCTGGGCTCTGCCTACCCATCCCTCTCACAGCCAACCCCTGGTAATCACTGATCTTTTTACTATTTCTATAGTTTTACCTTTTGCAGAATGGCATATATTTGAAATCGTACAATAGACTTTCAGATTGGCTTCTTTCACTTAGTAATATGCATTTAAGATTCATCTATGTCTTTTTATGGCTTAATAACTAATTTCCTTTTAGCACTAAATAATATTCCATTACCCAGATGTACCACAGTTTATTTATCCATTCACCTGCTGAAGGACATCTTGGTTGCTTCCAAGTTTTGGCAATTATCAATAAAGCTGCTATAAATATTCACATGAAGGCTTCAGTGTAGACACAAGTTGTCGATTCCTCTGGGTAAATATAAAGAAGTGTGATTGCTAGATTGTATGGTAAGTGTATGTTAGCTTTATAAGAGACCGTCACAGTGCCTTGCAAAGTGACTGAACCATTTTGCATTCTCGCCAGTGATGAATGAAAGCTTCTATGGCTCCATATCCTCACCAGCGTTTGGTATTGTCATTGTCCAGTATTCAGGCCACTCCAATTGGTATGAAGTGGTATCTCATTGTTCTAATTTGCCTTTCTGTGACATATGACATGGAACATTTTTCACGTGTTTATTTGCCATCTGTGTATTTTCTGTAGGGAGGTATCTAATAAGGTCTTTGACCCATTTTTTAATGTTTTTTTTCTTTTTTGTTAACTTGTAAGATTTACTTGTGTATTTTATCTGTCTTTTAGCAGATGTGTCTTTTACAAATATTTTCTCCCAGTCTATGACCTGTCTTACTCTCTTGACCTCGTCTTTTGCAGAGTAGAAGTTTTTAATCTTAATAAAATCTAACATCAATTTTTTCTTTCACAGATCATGGCTTTGATGTTGTATCTAAAAAGGCATCACCATGCCCAAGGTATTCTTGGTTTTTCTTCTTTCTTACCTTTGAGGAATATTATAGTTTTGCATTTTATGTTTAGGTCTATTTATTTTGAGTTAATTTTTGTGAAGGGTATAAGGTCTATGACTAGATTCTTTTTACCTGGATGCTCAGCTATTTCTGCATCATTTGTTGAAAAAACTATTTTTGCTTCTACATGGTTATGTTAAAGTCCTTTTCTTGAAAATTTTAACATCTGGGACATGTACCAATTTGCTCCTACTATCTTTTTTCTGATAGTTACGGCTAACATTTTCCAGTTTCTTTACATGTTTTGTGTTTTTTTTATTGAATGCTGAACATTATATATAAAAGAATGGTGGATACTGAAGTCAGTAATATTTGCAGATGACATGATGCTATATGTAGAAAACCCTAAAGACTCCACCAAAACCATTAGAATAAATGAAATCAGTACAGTTGTATGATATAAAGTTAATGAATAGAAATATGTTGCATTTATATACACTGATAAAAAAGTGACAAAAGAGAAATTAAGAAAATGAGTCCATTTGCAATTGCCCCAAAAAGAATAAAATATCTAGGAATAAACTTAACCAAGGATGTGAAAAACCTGTACTCTGGAAACTGTAAGCCACTCATGAAAAAAACTAAAGATGACATGAACAAATGGAAAGATATTCCATGCTCATGGATTGGAAGAATATTGTTAAAATGTCCACACTACCCAGATCAATCTACAGATCCAGTATAATCTCCCTATCACAATACCAACAACATTTTTCACAGAACTAGAACAAATAATACTAAAATTTATGTGGAACAAGAAAAGAGCCCAAAGAGCAAAAGCAGTCTTGAGAAAGAAGAGCAAAGCTGGGGGTATCACAATCCCCAATTTCAAGATATGCCACAAAGCTGTACTAATCAAATCAGTATTGTACTGGCACAAAAACAGGCACATGGAAAAGAATAGAGAGCCCCGAAATAAACCCCTTTATATGCTTATATGGTCCATTAAGCTAGAACAAAAAAAGCAAGAATATACAATGGGGAAGCGACAGTCTCTTCAAAAAAATGGTGCTGAAAAAAAACTGAACAGCGACATATAAAAGAACAAAACTGGACCACTTTCTTACACCGTACACAAAAATAAACTGAAAATGTATTAAGGATCCGAATGTGAGACATAAAGCCATAAAATTGCTAGCAGAAATCATAGGCAGTAATTTCTTTGACATTGGCCTTCACAATATTTTTCTAGATATGTCTCCTTAGGCAAAGGAAACAAAAGCAAAATTAAAGTATTGGGACTACACCAAAATAAAAAAAAACTTCTGCACGGTGAAGGAAACCACCAACAGAATGACAAGGCAACCTACTGAATGATAGATTTTTGCAAATAATATATCCAATAAGGGGTTAAGTACAAAGTATATAAATAACTTATACAACTCAACACCAAAAAACTCCACAACGAATCTAATTAAAAATGGAGGACCTGAACAGACATTTTTCCAAAGAAGACATACAGATGGCAAACCAACACATAAAAAGACACTCAACATCACTAATCCTCAGGGAAATGCAAGTAAAAACCACATGAGACATCACCTTACTTCTGTCAGAATGGCTAAACACACACACACACACACACACACACACACACACACACACACGAAAAACAGGTGTTGGTGAGGATGTGGAGAAAGGGGACCCTCTTACACTGTTGGTAGGAACGCAAACTGAGGCAGCCACTGCAAAAGATAGTATGGAGTTTTCTCAAAAAGTTAAAAACAGAAATACCTTTTGATCCAGTAATTCTACTAGTGGTTGTTTCCCCCAGAAAACAAAAACACTAATTTAAAAAGATAATATGCACTCCTATGTTTATTGCAGCATTATTTACAATAGCCAAGATACAGAAGCAACCCAAGTGTCCACTGATAGATGAATGGATAAAAAAGATATAGTATATATACATACATACAATAGACTATTACTTATCCATAAAAAAGAATGAGATCTTGCCATTTGTGACAACATAGAGGAACCTAAAGAGTATTATGCTAAGTGAAATAAGCCAAAGAAAGACAATTATCATATGATTTCACTTATATGTGGAATCTAAAAAACAAAGCAAATATACAAAAAGCAGAAACAGACTCATAAGTACAAATAACAACCTGATGGTTGCCAGAGGGAAGAGGGATGAGAGGGATGGGCGAAATGGGTGAAGAATGGGAGGTACACGCTTTCAGTTATGGAACGAATAAGTCACAGAAATAAAAGGTAGAGCATGGAAAACACAGTCAATGATATATATAGTGCTGTATGGCGACAGATGGTAGTTACATTTGCGGTGAACCCAGCATAACCTATAGACTTGTCAAATCAACTGTGTGGTACACCTGAAACTAATGTAATGTGTCAACCATACTTTGATTAAAAAATATTTTTAGGGGCGCCTGGGTGGCTCAGTCAGTTAAGCGGCCGACTTCAGCTCAGGTCATGATCTCACGGTCCGTGAGTTCAAGCCCCGCGTCGGGCTCTGTGCTGATAGCTCAGAGCCTGGAGCCTGTTTCAGATTCTGTGTCTCCCTCTCTCTCTGCCCCTCCCCTGTTCATGCTCTGTCTCTCTCTGTCTCAAAAATAAATAAACGTTAAAAAAAATTTTTTTTTAATATTTTTAAATATATAATATTTGTACTACTCCCTCATCCAGAAAGGATATCTCTTTTCTTCTGTCAGGCTACTAGTATGCACTTAGTTCAATCTAACCCTTAGCTGAGTGGGGTCTTGTCTTTTCCACAATCCTATTCAGTTCACTATTGGTTTTATATGTTTTGTGGGCAGAATGGGGACTTTCCTTTCAGCTGGGCTTGAAATCTGTGAACACTTGAGACTCTGTAGATCTCTTTATGTTTCACAGCCCATTCTCTAGTTTTAAATCGCTAGCTCCACCCCCAGCTTTCTGCGCCTATGAGATCTCCCTCTGCCTCCCTGCCTTATCCCCAACCCCCAGTGGTCTTCTACTTAACACTTAGTGAGGGACTCCTGTGCTCAGAGTTATCCTTTTTATCTCTCCTGCTCTGCCTCAAGTCTTCATAGCCTACCCTATAAACTACCAAGAGGTGAAACCTCTTGGGAGAGAGTCAATGGGGAGATACAGACTTGCTCCATGCCTGAAGTCCTCAGGATGCCAATTCATTATTCCACCTCAAATTCAACTGTTAAAATTTCATTAAAAGTTTGCCTAGTTTTTCCTTACTCCAATGTGTGTTGGAGTCACTTCACCTGACTTCCACCAGAATGACAGCATCTCTGGGTCTCTCTCCACTCTTCTAGGAAGAACCTGAATTTTCTGGGATTTAGTTCATTTAGGCTTCTTTGAATCCCTCAAGTCCCTAATGGGTTAAAAGCAAATCTATGATTTTGTAGATAATCTGACTTATTCTCATTGTTAGGATGAGAGCAACAGTTTCTTGGGACTCTCTCCATTCTAACTGGAAGCAGACTCCCTAAGGAGCTTACAGTTTACAATGAGCAATGCAGTTTGGCCATTTGTTACAATGATAACAAAGATAGAAGTAAAACACAAGAAGCATTATATTAATTCAGACTTTAAATTAGTAAAACCTACAGGACCTTAAACCACTGACTCTTGAGACGTAAAGCCAAACTACTTTAATAAATTATTTGACAAATTGTTTGCATAATTTGCCAATTAACAAATTTGAAATTAATAAGATATTTGCATATGTTGAACATTTAACCTGTGGGGGTGAGTTCGCCACAGACCTAAATAAAATTGAAATTAAAATTAATAAAATAAAATGAAATTGAAGAGTTGGTAAGAACTTACAGATCGTTTAATCACACCTAGTCCAAAGAGCTCTCGGTATCTATGAAAGTCTGTTTAGAGCTGCCATATGATAGGAGAAGTCCAGTCTGTTCTGGGTCCCCTTCTCCAAACACTTAATATTGCTTTCATCCATTTTTTGTGTCAAGTTTTGAGTTACATATCATTTGAAATAGAGGTTCTGATCCTTTTACAACTGTGAAAAATCACAATCAATTTCCCCTATATACACACTTCCAAAAATACATACACACAGAGATATACATACATTACCTTGTTAAGGAAACTGAGGTCCAGAGATGTAAAGTGACTCCCCTAAAGTCATGCAGCTAACTGATAGCAGAAATGGTGCCAGAAGCCCTCAAATCCAGTCCATTTTCTTCTCCACATGTTCCTTCTCATCACTAATCTTCCTGCCCTACACTATTGTAAGTCTTCACCACACTGGTCGATTTCACTGTGGAACCATGGATGAGCAGGTTTAGTCGGATTGATGAATGATTCCTAGGGCTTTGGAGACTCTCATGTGACATCAGTTGGACCCAGGTGAAATGGTAATCACTAGTGTATAAATGATTTGGACACTGTAATTTCCCCCTGTGATTTAGTTTGCTTTCTTCTGTTGATTTATTTAGAATGTGCTCTGCTACATCTCCCAACCTTGCTACACTTGCAGTACCAATAAACGTCAAACAGATTAGACAGGCCCATTACTCAATGGGCACATTTCTAAAAATGGTACAAAGGTGAAATCCCAGCAGTTTGAGATGATTGGAGTATTTACAGAATGTTAGGAAAACATCTGCTTCAAAGATTCAGAGGTTCAGGAGTTGATGCAATGTTTTATTAGGAGCCTACACCACCACTAGTCACTGTACAGAAAATATTAAGCCATTATAGAGTGAATGAGTTTTGAGTACCTATTATATAGAATGGGCTGTACAGAGATTGGTCTTCTAATAGCCACTTAGAGTGAATACATTTTACTTTTATCAAGAGAAAAGAGAATAGAACTCGCTTTTATAGCTTTGCTCAAAGATAAATGTGGGTAGAAAGAGGTATTTTTGTCTTCTGTGTTGACCACTTAGGTTTGGGCATATAGCATCCTTTCTCTGGTATACTGTCACCAAGGCTCAACAAGCAGACAAAAGGTGGTAACAATTTACTAGAACTAATGTTGAATTTTGTCTTCATTTCACCATTGTAACCATTAATAGATCACCAATTCTAGAGCCAAACATTGTACATGTATCATTTATCTTTAAGAATCCTAAGATATAGGTACAATCATTCACAATTTAAACATGAGGAAATTGGGGCTTAGAGAGATTAGTAAATTGCTTGTGGTCCACACTAAGTATCTGGCAAAGCTGGGATTCTAACCCAATCAAATGAATTCTAAAGTTCTTGCTTTTTCTACTATTGTCATTGGTTGTGCAGAATGCATTAGCTTAAGGTTGAAACAACACCGCTTTGCAAAACAGGTTGTTCTGGTTATTTTATAACCACAAGAAGTTTATAAACTTATTTATTTATTTTAGTGTTTATTTATTTTTGAGACAGAGAGAGAGAGAGACAAATTGCGAGTGGGGGAGGGGCAGAGAGTGAGGGAGACACTGAATCCGAAGCAGGCTCCAGGCTCTGAGCTGTCAGCACAGAGCCCGACGTGGGGCTTGAACTCAGGAGTGGTGAGATCATGACCTGAGCCTAAGTTGGATGCTTAAACAAATGAGCCACCCAGGTGCCCCTATAATCTATTTGAAAGCATCATCCGGAGTAATGTCTGTTGGTGGGGACACACCACAATTAGTAATAGATTAGTTTTAGAGACACTTCTGTAATCTCCTCTTTAACAAGATTTAATTACATCTCCAGTGTTTTCTTGGTGATGTTTCCCCTTCTATAGCTAATGGGATAGTTGGTGGGAGTTTGCAAATAAGAAAATGATATGCCTGAAGATGGGGGAAGATAGCATATGAGCTGGGCTTGGCAAGAGCCAACCAGTATTTCCAGTCTGTGAGTCTAAATTCACCATGCAGTTTTATATATGCACACAAATGTACACATGTGCATGCATTTACACGCACCAAAAAAGAAAGGGGGAGAGAAGGAAGGGATTGCTTTCTTCTTGCTTTGCATTTCTGAGGAAATAGCAGTTGAATTAATCGTTTATTGATCACAAATTTTGGCACTATGTCTTTAGAATAGAAAAACATCACTTGATTTTCAATACATATTCTGCTAATTGGTAGGTTTTGCCTCTCAACCAAACTGGAAAGGGGAAGGGTACATGCTAAACCGATTGCCCTACTTAGGCAGCTCCTGGCAGGAATGCTGAGATGGATTAACATGCATAACAGAAGGCTTTTGTGACCCTGGGAGGCAGTAGAACCTGAAATAACCTTAATATCCTGTCAACTTTCATTACCAGACCCCACTGAACAAGTAAAGCCTATTTAACAATCTGTCTGGGAAGGAAAAATCCATATCTTGTTTTTTAGCCAGGATTTTTCATCCTGTTCTTTTTTATCCTGGGGATATTTTCTTCCACCTCACTTCTCAGAGCAACATCACTGTGCTACACCAACTTATATGGTGCCCTGATTTCATCAAATTTCTCAGCATTTTTGCCACTCCAGAGCCCTTTCTGCCACAGCCCTGGCTTCCACAAACATACCCTCGGATATCTGGAACATGGGGTCAGTGCTCAACAACCGGCAGCCTGGGGCCTAGAAGTGTGTCTGGGCAGAAATAACTCCATCCCGAAAGTTGTCCAGGTACGGTGCTAGGCACTTTTCAGGCTCAAAAAAAAGAGCAAGAATGAGTCAAACCCAAGAGTCAAAAAGCAAGAGTGTCTTGAATGAGCCCCTGGGCTGTCTCAGATACACACCCCCGCAGATGTCCTGCCACTTTGTCAACTGCATATGCAGAAGGCATCCTGAGGTACCAAGTGCGGTATGTTCCTCAAGGGAGGTGTTCATGGGGAAATTCAAAAAATACCAGGGCACTGGAACAAGTCCAGACTAACTGTGTAACTGCATTCCCCTAGCTTTTTAATAGCACTCTCAAGAAACAGATAGGTCTCTATCTCCACAAATGCTTTCCCAAATTTCCAGTTTAGATGTCGTATCTTGAGGTTCCAAATTTCCTCCATTCACAAGATATTACTTAGCTATCAGTTCATTTCTGTCTGATCAGAGGAGCTGAAATCATGGTTTGAAAAAAAAAATCACTAAGCAATCTACAGAGACCTGCGTTCTACAAATTATCAGCTGTGTGATCTTGGGCAAGTCACTTCTCTCATCTGAAACATTAAGAGGGGAGGACATATTAAAATTTGTTGAGTTACTGGGCACTTTATCATCATAGTCTAACTAAATGGTTTCCAATATTTATGCTAGTTTTAATTTTCTATTCTTTTTTTTAAATTTTTTTAATCTTTATTTATTTTTGAGAGAGAGAGAGAGAGATAGAGTGAGAGCAGCGGAGGAGCAGAGAGAGAGAGGGAGACACAGAATCCGAAGCAGGCTCCAGGCTCCAAGCTGGCAGCACAGAGCCGGACGCGGGGCTCGAACCCACGAACCGTGAGATCATGACCTGAGCTGAAGTCAGACGTTCAACTGACTGAGCCACCCAGGCGCCCCTAATTTTCTATTCTTTTTACCAAGTGCTTACATTGAGCAAACATTTGTGAGAGATTCTATGGGCCAGGCCTAGAGCTATGCACTCCAGGAGTCATTAATACCAATTTAAAGTTGAAATACAAAGAGATTTTTGTAAAGGCTCATTTTCCCCTGACGCACCAGTTTTCTTTTTCAACAAAATTTGGAAGAATTGTTCCTTATGGTATTAATGGAGCTGGGGAGTTACCCACCCTGTCACATAATCCCATCAGGAGTCTGTCATTTTACTCTTGGAGGAATTTTTCAATTCCTCCCAGTGAGACGTACTGTGACTTCATTTGTCTGAGCTTCTGTATCTTTACCTCTAAAGTGGAATCTGTAAGTTAGATGTTTAATTAGAAAAAAGAAAACAAAAACAGCAATGAACTGAGTCAAGGGAACGGAGTTCAAGTTCTCAGTGTGGCACCGACCAGTTGAACAATAATGTTAGATGATTGACTTTGTCTTCCTGTGTACCACTTGCCTGATATGGAAAATTTGGGATAGATGAGTTAGCCTATTCCTAAAATTGTTGTACAGCTTTAAGTGAGAGAGAGAGAATTTGTCTAAACCTTCCCTGTATAGTAGCCACTGGACACACGTGTCTACTGAGCATTTGAAATGTGGCTAGTTCAAATCAAAACGTGCCCAAAACAGATGCAACTATGTCATTAATAATTTATAATACTGATTACATAATGAAATGATAAATATATTAAGCAAATATATTGTTAAAATTAATTCCGCCTTTTTAATTTTTGTTTTCATATGGTTAGCAGAAAATTTAAAATTACACATGTGGTTCACATTTGTGGCTCCATTTTCTTTCTGTTGAGCAGCTCAGCCCTAAACACTGTCAGTCACCCACTTACTAAAAAGCCATCAGCCCATGAAGAGTTAAGTAGGCCACATTGTTTTGGTTTGAATTTAAAAAGAAAAAAGTTAGAGAGGAAAATGAGGAAGCCTGCCTTTGTCTGTCCCATGGATTCCCCAGGTCCCCTCGCCAGGGAAAACACACGGCTCAGGGCAGGTACTACAGTGCTACACAGCTTTGAGAAAGAGCAAGGCTGAGAACTAGAGAAGTGGCAACACCACTGGCTTTAAGTTTGTTTGTTTGTTTGTTGGTTGGTTTGTTTTTGAGAGAGAGAGAGAGAGAGAGAGAGAGAGAGAACAAGCAGGGGAGGGGCAGAGAGAGAGACAGAATCCCAAGCAGGCTCCGTGCTATCAGTGCAGAGCCCAACGCAGGGCTTGATCTCACGAACCAGGAGATCATGACCTAAGCCAAAATCGAGAGTTGGGCTCTTAACTGACTGAGCCACCCAGGCACCCGCCCCCTTCCTCTTTCCCCCACTGGCTTTATATTAGAAAACACAGACAGCCACTGACAGGAGAAAAACATGAGCCACTGAAAGGAAACAGGACCAGGAAGGAAAAAAACCTGGAGCAGATTGGAGATGAAAAAGAGTTTTAGGGAAGCTTGAAGTAGGGGAGAAGAGAGAAGGATCTAGACTGCCCACCATAACTCTGCCCCCAGAATAAAGCGTTCTCTCTCCCCTTATTTCACATACACAACTCATGCCATTGTAAGGAGTCTTTGAGGTTGGTATGATCACCCTCATTTTACAAGCGAGGAAACTGAAACTCATACGCATCTCATTCCATTATATGGAGTCTCTGAGGTCTGTGGGATCACCCTCATTTCACAATCGAGGAAACTGAAAGTCAGAGAAGTTATGTAACTCACCCAAGTTTGGACAGCTAGGAAATACAGTGGAGCCAAGATCTGAATCCACACCCTTTGATTTCCATGACTATATATTTCCCACAAACCCACATCACGTGTGCATGTATTTCAACCAATTTTCCTAACTAGCTGGTGGTAGATTTTTAAATTCAGCTAATTCTCTAGTTGTTCTGTGAGGACAGTTTGGAGGCTATCATACTTCACATTTTTAAACTGCTTCCTAAAATATGACAGGGCTAATTTTCAAAACTCTTTTTCTCACTGCTAACTAAACACTGTCCAAATATTAATCAGATTTGAATACTTAGGCTAATAACATAAGCAGGCCTATGGCTCATTTGAATAGCTCAGCCAAACCTGTGAAGAAACACAATTAGCGGATACCCTGTCTGCCTTTCAGTAATTAATAGATTTGGGCAAAAAGCATATTAAAACATTTTAGCCAAAAGAATTAATTTAGTTGATTATGAGAAATCTATTAATATAAATGTGTGAACCCAAGCCCTTAAAATCATGGTCACATAATTTCTCTAATTTACCTTCAACAGAAGTAGAAATATATTTTTCCTTTTCACCTTCACGAACCAAAGACAAATGGAATACATGCATTGTACTTATTTGAAATACAGTTCCACAGTGTTCCATCTGTAATACCCCAAACGCCAGCATTAATCCATCTCTAAATCCATGAGGCTTTCAGTTCAGACCCCAAGGAAGGCATAAGTAATGCATACAGAAAACTGTGCCAGTTCAACACCCACAACAGAAGCCGGAGCCTTCTAAGACTGGATTGGGAATTAGACTTCAAACAAATCTCTAAATTGAGGATTTAAACATACACAAGAGCTGGGCGCTTTTTTTTTTTTTTAAGGGGGGGGGGCGGGCGGAGAGAGGTCGTGGGGATTTTTTTAAGTCTAAGTAACAGAGAACACAACTCTCCAAATCATTTTCTCATTATTTCAGCTCACCCTACATTTTTCATCTGTGCTATAAAATCCTACAAAGAAAGAGGAGCTAAGTATGATCTGCCCCTGGGAAACTCAAGATGTACAAGAAGATCTAAATACACCATCAACAGATGCAGGAGGTGAAAGTTGTTCTCACTGCCTAAGAAATGTATTTGGAAAATAATTCTGAGTTGTTTTAAGTAGCATTTCCTCTCATACATTTAAGTATAAATGTATACTATTTATAGATTAAATTGGGATACAAGAGAGTAATTAGAAGCCACATCTAACAGAAAATCAATAGTCAATCAGTAATTAGAAGCCACATCTAACAAAAAATCAATAATCAATCAAAAATATAAATTATATGAAATAGAATTTGATTTAGAACAATGCTCAAGAAACTTTCACAAATAACTGTATAACATAAATGAAGGTAGTTGTGTGTGTAAATAAGTTATAGGGGACCTGGGAGATATAGTTTGATAGATAGGAGATGTATACATATATATTTTTTCCCTTTTCAAATCAGGAAATGTATATAAGTATACATATGAAGAAAAGACAAAGTTAAACAGCACAAAATTTCAGGTGCATTTCACCTTATATCATAGATAGACACCTAGAATTTTTTTCTATGAATTATATTTATGTGAATTAAGTATGTTAAATGACCCAAAGTATGGTCATCATTTAGAGTATGGTCATTTGGTAACCCAAAATATGATCGTCTGGTGAGCCCTTTATTTTTTTATTATTATTTTTAACGTTTATTTTTGAGACAGAGAGAGACAGAGCATGAACAGGGGTGGGTCAGAGAGAGGGAGACACAGAATATGAAACAGTCTCCAGGCTCTGAGCTGTCAGCACAGAGCCTGATGCGGGGCTCGAACCCACGAACTGAGAGATCATGACCTGAGCCGAAGTCGGACGCTTAACCGACTGAGCCACCCAGGCGCCCCTGGTGAGCCCTTTATTAAAAACAATTAACTACTTCCTCATTTGTTGATGTTACAAATTTTCCTTTCAACAAATAATTATTGGGTACCCACTATGTTCCAGGAATCACATCTATAGCACTAAACAAGGCAGCATAGTCCTATAGTCAAGGAACTTATACATCCACAGAAAACAAGTGAATAACACAATTTCAGTTAATAAGTACAAAGTGTGCTGAGTGCTATGAAGGAAATAAAAAACTGACTAATCAAGACTTTAATGAAGTGACATCTAAACTAACTTCTAAAAGGTAAGCTGTCACTTGCCCGTTAGAAGGAAAACAAGAATACGTACACTTTGTAGAGTGCACTGGGGTATAGGAAACCATGTCTAAAGGGCTGAGAAGTGAAAAAGGCTGAAGGATAGTGAAAAAGGAGGGGCTGGGGAAGAGAAGAGGGGGCATAGGCTGGGGCTGTGGGAAAGAGACTGGAGTTTAATCCAACCAGTGTTTCTGAACCCTGCCAAGAACTGACTGAAGACGGGTAGTGAGATGAGCCACATGTTAGACTCTTGCATAATTGGAAAGATGATGATAACTGGGCTGAGTGGTTGTAATGGAAATAGAGATAGATCAGTGGACTTGAGGACAGATGGCAACAGGGCTTGTTCATGGATTCAGTGCAGGGCCTGATGAAGAAGTTTGCATCAAAGATCTCTCTCAGGGGAGCTGGGTGGCTCAGTAGGTTAAGCGTCTGACTCTTGGTTTCAGCTCAGGTCATGATCTCACAGTTCGTGAGTTCAAGCCCTGTATCAGGCTCTACACTGAAGGCACGGAGCCTGCTTGGGATTCTCTCTCTCCCTCTTTCTCTGCCCCTTCCCTGCGTACGTACTCTATGTCAAAAATAAATAAATAAACATTTAAAAAAGATATTTCTCAGATATATATACAATCCAGATCTTTACATAAACTCTTCCAATTTAGTATAAGGATTGCATTGTAACAGCATGCACATTGCATGTGAAAATGCACTCTGGTTTAACAAGAATTCATTTAAGTTTCTCAAATACAGATCCTCAATACCATTTATAACTAAATTTCTATGGAAAAAACATGTATTGAGCCAAACATGGAAATCTGCAATTTTCTCTTCCCTTCATAATATATTTAAAGTGAGACTTCATTTCTTTTTTTCTTTTTCATTCCTCTTCAAAATCTTTAATAGCTTCCATCTGTGTTGTTGTTTTCCAAAGCTGACTTAAATCCTCACTGGTTAAGTTAGAAATGATCAAGGAAATCATTTAAGTAGGCTGCTGCTTGGAGTAATCTGCCTCAGTCTAGGCTATGAATCTAAATGGCTAGAGAACAGAATAATAGGAGTGACCAGGCATGTCCACTTCCATAAAATAAAGGAAACTAAAGAGCAAGGAGGACAGTTTTCAACATGTCCAAACCCATACTGTAAGACTTTAGGCTGAACTACTGCACTAACTTGAAAACGTAAAGATCCAGGGAGGGAAAAAAAACCTGACATTAAAAAAATTGCTCAGAATGCTTTGACTTATCAAGTTAATTGGCTTCCATTACTGAGGAATGCTTAGAATTTGGGTTTCCAAAACTTACAAGCCACATGACAGAGCTCCTGTGAACCTACTGATTTCTACTGAGTTTTTGGTTCAGACTTCCTCGTGTGCTACAGTTTTCACCAGCTTATGCCAGGTGTCTGGATAGTATGGGAGTAGAAACTTTAGGTTTTCTCCTAATATCTTCCAAATGACTCACCTGAGCATTGGAGCATGGAGAATGGCCAACAGCAGATTATTGTGGTGTACCTTGCAGACAACCCACAAAGGCACAGAAAGATGTCAATGACCCACTACAATGATCCCAGACAACACCACAGACAGAGGCAAACTGCTAAGAAAGGGGTCACTGTGAGAGCTTTGCTTACAGCTCCCACCAGAGGCCTGGCTCACAGTTGATATTGTGTTGACCCATCTGCAAATTGTAGGATTTTCTCCAAATCTGCCCCAGTTGCTCTCTCATCTGCCGAATTTTTAATAAACTTTTATCCCTTGTTTACTCAACTTTTTATTGAACTTTTATATGCACTAAGTAAGATTGTTCTTTGACTTGTAGGATCTTTGCAAAATTTCATCTGTATAAATCTAGGTCAGCTTCGTGAAATTCTGAATATCCTACATGGGAAAAGAGTTACCTAGGCAAAAAGAGATTCATGCCTGGTTCCCATTTGAAATCATTTCTTCTCATTTCTTTTAGTGTAAGTGTCTAAAATTTTAACTTTAAGTACTTTGCAAGTATTTATAATAATAGGTAGAGATGCCTATCAAGAGTCAGCCTCCTGGATCTCATTCAATGTGGAGGAGCTTCACTCTCCTTCCATCCCATGTTTATTGGTCAGGATTCTCCAGAAAAGCAGAAACAACAGGGTGCACACATTTATATAGAGGGGTTTATTATAAAGAACTGGCTCATGTGATTATGGAGGATGGCGAGGCCAAATCTGCAGTGTGGGCCAGTAGGCTGAAGATCCAAGATAGCCAATGTTGCAGACGAAGGCTAAAGACAGTCTGCTGGAGAATTCTCTCTTACTCAGGAAGGCCAGTCTTTTTGTTCTATTTAGGCCTTCAACTGATTGCACAAGGCCCACCACATTATGGAGAATAATCTGCTTTACTCTACTGATTGAAATGTTAACCTCACCCAAAACACCCTGGCAGAAACACCAAGAATAGTGTTCGACCAAATACCTGGCCACCCCATGGCGCCATCAAATTGACATATAAAATTAACCATTGTACCTTGTTACGTACAATCCCTCATTCCTACAAGCACAAGATCCTATCATAGAAAAGGCTAGGCCTCAAATTTCCAGGAAGATTAGGCTCAACTAACAAAGTCATTTAGTAGCAGAAACACAAGTGGGCTTTGATATCAAATATAACTGGGTTCAAAACCTCTACCCACCACTATGGTTCAGGAACCTCAAGGAAGTTATTTGATGTCTCAGAACCTCACTTCAGTTCTTTGTGGAATGGAGATTCCAATTCCTCTCTCCTTGGTTTATTATGAGGAATCAACTAAATAATATCCCTGAAAGTTCCTGGCACGTGATAGGCTGCCAATGAATCTCATCAGAGCTGGAGTCCCAGCTGCGTTGTTTGCTACTGATATTTAGCTGTATCTGGCTGCCTGGTAGGGTGGGTCTGCCAGGAGACTGTTTGCTTCAGGAACTGAAGAGCCTCGTGGGAAAGAAGTCATACAGAATGAGACTGTCAGACAAGCTTGGCGAGAGAAGAAAAAGCCTTAGTTATCTGGCGAAAGGCTGGCTTTGACTCTCTGGTGCCAAGTCCCTCCCCCTACCCAGCCCCTTTCAGAAGGATTCATATCAGAGTCCGGGGGAGAAAGGAGACTCTGAACAAAAACAAAGAGAGTTATTTTTGCTGAAAACATCTGGCTCACCCTCTTGTATTTCTTCCACTCTTCTTTCCATATACTCATGGTCACTGAGGAAAATCCTGGCTGGTCCAACTACCCTGGGATTCGTCCTTTAGGTTGGTGGGTTGGGCTAAGCCCAACTCAGAGTCTCAGCACCTGCATTCTCTGCTTGGGTTCTTTGAACGAAGTAAAGCACCTGGTCCTTCCCAAAGCTACATTCTTTGGATAGATTAGTATTTATGTGCACCTCCAGAAGGACTTAGCTCTTCTAACCAAAATATGAAAGTCTGCTTCCTGATTAACAACTTACCAAGGCAAGCCACCTGTTACATTAACAGGCACATTTCCCTGGAGGGCCACTATGCCAATTTACCCCCCATGATGCCCCTCTAAGCAAGGAAACTCAGAATCAGAGCAGCATCAGGAATTCACCCTGGGACCCGGCCCAGACATAAATTGGAATGACACCACAGACTTGTTTCAGTTTTACACGCTGAAAATAGCCAAACCTGGTACACCCAGAATTATCCTTTTCAACACTAAGGCTATCTTTGTCTTCCTGGTCCACATTCCCCACCCTGTACCAGCCAGTATCTTTCAGTAGATAAAAACATTTCTGCTTCCCATTCTCACCAAATCTAGTTCTTCTGGATTAGTGCTGACCAACAGAATGTTCTGCAATATCTGTGCTATCCAGTGTGACCGCTATGCATGACGGCTTAACGCGGAAATGTACTAGTGGGACTTAATGAGTGGAATCTTTAATATTATTTAATTTTAATAAGTTGAAATTGCCCCTGATAGCTAGTGACTACCATAGTTGCATCATGCATATCTAGATAATCACTCCTCAACCACATGAGATTCCTTTTCTGTCATTTAATAGATCCATAACCCTGTTTTCAGGGCCCTGGATCCCAGCTCTGTGGCTCTACTCTCTTTGCGAAGTCTCAAATTCTAGTGAATTTGAATTCCCCAGTGAGGAAATTCATAGACAATATTTCCTGGTGGAAGTAGCTCCGTTCAATCCTCAAACAGTCCTGAGGAGGCCAGTTATAAATTGAGTCCTAGGCAAGTTGTTTCAAGGTTCATCACTTGTAAGCCCTGATAATAGAAATTTGAAGAATGAAGAATACCAGTTTGGATGTCTCTCCAATTCCTAAAGACCTTCTGAGTCCCCTTGGATCCCCAGGATGTTAACAATAGACCTTCTTCTATCATCCGCTCTGTCTTACCTATCTGGTCACGCCCTCCCCTGAGCAGACTTATGGGCTACCATCTAACCCTTAAAGGCCAAAAACCCTTAAAGGCCAAGAGTAAAAGTGTTTCCCCATATCCAAATATGTCCAAAAACTTTTTCATTGATGTTTTATTCTGACCAGAGCCACTCTACATGCCATATATATATTTATATATATGAAGCTTGCCCTGGTGGTACAAAACTAAATGGCCCCCAAAATCCATTCTCAGTTTTTAGACTATGTAAGGCCAGGACATATTCACAGATGCCACCCCCGATATTCTCATTCAGTGCATCTTAGGTGGGTCACAGAAGTCTGAATTTTTCAAGCAACCCAGGCAACACTGACCCAGGTAATTCTTAGAACTCACTTTCAGAAAATATAAACTAGAAAAAAATGACTAAAGTTTCTTAATTCCATCTGTTGCTATGGTACAAGAACAGTGATAGCCAAGCTAAGAGCAAAATAAAAAAATTCAATTGAAAGCACCTTCCAATAATCAAAAGCCTATTCAATGGTCTTTAGTTTTCTTCTGAAACCTCCAGATCACTGATCACCTACGACAATGTACTTGTGTCTTTGCCAAGAATCTCAAACTCCAGGCTTCCTGAACCCACCTGAACATTCAGGGATTGTTCCACTCAGAACAATGCCACAAGCCACTGGCCTGGTCACCCTCCTGTCTTTGTGTCATTCTCAGGGCCCATCTTGCACAGGCACAAGGAATTACTTCTCAGACTATGTGTCTACCCATTCAGAGAGGGGCTTTTCAAACAGCCTGTGACACTTTATGCCCTCCCAGTTTCTCTCACATCCAAGGGGCCCAGGCTTAATTTCCCTGTCTGGACTATGACGCTACTTCTGCTGCTAACCTTGAGTTCTGAAAGTTCTGGAATATAATAACAAGGCTTTTGATGGCAGCAAGCTGGTGACAGGTAAGAAAAACATACACATTAAAAGCAAGATTAGAAAGTTCGTGGACTACGGAAACCTCCATTGCTGCCGAAGGCTCCCAAAGGTTCCCTTGCTTCTAGAACAAATTATTTTTTGCCCTCTGAGGACAAATCTATTTGACACGTGTCTGTCACCTACAAATCAATGGACAAACCAAGCACATTAAATAGGGTTTTAGAACCTGCAGAATTTAGGCTAACTTGGGCAGGAGTCGTGATGGTATTTAGGAATACAAGAGGAGGTAGAGGAAAAGTAGGCAGAGATATCTAATTACTTAGAGCAGGGACTAGGGCAAATGACCCAATTGCAGCAACAAACTTAGCAGTTTGGGGGTGGGGGGAAGGATTGGGGGATAGATAAGATCCAAAGGGACAAGATCCAGTATTTAAGTATCAATGTTGTTTGAAGGGCACAATAGTGCAAGACCCAGGTAGCAGCAGTCATCCTAGGGGATGTAAATACATTAGGATCCCAATAAATATCAGAAGCTAATGGCATTTTAGAATACAATATGGTTCTGGCGTGGTTTGAAGTAAGGCAGTAAATTAGGATTCAGAAACTCAAATTGGGGCAGGTAGACAACAACAGCCAGCCAAATGGACACAACGCAGAAGAGGGTGTAATCTGAAATGCTGAGACTCGTGCCCTGCACAGTCTCCGGAGCTTAATGCAGGCGGTGAGAAGATTACAGTTGTGCAGAAAGGCACCAAAAACTATTGGTGTCATAGCCCAGTCACATCCAGGTCAGTGGACCTCAGTTATGGAAATCAGTCAATTTTTAACCCACAGTCTGGGTTACAGGGAGGGATAGGAAAGGGGACTATAACAAAATACTTCACTCTATCAGAATTAGCACAGGAGCTGGCATAGCACAAGTAGGACGAGCAGTCGCCTTGTGCCATTTGGCTTGATGCTATTACTCAAGACAACTGAGCCACACTTCTTGATACCTGGACTCTGCTATTGTACAGCCTACGTCCTAAAACACACCATCTGCCCTAATTGTAGGCTCCATACCCAGATTTGCTATCTATCCTTCACATTACCATCCCAAAGGGAATCCTCTCAAGGAATCCACAGGGCCCGGACTGATGTGCAGGACTGTCTGGGTGCCCTACATTCAGCTCATGCCCTCCAAGGTACCATCCTTCTCCTCCTTACCTGTCACTCACCTCCCTTAGTTTTGAGAGGACCATCAAAAGATAAATACTCAGGTCTAGCCAACATTCTGCAGGTGAAAATAAAAGTGCTTATTAAAAGTATATCAGGGGCACCTACGTGGCTCAGTTGGCTGAGCATCCGACTTCAGCTAAGGTCATGAGTTGTCAGCTTACAGTTTGTGAGTTCGAGCCCCACATTGTGCTTGCTGCTGTCAGCCTGTCCGCACAGAGCCTGCTTGGGATCCTCTGTCCCCCCTCGTTGCCCCTCCCCTACTTGTACTCTCTCAAAAATAAACAAATAATTTTTTAAAAAGTATATCAATGCCAACCCAATGGTAAATAAAATAAAATCAAAGGTATAAGATCACCAAGGGAAAAAATACTTCTTATAGAGAGCAGATGCAAATTTTTCAAGCTTTTAACCAAAAGAAAAGTTAATACAACAATAAAGTGGGGGCGCCTGGGTGGCTCAGTCGGTTAAGCGTCCGACTTCAGCTCAGGTCATGATCTCACGGTTTGTGAGTTCCAGCCTCATATCAGGCTCTGTGCTGACAGCTCAGAGCCTGGACCTTGCTTCAGATTCTGTGTGTCCCTCTTTCTCTGATCCACCCTACTGTCCTCTATCTCTCTGTCTCTCAAAAAAAATAAATAAATAAATGTTAAAAAATTAGAAAAGAAAAGAAAAGAAAAGAAAAGAAAAGAAAAGAAAAGAAAAGAAAAGAAAAGAAAATGAAACAAATAATACGGGCAGTGTATGAACCAAAAATCTGTTCAACCCAAAAGATTTTTCTGCTCAGTGTAAACAGGCCTTATTTGCATATGCTTATTACTCCTAATTTTCAAGCACACTGGAGGTCAATTAAAAAAATTGATAAACCTATCTCCTGAAAAGACTAGAGAAAAACATTAACATGCCATTAATATGTTCACCAGAAAACAGAACTCAGTAGTCATTGCTAAAGGTAAATGTCCATGTTAACATGACCAGATGGAAAGCTAATGAAAAAGTTGTTCTTCTTTTCACACCTCAAATAATGGATGAAATGGAATCTTCATCTGCAATGTAACAGACATACATTGTTTCATACTTAAAAAATAACACCTGTCAAACTCAGAAAAAGGTTTTTTACTACTATTTATTCTTGCATGCTTCATAATTTACACTGGATTTAATAAATAGTACATTTATTAGGTATCTTAAAAAGTTAGGTTGTTGAAAGAATATTCATAATATCTATAAGAGGTAACCAACCAATACCCACAGAGTTTAAACTGATTGAAGAACATTAGAAGAGGCTTGGAGAGAAAAAAAAAAAATCCCTAGCTGAAACTTTCATTTTGATTACATTATATGTCAAGAATTCTGGGGAAAGTAAATCATGCCCCTCACCCTCAGTAGAGATACTGCAACTTTGGCTTTGAATGGAACTAAAGGAACCCATCTTTCAATCAGCCACTCATTCAGCAAATTTTTGTTGAGTGTCTACCAAATATTTGGCACTCTGCTAGCTGAGAGATTCAAATGAATTCAATAAATTCAACTACAAATTGGAAGAGATGCTCCCATTCCTGCTACATGGTGCTCCCCCATTATCAGGTGACCCATTGAGAGCTATAAACTAGAAACCAGGAGACAGTGATAGGAGAAGAGAGTGAGAACAGAATGTGTAAGTGCTGAGCTGAAAGCCACAGGCAGAGGCTCTAAAGGAGCTTTCAAAAGTATACACTGATGACATGTACTCTGGGATTTACTGAAGATTTTAAACTGAGCAGTAATGCAATCATATCTTTATTTTTAGAATACCTGGAGATAGGATTAGGGTGTGGGTTGAACCTTGCAGCAATAGGGTCAATAACGAGCTGTTGCTGTGATCAAAAGAAAAATATAAGGCAGTTTGGTCTGGAGTGGTGGGAAGATCCAAACATGAAACGATTTGAGCAATAGTTAAGAGTCACCACTGGACCAAGTGATTGAGTGGATCTAAGAGATGGAGACAGAGACAGAGAAGGCAATGATAACGTTTCATGTCATCTTCCTGGACTCTAATTTTCTCATCTATAAAATGGATTTATTATCACAACAGTATTTCTAATGCAGGATTGTTGTAGGAATGATACGAAAATAATGAAAGCAGAGTGACTTCGCAAACTTAAAATCTCCATAGGAATGTCTGTTAAAAACAACAAAAAAGATGTTAAGGAAAGAAATTCTCATTTTCAAATTTCAATTCTTTCATATCTGCAGCTATGGAACAGAAGGGTGCCTTCCAGCTCTAACGTTCCCTGATGATTTTCTTGACAAGGTGGAATAATTCATTCAATTCCTTGGAATGAGATGGAAAGACAAGCCAGTAACCACCACTACTTATTTCAAAGATGAGCCTTTAATTCTACTCTGTGCCCTAATATGTGGCAGGCCGGCATTTGTCCGTACGAAGAATCTTCACTATATACTTTCCGTCCCACCCGGGGCTGGATATGAGAATGTGATTAAGACATGGATTCTAGGATGAGCTACCTATATATAGTCTAAGATGCCTTTGTATTACTTAGGTATAATGGAGGCTCTGTATAGCCTACTAAACTTTCCTCCCTCCACCTTACCAAATGAAGGCAAGTCAGCCTTCCTTACAATCCATCAGATAAATGCCCTATTGCTTTCCAGAGTTTTATCCTCTCTTTCTCTAGAAAGAGTTTTATCCTCTCTTTCTCCATATCTGCCTTAGGTCTCAATGGTGGCACTGGGATCTAGTCCTAACTTTAATATACCTCAACAAAATGAATAGAAAGCCAGATTCATTGATTGTGTGCTTAAATAGCTATAGTCATTACAGTTCTAATTGGTCAAGTTTGACCAATTAATCCCTCATCGATTTAGCCAGAAAGAGTAAACAGAAAAAAAAAAATAAGTCCACCACTCTTAACCTTCAGAAACTGAGATTATCCTAGTTGCTCCCTTGCCTCCCTTTTCAACAGTAGGCTGGCCTTGAACTTTGTGGATCCCTTATCTCTCTGAACTTACCTTCTTCTCAAGTTTTTATTTAAGAAAATAAAATAGATAAAATAGTACATTTGTTTTGTGTTTTCCTACAGGGACAACTACTTGAAGTTACTGTGATCGGAGAGAAATACAAGCCTCTGGACTTTTTTTCTGGCTGAAAACTATAATTGTCTGCATTCAAATCACTCTTCAAAGCATTAGTTTCACACTTGGATTTCAGCTCAAGTTTAAAAGCCACCAACCATTCTTTCCTTTGCAACTATTTTGTGGTTACTAGCTATAATGAAAAAGGTTCAATCTATGGGGGATAAGAAAAAACTTCTTAACTTACTTCTACTTGGAAAAACACCAGAATAGAAAATCTTAAAGAAAACAAATTGGTCATCCAGCCAACCAGGGTAATTCAGAGAGAGATGTTTAAAGATATATATAAAAAAACAGAATTGAGGGAAGTGACTATTCTAATCTCGTCCTAGTTTTTTTTTTTTTTCTGTTTTGTTTTAAGGATAACATCCGTTCCAATTTTTTTCCAAGTATAGCGTCCCTTATTGTTTCTAGCTCATTAACTTTCCTCCGTCTCTCCCAGAACAACACATTTCACCACTGTTTTGCATATGGGAGGCATAAACAAAAGCATGACATTTTAAGGCATGATCCCATGGGGCCTTCGAGAAGTTTATGTTTCACTGGAAACTCTGAGAATCTTTTGCCCAGCTAGGGAGAACATCTGCTTCCTCTTAGCAACTTTAAATACACTTTGATCCTGACGTCTTTCAATATCACCCACACAATGTATTTGAGGTTTTCCTGAGTAACATGGGAGAGCAGAGTGACATTTGAGTTGGGGGCAAAGTGCCACTTTCCAGGAGACATTCAACCAAAGTTTTTGCTTAGGAATCAAAAAGCTCAGTTTTAGTGCTGCCTATTCTCCATTCTTCCTTAGAAACCTTCTTCTGCAATAACACTTAGCATGTATGTAACATTTTTAAAAACATTAAACAAATTACTCCTCAACCAACCCTTTGTCAGGAAGTCAATTAGGTAGAATATAATTTGTAGATGGAAAACCAAGAAATGAACAGGCTTAATTAGAATTCAGATGTATACTCCAAGCTTCCCATTATCCCTCTCCCCAGACCACCAAGAGTTTCCATATGTCAGCATGATTTTAGTGAAGATCATCTAGTAACATTACTTTGTGATAATTGTCTATTTCAAATTTAAAATATTCCACCAACTGCATTACTTTGGGTTCCTTTATGTATTCATTCCAAGAGCACCTATTGAGTGCAAAGTAAACCATTTAAATATTTTAGACATTATAATTCATTTTTATTAAATAATAATCTAGTTCAAGAATCAGAAAACTACAGCCTCTAGTCCCTATTTTTGTAAATAAAGTTTTATTGGAACACAGCCATTGCCATTTGTTCAGACATTGTCTATGGCTGCTTTTGTACCATAACCACAGACATGAAATGGACACTCGATTCAGTAGTTATGATTTACCATGTATGTCCTTTACAGAGTAAGTTTTCCAGCCCCTGCTCTAACTCAATGATTTCTAATTTGTTTTGAGAGAGAGAGAGAGCGCAAGTGCAAGCAGGAGAGGAGCAGAGAGAGAAGGAGAAAGAGTATTAAGCAGGCTCCATACCCAGGGCAGAGCTGGATGCAGGGCTAGATCTCACTACCATGAGATCACAACCTGAGCCGAAATCAAGAGTCAGATGCTTAAACTACTGAGGCACTCAGTTGCCCCCCAGTGATTTCTAAAAACCTCATCTAGCTGCACATGGATCTGTCAAGTATCCAGTTAAAGGCCAGATTCTTATTCAGTAAGTTAATGGTAGTGGCTTGTAAGAATCTATATTTTAAAAACTTTGTTCAGGTGATTGCATTGTGTAATTCCATTTGAGAAATGCTGTTCCAGGAGATAGAGTTTAAGGGCATTCAAGAGACAATCCTTTTAAACGGGAGGATGGCCCATGGGAAGAGATTAAGGAAAAGCTTTTTGGAGATGGTAATTATCTGCAAATTTTGATGGATCTGGACTATAGGGAGAAAATAAAGAATTCATTACAGGTAATAAAGAAAATGGTATGAGCCAAGATATGGATATGGGAAGGAACAAGGGTGAGTGAAATGAGTAAGGGAACAGGTCTAATAGAAGATAAGGAGTCACTGAGGAGTTACAAAAGATTTCATTTGCATGGTGTTGAGGATCAGAGCAAGAGATGTCCTTTAAGGCAAATTGAGAAACACTTTCAACCCAAGTTCAAGATCTACAACCTACAGTAGAGCTGGTCCAGTCAAGCAGTGTGTCCCAATCTCTTCAATGAACAATGGAGGACATTTTTTAAATTTTTTTTAATGTTTTTTATTTATTTTTGAGACAGAGAGAGACAGAGCATGAGCAGGGGAGGAGCAGAGAGAGAGGGAGACACAGAATCTGAAGCAGGCTCTAGGCTCCGAGCTGTCAGCACAGAGCCCGACGCGGGGCTCCAACTCACCGACTGTGAGATCATAACCTGAGCTGAAGTCGGACGCCTAACCAACTGAGCCACCCAGGCGCCCAAGGACATTATTAACATGGCAACTTAGGGTCAGCATACAAAATTAGATCAATGGCCACTTCAGGGTTTGCACCTGCAACTTGAACCTCATGAAGGTGTCCACAAACTTTAACATGAATCAGCAACATTTAGTGGGCTTGTAAAAACTCAGAAAGCTTGGTTTTACCTCCGGAGTTTCTGATTCAGTACGTGGACAGCAGGGCCTGAGAATTTGTATTTCTAGCAAGTCCCCAGCTGATACTGACTTGGTGCTGGTCCAGAGATCACCTTTTGAGAACCATCACTCTAACCAAGGAAACAAATGGCTGGAAAAGAGGAGTCATGAAGTGTGCCTGTAAATAGGCTTTGTTGTGTTGAAGCCCACTCAGTTCTATGGCAGATGAACCAAGGCAAATATGCGACTATCCTCCAGGCTTGAACTTTTAGAGGTCTTCACCAGTTTGGATGAAAACCAAATTAAAATCACAGAACCATAAATAATAATAGAATTCATACTAAAACAGGTCTTAGAGATCATTTAGTTCAACCTTTTATTTTATAGACTAGATGGAGAAACTGAAAATCAGAGAGATTATGTGGCTTGACTACATTCAGTTCTTAATAACAACCCAAGAGTTTTGTTCTTCAAAAGGAACTTGCGCAATAAAAATGGGTGATATTTAACATTAAGAAACTAAAGTAGGACTTGGTTCATATACCCTGAGTTTATTAAAAAGTTTACAGATGGCAACAACAGATAAACTTTCTCCTAGTAATCATACCAAATATGAAATCCTCATGGAAGGGAGGCCCACATTTGCAGTAATGGATCACCTCCAAAAAAAAAAAAAAAAAAAAGTTACTCAAGATTAGAAATCAATTTTGGCTCTTGAGTAATTGGTCCAATTACTTAATTGGGCTTATTACTATATCACCTTGTGTCATTAAAAAGCAAATGATCACATTACTAATATTGTCTATATTTTATTTAGTTCTTGACTGTTTTACTGAATTTCAAGTGCAAGGGAATTGAAGCTTGATTCAGGTTCAAGTCCTAGTCCCTGGTTATGCGTAAATGACGAGTCAGGTAACAGCTACAATGGATTGAGAGTGACCTCTAAGCAAAGATGCTTTTAGCTACCTCTGGGCTCTCAGGACACTTAGAAATAATTCAGATAAGGTTTCTTATCAGCTTGGTATTAGCAGCCTGTAAATATGTATCCCCATTCAGCATAATGGGTTCTGACAGAGTAAAAGCCACCTGGAAAACATTTAAATAAATGTCCTTCTTCCGGGGTTGTTCAGCTACTTTTTCCCTGAGGGACAACCAATCAACGATGCAATATTTCAGTTTGTTAACATGTGGGATGTGTCAGGCTTTTGTCTTTTGTTTTGTTTTCTGTTTGCTTTCATTTGTTTGCTGTCCGTGCTCTTCATCTGTCTTTCAAATACAGACTAAAAAGGATCAGTTTCCTTGTCCAGCCTCATGTCATATGTAGATAAAAATGAGTTAATCTTTAATGAAGCAGAAAGTGAGTTATATAAAGGCAATTTCCTTCCAGGCTTTACATGATGGCTCTTGTTCATTTTATTGGGTTCATCAACCAAATGGTTATTTATTCATATATCCATCCAGCACAGATCGAACACGGCTACGTGGAAGGCATTTTGACAGATTTGGGCCTCCCCACCCCCACCCTGTAATTATTGGAAGAGAAGGGGCAAGGAAACACAGCTCCCACACTAGGCACAGTTTGAGTCCTGAATTCCCTTTGTTCCATTGTGTTGTAGTAATTCCTGCTCTCCGGGTTGGTTAATCATTTTACAAATGAGATTACTCCTCCTCTCTTTTCAAGGTGGTGAAATAAAGAATTTCCTAATTTCTTTGCTTGTCAGCTCTAGATATTATGGAATTTTCTGTTCTTTAGAAGTTAAACACAATATTCTTTAACCTGGTATTGCGAGGTGTTCTTTCCTAACTCACCCTAAATGTGAATGAACCAGCACTCAAGTCAGGCCAGTGCAGGCGCTAACTCCTAAGCATGCATGTGTCCCGAGCACCCACCTTTGGGTTCGGCTGCTTTCCTTCCACCTAGAATACACTCCAGTTCTACACAGACTAGAAACCGTTCAAATACCAACTTACAGTTCCACCTGCTGTATTGGGCGCCCTTGGGAACTCACATTAAGCTCCTTTTCCAAACTCCCAGGACACTGATTTTTCTATGCCACGCATTTGGCATATCAAATTCTGCCTTATATTATAAACTATTGTTTTGAAATATGTGTGCTTAAGCTCTTTGAGGACAAATAATAGGACATACAATTCCTTGTATACCTCCTAGAGCTTAACAAATTAATTAAACAATTTTTTTTAATGTTTATTTATTTTTGAGAGATAAAGAGTGAGCGAGCACACATAGGTCAGGGAGATGGCAGAGACGGAGACAGAGAAGGAGATGAGAGAATCCCACACAGGCTCCACGCTGTCAGCGCAGAGCCCGACGCAGGCCTCGAACACATGAACCATGAGATCATGACCTGAACCGAAACCAACATTCAGACGCTTAACTGACTGAGACACCCAGGCACCCCAAAGCCATGTTAACAAATTATTAAATAGTCAGATTTTTATGAATGGAATAAGGGTAGTTTTAACAATGCTTACAGTAGTGATCATTGTTAGAGAATATTTATTAGAAATTTTCTCCAGCAGAAAAGTGTCCATGGAATCAACTGAAAAGCAAAAAATCAAAACCTATAGTCACTAAAAAAAAATTAAATTTTCTTAAGCTCTTGCAGTTGAATTTAAAAGGGTTTTTTTTTTTTTTTTTCCCTAAGAAGCCTGGAGAACTGATATAATCTTACATAATGCAGCCTTGCAGTAAGTAGTATGTTTATTCTTCAAAGAACTTTAGAAATCTTTGCTAATTAATTAACTCATTAATCACTAGCTAAACCAGCATGCCGGAAAGAAGGTTACAAAGAGAAAAGCAAATCGTTGTATCACCAGCAATCTAGAAACCTAACCATAATCTAGAGAGTTGAGGGAGGGGTTGTTGTTCATTTGGTGATGCACAGGGGTTGGGGTTTTCACTGTGTGTTTGGTCTGTGGTATGAAGAGGGTTTATCTGGCTTTGATATTAGACAGTGTCTTGCTAAATAGTGCCTGTTCTTAAAAACAGCTCCCAATGCCAGCTTTTTACACACTGGATGCTAGGGTTTTTCATTTCATAGAGTAGAATGGGAGACAAAGAAAACATTATGAAGTGCCCTTTATACTGAAGCACCAAAATGTGCTTCAAGAAACATGTAGGAGGGAGATGGAGAGAGTGGCAGAAGAGATGATGCAAAAGAGCAATTCCCAGTTTTAGTAAATGAACCAAATCCCAGAATTAGAAAGAAAATACTCAAATTGGAAGCTAAAAATGTCAGACCATTTTAAATCTAGGATAATGGCAACTTACAAAATTTAGCCTTAAAAAAAATCATCCCCCCATCCCTCAACCTATATTTTGAAGGACATCTATTCAGGCAGTTTCAAATACTTCTAGTGTTGAGATAAACAGGAGGGTGGGGGGAGCGTGCAGAGCAGTCTCATGGTAATGCACAGTCCCGCTGATTTATTCACCCTCAAAGCAATTTTAAAATCAATTCAGTATTTCCTGGATAGGTTGACGTCACCCCGCTCATATCAGAGGGAAGGACTGAGCTGCTTGCTTTGTGCTCATTAAAATTCTGTATACTACACTATCGGGGACCCAATGCTTGTTTTCAGGACAACCATAAAACAAAGCAGTAAGTGTTCTTGTCTCTGGGGCCAAGGTGGGCAGAGCAAAGAGGAGTTGAGTGGGATGAGGTCCGCAGAGGGGAAAGGGGGAGGGGGAAGCATGTAATCGGTTTTGCAGCAAATTCTAGCAATAAAATTAAGTGTCAGCCACATGTAGTTAATAAAGCATCCAAAACACAGAAATGAATTCAAGAGGACTCCAGGAATTCTAATCTGAAAGACACCAGCTAGGAAAGTAGTGACAGACAATCTAATCTGGGGAAAATGACTTTACAC
Organism: Panthera pardus; assembly: GCF_024362965.1. Classification (NCBI taxonomy): domain Eukaryota; kingdom Metazoa; phylum Chordata; class Mammalia; order Carnivora; family Felidae; genus Panthera; species Panthera pardus. The sequence goes on from NW_026526721.1 coordinate 88,165,013, forward strand.
CAAAGAAATTGAAAACACCATTCTCAGTTCTTCTTTTATTTTCATTAAGTAGTTTTTCTTCTCACAAGCCATCTATAGAGGAAAATATCTGTCACCCATCTTAGTACTCTTTGCATAAACATAGAACCTAGTTCTTCCACATACAGAGAGGGTGTGTGTGTGCACACACACCCATTTGTATTCACAAATAAATGAATCTAGATCTGTCAGCAGGATCCCCCAGTCATGATTGCCACAGCAGAGGGACCCTATGAGGCATGGCTGTGCAGGAAGCTAGGCCTGAGGGTTGTATTTGGCTCTGCTCTGATGGAGTCAGGCAGGGTAGCGATGCACTAGAGCTTTATAGAGCTGAGGGGGCAAGGCTGCTATCTTCTCCCCAGTGTAAGATGCACCTTTTGTACAATTGTGTCACCCAGGGAGGCCTGCTGCTCTCCTAGCCGAAGGAAGAAAGCTCGCAGGAGGAGAGATCCCCTGTGGGCAACCACCCGGAGAGGTGTGCACACCGTGCCTTCTTTGGTCCTGCCTGATGGGCAAAGGAGGCTACCCATTGACCCAAGGAAAAAAAAAAAAAAAAAAAAAGACCTCGAATTCAGGACAGGACAGTCATTTTGTTTTTGAACGCTCCATGCCAAGTGTTCTTTCCCCCCAGACAACCGACAAACCCAATTTCAAATAAGATTTAAAAATTCTCAGAGAGGTGCCTGGCTTTTTCTTCTTTCCACTGCTACACACAGGCACAGGCACGACTAGTGGGATCACGCATATGGTAAGGAAGGAGACTGTCATTCTAAGAAGGGCAGGCTGAACTTTCAGAGTTCATTAGAAACACACCTCAGCATAAACGCTTAGGCTCTCATCTCTCTAAGTGGGACTCCGTGTTCAAAAGCAATGAAGAATAGCCTGGAGCCCCAGCTTCCCTTTCCTGCTGAGTCAAGGGGAAATGAAGACAGGCAGAGTTCTTCCAGGAGGGGTTGGCACTTTGCCTGCCTGGCACAGAAAGAAACTAGCCGCCTCTCCACCCACATCCTCAATTTTCAGGGACAGCCTGGTTCCAGATCTCTGCTGGAAACTGTGGCCTGGCCCCCAAGCAGCCTGGACGGTGGGACCTCCTAGGCCATTGGAATGTCCGAGGGAGGGGAACTAGAACTCATGACACAGAGTGATAGAAAGAGGACACCCTCAGTCCTTTGTCTTCCTAGTCTAGGTCATGTTACCATTTGAAATGGCTTGTTGAGGCCACAGCCCAGTGGGCAGGGCACAGCATAACTCCCTAGGACACAGGGAACAAAGGTGGGGTCTTTATACCACCGCTCCTTTAGACCAACCAGGTTCAAACCTCAGCTCTGCCACTTGCCAGCTCTGTGAACTGGGGCAAGTCACGGAACTTCTCTGTGCTTCGCTTTCCTCTTCTACCAATTGGAATAGTAACAATCCCTACCTCATAGAGTATTTATGAGGATTAAATGAGGTGAATTTTCAATGGTTAAAGAAAAGCGACTAGAACACAGCAAACACTATTTCAATGTTAGGGATGATTGTTAGACATGTATTCCACCTGATTTCCCATTGACCTGCTCTTAAAGTCAAGGATAAACAAAGGAGAACCAGGCTACCTGTAACTCAGGCCCCCACTCTTGGGCCCTGCTGGTCTCAGGCTGGCACTGTCCTCAAACCCCACCCCCACCTGCCCATGGCTCTCTGGGCTCTCTGGGCTGAATGGAAGCAGAGGTGTTGGCTAACTCAACTAAAAGGCACAAACATCCTCATTACCCTGAAATAACCTAATTAACAGTCTATGAAAGAAGTCACTGCACTGAAAAAGAACCTGGCCCATTTACTGATATAGGAGTTTAGGTTCTGGAAAGCTGTTCTGAATGGAATGCTAGGGCTTATTTACTATTAATGACATAAGGGAGAAAACAGAACCACTGAGACTTTGTTCTTTATTTTACTTTAAGTTCCTATTGCCTATGCATAAAGCACCCACTCCCTAGTGAAGTACACCAATTATCTACAAACTGCTTGCCATGCACCGTGATTACAGGGGAACGGACCAGAGGTTTCTGAATCTCAAATTGCAATGAAATATGTGTTCCTACCGCTAAGACTAAAGGCTTCCACCTAGAGAAGGACGTGTGAAGAAGGCTGTTTCCCTAGCCTAAGCATACATTTTCTGAACCAAAAGTCAAAACCTAGTATGTCACAGAGAACTTTTGTATGCTTTCTGGGACTGCCCTGAGGCTATCTTAAAGGTAACAGTTTGAATGCCAAAACATAGGGCTTTGGGAACTATGAAGGAAAATAGGACAGAATATTTGACTAACCTAAAAAAAATTCAGGCACTTACCACATTCGTTCATTTGGCGGGGAGGTAAAAGGCAACAAATAGGGAAATATTTTAAAAGTGGAAACCCATAGTTCTATTTGTAAGACTCATTCTCTCGCCCTTATCTGGGAAGCAAAGAGAAACTGGGAACTGGATCCTGAGTCTGCACGGTGACTCCCAGAGCACTAGAGGTCATGGGTAGAATTGCCAAAGAAAGTCACAACCTCCTGATTCTATGCATGTTCTGTCCCTCAAAAGGGCCAACCATCTGTGCATCTGCCTATATTCTCCTTTTCATCTCAGGTCATTCCAAAGGGTAGAGTGTCCGCTTGAGCATTTGGGGGATCTATTCAGGATGCTCTGGGGTTAGAAGAGAGAACCATAAGAGAGGACACTCCCCTGACCCCAGCAGAGCATTACTTCAAATCACAGTAAGTGGCCATGGAGTCAGACTATCTAGACTTTGTCAAACCTTAGCTCCACCACTTAAAGCTGGGGGACCTCTCTGAACCTCAGCTTTAACATCAGGAAAATGGATATAATACCCCATACCTCATTCACTAGAATAACCGTGGTGATGTAAGCAAAGCACACCTGGTTCATGCTAAGAATTCAATGAAAATTAACTGCTGTTTCTGGAAAAGGAAAAATAAATGCATATCCACATCTACTCTAGTAACCATCTGTCTTCTAGTTCTCTCCTAGGGTCTTTGAGAAGAATAAAAATATAGAGTAGTTTTCCTACCATTAAAACGCTTTAATATTTTGGAATAGAACATATATATAGAAGCAGGAAATTTTCAAATAAAATGATCCAGGCCTCTCCCGATTGGTCCACTGACATACCATCAGCTACATTCCACACAGAGTCTGCTGAACTCTTGGTCCCTACAATGCAGAGATTTTGATCGTTGGCTTGTTAATTACAAAACAAGTTACACTAAAACATAGAACAGTACCACACACGTAACCAGGGCACTGCTTCACCTGGGAGATCTGTAATATAAATTTGAAAGTGAATTCCAAAATTTTTTAAATGTACCCTTTAGTTGTAGAATTATGGTCATTAGAGTTGATCCCCATTTTCTGTTTTGGGTTTTTTGTTGTTGTTGTTTTTTTCTTTTGCAATGTGGACTTTGCAGTGTTTTTAATTTATAAATAAGGGCTTGAACAAGATATGCCCTAAAGGCATTTCTTCTGTAGTCTTTCATTATTCTCTGAAGTCCTCAAATCAAACTCCATGTCACATTTTTAGCAATTAATGAAGGCAGTTTCTGAGAAGGGGAAGTTGACAGGAAATATGCCTCTACCAAAAGTTGCTTATGCCAACTGCAGGCAGAGCCTTTTCATAATCTTGCAAGCGACAAAATAAGAAAGTCTGAACTCTCTGTGTCATTTGCAGAGAGGGGGCAATCATGATGAAAAGGAAACCACTGAGGGCAGCAGGGAGATTCCAAAAGGCACAAGATATGAAGCAGAATCCTGGAAGCAGATTGCGTGTGGTACAATGGAAGGTAAGGAAACAGAGAGGTGAGGTTGTTTTTAAATATTTAAAGCCCCACCCCCCACCCTCCATTCCGAGTCTAGTCTAGGTATTTTCTCATCTTCACACATTGCATCCTATCAGAAACCGTGGCAGCTTTTCATCTTCCCCAGCCCACCTTTCTCTCACCTTCTTTCACATATCCTGTGCTTTTCATACACATCACATTCCGATTACCAGGTGCACTGTCCACCATCAGAACAGTGTAGGAAAAGCAGTCTAATTAATGATTACCATTTACAATTCTGTAGAAGCTGTTGCTCTGCACAGTCAACAATCAGCCTGACTCTGGTTTCCCTCTGTGTAATAGGTTTCATTATCCCTAAGTTGTAACTTAAAAAAAAAAAAAATTCTGACATATTCCATTCAACCATTTGGCACATATCTTTCATTCAAAAATGAAAGGAAGAAATTATTCATTTATGAAAGAACCGTACTAATGTGAATCTTTAGAGATTCTTAGCTATCCCATATATGGGGTAATTGTCCTGAAACTGAAAACAAGCATTCAATCTATCAGCAAAGACTTCTCAGGAGCCCATCATTCAAGCTCTTTCACCAGCCACTATGGGGGATGGGATAGATGATTCTTGTTCTTCAAAGAGTTCACAATCTAGTTGAAGGAAACCAAAATTGAAATAATGTGTTTTAGTTGCTAATAACACAACAGTGTAAAACTAGACAAGGGCTGTGTAACAAACATGTTTCCTACTCCATAGATGGCACACGGTGATAAGAGTTGAGAGGAAACAAAGCCACTGTGTTGTGTGGTGGGCTACAAAGGCTTCCCAGCACAGGTGGGGTCTGTCCTGGGCCAGCCCTGCCATGGATGGTAGACTTTGGACTGGCTGGGAGGAGGAGGCCAGGTTCCCCCAAGGGAGGGAGAGTGGGAAGAACGTCTACCAGCCATAGCTACTTGTAAAGCATCTTCAGAAGCCGTGTCTGGTTGAAGTCGAAGTTTCATGTAGAGGAGCAAGAGACGGTGATAAAAACAAGGCATCCGGGCTGAAGATAATTTAAAGAGACCCGAGTCTACCATATTGCACTAATTATATCCTCTCAGCCGATAAAAAAAAAAAAATATTTAACCTTCTGCTATGTACAAGGCACTGTTAGGGGTGAGGGAAGGCAGAGGAACAAAAAGGAAAGATCTAATTTGAGCTCAGGAGCTAGACATGAAAACAGGAAATGTTAACAATACAAAAATACACTAAACAGGACCAAAAAAATAATAAAAGGAAGATGAACTGGCAAATAATTACTCCATCTGTAGAGGAAACCAATTATTTTGTCTGCTAAAAATCGTTTCCTTTCTTCTGAGAACAGAGCCTTCCTTTACTTCTGAGTATCATTCCCCCCAGCCCCCTAGTGAATCCTGTGATATCCACAGGAACTGCCATTTCTTCCACCTCCCTGTTCCCCTGGCCATCACCAATGGAAACTCACCAAGAAGTGAGTTTGAGTTTCAGCAGCACGAAGTCCCTGGTCCCAGTTCCTTCCAGGAACCAGTTTCATCCTTGATTGTTTTTTCCAATCTTTTTAATAATAATAATACTATGAGAATTGGCTCATCAACTCTCCTTCTCATAACGCTCATTCAAATTGGATGCCTGTCACTTGTAACTCAAGGACTCATATTAAACTTCTGAGTGATTAAAATCTGCCTCACATAGTAATTGTTCACATTCCTTTCTTCAAACTTCTGGATATCCCATGGTCATCTTTGTGTTACCTACAGCGTCTATGTCTGTGATTTGTCCTAAGCAGACAGAATTAGGTAATACTAGCTGCCATAACAGATAAACTCCCAAATCTTAGTTGCCCAACCACTTATGAGATCATTTTTCACTTCCAAAAGTGCATAGTCTTAAAGCAGAGGTGGCTATCCACTAGGTGGTGTTTCTGGGACCAGCTTCTCTTACCTTCTAGCTCCATCTTCCAAGGCCATGTTTTTTTTGTGCTGGATCCTCCATAGGCAGGAGCAGAAAGTATGAAGACGCCTTCTACTTATTAAGTACCTGGGCCCACAACTGACTACATCTCTGCTCTCATTCCACTGGAAGAAGGAGGCACACAAACATGAAGCCTGGGAAATGTGATCCCCAGATAGGCAGCCAGGTCCTGGCAGTGGCTACACACCCTGGAAAGGAGGGAGTGATTGCTGGTGACAAATTAGCCATCTCTTCCACAAAGTCATTCAAGTAATGTTGACCAAATTGACCTTACTACAAGCAAGAAAGAGAAAGAAAGGAAGAGAGAAAGAAGTAGCAAAGTGAAGGAAAAATTCACTGTGAGTTACGGACAGGAAAAGATTGCGTCTGAGTACCTTAGCGAAATGGCAACACCTCAAACACACATTTTTTAAAAATTCTCCCAGAGGATTAATCTTGGCATCTAAACTTAGGTAAGTCAAAGCTCAACATTGTCAAAACTCTCTTCACATAAAAGCATGAAACAGTCTCCAAAGAACTCTCCTTAATGGCTGGAAATCCAAGGATACGGATGTCTTCTTAAAAATGGCTGTTTTGGGGGGGGGCACCTGGGTGGCTCAGCCGGTTAAGCATCTGACTTCAGCTCAGGTCATGATCTCTCAGTTTGTGGGTTTGAGCCCTGCGTCGGGCCTCAGAGCTCAGAGCCTGGAGCCTGTTTCAGATTCCGTGTCTCCCTCTGTCTCTGCCCCTCCCCTGCTTATGCTCTCTCTCTCAAAAATAAATAAACATTAAAAAAAAGCTGTTTCTTCTATTGAATTGAATCCCACCTTCTTTCTCTGTGAGGACAATGAGGGGGAAATGTACAACCCTTGAAACAAACAAGAAACATTTCAAAGCCTTTCCAGAGACTTTCCAAAAGTTTCAATTTTTTTTCCAAAAATGTTGTAAATACAAACTCTATGGTATGAAAATGGAGTTCTGGTTCAGAAGTAGGGTTCTGGAGCAAACATCCATGCTTGGGGGAGGGAAGAGAGTGGAAGAGACGGGAGTTTCCAAAACAAGGCAGGACCTCAGCTGTGGAGGGCTCTGGGAAGGCTTCCCCCAACTCTGACTCCCCAAATATCAGGACAGGTTCTCTGGCACTGAAGGAAACTTGTGAAGAATAGCACCATGTTTAATGTGTTGACTTCCAATGCCTAGCACAGTGCCCAATAACTGCCTAGTATTCAATAAATATTTGGTGAATGAATTAATGAATGGAGCTGGGATTTAGTTATTCTATCTTAGATGCAAAGTGAATATTTGGCCTCAATAACAAAGAAAAAATCTAGAACTGGGGCACAAGATTGGAGCAAGACAAATAAGAGGCATTCAATGCCAAGTTTCTTTAAGTGCTTTTAGTTGGAGACCCATGTGGTCTCAGAGTCAGGAGCAAAGATGAGTCACCAAGCAGAGGTCAAAAAGATTTAGCTAATTAGGTGGCATGTTGAGTCAGGGAGCCAAGTAAATTTTGAGTTTTAAATTATTGTACAACCTAATTGGAGAAGGTCAATGGTAGTAAAAGATCTGATTTCTTCCTTCATAGCTTATCTGTGCTACTCCAAAATGCAGAACCGGTCTTGAGCAAAACCATAAAGTAGACCTCACTCATTCATTTCCTCTCCTGTCACCCCCATAGCAAGTAAATGTACCTCCTTGTGTCCAACAGCTTTATATTTTCCCCATCCACCCCTTACTTCCTAGGTCTTCCTAGGGCAACACCTCCTGATTCAGATCTCCCCATCCTGAATGTACCTTTCTTATGTCACAGTCATTTACACCTGCTCTTGGCTGGTGAGAGATGCCTACTTTGTTAGTCTGTTCATGTGCTCAGAGAGGGCATTAATGGTAAATTCAGCTAAAATATTGTTTGTTTATTGGGGTCTTCTGGAGACAAAACCTTCACCTGATGGAGTATCTGTAATCATGAAAATTTTCGAGTGAAGCAAGGCCACTGGGGAGGAGATCACGGGGCAGGCTGAACTTCCCTTGCCCTTTAAATCACAGCAGGAGAGGGAGCCGCTCTTTCTGTCAGATCCAGAGACCAGTGTATCAAACCCTTTTAAAACAGCAACTGTCCTGGTTGAACCAACACTGAGAGACCTCTCCTAGTAAAACCTCAGCCCCAGGCCAGTCAGAGAGGTATGGGTTACAGTGGTGGGTGTCTTTTCAAAAGGGTTCCTGAGTCATTTCCCTTTAGACCCCTGACTCCTGCATTTCTGGTTATCTCAAATGCTTCTTATAAATTAATAGGCGAAAACACACAGCAGTGGTCTGTGGTGCCCCTTAAACACTCCTTTGGGGAAAAAAAAATTCATTTTAAGAATAAAATTGAACTTCCCCACGATTTGTAACTGTGACCAAACCACACCAGTCTCCACAGTTTACTCATGGCTGAAGGAGGGACATCATGCCATAACCCCAGGAATAGTCTGAAGGTGGTTCTGTCTAAAAAGCACTACAAATTACCAGGCTGCCAAGCTAATAAAAGGGAAGTGTCAGCGACTATTATGCACGCTCACAATTTTACCCCTTTTTCCTTTCTATTGCTACCGCTGCCCTTTAAACGTTTCCCAAACCAATATGAGATATAAGTGAATTCATAGAACTATATATATATATGCCTATATCCTTATATATACATAGATATATTCACACATATGTAAAGTCACTATTCCTAGAAACTTTCCCAACGGAAGCGCTTAAGATCTTCTCTTCAAAATAACAAAGTAGCTTATAGTCTTTATTACAAATTATTATAATAGTCTCACATATTCAGCAGATGGCTCTATAGAAACACGACCATACACACTTTCCCTCTTGAACTGGACAACAATGGTAACAACAACAGAAGACACCAACAGTGATAAGGAAAGTGCTTAAAGCGAGCCCATGCGCTTTATCGAGGAAGGTAAATGAAGTCACCCTGGAGCCTATGGGCCAGAGCTAATTGACATACTCGGGGGTTCGCCTTAAGTGATCAGCTTGCATCTGATGAAACTTGCTTACTTATCTGGTACCCCGTGAAACCCATAGATGTGCCTCAGCCAACAGGAGATGGAAGTAGATGTACAGTGGACTGTATTTATGAAGCAGACCCAGGGAAACCAGTACAAATGATAGGAGAGGACAGAGGGGAAATTGAAAGAGAAATCAAGCAGACAGGCCCAGTCCTTTATGAGCTCTGACACCTGAGGATATCACTCTGCCTCCCACAGTTTACAAATAATAGAGCAATGGTGCCAAGTCATAAAGAAAGGTTAGGTCACATCTGAGAGACTGTGTTTATTAAGACAGGGAAATGCTAATGCATCCTAGACAATTATCCATTAAAACTGGTCTTCTGAAGGCTTTGATACATCAGATGTATCTTTAAAAACCTAAGCAGTGAAAGCATTTTATTCCTCAATGTTAACAGTATGACGTGATAGTGGGACCACCAAGCAAGCTCAAGAATTGACAATAATAGAGGGAGAAATGGTCAAAGGCTACTCTCTTATTTTTTAACCCATTTTTGTTACTTTAAAGTAGAATCTTTTTAATTTTAGAGGAACTCTTTTAATAAATAATAGATAAGTGTGTTTTCAAATAAACATTTAAAATTGAAGAATAGTGCTTCTAAAATGCTTCAAGGTATTTATTTGAGTCATTTATTCAAGTGTATCAGTCACACTTCTTGGTTCAGGGGCGACTGTGGTGACAAGTTTTCATTTATCCAAACACAATCCCCTTACCTCAATACAATCTCACATTTGCTAAGGGTCTATGTAAACAATCTTCTGCTTGTCATTCAAAACCCTTGTGGATTCTAAATCAACTCTATTTAGACAAAGTAGCAATTGTGCCAGGCAGAGTCCTAGCCTCAAGAAATACCTAGATCAATCACCAGGGCTCAGGGCCTAGCCGTAAGGAAGCAGGTAAAAAGTCCCTGCAGTAGAATAAGTGCTATGTTAGAGCTATAAATACAAGGCTTTTCACAAGAACAATGGCAAAATGTGTGAGTAGGGTTTAGTGTGTGTGTGTGTGTGTGTGTGTGTGTGTGTGTATGTACATGTGTATATGTATGAATAAATGGAGGTACGTAGACACATGACACGTTTTGACTGCCGTGACAGTTAAATAGTGAGTCTCTCCTTCATGAAAATGAAAACATAGCACAGTAAGTTGGAATTATACCATCTACCATCAGGTAAATCTGGACTAGAAACCAGATTGTGTCACTCATTAGCTGTGCAGTCTTGAAGAGGTTACTTGACCTCTCTGAGCTCATTTTCACCTATAAAATAATTACAGTAAACTTAGAGAGTTTTTAAAGCTCTTTGTAAAGGAGAATCAAAAATCAGTCATTATAATTCCTTATTATTGGTATGTAAGTTGTTCTTTAAAATAGTGACTGTCGACAGACATTCAGAATAGTCTGTTTCTCATTTTAAAATGTGGTCTAGGGGCGCCTGGGTGGCTCAGTCGGTTAAGCGTCCGACTTCAGCTCAGGTCACGATCTCGCGGTCCATGAGTTCGAGCCCCGCGTCGGGCTCTGGGCTGATGGCTCAGAGCCTGGAGCCTGTTTCCGATTCTGTGTCTCCCTCTCTCTCTGCCCCTCCCCCGTTCATGCTCTGTCTCTCTCTGTCTCAAAAATAAATAAACGTTAAAAAAAATAAAATAAAAATAAAATGTGGTCTAAAATGTTGTGTTCTAGAATATAAACAAGTAAGGGTTGAGCCCTACAAACACGCAGGTATGCATGCCCAAAAGAACAACAAAAACAGCCAGGCAGGGGTAAGAGCCCCAGCTTTTTTGGAAGCTTTCCTGAGTGCCCAAATATTTTTAGATTAATTTTTAAATTGAAGACACACACACACACACACACACACACACCCCAAAAGGCATAGAACAAACACCCAGAAATATTTTGCTTCAATTTTACATGGGTTATTTTTACATATCTGTCTTGCTGTGTGGATTTCATTGAGAATGAAATGAATCCGTGATATTGCTTCCATGGAAACCTGTTTCTTTGTGATTGGCTGAGCGGTATCCAGGCACTTCGACAATACCCCAGAAAGTACAAGTACTGTTAATATTTAACAGACACAGTAAAATCTACCAACCCCATGGCATTTGTTATGCAACTCACTATTAATAAAGAGATTCAGATTCATCCTAACGGTTTCTCACCCTCTAAATATCCTTGAGAGGCTGTTTTGCTTGTTAAAACCTGACATACAAAGAAACACGAGTGAGTGAGGAGGACAGGCCATGGAAGAAGGGGCATAAAACCTTGAAGGTGTGATAAGATAAAACCTTATCATACTCATCATTGCAATTGCCTCCATTTCATTTGTTTTAGTTCAAGATAGAACTGGTTTGAAAGAGAAAAGTGATTTGCCCAAAAGGAATGTTTTGCCATTTTGCATTTAATCATGATTGAGAAAGAAAGTATCATGTCACCTAAGACAATTTATATAACCAGGAACATGCTGGTGTGACTAACCAAGCAAGATAAAGCAAATGATACAAAATTAAATGGCCCAAAGGAAACAGTGTGTATTTACCAGTGTCCCTGGGAAATTGAGGGTTTTCTTTTTTTTTAAGCATATATGACTTGGAACTCCCAGTGTGCCTTGAATTAAGAGAAGCACTCATATTAAAAAAAAAAAAAAAAAAAAAAAAAAAAAATCCCAATTTGCAAAAGAGTTGAATTCTCATGTAATCATTTTTTCTACAATACCTACACTGCCTGGATACTTGAGCACTTGTATTTAAAGTTTTATTTACATTGCATCAGGAGTAAATCTACCACTTTAATGGGAGCCACAGTACTGCAAAGAAGCCAGGGTTTTTCATGTTTCCATATATTATCATTCCACTTAGAGTATGTTTGTTTGAATGGCTTATTTGAGATTGAGTTTCTCAACTCCCAGTAAAGGATACAATTTGGAAACCTGAACATACATGTTTAGGTTAAAAGCCTTAAAAATAATAGGGGAAAATTACTATACTTCGAGCTTATATATAAATGACTTTATAGAGAGGTGTTAGTTTTATATATAAATCCAAAGAAAATCAGGTTAGAAAGTGCTACTGGCCAAAATCCCTGGACAATATCTAAAGCTGTGATTTGCTGATAGTCCAGAAAAACAGCTGCACACGTGCTTTCTGTACATCTTTAAACTGATATAATGTCGAATAATAGGATAGGTTTAAAAATGTATATACAGCAGTAGCTCAGCCATGATAAATTAACATAAATTTGTAAAAGACTAAAAAAAAAAATCATACATCAAAACGTTAACCATGATTATCTCTGGGGCCTTTAGTTGATTTTTGTGGGATTTTCTTTTAATTTATATCTTAGTCTCATCACATTTTCTGCATAACGTATATGTTATTTAAAAAGAGAAAAAATTTAAAGAAACTACCAGCACTCTTTTACTCTTTCTCTGTAAGGACAATTAAACCTTAAATATATAAAGAAACTTACATGTTTTACAGTATCATCCTGGGGTTCCCTGTCTCCCAACTCTTATATTGAATATGAGACATAGTACTCTGATGCTTTGTACATCTTTTTTTTTTTTTTAATTCACTTATTTTGAGAGAGAGCAGGAAGGGTCAGAGAGAGAGGGAGACAGAGAGGATTCCAAAAGCAGGCTTCACACTGCCAGCATAAAACCCGATGCGGGACTCCAACTCACAAACCGTGAGATCATGGCCTGAGCTGAAACCAAGAGCCAGATGCTTAACCAAGTGAGCCACCCAGGTGCCCCTGCACATCTTTTTAAACTAAGTTATAAGCCCATTTTCACATATTAATTTTTGTATGCTTCTCTTGAGTGTAACACACTGCAAAGAATCAAGCAGACACTTAACACCAAAAATAACTTACAACAATCCCTTCCTTTTTGTATGTTTTAAAATTCATCCTTGCAGCCAAACATTTCCTAAAGAACTGACAGATAGCACTTCAATCAATTTTCTCTTTAAACTATTTTCCAGGGGTGCCTGGGTGGCACCAACTTCGGCTCAGGTCGTGATCTCACGGTTTGTGAGTTTGAGCCCTGTGTCAGGTTCTGTGCTGACAGCTCAGAGCATTGGAGCCTGCTTCAGGTTCTGTGTCTCCCCTCCCCCCCCCCGCCCTTCTCCTGCTTGTGCTCTCTCTCTCTCAAAAATAAACATTTTTTAATTAATTAACTAAATTAAAAAATAAAACTATTCTCCAAAGTTTGAAACTCTGAGGTTTTAAAAGATATCTACTTTCCTGGTCATCCATGCAGTTTTGGAGGAAAGGATATATGAAATAATAACATGAGTGAAATCTAAGCAGTTTATGAAGAACAATGCCTAGAAAGGGTCAAGGGACACTTCCATCAGTGCCGCTCACTAAGTGGAGAGACAAACGAGGAAGGCTGTTACCTCCCCATCCAATCACCCTCCCAGTCTATTCCCAGAGTGAAAGCAGCAGTCAGGGCAAATGGAGTTCCAAGGGACTGTCCCAAGATGCATGCATGATAAAGAAGCGGGGCGGTGAGGGGGGGGGGGGGCGGTGAAGAGACAGACACCCTATGATGCTGAGATAGAAGAGAAATTGAGTTTCAATGTTCCTTTTCTAGGTTGCTCACTTGTCATAAGGAATCTGCATCAGCGAAGTCACTGCAAACATACATGAGTAAATTAGAAAAAGGTGCCCCTTCCCTGCAGCAGACACAGTCTTAACCAAAGCATGCACCTTGGTGAGTGAACATTCCCACTTACTCCCTGACCAGAAGATCTCATGCAGTAAGCAACCTGCACAACTGTCTGCAGTAGTCCATGAACTAGAAATACAATCAAATTGGGTCTGCCTCTAACTGGAAGGTATTTTTGACTTCTTGCCAATGAAGTATCCCATAGTTAGTTCATATCACACATCTGATACATAACAGGGACCAAGAGATGATTTCTAGAGTCCAGAGGTAAATGACTTATTTCCCCAATGAAAAGGAAAATGGATACCCAACTCATGGAGTATTGTAATGCTTAAATGAGATACTATATGTCAAGCACAGAGCACAATGTCTAGCATGAATCACTCAGTAAAATGTTGGTTCTTTGCCATTTTCTCCTACCAGTACTGAAACTATTTAGATAAAAGCTGCTGTTACAGCGGTAATTTTTTTTTTTAATAGAACTCTTTCTTGCTATAAATCCCAAAACCTTCATATTTCCCCACGTAGGAACCAACTTTATTCCCTTCCCCACCACCATCCTCTATACCAAGTACATTTTAGAGTAGCAGGCAGTATGCCATAGACACTGAACCCATCTGGAAGAACTACAAATTAGTTTTGTATGAAATGTTAGTGCAAAACTCAGAGCCAGCTCTGGCTTTCCATTTTATAATGAAACTAAAATTTGGCCCATGTTTGCAAAAATTTTGCCAGCATTTGCTATGGGCCTGTGATTGTCATTAACCCATGCATTTGAACCCATATCAAAGGCAAAGATTCCAGATCTGTTGAGAGCAGGGCAGAAGTGAGGCACATCTCCCAAATGTCACTTTGCACACTGACCCTGAAAAGAATGAGATGTTGATGCACAAAACCGTTCAGGAAAAATGTGCAGAGTCATAGCTTTCAATGAACTTGGGTCACGGTCCTTCCTGCAGTTCCTTCTCTTCCAAATGAGCCTCAGAGACAGATCAGCTGTTTTTGAATGTTTACCATGGTTTCTGGGGCAGCCACGAGTTCTCTCTTTCCCTATAGCTCTTTAGTTAAGACACTAGAAAAGGGTAGAGAAGGTACTTGCCATATCTTGAGCCAATTCAAAGGCAGTGGTAAGAAGACAGCCAAGTTCTGTGAATATCCCCCCATCTTGGCATTGATTGCCAACCGGGCATAGGGTGACACTGTTTTCAACATATCCCTTATCCCCCGTCTGAGGTAGCTGCAGCCCTCTCAGAATTTCTGGGCCCTAGAATCTCACAAGTATAGATAACGACACGCACGCACCCCCACCCAGTTATTTGTATTTTAATAAAATGTCATGTCGCCGGTTTTTCTGACCTCTCTTAGCTTTAGCCAGGGACAGTTTCTAGAGGATGAAACCCAAGGCAGTGATCTCACTTGTGGCATCTTAATAAATGAAAAATTGTTCAAATCAGAGAATTTCTATCAAGGCAAGTTTGAAAATAATGGAGGACATTGTACAGAACACACCAGAATTAAGCAACCCAATCAGAATGAAAACGTATACAAAACAACAGAGAGTACAAGTACTTTAAAGCTAAGGAAATGAAAATAGATTCTTTTGAGGTGCAGAACAAGTCAAGGGAGGGAAAAGAGAGAAGAAACAAACCAAGAGCTTTGGGCTCTTCTGAGTTGTAGCCTCTCTTCAGCTGAGCCTATCAGGTGAGACCAGACCTTCCAGGATGCCAAGCAGACAGGAAAATGAGGCCCTGGCTTTGTCTCCATCCTTTGACTCTCATCCAATATTGTACACTCCCTGCATCTGATTGACTTTTTATGAAGGACTCAAGTGCCTCTTGGTAAACAACTCCCAAATCCTCGAATCTGACCATCACTCGCACCCGTAAGTTAAGTTGCTGCTATTATGATGCTATTTTTAAAAACCCTCAAAAATAAATACAGTAAAACCTTGGGTTGCAGGTGACTTGTGCTGCGAGTGTTCTGCAAGACGAGTAAACATTTCTAATAAATTTTAACTTGATAAATGAGTGATGTCTTGTAATACGAGTAGTAAGTGAGGCCAAATGTCACATGATCCCAACTGAGCCAATGGCTCTTGAAATTCGCCTTGATACAGGAGTGCTTTGGATTACAAGTATGTTTCAAGAATGAGTTGTGCTCACAAACCAAGGCTTTACTGTATATGAATAAGCATAATGGAATTTTATTGTTTTATATGACTTACCTGCCCTCCCACATACTTTAAGCACCAAGTCCAGATCAGTTCGGACGGAAATCAAACATGGCAGGGAACACGGACTGAGAATTTAACTATGTCTCTAGGTTTACTAAGAAAGGATGGAAGATACTTTCCTTGTCTCCATCTCAAGGGAAGAACAAAGATTTGTGAGCTGGATGTCACCTAAGGAAGTTTTCAGAACTTTAGGCTCCCAGGTAAGCAGTGAGATTGTTTATGAGCAAAAAGGATCAAAAGTGTCTAAAAGGCACGACTCTATCCAAGTGGACCTTTGTGCCCCATGTAATGCAGGACTACTAATGAGGTCACATGAAGTCTATACTCTGGGCCCTGTGGCCCAAGAGGGATCAAAGATCCCATGGCCCAACTGAACATGTAGACTGCAGCACCATGCTTTTCAACGATCCACTTCCGCAGCAAGACCAGAGGCCTTTCCTCAGATTTTCTGGAAGATATATGACCTTCAGTTTCCTTGAACGACCAAAGGAAATTGCAGGGCAAAAATGGAGGAGATCAAATTTCCAATAACCTTGCAGGGGAGAGGAGGCAACAGAGCCAGATTTACCTAAACATGAACACGAATAAATGTCCTGCTCCCAAAGTTGAGGAGCAAATTCATACCCATTTTCGAAGTTTGACCAAAGCTCAAGAACAAAAATCAACCCGTTGAAAAAACTAAACCCCTACATCTTTGTAAATGAACAGAATCCCATGTGCTACAGGGTACCCATATTTACCTCAGACACAGCAAGTCAAGTGGAAAACCAGCCAAGCTTGATACGTTCACCCAATTTCTAACCTTCCCAGAGCTAGAAGAAGGTCTGTTTCAAGCAGTTTCAGTTACTGGCCTGATATGACCCAAGGACTTCCCATTAATAGCCACTCAAAAATAGATTGAAAAAATAAAATCCACACACCAAAATTCCCTCCTTGGCCAATCACGCACTTCACTACATAATAGGAACAGGGCGTCTAATATTTAAGCGGAACTAATGTTACATGTCAGTGCTAAAACTCATGTTTTCTTTTGTATTTTTTTTCACAGAATATATTAACAATGTCTAAAGGTAACAAGAATTCCATAGGGGCATTTTGCCTTTCTAGATAGCAGGTATTCACTGGTTCTTGAATGTTTCAGACAAGGCAGAATTTCTGGCTTATTGTGTTTGAGAGAAAGAAAAGCATTTTGAATCAAAACAGAGGGGGGACTGCAAAGTGAATTCCAGTGAAACATGAGCAAGCAAACACATCTAAGTAGGTTTTGTTATGGCTTAGCATTCAAGGGATGGGGGAATAAAATAAAAAGTATCCGATTGTTAAATCAAGACTTCCTAGGCTCCCCTGTCTGGTAGTCAATTTGCCAATTGCCTTTTTTCTTCTCTAATCCTATTTTTTCAATACCTCATAACTCAAACCTGATTGATCATTTGATCACATCAGCCTAAACTCATTAGGCCAATTAAATTAGAACGTATGCAGTGGAGAATCAGACTTGCTCAGTTCCAACAGAGCCATCCACAACTGGCCTCCTAAACATCGTTTCAGGCGCTGTGATCTTACGTGGGTGGTTTGTTTTTTTTTTTTTTAAAGGGGACATATTGCCACTCTGAAGGACTTCTCAGGGCACCGTGAGGGGGAAATAGTACTAAAAACCAGAGCAATCTGACAAAAATAGGATGCCTTGTCACCCAAACTCTTAGGCAGCTCACACATATGGTTCTGTATTTTAAACGTGAAGAAATAGATTGTCTTAAAAGCCTGGTCCTCTTAGCAGAGCAACTCCCAGAGTCCTCTTCTTTCCTCATGAACTTTTGAAGAGAAGGATTGTTCTCAAGAAGCCTCACGAATTCGTTGGCAAGATTGCAGACAGGCAGCAGGGTATGGTTCAGCCAGATATCTACTAATGGGCAGGACATGGGGTGCCCTGGTGAGGGGCTGAATCAAGAAGGTCGGGGGGAGGGGGCTTTTCCTTAATTAGTGCACAGAGGGGCCATGTTTATGCAATTGTTCAGGAGGGGACATGTTTCCTTATATCTGTAAAAAGGCACTACATATGCTAACAGCCAGGGAGATGAGTAATAAATTCGTTGGATAATGACTTATCGTCCCCAAACCTGACAATGCTGAAACTAGAAGTGGCACTTTTAGGAAGTTTCTTGAATTCACTTTGGCCCCTTAAAGGGTCTTTGTCCTATCCATCTGCAACCCTGATATTGGAGCTTTTGAAAACAGTCAACCAGAGGTGTGATGAGCTTCCTTTAAGATAGAGTAAGAGAAGGGGGACGTGGGGCGTGGGAAGAGAGAATGACATGCTTCATATCTAAATTTAAGCACATTTGAGGTCAAGGACTGTGTCTGATTCACTATTGTCTTCTCAGTACCATGCACTCAATAAATCTATGCAGAAGCAATGCATTTATTCTTCCATCTTGCTTGTGTTTTTAGTAAAAAAGAGATGATCAAAACCTATCTTAATTTTTTATATCCACAATATTTAATTCTATGTTAACTTGACAAATAAGGCACTTTGGTGAACATTTTCCAAAATCTGCTAGAGGATCATAGGACCTTAGAGTTAAGAGGGTCTTAGTACAACTTATTTAGTTGCAAATGAGACAATGAGTTGCAAATGAGAGGGTTTCCTTGACTTGTATTGAGTTACAAGATCAATTGGAGGCCAAGCCAGAACTAGAGCTCAGGACATCAGTCTCCAAGCACAAAGACTCCCCAGTGGTTCTGTGACTAAGAGAGCAGGCACATGTACCTCTAACATAAAGGTTGTTCCCTTAAGTGTTAGGCTTTGACAACCTCCCATGTGCTGAAAGTTCTTACCCCACACCTGAGGCCCCTTTGCAAGCAATATTCTTTTTTCCTAGTGCTACCTCTGATACCACCCAATCAGCTGTACAGTCTTATAAGCCACCACACACTGCTAGATTCATAAATAGGTAATCAGATATCAGCATTACATTTACATAGATGGGCTCCAAAGAAAGTGCCAACTAGAAGCCTGTCACTTTCAAATCCTTTGTGAAATGAGCCATGGAGAAATAAATAAATGATAACTGCAAGACCACAGAGCAGTTAAATGTGCCATGCACCATCTTTGAACATTGGAAGGACCAGGCCAGAGCAGCAAATAAAGTGGGAAGCCTCTATGGTGTCACAGAAGAATGGCCTGGCTTTTCAAACATCGTACATCAGACATACTACAGAGACTCAGCATAAGGCAGCCAGGATGAAACAAGAATAATCTGGAAGGAGTGCTTACTCATCACCTAATTCCTTTCTTGTAGAAAGCATTCAGTGACTGCTACTAAGCAAAGTGGAAATTGTTTCTAAGGAACCCTGGATTCAAGTCAACCAGTGGAACAGCACTTAAAAGGCTATTTTGTCTAGGCAGTAATTATAGATTTTTCTAAGCTCCATTTCTAACAACTGGAATGGCACGTGTGGCTGGTAACTCAATAGAGAAGTATACGTGAAGGCCATTATAATAGATGGAACATTTTATTCAAATAATAACAAGCCATTCCTTCCTCAGGCAAAAGGATTCAAGTGGTTGAATGTGTGGCAAAGTCAAAATTCAGAACCTCAATCACACTGGGTCACACTGGCATTTCTGGCTCAAGATGAACTTGAAAATTATAATAAAGAAAAATCTATGATGAACAACATATTTATGAGTTCAAAACATCCATTTGTCTTCAAAAAGCTTTCTGGAAATAGATTTTCATTGTATTCTGACATAACGTTCTATCTTCTAGATCTAGAAAGTTCAAACTGGACTAACTAACTGTAAGGAAAAAAGATCATCTTATTATACCTTGATACCTTTGTGTTTCTAGCCAATACGTTCTCAACTGAGAATACTCCGTGTCTTGTATTGATCACCATTTCATACTGATAAAGTGCCAGTGTTCAAGATGGTACCTAGAGGACATGATGAAAATTAACTAAATTGTCAAAGTAGAGTGGAGGGTAGTGCATTTATACAGTGAACTTGGACAGTTTTCTCAAATTGGAAGTATTTCTATCAGCAGGATCCAAAGCACAAATTATTTTTGTCAATGTCTTGAGATTACAGAAAAGAAAAAAAAAAGGGGGAGTTTCTGGAAGAAACCTTTATAATTAGCTGTTTAGAACATCCCGATAGTCTATGAAATACCTGGCCAATACTCCCCAAAACTGTCGAGCTCTTCAAACACCATCAAGGTCTTAGAAACTGTCACAGCCAAGAAGCAGCTAAGGAAACATGACTACTGAATATAATGTGGTATCCTAGATGGGACTGTGGAAGGTAAAAAGGACATTAAGAAAAGCTAACGAATTCGAATTAAGTATGGACTTTAGTTAAAAGTAGTGTATGCACACCAGTTCAAATACAGCATACTAATGTCAGATTCTATTAACAGGGGAAACCGGGCAATGAATTTACAGGATACTCACTGTATTATCTTTTTCATTGTGTTCTGTGTCTTTCTAAAACTACTTTAAAATAAAATTTTATTGTAAAAAATTAAAAGGAAGTTGAATATAGCAAAAAAGAAAAATTAAGGAGGTGGGTATCAAAAGAAAATAGAATAGTCAGAAGTGGGAGCCCTCAATCCATTGGAGCCTGAACTGTCAGCACTGGAGGAAAAAAAAGTCAAAATTCATCTCGAAAAGCCGGAGGAGAGCTGTTTGGAACAATGTGTTAAGAATAGCTGGGAGGTATTCATAAACACAATTAGCACCTTGACGGAAGAGGAGCCAAAAATAAGGCAGCTGTGGGAGAGCAAGCAGGCCAGGGTCGTAAACAGGTCCTACAATGGCATCTAAAAGGAGACAAGGTGACTGAGGAGGAAAGTGTTAGGTAAACAGAGTCCGGGTTTATAACAAGAACCCTTATGTTATGTGTTCTCCCTGGTGCTTCTAATTAGGAGGAAGAGCTGACATTTTTTTTCTACAAAATTGTCATGTTGACATTTTTGTCACTTTTATAAAGGTTTTTATGTCTAGATATAGGCAGCCCCTGTTCCTCACACCTTGAATTGTGCCCAGTAGGAAAGGACCTAAAAACAACTCGTCGCAACTCTGGATCTGACCAGCCTTCCGTTTCAGCAGCGGATTCTTTATTTGGAGGGACTGAATCATCCATTTCTCACCTTTCTCACCAGCCAAGTATTTTTAACTTACTGTCAGCAATGGAGTGAACATAGAGTCTATGAAGGAAAAGTCAGTCCATTTTTCACTTTTCTGCTTTTAGTTGCTGAATCCAAGAATGCATTACAGCACAAAGGAAAGTCTTTTATGTAAAAATAATACTGGTTTGTTTAACATTTTTCTCCATTTTGTTGAATGACCAAAATGAGTCTCTGCTACCTAACCAGGAACTGCTTCTTCCCTGGAGGCAGCTTCTTGGTACCAACCTGAGGACAGAAACTGTGTGTGGCAACTGGGAGCTCCCCAATGGCTCCAGGGATGGAAAAGCCATAGAGATGCATCCAGCTCCCTATACCAGAAGGATCTGACCCAGAAGGTGAGCCTCTGTATGCCTGTTCTGTTGGACCTCAAAGATCTGGGGTAAGAAAGAGACAAAGTTTGGACTGCTGCTTAAGAGCCACTGGGCACATGGATACTCAACAAACTAAACTTCATGATAACAGTGTGTTCCAACACCTAAAAGAAACCGTCAGGGTTCCATTAGGTTCTTAGGTCTAAACTGAGCAAATGGAAGTAGGGAGTTAAAGGCAACTGATCCAATAAGGAGAGACTGGCATTTTCTCATCATCAATGTAAATGGATAAGATGTCAACTAAACACATTTAATCAAGAATTTTGCCTCTCGTTTTATTATTTGCATGAGAGACGTAGAATGGATTTCACAGTCAGGGATAGAAAATGATACAGCTATGACTGGATATTGCAGAATGACGAAATTCAGAGCATGCACTTCCATGTGGTGCAGTGAAAAACAGAAGGAATGAATTATGCCTTGGAACAGGAATGCCAGGGGAGATACCAAAGCCAATTAAGATAATGATGAACAGATATGCTGGCTGAGCACATACTCCATGGCCGAAACTAGAGGCACAAAAGATAGAAGATGAAAGTTAAGGAAACAAAAGGTCATCTGTAAAAGGTGACCAGAATGAGGTGCTGAAAATATGGGGGTTTGAAGACCAGCGCTGAGGAAGGGTCTGACATAGGAGGCAGAGTGACAGTCAGTGTAGAAGGAGATAGTGAAACTCAACTTATACAAGTCTGAGAAAAGTGCAAAAGGTCTGAGAAATGTCCTCCAAGTCTTTGAAGACACATTGAATGGCAAAGCCAAACTCAAGCCTATAAAAGGAAAGTAAATAATTCTAGTAAGCACTTATGCAACAATTGCTATATGTCAGATGCATATAAATCTATTAACTCACTTAATATTTACAATAATCCTATGAGGTAGGGACTTCATTGTCCCATTTTACTGTCCTATTTTATATGTCCTATTTTATAGATGAGGAAATGGAGGCACAAAGTGGTCAGGTGACTTGCCCAAGGTTACACAAGTGATCATAGTAGCCATCATATGCTGATTTACATCACACAAAAGAGGACTGCCACCAGGAAAGAACATGCACATTCAGTTTAGAGCTGTGTTAGGATCTAAAATAATTTTAGTTGGCCCTTAAACAATACAGGTTTGAACTCGGGTCCATTTACATAAGGATTATTTACGATAAATATGGTACAGTACTGTAAATGTATGCTCTCTTCCTTGTGATTTTTTAATAGCATTTTCTTTTCTGTAGACTACTTTATTGTAAGAGTACAGTATATTACATATAAATTGTGTTAACTGTTTATTTTATCAGTAATGATTCTGGTCAACAGTAGACTATTAGCTAAGTTTTGAAGGAGTCAAAAGTTATACACAGAATTTTGACTGCAGAAGGAATTGATATCCCTAACTCCCTTGTTGTTCAAGAGTCAGCTATATTTTAAAGTAAACTATTTGGAACCACTTTGTTTCTCCATATTTGTTCCTTCACTCCACCATGCCACAAATATCTTGTGAATGCCTACAATGCAGGATTTGGGAATATAAAACATTAGAAACAAACAAAAAAAAACTCTTCCTGAGCATATGTTTAGGGAGGGGCAACAGACAAATAAAATAAATAATAATATATAGTATAAAGATAAAGCAGGAAGAAGGACAGGAGTGGCATCTAAAATTTTCAATAGTGTGGTCACAGTTCTAACTGAGATCTAAAGGTTCTAAGGGAGCAAACCATGCAGATATTCGGAGAGAGCATTCTAGGCAGAAGAAACAGTAAGCATAAATACCCTCAGGCCAGAATAGGACATAATATCCCAGAGGATTTTGTGAATAGAATGGATTTAACTTTGGCTAAATCCCTAGGCCAAGATTAAAAATGTTTTTTTTTTTATTCCATATATAAATGAAGTACAAATCATCTCCAAATTACATGTATTTGGGTTTTTAATTCCAGTATAATTAATATATAATGCTATATTAGTTTCAGGTGTACAATATAGTAATTCAACACTTCCATACAATACCCAGTGCTCATCACGACCAGTGCACTCCTTAATCCCCTTCACGTATTTCACCCATCTCCCCAACACATCCCCTTGGTAACCATCAGTTTGTTCTCTATAGCTAAGAGTCTGTTTTTCTTGGTTCATCTTTTTTCTTTGCTCATTTTTTTTGTTTGTTTCTTAAATTCCACATAAGAATGAAATCATATGGTATTTGTTTTCTCTGACTTATTTCACATTATACTCGGTAGCTCCATCCATGTCATTGCAAGTGGCAAGATTTCATTCCTTTTAAGGCTAAATAATATTCCATTGTGTATATATACCACATATTCTTTATCCAAGAGTTGGTATCCAAAATATATAAAGAACTTATCAAACTCAACAGCCAAAAAACAAATAATCCCATTTAAAATGGGCAGAAGACATGAACAGACATTTCTCCAAAGAAGACATCCAGATGGCCAACAGGCACATGAAAAGATGCTCAACATCACTCATCATCAGGGAAACACAAGACAAAATTGCAATGAGCTATCACCTCACACCTGTGAAAATGACTAAAATAAAAAACATGAGAAGCAACAAGCGTTGACAAGGATACAGAGAAAAAGGCACCCTTGTGCACTGTCGGCAGAAATGCAGACTGGTGCAGCCACTCTGGAAAACAGTATGGAGAGGTTCCTCAAAAAGTTAAAACTAGAACTACCCTACAATCCAGCAACCGCACTACTAGGTGTTTACCCCCAAAATACAAACACACTAATTCAAAGGGATAAATACACCCCTATGTTTATAAATTACATATATTTACATACTGTTCTATCTAGAAGGATTTCCCTTTATAGATCATCCTTCCAGAAATAACTCAAAAAGCCACCAACACCTGTCAAATTGTTCTTTCACCCTTTGTGAGAAGTAGTACATGCCTTTTCCAAATTCTTTAGAGCACCTGTCACTTCCCACCCAGCTTTTGATTGGAGTTAACTTTTTGTTTCATCTCCCTTTAAATTGTACCTCGAAGGCAGGAAATGGATCTGTTTCATTGTTTTATTCTCTACAGAGTTTAGCCTTGTTCATGGAAAGTGTTCAATAAATATTTTTTAGAAGGTTTGAATATGTGTTTTCTATCAAATTAAGTACCAAATTAGAATATCGTTAACTTCACATCCACATTTTATTGTAATGAGGAAATATTTTTAACCATACTTTCTTGAATTTTGGGTTGCTTAATACCCAAAAAGGTTTTTGCCAAAATATTGCAACTCATCAATATGCAAAGTTTCAAGCTAATATTTTAAGCTCCAACAATCTTAAGGAGTAACACATTTTTCCCACACAATCATAAACAGAAAGAAAAAGGATTAATTTCAACAACCTTGCTGTAAATAAATAAAAATGACAGATTGTGAAGTATCTCTGCTTGTCATCAAAAATTTTTTTAAATATATTTAAATATCTCAAGTATGTAAAACATTTAAAAACTAGGCTGAATTTAGATTTTTGCTCAATCTGGCACTGACCGGTGACTTATGCCCTATTATCTCCTGAGGGAAAATTCATTACAAAAGATGTCTTTTTGTAAGAGAACTACAAAATCTGACATGGGATTGTTAAGATATTATAGCCAATAAGTCATTCCAAAAGTGAAGAAGTATAGAGACAATGTAAGACAGAGTACTATAGCATTTAAAATAATTTGCTCTGAATTCGTCCTTATTCCTCTCATGTAGAAAGGAGTGTAAATAGATGCCATGTAACTAATTTGAAATTGACCAGACATTTCAGCTCCATGATTATTATTGCTTTGAAAAGGATAGAAAATAAATGGGAAAATCAATAGGAGAAACAAACTCATTTGGGGGAAACAAAGTCCTTATTTGGAATTGTTTCCTCTTCTGTGCCTCTCTCCCTGACTTCAGGTGACACCTGCTCAGGTGTGGGGGTCTCCTTGAAGGAGGCTCACCCAGGGAAGCTGGTCCCTTGGCCTGAGGAATGCTGTTCTACAAAGCTCCATCTGGCCTCCAGTTTGACAGTAGATGAGCACTGCTGATGCTAGCTCAGAAGGCTTCTGCTCATGACCCATAGATGCACCAGAACTTTGTATCCTGTGGACGAAGGGCTGAGAAGGGAAGGCAGTACCACCGTTCTAGCCATCACACTCTAGAGACTCCCCAGCCTCAAGGAAAAACAAGTTAATAATACTCTTTGGGCCCTCCTGGATTTAAAAAATGAGCCAAAGTAAAAATTTTGTCCTCCTCTCCCCTTCTCTTTTCCTAATTCAGCAGTACCCTTCCTTCCAAGTTTACAATAACATCACTACCTCAATTGTACCGGATATAATTTTTTTCCCAAAACCAATCCTAATTGTCATTCCTACCATGCACAAATATTCATACCATAAATATTTCTGGAGTACCTACCACGTGACTCGCTATGCTAGGTTTGGAAGACAAAATTCTGAACAAGACAGATGTGGTCCTGATATTCACTAAGGATAAAAGCAAAGAATGAGCACCCTGAAGTAACCCTCGGTCAACTTCCTTCTTGATGCAAGATGGCGTATTTAAGAACTTATCACATAATGAAAGACGTTAGTACACACTGATAGAAAGTGAGGTCATCAGGGAGAATCAGGCTGTATCATGACACAGGAGGAGATTTGTCAAGTTCCACAAGCCACAATAACCCTCACACTGCCCCCCCCCGCACCCTAATTCCAATGCTAACCTTACCATGTCCTCTGCTAACCAAAATAATGGCAATGCATTTTCCATTCTCAACAATTCTATTTGCCCCTGCAGTCTATAGGGAGTAAGTGATGCTGGGGCTAAGGGAAAGAGAGTACATTTTTGGCTTTGTATTTCCAAAACTGATTCATGAACCAGCAGAGGCAGACCCTTGAGGTGGGGAGGGAGGGACTTTTAGAGATTCTGAAGATTGGGCTTTGATTATCAAAAGCTAAAGCCTGGAGGACAAAGCACTCATAGAGCAGGAAACCTCAAAGTGAGAACTGGATGCCCAAAAAGCAGTTTTCCCACCACTTGGATAAGAACTATGTCTGAAGGTCTGGCATGCTGTGAGGACCTGAAGAGTGGCCTGGCACACTGCCCCCTCTCTGGACTGAAACAGGACGACCATAGTTGTGTCCGTACCAGATGTAATAGGTGAGAGAGGGGGAATCTCAGAGCAGAAGAGGCTCTGAGATTTCCTGGCTTTGCACCGTGTGCTTCAGACATAGTGTAGCTCACACAAAAGCCCAGAGTCCACTATAATGTAAAAGGGCTTAAAAAAATATAGGCAGGAGAGCCCCAAGGTGGTACCCAAAGTCATGAATTCTGCAGTAAAAGAACTAACAGTTCTAGAGAAGGTACATTCTGCCCCTCCTCCCAAAGAAGTCACAGAAGTAGCGAAGAGGTGGGGTGATCATTCATGGTCCTGGGGCAGGGGTTTACATATTACATAAACCCTTCAATTTGTAACAAATGAATAACCCAGAGCAAGTTCCAATAGAATTTACCAAGGATTGTTAGGAACCCAATAATAGCTATGGCCACAGAAGGGGCAATACCACAGGTCTACCCAGCTGTCTTGACACAGGGAGTGTGTAGAGCACAGCGGTTTTAGCGCATGGACTCTGGCGTCAGGGAGCCCGAGTTCCAAATCCAATTCCGCACTGATTCACATGACAGCCTGTGTGAAGCTCAGATGCACTAATTAGGATAAGTGAAGGAAGTGAGTTTCAAAAACTGCATGATGTATGCTTTCATTTATATGACATTCTGGGGGAAAAAATATAATTAAAGGACAAAAAAGATACCAATAGTCATTGGGCCTGGGGGCAGAAAGGGGTTGACTAAAATGGGGCCCTGGCAGGTAACAGAACTGCTCTGTATCTACCTGCCATTTGTAAAAACTCATACAAATGCACACCACAAAGAGCATATTTTGCTGGATATTCATTTCTAAAAAGGTCTTGAAAAAAAAATCTCTATTTGTCACTTCATGGCTAAATGATCTTTCCCTGGTTATTAAATCTCTTTGTATTTCCATTCTTTAGCTCAAAGATAAATAAAAACTTGTTAAATTAGTTTGTGTGATTAAGGTGCTTAGAACAGTCTGCCACACCAGACATCCTCAGTACACGATAGTCATCATCACCTGATCACTGTTGTCATGCCTGGTCTGTGCCAGGTGTAGTGGATTCTGTGCCTAGGTGTAATGGACACTCTGTTCAGATCTCCTCTTCATTCATGCACCCATGTCCCAGATGCTGGGGAGGTTAGCTGTGGACCCTCCCAGCTGCTTTCCTCACCAGGATTTGCCCTCCGGTACACATCCGTCATCAGCTATTGGTGGAACCTAGGTGTAAGCTTGGGTTGATGTGGA
This sequence comes from Panthera pardus, assembly GCF_024362965.1. NCBI lineage: Eukaryota > Metazoa > Chordata > Mammalia > Carnivora > Felidae > Panthera > Panthera pardus. The sequence goes on from NW_026526721.1 coordinate 88,192,698, forward strand.
GAAACAAAGGCCCAGCCTCCCTGTCCAAATTTGGGACAATTCTGACAGGCCCTCCCAGCTCCAGAACCCCCTGCAGGATTAGTTTTGGCCTCAACTGCGACCACACTGCGAGTCCAACACTGCTCATCTGTGATGCCTTCTTCATGGTCAGGAAAGAAATCAGTGGGCAATCTCTGTAGCCAGACCACCTGGGTTCATCTCCTGGTTTTGCTAGAGCCATGGCCTCTTGGAAGTCACTTACCTCCTCTGTGGGCAGCTTTTCTCATGGGCTTCTGGCAAAGACAAACTGAGATAATGAACAGTACCCGGCATATAGCAAACACTGAGAATTCTTAACTGTTATCACCCAGCTCACAGTGATCCAGCCTTCGTCGGACTTCCGTGACCCTCCTTGTCCAGGCAACTTCACTTAGCTTAGTCCATGGTATTATTTATAGTTTTCATGTATATTTATGTTTTTCTGTTGCTTTATCTCAACTACAAGTGACTATTAGTCCTATTTCAGTTTGCAAAATAGGGATTCAGAGAAATTAAGTGATTCGCCCAAGATGAGACAAGACAGATGGTGTCATGCCAATTTGTTCTCAGAACTTGGGCTTTTCCCATTAGACCACACCAGTTACATAAGGAGCTACTGAGAAAGTTGCTCCTTATACATATTTAAGTTTATGTATTATGTAAAATGCAGTTCTTAATAAAGAGACAATCATGTTGAAGTTGAAAGAACATTAAAGAGTGATATTCCAACACCCTCTCCTTAATACAGGCATCTTCTACATTTCTACCAAGTTACTGGTTGTCTGGCCTCTGAATATTGTCAGTGACCAAGAACTCCCAGCTTCCTGAGGCAGCTTGGTTTTGTGCCGCTCTCTCCATCAGAAGGGAGCTATTTTAAGCGGCTTTTCCTAACTACTACTTTCCCTCATTGGTCCTAGTTCTGTCTGTGGATCCACACCAAATAAAATAAATCTTTCATCCATGCACTAGCCTCCAAGTATTTGAAAACAGTTATTATATTCGCATTCTTGTTTCCAAGCTAAATAATGCAGATGTCTTCCACCAACCCGCCCCCACACAAAGCTTCAGTCACCTCTCTATCTTGTGTGTGTTCTTCTGGACACATCCCAGTTTGCCAACATTCTGAGATCTAATACCTGAATCCAAACAGATTCCCATCTCTAAATTAAGCAAAGTCAGAGAAAAAAAATGACACTAAAACCCTCATTGATATAAATACTAACACTTCCATCAATCAATTCAGCCAAGGGACTACCTTTTTTTTCTTTTTTTTTTTTTTTTTTGGAAGTCATGTCACTCTGGGGACTCATGCAAAACTTACTGTCAGCTAGGCTTACCAAGTATGTGTTCCAAATCATTCCCACCCTTTCCTATCATCGTGTTGTTTCATTATGATTACCCACTTGAAATTTATCTGGTTGGACATAATCCATTATTTCAACATGTCAAGATCATTTTGTCAACTAATCTACATCTAAAATACTATCTTTCTCCAACTTGAATCCATTTGAGAATTTCATCAGCCTGCCAGTGAAGTCTACCTCCAAAATATTTATGAAAATAATGGCCTGGAAAGTGACAGTGAGAAAGACTTCCCTCAAGCATGCTGCTGACCTCTCATTCATGCCCCTTTGTGGTTCTGTGTTCAACCAGTTACAAATCTCACTCAGCACTATGAAACCTGCATCCCTCCACATTTTCCTCAAAGACGCCATGAGCAACTTTGTCAGGTGCTGACCAAAATCTCAGTGTGCTACGTTCTGTCATTCCCATGATCGCCTGATCTGCCAGCCCTCTGCTGCGCTTTCACAGAGTTTCAACTCAAGGATAAAAGGTATTGAATATTAAGTTAAGGGGCAAACAAGGACCTTTGGGTGAAGTTCACAGGATCTGCTGTAGAGGGGCCCTGAAGACTACGAACTACCCAAAGAGAAGACACAGCCTATGCACAGAAGCTAATGAGAACAAGACACATTTGAAAAACTAAACCCACGTAGCAAGAGGGGGGACGTGCAAGGGGAAAAGAGTGAAGAGATTTGAGGGTGGAGAGAGAGAAGAGGGGCCAGACCTTATAAGGTATGTGAGGGAATTTGGACTTTATCTTGAGGGCAATGGAGAGACATTGACTGATGTTAACATAAGAGTGACACGATTAAATTTGCATTTTACAAAGATCACACACTGTTCTGGGGACTTCTTCAGAGAGGGAAATGGGAATAGTTAACCTCTAAGGTCCAGACCAACGTAAAGAGTCTGCAGTTCTATTGCTTAGCTGATTAAGAAACCCAAAGGAAGATTGGCTTCCACTGGAGAATTGCACTTTCTTGTTCCTCATAAAATTATCTACACTCATCATTCCCTTTGGGTGTATTGTGGTGTGCTGTGTTGTGTTATGTTGGGTGTGAGAGAGAGAGAGAGGAAATTGAGGGGAGTTAATGTAGCTAGCATCACAATATCCTTGTGTGTCATAGAACAAGTTCTCACTGTCACTGCCACCCTTCCTGCTCAACAAGCTGGGCTGCTAAGAGATGAAACAATCAGTGAGCCTAATTCATAAGCTGCAAAGTACACAAGCTCCAAGTACCAATATTGAAAGAACCAAGGAAGTGACAAAAGGTTGACAGAGACTTGATTAAAATTTCATTTTTTCCAAGCACCATGCTGTCAAAAAAATGTAGCAGATGATTAGGTGGTAAATTCAGGATTCCTTATGTCACTTGTTTTTAACTTTTTTTAATGTTTATTTATTTTTGAGAGAGAGAGACAGAGTGTGAGCTGGGGAAGGACAGAGAGAGAGGGAGACACAGAATCCAAAGCAGGCTCCACGCTCTGAGCTGTCAGCACAGAGCCCAACATGGGGCTTGAACCTGCAAACTGTGAGATTATGACCTGAGCCGGAGTCAGACACCCACGCGACTGAGCCACCCAGGCTCCCTTCCTTATGTCACTTGTTAGGAAAGGTTACCCATAACTTGTAAACAAGAACCAAAGGATGAGTGTGTATTGTTTCAATGTCACACTGAAATAATGTTCAACAGGCCTGCTCGGGGATTGCTTAATTTTCTAAAACAATCTACTATTGCTTGACTTTGCTATTTAAAATATAAATCAAAAGGGGCACCTGGGTGGTTCGGTCCATTAAGTGTCTGATTTCGGCTCAGATCATGATCTCACAGTTCGTGGGTTTGAGCCCCGCATCGAGCTCTGTGCTGACAGCTCAGAGCCTGGAGCCTGTTTCAGATTCTGTGTCTTCCTCTGTCTCTGCCCCTCCCATGTTCTCTCTCTCTTGCTCCCCCTTTTAACATTAATGAATGTTTTAACTAAACATTAAATTTTTTTTTTAATTTTCTTAAAGAAATATATGAATCAAAGGCTCAGGTTCTGTGAAGTTACATGTTATCTTACAGACCTGTGTCTAATACATAATATTTTGTCCCAGTGAAAAAATAACCCCAAATGTTATAGTTTATTGTACTATTGGACATTAATGAGTTTGTTTTGAATTTAGCAATCTAATTAACATTCTTTTATTAAATTACCTATAAACACCCTGCCCCTCAAATGTTCTTTGAACCAGCTTTATGGTTTACTGACTTCCTCATTAATAAATGAGTCAGATAATATCTTTGGCATGTGTTCATTCTGTATTTGTCTGAAATTCATGTTTTAACTTTTTGAAAATTAGTCTTTGACATTGTTAGCACTCAAGAATTTAGTGTGAGTTTTCACTGTATCCTATCTCTCTACTGAATTTTAAGGTCTGATTGCTGGGGAGCAGGGGGATTTTTTTTTTTCATAATGGATTTTTTCTTCTCCTTTCTTCATTTTGTGTTGGCTCTATCAAGTAGAACAGCCCCGGGGAGACTTTTACATCCTTATTCCTGGCATCTAAGAAAACAACAACACATAGGAGGAATATTTACACTGGGGGGGGGGGGGGGGGGCGGGCGGCGGGGGCACAGAAGAAAAGGAGGTATGTATCTTTTCCTTTTGGCCACTTTCCTTCTCCATTTTTCCCGCCAAAATCCTGCCCCCCCCCCCACCCCCCCGCCGCCACCCACCAAAATACATCTCCTCCTTCTAAGTTGTGAGGGAATTCTTGTCTATGTAAACAGAATATATGGACTTTTAAAGGTTTTTTGGGTCTTTTTTTTTTTTTTTTTTTTTTTTTTTAAGTAATTGCTATACCCAATGTGGGGCTCTAACTCATAACCTGGAGATGAAGAGTTGCATGCTCTCTGACTGAGACAATCAGGTGCCCCTAAATAGAATATATGTTTCAAACCAAATTGGAATGCTCCTTACTGTTTTATTGGTACACTGGGGTCTGGGGTGGCCTCTTTTATTCAATCCTACAGAGTTCCTGCAGCTATCAGTTTCTTACCCTGTGTGATAAACACGCATGAAACCAGGTGCTGGGTTCTGGTGTAAGACTATTTGTTTGGTGGTAGTTTCTTACAGACACATGAAAACCAGTACAAAAAATAGAAGACTGAATTAATGAAAAATCTCATCAAGATCTAATGCCTAACAGAACCCAAAGCTTCTGTTTCATTTCCTATGGAGATTATGCTTTTCAATGACAATAAATAGGGATATATTTACTTATACATGTATGACCATCATCTGAATTTTCCATATACATTGAACCTGTTTTCCCCCTTCATAAACAAAAGGGGTTTATCCCCAAATATCATATAGACAGGACAGAGAGGAAATAAACAACCCACGCCCCCTACCGTCATGCTAATTCACAGTTAAATAGCTCTTCTTGATGTCACTTAGAATCACCTAGTCTTCTTAAAATCTGTCATCTGGGTTCATGTGGCTTATTTTTTTAACACAATATTGGTTTTAGTAATCCAGATTTGTGATGATTTTGATTGTTAGCATCAACTTTAGCTCCTTTTATGCCAGAAACATTTCCGGTTTCAAAACCATTCAGGCAATAAGTATTATGCTGTTCTTTCTCCGACTTTTACAGGATCTGACAACTTGAGCCACTGCCATCAAGGTACATTATACACCAAGTATGGTTCTCAAACATGGGATGTACAGAGACTGCCATTAATACTGTAGCAGGAAACTTTGGGATCATGTGGGCTTTTGGAAAATAATCTCTGACAGATGTGGCTAGGCCAAAGAGTCTCCTACCATGGCAGCTATAGACCCATCCAGGGGACATGTTTGTTTTCCTCGAGCCGCTGAGTCCCTGTGACAACCCCAGGCTTGGGGTGATCTCGGTGGCTATGGGCAGAGAGATGGGAGGCCCTAGAGGGCTGAGACTCTACAAACCCGCTGGACCCAGAATCACCCATTTGGAAATCCTGGGACTGAGTGCCCCACACCCTACTGCCCAGGGGCTGAGCTGATAAAGAGGGGAGGAGGCTAAAAAGGGAAAGGCTGCCCAGCATTTAGTAAATGAGCTGCCTGAAAATAATTTGAATAGTGAGAAGCAGCAGTTTTCTCTGCTCTTGATTTTCTGTGGTTTCATTTATTTACTTAATTACTTCAGCCCCACCTCATTTCAAAAACAATTGGGGGAAGGCTTGGAGTGAGTTAAGCAGTGCTCCACTGAACATGCACCCAGGAAGCAATTTGCTTCTCACTGTTCCAGGTCTGTTTTTAGCTTCGGAACAATTAAGCAAGAGCACAGAAGCTCTCCCAGGCTGCGCCTGCCCCCACAGCAACAGCCACCTCACTGTGACAGGGGGAGGGCAGATGAGGAGAAAGCCTATTAACCTTTTCTGTGCCCCAGACAACAGTTTGGTTTCAGCTGAGATCCAGGAGGGGTTGACAGGAAAGGCTCCAGGATCCTTCCAAATGCACCCTCCTGCCTTGTTGTTCATCTGTCCTCTCAGCCATTTGGAAGGAAAGGCACTACTTCTTTCTAGAGTAGCTCAGCATTCCTTTACATCGGACAAGAGAGGAGCAGAAGGTGCGGTCAAAGCAAGCAGCATACCCCGCCACACACACAGAAGACACTGGATGAAAGAGGTTATACATTTCCTGTGGATGAGTCTAAAGAGAACAAATTGCCCACTCAGAGAGTGCAGGGTACAATACACAAATAGAAGGTAATTTGGGTCGATATCTATCATAAGCTAAGAGGAGAGTGGGTGGGGGAAGGGCTGTTCTGAAGCTGCAGAAAGAATGATTTGGGTACAGCCACTGTTGATTAAGCACTTCTTTATACTAGGGGCACGGAACACAGAAATGACCAAAAACCAGGCCTCGTCCTGGCCTTTGAAGTGCTCATTGAAGTACCTCAATGGAGTGGAACTGTGTTTAACCGAGGGTTGTATTCTTAGAGTCAGCTCTCAGGGACAAAATTGGAATAAACTTTATTCAAGATTTCACTTGAAAATCCTTTAAGAAAGGGCTGGATTTTCTTCCAGTGTTAGAAGTGATTATTCTTTGATTGGGTCCCCGGTGAAATACTTAGTTGTCTTGCATTCAGGTTCAGATCATGTGAAAAAGTAAAATATTTAAACACTAGATTCTTCTTCAGCATGGAGAGATATCCACTAATGGAAACTTGAGAAACTGAGATCAGCAAACAAAGCATGAGACTTATGTATCCCAGCTTAAGCGCACTCCTTTTTCAATAAATGCATGCTTTTTCTATAGACTTGTCTCCTTTTTTTCTTGCTTTCTCACTTTCTTGGTTTTTTGATCTAGCGATCTCTCCTTGCTTTCTTCTCAGCACCTACCCTCTTTGTCTTTGGTTTATAGGTCGGATTGCATAAGTTAAACATATAGAAGGTGCAAGTCTTCTGGACCTCACTTTAAGCAAAGTGATGAGTGTTATGACAGAATAAAAGTTGAACTAAAATACCAAAGAGGATGGTTTTTAATGGCAGGAGTTAACCTGCTCTGGATTAATGAATTCAGACATGTTAATTCCAAAGAAGCATTATGATTAAGAATGACCTAGAATCTTCCTAACCCATTCATCAGCAGGGAGACTGCCAAGGCTTTGGCTGAGAGTTCCCCACTGTCTCCATACCGATGGGGTTTGGACTCCTATCACCAAGCAGTTATGACAACCCCTGGGACCACCACCATTGTGTGCTGGCAATCCTAGCATGATGAGTCTTCAGTTATTATAATGCCATATTTGAAAACAAAATCATATGTTGATTTTTTTTAATTTTTGGAATAATTCCAAGATTTGGGTGCTTTCAATCTTGTTTTTAAAAATCTACAGTGCTATTAAAACCCCTGAGAAAAGGATAGAAAATTCTGCCTGGAGGGTAAGAGATGCCTTCACAGAAGAGGCAGTCTTTGAACCCAGCCTGAAAGAAATGGGTCGAAGAGGATTCCAGGAGGGCTGTGGGGTGAACCATTACTGGTGGCAAAAGGACTGGCACAAAGATATTCTTCTTTATTAAAGAAGTAAAATCACAAAGTAAAAGAAATCTGCCATGATCATTCTCTTATCTCCCCTTTGTCTCTATTTTGCTTGTCCCAAATCCCTCTTATCACCTGCCAGAAGCAAGGCTCTTCAGTCCATGGTCTGTTCCAGGCAGAAGCCCAAACTTACAGTCCATACTATGACACGTTCCTGGTTCACCTAGTAAACAGTAAAACCATGTTTGTGGTTGTTTTAGCTAAGGTGCTCAAGTTGATAAGATCCTAATGCTTTTACCTCTTCCATCGAACTTTCCCCCAATCTGCTCTCTACTGAATTCAGCTTTTCTTTGTCCATATCCCAGCCCTCTCTGAAGCTCTGATACAACACTTGAGCACATACTATACTCACTCATTATGTGTTGGCCCAGGTTTGTCTCCCCTGCCAGGTACAAGTCTCCCTTGGCAGCAGGGACATATCCTGCTCATATGAAACTGAGCTCAACCAGCCTTCTCACAAATAGAATTGTTCTCTGGGAGAGTAGAGAAAGAATGAAGAGATGCACTGTTTTTATTAATAACTGACGACATGATGAAAATATTGGCTTCAGAAACGGACTCCTTTGCTACCTTTGTGCTATCCATGTTTTAAATATCTTCTATTTTCATTTTTATTTTTGGAGATGTGTCATGATAAAAATGAAAGGGCTTACGACACCAAATGTAGAACCCGCTCTAACAGCTTGGCTCTGCTTTGTAAAGCCTTCTGGTTCTCTAATTCATTTTACTCTTAGTAAAAACTGACTAGAAATGATTGTTTAAAAAAAACCCAGAAGCTTCTTTCGACATCAAGTAGTCTTTACCATGCAACATTGTAATGATTTAAGGGCAAATCAAATTTAAAGCATATGGATTAATTTTCCCTTTAAAATGCATAGGGATTTGAAATGTTTATTGTACTATAACTTTTCCATTGAAAACAAAGTGGCCAGACATAATAATGTTAATGTGTTCCATGCAAAACAAAATTCACTTGGTCTTACCTCTTTTTACCTAAAACATTTTTAAGTTTGATCTTTAATAACATAAATTCATTGATTATTAAATTCACTAAACTCATCCAATAAGCCAGTATCAAATGCCTTAAAAAAGCCTTATCATCTGTTATACCCCAGCCTTCTTTTCTCCTAACTAGAAAGGATTAGCCCTTCTTCTTAGCATGCATTTTCCTTTAAATGTTGTTTTCATTTCTTAATGAGGATCTCCACATTTAAATTGTATAGCTAAAGACTGAATCCAGAAAAGCAACCTGATGTCTCTTCTCCAGCAAAATCATTTTCTTATGTCTAGGATCTATGTAGTCTGTCAGAAATTCAAATTAAAAGTCCCTAATTTGAGAAACCCACCTTAGAAATGACTGGCATGTATTGCTGATATAGAAAAAAAGTAAAGTAATAAGTCCCAATTCTGGCAAAGAAGCAATGATTCTGGCCATTTCATTCATTGTTGGTGGCAGTTATAATTAAGTTCCTTCAAAACAGACATTGGATACCAAGAACTATGAACACATCCAATATAGTAGCTATACATATATTCTGTTTCTCAGATATACAGTTAACCTGCAAATTTTTTATAAGGATCATAGAATTCAGATTTTACCAGGGTGGGCCTAGGACTACAAAACCTTTCTTTGCATTATTACAGTATAATTATTTGGAGGGCAGCAGTATATGGAGAAAAAAAGAACCCTCATAAGTATTAGTGGGAATGCCAATTGGTGCAGCCACTATGGAAAACAGGTTGCTTAAAAATTAAAAATAGAACTACCCTGTGATCCAGTAATTCCACTACTGGATATTCATTCTCATTCTCATTCTCATTCATTCTCTCTCTCTCTCTCTCTCACACACACACATGCACGCACCTGAAAACACTAATTCAAAAAGATATATGCACACATATATTTATTGCAGCACTATTTACAATACCCAAGATACGAAAGTAACCCAAGTGTCCATCCATAGATAAATAAAGAACAGGTGGTATATATATGCACAATGGAATATTACTAAGCCATAAGAAAGAATGAGATCTTGTAATTTGTAACAATGTAGATGGAGCTCAAGAGCATGAAGCTAAATGAAATGTCAGTCAGAGAAAGACAAATACTGTATGATTCCACTCACAGAATTTAAGAAACAAAACAAATAAACAGACCCTTAAATACAGAGAATGCACTGGTGGTTGCCAGAGGGGAGATGGATGGAGGGATGAGTGAAATAGACAAAGGGGATTAAAGGGTGTAAATTTCCAGTTACGAATTGAATCACAGGGATGAAAAGTACAAGGTAGGAAATATAGTCAATAAGATTGTAATAACATTTGGTGACAGACGGTGACTACACTTACCGTGGTGAGCACTAATGTATAGAATTGCTGAATCATTATATTGTATATCTGAAACTAATATAACACTGTAAGTTAATTATAAAAAAAAAAATTGAGCTGTGAGGAAAGGGATCTGGCAAGCCTGGTCCTTAGAGAAAATTTAAGTCTGAAAGGCACAAGGGCAATGCTTGTCAGTGGAGGGCTGGGAGAGAGGAGGAAGACACCTGTGGATTTAGACAAACACCAGTGAAAGTCCCAGTTCAGCCACTCTGTGTCATGGAGCCAATCATTTAACTTATTCTCCCCTTGGTTTCCTCACCGGCAAATTGTGGGCCACAAACACTTCTACTACAGGTGTGAGAAGAAAGCAATGAAGTCTGGAAAACACCTAGAAATAAGTGCTTACCTCGGTGTAAGTGCTTAGTAAGTAGTAAAGTTAAGGTTTTCTAGAAAACATAAGACACACAGAGGCCTCAGTTGCAATGATGCCGACTTTGTTAGGGTTCAACGATAACTTTGTCACTGAGGAAAGGAAGGAATAATGAATTCTGCCTGCTTAATCACCACTGTGTACAGAGTGCCTGTCACAGTTCCTGGCAAACAGTAGGAGTTCAACACAGGATTTTTTTTTTTAATTATTATTTTTTTTTTTTGAGACAGAGAGAAACAGAGCATGAACAGGGGAGGGTCAGAGAGACAGGGAGTCACAGAGTGTGAAGCAGGCTCCAGGCTCCGAACTGTCAGCACAGAGCCCGATGCGGGGCTCGAACTCACAAGCTGTGAGATCATGACGTGAGCCAAAGTCGGAAGCTCAACTGATTGAGCCACCCAGGCGCCCCAACACAGGATTTTCTTTCAATGTTGCATTCCCTTCACTTATCTGCCCCTAATGCTATTTCACCATAAATACCAAAACCAGAAATCAATCAATACTTCTGAATGAACATTGAATGTGTATTTTTAAATAGTCAAAAGTAAGGTGATCATCCATCTATCTGGGATATCTTTCAAGAAATGCAGAAATTAAAAAAAAAAAACCCCTTTGATATAAGGCTTACACTTATATCAGAATTCCAACATTATTTTTGAGAGGTAGAAATAATCTTCTTTAATTAAAGTGGTGGCTTTAATACAAACCCACTGAGCTGCTCCAGGATAACTCCCGTATGTAAAGGTTGGGAGCTCTGCTTCTATTTGATCCTTTTGATTCATCAGAGGGTTGGGCTCAAGATTCATGATGAAGACCTGAACTTCAGCTTATTGAGCACACCAGGATTTACAACAACAAAATACACAGCTACACATTATGTAGAACATGAGTTATTCCATCTATTGTGAGAAAGGGACATTTTTACATCACAAACCTTTGTTACGAATATCTTTATATACTGCATAGACACTCATCACACCCCCACCAAATTCGTGAAGAGATAGGAAGTCAGGGAGTTACCTAATTTGTGTCAAGAGAAGGGAAAAGATGTGTCAACAACATTTTCTCCATCCCAAAGACAGGTTAGAACTCTAACTGTTGCTGATTCATTGGAATTTCCCTGCTTCCTCTTTCACTGAAATGTTTTCTCTTTTCTGTTGAAGTAATAAATTGAAATCAGTAGAGCAGGGCAGAGCAAGATAATTCATGACAACAAATGGCATCTGAAATAATTGTCCTTGGTACACTATGGATATAGCTAAATCTATCTAGTCAGACTCAGTAGGACCAGATTTTTCTTGAAGATTCAGAAAATAATTTAAAATCATGAGACTTTAACCATCAAGTAAAATAAATTCAGTTGTGCTCAGTTTTAGTGTTATATTTTTAAGAATTTTTTTTTTACCGTGAATGAGATGAGGGGTAGCAGTTAACCAAAATAAACACTTCCAACCATTCTAGATAAAGAAAAGTTTCATCTGTGTACCTTTTTTCTCCTCCCTCTTTGCTCCTCCTGCTCTTCCATTTGCTTGCCTTTTCCTCCTCTGAGCGGTTTTCATTATTCCTGCTGCCCCAGACTCTCTTCAGACACGCCTCGATTATTGCTAGAAACCCTGATAAACACTGGTCCACAAGTAATGCTCAGCAGAATTGAGGCAATGGAGTTGTTCACCACTGGGTCCAGAAGAAGAGAGCAAACAGTGCCCTGGGAAAAAGATTTGCTGGGGCCAGCCTCCTTTCTCATACACCTGTTATGAAATTATGAGCAAATATTTAAAAGTCTTCAGGTATTAGTTTCTTTTTCTGAATAAGAACATCTCCTCTGTCTAAAGTTCATCTCCTGAGATCTTTACAGTTATAAATAGAAAGGACTTTCCCCACTCTCTCTTTCACACTGACTCTGACCTCCTACAACTGCCCAGGGAAGCCAACAACCAGTAAGTAATCAATCACTCTAGTTATCATCTGGCTAACCATGTGCTCCCAGAAACATACTTTTCATTCAAAGACTGATTTAAAGAGTATCTAATAATAACTCAGGTATGTAGAATTCATTCACTTTAGATGACTCTTCAGTACTTCACCTCTTTAAAAAAAAAAATGACTAGAAATATTCTTTCTCTGTCAAGGATGTTTTCTCCTTTATATACACTCTGTCCCTGAATCTGAGTGTCTCTAACATTCTGAAAGAAGACATTTAAAAAAAAAACTTTTTTAATGTTTATTTATTTTTGAGAGAGAGAGAGTGTGTGTGTATCAAAGCACTAGTGGGGAAGGGGACAGGGAGACACAGAATCTGAAGTAGGATCCAGGCTCTGAGCTGTCAGCACAGAGCCTGACACAGGGCTCGAACTCACGAACTGAGAGATCATGACCTGAGCCAAAGTCAGACACTTAACCAACTGAGCCACTCAGGTGCCCCTAAAAGAAGACATTTTTAAATAGATTTTACATAGTTGTTGCCCAGTTACTAATTTGACAGAAAACCATTCAGGGCAAACAAGAATTGAGCCTGTAACACTCACTAAATATTGATAGAATACCTAACACTGCTATGTGAAGATATTCAACAAATATGCAACATAGTTCCTGATTTCAAAAATTTTACAACTCACTGGTGGAGATAATATTCATTGGATTTTGGGATGAAAAAGGAATACAAGTTGATCATTGTACAGACGGAAACAGGAAAAACAATTCACTATCTAGAGAATAAAACACAAAAGAGAAAAAGATGGTTTGACCACCCACAACATAAATGAAGTCCCTTCCCTACCTCCTCGTATTAGCAAGGCGATACTGCCCTACTATTGGGAAAAAATCCAGAGAAGCATCCAACAGTGACATTATCCTGCAAAGATTATCAGCAGATGACAATTACAGAGCATCTCAGCGTAAGTTTTAAGTAGCTGGCTGGAGACATCTTAAAAAAAAAAAAAAAAAAAAAAAGCAGAAAACACCAGAGCTCCTCAGAGAAGGCCTGCTGCATGCCTTCCAGCATCTGCTGCATTTGACAGATGGAGAAAAGGGTGGAGCAGACACTCTGAGGCAGAGGTGCCAAAGGGCTCTCAGAGCCACTCATTCAGGCAAGTCCTATGACAGCTGTGCAACTGTGGCTCCTGGACACAAAAGGTCAGCCTCAAGATGACAGGAGAGTAGAGTTCCTTTTTTGTTTTTGTTTTTCTTTTAGATATGGCTGGCCATCAATATGGGATGCAGCCAATTCATTGTAGATTTGTTATTTTCTGTTAATTAAGCTTTTCATTATCACTTTGCAAAAATGTGCTTGTGACTTTTTTTATATATATATTCCCAAGAGAAGTGAAAAAGGAAGCCTTTTTTTGCACTTCACCTGACCATTTCCCATGAAAGTAATGATCTGTTGAATGTACATGGGTGGAAGAGCCCCAAGGGATTATTATTGTGGGAAGGGAGAAAAATGGCAGAAAAGACTCATAGGTGAAAGATACTAGAATGTGACATGGCCTGATGGGACATGTTTGGATTATTTAAAAAAAAAAAAATTTAGCGTTTAATTATTTATTTATTTTAATTTTTTTTTAACGTTTTATTTATTTTTGAGAGCAAGAGACAGAGTGTAAGTGGGGGAGCGGCAGAGAAAGAGGGAGACACAGAATCCGAAGCAGGCTCCAGGCTCTGAGCTGTCAGCACAGAGCCCGATGAGGGGCTCGAACCCACGAACTGGGAGATAATGACCTGAGCCGAAGTCTGATGCTTAACTGAAGAGCCACCCAGGCGCCCACGTTTATTTATTTTTGAGAGACAGAGCACGAGTGGAGGAGGAGCAGAGAGAGAGAGACAGAATCTGAAGCAGGCTCCAGGCTCTGAGCTGTCAGCACAGAGTCCGACACGGGGCTCAAACCCAGGAACTGTGAGATCATGACCTGAGCGAAGCTGGCTTCTTAACTGACTGAGCTACCCAGGTGCCCCCTTGTTTAGATTATTTAAAAAGAGAAAAATAGATTCCAAATGAACTACAAGAAGATAAAAGGCTAAAACTAATGGCGAAAAATTAAGCATTAAACAAGTGGTAGCAGCTTTGAGTTCAACAGATGTTGATAATGTTTGGGGGCAGGGAGGGAAGCAGAGCAGCTACTGGTAAAGAACAATATTCAGGGGGTGCCTGAGTGGCTCAGTAGGTTCAGTATCTGGCTTGATTTCAGCTCAGGTCATGATCTCAGGGCTTGTGTCAGGCTCTGCACTGTCAAGGCAGAGCTTGCTTGGGATTCTCTCTCTCCCTCTGTCTGCCCCTCCCCAGCTGGCTCGCTCACTCTGCCTCTAAATACATACATACATACATAAACATTTTTTTAAAAAAGAACAATTTTCAGTGCAGGTGGAAGAAGCAATGCTCTATGACCCAAGATATTTGTTGCTCACCTGCTTTTTTGACTTTAATGTTTAGGGTTCTGCTCCAATGCTTAAGCAGTTATTTGTGGCTTTCATTGGCAAAGCCATTCTTTTTCTTTCTACTGGACAAATAAGAATGGGGTCAACCCATTCAGCAAGAGTGAAGGCGTTCAGTAGGGTCTACTTAGATTTGAATATTTTGTTTATAATCCATACCCTGTGATGGTTCCTTCTGTGGCACATGAGCTAGACCACAGTGCCCCCATATTTGGTCAAACATCGGTCGGGATACTGCTGAAAGGCTCGCTCTCTCTCTCTCTCTCTTTCTCTCTCCCTCTCTTTTTTAGATAAGATAAATATTTAAATCAGTAGACTTTGAATAAAGCAAATTACCATCCATAATGACTGGGCCTCATCCAATCTGTTGAAGGTCCTCAGGGGGAAAAACTAAGGTTCCCCCAAGGAAGAGGAAATTCTGTCTCCAGACTGCCTTTAGACTCAAGTTGCAACATCAGTTCTTTCCTGGGTTTCCACTCTGCCAGTCTGCCTTGCCAATTTCAGACTTGACAGCCCCATAAGTCACATGAGCGAATTCCTTAAAATAAGTATCTCTTAATAGACAGTTTTCCTATTGGTTCTGTTTCACTGGAAAACACTAACTAATATGCACACCTTTAGGATTTAAAATCATTAACTTCAAATTAAAAAGGAATTTGACTTTATTCAGACATTCTGAATAAAGAATGACTTTTTATTAAATAAACTTAAGTGAAACTTACATAACTGATTCTAGAAACATAAAAAAAAAAAAAAAAAAAACTTCTGGACTAAGTTGCAAACCTAGCATCCTAGGAACCCAATAATATAGTCTGGATTCATGATTATCCTCTATTTTTTTTTTTTTTCCATCTTTTCATCTTACACTCTATCAGTGTTTCCAAGTAGGACCTGGTACCCAGTTATATTTTTGTCAAAATTTTGCTACCTCTCCAGAAAGTCTTCTATACCCTCTCTGAATACATTCCCTTTCTTAACTGTTCTTTTCTTTAAAAGGACCATTGTAGTAAAAATAACAAGTACTTTGAGGTCAAAGCAATGTGAGTTTTAATCCTGGATCCAAAGCAAGCATTAGCTGTGTGATCTTGCCCAAGTTACTTAAACTCTCTGAAAATCAATTTTCTTATCTCTCAAGATCTTCACAGTCAGTGTGCATAATAAATAAGGTAATGAATGCCCTGAACATTCTATTTATAAAGAAGGGACTGATTGCCACGAAAACCTGTATCTTGTAACTTATGTAACTTCTTCGTTTCCTTAGTTTAAAAGTTGCTGATAACAAAACAGATAAACAAATTAGGAAGTAAATAATGTCTCTGCCATGGTCAGCAGCTGAAAAGAAAGCCCAAGTTACCGCAACTTAATAAAAATTGTATTTCTTACTCATATTACAGACCAATGTGGGATGATGGGGGGTAGTCTGATCCACACAGTCATTCATGAGCCCAGACACTTTCAGTCTTGGGATTCTACCCTCATATTGGCCCTTAAAGTTCTCTCTTTAAAGCCCGCTGATGAGAAAGAAAGGCAGAGAAAAGAGTGATGAGCATGCATGGCAGCTTTTATGGGCCATTCCTAAAATGGCACCTATCACACCAGTTCACATCCAATTGGCCAGAACTCTATTGCATGGCCTTCCCTAGAAAATGTAGTGTTGCCTTATGCCCAGGGAGATGAAAACAAAGATGTTGATGAACTGGGACATACGTTTCTATCTCCTGAGCCCTAAAAACCTATTCGTTTTATCAAGTTTGTCCACCTGTAACTTCCCATTGCTTGTACACATGCTTTGATCTGTTTTCAGGACTTTGTGTCTTACACAGATTCATAGGAACACATGTTTCCCTGTCAGCAGAATTTAATGCTGGGGAAAGAGGTTAGCCATAAGACCCTTGGTGTCTAAAGTAGGAAACAGAGCTGCTTAAAGGGAAGAGGGAAAAATAGACTCATAGTGCAAAAGAAAACAGTAAATTTCACACTACTCTAATGAGATCATCAAAAGTCTACCCAACCACAAGAATCAAGTATGAAAAGCTCTGTCTTCTATGACAATGTTGCCTTGTAAGGCAAGGGAGTACCTAACCCTTCTGAGCTGTTTAAATCCCACACCCAGAAACAGTCGTGAGGGGCCAGAGCCTCACAGAACATCCGAGAAGTCAGTCTACCTGTGGGTTGCAAATGCCAACAGTAAGTGATGGTGGTCAGGAAAAGATACTCACTCTCATGGACTCTTTCAAAGCCCTAAGAGAGGTTGAGGTAGAAACAAACATAAGGGGCACCTGAGTGGCTCAGTCAGTTAAGCATTGGACTTTGACTCAGGTCATGATCTCATAGTTTATGAGTTCAGGCCCTGCATCTGGCTCTGCGCTGACAGCTCCGAACTCAGAACCTGGAGCCTGCTTCAGATTCTCTGTCTCCTCTCGCTCTGCCCCTCCCCCACTTGCACTCGCTCACGCTCGCTCTCTCAAAAATAAACAATATAAAAAGATACAAACATAAGGCAGACTCCCCAACTTACCACTTTCTATTCTTTCTTCTGAATCTTATACACATTGTGTGTTCATGAGAAAGCCCCAATTTTCTACTGCACCCACCCTATGGGCTCCTTCTCACCCTGTCCAAACAGAAATCTTTACCTGAAGGCATGTAGCACCCCCAGGACATGACAGTGAGTTGAGACCAAAGGGACACCCCACACACCCCTTACTAAACTGTCAGCTTCACCCCTGTTTAGCTACCATGCTAGAATGTTCCAACACTAGCATTGGGATTAGGCAGTGGAGGCCTCTGAAAAACTAGAGCTATTATCTGACAGTGCTAATTGTCACTATTATTATTACTATCCACTATTAAAGTGGTTACTGTGTGCTCACAACTTTATGTATATTATGTGATTAATCCTACCATAACCTTAGCAGTATTATTACCTCCATTTTAAAAAGGAAAACAAAGTTTTAGTGAGGTTAAGCGAACAGCCTAGGGCAGCATAGCTAATAAAAAGACAGAGCCAGGATTCAAACCTAATTTCTGTCTGACGCCTCCTACATGAAGCAATTACGGCTAACGTTTGTTGAGAGCTTACCACATGCCAGTCATTGTTCTAAGCAATTCACTGGTGTTAACAATCATATAGAGCAGATACTGTTATTATCGCCAGTTTGCCAATGACGACACAGAAGCCCCGAGTGAAGTGATTGCCCAAGCCCTTCAAACATTAAGTGGGAGGGTTGGGACTGGAACACAGGACACTCTGCTTCAAGACTGGGTAACTCTTTCTGCAAGTCATTCTGTTTTAACTATAAAAATTTCAGAAATAGGCGTGCCTGTGGCTAAGTCAGTTAAGTGTCCGATTTTGACTCAGGTCATGATCTCATGGTTCTTGGGTTCAAGCCCCACGTGGGGCTCTGTGCTGACAGTTCAGAGCCTGGAGCCTGCTTCAGATTCTGTGTGTGTCTCTCTCTCTCTGCCCCTCCCCCACTCATTCTCTCTCTCTCTCAAAAATAAATGAACATTAAAAAAAATTCTTTGAATTTAAAAAATATTTAGAAAGATCATATATATCTATGATATGCCATCACCTAGATTTACAAATCATTAGCGTTTTGCCATATTTGCCTCAATTTTTATTGTTGATGTATTTTAACATAAGCTACAGATATCATAACATTTCCCTCCCTAGTACTTCAGCACATATCCCTAAACAAAGATATTTTCTTACATAATCACTTTACTATTATCACATCTGACAAAACTTATTAGTAATTCCCTAATATCACATTCAAAATTTTTGAACTGTTCCAAAAATATCTTTTTCACAGCTGATTTGTTCACATCTATATCCTTGGAAGGTCATAGCATTTGCTTATGATGTGACTCTAAAAACACCTCCTCCCCACTCTCTTTTTATACCATGGCATTAGTTTTTGAAAAGTCTAGACTGGTTGTCTATAAAATGATCTGGCTTCTAGATTTTTTCATGACTTCCTTATGGTGCTTAAGTTTTTCCTCTAGCTTCTGTCTTCCCTACGAAGTGGAAGTTATATGTAAAGCCTGAATAGACTCACTGTTGGCAAGAATACTTCATAGGTGATATCGCTACATCACATTGTACCACATCTGGATCTTCACAGTATCTGGTCACCCTATCAAAAGTGGGGTCAATTGCACCTAAGGAGTCAAGGTAATGACATCCAGATACTTCTACTGCAGACCCACATTCCTTTCCTTTCAATCAGCAAGCAATCTGGGGGAGTATGTGATGATGGTCCCCATCAAGCCCTCATTCAGTGTGCCAGCATCCATTGAAGAATCTTGCTTGTATTATCAATCTATCAGGGGCTGCAAATGGTGACTTTCCAACCATATTATTCCATCTACATTCAGAGCTGGCATTTTTCTATAAGGAAAAGTTTTCCTTCATCACTCAGGACTATTTGGTTTTCCCAAAATACAGGGGTGTTTTTCTGAAAAAAAACAATATTTAATTATTTTAAATTACCAATTATCGGAGTAAGGAATTAGTGAAATAATCACCTCCAGTGGTGGAAAACAAGTTTTGTTTTGGGAGATTTTTTAAGGGTCATTACATAGTTTAAGGGTCATTGAGAGTACATTATGTTCAATCATTATTTTATTTTCAAGTTGTCTCATACTTGGTAACTACATACTCTCAACTCTAATGCTACCAAACCTGGATTAGGGCCTAAATTCAAATCCTGTGTTCCACATAGTATCTGGGTGGCTCTTGCTCTCTGTGCCTCTGTCTCTTCAGAAATAAAATTGGAATAAGTAACCATATACAGCTTAAAAGGTAGTAACTACATGAGACAGGTCAAGACCAAGCTTAGCAAAGGGTGTGACACAGAATGTGATACGTGTTGACTATTCCTATTTTCAAACCAATAACATTACCATCTCATACTAAGTCTGCATTAAGGAATGGACTGGAGTCTAGGGATTGAGTGGTGGAGGGAAGACCAAGGGTCACTAAAGTCTTAGACAGTTATCACCCTCAAAGCAGCACAATGGTGGAGGGTTTGGGAAAGTTAAGGAACAGGTAATGGAACAAGGTGCCCCCGTGGATGGAAAGGAGCCAAAAGAAAAGTGACAATTCCCTGAAAAACAACATTTTGTTTATTGTTATTTCAGTTTTCCCAAGGTCTCCTATATTCTGAAATGTCAAAAAGAATGCTGCTGAAGCCAGAGCTGAGTGACAGCTCCAGAACCTGTCAGGGCCCGTTCCTGGCAGCAGGTCACCTGCCTACCTGTGCTGCCAGCCCACAGCAGGCCACAGGTGGGGTTAATGGCGGCGGCTGCTTGGTTCTTGAGAGGCTGTGAGGAGAGATTACAGGTAAGGAGACAGGGTCAATGTCATTTTAAAAGGACAAAAATCATATAAGGTATGAAAAACATGTATTTTCCTGTCAAAACCTCCCACAGGGACTGAAAGGATTTTAAGTGAAAAATATAATTTAAAATGATATTAAAGTGAGAAAGAGGGTGGCTCAGTCGATTGAGCATCTGCCTCTTAATTTCGGCTCAGGTCATGATCCCAGGGTCATAGGATCAAGCCCCACATCAGGTGCTTCACTGGGTGTGGAGCCTTCTTAGGATTCTCTAGCTCTCTGCCCCTTTCCCCTGCTGATGCTCTCTACCTCTCTTAGAAAAAAAAAAATAAATAAATTAATTAATTAATTAATTAAATAAATAAAACAGAGAAAGATTAATATAGTTTCTTTGAATTGTACTGAGAAGCACTGGTCTTCCCCCAAGCCAAAGTAAAGGAGAAGAAAATGCCACTTAATCTGAAACTTTGAGAGGCACCTGGGTGGCTCAGTTGGTTAAGCGACCAACTTCGGCTCAGGTCATGATCCCACAGTTTGTGAGTTTGAGTCCCTTTTCAGGCTCTGTGCTGACAGCTCCAAACCTGGAGCCGGCTTCGGATTGTGTCTCCCACTCACGTGCTCTCTCTCTCTCTTTCTCAAAAATAAATAAAACAGTAAAAAAAAATTTTTTAACTGAAACATTGAAGGAAAATTTTGAATTTTATATTATTTTTCTTCAGTGCCACAATGTCCATTTCATTCTGGAGCTACATTTCTATTGTAAATGCATAGTAATCAAAAGGAAAAAGAAGTTAATAGAAAGCTTGCTAATGGGGCGCCTGGGTGGCGCAGTCGGTTAAGCGTCCGACTTCAGCCAGGTCACGATCTCTCGGTCCGTGAGTTCGAGCCCCGCGTCAGGCTCTGGGCTGATGGCTCGGAGCCTGGAGCCTGTTTCCGATTCTGTGTCTCCCTCTCTCTCTGCCCCTCCCCCGTTCATGCTCTGTCTCTCTCTGTCCCAAAAATAAATTTAAAAAAAAAAATTAAAAAAAAAAAAAAAAAAAAGAAAGAAAGCTTGCTAAGAGGGATTTCTTGAAATTAAGAGCTGTTGTGCCTCCCCCTCCCCCCCAGGCTCTACCCTTCAGAATATTTGCTAGGTCACCACCCCCCCCCCATCCACCCTAGACACGAGCAGTGGTGTTATAGACAAAAAATCACATAGAGACCATGTTCCTTACTGAGCATGCTCATGCACATGGAGTATGAGGGAACGTGAAGGAGGGAGGGAGGGTGGTGGGTGCTTCCTTTTTTTTTTTTAACCTTTGCTTCCAAAAAATTTGTTTCCCTCAGAACTCACCAGGTGCTGAGGTTTATAGAAATGACTGGAGTTATATCATTCATCCAAATCTTCCTGCCTCTTCATTAGGTGTGGTGCTCACGGCACCCGAAACTCCCAGGCAGGCCTCTTTTCAATGCATGTTAACTTGGCTTTATAATCACATTCAGTGACTAGCACGCCTCAGTAGAATGTTGAGTGATTCGAAAAACACTTGGCTCCCAGACAAGAATAGTAAAACAAAGCTAAGTGTGTAACACTTAACAAAGGAACATTCAGAATCTTCCTTCTGGCAGAATCAAAGCAGCAAAGAACACCCTCACCCTCTTCTCCCAAATAAAAATCAGGGAAAACATCCTGGAAAATAAATCCCAAGAACTAGAAGTCAGTTACTGTTAAGAAACACGAAGTTTTAGACCATTCATTCTCATGTTGTACTTCTAACCAAGGCCATTAAATAATCTCAGAAAATTTTGGCTGATTATCTTCTTTCTGCTTGGTTGGTATTTCTGTACCAAAATGTTCAGATGGGAGGGAAATAAAGGCCCAGCAGCTCAAATTCAAAAAAAGTTTGAACTGGAACTCATTTATTTGTATTTCAAAATTCTGAGGCAGATTACCTGGAAAGTATCCCAAACCTCAGAAGCCAAAAGTTCTGCCAAACATTTTTCGGCTTGGCAATTGGTAATATAATACAGCCAGATCATTAAAGAAATCCTGTTCTGAATTCCCTTGAAGTTTCTAAGGCAAAGTTTAAACAAAAATTATTTCCTTCAGAGACTCGTATGCATGATAAGATTCCATCTGTGCATAAGGAATCAGCGTAGTAGATTAAACGCCTTGACTAAGAAAAAACAAACACAGCAAAAATAAACCTACATTTCATTTCTAACTCTAGACCTGCATGACTGTGTGTTCGTGAAGCAAAAAATCTGTCTCCTATCTGAAGAAGGAGTTGATTACCCTCTTTGCCTTATCATGGCTGTATCATTCCTTTGTTTTTCAACAATCATGTATTGAAAACACATTATAAAGAAGGTCCCGTGTCAGACACCACGTAAAGAAACAAAGACGAAGATACATAAACCTTGTCCTAATGGGACATAATATACGGTCAGTAGGCAGGGAAAGAAGATACATAGAAATAAGTGATAGGATGTCAATAAGATGGCAAGAATTACATACCTCAGGAAGGATAAGATAAGGTGCTCTGGGCATTCAGAGAAGGGAAATGTTATTTACAATCAAGAGGTCAGGACAGATTTCAGAAAGGAGGCGGCATGAGAGCTGTGTCTTTAAGGGTATATGGAATTTGGACAAAATGGAGAAGGCCGTTGAGTATCACGTAGTGCCTTATTGTCTAAAACACTATATCTGCTCATTTCCACCCTGGGTCGTATTTAAGTCCACTTAGATCTTTAAGCCAAAACTGATTATGTGAGAACACGTATTTCTTTCTTGCGTGTTAAAATCAAGCTGGATACAATCTCACAATTCTATGTAATCACAGTTTATGTTATGTGCTGCAATTTATTTTTTCCATCTGAATTGTTTCAAGACAACTTCTTCCTAAATTAACTTTACCAGGAACAGATTAAACCCATGAAATCCAGTGGTGTCATGAAGGCATCCACTACTCAAAACCATTGGGAAAACGGAAGTCTGAATTATTCAGCCTCGTAAGCGCATTCCCACTTTCCCTGTGAAGTGTGCTTATAAAAAGGATCATCTCTTTGCCATCATTCCATTGTGTCAATCTATGGGATGATCAAAATCCACTTTTCTAATCCAACTCATCTAAATCAGCATTTACTGGGAAGTTACTTCTCCAAAGACACTGAGCCACTTTCCGAAGATACAGATGAACTGCAGGCATCTCACAGCCTAGAGGCCGCAGAGCCATCTCTAATGCAGAGTAAAATTATAGACAGAATCTGTGTACACATAGATTCCTGAAAGCACAAGGGATGAGTATATTTGATACTCACACTCTATGTAAGAAATGAAGTTGGGTTTTTTTTTGCATATTTAGATTTATATTCCTGTTATTTAGCCATCTAATTGTAAGAGAGGCTCAAAATGTTCTTTAAACTTTTTGAAATCCCCCTTAGAGCCTATTGATACATAGATCACAAAAAGCTAATACTATTTAAATGATCTGCCAATAATCAGATTGCCAATAATCAGACAAAAGACTGGTTTTATTTACCAAACTGGAATCTGAATGATTTTTCCTATTTTGCAATGTTCAAAGATTTGCCACGATTGAAGATGTTGAAACTGTATCACATACTTTGAAGGCAATTTTAAAATATACAAGTCTAGGATACCACTAACCTGTGCCTCAGTTTCCTCATCTTTAAAATGGGGATTATAACACATAGCATTTATAGAGGTAAAATGAATTAGTACCATGTAAGAACAGCATGTAAACCATGGTATCATAAAAGTGTATTATTGATTGTATTATCATTATTGTCCTCAATAATTGTCATATAGAAGTTCACCAATGTAGGACCACTGACTAAAACACATGTGTTGTTTAATAGATATACCAAAATTTATATATCCCTGGGTGTGTTAGCCTTTCATAAAATGACTTACAATCCTACTCCTTAAGTTAAAAATGGACATCAATTCTGAGACATAGCTTATGCATTAAAAACACCACACGTATATACTCAGCACTTTATGGTTTTACAAAGCACATTTATAGTGAAGGAATTAATTTTTCTTTCACATTATATAATTCAGCTCCACTGCCAATCATAAATGACAAGCATTTAATGTATTTGCCCATTTTGGCTCCTGCTTGAAATATATCTAAGTATCGAAATTGTTCAGGCATACCTTGTTTTATTGTGCTTTGCTTTATTGTACTTTGCAAATACTGCTGTCTACATTTTATTTATTTTTTATTTTATTTTTATTTATTTATTTTTTTTTACAGATCGAAGGTTTGTGGCAACCCTGTGTGGAGCAAACCTATCAGCACCATTTTTCCGACAGCATTTGCTCATGCTCACTGCATATCTCTGTGTCACATTTTGGTAATTCTCCCAATACGTCAAATTTCTCCACTATGAGCGTATTTGTCAGGGTGATCTGTGATGAGTGATCTCTGATGTTACTCTGTGGTGTCATGAACCACACTCAAATAAAATGGCAAGCTTAACAAATGTTGTTGTGTTCTGACTGCTCCACGGACCCACCATTCCCTCATCTACCTCACCTCTACTTGGGCCTCCCTATTCCCCGAGACACAACAATATTGAAATTAGGCCAATTAGTAACTCTACAATGGCCTCTCAGGGAAAGAGTCACACATCTCTCACTTTAACTCAAAGGCTATAAATGATTCAGTTTAGAAAGGAAAGCATGTCAGAAGCTGAAATGGGCCAAAAGCTGGGCCTCTTGTACCAAATGTTATCCAAATTGTAAATGCAAAGGAAAAGTTTTTAAAGGAAGTTAAAAGTGATGCCTCAGCAAATATATAAAAGATAAGAAAGCAAAACAGCCTAATTGCTTACATGCAGAAAATTGTAGTGGTCTGGGTAGATCACACCAGCCACCACATACCCTTAAGCCAGTGCCTAGAGCAAGGCCCTAACTCTCTTCAAGTCTATGAAGGCTGAGAGAGGCAAGAAAGTTGCGTTAGAAGTATGAAGCTGGCAGAGTTTGGTTCATGAAGTTTAAGGAAAGAAGACATCTCCATAAAATAAACGTACAAGGTGAGGCATCAAGTGCTGATATAGAAGCTGCTGCAAGTTTTCTAGAAGATCTAGCTAACTAATGAAGGTGGCTATACTAAACAACAGATTTTCAATGCAGAGATGCCATCTAGGACTTTCATTGCTAGAGAGGAGAAATCAATGCCTGGTTTAAAATTTTCAATGGACAGGCTGACTCTCCTGCTAAGGGCTAACATACCTGGTGACTTTAAGTTGAAGCCAATGCTCATTCACCATTCTGAAAATCCTAAGGCTCTTAAAAATTATGCTAAATCTACTCTGCCTGTGCTCTATAAGTGGAACAAAGCCTGGATGACAACACATCTGTAGTGTTTACAACACAGCTTACTATATTAAGCCCACTGTTAAGATCTACTACTCAGAAAAAAAAAAAAGATTCCTTTCAAATTGCTTCTTATTGAAAATGTATCTGGTCACCTAACTGCCCTAATGGATATGTGCAATAGCAGGTTGTTTTCATGCCTGCTAACACAATATCCATTCTTCAGTCCACGGATCAAGGAGTAGTTTCAACGTTGGGTCTTATTATTTAAGAAATATATTTCATCGTGCTGTATCTGCCACAACTAGTGATTGCTCTGATGGATCTGGGCAAAGTGACTTGAAAACCTTCTAGAAAGGACTCACCATTCTAGATGCCATAAAGAATATTTGTGATCCATGGCAAGAGGTCAAAATATCAAAATATCAAAATTAAGAAGTAGATTCTAATCCTCCTGGATGAGTTTGAAGGGTTCAAAACTTCAGTGGAGGGAGTAACCATAAATGTGATAGAAACAGCAAGAGAACTAGAATTACAAGTGGAGCCTGAAGATCGGACTGAATGATGCAATCTCATGACAAAACTTGAACAGTGAGGAGTTGCTTCATAGGGGATGAGCAAAGAAAGTGGCTTTTGAGATGGAATCTACACCTGGGGAAGATGCTGCAGATTGTTGAAATGACAACAAAGGATTTAGAATATTCCATAAACTTAGTAGATAAACCACAGCAGGTCTGAGAGGACTGACTCCAATTTTAAAAAGTTCTACTGTGGGTAAAATGCTTTCAAACAGCATCACTATGACAGAGAAATCCTTTGCGAAAGGAAGAGCTCATTGACGTCTCAGACTTCTTTGTTGTCTTATTTTAAAAAATTGCCACAGCCAGGCCAGCCTTCAGCAACCACCACCCTGATCAGTCAGCAGCCAACAACATCCAAGCAAGACCTGCCACCAGCAAAAAGATTATGATTCTCTGAAAGCTCAGATGATAGTAGCATTTTTCAGCAACCAAGTACTTTTTAATTAAGGTATGTACATTATTTTAGACATAATGCTATTGAACTTTAATAGACTGCAGTATAAACATAACTTTTATATATATTGTAAAAATGTATATTTTATATACATTGGGAAAATGCATTTGCTTGCTTTATTGTGAGATTTGCTTTATTATGGTGGTCTTTAATCAAACCCCCAGTATCTCCAAGGCATGTCTGTAATTGACATCTGCAGTAGCTTTTTTTAATTTTGTTTTTGATGTTTATTCATTTTTGAGAGAGACAGAGACAGAATGCGAGTGGGTTGGGGCAGAGAGAGAGGGAGGCACAGAATCTAAAGCAGGCTCCAGGCTCCGAGCTGTCAGCACGGAGCCCGACGCAGGGCTCTAACTCACAAGCTGTGAGATCATGACCCGAGCCAAAGTCGGAGGCTCAACTGACTGAGCCACCCAGGCACCCCTTGCAGTGGCTTTTTAACCAATGAACTTCTAAAGGTCTTTTTATTATGATTATAAAATACCTATGCAAACATTCCTGTGAACCCACCCCTCCCAGGCTCACAGTGTCCCATAGGGGCAGCTGTGTCTTACTAATTCCTTTCTATACCAGTTCCAATAGCTCAGTGGGTAAAAGAGGGGAAAATAAACACACACACTTCTAACTTTCCAGACTACTAACTGGCCTGCCATTTCCCTGGCCAACATCCTCAAAAATATGATAATAAAGTGGTTTGTGCAACCGTGAAACAGTGGGTCCATTTTCCTGGGTCACAGCCAAGGGAGAAAAGGGAGGTGTTCAAACACAGCTGCACTTACTTCTCCCTGCTCAGCCATTTCAGAGAACTAGATTCACTGTACCTGGAAGAAGGTCAAATAAGGGACAAAACAGAAGACCCTCTGGGTTGATTGGTTCTGTACAGATCCTGTAGTGGGCTTCTTCAGGCCTTTGCTACAAAACCCCTCTCTCTTTGGCAATAAAACAACAAATATAGGGCTGACCAAAGACAAAAACCAGTCAAATCCCATTATCACAGGAATTTAATTCAATCTTACTCTTTAACATCTTCAATATAGTTGATTAGAGTGAACATTAATTAACATGAGTGGGTGATAAATTGGCATCTGGATTGTCATTTGTGTTAGAGATTGTGTTACAAAGAAATGGGTCAAAGTTGGACTTTCACCTAATGGCAGACTGAGAAAAGAGAAAGGATATGCGACCTCTATTTTCTTTTTTTTTTTTTTAATTTTTTTTCAACGTTTTTTATTTATTTTTGGGACAGAGAGAGACAGAGCATGAACGGGGGAGGGGCAGAGAGAGAGGGAGACACAGAATCGGAAACAGGCTCCAGGCTCCGAGCCATCAGCCCAGAGGCGACCTCTATTTTCTACCAGCTGTATACCTAGTGGGTTGGGTAAACACTGTAAAACAGTGTTGACACTCTGTTTTAGTCACACAACTAAAATAAACATTATTTATTGTCATACAACAATCAAGATCAGGAAAATCTTTTCATCCAACCCCTTGCTTTAAAGGGGAGCAAACAGGGGCACCTGGGTGGCTCAGTCAGTTAAGTGTTCAACTTCAGCTCAGTCAGGATCTCATGTTCATGGGTTTGAACCCCATTTTGGGCTCTGCTGACAGCTCAGAGCCTGGAGCCTGCTTCTGATTCTGTGCCTCCCTCTCTCTGTGTCTCTCCCCTGCTTGTGCTCTGTCTCTCAAAAATAAATAAACATTAAAAATATTTTTTTAAATAAAAATAAAGAGGAGCAAGCAAGCACAGAGTAACTTGCCCAGACGAGCGGCCACTTAGGAGGTACCATCTCTAATGAGGTCTCTCTCAAGTTCTAGCATGAAATCTCCTAAGACTGGTCCAGCTTTCGCTGAGCACCCTATTTTCTGTTTACGTGTAACATCTTCGTAAGATGTACCACAAACTTCAGTACTTATTTATTGTATATTATTTACTGTTGCTTTATGCAGGTTAGTCCTCTCTTTAATTTTATCATTAGCTCCTTGAGGGCTAAACAGTGCTGAATCCTTCCACTCTGCCTCCAATGCCTCCTGGCAACAGCACTGAAAATTCGGCATTGACCGAGCTCCTTCCATTTGCAAACAAACCCAGAGGGGCCAGGTTCAACAGAGCTCTGTCCTCCTGGAGTTTACATTGGAATAGGTAGAAAGCTCTACTGCTGTCTACTGTGAAGGTATAGACACAGGGGTTTTTTTTGTTTTGTTTTGTTGTTGTTGTTGTTTCAAATGCAGGTAACAAGGAGATTAATTCACCTAAAAGCATCTAAAAAAAACCCAAAAACCTACTGAAGTGTGGCCCAAGGACCAGTGCTGGTTTCATATGAAATAAATTCAGAGTAGGCATTTAGAAACTTTTATATCAATTCACAAAGTAAAAATTATGTGCTGAGTCTCATAAAAAAATTACAACTTGTGCTTTATAGGTCTGTGAACAGTGTGGAAATTTAAAAAAAAAGAAGAAGAAGAACAAGAAGAAAGAAGGAGAAGGAGGGAGGGAGGGAGAGAGAGAGAGAGAGAGAGAGAGAGAGAGAGAGAGAGAGAGAGAATGGCCTTTTCTCACCAAGAATTTGAGACTCATTTAGATGAACAAGCCTTGACCTGGGGCTGGCAGAGGGGGAGGATTTCCACCGCCAGATACATGGAAGCCAGTGGAGCCATGATGATCAGCACCATCAACTGAGCGGAGAGGGTGCAGGTAAGGAGTGAGGAAGCACCAACCAGTGAAGAGAGCAGACAGGGGACTCTCTTGTCTGTGGGAGGAGTGCGGGAACCCAGAATTAGTCAGTGAGAGCCAAAGGTGGGGAGATTTCATTTCAAGCTGTAGAGTGTGGACCTTATTGTGTCAGCAATGGAGAGCTATGGAAAGTTTTTGACTGGAAAGTACCATAACAGAGTCTGCCCGTGGGTAGAGAACTCTCAGTAGCTACTTGCTAACTGAACTGTTGTGCATATGGCTCCAGTGACTGTAAACTCAAATGCCTACCCAGGCCTGAAAGGTCCTCTAAACAGGAAGGCTTGCAGATATAGCTGACACTTGTCTCATCTAACGAGGCACCTATTCTCCAGAGCTAGTCTACCATTTTCTTTTGGAAATCCACAGCCCATGACCCAGACAGCCAATCTTTCAAGAGGGAATGAAATGCCAGATTTATCTGCTAATTCCTAAATTTTATTCTTTTAACGTTTATTTATTTTGAGAGACAGAGCACAACTAGGGGAGGGGCAGAGAGAGAGGAAGAGAGAGAACCCCAAGCAGTGTCCATGCTCAGCACGAAGCCCAACATGGGGCTCTTTCCTACAACCGCGAGATCATGAGCTGAGCCAAAATCAAGAGTCAGACATTGAACCAACTGAGCCACCCAGGCACCCTGGTAACTCCTAAATTTTAAATGTTAGGCCTAATTCAAACACTTGTTAATAGGCACTATTAAGGCCAAAAAGTCAGGTCTGAAAGATGGATGGATCTGTTGCCCAGTCCTGCAATGTGCACAGCTGCTTTAGCATATAAGAAAGAGGGTTGTTAGATTTGTTAAAGTGATCAACTGCTCTTCATGTACATTTTGGTTCCCAAAGCTTAAAAAGGTTATTTTTAATTCTCATAACATGATGTCTATACTGTCCAGTGGTCCTCTGTCATCAACAATGATTGCTGGCATTACTGATAACTGCCGACGTGTGCCGATGCAGCCAAACCTGATGCATCCCTTAAGTTCCTTCTCATGTGCTGTGGCAGTAAAAATTACATGCAATTACAGACACCCTTTATAGTTCCTGTCAGTACTGCCATCACTAAGGAGTAGGGCTGTGTTTGAGACTTTTTAGTATCTTTATCTCTTAAAACCAGAGCACTTATAATCCCTGGACTGAAACTGGACAGCCCCCCACCCAGCCTCCAGTAAAATAGCCTTGCATTCTGTCCAGGGCTTTTTGCTACTCCCTGTTCTCAGGGGATCTTTGCTCCACTAAGGTTGGCTGGGCCTGATTTTAGCCAAGGTAAAAGCAATGTCAGCATGAAGCTGGCAGCCCCATTAGGGATGCTTCCAAATGAGGGGGACCTTGAAAAGGGACTAGTTTTTATTCCAACAGGTTTCAGAAAAGAAACAAACAAACAAACAAACAAACAAAAAAAAACAGACTACCAGTAAATTTTAAATGGGTTTGTTAGAACTGGAGGCAGGGAGTAGGGAGGGGTAAAGAGGAGAAAGAGTAAAAAGAACCAATAAAAAGTCTTTTACCAGCCATTCTTTCCACAGCCTGACTGAAGAATATACATCCTTTTGATTAAAACACAGCTTTTATGCCCTTCTCCGACAGGCTGCCAAAAACTGGCTTGAGGTGAGTTCTGCTATTTTAAGGTGGAATTGTTTGCATTTGACTTGAAATATCTCATGATTCCACAGTTGGCTTTCCACATGGCCTCAGAGGGAAGCAGCAAGCTAAACCTGGAGAGACTGTCTGGAGGAAGTGACCTCCAGGCCCTCAGGGAACATTTTTTAAAGAACCAAAAAAAAAAAAAAACAAAAAAAAAAGTCCAAATGACCATATTTTCAGTTTTTAGCATTCTCTGTGCTACTTTTCACTATTCCAAGAAACTTGAATTAGACTTGAGAGGGTTAAATGTTTGCAGACATTCACATCGTAAACTTCCACAGTAGTATAAAAATCACTACCGTTTCAGATTTATTTGGTTTAGGTGAACTTTTTTTTCACTCATTTCTCTTATAAATGTATCCATTCAGAAATCCATGTAACTGCTCAGAATTTGAATTGCCTCCAAAGAAGGATAAACGTCTGGATTGCTGGCTGACATTTTGTTGCTGTTGTTGTTAGCTTGGGCATTTTTATATTTTTCCAGTAAAATGTCTTGGTCTTTTAGCCTAGAAAGTCATTGGGTCTGAGTTTGAAAAACAAATCACCGTGCACATGCACAAATGTGGCTGCACTGGGCCGTTAAGCATGAAATATGGCTCCCTTTCTCTTCTCCGCCATTCTAGAATGCGTGCTTCATTCTCTACTGTCTGCGTTAGCTGAGCTGATCTGCTCTCAGTCAGCATATGCTTTGAGCACTAGAATTTCCTGAACTTAGTACTAGTGTTTTTTACCCAACCCATTTTATAATTTCTGATTGTCAGTCTCAAGCTCTTTAAAAATTGTTATCAATTACTGTTTATCTTTGTGGGTCTAGAGTTTGAGGTATTTAATAGGATTACCTTCGAACAAGACTACTTCTCACAAGTATGAAACAAGAATTTTAAGTTATTTTCTCCTGCTCTTCTGAATTCCATGTTAAAAAAATAAAATCATAAATTGAAATGCCTCTATCATTGTTAATTTCTTAAAGCTATAGAGTAAAATGTCACATAGAATAGATATGAAATTAAATAGTGTGCCTCTCCCTACCCAGATGTTTTTGCCTTTCCCATTTTCTTCAGTCTCTCAGTCTCTTCTGTCCTGTTCTAGAATGCTTAAAATTTTAACTGAATAGTTTGCATTTTTAAGTTATTTATTTATTTTTTTTTTTTTTTTAATTTTTTTTCAACGTTTTTTATTTATTTTTGGGACAGAGAGAGACAGAGCATGAATGGGGGAGGGTCAGAGAGAGAGGGAGACACAGAATCGGAAACAGGCTCCAGGCTCCGAGCCATCAGCCCAGAGCCTGACGCGGGGCTCGAACTCACGGACCGCGAGATCGTGACCTGGCTGAAGTCGGACGCTTAACCGACTGTGCCACCCAGGCGCCCCATTTATTTATTTTTAAGTAATCTCTACATCCAAATGTGTGACCCTAAGATCAAGAGTTGTATGCTCTTTCAACTGAGCCAGATGCCCCTAGTTTGCATTTTAACATAAGCAGTGGAAAGCCTCCATGTAACTGCTCAGAACACACTAGTAGAAATCACAGAGTTTGTGGGGACAGTTCTATAAAACGTTGCTCTGGGGCAATGGAATAATTTACTTCTTTTAAAAGACTGAATCAAGTCCTTTGGACTCCCAGAAGGGTACAGTCTACCTCAGCTAAAAGATGTGATAAGAGAGTCACTGATGGCTTTAGGCACAGACTTTTCTGTGTCAGTGTCTGGAAAGGGTCACTCCAGGCCCAGGTGTGGTCTCAGCTTCACTATGTCAGTGGCTCTTCAACTTTCTATGTCAGGTTCCCTTTGAGAATTAAAAAAAAAAAAAAAAAGCCATGAGCTTTATTCTTATGTGATTATACATATGCCCATGTCACCCCACAAAAGTCCTTTCCTAGATCCCACTGCCCAATTTTTAAACTTGTCCAGAGATGATGCATCTCTGGTGTCAGATTCATGCAAAGAAAATCCAGGGTCTGATTTAGTAAACCAAATTGCCAATTTATTTAGATCTAGAGACAGGGCTTAGTTCAACTGTCTGCACATTCCCTTCTGGTAGGTAGAACTATACAGATATTAAATTACAGATCAGAAGGCTTCCTGGTGATTTTAGAAATGGAACAAAGAAGATAGATGTTATCATGCCACAGCAGCCTGATCAATTTCCCTTTTTCATTCTTGGGACAGTTGTGTCCACCAACCTTACAGTCCCCTGTCCCCTAGTTACTATTCATTAAAATTTCAATATAGAAAAGGGAGAGAGCTCAGAAAATTCAAGTCTGTCTGTCTCCCATACAGTACTACTTTGGCCAAACAAGTTAAATACAACTGAGGCAATATAGATCACAGTTACTTCAATCATTTCTTCTTCAAGATATATTCTTATTAGGATCTTTGTGCCTTGAAGAATGGAGAAATATTTTCTTTTATTAGTAATGATTATACAAACCACTTCTTCTGCAGGTGGCTTTAAGTTGATTATTTCTATTACATGTCAAACAGGGAATTTAATCTGACTTTATCTCCAAGTCCTGTGAGCCCATCATAAGGGGGAATTATCAGCTACCATGATTCAAATGTAGAGTCAACTCTATCATTTATTTGCAGTAACATAGGGCAACCATGGCAGAGATCATGTGAAACAGTTGCTTAAATGCAAGCATGATATTTTCCAAAAATATTTGCCTCCTTGAGTTTTTCTTAGATTATTATTTCATTGTGTTTACCTTTCTCAAGCCACACAATGGAGCTCAGAAACACATTGAAAGAAAATAGAAAGATAGAAAGAATATAATATTCTTTCCTCAGTGCTTCACCAACAAGTAGTATTCTCTCTCTCTCCCCCTTACCTCCCTTCCCATTTCTCTTCTTTCTTCTCCCCCTCTCTCAATATATTCCATTCAAAACTAGGAATAAAGAAATAATTCTTCAGCATATCAGCTACCACAGAAGAATTCTCAGTCTCTGTTGGAAAATCTCAAATGTTTCTCCTAAATTAAGCTAATGAAAGTTTGCACAGTGGTTTAAAAAAAAAAAAAAAAAAAAAAAAAAAAGCTGGTCTCATACTCTTTCCCTAGTGAGACATCAGCTGAAGACATGGAAGCTTCCCAAAGTGCTTGTAACAGAATGGCTGGCAAATACATGGACTGTGGCGAAGGAGGCAAAGGCCAAAGCTGAACCAGAGAAGTAGTTACGAAACAGGTTATCAGAGCGGTAGAGCCAAGGAGCAGACTGTGAGATGGAGGCAAACAGAAGTCAGGGCATAAACTAAAGTCAGAGCAGGTAGAGAGAGGACAGGAAGATGTCTGGAGACAGACAATGATGAGGTAATCTTTTTAGGAGAGCGACAATGGGGAGAATGAAGTTAAACTACAGTTCACAACAGCAAATGGGCAACACTGCAACGATAGTGGTGTGAGGGCAGCAACAGGTCAAGCAAAACACTGCAATGGGATCCAGGTGTTCACAGGAACCCATCATAGTTTTCCCTCCACAGGATTAAGTGTAAAGATGCCATCTGGCTCTTTTCTCAACCAGTTGCTTCAGTTAAGACATCATGAAAATCAGCCCAAGACACTCCCAGGGATAGTCATTATCCTCAAGCCTCCTGACAAGTTAGATTTCCTTGGAACAAATGAATAGGAAATAAGATGTAAGAGAGTCCAGATTCACAAAAGCTTCACCTAGGTTTGGCCAGACTCCTGGGTGGTATAATCTTCCAGGATTCTGATTTGCTCTTCTTTCCTTTGAAATTAAATCGACGCCTCCAACAGATCCTTCCATTTCCCAAACATGTTAAAGTGTGCCAAGAGTTTAATTTATATTTTGGACTAAATGGTATCACTTAATGCTCTTTAGTAAATACTGATTAAGTATATGTTCAGGAGAAGATTTGCATTTGTACAATACCAGTGAAAAACTTCTCCTGAAGATGTACAAAAATTCTAAAAGAAATATTTTCTGGGGCACCTGGGTGGCTCAGTTGGTTGAGTGACCGACTTTGGCTCAGGTCATGATCTCACAGTTTGTGAGTTCGAGCCCCGCGTTGGGTTCTGTGCTGACAGCTCAGAGCCTGGAACCTGCTTCGGATTCTATGTCTCTCCATCTCTCTGCCCCTCCCCCACTCATGCTCTGTCTCTCTCTGTCCCAGAAATAAACACTAAAAAATTTTAAAGGAAATATTTTCCATTAAATGAGGCTATGGTCCTTATTTTTGTGGAGGCAGAGTTAAATGCTTCTTCACCAAAACTCCACAGTAATCCAGGGGCCATGCTTGCCCTATTACAACACTGAGACACTACTAGCTCAACACTAAGAGATCTAAGTCATAAAATTTCCCCACCAAATGCTATGTAGAAAATGTTTTCAGCTTTTCATTTAATGGCCCTAAAGAGAACTAATGCAGTAATTGCATTAATAAGTGTGTGAAGAACTTGAATAATTTTAACAGTTGTGGCACACAAACTACGTTGAAACTATAAGTTAGGTATTTCTGTAACTCTGAATCAGTAGCACAATTTGAGAGAAGAGCCACCCTTTCACCTTTTTTCTTTTGCAAATCTAAGGATTCCAAACACAACGTTGAACTCATAGCTGGCAACACCCATTTCTTTTAAGGAACTAAGTAGTTGCTATTGCTGACCCACAATTTTCAATAAAAGCAATTACCTGTCTATAAACTGAAAATAGTTTAAGCAACAAATTTATCATTCCCTTTGAACAAAACAATATACTAAGTGCCATAGTAGACATAGAAGCATGAGGTGGTCTTTGCTGATTATTATATTTGTCCTTCATACCCCCAAATCCGTTCTCCTTTTCTTCCATGCTTTGCTCCTGGGGAGGTTGACCTCCATAGGCTGCATCCCTAGATCCCCTTCCCCTCTAGTTTTTAGTCGGTTTTGGCTAGTGGAAGGCCAGCAGGAGATCAAAGGGCTCCCTGAGCAGAGTCAGGGTCTTTATTTCCAAGCTCCCTCCCTACCTGGCCCAGGTTCAGGCAGTGGTTGTGATTCTTTAGGCTACAGCTGCTGTCCAGAGCTCATTTCTCTTCTGTGAGGGTCAAACTCTCACCAGGCCCCCACATAAGTAAAAGTCCCCTTCTCTTTCATACTTAGGGCTAGTAACTCTTGTTAGTCTCTAGATGTCTCATGACTCCTTGCTGACTCCCAAACTTCTATAAATGGGGCCTTCATTAAATTATTTCAGTCAAACATTTTGAGTACACTATCTGTCTTCACCTAACCCTGAATGGTAGGTAATTGCCCCTAGAACTTTTACAATTTGTGTTAGAGAACAAATGATGGGGGAACAGAGCTGATACCTTTACAGGGGATGGAAATGGTCCATATATTGATCCAGGTGGTAGTCACCTACCTAAGATTTGTGCACATCGCTGTGTACATGGGTAATCAATTAAGTGATATGATGCCATAAAATCCAAGTGTCAGGGGACTACTAAGGATAACAGGGCAGTAAGTATTTAGAGGAGGATGACAATCACAGGTGGGACAAGGTGGGAAAAGGCTTTAGAGAAGGAGAGGTTTGAGCTGGCACTAAAGGTCAGCACCTGGACCAGCAGGGACAAGTGACCAGTGCTGAGAGGAGACCTTCAGTGCATCCAGATTTGAAACAACATAGGACCCAATAAAACAGACATTGGCAGATATTTCTTTGACTTACAGCAAAAGATCACTTTACATATTTTTCACTTTTATTGGGACCCCATCCTCGAACAATCTAAGATAAACAGGTCAGTATGTCACCATTTCAAGTCAATTATTGGGAAGAAATAACTTTAATCATATGACCTATTCTTTTCTGTAAGATAGCAAAACAAAAAAATCTCCCATATCTGGAGCACCCCCTCCAGTTCCCATGGCATGACATCATCTCAGGTAATCTACCGGAGGTGAAATTTTGTAGTGCTCCTTCTTTATCCATGAGCCAGAGACCATCATTTATTTCCCACTTAATCAGCTCAGTTCTTGGAGCCTGCACTTTGCTAGGAAACCGTTTGGGAGAAAGTGAAGTATTCACTTGAAATATCTTGGTTCATTGAGCCAATGAAGAATCAGAAAAGATAGGAGCCTTAATTCTTTCACGCTTTGTCATGCTTTACAATGTTTATTTTAGGCAAGTCCAAATTAAAGAGGGTCTCTGGCACATGGGTGGGATATCATTGTTTCTGTTCCCTTCAAACATTGTTTAGGATATCCACGTACCAATATCGGGCACTACACATGGCTTCTGGGAGAGTTTGTCATATCCATCATGGGGAACTTTTTTATTATGGAAAAGAAAATGACAAGAAGACTAAACACCTGAGATGATGCAGTGATTGATAGAACTAAACTCAAAGTTTAGGCTAGTTAGTAGAACTAAGTAAAGGTTAGAGAAAAGTTGCTGATAGGGGGAAAAATGATATAAAATCAGGTACTTCTTGCATGCATTTTGAATGTAAATACACTCAGCACCCAAAGAAGTGCAGGGAAACCTAGCTATTTTAGACCATTCAGAACAAGGACAGCTGTATGTTCTCAAACATATGGCTCAACATTTATAAAGGGGCTGGGGACAGGAGACAAGAAACCCCTAAATGGCATATTTGAATTGGCCATTTTAAGATTCCTTAAAAATTCTGACATGCAAAATTGATTCCGTACTAACCAATGTATCAAATATTGGTCATTGGGAAACACTCTGTTAACTGATATTTGGATTAGAATATGTAGACAGAGGGTTCTTTCTACACACAAGCCAGTTCCATTTACCTAGTCTCATTTTGTCTGTCCCCATGCATGTGTTTGGGGGAAGGGGTCATGGCAAGGGATCAATCACTCTCCATATATGACATGGGTTCCCTCAAGGTAGCCAAGAACCTTTGGACTTATGTTTCTGATTTTCTCAGAAAAATTGTTTCTACTGGCAAAATGATTCTTGGAAGCCTGTAAGCAATAATATGTGCTCATTTCAAAGGGAAGATTTTATATTTTCCCTTTTAGCAATTAATACTTAGTAATGGAAATCTGTTAGCAAGTATTTAATGAACTCTATCATGATCTCAGCGCTGTGCTAGGAGCTCTGAAAGAAAATAAAACATGATCCCTGACCTCAAAAAACTTACAGAATCTTTCACTGGAACAATACCAAGTCACATTAAATAAATCTAGTGAAGATACAAGAATATGTAGAAATATATTTCACAAAATATTCTAAATCGATCAGTTCTCCAGACCCTGCAACACCATGCCTATTTTTATTAAGGATTTCCCCTACGTATCTGGGAGTGGTTTGGTTTTGGAGATTTGTGGAAGCATTTCCTTTTACATTCCTACCACCCTGGCACAGAATTGTTGGATGCCAGCCTATTTCATATCCTCCTTCTTCCCTCTCTGATCTCTCCCTGATGCATGATTTACCCTCCCCTGGAGCTCCCACCATCTGGATCAGACTTTCTGCCTCCCTGGACCTAATTATTTCCCTGATTCTCTAGAATGATCTCTTCCCTTTTGCCTATGACTCAACCTTTTATTAGTGAACAATTACTTCTTTGTTTTTCTAATATTCTCTGTTCCATTTTCTTTACCTGTATTCTGCTAAGTGTACACTGACAGGTAAATAGAAAAGGATTTTCTGTTGCACACACATGCACACACACGGAATAAACCTTTTCTTAACCTCACTGGAGCCACCATGCAAGTAACACCAGCACCAGAGACTGGGGTTTGAAATGCCCCATCCAATGAAGGTGAACTACCATAAAATTTCAAGGCAAAAAAGGAGAAGGAAGGAAACATAAATAACAAGACAATTTGGCAATGAAGGACGCCAAAGTAGAAGAGAAATCCAAATATAGAATGTCAAATATTAAAGAACAAAAGAAAATAAGGATAAGGTACCAAGGAAGAGAAATATATTATCTCAAAAGGGGCGGACATTGAGATGCATTTTGTGATTTCTAGGTAGTAGACACAGACCCAACAAAGGAGAGGGTATCAAGAATTCTCCAATTAGAGTTAGTTATCCCTTGGTGCATCCTGTCACTCAATCTTTCTTTTGTCTCAGTGCCAACATCTACAAAACTATACATAATAAATCAAACTATGGTTAGAAGTATCTAACATAAGATTATCTAGGGTGTATCTAGGCTATTTGTGCTATGGTTGATATTGTCAGAAAAAGCCCAGAAAAAAAAAAAAAGTGCAGAAAGGTTCAGTTACTATGGAGGGTGGGGAGGGGATATGGGGATATGAGAAAGTCTTTGCTTTTTTGACTCAGAGACTTCAAAGAAATACTCCCAAAGGGATGCCGATAGGAGATTAGAGCTGACAGGACACATTCTCAGAGTCCATTATGGATCTCCTCATTACCTGAAAGTAGTTAGGTTCTGGAGCTGTTTAGAAGTATTTCCTCTTACCTTTCTATAATCAGGCAGGTTCATTCTGAAAAACAACTTGCTGACAGAGACATGTGCTGGCTATGATAGAAGAACAATGATTGTTAATTAAGTGGAGAACCCAGTAACAAGAAATCATGAGTCCCTTGGTACCACAAACTTGCCCAACTACTTGCCTTGGCAATGCTTTTAGAACCTTGAGCCAGTTCTGCCTGTCACATCTCAGAGAATTATTCTAATGGAAACAGAAGTTTGAGAAATTCTCCTGGAACAAATTGGCTACCATTTCCTAGAAAGAGTTGCAACATGCGGAATTATCATTTGAAAATTGATCAAATGTTTTTGAGCAATTCATCTAAAACATCTCCAGTGAAAATGTGCCCACATTTTCATAGGTAAAAATAACAGGAAGAATACTTTTTATTGGTACAGCACTTTTCAGTTTGCATGAGACCCAAATATGTCCCCTCACTTGCTCCTCCTCTTCCTGCCGTCCCATCCCAGCAACCCTGTGAGGTGAGATTATCCTGAGCTTACATATGAAAAATCTGAGCCCAGATAAATTTACTTACTGGGACCCACATCATAAAGCTCTTCAGACAACCTAACCATAACTTAACCTCAGATTATCGGACTCCAAGTTCACTATTACTTCCTTTACTTTACTACTGCCTCAGAAGATGAAAATATATCAATTCATAGAAAATGAAATGAGTTAAGAAAAAAAATTAAAAGCGAGATAATGGGCATTTGGTGCTTGCATATTGATTTATGATATTAAGATTAAACAGTGGGATATCACTAAAATGGGAGATTGGGAGACCTAGCCTCTGTCTCTCCACAAAGATCAGCAATTAGACAGTTATCCATGAACAAAAGAGCTCTAGGAGAGCTCAGGAGTCCACTCAAAAAACTTCAGCAACAGAATGGAACAAAAAAACCTGAGAATAACAACACAAAAAGGGCAGGAAGAGCAGATTCATTTGCTTGTCTCAGTGCATCCGCCTGGTTGGCACCGTTCAGCACCAAGAGGGAACTCTCTGAATGGAAAGAGTTCCCTCTCACTGGCAAAGGGAGAGTGGAGTGAGTGACCAACTTCCCTAGCCTCTCAGGGTGCTACACAAGACAGCAAAGCTGATAGGTATAGATATAGCTTGGAATAAGAAAGAAAAACAGGGGCTACAAATACCAGCCATAGGATGAGATAACAAGGAAGAGAATAATTAAATTCTCCAATCACGAAGTGTAGAGTGACTGAATGGATTTTTTTTTAAATCCCCCATTATACGTTTCCTGCAAGAGGCTCACTTCAGCCTTAAGGATACATATGGGTTCAAAGTGAAAGGATGAAGAAAAGATATTTCATGCACACAGAAAGCAAAAGAGAGCTATATCAGACAAAATAGACGAAGTCAAAAACTGCAACAAGAGCTAAAGTCATTAAATAATGATAAAGGGGTCAATTTATCAAGATATTATAACAGCTGTAAATTATATATATATATATATATATATATATATATATATATATATATGCGCATAAGAGATATACACAGATGATTCCATTAAATAGCAGAATACCCATTTTCTCAAGCACACGTGGAACATTCTCCAGGATAAATAATATAATACAAGCCTTAGTAAATAGAAGAAAACTGAAATCATATTAGGTATCTTTTCTGACCACAATTATATAAAACTAGAAATCAATAATAGGAAGAAAGCTGGAAAATTACAAACATATGGAAATTAAACAACACATTCTTGAACAACTAATGGGTGAAAGAAGAAATCCAAAGGGAAATAAAGAAAATACATTGACACAAATAAAAATAAAAACATAATATATCCAAACTTATGAGATGTGGCAAAAGCAGTTCTAAGAGGGAAGTTTATAGCAATAAACGCCTACTCTTAAAAAAGAAAATTCAAATAACCAACCAAAGTTTACACCTCAAAGAACTACAAAAAGAAGAATAAACTAAGTCTAAATGTAGAAGGAACAGAATAACAAAGATCAGAGCAAAAATATACAAAATAGAGAATAGAAAAACAATAGAAAAGATCACCAGCAATTGGATGATAATTATGTAAAGTGAAGGATATGTTAACTAACCTTATTGTGATAAACATTCCACAGTATAAAAAAAGGGGGTGGGGGGCACCTGGTGGTTCAGTAGGTTGAGCATTGGACTTCAGCTCAGGTCATGATCTCACAGCTTGTGAGTTCGAGCCCTGCATCTGGCTCTGTGCTGACAGCTCAGAGCCTGGAGCCTGCTTCAGATTCTGTGTCTCCCTTTCTCTCTGCTCCTCTCCTGGTTGAACTCAGTCTGTCTCTTTCTCT
This sequence comes from Panthera pardus, assembly GCF_024362965.1. NCBI lineage: Eukaryota > Metazoa > Chordata > Mammalia > Carnivora > Felidae > Panthera > Panthera pardus. Next base: position 88,234,109 of record NW_026526721.1, read on the forward strand.
CTCATAAATAAATAAACGTGTGTGTGTGTGTGTGTGTGTGTGTGTGTGTGTGTACCAACCCATCATATTGTATACCTAAAACTTATACAATCTTACAGGTTAATTATATGTCGATAAAGTTGGGAGAAAAAAGAATAAGCTGACCGATTTCCTCAAAATAATGATGACTGCAGGTTTCTAAACATATGCTTGGTTTCCTGAAAGGATTGACTAATTCCACTAAAAAGTCTCCTGAGCAAGTATTTCATAAACATTTTAGTCACTTGGAGCTCACTGGTTAAACTAAACTCTCATCACACTACCCAATGGATAAAAATATTGTGAAAATAGAACTGGATAAGAGGAGGAAAATATAACCATAGATAAACACCAAATTCTAACAGGGGTATCTCTGGAAGGTGTGATTGTAGGATTCTTTAGTTGGACTTTTCTGAATTTTTCAAATGTCCTACAACATGCCAACATTGCTTCTGTAATTAGGAAGAAAGTTAGAAATTTTTATTTATTATAAGAACAATGCCACAGTGGATGATCAATGACATATAAAATTACCATTAAGATTAAAAAGACATCACACAAATTAGTAATAAAAGAAACCAGCCTGAGACACCTCTTGAAAATCATTAGTGACCCTCGCTCTCCAAATCATTCTAGAGACGACCATTCTAGAGGATTCTGAGAAAATGGTAGCATATATGTAATCCCTTCCACCCCCCAACTGCAAACTACAGTTGAATTTGAACAGATTTTTTTCAATCTTTCTATGTTGGTTTATTCATTTAAACTTGGCATTTTAGAAGCGTATTCATTTGAGACAGAAACGTAAGTAGTGCTTCCTACTGTTAGGGTTTCATCACAGGTACATCATGGGTCGGGAGGCATGGAAATCTTCTCTAGGGTGGCAAATATTGCAGGCACAAAGAGGTATGGTGGGCTTATGCAGAAAATAAACAGAAATTATTATAGGCTTTACCCAAATGAAAGATGTTTCCAGAGCCTTGCTTTATGTCCACCTCTCCAGTCAGAGCTACACACAGCCTGCCCATCTGCCATCTTCCTTTCTTCTTCCTCCCATCTTTCCCACCACCGTTTATTCTTCTGTCCTTAGGTTCCAATCTGTTTCAGTGTCAAGGATCCTAAATGAGGATTTATTGTGTCACTTTAAAGTGTACTTAAGAACACTGTAAGAACCTATGGTGCTAAAACATGAAATGTAGGAGAGCTGACTTATATGCATAAAATAGATCCCTTCCCTCAGAAGAGGGACTGGTTTAAAATTTAAAAGAAAAAAAAAACCACCTTAATCAGCAGAATAGCTTCCAACATAACTGCATTCTGAAAGTCAGACTAGAGAAAACAAGTTGGATGCTTACTTACCAGCCCTTGCCAACAACGGTATCGGAGACCAAAAAGAATACAACTTTTTGTTTTGTTTTCAGCCAACTTTGTAATAACTACTTGAAATGGGTTTTGCAATACACTCTCTGCTTCTGCATTCAGTCCTTACCTCATTCTTCCCTCATCCTGGCTTCTAACAGTTGAAGTCTCTCACATTGGATTATTATTGGCAACTCTTCCTGTGATTCATTAGTTGAATCCTATTTCCCATAATACAGATTGTTTCACATCTCTGTAGAACAGATAAGCTTGAGTCTGTCCTAGGACACTCAAGTAATACAACAGAACGATACTGGAGGAAAGTAAATGTTTCTAGCACTACATGATGATATCTTTGTCAGGGTCAAGTTTCTAAGTGAGAAAATTAAGCTAGGCTCTGAGCCCCATGAAGAGGGACTCCTCCCTCCTCTCCCCATCACCAATACCTAACACAAGCCTGGTGCCTGGCGCCTGAAAGGTGACAATGGCACTTAAACTGAGTTGAAATAGTTCAGTGATATCTTTAGGTTTCATAAGGCTATAGTATCATTAAAACCTGGGTTTCAAATAGGCTAGCATGTTCAGGAAACCCTGTATGATTCGTGCCCATCTGCAGTGTTAAACAGACCACTGCACTGACCGAGAGAGAGAGAGAGAGAGAGAGAGAGAGAGAGAGAGATCAGTGCGAAACGGAGCTGCCTATGCAAAGCTGATCAAGCTGGCACTCTCCACAACTGGGTGTGAAATCTGGTGAGACTTGGCAGTCAGTCCCAGCCAAGGGGGAATGAAACCACTCTATCTTTGAGGACAGGCTTTCTGGAGAGGCCTGCTCTCAAAATCTCAAAGCTGTGACAAGTCACCACAAATCTGTCCTTTGCAAAACAGACTGCAAAGTGAAGCAATGCATAAAAGGAAAGACTCCCCAACTTATGCATGGAAAAACTGCCATGGCATATCATTTGAGGAGCCAGAGTTTGTACCTCATTACTAAAGAAGTCCAGCCTCATCCTCGGTTCACCAAAGCCTACTACGAGGCAAAATAAGGGTGTCTGAGTAGGTAGGTAGGAGCCTATTTAAAAATATGTGTAAAACTGGAGTTATTCCATGATCTCAACGTCCAGCTGGGATCATTTTAAACGTTCCCTGCCTCTTTAGAGACAAAAACTCTACCCTGTAAGTGCTCAGGGTCAAGAGAGGTGCTGGGGAGAATATTAACACCTTTTAAAGGTGGGGACAGAGTGGCCAAAAAGGAGGTTTTTCCCTTGGGGTTCAGTTATCCCAAGATGGCCCCACCCTGCTGTGTTCTAAAGGCTCTCACATATTCAGAAGTCTTTTTCATACAGTAGCTTCAGAAAGATTTTTGTTTGTTTGTTTTTTCTTTTTTTTCCTTTTTTCCATTTTGGAGCTCTTTTTTGCCTGGTCTGGCAAATAAAGTCATCCTTCATCATTCTAATGTGTAAAACATTTCCAGCCAAAATGCAATTCAGTTGCACCAGAGCAGAGGCACCAGCACAATATTCCCAAGTCAGTAGGAAAACAGAGGGGTAAGCATGAGAAACCCATTCTGAAAAGCAGATGCAGAATGGAGTCCCCTCCCCCACTCTGTGACAAGGTAAGAGAAACCGAGGAAAACCTAAGAAAAAAACAATGCAGGAAAAAAAGGACATTCAAAAGCCCCGGGAAGAATTGTCAAGTGTTGGAGTAGCCTCAGAGAGCATAGCAACGAGTGGCAATTCAAGAGAAAACCTTTAAGGAAGCAGACGATGCTAGAAGACAACAGGAAATAGACTGTGGTTTTTGAAGGTCAGCTGAGAGCTAAATGTGACCCTTGACAAAGGAGGCCAGTTCTCTACAGGGGAAGCTAAGGGAATGTCTGGCTGGAAGCATCAGGCTGGGTCCCAGAGTTTCTTGTCAATATTTGATCTGAGAGTTACCTCAGAGAAGGCCTTGCTTCCACAAAGCCAGTCCCATAAACCAAAGGTGCACACCAGGCTGCCTGGGTCTGAAAGACCTGTGGATGCACGGATCCTATCCCAGCCCTGCCCGCCTGTGTTTTTAATGGACTCCTCAAAGGCGTAAAATGGCCGGGCTCCAGCCATGAGGCATGAGGCTGAAGAGCAGCTTTTTTGTCTTCACATAAACCAAACCTCTATTTCCCGTGAAGCCAGAGAGATCATTATGGGGAAAACAAAACCACATTTTGGGGTCATCGGTCCAGCCCTGCAGCTTCTCGACAGAAATCAATGCAGTGAGTCAAAAGACTTGTCTGGATATGTCTTGGTCTAAGGTGGCAAGATTCTACCTGGAGTGCTCAGCAATGTCTGGAGTGTTTCTAGAAGCCATCCACTAAAAAGGCAAAGCCACTGCCCAAATTCATATGTAGGTTTTCATCAGAGTTCATTCTCCCCGGGCTGCCAGGTTCAAAATGTGTTGGGTAAGCCTCAGTCCCGATTCAGATTTGCTTAGCCAGTACGGAATCCTGCTGAATCGCAACCCTCTACAGCCAAGTGCCGGGAAAACTGCTTAAATTATGATCCTCATGTCTCCTGTCAGAACACAAATGGATAAAGTCTTCTCCCACTTCTTGAGAAGAAACCAGGGGCTGGGATCGCTGGGAGCACACTAGAACGCTGCAAGCCACAAATGTCTAAATTACCCAGCCAGGTGAGTCCATCCAGTTCTAATCTGAAAGGTGCCCTGAAGCAATGCAGACATGCAAAGCAGATTTACACTGACACACTTAGCAGCTCAGAAAGCCCGTGTGAGTAAAACTAATGGATATGCATGGCAGTTGTGTGTGTGTGTGTGTGTGTGTGTGTGTGTGTGTGTGTGTGTGTAGGCAGAAGGAGGTGTGGCTTTTGATACAATCTTGCTCCTCTGGTATGGAACATTTACACCTCTGGTTCTCATTCGCAAGAAGGAAAAAAAAAAGCAAAGGAATAAACAGAAAATATGCTTTTGGTTGCTTCTGCCAACACCGGAGCAAACCTTTACGGAGCTTCTAGGCAATAGAACTTGGCACTGTGGTTTACAAGTTGGTACAAAATTCTTGGTGCCAAAAGCTCAGGGACAATATGCCTATGACTCTGCAGGAAGACTCTGGCAAAAAGCCCACTCCCTTGCAAAAGGGTCTTCCGTAATGCCTTTGCCATGGAAATCCAATGTGGTTCCACAGTACTGGGGACCTGCATCATTTCATGGCGGGACACCTTGCCTAGTGCGGTATGTATATAGCCAAGCACATATGCTTTTGAGGGTGCACTCAAACTCTATCTGATTCTCCCGGTTAACCATGTTTGGGCAGTCAGGAGGTGCCAGGACAAACTCAGCATGGTTTTGAGACAAGGAGAATGTTCTCTTCTTGGAAGGCCTTCAGCAGTTCATATACTGGACAAAGCCACCCTGAGAGCACCAAGGCCTGAGTCCGAGCCTATGGCCCATGGGAGTGAGTAGGCCCCCCGTATGTCAGGAAGACTTCACTGCAGTCTCCCTCAGCAAGTGAATTGTTCCAACTTCCATCTCGTGCACATTATTAATCCTGGACAGCAAGTCTGTCCCACCTCTAGGAGACGATGATTGTTGGTTTGAGAGCCAAGAGGAGGGACAGGAGAGAGAAAACTTTGGGATGGTACAGGGATTTTCATAAGGACACATAAATAGCTGAGAAAACACTCCAAATTGGAGCCGCAGTCATGACTGGTCTTAATCTTTAGAGATATGGACAAAGTCATCCCTCATCCAACAACTCATTGACATGATATGGGGGGACAGTCTCAAGTTTCCACAGGAGAAACTATACTCTCATTCCACTAACCTCAAGGAACTTACAATCATAATCCTTGTTGAGGCATGCTGCATTTCACAAAATGCTGCTGCATATATCAATAAAGAGACCAATAAAAGGAGCATAAACCGAGAATAAAGGAGATCACCAGTTGCTATATAATAATACATTGAATGAATAAGACCAAGCAAACACTGGGATAGCACAGGAGAGAACTGCTGATGGCCAGAATGGGTGCCGAAGGAAAGTTGAATGGGGCAGAGGAGGTCTGAAAGATGAAGAAGTGAGAAAACCACATATATTCTCTTACCAGAGAATATAAGCATCTCTTTTTTTTTTCTTTTTTGGCAGATAACAAACTATACTTTGAACTTTCTATGTTCCACGTAATGTGCCAGGTACTGGATTTTTAGCAATAAAAAAAAGTCTCTGCACTTGCAGTGGACAAGATGGACAATGTGTAAGTAAATGAATAAATAAGCAAGATAATTAGGTAATGCAGTAAGTGCTTGAAGGAAGCCAACTGATAATGTGATGGATTTTGTTTTTAGGTCTCTACTGTGTGACTCTGCACACAGCAAGTGCTCAGTTAATTTAAATGTGTGGTAACACAAGACTACACAATACCTCAGAATAACACATCTAATGACAAGTTCACCAACTCTTCTGCAAGTAGGATCCACCAAATGTAAATTGACTTTAGCCAGCTGGCGACCCTCAAGATAGCAATGGCACACTTCCTCACTCAGTGTTCCCCATCAGCCTGAGCCAAACACACAATCAAATTAGAACAAAATAATGAGGGCAGAGGAGTCAAATGGTGTACAAAAAATGAATAAAACATTTGTATGTTACCGTTGAGGCAAAATTATAATTTAAATGGAAAATTCCTAATATATTCTTTAGTCATGACTTTGAAAGCGCATAAAAGGATGTTGAAAAGACAAAGACTGGCTTTCTGAGATTAGGATGCAACTTCCTGAAAAATGAGATAATCTAAGTGAAATGATAGTCATATAATTAGATATATAGTACCAAAAACAAGTTTGATTGATCCCTTGTCACTTACTGGTTAAGTACGACCATCTGATCTACATTGTAAGTCACAGTTTTAGTCTTAGGCACATTGTGCCACAGTCAGATATCTAGATCCTATTCCCACAGCATTAGCCCTTTGAAGACAATAGCTAGAGGTAGGGGACTGCTGTGATAAACAGGGGTCAAAGGGAGGCAAGATGTGTTCACAGTTTAACAGTATGTGCTTTTCCCGGGGTGCCTGGGTGGCTCAGTCAGTTAAGTGTCTGCCTTCAGTTCAGGTCATGATCTCATGTTCTGTGAGTTGGAGCCCCACATCGGTCTGGGCTCTCTGCTGTCAGCACACCTGCTTCAGATCTTCTGTCCCCCTCTCTGTGCCCCTGCTCCACTCACACACACTCTATCTCTTAAAAAGAAATAAACTTTTTAAAAATGTTAAAAAAAAGGGGGGGGGGGCACCTGGACGGCTCAGTCGATTGAGCATCCGACTTATGCTCAGGTCACATCTTACGGTTCGTGGGGTCAAGCCCCACATCAGGCTCTGTGCTGAAAGCTCAGAGCCTGGAGTCTGCTTCGGATTCTGTATCTCCCTTTCTTTTTGCCTCACTCCCACTCACATTCTCTCTCTCTCTCTCTCTCTCTCAAAAATAAAATAAACATCAAAAAACATTTTTAAATAGGATATGCTTTTCCCTTCTGCATTTCATGTAGATGATCCTCTCTCCAGGCTGAGTGAGGCTGCCTTCCACAGCAGTGACAGGAAGATTATTACAAAAGGAAAGTAAAGAGAAAAAACAAGATAATATTCTGCTTCTGATGTTCAAAATAGGATTTTTCATCAAGGCCATAGGCTTGAGAGCAGGATATGTCAAGAAAGAGCATATTCTATAATTTTGTAGAATATCAAAAAGCAAGCCTGCAGAACTCAGATCATATGGTATCTTCTATATTCAGAACATATAATCCTTTGATCTACTGACAACGAGGCCCCGAGCTCAGTATGACACAGAGGGGAAAAATTCCTGAACCCTTTTCCTTCTCTCCTGTAAGATTTTAGGAGGGCTTTCTTCTCCCTTGCTGGCTAAATGGAGATGATACAGTAGAGAACTCCAAGAAAACCCTATGGCAGTGCTACCTAACAGAACTTTCTGTGACAATGACACGTCTAATATTTGTGTTGTCCAATATGGTAATCTCTAGACATATTTGGCTCTCAAGCACTTGAGATATAGGTAGTATAACCAAATTTTTTTTAATTTTTTTTTTTACATTTATTTTTGAGAAACAGAGTGAGACAAAGCGTGAGTGGGGGAGGGGCAGAGAGAGAAGGAGACACAGAATCTGAAGCTGGCTCCAGGCTCTGAGCAAGCGGTCAGCACAGAGCCTGATGCGGGGCTCGAACCCACGAACTGTGAGATCATGACCTGAGCCAAAATTGGACGCTCAACCGACTGAGCCACCCAAGTGCCCCTAAATTTTATTATTTTATTTTAAATTAATTTAAATAGCCAAATGTGGCTAGCAGTTTACCATATTGGATGGCACAATCTTAGGGGATGATGAAGGCCCATAATGGAAGAGGTCTAGATATGACCCAGCAGAACATCATCATGTTCCTCAGACTGTGATGTGAATAAGAGACAAACATTTATTGTTCTAAGATCTGGGAAGCTGTTATAATAGGTAGTGTTAATAACCCTAAATAATACTGATAGGTTCTCTTACTCAACCTTTTTATAGATGATAAAACTGGGGTACAAAGGAATTAATAAACTTGCCCAAGGTCACCTGACTACTAAGTCATAGAACTAAGATAGAGCCAGGTAGTCTGACTAGAAAGTGCTCACCCATGCTCTTAGAATCTCTGCGACACCGCAGTCCCACCACATATATGCAAGTAAAAGAAAGGGAATAGTTTGTGGTCCAGACATCATTGCTTTACATTAAAAGTTTACATTTGTAGGGTGCCTGGGTAGCTCAGTTGGTTAAGTGTCCGACTCTTGATCTCAGCTCAGGTGTTGATCTCAGGGTCATGAGTTCAAGCCCCACATTGGGCTGAGTGTGAAGTTTGCTTTAAAAAAAAGATTACATTTGTAAATTTGTTAAATTACATAATCGCTCTGCCATGTGAATCACAAGTAATCAAATCCTTAGACAGCCTTACCAATTACAAAGAGTGGGCATGCACATTTCTCACGCACACAAAACCTGCTGTCTGGTTTCTTTGGTAATGACAAGACACTCTGCCATAGGAACACAATGAAAATGAGTCAGTTGTGCCCAGACCGAAGGAACGAAGAGTTCTGTAAATATGAAACAGATGGGATTTCCGGAGCTGTTCTCACGCATTTTAACAGTTTTCAAGTTAGCTAAGTTTTAAAAATCCATTGATTTTTCACCAGGTTCTGAATTGATTTGAACTCATAACAACTGTCCAAGCCTCTGAAATTGTCCCTGGCATTGTTCATTTGCACTATTGTTCAGACAAGAGATGTCCTCACCTCCCTTAGTGCTTGATGGTCTCCACAGGGGACACTAACTGAGAAATTCGACTTGAGGAAGACACTGTGACCTTAATATCTCTTTCCCCGGGGTTTCTCAAGTACTTGCATACTCCGTTTATAATATGATAATGTGCTCTCTTGTAGAGAGTGTTTATAAGCATCTTTATGAGCCTTCTCATAACAAAGGTAAAGATACTGTTTATCAAGCATCAACTTAAAAATTTTTTTAATGTTTATTTATTAACATTAAATAGAGAGAGAGAGAGAGAGAGAATGCACACGTGTGTGTGAGCAGGGGAGGAGCAGAGAGAGTGGGAGACAGAGGATCTGAAGCAGTCTCTGTGCTGACAGCAGAGAGTCCATTATGGGGCTGGAACTCACGAACCGTGAGATTGTGACCTGAGCTGAAGTTGGATGCTCAACTGACTGAACCACCCAGGTGCCCCTCAAACATCAACTTTTTAACAGGTAATCTATCTACATTGTCTTACAGAAATCTAATAAAAATGAGAAAATATTCTCCACATTCAGTATTAACAGCAAGTGCTTATATAGCCTTTGCAATGAACCAGGTTACTTTTCCAAGTAAATTAACATAGTCATTCAGTCATCACAAAAAATAAGTATGATAGTCATCATCCCTGTTTCAGGGGTTGGAAACTGAGGTAAAGGGAAGTTGAACAGTTGGCCTCATGTCACAGGACTAATAAGCAACAGAGTCAGACCTTCAAACCCAGGCATTCTGGCTCCAGAGACTACACCCTTAACCTCTTAGCTGCACTGTCTCTCAATTTACATCAGAAAACACTTGCTTAAAATTACAAAGCTAATACAAGATAGAGCTGAGTTCAAAATCCAGGTTCATCTGATTTCCAAATGCTAGCCTCCTCCCTCCCTGTTTTCCTAGTTTCCCCAGACATCCCTCATCCTCAGAATCACTCTCATAGCTGGCTCAAGGAGAAGCCTAAGCCCCAGCAGGCTCTCCTGGGACCTGGGTAACTGCAGAAACTGTACACTGAGGCACCGGTCATTCCCATGTGAGGAAACCTGGAAACCACTGCCCGGCCCCACAATGCTCCCTCCTTTAGACTCTGAGCTCTTCCATGGCAGGGTCTTGGACCACCATGGCATTGAAGGGCATGATGCAGTTTAGTCAGCTTCATGGAGAGCCAGGGATAGGAGTGGATTTGGGAGTAGCACAGTCTCACGGGCTCTCACCACCTCCAGCCATGTGAGTGCAGAGAGGAGGATGTGTCTGGACTTGTATCATCATCTTCCTGCTGGAGCCACTTCTCCTGTTTCACTTTCCAGCCATAGGGCTGGTCTATTTCCTAGTTAGCCTCCTCCCTATTAACAGATGCTGGGAACTTGCAGCTGACTGGCCAGCTCCAGAGACCAGAAGTCAGTCCCTGCCAGGGTCTGAAAGGTCACAGGGGAGGTGTTGGTGGGGCCTCACAACAGACAGACACTGCTCGCTCTGGCTGCCACGACAGTAGGAGTGAAGGGGAGAAGGTGGCCACCCAACACAAGCTCACGGGAAGACTTAAATATTAAAATATATGTCTTGACTTAACCACTGAATCTGCACCTGTGTTGATGTGAGTCCCGCCACCTCCAGCAACCTGCCTTCAGGTCCCTTTTATTACACTCTTCTTCTTCACCCTCCCAGGTTTGGTTTTTTGGTGTGTTTTGCCATAACCTGAGCACTGTCAGATCCCTGTGTGTGGAGAATATCTTAGGATGTGTATGTTGGGAACAACAGTGCTCACAGGGAACAAACGGATGAAGCCAAGTGAGAACATCAGAGGTGTCCAAGGACAAAGCATGCCAACAGGAAGTAGCATGGAAAAGCGATTTCGAAAAAAGCTGTTGACTCGGAATCAGGAAACCGAGCCCTTTAGAACTTACTCTTCCACTTAACAGCTCTGGGACCATGAGCAAGTCAAGAAAGTTTTCTCTGTGTGTATTCCCTCATCTCTAAAGAGTGGGTTGGATTATTCAACTACTTGGTTCCCTTCCAATTCTAATCTTTTATTTTTTAAAGGTAAATTCCAGTAAATATGAGGTACCGACAACAACTGAAAACTACCAATGCAGTGTAAATTTAAATAAGAGACAAGAAAACTTCAACTAAGAGCTCAGTAGGTCCTTCCCCAAAGTACGAATAACTACCGCGGAATATGACAGCCAGCCAGGCACCATCACGTCATCTGCCCTGAAGCACGGCAACTTCAGTCTTGGCCTCTGTGCATTCCCACCCACTCCCAGGACAGCATCTGACCTGGATTACAAGGGAGACTTGGAATTTGCAACCTTATTACCTAGTAATGTGGCTAACCATTTCCAGAAGTATAAATATCAAGCACAGCACGACAGGTCAGAGTTGAGTCAGCGGGAAGAGCTGCACAATAGCTGGTAGGACCACAGTAAGCTTTGACTGAGAAACCTGAAGCCTTCTGCCTACATCTCCCCTCCTCCAGGCCACGCATGGATACAGACAGAGCCTGCTCTCAGTTAACGTGCATCTGGGCACCGTAACAAAGAAGATTCAAACACCTGAAGAAATTGCCTAATTAAAAAAGGCCTAGCTCCTGAAAACACAGATTTGAGGAATTAGAAGGGAACTCAGCAGAGATTTAGGATCCCACACCTTTATTTCACAGGTGAGAAAGAGCCTCAAACACCCAGAAATATACATGTCACTAAGCCCTGAGATATGAATTATCAGTTATACTAAATCTGGAATCTTTTCTAATCCATGGTTTTGGTGCCATGTTGAAGCTATTTTTGTAACACACAGAGAAAAAGGAATTCCTGAATCACCACAACTGATTTCCCTCCTTATAAAACGTTTCCATGTTAAAAAAAAAAAAAAAAAAAAAAAAAAAAAAAACTCTTTTGGGCCTCACCACAAACAAGCAAAAGCCCTGCGAAGTAGGTATTAGAATTCTCCTTTAAAGATGAGAAGACAAAGGCTAGGAAATTATACAGCTATGAAATGACAGAGCTGGGATTTGAATGCAAGCCTTATGTTTCCATGCCCCAGATTCTTTCTGCCTACCCCACAGCTGCTACCACAAAAAGTGCGTAGCCCAGGTAACATAGCAAAGAACACAAGAATCTGTAAAATGATAGACCAAGGTCACCATATGTCAGAACACACGATCTGGACAAACCAGTTTGCTATCAGCATGCATTCTGAGAGGAAGAACCAGTTGTGAAGTATTCTGAACATCACTCCTGTTATTACTGGCCATTGTGGTAGACTCACACATGGTAAACAAGGTGAATGAATACCTCCCCACTGGGTTTTAGTTCATCCTTCCAGGGGCAATATCTGAAATTCCTGCTACAACATTGCCCACTACCTGTTAAAATATGCTTTAAGCTCATAATAGTTATTGACATTATTACTCTTGAAGAAAGGGTCTGAAAGCCATGCTTTTGACAGGCAGGATAAAGAACCAAAGGTTCCTGGTAACAAAAGACGGGAGATAAGAGCTGACTAAGCAAGGAGAAGAGACAGGAAAGACCCAGAGTAGGAAGGTGGAGCTCCTAGGTAGGAGACTAATATTCACCTACTTCTTTTGCTAGGTCTTGCTGTTTGATGCTTGCTCATTATCTAATTTCACCCTCATAACAATCCTATGAAATTGATATCAACCCCATATTACAGATAAGTAAACTGAGTCTCAAAGTCAGTCTCTCCTATTTCACACTTTTGTCCCCAGCCAATCCTTCAATTTTCACTTCTTAAATTATTTTCTAAAGTAGTAATCCCACACACCACCCCAGTGTAATATGCTGGGTAAATTTAGAATGTCTTGCTCTGTAGGTTGGAGACAATGAGACTATAAGATATAGTCAAGGAGGACAAGTAAGGAGGACAAGGCAGGCATCCAGAGAACTATGTCTCATCCTGCTAATATTTTAAGTTTTTCTGAAGCTACTCAGAAGGGTAACTGTAAAACACAATGTTGTGTTGTCACTACTGGTGACCATGTCTATCTGAATTTTCAACCATATTGAAACTTTTCATATAGGGAATGAGGAGATATAATCCCATAGCAGTTTAAGCCTGGAGGCATGTGTTATATATAAAAGTGTGTGTGTATGTGTGTGTATGTGGGGGTGGGGGGGGCATTGGGAGGGAGGGAGAGGAAGAGTTAGAAAAAGAAGAAAAAGAAGAGCAGGAGAAGTTGGCAAAGAAAAGAAACTACAGTGTTAACCGACCAAAAGGTTAACAACACACATCTCTGGGCAGGGAAATGAGTAATTTTGTTGTGGTGGTCTTCATTTTGTCATGGGTAAAGAGTGGAAAAAACGTATTGTGTGTGCAATTAAAAGGAGTTAAGAAAAAAAAGCATTGGTTACAGCCAGCTTCTCACTGAAGAGAGAAATGGATGGAAAAAATAAGGTATTTTTAATAATACAGAGTCCTGGGGTCAGGGATGGGAGGTAAGGATCATGGTTTGATAACATGAGAAATGTTACAAACATTGTGCTTTGGAGTAGAAAATATGGGGCTCTTCTCCAGGGCTGATGAGCTATGAAGAGTTCTGGTTAGGTGTGATTACCCAAGCTGAGATAGAAAGGTAGATTTGTGCTTGAGAGAGAGAGAGAGAGAGAGAGAGAGAGAGAGAGAGAGAGAAAGAAAGAAAGAAAGAAAGGAAGGAAGGAAGGAAGGAAGGAAGGAAGGAAGGGAGGAAGGAAGGAAGGAAGGAAGAGAGGGGGGTGAGGGAGGGAGGAAACACCTTAAAACTTTTCCAAAAGCATCTACTTACTTTACTGTTTCATTCATTTTTAAACAATATCTTAATAAACTTAGAGATAGAAATGGCTTCAGATGTGAATAGGATTTTCTGAACACATCTTACTATGTAATCTATTAAGAGATTTTTATTAAGTACTGATTATTTGCTTAGCACTCTATGTCCTGATCTAATCATTCATGAAACATTTTCCTCAGAACTATTCAATTGATATGATGGGTAAGAGAGTACTTGGCACTCAACTCTTTTTTAATGTTTATTACTTTTGAGAGAGAGACAGAGCACAAGCGGGGAGGGGCAAGGAGAGGGGAGACACAGAATCTGAAGCAGGCTCCAGGCTCTGTCAGCCTGAGGGAAGGCTCAAACCCACGAATGGTGAGATCATGACCTGAGCTGAAGTAGGATGCTTAACTGACTGAGTCACCCAGGCACCCCTACTTGGCACTCAACTCTTAAGAAGCACCACCGCATTCTATAAAAAGAGCCCCTCCAATGACAGGGAAGACCTGTTTTTCCTTCTTAAACTGCTGAGAAAACTAACCCACCAACTGCAACATGCAACGCAAAAGACAAATTAAAATTAAAATGAAATAAATAAATACAACAAAACAAAAACAAACACTGTAATAAAGAGCTATAACATTTTCTCAGTTTCTTTACTTCCTACTGGTTTGTGCCAAGAGAGAGAAACGATTGACTGAATTCAGAGTATTTTATTAAATTAAAATTCCTTGGAACCAAAAAATTATTCTCTTGATTATGGTGTACATTACCATAAAAGATAAAGTCTAAGAGCCAGTTTCTAGTCCATAGCTGATTTAGAATCCAGAGGATTTTAAGAAAATAAAAGTTATCATTGAATGCTTTTCATTTCCCCGTGGTCACATATTTATAATGAGTTCAATTTGGGGCTCCATCTATTTTTTTCAACATTGTACACCTGGGAGTTTTGCCACAAAATTATTTACAGTGGGGAGCCTCAAAATTACTTAGCTGTTCAAAACTTGAGTGGCTGTTTAAATGCACTCTGGATAAGAATGTCTTTCAGCATGTAATACAATGCCTTAGGCTTAGTAGGTATTTGATAAACGTGTTAAATTAAATGAAATTGTTGATTTCGGTCAGACCTACTTCAATTACTTATTCGGGGTTATGCCAAGACCCAGGATTTACAAGAAATTAGAAATATATTTCTTAAAGACATACTAAACTATTGACAGTATTTAATATGACAGGAACCTAATGTAATTTAATAAATGAGGAAATTATTAGCACACAAAGGATAAGTGGTAAAAAGAAAGCCATGGAAAGGTCAGGGACATCACTAGTTCTCAGGAACTGGAGCCAGAACTTCAAGCAATGCTAATTCTCCCTTAACTCTCCATTTCTGCTACTCTTTGCATGGACGTCATTCTCTCTGGCTGCACCCTGACTTTCTATATTTGGAAAGAAACATGGATAATGCCAGTCAAAAACTCTTCCTCCTATAGCTTCTGTCTCCAGAAAGGGTTAACTCATCCCAGTTTTAGTGATAACAACCCCAAGGAAGTTATCTGATTGACCCAAGTAGATTCAAGTGCCCACCCATCAACCAAGCAACAGTGTCTGTAGGAATAGGTATTCCTCCTGCATCCCCCAGATTAGAGCAATGAAAAGGAACAGTAACCAGAAGAATGGAGGTGCTTCTGCCAGAGGGGAGGAGGAGGTTGGTGTATCACAGACAAAGTAGCAGGTGCTCACAACAGACAAAAATTGAAACAGTGATGATTCATGCAAATAGGTCATTTTTACTGATGGGTATCTTTATTATTATTAGAATAAAAAAATGGCAATCGGAGTTTAAGCCTGCCATGGGTTATAAATGGAACATGTTTATAGCTCTTTTTAAAAATTTAAGGTATAATCAAAATGCAAGAAACTGCACATATTTAAAATGTATCACGTAAAACATTTTGACATATATATACAACCTTGAAACTGTCACCACAATCAAGAAAATGAACCCATCCATCATCTCCAAAAGTTTTCTCCTGCCCCTTTCTAATCCCTGTCTCACCTCCCCTCCAAATTCCCCTCACAGCTCATTTCTACCAATGCTCTCTTCTCTGTCACTATAGTTTGCAGTTTCTAGAATTTTGTATAAATGGAGTCATACAGTGCATATTCTGTCTTGTATAATTTATCTCACTCAGCATAATTATTTTGAGATTCATCTAGATTGTAGTGGGTATCAACAGTTCACTCCTTAGTAGCAATCCATTGTGTAGGACTACAGACTGAATTCTGCCCTACCCCTGTCCACCAAGTTCATGTGGCCCTAACCTCCAAGGCTTCGGAATATTACTGTATTTGGAGATAGGGTGTTAAAGAGATAATTAAGTTAAAATGCAGTCATTACATTGGTTCCTAATACCAAATAACTGATGTCCTTATAAAAAGGAGAATTTAGGACATTCAGAGGCTACCAGGGCTGTGCACACACAGGGGAAAGACCACGTGAGGACAAGACGAGAAGGCAGTCACATACAAGCCATGAAGAGAAACCAAACCTGCCAAGACCTTGGTCTTCAATTTCCAGCTTCCACAACTATAAAAAATAAAAATTCCTGCTGTTTAAGCCACCCAGCCTGCGATATTTTGTTATGACAGTCCTAGCAAATTAATACATATAGATTTACCATAGTCTGTTTATTCATTACCCTGTTGATGGGCATTGAGGCTGTTTATAGTTTGGGGTTATTACAAATAAAATTACTATGTAAATTCATGTATGAATCTTTGTATAGATAGAAGCTATTATGTCTGTTGGGTAAATACCTAGTATTTAGGCCTGGGGCATCTGGTGGGTGTTATAAAAAGCCACCAAACAGTTTTCAAAAGTAGCTGTGCTATTTCACATTCAGCATTTTATATCTTACATACAACAGAATAGGAGAGCTCCAAGTTTTAGTACCATCTTTTTCAATTTAGATATCCTAATAGGTATACAGTGGCACCACCTGGTCATGGTTTTAATTTGTATTTTCCTAATGACTAGTGAATTAGAACATCTTTCACATGCTTACTTACCATCCCTGTATCTTCTTTGATGAAGTGTCCATTTTTTTTTATTGGTGTGGCAATTTTTTATTGGATGCCTGATATTATAATTTTTACCTTTTCAAGGACTGATTTTTTTTTGTATTCCTACAAATCTTTTTTTTTTTTTTTTTTTTGAGAGAGAGAGAGAGAGAGAGAGAGCACACAAGCAGGGGAGGGGCAGAGGGAGAGGGAAAGAGAGAATCTTAAGCAGGCTTCATGCTCAGTGCAGAGCCTGACTTGGGACTCAATCTCACAACCATGAGATCATGACTTGAGCTGAAATTAAGAGTCAAACACTTAACCAACTGAGCCACCCAGGAGCCCCTGCATTCCAACAAATATTTTTGAGTTTTGTCCTGGGGTGCAGCTAAATGATATGAAAAAAGTTCAGTCCTTTTGGATCTTGCTTTAAATTCTGTGAGGTAGGCCTAGAGCA
The DNA here is from genome assembly GCF_024362965.1 of Panthera pardus. Taxonomy (NCBI): domain Eukaryota; kingdom Metazoa; phylum Chordata; class Mammalia; order Carnivora; family Felidae; genus Panthera; species Panthera pardus. The sequence goes on from NW_026526721.1 coordinate 88,251,098, forward strand.
GCATTTATTCTAGGGTTATTTTACTCCACTGTTTAGACAAATCCCTTCTGAGTACTCTACTGGATATCCCATATACTGTGAGGTTTTTCTATTCTGTTTAGAAGAAATCAGAAATCATTCCCAGTCCTGCCTGCATTAGCTCCAGGGACAGTTTCTTCTAATTCTTTTGCATGTATATTTCCTCAGATGAGGGTAATTTCCTCACATGCATGCATGAATCAGTGCTCAAGAACATATGGTAGGGGGACTCTGCTGCTCTCCAGAGTTCTATCCACTCTTGTACTCTCTCATGAAGGCTCTCACACTCTCTCAGGAAGGCTGGCCACCTTGACCGCCTCAGATGTCCAGCTCTGTCTCCTTGACTCAGAGAGGCTGTCAAGCCCCTCCTGGGTTCCCCCTACTCTTTGCAACAGGCCTGGCAATTCTCTCCAGGCAATAATCTGGGGCCATTACAGGTCTCACTTCACTTGTCTCCTGTCTCTCAGAGATTACTGTGCCTTGCAGCCTGATCCTTCAAGGTCTTGGAAACCATTTATACATTTGGAAGTTTTTTCTTAATTTTTTCAGTTCATAAAACCAATCCCTGTTATTCCATTTTTTTCCTGGAAGTGGAAGTCTATTTTTTCATTATTTGCATATCTATTTACATATGAAAAGTTATTTGTAACATAATTAGAAGACTTTATATCTGCCTGGAATCTAAGGTCTCTGTCATATGAAATTTCTGTACTGTTAAAACAGAGATTGGCAAACTTTCTGTAAAGAGCCAGAGAATAAATATTTTAGACTTTGTGGGTCACATATGGTCTCTGTTGTATGTTCTTCTTTTTAAACAACCCTTTAAAAATGTAAAAAATTTTAAAACTATTCTCATGGGTTGTGCAAAATATAAGCCATGAGCTGGATTTGACCCATAGGCCATAGTTTGTTGACCTCTCAATTAGGATAATGTAGCCTCTATAAAAATAAGCCCAAAATCTTATTAATACAACAGATATTTATTTTTTCACACATTTCCCAAATAGGTACTCCTGATTATCAGGGACACAGATGCCTTCTCATACCTCCTTCATTTTCCTCACAAAGTTTCCAAGATCGCCGTTGTAGCAGAAAGAATATGGAGGACTGCACGTGGGAGGTTCTTGTGAGCAAGTCCTGGTAGATACACATTACTTCTAACCACCTTTTATTATTCAGAACTCATTCACATCAACACATCTAACTGCAAGAGAGGCTAGGAAACCTAGTTTTGTTGTGTGCCCAAGAGGAAGAGGAAATGAACTTGGGTAACAGCTAATCTTCATTACAATGTCCAATGGATTTAAGAAGCCATGCCCCAATTATCCAAAGTATACATGTCCTTTGCCAGGACATTATTCAACCTGTTGGTACCATGTGTAATATGCCAGATGATGAGTTTCAATAGTTCCTATGATAATTACAACCTATTATGCTTTCATCTTTCTCTGTGTTCCCAGCTCCTCAACACAACATTACATTCTTTCAGGAATGATCACGACACACCCAGTCTTGAAGGCCCCACCCTCCCTTTCTCATTTCACTGTCACTCCATGAAAGAAGCCATTGCAAATTCGACTCCAGTCAAGTTCATGTTTTAACTTAATGGCAGGATTTCTAAAAGAATTTTCAAATCTCCTTACCATGGTGATTTTTCCATCCTATTCTGTTGCTTCTCCTGAAAGAATTGAGATAGCCATAACTGGTCTGTGTGGTCTTCAAGGGAAGAAGTTTTGTCTTATTAATACCTTTTTTGTTGCTAGTGTCCAGAACAGAGCTAAGGGCTCAAAAGATTTTCTTTTGAATTAATTTAATTTTGAATTAAATTTTGCACCTAACAGTGATTGGTCCATTAAATTCCTACCCATAAAAGTTCCATTTGAGAATCAGTCACCATTCCCATTAGTTTAAATCTCCTAAAAATTTTGCCACCTCCACCCAGGACCTTCCTATAATGCACCTTGTTATCAGCTGTGAATTGTTCAGGTGTATAATTATATTAGTGCACATTATCAAAACAATGAGTATTTCCATTTAACTGGAGTACAGAAGGCATGAAAATAAATAGCATTTCACTTGTTAATTTACTTTAAAAAGGAACTCTGATGATAGCAAGGAGGGAGGGCCCTCTTGAGAGCCGAAGATAAAGAAGACAGACTCAATCCCACCCCACCCCAGCACTTATACCCCCACCCACCTAATGCAACTTTGTAAGGAGGTCCAAAGCCCTCTCTAATATTTCTTCTAATTCACAAGAACTTGTGTTCTCATGACAACCCCTCCCCAGGTTCCTAGTTCCAGTAGTTGTACATAGTCTCTGTTGTGTCCCACGTCACCTGATACCACACTCAGTCCCCTCACTACTTCACACACACCCTTTCATATACCAGCTCATCTCAGAGGTGGATTTACCTTAAAGCAGAGGAGTGCTGATACTTAAACTTCTGAGGCCCCTCTAAGACCCTGCCCCTATGTACCCCATGTACAACCCTGCCCTTTTTCAGAAAGAAGGCCTTCCAAACTGTGTAACTTCAGGCCTCTCAGGATCTGGGTCCACTTACACCAGGCACTCCTGGATGCTTTAGCAGACATTCTGGTAGCTTCAGGAGTCAGAAACCACTGACTTGACCTGAGTCTACCCCAGGCCTCCTTGCTGGTTCCCTTTCTCTTCCTCTCTGCTGTCCATTCATGACCTCTTCCTCATCTTTTTTTTTTTTAATCTTCTGTGGAGATGGGAGAGCCTTTCCTAATCTAATAGTTAGAATCTCTTATTGTTTGAACATGGTGCTAAGGTTTCCATTTGAAAATGGAAACTGCCCCAAGCAGCTTATCAGCATATTTCTTCCAAACAAATTCTTCACCACTCATTTCTACCATAGGCTGTATGATTTCCCACATTATAAGGAGAGCATGACCCTCAGAGTCAGACTAGGTTCAGTTCTGGCTCTGACCTGACTGAGTAGCTGACTGCAGACAAGACATTTATATTCTTGGAGCCTCAGTGTCTTCATCTACAAAATGAGGCAGTTGGACACATATTAAATGTAAGCTCCTTCAGGGCGGAACTCTGTTGTACTCTCTGGCGTACAGTAATTAATATCTGTTGCCTGATTGACTTTAACAGAAAAAAATAGGGGCACTGGGTGGCTCAGTCAGTTAAGCATCCTACTCTTGGTTTCGGCTCAGACAATCATCTTACAGTTCATGGGATTTGGCCCCACGTTAGGCTCTGTGCTGACAGTGCAGAGCCTGCTTGGGATTCTCTCTCTCCCTCTCTGCCCCTCCCCTGTGCATATTATCTCCCTCTCCCCCCCACAAAGTAAATAAACAAACATTAAAAAAATAGAAATAGGTGAATCAATAAATCAATTAAATAGAATACCCACATCACAAACATGATGTAATGACTAAATGTCAGATGAGAGACATATAAAAATCCCCAAAAGTACTCATTGAATGAAGCCAGTGCCCAGCCTCAAATATCTCACATACCAGATAAAAAGAAACTGAATAAAGCAAAAGAAACTCGAAAAGACATAAAAAGACAATAGAGATAAAGGCTAAACATTTCCTGCAAATCTCTTTTGTAACAAAATAATGTCTACCTCCTAAGAAACGGAGGTAATTTAGTGCCATCATCTGAAGTATCAAGTAGGAGGCCTAAACTTGACAGAAACTAGGCAACACAATAAAAAGAACACAATGATCATTTTGAGATAAAATCCGCCATAAAATTTGGTATCCAATAATAGTATTCTTTTCTTAATTTGTCAAAAAATTACTTAACAGCTTTTTTTTATTTAAAGTATAGTAAAACACACATGCACACACACACACACACACACACACACACACACATCTACTCATTTTAAGTCTTTCTGCACCTGTTTCCATCTCCCAGTGGTGGTATGTGATTCATCCTTGGAGGAAGTCTGCCATATTGCTTGGGAAAACACTTTAATGAGACTTTTGGCTATGCTTATGAGAAGACAGCTGAGGCCTGGGGAGAGAAGTTGAATCAGGAGAGCTAAATCCAGTAGAAAAGACAGGGGAAAAAGATGGTTATGATGTTAATTTGGGGCTAAATCTCAGAGCCCTATATCTTAAGGGGAAAATACATGAAGAAGGTGACTTGAATTGAGCTGCCAATTACCCCTAATAACATAGTGTTAGTCTTAAGGAGGATGATGGCTGCTACAGGATCCTATAAAATGCCATGACAGCCATGACCATGACAGGTCTTAGGTCCACACTTTGGTTTTCCTGTGCTGTGTATCCTCCTTGGTCGGAAGCCTTTAGTTCAGTATATTAAATACAATAGGGGCAAAAAAGTCCTTGGTCCATGCCTGAGATAAAGGAGAACAGGAAATAACACCTTTAAAAGATGACCTAGGACAGAGCTTCCTGAACTTTTTTTTTTTTTTTTCAACGTTTTTTTTTATTTATTTATTTTTGGGACAGAGAGAGACAGAGCATGAACGGGGGAGGGGCAGAGAGAGAGGGAGACACAGAATCGGAAACAGGCTCCAGGCTCCGAGCCATCAGCCCAGAGCCCGACGCGGGGCTCGAACTCACGGACCGCGAGATCGTGACCTGGCTGAAGTCGGACGCTTAACCGACTGCGCCACCCAGGCGCCCCAGAGCTTCCTGAACTTTAAGGTGGGTGTGAATCCCTGGGCAGCTCCCTGAAATGCAGGTTCTGATTCAGAAGGTTGGGGTGGGGCCAGGAAATGCCCACTGACCGTTGGAAGCTGGACATGTTCTGCAGAGTAAGGAGATCCTATAGAATTAGAACCTATAGAGTGACATCTGGAGGAGCAATTAGGAGGAGTGGGGGGAGGGCAGGGGAGATGATGGTAAGTGATGATCAGGACATGAAAGCACTCTCCAGGAACCCTCAGATATTCAATAGGGAATTCAATTTCCTGAAGAAGGGGACTCAATGTTGAAAACCTGGCACTGAGATTACGTGTGTGTGTGTGTGTGTGTGTGTGTGTGTGTGTGTGTGTATTTTATACATATATAATATATATATATATATATATATATATATATATATATATATATATTATATAATATCACTTTTTTAAACTTTAGTGCCTGCTAGTGGCTTGTCTGTGGGCAAATTAGCATACATGCAAAACACAAAAGGCAGCAAACACATTAGTAGAAAAAAATACACTTAGTTTTGTACCTTGGGTTATTATCATGGTTTTATAATGCATGCATATAAGATAGTCATCTTTCCTGACTTTGAAATTGCTTGTAGCTTGTCTAATTAAATTAAGCATATCACCATATTATTGTATTCCATAAACTGTATCAAAAACTCCCAAATCTTCTGCACCCAAAGGCATTATAGCATTTTAGTTCATGGTGGGCATTTACATTCTTAGGGACTAAAGAGTTTTAATGTTTTCCCAGTCTCTTCTCTGAGAGTTTGGTTAGCATATTTAACTTTAAACACTGTAAATATATTTCTTGTGGGTTTACTTAAGAAATATAACAAAGAGGCTTAAAACTTCACATGCTAACCTAGATCTATCCTCTCAAATTTATCCCTAAGAAGAAAAGCACCAACTCTGACACACCAACACCACAGAAAGTCATTCCCATTCTACACCACCAGCACTGGTCCTGAAACCAATCCCAAGACCTTGATTAGGTCAGTGGCCAATCCCCTGTAAAGTAAAACACACACTAAGGATGAATGTCTATCTCTGGGAGAAAATGTGGACATCCACATCAATATCCTGCAGTACGTGCTGCCAAGAACAATTATAGAGTTTTTGAAAAATCAGGCATATAATTTGTCGTTTGCTGTCAAATTGGCCATTTTTTATACAAGTATAAACTGGTGGACCAACTGCTCATTATTAAGTTGATATATTTTGGATAGAATTAGCCAGCTTAAATAAGAACAGAATCCTAATTGTCAAAATCCTTAAAGGTCATCTAATTCAAGCACTCAGTTGATGTCAGAATGTCATTTTCACAGGTATCCATGGAGCCTATCACTTCCAATATCACTTCCATGGAGTCATTGGTCCATCACTTCCAATAATGGGTGATCTAGTCTATTTTTTGGCAGTTCTGATTGCTAGAACCTAAGTAGAATCAAAATCTGCCTTCCTGTTTTCTATATATTGGTTTTAGTTTTACTACTTAGGACCTTTGAAACAATCTAATCTCTCTTTCACATGGCAGCATTTCAAATATTTCAAAATACTAGATTTTTCCTGCCTCTTAGTTTTCTCTTGCAGATCGTAAATAGTTCCTCTTAAGGGCATGAGTGAGCCTCAAGTGGCATTGTGTTAAATCCTTTGTAATCCTAAATGTACCAATGGGATGGGTAAAGTAACTCTAAACACTGGCTCCTTAAGATATTAATAGATGTACATTCTATATACAAACTCTGGGCTAAAAAAGTCAAATAGACTTCTTCGTTACAGGAATTTGGAGTCTTTAATATGCTGGTAGGCATCTGAAACTCCAAGAGTGAAGTAATGTAAAGTATTTCCCAAACAAAACATTTTTAACAATAATATATGGAAAGCACATGGATTTTCAAGTTATTATCCTGAGTCCCATGTTCAACATTTCCACTTCCTATGTGACCTTGAGGAAATTCCTTAATCTCCCAGAGATTCATGTTTCTTCTTTTGTGAAATTTGAATAATAATGCCTATGTCCATGTTTATTGGGAGAACTAGAGATACAGTAATATTCCTGACACCATGTCCAGCCCATAGTTACTGCTCATTAGATGGTAGTAATTTTTATATTCCCATATGTGCTAGTGAATTACAAACTTTCCAAATTAATCATATTAAATATAACTATTTCCAAATGTATAAAATAAGGGAAATTCATGAGTGTTTGTGTTATATTCTTGTTTCATCCTTCCTTAAAGGAAACCCACTCCCAAATATTCCCGCCTCCTCTAAGCAGTAAAATAAATACAGTTGCAAAACAGGCTGGGATTTATAGAAAAGGAAGGAGAAAATTTAGGACGTCTCTGAGGGCTATGTATATTGGATCACTACCAGAATTAAAACAATTAACCCAATTGCAGTATCTTCCCACCCCTTGGAAACAAGAAGCAGAGAGTCGTCAGCTATAAGAAGCAGAGATATGTACTTCCTCAACTCTCTCTTTGCAAATTACTGTAATTTATGTTAAAATGGGTCCTGTTGTTCTTGGGGTATTTATAGGGAGAGTAAAACAGAGTTTGTAGCATGAGAAGCTACTAATGGATCAACCTTAGCAGTGGGTAATAACTACCTTGTTGGTCAGTGTAATGATTAGATGAAATACTATGTATAAAATGCCTAGGACTGAAAAAAAAAATCAACTACTGTCATGATCATCACCACCATCATCATCCCCTTCAGAGAAGGAGCTAAGCACCCCTTCTCAACATGTTGTGGAGTAAGCAGAGACGTAGAAACTTGATCTCATAATAGTGTGGTGAAGCAGAGCTAGTGGGGTAGGAGAAATCCCAGCCTAGTGTCAGTTCCAGTGCCAGCTGTCCCAGTCTAGCTGTTTGACCTCGAGAAAGTTATTTTTTGTCTGTGAGGTCCTCCATGTCCTCAAACTCCTTGAGCCTTTCTAGCTCCAACATTCTGACCCCAGATCCACCTGTGCCCAGGGACTGATTGTGAAGGTGGACACTGGCATGTTTGGGATTGACCAGGGAGGGAAATACTGATGACCAGGAAGAAAGAGAAGAACAAAGCCCAGCACACTAGGGGCAGCTCCTCAACTAGAGAGTTCCAAGAGGAGAGTGGGGCTGTTGAGATGATCTGCTGAAGGCACACCCTCCCCACACACCCACACGGACTGTCCTCCTGGGACACTGTGCTTTGGATCACAGTGTGTGAGTTGGTAGCTGTGTGTGTGTGTGTGTGTGTGTGTGTGTGTGTGTGTGTGTGTAGACTCTGTAAGGTTGTCAGATAAAATGCAGGATGCCTAGTAAAATTTGAATTTCAAATAAACAAATTTTTTTACTATAAGTATGTCCCAAATACTGCATAGAACATACTTATACCAAATAGTCCCATCATGTATCTGAAATTCACATTTCACTGGGCACCTTATGATCATATTTGCTAAATCTGGCAGCCCTGAGCCCCCAAGGTTAGCCACCCATAAACAGTGCATAAAAAGTTACCCGTTACCACTTGAATTTCATGTAGGATCAGCCCCTCATACACACCCTTGATTGGCACCTCTGAAAGCATCAGCTTATTTGATAACTGGTCAAGGCCAGAGCATCATTGGACATGGAACTTGAAGGTATGTGCTTAAGTAGGAAATCCATTTCTCTTCCCTGCTCATGCAGACAGCATAGTAAATAACTGAGTAAATGTCTTTGATATTAAACTATCTGGATCCAAATCCCAAACTTTTGGTGACTGGTTGTGTGGCTTTAACCGAGATCCAAAATTTTGCAAGCTATAATTCCCTCCTTTGTAAAATGGGGACAGTAACATGTACTTCCTAAGGCATTCCTCGTGAGATTGCCGAAATACTCAGAACACAACAGGTAGTAAACACCCAGCAAGGGTCACTGAGATGATTGTTTTTTATGTATGAATATACTGTTTCTTAAATGATTAAATTGATGGAATAGAACAAATTCATTTTTTCTAGCCCTCATTCATTCCAAGAAAGGATGACGTAGGTAAGAAACACATGCCATGTTCAGGAGAGAAAACTTGTGTAGGGCAGGTGATAATGAGGGTAAGAAAGCAAACGCAGTACTGGATGTAGCCTTGAGAATTCCCAACAGAGCAACTGTTCACCCATTTGCCGAAGGTGAAGAAAATTATCTGGATTTCCAAACCAGCTTGCAGGAATAGCATAGGGAGAAAGGCTAGTGTCCATCTTATCTCTCCAATTCTTACAGGGAAAGACCACGTTTTACTTTTTGATCTCCAAAGTAAAAACTTTATAATTTTGGTAGGTATCATTTCACTGTCCTCCATTATTTTTGACAACTAAAATATGAATCTCTGTCCCTAAACTCAAACTGGGGAAAAAAAGTATTTTCCTTCCATCTACTTATTTCTGCCTCTGAGCTCCATTCCATGCTAGAACCTTAATCTTGGACACTTCAGAGTTCTGTCCCTGTCCCTGCATTCCCAACAGTTGCATCTAAATTACATTCAGGGGTCTATACGATATGCTAATGGAGGCAGGGGAGTGGTGGACAGGTCTTCGGGTTCTGTGCCTTGGTCTGCACAATTTCACCCCTAAGACATTCCTCACCTACCTCCTCTGTAGTCCTCCACCCACATCAGTATTTGCTCAGAAAGTTATAAAACTACAGAGCATGGCAAAGTAGTGATTTACTGTTAATTGAATATTGATAAAGGAGGAGGGGAAAAGTTAATTGAGTTAATTAGTTGCTTAGTTGCTAAGGTAAATTTTCTCCCGGTTGGAAAGAAGTTGTCTCAGGATTAGAGCCAGCCTTTAGAGAAGGAGATACACCATCAGCTTTCCACTCTCAGCAAAAGACTGAATAATTAGAGCTAAGTGGTAATGCAAGGAAGAGGCTCTAGGAGTAAGAGTCCTTGCAAAGCTTCCCGCAGCAGAGGGACATCAGCCCCAAGAAAAAGCAATGAGCTCTCTTCCAGGAGAGAGCCAGCTAATCAGTGGTATCTGCACACGACCGCTGCGTAAGGAAGCCACAAGAGAAAGGGCTACAAACATTTTTAATACCCAAATTACAAGTGCTTCCCAGGGAAGCTGAGGGAAAATGCCGAGGAGTTTTATAAGTGAGACAAAGGAGACGTTTTCAAGAAGACAGAAAGGGAAACAAAGTTCCATCACGTTGGGAGGATACTTCTAAGGTCAAAGGAAGTGGTCCGGCATTCGCCTTTTTGAGGAGTAAACTTAACCTCTGAGGAAAAGCAAACAAACAGTAATTACAGATAACTAATGACTCTCATTTTAATGATTACGTCATGGAAAAATTTAAATTTGCTGAATTGTGTACCATGTCTCCTCACTTAAGCTGTCTAAAAGATTCCACTCACCGGTCCTTTTTATCTATTAGCAGGTCCTCTCAAACATTGTCCAACGGTAACTACCAAAATTACAGTTCCTATGGCCAAAAGGAAGTGACCCTCTTTGTGTTTTAAAACTGGTTCTGGAAGCCCTCAGGTCCCAGAATCCTCCCCCCAGCATGAGAAAAGGAGACCAGATCCCCCCTCGACATCTTGATTCAGGTTACGTGAGATTTCAGTTACAGGACAAAGTGTTAGTTGCCTTAAACTGGGCCCCATATATCCAGCTGCCTGCTTGACATCTCCCCTGGGAGGTCTTCGTGCCACTTGAGAAAAAACTGCTCTCACAATATTCCTTCCCCAAACCAGCCTGTCTCCCGGAGCTCCTTCTCTCTGTGGAGTCCTCCCCAGCCTTCCCAGGCCAAGAACCTCCACGCCATCCTTGGCAAGGTTCTTCCTGTGTCTCATCTACCCCTAATTTCCATCTTGTTCTATTCTCCAAATATTTTGTTGAAATCTTCCCTTCCTGTAGATCTGTAGCTCAACCTCTGAAACGTAAGCTGTGTCCTCTCTGCTCTGCCAGAGCTTCCTATGTGACTAGATGCACCCTCATCTGCTTTGCTTTGCCTCTAACTGTTCAACACTCCAGCTGGAGTATTGGTTGTGACATGCAAATCAGATGAGGTCATCCTCTGCTCAAACCTTTCAGTAGCTTCTTGCTTTTCTTAGGATGAGGCTACAAATGACCAGTGTTGATCTCCACATCCTGCCCGGTGTGGTAATCGCTAACCTCTTCAACATTTATCATCCTCCCTGTACCCCTTTTCTCCCTTCACAGCAGCCCCACAAGTCTGGTAGTTACATCATTCCTTCTCTTGGGGCACCTACTTGATATTTGCTCAGCCAAAGCTTACTTCCCCCAGAATCTTGCCCAGGTCTAATCTCACATGAGAGATGGTGGAACACCCAGTCTCTCCCCTGTAGCCCTTCTCTTGTGGTTTTATATTAGTTTCTCTGATGGTTAGACAAAAACATCACTCTGCCCCACTGGAGTAAACACTTAGACTCTATTTTGGGTTGCTCTGTGTCCATTCAAGAAAGATACATTGAAGTACTAATCCCCAGTACCTGTGAATGTGACCTTACTTGGGACTAGAGTCTTTGCAGATTTAAGCAAGGTAAGATAAGGTCATTAGAGCTGGTCTTAATCCGATAGGACCAGTGTCCTTATTAAAAGAAGGAAATTTCCTCACTGACACCAACACACAGGGAGGGTCTGTGAAGACACAGAGTGAAGATGGCCAGAGACAGATTGGAGTTAAGCCACCACAAGCCAAGAACACCTGGGGCTACCAGATGCCGGGAAAGGCAAGGAAGGGTCCTTCCCTAGAGGCCCTGGAGAGAGCATGACCACTAAAAGCATCTTGATTTCAGACTTCTCACCTCCAGAAATGTGAGGGACTAAATTTCTGCTGTTTTAAGCCACCTAGCCCATGGTACTTTGTTATAGCAACTCTAGGAGACTAATATGGACTGTAAGCCAGAAGAAGCAGAGAACTTATGTATTTTTACTCCTCATTGCTTTCTCATCCTCCACCACGGTGCCTGGTTATGTAATCACTTCCTGTACCAATAATATTCAAATAGGAAAGGGGACTTTCACAATCACCTGGCAGCCAAGTATGCTTGCCCACCCACAAAGTACTCCCCACCCTTAAGAGGGTTCACGCACATGCCTCTGAAACATGTTAATAAGGAAAGAACTGCTTCATGCCATGCACAGTTTCTGGAGCCAGGATCACCTGAGGCACCCAGGCGGAACATCCTTCTTCCCCTGAATGATCTGAGTCATTGCATAATTGTCTGCTTTACTTTGGTCGCACAGATATTTAGCTCTGCACATAAGGTGTGGTAATTGGTTAGTGGCCAGAGAAAACAAAACACATGGCTCCAAAGAATGTGCCTACGAAAAGCAGTCCTTTTTACACTAAACTGAAATGCAGCCCTGACAGTCCGTTGCAAATGACTCCAAACGATCAGTTTACTGAGTGCTGAGCACTGAGAGATGATGCCATCTCTGTCTTTAAATCTAGTCAGAGCAAACAGAAGTGTGTGAAACAGGAGTAGCAAACACAGGAACACACCATGGTCCACAGGTGCCAGGTTCATTGCACAGAGCAGAAGTCAAGGATCACTGGAGATGATCCATGATGTATTGAGTAAAACAACAGCAACAAGATAAAGCAAGAGCAAGTTATGGTACAGTATGTTTAATATGAGCCTCTTATTGAAATATTTTCAGGTAGAAAAAGCCAATCTGTACACGTGCCTCTATATGTCTAGATAATCACAAAAAAATAGGAATTAGGAAAATAAATGGCAGTGTATGGGTGGCAGAAGAGGCACCTTGAGATTTCATTGTCATCTTAGATATACCTGCATCGCTTGAATTGTTTAAGTGACACTCTAACTTGAGTGATCAAAATTTAAAACTCCCCACCAACAAAAAAAAGTATTTTTTTAAGTAAAATATCTATCTTTACACCCATCCCAAAATGATACGGGAGTCTGAGGGCGACAATGTTGGCTGTCAATCCTTCTATCAATTGTCTCAGGTAAGAATAATTAAGTTGGGGGGGATGGGGTGGGGAGGAAGCCTCACTCTCTCTCTCTGTGTGAGAGGTCCCATCTGGCCTCTTTGCAGCAGGGAGCGCTCCTCTGCAAATGAGCATGGTTCAGCACATGTGTTGCAGAGAAACCAGTGATTTGGGTTTCACCCCCTCCACCCCAGAAAACAAACACATAAATAATACATTTGGTGCCAAAAGAAAATCCTATCGCCATGATTCAGAGGCTTGCATTTAGCAGAAGGCCGCTACAGTGTGCAATATTTAGGTGGTTGGTAAGAGTGACTGAAGTCTTAATGTACCTGATAATGCCAAGTGTGAGGAATTAGTCAGGCCTGGGCTTGCAAGCAGCAGTATTTTAATGATTTATTGAATTTCTCTTAAGGTCAGTAGTTTATGATTTGCCATTTTAAAAATGCACTGTAAAAAAAAAAACTAGATGTATATTTTGCTTTACAGGAACTGAATAGTTTTCTGAAAGCATTTTTTAAGTGGAGAAAATCAGTACAAATAGCCACTGCCAGCATACCCCGTGTCTAACCTAATCACATGAACTCCAGCCCAGATAAGCAGCTTTCTGAATGTTATTGGTGGAAATGTGGTTTTCAGAAGGAAAAGAGACTTTCCCTGGGTCAGAAGGTTGGTGTTATCAGCTTGCAACATTATTCATGTTGTATAATTTTACCTCTGGGACTATTATTTCAATTCCAGTGTACTGGAAATTCAGAGTTAGCCTAATCAGTCATCTCACTCAGAGCCTTCAAATGCATTTGCCCATATTCTGAGGTGCCTGCATGCCATGCGCATTTTCCCTGAGTAGTCAGTCCCAGGTAGAAAACAGTAGAGTTCATCAGGAAGCACTGTCAACTGCTTCCACCAGAAGCCTGGCTCTCCCAGGAATCCCCCACCGAGGACCTGATTCTCTCCCAACGTGGTGTGATTCCCCCATTCAGATGGAAAAGTAAGGTAGCATCTTACATGAAAATCATACAGGGAGGAAGAACACATGGCAAAATTCATACCTCCTGACTCCCACTGAACACTTTCTCTCCTAGACCATGTGGTCTCCAAAGATCTATGAATGTATTTGCTACGTAAGCAGATATGTATTAGGTGCCTACCGTGCGCTTCTGAGAGTACGACAGTGCATGAGCAGACATGGTGGGTGTCTTCATGAAATTCACTGTTTGATCGACAAGAAAGATGATGTAAAGAGAAGTGACATGTAGGGTGGCATGATAGAGGACATCCAGGATCCACAGCAGGGGCATCCAAACCAGGCTGAGCCATGTCAGCAATGTGAACTTTAGGTAGAAGTACATCCAACATGGAGAAAGGGTAAGTTCCCGGAGAGGGAAAACTACACATGTTATGGGCCAGAAGTCTAGACAGCTTAGAGCCTCGGGTGAACCTGACGTCTCTGGTCTAGATGGGACAAAGATTGTGAAGAAAGAAATAGTGAGAAACAAGGTTGGAGAGGGGAGAAAGATGCTGAATTGTCTCTGGAATTCTGCCTAACAACAATGGGAAGGCACAAGATCACAGTTGAATTCCAGTAAATACCCAGGCTGCAGTGCAGACACTAGGTCAGAATGACCTGTCCTAGAAATTCAGAGGATAAATTAAGATTGTGGGAATGGGGATGGAAGGAAGCAGACAGAACTGACATCTAGGGAGTAGAAATGGCAATCCTTAATCCTTGCTGATTGCTTGAATGTAGCAAGAGGGAAGTCAAAAGGAGCCAAACCTGACTCCATGGTTTCTGTTTTGGTCATCTGAGTAAAAAGACATGCCATTCATTCATAAACATGGGAAACACACCGGGAGGGGTGAGCTTGAGGCAGAAATCCAGGTTTACATTTGTGCTAACAGGATGCCTAGGGAGGGAGAGTTTTAAAATAATTACACCAGCCTTTTACCATCTGGAAAGAGAAAGTCTCCTTGGGGGAAGATGTTGTTGTTGTTCTTGGAAGAGCAGCCGGCCTGTTTTGTAAAAATTAAAGTTAAAAAGTACCCCCTTGCTTTGAAGAAAAACTTCCCCTCCCGAAGCTTGGGAAGGGAAAGCAGTCCCTTCCCTTAGTACATGAAAAGATAAACCAGTTTGCTTAAAGAGCCCAGATAACTTCTGAGAGAAAATTATTTAAAAGTACAGACACCACTGGGTAAGGACTAGGGGCCACAGCCAAGCCTAGTGTCAAGACAAAACCCCCGAGATTCTCAGGAAAGAACTCACAGGGACAGGGTCTTCTGTCCTATTTCCCTCCATCCTGTGGGAGACAGCCAACTCCTGCACAGGGTTATGCAGAAGTTGGAAATCATTCCTTCCTGTCCTGAGTGTTGGGGAGTAGTATCTGTGCATGTGGGCTGGAACCCCAAAGTCCAAGACATATTCACTGAGGCTCTGGTAGGGGTCATGCAGAGAACCCAGCACAGGGAAGAGCTAAACATCATTGGGATAGGGCAGGGCCAGCTTTCAACAGTGAAACCATGCAGTAATAAAAGCAATGGCAAGAAAAAATCCCTATGGACATCAGAGATTGACTCTCTTTGGTCAAAGTTAATTTTGGAACATTCTGGAAAAATCAGAGTTGGCAAGAAGTCCGAGAGAAATGGATTAGAATCTCTGTTCATAAAGGCAGATGGACATTTGAGCTACTAAGTGGAAAACTAAGAGATCTGACTCCATATGCATTAAAAACTAGTGAACTAGGGCCTGCTGCTTACACATTGTTATGTTTAACATAATTGATACACTTTTCAAGCAATATTTCAAACCTATAGAAGAGAAAGAAATCTATGCTATACACTGATATATGGCTATGTGATTTTTCAAAGCACTTTTGTAAATGTGGGAAGCTTTTCTTGCCGGTTCATCTTCTTGTCTTCTTTATTCTGGCTATAAAACTGCTTTCTTTTTTTCCTGTAAGGGACCCATTCCATGTGGTTTACATCGGGCCAATCCTGCTCAGAGGGCTGACATTTGTTTGAGGAATGGATAGATATGTGGTCCAAATCAGTAAGACTCTTTTATTTTTTTTAACGTTTATTTATTTTTTGAGAGAAAGAGACAGAGCGTGAAGGAGAGAGGGACAGAGAGAGAGGGAGACACAGAATCGGAAGCAGGCTCCAGGCTTTGAGCTGTCAGCACAGAGCCCGATGCGGGGCTCAAACTCGCGAACCGTGAGATCATGACCTGAGCTAAAGTTGGACGCTCAACCGACTGAGCCACCCAGGCGCCCCCATATCAGTAAGACTCTTCCCCACCACTCTCCTGAGTGTAGGAAAGAAGCTCTTTCTCTGGGATGACCTAAAATGAAGTTAATGCTTAAAACCTGCTACATAATGTGGGAGCCTATGAACATTTTTAGGTTGAAAAATGCTATCATTTATGCCCCAAAAGATTGAAAAATACAGCATAAGAGATCACTTTTTGAAGGGAAGAGCACTGGGTTGCAAGACTTTGTTAATTTCCCCATGTTCCCTGAGGGGGTGTGGTCCTATCATGTGAAGGAAGGGGGAAATAGCATCTGTCCCTTCTTTCCAGATCCTTCTTCAGGGGTGGCACCTTTTCCCCTGAGAATCAGGCCAACTGGGAAGCCCGAGCTCCTGCTGGAAGCAGAGTTTCTGTTCTCAAGTTTGGAAAAGAAAAGTAGAACTCAGAGTAAATGACACCAGTAAAAAGGGCACATTTCTTGGCAGAAAAGGACAATGTAGCAAATGAGTTTGCCTAGTTTCTGATTTGATTATGGAGATTTTTTCTCTTTTTGTTCAGGTTTCCTATGTATATTAATGGGTTAATACCTATTAAATAAGTGAAAATCTGCTTTACCCAAGTATGTTTTACTGTAAAAGCCAAAAGCCACATATTTCACAAAAGGATACAGATTCGTGGTGCTGACCCTGTGTCCAAGTGTAGAGCCTCAAACAAAAAATAACCCTTTACCATAGAAATGCAGGCTGAACTTGTTGGGATGAGCACTGGGTGTTGTATGGAAGCCAATCTGACAATAAATTATATTTTTTAAAAAAGAAACCCAGGCTGAAATCTGATTACCAGATTTGCTCTTTTTCTTGTGTTAGCTGCAACAGAACACAGACATTATGCGCATACACACCCATAAGTGTGTGCAGGTGCAGGATGTGTACTATATAAATTTTCATATATTTGTATATATGAATGTCTTTGCACATATATCATGTATATAGTGAATTAATACATATATTATTTACCTGTTAAGAGCATCAGACAAACAAGAATCAGCTAGTCTATATAATTCCTAGCTGGCTTATTTTCTTGCTGCAAACTATCCAGTGTTCCGGGTTTGCTAACAAGTAGCAAATTAGCTCTTAGATTTTGTCTCCATTTGTTTTGTTTTTTTTTTTCCATTTTTCTACCTGAGGAGGTAGAAGTGAGCTGTAAAGTAGTCAGAGGAAAAAAACAATAAAGAGCATGGATAATCCATACACTGGATAATCTCTGTCTTTGTAATTAATTTAATTTCCCATATTTATATAGCAATCAATAAAGAAATGCAAATGATATACAGATTATATTATTCCCCAAGTTCAGATGCTATACTTACTCATCCACAGTCCCTTAACTGAATGCCTTATACATGGTAGGCATTTAATAAGTATTCAATTACATTTTATAAATAATATGACCAATCTTACCCCTTTGTAAGTAACTTGAGTATATCAGTTGATACGACAGCTACATGGCTAACTAGGTCTTCCTCTCCCCTTCCCTCATCTTCCAGCATCCCTATTGTCAGCAAGAATTAGATCTAAGATGGTCCTACTCATTTGTAACCCTGAGGCCTTGTGTCTCAATGATGCTTAAAATAGCATGGATAATGGAACAAGTGTACCTGTGATTGGTCACTGACAGAGGCATTTTTGCATGCTCAATAAGCAAACAGAGGCAACCCCTTGGAATCTACATCCATTGCTATGGTGGCTAAATTGTGTTCACATCCAGCAAAATTGGAGTTAATTTTATTTAGTAGAAATAGGCTAAAACTAGCGTCCCAAGTTAGAATAGTTCTGCAATTTTACCATCCCATAGTGATCATGAAAAAATACTGTTCGTGAGTTTTCCTCTTTCATTTGGTTAAAACCCCCTCCTCCATATAAAATTAGATTCTATACTGATAGTATAATTACTGTATAATAGAGTTTGCTCAACTACTCAACACAAAATGCTTTGCTTTCATAGCATTTTAATATGAGCAGCATAATGGGCACCAGCTTGAAAATCAGCATGCAGAGAAGGAATCTAGGACCCCAAATGAGCCCAAGTTTGTAAAATTTGATTCAGCTGTTCAACAAACTAGTTAATTCTAACCGACTTGACATTTAGATATCAAAATTTTCTGTTCATCATCGCGTGTTTTGGTTAAAAAGAAAACGGTCTGGCTTCACTCACACCATAATATGGACACCTGCCCTGTAGGGTGTCAGGGCTCACCATGAGTCCACCTCATTGCTTCATATGCAGCGGGGGGACCTTATCTGCTCCACAGTCATGGCTCTGAAGCACTGATATTAAGAAGCCAGACGCTCCCCGTGATGCATCAGTTTTAAATTAAATTAGACTTTTCTATTTCTTCCACTAAATACTGCTTTTATGGACTTAATGGCTCTGTGTTGTACACCATACACTAAAAGCGTTTCCTCCTTTGGGGATAAGAGATTAACACAAGTAATATAGTGAAACCCCTTATTTACATAATTGCAATTTTCCTTTTGCCATAATAAAGGCTTTTTTGACCTTTTAAAAGTCCAATATTGCCAGAGTTAGCATAGTTCACACTGCATGCCACTTTATTCACTAATTTCTCTGAAATAACTAGTAAATGTTCCTATTGTTTGCTAAGAAACAACTAAAGGGCAACCAGTTTCTTTTACATACGTCCAATGATGCTAGAAAAGAGCCCCACGATGGCCTTTCTTCACTCGTTTTCCATAACGGTAACAACTTTAGAAGTCTCATTAGGTAACTTAAAATTAGGACATGAACTGAAGGAAACAATAGGACATCACAGGGCTTGGGCCATACTGCAGAAAACAACCCACTATATGCATTCAATTTTTTTAAAAACACATATTGATCTGGCTGAAAAGAAACATAGCTGCTGGGCTCATGCCATGCCTCCAGCCTGAAGGCACAATTCACAATGCCCCTGATGGCACTTCTCTAAAAAAGGGATACTCAAAAAAAGAGGAAAGAAAGAAAGAAAGAAAGAAAGACTCCTAGGTCACCACCTTCCAAAATGTTTTCTAAAGTCCAAAGGACACTAAACTCCCGGAAATATATTTCAATATCCATTATTTAAGAATTTTTGTCCCTGAAAATTCCATGTAATTATTTTTGTTGGATGCTTTAAAGATGTTTTAAATTATAAACATACACATAAACATAAATGTTTTATTAATTGCACTGACTCGAAGCAATAAGAAACATCCTAGACAGTTTAAGAATTTCCCTGTATTGGTATTCTATGTTTGCAGCATTTCTCTTGCCCTTGCTCCTAAAAGAAATGGAAGGCGTTTATTGTAAACGATGTAAGTGTGGAACACAGCGATTCTCACCAAGCACCCCCTATACACACACTCTTTGAAGCCCCGTCTAAAATTAGGTGGGATATAACTGGTTCTGGCCAATGGGTTGCAAGAGGAAGTGGCATGTGCCCTTATGGGCTGAGGCAATGAAAAGCCTTTGTACAGCTCGCTGGTCTCCTCCCTGCCATGGTAACCAAAGGGGATGGATTGTTCCAGAAAGTGTAGTTGTAGATGCTGAAGCCCATGGTAGCTAGGTTTTATGAGTGACTAAACAAACTCTCCTCACCCACCACCTACAAAGGTCAGGAAGAAAGAGAATTTCTTTTACATGTTTTTCATGTTTATTTATTTTTGAAAGAGAGAGACATTTACAGAGCATGAGTGTGGGAGGGGCTGAGAGGAAGACACAGAAACCAAAGCAGGATCCAGGCTCTGAGCTGTCAGCACAGAGCCCAACGTGGGGCTCGACTCACTCCTGACTAGTAAGGCGGACACTTAACTGACTGAGCCACCCAGGGCCCCAGAAAACCAAATTTTTTTTTAACCAAAATATACTTAGCCTAGCCCAGTTAAAGCAATAATCCTACAGCTTTGCAGGGACAAACACGCTGTCCTTGACTAGACTTTAACCAGCTCCCCTAAGTACTCAACCTTGGTGTCCATCCTCATGGGGCCTGTATCACCCAGTTTTAGTAAGAATTCTCCTAAGTCAGTTTAGAGAGAATGCCCCACCCTCAATATCTGAACACCCTCCATACCTGATCACATTCCTCATCCCCCACTCTTCCCCAAGTGCTATCTGGTCACCCTGGCCTGCCTCCTCAAGAATCCTGTTAGATCTGTTTAACAGATAACCCCCAGCCTCCCCTCCCTATGCTTCTCTTAGTAATTTTCCATCCAGCGACACCACCCTGCTCCATGGCTATAAATCCCCACTTGTCCACACTGTATCTGGAATTGAGCCCAGTTCTAGAGCGAGGTCTCTTTTCAGTTTCTGAATAAAATTTGTTTTGACCATTTTACTGTCAAGCTCTGGTTTTTCTTTAACAGTAGTGATTCCTTATACTGTCTCTGTCCATCCATTCATGCCACCTGGTTTCACTCACAACTTCTAGATCAATACATAAGCACAACACCCTGGGAATTCTGTAAAGGAGAGTTTTTATGAACCTCTCTGTTCTCCCAAATTTGTTTATCAACACTAAATCAAATATAGAATCCCAAGATTAAGAAAAGATTGAAGAAAAATGTTGCTTGAAATTGATTTCTGGGGAAAAAGTCTACTAGTTTTTATCCTTAATATTCTATGGATCGTTCTAAACCGCCAATCTTAATGTGTAACACTACACCTGCACATTAATGATTAATTATTACTTTATTAGGAGCATACGTATGTTCATCATTGACACACTTACTACTAAGTGTGGAGGTTTGATTGATTTAAGAGATTAAGGGATAATTTTGTTTCCAAAACTCAATCTTCCATGGAGGCAGTATCTGCGTCTTTGGACACTCTATAGGTGCTTCCTGTCACTGTATTTTGATGGATGAACACTCTATTCAGAACTCAAACTGTCTTCCATTTGTTCATAAAAGCTGGAAATGCAGAGAGAATTTGCTGAAAGAGCCACAGAAGAGTAAATTCCAGACAAATGTAAGACAATATGACAGAGGAGCATTTGGGCCAAAATAAAGCAAGCAAATTCAACAGTTCTAAAAAAGACTTTTTTTTTTTTTTTTTTTGGTCAAATAGTATATTCAGATGTAGATTCAAACTGCAAGCCTGCTGGTTCACTGTCAGCAAAAAATGCTAAATAGGGGCTAACTTGTCTTCCTGGAGAGTGAGGAGCACAGTCAAACTGAAAAACCACCTGAAGTTTGAACCACAAACCAATTTAGATCAAGCTGAGCAAACAGACAGGTCTGCTGGCCAATTCAAAACCAAGTTATTTTTTTAAAAAGTATATAAGCACAAAGAAAAAAAAAAAAACTTTACATAAGGAAAAACCCAGAGAGCAATTTTAGGGACTAATAACATACTTCCCATTCAGATCCAACCCGGAGTGCGGCCTGGGGCGGTCCCCACTGTGCCTCCCAGCCCCCTATCTTCATTTTGTGCTGATAAAATCAGAATAAAATGAAAGTCAAGGGCAGCCGGAGGACTGTGGGGGCTAGGGAGGAGGGGCAGTTCCACCCACTTGGCCCAAGTTAAAATGGAGGCTGTTACCGCTGAGAGCAGATTCGCACTTTTTTTTTTTAAGCACCAGCTGAGCCTCTCTCTCAATTGCCCTCCACATGAGTCACCAGACAGCCACTGGGTGTGAGATTCTGGCAGCGGTAGCTCTTATCTCTGACACTCCTTCCTCCTCCCGCTCCTCCTCCTCAATCCTGACTTTCTTTGGTAATGGAGGAAAAACACTTTGAAATTCCTTTATCGGTCTTGGAAATGGTTTACAAACGATTCTTTCTGAAGGGGCTAGGAGTGTTTGCAAAGGTCAGTTTGGTCTTGTGAGATTTTAAAAGGCTATTAAACACATTTGCTGGCGTACCCAATACCTGTGTGTGAGGAGTGATTTCACTGAAGAATTTTGGGAGGGGCCTGTTTTAGGTACTGTCATCCCATATTTATTGAAAGAGAGAAGTTACACGGCATGCATGAACACGACAGTGGTATTTCTTCAAAAATTATCTTTTTGAGATTATTACCAGCTATCGACAATGTCTAAATTTCTACTGGAAATACATTATACTATATACATAAGAACAAGATAACGTGTTCGCTTTTTTGATGGCACAACTGCTATAAAGCTAATTCCGTATTTCCCTTTCCCTGCAGTTACCATGACTCATTAGATTCAGGTGAGTTTGATAAATTTGGGGGAGGATGTGCCTTGGATGCCTGCAAATGCAGTGATATGTCTGGATCCAAATGTCCTTATCTATAGAAAGAGAGAACTGAACTCCCAGTACCTTTAGTTCTGAAAGCCTACAATTAGCAATGGCTGTGCCACAAAAACAAGGTGATTCAGTAGGGTTTAAAAAAAAAATCACTGAAATTGGATTATTTTGGCAAGCAAAGGCAAGCCTTCCACTGACCACCCAAAAGGATCATTTTGCAAATACTCATTTAAGTGACTAAAGAACAGTGATGCAGATCTTTTCTCCTTAAATCAGATTGGAAGTTCCTTGAAGCTAGAACCAATGTCTTTAACTAAGATTGATATTTTCCAGGGGCACCTGGGTGTCTCAGCTGGTTGAGGACAGACTCTTGATTTTGGCTCAGGTCATGATCTCGCGGTTCCTGAGTTCGAGCCCTACATCAGGCTCTGCACCGTCAGTGCTTGGGATTTTCTCTCTCCCTCTCTCTCTCAAAATAAATGAATAAACTTAAAAAAAAAAAAAAAAAAAGATTGATATTTCCCAGAACAAAACCAGGAGGCATCTCTCATACTGCTGGACAAATGACCTATCTACGAAAGAAGTTATTATATCCATTAAAAAGAGCTCCCAGCCCATGGACCACTTTTCATTGCAATTTCTGCCATCCACAGGTTCAATGGAAGAGGCTTCCAGGGACAGACAACGAATAACAATCGGCAGGAAAAGGTCCAAGAGCATTTTAATAGACAACTGTATAAGGATCCTAAAACCTTGGCACTGGCCCTTTTTTGCCAGCAATATTTCCACAAGAAAACGCTCCCTCCCTGGTAGTCTTTATAGAACACGTGGGTTGAGCACCCGAGGATTGAGCTGGGGGTTGCTGAGCCACGTTGCTTGATCTTTGCACAGAGACCCTTCCCCAGCGAAGCCTGGTGCCAGATGAGCACTGGTCTTGAGGAGACGGGCTGGCTCATCGTTGTAAGGCAGTTCTGGGCCCAGAGCCGTAGCACTCTAGGGAGGCCACAGGCACAGTCTGAGTCCGCAATTCTGTTTTGCCAGAACCAAAGGGGAACAGTGGGAACTGGCTTGGCTGCTTTTCCAGATGCTTTTGACCAAGCAGGATACATTAAAAAAAAAAAAAAAATCTGGCTTGACAAATGCAACAAAGAGAGAAATAGGTTCTATTTGCCTTTTAATTTTAGCTGGGATGTGGTATACTGGTTATTTAAAAGAAAAAAAAAAGGAAGAAAAAAAAACTCTATTAACATAGCTTTTCTGCTTCTTTGTTGTAGGCTAGCAGCTTCATCTAGTCAAGAGTCTAAGACTGGCTGTTAGAAGCCTTGGGTTTTTGTCCCCAGTGACCATCATCTCCTGATCCTGACACATGATTTTTCAGCCCTTCACTGTGTGTTTCTATGCCATCATATTAAATTCCTGTCCTCCTCTGCCTCAGAAGGATGTTGTGAGGACAAACGAAATGGCTCCATGTTACCTCCTTCCCTATTTTTCTGGCACTCTGTGCAAGGACCACACCAAATTCTGCACTAGCAAACAATAGGGTTGTGCCAGAAATGGAAGGAGCCAGAATGGAGCCCGGTAGAAGCCCTATAGGACACCGAGGCAGAGATCCAGCCAGAACTATAACACTCAACTGGTCACAAACTCAGACATCAAGGTTATATCCCACCCCCCAAAATACACACTTATGTGCTCATGTGACCCTCTCCGAGTCCCTCCAGACTTAGCTGTTTCATCACTGGTTGAACTCTCAGGTGCAAAATTATAGAGATTTACGTCTGAGATTTTCTTCCTTTTACCAAGGAACAGTCTTTGCTAGCCCTTGAGGCCCTCTTTCGTCATCCAAAGTCCTGGTAGTGAAGGAACTAATCACTTTACCTCACTTGGGTCCAGCTAAGGTATTTTTGCAGCCCTTCGTGGTTTTGACACATCCAACAGAGCTTAGGCAGCCAGGCAACAGGAATGAATTCCTCAAGGGGCCTGAACAAGCAGGGCCCTCCTTCCCTTACGCCCAGGCCCTGCCCTCCCCTCTTCCCGGATGCACTCATCCCCTGAAGAGGTCCCAGAGGCTTCTCCACCGCGGACACCCAGGGGGGAATCAAATAGAAGGGGCAAGACAGAGAGCGATGCTGTTCTTTGCCAGTGTTAATTGTGAGCCAGTTATCTGATCTGCTGTGCCTTGCTCTTTCTGGAAAGGTTTGCATAATTTGGCAATAGAATTCCAAGATTCTCATTTCTTGTAAATTGTGCCTTTGCCAATTGCTTTTGTCAGGACTCCCCATTTCACCTCATGTCTCTGCTCTCTACTTTTGTAAATGCACTGATCTGTGAAAATGAATTAAACAGATTAAAAAGCAGCTTTTCTTATTCACCGGAATAAAAATGGCAAATGCAGACAGGGCACATCCTTGTATGTATCTCCATGAAAAAAAAATTACTTCAGACAAGAGGGTGGCCTGCCTCTCTCTGTGGAACCAAACCCAGAAAATGCTCTGTGATTCAAGCTGCTCCTGTAATCTAGAGTGATGTTCTACTTAATGACAGCCCACGATGATAATCCAATTATTAGGCTTTCACCAAACCCATACTATAATGGCATCATATATTCTTATAATTAAAGTTGATCTTCATAAAAGCTATTCCCCTTTTTAGAGAGAGAGAGATGTTTATAATGTTAAATAACTCTCATCTTATAGACATCTCTCAGTTCACAAGTTTGTGGAGCAAATACCCTTAGAAGGAGAAAGTATACAGATGTACGTTATCCACAACAAAAGAAGATTCTAGGGACCATTTTGACCCTCTGTACCGGACCCCAGGTCCAAGCTAAAAGCAGTGTTGGAGGGCCAGGCTCTGAGCGTCCCAAAGCATCATCATGGCACATCATGGGGGTTGAAGGATTTGAACACCCTGTAAGTTTCAGACAAGCAATAGCACAGAGGACCCCCAAAACTGCCCCCCTGCACCACTCCAGTGAGCATCTATCACATTGCAGGCCTCACCTGTTTGACCATCTCTGGAGATGGGAAGTACATCGTGTGCATACATACTAAACCGGTGGCCCAAAATGCCTTTGTTAAAGAGTTCACACTTCCGTTGTCTTGTTTCTTTGATTAAGGCTGTCTGAGTAGAGGAAGCAAAGAGAGGAGAGAGGAAGCACACTTAGTTACCCAAGCAATGCGCCACCCTCACCACCACTTGCAAGCTCTGGTTCTTAATTCAAAATGAAGGGTGCAGGGTTTGGTAAACAGTTTCCCCATCTCTGTGCTAGGTACCCCCATGATCTGCAGCAAGGGTTGTCGTGAAGAATAAATAAGATAAAGCGTGAAAGTTTCATGGTTTTGTACACATAGAACAGTAAGTGCTCATTTAAGAGTAGGTATTACCATGGTGATTAGTAGTGTTCTTTTCTCAAATGGGTTTAGACAAATAGAAGATGAACCCAGCAGCCTCACACCAAGGAGCAAGTAAAAGTCTTATGACTGGGTAAGAGCAGAGCCAAAGCAAGTCGTATCACAAGGCAGCAGCCCTTCAAAGACTCAGCACAGCACTCCAGAAGAATGGCAGTGACATTACCCATAGATTCCTTTGCATTTGTTTGCCATTGTAGACTCTTCCCAGAACACTCAGATCTGTTTGCAATGTTTCTCATTTGGGGTCAGACGAATTATTGTGTGGGGCTGTCCTGTGCATTGCAGGACATTGAGCATCCCCTGACTCCCCCTCCCACTAATACCAGTAACACCACAGGGTTGTTGTAACAACCTAAATAACACTCCCCACATTGCCAGTTGCTGCACCAAAGACAGAACTGCCCTGCTTGAGACTTCTCGGTCTTTGCTCGGTAGAACAAATTTCATTATGTCCAGTTTACACTGGGGGAAACTGAGGCATAGAAAGTGATTGACCACATTAATCAGAACACAGACAGTAGAAACATAGGAAATGGCATAATGCATGTCACAAACACTGATCAGGTGGGACAGGGGAAGTTAACTATATACAACCTCTCCCCCACCCCCTGTAGACATTCACCCAGTGAAAATCAGTCCTAGTGAGTTACTGATAATAGGGCTGTATTTTATTCCTCAGGGTTGAAGACAGAAAAAGGTCAAAAGTACTGAAAATCACTTAGATTTTCTTTTGGAGTACCTGGCTATAACAATGGGAGGTATGGGGGGCTACAGGGGAGGACAGCATAGGGAAGGAGAAATCACAACTCGAAAGCCTACATACAAGAAAGCAAATCCCTGAAGTGACCCTACACCCATTTGCTCCTCAGGGTTTGAATACTTTGCCCATTCATCTGTTAGCAATAGGTCACAAAAGGACATCTACCGACCAGCATCCAGTTACAGCATTTGTAACTTGTAATTCTCTTTAAGTGATATAAACATCCTATTTCCTTTCAGCCTCTCATTCTGTCACGTGGTATTATGGCATTTAGAGGCCTTTTTTTTATTGGAAAGTATTTTCCACTGTTTTATTGAAGTCAGTGAGAGAGTACAACTCTATATAATGAAATTTATTATGCAGCCAACTCTTCAGGAACAGGTTTATTTTAAATAGGGAGAGATACCTGTGTTCGGTTGTGTTCCTTCAATTTTGTGTAAAACAGAGTAAATGGTGGTGGTGCATGTGCCTGTACAGAGAGCACAGCTGGTTTGGTCCAGTGGCTTTATTTTGAATCTCTGAATACATTTTCTCGCTTGAAAGGAAACTGTGGCTTCTGCTGTGCAACGAGCTCAGACTTTGTTTTTTGGAAGTCTTCAGAGCTGAAAGCCAAGTTTGACCTGAAGGGCTCTGAGCCTTGATTCCTTCCTGCATGCCTGGGACTCTAAGTACTAAGGAACACCTGAGTTCTTGCTAAGAGAAACAGAGGCTTCTGAATTCCTTCATGTGCCAGAGAAGGTTCAACTTCCACGCAAGCTCATCTATTATTTGGCTGACTTTTCTTCCCATTTGTCCCATCTAGCTGTTATTTTCATTGCTTGGTGAAAAAAAAAAATAGAAGTATCCGAATTTGGAAATGTAAAGCTAGGATCACAGAAAACATTCAGGATGATTTCAGCAAATCTAACACACACACACACACACACACACACACACACACACACACACAGTGACAATGGAGACAGAGAGGTAGGGGAAGGGCAGGTGGTGGTAAGGTTTGCATTTAATTCTGAAACACAAAAAAAGTGTCAAAGTCACATGCCTGGTTTTCAAGTCAAACATTTCTGGAACACCAGCTAGCCATGGGCCAACCACTGGGTGAGTTGTGAAGGGAGAGTTGGAGAGGACAGGGAAGATCAGAGGCAACCAACACCAGTCCTTGGACTGTGTAAGGCACCTGTTTTCCTAGTGTGGAAAGGGCCACGGACAGTTCTCACACTTCTCCAGGCCTCCAGGAGCCTGCTGTCTGGCTGGAGGATAAGAGACAAGGAAGTAGGAGGGGAAACACCTCACAGACAGCAAGAATTAACAGTAGGTCAGAGGAAGGAGAGATTCCTCAATAGTTGTTTAGGACATCTGATCTTCAGCAGCCCTCAGCACCTCCTACTATCTAATGACAAAGGAGCCAAATGACTTTTTTAGTGTGAACGTGTAACACTTTATTACAGAACATCCTCTTTTAGAAGTATTCATTAATTTGTCAGCAGTTTCAGGGCTCCTATCATGCTAGCCAGTGGAGAAATACAGATATATTTGGTTGGGACCATGCACTCAGGTTACTTGTTGACTTTATAAATGGAATATTGTTCCTATTCCTCATTCCCACCTTATAGAAGGAATAACCTTCTGTGTACTTTGCCACATGACCTAACAGGAATATGGCATCAGAGAAAGTGGAGTGCATTTATCAACTCCAGTGATGTTGGATTTGGCCACATGACTTACTTAAGCCAATAGAATGTTAGTGCAATTGATGTGAGCCAAGGCTTTAAGTGTATTTGCACAATTTGCCTTGGCTTCTTGTGTTTGCCACTTCTGTAAGAAAAAATTGCTCTACGAACCATTGTTTCAAGGATAATGACAAGGCATATGGAAGAGATTTGTATTCAGTTCTCAAACTAGAGTCCTCCTGAGGCCAGCCCTTATCAATCAAATCATAGCAAACCTGCTGAACAAAAAAGATAAGTGTCTGTGGCTGTAAGCCATTAAATTTTGAGGGATGTTTGTTTTATAGCATTATGGCAGCAATAACTTATTTTTAACTTATTTTAAGTAGGCTTCACACCCCATGCAGAGCCCAATGTGGGGCCTAAACTCACAACCCTGAGATCAAGACCTGAGCTAAGATCAAGAGTTGGGCACTTCATGGATGGAGCCACTCAGGCGCCAATGCAGCAATAACATATTCATACCCCAACCAATAGTATGATGGTGACTCACCCTCAACTATGATGCATGCAGATAGGGTGACCAATCCTCCTGGTTTTCCTAGGACTATCTCTGTCTTAAAACTGGAAAATCCTGCATCCCAGACAAACTGGGACAGCCAGTCATCCTAGTGTCTCCCACCTCCGATTTCTGAATCACTTCAACATCCAAGGTCCTCATTCTGCCACTGACTTTTCTTGCTGGCCCAGACCCAGACCCACCACTTCTGCAGCATCCCCGAGTCTGCCTTCTCTGAACAATTTCCCAAATGCTAGACCCATGTCTCTTCTGTTTCTCTGCAAATCTCACCTAGCTCCAATAGCTGCTAATTGCTGATAAGATTTATTTATTACAAGTTAATAGTGAGGTGTTATTCCAAAAGATGTTCCTTTTTTAAAGACTCATGGAGTGGCAACGCCTTAACCCAGGGTTGGCACATACGGGTGCTACTCCTCTCCTCATCCTGCATCCATGGCAGACATCAGTAATCAGTTATGATCCTCTTTCCCATTAAGCCCAGGTGCACATTCAAAACACTGCCCAACACTGTGCTTTCAGTAACCACTTCAAATATATTAGAGTTGGAATAGAAAATGAATCCCGTATGTCAACCCTGCCTTAGGCCAGAAAAAAAATGTAACTCTAGTGGTGAGAATTTCACCTGACACTACTTGTGAGGTGAGGGGCAGGCAGAGTGCAAACAGTAAACAGAGAATCGAGTGGCCAGGAATCCATTTTGTGACGCTGATCAAGTTACTGCAATTTCCCCGGCCTCGGCTTCTTCATTTGTTTCAAAAGAGGGCACAGGAATTTCATTAATTTCATGGCCTTTAGGCTAAGATGTTTCTCTCTGAAATATTATGACTTTAAAGAATTTCTCTGGCATCTTCCAGTTCTTCAGGATTGTGGTTCTATGAACCCATAACAGAGGGTTTCCTTTAGAAACGAGAGATCAAAAATAGCTGTGCTGACAGGATCCAGTGAGACCATGGCTTTTAAAATATTTTGTTTGTTGTAATATATTTTAGAAAACAGAAGGGAAATGATTTATTATTTATCATTATCATCTCATACTCCATCCTCTTCTTCATCTTAGAGCTAGGGCAGCATGACCTCTGTTGGGGGCAAGGACAGGGAGAAGCTCATAAAGATGATTTTCCTCACTGGGTGTTGTATGGAAACCAATCTGACAATAAATTTCATATATTTAAAAAAAAAGCATCACTGAAAAAAAAAAAATGATTCTGTTGCCCCAAGAAATCAACAATGAAAAAATTGGGAAGTCATCACGTTAAGTTGTTGGAATCATAAAATAAGTTTGAATGTAAAAAGGATGTGAGAACTTGACAAATACCTGAAGCACTTTAAACTTCCATGTATGCATCTCAAATATTGGAGAAACACGTATACCTCCTTTCTAATAAGGCCTAAATGAATGAGGAGGGGAATTAATTATGCTGTAGCAGGGATTCACTATAACTTACTTAAAACATTTAACCTGATGCCTGTCACATTACAAGTGGTTTGCAAATGGCTGTGGCCATTGATATTATCAAAGTTATAAGCTTGTCAGTTGCCTTATAAACTATCTGAAGGAAGATCCTGATCTCTAGGAAAACACCTCGGCCTCTAGGAAAAGGGCAGGCAAGGAGGTTTGTCCTGACCTCGGAGCACTGGAAATGGGCACCCTTGTAAAAAGGATTAGCCATTAGGCCTTCCTGGCCTGGATTAGTATCAGCTAATCCACCTCACTCAGAAACCTTACTGTCATTGCCCCTTATCCTATCCTGATGCCTTGTCGCTGGGAGGAATAATTTGTAGCGGGAACCCAGGGGGCCTGCCCATGGCTAACACAGCTATGCCTGGTGACAGAGGGGCAGGGTGACAAAGTCCAGCTCAGTGATCCAACTGACTCCAAGGACTTGAACAATGTGAGTGATCTTGCCCCTGGGAGGTCCCTGCAACAGGATGACCACACCCCTTCCAAGCAGGTATCTCTCAGGACAGCTCTGTAAATTTCATTTACAGGACATTCTGGGGAAAAAACGTGATATGGATGGAAAATCTTAGTATTGCCATGAACTAGGGTCAGAGAAGAGGACTGACCACAAAGGAGAGGAGGGGACTTTTGGGGGTGATGGAAATTGTTATGGATTGGACTGTTCCTGCAAATATGTTAAAGCCATCACCCCCCATACTTCAGAATAGGACTGTAATTTGAAGACAGAGCCTTTAAAAGTGTGATTATATTAAAATGAGACCAATAGGGTGGGTGTCAATCCAATATGACTGGTGTCCTCTTAAGCACCAGAAATTTGGACATCTGAGACACCACAGGACACCCACCCAGAGGATAGATCATGTGAGGACACAGTGAGAAAGCACCATCTGCAAAAGGACTCCGAAGAAACCCAAGTTGCCAACACCTGGATCTTGGACTTCCAGCTCTAGAGCCGGGAGAAAATTCCTGTTGTTTAAGTCACCTAGTATTTTGTAAAGGTAGCCCTAGAAAATGAATAGGGATATGTCCGATCTTTTTATTTTGATGGTGATTACATGATTATATTTGTTGAAACTCATAGAATTGTATACCTACAAAGGGTAACTTTCACTGTATATAATCACCCCTTAATAAGCCTAACTTTAAAAATGCTACTAGTCAGATTTTTAAAGTTTGCCAGGAATATTATCTCTGTGAAGAATTTCCTAAATGGGACATGTTTTAAAAATACAAATTTAAGTGAAATTAAATAACTAAAAATCAAATACCATTCTTTAAGTTATATTTTCATTTTTCCAATGCAAACAATTCTATACAGCTGGTAATTATGATACAATGCAATCCATACTGTTAAGGGTTTTTTGTATTATTGATCCATAAATGCTTGCTGGTTCAAAAAGGATAGAATCTTTACCCTTAAAGCTATGTAGCTAATCCATTATTTATTAAAATTAACTGTCAATCTATACAGCCCCACTTATATGAAGGTTCTAAACTGTTTTGTTCATAAGATTATTAATATTAATCATCAATAACTGAACACTTTACTCTTGCAATAATATACATTTGTATTTTAAATGGACAGAGGTTTCAAAATATAAATCACATTTCATGTAAAATGTTTACCTGTATTTTACGTGATTATGGGCATGCTTTGTTCCTATTACGTGTTTTATCATGCTGATTATACATGATAATACAATCATGTAATCATTGATCATGCCAAGTTCAGAACTGCCATGTATAAAATACTGAAGCCGGACACTGGGTTACTCATCCTTAAAGGCCACAGTCAAGGTCAAAGCTAGAGCCAAATAAGCAATTTGGCCAAATACTGTACTGAGATTAAAGCAAAAATTTAGTGCATTCCTATATGAATTGAAATTAACTTCTTCTGTAATTCAGTTTATAATGATAATAAAAAGTGAATCTATAAAAATTCAAAATATTCATTTTGTTAGTGAAGAAAAAAAGCAGACATTATAAATACATACTTCTCATTTACATAAACAAACAAGTCTGCAAATCTACCTCCCGGGACCATCATCACAGTCCTTCTAAACACCCAGTCTTCCATTCCCAAAAACAGCCTCCCTTATGCAGCAGACCCTTTCCCTTGACGGGTTTCTAAAGCTATAGTTCTGAAACGACTGAATTAGAATTGCAAGAGAGTAACTATGCCCTTTCCTTTTTCAGCCCTAGAGATTTCTTTTGGGAACTCTTGATAATTTACAAGCAATTTTTGGCAAGGCGGCCCCACCAGCAAGACTGGCATCCTTCCTGGGCCTGCCTGTAACTTCATGACGAATGCTTTAATAATCTGGCTGTTTGCTGCCTCTCACCCTTCAGTGCTTTGCTCTGAAGACATTTGTTTTCTAAATCTAGTTGAGGAAAAGGCCCTGAACAAAGCTGCTTTTTCCATGATTCTTTCCATGGCCTGCCCATGGGTCAGCATTTAGCAATGCCAATGCCTCAAAGCATAATTATTAGATGAGAGATTTCCTCCTGAGGCAACACAAGCTGTTTCCTTCTTTCACGAGGTAAAATGTGTGCCCTATTCCATAATCAGGCAAGTAGGGAAAATTACTGCTTAGCATATGCACAGCCCTGAACACAAATTCTAACACCAATTGGTAACAATATGAACTTAAGTCAGAATAGCCTATTTGCTAGTATGAAAACCCCAGCCAGGAAACGGTTTCTTCCTTTTCTACTATAACAGCCCTCATGCACAAGTAATAGTGTCTGAGAGTTAGAGATCTTCTATGAATATTTTTCATTACTTCCCTGGATAGCCACTGCCTTCACAGCAGCAATTACCTAGGTTAGGAAAGTGTATAAAACTATTCCTGCAGATCATCGATTTGGGTCCATCATTGCAACATGGGAGCTAACTAGAGCAACCCTAAAGCTAAAATAGCACTCAGTAGAAAGAGAGCTAGAGTTGGCCAGGTTCTGGTCTAGCTCTTCCTTGACCTGACCATGAGGGATTGAGCAAATCCCTTACCCTCTCTGAGCCTCAGTTTCCTCACTGTTGACTGGGGAGAGTAACATGTGGAAGTTCTCTGAGAGCTGACATGCCATCCAAGCATAGGAAATGGTCAGTAACAGAGTTGCAGCACAGTTTGCCATCAAGCCTAAATAAAGGTAGGAATGGCTCAGCCCCTAGTCTGGTGCTGCAGTGTGGATGTGGCTAGGAGCCTAGAGACCCTCTTACCGTTTTCACGTCTGTGTCCTTATGCAAGAGGACTTCTCCTTTCCCTGCAACTTATGCTTTTGGAAATGAATTGACTTTTTCAAAAATTATTTGGACTCACAGAAAGCAGTCCCAGGGTACATACACCTGATTCTTTAGACAAGTGCTTCTTCTCTTATAGGCATTAAATTCAAGATCTTGAGGCTTAAAGATAGGAAGACTTTCTCTTCATATTCTGTGGTGGTTAAATAGTGGCATCCTTTAAGAAAATGGATTCTCTTGGCCCCAGTTAGTACAATGTTCAGATTTACAAACTTTTATTTTATTCTCTCTGATGAATGCATAACAATATGTAGTGGAGATACAATCAGAGATACTTTCAGACCTTGAGAGACTGAGTTATAAGAAGTTAAATATAGAAACAGATGATGTGGAAGCATTGTTCAAGAAAGGAAGAAATGTGAAATATAAGAAAGGTAATGAGCTGAATGAAGTCAAAGTGGAACACAGAAATTTAGACATTAAAGAAAGACCAATGACAAATGTTTGTTGAGTAAATATTTATCTTGGGGAAATCATCAGAGAGTGCTAGAGTTTAATTATTAAAACCTTCAAGAATTCATGGAATTCATCTAACAAGCTCTTGTTGAAACCTGCTGCTCACCATGGAAGCAAAATGCAAGAGAAGACGTGGATAATCTGGGTTCAAGTCCCCATGCTGCCTCTTAACTACAGAACTTTCAGCAAGCGACTCAACTTCTCTGGGCCTGGTTTCCACATCTTTAAGGTGTATGGTTAGACTAGATCAAAAGTACAAACTGGAGATTCATAGGCCGAACGATCACTCAATGAACCAAAACTTAAAACATTTTGGAAATATTACATAGAAATGTAGATTTCTGGATTTTCCAGAAAAGTTGGAGTAGCCCCTGACATGGGGTCAACTTCCTGCATAGCAGCAATAGGGCTGGAGCTGATTGTCTGCACCAGGATATTCTCCTCGTTCCCTTGTGGTGCCCGGAGTCTTCAAACGTGCATCTACCTATGCTCTTACACTTTGCTCTGCTTCTCTCACATCAGTTACGTGCCTGGGCACTGGACCATTTATATTTGTGACCCTAGATAGCTCTTCTCTATCAGCCTGTTCTCCTCAGACTTCATAATTCTTTACAGGTCTGCATGGGGAATGAAGTTTCCAGAGCAGTAAATTCTCTTCTTCCTCTATAATTTCAATCATCCCATTAGAGAAAAACACTTCAAGATTTGGATCTAAAAAATTGAAGCGAACACACTGATGATCCAAAAAAATCTTTAAACCTTCCACCTCTCACATGTTGCCATGGTGTTTATTTTAGCTTTCCGCTCATCCATTTTGCTTCCTGTCCAACTTGATTTCTGTTTTACAGTCACATTGCGTGGACTTTGCACAGTAATTAATTTCAAAGTATAACATAAAACTGATTCCTTCAAACTGAACACATCGGAAAGCAAAAATGCTTACTTAATGAGAATAGCTGGATGCCAAAGATGGAATTCTTGAAGCTTCTTAGACAAACCTGAAGGACTTCCTGCAAACACTAAATCTTTGTCTTTTAGCCCTTTTGAAAACGACTTCCATAAAAGAAAATCTATTTTGACCAGACCGCACACAAACATGAGGTTAAAAATGTTTGCCTGACACTTTCCAATACCCCTGCTTTGAACGCAGCACTTTGTTTTGCTGCCATATTTCCTTCAAACGATGTGCTTTGTGAAAATTTTAGATTCATCAAAATACCTATGAGCAGGTTTTTTTTAGCAGAAAGTGTTAGCTAGCTGCTTGCATGCTTTTGAATGTGAGAGATTTTACCATATGTTGCCATATCATTTAGATTATGTCTAAGCAATGCCAAAAATCTGGAGGGGAAAAAAAGGGGGGGAGATTCTATTATCTACATGCTTTATTTGCAAGTCACCAAACAGATCACCCAGCTGTGTGGCACCATATAGCTAAAACATCTGGGTGATTAGCTGAATTATTCATTTTCATCAAGATATTTTGTCCTTCTCTAGACAATATTTGAGCTTCACACACGGGCGTGCATAATATGCGTATGTTTATGTACACATATGTATTTCTAAAAGGACAGATTTAAGCAATTGATTCAAAGATGAAATGCAGGGTCATACTCTTCCCTCACCTCCGGCTGGACATTTCTGACCACTACTAGCTCTTTTCTATCTGTTCCCCTCTAACCCTCAGAGTCAGGTAAGGGCAAAATTGAGCAGTCAGCTCCATAGAGCCCAGGAAGAGGGCAGTACCCTCACGTTCCCTGCAATCCAGAGCTAAGAGTTATGACCCAAAGCATGCATAAATGCTGGTAGCTGAGGCACGCCTAGTGGCAAGGCCTGGAAGAATCACACGACTACATATTACTATTCAAGAAGCATATATTATACACTAGACTTCATGTCTTCTTTACCTGAATTATCTCATTCATTTCTCACAATAATGCTATAAGGAAGAACAACTATTCCCTACCACCTTTTTTTTTTTTTTTTTTTTAAAGAGGACTCAGAAGTTAAGTTACAGTAACTGGTAACGTTTGTGTTTGAAGACAAGTCAGACTTCAAAAACACACAATGCAGCCACACTGTCTGGGTCTGGATCGCATCTGGCCCTTGTCCTCAAAATGGCACTGGAGCACTTTCAAAGCATGCCATTGCAGGCCTGAGGGTAGTTCTGGTTAAGCCCCTTCCTGGCAAGACTATAAAGCAGAGTGACAGTGACAACCATATCTGTCTTGATCCAAACCTTCACTGCCGAACCTTAGTTAATTCCCTAAAATCTCTGGGCAGGGTTAGAGTAGAAGTGGGAACTACAGTTAACGGTTTTCACAACCACAGCACACACCATTTGAATCACTAACATGGGCTGGGCACAGCCTGTTCTGCCATATTTCCTGAATTTTCTAGCAAGTTTGATCTCAAATACTAGCTCTCATTGTCAGTCTATTTGGATTTGGAATGTGTAAAATTAGGCCACTAAGCCCCATGGGAGACTGTGACCTCATCAACCAGCTTGGTATGTTTCAACTATTTGAGTCATGGGCAGCTGCCATTATTTTTTAACGTTCACTGTAGTACTTTTAATATAACTCCTCCATTCAACTTTGTGTTTAAGGAGGCACTTCTCCAGAAAAAAAAATAATGCATTTTTTTTTCTGTTGTTCTTGGAATCTAGGCAGGCATGATATATCACACCATGGTACCATGAGGGAGACAATAGAAGGAACTGAACACAGAAAACTTTAGAAACCAAACAAGCAAATAATTGTCATCCCAATTATTTCATTATGGCTGACAATGGAATAACACAAAGAACTGAGTGGCTCCCAGAATGGCACGACAACCATAAAAAACTCAAGACACAAAGAGTATTTCTCAGAGACAGCAGAATTCATACAATATGCAATGTACAGTAAAACCTTGTTATTCTGATCACTGCTCTTTTTTCCCCAAATAGTATGTAATTCAAAACAATTCCCACTCCTCAACTGCCTAGACTGTCTTATTGTTATTGTACTAAAATACAAGCTCATTTTAACCTGGCTAATTCAAAGTCAAATTTTGCAAGCCCTTTACATGGTAACTAAGGAGTTTTACTTCCCCTTTGTTTTATCTCCTGGGGTCTAACTACCCCCAATCAGTTCCACAAATATAAGTTTGCAGAGTAAAAGAAAGTCACCACACTGAACAATAATAACATGTGGGAAAATGTTAAATATCTGCTCTTTTGTGACATTCCAATTTTTTTTTTTAATTTGCCCTTATGTTTAGATGAATTCAACTATAACCTAAACATATTCAAAGTATATAATTTATGGAAAGGAAGAAGGAAAGAGAGTCAATTTTTCACTGGTAATAAGATCACTATCTCACAATAACAGCTCATAATAATACAATTTATTGGCACTAGCTTCATGCAAAGAACTTTAAATATATTTTTATAAGAGTCCTCACTCTGTCTCCATTTCATTGGTGGAGAAAGAGAGGAACTGAAAGGTGAAACAACTTGCCCCAGGCTATGCAGTCACTCAGTGGCTGGACTCAGCTGGACAGAAACTGAAGCCTCTGTTTAAGAGGACACCAGTGATAGGGCACCTGGGTGGCTCAGTCAGTTGAGCGTCTGACTTCGGCTCAGGCCATGATCTTATGGTGTGTGATTTCGAGCCCTGCATCAGGCTCTGTGCTGACAGCTCGGAGCCTGGAGCCTGCTTCAGATTCTCTCTCTCTCTCTCTCTCTCTCTCTCTCTCTCTCTCTCTCTCTCTCTCAAAAATAAATAAACACTAAGAAAAAAATTTTTTAAAAAAAGAGGACACCAGTGAGGCTGTGAAGTCCGGAGGCAGGATACCATCTTCTTTCCACCCCACTTGCATAGCACCAGCACCAGACCTGAGGTCACCATCCAGCCTCATGACAAAACTGAAACCCCTAGGTTTCCCATTCCATCCCCAATTTACCTGTCCCCAAACATTAGAGAATTTCCCGATCCCAAAACAATAATGACTTGTTTAGCAGCTAAGCAAACTCCGAGAGCATTTTCCAGTCAACACTTTGAGAACAGGAGAGAAGGGGACAACTTCTACATCAGGTGTTCTACAAGGACTTCATCGTACTCACCGCCAGCACAGAGGTAACTCAGATCCTAATCAGGGGCTAGCTGATTCCAGCTGTTGCAGTACATTCTGAAACCTGCCTGTTCCTCTACTTAGAATATTCAGTGGGGTCCTCATAACCCTTTTCCCCCAACATAATTTTGACTGGACACAAACTCCCAATGCCACACACCTAAGTTATTAGATGAGCACAGTGGATGCTCTGCCACTTGTACATGTTCCTTGCACCAGGTTGATGTTCCCAGCCCCAGCATAATGCTCATCAGTGCCAATCAACACACAACTCTGCCCATCTCAGGAGAATTGCCCTAGGCCAATTAGAACTGCTTTACTTTGGAAGTTGGGCCAGTAGCCAATGATCTACTACCTTGGGCACAGTAGGCTGGGCCCTTACTTTAAGGAGCAACCATCTCTGGAGTGCAATTTGCTACCCCCCCCCCCCAGTGCAATTTGCTACCCACATCCCCCCAGCTGAAGCTAGGCTCTAGCTGAGAACCCATTTTTTAATTTCTTCCCCTGCCCTTCTGCTTTCTTCACTCTCCTGAGGGCACCTCCTCCATGTAAATCATATACACAGAAATTGTGGTCTCAGGATCTCCACCTAGAAACTAAGACCATAGTCTTACCTGCTCTCCCAGACCCAAAACTCTTAGTTCACCCTGCCCTACCCACTGCTTGTAAAATACCCTTCCTCAAGTAAAATCATAAATTCACTCAAGATCCTGCACATCTCCTTCCTGCCTAAAACTCCGCAGTCTGACCAACTCCAAATTTCTATAAAAGGCATCATGTGGTATTTTTTAATCACTATATAAAACTTCTCCTACCTATAGAAATAGAAAATCTTCATAACTTATCATCATGTTCCTGAGCAAGTTATGCCAAAAATTCACTAGATTTTGTTCTGCCAATGTAGCTTCACGTTTGTGCACCAGGAAGAATGAACATGCTTAGGTTTAAGAAGCCTCCTGAATCACTCCATTCCCTCTGGGGACTGAAGAGCAGACTTGCCCCTGGTGCAATAGCTAATAAGATTACCTGGACCAGGACAATTGCCTAGTGAAGATTAATAAGATTCATCTTCAGGTTAGACTTTGAGCAAAATTTTGCAACAAGTTGCAACCTCTGCTTTCTTGGCTCTGAGACCAGGGCACCCTTCCAATTATGGGATCATGGGGACTGGACATTTCTTTCAGAGATTAATGGTAGGTGCACATGCATGCCTATAGGCATGGGCATGTACACAAACACACACAAGTAGCTCCAGCTTAGGAAGGGATAAGGGCTGCAGGGTATGATGGCCTGTACACTTAGAAATTTTCAAGAGCTAAAAAGCAATGCATATCCTATCTAAATAAGGTTTGAGTATTGCACTGAGTGGGCATTAAAACCTTATATGAAGACGGTTAATGAGCTTCAGACTCTTACTGTAATGAAAATTCTATCCTGTCGTTATTAAAAGATTAGTTATCTAGTCCAGAGAAGGGAGATCAACCATCGTAGGAGACAGATCCCAAAAAAACGGGTATTTTCTTTTTCACATATACCTGCCTTGTTTTGCAAATTCCCTTTCAGAGTAAATCCTTTTCCATTTTTTTTAATGTAGGTGCTATCTTGCGATCTCCTTTTTATTTTTTTTTTTAACTTTTTTTTAATGTTTATTACTTATTTTTGAGAGAGACAAAGCATAAGTGAGGGAGGGGCAGAGAGAGAGGGAGACACAGAATCCAAAGTAGGCTCCAGGCTCTGAACTGTCAGCACAGAACGTGATGCAGGGCTCGAACTCACAAACTCTGAGATCATGACCTGAGCCAAAGTCGAACACTTAACTGAGCCACCCAAGTGCCCCTTGCAATCTCCTTTTTATTTTTTTTTTTATTTTTATTTTTTTTTAATTTTTTTAATGTTTATTTATTTCTGAGACAGAGCATGAGTTGGGGAAGGGTGGAGAGAGAGGGAGAAACAGGATCCGAAGCAGGCTCCGGGCTCTGAGCTGTCTGCACAGAGCCCGATGTGGGGCTTGAACTCACAGACCGCAGACTGCGAGGTCATGACCTGAGCCAAAGTCGGACGCTCAACCAACTGAGCCACCCAGGCGCCCCGCAATCTCCTTTTTAAACAAAAAGAGGGCTGAACTGGAACCAGGAAACACAGAAACTTGTATGTGACCTTGGACAAGTCATTCTCTCTCTCTAGGCCTCACTCCCATCATCCATGAAAAACAAGGCACTGGACCTTAAGGTTGACTTAAGGTCCTGCCTTTTGTTAATGTTTTAGGAGCTTTACTGGAAGCACAGCAGTATAAGCTTGACATCTTAGGATCTAGTGGCAAATGACCTGGGTTCATATCCCCAATTTACCACTTACTGTTTATGTCTTTGGGTAAGTGCTTGCTAAGCCTGTTTCATCCTTTGTAGAATGGTGATAAAATGAGTACCTCTTTCATGGGGTTGGAGTAGGGATTTAATGGCATAAATATATAGAATGTGCTTACAATTGTGCTTAGCACATGCAAATATTCAATCAATATTTAACTATTGTGATTCATCCTCATTTACCAAACCAAAGACTTAGCAGATTGATTGCCCCACTAGAAGACATTAAGCATTGGTAGCTCCAAATAGAACACTAACATTTATCAAGAATTAAGTGCTAGATGTTATCTAAAAAATTACATAAATTATCCCATTCAAACCACATCAAAATTATATAGGGCTCAAATATTTTCCTCTATTTAAGGATGAAGAAACTAAGGAGCAAAGAGGCCAAAAACAAAAAACAAAAAAAACTTGCACATGGTTACACAGAGTACATTTTTCAGTACTTCATAATCAGCTCTCCAGGACAAGAAGCCCTAATTTATAGCATGTGCCATTTTCCTTGGTGTAAATCCTTCCACCATGGATAGTTATATGCTATGCAAGTGGCGTCACTGAATACAGAACTGGGAGGAGATGGGCACAGTTGGCTCTCACGAGCCTGTGGAAGTGTTCCACACCCTCCTGGATGTGCCTGGAATGTTGTGGAGTGAGCAATCCCTGCCTAGGCCACACCATTGACTTCTTTGTGGCACATTCATGCCCCTCTATTCCTGTGGCTCAACACTACTCAGAATGCAAAGTCATGCATACTCCTAATAAAGCATCTAATTTTAAAAACTCAAAATTCCTATTTTGCTTGTGTTTTACAGTGCAAATTTGAATAGTCTGAGCTTATTAACTACGCTTCCATTTTCTTTTTATTAGTGGAAGGAAACAATTGTTTCACTTCAAAAAGACTTAGAATTGATTTCTCTTATCTGCTTCTCTGTGTACCACAGTTAATATCGTAATTTGCAAGGTATAATAAACAATGTTAAAAACATTTTTTTCTCTTCATTTATAAATTTAATCTAGTCATCAGCAATATATAAATTTCTTGGTTGGTATGTTTCAAAATGTTTGGATTGCGTAATTACTGTATATGATGAAATTTTATATTATGCATTCTTTCTTATTGAGTATTTTATGCAAATTAATGTTTCTCAGTTGAAATTGTTGATTCATTTCTGCTAGCTTATTAATAACACATTACCAGATGTTTCTAAATCTCTCCATACTATTCCAGTTTTTGATCAAGCCTGACATACAGAATTTCACCAAAAGAACCTTTTCTTTCTAGCCTTAATTTAGAATATGCATTGACTTAGCATTTAAATTTTTACTATAAGAATAAATAAAAATATTCTCCATTTCTAATCCTTTGTGGTGACTAAAATACCATTTTGGGTACCTTAAAGCAGCTATAGGGGGGCGCCTGGGTGGCTCGTCGGTTAAGCGTCCGACTTCGGCTCAGGTCATGATCTCACGGTCCCTGAGTTCGAGCCCCGCGTCGGGCTCTGTGCTGACAGCTCGGAGCCTGGAGCCTGTTTCAGATTCTGTGTCTCCCTCTCTCTCTGCTCCTCTCCTGTTCATGCTCTGTCTCTCTCTGTCTCAAAAATAAATAAACGTTAAAAAAAAAAAATTAAAAAAAAAAAAAAAAAGGCAGCTATAGGATTTTATTCACAGATAACATGCTGGTAGCAAACAAGGTGTCAAAGTTGAACCATGCATTCTCCCCAAGCCACTAGGTTTCTTCTACCTCCAAGAATCTCCAGAATTTAGGAGCCACCATTCTGTTCTCAGAATGTGGTGGTCAAGGCTTGAGTCGAGGGAGCCTCCCTAAGCAGTCTCTGTCAGCATTAAGAAAGGCCAAGTCCAGGGTTCAGGAGGCCTCTTATGCCCTACCCATACCCTTCTCAGCTCTGCAAGTCCTGGAAGAAAAACTTGGGCTGCAGGTAGATGTTGTCTTTTGCATTTTCTTCCTCATTTTCTTTTAGCACCCAATGCCTCCTTCAGAAGTCTCAGCCTCTGAGATCCTTGAATAAACTAATTCAAGATTTGTACTAATAGATTAGTAACTTGAGAGTATCCTAGACCCCAGTACCAAATGTCTTCATTTTAAACAACTGTGGAGAAAGGGCCATAATTGGCCCAAAGAAGAGGTTGCTTAAAGGTAGGATTCAGGGACTGTCACACCAGAAAGTTTTTAATGGGGGGATATCTCCCAGCCAGTCTTCAAAAGCACATCATATCCACAGGTCTCTACCCTTCTAGGGCATCATCTCCACTTCCATGCCCCCATCCCCCCCCCCCACTATGTTGGCCCCTCACCTCCACATAATAACCAAACAGTAATTATTCATGCACCAATGATAACCTATCTTCTCCCTTTAGAGAGGAACAATATCCAGCTCTTCCCCCTTCTTCCACTGTTAGCAACAGCTAGTATTTACTAAATACCACAAATTACCCCAACTTCTAAATGCTTTACACACATTAAGTGATTTCATTCTCATTCCACCTGTGTGAAATAAGTACTATAGCCACCCCCCCACCCCCCCACCCCACCCCCACCCCCCCCTTTTCTTTTTTACATGTGAGAAAACT
Source organism: Panthera pardus (assembly GCF_024362965.1). NCBI lineage: Eukaryota > Metazoa > Chordata > Mammalia > Carnivora > Felidae > Panthera > Panthera pardus. Next base: position 88,293,922 of record NW_026526721.1, read on the forward strand.
AAGACACAGAAAGCTAACTAGCCAGGTGCCCACAGCTGACAGGTGGCAGGGCTCATCCGCTCTGGCAGCCAGGCTTCTAACTATGTATTCTTGACCACCACACTTGACTGATTTTGCAGGCCACATGTGATGTTACTCCATTAACCTTTCCTCATTTTAACCTGAGGAATTGGATCACATCCTCTCCCAGCCTGTTCCCTCCCTGACGCTGAGTCTCTCATTCAGGTTTTGGTCACTTTGCCATCTCTATTAACCTGATGGCAGAAACTCTCATTGTAATCATCATTTTCAACACCATGGGCTTCTTCTATATTTACAGGGCACAGAACCAGACTTTTCCCCCACCACTGGTGAAAATTGTTGAATATTTTTAACAAGGCCATCTTGTTTTTCAAAAGAGAACAAATTGGAAGAAGGAGGTGTTTTTTTGCCCAGCTTCATTATAGAACTAGGTTGCATCAGGAGACCTGTGTCTATTTCTGCTGGAGCTGTTACTTCTCTGACGCTTCAAAAGAGCCTTGCCCCTCCTGATGCTGAGTTCTCTTCCCAGGGGAAATGCAGGCAAAAACACTGCTATCGGATGATCTTTTTAAAAATTCTATTCATTTCATAGTCGTTACTTAGCACTGGTTTTACTATTAATAGTGAAATTCAAGGAGAACCTGTGAGAAAGGACAGGGTTGGACTGTATATTTAAAGGCAAAAAAAAAAAAAAAAATGAAGAAACAAGAAGATTTCATACTGAATTGAACTTTCCAAACAATACTTTATAGAGATGAATACAGAAAAATTCATTTGGTTGTACAACAGGTACTGAAAACTGAACTACTTAAGAGACCAATCACTAATTCAATAATTCAGCAAATATATATTGAGAGCCAATTGTGTAAAGTTCACTAAGCACTTATTTTTGTGCCAAGAACAGTGTTAAATACTATACATTGATCATCTTATTTAACTCTCACAACCAAATCTCTGAGCAAATATTATTCCTTTTTGCAGATGAGAAAACTGAAGAGGGTGAATAACTTGCAGTTGATGGCTGGGTTGTGCAGCTCATAAATTGGCAGGACCAAGATTTAGGTCCAGATTTGTCTGACCATATAGCCCCAAATTCTTAATCATTATGCTTTTACTATCCTCCAAGAAGGGAAATAAGAAAGAGAAATAAGAGGTATTTATTGCTCTCAAAGAGCTCGCCAGCTGATAGGGAAGAGGACACATTTAGGAATGACCATAATGCAAGGGGGAGTAGAGCACATCACCCAGGAGAGGAAGATACTGGCATCTAAAGGACCTTAGAAGAGGAAAAGAACATTTCTGGCCAGAGAAATCCCAGCCAGCTTCATGGAAGAAGTGGGATTTAACTGAGTTCTAAGAGATTTTAACCAAGAGGTTTGAAGAGAGAGCATCCCAGCCAAGGGGATGCCCAGAGAAGCAGAGCTGGGAGGATAAGTCTATGAGGACCTTACAGAAACAGTAAGAAACAAACCAAGTCATGCTCACTACTAATGTCTCTCATCCTTCTAATAGATGCTCAGGAACATGTAAAATAAATGAATTAATTTAAGAAAGATAAGTAGAGAACAGGCTTTGGAAGATGAGTATCAGAGTAAGAGATTGGATATTCTTCTGTGAGCAACGTAAAACATAAAACTTTCAAGAGAGGGACACAATCTGAGCTTTACGTTAAGTAGTCCTGTCAAAGGACAGATTGGCTTATAGAGAAACTCAAAGACAGGAAGCTGATAAACAGTCTGTGCAAGAAGGAATGAAGGTGTTAGCCATTAAGATAGAGAAGAGGAATGGACTGCAAAGAGCTAAACCCAGAAGAACTTCCTCTTTCCCTATAGCCCCTCTTTCCTCACCCCATCTGCATGCAATAGAAAGTGCTTATATTGATGCAAATAGCACTGGGTGTGAATAGTGCTTCAACAGAAAAGGAAAAAGAAATATTTCATTAATCATCTTAATATTGTATCTCTATGCTCAACCATTGGATATTCCCAAACATCGGCCTGGAAGTTTCCAAATATCTACATGTTGGGAAATAGTTAAAGTCCAAATATCCCAATTTTTGACTGAGGTGGTTTTTTGTGGGGGCTTTTTGTTGTTGTTGCCTCAGGGTTTCTGTGCTGGATAAAGCCAAGATCATCTTCAAATTACCACCAAAGTAACATTTCACTAGTCAATGGTCATCTTTTTCAACTTTCTGCCCTGATAAGGGTTTCACCTACACTCATCTAAGCCTGAGAGTGTTGGTCACATTCTCTAAATTCTGCAGAAAAAAACAGGCAACTGTGGAGTCTTGCCCTGCATCCTACAGTTTCACAGTCGGGAAAGTCTTCACTGTTGTTAGTATCCCATTTCAAGTTCAAAGAATCTCAGCAAAATACTCCATATTGAAACATTAGCCAACACCAGCAAGATGATGGAGTAATGGGGCTACAGGAGACCAAAACAAGACCTATTGTTTGGTCTCCTTCCCTATTCTTCCTGGAATAGAGAACCCAGAAGAATATGGGCCACATGTATCCAGTTCCTTTCTTCTAGGCTCACTGTTTCAATGTGCCATTCTGTCACAGAATGGGAAAAGAGGGAGGCTAGATAAGTTCATCCCAAACCTTCCCCTCTGTGGAGTGAAAGCTCCTTCTCAATGGAAATACACTCAGATCTGAGATGAGTACCGATTGATAGGAATTATGTCCACCCTGTATTATTAAGTGAAGACTGCTTCAAAGCAAAATTGGAGAGGGGAACTATACTTCTACTCCCAAGCGTTAGCCATGCTTAATTCTTTTAAGTGGGATTACGAGTATTTCTTTAGTCTTCTTTTTCTTTACCTATACTTTCACATTTATAATTAAATAAAAAATTTCCTCTTGCAACAACTTTTAGTTTCAAAATTGTAACAATAAGTACAAAAAATATATTGACAACAGCTGAGTACTCAAACCTTTATGGCATAACAATTTTGTGGCAGTGCCATGGTTTACCAAAAGCAAGGCTGGGACACAGCTGGAAGGGTCTGGAACAATTCCCCAGCCCAAAGCTCCCTACTCCTGATGCTACCATTCATCTCTACCACCATCACCACCTATAAATAGGACACATGAGGTCCCCAACAGATACTCAATTCCCCCCACCAGTAAGAGCCAGAAACACAGAAAGACCATCTTCATTCTCTTGTCTCCCAACATACTGTCCTCCTTGGTCCAAACCCTCATCTATTGAAATTATGCCCATCCTAGTGGCCACAGAGGACACTTCCTCATCACAGAGATGCCTTAATCCAGTGTCCTCTTCCCTGGACAAGTTACAAGTTTCCTTAGCAGCAAACTTTCCCAACATGTTGAGCTGTCTTCCAATGATCAGTCTAAATGTTGCCTTCCTCATAAAACTTATGAATGCCATGTAAGAAACAGACACTGGAAAGAACATGATCCAACCACACCTCAACTGGCTTTCTCCTCCCTGTGCTCACCCCTATGATTCAACTACAAAGAAAACAAACCAAAAGACATAATCCCTTTCAAGGTCTTGTATCCTTTGTAAGCAAATCTGTCACAAATGGAATGTATTGCAATTTAATTTCCTGATGGCATGTATTAGAATGAGGTCAGAATGTATTTTTCAAAATGTTGAATCATTTGTAGGTCATACAGACAGAAAGCATACCTTTTAGAACTGAGATGGAACTTTAAAAATAAAAAGGAAACCAGCATATGTACTCCCACTAAGCCTTCGCTTTATCTTCTTTCTTTTGGGGTGAAGGCAGGTTGGGAAGAACTGCTGCTAGGTCTTGATTCAAGATGCTCTCTGGCTAAGGAACAGAAATTAAAGCCACCAAAAGAAGGTCCAGGGTGCAGTTGATATGACTTCCCCAGATGTCCTTCCCAAACCCAGTGGTCACTCCATCTTCTAACAACCTGCTGTGCGCGTATCTGTGGTTTTGGCTTCACCCAACAGTGTGGAAACTGCCTAATCTTCACATACAGTTGTCAACTATAACCTCATCTTTATCTTAACAGCCCCTTAAAGAAAAGAGAAACAATAAAAGAATATGCTCTTCCTGTTAAGCTCAACAATGAGCACAACAGTTGATTAGCTCACTTTCAGTATGACCAGTTGGGGTCTAGGCATTATTTTATGAATGGCAGCCACCATCATATGGAAAGCATGACTGTGCTAAATAACAGGTTTATAAGTCAGAGATATAATGCATACAGTGCTAACCCAAATGCCTGTAGGAGCCCAGCAGGGAACAAAGAGCAAGGGAAATTGAGGGTAGGACACAGGGAGAGATGGGACCCCAGAGGGAATTCAGTGTGCCCTCCCATTGAGAGGCGACAGGGGATTGCAGCTAAGTGCCAACAAGAGTTCAGTGCTGTCAAATTTGATTTTTCCACCATGAAAGACCTGTCATCTTTCTTAGATGCTTAGAGTTAGGATCAGATTAACATGGAGGCTCCAAGGTTACTTGGATGCTTTCAGAACAGAGATTCAGTTGACTGCTAGAAGGGACTATTCCCAGAAACCACAGCCCAGCAAATCCAAAGATCTGTTAACTACCCCAAATCTTCCTATTTCTATACTCAAAGAGTAGCATGTTATCACAAAGGGACTAGTTTCAGGAAATATTTTGGAACAAGAGTATTCCTCAGACTGTATACCACAATAGTGACTGCCTATACAGCCTGTCCTAAGGCCTAGCCTGAAAGATGGTTCAGCTTGCCTCTTTTTAGGGAAGACACCAGTTACAACCAGTGCAAAAAAAAGGGGGGGTAACTAAAATAATTGGGGAAACAGAGGGATTTCCATGTTAAAAAATTTTTTTACACAAGTCTCTTTGACCAAGGAAAGGTTCAATTAGAGAAGACTTCCCATATCTGAATTATGTAAATTCCTTGATTTGCATTACTTATCACACACTAGGTTAATGACAAATCCTTACCACATTTCTGCTGTTTACATCTCATTCTGCCATTAAACCACTTAGACAGTTGTCAAGAGGGAATGATCCATCAGACCTTTCCCTTCTCATGCAATGATGACACAATTCTTAATAACACAGGACCTGAAGTTACAAAAACTGTTTTCTCAAAAAGGATGTTTGAGCTCCTCCTGTGCACCAGTCTTAGACACTGGGGGAAAAAATGGATAAAGCAAAGTCCTTGTTCTAATGTGAATTCCAGTCTGAGTGGGTGTCAACCATATAAAAAACTAACCAAATGACAATGTGAGAAAAAACATGTGTCTGAAAAAAAATGCTATGGCATTACTGGCGTGGGAGTCCCTAATTCTGCCCAGGAGGTAGAGAGAGGGACATTTGAGCTAGCCTTTAAATGACTGAAATATAGGAAGGGTTGTTCCAGAACAGGACACCTTGTCTAGAATTTCATATTCATAAAATCCATTATCTGGTTACTAAGTAATTACCAAGTAAATTTTTTATTTGGTTTGCTTTCATTTGGGATTTTCTTTTGTTTGTTTCTTTGTTTGGGCTTTATTTTTGTGAAGAGCTCCTAAAATTTATAAATTCTTTTACTAAGTCCCATACTGTCCTTGAATTTAGTTGGGGTCAAATTATAAATGTTTCTCATCTCTTTCCCTAGCTACTTTCTTTAAATAGGATCCCATAAAGTGACACAATGACATTTAATAATAAACCCAATGCATAAAACTGCTGAAGTGTTTGAAAAATATAAAAGCTTTATGACAATACATATCAAATGATACAGAATATGAAAAGTCCTGGAACATTAGCAGGATTGGCTAGAAATAAACCTATCATAAATTAACTTCAGTTTTATGTAAGTGGAAATGGCAACTATATGGAAACAGAGGAAGATTCTTCAAAACCAATACTTTTCATGTTACTTGATTGATGTCCCAATACCATGGACAGCCTGTTGTCATTTGATGATTGTGACAATCTATTTAATTCTTGAGTCCTTAATTATGGTACTTCCCAGGGGATGATCTATGGGTGAAAAACTATGAGTATTTTTTTGTAGCACAACAAAGCAGTCAGAAAAACAAGTCTCAGATTCTGTAAAAACATGAGAAAACATAGCATGTATTTTCAGACTTATCAATCTACATGCCTTTAAGATAATTATCATTTGTCATTTTGGTTTATACTTAAAAAATCTGATAAAATATAGACAAGATTAAGTCAAATGCTTTCAGCAGGCCTTAATGAATTCCCCCCGCTAATGTTTACATTACTAGGCTATCTATTTGTACATCATCTGTCATTTATTTCCAAAGGGTTCTATTTTCTGATATGATACTTACTGTGTGTTATAAATCAGCTAATTACACAATAACCTTTACCAGAAGCAAAACCCAAATTACATGGATTTCAGGTCAGTTATTTCTAATCCTCATTTTAAATTACATCTGTCTCTTAAGTCAGAAGAAGAAAAGAGAGGCAGTTGTAAACAAGCCACCTACAGCAAGAGCCAATTGACAGATTTGTTTTGTTGGACAATAATAGTTCATAAGAGCTGTAAAGCAAATGATTTATATTTTCATAAACTAAATGCCGTGTATAAACACATTATTTTCATTCCTAGCTAATGATACAAGTCAGGCTGGACTTACTGTCTTTGCCTGGTGAATTGCTTATGATATAGAGAAATAATCTCTAATGGTTTCCAAAATGCTTTCCTTGGAAAGAAATGGATAATTGAGGCAAATAACCCACTGTTTCAATGTTTATACCTGTTCAAATGGGTTCAAAATCCTAATTTTGTTTTTCTATTTTTGATTGAATGTATGAGGTCCAAAAATTGCCTCTGTGATGGAAAATGTTCTGCCTTGACGTATTCTGTGATCTTTGGGCAAAATATGTTGAATGATGAAATGTCAGTCCCCTTTTTTCCCCTTCCTACCCCCGACCCCCCATCCCTACTCTTTCCCTCACTACCATTATAGTATGTGGCACATTCATGATTCCTAGAACACCAGACGAATGTAGAGCAATTGATGTTTAAAAGAGGGTGAGTTAGGGAGAATGACTTCCCTCTTTTCATCACTTGTTAGCATATGAGGGGAGAAAGGTATTCTTCATCATTTTTGGTAGATGGGCCATGTGGGTTAGCCCACACACTGGTTTGTGAACTGATTTTTCCAATCAGATGAGTCAGTAGAGATTGGATTGTTCATCTCCTCGAGAGGATATTTGTCCCTATGGTTCTGAAAAAAAAGGCATAGTGCTTTTTTACCACCAAGCTCCATAACAAGGAAAGCCCTTGCTGTGATCTTCCTCATGTGCTTTTCTTTTCTTTTTTTTTTAGAGGAAAATGTCTCACTATCACCCACTTGTATCATGCAACACAAACTGTATATGAATGCTAATAAGTGAAAATGTGTTTGGCCAAAATCAAACAGTTACATATCCTGTTCTAGAGTTTCAGGACCCTCCCAGGAAGGAATAAAGAGGTGCCAGGTCTCCTCTTAGGCACTATTCTTATTTTCTTTACCTGTGGTTCCTTCACGGACACACCCCTTTCAGCAAAGTGAATGCAGTGACAACAAACCCCTCACGAAGACTCGCACAAAGTCATGGAAAGGAGAATCATCGATTTCTAAATCCATCCTAGATCCTTTATTTCTATCAGAGTGTTTTTCTGATTCAAAGAGGAAAAAACATTTCTACACACTTAGCAACCGGATTCTCATCTATCAGATCTAATAAGGGCTAATATATTCTTAAGTGATGAAGAAAAGTGTTACAGGGAAGCAAAGGTCAAATCTCTGGGCTTTCAGGAATTTGAAAACAGCCTATGAAAATACAGCCCTTTCCCCCATCATGGGATAAACCACAGACAGCACTTTTCAAGGAGGGTCTACAACCACCCTCCGACCCCGCAGAACAAGTATGTTTGGGGAATGATGCTGAGTATCCATTATGTCAAAAGCCTCGGGGAAAATTTTGGTCCTCCAACTATTTTTTTTTCCCCTCTCTCAGAGGCAAAGTTTACAAAGAACTTTTTAATGCTGGCTCTCTTCACCTTCACCTCCCCCTCAACCCTCTCACTGGATTTGTGTAGTCTCATCTCTCCTCCTCTCCCTACAACAGTCTCCCCAACTCCTAACAAATCCTTTGGGTCCCTATTTAGAAGCTGCCCTTTTTTCGAGATGGCTTTGCCTGTCGATCTCCCCACCAAACTTAGCACTCTGACTTACCATTTGTTACAGTACTTATGACACTCTCTGGTCATCATCTACTTTCAAAGGGGACCTTAACATCAGCCATAGAGAGTTTCATACAGACCAGAGTCTGGCTCTCAGGCTAACAAAATCAGAAAGCAGATTTTGACAACACATCAAGAACACACTCATTTGCTAATGACAATCTCACAGAGCCCATTGTGTAAATCAGAAAGTCAGTTTATTCATAATAAAAATAACTGGCGTTTGCACCAGAGTATACCCATTCTTGCATCCAGCTTACAGAAATCAAATCTCAGGTTGCCTGGAGAACATGGGACCCGATGGAGGCAAAGAGAGCAAGTCCTACAATTCAAAGGTCATAGCTTCTTGTTAAGCCTGCCTTCACCTCCAACAAAATCCCAGGCCAACAATGGTACCCAAACATAGTAAGTCTATTGGATAATGCTTACTCGCTTTACACTGGATACTGCTTGGACAGGCACTGGCAATATTTGCCTCTAGACTCTGCTTTTCTGTTTTCTATACATTGACTAAACATTCTAATCAACAGCTTTCTTTTAGAAATTTTAGTGTAGGCTGCAATTCGAGTCCTGCTGACCTTGGACCTACTCTCTTTGGCATACCTCCAATCTCTTCTGTATTGAATTGTCAGTCTAATTCGACCTATTTCCAAATTCTGGGCATTGTTCCCTGTATCTCCTACAATGACCAGTCTGACTCCCCAGAACCCCTACAGACTTAAATCTTACACCAAAACCTGTTAACAGTCTCAAAGAAACTAAAGAATCCTAGGCTGACAAATTTTAGACTCAACATCAAGTCAGCTTTGCTGCTGATCTGGGTAGGACTCTATGTCTCTTCTCTCCCATAACTAAGCCCTAATGTTACCAGCCCACTTCAGTGTCTTGAGACATGCCTTGTTCCCCCGTGTCTGAGTCCTTGCCCTGGGCACGGTTCCTTTTGGACTAGAGTCTTGCTGGCTGCCTTCATGACAGGTTCCTGCACCCAGTTATTTCCCCCCAGACCCCTCTTCCACCTCCATTTATGTGTTATCCCCTTCTCTCCTGCTTACAAGCCCATCCCAGCCTCTAACTAAATTGCTCTGATGGGTCATCTAATCTTCAGACCCAGGCTCTTCTCTTTCCCCATCTGTGGTTCAGCCCATGTTATCTTTTTTTCTCCTACCGGACAGAGACAAAAACATAATGAGATGAATTAAATTTTCATTTCCATGCTGACATTAGGTAGTCACATAATAAAGTAAAAATAAAGATATCACTTAGAAATTCTTCTCTTCTCATTGGAAACATACTGAAATAACATGAATTCAGTCCACATTAGCAGGCATTTCCAAATTCTACCACAGGAAAGAATACTGGCTGAGGAATCAGAAAACATGACCTACTTAATAAATGTCTGCCGTCATTGGAATACGTGCCTTTGCTGCTCTATCCCTAAGCTAAAATGACAGGCCTTACTCCAGCAATTTCTGAAATCCTTCCCAATTCTGAAAATTCTATGACCACAGAAAGGATGAATTTTATAGTTGCTAGTGTGTGTGCATGTATATTTATTCATATGTTTATAACTGTCTTTCTCTGGAAAGAGACAAGGTGTTGTATAACCATATATTAATGATGTGGCTTGCTAACTTGAACCAGAGACTGTTCACAAGAAGCTTTTAGTTTGAGAAACTCCTATAATTGTGGCCCAAACTAATCCTACAGAAAAAAAGAAATGAGATCGGGCCTCCCCATCCCCCTGCAGACCACTGACCAGTGGCCACAGGCCTGGCTCAGGCTGGGACCCCCAGAAGGGCGAACAGCTGGGGCCTGCTGGGACAGCACAGGCTGTATCACACCAGCCAATGTTGCAGAGGATCTGAGGCTACCCAGAAGCAGTTTGGCTGCCCCCCAACCAGATTATAAATTCCTCAAGGGCAGGGAACACATCCTTTATAGTTTTCCTGTATCCATATGGTGCAGAAAAGGAAAAGAAGAAAAAAAAAAAAAAGATTTTTGAGCTAGCAGCCCAGCCAGAAGCTGAAGAATGTTATCCGCCCCCATCCCCAGCCAGCCTCCTCCCTTATAGTCACAAGAGGAAGACATTCAGGAATAGCTTTTAAGAAGTGCCTCCCTCCTTCCTGCCTAAGAAGATACATAAGTAGTTCAGGTTTTCCCACAGTGGAAGGGGGACTCAAGTCCATTGATGTCTGGAATGAGATGTTCCTATATCAGAAGGATAACAGCCCAAAGCGTTCCATTCTGTCCACTTCCCATTACAGTGATCTGCTGAGCCAGCAGCACCCCTCTCCCCATTCTAAGGCTGACTTCACTGAAGCACCAGACCAGAGACAGACCCCCTTCAGATACCAGCTGTGTGGTTGGAACCTATGTGACTAGAAACAGCCCAGCCAGAATCGACAGGGCCCTACCTGAACGCCTGCATTATGGCAACAAGGTTAGGCAGGCTCTACTTAGCCAGAGTATTTTTTTTTTAATGTTTTTCATTTATTTTTGAGAGAGCTCAAGCAGGGGAGGGACAGTGAGAGGGAGACAGAGAATCCGAAGTGGGCTCTGCGCTAACAGCAGAAAGCCAGATGTGGGAGTGGAACTCATGAACCTCGAGATCATGACCTGAGCCGAAGTCAGTTGCTCAACTAACTAAACCGCCCAGGTGCCCCTAGCCAGAGTATTTCTGATTGTGCTATCTGAGGGGGGTCCACTCAGGACCTCGGAAATAAAAGGATTTATTGACAGATGGGAAGATTGAATGTCATACCCAAATATCTTCAAAATTTAATTTAGTTCCCTCTCTGGCACATTTCAATGAAGCTGAACACCCAGCTGGGTGAATGGCCCCTAAGTGTTGTGAAATTCTTCTAGCTTCCTTTGACTGAACTAGAAACGAAGTTTCAACTTAGGTGCTAGTTCTCTCTCCATACTTTATTGTTGTCTTCATCATCTTCGTAATTGTCATTATTACAAAAGCAATCCATGGTTGTGCAAAGAATGCAAGTGATATGTAAGGAAATAAAGTAACATTTTCTTATTCTTTCCTACCCTTTCCCCAGCCCCAGCTTGATGGTCTCTGACCTACTTCCTAGAGAAGATCAGTATTAGGTTTGTAAAGACTTCTAAAAATGTTCCATACATCATGTAAAAGTGTATATGCGTTGAAAAATTATCCACATGAATGCATACAAACATGCACATTCACTCTCCAGTTCCATCCATGTTGCTACAAAGGGCCATATTTCATTCTTTCTCATTGCCACGTAGTACTCCATTGTGTATATAAACCACAATTTCTTTATCCATTCATCAGTTGATGGACATTTAGGCTCTTTCCATAATTTGGCTATTGTTGAGAGTGCTGCTATAAACATTGGGGTGCAAGTGCCCCTATGCATCAGTACTCCTGTATCCCTTGGGTAAATTCCTAGCAGTGCTATTGCTGGGTCATAGGGTAGGTCTATTTTTAATTTTTGAGTTATGCTAAGTGAAATAAGCCATACAGAGAAAGACAGATACCATATGTTTTCACTCTTATGTGGATCCTGAGAAACTTAACAGAAACCCATGGGGGAGGGGAAGGGGGAAAAAAAAAGGAGGTTAGAGTGGGAGCGAGCCAAAGCATAAGAGACTCTTAAAAACTGAGAACAAACTGAGAGTTGATGGGGGTTGGGAGGGAGGGGAGGGTGGGTGATGGGTATTGAGGAGGGCACCTTTTGGGATGAGCACTGGGTGTTCTATGGAAACCAATTTGACAATAAACTTCATATACTGGAAAAAAAAACATGCACATTCATATACACATATACACATGCACCTATACATGTATACATCTTATTTTCCCAAATTGATCATAGTATACTGTCTGTAGCTTATTTTCACTTAAGAGGTCTTTGGACATTAATATGAAAACAACTATATCGACATGTTCTTTTAAATGGCTGCATAGTATTCTATGACACAACTACACCATCATCTATTCTGTGGTTCTCTTCTTTGTGCCATCTTTTCTTTGAAGTCCACGTTTATAATAAGTCATTCTTTCTGAATTTATTCAAGCTCCGTTTCTAGTGCGGGGAGCTGACTTCTCCCGTAGCTGTTCCTGCCACGGTTGCTATTGACTGGTTGTACTATTATATATTGCATCGATCTTTGTCTCTTTCCCTTTGCACTTCATACACTGCTCTGCATGGTGTAGACAACCCTCCTTACTGTCCTGCCAGAGAAATTCATGCCTCCCCTGAATGTCTTCTGTGCTCTGCATCCCCCTGTGCTGAGCTGTTTCCAGACACATGCTCCATCTACTTGGCTTTGCTGACCATGCTCCCTTCCCATGGTTTAGATTCTCCAGGCTGCATTTAGACTTAGACCATCTGTCCCTGAAGGTTAGATCTCATGTCTTGGACACTGTCTGGGAAGCTACACAGTGACCTCCCTAGTTAGAACCTTCTAGTTCAATTGAGACATCTGCTGAGTCTGGAATGGCCTCATCCTATCATATTTCTCTGAGTCTCTGCCTCCCAGGTGTCCTCATATTCCAGAGGAAATTCACTCTATCCTAAGTTTCCAAGAAGAAAGAAGTTCTGAGTTAAGAGTCACGAAGGAAATTCTCACCCTATTCCCACCCTTCCTTGAAATACAGGTCTGTTGTAAAAACACTATTCCTGCCCAGCGTTGTGGGGTCAAGGAACAAAATTAAGTAAGCTAATACAGAAAGTATAGCTCCTTTTTGAACTGCTGCTATCCCTCCAGGAAAGCGTCCTTAGGATCTTAAATTTTGTTAACACCTCCCTATAACATCATATTTGGATCACACTAGCCTCAAACACATTATTTCAACAGCAGATAGCAGGATACATCAGCTTCCTTGTTCCATAGGCAGTTGGGGTGGGAGGTAGAAGAATTGAATGCAAGGTGCCACTTCTAAATTAGACATTGCAGCTGTACAGACTATCATAATGACTTCACCCAAAAAGCATGCAAAAATCTCCAAGAAGATGTCAATCACATGGAAAAAAAAAAAAAAAAGAAGGAAACAATAATTAAGGCTCCCAACTAGCCAAGAAATCCTTTCCCTCTTCATTAATGGCCCAAGCTTTTTCCTCCTGAGTGGAGGGCGTCCCTTGTGTAGACACAGCTTGATGGCTGTAAGGTTCCAGCTGTTTAAGTGGAGCCGGCCAATATCCATCAGGATGTTAGACAATTGCCAGGAAAACTCTGACAAGCAGCTCATTTTTCATTTAAGAATTCGATTGAAATTCTATCTCCTTCACCCGTGCCGTTTAATTTAATCGATAGAACATTACACTATGTCACATTTAGTATTAAAAATAAATGAAACAGACCAGATATTTGAAAACTGGGCATTTGTTTTTGCAGGCATTTTGACTTTGCAGTGGCAAACATCCCCACTTGCAGTGCTAAAGAAGCCAAACACGAAGAAGTGTCACTTCGAATTAAGCAGTTACCGCTTTACGTTTATTGGGGTTTTGGTCCCGTATTTTCCTCAGATTTCCAGTCCCTTTTAACTCAACCGAAGTTCTCATTAGTGACAAGCCCTACAGAGGAATGAAAATGCTTGACGGCACAGCCTTTCACATTTATGGATTGCTGTTAGGAGGCGAACATGACAGATGTCTTGGGTAGAAAAGAAATATTTGCAGCAGATTATATCACCACTGTTCATTCAAGTAAACTGAAGCGGCATCACAGTTTAGAATTTCAAAACACAGAGTAGTTATTTCAACATATTAGCGGACTTCTGGGTGATGATTTGTTGCCAGAAGTAATAACCCCAAAGCATAAATCTAAATGTAAGCTAAATCTATAGTTGCACAATGGTTTCTTCCCCCAATGTGTTCATTTGAGATAGAAGCAGAGAATTTCTGGGCTGGAAGGAATCTTGAACATCATTTTAACCCAACTGTGAAGTCCTCCTTTTTTTAAATAGAGGAGGAACTTGAGACACCACAGCCTCCGTGCCATGCTCAAGGTTACACTGTGGGTGGCAAAGCCAAAACTCTAAGCCAGCTCTGACTGATTTTGATGAAAAGGTCATCTCTCCTTTCTTGATCTCCAAAACAACATCAACATTCCACCTGCTCATGAACCTGATCCAACTTTTACTTTTGGCTTAAATGTGGGCTTCCAAAACCTTCCCTCCCAGACTTACAGTCTCTTCCACACACTACTAGTCCTGCTCCTAACTTCTCAATATTCGACATGACAGGTCTTTTCTTTGGTTCCTCAAACCTGACCCAGATTGGTCTCCAGACTGACTCAGCATCTGTTCCTTAGGTTCTGAGATGGTCACCACAATGGCCACATGCCTGGCCCATTCAGGTTCTAACCTTCCCAGAGGTGTCTTCTCTCTTTTCTCCCCACTAACCCTCCCATCTCCAGCCCTATCAGCCTTTGGCTGAGAAATCCTTCTTCCATGTTGCCAGTGCCTACACCATCAACAGATTTTAAGTGGACCCTTTTGCCTCCCAGACACACAAAGGTTCCATCAATGCTAGGCCATCATGGGTGATTTCAGTCATACAGCACTTTATCATCTTGATTTTTATGTGGTTTTTAGACTTCTAAATTGACAGGGTTTTTTTTACATGTATATAACTACTCTTACTGATAGCAAATATTTGAAGAAACAGAAATTTTCACGCGCTACTGGTGAGATTATAAATTATTACAACTTCTTGGTGTAATCCAGTACCTTAAAAATGCATATACCCTCAGCATTACCCTCTTACCCAAACCAGACAAAGATGCCACAAGAAAATTAAAGGCCAATATCTCTGATGAAGATAGATGCAAAAGTCTTCAACAAAATATAAGTAAACCAAATTCAACAATACATTAAGAGGATCATACACTATGATGGAGATTTATTCCAGAAATATAAGGATGGTTCAACATCTGCAAATGAGTCAATGTGATACACAAGATAAATGCAGAGAAAGCATGTGACAAAACTCAGCCTCCATTTATGATAAAAATTCCCAACAAAGTGGGTACGGAGGAAACATGCTTCAACATAATAAGGGCCATATGTGACAAGCCCACAGCTAACATCATACTTAATGGTGAAAAGTTGAAAGTCTTTCCTCAAAGATCACGAACAAGACAAATATGTGTACTGTCACCGCTTTTAGTCAACACAGTATTAGAAGTCCTCACCAGAGCGATTAGGCAAGACGCCCACATTGGAAAGAAAAAAGTGAAATGGTCACTTTTTGCAGATGGCATATGATACATTGAAAACCTAAAGACTCCATCAAAAAACTGTTAAACTAAAAAGTGAATTCAGTAAAGTTGCAGGATACAAAATCAAACGCAAAAAAATTTTGTTTCTATACACTAATAATGAAAAGAAAAGAGAGAAAGAAAGCAACCCCATTTATAAGTGCTTTAAAAATAAAACACTTAGGAATAAGTTAAACCAAGGAATTAAAAGATGTGTATATGGGGAACTACAAAACATTAATGAAAGAAATTAAAGACAAAACAGATATTCCATGCTGATAGATGGAGGAATCAATATTGTTAAAACACTTCCCAAAGCAATCCACAGATTTAATGCAATCCCTACCAAATAACATTTTTCAAAGAAATGGAATAATCCTAAAATTTGTGTGGAAACACACACACACACACACACACACACACACACACACACACACACACACACAAATAGCCAAAGCAATCTTGAAAATAAGAACCAAGCTGGAGGCATCACACTCCCTAATTTCAAGCTATTTTGCAAAGCTGTAGTAATTAAAACAGTATGGTATTGGCATAAAAACAGACACTTAGATCATGGAACAAAAGAGAGCTCACAAATGAACCCATGCATATATGGTCAATTAATTTATGACAAGCCAAAAACGTGTGATGCCAAAAGCACAGTCTTTTCAATAAGTGGTGCTGGGAATATTGGACAGCCACACGCAAAAGAATGAAACTTAAACACTATCTTACACCATACACAAAAATTAATTCAAAGTGGATTTAAGATTTAAACATAAGACCCAAAACTATAAAGTTCCTAAAAGTAAATACAGGCAGTAAGCTCCTTGACATATGTCTTGGTGATGATTTTTTTTATGACAGCAAAAACAAAAATAAGTAAATGTGACTACATCATGCTAACAAGCTTCTACACAGCAAAGAAAACCAACAAAATGAAAAGGGAACCTGCTGAGTAGGAGAGGATATTGCAACTCATATATCTGATTAGGGGGCTAATATCCGAAACATATAAAGGACTCATACAACTCAATACCAAAAAATAAGCAATCCAATTAAAAATGGGCAGAAGATCTGCACAGACTTTTTGTTGTTGTTATTGAAAGATAATTTATTTTTTTATTTTTTATTTTTTTTAGTTTTTTTTTCAATATATGAAATTTATCGTCAAATTGGTTTCCATACAACACCCAGTGCTCATCCCAAAAGGTGCCCTCCTCAATACCCATCACCCACCCTCCCCTCCCTCCCACCCCCCATCAACCGTCAGTTTATTCTCAGTTTTTAAGAGTCTCTTATGCTTTGGCTCTCTCCCACTCTAACCTCTTTTTTTTTCCTTCCCCTCCCCCATGGGTTTCTGTTAAGTTTCTCAGGATCCACATAAGAGTGAAAACATATGGTATCTGTCTTTCTCTGTATGGCTTATTTCACTTAGCATCACACTCTCCAGATCCATCCACGTTGCTACAAAGGGCCATATTTCGTTCTTTTTCATTGCCATGTAGTACTCCATTGTGTATATAAACCACAATTTCTTTATCCATTCATCAGTTGATGGACATTTAGGCTCTTTCCATAATTTGGCTATTGTTGAGAGTGCTGCTATAAACATTGGGGTTGTGGAGGTTCCTCAAAAAATTAAAAATAGACCTACCCTATGACCCAGCAATAGCACTACTAGGAATTTACCCAAGGCATACAGGAGTACTGATGCATAGGGGCACTTGCACCCCAATGTTTACAGCTGCACAGACTTTTTTTAAAGAAGACATACAGGTGGTGTACAGGTACATGAAAAGGTGCACAACATCATTAATCACCAGGAAAATGGAAATCAAAACCACAATGACATATCACCTCACACCTGTCGGAATGCCTATTATCAAAAAAAGAAATGTGTTGGCAAGGCTGTGGAGGAAAGGAAACCCTTGTGCATAGTTGGGAATGAAAATTGGTGCAGCCACTATCAAAAACAGTATGGCAGTTCTTCAAAAAATTTAAATAGAATTACCATATGATCCAGCAATTCCACTTTGGGGTATTTATCTGGAATTTGGGTATTTTTGTCTACAATTCCATTACCAGAAATGTATCATAAGGAAGTCATCAGAGATGTACATGAGGGTGCTCACTAGGACAGTTTTGTCAATGGGAAATATTAGAAACCACATAAAGGTTCAAAAATAGAAGAACGGTCATGTAAGTTATGGTACCTTCAATAAAGGAACTCTAATCATTAAAAGCACTGTAATAGAGGGGTGTATGGGTGGCTCAGTCAGTTAAGTGTCTGACTTTGGCTCAGGTCATGATCTCACGGTCTGTGAGTTTGAGTCCTTCTTGGGCTCTGTGCTGACAGCCTGGAGCCTGCTTCAGATTCTGCGTCTTTCTCTGTCTCTGCCCCTGCCCCAGTCTGTGTGTGTCTCTCTCTCTCTCTCTCTATCTCTCTCTCTATCTATCTCTCTCTCTCTCTCTCTCTCTCTCTCTCTCTCTCTCACACACACACACACACTCTCTCACTCTCTCTCTCAAGAATAAACATTTAAAAAAAATTTTAAAGCACTGTAGAATATATGATATGAAAAATCATATTCACATTCACAATATAATGGCATTTTAAGCAGTTTATAAGAGTGTGTGTCATCATGCTGTTTTTTTTTAATTTACAGTTACAGATCTGGAAATTTACAGTCACAAAGCTTGCAGGATATAAAAAATGTTTGCAGTGGTCACCCTAAGTAATAGGATAGAAAGTGACTGTATTTTACTCACCCATATTTTCCAAAAGTTCTATGATAAGCCTGTTGCTTTGTAAATAACATTATAAACTATATCAAAGGGTTACTCTGGAATAATATCATTAAATCTAGAATCTATTCATTTATGTATACCAACTATGTGTTAAGTACTGCGAGGGACTCCCATACACTTAAAATTTATACAAAGATAAATAAAACAGAAGTCTCTGATCTCAAGAGGCTCACAGTTCAATAGGAGAGAGACAAAAACAAACAGTTACTGTTCAGTGGGGTGAGTGCTTGAGGAGCATAAAGAGGGGGTCTATCAAACTCGGAAGGAAAACCTGAACAGAGAAGGGCCTGGTGAGCAGAGGCATACAGAGTTAGCCAGACAACAGCACTCAGGCAAAGCACACCCCCTCTGACTTAGGACTTTTTGAAGTATTTCCATCAGCATATTAAAGATAACCCCTTTATGAAAATAAAGGAGAAAAACAAGGCTTTTTGTGGCAACTAGAGATTTTCCTAGCATCATACTCACAGGTCATAAACCTCAGCCCTGCGAATAACTGAAAGAATAATCAGAATCCCGACTCCAATTTCCAAGGCAGGTTGGAGATGATCAGCCTCCCAACTAACTCCATCTATTTAGGTCTATTTGGACCAGATCTCAAAGCAGTTCACGCATCACCACCTGATTCCTGGTTCTCCTGCCTTGTTAGGACCACAGCACACTACCGTAACCACCTTGAATCTGCCAACAGCCTACAAATATCTTTCCTGTTTATGGTGGAAGGCGGTGAAGAAGATGGGCAAGAAAAGTTCCTTTATTAGAACTTCTTACGTGCGTTTTGTAACTATTTCGACAAACACCTGTGCATCAGGTCACATGAGAAGAAAAAGCAAAGAACTGAAAAAGCATCTTCCCCTCAACATCACAAAAAGAAACAGACTCAAACAGGGACTTTCTTTCCTCCTAAGCCAGCACTCTTTCGAAGAACCACCTTCCCTCCAGATGTTTCCAGGTGCCACCATGTGGTTTTAGAATGAGCACAGAGACTATCCCTGACTTTGCCACTAGGGTTTCCATGGCTTCATCAGTGCTGATGAAGACACTTCAGCCATGTTTTTGGCTTGGTGAAAGTAACCAGATGCAACACTAGAAGGTCCCCATTGAGCATCCAGCAACAAGAACATCACCACTGTCCTGTGTCGGCACATCCTCTGGTCTAAGAAGCCCAAGAATGTGAAGATTTCCACTGTAACATTTCCACCAAAGCTACTGACTGAGTCCTATTGGTTGAGCAAGAAAATGACCAATTCCATCTCTCTATTTTAAGGTCAGGGCTTTTCTCCTCTGGGAATTAGCTTTCTCAGACCACTTTACATAAAAGTTCTCGTCTCTTAGGATCATTCAAACTGCTTGCTGTAAAATTTAAAAATAACCCATTTCTGATTATTGTCATTCATTGCCATCACTGGAAAATGTCAGCACATAGCTAGGAGTAAAGTCCCCGGCTTCTAATAGCATTGAAACGTTATGTTCTCAGAGTTGTTTGTAACAGGAGGAAAACTTAGAATTAGGTAGTGCTGATGATTTAGCAGTCCCCTGTGTTGCAAATACTAACAGACATTGAAGCTCACAATGTGACCTTTGGGTACACATAAAAAATGCATGATAAAATTGGTAGTCCTGGCATTGTATTTCCCCACAGGCCACCATCAGCATTGGGAGGCACAAACCTTTATGCCTTTGATCACAGGAAAGTATGAGGAGTGATTCTGCTTAATCTTAAAAAAAGCGTCTAATAAAAAAGAGAGCTTGCTAATAATTAACTATAGCCTCTGGACCTCTCTGGAGGACCTTTTAACTCTTTCAAAACTACCTTACAGAATGGGCTGATTTATGATGGTTTTATAGAGCACAAGGGACATATTCAGCAAGACATATTTCAAAAGAGGAATGGTATAGCCCAGTTAAATATTCTTTTCAACATGTTGAAAATTTTGTCCTAAGACCTATTAACGTGTTTTGCAAGATTAGAAAATCTGTTTATTTTTTACTTCATTCTCTCCTTTAACTCTCAGTGGGTTTTTATGATATGCTGGCGTGGTCAAATACTGACAGAATCCTGGGTGTATATGAGCCGCCATCCTAAGAGTCAGTGAATTGATTAGCTGTGTAAAATGAGTATTTTCTGTACTGCTGACTGAATTTACACAGTTACCACGTTTTGAAACTGAACACGGAGGGGATCTTGAAAACACTCCAGAATGTTCCACAAAATACTGAGAAGGCTTTAACATTGGATCTCTTCTTGTTCCTTTCTACCCTTTGGCCTCCGGAATATTAAAAATATGTAATTATCTTAGAGATCGTGAGAACTTTGACTTGAAGCAAACCCTTCAGTTTGAACTCACAAAGTCTTCATAATAGATTTTACTGGTAATGAAAATAATTGCCTTCATGTTGTAGGGAATTAGCTCTGTTTCAATCAAATTTGTATTTAACAACAAAAACAAAAACTGATATACAAATGTAAACCAGTGCATATTTTCAGGTTATTGGAGGCTGTAAAAGAGGTAGCTCAAATTTCCTCCAGACAATAATGTGTTGGATTTTTAGATCCTCCAGCCCACTATTAGATTAACATGCATTAGCACAGCTGGGCTTTGATACTGGTGCAGAGAGATGATTCATATCTGTTCGCTCACTCTTAATCTCTCAAGGTAAAAAAATAATGTGACTGCTACTCTAACGGGTACATATTAATAAAAGATTACTTTAAAAATAAACAAAACTCTCCATAAAATTTATCACCCTCAAATTTTAAATTATAAGATACTCATTTGTCTACACTGACATGATGCTCTGCTTCAGGATCTCAAAATATTGAACTAAGCTATGACATTATCAACAGAGACACTTTCATTCAGTAGTATGTTAAGTAGATAAAACATTAAACTTATCACTTGGAGGAGAACGCTTTTACTTTTATAGATCTGATATGTTGCAAGCCCCATCTCTCAACCTAACAAGTCCCCTCTCTTACCTGGACTGTGCCAATTCCACATTTAACAAGGCAACTGAATTTGGAGTGAGGTGGCTTCAAATTACATACTGACCTATTCCTAGCTGACTGTGTGACCCTTATTTATCATGTATGAACTTCAATTTTCTTCTTGGGCAAAGTAGTTTTTCACCTGCTCTGCTTGCCTAAAAGAGTTTCCTAAAGATCAAATCAGGCTTGCAGGACTTTTTTTTTTTTTTTTAAATATGTGAACATTATACTATGTAAGCTCCTTACACCAGTTAGAACTAAATTCAGTTGATGAGGAAGACAACTCAAAATGATAATGGCTCACACCCTATGACACAAGTGAGAACCTCATTTCTTTCTCATGTGAAGAAGCACAGAAGAAGCTTTCCAGGGTTGGTATAATGGCTACAGAAGGCAAAGACCCAAACTCTTTCTCTTTTGATGTTTTTCCTCTTAATGCTCCACCATTCTTGGCCCCCACCTTCCTAGTCATGACCAAGATGGCTACCACCATCTTTGCATTCCAGATGGTAAGGAAGAAAAAGGGAGGGAGCATTTGTCCTCCCTTCAAGGGTAATTTTGGGAATTGCACATGACACTCCAGATGGTATATACTGGCCAGAGCTTAAAGACCTAGCTGCACGAGAGGTTGAGGAAACATGTGCCCAGCTGAAAACCTGATATCCTACTACAAAGAAAGAAGGAGATGGTGGTTACTGGGGACCAATTAGTAATCTGTGACACAGATCATTTTTTCAGCTTCCATAAGAATGCTACATGCTCTAGTACCACCTTTCTTTGAAGCCCTATTAAAACTCTCCTATCTGGGGGCGCCTGGGTGGCGCAGTCGGTTGGGCGTCCGACTTCGGCCAGGTCATGATCTCGCGGTCCGTGAGTTCGAGCCCCGCGTCAGGCTCTGGGCTGATGGCTCGGAGCCTGGAGCCTGTTTCCGATTCTGTGTCTCCCTCTCTCTCTGCCCCTCCCCCGTTCATGCTCTGTCTCTCTCTGTCCCAAAAATAAATAAAAAACGTTGAAAAACTCTCCTATCTGGGATACATTTCTGCGAAACTCTATTCTCTAGTTTTTAGATGACACGGATCACACAATTAACTAACTACAAGAGAATATTTAACAGCAGATAATAGTTTACTGCTGCCAAAATCTCTAACATGAGATCTCTTTACAACTTCTTCCTACCTTGCCTGCGCCACTAATTGCCAGAAGACAAATTTATCCCTGTAAATATAGATGTAATTACATCATTTCCTTGATTAAAGCTTGTAGCAGTACCCTCTGGCTAAGGAGACCACAGGTTCCCATTTGTCCAAGACAGTCCTGAGTTCTGTCTCTTGTCCTTAGTATCCCATCCAGTTTAGCACTTATCCTGGATTTTTACTTTTTTTACCAAAGGGATATTAATGCATTCCTACAAATATTAATATTTGTATAAAAGTAAGCCATGCTGTGCTTACTGGACCTCTGCTTTATGCTTCCAGCTTCTGCCATAGACTCTTCCAGTGCTGAGAAGCATGGGCAATGAATAGATTTCTTACACATTTGATAAAATTGAGGCTAGCCAGTGATAACCCAACTCTCTCTTCCCAGTCCCTTCAAGAGCCAACTTGTTACATCTCTCAAGAACAGCACACATCATTGATCATTCATTCATGAACTGCACTTTGATACATTTGGGTAGCATCAGTTAACTCCTAGTCCAGTGGCACCTCTTTCAAAGTGCAGGAAGTTACCAGACAGTTGGCTAGTCAGGTGGAAACATGAAAATTATCAGTTAAATATAAGTGAGAATAGGTGCATGAAAAGAGAGACTGAGAAACCCTGCTAGGGGATATAGAAAAATTAAGACGAATTTCCATTTTTCAAGAAAATGGATGATGAAAAAGTAACTTATGCCAAGTATTTATCAAGAATTGCTGTCCACTGTGTGTGATACTGGTATCACTAGCCACCTGAAAAGCCGAAAGCGTAGAAGTTGTGAAGAAACACAAGCAACCCCTCCAAAAGTTAAAAAAATTGTGCCCAAACATGATAACGTAGCATGTGCAGCCAGAGAAGGTAAGTTTCCATATCCCATGGTAAAGCATGACTTTTCATTGAGATCAAATGACTCTTCTAAGTTAATATTGCTTGTCGGGGCGCCTGGGTGGCTCAGTCGGTTAAGCGGCCGACTTGGGCTCAGGTCATGATCTCGCGGTCCGTGAGTTCGAGCCCCGTGTCGGGCTCTGTGCTGACAGCTCAGAGCCTGGAGCCTGCTTCAGATTCTGTGTCTCCCTCTCTCTGACCCTCCCCTGTTCATGCTCTGTCTCTCTCTGTCTCAAAAATAAATAAAACGTTAAAAAAAATTTAAAAAAAATAAATTAATTATTATTGCTCATTTTTAATTCCAAGCTGTGTGGTGCAAGTATGAAAATAAAGAGACAATCATCATTGTGCTATCTCCATCAGTGGAAGAAAACCTCAAATAACAGTTTTACATCAGAGCCTACAGCTTCAAATAGAAAGTCAGTTCGTTCAAAAGTGGTTCAATTGTCTTCATCAACTTACAAAATAAAATTGTTCATGCTGGCATAGTTGAAACAGCTGACATTTGTACAAATGATACTGTAAATTCAGTTAAAATTTTCAACATTGCCAATAGTGGTTTTTTGTTGTGGTAAAACAATCAGAAATTTTGATGGAGCCCAGTATCGTAGTAAAAAAAAAAAAAAAAAAAAAAAATCTAAAGAAATACATTTAAAAGACAGGAATGATACAGAGCTCTACTTGGAATTGGTTGTAGTGCCCATGTGATTCACAAGTTTGTAAAAACTAGCTGTAGTATTCTACTGTTCAAAACACAATAGTATTGGAGAACTTTAGTTCTCAAGTTTTATACACTTACTACATAGTTACAATTATTTAAAACTTTTAGGGATTTTTGATTACTAAAAACAAAGCTTACAACAAGGAAGTCATCAAAACTTACCCCTCTAAAAGTAACAGAAAAACTGTAGTGAAAAAATGAAATGACAAGAGTTTAAAGGGTATGTAAGTTTCAGTTTTGAGATTCTATAATTGTCCCTTAGAATAGATTACTTGTAGGGAGAATCCTTTGGTAGAGCTATTTTTAATCGGGTAAGTTTTTATTCTATTCTGGAGTGGAATAAAATTGAGAGTGCCTGTAATTTTGCAACATTTATATTTGGCAAAAATTTGAAAACATCATAAACAGACAACTTATTTGATTTTTGTTATAAAAATATTTGTTGGAGGTACACTGAATAGAGGGGGGAATCGCCCAAGATGTTTACACATTTTAATATGAAAAAAACTGAATTAAGAACATCCTCCATTTAGCATAATTTGTTTTGAACATTCCTCAGTGCCTGCAGGGAGAGGATTTTCTCAATTAAAAAAAAAGAGGTCATTGAAGTTATCAAACATTCTAATCGAGGTATCATAAAATAGAGCCTTAAACATTACTGTTTTATTAAAACCTTAAAAATAAAATATTGAAAAATATATTCAGAAAAATACTAATAACATGGTATTAAAGATAGTTATAAATAAAAAACAGGTTAAAATGAGACTATATATCAAGAATAATTGTTTTGCTCATATTTTTGTCATCCTAGCTTTCATTTTTGCTTTTTTGCTTTAACATACAAGATGGTTTTTGTTTGTAGAAAGCATTTTCTCTTCAAAAAGTTTAATAGGGGCTCCTGCCTGGGTGGCTCAGTCAGTTAAGCATCTGACTCTTGGCTTCAGCTCAGGTCATGATCTCATGGTGAGGAAATCAAGCCCAGTGTGGGGCTTTGCACTAGGCGTGGAGCCTGCTTGGGGTTCTCTCCCCTTGTCTCTCTGCCCCCCCCCAAAATAAATAAATAAACTTTAAAAAGTTTAATAGAATCAATATGATGGTCAACAAACCCAAAAAATTAAATTCCAATGATTTTCAGCATCTCCTTTAACTCTCAAAAGTGTCTCAATTTGGACATTAAGTTTTACGGTCATCCAAACAATAGACAACAGAATAAAGCTACATTCCCTGTGATTTGGGGCCTTCTGAACCTTTCTGGCCTCTTCTTCCACATTTCCACCCCACCCTTCCCCAAAGCCTCCATACTCATGCCACACACTGCTCACCAGGCCAGGAGCAGAGGTTACCGGCTCTGCTCTGCCCCCACACTTGGCTCTGGCTACAATGCCCTGTGCTCTCATAACCCGGGTGAATTCCAATTCCACCATTAACTCCAACTCCAGTAACTTCTGCCAGCTTTCCCTGGCTCTTTCTTCCCACCTTCTCACCCCCAGCACTAATTTTGTGCTCATCTAGGTCCCCACAGAGCTTTACATACAATTCTGACTGCCACAGCCCCACTGTTTTGTTTCTGGTCCTTCTATCTGGATGGGGAGAGCTGAGATGTCATGAACTTTAGCCCCTTCATCTTTGTGCACTTAGAGCCTGACGCGGTACCTGACACATAGGGCTCATTAGGTACATATTTGTTGAATGGAATGTGTTGTAGTGCAGAGTTGGCCTTTCAGAACCTCCTAAAATAACTACATAGGCATCTCCCTATTCTATGTTTGTACACAAGGCCCCGCCAGGACTTGATCCACTAGCTGCTGAGCTCTAGCAAGGCCTGGTTGTCTCGGGAGGATGGTAGATTTATGATCATCTCCTGGCATGCTCCTGCTAGGTCTCTAGGGTGAATAATTAACTTCGGCTGTCTGGTGATAGATTCTAACTTCATAAAAATCAGAAATAGCAACCGTGTGTACGTGCACATATGTATGTACGTGTATGTGTACACACACACACACAATGAACCCTGATAGATAAGCCAAGAATGGGCCTACACACAAAACCTGCCTAAAAAGTCTAACTACCATAAAGGGTGATGAATATAATCTAAGCCTATTTTTTAAAGCCAGACATAGCCTCCTTTTACTGGATAAGAGGGACTTAAGAAGATGCTCCATCAAAGTGAACCTGTGACCTATACCACGGTGGGGTCCATGTTGTGTTATAGATATAATTTAAAGGTGTGAGTACAGATATGTGTACGTGTACATCACCAACACCTTGAATAGATAATACATTATTCAGATATCCACGGTCATCAGTAATGTTAAGAATTACATAGGCAAGGGGGTCCCGGGTGGTTCAGTCAACTACGCATCCAACTCTTGATTTCGGCTCAGGTCACGATCTCACAGTTTGTGGGCTCTGAGCTGACAACATGGAGCCTGCTCAGGAGTCCCTCTCTCTGCCCCTCCCCCACTCACACACATGCTCTCTCTCTCAAAATAAATAAAAACACTTAAAAGAAAAAAAAAGACTCACAGAAGCAACAGCTCAGTGGTAACAGAAAGGCCTTAGAGTTAGATAGGTCAGAATTCTGACTTCATCTTTCCTTGAGCCTCGGTTTCTTCCTCAACAACACGTGGCAATATTGTCTGCCATTCAGGGTTGTTCAGACAATGAAAGAGAAGATCAGGGCATAGCTAGCTAAATGGTAAAGTGGTTATATTTCTTATAAGGTCCATCCTATCTGACTACCATATATAACCTGCTAGCATCTCAAGCAGCCTAATTTTTATTCTCTCAAGTCCCCCAGGTCCCATCGCTGCCAGAGTCTGCCATCAGTGGCATTTGCAGCACACCCTTCCTCCACAGATCCACATGATGCTGTCCTGCCCACGATCTCCCCTGCTGCTTCACAGCAGGAAGCTCCCTCTAGAAGGCAAGAGGGGAGCAGGGTTCTCTGAGCCCACCAAAATTTGGCTGGGCTCCATAGTCAGCCTGGTGATTCATGTCCTTTGAGCTGCTGAATGAATTTAAAGTGTTACCAAGGAATTTTGCAATTCACAGCAGGTAGATGCCGAAATTACAGAAGCACTTTCTTCAAATAAGTGGCAACGTGTATATGTGCCCACAAGAATGAAGGCACCTTGGAAAGCACCAGAGGAAACTTTTCTTCACACATCAGAGCAGACCGCCAAACACTAATGTCATTTTATCACCTTCTAGTGTGTACAAATGCACAAATGCATAAGAAATCTTACCACAGAGAAGCCAGGTTCAGAGGCAAATATTTTACATCTTTTTAAATGTGAACAGTGAATTGATACGTAGAAAACTGAACAGAACTGACGAATGATTATGTTATCAATTCCCTTTACATAGGATTTAAAATCTTTCAAGAGAATTTTTCCTCTTCTTATCAATACAACTGATTTTTCTAAGTCTCTCTGCTGCATTTGGTGCAACTTTTTTTAGGTTTTTAATTCCAGTTAACATACAGTGTTATATTCGTTTCAGGTGTGCAATATAGTGATTTAACACTTCAACACAACACCCGGTGATCATCACAGCAAGTGATGTTCATCCCCCCCACCCACCTCCCCTCTGGTAACCGTCAGTTTGTCCTCTATAGTTAGAAGTCTGTTTCTTGGGTTGCATCTTTTTTCCACCCTTTGCTTAAGTTCTTAAATCTTAAGTGAAATCATCTGGCATTCGTCTTTCTATGATTTTGCTTAGCATAATACTTTCTAGCTCCATCCATGTTGTTGCAAACAGTAAGATTTCATTCTTTTAAATTTATGGCTGGGTCATATTCCATTGTGTGTGTGTATGTACACACACACACACACACACGCACGCACGCACACCAGATCTTCTTTATCCGTTCATCAGCTGATGGACACTTGGGCTGTTTCCATAATTTGGCTATTGTTGACAATGCTGCTATAAACATTAGGGTGCATGTATCCCTTTGAATTAGTATTTTTGTATTCTTTGAGTAAATACCTAGCAGTGCAATTGCTGGATTATAGGGTAGTTCTCTAACTTTCTGAGGAATCTCCACACTGTTTTCCAGAGTGGCTGCACAGTTTCATTCCCATCAACAGTGTAAGAGCGTTCCCCTTTCTCATCCTCACCAACACCTGTTGTTTCTTAGGTTTTTGATTTTAGCCATTCTGACAGGTGTGAAATGATATCTTGCTGTGCTTTGGGGTTGTATTTCCCTAATGGTGAATGATGTTGAGCATCTTTTCATGTCTGTTGGTCATCTCTAGGTCTTCTTTGGAAAAACGTCTATTCATGTCTTCTACCCACTTTTTTTAATATTTACTTTTGAGGCAAGGGAGGAAGAGAGAGAGAGAGAGAGAGAGAGAGGAAGACAGAGGATCCAAAGTAGGCTCTGTGCTGACAGTAGAGAGCCTGATGTAGGACTCAAAGTCATGAACCTCGAGATCATGACCTAAGCCAAAGTTGGGCACTTAACCAACTGAGCCACCCAGGTACCCCTGCCCATTTTTAATAGGATTATTTGCTTTTTGGCTGTTGAGTGTGAGAAGTTCTTTATATATTTTGGAAATTAACTCTTCACCAAACATGTCGTTTGCAAATATCTTCTCCCATTCCATAGGTTGCCTTTTAGTTTTGTTAGTTGTTTCCTTTGCTGTGCAGAGCTTTTTGTTTTGATGAAGTCCCAATAGTTATAGTTTTGCTTTTGTTTCCCTTGCCTCAGGAGACCTATCCAGTAAAGTTGCTACAGGGCAATTTTCTTATATTTGGCTTTCAGCTTTTTTTTTTCTTTAATGGACTTTAGCCAGCTCATTAAATCATGCACTGGATTTCAATTTCTGTAACTATTTTGTGCAATTCTGGGAGATTTGGATTTTGTGGGTTTTAAGGTTTTATAGTATTCCATTTAAACTGTGTCACTGTTTTAGCTATACTGGTTTTGCATTATTTTGTTGTCATAGTGGCCCTGGGGATAACAAAATACATTTCTAATTTTTACAGTCTAATTTCACATTTTATCACTACAAGTTAAATATAGAAATCTGGGGCGCCTGGGTGGCTCAGTCAGGTAAGTGTCCGATTTGGCTCAGGTCATGATCTCATGGTTTGTGAGTTCAAGCCCCACGTTGGGCTCCATGCTG
Organism: Panthera pardus; assembly: GCF_024362965.1. Lineage (NCBI taxonomy): Eukaryota > Metazoa > Chordata > Mammalia > Carnivora > Felidae > Panthera > Panthera pardus. Next base: position 88,323,100 of record NW_026526721.1, read on the forward strand.
ACAGTGCAGAGCCTGCTTGAAATTCTCTCTCTCTGCCCCTCCCCTGCTTGCTCCCTATCCCTCTGTCTCAAAATAAATAAACATTTAAAAATAGAGAGAGAAACCTTATAACCATACAGGTCCCTCTGCCTCTTCCTTTTGTGTTCTAGCTGTCATAATGCATGCATGACATCTATATGGACTAAAACCCAAAAATGTTGCTCTCAACTGTCACAATTTAAACAATCTAAAAGGAAAATACAGCCTTTGATATTTACCATTTTTATTCTTCTTTAATTACTAAAGTTTCAAGTTTCCCTTTAGTATCATTTTTTCTCAGCCTAATTAACTGTATTTCTTTTGGGCAGGTCTGATGTAACAATTTCTTAGTTTTGCCTTCCTTCCTAATCTGTTTTTATGGAATACAAAATTCTGAGTTTATAGTTTTCTCTCCCCAAGCACTTTAAACATAGTTCCACTGTCTTCTGACCTCTCTAATGACAGAAACCTTCAGTAATTCACATTCTTGTCCCCCCTATATGTACTGTGTTATTTCAAGATTTTTTTCTTATTTTTGGTTTGTAGCAATTTAATGATCCAGTGTCTGGGTTCAGTTTTCTTTGAGTTTATCTTGTTTGGGTTTTGCTTAGATTCTTCAATCTGTCAAGTTGTGTCTCTCACCAAATTTGGGAAGTTTTCAGTCATTGTTTGAGTATTTTTTTTTTTCCTGTATCAGTCTTTTTCTTTCCTTCAGGAACTCAAATCACAAAAATAGACATTTGGCTATTATCTCCAATGTCCCTAAGACTCCACTCTATTTATTTATTTTTGCTCTGTTGTTCAGATTAAGTATTACTGATCTACCTTTCTACTAGCTAACTCTTTCGTTGGTCATCTGCATTCTGCACTGAGCTATCCAGGCAATTTTTTGTAATGATACTTTATTTTTCATTCCCAAAATTTCTTTGGTCTCTGTTATGTTCGCCTATTTCTCTGTGTAGAAATTCCATCTTTCCATTAATGTTTTCATCTTGATATGGAACATAGTAATAGCAAATTGAAGTCTTTGATTCCAAACTCTGGCTCATCGTGGGGTCTTTGTTCCTTGTGAATTGGCCACCTTTTCCTGATGGCTATTGTTTTTGCTATGTTGTGTAACTTTGAATTGTATGGACATTTTGAGTCTTATAAGATTTTAGGTCCTGCTAAAGTCTTCTGGAGAATTTTTATTTTTCCTTTGTTTTCGCAGGCAAAGGACCCAGTGAGGCCTAGTTCAAGCCTGTCTCCCCTGCCCTGGGCAATGGTTCCACTACCAGTTGGGTTTTCAAAGACTTTGCCAGACTGCTTTGGGTGTGTCCCATGCCTGCACAGGCGCAGCATGAAGCTGGAACTTTCTCGGATTCAAACATATAAGTAGGACCCCCCTTTCTTCAGCTTTTTCTCTGGCAGTCCCCACTCTCTAGTGCCCCATTTTCTGGCCTGCTAGCCTGAAAGATGTGCTTTTTCTTAGAGTTTAAGCTGCAGCTACAACTCTGCGACTGGGGCCCAATCTCAAGGCAAGTTGGAGAATTTAAAAAGGGGAAATAATTGGAACTTCATTTCCATATGGATCACTTCTTCACATTTTGACTCCCTTGTCTCATCTGTTCTTGCTAAATTTTTAGGGTTCTCAGGTAAATGCTTTTTGTGTTTTGTCCAGAGTATTAGTTGTAATCACTAAGATAAGGAGGCTACTCCATCTTGGCCAATAGCCCAATTCAACCACTTGGTTGTTTTCAAGTCTTCCTGTTTCCCTTGTTGTCTTATTCTTTCCTTATAGCTTCTTTTCCTTAATCTAATTACTTGAAGCAAAATTATTTTATTGTCTATCCCAATGTTCTATGATCAAGTTATTGCTTATAAAAGGTGAACTCTTACCTTGTCTGTTTTAGAATTTTATGATGTGAGTTCATCTTCAGTCAAAATCTTTCAGAATCCTTTGCAACCTGGCTGTGAATATCGTCCTTCTTAGTGGCTTTGCATTTGCTTCTCCAGAAGTCGCTGGTAGCTTATTAACCAGAGATCAATTTAATGAATCTTCTCACTATCACGATTTCTAGACTGCACAGATGGTATAATTTAGACTCAACACCTATGGGTATATAGTTTGTCAAGGAGGTTTGGTTTTTGGTTTTTGTTTGTTTTCCCAGCAAGGGCTCAGGCCAAAGACAATCTTTCTTGCCATCTCCCTGGGCCAGTAAGCAGTTTGTCTAGTTTCTTTTTCACAAGGGGTACAGCCAACTAACAGAGCAGAGCCATAAATAAGTAGAGAATGGATCTGAAAGCAATGAGTGAGCAACACCTTTTCTAATCCAAAGTAGCTGAGGCCCAAGGAGGTCTCTTCATTCTTGTAAGCTGATCCCAGAACTCTTATTTTCATACGATCTTTCTGCATTCGCCACTAACCTGTCACTTGAGGTTCTTTTCCTTCATACCAGCCATGGGGCAAATTTCCTCTTGCATAAACTTAAAGAATAATTACCCAATGTTTCAGGGTCATGGTGAATTATGCTGCTTAGAGTCTCAATTGCCACCAAATCCAGAAAAGACAGACAGACTTGAACCAAAGGGAAATTGAAGTTTTTAAAGTTGTCTTGCTACCCCAGCGATGAGGACAACTGCTAGTTATAGTCTGGAGGAAAAAATATGCAAATCCAAATTATGGTACACATTTATTTCTAATTTCCCTAATGCATACAGAGGTCATTGACCTTCAAGCATTGGTCAAGCCATAATGGTTGTTCCATAATTTCTTTAGATCTTCTGAAGATTGGGAGTCACTGTTAGGAAAAAGTTTTCCATGGATCTCTCACTGTTTCTGCACATTTTTTGAGCAGAGATACTAAGTGTCCTTTGTTCTGAACTGTCTTTTCAAGGATATGCATATAGCAAACAGCCTTGAAATGTAGATATTGTATCTCCCTCCAGAACAAAGAGCTGGTTTGCTTACAGACTCAGAAGATAGAGGTAGTATTTCCCTGTGAAACAAAGGGCAGGCATGCCTACTATCTAATATAATAAAGAAAAGGTCTCTCTAGGACAAAGCTCAAGTGTGCTGGCTGCACATATACAAAATTCAGGTCACCAAAGTTCAAGGTTCTTCTGTAACAAATCCACTGTGTTTGTGGGTATCATCTGGCCTCTTTAAGATGCCCTCTGAGAATTAGGAGTTGGGGACTGGTAATGAAAAATGCTGATTCTCTGGTTAATGCTATTGCTTGGAGTAATATATGGTCCTGTGCCTTTGACTCAGGAGTCAGTTCTGCAGCCGCCATGAAACTGGCAGTCTCACCTTGGAGACAGGCTAAAAACTCTTAGACCATCAGGGTTCTTGGCAGTTATGCAATGCCTTTCTATGTCTGCCCAGCCTTCTCATAGTACTTAGTTCTCCTCCAAGGGTGGTATAGCTGCCATGTGTTTGCACAGCACCTGGGCGTGGGCCAACCTACCAGGCCCTCGCAGGGTTCTATCCCTGAACCGCGTTTCTTAACGCACTTCCACAGATGCCAGAATTGGTTACTGGTTTCTTTGTTTCATCCCCACTGTTATTGATATTTCTCTTAGGTATGCATACACTTCATCATATCTCAACAGCTGTAAGCAGCAGCAAACACATCAGATCAGTATACTCTACGGCCACTATATGCCTCTATGCTAAGCCTATGCAAATGCATTAACAAACTTCACTTGAGACTAAGGATGTAAAAACCCCACATTAAGTCCATCTATAGAGCTTTACTCTGAACTCCTATAACACAAGAGCTAAGCTTGACTACCCTATTAGAGCAACCTTTTAGAATTTTCTCATTCCTGAACAGGAGAACTTCTGTTCAAAGTGAATCAGTGAGAGCTCTTTTAAAATATTTGTTAGAGGCCAGGAAACTAAAGTTTGCTTCCTGTGTCAAAGGCTGAAAGGGACAGGGACCATGTTTAATCTGTCAATATAAAGTATCACTGTGCCTCTACATTTTGGTTGTATTTTACAGACAGTCTGGTTAATAAGTTGTTAAATTCTAGGATTGACTCTTGATGGAGTCTGCTTGGTCTGGCAATGCATATTAAATAAATGAAATGAGTTACATAAATTTCCTGGCTATCTTATACTTTTGTATTATTTACATGGTATCAAAATCTGTTCCAGTTGCTATGGATGCATAACAAATTACCCCCAAATTCAGTGGTGTAAAACAGCAATGAATCATGCTCACTAATACTATGGGTCAGAAATTTGGATGAGGCACAGTGGGGACAGCTGGTCTCCACTCTATGATGTCTGAAGCCTCAGATGGAAGCCTCAAAGGCTGGGAGCTGGAATTATCTGAAAGCTTCTTCACTAATGTCTGGTGGTGGCTCTCAGCCGGGGGCCTTGATGGCTCTCCACATTGACCATACCATGTGGAGTTAGTTTGTGCTTCGTCGCAGCATGGTAGCTGAGCTCAAAGGGCAAGTGTCCCGAGAGAGAGAACAGATGGAAGCTATAACCTTTTTATGACCTAGCCTTGGAAGTCACCTAGCATCACTTCTGCCACATCTATTGATCAGAGAGGTCAAGTCTGCCTACAAGAGAAGGCAGAGACCTCAGCTTTCAGTGGGAGAATGTCAGTCACAATTTAAGAAATGCATGTGGGATTGGGATATGTATATTGGTGTGGCCATCTTTGGAAATACAATCTGCCACAGTATGTATTTGTGGTAAATTCTCACAATAATCCTACAAAACAGATGCTTTCATGTTCTTCATCTTGGAGATGGAAAATGGAATTTAGGCAAGTTAAGCAACTTAGCCAAGATAACACAACCACTGGTGAGCCAAAGCCCACCCTTAACACATGCAATGCCTAACCACTTGCTCATACCAACAACCATTAGTAAACTTACCCATATGGGAGCTTAGTTTAGACAAAGAGTTCTTCATCCCATAACAGGACATCATTTCAGTCTCTACCTGGAACCACTTTTCAGGATGCTGTTACCTGTCTAATTGATCTAGCCATCATCTCTGAAGTATCTGGCACAGGACTTAAAGGCTTGTCCCTTAAGTTTCCTCTTATATTTCAACTGCTTCTGGGATCATATTGGCAATAGGAGCATAATGGAACTCACACAGCATAGTAATAACATGAATAATCTTTGGAGGCAGATAAACACAGGTTTAAACCTTGGCTCTAATACATTTTGTTCTGATGCAGTAAACAAATTACTTAAGTTTGCTAAGCCTCAGTTTCTTAACTACTGAAATGGGGACAATAATATACTTCTAGAACCTGGTACAGAAGGGGCATATTAATAAAAATAAGCAAAACATCTCTGACACCTGCCTCCACATTCTTACACAGCTCTGTGGGAACTTTCACCTCCCTAGAAGTAGAAGTTCCCAGGAGGTATCTCATGAATGCTTACAGATTCATCACCACACGATACCCACTTTAGGCTTCTTCTCTTCTAATCCAGACCCTTCCGCAGTGGATAGCCCCAGGAAGTCATCATCACTACGAACTCACCAGCGCCTCAGCACCTCATCACTCCTTTGGCTATAGGTGCTCCCCCAGGGAAAGGCTATCTCCTAATGAGACTCTAACAGCAATTTCTCAGGATGCCTGAGAAGTGCAATAATCAGTTTATCACGGGGGAGGATGCTCTGGCACCACTCCACTTGGGTCACATAAAAACAGTTTCTTCTGCGTTTGCTAGCAATTTCTCTTCTTCAGAGGGCTTGCACATTAGTCTTCAGGGCCAGTATAGAACAGATGCCCTTTTGCCCCTACCACAATTCATCCTTCCTCCTCACTCAATCTTTCCTTCTTTCTTCAGCCAAAAGCAAAAACACATGTAACTTACACAGCCCTTTCTTCTCAGATCTGTCCACAGTTTTATAGACTCTCCTGACCTAACACAGTCACGCTACTGTTTACGTGCTCTCTTCTGCAGTTCCTCCCTTCTGATTTTAGGTCCTTTTCTCATCTCTTGCCCTTTGTCCTCTGCTCCTATAAGTCATGGTACATCTGGGCGGGCATTAGCTTGAGTTAGCTGCTTTTCCTAAAGGCAGCTGTTGCCCTGCCTTGTCCAGTCTGGACACCCCAATTCCATTGTTTAGATCCTCCTACTGAAGCAAATGTATGTAACGTTATCAGGTAGGGTCTTTACACACTTCATAAGGAAAAAACATCCATTGAGAAGGACTCAAATCCCATGTGGAAAAAGAAACTATATATAATTTACATGCCAATGACTTAAACTGACTTAAATATATACTAAACAGCAAATAACATTTAGTGTAGAGCTGATGACAATTTATAACCCCTGGTCACTAAGAAATTTTTAAAAACCATCAGCCAGATATGGCTGAGGGGAGTATCTCTGCCGTGGTCCTGTTTCCATGTCATTCCTCTGTCTTTCAGATCTGGGTCTTTTCTTGCCCAAGGATGAGTCCCTCTGTCCACATCTCTGTCTGGGCTAAGTGGCCACTCTCCTGTGTCAAGACTTAATATGAGTTATGTAATGCCACCCCTCTATATACATGTAAATTACTCAAAGGTCACTTTTTTTTTTAAGTTTATTTATTTTGAGAAAGAGAGAGAGCCCATGTGCAAGCAGGGGAGGGGCAGAGAGAGAGAGAGAGAGAGAGAGAGAGAGAGAGAGAGAGAGAGGGAGAGAATCCTCAGCAGGCTCCACACTGTGAGCGCAGAGCCCGACGTGGGGCTCGAATCCACAAACCATGAGATCACAACCTGAGCCGAGACCAAGTGTCAGTTGCTCAATCGACTGAGCCACCCAGGCACCCCTCAAAGCTTACTTTCAATTCAAATTCCTCATCAGTTCCATTTGTCAAAGGTTGCTCTCTCCAAATATGTTCTGCTAACTGCCATCTCTGACTGCTTGCTGCCGTAAATAGCACCGCAGTCCCCACACCCCGGTGCCACTGTAAAGAGAGGAGAGACACGTTGTATAGCCCCAGGCTCTTGGTGAGAAGCAAGCTACTTCCAGTTTGGATCCTATAAGAAAAGCTTCCCTTGTTGCCCAGATCTGATACTTCCTGTGTTTCCATGGCAAACTTCCCTCCTGGATGCAGCTGCTTCTGAGGGCTGGGGAGAAGGGAACTATTTAACCATTTTGTTCCCACAATGTACATTTTGTACTTTATTTCTATTTCGCCCTGCACACATTTCACTTTCTGTCCTTGTGCCCTTAATGGGTGCCTCCACCCTCCTCCGCCATATCCACACAACACAATTCCAGTTCTCAGTATGTGGGGTTACTTCCGGTTAACCCCTGGAAAATCATAGGCTTTTGGCAGGAAAATACTGGATTCATAGTGCCACTAGAAAAGCATCTTTTCAATAATTCTTCCATTTCTAGCAGGACTGTCTTGGTCCCACTAGAATGAGTAGTTCTTTAAACCCCCAAGCCTGGGCTGTTGGTCACCACAGGAAGTCATCTGCAGCTGTGAAAACCAATGCATGTAATGAGGATAGTATTTTTGGCATTTTTAATAGATATATTTTCGTTTTCTCCTTAAATTATGCTCCTTCACAGCCTCAGGCTCCCAGCTTAGCCAAAAGGCATACTGCTGCAAAGAATAAGAGGCCATTGATCATGTTTTAGTCATAAATCTGACTTTTACAAATCTACATCAAGATAACAGTCATGAAAGCCAAGCTCTGGGTAGAGAGAAAAAGGACACTCCAAGCTGTCTTTGCCTCATTTAACACAGTAAGAATCAGTCCTGGCTGACCAGAGAGTCTCACCAGGTGCCTCAGGAAGGAAGAGCCTGTTCGCTCTCTCCCTCTCCGACCCCGACCCCATATAAGCCTTGAATAGGGTTAACACCAGGTGACAGGAGAGCCAAATGGAGAGGTTTGGTACTTAGAACAAGCTGCCATGGAATAGCTGCTTTGGAGGGACACTGGTCATACAATGTGGCAGGGGAGACTTAATTCAGCCCCCAGAGGCTCCCTCAGCCATCACATGAGGTCAGAAGTATGTAGAAACTTCCATATGCTCTGAGAAAGGAAACAGGCTATATCTGATGGTACTGGGTAGAGAGCTTACCAGAGGGTCATTGTGGGGCATCACAGGGGAGCCTGTGGGGCTAGAGGGTCAGGTTGGGGGAACAGCCTCTCCTCGAGCATAGAAGGGACACCAAATAAGCAGAGAGGATAGCCAAGCCCAAATGAACCCAGAGATTATGGAGCACAAGTCCACCAGCTGCCAGCTTTGGCTACTGAGCAGAAGGGCAAATGGTCAGCAGGTACAGAAGAGACACCACTGCGGAGAACAGAGAGGCCAGAGGAGTACACATGTGGGTCTGACGTGCCTCTTTCCCACGGCCATGGGTCAGTAGACGGTCCTCTTGCCATACACAGAGAAACCACCTCATAAAAGGAACAGAGGGAAATCTGAAATTCTGACTGATTATCCATAAGGTTCTGTTGCCCACATTTGCCAAATTGGGCTAAGTTTTGTTTTCTTTTCTTTTTTTCTCTCCTTGTGGTAGACAGTTTCTGAGATGCCTCCCAATGATCCCTACCTCCTAGTAGTGTATACCTTACATGCCTAGTACCTCCTAGTGTTTATGCCCTCATATAATCCACTCCCCTTCAGTATGGTTTGGACCTAGGAACTTGCTTCTAACAAATAGAACACAGCACAAGTGTCGGGATGTGACTTCAGAGTTCAGGTTTGAAAGAGACTCTGGTTTGCCATTTGCTCACCTCTCTTCCCCTCTCCTTTGCTTGTTCTGATGAAATAAGCTACAATGTTAGAAGCTGCCAAATGGATGGGGTGCCTGGGTGGCTCAGTCAGTTGGGTGTCTGACTTCAGCTCAGGTCATGATCCCACAGCCGGTGAGTTCGAGCCCCATGTTGGGCTCTGTGCTGACAGCTCAGAGCCTGGAGCCTGCTTCGGATTCTGTGTCTCCCTCTCTCTCTGCTCCTCCCCCACTTGTGCTTGTCTCTCTCTCAAAAGTAAATAAACTTTAAAAAAAAAAAGAAGCTGCCAAATGGAGAGGTCTGGGTGGAAAGGAACTGAAGGAGGCTCTGGCCAAGAACCAGAGAAGAACTGAAGCCCTGTGTCCAACAATTCAAAAGGAACTAGATCCTACCACATGACAGGGATGAGTTTGGAACAGTGTCCCTCATCCTAGACCCAGCTAAAGTAACCAATTCACCCCAGTTTTCCAAGGACTTTCCCACTGTTAGCAGTTCCATATCCCAGGAAACTGCTCAGTCTTGAGCAATCCTGAACTGGTTGCCCTAAATCTAGCCCTAGATGGTATCTTGAATGCAGCCTCCTGAGAGACCCCGAGCCAGAGGACCAAGCAAAGCCACACCCAGATTCCCAACCTAGGAATCATAAGATACTAAATGTTTGTTGTTTTAAGCTGCTAAACTTTAAGGTAATTTGTTATGCAGCAACTGATAACCAACACATACCTCATTACCCAAAAGATTAAAAGTCCAAGTGAAAGATCAGGTCAGCTCTAGAAAAATAAAAGGCGGTGCATTTTCTCTGTGCTTCAGCATGTGGTGTGAGTTAGCCACCTCTCTATCAGCGTACTGCACTTCTGAACAATTGATTCAAAGAGCAGCTTCCAGAAAGAATGAAGAATTAGGTGTGCCCCTATCTTCAAGAAATTTAAAAGCCTATCAAGAAATCCAGACATAATCACCTGACAGAGATCAAAAATTGCTATCACAAACTTAATATCCCTTCTGGGGAATCTATATAGAGAGACTAAATGAATTTTCCAAGTCATGCAATGAATCTGTCCTATAGGTAGGAGCAGAACCAGGATTTCTCCTTATCTCAGGAAACACATATATCATCAAGCCAATAGAGACAGAGTATGAACTCCAATTTTCTGCTGTCACAGGAAAGTTGGCTCCCTGTGGCCAATCTACTATGCCGAGATCAGCTCCATCCCATGCAGATTGGCACTTACATGCCAGGTCCTGCTTATGAGGTTACAATATAGTACATCAAGATCCTGAATACTTTCAGTGAGAAGTCTTCATATATCACAGGCAGTAGATGAAGGATTGATTTCAGGAATGGAAAAATAGGCCATAAGGGCCAATACAAACGCTCTCGTCTTTGTTGAGATAAAAATAACAATAGCCATAAATATTTGTGCAGTGTTTTACAGCTGAGGAAGACTTGCAGGCACTTCCATCCCAAGATCCTTATCACCTCAAAGATAGTTAAAGATAAAAGAATTATTATTCTCATTTAATAAATGAGAAAAGTTGACGAATTAAGTGATTTTTCCAGTGTCACAGACTGGAATTCAAAGCCAGACATCTCCCACTGGCAAGCGCTTCTCTCTTTCTTCCCCATCAGCTGAGAGAAAGTGGAAATATTCGTGAAATATCCAGTTGCCTACTTGCACTGGGAAATGATCTAGAAAGCACTGTGGAGGCAGAGAGGATCTATAATAAAGTATATTTATGGAACAGCAGAACTATTATGCATCATTGTAGGATTTTTTTTCCCTCAAGTCCCAGACCCCTGAAGCACTGCTCTAGCAATAGCAGCTGTTTAGATCCAGGTGTAGAATAAGTTTTTGTTTGCAATATCTTAAGAATAGAAAATCTAGAATTACTGAAAATAAATTATGTCAGACATTTGAAAAACACATGGCAAAAGTACATTTTGGCGAGTGCCTTGAAGGATGGGAAAGTTCGATTCAACTCGATGTACAATGTTGGGTCTACCTCCACTAATCCGTGCAATGATATTCCAGATCTGTACTGCCTCATATGGTAGCCAATAGCCACATTTAGCTAATTAACATTCAATAAATTAAAAATCCAATTCAAGTCACACTAGCCATATTTCAAGGCACTCAGTAACCACACGAGGCTAGTAGCTAGACATAGAACCTTTCCGTTATCACCAAAAGTTCTCCTGAACAGTGCTATTAGATTCCTGAGAAGATATAACCAAGTGCCTCCCACAGCAGTTCACAATCGAGAGATAAAACACTACTTCACAATACAGGAGGATAATTCTGGCCAGGCTCCCGGACAATGCTGTATGAAAGGTAATACAGAACTTCTGGAATCATTCCAAATAGGTGCAAGCTAATTAGAGGTTTTTCTCATCCCTTAAAGACGTTATGACATATATTAATATGCCATGCCTTCCATTTTCTTCATTACCAATATTCCATAGGTATGGCCACACTGGAATAGTCTCTGTTGTAAAAGTGTATTTCCTGTGCACGGCCATCCTGGAGAATGCACCGATCACCACAGTGGCCACAGAGTGAGTGGCCCTTTAATCCCTGTGGAAGGGCGGCCAGATTCACAGAGCTCAACTGCTGACCCAGGCACTGGTTGGGCGTGCCTGAGAAGAGACCAGAGGAGGTGAAGGAGCAAGCGGTAACAGGACCTAAGGAACCAGTGATCTGAAGAGCTATGTGTCATAGCAAGAACTCTCAGGACCCACCCTTCCTAATTCAAGGCCCCAGCCCTGAGCAGGTTTGTTTGGCCTCAGCAAGATGTTGACAGAGCAGCCTGCCACATGGCTCAGATCCCCAGCCACTCCACCACCTCAGATGTCCCTGACCCAGTTGTCCTTCAGATGCAAGCTTCTCCTCACTTCTCAAGCATCTCCGGTGAACTGGACAGAAGTTGTCCTGGTATCCAGCAAGGATCATATAGGGGAGAGCCTTGGAAATCATCTGTCCCATACTCTGAATTATATAAAGACAGTTGGGGCACGGAGGAGAAGGGAGATACACAAGGTCAGCAGAAGAAGAGCATCAGTGTTGACCTCCATGAAATAGAGTTAATATTCACTTCCACACACACGAGAGGACATGGCAGCTATCTAACCGGCACAAGAAATAGTTATCAATGTGGGCTCCTGTGCTGTCCGGGCTCCTATTTTCCCATATCACCCTACAGTAAGTGACACCAGCACTTAACCATTTTCCTCTGGGTAGATTTATTCCTTCTATGTGGCCTGGGTTTTAATCAGGGACCAATTACAAATCAATAAGCAACTAGTTGACGCTTGGTCATTCTTTGTGGAAACACACCAACAGAAGCCTCCAATAAGTACAGATCTCCACAAGACCAATTCAGTTTGGGAAATAAAAATCAAAGCCTGTTGCCCCAAATATTATAATTGGTAAAAATTGATGCTATGATAAAACCTAATTTTTCCAGGTCATCCTGTCATTATTTTATCCTCTAGGGTCTTAAAATATTTCCAAATTTCAGGCCTACAAACTTCAGATGTAAATAGCTAACCCATAATGATCTATCAACGCCTTAATAAGGATCAGGATATAGCTACCCAGATTAAGAATGGGATATCTGATAAACCCTACTGATTCGGCTCCCTGGGGGTAGAAAGAACCTTGGAAATTTAGGGCCCAAGACTAAAACTCAACCTACAATGAAATTGTGTATAGGGCCAACCTCATATCTAATTATGGGGGGGGGGGGGAGGCTTTTAATAGATCACTGGCTCTTTAAGTTACAGCCTAGAAAACTCAGCCACTGAACTAGGTTATGGATCCGTGGGTACAGCACAGTGAAACATTTAATCATGGAACAGAAAGCTTTCTGGAACAAATAAGCCAAATGAATGCCTAGGAGTGGAAATGTTAACTAGCGACGTAAGTTCAGAGTACAGCTGTGTCCAAATGAGCCGGGCTTCTGGCCCAGCGAGCAAAGTCTGTGAAAGACAGAAGAATTATACTGCTTTTCCTAAATGCTAGCAATGGATTTTTGCCTTGTTAATTCAGATTTTCTGGGAGGAGATAGGAGGAATTAAGAAAGCAAACAGAATGGTTTTAAAACAAATATTTCCCAGGTTATTGTGCTGAGATAGAGTTGTGGTTTTTATTTTTTCTTTGGGCAGAGGAACAAGTAGCCATCCTTCAGGAGAAACGCCTCAGATGTATTTCAATGACCTTACAGTCTGGGTATGACGGCACTAAAACTACACCGAGTTTACTAGTTAATATCTAATGAATCACATTTTATTTGTGTGTTTTGGAACAATTCATAAGCTCTTGCAGTTCATTTGGGCCCCAAGACATCCCTGAATAGACCACAACTCCAGTGTCTGCATCAGCCATTCTGCAGTCATTCCGGAGAAGACTTCCAAGAACCATTGTCAGGCATTACTTTTTGCCCAACTATTCGTCACAATTATCCAGCAATAGGAAACTTTTTGCCAAACTAATTATCACAATTCTCCAGCAAGATGATAAAGACCTCAAAGTATCCATCATTACTTACACAGACTTTGGGTAGAAGATAAATCAATTTCAACAGGCTTTGATTAAAACTGTTCTTAATAATAACCATCACATATGAAGACATTTGTCAAACACAAAATGTTTTCTTCTACATGCCATAACATAGGTACAGTTCTTTTCTCCACTTTATATTTGAGGTTTACACAGTTTGTAAAACTTGCTTAGAGTTATTATACACCTGGTATGGCAGAACCATGGCCTCCAGGAGAGACATTGGAATGCTTCTGCTGAAAACATTAAGTTACAATGAAGTAGCATTCAGTTGAATTGAGCAGGGAAAAAATTTACCAAGTCAAATAATTAGCAAACAGTACTCACTATATAAAATAAAATGCCGAATAGTGAAAAAGAGATCCTAAAATCCTTTTGAGAGACAGCAAAAAAACAAGACCCAGACTGGACAGCACAGGGAAGGCTTGCTGTAGAAGGTCAAAAGTGAGCTGGCCTTCGGAGTGGCTGGGGTGCTTCAGAGACAGGAGCAAAGGCGAGGCTAGCAGAAGGGATTGCGCAAGTGGATGAAGAGGCCAGCCTGAGCAGACAGTGCAGGAAGGAAATCATTGTCTACTTCTTGGTTTATTCCCCCAACTTTCAAGCTGTCACCAAACTCAAGAAACATGTAGATCAATCCATGTAATGCACAAGGGAAGACCTGATAGGGAATTGGGCCACAATCTTCATTACCACATCTACAGCACTTCCCATGAATACTACGCAGAATACCATAAATACCTGGGCTACTCAGTCCTCAATACAACCTTCATCTAGCACGGACAGACACAGCATTAAATATCAGGAAGATAAGGGTGAATAAGCAGTCTGGTCCCCTGGGAGTTCACGTTAAAACCACATGAGTGCACAACTATTTGTGGAATTTGGGGACCTGGAGGGGAATATGATAATAGACAAAGTAAGTGTTAAAGGGACGAAGGAAGGAGTATTCCATCTCTCAAGGCAGAAAAAACTTCTGAACAGGAACATTTGCTCTGGCTCTTGAAAGAGGAGTGAACAACAACAGCTGGAGAAAGAGAGGAAGTTAGTTGTGGGCAAAAGAAACAGCAGGAGAAAACATCTATAAACATGGAAGGATGGTACCTATGCCAGCAGAAGGAAGAAGATAGCCCAACAGAGCTTGAGCCAAGAAGAGTCAAGGTAGGTGAGTTGAGGAAGAAGAGTCCGCTGCAGCAATTGGGAGGTCACTGGGTAGGAAAGAAAATAAGGAATTTCAACATAATTGAGGTACCATGGAAAAGCTTGGATATCCTAATGAAGTTATCTGATGTCTGGGTTTAGGTGAAAATCAGCAAAGAATGGATGTGTGGGAGGATGAACTAAAAGGCTCCTTAGCTGTTCAAGGAGAGGGAAGATATAATGATCAAAGCCTGTGGCTAAGAGAGCAATGGACAAGGGTCCATGAGGCACGTCAGAGGTAGATCAGCTGGGCTCATAACTACAATAATGACAATTTCTAATGTTAGTGACTTGGTATATGGTGGGGACTGTAGGATGGGATATCAAGACCAAAAGCCATGAGGAATAAGTGATACTTGAACTAGAAAAATCGTGATCATTCTGAACACATGCTAGAAAGAGCCTCAAAACTGGGTAATGTGGTTTTCTAGAATGACTGTGTAGTCTGCCATGGCAGGTGGCTCAGTGGAGTAACAGGGACAGAGGACCTCCAGGTCATAGTTCTCAAGTGTCTGAACCTTGTTCACATATCTGACAGTTGTTCAATGACTTTGTGAAAGGACTTAGAGACCTTAGTTTAGGTCCCAGCAAGTCAGGTGTTCTTTATAACTGACACCCTTGTTAATATTTTTTTTTAATAAACCAATTCTAGTCCTTGGGTTACCTGCTGGAAGTGGTTTTAAACTAATCAGAGTCATTATTTTCCCCAAGAGCATTCAACTGTGCACACCTGACTTGTTTGAAATGTTGAAAAATAAGTAAATAAAAAAATTGAGCAAAGGAGTCAGAAAAAAAGAGTGTTCCTCAGTCATTTAATACAGCTCTCTCCTTCCATACATCCTTCTCCTTTCTTATGCAGTCACTTCCAAAAGTTATCTGCCACACTACAGGTCTCTGTTCTTTTCATTTCTTTACCAACATTTGGATGCAAACAAAACGTTCATACAGTAGTATTGAATCTCCTTCCCTTTGGAAGATAGCACAGTGGCACCATAGGTTTTTAAATTTTTTTTTTTTTAAATGTTTTCTTCCTTTCAGACCCAAGGTTCCCAGGGGAAGGCTGAGTGTCCTGGCAATTAAGTTGGACACACAGGCTGTTCCTGAAGGCCTCCACAGCAGGGGGGGCCCTGAAAGCAGCAGGGGAGCTCTGCTCCACCAACCCATGTTTGTTTACTTTGTCCCAGTATGTGGACTGGCCCAAGGCAAACCACCATAAAAGAACGAAGTGTCATTAGAATCATGTTTGAGTTTGTACATTCCTTGGTGTCGGCTAAAGCCACAGGAACTTTGGCAGTATTTTAAAGTTACACCCATTCCCCATTGCAATGCAGGTCTGTGAAATAATGCCTTAGCTGTGCCAAAACCCACAGTGATTATCAACAGTGTAAGTAATCAAGTAAAAGCACTTTTCCACAGCCCACTGACCAGATTGTGAAGAGAGCAAAAAAAGTAGTAGCAAAAATTGATGGCCGTGTGCAAAAGATAATTTCTATCCGAATTATATTATCCTAAAGCAATGGTGATACAAAATGTGGGCCTGGCAGCATTGCAGTAAACATTTTAGGTTTAATTTAGGAATTTCTGAGTCATTAGAAAAGTTCTTTCTCATCATGGTGAAGGGGCCACTGCGGATGCAGTGTTATTCCGATCTGAGAAAGGAGAGGGAATCAACAAGCAAGCTACCTACACTCACTAAAAGCAGAATGACCACCGGGTCAAAATAATGGGTAGGAATTTAAATTACAGATAGCGGCTTACCATTGACTAGTTAATACAAGCATGGTTGTTTTAATCTATTAAGCGACTTGAAGATTTTCAGTATTCCATTATAATGTGATATGGCCATTCATTCATTGTTGTTTTAAAACCCTTCATTTCCATGAGGGAAAGAAGGCTTCAGATTGGAGAAACCAGGCCAAACAGAGCAACAAAACTAGAATTCCCCACTGTCACAGATAACCCCTATGCCACTTCTTCAGTAATTGCTAGCACCAGTATTCTGTAACTCAGGCTGGCAAGATGTTCAGCCCTATGGCCCTGGAAAATCTTATTTAAATTGAGTTTTTCACTATTCAGCTCTTAATGTCTCAACCAGGAAGATGTCTGGTGAAAAGCATCAGGCCTTACTGGAAACTAATGTAAACATAATAAACTTGAGCCTTTGGCCTCCTGCCAAGCTTAGTAGGTCTGACTCAGTGGCTCAAAACTTGGTTGTATGATAGCATGACCTGGGGACGTGGGTGTGGGGGACAGCTTTTAAAAATACTGAGGTCTGAACAGCCTCCTCCAGGGACCATTTAATAAAAAATCCGGTGAAGATGGCCCAGGCATCAGTCTGTTTTGAACCCCTTCCCCCCACCCTGGGTGATTCTAAAGGAGCAACTTGGTTTGATAATCACAGTTTCATGTTCTGGCAAGCCTGTGGAGAGAGGAGAGAAGTGTGTGTGTGTCTGCTGTGTGTGTGTGTCTGTCTGTGTCTGTCTGTGTGTGTGTGTCTGTCTGTGTCTGTGTGTGTGTGTCTGTCTGTGTCTGTCTGTGTGTGTGTGTGTCTGTCTGTGTCTGTGTCTGTGTCTGTATCTGTCTGTGTGTCTGTCTGTGTGTCTGTGTCTGTCTGTGTGTCTGTCTGTCTGTGTCTGTGTCTGTCTGTGTGTCTGTCTGTCTGTGTGTGTGTCTGTCTGTGTGTGTGTCTGTCTGTGTGTGTGTCTGTCTGTGTGTGTGTCTGTCTGTGTGTGTGTCTGTGTGTGTGTGTGTCTGTGTGTGTGTGTGTCTGTGTGTGTGTGTGTGTCTGTCTGTGTGTGTGTGTGTCTGTGTGTGTGTCTGTGTGTGTGTCTGTGTGTCTGTGTGTCTGTGTGTCTGTGTGTCTGTGTGTCTGTGTGTCTGTGTGTCTGTCTGTGTGTGTCTGTCTGTGTGTGTGTCTGTCTGTGTGTGTGTCTGTCTGTGTGTGTGTCTGTCTGTGTGTGTGTCTGTCTGTGTGTGTGTCTGTCTGTGTGTGTGTCTGTCTGTGTGTGTGTCTGTCTGTGCCTGGAAATACTTGCAACTTAAGAGCCAGTTACATGTCCATTGGAGACACCTGGAGACACCATCAGGGATTCTGATGGTCTGTGAATAGATGGCCACTTCCAGGTGACTCCAGTGTGTGGCCACATCGGAGGACCACTGCGCTACATCTGTGAAATTGACAAGGGACTGAGCCTGAGAGGTCCATTAGGAGTATAACAAAGATAGGACTCTGTAGCCAATAGATGTCCCAACTAAAAATTAAAAAAAACAAAACAAAAAAAAAAAAACCCAGGAATTCCTCCTTCTATTGTCAGAACTGTCAGGTGCTGATGTCTGGATTGTGCAGAAATAAGCACATAACTGGGTGCCTATTTTGAGTAATAAGATAGAGTTGTTTCCATAGAAACGACTAATAATCATAATGACTAATTAGATAAGTGATTTCCAAAATCATATGGATAACTAATGTAATAAGCTTCCAGCTTCTTATTCAGTGGCGTATTTTTTTTCCTTCTCTTAATGTTCTGTCAAGGTTTGACCTCAAGAAATGCCAGATTTAGAGGCACCTGGCCAGCTCAGTTGGTAGAGCATGTGACTCTTGATCTGAGTCATGAGTTCAAGCCCCACATTGGACATAGGGCCCACGTAAAAAAAAAGAAAAGAAATGCCAGGCTTTTAAACCTTGTAACGCCTCAGGAAGACTTACTACTGAGTGAAAACAAAACTAGCATGCAACAACAGAATTGAGTTTGAGTCAGACTCAACCCCATGGTCTGGCACTTATTAAATAGCCAATCTCAGGAGTATGGCTGAACCTTCCCACCCTGGTCTTCTCACCAGTAAAATTGAAGTGATATTGTCCACCCCACAGCATTACTGTAAGGATTGGGGATAGTTTCTCTATTAAAATGCAGTGCACATAAATATAGCTATTAGAAAAATCATAGAACAATGATTTAAATCATCACCAAAGTTGGGGAGCTGTTCAGGGTTAACATGATACTAAAGTCAAATCTCCCCCGACAAGATGAATACACGTAAAGATCAAATGACTCCTCCTCCTTTCCATCTCATCAGAATATGGAATCTTGTGATAATTGGATCAGACCACCCTATTGTTCCAGCACCTTTTGGGGATTGGGGACCAATGACCTAGATATTTGGTGATTACCCCTGGTGTCTTTGCCCTTCCTGGCCACACTGGTTTCCCTCAGTTTTGGGGGAGGATGACTGATGCATTCTTGACATTACTTCATTCCTCCATTTCTGCCTCAATACAACTACCAAATATCACAAACAAGCTTCTAAAACGTAATAGAAATAAAGGATGCTGCCATCCATCTAACTTACTCAGCTTACCAAAGAAGCCCAGGTTATGTGCTCAGAATCCTCTGTCCCCCTCCCTCCTTGACAGAGTCACAGTATCCTGGGGGTGGAAAAAGCGCAAAGTTCATTGCTCTGACCCCCTTATTTTATACCTAGATGTATCACAGCAACTACTATGGTATAAAGATTTTAATGGACTATGTGTTTTTTGCACATTCCGGGCACAACGGAGTAGCCCCATGAGGAAGGTATTGTCGTAGAGGAGTAAATAGAGGCCCAGGAAAGAGGAGAATAAAGACCTGTTCATTCCTAGCTCAGCATTCTATCTGTATAGGAGGTAAGTTTTCTGCTTTCCAGGTTTTTCTCAGGCTGTAGATAGCACCAGAATAGTGAAAGTGTCATCCATTTATAGCACAGAGGTGAAGGGATATTAATTTTTCCCCAAGAGACTTTCTAGCAGATCAATGTTTTATGGGCAAGTGTGTGACTGACAGCATTCAGAGGTCTAACTAGGGCCCACACCGTAAAGCAAAATAAAGTAGTCCTAGGAGGATCCCCATCTCCTCAACAGAGACACTACAAGTTCTGTTACACTGTTATTCTGTGAGCTGCTCCTAAAAGAGCCAAAGCCACTGTTCTTGACTCTAAAAGCCTGACATGCTTGATCCAAAGGCTGGACAGTCCCGTGCAGAACATGTCAGACACCCCAACTCCTCATGGAAGATGAGAAGGGGAGGTAGCATCCCTTTGATCCACCATTTGCCTTGGGATGAGTACATTAGCAGAACCAGTTAGGACCAGTGAAATTCGACCAAGGGCAGGAAGAGAAGACCACCAGTGAATAGCAACTGGTCAGTAGCCTGTCAGCACATTGGTCCGGTCTAAAGAAAGCGGCATAATGTAGTTTCCCCAAAATGTGATACACATCCTCTGGTGTTCCAAGTATTTTAAAAAAATGTTTTTAATGTTTATTTTTGAGAGACAGAGCACGAGCAGGAGAGGTACAGAGAGAGAGGGAGACACAGAATCGGAAGCAGGCTCCAGGCTCCTAGCTGTCAGCACAGAGCCCAATGCAAGGCTCGAACTCTGGAACAGTGAGATCATGACCTGAGCTGAAGTCGGACACTTAACCCACTGAGCTACCCAGGCTCCCCCCAAGTATTTTTAAAGGTACAGGAACCAAACATTTTTAAAACTTATGTGCCTTTTTAAATGGATACATTTGAAAACAATACAACCAGCCATTAAATCCATTTCATCTCTCACTACTACTTAGGATGAGGCTAAGTTTAATTGGAAAAAACAAGCTGACAATGAAACATATTGAACAAGTTACGGATGGGACACGGTTTTGGTAAAAGCGACACTGACACTAAAACGACCAAAGTTTGGGAAGCGTCAGTGTGCTGATTATAAGCATGATAAACCTTGGGAGTTACAAGGACTTGAGCTTGAACCCTGGATTGCCTTCTTGTAATAAGTGGGATTTAGGTCCGTTTCATCTATGAGAGGAGGATAAGGACACTGACCTCGAGAGTAGTAAAGATTCAATTAAAATTTTCCTTACAGTATTTCAGCTGTAGGTAGAGAGCCTGACATGTCTGCCCAGCACCCATCATTACAACTACCAGATGGATTCAACGGATTGAATAAAACCAGTCCTATCTAGCAAACTTCCCTGATGCCATTTAAGATGATCTTCTTTAATGTTTGAGAGAGCACACTCAGGCTCACACACTCATGGGTTGGAGAGAGAGGGGGGAGACGGAGACAGAGAATCCTGACACGAGGCTCAGTTCTCACAAACCATGAGACTATGACCTGACCCAAAATTAAGAGTCAGATGTTTAACCAACTGAACCATCCAGGTGCCCCCCACCCCCCACAGCCATGCCATTTAGAGAAGTTTCACAATTAGACTCCGGACTAGGGGGTCAGTGATGCCCGTAGTAGGCCTGTTCTCCTATCTCCACTCCAGGATGGTCATGACCCCCCTGGGTAGTACCACCTGCTCACAGCTACCCTAGAGTTCATCAGCTGGCAAGAGGCAGAACTCTTTGAGGGCTTAACTGTCACACAGAGGTGCTAATGCTCTCCAGGTATGGGTACGAACACTCTGCCAAGTCGTCTTCTTGAACCGCATGGAGGTCTAATAGCACATTTGTGTCCCGAGCACAAAGCCCACAGCTCTGTCCCGTCGCTGGGCCAGAACAGGGCCAGACTGCAACCTGACCACAGTGAGCAACAGGGGAGGTCTCAAGAATGGCCGCCACAGGCTGTCTTGCCTTGCCTTTCGAAGCCTGCAAGTCTGTGAGAATTTCTTTAAGAACCCTGTGTCAGCAGACGGCTAAGATGAATTGAAGCAGCCACTGCCTCCCCAAGAGAAAGTTCTGAACAGGCAGGGGCAAGCCCAGATTGTCACCTGCCTGTGAGGTCTGGCAGCAAGGCTGGGATCTCAGAGAAGCAAGAAAGAGCAACTGCTCTCCCTGGCAGACTCAGGGCCCATGCTTTATCAGCCTTCTTTTATCATCATCATCACCACGTGTGCTCACTGTAGAAGATTTAGAAGACACAAAATATATAAAAAGCAAAGTTTCCCAAATGCCACAACTCAGTAAAAACTGTTAACATTTTGAACTTTTTTTTTTTTCAGATGTTTTTTATAGTGGTCATTGTGCTATTTATACCCTGAACATCTTCTCAGTATTTCCCCATATCATTAAGTTTTCACATCTTTTTTCATATTGCCTAAATCATTGGATCATATAGATATACTGTGTACTTAACCCATCCCCTATTATTGGGTATATTTTCATTTTTCTAACAACTCTGTAATATATAGATTTGTGCATCCATTTTTGTCCACATTTCAGATTACTTCTTCAGGATGTTTCTATTTCCATGTGATTCCAGAAGTGGAATTAAGGGGTTAAACATTGTAAATGTTTTGAGGTTCTTGATATACACTGTTCAACTGCTTCCTGGAAAGAGAGCACTTTATAATCCTAAAACAGGCACAGGATCTTCCCATCTCACCAAATTCTTGCCAATGGATTTATCCTAATTCTTTGCTAATTTAGCAGACAAAAGGAAATGATGGCTTGTTTTCCTCTGCATTTCTCTATTGCTTTCAATTTTCTATATGCCCTTAGCCATTGTTTTGCCTCTTTTGTGAACACTCTGGTCATGTGCTTTGACCTTTTATCTTTTGATTGGGGGGGGGGGGGGGCCGAGCGGGGGGGGCACTAAGATCTATAGCTCTCTCTCTCTCTCCAAGCTCTCTCTCTCTCTCTCTCTAAGCTCTCTCTCTCTCTCTCTCTCTCCCTCTAAGCTCTCTCTCTCTCTCTCTCTCTCTCTCCCTCTAAGCTCTCTCTCTCTCTCTCTCTCTCTCCCTCTAAGCTCTCTCTCTCTCTCTCTCTCTCCCTCTAAGCTCTCTCTCTCTCTCTCTCTCTCCCTCTAAGCTCTCTCTCTCTCTCTCTCTCTCTCTCCCTCTAAGCTCTCTCTCTCTCTCTCTCTCTCTCTCCCTCTAAGCTCTCTCTCTCTCTCTCTCTCTCTCTCTCCCTCTAAGCTCTCTCTCTCTCTCTCTCTCCCTCTAAGCTCTCTCTCTCTCTCTCTCTCTCTCCCTCTAAGCTCTCTCTCTCTCTCTCTCTCTCCCTCTAAGCTCTCTCTCTCTCCCTCTAAGCTCTCTCTCTCTCCCTCTAAGCTCTCTCTCTCTCCCTCTAAGCTCTCTCTCTCTCCCTCTAAGCTCTCTCTCTCTCTCCCTCTAAGCTCTCTCTCTCTCTCCCTCTAAGCTCTCTCTCTCTCTCTCTCTCCCCCTCTAAGCTCTCTCTCTCTCTCTCTCTCCCTCTAAGCTCTCTCTCTCTCTCTCTCTCCCTCTAAGCTCTCTCTCTCTCTCTCTCTCTCTCCCTCTAAGCGCTCTCTCTCTCTCTCTCTCTCTCTCTCTCTCTCTCTCTCCCTCTAAGTTCTCTCTCTCTCTCCCTCTAAGTTCTCTCTCTCTCTCCCTCTAAGTTCTCTCTCTCTCTCCCTCTAAGCTCTCTCTCTCTCCCTCTAAGCTCTCTCTCTCTCTCTCTCCCTCTAAGCTCTCTCTCTCTCTCCCTCTAAAGCTCTCTCTCTCTCTCCCTCTAAGCTCTCTCTCTCTCTCTCTCTCCCCCTCTAAGCTCTCTCTCTCTCTCTCTCTCTCCCTCTAAGCTCTCTCTCTCTCTCTCTCTCCCTCTAAGCTCTCTCTCTCTCTCTCTCTCTCTCCCTCTAAGCGCTCTCTCTCTCTCTCTCTCTCTCTCTCTCTCTCTCCCTCTAAGTTCTCTCTCTCTCTCCCTCTAAGTTCTCTCTCTCTCTCCCTCTAAGTTCTCTCTCTCTCTCCCTCTAAGTTCTCTCTCTCTCTCCCTCTAAGCTCTCTCTCTCTCCCTCTAAGCTCTCTCTCTCTCTCTCTCCCTCTAAGCTCTCTCTCTCTCTCTCTCCCTCTAAGCTCTCTCTCCTCTCTCCCTCTATGCTCTCTCTCTCTCTCTCTCTCCCTCTCTCTCTCTCTCTCTCTCTCTCTCCCTCTAAGCACTCTCTCTCTCTCTCCCCCTCTAAGCTCTCTCTCTCTCTCTCTCTCTCTCTCTCCCTCTAAGCTCTCTCTCTCTCTCTCTCTCTCTCTCTCCCCTGTCCCTCCCTCTAAGCTCTCTCTCTCTCCCTCTCCCTCCCTCTAAGCTCTCTCTCTCTCTCTCTCTCCCTCCCTCTAAGCTCTCTCTCTCTCTCTCCCTCTAAGCACTCTCTCTCTCTCTCTCTCCCTCTAAGCACTCTCTCTCTCTCTCTCTCCCTCTAAGCACTCTCTCTCTCTCTCTCCCTCTAAGCACTCTCTCTCTCTCCCTCTAAGCACTCTCTCTCTCTCTCCCTCTAAGCACTCTCTCTCTCTCCCTCTAAGCACTCTCTCTCTCTCCCTCTAAGCACTCTCTCCCTCCTCTCTCTCTCCCTCTAAGCACTCTCTCCCTCTCTCTCTCCCTCTAAGCACTCTCTCTCTCTCTCTCCCTCTAAGCACTCTCTCTCTCTCTCTCCCTCTAAGCACTCTCTCTCTCTCTCTCCCTCTAAGCACTCTCTCTCTCTCTCTCTCCCTCTAAGCACTCTCTCTCCCTCTAAGCACTCTCTCTCTCTCCCTCTAAGCACTCTCTCTCTCTCCCTCTAAGCACTCTCTCTCTCTCCCTCTAAGCACTCTCTCTCTCTCTCTCTCCCTCTAAGCACTCTCTCTCTCTCTCTCCCTCTAAGCACTCTCTCTCTCTCCTCTCCCTCTAAGCACTCTCTCTCTCTCTCTCCCTCTAAGCACTCTCTCTCTCTCTCTCCCTCTAAGCACTCTCTCTCTCTCTCCCCTCTAAGCACTCTCTCTCTCTCTCTCCCTCTAAGCACTCTCTCTCTCTCTCTCTCCCTCTAAGCACTCTCTCTCTCTCTCTCTCCCTCTAAGCACTCTCTCTCTCTCTCTCTCCCTCTAAGCACTCTCTCTCTCTCTCTCTCCCTCTAAGCACTCTCTCTCTCTCTCTCTCCCTCTAAGCACTCTCTCTCTCTCTCTCCCTCTAAGCACTCTCTCTCTCTCTCTCTCCCTCTAAGCACTCTCTCTCTCTCTCTCTCTCCCTCTAAGCACTCTCTCTCTCTCTCTCTCCCTCTAAGCACTCTCTCTCTCTCTCCCTCTAAGCTCTTGATTACAGAGACATCAAGCATGGAGCCTGCCTAGGATTCCCTCTCCCCCCCCCCACTCTGCCCCTCTCCCTGTCTGTCTCTCTCTCTCTCGCTCTCTCCCCAAATAAAAACTTAAAAAAAAAAATGTATTCTCACTTCACTTCTATTCAGGTTCATTCTAATTATTCCCCACTGAAAGAATAGTACATTATATTATCTTGTGTCAGGGTAAAAAATGGCTCATCTGTCATTTTATTCCTGTGTAATTGGAATATAAAAACTTTTCTTTATGGAATGCCACCTGACACTTCAGCTTGTTTAGGAAAATATATAATAGGTTAAGCTTATTTTAAATGGCTTTGTGGTTATTACTGTTTTGAAATGTCTTACTTCATGAGTTTTCATTTGATAGACTAGATCTAGTTTGGGTTTGAAGTCCAAGATTGTGGGATTTGGGGGAAATATTAAAATAAAAACCAAAAACTTGATCAATTGATTTACTTGCAGACATTATGCCTCTGCATTTAAATTCCAAAAAACTCCACCCAAGATGAACTAAGACTAGGTTATCAGTAACTGAGGTTTACAGAAAATAATAACAATAACCACGGTGCTCATAAAAGAAACCTCTCCATACAGATGGCCCAGATCATATCTCTCCTCCAGAAAGCCTTTTCAGGATTCCCAATGCAGGATTCCACTGTCCCCTCCCCAGTACACCCACAACTTATTGTTGGGACAATAAGTCATTGTCATCTGACATCAGCCATTCAAGTCCACCTCCATCAGGGTGATTGATTTCTAGAGGATGGGTACAATGTTTTGATTATCTGTGTGTCCATTTGGAATTCCAATATAGTGCTTTGAGTATAGATGTTCACTCAGTAAACAGAGATTGAATTCAACTGAACTTTAAAATTTTGAAAAGACTATGTGGGATAGGGGAACTCATGTAGGCTTTTGAATCAGACTAAGTCAACTTGGACTCTGCCTCTAAAATTTAACAGTTATGTTAAGCAAGTTAACAGCCTCCTGTGCTGCTTTGTCATTTAATATGAGAATAACAATGCCTACCATGATAGGTCCTCTACGTAGGCTGAACCTAAAACCCAATTTCAACCCATTTCACCCTTGCCTTCCTCAACTGTAGAGATTAGAAAGCTAAATCTTCAATTTCCCAGCCTCTTTCCAGCTGGAAAGATCACAGGCCACTTCTTACCAATGAGACAAGAACAGAAACAGCCCAGAAGTTTCTGGGAAAGCTACGTGTTCTAAATACACCAGCTCACACACACTATATAAAAGGAGATGTCAACATGATGCCTACAGATACAGCACCTACTTTGCAACCATGAGGCTAAAACATGAAGACAATTGTCAAAGGCTAAGGAAGATGGAATAAGAAGTTACATAGAGTCTGGAGTCTCTAGAGGTAATATGAAGGGAGACAATTCAAAAACTGCCTCCCTCTGGACTCTATGAGAAGAAATTGTCCAAATTAGTTTAAGCCACTGTTAGTGAGGTGTTCTATTATTTACCCCTAAATGCATTCCTATGTGACTATCCTATGGGTTACTGTAAATAAATCATTTATGTCAAGTGTTTAGCAAAGGACTCAATACACTGTAAGCATTCAATGATTGTTTACTTTCAACAGCTCTATAGAATGGGACATGTTGGTGGATGGGAAGGAGTTCTGGAGCATTGGGTGAGTGACAATTTGAAACAAGTCACTGAAGGAGAAAGCAGGGAACAGAACAAGAAGAAATTGGAGGCCATGTTAGAGACAGGTATCCTGAGGGCAACGAACATGAGAAGGAGATTGGATGGTGCTTGATGGGCTCCTGGCAATCAAACCCTCTTGGCCCTCAATCCCCCACCTTACTCCTACCCCACAGGATCAGACATTCTTCAGAATTTGTGCCGAATTCGGATGCTTTGTCAGAACACAAGAAGTTTCATGTCAATTATTAACAGTTCACCTTCTATTAATAGGCCACTCTTGCTTTGATATACCAATGTCTGACACTGTGGTCTTGTGCTCCAGTGACCAGGTAAACCCACTGCCCCTGAGGCTAGTTCCCCAACATAGCCCCTAGGTGCTGAAGATCTGTCTCCTGTTTCTCCGGAGTACCTGCCTTCAGCACCCTCAGTAATCACTAGCTCCAGGCTTCATAGCCAAGGTCCCAAAAGGCCACTTTCTAATACACATAGGTCTGACTGGTCTTCTTCCCCTTCCAGACCTACTTTGAGTTTACATGTCCCTAGAATAGCATTACCTAGATGGACAACATAGAATGTTAATTCCTCAAGATGTTAATAACTCAAAACAATATTATGGTTGAGTCAAAAAAACAAATAGTTGAAGAGGTTTCTATGCTATAACCTATCAGAGCTCATACAATAATATAGTATTGTACATATACATATATACACATAATGCTATAGTGTTTAGTAGCATTTCCACACTTAACCTACAAATCTTAGTCCATATCTCAAGCGCTAGTGAATTATGGGGCATACTTTGGGAAACTGTCTTAGAAATACAGATTTCTGACTTCCTCCAATAGTCAGACACCTACTCTCCCTGTCAATAAATGGTCTTTACTTTTATTCTCTCCCCTGAGCCTCAAACCTACATTCTAGCCCCATTGGCCTTTTGCCATTCTGTAATCAAGCCAGGCTTCCCCAACCTCCAGGGCTTGACATAAATTCTATCCCCTGCCAGAAAGTTCTTCTGCCCCTTCCCACCAAGGAAAGTTATTCTCATTTCAAGACCTAACCTGAATAGCATGTCTATCATAAAATTTTCCCCTATTGTTCAGGGCCAATTACTCCTCCCTCTATGCTCCAAAAGGACTTCGCAATTGCTTCTGTTGTGGTATTTGTTACGTTGATTACAGTTCTGAGCTCACCTTCCTTTCTCTCCAAGCAAACTATTCTTCAAACTACTGTTTGTCCATATATCTGTCCCAAGTAATCAAATTTTGAGTAAATGTATGTTTTATGAATTAATGAAAGAATGAAGGAATGACTATCTTGAAGTCCACAGGACTCACCTCTACATAACACCCTTGATAAACATAAATAAGTGTCAAATGGAGGTCTATTGTAGCCACAAAAGGTCAATCCCAAGGAACAATATCAGGATGCCAAGTAAACTCTTATAGCCCCCAATTACAGTTTTGCTTAACACGGAAAAAAATTAAATTTTATATCTAATGGCTAAAAAAATGGAACTAATTCAAGTCCTAATATAAAACTAACATGAACAGTCTGTCAGTATTTCATGTATCATGTGAATAGTAGGGGTTACCTTGCTTGTGGTCATTCCCTGCAAGCTGGCCTCCCAGAAGAGGAGCAGGCCGCTCACATGTAGTCATAGAAACCAGCCCTTGCTGAGCACTTAAGGCAATCAATTCTAGTCAACCACATGGCTTGGACCCCAGCCTCACCAGCTGCACCAGGGAGGGTTGAAGGCTTCCCCAACCATGAATACGCCTTAAGCTCACTAGGTCAAACCAACCACAACCTCCAGGCTTGGACCTTAGCCCCTAATTCTGCCAATGGAAGAACTAATGCTTCCCCAGTGAAAACCACTTGGCTGGCAGGACAAAGATAGACTTAAAGTCCTGCCAGGTCATTTTGCTACCAAATCTCTACCCTTGAATATGGCAGAGGAGGGGCCAGTGCTGCCTATTCATGTAGCTGGAAAGCCCCACAGTCCCAGAACCTGGTTCCCCTCCCAGAGACAGATTCTCATCCCTGCTAGATTCAAGTATGCTGTCCTGGAATGCCACGGACAATGGGGGGCCAAACACCTGCTACAGCATCTGGCAGCATACTGTCTGGCCACTCGCCCTTGTTTGCCCAACCGAATATAACCATTTACTGCACACTTAGTGTGGAAGAAAATTGAGTCTGCACTGTTGGTTGGCCCCTCCTCTCTTCTTTGGTGAGAAAAGTGCCAGGAACAGAGGAATTGGTGGTCTCCCCTGCAACACACACACACACACACACACACACGAACTATAGCTGCTTCAGGAGCAATGCCACCCTAGCAGCCACTGCCACCTGATGTGTTGGGAACCTCACTTACCTTCTCCACCTCACATTCAACTTACTCATGCTAGTTTTAACCAACGTCTACAATCACCAGGGTGTGCATACCTCAACAGAGCAAAGCTGGACCAGATCATCCCTGAGAAGCTAATAAACCCAGAAAACATCTGGATGTAGAACAGGGAAGAAGTTCAACCATTAGAGAGGGCAGACTGAACTTCTAAGACTTTCTGCTCTTAGTGACTAATAGAGGGATTGAGCTTTTTCACTCTGGTTACTAATCGGTGCTTCAGACTGAATTTGGACACTCTTGGGCAGGAGGGAAGGGTGTCATGTAATTAATACCTAAGCAATAGGACACTGTTGAGGGAATGAGAGTAACAATATAAGCTTTCATTTACTCAGCACCTATTATGTTCTAGTTACAGTACCTAACATTGCTAAATGTTATTTCATTTAATTCCAAAATAGCACTAAGATATTCTCTCCCATTCTATGAATGGGGAAACTGCAGCTTAGGAAAGTTCTAAGTTAAAAAAGCAAGGAGTCAAAAACTGATTAAAGCACACCGATCTGCATCCGAACATCCTTGAGTCTCTCTAAAATTGTAGCTGCTAGTATGAAAATGGTCATGGGTCAACTTATTATGGAATAGGAGCTTTGGGGAAGTGGGAAAGCCACAAAATACAAATAACAAATAGCCACGTCAAAACCTAAACTTAATCATTTTCCATTGACTTTTCACATTGGATATTGCTGTCCATTGTTTCTATGCATTAGGTTTACATGAGTCTGTGAACAAAACTGCCTACTTAATGGTCATCATTTTTTTTCCTAGTTGTAATCCTATCCTCCCTGTTGATGAAAATGGATGATACACATCTAAATATGAACAGCAGAAAATTACAGGGCAACAGCAAAAGCAACCAGAAGATCTAAGAAATGGGAAGAACCGGTCTTCATAAACATAATTAGAAACAAAACTTCTACTTTGAGATAGTGGGTTTCTGTTGTTATTGGGTTATGGACTCATGTTAAAATAATACATTTACAACTCAGTGTTCCAGTCTGTGTAGTATCCTCTATACCTTCCTTCACACAACCTTCAAGACATGATTCAGTTGTCTCCCAGATTTCCAGGTTGGATAATGTTACCTCCTCTCCATTTCTTTAGCTCCCTGTGCATAATTGTGCCACTGCCATAACCACCAAGGTTTCTGACCCTTCCTCTAAACTGGGAGTTCTTGAGGCCGGGCCTAGCCCTTCATCATATCTTTATTCCCTAGCATGTGTGTAACACATAAGGATACCCAGCAAAAGCTGGACTACCCAAATTGAATGTTTTCATCTTTATAAATGCTCAGATAAGTGATATTTAAAGCTGGGATTTAAGGTTTCAATCTATAGAAAACTATACATCCACAGATAGCAATATCCAGCCATAAATACCATTAGGGCCCAACCCCAAATTTTATAAATTAAGGCCATTCATATTGAACCCATTATACCTCAAATTTCAACCCAAGACACAGTTAATTCTGTGGCCCATCTGTATGTCAAACAAAAATTCTTAAGTTCTAGAAACTTCTGAAGTGATTTCAATGGTTGGTGATATTCAGCACATATTGAGCAGTAGACATGTAGATTTCCCTTAATTTTAAATGACCCTAAGTAATTCTAACTTCACCATCTCCTAACTGGTCTTCTTTTTTCCCCAATTTCTCCTGAAATGTGTGTTTTTAGGATCTAGGGCTTCTCCTACAAGCTGTAGGACCTTGAGCTATCATTTAACATCACTGACCTTCAGTTTTCTCTGCTTGACCACCTTTAAACACTGCCTTCGTGGTTTCACGTGAGAAGACACAGAACTCTAACACTTGCAGAGACAGAGGTCAGCAGGACTTACACTGGGACCATCCAGGCAATAGCAATCAACTTTGGAGATTCCAAATACAATTCGTGTAGATCAGAGAATATTTTGTGTCTGAATAACAAATTAAATCCTCATGGGATGGTTGAAAATATTGTGTCAAATGTTAACCAATCATCAAAGAACCAATTTACAACGAGAAAAAAGTAGTCAAGTTGTAAATATAAGAAAGATGGCTGTTGTAAATCTTACCTTCAGTGGAATATACATAACTAAACCTGTAAAGCAGAAGGGAGACAGAGCACAAGGAAATCAAAAAGGAAAGGATCTGTTCATTAACAATTCCTGGCACTTAATGTGGAGGTAAAAAGAGCATATGCCTCCCTCTCAAAGCCTTGGGGAGGGAGGGACTAGGCTAGGATCCTTTCTGATACCTTGTTTTGCTGAATCAGTACCAGTTACTTCTGAGAAGGTCCCAAAAGAATTTCTTTCACATTAGTTCCATATATTTCCCCAAAGATACAGAAGAATGTCAAAACACCAGCAATTATTCTAAGGCCTGAAAGTCTCAAATGACAGATCTTGCTGCCACATCCATTCTCCTGAAACATGAATTTTATCACGTCAATCCCTGCTCAAGGACTTACAGCATCTCCCTCCTGCTCTCAGATCAGTTAGTGCTATTGAGCATCTCATTTAGGGCACAGCCCTCCGCTACCTACAAGACTAACTGAATAACTAACTTTTTATTCATTTAAAAAAAGTGTTTAGTGAGCAGCTAAGTGGTAGAAGCCATGCTGGGCATTGGAAGGAATAAGCAGGTGAATGAGGCATGGTTCCTGTGCCAGAGAAGCACAAAGTTTCCTGCAACTTGCAAATGGGTAACCATAACCACAACACGCCGTGGTAACTTAACACTAAAGATACATGTGCAGAATTCTGGGCAGCCTAAGAGACGTACACACATCAGTTGGGCCTTCAGGGGTGAGTAGGCATTGATCAGAAGATAAGCAGGGAAAGGGTATTCCAGGCCGAGGGGACAGCCTGTATCAGGCTGACCTAAGTAAAACACAGAAAACAATGAGAAAAACAGACTATTACCTTATACCATTTGGTACTTCATTAAGTGTTAGAGATTTTTAGCGCAAAGATCAAGAAGGTTGGACTGGGGAGAGTCAGTCTTTGCTTCTGTTATTCCAGCGCTCTCCCCAGGTAGCATGGAGGACGGAAAACATGCAAATTTCAGAGAAGCATCTGGGTCAGAATCACAGCTCCACTAAAAAGGGTGTTGCAGCCAAATTAACAGTGAAATTCACAGCCTTTCCTCAACCTGCCCATTGAACAGATTCTAGCTTGTCTTCCCTGCCCAGAAGTCCAGGAAAAGTCTTACTCTTCAAGACCATTTATTGTGGGTTTTGAAATGTGGAGTCAGGATTGGGGCAGGGGAGTTAAAGCCTAGAGGTGCACCAACTAGGTCACAGTGCTGAGATGAACAAGGCTCAGAACCAGTGCAGGAGATCATCACAGAAAGGTATAGGGAGCCTCACCGTGACATTCTAGAAACCCAAGGAAAGAAATTCAATTCTGAAACTATTTTTGTTGTACATTAGTATATTGTTTTCTTTTGATTTTTTAAACCAAAACATGGTACAGGACTGGGCTCTGTGGGTTATGGCTTTACAAGAATCATATTAAAGAAGGGCTTAATTTAACCGCTTCACTTTCCTTATCCACAAAATGTGAACATGCATATCTGTGAGATGTGATGAAAATGAAATGATTAATGTAAAATTATGGTAATTAAAGAAGATACTTTCTTTTCCATTCTTATTCATGCCTTTTCATCCAATTCATATTCTTTAATCACCTGCTGCTGATATGCCCTGTTAAAGCTGTTTACGCAATCCCTACCCATCTTAAATGTTTATCATGTTTAAGTCTGCCCAGCACTCCTGTTCCGTTTTCCCCAGCCTTGAAATATAATGGACATACTGTAGAAGCTTAAGGTGTACACGCATATAATTCTCACTACAATAAGGTTAACACATCCTTCACCTTGCATGATTGCCGTTTTTTATTGTTATGGTGAGAACATGTAAAACCTACTCTTTAAATTTCAAGCATGTAGTCACCATGCTGTACATTAGATGCTTAGAACATACTCCTCTTATAACTGAAAGTTTGTAACCTTGGACCAGGGTCTCCACATTTCTCCCTCCCGCCAGCCCCTGATAACCAACATTCTATTGTTTCTGGGAGTTGAGGTTTAGATTCCACACAAATGAACCTTTTTGCTCTTCTTAGGGCAATAGCGCCAACCCTCTGCCTACGGGTGTGGTCAGTCATGAGGCCTCCTCTTGGCCCAATGTTGTTGTACCTGTGGGCCCAGCACCCCAGCCAGGCTAATCAGAGTGCTGCTTAGGATTTTTTCAAACTGGAGACGGGAAAGAGGTTTTTCCCCTCTGAACTTAAGACTTTGAAGATTTAAGCGCAAGCAGCTAGCAACCCTAATTCCAGCCACCAACTTAGAGAATTTTGAGAGAATGAAGCCAACCTGTAGAGAGAAGAAAGCAGAAGGGGAGGAAAAAAAAATAAAAAAGAATCCCAAATCCCTGGTCTTCTTAGGGGCTGATTATAGGAGTCAATAGATGTATACCTATTTGCTAAGCTAACGTGAGGCAGTTTTCTCTCAGGTGCTGATCAGAGAGTGCAGGCTAACACAGGGTCTTCAGAGATGGCACTCAACTCCCTTCCTCCCTGCAGGCCCCCAGGACTTCTCTCTCGGCACCTAGAGCATTACTGCGTGTGCCACACAGCTAGCCTCTGGTGACATAGGTTTGCCTTTGTCTGATGAACTTCCCCCCGCCCCCAACACTGTGCTTCTTAGTGCCAAATGCCTCATCACTAAGCGCTTATTGGGTACTCAATAAATGTTTATCAATCTAACACCCTCATGAACTGTTAGAGATGAAAAGAGTCTTAGAGAATCCGTTGTAAATAACCTGGATGCTCAGAAACGAACAATGATATTTTTTTTCTTTCTGTAATACTACTCCCTGAAAGGAAGTTGGAAGATGATCCTGTAATATATACTGCATTTCTTCCCTAGTAATCGCAAAATGGCACACCAAACCTGCCCACATGTAAGTACGTACACATATATATCCACTCCAACAGATCTTATAAAAGGGAATAGTCACGCTCAGGATTTCTGAATCTAACTGTAATTCATTTTGTCTGAAGACACCAAAGCATGTCCTATAACCTAAACTTTATGTGAATACAGCAATAGATATTCAACACCTAATAGATACGTGTCACTTTTGACCTAGCAATTCTGCTTTGGGCAATTTACCCTAAGACAAGAATTTGGAAATGTTTGGAGATTTAGCCATGAGGATTTTCATTATAACAACTGTGAAAAGTTGCAAGAGATTAAAAAATACCAAATTACTTACAGGGAACTGGTTAGAGAAACTGAGGGCCTATTCATACAATGGGATTCCATTTTTTAAAATCATGATAAAGATGTCCACACTGTTGTTAAGTAAAAACAAGTAGGTAGCAAATGGTGTATATACAGAATGGTCCCATTTTTTGTGTATATTTAAATATATATCGGTAAACAGAAAGGCTGGAAGAATATACATCATAATGTCAACCACATGTATCTCTGGATTATAGCATCATACATGAGTTTAACACTTTTTTGCTTATGTTTTGGGAATTCACCATGAATATATATTATTTTTGGGTAATAAGGAAACAACAGGGGCCCCCCTGGATGGCTCAGTCAGTTGAGCATCTGACTCTTGATTTCAGCTCTGGTCATGATCTCCTGGTTCGTGAGATCAAGCCCCATGTTGGGTCTGTGCTGACAGCGCAGAACCTGCTTAGTATTGTCTCTCTCCCATTCTCTCTCTCTGCCCTTCCCCTGCTTGTGCTGTCTAAATACATACATATGGGGTGCCTGGGTGGCTCAGTCGGTTAAGCGTCCGACTTCAGCTCAGGTCACGATCTCGCGGTCCGTGAGTTCGAGCCCCGCGTCAGGCTCTGGGCTGATGGCTTAGAGCCTGGAGCCTGCTTCCGATTCTGTGCCTCCTTCTCTCTCTGCCCCTCCCCCGTTCATGCTCTGTCTCTCTCTGTCTCAAAAATAAATAAATGTTAAAAAAAATAAATAAATACATACATACATACATAAGAATGACTTTTTAAGTATACAGAAGAAATGTCCTTAGAGAACATCTAATCCAAAATCCTGATCTTGCAGAAGAGGAAATAGAGGCCTAGGGAAGTATGCCCACGGTCCTACCTCAGCAAATGGCAGACTTAGCACCTCAAGCCCAGGGTGGTTTTTTTTTCCACCAGACCAGGCAACCACCATCATGGCAGTTGTGTTCTAAACTCCCAGCTGCCTTCATTTAACTCTGTATTCGGAAACAACCGTCCTGACACCCGCGCACACATACGTGGGAGCAGCAGCAAACAAACACCTCGAATTCCATCTCCTGCTTCAGTTTCAGTGCTTTGAAAGACAGTACTGACATCACTTCCCGGCAGTGTATTATAGGAGGGGGGGTTATTATGAACCTGGGACCACATTCTTCAATTAATAGACAGAACATAGGTTTAATATTAGTGAAGTCATATTTTTGCAGCTGCTCTAGTTCAATTCTTCCCGTTTAATTTGCTACCTTTGTGATTTTAACAAATGGAAAGATGATGTGTGTTCATTTATAATAATTGGCTATATGATTCCACTAACAAAAATTCGAGGATATTCAGGAATCATAACAGACTATGACCTGTAAGTTCAATTTCCAATGGTAAAACTCCCCTGACCAAAGTGGATGCTGATGACGAACTAATGTGCTCTGTAACAATCTGTTTTGAGCATTGAATTGACCTGTAAGTGTTCCAGATACTGCCTGACGAAAATGGGTTTTATTATTTTCCATTAGCAGCTGCTACAGCAAAATGAACTGCCAGTCCACAAGGGAAATAAAAGTGCCTCCCTCTTTGCAGCAGTCTCTGCTGCAAATGTAAACAAAGCCAGCTCCCCCTTCTCCTCCCCTCCCCCCCCCCACCATTGAAATTTCTGCACTCAAGGGCCATGGCTAGCAAATCCTGCCTGAGTCCATGGCATCTCATTAAAGCTTAATGGCATTTAATTACAGTATTTCCAGAGCACCTACTATGCACTTGGCATTTTGCTGATGTTGGTACGTGGGGAAGTGGGCAGAGTGTGCAGGGAAAGAACACTGGAAAGAGTGCTCTCTGCCCTCAAAACTGCCCCTGAACCTTCCAATTGGTTTTCAGTAAAAGAACAAATGCCCATGCTGTTAGTTTCATATACAGAGAACTCTAATTACAGCAGCCCAACAAAACAGATACCACTGTCCCTGTTCCACAAACAGGGAAGATTAAACCTGGAGAGGCCAAGTAATGGGCACAGCTGACAAGTGATGGAGTTGGGCCTCAAATCGTCTCACTGGCACGAAAGTCTGCACCCTTAGCAATACCCTGAATGATCCTCAAGAGCATAGGTCACAGCCCGTGAAGCTCACTGTGGTGCAAAGGACCAGAGAGCTGTCAGAAGACCTGGGGCCTAATCCCAGCCCAACTTCCTGCCAGCTCCTTGTGACTTAAGGCAGGTGACGAAACCTCAGTTTCTTTCCCTTGTATGGGGGGGGAAAAATGTGCAGCCCCCAACTGGACTTCAGCACCTGAGATGTTCCATGGCTGAATTTG
Source organism: Panthera pardus (assembly GCF_024362965.1). Taxonomy (NCBI): domain Eukaryota; kingdom Metazoa; phylum Chordata; class Mammalia; order Carnivora; family Felidae; genus Panthera; species Panthera pardus. The sequence continues at coordinate 88,359,234 of NW_026526721.1, forward strand.
CCTGTGATAAACTATGGGCAGGTGTTAGAGATCTCTTCTGCCTTATCCTCTGTTGTGTCTCACATGTATCAAGTCCTTCAGCGTGATCTTTGCCTCTACAAGTTAACCGCAGGCCTCGCACAATCTTTCCACTTTCGGCATTTACAATACTGCAAAATAATCCCCTTTTTGGCAAATGCACACATACCTGCACATAAGGGAGCTACACAACCATTTAAAGGAACCATTTTTTCAAAAATTTTTGACGTTTCCTTCCAGAGAAAAATCTCACCAAGGTGTTATACAAAAACAAAACAAAACACACACACTCTGCTGGCTTTGTTCCTGCTTACCTGCAGGTGTGAGAAGGTATGAAAGTTTAACCCAGAGTTCTTTTCTCTGAGCACCCTTCTCCCACTACTGTCTCCCCGGGTGATCCCCAATTCCACAGCTTCAACACTCCCCCAATACGTGCGTGGTTCCTCAGTCTCGGTCTCTAACCACAACTGCTCTTGTCGGGCTCCTAACCTGCATTCTGAGCTGTCTGCCTCGCAGCAGTACTCTGACACCTCCCTGACACCCAAGCCGAGAACCACAAACCCCAAACCCGCCTGTGTTCCAACTTTCTGTTCAAGGTACCACCATCCTCCCAGGCTAGATCAAAACCAGTAAGCAGCTTTCTCTCTTTCTTCCTTCATGCCCTTCACCAAACCTAACAATTCCCTCTCTGATGCACTGTGACCCACCCCTTCGTCTCCCTCATTGCTACCAATGTCCTAGTTAAATGCTGACTGCTGCTCCCTGGAACTCTTAGCCTCCTAACTGACTTCCCTGCTTTCAGCCTCTCTCCACCCCAATTCATTTTATGCGTCATAGAATTCCTACAGTGTAGCTCCGATCTTCCCACCCCCCAGAAACTGCCACCACCACAGCTGACAGAAGAAAACACAAATTTATAGAATGCCCTCCGTGGTTCAGTTGTCACTAACCTCGCTAGCCTTGTGGCCACTGCTCCTGAGAACACTCCCATTTTTCAACTGAACGGGACTGTCTACAATTGACAACACAGGCTCTTTGGTCTCCTTCCATTAATTTTTTCATGCTATTTCCTGACCCTGAAGACCCTTCGTTCTTGATAACAACGCTTTAAAACCCTCCATCCACGTGGGGGCCCAGCTTGATGTCATTTTCCTATGACGCCTCTCCTTTGTTTGCACTTATTAAACAGTTACCCTGGAATACGGACCACTTCTGCCGTGGAGCCACACTGCACCGCAGAATCTCTAACAGAGAGGGACCTGGCAACAGCTTACTTCCATTTCTTCTCGCCCAGTCTTTGTGTCTGTCAGATAATTTAGTTATACATATGCTATAAACCTAACAATACATGGCTATTTAAATTACCTTTTAAAGATACAAACTAGAGGCACCTGGGTGGCTCAATCAGTCAAGCGTCTCTTGATTTTGGCTGAGGGCATGATCTCATGGTTGGTGGGTTCGAGCCCTGCATCGGGCTCTGCACTGACACCATGGAGCCTGCTTGGGATGCTCTCTCGCTCTCCCTCTCTCCCTCTCTCTCTCTCTCTCTCAAATAAAACTTAAAAAATGAATTTAAAAAAAATAAAGACACAAACAATAAGAAAAACACAAGTCTTTACATTTACCCACCTATTTCCATTTCTGATGCATTCACTCTTCGGCCAGTTTTACTCCACCACTGAAGCAAATCCCTCTGAGCACTCCTTCTACCTGGCACCCCACAATTATTTGGTTTTCCAGTCTGTCTGGCAGAAACTGGAATAATTCCTGGCCCTGTGTGGGCCTCAAAGATTGTTTTTTCTGGTTTTAAGGTGGTTCTTTCCCCCCTCTTGAAAATAGCCCTTTCACACGCACACACCCATCGGTACTCAGTTGAATGTTCAAGGGGGGCCCCTTGGCAGAGCCCCAGAAACCCCTGTCTGTTCAACTGTCTTCTTTCCAGAGACCCACCCTGCAAATTCTTGCTGCCACGGCCTCCCAAGTGCCATCTCTCAATTCAAAGTGACCACTAGGATCTGCCCAGCCTCCCTCTCCATTCTGAGGGCCTGGAAACTCTCCAGGCAGTGAGGTGACCGTATGGCCCACTCACCTCATCTGTTTGCCACCCCTCGGGCATCACTGCCCTTTCTTACCTCATCCCGAAGTCTTGAAAACTGCTTTTTCATCTGTTTTGATCCATCTTTTCTGTTGTTCCAGGCAGCAGAGTAAAGCAATGCCTGCGGCTCCCTCCTGACCAGCATAGCAGTTTTATTGAGCCCCACATTTAAAGATCCCTTTCAGCTGTTACTGGGGAAAAGTCTCTGAACAAGCTGCATCCCACTGAAAATTGCAAAGAAGATTCAGGTGCCAGGCATAAACAGCCTACCTTGTGGATAGTGCCAAAACAAGGGCTATTCCTACCTGAGAACTCCATGGTTAAATCCTTAGTTGTAATTTCCTCCAAGAAAATAGTGCATGACTAAAAACAAAGAACTCTTGATACATATCTGGAATACAGTCTGGAGCACCCAAACCTGGGGGATAAATTCCTTTGTGGGATCTGAGAACCTAAAGATCCATTTCCTTAATTGCAAAGAACTTTTACATACCAACCTGTTACTCTTTTCCAACATGAATATAGGAGGCCATCACGTTTATGATGCATATATTTTCCAATAAACCAGAATCCAGAAAACCCATACATATATTCCATAAATGGGACCCATACGATGAAAGGGAGATTTCCCTCATGACTTTCCTAATTCCTTTACTTCCTTCTTCTTATCTTTACATTTTAGTGTCCCACTTTATCCAAAAATTCTAACTCCTTAACCTTTTCTCCAGGCACACCTGGGCTGTTGGCTGTTACAATGAGAGCAGCACAAATACACCCCCCTCACGTTCTATCCCCATCTTTTAATCAGCCTGACATATTTCACTAATTTAAAACTACTGAAAACCAGGGCACCTGGGGGGCTTAGTCCAGCATCCGACTTCAGCTCAGGCCGTGATCTCACGGTTTGTAGGTTTGAGCCACATGTCCAGCTCTGCACTGACGGTGTGGAGCCTGCTTGGGATCCTCTCTCTCCCTTGCTCTCTGCCCTTCCCCTGCTCATGTTCTCTCTCTCAAAATAAATAAACTTTTAAAAAATAATAAATAAAATTGAAAAAAATAAAACTACTGAGGGGTGCCTGGGTGGCTCAGTCGGTTGGGCGTCCAACTTCGGCTCAGGTCATGATCTTGCAGTTCGTGGGTTTGAGCCCTGCGTCGGGCTCTGTGCTGACAGCTCACGGCCTGCAGCCCACTTTGGATTCTGTGTCTCCCTTGCTCTCTGCCCCTCCCCCCCTCTCAAATATAAATAGACATTTAAAAAATAAAACTACTGAAAGCCATTTTCTCCTAGATCTCATCTACTCCTTTCATCCACGGTAGGCACTTTGAGAACAAAGACATGGGCTCTCATGACCTTGGGGGAAGACCAAGTATGAAGCAAAGAAAGGTCACCAGCAGGAAAACAGCCAATGAGAGTGCAAACTACAGCTCCTCTAGGACTCCAGAGCAGGAGAGAGGGTTTTACAGATGAGAAATCTGTAAAAAGAAGTGGAGTCACTTGCCCAGAGGTAACATGAATACTACAAAATTAAGATTCTAGTCCAATTCTGTTAGTTGCCAGAGTCCACATGCTGTACTGTCCCCAAACTCCTACATTTCTGCCATAGATTGGACAATTCCAAATGGTGTCAACTTCTAGACCTTCCACATATTTATGGATGACAGTTGCATAGACGGCACAGTTTAGATGCCCAATAGCGACACTCTGAGGAGTTTCAGAATTTTTGAGTTTTGGGTTGTGGTGTTCTGAGTTTAGCTGCAAACCTCTGGTTGTATAGTAATCCTATTTCTGGCTGAAGCATAATCATTTGGAGGGACTCCTTTCTTTTCCCAATTATTTAATAATATTTATTGAATAGCGATTGAATAGTGATGTCACCCCAGGACTAAAATGACATCACCCAAGGCTGCCAGGCCCTTCTGAGTGAGGAATGGAGGTCTGAGAACTGGGAGTGGGAAGAACGTGCTGCTACTGGAAAGTTGATGCAGTGGCCATTCATTGAGACTAACTCAGGTAGATCCACACTTCAACTTTGCTGTCTAGTTTGCTGAGGATTTCTAGACAAAAATCACAGTGTGCATATTAAGGAAGGAAAGGAGGAAGGAAGGAAGGAAGGAAGGAAGGAAGGAAGGAAGGAAGGAAGGAAGGAAAAGGAAGGGAGGAAGGAGAAGGAAGGGAGGAAGGAAGGATGAAAGGGAGGGAGGAAGGAAGGTAAAAGAATGAAGGAAGGAAAGAAAGGGAGAGAGAAAGAGAGAAGAAAAAGAAAAGGAGAGAAAGAAAAGGGAAGGAGGGAGGGGGGAGAGAGGGACATAAAAAGAGAGAAAAGAAATACTATTCAAGGTTTCAGAGTAAAAGGGAAAATCCCTAGGATCACAGCCAATTGTCATGGGAGAGATTTTTCTTCCTGATCTATTTTTGGCAGTCAGTTCAGCTTCATGCATCATTGTTTTACTTATGGCATGTGCAGTAGCCAGAGAGAAACCTATAATATCTTTTCTGTCTGGTGGGAATCTTATATTCCTATGCACGGTGACAAATGTCCTGATCACAACCATTTTTTTTTCCCTCCAGGCATCATAGTGTTTTAAATATCTCTGAATCTGTGGAACCCACTTAAAAGGAACAGGACTCTCACAACATACCAAACACAGAGACCACAGTACAAATTAGCAGACAGTACAGAACAGTGAGAGCCGCATCATTTTTACAGAGGCTGTCTGTGAATGTGGAGCCATGGAGTATGAAGAATGGGAGAGAACAAAGGGAATCTAGCCTACAGAGGTATCCGTTCTGAGAAACACTTTTTTTCTCCTCTTAAAGTGAGACTAGTACTCAAATATTTAAGCAAGGGCAGAAAATTAGATTTAATCGTGGGAAAAATAATTACAAACGGCTTAAGTCAGCTTAAGATTTTCACCTCTTTCTCCTTTCTGTTCCTTTTAACCTCCCGAAAAAGGCCATGTTTTGAAGTCATAGCTTTCGAATCGCACTAATTCACTGCTCCAGTTGTTTTTATCCCTTAGTGGAGGTTTTTTTTTTTTTTTTAAAGGTGAACTCTTCACAGGAAAATATCTGTGACATTAGAAACTGACTCACGTTTCCTAGTTTTTCATGAAACAATGACATTTTTTTCCCTTTGATGCTCTCATCTAACTCCACAGGAAATTTTACTACCAAGCTGCTTTCATCTCTTTCCTGGTTTGAAGATAAATGATCCTTGGTCTCCTTTAGACCCGCATAAATCACAAAGCAATCTGCTAAGAGATGCCGGTGGCAAACAGCTTCAACTAGAATCAAAAGGACAGTCAAAAATATCCATACTGCTCACACAAGGAGTAACCGAGGCCGAGTAATCCAAATACCACATCCCCCTTTCTTATACATACAAAGCATGGCACATGGGGCTTGTTGAGAAGCATGAATTAGCTCATCTGTGACACACAGCCACCACGGCATCTGTTACAGGTAACTGCGAACTGCTCTGCTCTTTCCCGCCGGAAACCAAATTCTTACAAGAAATGCGTTGATCAAGAAATCCATTTCTTTGGGGTTTCTAAATTATTGTTTGCTTTGTGTCTTATTACAAAGGCAACATAAATGGGATACCAACCAGAAGAGGAAAAAAAAAAAAGTTATCACCCATAATCCTGCCACCCAGTGAATTGAAACATTTCCATTTGCCTGTGTGTGTGCGTCATTTTTCTAGAAGGCCTATTGGAGCAGAGGTATCATTTTCCATCACTCTTGCACTTAACAAAAGCATTTTCTTTGTTGCACACATCATCTTCCTACTTGCCCGGGGGTGAAATCGTGTCAGGTGACTGCACCTATATTTATTTAACGTGCACCCTGTTGGATCATGAGACATTGAAAGACAGCATCAAGAAGCCCTTACTAGCCCAGGCTCTGTGAACAAACTGGGCTTGAACCGAGTACTGTCATTACTGGTTCAAAGACCTGAGGTTGATTCCTCTCTATCTCGAGACCCCCAATTTTATCTGTATGTAAAACTGGCAAAAATGCTGGCCTCTCCCTAAAGGAGAGGTTTATCTGGGGAACCGAATGGGATGGTACATGTAAAATCCATAGCATCTGGTCTGGCTCATAGGAATCACTCAATGGATGTTTACTGTTTTTATTAAAAATAAGGAAATTTATTTTTTAACGGATGCAATTATGCAAGAAGATAAAAGAGAAATCCTTCAAAGTACTTAAGAGGAATGAGATCTGATCTGCAATTTTGCTCATTATTATATAACTTCCCTACTTATATACCCTCTCTTCTCAGACACAGGGTTAACTTCACAGGCCACGGTGCAGGGCTGAGTTCTGGTCCTGCAAAGATGGGGTCACTATTCGCTCTAGTCACCCAGAACTGTAGCACTGAGAGGGGAAACTTAGACATCCATTAAGTCCAACTGCCATGTTGTGTCAAAAGGAAATCGAGAACTTGAGAAGGGAACTGCTTTGTCCTTGCAGTGAACAGGACTCAACCAGCCTCGCAGCTCATTTGACCTCTGTTCATTGCTTCCAGTCCACCTCAAGTCTGGCCTTGTTTACAAAATAATAAGGATATCTACAGGAACTCACGTAATGAACTTAGCTTCCCAGCCCTGAAGTCTTTCTTGGCCTCTTTGCTTCGGTGGTGAGGTCACCTTTCCTGGAAATCCCTTTCTTTCAGTAAACCCTCAGGCCTGCGTGTGGCAATGAGATCAGCAGAGCCAAAACTAATGATTACGTGCTAAGTAGAATATGCTCAATATTTGATTGAGCTCAGTCAAAACCACACTCAAATCTAGAATGCCATTTTCTTATATTTCAGAAACAGGGGACCCTAGTGTTCTTCCTTATTTACTCTTTTCCTTTGTTTTCCCAGTTGCCTTCTATATCTGTGTGTTTAATTATTCATTCTTTTCCTCTGCCTAGAAGAACCAAAATGTTTCTAATAGATTGTTTCAAGGAAATTACAATTTGACCTAAAACAGGAAGTGCTCACTATTTCATAGTAAGGAAATCTATTCTCAAGAAGACAATCATAACATACCAAGAGGTTTTATTAAAGTACAAATAAGCATCTGCATTACGGTTTATCTACAAACCTATCACTACAGCTAATCAGAAAAAAATGCGTTTCCGTTAAGTTTATCAAAAGAATCTTTACAAAGGCTCAAAAATCTCCTGGCCTCTACCTAATCAGTTGTCTTTACCTTGCAGGTGTATGTAGCTTTGTTTTTACCCATCAGCATGTTAAAAACACATACATTTTAGGTTCTGTGCATTTTTTTTTTTTTTTTTTTTTTTTTTGGGACAGAGAGAGACAGAGCATGAACGTGGGAAGGGCAGAGAGAGAGGGAGACACAGAATCGGAAACAGGCTCCAGGCTCCGAGCCATCAGCCCAGAGCCTGACGCGGGACTCGAACTCACGGACCGCGAGATCGTGACCTGGCTGAAGTCGGACGCTTAACCGACTGCGCCACCCAGGCGCCCCAGTTCTGTGCATTTTTGACAGAGAAATCGCAAGCTATGTGAACATAAAACTTTCAGGATTTTCAAGAATCTAGCTATAGAAGTTTATAACTTTCTGCATCCACTAACACAAATTAGCTTAGTTGAGTGTTGCTAAGTAGAGAGAGAGAAGTAAAAATGATGTTCAATTAGCCATTTTTAATATGAAAATTAATTGCTTCAAAAATGCAGGTAAATGCTTGGTTCTCTGGGAGAGACTTAAATGTCACCAAATTATAATACAGTTCAACTCACACCAAATCTCCACACGTTTCAAACTAGTGTTAGTTGAGTTAATAAGATGTTTACTGGGTTCACTTTTTTCTTGGTAAAACAGCACGAGGTTTGTAAGAATATCTTATTTCTCATGCTTGCTCTTGGGAAGACTCATTCCTTGTTCTCTTTCCATATGCTATATTCTCTACTATGCAGAACTCACCTATCTGTAACCATCCCCAACCCATAGTCAGGGAAGAGAAGTTCTACTTTGCACATTATAGTTAAATAAGATCAATACATATTTATGACGCAGCCACTGTGTGCCCAGTGTAATACAAGTTGATGTGAAAAATGGAAAGACCAGTGCCTGAATCATGGGATTTACAAGTCACATCATATTTCTTTGTGACCCTGGTAAGTACAGCCCAAGCGATGAACTCAGGAAAGAGGGGGGCAGGGGAGCACCCTAAGAACAATCGTGGGCTCTTGGCCAGCCTCTTCCGACCTTCAGAGAGCTGTGGCAGGCCAGGGCAGGCCCTCACTTTGGAGAAGCCAGTTTCTAAATCTTGTACATCAGCATCTCTCAATAGTTGCCACCATTGACCGAGCTCCTGCTTTGGGCACATTTAGTCTTTGCAACAACCTTATAAGTAGGTATTGCGATTCCCCGCTTCACAGGTATAGAAGCTGTGGTATAGACGGCGCTCGTTGTTTGAGGTTAAATAGCTTTACAAAAAGTGGCAAAGCAGGCATTTGAAACTCAGGACAATGACCACAGCCCCACTTTTCAGTCAGATTCTAATCACCTATTTTGCCAGTCTCTACCTTCCACCTCTCCTTTGTCAGTGCCTCCAAACTCCTTCCATTCGTGAAGGTCAGGCTCATAAAGAAATGGAAAGAGGGGCACCTGGGTGGCTCAGTCGGTTAAGTGTCTGACTTCAGCTCAGGTCATGATCTCGCAGTTCGTGGGTTCGAGCATCGCATCGGACTGTGCTGACAGCTCAGAGTCTGGAGCCTGTTTCAGATTCTGTGTCTCCCTGGCTTGTCCCTCCCCCACTTACACTCACTCATGCGCACTCTCTCTCAAAAATAAATGTTAAAAAATTTAAAAAAAAAAAGAAATAGAAAGAGCTTTGAGCTAGAATGTAAACCTTGGTTAAAGCCATCAACAACGTCTCTTTCACTACCATTATTGCGCTAAGCTGTATAACATAAAATGTTGTTGCCCAGAGTTGTGCTTAAGATATATTGACTAAATATAAAACTAGCCCATTAACTTTTAAGAATTTTCTTCTCCAAATCCCGTAAGGAATATGTAAATTAATTAAGCTCTGGTGTTATAAACCAGAGATAATCAGTCTTAACCAGCTGAAGAGCCACTATGTCATCCCAGAGTCAGAAAACCACCAAATAATTAAGCACATTTCTGATATAAAAAAGCACATAAACATTTTATTATAAAATAACAGTACATTCATTCAAATGGCTAAATAAAGGTCGCTGTCTGATTCTCAATATTTTTCATCTCAGGAAGGGGTTTGGAATTAATATCAGGTTTCTAGGGCCCATCAATTCTTCTGCTACCAACCAGGCTGGTGATCTAATATCAGGGAAAATACTCACTAACTCAGTTAAGATTGATTATTTCAAAAGGGTAATAATAGCATGTAGGCTACTTTTAATTTGTTTAGTGACTTTGTTTTTCCACAACCTGGGTCTATATGTCAGCTCCATAACATTGTAGCAGATTATTTAACCTCTCCAAGCCCCCATCTGTAAAATGGAGGGAATAAGGGCTTTCTCACAGGGTTCTTGCAAAAAGTCACTTAAGGCACAGTGCCTGGTACACAGTGAATGCTATTCAATAAAGAGTTGCTATTTTTCAGAAGTGTTTATGGGAAAGAGAAAAAAGTCATTGGGGGCTTAAGGGTTGCCTTTCTTGGGCGGACAAGGATTGTGTTGGTATTTTCATCTTTAATTTCTTTCAGAGGTACTTGTATTCAATATTCATCTATCATGACTCCAGGCGCACGTTGTAGGCCATTAACACATATGGTTCCGGCTCCCGAACGAGAATAGGGATGGATTGCTCAATAGGAATTGCTATGTTTTTATGTTTTAAGTGCTATTTTTCCCTGAGGCTTTCAGCATGTCACTCTATTTCAAAAACAAGTGGCCCATGTGTCTCGAGAACCATGTGCCGTGGCTCACTGTCAGAGATTCTGTTTATTCACGGAAAGGTCATCAACTGGAGAGAACCTTATTTTTACTCCAGGCTGGTATGCATAACTACAAAGAGTCTGGGTGCTTAATGGTGCTTATTGCCAAGCTGTCCTGAAGTCAGCGATCCTTTCACCATTAATTCATGGGATTAACAGGCATTACTGTGAGTGTTGCATAGGAAACTCCTCTTGGTTCCCTAAATATATTTGTGTAGTGCCAGAGGACATGTAAACTGAAACACTGATGAAATTTTTTTTCTTTTTTTAATGTTTATTATTGTGAGACAGAGCAAGCAGGAGTGGGGGAGGGGCAGAAAGCAAAGGAGAGAGAAAATCTCAAGCAGGCCCTACGCTGTCAGTGCAAGTGGGGCTCCATCCCATGAACCGTGAGATCGTAACCTGAGCCAAAATCAAGAGTCAGGCGCTTGAAAGAGCTGGACGTCCGGCTTGGGAGCAGGCACCTTCGTTTCATGTGCAACCAAAGAGCGATTTAAAAATGGGTGATGTTGAGAAGGGCAAGGAGATTTTTGTTCAGAAGTGTGCCCAGTGCCATACTGTGGGAAAGGGAGGCAAGCATAAGACTGGGCCAAATCTCCATGGTTTATTTGGGCGAAAGACAGGTCAAGCCCCTGGATTTTCTTACACGGATGCCAACAAGAACAACGGCATCACCTGGGGAGAGGAGACACTGATGGAATATTTGGAGAATCCCAAGAAGTACATCCCTGGAACAAAAATGATCGCTGGCATTAAAAGGCAGGGGAAAGAACAAGCTTGACAGCTTATCTCAAAAAAGCTACTAAGGAGCAATAGTTGGCCGTTGCCTTATTTATTACAAAACAAAAATGTCTCATAACTTTTTTTATGTGTACCATATCTAAATTGATCTCAGACACCAGAATTCAGATCATGAATGGCTGAGAGAATATTTCTTTTGGACAGTCCTGATTTAAATAAGATTGGCTTGTGGTTAAATGAATATGATTTGCTTTTTGAACTTTGATAGTAATTCTGCTTCAGCAAGTGCTGTCACTGTTTTCCCCTTTGAAAAATATGATTGGAGTTGATTAGATGTTGAGCTTTTCAGAGAGATGGCAAATGCCATCTCTAAACTTACAGGAGATTGGTTTTATATTTAGATTTATATAACTGGTTATATTAATATATTTAAATACTGAGGAAATCCCTTCACTGTATCAGAACAGCAAGACTCAGCTGTGTTTCAAGTTGTGTTTGTTAGCCTGTTAAAGGCAAGGGCTGAAGATAAGCTGGCAATGTCCACTTTATCTTTTTAGTCTTAACTACACCAATTTAATTAAAATTCCCCGCATCTAAAATGTTGCCTTTTGCTTAATGAAAGGCATTTTAGTGTGGTTTATGTATAATATTAAATAAAGAATATTAACACTTCTCACATTTTATAGATGATCTGTAAGGTCAGATGCTTTTAAAATTCAATGTGATAAATTATAGCAACAGATTTGGCTTGTGTTCTTTTTTTTACTAAGTTATAATTTAGGATTGTCTTCTAAACAGCTATTCAAAAATACAACTGTGGAATTACCATATGTATGATTGGTAATGGTGCTTTTGCTAACTCATTAGAAGGGTTAAAGTAGAGGAGATATATCATCAGTACAAATTTGTAAATTATGTGATAAGGCTTAAGATAATTAAAAAACAAAATCACAGATCATGATTTTTCTAATGTGCTTGATCTAATGACTGATGCCAAAATTTAAATACAACAGTCCTAAGTAAAACAAAAAAAAAGAGAGAGAGACACGCTTAAGCTACTGAGCCACTCAGGCGCCCTGAAAGTACTTTTTTTCTGACTCTATTATGAAGGACTTGTGAGTTTGTGAGTTTGCTTTGCAGTCTCTTGATTGTTACTATTGAGGCCCATTTGCTCAAGCATCCAGAGTCTGCCCAAGATAATTGATCGGTTGAACAACAATTCTGGAGGAGTTCACCAACCTAGACATAAGGAGACACTGGTTTCTCCGAGGAGGTTTTCCACTGCCTCACTGCGTCACTTCCCCAAGCTCTCCCCACCCGGATTCCCCTATTCATAAAACAACTATAGTACCTATAAGATACTCCACCCAGCTCTGAAGGTCTCTAATTCTACTATCTATCTTTCTTTTTCAAATTAACCTCTTTGTCAAATACTTAATTTCTCTAATGATGAATAGTATGGAATAGAATTAACTGCTACCTAGAAGATATAATTAAGTTTGTATATTATTTTCTGTAACTAATGTGCAATGGATTTTAATTTTATTCATAATTACTAACTTCAGGCTTAAAATATCTGTGTATTAAGTAGGAACATTGCACCATTTTTATAGCCTCTTCTTCACATATTAATAAAATAACATAATAAAACACCACCCACACAGATGATAAGCCTCATTCTATCACCGGGAAATGTAATTAGCAAATTAAAGAGTTGGACTTATATTCCCGAGGTTTTGTTCTCATTTAAGTAAAGCCCCTGGTCTAAATCACAGTGATTATAATGTCGTACTAAGTAAATAAATGTCTGCCTTTCACAATTAGGTTTTTATTTCCCATTCTGCATTTTACAATATGAAAGCTAGATTTTGTTTACACTTTGATTTACTTAAGAGTTTTCTTAAATAATATCTTCTGAAAATAGAAGTGCAAACACACTTACAATGCATGGATTTGGGGCCCATTAACATTAGCTTGTATCCAGGTGGCATGCAAATAGAAATATGAGTGCTTTCAATTTAGACATTGTTATACTTTCCCTATTATCTTCAAAAAACATTTTTTTAAGAGAAAGGTTACTATCTTTCGCCTGGCTTCTCTGCAGGTCTCTGGAATAACAAGATAATATAAATCGGTTTCAGAAAACACAGGAATTTTGAAAAGAGAGGGAGATACAACTCCCTAGGGAAAGCACTCTCTCAGATCTAAAAGTCGTCCGGCCAATTCCATAAAACAAACGTCTTGTGGTTGAGCAGACACGCTGGATGGTGCAGATGAAGTTCAAATCCTAGCTTTGCCGCGTACTAGTGGTGTGACATTGGCCAATCATCAAATCTCTGCAAGCGTCTATCGCCTCCTTTGTAAAATGGAGAGAATAGGGCCTACTTAAGAGGATCTGAGCAAAAATTGATAAGATAAAGTACATCACGTGCCAGTACATACTAATCACCCAATAAATCATGGAGATTATTATTATTTTTATAATCACTGCTATTTCTATTATTATTATGATTAAATCAGAAATAATATGACCCTGGGGGTGAACACGCACCATGATTTCAGCCATAACATTTAGGCAGCAGCATTAGTTTCCCTCAGAGGGCCTTGCTGTGCCCAGGGTGAGAGAATTGGAGCTCAAAGACACGCAGAAAACTGACAGCATCGAAGACCTCTGAGGATGCTGAAAACATTCTTCCTCGCTCTGCCCGAGGCTGCGTGACTGCCGACCACACCAGTTTCTGCCCTCGGGCACTGACTCCATTTCTCTGTTTTCATGCCAGCCTTCCTTCCTTCCTTCCTTCCTTCCTTCCTTCCTTCCTTCCTTCCTTAATGTTTGTCCCGCATGAGTCATCATAACACCCCAGTTCCATGACAGATAAGCTAGATAACTCCCATCAGGTCACTGCTCCTACAATTGGGAGAAGAAAAGAATTAAGAGATGGGACTCAAGCAGAGGATAAGGGTTGAACGCAGCAAAGTCACACGCACACACACTCGCCCGCGCACATAAACACATACTCCATTACCGATTGTAAAACCAATTTAGAGGGTTAGTGGCCAGGAATATTTTTCATAAAATAGATTAGAAAACATCCGCACACACGCCATGTGGTAAGCAAACTGTTACTACCTTAAGTTTTTATTTCAGTTACATGTGTGTGTACATGTGTCTGTATACATGTGTGTATAAACTGGGTTGTGATATAAATGTGTTTCTTTTTGTTCTCATTTGAAGTAGAGCGCCCCTTTTAAGGGTCCCTTTTAACTAGAAAGGTCCTTTCTAACTAGAAAGCCTATGGTTCAATAACTCTCCAAAATCTGTAGATCTGGGATCTAAAATGGCAGTGGCTATGGAGGCTTTGGTTTTATTCGGTTTATAGCTTTTTGTTCCAGTAAGAAAATAGATTTTGTCCTCATAAGTAAGTAATTGTGTTAAAAGAATATAACTAGGGGTGCCTAGATAGCTTAGTCAGTTAAGCATCTACCTCTTGATTTCAGCTCAGGTCACTAACTCACAGTTTGTGAGTTTGAGCCCACATAGGGCTCTGTGCTGACAGCACAGAACCTGCTTAAAATTCTCTCTCCCCCTCTCTCTTTCTGACCTATCCCCAACTCGTGTGCTCTCTCTAAATAAATAAATAAAAACCTTTAAAAAATAAATAAATAAAAATAAAAGAATATAACTAGGATCTACAATCAATCCCCCTGGAAGATGCCAGGTCTTCCAGGAATTAGATCACAGCATAAAGTGAACACAGTGATTGATGCTTGAAGCATGCTTTGGACTCTATGACCCACTCCTTGGCTTAATAGGCCACTTTTTGCACGGTATTCCATCCATGGAGCCTAGGCCTGCTTCAAAAGACCTGAAGAGAAGGGGCAACTGCTGGAGAGAAGGGGTGGGGGATTCTCTCCCAGCATGCACACATGCACAAGCTCATCTACTTACATAAGTGCACAACAAGAAGCCAGACGATGTAAGATGTATCTATGCTTTGTCAGGCTTCTAGAGGCCAATGGAAGTACATATGGGTCCATGATAGAACAAGCCTGGGATTCCAAAGCCCTCTAAAGCCTCTTTTTCACTCTGCTTCTCCTTGGCACAGAATAAGTCACTTCATTCTCTCCCTCACCTAGGCAGTTAATGAGTTTACATTGAGAACTATAACTGCCAAGACAATTAGACATGCCAAATATTGGTTGTTGGTACAGATTCTCCTGTTTGAAAACCTAAATAGGCAACTTTTTTATAGTCAGGAAGTGCTTGTCAAACATGAAATCACATGGGGCGCCTGGGTTAAGCATCCATTAAGCGTCTGACTTCGGCTTAGGTCATGATCTCACAGTTTGTGAGTTCGAGCCGCACATCGGGCTCTGTGCTGACAGCTCAGAGCCTGGAGCCTACTTCGGATTCTCTGTCTCCCTCTCTCTGCCCCTTCTCCACTCATGCTCTGTCTCTCTCTGTCTCTCAAAAATGAATAAATGTTAAAAAAAAATTTTTAAACATGAAATCACAACAAGGGGAACTAGTCAGAGTATCTTACCTGTTGGTTCTGCACACAGCCACAGTCTAACGCGGCCCACACCCCCAAATGTTCACATTGCAACCAGCCCTGTCTCCGCCTTCTCAGTCCTCTGCCCGCCACATTCCTATCAACACAACAGTTCTTCGGATGATGAAATGCAGGCAGCGTGGGTTAAGCTACCAGATGCCATGGTCCTACACTATGAACACACCCAAAGAAAGCACTCTGGCTACCTTCACAGGATTCCAAATCACAACCACATATGTATAGACCAGCCAGTCCCTTCTGTTACTACTGAAAATGGTTACTCTTTTTTTTTTTTGTATGTTGTTTTAATTTATTTTTGACAGAGGGAGAGACAGAGTGCAAGCAAGGGAGAGGCAGAGAGAGAGGGAGACAAAGAATCTGAAACAGGCTCCAAGCTCTGAGCTATCAGCACAGAGCCTGACGCAGGGCTCAAACTCACAAGCTGTGATATCATGGCCTGAGCCGAAGTCAGATGCTTAACCAGCTGAGACACCCGGGCACCCGCGAAGATCATTACTTTCAATCATTATTAGTGAAATTTCTATCTCCACCCTGAGAGGGGTGTCATAATTCAAAATCCTGAGTATACCTGACCTTTATCACCATGTATGAACACAAAGCCAAGGAGATCTCCAGGTTCAGCATCTTCTGTTTATTCTAGTTAATCTTGTGCAGTGGGTTGATACTACAGTGAGGATTTGCTCGTAATATTATTTAGTTGCTACTCTAGGTCATTTGCCATATAAATGATGTATTAAATAATTTGAGGAGCACCTGGGTGGCTCAGTCAAACGTCCAACTCTTATTTTGGCTAAGGTCATGATCCCATGGCCGTGGGATCAAACCCCATGTCAGGCTCTGCACTGAGCATGCAGCCTACTTGGGATTCTCTCTCTCCCTCTCCCCTGCCCCTCCCCCACTCACTTACACACACTCTGTCTCTCAAAATAGATAATCATTTAAAATAATAACAATTATAATTTGAGCATGTGCCCTGGGACAGTTTTGCAAATGGGATAATTTTTAAATGAAAAAAAAAAAACCACTATCAACAAAGCAAAGAATTTTAAGCAGCTTTCCAAGGCTTTTTGCAATTAGTCACAGGCTTGTGAATGCAGCTCCATTATCCTTCTTTTGAACATGACTCATGTATGCTCTGTGGCCATCATTTCAGAAATAAATACATTGCACCTTCCTTTGGACGTCTTTGGTATTGACAAAGTCTTCTGCTCCATGAATTTTGATTATCATAGAACAATTATGTTAACCATAATTTCAAATCAAAACTCTAGACACAGTTTCTGAAATTAAATCTGATATGATTTTATGATTTCTTACAAAATGTCTTATCCAACTGAATTTTGGCCATCCGTTATTTATTTTAATGTGAAAATAAAATAGAAATTTTAAAGGAAATACTTCTGACCCTCTGACACTCTTTTGAATTCATTTTAAATGGCCTAACTACTTTCAGTAGTACTTGGGAAATTCACCGTGTCCTTCTCCTCCCACCATGGCACTCTGTCACCTTTGCATCAGCCCCAACCGACAGGATTTTAGAAGCATGATATTCTCCCAACTTTACAACGAAGAAACAGCACACACATACACATAAGTGAACTGAATATGGGCTAGCATGCACACGTGTCCTCATCAATCCCTGAATTCCTTCAGCCAGTGACTCAATTTCTGCGTCGTATCTATTTTTATTGTATTACTGCTCAAAGACATCCAGTTACTATTTATCAGTTACTGCAATGTCTCAGTTATTTTACTGATTTGTGGAGACAACAGGTCAGAATATTTGAAACTGATGCTATCTCCAAAAAAGAGACATATGGTCCAGGCCAGAAGCAGGCATCCCTCTGCAGGAGGGAAAGCGCGACAGAAGGCATGCCCAGGGCATTGTGTCCTGAGCACTGGGTCGGGCCCAGGGCAGCCGCCAATTAAAGGAAGGAGATTCCAGGGATCATCACCATCACAGTTACACTTCTTGAGTATTTACTGTGTCCAGTGTGCACCAGTGCTTTCGTGCACGATCTCATCGAACACTCAGAAAAGCCCTGACAAGACCTTCACTAGCCCTGTGGTGATATAGGGACAGGGGCTTGGAAAAGTCACTTGGAATTGTTGGAGCACAGATCTGAACACAAGTCTTCCGATTCCAGGGATGGTGCTCTGAGATTTCAACCTGCCCCTGGACCAAACACAACGCCCGTTAGGAAACATCACACCTTCTGACTGTCATTCCAGCCTGAGCACTTGAGTCAGTTTGCACGACATTCCCATGTGTCTCTAGATCCTAAAATTAGGAAAATGTCTGCAGCAGGATAGGCAGTGAGGCAGCATCTTTTCATATTTTTCCCTGTTAACAATTCTCATAACTAATGCAATTTA
Organism: Panthera pardus; assembly: GCF_024362965.1. Lineage (NCBI taxonomy): Eukaryota > Metazoa > Chordata > Mammalia > Carnivora > Felidae > Panthera > Panthera pardus. Next base: position 88,376,980 of record NW_026526721.1, read on the forward strand.
CCGTTCCTGACTCCTCACACTTCCCCCCTCAACATGTTATTTTTTGATTATTTATTATTATCATAATTAACATTTATTGGACACATCACGGTGCAAAATATGGAGGACGACAGACTCCCCCACCCTTTTGGCTTATAATCCAAATATTTAGATTGTAAACACAATATTTTTGGCAGGTTAATTCTGTAGGAAGAAATAGAGCATTTGCAGGAAATGTCAGATGCTTATTTTATGATCAGCGTAAGGAGTAATTTACCCCACACAAAGATTTGGATTTGGCAAGCAAACCCTGTCTACCTACCCACATGTGAGGAAGGCGGGAACAATGCTTCCTTCTTGCCACAATTTTTAGGAAATAGATATTTTTAACCTTCAATAAAATGCAGTGGCAGGAAGGGGCAGGGTAGAGGATTATTGATGGCCAGCACGGCAGCTGAGCCAGAGGCATTAATGGAAGTCTTTGCTCACCCCTCCTTGTAGTAATGAAAGAGATGCATGGAAAGTGACAAAATTAGTCTACTTATTCCTCTTTTACAATCTGCAGAGTGAGACTGGCAGCACATAAAGCAGATAACTCGCTCCACCATAGTGGCTTCCAAACTTCCCGCAGGGGGTGACATTTCTCCTTCGGAGGTATAGACTGGAGCCCAGGTATGCAATGTTTTCCATTTAAGAAACCATGCCAATTTCATGTGACATGATATTGAAGACTGTAAGACAGAATAGAACACTAAGTACCTGCACCGACAGCATTTTTTCATTTCATAGTACTCAACTACCAAAAATACGGACCTCGTGAAGGTAGGAGAAAGTCACATCTCTGGGGCAAAGATGCATTACAGTTGCAAATTTCCACTGAGAGGAGACTATGCACTTCCACAATTCAGAAAGCTGCAAGGTTTTTTTGTTTTGTTTTGTTTTTTGTATTAATGGTCTGTGAGCAGGCATGAGTGTTAAGTCTAAATGAACTATGGAACAGATGGGAGTTTTCGTCCAGTACCCTCATTCTATAGGTAAGCATGAGATCATGTGTATTATCTGTGTTCATGCAGTTGGTTAAGTAGCAGAGTTGGGACATTACATTAATACAGATTTTTTTGGTCATTTAATCCAAAACTCTTACCAACATGCCATGCTGCCCATGCTTTTTAAACCCACAACAAAAACATATACAGGAATGGATATGCAACCTTGGAGTAATCCACAGATCTGAATTATCTAAACATCTCCCACAAAGTGGGAGGGCCCAGAGATGAATACTCCAAACCATTAGCCATGGATAGTCCCCCACAAATCCCAAATTATCTCAACAGAAGCCATCTGGCAGGCCTTACCTTCAGCCTGCAGACAAAGCATCCCAGCCAGGGTCCAATCCAATTGGTCAGAATCTCTATCCTACTAGTTAGATATGTCAAATACCACCCCTGCTTACCGGGAGATCCTGAAGGTACAAGAGCATCACTGAATTTGTACACATTACTTCCGTTGGAGGAGGCAAGGTTGCAGCTAGTCAAGTATAAATTATTCGGGTAATACGGAAAAAAGTGTTAAAAACTACTCTGAAAAGGGGTGCCTGGATGGCTCAGTCAGTTCAGCATTTGGTTCTTGACTTCAGCTCGGGTCACAATCTCATGGTTTGTGGGTTCAGGCTCTGCATCGGGCTCTGCGCTGACAGTGCAGAGGCTGCTTGGGATTCTCTCTCTCCTTTTCTCTGCTCCTCCCCTGTTTGCACTTGCTCTCTCTCTCTCTCTCTCTCTCTCTCTCTCAAAATAAATAAGCTTAAAAAAAAACTACTTAAAAAAAAAAGCAATTGACCACCCCTTTTAGCTGCCCTAATTTTCCTTTCCCATTGCTGTAAATTCTGGCCACGTAAGAACAAGAAATCTGACAAAGGTAGCCTTTTTAATGTTTGCGTTATAGTCTCAACTAGCTAAACCACTGTTGGAAGCCATTTAAAGGGCATGCTCGTGCCACACTGTTCATCACCTTGTTCTGGCACCTTGTTTATTTCACTAACTGGAATTATAAAAAGAAAGGGTTGATCCACACCTGATACAGAATTCTGTTATTGTAAACAGTCGTTCACCCAAAAAGAAAAACAAATCTTCCTATCTCTCAGCCTATTGATGAAATAATGAACTCCCACTGCTCTGTAATAAATATTGTATGTGTCAATTGGATTATAAGAGAGCTTGGAATTTTGCCCCTTGGCATCTGGCATCGTACATCAAACTTACGTTTCCCCTCTCACTCTGCTGTAGCAAAACTGTAGTGCTGTTTTATACTTCAAGAATACTTATCTTTGAAACTACACATATTCTATAAGGCACAAATAATATTATTTATTATTGGGGCACCTGGGTGGCTCAGTCAGTTGAGTGTCCGACTTTGCCTCAGATCTCACGGTTCGTGGGTTCAAGCCCCGCGTTGGGCTCTGTGCTGACAGCTCAGAGCCTGGAGCCTGCTTCGGATCCTGTGTCTCCTCTCTCTGCCCCTCCCCCGGTCACTCTCCATCTCTCAAAAATGAATATTTAAAAATTTTAATTTATATATTATTTATAATATTTAAATAGTACCACGCTTCTTTTGCGATGCATAGCATCATGTATAATCAGAGGTTTGCTCCACAACAGAAAGAAGGGGTGGAATAGAAGTCGGAGAGACAACAGTCACCGTTACTAGAAGCTTCCTAACCGCAGCTAATGAGCACACAGCTATTGATTAATCTGCTTGTATTGGCACAACTGTCACTTAATTCTGCTTTATTATAACTAAAGCAAATAAAAACAAACAAAAAAGTATAGTGTTACGATCAATGTGCCCAAAGTTTTTAATTGGCCCACAACATTGGCAAGTGCCTCTAATAGCAGGGAACTTTAGAGATGACGCCATGCTTTGCATGGGGAAAAGATTATTTTCTGCTGTGACATAGTGTTTGTGTTGTGACATTTAGATAATTTTTAAAAATGGCTACTGCATAAATTTAGCAATCTATGACTTGTACAATATCTTCTGCTTTGAACACAAAGTTCTCTTCTTCTTTGGTGTTTCATTTGTTTTTGTTTTTTTTTAATGGCATGTTATGAGCGATTATTTTCAGTTGATTAATAAATGTGATGTCTTCTTTGTACATTGTGTAGTAAGCTAAGGATCACCTGCCCCTTCTGAATCAGCCACTGCGTGGTCCTGGTGGGGGAGGGGAGGGGATGGATAACCCTTCTCAAGGCTGAAATATGTAACTTCCCTGAAAAGTAGGCTCATCTTTTATACCATAGCATGCTCTGATACAAAGTTCATAAATGTCTCATATCCACTTCAATTAGTTAATTCTATTTGCAAACCTACTCCATTTGTGTGAATTGGTCTGCTAAAATATATGATGCTTTTGATCTATCTTCTGTTTAAAATCAGTAATGTTGTCCCTTTTCTTCTCTCACTTAACTGTCAAAGCAATCCTTGAGAGAATGGCCCAGGGAAGGACTATCTGAAATTCAATCCAGAAAGGCCAACTGTTGGATCTCAGTGTTTCTGTCCAGCCTGGGAATTTGGGGCATCATTGCTAACTATCTGAGCAGAACAGTGTGCAACATGCTTTGGTTATTTTCTAGCTGAGTATCAGCCTGACTTTACCAAACAATTCGGGTCTACGGACCCACATCAGACCCAAAGAGCACCCTGAACACATTCCCTAAGTAAAGGAAAAGAAGACAAGGAAAGCAGGAAAACCCGGTTGGGCTGGTCTCAGATTTCTTAAAGGAAATGTTAATGGTGTCTAGTAGAAGAGAGTTCATGATGTGGTAAAGAAATTGAAAAGGTTGAATGATGTCCATGCACAGCAATGGGTTTATAGCCTATTGCAGCCCTGTGCTGCGGGGGGGGGGGGGGGGGGGGGGGGGGGGGGGGGGGGGTAGTGTCCAGTGCTGTGATGAGGAGCCTCTCCCCTAACTAGCTCCACTTGGTGGCTAATTGCTTCCCTTTTTGAGGCTCTGTAAATTTTCTCATTTACAGAATGATGGGGCCGGCCTTGATTCCTGAAGGTCCCATTCAACTCTAACATGTTGAGGCTGGGAGTCTATAAAAGATTTGTGCTAGCTAAAATAGAAGGAGGGGGCAGATGGTATATTGGGCTCACGAGCTCTTACCAGGAAGAGCAACAGGAGTCCAGAAAAGGAAAAAGGAAAGCAGAAACAATTCTATTTTAAAAGGCCTGGAAACCTAACTAAAGAAGGTAATAGCTAATAACAAAGTTAATTTCCAGAAGTGTAGAAGGTAAAACCTGGCACACAAAACAAATAGGAGGAAAATACGGCAAAAATTACAGTGTTGCTTGGGGGCGCCTGGGTGACTCAGCTGGTTAAGTGTCTGACTTCAGCTCAGGTCATGATCTCACGGCTCTGTGAGTTCAAGCCCCATGTCAGGCTCTATGCTGACAGCTCAGAGTCTAGGGCCTGCTTCAGTCTCCCTCTTTCTCTCTGCCCCACCCCCACTCATGCTCGCTCGTGCTCTCTCTCTCTCTCAAAAATAAATAAACATTAAAAAAATTTTTTTTTAAATAATGAAGTGTTGCTCATTAATATGAGTAGAAAAAAGAAAGAGAATGTCCAGTGAGAATTCAGGCCATCGTACATTCATAATGCCAAATTCTTTAAAAGAAAAAACTATCCCTACTGGTAAATGAACATTTTTTAAAATTAAACTCATATCATCCTTTATTTAACTATTTGTCTGGGATTTGAGCCAGGCTGGAGAGTTTGGTCTTCTATGACATATAATAGGGAATCACCACTGCATAGAGAAATGACCGTTGCTATAGACTGAATGCTTGTTTCTCCCTCAAAATTCACATGTTCAAATCCTAACTCCCAGTGGATGGTATTAGGAGGTGGAGGCTTTGGGATTCGATCATGAAGGTGGAGTCTTCAGAAAGGGGATTAGTGCCCTTATAAAAGAGACCCCAGAGAGCTCCCTTGCTCCTTCCACCCTGGAAGGACACAGCCAGAAGTGGGCAATGTGCCACCCAGGGGAGAGCCCTCCCCTAAACCTCACCATGCCAGACCCTGATCTTGCACTTGCAGCCTCCAGAGCTACTAGCAATAAATGTTTGTTGTTTGTAAGCCGCCCAGTCTGTGGTATTCTGCTACAGCAGCCCAAGCAGCCTAAGACAGAGACAGAAAAGCTCAATAAGTTGCCCAGGGCCACAAAGCGAGTAAGAGACAGAGCCAAGATTCTAACATTAGGTGTATGATTCTGGAGCCTTGTTTCTGCTTCTTTGACACAAATAAGTCTTTAATATTAATTAAGGTAATTGCTGCAAAAGTAAACCTGGTCCAGGGGGTCAGGGAAGTCCTCCCTGAGGAACGGGGCGTTAGAATTGACGCCTGAAGATGAGCAAGAGGTAAGCAGACATGGAAGGATGACAAGGTGGGTGGGAAAGTTTCTCCAGGTGATTATCAAATAAGTACACTCTACTTCTATTCACAAGGGCCTTTGCACGATTATCACATACAGGGGCCTGAAACAGCTGTAAGTACACTTTTAAAAAATTATTTTAGTAATCACAAGGGAGTACAGAATTATCTTTTTGTGTAAATTCAGGAGTAGACAACCATTTCCATCTGGGCTGTGCTAAAGAAATACTCCCTGAAAGTCATTCCTGGATGGCAGAGCTAGGAACCTGGAGATTTTGGCGAAGAATCCCTTGCTTCCAAATGATATGAGCAGGGGAGCCTGGGAGATAGGGTTTTCAAGATGCTTGCTATTCAGTGTGGGGAGGACCGAAGCTCTCCTATAAATGCAGAATATCAGGAAACAACCAGCCACCTCTGAGTTTTCTCCCAACGACTCTGTGGCTGCTCGCTGAGGAAGGGCAGGCAGGATTCTCGGGCCTGGGGTTAGGAAGAGGTTCTGTAAATGAGGATGGAGCCATTCTTAGTCAGAACAGAGCAAAGGGAGCAACTGAAGCTGGCTCTGGCCACGGCTCCCGCAGGGAACGGCCTGCACCAGGCTGTGATCGGCAGGAAGCAGGTGCCCCAGGATGCGCATGGCTGGGCTATCTCTGGATAGTTTTGCGTATGAAGAGAACAGACCAAGGCGGCACATATTGAAAGCTGGGTCCAGACCAGTTCTAAAATACATTTCACAATTCTGGGTCCAGGGCAGTTTTTATGCTCTGTGCTGCTTCTTCCAGAAACTATCCTATTTCTCAAAGAGAGGAAAAGGGTCACGTCCATAATTCTAGCTTTAGGGTTCTTTTTCTAAAGGATAAAATGGCCAGTGTAGGCCAAGCATTCTTAGAAAACTGTTACTTTCTCAAGTTATTTTCTAATATGACTTCCATATCAATGATGAGTCTAGCAAGGACCTTATGCAGCAGGGCATGGGGGTAGTGACACTGTGACACATAAAGACTCCACACCTACTTTCCACTCACTTGCCCTGGAGAAATAACTGGGGGTTGGAATACTTATCAGAGGGAGGAAGGAAAAGGAACTCATAGTTATTGACACTTACTCAGTAACTGGCACTTTCACATACACACTGAATCTTCACATCCACCCCATTGATCGGAATCCCCATCTACAAAGAAGGACACGGAGGCTCAGGGGCCCCCACCTTCACAACAGTCCCTCTTGCCAAGTCATTTTAATATGTATGCATTAAGAAAGGCAGACAGACAGGGGTGCCTGGGTGGCTCTGTTGGTTAAGCGTCCGACTTTGGCTCAGGTCATGATTTAGCAGTTCATGAGTTCGAGTCCCCATCTGAGCTGACAGCTCAGAGCCTGGAGCCTGCTTCAGATTCTGTGTCTCCCTCTCTCTCTCTCTCTGCTCCTTCCCCATTCACTTGTGCATGCCCTTTCTCTCTCTCAAAAATAAACATTAAAAATTTAAAAAAGAAAGAAAGAAAGAAAGAAAGAAAGAAAGGAAGGAAGGAAGGCAGGCAGGCAGACAGCACTGTGGAATAGGATTAGCTCTTTCACGCACCAGGCATAGATCTTAGACACATCTTAGTAGTTTAAAGGAAGCAGTGTGGACACGACCTGCAGAGCCTGCCCTCTCTGGGCTTGCTCACTACCCTGTGAAATGTTTGAGCACACAAAGAGAGGGCACGGGCTGGCTTTCCAAGTAGTAACACTTGCGTCTCCTGAGGATATGCACACACCGTTGAGCAATCAGCTTTGGAAATCACTTGAAGGAGGCATGAAAGGTGGAAGTGACCTAGATTGAGAAAGAGTGGCCCGAGGAAGATGATGAAGGACAGTGGGTGATGGGGCATGGAAGCACCTGGAAGACGAGAAACTGCAGTCACCCAGCTGCCTTCCTCCAATGAGGCAAGTCTGGGGAGAAGGTTCATACAGCCAAGTTTTCCAAAGGAAAACTGCCTGGTGGCTTTTAACTGTCCTGTTACTTAATATAAATGAAAAATAACCATTTATTTGTTTCATTTCCCAAAGGTAAGTGACTAATTGACACCCATTCCACTCCATGGAGCTGAACTTGACTTCATAGACCCCTTTACCTCTAGATCAAGTCTTTTATTCCCTTTTTCATGAGTTTTAATAGGTTGGTTAACATGTAACCCAAAGAAAACCTAGCTTATGAAAACTAAAAGTATTAGCAAGCAATAAATGTTAGTTAGGATTATTTTTTAAGGGTATTCATATACAACATTTGTCTTACGTCAACATTTTATTCCCAATCAAGAACACACTATGTTTTGTTTTGGTTTTTCTTCCCTTTTAAGAACAAATACACACATATTCTGAAAGGTTGTGCCTTTTTCTTCTCTCCCAGGGTCTGGGTGTCAGTGTCAACATAGGAATCAGCATTAGGAACACGTGACTCCCTCATCAATGGGGTCATAAACATGTTACACGTAAATGCTGAAATAACGACTTTTTTGGACATCTTTTTTCATTAGAGCTGAAAGAGTTTAGAAAAAATGATAACCACCTGGCAAGCCAGCTCCTCTTCGAAAGCTGAATTAAAATCAAATGAGAAAAATAATTAGGACAGCTGGAAATAATAAAAACAATAGAGACCAGACACATCTTTGACAAAACACAACAAACCAAAGAGACATTGCAACGTAAAATCTTAATTGTGTCATAGCTCACTAAATCTCTCTCCTTTTTCCCTCCTCAGTTCTTGATCACAATGAAAAACACTGTATATCAATATGCAAAGCCAAAAAGCAGTAACATTGTTATAGCCTGAATGGGCAAGACAATAAACAGAGCTGTAGCATATTGTATCTAAATAGACACAAGACTGTAATTTGAATGAATTACTATTTCTCCTTTTCTGTCCTTTGCACAGAGTGCTAATTTTTACTTCTTGCGAATTGTTTGTGGACCTACTTTTTGAGGTATGCATCAAGTCTTAAATTTGGCTTTTCGAATGCAGGACTTTTTGGGTTCTATTGTCCTGATCCAGAATTATTCCCAAACTATTGCTGGCCTAGATAAACAAACAAACAAACAAATAAACAAATTATCAACCTTACCGGAGATGACTTACACTACTCCTCTAAAATGCAGAAGTTTCTGTAGTCACTGCTCCTCTAAATAGCATTTTTTTTTTCTATTTTGCCACGATGTGGGGGAAGGCCATATGCCAAAATACTAACAGTGGTTTTCTTTGGGAAATGGGATTTCTGGTAATTTTAATTTGTATTTACATTATTTTCTCTATTTACTAAAATTTTCATACTTTAAAGCCAAAGGTAATATCATGAAAATTCTTCAATCCTATAAGTGCATTTAAGAGGGGGGAAATGACACAGGAAGACATTAACAATGTCTACACTGACTTGACATTAAATGCAAGCTATAGGCAATGGGAATGGAATGCATAGAAATGAAGTTCACAGACTTTGCAACTCCATTAAAGTGCAAATCACTTGCACTGTAAGTTAACTGTAATGTAGGGAAGGTTCCCAGAGTAAATCAGCGCTGTTACTGACTGCACAGAGCAGAGCATATACCTCTGTGTGGACCTGGAAATCAGGTTATCTAGATATTCAGTGAATGACATCCTACATGGTGGTGTGAAAGCCACCTAATCTCCTCAGTCTCTTTGCCATCAGAATATCTCCTTTTCCACAGGCAAAGCTTCTGCTTAAACTTAATGGAAACTGAGAGAATTGGGACATCTCTCCCTTCACTTTTTCTCTCTGTCAGACCAAGATAAAGGTTTTATTCAAACTTTTCTATTTGAAGAGGAGCAGCACCTGAATGAAATTTGGTCATGATCAGAAATCTTAAGAATTAGAAAATTTCCAGACACCCACATAAATGATACAATAATGCCTTGAAGAATGGGGGGGGGGGGGGTGGAGGGAGAATCATTCTGAACAAATATATAGCTATATAAGCAGTCTTCCCTGAAATGAAAAGGTTTTCCACATATATGCCTTTATGAAAGTAATGTCTACCAAGGAGAAAAAAATTTTTTGAAAGAAATTTTAAATTAAAGATTTAATTTAATCGGAGGGGTTCAGTTTTTTTACATTTTAGTGCACCGGTACCTGCAATTTTTTTACATTTGAATCGCGGCGGCTAGTTCAACCTTTCTTTTCCTGGAGGTTTAATCTAGCCAAGACCCCTTCTCTGAAAAACCCAATTTGAAATCTTGATTCCACATGTTTAAAACTTGCGTTTAATCCCCCACAACCTGTCCAATTGGAAAAGCAAAGGGTATCAGTAGGAAGAAGACTGCTTTTTTTTTTTTTAATTTTTTTTTTTTAACGTTTATTTATTTTTGAGATAGAGACAGAGCACGAACGGGGGAGGGTCAGAGAGAGAGGGAGACACAGAATCTGAAACAGGCTCCAGGCTCTGAGCCGTCAGCACAGAGCCCGACGCGGGGCTCGAACTCACATACCACGAGATCGTGACCTGAGCCGAAGTCGGACGCCTAACCAACTGAGCCACCCAGGCGCCCCAAGACTGCTTTTTTTAAAAAGCCAATTCAGCAATTAACTAAAATTAATGAATAATCTTGGATGAGTCGTTTGATATCTGTGAACCACATAGCAGTGTGCACCAAATATTCATTCAGTGAATGAGCAAAATGAATAGATAAATGATCAAATAATGGTCAGTTTTCTCGTCCTGTTACTAGATGACATGCTCTAACCTTCTATGACCTACGTGTCTTCTTTTAAACTACAGCAACCGTTCCCCCAAAACAAGTCAGCCAACGAGTACCAAGAAACCAACTCAGATCAACCTGCAACAAAATTTTCAAGAGCTGGCACGGAGTAAGAGAAAATAAGTAAGTATAACATAGTTGGTTTCTCATGAGGCAAAGCATATTCCACTTCAAGGAATTTCTGCTAGCCTGAGAGTAAGCCCTTCATATTTCTCTGGGGTAGAAATGTCATTTCTCTCATGAAATGATTTTTATTTAAGTAGTAATTGTTGGAGGTCTTTAGGATTTTTTTCTTGGCATAATATAAAGTCACAACCTTATGTCAGTGTTGTTGTTGTTGTTGTTGTTGTTGTTGTTGTTCTAATTTTAATGCTCTGTGAACTCCAAGTCTGAAAACTACTGACTTTCAGAACATGCATCACTTCGGTCACAAGAAAAAAGAAGCTTTCTCTTTGCCCATCCCAGATCTGCCACATGAAACTTTTAAACTCTTCTATCCCTCAGCATTATCCTCCTAAATGCAAACAGGCGGCCTGTTAACCACTTTCTGTACAATCGCCATCTATTAGAAGGAGAAATGATGTCCCAGGTGTAATTTCATTAACTGTATCTCTCATAGTTTCTCCCAGAAAACTGCCATGCAACGGGTTCTGGCACAGACCTTTAACCCAAGGCCAGCCAATGCATTTTCTAACCAATTACCAACAAGATCCCCTCTCCAAATCTGAGTTACCAGGACTTAAAGACCAGTCCGTGGTGGATTCTGAGCTGGCAGGCCATGTCACAAAGTCGGGACTAAGGCAGTCATGTTGCATGAAAGGGGAGTGGGCAAGGGCAGGTAGTCAAGAAACACATCAGAGAGGACTGAAAGAGAAAAGCAAATGCCTCAGAAAACATCAAAGTACCTTCGTTTTTTAGCTCCGATTCCCTACTCCAATGGAATTCTATCAAGTTCCTTATTTCACCCCTTCCTCTGCTGTCTCCCTTTCTGTACTTGAGCTACAGGGTATCCGTTCCATATCTGAAAGAACATTGTCTAGAATTGAAAACATGGACTAATTTCATGCATTCTCAAAAGAGGGACTTACCATTCGTTTTTTGCTTTTTTTTTTTTTTTGCTAGTCATTTTCTCTTCCTTATTTCTGTAATACCAGCAATATACAAACCATCAGTCATACTTCCTTCTTTGTTCCCTTTAATCACTGTCCAAAAATATCTTCCATGCATAAGGAAAAGCCCAGCCCTCAGCCCTTCTCCTCACCCTGCATTCACCCATTCCCGTCTTCACCATTATCTAGGTTTGATCATGTGTCCAGCCCCAGCCTTGTCCCCTGCTCAGGCTGCATAACTAGATAAGGCACAGCTAAGAACCACAGTGCCTGGGCCCCACAGAGAGCACTTCAGTGACTCTGCTGGGTAAAATTCCCCATTATTGTCATTTCTCCATTGACACACAATCCAGAGAAGTGAAGTGACAAGTTAATGCCACGCACGGAAGGAGCAGGAGAATAACATTTTATTTAGTCTTTTCAACTACTCTAAAAGATAAAATGTTATCCCCATTTCCTGTAATGGGAAAGTGAGGCTCACAAGGCTTGCCTGTGATCACATAACCAGTAAGAAGTGAGGAGTGGCTTTGAGTGAAACTTCTTAAACTCTAGTCTATGTTCATTTAATAATGCATCCTCTACGTCCAAAGTGTTAGTGGTCAAACCACACTCAAACCCAAATTACATGACTCCTGACTCCTAAACAAGTGCTCTCTCCACTAATTATTCCACAGTTTTCTGATACAGGTCAGAGAAATAGGTGCATAGATGTAGGAGGGCAGCTGAGAATACCCTTATTGCCTCAACCCTCTCTCATCTTCTTGTCTGGCCTTCATCACACAAGGACATGATTCAAAAACCATCTTCAGGTTGTGGTCCTGAGTCATTGCCCCTATCCAGCCATGGAGCAGACAGCCACCAAAGTGGCCACCCATGATCCTCACCCACTAGTATTCCCACCTGTGGGTTGTACCTCCCTCATTGTACCTGGGTTGGTCTGGGTAACCAACAGCATATAATGGAAATAACGATGCCTCATTTCTGAAGGTAGGTTATTAAAAGAATGCAACATCTGTCTTGAGTGATTTTTCCTTCTGTCTTTCTCTCTCTGTCTTGAATCACTCACTCTGTAGGAAGCCAGCTATCATGTTATGAGGACACTTGGGTAGCCTGCAGGGAGGCTCACATGGTGAAGAACTAAAGTCTCCAGCCAACAGCAGCAAAGAACTGAAGCCTGTCAACAACCACCTACGTAAGCTTAGAAAAGAATCTTCCCCAGGTGAGTGTTCAGATGAGACTACAGCCCTGTCGAACAGCTTGCGTGCAACCTCATGAGAGTCCTTGGTTCAGAACCACCTAGCTAACCTGCTCCCAGATTCCTGATCACAGGGGAAAAATGATGTTGCAAGTTGCTACATTTGAGTGTAATTTGTTATGCAGTTATAGATAACAAATTCAAGCCCTGAGATGTTCTTCCAGGTACTAAACACTTCTCCTACCTTGGTCCACTCAGGTTGTTCCCGTTGAGGGAAGAACAATTCTTCTTTGTCTTCCATAAACATTTGTGTCAATACACTAACTTCCCCTCTCTGGCTATGGAGTAAGCTCTATAGCTAATTCACAAATATTTTCACTTGAAATATGTATATGCTTCTGGACAGTGAATTTTTCAAAAGCCGAGACTGTCTCTCTTTCCTTTGTGCCATCATTTGCATACTCTCTTAGCTTTTGGGATCTTTCTCTCACAACAAGTCAATAGAAGCCAGAGACTTTCAAGAAAGAGTCTGACTTCTCTCCTGGGCAGAATATTTAAGTCACACATTATTGTTTGTTTTCAGGCAAACCAGTACAATTATGCAACATAAATTCTTTTAAAGCATCTGGGACTTCAATTCAATTTAAAATCCTGTGGGGTTTATTACCAGAATGAATGATTATAAAATATATGCATGCAAATGAAGAGATAAAAAAATTAAAGAGCATATGAAATTTAATGCATACTATTTGTAATTCCATGCCAAGTTGTTGCACAAGACAGTGGCTATGCAATACCATGCAAAATTGTGGTGTATAATATTTACGACTTGAGAATGTGGTTTTAATATTCCATTGTCATGAATATATATTATAAAACAGAGAATTAGTTCCTGGTGCTAATAGGAGGGGGAAGGGAAGACAGGTTTACCCAAAGGTGTCATCAGTTTTACTGTCAAACTAAAGAACCCTGTTTCACCCCAAAGGTATAGCACAGTGAAAAGTTTGCGAAGATGGAAGTGTTCTATTTTTCAGTGTTTGTATTCTAAGAGTCCATGTGGGGACAATCTAATTCGATCACTATTTTATTAAGTGTCAAAAATGTGAAAATAAATATATTTGAGACTCTAGGAGTGGGGTGGGAGTGGAGGGAATCAAAATTGAGCCTTACAATACCTACCCTTGAACAGAGCACAATCTGTTGTGAGAGATAGGCAGGTGTGTGCGTAAATAATCCGAACCAGAGTTGTGTAAATTGTTGTAGTGACCAAATAAGGGACTCCCAACCCCAGACTCCTGATCCATCCTCCACATTGCTGCCTGAGTTAGTTACCCAAAATAAAAATGCACTTGTTTTGCTTTTCTGCATAAATTTCTCCATTGCTTATAAAATATAGTCCAGACTCTTTAGTAGAAGGCCCTTCAACACTCGGTCTGAAACAACCATACCCTCTTCAAATAACACTCTGGAGAACAATAGATTAAAAAAAAAAAGTGATTCGACTTGAAAAGACTAAGGATTCCATTATAGGTCTTCAAGTAGTGTAGGGTCTTCCCTGTTTCAGCAGGACTCATCCCTTCCTAATTTTGCCTCCAATAAGAACTGACATCTGAAGAAGAGAGTCCAAACAACCAGGAAGCAGCTGAGGCATTTCATTGTAAGAATTGGTACAGGAGAAGGAAACAAAAGTGTGTGCTATTATGAAAGAAATTAACCAATATTAGTGTCTCCTTTCCCTAACCCCTCCCACCCCAGCCTCAGTCCCCAAAGAGGAGAACATTGTGCTTCTAAATGTCTCCACTCTATATACATCATCCAGGAAGAGAAATTGCTCTGGGATCACCCATGAATACAGAGGGAATGGTGACATTCAGAGATAAAGGAAATGGCTTGGAATTCATTAGGCTGATGCAGCAAGATCTAGCACCATGGACACAAGAATTGAGGAGACTTAGGATGGAAAGGCTTTCTCCTCGGATCTGACTTTATCAGTGGGTGGGGAGTTCATGCATCACCACGGTAAGCCTTTAGAAGGGGGACGCTCTGACAGCATAGAGGGTGTGGGAACCTGACCAGTCAGTGGGGAGCAAAACATATGCTTGAACTCCCATCTTAGCGAAGAAATCAACCCCAACACCAGCACCAAGTAGAAGGAGCAAGAGTAAAGACAGCACTATGGACTAGTGATGGGCATCTCCTTCACCGTGCCTGATGAGCACCAAAGAATCCTAACTTCTTGTGCAATCCCAACGAAGGAGCAAAGATTTCAGTCTACTAACAGTCAAAGGAGGGGGAGCAATTTATATTTTATTCAGAGATTTAAGGAACGCAACTTATATCATGTTCTAAAATCTTTATATATTAGACATAGTTCAGGGGCTATTTCCAGGTAAGAATGCTCAAACCACTATGTTTCCAGTTTCCTGTAGACGCTTTTGCATGCCAAACCCCATATGCATGGGTCTAGAGAGGAAACCACATTACGCTTTTTGGAGAAAACCATTTCCCCATTCCTTCTTCCTTATTTCTATAGCCCACAGGCTAAATCCAGCCTGCTGCCTGTTTTTTGCATTGCCCTTGAGCTAAGAATGGTTTTTAAATTTTTTTTAATGGTTGGAAAAAAGCAAAACAAAAATAATAGTTTGTGACACATGAAAATTACATAAAATTCAAATATCCAGTGTCCATAAATATGTAGTTTTGTTGAAACAACCATGACCATTTGTTTGCCTTGTATTACCTATGGCTTCTTTCACTACAGTGGCAGAGTTGAGTAGTTAGACCCTAACGTGCACATAATTTAAAGCACTTATTATCTTATTATGCAATCTTGGCCCTTTACAGAAAAAAAATTACTGACCCCTGCTTCACACATGTGGAGAAAGAGGTGATTAACAATATTTAGAAGGGAGTTTGACATTCTTTTTCAGGAAACCAAGTGCCCGACTGAGGGACAGGAAGTCGATTCTAGCCCTGGCCCCAAGCCTTCCCCTCTGTCCTGTCCCAAGTGGAGAGAGGGCAACCAGCGCCAGATTTTCCTGGCTGGAAAGCCTCTATCCATGTAAGGACTCAGAACAATGGAACAGAAAGGTAAAAAACATGCAAAGACACCAAAGAAAGATGAAAAACTTCCCAGGCCTGCAGCCTCTACCTGCATCATTATGACAACATGCCTACGTGAAGAAGGCGAGCACTGAGGGGAAGCAGGTCGGCCAGCCTGGACTGGTAAAGGAGCTCCCTGGCTGCCAGACCCTTAAAGCCACTTCCCTCTCTGCTACAGGGTTGTGAAAGTGGAGAAGGGGAACAGGTTTAGAAAGCCAAAGTGACATCTTGCCTGAAAAACGGTGGAGCGTGACAACCTCCCAGGTGCCCAGAGAGTGCCTTCTAGACCTGAGATAAGATACTGAGAAGAGTTCCAATCATACAAAGGTGCCTTCAGAGTGGGGCAAACTCTATGTCCTGACTCTGATTTTCCTCCTTAATTATAGTCTCTGAGAGAGCAGCTACTTTAAATATTGGGGGGGCGGGGGGGGGGGTAGAGACAAAAATGATTTGGTAATTAAATATATGCCTCAAGGAAGTGCTTCAAACCATTTTTTAAGTTTCTCTTTTTAACTGCAAATATTAGAAATTGATATGAATTCTCACTAATGTTATTTTTTCGTACTCCTCTCTTGACCATCTTTTGTTTTAAATTGAATTAGGCAAGCTGCTGATTCAGAACAACACCTAATTGTTTTTGTAATCCTTTCATTTTATAAACATTTATTAAGCACTTGCTAGTTGCGAGGCACTGCGCCAAGCATAAGTGGGTGAAAACAAAGTGAATAAAATATCTGAGCCCCAAAGAGATTTGCAACTCAGTAAGAGAGATATAAAATATGATTACAAATAACAAATATTTAGTAGTGGATAGAAACCATACGGGCATGCGTGCATCTGAAATGTAAATCTTGCGGAGGTATTTGGGTTATGCAAAGTGAAAAGCTGAGCCTGGACAACTGAAAACAAAATGCACCTTACCTCAGCTAGCAGTGTGCTCTAGTAAAAGAGAGTTTCAGAACCAACTTTGTAGGTCAGTGTTTCTCAAAGTCTGGTTACTAGAGAGACCCATCAGAGTAATGTGTGATGCTTGCTAAAAGGCACACCAGCCTCAGGCCTTGTGGGTGGCTCAGTCAGTTAAGCATCCAACTTTGGCTCAGGTCATGATCTCATGGTTCATGAGTTTGAGCCCCTGCATCGGACTCTGTGCTGACCGCTCAGAGTCTGGAGCCTGTTTTGGGTTCTGTGTCTCCCTCACTCTCTGCCGCTCTCTTGCTCATACTCTGTATCTCTCTCTCTCTCTCTGTCAAAAATAAACAAACATTAAAAAAAAAAAAAAGGCATAATGGCCTCTGCTCAGTCCCGTGGAATCAGATTCTTCAAGGCAGGACCCAGGGCCCTGCCCTGGTAACAGACTCCACAGATAGTTCCAATGATAGCAGCTTGAGACACAGCCTGGATGAGTGGTTCTTAAACACTGCGGTTCATAGAATTACCTAGACCCCAAACCAATGAGATCCAAGTATCAGGAGATGGGTCTCTGGCACCACTACTTTGTAGCACTCTCCAGGGTGATCCCAATGTGCCACCAAGTTTGAGGGCCAGTATTCTAGAACCACTGCTCCCATAACTTTACACAAAGAAGAATAGGCTCTATTTCAAGAAAAAAAAAAAGGTGTTTTTTTCCTTTTCATTTATGCATCTAAATACATATTGAGTAGCCCATTTCTTCCTTTTGTCTATTATATCCTCCAAGGTCTTGAACTTCATAATCCAAACTTGACCCGTTCATGTAACAGACATGCACGGGTGTGCCAGGCACCATCCAAAGGACTTGAGGAGACAAGATGAAAAACGCAGTTCAACAAAGGTGATAGACAAGCAATGATATGAAAAATGCTAACATTCAGTGTGTCCAAGGGGCTTCAGAGACACAGAATCACCTAACCAGCCAGGAATTGGGGGTGCCAATGGCAAGCTAGGAGGGAAGGTCGCTTCAGGGCTCCTCAGAGAAGGAAGCCCTTAACGCTGAGTGTTGGATAAGGAGAAATTAGCCTCACAGAGAAGGAAGAAATGGCCAGTTCAGCAGAAATCAGTTGCAAAGGCATTAGTCCTATCTGAATTGTTTAGAGTTTCTGGAGTACGACAGGGCTGTGAAGGGTCCCCAGCCTGAAAGATGACTTGGGCCATGCTACCAGTTCCCTTAGGGACCAAAAAATGCCAAAAAACATTGTTCTGGCCTAGTGAGTCTTAATCCCAGCTGTGGATTAGAATCACCTGGGATATTTTAAATAAAATGCAGGCCATACCCCCCAGAGATTCTGATTTAATCAGTCACCTCGATTTTTAAACAGGCTCCTTCTGGGATTCTAGGAGCCGGGGTTGAGAGTCACAGGTGGACTCTCAGTAAACAGAAAACCAACCTTGGCTATTAGCTATGCTGGCTGGAGCAGACCGGGGCTAGAGTCCTCAGGCTGTCCTCACCCCAGCACTCCCATGCCTCCTGCCCAGGCACAATGTGGCCTTATGGCCTTAGGAGGGGAGAAGCTCAGGCTTCAGGGTTACCAGGCTGGCCATTCACCTTGCACAAAAGGACTGAGTGATCTCTGGCTGCTCCCAGGTACTCAAGCCACCCGCTCGGCATTCCTACATTCCTGCATTCCTGAGAGCATTCCTACAAGCACACCCTCATTCCAGGAGGGAGGGGGCCTTTGTTGGCAGTGGAGGGGAAGCTCAGTGGTGTCTCCAAGGAATATACGTAAGTACTAGATTCATGAATTCTACCATAGCACAGAACAGATTTTCTCCCGTTAAATTCAGAGAAATGAACCCTCCATTGTAATCAGATGCTTAATGAGAGTACTGGAAGATGTGAGGAGGGATGGAAATAGTGAGCCTACAACAGAGGGATGCTGGGCAGCCACCTACGTTTCCACATCGGCTGAGTGACTCCTGGGCCACTGCGGCCAGAGAGCATGTGATTCAAATCTGTGCTTGAACAGAAGAACAAATTGGTACACGTCATAAATCTCTGGGTCATCTGCAAATAGTTGAAACCAGGAATGTCAAATCCGTGAACGCCAAGGGTGCATTCATACATCAAAATGAACATTTGTGCAAACAACACGAGTCCAAGTGAGAGAAATGTGCAGCTGCATTTATGTGTAAATGGGTTAGATAAAAATCTATCCACTGAATCTTCCAAACGATATCTCTACAGCCCCCTGTATTTCAAAGTCAGTGATAGGTATAATAAACAGATTTTTCTGAATCAAAATCAGGGTGTGTGATTTGAGAAAAAAAAAAATTGTTTTCTGAGTTGTAAATGTATTTATAAAGAAGAGTTGCCTTGGGATCCTAGAAGAACAAAAAGTCTACAAGAATCGATAGGAAGGACGCCCGGGTGGCTCAGTCAGTTAAGCGCCCGACTTTGGCTCATGATCTCAGGTCCCAGAGTTTGAGCCCCACATCAGGCTCTGTGCTGACAGCTCAGAGCCTGGAGCCTGCTTTGGATTCTGTGTCTTCCTCTCTCTCTGCCCCTCCCCCACTCATGCTATGTCTCAGTCTCAAAAATAAAGAAACACTAAAAAAAAAAGGAATCGATAAGAAAAGGTGGGAGGTCAGGTTCACACAGCACTGGGGCACACAGGAGATCACATCAGAGGAGCGGTAGCCCTGGGAAGCCAGAGGCTGCCCTACAGACTGCCCTGAGGCCATCCCAGGGTGTGTCTGGAGAGGAAATACAGAAAATTCTAAGACAAGTCAAAATGAAGAGGTGACCAAGACAGTTGCATAAACATCTAAGAGATTAGAATCCACCCCAGGAAGGAGTGGGACGGAGAAGAAAAAGATCTGAGGGGGGATTTGAACTTGGATGTGACTGGATGATAAACCTGAACTTGTGGAGAAAATTCTCACTTGGATGGAGTGTACTTGGAAAAGACTAAATTCAAAACTTTCTGTCGAGTGAGAAATTACATTTACTTTAAGAAGGTAAAGAAGATAGTTTGCATATCCAAGTTTGTGATTGGGAAAGAAAGAGCCATCCCTCAGGTTTTGGTTATTCCTTCCTCCTCAAGTGGAAAAGGTCTCTTCTTTCCTTGAGGCCAGGGCAAGAGCAGCAACCTCTCCCTGAGATGTCCTTCCATAGCCACTGCAACAGGGAAGGGCTGCACTAAGGCCACCAGCCGAGGCAGGAGTATCTATGCATTCATTCACTCACTCATTCAACAAGGATCTTCTTTGTGCTCCTCGCCCTAGAGCCTTGTTATTCTGGATCAGGGAGCCAAGAGGAAGTTTGGGAAGCCAAGAACAACCATACGAGACTTTCCTGTCGGTAGGCAGACCCCTCTAAAAACCTTCCTTAACAAACAGGGTTGTTGTTGTTATAAAAGCCAATATTGCCATTGTGTCAGGAAAATGTACACACACACACACACACACATACACACACACACACACACACACACCTACCTGCACTGGGAGTAGAATGTAAACTTGAGAGGCTTTTCTGGATGGCCATTAGATACTATGTATCAAAAGCCTTTAAAATGTGCATACCTTCTTAACCAGAAATTCCAGTTTTAGAAATGTGCTTAAGACAGTAACTAACAAGATCAATTGGGGGCAGTGAGTAAGAGCTAGTCCTTAATGTCAACAGAATCTGGGTTCAGGTCCTGATTCCACTGATTAGCTGAATGAAACTGGGCAAATTACCAAATGTGAACTTCAACACCCTGGTGTGTGAATTGTGGGTAATAGTCATAGTCATCATACAGCTCAAACATGGGAATGCTCAGCACCAGCACACCTGGCAAGGTGTGTAAGTTCAATAAATGTTGCCGCTGGCCTTGAGCCACACTATTTAATATACAGAAGGATGATGGCATCACAATGGTACATCACACCACCATTTGTAAAAGGGAAAAGTTAAATGCAATGAAAATATCTAATACTAAGTGATTCATTAAGCAAAATTATGATATATCCATATAATGAATATTGAGCTATTCTTTAAAAATGTTATAGGAGCGCCTGGGTGGCTCAGTCGGTTGAGCATCTGACTTCGGCTCAGGTCATGATCTCGCGGTCCATGAGTTCAAGCCCCGCGTCAGGCTCTGTGCTGACAGCTCAGAGCCTGGAGCCTGCTTCAGATTCTGTGTCTCCCTCTCTCTCTCTGCCCCTCCCTGCTCACATACTGTCTCTCAAAAATGAATAAATGTTAAAAAAAATTTTTTTAATAAAAATTTTTAAATGTTATAGAAACATATCTATTGCTATAGAAAGATGTTCACAATGTATCATTAACTGAAAGAGGCAGGTTTACAAACTAGCATGCACAGCATGATCAGCTGTTTGTTTATACATGCATTATAGATGCATAGAAAAAATATATGGGAAGATAGACTCTAAGATATTAAGATCCACCAATGGATGCTAAAATTCATGGGCAAGATTTTGAGGAGTGGAATATTTTCATAATCTCAAAGCATCTCCTTCAAGATAGTTATTAATTACCAAGGGAGAAAGAATAGCTTTACAATAGAGAAGATTGGCAAACAGCACCTTAACCACATGATCAAGGTTAACATTACCACCAATGAGACACATCAACATCATGAACCCCTTGATATAATGCCCTGCAAGGAAGCACATGTCACTTCTGTGGTATCCTTGTCCGAAAGGCAGGACTTCCATCTCCCCATGAGATTACATCAGGCAAACTCAAATTGAAAGATATTCTATCTAATACCTGACCAGTTCTCTTTAATAGTCATGAAAGACAAGGAAAGGCCACAAAACTATCCAGTGTGTGGCATGACAACTACGTGCAATGTAAAATCCTGAATTGGCTATTAGAACAAGCAAAGGACATTCATGGAAGAACCGGGGAATCCAAATAAAGTCAGTAGTTGAGCTAAGAGGATTGTCCTATTATTACTTTCTTAGCTTCTATAATTATTATATGGCTATATAAGATATTAACATTAGAGAAAGCTGGGTATATGGACATTCTCTGCACTATTTTTGCAATTTTTTATATCTAAAATTATTTCAAAATAAAAAGTTTAAATATAAAGCAAGATTGGACAAACCTAGATACCTAGAATTAGACATTATTGGGAAGTCCCCAAGAAAGCCCAGGCAGGTAAGGTCTTAGTCCTATAATCTCCTCATATATGAACAGAAAATACTACTTTTACAACTTGCTAGGTTAAAATTAGATTAAAGCAAACATAGGGAATGTATTATATCAGTTTTCAACACATAACCACAGAGAGCATTCACAGATATCATCAATATTTAACATTTCTCTTTTGAACTGTCACTCTCCAAAAGCCATAATTTCCCCATTCCAGTTCATTGGTTCAATTCTTCTTTTCAAATCTCAATAATCTTTTTTTTCTTGTCCTATCTGTGAGTCAACAAAAATTAAAGATCAAAATCCTTTGAATTTTAAATATCTCAAATAGTGTCTTTATTATTGCCCATTTCTTTTGTTGACCCTTTCAAAATCAGATGTGCCTACTGAATTGGTATCTAAATCAGAAAGAAAATCACCAATCTAGACAGGCTTGTAGACCTTCATGCTTCCTGAGGAAACAGATGTTTTACCTCCCATTCCAAGCCTATTGGTAGTTAAAACAACTAGCAACTACAAACACAACTAAATTTACTGTAACTTACTCTATGTTTACTTATATTTTCACCATCTTCATTTTACAGTTGACAAAACCGAGGCTTAAAGAAATGAATTAGCTTTTTTCAGAGTCATAAAAGAAGTAGCAGAATCAGGTCCCAAGGGCTCTGCTATTCAATGTTTGTTTTGAAATTTGTGAATGCTCATTCATGAATATCACTGGTATTAGAGGTCTATCTAGAAACTTCTGGAAATCCAAAACTTCGTTAAGGAAAAGACGCCTATTGCATGTAAGGGTCTGCTGGAATACATCACCCTTTCCACCTTGTATAGGGTAACTAAGAGTATGTAGATCTGTTCAGAACAGGGCAAACAAAAGTTGCATCATGCAAAGCAATTGAAGGACCAAGGGGGGGCTTGCTAATCTAGGATTGCTCTGTGGCCATACAGAGATTCATTTTACATTTTAACGTGCAAAACTGCATTTGACTTAAGATGAGGACCAGATTCTCTAATCACTGTAATTCCACATGTGTAGACTTTTACTGTAGGGAATGTACCACCTCCTCGTGGGCACTCTCTTCCCTCTCCTAAACCATCCTACATACATCTGCCAGATTAATCTTCTTAAAGTTTTAATTACTTCATTCCTCAGCTGAAAAACCTTAAATGGCTCCACACTGCCTTTGAAATATTGTCTAAATTCCTCAACGTCTGGCTCCAATTTCTCTTTCCAATAAAATTTTATCATCAGTTAGGATAATTTCCATTAACAACTAACAGAAATCTCAGCTCAAACTGGCCTAAACAGAAGGGAACCTATTTTCTCATATAACTAGAAGGACACAAATAGGATGGGCTTTGAGGTGACTTAATCCGGTAGCTTTAGTTCCATTTCCCTGCGGCTTCTCTCTCTCAGCCTCTTTTCTCTCGCTCTCTCTCCTTCTACCCTCATCAAACATTCTGTACTCAAGCCAAATGAACACACAAATTGCTTTCCTACTTGATCACGGAACATCCACCCACCATCCTTCAAGGCCCACATCTTCCATGACCCATCCCTGGTTTTCCCTGCAGACAGCCTTGCCCTCTTTCTCCGTGATTCCACAGAACTTTATACCTGTGTCCTAGGCCCTTGCCACATCCCATCTTGTAAAATAGTCACTCATATCTGTGCCTTACTTGCTGTACTAAACTGTAAATGCCTTGAGGGCTGAATCCAAATCGAGCCCCTGTCCATATCCCTGTTTCCTGCTTTGTATAAAGCTAATCAATCAAGAAATAAGTTAACCTTATGAGAAAATTCACATGGTTGTTTGTCCTAAGGCGCCATTCACTTTCTTTCATTTGGCAGTCTTCAAGGTCTAACAGAAATTAAGACAAATTTTTGTTTTTTAGTTAAATGTGCCATGCTCACCAAACAACAAAGAGGACTTATATATACACGTGTGTGTGTGTGTGCGTGCGTGTGTGTATGTGTGTGTGTGCGTGTGTGTGTGATTTCTCTTAAACCTTGGGTTGAAAACAACCAGAGGACGCTCAGGTTTGCAGAAGGAGTTTTCTGCAGAAAAGAATATCAAGCAGAAAAGCTGTTCCAAAGCCTAAAATGATTGCAGGCCCCAGGCTAAGCCGGCTTCATGATGATGATGATGCCTCTTCCATGCTCTCTGCTTACCTGCATATTATCCTTATCTAAGTGAGACACTAGACAAAACCACCCTCCTCTTGGCATCAGTCACTCTCTAAATGCTTCAGAGGCCTAAAGCTAACCTTTTCTAAGATTTGCCTGCCCAGAAGTGGAGTCCAAGAGAAACCCTCAAGGGAGTTGGCCTACGGGAAATTACATGGCAAAGCCAGGCTCCACTAACCACCTCCCTGCCTAGTATCAGTACTCATATAAACCACATTGAAATCTATATTATCTCAGAGCAAACTGGACACTGGCATCCTTCAGTTAATAACAACAGCAGAGAGCTTGGCAAAGGGCAACATGATGCCTGCATGTTATATGGGAGAGAAGGAAAATCTGCTTTAGTATAGGATAAGGCCAGTTGTCAGATAAGGTCTGGCATTCATTCAATCTGGGATTCATTCAATCACTCATCTTAAAATATTTTATAAGTTTCTGTTAGACGTTAGGTGCTATGTCAGTTATAAGCTTCAAACTTCTCTGGGGCCAGCTGAAAAACCCAATTCTATCTTCTCCCAAAGCCACCTCCCTCATCTATGGCCCAACAGCTCAAGCTCTCCTTGATATGTGGAGCTCAGGGTGAGGAGCTTCCATTAGGGTTCTGCCCCAAGTCCCAGGGCAGAAGTGGCCAAGTCTCACCAAAGACGGTGGTTGTGCCAAGCCAGTGGGCTATGCCCCATGGTTGCTAAATAAAGTGGGGTGGGGGGTAGTTCAAGCTCTCATTCTTTGTGAGAAAGGCTATAAGAATATATTACTTATGACTTTCAAATAAAGGCTCATTGTAGAACATGGGACAGAGCAGTCCTTTGACAATGCTGAGTCAGGGTGATCACCCTAGCACCAAACTTTGGGGGTCCCCATGGTAATGGAAAGTGGCCCAGAAAAACAACTGCTGATGAAGAGATAGCTCACCCTTTCATCATTCATTCATGTCTTGATGCATTTATCCAACAAATGTTGATTGAGAACCTTCCATTTGCTAGTTTCTCTGCCCCAGAAGACACATGAACAAATTACCACACACTAAAATCAGCACCATCACAGAAGTAAGCACAGAGGAAGGGAAAATGACAAACTCTGTCTGGAGAGTCAGAGAGGGCTCAGAGAGGAGGGAACATGGGATCAGTGAAGAATGTAAACATCGGAGATGTTCCAACTCACAAACTTCTCCCGAGCATCCAAAGTAAATGCAAGTATAAGCAGAGATGCGGGTAGTTTCACTTTAAACACAGGAAAAGTTGGAAAAGGACAGGTTGGGGCTTTTCAGCTAAATATGGGGGTAAAATATGGGGGTGAAATCACGCATGAGGACGACCCAAGCTGCTCATCATTTTTTATTGACAGTAGCTTCTTTCCTGGGGCCCTTCTCTGTCTCCTCAGTTCCCCGTTGTTTGTAGGTAAATATCCACCTGCTATTTTACAGTATTCCTGTTTAATTGGCAACTAGCTGCCTCTCGGAAACAAGATATTATGTTCAAGTGTAACTATTTTCCTACCCCCCTCTTATCACTGTGACTAAGACTAAATAGAGAAAATACAGTCTTAAAATAGATAGATAGGCTCTTTAGGAAATAAAAACAGCAATGTGATACAAAGTTAATGCTAAGAATTCTAGCCGTTCTAAGGTGTCAGTTCATGGTAGGCAAAGTGACTTTTATGGCATTTCACAAAAAGCAACAGGAGCAGACCTAGTCAAATGTTAGTGATCACTTCTCATATTAAAGAATTAGCTGCTTCTTGGGGCGCCTGGGTGGCTCAGTCAGTTGAGCATCCGACTTCAGCTCAGGTCATGATCTCACAGTTTGTGGGTTCAAGCCCCACATCAGGCTCTGTGCTGACAGCTTGCTCAGAGCCTGCAGCCTGCTTCAGATTCTGTGTCTCCTTCTCTCTCTCTGCCCCTCCCCCGTTCATGTTCTGTCTCTCTCTCTCAAAAATAAATAAATGTTAAAAAAAAAAAAAAAAAGGAATAAGCTGTTTCTTGAATTGCCTCTCTGGAGGGTGTTTTTATTTGAACTTTTAATGGCCCTCACAACTTCTGAAATGCAAATTTCCATAATCTGGGAGTTGTTTCTGGGTTCGCTAGATGCTGCCTGTCTGCTCAGTATTGTGTTGGTGGGATATGTCGGAAAGCACAAGCGCTTTGGAAGAGGGCCATGCACATGTGATTGGACATCTGCATGAGGAAATCTACCCTTACCTGTAAAGGAAGACAAAAACATCAAGGCCTCACTGGGTAAAAGGAAGCCCAAAGAGATAGGGAAATCCCTAACTCAAAGAATAAATAATGGAATTCCTGGCCCCTGGGTCCACGGAGGGGAAGAGATGTGCCTGGGGGAAGGTGAGGAATGGAGTAGTGTTGCATATAGCTGGCTAAGTGAACCCTACTTCACAGAGGCCCTATCACTTCATTCATGTTAACAGATAAAACAAATGGGTTTCCATCCAGAAAACATCAAGACTGTGATACAGGTATAAAAACACTATCTTGTATATGTAGCAGATTAGACCTAAAGAAGTTCAATGGCCTTCTTATATTCCCAAAGAACTTAATAATACAAGAAATTGCATAGCAAACATTTCCAGAGTGAAGATGGAAATTTCTCTACAGGTAGCTCTTATCCAGGGCATTTTTCCGCACTTGAAACGGAGCAACAGGAAGTGTTCTATAGGAGTGTGCGTGTTCTCTCCAGGTCATCATAAAAATTGTAACAAGTCACACCATTTTGGAAGCCAAGAAAATCTAATAAATTTCCACTCCTCCTTTTTATAGATGAGGAAGACGAGGCCTCGGGGAATATAGTGACCTCCTTAAAATAACATAACTACCAAAGTGTGTGAAAAAGCCACAACCTACACTTGAGCCATCTGGTCCCAACTTCAAACTATCTCCACCTCAAAAATACATAATGTACAACAATAACAGAAACAAAATCTCTCTACTTTCTCAAAGGTAGGGAGCATTCTTACAAACACCTGCAATTTCGTGGAAATGGAAATGCTGGCCTTGGATTTATCTTCCTGAACTAATCTACTACATTTCTGGGCTACCTCTCTCATTGGTGAGTACCCTTTGCCTGCCACCTGCTGTGTAAAGTTAACCTTTTAATGACTATGATGGGAGCCAACATCTCTAGCTTTCCAGGAATTGTCCCATTTTCAATTCGTCATTATCCTTCTTGGTTTTATAAATTCACTAGATACACTAAAAAATATCTTTTTTCTCCTAAGTAAATCTCTCTGAGGTTGCACCTTAGTGCATTTAAAGTTCTATGAGGAGAAAACAGAAATAAAAGCCAGTTGGAAAACAACCAAGCCTCTAGCAGAACTCTCTGAGCCTGTGTGTACGTGCGCATATGCTCCCCTCCACTACCACGGCTCAATATTTGCTCTTGGTTTTGACCTGTTTTCATTTCCTGGCACCTGTTTCTGGGCCTCTGCATCCATGAGAGCCTGTCCTGGTTGGACACATCAGAGGTTGTCACCCATCTGCCTAAAGGGTCAAGCCTGTAAGTTCAGCCTAAGGACGCTACTCAGATGTCAGCAAAAGGGGTCAACGCCTCATGGTAGCATTCTGATTCTCTTCCTACTCCTGGGGGAAAAAGAGGCAAATTTTTAAAAAGGCACAATACGTCTCCCTGAAAGGCACTGAGACTTGGAAAGCCACTCTGTTTTGGGGTCTAATTATAGTGACTCATATTTATCGAGCACTCCCATTGCTCTGCACTTTGCATACATGATCTCATTTCGTGTTTAAAACATCTCCATAAGGAATGCATTACCCTTTTTTCATGCTAAAGAAACTGAGGGTCATAGTAATAAAGCTGGGACTTGAACCCAGGGAGTCTGCATGCTTAACCACTCACTATACTGCCTCTTAGGAGTTAAGGCAGGTAGGAAGTTCTTGCCCAAAATAATATTGATGGAAGGGTGTCTGGAGAATACGCAGTCTGTCAATTCCTCCAGACATTTCAAATTTCAGCCTTGGATCAAGCAAGAACTCTAGCAAGCTGTACAGCCATCAGCTTGACATTGAAGGACATTATAATCTAACATTGAAGGACAAAACAAATCTAACACAAAGATGTTGTTGAAGGCATCATCTACTACCTTAACATAGTATCCTCCTTACCAAGACCCATGGGGAAACATTTCCTGTTACTCTCAGTATCAGGAAATGCTGTATTCTCCTAAATTGTCACTTTGTAAATATGAACAGAGTAAATTCTATTCCTGTTTGGTTTCCATCTTTGTTATGGCTGTTAGGAATTGTTCAGCCAAATTTATATCCCACATCTAGAAACTCTCTAGGCCAAATACCTGTAATATGTCTTTTAATATACTATACTCACTCCTTGTTTTATTAGTTCCCTGCCTATATTCTCCTTTGCTCCTGATTTCCACAGCTATTTATTTTTTGCTTTCCTTCATTTATTACACTGTCTCTAATCTCTTATGGAATGAGGTACTGAATGAGCGAATGAATAAATAATAGTCAAACAATTGTCTTCTTTTTAATGAATTGGAAAAGATGCATTACACCTATTCAAGTCCCTGAATCCCAAATCAGAGGAAAGCTCAGACCCTGATCAACAAGACAGTATTTGTGGGAACCCTATGGTCCACAGAGGAAGTAGCAAACACAGCAACTAGCAAAGCCATGTAATGAGAGGAAAGACTGAATGATGACCTCATGGTAGCAAAGAGAGGAACACTAATGCTACCCCCAAAAGCATCTGAACCACCCTAGGGACCATGCCAATAAGAAATGGAGAACTTTGGAGGACTTAGTTTCCATTCATGATGCCAAACAAGCTTGAACCTGAGACTTCCGTTAGCATAAACCACACACTCTTGAGTCCATAGTTCCAGGCTGCAGTGTCCTGAAGACAAAATTATACACATGTAATATTGAGCGATGTTTTTGCATTGCTGATTAGCAGTTTTTAGCTCCAGATCATAATTATGTTTTTAAGTACTACATTTTTCCCACATCTACAAATCATGAAGTGATTTACACTTTTAGAGCCCCCTAAATTCTCTCAGAACTATGCCAACTCAAGTCACCCAAGTCTCTAGCTGTTGATTCAGTATTACAGCCCTAGCAAAGCCAGGTTGATTGGTCTGTTCCAAATGGTCAACAGAGGACAGGAACGTCCAAGAGCAAGGGAAATTTGTCTGAAGAAGAATCATGAATGGAGCTCTGGTTGCTCAGACCATGAAAGCAAATACACTCTAAATTCTGTGTTCAGGATCCCTGTTGGATGCTGATTGACAGACTGATTAAGCACATTACCTTATGCCAGGACAGTGATCTGGAGCTTAATGATACATGGTCATGCCAATACTTTTCCTAAATGATTATATCTGCCATAAGTAAATGTCCTGTCCTAGTTTGGAAATACCTGGAGACCTTCATGTTCCTGAATCATTCAACCAACTAACTAACAAGTATTTGTTAGTCATCACCCAGAAGTTCCTCACTGTGACAAGCTTATTGGTGAAACCACAAAAGAAACCAAGATCTGATTGCTGCCCTCAAAGGACTTACTTTTCAGTTGGAAAGGCAAAGAGCTTATTAAAAATGAAAGAATCCTTATAATCAAAGCATTTGGCATTAGTGATAAAAGTTCAAAAGAAGAAGAAAACACTGGGAGTGGGGTTTGTTAAGGCAGAGGTAGACTCTGAGCTGACATTGAAGAGCTAAAATTTAATTAGAAGCAAAAAATGAGAGAGCTCATTCCAGGTTAGGGCAAAGAGGAGAACACTGTAGACACAACTAGAGTAGTAGTTTCGAGCTGATATTGGACTTCTCCCATCACTCTGGTTATCTCCAGAGTCCCTGTCAGATGCTCCAGACAAGGAAGAGCAACTCTTTCAAGACCACACACCTCACATAGTTTTGCAAAACAGCTCTAGATTGTACTTTTCTGTTTCCCAGCTGAATTTCATTTGATTCTTTTCCCTTCCATGTGGGTCTTATATCCCAGTCATATTTTCAGCTACAATTTTGAAAGCACACTTACTGGGGTTTGAAAAGAGTGTTCAGAATACAGCTACTCACATATTCTTCAACAGAAAGCACTGCCCTTCTAGAAAACTCTGTTGCAAGGAGTGCTTATTACCCTTTGCATGAGGATGAGGGTACACCTTCCAATTCTAGAGCTAGGGCTGTATGGCTCCATTTTCCCCATCTGCTTCTAGCCACCTGGGAGATCTTCATTTTTCTTGGAGACGATGATGGGATTATCTAAGGAATGGGGGAATCCACTCATCCTTGGGGACAGGGGCAAAGAGATCATTGATTCATAGCCAGCAGACATTTAGTCTCCAAGCAACCAGTGATGTTTCTGAAACAACTAGAGTCTACATTCTCCTGTCAAGCTAAGGGCTTTAGAAACATCAAGGAGAGGTAAACAGCACATTTTGTTTCCTCATAATAAATCTCCCATCTTATTGTCTGAGACATTTTGCTCTCCTGAGGACACAGGGCCTGTTTCTCAACGTTTTCCAATTGGTTCTTCCTTGTCTCCCGCCCATATCTATTAAAATGGTTGACTGGGATTCCAAAGAGGCAACATGCCACATCAAGTTGGTTATTTTCTTTTCTCCCCCTTCCCCCTCCTTTCCAATCTCATTTAGATACTTTTTCTTTCCCTAGTCCCCTTCCCCACCTCCCCATCCTGGTCTTCCTCAGTCATCCATCATTACCCAAGGGATGTCTTTCTATAGGTCTTCAGAGAGAAACAATTCCTTGGTTGGATTGTGAAGCAAAACATTATGAGACTCTAACTCAATCTCAATTACTATTTGGCACTACATTTTATGAGTGAGAAATGCAATAAAATAGCAATTTCTAAATTTAACTAGCATTATATAATGCAATTATTTATTCCAGAAGGCTGTTGTTTATATATTGCCTGAGTTATTGATTAGTATGAAAAAGGCAGTGTACAGGAAACTATATAAATCGATCATTATTTAAAGTGGTTAATCATACATCTAATTTGTTTCCATGAATTTCCCTCCAGTAATCATGCTGCATATCACACTATGTACCAATGGACTGTCATCCAAATCCACATACCAACGCTAGAATAGAGTCAGGCAAGAGATGCAAAGAGATGACTTTCTCATTCTATTGTCTGAAATGCTGGAAAGGCCATTAAAGCAGAGTAAACCATATTTTTCTTCCACATACCCATCCTCACTTTGCTCCCTCCCGTAATCACCATAAGCTGAAGCCACTTAAGGATTACAATTATCCGTCATCATTATCACCCACATGATGATGAGCCTGCTACCCACTGCAAATGAGGTTTCAATGCTTCAGAAAGTGAAAGACGCTCTTCCGAAGGACTCTTGTGTGTTTGTTTTTTGCTTTATAGGCTCCTTCAGGCAGAATGGGGGCAGGGGGAGAAAAAGAAATGGAAATTCAGTCCGGAAAACAATTAACTAGCACAGCTTCACTGCACAGTAACATCAAATCATATAGCAATTAGAGCCCCGCAAAAGCCCCGGGTTTGGTTTCACGCACATTTAAGGATGCAAACTGACATGTATGTGGAGTTGGTGCTGAGCGCAAATGAAAAAATCAAAGAGGCAAACATTGTGAAATTTCATTCTCTAGAATAGTGGTTTGAGCTAGGAGTATTTTTAGTCTGTACACAAGAAAATTCACCTTAAGCCTTGGTAGATTGCCACAGAATTGTCTACCACTCATTTTTGTTTCCACATTGAATATAAAGAAGTTAACATTTGCTTAAAAACATATTGCATTTGGTCACTAATGAAAGGGTCAATTAACCCATTGTCCTTGCAGATTACCAAAGCTTTAATTGTTAAATCTAGGAAAGTAATAACTAAAGCTTCCCCAAAAGCAAAGCAATCGTGTTTTAAAAGGTGAGCAGATCCACCAATCTTTGTGTTAAGCTTTACCACACAAAAGGGATTTACCTTTATCTTGTAAAAATGCCAGTATACATGATAGAACCTGTAAGATATTCGTGTTTTCTTTCTATTTTGTTTTTTTTAACTGGGTGCTTTTCTCTTGGAAAGTTTTTGGTTCAGTAGGAGTTCCTCTGTAATACAACAGAAATTTCTCAATAAAAAGCAACCCACGAGGGTTCATTTTTCCTGTCTACTTCTGAAGGTGTCTGTCATTTGACTATGGGTTGGAAAAGGAAATAAAGTGACTAAGACATCTGTCTCCTTTATTTTTTAAATAAACTCTTTATTTTGAAACAATTTGAGATTTACCAAAAAGCTGCAAAGGTAATACAGAGTGTGCCTGCATATCCCTTCCTGAGTTTCCCCATTTTTTACCATCTTACATTATCATTGTATATTTGATGAAACTGAGAAACTGATATTGACAGATTGCTATTCAGTGAGCTCCAGACTTTATTTGGATTCCACCAGTTTCTGTATCACTGTCCTCTCTCTGTTCCAGGATCAAATGTATGTTACCACACTGCACTAAGGTACATGTCTTCTCAGTCCCCCTGATCTGTGACAGTTTCTCAGTCTTTCCTTCTTTTTCATGACTGGTCAGGTATCCTATAACATGTCCTCCAATCTGAGCTTCCCTCTTGTTTTGTTTTGTTTTGTTTTGTTTTCTTCTCACAATTAGACTGGTGTTACTGGTGAGTTTTTAGAAAGAATAACACAGAGGTGAATTGCCCTTCTCATCACTTATTAGCAGGGTACCTGATATCCATATGATATCACCAGTGACATTAGGCTTCATCCTCTATGAAGCTAGGGTTTGCCAAGTTGCTCTACTCTAGGTTTACTATTTTACTCTTTCTTTTATTTATTTTTTGGAGAAAAGTCACTAAGTCCAACCCACACTCAAGAGGGCTGGTGGGTGAGAACATTTTTGGAGAGACAAGTGTCTCCATGTATTATTCGGTGGGGGGGGGGGGGGGGTGGGAGGGCGGGAGGGGTATCTAGGAATTATATCATAAGAAAAACTTGCCTCTTCTTCCCAATTTACTTATTCAAGAGTTGCTTCCCAGGGCACCTGGGTGGTTCAGTCAAAGTTGAGCATCCAGCTTTGGCTCAGGTCATGATCTCATGGTTCATGAGTGAGCCCCACATCAGACTCTCTGCTGTCATCACAGAGCCTGCTTTGGATCCTCTCCCCCTCCCCTGCTCATGCTCATGCTTGCTCTCTCTCTCTCTCTCTCTCTCTTTCTCAAAAATAAATTTTTTTAAAAAATTTTAAAAAAAGAGTTGCTTCTCTTAATTTTAAAATAAGACAGATCACTGAAGTGATGGACATCTTAAGTATACAAAACACTAAGAAAACACATGAGGGCTTTCAATTTTCAAAAAAATATCGTTGTTTCCAAGGCCTTTTCAATAAACCAGATTTAATATTCATGTAATGTGCCCAGGAGAGTATGTACACGTGAGGTTATACACCCACTCTCCAACCCCCACGTGAGCTCTATGTGTATTATACAAATTAGGTGTATTTATCCCAAGCAGATTATAAAAACAAGTAACATGTGGAACTTTGGCTGAAGCATTTTGGTTCAGCAAACATCCCAGTCATCTCTCAACCTTATTCAGCCACATGATTATATCTGCAGAAAACAGGAAGTAGTGTCCACATCCTTATCTGAAGGCCCCATCTGACATCCTACAGCACTCCAAAGACAGCATGTCTTTGGACATCCATCATAACTACTCTATATCTTTTACCATTCATAAATTCATTGCTCATGCCTTCAACAGACATTTATTTAACACTTACTATATGCCAAATGTTGTGCTGGGCCTTGGGGCAGTAAATGGAAAGAAAGGTTACAATAACAAATAAGAATAGCAGATTCTACGTGAGACACATTAATGGGGGTGCAAAGTGTACACAGAGGAGGAAGTTGTCCATTCACCTGAGAAAAGACAGCATGAATGGCTATAAGATGTTACTGAAACTGGGTCTCAAAAACTGTTTCCCAAGCACAACGCTGGGTTAGAGAAAGGGAAGACGTGTGAGCAAAGGATGACCTAGACCAAAGGACAGCCTCAAGGAAAGACACTGAGAAGTTGCAAGAGTTGATAACATGAGATCACACACCTTCTGTGAGCAGATGATCAGATATTGAGTATTTCTACAAGATCCTTAGAAGAGTCATGGCCCGTAAAAGAAGATATGGTTTCCTTGCTACTTTTAGTAGTTTACAGAATGGAATAAGACAGAATAATTTACCAAATGATGCATGGAAAGTACTTTGATGTTTATCCTATGAACATACCAAAAGATACTTCATATCTCACCCAAGGTAGAAAAGAAGGAACCAGAATAAAGCACACATTTAACCAACGTTAATCAAGCTTCTCTCATCTCCAAGCACTGTACTAGGTGCCCCACAAGCATTCTCTCATATTTGCTATTATCATCATTACCATTTTACAATAAGGAGACTCAGTCTTATAGGTTAACATGAGAGATTACACACCATTAAGAGAGGAAAATACGATTTTAATCCAGTTCTGATTTTGACTGAGTTTGACTCCCTGCTCTGATTTTTTTTTTTTGGTGGGGGGGAGGCGGGTAGCAGATTTAATAAACAAGGGAACTTACATGTGAAATCTATCTTGGATGGCTGCAAGATGAGTAGATCTCTGCATCTACTTGCCAGAATCTTAAGACTATATAGAGGACTTGACAGGGTTCAGTCATATATAGTCCAGATGGTCTCAAAAACATATTACTCTCCTAAGGCTATGTCCCTAAAGTGGCTCCTAGTGTGGGAACGATGGGCAGAACACACATTCTAAGGAAAAGGCAAGATGAAGAGCCTCCAATTGCCTGGGTCCAACTCTTGGGTCAACCAGGGGTCACATCCTCTCCTTGATCTCCTCCAACACTCCAGCAGCCCTCATGACCAACTCTTACAATCTCACATGTCCCCCTCTTCTGCAATATGCCCTAAGCAGTCAGCAAGGGATTCCTCTAGCATTGAGGGGCTGGTTTGATGTCTATCCGGCTGCACTGGAGGCAAATATGACAGCAACATTATAAGCACATACAAGAGAAAACACAGATTGAGATAACGATTCACAAAACAAGTGATATTTTTTGCCCCCCAAAAGCCCCATAATCCAAACCACAGATTTATTAAGTCTCCTAGGGTGGGAGTCAGATCACTCAGGGTGTTCACTGTGTCTTCATGAGATTTAATAAAGATGATGCATTAGCAGACTCATCAGGTATGAACACACAGCATTCTGCTTGGATAATGACTACTTGTGGGGCAGTAATGATGTCCAAAGCCATTCTATTTTGGAGGACAGCTTTTCTCATTAGAGATATTTCAGTGTTCGGTAAGGACAGGCTTTGTCAGTTATCATTTAAGGCTTGCTGGGTGAATTTAGTAAGGCTTCTGTGTGTGCTATAATGTGCTCCAGACCACTGGAGGGCACAAAGACAGAGGCCAAATGATTGTGCAGGGAAAAGAGAATGTGCAGACCTGGCCTTGAGGAGAAGGAGGTTGTCAACTCTTGTTACTATGGGGCAGAGTCTCCCCTGTGCTCCATGTCCAGGATACAGTGGTGCCACCACCCAGGCAGAAGCCACGGATGAATGTCTGTGCCATGCAATCACTGGGTTCTCTTCGAGGCTACCCAACAGATATCTGGGCAGTACAACCAGTCAGTGCCACCCAGTTTCTACCTCTTAGTATGACACAATGACTGCACTGTTCCAGTGCTATCTATCCCATATCCCTGATACAGCTGGGTTGGTTCTCTTTAGAGTAATTTCTCTGTTCTAAACATAGGGATGCATGAGTGCTCAAATGTCAATAACCTGAGGTAAGCCTCATGAACCCATCCTAAATCTGGTGTAGCCAGCCATGCTTCTGATGGCAGTCTTTTGGGGGCACTTCTACTCAGCAGTTTGATGGGCTGCCTCTGTAGTTTGATTGGCAGAGAAAGAATAACAATACCCAGTGTTACTATTAGCATGTGCTACAGGCAAGCTCTTTGGATCAGTATTGGTAATATCAGATGAATTAAGAGTACTAGTCTCAGCTTGTCCCTCCTTAATGCACTGCCTTTGTGCCTTTCAGTCCCCTCCCTGGAGTATTGATATCCACCATGGCAATCTCAGCATGCTAGAGAAGGAAAGCTAACCACGCACCCAAAACGTGGGTCTCCATATGGAGAGATATATGATATCTACAAAGCTATTGCAGTACCTGAGCAAAACTGGGTGTATCTGTCATGTTTATTTCATACAAGGAAAGAGTAGAACAGCTGCTGCCACCCAGCACACAGAAGGTGATGGGTGATGGCATTTAGGATGGGAAAAAAAATCAATGTGAAGTCAACAGGGCTTTAGTCAAACAGAGTGAGACTGAACAGAGTCACTACACTTTGGCCCAAATCTGAGTGGAAACACCAAAGATCTAAAGGGTACTGATGGAGGAAAGAAGAGGTGAAACATGACTCTAAAAGGACACAGTCCATGGGAATAAGAGACAAGGGGTATGTCAAAATAGGCTGAGTGTCAAACACTTCAAGAATCGAGATTAACAATTCTGATAATAAGCCACAGTAAATAAGAGCTGGACTCAGACCCCAGAAAATAAGGCTGGTAGGAACAAGAGAAGAACTTCCATCCGCTCCCAGATACAATAGGGGCAAACAGGGTGTGCTCTCTTTTCCCTGGGTAACAGTGCCTTTTTTAGAAACAGAGAAATTCAACAGCAGTATCAGCTACTCTAAAACAAAAAGTTAAGAGTAAAAAAGATAAGCCAAAGAAGAACTAGATGAAACCACGCATGAATATATCATTTTTAAAGCGAAAAGGGACTTTTGAGGGGAGCGGGGGAGGAGAATCCTAGAGAGTAAAGGTTCACACACTTGTGGGTTTCAGTTGTACCAAACACCATCCCTGTAAGAGGTGAGTAGTGAACTGACCTTCAAAATACCCTCCCACTTAACCCCAATGTGTAATTTCCAGAAGATCCCTACATTAGGGTCACTAATGATTTAGAGAAAACAGGTATCTGGAAACACGCTAGCTAGGAGGCACACATCCAGCTGGAAGCGGTCCCCACCAGTGGCTGAGTGTAAGATGCACTGACTGTGCACAGCAGCCTTAGGACGTCTGAGGTTATTATACTGAGCAGGCCATGGGGGCTTGGCATAGATCGGGTGAAAGCTGGCAGCAGCAACCTTTGCTTTCACAAGGTCAGTGAGAACCAATGCCCTCTAACTACATAAATGCTCCTTCACCATGAAAGAGGGGTGAGGTGTACAGGAAACTGCGCTGTGTTTCTGAATGACATTGAAAAATTTGTCTTTTCTCTGTCCCTATTACCTTACTCCCAACCCTAAGAAAACTTTTTTGTGAGGTATCTCTACTTCAGCCTGCTAATTAACGGTGAGTATTAGTTATCTTATGCTGAGTAACAAATTACTTTGAAACCTAGCAGCTTAAAACAACAATGTTATCTCCCCGTTGCTATGGGTCAGGAATCTGAGTGCAGGTTAGCTCCGTGCCTCTGGTTCAAAGTCTCTCATGAGGTTGCAGTCAAGCTGTCAGCTGGGCCGACAGCCCCATCTACGAGGAAGCCTTCACCACAGGTGCCTCTCCACAGGGCTGTCTCCCAACATGACGTCTGGCTTCCTCCCAGGGTAAGTGATGAAAGACAGTGAGCACCCAAATCAGAAGCCGCAGTCTATGACCTTTTTAAGTGAAGGAGGCTATTACAAAAACACCCCTCCTTTTCCTGCCTTAAGTTTGTAACCAAATGAGAGATAGACCCAAGAGTCAGAGAGATAATGAACATTTTCACAGGTAAAGCAGACATCCGAGAACACAGCTTAAGTCAGCTATGACAACGGCCCTGCTCATGCTGGTACCCCAGGAGTTGACTTTCTTGGTTACAGGCAGTGCTGACTACCTGTGAGCCTTCACATTGGGGGCCACCTTGTGAAATAAGGATCAGAAATTGAGGACGCATGCTGTTTGCAGAAGGGGACAGATTCAAGGCGAAGGGGCTATCTCTTCTCCCAAATTCACCATTCAGACAAGATCAGTCCACAGAGAAGCCAGGTGTTACTCCAGTAGGATCCCACACATGGAAAATACGAAGAGTATAAAACAAATGTTCTGCCAACACTAAGCACAACACCAAGGCTCAATCCACAAAGAACAAACTGAACTTTTTGACCTGATAAAAACTGTAAATGCCCACATGTAAAGAACATATATAAATATATATAACATATATATAGCAATAACAAAACATATAGATATAGATATATTTAACTCTTGTTATTTGCTGTAGTTATGTTCTATAAAGTCATCATGAACACAGAATTAGCAAATGCTGTGGCATTACTCCTGGGGGGAAATACAGCACTAGGGTCTTGCAAGCCTCAGATCCCAACATTTTTGTCAACCAGTCAATACATAGCCTTATCTTATGTGTGTTTCTGTTTGAAGATCCCTTACTTAATATACATTGTTGATTCATTAACATTGCAATCCCGGCCAACAGCTGCTATAATTCATGCCTAAAGGAAGCTCCTGCATTTTCTCCATGAGGCACATCACAGCCATCCTGCACTAGGAACTAGACAGCACTTCAGCACTGCCCTGAGGGCCGTTTTAAACAGTGAAATCTCCAACAGAAAAGCAGAAAAATGTGAAAAATGTGGCATTAAGTGGACTGTGAAAGGACACTTGTTTACAGTATGAGGTAGAACAAGGAGGTGAAGGGTTGCATTGTTGGACATCAGCTGGGATCATTCCTGTCACACAATTCAAATTTTTCACTGCTCTGCACATGTCCCCAAATGACCACAAAGCCCCACAAATATTGATTTGGGGTTACAAGTAATTTTTAGTGAGTAGGCAAATATGCAAATACAGAGTCGACACAAAATGAGGACTGAGTGCACACACACACACACACGCACACACACACACACACTTCAAGGTCAAATGACAAAATGAGAATTCCTTCATATATGTCAAATAAAAGATGCATTAATTACTACATTAAGAGATTGTATAAACTAAAGCAAAAAGGCAAAAATCCCAATAGAAAAAACAAAATAAAATTATTCAGGCAATACATGCTTGAAAAAATACACATAATTTGTAGAGGAAAAAAAAACCCTTTGCAATTTTTATATGATATACCACCCATTCTTTCCTGCATGCTCCCACACTGTGGGTAGGAGGAGAAACAGTGCATAGCCATTCTGGAAAACAGTGAGGCAAAGCTTTAGAAAGCTCGTCTTTTTTAAACCAGTATTTCCAATTTTATTTTAGTAAAATAAATAAATCAGTGCAAAGCTATATTTCCATCAATACTCTTTTGCACATTGTTTATTTTTTAAACATTATTCGTTTTTGAGAGAACAGAGCGTGAGCAGGGGAGGAGCAGAGAGAGAGAGAGAGAGAGAGAGAGACAGAATTCAAAGCAGTCTCCAGGCTCTGAGCCGTCAGCACAGAGTCCGACATGGGGTTTGAACTCACTGACCATGAGATGGTAACCTGAGCTGAAGTCAGACGCTCAACTGACTGAGTCACCCAGGTGCCCCTGCACATTGTTTTTAACAGTGAAGGGAAATGTGGGGAAATCTTGTATTAGTAAAAACAAAACACTAGTTAAATTATGACATATCCATAAAATGGAATACTGTAGACATTAAAAATGATGTTAAGAGGCACCTGGGTGACGGTTAAATGTCCCACTCCTGGTTTCCTCTCAGGTCATGATCTTGCGGTTTCATGGGTTCAAGCCCCGCATCAGACTCCTCTGTGCTGGCAGTGCTATGGAGCCTGCTTGGGATTCTCTGTCTCCCTCTCTCTCTGCCCCTCCCCCACTCGTGCCGTGTGTGTGTGTGTGTGTGTGTGTGTGTGTGTGTGTGTGTGTGTGTGAAAATAAATAAATAAAATTGAAAAAAATGATGTTAAAATATATCTTGGCATGATACAAGTGCACTTTTCTTCTGTAATTTTAATTAATTACAAAAACATACTGTCATGGGGAACTGCTCCCAATATATTTATAAGTGAAAAAAAATATAGGGGCGCCTGAGTGGCTCAGTCGGTTGAGCGTCCGACTTCAGCTCAGGTCATGATCTCACGGTCTGTGAGTTCGAGCCCCGCGTTGGGCTCTGGGCTGACAGCTCAGAGTCTGGAGCCTGTTTCAGATTCTGTGTCTCCCCCTCTCCCTGCCCCTCCCCCACTCGCGCTCTGTCTCTGTCTCAAAAATAAATAAAAACATTTAAAAAAAATTTAAAAAAATAAAGAAAAAAATTATAAAACAATATTCCAAGCGTGATCTCATTTTCAAGGGCCCACAAATATGTTCACCAAAATGTTAAGAGTAAGTATCTCTTTGGGGTGGAAATATCAGTATTTCCTAAAATTTCTTGTCTTTCTTTTCAAATTGTGTCTATAATTACTATGTTACAGCTTTTGAAGCAAAAATAGCATTTTACATTAATGTCATATCTACAATGATCTCAGATTCTTACAAAAACTGATCCTTTTCTCGCTGCTTCCAAGAGACTTACACATTTTCACTGTTTCAGAAAATCAGTTGTGCTAATAGATTAATGGGTTTGATAAGGAAAATGACCTTTTATGGCTGGTTTACGAGAAACTGCGGTTTTCCTTATATTTCCTTTCCTGCCTTCAGATGTATGCTCTGTTCCCTGGGTTTCAGCTGTAGAATCTCAGGCAGAAGGCTGAACTTCACACACACAGAAGGACACGTGGATGTGATTACATTGTAAGTGGGATTTTCCTGCTCTCTGTGCAGAGCATGATGAATACATTCTAGCAGTTCAGTGTGCTGTGGGGCTTTTGTCATTTCGCAGCGTGCTGTCAGCAGCTCTTCACTACAAGGCTATCAGTTTAGCTGTTGGGGAAGGTGTGGTAATAAAAGATGTCGTCTTCCCCTCTCCCCATATGGAGCTATTCTACGGGATGTATGCCCTGCTATTTCACCAA
The DNA here is from genome assembly GCF_024362965.1 of Panthera pardus. Classification (NCBI taxonomy): domain Eukaryota; kingdom Metazoa; phylum Chordata; class Mammalia; order Carnivora; family Felidae; genus Panthera; species Panthera pardus. Next base: position 88,417,801 of record NW_026526721.1, read on the forward strand.
CTATTAATAGAGCCATGCTGCTTCCTCCTCCATGCTGTTCGAGTCTCTTTAAAAGATGATGTCTAAGATTTTTATGCAGATATTCTGATTGCCACAGCTTCTCCTCTCCCTCAGCCTCGCTGAGCATAATCTATACCTTATTCTCAAATCTGGAGTAGTTTATTGTTTTATGATGGTATATCCTTCGGGCATATGTCTCCAGCCTATCTGTACGATGATGGAGAGCTCTTTATCAACAAAATCTTACTGAGCACGTCCGGTGAGTACCACATGCTGTGAGCCAGGTATTATGGGGAGACATATCCTCCCTGCCCTGCAGGATCTTTTTATCCAAAGACAAGCTCACAATTTCCCTAATATCCTGTGTGGATGGAGGCATTTCACACAGGCATTCCATGTTTATCTTCCAGGTCGCACATCTCTTTCTATTGAGAGACTGAGAATTTACCTCAGATCTTTCAGGAATAAGTTTATCTGAATAAACACACTCAGATTGGCCTATCATATCTACCAGGCACTAGGCGTTTTCCTGGACTCTCTTGAGACTAGATTCTTGAGTCCTAAGGACAGCTCAGAGCCTAGGTATGCTCTCCTCTTTAGCACGCTAAAAGCTTGGTGGATGTGGAGTATATTGATTATGACACCAGAAGGATATTGTGAGATTTTCTCTCCAACTAAATGCTAAAAGGTAGCACGTACCCAGAGCTGGGAAAGTCAGTGTTTGTACAATACTCTATTATATGTTGTTTTAAAAAATAGAGAAGTGGATCGATAATGACATTTTAAGATGTAGGTCATTCTTTTTTATGGGACTCCACCTAACTTAGTGGAATAAGCATGGCTTCAGAGTCGGGCAGGCAAGGTTTCATTTTCTATTCCACGACTTACCAGCTCAGAGATGCAAGATGGGCTTGCAACTTAATATCTCTTAATATCACAGTCTTATCAGTAAAGGAGCCAATAAAATAATGTCAACCTCATAGAGTTGTGGTGAGATTAAATTAGATAATGTAAGTAAAGCATGCAGAAACAAATGTTCAGTTAATCGTACCTCTTATAATTATGTGTGACTTTGAAGGAGAGTAACTTTCTGCTTCACTGGTAGACAGTAACTCATATATTAGGCAAGCTTTATTGAACTGCTACTAAGAGCCAGACTCACATAACCACTTGGGGAATGAGTGTGTGGGTTTGGGGGTAGTGGTGGAGGTAGGGAGAAGGAAGGAGGAACTAATCTCTGTGGCATGGAACTCAGTCTCATAACCCGCCAGGAAGGGACAGGCATATTAGTAAATAAATATGGTCGGTGGGATAAGTTCTATAACAGATGTACTACACACAGAAATTTACGGCAGGGGCTGATTAATGTCTGGTTGTTGCATTCAGGGAAGGCTTCAAAGAGGAAATGAAGAGCTGCTTTTTAAAGCTTGAATAAAAGCTCCCAGAGAGAGGTGGAAAGAGAAAGACCCTCACAGTTATTTGATCATGAACAACTAACGAAGCCTCTACTTTAACACAATGCCACACACGTGGTAGATACTCAGTGAGTATTTAATGAGCTTATCATCTAGAAAAGGTAAAAATACATCAAGGTACATGTGTACTGGGGACTAATTTCACACATCTTAACCGCTGGTATGCAAAGAACAAAGACTTTTTTCTCCCACTAAAGCTACCTTTGTTTCTTTGTCAAGCTCCATTCTTTTTGATATAGAAAATGTGATCTAGTCATTTTTGGCTCATCACTTCCAGTTAATTTAGCAAATATTTTCATAGTCACTTCAGGAAGTGACTTTGCACATTCAGGATTCTGACCCTCCCTTGCCCTTTTCCAGGGATTATCTTCTTGATCTGTCCATTGGAGCTATTTATACTTACATTGGTGTAAGTTTGAGAGATAATGTTTGTGCATCTCATAACACTAAGGCACAGACTATGTGCCCCATCTGTGAGAGCAGCAGCTATTACCTTCTTCACACTACAGAGATCAAGGATACTCTTAGAACTTGCTTCCCCAATTAAAAAGAATGTCACCTTTTTATACAAGGAAAATAAACATAACAGATCAGAGACTGGCATAGAAAAAGTACAGGTTTCCTCTTACCCTGATAACTGGATACCCAAACCCTACAATTCCCTGCCTACAACTATACCATACTTCCTCAGCTAAGCAATGCCCCACTACTGTGCTCCTTGGAAGAAAACTCAAGCCAAGCCACAACTGACTTAGGTAAGACTCTTTTTTAAGGCATAGTACAGTAAAACACAAATTTGCTTAGCAATTCTCTGGATAATTATGAACTGCGTATCAATAAAATTTCAACCACAGGAATTTTATCTAATCAATTTTACTTGATCCATTTAATAGTTTCAAGGAATGCCTCCCGGTCAGGATGGCTTTTGTGATTCCCTAATGAGCTACTTAAACCTTTTGGACCCAGGAAGTTCAGTGTTAGCAGAAATCAATCAGCTCAAGGTCATTGCCTAGGATTTTGGCCAAAGTTCCAAGATGGTGATGTCACATTCACCTTAAAATTTGGCAGGAGAGTACCACTCATAGATAACCCTAGACTGGATTAACAAACAATTATGCAAATGATTTGATTACATAATAAGGTGCGGTTATAGGGAGAAAGATTCAAATAACTATTTTGTAAGCTTCACAGTCTTCAAGCAACCCAACTACAAGATACTTTGTGCGTGACTAGGTGGTAGAAGACCTAGAAAGAGTCAATGAGCTCATAAAGAAGATGATTAATGACAAGATTGGAAAAGAGAAGATGAGCCACAGCTGACAAACCCAGGACACTCTCCAACATTCATGTTTTATTCAGTCATAACACGTAAAGAGATGACTGTGGGGACTTCCCAAAATAATGTTAGAACTTCAGGATTTTCTCCAGGTTTCAGAGAACTGGGGACCAATAGGCCCGAGGCACGAGAAATCTCAGCTCACATGAGTCTTTTGTGGTTTCACTGAGGTAAGGGTGAAACCAAATTAAGTCGTAGGATGAGATCTTCCTTTATCTGCATGATCCATGCTGCCTGGCTCTTCCTTGCCCACATTAATCTTTTCTAAGACTTGGAACCAAAAAGGGGGAGGGGGGGAGGGGGAAATGGTACCAATGCCTAACTCAGGAGCTTTGCCTGTTGAATTCCCAGTCCTTCCAGTCATATTAAGCCAACACCCTAACAATAGGATCATCTGATACTTGACGCGGTTCTTTTAACCATTCTCTCTTTCTCATCTGCTCACGAAGTGCTCCAAAACCCAAACTTTCTCAAGTTTTCTAGTAACTGAGCCCTTAGAAAAACATGCAATGTCTTTCACAACTCCCCATGCTTCTTAAAAAGATGTACAGTAAGAATCCGCTAGTTCTCTTTTTTTTTCTCCCAAACTTACTAAGAGAAAGAATTTTAAAACAGAAAATAAAGATAAAAAGCAAGTCCAAGCCAAGACTTATTTACATACAACCTTCCTTCTCACTGGGGGCACCTTCCTTCATTTGTTTCTGCCTGTTAAACTTCCTACCAGATCACCTGTCAAAATGATTTCTGGATTAAAATAACCATCTCGTATATGGAATTTGGGTTAGAATTTGTCATCTACGAACGTACACCTTGCTCCAACATAACCACCTCTGTGGTAACAACATGTAAAAAAAAAAAAAAAAAAACCCAAATTGCTAAAATCTCCCCCCAAAGAAAAACTGTTTTAGCACTGCAGTCACTTGCAAGCTACTCTGAAAAAAATATCCCTGTATTCTCAGATATTCCTGTAATTAATATGTGACTCCGGAAAAGTCATCGGTACCACACATACCTGTTATTCTGTACTCCAAATATTAAATTCGTTGTCAAATGTTAAAATATTGGTATTATCATCTTCTAAACCTTCATACCTGCCCCTGTTGATTTAGGAGAGACATTTCTTTAATAATTCAGACCTGAGGCAACCTGAAAACAAAAAGAAATGGCAATTCATGTCAAACCGAAGCCAATTCTTATGTGTCGCACTTTGAAACAGACTCAGTATCTGATCTCCACACATTTTACTGATCTGAAGAAGTAGCAAGAAATAAAAGGACTGTTTTTCAGAAAAACATTGTTCAGGCTTCTCATAAATATGTGCATCTTTTAAATATCAGGAGTATGAATTTTGACTATAAGATGTTCAAACCCAACCTATCACTTGTGTGACAGAAAGACAAATCCCTTTAGATACGTCCACACTGAGCTTCAAAAATTGTTTGCTAAGTTAGATGCATAGAAGTTGGAAATGGATTTTCTCACTAAAACAAGATTTCAAAATAGCAGCTAGTCCCCCAGACTAGCCTTATAATGTTGCTGAGCTATTAGATATTTGAAAAGTAGTAACTAATGATACTATATTTACATGACAATAGTATAGTGGCTACTGCAATATTATCCAATCTCATGACATAACAGGGCATGGAAAGTTTCACTGTAAATAGAACACAGATTGTAAATAATACTGAGAAACATTTTTGTTTCTAGAAACTATATGTGGGTGATATTCTTCTTTCCTGCATTTCTATATCTGACTTACAAATGATGATTTGGCTGGTATGCTAACACTGTACACCTTGAAATCCCACAAAGATTGTTCTACTGCTTTTTCTTATTTTTTATGACTGGCAAATTGGAAATCCAAGACACTTTCTTTTTAATCCATTGTTGGGAAAACTTTAGTGTTGTAGTTGTTTGATAGAGGCAGAAGTGAGGACGGGGGCAGGGGGGTGCAGTTAGGATGTATGTAGGAAATTTTATAATAATTTATCTATCTATTAGTGTTGCAATTTTTTAATCTGTAAGCTCAGATCTTTCTTCAGTTGAAAAATGTGATAAATACATCATATCTTTAATTATTCTGTTTATAATATCAAAAGGATTTAAGCAGGGAAGTAATGTTTAGAATTTTGTAAGCATTTAAAAAAGATTTTTTAATGTTTGTTTATTTTCAAGAGAGAGAGAGAGCATGAGCAAGGGAGACGCAGAGAGAGAGGGAGACACAGAATCCCAAGCAGACTCCAGTCTCCGAGCTGTTAGCACAGAGCCCAACGTGGGGCTTGAACACACAAACCAAGAGATCATGACCCGAGCCAAAGTCAGATCCTCAACTGACTGAGCCATGCAGGCGTCCCTTTTGTTAGCATTTCTGTGGCAGTGCAGGGAATGGATCTTGAGCAGGACAAAAATGGATACTGTAAAATACATTAGGAGTCTCCTGCAAAATATTTTGAGATACAGAGGGCATTACAAACCAAGTGACAGAGAAAAAAGAGTAGATGATAGAAACATCTAAGAGGCAAAATCTGAAACTACATAACTTAATGATTAACTGGAGATGAGGAAGAGAGAATAGGAAAAAATTTAGAATGAATGTTCATATAATGTATGGGTAACAGTGTCACTGGTACCATCATTAATTATGATGGACATACAGAGAAAGGAATAGGTTCAGGTATCTGTGTGTTCTAGCTAGCTATCTTTTGCTGTGTAACAAATGACCCCAAAACTCAAGGTTTCTAAGTCACATTCATTTTTTTTTTTATCTTGCCAATCTGTAATTGGGGCAGAGCTCAGTGAGGAAATCTCATTTGTGCCCCAAGTGGCATCAACTACGCCAGCTTGACTGGGAGCTAGAGAATCCACTTCCACAATGGTTCACTCACATAGCTGGCAAGTTGGTGCTGCCTGCCTGCTGGGACCTCTGTGGGGTCTCCTGTGGTGCTTGACTTTTTCACAATAGGGTGTCTGGGTTCCAAAAGCAAAAACTCCAAAGTATGGAAGTGGAAGCTGTCAGCTTTTTGAGGTCTGGGCCCAGAACTCGGCACCATGCTACTTCTACTGTATTCTGCTGGTCAAGCAGTTACCATGCCCAGACTCAAAGACAGGGACATGAACCCCACTTCTCAAAGGGAGGCATGTCAAACAACCTCGGGGCCATGTTCTAAAACCCCCACCTTAAGTTCTACTATAGGACAGAAAAGTCCAATAAGTAATTCAACTTACAAATCTTAAGTGTAGGAACGAGGTCAAAGAAGATAAACCAACTTGGGAGTCATCTATCCACAGATGTAGACAGAGGCAAATTCACTATAATTTTTTGAGTTTCAAACCCCTTACTTCCAATGTGAGACCCAGTACCCAATTTTGTATTCTTTTTATCAAAGAGAAACCCCCCCCAAATTATATAAGCTTCAGACCCCACAAAACCTCAGTCTACCCCTGGGTGATGTTCAAATCATTAAGAGTACATAAGATTATCTGAAGAGATTGCATAGAATGAAAAGGACATTGGACTAAGAATGAAAACCTGAAAACGTGTTTACAAGGTATAAAGGGGAAGCAGCTTATGAATGAGATTTTTAGACTATAACTAGAGAGAGGGAAGATTAGAAAAGAATTTTGTCATAGAAGCCAAGGAGTAGAAAGTTTCAGGAAGGACCAGCTGGTAAACTATCTCAAAAAAAAGCATAAAGGTCAAAAGAAAGAAAAAAAAAAAGAGAACTCAAAAGAATCCTTTTGAGTTGGCATCATGGAGATCCATTTGCAACCTTGTCAAAGCAGCTTCAGAGGAAGCAGAAACCACCTTTCAGTGTGTTCAGAGTCCATGTTAATTGGAAAATGGAGACAGCAGGAAATTGGCTGAAAAGGCATCTGAAATAGATGCAAGGATAGGAGAGGTTGGGAACTAGAAAAATACAACTTTGAGATTGTTTTTAGCAAAAATGCAAAGTCTGAAGAGTGTTATAACTCTGAAAGAAATGAAAGCAATATTTTAAAATATTCCCACAATGAAAACACTAGGCTCAGATGGCTTTAGACAAAAATACTCCCAAACTTTCAAAGAAGAAATCATCTGTTTCATACAATATCTTCCAGGAAATAGAAAAAGAGGAAATATGCCCCCGAGTCATTTCACACAACCAGAATAGTCCTGATACTAAAACCACGTACACATTAGGAAAAGGTTAACTTTCAGGTTTCTACTTCATGAATAAAGACACAAAACCTTAAACAGGGTACTAGCATGGTCAAATGGAACAGTGCAGATAAAAATCAATATGCTATGTTCAAGGTACTTTTAACCTGGGAAAGCAGGGATAGTTGTCAATATTTGAAAGTCTATAATGGAATTATGCACATTAACAGATTAAAAAAAGAAAACCATACAACCAATTTAACAGATGCAAGTAAAGCATCTAATAAAAATTCATCATAATACAAACCCATAGTAAACGGAGAAAAGACTAGAAGCGTGGTATCTATTATCAGGAAATGTTGGAAGCATCTTTAAAATCAGGAATGAGATCAACTATCATGACTTCTTCCTAACGTTGTATTGAAGGCTCCACTGATAGCAAATGCTTAATAAAACAAGTCTTCCTGGCTTCTGTGCTAAGCCTACTTCTCAATTGACTTTGCTACCTCAGCATCTACCCGATATCTACACGCACTCCTTCCTTGGTATCTTCTTCTCAGCATGGGCTGCCCAATGGAGTCATCAGTCTTCAAGTTCCTATTTGATTGATCTGGGATGCAGCATGGGCATCTTGACTTTCAAAATCTCACCCAGTGACGCCAATACACAGCTCAGGGTGAAGTGCTGAAGTAACATGACAAGAGGAGAGAAGAGGAGAGAAGGCAAGGATAGAGCAGTGATTCTTAAACCCAGCTGCACACTACAATCGTCTAAGGAGCTTTTAAACTCCTGATTCCCAGATTCCATTCTATACCTGTTTTCAAATCAAAATCTCTGGAGGAAGGATCCCCAAGGCTTTCTTATATGCAGCCAAGGTTTGAGAACTACAGCTCATGACTGTCTCCCTAGGCAATGTCATCAGCTCCCCTGGATTCATTTAAACATATGTCAATGGCTTCAAAATCTGTATATCTTGCCTTCTAAACATGAACATGTTAAATCCAACAGCCACCTCCGCATCTCCTCTTGGAAGTACCAAAGCAGCCCAAAGGCCCAGAGCTTCTCCTCCATCACAGTTGGGCACACATCCTGGATTCTTCCCCTAGGCAGCAAGCCCCGCAAGGATGAGGGCTATTACTATCTTGTGTTTGTACGTGAGGACTGGAACGGAGTTTCTCCAATCTCCCTTCACTAAAAATAGGACGGTTTCCACATTACCGGCATATCCGGCAACTAGGGATTAAGAGCCATGGCTAATGAGGAAAGGAGAAGTACAGAAGCAGGAACACAGTACCATGTTGATATTATTGATTTAAAAAGATTTCTGGGACGATGGTGCAGGGGGGTGGGGGTCAGACTATAACGAAATGTGCCTTAGAAACAGACCATCACTCCCCACCTCCAGAAGCAGGAGACAGATGGCAAGAACAGAGTCTGTCTCCAGTCCCATCAAACTCTGAACAACATTGCTCAGAAGTGACTTTCCCTACCGTTTCTTTCCCCTCCTTTCCATCAGTATTAAAGGGGTGAAAAGGGACTCCCCTGATCCTCACTGCCACCATAGTGAGAAAAGAAATCTTCCCACACCCTTGCAACCCATATAATAAGAAGGGACTTTCCTGCCTACATGACAAGATGGGAACCCCCTGCCACAGAGGCATCTAGAAAGTAAGGGATGTCCATCGTAAATGGGTAGGCACCTCTCAGTAAAGGAAACTAAACTTCCCTGGATCTTTTCCAGCTCGATCTGTATTTTTCATAAGCTTTCTCATGAATCTGCATTATTATTTCTATTTTACAGATGGGGAAACTAAGCTTGCCCATGGTCACCAAACCTGTAAGTGGTAAAATCCAGTCATCAGCACGTATATGTCAGAATCAATCCAGCATCATTATTTGTTCCATGTTAAAATGCACTAGCCTGTTCCTAACATCAACTTATTCTAGTGGGTTTTTTTCTCTCATTCCTATAGTAAGAGCAAGAAGCAAAGAAGGCGGTTTTAAAGGGAAAACTCAAATGAGATGATAAGGCTGAAAAATTGTTCTCGAAATGTTTCCAAAACATCCCTTACTATATTGAGACAGAATGTGGCTCCTCTTTGATCTGCTGTCAAAACAACACAGAATAACACCATGAACTTTTTCCATTTACCACTACCAAGATCAAGGAACCTGGCATTCATCTTTGTAAATAATCTGTTAGCACCAAACTCCAGGCCAGCTGGGGAAACCCCTGCACCCACGGTCCTGGGGAGCACACTTAACTGGGGCTAGGTTCCCCAGCATTCTATAGTTGCTAAAACCCAGGTTTCTCCAGTCTAAAGAGGAAGGTATGTAGGAGGTCCAGTCCTGTTTGGGAGACTGCCAGGTAAAGCCGCCTCCACAGGCCTCCTCAACTTGTGCGAAAGTGCAATAGGGCGTCACTTGAAAGGAAGCGGAAAGGCTATGCGTGTCCCAGCAGGGCAGCGCCGGTTGTGCGTGGCTTCAGCTGGAATCACTCTCTGACTCACTGCTATGCCAATTTATTTTGTTGCTTATATTCATTAGATTAAAATGATTTAATTAGGCAGTGAAGTGTGGGCTTGTTTGGTGAGCAACATCGTTTCTGCATTTTTGTTGTTGTTGTTGTTGTGTCCATGTATTTAAACCTCAGGGGAAAAAGGAGAATATTTTTATTCCCACGGCACCCTTCTAGAACAAATTAAATATTGTTTTCTCTTGCCTCCTTCCTCATGATCTCACTGCTTTTTGGCTGCATAATGGGAAAGAAACCATTTTCAGTAATTTCCATATTGTGTAGAGCCATGGGGAGTGTTAGAGCTACTGTGTCATAGCACTTAAGTTTTAGGCTATAAGAATAAAAATAGTAATGGAGGAGAGTCCACAAATGCACTGGTTTTTTTTTAAGGCTCAGTCTTTGAGACTTAGTCTTTGACTAAATGTGCCCCCACACAAAAATGGCCAAAGATAGACAAAAATAGTCTAACTCTTTATTTCTCATCCACAGACATTTTCAGGAGAAGCAGCCGCAAACATAAGGGGAAAATAAAGAATGTTCCCATGCCTTGCATACAACTGGGGCTCCACAAAATACTTGTTGATTTGATCTTTAATATGATTCAAGATCCAGGCCTTTTCCAGTCCTCTCACCATTAAAGAGTAATGCTTCTTAACAAAAGCAAGATCTCTCATTCCCCAGCAGTACCCTCTGTACCCTCCAAGCCCCCACTCATTCAATCCTTCCACCACCCTCTGGACCAACCCGATAACTAAAGTGTCATCTTCTTTCTGATTAAGGTCTCATACTTCATCCTTTAGCAGCTCCTGAAATCCTATATTCTTCTAAGAAATGCTCTTTAATCTGTGTCCCAATATACACCCTAGCAGGTAATTCCTATGTTTCCTCTTCCCACAACACCCCACAAAATTAATGTACTTCTTTGCCTGTGGAGAGCAAGGATTTTATTTTATAAGTTAATCTTCATTCATCAACTGTTTTCCCCCATAACTATACAGCAAGAAATACAATAAGAAGACAGGAATCCATCTGCTATGTTAGACAGACTCTCTGCAGCCAGTTAAGCTACCTACAACATGACTTGGTACGGCACTTAAGGAGAATCTAAGGAGCAAAACCACAATGAACACCTGCTGTTTCAGTGATAATAAGCACCGAAGAAAACCAGGATCACTTTTTTTAATGTAAGTCATACATCATATTCATCATATCAGGAGCACCATTAAGGACCTCCTTGCCCAGGACAGTGAGATCCTAGGGCTTTTACTTTGTTGCTGTGTTGCATTATCTTGTATTTTTATAAAACCATTTCAATTCTTTCCTAATTGTCAGCTTTTTCTGTTCTACTCACGAACTGTACAGTTTGTCGGGATCTAGTTCCATGCCAAATGGCAGCCAGATGAACAGTCTCCTATATATATCCTTGACATGCATGGGAGAGGACCTGCCTGGTATACCCTGTCTACCTGCCATCCATCCCAGCCAGCCAGCCAGCTATCCCCCTACCCATCCATTCCAATTTTTTTTTTAATTAATAGCCTACAGTTTGTTGTTCTGGGCACTAAGAATAAGCAAGGTAGACATGCACTCCATTTTATGAAAATTACCCTGCCGGATATAAGCCCCCTTCCTGACCTCTAGACAAAGTTTCAGAAGAAGCACAGCTGTGTCCTTTTATAGACTTTTTATAGTTGTAAGCAGCTTAGTTGGGGCCACATACTGCTCCATCACTAGCTTTCCGTTCACCCTGCAGCATGGAAGAGTCAGGCAGAGTAATATCTCTGCTTTGTACAAAATGCCCACTTCTAGACTTTATTTTATAAATCCGTGCCCAGCTCACACCTGGTAGTGAAAGGTTCTTAGACATTGTGACTGCAAAGCCGATCAGAGCCAAGAGACATGTCCCTAATTCAACTAGATAATATTTTAATATATATAGCAATTGTGGATGTTTTGGATAAGAAATGTATTAAAAGAATGCATCATTCTCTCCAGTCCAAAGATTTTTAGAGTTAGATGCAAAGACGTTTACATATTTTCAGAGCCCAAGAAATGAAAAACCCAATCAAGCAAGGTTCTACGTAAGTCTCTGCCTTAGCTTGGAACAACTAGACAGTGCACATTGCATCTGTGAAAATCAGTAGCAGACTTCCCATATAAACAAAGCTAGGAAAATTGTTAGTTGAATCCAGCGGATATTGGCTATGAGATTACTCCAAATGGAGGCCATTTACCCCACAACAATGAAAAGGGGTTCCATTGGACTATTTTAGTCCTAGATGAGGATGTATGCATGCCCAGGCCAATATTTCCAGGCAGTAAGCACCTTCAACAAGCTGAGGAGGCAAGTCCCAAAATCAATGGCAATGCAACCCCCAAAATTCATCAAGGTAATACATTTTTTCCCATAATGGATAAGCATATTTTAAGCCCCCCCAAATTTTAAATGTAAATGATAAATGTTTAACAAATCAACCCGGTACCATTTATGATTTTGCATTAAATAATATGTGCATATTTAGAATTTCAAATATTCATACAAGAGTTTGGCCTCTTTAAGTAATAGTTAAGCCTTGTAATTCTGATTTGAAATATGTAATTGAGTTATTGATTTAGAATTGTGATTGTAAAAATATTATAATGTCGGAAGATTTAAGAGATTTTAGTGTTCCCATATCTACGGGTTTGATTTGTTAGATTTACAACCGTTACTTAAGTACATAGGAAGGGTTTTGTTAGTTAAAACAATCATAGTCTATAAAAAGAAAATCAAGCATGTTTAAATTATAAATGAAATTTAAAATGTTCCAGGCTGTTCAGTTAAGTTTGTAAATGGGACCGAGCATTACTCAAAGGCCCCCTTAAAAGTGACTGTTAAAATTGCTGAACTTATAAATAGAAAAATCAGATCTTTAAACTGAACTTAAAAGCTTACAGAAGAGCTACATTTGTGGATTTGTAACATTACTAATTTTTAAAACAAACAAAAAAAAACCTGAGTAATCTTTTCTACACACAAAAACTGCCTTAAAGGGTATTTTTTTAAGCCACAATTAACAACATCCTTGGAGCCTAGGGATTGAATGGAGAGAAAGAATTATGCTCCCACAGAGAAGGCAGGAAAAAATATATACTGTATAGCCCAAAGTTGACACTAAAAAGGACCTTTTCTACTATCTTCTGTTATCTTCCAGTAAATGCAACAAAAATGCTACAGGAGAGTGTGGGTAAAGCAAAAAGATCAGAATTATTCAGCTGCTTATTACTGAATGCCTACTCCGTGTTTAATGCCGTGGGAAAATGCAAACATATATAAAGTTTTTAATCTAGTGAGACAGGTAAGATGCATAAACCTGAGCCGACTGGAGAACAGAATGTTTCAGCTCAATAAGCAGTTACTAAGAGTCAACCTTGCAAGAGATAGAGTGATTGGCTGCAGGGATGGGGAGGAAGCTGGGCTCAAAAACAAACAATAAGCTTTATAATTAAGTGCTAAATTGTGTGTTGGGAATCAAGTGAAGAGCATTCAAAGAGAGATACCGAAGTGTATTGGAACAGCTGAGATGTAAGGATGAGGTAAGAATCGATCTGGGCTTTGAAGGATGGAAAGAGCTGAAATCCGCAAAAGGGGGCAGAGCTGGAAGGGAACAGGAGGATGACCCTATTATACAAGGGAAACCACTAGGAAACCAGCTGCCAAGGGAAAGGTTCACTCTGGGTGACAGTGAAGTTAGATTGCGGAACGATTTCCAAATGACACAAGACTAAAACAAAAGTTAGTTACTAGTCTAAGGTACTAAACACTATAACTCACAACAGTAATAGTTACTACCAAACAGTGGGAGGAGGTGATATAAAATGCGAGAAATTCTCATCTGTCGTTGCAAAGAGACCACAGAGAATATTTCAGTTCGATGAATCAAGGGCGCCTGGATTGGTTAAGCATCTGACTCTTGGTTTCAGCTAAGGTCATGATCTCACGGTTTGTTCGTGAGTCCAAGCCCTGCATCAGGCACCATGTTGGTTGTGTAGAGCCTGCTCCAGATTCTCTCTCTCCCTCTTTCTCTGCCCCTCCTCTCTCTCTCTCTCTCCCTCTCTCTCTCTCTGAAAATAAATAAATTAAAAAAAAATAAATTTGATGAATCAAAGAAAAAAGTGTAAGCATATATTATTAGACTGTTTAGGGTAAATACCAGAGGAAAGGTAAACGAGGTTGAAACAGTTTGTCTCTAGGAATAGAACTGGGGATCAGAGAATGTAGCTTTTCATCCTAAACTCTCCTGCACTATTTGAGTTAATACCACGTGAATGTATTACTCTGAACCAAATATGAAAATTCAAAACAAATAAGCTCAGTTATTAGGCCGCATTTGTTTGACACAGAAGCACATTCACTACGAAGCTATTAAAGCTTAAGCCTCCAGGCCCCGCACTGGTACTGACACCTTCCAAGGCCTACATCTAATTTTGTAATGATACAGTTTCTGTTCTTTCTCTTAAAGAGATTCCCTCATGTCATATCAGCTTCACGCCCTGGATGCCCCTGGTTTGAACAAAGATTTTTTTCATTTTTTACAATCCCTTAATGCCTTTCTCACTTTACATTGTCCTAGAAGGGATCCAGTCTACGTTTTATGTCACCCTTGATCAAGACACATGATCTTTGTTATGCTAATAAATAATTTTTATTCAAAATAAAAATCCCTATTTGATTCAGGGAGCAATATCAAAGACACTTAGATTTTCAAGCAGAGAAATGTCCCATAGGAAGTGGCAATTTACAAAACACTGGATGGAGACTGAGAGAGACCAGAAGTGGAGGGTGGTGGCACTTACTGGCAGGTAAAATATGAAGACTTGGTCTAAGGGATAACAAGAAGGAATGGAGAAAATGAGATCCATACAAGAGGCATTTTAAAATAGAATCGACCAGGCCCGCTTACCAGCTGAAGAGCTGCCCACAGATAGGGACACCCAGGATACCTCCAAATTCTGTGTTGGGTTGGAGCCTGATTTTTTTTCTCATCATTTGGCAAATTTCTCATAGGCTTCAAATGAAACTTTGACCAGTAAAAACCAATTTGAATGAAAACATCTTGCCAGTCTTTCTCTAACTCTGGCCAAATATTTACAGATAACATTCAACCAGCAAGTTTTAAGCAAGGGAAGTTTCTTTTACTAAACAAAAATGAGGGGCTCCTGGGTGGCTCGATTGGTGAAATATCCGGCTCTTGGTTTTGGCTCAGGTAATAATCTCGTGGTTAGTGAGTTCAAGCCCCTGCATCGGGCTCTGCTCTGTCAGTGCAGAGCTTGCTTGAGATTCTCTCTCTCTCCCCTCTCCCTCTCTCTCTGGCCCTCCTCCACTTGTTCTCTGTCTCTCTCTCAAAATAAATAAATAAACTTAAAAAATAAAAAATAAACAATAATGAACTTTCATAGTCCTGTACATAGTCTTCAGGAGCATGTGCTGACCAAGGAACCTAATACATGAATTCAGTTAAAGTCCCCAACAGTCCTTTGGCTCAGGAGAGTTCTCACTTAGACACAGTTAGTATCATTGCCTATATTCCTGCTGTGGCAGATTGATAATTAATCCACATTCTGTGGGAGGAGGCACATAACAAAATTGTTCTACAATGGTTAAGGCATTTGGCAAACAACTTAAAGAATTTTGTGAAGCACATCTAAATATTTCTTACTGCTCTTATGAGCCAGTATTTTGTAATATCTCTACACTGTGTTCTGGGCTGTGTGCATGTAACTTGGGAACTCTGAATACATAAACTGTCAGCCTTTGGATTTTTCTGTGGAAATAAGAAATTTAAAGTCATGTTTGTATGCAGCCAAACAGCACACCTGACCTGGAAAGCGAAGGCAGTTAATGATGTACCTGCGTTGTTTCCTGATCGATTAATTTGACTGCAATGCATCTGGGTAGATTGACAGCCAGGCCTGAAACTTGGTAGGAACTGCTGTCCGTCACCCTCCATCTCTTGACTTGGGATTTAGTCTTTTTTTATTTTTATTTTTAAAATGTATTTATTTATTTTGAGAGAGAGACAGAGCACAAGAAGGTGAGGGGCAGAGAGAAGAAGAGACAGAATCTCAAGCAGGCTCCATGCCATCAATGCAGAGCTCTATGTGGGGCTTGAACTCATGAACCGTGAGATCATGACCTGAGCTGAGATCAAGAATTGGATGCTTAACCGGCTGAGCCACCCAGGTGCCCCAGGATTTATTTTCCTTCTAGATAGAGCCTAATGCTCTATCCTTTTTTGCCAAGGCGGCAGGGGGAGAAAAAAGAAAACAAAATTTTTTTGGATGGCATAAATCAGAACCAAAATTTCACTTACTAAACAAAATGCCTACTGAGTACAGTGAGTTAAGAAGTAGAAATACAGAGCAAAGGGGCACCTGGGTGGCTCAGGTCATGACCTCACGGCTCAGGAATTTGAGCCTCATGTCAGGCTCTGTGCTGACAGCTCAGAGCCTGGAGCCTGCTTCAGATTCTGCGTCTCCCTCTCTCTCTGCCCCTCTCTCATGATTCAGGAGTTTGAGCCCTACATCAGGCTTTCATGTGTCAGAACAAAGCCTACTTCATATCCTTTGTCCCCCCTCTCTCTCTGCCCCTCCCCCCTTGCATTCCCTCACACCATTCTCCCTGTCTCTCTCTCTCTCAAAAATAAACACTAAAAAAAAGAAGAAATGCAGAACTAAATATATGAGTGCCTTCCTCCAACAGCTCCAAAGCTAGTGAGTAAATTAGAAAACCAATCTATGAGGGCAATGATAGAGATGTAGTAGTTTCCACAATTATTTCACCAGAACGAAAGAGGACAAACTTTCTCTTTTTTCCCCAAGTTTTTATTCAAATTCCAGCTAGTTAACATACAGTGCAATAGTGGCTTCAGGTGTACCACTGATTCATCACTTAACATCATTCATCATTCATTCATCAGTGATTCATCACTTAACATACAACACCCGGTGCTCATCACAAAGAGAGCTTGTGTCATAAATTTCCTTGCCCTCTGGATCTCATCCTTTCAGACATTTTTTCCCACCTCAATCTATTATTTGTCCCCACTCTCTTCACATCTTCCAGCTGTCTCTCTCTACTGGCCTCTTGCCATCATCAGCATTTTAAGCATGTCAATATATTCCCCCTCTTTTAAAAATATGAAATAAATCCCTCCTATAACCACTGCCCTTCACAACTCAAAGTTTACTCACAAGTCAGGAAGGGGGTGGGGCATCTGGGAGGCTCAGTCAGTTAAGCATCCGATTTTGGCTCAGGTCATGATTTCACGATTCCAGTTCCTGGGTTCAAGCCCTGAGTAGGGTTCCCCGCTGCTTGGGATTCTCTCTCTGCCCCTCCTCTGCTCACTCTCTGTCTCTCAAAAATAAATAAACATGAAAAAAAAAAAGTCCTGTCTGGGGTACCTGGGTGGCTCATTCAGTTGAGTATCAGACTCCTGATTTGGCTCAGGTCATGATCCCAGGGTTCTTGGATGGAGCCCCCTGCCAGGCTCTCTGTGCTGAGTATGGAGCCTACTTAAGATTCTCTCTCTCTCCCTCTCTCTCTCTCTCCCCCCCATCCCTCTCTCTCTCTCTCCCTCTCTCATTCTCTCTCTCTCTAAAAAAAAAAAAAAAAAAAAAATTGTGGTATCTGATCACTGCCTCCTCAGCCTCACCACCTACTCCCTTCTCATCCACTGCAGTTTCACACCTGCTGCTCTTCTTGCCAAGATAGCTAGTGATCTCCTTAGGTCAAATTCAATGGTCTTTATTTCCAGGATCTCTCAGCTGCTTTTGACATTGTTGAATCTCCCACTACCCTTAACTTCCTTGGGGGAAAAAAAATCTGGTTTTCACTCTTCCGTGGCTACTTCTCAATCTCATTTGCTGGCTTTCCAGGTATTAGTTTACTATGATCCCCAGGTTTGTTTTCTGGCTCTCTTTTCTCTTCCTTTGTACATACTCTCCCAGTGATCTCCTCCTCCCCAGTGGATTCAATCACCATCTGTATGTGAATGACTAGTACAATCCAGCTCACCTCCTGTCTCAGAACCACAGACCCAATGGGAATCACCATTTGCCTGTGCCAGAAACTCCTCAAGCTCAACTTGTCCAAAACCAGGCTCATCGTTCTGCTCGAACTCATTCTCTCTTCTGGGTTTACCATTCTGTTGAATAACGTCACGTTCTATATAGCTTGGCTACTCTGAAGGACTGTAGTGCCAGTGTAAACAAAGTATTTGATATTTTTAAGAGTTTTTCTCTTATTTATCACTGTTCTGATCCAAGTAGTCTGATTTATTCTTTTCATCCTATTGTTGATGTAACTATGAAAATCAATCATGTTTCAAAAATGAGGTGTCTAATTAACTACTTTGGAAGACATATAAGCTTATATTGTTTAGAAAATGTTAAACAAAACAGTTTAAGAGATTTTATTTAGTCTTCAATCTCTGTTGAAGTGCCACTAGAAATCTAAAGAAGTCTCTTTTAGGACCTAGATGGACCCCTATTTGAGATACCTTGACATTGCCCTAGAAAAACTTATTCACAGGTAATTACAAACTCACTATTTTATAAAGTGGAGCTATGCCCAACTTCTGCTCTTCCTTCTATGTTGGGAAATTCCTCATGTGCTTGAGTAATAAATATTGCAATCAAGCAAACACGAAGCAAAGATGGCACAAGTGTTCGGCTTCCACACTTTCTGAGACTTTCTTCAGCTATAAAATGGGGTAATGATACTTACCTCACATGGATGTTGGGGGGATTTCGTGAGACGTGTGCAAAATGCCTGGCATATGCTGGGTGCTCAGAAATTTCAACAAATATTTTATTTTTAAATTTTTTTCACCTTTCTCTTTCCTTTCCCCTAATTTTGAGGCAATTTAAGCCTTCTGGTGCAGAATGAAATACACCTGGAAAGAAATCCCATATGATTCCAGATCAAAAGTGTTCCAGTATACCTGTAGAAATTAAATTTGGTTTAAAAATATTTCAAGCATTTCAAGTGGCCCAGACCGTATTTCTCAGGTGTACTCTACAGTGGACCCAAATCCCTAGGGTATTCCAAGAATGGACCTAACTTCTTGAGGCCCTCAAAATTCTCATTGGTGAGATTACATTAAAAGGCCAGGAGCAGTGAAGACTGACTTACCCTCCAGAGGCAACTTTAGCTCATACATGAAATTCTCTTAAAGCCTCAAAACTAGGAAGGATAAGCAAAAGGAAGTAGAGAACAAAAGAGGACTCTGAATATTATGAGCTCCTCCTCTAAAAATTCTTGGCTTACTTTGAGCTACCTTCTTCAAAACAACAGCCAACTGAAAAGATGGTTTGTGCGATGGAGCATGGGGAAGGGGGTGGGGGGTTGAAGGACGGCTCAGCACACCTAGGAAGGAATAGGAACTGTTCTTTACATCAGCCTAAGAGTTTGGTAGCGAAGGAGGAATGGAGGAGAGCACATTCCCTCTAGAATCCCAGTGAAAAGGGAGGAACGAAACTAATGGCATGCTGAACTAAGTTATGACTGTGTGAAAAGCCCACGTTGTCAGTGCAAGTCTATGAACCACCAGCAGCCTTCACAGCACTCTCAGCAAAGATCCCCTTTATAATTTCTTTCATGGAGCCCTGACAGGGAGCTCCCACAGAACAGGCCACAGATATAACTGGGCTTACAAGGCAAACATTATGAATATGTTGTTAGTGCAATCACTGGCAGCGCTTACCTCTTGGTATTTCCCTTTTAAGTGTAAGAACCCAGGCCCAACTTTTTCCAGGGCAGCTATATTCAAGCTGGAGTACACACACACTTTTGTGGGTATGTGAAGACTTTCCAAGGAGCACACAAAAAAGGATAGTGTTAAGAGAACTAACTTCCTCGGCATCTATGAGTATTATCTATCTGGAAAAGAGCTTGCTGTCAAGGTGATCTCTCAATCTCCTGTCTCCTACTTTACTAAAGAAAAGCATACCAAATACCACTCAGTCATAAAAAAGAAGGAAATCTTGTCATTTGACACGGATGGACCTTCAGGGCATATGCTAAGTGAAAGAAGTCAGAGAAAGACAAATACCATATGATCTCACTTATATGTGGAATCCACAAACACAAAAACAAAACTGAGCTCATATAAAGAGAGAGCAGATTGGTAGTTGTCAGAGGCAGGGATGGGGAGTGGGGAAGGTGGGCAAAATGGGTGAAGGGGGTCAAAAGGTACAAAGTTCCAGTTATAAAATAAATCAATCCTGGGATGTAATGTACAGCACGGTGATTATAGTCAATAACACTGTATTTTATACCTGAAAGTTGCTAAGAATAAATCTTAAAAGATCTTATCATAAGAAAAATATATTGTTACCATGTGTGGTATTAGATGTTAACTAGATTATTGAGGTGATCATTTTACAATGTATACAAATATCAAATCATTATGTTGTATACCTGAAACTAAAATGATGTTATATGTCAATTACATCTAATTTTAAAACTTAGACAATATTGGGGTGCCTGGGTGGCTCAGTCGGTTAAGCGCCCGACTTTGGCTCAGGTCATGATCTCACAGCTCGTGAGTTCGAGCCCCGCGTCGGGCTCTGTGCTGACAGCTCAGAGCCTAGAGCCTGCTTCGGATTCTGTGTCTCCCTCTCTCTCTCTCTCCCCTTCCCCCACTCACACTTTGTGTGTGTGTGTGTGTGTGTGTGTGTGTGTGTGTCTCAAAAAAATTAATGAATAAAAACATTAAAAACAATTTTTAAATAAAATTTAAACAATATAGATAAGCAATAGAATAAATAAAATAGAAAGACTATAGACAAGAATAAAATAAATAGAATAGAAATGATAATAAATAAGTAAAATCTCAACTACCCAGAAAAAAAAGAAAAGAAATACATACCTTTCACCTTTTGCCAGTCTTACTGTGGTACACTGCCCTGGGGCATGAACACCTGCAGAGCAAAGGAAGAATTAAGTCTCAGAGTAGGTATAGAGGAAGCAAATACTGTTAATGACTTGAAATAAATACCTTTGCTTGTCACGCATCTTAGTTCACACTGCTATCACAGAATACTATAGACTGGACAGCTTATAAAAAACAGTAATGTATTTCTTACAGTCTTAGAGGCTGGAAGTCCAAGCCCAAGGCCCTGGCAGACTGAATGTCCGGTGAGAACACACTTTGGTTCATACATGGCCATCTCCTCACACTGGCTTCACATGGCAGAAGGGGGAAGGGAGCTGTCTGCAGTGGCTTTTCTAAGGGCACTACTCCCATTCATGAGGGCTCCTCTTTCATGACCTAATTACTTCCTAGAGGCCCCACCTCCTCATACATTCACAGGAAGATTAGGTTTCAACATGTGAATTTTGGGGGACACAAACATTCTGTCTAGAATGAGTGACTTCTTTGCTCCCCACAAGATGGAAGTAGGATGTAAACACAGCTGATCTGGGGCAAGCCATGAGATCTTTGGCAAATGATTCAGGAGGTGAAGAATGAAAGAATGGCAAATGAATCTAGAAAGGATGTTGCTATTTTAAAACTACTTCTGGGGCGCCTGGGTGGCTCAGTCCCACTTCGGCTCAGGTCATGATCGCACAGCTAGTGAGTTTGAGCCCCGTGTCAGGCTCTGTACTGACAGCTCAGAGCCTGGAGCGTGCTTCGATTCTGTGTCTCCTCCTCTCTCTGCCCCTCCCATGCTCATGCTCTGCCTCTCTCTGTCTCTCAATAATAAATAAACGTTAAAAAAAATTAAAAAAAAAAACTATTTCCATTTCTATCTACCTGTTTACGTGATAACATTTCTTATGTGCACGCAAGTGTGGGAACAGAAAACGAGAAATAGAATGAATGTTCATTCTAGCAATAGGCAGCAGTAGTCATCCATGGATACAGGAGCTAGTTAGAAAAAAAAAAGCACATTCACCTCATTATGATATATGGTCAATAAAAATTAATGCTTAAAGCCATGTAATCACACAGAATTTTTTAATTAAAACTTATATTTATTTTGTTGGTTCTGTAAGGCTGGCCATATAAATTCAAAGAGAAAAAAAATCACGTAAAACCCGCCACCATTAAAAAAGAGCTTGTTCATGTATTTTTTTAAGTGAATGATGATAGGTATCTGATTGCTGTGGTATTTGGATCCCATTGGATACATTTTAAAAAGTGATGTAACGGCTTTATTCTAAAATGTCAATTTTTGCAGTACAGTGGGTATTATCCTTTGCCAACACTTCAACTTAGAATGCAAAACTGTAGCTGTCATTTTCAAAAAGAGCTGAGGATACATCATATTATGACATTCTTTTGGGGGTACATATACAAGAGTCTAAAGATGAGAACCAGTATAGCTCAGCAGGCCCCTAACCTTTTCATGAGGGAGAATCCCCTCCTGAACATAGAAAAAGAGGCAGTAGTATTTTTACTTTCTATATCTATTCACCAAGAAAAAGTAACAAAAAACTAGTAGTAACACTTAACAGTAACACTTGTGAGTTATTAAATAAACGTTTACATTCATCAAAACGACATTGGCATGCATCTCAAGACTAACCTATACTGATCTGAAGCGTACTGTCCATCATAATCTAGAATGTTTGGGGTACCAGAGGATTCGCAGCAACTCCACGCTAACACCACACTCCCCTGGTCGGGGTCCTTTGACCTTTCAGGGTGGTCTTCTCCTGTGAGAAGGCTAGCAAAATACGGGACACCTGGAAAGGGGGTACAACAATCCGAAAGCCTTTTGGAGCAAAGCAGGTAGCTGAAATGAGTGACCCTACCCCAGGCCGCGCAAGAATAAAGGGGCGGCTGACACGCTTGTGTTGCCGGAAGCTTTCCACTCTTCAGGAGAAGCTGCCTTTTATGTGAAACCTCTGGATTTTCAATCCAATTAAAAAACAAACAAACAGACCCTATTTAGGTCAACCAAAACACAAATGTGAGCTGAATTCAGTTGCTGGACATCCAGAGAGCAGCCTCTGCTCCAGTGCTTCTCAGAGTCGGCCTGGATCCAAGAACTGTTTGTTACACTCCACGATGGGATGCACATAGCAACTGAGAATAACATTTAGAGACAGCCAGAGCAGTTTGGTAGGGACATTTTGCAAATATAATTTTCTAAACCTAATAAGAAAAATTAGGCTTGTATTTTCATATCTGTTTTTCTATTTTATTTCTTTAGTTTAAAAAATATTTTTTGTGTTTATTTATTTTGGGGGGGGGGGGGGAAGAATGCCAAGCAGGCTCTGAGCTTGTCCACGTGGAGCCGGATGTGGGGCTCAAACTCACAAACCACGAGATCATGACTTGAGCCTAAACCAAGAGTTGGAAGCTTAACTGACCGAGCCACCCTGGTGCCCCAAAGATGATGCCTTTTCTAAACCAAAATTAGGGCTTTATACCTGAATACCAATCTTCATACTGACTACCTGAAAAGACACAAGCCTGGGAATTAAAATGCACCCATTTTTTTTTTTTAAGTTTATTTATTTTGAGACAGATGGAGACAGCGTCGGTGGGGGAGGGGCAGAGAGAGAGGGAAAGAGAGAGAATCTCAGGCTGGTTCCTGATAACAGTGCAGAGCCCAACTCAGGCCTTGAACTCCGGAAACCATGAGATCATGACCTGAGCCGAAACCAAGAGTGGATATTTAACTGACTGAGCCACCCAGGTGCCCCAAAATGCACCCATTTATAAGCAGCTGACAAATATTTAGCAGTAAAAGCCCTGAAGGTGACCTCTTTTTCCCGGAGGAATGGGGGAATATCATGTACCCTCTGCAGGATCGCTCCTAGGCCCATCAGGCCACCAAGTTCCCTTCAGGGCCAGCTCTGGGAAGAAGGGCCCGATGCCATCTGTCACGTGGAGCTCCTCCTCCCTCCAACAGCACAGGAGGACCAACCCAGGCAAGGCCCTGACCTGGGTGGGCCCATGGCGGGCAGAAGCCATGATCTCCCGCCAGTGAGCACATGTCTACCTCTTCAAACATACTTATCTCATCTCCAGCCAAGACTCCTGCTTCTCCATCTCCCCAACGTGGTTCTTGCTACTGAATGCTCTCCTCCTCCTGACATATAGGCTTCTGTATAAGGGAAAGGCATCAGCCACCTAGTTCTGGAGCTTTGGTACCTGGTAATCAACTTCCTATCCTGCAGCGCGTGCCCAAGCGACCCACTGATCTGTTTGTCCTCCTTGCTTAAGCCAAAGCTCCAGGAAAAGAATTTGATTGCCAGGAATCAACTAGAGCTCAACATCTAGAATGAAATGGCTGACATTCCAGCCTAGCAAGGACCCCCTAGCAGGGTAGTCCGTCTAGGAGGGGTTCAGGCAAAGACCAGAAGGCCAGCAGGTGAGAAAACAGACAACCAAAAAGACAAACTCACAGATCTGCAGGCTCCTCTGTACAGGGCTGAGGGAAAGCCCCAGAAGTAAATAGTCCATGGGCTGCCTGGGAGCTCACCCCCACACCCCACTCCATCCTTCCTTTAGCAGCTTCAAACTCCACAGACCCAACACCTACTGAACCATCTTGGAGGGCTGCACACAAGACCTCAGCAGCTGCAGGCAGCTACGAAAAGGGAATTTCCCGCAGCAAGCTTGGGGGTGGGGAGGGAGGAATATAGCACAGGCCTGGGGAGGTGATTTTAGAAGTGCAACCTGGTGGGGGAGTTTTTTTCAGACCATCTGGAGGGAAGTGGTCACAATCTACTACAGACTCTTCTGAAATGACCAAGCACACAGAGGGAAATTGTTACATTGTTGAGAAACAGGGCTCCCTTGCTCTCTCCCGGGGAGGCTAAAGACTTCTATGTCAATCAGTGATCTTTCCCTGCCTGAGATAGAGAGAGATGAGATCAGGCTGATGAAGAACTACTCTCACCCTGTAATTCTGCAGGTAGCCAATTTGGGCCTGGCTGACATTTTCTGTAATTTAAGATACTAAGAAAATTTAAAGGAGATCTGCCCTGTGTGGGTAAAGAAGGAACTAGTGTTTTTGGCCAGACAGAAAAGGTACTATGTTGTGTGAGTTATTGAGTTGCAGTATTAACAGAACAAAAGTATCAATAATCTATACAATCTATAGTTATTTAAGCTATTACAAGTATCATAATAGGTGGGGGGGAGGAAAGAGAACATCTAAAATACATAAAATTATTTTTAAAAACTCATTCTAGGAAAAGGAAATGCCAGTATTAATAGTAAGATAAGGAGTCTTAATTAACAACAAATTCATCTATTTCCCTCCTTCAAATTGAGACACTCTTCTAAGGCAATTCGCTTGGAGAGCAGTTTTGCACCATAAATCTGGGACATGTTTTCTATGTGTGTTTGCTCTGCATGAGGCTTAAGAAAAACACAGCAACCAAACCACCCAGTCCAGCCCTGGAGGGAAAGAGAAGACCTAATCACCCGTGATGGAGATTACATAATAGAGAATTGCACACACACACAAAAAACCCCAAGAGTCTCAAAAGAATCAGCCTTTGGCTTCCTGTCATAAAAAAAGCCTTTTCCTTTTTTCCTTTGTGAAGATCACTAAAAATGCTCCTTAAAGACCAAGTGGATGTCTTTGGTAGAAATAGAGGTCACTTAAGAATGATTTATAAGTGCACCCCAAGCCAAAATGAAGCATGTATCGATATCTAAAGTGCATCTGCATTTAGTGCAGCAAAAGCTCATAATCTGTTTCTAATCGGTGCCCTGAAGACGCTCCCCACGGAGGAAAGGCCTGGCTCCGGGCAGCCACCCCTCCAGAGGCCAGCTTGCCCCGCGTCCGGGCCCTTTCTTGGGCAGCCGCAGTGCTCCTCTCTTAGATAATGCCAGGTACTCTGGAAAGTAGCCGTGTAATAATACACAAACCCCTGATGATGTCAGCGTGTTATTGACTTTCCAAGTCTGAATGACTGAGCAGAGGAGCGGGGGTGGGGCGCAATCCATCCGGCAGCGCGGGGACCGGCCAAGCGAAAATGGGCTCCCGGGCCCGGCGGGGGAGGGGCGGCTCGCGGGCGCCGCGGCAGCTCGGAGCTCAGGCTCCGCGGCGGCGGCGGCGGCGGCGGCGGCGGCAGCAGGGTCGCTGCAGCCCTGCCCAGCCTCGACTCCGGGCTCCCGGCTCCCGCTCCTCCGCTGTTTACGTTTGGTCCAGCACATCTCAGGCAGAAATAATTGAGGCCGCCCTCCCCCACCCCCGGAAGCTTTTAACACGTGGCAGAGCCGGTTACAAAGCAAGGAGCCGAGGGCAAAAAAAAAGGAGGGGGGTGCTCCTTGGTCCCTCCTCCACTCTGCACCCGGGCCTTCCTCCCCGCGCCTCGCTGCAGTGAATTTGAAAATCTAGGGGTCTCTTTCCGTGGTGTATTTCCGTCTGCAGAGGACCCCCTTGTAAATTGCACCTCAGCAGTGGTGACATTTTATGGGAAATGATTGACTTCCTTTATGGCGCTGGCAGTGCAGGTGCAGAGTTGGAGGCTCCCATTCTCACCCCGCAAATTGACCACAGGGCAATCTGTCATCTCCAAGGCTAGGTGTGAACCAGGCTGGGTTGCCCTTAAATGGAATTGCATTTTAGAGGCCGGGATCTGGAAGGAAGAACTCCAAACTGGGGCGTGGCATTCCCCACTGGGCCTGGACCTTTCTTTCAGGCCACGAAGCTCCCGCCACACCTCCTCCAGTCCTCCCACCCGGCTCTGCTGGTCTTACCTTTGAGACTAGGTGCCCCGGCCCTCCCCTCTGGCCGAGCTCGGTACCTCCCTCACCTAGACCTGTTGAAATCTTCCCAGTAAGTAAAAGCCAGGCTCAGAACTTCTCCCCACCCCCACTGTGACGGATTGCTCTTCCTTGGGGCTCCTGCCCTCTCTCCCCGCCGAGCTGTGTTTGTGGAGCACCCGAATGGTCAGACCGCACAGGGGCTGTGGAATCGCATTGTTCTGAACCCTGCCCTGTGGCGTACTAGCTGTGTCAGTGTGGACAGAGTGCTCAGTAAAAAGTGGGTGGTAGTAATGCCCTCAATCACTGTCCTGAAGATCAAATGAGGGGGGCCTGGGTGGCTCAGTTGGTTTAGCAGCGGACTTCAGCTCAGGTCATGAGCTGCCCGTTCACCAATTTGATCCCCACATTGGGCTCTGTGCTGACAGCTCAGAGCCTGGAGCCTGCTTCAGGTTCTGTGTCTCCCTCTCTCTCTGCCCCTCCCCGACTTGTTCTCTCTCTCTCTCTCTCTCTCTCTCTCTCTAAGAAATAAATAAACAAACATTAAAAAGAAGAAGATCATATGAAAGCCAGATTTCATAAGGGACTCCTTTTTTCAAATATTGCAGGCCTTCATTAGTAGAGTTACACGTATCAAACCAGGGCCCCCATGGTTGGTTCTGAAAACAGAGTCAGCTGCAGTGCTGGGCGTATGATTTCCCCCTACCCTCCTGGCTTTACTGAGCCCGCTGCTCTGGAGCTACCAGGGCAGGGTTATTGAGAAAAGCCATTTTATTGTCGGGCTGGGGATGGGAGCGGGTAATGTGCTTCTGACCCAAGCTGGACCATTCACAGACACTTGCCAAGTCCTTCCCTCCCCTGGCTCCCCACGTGGGATAGATAGGTCCAGAAGTGAAGAGCTGACACATTTGAGTCCAATCAGAAGCCTTCTTGAGGAATTTTGAAACTGGAAGTGAAAAAGTCCATTTCACCCCAGAGCTAAAATTGCAAGATATTATAAAGTTGGGAATCTTCTATATGACCATGTTTCCCATAATGTGGAGGGGAGGCCAGTCTGAAAACAGAGTCTGAGGTAGAGTTAAAGATAGACAGATGGAAACAGAGACAGAGATACACAGGCTGGGAGAGCAAAGCTGAGAGGCCCATAGAGTTGTGATGTTGGCAGTGCGGGTTCCTGGGTTCCTGATACAGTCCTGCCTGCCCGGGTTCCTGGGACAACCTGGTATTTTCTACAACACATTCTCCTAATCGTTTAACTTAGTTTGCATTTTTGTTACTTGCAACCAAAAAAAGTTCTAATTAATACACACCACCATGGCATTTCTTAGTCTGATTTGTACAGTATCTTAGTTGAGTTCAAGACTACCTCCCCACCCCTACCAGAAACCCTCAGAGGGCAGAGCTGTGTATGTGTCAGTGCCTCACAACAAGGCACTCTATAAATACTTCAAATTGAATTGAGTAAGGTGTGAGTGGACAGGAAATACCCCAGTAGCTGTTGGAACAGGAGCCTCTAACTGGTTAACTTAAAGGGGAAACATCACAAATCGCCACAGTCTTCTGGAAGCCCATTTATTCTGCCCCAGCAATAATTAGGGTTTATTCAAGTGAATAGAAAGAGAAAAGAGAAGAAACTTTATCCCCTCTAAATTGCATTTAATAAAAATCTTGGAGAAAATGAGGGAATCGTCAGGCTTAATAATTCCCCCTGGGTTTTTGTTGGAGAGAGGCTGAAGAAATGTACAGCATTCAACATTTATGGGACAGCAGATCCACATTTTATCTGAGAAAATGCTATAGTGACTTAACCTACTTTTTCCCCCCTCATTTGTTTCCAAAAGGTTTTTTCCAGCCTATGAGTCACTTCCAGTCAGATCCAAAGACAAAAGCTGGCTAATTATGTGTCAGTGAGCCAGGTTCCCACCCTGCCTTATCTTGAGCGCCCTTTCCAGTTCCAAGAAGATGGAACACTTTTCAGCCTATAAGGCACTGAGTGGAACCTGTTGCATGTGGCTCTGGGGCGGGCTCTTAAAGGAGTAGGGCTGGGCCCTCCCCACTCACTCTGGCAGCTGGCAGCTGATCTCTCAGCTGATAGCACCTTGGGTGTCTCTTTCCCAGGGTTATTTCTAGTCAGGAACTCATCATGAACCTACCCCATTCCTAAGGCACGCTGTTGAGCCCGGGGATACAAAGGTGAATATAAAAGGAGGTCCCTAACCTCCAAAATTTGTCAAATAATGGAGAAAGGCAGAAGTGAAGGGAGGTTAGACAAAGGTTGGGGGCCATGGGGCAGGCTGTGCTAAGACTAATGATTCCCATTCTCCATTCCTCACCATCTCTCAGGAGAACTCGACCTGCTTGATTGTTCCCAACTTCCTGAAACACGTTCTCTCAAGGTTTCCTTGATGCCTGTTTTCCAACCAGTTCTCTCCTCCCACCCCCACATGATCTCCCACCCCTCCTTGTAGAGATCTTCTTTCTCTTCCAGGTAGTGGTGCCACAACCACCTGGCCGGTCACTCCATAGGAGCAGTTCTTGATTTGTTCTTTTCTCTCATTCACCATATCCAATCTACCAGCTTGTTTACCTCCAAAAGTATCTCCACCAGTGCACTTCTCATCTACACTACTACCACTCAGCAAAGCCACCCTCCTCTCTCCACACTCAGCCTGCTGCACAGGCCTCCAAGCCTTATGTAATCTGGTCCCGTATTGCACCCACACCACCTTTCCCAGCTCAGGCGACTCCAGCCACACTAGACCTCCTTTTCTTCTTCCACCACACCACCCCTTCCCACCTGACCACTTTTGCTTTTGGAGCTAATACTCTGTGCCTGGAAGACTCTTCTGGTTCTTTCTGCCACTGGGTCCTCGGTATCTGTCTTACTCTGTTCTGGCTGCCATAACAGACTGGGTGGCTTACACAACAGAAACTTATTTCTCACAGTTCTGGAGGCTGGGAAGTCCAAGATGAAGGTGCCAGCCAATTCAGTGTCTGGTCAGAACCTGCTTCCTGGTTTACAGACACATGCCTTCTTGCTGTGTCTTTGCATGGTGGAGAGAGAGCTCACCTCTCTCAGGGCCTGTCTTATAAAGGCACTAATCCTGTTCATGAGGGCTCAACACTTATGACCTAATTGTCTCCCAAAGGCCCCACAAACACCATCACAGTGGGGATGAGGGCTTCCACATACAAATTTGAGGGCGGGGGACATCATCGTTCAGTCCAGAGCAATATTCTTCAGGTTTCAGTTCAGTGGTCACCTCCCTAGAGAGGCCTCCTATGACCACCACACCTCACCTTCTCTCACATTACCCAGTTGATGGCCTATAAAAACATTTATCATAATCTGTAATGATCACTTCTGTTTTTCTAATTGCCTGATTCTGTATTCTCTGTCTCCCCATTATAATAGAACCTCCAGGAAGGCAAAGATCTTATCAAATCTTATGCTGCTCATTTTCATCATTGAGCTCACTGACCATGGTCTATTTCATAGCAAGTATGAAGTAAGTCCTTTTTGATGAATGAGCAGGGCCAATAGAGAAGGCTCAGGGTAGACATAGGTAAATTATATCCTCAAGAAAAAGTTCAGGGCTCTTGGGTGGCTCAGTTGGTTGAGCGTCCGACTTTGGCTCAGGTCATGATCACTAGGTTTGTGACTTCAAGCCCCATGTCAGTCAGGCTATAGTGCAGAGCCTACTTCAGATTCTCTGTCTCCTTTTCTCCCTGCCCCTCCCCCACTTGTGCTCTCTTTCTCAAAAACAAATAAACATTAAAAAAATTAAAAAAGAAAAAGTGAAAGTGCAGTAGGTAGAGTCTAGAAGAGAGGCATGAAGGCATGAGACTACCCACATGTGATCCGGGAACCCTCTCTCTCTCTCTCTTTTTTTTTTCCTGGAAGCCTCTCTTGACCTCACTTATCCCTCTAGCTATTCCTTATTACTCTGCTCCCTTTGTTGCTAAATAGTGCTCAGAAGGGTTGTATTAACTCACTGTCTTCAATTCCTCTTCTCCTATTTTCTCCTACTCATCACTACTGTGTCTGCCTCAAAGCATTCCACCCAAACTGCTCTTCTCCAGGTTATCAATGATCTCCACACTGCTAAACTTACCTGTGAGTTTTCATCTCACAGGTTCACCATCTTAGTGAACTTAGCAGTATCTAATATAATTGATCACTGATGCTTTCTGGAAATACTTTCTTCCTTTTGTATCTACAATGCTATCTTTACTCCCCCACCCCCACCCACTGACTATACCATCCCAGTCTCCTTGCCGATCCCTCCACCCTACCCATCTTCTGTCTCCTGAATGCTGAAGCACTGCACATCCAAATCCTATAGTCTCTGCTTTTAAAATAGATCCCTTATTTGACTACCTCTTACTACTTCCATGCTGCTACCCTGGTCTAAACCATAACTCTCTCTTACCTCTCTTCCCATACCTTACCTCTTACCCCCATGGCTTCCCAGCTGGTCTTCCCACTTCTGCACATCAGTCTGTTCACAGCCCATCAGCCAAAGGAGTCCTTTGAAAATATGTCAGGTCATGTCACTCTCCTGCACAAAACCCTCCAATGGCTTTCCATTTCACTCAGAGTCAAAGCCAAAGTCCCAATAATGACATTCAAGACCTTACTGTATGGTCCCACCACCTACTCCCTCCCAGTTTCCTTCTACTCTCTTGCTTTCTCATTGCATCCCAGCATAGTAGCATCTTTGTTGTTTCTCAAACACAATAACCATTTCCTGTGTCAAGACAGCCACTGCCTCTGCATCTCCAAGATGTTGGCATGGCTCGCTCCTCCATCAGCTAGTCATCATTATAATAATGTGACATAACTGAAACATTCTTTTACCTTCTCAGAGAGGCCTACTTTGATCACCCTACATAAAACACAACCCCCACCCCCATTCTCAGCACAACTAAGTCCTCTTATTTTGCTCTGTCTTTCCCACAGTTCTCACCACTTTCTATCATGCACCCTAATGTTTATCATCTGCCTCCCTCTGTAATGTAAGCTCCCTTTTATTTAGTGATATATCCCCAGCACTGAACCCATTTGTAGGCATGCATTAAATATCTGCTGAATAAATATGAAATTTGAGAATGAAAGTTTACAGGCTGGAGCCTAGAACTGTGCCACAGAAGATGGGCAGTAATCACAGCAGAGATAGAACTAGAGAAATAGGTGGAAGCCATATGTCTCGAAGGCCTTGTGTGCTATGCTGTTATTTGGATGTCATCCACATGCAATGGAGTAGCACTGAATCCTTTTAAGCACTGAGCTCTCATGACAGTGAATGTGCCTGATGTGGCTCTAGCTCCATCATGGAGCAGAATAGCACAGAGGCCGGTAGCCCAGAGCCCAGGTGACAGGCTGTGGGTACTTGGACGGGTGACCAAGAACTTTGTCTGAGCCTCGCAGTTCAAGCTGTGTGAGCAGTTGCTAATTTTGCTCATCAGCCTGCCTGACGAGACCTCCCTGTATGTACAAGAAAGAAAATATGGAACTCAAATATTGGTGAGAGGGGCTCTCTCAGCCAGACTTCTTTCACCTGAATCTCAAACCATGGGTATCACTTGAGTGTGTATTGTAAGAATAATAATCACTTACCCTTATATAGCACCACAGAGCCCACAAAGGATTTTTCCAACTATCTCATCTAAAAATTCAAAGACCCAAAGTACTCCAGCCAGTATGCTTAAGTATCTAGCCACTTCACTGGTTAAGAAAGGAGATAACATTGGGGCACCTGGATGGCTCAGTCGGTTGAGCGAACGACTTCAGCTCAGGTCATGGTCTCACAGCTCGTGAGTTTGAGCCCCACATCGGGCTCTGTGTTGACAGCTCAAAGCCTGGAGCCTGCTTCGGATTCTGTGTCTCCCTCTCTCTGTGCCCCTAACCCACTCGCATTCTGTCTCTGTCTCTCTCAAAAATAAATAAACATTAAAAAAAAAGAAAGGAGATAACACTTATGTCCTAAAATACACTAGGGAACTTTTCTGATGAATTGCTAAGACTACAGTTACAACACAGCCTAGGGTACTTCTTTTCTCCTTCTAACAAATACCATATCGGACCTTAAATTTTCAGAGATCGAAGGTTAGTGTTGTTCGACTTGATGCCATAGGTTTTTTGAATCCACGAAATGGCTCTTCTTTCTGCAGTCAGTCACTTGAACCTGGGCACAGAGACGCACAGAAATGCACTAACAGGTAAAACAGGTACTTTCCCCGGTTACTTCTGCATAGAGTAAGAGATTGTACGTGGCTTCCCCCAACCACTGAGAAAGCATCTATGCTTAAAAGAATATTTATAGGGCTACCAGGAGTTCCCCTTTAGTCCCCCTAACTCTTTGCACCCCTGAAAGGGTTTCTTTCTACATAAATAGTCTTTGTGCACCCCACATGCCTTTCTTCCTTGGCAGAAACCCAACTTAGACATGACTGGTTTTGAATGTTATAGACCAAGCAATTAGCTTCATATAGATACATAAATGTTCCTAGCTGAAGCAGCTTTAGAAATTATCTAGTGCGTCTAGCTTCTTCATTTTCCAAATGAGAAAACTGAAGCTCAACAAGCGAAGGGAAGGGAAAAGAAAATTGATGCTTCCTAAGCTGCTGTCATGATCCAGACCTGTGACAGGCTGTGCTCCATACATGACTTCCTTTATTCCATCCTGTGGCCATAAAAGAAAACTTTGAGGCAGGTGTATTGTCAGAGTTCTCTAGAGAAATAGAACCATACCTATATATAAATAAAGGGAGAGAGAGAGACAGAGGCAGAGAGAGACAGAGATAAAGAGATCAATTTATTTTAAGGAATTGGCTCACATAATTATGGAGACTTACCGGTTCAAAATCTACAGAGTGGGCTGGAGGTCAGACTTGAGATTCGTGGAAAATCTAATGTTGCTGTTCCAGTCCAAAGGCCATCTGTTCGCAGAATTCCCTCTCGTTTAGGGATGGTCAGTCTTTTTTTCTATTCTGGGCTTCAGCTGATAACATGAGGCCCACCTGCATTTATGGAAGGCATTCTGTGTTACTCAGAGTCCACCAATTAAAATGTTAATCTCATCCAAAAACACCCTGACAGAAATACCCAGAATAATGTTTGACCAGGTATCAGGCCATCGTGACCCAGCCAAGTTGACACATAAAATTAAATGCCACAGTAAATAAAATCATAACTTTACAAATGGACTTTGAAAACTAGTCCCCAGAAAGTTTGAGTGACTTGGTCAAGGTCACGTAGCTGATAAACTGGGACTCGAACTTAGGTTTTAAGTCCTAGAGAATCTTCTTTCTACTAATTTCTCCAAGGAAAAGAAAGAAAATAGCAATTTTCAAGTACCTACTATTCTAATATTTGCCAGTCTCCGTACTAAATGATTTACATAGTGCCATTTAATAGACCATCATTGTATAGACATGAAAACAGTATCTTAAAAGGTTAAATAACAAGCCCAAAGTGGCGAACAAGTACTGGCAAAGTGGGGATTTGAATCTAGGTTTATGTGGTTCTAATACTTGCTACCATCTGGCTTTTTTTTTTTTTCCCATCTGGAATTTTTTAACGATGTTTTCCTTTGTACTCATTTTTCTTTCAGCTCAGCAGGATGTAATTTCTCCCTAAAATTTTAAGAAATTTTAAGAAATTTTAAAATTTCAGAGTCTTCATCCACGAAGATTACTTCCTCAGCCCAAAGTGAGTTTTCAAATATCAGATAAGAATGCAAGATGAAGAGACGGACCATGAGAAATGGATGAACTCTGCCACCTCAAAATGAGTGTTGTCCCAATTTGAAAAGCTCTCCCAGGCAACAATACACTCATTCCATTACTCAAAACTCTTTTGTGATTCCTCTTTTGAAATCACCTCCAGGGCCTGTCTCGCTTGCTTTTCAAAAGTAGTTTTAATGTTAGCAAATGTTCATTGTTTGATTTGGTGTTTGGGAAACAGCCCAAAAGTGCCTAGTGCCAAATCTAGTGAATGAGGTACATGATCAAGCTAATATAGCTTAGATTAAGACTAAAAAAAAAATGAGGTGTGACTACGAAATAGTGATCTTCCATAAATAGCTGGAAAAGTGGCTTCCAAGGCAACCCAGTCTCATTTTGAGCAATGACAACAAAGTTGGAATAAATGTTTAAGTCAAAGAAGGTGACTACATAGGACAAGTGACTCAAGTGACTACATAGGACAAGTGACTCAAGTGACTCCATAGGACAGGCAATAATCTATCTGGTGTTTCCTATTATATCATGGTCACTCCATATGTTAAAGTTGTTTTTAAAATAATCAATATTTTTAGAAATATTTTAGAATGAGATACTCTTACACACACATTGGTTAGTGTTGGCTGAATGAAGATCTAAATAACAATGTCAGGACCTATAATATCATGGCCGTCATAGTTCAGAGAAAATGATTGAGAATTTTCCATTATGTTTTTGAATCCTGATAATGCAAAGAGCTAATCAGACAAAGCGTTTTTCTTGGAAATAATCTCTCCTTTTTCAATAAGCACAAAGGAAATGTTGGAGAGAAAAAAGTCTTTCTCCCAAAAACAAATTAGAGAACTGTAGGTCTTTGAAAGTTTAGGAAAGAATGTCTTCCTGCTGCACAGCTGTCTTTCTTAAGGTCCCCTCATAATATCCCTTGTAATCCATACATGGAAGTCCCCTTAGATTCCACACATAATTAACACTTGGCAGAAATAAGGAGAGTGAGCCTGAGGCTCTCTTAAATTTCATTTAAGGAGTTTGGATTTCCAGGAGAGTGGCTGGGGGAGGGGAGGCCCCACTTCTCCCACAGAATTCCCAGTCACTGAATTTTACATGAATGTATAAAGATGTCCTCAGCCAGTCAAAAGGTATTTACTGAGTGTCTGCTCTGCATAGGGCACAGTGGAAGTGTTGAGGGAGTTGCCACCTGGCATGAAACAAAGTTACAACTCTCACTCATTTCATCGATGTCACTGTAGGCCCTACCTAATATCTAGGTGTTAAGAGGAGAAGACGTGACTGAGGAGTTAGGAAAGAAAGGCGCCATATTGAAGAATGGTCAGGATGCAGATGTCTGGAGTGGGGGAGGGTGTCCCAGTGCAGCAAAGTCAAGGCAGCTTGTGGCAACCGGATAGGAAGACTCATAAGTCAGGCTGAGGACGCAAGCCTCTGGGCTGCAGCATGCCTGGCTGTCATTCAGCATACATGTAGGGAGTTGGCTGCTACATTTCAGGCACCGTTTTAGGCACTTGTTGACTGCGGGAATCTGCGGGAAGACCTTTGACTGTTCAGTTTTGTCCCTGAAGTAAAAGACGAGGTCATCAGCTGGGAATAGGGATCGAGGCTGTTTGATTTTGAATAGGTAATATTTGTATACAGTATTAAATACAAACAGTGTGAGGAGGCAGAGGAAATCTCTCTATTTTGCCTCTGTCCACCAGCGCTCTAGTTCCCCTCTGCAGAGACAACCAGGCTCCCCAGTCAGGAAGGACTCCGAGCAGCAGGCTGCCAAAAAGGAAGCATGAAGTTGATTAAGAAAAAATAATTGTTGGGGTACCTAATGTTTTTATCCTGGACCAGCAGCTGACTTTTTGCCCAGAGCAGTAATTAAGAGAGTGTTGAAACCTGTCCCTATCTTAATCTTCACAGGATTTTACTTTTTTCACAGATTGCTATCATATCTTTATTCTGCTTCCTTACCATCTTAACAATATTTTGCAGGACAACTTCACCCAATACCTATTACCTTTATGGTTACCCGAGGTCAGTTTCTCTGAGGAGGCCTGGAGCTGAGCTGCTTCTGGGCATAGCCCCTTCTGAGTTGTGTGCAGGAAGCCCAAGGAGTTTGTGAGAATGGCTCAAGCACAAATTCCCCCTAGTGGTTCCCAGAACATGCTGTAGGACCAGAAGAAAGTTGGGAACCCCCCAACATACACTCATACCTCATACTTTTATCTTGTCCTTATTAAAGAACGTATAGGGAAGTACCTGGAAAAAAATATAGGAGAAAGCTGTCAGTTGAAATAAAATGCCATGTACCTCTCTCTGCAACTAACAACTTAAAAAAAGAAAATCTATATACCTTTATGCTGCCTGATGGGCATCATAACAGATGTTCTACAGATAAAAAAGGACTCCTGGATGGTTTAAACAGGAAGGGATTAAGAAGATTATTGAAAATGCTAGAGGTAAGGCTCCAGGCCAGATGTTCTTGAACTTCTGTGACTGAAACTCATAGCTAGAAATACCTTTTACATTGTGACTCAGAATACACATACATAAATGTATGTACACGCACACATGCAAAACTAAACTACAAGTTCCCTAAAACAAATTAACTTTTACCAGGGACAATGTGATTGTCCCATTTATTCCATTCTGTCTTCTTTTTCTTTCTTTCTTTCTTTCTTTCTTTCTTTCTTTCTTTCTTTCTTTCTTTCTTAACTAAATCAACTAAATATGTTTCATTTCCTATACAGGCATGCCTAATTTTACTGCACTTTGGTTTCTTAAGCTTTGCAGATATTTCATTTTTCACAACCCGAAGGTTTGTGGCAACCCTGCATGGAGCAAGTTTATCGGTGCCTTTTTCCCAACTGCATTTGCTCACTTTGTGTCTCTGTGTCACATTTTGGTAATCCTCACAATACTTCAAACTTTTTCATTATTATTATATTTGTTGTGGTGATCTGTGATCAGTGGTTTTTGATGGTACTATTATAATTGTTTTGTGGTGTCACAAACCATGCCTATATAAGAGGGCAAACTTAGTGAAAGTTGTGTGGTTCTGATCTCTCCATGGGCCAGCTACTGCCCCCTCACTTTCCTTCTCCTCAGACCTCCCTATTCCCTGAGACACAACAATATTGAAGTAAGGCCAACTAACAACCCTACACTGGCCTCTAAGTGTTCAAGTGAAAGGAAGAGTCACACGTCTCTCACTTTAAATCAAAAGCTAGAAATGATTCAGCTTAGTGAGAAAGGCATGTCAAAAGCCGAGACAAGCCAAAAGCTAGGCCTCTGGCACCAAACACGTAGCTATTGTGAACACTAAGGAAAAGTTCTTGAAGGAAATTAAAAGTGCTACTCCAGTGAACACAAGAATGATAACAGAAACGGCCTTATTGCTGACACAGAGAAAGTTTGAGTGGTCTGGATAGAAGATCAAACCAGCTACAACATTCCCTTTAGCTACAGCCTAATCCAGAGCAAGGCCCTAACTCTCCTCAAGTCTATGAAGATTGAGAAGGAAGAAGCAGAAGAAAAGTTTGAAGCTAGCAGAGGCTGGTTCATGAGGCTGATGGAAAGAAGCCATCTTCATAACACAAAAATGGAAGGTGAAGCAGCAAGTTCTGGTGTACAAGCAGCAGCAAGTTATCCAGAAGATCTGAGATAATTCATGAAGGTGGCTACACTAAACAACAGATTTTCAATGCATAGGAAACACCCTTCTACTGGAAGAAGATGCCATCCAGCTTTCATAGCTAGAGTGGAGAAGTCAATGCCTGGCTTCAGAGCATCAAAGGACAGGCTGATTCTCTTGTTAGGGGCTAATGCAGCTGGTGACTTGAAGTTGATACCAATGTTCATTGACCATGTCAAAGATCCTAGGGCCCTTAAGAACTATGCTGAATCTACTCTATCTCTGCTCTGTAAATGGAACAACAAATCCTGGATGACAACACATCTGAATATTTTATGTCCACTATTGAGAACTTCTGCTCAGAAAAAAAGGGTTTCTTTCAAAATATTACTACTCATTGACAATACACCTGGTCACCTGAGAGCTCTGATGGAGAGGTACCATGAGATTAATGTTGTTTTCAAGTCTGCTGACACATCCTTTCTATAGCCCATCGAGAAGATTTAGACTTTCAAATCTTGTTATTTAAGAAATACATTTCATAAGGCTATGGTTTCCATGGATAGTGATTCCTCTGATGGATCTGGGCAGAATAAATTAAAAACCTTCTGGAAAGGATTCACCATTCTACAAGCTATTAAGAACATTTGTGATCCGTGGCAAGAGTTCAAAATATCAGCATCAAGAGGAGTTTGGAAGATGTTGATTTCAACCTTTTTGGATGACTCTAAAGGGTCCAAGACTTCAGTAGAGGAAGTAACTGCCGATGTGGTGAAAACAGCAAAAGAACTAGAATTGGAAGTGAAATCTGAAGATGGGACTGAATTGCTACAATCTCATGAGAAACCTTGAACAGATGAGGAGCTGCTTCTTAGGGATGAGCAAAGAAAGTGGTTTCTTGAGGTGGAAACTACTCCTGGTAAAGATGCTATAAAGATTGTAGAAATGACAGCGAAGCATTTAGAATATTACATAAAATTAGTTGATAAAAAAATAGCATCAGGGTTTGAGAGGATTGATTTCTATTCTGAAAGAAGTTCTCCCGTGGGTAAAATGCTATCAAACAGCATCACTTGCTACAGAGAAATTGTTTGTAAAAGGAAGAGTCCATTGATGTGGCAAATTTCATTGTTACCTTCTTTTAAGAAATTGTCACAGCCACCCCAACTTTCAGCAACCACCACCCTGATCAGTCAGCAGCCAGCAAGGTGAAGGTGAGACCCTCCACCAGCAAAAAGATCATGACTTGCTGAAAGCTCAGATCGTGGTAGCATTTTTGGCAATAAAGTATTTTTTAATTAAAGTACTTTTTAAACTACCTTAACAGACAACAATATAGTGTAAACATCCCTTTTATATGGGTGGGGACACCAAAAAGTGCATTTGACTCACTTTATTGTGATATTACAATATTCAGTTTATTGCAGTTATCTGGAACAGAACCTACAAGATCTCCGAGGCATGCCTACCATTTGAAAAACGTTGCTCTAGGCTGATATCTCCCAGGCACAACTCCCAGACCCTGGAACAACTGCCTCTGCCCCAGGGAAGGAAGCCTATTTGCACTGGCACAGAAGCCGCCAAATTGGGAGACCCCCCATCGGGTCAGGAATTCAGAGCCCAGCTGCCGACTCCAGAGCCAGGTGGTCTCCACCACAAACCTGCATGTCTCACCTCCAAATTAAAGTCCCACTGGAGTTTTTCTCATTGGTGGAAGCATAGCTGTAAGGGACTAAGAAATGTACTTTTTAGCTTTCTAGCCTCAGCAAGCAGTGAGGGTTTTTAAATGAGAATGGGTAAGATGCTGTTGAGCAAGCCAATCCCTCTGTGAGGTTGAGGGCGCTCATTCTATAGTTCAGACATCTCTAGACTTCCATGCCACCTGTTTCCTAGTCTTTATAGCACAAAATCGTAAGCCCAGGATATTCCTGCGGTCCCTGCAATCGTGGGAATCCAAGACCTCTGACTATGACTCCACTCTCACCTGAGATACACTGAGCATGCTGAGGTAGTTTCTTAGAGAATTTTAACCCCTTTGACTCTAGAAATGCTCACTAATGAGCACCCAGTGCTCATCATACACATGCGCTTCTGTGTCTGTGTTTTGAGGACAAAAATGTATAGGACTGAATTTTACATTTAACTTGAAAATGATGGCATCACATCAACTTGGCCTTTCAAAGAGCCACATTCTACACTCACAAATCATTTGGGAAACACTTATCAACCACCATTCTGTGTCAAGTATTGTTATAGATGCTGCAATTCACAGTTAATTAACCAGTGATCTCTGCCCTCAAGGAACTTACAGTCTGATGGGGTGATAAACACATAAATCACATTAATAATAGTGTGTGACAAAGGTTAGGACATGCTCCATCATGGGCTGCTAAGGGAACGCAGAGAGGAAGTCTTGAGTGAGACTGTGGAATCACAGAGGGATTTGGAGGCAGTGACCCTTTCACTGAGTTTTGAAGGACAAGCAGTCATTACCAGGTGAAGAAGCAGAAGAAGGACATGCCAGGGAGGAAAAAGAGCCAGCACAGCAGCCCAGGTGCCTGAAACAGGGTGACGAGCCTGAGGGACTGGGGACTGTTCCACATGATTGAACACAAGTCATACAAGGAGCTGTGGCAAATGAAGCCATAGGAGTAGGCAAGTAGACCCCAACCCATGCCTGCTCTGCTAAAGAAATAGCCCAAATATGATAATAATGATTTACTCGAACACTGTAGGTTTATTGTGTCTTCTTTGCCACTGTTTCATGAAACTTCTGGGGTAGAACACAAGGATTTAGTGTTTATTCCTTATGTATCAAACCTCCTGTACTAAGGTTGTTAATTACACTGGGGAGGGGTGTAGAGAAGCAGGAAGCAAGGTCATATATTATGATGCAAATACCAGCTGCAAATACAAATTAACATCTGGAAATTGGTCATTTATAACAACACTATTATAGGTGAGTGAATGTTTTTTAGGGTATTTCAGGGAATACACATTTACATAGAGTTTATAAAAATACTCTTAAAAGAGTAAGTAATTGACCCATCTGTAATGGTGTCCTTGTTGTCAGTAAGGTTTCTTCATATAAATTCAGAGCTGTCACTTACAAAGAAATGCTCTGAGGCTGAACTCTTTCATAATAGCATTATAATTTTAGACTGACTTCTGAGCTCCAAACCACTTAGAAACTTTTTGCCAGCTCTGGAATAGATAGCAAGCAGGGTAATACTCATTTAATTCCTTTGCACAGTAATCTGATGGCTGAATATGAATATGCTTCAGAGATTCTTTTAGGACCAGCTAGGGAATGAAATCAATCATAGTGCATAAATTACAAGAAAAGTGCTGTTGGTATCAATTACCTAAGCTCTGTGAATGTAAGTCGTCTAATTTCCTGTTAAATCAGTAATGTTACCAATCTTACTCTATTATTCTAAATAGGACTGTAGCTGCACTTGCTAGGAGTTGAATGAGGGCAGACAAATGGGAACAGTTAATGAGTCTCACCAACTAATAACAAATTGAAGGTGTCAATAATAGTGAAACGATAACATGGCTCTCAAAGCTCCACCCTAAAGTCTGCAAAATAAGGTTTAATTCTGTTACCTTTTTAATTTGCTCCCCTTTACTCTCCCTAAATCCATTTTGTACACAGCAAATGCCAGGTGAGTTCTGGTATTCCTACTGCCGCAGTGAGTCCCTATCTTCTCCCAAAGATAATGACCCTGAGCGGGTACAGGAAGTCTTGGCTGCACTTGCCCTCGTAATCTACCCATCCTCACTGCTCACGGCTACATTTCACTGACTCATAATTTCCAAGTATGATCAGCATGCTAACAGGAAAGGTACAGTCACTGGGCAAAGCAGCAGCCCTAGAGAGCAGGCCAAGGCCTATCCAATGACCGCTGGTAGCTGCCACCATTGATGGCACAACAGAAATAAGGACAACCACAATAACAACAGCAGCATCAAAACCTAGAGTACAAGAACATTCGCATATCAACCCCCTGCTGTTTGGTTGCTTCCTCAGCACACTACACACTGAACTGAAGGCAGGGAGTCCAGCTTTATTTAGCATTCGGCTATTAGTTCACTTCCTATTCTCCAAAAATAATAAAATTAGCAAATGGCATATCACACTGAGTCACACTGCAAGAATCAAACTTGCTGGGAGCCAAGGTGCACCTAAGGTTTGGATAGACCTGGATTCGAGTCCAGGGGGATCACATACGATCTGGGCAAGTTGGGTCTTGCATACTTTGCAGTCCTTCTCCTGTTATGAAACATCCTCTCAGATGGTACACTGACTATGCTATTCAGCCACCTCTCGGACAGGAAACACAACTCCGTCCTTCCACTTTCCTTGGTAAAGCCTCATCTTTGAGTCAAAGAAACCCAACTATCTAAATCACCCCCTTCTTTTTCAATTTGCATTCTTCTGTTCATTATCATCTTGCAAACTGTACCTACAATTCTCTAAATCCATTTGCAAGTGCTCCCTTCTTTCCAATTCCACTCACAGAACACTTGATGAAGAGGATTCCTGTAACAAGGGATAGCTATTAATAAGTCAATTGTCAAGCAGTCAGATGAACCAAATAAGTAAATGCCAAATAGATGTAAGGAAACAGTGGGGCGCTCAAGCAAAGTCAGGTTTCACAGTTTTATTTAGCCACTTAGTCAGCTCACTACTTGCCTAACAGATCCCCTCAGAAAAGAAGTTTCCTTTACTGCTACAAAAATTAAAATGTAAAAATGAATGAATGAATA
Organism: Panthera pardus; assembly: GCF_024362965.1. NCBI lineage: Eukaryota > Metazoa > Chordata > Mammalia > Carnivora > Felidae > Panthera > Panthera pardus. Next base: position 88,460,142 of record NW_026526721.1, read on the forward strand.
AAGGAAGGAAGGAAGGAAGGAAGGAAGGAAGGAAGGAAGGAAGGAAGGAAGGAAGGGAAGGCAAAGGAATGGTGTGGTTAGAAGTCAGCCCAGGTCACCTCCAGTATAACTTGTTGTTCTGGGAGGATTTGGTAGAACTGAAGAGGATGAAGAACAAGGAAACTGGCAGGTCTCCCCGTACGCATTTTTTAGGCTCATAAAAAAAGCTATAGCAGTCCTATATGTGGCCCCGGTCCATCTTGCACCATGACTGAAGACTATATCACAAATTAAGTTGAAATATTTAGAAAATGAGGATGCTCTACTGTATGAGGATTGGAGAGATATTGAGAGAAACAAACTGAATTTGCACATATTGAAAGTGGGTCATGAGAAATCAAGGAGCCAAAGGAAGTCACAGGACTCATTAATAGGTGACTAAAAGCAGGTCCCCCAGGCTGGAGCCCCTGCAATGCTCCACACTGCTTCCACTCTAGCCATATCTGGATTACTTTACAGATTGTAATGTACTTAAATGTTGATTACCTATACTCAACTTCTGTGACTATAAATGAGATTAGAAAGTTTGTATGATGGGAAACTCAATGGCACATCATGTGATAGCACGAAAAGAAATGTACTTACGATAAAATCCTTGCTGACACAAATAACTCAGCAAGCTGGTGAGAAGGCCAGGTCTGTATACATCGTGGTGTTATTATTAGCCAAGACTCTAGCTATGTTTATATTTCTGGTCAGGAGCAAAGAAAAAAGATACTAAGTTCCTAAAGAAAGATTTACGTGGTACACCGTTCTTCAGAAACTGAGTTATTTCCTGTTTCAATACAAAAATGTTTATTTTTGTGTAATCATCTTTCCAGAAACATGTCTTAGCAAGGAATATCGTTAAGACTTTCTCACATCAAAAAATGCACTGATAGAATCATCAGAAGCTTTTTGAATGGGACAAACAAAACAAAACAGAACATCATATACTCAAAAGCCTGTACTTGCTATCAGGAATTATTGTCATTGGTGTTACTTCAGCATCTTTTTCCAGAAGGACTGTATGAGAGTTATTGAAAAGTTTCAGATGGATGGAACAGTCCTAGATTGTGGCAGCCTGGGTCAGAGTCTGAAGGCTGAATGGACTGCTGCTTGGATCGACAAGGGAAGGGAAAGAAGCTGCAGTGGCGGGAAGGAGGACAGCCTGGCCACCCTGAATGGCTTTACTGCTAGAAATTCAGCCAGCTTTGCAGGGACGCTGCGCGGCCTGCCGCGGGCCTTCCCCAAGCAATCCACCCATACAAGCATAGATTTCTAGAGAATAGCAAGGCTAGCAATTCACATTAATCCTGTGCTCGCCACACGCCAAACCCCATGCCGTGCACACTTCCTCTCCGCAAGAACTCTGAGACGGACTAAGGGGAAAGAGAGGCTAGGGAAAGGGCGCTCACATTTCATTGGCCCACGCTCAGTCACGTGGTCACACCTAACCGCAAAGGTGGCTGGGAAATCCTCTAGTGTGACCCGTGAAAAGGCGGAGAGCCTGGATACTGTGGAACATTAGTCGCTTTTGCCTCGGGAACGGGAATTTTCACCGGACTCACTATTGAATGCCTTCTTTCTCTGCCTCCCAGCAATTACTTTTAAAAGCAGTTTTAAGGAACAGTAGATACAGAAGATTTCCTGAAGGACATGTCATCTACTGATTTCTAAACAGTGCGGTGTGTATTTAGATCTATTATTTGTTCTTACATGCGATATCCTGGAAACACGTTTTCTGATTTACGTTAGTTCTGTATGGCTTGAGCTGAGGAATATAGTGAGAAGCAGCTGCATGAAACTCACTGTTATATCCACCTAGAGGATGTTATTAAGGGGCAAAATTTCTCTCTGGTCTTAGTGTGAGTAAAAGCCATGCCTCTCTTGAATTGATTTTTTTAATCTTATGAATATTCAGAATCTTAAAATAGCTCATCTGTCCCACTTTGCTGAAGCGACTAAGAAACTCAGAGCCAAAGTTGACACCCTTCTCCAGACACTGAACAAAGACTTTATAATATTTATTTTTGTGTATAAATTTTATCTGTCTTTCATCATTTTCCTATCAAAAACAGAACAACTTTCCCTTTACGCTAATTGTTCCTCTTACTTATTTTCTGTTTGTATTTTACGTAGAGAGAGGGAAACTTGTGCTGCGAGATGGGTAAAGCCACATGAATTTGGCCATATTTGCAATCTGGAATCTAGCTAAATCCAGCTTAGCAATGGGGGCTATTCAGAAAGACAAATGTGACAGATACTCCCCAGCTGTCATGCTGCCTCAGCGCACAGGAAACTCTGTGAGCAGCTGACCCTCCAAGCTGATCTCAGGCCCATGGCATTCTTGGTGGTATCCCCACAACACCTCAGAGGTGAAAAGTCCCGGATGTAGAATGTGTGACAAAACTGCTCTTAGTTAGAGCCTTTGCTCAGTGAGGAGTTGTGAAAACAGAGGACCTATGGAATAGCTTAAGAATTACCCATGTGCCCACACTGCAAATCTACTGGGGCCGACTAGCTGAGTGACCTTGAGCAAGACACAACCTCTCTGGGTTTCTCATGTTTTTATCTGTAAAAGAAAAGGCATTGGACCATTGGACTAGATAATCTCTAAAGCCTCCTGCGGCACAATAAACCTGTGATGAATTCTTTATACACATTGAAAGAATTATCATCTCAACACTTTCCACAAGCATTTTAGAAATCAATGACTATGTCTAGAAAAAAAGGGCCAGTGGGAAACCTACAAATGGGAAAACAGGCCAGTAGTAAAGGTAAGCTTAGAAACCACCATGGTAAAATGTAGCCACTTATCTTTGTGCACACCAGATCGCAGCTCCATTAAACAGACATAAAAGTTGTGTAGACAAGATGAGTTAGAACTTGGCTGGGGCACCTGGACAGTTAATCCATCTCTTGGCTTCAGGAATCTGATACTACTCTAAGAACACTGTTGTAGAATTCCCAGGGCATGCTGGACATGGGAATCAGCTTGCTCCATTGGTGGGCTACAGAGGGGCTCATGTCAACCCAGCACATCTCCCAGAACCACCCCAGTTTCCGGATTGCCCAAGTGAACATGAACAAAGTAAAGCATCTCTCAACTGTAATCCAAGAGGACTGTGAGTCCCCCACACTGCTTACAGTTCAGGACCTTGTGTTTAAAAGGCATTTTATGGTGAAACAAGGGATTAGCTAATCTTCTGGGCTAACGAAGGGCCAACTACAAATGTTTCCTGTGTGTATTGTGAAACCCTGAGATGACAGAGAAGTTCCGCATTGCTCTCTGAATTTCCCCTCCCCCATGACTTCCATTGGTCACACAAGCTATTATCTGAGACAAGCTGGCCAAAGCATGATGTTGTAATTTTTCTTGGTTCATACTTCTCAATTAAATCTGCTTAGGAAAAGAAAAGACTTAAAAATTTTTTTAATCTTCTCTTGAATCACGGAAGACTTTTCTTATTTTTCCTCATCTATTGTCTAGTCTTATTCTTTGTTAACAAATCCGTTCTTTGGATACTTACTCAAGGGCCAAAAATAAAAGAAAAAGAAAAAAAAACACTTAGAAACTGGGCACTTAAGCAATTAAAACTCAGACACTTATGGTTTGATACAAATGCACTGACAGAGAGCACAGCCCCTGAAATTTCACATATGCAGCCAACACCAACGATCCACTTTGATGAATAAATGTTAATACTATTTTCTTTGACTCATACTGTATGCATTTAATACTCTCTTTGGCCTCACTTACAAGAGAGTTTCTTTCTTTCTTTCTTTTTTTTTTTTTTTAAGGGTAAAGGCGTGGGAATTTCCCAACCACATTGTTCCACTTCATATCTTCTTCTTTCTCTTCTGATTTTATTTTCACTGCAGACCAGAGTGAAGGCAAGCGTGTTCTGTTTGGTAGCTATCATGACTATTATATCAAGGCACACATCTGTAACCTGTAGGACTCTCACATTTATACACTACTGGCAAGCAAGAGCAGAGCCCTAAAACATCTACCCTCTTATACCTATATTTTATTATTATGGAAACACAAGTATAAGATTTCTGACATAATAGAGTGGGTGACTTACCTTTGTAAAGTAAAGGGGGAAAATATGAGTATGCATTTGTGTTTGTTTATATTTGTATAAAAATATTGGAAAGACACACAAAAACTATTAAATTTTTCCTAAAAAAAAAAAAAAAAGAATAAATGACTGTCTTCCAATAATAATTTGCTGATTTTGTCTGACCTCTTTCTTTATTTTTTCAATAATAAATCTATTGTCATGCACTTAATTAAAGAAGGCTGAACCACCCCAAAACTCAGGCTGAAAATACACTCACCCTCCCCAACAGCATGAGGTTGTTTCATTAATGTTTCATCAATGGTTGTTTCATTTCAAAATTCCAAAATGATACTGAACAGGAATAATATTTTAAATGTTACCACCCTGACAGCTGAGAAATCTCAATGTACATTGTTATTTCACTGACAGCACACAGAAGAGCAAACATGGCGTTTCAAAACTGAACAAGTTAAAGCTTTGTAAGAGAAGTCTGTAGCCACAGCTTCCTGAGTCCTGTTTACATATCTCATTTGTTAAACCAGATTCCTCCTAGAACTCATCTCACCAAAGTTTGTGTTTGATTTCACTCTAGTCTGCATCTTTTTGAAAACACTTGAGTGGCCAAGAGGCAGAAGGGCTGAGCTGGTTAAAACATGCATCGAATCAGCAATTCCTGCCCCACAGCTGCCTGGGAATGGAATAGTTAACTGAGCTCTCTGCAGACCCTCAAGACTAAAGGTTTTAAGAGGCAAGGTTTCAGTAGAAATGTTTGGAAGCTGCATACCACACAGCTGGAAATGAAGGCTGAGCTATTTTCTGGGGAATTTGAATTATGTGTACAGCCAATCAGGAACAATAAATGGATTTGTGTCCAGTGATAATAATTCCCCATAGTTACAGATAGATTTACAGTTGATACAGCATTTCCTAGACATTCTCTCTCACTGAGCCTCAAAACAGTTCTGTGCAGCAAACAGGGCTGCAACTTTCATGCTGTTTTAGAGCTAAGAGCTCCAAGGCTTGGGAGATGAAATGGTTTGCCCCTTTGAACCAGATACGAGTGGCAAGCTGGGACTCCCACTTAGGTTTTCTGAGGATACTTTCCACTGAGCAGGCTGCCTCGGGCCCTCAAATCGAGGCGCCAGATTAAGGAATTTGCCCACTTAGCCAACTTTCCATCGGACAAACGTGAGCATCCTATTCATCTAATATTGAACTTCTATAAGGCTATTTGCATTGTACTGAAACACAAAAGACACATTCCCATCATTAAGTAACTTGCAACAGTGATGGCACTTTAGGTCTCCTTCCCCCTCCTGCCTGTGTTCTCTTTTCATTTTTTTTCACGGCTTGTGTAACTCAGTCTGCATTAACAATTAGAGGAAGCTTGAAACCAGATAGTATATGGTAACCAAGTATGGTACCATACCAAGTATTGTATGGAGGGGGGAATCCAGCCCCTATTTCTAGGCTTTTGTGGGGAAGACCCAACGATAGGATCAGTCATGCCACTGTTTCTCTACAGCGTCGTTTTATTTTCCTGAAAACATTTGTCCTTGCTACAAGTGGATTAGAGGTTAGAATGCAGGATTGGCAGGCAGGATCTGTGGTTTCTATTATTAGCCCCACCACAGTTGTATCACACAAGGGTGAGCCCTAAGCAGTGTGGTTTATTGGAGAGACAACTTGATTGGGAGACGGTGCTGGCCTTCCTGTGAATGAGAAAGGTTAGTGCCATAGCCAAGTGCCAGAGCACGGTGAGGGTCTAGGGGACAGGGTCACAGGGGAATTGCAAAGAAATCCTAATAGGCCTCTCTCCCCCACTTTCTATGGTGGGAACAGAAGCCTCTCTTTTAGGAAGGCGTGCTCAAGGAAGAGGGAAGGACCCTGAGAATTGCCTTCCCAATATGCTTCAGGGTCTATGCACAAACCTAGAGGTTTTCACTAGTGAGTGAGTGAGTGAGTGTGTGTGTGTGTGTGTGTGTGTGTGTGTGTGTAGCAGGCCAAAAGAATGCTATAGATATTTGGAGAAGGAGGGATGAAGGTGGTGATGGTATGTTCTCAGATGATTGCTGGTATTTCCTTGACTATAGATATCATAATTCAAGCTGGATCAAAGAATTCAGGTAGAGAAGGGGAGAAAAAGAGTCTTGTGTGTACTCAATTCTGAGAGATATCTGTAATAGCCATCAGAGCGGAGAAAGATGAATTGAATCAAATATGTTCAAAACACATTGTGTCAGCCCTGCATTGCGTCAGACAACATGGCCCCAAGACCTCTCCACACTGCTGAGAACACCTGTGGGCACATATGCTCAGTCCTAATCCAAAGCCCCAGGACCTCATATTACCCTAGGCAGGAGAGACAAACAACCTTGGCCTTGGATTCTGACTCTCGGCATCTATGACTTACTTTTCTGGCCTCAACCCATCTTCATTTGATAACTGTGATTTTTGCCTTTTCCATCGATGAAGCTCTGGGTGACTACTCTACCTGCTAACTCAGCCCTTCTGGGAATGCCTGCCATGAACTCAAATTAATCCACTCATCCAGTCAAGAAATATCTATATGCATGCTTATTATGTGCCAAACACTGTGCTAAGCCTGAGGATAAAGGAGCAATGATAAAACAAGACAAAAATGTATGGTGTTTGCCAAAGGGGAAGCAGGACCAAAAAATAAAATAAAATCACATAAAGAGGCGTATAATTACAACTGGTGGTAAATGCTGGGAAAGCAAAAGTCAGGGTGTTCTAAGAGCCTGCAGCCTCAGTCAGGAGGCAGAGGACCCGAGATCTGAAGATAAATACTCCAGATGGCAGGGCACCAGAGTGGCTCAGTTGGTTAAGCAACTGACTTCGGCTCAGGTCATGATCTCACGTTCGTGAGTTCAAGCCCCATGTTAGGCACTGTGCTGACAGCTCAGACCCTGGACCCTGCTTTGGATTCTGTCTCCCTATCTCGCTGTCTCTCCCCTGCTCATGCTCTGTCTCTCTCAAAAATAAAATACTCCAGATGCCAACTGCCTGGCTTCCTGGACATTTTTATATTGCCCACCCTTGGTGTCTCCGTTCCTGGGTTCTTCCCACTTCTGAGGAATTCTTGCTCTAGAACTAGACCTCTTCCTAAAACATGTGGTGGGCCACCTCCCCCCAAATGCTGCCCCATAACTGTTACACCCCACTCAGCTCCACTGGACCACAATGACCTCATCAGGACTTAGTTATAAGATTCTGACACTTGGGCTCTTGGCAATGGCCCTAATATATGGGAACATTTCCTTCTTTTTCAAAGATAAATTTTAAAAGCAAAACTAGTCCTATATTTGTGGAAATGCAACATATCTGTCCATGGAAAGGAGAATCCTGAGGCAGCACAGGCTTGGTGCTTAGTAGGTCCCTCCTCTCTAATCCCCCTTTAAGATGGCATGGGTGCTATGGACTGAATGTTTGTGTTCCTCCCAAGTTCACATGTTGAAGCCATAACTCCCCAGTGTGATGAGTATTTGGAGATGCACCTTGGGAATTAATTAGGTTTATGTGAGGTCATGAGGGTGGAGCTCCCATAATGGTGTTGGTGCTCTTATAAGAGGAAGAGACCAGACCAGAGCATCTGTCTCTTTCTGTCCCTCCCCACAGCACCCTTCCCCACCATGTGAGGACACAGTGAGAAGGCTTCTGTCTGCAAATCAGGAAGTGGGCCCTCACCAGACACTGAATCTGCTGGCACCTTAATCTTGGATTTTCCAGTCTCCAGAACTGTGAGAAATTAATGCCCGTTGTGTAAGCCACCCAGTCTATGGCACTTTGTTATGGCAGCCTGAGCTGACTAACACAAGGGGATACTCAGAAGGCGCTGTTGTAAGGATCACAAAACCTGGTCCCCAGCTTGACCACTTTGTCACCTGTGTCACTGCCTAGAGGTCACTGAAGAGGTTTGATTTGCTTAGGTTTGAGGTGAGGCTCAGCTGTGGGGTAATAGTGTCTGTTGAGCATATTTGTTGATTCTCTTTTGAAAGCTGAAAGTTTAGTGTTTTATTTTTTAGGCTGTTATCAAAAAGTTGTTTCTCTGTCAAAGCTACCACTTCTAGATGCCATGTACACTTTGTAAATTACCTGTGACAGCCCAGCATCTTGCCACTCTAAGTCATCTGCTCTGGTTCTTGAATAACAAGCAAAGGAACCAGCTAGGAAAGAGTCAGGGCTAAATATGGAAGGGAGTGGGTATAGAAAGGAAGAGAGCCTGAGAATATGTGACTGTGTTTGTAGCTGTGAATACATTTTTTCCTGGATTTTCCTTGTTTGTATTAATAACATTGTATTCAACTGAAATTAGTGTTTAGTGAATGATAATCACGGGTCAACTGCTTGGGTAATTTCTCGAGATGAAATGATAAGCAAGGTTGCCATGGTCTCAGCTTTCAAAGAGCACAGAAGCTTTCAGGGATAATACAGTGAAGCGTACAAATAAGATAGGTATGTTCAGTCTTAAAGGCAGAATCCAAGAGGGGCACCCAACTCAGATATGGGAAATAGAGAAGGACCAAGCCCAGAAAAAGGGGCATCTCTGTGGGGGCTCTTGCTACCTAGTTGTAACGTTTTAATGGTAGTTGAATGATAGGAGGTTGATAGGCCATAATTTGCTTAAATACACTCCGATTGTGGAAAATTTAGGTTCCTCTCTCCCTCTTTCTCTTTCTCTCTCTCTCCTCTATTATAAAAATAATGTTATTAATTAATCCTAGCCAGTCATGTATCACTATATTGACCTCATTTTTTGCCTGTCAAATGAGTGGTGCTCACACTGGTGTAGTTTATCTAGGAGGAGAGCTCTCCCATCTCTAAAGTAACATGAAATGCAACTTCATGTAGGTGATTTCACTTTGCAGATTGTAGACAGGCAAAAACATACATCTCTGGACCACTTGTGATACATAGGTATTTTTTTCTTCCAGTAATCATCATATATACAAGGAGACCAAATTCATTATAGATTCCATTTATGTAAAGCACAATTATGGTAGTATATTTTCATATGGTTTTATGAAAAAATTATATAATGCATTCTAAGATCAAATATAAATGATTTTGGATTAGCTGCATTTTTAAAAGTATCTTTGCCATTGTTCATTGAGTAGAAATGGTTTGGGTATTATCTCTGGTTTGTGTTATCTGTGCTTTTTCTCCACTGGGACATCTAGTAATTGAAAGTTTGCACAGACTTTATGACTATGTTTTTGAATTGATCAAATCATCTTACAGTTGCTTTATAAAGCTTAATTAATGCTTCTTAAATGCTTTAAGATCTTATTAAAGGAAGGCATAGAAAGTTTTATTCTGAATTCAAAAATATTAGACTTCCACATTTTATCTACAAAGAATATGAGATTTCTTTTATGTCAAAATCTGCTAAAGCAAAGTAGGAAAGGAAAGAATTGAGGAGATGATCCTGTCCAAAATAAAACATAAATGATGACATTTTCACTCTGCTCCTTTGTGCAATGCATTGTCTAGGAGAATCATTCCTATCTTCAAAGCTCCTGTAATTTACATCTTAGAATTCATAATGCCTGGGCTCACTGTGTGCCATGCTTACCAAAAGATGACCTCCAACATTCAATCAGAGAAGTTTCCTATGCAATTTACTCAAAGCCTGTAAGCATAAAGGGAAAAAAAAGTATGCTAAAATACTCTTCCTGAATCCTTATGTACAGTTTCCACTTGTATGATAAATGTGAAGTACAGAGATTCCAATTTCTTTGTTAATAATAGTCTCTTTAAACCAATGAGATGCATATTCTACAACAATAAATTAAATTGGCTGGATTTGATTATCAATTACGAAGAAGAAACTATTTAATTTTTTAAATTATTTGAAAAATAGACCATTCTTCTACCTGGAATGGCTAAAAATCATAATAATAACAATTCCCTTTATTCTTTCTATTCAGGATAAAGGTCTTTGTTGAAATGTTAGGCAACTATTTTGTTTTTGTCATATTCTTCTTTTATATGTAAGGCATTCAACAGGATAATTGTTTAAAGAAATGACAAGAACATAATCTTTTGTAAAAAAAAATCCTAGCTCATAACCATTTTGCTATGTAGATGTGTATGTAGTAAGGGCTTTTAAAAAGTTAATTAAAAACTGAATTGCTAAAAGGGATTCAAAATCATGATGGTGATTCAGGAATATTAAATGGGAACATCCTCAAGAAAGAAAACAATTAGTACCCAAAGGATCTTCACAGATCAAACTGTTTCTTATTTAAAATATCATCCCCCCACCACTCACCAACACCCCCAATATCCTCTCCAAGGCCCATCTAAGATGTCCCTTTGGCTCCATAATTTTTTTTTTCAAACCTAAACAGTTAGTCACTCCCTTCTGAGAGCCAGGCCATGGACTGAGATACCAAGACCAATAGGGAACAGTCTCTGTTCTGCTCTTGAAATGGAGAAGGAAACCATAATTAGACAGATTACAGCTGAACAAAGACAGTGTAATTAGAACAATATGATCAAATAGGCTCTAGGCAAAAACAGGAACATATATTTATAAATCTTGATGTTTCCACAACCTCTCTCCATACTTCTACTGTATCTGTTTATTTGTATTCAGGTCAACGTGAAAAATACGTGTTTAGTTTCCTCTATGCACCAGGCACACCGAGGATCACCCTGGTTCTCATCCAAAGGTAACCCTTGCTGTTATGTATGCAGAGACCAGCACAGGCCCAACAAACATATAGTAGGAGCTTGATGAATTCTTATTGAATAAACCACAAATAACGAATTACTGACAAACAGGAGAGGCGTTGAAAAGTGGAATGCAAAACCATATATGTTTGGATTTAACTGGCATGGCTCAGGAAGTTGATGTACACCTGGATGCAAGGAACATGTCTTTTGGTCTTTCTCAATACTGTCCCTATAACTTAGCAGTCACTTGGGAAAATGTGACTTTTTAAAGCTCCTTAATTATGGTAACAATTGCAGAAAATCAAAGCAAAATGAAAGAACCAGGAAAGAGTTTGTAGGAGTTACTGCTCTCAGAGATTTAGCCTGAAAAATGAGAATTTAAACATAAATTTTAATAATTTTAAGAAAATGTGTATAGCAGCCTTAACCATAAAGGTTGAAAACAAGAAACAACCCAAATATCTACCAATAGGATTATGGACAAGCAAATTGTAGTAACTTCATACCAAAATAAAAAGGAATAAGCTTCAGATGCAATGTAGCAACAGGCATGAACCTCAAATACATTGACTGAAATATGCCAGACACAAAAAAGTACATACTGATTGATCACATCTATATAAAGTTCAAGAAAAGGCAAAAATAATCTCTTGTGATAAAATAGTGGTTGCCTGGGAGGGTAGAGGAGAAACTTACTGGCAAAGAGCAAAAGGTACTTTCTGGAATGATGGAAATGTTTTATATCTTATACTGAGTGGTGATTACATGGCTACATACAACTATCAAAATTCATTGAACCAAACCCCTAAGACCAGTGCATTGTATATAAATTGTACTACAATAATAGAAAAAAAAATCTTAGCAACATTGCACAATGTTCTAATTATGGTTTCCTTTTCAGAATTTTTATTTAAAATGTAGTCTTAGAATCCTCACCTTTATTCTGCAGGATTTTCAACATGCTTCTTAAAATCTGTATCATTTTTGTAAATTACATCACAATAAAAACATATTCTGAGTAAAATGTTTAGTGCAGATAAGACATGGCACTAAGCCAACTAATGATAGAGCCTTTTGCCATATCAGATTCTATTCAGAAACTAGAGGAATTTGGTTTGATATATTTCTTTTTCGTGAATTAGTTCAGATGGAAGCAGCATGTTCTCTCCTTTATAAGCACTCACATAGATTACAGGGATATCTACAGGACATTGAGTTTCTGCCCTTGGAGATGGCAAGACTTTGAGTGCTGACTCATTCACACCCTCTCACTGGCCTCCCATAACCCAGCACACATATTTGTAAGGCAGTGGGTGAGGGTTAGGGATTTAATCTGTGGTGACTAGAGCTGAAGTTCTCGCTCACTAAGTGTATTTCACTGTATGGAAATGAGAGCCCTGACCTTGGCCTCATTAGCACTCTCTTCCAAACAGCTAAGTGAATCAGCCGCTGACACATGCCAATAATAAACTGAAAACGTATTGTATTGACGGTGATATTAAGGTGCACATAAGGCCATTCTTTTCCCTTCAAGCCCTTGGAGATAGAAAGCAAATTCTCATGCTCTCTAATACCAAGGGCCACAGTCCTATCATCACCACTGTCCTGTTTTTCGCTTCTGTGCCCCAAAACAAATACACAAGTAGGAGGTGTGACTTTTACTCCACAAACAAACTTCATGGGACATGTCACAATACTTCATTTTGTTCCAAAATCAAAATACATCTCAGTATAAGACTTCATCTTACTGAGCATTCCCATGTTGTACAAAAGCCCCTGGGAACTTACCTAGATCACATCACTTGAACCAAGCCCTCTTGTCTTCAACCCATACCAATCACCACCCGTGTGTCCATTGTCCGAATACTCAGAGTCCCTTCAGTTCAGAAAACATGCTGATTCTGTGAAAGTTTGGCACACAACTCTTTGCTAGAGCTGAAAGCCCCAGAGCCTAACGTTCAGGCTCTCCAGCTATACCACATAGCCATTCGCTTCCAAGCTCTTCCCAGGATCCAGCAAGGAATCTGGGTATGGATCTCTGCTATGTGAAGAAAAGCCTGAAGACTACCATTCTTTCTCAGTCTTAAAAAGTCTCTTCTATTCCCCTTGTGATAGGAATTGGAAAGGAGAAAAAGAAGAAAGAAAAACTGAACAAAAATAGGTAAATTAAGATTTCAATTATGTAAACACATGTACATCTCCTAATCATATCTCTTATTTCAGTATACCAATCCATATAGCTGGTTTTGATTTGAAACTCTGTTGTAGATCAGCTGTGAGAACTCAGACAAGTTACCTGATTACAGAAAACCTCACTATCTTTATCTGCACAACGGGAATGCACCTTAGCCTGACTATTTTACATATCTATTATAAGAACTGAAGTAAAGAGGAATGACCTTGCACCACTTACAGAGTCTGTTTTCCATTATTAATTCATGTATCTTCCACATAATTCTTAAAAGGTGTGACAGTGTTGGGGCACCTGTGTGGCTTAGTCAGTTAAGGGTCCAGCTGCGACTCAGGTCATGATCTCACAGTTCTTGAGTTCGAGCCTGACATCAGCCTCACTGGTGTCAGCACAGAGCCTACTTTGGATCTTCTGTCCCCCTCTCTCTGTGCCCATCCCCCACTTGTGCTTGCTCTCTTTCTCTCTCTCAAAAATAAATAAGCATTAAAAGAATTTTTTTAAAGATGTGACAGTGTTTTATCATGAGCAAAGAATGGCACAAAAGTCATATGATGTCCTTTTTAAATGAAGACCCCAGTAATCATATCTTGATATATTTTTGAAAGTTTCTTCCATGCCTGCTCCCAGCCCCCATATTATATGCTGCATAGCCCCACATCTTATTAATTGTGAAGAACTTTACTCAGATTATTTTCCCATTATCTCCCAGGCCCAATATTCTGGATCATAATGGGACATTCTCCCCAAAATGAAAGATAATTCCATATACTTCGCACCAACCATAACCAAGAGCAATTTTCACCACTTGGTGGGTCTCTGTATTTTGGAGGCAACATATAACATATTCTAGTGTGCTTCTCTGACCAGTTCAGTGTTTAACCTACATGCAGCCAGAGTTCAGTGGTGAGAAAGTAAAAGAAGGCTCAACTAGTCCAGCACATAGACTGTAGGCTAATCTAGTGCTAGCTATGCCGCCACATGGGACTTATGACCCAGCAGATCCAGTAGCCCTGGATGTTTCTATGGTAAATAGGAATGCGGTATGGAGCCCACAGCGAACCCCCAAAAAGATGACCATGGTGCATACCCTGAGGGTTTGAAGTAAAGTGGTGCCCTCTTTTCCAAATGACTACTCTCCTTTTGAAAAATTGTTCCTGCCTTTCTAATTGGACATTATAGAGAATGAAACTCTGGCCTTGTGACTTGAGCTGCCCATGACTGACTTGGTACTAGTAACCAGATGCATTAGGCTACACGATTAGGCACACACAGCAACACTCCATCACCAAGTAGAGGTGGCATGTGCAATATCAGACTCAAGTGGATCTCAAAGGAACAAGAAAGCCATATGTGCTGATGGTTCAGGCTCCTATGGCACATTCCTGTACTGTTTATCTATCTTTCCTTCATCCAGTGTTAGATTTTTACGGAGATGTCCCTGTGAACAAATGATGGAGAAATGGTCTGGCTTACAGATGTTCTTTCTTCAATATGCTGGCAAACTAAGAGGAGAGCTTTATAGCTACCATTAGGAGTATGCTAAAAAAACAAACAAACAAACAAATAACAACAAAAAGGAAAACACTAGGGAAGAAAAATATCTCAGTGGGTAGAACTTTAAGCAATATACCTCACTGTCCACTTTGACTGGACTGAGCGATGGCCCAAGATATGGACGAGCCTACATTGCTTCCTGGGTAATAACTAATGGTTTGGCTGGATCATCAGGGGTTTGGAAAGAAAGGATCAGAAGATTGTCTGCAAAGCAGTATGTAGGTGGACCTCTCGAATTGGCATAAAGCATGAAGATATTTATGTGAATTTTAATTATGTGAATGTCCACAACAGCATCTGCTGCAGACAAAGTTCTCAATAATCAGGTAGAAAAGAGAGACTATCTGTCAGTTTCTTTCTCCAAAAATTCAGGTAGTTGGTCAATAGGTTCACGTGCATAAAACACGGCAGCAGGAATGGAGGCTGCATTCAGACCCAACAACATGGACTTCCCATTACCGGTTGTGATCTGGTTACCACCACTACCACCACTACTCAGTACTCAAGTTGATAATAGCAGAAGCCAGTTCTGGCTCCTATTATGGCACCATTTGGCGGGGAAGGGGGATGATTCAGCTATCCATGATGCTGTACCCCTTCCATAATGGAAGGCCTGCAATTGTCTTCACTGGCATAGGCACTTGTTCTAAATACTGATTTGTCTTCTCTGTTTGCAATACTTCTATGAACACACCATTTGTGTTTTTTGGATTGCCTTTTCTACCTTCATGATATCCCATACAAATTGCTTCAGACTGAGCAACTCATTTCATAGCAAATAAAAAGTACAGCAATGGGTTCATGCCCATGGAACTCACTGGCCCTACCATTAACAACTAGAAGCAGCTGGCTTAAGAGAAAGGTGGCATGGCTCCTAAGGATTCAGTCATGGCTCTAGTTGACAGAGCATCCTATGAAGTGGCATCACTTTCCTAGAGGATGCAGTATATGCTTTAAACCAATGACCAATATATGGTGTTTTTCTCCCACAGTTACAATCTATGAATCTGGAAATACAGAGGTAAAAATCACCACAGTTCCTCTGTTACCCCTAATAATTCGCTTACAGAATTTTTGCTTTCTATTCCCACAAATGTGTGTAATGAGCACTTATTAGAGAGCTTAATTCCAAAAGGAAGAATGACAATTTGAATTGGCAATTAAGATAGCTATCTGGCGGCGTGCCTGGGTGGCGCAGTCGGTTAAGCGTCCGACTTCAGCCAGGTCACGATCTCGCGGTCCGTGAGTTCGAGCCCCGCGTCAGGCTCTGGGCTGATGGCTCGGAGCCTGGAGCCTGTTTCCGATTCTGTGTCTCCCTCTCTCTCTGCCCCTCCCCCGTTCATGCTCTGTCTCTCTCTGTCCCAAAAATAAATAAAAAACGTTGAAAAAAAAAAAAAGATAGCTATCTGGCAATTTGGGTTTCTCCATGTCACTGAACCAATGGACAAAGGAAGGAGTTACTACATGGTTGGAGTGATAGATCCTGTTGACCTCTATTACTTGCTGCACAATGCCGGCAGGGAAGACGAGGTTTAGAATTGAGAAGATTCTCTAAGGTATCTCTTAGTAATTTGTTATGTCCAAAAAATATAGAAGGTGCTAAGGGTGAGGGGTGTAGGGAAAGACTAGAAGGGAGAAGAGATTTGTTTCCTGCCTCCAACAGCTGTCAGCATCTCTCAGCACAGATAGATGGCAAAGACCATAGCATCTGTGGGCACCCATGACATCCATGGACAACCCCCTCAGGGTCCCGGATGTCAGCCATGCAATGCCCTTTCAGAAGTCCCCACAGCCCCAGCACTAGCCAGGAGACACCCCCTCAGAGGCCTGAGCCAGCTAAGAGATGCCCTCAGAGGTCTGAGCACACCTGCATGGCACCTTCTCAGCTTGCACAGTGCAGCCAAGTAGTGACTTCTTCCCACATCCCACTCTGAAGTGGCAGCTCCTCAGCTTAGCTCCCTGGTTCTGGTATCTCTGCCTTTTCCTTTCTGTTCTCCCATCTGAAGTGTGGCGACTCCTTCCAACTTACTAATTTCCAGGTCAGTGCACCACCTTTTTTTTTTTTTCATTTTTTCCCTTCCTTCCAGGCTATTAATTCTTTGTATTGAATCCCCTTTGTTTAAAATACCTAGTGTGGTTTCTGTTTTCCTAACAGGACTTTGATAGATACTAGCACATATTTTATAAGTTGATTAATAAAATATCTTAAAACACATAGCCAAAGTAAAAATATTCCGTTTTTGAACATTTTTTATTATTCTGAGTTTTAAAGAATTTTAAACCTCCTCCAGAATCCAAGCTATTTCTGTCCCTGGATAGTATGAAGCTTCAGTTTCCCTTGGGGTCATATAACTATATGTCAGTCTACCAAGAGGCATTTTGCCCAGCTTCTAGTCTTCTTCCCCCAAACACAGAAACAGGATATATAGTCCCTCCTAGAGTGCCGAGAGCAGAGACAAAACACATTATTTAGATGTCAATGTCAGGAAATCAAAACAATGGCTTTTTACAAAAATTGCAGTCTCAGCATGTGCCCATTACACAGAATATTTTCTACTTCTCGGTTCATGTGCTATAAAAACATAGTGATCCACTTCCTGTCTTTTGGAGGAGGGGTCATGTGGGTCAATCTTTAGGCTGACATGTGAACTTCCTAGTTCTATCAAATGTCATAATGAGAACGAGGATTTAAGCAGATACGTGTGCCAATGGAAGACGTTTTTTAAAAGACTGGGTCCTAAGAAAAACAATCTTTCCTGGGAACGTGACATTTATAGGCTACCTAAACATTTTGTACGAGTGAGGTAGTTTCAATATGAGACAGTGAGCAGAACAATAATGTGTTCCTCCTTTGCTTTCCATATTATTTCTGTGACCCGCCTGCAGTCAGTGGCTGTACATAAGGATATGAAGTAGGTTTCCATTTGGTGAAAGAGAGGTGAGGTGAGGTGAAAGCTGAGGTGAAAGAGAGCCTCTAGAATAAAGTGAGGGCTCCCACTACCACAAGGTATTAGAATTCTTATTGTGGATAAACAATCAAGGAGTGAACTTTCTAGAAATATGCTTTTCTTTTCTTTTTTTTAATTAAAAAAAATTTAGTTTCTATCTATTTATTTTAATAGAGATTGTGTGTGAGAGCAGGGTAGGGGCAGAGAGAGAGGGAGAGAGAGAGAATCCCAAGCAGGCTCTGCACTGTCATTGCAGACGCTGAACCGTGAGATCATGACCTGAGCTGAAATCAAGAGTTGGACGCTTATCCGACTGAGCCACCTAGGTGCCCTTCCCTAGAAGTATGCTTTTCTATCTCTCATTCAGTTCATGTCACGGAGGCAGAGAAGGCAACTTGCCATTGCACTGGGAGACCAGGACTTGGGTTTAGTGTCATGCTGGCTTCTACAGATGGGCAAAAAGCACATACAAGATGATAGGTTCTTTCACACTGCCATCATGGACCTCCTGTGAGCCTATTCCCACCCAATTCTTATGTTAAAGAGCTTCTGAGCTTCATCTAATTTGAGTCAGGTCACTTGTCATACCAGTTTGAATAATTGTCGGGCTATAGGAAAAAGAGAGGACAGGGGAAAAAATTCAGCCACTTAAAAATATTTTTTTATATGAAAAAAAAAAAGGAGACAATGGTATCACTCTGAATGTGAATTGCTATTTATTATAAGAATAGTCATTTTAGCTGTTGCCCTACAGATGAGATAGAAGAAGAAACCACACAGGAATATGGAGAAAGGGTTCTATTATTTCTTGGAGGGCTAGTCTTTCTAGAAGTGCTTCACCTAAATCTTCTTCTTGATCCAAACCACAGGGATATAATAAACTGACCCACTGAGAGTGGAAACTTACGACTGGAGAAAACGAAAAGAATCTTTGGAATACAATAGAAATATCACCTCTTCCAGGGAGAATTAGTTTCTCCTTCTCTGTACTCCGATGTTCACATTGGTTGTAATTATTTGCTTACATCTGTCTCTTTGCTGGAAGGCAGGAAGCATGTCTTACTCACCTTGGTGTTTGCCCAGCATTAACCAGTGCCTGGCACAAAATGTTCAATGAATGTTTGTACTCATGCTTGAACAAAGGAGGCATGCTTGGAAACTAGGTCTTACATTGTCCTCAGTAATGAAATGCCCAGATATTCAGAACGAAACTGTTGACAGTTTGGTTTAAAACATTCTTAAAGCACATTTCCAAAAATTTCAGGATTTTAGTAATAAGATAAGGAAGGATAAAGGATCTGGAGGCCCCAGATCAAGAACATGATGAAGGAAGGGGGAAAGCAGTGGGAATGATTTCCTGCTGACCTGATATAGCCCATGTCCCCAAGACCTTACCTCTAAAAGCCGCCTTTCATCTCCCTCCTTTGGAGCCTTAGAATGTCAACTGCTAAGATAATCCCAAGTGCATGATTGTATGTGTGCACACACACATATTTGCACATTTTTTTGTGCCAAATATAATGTCTCTCCTGTCAAGGAGTTAGTCTTCTGGCAATGAAAAATATTTCTTGAAGTATCTACCAGCAAAGGAAAAAACAAAACTCCAAGAAGCAAACAGTGAGAAAAAAATGATGAGTTGTTGAAATCTCAAAGCAACACCCATTCAAAATGACTGACTCTTGTCTAGAAAAAAAGGAACACTCTTTTGTTTTTCTGGATATGAGGAGGGCTATCATAGTCAGGCTGGAGGCTGCTTTCCAGCCTGTTCCCTTCAGTCTCTTGATACTAACTAGACCGGGGAACCAAGACCCCAGTGACCAGCAGGAGCCTGAAGTGCTGCCTGAACACTGGAGATCCCTCTGAATTATGTTCCCTTTTCTCAGGACAGGCATCTATCTGCTCTAGTTGTGATATTCTTGCCAGTTTCTCCCTCAGGCATTGGAGTCCTATGCCTGTCTCAGACAGGTGATTAGAGCCTTCTGAGATGGTAACCAGGCTGCCTGACATCAAAGTACCATCCTCTCTGGATTCTCTATTCTTTCATCCTGTTGCCTGTACCTGTCAAAGATAATGAACTGAAAAAATCCAGAGAGCTAGCTCACTTATGAACTGAGATTAAAAAAAAATAATTAAAAAGCCTAAACAAGATGGTGGTCAATCAAATCCAGCACTGGATTGGAAGGACACACAAATGATGAGAAATGTTATAATGGATGGCCCAGACTGCAACACCAGAAACCACTGATCAATCCTGCTGTCACTAAAAGTAGGACAAGGTTTTGTGTTTCTCCTCCTATGGTATAAAATCAAGGATACAGCACTACCTCTGAAATATTCTTGCCTAAAATTTGAACTAATTTAGTCTAAACAAGCCTCCAGGTCTAACTCCAAGTTATAGGAAATGCAGGGGAGACTTGTCAAATATCTTACTGGAATTAAAACCCATGGCATTGGGGCACCTAGGTGGCTCAGTTGGTTAAGCATCTGACTTTGGCTCAGGTCATGATCTCAAGGTCTGTGAGTTCAAGCCCAGCATCGGCCTCTGTGCTGACAGCTCAGAGCCTGGAGCCTGCTTCGGATTCTGTATCTCCCTCTCTCTCTGCCCCTCCCCCACTCACACTCTGTCGGTCTCTCTCTCTCAAAAATAAATAACCATTTTAAAAAAACCCCAGGGTTTACAGTGTTCCCAGTATAATAATGATGTCAGAATAAAAATCAGGCCCTATTGAAAACAGTGTCTACCCTAAGATAATTAAGTTATATCAATTATATTTTTAAATAATGTCTATTTTACAAGTCTGCATATATATGTCACAAAGTCTGAGAAAATACAAAAATGGAATTAGCTTTTTACATGGCAGGAGCTTCAAGAATTTATTCTTTTCCGTGTTTGCCATGATGTTATAAAAAATAAAGTATGTAGTACATTTTAGAACGATTTGTATCCAAAGTGAATTAAATTGTTAAAATTTTGGTAAAAGGGGTAGCTCCAGTTACCATACACGCATACAGGTACTCACAAATGCAGCGTTTCGTGATACTATTTTCATGAAAGAATGAAAAATAAACCCATAATTTTCTTAATCAAATATTAAATGAATTATTAGGAAATGGGATTAAGTTTTATTGTGAACTGTGTCGCTAAAATTTGAATTGTATCCGGTACTGTTAGTTCTGAAGTACTAACACGGCAAAAAAAAAAAAAAAAAAAAAAAAAAAAGAAAGAAAGGAAAGAAAAAGAGAAACTAAAAGGATCTGGATTCAACAAACAACCTCCTAAATTGCGTGTTCTCTGAAATTCTGTCATTCAGCCTGACACTTCAGTTCCATTTGTAAATCAGATTGAGCTTCTCTTCATGAGTAGATTTGGTTTATTTTCAGCCTAATTATTAAATTTGCACGGTAGATATAAATGTGCTTACAAAAGGGCATTCCCTAAGAAAAGTTAAAGTTTTATAATTAACCTTTAAAAATAAGCCCCAGAGATAGCTGGAGGCACATTACACAGGCTTCCGTCCTTATTCAAACTAACACCCCCAATTAGTATGAAGACCACTGTGACTGCAGAGGGAGCTTGGCCTAATGAAGGTCAGTTGGACTGCATGGTCAATGAAGTGCAGGAATATTATTTAGCATTTAGGATGATTGACCTTCCTTCTACACTCCGATTCTTGCATCCGTGAAAAATACAAAACTATCTTTAAAATGCTCATTTTCCAAGTGACCAGGGTAGACTTGACACGAGATGATCTTTGACTGGTGTGACCTGACAGTTGTGTGATACTATGTTCTACATTCTTCTTCTAATAATAGAAATACATGGGTCCAAGTTCTCATATAATCTAAATTAAAATATCTAATTTCTACATAAGTTGTTGCACTGCTATTTCAGAATAGGTTTTGCCCGATGTTTTCTCATCTCTTTGACATAGGTCCCAAACCACTGACTGAAGAAATACATAATCCTGAAAGTAAAATTTATAATACTGAAAGTTTCAACTTGAGCCAAGTTTTGAAATACCATAAGACTCACATTAATAATAGTATTGTTTATTCATTTAATTCCAGTTAATTCAAGAGCTACATGATATATCAAAGAATTTAACGAACTGCCATTTTTTAAGTATTCTTACAAAATTTGTGATACATGTTACATTGGCATGCAGACATACAATTTTAGAAACTCAAAGAAAAGCAGAACATTTAGCCTACACTTCTGTGTTTTATTATTTCTGTAAAAAAAAAATCTAAAGTAGAGGGGAGATGCTACCCTAAATGATAGGATATTCTTTGGGTTGTTTTAGGAAGTTTTTGTTTCCTTACCAATCTAAAATTTATTGGAGGAAAAGAAAATAGACACAAAGTACAGTGAATGAAACTCAGCATTAATATCAATAAATTCTTTTAGAGCAGAATGATTATATCTATTACCAAGTTGTTCACATTTAATCTCTAGTCACAAAACTTGAGATAAATAGTCCTTTTCAATTGGGCACTAACCTTCCTAGAAGGATTTTTTTCAGGATCTACAGTTGTATCCATGCTCCTTCTTTCCTGAGCTCCAGATCCATATTTCTACCTGCTACCTGATCATCTCCATCTGAATTACCTAAATATCATGAACAAACCGAGCACTCATTTTCCCAACCCCACACCCAACCACTTCTTCCCCTGAACTCCTATCAACTCAGAAAACTGCATTGCCATCCACACAGTCATAAGGTCATGGGGGATAGAAATTTTCTCTGGTTGCCCATGCTTATTTAATTAGACACCAAGTCCCATGACACATTCCTCAAATTACCAATGGCTTTGTCCTATTCAGGTTATCCTCTCCCCCCACACACCCCCACACCCCAAGAATAATATTTTAAAGGACTCTAAACAGACTTCTCTTTCTGGTCACCATGAAATAACGATAACTGAATTTATCCTCCCTCCTGAAACAACTACACAACTGAACAGACACATGAAACACTGGTTCACAAAACCTTGGTCACCAGGCAACAAAGGACAGTGATTCTTGAGAGATGGGAAACAAATAACATTAGCCCCGTGATTGCCCTAGCTTTGTGCCTAGAAAAAGTTTCCAGCTTTGGCACAGGAAAGGGAAAATCAAGCAGAGCCTGACAGTCTCCCTGAGTTGCAGACAGAACTGTGAGTCCAAGAAAGCCAAAGCATCTATGATTCACGGGGCAGATTACCAGAGGGAAAAGAACTGGACGCCTATAGAGTGACCCTTCGTGTTTAGCTGAGTGCTAATCACTGTATGCAGGTGTAGGAACTACCTGAGGCCAGGTGAAAAAAAAAATGAAACTGAAAATATTAAAGGGAACAATACCCTAATCTCATGTGGAATGAAAAAATTGCCTGTTTCTGTTAGCCAAACTAGAAAACCTCAGCATTCATGAGGGCTTCAGTTAGATTACTTAAAAGAGTTTTGTACCAGTAAAGGGGAGAAACTAGTCCTAGGCTAAACATTGCTTTGGTCCTGCTTAACAAAGGTTTAAAGCCAGAAACAAAAGGAGCTACTGTTTCCAAGAGATTTAGGCACAACCCAGAACAGAACTCGAGAATATTTATAGGAATAGGGTCACCTGGGTGGCTCAGTTGGTTAAGTGTCTGACTTCAGTTCAGGTCATGATCTCACAGTCCATGGGTTCGAGCCCGCATCAGGCTCTGTGCTGAGAGCTCAGAGCCTGGAACCTGTTTCAGATTCTGTGTCTCCCTCTCTCTCTGCTCCTCCCCCACTCATGCTCTGTCTGTCTGTCTCTCTCTCTCAAAAATAAATAAACATTAAAAAAATTTTTTTGAGGATGTTTATAGGAATATAAAAATACCCAACAAGATAAAAATCACATGTCTAGCATCCAACCAAAATTTACAAGGCAAAAAGTGAAGCAGGAAAAAGTGACCCATGATGACTAAACAATTGATCAAAATTGACCCACAATTCACATAGTGATATATACAGATGATATAGTTAGTGAATACGGATATCAAAACAGTTATTGTGACTGTATTCTATGTGTTCAAGAAGCTATAGGAAAGATTAAACATGTTAACTAGAGACATGGAATATATAAACTCCAGCTGAAGCTCTAGAGATAGAAATTGAAGCGTCTAAGATGAAAAATGTTCTAGACAGAACTGATGGCAGCTTACACATTGCAGAAGAAAACATTGATGAATTTAAATACATAACAAAACAAAAAACTGTGCACAATGACACAGAGTGAGAATTTTTTTTAATCTGAAAAAAATAAAAAGAGCTTCAGTGAGCTGTGGGGCACCTTCAAGAGGTCTACTACACCTGCAATTGGAATTCCCAAAGGGAAGGAGGAGGGGCAGAAAGTATCTGAAGTAATATTGTGATCATGGGTACAGTTTTTCCAAATTTGATGAAAACTATCAACCCACAGATCCAAAAACTGAAAAGACACATGAATAAAACTACAGTAGGGTACATTATAATCTAATTACTTAAAACCAGTGGTAATTAGAAAATCTTAAAAACAGCCAGTGACAAAAGACACAGTGCATGCCGAAAAACAAAATATATAGGAAAGCAGATTTCTTGTTAGAGACAACACAATCTAGAAGATACTGGGGTGTCATCTTTAAAATACTGAAAGAAAAAAAAATTGTCAACTTAGAATACTTCAGCAGTGAAAATACCTTTCAAAAAAATGAAGGCAAATAGACTTTTTCAAACTCAAAAAAAAGGTTCAAAAATGTAGTCTCAGCAGACATGCACTACCACAAATGTTAAAAGACGTAGTTCAATAAGAAAGAAAATGATAGTATATGGAAATAAATGTCTACACAAAGAAATGAAGAGCACCAGAAATGGAAACTATGAAGTATAAAGAAATTTTTGTCACATTTTAAAAGTGTCTTTAAAAGATAACTGATTGTTTAAGGCAAAAACAACCACACAGTGTACTGTGAGTGCAAATATATGGAGGCCTTAAATGTCTGGCATCAAAGCCTGAAGGCTGGGAAGGGAGAAGTGGAGATATACTGTGGGGAGGTTCGCATACTCTATGCGAAGTGGGATAACACCACTTGAAGGTAGGTGAGGATAAGTTATGTGTACTACACTACCCATAAAGAAACCACTTAAATAACATAACAGAGGAATACGGCCAACAAGCCAATAAAAGAGATAAAATGAAGCCGTAAAAAATACTCAGTGAATTCAAAGAAGGCAGCAAAAAGGGAACCAAAAACAGATAACAGTGGGTTTCAAGTTTTGTTAATTTTTCTTCTCAGCAAAATCTCGTGTGTGTGTATATATAGTGAACCTTATGTTTACCGCTAAGCGGAAGAGAATAAGCAGACACAAGTAAGAGTGCTGTGGTTGAAGTGGGAGTGGCCACCAAGAACCCTCCCTGCGCATGCCCCGTGTGGCCCCTGAGGAAGAGTGGCTCTGGGAGCACCTGTGCGTGGCTGCTCCCACTCCGGAAGGCCTCTTTTCCTCGACGGAGACCTGAAGACAAAAAGATTGACACCCACAGTTACTGACCTGGGACTGAACACTAGGTGTTTTTGCTCACATCTAACTCCACCATGCTGCTGAGAATAGAAAAAAACACGGGAAGCACATGCACACTATCAACTGTGAAAGCAGAGTGAAGAAAGTCAGAAAAGCATAATATGTGTATCTTGACAAACCTAACCATTAAATCTTTTCTTTTAACCTAAGATGAAAGCATGTATTAGGTATTTGATCTAGTATTTCCACTAATGCTCATTAGTATTTGTTTTCCTCAATCCAAATGGGCCTTTTTTGGGTCCATACGTGAAGACAACCCAGGCAATGAGCTTCAGATAGGAGGAATCTGAAATAAAAACAACTTATTAGTTTCAATGAATAAAAACACCACACCCTGTAAGTACTGCCAAATCAGCTAAAGGCTGAGGGAACGTATCATTCTTCGGAAGAGGGCTCTTTCTCCCTTTTATCTTTCTAATGATGCAAAGATGGTGTAATAAATTCTGAAACAATGACCTTCCTCATAGCATATTGAAATCAAATGTTCCATTTTCAATCTGTTTCAGGTTTTAAGTAATAGTAAAGAAAACCAAACTATATAAGGGACACACTTCCAAATAACATGATAGATTTATTTCAGTATGACATGAGTCCTAAAAACAAACACAGCCAAATGTAGTGCAGAACTGTGCTGTAAGTTGGTGGATGGTTCCCTGAACTATGGCAGTAGGAATAATGTCTCTAGGGTGAACATTGAAGTGTTGAGCTGAAAGGACCATTTCATGAACACAGGTACAGTCTAAGATGGAAGCAGAGCCACACCCGTGTACAGGGAAGCTGTCATTCTCCAAGGATGAGAACAGTCTTGGGTTCTGACCGGAGTCAACATTTCATTTCAAGCCAAGACTTACAAATGGTCAAGCCCCTGCTTGGTGTCTTACTGCTTCATTTCTGTGGCTGTCATTGAGTTCCAAGGCTACGTAGCAGAAAACATTGCATAGATTTCTTTATTAGAGTATGCTAAATAAATGTAAAAGCAATATTATCAACTTCTTAAACCAAAATTAAAAATTGTAATCACTGTATAAAGGGTTTCTTTTAAAGCTCTTCAATCCAATATTGCTTTTGCCCAAACCAAGATTATTTTGAAAACATGAATAAAGTGGAATGCAAAATCAATGATGTCAATGAGCTTATTTTGCTTTCCAGCATGTGTGAGGGTATGAAACTTCGTCCTGTGTATCAATTACTTTTTTAAAATATGCATGTTTAAGAGGGAAAATGTTTAAGAATCAGTAATATTGAAGTGGAAAAAATAAAATGTTAGTTTTCAAAATGAAATTGTTAAACGAATAAATCATTTGTGTGATTCAGGTTTAGTATTATTAGAAACAAGGTTTATTACTCAACTCTATGGGCAAAGCTTTCCTAGCTCTTCTCCTTCAAATCAGTAAAGAACATATTTCTCATGTCTATGTTTTGAAAAGAATCTTTTTATTTTTAATTTTTTTAATGTTTATTTTTCAGAGAGAGACACAGACTATGAGTGGGAGAGGGGCAGACAGAGAGAGAGACACAGATTCCAAAGTAGCTCCAGGCTCTGAGCTGTCAGCACAGAGCCCGATGCTGGGCTCAAACTCACAAACTGTGAGATCATGACCTGAGCCAAAGTCAGACAGTTAACTGACTGAGCCACCCAGGTGCCTCTGTTTTGAAGAGAATATAATTCAAAATTTAAGAGAGTGCAAATCTCTTGAAATCCATAAGGTACCATAAAAAGCATTAAAGTATGATTAAAGCTATTAACTCTTTAATACAAGGATTACTTGGACATCCTATCAATATTCATGAAAACATGGAGCTATAAGAAAAACTTAAGTCACCTATCTTCAGGTGGGTGAATGTCCAAACCTCTTACCTCTCAGTGGAGAGGAGAGATGGAATACAGAATAAGCTCAAAACATCCTTCAAAGGCTGCACATTCCCTCTCTCTCTATCAGATGAGGAATAGGGGAAATGTGAATGCTTGGAAACACTCCCTGGCTTAATCAGAATGTCAGTTCCCTGACCCTGTTAAATCCCATTCCAAAGAACTCTGGTCTAACCATCTTTTTTTTTTTTTTTTTAATGCTTATTTATTTTTGAGAGAGAGAGAGAGAGCTCAAACAGAGGGGCAGAGAGAGAGGGAGACACAGACTCCAAAGCAGGCTCCAGGCTCTGAGCTGTCAACACAGAGCCCACGAACTGCAAGATCTTGACCTGAGCCGATATCAGACACTTAACTGACCGAGCCACCAAGGCACCCTTGGTCTAACCATCTTTACAATGATCTCTACAAATAAAGTTTCAATAACAATAATGCTAACAACAAAATAATGGCAATGTCTTATACGAAATGCCACTTTGCTATTTACAAGACCCTTTCATTTAATTACCTCATTTGAGCCTCACGACAGCTATGATTCTATGAACTAGTCATGGTTGACACTAACAGTCCATTTTACAGCTGACAAAAATGAGGGTCAAAGAAGTGAGGTGCTTTCCCCAGTTCCAGCTGTCTATGTTTGAACCAGGGCTAGAGTTGATGGTTATCTGATGCTCAGTTTGGCTCTCTTTCCCTGCACAATACAATCTCCTGTGCCATAATGAGATGATGCTCCCTAAATGAAAAAAAAAAAAAAGAAAAGAAAAAAATGTTCGGACTTAAATGCAGGCCCACTTATTCATTTAGTTCCTTCTCCTATCATTCCAACTTCTGGGTTAAGACTTCTAAAAATATGTGAAAGGAAACAAAAGAAAGAATTTCTTTCTTCTACCACATAAAATTTGAACAAAATATAGATTTAAGAACACTGTTATGGAACCAAGCAGAGAAAGGGGTGTAACCTGATGCCATTTTTCAAAATTTAATGGCTAGGGAAAGAAAGAGAAGATTCTGAGAGAAACAAGAGAGAGCTGGTCTAACTCAGTTATTAACCTTCAGATCAGACCTTCAAAGTTAGATTAGCTTCATAAAGTAAATAAAAGAAAAAGTACCCAGCTTCAAATCCTTCCGCAGAGAAGAAATCACATTGGATTCAGTGGGAATCAAGTTAAGAAGTCTTCCACACCATAACAGAGGCAGGATGGGATAGAACTGACCAAGCAAGAACAGGAAGAAATTAAACGCCATGAAAACTCTGAAAACATAATACAGGGGAAGAAGGAAGAATGGGAGGGAGGAAGAAAGGACAAAGAAACCTAGAAAGAAAGCATTAACATTTGCTTCATGCCATAGCATAAATTAAGGAGAATATGAACTCAATACTTTATTAAGTATGAGCACAAAGATGATGAGACAGTAGAATGAGAGTAAAAGGCAGATTTGACCAAACATTATCATCATAGGACTAATTCATAAACTAGAGATGGCAAGGAAGACTAGACACCATTGAATATGAAATTATAAAAGACAAACCACATATTCAATTAGAATAATGCTAATGTAGAGAAAAAATGTTACAATCTCAAATAATGGTAATTGGTATCTCCATGCTACAGAAACTACAAATGAAGCAGAAGGTGTGATGAAAGATCCAGTAGCAAAAAAATCCCCAATACCCACACCCCAAGTGAAGGAAAAAAAAACTGGATATGCAAATCAATTCCAAAAAAATTTGAAACAGAAGGCTCAATATAGACATTACCTAGGTTAGCTATTGAACATCAAGGACAAACAAAGAATGACTTAGATGTCTAGGAAAGCATATCACCACTATGATGGTTAATTTTATGTATCATCTTGACTGGACCATGGTGTGTCTAGACATTTGGCTAAACATTACTCTGGTTGTATCTGTGAGGGTGTTCCTGGATGAGATTAACAGTTGAATCTGTAGATTGCCTTGTCAGTGTGTCTCATCCAATCAACTGAAGGCCTGAATAGAATAAAAAGGCTGAGTAAGAGGGAACTTCTCCTGACTGACCACTGAGCAGAAACATTCATCTTTTCCAGCATGAGGACTTCAACTGAAGCCTTGGTTCTTCTTGGACCTCGAGGCCACTGGCTTTCAGACTCGACCACACCATCAGCTCCCTTACTTCTCAGGTCTTCAGTCTCAGACTAGAACCTACACATCTGCTCTTGTGGGTCTCCAGCTAGCTGACTACAGATCTGGGAATTTCTCAGACTCCATAATTACATCAGCCAATTCCTTATAATAAATCTCTTCGTAAATATCCTGCATGTAGGATGATGGCTATACACACATACACACACATTCTTGGTTCTGTTTCTCTGAAAAACTCTGACTAACATACCTACAAAGATGAAAAATATCAGATTGGCCTCATCTCATATGTCTTCACAATAACATGCAATAGCAGAAAACTAGAGAAATAGCCACAAATTTCTAGTGAAAAGAAACGGACTCAGGAGCATTGATTCAGTCATGATACCTTTCTAGTATAAAAACAACAGATTTTTTTCAAACATAAAAGAACCAGGGAATATGGTGCTAACGTGCTCCTTTTGAAAAAAAATATCTGACAATGAAATCCAAACAAATAAGAGATGAATCAAAGTAAAGATCAAAGAAACTATAGTACAAAGACTGGTGGGGAATAACACTTCCATTTACACAAAGTCATACAAAAACAATAGAATTATAATTATAGAATATAAACATTATAAATCTGGATAATTTGAAATTAATAATATAATAGCATTTGAGAGATGGACACAGGGGAGATGGAACAGAGACACTGTTAATTTTCTCGTTTTATACCATCTAAAATTGGGGGGTGGGGAGGACTTTTCAATATTCTTTACAACTGCTTTTATAATCTTAGAGGGATATTTAGGAAATATCCCTAGTGAAGAAGAAATATTTACTTGAAGTTCAATAATTCCTCTAGTTGTATTTTACTTGATTTTTCACCTATTAAATTCAAATTTTTCGTTGAGAAATAATACCTATATCACGACACCATCTTTATATAAAGTCTAGCCATTTGAGTGAGTGCATAGAAAGGCGCACGTCCATCCAGTGCTAACAGTGCTAACAGTGGCAATTTCTGCAATGGATTTGGGTGATTCACTTTTACTTTTCATTTTTGCTTTCCTACATAGTTTGAATTATTTTTAAAACAATAAAAACAGTTTCTCTTTAAAAGAAAATGTTAGAAACTATATGCAAAGATCTTAACCATAATTCTTCTTAAAATAAACTTTCAATATCTAAAAAATACCAAGTCGCTCCCTGGCCATTGTCTTGCTATTCAAAATTTGACACAGGGGCACCTGGGTGGCTCAGTTGGTTAAGCATCTGACTTTGGCTCAGGTCATGATCTCACACTTTGTGAACTTGAGCCCCTTATCAGGTTCTGCACGGACAGTGCTGAGCCTGCTTAAGATTTTTTCTCTTTCTCGCTCTCTCTCTCTCTCTCTCTCTCTCTGCCCCTCCCCCACTAACGCTTTCTTTCTCTCTCACACAAAATAAGTAAATAAACTTGTTAAAAAAAAAAAAATTGACACAGTGCTCCAAAAGGAAGACTCAAAATTTTCTCATGTACCTCTCCCTATACTCTATCTCAATGCAAAAAGCCAGAGAATCCTCGGAAGGAAGAAAATTAGACCTCTTACCTCCTTCCTCTTAAAACATGTATAACTGTAGGACCTGCATTTTATCTCCACAGTAAATAAATAAAAATGACCCAGATATTGCCTTAAATCAAGTAGAATTTGAGTAAGCGTGGACAGTGACAGTAGGTAGATCTAGGTCTGTATGCAGACTCCCTCATTTTGTAGTTGTGTGCTGTTGGCAAGTCCTTCTTCCTGATTGTCAGGTGATAATACTACTGAGCATGGTATGTGATGGGGAGAATTAAACACACAGCATGTGTCGACAAATTGGCACATCTTGGGTCCTCAGTAAATGGTAGCTATTACAACTTTCAAGATAATGATTTCATTTAACTGAAAGGAGGAGCTGGAAGAAGGAGCAAACTGGGGGACTCTCTAGAAACCTCTAGAAAGACAGCTCTTCCCGCATCATGACCCCCAGTACAGGAGTGATGGTGGGAGTATGAGTGCCCTTCCAGGCGAGTTGAACGTGGCAATTGCAACAAGGGAAAGTAGTAGAAGAGCCTCTTTCCTCCTAGGCACACCTTAGCCCAGCCTGGACTCACATCAAAAGGGGGCCTCTACTCATTCTTTCATTTCATAGTATCGGCTCTGTAGCACGGGTCTGGACTAATTTTTGTGAGGCCTTAGAATATATCATTTACCAAGCTGTAAAGTGCAATCAGGTTTGTGAGACAGTGCTGAGCCTTTCCGGGCGAACGAGTGAGCGAAATGAACACTCCTCCTGGCCCTTCACTGAACCATGGCACTCCAGGGTGTAGCTCTGCTTATATCACTGGGCCACCGAAACGCTATACAGGCCAGGTCTCAGAGGGTGCGCATTCCTCTTCTGCCTGTCTCCCTTGGAGGAGGGCACTTACAGGGCGCACAGCTGTCCAAAGAGGAATAAATCCTTAATAAAATAGGCAGTGTACCTCAGGCTTGGCTTTTGTGAGAGAAGAATAAACACGTGCTTCGTGGAGATTAAAGATAAGAAAATACTGTTTTCTGGCTACAGGTCCAAGTCCAATCTTTTATGTTCACAGAGTCCATCCTCTGAATCATAAGCACAGAGTTTACCAGGTATCAGGGCATTCTCTCCAGCTTTGGGCCTAATCCTGAGTCAGCCTAGACAGCAAACTCTCCCTCCCTGAGGAGCTGACAAGATATATTTATATCAGGTTCATAATTGCCAGAATTATTTCTCCTCCTTCAACTCGGACTTTTGTTTTCTGTTACTATGAGACAGTGTACGAGCAAGGTATGAAAGTACTTTGTACCACTCTATTAGGCACTCTGAAAAAACTTTGACCTCTCAGTTCTGTGTCGAAACCGATGTGGGCCAGCCCCCAGGCATAAATACTAAAGACTGGAAAATACTTCCACGAGCATTTGCTTACATTTCTTCCACCATCTACATCTCTCCGCAGAATGGTGGACTCTTCAGGGACACAGGCACCATTTTATTTCTCTTTAAGCTGTACAATGCCTGGCACTAGCAGGGGATCCATAAATGTCTGGTGAATAAAAGAATAAGGGAATTAATATGGAGATAATTACAATAACTTTCCAAATGGATTCCTTATTCCCTGTCTTTTCCTTCCAAGTCACTCAATATTGCATTGCCAGCTTCCTCTCCTCCAAAAACTTCACTCCCTCATTCAAAAATCCTCACTGGATTCTATTTGCCTGTACAGAAAAGGTCTAACTCCTTAGGCTGGCAATCAAGGCCACATAAACCTTTTCCAACATAATACCTCTATAATTCCCTTGATATTTCCTGGGTACCTACCCTTCTCACCCACTCCCTCCCACATCCCCATATACCTCTACGTGCTCCCAGCACAAGTTGCTCTATCAACAAGAACCCCCTTTCTCTCTCATCCCTACACATCCGAATTCTACCTCACTGGGCTTTAAGACCTGGCAGAAAGAGGTCCCTCAACAAATAATGAACAGTGATTGATATTTGCAAAATTAACTTCCCTCTTGTTTATGCTCTTCGAGGATGGGGCTCTGTACAGCAACAGCTTTCATGATTTAAGAGCTCTGAGTGGGCAATCTCTGTAAAGTTTAGCTGTAGGAATAGCTTCTGTATTAATTAGGGTTCTCCACAGAAACAGATTCAACAGGACGTATGTATGTGCGTGTATATATAGATGGAGAAAGAGATTTATTTTAAGGAATTAGCTCATGCAGTTGTGGAAGCTTGGTAAACCCAAAATTTGTAGGGCTGGCCAAAGACCCAGGAAAGAGTCCAAAGGCAGTCTGCTAGTACAATTTCTTCTAGCTCAGGGGAGGCCAGTCTTTGTTCTAGTCAGGCTTTCAAACAATTGGATGAGGCTCACCCACGGTAGAGAGGGTAATCTGCTTTACATAAAGCCCACCAATTTAAATGTTAATCTCATCCAAAAACACCTTCACAGAAACCTCCAGAATGACGTCTTACCAACTCTCTGGGCACCGTGGCCCAGCCAAGTTGACACATAAAATTAACCATCACAGTTTCTAAAGACCTAGTATAGCTTCTTCTCGGTATCATCATTACCAACCACAAAAGGGGGGAATTTCTCTTGGCCCTTGGAATTTTCTCTTTTTTTTTTTTTTAATTTTTTTTAATGTTTATTTTTATTTTTGAGAGAGACAGAGACAGAATGTGAGTGGGTTAGGGGCAGAGAGAGAGGGAGGCACAGAATCTGAAGCAGGCTCCAGGCTCTGAGCTGTCAGCACAGAGCCCGACGTGGGGCTCAAACTCATGAGCTGTGAGATCATGACCTGAGCCGAAGTCGGACTCTCAACCAACTGAGCCACCCAGGAGCCCCAGAATTTTCTCACTTTTATTCCAGAGCCATCTTGAAACTAACCCCATGGATATTGGGCTCCTCCCATAAAGTATGGACACAGAAAGTCAGAGGGCTTGCAGGCATGCAGGGTGCACTGGAAGTTTCTTCCAGCACAGCTGAAATATGCCCTTGCTTTAGAGAAAAAAAAAAATTTTTTTTAATGTTTATTTATTTTGAGAGAGAGAGAGAGAATGGAGGAGGGGCAGAGAGAAGGGGACAGAGAATTTGAAACAGGCTCTGTGTTAACAGCAGAGAGCCAGATGTGGGGCTCAAACTCATGAACTGTGAGATCATGACCTGAGTCGAAGTCGGCACTTAATCCACTGAGCCATCCAGGTGCCCTGAACATATTAAGAGAAATAAAAGGAAATGATCACAGAAAACTACAACAGCACGAGTTGCTAAGTTCCCAAAGAACAGATCTCTGGTTCTAGCACTGTACACTCCTTCACAGTGGTCTAGGCCTGGCCACACCTGACCCCTGCCTGGGAATCAAACAATTTGCACCCAAACAGTTCCTTTTTTTAATTCCTAGAATTATGGGTCTTTTCCCCCAGCTTTTTCTCTACCTCTCCCTCCTGGAAGAAAGGTTGAAACATCTGTAGACAGATCTTCCTAGAAAGGCTAAGTAGTTAGAATTTCAAGTCCAGCCAAAACTCTCCTCCTTGTCTCACTGACACTTGTCATATAAGGAAATAGTCCAGGCAGAGATATGCCCTCTCTTCCTCCAGGTTATCAGTTATTTTCTCATAGCTCTTTTCTAACCAGTTTTACCCATATACTAGGAGATCCTGAACAAACCCTGCCATGTTGATCCCAGGCTTGAACAGACAGACCATGGCTTACATTCTCTGTGGTGTGAGATGGGGAAGATCTGGCCTCCTTGGAAGTAATGACCCATGAAGTTTCCATTAATGTATAATCACTCTCCTGATGGAGCTGAGCATAACTTCAGCTATTGTGGGCTTGAGGGTTCTGCTGACAGGCCACCAGTACAGAGTACAAACCTATAGGATTTTCTGCCCAGCACAACTTTTCCAAGAATTGGTCCCCTCCCTACGCATATTCTCACAACCCATCCATACATGCATTTTGCCACAGGAGCCACCATATGTATACATTAGGGCCCAGCTCCCTGGCTAGTGTTCATTCATCCACAGGCTAGCACCAGACTTAAGCTGAGCCATAGTCCTTCTTTGCAGCTTGTGGCCTTCAAATGAAGTACAAGTTGAACCAATCTCTCTCCAGTAGCTCCACACTTAGATACAAAACTCAGGTACTTTTGGCAAGCATGTCTTCCAGCAAGTGGAGAAAGCTACTCTGAAATGAGATAGAATGAAGTCAACATCCAGAGAGGCCCATAAGACTGAGAAGAATCCTGACTTACTTCTAGTCCCTGGCTTCAAGTATTCACACCTGTACCTCTGGTTCTCCCTATGTCTTGATTATTCAATGCTTTCTAGAAGTCTGTGGAAGAAAACAACAACAACAACAACAACAACAACAACAACAACAACAACAAACCACCCCAGTCCAATAAATTGCCTTTCTTACATAAGGTAGTTTTGGGTTTCTCACATTTGCAACTGAAAGGTCCCAAACATTATATAATGTGGAACTCTCCAGTGCCACTTTGTCTACTGGAAACAGCAACACCTGACTGCTGGGAGAATTGGTTGATATCACTCATGTAGAAGTGCTATATCATCTATAAAACACAATGCATGAATGTGATTCTTCTGAAGTCCTTATAGTCAATTAACTGGGGGTTAAAATTTCTACTTATAGAGTAGACAGTTGGTCAGGCTTCATGATTTTCTAACTTTCTCATAGTTTTTATAATATATTATCACTCGGTGTGATCCTGAGTGTTACCTAATGTAAAGTCGTCTTTAGATTAATAGAACTTTGAATACAAAAGCAATGTATGTCATTTAAACACAATAATAGCATCTGTAAAATGGCCTATTATACATCTCAGTCTGTAATACCTGGATGCTTAGGGATCTATGAAGTTAGCAAGACACCCTGGTGCTATTTTAAATATTTTCAGACTTCTAAATGCAATTTTACATGTACCATATATTTATTTATACAAGTTAATTATAACATCTGATTTCTTTGCTTTGGGCTAAAATTATGTCAATTCAGTCTGACAACTAAGTCATGTTGCTCAAAAATTCTGATAGCCTCTTGATGATACCATAGGCATTCGTCTGATGAAATCGGGGTGGGGGGGTCAGACCATTAAAGTGCCATTAAAATGCCATTTCTTTGGTTCTTGAATACTTTTTGCTATTCCAAATACAGATGCTCCTGAGAAGAGAAACAAATTAGGCCAAATTTCCTGAAGCACTTCCAGGAAAACACCTCTAATAAGAGAGCAGGGTGAACTAGGAACCCTGGGGATCTGAGTGAACTAAGCCTGAAGCAGCTGAAAGTCCAACATTTAAATCAAGTCTTCTGTTGGATTTGGCATTCATACAAATTATACACCATCATATACCCAGGTTTGCTTTCACATAAAACTGTCCTGAACTGCTTAGCAGCAATAGAACCAATACTGTAAGAAGATGCACTGCATTATATCCTGTGGCTGTAGGTGATCCTGGATCACTCTATCCTGCCAGATGAGGAACAAGCCCTGGGGGACAGACACTGATAAGACCCCAAGGAGGAAGTCAGAAGAGGAAAGGCATTGAAACGGTGGTAGATGAGTACCAATATAATTGTATGAGGCCAGGGGACATGTTTGTAATTGTGGGCAGGCTTGTTCAAACAGCTGTCCCCACGTGCCCCAGGGAGTGGGAGGGGCAGAACTGGGGAAGTGGAGCTGTGGGAGCCTGTACTCAATGAGGCAGGGTGGTTCTTCCTCAGGAGGCTCTCTCTCTTGCTCCCTTCCCTTATGGTCAAGAAGGCTGCTCTGTGCCCACAGTAACCTTTCCCTCCACTTCCTCTTTCCTTTCCGGTTCCTTAACCTCATTTTTGTTACTCCTTCCACTCATTTTCCTTATTTCCTCTTCCACTCTCCCCTTAATCCAAAGGTAGGGTTTACTATTGTCTGTGTGTTTATGGGGGTGTGGGGGTGTGGGGGAGGGGAAGGACCAGGATCAACATTATATTCTCTCTTCACGAAGAAAGAAACATTTACAGTTCCTTTAATTTCATGCCAAAAGGTCTAAATGGTTATGAGCACAATGGGGAAGGGGGGAAAAAAAAGAACATTCTGCCACTTTTTTTCCACTCTGTACTAACTGGTATTGATGCCAGTGTTGGAGGTGGCTTTCAACATCACTGAGCTTTAGCAATTCTCAAGCTTTTGAAATTGAAGAACTCTTTTTCAAATCAGTTTATTGGAAACATGAAAAAAAATAGTATTATTTTTAGTGTATAAATTTAACCATTATGTTCGATATTCAGGGCCCATGAAAAGTAACAGAAACATAACTTTATTCCTTTCTCCCCACTGCCCCTGCATGCCATGCCCGTGTTCCTTTTCCTTTGGATACAATATAGAGCGAGCCTTTTCTGATCCTTCCCAGAGTTAACCAAGAAAAAAAGAAAGTCTTCTGCTCACTGTATTCCTCCAAACAATGTCAGGTCAGTAATTAGTCTGATGAGTCTAGTGTAACCAAAATTCTGAGTTCCTTTCAAAGTTTATGCTTTGCCCTCCCACTTTAGGCTGGGCTCCAGTAGTTGGGGAGGAAATTTGGGTAGGCTAATTCTTTTTTTTTTTTTTAATTTTTTTTACATTTATTTATTTTTGAGAGACAGAGTGAAATGAAGTGAGAGTGGGGGAGGGACAGAGAGAGAGAGGGAGACACAGGATTGGAAGCAGGCTCCAGGCTCTGAGCTGTCAGCACACAGCCCATTGCAGGGCTCGTACCCACAAACCACGAGATCATGACCTAAGCCAAAGTCAGAGGCTCAACCGACTGAGCCACCCAGGCGTCCCAAGGGTAGGCTAATTCTTTAGCTTACAACCTGCCCACCTTCTTCTATCTGTTTGGCCTCCAGCTAATTAATGAAGTTTTTGACACTTCCAGGATTAAAGGGTCAAGAGAAAGGGGAGAGGCCAAGGGTCAAGAAAAGTTTTACTCAACGGGTACCCTGATGGGCCCAGTAAATATGTAAAGTTGCCTCTTTCTCTCCTGGAGTTTTGTCATAGGTTCTTGGGAGACTCTTTTATGAACTTCCATTTGCTGTTACCATTACAAAGGTAAGTCAAAGTCTTTTTTTTTTTAATTTTTTAATGTTTATTTATTGTTGACAGACAGAGACAGAGCGAGAGTTGGGGAGGAGCAGAGAGTGAGGGAGACACAGAATCTGAAGCAGGCTCCAGGCTCTGAGCTGTCAGCACAGAGCACAATCTTGGGGCTTGAACTCACAAACCGCAAGATCATGACCTGAGCCAATGCTTACCCGATTGGGCCACACAGGTGTCCCTAATGCCTTATTTATTTATTTATTTATTTATTTATTTATTTATTTGGGGGAGGGAAGGGATAGAGAAAGAGGGAGAGAGAGAATCCCAAGCAGGCTCCATCCCATCAGTGAAGAGCCCAATGCACGACTCGAACCGTGAAATCATGACCTGAGTCGAAATCAAGAGTGGGACACTTAACTGACGGAGCCACCCAAGCACCCCAAATCAATGTCTTTAATTTATTTCTTAACGTTTACTTATTTTTGAGAGAGACAGAGCACAAGCAGGGGAGGGGCAGAGAGAGAGATGGACACAGAATCCAAAGCAGCTCCACACTCGAGCTGTCAGCCCAAAGCTTGATGCAGGGCTCGAAGTCATGAACCCTGAGATCATGACCTGAGCTGAAGTCGGATTGTCAACTGACTGAGCCACCCGGGTGTCCCAAGTCAATGTCTTTAGACTGGCAACTAATGAGTCTTCCGTCAATCCCTACCTCCAGGCTCTTCTACTGAGGTTGCCTTGCTATCCTAGGTAGCTTTCTCATGTAGAATCTAAGGCAACCCCAAGCTAGCTCTTTCTTTCTTACCTTCATCTGGTCCACAAGAAGCGTGCACCTCTCATGTTTCATTCAAGGAGTGCAGCCACGTCCTAAAGCGCACCCTCCAGTCTACCTGGAGTGCTTCAGCCAGCCACTGGTGCTAAGTCTCTGAGGGTAGAGTGAGATAGAGATCCAGGGGGTCTCCTCAAACTGCAGGAAGTACAAATCAAGTACTCTAAGTGATCTCCCTAAAACCATGCTCACTGATCACGGGGTGAGGAAAAAGCACCCACTTTAACCCCCTCCGTGGGTAAAGAATACTAACAGCATATGGACAACTCTCTCGAAAAACAAAATCTTCCAACTCCCATCCATCCTTGGTCTCCTCAACTTTAATTGCTTTGTATCCCAAATCAGGTGAGGGATAAAGCTTGCAGAACTAGTGTTCAACCTCTCTTTGTTGGTTCTGTATAGCAGTCTGGTTTCTCTGACAATACATTTTAAGTTCACACTTATCACAGTTGAACAAAGATGCTCTTCACATGAACTCAGAAATTTGAAAACAGGAGTTGAGAATGGTCACAGGTCAGCCTTTGCCTCTATGTCATCAGTCAGGCATTTGCAGAACCTCTGAAATGCCAACATGAAGCCATCTCACTGACAAGCACTGGTCTGGTCAAGCTCTTCCTATTAGAAATGAGGAACCTGAGGCCTAGATGAGTTAAGAAATTCTCAGGATCACACAATTACAGGCAGCAATATTACAACCAAATCACAATCCCTTGATGCCTACTCTGGTAAGTTTATCACCACACAGTCTTGACTGGCTCCTGTGTCTCTTGGAGAAGTGTTGGAAACTTGCATGGGTTGGGCAGCCCCATGGCTCTCCAGTCAGAAGCCTGGCCTCGCATCCTGGCTCCTCATGTACCCCTTGAGTGATCCTGGGCAAATGTCTTATCCTCTCCAAGCCTCGGGGTTTCTATCCATAAAATGGCATTGATAATGGTGTGAGGAACATAATGGATAATTTCCAGGAAAGTACTTTCCAAACGGCTATGCCTTGAGCCAATGTTAGCTGTCATTATTATTATGACACAAGGGAGGTGGTAGTCACAGTTTGTTCAGGATAACCTTAGTCTTAGAATTATTACAAGATTTGTAATTTGTGACCATGGTTAGTCATAAGAAATGCATGATCCCTAAACAAGTTCCAAAAGCTTTTCATATAACCTTTATGCAACTGTAAGGCTATCTATTATCTAGCCTATTAAAAATATATATTATTTAAAGAGAGCAGTACCCATGTTATACTAATACAGTGTTAAAGAACAAACAGCAAATGACATATACATTTAGTCTCTAGGAGCTACAAAAACACAGCTAGATAAACAAAGGGAGATTACAGAACACCATAGAACAAAGGCACAGGCGTCACCACAGGTATGGGTAACACCTGTCCAGAGCAAGAGGACTTTGCCTCACAAGTCTATGGAAAAGGAAATGGCTTTTTCCTGAGGAATAATTTAGTAATGGACCACAAGGCACCCACTTCAACACCACGTGCTGCCTGATAGTCTTTCTAACACACAGAAGAAAAACACATATGAAGGACCTCCCCCAGTAGGAGTCACTGGACCTAATCAAAGTCAATGGCACAGAAAATGTCAGGAGGCCTCAAGGAGTGTCTTATGGAGGCTCAGCGGGAAGGCTGCTGGCACTGGAGGGTTCTCCAAGCAGGAAACCCCGCCCTTTGTCCTTGCTTGATCTCTTCGGATTGCAAAATATGTGCAACGCTCTTGTATGACCTAAGAGCCCTTCAGAAAGAGGGAAAGGGGGCGGGAAGAGGAACACTTGGCAGAGGAAAAAGCTATCATCTTTACTGTCACCATTTTCTGAGAGAAGCAAGACATCAAAAAGAAAAGGGTTACACTCAGACCAGGCAACTCTATTAGTTACTATCCAATTTCAGCCTTCCTACGAGGGATTCGAAGACCAATCTTACATTTGTTTTTATTGACATGTATTGAAAGCAAGTTTGGGATTAGCCATGTGGAAATAAAAGCACTGAGCTACAGGATCAGTATGTGGGAGACTAATGCCTGGGTGCATCATGCTATAAGGTGACACAGGAAAACCAAAGGGCACGGTAGCCCAGTTAACTCCAACAGGCAGCTCAGATCCATCTATGTCTGATACCTAAAGCTATTTCATCTTGTGTCTTTTCTCAACATAACCATACACGTACATGCCAAATCCCTCGTATTTTCTACTACTATTTAAAAGGGCATATTCAGTGGAAGCACACCAGCTTTATTCTTTTACTTAAAAGGTCATTTTTCCTTTAATTTTAGGGGATAAGGGCTCTGAGGACCATCATTCTACTGGTCTATGGGTCAAGTCATTCTGCTATGAAAGGGCTCGGCCCTGAAGGGATACTGTGCAATTTCTCAGGGCACTTGAGAGACTCTTGAGCATCCAGGCAAGATACTCCTGAGTGTGGTTACATGGGGAATGGGAAGAGCAATGAACATTTTGGAAAGTGGCCTTAAAAATGAAAATCTCTTAAGTTAAAATCTGGGTCAGTCAACATCCACTTGCCAAGTTGGGGGGTCAGTTCCAGATGCCCTCTGGATTTTTCAGACATACTGAGCCACAATCCGCTTCCGTGATGCTGTGCC
The DNA here is from genome assembly GCF_024362965.1 of Panthera pardus. Taxonomy (NCBI): domain Eukaryota; kingdom Metazoa; phylum Chordata; class Mammalia; order Carnivora; family Felidae; genus Panthera; species Panthera pardus. The sequence continues at coordinate 88,501,210 of NW_026526721.1, forward strand.
CCTCCACTGGAGACATAGGGTGTTAACAGTGTACGTTCCCACAGGGAGGAACACAGTACTGGCTCAAAGGACATTGAACTGTATAATCATCAAACCCTAAATGTATTTTTTACCTAACCATGCCCTCTTCGTTTATTTCTTATCTCTCACAGGGATTGGTGCTGTACAGGCAGGAACTAGCGACTGAATGAACAAATGAATGGATGTGTTAATTAACACATGGCATCTGATTATACATAAAATCATTTGTCTAGTTTGTGAACATAATAGCGTTTTCTTCCCCAATGCTGTTTACTTGAATGTGGTGCCGTTATTTATTAAGATAAATGCACCTTTATATTTCTAAGATTTTGTGCTAGTTACAAAATGCTTTCACATGCATGTTATTTAATCCTCATAGTGCTGTGAATTAGATATTATTATCCCCCACTGTAGATAAGATAGGTGATCTTGTCCGAGGTGCACAGTAAGCACAGAGCACTGGACTTGAATCCAAATTTTGCCACATATAACTAGCAGTCTTTTCCCCTGGGTTGAAGCATGAGTAGGAAGGCAAAAGTTATATTAATTTGTAAACAGACACCTGTTTCTGAAGATGTACTAGCATGTAATGCCCAGATAGGGGAAGTGGCATCTCTAAACTCTGGACAAGCTCTCCCACAAGGCACCTGGCTTGCTGCTGGCTACATCTGTTTTGGAAAAGCACAGCAATCCTATGCCAGGTCACTCAACCCAGCTTACATTGGGTTATAACCACTTGCTTCTAAAATAACTAGTGCAAAGGGGGGAAATTCAGACAATTAACCAGTAACTATTTTGTTTACACATTGATAAACAATCTTTGGGGTAGACTTTTGTCTTTGAGTTGAATTGCTACATTCACGAAGACACCACAATTATTTGCTCTCCAGTTAAATGTCAGCCCACAAGAAAGAAGCCAGGAGGCTTGAACAGCAGGAGTCAGTATTAAAGCAACAAAAAAACAACAAAAAAACAACTAGGCCTCAAAATGTGGTCTGCATCCTAAGCCCCTGGTACTCTTTACTGTGCTAATGATCTGTGTTGTTGGCATTGCTTCTACACAAACGCTTACTCTCCTACAGTTGTAAGGGCCTCAGAAATCATTTAGTGTGGCAGTTTTCAAACTTTGAAAAGACAGTACTCAACACTTTATTTAAATGAAATGTAGTATGGAAGCCCAGTGAGTAGAGCAAATCCAAGCAGATCTGCTTTGGTTGAAGAGGAGACTGTGATGAGCCTAAGGGTCTCTTCCCAACGGAACTATAAAAGTAGTATAGCCTTTGTTTTACATATGAGGAAAAGAAACCCAGAAAGCAAAATGACAAAGGTGAAGAACTAGGAAACCCGCTCACATGGTTCTGCTACATTTTGGATTTCTACATTCCCCATCTCTTGTTTAGCTTTCATTTCTCTACCTGGTTTCCAGTCTCCTCCCACATCCCACCCACTTACACCCACTGACCGCACACAGAACCACCCCAACATTCTAAGTGTGCTGCCAACACTGAGAGAATATCCTATTTCCCAAGTGTGCCTAGTCAAAATTGTTAACAGGAACCCTTGTTAAAAATGAAGATTCTTGGGGGTGCCTGGGTGGCTCAGTTGGTTGAGCATCTGACTCTTGGTTTTGGCTCAAGTCATGATCTCACAGTCTGTGAGTTCGAGCCCCGCATCAGGTTCCCCCCTGACAGTGCAGAGCCTGCTTTGGATTCTCTCTGTCTCTTTCTCTCTGCCCCTCCACCGCTTATGCGCTTCCTCCCTCCCTTTCTCTCTCTCTCTCTCTCTCTCTCTCTCTCATTAAATAAATAAACTTAATTTTTTTTTTTAATGCAGATTCTTAGATTCCCTTTTCTTGCAGATTCTGATTCAATCAGCTTGGGATGAACCTAGGTGATTCTTTTTATCAGGGAAGTTTGGGAAACACTCGTTGGATGGATTGAGTCAAGGATGTCCTCTTACAGGGAACATAAAGAATATACTTAAGTGCGATATTTATCACCCATAAAGCCAGAGGAGATCTAAGTATTGTCAGAAAAGTTTTCTCTCTTCTCCATAATCAAGGAATGTCAATTTACAGGCAAAAAGGAAAAATTTCAACCAAAAAAATATCTCCATTCGCTTTTGAAACCACAAGGATTTGAAGGTACATTACTCTAAAATGTTACACATGACTTGCGTCAGTAGAAAGTTAGATTTCACAACGTGATCTCTGCTCCCTCACTGACAATTACCTCCTGACTGCCCACTTCTCAGGCACTCCTGTACTACCTGCTCTCTGCCCACGGGGACTACTCCGGGTCCTTGTTTTCTTCCTAAATCATAGGTCTGCTTCCTCGAACACATCATTCCCTCAATGTAGCCTGGACTCCAGGATCAGAAAACCCACAGTGTACTCACTTAGCCACCCTAGACTTGCCATGATGTCTTGCCTAACTATGTTTATAACCCAGATGCCTGTTCCCTGGAAGTATCTTTGCCCTCTAGTAAGCTGGTTTGACCCTTTCTTTTAACATTTACACTTCCCCTTCCAACCTATATATGATATATGCACCCATTTTGTTTTAGAAAAATAGGCATTTATCTTTCCAAATCTGGGCTTGTCTCATTTCCTTTCTAGAAGCCATGTGGCTGTGACCTGTGTCTCCACTCTACTTGAGTCCAAAGCCCTCTGCCTTGGTCTTTGATTACTTTTCTGCTAATCCTGGAACTAGAGGACTACTTTTTTCGTTTGCAACAATGCAGTCATTGGTGATGCTAGCCTCAAAGGATGGGATCACAGAGAACCAAGCTTCTCAGTGCCACATCACTCCTTAACTCCCTATGTCTCTATTAACACAAGGCTAATATGTGAACAGACTATAATGAAGAGTGGGGGATAATTAGAGGGAATATATCTACAACTGGGTGCTGAACACAATTGTTTCCAGAGTTCAAGGAAAGAGGATTTTAAATTCATGATAGAGGTTCCTCGTGGACAAACTCCAGTTCCTAGTTTTGTTTCTGTTTCTTGAGGTCTTCAGAGAGATCTCCCTCCATAATCCTTCATTGTATGAATAAGGACCCCCTCTCCATAGATGAATTATATTTACTGTAGAATTTGTCCCAACCTACACCCACATTGCTCCCCAACACACACATGCACACATGCATGTGCGCGCACATGCACACAGACCTATATGCATGCACATCAGGACGATTCATATGATAAATAACCCACAGCAGCACTCTAAGAATATCACACTGTGGAGCAGGGGACATGAAGACAGTTTGGGCCAGGCTCCAGGTCTCCATATCTTGTTTACTACACAGTGACTGTGTAAGTATAAGGTGAAGCTCAACCTCTGTATTCTCTATCTCTACTCCTGTATATCTCTGGGTCACCTTTAAGAAACACATATATGCATGCTCCCAAGAAGAAACAAAATCCACCTTACCAAAGCCAACCTAATCAATAAAATTTTCCCACACACCCCCCCAAATACCCTTTATACAATTATGCAGAGGAATTACAGATCCCCTTGGCCCAACCTCCTTGTTTGAGCTCATGCCTTCCTACCTACAACAATCAGGCTGAGTGGATTGCTCACACAGCATATTGGTAACACTACAAAAATGTGATTAAAATCAGTCTTATGCATTGTCTATTGGGTTATGATTTTATCTTCAAAATACTGTGAGGCAGGTGGAGCAGATAAGGCATATCACTAGTTATCCTTCAATATCCATCCTCCCTTTTCACAGTAATACTGTTTTACCTGGCCACATGGCTTCTTAGCTACAGACTTCCACCATATCTAGCATGAGACCACTGGTTCCAGCCAATGGAATGTGGTTTTGCCCTTCAACAGACTAAGTGAATGCTCCTGGCCCTTTGCTTCCTTCCTGCTGGCTATGGGATGGCTACAACAAAAACTAATACCTTAAACCCAGATGTGGACTTCCTATCTCTGGGCTTCTGCAGAGAAGGAAATAAGAAAAACTACTTTGTGGGGTGCCTGGATGGCTCAGTCGGTTGAGCATCTGACTTCGGCTCAGGTCGATCTCATCAGTTGATGAGTTTGAGCCCCACATCAGGCTCTGTGCTGACAGCTCAAAGCCTGGAGCCTGCTTCAGATTCTGGGTCTCCCTCTCTCTCTGCCCCTCCCCTGCTCATGCTCTGTCTTTCTCTGTCTCAAAAATAAACATTAAAAAAATTTGTTTTTAAAGAAAAACTACTTTGTGTAAGCCAACATCTTTGGGGTACTGTTTGTTACAGATGCTTAGGTGGACACCTGTCAAGTACAAGTCCTCATGGCTGTGAAGTTCCTTAAAGGTGATATAACCAGTAAGAGGCAGAGCTAAGCCTTGGCCCCAGTTCTCTAACCACAGGGCTTTCCTCAACCATCCTAAAGGTCTTTGCCAGAGCTTAGACACTTTGTACAGAATAGAGATAGCGTATTATGAAATGTGACATTTTATTCCATGTCCTTTTGTAGTTTCCTTACTATAATTTTGCTTCTGTTAAGAGATTGCTGTCCAACAATCACCAACATCTACTGCAACAGCAGCTTCCCTATAGCCTAGGAGCTTAAGAGTATAGCACACTTCTGGAAGCAATGACCTCTTTCTCTTTAGTAGGTTTAGCAGGGAATTTTAGCCTTGAAACATAAAGGCAAAAAACTTATAACCAACAAGGATAATAGAGGCTTTACAAATAAGTAGAGGAAACGGAGGGCCTAATAATGAGAGTTAATTCCTAGTGACTCAGTAAATGTAACTCTGTCCCTCAAACCTTTTCCAACAATCCTGCTTAGACACACAGTGGATAAAAGTGAAATGACCTTATCATTGCCAACAAAAACACTGGGAGGCAGAAATTTAATTTTAAACCACCATTCCTCAACCTCACCAGGAAGAATAAATCACCGTTTGACAACCACACACTAAATCCATCCAAAGAATGGATGTTATTAACCCTATTTTGGGATTTGCTTTAATACTAACAGCAAACTCATGTAGCATTTACTATATACCAATACCATTCTATGTGATTTTCACATGCTAACTCTTCTAATTCCTACAACTCAGTAAGTACAACTGTAGGTACAATTGTTTTTCCCATTTTGCAGACAAGGAAGCGAAAGACACAGATATATTTTACATGCTTGTTAGGACACTATATTTTAGTAGGTGTAGAAAATGCCATCTTGTAGAGATTTTTTTGTTGATGGTATCCTGAATGATAATTGGTGATGAAGTATAAGTATTTACAATTTCACTCACCATTTCCCTTCCCCAAAGATTGTACTCCACTGAAATTAACCTGCTTCCTCAGTAGACAAAAACAAACTATCTGACTATACTGAGTTTGTACCTAAAAGATTATTCTCAGCTAGATCAACTGTTCTCCTGTTCAAGAAATTGTGTCTTCATGTTTTATAGAGCACACATCTCAGTACTGAAATTTTTCATATTTTTCAATCTATTTATTATCACCCTACAGTTTTCTTCATAAGAAAACCTGGTTTCTTGATATGTAAATGCCTATAAGAATTAGAATACTAGTGTTTATCTTTGCTTTATAAAAAAATGAGTATATAAATACTTAGAAAAAATGAGTATAGAAATGAGTATATAAATGAGTATATAAATACTTATCTTTCAAAATCTGTACTTAAGGAGAATGGACAGTTAACAAGGAACCCACAAAAGGTACAATAGATTTTGACCATTTTAGTTATAAGCCAGATCTTCCAATGGAATATATTTGCAACTCCCTGTTTGAGTAATTCCAGAGATTTTTATAACATTTTAGTGCCAAGACAATACTATTGTATTGCATTGTTTTATAGCATCCAATTCTACCACTGATATATTGAAATAGCTTGTTTTGCTGGTTGTCAATTGAAACAGTCCAAATTCCTTTTCTTCTTTAAACAATATTATTTTTTGTCTATGCTATACATGGCAAAAATTCATAATTTTCTCCATTCTCACCTTCTTCCATTTGGGACACCAAGTGCTTGACCAAAAAACAAACTAACTCACTAAATTTCTTAACGACATCCCCTTGCAGATATAAGTGGCCATTTGTTCTCACCAATGGCATATAAATGGATGTCACTGGTTGGGACTTAGAGGAAACATCTTTAAAAAGTGACAGTACAGGGGCACCTGGGTGGCTCAGTCAGTTAAGTGTCTGACTTCAGCTCAGGTCATGATCTCACAGTTCATGGGTTCGAGTCCCACATCAGGCTCTGTGCTGAATGCTTGCTCAGAGCCTGGAGCCTGCTTCAGATTCTGTGTCTCCTCTCTCTGCCCCTCCTCCGCTCATGCTCTGTCTCATTCTGTCTCTCAAAAATAAATAAATGTAAATTTGAAAAAAAAATTTTTAAATGGCAGTACAGATGCAGCTAATAAATATTTTCCTCTGCCCTTACTCTTCTTCCTTTCTTCTTAGAGAGTAGATGTAATGTCAAAAGGGGTACAGGGAGCTTAGGCTCAGGAGGCAATAAGCATCCATTAAGGAAACTGAGTGGAAGCAGAGAAGGGGCCTGGATTACATTGGGAGCAAGGAGCTACCATAACAACCCTGTAATGCCTAGCTCCAGATATCACATAATGTGAAGAAATAAAAACCTTCATTTGTTTAAGCTTCTGTTTTTCTGGTTTCTGTTGCTCACAGCCAAGAACAATTTCTAACTTCTACGTGATTAGATTAAACAGTAGCAGAGGATATAAAGGTTTTCAACATCTTGAAGCTTAAAAATTGGGATAGGTCTACAAAGCATGGTTAAACATTCTGTTATACAGCCATCAGGTATTTTCAAACAATATTTGAAATCAAATCATCTGTTGGTGAATCAGATCAATCATTTGAAAATATGATTCAGTTATTAAGAAAGACAAAAATACTAATGCCACCATCCATCCTCCATTTATTTCAGTAAAAAAAATTTGAACATAGGGATAAAACACCCGGTATAATTTTTTCCTTTGGAAATTGATAGGAAATACAGAAAGTTTGGGGGTTCTTAACATGAAAGACTCTTGTGCTCAGGAATACGCAAATATGTAGTAGGAACTTCTAAATTGTAGAGTTTTATGGAAAGTATTAATAATAATAATATATTATATATGAAGTATACATATATATGACATATACATGTATATATACATATATCCACGTATATATGTGACAATAGTGATGATAGCCTCCATTTAAAATGTGTCCATCGTGGGCCAAGTTCTCTAGTAGATCTTGGAACTTTGAGGCAGGCCTTTTGACTAACCCTAAAATCTGGGTTTTCTTTGTGTAAATCACTAATCAAAACATAAGAATTCTACACCTGAAGAAGAGAGGTATTCAGTGGATTCAATGATATATTGTTGAGTTTATTCTCTTCTTGTCCCATATCTCTGAGAAAGCTTCCATTCCCAAAGCAAGTACAAAGTAAACAGATTTGAAGACACATTTTATGTGATTAAAAATTCTCTCAATGATGGCTCCTAACCACAAGTGTATTAGTTTTCTATTCCTGTAGAACAAATTATCACACATTTAGTGACTTAAACAATACCATTTGTCACCTCGCATTTCCAGTAGGTCAGAAGTTCAGCAGGGCATCGTGGGTTATCTACTCAGGGTCTTGCAAGATTAAAATTTAAGTGTCAGTCACACCACATTCTCATCTAGAGCTTGGGACCCTCTTCAAAGCTTATTCACGTTATGGGTACAACTCAGTTCTTTTTGGTATAGGACTGAAGTCTCTATTTTCTCACTGGCTTTCAGCCAGAGGGATTAGATTTTAGCCATGTGACCTCCTTTTCTCACAACTTGGCAGTTAGCTTGTTTTCAAGACCAGCAGGAAAACATTTTACAGGTGCTTTACCTTCTTTTAAAGAGCTCATTTGATGAAGTCAGGTCCAGGATAATCACCCTTGTGATCAACTCAAGGTCAGTTAGTAACCCAACCATGGGAAGGTACCCCCTCACATTCCCTGTCCCCACTTACACTCCAGGGAAGGGGGTTTTAGAAGGCCTATGCACTAGGGGACAGAATGTTGGGGCTGTTTTAGAATCCTTCCCACCACAACAAAGATGAGCATTTTGCTGCTTGAAGAAGTAGTTACAATGGTCACTTTTACTTCACAGCTCTGAAGAGGGCATTGCCTTCCCTTATCTGGAAATATCACTGTCAATACTGCACTGTCAACACTACTTTGAAATTCAGCTTTTGACACTTCAGGATGACTATTCCTTCAAACTAGAATTTTTAAAAAAGATTAACTGCTTCTATTCCATTCTTTAATATGTAAGCCATAAGCAATGCACTTTGACCTCCACCCATGGTGTTGGAGCCCAGTTTTCCCCGCAGGCCTGTTGTGCTCGTGGTTCTGAAGCTGGCAGCAATAATGACTATTCCCTCATTAGGCTCGTTCTTTAGTGTGGCTCTGCCTTTTTCTTCTGGAAACTTAGCAGTTTTCTCTAGCCTTCCCAATTATCCAGTGAGCTACTTAATAACCTTTATTATATCTATTTCAGCTAAAAGTAGCCAGAGTGAATTCCATTATTTGGAAACAAGAACATTGACCAAGATCATAATTAATTGCAGATGTGGTGATAGACAACAGATATTTTTTGGGAAATGAGAATGTATGGCTGCTTATCTTATATGGTCAGGTGAAAAGGCAGTGAGAAACCAGACCATGACAGCAGTAGAGAGAGTTATTTAAATTATCACTCGATCAAGGAAGGATGAGGAGCCTATCAATGGCAGGACTTTGGCAGGGACCAAGTGATTGCAGGATTGCAGTTGTACCAGAGTAAGCAGGCATATGGAAGAAAAGACTGAAGATCGTCTGGATGCTTCTAATTGTGATGGGAACAAAAAGACAGTGCGATCGTTAATTTTATGTGTAAGCTTGGCGAAACCACGGTACCCAGATATGTGGTCAATGTATATGTATAAACATTATATGTATACGCACATACACAGTCTCTCTCTCTCTCTCTCTCTCTCTCTCTCTCTGTCTCTATGTCTCATTTCTGTTTCTCTCAAGAACTCTAATACAGACAGGCTTAAAGTTTGACCATGATGACCTGGATCAAGTTGCAGTAACAAAACTATATATGCCCTTAAAAAGAATGCCTTACTGGGTGCCTGGGTGGCTCAGTCAGTTAAGTGGCTGACTTTGGCTCAGGTCATGATCTCACTGGTTTTTGAGTTCGAGCCCCACATCAGGCTCTTTGCTGCTCGCTTGGAGCCTGGAGTCTGCTTCTGATTCTGTGTCTCCCTCTCTCTCTCTCTCTGCTCCTCCCCCACTCACATGCAGTCTCTCCCAAAAATAAATAAACATTAAAAAATTAAAAAAAAAGAATGCCTTACGTGGCCACAGACTATTATAACTGAAAATATAACACACAGGGGTATCCTATGAATTGTTGAATTACACCAGTTGATTTCACAGTCTCATCGCTTCTCTTATATAAAAATGAAGGTATTTAGGAAGAGTAGTACTACTCCTCAGACCCCTAATAATTAGAATGAGACATATGGGAAGAGTCTGATGATTTACAATACTCCAAACATCCCAATTTCACAAAGCCATTTCTGATCTAATAAGACAGTTCCTGCCTTTCTTGAATTCCATGTAATGGCCTAGACAGAGGCAATTATTTTATAGGGGAAATCTACTTCTCCTCACTCTCCTCCCATGAGAATCCTCATTGCCTACAGGCTTATAATTACAAATTTCCAGAGGCCTATTACAAAGTCAAACCAGAAAAGAGAAAGCTTATACACATGAATATGCACACACAAAAGTAAGCAAAATTTTGCTAATTTGTATCAGCCAAAACCTGGGAAATAACATGCGGGAATGGATTTTGACCATGCTTAAGGTAGGCAGATTTTCCAACGATGGCAGAACAATATCTTCCATCCCATATACTCTCCTCTGGTGTTCCTTTCATCAATAGTTGAACTCTCTTATTCCTTCCCCTTGGATACGAATGGGCTTGCGGCAAAAGTGAAGTTATGTAAAGTTATGCAACTTCAAGGCTGGGTCATAAAGAGCAACACTTTCTACCTGGCCTTCTTTTTTGGAGTTCTTACCCTTGGAATCTAGACACCATACTGTGTGGAAGTCCAAGAAACTATACGAAGAAGCCTCATGTAGTGCTCCTAGTCCCTGGCCTCAGCTGAGGTCCCAGGGAGAGGCTTAGCATTAATCACCAGACAGGTAAGTAATCAGGTCTTCACTTAGCTCCCTACCACATCCCAGCTTTCGAATCCTTCCAACTGAGGCCTCAAAGTGTCATGGAACAAACATGACCTGTCCGCACCATACCCTCTCTTAATTCCTGATGTTCAGAATCCATGAGCTTAACAACAACAAACTTTATGGCATGGAGTTTGGAGTAGCTTGTTACACAGCACTAGTAACTGAAACCACATCCAGACCAATGAACATAAATTCAGATTGGTCTGAGTTACTGATGTGAGTATACTTATTATAGACTCTAGAGTCAGTATGCTAAGTCAAGTAGTTAGAGTTCAAAGTGTTGCTCAACTGGTTCACTGAAATCTGAATTCAGTAGTGGTCTTCCCTAAATGAAGACATAAAAGAAGTTGTGTGATATTGTAAAGAGGAAGAAATACAAAGATTTGGGATAAATAAGAATGTTGGTGAATATAATTTGCAAACTACACACACACACACACACACACACACACACACACAAGTGACCCTCGAAAGAGCCCAGAAGAAACTCCTTTCACCACACCACTGAAAAATGCATATGTGAGCGGAAAGCCAATGTCTTTGAAAAGTGCTATCCTCTGTGGGCAAGGGACACTATCATGGAAATGGGCTCTCTGATTAGCAGATCTTTGGTTAATCTAGTAGTAGTTCTTAACTTCAAAAGAAAATGTGAACATGGTTATGGTAATAAGCAATTGGGCCAGCACAATAATCATATGATTCATAAGAAAGTGACCTTTGACAGTGCTAATTGGCCAAGACATCTCCAGTACAAAAACATAAGAGCAATTCACTATAATCCTTTTTGATAAAAAAAAAAAAAGTAAATAATGACATAACAATAAGAGCTTCAGAATTCTGAAGAACAAAGGCATAAAACAATTTGCCATGACAGAGTCCAAACCCAACCAATTCCAGATCTGAGTAATTTCAGACCTGGAAGACTATCAGTGAAGGAGGGAACCCAGAAAACCCTTGAAAAGAGACCCTAAAATGGCCTCACATGTGTTTTTCCAGCATTCTCCAATGGGATCTGCAGCCATTTTGCAAGGATGAGAGAAAAAAAAAACACTTTTGGGGATTACTGAACATTGTCTCTGATCCAGTTAATCAATGAAAATCTAAGCTTTTACTATGGCCTACTGGTCAGAATGCAAGCTAATGGGAGCCAGGTGATAAGCGAGTTTTGTGGACTTAGTCACTCTTAAAGTGGATCTGGGGCTTCCACAAAAACATCTTGTTAATACTTTCCCAGTTCTCAAAATAGAGTTTGAATAGAAATACTCAGCAACTGGAAAACCCCCCATATTGGCCTTTGACCCCCATAATAAGTTTAAATTATGGTAGAAATGACCAAGTGCAAGTCTCAAAAGGTATCTGTGCTCCCAAAATGTTGAATGAAAGGCGGTACCATACACCTGGGGTAATCACAGAGATTAATGTCATCGTTAGACCATTATCATATTCTCATTGAATATACCTATCTGACCTTTGCAGAAGAGAAAAGGATCTTGCACAATGACAAAGAATTATTTTACATTTATTTGGGCTGTCACATGATAAGGATGCTATAATTTGGTAGAGAAAATCAATTCAGTCCCTGGGTTGTAGCTGGAATGTAGTTATTGATCTGACCAGTGTTTTTTTTTTTTCTCTGTCTCAATAAACAGAAAACACTAGATGTAGTTTGTTTTCACCTGGCATGAACAGATGCACACCTTCACTGGCTTCCCTACCTAAGAGCAATGTGAACTCACTGTACCATAATTTAGTCCACGGAACATCCCTGTGGTCTGTAAACTGACAACTTTATGCTAATGCAACTCAGTGCATAGGAAGAGTAAGTACCCTGGATGTGTTCATAATATATCACATATATATCAAAAAAGATATGAAAAATACAGAGACCTATTACTTCGGTGACATTTCTACAGACAAGTGATCTGAGAACTTCTTGAAATGTCGCCACCAACGTGAAAGAAAAGTATTGCACTATACATCCCCTATTACGAAGAAAACAAAGCTCTTCTTGCTCAATTCTTTGGTATTTTGTAGAAAATACACATGACATTTGGTTATGCTTCTCCAAGTAATTATCTGGCCATCTGAAAGCCTTCAAGCTTTGAGTACAGTACAGAGCAATAGAAAATTCTCTAGAAGATCTATGTTATAGTACATATGCTCAAATTTCAAGGTACGGTATCTTTTTCAGTTAGTAACTATAGCATTTTCCCTTTGACAAACCCTTGGTTTGCTATTGGACCCTGGTAGAGACTGAATGTTTAAGAGCGGTATACCATGTGACTATAGACGTTAACCTGCCCACCATGAATATGTGTTATCTCATCTACTGAGCTACAGTCAGCTATTCCCTGCAGCATTCCATCATCCCTATGAAACTGTTTATATTTGAACAAGCTCAAGTAGGTCCTGAAAACACAAGTTGCAAAAGCAGATGAGTCACATTCTCAGTGCATCTACTCCTGCCAAGCTGCTATTATTCTCTCAAACCACCCCTTGCTTCAGTACGAAATCTCTATGACTAGGTGACTGAGAAGAAAAATACCCCAGTTTGCTATCAACTCCACTGGACATGACAATACTAAGAAGCACCCTATAGGAACCTCTATGTTATAGAGGTATTCTTCTGGCCCGCATCGTGTAGCTGTATTTTGTGTCCCTTTTAATGCAGCTCAATCATCTCTCATATAGAAGTGGACTACTATATCATGACAATCTCATTCAGGGGTGACCTGATGGTCAGTGTAGAAAAGTAAATATTCCCAACAGACAGAACTTCAAACAGTACTCATTATGATCCATTTATGTGGAAAGGGAGATGAGCTACAGGTTTACATTAATTTACGGACGATAGCTAATAATTTCATCGGAGAGTCAGGGATTTGGGGAGAATAAGGTTGGAGAATTAGTGACAAAAAAGGATTAGAGCAAAGGTCAATCTAGACTTTTAGACTATTTTAGAGTTTGAGAAAGTTCATGTCCCATGTGAATACACAAAAAGACTGACACCTTACCTAGAAGGTGTCAGTAGATGGTTGGACAAGATGACCTGCCATGTGGGTTTGTTAACCTCTTTCCACAGTCACTCAGTAATTATTGAAATATAAATATATATATATAAATAAATATCTTATAAAAAAGTGGTCATTGTTTCATGCATGAGCTTAACAACTTAAATTTCCTCTCCCCTAGATGTCTAGATATTACTTCTCCTGAGTGCCCAGTTTGAAAGCAACAGTGAACAAACATGAGCCCTGCCATATGGTACCATACCCCAAAAGGAATAACCAGCCACCTGATGGCAGGTTAATTACACAGGGCCTCTTCCAACATGGTGAGTGTTGGAATCTGTCCTCCCTGAAATTGATACATTCTAGATATAGATTTGTCTATCTTGTCTACCGAGCTTCTGCCAGCAACACCATCTGTGGACTTACCAAATGCTCACTTGCTGTCACTATAATTCACATAACATCGCTTCTAACTAGGGATCTTATTTTATAGAAAAATTATCGGGACATTAGATTGATGTATTTACAATGCATTAAGATTTCCAACCAGAAGCAGTGAAATGACGTATTCAAGATTTAGTTTTGGTGCTTATTGGGAGATACCTTACAAAATTGAGATGAGATCTTGAAGAATATAGTATATGTACAAAATAGTCACCAACACGTAGTGTTTTTTCAGCCACGGCCAGAACATATGAGCTTAGGAACAACAAAGTGAAAATGGGAGTGGCACTTCTTACTATTCCCTTAATGGCCCACTATTCCCTTGTATTTCACATCCTTGCCACTGCAAACTGCACTGGGTTAAGGATCTTAATACTTACGGAAGGAATACTTTCACCAAGAAACACAACAGCGTCTCAAACCACTTAACAAAGCAGACAAGAGGATTACTATGTTGGTTTCAGGGTTAAGCAGGTTTAAAAAGGAAGAATCACTACTACACAATGTAAACATAAAACAATATTTCCAAAACACAAAGATTCCCATAGGGTGTCTCCTTAGTATTTCCACGTGCATTAGTAAATATTAACAGGAAACTAGAGCACCCTTATAGAGACAGAACCATCAGGGGCACAAATCCTGAGGAATAGGATTCCTATTCTTTCTAACAAAAGAGCCCCAGTTAACTGAGCCAATACTGAGCTAACAATAAAAGTAATTGGAATGGTTAGTTGTTGATGAGGAAAGTTACACACATCAACTGAAGACAATCTGCAAAAAGTATAACAAGTTTTCTGCTTTACCCTTGCTTTATTTAGTATATTTTGGCAGTATTTACTTTACAATTTAGTCCAAATATTAAAAATATCAAGGCAAGTGGCTCAGTTGGTTAAGCATCTGACCATTGGTTTTGGCTCTAGTCATGATCTCATGGTTCATGGGATTGAGGCCCGCATCAGGCTCTGTGCTGATAGCATGGAGCCTGCTTGAGATTCTCTCTCTCTCCCTCTCTCTCCCTCTCTCTTTCTCTCTCTCTCTCTCTCAAAATAAATAAAAATAACCTTTAAAAACTACTTTATTAAATATATATATATATATATATATCCATTAAGGGATATATAATGAAGGGGATATAATGAAGGGGATATAATGAAGGCCATTAAGGGAATAGTAAGAAGTGCCACTCCCATTTTCACTTTGTTGTTCATATATATATATATATATATATATATATATATATATCAAGGCAGAATTGAGGAAACATACCATCATTACATATATTAAACCTAGAAAAGATTATTCTAAATAATCTGAGAATCTCCTCATCTGGGAAGAAGGTGAAGATTTTGTTTGTATGAGAAATTGCACCTTATTAGGTAGGAACATAGTTTTTGTTGCTATTGTTGTTTTAAGTCCAGAAAATGGATATATGTCCAAATAAAGGGTGACATTTGTCTATCTTGACTGCTCAAAATATTTTCAATATTCTCCTTGCTTTTGATTGTTTCCTATCTTGTAAAATTTACTTTCCCAGGTGGAGTCCCAAAAACTACATCTTTACAGACTCTTTTCCAAACAGTGCAAGCCATGTTATCTGGTTTCTGCCATGTGGGAAAATGGATCTGCATGGGGAATTCACTTTTTGATGGTGTGAATGGCACCAGAAGTAGAGGTGGTGATGGAGGCTTTCTCTCTAATCCATGAAATATGATTTGGGAGTCAGTGGTAGTGACAATTTCCTCCATGGAACAGATCTGTGGCTTGATTCCGGTGTCCGTGGTGGTGACAAACGACAACTCTCTCATTAGTCCAATTCTGTGGTGTGCCTCAAAGTATCATTCCTGGAAGCTTAATCTATTTTTCCAACTCTCCCCATGACCCTGTGTAGGGGACCCTATAGTTTATCATTTGAACTAAGACACATTTGGGAGGGAAAGGGGATGCTGTTAATAATGTCAAGGATGAACTAGAATTACACTGAACAGATGAGTTATACAGTAACTCTAATGCTGTGATTTACTTCATCCATTTTGCTATTTGAATTAGTCAGAACAGACTTCTGTTTTTTTTTTTTACTAGGAACCCTAACCAAGATATCATTGGATTTTTAAGATTATAAAATGAGTTAACAATATAAGTGGACCCTGTGTACTATATTGTGCCTACGTAATACAGGGAGAATATTCTATTGTATAAATTCACAGAGCAAGTTCAGATTAATTCAAATTCATAGTATGTATTATATCAATATTAGTTGACTTAATTTAGCCATATGCTTGTTGCCTAAAGAACCATGACTTACACTGATGTTCTATGTCCTTAATGAAGCCTGGGGAATGGAAATAAAGTATCTTGTGATGTTTTTATAGTGATTCACTAACATGTAGGTGAGTTAAGATAGTTAAATTCAATATTACTAGAATAGACTGTACACTTTAAGAATCTTTAAGTTAATGCCCATGTTAAAATTGTCATTATCTAGTTTCTATATAAGTTGATATTTTTATGCTATAGACATATAGCTATATGTATATTATTCTGTCCGATAAATACAAGCATTATACTATAATGCTATTAATGTCAGAAATCCTAAAAGAAACAAATATCAGTTTCATTCATCATTCCAGTATCTTCATTCAAAAAAAAAATTACCAGTTACTGGCACTTTACTTACTCATTCAGCAATTCATATAGGCACTAGGCTAGCAGCTGAGAGGACAGTGATGAGCCAAACAGACATGATCTTAGACACATGAGTCTAGGAGTCACAAACAGGAAATGCAGCAATCAAATCATAATACAAATCGATATATGATTACATATTGAAATCATTGCTGCAAAGGAAATGCATATGATGCTCTGAGGCCCAGAGTATGTGGCAAGTCGGGGAAGATCTTTCTGAGGAAGTAGCATTTGAACAGACACCTGAAAATGACAAGACAATAACTAATTGGGAGTTGGTGTGGGTGAAGAGGCAGCTCTAGACACAGAGGAAGCATGTAAGAGGCTATGAAGCAAACCTGGGCATGCACTTCTTTTCAAAGCACTGAAAGGAGATCTGTGCAGCGGGAGCTGAGAGCTAGGGCAAGGGGGACCTCGGGGACACTAAAGGCAGTGGCCACTCCCACAAGGCCCTGGGGAAATGAACAGGAAAAAGGCCTTGCCCAAGTCCCTTCTCCTATTCTAGTGCATTAGATAGGTCACTAGCAGCATTAAACAGAACACCAGGAGCACAAATATGGTTCTGAGAGAAAAGCTGGTGCAGGAATTCTACCTGAAATTCTAAAAAAAGCAGAGAGAGATGGCGAGGGAAACTCACACCAAAGTCCTTGTGGGAAAACCCAAATTAGGAGTCCAGACCCCAAACCATCAACACCAAAGATGACATTTAGTTAAAGATGTCAGACTGAAATATATATCTACCTAGCCTCTCTTTCCCAAATCCCTCAGCCTACAGAAAATAATAATAATAATAATTTTCACTTATAAAGGATAATTGTGTTGAAAACAAACAAACAAACAAACAAAAAAAAACCACCCATATTATCACCTAACAGGAAATTCAAGGAAGAACAAAGTAGATGGGAAATTGAAGGGGAATAGAGCCAGTAAAACCAAAACAAAATAAACAAAAACCCCACCCAGCCTAAAACACAAACAGGAGAAAAGCATCTCAGTAAATTTGTAGTTTATAAAAATTGTTTATAATCAAAACTACCATTGAAAAGAGCTTTGTCTTCACTGTCCTTTTTTGCATATTCAAATGTAGTGCCTTATGCACGTATCATGTCGGTAAAAGTTTTGGGAGGCCAGGGTCTTCTAGGGGGTTAGAACACCTGAAAAAACAGCCCCGAGAAAGTGATCTCCAATTCATCCATTCTTACAGTAAGCACTCAGGAATGTGCTGCGGTGGTCACGAGTCAGTTTGCATCTGGTGAACATTAGAAACTTCACCAAAGTCCCCAGAGCAGTTGAGAGTGATCAAAAGGGAGCAACAACCTCTGAGTAATAGCAAAACGACCTCTTAAAAACCCTTCAGAGTTCTCTCTGTCAACAGGTGGTGCTACCAGCAGCCAGACACCCCGGTGGGAGGCCACAGTCAGGTAAACTGTCACTCCAACAGGGAGACTGCTGTTGGGCCTTTTGCCCCCAGAACTGTATGGACAAAGCGACATACCTTTTCTTCTCCCAGATGAGGAAGCTGTGTTGTACACCTGAAATTTTGTTGTCTTCCAGTGAACAGAATCATCTTCATAAAAAGTACACAATCACCTGTTTAAAAAAAAATGAAAAATTATCCTCAGAAAGCTCTTGAGAAAGGGCCACATTGCAGACACTCGAAATATCTCTTAACCACCCAGCACGAGTGACTTTTCCTTGTTGGAACAGAATATTTCCTTGGTTAAACACCTTACATTTAGAAGCCATGTGGTAAAAGACAAAGCTGTATCTTTAATCATTATTGTCACAATAAATGTTGTGAATGCTTTTACTGCAAGAGATGTGTGGATGCCAAATATGATGGAAAGAACAACAGATTTACATTTCCCATCTGAGATTTGCTCGTACCAGGACAAGCCTACTTGAACAGAATGACAGGCAAAATCCTCTGTCATATTTAAAATTTTATTTTTCTTTCTGTTTCCCCTACAATGTAATTGAATTCTGCAAAATTAAGTATTGGTATAATATAACTCCACTGCAAAAATAAGAGCCATTCCAGACAGACCCTAAGCTTAGAGGCAAGAAAAAAAAAAAGCGAAGTAGCTTCGGCACAACTGTCTGAGTGGTTCATTAAATTGCGGTGTTTGGATACACTGTACCAGTCAGCTTTTCCTCTCCCCCTGAAAGTGGAGAAAAGCGGCTACTGCTGTGTGTCCCTCGACCACCAGCACCAACAGCAAACAGTGTGCCTACTGTACGAGTGCAATGAGTGTTAAAGCTGGAGAAAGAAGAAAAGCAGTGAAGTAACTCCAAACCCCCACATTGGCAGGAGAGAAAGAAAGAAAAAGGAAAAGGAGAATAGATAAATCAGGCACTTGTCTCCAGTACAGAATTTTTAGATGTTGTCCTGTAAGGTGGGTTTTCTGACACCAGAAGATCTAATTGGGGCCAGAAAAGCAGTGAAGAATGCCAGATAATTTAAGTTCCCAAAAAGTGATGGGGAGCCCTGCCCTCACATCCAAGATCAAGTGATTCACAGGGGCGCCTGGAGGAATAAGTCACTGAAGCGTCTGAGTGGTGATCTTGGCTTAGGTCATGATCTCACAGTTCATGAGACTGAGCCCCATGTCAGCATAGAGACTGCTTAGGATTCTCTCCTTCCCTCTCTCTCTGCCCCTCCCCTGCTCATGCATGTGCTCTCTCACTCTTGCTCTCTCTCTCTCTCTCTCAAAATAAATAAATGAACTTAACAACAACAACAACAAAATCAAGTTATTCACAGAGAAATTCACAGACTGCCTAGACACACGTCCTGCCCAAGCCTCAAAGAGCACTGACAATCACTAACATTTGGGAAAACAATGACCAAAATCAACTTAAGGAAAGTTGTCTTTCAAACAAATAAGAAATCTTATAAGTTAAAATATCTCCTTAGCAATGTTCCAGATATCTAATGCTACATAACAAACTACCATCCTGTGGCTAAACACAAGCATTTTACTATATTTCACCATTTTGTGAGTCAGGAAATTGGGCAAGTGTCAGTGGGGTGACTTTTCTATTCCTTGTGTCATCAGCTGGGCTCACTTGATTACATGCAGCTGACAGATAAACTGGGCTAGAGTTTCCAACACAGATTTATTCACATGCCTGCTGCGGGTGGCCAGAGGAATGGACTTAGCTGGAATTGTCCAACAGAACACCTACAAGTTGCCTCTTAACATGGCAGCTTCAGAGTAGTAAAACTTCCTATAGGATGGCTGGCTTCCCCAGAGCAAAGATTCCAAGAAACCCCAGTAAAAGAGTCTTAGGACCTAGAATTTCCTTGGAAATCCAAACACTATCATGCTGCCCACATTCTAATGGTCAAGCATAACTAAGGCCACACCAGACTCAAAGGTGGAGAATGAGGGCCCACCTCTCATTGAGAGGAATAGCAAAGAATTTGTGACCATGTTCAATCTGTCACAGGCAGATAGTTTCCACTTATGGCCAGGATGAAATATATGCAAGGTCAATATACAAAATCCACTTGCATTTCTATTAGCAACAAATAAGGAAATGAAATGTAAATAACACCATTTAAGGTAGCATCAAGACACACAAAAATACTTAATGAAGTATATGCAAGACTTATATTTTGAAAACTATGAAACTGCTAAGAGAAATTAGAGAAATCCTAAATAAATGGCCAGATACACGATGTTCATGGCTTGCAAGACTAAATACCATTATGACGTAAATTCTTCCTAAAATCATTTACAGATATAATGTAGTCTCAGTCAAAATTTTAGCAGATTTTTTTGCATAAATTGATATACTGATTCTAAACTTACATGGAAATGCAAAAGACCAAGAATAATCACAGCTATTTTGAAAAATAAAATTGGAGGACATACACCACCTGATTTCAAGACTTACTATAAAGCAAAAGTATGATATTGGCATGAAGATAGATGTAAAGATCAACAAAACAAAATTGGAAGTCCAGAAATATACTTAAACCTATATGGTCAGTTCAATTTTTACAAAGGTGCCAAAGCAATTCAATAGGGAAAGAATAGTCTTTTCAACAAATTTGCTGAAGTAATATTTCCAACTGGGAAAAAAAAAAGAACCTTGAATGATTCCTTGCATCATACACAAAAAGCACCAACCATCAAAGAAAAAAATTATAAATACTTCATGGAAGTTAAAATTTTCTATTCTTCAAAAGACAGTGCTTTTCAAAAAACACTAAAAACTAAGAAAATAAAATAGTTAAGCCACAGATAGGGAAAAGCTATCTGCAACACGTATAAAGGTCTTATAACCAGAATCTTTAGAAATCAATAAGAAGACAAATGAGTCCATTTAAAAATGGACAAAAAGGTTTGAACAGGTATCCCAAGGAAGACATATGAATGTCCACAAAGCACACAGAAAGATACATGACATCATTACACATTTAGGAAATGCATGTTTAAACCATAATGAAATACATGCCTATAGGTAAAATTTAAAAGCCTGAAAATAATAAATGTTGACAAGGATGTAGAGCAAATGTAACACTCATACATTGCTGGTATGAATGAGAAATAGTAGAGCTACTTTGGAGTACCATTTGGCAGAATCTTATAAAGTTAAACATGTATTTACCATACAACCTAGCAATTTCACCCCTTGGTATTTACCTAAGAGACATAAAAGCATATATCCACAAAAAGACTTGCAAGTGAATGTTCATAGTAGCTTCATTCATAATAACCCCAAACAGGAAACAACCCAAGCGCCCATCAAATGATAAGGCGATAAAGAAATTGTGACACATTCATGTGATGGAATACTACTCAGAAATAAAAAGGAACTAACTACTACTATATGCAACAATACGGATGAATCACACAGACATTATGAATAGCAAAAAAAAAAAAAAAAAAGCTAGAGGGATGCCTGGGTGGCTCAGTTGGTTAATCGTCCCACTCTTTGATTTTGGTTCAGGTTGTGATCTCACAGTCATGAGATCAAGTCCCACATCAGGCAGTCCCTACTTAAGATTCTTCCTCTCCCTTTTCCTCTACCCCTCCCTTGTTCACTCACTCACACACACACACACACACACACACACACACACTCTCTCTCTCTCTCTCTCTCTCGCTCTTAAAAAAAAGCTAGATATAAAAGACTACATAGTATATGATTCTACTTATGTAAAGTTCTAGAACATGAAAAATGAACATGTATTGATAAATTGCAGATAAATGGTTGCCTGGTATGAGGAGAATGGGGGAGTATTGACTGCACCAAGGAACAAGGAAACTTGGAAGTGATGGAAATGTTCTATATCTCAATTGGAGTAGTATATATCCTATACACATGAATGTATGTTTGTCAAAACCCATCTGCTTAAAATACGACTGTTTTGTTGTATGTACGTCATACCTCTATAAAGTTGAGTTTTAAAAAACAAAAACCTTTATTTTCTAAATAAGAAAAGTGTATCTTGGGGCACCTGGGTGGCTCAGTCGGTTAAGCGTCCGACTTCAGCTCAGATCACGATCTCGCGGTCCGTGAGTTCGAGCCCCGCGTCGGGCTCTGGGCTGATGGCTCGGAGCCTGGAGCCTGCTTCCAATTCTGTGTTTCCCTCTCTCTCTGCCCCTTCTCCATTCATGCTCTGTCTCTGTCTCAAAAATAAATAAACGTTAAAAAAAATTTAAAAAAAGAAAAGAAAAAAGAAAAGTGTATCTCTGAAATTAAAAGTTCAATAGGGGAGATAAATATGGAATATAGACTCAATCGAAGATCAAATCAGTGAAATAAAAGATCAAAATGCTTATTAGCCCAAAAGTTCATGGAAATCTCAAATATTATAGAGTAGCAGGATATTTTGGAAAACTAAAAGTTTCCAGCAGTCATCAACAGAAGTTCTATAAAGAGAAAATAGGAATAATTTTTTTTGAAGAAAAATACCATTTCCCAGGGCTGAAGAAAGTTAAGAGGCTTCACACTATAAGTACCACTGGCTGTGGAGAAATCAGGACAAATGAAAAAAAAATATTTTTTAATTCCAACATAAATACTGGTGAAATTTTAGGATTCTCAGGAAAACAGGTAAATTCCAAAAGCTTTTAGACACAAAACAACCTACAAAGGAACACAGATTGATGGGAATCAGATTTCACACTGGCGACACTGACTGTTAGAAGACAACAGTATTCTGGGGGAAAAAAATGATTTGTAGTCTAAAATTTCGAACTAAGTCAAACCAGCATCCACTTAGGAGGATAGACTAAAGATATTTTCAGACACACAAGAACTCAGAAAAGTCACCCTCCTGAGGCTTTTGCTGAGTATCTCAGATCTTTCCACTTATTTCCATTTCCCCTTGATTTATTGCTACCTAGTCTCTCTGCCTCTGGTCCTGGCCCATCCCATACCTTTTTCACTTTGTAGCTGAGATGATGTTTTTAAAAGGCAAATTTCATCATTTACTCCCCTAATAAAACCCTTCACTTAATTTCTTCTCCACACTCATCTCCATCCCCTCTCCTTTTTCTCCAACTACTTTTGATCTCCTGGGAGCCCTTTCTTTTCCCCAGTTCTCTCTGAGCTATAG
Source organism: Panthera pardus (assembly GCF_024362965.1). Lineage (NCBI taxonomy): Eukaryota > Metazoa > Chordata > Mammalia > Carnivora > Felidae > Panthera > Panthera pardus. The sequence goes on from NW_026526721.1 coordinate 88,524,211, forward strand.
TCCCTGAGTCTCTAGAATGTACCATGTACCTTTGATTACCTTTGCTGGGGAATGCTCTTCCCCTGCCTCATTCCTCATCTTTCTTCAGGTCTTTCGTGGTCTTGAAATTAGAAAAGGGTTCATGTGCTCCATTTTCTCAGAAAAGTGTTCCATGCACCCTCACTCCCATCTCTGCCCCTCCAGCAGATTACATAGTGATCCTAATAGCACCTGTACTTTTACTCATGATCATATTAATTATATAATATAGCTATAACTAAATATGTATTTGTATAATTATTTAATGTCTTTTTTTCTTCCAATAGACAGTAAGCTCTACTGACGTAGTCTCATTTTCCTATAGTTCTATGGGTGAGGATGCTGTCTGTCCCTAATACTCATTCTTCCTTCACTAGGAACAGACTAGATTTTTCAGCCTCCCTTGGCTATGTGCCTACATTCTGCCTAATGGGATATGAGCCCAGCCTGTGGGTTGTACACTTAAAGGATACAGGTTTGATCTTCACTTCCCCATTTCTCCTTTCTGCTTGCTAGTAAACCATCATAAACCTGACTAAGGTCAAAATCTTGGGGACAGATAATCAACAAGGCAGGAACAAGTATCCCTGACTCTGAGGGTCACCTTGTACCAATCCTGGAATGATAGTCCTAGACTGTTACATGAATGAAAAAATAAAAATACTTGACTAGATTGCCAGACCCCAGTCTGAAAAGTACCACTCCTTTTCCCAAACAAAAAAACTCTAGAATTGCCTCTCGTTTCACTTATGATTTCTTATACACTTTCTCCTCTCACTCATGAGTACCATAAATATTTATTATATTCAATGATCTATTTATATAATCTTTCAATTTTTTATTATCCAGTTATCTAGATGCCCTCTATAAGACCCACTGCTTCCACATTATCAATCTTAAATTATAATGGGGAAAGAGGATGTAACAGCAAAATACCTTCTTATAAGTTAGATTTGGAGTCCTAAATGTGTCCTCACCTCAATGAGAGATAGGCTAGCCATGCCAAAACAAGAAAATTTGAAGTCAGTATAGAAAGGTCTTGGGGTGCCTGGGTGGCTCAGTTGGTTAAGCGGCCGACTTCAGCTCAGGTCATGATCGCGCGGTCCGTGAGTTCGAGACCTGCATTGGGCTCTGTGATGAGAGCTCAGAGCCTGGAGCCTGCTTTGTACTCTGTATCTCCCTCTGTCTCTGCTCCTCGCCTGCTTGTGCTCTATCCCTCTCTGTTCCTCCCCTGCTTGTGCTCTATCTCTCTCTGTCCCTCAAAAATAAATAAATGTTAAAAATTTTTTTAAAATGTCTTAGCTGTATCTTGAGTTTCAAAGGACATTGGCAAGGACACACTCACACATAGATGTGGCAGTTGTTTAAGTGTAGATATCCATGGAGGATTGTACTAGTTCCTTAAGTGATCTACCTACTTCCACAATGAACACTTCATATCTGTATGCCAAAATGATCTTTCTAACTGAAAATTTGATCATGTCACTTACCCTGCTCAAAATCCTTCACTGGATTTCCATTGCTCTTGGGATAAACACCAAGACCCTCAGTGTGGTTTGCCAGTCTCTGTAGGATCGTCTCTCTGCTTCTCTGATCTTCATGCCTCCTTCTCCCTTGCTCTCTGAGTGACAGCCACATTTGCCTTCTTCAGTTCCCTCCAAAGCATCAAATCCTTCCCCCTGAAAAGCAAAAAGTTATTCCTTTTGCTTGAAATGTTTTTCTCCCTTGTGCCTCCCTCCACTGATTTAACTCCTACTTAGCTTACTTAACTCAAATGCCACATTTTTAGGAAAGCAAGCCTTGCATAAGTCTTGAGTTACTCACATTCCCCCATACTTTTCATAGAACTTATAGAATTTGGATTATCTCCTCATAAGCATATTTGATTCAGGTATTTCTCCTTTATTGGCCACAAGACTCATGAATGCAAAGGCCATGTCTATTTTGCATACCATTGTATCTCATGGCTTATGAGGGGATTTAATCAATATTGGTTGAATAAACTGAACAAATATGTGATTTGTAAGGTAAGGGTAAAGGCAGTCCTGCCTATCTTTTCCATCAGCCTACTATTAGGGCCTAGAATTCTCTCCATTGTTTTAATATAATCTAACATGCATTAAGGGTTTCTGAAATTTAACTATTAAGACTGAAATACATGCTTCTAAGTCTCTGTTTCCACCTGTAACTGCCAACTAGAAATAATGTGAAAGAGCAATGCCCTTGGAAATTTTAAGCAAACCCCTACTTGCATACATAATGCTCTCGGGTGCAAACTCAAATGTGGAAAGGGGAAGGAGAGGCTTACAAGAGGAGAAGGTACCATGGGGCGATGGTTATGAGCTCAGACTCTGCAGCTAGACTCTTTGGTTTTGAATTTCTGTCCCATGGCTTATGAGCTACTAGTTGTAGGCAGTTTTCTGTCCTCATTGTGCCTCAGTTTTCTCAGTTGTAGAATGGAGCTAAATATTATGTGCCTTGTAGGCTTATGAGGATTCACTGAACTAGTATTAATAAATTTCTTGGTACAGTGTCTGACAGAGGATAAGCATTATATAAGTGTTTGTAGGCAAAGCATATTACATGAGAGATTCTGCTCTCAGAGTAAAGGTAAAGACACAGTGCTAGTTACAACAATCAGGTGCAACTTCAGAGGATATAGGTCAGGTCTACCCACTTCTCACCATCCTCAACATGTTGCTTTGGGTGAAAGAGTTGAGTCATGTAGGCATTTTTTATTATACACAGATGTCTTCCAGGAACTATAAATGGAGAACTATTTTACCACAGCCAGTCTTCTTAGCAAGGTCCAAGTACAAGGCATAGGAGGATATACTTTAATAAACAGGGGTTGGAGAGAAGTAGTTAATTTAATGCAGCAAGTATTTACTGAGAATGGCAGAGACTAGCTAGTTGTTGCCCACCACCCATGTTCTTGCTGTCCTTGGCACAGTGCTGGCCTGCATGGCCCAGGCCCATTGCAGCTAGGAAGGGAATGAAGAGTTTTCTTCAGTGGATTGTGAGCAAAGCAATGAGTGGTACTTTAAAGCCATGATGGTTAAAAGTAGGTGTCCCACTCACCTTTCCCCAAATCTGAGAATCTTCTGGAAGACTCCAATATACTGCCTGGAGTAGAGCACCTCCTCCAATTCCAATGCAATGTTTCTCTTTGTTATGTGAGTTTAAGATAGAGCCTAGGAGTTATTTCAAGACAGCTTCATTACTGAGAAGCTTGATGAATGGCTTTATATTTAAAAACTATAGCTTACACTACAGATTCATATTAGACTATTATGGGAGCAAGAGATAAATTTTTATTGTTAAACCACTGAGACTGGGGGCCATTAGTCACGGCACTTAGTGTACTCCAATACCCAAGGAATAGGCCAGGTACTCCAATCCATTTATGTAACTTAGTTTCAACTAAGGTTTCCATGACCATTATAATCCAGACATGCTATTCAAGTCTCAAGTGTTCCCCCAAGATTTCTGGGATATCTGTGAAGGTGTAGTCTTTTTTTTTTAAGTAGGCTTCATGCCCAGTGCAGAGCCCAACATGGTGCTTGAACTCAAGATCCTGAGTTCAAGATCTGAGATGAGATCAAGAGTTGGACACTTAACCAACGGAGCCACCCAGGCAACCCTGAGAAGGTATATTCTTATGCTCACCTCTGGCACTGATCTCTTGGTTCTGCAGATTTAGAACTTATTCTGGCCATTTCTCAAGTGCTTTCTTTATTCTCAGTAGTGTCTAACATAAAATTCAACCTCTACTTAATGTCCACCTCCCTCCCCTTGCAAATTCCACTCTCATGATACTTTCATATCCAGCTGACTTTACTGAATATGGGAGAACAGTGAGGTAGTACAGGCATTTACCTTGTACTATCCACAGAGCTTCAAACAGAACAGCAGACATTCTGTTTGACATTCTCTTGAGCTCTACTCCACCCAATGAAACTACGAGAGATAATCCTCAAACTCACTAGAACCTTTTTATTTCTTAACACTGCCTTTGACTGCCCCAATTGTGAGAACATCAATTTTTTTTCCCCTGGAGTATGTACTTCAGCAGTTTTAATTTCATGAAATTCATTTCTAAAGTCTCTCAGGCCCATCTTTGCAATGCCAAATTCATTAAGAATTCAAATTCTCACTGCAAGAAGATTCTTTGTGTTTCAAGATCCTTTGCACAGAAACACCAAAAATACATAATCACTCCCACAGGAGGTTTATGGTCTCATGGAAAAGAAAAACACAAATAATTATAAATCAGAGTATATGATTACACTTCACAACCAGGCTACTTTGTTCATACCCCACAGGATTCTGGGAGGAAGGAGCAAAGCTACCATGGCTCCTCTCCACTCTGTTCACTAACATAGATCTCTGAGCTTTGGGGGAATTAAAAATCATTTCCCTTCACAAAAGGAGAAGGACCTTTGGCCTACAGCTTTTTAACTTCATGACAGTCTTCCCTCTCCCCATGGAAAAAGAATTAAATTGTAACTCTCCACTGTGACTCCTCAAATAGTAAATTGAGGCTATAAAGACAATTCCATTCAAGGTTTCTTTTTGTAATGTGAGCTTAAATTGGAGCCCTGGAGTTATCTTAATGATACTTTCTTTGCTGAACAGTATTGTGAATGGTTTTATATTTAATACTAGCTTTGTTATTGAAGTGATAGATAAATGACTCTCAGTAATAGTAACCTTCGGTGCTTCAGTTCTGGTATCGTACATTTTAAGTAAAGTGCAATGCAGAAAACAACTCAGCACCGTAATAGTTTGATTTCAGTGTATTGCTGATTCTGGGCCAAATGGTTTAGTGCATCACATGACATAAATTAGAGTCAGAGTGCAGAAGAGAATATTGAGCACTTATAATCACCCATTATAGGGCTGATAGTTGATAAAAAGCGTTAATTCATTTTCATTGTAAGTAGCTCCTGAAAATGTTATCACATCATAGGAGTATGATATAGATACTATGATAGTAATGTGATCTCTGAATGAAAGGCTCATATTTTTATTAGAATCTCATGGCTAAACATGTCTTAATTGATAAATTGAAATAATAAGGCTTTTTCCACTTAAGATGATATATTTTTAGGTCTCAAATGCCTTGTTTTCTCTTTTATCCTTTAAAATTAATAGATAAAATCTTCATTTTACTGTAGTCATAAAGAAAAGTTAAATTCTATTAGTATTTACTTTTAAAATAGAACATAGACTCTAAGTTTTCTCTCTGATTCGCTGGCTTTATTTCTTTTAAGTGGAAGATGTAAAGATTTAATACAAAACTGAGGTGAGTTAGAAATATTTTATCAGCACTAATATTTAAGGATGAAAAATGAAAATACTACATATGCTTTCTCAGCCTTCTATATTAGCCTCATTGAATTGATATTCAAAAACAGCTGAAAACAGATCTTAGATGAACTGTGTGTACTAAATTATTATTGGTTGACAGTACCTTTGAATCAGTATATTATGTTTTACTCTCCCTGAAAGAGCTGAATTCCAATAAACTTTTTATGTTAGCATATTCCCCATAGAGTTAGAGAGCTGGACCTGCCAACAGTGTGGATATTTTTCTAGCATCTATAAGACTATCTGGAATAAAATCATAGATTTTCAGAACCACAAGTGACTTTGGACTCTTCAGTTATTACTTAAACAGCCCACTTGCCATTTGCCAGATGGCATCTGTTTGGACACCAAGAAAAATTTTAATCAGGCTTTGAAAAAGAATAAAATGGAATTTTTAAGCCAACATTTTGATAAATTAAACAATAGGTAAGTCAATAAGAAGCAGCAGAAGTGAGATTATTTTATTATCTTGGTTTAAATATGCTTTTTAAAAATGATTCAAGAACCCTTGTTTTTTAACTTACTGAATTGCCCAGTTTTTCTTGTTATTATGCACAAACTGCCTAGATGCCGAAGCAACTGCATTGGGACCCCAGGGAGATAAGGAGGGGAAAAAGGATGAAGTACCTCCAGCAGAGGAGAACACTTGAAAGGTAACCTGTTTTAGTGGGTTCCAGTTTGCAATGCATCGGAAATACTCAGAGAGTTTCTGAAATGCAGATTCCCAAGTCTTGCTCTGAAGATCTAGATTCAAAAGTTCCAAATCAAGACCCAAAATATATATTAAATTTCTCAGGTAACTCATGATAACTTGACTTGTTGCACCTCATCTTAGTCCAGTTCCCCATTTTAGAGTATCTGAAAATGGTTTTTATACAGTAATTAAAGTTGTAATTAAACTCTCTCTATCCCACGGATAATAATTATTCTAACTAGCAACCAGAATTGAGATTGAAATCCATATACCATGGATTCTCACATCCATGTTCTTTTGATGTTATTGTGCTTAAAGAAGAGAGGAATGAAGGTATCATGGGCTAAACACCAAGCACAGATGTCCCAGCTACATGTTTGACCCTTGGATAGTCCTAATATCTGCTCTGGAGGATTTGATTCAGCCACTAGGATTAATGAAAACAGTGGCAAATTGGAAACATATTAATTAACAAACAACAGGATATTTGTCACATAAATTATAGTACAAAGTTATGGTACGAGGGAAAATATGTATCTTTAACAAAGATAATGTAGATGCATACTTGGCACATAAAAATATATTTACAAAATATATGCATACACAGAAAAAATCTGAAGGGTATACCTAAAAATATTGACAGTGATTTTCTCTGAGTGGTTTTCTCAATCAGTGGTAGTAAAATCATGGAATTTTTTCTAGAATTTGCTAATCATAGTTCACATATTTTGACAACAATCACATATTGATTGTAATCAATGTACACACAAATACAAATCCAGAGGTTTTATGGCTTTAAAGGCAACATGTCATAGTTCAGTGATTCTGTTGAATCAAAGTTCAGTCCAACAAGAATAAAGATGATGAAGAGGTTGCAGATTTTTTCCACTTTTCTGTGGGCTATTTTGTGTATGTGTCCTGTAAAAGTGAAATAAAATTATGCATAATGTATATATTTAAATTAATCGTGTATTTGTTGAGAGTCTGTGTTTATGTGAAGACTGTTTCACAGTTCCTAACATATAAATGTTAGCATCACAATAAATATTAGTTTCCCTTTCCCTTAGGGATTTGCTCGGTGGTTTAGAAGGGGCTATAATGTTACAAATGTATAGCAGTTTTTTATAGGAGGAAAGGAGAGAGATTCTGTAATTGACCTAATATTAGATCTACAGTTCTACTGAAGACCTTGCCTTCTACTGTGTTTATTAATAATTTAGCTATCATGGTGTACAAAGGAAGTGGAGTGTATTTACAGAGAAAATATTGAAACCTCCGTTGAAGATAAGGTTATACAGTCTAGCAATAAAAACGTGTGCATGTGTAATATATTACTATCTTTTCCGTGTTGATTGCAGCTCTAGTAAGTCGAAGGTGGCTATTTCTTCCATAAAACAGGGTGTGATGGAAAGAGCATTTGCTGATTTCATGATTCTTGTCTCTGCTACCGACTAGTTCTGTGATCTTGGGTAACAGATAAATGTTAAGTTCAGAGTTCAAAACAAATCTAACACCCTCCATAGGAAGTGCCACATTTAAATGTATGTGTTTCTACACAGTTGCAAGTATATGTTTACGTATGCAGTATGTATCCATAAGCTAAACACACAAAGTTCTTATAACACGTTCTTTGATGTTTGTTTTATTTCAGTAACATCTACACCTAACATGGGGCTCGAACTCATGACCCTGAGACCAAGAATCGCATGCTCTTCTGATTGAGCCAGCCAGGCGCCCCTCTTTTAACATATTCTTAAACTGAGAATTTCAGAGCCCATAAACTAGACTTAGCGCTCTTTTATAGGCCATCTAAAAATAGATCATTATCTTTGGTTAAGTCAGATGCCCTGGAACATTAAAAATTAAACATTAAGACTAGAGGGATGACAGCACAAGGTGCTTTTCATAATCCCTACTTCTTATTGCTTTAGGCCTTTTCCGCTAGTTTTCTGATGGTAAGTACACCATGCTGAGGCATGAGGCAAATTGCTAGGTTGGGGCTGTGATGTAGCGGTGTGGGTTCCATATTCTGAGGGTAGAGCTTTAGATACCCCAAGGCACCTGGGTGTATTCCAGGCCCACGGTCCCAGTGGTGATACTAACTAATATTTATTGAGTGCTTATTGTTTGTCGAATCCTGTGCTAAATATTTTATATGAATTAACACATTTACTCTTAATTTTCTTGATGAGAAAATGAGGCAGTAAAAAGTTAATTAAACTGCCTAAGTTTACTCAGCTAATGAGAGGCAGAGCCAGGATTCTACCTTAGGGCACCTGAGTCTAGAACCATACCCTTAACAGTTTCCTGCACAGCCTCTTCCGTGCACTTTTTTATTTTTTAATCTTTTTTAACATTTATTTATTATTGAGAGACAGACAGAGACAGAGCATGAGCAGGGGAGGGGCCGAGAGATGGAGAGACACAGAATCTGAAGCGGGCTCCAGTCTCTGAGCTGCCAGCACAGAGCCTGATGTGGGGCTCGAACTCACAAGGAGTGAGATCATGACCTGAGCCGGAAGTCAGACGCTTAACCAACTGAGCCACCCAGGCGCCCCACTTTTTTTTTTTTTAAGTAAGCTCTAGGCCCAGTGTGGGGCTTGACCTCATGACCCTGAGATCAAGAGTTGCACATGCTACTGACTAAGCCAGCCAAGCGCCCCCCCTGCACAGTTTCTTCTGATATTACTGCCAAGCTCCAAAGGCCGGCTCTTATATTCTCATTTTATTCACAAAATCTGCTTCTGGATATGTACTCAACAAATACACCTAAATAATGAATAAATGATATCAGTGTTTCTCAAATCAGTTGCAAGGTATTTTGCAAATGATTTGTTTCAAATGATAAAGTACCAAAGTTTCAAACTGTCAAAAAATAAAATAGAGCAGAATCAAGGTTGAATGGGGAAAAAAATGTTGTCATTCTTTACTGATTTGCCTTTTGATGTCATAATAAACAAACCCAAATGTCTTGTGGCTTAACACGTAAGAGTTTGTATCTCACAACATGTCCAATGTCTAGTTGAGCAAGTCAGCAGGGCATCTGTCCTCCATACAGGGCCTCACAACACACACCGCACAGGCTGCTTCCACACGGCCCCACCAGCCCAATGCAGGACTCAGAAGAAAAGCTGCTAGGTCAAGCAGGGCTTTACACCTCAGCCTGAAGTGACATCTAAATGATATGCCACTTCCACTCAGAAGTTATTGGCCAGAAATAGTTACACAGCCCCAACTATCTGCATGAGGTCTGATAAGTACAGTCTTCTGTGTACCCAGGAGAGAACTGGATACAGGTGAGCCCAATAATGTCTTCCATAGAGAGAAAGGAATGGGTATTGAATAGGTGCTGGGATTGCTCATAACCTTAGAAAGGCCTGTTGAAATGGGTCACACTGACCAGTGTTGCCTTAGTGGTAAGAGAGAATAAGGAGTGGGGAGACATAACTAAAAAGGCACATAATTAAAAAGGGGAGAGGATGTAATCATGTCTTCTGAGTTGGAGAATTTGTACATAATTTGTCCTACATACATACAGAATGAAGAAAATTAACCTCACTGTATACAAACAAGACATTTTCGATGGGTTAAAGAGCTAAATGTAAAAAGAAATCTATACAAGTAGTTGCAAACATACAAAAACATAGAAATGTTTCCTTAGGCTAGAAAAGCCTATCTTAAGCAAAACAGGGTACAAAACCTATAGAGGAAAAAGACTGGTTTTTAATCACATGAAAATTAAAACTTCTCTTTGACGGAAGATACTGCCAAGTTGAAAGAAAATTGATATACAGGAAGAATATATTTTTTTCAACCTGTACAACAGAAAAAAGAATTAATGATCAAATTACACAAGAAATCCTAAACACAAAAAAGACCACTAACAACACCACCATTGGAGAGGAAATGCCAAGTGCCATTAAACTTATGAAAAGATACTTTACTTTAATAATAATCAAGAAAAACAAATTAAAACAGCAGTGAGATATGTTAAACTAATCAGATTGGCAAAAATCAACATGATTAGTAAGAGTCTAGAAACATTGTACAGAATTATACCTTTCTGTATAATGTTAGTGGAATGTAGATGGCAGTACCTTTCTGAAGGCTACCACTAGTAGTCATTGAAATGTACTGTCCCGGGTGCCTGGGTGGCTCAGTCGGTTAAGCATCCAACTCTTGGTTTTGGCTCAGGTCATGATCTCATGGTTTATGGGTTCCAGCCTGGTGTGGGGCTCTGGGCTGATAGCTCAGAGCCTGGAGCCTGTTTCAGATTCTGTGTCTCTCTCTCTGTTACTCTAACCCCCTTCTCTTTCTTTCTCTTTGTCTCAAAAATAAACATTAAAAAAATATTTTTTTTTAATGTACTGTCCTTTAACCCAGAGGTTCTACCTGTAGATTTTTATCCTTTACAACTTTGCATGTACACAATGCTGCACAGGCAAAATATTCATTCAAGCATTATATATAGTAAGAAAAAAAATGAAAACAACTTAAATGTTGAGCAATATGGGAACAGGAGATATATTATAGTGCATCTCTGTCATAGACTATCACACATAGCAGTGAAAAAGAGTGAGATAAAGGCAAATAGAAACACCAAGAAAAATAAAACAGAACTCCACAAGAAAAGGTCTGACGCTAATATTTTTAAATGTGGCATGATTTTGAGCAGTTGGTAGACTAGACTAGGGAGAATTCAACTGTAATGTTCTGTCACCAGTGTTGTGACATTGGAATAGTAGAGAAGGAAATACATAACATTGTTTATCTCTGCAGTGAACAATATTTACAGTCATGATAATGTAAGCCCTGTTTGTTACTTTTCATCTCTCGGAATCACCCTTTGAAGCCTTAAACACTTCATTAAGGTTTTAAGAGATTTAAAAAGTTACCAACAAAAATTGTTACTAACCATAACACTATTACATTAAAAGTAACACTGGCATAACGTGGTTGGTGGAAGTGGCTAGAAGCAAGAGGATGGCAAGTGTCAGGCAGGTAATGTCCTCTCTCTCAGAGGAGAAACACTGTCAGAAGGACTTTTGCTTGGTCTGTATTTTCAAATTTTTGTAATGTGAATGTATCATATATTCTTCTGTACTTAATAATAAAATTAAAATTTTTAATTTCAGTTTTTAAGAAAAAGAAAACAAAATGTGGGAATAATTTCTTGAAAGCCCTCAAAGACCTATTTAAATATCTAGATATATCTGCGAGTGTATTTTTTATCTAATTATTTGGAAAATTCTTTCTATTTTCCACATTAGAGTACAATCATTGTTGAAATCCAAAGCTTTTTAAATGTCTCCTAATATATACATATAAAGAATCCAAAGTATCATCTTTAATTTTCCTAGTTAGATCAATGTGTATTAAGTAACACACTTGAAATTCCTATCATATTAATAGCAAATGAAAAAACTGAACAGAATCACCCTAAGATGATTTTAAAAGCATTTAAGGGGCACCTGGGTGGCTTAGTCAGTTGAGCGTCCAACTTTGGCTTGGGTCATGATCTCCTGGTTTGTGAGTTTGAGCCCCAAATTGGGTTCTGTGCTGACAGCTCAGAGCCTGGAACCTGCTTCAGATTCAGTGTCTCCCTCTCTCTCTGTCCCATCCCCGCTCATGCTCTGTCTCTCTCTCTCTCTCAAAAATGAATAAACTTTAAAAAAAAATTTTTTTACTAAATAAATAAAAGCATTTAATTATCCAATATAATTATCTTTTAAGCCCCAATTATAATATATTATATATTATTATGTAACACATTATATAATAATATGTTACATTATATATTACAATGTATTATAATATATTATTATGTAATTATGTTTATTATTTAAAAAAATTTTTTTTACATTTATTTATTTTTGAGAAACAGAGTGAGACAAAGCGTGAGCGGGAGAGGGGCAGAGAGAGAAGGAGACACAGAATCTGAAGCAGGCTCTAGGCTCTGAGCAACCGGTCAGCACAGAGCCTGATGCGGGGCTCCAACCCACGAACTGTGAGATCATTTCCTGAGACCAGGTCGGATGCTCAACCAACTAAGCCTCTTAGGTGCCTCTGTTTATTATTTTTATATTTATAAATATATTTATATTACAAAGTGGTAATTATCAAGACAGTATGGTATCGGCACAAAAACAGACAATTAGACCAATAGAATAGAATAGAGAACCCAGAATTGGACCTAAAAACATATGGCCAACTAATCTTTGACATAGCAGGAAAGAATATCCAAGTCTCTTTAGCAAATGGTGCTGGGAGAACTGGATCAGCGACGCGAAGAATGAAACTAGACCACTTTCTTACACCACGCACAAAAATAAACTCAAAATGGATGAAAGACCTAAATGTGATATAGGAAACCATCAAAACCCTAGAGGAGAAAACAGGCAACAACCTCTGTGACCTCAGCCACAGCAATTTCTTGCTCCACACGCCTCCAAAGGCAAGGGAATTAACAGCAAAAATGAACTATTGGGACCTCATCAAGATAAAAAGCTTCTGCACTGCAAAGGAAATAATCAACAAAACTAAAAGGCAACTGACGGAATGGGAAAAGATATTTGTAAATGACATATCAGAAAAAGGGTTAGTATCCAAAATCTATAAAGAACTTACCAAACTCAATACCCAAAAACAAATAATCCAGTGAAGAGATGGGCAGAAGACATGAATAGACACTTTTCCAAAGAAGAGATCCAGATGGCCAACAGACACATGAAAATATGCTCAACATTGCTCATCATCAGGGAAATACAAATCAAAACCACAATGAGATACCACCTCACACAGGTCAGAGTGGCTAAAATTAACAATTCAGGAAACAACAGGTGCTAGAGAGAATATGGAGAAAGGGGAACCCTCTTGCACTGTTGGTGGGAATGCAAACTGGTGCAGCTGCTCTGGAAAATGATGTGGAGGTTCCTCAAAAAATTAAAAATAGAATATGTATAAATTAAAAATTGAATAGTAGAGAGAAGACTGATGCTAGTTGGACAGAGGTGGGGAGGGGCAAGGAAAGGGAGAGAAAGCCAGACCTAAATATGGAATGGGTTAAATGGATATTTACTAGAGATCTATTATGGCCCTTAACCAGAAAGTTACATCATTAAAGCAGTCCTTTAGGAGAGTGATATCACTGATGTGATAGAAAAGACTTTGCGTTAGTGTGTTATGGGAGTGGAAAGCAAAGAGGAAGCTAGAGACTTGAAGTAGGGAAACCTTTTAAAAGACAATTTCAGGAAATCACTAGTAGGTTTAGAGAAGTTGTGGATTAGGATAAAAGTGGCAAGAATGGAGACAACAGGGCACATGTGAGAGATATGGCCCTTGGGTCCAGAAAGAGAATCTAGTCCCCAAGAATATTCTAGTGTTCACAGCAGCAGCACACCACCTGACTCATCTGTGCCTCTAACCGCTGTTCCCTGGTGGTGCCGCTGGCTGACGGAAGAGTCTGCCCTCAGCAACCTCACAGCCTTACCAACCAGTCCATCAGTACATCGCCCTTTTCTAAGAAGGATCCATGTTTGCTTTTGCAATTTTTATCTCCTTTCCCAATTTCTTTGGAGTAGTTAGACTAAATATGGAAATGAAATAAGATGAGCTGAGGAGTTGCATAATGTTTCTTCTCTCTCCCATTGTCTAAAAAAGACTCCAATCTCTCTTGTCTCAAATCCAACATTCTTACAACCAACTAACTGTATTTTCTATTCCAATGTCATTGGAACACTGCTTCTGTCAGGCTGACCTTACCATTCATTCATTCACATGCTCTTCGGTCAACAAATATTTACTGAGTAGCTACTCTGGGCTAGGCCCCACTAAAAATTTAAAAGTTAAAACAACAACAACAAAATCTCTGCATCATGGATCACATAGTCCAGTAGGGAGAAGTCAACAAGTAAAGTACTGCATATGTTAAAAGGTCAGTGCAAGGAAGACAATAGAGCAATGACCACCTTCATGGAATTTTTTTTTCCCCGCCTTTCTAAATCCAGCCTACTTTCCAACATTCAGAGCAAATTTTCTTTCTACTCTGTGCCTTCCATAACCCCTTCAGCCCACAACAATCTCATCTCACTCAATGTGTCGTATTGTGTGTCTCATGTCTTTGTGTACTATTCATGCATACAACATTTCCCACTTCTGAAAAGCGCTATATAGAATAGATGTGATTACATGTAAATGCAGGAGCTTGAGAATTTTTCTTTCAAATGTTCAGTGAGATCACATAATCTCTATAGCAGGGTGATAATGTTTTATGAGAGTTTGATTGATGTGTCTGAAGTAACAAAGTAAAACTTGAAAGAAAAATACATAATGACCTGTATTGGAAATTGAGGTTAGGCAATAAAAGGGAGGGATGGGGTCAAGGCTGGACTGGGATAGGTTTATTTATTTTTATTTATTTTATTTAAGTTACTATAAATTTATTTAATAAAATGTATTTTCCTTACTTTCATTTAATCAAAATTACAAAATATGTTTTAAGAACAAGTGCCCTCCTCAATGCCCATCACCCATTTTCCCTCTCCTCCCCCATCACCCCTCAGTTTGTTCTCTGTATTTAAGAGTCTGTTATGCTTTGCCTCCCTCTCTGTTTGAAATTTTTTTCCCTTCCTTTTCCCCATGGTCTTCTGTTAAGTTTCTCAAGTTCCACATATGAGTGAAAACATATGGTATCTGTTTTTCTCTGACTGACTTATTTCACTTAGCATATACCCTCCATTTCCATCCACGTTGTTGCAAATGGAAAGATTTCATTCTTTCTCGTTGCTGAGTAGTATTCCATTGTATATATACACCACATCTTCTGTACCCAATCATCAGTTGATGGACATTTGGACTCTTTCCATAATTTGGCTATTGTTGAAAGGGCTGATATAAACATTGGGGTACATGTGCCCATATGAATTAGCATTCCTGTATCCTTTGGATAAATTCCTAGTAGTGCTTTTGCGGGGTTGTAGGGTAGTTCTATTTTTAATTTTTTGAGGAACTTCCACATCATTTTCCAGAGCAGCTGCACCAGTTTGCATTCCCACCAACAGTGCAAGAGGGTTCCCCTTTCTCCATATTCTCTCCAATATCTGTTGTTTCCTGAATTGTTAATTTTAGCCACTCTGACCTGTGTGAGGTGGTATCTCAATGGGGTTTTGATTTGTATTTCCTTGATGATGAGCAATGTTGAGCATCTTTTCATGTGTCTGTTGGCCATCTGGATGTCTTCTTTGGAAAAGTGTCTATTCATGTCTTCTTCCCATCTCTTCACTGGATTATTTGTTTTTGGGTGTTGAGTTTGGTAAGTTCTTTATAGATTTTGATACTAACCCTTTATCCGGTATGTCATTTACAAAATCTTTTCCCATTCCATCAGTTGCCTTTTAATTTTGTTGATTGTTTCCTGGGATAGGTTTAAAAGAGATGAAGAGGTCCTTGCAATGAACTCATGGAGACAGAGGAAACAGGGTAAAAGGAATTTATCTAGCACAGAACATTTTGAGAAGAACATTATGAGAGGCATATGTAAAAGAAAGAATATGAGGACATATGACTCTGTTAATATAACTCTGTTCATGACAATGTCCTAAGAAGCTGAATATTTATAAGCAGAGCAAGAATAATCAGAGATATCCTTTGGATCATCAAATTTGTTTGACAAGAAAAATCTACTGGTGTACGAGTATGTGTATGTTTTAATATAAATTCCTGACTCTATCTCCAGACCAACTAAATTAGACTTCTGGGGAATACCCAAGGAATTCTGTTTAATATATATTATAAGTGATTCTTTTGATTTGCTAAGTTTGGAAAACACAGGTTGAAAAAGCCCATGACAGTGGGTATCAGATTTTGCTATCTACAATACTTTCTGGTTGTCATTAGCTTTGAGAGGAACCATACATAATAATGGTCTAGGTCCAGGAAAATGTTGGCAAAGCTGGTATGCCAAATCTTACTACTTCACACTGGAAAGTTGCAGTAAATGCTGATGGTTGGCTAACCAAGAGTCATCCCAAGCTCCCTTGCCATTTTCACTAAATACCCACCTTCCCAAATACTCTTGGTGCTAGACATGTCCATGTGACACATGCTGTCAATTAGATCTAAATTGAGGTTTCCTGGGGTTTCTAGGAATGCTTTTGTTTTCTTGGTCTGAAAGACAGACATGACTGGTACCACCCCATGCTTTCTTCCTGGCCTGAAATCAGATATGATGCCTCTCTAACCACAGCAGCCATTGTGGGATTGAAGAGAACTAGCACAAAGGACAAGTCAAGAGAGACAATGACCCTAATATTGTGGTTCTCGATTGCTTGTTGTGAAGAAGAAGGAGGAAGAGAAGGGGGAGAGAGGGGGGGAGTTGGAACTCATTTTCTCAGGAGCCGAGAAGAAAGAAGAAGAAGGGGAAGGAGGAGAGTGAGAAGAATAAAAGAAGATTTCTATTTTTAAAAGCCATTTTTAAAGTTGGTTTTCGGTTACTTGCAACTAAAATCATTCCTAACTGAATGAAAGGAAAAGTGCAGTAAGCCCAGGCCTGCCTCAAGAAAGGAACCCCCTCATCTTTAGAAAGATGCTTGAGGGAAAGAGTAGGCTCACTTTCTCATTCGGGCTGGATGAGCACAAGAGTACAAGGATTTTGAACCCTGGAATCTGAGGGACAATTCCAGAAAGGGAATAATAGAACAGAGAAAGTTGATACTTTATGCCTGTGGTATCTCAATAACAGGATATTTGCCCAGGATAAGGCAAAATTTGCCTTGACAGAATAGATATTGTAGCTTCACATTCCTTCAACAACATGCAAATCTGGCCCAAGCAGGGTATATTGCAAGAAAGGGGGCTTCAGCTCTCAAGCCATCTTTGGGAGGGTCTCACTGCTAAAAGCAAAGCATCTGATAAATTAGCAACATGTTTTTCTGAAAATTTCACCTCTACCAGGGTAAAGGAAGCAACCAGATGAATTGCTACTTTGTATTTAATTCTAACCAAAAAAGAGATAGAGAAAAACAAGTTGTAGACTGGATGTAGAGTCAGCGAAGAAAGTGCCCAGGTCACCCTAGGTTCTGTGATTTCAACTCTCCATAATTCTTATGCTCAAGGAATTTATACTCTGTGGATGGAGGAAAACGAGGCAAGGACTCAAATGCACAGCTACCATTTATTGAACATCTACTGTGAAGAACAATATGATTAATAATTTATATATAATATTTAAAATATTTACAAATGCTCTGCAAGGTAGATATTATCCTCAGTTAACAAATAGACTAAATGTTTATAGTGGTTAAGTAAATTATTCAAAGCCACACAACTCATGAGGAAACAAGCTCCAGTCCTACTCCTCTTGCATTTACTGGATCAGCTTGATTCCAGGATCTAGTAAGGAAAAAGGAGGCTTTGCTCTTTCTGCTTTCTCCCATGTATGTTCAAGAACACCAAGAGTTCCTCTGTATGGATTTGGCCCCTAAAACTAGCAACTTTTTTAATGTTTATTTATTTATTTTGAGAGCTAGAGAGAGTGTACACATGTGTGCATGCACAACCCGGGAGGGGCAGAGAAAGAGAGAGAGAGAGAGAGAGAGAGAGAGAGAGAGAATCTCAAGCAGTCTTCAAGCTATCAGCACACAGCCCAATACCAGGCTCATTCTCACAAACTGTGAGATCATGACCTGAGCTAAAATCAAGAGCCGGGCATTTAACAAATTGAGCCACATGGGTGCTCCTAAAACTAGCAACTTTAAAAAAATTTTTTAATGTTAATTTTTTTTTTTTTGAGAGAGAGAGAAAGAGAGACATAGCATGAGCAGGGGAGGGGTAGAAAGGGAGGGAGACACAGAATCCAAAGCAGGCTCCAGGCTCTGAGCCATCAGCACAGACCCTAATGCAGGGCTTGAACTCACAAACCACAAGATCATGACCTGAGCCAAAGTTGGACACGTAACTGACTGAGCCACCCAGGTGCCCCTGTAACTAGCAACTTTTAACAACTGACTACAGAGGAGCAAAATTAGTTCCACCTTTGAAAAAGAAATATCTGCTACACTTCTGGTAGAACCAATTCCTTGAATGAATGACCATTATCAGTCCTTCTATGTTTTAAAAATATTTCTCCTAAATTGTCAGGAGCATTAAAATAGAACTCCTTGGTGACAGAATATGTAAACAAGCTTTATCTTAACATTCTAAGAGAACTTAACATGTTAAAAAAAATAGATCAACTCTTTAATGTTGAAAATAATTTAGTTGTGCAATGTGTTTAAAGCCTAAAATGTTCAGTAGATAAAATTATAACTTAAGTTTTACTTTAAACATTTAATGAATTATATCATAGATTAAATGGCTGACTAAATAATGCTGAAGACTTGACCAATTATATGCTGATCAGTTCGGGCATATATATTTTTTTTCCAGTTTCAGTGAAACTAGCTGAATACCCACTTTCTTCTCTTATAGCAGTTAATCCTTGATCAAATTATTTACACTCCACATTTATTTACCTATGTAAATTCAACTTACACGTTTTAGTTACAAATAATAAAGCCAGTGAAATCATTAGATGTAAGTAGTCTAAGAAACACGTCTTGAGGTTGACGGACTTTGGTTAAGGTACCAGCAACAAGAGGTAGTTTCAACCAAAGATCCTCACTAGATTCAAAGAGACATATAACTATCCACACCCTATTTCCTGTATATTCCTAAAAGGGGAAAATGTCCAATAAACCGAATGTGGAGATTACATTACAACATTTAACATACACGACACCAGCTCTCCTGAAAATTGAGGGAAAAGTTGTCGATGCTTTTCTTTTTAGTGGCAAAAAAGGATTATGTTCAGAAATAAATAATCATAAGATCTGAGCCATTCACATTTCTCTATATGCACAGAAATTAGAGAAAAATCACAAGGCACTTTGAATCAGTTATTTGCTTTGTACAGAGACACACATATATAGAATATTTCACAATCTTCTCACTGCCTGTCAGGCTGCTGTGTTTTTGGGTAGGGCCCAGCTCAAGTAGCAGGACTGGTGGTTAACACATAGCTTGCCCCTCTGGCCACACCCTGTACCCTAGCACAGTGCTAGGTCCCAGCAGAGGATGGTGTATGCAGTTCTAATTGGTCCACCCAGAGGGAGCACAAAGGACCTGCATATGCTGGCTGGGTCCCTCAGTGACCCTGCTCTCATGAATGAGAAGGACCAAAGAGGTAGCCCAGAAAGACTTTCCTATGGGGCATGAGAATGAAGGTATAAATGTGTCTTCAATGTGGCCCTTATGGGCTCTGGGTATTCTGGACAGCACAGATCTGAAACTGCAGAGTACAGGGCCACATCCTTGGCACTTTGGTAAAGGGAGTGGGATGGACCTATGCCTGCACATAAATGTGCACTTCTCAGACAGAGGGCATTCATATGATCCTGCTGGTTCTCCTTATTTGTCTGCTGAAAATCTGACCTCAAATAGACCCGTGGCCAATATTATTTTATGGCTCTGATGGAAAATATTCAACAATTTGCTCTCTTCCTACCGCCTTATAGTTTCTTTTTTCCCCTTGACCCTAATTACTCCTTGACCTAGAATCCCAGGGTGTTAGAAAGTGAAGAATCCTTTGAGATCAAACCCAGCAGCCTCTTGCTTTCTGCATGATAGAACTGAGGCCACTTTGTGCTTTCTGCCCCACTTAATTCTTCTGATATCTGCTCACATTCTGCATCATTCACAAGCTCCTGGAAAATATGAGCTAGAAAAATATGCTCACTGCAAATCTTGTCTGCCTAGTCCCAAGCCAAAACTAAGGAGCATAAGAAGAAAAGGAAGGAAAACAAGAAACCTGTATGCTTTGAAATTTAAAGAACTGTTCACTTTCATTATATTATTTGTACCCCATATAAAGTTTTTATTTCATTAATTAAAAACTTCTTTGAGAGTAGGGGCTGTGTCTCTTAAAGTATCTTCTAATATATATGGAGTCTAGCACAGTATCATGAATGCCCAAGAGTTTAATAAGTATTGCTTGTTCCTGATGACCTGGTCTATCCCCTTAACCAACTAGCAGTGTCCCACATAATCATCCCAGACAGGTGAGAATCCATCCTGCTTTTAAAGACCTCCAGGGAGTGAGAATCTAAACCATCTTCCATAACTTATTTCAGTGTCTAATAAGGCTTAGAGTCCACTGGAAAATTCTTCCCAAGAAGGTGGCATTTGGGAATGTTGCATAGTAAATGCTGGATTCCCCCTGAAAGGCACTGGATCAGTCACTTGAAAAGGAACTTTCCTGGGGGATCAGGTTAGGGATCCTGGGTGGTTGTTGGAGGGGAAGGTAGTCATATGAGGAGAAAAAAGGGCAGAGATTAGGTTTCTTTCCTGTTCAGAGGAAGTGGCATTGTTCATACTTGTTATTAGAACTGCCCAGTGTTAAAGGGATTTGGAATGGGTAGAAGTGAGGAAGTTGGGGATGTAGGGAGAGCTCTAAGGATGATGGTGGAAGACAAGTCTGCCTTTGGCTACCTAGCTTTTTACATCTCTCCCTAGAGCTGTCTGTGAGGATAAAATTGCCATTACAATTCCATGGACATCAGTGTTAGGTCCTGTTCATAGAAAAGAAATCTTCATAGCTGTGCTACAAATGATCTGAATATTACCTCTGCAGTATGATTGTGTGTGCGTGCACACACGCACACACGGATATAAATGGAGGGGCTTGTGGAGGCAAAGGGCTGGAGATAGAGGTGAATGAAGAAAAGGTTAATAGGAACCTAGTACCCTCTCAGCCAAAATTGGACTCAGGCAAGTGGCCCAAGTCTGGGCTGAAAATGCAAGCTGACGCTCAAACAGAGGAACTGCAAATTTGGTAAAAACCTGGAAGGGGAAAAGGGAAGGCAGAATTAGAGGGAGAATAAAGACAGAAGGGAGGCAGTGCAGATCAGAGAAAGTAGGTCTGCTGAGATACCTGCCCTGGAAGGGATGAAATAGAGCTGTGCCTCCAGGAAAATGGGTTGGCAAGATGCAGTTGAGAAATAAGTTTCAGCCTAACGGTTGGGGTACATGTCAGGGCTTCCATCCACCCTGTGCCCATGTGCTGGACTGGTGGGAGGGCAGTAGGAGTGCTGTGATCCAAAGACCTAGGCAGGAGGAAGGCAGACTGGTGGCCTGGCTTCTCTGCCCGGGGCTTGGAATGAAATGCAACCGGATGAAGAGGAAATATTCAGATCGGGAAAAATCAAGACAAATTTCAAATCCTGTTTTGCTCTGATTGTTTGAAGGGGAGAACATGGCCTGTGCCTAGCTAGAAGCTTGCTTTGAGGTGGCTGAGACCAGGCGAGGTTGGGGTACACAAGGCCAGCAGAGGGAATTGGTACATCAATGGTGACCAAGTAATTAGTCACTTAGGAGAATCTAGGTCAATTTGGGTGACAAATGGTTTGGTTCACCATGTCTTAGCCAGCCTTTCTAAGGGTCCTCACAAACAGAGAAGGTAGTTGCTTGGAGAATGGTAGGAGGCGGTGGAATTAAAAACCTGAGCTAACACAAGAAGCCCTACGTGGTATTAAGAGCATAGAGAGGAAGTGTGGGTGGAAGGGAATGAGTCACAAACAGTGGCTTAGAAGCCTTCTAAGGACTGTCAACCCCTTGGAACAGAACAAAGTCTCCGTGCACTTGTTCCATTCCCTATTTCTTATTAGCCCCCACGAGTCATTTTCCATAGCTCTGTGGGAACCTGATGTTAGTTTGTTCAAATTGTAAATGATTTATTTTATGAATGCTGAATCACAGGACCCTGGTTAAAGAGAATCATCTCCACACATAAGAAAAGAATCCCTAATCTATTCCCTAAACCCCTAAACTCTTTTCCTCCTCACTTGTGTGTGTGTCTACGTGTGTGTGTGTGTGTGTGTGTGTGTGTGTGTGTGTTGATTGGGATGTCTGTTCCAGATTTCAGCCTTGTCCTTAAAGCACAAGTTTTGAAGAGCTTTCAGGTCAAAACACTGGAATTTAGATCCAAAGCTGGCAGAGCCCTAAATACCAGTCCTGCTTTTCTTGGCATTTTCCAATTTCTCTGGCACACATCCATGAAAAATAATGAAATACCACTTATTAAATTTTTTGGTTATAGTGGGCCTTTTATACACTTTTGCTTATGTGTTATTATGTACCTGTTTTACATCAAATCAAGCCAGGCAGCTCATTTAATGTGTTTACTAAATGTAAGCCTGATCTGTCTATGATAATACTAGGATTTCTACAACAGTCTATTATAAATTGGGGAGGTATTTATATATGTAAAGCTGAAACTATGCACCTTAGAAGACAATGTTTTACCACATTCTGATTTAGGCTTAAGAAATTGTGAGGGTGTGGCATGGATCTTGCTTATTACTAATATTCCAATCTTGCATTTTAATAAGATTAGAGAAAAAGGGATCCTGTGTCCATATTTAGGATGTATTTTAGAATCCTCTCTTTTAAGCACTTGTTAACATTCCCACTATGCTACACTTAATGGTGCAACTCGTGCCCCTATAGGCTGGTCAAGGTGAGAAATGCGGGGTGGGGTTGTCTGAAGAACATGCCCTAAACGCTCTGCCCACAGTTCAAAGGTCTTTAATATCTCTTTGTCATGCTATATAAATGCCCCCCACAGTACCCCATGAATAAATTAACCCTTCAGAACAGCATACCACGTTTATCTAATAGCTTTGTGTTTCTGTTTACTTATCAGACTGAGTACTTCAGCACCATGCTTAGGCATTGGTTAATTTGTGTGTGTGTCAATTTTGTAAGTAGTAAACTTGTAGATAGCATCCCCAAACACTCCAAACGAAATGTTGACCTACTGTTCCAGATGTATGTAATGATAGCTCACCTCGAATGCTTACTCTGTGCCTTGTACACTACTAAATAAAACAAGCCTAATCTTTGGCATCAAGAAGCTCATGGTCTAGTGGATGAGACAGACTGTAAATCAAATAATCAGACAGATACATATACAATGGCCACCGTGTTAAGCACTGTAAAGGAGAAGTCTGTTGTAAACAGATCATCTGAATAACAGGGAGATTTGATCTTGTCCAGGGGTTAGGAAAGTTTTCCCAGGAAAGTGATGCTTGAACTGAGATCTGAAGGAGGAGTAAAAGTACAGAGTTCATTAAGGAGAGGGAATGAGGTATGGGGAGAAGTGAGGGGTTGGGTCCCAAAACTTTGTGGTAGGAGGGAGCATACCACATGTGATAAACTGGAAGAAGCTCAATGTGGCTGAAACCCAGGGCCCAGGGCCAGAAGGGTGCATGTAAATGGAGCTTCACAGAAGTTTGGGCAGTCACGGTTTTTCTAGTTTTGCTTTTGTTTTTGTTTTTGGTTTTCGTTTTTTGTAAGTTTACTTATTTATTTTGAGAGAGACAGAGACACTGTGAGTGGGGAGGGGCAGAGAGAGAGGGAGACAGAGAATCCCAAGCAGGCGCCACACTGTCAGCACAGAGACCTCTATGCAGGGCTCAATCCCACGAACTGAACCATGAGATAATGACCTGAGCCAAAACCAAGAGTGGGATGTTTAACCAGCTGAGCCACCCAGGTGCCCCAGGCATTCAAGGTTTTTAAGCCAGTTTGTGGGAACATTTTGGAGGAAAGCAGAAAGGAAGCAGAGAGTTAGGAGGTTATGGCAGATGAAAGATACTGCTAGTTGGCCTAGGTTTCTCTATTTATGGATTTTAAATCAATTCATAGAATTTAAAGAGACCTCTAAGATAAAATTTATATCAAAGCGTCCAAGCATTAATTTCCCCAGACCACTCCAAGGAGATAATTGCTTATAAGTTTAAACCTCCGCAGAACAAGTTCTTGAAATTTGTTGTGGGGCAATTCTAACTGTTTCTTGGTTAATACGTAGTCTAGTTGGCCTGCCTTGGTCAATGCAGGAACCCTTATCAGGGAGATCTCAATGGGCTGCGCAGGCCAAAAAGTGTTTTAGAAGTTCCCTCCCCTTTCCCTACCTTCCTGCTTTAAAACCAAGGCTTTGTTGTTAATTTAGAATAGATTTAGGGGCACTTGGGTGGCTCAGTCGGTTAAGCGGTTAAGCGTCTGACTCTTGATTTCAGCTCAGGTCATGATCTCATGGTTAGTGAGTGTGAGCCCTTCATCTGGCTCTGTGCTGGCCGCCCAGAGCCTACTTGGGTTTCTCTTTCTCTCCCTCTCTCTGCCTCTCCTCTGCACATGCAGGCTCTCTCTCCTTATCTCTCTCTCAAAATAAATAAACTTATAAAAAAAATTTAAAAAAAAGAGGGGCACCTGGGTGGCTCAGTCGGTTAAAGATCCAACTTTGTCTCGGGTTGTGATCTCCTGGTTCGTGGGTTTGAGCCCCGTGTCAGGCTCTATGATGACAGCTCAGAGCCTGGAGCCTGCTTCGGATTCTGTGTCTCCCTCCATCCCTCCCTCTTTCTCTCAAAAATAAACATAAAAAAAATTTTTTTAAAGTTAAAAAAATTTAAAAAGAATATAGTTTCAGTGGCTTGCAGTTCGAGTTCAAAACAAGGAGAGAAGGCTGTTTTGCGTCAGATAGTTTTGGACAGATGGGAGGACAATGAGCTATCATTCTAATAACAAAATATATAAAGCTGCTTGTTTTATAGGTGAGCTTCCTTATTGTATAGCTAGTCTCTAAGGGATACATTATAACTGAGAGTCATGTTTATTAAAGAGTACACTTTCTTGGGGCGCCTCACTGGCTCAGTTGGTAGAGCATGTGATTCTTGATCTTGGGGTTGTGAGTTCAAGCCTCACTCTGGGTGTAGAGATTGCTTTAAAAAAAGGTCCAGTTTCTTCCTGCTGAGGGCAGGCTTTTCCCAAAGACATTGAGATATTCCATTTTGGGGTACTGAGTGGGAAAGGTTGCTACTCCATTTTCCCTGAAATAGAGTAACACTGAGGTCCATTGCTTTGCAATATTGTCTTGGGCATAAGTTCCCAAATGGAATGTGGCATGAAACAGAATTCTTGCATAGTTGCTCATGTGTGCAGCTGTGCATGGCATAAAAATCCCCAGAGCAAACCTTCAGATTGCCAAAAAGAGTTAGTCCTGAACCTCCTCAGTGGAACATACTTCAGATTTCACAAAGCAACTCTAGAATCAGAACTGCATGCCTTTTCCTCACCATAGCATCTCTCCAACTCCTTGGGGCCCTGATTCAGGGTAAATGGCCAATGCTGGAGAGGAGCACAGGGTCAGATTCAGGTAAAATGGTGAGGTTTACAGACTATTTCTTTAAAAAAAATTTTTTTAAATGTGTATTTTTGAGAGAGAGAGAGCATGAGTGGGGAGGTGCAGAGAGAGAAGGGGAGAGAAGGATATGAAGCGGGCTCTTTGCTGACAGCCTGCTGTGGGGCTCGAACTCAAGAACCCTGAGATCATGACCTGAGCTGAAGTTGGAGGCTTAACTGACTGAGCCACCCAGGAGCCCCACAGATGATTTCTTTAGAGCAGGAGTTGGCAAAACTATACCTCGCAGCCAAATTCAGCCACAGCCTGGAGGTACGAATGGTAAAGACATTTTTAAAGATATGGAGGAAAAAAATGACAATGACGACAAAGAAGAATATGGTCCACAAAGCCTATAAAAATTATCTAGCCCTTTACTGGAAAAGTTTGCCTACCCAGTTTCAGAGCTCTCCCATCTCCCTTTCTCTGCCCTCCTCTTTGATGCCTAGCCCGCAGCTCCAGGTTTATTTACTCAGCAATGAGAGCTGATCCTCCTACCCAAAGGCAAACCTGTTGAACTGACCGCCTTTTCCCAGCTGGAGGAAGACTTGCTCCCCAACTTCTTCCTCTCCTTTTCCCCCTTCTCATTTCCCCTGGCTTCCACCATATGCTGTGGAAGGGAGGTACCCCTCCTCAGGCTGCGGGCACAGGTTTCTCTGCTAGCTGGCCAAAAGTAGAGCACTCCCATGAAATCCTTCATAAACCAAAGTGGCATAAAGCAAAGAAACAATCACCATCAATTCATATGGAAAAAGTTTTGAACATTTCCAGACCCTCCCCCCAAAAACACCTTTCTTAGGTTCTTTAGGGCATGTTAGGTACGTGAAGGCACATCTTACTAACGGATTCACAAAATAAATCGAGATAGAGCCCAGGTGCTCACCAACACAGTGCGACATGGCAGCTTGATGCTGAAATGCTAAGTGTAATTCCCGGGGAAGGAGCTTGGTGGGGCCGCTCTTCCTGCTCAGGATATGAACCGCCTCCACAACAACTTGCTGCAAAACAAATGGTGAACGCTGTTTCTGCTTTTTGCCGTTGTTGTAAAAACGAAAATTCTCTTTGGATTTCTTTTGGATAACCAAACATTGTTTGGTTAGTGAAGACAGGTATGAATGTAGATGTTTTGTAAAAGCAAAGAGATGTAACATGAACTTTTGAAAAGTGAAAGATACCTCTACCCCAGTTCTTAATGCATGAAGGCAAGCATTCTTGCCAGCCAGTAGCTTCTGGAGACCGAGGGTCCTGTGTATCCTCTGGAAAAACAGTGAAGAGGTCTGCTCCTTAGGACTCCCTTGAGTTATAAAACCTGTGGTCCTAAGAGAAGCTTCCTAGGAACTCTGAGCTCAGTTTGTGACCCATAATGCTCTCTGGCGGCCAGCCTTTCAGCGCTTTGCTCCCTTGCCAGTCTCAGATCTGTTTGCTATATGCAGTGGTGGTTAAGAGCATGAACTCATCCACCTACATGAAAATGAAACTGATACGTACCAGCTAGGAAACCTCAGGCAAGTCACTTAATCAGCCTGTGATTCAGTTTCCTCATCTGTGGACAGGAGATAATAATGGTTCCTCTCTCATGTGTCTGTGACTAGGATTAAGAGTTAATCTGTGTAAAATTGTTTTGAACAAGGCCTAAACACATGGTAAGTACTCAATAAAGTGCTAGCTCTTACTACTATTTGGTATTTTGAGGTTAAGCTGTGTCATGGGCTGGTCTGGGCTCAGGTCTCCACTTTCTCAGGCTGTTGCTCAAAGTGCTGTCTGCTCTCAAACTTAGTTGGGCCACGCCCCGGGAGGGTATGCAAGACTGTTAAACAGGTGACACGTGTTTAAGAGTCTTCCCATCTCCCTTATTTATATCTTTATTATATAAGATAATAACAACTAAAAATACCTTGCTTTTGTATGGAGGTTATGATCTGCTTTCACAAACCTATTTAAATTAGATGCATGCAACAGCCCTGTGAAATTGCTGGCACATGGTGGGCACCTCTAAATGTTGACTGAGTGAAGGAGGTGAGCTATGAGGCTGACAGTTAGCAGAATGATCTGGCATGGCTGATGGGTCAGTGGCCATGTAGAACTGGTTGATAAGTAACTTGAATATCCACTCTGGGGCAATGGTGTCAACGTGGTCCTTACTTTATCGGCGAAGATGGGAGTTTCTGAGCTGGTTGACGTCTTGTCTAATGTTACACAGTAATGTGAGTTAGAGCTGCATCTAGAACCAGGTTCCTTGGGCCTCCAAACTAGCCCTGCAGCTGTTATACCTGTCACTAAATATGTGTAAAATCAAATTTGTCTTATTTGATTCCAATAATAACCTGGTTACTGTGTTGCACAGCCTTCCTGGTTTGTTGCTCAAAGAGGATTGCAATATCAGAAGGTTGTATAAGGGAGGGGAGCTCCCAGGCCCCAAGGGAGAGGTCTCTGCAGGGCTTTTCCCCCAAAGGACAGGTGTGGGAAGGAAGTGAGCACAAGGTACTCAGCGACTTCCTCTGTCTTTTTGGAGGGGACTTGCCACAGGACACAGTTTCTCTCAACCCTTTACCCCCTGGGTGTGCAGTAGTTTCCCCTGCAGGGAAGGGCTGCAACTGTTCAGTTCTGTCTGTGGCTGGGTTGGGCAAGTTTAGGGGAAGAAAAACATTAGGAAGCCCATTTGGTTGTATATCTGAGCTTTGATCTCCAAGAAGTAAAAAATAAAACCTCAAGAAAGAAAATAAAAACATTATACCAAATATGAATACAATTTATCAGCGTTTAATAGAATGCTAGCTTTGCCAAATTTGAAAACATACATCTCTTAAAAAGAGATTCATTGGGCTTACAAGATTTTCATGCTGCAAGGTTTATCAGTCTTTAATATGCTAATGGACATTGCAAATCTCTAGAAGATGGATTTAACATGTGAGATATCCCAAACTTCCTTAATATTGGAACCTTTTACTCCCCAAAGAAAAGGAAATGTGCCCATAATGAATGGAACACAGTTTAAGAAATCTTGACATAAGGAAATGATAGCAGCTATTTTTTAAAAAGAAAAAAAAAAGGCTGTACCTGTCGCAAGGCATTTGGGGCATTCTGCTTGTAAAGCCACATCTGCTCACTTTCCAATGGCTGTAATAAGGTGGTGTGTGTGGGGGGCGCCTGGGGGCTTGGTGAGTTAAGCATCTGACTCTTGATTTCAGCTCTGGGCAAGATTTCACAGTTTGTGAGTTCAAGCCCCACATTTGGCTCCATGCTGCTGGTACAGAGCCTGCTTGGGATTCTCTCTCTCTCTCTCTCTCTGCCCCTCCCCTGCTTGTGCATGCACATTCTCTCTCTCTCTCTCTCTCTCTCTCTCTCTCTCAAGATAAGTCAACTTGAAAAAAAAAATCTCTATGAATAAATAAATAAATAAATAAATAAATAAAATAAATAAAGGTGTGTGTGTGTGTGTGTGTGTGTGTGTGTGTGTGTGTGTGTGTGTGTTTGGAACTGCAGAGCAAGGCACAGACATGAATGTGAGCACAGCTAATTTCTATAAGAATTGTAGCCCTGCCAGAAAAGAAAATGAAAACAATTCAGAATAAAATGAAGTGGTAAATTGTTTGACTCCAACTGTGTGTGTCAGCAATTTAAGAGTAGGGTTACAGATTTCAATTGTTTAGAAGAAATGAGCATAGTCAGGATCTGTGGACATGAACTATGGCAAGACCACTCATTTGAGAGCAAGAACTTGGAGTTCGCACTTAAGGAGGGTTCAGCATGTCTCTCGTAAGTTGTGAATAAGCCACTCAGCCCAGTGGAAAGACATCCCAACTCCCCTGGGCCAGAATTATTTATTTAAAGCATAACAACTTTCTTTTAGCTCCAGGAAAGCTTCAAGAGATAAAGTAAACTCATAATACTATTATTTTTATTTTATGTTTGGAAATAATTTCTGAATATTTGTGTTTGGTATTTTCAATATTTGTTATGTTTAAGATAATTTGAGAATTTAGAATGGCCAGCACGTTATTCATGTGATGCCAATGCAAAACATCTACATGGGATCTGTACTTGACTTAGATTTGTGATTTCAAGTGAAAAGATATGAGAATTTCATTAAATCAGTAAACATTTTCACAATGTTCAACAGAACTTAAGATGCATCATATCTTATAATTAGTTTATCATATTTATAAGTATTACTTACTTGTGATTCTTTTGTTTCTTGAGTAACTAAAGTATTTTAAAAAGAAAATTGAATACATTAAGTGTATGAATGCAGCTTAATAATTCAAGGGAATTTAATTAATCAAATTGTAAACATTTCCTTAAAAGGAAAGTTAGACATAAAACGTGCAATTCAAAGCTTAAAGGAAAAGTCGGTTTTCAAATTCAAAATAAATGAAATTGAATTCTTGTATGTTGTCTTCCTCACCCACAAAACCTGTCTTCAAGAACATTCCAGACCCAAGTTGCCCTGTGGTGTGGGGATGCTAGGGGTGGTGATGAGAGGTAGGGAGTGAGTGGGACAAAGATCTTTCCTGTGAAATCAGTAGATACATTAATGGTATCAAAGAGTGAATCCAATTGATTACAACCACATCTACATTCAATAAACATTTTTTGAGATTCTGATCTAGGAAATGGTGCGTCATATAAATATGGTAAGACATGGTTCCTATCCTCAAGTAGTTTCTCCTTCTCACTTTGCATTTCTCTGTTCTCCTCACCTATTGAAGGATTTTTCAGCAAACACTTGCACTTTCTGGCCTCGATCTGCCTCATTTCACTTAGTGGAACAATAGACGTTGCAATCAGCGTTGAATTCAAATCTTTGTTTTGCCAATTGCAGCATGATGCAAGCTCTTTGGTCTCATTTGATTTCCTCATGTATCAAACTGAGATAATATTATTTACTGTTTCAAGTTGTTGAGAAATTTGGAGACGACAAACATTACACTGCTTGGCAACAAGCTCAATAAATGATACCAATTAATATCATCTATGGTTTCCATCAACATCCTTGCATAGATAGAATGTCACCTTACATTCACCTAAAATATTTAGGTTTCTGACCCTATTAAGAGCAGAGAAGCATTGATAATAAGAGAAAATATTTGGGACAAGAGCCAATTGAAGGCAATAGAGAACTCTTCTTTACCAATAGTCACCCTCAAGCCAATGATATCTAGGTTTATGATTTAAAATATCATTACTTTACTGACAAGTCCCAAAATTATATTTCCAGCTTTGATACTGAATACCAGATTTGTATATCTAGCTGCCTAGTCAATATTTTCACTGAGGTGTCTGATAGCCACATCAAACTCCAAAACAAAACTCTTGATTTTTCCCATGAGCTTTCTCTTCTCCCAGCCTCTTCCATCTCAATAAATGGCAATTCCATTCTTCCACTTGATTGGTCTAAAATCTTGGAATCACTGTGGACTCTTTGTTTCTCTAACATGTCACAAAATATACCCAGATTCTCTTGTTTAAAATGTACACAGAGTTTAGCTTCTTTCACCTGTTCCTGCCACCATCACCCACATTACCATCCCCCCACTAGGACTTCTGGACTGGCCCCCAACTAGGTGTCCTCTTTCCACTGTTGCACTGTTGCAGTTGATCTTCTGCACAGTAGTCTTTTTAAAACATCTAATGTGATGGCAGGAACTAGAAATGCATTCTTAGATCACTAGGTAGAAGATGTGTGTTGAGACAGCAGAGGTATCTGGGTCCTTGATACTTCATCAGCTCTGGAATGCTTACATTTGAATGGATACTGAAGAGAATAAAACGATCATCTTGGTTAAGGCATTTTTATATTATCTTTGTTATAGAAGTCAAACTATAGCCTAATACAATGTTCTTTGAGCATCTGTCTGTCTTTCCAACCCCTACCTGACTCAAGATTGGCATGTAAATTCCATTAGAGTAGGGGCTGTGTTTAGCTCACTGTAAATAGCTTCTTGAACAGTGTCTGGCACACTAAACATTCAATAAGTGTTTGTTGAATGAATGAAAATAGCAAAACCATCAACATAATGCAGGGCCTTGTTTAGTGCTGCCCTGAGGAAGCTGGTCAGTATAAGTAAGTGATGGGTACAGCAATATGCTCTGTGTGTGGTTGGTTTTCTATTCTGACTGAATCACAAAGGCAGGATACAACCTGCTATTCCCATTATCTGAGAAGCATAAATACTTGTAAGATGGCTGTGTGTTGCTTTTGTAATTTAAATGAAAACTCCCAAGTAAAGTTCATTGTTGTAATGAAATCAGGTCACAGAGTCATGGAAAACTGTGACAAGGTTCACAGTGATGAGGAAAGGTCACAAGTCTCATGCTAAGCACAGATGGAGAGAAGAAGCTTGTATGCTGAGATCTTGAGATGTGTGGCTGAGATGTGCATCAGTTCGGATGGCAAAAGCTGATAGCTGGAAGAACCACAGACAAAGAATTGCACAAACTGAGTCAAAATGAAACAGAAACGTATCACAGGGTATCGGTAAGATGCTTGGGGGTAAATGCTGCAGACAGAAAGCCACTGAGTTCCCGGGTGAGTAAGAATATAAAGAGTTATAGTTACCAGGATAATATTTTTGGTATCAAATATCTTTTTTATGCTATTGTGTTTTGATCACTTTAATTACACAGATCAACTAACGCAAAAAATATATAAACATATATAGTAATGAGATACTGTAGACCTGGGATTAAACCACCTTAATTTAGAAATGTTCTATTTCCTGAGTGATGGAAGTTGCAAAGATTAGGCTATCTTGCCATACAACACCCCCTTGGGTGTGATATTACTGAAATAAAACAAGTCAAGATTTGTTTAGTCATTTTATAATATATATGTAACTTCTGGTAATAGTTACTGGTATGAGGTTTCTCTTTGTTGAATAATTAGCTAGAGAGTTCAAGGGAACTTTCTTAATAATTTGTCTCTTTGCTTTAAAATTTCTCAGTAACCATAATTTCTCCTTTCTAGAAACATACTAACATTTATATTCAAAGCACAAGGGACAGCTTTAAGATTAGGACAAAGCACTGAAAATTAGTAACAACAGTTACTTCTCTGTCTTGTGCCTAACTATTGCTTGAATTTTGGTGAGGCCTCTGGTCATGTGTACTAGCTATGTTGGAATGACTGGAGGGTGGGGTGACAATACATGTGACCTTTTTACGGTGGCTCACTTATCTGAACATTTCATGTTGAGGCCACACTATCATTTCAGATAGGTTCCAGGATGTATTTCAAAGGGATCAGAATATGGTCTCATAAAACTCCTTCCCTAGGGGAAATCAAGGCTTTTCCCATTTAGCACTTTTTTTTTTTTTTTTTTTTTTGTCCAAAGGTACTTTAAGTAAAGACTATGGCACAGGTCCCACCTTTGGTGAATTTTATCATGTTCAAATAAAGTAATTTATGCACAGAAATAAATACCTCGTAAACTACAAAAATGTAAAGAAACATACAGATTATTGTGATAATAACTTCATTAGAAAAGGAGGCAGCTTGGTGTAGGATATAAGAATTTCAGGCTGGGGGCGCCTGGGTGGCTCCGTTGGTCTCTTGGTTTCAGCTCAGGTTGTGATCTTGGCTCTGAGCTGAAGGGTGTGGAGTCTGTTTGGGATTCTTTTTCATTCGGCCCTCTCTCCCCCTCCCCCGTACTTGCACTATGCGCTCTCTCGCTCTCTCTCAAAATAAATAAACAAACAAACAAAAAAAGAATTTCAGGTTGGGGTGGGTAGGGAGGCCTGGCTGGCTCAGTGGGAAGAGCCCATGACTCTTGGCCTCCGGGTTGTGAGTTCAAACGCCATGTTGGGTGTAGAGATTACTTAAAAAAATAGATAAACTTTGGGGCGCCTAAGTGGCTCAGCTGGTTAAGCGTCAGACTTCCTGCTCAGGTAGCCATCAAATGATTTGTGAGTTCAACCCTGCATCTGCAGTCAGCACGGAACCTGCCTCAAATCCTGTCCCCCTCTCTCTTTCTGCCCCTCCCCCGCTCACTCTTTCTCTCAAAAATACACATTAAAAAAATTAAAAACACAGATAAACTTAAAAAAAAAAAAGAATTTCAGGCTGGAAGTCATGGACCCTATTATTACATTAAGAAGAAGGGTGGGCCCTTCCCTGGAGAGGGAAGGATAGAGGTCATTTTGAGGGAGGATAAACCGGAGGCTCCAGGTATGGAGATGAGTATTAAAAATCAGCATAGTTGGGAGGTTTCATTCCCTGGAAGAGTGGTTTGATTTTATAATAACTGCTGCCTAGAGAAGATCCATGCATGGTGGCACGAAGTGAAACTTCAAAAACAAGCTAGGACTATACATTTGTTTCATTGGGTGGCTCAGATAAAGAACCCTAATTGTACTGGGTTTACTTACTGAAGAGAGGATTATGCTTAGTGAAATACATACGTCATTAATCAAAGCTTAAAAATATTAAAATAAAAAAGGAAGATACTATACTCTCATCATTTCTGAAATAGAGTCTTTGCCAAGGTGTCAGTACTGCAGAAAATAAACCTCAGCTTAGAATCTTCCTGAAATGCAAAGCGTGCTTTCTTTGTGCTGTTTCCCTGTACACTCAACACAGTGTTTTGGAAACCTTCAGTTATCTAAATTCCCATCAGGTGACATTGTTTAATCTAACATTCCCTCTTTCGTATACGAAAACAGCTCTAAGGACAAACCGCAGAGATGCTTTGAACTCTCTCTCTTCTGGTGGTTGGGAGGGAATTTCCAATCTCACTCTCTTTCCTTTGCCTTCCCAACCCCTCCCCCTCCCCGCACCCCCTACCACAAGTAGGTGAGGAAAGGCTTCTGGCTGCTTTCCTCCAACCCACCCCCGCACTCCCTACCACAAGTAAGGGCTCACCAGGGGAAAGAACCTTTGACCTTGGTCAAGAAAAGTACCTGTCTAATCAGTGAGCTTATTAGGCCACCAGGAGTCCACATGTGTAAAAGTTAGTTGGAATGAACTTTTTTTCTTTGGTGTGAAAATTTAGGTCTCTGGTATTGGGAGGGAAAAAAAAGACTGCTTTAGAATAATACACCTATTTCAAATATTGTCATGAAAGCATAAAAACAGAACCCTTCTTAAAAAGGCTGCAGAAAATATGATTTTACTTTCAAGACAGCAATAACTGAAAAAAACAAAAAGGTTTCTTTCAGGTCAAATCTTAAAAAGGTCCTAGGCTTATACAAACGTCTAAGACCCCAACCCCTGCTTTCAGAGGGCCTTAGAAAGATTAACACGTTTGTTTTAAAAGCTGGTGCCCCTCTTTTCAAAAAACAATCCGTTGCACTCCTCTCCTCATATTGTCACATTATCACTCATCTAAGTTATACTTTATAAACTGCTTTGATGTGGTACACACATGCAAAAAGTATACAAAGTGGATAAACTTCTACTGTCAATGCTGCTGTAGAGGTATATATTTAGTAAACATTTAGTTACATTATTTTATTTTTGTGAAATGAGAACTGATCGACCAAACCTTTCAAACAGACCCACCAGACGATAAATACCACCATATGTTTGATTCACAGTACATTTGGGCATAAACACTTCAATTACAGCTTTGTGTTTAGTATCAAAAACCTTTTCTTGTGTGCGTGTGTTTTCTCTACAGATCCCGTGCTCTGGATTACATTTTGAAAATCGCTTATTACAGATAAAGCCCCTTTCCAGGTACGTTTCCGAGAAACATATGTATTTATGCACACAAAGGTGTGTGCAGATCTTTTCACAAACAAATGTCCATATGATGCCTGAGCCGCGCTCCCCTGCACATGCCCACCGCGTGGTGTGCCCAGCCGGCCACCCCGCGCAGCCGGGGTGCCCACAGGGACAAGCTGCCCCCGAACACGCGGAAGCCCCGCGGGGCCTCCCCAGGAAAGTTAACCGGCATTTTCGCACCAGCTGCGGCGCGAGCCTCCCCGCCCCCACCGGGCCTCGGGCTGCCGGGCCAACACCCAGGCCTCCCCGCACCCGGCAGCGTGCGGCGGTGGGGGCGGGGCGGCCAGTGCCCCGGCGGCGCCTCGCAGCGCCTGCGGGTCTTTATTTTTAAAAGACTGCGCCGCACTCGTACAGCCCCCAGCGCCGCCAGGGCGGGCGGGAGCGAGTGGAGCGAGGCCGGCGGAGGCCCCCCCGCCGCGCCGCCGCCGCCTCCTCCCCCGCCCCCCCAGTCCGCGGCGCCCCTCCCCCGCCGGCCCCTCCCCCGCGCGCCCGCCCGGCGCAGGCCGCTCGGGTTTGTTTTGCTGCGCGGCCGCCGCCGCCGCGGGCCTCGCGAGCTCATTTGTGCCTGGCTGGTCCCCATTCCTCTCTCCCCAGTGTTGAGTGTCTGAGCCGTTGGCTGCTCCGAACCGTTTGGCTCTTTCCCTTAGTAACAGCTTTTACCTTCTGCCTCAATTCCTCTCCCCGCTCGCGCCCTTCCCCCGCGCGCCGCCTCCCCCCGCCGCCGGCCGCGTGCGCCCCCGCCCCTCCCCCCGCGGCGGGAGCACCTCCGCTCGCCACCTGGGGACCCGCGCCGCGCTCCCCGCCCCCGCCCGCCCGGCGCCCATCCCCCGCGCCCTCCGCTCGCCGGGGTTATAATTGCCTCTCACCCCCCGGAGGGGTTATTTTGGGGGTGGTTGGAGGCGGCGGCGGCGGCGAGGAGGGGAATTTCCTTGTGCCTCCATTCCCGGGAGGGGGGAGCGGCGTCGGAGGCCACCGTTTCCAGGTAAGCGCTGGGGGCCGGACCCCGGGGTGGGGGCGGCCGCGGGCCGGGGCGGGGGGCGCGGGCGGCGCGGGCGGAGGCGGCTGGGGGGCGCTGGGCCGCGGGGGGATGGGCACAAGTGGAACATGCATTTTTCAACTTGGCCCTTTGGCGAGCTGGGGTTTTGGTGGGGGAGGGGAAGGCAGGGAAGGCATTTAGGGTGCCCCATCCCCCCTTTTTCCTCTCAGGCTTCTTTGAAATGCTCACGTGCCTGCCCACCCCCTACCCTTTCCTGATCTCGGGGATCCTCACCCTTATTATGTTGTTGTCCCCGAAAATGTGCGCCTCGGCCTTCTCCCTCGCTTCCACCCTTCGTGCATTTACACCCCCTTTTTGTGTGTGTGTGTGTGTGTGTGTGTGTGTGTGTGTATGTGTGTGTATGTATGTGGGGGGAGGCTTTCAGGAAAGAATTTGCAGCAAATTGAATCAAGGAGCCATCATGAGGCCGACTCTTTTATAGCCTATTTTTAGCAGAGGAGAGGGATCTTTTCGGTGCACGTTATTCTGTTGGCAATGGAAATCTGCTCCCCTCCCCAGGCGCGTCCCCGGTGCAGGCGCGGCGACCCGGGTTGGCGTGCTAGGGGCTGCGGGCGGCTGTTGGGGCCGCGCGTCCCGGGCGGGGGCGCCGGAGGGGGAGGGGCGCGCGGCCGCGGGGCCGCACTCCCGGACGTGTTTATTTGTAACTTAGTGCCTTTTATCGTCTTAAGGAGGTATTTGCTAGAGCCTCTTTGAAGTTGGGTTCAGAAGTGTAGAATTGGCAAAGTTATTGCCAGCTTCCTGGTAAGTTTTGGGTGGCACAAAGTCACATTATTTTCTGACAGTGTAAAGGCCACGTTGTGAGGGTGGTTTCTCGGTAACTTCCTCTTTGCAACCGATGTCATTTTTTTTTTTTTTTTTAAACAAGCCGACTTTTATTCAAGTGAAATTATTAATCTTAAATGGCAGCTCGAGGGAAACCATGCATGTGTTAACATGTTCAGTATTTTTGGAAGTTCCTAATTTGCCGAAAGAGGCATCACTTTGCAGTGGCAACCGAGATTAAATTTAGGTTGTGAAAATGGTGTTTCATGTAAAATTTCGGTTGAAATGGCTCTTAAAGAATGCTCCTGTTACTAAGTTACCTCATAACATTCTCTAAAATAATTTGGTGATTACAAATGACAAGTGCTGAGACCTAGTTAAAAGCTATATTTTTCTCAGTGTCTGGAGTTTACTTAGAATCTTGGACTGTGCACCAAGGTGAAGAGTTTTAGTACCTATGTCATTTACGGTTGACTTAGGGAAGTTTACTGTTGGCTTTCTTGTTTTCCATACAAGAACCTTATGCTGATCTAAATAAGCTTGTTAGTAAAATGTGGTGGGTGAAATGATGGGTGATTTCTAGTCTGAATTGCCTGACCTCCCCTCCCCCCATGTAATTAAGTAATGGTTTTTCTCCTCCATTTTTCCCAAAGACTCCTTTATCAGATTGCATAGTATAAGGCCCCTGTGGTGTTTTCATCTACTTACTAAACCAAATTATAAAAAATATAGTAATTACACATTGAAGATACAGTGAGTGACTTTTTGGCTTTCTCAGTTTAGTTCATTTTCATTTTTGTTAAATAAGACCTGTGCTACATTGGTGTTTGTTAGTAATCCTTATTTCCTGAGACTGTATGTTCTCACCATTTTAAGAAGTTTGTAGTCTAGGGAAATAGGGCAGCTTTGTCTCCATGAAAACAGTGTGTTTGTTGGGGTGTATCATGGGAGTTCATGGCAAGCAAGCTTGAGAAATCATCATTGAGGGTTCTAGAAATAGTTAGCATTTACCTGTGAAGGAAGGGTGGCAGAAAGAAAATATGCCTACAAGTGGTTAGGCGTGAGATGTGCGTTTATACTTTTTGCTCTGAAATTGTGGTTTTTCTGCCTGTTTGGAATATGATGTTTTTTTCCCTGTGTTGCTATAATGCATTGTGTGATCTATGTAACCACAACCATTAAATCCACAAATAACTACTCTTTTTTGCTATTTGAATAGTTAGAATGAGATCTATAGGGCAAAATGGTACACTGTATGGAGGATGAAAACCATATGTAAGTGGGAAAAGTTTCCCTTACTGTTACAGAACTTAATGGACTTGTTAATGACTTAAAAATTGTTGCAAAGCTCACCATCAGTTTATAAAATGCTTTTCTTGCATATACCAACTTTAGTTATTAATTTGGGAGATGTGGTATATGTGGAGTGGCCCCTTGTGGAGGTTGTATTTTTGCATTGGTTGTCTCAAAGAAGTGTTAGACATTTTAATAACTTTTTGCGTGTCCATGAATTTTTTTGTTACTTGTGTTTTCAACATCTAATTAAGGTTTATCATGATTATCATGATACGTGCCTACCAGGAAAATAAGTAACTACTTCCTGAGAGCCTTTCAAGCTAATAAGCAGAAAGGGCAAAAGCTTAATATAAATATAGGGATACTGATAAAAAGAGATGTGACTAATGAACCTTTGTAATGACAACCTGTTGAATAAATACATCTGTTCCTACATAGCGATGATGTTTAAGTACAACCTGGTCAGCTGAGTAGCTGACACAGGAGTTCTATGATTTACTCCAACTGTATTACTACAGAGAATTTCTGACTTAATGTATTTTGATGAAGTTAGTAGAAATAATTTGTTGGGTTTACTCAATTCCTGTGTCTTTTATATAAGAATTGAGAGGAAGGGTGCCTGGGTGGCTCAGTCAGCAACCGACTTCGACTCAGGTCATGATCTCACAGTTCATGGGTTCGAGCCCTGTGTCAGGCTCTGTTGCTGAATGCTTGCTCGGAGCCTGGAGCCTGCTTCGGATTCTGTGTGTCCTTCTCTTCTACACCTCCTACACTTGTGCTCTGTCTCACTCTGTCTCTCAAAAATAAATAAATGTAAAAAGAAAATTAGAAAAAAAAAGAATTGTAAAGAATGTGAGTGACAGTAAGTCAGGGGAGAGAGATGGCAGAAATATTGGCACCGTGGGACTGTATTTTTCTAGTATATGCGAATTTGACTTATTTCACAAATAACATTTGTGGTTTGTCACTGAAATACAAAAAAAATCAGCTAACAGAGCCATTTATACATCCCCATAGTATAGAGGGGTTAGGACCCTGGGCTGTGTAGTAGACAGTAAGAGTATGGTCCAGTTTGGAGACCATCATGGTGGTATCGCCTGTTCTATCACCAACAGAAACTTGAATTAAAAAAAAAAAAAAAAGCTGATGCTGGAGAGATTTACTCTCCACCACCTGCAGGATTAGACTCTGTAAGAGTACAATTAATTGCCCTGTTATGAAGAGCCAGAGGAAAGAGACTTTGCTTGGGTTATGATCTAGGAAAGGTGTGAGGTGCTTTCTCTGTCATGTATACCTCAGGCTAATCTTATGAAGTGGGTAGTACTGGATCTGTGGATGATGAAACAGAGGTGCAGGGTTAATTCCCTTGTCCTAGGCCACAGAATGATCAAATGATGCATTAGGGTTCTAATGTAGGTAGGTCTAAGTCCTAGTCTGTGCTCGTTCTGGATGAGTGTAGCTGTGCCAGATTTTTCCAGCTGTTTTGTCAGATGTCCTTGGAAAAAATTAGCGTTTATAATTCTGTAGTTGGGCATCTCTATTAACTGGGTCAAGTAATTGCATGGATAAATGAAATTCATAGGAGTCCTACCTACATCATTGTCTTTAACTCTCTAGAACCATTTAATAAGATGCAATCCTCTTGCCAACTGCTCTGTTTCCTACCTTTAAGATGGACAGCAGTGAAGTAGCCTTTCCAAGTACTGCCAGTAGAAAAAAGAAAATATGGTTCCATGCCTGAAATTAAGAAGGAAAAGCAAGTAAGAGTATGTTTAACTATCCTCATCCTCAGAGTATGTATTCCTCAAAACTTGTGTAAGAATGTCACGTTAAGTCTTTTTGTGTAGCATAGTGTTCCATTGGGGGTCTTTGAGGCAAACTGCCTGGGTTCAAACTCCAGCTCCATTCCTTACTGCTTATGCAACCTTAAGGGGAGTAACTCCCTCTTTGTTTCCTCTTCTGCATGATGTGGACTGTCAGCTTCTAGAGTTGAAAAGATTGAGAGAATTGTATGTGTAAGGTGCTGAGAATAATACTTGACATACAAGTATCATGGAAATGTAAGCTGTTAAACATGATGATGTTGGGTTTGGATTTGAAGTTTGCTTCTTTGTATTACATTTTATTTGTTCTTTATTTTAGTGGGGCCGTGTCATAGAAAATATTTAGTAGTTTTATTTCCTGAGTTTCCTGGGTAAAATATTTGAAATAAACTTAATGTATTTGCTCTTGAAGTTGTGATTGAAGACTTAACCTTGAAGAATTAGATTTGATTTTAAAACTAGGAACAATATCAAGCATTGTATAGTGACAGTGCTAGTGCTGGGTCTTTTGCCTTTTTTTTTTTTTTTTTTTTTTTTTTTTTTTTTTGAGAATGAGGGTATGTGCCTGAGCACCCACCCAAGTTAGGGAGGGGTAGAGAGAGGGAGGGAGAGAATCCTAAGCAGTCTCCACAGCCATTGACAAGGGGACTAGGGGCTCCATCTCATGACCCTGGTATCATGACCTGAGCTGAAATCAAGAGCTGGATGTTTGGGGTACGGAGGCGCCCCCAGTGTTGGGTCTTTTGCCTGACTTTTATTGCTGTTCTTTTGTTACTTGGACTTGGACTTTTTAAATCTCCCACCATTTGGAACATTTTCTAACTCTTTAAATAAAGGAATTTTGTTTTTCAGGGCTGGATCTGGCAAGTACCTAGGATCTCCTTTTTAGATTGGAGTGATGACTTTAAGTGGATCATTGTTTTCTGTAGCCTTGACCTTTCACCTGTGTTCTTGTTCCATATTTTCAGCTGCTGTCAAGACAGTTCTACTTGGAAGTTCTGTTGCTCTGATACATCTCTAAGCATTGTCTTATTTTCACTTCCCATTTTTACTATTAATTCAGCAGTGATGTTAACTACTAATAGAATTTATGTGTCAGGACCACACAGCTGCTTTGACAGGGACTTGGACAATCTGAGTGGCTGATACCTTGATTTTAAGAGTGAGGAAGCCAAGGCTCAGTAGTAAGGGGCGCACAGAGGGGTTTAGGCCCCGTGTGTCTGATTCTAGGCCAGTGTTCTTAGCTAGCAGTCTACTGCTTCACAGTGAATGAACGGAAGACAGAATGAATGGTTTTAGGTCTGGATTATTGCATTAATTTTCTAGTAGGTTGCTCTGAGCAGGCTTTCTTCTCCATTCTGTCTTCTGTAACTGCTTGGCAGTGTAATTTATTTAAAATACTGATTTCATCGTGTCCGTTCCTTTGCTGTGGAGAACCCATAATGGCTTCCCTTTGCCAACTGGATAGGGTTCATAAGCTTCAGTCTGGCTTTTTAAGGCTCTATTTTACCTATTCAGCTATAGTTCCCTCTCTTCTCCCAAACTGTGATTCTGGCCTGCCTATCAGATACTGCAGTTTTGACATACATGTTACTCTTCTGCTTTTCACTCATGCTTGTCCTTCCCTTTGTCTTTTTTATAGTCTAGTTTCAGTCCACCTTCCCTGAAGCTGTTTCTGGCTATCTCGACTCAGGATATTTCTTCACTGAGATACCATCGTGTTTAATGACATCACAACCTCCATAATTATTATTTCATGGGTTTGTTTATCCTAGCCCCAACTGCATGTTACATTTCTTGAAGGAAAGGGCCTTTTTTCTTCTGGTATTAGCAGAATTTTTGATTTTTGTACCATACTGTCTTCATAT
Source organism: Panthera pardus (assembly GCF_024362965.1). Taxonomy (NCBI): domain Eukaryota; kingdom Metazoa; phylum Chordata; class Mammalia; order Carnivora; family Felidae; genus Panthera; species Panthera pardus. Next base: position 88,566,093 of record NW_026526721.1, read on the forward strand.
TACAATGGATTGTTTCTTTCTACAAGTGCCCATGGTAAAATAAGTGGTGATGGGTCCTATACTACTGTTGATGTGGCCGAAGCTTCTGTTGGACTTAGGCCTTCAAAGTTGAGGTGTGCTGTAGCAGCACTTAACTGTTAATTTGAAAAAAATCTTGATCCTGGAATTGTAGCCATGATTTTGGTGAGGAACCTAGTCTAGTTGGGAATCCTGTCACCCTAAGTTGGCTTTATTTGGTTGTATTTGTGGCAGTTATAATGAAACTTAGGATTTTGTACTTATTTTCTTAACCTCTCTGGCTTTTTTGCTCATTATTTTCTCTGTAGTGTGCCTAAATAAGATTGTGTTTTTAGCATCTTGACCACATTGGAATCTCATTTGAGTCATTACTGTGAGGGTATTAACATTCAGTGTAGAGTGTGTCTATTTTATGGTGTAGGTGGGTTCAGTCTACCAGAAGAAAGTTATCATAACCGTCTCTTCAGTAGGTTTTTATGGTAAGGCTGGGTGCCATATTAGTTCTTCACAACCTGGGTAATTTATTCTAAAGCAACTAATTTGGTATTATATCATGTTGAATTTTTTAATATTTAAATAGGTTCTCAGCATGATTTTATTTGCATCAAACAAAATGAGCTGCTTGTCCCCCCGCTTTCTAAGAGCTTACACTTTTTTATTTTTTTAATTTCTTGAGAGAGAGAGACAGAGCACCAGTGGGGGAGGGGCAGAGAGAGAGGGAGGCACAGAACCCGAAGCAGGCTCCAGGCCCTGAGCTGTGTCAGCACAGAGCCCCACGCGGGGTTCAAACCACAAGATCATGACCTGAGCTGAAGTTGACACTTAACTGACTGATCCATCCACGCACCCCTCTTAGAGCTTATGTTAATTTAGAATTAATACAAACTGTATAGGTCGTGTTGAAAGATCAACAATTAAATTTCAGTAAATATACAAAGAGTATCCAGATTAAAGAATGTGAGATGAATACTTTGAATGAGGAAGAATAGGTAGTGAATGTTTAAACTGAGGAGTTTGCCATCTGTTTTCCTCTTAAGCAATTGTAAGTTTTTTTCAGGTGGTAGAACAGAGGAGAACATGGAAAGCAAGGGTCAGAGATGGTGCTTCCAGTCTCTTAATAGAATAATTCTTTTTCATATAAAATTGTACTCTGGACTCTCAAACATTTTTTTTTTTTTTAATGAGACATTTAAAATTTTAAATACCTTAAAAGTAGTGAATAATTTTTACTTTTTAGGAACTAGATACCAGTGTACTTCTTGATATCTAGTTTGTCCGAGTTCAAAGGTGGTAATTAGTTCTTTTCTTTCATTTTTTTTCATTGTGTCCTTTCCAGCACATTGTGTGATAGGACATTGTAATGATATAGATAATCAGTTAAGTGGATGTTTGCTGCTTTGTTGTTACTGTTATCCACTTAAATGGTGGCTAGTATTTTAATATGGATTCAGTATTAAGCAAATAAATTTTTATCATTTTTTGCAAAGCCATAGTTACAAGGGTAAATCATTTAGTTTTTAGAAATGCAACTGAAGAGGTTCAAATGAAGTGTTATGTAAAGCTAGTTCATCCTTTCAAGGAATACTTGTATAGTCAATTCCTGTGTTAAAATTTGGAGATTCTGTCATTTATGTAATTTTTTTGAGGGAGATCTACATGGAAAATATGCTTAATGGCTAAAAATCTATAACCTTACATAGAATAATAGAAAGCATTTGGCATTAGCATAAGCAAACACCTCCAGAGAATTTATAGTAATGGTATAATTTTGCTAGTTACCTTCAACTGCTAGTAGAATACAGCTTATGGGTTAGTGAGAGGTGTTTTATGCTTTTCTCTTAATTTGAACAAGCTAATTGGGTAGAATGTATACTGATTTTGTTCCATTTCTATTTTTTGGCTATCAGATGTCATTAACTCTCAGTATAAGGCAATTGGGTCATCTGCTTTGGGTTTCTGAAATAAGGTAATGGAAATAGATAATGAATGAATTTCCTTAATGTCTTTTTTTCCCTGTGTAATTGTTCTTTTATGGAATAGAATTTATCATACATGTGTGAATTTTTAGATGCTATATGTAGCTTTAGTATAGTTCTTAGGCACCTTTTATACTTAAGTTTTCTCCCACTAAAGTAATGGGTTTTCTTTAAATCACCTTTCTCTGTTTTCTTTAGTAAACAGTGTATCTTTGTGAGATCCTAGACTGAGTTTAGGATTGCAGTCTGTTAACTGTGTCAGGGAAGTAGTTTTCCTATTCTGTGAGAACTAACAGGCCCTCATGGTTGGGGGATTACTTCTTTGACCTTGGCTTTCCTTTTATCCTGCTAGCAGAGGTCACCAGTTTTAACATCTGTTGAGAGTTGTTTTGTGTGAAGTGTTCCTTTACAGATTTGTTTAGAATTAATGTTTATAACTTTCTTGTTAGTATTTATAGGTTCTCAAAGATACATTTAAGTGAAAAAACAGGCAGAGGATGTTGTAGTCTGCTGCCATTTTAGCTTGCAAAAGGGGAGAAGGGCAGTGAGGAGGACACAGACATGATGGGAGAGTGTATGAGTTGTGTGTATGTATGTTTGTTTTACGTGTTTAGGATGACTACAGAAAGATACACAAGAGACTAGTAACAGTGATTTTAGGGGGTGAGGTTGGGATGGGGAGATCATGTGGTCAGATGTGGGAGAAACTTATTCTCATGTATAACCTTTTGAACTGTTTGAATCTTGCTATGTCAGTATTACCATTTTAAAAAAAGTATTGATTGTGAAAAATCAAGGCATCCGGTTAAGAATTCTTAATATTTCTATTTCTTTAATTTGGACAGTCAGAAGAAGAGAGAAAACTTAATTTTTCCTATGCTTCTCAGACAGTTCTTGAAGAGCTGGAATTGTGTATATTTCTGCAAACACTTAATTTGTCAGATTTGTTGGGAAAATTAGAGCCACTGAGTATGATTAAAAAGTGTTGGTCTGTTCCATGATTGGGTCAGCAGACCACTTGAACTATTTAGTAATAGTGACTTGGTGATTTTCAAGTCCTATCCAAGGTCGATAATTAGAAATTCAGTGCAAATATTAGAAGGAGATACTGGTTGTACAGATGTATGTAGGTGTTGTCTGATTTCAAAGGTGTTTTGCCAAGGGTTTGGAAATCAGGTGAAAATTGTATTTCTCATAGTTTAGTAGTTGATTTTTAATAATTGTGATAGTTTTTGGTATAATGGGATTTGTGGAACTGGGTTTTGATACTACACAATTCCTGACTTGGGAATTTACATGTATGTATAAGTTGGCGTCGCTTGTAATTGTTCACTGAATGTTTAGTTTATTCTAAAGGGTGTTCTAGTTGTGCTCCTCATTTTCAACTTAAGCTGGAAAGTCTCAGAGAAAGGTAGCATCTGTTTTTGTGCCTTTAATTCTGCTTCACTGTGACTTGACAGTGTGACCTGCCTCCCTGGGAGCAGTGCTTCTCTCTTTAGTGATAAGAGAGCTAGGCAGGGTAGGTGTCTGATCTTAGGCAGTTAACTCTTACTGTAGTATGTTGCTGTGGCGAAGAGCTCGGTGTCTGGAGTCGGGCATGGCTGGTTTGTCACCCCTACTTATTAGTTGTATGACTCTGGAAAATTAGGTAATTCCAGTTTCCACTCTGAAAAATGGAAATAAGGAGTAATTAATACATGCGTCATAGAACACTTGTGAGGATTCAAGTGTGAGTATGTGTAAAGCAGTTACCATAGGCCTGGCACATGGGAAGTAATGCTTGCTACTACTTGGTGGCTTTGTTAAGTGCAGCAGTAACAGCTGTAGGGAGAGGCAGAAAAGTGACACTCCCCCTTGTGAACCTGTCAGGGCTTCCTGTGGCAACTGCAGAGAACTGGATGGCCAGAATTCCCAGTTCTGTATTTTGTGACTGAGCTTTTGTTGCTCACTCTTCTTTTTCTTTTCTTAATCTGGAAGCTATTTTATTTATTTAATTTTATTTTTTATTTTTTAAATTTACATCCGAATTAGTTAGCATATAGTGTGACAATGATTTCAGGAGTAGATTCCTTAGTGCCCCTTACCCATTTAGCTCATCCCCCCCTCCCACAACCCCTCCAGCAACCCTCAGTTTGTTCTCCATATTTATGAGTCTCCTCTGTTTTGTCCCCCTCCCTGTTTTTATATTATTTTTGTTTCCCTTCCTTTATGTTCATCTGTTTTGTTTCTTAAAGTCCTCATATGAGTGAAGTCCTATTATTTTTGTCTTTCTTTGACTGACTAATTTCACTTAGCATAATACCCTCCAGTTCCATCCATGTAGTTGCAAATGGCAAGATTTCATTTTTTTGATTGCCAAGTAATGCTCCATTGTGTGTGTGTGTGTGTGTGTGTGTGTGTGTGTGTATGTGTATATATATACACACCACATCTTCTTTATCCATTCATCCATCGATGGACATTTGGGCTCTTTCCATAATTTGGCTATTGTGGATAGTGCTGCTATAAACATGGGGGTGCAGGTGTCCCTTCGAAACAGCACACCTATATCCCGTGGATAAATGCCTAGTAGTGCAATTGCTGGGTTGTAGGGTAGTTCTATTTTTAGTTTTTTGAGGAACCTCCATACTGTTTTCCAGAGTGACTGCACCAGCTTGCATTCCCATGTTGCTCACTCTAAAATGAGAACTTGGGGGCGCCTGGCTGGCTCAGTCAGAGGAGCATGCGAATCTTGATGTGAGGGTCTTGATGTTGGGTGTAGAGATTGCTTAAATAAAAATAAAACTTAAAAAAATAAAAAGAGAATGTGTACTGTGTGCCTTTGTTATGTCTCTAGTACATATATATATTTTAAGTTTATTTATTTGGAGAGAGAGAGCACAGTGGGGAAAGGGTAGAGAGAGAGGGAGAGAGAATACCAAGAAGCAGGCTCTGTGCTGTCAGTGCAGAGCCCAATATGGCGCTTGAACTCACCGAATTGTGAGATCATGACCTGAGCTGAAACCAAGAGTTGGACGCTCAACTGATCGAGCCACCCAGGCATCCATCTGTATATGTTGTTTTACAGTAATTTTTAAATATTTTTGGTCACCTCTTGATACTTAGAGAAAAAAAAAGTTACTGCTTTTCCTAAAAAAAAATAGTCTTTTTACTTTCTGGAATGGACTCTCCACTCCTTTTCTGTTCTCTGGCAAATGAAACACTCCTCTCTGGCTCCCCAGTGGATGTTGCTTGTATGGATCAGTTATTTCAAATATGCATGTTGCATGTTATGCAGACTTGGACTTTCACTGAGAAGTATATAAGACATAACAGGATATGTATATGTGCAAAAATACTGAAGTTTTGCTTTAATAGCTAGTATAGGCATTTTCTATAATCTTTCATTTAAAAACATGCTTCTATAAATTTATGAATTGAAAATGATTTTATTTACCAAATTTAAAAAATACTGGTTGGGGCGCCTGGGTGGCGCAGTCGGTTAAGCGTCCGACTTCAGCCAGGTCACGATCTCGCGGTCCGTGGGTTCGAGCCCCGCGTCGGGCTCTGGGCTGATGGCTCGGAGCCCGGAGCCTGTTTCCGATTCTGTGTCTCCCTCTCTCTCTGCCCCTCCCCCGTTCATGGTCTGTCTCTCTCTGTCCCAAAAAAAAAAAAAAAAAAAAAAAAAAAAAAAAAAAAACGTTGAAAAAAAAAAATAAAAAATACTGGTTTAAAGTAATGTAGAATTATAATTCTCTAAGTTTTATGGATTTAGAATCAGTACTAAAAATTAGAATCAAATTGTCGTTGTGAATGATAGAGCATAGGTAAGTCACATTTATTGGTGCTGATTTCTTTAGGTAGTTTTCTGAGGCTCTATTAGGATTCTGAAGTTCTAATCCCCCAAAGTGTGCACTCAAAGTAAGATACGAAGAATAAAGACATTTGATTGCTAATAAATGTGAATATAAGATTTTTGGGAGGATTAATCTGCCAGCATCTCTGGATTAAGAATCCTGACTGCTTTTCATAAAGAATAGTAACAAAATAATAACCATTATAGTAAGATTTTTCTATTTCATTAGAGAAGAAGTTTGTATAAGATTGTCTTATAGTGTTTAAAAACTGACATACCACAACATTTTGGCTGAATGAAGTTACACCATCGGATTGAAGGTTAAGCTTCTTTCTGTGACAGTCTTAAGTTGACGTCCTGGCCTGTGACCACTAATCATCTGCTTCTAGCACAGATCTCCCTTTGAGTTACTTGTTGAGTCCTGTCTCACTAGGCAAAAGCCTTCTTTGGGAACAGTTGTGTTTCACCCATCTTTATCCTTAGCATCTGGTAGGTACAATGCTTGACACAGTATTTCAATGATATTTTAATAAATATTTGTATTTATAAATGTTTTAAAATTCATCAACAGATTTAAAAAGTTACCAAGGTGGTGCATTTAAAAGATAGTAATTTTACTTTTCTCTGAATGTTGTTGAAACAGGCAAGGTATTATGAAATGAAAAGAACAGAGAATTTACTTTAGAAGCTTTTGTGTTTTTTACCCTTTGTCTACTCATTTGTAGGAGAGTATTTTTTAAGTAGATAACAATCTTTTGTATCCATGGACCCTCTGCTTCTTGAATGTGGGTATGTTTTCTAATTTGGTGCTTCTCTACTTGCTTTGTTGCCTGTTTTTGGGTCCTATACTCATGAATAGCTGACTGTCTTTATTTCATCTAGTCTCATTTGCCCTTCTTGCATTTTATTCTAGATGACTCATGTATGTTCTGTAGTAGATAATATTGGTTGGTTCATTTGGTCTGACAAATCAACGTAGAGGTGATTTCCTACAAGTGAGAACTGGTAGTAACAGGAAAAGTGACTTTTTTTTTTTTTTTGATTGTAACAGCATACTAATGACCTTTGATAAGTATGATAAGTGCATACAGTATAATTTACACAAATGCATCTGTTGTTTTATAGCATACGTGGTGGAAACATTCTTATATGCTGTTTACTTTGGCACTATGAAAGATGCTCACTAAATGTCAGTTTTCTTCCCTATACCCTATCCTGTGGGTTTTTCTTCACACTCAGGGTGAAATCCAAAAGTCCTTCCTTAGCTTGTGAGGAACCCCCCACCACATAATCTGCTCTGTGACCACCTCACAAACCTTCTCCTGTTTCACATTGCCCGTCTTCCCCTTGTTCACTGTGCCTAGCCATACCAGCTCCATTCCCACTGAACAAGCTTGTTCCTGTCTCAGTGCCTTAATTGCTTTGCTCTCTGCCTCAGGCTTTGCCCTGAGATTGTCATATGGCTAATTTTTTTATGTCATTCAGATTTCACTTCCAGTGCCACCACCTGAGAGGTCACACTGAAATAGCTGCTCACTCCTTAGCCTTTTTCAGTTGCAGGACCCTTGTATTTTCCTCATAACATTTAGTCTCTCTGAAATAGCCTTGATCATTGTTTCTTTTTGTTTGTTTGTTTTATTCACCTCTGGAATTTACACTCCATGAGAACAGGGATGGGTTCTGTCTTGTCACTCCAGGACAAAACAGGACTGGTAGGTGTTCAGTAAATATTTGAGTGAATTGTTTGCTCAGAAATGCTTTTGTAACCAGCTGATAGCTTTAACTTGTTTCCTCCTTACAGTAGAATACTGGAAATAATTCATTAAAAATCAGCATTTAGGGGAGGGTCAAAAGAGGCTTATTGCATTTACTGTTTGGAATCCCAGGGATGTATATGTGAGTGCTGTATGCTTTTCTTGGAGGAACTACTACAGATGGTATTTGAATCAATCTGGAAAAAACAGGTAAATGGATAATTGATGAGCAAATTTGAATATGTGCTTCTGTTACCATAAAATGTTAGATTTTAAGAAGTTAACACTTTCGTTTTAAAATACATATTTCATTCAAGTTATGTGATGAGAGCTAGATATTCCTATTTATGTTTTTTACAGGTTAAAGAGATTCTTTAATTTGCTTTTAATTCCATTTACCTGTGCTATTCTGTTGCGATTAATCTAGGCTAACTTCACCAAGTTGGTATATGAATTAGAACTCGTAGGTGTACAATAGACAGTTCAAGTTAGCTTAAGCCAAAGAGAGGGATTCCTTGGCAATAGAATCCCAAAATGGATTGAACTGTGGGAAGAGCATGGGGTCTGCAAGGCTTTAGGCACAGCAAGAACTAGAGCCATTTGAATATCACCAGAAATCTCTGTTGACAGAATATGTGTGTGTGTGTGTGTGTGTGTGTGTGTGTGTGTGTGTGTGTTCTGGTAGGTTAGTTTCATTCTTTGAGAAGATTAACTTTCTTCACACAGTGGAAAATGTCAGTGCCAGAGTTTTTATCCGTTGTTTTCCCCTGCTGTAGAGGAGGGACTACCTATTTATCTCATCAGGAAAGATCTTGAAGTAGTGATGAACTTGGTTTGGGAAGGTGCCCATCATGGCCAGAGGCCATTTAGAAACAATGGCTGCCACTTTCCAGTAGAGCAGTGGGAATGACATTTGAGTAAACCAGGGAGCCGCTGGACAGACAGCCTCTCTTCCCCTCCCCCCACACCAAAATGTGCATCCATTTATAGTTGGGAAGGTTGTGCATTTAATCCATGATGGACTGTGCCCACAAAATTCTCTTTCAACCAGAACTGGCATATATTTTGTTGTTCTCAATGTTTTAAATATGTATTGTTTTTTAAAATGAAAAGTTGGGATTCCTCATGTGGTAGTATATATAATTTTATGTACGCTGTCTATAACTAATATGGGTGTTCAAATGAATTTATCTTCTCAAAACGAGTTACATACTAAAAAAAATTGATGTTATTTATTTTGGTTTTGTTTTTCACATTATTTCTGCTAATTTTACAGGTAACAGAAGCCCAAATTTGAGGGCAAGCATTAGAAAATTATCAACGGGTTAATTATATATTTTTAGGGGATATTTTAAACCTTGAAGAAGATAACTACCCTTGTTTGTCCTAACCAGATACTCAAATTTAGCATATAGCAAAATTAATGAGTTGTATATTCTGAAGTTATTTTGAGCAATACTTCATCAGTTCACTTAAAATAAAAATTGCTAGCCTTGTAGACAAAGCTTTTTTGTGACCTAATAGAAATTAATTTTCGTGGACTTCAGTTGCTTCATCTTGAGAACATTGAATTGGGTCTCTGAAGTCTCTTCTGCATCTAATATTCTTTGATCATATGATTGCACATATAATTTAAAAATTAAGCTAGGGGCCTGGGTGGCTCAGTCGGTTAAGCCTCCGACGTTGGCTCAGATCATGATTTCCTGGTTTGTGAGTTCCAGCCCTGCGTTAGGTTCTCTGCTGTCAGCGCAGAGCCTGCTTCTGATCCTCTGCCTCCTTCTCTCTGCCCCTCCCCTGCTCATGTGTCCATTCTCTCTCTGTCACTCAAAAACAAACATTCAAAAATAAAAATTAAGTTAGTGTTCAGTCAAATTAAATGGGAAATGTACAGTGCTGATTTGTTCAGGTTATTTATTACCTGAATTGGCTTTTTCTAATAACATTTACATTTCTCTGATGTCTTCTCAGTTTTGAACAGATTATTCTCAGAGAAAATATTTTTTAGATATCTGAAGAAGAAACGTCTGTTTTTATCCATTAATCAGAGTTCAGGTGCATTTGTTACATCCCATTTCACTGTAGTGAAAACTAAAAGGAATAGCAACAAACATGTTTACGGCAGTTTTTTTTCTTTAATGCCCTTATTTTAATTGTATGATTTCTGAATGTTCCAGTCAGTAAATTTTTTAGCAATTTAGGTTTTATTTTTGTGTGCTGTACATTTTTGAAATTGTACTAAAGATACACGTCTCTGAAGTGCAATGAGAAAATGCTGTATTTTGAGTAATTTTTTTAACTACTGAAATACGTTTCAAGTGTCGCCCATATTAACTACTAATTGAGAAGCTGTGTATGTTAAAAAAAAATTTACAGCAAGGGGCATCTGGGTGGCTTAGTCGGTTAAATGTCTGGGCTTCAGCTCAGGTCATGATCTCGCGGTTTGTGAGTTCGAGCCCTGTGTTGGGCTCTGTGCTGACAGCTCAGAGCCTGGAGCCTACTTCTGATTCTGTCTCCCTATATGCTCCTCCCCTGTTCACGCTCTGTCTGTCTGTCTCCCTCTCTCTCTCTCTCTTTCTCTCTTTCTCAAAAATAAATAAACATTAAAAAAATTAAAAAAAAAACTTACAGCAAAAAACAGATATGTGAGTGGTATGACAGGAGGGCATTAAAGATGCCAAACAAGTTGTTTTTTTTCTGGAAAAGTTTTGTTTATGTGTAGCATATGGTTTGTAACTCGTAGAGTGGTGAGAACAAACAGGAAAGGCAAGCAGGGGTCGTATCATTAAGTGACATGTTTGCTGTGTTAAGGGGTTTGGACATTTCTTCTGTGACAGGAAACTTGTGAAGGACTTTAAGGAGAACAGCAGAATTATGTTTTAGCCTCAGATGATGTAGAGCATGAAGGGTGAGATGATGGTTTGAGAGGGAAAGGGGCTGAGCTCTGGTTGGGAGAAAGTTGAGCTGATAGTATGATGGGTGAGAATGACACCACATAATTCCGAGAGTATTGAAAACTGGACTGCATTTGTGAATTCTAAAAGGAAGCATTTGGAAATTCAGGAGAGAGTCAAAAGAGCTAAGCATCCAAATTTTTTTCTCTCTGGCTTGCTCCTCCTCTTGTGGAGAACCGGGGTATGAAGAATGGGGGTCTGTGGAGATGGGGAATTAATTTGACAATCCAAATAGCTAATGGACAAAAGCTTGAGGGCAACACAAGGAGGGAGAAATTGCTGCATGGGAATGGGAAATCCCCTTGTCATGATATCTTAACCAAATGGTAATTAAATTAGATGCTTATTTGAGAATAGCACAAGAAAAATGGATTGTTATAGTGTAACTAGTTCATTGGGTGTAATTTTTATGGAGTTTTAGGTTAATCACTTTATTTCATAATCACTTTATATATAAAAACTTTCCTAAGGATTTTATGTTAATATAAAAGTCATAAGAATCTTGGTTTGATAACTTTAGAAAGCTGATCTGAAGTACTGTTTAGTTAAAATTACATAAATAGTTTTTCAAAAAATTAGCTATTTTAAAATAATTTTAGATTTATGGAAGAGTTGCAAAGATAGTACAAAATTGCTGTGTGTACCCTTCACTCTTAAAATCTTACATAATAAGATTACATATGGTACATTTATTAGCAAATTTAAGAAATTAACATTGGTATAATATTAAACTAAACTACAAACTTTATTTGGATATTCCCAACTTTTCCCATTAATGTTTTTTCTGTTCAGTATCCAATCCAGGATCCCATATTGCATTTAGTTGTTTCATTAATCTCCTCCGATCTATGACAGTTCATCAATCTTTCTTGTTTTTCATGACCTTGAAGAATACTGGTTTGTATATTTTTAATGATGGACTGAAGTTATGGATACTTGGCAGAATAATGCCGCACAGGCGATGTAGGTCCCTGTCTCATAGCATCCAGGGGTACATACCAATATTTACATACAATAATACTGTCAATTATTACTGGTGGTGTTAATCTTCATCACTTACTTACGTCGTGTCTGGTAGATTCCTTTACGATGAAATTACTTTTTCTATTTTCCATATTCTTTTCATTAGAAGTGAGTCAATAATTTCAACCCTTATTCAAGGGAGGGACATTAAGTTCCATCTCCTAGATGGAAATGTATCCGAGAGTTTGTGGACATATGTTAAAGTTACCACAGTAATAAGAAATTTTGGGGAGGGATGTCTGGGTGGCTCAGTCAGTTAAGCATTTGACCCTTGATTTCAACTCCGGTCATGATCTCACCACTCAGCCCCCTAAGGATTCTCTCTGTTTCCCTCTCTCTACCCCTCTCCCTGGGGGTGTGTGTGTGTGTGTGTGTGTGTGTGTGTGCATTTGCACGTGCTCTTATGCGCACTCTCTCAAATAAATAAACTTTTAAAAAAATCGTAAAAAAATACTTTGGGGAGATACTCTGAGGCTGTGTAGGTTTCACTCAGTAATTTTAGCATTCATTAGTGGGATCTTGTTTGCAGTAGTGATCACTGTGGTGGTGGTGGTCTAATGGGGATTTTCTAGTTCCTTCATGTCTTCTACATGTATTAATTGAACTTTTTTCCATGCAGATTTGTTCCTTTCCTTCATTTAATTTTTCAATTATTTATGTTAATTGTGGACTTGTGGATTTTTATTTTGTTCTTGCTCAGGGTGTTCCACCATTGGCCACTGGGAGCTCATTCAGTGGGCCACTGGGAGCTCTTGTGTCCTTCTGACATGACCCATCCTGTGTATTTGTAATCATGTTCTTTCTGATACACAGAATGCTCCAGACTCCTCTTGCATGTTCCCTCTCCTAGCCTTGGCATAAGCCACTTCTCCAAGAAGCCCTCGCTTCCTGTTATTAAACTCACAACAACATTTTTTTTCTAGTGTGGAAAGTAACGTCTTAAGAAATTTTTTTTAATGTTTATTTGTGAGAGAGAGCGAGAGAGAGAGCGTGAGCGGGAGAAGAGCAGAGAGACAGGGAAACACAGAATCCGAATAGGCTTCAGGCTCTGAGCTGTCACCACAGAGCCTGACGTGGTGCTTGAACTCACAAACTGTGAGATAATGACTTGAGCTGAAGTCAGATGCTTAACCGACTGGGTCACCCAGGTGCCCTGGTAGTAATGTCTTCGTATTTTACAAAGTATCCATATTGGCTTGTGGTTCTGCAACAAAAATTTCTTAAGGATTCTGAACCCCATGTATTCATTTAGCAAACTTTTAAAGGTGTGTATGTGTCAGCATTCTTAGACACATAAGAAGACCTTTTGATACCAAGGAGTCTCGATAGATATAAGAAAGACAGATTTCTCCTCACTCCCAACATACTTTATTGAGTGCTTATTATATGCCAAGTACTGTGCACAGGTCAACAGGGAATAATAAGAACACAATCAAGATTACACAGGTTTTTTTAAGGAACATATGGGAGGGAGTACTTAACCCACTGTTGGGCCAGGTAGAGTATAGAGTGAGTCTTGAAAAATGACTACATCTTAGCTAGATAGGGGGTTGAGTGGGGAGGTAGAGGAAAGGTAGGAGGAAGGGAAGCCGTTCCATGAAGAGAAATAGCAGTGAAAAGACTACTAGGGTTGATAATTTATGAATTAGATCTATAGGTAAACACCTGACTATGCGGGGTGGTGGTGGAGGGGATGGGAGGAAGTGGTGGCAGGATCAATATCATGAGAGTCTTGTGGGTAAGCTAAGGCTTTGGAGAGTTGAGGGACCTTTTGAAAGAATTTGAGTTGGAAGGTAATGTAATCAAGCCATCCTGACAGCACCTTGGAGGGTATGTTGACTTCCAAGAGGCTATTGCTACGACAGAGTTGAGAAGCGAAAGTCTTAATTAAGAACTGTGACCGTGGTTCTCAGACTTTATGTGGATCACCAGGAGAGCTTATTAACATGTTTTAACATTGCTCAACTCCACCCCCAGAGCTTCTGATTCATTAGATCTGAGTTGGAGCCTGAGAATTTGCATTCCTAGTAGATTCCTAGGTGATACTGATGCTGATATTGCTGGTTTGGTGACCACACTTGGCATTCACTGCGCTGTCAAAGAGAATGAAGGGAAGTGATAGGGGGAGGGATTTGAGGAGGTGATCACTGGATACTTACACCTCCTGATCTTTCTGTTCATCGCTCATTCGCAATCTTGATCTTAGTCTCTTACATCTTTTAGAGCTGCTGGCTTTTTTGACTAGTGAGGAAAGGGCCGGGATTAGTTTTTGGAAACATACATGCAAATACAGGTTCTGTATTTTGCCAACTGAAAAATTGTATGCTCACTCCATTACTGGAAATGTGTGTCTTTCTCTGTTGACATCCAGTTACAACAGCTCCTGGTTTTACAGTGGTGCTGGCTAGCGTATGTGCAGCGCGTAGTTTCCAAGATGTGTTAATGTGGGAGAATTGTTCTGTTACAGTTGTTTATTCAGCCTATGTGCACGACTCTTTAGGTTTGGCTCTTTAATGATATTTCTTGGAGAAATGTAACTGAAAGGTGAATTTGATTTTTTTTAATAACTTAATTTTGAACACATCAAAATAGAGTTGTTTTTTTTTTAAAGCATGAATAGTTAAGATTTAGAGATTTAGCTATTTTTTGGTTGTAGGGTGGATGTAATTATTTTTTCTTTAGACTGATGATTATACAAGGTATAACTAGATTTAAAGTCTTTAAGGAAATTACTATCCATAAGATTCAGTCCTTACTGATGTTTGAACATACTGAAGTGGTAAATCTCCATTTTTTTCTCTATCGACTAATGATCAGTATTATCCAAGAAAATAATAAAATGTAAATACCATCACTGCATTAACAACTGAAGTGAAGTTTTCATTTTTTTAAAGGACATATATAATGTGTATATATGTAAACATGCATTTGAGTTTCAGGGATTCAAGAATACCAAAATTAATAAGGGAAAGTAAATTGTCAGGGGACAGAATGATTAAAAGCTAATTGCTTAATTTAAGATGAGTAACTGGTTATGGGGATAGTTGGGTATGTTTTTAGAGGTTTATGTCTTAACACGTATATGTCTTTTTCAGGCTTGGACAAAGTGCTGAATATTTACTGTTCAGTTGTAATCACTTCAGACTATTGATACTTTTTAAAAGTTTTTTTTTTTTTTTTAATTTTTTAATGTTTATTATTTTTGAGAGAGAGAGAGAGAGAGAGAGCGAGCTCAAGTGGAGGAGGGGCAGAGAGGGGGAGACAGAATCTGAAGCACGCTCCAGGCTCTGAGCTGTCTCGGGACTCGAACACATGAGCGTTGAGATTGTGACCTGAGCTGAAGCCAGACGCTTAACCGACTGAGCCACCCACGCTCCCCAGACTGTTGATACTTTTTAAGGATTAAAAATATAACAACAAAATAACTTGAATCTAGATTTAGGTACTTTTTTGGGAGAATCTATGATCATTATACATTTTGCACTTTTATACAAGTATGTCTTTGTGTGTATAACAAGTGATTGATACATGGGAAGTGAAGCTGATAACTGCTTCAAAGATGATTTGACTAGGTAATACATTCACATTGTTAAAAAAAAAAAAGTCAAAAGTATTTTTTCTCCTTTTGTTCCCCCAGTCCCCCTAACTATTCAGTTACTTTCCTGGAGTCATTCGGTGTTACTAGTTTCCTCTGTGTCTTTCCAGAGAAATACTGTATACTATGTAGAAAGCCAGTAAGTATTTATTTCGTACCCTCTTCTCAATATTGTTTTAAACACAAATGGTAGGATACCAGTCACTCTGTTCTATCTTCCTTTTTTTTTCTTTTTTTTACTAGTTACTGTGTATTTTAAGTCAACACATAAAGAGCCTTCCCCCCCCCCCCCCACTCCCACCCCTGCTTGTTTTAAAATGGTGGCAAGGTATTTTATTGTATGGATATACCATATTTTTTTAAAAATCTTTTTTTAATGTTTATTTAATTTTGAGGAAGAGAGACGAGTGTGAGTGGGGGAGGGGCAGAGAGAGAGGGAGAGACAGAATCTGAAGCAGGTTCCAGGCTCTGAGCTGTCAGCACAGAGCCTGACGTGGGGCTTGAATTTATGAACTCTGAGATCATGACCTGAGCCTAAGTTGGACGCTCAACTGACTGAGCCACCCAGGCGCCCCTGTATGGATATACCATAATTGAGCTGGTTCTCCTAGTTGATGGATATTCAGGTTCTTAAGACTGTTGCTGTTACAAACAGTGTTGCAGTGAGTCACTTTGGTACATTTATCATTGTGTATGCATGCAAGGATATCTGATGATAAATCACAAGAAGTGGAACTGCTGGATCAAAGGATGTGTATGTTTGCACGTAGGATAACTACTGCCAGACGGACTTCACAGAGGCTGCCCCAGTTTATACTCCTGCTCCCAGCTCAAGTCTTTTGCCCACACTCTTGCCAACATAGTGTTGCCAAATGTTTTGATCTTCCCTAATCTGATAGTAAAGATGATATTTTAGCATCTTTCTAAAATTATTTTTTAAGTAAACTCCGTGCCTGACTTGGGGCTTAGAACTTAACAACCCTGGGGTTAGCAGTTGCATGCTGAGCCAGCATGCTCAGCCAGCTCTGACTGGCTGAGCCAGCCAGGCGCCCCTGGTTTTCTATTTTGAGTGAGATTGAGCATCTTTTATATATTTGAGTCATTTCTTCTATTGAACTATTTTTTGGATTCTTCTACCATTTTTTATTGTGGCATAAGTTACATAAGGTAAAGTACATACATTTTAAATGTATAACTCTGTAAACTTTCTTTTAGGTGAAGTATAATTTACTCTCAATAGAAAGATTTTAAGCGTACTGTTTTGGTGAATTTTGACAGCTTTATATGACGATATAATTCATCCCAGTCAAAATTTAGAGCATTTCCATCACCCATAAAGAAGTTCCTTCAGGCCCCCCCTCCATTCAATTTTCCTTTCTCCCCACTTCAGGTAATCACTTTTCTGATTTCTCTTACCATAAATTGGTCATGTCCATGAATTTTTGTTGGAGTATACATACACACATGTACCTACCATGAAGATCAAGATACAGAACATTACCTGCCATCTGGCAGACACCTTTGTACTCTTCTTCCAGTCTCTCTCCCACCAAAAGGAACCAATCTGCTGACCTGTATTCACTGTACAGAGTTTCATAAAGCTGTGAGCCATCATCTCTGTGGTGTCAAGCAGTAGCCTCCCCCCACCCCCCAATTGCTATCTGTATGGATATAACACTGTTATTTTTTTGTGGTGTGTGTGTGGAAGGACAGACATTTGGGTTTTTCACCTTTGAGCTGTTTTGAATAAAACTGCAGTTGATATTCCTGTGTATGTGTTTTGGAAGATTTGAGTACCTGCGTCTTTTTTGGTATATTAGAAATGGAATCGATGGGCTATAGGGTATAGGTATATGTCAAACTTTAGTAGATACTGAAAAACAGTTCCCCAAAGTGATTGTATGACTCTGTACTTCCACTAGCAGTGTTTGAGACTTGCAGTTGCTCTGTATCTTTGCTATCACTTCGTATCTGTCAGTCCTTTTAGTTTTAGCCATTCTGGCAGGAGTGTAGTGGTATGTCATTGTGGTTATAATTTGAATTTTCTTGGTGACTAAATGAAGTTGAGTGCCTTGTCATGAGTTTACTGTTGATACATATTCTTTAACTGGGTGATGGATCTTAGCATGATCTGTAGGAGCTTTTTTTTAAATGTTTATTTTGAGAGAGAGAGAGAGCGAGCCCTCGTGCACATATGAGAGCAGTTAAGGACATTGCAGGGGACGGAGAGAGAGAATCTCAACCAGGCTCTGCACCAGCAGCGTGGAGCCTGATGCAGGGCTTGAACTCAGGAACCGTGAGACCACGTCCTTAGCTGAAACCAAGATGCTGACTGGGTCACCGAGGTGTCCCAGGAACTTTTTTGTTTTTAAATATATTTTGATAACACCTATTGTGATAAGAGTTTGCAGTTTTGTTTTTTTAAGGTTTTAAGTAATCCCTATACCCAACGCAGGGCTCAAATCTGTAACCCCAAGATTAGGAGTTGCCTGCTTTACTGACTGAGCCAGCCAGGTGCCCTCCGGATGTTTATTGATTTGCTATATGTCTTTTGATGTCCTGGCAAAAATTCAAATAAACCGACTTTATTATTTTTTATGTTTGTTTACTTTGAGAGAGAACGAGCGAGCATGTGCATGCATCTGCAGGGGAGGGGCAGAAAAAGAGAGCAAGGGAGAGAGAAAATCCCAGGCAGGTTCTGAGGTGTCAGTGCAGAGCCCGATGTGGTGCTCAGTCTCACGAACTGAGATCATAACTTGAGCTGAAATCAAGATGCAGACACTTAACTGATGGTGCCACCCAGGTGCCCCCACATAAGCATACTTGAAAGGAAAATTTTTGATCAAAATTTCTGTTGTTTCCAAATTGTTTTCGAGTTTTGTGGTGTACTTTGAAAGGTCTTGCTTGTTCATTCTGAGGTTACCATATTTCAGTGAATCTAATGTGCCACCAAATGTAAGATATTCTGTTACTTTGTGTACTCCCACAAAATAGGAAAAATATTGTGAAACTGACATGAGTTTTTTTTTTTTTTTTTTTTTTTTTACCACTTAGAATCTTTATCTTAAACTTACAGCTTTAGTTTTTTCTAATATATACTATACTTCCAGATAAATGAGTAGGAAAATATAGATGAAATAAATCAAGTATTTCCCCTAAGTTTCCACATTTCGAATAGGACTCCTGGGTCACTTTTTGACTTCTTAGTGTGTTTTTCTGTTGTCTTCTTTGCCTGAAGAATGTTAGTGGGGAACATTTTTTTTAAGTTTTTATTTAAATTCCAGTTCATTAATGTACAGTGTAATATTAGTTTTAGGTATGCAATATAGTGAGTGATTTAACACATCCAAGTGGCACCTGGCACCGGTGCTCATCACAGCAAGTGCCTTTCCTTAATCCCCATCACTTGTTTTATGCATCTCCCCACCCACCTCCTTTTGGTCACCATCAGTTTGTTCTCTGTAGTTAGGAGTCTGTTTCTTGGTTTGCCTTTCTCTCTCATTTTTCTTTATTTCTTTGCTCATTTGTTCTGTTTCTTAAATTCTGCATATGAGTGAAATCATATGGTATTTGTCTTTCTCTGATTCATTTCGCTTAGCATAGTACTCTAGCTCCATCCATGTCATTGCAAGATTTCATTCTTTTTTTATGGCGAATAAGCTGAATAATACTCCATGGTGTGTGTGTGTCTGTGTGTATGTGTGTGTGTGTGTGTGTGTGTACACCTATACACCATATCTTTATGTATTTATCAATCACTGGACACTTGGGGCTATTTACAAATTTGGCTGTTGTAAATGATTCTGCTATAAACATTGGGTGCATGTATCCCTTTGGATTAGTATTTTTGTATTATTTGGGTAAATACCCTGTAGTGTGATTGCTGATCATAGGGTAGTTCTATTTTTAACTTTTTAAGGAACCTCTATACTGTTTTTCTTAGTGGCTGTACCAATTTGCATATGGTCGGGAACATTTCTTAAAAGAATCCAGAGAAGAACTAAAAGCCATTGGTGCTATGCTCTTAAACTGGCTTTGCAATTAGGTTGACCAGCTTATTTTTTTTTCTTTATAGCTTAGAGTTTAAAAGAGTGACCTTATTGTTTCAAGGTTTTTCTAAGTTGCTGGATTTGGTATATAAGGTTTAAAAGAGTGGCTAACTATTGTTTCAGGGTTTTTCTCCCAAGTGGCTGACTGCCAGTCAACAAATATTGATGCTGGTTGCATACATACAAGCTCGGACAGATCCGCCATGATGCTAGCTGGCCAACACTAATGATAAGACAAATCCTGGTTTTACACTGTGTCTTCAATCTAATGAATACAGTATGAAATCAAAGAAATGCATTTTTTCTAGGTTGATCTGTTTGCATTCTTCCCCTAATTTAAATAAATCAGCATATTTTCCCTGTTAAATAACTGTAGTGTGTGTGTGTGTGTGTGTGTGTGTGTGTGTCTGTCTACATGTATGTGTAAAATTTAGTTCCCAGAGAGGGGAACATAGAGGCACCTGGGTGGCTCAGTTGGTTAAGCATTGGACTCTTGGTTTGGCTCAGGTTATGATCTCATGGTTCTTGAGTTCCAGCCCCACATTCAGGCTCTGGGCTGATGATGTGGAGCCTGCTTGGGATTTTCTCTCTCTCTTTCCCCGTCTCCCCCTCTTTCCTCCTCTCCCTCTCTCCCTCTTTCTCCCCCTCCCTCTTTCTCCCCCTCCCTCTTTCTCCCCCTCCCCCCCCTTCCCTGCTTGTGCTCACTCTCTCTCAAAACAAACAAAAAAACAACTTAAAAAGAGGGGAAAATAAACTGCTGTATATGTTGCTTGAACTGTTGACTGCCTTTTGGATATTCATGGCCTTGGCCAGTGGAGCTTGGGGGAATCAATCTGGTGTTGTCATTTTACAATAATTATCTTTTATGAATGCATATAGATGCTTACTACTGAATTCAAAGTCTTTGACTTGTATTTTATTAATTGAAAATGGAATTAACCTAACATGTTCATAAGGTACATGTGAAGTAGATGCAGGAAATAATGTTTGCCCATTGGTAGTAGAAATCTCTCTCCAGCAAGGGTTTTGGGGAAAAGAAAACCTAAAGGGCACATAGACTAGCTAAGATAACCACATGAAAAAGAAAGGCAAGAACTGGTTTTGGGTTATCGAGATAATAGGAAGACAGAACAGAAAAGCAGTAAAGCATAACTTAGAATATAGCAAATGGAAAATTATGGTGTTAAATAAACATTTATCAAATTAAAAAAAAATCCCTAGATGGGTTTGTGTATATGTATGTATATAAGATGTATGTAAGATTGTCGTTTAACCGTCTTTATTTGGTACTTAATTATACATTTATAATTTTATTAAGGATTCTAGAATGTTGCAGACTTTAGACTTGTTTGACCTAGGACTCTTGAGTTTTAAATAAAACGCAGTACTTGAGAGGTTGATGAAAAGGAGAATTTATTGGAAAGTGTCTCATGAAACTTGGTGCAGGGTTATAGCCTGGAATTAGAGACACAGTGGGAACTAGGGACTCAGTGGAGATTATGCCAGATGTTATTTCATTCTCCTTTTCTCTCTGCAGACCAGATAATCCTCACCTAGTCCACAAATCATTAAAACAAGTCTTCCAGCAACTCTTTAATTTATGTTATTTGTGTAAGCTCCTAGAGAAAAGCACTGTTTTTGTTCCTCCCCTCTTCATATTTTTTATCTTTCTCAGATTAAGTAATGTACTCAAGGATCACATGCAAATATGGCTCTCTAGCCAGCTCTTAACCACTACTTAGTATTATTAAGTTAACTTAGATCTAAACTGTGAGGTTAGATATGTGAACCCTTGGGGTAATATCAATGACCTTGACTACTGGTAAAGAGATACACATGCTAAATTTTACTGAAACAGAATATTGAGTCCTTATGAAGATGTATAACTAGTGTCTTTGAAACTCAGCAGCATAGCCAACTGAGTTTGGGGCAGCATAGTCTGTAAAAGCTTGAATGGTCATCATCCGTCTGTGCCAAGCCCTCTACCCCAAGGTGGCTGCAGGAGTGTTAATTGGTTAGAGAGGACTTTTTTGGTATCACAGGAGCTGGTACTTTTTCTTATATTTACCACTGATTGTAATTCTGCGTTTACAGGGGTGACTTTTTTTCTCCTTTTCCCACTAGAATGTTAAGGACTAACGTACCTTTGTGCTCAGAAGGAGTGTTATAAATGTTTACTTTAAGAAAGTAGAGAATGGATGTAAGAATTCATGCTGTTAAAATGTGATGAGAATTTTATGTCTTCGTGTTTTCAAGAAGTTATTTTGATCAGACTTGTCATTTATATGTGTGTAAATTATATATATTGACTTTATATAGTTTTTCTTCTTAATAAATCATGCAATTCTCATAACAGCATTGAATGTGCTCTATTTTAAAATAGAGGGTCCTTATTTTCATAAATTGGTGCTCTAAATTGTACTGTGAGTGGTAAATTACTTACCATTTTAGAGGGAATCTTTTTAGCATTAGAGAATTGATATAATTTCAAGAAGCTTGTTCATTCAGTTTTGGAAGTGAGCTGTTTACTTTCCTCAGTAGCAGGAATCAGGCCTAGCATTTTAAACCCATGATGGAAACGGATTTCTCTTTTTTTTTTTTCCCTTTGAGAAAATCCAACTGAGTGCTGCATAAGTAAAATCATCCTTGTCACTACAGGAATTAAAAAAGAATTTTTCCTGTTTTTACATTTTAGAACAGGGGATCTAAAGCTCTAATAGGATATCTCCACATTGAGGCTTTTTGAATGTTAATGATTTTAGAGACGATTTTGTGTTTTTATAGCTCTTACAGTTTTGGAGTTAGGAAGGTAAGTCCTTTCAGTGGTCTCAGTAGTTTAAGTGTGGCCCATAGGGTGGATGTTCTGTTCATGACTTACACTGAGTTATGTGTAGAAGAATAATATTTGGTATTAAGTTACATTATTTTGGGGGTTGACATAACCTGGAGGTTGTTAGTGGTTGTCTAATTTTCTTTAAACTAGTGGTGTTCCACCAAAGTGTTTGAAGTGCTGCAGATGATTTCCTAATCACACCTGCACACAGGTTAGTTGGCTTCTTAGCCCGTTAGTTACTGCTTCTGAACTGTCTCTTAAAAGCAACACCATAGCAACACACAGGATTCTGAGTCCTCAATCTATACCAGGTAATTTAGGAATTTATCACTGCCATAGTTGTGGCCTTGTTATAAATTCCCATATTTGAAATGTAATTTGCAACAGGTTTTTCTTGAGAAATAACATATAAAAAGTGTTTAGTTCTCTAGTGGTAAACATTGTTTCTTCCCTAGTCATATAGAGTATTTTACTGAACGTGCCATGGTGGGAACTTCAGGTATATGAGAAAGAAAGGTTGGAGAATTGAGGTTATGGGCAAACCTGTTAAAGCCTTGCGGGGGGGGGGGGGGGGGGGGGGAGGGAGGGTGGGAACGTAATGAAAGTAAAATACCTTGTATGCCATATTATTTATGGCTTTTGGAATAAACTGTGTTGAGGTATACTTTATATACAGTAGCATATACTAATTTGAAATGGTTAATTCACTGAGTTCTGATAAATATATATACCTGTACAACCACCACAATTCAAGGCAAGGCACATGTTCGTTACAGAAAAATGTTTCCTTGTTCCCAGCTGCAGTCATTTCCACTCTTTACCCTCATCCCAGGCAACCACTGATCTGCTTTTCAATGCTCCATATTAGTTGTGCTTCTTTTAAAGTTTTGTATAAATGGAATTCCATTCCATTTTATAGTAGGCAGAATAAAAGCCCCTCAAGGGTATCCATACTCTAATCCCCAGAATCTGTGAATATTTTACTTTACATGGCCAAAAGGGATTTTGCAGATATGATTAAGGGCTTTGAGATGGGGGAGATTATCCAGGTGGGTCCAGTCTAATTATTTGAGTCCTTAAAAACCATGGTCTGAGAGAGGAATGCTGAAGAATGGTCAGAGGGATGGGTTAGCAAAAAAGTAAGGCTGCCTCTGTTAGCTAGAAGGATCAAAGTAAACCTCCAAAGAGGAATAGGGTCCTGCTCTTACACGTTTTGGTCCAGTGAGACCTTTGCCACACTTCTGCAGAATTTGGCATAATACATTTGTGTTGTTTTAAGCCACTCACTTTGTGGTAATTTGTTGCAGCAGCCATAAAAAGTAATATTCTATGCTGTTTGCTTTTGTGCCTTTTGTTTTTAAAGATTCATTATGCTTTTGCCTATGTTAGTAATTAGTTTTTTATCAGTATAGTCCCTTGTATGGATATATCATACTTTTTTTTTTTTTTTTAATGTATGCAACTACTGATGGAGGTTTGGATTGTTTCCAATTTTGAGCTATTAGAAATGAAGCTGCTTGTGAATATTTCTGTTTGGGTCTTTGTATGGACATGATGTTTTCACTTCTTTTTACCTTGGAGTGGGATTGCTAGGTCAAGTGGTAAGTATACATTCAGTTTTATAAGAAACTGCCAAACTGTTTTCCAGGTACCAATTTACATTCCCACCAATAGTTTCTCCACCCTAGAATTCTTAGCCTTTTATTAGTTTAGTTTTGTTTTGTGTTAGAGCATGCAAGGGGTGGGGGAGAGTTTCAGTGGGGGGAAGAGAGAGAATTTTAAGCAGGTTCCACACCCACCTGAGCCACCCAGGTGCACCCATTTAGCCTTTTTAAATCTTAGCCATTGTAATGTGTGTGTAGTATATTCCTGTATTTTAATTTTCGTTTCGTTGATGATGACATTCATGTATCTTCTGTGAATCGTTTAAATATTTAGCTCATTTATTTGGGTTGTATGTCTTTATGTAATTGTGGGGCTTTCTTTGTATATTCTGGAGACAAGTACTTTGTCAGAACTGCAGAGAATGTTTTGTTGTTGTTGTTTTTTCCCCCAGCATATAGCTTGCTTTTTCATTCCTTTCATGCTTTATTTTTTGTAGAGTAGAAGTTTTAAATTTGATCAAGTCTAGATTACACATTTTCTTCTTTCATGATCTGTGCTTTTTGTGTCCTAAGGAAATTTATCCTGTGTTGTCTTTTAGAAGTTTTGGGATTTTAGCTTTTACTTCTAGGTCTGTGAACATTAAAACACTTTGATTTAATTTTTGTGTATGGCATGAGATAAGTTCATTTCTCTTTCCATGTGAATACCCAGTTGTTTCAGTACTACTTGTTGAAGAAGAATATCCTTTCACAATTAATGACCTTATTAGCACCTTTGTCAAAAATCAGGTTTTTGGTGGTTAAGGGGTAGATTTCTTATGGTCTTCTGTGTATGTGATCATGTTACTGTGAATAAAGATGATTTATTCTTCTTTTTGATCTGTATGCCTTTCTTTCTTTCTTTTTTTAACGTTTATTCACCTTTGAGAGACAGGGACAGAACACGAGCTGGGAAGGGGTAGAGAGAGAGGGAGACACAGAATCCAAAGCAGGCTTCAGGCTCTGAGCTGTCAGCTCAGAGCCCAACATAGGGCTCAAACTCATGAACCGTGAGTTCATGACCTGAGCCAAAGTCATACGCTCAACTGACTGAGCCACCCAGGTGCCCCTGCCTTTGTTTCTTTATTTCAATTGGGTAGGGCCTCCAGGACAGTGTTGCATAGGTGTTGGTGATAATAGGACATTCATGCCTTGTTCTCAGTTTTAAGGGCAAAGCATTCTTTCACCATCAATTATGTTAGCTTTAGGTTTTTCATAGATACTCTTTATCACATTGACGATGTTTTTCTTCTATTCCTACCTTGCTTAGAATTTTTAATGGGAATGTGTATTGGATTTTGTTAGGTTTTTGCTGCATCTTCTGATATAATCATATGTTTTTCTCTGTTTTGTTAATATAATGGATAATATTGATTTAACATTTGAAATTTTCCTTGCTTGTATTCCAGAGTCATGATGTACTATCCTTTCTTATATATGGTTAATTTGGTTTTCTAATATTTTATTATGAGGGATTGATTTGTGGTTGTGTTTCTTTGGGGGTTTTTTTGGCTAGTTTTTGGTTTTAGCATTGGGGTAATGCTAATTTAAGGATATGAGAAATGTTTGCCTTCTGTATTTTTTCAAAGTGTTTATATAGATTTTTTTTTTCTTTAAATGTTTGATACAATTCACCAGAAAAGTCATCTGGACCTGGAGTTTTCTTTATGGGAAGGTTTTTAATAACATATCAGATTTCTTTTATAGATACAAGACAGTGTAGATTTTCTCTCTTTTCTTGGGTCTTTTTGGTAATTTGTGTATTTCAAGATTTTTTTTCATTTTAATTTCAGAGCTGATTAGCTTAATATCCTTGCTCTTTCAATGAATATGGAATCTGGTTAAGTAACCTTTCTCATTGTTCATGATTAGCAGTATGTGTCTTAATCAGTGTAGGGAGATTGATTTATTCAAACACGTGTTTCACTGGTCTTCCTCTATAGTATGTCCATTTTCTTTTACATTGATTTCCACTTTATTTCCTTCCATCTACTGAATTTAATTTGTTCTTCCTGCTTCTTAAGATTAGATCTGTGATACCAAATGCCAGCTCTTTTGTAATACAAAGTATTTAGTGCTGTAAATTTCCCTTCAAAGTGGTGTTTTAGCTGCATCCCACATTTTCATTTAATTATGAGTTCTAATTTTGTGATTTTTTTAGAGCTCTTTGACAAATACGTTTTAGTTTTTAAAAAAAAAATTTAATGTTTATTTTTGAGAGAGAGAGAGAGAGAGAGAGCGCGAGCATGAGCAAGGAGAGGCAGAAAGAGAGGGAGACACAGAATCCAAAGGAGGCTCCAGGCTCTGAGCTGTCAGCAGAGTCTGATGCAGGGCTAGAACTCCCAAACTGAGATCATGAACTGAGCCAAAATTGGATTCTCAACCAGCTGAGTCACCCAGGTGCCCCTCTTTGTGATTTTTTTTCTCTTTGACCCGTTAGTTATTTTATGCATATGCTTTTGTTTTCCAAATATTTGGGAACTTTGTACATGTCTTTTCTTTATGGTTAGTGAAAATACTCTGTGATTTAAGTCTTCTAGATTTGTATCTCTTTTGTAGCACTGTATGTGTCTATTTTGGTCATGTTAACTGTTTGCATTTTGTTCTGTTTCTGTTGGGTGGTGTTTTTTATAAATATCAGTTCAAGTTGGCTAGGTGTTCAGATCTTCTGTATTCTTGTGATTTTTATGTTTGTTTTTATTATTTATGGAGTGAAGAGTGTTAATCTACAACTCCAAATGTGATTTATCTGTTTCTCCTTTAAGTTCTCTCAGCTTTCATATATTTCCAAGTTGTGTTGCTAGGTGTACCCATTTAAGATTTATATGTCCTTCTGATGGATTAACCACTTCCTCATTATGAAACATTCCTTACTCCTTTTCATTAAAGTACTTGTTTGATATTACTGTAACCATCATAGCTTCCTTATACCTAATGTTTGCATGTTATGTTTTTTCCAATTTTTTTTACCTTTAATTTGTATATTTTTATAGTTACAGTGGATTTTTTTTAAAGCAGCGTGTAATTGGTCTTTTTTTTTTTAAAGTATGTTGACGATTTGTCTTTGAATTGGATTTAGATCATTTACATTTAATGTAACATTTAATGTGATAGAATTTAAGTATGCTACCTTGCTATTTGTCTCTCTTTTTTTTTTTTTTTTTTTACTTGTTGATTTAGTAGTTTTTAATGTTTCATTTTGTTTCCATACCTCTTTGTTTACTTAGTGGTTACTCTGCAGTTTATTTTTTGCATACTTTCAGTTTGTCTTCAAGTAAAATTATAGCACTCCACATACAATGTTACAATAATCTGCTTTTCTCCATTTTTTTCACTCATACTCTACGTTTTATTTTCAGAGGTGTTATAAATTTGAGGATATATTATTTTTGCATTGAACAGTTTACATTAAAGAAAAACTTTTTTTTTTTTACATTCCATGTGCAAGCGTGCTTGTGGGGGAGGGGCAGAGGGAGAGAGAATCTTAAGCAGGCTTCACACCCAGCTTGGAGCCCAAGGGCTTGATCTCATGACTGTAAGATTATGACCTGAGGGGCGCCTGGGTGGCTCAGTCGGTTGAGCAGCCAACTTCAGCTCAGGTCATGATCTTGCGGTCCGTGAGTTCGAGCCCCGCGTCGCGCTCTGTGCTGACAGCTCAGAGCCTGGAGCCTGTTTCAGATTCTGTGTCTCCCTCTCTCTGACCCTCCCCCGTTCATGCTCTGTCTCTCTCTGTCTCAAAAATAAATAAACATTAAAAAAAATTAAAAAAAACAAAAAAAAAGAAAAAAAAAAGAAAAAGAAAAAAAAGATTATGACCTGAGCTGAAATCAAGAGTTGGACACTTCACCATCTGAGCCATCCAGGTGCCCCTGAATAGTTTACATTTTAGAGGAAACTTTAAAAAAGAAAAATTCTTTATGTTTGCATGCCTATTTATCAGTTCTGGCATTTGTCATTTTTTTGGGTAGATCAAAGTGTTAACCTGTGTTCTCTCTGTTTAGGAATTTTTTCAGCATTTCTGCTGTCAGATCTGTTGGTAAGGAATTCTGTCAACTTTAGTTGTATTTCATATTCATTTTTGAAGAATATTTTCACTGAAAATAGAGTTATGTGTTGTCATCTTTTTTACTAGAGCTCTTTAAAGACATCTTTCCATTATCTTCTTCCTTGCATACTTTCTGATGAGAAGTCTTCAGTTCTTCCTGTGTATTTAAAATTTTTTTTTCTTTCCGACTGCTTTTATGGTATTTCTTTTCAACACTGATTTTCAACAATTTGATAATAGTGTGTATAGCTTTCTGTGTGTAATAATAATTGTGTAGTTTTCTCTTTATTTTGCTTGGGTTTATTTGAGCTTTTTAGATCTGTGGATTTATACTTTAATTAGAATTTCAAAAATCTTTGAGATTTTTCTTTTCCACCTTACCTCTGCAACTCCACTTACATGTGTGTTTGACTGCTTGTTATTATCACACAGATTACTATAGCTTCACCCCCCCCATTGAAAAAATATGTAACTTCTTTTCAAAATCAATTTAAATCTTGCAAAATTGTGGCTTCTGATAGATGCTTGGTATCACTGTTTTCTCCTCAAATTTAAAATATTATGTGTTGTGTTTGAGAGTTCACTCTGGCATTCTAGTGTGCTTTAGTGGTCTAATTGGGAACGATGAGCCTGTATCTGTGTTCAGAAATTTTATTTTCCTTATTTTCTTTATTTTTTTTTTTTATTATTTTTTAATTTTTTATTTAAAAAACTTTTTTTTAACGTTTATTTATTTTTGAGACAGAGAGAGAGAGAGAGAGCGAGCATGAACGGGGGAGGGTCAGAGAGAGAGGGAGACACAGAATCTGAAACAGGCTCCAGGCTCTGAGCAGTCAGCACAGAGCCCAACGCGGGGCTTGAACTCATGGACTGCAAGATCATGACCTGAGCCGAAGTCGGACGCTTAACCAACCGAGCCACCCAGGCGCCCCATGTGTTCAGAAATTTTATAAAGGTGTTGAGGTCTACTACTCACGTGTGTGAAGGACCTCTTATATATAAATTTTATATTATTGAAGATGCGGTTCATTATGTACCAGTGTCCTTTCTATAAGGATTTATGACAGAAATGTCCTTAAGGTTTTAGGAACAGGAAATTGATATATACTCTTCTTGTGGCTGTGAACTTTTGAACCTTTTAGTACATGTAGATTCTTCTGCTAGAAAACTTGTTTTTTGTAGTAAAATAAATGATATAAAATTTACCAATTTAACAAGTTTTAAGTATACAATTCATGGCATTCGGTAAAATCACTGTGTTGTGAATTATGACCTGTATCCATCTCCAGAACTGGTTCATCACCCTAAACTGAAACTATGTATCCATTAAAGAATAATTCCTATTCTCTTTACCCCCAGCCCTAGATAACCTTTATTATACTTTCTGTCCCTAAGAATTTGCCTATTCTAGGTACTTTACATAAATGGAATCCTAATATTTTTCTTTTTGTGTCTGGCTTATTTCACTTAGTATAACATCCTCATGATTCATCTTAAATCTTGTAGCATGTATTAGAATTTCATTGCTCTAGTTTTTTAAAAAAAAATTTCCCCCAGCTTCATTGATATATAATTGACTTAATATTGTATTAGTATAGGATGTGCAACATAATGGATCAGTATGTATATGTAATACATATATATACATAATATAGTAAAATTATTACTACAGTAAGTTAATGTCCATCACCTCACATAGTTACAAACGTTTTTTTTTTTTCTTGTGGTGAGAACTTTTAAGGTCTACTTTAACAGTTTTCAAATCTACAATTCAGTATTGTCATTTATAGTCATCATGTTGTATGTTTCATCCCCAGAACTTATTTATCTTACAACTGGAAGCTTATTGATCATCAATGAAAAAAGTACTTCATTTCTTCTTATGATTGAATAATTCTCCATTGTATGTGTATATACCACATTTTGTGTATCCATTCATTTGCTGATAAACACGTGTTATTTTCACCATTTGGTTATTGGGAATGATGCTTCTCTCAAAATTGGTGTGCAAATATGTTTGAGTCCCTGTTTTCAAAATTTTTTTTTTTTTTTTTTTTTTTGTCTTCAGTTGTTTTGAGTATATACCCGGAATTGCTGGATCAAATGAGAATTCAATATATCTATATGTTTTCCACAGTTCGTATACTGTTTTGCATTTCAGTGCACAAAGGTTCCATTTGATCCACATCTTCACCAACACTTGGTATTTTCTGTTTTTTTTTTTTTTTTTATAACTTAAAATTATTTTTGTTACAGTAAAATGTCAAATTCACCATGTGTACTTTTTAAGTATACCTTTTAGTCATGTTAAGTAAATTTACATGGTTGTGCAATCAGTCTACAGAACTCTTTTCATCTGCAGAATTGAAACTCTATATCCATTAAATAACAATTCCTTATTTCCCTCTCCCTCTAGTCCCTGGCAACCACTCTTATAGTTTGTTTCTATGAATTTTGAGTACTCTAGATACCTCATAAGTGGCATTACATAGTCTTTTTGTGACTGGCTTCTTTCATTTAGTATGATCTTATTCAAGGTTCATCTTTGTTGTAGCACGTGTCAGAATTTTTTTTTTTAAGGCTGAATAGCATTCTGCTGTATGTATACAGTATGTTTTGTTTATCCATTCGTCCTTTGATGGACACTTGGGTTACTTCCACCTTTTGGCTACTGTGAATAATGCTCTCGTGAACCTGACTGTACGGATGCCTCTTAAAGTCCCTGCTTTCAGTTCTTTCTGTTGCTGGAACAAATAGTTCTATTTTAAATTTTTTGTGGAACCCATATACTGTTTTCCATAGAGACTGCACCATTTTACATACTCACCAATACTGCACAAAGGTTTCAGTTTGTCCATCTCTTTGCCAACATGTTGTTGTTGTTATTATTTGATAATAGACATCCAGATGGATGTGAAGTGATAATGTGGTTTTGACGTATAATTGCCTAATGATTAGTGATGTTGAATCTTTCTGTATGCATATTTTTCATTTATCATATTTGTAGAAATATCTTCAAGTCTTTTGTCCATTTAAAAACAAGATTATTTGTGTTTTGTTGTTATTGAGTTGTAAGAGTTCTTTATTACGGATGTCGATCTCTTATCAGATATGAGTTGCAAATATTTTCTCCCATTCCCTATGTTGCCTTTTCACTCTGTTGATGGTATAATTTGATGCACAGATTTTTTTTTTTGTTTTGTTTTGTTTTTTTTTTGTTTAATAACAGCCACCCTAACAGGTGTGAGGTGGTATTTCACTGTGGTTTTGATTTACAGTTTTCTAATGATATATATCTTTTTTGGGAAAGCTTAAGATTTGAGCAAGTGTTTGTGCACCAGCTTCATTCCTGCTTCCATTTACTTTTCTGTTTCCATTTGTATTATTCATTAGTTTAAAATTTTTATTTATTTAATATTCTATTCTTACATCTAAATTATTTTTGAAACCATGCTGATATAATTATTGGTAAGATGAATTCTTGGTTGATGAAGAATTACACAATATTAGATCTTGATCTTGCCATTGATCAAATATGAGGCACTGGGCAGGTCAGTGTACTTTTCTCTGGGTCCATAAAAGGCAGTAATGATACAGGTCTTGATTGCAAACCAAGTCTTCAAGCAGTGTGGTTCTGCAGGGTAGCTTCAGCTGAATAGGAATGTGAGAGTGGGAATTGTAAACAGCAAGAGTTGAACAGACTTCTAGGAAAGATGTATGGAAAACAGAGGGAGATGGAAGCAATAGTAGTTCGATTGGGGACTAATCAAGAACAATAAATGGGATGTTCAGCTCTGAGCATAAATGATGACTATAAATGATGATTACAGAGATCTATATAGGAAATATAAAAATATATAGAACCAGGGTCAACATTGCCTGAGTGGGTGAGGGAAATTAAATATGGATAAGCTTTCTAAGTTTTCTGGAAAAATTTAGAGTAGAATGGGGCTCAAATTAATTAATCATTTGGCTCTGGAGAAACCGGAGAGAGGAGGGATCGTGGCCTAGAAGTGAGAAGTAAGGTGTATTCATCCAGAGTGAGTATAGCAACTTAAGTTTTGTAGACTGGAAAAGAAGGATGACAGCTGGGAGCATCTTTGGAAGAAATTTTGCAGCACAGGCTAACTGAAGTGAGTTAACCTATAAGTAAAAATAAACTTTTATCTGCTATAATTGTATTTTTATTCCTGCAATTTCCTCATACTGTTAGCTATTTGAATCAACTTGGAACAAATTGTATTTAGCAATATTTAGGAGAAGTACTGTATTTAATGGGAAAACTCCTTTTAGGTGGTGAAAAATTATTCTGAGATTTCACCATACCTGAAACTGGGAATATATACCACAGGTGTTCTGGAGTATAGTTGGTTTCATGCTCAGCCAATTTATTACTTTATGCAAACCATTAGTTAAGAGAATATAATGCAGTTTTTTAAATACTGTTTCTGAGACCCAAAGTTAAGCTATATTGAGACATATGTACTTAAAAAATATTTCATAAGTAGAGATAGTGTAGTCTGAAAATGCATGGTTTTAAGACTCCTTGCTTTGATTTTAAATAGCTGGGCAAGTGACCTAATTTTCTCTTCACCAGACTTGCATGAGCTATAAAGTAAAGGAGTTGAGCAGCATCTTTAATCAGTGCATCTGATTCTGTGATCCTATTTTGTTTGTGTTATTATTTTTATTAATGTTGTTATTCTTCTCCTTGTCATCATTGGCTTTTCTGAGCTACCTTAGGAACAAGTACATTATGTATAACCTTATTTCTAGGACAGAATGAGTTTTAAGTTCTGCACAACCAACTCACATTCCAAATCTTTCTTCAGTGGTGGACTTATATGGTGAGGTCAAATCTGGATTTTCACAAGTTCTTTCAATTTTGTGTCCTAATTTTTAAAATCAAGGTAAAATGTGACAGCTTTGAGTGTTTCTCCTTATTTATTAATACCTTTCTCTACTCCATTGTCAGCCTACTATAACTAGGATTATCTCAAAGAATCCTTACACAATTACTTTGTTGGTTGCTTTCCTCATGGCACTTGAACAAAGACTTTTATATGGCTTACACTTTTCCACACAGAACCAGTCGTTTTCGGGGTTCTGGATATCAGAGCTGGGAATACTACCAGTAAATGGGAAAATTTTTTCCTCAAACATTGTTAAGCTGTACGACAGGGAAAGACAGTGTCTGCTGAATCTGAGTATTTCTGAGGGTCAGATGATTTTTTTTTTCATGCTAGGTAACTATAGTTGCTGAAAAAGGAAGAAAGAATCGGGGACTGGTCAGTTTTCAATTTTAGCAACTTAGTGACTTGAACTCTGAATTTTGGTATGCAGAGAAGGCACCCTGCTATGATCATTTCTTGACAGATGCATGTTCCAGTCCTTTATCTGTGTGTTTCCTCTTCCGTTGGCTCATTTTGCCAAGTTTTAAGGAATTGAGGACTTTTTAGCCTCTGCTTAAAATGTCCTCTCCTTTGACACTACACTTTTTTCTCCTTTTCTGAATTATCTCAACCTGCTCCCCCTAAAAAGAACGCTCAATTGTTTTTTAAAAAAATCTCCCTGTTGCAGGCTCCCCCTCCCCGCCCAACTTTTAAAGGAGATGAATAGTCGGGCACATTGGCTCTTGGTTACCTGCTTGTCCTGAAAATAGCCTTTGTGAACTAACTTTAGTCTCATGTTTTCCCTTGCAATGGAAGAGGTAGGTGAGAAAAAAATGGGATTTTCCTGTTTAACTTTAATTATGGGGTAAATTGTGCAGTGCTTCATGTCTCATGTTCTCAAAGTAGGTAATCAAAGATGATAGAAGTGCATATATACCTATTTTAAGATTTGTCTACATTGGTATTTCCTCAGTTATTTAGAATAATTTTATAGCAGAAGTTGGCATGCTGTTTCTGTAAAGGATCAGCTAGTAAATATTCTGGGTAACTACTCAAGTCCACTTCTTTGCATTGCCATAGATATATATAAATGAATGGACAGTAAAATTTTACTTATGATAGACACTGAAATTTGAAGTTCATATAATTTTTCCATTCTTCTCCTTCTCCACCATTTAAAAATGTAAAAACTATTCTTAGCTTGTGGATTGTAAAAAAAGGAGGTTTGATTTGGCTCTTGGGCCATGGTTTGATAAGTCATGTTTTAGAAGAATGATGTTTGTTTCAGTTCATATCCTGTACTATTTAAATAATTGTAAAATTAGTATAGTATGAAATTAGCAAAATAAGCTTTCAAATCTAAGAAATCTGTTACCAGTGTATTACCTACTCATCTTAAGCCTTAGTTTCCATATATATAAAATGGGAATAATATGAGTGTTATAAATTACAGTTCTTATAAACAATGGCCCACCCTGGCTGTTGTTAGCAGAGTAGGGAATTACTAAAGAATATTAGGTAGCTCCCAGAGTCATTGGGGAATGCCAGAGGTACAGACTTGAGTCCAAGCTTCTGGGAATTTTTCTAAACCCGTACAGCAGAACAAGGGTTGAGAGTCACTGATGGTGAGCAGTAAATGTTAGGTACTCAACTTGATGACAGATGCTATTACTGTTGGCTCTGATGCTTTTTCAGTGACAGGAACTCTTATGTTGTATGTAACCAGATGGAAATGGTTGACTTGCTGCTGCCACCATCAAAAACCAAGTGCTCACGCTTTGGTCATGAGCAAAAATGGAAGTTCTGTGCATTGCTTACTTGTAAGTCAAAGTTTTTTGGAGATTAGATATTAGAGAGAGAATAATATACTATGTCTCTTTGGGAATTTTAAATTCTAAGTACTGCATTAGAAATTGAATTAGTAAATTAGAAATTACATGAGTTCAATAGATGGTAGACCATAAAATGTAGAAATATACACAAATTAAAAATCTGTTTAAACTTTTAGTATTGATGAATATGGTGGATGTCCACAACAGTAGGTACTTCAACTGTCCCCCATTAGCATGTACATATACCTCCATTTGTACTTAAACTTCAAAAAACTGTAATAAGCTCTTTGCTAAAAACTATAATTTATGAAAGGTTTGTCTTTTAAGTTGGTGTGTGAGTTAGTTATGTAGAGCCTAAAACCTATTTTCCCTTCAAAACAAGAAGGTTCTAGATAATGGACTTGTTTCCAGTGACTATTTTCCTGAGTGTTGTCAGCTTGCTACTACTAGGTGGCTATTTGTCTGTTGTGAAATAAAGTACTCGTTGGTGTGGAGGTAAGAGGCACTGAGTTACTGCTTGTGGTAGGTTGTATTATTCCAACACATTTTCTTCTCTTTTCTTTAGTGGGCTTCTCTCTGCAGAGTTCCTACCTGACAGAAGGAGTACATCTTCACATTGACACCAGGCTTAGCCTTGGGACTTGGCTTTGGTTAATGGAAGATGAGAAGGGAGATTTGCTGTGTTTAAAGTAGAAGCTTTAGGAACCATTTTGTGTGTTGATTTTTGTTTATTTTCCTCTGCCATAAGAAAAACACATGCCAGATAAAGGCTGTTTCTTTTGCCAGGATCCCAGGATGAAAAAGATACCTGTAGCCAAACCAAAGCCAACAGAACAAAATTGAGAAACACATTTTTGTTCTAGTAAAAACAGTACTTCTCAAAGTCTATTGAACCCAAGACCTTTAAATACTAAATTTTAATAATACTAGGCATCTTTTTAACTGTGCTGACATTGCATTATGGTTAAGTGATAGTGGGGAAAACTGGTGCCTTAGGAAAGATCAATAGTTGCTTCAAACCGTACCTTTTATCTCCACATTTTTATAGTAAACAGAGTTTTACCTAATGTCTTCAATGAAGCAGTAAAAGTTATTAATAAAAAAACTTTAATCCTGAGTATGTGCCTTTTTACAAGTCTGTGTGCTTAAACAGGAAATGAACCTGAAGCACTTGTGCATGCTGAAGTATGCTGGTTGTCACAGAGAAAAGCACTTGTGCAGTTGAGTTGGGAGCCGGGATAGCCTCTGATGGAGTATCATGTACCCCTGAGACATTGCTTCACTAAGGTTATTCTAACATGAGCATTTGACAGATGTTTTCTCAGGTGAACAAAATGAACCTTTTACTTTGAGGAGGAGAACTGGCAGTCTCTGTTGCCAGTAATAAAAACTGAAATTTCACATGAAAATTAGAATTTTGGAAAATTCTCAGATAATGTGAGCTTTAGAGCCCCCAGGTGCTTAGGCTTTTTCTGATGAGCTTGGTAGTGATAGTAGTGAATATAATTTTTAAAAAAATTTGGTAATGTATAATTAAGTGCCAACATTTGAGAGATCTGCCTAACTCAGTGGACCAATATTTTATGATTGATGAATGATGTTACAAAATTATGCATGGATAAATGATCCATTCATGTTGCCAAACCAGTGGATTTTAATGTTACAATATTGAAAAATTCATTGATAGGGTTGAAGATTCCACACTTCAGTGAATTTTCGGGGCCCTATCACTTGTTGAGTTTTGGTGTAGAATCAAATAATATTCATAACTTTGATTGTACACCACAGCTCATTTGAAAAAGTCGTGAAATACTCCTTTTTCAGCTGCATATCCATGTGAGAGTGAGGTTGGATTTTCTTCATACATTTCAGTCAAAATGACATTGCTGCTGATTGGATACAGAAGCATGTGTGATAACTGGTATGTTTTCTTAAGGTAGACCTTAAAGAGATTTGTAAAAGTTAATGCTTCTCTTAGAATTTTGTTACTTCTTTTGGAAAATGTCGTTGATTTTAAATTAATGTTAACACAAATTTTAAAAGTTATTCATTTTAATTTCTGACATAGTATATGTAGCTAAATTTTTTTGAGATCTTCCATTTTTAATAGTAGAAAGAAGTTACAAGTCCAAAACATTTATGAACTAATGTTGTAAATGATTAAGATTTGTAGGGATTGTTTGGTACATCATAACCTGGTACATTGGCAGTATGGTTAGGTCGGTCTTACTGAGAAATACAAGTTGGTACAATTTGTTGACATTCTGTTTTGTTACTATGGCTGTTTTTTTTTTTTTTTTTTTTAATTTTGAATTGGTTTCTGATCTTTATTTTTTCCTCCTGTTTAAAAAAAATTTTTTTAAATGTTTATTCATTTTTGAGAGGGACAGCACGAGTGGGGGAGGGGCAGAGAGAGAGGGAGACACAGAATTGAAAACAGGCTCCAGCCTCTGAGCCATCCGGATGCCCCTTAAATTTTTTTTTTTTAAGTGTTTGTTTAATTTTGAGAGAGGCAGAGCTTGAGCCCAATGTGGGGCTCGAACTCCTCCTGAGCTGTGAGATCATGACCTGAGCTGAAGTCAGACACTTAACCAACTGAGCCACCCTGGCGCCCCTACTATGGCTGTTTTTTTCCTGAGACCATTGATTAGGCATTGATGTTGCTGGGGAAAAGATTTGATTGACTTCCAAAAAATGGGTTGTACTATCTTACATAATTCCACATGATTATGGAAGTCTTCTCTACAACAAGGACTTGTGGGGAGACTTCACATGGGACAGAAATATTTTCACATTTGGTCAGTCCATCCATACAGCTCTTCATTAAATTATTCTGCCTACCTGTTTCTTGTGAGGACCTGACCTGGAAATCTAGGCATATGAAAACTCCTCATTTAATAGTTGGTATGAATCTCACTGTTTCCCTTTCTTGACAATGCAGACAATGAGATGTGTTACCCAGTGGGTGGATTTCTCTTTTTAACTTTCCATAAGAACTACTTCAGATGGTTGAAAGAATCCATTTCTGAGTGATAACCAGCATATAATGCAAAGTCATGTGTAATCCAGGCTTATATATTTTTTTCTCTCAATTAGCTAGTCCTAGAGAATCTCCTGTGTAGTGGATAGACCTTGTTTGAGGAAGAAATAGCAGTGAATGAGGAGTTAGTCATACAGAATATGAACCATCTGCTCATGCTTTGCAAGCATCCTGAATCTTGTTCGGAATGTACTACAACCACTTGATGATAGAGTATTTCTGTCACATCAGCTTTGACTTTGTGGATCAGATGATGATAATTATTGATGGGTAGCTCAGGTTTCATAGTTACCTGTGGCTCGATGTTAATTCTCTACCAGTATAAAAAGTACAGGAATTATTTTCAAAAGAGAATCTTGGTTTGATGAAGAAGGTATGTTTTTGCCCTAAAAACTCCTAAGAGGTTTCCGCTCTGATTCTCTTAGAGGGGTTTGCCAATAGCTTCTTATGACATTGGTCTGTTGACACTCTGAGCACCATTGCAATCAGAGTTTCATTATGGTCAAGTGGCAGAGTTACTTGTACTTGCATCCTGGATTGGCTAGAGAATTTTTCTCTTCCTTGGGGCCATACTTAAAACTGCTGCTTTTCAGATCACTCAGTAAACAGCGGTGCACATATATTGGTATATATTGTTTCCAATGAGGCCCACCAAGCTTTCTGCTTCTTTGTTGTGGAAGTATAGGGTTTCATTTTGGAGGGAATATTTTGCCTTGCCGCACTCCATTGGCTCCTGGAACTAAATTGTGGTGGCAGGACCCTGTTTTTCCTTGGGACTTTTTTTATTGATCTTTTGGTATATGTGTTTTGTTAGGACATCTAGAGTAATGCTATTTCTACCTCACAAGGTCTTATTGACTTGATTTTATCAGTGTAGTGGACCAGCGTGATGTGTAGTGGTGTGGTGAAATAATTAAGGTCATATGAAAGCTAGAAACTTGACTTAGCTTGAGGTAATATAGTGACTGTGTATTACTGTCCCACCCAAATGATAACAAATTACTTCTGGAGTTCTTCTGTTTGTAGAAGTAGAGAAACCATTTGCCAGAACTATAGCTGCAGCTATAACAGGAACTGCAGGTACTGCGCTAAA
Organism: Panthera pardus; assembly: GCF_024362965.1. NCBI lineage: Eukaryota > Metazoa > Chordata > Mammalia > Carnivora > Felidae > Panthera > Panthera pardus. The sequence goes on from NW_026526721.1 coordinate 88,604,672, forward strand.
GAGATCAAATTTGGATTACCAGCTGTATTTCTAGTCATTACATTTAAAATACACTCATTCTCTATGAACATTTGTGTGTTCTGTGTTAGCCAAACGGTTGTATTAAATGATTATCTGCTAGGGATTGCAACCCTTGCATCTTTTAATTCTTTGATAATTTGCACACCACTCCCCTCCCACCCTACCCCCTCACCCCCGGGCAATATTTTGTTTGGAGGGAGTGCTCCAGGGGTCTATATCTGAACTTTCCTGATCCAGTATAACCCCATTACTCCATTTGTCATAGCATCATTGTAGGATTTTGTTACTTGGTAGTCCACTGGAACTACGTTTTTCAGCTACATATTCAGCACCTGGGGAAATACCTATAGGTTGGGGGATTGATCCACTCTGTATAAATGGGCTTGGCCCAAAACTTAATATATTATTTGAATGCTATAATCCTTTTTCCTGACACATACGTCATGGTTGGTGTTATGTAAGAGGTCCTCAGGGATTAGTTTAAGAGTTAGATTTTTATAGTCCCAAACATTTGGGTCAGGGTATTTCCCTCTCCCAAGTACATAGTTGCCCTGTTAAGTGGCTGTTGTTCTTCCATGGAAAATAACAGTACTTGTGATATAATCATAGGGTCTTGTTTGAAGGATTCTTTGCTTTACCTTCATTCTAGAGGCTCTAGGTCTAGGGACTTTGAGAGGCTGTGATTTTCTATGTGGTGGCTTATGTCTCCTCTGTCAACCTCTGTGTGTCATACCTAGAGTTGTTTATTTGTGTAGGTTTAGGGATCAGCAAACTTTTTCTTTTTTCAGCCCACGTATTAAATGTTTCAGGGTTTGTGTGCTGTGGTCTTCAAAAAATCCATCCAACTCAGCCATCATAGTGTTAACGCATACATAGATAATATATAAATAAATGGGCATCTCTGTGTTTCCATAAAACTTCATTTTCAAAAACACTGTGGGTCATATTTAGACTGCAGGTTGTAATATCTGTACCTCTAGTATAGATCTTATAGGATTATGGTGGGATGTCCTAATATTACGATTTTAGGGATTTTCCACAATTCTTGCAGACAAACCAATTCGATAACCACTAGGTTCCTGTTTCTTTAACCTTGTTTGGTACTACTTGATGTTATAATTAAACAGCCAGCAAAATCTAGAGTGTGCATTTTGGTCATAACAGCTCTAGAGCAGGAGTTGGAAAACCATAGCCTACAGGCCAAATGTGGCCTGCACTTGTTTTTGTTGACCCACAAGCTAAAAATGTTTTTCACGTTTTTAATTGATTGAAAAAAATAAAGGATAGTGTTCTGTAAGTGAAAATTCTATGAAATTCAAATTTTCATATCATGTATAAGGATTTACTGGAACACAGCCACATTAGCTTGTTTACATATAGTTTATGGCTGCCCTCTCTTCACAGCAAGAGTTGGGTAGTTGTGACAGAGACATTGTGGCCTTAAAATAATGTCCTATCTGGCCCTTTAGAGAAAAAAAAACACCCCAAAACAACAACAACAACAACAACAACATTTGCTGATCCCTGCTCTAAGATTGGAGAAAAACTCTTTTGTGTCACGATCAGTAAGGGACTTGTTGTTTGTCAGTGCTTTGACTCAAGAATTTACATTGTGAATATGTTGCTCTCTATATTTGAATTCTCCAGTTAGAAGCTATGTCCTACTCTACTCTCCTTGTGTATCCACCTCATGTCTTCACAGCTTCACACTACTGTCTCCGCTTGGTCCCCAGAGCCTTGTTTTAAAGCACTTTATTACAGATGACCGCAGTTGGTAATTTAATTTTGCCATAGTCTGAGTATAAACTATCAGAGACCCATCTTATGTGATTGTTGCCTTACCCCAACTAGATTGGATAACATCCTCAGCTTCCCATTACCTTGAAGGTTCTCCCAGATTCTCATCACCTCAGTGATTTCAGAATTTAATGATATAAATAATATTAGCCAATGTTTTACTCAACTTTTACTGTAGGCATGCATTGAGCTAAGCACTTTTCACACAGAAGTGCTTACTTAGTATAGTGTCTGCCACATAAGTATTCAAAAAAGGTTAGCTGACATTTACTTATTTTTTCATTTAGATATAAATATCCCTCCCCCCCATACTTCATGTGTGATTCAAAAAAAAAAAAAAACCTCCTGGGCCATTAAAATTTTAAAAATCACGTTAAGTTTAAATTAGAGTGAATGACGTAAATTAACATTTTTTGCCTATAATATTTTTCCGTTTTAAAAATTTATAGGTAAATACAGTAGGTTCTCATTCACAGTAGTTATGTTTATAAGGTTGTTGTGAACACTGAATTAGCACATAATGAACCATTGCTTCTGGGGGAAATGCAGGATTAGATTCCTGTGAACCTCTGGTCACATTTTCATCAAGTGATCAATAATAACCTTGTTTTCTGTGTTTCTGTTTAAAGACCACCCCTTATTTTATATATATTGTTGATTCATTAACATTTCATTAATGGCTGACAGCATCATAACTCCCTAAATGAATTAAGCCCATCTATCACACATGTTTTCCATAAGGCGTGTCACAGGAACACTAGACAAAACTTCAGCACTATGCTTGGTGCTATTTTAAATAGTGAAATCACCAAAAATACAAAATACAAAAATTTGGCACTATACAAAGGATATTTGTTTATAGAATGAAAGTTGAAACAAGAAGGCAGAATGCTGCATTATTGGCTGGGGGTATACAACAAGCACCTCAAGTTTTTCACTGTTCTGTACAGGACTGAGGATTACAAAGGCACTACAAGTATTGATGTTGGGATTACATATAAATTTTAGCAAGTAGGCAGATTTCACAAATATGGGATCCATGAATACTGAGGATTGACACTATCTCCTCAGATGCCACAGTTTTTGATTTTAATTTTTCTTTTATATTTTAATGTTTTCACTTATTTATTTTTAAGTTGTGTTAAAATACATATAAGCTTATAGTTGAGTTGTGTTAACTATATTTACATGGTTGTGCCACCAATCTCCAGAACTCTTTATACTCGTGAAACAACTCCCCGTTTCTCTCTCCCTCCATTCCCTGGCAACTACCGTTGTACTTCCTGTTTTTATGAATTTAAGTACACTAGATAAGTGGCACTATAGTATTTGTCTGTGACTGGCTTCTTTCACTTAGTATTATATCCTCAAAGTTTGTCTATGTTATAGTGTGTGTCAAGACTTTGCTTTTTAAGGCTGAATAATAATCCATTGTACGTATAGACCCCATTTTGTTCATTCATCCTTTGATGGACGCTTGGGTTGCTTCTACCATTTGGCTCTTGTAAATATTGCTGCTATAAACACAGGTGTGCAGATATCTCTTTGAGACATTGCTTTTTTTTAACAATGGTTTATCTTTTATATGTTACACATATATATTGCAAAAATGAATGAGCTAACAACAGGTGTTTATTACAAAGCAACAGGTAAAAGTTGTCAGTTTGACTTCGCCCCATTCACCAGTGACAGCTGTTATTTACAGTTTGGTGTGTATTCTTTCATATGTACACAATTCAAGCATATATATAAAATATGTGAAGGCTACTGAATATGACTTATTAACATGTATAGTATAGTAGCAGTTGGGATCATATGAGTACTGTTCTATATATTGTTGATATTTCATGTAAATATGTATATATCTTAGTCTTAAATACTATCTACTATTCTAATTTCTGTCGCATACTTTTGAAAAATCAAAATCAGGTTTTAAATTTAAAAGTAATGCATACATATGGTAGAAAACTCTAAACAGTACAGAATGGTGTGAAGAAAACTAAGAATATCTGGTCTTCCTTTATTTTTTCTTATTCCCTCCCAATCTTACTTCCTGGAGGCAGGCACTGTTTGCTATAGTAACTTTAAATAATAAATTATACCAAAGATTCTTATTTCTTGATATATTAACCATGAGCCACATCTAATATGAAGGTTTTGAGGAAATTAGTGCATTTACTCTTCTTTACACTTCCTTTTTCCAACTTTCTGAATATTATTGCAGAGTACAGAGTAGAGCTTGCAACTCCTTAGTTCTATACCTCCTTTTTTGCTGTATGATGTTTTAGAAACTGAAAAAGGAGTAATTTTTATGATAATTACTATGTAATATTTATGAGAAAGAAACCTAATACTGTGTTATTAAATTTCTGTTCAACGAGAATCTCCCACTGTCAGTGATGAGTATCCTTTTTTGTTTTTGTATTTGTTATTTGTAGGTCCGTCATACTTAGCTGCCACTGTTTTTTTCTATCTCACATTGTGTTTCATCGGGTTCCTTTTTTCTTTTGTTCCTGTACCTTTTCAGTTTTGCCATACAAGTAAAATTTAAAGTTTTTATTTTGACTCTTGATGGAAAATCTGACTAGTGAGAGCAGTGCTTTTATGTCATGATATGTGTATAGAAAATGATACTATTTGGTGGGTGGAGCTGCCTGCAGCAGAGGCCTCTGGTAACCCATTTATTTGTAGCATACGTGCTGGGGAAACCCTGGGTTATAATAGGAATCCAGTTTCTACATATTTTTCTCCTAGAACTTGGAGGACACTGGTCTGCTGTCTTCTGTCATCCAGTATTTCTGATAAGAAGATGAATATTTCTCGATTGTCTTTGACGGCTTTCTTTGTATTCTGGAATTTTACTAGCGTGAGTCTGTCTAGTCATGGGTCTTATTTCATTTGTTGTGTTGTTTTTGTTTTGTTGAGTCTTTTCACTTTGAAGATTGAATCTTTGTCTCTTGGAAAGCTTATGATGTGTTCCCCTCAACCCATCACCTGCTTTTGAGAATTAATTTTACTTCACCTCTGTTTTCCACTTTGGGATGTTTTGTGTAAACAGATCTTGGACCCCCTAGATCTTAATTCATTTTTAATTTTTTTCTTAGAGATTCACCTTTGTGTTTTGGGGGTTTGTTTTTCTTTTTTAAAGTTTATTTATTTTGAGAGAGAGCGAGAGCGTGCACGCCTGTGTGTGCAGTGTGGGGAGAGGGGGTGCGGTCGGAGTGAGAATCTGAAGCAGGCTCCATGCTCTCAGTGTGGAGCCTGACGTGGGGCTCCATCCACGAACAGTGAGATCATGACTTGAGATGAAGTCGGACGCTTAACCAACTGAGCCACCCAGGCACCCTTAAATAATTTGGTATTTAATCATGACCGTTTTCTCCTGGATTTTGGTTTTCTCTGTTAACAGTTCTGTTTATCTTGTTCTTCTTTCATGCTGTTAGGTTTCCCCATGTGGTTAGTGGATCTTGGTTAGTATTGGCAGTTGAAGTGTGTCTGCTCTAGTATGTAGTTCTTTACTAGGGCCTCTATCTTGAATGGTAGTTTTGGTGTGGTAGGTTCTGTGAAGTTGGATTAGGTGTGGGCCAGCAGACCAGGCCTCCTTCCAGGGAGGATGTATGTGTGGGTGAAGTGGCACCATTCTAACTTAGGTTAATTGTGGTGTCTTCAAACATTGCAGGTGGGGAGCGTTTTGGTATATTTCACTTGGCTAGTATTAAGAAACTGATCCCTTTCTCCCTGTTTTTCCCTGCTCAACCCTCCCCCTTTATTTCACTCTTTGTGTTAGAAGTCTGATGTGCCCCGCCAACTTCCTGCTCTGCTTTTCTGTCAAGCCTGGCTACTCTCACAGTAAGGCTAACCTAGGCAGAAATGCCTACTTCATAGAGATCAGCTCTTTGGCTTTATCTTAAAGGCAAAAGCTGCCACCACCATTGCTCTGATTACCAGTCAGAGGAGGAGGGGTCATCTATCCAGAGTAAGGTAATGCAGCACCCTTATGAAGCACCTTAGTTGTTTCCTTCTGCTTGTAGTTGTGATTAGTTTGATTGATATTTAGAACTTCTCTAGCATGTCCTTGAAAAGATTTTGGTGCCTTAATGTGATTTCCTCTATTAATCCAGTCTTTCCTACTTTCTATCTGCCCATGTTTCTTTAAAATTTATGATTCGTCAGTGACATCTTTTCTTGTTTTGCAACAGTGCTGTCAACTCATTTTAATATAAATCTTTTCCCTGCCATTTCAGGGGGGACCTTGGGAAGGAGGGGGGAGAGAGAGACAGACACAGAGACTGAGAGAAATTTATTTTGTCTGCTACCTTAAGCTATAATTGACTAATTTGTGACTGATAAAAGGTATATAAGTTCTCAAACACCTTTTTCTTCTTTCGTGCCTGAGAAGAATTGTTAAATCATCTTCTTTTCCCCCTAGTAACAACATTTTAATCTTCAGTCTATGCCATATAATGCTGACTGCTGTTCCTGGGCATATGGCTCTTTGTGGAAGAGAGCATGCATAACCATAGTGATGCTGCCGGTCATCCCCTTCTGGGTGGATCTTGTATGTATATGGTTACATGTGTGAGTGAAGTCACCGTTTTTAAGAAACACTATATACTGGATAATAATTTATTCAGTCACTCATGAACATGGTCAGAAGACTGATAAAATTGTGTTGTTACCTCTAGTGAAGCATAGCAAAGCAGAGAAACATTTTTGAAAATGATTTAGTAAAAGCCTGGGGGAAGAGAGTGAAAGAGCAGCTAGCTCATCTTTGTGCTTTACGATCTTCTGTGGATGTGCAGGGTAGTTTTAGCACAAACTTTGCTGGAGGGGGGGAAATATGGCACTTTTGTCCCAAATACCTTTTCACTTAACCACCTTGTAGACCTTGTTTGTTTTGTTTTTGTAATGTCCTGAGGATATTAGGTGAAGGGTTTTACTGCCTAAATGTTTTTAAACTTTAGGCCTTTGAGGAAAAATTGAGAAGATATGTCAGTGCATACAACTGTAATAAAGACAGGTGTTTATGTACGTGGCTTTCAGACTTTTTTGGTCTGTAGTCCACAGTAAGACATGCATTTACATTGCTGCCTTGTTACATGTGTGTACATGACACCGAAATTAGAGTTCCGTGGAATAGTATTTGCCTTTCATAGGATATACTTGTATTGTCTCTATTTCATTAGAAGAAAAGGTATGATCCACTAACTTTATAATCCACTAATAGGTTGTGACCTGCTGTTTAAAAACCCCTGATTTAAATCCTGATCTGTTAGAGTACTGAGAAAAGGGAAGGATTTGGATTCAGGAGACCTAGGTGGTTCTAGCTAGCTTTATGGCCTTGGGTAATTTCCTTCTTTGCGTTTGTTTTTACAAGTGAAAAATGGGAATAATAATGTCTTGTTAACTTGATAATGAGGATTAAAAATAAATGCAAAGTGCCTAGCAGTGCTAGGGATAATGTAGATATTTAAAAATCAGAAGGTTTTTATTATCTTCATTAGTTTTACTGTATGCCACCTGTCATGTTGAGTAGGCACTGAGATGAGATTCAAACGTTCTTACTTTTAGGGAGGCAGGTACAGAGACGTGTAGACATAACTGCCTTACTGGTGAACAGGATGTAAGTTGAGTATATAAGAGGAATAGTAACCTAATAGAGGAAGTTAGAGTTGGGCAAGTACAGGGGTGCCTTTTTTTTGTTTTAAAGTTTCAGGGAACAGGGTCCCTCAAATTACCTCTAGCTAAATGGGGTTTTACTTTAAGGCTACATAAGGGAGGTAAGGAAAAACAGCAGTTATTTAAAGCTGCAGAAATAGATGTTTCAGAGAATTGCAGTACTGTTTTGACCATAACTAATTGTTTTCATTGTCTGACTTCATGGATAATTGGCACATCTTGTGGAATATAACAGAATTCTCATGTGTTTCCTTCAGTAGCAGCAATACTAGGTACAGAATTCTGTCATCATAACTCATTTCTGTCTCTCACTAGCTCACGTTCTACTCTTCTTTGCTTTATGATTTCTGTTGGTGTGTGATTTCTGCTGACCCCTGTCACACTCTTGGTTTTTTTGACTCCTGGTATTTTGGTTGCAAGCAACAGAAGTAGATTATAGATAGCTGAAGCTACACAGAGGAAAGATGTGGTGGTTCAAAGAAAAAAAATTATCAACAGATCTAGGACATAGAAATCAGTGAGCTGACTTGACGGTGGTTAATAATCAGTTCAAATTATTTTCCTCTATGGTTTTTCTCTTTATATTCCGATATCTAGGATGGAGTCTGATTTCCGGAGCTTGAGTTACGTTTCTGTCCTTTGGCCAGGGGTGGAGAGGACACTCGCTTAAATTCCAGCCAGAAGTCTGCAGTAGAAGCTGTGTAGAGTGTTGCTCCAGAAGGGACACTGGGTACTGGCAGCCAACAGTGTGTCCAGTTGCAGTGTGACTGTATGTTGTGTTTGTAGAGGGGGGGTGTGTGTTTTACTCAAACTGCAGAAAGCCAATATGTCTGGTCCTTAATCATTACCCTGTGTAGAGCGTGTTAGTGGACACACATCTGGTTTAAAAAGTGAAAGAACTTAGGAACAGTATGTGACTAGGGCTTAGGGCACATATTTTGAAATTATGTGATGTGAGAAGAGAGAGATAATAAAGATAATGTCATCCCAGGGATTTCTGATTCATTTATTTTAAGCTGTGAAATTATATGACCATATTTATCTTTTAGAAAGTTTACTCTAGAGGCATTAAAAAGGCTGAAGTTAAGGCGAATGGCTGTGTGAGCCGATAGAGGCAGCAAGGCCAGTAGGAAAGCTGTCGAATTAGTTGAAATCCAGATTTATAAGGCCCTTTCTGATCTGTTCCCATTTACTGCTGTGATTTAATTTTCTGCCATTTGTCCCTTGCTTACCACTCCCTGGCCATACTTCTCTTTTGATACAGTCAAACTTGTTCTCTCCTCAGAGCCTGTATACTTGATTGGAATTCTCTAATCTCTGGTTGGCAACTCGCTTGGGTTCTCCTCATATATACCTCAGTTCATAATGTCCCTTCCTTCTTTCCTGGCTATGTTCTCTGATCCCATTGCCTATATATTTTTTCACTTTCAGATTATTCTGTTTTATATTCTCCATAGCAGTTACTTAAATTTTTTTTCCCACTAGTTCTGCTAACAGTGGTAGGGACCCTACGATTTGGTTGCTAAAGGAGACTCCTAGGATCCCCAAATACAGTGCTAGTCAGTCTGATTTATTGCTGAAAAAGGATGCCGTACAGCAAGTGCCTTGAAGTAAGGTTATGCATCACAACCAAAGGTTGCCTCCCAGCAGCGGACCTGAAGAGGTTGAATGTGAACTCCATTTGTCTTCCCTCTGTAGGGTCATACTGGACATGTTTCCTCTCTCTGACCATGATCACTGATGTGTGCAAGAAGCACCTTGCTGAGAGCCCACAGTGAAGTCTCGCCTCTTATATTCTGCAGGGCACATAGGCTTTTTGATAGAGACCTCTGGGGGTCTCACCACAACCAGGTGCAAACCATCAGTCACTGTTAATAATAAACAGTGCTGACAAGCTGGTACAAACAGCCCAGACTCATTGGACCCATGGTTTCAAAGCAACATTATTAATTAGCATGTTTGGGTTTTTTGTTTGTTTGTTGTTAAAGTTAATTTATTTTGAGAGAGACAGAGACAGCATGAGGGGAGGGGGAGAGAGAGAGAGAGGGAGGGAGGGAGGGGGGGAGGGAGGGGAGACAGAGAATCCCAAGCAGGCTCCATGCTGCTAGTAGAGAGCCTGATGTGGGGCTCAAACTCAAAAAACCACGAGATCATGACCTGAGCTGAAACCAAGAATCGGACACTTAACTGACTTAGCTACCCAGGCGCCCCCGTTAATCAGCATGTTTTGTGCTTTGACTAGGTATCCATATGTGCCATGAAGGTGGTACTTTTATTTCAGTGCTTGACTCAGGCCATTTTCAGGCCTGCTGGAATTTCTGTCAGAGTGCTTTTTGCTTAATGTGTTTATCTTTGTCTTCCACTAGAATGTAAATGTCAGTAGAGCAGGAATCTTGTCTGTGTTGGAAGATATCAACGATTTTGTTAATGTATGTGAGATTTAACAGTGGATATTCAGAATGACCAAAAGTATCTTTCCTATTTAGAGGTGGGTTTTTTTTTCCCTCTCTCCCTCTTTCCTTCCTTCCTTCTTTCCTCCCTCCCTTCCTTCTTTCCTCCCTCCCTCCCTTCCTTCTTTCCTTCCTCCCTCCCTTCCTTCTTTCCTTCCTCCCTCCCTTCCTTCTTTCCTTCCTCCCTCCCTTCCTTCTTTCCTTCCTTCCTTCCTTCCTTCCTTCCTTCCTTCCTTCCCTCCCTCCCTCCCTCCCTCCCTCCCTCCCTTCCACTTTTAGGTTTGAAAGGACCAGGTACTTTATGCAGTGTTGAGGTCAGGAGGCAGTGAATGTTCCCCTTCTTGTTATTCCTTCATCTTTTCTTGATTCCCCTGTAAGGGTCTTTATAATTAGGCAAATGAGGTAGTTTCCCTTTTTTTTGTATGTTGCTATGTGTCTTTGAGGAGTTACACATACAAAAAATTCTCTCTGAACTTTCTCCTATAAAAAAAAACTAAGAGTATTTTTATAAGCAGGTGAGGCAATAATAGCTACCTTTTTTGGGTGTCTTTATTCACCAAACATTGTGCTAAGTTTTTTTTTTTTTTTTTTTTTTTTTAACCATACACTATTTGTAATCCTTATGAGGACAATACAAGGTGGACACTAATATCCCTATTTTAAAGAAATATAATCTGAGGCTTAAAATAAAGTACTATGCTTAAGGCTGTTCTTGGTAATAACTTGGAAGAGGTAGATGTGGACCAAGGTCATTAGAGTTCCAAAACCAGAGTACTTCTCATTATACCATGTAGTAGAAGTAGAAGATGACAAGAACCTTACAGTGAATGCTAGTGACATAACTTTGCAACATATGGTAGCAATGAAGATGAGAAAAAGTCAAAGTTCTGCCCCTTACAGCTTGCTGATTCCATGTTAACCATAACTTCTGGTGCTTTGTCTTGTCTGTTTCTGTTTCCGTTTTTACTTACGTATTTAGAACTCTCTCATCTCTTTTATTGGATTCATGTGAAATAGATATCTTGAAATGGATGCCCCTGATGTGCCAAATAAGTTCTGCCTATTATATTCTCTGAAACGTAGTTTTCTGTTGATACTGAGTTACTGATCACACAGTAAGCCTCAGTAATTTAACTGCTTTTACAGAATATCCAAATCCCAAATATTTTGGCCTTTTAAAACATTTCTAGATTGTCCTTCTCTGAGAGATTGTAAGCATTTTTATAAATCTAGGATCTGATCACCTCTTTATGGGTCTCTAATTTTGCTTTCCTTTCAGGTGATTATTTTTTTAACTCATTATTTTGAACATTTGAACATCTTAGCATGGCTCAAGCTTAAAATGTTACAAAAGTATATACTTGAAAAATCTTCTCCTATCTGCCCCCTACTCTGTTGGTTCTTCTCCTTGCAGCATTCAGTGTTATCTTTTTTTCTTCTGTATCCTTCCAGAGATATTACTGTATGCAAACAAATAATGTTTTCTCTCAAATTCCCCCCCCCCCAATATTATACATTAAACATACTGTTTTGCCTTTTCCTCCCCTTTGTACTTTTAACCTAACAGTATATCATGGTGATCATGCCCTTATCAGTACCTGAAGAGTTTATTATTCTCTTTTTTCGACTGGATAATATGTCACTATTATAGGCTCCTATTGATGGACAGTAGTTTGTTTCATTCCTTTTGGGAATGCTGCAAGAATATCTTTGTATGTAAGTTATTTTGCATGTATGCAAGTGTATTTTGAAAAATAAATTCTCCACAGTGGAATTTTAGGAACAAAGGATATAAGCATTTTTACATTTCATTGCCAGATTGTTTCCATGGAGGTTGTAGTAATGGACACTCCTACCAGTAGTGTTTGAGTAACACCATGAAGTGTTACGGCACTCTTTATTTATTTATTTATTTATTTAATTTATTTTTAGTACTTTTTATCTTTACCAAACTAGTAGATGAAAAATGCTATCTTGTGTTTTTAAAAATTAAAAAAAAAATTTTACTTATTTATTTATTTTGAGAGAGAACATGCATAGGAGGGGCAGAGAAGAGAGAATCCCAAGCAGGGTTCATGCTGTCAGCGCAGAGCCTGACATGGGGCTCCATCTCACAAACTGTGAGATCCTGACCAGAGTCTAAATCAACTATCTTGTATTTTTTAAAGGTTTCATTGTAGTATAAGGTTTCATTGTAATGAAGGTTTCATTATAATATAACAGATAAAAATACATAAAAAATCACAAAATATAGCTTGATTTTCATAAATTGAACACACCTGTGTAACCACGCCCCCAGTCATTGTACAGTCCCCAACTTCTGGAAAGATAACGATTATCCTTACTTAGATCATTGATTATTTATTTTTGTACTTCATATAAATCATAACAGTATATGTCCTTATTTATGGCTTCTTTGCTTAGCATCGTATCTAACAAGTTGTATTGGAAATTCTCAGTGAAATATTAAATTTGCACACTTCTAAGGAGAATCTTTTCATATTTCAAGCCTTAAAATTTTTATTTTCTGTAAACTGTTTTTCTGTATCCATGGGTGGATGATCATTCTTATGGATCTCTTTATATAAAGGAAGTTAATCCTTTACATGGGATATGAGTTGTACCTGTTTTCTACAGTTAGTCATACCTTGGGGCGCCTGGGTGGCTCAGTCGGTTAAGCGTCCGACTTCGGCTCAGGTCATGATCTTGCGGTTCGTGGGTTTGAGCCCCGCTTCAGGCTCTGTGCTGACAGCTCAGAGCCTGGAGCCTGTTTCGGATTCTGTGTCTCCCTCCCTCTCTCTGACCCTCCCCCGTTCATGCTCTGTCTCTCTCTGTCTCAAAAATAAATAAACGTTAAAAAAAAAAATTAAAAAAAGTCATGCCTTTTGATTTGGCATATAATGGTTCTTACATGAAGATTTTTTTAAATTAGTAATTTTTTATGGCCATTAAATTTTTTTCTCCCCATTGTATTATTTTCCTCAATAGGTCTACTGTTTTCTGATCATCCAATAACTTTTGTTCAAGCACACTTTAATGTCAGTGAAGATGAAAGTATAATAAGTGAAAATCGATAATGCTGACCATGGTATTTGAATTAAATGTGAATGAGGTATAAGAAAAGGTGCCTGTAAGAAGATATTGCCACTGTCCAGGAGACTCTAGGTATATGCAGCGAAAGAAGTATAACAAACTTTATGGGCAAAATGAAGAAAGTGGTTGTGGTGAAAAGGATGATGTTCCACAGGAAGTGATGCTGGCAAAAAATTTCCCACTAAAGGAACTTTCTGAGATATTCCATGACCTTGAAAATGTAAGAGTTAAAATGTTAGAAGCTGTATGACAGTTCCCTGTGGTGTATGAAATCTAAAAGATGCTCTGTACTCTAAGTTATACCATGAGAGAAGACAAACGTCAAACTACTTGTAAGTTATTTACAAAGAAATAAAGTACTTTAATTCATAGTGGTTCTCATTTTAAAAATTATTAAAAAATATTATTGTATTTTTTATTATAACATTTAATATGGTATATTAGAAAATATTAGTTTTACTGTATTTTTATTATAGAACAGTTTTTAATGTTTTGATAATTTTAAACGTCACAGAACAGGTCCCACTGAAGAAGGTCACTTCGCTTGGTTTCATCTTCCATTATCATTTCTATGACCACACTACCATACAAAATGGGGACTGCCTGTGTGTGTGTTTGAACTAACAACTGCCCCCCCCCCCCCCCCCCCCCCGCCCCCAGCTCCTTAAATTGACCTAATAGTTTTAGAAAATGATCTCTTCGTCGTCTGTTCTGACCTGGGAGTCCATCATAGATTAGGTACAACTGAGAAAATGGTATGTTTTTCACGTACTTAAGGACTTGAATTCTTGGAGGTGCTCTGGGATTTTGTTTCTTCCCCAAATTGCCAAGTGTGGATCTTAACAGTCTCATGAGCTTTATTAAGACGAGTATGCAAGGTCATCAAGGACAACAGTGGTTTTGTGTGTGTATTCAGAACCTGTTCTGTACTAGGCACTGTGTAAAGGATGTACAGATAGATAAGAGGTAACATTGGAGTTGTGTATAAATATAGAAGAATTAAAGTTCATGATACTGAAACATTTTTAATACTTTTATAGTGTTGTTGAATTCTTTGCTGTGTTCTGTGATGTTGGTGATGCCACAAGAGTGATTGTTGTTTTCAAGGAAATTGGTGGGAACCAGATTGAGCATCTTTATATAGGTCGGAAGGCAACATGTCTAACTCATGCCATAAAACAGATATTTTAATGTTAATAATACATTGTCTTATTGGTGATACAGGTGAGGACTTAAGTTCAAAGGAGTAAGAAGTTATTTCCAGCTAGGGTATTCAGAGCAGGCTTCATGGATGCAGTACAGCTTTTCAAGGGCTTGAAAGATACCTTGTGGGCATGTTTGTTTATTTGTTTGTTTATTTAAAATTATTAATGCTTATTTTTGAAACAGAGCATGAGTAGGGGAGGGGCAGAGAGAGAGAGAGAGGGAGACACAGACCTGAAGCAGGCTCCAGGGTCTGAGCTGACAGCACAGAGCCTGATGCGGGCTTGAACTCCCAGACTGTGAGATCATGACCTGAGCCGAAGATGGACACTTAGCCAGCTGAGCCACCCAGGCGCCCCTGGGCATGTTTATTTTTTTAAGTTATTTTTAAATTTTTATTTGTTCTTTTTTTTTGTTTTAATGTTTATTTTTGAGAGAGCACAAGAGGAGCGGGGGAGGGGCAGAGAGCGAGGGAGACAGGACTCAAAGTGGGCTCTGTGCTGATAGCAGAGAGCCTGATGTGGGGCTCGAACTCAGGAACCATGAGATCATGACCTGAGCTGAACGAAGTTGGAGGCTTAACCTACTATGCCACCCAGGTGCCCCACTCCTGGGCATGTTAACAGAAGCATGTACCAATTGGAGCAGACAATGCTGGGAAAGTCCTAAAGATAAAAACCCTTGTCTGATTTGTCTTAATTTTATTACATAACCCATTTTGGTTAATGACGTTTGACCGCTGATTGTTGGATTATTAATATTACTGATTTTTGTTCTCAAAAGAATGTTGCTGTATGATTCAGGATTGTATAGTATAGTAGGTCTCAAAGTGTGGTCTCTTTGTAACCTGTTAGCATTGCAAATCCTTGAATCCACCCCAGACCTAGCAGTTGGAATGGAAAGAACAGGGGTGGGACCCAGCAATCTGCTTTAACAAGTCCTACCTTGTTTTGAGAGGACTAGGCATTTATAATTCATTGTTACCCTTTGAAAAAATCTGTATCATTTTTATTTGATAGAGCATTTTTTTTTTTTTTTTTTTTTTTTTTACATAATCTTTCCTAGAAGCTATTAATGATTAATCACCCATTTGGTAACTTTGATTAAAAGTCATTGCTTGGGCACCTGGGTGGCTTAGTCAGTTGAGCATCGGACTCTTGATTTCAACTCAGCTCATCATCCCAGGGTTGTGGGATCGAGCCCCATGTCGGGCTCACAAGCATGCACATGTGTACTTTCTCTCACTCTCTCTCTCTCTTTTTTTAAAGTCATTGCTCTGCAACTTAAAATCTGGAAATTATTTAGGGGGCTGTTTTAATTGTGAGTAGTAATTATAAAGAAAATTGCTAGTACATCTCCTTGGCACATCAAGTATACTTGCTGTTTTATTGTCACCCAGAATTTAAAACTGAGGTATTGTGGCCATTGGGTATGTAGAAAGGAAACATGTTCTAATACTGTTTTTGACTTTTATGAAATCTTTTAATGATACCTGTCAGTTTTTATACTAATTTGTTTTGGAATTGTAATAATTCATTATTTCTAATTAAATTCTAATAATTGAGGGACTGTTAGGCTTTTCCAAAGGGGCTGGACTGCACTTTACATTCTGATCAGCAGTGTTTGAGGGTTCCAATTTGTCTGTATCCTCAACAACCATTATTACTGTCCTTTTGTTTTGATAGCCTTCCTTGTGGATGTGAAGTGGTATCTCATTGTGATTTTGATTTGCATTTCCCTGATGGCTAGTGATGTTGAAGGTATTTTCATGTGCTTATTGGCCATTTGTGTATTGTCTTTGGAATATCTGTTCAGATAATTGGCCCATTTTAAAATTATATTGTTTGCCTCCTTATTATTGAGTTGTACTATTCATATATTCTAGACACAAGTCTCTTATGTTTTGCAAAAATTTCCTTCCATTTTGTGGGTTTGCTCTTCTTTGATGGTGTGTCCTTTGAAGGGAAAGAGTTTTAAATTTTGAGGATGGCAGTTTGTTTTTTCTTTTGTTGCTTGTACTTTAGGTATCCTAGCTAACCATTGCCTAATCCAGAGTTACTTAGGTCTTTGATCCATTTTAATTTTTTTTGTATGGTATGAAGTACGGTTCCATTTTCATTCTTTTGCATGTGGATATCCATTTGTCCCAGCACCCATTTCTTATAGTGACAGATTTTTGTGAATTTTTATCTATACTTCCTAGGTCTTTTTTTGTGCTTGAAGAGATTTTGAGTTTTACTGTCTACACCCACCCCATTGTCCAAGAAAGAATAAATTTACTAACTGTTGAAAAGACGCTGTGAATAAAGCACTGTGTACTGTTTTAGGAGTCCTAATTTTAGAAGGACATAAAGTGGAGCAGATTATTGTTAATTGTTAGGTCACAAATTTTTAAAATGGGAAATAGAACACTTGGGAGTAAGAGACTGGAAGAAAGTCCTTCCAGTTGCTAACTAGTTTCATTTAAAGTAGAGTTAGACTTGTTTTGTATAGTTCAAGAAGCTCTGAGTAGGAATTACAGGTAAATACATTTGAATCCTAGAGAAGAAAGAACTTTGAAAACAATTAGAGCTGTCTAATAATTTACTAAAAAAGCACCTTTATGCAAAAGCACTCAACATTGGAGAAGCTCAAGCAGAGGTTGAATGATGGGTCATTTTGTCATTAAAATTACAAAATGAGGGGCTCCTGGATGGCTCAGTTGGTTGTGTCTGACTTCAGCTCAGGTCATGATCTCCTGGTTTGTGAGTTCCAGCCCCACATCGGGCTCTCAACTGTCAGTATGGAGCCGCTTCAGATCCTCTGTCCTTCTCTCTCTCTCTTTCTTTTTCAAAAATAAAACCATTAAAAAATTTTTTTCTTTAATGGTTTTATTTATTTTTTGAGAGAGAAAGTGAGTGGGAGAGGGGCAGAGAGAGAGGGAGACACAGAATCAGAAGGAGGCTCCAGGCTCTGAGCTGTCAGCACAGAGCCCAGTGAGGGGCTTGAACTCAGGAACTGCGAAATCATGACTTGAGCCAAGGTGGACGTCCAACTGACTGAGCCACCCAGGCGCCCCCAAAATAAAACATTTAAAAAAGCGTTTTAAAAAAATTACAGAATGGGTTTCTCCATGGAATGAAGTTTGTTGAAGGTTTTCTATTTCCTATTGTTTTCTTTCACAGTTGTGAAGGGTTTTCTCTTCAGGGTTCATCCTCTTCCACACTTTTGTCAAGTAGGAGAATGAGGGTGAGTGAAAATGGGCTATTGTCTTGAAGGCTTAAATAATAGAAGTAATCCAGTTTTTGATTAGCTAACATTGTTGTGCATTATCCTGAATATTAGCTCACCGCATGAGTAAAGGTGTGTTTTTGTATATGTATGTGCACTCCCCCCCCCCCACGTAAACACACACACACACACACACGCGCGCACACACATGTCTCTAACCTTGTTGTAACACATAGTGAACAGTGGGGATGAGGCACTGTAGCAAGAGGGAAAATTGGGATGAAAACTAGTAAGTATTAGTCTAAGGTCAAATTTAGGCATGGTTGTGGATTGTTCAATGAAGAAAAGCTGGCATAAATGCAGGGAAATGTAAATTGTGATAGTATAAATTTTCCTTTCGGGAAATGACCCTTCCTGATTCAGGGAATTTTGCTCTTTATAAATGATCTCTTAGAAGAGTACATACTGTTAAAAGGAGAAAATGTGCTAGTGTAGATTTATCCTTTTGTGATAGGTGTATTTGAATCATATGTTTTAAGGTTTGAAAAAAACCCTGATCATTATATAAGCTGATTGAGACACATGAATTTGAATACCTGGCCTTAGGCAAAATAATTTAAGGACACTTAGTGATAAGATTCATACTATATGCTTAAATTAGAATTGGGAACATGAAAAAATCCGATGCCTTCATTTCTTTGAAGTGAGATTTTGGAATGAGCTTTATAGAAAAATTTCTGAGCTTAGCCTGTTCCATGTATTAAACATTTATCTTGTTTGCTCAATTTTAGGGGTGTTTGTCTATTTCTCTCTTTTTGTCTCCCCTCCCCCCTCCCCTCCCCCCCCCTCCCCTCCCCCCAACATGGGGTTTGAACTCACACCCTAAGATCAAGAGTCACATGATCTACTGACTGACCCAGCCAGGTACCCCATTATTTCTCACTTTGAGTATACCCTGGAATCCTGGTTGGGAATGATTGGCTTCAAACAGAAGCTTTTTTTCCCCCCTTTTCTGTGATGTGGTATAGTTATGCCTTAACGAGCAATTGGTATAAATATATTAAAATAAACATGTCTTTCTGTAATTGTAGCTTTTTAAGGCTTGAATTTGAAATGTTTGTTAATGTGTGTATTCTTTTATGCTTAAGAATGTAAAAAAGTGTTTTTAGTGTATATGAGTTTTCCTTCTAAGTTACTATACATTAAAAAAAGCATATTAAAGTATACTGTCAAGATTTTCTTTTCTTTTGCCTGTTTTTGAATGTACCACCTAAAGATTGCTAATGTTTAGGTTTCTTTCCATGATCCTATCAGAAGTTAGTAAAGCACTTCACTTCCTTTCTCAATTAATAGATACAAGACATGTATGAAGAAACAAAACAGATGAACATAGGGGAAGGGAAGGAAAAATAAAAGATAAAAAATGAGATGGAGGCAAGCCATAAGAGACTCTTAAATATAGAATACAAATTGAGGGTTGATGGAGGGGACGTGGGGAAGGAGATGGGCTCAATGGGTAATAGGCACTAAGGAGGGCACTTGCTGGGATGAGCACTGGGTGTTATATCTAAGTGATGAATCACTAAATTCTACTCCTGAAACCAGCACTAACTACACTGTATGTTAACTAACTCAAATCTAAAAAAAAAAAAAAAAAAAAAAAGACATGTATATGCAGTACTGGATAGAATGTGGGGGAAAATATTGCACAAGATGGTATTTTCCTATGGCTGACTTTTGCTTATAATGTTTAATAGCCTTATTTAAATTTAGGGAGAGAGTCCTTGTATTAAAGAGTACCCCACATTCGACTAGTATAAGCTATAGAGTAATTTAAAAAATGCTATTGGAGTTGGAAGATGAAGAAAAACATTGTTTATGCTAATTATTTGGTATTTGAATGAGCCTGAAAAGACTCCTTTGTGACCACCAGTCCTTATACCACATATGTGATAATCTGTGCTTTGATGTGCAGCTATCCCCACTATTTAAAGAACCTGTTGCCCTGTGCCTTTGCCTTTTTTAGCTCTGTCAGCCAGAATCTGTCATTGATTCAAGAGCTCTGCTTTTCTTTAAACTTGACCATAATAGCTGTATGAAAGCTGTTCTAGCAAATTTGAATTTCCAAGAGTGTGCCTTCCCTGTTGGTGGACTTGCAGTGTTTTAGCTGCAGTATTTTAGGTCAGAGATTTTGCACAAGAGTTCAAATCAGTATTTATAGAGCCAAATTTGACATTAGTTGCTTGCAGCAGATGTTATGACAATATTAAGGACTTTGGGTCAATTCTTGGCAATTTTCAGGTTATGTGCTAAACTTTCGATGCTATCCTCTCTGTTCTTTCATCTCACTTCTTCTGTTACCCCACACTGGAGTGACACTGCATTTCTAGATGCTTTGACACAGGCTTACAGTGTTCAGCACATCTATCTTGTATAGCAGTTCTGTGTCTTCAGATGTCTTATTTTAGAGGAGGAAGTATTTGAATTGTAACCTGTAGCACCAAAGAGAACAAATTTCACTTAGTAGACACGGTATTGTGGAATAAGTAAATTTGACAGTTGTGCCCAGAAGCAGAATTTTGGTGAATTTGTCAACACAAATGTATTGTGATTTAAGTATATCTTCTATTAATAGGAAAAAACTTAGTTTATTAATATTGCTTTAATTTTTAACGCACTTCACAATTTTGACTTCATATCAATTAATGAGAATTAAATGGAATGTTGGGATTACCTGCATTTCTTCTGTGGGATTGGGGTTGAGGTTGTTTTTATAATTCCTTCAAGCCCTATATTCTACGTTTCCAGTAATCTGTGACTCTTCAGCTTCCATGGATTTTACTTGTTTAGCTACAAAAAAAAAATCTTATGAAATCTAAAGTTAAATTAGATACGATGTCAGCTTTACCAAGCTTTACAGGCTTGCCTTCCTTATATCTCACAAGAAATAAGCTCAGTGAGGTTGTGGGAGTTTCATTTCTCTCAGTTCCAAATGCCAAAGAGAGACTTGAATTCAGAGCCAATGATAAGAGGTGTTGCATAATCTTGTTAGGCCACCAAATTTATGTTAATCACCAGATAAGACCCTTTCCCTCAGGGAGTTAAGAGTTTAAAGAGAAAGTTAAATGCATGTGGCCTGTACGAATTTAGTCTGGTTGAAAAACCTGCACATTGTTTGGAAGTAAAAGATAACGGTTGAAAGAAGGATGTGTAAAAGTCAAATTGGGACTTTTTCTGGAGGAGATAGGCTATGAAGTGAAGAAAGAGATTTCTAAGCGAAGTTTTATTTTTAAACTCTTTTTATGAAAAATTTCAAGATACATAAAAGAGAGTAATGTAATAAATTCTCACGTTCCTGTTGCTTAACTTCCAGTGTTAAGCAGGTCATGGTCAATCTTTTTTATCTGTATCAAGGGTCATTAGACTAAGGCCAGGTTTTGGTAAATAAAGTGTTTTGGAACATACCAAGTCCATTCATTATATTACTGTCTACAGGCTGTCTTTGTGCTACAGTGGCAGCATTGAGTAGATGGGATAGACTGTAAGGCCCCCCCCCCCCCCCCCCCAAACCTACAATATTTACTTTCTGCCTCTTTGTAAAAAATGTTTGCCAGTCCCTGATCTATATGCCTACCCATTCCTTTTACTGGTGTATTTTTTTTCCTTTTCTGTAAATTTGACCTCTCACATACCTTTCAAATAGATTTTTCAGTTTTGGTATTTTTCACATTTGCTTTATATTATTAATCATTTCTTGTCATTTTATTTATCTCATTATTTTAGTTGAGCCATTTAAGAATAAGTTGTACACATTATGGTCATTTACCTCTAAATACTTGGGTGTACCCTGAAGAACAAGGATATTCTCTTACATAACAGTGCAGTGGTCACATCTACGGATATTTAACATTGATACAGTATTGATACAATATAGTATTTAACATATTCCATATTAAAATTCTGCCAGTTATCCTATTGATCTTGTTAGCCATTGGTTTGCCCTAACTCAGGATCCAATCCAAGATCACACATTGAGTAATCTTTAACCTGGCATATTCCTCAGCCTTTCTTTGTGTTTTATTACTTTGACATTGACAGTTTTAAAGAACGTTCTTGAGTTTGAGTTCATTTCCTCAGGAACAGATTCAGATTATACTAACTGTGGTTTTAAAGGAATGAAAAGCATGGAGTAACATAACAAGAAGAAGCTGTAGGTTATAATTTAATTCTAGGCCAAGTATCAAGAATGAGTCCTGAATTCTGGTTATTGGAAAATAATTGTTCGTTATCTCCACATAGTTTCCATTGTGTGTGTTAAGCAAAAAAAGTACGCAATGCTATATTTAAAGAGCATGGGCTTTGAAGGTGGTTGGCATAGTTTTAAATCTCAACTCTATTGTGAATTAATTGTAAAAAGGGAAGCAAATTAACATCTTAGGGCCCTTTGTAAAAAATATGGCTAATTTCTGCCTTTTCAAGATGTTTGGAGGAGTGAGATAATGCATGCAAAGTAGAAGGATGCCAGGCTGTGTGTTATTTATTACAATATAGTAAAATTTGAAAAGGAGGAAAATCACTATGAGAACTGTCAAAAAAGAAATTTGAGTGGAGAATGCACTTTACCTGTGATTTGAAGGATGGGTTGGCTTTGGATAAACTAGGTGTGAAGAATCCATTGGAAAGTTTCGTGTGTGAGGGGATATGTTCAGATTAGGAAGTAATGTTAGAGTGAGGAATTGGTAAAAACATAAACCTTGGCGTTTGAGTTTGAAGGTCTGCGTTATAGTCCAGCCTTTGCCACTGGCTGTTGGGGTGCATTATTTCATAGGTCTGGACTGTGTTTTCCAGCACTATAAAATGACATATTACCAGCAATTTTCATAAAGGAGAATCATCCTTGATAGGTTGGAGTAGTGGGGGAAGGCTTTCAGCAGGAAAGCGTTAAGATGAGTCTTGAAAAATAGGTAGGCTCTGGATAGAAGGAAAGGGAAAGCCATTAGACCAGCATGTTAAATTATAAAGAAGGCACTATTGGAAATAAGCCTGTTGTATCACAGGTTAAGGAGTGATGCATGTTGGAAAGTAATGAGAAATTAAGGTTATCAGTTCTGAGCCCTATAAGTAGGGTCTTTATGTATAGCATTTAGAGTTGGAGTAAAAAAATGACCCTCTTAAGTTATTTAAATAAAGGTTGGCGAGACGCATATTGGAGTAGAACTAAATTCACTTCATGCAATTTTGAGGGACGACAGTTTTTGTGTACTTTGTTTAGGGAGCCTGAGGAAGATACCTCAAACTCTCTTCTGCCAGAAATTTAATATGAAAAATACTAAGACTTGGTGGAAATAGAGGGCAACTATAGTGCTGTAATAAAATGACCTTTAAGAAAACGGGTGAGGTTGAAATATAGACCAGTGATTGAGTTATAGGCCTGAAGAGTCTTTGGAATGTTTCTGCATGTCAGTTGACTCTGGAGCTTCTGCAGACCCAGTCATCCAAGTATGGCAGTTGATCTTGGAGGAAAGTGGAAGTGTAAACTGAAACAATTTGCAACATTGGTAGTTAGTGCTGCTGCCTGGGCCAGGATCTAGGCCAACAGCATGTCATAGTGTAGCAGAATCTGGACCATTGTCTGTTCAGAGTAAATTTCAACAATCCTGTCATGTGGCAGTAAAGACAGACAGTATACAGATAACTGTTCTTTGTTCTCCCTGCCTCCGGGTTAATAACCTTCCTTCTGGTAGTCATCATATCTATTTGCCTATCTATAAATAGCATCAAGGGAAGTCCTAATTATATATGAGTCCAGCTACTCCTTGGAGAAATGAGCGAGTTGGGACCATATTTGACCACAAATTGTTGAAAGAGGTTCTGGGAACCAACTTAATTGGGTGGAGTAGGTATATTCTTGATCCATAGAACTGGTGTTGTTTCTTTCTTTGAAAACCTTTTGGTTCAGGTTTTTCTGAACTAATGCTTTCAGTAAGTCCTGTTTTCTGGAGTTGCTTTTTAGTGTTTGCAGTCAGTGAACCTGAATGGTTATAGTGCTAAAACCTGAGTCCCTCTTGGTTTTATACAAGCTAAGTTAAGAAATTGAGATAAGGCAGCCCCCATTTATTAGAATGTACTCATTTTGTTTATCTGTCCTCCCCCACTAGAAAATAAATTTCAAGGAGTTTCCTTACTGCTCTGTCCTTATTAGCATTGGAAATGATGTAAGTTTTCCTAAAGTTTTTACTCTTACTCCCTTTCTCCTTCCCCCATGTTTATGGGCTTTGTTTCAATCAGTGAAAGGAGTCAGTATGACAAGGTACATTTGAATTTTGTGTAGGATACTTAGTTGTGCCTTTGGGTGACCATACCATGGCCAGATTTTCAGCCTTAATTGGAAAGGACACTTAACACTCTTAACAGGATAAAGCCAGCAGTTTTAAAATTTGTTTTGTACTAGTGATTATTTTTTAATCTTACTTGATAAAATCCCATACTTAAAGAATTACTACCTAAAAGTTATATTAAATCTTATTAAATTACCAAAGAAACACTTGAGTGATGGGGGTGTGCAAAAGGTAGAGTTTGTTATCTGCGTAAAGGAAATTTCTTTCCTGGCCCTAGGTGACCTAGAAAATCAGAAATTTCAGTACTTTTTTCTTTTTTTTAATACCACAGAAGTAGTGAATACATATAATAAAATGAAAAAAAAATGAGGCTTCTTTACTAGGCCTATCCTCAGGAGACAGCAGTGTTTAAGAACTTGTATTTTGGTTCTTTTGTTATCATTACACGTTTGTTTATGTCTTTCTTTATCTGTTAGCTTGAGACACAATTTATTTTCTATCTTCAACTCCTAAATAAAGTGTCCTTGATAATGTCTTAGTGAAATAGGTGTTCTTAGAATAATGTCTGGGGAGAGAAGATTGTTTTAGAATGACATAAAACGTGAGAGTGCAATAAGAGGTTTATTGGGTAGGAGAAATATTGGGAACTGTCAGGAAAAACATTCCTGTGTTTTCCTTTACTCACACACATAATACTTCTGACACTTTTGATCACCAAACGTGTGGTAATTTTTTTCACATCAAGCAATTCTCTTCAACGCCAGCTGGGTGTCCTGTAATTCAACTCAGTTCTGACACTGTCTGCCTGGAGTTAGCATCAGATCCCACAGGGTAGGGGCTCAATCCCACAAGACTGCCTCCAGTTCAGATGCTAGTCGCATGTCCCAGGTTGTTGCTTCTGACTGACTGGCAGTGAGTTGGAGTCCTCTGAACCTCCGTGGGTTTCATAATTTGCTAGAGTGGCACATAAAACTCAGGGCCCGCTTAACATTTACCAATTGATTATAGAACGACATGATGAATGAACAGACATTTAGGTAGAAGAGGTAGGTGTGGCAAGGTATGGGCCCATGCTTTAGCTTTTGACGTGTATACTACCCTCACAGTACCTCCGTGTGTTCAGCAATCTGGAAGCTCTCCGAATTTCGTACTTTTGAGATTTTTATGGAGGGTTCATCATGTAGGGTGAGATCAATCATGAGCTCAGTCACCATCGTTCCCCTTCCTGAAGGATCAGGGAGCGGGGCTGAAAGTTCCAAGCTCTGATGAATCATGGCTTGGTCTTTTTGGTGATCAACTCTCATACTGAAGTAGAGTCCTTATCACCCAGCAAATTCCAAGGCATTTAGGAGCTCTGTGTGAGAAATCAGGGTCAAAGACCAAATATTAGCACAAAAGATGTTTCTGGTGTTCTTGTCATTAGGAAATTACAAGTTTTAGGAGCTCTTTGCTAGGTACTAGGGTCAGAGACATATGCATATATACATGTATATTTTCCCCCCTATTTATTTCACAGCAACAAATGGATCAAGTTAGTATTCTAGATAGACTTTGAGAAAAAGTCTAGTATTTCTTTGTGTCCTCCTTGTATACTTAGTTTTAGTCTAGGAATACATCTCTGACTACAGTTGGACTTCAAGGAGATTTAGCCTCTGCCAAGTTGTTTTCCATTCAGAGAATTCCTTGGGGACTTGGAGTTTGAAGAAATTCTAGAAGTTTATTTTTGCATGTGTAGCATGGTTATAACTAAGCTGTTCTTTCCCCCTTTATGTGTAAAGTCCGTGGTCCTTGAATAGGCTCTGAATGAATGAATGACCATTCAAGAGCAGTTCAAAGTTTGAAAAGATTGAGTGGTTTTGGAAGAACAGGACTTCTATATTCAGTTTCTTAGAATGTAGCTTAATAGTAGTCCTTGCTTGAACATTCTACAGTTACGTCCCGAGGTTCTGGCTGAGAACATGGATAAAATAAGGGAGGGGGAAAAATTAAAAATTTATATACTGTGTAGTAAGAAATGTATAAAAGGCCATTGACCCTAGACTTCTGGTTTCTGACTGCTTAATTCTTTGCACAGTATGAAAAATAGCAAATTGATGGGTTCAGTGGTCTTGGTTGATAATTCACCTTAGGGTGATCCCATTCCGCTCTTCAGTGCTTCTTCTCTGCCCTTTTGAATGAAATAGCTAGTTTTACTTTATATTTCTCCCAATCAATGACATGGAAATAAAGTGGAATTTATTAAAGCTCCAGGTGGGATTTGCTGACTTCTTTCAAATTAGAAAATTAGTCACTGTACTAGTGGAATTTGAAGTTAGACTGACTCATTGTTAACCTCTTTATTATTATACTAGAGAAGATGTGTATTAATAGAACTTATAGAGCATGTTGAATTGTCCGGGGTAGGAAACATCAGGGAGAACCAAGAGCTTACATTGCCTGAAAGGAATTTCCTGGAATGGGAAACTGCAAGTTATTTCCTATTAATGTTTTAAAATTATTTTGATATTCTATCTGGAAGGAAAATGATTTCCAGACTACACAGGTATTCAATAGTTTATATGACATTCAAAACCAAAATAAAAGTACTATTTTTAAATACTGTGTAATTATGTAGAAGGCTTAATGAAAGCCTTATTAAATTTACCCTTTATTTGCTATCACTGTAAGTATCCATTCCAGGAATTCAGTGCTGCTCTTTAGGCACTAGTTTTATAGCTTCTCAGCTATTTAGAAGCCAGAGTATAGGAATAATAATATCACACTAATATTTCTTTAAAACATGGACATTTCAGGGGTGCCTGGGTGGCTCAGTCGGTTAAATGTCTGACTTTGATCCAGTCGTGATCTCACACAGTTCATGGGTTCAAGCCCTGCATCAGGCTCTGTGCTGACAGCTCAGAGCCAGGAGCCTGTTTCGGATTCTGTGTCTCCCTCTCTTTCTGCCCCTCCCCGGCTCGTGCTGTTTCTTGCTCTGTCTCAAAAATAAACAAACATTAAAAAGTTTAAAAAACATGGAGATTTGATTAATCCAGGACCCATTATAGATGATTGGTTGTGGTGTTAATTAAAACATGAGTATTGTTTTTTTTAGAGACCAAAATCGACTCACTCCTGCTTCCATGACGGGTAATCCTCTTTTTTCTTATTTTATATCCAATATTTAATCCAGAAATGATACATTATTTTCAGGATGCTAGTAGCAGTCTGTTTAAAAACAAAGTTGCATTTTTGTTTTATGTAATAAATTGTTCATTAACATTCATGAGAAAACAAAGCATTCTGGACATTTAGATTGGGTATACTGAATGATAAGTTTATTTAATCAAGGCTGTGGTTCTATTAAAGGACAGCTCAGTGTGTCCCGTCACTCACTAAATCTGGTAGAATAATGACTGCCAGTTATTAAGTGCTTTTTATATTTCAGGTAAGATTATATGCCTGATATGCATTCCCTTATTTAATTCTTAGAATAGTAGCCCTCTGGGTAGCTAGTGCTAAAATCCTCGTTTTACAGATGAGGAAACAGGTTAAGAGAGATTAAATAAGCACCATTGCCTCTCATGCTCAGTAAGGGGTAGGAGTCACAGTACTGTTGCCTTTGGTTCTGTTCTGGTTCTATGTGTAATTTCTTCTACCTTAATTCTTAGAATTTTGTAAAGAATGGATGAAGCTTTGGAATGGAAAGGCAGTGTAAATATTTACTGAATAAGTGAATTGAATGAATTGAGTGAATACTAATATAATTAATTGTAAAGAACCAGACATTTGTTTGTGACTATTGCATTTTGTGATGTTTTCAAATGAAATGTCCTGGCACAGCGTTATTGAATAAATGTGGGAAGGAGTAGAAGATTTGGTGTGGTTAGAGGAGAACAAGGACATGAAATATTCAGGTTGTTAGAGGGGGAAAAAGCAAAAAGTAACTATGATAGGAGGTATGAGATAGGGATATAATTTCAAAGTAGCCACCAGTAAATCTAGAAGATCTGAAAATGCAGAAAAACTTCATTATAGTGAACACGTAAGGGACATATATCACTATTCTTTCAGATGTTATTTCCTCCAGTGTTAGAATGCCAGTAGAGCACATTTTTCCATCTTTCTGGTCTTTCTTCCCAGGACCTTGGGGTCAGAAACTAACGATGAAAGGCATCCCTGCCTATTGTAAGTTGATCTCTTGGAGTAGTCTTTCCAGTTTTTTGTCTGTATAACAATGAAGGAGAAGTAACAAACCTTAAACCTTTCTCAGTGAACTTAACTTTAGCTGTTGATACTTTTTTCTCTTCATTCAGTTCTCTTTTGCCTTCCTGGTTCCTCTCCTCTGGCCTAAAGTAATTAACGGGATCAGAATCAAACTGTGTACTCTAAAAAAAGCAAAACTTAAGCCTTTTAAGAGCAACTACTGTTTTTTAATTTGTGCATTTTATTTTTTTATTTAAAAAAATTTTTTTTTAACGTTTTTATTTATTTTTGAGACAGAGAGAGACAGAGCATGAAGGGGGGAGGGGCAGAGAGAGAAGGAGACACAGAATCGGAAGCAGGCTCCAGGCCCTGAGCCATCAGCCCAGAGCCCGACGCGGGGCTCGAACTCACGGACCGTGAGATCGTGACCTGAGCCGAAGTCGGACGCTTAACCGACTGCGCCACCCAGGCGCCCCTGAATGTGCATTTTAAAAAGAGTAGTACAGCATTAAAATGTTGCACCAGGATGTGATAATTATAATAAAGTGTTTAGGTTTCTAGTGAAGGGGGATGGACATATAAAATAAATATCTGCAGTGGTGATAGAGCTTTCATGGGGTATGGGTGATCTAAAATTTAGCTAGAGGACATAGCATATCCAAAGTCATGAAGGCATAAGGAACTAAAAATGTACTTGTGAAATAACACCCTAGAGATAGAAAGCAATGGTGTTTGATGATAGGTAGGTAGGTAGGTAGATAGATGGGTAGGTAGGTGTGGGAGATACGAGAGGAGAAAGAACCGTATTTCTAGCGTGGGTGACTGGATGTCGGAGCCATACAAAGAAGTAGAGAATATAGGAGGAGGAACAAGTTTGGGATGGGAGAGGAATTAAGTATATACATAGTAAGTTTGAAATGCTTTGGGGACCTCTCTGGGGAGAATGATGTCCAGTTGGCTTCAAGTAACTCAAAACACTATTTTAAACAAATCTACTGGCAGGAAATCGCTATTTTTTTATTCCGTTGTCCTCAGTGTAAGGAAGTCCATCAGGCGTATTGCCTTGGTTGAGAAATGGCTACTGCTTCAGGAGGCATCAGGTTTAAACATCTGCATCTGTTCTCCATTTTTAGGAAAATAAAAGATTCCCTAGCTGCCTCTCTTGCTGTGATGGCTGGGAGCCCCTTCACCCACCCCTATTTCTGCTTAGATCTTATTAACCAGGCTATTTCACATGGCTACCTCTAGCTGCAAGAAAGGCTGAGAAAGTATTATGTGGATATGTTGCTACTTTGAACAAAATTGGCATTACGTTAGCAGGGAGGCTGAAGGCAACTAATAGTTGTTACGTAAATAAACAGTGACCCAACAGAGAAATCCATTATTGCCTCTTTCACTTCAAAATTACAAAACCCACAAACAAACAATAACAACAAAAACAAAGAAAAACAAATCTGAATTTTCACATAATCAAGTGCTGTTCAATTATAAATTTTGGGGTGCATGCCTATTAAAAATAATTTTTTTGCTTTGGATTTTATCAAAGTTGATGGGGAAGCAGATTGAGCTACGAAGAATGGGTGGTAGGATTCAAGGAACCAGTAGACATTATAGATATATTTAGGAAAGAGAATTGATTAAATTTAGTGATTGATATGGCTGACAAAGGAGACAGGGAAGAGTCAAGGATAACTTTCAGGCTTTTGTTTTGGGTAATGAATACTAAGCCAAAAGCAACACAGTATTTGCTGCAGAAATGGCTATAGTGTTTTTGTGCCTTCCAGGACTTTTGATAAACTTCCAAAAGTAGGAGGATTATGCATTTTAAAATTCCATGCTCCCTAAGGAATTCTGATATATAAATAAATATAACCTAACTCTCATCAGTGAAATTCCTGATTTCCGTTATGTATCTGTTTTTAAACAATTAAACCTACATAGTGTTTCAAGAACTAGTTGGTTGTATGAAACACTCGAAGTTCAGAGTATTTGGAAGCTGGGTAATGATAGGTGACGAAAAGTAGTATT
Source organism: Panthera pardus (assembly GCF_024362965.1). Lineage (NCBI taxonomy): Eukaryota > Metazoa > Chordata > Mammalia > Carnivora > Felidae > Panthera > Panthera pardus. The sequence goes on from NW_026526721.1 coordinate 88,634,673, forward strand.
TATTGGTGGGTGGATGTAAGCTGTCTTCAGGTGGCTGCCTGTGATCCTTGCTGTGCTGATTGTGCCCTCCCTGTGGCAGTAAGAGAACATGGCTATAGATCTCTTTCTCCTAAGTGATACTTTCAACTTTCATTAAAAGATCTTTATCATGTTGTTGTAAAGGAAAATTATTGGAAACAAAAGCTTCGAAAAGAGATTCAAGAGACATAGAAGAGGAGAGTGGTTAAGAATTTAACCTGGCATCTGATGTCCGCTTACTTGGCCTTACTGTTGATCTTGGTCTAGGAACTGCTCTGAGCCTTAGTTAACCTGTTTTTGAAATAGATGCAATACTTACTATACAGCTTGTTATGATATTTAAATGATACTGAGTGTGCAAGCAGTGCAGAGTTTAATATTTCACTACTTCTTGTAAGAATATTTAACTTCTGGGCCTCAATTTCCTTTTGAACTACACTGCTTTTCGTTAGCATTGTTTAGCCTTCATATCATCAAAAGAGATTTTCTATGTTGTTTGTAAGATATCTTGTAGCGTGTTAGTTTGGTTTTCTGTCTGTATTGCCATATTCAAGCCAGTCGTTGCTTATAGGAGGTGAATTGCTCCTAGAAGCTTTAAGTTACAGGTCCAAGACCACTGACAACCTAGAGGCAGAGTAGAGATGAGGACCCACATGTGTTGTAAGACAAGGAGTCACCAAACCTTTTCTCTTTCTGTGGATAAATAACCTTGGTTCAGTTTTGGTTGTGTTTCATTTAAAAAATAAAAGTGGAACGTCCAGCAGTATTACCAGCCAACAAGGGGGCATGGCAGAGTGGTCCCTGACTTGTGAACTGCATCTGGACTGGGAGTACATATGTGGAGGGAAGGTGGGGTACATTCTTACAATGGAGCATATGCTTTGATGGGTTGGATCTGCAGGAAGCTAGGCCCATGAAAATCTTACCCTTTGTGGAGTTTGTGGTTTTTAACCCAAAGTAGCTTCCGTGTCCTTTCGTGAATTCTTGCTCCCTTGTACCTGAGCAGTGAAGTGCCGGTGGTGGGACGGAGAGTTGTGAAGACTATAGCTCCTGGATTGCGTGTTCTGCTGACACGCCTGGCTTGAAGCTCTCGGATAGTCTTTTCCTGTCCTATATCCTTCCAAGTAAACTCAGTGGCCTTCTTTGTTTTTTTGTGAGTTCATCTAATCCAATCTGAGTCATCAGAATGCTCTTTATCTGATTGATTAGCCTTGACTTGAAATCAAGAGGCCAGTGAGCAGTCCTATGCAACAGATTTTCATCCTCTTTGTGGCAAAGATAGTTTCCTCATAGTATTCTTTAAACAATTTCTGGCTTATATTCCTTCTTAAGGAGAAGAGATTGAGATTTAGTTGCCATTCCCCTATCTGCACAGATCCTTACCAGCCCCTTGTCATTTAATACTCATTGGAACCCAGAATTCCGTTTTAGGTATGATAGTAGGCACAGTTATCGAGATAACTTAATTTTTTTCTAGGAATTTACAGTTGGAGGTATTGAAATAAATTCAGCTAACCTTTTTAATTCTAGCTTTGTGCATTTTCATAAACTAGTCTCACTATTTTTGTTCTCAAGAATATTGGACACAGTGAGGGGGGTAAATGACCAAAAGGTTCTTTTAAAAAAAAAAAATTTTTTTTAAAGTTTATTTTAAAAAAAGTAAAGAGCATGAGCAGGGGAGGGGCAGAGAGAGAGGAAGTGAGCAAGAGAATCCCAAGCAGGCCCCCACACTGCCAGTGTGGAGCCCGATGCGAGGCTCAAACGCATGAACTGTGAGATCATGACCTGAGCTGAAATCAGACGCTCAACCAACTGAGCCGCCCAAGATCCCCAAGACCAAGAGTTCTTAATAAGAATTTGAGGAAGCCTTGGTCTATATCCCACATTTGGGTTTTGTTACTTTTACCTTGTTCAGTATTTTAAAGTAGTGATGGCAGGTAAATACATGCAGTATCAGGTACAATGTAAACCTTTGCTGGATATTTAAAAATTGAGCCTGTGTCTAAACTGCAGTAGAACTTAAAGTGACTAGACATTCCATTTCACTGGCATATTTTTCTGTTTTATTTTCTGGGTTTTGTTTTGTTTTTGTATTTTGTGTCTTGAAAAAGTTAGAAGCTTTTTAATGTTAACTGTGCAAGAATGCTTGTGTGAAAAATAATTTGATTAAACAGACTCTGGGCAATTACAAAAGTTTTTAAAAATATAACGTATCTTCTTTCTCATTTGATAACATTTATGATGGGCTCCATAATATTATAGTGCTAAATATTTATTTATAAAATTATTTTTAAAAATATTTTAAAAGTAATCTCTGTGCCCAGCATGAGGTTTGAAGTCAACCCCGAGATCAAGAGTTTTCCTGCTCTACTAAGTCAGCCAGCCAGGTGCCCCTATAATGCTAAAATATTTAGGTAAACCTATCATTTTATAATGCCTAATATCTACCCTAGAATTGTAGCTTTATAATACACAGCAAATGTAGGCAAGAACAGGTAGCTCAGAGGAAAAATTAGAGTAATTGAAACATAAATGAACTGTTTGGTAAATATACATGTTCCAGGTATGGCTTCCAACAAACATGAACATGATCCTATGGTCACAGCATTAAGGTAAAGCACGTCCTCGTATATGATTGTCTGCATACAGAACATAGAATACGCAGGAGCTTCTTATCTTGCCTGCGCTCACTTGAAATACAGACTGGTTCTGACCATCCTACATACTACTGTTTCAACCTGGGGGCACCACCTCCTCCTCACAGAAAACTCCAGAACCCTGACCTTCCTGGTAGTTTTTCTTTTTTCATAGCTTGTCATCTCCTACATAACACTTAATCCTAAATTATGTTGGAGTTTAAACTCTCCCAGGGCAAGGATCTTTATTTATTGATGTACTTTACATTGTCAGTAAAGGGCTAACTTTTAAAATTAACAGTGTTTAGGAGCGAGGTTAATAAAATTTTTCTTCCTCTTTGCTTTCTCCTCAGAGTTCTATTGTCTATAGCCAGATAACTCTTTTAACAGTCAGTACAGACAACAGCCCAACAATAACAATTCTACCATCTAACGTGGCTGAAAGATGAAACATTGGCATTAAATTCTGTTGCTTCCTAATCTCCTGAAGGAAAATCTGGCCTCTTAGTTTCTGTTTTCTCGAGTAACTGATGCATCACTAATGGAGAGAGTTCATTTATAGTATGTAGGTCCTTTGTTGTTGAGGGAATCTCTGGTTGCTTTGATATTAGAGAACTGGGAAAAGATCAGAAAATTGACATTTTGTTTTATTAATTTATTTTAATTTTTAGCATTTATTTATTTTCTTTGAGAGACAGAGACAGAGCGTGAGCAGGGGAGGGGCAGAGAGAGAGCAAGACGTAGAATCCGAAGCAGGCTCCAGTCTCTGAGCTGTCAGCACAGAGCCTGACGTGGGGCTTGAACTCATGAACTCTGAGATCACGACCTGAGCCGAAGTTGGACGCTCAACTGACTGAGCCACCCAGGCACTCCTGACATTTTGTTTTAAATGCAATTCTGTCTATAGATAGTTTAATGAAGTTGATTTAAAAAATAATTGCAAATCTACAGTTTACTTGTTTTCCATATTTGTAAGTTGTATTATGACTTAGGGTTGTTAAAAAAATGTAAAAAACATCTTTTGCAATAACATTTTAGTTCACCTTATACAAGTGATTTTTGGTGTCCACTTGTTAAACCATGTCGAAGCTAAAATACAAGCTCATTTTCTCTTAATTTAAAATATGCATAACTCATTTCTTCTCACCCACTACTTAAAATTTTTTTAATTTTTATTTTTGAGAGCGAGAGAGACAGAGCATGAGCGGGGGAGGGGCACAGAGAGAGGGAGACACAGAATCCAAAGAAGGTTCCAGGCTCGCAGCTGTTAGCACAGAGCCTGACGCGGGCCTCAAACCCATGAACTATTAGATCATGACCTGAGCCAAAATTGGACTCTCAACCAATTGAGCCACCCAGGCGTCCCAACTTCTCACCATCTACTTGATAAACATTAGCTAGTTTTGGCAAAACTTAGGGCTAACATGTTTTCCTGCTTGCATTTGCTGTGGTGAAGAGAGTTCATTTCCAGGACCGGTCTGTTACTCTCTGCCTTCATTGTTCTTTATTTGCTTGTTTATTTTTAATACGTCTAGTTGCTATTTTTATAATCTCATGGTTAAGTCATAAACAGGTTTGTTTTGTTTTTTGTTCTTTTGCTTAGAACCTGAAGTTTTTTTCTTTTAATACTATTCTTAACCCTGTTGTGGACTTTTATACTAAGCAGTTAACAATTAGCTGCTAGTATTTATTAGTATACTGTGTGAAAACATCTTTAGGAACTTAGTAGGATTGGTGCCCTTATTTTTATTATTTAAAACAATTTTTTTTTAATGTTTATTTTTGAGAGAGGGAGTACAAGCAGGGGAGGGGCAGAGAGAGAGGGAGGCACAGAATCAGAAGAAGGCTCCAGGCTCTGAGCTGTCAGCACAGAGCCTGACGCGGGGCTTGAACTCAGGAACTGCAAGATCATGACCTGAACTGAAGTTGGATGTTTAACCGACTGAGCCACCCAGGCACCCCTATTTTTATAGTTTACTTTGAGAGAGAGAAAGCATGTGCACACATGAGCATGGGAGGGGCAGAGAGAAAGGGAGAGCCAGAATCCCAAGCAGGCTCCGTGCTGTCATGACAGTGCAGAGCCGGATGTGGTGGGGCTTGGTCTCACAATCTGTGAGATCATGACCTGAGCTGTAGTGAAGAATGGAGGCTTACTGACTGAGCCACCTTGGCACCCCAGCGTGCTCTTGTTTTTGAATCATTGCTTTTTATTTATTTTTTAAACAATAAACTGAACTCTGTTCATACTTGTTGGGCTATCAAATACACTCTGCAGAGTATAGCATTATACAGTAGCCTCATTTTACACATGAGGACATGCTTATGGTTATATGGATATGATATGAAGGGGTTAAACTTGTAAACAGTAGTTCTTTCCATTCTACATCTGTCTTCTAAGTGTCTGAAGATCACAGAGAAATACTGAAGTTTTAATCCTTTTTTAATCAAACTTCATTGTTCCATGTGGTGCCACATAAGACAGTGTTTGAATGCCTTAGAAAATTTCTTTCCCACTAAATGGCTATAGTTTTAGTGGAGAATGCTTGAATAATTTTTTTTAGGTTTATTTATTTATTTTGAGAGAGGGAGAAAGAGAACAAGTGGGGAAGGAACAGAGGGAAGGAGGAAGAATCCCAAGTAGGCTCCTCACTGTCATTTCAGAGCCTGATGCAAGGCTTGAATCACAAACCATGAGATCATGACCTGAGCTGAAATCAAGAGTTGGATGCTTAACTGAGTCACCAGGTGCCCCTTGAGTAATTTTTTTTACTTTATCTGTTAGTTTGATTTTTTTTAAATATGTCTTTTTAAAAAATGTTTATTTATTTTTGAGAGAGAGAGGGAGAGAGAGAATCCCAAGCACACTCCAGACTGTCAGCCCAGAGTCTCATGTGGGGCTCAAAGTCATAACCATGAGATCATGACTGAGTCGGTATCAAGAGTCAGACGCTTAACTGACTGAGCCACCCAGGTGCCCCTATATCTATCTTTAAAAAAAAAAAAAAAATGTTTGTTTGTTTGACAGAGAGAGAGTGCAGGCAGGGGAGGGACGGCGGGGGGTGGGGCGGTGAACAGAGAATCAGAAGCATGCTCCATGCTGACAGGCCAACAGCAGTGATGCTGATGCAAGGCTAGAATTCACAAACTGCGAGATCATGATCTGAGCTGACTGAGCCACCTAGGCATCCCTTTATATCTTTAGGTTATTTGTCCTAATAGGTTTATGCTCCATCCTGGATCAGTAGAATTTTGGGTGGTCTTGGGAATTACTTCAGTACCAACATAGTGTATTGCCTGATGCCCGTGTGTGTCAGAGAGAGAGAGAGAGAGAGAGAGAGAGAGAGAGAGAGAGAATGTGTATGAATAGTTTCATCGGAAAAAGTAATACCCATTCCTTCATGTATTGTATTTGGCTGCTTTGCAATATAATAACAGAGTTGAGTAGTTGTGACAGAGACCGTGTGGCTTGCAAAACCCAAAATACTTAACTTTCTGGCCATAATTTGCCAACCTCTAGACCATTGCTTAGCAGTGCCTAAAAACTAAGATGAAGCAGTTGTAGTATTCATTTAGTCTCAGTCTGTACTTTATTATAACTTGAGTGGTAGTCAGGGAGCGGAAAGTGGTGTTTTGTATTGAAGTAAATAAATTGAATTAAGAAAGTGGATCTTCTTTTCATGACCCCTAGAGAGAAAAGAAAAGAGAGAGGTAAGGGTGTGTGTGTGTGTGTGTGTGTGTCCCGTCCTCGTCCCCCATCCTCGTTTTTGTGTGTCCTGACTGGGTCAGGCAGACAACATAGCTTGTATTTGCTTGTTTAAATGTTTCATTTTAAATATGGTGGAAACCAATTTAGCAAACCAACATCAGATGAGAATTTGACATTTTTTAGAATTATAAATATGTCATTTATTTTGCCAGAAGACAGGATAGCCCTTATTTTTTTCAAAAAAATATTATTTTAATGTTTATTTATCTTTGAGAGACTGAGAGAGCATGAGCAGAGGAGGGACAAAAAGAGAGTGAGACACAGAATCTGAAGCAGGCTCCAGGCTCTGAGCTATCAGCACAGATCCTGATGCGGGGCTCAAACCCGTGAACAGTGAGATCATGACCAGAGCCGAAGTTGGATGCTCAATTGACTGAGCCACCCAGGTACCCCAGGATAGCCCTGATATCTTAAAGGACTGTATTTCTTTTTCTTTTTTTTTTTTTTTTGATAGAAACATGGTAGTTAAATGAGCTTGTTTTAATTCACTGAAGGCAAAGCATTTGTTGGTACTGTCTAGATTATACCAATTTTAGAAATATGAATTCAGAGTAAGCAGTTTCTGAGTTTTTTCGTGTGAAAATCCGTAAGGAAATACTCTTAGTAAAGACACACAAGAATGACTTTTACATCCTTCAGCAGTAGATAGAAATAAAACATTTTAAAATTCTGAACCCAGTATCTATTTTAACATAAATGCATTTTTTCTCTTTGTGCTCAGAAGACTTCAGAATGACAATTTTCATTTAAGTAATTATCTGCTGGCATGTTCTTAATTTTTTAAAAAGTTAAGCGTATCCTTTTACAAAGTGAAAGTCGAAGATTTAGTTTTCAAGTGTGATGGAGAAACTCTGCTTCACTGAGAGGGTCAAGTGTGTCATTTTGTCACTCTGTGTTGTCACAGTAAGGTGTGTGCATTGTCACTGGTCACACAGGACAACTGCCATGTTCGGGCACACTCCACATCTGTTCTAATTTAAAAGTTTTACCAATGATTAATTATTTTGAGTAGTAATGCTGTTAAATGAACTTCTGAAAGACCTAGTGTAACTGGACTCTTGAGTCATGGTAGCACATAGCACAGCAGAATACGAATGGGCAGTTTGTGTCCTGCATAGAAGTGCACGGCCAAGGGGACAAGTGGATGCTGACATCCAGGCCACACTGTCAGCAAGCCATTTCTCTCGTGTGGGACGGTGTCCTTTCAGAGGGAAGGGCTCCTTTTTCTTACATACGTTATTTAAAAATGATTGCATGTGACTCCTATGCCAGGCACTGTTGAGCACTTTATAAATACCAAGTTATTCAACTCTTACAACAATTTATTTTCCATATGAGAAAACTGAGGCACCAGGAGTTTAAGTAACTTGTCTTAGATGGGCTAGCATTCTAAATTCCGTAGCTCCGAGTCAAGTCTAATCTCTGTGGCTCCGCAGTACAGGCTTACCTCCCTGTACCATAGTATGGCCTTTTTATTTTTCTAATTTGTCCTGCTAGGGTGTCGTTTGCACAGAGGTGCCACAGAGGCTGCTGATGGCCCTGATAGCACATTTGAATGCCAAGTTGAAAGGAATTGGACAGGGGGCTCATACGACAACCGCCCCCACCATCATGTGGCAAGTAACTTTCTTGCTGAGTGATACATCCAGGTTTTGTTTAACTTGTGTGACTTTGTTTAACTTTTGTTTGACTTCAATTGACTTGTGTGACAGTTTTCCATTATATTGAGCAGAAAAAAATACCCTTCTGTAATTTCTCCCTATTAAGTTTTGTCACATGTAGCTGAGTCTCAGGCTTTATGTGCCTTTTTATCTAAATGTGGGTATCAGCATTGCTCCTTTTGTGCTTTTTGTATGATAACGCCCTTGTTTTGTGTTCTTTTTCTGGGTTTCTTTCTAAGGTGTTCTCACTATTATCCTCCCTTTTCTAATTCACTTTTGGGGAGAAGGGTGGCGTTTATCTTTTGTTCCTTACTGTTACTCTTGAAATCAAATTAATAAAACTTTTACTTGATAGTGTGATTCCCACTCTAATTCTGAGAACTACTGACTTTGCAGTGCTAATAGTTGAAAGAAGTGATCTCTCCATGCTCCCCCAAGATAGATTATTTATTAAACTCTGACTAGTCCCCATCGTGCCCTTTCCTGCCACAAAGTCCAGTGGTTTTTAACCCCCCACTTAGAATCACTTGGGGGAGCTTTTCATGCAGCTGATGTGCATATCGTTACTCTAGACCAATTAAATCTGAATGAGGGACCCACTTTGTCTCACAATTAGGTTAGAATCTGGAAGGGCATTTCTGTAGGACACAGAAAGACCCAATATCCCTGGCATGACCATTTCATTTCTGCTGGGAATGTATTGTTCAGCAGAATGATTTTTGTGTTGTCTTAATTAGCTGTTCAAGTTCTTGGTATCTTGAATCAAATATTCAACCCTTGGGAAGAGTGAGAAACCTAATAAAATGTAGGAATTCTATCAGTTTTTTCTTCTAACTTGTTAAGTGCTGGGGTACCTACCTACCTACATGTGTGATCATAGGCAAAGTCTCGTTTTTCTTTTCATCCTGTTACTTATTAGACCCTGATGATTTTCCTGTTGCTTTTCATCCTCCCTCTACTTGTTTCTTTCTCCTTAAAAAATAAAAAGTTGAGCTGTTATCAGCTTTGTATGATCTGTCAGATTTGTCATATTTCTTTTTTTTTTTCTTTTAAGTTTATTTATTTTGCAAAAGAGAGCGAGTGCACAAGTGGAGGAGGAACGGGGTGAGGGAGAGAGAATCCCAAACAGGTTCCATATTCCATGCTCATGACCTGAACTAAAATCAAGAGTTGGACGTTTAACTGACTGAGCCAGCCAGGCATCCTCACATTTGTCATATTTCTAAGATACCATGAATTATAAATTGCACCATTTATTTAGTAATAGTTTTTTAGAAAAGGAAATTATAGTTACTTTGTTGATATATTCACTTTTATTTTTCATGGAGCTGACAATAATGTGTATTTATCTATACATTTTGATATCACCTTTCGAGTATCATAACTCAAGTTTGAGTCTAAGCCTCTTCTCATGTTCAGCTTCTCTTAACATTTTGGAAGTTAGTGAACTGGAAACTTTTGATGGGCAGATTGTAGTGCCTAAAAAATAAATTTGACTTTCAGTAACACTTGAAACTGCCAACCAAACTTTAATTTTAAAAACACTGTGGTTTACTATAAAGAGAATTTCTGATTTTTATTGTCTTTAATTGCATTGCTTATTCTCTAACGGGCAGATCTCAGGGTACTTGATAGCTCTTTGTCTTATTCTTCCACAGTAATTTTTTTTCATATAAATTTAATGTACAATTCAACCACATGTGTTGCTACCAATGAAATTAACTGAAGTGTAATAGTAGCATGATTAGATACCAGTGCATGTTTAAATTGTTATTGATGTGGGTTTGTGGTACTGAGTATATCTAATTTTTAGGAAATAGGGATCATAATACACAGCTTTTAAATCCTTTTTTTCTGAGTCACCTAAATAACAAAGAGAAGTGGAAAATTAGAGCCAGTGATGGCAGAGCTGTTTGATCTGACCATTCTGCCTTTCAGTCTCCTCTCAGGGTTGGTTTCTTTAGGATATTCCTCCTGTTACAGCTCCTTCCCCTTCCCCCTTCTTAATTGTCTGGCTGCCTCAAATATTACCCGTGTATGTGATAGGGTGGGAAATGAGATGGGGAGAGGAGAGGTCCAGACATCTAGATGCTTGGAGGCCTTGATTAATGCTTAGTATGTTACTAGAAATTGGCATGTGAAGGAAGACAACTAATTAAGTCTTTTGTGAAATGGATCAGTGGAATTGAGAAGATTCAGTTGAAACACTTTGCTTTACAAATGTATTGCTTTTTCTATGGTTCCAGTTGCAGGTAATCACCATTTATTTGTTGTTTTCAGTCATGTACTGAACAATTTAATTTGGACTTTATCTGTGACTTTTGTTAAGAAGTTCATTTAATAAAAATCTTTCTGGGGACTTTGGCTCAGGTCATGATCTTGTTTGTGAGTTTGAGCCCTGCATCAGGCTCTGCATTGTTAGTGGGATTTGGGATTCTCCCTGCCACCCCCCGCCCCCAACTTGTGCTCTTTCCTTCACTCAAAAGGAATAAACTTAAAATCTTTCTAAGCAGATTGATTATGTTTTTCTCTTAATTCTTGGGATGATTCTTCCAAATTCTGCAAAATTATAAATTCATTTGTAATTTCTATTTGTTAAGGATACCAGGTACAGTTTCTTGAATTTATTTCTGGCTACGAGGTAATAGATTCGATTCTGTTGCTACTTTAAATTATAAGCAAGTTTTTGTTTTGCTTGTACCTTTCCCTGGGGAGAGAACCCATAATCCATTAGCTTTTTAAGAAATCTGTAAATCAAGTAAATTTACTTGTAGAGACTGGAGGGCAGTAATTTTGAAGATCAGTCAAAATATACTGTTGTGCTGTTTTAAAAGATTTTTGTATCTTAAAAAAATTCTAATTATATCTAGGTGGTAGATTTTAGGAGAGGTCTACTGAGTTACCAGTGTCCATTTTTTTTTCTTTTTTTGATGTTTATTTATTTTTGAGAGAGAGAGAGACAGAGCACAAGTGAGGGAGTGGCAGAGGGAGACACAGAATCCGAAGCAGGCTCCAGGCTCTGAGCTGTTAGCACAGAGCCCGAGGTGGGGCTCAAACCCAGGAACCCAGGAACCATGAGATCATAACCTGAACCAAAGTCAGACACTCAACTGACTGAGCCACCCAGGCGCCCGTGATGTTTATTTCTTTGAGAGAGAGAGAGAGAGAGAGAGAGAGCGCGCGAGCGTGAGTGGGGAAGAGGCAGACAGAGGAGAGAGAACGAGAATCCTAAGCAGGCTCCATGATCAGTACAGAGCCCGACATGCGGCTCTATTCCATGACCCTGAGATCATGACCTGAGCCAAAGTCAAGAGTCGGAGGCTAAACAAAGTGAGCCATCCAGGTGCCCTAGCAGTGTCTATTTTTGTGCTGAAAGCCTTTTCTAAAATTAATACTTCAGTTATTTCAGGTAAAATGTTATGAAATATAGATTGTAAGAGCAAAGCTTTTTATTTGGATACAAAACCAAACATTTGGCAAACATTTATTTCATCGTAAGAGGTAAAGCAAATGGGTTATAGTTTATGTAGTATACAAAGTAGTTGGTAGGTTTACACTAATTTTATAGCGTGATTGATCACATGCTCTTGAGTCATCTTTAAATGGCAAAATAATCAGCATTTATTTGCCACTTCCTGGAAATGGTACTGAAATTACTGGTTATATATAGCCAGGATCTCCTAGACATCTTTAGAATAAAAATCCACAGTTAAGTTCTTTCTTACCAATATGATTTATTTGTGCTGTAATACAGTTTCTACAGTTTTATTTTCAAATATGTATCTACCTATTCCCACATTATATTATGGATAATATGATACATCATTATGGATCTTAAATACTGTGTGTGTTCTGTGCACTATTCTTTGTTCTTTTGTGGGACAGTAAGGTGACAGATAATTCCCTGGTCTCAAGAAGTCTGGCAGGGGAGGCTTGATAGTAAGCAGTAACACGGTTGTAATAAAGGAGGCTCATTTTTGTGTCCTTGGGTAGTGGGATGAATAATCAAGAGGGGAAGCTGATTTGGGCTGAATTGAACCTTGGAAGAAATGGACTCGGTTAGTGGCCAAAACCACATAGTAGAAGGAAGTTCCTGGTACAGGATGAGTAATGTCATGGCAGCCAAAGTGTGCAGAGAACAGAGACACTGGTGATGTGCTGGTGAGAGTAGAGGATGTTGGGCAAGTGTGGTTATATGTTTATTTTTGAGAATGAGTGAGCCGGGGGGGGGGGGGTGGGAGAGAGAGGAAGAGAGAGGATCTCAAGCAGGCTCCACACTATCAGTACAGAGCCCAGCGTGGGGCTCAGACTCAGAAACTGTGAGATCATGACCAGAGCAGAAACCAAGAGTTGGACACTTAACGGACTGAGCCACCTAAGCATTCCGGGCAAGTGTGATTACTAAGGCAGGTGTAAAGGATACACATTTTGGGATTTCTGGACAACTTGAATTACTTTAGTACAAATAGTTTTAATATACATTCTGTCAGATTATCTTAAATATGCATTAGATTTTTGTAATTCTTTGGTAGAGTATATAATTATATCTTTTAAAATTCAGATAATTCATTTTATAAACTTAAGAATTATGTGATATATATGTTTTATATATGCCCTCCAAAATGGCCAGGACATGGCTAAATAAGTTGACTAGGAAAACAGCTAATGTAGGGACTTCCTAAATTTTTCAGATTGTATTATATGTGCAAATGGGCATACCTGTTGACATACCATTTTCCACAGATTTATTCACTCTTGAAATCCTAGAATCAAATATTTATTTCACTATTTAAATATTTATTAAATTACTATTAGGACTCTTTCCCTTAAGGAAATATAGTCTAAAAGGAAAAGCTAAATGAGTCGATGAAGAAAACAAAAGTAGAGAAAAACTAATTAGAGAAAACTGAGATTAGAGACATCTATGAGTGTGATGGAAGAAAGACTCAGTAATCACAGAAAAGGAAGAGAAGAGAAGCAGGCAGAGGAGGAACAAGAAAGACTAGCAACTGGAATGATCTAATTTAGTATTTTCCAAAGGTGGATAGATTTGTATGAGTTTGTGCGTGGTATGTGTGTACACACCCTGGTAGTGAAAAACAAGTATCCATTGGGGTACAGGACTCTATTAGTCTATTTATGTTTGTTTTAAATTTTAAAAATTAAGTGTTACTAATATCTGATAGATGGGTTAAATTTGCACCCTCATTCCGGCCTTATGTCAGAAAGTTCTATCTAAAGTGGTACATAAAGGGATTGAGGAGTGGGGAACTCCACAAGGCAGCTGTGGCAATCCCAGTCATTCACTTCTTTTCTGGGAGTTGCCACGAGTCTGAGCTTACTATTCTAAGTTTACTTGTGTTTGATAACGTAGACTTATGGAGTAATTTCAACCGAACCCTGCAAAACAGACAAATAATTTAAAGATTCATGCAAAAGAAACTGACTGTGAGAAATGTGAATAAGAATAGTAAAGAAGCAAATGGTAGAGCTGATACTTAAACTACTAGAATGAGCTTTTTTACCTATTATGATTTAATTATTTTAGAAGATGGCTAAGCATATAAGAGATTATCAAAAAAGATATTTGACATGTAGGAATACATCTTTGTTCCTTCAGTTTTCTATGTTTTAAAATACATGTAATTTGGGGGCACCTGGGTGGCTCAGTCGTTTAAGCATCCTACTCTTGATCTTGGCTCAGGTCATGATCTCACTGTTGTGAGATCAAGCCCCGCATTGGGCTCTGTGCTTGAATAGCACAGAGACTGCTTGGGATTCTCTCCGTCCCTCTGTCTCTGCCCCTCCACTGCTCACTTGCCAAGTGTGCGCACACACACACACACACACACACACACACACACACGCTCCCTCCCTCCCTCTCTTTCTCTCTCAAAATAAATAAATATTAAAAACAAGTAAAATGTATGTAATTCAGTAACACATGTTAATTATTTATAAATAACTAGAATGGATGTATGCCCAAACTTTTCTCTGTTAAGGGTGCTTGGTCAGTTTTTGGATAACAAGTAGCCCTATATAGCTTATAGCTCAAAAACTCATGAAAACTCTGATAAAACAATTGATGTTCATAGCAAATGACCCTGAGGTAAACAGTTCTAGCTGTAATCTAGTTTTTGTTTTGACTCACTTATGATGTCTGTAGAACATTTGTCCAGCAGGTCTACAAAGGATCTACCAACTGGTTAACAAGTGTCTTGTGCCAAAAGACCTTGGTGCCTGCAGAGGCTGATATGATACTATATGTTGATGTAACTGTGTATAATTTCAGTAAGTGTGTGCCATGTTTAATAAATGTTATTTTAATTCCTAGATATTATAACTTAACTACCCGAAAGTTATTTAGTAGCCCTGAAGTTGTTTAGATTGGCCATGGAGTTGGCAGCACAAATGAGAGTTCTAGTTAATTAAAGATAAGATCAGAGAGGAGCCAACTTAAAGGGATTATATTCTTTCTACAGTTATTCAGTGTATTTGCTTAGTTATCTTTTTAGTGTTTACTGACTTAATTCACTGGTTTGGTGGAGGAGGTAAAGCTCCTGCATTCCTTTCTGTGGCATCAGCTTGCCCTGTTACATAAAATTGTACTCTAGCACGTGGTGGAATCTGCACTGGTCAGCGTTAGACCGGAGAGCCACCACTTTGACAGGGTGTCTGAAAAACAACTTGTATATTTTACACAGAAGGACACAGAAAATAATGTGCTATGACTTAGCAATTGAGATGATGGGGTAAACTCTGTAAAATGTAGACTCTGAAGAGATTAAACTTTAATAAGTTTTGATTGAAATTGTTTCAAAACCAATCATGCATTTGTTTTTATTATTAAACAGAATATATAGAAGATAAGTTCATACCAGTCCTTGTGGCTCATGATCATAGATTATAAACATGCTATACTGGGCCCTATCGCAGTAATATTTGCACCAGTTAAGTTGAATGGGGTGAGTGTACACTTTGTGCAAATCCATCTTTTCCAGTCTCCCTTTTGTTCATTGTGTCAACCTTTTAGGAGTGTTGTAAAGATTCAGTGCCTGCCACTTACTACCCCAAAAGTTGCTGCTGTTGCTTATATAAGATAATAGTTGTTTAGGGGAGGAAGGATAATCGTTGGTGGCAGGGATCTTACAGAGGTAAATAAAAATAATTTGATAACATGGAAACTTGTTGTGGGAAATCTCTTAAGCTGAATTTGTTTTAGGGCACACTGAATATTGTACTTTCCTTTTTCTCAGCAGCAGCAACTTGTGATTGGCGGGTACCGGATATTCAATTGCACATCCCCACATCAATGCACTGCCAATGGTAAGAATTCCTCCCACTCCGAATGGTGGAGTGTTTTAATTGGTCTTTTTATTATTCTCTTACTTGGGAGTGTCTCTTAAGAATTTTTAAAGTTTGTCATAGGTTGACAAAATATATCTGTATTCCCAGAGTAAAGAAATGTTTTAAAAAATATATGTAAGGTAAGGCACTTAAAGTAATTTTTGATTATTTAGTTAAAAAAGAAAAGGGCGAACCCTTACTTTGGAGAGTTCCATCATCTATAGATTGTATAACCACTTGGCTGTAGTTATCAGGATGAAAACTATTATTATATAGCGATCATCTTGTATTTTAACAGGTGGGCTGTATTTTATGAATAGAATTTTCTTGTTAAATAGTCTTTTTGCATATTGCATTTATCTTAATATTTATAGTTAATGGGCAGTTAAATGTCTAAAATTCTACCTGTTTTTAGTGAGTGAATGATTTCCAAGAGAACCATCCTTAATATTTAAAAAGATCATTTAGAAACCTTTCTCTGTGGAATAAACATCTGTGAACTGTGTTATACAGCAGAAAAGCCAATCTGTAAGAGCTGAGATAGCTCTCTTTTCTGTATATGTCTTGGATAACTTTTGGCAAGAACTCTTCAGCAATTAAATGATAGAATTGGGCTAAATTTCTAAAGTTTATTCTAACTGTAGGCTGAGTGATCTCATTACTGTTAACTAAAATCAGAATGACTCTCCCTTACAAAAAGTAATTCTTTACCTAAGTGGTATTGGTATGTATTTTAGAGTTCAATAAATAGGACAATTAATTACTTAACAATAATCAATTTCAAAATGTTTTCTGTAGTACATTATTAAAACTTTTTTTTACTTAATCAAATTTTTTATTTTAAACATTAAATCAAACAGCTATAGAAACTGAAAAAGACTTCTAGAACTTGGTGGGAAATAGTAGATGTATCAGTCTGAAATAAAAGCTACTAAAAATTAACTAGAATCAGAATAAGTGGGTGAGATGAGTTATCTGTGAACAAATTCCTAGGAAATGATTCATTTTAAAGACGGGCTGGTCAGTATGTTGATAAGAGGAAAATTTCTTCTCTCTTTCCCCCCTCTTATTTTCTTCAACATTCCCCATTAACTGCTGAGAGAGAATGTTTTGTGTGGCCTTACTTGACACAATGACATGGTTCTTCATTAGTTTATGAGACGCTTGCTGGGTTCTTCAGGGTGCTTGGGTGACTCATTAACCATTGTTAAAATCTGCTGTTTTCTTCTGAAGCATTATAGTTTCTCATGTAAGAAACAGCTCTCTGGTAAATCAGCATCATCATTTGGATTACCTGCCCTTGGCTTTATGTTTGAAGTTCACATTTGAAACCTGTTGGTTTTCTTGATAGTCTTAACTATTTGTGGCATGTCCCCCTTAAGAATCCATTGTGCAGGCCTGTTGGGTATGTGAGGTACAGGTGCTGTGTAACTGGCTACCTCTTCTAAGTACCTATCTTCAAGTGAGTTTTTGAATGTGTCCCTCACAGACTGTATGTTGTTTTGTTTTTGGAACAGCTCTTAGACTGTATTTCAAATCAGGTTATTTCCAACACATTTACCAATTTTGTTGAAAATTCCTTAAATCATTTTTGAGTCATGATCACAGAAATTTATGTTAGTTCTAAAAATGTGTTAGTGTTAGAGATGAAAAAGGCCAGGATTACAACAAACTTGCTTATAGTCTAGCTGAGGACACGACAGCCATTTGTACATACTTGCATGATGTGCTAATAAATTTATAGGTATTGGTTCACAGTGGTGGTTTTCTCATGAACCTGAGAAATGCCTGTGTTTTGAGTTAAACCTGTGCTATGTAGTATCTTACATTCTTTCCCTGAAAATGCCATAAAGGAATGCTTTGTGGGAACACTTACCTTACCTCTACCACCCCACCCCCACCCTCAACTTTGTTTTTGATATAAATAAGCATGAGGGATTCATAATATTCTTTTTTGCTTATTCTTCACTTGGCTAGGTACAATTTATTTTAACTCTAATTGTACCTTACATCATCATGCTTTACAGCTACTTTCCTAAATAAATGTGGATCCCATTGTATTAATATAATCTATTGGCCTACAAGTGTATATTATTATTTTAACTTTTTATTGTGCACATTTTCAGACATACACTGAAGAAGACAGAATAGCGTAATGAACTCAGCTGCAGTGGTCAGGAATTTTGTTTCATCTTTAACCACCTTGTTTCCATGTCCCCCCCGCCCCCCGTTATTTTGGAGCCAATACGTGTATCATATGATTTCATTCATACATATTTTATTTAGTATGTAGCTACGTAAGATATGGACTATTAAAATTATATATATATATACATATATATATATACACACACACACATACACAATACCATTAATCACACTTGAAAAAGTGGTAATTTTTTTATTTGAAAAGGGATTTAAATATACTTTTGAAAAATTATAGTGAAAACCAAAATTGGTCATCTTAAACATTTTTAAGTGTGTAGTTAGTACACTTAAGTGTAGTGTTAACTCTATTCACATTGTTGTACAACAGATCTCTAGAACTTTCTCGTCTTGCAAAACTCAAACAGATTGAAACTGATATCCGTTAAACAGAAAAATGCCCATTTCTCCCTCTTACCGGCAGCTGGCAACAAACATTTTCCTTTTCGGTTTTATGAGTTTGACTACTTTAGATACTTTATATTTAGTATAAGTGGAATCATACAGTATTTGTCTTCTGTGATTGGCTTACTTAGCATAATGTCCTTTGGTCTCATCAGTCTTGTAGCATGTAGCATGTGACAGGATTTCCTTCTTTTTAAAGGTTGATATTCCATTGTATGCATATATCATATTTTCTTTATTCATTCATTAGTGTATGCTTAGGTTGCTTCCATCTTTGGCTGTTGTGAATGATGCTGCAGTGAACATGGGTGTGCAAATAATCTCTTCAAGATCCTGCTTTCACTTCTGGGTACATACCCAGAAATGAGATTGCTGGATCATATGGAAACCTCCATAGTGTTTTCCAGAGTGGCTGCACCATTTTGTATTCCCACCAAAAGTGCACAAGTATTCTGATTTCTCTTTGTCTACATTCTCTACATTCTGTCCAACACTTGTTATTTTCTGTGGTGTTCTTTTATTTTTTTGATAGTGGACATTCTAATGCATGAGATGATGACAATAATTTCTTAATATCAGTAAGGAGCTGTTTAGTTTAAATGTTCCTCATTTGCTCATAAATAATGTTTCTACAGAGTCACTACAAAATCCATACATTACATTTGGATGGTATATACACCTTAACTCTTCTACCTTCTTTATTATATTTTTTCCCTTTTAACTTACTTGCCATGTAAATTTCCTCATTCTGTGTTGTTTATTATTATTATTATTATTATTATTAATTTTTAATGTTTATTTACTTTTGAGAGAGAGACAGAGACAGAGTGTGAGTGGGGAGGGGCAGAGAGCAAAGGAGACACAGAATCCAAAGCAGGCTCCAGGCTCTGAGCTGTCAGCAGAGAGCCCATTGTGGAACTCAAACTCACAGACTGTGAGATCATGACCTGAGCTGAAGTCGGATGCCTAACTGACTGAACCACCCAGGCGCCCCTATTTTTTAAATTGCATCCCTGTAGTAAAAAGCTTCTCTTTCCCTTGTACTTTTTTGTAAATCAGTAGTTATATCAAAGAGCTTAATCTAATTCAGGTTTTTCTTGCTTTATTTTGTGGTGTTAGGGTGACAGAATATTTCATAAGGAGGTGCTAAGTACTCCAAGAAGAAATAGCTGTTTAATTGTCTCTGTTTGTGAGATTAGGTTACTGTTGATCACTGCCTAGATCTCTTATTTCTATGCAAACATTCAAAATGTTGATATCCTAATTATATCAAGGCTTCATATATGATCTGTAATATCTCTGTAAAAGAAACTTCCCTCATCAGATGCTTGGTTACTCTGTGGCACAGTTTGCACAGGAAAGGCATACTAATTACTTGATTCTTTCCTTTATTTACCAACTTTCAAAGTATTTGAGTTGTTTCCTAGAATCTTGGAAAAGTAGACCAGTGAGGATTTTTTTCTTTTTTTTGAAGTGTCATTGAGCTTGTAGATTGAAATAGTTTATGTTTATTGCATTGTAGTTTTTATTTTGATGATGATGATGCTCATTGTCTTGGCCAGACAAGGCTTTTTAAGTTGGCTTTTACATAAACTTCTTTTTCTTTCATATATGTAAAATATTAGGTATTATTAAATATAAATGTAATATAACATTAAAATATAAAATATAGAATATATATGTGAAATATGTCAGATATAAATAAATATATAAAATACATATAGAAGTATTACATAGGATTTTTTGTCTTAATATATGTTTATATATCTAAACCAGTACCACCAACATGATTACTAAAAACTGCTTTTTTGGCCTTTGTCCTGCTGGGGTTTATAGTGTTAAGTATTCTGTTTTATAGTACTTGAAGTACATTCACCTGTATGATTTTTCTGCCATCTTGTTATATAGTCAGGTCCGTTTGTTTCATTTTATTTTTAGTGTTTAGCATTTAAGTGTTTTGATTTAGTTTTGTTTTATAATTATATATAAATCATTCATGTTAATTATAAATAAGGTACATTTTTATTTCTCCCCTTATAGGTAACCGGTTTTAACTATATTGCTATTTAAAAAATATATATACATAAGCAAACCCACGTGTATACGTAAACTAGAGATCATCTTAAAGCACTGTATAGAGCTAGCCTGCCTTCCTTTTAATAACTGTGTAGTAGTCCATTACATGGATGTACCTAACTTGTTTCAAGAATGGGAGTTTTATGTGTGACCATAAATATGCATATTATTTTTTTAGGCAATTTGCCAAATTCCCTTAGACATTTTGGCATCTTCTGTTTTTTTTTTTTTCCCCCACTTACAAACAGTATATAGTCAGAACTTATATATATATAGTCTGAAAGTTGAGAAATCGTATCTCACTATAGTTCTAATTTGCATCTTTTCATATTTTTTAGAACTATTTGTGTGTCTTTTTCTTTGAACTGTTGAAAAGATAGATTCTTATTTTCAAGAAAATCTGTCAACTTTTTTGATCCGTCCCTCAGACCTCCTATTTTCTCTTGTTCTGAGTCTGTAGTCATGTCACAACTTCTAAAAATTAATTTGGTTTAACAGTAATATTTTTCTGCTAAGAAAACAACTAAGCTGACTGGCTGTCTTATGTTTGATTTCAGGGGAATTGGACCCTTGATATAACCATTTTATTTGGAAAATGAACCCAGAAAGTTCCTGTGGGTGTGATGGAGTAGTGGGGAAGTAAGAAAAGATAGAGGCCAGTAAGGATGCCTTAAACAGTAGATTACTGTTGTGGGCAGTTGAGGCTCAAATCATGTAGGGACCTCTGGGAGACTGAATAGAACATGCCTCTGAGTTATTTCACTCAAGGGGCATTGAAGTGGGAGTAATTTGTCTACCAACTCCCTTTCCATATTGGTGGAGTTACGCTTTCAGGGTGGGCAGGTCCTCAGCAACTTCTCCCTGACCTAAACCTGTGGCCAGAGATGACCCGTAGGTGTTAGTGTAAAAAAGCTGCCTCGTTCCTAAGAAAAGTTGAGCGGTAAGCGGATGTGGGCTGGGCACTGCCAGCTCTGTTGCATCAGTGAATGTTCCAGTTTGCAGTTACATTCTCAGTGTAAATTAGTAAATCATTCTTCTCATTCATAAATTGCTCTAGTGTATTTTGTTAACATTTATTCTCTCAGAACTATATTATCCTAAGAGAACTGATAAAAGTAAGTTGTAGCTTGCTAGACTGAGGATAAGGCCCCAAAGAGTTGTGACCCTTCCTAGAGGTAGGATCATTGAGGTGGTGCATATTGAGAAACCAATGATCTGTTCCCTTTTACTATCTACTTTTTTTTTTTTTTAAGTTTATCTATTTATTTTGAGAGAGAGAGAACATTCCAGACAAGCTCCACACTGTCAGCACAAAGCCCAACTCAGGGTTGCAACTCACAAACTGAGATCGTGACCTGAGCCGAAACCAAGAGTCGGATGGACAGTTAACCACCTGAGCCAGCCAGGCGCCCCTACTACCTACTTTTTAATTATATCATCTGTGAATTAACTTGTTCTATTCATTGTAGAAAACTTCATTGTCATTATTTATCATCTTTTGTTGTCATGTGATTTTGAAGTGGTGTTATTAAATGTGAAGAATGAATGGCATTACTATATAGATGGCATTGTATATTCATATTCATTTGGTTGTGAATTTACGCCTCTGGAGAATTAATTTTCAAATCAGCAGTAAAATGCATGTTGGACTTCTATTAATCCCCTGTATCTTACCACTGGATGATTGTTCTTTGATGTGAGGCTTCTGTAACTAAAATGGAACCTGAAAGATTGTGTTATCTATCATTTGAAAGTCAAAGAAAGCTTGAATTCTTACATAGATTTAAGCCTTACCTTAAATGTAATAGTAGAACTTGTTATGGTGGGTTGCTGTTGTTATTTAAAAATTGATCTTCATGCTTCACATAATTTTGGCATCTGTTCCCTAGGTTTTAATATGGACACCATGCAACTAGAAACAAAATGTAGCTCTCTTCTTATCTCAAGGAACCCAGAATAGAATGAGAGCAAGAATTTAAAACTCACATAGAGGTAGAGAATGGGTGTTAAATGGAAAAATGTTAGGGGCCCCTGGGTGGCTCAGTCGGTTAAATGTCCGACTTTGGCTCAGGTCATGATCTCATGGTCCGTGGGTTCAAGCCCCACATCTGGCTCTGTGCTGACAGCTCAGAGCCTGGAGCCTGCTTCGGATTCTGTGTCTCCCTCTCTCTCTGCCCGTCCCCCACTCATGCTCTGTCTCTCTGTCTCTCTCTGTCTCTCTCTCTCTGTCAAAAATAAATAGACATTAAAAAAAGCGACTTAAAAAATAAATAAAATGAAAAGTGTCCTTGGGGCACCTGGGTGGCTCAGTCGGTTGAACTTCCAACTCTTGATTTAGGCTCACGTCATGATCCCAGGGTCATGGGATCGAGCCGCATATCTCCCCTCTTTTGGGTGCTTGGGTGTTCTCTCTTGGTTAAAAAAGGCGGGGGTGGGGTGTCCTATCTTCACTTGTTTTCTGGCCTTATTTTTAAGTATTTCAAACTTTTCAAACGGTCTGTACTATGTTAAATTCAGTCTTACTAGTAGGTTCTAACACATTTCAGGGGTGGGCTACGTGATTTAGTATTAGCAGTACAGCCATAACATTTGAAACTACAGGCCGTTGCAAATTTCTTGAATGTATTGAAGCCATTAGGAGTCTCTATTTTTTACCATTCTTCCTTTTATCAATCCATCCATCTTTCCAGTGGATAGTAATGCATTTTTTTTGTTATTTAAGTTTTAATTTTTTGCTCCGAAAGGAAATTAACATAGTAAAGTTTGGTATGTAAAAGAGGAGTTTCTGATTTTAATATGTACTATTTATTCTCTTGTGCATGTTCTGCCAGTTACTGCCTTTTTAAGCCAGTTACTTTCAGTCATATCTTTTGATTGTTTTCCTCTGGTTCATTGGAACAGAGATCCTTCACAATGACTAGTTTCTCTCCTTCCTGTGATTGCCATTTTCTCCTATAAGCAGGATCGTTAAAAAAAAAGATGCTAATGCTCTTATTTCACTATATTATTTATTTCTAGTCGGATGTTTAATGGGATCATTTTATTATAATTTGACCCTTTTAAAAAATGACTTAGAACACAAGGGTTTGCGAATTTAGAGTAGATTACATAGAAATACTTCAAATGTGAAGTATTTGGAGACACCAAAAGACATTTGATTAATTTAAAAGTTCTTTGATGAATGATAAAGTAAATAAAAATCCGACCAGAAATGGAAGGATGAATGAATGTTCTGTGATAGAGTGTAAATATCTTATTTAAATAAGTCTCTGTAACTTTGTGAGGTTTTTAATATCTCTGTTTTATAGATGAGGAAACAATTATTCCTGTTTATAATCACCTAGATGATAAATTGTAGAGATAGCTCTGAACTAGGTCTTGTTTTCACAGTTCTGTCCTTTCCTGAGAGTTGTCTGCACTACTGTTCCAATACAGAGATGGGAACCATGGTGAAATGGGACTGGGGTGGGACCATAGGTTCTCACAAAGATCACTTCTCCTTTATTTTCCATGAGAAACAGTTAAGGAATAAAATTGTTATACTGTCCTTCAAAACAAAAGAAATTATATCCATTTAAAAAATATAGAGGTTTCAGTGTTCATAAATTTATTCAAAAAATTAAGGTTTTTTGTTATTTTCATTCAAAGGAGAGATTTGATAAATTAGCTGAAATTTCAGAAACTAAGTCACAGTAAAGCATTTGATTTGAAAATTGTGAACTTTTGAAGTATATTTTGTTTCCTTCACTAATCTTTAAAATCATTTAATTGTTTTATAATGCTATTTAATATATTCCCTACATGATTGTAGTTCCCTACAACTGTGGATAGAATAAAATAAACAGTGGCTTTCATAAAAGTAAATAGTTTATTATTATTTTTAATGTTTATTATTTTTGGGAGAGAGAGAGAGAGACAGAGTATGAGCAGGGAAGGGGCAGAGAGAGAGGGAGGCACAGAGCCTGACGCGGGGCTCGATCTCATAGACCACGGGATCATGACATGCACCATAGTAGGATGCTTAACCGACTGAGCCACCCAGGTGACCCAAAATAAATACTTTAAGTTCACGTATTTGGAAATGATATGTAAGCCATTTATCTACCTGTTTTTTTTTTCTTTTATAGTGGGTACTCCCCATAGTAGAGATGGAAATTTATTTCAAAAACAAACTTTCTCTGATCTATCTGCCACGTGGGGATGACGTTTTTACCATCACCAATAAGTTTGTGTGTGTGTGTGTGTGTGTGTGTGAGAGAGAGAGAGAGAGAGAGAGAGAGAGAGACAGACAGACAGACAGACAGAGAGAGAGAGGTGACTCATTGAGACACCTTGGCCCTTGGCCCTTGTTTGCCATTGTGTCCTCCTCCCCTTTCCACCTCCACATCTGGACCCTCAGTCTATAGTTGTGGTAGCCACTAGTGATATGTGGCTGTTGAGCACTTGAAATATGACTAGTCATGGTTGAGATCTGCTATAAATATAAAATGTATTCTGGGTTTTAAAGATAAAGAAAAATCTTGATTTTAAAATACTGATTATAAGAAATGATCACATTTGGGTTATATATTGAGTTAAATATATTAGTAGAAAAATTGCCACCTGTTTCTCCTTAAAATTTTCATGTGGCTACCAGAAAATTTAGAATTACATAATGTGGTTTGCATTGTGGCTTGCCTTTTATATCTGTTAATAGTGTTGCCCTAGACCTTGCCAGTCACAGCTACCTGACCATAGTTTCTCCTTATTTGTCAGAAACAAGTAATGAGAGCAGTGAAGAACTTGGCTAATGCTAAGATCTGGGGAAACAGGAGTGACCCTCAAAGCATTCCTAAAATTAGTTCATGGTGTTGCCAGGTGAACTGGGGGAGACCTAGCCTGTCCCATAGGTGTCATCAAAAGTTCTTGGTCTTGTCACAAGAAAGAGTTCAAGGACAGACATGTGACACTGTGACACAAGTGAGGAAGTTTATTAAAGTGAAAATACAGTCTGGGGATGTGAGCTAGGGTGAGAGAAGCTGGAGCACCTGGGGTTTGTTGGGTCTCTATCTTTTATTGAGAGCTGTTAACTAGGGGGTGGAATATTCATTACCTGGGCATGGATGCAAGGTGTTAGGAGTTTTCTTCCTTATTTGGTCAGGGTTTCCTGTTGTCTCATCTGCTATTTTGAGCCTGTCCAGTTTGATGAGGTTTGATGTGGTTTGATGTAGAGTGCTGCCGCCAGGCCTCTGACTTTCCCCATAGCCAGCAATGACTTCCTTGTTGCTGGCCTCCAGGTATTCTGTTAGAACCTAACTAACTGCCTACTCTAACAATGGGTCTATGTTATAAAGGTAAGTAAGTTGTCATCACTCACTAAGTAGGTCCTAATTTTACAAATAGGAATTAGGGCCTAGAGAAGTGATGTCACTTTACGTATTTTGTCATGGTTACAGAACCGAGACTTGAATCAGATGTCCTCACTTGTAGTCCAGCGTTCTTAAAAATTGTATATCCTACAAATTCATAGAATCAGAATATTTTTCAAAGGTGAATCATGAGAGCTTTCAGAGGGGCTCAAGAGGAGACAGAATAAGGATTAAAGCATTTTAGTTAGAGATGTCTAGGTTTTGTGTTGATGTTTTTTTACCCTCCATTACTATTCAGTGCTAAAGATGCAAAATGTCAGGAAAATTTTCTTTTATTAAGATGAGATTTTTTTTTTTCTTATCTATTTGTGTTATTTTCTTATTTGGAAGATTGGTTATTCAGTGCTTGCTTTCCTTTGTCTACACTTGTCAAATCATTTTTTCCCTAAATTTTTCCCAGTTGTGAAGTTTCCATTTGGTTCTTTTTACTTTGTACTTCTGAGAACTTCTGTGTTTCCTGTCATTATAAGTGTATGCTTTTACCCTGGGGAGGATGGATGAAAATAGCTGCCTTAACATTTTTGTTTGATAATTCTCATATCTGGGTAATCTCACAAGATTGGCATCTTTTCTGGTCTTTTTCTTTGAGAATTGGTCAGATTTTCCTGATTCTGTGTATGAAAAATAAATTTGTGTTGTGTCTTGTCAGGAGAATGTTGACTACTTTTTTTTTTTTTTTTTTTTTTTTTTTTTTTAATTAAAACAGGTGATGAGCATGGTTAGGTTCATGAGAACTGCACGTTCTCAGTGTTTGTGGCCTGGGCGTTGTCAGTCTCTAGCGCCAGTTCAGTTTTCAAAGCCTTTGCCCTGCTGCTTTTGGTCTCCTTCTTGCATGCACCACTCAGGGTTAGTGTGGTACCTGAAGAGTGGCTTCTATCAGAAGGTCTCAAAACCTTAGCTTCTTTGGGTGTGTTCTTCATACATGTGTTGGGATGCCTTTGGGACTTGTATTGGTTCATGTACAGAGTTACAGGATTCCCTCTTCCAGCTCTCAATCTGTGGCTCCCAGAGGCCTTTTCTTGGTTTAGTTTGGCTTTTCAGATAGAAAGAGACTGAATCAGTCAAGCTCCTGAGGAGAAAAAGAAAAGCCAAAAAGAGATTTATCAATTATAGCTTTTTTGAAGTGGAAAAATAGGGAGTTATAATTTTAAGAATGAAGTTGAGATCCTACTGAACAAATTCTCCCACAAATTGTGACTACAGTCTCTGGCCAACATATAAAAAAACATGAGGACACTATAGGGCAAACACAAACAAGTAGAAACTGGACTGGAGTGGTTTCTTAAAAAAAGGGAATGGCCTTGGGTGAGTTTCTCATCTTGACGGTGTTTTGCTTCAGGCAGACTCCTCTTGGGTTGTTTGCAGTCTTACTGGCTTGAGGAATGAGATCAAATTCACAAATACCACAGCAGCTGTAGAGTGATGGCAGTCTAGCAGGAGGAAGAGGGAAGAAATTCCGGAAAAGAAAGAACCACAGTGGTGGAATACCAGATTCTATGTATAAACTCTGCCAAATATGTGGCTGACCCCTAAACTGGAAACAGTTCAGATGTCTGTCAACAAGAAAATAGATAAACTGCTGTGTATATATAACACGGTACTACTGAGTAATAGGAAGAGAGTATTGATACTTGCACCAACCTGGATTAATCTCT
This sequence comes from Panthera pardus, assembly GCF_024362965.1. NCBI lineage: Eukaryota > Metazoa > Chordata > Mammalia > Carnivora > Felidae > Panthera > Panthera pardus. The sequence continues at coordinate 88,661,850 of NW_026526721.1, forward strand.
GAAACATCATGCTGAGTGAACGTAGCCTTACAGAAAACTAGGACATGATTATGATTCCATTTCTGTGATGTCCCCCAAACATGCAAACTTACATATTTCTGTATTGGGGTAGGGCAAACAAAACTAATGTTGGGAAAAAAAAGTGATTAGAGGGCTTAGAAATGGATGCATGGGTGTTGGAGACAAGGATTAAGTGGGAATGGGCATGTGGGAATTTTCTAGGGTGGTGGTAATACCCTATATCCTGTTAGGGATTTGCATTAGTTAAGTATATCATTGAATGGTAAGTCTAATATCTATCCATTTTATTTGTGTAAATTTTTTCTTTGAGAGAAACACTGTATTAAACACTATACTATAATTAATGACAGAGAAACTGAAGTATATATGGGGAAAGTGTACTGATCTGCAACTTATTTTGAAATGGTTCAGAAGTTAAGATCAATTGAGAGGATGGTAAGACAAATAGAAGGAAATGTTAATTCTAAAGGCTTGGTGGTGGCTATGTGAATATTTTCTATACAGTCTTAAATTTTTTTTCTGTATGTTTGAAAATTTTCACAATAAAATGTTTTTTTTTTTGTTTTTTTTTTTTTAAATTTTTTTTTTTCAACGTTTTTTATTTATTTTTGGGACAGAGAGAGACAGAGCATGAACGGGGGAGGGGCAGAGAGAGAGGGAGACACAGAATCGGAAACAGGCTCCAGGCTCCGAGCCATCAGCCCAGAGCCTGACGCGGGGCTCGAACTCACGGACCGCGAGATCGTGACCTGGCTGAAGTCGGACGCTTAACCGACTGCGCCACCCAGGCGCCCCCACAATAAAATGTTTTAAAACTACTAGTGGGTAGTATTTTTCTAAATCACTTTCCTGTTTAATAGGTTGTTAGTAGCTTTCATCAAAATTGATATTTTTTAAATTTGAAAATACTTTAAAATTTTATGAGTGACATTTTTCTGCCTTCTGAATTCTGAACTTTAAAGGATGCAGTAAGATACAGAAATATAAAGAATAAAAGTAAGGCAAAACATAACCCCACACAAATAATTTGATTACTTCAAAGTGATACAGCAAAGGCTTATTAAGATCATTTATAATACATAAATTCTGAGGGGATGGATACATAATTAGAGTATGCTCAGAGTCAAGTATGATGAATGGGATATGGAATCCCTGGGTTTGCTTATTTTGAATATGTTTTTGAAAATACTATTAGAGGCAATTATTAGATTCTCTTTCCATTTTTTAAATTGACCAGTTGTCATTTATGAAGTTTGACTTAGAACACATTCTTTTACGTGCATTGTATTTATTTATCAAGAGGAATGTTGCATGATTTTTATGCTAGAATTATTAGGCTAAATTAATTTGTTTTTTAAAAATCTGTATTTTAGGAATATAGTGATAGTATGTTAATGAGTTGGTAGGTTAAAAAGCATATGATCATTTTTGCAAAATTTTGTGGTTCTTTTGTAAAGTTTTGGGAGAGAAGTATAGTGCTAATAAAAATATAAATTTTTAATTATATTTATAATATATTTAATATATATTATTTATATAATATATAAATATATAATATAATATAGAAATATATATTTAATATTATATTATATTTATTATATAATATGATATAATATAATATACCCAGGGGGCTCCTGGGTAGCTCAGTCGGTTAAGCTTCCGACTTTGGCTCAGGTCATGATCTCACAGTTCATAGGATTCTGTGTCTCCCTCTCTGTCTCTCTCCCCTCCCCTGCTTGTGCTCTGTCTCTCAAAAATAAAAAATGAAATAATGTAATATCCAATATTAAGTATAATGTTTATAAAATACTAATTCATTTCTTATCCTCCATTTATTTACTGTTAGGAAATCTATTCTGAAAGACTTGATTTTCAAAATGTATATATCAGAATAAATTTTAAGCAGGTGAGGATGAGAGAAAAGTAAAACCTTAATATTAAAATATAAAATGTAATAATGAGATGTGAGATTTAAAAAATTTTTTTAATATTTTTACTTAATTTGAGAGCGAGACACACACAACAGAGTGCAAGTGGGGGAGGGGCAGAGAGAGGGGGAGACACAGAATCCGAAGCAGGCTCTAGACTCTGAGCTGTCAGCACAGAACCCAACAGGAGGCTCAAACCCATGAGCAGTGAGATCATGACCTGAGCTGAAGTCAGATGCTTAACCGACTGAGTCACCCAGGCACCCCAAGATGTGGGATTTTTAGCAATTAATTTGATCATCTTAGTTTCTTTTTTATTGGCATTTTTTTCTTACCCAGTCATAAAAGGAGACTTTCCAACAAAACTCAGCAGTTATTAGATATATTTTAGAAAATAAAAAGTTATATGAAATTGTGTTATATATGAAATTATGTTACAGAGTTTCCTATTTTCTTAGTGATCAAAATAGATTTGGACTTATTTTTGGTCTTTTGTCTTTTTCTCTCCAATTGTATTGCAATAATATAAAGAGAATTACCATTTCTAGATAGTAGAACTTTTTCAAAGCTATAGCCATTTATATTCCATGAATTCTGTATTATTGATATGTAAATGAAGTATTTTGGTCTTTGAGCAAATTGTACCGTGTGCTGACTTCTCTAAGTAGGGGAAAGAATTAACAAATGTTTTTGTTCTACGGAGAAATTTAGTGAGGAACAATCCAGTGGGCTTCATGTGATATACCAACTAGTTATTTAAATTCCAAGTTCTCCTTTAGCTGCTGATCTTGGTGCCAACCCTTCTTGGAGGAGAATATCTTAGGACAGTGGTTCAGTCAGTCCTGAGTTTTTGCAGGAGACAATTTACATCTGTATAATACTGGCTAAAACCAATATGGCTTGTAGTATTTTATCATTAGTAATAATATTATTGTCAAGTTTAATGTTTTAAGTCTCTGGAAGAGTCTTGGGGGTCGGTAAGGTAGATGGAGAAAATTGCTGAAAACAGCTTATGCTCAAAATAGAACCCTAAAGTATGCTTTGCATATCCATCCTGATTTCTGTTGTTTGCCATTAAGTGTAAGGTTATTTTAATCAGCTCATTAGGATTGTAAATCAAAATACCTAAATTAAAACGGAAAGAAAATTCAATGTAAAGGAAAATTTTGTTTCACAGATTTTTATCTCAGACACATGAATATCACCACCATTTTAAGACTAGCCAAGAACAAATTTCATTATCATCAAGACTGCTTTATTTTTGCCTTTGTTTCTGCCAACCAGAGAGAAATTTTATTAGTGATTCTGAATAACTTATTAGGCAATATATTGCCAAGGTGAAATGCTCAAAATGAATAATTAATGGAATTGGGTGTAATTTTATAGTCACTTTAAGTAATTTGCATAAAAACAAGCTTTAAAAAGCAAGTTTTTTTTTCACTGAATGTTTCATCCTGTCTTTACATCCTTTAAAAGACACAGATTACATTCTTTAAAAGAGATTACATCCTGTAAAAGAGTAGAGTTTTGATAGATTCTTGATTACAGTGGTATGTTTATTGGTTCTGCTGTCCCTGGAGTTTTAAGTCTGCCAGGTAAGAACATAAGCAAAAAATAAAGTAGAATGTCACCTGATCTATGAACTTAAAATTTAGTATTATGTTTGTTAGACCCAGGAGGATTTACTAGGACCAGGCAGTTAATGTTATGTAGGTGATTGCAGTTAGAAAACCCCTCATTTTTTGAGGCACCAGAGCCTTTCTATTATTTGTTACTGGTAGTAGCTTGATTTCCTTCAGTGTAGAAAACTTAAAAGACACTCTTTAAATGTTTCTGTGTGTCACTGGGGAAAAAAATGGTTTATTTCATTTAGCTTTGTCAAAAGAAGCCATGTTCTATTTTGAGAGCTAGTCAGAAAAAAAATAAATATTATGCTTAGGGAAAATATACGCATTAATACAGAAGGATATCACAAGCAAAATTATTGTGTTTTATTACATGTTAAAATTCGGTGTTTATTTTACTTTAATCATTTTCCTTGTCATCTTTTTGTTCAGTTACTTAATTAGGGACACTTATGAGGCACTTTTATCACTTAGCGTAATCATTAGCCCAAATGTGTTTCTGCACTGTTTTTAGATTTACTTGGGCAATCTGACTGGCCAAAGGTGAATTGGTTTTTTTCAGGTCATAATTTGGTCACTCATTACTAATCTAGCTTAGATGATTATGCTCCTAAGGCAGGTATATTATAAAAACCTTTCTAGCAGTTATAAATTTATAATTGCTATTTGAAGTTTAAAATTCTATGAAAATTGTTTTTGTCTCTGTTCCCACCTGCTGTTTCCACTGTTAACAGTTTAATTCCACTGTTAACAAAAACTCTACATTTTATTGCTTCTTTCGGAGTTTGTCCACAGAATCCCTCAGTGTGAAAGCTAGAGGAGCCCTCTCAGATATCTAATTCAGAACCCTCATTTTACAGATGAGGAACTGAGGCCTTGGACTAGAACAGAGGTCCCCTCACTCAGTCCAGGACTCTTTCTATTACATCATGCTGCCTGATGTTTGTTTATGGAAATCGGCAACATCACATACAGGGTGAGCTTTTTTTTTTTTTTTTTTTCTTTTAAACACACAAAGTGATTTCCTGCTCTAATCAACTGCTATTCATCATTCCTGTCTAACCCATTCTCCTTTTTTACCCATACCTGTCTTAGTCCATAATGTAGCCCAGTTACTTTGTTTTGCTGCTACTACTTCTTGGCACTCAACGGTCATTTTTAAGAGTTAAACTCTTAGTAAGGTTTCTTATCAGTAACCACTGTAGCTTTACCAGGCACGATAGCAACAGTAAGTTAAAATTTATGACAGGGATGATTTTGTAGAGTTTTAAATTTAGATTTAAAAAATGAATTACAAGTATGTACAAGAGCATAGATACTACATCTAAGAGCAGATGTGATACGAGATATGAAAAAAATTTTTTATGAAATAATAAAATGCCAAAAAATATTAGCCAGTGGTGTTACATAATTATGACAGTGGTTTATCCTGTGAACTCACGGATTTAGATAAGCATATTTGCATTTTAGATTCTTGAGGTTTTTTTGTATTGATACTCAGATTGACCCATTTTTGGCTAGTGAGTGCTTGTTCAAGTTGATTTCTTGTGTCCTTTAGACAAGACTTTACTACTTTGGTAGCTTTCTTGTTTTCTGGTTTAAGACAACATGGCTTTCACGGGTACCTCAAGGACTTTCAAGTTCTCATAGTAAGTTTATGATTTACAGGTTTCTGTAGGACCAAAGTGCTGTTTCTACTCCACTTTCCATATTATTTTGAATTTTTATGAACATTGGCCAACATTAATTTTGCTTTTGTGAAAGAGGAGGAAAAAACCAAAATCTTTCAGCTTAATGAAAATTAACCTGTTTCTCTTGTATATTTATTTTTTTTAATCTGTTGTCTTATGTCACTGGAATAACCATGATATCAACCTTTACAATTTTCGGGCAAACTAAAGCACTAATGCTCATCTATGAATGCTGGTTAAATTTGTTGGAATGGACAGGATACCACAACACAGTCACACGGATACTTTACAGCACTTAACATATATATTTTAAAGGTTTTGGCATTCTTTGACTAGTTATTTATCAGCCATTTTAAAGGACCCCTGTCCACCAGCCAGATAACTAATTGGATTTCAGGTGAACTACATCAGAGGTCTAGAAATGTCATGTGACAGTAGTTTTCCTGAAAACGTATCTGTGGGGAGAAGGGTTGTGGATTTTTTGTTTAATCAGTGTATAATTATATATAAATTGTGTGTGGATTATATTTCTTATGCTGGAGTGGGAGAGCTGTATTTTATGACATGAAGTATTTTTAAAAAATACATTTGAATAGCTACTATGTGTTAGGTGCTAGATATGAAGTATAGACTGTCTTTTAAATATTTATAATTTCTAGGGGTGCCTGTCTGTCTTAAGTCAGTTAAACATCTGACTCTTGATTTCAGCACAGGTCATGTTCACATAGTTCATGAGTTCAAGCCCCACATTGGGCTCTGTGCTAACAGTGTGGAACCTGCTTCTAATTCTCTCTCTCCCTTTCTTTCTCTCTCCCAACCCTGGTAGCACTCAATCCCTTTCTCTCTCAAAATGAACCAATAAACTTTAAAAAAATAAATATTTATAATTTGTGGTCGAGGAAACAAACATGTGTAACAAAACGTAATATAATGACAGCATTAGCACTTAAATTATAATTGGTTTTCCATACATTCTTACCTACCTGTGAGGTATGTAGGTTAATTTTATTTGTATTTTACAGAACAAGAAACAGGCTCAGGGGTTTGATTTAATGTCCGAATGTCAAAAGCAATAGCATTTGAAAGAAGGCATCAACATTCTGATTTCTAGTCTAGTAATCTTATACTACTGCCAGGTTTTCACAAGAGTCAAAACAAAACAAAAAACAACACAACTATGATGTTGGTATTTGAACAGGCTTTCATAAGGAGATGACATTTGTAGAATAGAAGAATTTCAGCACATGTAGTTGGAACAAAGAACTAAAAATGCAAGGGTTTTAAATGATACACCTGAATATATGCACCTTATGGGTAAAGTACGTTCAAAAAAGATATTGTATGGCTGGGTAGGTACTTTGAAATCATCGAATGAGAAACTTAAATGGCTGGCTAATCAGTTTAGAGTAAGATGTGGAAGTTACTAGGTAGCAGTAAATATATATGATATAATCAGTTATGTTTGATGCCTTGGTATCAGAAGATAATAGGAAGAGACCTAGGAGACTCTGAGGCTGTTGTAATACAGATGACAAGTACTGTAAGAAGAAAGGCTTGGCTGAACATGGTGCTGTACAGGTAATAGAAGATAGAATCTCTAAGATTGCAGGTAAAAGCAGAGATAGGAAGTTATATCCAACATGATACTAAAGTTTGTTTATTTTAGAGAGAATGAGTTACGGAGGGGGACAGCGGGAGAAAGAAAATCTTAAGCAGGCTCCATGCTCAGTGTAAAGCCTGACATGTGGGTCGATCCCACGACCTTGGGATCATTACCTGAGCCAAAATCAAGAGTTGCATGCTCAACCAACCGAGCCACCCACACACCCCTCATACTAAGGTTTAAAGTGCAGTGAATGGTAGAATCAGTGATAGTTATGAGCAAGAGGAGAAACAAATCTTGGAGAAAAGGATATAAATTGCCTTGGGTGATACTGAATTAATGAGATTCTGAAAGGCATATAAATAGATTTGTGCATTAGTCAGCTGGAATTAGAATGCTTGAGTGGGAAAGATCTGGATATGTGGAGTGGCACATAATAGGAGAAGTTGGTAGCTTTCTAAGTCTTTAGAGTGGCTGAGATCCTTAGCTGGGAGAGTAGACTGAAGACCAGAAGGCTAAAAAGTCCACTGTACACATGTTAGGGCAGAAAGAAGAATCAGCGAGAGAGGGGAGAGGGCAGAGTCAGGAAGCCAACTATTGGAAGTTCAAAGACTGTTCTCATTTTATTCTTAAATGCTGAAAAATGGCCAGGAGTGGAGATCAAGGAGCATGAAAACCCATTGCATTTGGAGGTTATTCGTAGCAAAGTGTTTTAAGTTGAAAAGGTCAAAAGTAAACTTTAACAATAACAAAAATATTTTTCTTCTTTTATACATTATATTTAAACGTGTAAATGTTATTTACATTTTGTGCCAAAGAGTATACTCTTTCCTTTTGTTCTTCCATCAGTTAATTATTTTTCATGACTGTATAGTCCGTGAATATTATTAATGTACCAGTCTTATTTTGGTACCCCTTTTTAATGGACGTTTACTTTATTTGTTTTTCTTCTTTCGCCACAATGTTCCTAAAATAAATATCCTTAGGAACTTATGCTTTATTTCTCTAGGTTATGAGTCATCTGGGTGGCGGTTAAGTATCTGACTTCGGCTCAGGTTGTGATTGCGCAGTTTGTGGTTCAAGCCCCACATCAGGCTCTCTATTGTCCGCGTGGAGCCTGCTTCACAGCCTCTGTCTCCCTCTCTATCTGAGCGCCCCCCCCACCCCCCAATAAATAAACATTAAAAAATCTCCTTATTTCTCTAGGTTGTAAAGTACATGTATTTGTTGAACTTAATGACTGACCATTTTAAAAACAACAACAAAAAAAGTCAAATTCTTACAGTTCCTGCTACTTTTACTTGTAATAGAGGTTGATGATTGTTTTCCAAAAGGCTTCTTCTCATTTCCACTTGCAGTATAGGTGAAAAACCTTTCCCGACATTACTGTCTGAAATAGGCAACTAGATCTTTTAAATATCTACCAATTTTAGTGAGTGTAATTTTACTCCTTGTTACTTTGATATGTGTTTCCTTGATAACTAGTAAATCATTATGTACTCAGATATAGCTGTTTTTCTTGTATAGTTTTTGAGATTCCAGTTTTGGTTAAAAAGATTTTATTCTCTCTAGATTGGTTATGTAGCCTCATTGTTTTGTTAAGAGGTATGTATGTGTAAGTGCATGCATACACACATTTATTTAAAATATCTAAGTACGGGGACGCCTGGGTGCCTTGGTCGGTTGAGCACCTGACTCTTGGTTTCGGCTCAGGTCATGATGTCACAGTTTGTGAGATGGAGCCCTGTCATCGGGCTTCATGCTGACAGCATGGAGCCTGCCTGGGATCCTCTCTTTGGTGCACGCGCGCGCTCTCTCTCTCTCTCTTGCTCTCTCTCTCTCTTTTTCTCTCTGCCCTCCCCAGCTTGCTCGTGCGCATGTATGCGTGCACTCTCAAAAGAAATTAAAAAAAAAATTAAAATATATAAGTATTATATCTGCCTGGAGTTCATGTTTTATCTATTGTAAAACACGCGTGCCCACTTTTATTTCCTTTCAGAGGAATAGTCACTTGTGGCAACACAGATGTCTACACTCCATCCTTTTCCTTTGCTCAGACCTTTGTGTCTTTCAATAGAATACTATGTTTAGTTGTATAAATTCAGTAAAATTTAAAATAGTTTTATTTGGTCTTGGGATATTTATTTTTCTTACCTGTTTTTATAGGTGCTTATTATTGGAGCAGGGAAAAGCTACTGTATTAAAACTCCGTAAGCAAAGGCTAGTAGGGACGCCTGGGTGCCTGAGTTGGTTAAGCATCCAGTTCAGCACAGAGCCTGCTTGGTATTCTCTCTTCCTCCCTTCCTCTCTCACTCTCTTTCTCTCTCTCTCCTCCCCACCTCCCTTCCTCACCACCTCTTACATGCACACTCGTGCTTTCTCTCTCAAAATAAATTAATAAATGTTAAAAAAAAATGTCTAGTAATGTTGCTAATGATATGATAGGGTATCATAGAAGACCCAACAGATTCTATGATAAAATTTTTCTCTTTTGTATCTTTTTTTTTTTTTTTTTTTGCTACTTCAGAAAGTGCAAGTAATAAAGGTTTTGAAGTAAAAAGTTGAGGAGGCACTCATAAGTTTTACTGAAGTCACCTAAGATGTGAGGGGTTTTTGGTGAGATGGGGTCTTTGAGGGAAGTTTAAAATTCTTTAAAATCCATGATGGAAAAATTGATAAGGAAATTCAAAACCTAATAAAACGATTGCCAAATGGCTCAGAGGGGCAAAATGATGTTAGATACCATTATGGTTTGGAGTTTAGATAAGTGATAGGGCTTGAGTGGGAATTGGCAAGACTACTTGAGCTTAATGTCAGGATTATAATAGCATTTGTTGTTGAAATGTCAGATCAGGATATTTGCATCAAAATGGAGAAAAAATATATGTGATCCAGGAGGTATGATGATGGATTGAAGGATGCTGAGAAGTATGAGTAATTTGAGATGACCATGAAAATCTGTTCAGTTAGTAAGTGAGTAGATCACAGATTTAAGGAGTTTATAGTAAAAGAGAGGGTGTGTGTATTTGTGTTTGTGTGTGTGTTACAGTTATGGGATGTAAAGGTAGAGAAGTTTTTGAAGTATGTGCATGACGTACAAGTCATGGTTGGCATGACTGAGAAATGTGTTAAAATATACATGCCTGGGATGTACCTCTGATTTGCTAAAACTTAAGACTTTTCAGGGTTGTCATGAAGTTTATGACATTACTTTGAAAGAGCTGCCACAGGTGAATTTGGTACACCATATTAAGCAAGAACCACTGGTGGGCTGGAAATGAGTGTGGCGGGCCTTTTTCTTTCTTCATATTCAGTGTTTGGCCAAAAAGAAGTAGAGATACAAGTTACTGAATTGGTGGAGGTAATGGAGATCAAACTGGGAATGGATGAGAAGGAACAATGAATCTTAGTCATTGAAGAAGATCTTTCTGGTCTTCTAAAACACTGTTGACTAGAAGAAAGAAAGAGCTTTATTCACTGTTTTCAACAAATAATAATTGAGTGCCTTTTGTGAATCGGGCTGTATTCCAGGCACAACCATAATGAATAACAAGGATCAAGTATCCACGTTCATGTAGCTTGCATTTTTTTTTAATGAACATAAGTTGTCATTCCTAGAATATTTGTTGAGTCACCAGTGTTTGAAAAATCTTAACCTGTACCACATATTGTACGATCCAGTATTTCTTTAGAGTAGTGTTCTATATAAACAAAAACATTAATTTTGAAATGAATGCTTTCATTTGTTGTTGCCTCTGACTACTTTTTGCTTGTTGGTAAGTATTTCCTTGAAACTTTCCTTTACCACCAATAAAAGCAGCAACAAAAAAAAGGTGAACCCATTTCTATCACATAATGGGAAAAAAGGAACATTGTTTTACTTCTGGCAGTCTTCAGTTTCAGCACAATATGCTTTCTATTTTTTTTTCATGTTTTTTAAAAAAATGTTTTTTGAAAGAGAGTGGTGGAGGGGCAGAGAAAATCCCAAGCAGGCTCCGCGTTGTCAGTGCAGAGCCCAATGCGGGGCCTGATCCCGAGAATTGTGAGATCATGACCTGAGCTGAAATTAAGAATCAAACACTTAACTGACTCAGCCACCCAGGCCCCCCACTACTAATTTCTTACTATTTTTGGAGTAAGTCAAACTGATTCTGAAGTTGATGTCTATGGATGTATTCAGTTTCCTCTTTTCTCTTTAAATGCCTTTCCTTCTCCAAGAAGGAGGTGAAGTTGAGAGCAAAGGAGAAGAAAAGCATTCTTTCACTCTCATTGTTTTGCCTTAGAGTTTTGTTTCTTTAAAACTACTTATTTGAGCACCTAGTATATATACATTTGCATTATATTGAAGGAAGGAAGCCATTTAGTACCTATACTTGAGAAACACTAAATTGATCAGCAGTTTGATGGTAAATATTTCTGATGAAAACCCTTGAATTATGTCTAGATGAACTACTAGAGAGTCATCTTCTTTGGAGTTACTTTCCAGAACAGAGTCAAACCCACATAATATTTTCAAATGAGGATCTTAATCTTTAAACAAAGTAAGGATTAGAAGACTACTAGGATACATGTTGAGTATGCAGTAACAGCCATTGTATTGTCTCTGTACTCACTGCCCTCGTTGTTAGTTTCCCCTGCCCTTTCCATTAATATAGGGAAAAGGTTAGGCTTCATGTATTACAGTGGTCCAGAAAAAATACAAGCCTTATGAGAAACTGGAAGAGGTAAAGAGAATTAATTTTTTCTTTTATCTCCCAAATGACCTTTCAGATGGTTAGTTTTAGTCAGAATCCAAATATGGTCTACATATTGTTTTTGGTTTGCTAAATTTAAGTCTCTTCCGCTTATTGGTAGAGGAAAGCGATTCATTTGTCTTGTTGAATTTCCTATATTCTGAATTTGGCTCTGTATCCTTGTGGTAGTGCTAACATATTTCACTGTTATCCTGTATTTCTTTAAAGTAGTAGCTAGAGACCTAATTAAATTCACTTTTAATTCTTTGATCATGATATCTTCTTTTTCCTTCCATTCGCATCACACCACGTGAGGCAAAAACCATCTGGTTGTCTCACTTTCAGTGATGCTGATATTGATTAGTTGGTTCAGTTGTTGTTAGCCTAATCCACCCAATTTGCACATCAGACTTTTCCCTCATGGGCTTAGCACTGTTCAGTATTGTTGTTTAGATTCATCATTTTCTTAGGGATAGAAAATGATTATTTTCCAATTATATCATTGTTTTTGCATTGATTCGGCTGGAATTCTGTGAAGGACTGTTCCTAGTCAAGTATTGGGATATTCTGAAATAGATCTGTCACAAGAAAGACAGAGTATGTGCCTGAATGTTTTAGTTATCAGTTTTTAGAGTAATTACTTGGTGGCACTCCAGTAAGGTCTCAAGGTGACCATTGATGTGGATTTTATATTTAACTTTTATAATCTATTTTTGAGGTGGTTTAATTCACTGGTTGTCTCCTTTTGCTATGATGCTAGTGGTCTTTGGTCTCCTTGTTTTCTTGCATGACAGGATGTCCCAGGCTTCCTGCTTTAGCCTTGAAATTGGCCATTCCTATAGGGGGTTCTGAGTCCTTGTAGTGGACAGTGTTTATTTAGGGACTGTAATGAAAGTATAGAGTGCTTTTTAGTTCGAGGTTGTCGTTAATGGCTTTTTTAGAACTAGCAAACGTATTTTAGTAAGAGTAAAACAAATTTTGAGTTCCTAGTTATATTTTAATTCATATGTAAGAGTATAGGTTTTTAAAGCTTGTATTGTGAATTTTACTGAAAAAATCTGTGTATTATAAACATTAAAATAATTTTAGGGGCACCCGGGTGGCTCAGTTGGTTAATACACAAGCGTCCAACTTCGGCTTAGGTAATGATCTTATGGCTTGCAGGTTCAAGCCCCATGTCAGTCTCTGTGCTGACAGCTCAGAGCCTGGAGCCTGCTTCGGATTCTGTGTCTTCCTCTCTCTCTGCCCCTCCCCTGCTTGAGCTCTTGTCTTCTCTCTCTCTCTCTCTCTCTTTCTCTCTCTTTTAAAAATAATAAAAAAAAATTAAAATTTTTAACAGTAAAAATTAAAAAAATTTAGTTGTATTCAGTTCTATCAAATATGAGTTTTGTAATAAAAGTAAAATGGTCAAACTTATTTGCCATCAAGAAAAATTGTGTTCTTGGATAATGTGATGCATTTACCTTCTCACTTTTTCTCCCTAGCATGTTGCTGTATATCCTCCAGGGGTAGCCAACTTGAGCACAATACTATATCATGAAGAGAAGACAAAACAGTTTTTACTGCTTCTCTATTTGTATATCTTTTTTCTTTATGAAAATTTTGGTTTGAAGACTACTGAGAACAGTTTAAAGTTTCTTTGTGATTCTTTTTTGTCTCTAGGGGTATATGCAGTCAAAATATTGCTCTAAAGTGTATTACTTATCTTTATGACAACAAATAATTTCACTAGTTTTAAAAAGTATTTATGTTCAGGATGCTTGTGTGACTTAGTCAGTTAAGCATCTGACCCTTGATTTCAGCTCGGGTCATGATCTCACGGTTTCTGTGTTTGAGCCCAGCATCAGGCTCCGAGCTGACAGTGTGGAGCCAGCTTCTGATTCTTTCCCCCTTCTTCCCCTCTCCTTCTGCCCCTTCACTGCTTGCATGCTGTCTCCTCTCAAGATAAATAAACTTAAAAACATTTTTTTCTGTATATCTTAAATGTAGATAATATTGGTTGGCCGTGCCTCTGTTCTTGGTCTTTTTTTTATTTTTATTTTTTTTTAACGTTTATTCATTTTTGAGAGATGGAGACAGAGCATGAGTGGGGGAGGGGCAGAGAGCGAGGGAGACTCAGAATCTGAAGCAGGCTCCAGGTTCTGAGCTGTCAGCACAGAGCCAAAGAGGGGCTTGAACCCACAAACAATGAGATCATGACATGAGCCGAAGTCAGGATGCCCAACCGACTGAGCTACCCAGGTGCCCCTCTTCTTGGTCTTCTTATTTGGGGATCCAGGCTCTCAGAGCAGGCTGGTATGTAGGACATGCTCATTTTTGTGGCAATAGAGCTTGCAGACACTTATAATACCTCTAAAATTGTGATTGATTGGATGTGCTATGTGTCACATCTACTCAGTTTCCATTGGCCAAAGCATGTCACATGGCCAAGGTCCAGATTTTTGGACTAGGGATGAATAACTCAATTGCGGGAAGAAACGAGTGATTTGAATTCTTAACAGCAATACACTTGGCCACATAGTCACGTAAGTCGATCCCTGTATGTTGATGCCATCATAGTCCCCATAATTAGTATTGTTTTGAATTCTGTTTTTTTTTTTTTTTAAATGTTTTAGTTTTGACAGAGAGAGAGCGAGCTAACAGGGGAGGGGCAGAGAGAGAGGGAGAGAGAGAATCCCAAGCAGGCTCCGCATGTCAGCACAGAGTCCAATACGGGGCTTGAACTCATGAACCCTGAGATCATGACCTGAGCTGAAATCGAGTTGGACGCTTAACTGACTGAGCCACCCAGGCACCCCTAAATTCTGTTTTAAAGGAATTGTCTAGAAATAAATGGATTATCTATCTGAAGGAGTATGCTAGGGAGATAATTGATAAGGTCCGGGGAGAAGAGGCTTTCGTTAACCCTAATCTACCTGCCATCTGTGCTTTTGGAGGGTTAAAATGATGGCATGTGTATTTATTAATCTTGGTCTTTCTCAGCTTAATGACTGTTACAGGTTGAATTGTGTCCTCCAAAATTCATAATGCTGAAGTCCAAACTTCTGGTAACTCAGAATATAAATTCATTTGGAAATAGGGTCTTTATAGAGGTAATTAAGTTAAAATGAGATCATTAGGGTAGGCTCTACTCCTGTATGTCTAAGAGCCTTAGTGGGAGACATGGTGAGGTGGCTAGAGTAACACATCCATAAGCCAAAGAAGCTAGGAGGAAGTCCTGGTACAGATCCTTTCTTAGCACCTTCAGGAGCATGGCCCTGCCAGCACCTTGATTTTGGACCTCTGACTTCCAGAACTATGAGGCAATAAATTTTTGTTGTAAATCACCTAGTTTGTGGTTCTTTATTAATGGCAGGCTCTTTTGTTGATGTCCTGAGACTCCATTTTAACATGGGGTGGGGTTCCTCTCCTCCCTTCCCCCACCAGCTAACAATTTTCAGATACCAGTAGGGTATCTGAGAATTTGGTTTTGCTACTGTCTACCAGAGGTAGTAGTATCAGATTCCACAGGTTAAGGGTTCAGTCCTAGCAAGATTGCCCCCATCTTCTTCGGATGCCAGTTGCAAGCCTGGGTTGTTACCTGTGCTTCTGACCAGCTGACTGTAAATCTGCTGGCTTCCTCTTTGGGTTCAGTTAATTTGCTAGGGCAGCTTCTGAAACTCAACACATTTTACATACTAGATCACTGGTTTATTATGAAAGGTTATAACTCAGGAACAGCCAGAAGAAAGAGATGCATAAGGGCAACAAGTGGGGAAAGGCCAGATCTTCCTTGTCCTCTCCAGGTGGGCCAGCTTCCCCCCCCCCCCCCCCAATCTCCACGTGTTCACCAACCTGGAAGCTCTCTGAACTCTATCCTTTTGGGTTTTTATGGAGGCTTCATTACACAGGCATGATTAAATTGTTGGTGATTGATTGAGGCTCCAGGCCCTCTCCTTTCCCCAGAATTGGGCAAGTATGGAACTGAAAAGTCCCAGCCCTCTAATCACAAGGTTAGTTCTTGGCTGGCAACCAGTCCCCATCCTTAGGTGTGCTCCCAAAGTCACCTCATCAACATAACAGAAGACACCTCTGTCACTCTCAACATGTGTGAAGTTTCAAGGGTTTGGGGAACTGTGAGTCAGGAACCTAGGACTAAGATCAAATATATATGAGAAATCTACATTTGGTCATTTGAATGACTATGTGTGTGTGTGTGTACATATATGTATATATATGTACATGTATATGTATATGTATGTATATGTGTATATATGTATCTATTTTCTCTTGTGAATTGCAATATCGGAAGCTAATCCAGTGACACAGTTTCACAGTACAGTCAGGTTTGTAAGCGTGTGGGAAGGAATATAAGGTAGAACTGTAGGTTGCTATATTGGAAGGAACTTTATTGCTAGACTGAAGAATTTTGGACTTTGCTAAAAGAGCATCTTGGAATAGAAGTTTGGCAGCCAGGGCAAGAAGAAACTAGCTCAAGGGTAGTTTATTTATTTATTTATTTTAACCTTTACTGTTTTATAATGGAGTAGTCTAGCTGCTGAGGGGATACCAGAAGATAGATCCTCTCTTTAGAGTACCTTCAAATCTGATGTCCTTTTAGGCTCTGAAAAGGTGCAGCATACTTCAGTTGGTTCTAAGCTGGAATTCTGTATTAACATGTAACACTAAGTTTTATATTTGATTAGTGGGAGAGTCTTAAGAGTTAGGTATTATGGATTGAATTATGTTCCCCAAAAGATATGTTGAGATTGTAACCCCTGGTATCTGTGACTGTGACCGTATTTGGAGATAAGATGGTTGTAGATGTGATTAAGTTAATATAAGGTCATTAGGTAGACCCTATTCCAGTGTGACTGGTGTCCTCGTAAGAAGGAAATTTGGACACAGACACACACAGTGGAGAACGCCATGTGAAGCCACAGGCACAGAAGGAGGACTGCCATGTGGGGATGGAAGCAGAGACTGGTGTTATGTTGCTGCAAACCAGGGAACACCTAGAGGTACCAGAAGCTTCAGGAGACAAGGAAGGATTCTCCCCACTGAGGCTTTGGTGGGAGTGTGGCCCTGCCACTAGGTTGATTTCAGGCTTGTAGCCTCCAGAATGGAGACCATACTTTTCTGTTTTAACCCACCTGGTTTGTGGTACATTGTTATGGCAAGAAACCGATATGGAGGTCATAAGGATTTTGAAAAGTATTTAGTGATCTGAAGAGCTCTTTCTCTTAACACATTTTGCAGGTTATCAGAATGCTTTCTGTTGGATAAACAGGAGGTTCCCAAACTTTGCTGTGCATTGTATTTACCTGAAGAATCTTTAAAAAAAAATGCTGACATCTGGCTCTGACCTCTGGAAATTCTGATGTAATTAGTGTGGGATGTAAGTAACATGGACATCAGGATTTTTCAAAGCTCCCCAGGTGATTTAATGTGCAACACATTTTGAAGAACCACTGGGTGAACCTTCTAGCTTAAGTATTTTCCCACCCCTCCCTACACATACAGTTTTGTGTTCATTTAGCTTTTATCAGCCTGTGGGTAATATATTCCCCCTAGCTCTCTATCCCCTGCTAAGCTCATTTGTGCCTTGGCTTATTATGATTCTTAAAAAATTATTATATTTTGTTCTTCTCTGTTCTTGCCAACCTGGCTAGACATGTGATTATATTCAGATCATCCATATGGCCACTTTGTAGCAAAGTAAAGCTATTTGTGTTTATTTCAATACTGTAGTTTACATCAGACATCAAACACCTTGGAACTGATTTTTTAAAATTTTCGAAGGCACTTGATATTACTCAAATATGAGAAACTTGAGTTAAGGAGATATACTTGTGCCTTTGTTGTATATAAATTCCTTAGAAAGCAGAACACTAAGCAGTTGTTATTTATTAACATTTTGTTCTGTCAGTTTGTTAAGCTTTTCATCTACCTGGCTTTAAGTGATGAAATATTTGTTGGTGGTGAGGGTTGAGGAGTTAATGTAGAAAACCTAGCTTATAAATAAATACTGTTTGAGGAGAGCAAAGGGCTCAGTTGGTTTGGGAGTGTAGGGGTCAGAGGTGGGGTTCGGAGGAAGATGGAAAAAGTTGTCAAGGCAGAGAGTTTCATTCGTAGAATAGTGTTAAGTATTGTTGTGCTTAGTCCGGGGAAAAGAATGATAGGAGATTTTAGGGAAGCTGTATTTACACAGCAATTCTGCCTAGGCCTGGGTTTCCCTACCTGGCAAAAGGGTGACAATGGGACGTATACAAGAATGTCAAAAAGAAGAGAAGCCCTATTATCTTATGTTTTGGATTTATTTTAATGTATTCATAGCAACTATTGATACAGTTACAAGTAGCAAAGAGAGTGTGGACTATTTACTTGCCATTACAAGTTACAGATGGGCTTGTACTCCCTAGATTTCCTTTATTCTCTACATTCCCTCTGCTTTTTTCTTTTGTGTCCTCAGAGTGCAGGGGCAGGCACGGAAATTATACCAGGTATCCTGGAAATCTGACCATAAAGAATTTTCAAATTTGTTGCTCAGCTAGCCATCTCTCTTTATTTCTTGTCTAGCTAATAGAGTCTATGATTGGATTGATTCTGTACTGACAAAGTTTTACATTATTTGTTTCCATGTATATGGTAGAGGAGGCTGCCATTACTTATAGTCTTGAATGTATTCTCTTTGGGATATAACGGTTACAAAATGAGACCACCTTCATGTTTGACCAACTTCATGTTTTAGTTGGTGGGAAAGGGATTGCAGCATTCTGGAACCTCACCACTGGACACAAGTGATGGGTCTGAACAGACATGCAGGCCTGTGAGAATCCACCCTGAGAAGGAAATGTGTTGTGGTAGTACTGCTGCTACCACACCTTTCCTCAGCTGTTTGGAATTTGGTAGGAAATGGGATGCAATCTGCAGCTTGGCCGTGGAGCCTGTTTTTCATAATATCATGCTTTATGTTAATGGATTTCTATTTTATTACAGTGTTCAGGGCCTAGAACAATGCCAAACATGTATTAGCACTCAGTAAGTATTTGTTGAATGAATGATGGAGAGACTAAATTTAAATAAAATTACTGAATCAAGTGATTGTATCTGGACCAAAGTCCGTTTACAGAGGTGTAGTCTCAGAAAATGTGTAATTATTACTCTTACATGTTTTATTTAGTACATTTCCATATGTTTTATCCAAAGTAGTGCTTTTGCATGAGGGTTTTTATGACTTCTTAGGTAACTTTTTTGTTTATTAGGTGTAAATTTGCTGGGTACCTATGTGTATTTCAACATGAACATAACAGAAAACAAGATTTATATCCTGGTACAGTCTGAACATAGTCATGGCTTAAGAGGTCTTTTTCCCAAAATGATTGCCAAAAAGATTAGCACAAATATTGCCAAGAAGGAATCAGTTTTTATACTAGCAATATTTGCTGCACCAGAAATTAAAATTGTGAAGTTTTATGTTACCAATGCATTTTAATATAAACCCATCTATAACATGTGAACACAAATGGTATTTTATGAAAAATGTGTACTTTCCGAATTTCCAAAAATTTTTCATGAGAAGAAGGACGGTGATTTACTTCTTTGCAAATTTCTGTTCGTCTCTGGCTTACTACAATATAGCTGGGTTCTCAAACATCCTTCTGCATTCTTATGGTGAGGTATGTTCTCGGAGTTGAAATCTATGAAAAAACATCTGGCCTTACAAAGATGTGTAATTAGGGGCACCTGAGTGGCTCAGTTGAGTGTTGAGTGTCTGACTTCGACTCACATCATGATCTCATGGTCTGTGAGTTCAAGCCCCATGTTGGGCTCTGTGCTGACAGCTCAGAGCCTGGAGGAGCCTGCTTCAGATTCTGTCTCCCTCTCTCTCTGCTCCTCCCCCACTCATGCTCTGTCTCTCTCCCTCTCAAAAATAAACAAACATTAAAAAATTAAAAAATAAAACAGATGTATAATTATAACTTTTTCAAATCAAAATACAATTTTATTTTTCATATGAATTTGGATATTTTCTTTGATACTACTAAATCTCAAGTGGATAGTTTTTTGTTTTTGTTTTTGTTTTTAATGTTTGCTTGTTTATTTTGCGGGGAAGAACAACAGAGAGGGGAAAGACAACCCCAAGCAGGCTCCATGCTGTCAGCGCAGATCCCGATGCAGGGCTTCATCTCACAAACCATAAGAGCACGCATGACCTGAGCTGAAATCAAGAGTCAGATGCTTAGCCAGCTGAGCCACCCAGGCACCTCAAGTGCAAAGCTTCTTAACGATTAGTTGCAATGCAGGATCTGAAATGTTATCCGTGAACTTTTTGTATTGTTAGATAAAATCCTTTAGTCTCTCTTGAACTTAGAATACTTCATTTCTCCATGCATAATTATGTATTGGTCATTGGGAAAACATTTGTTCACTGAGTTATGTAGACCTTCCATATGTTCATTCTACAGTATGCAGAAAAAGAGTGATTCATCATCACTGATCTCATCAGAAAAGTTTTTGAAAATTGGGAACCGTTTAATAATCATGGTGGCTGATATTTTCCAAATCCTAATTTTCTCTTAAAAGCTTAAGTTTTATTCTTGTCAACAAATATTGCTATTTGTTTTCTTTAAAGTGACAGTTTCACTTTGTTTATTTGCAAAAAAATGTCTGCCAAATTCTCAATATGAAAAGCCATACTTTGTCAGTTGATCTTGGGAGTAAAAATGGTGTTCCATGAGGAAAACTTGCAATTCAACAATTGCACAGTGGTTTTCTTTGAGACCCCCACCTCCATCATTTTAGTGTGCGGTGGAAGTGCTTTATTAAGTACTTAATGTTTTATTATGTAGGATATCAAACAGATGTGTTTTTGAGGATTAACATTTTAATAAAATTAAGCATTTTTGCTACTTTCAAGGGAATTCTTCAGTGAAGAATTTTTGTGGGTTTTGTTTTTGTTTTTTGAGTGCATGATAATTAAGAATATAATGACTGCTAATATAGGAAGATGTAACCGCCTTGATTCGCGTTACGATATGAGCAGTTTCACTGACTATTACTCTGTAACATCAGTGTATGGAAGTCAGTTCCGTGAGAAAGTCAAGTAATGTCTTAGTACTACAAAATTTTTGACCTGAGGACCCCTTAAAAATGTCTTGGGAACCCCAGGGGTCTACAGGACTCACTTTGAGACTTAATTTGTATACTAAATAAAAAATCGATGAAACTTTGTCATGGGCAGGACAAAGATAACAAATCTGATTTTTAGATTTGAGCACTTTGAACAGCATTAGCATTGAAGTACATTTACAATGAAATGGAAAGAAATATATTTTACTAAGATGGTATTAAAAATAAATATTTTTAAGACTTTTTAATAAGATAGTATTGATAAGATTTTTTAATAAGATGGTACTTGCAGTTAGTCTGTAGCCTGACTGGGTTGAGTACTTAACAAAGGATGGACACTGCAGGGCCTCAGTGTCGTTGTTCCTCTGTGAGCATGTTTGTTTGGTTTTGGGGAACCAAACTGTCCTCTTACAGGACTGTCCTCTTACAGGACAGTACTGTCAACTGTTTTCTTTCACCCTGTGAAATTGACCTCTGACACTTTCATGGTGGATTTCCCCAGTTTTCAGTAAAACTTCAGAGCCTATCTCAGTTCATATCTATCATCAATTTCTACTCCATTTTCTTTTGCCTTTTGTCTTCCAAGGTTTACTCATAGCTGGCTCGTGGAGTGTGTGTGCGTGCGTGCGTGTGTGTGTGTGTGTGTGTGTGTATGCAGGTGTGTACCAGTCTGTTATCTGAGTATTAAATTTGGTTTAAGTTGTCTTCACTTGATTTGAACAAGCATTTATTACCAATTGGGATGAATGTTGATCTCATCTTATACCTTTTTTTTTTTTTTTACCCATACTTGGATGTTTGATCCATATTAATCATGTTATTTCTGCCATTAGAACAGTCTTCTGCCTGTTTTTACTTTTGCTCTTCCAAATGATTTACCAAATAAAGCCAGTCTCAGGACTTGTTCTGATTCACTTATGGCTCCGTAGTCTTAGTTTTGTCTTAGTTCCCTGCCTGCCCTCTTTAGGAACCAAAGAATACCTAATCCTTGTCTAATAAATTGTTTCACATATACTATTATAAGTAGTATTTATTTATAACTCTGAATTCATTATACCTAGTACCTCTTTTCTCTCTTTACCTATAATACCTCATTTTTAAGCAAAGTTTCCATCCATTCATGTGATTGTCTTTTTAAACTTTTAGCTATGGTTTAGTCTTTCATGTCCTCATTTCATGTCTGTTCCAAAGCTAGAATATAAGATAGTAAGTTGGTTTGACTTAATTGAGAAAATTTTGTTACCTTTCTTATACTGGTTCCCATTCAGAGCTTTTCTTGCTAGTTGGAAGGGGACTAGTGTCTTGATTTTCATTTTCATACTTAACTTTCATTTCCAGACTTTTCTTTTCCAGACTGACAGTGGTTTGCCTTAAATCGTCCTATGACTGATTACTTCTCAGTAATTGGAAAAGATGTACCAAAAATTTGGCCTATTGGGACACCTGGCTGTCTCGGTGGATAGAACATGAGACTTTTGATCTTGGGGTTGTGACTTTGAGACCCATGTTGGGTGTAGAGATTCCTTGAAAATAAAATCTTTAAAAAAATATTTTCCCTTAGTGTTTTAATTTCTTGTCCTCTTCACTCCTCTGTCAGTATACTTTGGCTGTCATTTATTTATTATTTATTGAGCCCATCCTGAAGTCATATAGTTTTATATTTTAAAGGGATGTTAGAAGACATCTATGTAAACTGCTATTTTTTTTACGTATATGGCAAGTTAAAGTGCACATCTAGGGACTGTGAGGCAGCTCATCAGAGGTCTTTTGGGTATAAAAAGAAATGGGGCTGTAGTTAATGTCAATTTAACTTAAATCAGAGTTGACTCATTACCTAATTGATGCTATTTTACTGTTTTCTGTCTAGAGAGCTTTGCTGAGACTTAATATTGCTTAATTGGGATTCAAAATTAGTGTTCCCTATCGCTAAATCAATGGCAAATGTTCTGTTAAAAAAATGTTCTGTAAAAACCATTCTGTGTTTTGTAAAAACCACAAGGTATTATGGGTGGTACAAAAATAGGTGATAGGTTGTATTTGACACACACGCCATAGTTTTCAGACCCCTGGTATAGATCACAGTTGAAATAAATGATTGACATTAGAAGTCTCAATTACTAATGAATAATGGGTTTGGTATACCATTTGCCTATGTCTTTATATAAATCAGTGTTATAAAGCAGTGTTGGCCTGATAAGCATTGGGCGTAATACTTAAATGTTTCTTAATGAGGTGGGGTTGTTTGTTTTCTCTTTCCCTAATTTCTGGAAGTGTCCATCTGACATCTGACTGTTTTTAAAAATCTATTAAAAATGATTTATGAAAAAACACTGCATGATCTGGTGACTCTTTGCTGTAAGATTCATACATAAATACCCTATGTACTTGTACTGACTCTAGTCGTTAAAAGTTTAAAAGTGAGACATCTAATGTTTCCTCATAAAGAAACAGAGGCCCAGAAGATCTAAAATTATAGAGGCTACCTGAGATCTTATTTCTTGGTCATGTTATCTTTAATTTATATCTGAGGGCTCTAGATTCTAATGAAAAAAAAAGAAGAAGGAAAAGAAAGGTAACTTAGAGGCATCTCCCTTCTAAGTTATTATCACCATACTTTAATTTCTTAAGATTCACAAACTTTGGAACGTCAGTGACCATTAAATCTGACAAAAAACAAACAAAGCAACAAGAATCAAAAGAAGAAAATGTTCACGGCGCAAAAATCGCCTTTAACTATTAAAAAGAATGTAGCCTTTACACTCTTACAAAAATTACTGGAAGATGCTCATGTGCCAAAATTAGAAGGTAAAATGCCTTCACAAACTATCTTGTTTACCTGTTTAAAAAATTTAAGCTGCATTTTTTTTTCTCTTGAGGATGCTGTTGTCTTTTTACTGGTACTTTATATTCAAATTATCAAAGATAGCCCTCCCCCCAAAAAACAAAAAACAGTCTTACATAAAACAAATGAAATACAGAGTTTATATTTTAAAAGGTGATTTTTCTCCTTTTTGGTGGAAATGCAAATTGGTGCAGCTACTGTGGAAAAGTGTGGAGTTTCCTCAAATATCCAAAGATAGAAATACCATATGATCTGGTACTTCCAGTACTGGGTATTTGCTCAAGGAAAACAAAAATACTAATTTGAAAAGATAATATGCACCTCTGTGTTTATTGTAGCCTTATTTGCCAATAGCCATGATATGAAAGCAACCCAAGTGCCCATCGATAGGTGAATGAATGAAGATTTTATATATGTGTGTGTACACACACACACAGAGACACAATGGAATATTACTTGGCCATAAAAAAAATGAGTTCTTGCTATTTGCAACAACATGGGTGGACCTAGAGGGTATAATGCTTATTGAAATAGGTCCAAGAAAGACAAATACCATATGACTTCATTCATGTAGAATTTAAGAAACAAAACAAATGAGCAAATGAAAAAGACTTGTAAATACAGAGAGCAGCCTCTGGTGATTGCTAGAGGGGAGGTTGGTGGGGGAGATGGGTGAAATAGGTGAAGGGGGGCGGATTAGGAGTACACTTCTCGTGATGAGTACTGAGTAATGTATAGAAATGTTGAATCATATTGTATGCTTGAAACTAATATAATACTGTATATTAATTATACTTAAATTTATAAAAAGATATTCTCTTCTTTTTAATAGTGTGAATAAAAATTATCTCCTGAGATCGGGTCTTTAAAAATACAGTTTAAACTTAACATTTATCCTAATGTGAAGAGTGGTAGAATTTTTTTTCTTTGGAAACATACTTCTTTGCTTTTTTTGGACTTAATATTACAGGTAGCCTTAAAAAGATGTCCTTAAAACGTTTGATAATTAAGCTGTAGTTGTAGTTCAGGGCTAATACACAAAAAAGTAAATATGCTGTTGTTTGACATTAATGCTTTAATCAGCCAGATGATTTGATTTTGTTGTTAATGGGTTTTGTTTTTGTTTTAGTTTGGTTAGTATTAAAATAAGCTGAAGTATTTCGTTTAGAACTTGGTGTTTTTTCTGAAATTATCAGATTATTTCTAAATCCTAATGTTGCACTTTATTTTTTTTTTTTTTTAACATCTTATTTTATTTTTTGAGAGAGAGAGAGCACACAAGTAGGGGAGGGGCAGAGAGAGAGGGAGACACAGAATCTGAAGCAGGCTCTAGGTTGCTGTCAGCACAGAGCCCGATGTGGGGCCCAAACCCATGAACGCAATATCATGACCTGAGCTGAAGTCGGACTCTCAACCTACTGAACCACCCAGGCACCCCCCTAATGTTGTGCTGTATAGTTCACAAAAGTAATTTGGAAAACATGATTACATTTAGTGTAAAAAAATTTTGTGACACCTTATAAGATTTAGCATGGCAAAAGTACATTCTCAAATGTGCTTTATACGTATTTTAAGCTATATTATCAACTACTTCAAAGTTAAATCTTAAGAGATACCTTCCTTCATTGTACCATATTTTATACACACAACAGTGTTATTGCCTAACATTGGTAGAATTTTAATTATTTTTAATGAGGCAGGAAATGAAGGGTAATGCATTTTTCAGTGCTGTTCCTGAGAGTGTTTCATGGTGGGGGAGAGGGAGCAGTTCAAGGAGAAGGGCATTGCGGGGCAGATGATTATAAAATGTTAATGTATCCTGTTAATCTCAATGTCTTTGAACAGGATGGGTTCCTAAAAATAGCGGCAAATTTTCAAAAAGGTAGGTCCTAGGCATTGTGAGTTTAACATCAGTGATTTTAAAGCCTCCCGATGAATGATCACAGTTTTTAAGAATTTGTAATAATGGCTGTATATCAGTTTTCTAGGGCTGCCATGACAAAATCCACAGACTGGATGGCTTAAACAACAGAAAATTATTTTCTCCATAGTTCTGGATAATGGAATTCCAAGATCAAGGTGTGTCGGCAGGATTACTTATTAAAGGCCTCCTTGGCTTGCAGCCAGCCACCTTCTTTCTCACTGTGACCTCACATAGTCTGTCTTTGTGCATGCATTCCTAGTATCTTTCTCCTCATATAAAGACACCAGTTATATTGGATCAGGGTTTACCCTAATGGTCTTGTTTTAACTTTATCACCTCTTTAAATAAAGACTCTGTCTCCAAATAAAGTAACATTCTGAGATACTGCTGGGGTTGGGTCTTCAACATAAGAATTCTACAGGGACATTTCAGCTCATAAGATGGTCGTAACCACCATCACTTTGCTAATGAGTAAATTGATTTAATTTTTCTCCTCTGGTTCATTTGCCTCCCCACATACACTTTGTGTTTTTTTTTTTTCTTTTTTATTGTTAGTTATGATGATGTATTTTTGCAGTGTGTTTTGGTGTTAGCAAGACAATTCGACAAGAGTTTCCTGCAATAACTCAGTGAGTAATATGGCAGCAGTGGTTTACTTTGCTGAAATAAACTATGGTCTACTTTGCTTCACAGCAGATTGAGAACTTACACCCAACAAATTAGTTTTGATAAATGATTCTGTGTGAGTTTAGAGACTGTTATTTAGCAGGATATTGTAATCATCTGTTTGTGACTGCTGCAGTGGCTGGCTGACCAGGTTAGGACTGCCATTCCCAGCATAGTCCATGTAAGCTGAGCGCTGATAGCCTGCACTGTACATGGAGCCTTGGCAATGTATGTCATGGTTTGGAATTAGCAACTTCTTAGGACCTTCCAGTACTAAGAATTTTGATTCTTCATAGTCATTAAATTATTTTATGTTATAAATTCCATACTCTTTTTCCTGTGTGTGTTTTATGTCCTGAGGAAAGTAGTTTAGTATTTTAATAACATGTTAGTATTTTAATAATATATAGAAATATAGTTCTTATATGTCTCTGCTCTGACATTAAAATGAGGAAGTTAAATACTGAAGAAGAAATTAAATAATGTGTAGAATGCCTAACCCCGTACATAGCATGCAGGAGCTTCTCAATAAATGCAAATATTCTTCTGCTTCATTTTCCTTAACATTCAAATGAATGAGAAGCAGTGTGCACACACATGGGAGCAGAGATAACTTGGTACATTCCAAACATTTTAAAAAGAAAATTAGTTCTTCTAATACTTACAGAAACCTGTAAGCCACTTGCATTTTACGTCCTTTGCTTACCTATACCCTCAGCCTTGAGGTTTGTGCTTCCATAATTTTCTGTATCTTTTCTTATCCAAGTTGCAATTAGTTGTTTTCTTCACAACACCTTGTAAAGTCACAAGGTCTGGCCTTGGTCTCCTTTGTATAGCCACATCTCCAGTACCTGTCTGGAATGATGGTACATTAGAAGTGTTTAACCGAAGTTTTGACTGAGTGAATAAAATATATTGGTCAGAAAATAGTGCTTTAATGCATTTTTCCCCTCTTAGGTTTTGTTAATTAATTTCATGACCATTGTAGTGTTTACTTTTCATTTGTCACTACCCCACTACCCCACCCCCACAATTGTAGCTCATCTGCATTTGTTTGGATTGGTTTATCACCCCAAAGTAATACAACTAGAGATTGGCTTTCCTGTACGAGGGGAACAGAATGAGAGATACCACTTTCCATAAGACGTGAGCTGTAATATTATAACTACGCTAGAGCATTTCTGCTGGAATGTCCTGTTTTACCTCTAGTTCAACATACATAAAGTGTGACTCCCCAGAGAACTGTGCTTTCTAGGCACCCCATATATATGAGTAATTTTTTATACTTTCTGGTCTAGAAACTGAAAAAATGTGACTCCCCCCCGCTTTTTATTTCTCCAGGTATGGTCAATCACGAATTTTATAGTCATTTTCTTGTTTTAAAACATAATTCCCCCGATTTGTCTGCCTTTTTTGGGTTGCAACTGACAAATCTAATTGGCTTAGGTAATAAAATTAATTTTTGATTTCTTTAACTGAATTACAGTGGTAAATTAGCTTCAGATAGTACTTAATCCAGTTGCTTAATAGATAACCTGATGTCATTAATAACAGTTTCTTTTGTCTCTTTGCTGTGCTTTTCTGTTTCTCTCTCATCTCTGCTCTAACCTCAGTGATTATGTACATAGTGTCCTTGCTATCTGCCCACTCCTTTCTGAAAGGAGGAAGTTGTCTTTCCTTGAAACCAGCAAAAGTCTTCTAGCATTCATTCACCAGGAGTGATTGAGTTGGATCAGAGGGGAGGGAGGTAATGTGTATCTGTGGGGGTGGGACGTCAGCCCTTCCTGAAGATAAAATATGCTGATTGACTAAGTGCCTTCCTTTCAACCAGGAAGTCCATCCCATTTAAACCACAGGGCTGAGAATGGAGTAGTTGTCCAAATCTGGAAGGCAGGAATAGTGGTGTGTTTTGTCAGACACTGGCAATAGAAGCTGTAAGAGGCAAGCCACCCTTTTCTTCATCTTGCTAATTATAGTCACTCCATGTCTCAGCTGCTGAGTTCCAGAGAAGCCTAAGTTATCCTTCTTGTTAAGTGGACTCCCAGCACCATACCATCCCTGGCATAACAATCACCTTGAGACCCTGTGGGTCATTGATACTTATTTGGAAAGGTAACCCCAAGTGTCCAAGGTGGTGTTGACAGTTACTTGCCAGTAATAAAACAGTTCTTATTTAAAAAAAAATGTTTAACCTTTATTTATTTTTGAGAGAGAGCAAAAGACAGTGCAAGTGGGGGAAGGAACAGAGAGAGAGGGATACATAGAACCGGAAGCAGGCTTCAAGCTCTGAGCTGTTAGCACAGAGCCCAACGCGGGGCTCGAACTCACAAACCACGAATAATAGCTGTGGCAGATATTTGTAGATATATTTAAAGATAAATTTTCTGTTTTGTCACAATCTTGATAATGTTGAGTATTATTTTTAAATCTTTGCTAGTGTTATGGCCAAATGTTTTTATGTTTATTATTGGTGAAATTGAACGTTTTCCTGTTTCATCTAGAGGGGTCTTGTTATGGAATAAGTGAATCATGAGGTTAAAAGGTACAACAAGAGGAGTGTAGCCGGTAGTATTCTAATAGCATTGTGTGGTGACAGATGGTAGCCACACTTGTGATGAGCACAGTATAATGTACACCATGTTGTACTTCTGAAACTTAATATAACATTGTGTGTTGACCAGGCCTTAGTTAAAAAAAAAAAAAAATTGGAATAACCATTTATTTATTTCATTTGGTCCAGTCATTTACTTGTAGAGACTTTTCCTGATCCTGAGAAATATTCATTAATATTTGGCACACCTGCCAAAAAGAAATGAAAGAAAACTGCTTTAAGCATAAATATCCTGATGGCAGTTTTAGAATAATGAAAGATTAGGATCATCCAAATGGTCGAGCAGCACAAAAATTTTCTGTTATGAGATAATATGCCACCACTATACATTTTGTAAGATAAAGTAATTTCAATTAAACATTTGATTCTGTGTCATGCAAAGGGTTTCCAGATCTCTTAACAGTGTGTGGTCGGCAGGACATTTAAGAAAATCTTCCTGGTTTCTTTATTTCTACCCATGACTTTCACTTTTTTTTCATTCTTTTAAATTTAAAATAATGTGATTTAGGTTCATAATTAGGCACTGGCTTGCTCCAGGAATGAAATCAGAAGAGAGTATCCATCTTTCTCTGAGGGGGATCTAGATGATTAAATGTGTGGGGCAGTTATTGTTCAGTGTGTGTATGCTGAACTCAGTTTTGTGATGCTGAAAATGCTGTACATATTCAGTTGAGTGAATCATAGCTGAATTGTCTCAACAGTCCTGTTTTTATAATATTTATTAAATTATTCTCTATAAAGTCTTAAAGTAAAATACTTCATACTGAACATTTAAAATACTAAATATACTTTTAATATAAATGCTTTGGCTAAATATTAGTTAAGATTGATTTTTATGGGCTGTCTGGGTGGCTCAGTCGGTTAAGTGTCTGACTCTTGATTTTGGCTCACTCAGATCATGATCTCACAGTCATGAGATTGAGTCCCACTTTGGGGTTGACAGCACGGAGCCTGCTTGGAATTCTCTGTCTGCCCTCTACCCCCCCCCCCCCCGCCAGCATATTCATTCTCCCTCCCTCCCCCCCCCCAAAATAAATACTTTCTTTAAAAAGTCTAACTTTAGGGGTGCTTGTATGGCTCAGTCAGTTAAGTGTCCAACTTTGGCTCAGGTCATGATCTCACAGTTCTTGAGTCTGAGCCCCGCATCAGGCCTGGAGCCTGCTTCGGATTCTGTGCCTCCCTCTCTGTCTGCCCCTTCCCTGCTCACTCTGTGTCTCTTTCTGTCTCTCAAAAATGAATAAACGTTTGAAAAAAGTTTATTAAAAAAAGACTTTTATATTTACTTTTGACTATTTTAATATAGCTATGGATCTGATTAAATAACTGATTGCCTATGACTGATGCGAGTTTCAAATAACAGATTTATGAGTTTATAGGCTGTTCCTGAGAGTTAGGATGGAGAAGTACACTGGCATTTATTTATTCATTCATTCATTAGAACTCAGTCATTTACTATTTAAGGATAAATAAGTATGATGAAGTAGAATATACAAAAAATTGCTTTGTGACTTCAGGAAGGGTTAGTTTATTTTGAGTATCTTATTTATTTAATAGTCCATCAGCTCCTTATTTTACACATAATAATCTGTAGCAGGCCTGACACTTGGATGGTGTAGGATAAAGACTGGATGAGTTTCTCACTGCTGTTTTGTGACCTTATTTAATTTTGTTGTCCAATATCCTGTTTCTTTTCAGGTGTCTTTTTGAGGTTACAATTTAAAAGGATCAGTTTCATAATGAACCATATTCTAGAATTGAGTATCTTTGAAAGTGGACAGACTCAAGTCTGTAGACTCTATGTAGTTTTATTACAACTGTGATGGAAACCTCTAAAGCAGGATTGCATTAAATTTACAATTTTTTTTTTAAATGATACGTTTGTTTGTATGTTTCTCTTCATTGAAAAACTGAGTTCTGTAAGGCGTGAGCCAACTTTTACTTCATTCCTACTCTCGGCACAGCGCTTTGTCTGCTTTAGGAATACACTTGGCATAAGGGTGACAATAAGGTTCTTTCTGAGGATGTAAAAGAGCTAGCTGAAGTAGGATGACAGCTGGAATAATACTTTTTAAAATTTGAATAATTCATCCTTTTCCCTTAAAAAAATGTTACCCTTGATTCCAGAAATTGACATAGCACTATGATCAGTGGAATACACCAGTTCATAGTAATTTGAACAGATAAGAACTTTTTTGCTCTGCGTGTTTGGTGTTCTTTGTGATGACTTTTTAAAGTATATCAGCAATATGTACTTAGTATTAGAACTTTTATATGCAATAATTTATATCAGTTTGGTTCGTATTTTTCTTTGCC
Organism: Panthera pardus; assembly: GCF_024362965.1. Classification (NCBI taxonomy): domain Eukaryota; kingdom Metazoa; phylum Chordata; class Mammalia; order Carnivora; family Felidae; genus Panthera; species Panthera pardus. The sequence continues at coordinate 88,692,918 of NW_026526721.1, forward strand.
CCGGAATATACTAGGTGATGCTGAAACACCACTGATCACTGGTTTAAATTGTGATATTGATGGCCTTAGCTTATCGGACCCAAGCATTAATTGAAAACCTTTGCATCTTAGGTCTTTGAGTGCCAGTGTTTATTATTTGAGTGTCAAACTGAATGATAAAGGGAAAGGAATAGTTATTCTGTTTTCTTTGTTTCACTTGGATTCTACCTAGCACATCTCATTTTGGGAAATTATCCTGTTAATGAAATAGTTATGAATTATTCCCCTTACAAACGGATATCCACGACTGGTCAAATTACGATTCAATTTCACATAATTTTATAATGGTATGGGATTGGTTGTTTTGTCTTTTACAATCATTTGGTTCAACATGCTTTAAAAATTGGCTATTTAATATCCACTGTGTGTACCAGACGCATTGCAACACATTACTTTGGGTCAAGATTATTTTAGCAAGATATCCTCCAGAGCATAAATCACCTAATGTACCATAGTAACATCTAGACAAGATGTCTTGAGCCGAAATAATCCAAGGAGTATTTATCTTTATCATTTGAAACATTCAGGCTGTTAATTGTACTCTGAGTTAATTTTGGGGGAGAATATCTTTTTCTCTATATGAAGATAATTGCTACTCTTCTTCCATAGTTTCTCATCTCAGTAAGTGGAAGTATTGCTGATCCAGATTTCCTAAAAGAAACCTTTGATTCTTCGTTTTTCCTCTTTCTGTGTCCTGTTGGTCACATTTTGGAACCCCTGTACTTCTCTCTGGCTTCAGTGCCACAGCCCAGGTTTCATTTGTCCACTAGATTACTGCAGCATCCTCCTATTACAGTCCCTTCCAGTCTCTTCCTCATCTCAGAGCCAGGATGATCTTTTTGTAGTGTAAGTCTCTTCATTCCGCTACCCTGCTTAAAACCTTTCAGTGTATTTTCTCTAAGTGATGCTGTCAGGGTCCTTCAGAACATGGTTTTTGTTTGTGTTTCAAGGCTTACTTCAGTGTTTTGTTTTTCTTTTTTCATCCAGCCTTTCCACAACTGTTACTGCTCACTAGATTCCTTACGTTCCCTGCCTTCCTCCCTAAAACATTTGTGTTTTCACTCTCCCCATCCATCCTTGCAGGTCTAAATACCAGTGATGCTTTCTTCAAGATGTATTCCCATACTGCTGAATTTGGTTAGGGTTTCCTCTGTGTGTGTCACTGGAAAATTGTTATTACTTCCTTGTTTGTCTTTGTTCTTTTCTGCGACAGAAGCTTGATATGCTTAGTCACCACTTTTTCCACAACTTAGGGCAGTAATGGTTCCTGTCACATGGCAGCCTGCTCAGGTGTTTGTTAATTTGTGACTTTTAAATATACTGTGACCGCTGCATCATAAAGAGACCCATGATGTGGCAGGACAATCAACATAGGCACATGATGTTAGATACACCTTTATACTGAAGAAATGTCAGTATATCCTTTTTAAATAAAGACCAAGAAAGTACACAGTCTAGGTCAAATCTGGCCCACTAGCCTTTTATGTGAACCACAAGCTAAGAAAGGGTTTTTTTTTTTTTTAAGTGCTTAAAAAGAAGTTAAAAGGAAAATATTTTATGTTACAACTTTGTCATATGAAATTCATATTTCACTGTCCATAAATAAAAGTTTAATTGGAACATGGCCAGACTCATTTGTCTACATCTTGTTAGTTGCTGCTTTTGTACTATAACAGAGATGAGTGGTTTTAACAGAAACCGTATGGGTGGCAAAGCCTAATATATTTACTGTCTGACTCTGCAAAAAATGTTGACTTCTTTTAAAATAATTTCCATGACATGAGAACATATAAATATAATTAGGGCATAATTAAGTTAGTTGTCTGTTTCCTTTTTTCCCTCCCTCTGATTTCAGGGCTTAAGTATGTCCATTAAGAGAATATCATTTGAGTTCTGGAAACTATATTCCCACCTCTCTGCTTTATATATACCTAGATCTTTTTGAAACTTGAACATTGCAGATTAGATATTGAGAAAATGGGGACTTCAAATTCTACCAGATTATGTAGACAAAACCAGCATAGATGTCTTGTCCCACATCCAACTTTCTAAAATCATTCTTTTCCTAAATAGTATTGAGTCCTAAAATGTTCTGTTTTTTTACAGTTAAGGATAAAGAGGAAATAACTTTTTATGCTATTGGATACAGTCAAATAAAATAGGATGCTACAGCCCTTTTATAAATTTTGAATCCTTTTTTGCAAATATGTTATCCTGCAGAAAAATAGACCCAGCCATGTTTTGGTTGTGTAATCTATTACTAACTATTGGAAAAACTTTGTTAGGGTTTATTATTAGGCAATATAGAACCTTCATTTTACATCATTTAATAAAATCGAATGGTTTTTACAACATTGTTTACATTTTGTTTAAAAATATTTTATTGAGAAAATACTTAATTAACTTTGTTTTATTTTTAGGGTTATATCCTGTGTTGTGACCTCATGGTTTAAGTGGGAATAAAGATGAGTATAAGCAGTGATGAGGTCAACTTCTTGGTATATAGATACTTGCAAGAGTCAGGTGAGTACTTTCATAAAGTAAATAGGCCTCAAATTATTTTAATATTCTCAAAATAACCTTTTATGCATTTGAAATTTGTATCAGTCCAAACTGTTGAACTTTGTATGTTTCCTTAATGTCTGGACTGCCATTTTAAAGCTATGTGTTACTGCATGGTTTAACTCTCTGACTCTTTCAAATATGTTGGAATCATGTCAGGCAAATATTTGTTAACAAATGGTTTGGCTTTCAGTGTTCAAAGACCATTTTTATAAGTTGTTACGAAGTGAGATTGCACACGGTTAGTAGGAACATATAAACTCTCAGGTACCATCAGTTTGATAATGTATATTTACAGTCCTCCGCTAAATGTTACTGATCCTAATTGCAGTAACTAAATTAACAGTAATTTTTCAGAATGCTTTCATAATCATTATCCCAATTGATTTAGATTATCCTTGACCTGAATTCTACTAACGTGTTTATTGGCAGGTGATTAATAAATATAAATCATTGGAAGCCTTTTATAATAAATATTAAATAAATCAGTGATCATTTTAAAACAGATTAAGAGGCATTATTATAAAACAGAAGGAAGACTACAAAGGAAAATGTGGGATGAATTAAGCAAAAATTGTAAAAGTAGAAGAGAAAAAAATCTTGAGGGTGGATAGGACACAGGACGTGGGAAAGATTGACGTCAGTGGTGAGTTCAGATTGTTAGTATGAGATGGAACTATTTGGTAGTTGAAAATACACTGGAGAGGTTGAATTTTAGAAATCATAAAGTTGGAATGTTGTAATTGTAAGGTGAGGCACAGTGTATAAAAAAGTAACTATGGTAGTGGCGTGTGAGGGAGGACAGGAAGGCATAGAGTAGGAATTAAGCCCTCAGTTTTGGTTTTGAAACTACAGTTAATTCTTCTTACAGGGCTTAGTAATTGTCCTGTTTCATACGGGGAATGCAAACATGGCTTTAGATCTTAGACCCCACTGCTTGCTGAGCTGTTCTCAGCTGCACTCTAGTTCTGAGCTTTGTTCTCCGGTGGAGGTTTTCTATTCGCAGGCACGGTCACTGCTTCTCTCTGGCCTGAAACAGCTGAGAAAATGATGTCTAATGAGGGCCAGAAAGGGAAAAAGAGAGAAGAGACTAAAAGTAACCAACTAAGGCAGAATAATTTGTTGTGAAGCTTTGAAATGGAAAGATCTTGTTTTGTTTTCTTTTTCAACTGGCAAGCTGGTATTGAAGGCAGATCCAAAGACAATATCCACTGAATATTTTGAGGACGATTAAAATGATTAACGAAGTGGAAAAAGTAGTGACCCGACCTGGTGATTATTACATATATAACACATATGCCTTGATACAGCGCACGTGCCTTGATACTATTATTTAGTACCTTTGTCCAAAATTGGAAGAATTGTTAGGTCAAAACAAACTCCTGCTTTTTCTGTCTTTGAATCTGACCACATTTAAGCCAGAGCTTTTGAGGCTTTGGACACTAAAGGAGAAAACATTGTGAAGGATCAGTGGATGAGGAATGTATGCAGTGGTTCATTAAGTGTTTTGTAAAGGCAATTGCTCCGGTTGAATCTTATGGAACTGCTGTTTTGGGAGATGAGCTCAGTCGCATCCTGTGATGAGATGAAATAGGTCAAGGTGGAGTTAGACATGTTAATGAACACTCAGATTTTATTTGCAAACAGAAGCCCACAAAGTGATAATACTCTGAATTAATTTCTGAAAGAGTATCCAACGGTTAAATATTATCAAAAGTCTTCTTAAAGTTGCCTGTGTTCTCAGAGAAAACCCTTTGAAATTTCATGTTTTAAGGTGTTTTATGTTGCAGTAAAAATAAAGCAGGAATTACATTTTAAAAAACAACCTCATGTGGTAGACTGCTGTTTATCATATTAAGTCCTTCATAATTGTTTACTGTGTTCTTAGTTGTGCTTTGTGTATTTAGAAAGGTTTATACTTAACAGTGTACTGGTAATGAAGTGTGATGTTAAGCCACATCTCTCGACATGTAAACACCAGTCCCTTTATTAAATTTGTAACTTCCTATTTACATTATGATTTATAGGAGAAAATCAGATTCAACTAATGACATTTTGACTTATGGCAGTTTTTCTAGGAATGCAACTTGCCATAAATTTAAGAACCGCCTATACCAGAGTTCTAAAGTTTGATCCTCTGACCACCTGCATCAGGATCACTTAGAGAACGGCGAGTGGGGCCCAGGAATCTGCATTTTACAAATGCCCCAGGTGATTCTTAGGCATAATAAAGTTTGAAAGCCACTGGTCCATATTAGGTGTAGGACAATTAGAACTTGACAAGAAAGTTGACAACAGGTATGTAGCATGTTCACAATATCTTGAAAGAAAAATTATATTTAGTAATTATTCAAGATAAAATAGAAAGCATGAAATGTACACATTGAGATTTGGAGTGTGAGAATATCTCCTAAACAGGGAGCTGCCACTAAAAGTGGTGTATTTCTATTTATAGGCAAGATTTTGCAGGAATGAGGAGGCATGTTTATATCATGAGGATACCATGAGACATTCATTTGAAGTTACTTCCGGAAGTAGGAAATGGGAAAGAGTTTAAGAAATTTATAGTTCTGTCAGCTCAGATCAGGTTTCAGATGGAGCTCAGAATCTAACTCGTCTTAGCACTTGAGACTTATTCCAAAGCTGTTTCTTGGTTCTGATCTCTAATTAGACATAGAAATGGCCATTTTTGCAATTGATTCAATTTTGGAATCCAGTAACTCCTTTTCTGGGTGGTTTTAGGTGTATTTCCATGTACTTATCACTGTTAACTTATAAGAGATAATTACTGAGGGTCAGTCATTAAATATCTAAGAAATATGCAAGTTACTTTAAGGCCATAAGAATTTCTCTTCAATGATTTAAAGCAATACAGAAGGAACTAGAATCTTAATATTGCTACTTTCCCTATAAAAGAGTACTGTATTGGATTAGGAGATAGGAAGAAAAGAAATAATCATGACAAAGAAAGTGTCTGTGAAAAGACCTTCAAAGGACTGGTTTGTAAAGACTACCCACTAAGGAAAGTAAAATTCTTTTCTTGCTTGTCTCATTACTTGGAAGCTCTCAGTCAGAAAGTCCAAAAAACACCTTATGAAAGTTTGTGCTGTTTTGATAGGTATATAATTTAGAATAATGTTTTTCAATAAGAACTTCTAATATTTGCTTTCTATAAACAGTGTTTAATGTTGACTGGACTGTGGTATCCATCCCCAGAGAGGATAAAACCCCTTAAATTGTTTTCATCTTAAATACTTTTACTATGTGATGATCATCCTATTATGACTATTATCAGCTCTAGAAGATATTATCTATTAAAAGCCCTTCTCCTCTTCTCAAATTATGTAACTTTTGATTTTTTTCCCCTTCATCTGTAAACACTTGTTGAAAAGGGATTATATTGTGATATTCAGCCGCATATGTTTTATAGGCTTTTGTTTGAAATAAATCATCCTCCTCTACTCATTAAAACTAATTAAGAGGAAAGTATATTTATTGTAGGATATTTGTATTAAGTATTGGAATTTTTTTTTTTTTTTTTTAATTCTGTCTCCAGGAAGTTCACCCTAAGCAAATTACTTTGGTATCCATTTTGTACTTTTGTGAACTAGACTTAGGCTTTCATATTCAATAAAAATTTCCTAGGGAATAAAATTTTTTCTCTTTTGAGATGAAAATTGAGTGTATTTGACAGTGTAGTACCGTAAGTAATGATTGACTTGATTATGCAGTATGCCCCATTTAATTAGCCTTCGCCCAAGGGCATTAATAATTTGATTGCCCTAATAACTCACATCTAGCAACCATATGCAGAATAAGCACAAAGAGGTACATGCTAAGTGTGTGGAACAGAACTTGATGCGTTGTTAACTTTAGAAGATTTAAGGTGGTTTGGACCTTTTAAATTTCCCTCTCCCCCTTTTTTCCCTTTTCCTCTTGTACATCACCTTTGACTCTCGTGTAGTTATTTGCGTGTTTATTTTTTTCCTAGAGAAATTGTACCTGGCAGTCACTTGTGACCGTTGTGCTACTGTTTTTCTTGTTGCTCTGTATAAGATGTAATTTTATTTTGCGTAAATTGTGTATTTGGTTTGGGGGAGAATTCTTGATCCTAGATAAAGCTGTCATCTATTTCAGGTTTAAGAGCTCAATGACATTTCTGTTCGTGGTGTACTTGATATTTTGGACACTGTGAAACAGTTGCATTTTGTGATTGAAGACTAACTGGAAAATGCAAAATCAATATGTCCTTACCACTGAGCTATTTTTTAGATTGTGATTCTGAATGTTACAATTTTTTTTAAATCCTCATGTTTTTAGAACTGAGGTTCATCTTGCCATATAGTCTCCATTTATGAGAAGGTGATGATATATGTAAGCTCAGAGTATTTGATTCATGAAACATCATCTTGTCTTTCCCAGCCCCCTGCTCCACTGTTCACTAACTTTTTCAAGTCTCTCTAGATAGAGAGGCTTTGTACCATACCACTTTTTCTGAGATGATGCTTCCGTGAGATGTTCTAGTATTTGTTTATAAGATCATACACACTTAATTTAGACATCTAAACATAGTAGGCACAAGCTAACCAGAATGTTTATGTATAACATTAAGGTTCTGATCTATAATACCAAAGAGCCTGTTTGTTGGTTCTTTTCATTTTAATGATTTTGTGTTAACCCCTACGATGGCTAAGAAAATGTCAGCAAATGACAGTGTAGTTTCTTTTGATTCAGATAAAAGTAAATGAGCTATACAAACATTCCTTCCTCCATATCCTCCTTCTGGTGCCACTTTATAAACAGACTTTAACAACAAGGCTGAATGGAGTCAGGTTAAACTGGCTATCAGTGCCACTAGCTGTGAAGGCCTGGAGTGAGCAGAGCTCAGGATTGGGTATGTCTACTTTTACTCTTCTCATTTTTATGAGTAAATGGCCGGCTGCAGAAGTGCAAGTTAGGTATATATAATTTTGCTTTGTAATCAAATCAAATATGCAGTAACATTGATTTGTCACATAGAATTATTGTACACATGACTAATTAACAACAAAAAAAATAAAAACAGCAGGTTGTCAAAAATAGTGGTAAATTGTATACTTTGAAATCACTTTTTCTCTTTTATAAGATGAATGACTATTTTTTGCTGATAGAAGAAATTCCTATTTACACATCAGTACTGACATACTTGTTAAAAGATAAATGTCCTTTAATAGTTGCCAGAGAACTATTCAATTTTAATAGTAATCTTGTGGGTTTTTTTTTTTTTTTTTTTTTTTTTTTTATAGGATAGCCTAGCATAGTGGAAGGTATAGGGAAACATAAATTGCTGATGGCATTGTAGATTTGTACAATTTGGGGGCAAAACAGTTGAGCGATTGTGAAAACTTCCTATAAAATGTTCATGTTCCCCTCAACTTTTGAGGGGAATTCATTCTAAGGAGAAAAAAGTATGTACATGGCAAAATCCTATACATGTAGATATTTGAGGAGAGATTCCTAAGTAGTAAGCATTTGGAAAGTCTAAATACCCATCGGTGGGATGAATAATTTACTACCTGAGTACATTTATTGTCTGAATAGTATGATAATATTAAAATTATTTCAGAAAATACAATTTATATGGGATGTTAATGTTTATATATATATATATATATATATATATATATAGACAAAATTAGGGCACAGAATTGTGTAGCTTGATGTGTTATATTGTGATGGGAGGAAAACAGTGTATAAAGGAAAAAAGGAAATATAAAATATTAACAGTTGCATTTGAGTTTGCTATTGTAATTTTTTTTTCTTCTCCATGTTGTCCTTTATTTTAAGTGCTGTATCTCAGTCTTCAACACGCAAGATTCTCTATAGCATTTTCCCCCCTAATTCTTTACACCTTTGTAAAATCTTTAAGCATTTAAGTATGGAACTTTTGAATAAACAGAAGTCTGGGTCTGTAGGGGACAGTTGGAAGTGAATTTGGGGGCAAGGAAGTGTATGGTGATGGGAACAAGGATATAAGTTTCTAGGTTTTTCTTACCTGAAGTTTAAATAGGATCTTGGATAAATTAGATTTTCGTTCTGGACTGTGTTATGATAACAGTTAAGCTTTGTTTGTTGGTTTAGACAGTCCATACCATAGCCATAATGTCCAAGGCCCATTTTCACATTCCTATTTGCAAAGTACAGTTGGCATGCTCTGGAGGACTAACATGTCTTTGAGATTACGATCCCTGTCATCCCAAGGGAAAGCACTCCTTGTAACAAGCACTGTATAGCAAACAGTTGTTTTGTGATCTTGTTTCTTATGTGGGAACCATGTGTAGTCTCATGAGTGACCATGCCTCCCTCACTCTGGCCACTGCTTGTCTTCATTCCTGAGTTACTGTGTACTGAACCTAATGGTTTTTAGCCTTATTCCCTTCTGGAGTCTCTTCTGCCTCCCAAATCTTAATCACCGTAGCAAATTTGTAGAGTACTTGATTACAGAGGTATTATTTATATCAGATTTGTTCTCACTCCTGAAAAGAAGGGATGCTATTTTAAGCAGTCAAGCCAGACTTCCAGCATCTCACAGATTTAGGTAGACCCTCTTTGCCTTCTATTCTGTAAATCAAAAGTTGCCCGTGGAAAAGTATTTCCTGCGTATATATTTACAGATAAACGGAAATCTTTTTTGGCATAACCCAGTTCAAGTTTTAGTTTTACTTAAGTCCTATGCTTTTTTTCTTGGATTCATAGATATTATGATGTGCCAAAATACATTATAGTAGAATTGCATTCTGATTTAACAAATGTCTATTGAGCATTAGTTAAATTAGGTAACATTCTAGATTTCTAGGTTCTAGTTCTAGGTTCTAATAGTCGTTCCTAGGAGACTAGGCCCTAGTAAATGAAAAGATTTACTAGGCATAAACTCTTCAAGCTGCCCAGTCTAGTAGTTGCACACATGCATACAGTCCTGCACACACACAGGATAACCATTCAGTGTGGTAAATACCATACATACACAAATTTTAGGATTAGCATAGAAGAGAATGATCCACCCTCTGGGGTAGTGAAAGGAAGGACTTTACCTCCATTCAGATAGGAGAAAAGGACTTTGGAACATACAAGGTACAAAAGTATGAGATAGCATTAATGTATTCACAGTGTTACCTGTAAATGGCAAATACTTGAATTTAATGTGCAATGGGCAAAAGGGTGGGGGTGTGGAATTGGGAAGATGAGTTGGGAGAGATAGATAGGGTCAGATTACAAAGGTAACTGTGTGTCATACTTAGTTTGGTCCTTATTAGGAAGGTCAAAGGGATCATTGAAAATGCCCACATAAGGAGTGATATGATTGGTTTTGTTTCACAGTTAATACTCTAGTTGTAGTGTGACAGATGGGCTGAGCTGGAGAACAAGGAAAGGAACTTAGGGCAGTAACTGTAGGCAAAAGATGATGGGGACTAAACTCCAGGTTCTAGCAGAAAAGGAAAGCTGATGACAGAGACCAGAGAGGTAGGATTGATAGAATTTTGTGAATGGTGGAACATCAGGAGCCCAGGTAAAACTTAGGATGACTTTGAAGTGTAATAAAGTAAGGTCAAATTTCTAAGGAAAAACAAGTTTTAAGGAGAGGAATAAGAAAAGTAGTTGTGTGGGGCACCTGAGTGTCCCGATGCATTGGCCTTTGTGGTGACAGCTCAGAGCCTGGAGCCTGCTTCGGATTCTGTGTCTCCCACTCTCTCTGCCCCTCCTCTGCTCATTCTCTCTCTCTCTCTCTCAAAAATAAACACTAAGAAATTTTTTTTAATAAGTAGTCTTGAACATAATTTTAAGGTGCCATATAATGCTATGACTAGAAATAATAAAAATTACGGTTCAATTCCACATTTATTGAAGCAGAGGGTTTTTAATTATGGACCATTTTTAGGGTAGACATTAATGAGAAGTGTCAAAACAGTGCTAATAACCCCTTCAGAGTTATTTTCTTACTATTTGAGAACATTGTGAGCACAATGTGTGATAACTAGAGATGGATGTAAGGACCTTTGATAGTTTCTCTCCTGGTCTGACAGAACAAATTCAGGATATATGCAATATTTCAGCCGAAAATTGACATTGTTCCACCTGCAACTCTTGAAGCTTGGACATAAGCTTGAACTCTAATTTAAACGGGGTGTAAATATGATGATTTTGATGGTTTAAATTGTACTTGTGAATTAGAGAGTACAAATGTCATGGACTTTGCTAAAATTTTGTGAGGCTTATGAAAATCACAACACTTTAAAAATGTTGTGAATGAGATGTCTTAATGTTTCATGCAGTACTAACACCACTTTCTAGCACCCTGAGTTGAAACCGAACAATGATGTAATCCTTTATTTTCCATTAGTAAACAGGAGCTCACTCTGTCTTCGCTTTATCTTTGACTACATTCTAACTTAATTGTTCCATAGGAGCAGCAGAATGTAGTAGTTACCTCCATCGTCTCTGAATGGATTTAAATCCTTATCCTCTTAAAGAACATGTGATCTATCTATCTATCTATGCGTGTGTGTGTGTACATACACACACACACACACACACACAATGAAATATACTCAGACATAAAAATGAAATCTTGCCATTTGCAACAATATGGGTGGAGCTAGACAGTATTGTGCTAAGCTAACTCAGAGAAAGACAAATACCTAATATGATCTCAGTTGTGTGTGGAATTTAAGAAATAAAACAAATGGGGAAAAAGGAGAAGCAAACCAAGAAACAGACTCTTAACTATAGAGAACACACTGATGGTTATCAGGGGAGGTGGATGGGTAAAGTAGATGATGAGGATTAAGGAGTGCACTTGTGATGAGCACCAGGTGTTGTACTGAAGTGTGGAATCACTGTATTGTACACCTGAAACTAATATTACACTGTATGGTAACTAACTGGAATTTAAATAAAAACTTAAAAATAAATCCTTATCCTCTTATGGCTGTTTTCCTATCTGCTGACTCAGATTATAAAATAATAAAACTATATATGTGTGCATGGTGTAGACCCTCCATACATGGTATTGTCCATCTTGAAGTCTTGTTAAATCTTTAAGCCACTGGGCTGTTTAGCTCCCCCTGTTTACGACTTACTGCAGAATTTAAGGAGGAGTGTGTATAATTAAAAACAGGACTCTCCAACCTCACTGCCTTATCTTTTACCCTCTCTTTCCATCCTTCCCGGCCTTTATTCTTAGCCTTCTACCCTGGAAGCCTGGAATCTACTTATATTCAGGTAGTTCTGAGTTTCCTAATAGGGACAATGCAGAATGATGCTCGCTTTCATTGATATGTTTCTTAGTTTCATTGCTGTGTTTCTTAGCCATCTCTGTGAGCTCAAATTAAGCTAAAAATGTGGTTAATAATGATCTTGCCTGTGGGTAAAATCATGAGTTAAAGTCTCAAGTAATCTTTTTTCACTTCTCACTGTGGGTTGCAGGAATGGAATGGCTAGGTGTTTCAAAGAGGGAAGGAAGGAGCCAGGAGGACAACTTTAGGTATACCTTGTCTACTGACCAATTAAAATATTTCCTAGCCACATGCTTTTTGTGAGTCCAGAGTATTTTATTATACACTGTTCATAAGTGCCACAAGAAGCCTAAAAGTGGAAGCACAAAATGCAAAAAGACAAAGAATAGGCACTAAAAAAAACTAGGGTAGGCTAGGCAACAGTTAATTACATAGGTTAAATCAGTTTAAGACACAAGTAAGCCCATATGCATTTAGTTTACTTAGTATGAAAGTTTCTTAACATTTCATATAATGTAATTGAATTGTTTAAAATACGTTAATGACATTTGATGATGAGGTCTGAAGGATGTTTTAGTAAAGAGAATAACCTCACTTGGGTCTGTGATTTTACTAGAATTTTATGTTTGAGTTTGGACTTGACTTTCATAAAAAGCAAGACCAACATATAGAGATTTTTATTATGTGTTTTGGGTTTAAGTATTTCAAATTAAACTTAGAATTTCTGGTGGAAACTGGATTTTTACTTGCCAACTTTCATTTGCTAAAGCTTTCATTTAGATGGGTTATTACTAAGTGGCAAAGAATTAGTTAAGTGTTTTGGCACTTAACTCATGCATACAGTGAGATTTAAGCATAAAAATTATCTTCATTTTTTATATTAATTTTAATTGGCTTTTTATTTCCTAAGTTTGAAAAACTGCAAAATATTGGATTTATATGGTGTTTGACAATTTGTATGTAGAAATTTAAATATACTACAGAAATATTAAATGTCACCTTAATTTATCTTGACCTAATTATCTCGAGTGAAGCAATAGACTCCCATGATTTCCAAAGACTTTTTCCCCTGACTTTAAAGTTTGATGCTATTTTTTTGAGGAAAATTATGTGCCATGGCTCAATTTTATATGCACTATAAGTTTTAAATAGTATTTTATGTAATTAAGGCAAAAAGGTATTTTATGTAATTAAGGCAAAAAAGGGAAATATATAAAAGTTCATATGTTTGGATTTTGGTACTTCTTTTGTGTAAAAACATATTTAATCTTAGCTAACAGTTTGGGATTTCAAATGGATGGATTATGATTTTGAAAGATTACAGAGGTCATTCACTTGTGTCCTATAGCATGTTGCTACTGAGAGAATAAATTCTTATACCTTTCCTTTTGCTTTTAGGATTTTCTCATTCAGCATTTACCTTTGGTATAGAAAGCCATATCAGTCAGTCTAACATAAATGGTGCCCTCGTCCCACCTGCTGCATTGATTTCTATCATCCAGAAAGGTCTACAGTATGTAGAGGCAGAAGTTAGTATTAATGAGGTAAGGAAATATTATTTCAAATACTAACTCTTAAATATGTCCTTAAGTCTGATATCTTGTTTGTTCATTCATTATCTGACTTTAGCTTTACTAGGTTGACACAATTGAAGGGTGTTGTTCTTTATGTCACAGTCAGGTTGAACAGGCAAGGCATGTTGGCTCCCAACTGTAAGAACCATCATCTCTGGCTTATTTCCCTTTCTATGGTTTCATAAGTAAATAGTAAGAAATAATTTTCTTCAAAGCAGCTACATTTTGCTGTGGAATGCTGACACCATAATTGATGGTCTGAAGAATTACAAAACCTCAGGTTATTTGCTTATACCTGATTTTGGAAGGCAGGTTATAATTAAAGCCATGTCTTGATACTATTGCCTAAGGCCCATATATAGGTGGTTTAATTTAGGTGTCAGCCAGTTATGACCCATGAGCCAAATCCTGCCTGCTTGCCTGTTTTTGTAAGTTTGATTGGAACACAGCCACACTCATTCACTTAAATATTATCTTAGCTACTTTTGTGCTACAGTGGCATAATTGAATCATTGTGACAGAGACCTTATGCTCTGCAAAGCCTAAGATATTTACTGTTTGGCCTTTCACAGAAAAAGTTTTGAAATCCTGGTCTATCTAGCTGAAAATTTTCATACATGGTCAGGATTTATAATATGTGGAGCTCTTCATCGTATTTTCATGTTTGCAGAGATTAACATGCTCCCCCTTCCCTTTCACAAGTATTTTTAAAACAAGCATCCATGGTTTCTATATCAATATTCATTAGTATAATTATGTGGTATACTAATATTGATTTCATTATTTTTGTTTCCTAATCTGTATAACTGAAAAATCCACTAATACTAAATTAAGTGTGTCCTCATTATCTTTTAGTAGTTTCCGTCCCAAAGTGTCCTGTATTGTGGAGGGTAATAAACAATTTCCACCAGTGGCCAGGGATAAAGTCTCATTTTATCTGAAAAATAAATGTTTTGTAGATTGTAATATAGTACTCTACAATGTATCTTCATTGGAATTAATATTTTTAAGTTACTTAAATTAAAATAAATTCTCCTACTCCTCAGATACTCCATTATAAGTGACAGCTCAGAAAGAGGTGCTGTGTTTTGTAACTCCTAGCACCCCATCACACCACTGTAGATTGTCGGTTAGTGCATGTTCACCAGCTTACGTGAGTCAGGCCTTACATACACATATTCCCAGCTAATTTGCCCAGTTTCTATTTCTGACTTGTTCTGTGTCTCTTCTTGTGCCCGCTGGAGAACTTTTTTTTTTTTTTAATTTTTTTTAATGTTTATTTTTGAAAGAGAAGGGGAGCGAGAGCTGGGGCAGGGCAGAGATAGAGAGGGAGACAGGATCAGAAGCGGGCTCTGTGCTGAGAGCAGAGAGGCACATAAGGGCTTCAAACTTACGAACCGTGAGATAATGACCAGAGCTGAAGTGGGACACTTAACTGACCGAGCCAGGTGCCCCTGCTGGAGAACTTTTTATTAATTGTGAGCTACCTAATATCAGTGAGAGGAGCTTTGGAAAATTATAGCAACTCCATAAAATTACAGAGCACCAGTCTCAGAGTTAAATGATGGTATTTCTCAAATGTTAGTGTTCATAAGACGACCCTAGAGAGCTTGGTAAAACCACGG
The DNA here is from genome assembly GCF_024362965.1 of Panthera pardus. Lineage (NCBI taxonomy): Eukaryota > Metazoa > Chordata > Mammalia > Carnivora > Felidae > Panthera > Panthera pardus. The sequence goes on from NW_026526721.1 coordinate 88,707,990, forward strand.
CTTCCTGAGCCCTTTAGAGATTTTGATTCTGTACATTCGAATCTACATTTACAACAAGCTGCCTGGTGTGATGGTAGTGTCATTGTTCCTTGGATCACACTTCGAATAGCACCAGTTAAGAGATCTCGGTTGCCATTGACTAGCTGTGTAACTTCAACAAGTCTTTTAAACCTTATTGTGCTTCCATTTCAACATTAGTAAAATGAGATACGGCCAAATATCTGAAGTCTATTTCTTGTCTAATATTTGAATCAAATCATAGGAAGCTTTCGAGTCCAACAAAACTATTTTAAAAGTTTTTAGTTTTAAGGATCCATTCTCCTGTGGCACCAAGTCTCTTACCATTGTATGAACTATTTCATGTTGGTCATTACTTTTCGCTAACGGAATTTTGGAATCTAATTAATAAACATTTTATCATCTGGGCCTACTTTTTATTCTTTCATTATCTCCGCTTTATCTGACAGCATTTAACAGTATGAACTAGAGGAGGAGGAAGATTTAAACACCTATTTGCAGTTGCTTCACCCTAAATGTGTTGTCTTTCATATTTCTTTTCTTACAATTTTCCAAATCCAGGATGGTACCTTGTTTGATGGTCGACCAATAGAGTCTCTGTCACTGATAGATGCCGTAATGCCTGATGTAGTACAAACAAGACAACAAGCTTACAGAGATAAGCTTGCACAGCAACAAGCGGCAGCCACCGCAGCTGCCACAGCTGCCACAAACCAACAGGGATCTGCAAAAAATGGCGAAAACACAGCGAATGGGGAGGAGAATGGAGCACACACTATAGCAAGTGAGCTGAAATCAGAATTTAAAAAGTTCCCTTTCAGAAGAAGTATCTGGCTTTTATGTGGATGTCTCATCTTCTAAACTGAAGTAACATCATCTGTTTCGTTTATGCCAACTGTTTCCCTAACTTATATCACAATTCAGATTTCTGTTCCTAAAGCTCCAGAAAGATAGATTTACTTACATGGATTTTTTTTTTTTTTTTTTTTTTTTTTTTAATATTTAGAAACCATTTTCTACTGTTAGGTAAATTTTCTCGGCTTTTGATTTCTAAAGAAAATTTGTAATGCAGTCTTTAACACACACAGTAAAACTCTGACGTGGAGATAGAAAGGCACCTCTCATGTTATATGAATGATATCAGCAACCCCTACTGGCAGAAACTCAGAATAGTGTTGGCGTGGATTATATTTAGCTCAGATCATTTTGTCATTTTAGCCATGTTTGGCTCTAACCTTGTTGCAGCCTTTCTCCCTGCCTCTCCCCCACCCCAAACACACACTCATCTTTATCTTTTAAAAATAGTATGGTCATACTTAACTAAAGATATACTTAACTTGTCCTCATGTGACAAGTGCTATATAAGCATTTTCACCATTACCTGACAGTTAAAAAACAATTTAAAAGTTACATATTATAAAGGAGGTATTTGCTGGTTAAGAATTATTTTTCCTCCTCAGGATGTTGTAATATTACCTAACTGGTATTTTCCACTTATTTCTGCTGACATAGATAATCATACTGATATGATGGAAGTGGATGGGGATGTTGAAATCCCCCCTAATAAAGCAGTTGTGTTACGGGGCCATGAATCTGAAGTTTTCATCTGTGCCTGGAACCCTGTTAGTGATCTCTTGGCATCAGGGTATGTTTCTCAAAGTGAAACTAAATGTATTTTTAAAAATATTGTACTGAACTATTACACACTTTATAAAAGCATTACTTACGTTTCCAGGTTTTTGTTGCTTCTTTGTGGTCCTTTTGCCTTTGTAAGTTGTTATTTCTTCGTAAAGAATCTTAGAAGTTTAAATCTTTGAAGTAATCTTAGAAATTTTAATTAAGCTTACTGCTTAAGAAGGTGGCCTAGGGCCCCCAAAATGGAGACTAAGAATACTCCTGGATATGGAAATCTCTAAGACTCTAGTTTTTATTTGTCTTATTAATAATAGCATATAAATATGTTGCTTTGGTTCTGGGATACTTGAGAATTTCATGAGATCGTAAATAATCTGTTGCATACTTTATAGGTCTGGAGACTCAACAGCAAGAATATGGAATCTTAGTGAAAATAGCACTAGTGGCTCCACGCAGTTAGTACTTAGACATTGTATACGAGAAGGGGGGCAAGATGTCCCAAGCAACAAGGATGTGACATCCCTAGATTGGAATGTGAGTATCACTGTTAACCACGATGAATGTAGTTACTAATGTACTTAACCTCTCTGAACCTCAGACTAATGGCAGCTTGTGTCCATTTGTCCACATGTTTTTGAATTTCACTAATAAGAACAACAAACTAGGACTCCCCATTCTGAAGTGTGGTGTTAAAAAAAACAAAGACTGGCCCTCCAGCAGTCAGACCGAGGTTCAGCTTGCAGCTCTTCAGTTTGTCTTGCAGCAGAACCTTTGTAAAACTGGTGGTGGCCCGCTCTGCATCATCTTCCTCACGTGGAAGGTACAAGTGGGATAATGGTACCTGTATAAACGAGTCAATAGATGAAAGTCAACAATAGGCACGTACTAAATCCTTAACTACGAAGTCCTTTGCTGGGGGATGAGAGAAATTTACATTAAAAAAGCATGTTCTTGTTTTTCTCATTTGCTATATCAACTGATGAAAACTTGATTGCCTGCCTTTTAGGGGCCATTAGTCTAGGTCACTTCCAGGCTTCATTCAACTGTAGCGGTCTTACACTTCTCTGATTCTGTTTGTCATTCCACATCTTTCAGAGATAACTTGACTGTTCTGACTTAACCAGAAAGTTTGAGCTCCTAGTTGATAAAGCTTCACCCTTTCATTTTCACATACGTGATTAACAGCTTCATTTGTTTCATGCCCATGATTAATTTGTGAAAAGTTAGCATTTTTACAGTTCTGTATCTTTTCCATGTTGCCTTTTTCTTTCTGCATCCATTTTTTACCTACCCTCCCTATTCTAAGAAACATCTTGGACTATTTCAGTATTACCAAGCATTTAATGGGGTTCGTGGCCCTTTCCTCAGCAAATGAACACCCTTTCCTCCTCTGGCCTCTGTTTGACAGCTTTTTGTGCAGCTTTCCAAAGTATCTTCCAAATCTCATTCCAATGAATGAGGTCTGTCTTTAAAAATGATTGCTCCAGCTAAAGTTTTCAGTTTCTTTGAAATTCTCCCAAAACTCATAGCTACCTTTCTTTAGTGTTGTCTTCCAAAATTTCCAGCAATATATTTACCCTTTCCCTCCTATGAAGTTAACAATTACAAAAATGAAAAGAGGTTTAGCATGTCACAGTATTGTTTGGTTGTAGGGTCAGGACTAAGAATTATCTTCTCAAATGGGACCTTATTTTTATATCTTAGGTCAGAGGCCTTATCGCCTTGATAATGTTATTTGGTTCAGAGGCCATATGTTAATGAAATTTACAGGTTATACTAAGGATGGTTAACAAATGGTTTGTTGAGCTTGGTGATTCTGAACTGCAAGTTACTGTTTTTAAAAGTGTGGACTTTTCAAACATGCATTATTCACTATGAACTTGAATCTTCCACTAAAAGGGGAAAATGTTATCCTTTAAAGTATACTTTTCCTACTGTAGTGGTCCATGAGCTAAGACATTTGGGCACCAGTAGTTTAAAAGAAACTTCCCATTGTGTGGAGTCTGGAAATAAGCTTTTGCTGTTGGTTTCAACATGCTCCTTCTTCCTCAGATAGAACCATAGAGCCAATTCCTGGCAGGACTGAGTCTACAACCTCTAGAACCAGCATCTGTTTGTTTCTCACTTACCTGTACGTAACGTATGGTTTGAGAGGTCTGAAAAAAGGTGATTCTTGCTTTCAATTCCCTTTACAAACACCATCAAGAAAGCACTTGAGTAAGGCAGGATTTCATTCTGTGTCTTCAGTAGTGTTTACTAATCCCAGTAATAGTCTGTTTCATGCACTCTGTAACTTGCACTTCCGTAAATCTGTCCTTCTGTTGTACCATTCATCAAGGTCAGACACAGCGAGGGAATATAAGATTAGAGAAATTGGTATGGATTTCTCCTTGTGGTAAAGTAGTTCCAGGCAATGTACTCACTTCATTGTAAAGTCAGCCTATGCTCTTTTCTGGCTTTTTTTTTTCTTGTATTTATTTATTTATTTTTTTAATAGGATCTCATATTGGGAAAGAATTAACAAAGGAAAGAAACATTCAGTGATATTTAAGTATCTGGTCATCTGAAACAGCAGTGTTGTTTGGCTCACACACAATACAAGCTTCATTTAGACAGTAAAAGGTTTAGAGGGAGGGCCATATAAAAACTTCTACTTATAACAAAATGTTTTAGCCAATTTTGCTTTTTACTGTTAAATCATTATTATATGATTTTGATGTCCTTCCCAGTCTACCACCCTACTCCCATCTTTCATCATGTGCACCTATGAGAATACTGGAGACCCTAGCACGCATAAAGGTAGTGATGGTCCTGCCTCAGAGTGCTTCCTGTCATTCTTAAGATTTGGATATAAGGCTCACACACTGACTGAATGCTGATTAAATAAATACTAGCTTCACAGCAATAAAGGGTGTTTTGTAGGTCTTTGGTAACATTCCCAAATAGGCAGTTTGGGAATTGGCAAACAGAAATTTTGAGGCAGAGAATGTCAAGGATCTGCTATTCCTAAGGTTTAAATATGAAATAGTCTAATAATTAAATGCAGTTTTTGGATTATATAATTGAAGGAAATGTGTTTCTCTGACAGAGTGAAGGTACACTTCTAGCAACTGGTTCATACGATGGATTTGCCAGAATATGGACTAAAGATGGTAAATGAAGCATTTGTCTTTTCATATATTGTTGTTGATCTAAGTTTAAAGCTTGAAGTAATTTTAATGGGTTTTTTTGTTTGTTTGTTTTTTAAATATTAGGTAACCTTGCTAGCACCTTGGGGCAGCATAAAGGCCCTATATTTGCATTGAAGTGGAATAAGAAAGGAAATTTCATCCTAAGTGCTGGAGTAGACAAGGTAAAAGAACATTAAACTAAGTTTTATAAAGGTTAATGTGTTACAGAGTATAACCTAAAGTATTTTCTTCTGCTAATCATATAAACAACAAAACATTCATATATGGGAAATTCAGTATGAATTTATGATGATAATAGAAATGCTCTTAGATTTTCTATCCACTTATTCCTGAATTTACTCATAAAAATGCCATTTGTTTTATTTTTTTATCTTTGTGACCATGCCTCAGTTTTGGTGGAATTTGTGGGAATAATGAATGTCATACCTCCCATACTCTGCTTCCCTTCTCTTGTTTCTAGTTTATCTCAGCTATGAAAATAGCTCCGGAGTGATTCCATGAGAAATCTTAGAGCCAGTCTGTTAGCTGAACTGCGGGTGTTTAATTGAAAATGTAAGAAATGCAGGATCTTTCCAGCTTTTTTCACCTAGCTAGGCTGGAAAATATGGATAGGTTGAAAATACAGCCTTCTTGCTTTCATTTTCCTAGGTCAGCCCCTTTACCATACCTCCCAAGGTGAATAGAGGTTTAAGATTATTTTAATCCAGGGGCACTTGGGTGGCTCAGTAGGTTAAGCGTCTGACTTCATTCAGCTCAAGTCTGAACTCACTGTGAGTTCAACCCCCACGTTGGGCTCTTATGCTGACAGTTCAGAGTCTGGAGCCCACTTTGGATTCTGTGTCTCCCTGGCTCTCTGACCCTCCCCCACTCGTGCTCGCTCGCTGTCTCTCTCTCTCTCTCTCTCTCTCTCTCTGTCTCTCTGTCTCAAAAAAAAATAAAAGATTATTTTAATCCAGGAAAGTATATGATCATAGTTAACTGAATGAGTTGTCAGAAGTAGAGAGAAAAAAAAAAAAAAAGGAAGGAAAGTAAAGGAGGCCAGGAATAGGAGGGAAAAGTTCCATTAATAACCATTGCCACTGTATGATGCTTTACATCCCCAGAGTTACACTAGTAATGGGAGGGTGTTTAAAGGAGTTCTGAATATATATCCACTCAGATTTATTTGTCATACTTGCATATACTATACAAGACGTTGTCTTCAATCTTGTCAAAATTCAAGCTGCCGTAATGTATAAATGTGAGCTTTAAAAATCTTAGTATTGAGAATTGGCTGATGACTTTATTAACCAAGAATTTGCCTCCTAATAGCTAAAAAGGTAGAAAAATTTTTTACACTAAATACGCTATTGCAATTGAGTTTCTAAAGCATTGTAATATAATGTCTGGTATTTTGTAGACAGATAATAATTATTTGAAGTAAGTTGACTGATGAAAAATCACCAGGGGAAACTGAAACTACTTAATAGTCATTTTCCCCCCACCAAAAAATGAAATATACTCTCGTACTATTGGGGATAAAGTAAATGTTAAAAATTAAATTCACTTTGACATTTCCCATTGCTTTAACATAGTTAGGCATCTTATGTATGCATCTGTCATAAACACCTTTTAACATTACTCTTAATATATTTTCCTTTTCTTTTCTATCTTAGACTACAATTATTTGGGATGCACATACTGGTGAGGCCAAGCAGCAGTTTCCTTTTCATTCAGGTAAATCTTCACAATTTCCATGAGAACTGGAGTTTTCTTCTGTTTTTCTAATTAAACTTATAAAGGGATATAATTTACTTAAAATCTTGAAATATCAAATATCAATCTTGTTACTAGTCCTTTGAAGAGTTGATGTTCCATGACTTTCAGATTGTTAATTGTCAGGGGATCATCAAACGTTTTCTGTGAAATGTACCGTTAAAAAAGCATTTGCAGCCTAGTGCAATTAGATCGGTATTATTTAATGGTGAAAACATAGATTTTTTAATCAGGCGGTCTAAGTTTGAATGGCAGTTCCACCCCCACTTAACAAGCTTTAAGACTGAGGAAGTCATTTAAACTTTCTGAGTCTCATTTTCTCTATAAATGAAGGATTATAATTATACTTATTTGTTATGAGGATAAAACTAAATAATGTTTAGGAAAATAATGTATAAACTCATACAAATTAAGGTGTTGTCATTTCTCATTTTGGACTCGTTTCTAAGTCGGTCCTCCTGTGTACATGAAATTAAAAAAAATAGGTTTTCCAAGCATTGTTGGAACTTTGGTACTTTGGATGGATTTCTCTTCTAAAAAATAATTTGACACTTAAATACAGTAACTCTGAGCTGACCTCTCCCACCCCCCACCCCCACCCCACCAACATTCTGTGCTCCTACCTCCTTGATACATAGCCATGCACCAGGTATACAACTTGATGAGTGGACACGGCTGGATTTTAGTACCAGCTCTCCCTGGCTTTGTGCTTTTCTCAGGGAGTTTCCTGATGATAATTACTAATATTAAACAAGATGCCTAATAACTACAGTTGACCCTTGTTAACAACACAGGTTTGAACTGTGCAGGTCCACTTATATACGTGTTTTTTTTTTTTTTTTCCAGTAAATACAGTTGCAATACTGTAAATTTATTTTCTTTTTTATTATTATTTTCTTAGCATTTTCTTCTCTCTAGCTTTTTATTCTAAGAATACAGTATAAAATTCATACAACATACAAAATATGTGTTAATTGACTGTTTATATTAATTGATAAGGCCTTTGGTCAACAATTAGGCTATTAGTAGTTAAGTTTTGGAAAAGTCAAAAGTTACATGAGGATTTTCAACCGCATGTGGAGGGGGTAGGTCAGGCCCCTAACCCTTGTGTGGTTCAAGGGTCAGCTGTATTAGAACAGTAGTGTTACTATTTTACTTGATTTAACTGCTGCTTTGATGATTTTGTTGTGATTGGGAAGAGTTTTGTTTTGAAAGGTAACTGAAGGTAACTGGTTATTTTCAAATCTTTGGTGACATCCTTTTCACACATAGCCAGTAGCACAGCATCACCTTTAAAATTAAAACAGCTTCTGACATTTTGGCTTTTTGTCTTTTCTATTTAGTGTGACTAAACAAGCCAAATAAGGTACAAAAGTGACTGTTCTGTAGTACCTAGGTAACATAATTTTGCAAGCATCATTTTAAACAATTCAGCTTGATTAAAGCTTACCACATTTACACATCAGTTTTTGTTTACCTGTTTTACTTCCTTTTCACCTTTGTTTCTAATCTTCACCCAGATAGATTTCTCTTAGGCCTCTGGCTCTTCCACTTAAAAGTTTCTCCTGCCTCCTAAGAGTGATGAAAAGTTGAAATAAGTTAAGTGTTTGGTACTGTTACTAGCTACTATGTAACCTAAACCACCTTTGTGTTAGAGATGGTGCCCTTAGTAGTATACATGATTCCCTTCAGTCCTGGCTACAAGCTGATGAGGTAGGTGGCATTGAAGTCATTTTACAAGTTAAATAGGCTTTTTACCCATGATATTCTTTCTTGCCATGCATTTTTGTCTTTTTAAACAGCTTTATTGAAGTATAATTGTCATAAAATGAACTATACACAGTTAAATTGTGCAATTTGATATGTTTTGACATATGCATATACCATTGAAACCATCACCACACTTCAGATAATGAATACACCTGTTAGTTTCAGAAGTTTCCTCCTGCACCTTTGTGATCTCTCCCCTCTATGCCCAGACAAAGCCACTCATGGCCTTTCTTCACCACATGTTCGTTTACATTATGTAAACGGAATCACACCGTATGTATTCTCTTTTCATCTGGCTTCTTTCCCTCTGTATAATTGTTTTGCATTCCCTTCAGTTGATGATTGATATTCCATTGTATGGATACACCACAGTTTATCCATTTACCTGTTGAAGCAAATTTGGGTTGTTTCTAATTTTTTGGGCTACATAAATAAAACTGGTATCAATATTCATGTTCAGGTCTTATGTGGACTCATGCTTTCATTTGTTCCATGTAAATATCTAAGAATAGAAAAGCTAGATCATACAGGAAGTTATATGTTTAACTTGTTAATAAACAGCTGAACTGGTTTTCCAAAGTTTACAAACTGGTTTACATTTGCACCAGAGGTGGATATTCTAGTCCCTCCATGTCCTTGCAGTACTTGATAAGTGGTCAGTGTCATTAATTGGAGCCACTCTAATCAGTGGGTATTGGTATTCCACTGTGGCTTAGTTTGCATTTTCTAACGACTAATGATGTTGAGCATCTTGTCATGTACTGTTTACCATCTGTAGATCTTATTTGGTGAAGTGTCTGTTCAAATCTTTGGACCTTTAATTTATTGTTTTCTTATTACTGAGTGTTGTGAGTTCTTTATTCTGGGAACAAGTTTATCAGGTATTTACAAATGCTGTCTTGGAGTCTGTGGCTTCATTTTGCATTGTTTTACCAGTGTGCCTCTGTGCCAACTCTACTTCAAACAAAACCAAACCAAACAAAATGTCCCTCGAAGATCAGGAGTTATTAATGTTGATGAATTTCATAAATTATTTATTCTTTTATGTATCATGCTTTCAGTGTCTATCTAATTTGCTTTTTGTTTGCTTGATGTGGAAGTTAAGGTCACTGATTTGAGACCTTTCTGCTTTTCTGATATGGATATTTAGTGCTATAAATTTACTTCTAACTACTAATTAGTGACATCTCTGTCTGCATAGCTCTCTCTTCCAGTAATGTCCTATGAATTCCAGCTATCTTGGTCTCCCCAGATTCTCAGCTTTATCTTCAGCTCAGGAATTGCATTGATCTCTGCCTAGAGAGATTCCTCTTTCCTTTGCCAAGACTTGGACACCCCCCCCCCCTCCCCGACCCCATCCCGAATTTATGAGCTTGGGCAATTTTTTAAGAGCACATTGGTGGTTGGTTTCCATTTTGTCAGGAACCACTGTCTTTCATTGCTTGAAGTCTGGTGTCTTAAATTGTTATTTCACATTTTTGTTCTGGTCGTTGGGCAGGAGGTAAATTTTGTCACTATTACTCCATCTTGACCAGAAATAGAAGTCTACGATGCTTTTTAAGTTACCATATTTTAATTGCTGTGCTAAATTTTCTCAATATACACTTTTGCATAAAACATAAATCATGATTACAGATGAGTTGCAATGAGTGACCATTTCATACCCATTAATATGGCTATAAAAAGTAATGTTCATGAGGGGGTGGAGAAATTAAGGCCCTGATACTTTACTAGTAGGTTTGTAAAATGGTCACTGTGGCAAGCAGTACAACAGTTCCTCAAAAAACTAAACATACAATTACCATGTTATGATCCAGCAATTCTGCACCTAGGTATATCTCCAAAAGAATTGAAAGCAGGGACTTGAACAGATTCTTGTATGTCAGTGTTCATAGCAGTATAGCAATAGTAGCCAATAGGTTGAAACAACCCAATGTCCAACAGATGAATGGGTAAACAAAATATGTATACAATGGGTTATTATTCAGGCATAAAAAGGAAAGAAATTCTGAAACATGCTGCATTAGTGAATCTCACACATGTGCTCAGTGAAATAAAGCAGACACATAGGGTCAAATCATATGATTGTGCTTATAGTAAATATCTAGAATAGAAAAATGCAGAGACAAAAAGTAAAAGATTAGAAGTTCTCAGTGGTGGGAGGGAGAAATAGGGAATTATTGCTTGATGGCTACAGAGTTTCTGTTTGGGATGATGAAAAAGTTTTGGAAATAGTGGTGATGGTTGCACAACCTTGTGAATGTAATACTACTGATTGTACACTTAATAAATGACAAATTTTATGTTAAATATGACCACAATATATCAAAATTAATAATAAAATATACCAAAACTCATTGAATTGTACACTTTAAATGGATAAATTTTATGGTATGTGATTTATATATTAACTGTTTCTAAAAAATGCAAATGAATAATAAAAGCCTTTCTCTCCTTACTGCATAGGTTTGGGTCATTCATTACATTTTTAAATTACAAAGGATTGAGGGAGTAACAAAAATATATCAAATTACAGAAGACGAAAATTAGAATCTTAGCTCCAAGATTTTAAAGGGTTGTGTAACCCTAGTCAAAGTAATTAACTTTTCTTTATCCCTTTTATCATACATAAAATGAGACCAGTATTAGCAAACACACCTCTCACATATCACTTACAGAAAAATGCATTTTATTAGAGTTGCATTTGTTTTTTTTTTTTTTTTTTAATTTCTTTATTAGTTTCTATACCCAACATGGGGCTCAAACTCATGACCCCAAGATCAAGAATTGTATGCTCCTCCGACTAAGCCAGCCAGGAGCCCAGTAGAGATGCATTTCTATCCTAAAGAATTGGCATTACCTAGACTCATTTTAGGAATAAATACAAAGTAAGGAACTATGTGTTCTTAGATTACACCCAATTTTGTAACTATTGTATTCTGTGAGCTAGGCATATCACAAAGCATAAATACTACAACTCACGTCGCAGCATTCCCCAGCTTCCCCCAATTACCTTCACCTGGCCATACAGTTTCTTTTTGTTTTGTTCTGAACCTAATGGTATACTTATTTGAATGCCACTTCTTATTTTGTCAGCCTCCTATCTCCTGTTTTGCAGATGGCTTTGCATAGAAATAACATCCTGGTGCATCATGACAGATACTTGGCATTCTTTATAGAATTTTATTATACTTTTAATTGTTTTCTAAGTTTATTAGACTTTTCAGGCCCTTTTTCCCCTATCACTCAACATTAGGACAAATTCTTTATCAAAGAAGCAGTTTGTTAAAATTATTTTTCAAATGATATCTTCTGTAATAATATTTAGTGTCAAAATGAAAGTGTAGTAGGTACTGAGTCAAATTCCTGACGTGAAAACAGAGTCTAAACCAGATACCAAGAAGGGGAATTTAATACAAGGAAATAGTTAAAAGGTGTTGGAAGAGTGAAAAACAGGAATGTTTAGTAACTCAGAGTGTAACAACTGCAGAAAACCTAAGACTATAGAGAAGGCAGGATCTCACTGCCCAGTGGGAATTAGAACTGTTAAAAAAACAAAAGAAAACAAAACAAAACAACGATCTGGCAAGACTAGGCACCTTGGAGTGAGTAATCGTTGCCACTGCCAGAGACCCAGCCTTGAAAGAGAGAGAACAAAATTGTCTGTCTTCTCTGTCTTGACCGTGATCTCTTGACTGTGTCCTCCACCGTATGAACCCATCTGGAAACCAGTAGGCACAGGAGTCTGGGATATGTAATTTGGAAGAGTCCCCCTCTGCGTGTAGAGTATAGCAGGACAGAGTGTGTTAGGAATGGCCCTGAGAGTAAGCAGACAACGACCAGGACAGTCATCCACATGCTCTAAGATGATGTGATGCATACAGACTAGCAGCAGAGCTCATACGTAGTGCTGATCAAAGTTGGATATACTTTGGATCATAGTACTGATCAAAGTATTTTTTGTTGCTGGCTGATTTAAGTTGGATTCTCCTGGAAGCAGACCTTGAGCAAGGGATTTGAGTGAAGTGCTTTATTAAGGAAAACACTCTCAGGAGAAACAAGTGAGGAATTATAGAGAATAGAATGGGAAAGCAGGAGGGAACCACGGAAGAAGGGAGCATTTTCTGGAAAAGAGGGCCTGGCCTTAGCCTAATCCAGGCCAGGCTTTGAATTGTTTGTTACACCTTGGAGTTTTCCATCTTGAACCATATACTAGATTTTTGAATCTCCCTCTTTCTCCCCCAAACTCAACTATATACCACCAGCCATCTTGTGGGGTAGGAGGATGGAGACAGCAGCAGAACAAGGTGGTTCTCTGAAGAAATTTGCCACTGGGAACCCATAGCACCTAAACATGCAGAAGCTAAAAATTCAACACATAGTTCGGGTAAAGAGGGTATGCAAGGGAGGGGAATAGCAGACACCTCTATAGTCATGTTCCCTTATGATGGTAACAGAATATAGCTCTGCACTTCACTCCGCTCACCAGTGCTAAAATTATGTGTGACTTTGTTGTTTTTCATTAATTTGGGGGGAATGTTCATAATTTGAAAATTTTGTACAAAAGGTGAATTTATGTTCGTATTTTTATATGCCCACTATATTTTTCATAAGGTTGCTTTGGGAGAGGATTAAATATGATAATTCCAAATAGTCTCAAATTCCATACCCCCTTCCATAGCAAGTTTCTATTAAACTGTTCTATTTCTTTCTTGCCTGTATTATTTTCCTTTACTGACTCAATCCAAGTAATATCCTGATTCTTGGTTTTTCATTGTAGAAATATACCCAAACGTAATGGTTCTACATTGTCTGGTCATATTATTACCATTAGCTTCCTTTATATTCTGGATTTTAGTTTTTCAGTCCATTTCACTATTGCCTGTTGTCCTTTTTTTTTTTTTTTTTTTTTTAAATGTCTTGTTGTAGTTGCTCAAAATTCTCCATTTTGAGTCATAAATGCTTTAATTATTCTTTTTGCTGTTCTTTTCCATAGTTGTAAGCTCTTACACATGATGTATTCCTTGGCCTATCAGTCTAACAGTGCTCAAAACACCTATTTATAATATGCTCAGTATAAAAATAGCCATTTACTATTATGCGTAGATACATACAATGAGGAAGTGGCTTTCGCCCCCCCCCCCCCCATAGGTACCAGTTTTGACCTACTTTATTAAATTCTTTATGTCTCCAGTAATGGGCATACACAGCTTAACTTCAACTTTCCTATTTTTCTCCTTGTCTCTGAGTGCTTGCTCTAAATGGTAAACTTGTTCTGTGAAGGGCAAGAAAGGAACTTTTTTAGGCTTTATAAGCTGTTGAATTTCTGTTGCAGCCAGTTGAGTCTGCCCTTGTAGTGCAAAACAGCCATGGGTCATAAGTAACCAAATGAACTTAGCTAGATTTTAATAAAATTTTATTATAAGGACACTAAAATCTGAGTTTCCTACGATTTTTATATTCATAGGTCTTCTTTTGATCATGTGTCACCTTTTAATATCTACACCCAGCCAAATGAAATGTAAAAACTACTCTTGGTTAATGGCCATAGTGTGTCCCTACTGCTGTAAATCCATTGTTTTTTGTATGCTCCTATTGTTTAACCCCGTTACTTGCTATCATTACCTTAATCTGCATTACTAATTGTAGAGAACCTTTGCACCTTGGAGCAGGGAGAAATGAAAAGAACGAATCTCCAATCACACAGAGCTAAAATAAGTATTAATAGCTGGCCAGCTTTGGGGCATCTGAGGTTTTAAATTCAATGATAACCATTTTAAGCAGTATTTGACAAGAATCACTTAGAATAAAATGTTTTTGCAATCGTGTGCAATATTCCACTTATCAGTTGAGTGGATAATGGAAATTATTCAGTATAACATTTGTCTAACTTGTAATTTACAAAGTACTTTTCACACACATCATCTCACTTGATTCTCACAGTTTCCTTGTGTACTAAACTTAAAAGGCTTTATCCCCTTTTTTCAGATGAGGAAAATAGCATGAAAGCTTAATAAGTGACTTGCTTAGGGTGCAACGGTTAGAGATTGGCAGAACCAAGCCTCCTTGTCCAGTGAAGACTCCAGAGAATTTTAGAAATAAAAGGAAGTAATGACATCACTTTTAATTTTTTACCAATGAGATCCCAAGAATCCAGGGCTAGTAGTTTATAGAGCAAGCTCTCAGGAATCCTAATCTGGTTACCAGGTCAGTGTACTTGCTGTTAGGTTGGGTCTCACATCAAGACAACTAAACTGAAATTTATTAATATTTATGATAGATACCATAATTTTTAAAAATATTATCTTGAAAACTATAGAATAAAATGTTTAAGCTCCTATTAGCATGCTTAATGTCCAACCATGTTTAAGAGTAAAGCTCCTAGATTTCACTGCTTGTGGAATGAATGCAAACCTAGCCCTTTTTCCTTTTCAGCACCAGCACTGGATGTTGATTGGCAGAGCAACAACACCTTTGCTTCTTGTAGTACAGATATGTGCATTCATGTCTGTAAATTAGGACAAGACAGACCTATTAAAACATTCCAGGGACACACGGTGAGTAACCATTTTTTCCCCCTTTAAAGTGGTTATGATGAATAAGTAATATTACAGAGTGGTTTTGAAATATGTTTAATATCCAAAGAGCAACCCAGTCCATAAAATGAAAATGTGAATATTTACTGTTATTTTTAGAATGAAGTAAATGCTATCAAATGGGACCCAACTGGCAATCTTCTGGCCTCCTGTTCTGATGACATGACTTTGAAGGTAATTCAGATAGTGGGGAGAAATGCACTGGGGGTGCCATGCAGTGTGGCTGCTCTGGGCATGGTAAGGTTGTTGAAGATGTCTCTCTTACAGTTCATTGAATGCTTAAACCTGGGTCAGGACTTACTCTTCTTTTTAATAGTTAATCACTGTTTTTTATTTTATTTTGTGTGAAATGCTTTAAGTGTTTAAATATGGCAAATAAATTCTATTTAAAATAATGTGTGGGGGCTCATGGGTGGCTCAGTGGATTAAGCCTCCGACTCTTGATTTCAGCTCGGTAAGTGAGCCTAGTTGACATGGCCAACATCTGCAGCTTGACATGAATTTATGTTTTTCTTGTCAATGTGACTAAAAGCAAAACTATCACCTTGCAGCTATGCACAGTCACATTTAGAGAAAAAAAGCATTTTGAGATAAAGAACAACCTAATACTAATCTCCAATATTAATGAAACTTTGAGCCCTTTCCTACAAAATACTAACTCTTGTGAAAATAAATTTATCTTTAACTTTGTAATGTCAATGGCTACAGGCGTGATGACCCTTACAGATGGGATAATCATGAAGGAAAACTGCTTTTCCTCCTGTGAACAGACTAAATGTAACCTTGGTAACCTGGTGGGTTTTTTTCGTTAAGTACCTGCTGTGTTTTTAGTTACACAATTTTTCTCAAGCCTGGGCTCCCTTGCAAACATTGCTAGTAAAAAGGCTTTTCTTAATGCTCTTGTCTCTGTGAACAGAGTATGGCGCATAAGTGGAAATGAAAGAAGGCCAGTGGCTGGAGAGCCTACTGAGTTGCAGTTAGGAGTTTGAACTAGAAAGTGTTGGAGAGGTTTTTGTCCTAACAATAATAAAAGGTCAGAATTTTAAAGCAGAAACGAAATGGATCAATATTGTGTAGTAGAGCCAAATTCTGAGAACAAGGCACATGAGTTAGAATATCATGCAAAGCCTGAACAGTGATTTGAGCCGTGCAGATGGAGGTGGCAGGTGGGTCTTACGCTCAGAGAAGAACTTCAACCTTGATATAAAAATTCGGGAATTTTCTGCAGATGGGTGGTCATTCAAATCCAAGACTTGGATGAAGCTGCGTAGTTAGTATAGAGTAAGAAAACAGGGAAACCTTAAAAACAAAAAGTCTTAAACTCCAATAATTACCCTCTCAAGAAGAATGAGCTTCTAGAAGGAAAAAAAAAGAAGGAATGACCCAAATGGAAAGAGAGTGTTTAAAGAAGAATGTTGCAAGGGAGTGTGATGGATGGGAGTGGTTAACAGTAGCAATGCCATTGAAAGGTCAAATAGAATTAAGTTTTAAAACATTTGTGGGGTTTATTTACATAGAGTTGTAAATATCTAGAATATAAAAACGTTTATGATTTTGCTTTGTTATCTCTTACTAGTTACATGGCAGACATGTGAAGTGCACCTAATTTTTGTATGTTGTTGTCGTTGTTGTTGTTGTTGGCAGTTGGGTTTGGTGTTGGTGTTTGGCAAGATGTTACCCCCCACCCAAGCCTTTATTGAATGATTTTGCCAGAAATGCTCTCAGTGGAGGTTTCTCTTAATTTTTGCTCAGTGCTAATATAACTTTTAAATCTATATACGTGTATGTTTTCAACTTAAGAAAGCCTCATTCTCACGATTTTAAATTTATTGCTTTGTTAACCTTTCATGGTTTGTTCTGTAGGAGTCATTTTCTAAACTTATGTTTTATTATGGTAAGAAAACTTAACATGAGATATTTTTTTTAACAGATTTTTGAGCATACGGTACAGTATTGTGCAGTGGATCTGTAGAGCTGAAATTTTATGCTTGTTAGTTAGCCATCCTTTTCCCCTCAGCCTTTAGCATGGTTCCCCTCAGAACCATTCTTTTCTTTGCTTCTGTTGAGTTTGACTTTTTTAGATACCTCGTATAAATGGAATCATGCAGTATTTGTCCTTACAGTTCATCCATATTGTTGTGTATTTCAGGATTTCCTTTTTTTTTTTTTTAAGGCTGAATGACAAATACTCCATTGTATGTATATACCACTTTTTATTTAACCATTCATCTATTGATGGACACTTAGGTTGTTTCCTTAGCTTGGCTTTTTAATATTGCAATGAACAGCAAGTACAGATGTATTTTTGAGATCCTGATATCAGTTCTTTTGGATAAATACCCAGAGGTAGGATCACTGGATTGTATGGTAGTTCTATTTTTATTTTTTTAAAGAATCGTCATACTTTTTTTCATAGTGGCTGTAACATTTTGCATTCCCACCAACAGTGTAACAGGGGATCTCATTTCTCCACATCTGTGATAATTTATTACCTTTTTTATTTTATGATAGCCATCCTAACAGGTGTGAAATGATATCTCATTGTTTTGATTTGCATTTCCCTTATGGCTAGTGACATTAAACATCTTTTCTTATACCTTTTGGCCATTTGTATATCTTCTTGGAAGAAATGTCTACTCCAGTCATTTGCCCACTTTTAAATTGGATTGTTACAGTTTTTGCTGTTGAGTTATAGAAATTCCTTATATATTTTAAAAATTACCCTTTATCAGATATTTTTTCTACAGTTTTTGCTGTTGAGTTATAGAAATTCCTTATATATTTTAAAAATTACCCTTTATCAGATATTTTTTCTCCCATTCTGTCAGTTTCCTTTTTACTTTATTGTTTCCGTTATTGCACAGAAGCTTTTTAATTTTGTATTTCCATTTGGCTTTTTGTTTTTGTTGCCTGTGCTTTGGTGTCATACATGAACCGTATTATTTGCAAGTTCTCTTTGCCCTTCTCTGTTACAAAGCATTTTCTGATTCTAAATTCTACGAGGAATTTATAATGTAGATCATTTATTTAAGGAACAGTGTTAAAACTAATGCCGTAAACATTTAGGATAATTGCCCAAGGGACTTACTCAATGTTGAAGTTTGTACTATCTGAAGTTCTCAGAGTTAATCTCTAGAACTACAGTTAATTCATTCTTGAAGCCTCACAGTAGTGAACATTTGGAAAGGACTTTAAGCTAATTTGTTATTTTTAAAAGAGTGATAAATACTACATTTTAATTTCTTTGCAAATATTCCCTTGAGCTCTAATCGTTGTTCTGGTTACACTATTTATAGTTTGGATTGGCAAAGTAGTATTATTGTAAATGTACCCTTTGTATGGGAAAATATAATTATATATTTTTTTCTTTTTTACTTAGATATGGAGTATGAAACAAGACAATTGTGTCCATGATTTGCAAGCACATAATAAAGAAATTTATACTATCAAATGGAGTCCAACAGGGCCAGGGACAAATAATCCAAATGCCAACCTTATGTTAGCAAGGTAATATTTCTGTTTTACTCCTCCTTTTATGAGTCTGCCACAAAAAAAGCTTCTAATACATATGACAAAGTTAGGAAAGAGTTCATGAAATGGGATCGTATCCTGCAGGAATAATTTTTTGATGGAAACCTTTAAACCCAGAGTTTTATTCTTATTTCAGACCATAATGGATTTTAATATCTGGAGTTATCAAATATTTATTGATGATAATTAAGTATTAATTAAAACCCAAGTAATTGAGGTATAGTGCAATAACATTTCTTCAGCATAAAAAAAAGATAAAGTTAAAAATATTGTCAATACATTGTTCAGAACCATGGATGAATCAATGTAATTATTTAAAGAGGAAGAGGAAGGGAAAAAAAAGGAAAAAAATTAGTAAAAAAAAAAAAAAAAAGTGCTTGTGCAGCTCAGTCGGTTAGCTCAGGTCTTAATCTCAGGATTGTGGGTTGAAGCCCCACATTGAACTCCATGGTGGGCATGGAGCCTACGTAAAAAAAGAGAGAGAGAGAGGAAAGGAAAGGAATATGGTGAATTTAGCTCATTTTGTTTTTCAGTTTAGAGACTTGGAGATGCCCGTAAGCTGCCTTTTCTCCTATTGTAGCTTTGCTTCCGCAACACTTTCTTCCTAATAGCCAATCTGGTCTCATAAAGAATTTGTGTCTAGCTGCTAGGAATGACTGTGGATTTGTGTCTAGCTACTAGGAATGATTCTAGATTGTGGGTGGGACTTGGGTATATTTCATTATTTTTAAAATTGTTTTGTTTCCTCCTTTGTCAGTGCATCCTTCGATTCTACTGTTAGATTATGGGACGTAGACCGAGGAATTTGCATCCATACATTGACAAAACACCAAGAGCCTGTGTACAGTGTGGCTTTCAGTCCTGATGGCAGGTACCTGGCAAGCGGTTCTTTTGATAAATGTGTGCACATCTGGAACACACAGGTATGTCTCAGTGATTGAAATCATCACATTGTTTCATAGGTACTAATAAGCATTTGCCTATATACTCTTCTCTCCTTTGGTTGTCATTCCTTTTGTGACATTAGTTCAATTCTTAGTTTCTAGATGAGTACCTTTTTTGAATTTACAAAGACTAAAATCAGTTGAAGTTATATTTTCCTGATATAGACCAGAATTTAGAAATAAATTTAGATTGTATTATTTTTTCCTCAACAGGTTGCAGACATAAAATGTGAGAGTTTAAGATACGTGTTTATATAAGTGATATAATTTCTTTATTTTCATAATGTTTTAAAATGTTTCATTTTTGAGAGAGCATGTGCACCTGCGGGTGGGCAGAGAGAGGGACACCGAGGATCCAGGGCAGGCTCCACTCTGACAGCAGAGAGCCAGACGCGGGGCTGGAACTCACCAACTGTGAGATCATGACCTGAGCTGAAGTCTTGACATTTAACTGACTAAACCACCCAGGCACCCTAATTTCTTTATTTTCTAAAAGAGTTGTCTTTGAAGGAGCTATATATGAGCAGTTAATAAAATGTATTAAAGGATAAGATTGTATGGCTCAACACAATGACTTATCAGAAATAAATTTAAAACTATAGTATCTTTGGGTACCTGGATAACTTGAGTTGAACATCAGACTCTTGATTTTAGCTCAGTTCATGATCCTAGGATCGTGGGATCAAGCCCTACATTGGGTTTGCACTGGGGGGGGGTTGTGCTGGGTGTGGAGCCTGGTTGAGATTTTCTCTCTCTCCCTCTCCCCCACTTTTGTGTGCGCGCGCGCTCTCGCTCTCTCTCTCTCTTTCTCTCTTTTAAAAACAACAACAACAGAAAACTAGGCTACCTTTGTAGGGACAGTACTTTATAGAGATCCTTTCCTAAAAATGGAGAAAACAGCCAGTTGCTCTAATTTTTTCATTTTCTCGCCTTTTTAGTGTTTATGCTCCATGTACTGTTTTATTTATTTATTTATTTATTTATTTATTTATTTATTGTTTTTTTTAATATATGAAATTTATTGTCAAATTGGTTTCCATACAACACCCAGTGCTCATCCCAAAAGGTGCCCGCCTCAATACCCATCACCCACCCTCCCCTCCCTCCCACCCCCCATCAACCCTCAGTTTGTTCTCAGTTTTTAACAGTCTCTTATGCTTTGGCTCTCTCCCACTCTAACCTCTTTTTTTTTTTTTCCTTCCCCTCCCCCATGGGTTTCTGTTAAGTTTCTCAGGATCCACATAAGAGTGAAACCATATGGTATCTGTCTTTCTCTGTATGGCTTATTTCACTTAGCATCACACTCTCCAGTTCCATCCACGTTGCTACAAAAGGCCATATTTCATTCTTTCTCATTGCCACGTAGTATTCCATTGTGTATATAAACCACAATTTCTTTTTTTTTTTTTTTTTTTTAATTTTTTTTTTAACATTTATTTATTTTTGAGACAGAGAGAGAGAGCATGAACAGGGAGGGTCAGAGAAAGAGGGAGACACAGAATCCGAAACAGGCTCCAGGCTCCGAGCTGTCAGCACAGAGCCCGATGCGGGGCTCGAACCTACAGACTGTGAGATCATGACCTGAGCCGAAGTCGGACGCTTAACCGACTGAGCCACCCAGGCGCCCCAAACCACAATTTCTTTATCCATTCATCAGTTGATGGACATTTAGGCTCTTTCCATAATTTGGCTATTGTTGAGAGTGCTGCTATAAACATTGGGGTACAGGTGCCCCTATGCATCAGCACTCCTGTATCCCTTGGGTAAATTCCTACCAGTGCTATTGCTGGGTCATAGGGTAGGTCTATTTTTAACTTTCTGAGGAACCTCCACACTGCTTTCCAGAGCGGCTGCACCAATTTGCATTCCCACCAACAGTGCAAGAGGGTTCCCGTTTCTCCACATCCTCTCCAGCATCTATAGTCTCCTGATTTCTTCATTTTGGCCACTCTGACTGGCGTGAGGTGATATCTGAGTGTGGTTTTGATTTGTATTTCCCTGATAAGGAGCGACGTTGAACATCTTTTCATGTGCCTGTTGGCCATCCGGATGTCTTCTTTAGAGAAGTGTACTGTTTTTTTTAATAGCAGTCACTTGACTCTCTCCCCCACCCTCCCACCTTCTTCCCTGCCAATCAGCGATCACCTCTTAAATGGTCATAGCACACCGTAGTAAGTTATTGTGGGCTGTGCTCTTTGTGTAGCTGATCATCATAGTTGGTCAAACTATTTTTGCATAAATCATCAATTTCAAGTATCATTTTTAATTAAGTTATACATTCACATGGTTCCCTCAAAACACTAAAAAGGTATACATTGCAAAGTCTTGCTCCCATTTTCTTCTTGATCCCGTATAAGTAACTTCCTGAATTTGTTTGGGAATAAAAGTGTGGATTCCTTCATTTTTATGCTCTATTTTTTCATTTGGATTTTTAACTGCCTTGGAATTGATTTTTATATGTATGATGTGAGGTAGAGATCTAGTTTTAATATCTAATGGATAACCAGTTGTCTCAATACTGTTTAACCCTTTGCTATCTCATAATGCCATTTCTTTTCATATACCAAGTTCTCATTGTGGTTTGTTTATAGATTCTCCACTGATAGACATTTGTATTCGTATATACCTGCATCATTAGCATACTTTTAATAAGTAACTTTATAAATTTCCTCTCATTAAGTCTTTTTTCCCATCATTAAGGTCTTATAATTTGTTTATGAAGATCATCTTTTTTCTTAATTTATTCTGAAGTGCCTTGTGGATATTATTATTAACCATGAATGGCATCTTTTTAAAAATATGTTCCTTTTACTTACTGGTTGTTGCTTGTGTTTGGAACATTAGGACTTTTGACACATTGAGACTGAATTCATCCACTTCTCTGCACTCTCTTGTTAGTTCTAATTGTTTCCCCTTGGTTTTTGCAGCATGTTGGTATTTTTGTTGTGATTGAATAGCAGAGACTTTCTAAAAGTAATCCATAGGTAATTTGCCTGTTGTATACATTTTCGGTCCCTTATTTACTCTATTATGAGAAAATCAGTTTAAATGAAATTTGGGTATGGAAGTATATGATTCTAATGGAAGATACTGATAGGCTCTTAGGGGGTTTGAGCAGCTGTCCATACTATTTTAGATGTATCACAACTGCATATCAAAAAATGTCAGTTTACTTTTTTCTTTTTAGTTTGAAAATAGTAAAATGCATCTAGTAAGTTTTTAGTGCAGGAGAAAGTCATCCTCTTGTCATAAATAAATCAAGGTTTTTTCTTTCCTCATTTGGATTATCATCCATATGATCTGTTACCTAAGCATTTCACAGATAAATTATTGAAGTCTGGTTTGAACATATATACAGATTTGAGTAGTGCTAATGATCCATTGGTCTTTGTGAATATTAAAGCTCTAGCTTGTTGACTGTGCTGTTTTGGTTCAGTTATAGCTTAACTCTGAGCTTAGAGATTGGGAAGTGCTTTTGAAAGAAAGCTATTTTTTTTTAAACCCCAAATTTACTGTCCTATAGGTTTTACTTTCTCTTCATCAAAAGATTTTAGATTTTGTTGGTGCCACTCCTTTCTCCTAATTAACCATGGAAGTAAGCTCAAGACTTACTATGCTTACACTTGTTCATTAATCTTTTAAATTTTGAGAAACTTTAAGTAGGGGTAAAGAGAACAGTTGAACCTTCCAAATATGATCAGCTGTAGCAGTGCACCTGTGGTTACTTTAATATTAGCAGACGGACTTTGAAGAGGAAAACAAAGGAAAACAGTCTCAATGATTAAGTTAGGGTTGGCTGCCTGAGAAGGTATTTTCAAGGCCTTGCTGCCATGTTGTTTTTATTTAGATCTGCTGCCTTTAGTTTGACCTTTTTTGGTTATCATAAAACTGAGAGATGCTTTTCTGCTTTGTCAGGGCAGAACATCAGAACCATAGTTTTCATTGTTTTCCAATTTCTCACAGCAGAACCTCTGTCTTTGCCTTGGTTAATACTGGTTTCCTAGGAGAATAGATTTTTTTTACTGAGTTTTAAGTATTCAGTGGGGCAGCTGCATGATTTTGGTTTCTTTCTTTCTTTTTTTTTTTTTTTTTCTTAAATTTCTAACCTCTTTCAGGAGTAATGGACGTGTATTCCTTCAGCTTCTTTTATATCTCCCCTGGCTTAGGGGCTACTCAGTAAATATGGAGTAACAGACTTATACTGGAATTGTCTTTACCGGCTTATTTTACTTTCTCTTTAGGATGTTTTGTCAAAGAAATTCTGACTTAATTTTGTCTCTCTACATGTTGGCCAAGCTCATGCATCCTTCAACAACAATAATTTGTTGTTGAAGCCGTATATTGAGTGTTTACTTCTAGCTATTAACTGTGTCAAAGAGGCCAAACATACCTTAGTTAAGAATGGTTATCAATACTGGAGAAACTGAGTGTGTGTGTGTGTGTGTGTGTGTGTGTGTGTGTGTGTGTGAGAGAGAGAGAGAGAGAGAGAGACAGATAGACAGATAGACATGTTGAGAGCAGGCAAGTGTTATCTTTTTATAGAAAGATGCTCATATCACATTGCTAGTGTTTCAAAACTTGTATTTATTTTGGAGTCAAAGCTAAATTCTATTTCCGATTGCTAGAAATAAAGCCATGTAATAGTAATATTTGTACCTCAATATTTGGATTTATAATAATATATGCTCTCATTTTTAAGAATCTGTTTTTCATTTTTTTAGACAGGTGCTCTAGTTCACAGCTATAGGGGAACAGGTGGAATTTTTGAAGTTTGCTGGAATGCAGCAGGAGACAAAGTTGGAGCCAGTGCATCAGATGGTTCAGTAAGTATAATGAAGTGTTTGCACGGGAATGGGTGTGTAAGCATAGTAAATAAATGTGGTTTATTGTGGTTGTGACTACAAAAGTCTTCTTTTCATAATGAATCTTGTGATAATGGTTTTGGTCCTTTTTACTGAAGGCTGTATATTTTTCATGTTTATTTCATTCAAATAATGTAAACAGAATTTAGGCTATGTTTGCCGAAAGAGTATCTTCATAATCAAGAAATGGACAGTTATTTTTAATGTAAACCTTCGTTAGCAAAATTGAGCATAGAAGAATACCACTCTGAGAGAGATTTGAATTTTTAATGCCTATTTCTACCTTGTCTTCCTTGCAGAAGAGTGTTGGTGGCCCAGGGAAGGGGGAGTAGAGGCAGTTGAGTCCTGCATTGAGGAATGTGTGATACTGAGAGACTTTCAGGATGAGGTTGGCCAACTCTTTATAGAAATATTAGTTGTGGCTTCGAAAGCTCTGAAAGCAAAAGGAAGATACAGACGATATTAGCCATTAGCTGCTTTCTGAAGCTATAGCTTGATATAACCTAAGGTATCTTTCATTCATGTCCAAGAGATAGGAAATGGTCTGTTTTGAGCGTATTTTTTCTACTTTTTAATTGATAGTAGATCTTCAAAATTTAAGCCACGTTCTTTCTTGGTAGTAGTAGCCCATGGTTGTTGCCTCCATCTACTTAGACGATTTATCTGATTTCTGTTGGTTAAGTGCCCAGTGCCATGATTACTGTTGCTTTACCAGTTTCGTGAACTAGGAAGTAAAACTAGATTTCAAAGTGTACTATTGAAACATTAAACTAAAACTGTACAATGAAATTCTTAACACACTGGTTGATTATTTTAATTTCTTACAGGTTTGTGTATTAGACCTTCGGAAATAGCGCTACTAGTTGGAAGCCATGGACCGACTATGAATGTGTACATAGCCAAAATGACTGTCCCTGACCCATGTACTGCTATAGTCCCACTTGAACCATGGCCAGTCCACTACAGCCAAATCTAAAAGAAATATATACATACAGTGTATATAAACAAAATTGCACCCTGAAGATGACAGAATTTTGTCACAGCTTGTGAATTCTGTTCACCAAGTGCTGGAATCTAATCTGCTGTGCCCCTAAAATAGCATTTAGAAGTTTTGGATATGAAAAACAGAAGAGAAAGAAATATGCGTTATAAAAGCAGCCCATATGTGTACCAGTTTTTGGATACTAATGACAGCCTTGTTTCTCCCCTTTGAATCAGAAGACACCATGGATTATATTCTTTTTTCCCTTCAGTAGTTGAGCAGTTTGTATGTACAGAGAAAATGGACTTACAAAAACTTGCAGCAGTAGTTTGTTCTTGCTTTTAAACTTTGTTTTCGGTTTAGTTTATGGATGCATGAAGTAAGGGAGTGAATCAGTTTCTTGTTTATATTTTTTTCACCTTTTAAACAAAAAATTCTTAAAAATATTTTAATGCATTCTTTTGAAGAGATAGATGTTTGGTACATTTTATGGCTCCCAGAGCATATATTCAATTGGTGCATGTTGTGGAAGGGGGAATTGGAAAGTGAATGAAAATATATGACTTTTGGTCATGTCAATCTGTAAGACACATCAGTAAAAGGATATTATGCTCTGTTGTTTTTTTTGTTTGTTTGTTTGTTTTGTTTTGTTTTTGTTCTTTTTTTGGTGATGTGGCTTAAATGCAATAGTTTCTTTTTTGGGACATATTTCTGCCAATTAAAGACTAGAAGGGCACAATTTTTTTTAATACCATAGAGAAGATGCATAAAAAAAATCTTCTGATGTTTTGTAGCCATAACTAAATTATGGTTAAAATGTGCACTATTGTGAAAAGGAGCAAAGTAGGTTTGGGGTTTTTTTGTTGTTGTTGTTTGTTTATTTGTTTGTTTTGCTTTGTTTTTTAAGAGATTAAAATGTTTCTGGATAAGGATTAGCTTCTCAAAGTGTCCATCATTCTGTGTAGAAGCTGAAAAATGTAATGTAACCAAACTCCAGTATTAAAAATCTCTCATGTTGTTTTTCTTTATACAAAGCAAGATAACGGCATATAACACTGCCATTACATGGCAAAATGTTTGCTACCTTAGTTTAAAAACAATCTTTAAAACAAAAGACTTGCTTCAAGGTGTTTTTAAATAGCAGTGATTCAGAATTTAAAAAAGAAAAAAAAGTATAATTGCACTAACCTCCCTGCTGCTCCGATTCTGCATTCGTGGTACTTGTGACTACATTTTTTTCAAATACGGATAGATTTAAGCTGCTATTTTTTTTTTTGTTTGTTTTTCAGTAATCACTACTATATCATGTCTTCTACTCTGTTTATAATATCAAGTATTTTCTTAAAGATATAGGTATCAGAGCAAACCTCTTCTTACGCTCATGCAACTAAAAGCTAAAATACACAGAATTTGCAAATGAGAGCATTTGTTTATATGTGTGATCAACAGGGTTTGTCATGATTAATGTAAGTATCCACAAGTGTCAGTTTTGAAGAGAATAGTTGTCAAATTTGTATCTCAAAAGATTATAATTAAGGAGTTGCTTATTATTAAGCTTAGCAAATTTATAACACTATTTCTGTCACTAATTATTTTGAGGCCTTTACTACTAAAATTTTAATCTATGTTTTAAGTAGAAACTGATTTAACCCAAGTAATGCAGCTTTGATTTTTAGCATTTGTTGTTTTGCTATTTTTACAAAACAGCATTGATTGAAGCAAGTCTTGGTTTTACTAAGGTAGGATAGCATTTGCTATTGGTAAAGAGAATAAATACACTTAATTTCACAATACATTGTTATATGTACCCCAATTATTGTTAGTGGGGACTATGATACTGTAATAATATTTTTTAAAATTTACATCCAGAGAGGCAGTCATTCATGATGGTTTTGTGCCAGCTGTTTTTAGGGTTTTGGATCACATTATAGATATTTAGAACTATAACCCTGTGACTTATGTAGGAAACCTAATATGCTGAGTATCTGGCACTTGAAATCCTGCTTTTATTGCTAGAGGTCCACATCTGTGGTTAACCTCTGTTGTTGTTTTAAAAAAATAAATAAAAATTTAAAAATCTGTGCAATAATTTTTAAATGTGCTCCCAGGAATAGACACAAATGTTTTGAGTAGGTTTAAGCTGCATTTTCCTTTAGCGATGCATCTGTCAATTGCACTGAATTTAAATCTGAAAGTCAGAGGTGATTATTGATAGTACTTTTGTATTTTGATATGGACAATTTATTCATTTGCATACAGTTATTGACTTTTTTCCCCCAGCTGATTAAAAGTGATAGTCAAGAAGTTCTGCAATATAGCTGCCAAAATAGACAGCTACATTTTTATGGTATTGTCATCTTTTCTTTTTTCTTTTTTTTTTTTTTTCTTAATCTTTAGGTATTTTACTTAAGCATAATAGCCACAATAGGACATATTAAAAGATTATAAATACAGAGCTTTATTATCCTGAAGTCTTGGGTCTTTTAAGTATAAACTTTATCTGAAAGGTATCCATTTTGTAGGCTTGGGTTCTTTATGAGCATACAGTTGTTTATTTTTGCTGCTGTTCTCAACATCATCATTGCCTGCTGATGTGCCACCATGCTGCTCCAATAGACAAAAGTAAGATTGCCTTGAATTTGAGCAGTAACTTGATTGTAGGAGACCAAGTTTCACAGCCTGCAAAATTCTGTATTTGAGGTTCTTGGCTCATTTTTCCTTCCTTTTTTTTCTGAGAACTTACTCCTGAAGATCAACTGATTCCAATAGATTTTCTATCGGTATTCATTATATATCATTGTTGTATAAGCTACTGTAAGAAACGTATAAGGAAAAATAGAAAGGAAAACTTGAATGAATAGAATACTCATTGATTGAAGTAGAATAAAGAAAGAGCAGCTGTCACTCTTAAACTTCATAAAGGAATATCATTTTTCTTCTCCATGTAGGAAATCTGATACGTGCTTATATTTGTTCCAATCCCCATTTCTGTCATTGATCAGGTACCATCATTGACTTTAAATGACTTTTAGAAGTGGTAACTTTTCATTTCCTAATAGATATTAGAGTATATTGAATTCTGTTTTAATGAATAATTCTCTAGGTAAGTATGTTTTAGGATTAAACACCTTTTACAGATACTGAAAGTGCCTCCTTTTGTGGTGTAAAAAAACAAATTATGGTGCAAAAAGTAATTATTAGATTGAATTACATGAAGGTTTTTTGCTTTTTGACATAAAAATGTCAAGAGAAAGGCCAAAGATTTGTACTTTTTCACTTATAAAGCACTCCTTTTTTCCTTAAACTTCTTTCTGTCAAATTAGATTTAATGAGAGAGTACTATTTTTAAGGAGCTATCTGTTTATGTAGAATGATTTTGTTAAGAGTAATGTAAACTATTAACGCATAGAGGCCTGAAGAGGGGTATGCATTTTTGCTATTTAAAGGAATCACGAATGACTGTCCTTATGTGAGCAAAAATGTTCAATTTTACTAAGTAAGCAGAAAAACAAATCTCAAATGCAGTGCTGTTTACTCTTTTCAAAACCGTTTTCATTTTCTTGAGCACATTGTACATTTCTATAGAACCTGCATTTATTCTCACATGCTAAGGGTGGTACTTGCATTTGGTGAATTACTGTTGATTGTTTCCACAGAAATTCTATTTCAGTGGACCAACATTGTGGCATGGCAGCAAATGCCAACATTTTGGGGAATAGCAGCAAATCTACAAGAGACCCTGGTTGGTTTTTTTTTGTTTGTTTGTTTTTGTTTGTTTTTCCTTCTGAATCAGCAGGGATGGAAGGAGGGTAGGGAAGTTATGAATTACTCCTTCCGGTAGTAGCTCTGAAGTGTCACATTCAATATCAATTTTTTTTTAACATGATTCTAGTTAAATGTAGAAGAGAGAGAAAAAGAGGAAGTGTTCACTTTTTTTAATACACTGATTTAGAAATTTGATGTCTTATATCAGTAGTTCTGAAGTATTAATAGCATTCTTTGTTTCTGCCTTTACGTTGACAATGTTGAAGCAGGGTGAATAACTAGGGCATATTTTTTTTTTTTTTCTAGTAAGCTGTTTCACAATGTTTTCTTTGGCGTTTCTGGATAAGTTCAAGAAAACATTCTGCATGTTGTATCTAGTCTGATGTACTTATCCATCTCATTGAAAACAAACACAGACTGCATTCTGTAGCTCTGTAATCCCTAAATACAGAAGTAATTCTCTTCTTTCCTGACTTTGACATTGTAGCTATAATGTTCTAATTTTGATTTTTACAAATCCTTTGGGTCTAATTCTGTGAGCCTACCTATAGCACTGGATTAAAATGTCTGCATCATTTCTTTAGTTATCCAGTTAACTTTAAAACTGTTGTAAAAGTGTAAACCAGCCCATGACAGTTTTTTGTACATGTTAAAGAACTTTATTGTTCAGTTTTCATGATTATTGTGTAAGGAAGACTGATATAGATGTTCTATGCTGTCCTGGACCATGTTAATTACACTTCTGATGTATTTTGGTTCCACATCACAATGATTTGTCCCCAATGATCCTTTTATCCTTTCTAGGCACATTTTTTTTTGTTGTTGTTGTTGTTGCAGTTTCCCTTTGCATTGTATTGCTTTGACAACTGTAATTTGAATCAGATCTGAAAGAGGTCCAGAATAAAATATATTTTGATATTATGTTGGCTGTGTACATATATAAAACCTTTGATACCTATGTAGTTTGTATAGACTGTTTACTAGTCAAGTAAAGAGAGGGATGCTATTTCTTGTTTACAATTTCTTGTTTACATTTTAATTGCATTTACTCCTCCAATGTTCTATTGTAGAATAAACTTTTTTTGCTTTGAGTTAGCCTTCCTAACATATAACATGTCTATTCTTCCCAAGCTGTTGTTATCAGTTGTAACAACTGCCATCAGAACCCAAACCACTGTTTTTCACAACTGTATTGTTTTCTAAGCTATATGTTTTAAGCCCATAGATAAAATTACAAATTTTACTATTTTATTACCTCTCACAGGAGATGAAATTTTTTAAATGAAGGGATTATTTACTATTTTTATTAAAGAATAATAGAGCATTTAATAATCAGCTAAGAAATAAACAATTGCTTTGAATTATTTTCAAAAATAATACTGTATTGAAAGGACATCGTTTCACATAAACTAAAAGAAACCTCAGATTCATTTGCTTAGTGTGCCGTTGAGCACAAAACCGTGTGTATATGTTGCTGAAGATTTTAGGGCCGGGTTCTCAACTTCCATAATGGCATTTTTGTCTCATATAAACCTAACTTAAATAATTTTCTTCCTTAGCTAGTTGCTTAAGTTGCTAACGAACCTTACAATCTTTGAGGAATGGTACCAGGCACCTTCCAGTTTCAATTAGTCCTAGCTCTTGAGTACTTAGAGACTTTTTAAAAGAATCTTTGAGCACATTTTTTGTTTTCCTTTGTTTTTTAAAAACTTACATTCCTCAGGTCTTCTACTTTTCCGTTTCATTTCCTTAAGCAGAAACTAACACAGGCATAGACTTGTCATGTTTTATTAAATGATAAGCTTTTGCCGTTGCTAGAACTTTCTGACAGTCTTTCATTTTCAAAGGGTTAACTTTTATTGCATGGCATAGATTAATAATAGTCTGCATTTTACACTTTGAAAAAGTGTTGGACTACTAAGGATTATAATCCATCTAAGCTTAAGGTAAAACAAATCAGTCTGAGTAGTCATGGCAGGGGTTATTTTTAATTTCATAGGTCTTCTAGTCTACAATAGACCAAATTTCTAACCTGTTATACATAGCAGATGAAAGCTTACTGTTTCCCCAATACATTCATTTGCAAAATGCAGTGGAGGAAAAGACACTACTGACAGTAGTTTTATGGTGCTTTTCTCTGCTGTACCAAAGCTCTCTGTCAACAATGAAATGTTAACCCTATGCTCCTTTTTCTGCATGTTCCTTCTTAAATGTCATATCTCAATGCTTATTTGTCCTAACTTGTAATATTTTTGTATTAAATTTTTTAGGAGTTCCTTGTAATTTCTTTATAATTTAAAATATATTAAACACAAAGTGTTTAGTAAAGTACAGAAGACAATTATTAATGTTTCTTGGTTGTGGGGTTTGTATGATCAATTATGCTAACAATTCACGTTTTAAGAACTAGGATCAGTGGGATGGAATCTACACGGAAAAAAATAATACAATTCTATTTTTTTTTAAGTATGTTATATTAATCCACTGTCAGAATGGCTGCTTTAAGAGATTCTGCACTGCTGGGGCACCTGCGTGGCTCGGTTGGGCGGCTGATTTTGGCTCAGGTTATGATCTCGCGGTCCGTGAGTTCGAGCCCCGTGTCAGGCTCTGTGCTGACAGCTCAGAGCCTGGAGCCTGCTTTGGATTCTGTGTTACCCAGCCCCCCACCCCCACCCCCCGCCCCTCTCCCACTCGTGCTCTGTCTTGCTCTCAAAAATAAATGTTAACAAAATTTTTTTTTAAATGCTGCACTGCCAGAAATATCAGAGGCATATGTTGGAGGGCCACTGGGCAGGACTCCTATAGATGCACTGAATGGATACCTCAAGTAGTTAAACTCTTGGCATTAAAAATCCAGTCACACTGAACTCAGTCTAAGATACCAGACATTTGAAAACATCAGCTTTCAGAATCTCATACATTCAAATTAAGGGATTCTGAGAAATCTACACATTGTCAGGTCCTCTTCCACATAAGCATTTATTGGCTTAATTTATACACTGTACTTCACCAGGTTAATTATGATTTTCCAACTTGGGTACCTGAGGAGCAGTATACTCGGTAGAGGATAAGGAATAGCTAAGACTCCTGGCTGAAATGGCCCATTTGACGTGGATATCATAATAGAGGCCCGAGGTCATCAAATAATTCAAATTAAGTTTAATATGACATAAAAATGTAGCTATGTAGTATGTTTAAAATGTTTCCATTTAAGTGGTTGAAACAGCATATGGAAATAAACTTAAGTATGACGTTGTACAAGTGTGGTGTTGAAGTAAATGACGTCTTGTGATGAATCCGGTCTAAACTAGAGGTAAGTAAACTTTACTTTTTAACAATGTTGGTTAACCTAGAGTCCATTAAGACCCTTTTTAAAATAAAATACTTGGCCCTACACTGAACATGATAGCACTAGGGCTGTGTACATTTTTTTGTGCTTGTTTGTGTGCCATAGATGATGGCGGGGGGGGGGGGGTGGGAGGGAAAGAAGGGGTTTGTGTAACTGGCATACTGTATATTTATTATAAAACGCATGCTTGTAAATTCCCATTTCCAGACTCCCAACCAGTTTCCTCAGTTCCACTGTTAATATCTTGCGAATATTTTTAATACATATCCAAAAATAAAAAAGGAAAACATAAATGCAATTGTAGATTTTCTTGATTTCAGAAACTAGCTTTTTCATTAAAATAGTCACAGACTTCTGTCTCACCAATGTAGGTACTTCCCTATGCTGTAGATGTGGAGTATGCGATAAAGGTTTGTAAGGGGTGAATTC
The DNA here is from genome assembly GCF_024362965.1 of Panthera pardus. Classification (NCBI taxonomy): domain Eukaryota; kingdom Metazoa; phylum Chordata; class Mammalia; order Carnivora; family Felidae; genus Panthera; species Panthera pardus. The sequence goes on from NW_026526721.1 coordinate 88,740,817, forward strand.
TGCCTCATGGCCTGGTTGAATCCCAACTCCACTATGTAACCATTTGACCTAAGGAGCGATTTTCTTCATTTCCCCATCTATAAAATGTGATAGTACCTACCTCATAGATTGGTTATGAAGATTAAAATTGTTACCATACCTAAGCCCTTAGAGAATAGTGCCCAGTTGTATAAACTACACTAGATGCTGCCATTATTTTGATTTTTAATGGTTGCATTATACCCCATAATTTCTCCCCCTATCATGTATACATGTGATGTTTGGCATCAGGTACTACTCGTATTGCAAGACATGGCTCATTTATTAAGTTAAAATGTATTAGAAATGTTTGCTCATCTTGTGGAACACTCGCAAAACAAGTTACTTGCAATCCAAGGTTTTACTGTATTTTTTTCAGTGTTTCCTATTAGAAACAATGGTGCAATAAATATTTGCATATCTGTGAGGCAAATTCAGCAGTTGATACTGATGGACGCCACTGGTTAACAGACATGAAGAATCTATAAAACTCGCCATCCACCAATTTTCTGCCTTAACTAAATCTTATTTCAAAAGGAGTCACTTAGGAATTTGTAAAAGGAAGATTTCTTGGGAAATGTCATTTGTATATTTACTCAATGTGCATACAGAAACGAGAATAATTTAGACCAATAAATGACAATCGTGGCAGGAGCTGGCAGAAAACTAATTTTTAAGACTATCTTACTAGTCATTAAATAGTGAATTATGACTAAGATTTTGTTAAACATGGAATATTTCTGCCATAGAGTTAACTGTATAAATTCAATTATGAATTTCATGGAACTACCAGCGTATTTAACGATATGTACCAATATTGCTGGGTGCTAAATTCCTAGTCCACATGCTAGAATAGCAGGTATTCACTTTTTTTTCTAGGATTTTTTTAAATGCAATTTTTATACATTTTACCTTCTTGAGCCTTGGTTCCTCTCTTATTTTCTTCAGGATATATGTTTGTTAAATATCTAGAGTATGTCCCAGGAAGTGTGTTTACCACTAGATATACAATAGTGAGCAAGAAAAAAAATAGAATCTGCTCCTGTGAAGTGTTAGGGAATTAGGTTGAAGAAGCACCTGAAATTGTTTTTCAAAGTCGAAAACTGCTAAATACCGGCAGTTTCAGAGGGTTCAACATAATGGAAGGCAGTGTGTTTTTAATGGCAGGGAGTACCTAACAGTTTGGACTGTTGACCCCTTAGACTAGGAGAGCTTGCTGGGCTATGTTTGTCCCAGGACACCCAATATGGCCTTCCCCGTGATCGACTTGGCCCCTGTAACTACTTGTTTTTTGTCATTTCAAACAATCTGGATTAACACCTCCACTTACTACTTTAAAACATTGTCCATTCTTACTATGATAAGCAGAGAAATTAAGCACTTTAGTCCTCCTTATCTTGAGAGGTTTGTTATAATTTTCACTTGTTAAGATGTTAGGCATATTTTTGCTGTCCTTCCATCACCAACCAGGAACCTCCTAAGGGTTGGAAACTTGTGCCAATCACTATGTGTCTCTCTCCTCAAACCTCGCCCCTTCTTGGTTTCCAAAGGCAGTTATCACACATAAAGAAATAGTATTTGAATCAAAGTACATCTTCCTCAATAGCTACACGATAGCTCCTACCATTCAATTAGCTCTCACGAGAAGCTAGTTTGGAGTTTGCGGTTTAGGGCTTTGCTACTCACTGTGTAGTCAATCAACCTCACCTGGAAGCTTAAGTCAGTTCAACGTTCCACCCTGGATTCTCATGAATCAGCAGCTGCAACTTAACAGGATCCCCTAGGTAAATTATATGCATATAAAAGTTTGCGAAGAATTACTTTATCCTGAATTCCTTGACATTAGCAATGTATCTTGAGACCCCATAACACAGTTGTTGGTCATGGTAGGGGTAGAGGAAAGGAGGAAGGGTTCCCCAAAAGGTACTCTGACACAGCTTACTGATTAAGACAGAGTAGTAGAATGCTAGGATACTAAGGGGTTCTCCTAGTAATCCTACCCATCTTAAAAATGTCAAAGTCAGTATCTTAGGCTCTGACAAAATTAAGTGGGTGAGCGTGACAAGGTTACCCACTCTCTACCTGTATCCTTAGGTTGAAGCAAGAATAACAATTACCTGCCTTAGGTTGGAAGAATTGAAGGAGATGATGCACATATTTTATAGCACCATGCTCAGCACATAATTAGGCATGAGAAAAAGCATAACCAGGATTGCTTCCCGGGGGTGATGCTGCAGGAGGGTGCTAGGGTGCAGAAGTTCCCATCCCCTTGTGTTGCCATTTATGTCATCTACACTGTCTTCTATAACCACAGCTGTTCATGCTTAGTTTTCTATTGAGGTCCATACTCAATTTGAGATCATGGTTCTTCATTCCTGAGTTCTTTATTTGGATCTGTCCTTTCATTGGATGGATTTTTATCTTCAAATATGGCTAGTGAGTTTTCTCTCTCTTGAATCCTTGCATATGTGAGGCTCTTGTGCTGTCTTATGCCCACAAAATGAATACCTGATCTATTTTATCACATTTTCTCCTATCTCCGTTGATCAGAGTTAATGTGTAAGTCAAGAACTCCCAGCTTGAGAACAAGTGGTATTCCACCCAAGACGTACTAAATCAGGTCACATGCAGAGTGGGTGTCCGCTGCCTGCATTTTACGCCAGCTCTCCGGAAACTGCTAATTTCCACTAAAACTAGAGAACCGCTGTTGTGGTGTTCCACCATCTCCTAGCAACCGCTGCTGCAGTGCTGAAGGCCAAGGCCAACATGGTTTTTTGCCTTTTTATAGGTCATGTTTTCATACCCGGATTTCTAAGGATTTCTTTGTCCTTGAAACTCAGTGACTGCTCACAATATGCCTCGGTGTTAGTCACTTCTGAATCTGTCCTAGAATGTGGCAAGCCATAGTAAATGCAGTAGCCACACATTCACATTTTCCTTTACTTAAAAAAACAACAACTTAACTATACTTTTGAATATGTCTCCTATTCATATTTTGTGGAGCCTTGCTGCAGGCCCAGCTGAACTATGGAAACATGACTTTCCAGTGGCACCAATCTATGCCATTGTGTGATTTTTCTCCACTAGTTCTCAGTAGGCCCAGGGAAGATGGATGTCTTAGGTGGTGATCACACTAACAGCATCAAGGAGCATTTAACAGTCTACATTTTGCTACAGGATCAGCACTCACAAGTACTTACAGAACATGGGGCCCTCGAATCAGGAAACACCTGGGACAGGTGTGGATAACACTGGTAAGGAAGTTCAGGTTTCTGGTATCTGAGAAGGTTTCTGTGCGTCTGGAAGGAACCATTGTGGCCTCCCTTGAAGGCAAGGGTAGCTGGATTAAGTGTGCCTGGCATGTAGGCTTCCGGGGAGAGCTTAGAAGCTCTGCTACAATGAGGGGGCCTGCCAAACAGGTGATAAAGTTATGGTTGCTCAGAGTTGTCAGAATTTGTGGCAATGCCTAGGGGGAGGCAGGCTGTGGAATAGAGGCTAAGTGGCAGGACACTGGGGTGTTCTGATTAGCAGTTGTGAATTTAAGGGGCTGAGGAAGATTTGTCTCCTGCATTCAATCACATTCTTGTCATCCTCAAACAAATGCAAATCCCTTCTGTAGGGTTTCTTCTCCCCTTGATGCATGTAATTGCCTCTTCCTGGATGCTTTCTCCCCTTTCTCATTTGTCCAATTCTTGTTAGATTCCACCAAGCCAAGTGCTTCTGGGAAGACAAGCCTCCCACCTACTCATCACTCACTTCCTTCCTTTTGCCTTTGCCCCCACTCTGAAGGGGTTAGGTGCCCCTTCAGCTTTCTCAGTGTCCTCTACATAGCTCTGGCTTTAGAATTGCTTCCTATGCTGCTTCTTAGATTGAGTTCCTGAAAGACACTGCTCTGTGGATACCCAGAGCCCAGAACGGTGCCTGGAAAACAGTAGCTGTTGGATTAATTTACTCCTGGTAAGTAAATCATAAAAATGAAAAGGTGACATGCTAGAATGAAAAAAGCACCACACTTTTCTTACAGATATTAGTGAGCTTCAACAGGTTACTTGACATCTGAACGTCATTTTGTTACCTTTAAGAAACATGTATATAAGATATCCCGCTTTCAAGATTGTTCTAAGGATTAGCAGTCATATAAATCATAGCACAGTGACTGGCATAGGTTGGGCTTTCATATGTGGCATGATTATTGTTACTATCTTTCCTGTTAGAAACATGCCAGAAAAAACATTTGTCAGACAGGATAATTTGTTGAAAATAATTGGTTGTAATTAGATTTACAAAGCACTGCTATTAGGGACATGAATGTGGAAGTAGTTTATTGAACAAACTGTTATTTACAGTTGTATTTTGTTATGATGGAATTCTTAAAATATGTCATTGTTTTTTGCATGAAACCTGGTTGGATGATAACGGTGATGCGTGTGTCTGTAATCAGTTCCCTTATGTTACTTTATCAGCATTCTTTTATGTCTTGTCCTTAGTCTCTACTACATTTTTCTTTTTTTGCATTGCCAAGAATTGGAAAATGCACTTTTAAAAGCAAGTCTGTGCCAAGTATCCATTTTGCGATCTATTATTTATAGAAAAACATCAGAAATGCATCAATATTAAGAACCAAGTTTCTAAAGACGTAGCATTTCACATTGCACTTTCTTTTGGCTTCTATTTCAATTATCTCACTTAGACTTCAATTTTGAAACATTAATCAAGGTCAAAATAGCACTTCTCTTGTGTGTGTTTGGTCACATTTGTCTTTCAGACATAGACCTTTCGTTCTATGTAATTTCTTTCCCCTTATAGCTAGTAATACATGTTCATTTTAGAAAATTTTAAAGTAAAAAATGCTGGGGTGTGTGTAAATAAAGAGAAAATCACAGGTGTAAGTTTTATCTAGCTTTGAGCAGGATTCCTGAGTATTGCTAAATGTAGGCCTTCAAGCCGTTTTGGTGAGGAAGCAGGTATCCTGGTAACCTACACAGGGCATGCAGCGTGAGTAAGAAAGAAAATTGTTGCATCAAGTCGCTGGGATTTTGGAGTTGTTAGTGTAGCATACTCACTTTCTACCCCTACCTGTGACTCACCTGGGCATTCTCTCTTACAGCAGGTTCTGTCAATTACATGATATTCTAGACACTTTTTGATGCATTTATAAGCAAAAACCAAGGCGTTTTGCTTTAATGCCAAGAGAATTATGCTGTACTTGTTTTTATGTGACTTGATTTTATTATTTTTTTAAATATTTTGAAACATCTTTTCATCTCATTCTTTTTTTTAAATATTTTTATTTATTTTTGAAGGAAAGAGAGAGAGAGAGAGAGAGCGCGCGCGCGCATGAGCGGGGAGGGTCAGGGAGAGAGGGAGACACAGAATCCGAAGCAGGCTCCAGGCTCTGAGATGTCAGCACAGAGCCCGATGCGCAGCTCAAACCCATGAACCATGAGATCATGACCTAAGCCGAAGTCAGACGCTTAACCGACTGAGCCACCTAGGTGCCCCTCATCTCATTCTTTTTAAAAACAGCTTTATTGAGCTCTACTTGACATAAAGTACATACTTAAATTATACAAGCCCATGTGTTTTGACCTATGTACATACCTGTGAAACAATTACACTTACAAAATGAACCTACCTATCACCTTCCAAAGTTTCTCTTGCCCTTTAGAAATCTCTTGGTCCTGGGGTGTCTGGGTGGCTGAGTCGGTTAAGCATCTGACCTGATATCAGCTCAGGTCACAATCTCATGGTTCATGGGATTGAGCCTCAAGTCGGGCTCTGTGCTTGCACCACAGAGCCTGCTTACTATTCTTAGACAATCACTGATTTGTTTTCTGTCACTGATAATTGGTTTGCATTTTCTAGGATTTGATAAAAATGGAATCATTATTCATTTTAGGGGTAGGGATAGTCTAGCTTTCACTCAGCATAATTATTTTTCATTTATGGTTCATTATTTTTTATTGCTAAGCAGTATTCTATTGTATGGATATACCTTAAATCACTTAACCAATAACCTCTTGAACGTTTGGGTTGTTTATACTTGTTGACTATTACTAATAATGTTGCTATGAAGGTTCATGTATAGGACTTATTCATGGGGGCTCCTGGGTGGCTCAGTTAGTTAAGCATCTGACTCTTGATTTTGGCTCAGGTCATGATCTCACAGTTGTGAGATCCAGCCCTGTGTCAGGCTCCGTCCACACTGGGTGTGGAGCCTGCTTAAGATTTTCTCTCTCCCTCTCTTTCTGCCTCTCCCCTGTTCCCTTGTTCTCTCCCTCCCACCCACCCCCCCCCCCCTCAAAAAACAAACCAAACCAAACAAAAACATTTATTTCCCTTGGGTAATACCTAGGAATGCAATGGATGGGAAATTCTTATTTTCCTAAGAGACTGTCAAACTATTTAAATTGGGTGTGTTGTTGGGGAGCCTGGGTGGCTCAGTCAGTTAAGCGGCCGGCTTCGGTTCAGGTCATGATCTCGCGGTCCATGAGTTCGAGCCCCGCGTCGGGCTCTGTGCTGACAGCTCAGAGCCTGGATCCTGTTTCAGATTCTGTGTCTCCCTCTCTCTGACCCTCCCCCGTTCATGCTCTGTCTCTCTCTGTCTCAAAAATAAACGTTAAAAAAAATTTAAAAAAATAAGTTGGGTGTATTGTTTACTGTTTTAACATCTCAACCAGCAGTGTTTGAGAGTTCTAGTTCCTCTACACATCCTCACCCACTTGGTATGATCAGTCTTAAAAGAAAAAAATTGTCTTTTGAATAATTTAAAATTTACAGAAGAGTTACAAAGATAGTATACTAAGTCCCAGAGTTACAAAGATAGTACAAGTCCTCTATATCTTTTAGCCAGCTTTCCCTGGCTATTTGATACGCTAAGTGAAATAAGTCAAAGACAGATACCATATGTTTTCACTCATATGTGTACCTTGAGAAACTTAACAGAAGAACATGGGGGAGGGGAAGGGGAAAAAAAGTTACAAACAGGCAAACCATAAGAGACTCTTAAATACAGAGAACAAACTGAGGGTTGATGGGGGGGGGTGGGTGTTGGGGAGAGGGGAAAGTGGGTGATGGGCATTAAGGAAGGCACTTGGGATGAGCACTGGGTGTTGTATGGAAGCCAATTTGACAATTATATAAAAAACTAAGAAATTCATATTGTCATGAAACTTTGAACAAAAACTAGAATTTATTCGGATTTCAGCAACTTCTCTACCAATGTCCTTTTTCTGTTCCAGGATCCAGCCCGGCACACCACGTTGCACTGAGTCACAGTGGTCTCCTCCAATCGGTAGCACTGTTTCAGTCTGCCTGTTTTTCCCATCCCTGCCACATTTTAAGAAGTCTCAGCAAATACTTCATAGAATGCCTCTCAAGCTGGGTCTTTTGTATATTTTCTCATGATCAGAGTGGCATTATGGATTTGGGGAGAGCAGACAACAAAGTTCAAATCTCCTTGTACTCACATCATTACAAGGGGTAGCCCATATCAACATGTTTTATTATTGGTGATGTGAATTATGCTCATTTGTTAAAGATAGTGTCTACAAGTTTTCTCTGCTGTAAGGTTAATACTTTTCTTTTTCATATTTTATTCATTAGAAATGAATTACTAATTACAGCACACGTTCAAGGGAGAGAGAGAAATTAAACTCCACCTCTTGGAGGAAAAAGTATCAAATAGTCTGAGGACACATGCTGAAACCACTACAGTAATTAATATATCTTTGGGAGGATATTTTAAGGTTATGCAAATATCCTGTTTCTCCAAATGTTGCCCCCTGAATTTTCACATTCATCAGTGAATCTTGCCTGTGTCAGTTATTACAGTAGTATTTTAACAGGGATTTTCTATTTCCCTTGTCCCTTTTATGTTTATTATTTGGAATTCTGCAAGGAAGATTTGTCCCTTCTCTCATACCTTGTTTGTTTGTTTGTTTGTTTAATAACTTCTCATATCAGTGCAAAATTTGGTAATCCCTAAGACCACCCTCTCTTCTGACATCAACTGCAAACTTGGGGGGTCCTCAAGACAAACTTCAGGCTCAATATTTCACTAGAAGGACTCCCAGAATTCAGCAAAGCCATTTCGCTCAGTTTTATTATAGCAAATTAAAATCAGCCGAGGGAAAGAAGTGCATAGGACAGGGTCCAGGAGACACCAGGTGCAGAATTTCCAGTTACACTTTCCCAATGGAGTCATGCTGACAGCATCTTCTTCCCCCAGTGTTAACAACCAGAGAAGCGTGCCCAAACCTTGGTGTCCAGTTTTCTTGGGGCTGGCCACGTATACTGTCTGGCCCAAAGTCCCTACGCCCAAAATCACGTTGTTAGTATATATTATCTGGTACAGGCCAAGGCCTCCAGATAAATGAAGACATTCTCATTATTCAGGATACCCAAGGGTTAGAAGGTACTTCCTAGGAATTGGAGGCAAAAGCCAAAGCTCTCTACAGGCAAGGTTAATCCTTACTGAGAAATTAGTATCAAATTGTAGGTATTTATTTTGTTCTTTAGATTCGAATCCAATGCTATCATTATTTTTTTGCTCACATATTCCTTATTTAGCCATTGAGAAGTCTTTCAGGTTGGCTTCTGTGCCCTTTCAACATGCCTCATCGTTTCTTTAAAAAAATGCACTTTGCTATTTTTTGACATTGAAAGATACTCCAAGCATATCTAGAATTTTCCCTTCCCCAGCTATAGAAAAAGCCATTTCTTCAAAGAGCTCTGTTTCCTTTTACTGGAGAATAGCATTTAGAAAACAAGATCTGGGAGTTAAGTGTGTTCCTTACTACCAGGCTCCTTTACTGAGTAGAGCTTGTATACAAATACACACATGTGTATTATCTCATGTATACTAAACATTTTTATTTCATTATCTTTATATATATTAAAATAAACATGGGTTCACACTGATATCTCTGACTCTATTCCAGTACCGCTTGGGTTCAGTTTAGCCTTTTCCCCTTGCTTACATGTCACTTCTCTCTTGTAACCTGGCTCTCATTATCTTAATTTGTTTACTTATTTGCCCCACCTTAGTATACATGGAAAATAGTTTCATAATTAACTGTGCCCCTGTGCAAAACAAAACTTATGAGCTATAATACAGTGTTTTCTTGTACATTTGTTTAAAATAAATTTTTAAATTTATTTTAGAGGGAAAGCAGGGGACAGGGGCAGAGGAGGAGAGAGAGAGAATCTTAACAAAAGCAGGGCTTGATCACATGACCCAGGAATCATGACCTGAGCTGAAATAAAAGATGGTCAACCAACTGAGCCACCCAGGCGCTTTTGGTGCAGTTTTTTTTTTTTTTTTTCTTCCTCCCCTCGCCTCCCCTTCCCTCCTCCCCCCATTTTTTTTTTGTCTTATATCACATAATCATGCCCATCATTTTCCACCTTCACAAAGGATTCCCTAATCACTCTTAGCTAGAATTCATCTTCCACTAAGCCTTCTTTTTTTTTAAATTTTATTTTGAGAGAGCACATGAGAGGGGGAGGGACACACACACACACACTCAAAGAGAGAGAGAGCGAGGGAGGGAGACAGAGAATCCCAAGCAGGCTCCTCGCTATCAGTGTAGCGCCCCACATAGGACTGGATCTCGCACCCTGGGATCATGACCTGAGCCGAAATGAAGTCAGAGGCTTAACTGACTGGGCCACCCAGGCCCCTATATAGTTCCTTACAATATCTAGTGAAAGCAGGGGTTCCCAAAGTTGCTTAGAGCTTCCAGTCCAAGAGGGTGACATAGGAAGACTCTGAACTCACCTCCACGGGCACACCAAATTTATACCTATTGTATTTATACCTGTTTATACCAAATGTACATCTGTTTATAGAGCAATTCCTCCTGAGGGAGAGCTTAGGGCTGACTGAACAGCTTCTGCACAACAAAAGATGGAGAAAAGAGCAAGGGAGAAGCCCCCGGGGCAAGGTGGTCCCAGTAATGATGGGAACCCCATTTTCCATGTTGCGAACGCCGTGGGGACCGGCAAGACCGAGGGACAGGGAGCAGATTCTGTGGCCCTGGGGCTCAGAAGAAAAGCTGCGGTTTAAAGGCAACTAGGGTAGAAATGAATCAGCACTAGAACCCAGCCAAGCTGTGGCCGGAGGAGTTGGGACTCTGTCAGGGTTGGAGGGCTGCAGCTTTCTGGCTTTACTCTGGGTTTACGCGGGGTTACCTGGGTTTACGTTGGGTTTACTCTGGGTTTACGCTGGGTTTACGCTGGGTTTGCGCTCCCTCGGTCTTGATCTTGAGCGCAGCCGCGAGCACCTTCCAAGCACTCCACCTGGCCCGGGCTTCAGAAGCCCCAGCCGTCCTGACCCCCAACCCCCACTCCTGCCTTGGGACATAGGACAAACTTGCGGTATAAAAGAGCAACTGGCACAGTAAACATCCAGCCCTAGAACACTCCACCAAAGTGAGGGAGAGCGGCTAGAACCCTCTTCCGGTTGGAGGAGCCAGTGAGCACCACTGTTTCTGTTCCAAAGTTACTTGGGTAAGTTCCTTTTACTTCCCACTCCTTCAGTGACGTCGTGCTGTTACAGGAGGGTGGGACAGACGCTGGTCCTTGTCTCATGGAGTCCAAGAATGAATCTCGCAGACAACGGAGTGAGGAAAGCGATAGAGTTTATTGAAAGAAAGTATAAAACCCTCAAGAGTGAGAGGGTTCCCGACTGGGTAGCCGCTGAGGAATTTTGTCCCTGACTTTTAATTGGGACCTTATCAGAAAACTTGAGACTCCATGCATGGCACCTAGCCCAGGTGGCTCTGGAATACCTTCATCCTTTTTTTTTTTTACCCCCCAAACCCACCGCTTCTTCAGCCTCCCACTTGCAGCTGCAGTCTGCCTCACCGAAGGTCCCCTATGTCTCCCTGCCTGATGTGAACCCTTTCCCTATTCAGTGTCACACATTTGTAATATAGTTGGATTTATTTGCCAGCCTGGATTTCATCTTGACATACTAGTTGAATTATTTTTAATTTCCACGCAGTAAAATTCACTCTTTGTAGTATAAAAATGTATGAATTTGACAAATGCATAGTCATGTATATACTAAACCACCAAAATACCACAGAGAAACCGTTGCATTACCCTCAAAATTCCCAGGTACAACCACTTTGTAGTCAACTCCTCTCCCTCCTTCAACACTCAAACACTCACTGATGTATTTTCCATTCCTGTAGTTTTGCCTTTTCCAGGTTGTCATCTAAAGAAAATAACAGATGTAGCCTTTTAAGTCTGCCTTCTTTCAATTTCTTAAACGCATTTATGATTTGTCCTTTTTGTTAGGTGAATCAGTAGTTCATTCCTTTTTATTGCCAATTACTATTCCATTGTGTAGATGTTCCCTAGCTTTTTTATCCATTTGCCTGTTGAAGGACATTTTGATTGTTCTCAGTTTTTGGCGATTATGAATAAAGCTGCTGTAAACCCTTCTGTACAGGTTTTTATGTGAGCAGGTTTCAATTCATTTGGGTAACTGTATAGTAGTGGGAAGAAAAATTGTTTAACAAAGTGGTTGTACCATTTTTTTTGTTTTGTTTTGTTACCACAGCACAATTGATTGAGAGTTTTTGCTCTATATCCAGGTCAGCATCTGTTATTGGTGGTCTTTTTAAACACCATCCTAATAATTGTGTTGTAGTATCTCAGTGGCTTTAATTTGCATTCCCCTAATGACTAATAAAGTTCAGTCTTTTCATGTACTTATTTGCCGCCATATGTCTTCCATGGCAGTGTGTGTTCAAAACTTTTGCTCATTTTTCAATTAAGATGTTTGTTTCCTTTTTATTGAGTTTTGGTAGTTTTTTATATTATGAATATGAGTCTTTTATTAGATACTTTTTACATTTTAACAGTGTTTTTCTAAGGCAGAAGTTTTAAATTTTGAATTATTTTTAAAGCAATCATCACTTGGTGTTATATCAAAGAGTGTCATATAGTTGGAATCATATAGTATGTAGCATCTTCAGATTGACTTCTTTCTCTTAGTAATATGTATTTAAGTTTCCTCCACATCTTTTCATGCCTTGATCGCTCATTTCTTTTTAGTGCCGAAGAAAATTCAGTTGTGTCTCTACCACTGCTTATCCATTCTTCTACTGAAAGCCCTCTTGGTTGCTTTCAGGTTTGGGGAATTATTAATAGGCTGCTGTAAACATCCAGGTACAGGTTTTTGCAGGGATATACATTTTCAACTCCTTTAGGTAAATACCAAAGAGCACAATTAATGGATCGTATGGCAAGAATATATTTAGTTTTATGAGAAACTAAATTGGAAGGCAGTTAGGAAGTGACTTCCAAAGTGGCTGTACCATGTGAGCATGAGAAGAATGTGACTCTGCTGTTGGATGAAGTTGTCTATAGCTGTCAGTTACATCCAGTTGATTGATGGTGTTGTTGAGTTCAGCTATGACCTTACTGATTTTCTGCCTGCTAAATCTGTTCATGTCTGATAGCAAAAGTCTCCCACTATGATAATGGGTTCATCTGCTTCTCCTATTTCTATTAGTTTTTGCCTCATGTAGTTTGATGCTCTATTGTTAGGCACATACTCATTAAAGATTGTTATGGCTTCTTGGAGAACTGACCCCTTTATCACCATGTAATGCCTTTCATTATCCCTGATAACATTCCTTGCTTTGAAGTCTGCTTTGTCTGAAATAAATGTAGTTGCTCTTGCTTTCTTTTCATTAGGATTAGCATGGTATATTTCTCTCCATCCATTCTTTGCACCTATGTATGTCTTTATATTTAAAGCGGGTTTCTTGTAGACAACATATAGCTAGTTCTTATCTTTTGATCCACTCTGACAATCTCTGTCTCTTCCCCCCTCCCCCATAATACCTTTATCGAAGTATTATTGACAAAGAAAAATTGTACATTTTTGGGGTGTACATGATGTTTTGATATACATGCACATTGTGAAATGGTTACCACGTTTAAGCTAATTAATATATCCATTACCTCACATAGTTACCTATTTCTGAGTGTGTGATGAGAACTACTCTTTTAGCACATTTCAGGTATAGAATACAGTATGATTAACTATAGTCACCATGCTGTACATTGGGTCTCCAGAACTTATTCATCTTAAAACTGGAAGTTTGCTCCCTTGACCAGCATATCCCCCTCCCCCCCACTCCCCAGCCCTTGGTAAACACCATTTCATTCTTTGTTACTATGAGTTAGACTTTTTTTAAAATATATATTCTACATATAAGTGAGATTATACAGTATCTGTCTTTCTGTGACTAGCTTAGCTTACTTCATTTAGCATAATATTCTCCAGTTTCATCCAAATTTCCCATCACAAATGACAGGATTTCCTTCTGTTTCTAAGGCTAAATAATATTCCATTGTGTGTGTGTGTGTGTGTGTGTGTGTGTGTGTGTGTGTGTGATCACATTTTCTGTATTCATTCATCTGTTGACAAACATTTAAGTTCTTTGTATATCTTCACTACTATGATGACACTGTAATGAACATGGGAGCACAAATAACTTTTTCAGATAGTGATTTTATTTACCTTGGATATATGCCCCAAAGTGGAATTGCTAGATCATATGATACTTTTATTTTTAATCTTTTGAGAGCCTTCATACTGTTTTCCAGAATGGCTGTACTAATTTATATTCTCACCAACAGTGTACAGGGTTCTTTTATTTCTATATCCTTGACAAAGCTTATGTTTTGACTTTCTGGTAATAGCTATGTATCCTAACCAGTGCAAAGTGATATCTCATTGAGGTTTTGATTTTCACTTCCCTGATTAGTGAGGTTGAACATCATTTCTTATACCCATTGACCATTGTATGTTTTCCTTGGAGAAATGTCTATTTAAATCCTTTACCCATTTTTAAATTGGTTTGCTTGTCTTTTTGCTGTCAAGTTAAAAGAATTTCTTATATATTTTTGCAATTAATACCTCATATGATTTGCACATATTTTCTCTCATTCCGTAGGTTGCCTTTTCATCTTGTTTATTGGTTCATTTGCTGTGCGGAATTTTTTTAGTCTGAATAGCCCCACATATTTATTTTTCATTTGCTTCTTATGTAAATTCTCTGTCTTTTAAAGTCTTATTTATGTGATCTCTTTACCCCATATGGGACTCAAAATAATGACCTCAAGATCAAGAGTCACATGCTCTGCTGACTGAGCCAGCCAAGTGCCCCCAAATCTCTTTTAATTGTTTCATTTAGATCATGAAGTGTCAAAGTGATTATTCATATAGTTGGATTACTATCTTCCATATTCATTATTGTTTTTTACTTGTTGGCTTTGGTTTTTTTTGTTCCTATTTTCGTCTTCCATTTTTTTTCCTGCCTTTTGTGGTTTTAACTGACCATTTGATATGGTTTAATTTTCTTTTCTTTCTTAGCATATTAGTTATACTTCTTTCTTTTATTTTTTTCTTTTTTACCTATTTCAGTGGTTGCCCTAGAGTTTGCAATATACATTTACAATGAATTCATGCTGCCATATATATATATATATATATATATATACACACATACATATATATATATGTAATAAATACCATACTGCTTCACAGGTAGTGTGAATACCTTATAATAACAAAGTAATCCTGATTCCTCGCTCCCATCCTTTGTATCATTGCTGTCATTCATTTCACTTATATATAATCATATGTATATACATAGTCATATATACATATCAAATACACACACAATCACACACACAGAGGATATATTAAAGTGTGTAAAATTGAGTATGTTGTTGCTGTTATTATTTTTAACAAACTCTTATCTGTTAGATCAATTAAAAATAAGAAAAATGTAAGTTTTTATTTTACCTCACTTATTTCTTCTCTGATGTTCTTCCTTTATGTAGATATGAGTATCTGACCTACATCATTTTCCTTCTGTCTAAATAACTTCTTTTAACATTTCTTGCAGGGCAGGTGTACTGGCAACAAAGTCTCTCAATTTTTGTTAGGCCAAGTCTTTAACTTTACATTTCAAGGATTATTTCACAGGGTACAGAATTCTAGGTTGGTGGTTTTTTCTTTCTTAACAGTTTAAATATTTAGGTCTACTCTCTTTTTGCTTGCATGGTTTTCTGAGAAGTTGGATGTATTTTTTGTCTTTGTTTATCTATAGATAAGGTGTTTTTCCTTCTGACATTTTCCTAGGGTTTTTCTTTATCTTTTTAATTCTGCTGTTTGAAAATGATGTGCCTTGGTGTATTTGTTTTGTTTTGTTGTTGAGTTTGTTTGTTTATTTTGGCATTTATCCTTCTTGGTATTCTCTGAGCTTCCTGGAGAAGCTGATGTTTTCTGACATTAATTCAGAGGGAATCTTGTCATTATTGTTTCAAATATTTCTTCTGTTTCTTTCTTGCTTCTCCTTCTGATATTTCTATTACATATATTATACTTTTTATAGTTGTCCTTGTATATACTATTTTGATTTTATTCAGTCTTTGTTTTCTTTGCTTTTTAGTTTTGGTGGTTTCTACTGGGATTTTTTTTTTTTTTTTTTTTTTTTTGAGAGAGAGAGAGAGCATGAGCAGGGGAGAGGGAGAGGGAGAGAGAGAGAGAATTAATCTCAAGCAGGTTCCATGCTCAGTGCAGAGCCTGATGCAGGGCTCAGTCCCATGACCCTAGGATCACGATCTGAGCTCAGATCAGATCTTGATCTGAAATCAAGAGTCCGACTCAGTCAGTGACTGAGCCACCCAAATGCCCTGACTCCTGAGATATTCTTGAGCTCAGAGATTCTTTCCTCAGCCATGTCCAGTGTACTAATAAACCTATCAAAGACATGCTTCATTTCTGTTAGTGTTTTCAGTCTCCACCATTTCTTTTTGTTCTTTTTTAGAATTTCCATCATATCTACTTATATTGTCCATATATTCTTGCATCTTACATACTTTATGCATTAGAGCCTTTAGCATATTAATAGTAGTTGTTTTAAATTCTCAGTTTGATAGTTCTTTTTTTTAGTGTTTATTTATTTTGAGAGAGATGGAGAGAAAGAGAGAGAGGGAGGGCATGAGTGGGGGAGGGGCAGAGAGAGAGGGAAACCAAGAGAGAATCCCAAGCAGACTCCGTGCTGCCAGTGCAGAGCTGACACGGGGCTCCATCATATGAACCATGAGATCATGACCTGAGCCAAAACTGTGAGTCGGACGCTTAACCAACTGAGCCACCCAGGCACCACCTCAGTCTGATAGTTCTAATAGCTAGGTCATGTCTGATTTGATGCTTACATTATCTTCAAATTATGTTTTTTTCCTTTTAGTATGTCCTATAACTTTTCTTTGATAGCCAGACATGATGCACTGGGTGAAAGGAACTGCTCTAAATAGGCCTTTAGTAATGCAGTGGTAAGTGTGGGGGGAGGAAAAGCATCCTGTAGTCTTAGGATTAAGTTTGTTTTTCTTTTTGTTTTTTTAATGTTTATTTATTTTTGAGAGAAAGAGAGAGAGAGAGAGTTGGGGGAGGGGCACAGAGAGAGAGAGGCAGGCAGAGGATCTGAAGCAGGCTCTGTGCTGACAGCAGAGAACCTGATGTGGAGCTCGAACCCATGAGCACAAGAACACGACCTGAGCCGAAGTCAGATCTTAACCAACTGAGCCACCAGGAGCCCCAGAATTAGGTCTGCCTTTTAATGAGCCTGTGCCTTAGAACTGTGAACTTGTAAGTGTTTTTCATTTTTTTTCCCCTCCCCCTTTTAGGTAGGGCAGGATGGCTACAGCTGACTGGAGTTGGGTATTTCCCTTTCCTCGGGTCAGTTGGGTTCTGATAATACCCCAGCAGATTAGTCTCTGGTTAACTAGTTTCTTTGACAACGGGCCTTGTTGAAAAGAACAGAGTGCTCTGATGTATTCAAAATGGTTCTTTTTTTCTCCTCCCTCTTCCAGAAGCACCAGGAAATTTTTGTCTTGATTTTTCACTGTGAACCTAGTTGAGCTCTTGTAGGTAAAACTCATAAAATGTGGGGGCCTCCCTATGACTGGGTCTCCCTGGAGTTTTTAGTTGTCAGGCTCTCTGAGCCTCCAGCAGTTCATCAGTTAGAGTGTGGGTTTTCCTGGCCTGGTGCTGGATCCCACAGCTGTTTACGCTTTTGAGTTTCTGCTTCTATAAATCATGACTCTGTACTCACACTGGTTCTTGATCTTGGACGTAGACATGGTTTCACCCTCTCTTATAGATCTAAGAAGAGTTGTTGATTGATTTAGTTTTAAAATTTCAGTCTGTTCAGCCTTTTACTCATGAGGGCCAAGCAGTACCTTTCAAGTTCCTTACATGTGGGACTCGAAACCAGAAATTTTAAGTTAAATGTACTTTGGATCTACTTGAGTAATCCTGGGTAATCTCTATTTTAAGGTCAGCTGATAAACAGCTTTAATTCTGTCTACAACCTGAATTCCTCTTTGCCACGTAGCATATCATATTCACAGATTCTGAGGTTTCAGATGTAGATGGATGTCTTGGTGTCGTTATTCTGCTATCACACCCTGCTATCCCTCTCTCTGTCCCCTCCCCCTTTCGTTCTCTCACTTTAAGTCTGTTTTAAAGAAGATAAAATGTTGGGGAATGCAGGGTTAGAGATCCCTCCTCCTCCTACTGTTAAGGAGCTGTAGTTATTGCTGAATAATATTTCGAAAGACTGAGCTATGCCCATCCTTCCTTTCATCCAGCAGGTAGCTAGCTTTGTGTTCATTATCTCAGAGAAGGCATATGGCAGAGTAGGAAACATGAATATTCTCCAAGTCTTTCTGAGTTTTGTTACTCAGAAGCTCAAGTCCTCAGGAAAACTTATGGTTTTTCGTCATAATAAGACTAACAAAGAAACATGAAAGGAGAGTGATTTTCTCTAAATTACAGTTAGTGGCAGGAAACTAGGGGCTGGGGGGCACTGGAGGAGAGAGAGAGAAAGCGAGGGAGGGAGGGAGAGGGAGGAGAGAGTGAAAGAGAGAGAAAGAGAAGAATGGAAGGTTTGGGTTCCAAGAGCAGAGAAGACCATTTTCTGCTTCTAGACTGTACTGTCATGAAGTCCACAAAATTTGGAGAGAATAGCTCCACGTTGTGTCTAGGCAGATGGGACCTGTGCAGCCAAGCAAAAGATTTCCATGTTCCAAGAAGAACATAGAGGTAGCAGAGAATCTCCAATTCTAAAGGGGCCATAAACTTGAGAAAAATGTGCTCATCTCTTGCACTGATAAAGGATTATCTGAAAAACACATCCCTCCCATGTTTTGGCGTAGCAGAAGGCCCCAAGACTATAGTACTACCCAGAGAAGGTGGGTGGTGGGAAGTTTATGAAGTACTAGGGTATTTTTTCTCTAACCTTGTGGAATAGGAAAGACCGGAGGCTGGCTCAGAGTCAGAAATTAAGTTTTATTTAAAAAACAAAAACAAGAACAAATTCTGTTTCTTTAACACTTTGTTGAATGGCATTCATGCCTGGTGCTTTGTAGTTAATTTACTTGAAAGTCATTCATGCTGCGTTTGTAAATAAACTGCATGTTCAACTATGTTGAGAGAGAGTAAGAATAAGATTTATTTTTTATGTACATCTCTCTTAGCAATCCTGTGACAGATGAAACCTACTTAAAAATCTTGAACTGAAAAAAGTCCAAATGTGAATTATACTTTGTTAATCAGTTGGTTCTGACACATTCTGGTAAACAGTTATAGTCAGAAAGATTCAGTGAGGTTGTAATCTCAACCTGCTTAAAAAATTTTCCCCTCTAAAGTCTACTATTGTAAGTTGATAACATTTTTACAGATTTCTTGCTTTCCTTTAAAAGAAATTCTCCAAAATTGCTTCTTGACAAGTAATGACAGCAGTTAAGACAAACAGCCTGAAATGATGTTGCTTCATTTTCAGTACTGTGTTCCAAAATGAAATTAGTGTTCTTTAGAATGAAGATTATTTCTTGAATTCTCAAATTTAACTGAAAGGAAATAGAAAACCTCTCACTCAATCTGAGCAGAGCAATTTGAGACTTGCATCATCATCCCTCAGTGCTAGGGAAGTAAGTCGCCGAAGAAGGCCCCCCTGGAGGAAAGTCCTTCTAAATGATACGTGTGATACCTGTTCATTACAAATATCAAACTGACTGCTGTAAGAGGGGCCGTGTAGAAACCACAAGGTCCTCCCTAGAAGGGACCATTCTTTTTCAGTTTAGATTACCAGAACGTGCCATGTAAGTGTTTTGAATGAATGACTGCCCAGGTTAACTGCCTGATGGACTGAATTGGACTGATTTATTTTGTATCACCTGTATAGGAGAGTACCTGGCACATGGTTGGTACTCAGAAGACTTTTTAGGTTTAATGAAGGAAAAAAGTAAATAAATGAACTAAATATGGCAACTTATGATTAGTCAGTAAGGCCTGGTGTTTTGCTATCTTCACAGGGTATAAAGATCGCTCTATGATCAGTACAGCTGTTCATACCTGCACCAGCGGTGGCCGTGGGCTTGGCCAGCTCTCCACCAGTTTACTGTGCTGTGGTCGTTGAGTGGCGTAGAGAGGAAGGAACATCTGGGTTTGAGTGAGTAGAGTTTTATGCATTTCACCTAACCTCACAGAAACTGCCCTCTCGTTTGTGACGTGAGATCCACAATGCAAATTTAACAGGGTTTCTCTGGGGATTAGCCAAAATCATACAAGGTTATGACATGCTCTGTAGATGTTAAATATTGTTACTTATTGGGGAAAGACAAAGGTTCTGAGAATATGGCATGCTTATCTTTTTAGAAAAAAAGGTATGAAAGTCTCTACTGGTTGTGTTCTTAAAACTGATGTTTAATTAATTTGGATCCGTTGATTTATTTACTAGGTTATTCTTTCAGGGGTTACTGTTATGCAAATTCAGTAGAATTACATGTTCTTATAACCAAACTATCAGGCTCCCTTTATTTCTCTTAGGTATCACTTACTGAAAGTCATTTAGCTAGCTTCTTGAAAAGTTTAATAATTGGAAAAAAATGAATCATGGTTATCATCAAGATAGGTTAACCTAATTGCTTAGGGGACTTCAAACTAGTCTCCATTAGTAGCTTCTCTGTGTGTTTACTAAGACAATGAGAACAGTAAATTACAAAATAATGACAATACATTAAGGATGACATTAAAAATACATTTTGCATAAATATTTGAGATTGCAAACCTAAATGAAACATCATGATTGTGAGTTTAAAGAGCTAAGAAGAGTCAGTGTTAAAAAATTGGAAGTGTTGCTGGGAAGGTTAAGATGACAGGTTATGTTCTAATGATCTTGGCACAAAGATTTTAGAATTAGGAGAGAATAAAGAGATAACCTTAAATCTAACTGCTGGTTTTTGTTTGTTTGTTTGTTTTGTTTTGTTTTTTTAGTAGATGGAAAGACTGAGACCAAGAGAGGTTAAGTGAAGGCTATCCATAGTTTAACAAGTGAAAGTAAATAAATATTTAACAGTGTTAATAAATATTGAGTCAGTGGTACAGGAAAAATATGAACTCCAGAGAGTAGGGACTAGAACCTATGGTACATATACTCTTGTTTTGTTACTTCATAAGTTGAATGAGTGAAAAAAGAAACAGATACTAATACTTGTTCCTGGTTAAGATTTTTTCCAATTACTGATTCACTGAAAGCAAGGTAATATTGTGGGAATCTGGCCATGAAAGTAAGAGCTTGAATAACCTTAGGCAAATCTTGTGGTCTTTAAAATTCTGGGTTTTTAAAAAAATTGGATGGTAGAAATAAATCATGTGTATTAACTACCTGTGACCACAAGGTATATACAAAATCATTTAGAAAAGAATAACTTAAATCCAAAATGTAATTTTTCCATTAATATCACTCTACTTAATATTATTTTTAATGTTTATTTTTGAGAGAGAGAGAGCGTGAGTTGGGGAGGGGCAGAGAGGGAGACAGAGGATCTCAAGTGGTCCCTGTGCTGACAGCAGAGAACCCGATGTGGGGCTCGAACCCACAATCCATGAGATCCTGACCTGAGCCAAAGTCGGATGCTCAACTGACCGAGCCACCCAGGTGCCCCGATAACACTCCAGTTATAAGGGTGCTCAAGTATTGGGCCATGCGACCATGGCCTTAAAGGGATACATGTTGCGAGGCATCTTGATGTTTGGCCTTGTGATGAGTTAATGTGGTGGTGGTAGTGCTGGTCATGGCTGTCGGAGGCCCTTCTGCCCATAGCAGGCAGATCCCGATTACTGGGACACCTCTAGCATTTGCTCTCCCTGGGCTCCCCTCAGAAAACCTATACGGTGATCACTAATTTATAGTGACATTTCAGTGGCAACAAAGATGGAGAAGATCAGTCTCGCCTGAATGATTATAAGGAGGATTTGCTTTAAAACATACTGCCTTTGATACCTTGGTAGCAATAAACTCAAAATATTTTACTGTGTCCTTTTGCCTTTTACTAGAGTGGGTCTCAAGAGGAGGAGCTCTTGTCCTTTCCTGGAGCGGAGGACACTCCTGGGGAAAATGTAGGGTGTGGTCACGATGGCTGTGTGACCCTGTGTTTAGGTAGTACTACACCTCATAGGATGCCAGAAGGTCTCCTACAGGGAGGAATGGCCCCTCCCACAGTGTGCTGCACATCTTTCTCTGCAGAAGAGTGTCGTCATGGTCCTGAATCAAAGGCCCACGACTTGTCAGAGTTTCTGCTCTAGGGAGACAGTGTGCTTCAGTACACAGAGCATTTCTGTAATTACCACTGGTTTTGAAATGTAGATTGATGTCTTCCTAGCTGGGCAACCTTCAGCAAGATACTAAATGTCTTTAATGCTCTGCTTTCTCCTGTTTATAAAGTTGGGCTAATACTGCTGATTTTTCAGGGCTGTTGTAAGGGTTAAATGGCACGATGTGTATCTGAAGTGCTTAATGCACATAGGAGTGGCTCGATAAACGGTGGTTTGCTTCCTTCCATGAGGAGAGACGTGCAGTTAATTCCACACAGAAATCTTCTCTACAAAAAGATGGGGAAGTGAATCAACTGATTCTGTAAAACTGCAGAAGTTCATACTGGGCCTCCTTGGTTCTTCCATGTCCGACTGGCTGAAATGCCAATGGCTGTTTTTAGGACAGTAAGGCAGGATCAAGGCCCCCTCATAAATTGAGGTGGTTCACCTGGGTGTGTTTGACAGCAACCTGAAAGGGTCCCTCGCCCACACTTGCAGGCAGTGCCACAGCATATGTGGAGTTCTTGGGCCTCCCTTTTCTGGGGGTGCTGGTGTCAACCCAGTTGTAGGGAGGTTAGAGACCACAGCAAGTAAAGGAAGGTGCCCACAGCCAGGGATGGGCTGGGGGGCAGGGGAGAGGTGGGAGGGGAAGCGTGCACAGGCCAGTGAGGTCAGGAACCAGGCTGTCTTTTACTCACATGCCCTAACCCAGGTGACGGTGAGGCCCATGTTCTGAAAAACTCCTGAAATCTGGACTAGTAGATGTCTATTGCAGAAGTAGAGTCTTTCACTGGGCTCAGAAAAATACCCACGCTTCTTCAAATGGCTTTTAGTTGCCCCATGGGGATCTGGCCAGAGTGTGCATCTTCCATATAGACTGTGCTTCATCCCCAGTGAAGGAATTTCTGTCCTTTGATCTGAAGGTTTGTTCTTGGTCCTTTGGACTGTTTTATCCCCCTATGATGCCATCTCTGCTCCCACTTCTGCCTTCACTGCTGTGTCAGGACACATCTTGACATTTTCTCAGGAAAGCCACACTCCTCTCTGGGTGTTCTTTCCATGTGCTCTTATTATATTGATTAATTAATCTAATAATTGTTTAGCTTTCATTATGTGGTGACTATGTTTACTAGTCCCCCAACTAAGTACAAAAAGACTTTATTTCCTATTATATAATTTTATATTTGAGTTCCAGTTCCACTGTGCTAGAGGAACAATTTAACCTCAGAACTTTCCCGACCTTTTCTCCAGAACCCATCCCCACCCCAGGGTTAAGCCACAGTTCTAGGATCTAAATCATGAGGAGGGGTGGGTGAGGTGGAGGTGGAGGGCCATGTGGTCCTTGGCACTCAGTGCTCACAGGTTGTCTTCTAGAAGCTGACTGTCCCTTCCTGTATAATCCCTTCAGGACCAGCATCTCCCTGCTGCTCACACACTCTCCAGGGATACAGTAATCTTGCAAGTTAGAATTGGTCTTCTTGGCCTCAACATTCCACGCCTCTGACTCCCTCCCAGCATGGCTAGGGAATGGGGCAAGAATCTCTGCTTCCATCACCAAAGAACTTCCTCTCTATCTCTTTTCCCCTTAAGCCCAGGAGTCTCCCATCATTCTGGAGGGGAGGTCCTAATCCTCTTCCTTCAATATTTCTCCAACACTGTTTACACTTGGACTTTCTAATCCACCTTTTACTTCCTTAGCAAATTCTCTAAATTTTCTAAGAGGCTCAAGCCTTTTGGAAAACAAACAATCTTCCTCTGAGGCAATGAGCACACAGATGACTATCTTATTTGAAGGATGAATGAAAAAAAATACAGTGGGGAGGGAAGTCCTATAATATCCCAAACGTGACCCAACCACAGCTGTCTGCCACTCACTGCTAAACGAATGTAGGGACATAAGCGTAAGTAAATATGAAATTAAAACACACCCTGTGTTTATCCAAATGATGTACCTAATTGCACAATATTAAAATTACTTTTACTCCGGCATTTATTTTTGGGCTGCATGTGTCCCTCGTGACATTCTCCAGGATCCTTTAAATGTCCTGACACCAAGGGGTCCTGGGTGGCTCAGTTAGTTTGACTCTTGATTTCAGCTCAGGTCATGATCTCATGGTTGTGAGATGGAGCCCCATATCAAGCTCTTTGCTGGGTGTGGAGCCTGCTTAAAGATTCTCTCCCTCTCCTTTTTCCCCTCTCCCTAGTTTGTTCTCTCTTTCTCTCTCTCTCTCTAAAAAAAGAAAGAAAGAAAGAAAGAAAGAAAGAAAGAAAGAAAGAAAGAAAGAAAGAAAGAAAGAAAGAAGGAAAGTTCTGACACTAAATTTAACTATCTGGACAAAGCTTATATATCCAAATTGGAGTATGAAAAATAACGGAGTGGAGGGAGCCAACCAAAACTGTTCCTCCTTCTTGTCACCTAAAGGATATGCGTAAGTTGATTTACCTTTTACCTTTTCTCTGAAAGATTCTCCCTGTTATAAATGAACGTATGGAATAATTTCAACTTGTATTAGAGGAAAAGGGTGATTTTCATGTTTTTGTTTTTGTTTTTTTTTTTTTGCTATTATTACTTTACTGTTTTCCAGAAAGGAGGAAATCAACAGCAACGAATACTCATGTGCATTTAAAAGTAGATCTCGTTTCTTCTTAAATCACACATTTTATTGTTTTTAACTATCGAGTTCAGTCTTGCAGCATATAAAGTTCTTTGGTGTTTTTTAACGAAAATATAATAATCTCTTAATGGCCTTCATCTGTCTGTTCGTTCATGCAGTCTTGCTCTGGCAGCTGTCTGAGGCAGAGCACTTCCTCGCGAGGCACTTGTGTCATGTTTCTGTGCATATTAATGAAACTCTACAACTTTCCTATTCTAACTTAAACACTTCGCTGCCACTTCAGCTGATTATGGCCTTGGATAATTGCCACAGTGAATCCCATATTTAGTGGAAACAAAATATATTGATGACAAACATGTTGCCCATCAAAAGCCAGAAAGATGGATCTGAATTCAGATTGTGCAGTAAAAACAAGTATGTAAACTCATTAGATAGACAAGATGTAAATTTACAGAGCATGGGGAGAATGATGAGGACAGCTTCAAATCTGAGGGAAGAGGCGGTGTCAGGCTTCATTATTGAAAAAGCTTGGCTAGAAAATAGATTTTTCAGAGCATGCTTGTGTAGAGGTGATATTAAATCACCTAATTCCCTGGGAGGTGGCAGAACGAGTGCCCGGTGACTGGTGGAGTAGCTAATGGGCCAGAACCACTGCAGCCATGCAGTGTTTGTGTTCCAGTCCTGCCTAATCAGAAGATTGAACCAATAATGTAAGGCAAAGGGTATTCTGAGGGGTAGGTGGCTGTCTAGTCTGTTCAGACTGCTAGAACACTATCAGTTCTGGAGGCTGGGAAGTCCAGGATCAAGGCGCCCGCAGATCCAGTGTCTGGTAAGGGTTCATAGGCAGCTCTCTTCTTGCTCTGACCTCCCTTTGTGGAAGCAGTGAGGGAGCTCTCTGTGTTCTCTTCTGTAGGGGTACTAATCCCATGCACGAGGTCTCTACCTTCATGATGTAATTACCTCCCAAAGGCCCTAATTCCAAATACTATCATATTGGGGATTAGATTTCAACATACGAATTACGGAGGGATGCAAATATTCAGTTTATAGCACCAGGCTTACAGTTAAAAAAAATAATTCAGTTTTCATATATTGTGCACCTAACCTCAGATAGATGCACACATGGGTGTCTTAGCTCAAAGCAAGCCTCCAGGACTACAATGAGAGAGAGAGAGAGAGATCGAGAGAGAGCGCGCACACGAGAGAAACAGAGAGAACTGGCTGACTCCTAAATGTCTTTGAAATCCTACCTGAAAAGTGATTTATGTGGTAGGCTAAATAATGACTCCCCGAAAGATACCCCGTCCTAACTCTTGAAACCTGTGGATGTTACCTTACATGACAAAAACAGAACTTTGCAAATGTGATGAAGGTAAGGCTATTGAGATGGGGAGATTATCTTGGATTATCAGGGTGAGTGAAAAATGCCATCACATGCATCCTTATAAGACAGAGACAGAAGGAGCTTTGACACAGACAGCAGAGGGGAAGGCACTGGGCTGTGGAAGGGGATAATGGTGTGATGTGGCCAAAGCCAAGGATTGTGGCAGCAACTGGAAGCTGGAAGAAGCAAGGGAGGGGCTGTCTCCTAGAACCTCTAGATGGAGTATAGCTTTGCTAACACCTTGATTTCAGCTCAGTGAGACTGATTTCAGACTTCCAGATTCCAGACTGTGAGAGAATAAATTTTAGTTGTTACAAGCCACGCAGTCTGCAGTAATTTATTACAGTACCAATAGGAAATGAACCCAACTCTCTGACATCTTACTTGGGGTTGGGTGACTTCTACATGTTTGGCAGCACCAAGTACCTGGAGCATCAGGACCCTACTGGCCCCGCTGAGTAACGTCTTCTTTCAGGGTCTTTGGCCTGCTAAATGGAAGTTCTGTCAGTATGGGGAACCTACTAGTCTTACTCAATTTTGTAGCCCTAGAACCTAGCACCTGGTAGGTACTTACTAAACAATTGAGAAATATAAATTTATTGGCATCATGTTACCTCCAGTATTTAAAAGTTGTCGTTTCAGTTTTCTGGAAGGTGTGTGTGTGTCTCGTACTGATTGTAAAGGGCCAAATTCCAGAGTCCCCCAAACAAGTGGAAGCTTAAAAAGAAAAGAAAAAAAGACCCTTTTGTTGGCAATTAGCCTATGTTTATGGAAGAACTGACATTTGGAAAATAATTTTATATTTAAAATTCTGAAGATACTGATAGGGTTCAGGACATACACTCCAAAATATGGCTCCCTGGCATTTAAATATTTTAAGCTGAAGGAATTTGAGAAATGTCAGGTGCTGGAAGGCCTCTCTGATCTCTTTTTCCTTCAGGTGGGAGACCTTCCTGGGAGATGTGCCCTCCCTAAACCCACAGGGAAGGAGTATTCTTATCTCCAACATAGGGATGCTCAGAGGAATCCAAACAAGCAGGCTTTGCTGTTTCCCCCAGTTTATCATCTTTGGCTCATACCCTTTTGTCCTATCACACTTTCCTAGGACTTTCCACTCTTCATCAGACCTGGCATAGACGTACTCCGGTTTCACTGCTTACAAGACTTCCTTGTCACATGAAACTTAATATTAAACACATGTATGCTTTTCTCTTGTTAATGGATCTTTGCTTAGAGAGCTCAGTGAGAATCTAGAAGGGTAGAAGGAAAAAGAACATTTTTTTTCTCCCCTTCAGGTAAAGTTTGAGTAGTAGAACTACACATCCTAGTATTATTGAAGTCTCTTATGTTTGGTTTTCTAACTGGTCTCCCTGTCTTATTTTACCTTCCATGTGCCATCACCACAGAGGTAAAGTTTAAACTTGATAGAGGTGCAGTCACTCCAATTTTAGTTTCCTAACCTCATCTCCCACCACTCACTTACACATAAATGTCTCTGTGTGAACCTAAAAAAGTGTCTATCCCAAGGGCCCAGAATGTGGGGTGTTTTTGTTTTTGTTTTTGTTTTTATTTTGCTGCTCCTGATCTTTTTCACAAGTTACTTTCTCTACCTTCAGGGCTATTTTCTCTCATCTCTACCTACCCACACACCCTTTATCCTTCAAGGACCTGATCAAATGCCACTTCTTTGAAGCTTCCCGACTCCACTGTTGAATAATTTATCAGAAATCGGATAACGTTTAGCTTTATCATGTATTTTGATTTCACTAAATGGTGAGAGTCTTTTTGTGTTTGGATTCTATGTCTTCTCATCTAGAATAGAAATGAAGGTAGAAAGTTTGTTCTATTATGTTGCTAGAGATAGATATTCAACAAATATTGTATGATAAATTAGTAATGCCTGGCAACTACTTGCATAATCTAAGATTATTTACTGAAGTCTCAGTAGCTAAATAAAGCATGTTCTATAGTAGTGTAGTTAGACTAAAAAGGTGAGTAGTTGATCTCCTAGGCTGCAGCCTCCACATTCTGATTCCATGAAATTTCCTTTAAAGGTTTTTTGTCTCCCTGAGTCCGACATTGAGCTCCCTTAATAAAATGCTTTTGTAACAAAATGATCATGTATAAGATAAAATAGCTCAGACTTTGGGAAATGTGCCTGTGTCTGGCTGTGTTTTCATATTAGTCTTATTGGTGCCCTAGGGTTCAGACTGCACTGTGCAGGGAGTGGATGTTATCACTATCAGGCATCATGGGCAGAGGTAAATCCTCAGACAGTGAGAGGTGGGCACTGCTGAGGGAAGGACTTCCGTACTTCTTGGGACTAGGAGTGTGTTAACCTGAAGAAGCCTCAAATGGTTTTAGGACTGGGCTATTGTTGGTAGGGTTATACAGCTTTCCTACAGGGCTTAGTCAGCTTTCCTAACCCCACCCTCTGGTACTGATAGCCAGATTATGTCCCTGGCATTTCCTCTTTCTCTCCAGTACTCATACAAGCACTCATTTAGTGGCCACATGATGAAATTTGAACCAGTAGGACAGAAGTAGAATTGATATGTGTAACTTCTAAGTACTTTCTCACTAAAAAAAAAAAAAAAAAAAAAAAAAAAAAGCTGCTGTCCTTGGTCTTTGTTTCTCCCCTCTCCATAGGCTGCTATATTGATGTAGCGTTGACCCAGCTTCCATCAACGAAAAGCAATGCCCTAGGGTAATGCAGAGTGACAGATGGAAAAGACTTAAGCTCCTGAATGAAGTCCTGTAGTTACTCTGCCATATTGACTTACTAGGCTGTTTTTTCATGCCTTTGTTTTTGCCATGTCATTTTTTATTATAGCTACTACAGAAATTGGTATTTAACATTACAAAAAGCCTTAAATATGTGGCATTGCCTTACGTGTTAGGCAGTGGATAATGAAAAAATAGAAATTGCAGATATTGGAAAGCTGATAAACTTTGTAATGTCAAGGCAACATTTGGTAAAGTTGTCTTCTGCAATCAAGTAAAGACAAACCCCATGTCTATGTAATCATCAGCCCTAGAGAAAGCAGTTGGAAAGAGCGAGAATTTTTGTGTGTTGGTTGCTCTTTGCTGCTTTTCACAGGATATTGTAAGAAAGAAATGATACCAGGCAGGCACTGGCCAGTTTGTAGGAAAAACTGAAGTGTAATAGAATCCCAAGTACTTTGAGTCCCACAAAGGCAGAAGATAAGTGTTACTAAGAGTGTTCTTCATAGCCCTTGATACTCAACCAAACAAAGGGAGTTAGACCTAGCAACAAAGATTATATTAAGTCTGTTGTGTCAGGCGGCCTCAAGGGAATTGCCATTTAAATGGGGGAGAGGGTGGTAGCTAAACGGAAGCCAGGAAATAAGCACACCGAAGAAATAATGCCCAGGAAAGAGTTCTGAGTGGTTACTGACACATTAAATCAGACCAGAACCAAATAGACCAGAAACCTATCATGTATTTGGGTAAATTTTATTGCCCAAAAGACCACAGGCCTGTGATACTTCAATCCTGATGGGGCTCCTAAAATTGTACTGCTAGGAAGCAGTCTAAAAAGTACTGGGTACCCTCAAAGGAGTGCTCAAGAGAGAAATGTTTTTAAACTCAAATGTGATCATGGGGGACAGTAGACAAGGAAGAGCCACCCAGAGGAAAGACAGCGGGCTCAAGAGACGACGGACAAGGGAATTCCTCCCAGAAACCAGAACCAAGGTCTAACTATAGAAAATACTGCACGGCCAAGGCAAAGCCCTTTAATAATTACTGCTCAGCAAGACTCAATCATTGCTAAGGACCAGTGGCTGCTGTGTATTTTAATTCTTCTCTTTCTGAGAATAAATTTCTATTGTGCACATCTTGTCTTATCCACCATTGTTTATTGAGGATGTTTTGGGTTCAGGGTTGGGTCAGACAGGGGATAGGGAAGAGAATGAACTGTAACTTGTCTATTAGAAGGGGCATCCAGATCTGACAGAGGAGACTGCACATTGTGCAGCTATGATGCATTTAAGTTGGGTGCAGTAGCTGGATGGGACCTGGACCTCTTTTAGGGGAGGGGTGCACCTGTTCTGTGTGAAGGAAGAAAAGGGTCTCCATGGATATTTGGGTGATCAGAAAGGTGGGCTTTGGGAAACTGCCCCTTATCTCCCAGCTTTTTTTCCAGCTAGGTGTGGACATCAGACTAATCTCTGGCTAATAGAAAGTGAGCTGAAGTAGTGTGTACAACTTTGAGATACTTTGCAACTTAAAGACAAGCATGCTTCCCTGGATTTCGGCCTTTTCACTCTTCCCATAGGCTGCAGTGTGGATGTTGGAGCAAATCTAGCTGTAGCAGTGTGGATGAGGACAATCTCTTTGGGGATGGGGGAGCAACAATTAGAAAGAACCTGTGTGCCCAACCTGTGTAAGTCTCTCCAGCTTACTGGACTTACTACTCTTGAGAGAGAAACTTCTATCTTAATTAAGAGATTCTTTGTTATAGCAACTTAATCTTTATCCCTGCTAGTATATACTTCCTCTTGCACATCTCAGTAGTTTGCAAGCATAATGGAAACAATCAAGGTGAGATCCCCTTTATTCTTCCAAACCTTCCAAAATGTATCAAACATTAGTGAGAAGATATTACTTAAAATCTTGCATATGCTGGCTGTCTCTGGTTAAAATCCTCTCACAAATGTCTTCCCCATGGGCTCTGCACACTTATAGAATGTGATGTCCATAAACCTGGTCACTAGTAGAGAAATCAGTAAGTTACAGTCTAAAAATAATTCCTTATAACTCTGCACCCACCATACTGTCCTTCTTTGCACCAGAACTGATGGTGGAAATCATAGGGAAGTAGATGGGCTTCCTGCTGGGGAATTACCAAAACACATCCTAGTTTCACTTCTCCTTTAACTTAGAGGGCCTCTAGGACTCATTCTTACCTTTGCTCTTAAGTATGAGAATATGACATTAATTTGTTCGTAGGATGAGACTTTTGAGTTTGTGGTGATGGTGACCTGGAAGGAATGCTAGACTTATCTCAGATCACCTGTTTGTAGGTGACTATAACTTAATAATCTTCACCCTGAGTATGAAAGGAAATCATTAAATATCTAAAAGTGTCTCATTATATTTCTAGTTGTATGTATGTATGTATGTATGTATGTATGTATGTATGTATTTAAATTCAAGTTAGTTAACATTGTAGTATTGGTTTCAGGAGTAGAACCCAGTGATTTATCACTTACATATAACACTCAGTGCTTATCCCAACAAGTGCCCTCCTTCATGCCCATCACCCATTTAGCTCATCCCCCCACACCAACCTCCCCTCTACCAACCCCCAGTTTATTCTCTGTATTTAAGAGTCTCTTATGGTTTGACTCCCTCTCTGTTTTTATTTTTCCTTCCCTTCTCCTATGTTCATCTGTTGTGTTTCTTAAATTCCAAGTATGAGTGAAATCCTATAATATTTGTGTTTATTTCCCTGACTTATTTCACTTATTAAAATACACTCTAGTTCCGTCCACATTCTTGCAAATTGCAAGATTTCATTATTTTTCATTGCTGAGTAGTATTCCATTTCATATAGATACCACATCTTCTTTATCCATTTGTCAGTCAATGGATATTTGGGCTCTTTCCATAATTTGGCTACTGTTGATAGCGCTGCTGTAAACATTGGGATGCATGCACCACTTTGAATCAGCATTTTTGTATCCTTTGGACAAATACCTAGTAGTGCAATTGCTAATTTTTAAATCACCTCATGGGATCTTAGAGAGTTTGAAGAAGGTTCCAGCCATCAGATTCCAAAAGCATGACTTGGAATTTAGTGTATTTCTGTCACCTTGGATTTTCCTCTGAGTGGATTTTTAAGATGGGGCTGTCTATTTTCAAATTAAGTCAGACTCCCCATCTCTCCCATGCAGAGTTTAGTTTAGTATTTTACTGATGGTCTCCCAACGTTGACTCCTTGCCCATCCTTGCTTATGTTTTTATCACTCCTATTTTTGGTAACCAAAGGTCCCAACTCCTCATACATTCAAGGGAACATCCCCCTCTGACTTTTCTTTTTTCCTTTCCAAATAAATGTATAACCCATATGATCATTTGGTATTTTGCTCCTGTCTTTGGGTGACATAATTTAATTTTTTATGCTCACATGCAAATAAGCATTATCCAATAATAAAAAGTGATAGATGTACTTGAATCAAAAGCTTTGATAATTATACAATCTTTAAATTAATTAATGAGCCAAAGGCAGCTAAACATTAGCATTTAGAAAGATCTCTACAGCATTAGCTACTAATGAGTTCATTTAGATCCATGGTACAGCCTGTTTTGGAAGGCACAGACCATATTTAATCATATTCAATCAGATCTAATATTGAAATTATGAACACAAGGCATTGTTGAGTGTGAAATTACCATAGAATTTTAATTGTTAAACACATTTCTTGTTGGTTCTCCTAGATGAATGATAATTTGATGAGGAAGTAGGTAACCTGTATACAGTAGACTGTTTAATAAATAATAAGGAATTCTAAAGTATTCTGATTAGAGTTGATCATTCACATACAAATTTTAAAATTTATTTGCCTCATGCTTTGGAGTTTCTTCTGCCATCAGGCAAGAAGGCTGCACTTTGACCTTTTCCACTGCCCCAATAGGGGGGAATCTTTTCCCTTCTTCCATTCTGGGTTCTTTGCTTGGTCTGATAATTAAATTGATATATATGACAGTTTAACAGGGAAAAATGAATTTAATTTCATACATATGGGAGCCCATAAAGAAATGAGACTCAAAGAAGTGACTGAAGCAGGCAGCTTTTATACCTTTTAGACAAGGAAACAATACATTTGTGAATAATTGACAAGACAAAGGTTTGAACTTAGGGTAGCAAATTATTGAAGCAGTGACAAGGTTTGTTTATGCAGCCTTCTCAGCCTTGAATTCCTATCTGCTGCTAAGATGCCTTTTGCACCCTGGTAGAGGGCTATGTGCCTTTCACATGGGAGATTTATTTCCTGCTTTCACGGGGACAGAGGAGGTCAAAATTGCCTTTCTTGCATCTGCTGTTTTTTAAGTAACTTTAATTCAAAATAAGCAATATACTACTGTGGCATATTTTGAGGGTGGCATATCCTGCTCCCCTTTACCCCCTGGTCTGTAAGTGTTTTTGTTTTTGTTTTTGAGAGGATATAGAAAATTTTAGAAATGTGTTGTTTCAACAATTCTGTTATTAATGCTTTTTAATTGAAATATAGGGGCACTGGGTGGCTCAGTCAGCTGAGTGTCCAACTTCAGCACAGGTCATGATCCCAGGGTCATGGGATTGAGCCCTGTATTGGGCTCCACACTGAGCATGGAGTCTGCTTAAGATTCTTCCTCTCTCTCCCTCCCTGTGTCCTTCTCCTTCACAGGTTCTCGTTCTCTCTCTCTCTCTCTCAAAAAAAAAAAAAAAAAAAAAAAAAAAGAAAGAAAAGAAAAAAGAAATCTAATAATAATACAGAAATACTCCTTGCCTCCATATGGCTTACTTTCAGTGACTACACACACGCTTATCCTGACTTCTGACATTGAAGATTTTTGCCTATTTTGATAATTTACAGAAATGGAATCATACTGTATTTTTGGGGAGGGGGGTTCTGGTTTCTTCTACTTAACATTATGTTTACAAGTTTTATTCATATTGTTTCATGTCATAGATCATTTCTTATGCTGTATAATATCCCACTGGATGAATAGCCCACAATTTATTTATCCATTTTACTATTGGAGGATGTTCAGTTAGTCTCCAGTTTCTGGCTATTATGAATTGTGCTGCTCTGAACATTCTAGTACATGTTATGTTTTTTGCTTTTGTATTTAATTTTGGCAAAATATACATACCAGAAAATCTACCATCTCAACCATTTTTAAGTGTGCAGCTCAGTAGTGTTAAGTACATTACATTGTTGTACGACCGGTCGCCAGAACTCTTTTCATGTTACAAAACTGAAATTCTATACCAACTGAAATTTTTTTTTAATGTCTATTTATTTTTGAGAGAGATAGAGTGCAAGCAGGGGAGGCGCAGAGAGAGAGAGGGAGAGGCAGACCCAGAATCTGAAGTAGGCTGTAGGCTCTGAGCTGTCAGCACAGAGCCCGACGTGGGGCTCAAACTCACGAACCATGAGATCATGACCTGAGCTGAAGTCCACCCAGGTGCCCCAAAATTCTCTACCAATTAAACAGCAACTCTCCATTCTTCTCTTCCCCTAGTCTCTGGAACCACCATTCTCCTATCTGTTTTTATGAGTTAGACTACTTTACATACCTCATATAAGTGAAATCACACATTAGTTACCTTTTTGTAACTTTATTATTTCATTTACCATCATGTCTTCAAGGCTCATCCATCTTGTAGCATGTATCAGAATTTCCTTCCTTTTAAAGACTGAATATTTCATAGCCTGTATAGGCAACATTGCAGTACATGTTTTTGATGGGCATTTGTACACATTTCTCATGGAATTATATGTAGTTAGGCTATAGACTATGCAAAGGTTCGGCTTTAGTAGATTTTGCCAAACACTTTTTCATAGTGGTTGTATTAATATATACTCCACCAGACTTGTGTGAACGAGCTACATTATAATATAGTAAAATTATTGTTTCTTCTAGCTATCCACACTACAACAGCCAGATGCCATTGTAGGAAAGGATACATAGGATTGTATTGAGTAGATTCTCATTTTTATTATTTATTTATTTGTTTTGATGCCATACATCTCTTTATTTTTGTAATTTATTGTTATTTTTATAAATTTTTAATGGCAGTTATTTCTTTAACCTATTACATACTGTCCATTTTTTTGTTCTTACATATTTTTGATTTTATTTTTAAATTAATTGATTACTTTTTAAATTTACACCCAAGTTAGTTAGCATATAGTGCAACAATGATTTCAGGAGTAGATCCTTAATGCCCCTAACCCATTTAGCCCATCCCCCTCTCCCACAACTCCTCTAGCCACCCTCTGTTTGTTCTCTGTATTTAAGAGTCTTTTGTGTTTTGTCCCCCTCCCTATTTTTATATTATTTTTGCTTCCCTTCCCTTATATTCATCTGTTTTGTATTTTAAATTCCTCATATGAGTGAAGTCATATGATATTTGTCTTTCTCTGACCAAATTTGCTTAGCATAATACCCTCTAGTTCCATCCACGTACTTGCAAATGGCAAGATTTCATTCTTTTTGATTGCTGAGTAATACCCCATTGTATATATATACCACATCTTCTTTATCCATTCATCTGTTGATGGACATTTGGGCTCTTTCCATAATTTGGCTATTGTCAATAGCACTGCTATAAACATTGGGGTGCATGTGCCCCTTTGAAACAGCACATCTGTATCCCTTGGATAAATAC
Source organism: Panthera pardus (assembly GCF_024362965.1). Taxonomy (NCBI): domain Eukaryota; kingdom Metazoa; phylum Chordata; class Mammalia; order Carnivora; family Felidae; genus Panthera; species Panthera pardus. The sequence continues at coordinate 88,775,934 of NW_026526721.1, forward strand.
CTAATGGTACAATTGCTGGGTCATAGAATAGTTTTATTTTTAATTTTTTGAGGAATCTCCATACTGTTTTCCAGAGTAGCTGCACCAGTTTACATTCCCCACCAGCAGTGCAAAAGAGATCTTTTTCTGCATCCTCGCCAACATTTGTTGTTGCCTGAGTTGTTAATGTTAGCCATTCTGATAGGTATGAGGTAGTATGTCATTGTGATTTTGATTAGTATTTCCCTGATAATGAGTTATGTTGAGCATTTTTTCATGTGTCTGTCAGCCATCTTTGGAGAAGTCTTCTTCTGACTTTGGAGAAGTCAGTCTTCTTTGGAGAAGTGTCTATTCATGTCTTTTGCCCATTTCTTCACTGGATTATTTGTTTTGGGTGTTGAGTTTGGTAAGTTCTTTATAGATTTTGGGTACTAACCCTTCATCTGATATGTCAGTTGCAAATGTCTTCTTCTCCGATTCCATCAGTTGCCTTTTAGTTTTGCTGATTATTTCCTTCACTGTGCAGAAGGTTTTTATTTTGATGAGGTCCCAATAGTTCATTTTTGCTTATGTTTCCCTTGTTTCCAGAGACGTGTTGAGTAAAAAGTTGCTGTGGCTGAGGTCAAAGAGGTTTTTGCCTGCTTTCTTCTTTAGGATTTTGATGGCTTCCTGTCTTACATTTACGTCTTTCATCCATTTTGAGTTTATTTCTGTGTATGGTGTAAGAAAGTGGTCCAGGTTCATTTTTCTGCATGTCACTATCCAGTTTTCCCAGAACCATTTGCTGAGGAGACTGTCTTTGGGGCACCTGGGTGGCTCAGTCGGTTAAGCATCTGACTTCATCTCAGGTCATGATCTCGCGGTTTGTGAGTTCAAGCCCTGCGTCAGGTTCTGTGCTGACAATTCAGAGCCTGAAGCCTACTTCGGATTCTGGTCTCCCTCTCTCTCTGCCCCTCCTCCGCTCATGCTCTGTCTCTGTCTCTCAAAAATAAATAAACGTTAAAAATTAAAAAAAAATAATAAAAAAAAGAGACTGTCTTTATTCCATTGGATGTTCTTTCCTGCTTTGTCAAAGATTAGCTGGCCATACGTTTGTGGGTCCATTTCTGGGTTCTCTTTTCTATTCCATTGATCTGAGTGTGTGTTTTTGTGCCAGTACCATACTGTCTTGATGATTACAGCTTTGTAATACATCTTGAAGTCCAAGATTGTGATGGCTCCAGCTTCGGTTATCTTTTTCAAGATTGCTTTGGTTATTCAGGGTCTTTTCTGGTTCCATACAAATTTTAGGACTGTTTGTTCTAGCTCTGTGAAGAATGCTGGTGTTATTTTGATAGGGATTACTAGATTTTAATTTTGAATGCTCATGCTCTAGGTTGAGGTAACAACAGCTTCTGCGATTGATGCAGTTCATTTCTCACTCACTAAATAGTTTGTTCTGGATGTTTCCCAGTAAGGCAGTCTCCTCTCCTCTGAGAAGTGATTCAGGGATTCAGACTTATTTTATTTTGTGGCTTCACAGTATTCAGCATGTGACTTCCAATGTCACCCTGATCTTTGACAGCCAGAGGAGAGAGCATGGAGGAGGCACACAGTCTTTTTAACCATCTCATCCAGGACCTGACACATGTCCTTTCTGTTCATATCCCCTTAGTAGGAGTAAGTACATGGCCATGTCTAGATTAAGGGGGTGGGGGTGGGTGTTTCCTGGTTGGGCAGCTGCTTCCTTTAGCAACCCTGCACTCTGGAAAAGGAGCACAGATACTTGTTGGACAGCCAACTGTGTTTGCCACACATGCCTTTGCATTTTTGTGTACCACCCCCTCAGAAACTATATTCTGCTCAGGATCCCTGGCTTGAAGCAGTGATGACAGAGATCAATTGAAGGATCTTAGAAAACTTGCTGGAAGCAGTTTGTCATGGACAAACACAATATGTTGTTAAGACACAGCTTATAGGAGAAATATTTTTAAAAATGCTTATATACAGTTAACGTCTGTGTGGTAACATCTTTTATAATTCCCTCACTTGTTTGAGGTCTTTCTCATAACTTTAAACCATAAGTAAATAAGGAAAGTGAGAGTGATTTGCAGGGAAATTGAGAAGTAAGGCTGCAGAAGGGTATGTTTTAGGACATCTGTCCTGTATGATCTCCTCCAGTGTCATTGGAGATCCCTGACAAGTACCAGACATTTAGTATTTGGAATCCTTACCTGAATCAAAGCCTTGGATTTGAACCTCCTGGAAAAAAGCTTCAGGTCATTCAGATTTCAGCCAGGTCCAACATCTACATATTAAGCGTAAGACAAGCATGCAAATCACAGAAATCCAAGGTAACAAATAGGAGAAAGGTGAGGGGCCCAGCATTAGTTATCTCTTCTGTGATCATAATAATTTTATTTTATAAGATTAAAGGGAATGTACTTTATTACTCAAACCATTAGCATGAGTAAGGAAACTAGCAAAATCTCTTTTCAAGGTAACAAGGAGAGCTGCCTGGCTAAGACCTATTTGGAGTGTCTGTTAATCTTCCATGTGTCTGACCCATAACTGGACTGGCCTGTATACATTACTGTTTGGAGGACCTTCCTTTTTATCTGCTTCCTAAAATGCATTTGTATTTCTCAGTTACGTTGTGAGACTGTTTTTAGTTGAATGAATTTTGAAGTTTTAAAAATGATTAAGTTGCCATGTGGCATTTTAAGTTGTCCACATAAGGAGTGGTGTTATATAGGAGGAGGATGGAGAAGTCTCCAAAAATGGGTAACAGCTACATGTATTAAATGCGAACAACGTGCATTTACGTTATACTGCACACTTTGTCTGCACTAGTCCCTTTAATTCTCATGTGGAAGAGGAAACTGAGGTTCAGGGAGGTGACCCGCTCATGGTCACTCAGCTAGTAAGAGGAAGAGCCACAATATGAATGCTCTCACTCCTAATTACAGGCTTTACAGCCAAGAGCAAAGAGGTCCTCCTAAAGGGAGATACTGGAGAGATAGCTGTGGGTAGATAATGGAGCATGGGTCCTTCTCATAGACTTGCCTTTAATAAAAGTGGCATTCCCCTTGATAGTGAGGGCTCACTACCATTTGCATTCATCACCAGAACATTTCCCAGTGGTACTTAGAACTACAGTGAAACCTTGCATTGTGAGTAACTTGTTCTGCAAGGTGAGCAAACATCTCTAATAAATTTTAACTTAATAAATGAACGATGTCTTACAATACAAATAGTATGTGACGCCTAATGTCACATGATCACAACTGAACCAATGGTTCTTCTTTCTCTCACTCTTTCGCTGTGGGATTGTGGGTGATCATCAATGCAATGTCACATTTCAGGGAAATCCTCAAAAGGAGGCAAAAGCAAGCATCATTGGATAGGCTTCTTGTTAAAGTTGCACAAAAAGAAAAAGATTGTGTTAAGCCAATAGATAGCAGTGATTCCATTAGTGATAGTGAATGAAGGTTGTCCTGCACAATAACCCTCCTCTCTCTTGTCTCCCTCACAACAGCCACAAAAGTTTTCAAAGATAAATGCAGGTTAATTTGTTTTTCTTTATATTTTGTATTTTCTGTATTATTTTGTATTATATTGCAGTATTGTAATCATTTTTATATGAATATTCTTGGGTTGTGGAACGAATCATGTGAGTTTCCATTATTTCTTTTTTTTATGTTTATTTATTTTTGAGAGAGAGAGAGAGAGAGAGGTACAGAGAGAGAGGGAGACACAGAATCCAAAGCAGGCTCCAGGCTCTGAGCTGTTGGCACAGAGCCGGATGTGGGGACCAACCCACGAACTGCGAGATCATGACCTGAGTTGAAGTCAGATGCTCAACCTACTGAACCACCCAGGGTCCCCTCCATTATTTCTTATGGGGAAATTTACTTTGATATACAAGTGCTTTGGATTACAAGCATGTTTCTGGAATGAATTATGCTTGCAAACCAACACTGTATTTGTAAAATAAACAGAAGCTGAAAAGCAATCACAGTTTTCTGATGTTGTAATGTCCAAATAGTCGTTTCATTTGTAACTGATTTCTACATGTGATAGTGTGTAAGAGAGCAGTGGGCCATCATCTTCCCTAGCCTTCACAATTAAAGTGTTAATAGCCAAGGAAGGGTATATGCTCCATGTTTTCTTTCACCACTCCACTGGAAGAATAAATGCTTGTTTTCTGGAACTTTAGCATAAACCAAGGGGCACTGGTTTTGCTGACTGTCTTGAGTAATGGTTAGGAGTGACGTTTGGGAGCTACGCCGGTGTGATTTGTTCTGAAAGTGTGCAGACCATCTGAGTTTCACAGCCATAAGAAATATTGGGTTGTTATAACAAATACCACTAAAAGATACATGTGCTCTAGGGAACGAGTGGATTTTTAAATAGGTGGCTTTATGCCTGTATACCTTATGTCAGGTTGCCTCAAAATAATAATTTATTTACCAATAAGAGAGTAGTAAATTAATTCTGTAGTAAAGGAGTATTCAATTTGTTTTTACTAAAATTTTTTAATGTTTACTTATGTTGAGAGAGAGAGCAGGCAGGGGAGAGGGAGAAAGAGGGAGACGGAGAATCCCAAGCAGGTTGCACATCGTCAGTGCAGAGCCCGATATGGGGCTTGAACTCATGAACCATGAGCTCATGGCCTGAGCTGAAACCAAGTCAAACACTTAACTGACTGAGCCATCCAGGCAGCCCAAGGGGAGTTCAATTTATAACCTAGTCAGAAGGAAACTGTGAAAATATCAGCTGTTACTATATCAAGAGTTTACGATTTTTTTGTTTTTTGTTTTTTGCCTTATTTTGATTTGCAAAGTATTGGCTACTATTTGACTTCTGCCAAATCAGATTTAGGGAACATTTACATTTTCTGGTTCCTTCCCATATATTTTCAGTCTTAACCCTCAATACTCTATTTGGTGAATTCCATAACAAATTTAAATTGGTTAGAATTACTTTACCAGAGATCTTAGAGTAGGTTGAATTAAAAACTCAATTCCTCAGTTGTCCTAACCATATATCAAGTGTTCACATGTGACTAGGGGATACCATGTGAGATAGTTCCGATGCAGAATACAGAATACATCCATTATCTCAGAAAGTCCACTGGACAGCCTTGTCTTCTTCATCTGCTTGCCAAAAGGGAAAGAAAGTGTGGAGGAGGCGGATTCTCTTCTAAAAAGCCTTGGCCTGGACATGGAACACATCACTTCTGCTCACATTTCATTGGCGGAAGTAAGTCTTTTGAACTTCTGTGCAGTGGGGACTGGTGTCTTAGTTCATTTGGGTTGCTCTAACAGAATACCATGGGCTGTGTGGCATAAACAAAAAACAGTTATTTCTCACTGTTCTGAAGCTTGAGAAGTCCAGCAGCGAGGGGCCAGCATGTTTTGTGTCTGGTGAGGACTCACTTGCAGATTTGTAAATGACCGTCTTCTCACTGTGTCCTCACTTGATGCAAGGGGTAAGGGAGCTCTCTGATGCTCTTTTTTTTTTTTTTAAGTTTGTTTATTTATTTTGAGACACACAGAGACAGTCCAAGTGGGGGAGGGGCAGAGAGGGAGGGAGGGAGGGAGGGAGAGAGAGAGAGAGAGAGAGAGAGAGAGAGAGAGAGAGAATCCCAAGCAGGCTCTCTGCTGCCAGAGCAGAGCCTGACATGGGACCCGAACCCACAAAACCATGAGATCATGACCTGAGCCAAAACCAAGAGTTGATGCTTAACTGATCGAACCATCTAGGTGCCCCTCTGATGCTCTTTTATAAGGGCACTAATCCCATTTATGAGGGTGCCATCCCCAGGACCTCATCAACCCCCAAAGGTCCCATCCACCACAACCATCATGATAGGGATTAGATTCTAATATGTAATTTTGGAAGCGGGTACAAATATTCAGTCTATAGTGCCTAGGTAGGTAGATTTTTATACTATGGGCAACAGAGACTGGATTCTAGCAGGCAGATAGCTATTTCCACCACACTAGACAAATTGAATAATGCAAATACGGCCTAGAGGGAAAGCCTTTGGAAGTAGGCTTGGATCCAAATCCTGCGTCTGCCATTTCCAAACTGTTTGGCAGTGGGGAAGTCAGATTCTCTTACTCAGCTTTCTCATTTTTAAAAGGCAGTAATGGTAATATCTAATTTCTAGGATTGTTGTCAGCATTAAATATTAAAATGTGTATAATGCTTTAAAGTTCAAATAATAAACAAATAAAATATTGTGCGGTAGATTGCACTATTGACCCCGATTCTTCATTCCTCCCTGTAGCCTTGCCTTTTGCCATGTGACTTTGTAGTATAGTTTCCTGCCTCCTGAATCTGAGTTGACCTTGTGACTTGTTTTGGCCAATAGGATGAGGCAAAAGTGTCACTGTGCCAGTTCTGAGCCTCCGGTTTAAGAAACCTGTGGGTTTCTGCCATCACAATGAGAAAAACCTGCTTGGGGCAGCTGGTCCCAGGAAGAGGTTGATGGACATATGGAAGAGTGTTACCAGCTGGCTCCTCTTACACTAGCCAACCCTCAGCAGATGCATGTTCTAAATAAATGCTTATTATTATATGGCAGTGAAGTACTGTTGTTGCTTGTTGTACATAATTATTAGAGTGATAGTAAATAATGACAATTAGTTTCTTTGTCTTTATTCACTTGAACAACTTTTAACATTGAAATCAATATAAGTCATCCAAAATAGTAAAAGTCATTAAAGAAAAACCTGACTGGCTTAAATAAATCTGTATTTATTAATATTGGCTGACACTTTTTTTATGGTGACTCAGGGAGGGCTTAAAAAGAGGTAGTAAACAACAATGACAAATGAGATGAGATAAAACAATGAAGAAATAAATAATTATGTGATGAATGCTTTTAGGTAAAGGGCCAGATAGTAAATATTTTGACTTTGTAACTTCTCAGCTCTGCCTTTGTGGTGTGAAAGAAGCCCTGGACAATATGCAAACAAATGAGTATAATTCTGTTCCAATAAAGCTTTATTTTTACAAACAGAAAACAGGCCAGATTTTGCCCACAAGCCATAATTTCTGGACTCTTGCTCTTAGGCATACTAATTATTGGCATGGAGATAAATACGTTTAGACTCACGCCTCATTCCACTTACTGTAAAAATGTATGAAATTACAAAAAGAATACAAAATTATAAGGTATGAAAAAGGCTTAGTATCCTGGTTGTAAAGGGCAACAAAGTTAGAGCTATTGTTGGGTTGAACGAAGTTATCTAATTTAAGTCTTTAATGCTTAGCACGCAGGGTGTGCTCTAGGACTGTGAATTATTAATGTGAGAGCAATATAAAAATGTTATAAACAAAGCTTATAGGTTTAGTTATATAAATACAAAACTCCTCACATTTATGCTCCATAAAAATCAATTAAACTAAGGTAGAAAATCATATAAAAGAGCATATAAGCTCTGTAAATATATCTTACTATTTCTGCTTCACCAGCCCAGGGTACTAATAAGGCCATTATCTCAGTATCAGTTTTTTTCTTTCATCCTTTTTCTTTTTTCTTTTCTTTTCTTTTCTTTTTTTGTTTTTAGTTTATTTGTTTATTTTGAGAGAGAGAGTGTGTGTGCATGAGCAGGGGAGGGGAAGAGAGAGGGAGAGAGAGAATCCCAAGCAGGCTTTGCACTGTCAGTGCAGAACCATATGTGGGGCTCAAACTCACGAACCGTGAGATAGTAACCTGAGTCAAAATAAAGACTCGTATGCTTAACCGACCGAGCCACCCAGGTGTCCCTCTTTAATCCTCTGCGTCCTTTCATCCATGGGTTTATTTAGTCCAAGATATGTCTTCAGTATATTGGCTTCTTGGAAAGAAAACTGAAAAAATCTAACCAGTCTTCAGTAAGACTGATGTTGCTGCTACAGGGGGTCATGTAAGGCACTGGGGATTCTGCTGTTTGCTCTTTAACATATGAATCTGATGTGTCCAGCTACTGCAGTATCGATGGCACCGGAGCTTGGACAAGCTCCATTTGTACTGGCTACCACCCAGACTGCCACAGGGCTGCCGCCAACACTGCTGTGGGGAGGAGAAACACTGGGGAGTTTCTGGGAATACTGCCAGTACTAGTCTGCCTCCTGAGGTCATATTCTTTCCTTATCTCCTTATGATTCGCAAAGTCTGTTTGAAGTATGCCCCACTCCTGCTCTTCCTCTTACCATCTTCCTGGTCCTATAGTTTGCTACTCAAGGCTTCTACCAGACATTTGAACAGCCTGACATATGTGGTTTCCCTAGGGTCTGGGCTGTTCAGAGTTATCCATGGTCACTGTGATGGTTAATTTTGTGTGTCAACTTGGATGGGCTAAAAGGTCCCCAGATAGCAGGTACAACATTATTTCTAGGCGTATCTGTGAGCATGTTCTGGAAGAGATTAGCATTTAATTCAGTAGGTTGAGTAAAGAAGATTGCCCTCACCAATGTTGGCAGGCATCATTCAATCTGTTGAGGGCCTAGACAGAATAAAAGGTGGACGAATGGCAGATTCTCTTTTATTTTGAGTTGGGACATCAATCTTCATTGGAGCTCCTGGTTCTTGAACCTTCAGACTCTGGGACTTACCCTGTACCCCTCCCCTGGACCAGAAGTTGCACCATTGACACCCCTGGCTTCTCAGGCCTACTGACTTGGACTGAAATACACCATCACTTTCCTGGTTCTCCAGAGTGCAGACCACAGATAGTAGGGATCGTGGGTTTCTTGGTCTCTGTAACTGCCTGAGCCAATTCCTATATCTTCTTACATGTATCTATATATATATCCTAATGGTTCTGTTTCTCTGGAGAACTCTAATATAATCACATTACTACATAAATACTATGAATAAAGTATTAATATTAATAAAATGTAAAATGAATGGAAATCTATACAAGTAATATTTAAAAGCCACTGAACAAATGATTAAATACAAATTCTAAATCTTTCTTGTCCCCTGTGGGAGAGAATGCGGTGTCTAGCCCTAACTCTTTAGCTCTCTCTATGCAGACCTCAATGTTGAGTTTAGGAGAAAGAAGTGAGTTAGTATTCTTACCAAGAGAGGAACTTTGCAAACAGTAGATGCCACAGGCTTGTAGCCAGAGATTGGTTAGCAGTTAAAAACCTTTGACTGAAATGTTCATTTTTAAAAAGAAATTTAACTGGCATTATTTCTAATAAAATCCCAGAGAAATAAGCTTTGATAGATGATATTTATCAAATGGACCGTAAACAGACTGGGGAATATGACTTTGAAAAGCTGTACAAGGTGATAGTTGTACTCAGTGGTTTTAAGAAATAATCATTCTCCCCCCTTTATGTCACTAGTAATGAATTTTCTTTGTATGAAAGAAGAAAATACAAATAAGTGAGAGGTTAAGAGTCTGGACTCTGAAGTCAGACAAACTGAGTTAAATCCCAGCCCTGCCACTTACCAGTGTGACCTTGGGTAAGTATTTTAACCTCTCTAAACCTCAGGTTCCTCATTTGAAAAGAAGGAAAATAGTAGTAGTTCTCTCAGGGGGATTCTGTGAATATTAAATGAGATCATGCTTGTAAAGTGCTTAGCATGCATAGTGAACATTCAATTAATGTCTGTTATCATTTTTATTATTCATGATCCCACCACTTAGAGATCGCTGCTGTTAACATTTTGATGTATAGGGGGTCCTAATTATCTGAATATTTATTACCTGAGTTACAGCGCTACAGAGTTGTTAGAGTATAGCAGCTTAAAATATTCACTAATTAACTGACCAATTATAAAATATCAGCTCTTAGACATCCCTTCCTGCTTAATCCTTACATCCAGCCACCCAGTGTGTCAACACCCCATGTTCCAATGCAAAAATAAGGCAAAATGAAATGTGAAACTGAATCTTATAAAAGATGTGGGATTTCCTATAAGTAAGACTGGGGGCTTTGAGAAATGAGGGTCTGGAGGAGCTAGACCAGTTAACCACGGAAGAAAGGAAAGTCTGCTGAGGTGATGTCAGAGAGTCCCTTTAAAAGAGAAGGATTTGACTGTCAAAGGACTGTCAAAGGAGAGACTCTTAGGAGAATTGATGAAGCCCTTAAATATTTCTCAAATGAGACTCTTTACCCTTGCTTTGTAGACAGGAGCTAATTTTGCTACCTGCTTTCTCTAGAGAGACTGTATCCTGTAGTCTAAGCCCATGACCCTCAAAGTGTGACTATCAGAGTGGGTTCTCTGACATAACAAATCCTGTAAATACTAATTTAGAAGAAATCCAGGTCTGCAGTGACACTTGTCTTCCCCTCTCCTGATCCCAGACAGGAGCTTTATATAACAAAGAGGATTGTTGACTCTGCAGAAACATAATCTGTCTTTTTTTTTTTTTTTTTTTTTTTAAGGATGAGATCTCTTTGCCTTTTTTCTTTTCTTTCTTTCTTTCTTTCTTTCTTTCTTTCTTTCTTTCTTTCTTTCTTCCTTCCTTCCTTCCTTCCTTCCTTTCTTTCTTTCTTTCTTTCTTTCTTTCTTTCTTTCTTTCTTTCTTTCTTTCTTTCTAAGATTTTACTTTTGAGTAATCTCTACACCCAATGTGGGGCTCAAACTCACGACCCCACGATCAAAAGTCATGTGCTCTACCAACTGAGCCAGCCAGGTGCGCTTCTTTGTCTTTTCTAAATTTTTTCAGTCTTTAGAGAGTTTTTGATAGCAGGACTCTGTTTTTGGGAGTAGATCCCATTGAGAAGCTGGTAACAGTTAATTAGGCTCCTCACAGCAAAATGAACATTTGTATCCAGCATAAAAATTTTCATACAATTCGAAGAGAGGCCCAGTGAAATCCATTTACAGATTACAGGCTAAGAAACCACATTTTATTATATTTCAATATCTGAAAGTATTTATGCATTCCTAAACTTAAACTTGAGTGAGCTTTAATTCAATGAGCACGTAATGAACATTTGCCCATTGCCTACACTTGAAGGGGGATAAAGGAGAAACATTGGACATAGCTCCTGAGTTTTAGCTAGACCAAGGGAACACCCAGAGGGTGCAGACAGGATACAGTACAGTAGGAAGACATTGTCAGTTTATGTAGGCAGAGAGTTACCCAAAAATGTCATCTGTGGGAGGTCTAGGAACCGACCTATAATGTGGGGAGGGGAGGGCTGCAGTCCAGCAAAGTCTCTATGCACTTGCAGGTCAGGATATGAAGTGTGCACATAAGAAACACAGATGAGAGAAAAAGGAAGGCGCTTGAGTCCAGGATTTCTTACATGTTCTCCTTCAGGGCTGGACTGCTCTCAGGTTCGTGAAGAACAGGCCTTGTCAGGCAGCCTGCTCCTCTGTTGGCTCAGTTAAGGCACGGGAACAGTGACCGTACCCTTTTAAAAGCACCTGAAAATGTTCTTAACTCTGTAAGGAAAATAACAACTGAGAATGAGTGAGTCTACATCATGAAAAAAACCAAGCTGTTTACTTAAATAGCACACCCAAACCCATATACATTTAGAACTAATTTATAGGTCTAGTTTCTGGCTAGTGTTGGGGTTCCTCACGAATTCCTCCTCACTAGCAGATCACAGAAGCCATCAACCAGGTGGCATGACTTATTTCTGCCCAGCTTCTGGGAGGTGCAGTTCTCCTTACTATAAATTCACCATGCAAAACACTTGCTATAAAATAAATTCTCTCCCGCCCTTCTGTGACTGGTGGGGTCTCATATAAGCCATCGTAGCTTTTAGCAGGAAAATGATTGACTGTTACCTAGAAGATTCCTTCCCTGAGGCTTTATGTCTCCTACCTCTCACTATCTACTAATTACTTTTTCCTCCTCCTTCCCATGGTAGCAGCAAGAGTTAAAAGGATTCAGCTTGCTGCCTTGCCAAAATTTTGCTCTTTAGCTATTGAATCTTCAGTACAAATGGGCTCCACCTGCAGATTAACACAGACACACCTGGCTTGGCAGAAATGAGGAAGACAGAGAGGAACTGGGAGACAAGAGCAACAACATACAATTAGAAGCTAACATAAGATAGTGCATGATGAGATGCTCAATTATGAGATAATTTTATATGAGTGGAATCACGTAGGAAGGCTTTATGATGAAGGAGATGTCAGTGTTGTTTGAAGTCTAGATGATAATCACCTAAATTGGAAGGACAGGCTGGATGTGGGAAGGAGAAGGGAGTGTGGAAGTATCATAGGTTTCCAGGAAGACAATAGGGTGCAGAGCAAAGAGCATGGGGCTTACAATCCATCATTGCACAAGTATTTCCCGGGAGTCTTTGTGCAGACACTGTTCTAGGTCTAGGTAGAGAGCAGTGAACCGAAGTACTTCCCCTCAGAGTGCATACAGGCTGGGGTGAGAGGATATGCTTTTGAACCTGGCTCTACAAATTATTATCTTGTTCATGTGGAGAAAACTATTCAACCTCTTTGGACCCGTGCTTCTTTAGCTATGCAACTGAGTTACATTAATTCCTTCACAGTTGAGTTAGGAATAGAATAAGCAGACAATGCACCTGAACCATGTAATAAGCTCTAAAATTCTATGGCAATTTTAGTCACCATTCCAACGGGTGAATGATAGGGTATATGATTTTTATCTTTTTTTGGGGGGGCATCCTGGCTTCTTAAATATAAATTCTATTTTGAAGTTTATTTATTTTGAGAGACAGAATGAGGAAGGGAGAGGCAGAGAGAAAGGGAGAGAGAGGGAGTCCCAAGCAGGCTCTGTGGTGTCAGTACAGAGCCAGATGCAGGGCTTGAACCCATGACCCATGAGATTATGACCTGAGAGCTGAAATCAAGAGTCAGTCGCTTAATCGACTGAGCTAGCCAGGCGCCCCTTAAATATAAACTCTTGAAAAAAGAGAAAGCTATCACCTAGCTGGTGAAGGCTCCAGTAAGATGCCAGCACCGAGTTCACCTGCCTCCCCTCTATTTGAAGGCTGTGTCCAGGACTACAGCTTTAGCTCTGGGGAGGAGCAGTGTGCAAAGTGAAAGGAAATGAACAGCTCAACATAGGCTGACTGCAGATGATGAACGAAACCCTGCAGAGGAGATCGCTGTTTGTACCTGGTTGTATGGGAGGTACACTGATTGGGGAAAGGTGTCCCTAGACTGTGGATTTAAGGATCCGGTGTGCTTTGAGTTCATGGATGAGGTTGAAAACAACGTATTTTTAGAAAGTTCATTAATAGAACTATGTTTCCTGAAGCCCACAGTGGTTAGGATCAACCGCAAATACTGTATTTCTTTCTAAGAGCTTAGGCTTGAAAGCTATGGATTTCTTTTCTTTATGTTTTCAAAAATTTCTATATGGTTTATTGGTTGTAGTGACCTAAATACCTTCATCAAGCCGCAATTAAGTCCTTGGGACTGAGCCATGTGCCTCTATGGGAGGTAATTACAAAAGCTGGATTAATTTGCCATTGAATTATTTATGTAAGCATAAATATTGCAGAGGCAATTAAACCTCAGGTATTTCTTAAGGTGCGGATAAATCAATTTACATTGTGTTCCTCCAGTTCATTTCAGAGAAAATGTTTGACAGGAAATAGAAATCTTTGTCAAAAGGCAAAAATACCTTAAGAATCCATCCCTCCATTAATTTTCTTTGCTCTCTAAACATACCCTGTGAAGTAATTTTATGTGTTATTGTAATTCTTTCCAACTGCCAGAGATAATAAGTCAAAAGACATTGAGAGTTCTCTCTTGTCAATACCAGGAAGTCAATCTTCTGTCTATTCTGGTATAATTTAGTGCAGTGAGAATCAACTGATTTCACAGATATTAACTTTATCGAATATACAAACGGAAGTGTTATAGGGAAAATAATTTCTCAGTGAACAGCAGAGATAACTTAGCAATCAGGATATGCAATCTCTTTTTGGTCTCAAAACTTAACTCAAAGCCTGGAGCGTGCCTGGAATCTACTCCCCTTCTCCCCAAAAAGCTGTGATTTATAGAAATGAAACCTGCAGGATACATATTATGCAAACGCTCTGGGGAAGTGAATCATAGCACATCCAAACTAAAATTGATGGAGCTGCAGTGAAAATAAAGTTATTAAATTTGTGGTGAAGGGGAAAATGCAAAAGGTAACACTTTAACGATATCTCGTATATAAAACCAATCAGCTATTTCTGAAGAAGTTGCTACTTGCAGCCACTGTGTCCTCTGCCCTTCTTAGCCCGTCATATACTTCCAGCCTCTGTCTTAACTTTTGGGCTTCTCTCATCATGCCAGTCAAGATTTCAGATTTATTTTACCGAAAAAAAATTTTTTTAATGTTTATTTATTTTTGAGAGACCTAGAGGGGAGGAGCAGAGAGAGAGGGAGACAGAGAATCTGAAGCAGTCTCCAGGCTCTGAGCTATCAGACAGAGCCTGAGGCGGGGCTTGAACTCACGGACCACGAGATCATGACCTGAGCTGAAGTTGGATGCTTAACTGACTGAGCCTCAGTGCCTTGAGATTTTTAAATTTTTATCACGGTTCTAGATTCCAAGCTGCATCTTATATTCTTTTCTTATGTATCAGGCCACCAAAGCCAACTCACAGCTCTCATTCAAAACCATGCTGATTTAATCCAATTCAGGTACTATTTTCCAGAGCAGCTGAACATTTCACAAATCTCATTCATCTTCATCTAGATCTTTCCGATGGTGGACACATTGAGGTATCCTAAGTAGAGAAGTTGAAGGATTCAAGACCTTACCTGACACAAACAAATTCACATGTTCTAGCACATTAAAGTAGAAGCTGTGGGAAGGTAGGGGCTTCTCTTAGTACTGATTCAACAATGAAGATACTTTAGTGCTTTGTGTATTGTCTGCGAACAACAAATGATGCATGAAGTTCCATAGTATTGGTTTGCATTGTGTGGGGGGTATAAGAGGGACAGTAAAATGTGGAGGGGACAAGCTTGAAGAATTTATTTTAATCCAGAATTCTGTGGGAAGCCGAACACAATGTCTTTCCCCAGTCTGGTTCATCCTTTACAAAGTAGAGAGTGGCTTTGCTGAAGTGCAAATCTCATTGGCATTTCTTGGCTTAAGACACATTTTTGGCTTCCCACTGCTCTTGATGTAAGACACGACATCCTTAATATGGGCTGACAAGGCCCTGCATGGTCCGTCCCTGTCTCCCTTTCCAGATTCATCTAGTTCTGTGTGCTGCTGCCATGCACCTACTTCCTTGAAAACACTGTGCTTTGTCCTGTGCCAAGCACTGCACCTCTGTGTGGATGCTTCCTGCTGCCCAAATCCACTGATTCCTACCCATTCTTCAGATCTCAGCACAAAAGTTCAGGAAGACTTCTGGGTTCTTTGCGATATGGGAGGACAGTTCTCTGTAGATTTCTTTCATTCCTCACTGGTCCAAGCTTTTTGAGCATGTTTGAACAGTAAACAGCCTTGGAAGGTAGAGATAGTGTTTCCCCTGAGAGATCTAGAAACATACCTCCCTGGAGACATCCTGGGTAGTCAAGCCTTCTTCTTCCCCTCCTTGGAGACGTTTGCTTCCCTTCCAGAGCAGTATTGATGTTTCCCTTCTTCTCTGGAGGAGATTGATTTACATTAATTTCTCTCCAGAGGGTTAAATTGGCAGGTGGACAGTCTTACCAAGAGTCAGTCTCCTAAAATTCGAGGTTCCTTTTTTGTGCTGCATCTTATTGCAGGAGCGGGTAATATCCATTCCTGATCCAGCTGCTCTGTGGAGATTGGGCAGTGAGGGGCCATGCAGAGTACTGTTGTGGCTGCTGTTTTGGTATGAGTAACACTATCTGCATCTCGGACCCAAGAGTCTTGTGTCTTCTGTCATTATAGGTTTATGAACTGCTAGGTTATCTTGTTATAAATTTGTGATCCTTCATAGTTTCTGGTAACCTACAACTGGTCAGATCGCCCTTATCACAGTACCATGAACTACTCATTTATAGCATGTATCATAACAGATTTTACATGTATTCATTATTTAATTAATTAAAGTTTCTCTCTCCCAGTGGAAGAACAGCATGTTGTATATATTTTTTTCTTGTTGTACATCTTGCACCTAAAACTGCCCAGCTTTCCTTAGGCACTTAAATATTGGTTGAATATGAAGAGAGAGGTTAATTTTAATTTAGAGGATGAGGAAAGTCTTCATAGAGAAGGAGACATTTGATGTGGGTGAGAATAGAGGACGTGCATGTCTGGCAGGGGGAACAGAGCAGTCAGTACTGGGGATGGAGCAGTGTGGGTCTGTATGAGCAATGGCTTGTGGCTTGGGTGTGGAGCAGTGTATGTGTGGTAATAATAAAAAGAGTCATTTTCTTGGCAAATGTTACTTTATTTCTGAATATAATGAAATGCAAGAAAATTCTGAAGGCCAGTGGAAATGAGAGGCTGAAGTGTTTGTGGAGACTTAATGTCAGCAAGGCTAAATAGAATCAAGAAGGGAAGGACTTAAATATGCTTAGGAATTAGTTTTCTTTCTTTCTTTCTTTCTTTCTTTCTTTCTTTCTTTCTTTCTTTCTTTCTTTCTTTCTTTCTTTCTTTCTTTCGCAGTGCTAGTGAGGAAGTAGATTTATATCTCAAAAAAAAAAAAAAAGTTTTCCCCTTTGGGGTTGATGGAAGGAG
Organism: Panthera pardus; assembly: GCF_024362965.1. Lineage (NCBI taxonomy): Eukaryota > Metazoa > Chordata > Mammalia > Carnivora > Felidae > Panthera > Panthera pardus. The sequence continues at coordinate 88,792,508 of NW_026526721.1, forward strand.
GAAGATGATAGCTGAAGTACACTTCATGTTTTGAGTTTCTAAGCTGAATTTAGTATCTGTTAATTCCAAGGTATTTCAGGAGCAGGAAAAGCAAGAAAAAATATTGAGGCCCCCAAACAAAACAGAATCATCAACTGTGAAAGACAACACTAACTCTCGTTTGTAAATGAGAAGGTGGAGACTGCGGTGGTTTTGCATTGTGGGCTTTCCCATGGACAGAGCCTGTTGTGTCATGTCCTGGGGAGGGATTCTGGTATGCTCCCCAGGACATGGAGACACAGCTACGCAGGAACTCCTCCAGATCAAAACCCAGGGCAGGCGCTGAGCTGAATTTTAACATTTCTGCCTGAATTAAGAATGTGTTTCTGTTTTCTTTGTTTGTTCCTTTATTTAATTCAAAAATGGAATTGGGAATTAATAAGTTACCTCTCAGGGATTCTTTAAGGGAAGAGTATAAGAATATGCAATCATGTTTGCAAAACCAACAAAATCTTTTCTCAGAGATTGACTTCAGTGATAATATGTACAAAAATTATCTCTGATGGGACTGTCATGAATAAACCTCTATCCCTTTTAGTATTTTAGGGCCCTCATTAATTCTTGAGATCTTCGGAATTCGATTATAATCTCTAGGGTTTTTCGATTCATATAATGCTGCTTGTCTTTTTGGTGAATGGCGAGAGGTAGCTATGCCTCTTGAAAGTAATCGGGTTGACTTTTTCTGGCTTTTCACTTTCTTTCCTCAGATTCTGTTACTATGGGTGTGCCTGGTTTGAATCTAACAGCATTTTCCCCCTTTCTATTCTGTTGTCATCAATCTTCTTTAGAAGGAGAGTCTAGATGAAACAAGCTGGTTAGAGCTGTGTGTAAAGTAAATGTAGACCAACTATGAGTGATGGTCTTGGGAGATGTATCAGTTAGGACCAGGTTGGGCCGCACATAATAGAAAAATCCATAACAACATTGGCTTAAACAAGATAGATGTTTGTTTCTCACATAACATAAAGCTGGAAGTAGATAATTCAGAGCTTGCATGGGGTTATGGCAGATTTGATCTTTCAAAGATGGCTATAACAATATCTTCTGCTCTTCTTAAATTGTGATCTTGCCATTCCCCGTCCTCCTCCCCCAGAGGTAAATACGAGATCCTTCTCCTTGAACCTGGGCAAAACTTGTGATTGCTTCAATCAATAGAGAGTCAAAGTGACCCTATATATTTTCTGAGGCTAGGTCACAAATGGCTCTCTAACATTTGCTTGTTTCTGCTGCCATACTGTTGGAAGCCCAGGCCACATTGGGAAGCCACGTGTAGGTGTTCTAGCTTATAGCTGCAATCCGGATCACAGCCAAAACTGAGCATGAACCTTCACACATGAGTGAGGAAGTCCACAGATGAATCCATGAGAAACCTCAGCAAGAACTGCCTAGTTAAGCTTAGTTAACCCTTAGAACCATGAGAGACAATTATAGTAAATAATTGCTGTTGTTTTATGCCACTAAATTATCATTCATCTGTTACTCAGAAATATGATTGGAATAGAGACTCAACAAAGTTTTTGGTGACCCAGGCTCCTTTAAGCTCTCTGCTCTATGATCTCTAGCACATAACTCTCATCCTCATTTTTTTAACGTTTATTTATTTTTAAAAAAAAAAATTAAATGTTTTTTATTTATTTTTGAAGGAGAGACAGACAGAGCATGAGCAGGGGAGGAGCAGAGAGAGAGGGAGACATAGAATTTGAAGCAGGCTCCAGGCTCTAAGCTGTCAGCACAGAGCCCGATGTGGGGCTCAAACTCACGAACTGTGAGATCATGACCTGAGCCAAACTCGGACGCTTAACCTACTGAGCCACCCAGGTGCCTCAATGTTTATTCATTTTTTGAGAGACAGAGTGTGATCAGGTGAGGGGCAGAGAGAGAGAGGACACAGAATCCGAAGCAGGCTCCAGGCTTTGAACTGACAGCCCAGAGCCCGATGTGGGGCTCAAACCCACGAACCATGAGATCATGACCTGAGCTGATGTCGGACGCTTAACCAACTGAGCCACCCAGGCGCCCCTCTCATCCTCATGTTTTAAGATGTTGCCAGAGCTCCAGTCACCCCATCTGTTTTCCAGGCAGCAGGATGGAGGTATGGAAGAAGAAGAGTGTACTTCCGCCCTTTTAGGGAAATTCCTGCAAGTCCTATACAGTATTTCTAGGTTTTAGTGGCTGGAATTTTGTTACATGGTCACTCTCAGCAGCAGGGAAAGCTGAAAAAAATGAATCTTTTATTTTGGGTTGTAATGTACAAGCCCTAAAAATTGGGTTGTTTGAGGAGGAAGAACAGAATGGCTGTTGGATTCAACAACTGGTAGTTTTAAGGGCTTTCTCATGAGCCAAGTGCAGGAACTGTAATGCATAGAAGCTGGCACTCTTTTACTGTGTTCTCAGTGACTTTGGCTGATGGTTAGATAACCTATGTGTTTAAGTTTCACTGTAACTGGAACTTTAGTATGCTTATTTTGGTATTTTCTGCATTGGTATGGTAGCTGATAAGCAATACTTGATAAGTATCCTCTAAACTTCCTATTAAAATGTCACAAATAACCACAAAAAAGGTGGCAGCAAAGCTATAAACTGAGGAGGAAGCAAAAATACTTAAATCCAGCTGGACTATTATTCCTGCACATGGTTGGGATTCTATTTTGAAAAGCATTCTATAGCTTCATGTACTCCATCCACCATCTGAACCAGAATATTATGGAGAAAGGAGAACATTTTGATGAAGGTCAGTGATCATCCCTGACTCTGGACTCTGAGTCCTTCCCAGTGAACGAATCAGGTAGCTGTTTTCATTTACATAGGAATCATCTGCTGAACAATATCTGTGACATGTCCCCCAAATCTCCCACACTTCCCCCAAGACTCCTCCTTTCTTATATCCATTAAGGGGTCCATATGCAGACTACAACTTCCAGAATTCTGAAATATACCTTGTAGGAGATCGTCGAGGATAGGTCATGAATAACTGCATCCTGGGGTATCTCATTGCTTTAGGAAAGGCCCTTATGTAAAGGCAGAGCTGGGAAAAGGAAGAGAGGCCAGAGCACCACCAGTTGGAGTGGGGTGGGCGTGGATCATTATGAACAAGTCTACACTGAAGGACTCAACATTTCTAGATGATTCCCCTAGATGAATGCCCATAGGTTCCATGGCTGGGCAGGAGGCTGGGCACACTATTCTCCCCTCCAGGTCTAAAACGTATCTAGTCCCAAATGCTCAGGGAGGTGATGAGGGAGTCTCTCATCCTCAAGCACTCTGTGTACAGAGAAAGAGCTGATTTCATTCAGAGAGCAGTAAACAAAGCTCCCCTTAACTCAATCAGATAGAGGAAACTCAGAAAATCTTTACCAAACCGATAGCAAGTATTTATGTTTTTAAAGGGCAAAGACAAAACAAAGCCTCTGGGAGTAGCGTAAGGCCATTAAAGATTCTGTCCAATCTGTTGCTGTCCCACAAGTACACCTACAGGCTGTGGGATGAGAACTGATGAGAACCCACAGTCACTGAAAGATTTTCAATCATCAAATATTCAATTATGTTCTCTATGTCCTATTTACTAGAGCGGAGAGGCAGACATTAAAAAAAATGGTTTGCCATAATAGGAATTGGTTTCAGTTTCACAGACTCTGTACTCTCCTAGTTGCATTTGTTTGCTAGTGTAATTTAGCTGTCCACTAGCAAGAAGCACAGACAATACCAGGTACAAGTAGAAAACATTGAACATTTGCTTTTGGGCAACCTGGAGACAGAGTAACATAAAAAGAAAAAAAAAAAAACCACTCCACAATTTCCACTCATTGTCTTATAATCTTCTACCTTACTGTCTGTTATTCTCTCTGTCCATTTGTTGTTACTGTATACTACCTTTTAACATGGGTCAGTGGAGAATAACTGTTATAGAATTTGCTGCATTAGTATTCACTTTATATATGCCATTCAGACATTTTATTATGGATTGAATGTTTGTGTTCTCCCCAAATTCATATGTGGATGCCTTAATCCCCAAAGGCGATATTTGGAGGCCTTTGGGATGCAATTAGGGTTAGAACAGGTCATGATGGTAGTACCTCATGATGGGATTAGTGGACTTATAAGAAGAGGAAGAGAGACAGATCCCTCTCTCTATCTTTGCCATGTGAGGACACAGTAAGAAGGCAGCCACTTGTCAGCCAGGAAGAGAGCTCTCACCAGAAATTGAATTGGCTAGGACCCAGATCTTGAATTTTCTACTCTCCAGATCTGTGGGAAAATACATTTCTGTTGTTTGCCACCCAGTTTATGGTATTTTGTTATGGTTGTCCAACCTAATATAGATTTCTATTTAAAATGGTGATAAGGAGGATGATGATAATGATAGACAACATTTAGATTTGCACCATTTGTTGGACATTGTCTTAGATGGTTTAAGGGCTTTTAATTCCACAGCAACATTATGAGTTAGGTGTTATTAATAGGTCCCAACTGACAGATAAAGAGAGTTTAAAGTCACTGAACCAAGGCCCTATAGTTAGGAAGTAGTAGACCTGGGGCTTGAACCCAAGATTGTCCTTTTCCAATACTGGATATGGTACTTCAGTTCTGAAAATTGTCAGTTGATAATTGTAGCTACTGTGCATATTATGGTTTGTTTTGTAAAGTGTGTATCTATTTGTATCTGCTTCTCACAGCATCCCCAGGAGTAGGTATTCTTGATTTTGGCCTCAAACATAGGTATCCTTGGGTCACATCTAGTGCTCTTTCCATGATGCCTGATTTGCCACTCCACATTGTAGCAGTGACTGTCAGTGCCCACACTGTCCTTTCATGTCTTATCGTGCCATTATAGGTTAACTGCATTCAATTCCCAGAACATATCTCAGTTGCTGAGTACCTTTCCTGGCTGCTGCAGCCAGTCTGCCACATGCCCAGCAGGTCTGAATTCCCAGGTATTAACACCTGTTTTCCCCTCAACCGATGACTGATGAGAGTTGCTATATAATTGCCCTCCCTCCCTCACCCTGGTGGCATAATCCTAATGTGTGTCCTTCACAGGCTCTGGATTTTTCTCCCTTAATTGGGGTTGAGCTCCAACTGCTCGTAAGGGTAACTTGCTTGTGGACATGTCCCTTATTGCGTACCTTCTGTCCCTGTCTCCATTCCCATAGTGCTGTTTTCCCCCTCCTGTCAAATAAAGTACTTGCACTTGAGTTCCTTGTCTCAAATCTGGCTTCTGGAGGAGCCAACCTCGGAGAACTCTGCATTGGTGTGTGACAGTCATTATATGCTTTATCTGGCGCTTAAGGTCTTCATTATTTTATCCCGTCTCCCCAACCACATTGTGAACGGTGTGTGAACATACAGTTGTTCCTTCATGACACCTAGACCCTCGTGTGTTTGGGATTCAAGAAGGTTGTTAAGGACACTGAGCAGCCCATTGCATGGCTGCTGTGTGGGGCCTCCCGGGGCAGGGCTGGGCTCGTGATGCAAACTCACTGTGGGCTGCTGTGGTGACTCATATAGTCCTAACTCATTCTGTCTCTCAGTAACATTTTATCTTGAGATGCTTAATAATCTTTTTGAGTCTAGGTTTGTCACCCATTAAAAACAGTGGCTGTCTTGAAAACAGCAGTGGCCTCACCCTGATTTTGAATTTTTCCTGGGGCTGAGTACTCCCAGGGAATTTCCCATAAACTTGTGTTTGGAAGTACATATGCTGTTTTTGACTTATTGGTTATTCCACACATGCTATGTGCTTACCTTTTATATCTGTGTCACAGCTGTTATAGTTGTTTATTACATTAAACAAAGTTCATCTGAACTTCAGTTGCAAGTTTGTGTTAGGATTACATTCAGATCAAAGTTCATCTTTGCGCTACTTACTAGGAAAAAAGAGGGTTTGTTAAGTTTGGTGTAGGTAAAAGTTTGTCTGGGAAATATTTATTTCCCTAAAAGAAGCTTTTCTTTTATTGTTTAAACTACTATTTCGCATATATTTATAAGGCAAGCAGAAGCAGAGACTTGGCTTTTTTACGCTAATAACAAGCCATTGTTTATTCACTGCTGCAGAACTTTTATTGAGTGATATTGGTGTTTGAATGAACACATGCTGCACTGGCTAGGGTGCATGAAACATCTCTGGACTCATTTAGGTGTCACACTAGACTGCCCTGCTGGAATTTGGACTGTGGAGTGCCATTTAATCTATGTGCGTTCGCAGGGAGAGGAGAGAATTGGTTAAGCATGAAGCTTCCCATCACATTCATGGGTGGTATGATGGACACTTTTTGAGTGGCGGCCCAGCTCCCAGTAATTCAACATGTTCTGATCCATGGGCATGGACTCCCAGCTGCCATCTGCCATGTCTGGTCCAATATGACCTTGCTTTCTTGGCAATAGCTTATTTTTCTCAGTGGTATCCTCTGAATGTAAATTGGGTCATTTATATTCTCTCTCTTGGAAATTTTAGAATTAAACCAAAAACAATGGACCTGAGGTTCATTATGATTGAGTGATGTCAATGCCAGCCTTCCAAAGGAGTAGTTCTCAAGCCTGGCTATACACTGAGATCAGCTGGAGAGTTGTTAAGTATACTTATTCATGGGCCTCAGCTCCAGAGATTCTAATGTAATTTGTTTGAGTAGAGCCTTTGCATTGCTTTTATTTCAAATCTACCCATGTTGGGGAGGAAAACTTCTTATTCTACCCTTGATTCTTTGGCTGGTCTAATAACCAAATTAACATAAGACAAATTAGCAAGAGGAAAACAAATTTAATTCACCACAAGGACAATGAGACTCAAGGACAAACTGGGCAAATGAGGCTTATATGCCATCCTGAGCTAAAGAGTGGGATAGGGGATCTGGTGCTTCAGCGGGGAGGTGGGCGATTCACAAGACCATAAGAAGAACAGATGTTTGGTAATTAGATGTTTGTCCTGCCGTACAGATAGGCCATTCAGTTAAAAAAAAATTATCGTTGGTAATAACTCTTTCTGGTCAGGTCCCCTATCTAAATTCTTCAGCTAGTTTAAGGGAGAGGTAAAGATTTTTCTGGAATCTGCTGGGTCTTGATTGTCTTCAGCTCAAAATAGTCCACATACCAAAGTAACACATTTTGGGAAACTTGTTCTGAACCTCTTCATCCATGTGATTCTATTATGTACTCAAGGTCAAAAATCAATGCGCTATTGGAAATTGCCGAAGAAGTCCCTGGAGAGGCATAAAATCCTTCCTGTGTCCTTCTAATAGATATTCTGTCTCTCTCTCTCTCTCTCCCTTCCCCTCCCTCCCTTCTTCCTTGTAGATGTCTCTGAATATAGCCAGTGTTCACATTTATTCCTTACTACTAGAAGTATCATAATTATTATAGATTGAAGGGGAGCAGAATATACCACCCCAGAATATGTCTCTTTGGCATAAGGATTATTTTTGTCCGATTGTTTTTTAAGAAACAGCAGACGCAGTAGAAGTTACCCTTTTGTAAGAGACGTTTACATGTATAAGGGGAGTCTCCATTTCTAAGGGTGTCTTTCTCTGTACCAGGAAGGTTGACCAAGTGTCTAGAAACTCTTATTGGTGGAGAAGGCTCTGAGGAATCTGCATAACAACTATATCCTTGTTTACTGTGCTCTCCTGGTAACCGCCCCAAAATGGCTCCCTAACCCCCAACATCTTTTGTCTTTATGTGGAGATGTTATTTAAGGTGATGGCCTGGGCCATTTCAGAGATAACTCAGTTTTCCCAGGTATTTCTCCTGTATATAGGAAGCATATTTGTTATTATTCTTGTTATTTTACTTGTTTGGTTTTCTTCTTTTAATCTGTCTTTTTTATTACCAAGGTATCTCAGTCAAGAACCTAGAAGGGTAGAGGACAAATTATTTTTCCTTCCCCACTAGATGATATCAGTGTCAAGATTACCATCTTTGGAATTTTTTGGTTCATAAAAGTATATCAGTTAGCCATATAACTCCCCATTTTGCCATTATGGATCTGGGCTTTTAAAAATCACTATTCTGTGTTTTCCAGTATTTTCCTAAAGGGTCCTTCATATTCCCCTTAAGATACGAATGTTTGTTTTTTTTAGGGTTTCAGGCACTAATTCTATTTCCTTATTTTAGCTTCCTATTTTTATGTCTGCATAATTCTTGTCACACTGCCCAGATTGTAACTTTTGGGAGCAAATAATAAAGATAGAATGTTTTGAATTTACATTGGGTGAACTGGAGTTTATATCTTTTCTCTTCACTCTCAGTAGCCCCAATGTGTGTGTATGTGTTACTGCATGTGTGTGAGCACATGTGTGCATGGGTATTTTAGTATATATGCAGTTGCACTCCTCACACTTTAATATATTATAAAATATTTACCTTTCTTCTTTTTCTGGCTGTCCTTCATTTTCCTTATTTGCTCCACATGATTCCAAAGAGATGAGAAACTTAATATGAGCATTTGTGTTGCTTACTGTCAGTCTGAAAAACAATTGCCAATAGACTCTATTGGTTTGTATCATCAAACATACATATAGTCTCTCTCTCCCTCTCTCTCTCTCTCTCTCTCTCTCTCTCTCTCTCTCTCTCACACACACACACACACACACACACACACACACACACACACACACACACAATCAAATTTTAGTGTAACCAAATTGCCGAATATGTCTTTGGCATGGCTGCCTTGTCAGTGACCAGCTGAGACTTCTGATACAGGACTCAGTATGTATATGCTCCCCAGCTGTACGGACCAGCTGGCAGATGGCACCATGCTGGCACAGGGGTACTGTTAGCCCCACCAGCATGCCATTCCACCCAGAAATAGAACCAGAGGGTTGATTTCTCCCTCTGCACTGTCAGCAGAAATGTCCTTTCAGAATCACTTAGGATAGTTTTGTGAGTATGAAGGAGATCCATTTATTAGCATAACTTATCTAGTAGCCTTATAGCCTTATTTAAGATTGGGAGAACCCAGCGATTTTTAATTGAAAATACTGGTTGTGAACTGCTATGAGATTTAATAATGTTATTTCTGCCTTAAAATTCCATTACCCAGGATTGAGCCAAAGTGCTTTTGTGAGTCACTTGGATTCATCTCCTGGCCAGCTGCACATTTGATTTTGAATTACTGTGCTGCCTTGGGTCCAAGAAAATGCCCACTGTTCTGACATCCTTTCTAGTTTCTGTTTTAAAGTGAGGAATGATAAACTGGGCTGGGGACCAAGAGATAATCAAAAGATAAATACAATCAAGAGATAAATATTTGGATTACATTTCTACCACAAGAGGTTGCTTGACATCTGATTTAACTATGTTGCGATTTGATGGTAATTCACTGAAAAATTGCTATACCATTCATCACTAAGCCACCCAAAGATATCCAGCCTTTAGGAGTTATCATTCCTTTAATACAAACAAACCAAATATACTCACAGCCCATCTCACCTGTACTTGGGAATCCTTGTATCTCTATGAGGTGGGGGCAGGGAGGTTAAACTTCCCAGAAGGTCTTCCTTTGGTTTCCTGCTTATGCTAAACTCCTACTTGCTGCCCTACATCTGATTTCCTGGCCAGTATCTCCCTTTCTGTTTTTTCATCAATTCCATATATAGGACAATTTTTTTTTTCGTTTTTTTTAATTTTATTTTTGGGACAGAGAGAGACAGAGCATGAACGGGGGAGGGGCAGAGAGAGAGGGAGACACAGAATCAGAAACAGGCTCCAGGCTCCGAGCCATCAGCCCAGAGCCTGACGCGGGGCTCGAACTCACGGACCGCGAGATCGTGACCTGGCTGAAGTCGGACGTTTAACCGACTGCGCCACCCAGGCGCCCCTAGGACAATTTTGCCTTTGATTTTCTACCAATTTTCTCTTACCCAAGACAGTAAAATCTAAGACAGTCTTTCTTGTAGACTTCTACTGAAAATTCGGAGGTAAGGAGTATGTGGGGGGCATGTGTGTATTATGGGCTCAATTGTTTCTCCCTCCACATTCATATATTGAAGTCCTAACCTCTGTTACCTTAGAAAGTGACTGTATTGTAGGGTTTTTTCTCTCTTTTTTTTATTTTTTGTAATTTATTTTTTATTTTTTAAAATTTACATCCAAATTAGTATATAGCGAAGCAATGATTTCAGGAGTAGATTCCTTAATACCCCTTACCCATTTAGCCCATCCCCCCTCCCACAACCCCTCCAGCAACCCTCAGTTTGTTCTACATATTTATGAGTCTCTTTTGTCCCCCTCCCTGTTTTTATATTACTTTTGTTTCCCTTTCCCTGTGTTCATCTGTTTTGTGTCTTAAAGTCCTCATATGAGTGAAGTCATATGATTTTTGTCTTTCTCTGACTGACTAATTTCACTTAGAATAATACCCTCCAGTTCCATCCACGTAGTTGCAAATGGCAAGATTTCATTCTTTTTGATTGCCGAGTCATACTCCATTGTATATATGTACCACATCTTCTTTATCCATTCATCCATCGATGGACATTTGGGCTCTTTCCATACTTTGGCTATTGTTGATAGTGCTGCTATAAACACGGGGGTGCGTGTGTCCCTTCGAAACAGCACACCTGTATCCCTTGGATAAATGTCGAGTAGTGCAATTGCTGGGTTGTAGGGTAGTTCTAGTTTTAGTTTTTGGAGGAACCTCCATACTGTTTTCCAGAGTGGCTGATCAGCTTGCATTGCCACCAACAACACAAAAAGAGATCCTCTTTCTCCGCATCCTCGCCAACATCTGTTGTTGCTTGAGTTGTTAATGTTAGCTATTCTGACAGGTGTAAGGTGGTATCTCATTGTGGTTTTGATTTGTATTTCCCTGATGATGAGTGATGTTGAACATTTTTTCATGTGTCAGTTGGCCATCTGGATGTCTTCCTTGGAGAAGTGTCTATTCATGTCTTTTGCTCATTTCTTCACTGGATTATTTGTTTTTTGGGTGTTGAGTTGGATGAGTTCTTTGTAGATTTTGGATACTAACCCTTTATCTGATATGTCATTTGCAAATATCTTCTCCCATTCTGTTGGTTGCCTTTTAGTTTTGCTGATTGTTTCCTTCGCTGTGCAGAAGGTTTTAATTTTGATGAGGTCCCAGTAGTTCATTTTTGCTTTTGTTTCCCTTGCCTCCAGAGTCGTGTTGAGTAAGAAATTGCTGAGGGCAAGATCAAAGAGGTTTTTGCCTGCTTTCTCCTCGAGGATTTTGATGGCTTCCTGTCTTACATTGAGGTCTTTCATCCATTTAGAGTTTATTTTTGTGTATGGTGTAAGAAAATGGTCCAGATTCATTCTTCTGCATGTCGCTGTCCAGTTTTCCCAGCACCACTTGCTGAGGAGACTGTCTTTGTTGCATTGGATATTTTTTCCTGCTTTGTCAAATATTAGTTGGTCATATGTTTGTGGGTCCATTTCTGGGTTCTCTATTCTGTTCCATTGATCTAAGTGTCTGTTCTTGTGCCAGTACCATACGGTCTTGATGATTACAGCTTTGTGGTATAGCTTAAAGTCTGGGATTGTGATGCCTCCTGCTTTGGTTTTCTTTTTCAAGATTGCTTTGGCTATTCGGGGTCTTTTCTGGTTCTGTAAAAATTTTAGGATTATTTGTTCTAGCTCTGTGAAGAATGCTGGTGTTACTTTGATAGGGATTGCATTGAATATGTAGATTGCTTTGGGTAGTATCGACATTTTAACAATATTTGTTCTTCCTATCCAGGAGCATGGACTCTTTTTCCATTTCTTTGTGTCTTCAGTTTCTTTAATAAGCTTTCTATAGTTTTCATTGTATAAATTTTTCACCTCTTTGCTTAGATTTATTCCTAGGTATTTTATGGTTTTTGTGCAACTGTAAATGGGATCGATTCCTTGATTTTCTGTTGCTTCATTGTTGGTGTATAGGAATGCAACCGATTTCTGTGCATTGATTTTATATCCTGCAGCTTTGCTGAATTCATGAATCAGTTCTAGCAGTTTTTTGGTGGAATCTTTTGGGTTTTCCATATAGAGTATCATGTCATCTGCGAAGAGTGAAAGTTTGACCTCTGAAGGGAGGGTTTTTAAAGAGGTAATTAAGTTTACATGAGATCATTGGTGTGAGCCCTAATCTAGTATGATTGATATCCTTTTTTTTAAAGTCTATTTATTTATTTTGAGAGAGAGAGCAAGTGTGTGTGTGTGAGTAGGGGAGGAGAAGGGGAAGAGAGAGAATTGTAAGCAGCCTCCACACTCAGTGTGAGTTGACACTGGATTCTAAGACTGTGAGATCATGACCTGAGCCTAAATCAAGAATCAGATGCTTAACCAACTGAGCCACCCACGTGCCCCTGAAGAGTAGCCATCTTTAAAGATGTCTTGGCTTCCATCACCACTGAAGATTTCTCGTGGCCATCCTTTCCTCTTATGATATTGTCTTTTTATTTTCATGTTGTCAGTACCTTTCTTTCTCTTTAGACCTCCTTATCTCTTCCTGATTCTACCTCTAAGGAGGAGAAACTCTCAAATTTGTCCAAGAGAATGGAATTCTCAGGGAAGTTCAAGGCTGGGTGGGTACTTGGGGTCCAGAGAGACCTGGCAGCTCTGCCACTTCACACGGTGGGTGTTGGGTTGATTGCTGAGGCTCTCCATTCCTCAGTGTCCGTATCTGTAAATTGGAGATGGTGATGGCACTTACCTTACCAGAGTTCTTTTGATGGTTAAATGTAAAGCACTTAGTGGAGTACTGAGCTCAACAAATACAAGCTATTATTATCACCATTCCATCAAGTGGTACATTAGTAGGTGGAGAAAAAAGATGATAAATTGATGCAGGTGCCCAACCAGACTGTGTATAAATACTAAACAAGGTCACATTTCCTTTGATATACAAATGGGCCAGGCAGATCCTTCTCTTTGAGTTAGTACACCTCTTCCTTTATGAACTCTGCTGTCTTTACTCCTCAATGCTCCTGTTCAGGCACTGTCAGATTCTCTGAGGGCCTGATAGCACTAAAATGGACTCATACAAAGGAGCCACTGAGCAGGTATCTTGCTTGCCTATAGTATAGAGCTCAAGTTGTCCTCCTGGCTCACAGAAGATCCAGCCTAATTCATAGAGTAGGAGAACAAAAAGGAGTTTGGGGCAGGAACCTTAGTTAATAATAATGTCTGCGTGTGTATGTGTGCGTATTTCTTGGGGACACAGAGATCTAACCCTTGTCACCTTTACTACAACCAATAGAATTGTTGCTGTTAATTGAGGCACAAGTAGAAACAGCATATGCTCTTAAAACTGCTGGCATGAGCTCATTGCAAGATCGGCGAGCCTGCAACGTTGGCACCCCCATGCATGCCTTTGTAACCCAAAAGTGGTTAGAGAGACTGTCTGTAAGAGGCCAGCAGCCAGAGTACCCCCAAAGATGTATAATCCTAGAGAACTGACACTTTAGGCACCCAGTGCAAGAAGATTCCCAAATGACACGAGTGTGTGGCCATTAGGGATACAAGTTGTGCAACAGAGTCAATACATTCTGGCATCAAAACTTGATTTCATCCCCTTTGAAAGCTTTCCCTTTTGTGTGTTGTTAATGAAAGACATTGAGGAGAAAGTACTGTTCAAACCTTGACTTTTTGTCTAATATGAACCCTTACAATTTCTCACACAGAGCTTTTAGGGGGTAGTTATTAATTACACACATTATAGATTATGCAATCAATATGCCTGAATTCCTCTAAATTATCCCATAATTTGATCACAGAGTACCTCAGTTAACAAGGCAGAAATAACTTTTAAATGATGCCTAATTACCACCCTAACCACCAGATGTCAGTTTTTAAATGCAGGTCACAGATCAAAAGGCATTTTTTACAATTGTAGGGGAGGGAACGGTGGCTGGTGAAAGAAGTTCAGCAGTCACGGTACATGACTTCCTGGGGAGTGTGTTTGGGAATTCAGGCAGTGGTGGGAAATTCATTTCCATTTCAACAGTGCTGACTGGATGATGGAGTTTTGTGTGTGTGTTCATGTTATAGAAATGTTACAGGGTGATCCTGACCAGCGTATGCCTGGACCCCAGAAACCATCAGAAGGGCCCCAGATAGATGCTGTGTTGAACCGAATATCCTGTAGTGGTGATGTTTTGTAGGTGACAGAGGTGGATGTGTGGTATATGTGAAGGGTGGGAGGTCAGCAAGGAGTCTCTCTTGATCTCTCCAAGCAGCACATCACATACAGTAGGGAGCAACCCAGGGGCTGCATAACTTTGAATAGAGCCCCTCAATCCAATTTCCAGATAAAAGCCTGCCTCTGTGTTACTACTTCTCAAACGTGCCTGGATATTTACATTTCAGTGGCTAACAAGCAATGCCATTGATTTCATTGTCAAAATTCTATTTAATCAATAGATAATATAAAATTTGAAACTCTGTATCTTTCTCCAACTGAAGATGCCCCTCTCTCTATGAGATCAGTAAAGCTATTTTCATTTGTATGAAAGAAAATGTAGCCTTGCCATAAATGTTTTTGCTTTTCTAAATTGGCCCTCATGTAGAAATTGAGGTACAGCCTGATTTCTTGACTCCTGCCTTTCAGGCTCATGCGGATGCTAAGAGCCACTGCATTTCAAAGAGGCAGGGTAGTGTGGTAAAGGCATTGTGCTCTTTGAACTTACAGGGTATTGTGTTCTAGTCAGAGATTTACTGCCTTTTTTTTTTTTTTTAAACTTTGAGCAGGGTAAGCTGAAGGTTAAATGTGGTTTATGACACCTCTTTCCTGGAGTTATTGTGAGGATGATATGAAATACTGTAACTTAAGTGCTGGCCCTTGGTAGGTCACGGTAATCTGCAGTTATCACCCCATCAAGCATCATCATCAACGTCGTCCATCATTATAACCGTCTTATCTACTCATAGTTTCATAAACATATGAAACCAATTCCTGACCTGCAGTGTTTGCATATCCGCTCCCCCCACCCCCCACCCCCCGCCCCATTTTGTTCGGTCTTCTAAGTCAGACCTGTTCTCCTAGGTGGGGCTTGAATCTAATATTCCCCTCACCTCACTATTCCTGCTTAGGATACTCCTCCTTTGTTCCATTCTGTGGTTGCTTTGCTACTGTTTGTTGCTGTGTCTTCTAATATTTTCTTATATCTGCCTTTTCTCCCCACTGAAGGTTCTGGAAAGCAAGAACTTACTTCACCTTTGTGTCAATCTTGTCAGTTCTGTACCAAGTAGAGTCCATACCAAGAGGTCAATACTTACTTGAATTATGAATAAAAACATGCACATTGTTAAGTATATTCACTTGGTCATATCAGTGGATATAGATTAAAACACACAGAATGACATAGCTGGGGAGAAACCTTTGAACTTATCTAGTTCATCTTTTATTTAATAGGTAGGGAAACTAAGATCCAGAGAAGCAATAGGCACTTGTACTCAGAGTTTTAACTTAACTGTGTTCTTGTTGCCTGAACTGTATCATATTCTGAAAGTATATAGGAGTTTTTGGGGTGCCTGGGTGGCTCAGTTGGTTGGGCATCCGACTTCCGCTCCGGTCATGATCTCACAGCTCGTGGGCTGAAGCCCCCTATCAGTCTCTGTGCTGACAGCTCAGAGCCTGGAGCCTGCTTTGGATTCTGTGTCTCCCTCCCTTTCTGCCCTTCCCCCGCTTGTTCTCCCTCCCTCCCTCCCCCCCTCAAATATAAATAAACATTAAAAACCATTTGAGAGTATACAGAAGTTTTATGTCATAATAAACCTAAACATGTAACATTTCTGTGGAAGCATATTGGATTCTTTGTATGTGGACTGCCAGAAAAATGTCTCTTTAAAAAAAATATATATATTTCAAGGATTCTTTTTTTTTTTTTTAAATCAAGAACAATTCAGCATACTGATATTTATGTTCACAGACAGGACCACTATATATCCATGTGCTTATTAGCATGGGAACTTTTAGCTGCCTGCCTCACCTCCATTCTCTCCTTTATTTTTTCTAATAAACATGGACTTTGTGTAGGTCTACTTTCCTCCTTCATGTAGCCCATGGGATTCAGAGGAAGCTGACTCCATTTTGCTCCAGGGAAGGATCATGATTAAGACTTTAAACCAATCAGATTAATCTTGGAGTCAGCCAGTTTAAGAATGGATATGTGGGGGTGCCTGTGTGGCTCAGTCGGTTAAGCGGCCGACTTTGGCTCAGGTCATGATCTCGCGGTCCGTGAGTTCGAGCCCCACTTCGGGCTCTGTGCTGACAGCTCAGAGCCTGGACCCTGTTTCAGATTCTGTGTCTCCCTCTCTCTGACCCTCCCCCGTTCATGCTCTGTCTCTCTCTGTCTCAAAAATAAATAAACGTTAAAAAAAAAAAAAAAAAAAAGAATGGACGTGTGTTAGTATTTCAACCAATGAGCCAAGAGAAATGGTTTTTCAGAGCTTTATGGGAAAAATCCTTCTCTCCCTCCTAGGATCCTTCTGAGAACCATTCTCTCTCTCCCACTGAATGTGAATAGCATGCCATGTGGCCCAGATTTCTACTGGAAGCATCCTAAAGCTCTAAAAGGAACTAGCCTTGAGATAAAACAACACTGTGGACGACAGGGCATAATGCAACGTGGGCTCTTTGTGATGTTGTCCAGCTGCGAGTCAGCAACCATACCACCTGTGGACTTCATGTCACATGGGATAATAGACTTCCTTAATGGGAGTTGTATTGCTTGGCTGACATTCGAACAGAAGTTCTCGTGGGTAGATATTCTCCTGTAAGTACAAAATGGTTCCCTGGCAGGTAACGAAATACGATATCAGCTGTAATACAAATTAAAACACGTATAAAACCCTCCAGAGAGTGCTGAACTATTTAAATGCTTCAGAATACACTTAGAGATTTCCAGAATAGTGACTTCTTAAATATCACACTGAAACTTCTAACAGCCCTAAGGGTCTATATGACTCTCTGAATGCTAAAGCTTAATGGATACCAGCTTGGAACCAGCTCTTGGTGGAAGTGGGGAATTTTGTAGGTTGGATATAGATCGGGGTGGATAATAAGGATGATGGAGAAGAAAGAGCTCCCAGCATGCACAAAGAAGATAAAACTCCTTACTGCCTTCATTAGATTTCTGAAAGATCTTTCATTTGAATGATATGACTTAATAATGTCATAATATTATCATGCACTTACTCTGTGCCAAGTGCTTTATAAACATTTGTCCATTTAATTTTTCTGACTACCTTAGTCTTATTTTATCCCTACTTAATAGATTAGCAAACTGAGTCTCAAGGAAATTAAGAAGCATGACAAAAATCCAATAGATAGAAGATAGAAAGAGAGCCACAGGTTCAGTTTATTAGGGCTTGTCTTTAAAACTTAGGATATTAGCTAATATACTATCTTGCCTTAAAACAGCATTATCATTTTGCTCATTTATTCATAGTGTACAATGAATATTCTTCACTAGTACCAGGCACTGCTCTAGGCCCAGTAGAATACATTAGCAAATAAAATAATGCTGTGCTCATATTGAGATTACATTCTAGTAGGGGAAGATAGACTCAAACAAGTGCACAAACACACATACTTATGCGCATATGCTGCACACACAGTGTAAAAGATAATGACGAGAGCCAGCACTCTTTTTGTGTGATCTCTTTACAAAAACAGTAACATCTAGTGAGGCAAGCTGTATACCTAACAAACTGGTGCATTTCAGACATGGGCCAAGGCTTCGGCAGGAATGGCCACTCCTGCCGGGGCTGAGCATCGCCAGCCCCTTCCCTAGGAGACCGTTGCAGTTGGCCAGTCCCACCCATGGCAACCATGTGTCACCAAAAAGCTGTGATAAAAAAAAATGCCCGTATGCCCGAGAAAATGCAACAGGACTTGGCGGAGCGTACTACTCAGGCCTTGGAGAAATAGAACATAGAGAAGGCTGTTGCGGCCCTTATGAAGGAGTTTGATGAGAAGTACAAACCCACCTGTTACTGCATTGTGGGGAGGAACTTAAGTAGTTCTGTGACACATGAAACCAAACACTTCATCTACTTTTACCTGGGCCAGGTGGCCATTTGTTCTGTTTAAATCTAGTTAAAGGCATGGACTATGTCCATGGGTTTGTCCACAAACCCAGTGATCCATCCCAAAACAAGGACTAAAAGCCTGAATTTCAAGCACTGATGTCTTCGGCCTTGCCTATGGGAATGGCTCAATCTTTGGACCTTTATTGTATTTTGTACAGGGCATTTTCTGTACGGATTATTGTGGCTATAGAACAGTTAGCGAAACAGCTTGCTTTTGTATTTATTTTCTATTCCATACCTTTCTGCTCCTTGTTTTTTCTCCTCAAAATCCATTCCTTTCAAAAAAAATCTCTTGGCAGAAGCAAAACAAAACAACGAAAACTGGTGCATTTCGGCTCTGGGGGAAAGGCCTGCCATGGTTAGATTGTAAAGATGAAGTCGGTGGCACTCAGATGTTGCAATGTCTAAAGTCTGCCAGTAGGTGGCAGTCATGCCCTATAAACATTAGAGACAGGAATCTGGCACTTAGAGCTTACAATGAGACTTAAGTTCTTTGATTTTATAATGCTAGAGCTTCCTATGCTATCTAATTATCTCTGTCGAATGGGTTGGGTGTATGAAAAGCTTAATCAGTACAAGTTGAAATACAGGTAATGTGGCTGTGTCATTCTCAGTGACAATGTATACAACTTTTATTTTAAGGTAGTCCTGAGAGCGTGGCACATTTTGTTGGAGCCTATGGATTATATTTATATTCATGATGAACAATCGACTGCATGATGAAAATAGGCTTATGGAAGTGCAGCATTCTGTTAAATTACATGGTCAGAACACACTTAGAGCTAAGAATCTAATAAAGGTTTTCACAGAGGAAAATGCGATTGAAAAATAAAACCCATGCCTAGGAATTGATATGCCTTTTAATCAGGCTTGCAAAGTTGTTCTTATAATTTGCACAGAATCATTGCTACCTTAAGGGAGGGAGAACATTGCAATAGGCTGCATATACAAAAAAAAAAAAAAAAAAAAAAAAAAGGAAGACATATACCCATTTCCAGCATTAAAGACCTACCCCAACCCTACTATCGTCTTTGTCAGTTGTCTTTCAAAATTAGATTGAGGGGTTAAAACATGTAAATTTGTAGCACAGGGCATCATTCTGTCCTTCAAACCACACTGTTTTTTTGCGGGAAGGGACTGAGACCCAGTCAGTGTTGGATGAAACATGAGATGTAGCGGAGAACAGAATTTTAAAGGGTGTGTCTATGTCCTGTTGTTTTACTGTTGTTTAAAGGTGAGCCACTGGGCCCTCAAAGGCTTCCTTGTCACTCGCTAATACACTTGGTAGTCTGTAAGCCTACTGCATTTGCTGGGAATTTTATTTGCTTTCTGTCAGATTTACTGTCTGAATGGCGAGGCAACATCTTATTTTAAAAGCCTCAAATCCCTTGTTGTTGCATTGTTAAGAAGCTATCAGTCAATTAGTATTCATAAAAGACATCTTGCTGATGTCTGCAGCGGCCAACGAATGTGTGACTCGGTTACTTTTATGCTGAAGACTTGAGGATTCTAGTGCTTTCTCCTCTAGATCTAGTTTGGAAAAAAGTTGTATTTCAGGAAGTTGCTAGACTTTTGTAAGGGAAATACCAACAATAGCACATGACTTTCAACAGCTAGCCTAGCATTTTGCTATTGTATTACCCTGAAGTTAGTGTGGGGACATTCGTTTTTGTTTACTTTCTTTCCCTCTGTGTGTGTGCCTGTTAGTGTCAGTAATAATACACTAGCATCTTCCTGAATTAAATTTCATTTATGCAGTTAAACCCTGTTCTTCACCTTTTTTCTTGGAGGATGGCAGGAAGTTATGAGGATGCTTCAGACTCCAAAAGGACTCTGAGTCTCTCTTCTCAGATCCTGTCTGTGAAGTTCAGCAGCTCATTTGAAGCTTGTGGTTCGTTCTTAAATGGGGTTTAATCCAACTGCTTATTATGCTGAGTTCTTCTAAACAAAATCATGTCCAGTGCTTTCCATTTCCAACTTAACTAAATCTTAGAGTTAAAGAAGTCCAGAATTGCATGTGATTATTTTTTATAGCCCTGCATATGTTTTTCTTTTGCCGAGAAACCAAACCTAAAACTACAGAAACCAATGAACTAGTAATGACAATCTGTCTTTAAGTGGGATAAGATGGGAGGGAGCTAGATTTGGTAAAATTTTCTACAGAAAAACAAAAATCTTTGATTTTGGCTTAGCGACAGTATTGAAGATTTTAACCTAATGATACATGGGTAAGAAATCTCCTTCAGAGCATACGAAAACTGTCAATTTAGAATCTTCGTGTAAGCCAATTCGGTGCCGATCCCAGGAATCTGTCTGCAAATGCTGGGGACAGGTTTCCTCCAAACTGTCTAGGTAAAAAGTAGGTCAAGGTGGGATGGTCTTTGGTAGAGCCCAGTCAAGAGACTAAAGATGCATTGCTTGTGCAACATGGTATTTCAATAGAGTGACAGCTGAAAAGTGAAGTTCCTACTCCCTGTCTTTACTAGGCAAATCTTTATTGGAATGGCAAGGTGGAGAAAAAAAAAATCAACATTGTTTATAGCTCAAAAGAAAAGCTTTTACAAAACCATGGGAAAGTGGGAACTCAGTGCAGCTTTCTCAAGTGTCTGAGAGAAGACAGCATGGCTCACTGCTTCCAAATTAGATCACAAATTTTCTGGCTGATGGCAGCATCTTAGTGCTCACCCTAAAGGCAGAGATCTGAACAAATTACATTTTAATATCTTAGGTTCATTTATCCCTGCTGAGATCACACGGAAGCAAAGAAATACACATACATGGAAATCCAATAGGCCCAAGGGACTTAGCAGCGGTGCTGTACATGAAAAGAGGGGAGCAGTTAGAGTAAAATTAAACCTCTCTGCCTCTGCAGCAAATGCTATGCCCTGCTTAACACATGTCATCACTCTGATGGAGGACACCCCTCTTGGATAAAGGAGCATGATGGATTTAAGAACCAAACTTTGTTCATTGGAATGTTCATGTGGTGAAGTGCTTAACCCTCACTTTGTTTTTTTTTCTATATGTGGAAAAATGCTGATGTTGGTAGAAAGCTCAAATGAGATGTTTTTGTGAGCATGTCACAACTTTAGAGGATAAAAGTAGCAAAAGTTCAGGTAAGCTATGACTAGACTGGGGAAGATTTTGTATGCCAGGCTAAGGAGTTCCATCTTTATTCAATAGACGTGGGGAATCACCCGAAGTTTTTTTTTTTTAATGTTTGTTTATTTTTGAGAAAGCACAAGAGGGGGAGGTGCGGAGAGAGAGGGGGACAGAAGATCCGAGGCTGGCTTTGCGTGACAGCAGCGAGCCCTATGTGGGGCTGGAACTCACAAACCGAGAATAATGACTTGGGCCGAAGTTGACCCTCAACCAACTGAGCCACTCAGGCGCCCCTCACAGGACGTTTTTTTATTAAAAAAAATTTTTTTTTTTAATGTTTATTTCTGAGAGAGAGAGAGAGAGAGACAGACAGACAGACAAAGACAGAGGCAGAGCATGAGCAGGTAAGGGGCAGAGACAGATGGAGACACAGAATTCCAAGCAGGCTCCAGTCAGCTCAAAGCCTGATGTGGGGCTTGAACTCATGAGCCGTGAGATCATGACCTGAGCTGAAGTCGGATGATGAACTGACTGAGCCATCCAGGTGCCCCACAGGAAGTTTTTGAGAGTGGAAATATATGGTTGGCAAAAAGGAGGCAGATCATTTAAGATACTGTTGCAGTGCTTGAGGCAAAGAAGTAGGAACTAGAAGGATAATAAAGGTAGGAATGGAGATAAGAAAACTGATGAAAGTCTGGTCATAGTGTGCATGGTTGGCAACTGCTTTGGCACAGCAAATACAAAGAGAAAGGATTACAAGTTTGAGACTGGGTCATTATCACACTTGGGGTACTGCCGCTGATAGAGATACGATCTCTAGGAATAGAAGCAGGCTTAGGAGGGGAGGAGAATTCAGTTGGAGTGTGAGAGTCTTGTGGGAGAGCCATAAAGGATCTTTCATGAAGATATGGTCATTGTGAAACAAGAGTATATGAGGCCCTGACTAGAGTTGTTCGAGGAGGAAGGAATTAAGGCATAAGAAGCAAATTTTCTTGGAGAGTTTATGCTTCATCTAAACATTTATTTTAATTTTGAATTTTATTTTTCAACATGTATGTGTTCTTTTAACTTTGAAACTGAGCTTGACAAATATTCAGTTAAATGAGAAAAATTTTAAGTGTACAAATTGATGTTTATATTTTTTAATAGAGGAATATGTTTTAATATTAGTTATAGTGGAAAAGAAAATAAATTCTTCCAGATATTACTGTTTGTACTCTACCAGGGACCTGAGGGAGTATGCAAATGAGCACTTGATTTAAGTGGTCACTTTTAGTGATAGAAGGGACTGTCAATGGAGAGGACTGAGGAAGGAGGATAAAGAGCCTCAGGGACCCATTGGGGACGAATCTGTGCTTGAGAGGAAGAAGAGGATAAGCCCAAGAGGTTGATCAGAAAGTTCAGAGAATTAGTGTTGCTGGTACCATGGGGAAGAAGAGATAAAAACATGGATTGTCAGCTCTGTCAAATGTCCCAGAGAAGGCTTCAAGAAGGAAGAAAGAGTCTCCTTCCCTCCCTCCCTCCCTTCTTTTCTTTTCTTTTCTTTCTTTCTTTCTTTCTTTCTTTCTTTCTTTCTTTCTCTCTCTCTCTCTCTCTCTCTCTCTCTCTCTCTCTCTCTCTCTTTCTGTCTCCAAAGGAGCTCACTTTACTGGGGGGAGAGCACTGCACATGGCCAACAGATGAAGACACCCAGGTGGGTCTGATGGCTTTGAGAGAATGTAGAATGAAAGTAACAAATGAAGACTTCAGAAAAAAAAATCTAAAGAAAACATTCTTTATGAAAAACAAGAGGGCACCCTTAGGGACTCTACCTGTAGTGACCACATTTGCCTTCAAGAAAGAGTCTTAGATAGGGGATGGAGGAAGGGGTTGAGGGAGGAGAAATTCAAGCAGGGCAAAGACAGTGGGAATGAGATGCCAGCAGTTAAACAGTAAGTGGATAGTGAAGCATTAGAGGAAGGGGAGTTCGAATGGAAAGACTTGCATGTCTGCAGACAGCTGAGAACCAAGTAGTTTCAAAAGAAGGATAGAAAATCCAAGTGAGAGAGGAGAACTTGGTTCCAGGGGAGGCAGGCAGGGGTGGAAGGAAAGTCTTAAGCCCTGATGAAGCCACAAATATTAGGTCCTGTTTCTCGCCTTTCTGTCTAGCAGAACTACAACGAATTTGGTGCTTAAAAAATTTGTTTTGTAAAGCTTTGATAGATGTGAGTTATAGAAAAGGCAGTATTGATTCTTGGTGAGACTCAAGTTATAGGGAATGCTGTCTGCTTAGGTGGTCTTGTTGCATGCTGATAAGGAGCAAATCATTCTAGAAACTCCCTCCTTGCCAATCTGGGGCTATTGGGATATGTCTGGTGTAACACCATGACCAGCTTTGCCTCTGTCATCCAGGGGATTATTCTAGGCCCTATAAGCATGCTAATTTAATTATTGCTGCACTTGCTGGGAGCTATTCTCTATTATTCTTGGGCTGAAGAACTATAATTGAAAGCATGGGTTAGTTGGCATTTGACTTTGGCATTTGACATTTACACTCTGTTTCTTGATAAAACTAAAACCTACTTGTCACGTTTGCTAAAAGTGTACCAAATATTCTTGTATCCACTTGAGTTTGGGCATATATTTCTTTTGTCAATTTGGCCAAAGCAGCAAACACACTTCTTTTTCAAGTGGAAGATAATGAGCAGGCTTTACCCAGTTCCCTAGAGGGGCATCTCAGCACATCAACTTGCTACTCTTACTTGTACCTCTCATCAAACATCAGTGTTAATTATGACTGATTAGGATGAGTTGGATTTGTTGACAGAATATCTAATGTAACTAATCAACTCCAATTTTTTTCAAAGTTAATTTTGTAAATGTATTCCAACTGAAGCACCATGGGGTAAGAACTTTCCTTGTTATAGCTCTTGATCTATCAAAAATAGAAACAGAGGATAAACTATTGTATTGCAGCTTCCTTAAGTTGCTTAGACTTGTGCCTGAGGAAAGCAAAGAAAGGAACTCCTGGAGGCATAGACCAGTCTCCAGAAGTTGGAAGTGAGGTCTTGGTGTGTTTGTATCAATGAACACAGTTGTTCTCAGATGCCGTCTATCTTGGGAATTTTCCCTTTGAAGCAATGAATTTCATCTAAGGTCATGTTACTCAAAATTTCCTGTGTAAAAATGTAAATTCATATTCATTTTGCTTGGGTGAATTAGCAGCATCACCTTGTTGGAGGTATGTTGGGATGTTGCAACATTGATGTTGAGACTTTTGAACTAACAGGGACATTCCCATATCCATGAAACCAGAACTGTAAGCTTTAACAATAAACAGTTTCCCTTAGCAAATGGTAAATATTCTGAAAATGTTCTGCAATTAGTTTAAATACAATCTCTTTAAAAAAATTCTCCCCAAGGTCACCTAAATACTTTTAGAGATATCTTTTTCATTTTCACAATTCCATCTGCATACCTAAAAGTCCTATTTGAACATGCTCTCCACTTGGCCATTCTGGGATTTGAGTGGTTTTTGGTTTGTTTTTGTTTTATACTCAACCAAAATGTTGTACTCCAGTTTTCAACGGCAGGAGATATAATTTATGTTAAATAAATATAAACACTTGTATCAAAGAACATTCAAGGTATTATTTGCATAGTAGTTCATTTTTCTAAATTCTTACACTTAAAATGATTTCTATTGCATATATACATGTTTAGGTAAGTGATCTTGTATATGGAAACCAAACCTCGTGACCTCAAAGGTTATCATTAAAATGCCTATTTCATCTATGTTCACAGGGGATATAGGAAGACCAAGGATTTCTGTAGTTACGCTTCAGAGGTTTGACTAAAGTTGGCAAGGAAGCTATGAAACATGTGAATTTAACCTTTGACCATTACCATGTAAATCATTTGGTTTCACTCTCTCTGGAATGAGTGAAGGTTTGTATTTTCTTCTTGTCAAAATGCCTGTGAACTGGGAGTGAAACAATGATGTTTGCAAATGTCAACTTTAATGCCTAGCTGCTGGATCCCAGGCAGCTGCTTTCATATAGTTAAAATTTTGAAACCTCGGGAAGTAATGTAAGTGTGAGCAGCACATGAAGGTGGCTTTAAAAAGATTTGTTGACAGTGTGTCGTGATCAGAGAAAGAAAAATGTGAAAATCAATGCCACTCCTACCTCACTTACCACAAGAAAGCAGGTAAAATGAGGGAATTATGCCTTTTATTTTGCTGCAAAACCATTTCAAAACAGGTATATTTGTTGAAGTCTTTTTTTTTTTTGGCATTGTCTCATGTCTTTTTCTCATTCTGTGCTTACAGCATGACTGACTGAGATTTCAGGAAGCATAGGGGCTTTGGGTATAATGGTGGTCTCATTGAGAACACATTCTACCCAGTAATTGCTATTGGTTTCACATGGTGAAGCTATGCTATTGCTCTCTAAACCGCACATGACAGAGGAAGGGTTAAATTCTTACTGCAAGGCTGCCTACTCCTTCAAGAAAGAATTTTATTATGCTTTGCATAGATTTGACTTCAACGAAACTCTCATTAGGGGGATACATTTTATAACTGTGGGAGAAATGAAATGACTAGATTAAATTTTAATAGAGTAAAAATAAGTTTTTGAGTGTTTACTCTGTGCTAGAAACTGTTCTACGTACTTTCCATGTGTTACCTCATTTGATCCACATGCAAGCTCAGAGTAGTAGCTATCTTCGTTATTCCCCTGCTGCAGGTGACTCAACTGAGGTACTCTCCTGGAAAGTCTGAGTCTACACGGAGGGAATACAAATGAATTCAAAGATATTCTGGAAGTTTGCTGAGTTAAATATTACACTTAATCTTAATTCTTTCCCTCTGTTACAGTAGGGATTTCTTCTTCCTGAGCTCCAGATTCCCTGATGTTAATAAATAACCCTCTCCTTATCACTAGGACTTGGAGCATAAGAAAGATGTGAGTGATAGTTTCAGCCTCCCAAGGGGCAGGTGGCTAGATTGGTGGGCTAGAGTCACTGGAGATTTTAGCGGGGAGGCTGTGGGACTGTAGGGTAACCCCCATAATATGCATCAGCTTCTCTTTGATAGGTGATATCTAGTGCAATTGCATCTTCAAGTTCAAAGCAGACTCCAACCTTAAGCCTTTTTCTATAAAATCTGGAGCCCCAGTCTGCCTTGAGAGAAGTGATATTCTGGCTTTGGGTCGATGCAGACTGCGTGTGGAGAGTAAACACAGCAAGCAAAAAAAAGTAAGTGTGGCCTAGTAGAAACCAGCAGAGCAGCCTCGTAGCACAGTCAAGGATACCACATGAAGCCCACAACTGTGACAATGTACCCAGGCTGGAGAGGAGAAAGGGTAAGAGCTGGTAAGGATTCCCAACCAGGGCAACAAAACCCAGACAGGGAATATATTTAGCCCCCAATTTTTCAGTGATGTACAAAAAAGCAACTAAAAGCAAGATAGGGACCCTGGCCCAGCTGTCCCTATTGAGGAAGGATTTATCTTTCTGTCTGAAAAGGAATTTGTGGTCAAAACTAAAATCACACCTGTTTGTTTTATTTAATTGAAGGATTCTACTTCTTAAAATAATCAGTTAATAATTTAGAAATAACACACAGTAAATTTTCTTAAAGAAACTTAAAGAAGAAACAACTTCTAAGCTGTGATTGAAAACCATAGCTAGTGGGGCGCCTGGGTGGCTCAGTCGGTTGATTGTCAGACTTCGGCTCAGATTATGATCTCACAGCTTGTGAGTTCAAGCCTTGTGTTGGGCTCTGTGCTGACAGCTCAGAGCCTGGACCCTGCTTCAAATTCTGTGTGCTCCCTCTCTCTCTGCCCCCCCCCCCGTGTCTCTCTCCCCCTCCCTCTCTCAAAAAATAAAAAACATTAAGAAAAAAAAAACCCCGTAGCTAGCTATTTTAAATCATACCAGATTTATCTGAACCTGACCAATGAGGACTTTCCCCATTCTTGTGCCCTGATTACCTACTTTCCTGGAAGAAAGGAAAGAAGGTCCTGGAAAGATAATAAAACAAAGCCAGAGATTTACATTATTTTCTAATATTGAATGCAGAGAGCTGTGAGTTGCTGTTTAGACGAGATTGTATTCCATTAGCACGAGTGGGGCAGAGAAACTTGCTGGGGGTGTGTTTGTTTAATGTAGCTGTTGGAGTCTTTGGCTTAAACTACTTAATTTCATAGCTGTCATTTTGTCTCATGGGAATGTTGTATTTCCAGTAATTTGCAAGAATATGTGAGCTAAGCATTGCCAGATCGCATTGAAAGTATGAAATTAACATGTATGATCAGAATATTTCACTTGAGGCTCTTAACCCATTAGGACCAGAATACTAAATAGCTTGTCTAAATATGCTCTGTTGGCTATCAGTTTATTTTACAAACTGCTTTAAAACTTCAGGCAGACATAGATCTATATTTATCTATATGTAGATATATATGTTTTATATATATACATATATATATAAAATTCTTTTTTAAAGACACAACATGCTAAAGAATGAAAAAGCAGAAAAACACAAATGCAACTCTAAGGCTTTTGTTTACAGATATGCTTTTGCAGAAGTATTTATTTTCTCTCCTTCCTTCTATTTACATTCTGTGCTCTACTTAATTTCCCCAAATATTCATGAGTTTAGAACCCTAGGTGCCTATTCTTCAGTTACTTGTGAAGTGCATTTGTTATGCATATTGTTATAGTGAACCATCATTCATAAGCTATTTATATTCATTTTAATAGGGGAAGAAGTATCCTGTCTCATTTCATATAAATTCCTCTTTACAATCTATCAAATACAGAGAGATGCTTGGAATTAAATAAATGTGCTACTAATATTAGTGAATGATGCTTGAAATATTTCAGAGATTTTTGGACATTTATAATTACATTCTCCTAATTGCTCTGGGAATTGGCAACAAGGATGAGTGATAGGTAGTGCTTCAGACAGTTGTGTCCATGGTCTCTTGTCTTACTCATAAAGAGGGACAAGACTCTTGTCCCACTCATAAAGACTTCATAAGGAGGCACAGGTCAGTAAGCAGAGAAGAGAAGCACTAAAAAGAAGGCAAATATCTGAGAGAGAATGAAGGAAACATTCATTTCTTCTTTCATTTATTGTTTGTTAATGGTCACATACTCTGCTGGGGACATGAAGAAGACATGGTCCCTACCTTCGAGATACTGAGAATCCAGTGGGAAGTAAGACGTGTGATAAAATGAGTACTTCTTACTGTTGCCCCTTAACCTGACCTCTTGCCACCAGGAACGTGTTCTTTGCTCTCTTAAGTTTCCCTTCTGTAAAGATGCACCTTGGCGTGGTTCCCTTGGTTCTTGGCTAGACAACTTCCCCGCATCTCTTCTTTTTAGGACTTGTTTTCTTCTAGACATGAAGAAGGACCATCTGGCCAAGTGTTTGGCATCTACAGATGCTGAGTACTACCTCCTTTGTTTCTGTCCATTTGGGGTCACTGGAGGAGCGCAGCAGCACCTGTTCTGTGAGAGGGAAGGGTGTCTTTTTTGAACACCAGAAACCCTCCTAGATCTGGTCCCACCAATTGATGGTGGTAGTGACAGCATTCTAATGTGACAAGTCTCCTGGGGTTACTTATGGCAGCTCTCACTGGCCTTACAAATGGATTTTTACATTCCTCTTGGAGGAAGCACTTTTATTTTTTATTTTAGTAAATCAGGTTGATGGTTGGTTGCCATGGAACTTAAGGACATAGTCTACGCAAAACCAGAGACAACTGTGGGCTGGAAACCACCCCCCCCCCCCCCGCCTTCCTGCCCCACCTCCAGCACAGGCATCATGGTCCTAGCCAAGGAACTGGTTCCATCCTATTGTTTTTTTCCATTGTGTGTTTTAAGATACCTGTGTTTTCATTATGGAAGAAGTTTTTAGAGGTACATTTAAGTATCAGAGCTTCAGTTGATAAGGTCGTAAATAGTAACATGTTCTTTAGATCAGGGATTCTCACTTGCTAGGGGCTTGTGGGGGTTGTAAGGCAGGTTGTGTATAGCAGTAGAGCTTGTGATGTTTGTAGACAGCATAATTATGTCTTACATGTGAACAGATTTATAGCGACGCATACTGTATTTCTGACAAAATAGAACTATATGGGCACTAAACAGTTGGTGGGATATTTAATATTTTTAGTTTAAGTGGTAATGTTGACTTTGTTTTCAGGACAGGTGTCTGGAAGACATGTGAAGGTGTTAACTTTGAAGAAGAGAGAGGAAGAAAGATAGGGAGAGAAAATGGCGGTGGCAAGAAGGCCTTATTCATAGATTTGTTTTTAAGTTTATTTTCTCTAATGGTAACATAGAGATATTTTCCTTTGACTAGCACTGAGATAGAAAAGGAAAAGCAGGTTTTTGAGTCAGACATCCCTTGGATTAAACCCAAACTCTGTCATTTACTGGTTGTGAGACCTTGGTTAAATAAACATATCTTGAGTGTTTACTTACCTGTAACATATGAGAAAAAATACACTTCTTGAAAGATGGCTGAGCTTTACGTTACGTCATGTATGTTCAGTATTTGGCCCAGTCTCACCACAGGCAGGTGACCAGTAAATGTTTGGTGGGCGAATGTGTCCCACCTTAATTGAGCTATGATGCTGTATAGGCTGTTTTTGTGAATAATATGTTACTATTTACTGAGCACCTTTTAGGTATATCAGACCCTGGGTGAAGCACTGGGACCACAGAAATATTGAGCCCCAGTCACTGCCCTTAAGGAAGTCAGTCTACTGGGGAAGTCGAGTCCCTACACCAGTGTTGTAGTGTAATGCAACAAGAATGACGTTGTGGGCACAGCAGGTGTCATGAGAGTATGAGGAGGCCCAGCCCAGAGAGCTTCCTGAAGGCAATGGCCCTTGAGTTGATTCTAGAAAGACAAGTATAAATCACTTTAATTTATTCAGTAGGAGGTGAGAAAGGAAGAAAGAGCTGGGTAAAGGCCAGTGTGGTCTCAACTCATATCCAATTTCTTAGTTTTGGGTGGAAATTACATCGATTGAAATATTTTCCATTTTCATGGAGTTCCTGCATTTTCCTTAATCTCTCCTTACCAGCACGGGAAAATCTAAAGGGTGGAGGAAGATTGCAAGGCACAACACCGTAGGTACGACTCCCGTGCTCTGTATTCTAAGTGGCTTCATAGGGGAGATAGTAGCATCCTGGGAAGACTCGCTGCTTTTTTGTTTTTGTTTTTGTTTTTGTTTTTGTTTTTGTTTTGCAGTGGCAAGGAGGAGGGCAGGGCAGCTAGGAAATGATGACACCCGCTGCTTTATATATGTGTGTGGTGTGTGAATCACTATGTAGCTACGCGGCATTGATAATCAGTGTTCATTGTGCTCCTGCAGGTCAGTGGGAGAGTATTTGAGATAGCAAGATGGCTCCCATCATGGGATTATGAAGACTGCTTCAGGCTTTGTTCTGTATGCTAGTAATTCCCACCTCTTTGTAAACCACCCTCTTCTGACACCCCTTGGCAATTGTATCTTTCTGGGAAGCCCACTTGCATCAAAAATACTGTTATTTTCATGACCAGAATGCAAATCATTCCTATGCATTCGCGGGTAGGTGGAATCTCTGAGGCTTGCAATTACCAAAGTTATGAAAACAGCCTCTTTTTAAGATTTCCATAGAGTATGTGCTGCACAGGGAGAAGAAAATGCTTTGTGGAAATTGGACATTAAAATTGCCTTGAAAATACATTTATAATTGCATATAAAACAAAATGTGCATGTGAGCTGTGTGATTTTATTTTTAATTATCTGTATTTTAGTAAACATTCCACTAAGATTTCAAGAAATAAAATCCCAGGGCCTCATAAATGAATAAATAAAATATGAAGCATAATAAAATCAGATGATATAATGCACATGAAAAATGGGACAAGAGGAATATAAATAGAAAATATATATGGTCTTGTAAGACTAACATTGTGCTCCTTTATGAAATAAATATCTCTAGAATATTGTAAACAAACAAGTTTTAAAATTTAGAAATGCAGTCTATTATTTTATCTTAGGTTTTATGTCTAAACATTAATGTATTTATATTTGTTTTTGTTTTTATTAATCCACTGAAACAGCCTTCAGCTAATTCCCACAACCTAAATGTAGTCCACAGATGCTATCTTTTTATAAGGAAACACATAAATTTATATTTCGTGATGTAGCTTTATTATTTTCAATGAGAAGAGTTTTATTGTATTAGATTTTTCCATTCCCATGTAATAAAACAGTCTCAAAATCGATAACATAACAGCCCAAATAACAAATAACATGTAGAAAAGTAGGTCACTCTGCATTAATTCATAGAGAAAATAGGTCTGCTCAAACAGGTCTGAGAGGCGTAATTAGTGTTAGTCACTGCTTTAATGCTGAAAGAGCTTGCGACTGGTACCCGTCCTCCTTTCCTTTCGTCTCTCACTTCTCAGACTCTTGTGTCAGCAAACACTGAAAAAGTGGGTAAAAGACCAGTTTCAGTAGTTCTGAGATGGCCAAGCGAAGGTCTGGGGTTAATGTGACCCAGTTTCTGAGACCTACCAAGGACTGGAATTTCCCCAGAGCATTGTGGGGAAGCCAGATTCCTCCCCCAAAACAGCAGAACTTCTGCTTCCCTTTCTTCATCTGAGGACACTTAACTCAAAATATAAAAACAGGAGGGCCATCTGACCACAGCTCCCATGTTTGTTGCTGACATTTATAAATCTATTATATATCAGTGTAACTGGCTTCCATTGTAATACTTCTCCACTAAGCTTGCCTTTGGCCCTGAGAGAATCATCCTGGCCATTTATGTTGGTGGTGGTGAAGTATTTTTATTTGTGGAGAATTTTGATGTGTAAATCAGCATTATCTAGGTCAGAGGTTGCAAACTTGTAGTTCCAAGATGTATTTTGTTTAAGTTGCATAGTATTTTCTTGAGTTATTTTTCAACCATGAAAAGTCAGATTTCATGATAAAAAAATCCAGATTTCTGGTACAAATCAGAAAGTCTGACAACAATGGGCTCCTATTCCTTCATGGCAACAGACGGCTGGAATTTAGTAGTGACAGTACTCATTAAATTCATACCTAAGTGTGTGGTTTCTGGTGTCCCTGATTTATAACAGCTTGCCTGTCACTCCTTTCTGTTGCTTGCCTTTTGTTTTTGGGCCAATGATTCTCAAAACTGGCTGCATATTAGAGTCACCTGGGGAAATTTTAGATCTTGTCTATAGCCCTGAACTGTGGGGTATTTTAACAGCTTCTCAGATGATTCTAATGTGTGGCCATATTAGAATAGAATAGAAAGTGGGCACATCATTTTCTCGTGAGGTTCCCAATTCACTCATTGCTTGACCTTGTGATCTCCATTAAGGAAACTGCAAGTTTCTTGGTTCCTTTAAGGAGAATTGATCTAATTTTCTCTTTAAATTTTGTGGTGCTGTAGGGATTCATTGGGGCTGATGATATTCACAGATTGGTGCTGCTGGTAGGAGATAGATCAGGGATCTTGTCTTTTAAGCAGTTGTGAATTCTGGAGATCACATTCATATCCAAAGATCAATTCTTTGGATTTTCCTTTCTTACAAAGCACACTTTGGAGAGCTGTGGTTTGCTTCCTGACATCCCTTTCTCCCTCCTTCCCCAGTCACCTGCCCAAGGCTGTGCCAGGTGGGGACTTTTTGGCTGAGGAAGGAGGGATGCGTCTGTGGAGTATGTCATGAGATCAACTTTTTTAATGCCCATAAAAAGACAGGATGTCAATTTAAAGCCTCCTTTGTCACAAGCATTTTCAATCTTGCAGTGATTTATGAAATACTGTAAATTGCAATCATGCCGGTCCATAACATCCTGGCAGCTACTTCAATAGCAAAACTTTCATTGAAAAATATGATCTATAGGCAGAATTAAAGTTTCAGAAAGGGAGTGTTGTTTAATAGGCAGGTGCTATTATCATGCACTTACTGACAAGGGAAAGTTTTCTCAGTACGAAATGTTCTTTCCCACCCACACGGCTCCCTGTGCAAAGTATGGTGAAGGTAATTCTGCCTTGCAGTTTTCTGTACATCTTATGAGCAAGGAAGAGTTCAAGGAGGATATGTCAAAAAGAAAAGGCAAGAGAAGAATGGAAACTTTCATTTGCAGTGAGCCATCCTACATTCTCCTCACTGTTCTCTAGATTTTTGTCTGCAGACAGAGAGTCCCTGAAATCCTGTGGGAGAAGACAGAAAGCTGTGTGGAACAGTCAGGATGGGCCAATTTGATGTGTAATGGACCGGGATATTTAGGGTTAAAAAAATGTGTGTGTGTGTGTGTGTGTGTGTGTGTGTGTGTGAAGTAGGAAGAGAAAGAAGAGAGGGAGAGAGAAAGGAAAAGACAGGGAGAGAGGAGTAGGGGAGATGGGAAGGGGACAGGAAATAATTTGGGACTGTGTTCCAACTGGTTCTTGTACAAAAACTGTCGTATTAAAATACAGTGACTTGTTCAAACCTTGTTGACAGAACCATACTTTTAGATTCTCAGAAGAAACTGAGAAAGACACAGAAGAAACATTTAGGATTCCTAAACTGCTTTTTGGACAAGGATTTGCTATCACCTTAGATTTAGGTATTGCCAGATTCTAGAGAACTTTACCTCAGCAGGGATCGGGTGGTGGGGGTGGGGGGCTAACACCTCAGCTCAAAATTTTAAAATAAGATGTTGCTGCTTGCAGGACTTGCATCAGAGAAAAGAAGGAAAGGGCTCACCAGCCAAGGACCGGGAGATGCCTCATCCCAATTTTTTAACACATGGAGGTGATGAAGCAGCAGGTGGGTTCCAGAACCCAGAGGGGGATCTCGCAGGAGCAGCTAAGAGGCTCTTTGGTTTCACACAGGATGGAAATCAAATGTAAGCCCGCAGGAAGTGAAAGCAGAGCTTATTGGATATATGTATATCCATCTCTATCTTTATCACTATCGCTATAGCTATATCTATCTATCTATATGGAGAGACAGAGAGAGATACAGATGGAGCGTCCAGGAGACCTGGAAAGGAAAAGAGAGAGTCTTTTCTTTGCTTGGGACCCGGGGTTTTTATTAACGATTGTGGTCTGGTACACATGTCCTCTTAGGCATCCAGAAACTGGTTACAACAAGGACAGTGTCTAGATGTCCATCATAAGTCACTTACAGCCTGAAGCCAAGGGTCTTGGTGTCGATATGTCCAGTGCCAGTAATCTGGAATAGTCACATGATGACTCTGCCGTGTCATTCCTTAGATATTATCTGTTGTGCTGAAAGACTCCAAAGGTATCATTAACTCTTTGTCCCTTACAAGGAGGGCATACATGAAGGCATGTGTAGGGCAGGGGTGCAGGTCCTAGCAAGAATAAAAGCTGGAAAAGAAGCAAAGGGAAAAACCCAGCTTTTTCTCTTATGGGGTGCCTTCAGTTTTCTTGTCTCAGTGACAGACATTCTCTTTTATTCAGTGTACACTTCAGGCTTTGCTTTGTGGTCAGTTGGGGAGAAGGGGCTTCATAATACGCAGGTAGCTAAAGGAGGCAAAGAGACACTTAACAGGGAAGGGAAGATGAACTTATAAGTCAACTTATAAGTTGACTTCCAAAACCTTTTTGAAAAGGGCTATATTTGAAAGGAGTACTGGTAATATACATTTGAAAAGAGGTCAAATACACTTGTGAAAATACACTGAGGCACATTATTTGTCCTGGAGAACAAAAAAGCTTATGACTTTGAAATTTTATAATGGGGTCATGATTGCACTAGGGAGTAAAATCTTGAGGACAGTTTTGGCTGGGTGACTTTTTAACAGGGCAAGAAATTTCTAGATTGGGGTGGGGCTGATTTCTTCTCATATCCTATCTTGATCACCTTATTATTCCTTTCAGATAGGCTGGCCCAGAGTAGGGTGCTCAAAGAACACCTGTTGATAAAAGGTGTTGTTTCCCTTATGGTCAGAAAGAAATTAGACTTAATCAGCATTTTGAAAGCACTTAATTATTTGGTGCAAACCACTGGGGAGATCAGTTTTCTTATCACCTCTGACAATGTTCAACTTCATAGGAGTCCTGTGCTTCCAGAGAAAATAGTGACAGTTAAGAAATCCCACCACACATTTGTGTTTCAGAAACAGGTAACTGTTCTCAAAGAAAAAATTTGACCATATCGAGTTAAACAGTCCAGGAAGACTTTATTCAAGACTATTGCAACCAATTTCTGTACATTGATTTTACATCCTGCA
Organism: Panthera pardus; assembly: GCF_024362965.1. Lineage (NCBI taxonomy): Eukaryota > Metazoa > Chordata > Mammalia > Carnivora > Felidae > Panthera > Panthera pardus. Next base: position 88,827,925 of record NW_026526721.1, read on the forward strand.
ACGTTGCTGAATTCATGTATCAGCTCTAGCAGTTTTCTGGTGGAGTCTTTTGGGTTTTCCATGTAGAGTATCATGTCATCTGTGACGAGTGAAAGTTTGACTTTTTCTTTGCCAGTTTGTATGCCTTTTATTTCTTTTTGTTGTCTGATCGCTGAGGCCAGGACTTCCAGTACTGCGTTGAACAGCAGTGGTGAAAGTGGACATCCCTGTTGAGTTCCTGATCTCAGGGGGAAAGCTCTGTTTTTCCCCATTAAGGATGACATTAGTGGTGGATCTTTCTTATATGGCTTTTATGATGTTGAGTTATGTTCTTCCTATCCCTACCTTCTTGAGGGTTTTATCAAGAAAGGATACAGTATTTTGTCAAATGCTTTTTCTGTATCTATTGAGAAGATCATATGGTTCTTATCCTTTCTTTTATTATAATGTAGTTTATCACATTGATTGATTTGCAAATATTGAACCACCACTGCAGTCCAGGAACAATCCCACTTGATTGTAATGAGTAATTTTTTTAATGTTCTGCTGGATTCGATTTCCTAATATCTTGTTGAGAATTTTTGCATCCATGCTCCTCAGGGATATTGGCCTATAATTCTCCTTTTTAGTATGGTCTTTTGTCTGGTTTTGGACTCAAAGTGATGCTGGCCTTGTAGAATGGGTTTGGAAGTTTTCCTTCCATTTCTATTTTTTGTAACAGTCAGAAGAATAGATAATAACTCTTCTTTAAATGTCTGGTAGATTTCCCCTGGGAAGCCATCTGGCATAGGACTTTTGTTTGTTGGGAGATTTTTGATAACTGAAAATTGGTTGCATTTCTTTTTTTTTTTTTTAATTTTTAATGTTTATTTATTTTCAAGAGAGAGCCAGAGTGTAAGTGAGGGAGGGGCAGAGAGAGAGGGAGACACAGAATCTGAAGCAGGCTCCAGGCTCGCAACTGTCAGCACAGAGCCTGACGTGGGGCTCGAACTCACGAACCACGAGATCATGACCTAAGCTGAAGTTGGACACTTAACCAACTGACTCACCCAGGTGCCCCTTGGTTGCATTTCTATACACCAATAATAAAGCAGCAGGAAGAGAAATCTAGGAATTGGTCCCATTTACAATTGTACTAAAACTCATAAGATACGTAGGAATAAACCTAACCAAAGAGGTAAAAGATCTATATGCTGAAAACTATAGAAACCTCATGAAAGAAATTGAAGAAGGAACAGAGATATGGAAAAATATTCCATGCTCATGGATTGGAAGAACAAATATTGTTAAAATGTCAATACTACTGAAAGCAATCTATACACTTAATGCAATCTTTATCAAAATAACATCAACATTCTAGCTTCACAGAGCTAGAACAAACAATTCTAAAATTTGTATGGAACCAGAAAAGGCTCCAAAATAGCCAAAGTAATGTTGAAAAAGAAAACCAAAGCTGGAGGCATCACAATTCTGGTCTTCAAGCTGTTTTACAAAGCTGTAATCATTAAGACAGTATGATATTGGCACAAAAATAGACTCATAGATAATTGAGCAGAATAGAGAACCTAGAAATGGGCCTACAAATATATGGCCAATTAATATTTGACAAAGCAGAAAAGAGCATCCAATGGTAAAAAGACCGTCTCTTCAGCAAATGGTGCTGGAAATACTGGACAGTGGCAGGCAGAAGAATGAAACTGGCCCACTTTCTTACACCATACACAAAAATAAACTCAAAATGGGTGAAAGACCTCAATGTAATACAGGAAGCCATCAAAATCCTAGAGGAGAAAACAGGCCAGTACCCTCTTTGACCTTGGCTGCAGCAACTGATTAACAGACCTGTCTCTGGAGGCAAGGGGACCAAAAGCAAAAATGAATTATTGGGACCTCATCAAGATAAAAAGCTTCTGCACAGCAACAAAACTAAAAGGCAACCAAAGGAGTGGGAGAAGATATTTGCAAGTGACATATCGGATAAAGGGTTAGTACTGAAAATTTATAAAGAACTTACCAAACTCAACACCCAAAAAACAAATAATCCAGTGAAAAAATGGGCAGAAGACATGAATAGACACTTTTCTAAAGAATACATCCAGGTCACTAAGAGACACATGAAAAGATGCTCAATATCACCCATCATCAGGGAAATACAAATCAAAACCACAATGAGATACTACCTCACACCTGTCAGAATGGCTAAAATTAACAACTCAGGAAACAATAGATGTTGGTGAGGATGCAGAGAAAAGAGAACTCTTTTTCATTGCTGGTGGGAATGCAAACTGGTGCAGCCACTCTGGAAAACAGCATGGAGGTTCCTCAAAAAATTAAAAATAGAATTAACCATACGACCCAACAATTGCATTAGTAGGTATTTATCCAAAGGATACAAAAGTGCTGATTCAAAGGGGCACACGCACCCTAATGTTTATAGCAGCACTATTGACAATAGCCAAACTATGGAAAGACCCCAAATGTCCATGAATGGATAAAGAACAATGAAATATTACTCAATGATCAAAAAGAATGAAATCTTGCCATTAGCAACAACGTGGATGGAGCTAGAATGTATTATGCTAAGTGAAATAAGTCAGTCAAAGAAAGACAGATACCATATGATTTCACTCATATGTGGAATTTAAGAAGCAAAACAGATGAACATAGGGGAAGGGAAGGAAAAATAAGATAAAAACAGAGAGGGAGACAAACCATAAGAGACTTTTAAATACAGAGAACTGAGGGCTGCTGGAGGGGAGGTGGGGAGGGGATGGACTAAATGGGTGATGGGCATGAAGGAGGGCACTTGTTGGGATGAGTACTGGGTGTTGTATATAAGTGATGAATCACAGGGTTCTACTTCTGACACCAATACTACAGTATGTTAACTAACTTGATTTTAAAGTAAATAAATTATTACTCTTAAAAAAAAGACTACTGCAACAGGGGTCAGGAATATTGCAATCAGTGAGAGAGATTGAACTCATCTCTGATACAACAGGGGCAGATGGGAATTATAGCCAGTAGGCAGGCGAAAAGGTCAAGTGGATGGAAAACTACAGGGAGGAATTTGGTTAGCTATGGGGTGGGGAGATTCTTGCTAAACTGGTTTGGCAGTATTCTTGTGAAACTGGGTCAGGAGGCCAAGCAGGAGACCTAGTTAAGAAGAGTGCTCAGAGAAGTCTAAAGATCAGTTGAGGAAGGAGTCCTTGGCACCACAAAGGACCATCTTGCCCTTGTTTTTTCTGAGATATACCCACCCCATCCTTCATCATGACTCCTTGACGACTGGCAGATGACTCTCTTGTTGATCTGCCACAATGAAACCCCACACTCCTTCCTTTGCTTTTGAGACATTCCTCATTAATAAATCTCCTTCTGAAGAAAATCATCCCCTTAGCTGGTTGGTTCAGATTGTTTTTCACATTTGGGATACTGCCTCATGGGTTGGAGTAGAACTCTTGCTTTGGAAACCTGTTTACTCCACCCAGGTAGCTCACCCTCTTGGAGCTCTTTGTGCTCAATTTCTATTGGCAATGAGGGACTGGTGGTGAGTCAGACTCTTGCCTTTGCAAACGTGAATCCTAAATAATGTCTTTTGCATATAAAATGGTCTTTGAGATTTTCAAAGTGCCCTGGAAAATCACAAAGAATTTGTTCTTTCACTTTCTAAAGGAGAGATGCTAGAAATAATTAGGTTTATTTGATTTGTTACTATGGATGAATTGCATGGGAAGAGAGGTCAAATCAGATGAGATACTTACTTTCTCTAGGTTAAATTTGTCAGGGTAAAATGTTAATAATACAAATAGCTCAGAAATTGTGTGCTGTTGGAGAAGTTCCCAGAGAATTGTCAGTGCCCTTGCTGTCTGTGGTGTTTCTATTTATCAGAGTCCTGGGATGTGTTGCTTGATAATAGATGATGACAACGGAGTGTTATCAATCATAATTTTAATTATTTTTTAATGGTAAATGATGAGGTTTTGGAGTGATGGTGGGGTCTGGAGCTGACGGCCAAGAAAGAATTCTTAAAGACTTCTTTAGTGAATAAAAGTGCTTTTATTAAAGCACAGGGACAAGACCCATGGGCAAGAAGAGCTGCCTTGGGACCTAGAGGAGAGACTGATTATATACTTGGGGGTTGGGGGAGGTAAAGTCAAAGGCAAGTTTCCAAAGAGATTTTCCTATGCTAAAGAAGACTCCCAGGATACTGGAGGCCTAGCTATTGTCAAGCTAAGGTTGTTTTTCAGGCTAGCAAAACATTAACATTAAGACAGTGAGTTCCTGGAGAAACGTTTTGCTCTGCCAGCCTCAGGTAGTTGTCAATGGGCTGCAGGTTAGAAGGAAATTTAATTTTATCTGCCATTTCCTTCTGCTTCTGTTTTCCACATCAGTAACTTGTTTGCAACTTACACTGTGGGTGATAAAAGTATGTATTCCTCTGATGAGATATAATATTTCATCCTCCCAACACCACTAGATCACTTAAACTATAAGTTTTCATACATATATACGAACTCTGAATAAAGGTCAAATGACAACTACATATCAAGCACTGTGCTAGGCACTAACGAACAATGGGATGGACAAGTTTATATTCTGTTGGTGAACACAGACAAGACACAAGTGATCAAAGAATAAATGAGAGTTACAGATAATGATTTTATATGATGAAAACACAGGGTGATGTGATGAAGAATAGGAGGAATGGTCAAGGAAATCATGGAAGACTTCCTTGGGAGGTGGCGGAGGTTGAGACTGGAAGATTATTGTCCAGCCAGCCACACAGACAGCTGGGAGAAGAGCATTTCCATCTTCCTCTGATCTCTGCCAGGCCCACATGCTGTGTTAAACAATGCTTTCCATTTGCTCAGTAAAATTTTTTTTGCTTAATGTGGCAAGGAGGTCACTTTCAAGAATGCATTTACTTTCTCACCAGCTTTGTCTACTGATCAAGAGCTAGTTGTATTTTCGCCACCGAAATTTGTTTATACTGGTTGTGTTATTTCAATTATGCAAACTGATGAAATGTGATTTTGCAAAGAGAGTCACTTTTATGGAAATTAACTTCAATGGTGTGGAAAAACTTTTAAAAATGCAACTTGCTAAGATTTACTATCAAGTCAGGTGGAGGCAAGACAGCCATCAGAGTTGGAGAAAAATTATAAAAATATGGAAGTATTTTGGACTTAGATTGCTTCACAACAGTCTTTATGTTTTCTCACCAATTAAAGAAATTGAAACTGAAAATACTTGACAGTGTGGTACATAAAGACAGATGATGCAGAGCTATAAAAAGTGGACCGACAACCAAAATGAATTAATCTTGGCTCTTTATCAAATGACTGGTGGAGGAGTGTACATTTATGTTTTAGGTTAAAACAAAATGTTTATTTCTTATGTTTTACCACTTTAACTTATTTTTTCTTATACTGACCAGCCCAATGACCTGATTAGGAAAATAAAAAACCAAAATATTATTTTCCTCACAAGAATGAGATCATGCTAGGGGCGCCTGGGTGGCTCAGTCGGTTGAGTGTCCGACTTCAGCTCAGGTCATGATCCCGTGGTTTGTGAGTTCGAGCCCTGCCTTGGGCTCTGTGCTGACAGCTCAGAGCCTGGAGCCTGCTTCAGAATCTGTGTCTTCCTCTCTCTCTGCCCCTCCCCCACTTGACTCTGTCTCTGTCTCTCTCTGTCAAAAATAAATAAACATGTAAAAAGTTTAAAATAAAAAGAATGAGATCATGCTAGTCGTTTCGTTTTGTAACCTTTTTTTTCCTATTTAATATATTATTACCGATATATAATTTTAGGTGCTATCAGATTTCATTAGGTGAATGGATCATAATTTCTTTTAGCGATTTGTAATGGTCAGATATTTAAGGGATTTGAACGACTTACTACAATGATTGGCCTCATACACACATATTTGCACAAATATTTAACAATTTTCTTAGAATAGTTTCCTAGGAGGTAAGTTTCTGGCTGAAAGCCTGACACATTTTTAAGAACTTTGATGTAGGCGATTACCCTCCAGTAAGGTGGACAGTCACATGTCTTTTTGGAGTGAAATATTTCTGAAATTCCCTGAATGTTTCTGAGGCAATTTGCTAATCAAACAGTAGAGTCTGCTGTTTAGGGCATGTGTGTATATACGGACACTGAATTCAGGCTCCTTGAAAGACAGAATGAAGAAAACATAACAGTGAAACATAGAACAATAAAACATAGCAAAGCAGCCAGTACATACCCAGCAAAGCCACCGTCTGGTGAAAAGCCTGCTTTTGTCGGTTAAAGCCTTTCTTTTGAGTGACAAATAACATGTAATAGAATCTGGACGATTTTTGTCATCGTGGTCCTCCCACCCTCTTCTCTGAAGGTACTTATTGGCTACCCGCACCTTTTAATTTAAAGGCTGCCCATCAGAGAATAGGCGCAACCTTGCTTGAAGGAGTAATCTTCTTTGTCAGCACACTTTTTTCCATGATGGCTCTCTTTTCCATGATGTCTGTATACAATTTGTTACTTCTTTTTCTTCAGTCTACTGTGTGGTCACTTTAAATGGCATTCTTTAAAACATCCCTTAGAGACAACCCTAGAGGAAAATAATTGCATTAGTTACAAACAATCAGACGCAGCACAGGCCCCGAACGATACACCAGTCAGATTTCACACCTTTTCCTCACATAGCTGTCCCTGGGTGTCTTTCGAGCTGATAATTAGGTTTCCAGGGTTTTTCTTCCTCATTAATGGCCCTGGTACTGTCAAAACCCCCATTGAGAGTGAGATTTATTTAAGGTAGACATTAAATTCCAACACAGAAGAGCCAGGAATTCCCGCCATATCATCCAGTGATAACGGTATCTCTTGCCACTCTGTGCCCTGTAATGGTTTAATAAGGGCCTCTTTCTTGTTCAAAATTCAAATAGCAACTTCCAGATTTAAAATTCTCCATGTCAATTATAATTAATTTCTTCTTTACTTACTCTGTAGCTTTGGAAATAACTGCTGGCTCATCTTCTGGAGCAGATCTCTTAAGCATCATGGAGAAGGAAGCATCAAAAGCTCTCTTCTTTCTAGTGTGGGAAAGCTGACCCAGAAATGGAGCTTTGAGAATAATGTGATGTAGGTGGGTAGAGAGGCGGGCATGATGTTCTGTGGAAACACAGAGAAAGAAGTGACCTAATTCCTTCTCAGATAATCAGAGCAGGCTCTACTGAGGAGGTAACTTGGTGACCGGGGCCTTGAAAATGGGTAAGGTATAGCTAGGCAGAGAAGATGGGCAGAAGGGACATTGCAGAAGGAGGAGGACAGGGTATATTTGCGGAAGTCCAATAGAGAATAGGGGTATTTAAGCAGACAAAGCAGGGCTGTTTGCAAAGTGACCTGAGAGCACCAGGCAGGATTCTGTCTGCAAGCCTTTTGCCCTTACTGCCTCTATCACCTGCTGTTACCTTCATTAAATAGTCATTTAAAAAATGGCAAAGTCTTTCTTGTTTTCAAAAATCTATTAAAAAGGGAACAATGCTGGGAGAAAGGAAGAATAGTGGAGTCTCCTGCAGGGACCCAGATTCTGCTCTAGTTGCTTTACAGGTACTATCCCATTCAGTTCTCAGCCAACCCCATGGGGCTCATCTTGCTTACCACCATGGGTTTCTGGATAAGGAAGCAGAGGAGTGCTTTGTGAGTGGTCGTCAAAGGCCACGTCCCTGGCAGCTCTCCTAGGCTTTCCAGTGACTGAGCAAGGCATCGGCAGGGAGGGGGGCACCTTGATGGGGGCGGTGTGGTCAGGCACCAGGGCTTCGGGGACGCATATGATGGCAGTGATGGTATCCTCCTCTGCAGAGTGGATGCCTGGATATGGGATATGGAGGCAAATAGAGGAGAGGTAGAAGGAAACCGAAAGAACTTGTTACCATTTTCCCAAGTACACTTAGAAATTGGGGTGCCTGGGTGGCTCAGTCGGCTGAACATCTTGACTTTGGCTCAGGTTATGATCTCGCAGTTTGTGAGTTCAAGCCCTGCGTTGGGCTCTGTGCTGAGAGCTCAGAGCCTGGAGCCTTCTTCGGATTCTGTATCTCCCTCTCTCTCTGCCCCTCCCCTGCTCATGCTGTGTCTCTCCCTCTCTCTCAAAAATAAACATAAAAAAATAAAAAGAAGAAATTTATCTCTCATTCATTTAATAAATACTTATTGAGCATCTACTACCAGGCAGGTGATGAGCCAGGCACTAGGGTGACAAGGACATGCTGAGGCAGGACTGTTGCACCTGTGGATTCATATTCTCGTGAAGCTGAACATAGATGCATTAGAATTTACTATAGAAATGCTCAAATGGAGGTGCAAAGTGTTGAGGTGATTGATCTGCTTGAAAGAGTCAGGGGAATCCATTGAGATGGATCTTCAAGGATCACCAGGAAATTTGCTGTATGGAGAATGATGTGGTCTTTGTGCCTGAAAGCGGGTGAGGAGGCATAGGAGGAAATAAAGCTGGGGACCAAGATGGGGACCAGATCGTGAACTCCTTAGGAGTCCTTATGAGGAGCGAACTTATTCCTGGCAGGTCTCTAAGGAGGGAGCGATGTGATAGTAACCCTGTGATTTGGAGATGATTTGGAGGACGGAGCTGAGAGCAGACGAGATTAGAGGCAAGGATGTTACAGTGGTCATGGAGAAATGATGAGGATCAGCAGCAGTTGGAAAAGGGAAAAGGGTATGGAATTGCTTTATTTATTTATTTAGGAATTCCTTTATCTTTTAGAAAATTATAAAAGCAATTCATGCTCACTGTACAAAATTCAAACAAATACATACATGTTAAATAAAAAATGGAAGTCCATTTCTCCCATAAAAATAACCCCAAATAACTGGTATGAATCCTTTCCAGATAGTGTGCTTTTCCTGTGTGTGCACGCATGTGCACACACACACACACACACACACACACATCTTTACATGCACATGTATGCACTCACTGTTTGTATGAGTCAGACATGGAACCTGTCCTCATGGAGCTTACAGATGGCCAGTAGGCTCTCAGCCATATGAGCCGGAGGGTCAGACAGTTATTTGGGAATCGTAGGTATTTAAAGTATAGAGAACAAATAGATAAGCAGGGAGTTCATATTGGGAGAAGGGAAGAGGGCCAAAGAGGGAAACCTGAGGAATATTAAATGTAAGGGCTGGGTAAGGAAAGACAAGACTTCAGGGAGAGACTAGAGAGTTGGAAGAACGTCAGGAAAATGAGATACTATTTATGTTCAAAGAAAAATAATTTCTAAAGTGGGGAGGGCATGTTCATTAGTGTTAAATACTGCTGAATGGTCAAGTCCATTAAAGATTAGAGAGTGTTGGGGCACCTGGGTGGCTCAGTCAGTTAAGCATCCAACTTTGGCTCAGGTCACGATAATCACGGTTCATGGGTTTGAGTCCCATGTTGGGCTCTGTGCTGACAGCTCGGAGCCTGGATCCTGCTTCAGATTCTGTGTCTTCCTCAAATCTTCCCTCTCCTGTTGTGATTGTCCTAGTTCCAGCCTTCATCATCCATGGCCTGGGTGACCGCTATAGCTTGAAGCTGGGCTGCTGGCTCCTGACTGATTCTCCATGTTGCTGCCAGCATCACTTCTTCTGAAATGGAACCATGCCAGTCCTCTTCTAAAAACTCCCCAGTTGTAGTCCCCAGGAGCTACAAGATGAGATCCAACCTCTTCGAATGGTGTGGCCATCCTCAGCCCTCATCCTCCTCCCCACTACTTCAACACCCTTTAAGCTTCCATGGTGTTGAATGGTTTCTACTTCTCTGAAGACATCATGAGCTTTCACACCTTTGTCTTTGTAATATGATGTCTGTTAGGAACGCTCTCCTCCTTTATCTGCCTAGCCAATGCCTATTGCCCCTTCAAAACCCACCTCAGCTGACACCTCCTCTGGGAGGCCATGTCTCAGCCCCCCTTCCTTTCCAGTTTATTACTGCAAATTCCTCGAAGGCAAGACATGCATCTTATTCATTTCTGTGTTTTCAGCACTTGGTATATAGTACCCCTGCTACAGTGAGATGCTCAAGAAATGTACTGAGATTGAATAATTGTCCTCCAAATAGTATAAAAACTATTAAGTGGTGTCTTTAAAACAAGCTTCTCAGAGAAGTAGAATTGCCACTTTTCAGATTTTTCAGATAAGGAAATTGAGACAGAAAGGGGTTTTTAACTCTAACAAAATAAAAACTAGAGGGGAAGTTAAAGATCATCTAGTTAAGCCCTCTCATTTAGCAAATGAATAACTTCAAGTTCAAGAGACTTGAGGGCTTGCCCCTGATAAGTCAGGGAGCCAAAGATCCAGCTACAGATTAGAATCCAGTCCTCTGGTTCTCACCTGGGTGTTTTTCCATCAGCTACTTGCCTGTACTTTCATGTTGGGGCTGGTCTGCTGGCCAGGCTCCCAGGTATACCCCTTTGCTTCTGGAAAGCCAGGCTGACAAAGTTGATAAATTATTAGTTCACTTTGATAGTGGTGGAAAATGGGTCTGTTAAGCTTATAGGATCTGGAGAAACTGCAGTTTATGAGGGAAATGAGTCCCTTTTACCTGTCAAAGCCTAGCTAGAAAAAGAAAGTCGTGCTAGGTATTTCAAACACAGGGGATTAAATATAGGGAATTGGATATATGCATACTGGAAGTCTGGAGGAGCAAAAGGATGACAGAGCAACTTCAAGATTAGGGACTTTAGGAAGAAGCTATTGTCCTTGAGAACAGGGGAACAGAAGAGAACTAGTGGTATTGCCAGAGCCTGGGGCTTAGAGGAGGGGCCCATGGGCTGACTGGTCTCTGGACTCTCAGGGGTTTGGTGATTGGGCCTCCAGTGAGGGGTTGCTGTGTAGCTGATGCTCAGATCTTGAGATACCTCCATCTGGTGTTTGGAGGATGTGGAGATACCTCAACATCTGGAAGGTGTCTGGACTGCTGAGGAGGGGTGTGGCCTGGGGGGCAAGGGATACTAGGGTGTTTGGTCCTGAGGGGGGTGACAGACACCAGCAGAGGCTGCACCTCCCCACTGTTGTTGAAGGGATGTGGGCTCTGCTGGAAACGGGAGAGTGTATTTTCTCCCCTCCTCTCCAGGAGGTACAAGGACCTTTGGAGTTTTGTTTCTTCACTGCCACTCCTTCTGTAAAAGAAATAATTGTTCTTACTTAAACCTCCTTGGCAACCAAAAAGGATAATCAAAGATAATAAACTTAATGAATTTCTGTTCCAAGTGAGGAGTTGAACTTTTTAAAAATTGGTGAATGCCAGACATTTTCTGTTGCTCACAGCCTGATTTTAGACTTGTCAGCATTTACTTATGACTCAGTGCAGTAGATTATCTAATACCAGAATTGCCACTATAGTGGAATATCTGACACCGTCATTATCATCTCTCTGTTCACAGGTTTTACAAGAAGAATCTCTCAATCTCTCAGGGAGGGTATTTAAAAAAGCAACTCCACAATTAAGTGGGGGTAATTATTCCTTTAACAGCACTAGGACATGGTTTTCTGAAACGTGTATGTGTATTCTCTTTTGTTATGTTCACTTTTTTTTAAAGTTTCTCTGTAGTTTAATTAGTAGGTATAATTAATATCAGTATGTCTTAGTCTGTTTGGGCTACTGTAACAAAAATACCATGGACTGGGTGGCCGTCTAAACAACAAAAATTTATTTCTCACAGTTCTGGAGACTGGAAGTCCAAGATCAAGGCACCAGCAGATTCACTGTGTCCTCACAGCAGAAGGGGGCTAGGGAGCCCTCTGGTGTCTCCTTTATGAAGGCACTAATCTCATTCATGAGGGCTCCACCCTCATGACCTAATCACCTCTCAATTGCCCCACTTCAAATGCCATCCTACTGGGGATTAGGATTCAATATATGAATTTTTCGGGAGACACAAACGTTCCACCAGCACAGTACATAGCACATAGTTATGCACACAACTTGACATATGTGTAGAATTATAAGAACCTCACCACAATTGAGATAGTGAGCATATCCATCATTCTTACAAGACGCCTCATATCCCTTTACAGTTTCTTGTCCTACACCTATTCCCTGTCTCCAGGCAACCACCGATCTGCTCTCTGTCACTATTACATAGTCACATGTTCAATTTTATAAACAAGGAGAAAAACAGTCCAGTGAGTCAGGGAAAGCCAGTTGCTTACCCAAACACTCATTGCCACCTTTTCCGTTGAAGTGAATCCTGATTTATATCATGGAGAACAATGTAATCTCTAGAAGATGCTTTCCCAGCCTTACTTGCAGCTAAGTATTGCTGTATAACTGAGATATTGACGATGAGATGTAAGCAGGGGTGTTCTATGAAATTTCTGGAAAGACTGCTTAAAGGGGGCTAATGTGCCTGGGAGATGGCCTTTCCACCTTTCTCCCATTCCCTTCCTGCTGTGTGGGTGCATTTGTAATGTGATGTAATGCATCTTGGACTATGAGGTGACCTTGACAATGGAGCAGAGATGACCCTGAATTCCTGATGTCACTATGATGCTTTTATTCCAAAACTGCACTGTCTACATCTGGACTTTTCCATGAAACTGTCATAAACTTCTACTTAGGCAACTCTTACTTTGCTTTTATTTGTGTATGCACTTGGCCCTGTCCTAACAGAAACATTCCTACTTCTATATTTGCTTTCTCAGAGAAGTCATAACAATGCCACCTGCTTTTATTTCCATTTGAATTATATACCTGATATAAACCCTCTTTAAACATTCATGTTTCAGTTAGCTTTGACAGGGAATCGGTCACTTGGCTGGGGTCAAGCCAATTTCCTCACGAACATTAGCAAGCAAGTTGTTACAACAACTTGATTCCTGAGGCTGTGACACATCAAATCCTCTGACAGAATAAACTGTTATACATTAAGTAGCTTTTTACCTTAAGGGAATTTCATGATGCATGTTGTCTTCAAAACTATTAAGGGGGGCCAGGGAGAATCCTTCTGACACCCTTTCTCAACATAGAAAAAGAAAGAATATAGAAACTCCAGTGCTATGTGGGGGAAGAAAAGTGTCATTAGGACTAAAGATAAATCGCACAGAGACCATTCCCTTCTTGATATTGATGTAGTATGTTTCCATCACTGCCCTGGCTTAGTGTACAATGTCAGTTATCTTATATGTGTGAGAAGTAGAGTCTTCATGTTGCACTAGCCACTAGGTGTAAGAATTCCGTGGAACACTGTAGTGTTCTTGGCATGCTTTTTTATGGACTGGGTTCCAGGACACATCCTTCTCACATGCCTCTAACAAGCTTCCCCTTGTAAGGCAATGTGGTTCGTGCTGTAAAATATAAACTTAATTAAGCTCTGTTAGGTGCTGCATTCCTTGTGAAAAAGGGAAAATGGATGAACCATAATAAAGAAGAATTGGCCTAGGCAAACATTTGTGCTATTTTTCACTGGCATTTCTGGAAATTAAGCTATTAAATCAGGAGAGCGGGTCAGACTGGTTTGATATTTATTTTTCATTCCTTGACGGCAAAATAAAAGGCTTAACTTATAATGACATAAAATCAACACCTACTGTGTTCCATTCATTAATTCTGGCGTTCTATCAAAAACATCTCCCAGGTTTGTCCAATATGATTTTTTTTCCCTTCATAAAAGCCTGAAACATATTAGTCATGATGCCATTATATTCTAGATGCTTTAAAAAGCCTTCCTCTCATCCCCTGCCTGGTACTTTTTAGTGAGAAAGCAAAGCTGGGTACATTAGAAAGTTTTGTGGCTTGTAAAAATGTCTTGGCATTTTTCCATAGACTTTGGTGGTCTCTTTCCAGTTCTCAGTATTTAAAGACTATTGTAAGCAGTTTACTAAAGGCATAAACAATTTGGATACTCTACAACATATTTAACTCAGACCTTCTTAGTTATTTTAGCTTAAACTTCACAGGGGTGTAAACAAATAATGTTTCCTAAAGTCATTATTTTCCAACTGGGCACATTTTTTTCTCTGCCATTAAAAACTTTCTATATCTATTGGACTTGTCTTGTTCTCATAACATTTCTACCTTAGAAGATAAAGATATTTTAACTTGCTTTCCTTAATATTATGCAAAAGTTCCTTTTACTTCCTTTACTCAGATCATATAATCGATGATCTTAAGAAGCGTAGAGACTGTTGGCTTGGTTTGGAGTGTCTGTTTTGGTTCAGGACTCCAGCTTCATCCTGCGATGCTGGTCTTTGGATGTCCATCGGCCCCATACGTTTTAGCTGGAAAGGCAGAGCAGCTGTGCTCATGGTTACCAGGAGCCTTGCTGGGTGAGGTGTGTGGGGACCTTGCTTGTTCATAATAGGACTTCAGAGGCAACAGTTGATCAAGTAAAGACTGGCTTACAGAGTCATGGGGCCTAAGGGAGAACTGTGCTTGGGTTACTGCAGCCTCCTTATGCCCAGAGCATACTCTCATGCGCACAGTCTTAGTGATTGTTTAAGAGGCAAATCTGATCACATTTCCAGCTCCCTTCAGACTTCCTCACTGGTCTTGAGATAAAGTTAGATTCTTCTGTCATGGCTCACAGAGCTCTTTGTCTAACTCCATTTGTTTGTCTCTCACTATTAAAAGTCCCTGCACTGGGCTCCATGCTCCTGTCAGACTGATGATGTCATTTCATATTCTTGGATGTGTCTTGCTAACTGACCCTGATGTTGACAACACCCAGTTAGTAGTACTTTGTTACAGCATCCCTAGGAAAGGAATACAGCATCCTGTTTGCCACGTGCTATTCAGAAACTTGGAAGGCATCATTCAGCAAAATGAATACTCTACCCTGAAGAGTATTCATGTTTTAGTGCAGAGTGATGGGCCATGAATCATAGACATGTGTGAGAAGGTAGTATGTGCTAAGGGAAAACAGTGTATAGAAGAATGAGAAGGGTTAGTAGTGGCGGGGAGTGGGGCAGTGTAGATATCATTGAGAAAGTGACATTTGAGCAAAGACTTGAAGCTAATGAAGGAGTTATTCAAGGAGGGAGCATTGTTCTAGGCAAGGGGAAGAACTGACGCCAAGTCCCCAGGGCCACGTGTGCCTGGGTGTTGGAGGAGAACTAAGGAATTCAGAATGGCGGGGCTTCTTGGGATGGGAGAGATGGTATACGTGGGTCCAGATTACATGGGACTTCTTAAACCCTTGTAAGTACTTTGGCTTTTACTCTGACTGAAAGCAGAAGCTGATGCGGGTTTTGGACAAAGGAATGATCTGATCTAATTTATGTTTTAAAAGGATCACTCTGGCTGCTGTGCATTAGGACAAGGATAGAGGCAAGGAGAATGATTATGAGCCTATTACAGTAATCCAGGTGAGAAATGGGCCTCACTTGGATCAGGGCAGGGGTAGTGAATGATTTAAGAAGTGGTCCAATTCCATATAGGTTTTGAAGACAGAAGTCATAGGATTTGCTGACAAATAGGATACTGGAGTGTGTATAAAGAGAGGAGTCAGGGTGAATCAGTTAGTGGCTTGAGCAAATAAAAGGCTGCTGCTTTCTGTTATTTCTTACCTCCTCTTATTTTGCTGAGGACATTAAGAAATTTTGGGTGAAGTTGATTCCTTCTCTGATTGCAACCTTTCTATCAGTTTGCTTTTTTTTTTTTTTGATTGATTTGTTTGCTTTTGAATAGATATCTGCTTTCCATTTTCAAGATTTCCTACAATGTCCAGGAATCCTTGACTGTTCACATTGGTGAGTAGGGCACCAAAAGCCCATTTGGAATCTGTGTGCACAGGGAAAGTGGGGAGCGCTTGTTGACGGTAGCCTTCACTGTAGGGCGACCTTGTTGTGCCATTGGTTAGGGGACCCCAATGACAGACCACTTTTGTCTTTCCTATGCAGTTGTTGAGATTCCTTAGAAAAGACTCTTTGGGTCGTAGAGTTTGTCGGTCTGTGATTGGGATACTAAGTGGTTCAAAAGAGCAGGGGCTCTCCACGTTCAGTGTGAGGTGTGATTGTAGTAAGGTACCTCTGCCTTGGGTTGTGACATGTGTCTAGACACTAGTTTTACCTTCCTCAAGGGAAACGCTTTTAGCATCTTGCCATGATAGGTGATAGGCAGATTCTGGGTGGCGGGGAGGGGGCGGAGTTGAGGAGGTGGTCAATTCCCCTCTTAGCAGAGTTTTAATCCATGCGCTTGTGGTGAAACCATCTTTGCTTCTGCTTCCTGAGTTACCAGGGGCCATGGATTCAAGAGCCTTTAAGACGGTCAGCAATATTCATGGCATTGCGTTTTGGTTTTGTCCTTCTGCTGGTCGGGCGTGGATTTTCTCCGTTCAGCTAAGTAATTTTCCATTTGTCAGTCTGCTTTCCAAATTCTGAAACTTCTCATTGGTGCCTTCTTTGTCACTCTCTTTGCCTTTGTGGGCTTGTGTGTTTATGTCTTTTATTTTAAAGCTTCTTTTACTTTCATTTTGGTGACTTTCGCTATCTTTAGCCAGGGTCCTCTTCTTCTCTTGAGTAGCCATTGTACATCCTTCAGTCCTCAGCTCAGAGGTCACTTCTGTCAGGTGGTCTTCGTGTCTGAGCTGGGTGCTCTGTTACTGTGTTTCCATGGGTCTCTGTATTTCTCTATCACAGTTCTTTTTGCATAGCTTTGGAATTGCCTGATTCCCATCCATCCTGCCCAACAGACTATAATCTCGGTAAGGGCAGGGATGCTGTCTATCTTGCTCAACATTGTATCCCTTGAACCTGACATAGTGTTAGTATATAATAGGGGTTCAAAAAAACCTATTGACTCATTGGTCAAATAACCCTTAACAACATTCCCAGCATTCTGAATTCTGACCACTCTTCTTGTTGAGAGGGCCTGCTGCTATTTGCTATTTTCTTTGACAGCACATACTACACCCCCCAGGAGTGTCTACCTCACAGACCCATCATAGGACACTTTGAACTTAACACAAGAAGCACATTTCCAGCAAACCTGCAGGGAAGAGAATAACACTTTGGTGGAGAGCCTTCCTGCAGTTGTATGACAAATC
The DNA here is from genome assembly GCF_024362965.1 of Panthera pardus. Lineage (NCBI taxonomy): Eukaryota > Metazoa > Chordata > Mammalia > Carnivora > Felidae > Panthera > Panthera pardus. The sequence goes on from NW_026526721.1 coordinate 88,844,928, forward strand.
TCTAACGTGCTCTTCTGTTCCATCTCTTCTCCCACAGGATTCTTCATCTCGAATACTCTTTGAACAGCCATCAAAACCCCTCAATCTTCTTCTCAGTGTGCTATATATAGATTAATAAGTCGACTACCTCCGGCACACCAGGCTTTCAAACCCTGGCATCTCAGCTTATCGATTTGGATCTTCTGACAAAACGCGCCACAACTGTGGCTTCATTTTGTGCCACAGAAAATGCCTTTGCTAGGAAAACACTTCAGATAAAACCTACTTCAGGCCTCTGGGAACTTACAGCCTGGAGGCCTATAGATCAAAGGGAGAATTATGCACTTGAAAAACTCAGCTTTCTTAATTAATAATACATTCCTCAAATTAAGAGAAGATTTTGACATGATAAAAAAGTATTACTTTTTTCGCAAAAGTTATTTCTTCTTTTTTTTTTTTCCCCAGGACTGTGCTAGACAATCCTTTCTTTGAAAGGAATATTTCCCCCTAAGTTTTCTTCTATTTTCACTCTGTAACTGTGCGATTATATGGCAAGGGAGAAAGAAATGCACGTGCAATGCAGACATAGTAAAATGAGACATAGTAAAATGAGACCCAGAGGTACAGAAAGTAGAAAGCTCTGAGAGTTTCTCACAGGAAATAACAGTCTTCTCTGACTTTCCTTCTCCAACCCCTGCTCCATTCTGTTACTGTCCTGCCCCCTCGACATGAGGTCAGCCTACACCATTCTCCCATGTGACTGGTACTCTGTAGCACTCACAGAACTATTATCATTGTTCAGTGCCTGTCTTCCCTGAGGCTGCACCTCCAACCCCCCCCAGATGGCAAGGATTATGTCTGTCTTGTACACTGCTGTTCCCCAGTAGCTAGAACAGTACGTAGCACTTTGAAGGCATTCAAAAACTTTTTTTTTTAATGTAAGGATGAATAAATTATGATGCAGTGAGAGAGTTGTTTGCAAAAGTGGCTGCAGCAATTCCTCGCCCCTTTGCAATGTGACCAGATTGCTCTTTGCATTAGGAGGTAGAGTCTGTCCCATCCACACCTTGAATCTGGGCTTACCTTGTGACTTACTCTGACCAGTAGATGTGGCAGAAGTGATGTCATGTGACTTCTGAGGCTAGGCTTCAAGAAGTCCTACAGCTTGGAACAAACCCACCATGTGGAAGCCCGGTTAGCCTTCTGGCTCATTGGAGAAGTGAGGTGCCAAGCCAAAAGTTCCCCTCTCCCCCAGCTACCACACATGCGAGTGAGGCCTTTCAGAATGATCCAACCCCCAGCCAACCAGCCACCTAATCACAAACACATGAGTGAGCCCAGCCAACACAGTGGAACAAACAGAGGTGAGCCATCCCAATTGAGATCTGCCCAAATTGTTGCCCCCCAAAATGTGAGCAAATAAATGGTAGTTGTTTTAAGTCATTAAATGTCGGAGGTAATTTGTTGTGCAGCAGTTTCTGATACAGGAGGGTTTTGCAGATTTTCCCCAACGTGGGAGTTCTCCTGATTCAAACTAGAGAATCTATAAAGTCTTCCCCCTCCCTTAATCTCCTAACTCCCATGGCTTCTTTGCATACTCAAAGGTAAAAGCCATTTCTGGGTAAGTGAAAGCAGCTATAGATAGTTTACAAAGAGCAGATCAAATTAAATTCCAGAATAAATCTGTGATAAAAAGTGACAGAATGCAGTTGATGAAAAAAATCTTTTAAAGAAAACCATTATTTTTATGAATTTGCCCTGATTATAGAAGTGATTCACACTAATTATGGAAAATTTGGAAAAATCAGATAATTATAGAGAAGTGATAGGATTACAATTCAAAATCAGAATGCTGTTGCTACTGCTAATGCATTATTACTGCTACTACTACTACTATGTGTTAATGGTGAGTGTGTTCTAGATATTCCGAACTGCCATGGTAACCTTTTCATTTAAGAACACGGGACTGCCTCTTTATTTATTTCAATATTCTTTTTTAAATTATAATTTTATTAATGTTTATTCATTTTTGAGAGAGAGAGACAGAGTGCGAGTAGTGGAGGGGCGGAGAGAAACAGAGACACAGAATCAGAAGCAGGCTCCAGGCTCTGAGCTGTCAGCACAGGGCCTGACGCGGGGCTCAAATGCATGAACTGTGAGATCATGACCTAAGCTAAAGTCGGATGCTCAACCGACTGAGCCACCCAGGTGCCCCTATTTCAATCTTCTTTTGCATGTCTCAGTAAGGTTTTACAGGTGTGAAGGAGGGTAGAATATTCCACACCCAAATATGCCACTTTGGTATATTAACTATTTTTTAATTAAAGTCACTTTAAAAACAGCCAGTGTCAGAAGGACACTCTGACCCTCTTTTTCCCTCTGAAAGCAAGAAATACATCTCCCACGTGAGGGTACCCTCCCTGTACCCTCTACCAGGGGTGCAGAAGGCATCCTTAGCAGCAGAGATAGGAATTCAAGCTGAGAAGGCTGCATAAACAAACCTTATTACTGCTTCACTAAGTTGCTACTCCAAGCCCAAATCCCTTTGTCTTGTCAGTTCTTCACAAATGTATTGTTTCTTTGTCTAAAAGGCATAAAAGCTGCCTGTTTCAGTCACTTTTTTGAGTCTCATGTTTTTATGGGTTCCTGTACATACAGAATTAAATAGACTTTTCTCTTGTGAATCTGCTTTATGTCAATTTAATTATTAGACCAGCCAAAGAATCTAGAAGGGAAGAAGGAAAAGGTTTTCCTTTCCTTTTCCACAGGTGTCTACATGTTAGGTTGGCATATGTCATTTTAGATTTATGCTCAGTAGCTGTGAAAGAGATTCAGGTGGTTAGTATGAACAGATTAAAAAAAAAGTTTATAGTTGATGTATCATTGATCTCTCATGATAATAATGCTGGTTAACGGACAACCACAAAATCTGAGGTATACCAAGGGCCACAGATTCAAGAGCCTTTGAGAGGTCAGCAGTATCAGTGGCATTGCTTTTTGGTTTTTCCCTTAAAATTGTAAGCACTTACTTACTTTCCTTGAGTGTTAGTAGGCCAGCTTGGGTGTTTGTCTGGTGCTGGCTGAACTTAACTCCTGAGTCTGTGATTAGTTGTGGGTTGGGTAGGTGGCCAGGTAAGGCGGCTCTCATATGTGCTGGGGTCAGCTGGAAAGCTGATCTGGGGAGGTCTCTGCCGGTATGACTGTGTAACTCGACTCAGCTCTGTAAATTTCATCTTTTGCCAGTGTAGCCAAGGCATGTACTTTATGGCAAAATGCAGAGAGCTGCCAACTCATTGCAAAGGAGAGGAGGCACGGGAAGCAGTAGGAACATGCAAGCGCTTTCTCAAGGTTCTGACTGAGTGAAGTTTGCTAGTGAAACATTGGCTAAAACGAGTCACATAGCCCAAACCAGAGTCAGTGTGGGTGGGCTCTACCAAATGGCATGGAGATCAGGAGTTTTATGGCAATAAAGGAAAGCAATCGATATTGTACATTTGTCTTTTATTTCCAAGAGACATTGTACTAAATTCTCATGTTATCCTCTTTTTGGATACTTCTACCTTTAATTTCTGTTTCATGGGTGAATGCATTGACAACAACTTCCAGATTAGACAGTTGGGCACTTTGTGCTGTTCTGACCCTGTAATACAAAAGAAAGCGAAAGGATAGCAACAGGAGTGCCAGCCCCCAGTTCAGGAAACGTTCATGATGAGAGAATGTACTCCCACTGTGATTATTGGTATAGCTGCTAAGTTCCAGCAAAAGGCCAGGGAAAATATCCAGGCGTGGTGAGTGTGGCTATAGGATATGCGGGGTGGGGGGACGATGGCGTTTCTCTGACTGGGCAGGAGGCAGAGTAAATGAGTAATATAACCCCACACTCTGTCTTCTGGCAGTGTGTGCATGGTGCTTAGGGATTTCAAGGTGCTCACTCTCTCATAGATTGAATTACTCTAGCCCGCAGGTAGAACGAGGCCCAATGAGGGCATGTGGGACCCTGGGCACGTGGGACCCTGGAAACCTGTACAGGCGGTACAACAATTTCTTAGGGAATTGGGAATGAGACAGGCCATCTATACCTTTATTTTTGAAGGCCCTTATTGGGCTACATTCATTGCAGGAATGAAATCCAAGATATTCCACTTTGCCCCCAGCACCTGGTAGAGGATGCTGATATTCATGTTGAGTCCATTTGTAGGACAAAACATTTAAGATGTTGGACCATCCACTGCTGATTTGGGGGAAACTGGCAAATCCTGGGAATGGGTATGGGCTGAGGGCTAGAGACAGAAAGAGTTGGAAAAACCAAAAGGCTATCCCAACTGGCTGTAAAGGTCATGTGAAAGTAACTTAGAAGGAAGTGTGGTTTGACCTCACTGGTACCAGGACCCCATCTGAACAGACAGACTGGCTATCCAATGCTGTGTTGGTCCTATTCAGGGTTGACGCTGAGCTGAACATACTCTAACACTTGGAAACCCTCAGAAGTTTTCTGGCTCCTCAGTGTCATCAGTGGTTATGGAGGACAAATGGTTATGGTCAGGTAAGTCTCCCCCCCCCCCCTCTGCCCCCCTCTCTCTCTCCCTCCCCTCTCTCCCCCTCCCTCTCTCTCCCCCCTCCTTCTCTATCTCCATATATATATATATATGTAAAACATATATATATAAAACATATATATATATGTAAGAGAGAGAGAGAGAGAGAGAGAGAGAGAATCTTAAGCAGGTTCCATGCAGGACAGTCTCTTTGAAACTTCAGATTGGGCATTCTCCCCCATGAGAATATGAGCTTTTTATCTCTCCAATACCAGAGAAAATATTGGGCATTGCTATCCTAAAAGATCAAGCTCTGCAAACCTCTATTGGTAAATTCTGTCTCTGGGTTAAGAGAATGAAGCCAGTATGGAGGAGAAGTGCCAACTGGGAACCTGTAAGCATATTGCTTCCGTGAAGAGTGGTGCCTGTCAAACAATATAAGTTGCCTTGGTTGGGGAAGCATAAGGAAATAGGAGAAACCATTCCCTTCCTATCAAGGGGTGGTTGAGAATATGTTCCATTGACCCAGCTCTGCCATGGCTCATACTTCCACTTTGACCAAACGGTGTGCCTATTTGCAGCAGAGGAGCACCCTGTCCGCCAGTCCTCTGTCTCTAGAAATACAGGAGCTACTAGGCCCTGTAGGTATGTAGATCTTCCAGATGTTCTGCCTCGATTTCTGTGGTAGCACCAGTGGTCTAGAGAGAGAGTGGGGGAAGCTCCTTCTGATGCTTGGTATACAGATGGATCTAATCAGGGCAACCTGTCCCTGGTGGACAACAGTTGCTCTTCAGCCCAACACTGACACCATCTGGGTGGAAAGAGCAATGACCACAGTAGCCAGTGGGCTGAACTCAGAGTGGTTTGACTGATGATCGCTCAAGAGCCTTGACAGTTAACCCTTTGCACTGAAAGTTGGGCTGCTCTAAAGAGATTGACTCTGGTTTAGACAATGGAAAGCCAAGGGATAGATGATAATGAATAAGTCCTGACAGGGTCAGAATACATAGGAACACACTGAAGTTTGCCTGCAAGAGCCTGAGGCAGTTCTCGCTGTCTTTAAGAGCTGCACCAGGTGGGTTTTGTATGCCCTGCCCACAATGCTTTCAACAGCCTGTTTCAGCAGGGGTCCCCAGTCTGGCATTTGAGGCAGCATCCCTACCTGTTGATCACTCAAATGTATTAAAGCCTCGGACAGTACTTTAGTCCACGTGGCCAAGGTGGTTTCACTGACATACCTGCCGAAACACCCAACACTGTAAAGGCATGGAAGTTGTGGGAAACAGCTATCACCTAGACTCTCTCCATGAATCAGTGTGCTGTGGCTGCTGAGAACACCAAGCCCCATCATGCCTGGGAAGGTTGTTGTCTACTGGAATTTGCAATGGAACATCCCACTGGGATGGGCGCGTTACTTTGCACCCCTAGGTGAGGGGAATCTACTCAGTTTCCACTGGGATCCTGTTGTACTGCTGCAAATTGAATCTGTTAAAATGTAGTATGTATGGAATGGAACACACCGTTGGAAGAGGGGGTGGGGAGATGGGCGTCTTGGTCTGGCATGTCCTGCCCCCAGTCCATCTCCTCATGCTTGACAGTGCTGTCTTCCCTGGCCAACACGGATGGTATGCACAATCAGGTCAAATTCTTAAAGCTGCAGCCATATTAATATCTAAAGATTAGGCCATAAGTTAATTCTTATCTAAGAATATCTCCCCATACAAGTTCCTACTAAATATCTGTCTTTTAGACCTTAGGCTTCTGCCCCTGTGGTGTCTGGTCATGGGATGGGTACCTGCAGCAGGCCCACTTATATGCCCAAAAAAGAAATCAGTCCAGTTGTTGGGTATGTGGGCAGCTGCCCCTCAGGAAAGCTCATCAGAATTGCCATAGTATCACTACTCCACGGAGGGGATTGGAGGCCCTAAAGCAGCAAGTTAGGACTAGTACTCTTAATCCATCTGATATTACCGATGTTGACCTAGAAAACTGGCCTGTACGTGTACTATCAATAACACTTGGCCTGGGTATTCTTTCTCTGGCAATCAGACTACACAGGCAGCCCATCAAACTACTGACCGGAAGTACCCTAAAAATACCACCACTAGAACCATGGGTGGCTAGGCTCAGATCTGGGATTGGTTTATGTGGCTTATTCCAAGTTATGGACCTTTGAGCACACAAGCACTCCTATGTTGAGAACAGAAAAATTACTATAAACAGAACCAACCCAATTGTACCAGGAATATGGGATAGATATCACTGGAACTGTGTAGTCATTTTGTCATGTTAAAAAATAGTGATGGTTGGCACTGACTTTTTGGGCTGCCCAGGTATTTGTTGAGTAGCCCCAAAGGGAAACCAGTGGTTATGTGGTACAAATCTCCCCACCTGGATGGTTGGGCCACTGAACCTTGGGTTTCCCCTCTCTGCACCCCCACACACATGGGAGAATCCATCCCAATGTAACAATTGCCTACCTCTCTCTCCTCAAGGCCAGGTGAGCACATTCTCTTCTCCACTGGTATGATCATTTGGCTGCCATCTTTGTTCTTTCTGTTGGCCTGGAGGGCATTATAGCACATGACAAATTCACACAATTTATATGTAAATTTTATATTGCACACTATAAGCACACATTAAGTTTAGCCCTTACCAAATTCACCCAACAAGCTTTAGTCAGCAAAACCTGTTGTTACTGTACATTGAAATGTCTCTAATGAAAAAAGTTGTCCTTTAAAACAGAATGGCCTTGGACATCATTATTGCCTTGCAAGGACCCCACTCATGCCATTCGTTATCCAGATAGAATGTTGTGTGTTCATAGCCGATAAGCCTTCTAATGTATCTTTATTAAATCATATGATGACACAGAAATGCCCTGAGTGATCTGATCCCCATGCAGGGGACTTAATAAATCAGTGGTTTGGATCAAAGAGCTCTGAGTAGAAAATATTGTTACTTATTTTGGGCATCATTATCTTGATCTGTGTTTTCTCTTGCATGTATCTATACTGTTGCTGTGATAGCTGTCTCCAGTGTGGCTGGATAGCTGCCAAAGGAGCCACCCCCATGCTAGTGAAACCCCTTGCTGATCTCTCAGGGCATATCCCCAGATGCCAAGAGCTGGTCACAAAGGGTGGAGTGTTAGAGGAGGTCAGTTAGAGGATGTGACCTCTGTTTGACCCTGTGAGCTACATCCGGGCAATCAGAGGCTCTTCACTCCACCCCCTGTCCTTGGAATGTCTTCCACTTGCTTTCCCCATTCCAGAACCTGCCTCAAGGATGCAGCCTTGAAGAGAGCAAGGTGTTATTGTGACTGGACACCATATATATGTGACTGAACCTCTTTAAGGCCACTATATAAACATTTAACATTCTGGCGGGTGGGTGCAGAGATCTGCTCTACTTGCAGAGCCCTAAGGACACGCCTTGCACATAAGTTCCCTTGCTTACTAAACCTGCCACCTACCAACGTGGGTGCTCCCTTCTTGTCCTCTGGGTATGGGGCCAGTTTGTGAGCCAGCAAATAATTATTTGGAATTTCCTATGAGATCGATGAATATATTATGCTGAGAAATTTCACGATGTAATGTCAGGCTCGTTATGAGAGAAAAATCTCTTATCATTAAGTGGATATTTGCTGTTGGGCAATAGACTGGCATTTTATTTAGAAATTTTGCGTCTATATATATAAATAAAATTGCTGTATAGGGTAGGTATATTTTTTCTTTGACAGTTTATAAAATCTGGGTTATGTTAGTTTTATAAAGGTCATTGTATACTTATAATAGTTTTCTAAGGCTTTGGGAGGGCTTGGTACGGGGCATCTGGGTGGCTCAGTCATTTGAGCGTCTGACTCTTGATTTTGACTCAGGGCATGATATCACAGTTTGGTTTGTGACTTCCAGCCCTGCATTCGGCTCTGCTCACTGACTCTCTGGAGCCTGGTTGGGATTCTCCCTCTCTCCCCCTCTCTCTCTGCCCTTTCCCAGCTCACGCTCTCTCTGTCTCTCTCAAAATAAATAAATAAACAAACCTAAAAAAAAAATCAATAATAAACCTTTAGACACTGGAAAATTTCAGTTTATTTCATGATAATTTATGGGGCCAGGGTATCTTCTTCATTCTATTTGGATAATTTCCTAAAATTTTTTTCATTCAAATTCTTTTGCAAAATTATAAAAACCAAGTCTTAATTTTTCCTGTCTGTGCTTATTCATATTAATACATTGAATACTTTTTTCCTTCTTTAATATTAAATTTTTTAAATTAAAAAAATTTTAATGTTTATTTATTTTTGAGAGAGAGAAAGAAAGACAGAACATGATGAGGGGAGGAGCACAGAGAGATGGAGACACAGAATCTGAAGCAGGCTCTAGGCTCTGAACTGTCAACACAGAGCCTGACGTAGGGCTCAAACTCATAAACCAGGAGATCATGAGCTGAGCCAAAGTCAGAAGCTTAATGGACTAAGCCATACAGGTGCCCCTAATATTCAAGTTTTAAAGGGAAAATATTTGGGGCGCCTGGATGGCTCAGTTGGTTGAGCGTCCGACTCCGCTCAGGTCATGACCTCGCGGTCTATGAGTTCGAGCCCTGCGTTGGACTCTGTGCTGACAGCTCAGAGCCTGGAGCCTGCTTTCTGCTTCCGATTCTGTGTCTCCCTCTCTCTCTGCCTCTCCCCCACTCATGTTCTGTCTCTCTCTCTCTCTGTCAGAAATAAACATTAAAAAATAAATAAAGGGAAAATATTTATCTAAATTATTTTCCAAAAAAAATCATTTTTTGACTTATTGATTTGTGATTTAAAAAAATAGTTTATTAATGTTGTCTTAATTTGCTTTATCCTTTTACTATCCTGTTGTTGTTGTTTTTGGCTTCCTTAATTCTCAAATTTGCTTAATGAAATTTAAATGTTTTAATATAATTACAAACCAGATACATGTTATTGTAAAAATAATTTGAACCCAAAAATAAATTATTGAAATTTACCTTAGAGTATGTCTTTGGCAAAAGCCCCTCATTGAGTCCTCATTTTCATTTTGTTCTATAGTTTAGAAATTACAGTTTGGGTATATACCCTGACCAAGATGTTTCAAAATTTCTAAATATGTGGACTATTATTCACTATTGTGCTATATTATTATGAATTGATTATAGTCAGAGAAAGTAAGTTATAATTTTTACTTGTTTTACCTTTTCTTTATTTTTCTTGTAAATTGGTCCAGGATTAATCTTGTACATGTTACATTGATTCTTAAAAAGATGAATTCTATGTAAGGTACACAATTTAATATCTAGGTACTAATTTGTTTACATCTTTGAACTGAAACTTGAATTCTTTGAATTGTATAGGTATTTCTTTTCTACTTTATTAATCAAAATCTGACAGAGAAATGTTAGTCTCCTGCTATAACTTGGGGAAATGGAAAGCCACAGTTCTAGTAAGTATGGGTTCTGAATCAGACAGGTTGGGCCTAAATGCTAGATTTGCACTTTCCTACCTCAGCGGTTGTTTGAGCCTCACTTTCCCTGTCTTAAAAAAAAATGGGTAATAAGACATGGCTTCACTTGATTCCTCTGAGTATTAAATGAGATACTGTACGTGACTCATTTGTGAGTGTGATTATACCAAGTGTGACCTTGGCACAATTTGATATATAGTGAGAACCTAATTAATAACTGTTGGCTGTTATATTTTCATTTTGTTCCACTTGTATTTCTTACAGACCAGCATTTGATGTTATGTTTTTCAGGATATCTTAATTGTGTAGTTTGTATTAATATAAAAGTAGTCCCATTTAATCTTCTTTTAAAATTTTTTTTTGGCTTTGAATTCTACTTTGTCTGAAATGAAAATTGCTGCATTTACCTGATAAATCTATTTGATTTTAAACTGGTGGTGCTAGTTGAGTTTTTAGATCTGTCAACAGCATAAAGTTGAATTTTGTTTTACAATCTTGTGTATTATTTAAAATTCTAAATTATAAAACACTTCAAATATACATGAAATTATAGAGGTAATCTAGGGAATATTCATGTAGCCTTCATGTAAGAAGATTTACCATTTTGGCCTATTTGCCATAGAAACACATACACGTGCACACACACACATGCATGCACAATTTCAGTCATAGGTGAAGCCCTCTTTACTCATTCCTGGTGGGTTCTTCTTTGTCTTCTGCGTCTGAGATAACTACTGTCCTAAAGTTGGTGTATATACCAATAACATGTAAGTTTTTATACTTTTAAACATGTGTAAGCATTCCTAACAATATAATATCATTTCATGTGTTTTACACCACAAATGAAGGCTTTTATACTCTTATTCTACAACTTGTTCTTTTTATACCATTTTATTTTTTATTCTATTTTTATTTAAGTTTTTGATTTATTTTTTTAAATCTCAGATGAATTAACCTGTCTTCAGCTACTGTTCATTCTGTACATCAATTTTGATACTCTAGAATGCCAATGGTGTTCTCAATTTCACTTTTAGTTCCCTCTAGTCATTTTCAGAGGTATTCAGGATGGTGTTCCATTGATCTCTAGAATTTTTTTCCCACCGTTCTTATGAATTTTTGCGTCCTTATGTGTGAATCAAAACAGATGTTTCCAGGCCCACTATTTGCCAATGGAGAATGTGTATCTTCCTTGGCTCTATTCTTAAAAGTTCAAGTGAGTCTTGTTAAATACTATTCTCAAACCTATGGCTGCAACGTAGATTCTTGTGCAGATTCTTAGTCCTATGTATGTAACTTAAGTACTTATTCTGGAGGAGATAGGGTTTCCTCTCCTCAATACCTGATTTCTAACAATTGGAAGCAAGCTAGAACATGAAAAGCTGCAACATCCTGTTAGACACTGTTGACATATCCTAGCTCTACTCCTATTTCTATGCTGGTGCTTCTCTTTCCAGGACACAATGTGGCGTCATCTATCTACATGGTGATACATGTTGATTTCTGAATTGGGTTCTCTGTATGGATATAAGAAGGGAGATATCAAGTAAGGGAGAAGCTAGTATAGTGGCCACCTCAAAAGAAATACCCATGGGATTTCCTCGAACTGATTTGGACCCTACAATTTTGAACTATGGGGCAGGCAGAGAGTGTGTGAGGGAAAGAGTGTGTCCCTGTCTTTGTAGAAAGTGATATGCTTAGGGTCAGTATCAAATCTTGTATTTTCCCATTGCTTTTGATGCTGAATTTTGTTCTATAGGTCTTACAGTTCATGCAAGTTCTTTTTACATTAGCAACAAATTCTTAGATTTTCTGTTAGGTATTTTTATTTTTTCTTCAATTTCACATGTACTTTTTTTTAATTTATTTTTTATTTTATTTTTTTTTTAAATTTTTTTTAACATTTATTTATTTTTGCGACAGAGAGAGACAGAGCATGAACGGGGGAGGGTCAGAGAGAGGGAGACACAGAATCTGAAATAGGCTCTAGGCTCTGAGCTGTCAGCACAGAGCCCGACGCGGGGCTCGAACCCATGGACCGTGAGATCATGACCTGAGCCGAAGTCGGCCGCTTAACCAACTGAGCCACCCAGGCACCCCTCACATGTACTTTTAATGGGATGTTAGTAGAAGTTGCACTGAGATCTGCAATTTAGATGTCATATAAAAATTGAATTCCACAAACTGTCAGTCTTAATAATTGTACTATACTGATTTAGACCAGACTAGCTGGGGGTTTAAACAAGCTGGAAAAAGAAAGTTTAGTGAAGGACACAGCCATGTAACAAGGAAAGCTGAAAAGGATCTGGGAAGAACCAAGGGAGAAATGTTTTTCTTTAGTCATTCCTGGCCAAGTGTTTCATTAGTTTCTTAGAAGAAATTGGAAGTTAATGTGTATATACACCAACTGAGATGAGTTGACAGCTACTGTGTATCTTAAAGAGAAATGTGAGATCATGTGAGATCAGCTACAGACTTAGAGCCAAGAATACTTAGGAATGGCTGCTATGGTGTGGGATATGCTGTGAATATACAACAAAAGTAGTATTTTATCAGCAGATTAATTATTGCAGTATACTCTCATTGTGTTAGTTCAAGTCCTTTGAGAAGCTGATGTCAACATGGGGTTATATATGGTTGAGATTTTGCAGGGAAATGCCAGTGGAGGGTGAAAGAGGAGGGAACAGGAGTCAGTAGGTAGAGACTTTAGGTAGTGATACAGGTTTAGGACTTGTGAAAGGAGAGTGGAAAGGAAGGGCCAGGTAGCAGGAGTCTCAGACTGCAGTGTATTTCTGAGAAAGTTTTGCCCAGGATGATGGGAAGTCCTTGAGCAAAGATTGCCCATTTGAAGAGTCCTGCTTTGGACAGTCGTGGGCCAGGTCTAGTAACCCCCTTCAAGCTCAGCCCTTGGGTGGGAGTATCAGGGGAAAGTGTGGCCTTGCCATGAATACCATGAGGGATCCAAAGAGCAGCAGCTGGAGGCTTCAGTCTCCATTAACATCTGTCATTTATGGAGTGCCTACTGTGGTCCATAAAATTTTAATATTTCATTTACAAAACAAACTTTTAAGGTGCATGGTATTATCCCTGTTTTTATTAATAAAGAGGCTTCAACTTGGAGGGAATAAATAATGTAAAGTCACACAATTGGTAAATGGCAGTGCCACAGTTTGAAGATAGATTTGTAGATACATGTTAGGATTCTTTTGGTCAACATCAATAGAAAAATGCTTTTTTAAGAGAATAAATTTATTTTTAAGATGTAGGCACAGTTGTCATACAGAACCCAATGACAACACACAGCCAGAATGGCCCAGAAGCAGGGATTGGCATAGCATCAGGGCTCTCTCCATTTCTTCACCTGTGCTCCTCCAGAGCATCTGATTATATCTCTTCTCTCACCACAGAACTGGTTCTCTTGTGTGTAGCGGGAAAGTGGCTGCTGACAAGTGTTGAGTTCAAGAGAACATCAAAGATTAAACCTGGAATTACTTTTTTGGGGAAGGGGTTTGGCCTCAGCAAGGATCAGGTGTTGACCTTTAGATTGATTGAATGATTTGGCTGGGGGCTGGGGTCTAGTGAGGAGATTCTGTTCAGGTGGCGGGGCGTTAGGGTCTGCTACTTCGGTTATCATGTAAATGATGGGAAAGGGGAAAGAAGTTGCCAGAAGTAGAGACATTGGATATAAAGCTCAGTGGGTGCCCTCTGCAAGATAAATTCTTCAGTGAGGTTGAACCCTAATGTAATTTTAGTGAAATTTCTGTATATAGTAACCACACTCTATATATGACCATTTAACAGGTTATATCCTGACTGAATATGCAGTTATTTCACATAAAGGTAACCAAACAGGTTTTACTCAATAAAATGTTCCATAAAATTTATTATATTTGACATGAACGAGCAATGTATCACATACTGCAGGTTGTATAGAGAAACAGGAGAGTGAGTTTACATTGCACTGGGTCCCTGGGGAGGAGGAAGTTAAAGCAGTTGGCCCAGATCTATTTCTCCTGATTACTAGGAAGATACTCCTGGGGGAAAGGCACAAAGCAGATGAACCGGTCTAATCTCTTGTAAACATGCTGATATCTAAAACTTTTAGTAAATAAATTAATGATGTTTACAAGGAAGAGAATCCTTGTGTTCCTGGTTTAAGATTGCTAATGGTGACCAAATTTAGGATATATGGATTTATGGGACATGACTCTGGGAAATGTTGTGTAAGCTTGGTCCAGTGTGGAGGTTTTTCATGTCATAAATATTTCCTGCTGTGAGGCCCCATGTATGTCAATGGAGACCTTGCTGTTACCCTCAGCTGGGCAGCACTTGTCCAGTATTAGATGGGAGGACCTGGGGAATCCCATGGAATGTTCCAGACATTTCCTGTTTCACTTGTGCCTTTTGATTGCTTGTATCCTTTGAAATTATTAGTAAACTTTGATGCTGGGGAGATCTTTGGTTTAGGTGAGCCTGACTGATAATCTAATCCTTTGCATTAGCTTAATCCTTCAGAAAACAACTGAGATCCTTATAAAGCATTTCTCTCCTACAGAATTATTTCCCCACCTGCACCACTGGAGGATGATGTTATGGGATGAATTGTGTTCCCTCAAAATTCATATGTTCAATTGTTAACTGCCAGTATCTCAGAAAGTGACTGTATTTGGAGATACTGTCTTTAAAAAGGTAATTAATTTACAACTTGGTCTTTAGGGTGGGCTCCAGACTAATATGATTGGTGTCCTTAAAAGAGGAAGTTTGGGGTGTCTGGGTGACTCAGTCAGTTATGCATCTGACTCTTGATTTCGACTCAGGTCATGATCTCATGGTTTGTGGGTTCGAGCCCTGTGTCAGGCTCTGTGCTGACAGTGTGGAGCCTGCTTGGAATTCTCTCTCCCCCTCTGTCTCTGCCCCTCCCTTGCTCCTTCTCTCTTTCTCTCTCTCTCTCTCTCTTTCTCTCAAAATAAGTAAACATTTAAAAAGAAAGAGGAAGTTTGGACACAAAGTGGTACAGAAGGAAGACACCGTGAGAAGAAAGACATCTAACACCTTAGGAGAGAGGCCCCAAAAGAAACCAACCCTTCTAATACCATGATCTTGGGCTTCCAGCCTCCAGAAAGTAAGAAAACAGATTTCTGTTTAAACCACCAGCCTGTGGTATTTATTATAACAGTCCTAGGAAGCTAATATGGAGGAGAAGGGGGATTATAGCCCCTTTTTAACCTTTTGTTCACTCATGGAATCCATACTAGATCCAGCCTTATTATTTTGTGTGTTTTCTTTCCATGGTTTTCCTTGGTGCCTAAAATTCTCTACCCCTTTATAGTATTTAGGACATTTTTGTAACTTGATATTCCCTTGCATATTGATCATAATGGATTATTATCAAGGAATAAATCATTTGAAGTAGAGGAATTCTACTGAATAATTTTTCTTTCTGTTGTAGTATTTTGTTTAGGCTAATAGAAACTACAGGTCAAACTTTGTACCTGTGATGAATAGAATAAATTATCATGGTGTTATTTTGGGAATATGATAAAATATTAAAAACGGTATATCATATGTACCCAGATATGTAAGAGTATTTACTTTGCTAAATGATTATTACTTGAAATTCTTAATAGTTTTGCTTGATTTAATTAACTGGTCCCTCATTTTTTTTCCTGGGAGCTTTGCAAATTACAAACTTTTCAGTATTCTCAATAGATTCTACCCTGATTATTATATAGGCAGGTGGAGTTTCTACTATCTTACTTATTTAAAAAATTTTTTAAGTGTTTATTTTTGAGAGAGAGAAAGAGCATGAACTGGGCAGGGACAGAGAGAGGAGGAGACACAGAATCTGAAGCAGGCTCCTGGTCCTGAGCTGTCAGCACAGAGCCCCCATTTGGGGCTTAAACTCACAGACCATGAGATCCATGACCTGAGCTAAAGTCTGAGGCTCAACAACCTGAGCCGCCCAGGCATCCCCTCTAGTTTCATTTTAAATGAAGAAGTTCCCTAGGGTGAATACTAGGATTTTGAACTATCTCATTTAATGTTTTGGTTTGGAAAATGTCTATGACTTCTTCCCCAAATAGAGCGGATGGGAGTCACTCTACTGTTATGTATAAAGGGCATGGGGGAATCCAAATATTGAATTTTTATCTCATTCTTATTATGCTTGCTAATTTGCATAATGTTTGAGCTATTTAAAAGCATTCAGAAATGGATGTTTGACATAGTGTTCTAATTTTTCAAGCAGATTTGTAATGAAAGGGGACCAGTCAACATTTCTCCTTTATGAGTCCTCACCTCCATTTTCTGGGCTCAGATGAGTGTACAATCAAGTTAAAGAGCTTTAGCGCTCATGCTAAATCTATTCATAAATAAAATATCTACCCACTCCCTACCTCTTGCCTATGTTTTTTTAAGGAATGATATGCAGTAGATAGTATTTAAAAATTTTTAAAGCTGTGGGAAGACATTCTTCCATACTGTTTCTGAGAAGAAGTCTAGAGCAGACAGAAAAAAGGCAGGAAGAGTGATTAAGAAGTGTTTTGTAGATTTACTTTTTTGTGTGTGCATTTGATTGGTATTGCTGAAGGAGATAAAGATATCTTTGAGCAGATGAGAACTAGGTTAGGTACCAAGTTCTGAACAGAAGAGGGCAGAGGTGAGAGGAAAGGGGCCATATAATTGGCTTCCTTGAAGGCAGTATTCCTAGGAGCCTCTGGGCAATGAGGTACAGCGGTTTAAGGGATATTTCCTAAGGGAAACTATAAAGGTCTTTATTTTCTATAACAATCTACAAAGTGTGCATTAGGGCAAAAGTGTGTGTCTACGCCTGCAGGATGTTAGTCTTCCTGTCTGAGGCCCAGACCAATTACGGGACTTATCAGTTCTCCCTGTTCTGCTTGTCTCAGGTCACCTCAGTAGGTGTTTACTCGCTGCCTGTGAGCTTCGAGGCCCTGTGCCAGTGTTAAGGGAGTCCCGTGTTAGGGGACTACATCAAGGTGAATAAGGATTTTTTGCTTCACTTAAGAAGTTTACAGTCTGTACTTATAAAGGAGAAACCAGGGAGGTACAAGCCTTTCTCAACTCTAATTGGTTAGAGATAATGAGTGCTTGCCAGTCAGAATGGAGTACCTAATCAAAGAATACAGGGAGAAGGAAAGGAAATTTTAATGAAGAAGGGAGAGATGAATACTACTGGCAAGTGGAAGATTCTGACACAGGGGAAAGCAGAGCATATCCTTTAACGTGTTATACTGTGTATATGGGACCTTCCCAGAAAAGGGGAGTTTGGATCTTTTGAAGAAATGGTACCATCTCATGCTCCACAGAATGATCATTAAAAGTACTAGGTCCTAGGGGCGCCTGGGTGGCTCAGTCAGTTGAGCGTCCGACTTCGGCTCAGGTCATGATCTCACAGTCAGTGAGTTCGAGCCCTGCGTTGGGCTCTGTGCTGACAGCTCAGAGCCTGGAGCCTGCTTCGGATTCTGTGTCTCCCTCTCTCTCTGCCCCTCCCCCGCTCATCTGTCTCTCTTAGAAACAAATAAACATTAAAAAAAAATTCTTAAAAAAAAAAAAAGTACTAGGCCCTAGTCTGTGCAGGTAAGCATGTTTACAAGGTCAAGGAGGTTTGAGAAGTAGGTAATGATGGTTGGTTTCTTCTCATTCAGGGGGTAGTAACAGTTTTATGGAGGTAGTTCTATGCCAATCTTACATGGGAAACATGGGAAATTGGACGGTGCTCTGTTTTCCTGGATCAGGTAGATGGGATGTGACACCGAGTCCTCACTAATATATCCAATCCTGCCATCCATTTTCTCATTCTGTTGATTCACACGAAGTTGATTGTGCCTATGAGAGAAGACTTATGATAAGTAACAGTGACATAGAAGTCCCATAAGAAATGCACGAATTTGGTTATACAAAGGGTGTCCTTTATTACTTCTTGTCTGGGGATGGAGCTGTAAATGAGTATTAAAATTACCTGTTTACTTATTTGACATGCTCAATAGAGGGTGTAGGCATTGTCTAACTTTCCAATATTATAAACTAATAACCCCAGTTATTACCAGAGCACATTGTACAAAGTGTTTCTTAATAGAAGTTTGTTGAATAAACACGTGAAAGAGGAAAATATTGATGTTGAATGGATCACCATGGTGTTGTAAAAATGGAATTTAGAGTTTTGATCCATAACTCAAGACCCTAGCACGATTCGTTTTTTGCAAGGTGAGGACAGGTCTCAAAATTATATGGTTGGGATCTTAAGTAAATATGAAGGAGAATAAGACATATGATCAGCTACACTTGTGTAGATTATATTTTTGGAAAATGAAGGTAGTAATAAGGAATATAAGAAATACGTAGTGATTTGCATGGACAATTAGCAATGGTAGTAAGAGCCAAAATTATGACCTCTAACACTTACGTACCTGTGCAGAACATGAGAAATGAGCAAGACATAGTGAGATTTTAATACATGGCAAGAGGTTTATATACTTTCATAATTATCATTGAAATTCATTGAGACGTGATTCAAAATTGAAAGATGGTGGTAGTATCCCTTTCAAAGGAACAGACATTTTGTGATAAGAGGTTAGAGATGTAGTTATGTATCAAGGAGACATGGTCTACACCATTGTGAGTTTCTATGCTGGTTTATCAATGAGGAAAATTGAAAATGGAATCAGAAATCATATTGTTGGAGGAGTGTTTCCAAACTTGCTGGCCAGATGGAAGGAAGAGATAATATGCTTTTGATAGAGGTCCAAACGATGACCTGTGTCAAGACACAGTCATGATTGAGGGATTTAGTTATTAAAAATCTGCTAGAATTCTCAACCTGCTAAGAAGCTCAGTGCTTGCAAGCTCATGAGGTATTTTGAGAAATTGATAGCAATCTCCCAAAACGTAGGCCATTAGAAAAAGTTTCCCTGAGTCTGTCTCTTTTATATATAGAAGAAATTTACTGACAATTGAGAGGAGCAGGTTTGGGAGAAGTCCTTTGACATCTTAGAGTTCATGATAACCATTGAAGGGACACCTGGCAATGTCAGCCACGTGCTACACACACTTCAAGAGGGTAGGTTTCAAAAATAAAAATAAAGAATAATAACATAGGCATGATTTTATGGTGTGCTATATAAAGAGAAGATGACAACATATTTGGGAACTTTCTAGAAATACAGTTTAACTGTGCATATTGTAAACCAGCCATCTGATAATAATTAGGGGGAATTCTAGATTGTTACATGATCTTCAGTGAACTCAGATTTTTGCATGATATGTGTAAATGATAGACAAAGGAGTACAAAGAAATTACCAAGTATATAAGGATGAGCCACATGTATACAAGTAACGTCCATAAGGCTGAAGTATACTCAGATTTGCAGAAAGTACCACTGACAATAAAAATAAAATAGAATTTCTTCAATATATTCAGAACAAGTAAAAGATGAAGCAGAGGCCAAGTAACAACACTGGGGAAGAAGATGCAGTATTATGTATTACCCAGTAGATTTCCTTGTATCAGCTTGATCTTCATACTAAAAAGAGTGGGGCAAACATTGGAATGGGAAATGCAAACTCAATACAAATAAAGTGATGAGAGAGCATTAGCAGTTCAAATGAATCCAAATTATATGAAGCAAAAGAATGACACCTTAGGGTACTCAGAAAATTCAAACAAATTAACTGAATCGCTATTTGTTATTCTAGAGAAATTGTGGAAGCTGGGCAAGATGTAGGAGACAGAAGTCGGGGAATTATTCTAAAAATTTTTAAATGAAAAAGGTGATTTCTGTAAACATAGCACTCATTTCTGTCACTATTTAGCCATATCTACTGTTACTTTGATACAACTGCCCCTACCTTTTTTTGCTGATAATTTTAAACAGTCTCAGGTATCATGTTATTTTTATCTCTAAACATATCATTATTCATTTAGAAAATAAAAAAAGCTATTTTTACATATATAACCACAATACCAGCAGAGGTGGCTTATTTAACAAATATTTGTGATTTACCAGAAGTGGGAAATGATCATTGGGGCACAGAATGGGTTGATAAAAGGTCATACTAGACTGCCTTCATCTTTCTTGGAATTCCTTAACTTGTCAAGGAAATGCAGCCAAATTCATACTATATATCTGAATGTAATCAAGAAATTTGACAAGGTCTCTTTAATTTGTGGACAAGATGGAGACATACAGATTGGATCCCAATATAATTGAAATAATGGATTTCTGTTCAGTTGGAGGGAAGTTTCTATTTTAACTGTCATTTTTGTCAATGACATTGAAGAAGAAATAGAAGGTCTGTTTATCCAAATTGTGGATAACAGAGTCATCAGCCAAAATATCTTTACTATCTGGAAGATATTCCAATATGCTGGAATTAAACAAGTCTGAGTATATGGTCCCTTATTAGTTTCCAGAAATTCTGCCTAAAAATACAGGAAGTTTCATACAGCAGCAAATACACAGTGGACTAATAGTGTGATGGGGCTTTCAAAGAAAATGGAGCATGTTTCAGGGTTGTAGGATGCATGTAGATGTCTACAAAGGCAGCAGTTGTAGCCTTGTTCCTTCTCTATTCTAGTGGGTCACTTAAAGCAGATTTAGACAGATTGATAGCCAAGAGATACAAAAGAAAGTAACCAATGTGGGTAAGCCATGTCATTTAAACAACCTGTTGAAAGAAATAATAAATATTCCGGAAAAGAGATAACTTGGGTGATGTGATGACCATCTTTTGATATTTGAAGGGCTATCATGTGAATGTATAATTAGATTTTCTGTGAAGGTTGAGGTTTAGCATTTTAACCAGTAATAGAACTTCCAGAGAGACAGATTTTGGCTCAAGATAGGGAAGAATTTTCAAATGGTCAGAGTCATCTAAAGTGGAATGTGTGTGATTTATTTTTAAGTCATTGGAGATATTCCAGAATAGAGGCATCATTTCATGGGATGTTACAGCAAGCACCCAAGCTTTGGATGATTAAGTAACACTTAAAGTCTTTTTTCATGCCTGAATTTTTAGCATTCTATGAAGCTGTTTTCAGCTTGCTTGACTTCAAAGAGCCCAATTTTCTAGTAACTCAATCCAAGATAATTACGTTTTAACCTCAAAGGGATGGTACAACTTAATAGGGTTCTTGCTTAGCTTCCTTTCTCCCTAACTTTTTGCCTGATTTGCATTCAAGTGGCTTCTGACTGCCATCCTGTCTTTCTGAAAATTCCTTCCCCTTTAAACTTAAGCCCCTTTTATGGCACAGGTATCCAGATCACCTATAGCTTTCTAATTTCTAGCTGAAGCTAGCCTGATGGAAAGGCTTCTTAACACCGTTATTCCAATCAAATGATTGGCAGGAGTTTGGTGACAGAGCCTCAACAAGACCCAATGAATATTCTGCTGCTTCTTCTCCTAGGCTCTTACATTTGACCAGGTATAGAACTTTCTGTGAAAACTCATAGTCTTTATACACCTATAAGTTTAAATAATTTACTTCTAGACGTTATAACCTCCACAATTACATTCATGTCTTTCTCTCACAAATGAGATTATTTTGAAACCCATTTGGGTATGGAACAGTTTGAGGTAATGGTGGGGGTGAGGTAGAGGTGAGCAGGGATATGAAGAGACAAAATAAGAGACAAAGATTTGGGAGAGTCTTTATAACAGGCTGTTTTCTTATATAGAGAGAATCATGGTTATTTCAGCTTGGGGTGGGTGTCCTCCTCTGGTATTACTCCGAACGTGTTCTGATAGTTAGACAGGAGACTTGAATTTATTCAACATTCAGACCAAACATTAGTACTAAGAGTAAAAGAAAATAACATTTATCTTCTTTTGTGCCGTGGCCTGTGCTAGGTACTTTACCTGTGATATCTCCTTCAAATCTCATTAGCACCCCTTAGAGGAAGGTGGTAAAAGTTGCAGGTAAGGAAACAGTTTGGAGGTTAAATACTTGCCCAGGTGTATACACAGCTAGTAAGCTATAGAAGCTATAGAAGCTATGATGATTTACACTGATATATGTTTGTCTTTGATACTATGCCACACTGCATTCTCTGTAGCAGGCATAGAGGTGAGGGTTTCAAGACATAATATTTAGCAATGGGGCAATGAGGCCATAATGATCTTTTCATCATTTGAAGCAACAAATGGTTATTTGCTTTTAATGGAAAATTCATAAGACTAAAGTATTGAATTTCTGGAACCCCCTTGAGTTCAAAGCAGACAGTTCACTTTAAGAAGCCATAACGCACATGCAAAGATGTCAGCCATCAAATACATCAAGCAGGTAGCTCAAAGCATTCTGTAAAACATGAAAAAACAGAGGTCTTTTTTTAATAATTCTCTAGCTGCCCTGGTTGCCCCTGCCTAGCCAATGTGGTGAATTTGCTCGACCTCAAGTGTTTCCAGTGACAAGACTAAATCAACATGGGAGAAGGTTTCTTGACCTCCAAGTACCTTGAGTTCAATGAGATCTGCTCGAGAGGAATGCAGCTCTAGGTTCAGGGCTGTCAGAAGCCTTTGGCAGCTGGTGGCGGGTCGGGGGAGGGCTGTGATAACGCACCCCCATCAATTCCCTTATCTCCTGATTACACTGCTTTTTAGAAGCTATCCCTAGAGTAAATCTCTCCAATTGATTTTGCTGTCAGGAGTCAGTTCGAGTTCACATAGGAAAGGAAGATTAGTACCTCACTGGTTAAGTGCTTTAGCAATTTGCCCTACATGTTAAATTATGGACTTTATCAGCTCAGAGCTGCTTAATTTCCAGAGCAGGGTGAAAATGATACCATTTGGGCCAACCGTTGATCTTCAGATTTCAGTCATTGGGGAGTTTGGCAGTTTGAACTTCTCTGTAACTTCAGTAAAATCCTCCAAGTCCTGGGACTGATTTTTCAATATCACTGGCAGTCCCTGTCTCTCTTGATAAATTGCCTGGTCACATTACTCCAAATTGCTATGGAGTCTGCCTCCACTCTTTCTTCCAATTTCTTTAAATATAAGAATTTGTGAAATGATAATACTATTGTTAGTATTAGCATTGGTTCCCAGTTTGTGTGATTGTGTGGTGCAGCATGCAGATAAAGTAAAGTAACAGCATTATGGAAAGAGATGACAGACCCCCCTGTCCAGCTCAATATAAAAAAGTTGGGCTAAGCCACAGTTCTTTTCCCCAAATTCCACTGTGCCTGTTGGAGAAGAGACAACCTCTCGTTCCTATCAGAGTCTTTGCTATCTTCAGGCAGCCCTTCACTGAAACTCCTAGAAACAAAAATCCCTTTCTTCTACTTGTAAATTATTTCACCCTCCTTGAAATCTCCTAACAACCCCTGTTACCTAACTAATGGAACTTCTATTTGCAAATCAAGTTTTTGAAAGAATGGTAAGATTTCTAGTGAATCTTTTTGTTGGAGGTTGGAAGATGCTTAGTGGTATGGTCTCCCCCTGTGTTACTCCTATCTCCAAGTGTTTTTTTTTAATAGATGAGTATTGAGTGTTAATGTTCACAAAATAATCCCTTATCATTGTTGTGAGTAACAGAGTAATAGTCAGATTTTACTCCCTAACTTGTTTCGGATCGCCTTGGCTTCTTACCACTTCTCTTCCTTGTATGGACCCCCACTTGCCATAGCATATCAGATTTCCTCTGCCTTCCCCACAGCCACCATTAGAACATCTGGAAAGTAGGCGAGGCATGCCTACAGGTTGGGAACAAGCTATGCATATGGTGCACATGTACATAGTTATAGGCTGTCAGTTTTATCGCAACATGGAGGACTTCGTTGAAGACACTTTTTCTAAACTGCTACCTAAAGGATGGATGCATAAGCATTCCCCACCTGGAGAAAAAAAATGGGGACAAAGGCCCAAAAATGAGAGAGTGTAAGGTAAAGAGGGGAAGATAAGAACAAGTGAGGTTGAAGTAGGTAGAGTCAAGATTTTGAAGGACATTTTCCAGTTTTGCTAAGGAGTTTATATTTATTCTGGCAGAAGGAAGGCCATGATTTCCAGGTCCTTCAGAAAATTTGTAGTTCCTAATACTGGTGATTTGCTTTCACATCTCAAAGAGGTACTGCTCTTTGCCAAATAAGGATGTATCCCTTGCAATGAATAGTAGGGCAGATAAAAATCCTTCCTCCTGTTTTTCATTGAACAAGTGTGAATCCTGAGCACGTTTAGTTTTAAACCTGTATCTTATGGTGAATCACTCTTAGTGGTTAGTCATTTTTGAAAATCACATCCCTGGAATTGTGTGAAGATGGCAGCTTAGGAGAACGCTGGGCTCACCTCATCCTGCTGATCGCTTAGATTCCACCCACATGTGCCTAAATAACCCAGAAAACCGCCAGAAGAGTAGCAGAACGGACTCTCCGGAGCCAAGCGTAGACGAGAGGCCCACAGAAGAGGGTAGGAAGGGCGGAGAGGCAGTGTGTGCTACACGGACAGGCGGGAGGGAGCCAGGGCGGTGGAGGGGCAGCCCACCTGGGGAGGCGGAATCCCCAAGTCTGGCTTGCAAAAGCAGAGGGGCTGGACTGCATGTGTTCTGACAGCCAGCGGGACTTAACATCTGGAATGTTAAAAGTCAACAGCTCTGCTCGGAGAGCAGGAGGGTGAGAGGACAGTTGAGCCCCGGAAGACAGAGCTCAGCTTGGCACGGGAACAAAGGTGCTGGCAAGTGCCATCTCCTTCTCCCACCCCCCAGCCGAAATTCTAAAGGGAACCGGTTCTGGTCACCAAACTTGCTTGCACCACGCAAACGCCCAACGCTGTGTTTCTGTGGATCCATCCCTCTGATGGGTTGGCCTCCCTCCCAGTGCTGCAGGGCCCTTCCACAGGGGACCACCGCCGGCAAAGTGAGCTAAGCCTGCCCCTCCTGCCCCTGTGCACCTTGTGGATCCACCCTGGCCAATACGCCAGATCCCATCGAAGCAGCACCACAAGGCTGGCAGTGTGCAAGTAGCCCAGCCAGGGACCACACCATCCACAATGAGTCCTGCCCCTGGGAGAGGGGAAGATAAGGTACACACCAGTCTGACTGTGGCCCCAGTGGTGGGCTGGGGGCAGACATCGGGTCTGACTGCCCACCAACACAAGTTACTCTGGACAGCACAGGGGAAGTGCCCTGCAGTTTGCAGCCACTGCGGGGACTACCCAAAATGACGAAAGGGAAGAATTCTCCTCAAAAGAAACTCCAGGAAGTAGCGACAGCTAATGAATTGATCAAAAATGATTTAAGCAATATAATGGAACAAGACTTTAGAATAATAGTCATAAAATTAATCGCTGGGCTTGAAAAAAGCATAGAGGACAGCAGAAACTCTATTGCTACAGAGATCAAGGGACTAAGAAATAGTCATGAGGAGCTAAAAAATGAGGTGCAAAATAAAATGGAGGCGGTCATAGCATGGATTGAAGAGGCAGAGGAGACACTAGGTGAATTAGAAGATAAAATTATGGAAAAAGAGGAAGCTGAGAAAAAGAGAGATAAAAAAATCCAGGAGAATGTGGGGAGAATTAGAGAACTAACTGATGCAATCAAATGGAACAATATCTGTATCATAGGAATTCCAGAAGAAGAAGAGAGAGAAAGGGGCTGAAGGTGTACTTGAACAAATCATAGCTGAGAACTTCCCTGATCTGGGGAAGGAAAAAGGCATTGAAATCCAAGAGTCACAGAGAACTCCCTTCAGAAGTAACTTGAATCGATCTTCTGCATGACATATCATAGCGAACTGGCAAAATACAAGAATAAAGAGAAAATTCTGAAAGCAGCTAGGGATAAACAGGCTCTAACCTACAAAGGTAGACCCATAAGAGTAGTCGCAGACCTATGTACTGAAACTTGGTAGGCCAGAAAGGAATGGCAGGAAATCTTAAATATGATGAACAGAAAAAAATATGCAGCCGAGAATCCTTTATCCAGCAAGTCTATCATTCAGAATAGAAGGAGAGATAAAGGTTTTCCCAAACAAACAAAAACTGAAAGAATTCATCACAACTAAACCAGCCCTACAAGAGATCCTAAGGGGGACTCTGTGAATGAAATATTGCAAGGACCACAAAGTACCAGAGACATCACTATAAGCATGAAACCTACAGACATCACAATGACTCTAAACCCATATCTTTCAATAATAACACTGAATGTAAATGGACTGAATGCTCCAACCAAAAGACATAGGGTATCAGAATGGATAAAAAAACAAGACCTATCTATTTGCTGTCTACAAGAGACTCATTTTAGGCCTGAGGACACCTTCAGATTGAAAGTGAGGGGATGGAGAACTATCTGTCATGCTACAGGAAGTCAAAAGAAAGCTGGAGTAGCCGTACTTGTATCAGACAAACTAGACTTTAAATTAAAGGCTGTAACAAGAGATGAAGAAGGGCATTATATAATAACTATAGGGTGTATCCATCAGGAAGAGCTAACAATTAGCTAACAATTAGCTAACAATGCGCCGAATACGGGAGCCCCCAGATATATAAAACAATTAATCACAAACATAAGCAACCTTATTGATAAGAATGTGGTAATTGCAGGGGACTTTAATACCCCACTTACAACAATGGATAGATCATCTAGACACAGGGTCAATAAAGAAACAAGGGCCCTGAATGATACATTGGATCAGATGGACTTGACAGATATATTTAGAACTCTGCATCCCAAAGCAACAGAATATACTTTTTTCTCAAGTGCACATGGAACATTCTCCAGGATAGATCACATACTGGGTCACAAAACAGCCCTTCATAAGTATTAAAGAATTGAGATCATACCATTCACACTTTCAGACCATAATACTATGAAACATGAGATCAGCCACAGAAAAACATCTGGAATACCTCCAAAAGCATGGAGGTTAAAGAACATCCTACTAAAGAATGAATGGGTCAACCAGGCAATTAGAGAAGAAATTAAAAAATATATGGAAACAAAATGAAAATACAACAATCCAAATGCTTTGGGATGCAGTGAAGGCAGTCCTGAGAGGAAAATACATTGCAATCCAGGCCTATCTCAAGAAACAAGAAAAATCCCAAATACAAAATGTAACAGCACACCTAAAGGAAATAGAAGCAGAACAGCAAAGACACCCCAAATCCAGCAGAAGAAGAGAAATAATAAAGATCAGAGCAGAAATAAACAATATAGAATCTAAAAAACTGTAGAGCAGATCAATGAAACCAAGAGTTGGTTTTTTGAAAAAATAAACAAAATTGATAAACCTCTAGCCAGCCTTCTCAAAAAGAAAAGGGAGATGACCCAAATAGATAAAATCATGAATGAAAGTGGAATTATTACAACCAATCCCTCAGAAATACAAGCAATTATCAGAGAATACTATGAAAAATTATATGCCAACAAACTGGATAACCTGGAAGAAATGGACAAATTCCTAAGTACCCACACACTTCTAAAACTCAAACTGGAAGAAATAGAAAACTTGAACAAACCAATAACCAGTGGAGAAATTGAATCAGTTATCAAAAATCTCCCAAGAAATAAGAGTCCAGGACCAGATGGCTTCCCTGGGGAATTCTACCAGGCATTTAAAGCAGAGATAATACCTATCCTTCTCAAGCTGTTCCAAGAAATAGAAAGGGAAGGAAAACTTCCAGACTCATTCTATGAAGCCAACATTACTTTGATTCCTAAACGAGACAGAGGCCCAGCAAGAAAAGAGAACTATGGGCAATATCCCTGATGAATATGGATGCAAAAATTCTCAATCAGATACTAGCAAATCGAATTCAACAGCATATAAAAAGAATTATTCACCATGATCAAGTGGGATTCATTCCTGGGCTGCAGGGCTGGTTCAACTTTCACAAATCAATCAATGTGATACATCACATTAATAAAAGAAAAGATAAGAACCATATGATCCTGTCAATCAATGCAGAAAAAGCATTTGACAAAATTTAGCATTCTTTCTTAATAAAAACCCTCAAGAAAGTTGGGATAGAAGGAACACATTTAAATATCATAAAAGCCATTTATGAAAAGCCCACAGCTAATATCATCCTCAATGGGGAAAAACTGAGAGCTTTCCCCCTGAGATCAGGAACATGACAGGGATGTCCACTCTCACCGCTGTTGTTTAACATAGTGCTGGAAGTTCTAGCATCAGCAATCAGACAACAAAAGGAAATCAAAGGCATCAAAATTGGCAAAGATGAAGTCAGGCTTTCACTTTCTGCAGATGACATGATATTATACATGGAAAACCCGATAGACTCCACCAAAAATCTGCTGGAACTGATATATGAATTCAGCAAAGTCGCAGGATACAAAATCAATGTACAAAAATCAGTTGCATTCTTATACACTAATAATGAAGCAACAGAAAGACAAAAAAGAAACTGATCCCATTCACAGTTGCACCAAGAATCATAGAATACCTAGGAATAAACCTAACCAAAGATGTAAAAGATCTGTATGCTGAAAACTATAGAAAGCTTATGAAGGAAATTGAAGAAGATATAAAGAAATGGAAAAACATTCCATGCTCATGGATTGGAAGAATAAATATTGTTAAAATGTCAATACTACCCAAAGCAAGCTACACATTCAATGCAATCCCAATCAAAATTGCACCAGCATTCTTCTTGAAGCTAGAACAAGCAATCCTAAAATTTGTATGGAACCACAAAAGACCCCGAATAGCCAAAGTTAATATTGAAGAGGAAGACCAAAGTGGGAGGCATCACAATCCCAGACTTTAGCCTCTACTACAAAGCTGTAGTCATCAAGACAACATGGTATTGGCACAAAAACAGACACATAGACCAATGGAATAGAGTAGAGACTCCAGAATTGGACCCACAAAAGTATGACCAACTAATCTTTGACAAAGCAGGAAAGAATATCCAATGGAAAAAAAGGCAGTCTCTTCAATTTAACAAATGGTGCTAGGAGAACTGGACAGCAACATGCAGAAGAATGAAACTAGACCACTTTCTTAAACCATTCACAAAAATAAACCCAAAATGGATGAAGGATCTGAATGTGAGACAGGAAACCATCAAAACCCTAGAGGAGAAAGCAGGAAAAGACCTCTCTGACCTCAGCTGCAGCAATTTCTTACTTGACACATCTCCAAAAGCAAGGGAATTAAAAACAAAAATGAGCTATTGGGACCTCGTCAAGATAAAAAGCTTCTGCACTGCAAAGGGAACAACAAAACTAAAAGGAAACCAATGGGATGGGAAAAGATATTTGTAAATGACATATTTGACAAAGGGCTAGTATCCAAAATCTATAAAGAACTCACCAAATTCCACACCCAAAAAATAATCCAGTGAAGAAATGGGCAGAAAACTTGAATAGACACTTCTCTAAAGAAGACATCCAGATGGCCAACAGGCACATGAAAAGATGCTCAACGTCACTCCTCATCAGGGAAATATAGATCAAAACCACACTGAGATACCACCTCATGTCAGTCAGAGTGGCTAAAATGAACAAATCAGGAGACTGTAGATGCCAGAGAGGATGTGGAGAAACGGGAACCCTCTTGCACTGTTGGTGGAAATGCAAACTGGTGCAGCCACTCTGGAAAACAGTGTGGAGTTTCCTCAAAAAATTAAAAACAGATCTACTCTATGACCCAGCAAAAGCACTGCTAGGAATTTACCCAAGGGATACAGGAGTACTGATGCATAGGGGCACTTGTACCCCAATGTTTATAGCAGTGCTTTCAGCAATAGCCAAATTATGGAAAGAGCCTAAATGTCCATCAACTGATGAATGGATAAAGAAATTGTGGTTTATATACACAATGGAGTACTACTTGGCAACGAGAAAGAATGAAATATGGCCTTTTGTAGCAATGTGGATGGAACTGGAGAGTGGTATGCTAAGTGAAATGAGTCATACAGAGAAAGACAGATACCATATGTTTTCACTCTTATTTGGATTCTGAGAAACTTAACAGAAGACCGTGTGGGGGGGGGGGGAGGAAAAAAAAAGTTAGAGAGGGAGGGAGCCAAAGCATAAGAGACTCTTAAAAACAGAATAAACCGAGGGTTGATGGGGGGTGGGAGGGAGGGGAGGGGAGGTGATGGGTATTGAAGAGGGCATCTTTTGGGATGAGCATTGGGTGTTGTATGGAAACCAATTTGACAATAAATTTCATATTAAAAAAAAAAAGAAAATCACGTCCCTTATATTTGTAGAGCCTCGTCCATTTAACCGCTCAACTGGATCATTTAAAAATGCAAAATCTGGGGCGCCTGGGTGGCTCAGTCGGTTAAGCGTCTGACTTCAGCTCAGGTCATGATCTCGCAGTCCGTGAGTTTGAGCCCCACGTCGGGCTCTGTGCTGACAGCTCAGAGCCTGGAGCCTGCTTCGGATTCTGTGTCTCCCTCTCTCTCTGCCCCTCCCCCGTTCATGCTCTCTCTCTCTCTCTCTCTCTCTCTCTGTCTCAAAAATAAATAAACTTAAAAAAAAATTTAAAAATGCAAAACCTGACCACGTCTCTCTCCCTACCTGGAACCATTTAACAGCCTCTCATTCCCATCATTTCTGGGTCCTTCATCTCCAATGTCATCTGCTTATTCTTTCTGTCAGGCCTGGAGCTCAAGACTCACTGACTTTCTTTCAGGTCCTTTTCTGTCCTGCCATAGAGAATTTGCTCCTGATAACCCCTCTTTTTATAATATTATTTCATTTCCTTCTCACCCAGCTAATGTTCATTTCTCCATCAGATCTCCACCCCATCATCATCTCCCCAGGGATGTCTTTCCCAGCCGCTCTCTGACCTGGCTAGATTCCCTTTTTTGTTCTTACGTTAATCATTCTTGATAGCCCTGCTTCCCAAGAGTTAGTACAGGCTTTATGACTTGCTAGATGGGTCCAGCACTCCATTTCTCCCTTTGGTATGTGTTTCTAGAAATTTCTTGGTAGACAGAACAATCAGCCACAAAAAGTTTCCTCACTGCTTCCTGGAACAGGTCTTCACCGCTCTTTTGTGTTTTGGTAGGCTCTGTTCTCTCCCATTTCAAACAGTGACTGTAAGGCCCATTCCAGCATCCTCAACCCCTTCTCAGTCTTTCTTTGTAAGCTTCTTCCTTTCATGTTCCTTCCATGTAGCTATTCCTCAGGCTTCTGTCCTTATTCCTGTTCTTTTCTTCCCATATAAACTTCCCGTAGGTTATCACATCTACCCTCATGACCTCTGCTGCTACTGAGGCCCTAGTGAGTCTCAGACCTTTTGTCACCTCTCTCTAGCATCCACCTATTATTAACTTGAGCTCAGTAGCACTTTTCTTTAAAATGACTGAATATTTAACGTTGAGGTGTTGAAGGTACCTTATAGTCTATATCTAATGTCAACCTCTACCTTTCTTCTCCCATTAGCACTGCTCCTTCTCCTGTATTCCCTAAGCTAGATAGGTATCTTGGAACTGGTTTTTACTCTTCCCTCTTTTTTAATTCTTTCCACCTTTACCTCTACACTCATCTGATCACCAAGTGCTGTGAAGGCCACCTGTTATATGTCTCTAGAATCAGGCTTTCTATTCTTACATTTCCCCAAGAGAATGTCTCCCTAGTCTCCCCCATTTAAGCCTTATGTCCAGTATACCCATCTATAGTTTATCCATAATATTGTCATCAGAGTTAGCTTTCCAAAACAAATACAAATTTGATCATTCAACAACTTTGGCTAAAAATCTTTGTTCATTATGCATTTTCTTCAGAATTAAAAAAATATTTTTATTTATTTATTTGAAAGAGAGAGAGAGAGAGAGAGAGAGAGAGAAGAGAACAAGTCGGGAAGGGGCAGAGAGAGAGGGAGAGGGAAATCCCAAGCAGGCTCTGTGCTGTCAGCGTAGAGCCCAATGCAGGGCTCACACTCACAAATTGTGAGATCATGACCTGAGCCAAAACCAAAAGTCGTATGCTTAACTGATTGGGCCAGGAGGCACCACTTCTTCAGGGTGTTTTTAAAGATCCTGGCATGACATTCAGTGTCCAGATCATCTCTTGTTACTTTGCCCATGAATCGTTCACACTGCTCATGCTGGTCTTGCCATTCTCTACATACTTGCTACCCTCTGTAGTTTTGTTCATGTTGCTTCCTGTACCATCAGTTCCTTCTCTGGGTAACTTCTTCAATCTTCAAGTGTCATCTTCCTTGTGAAATTTTCCTGGAACTCCCTAGTAAGAATTAGTCCCTTCTTACTGTCCCTTCCTTGGTATCACCACAATATTTACTGCATGCCTCTGTACCACTTATAATAAACACGTAATATTAAATGTGTGCATAGTTTGTTATTTTTACTTATGAGCACACTCCCCTCAGTAAATAGAAACATTGTAAAAATAGGGACAATATCTTAGCATGGTCTTCATCTTTATATCTCCAGAGCTTAGTACAATGTTTGGATCTAGACAGCATGGTAGGAATTTGAAACTTTTTGTCAAATTGAACTGAGCAAATGGTACTATGCACTGGTTGAACATTATTCTATTTAGAAAGTGGGCACAAATTGTTGGGAAAAGGATAAATATCAAGAAACAGACAATGGGCTTTTTTTTTTTTAGTCTGTGGTGAGTGAAATATTTGCTAAAATATTAAAAGGTGAAGATAGAGTTGGCACGTATTTGACTCAATGAGTACTGCAGGCATTAATAATAACCCTTTTAGAGAAGAATAACTAGAGCCTCAGAATGGTAAGACACCAAGAAATCAAGCCCTTTGTGTTTGTTTTCCTCTCATGTCGTCCAGAGGTAAGGAGATGCGGCAGACCTATGAATGCTGTGTTGTTAGGCTGAGGCAGAGACGAGTGCCATGGAGATTAAGGCAGGTGCATTGAGAAACATGCTGATTTTAGGGAAGACAAATTAATCCACAGTAAAGTCAGTAGTCATTTCAGAGGGTACTCTGCAGTTGGAAAAAAATGCATTTACTTATAATTTCAATTCATGGTATTTTCTGCTGGGTGGTGAAATTAGTATTCAGGGATAAATACATTTTTTGGGGGGGGGGGTAAACTTGGCCTGTGCTTGGCTCATTGGTAGTCTGATGAGAAATTTTACTGCACTCCATGTCAAGGGTTAGGCATAAAAGCATTCCATTCTGAAGTTAAAATCCATTTCAGTCGAGTAGATTGGAAATAATTATATTGTAGGACCAACTCACAATTTTCTAGTTTTAGAAAAGGGAAGGTTCTAAATGAAATTTAGGTTAGAATAGGAATTTAAAATAATGATATACATGGAATGTTACGGTTGAAAAAGACTTTACATGCATCTAATTTACCCAGAGAAAACTGGGGCTGTGAAAAGTTAAGTGATTTGTCTAAAGTCAAGTGAGTCAATGGCCAGGCTTTGGCTGAGCCTGAGTGAACTGACTCCTGGTCCCATTCTCTTTCCATCACCACAGCCCTGATTTCTCATAAGAATGAAAATACACTTCTAAAATTTTCTTGTGTTGGTAGTGTCTTTAATTTTTAGCTTCTTTGAAAGTTTTTGATAGCTTTTATTCAGTTAACACTCTTGGATTGAAGAGTATTTATGTATGTTAAGAATTATATCCTTAATATTCAAGCACCCTTATAAAATAATAAGTCACCTTGGTAAAATGTATTTATTTTCCAGAAAGTTTATAGGTATATGCCCCATCAGTTTAAGAAATACTTCATAATAAATAATTTTTTGACTTTTTAAAAAATTCCTAGAGCAAGATGGTCTTTGCAACCTGCCAGAGAAAAGGAGTTCCTTGTTTAAGCAGTTGAATTAGGATATTTAGGTTTGTTTTTTGTTCTTTCCAAAGTCATGTTTGATGTGGTAGGGTCAGGTCTACCTCTCCTGTTGTAGCCTGTAGGAATGCTGCTTTCTTGAATATTAGCCCAAGGCTTCAAAAGTTTTGTTTTGAAAGGAGATAGAAACTAGGAAGGAAAAGGAAGGGTATAGGTAGTAGGAGTGGGTAGCCAAACTTCCTTCAACTCCTCCTGCCTAATGTTTGCAGAGTGCTGAATTATTGACAAAGACTTTCACATATTTCAGCTATTTTATTTTTACAAGAGCCCTCAGTGGTATCATTGTGGACATCATTGTATAATGAAAGCTGAGGCTCAGAGATGCCAGATAATGTTTCCCATGTAATATACCAGCACATTGCAGAACTGGGATCTGGCCAAGGTCCGAAGACTCCTAGCCTATACTTCTTTCCTCTCTCCCAGTTGTCACATTTCCAGTATGGAGACCCTCCAAAATTAACAGCATTTTAACCTCTCATGGGGTTCCTCTGCACCATTTCATCAAACATTTGCTTGAGCCTTGGAACTGAAAAGTCAATAACTTAGTCTTTCAAAGATTTCACATAACCTTTTTGTTTGGTTATTACAGGATTCTAATAATCTTCCAATAGGAAAGTTTTAAAGATGTTTATGGAAATGAAAATCATAGCTTTTGCAGAAGCAGTGTGTCCTGTCTTTCCAAAAAGAATCCAAGTTTCTCAAGAGTATGGATTAAGCTGTTCTGTTTCTTTGAATTTATCTCATCCCCATCCCCACAATAGTTACTAGCATGATATTCTACCTAGAGAGAGTGAGCTTTTGGATGTTAATTCCTTAAGTGACACTAATTCCTAGTGATACTAGATTTTCATCTAGCTCCAAGACTTTAGAACTCTATGGATCTATACAATCAATTAAAAGAAATTGATAATATTGGGGTGCCTGTGTGGCTCAGTCAGTTAAGCATCTGACTTTGGCTCAGGTCATGATCTCACGGTTGGTGGGTTTGAGTCCCGCATCAGGCTCTGTGCTGACAGATCAGAGCCTGGAGCCTGCTTTAGATTCTGTGTCTCCCTCTCTCTCTGCCCCTTCCCCTGCTCACACTCTCTCTCTTTCTCTCTCTCTCTGTCAAAAATAAGTAAACATTAAAAAACATTTATAATATTATACATACTGTCTTCCCATTTCAGAAACTCAATTATATTTACATGCAATAATAGATACAATCATCTTTCCAAAATTCCCACATTTTTTTCTACATTAAATCCAATCTTCATGGTATGTTACATACATATACATGACAGGTGTGTGTGTATGTGTATGTGTATGTGTGTGATGTTTTGTGTGTGTACATATGTCCCAAATCTACATATCAACTCCTCACTGTATCACATCCATCCTTCTCAATATTCGCGATGCTGGGCTAGATCACTTGGTGAAGGCAGTGAGTACCAGAGTTTTCCACTATGGAAGCACATTACCCTTTGTAATCTATGAGTAGTGTTTTGAGGTCATGTGCATATCTAAATAACTTTTTTATCCATCTCTGGAAAAAATGGGCCCATGCTGTCTTTCTCCTTGATCTGTCTTCTATTAACTCCACTGCAAGCAGTATCTTTTTGTTAACTCTACCCCATGCAATATTCTTTTCAAAGTTACTGTGCTGGGGGTCCCCAACTTTCAGTTTTGATGCTTCAGTGGGGCTCACAGAACTTAGAAAAGCTGTTTTACTCATGGTTATGTTTTGTTAAAGGAAAAGAACACAGGTTAAAATCATCAAATGGAACAGGTACAGAGGGCAGAGTCTAGGAGAAGTCAAGAGTAAGCTTTTGGTGGAATCACATTAATAGTTCTTACTTCTCCCATCAAACAAGCATGACAACATATATGATGTATTACCCACCAGGCAAGCCCACCTGAGCCTTGGTGTTTAGGCTTTTCACTGGGTGTCAATCCTGTAGCCATGGAGCACAGTTTCTATCTATCTTCTCCCCACCCAGTAGGTCAAGCTAATATAGCATGGCCTAGGAGACCAGGAAAACAAAAACGGTCATTCACCGTAAATCTCATTGTTGGCATCAACTATCTGGTATGGTCCAACGTCTCAGGTAGGACATTCCAAAGGCTTAGAGGTGACTCCTGGAAACCAGTTAAGGGCCAGTCCTTTTTTTGGAATGTGCAGGGTTTGAGCACCCCAAGCCCACTGAGTTACCCTTTATTGCACATTTACACAGATATCTTCATTCTTCTTTTAACAGTTTCTTAAGAAAAATTTATTGTCTTGCTTCTTTGGCCTTCCCTTCTCTATTGTACTTATGAGTTCTCAAAATGTCACTAATTATGACTGAAAAGCTGTGCATAATATCAGTGGTACATGTATTTCTTAGAAAAGGGATGCCATAATTTTTTGAAGAAAAATTAGACATAAAAATGAATTAGTATTATGACTTCCAGTGTTCCTTTGAGAAGCTCAATAACAATTATGAGTTTTCTTCATCTAATGAAACTCATCTGTCCCCTCAAGAACCAGCATTCATGTGGAATTACATTCTTCTTATTTAATTTGTTTCTATTTTGTATAATCACTAGTTTCATAACGTGACAGTTTTTTATTTCTTTTTTATGGCAATTTTGTGATATTTCTGCTGCAGTAAAGCTTATGTAATGTTTTTGACATGATTTAGGAACTCATTCACTATTTAGAACACTGATGTTCTATACAAATATAATCAAGGTCACAACTACTCCCCTGAAAATTAATTTAGGAATATAATTTGCTCATAATTTTAAGATTGCTTGTATTTTCTTGGCATCTGAGGCAAAGTCTCTCTCTTTTGTCTGATTTAGAAACATTTTTACATAGCTATGTAAACCACTTGTTAAAAAGAAGGCTTAATTCTTAACCCACTGTTAATTTTCAGAGTGATAGTGAACTATTTCACCCAGTGATTGGTTTCTGTTTAATGCTAGAATATTTCAGAGATTTATAAGATGTTAGTCGTCAGAGTTCTTATATACATATAACAGAATCCACTGTGGGTTCTTTAGTTAGATGAGTATTTATTCAGAGAAATAAATAAAGAACTCACAGGTTCATTGAGAAGCCTGCACAAACTGTCTCTGACTGCACTCCTACAGAGCCCCAGCGTAGGACCAGGCTGCCGTGGGAAGGGGATTGGAGC
Organism: Panthera pardus; assembly: GCF_024362965.1. Taxonomy (NCBI): domain Eukaryota; kingdom Metazoa; phylum Chordata; class Mammalia; order Carnivora; family Felidae; genus Panthera; species Panthera pardus. Next base: position 88,881,852 of record NW_026526721.1, read on the forward strand.
TGTTACAGGCAGCTACAGTAGTGACTGACACCAAGCACTCACCTGCTCTGCCAGCCTCACCACCAGGAAGATAGGTGTACCGAATCTTGCTTTGCTTGCTCTGTGTAAATCCACCCCAGGTCCTGAAAGTCTGACGTGCATGCTATCCTCTCTAAGTGACTCGGTTTTGAATCAAGGTCTCGCAAAGGGATATCTGATTGCTGGCAGTTGAATAACATGTAGAATGCTAGCTACAGAGAGTTTGGGAAATATAATTTTCTAGCCTACTTGCTTTGGCATGCTTCCATAGCAGGGGGTTGGAACAGGTACTGAACCAGTGAACCTACCATCCGTCATAAGAAGGACAGATTCCTCTCAGATTTACCATCTATCAAATTGGATGCTATGTTGAAAGGATAACCTATACTTGGCAGAGCACGTTTATGCCTAATAGCAAATGTTTTCTTTTTGTCCTATCAGTTAGGCCTGAACAGAGGGTAGTTATCCAAAATGTATCCAATTTCATGTAAACTGGTGTGGGATTTTCTGTTTTTTCTAAACAATAGTTGGAGCTCCGTAGGATCATCACTGATGAAGTTGCTTTAGACATGGAGGGGGAGGGGGAGGTATAAATGGTGGAGATTCTGAAATAAATACACTGGAAACTATGGAATGAGGTTTTAAAAAATTATCTCAGGAGTATGGAATGAGTTATCCTGAACCACACGCCTTTGGAATTAAGACCTTAGTTCTTGGGGAGCCTGGGTGGCTCAGCTGGTTGAGCATTGGTTTCAGCTCAGGTCATGATCTTGCGGTTCATGAGTTTGAGCCCTGAGTCAGGCTGCTGCTGTCAGCATGGATCCTGCTCGGATCCTCTGTCCTCCTTTCTCTCTGCCTCTCCCCTGCTTGTGCGTGTGCACTCTCTCTCTCTCTCTCTCTCTCTCTCTCTCTCTCTCTCTCTCAATGAATGAATGAATGAATGAATAAACATTAAAAAAAAAGACCTCAGTTCTCTCTGCCACAATTTTGCATTCTTACTTCATCCTTTAAATGGAGATAAATATTATTTGAATATTTTCCAGATGTTTATCCTAATATGTCTACCTCCCTATGTGTCAAGCCATCACGGTAGTCTGCCTAATTTATAGCTTGCTAACTCTTGAACTACACCCTTCCTCAAATGTGTGAAAACATTAGAAAAGAATTTCCTGTGTTTCCAAGTGTGTTTAAGTCTTGATCCCTTGAGAAAAGGCCTTACCATGTCTTATTTGTTGTCTTTAATATTGAAGAGTTTTGGCAACTTTTAAATTCCCTTGTTACCAATTTCTACTCAGTAGCAGCTGAAATGCCCTGGAAGTAAGTTGGTCATTGGGGGACAGTTCAGAGAAATGAGTATAATTTCTGCACTACCAAGAGGCCAATAGTAAATGTATGTATTAAACATTATAATGTCGTCAATAAAATATCCAGGAAATTTTCAGGCCTAAAATAACATATTTTTCTCAGATTCCACTTCTGGGTTTTAAAAGTTTTACATGACTAAAAATACAAATCACCACACCAGTTTTGGCAGATTTATCTCCAGCCGTTGTTTATGTAAGAAACACGTATCCAACTGAGTTTCACAAATAGACTTAAAGTAATTTAGTTTAGAGCACAACATTCCATTTAACCAAGAGGCTGCTGTGAAGGGAAGATGTTACCCGTTTCCAAGTGTTCTCCTGCTGACATTTACGGGCTTATAGCTGCAAGCCCAGTAATGCCTTCACAGCCCAGCTGCAGACATTAGAACTGACTTCCCAAATGAGCTTGATTATTCAAGTAGAATTATGTGTTCAGTTATAATTCCTTTCATTGTGTAATCTTTAGAAAAAATGTGGCACATAAATGAGCGGAGGGGCATATTATTTGAAAAAAATTTCACATTGGAAGGACTGAAAGAGTATGACATGTATATTACAGTAAGCCAGAACCTGTTTCAAGGTTTTCTTCTCAGATTATATCCTTCATACATTTCCATGTAAATGACACGATTAAAAGAAACTCAGACATGTTTGCATCTTTAGCCACTCATTCTGTGTGGTGTCCTTAGACAGTTTTTTTTAATAGAATTATTTTTGAGATGTCAATTATTTAAACATTTTCTCACCACCTGTTGAACTCATCACTTTATGAAAAGGTCAAATAAAGACTTTTCTCGCCTCCAAAGGCAGTACATTTCATCCTGGTTATGAGTTATTATTTGGAATGTCTCTCATGTAGGTGGCTGAGATGTCTCAAGGTAATCTGGCATTTGCTTTTTTCTTTCCATTATGTGGGTGGCTAAGGCATTCTCAGAATAGGAGCCCAGAGATGCACTAAAATCAATATCCAGTTATTCATAACTGATTATATGTTTAAGTTAAGTACAGTAAACCCTCAGTTTGCAAGCATAATTTGTTCTGGAAACATGCTTATAATCCAAAGCGAATTTGTACATCAAAGCAAATTTCCCCCTAAGAAATAATGGAAATTCAGATGATTTGTTCCACAACCCAAAAATATTCATATAAAAATGATTACAATACTGTAATCTAATACAAAATAATAAAGAAAATACAAAATATAAAGAAAAATAAACAAATTAACCTGCACTCACCTCTGAAAACCTTTGTGGCTGGTGTGAGGGAGACAAGAGAGAGGAGGGTTATCGTGTAGGGTGACTTTCACTATCACTAACGGAATTCCTGCTATCTATTGGCTCAATGGAATCTTTTTATTTTCACTCAACTTTAACAAGGAACCTATCCAATGACATTTGCTTTTGCCTCCTTTTGAGGATTTCGTGGAAATGTGACATTGCATTGTTGTTAAATAGATTGATCGCTCGCACTGCTACACCCTTATTTGGGTGGTGCTTTTCTACAAAATTTTGCACCATTTCCCACATTTTATACATTTCCCTAATCTCATTTGAAGTGAGGGATTCCTCCACCTTTTTCTTCTCCTCTGCTGTAGACGAGATGCAGATGTAGACTTCTTATAAAATCTTGCAATTTTGGCCACTCACGTACATCATTCATACTTCTCAGTGATTTCTTTCTTAACTTCCATTGTAATCATCTTCTTCTTACTACCTTTTTTTTCAACCCTTTTCTGCATGGGGGCCACTGTATATACTCTCATGGATGTTGACTACAGTACAGTATTAATAAACTCTTGTCATATACCGTATTTAATGTAACTGGCAATAAGGCAGCAGAGGAAAGGGTCTATATCTGCAGGCAGCCTGACCTAGAATGAAGCAAAGCATTCCTAAGCTTACTCTTGTATGGAAAAGCAAAGGCCTGTCCACAGGTTTTTTGAAGGAACAAAAACTATACTAGTGCCAGTTGTGGGCACCTTCCAGTGTTCTGAAAAAATCACTGACTTCTGCCAAACACCGTGGCCTGAGACAGAGCATTCAAACATGGGAGGTGATCACCCATAGTCCTGCAGCAAGAGAGGGAGGGAGACAGAGACAGAGAGAAGAACGATTGGCTGAGTTGTGATCATGTGACATTTGGTGTCATGTACTACTCATATTGCAAGACATTGCTCATTTATCAAGTTAAAATTTATTGGAAGTGTTTGCTCGTTTCGTGGAACACTGGCAGAACAAGTTACTCGCAATCCAGGGTTTTAGTGTAATTTGGTTCATCTTCCCCTGGCCCACCCTCAACAAAATCTTTAAGAGAGAGGGTGATGTGTTTATTGGTGAAGTGAATGTTATCCGAACATTTGTTCACTTTGAATTGCATTTAATGGAACTTGATGATGTCGAGGGATTTGCCCTAGCAGATATCAAGTTTTATTATAAAGCTTTGGTGATTAAAACATTGTGGCAGTGGGGCGCCTGGGTGGCTCAGTTGTTTAAGCGTCTGGTGGGGAGAAGATGGATTATTAAAAAATTGTGTAGGATAATCATCGATGTGGAAAATCAACTTTTATACCCATCCTGTACTACAACAAACATGTATCAGGTGGACTGAAATATGAAAGGAAATAAAATATTTAAAAAAATTTTTTTAATGTTTACTTATTTTTTAGAGAAAGAGAGAGACAGAGACGGAGTGCAAGCAGGGGAGGGGAGAGAGAGAGGGAGACACAGAATCCGAAGCAGGCTCCAGACTCTGAGCTGTCAGCACAGAGCCTGATGTGGGGCTCGAACTCACGAACTGTGAGATCATGACCTGAGCTGAAGTTGGACACATAACTGACTGAGCCACCCAGGGGCCCCAGTAATAAAATATTTAATAGAAAACATAGAATGCCTTTATGACCTTGGGATAAGAAAGGATTACATAAGAAAATACAAAAAATACAAACTATAAAGGAAACGAATGGATAAATTTAAGTCCATTAAAATGAAGAATTTCTCTTCATTTTAAGAGCATTATAAAGAAAGTAATATGAAAACATTTGAAAAGGAGAAAACATTTGAAAAGGAAAAAATTGAAAAGGATTTTGTATACACAAAATATATATTTTGATATATACAAAGTATCCCTCAAGTCAATCATAAAGGTTGCACAATAGAGAAATGAGCAAAAGATGTGAATAGGCATTTCATAAAAGAAGGCTTAAAAAGACCTATAAATACACGAAAGAATTCATAATCTCATCATTAATTAGGGAAATGCAAATTAAAAATATGTGATAAGCATTATATCCATCAAAGCTTTTAAAAATGAACATGGGGAAAGGAAGGAAAAATAAGAAAAACAGAGAAAGAGGCAAATCATAAGAGACTCTTAAATACAGAGAATAAACTGAAGGTTGCTGGAGGGGTGTTGGGTGGGGGGATGGGCTAAATGTGTGTTGGGAATTAAGGAGGGCACTTGTTGGGATGAGCACTGGGTGTTATATGTAAGTGATGAATCACTAAATTCTAGACCTGAAGCCATTATTGCACTGTATGTTAACTAACTTGTATTTAAATAAAATTAAAAAAAGAAAAAATGAATATGTCATTGGTATTGTGGACAATAGAGTAGAAATATATCAAAAAAACATTGTTAAATTTATAATAGCTTTTTTATATATTTCATAATGTTGAAAAATACAGTTATGATCATTCAAATAATTTAATTAGTTTATTTTTTTTACTCTAAAAAGTGTTTTTTATATTCAACAGGACTGGGAAACAATGCCTTAGACCAATTTCTAGTCCATCTTTTCTTAATGTAGATGAGGAAAGTATGATTGAATGAATAGGTTCAAGTTCCAGTGAATGCATAGGGACTTACCTTCTCCTAGCCTGGCTGATAGTTTTACTGCTGTATAACAGAACAAAGTCCTAACTCCTATATGTACTTGGAAGGACTACATAATCTCTCTCCAACTGGTGTTTCCAGTTTTAGCATCCATTAATTTAATATTCCATCTCTGGCTTTGGCACAACCAGCCTTTTCCTTTAGTTGTTTAATGCAACTTGCATATTTCTTCTCGGTTCTCTTGTATTTCTATTTAAATTCCATCCACCCTTTAGAATCCAAGTTTAACCCGTCCTTTCCTAGTATCACCTGCCTGAACCTCCCCAACTCAAAGTAGTTTTTCCCACATCTGAACTCTCATAGACATTTCTAATTCTTTCTAAAGACAGTTGTCATGTGACGTTGTTCATGGTGTATTACTTAACTTTCATTAATTTGGCAATTATTTATTGAGTCCTTATTATGTTTTTATGGATTGAGGAATCATTGGTACTCAAGAAACACATGGTCTCCTGTTTTGGAGATTTGACAGCCCAATACATTTTTTTTTCCCTGAGATTATCCTGTTTTCTCTAAGTTTTTGCAAACGCCTCATGGGGAGAGACTTTATCTCTATCCTAAAATAGTGTCTGGTGTTGCATAGGCTCAAGAAATATGTGTCAAATTTTATTTTCAAGCAAAGAAAGAGGCTGAATTAACTAATTAATTATTACCCAGTACGTACTCTATTTTTCCCTGAAGATTTCTTGACCTTATTGGACTAATATGGCTTCTATGAATGGAAACTTTTGCGTGATTCATCTGAAACTGTCACACGGATTTAGTACCTTGATGCTATTTTTAAAGTTTATTTTTTTTAGTAATCTACACTCAATGTGGGGCTCAAACTCAGGATCCTGAGATCAAGAGTTGCATGCTCTACCGAATGAGCCAATCCAGCACCCCAAAGCTAGTTTTAATTATACAAGAGTCCTAACCTTTGTCATTGCAAGGGAAGAGAGAGGAGAAAACATTAAAAAATGAGCGATGAATGGTGCTTTATATTAAACACAAAGTCTGATAGTAGGAAGAGGGAAGTGATGTGTCCTTGCCCTCCAATGACCCTAAAATTGAAACAAACTAGTAGGAGCAGAGTAATCTTAATAGAAGTATTTATTGGAATGGCTTTTTGAATCACATGCAATCATTTTAGTGACCACTGAATAATATGCTCAGTGGTATGTACAATCGTACTGGCGATGAAAATAATCAATAGTCTTAATTTTAAAAGTTGTGGTAATGTAGACAAAAGCTTTCTTTTGATTGCTGTATATTCTGAGGTTTCTTGTATCTTTTGTGGTGCAAACGTATTTAAAGTTTTTCCAGGGAGTGGTATTTGTTCATTTCTACCTCAAAAGTGCTGGAAAATACTTATTGCTAATAGTCTCTGGTACCTGATAATGGAATTATTGCAAGAATAGGAATGTGGTTTCTTCCTTTTTACCATGTTATAGTCAGAGGAAAGAAAGTTACTGACTTTGCATGCAGTCCAGTAAAAGTGACATTACCTTAGGTGGTACAAGGGCGGGTATCTGGACGATATCATTTCATGGAACATCAGAAAGCCTATTCGTCACTGCAAATTTCCCCCTCACTTTTTTGCTGACACCTGCAGGATTTATTTATTTATTTATTTACTAAATAGATTCAAGCCTGTCATTTAACATTTATGTAGGAAAGGCTTAAAGTATGGGTTCATTCAAAGAGGGCACCATATATTTAAAAATAGGAGAGACAATGAAACTTGACTTTACAGAATTTTGTCCTCTGTGTTAATCAGGGATCTTTTGAATGCAAAACACACACATTTCTCTAAATAGTTTTATAAATGAGAATATATCAGAAAGAAATGTCAGTCTCTTATAAAACTCAATACTGGGAAGTGAATTTAGTATTTACTTACTATGGCAGTTTCAGGAAGAACATTTATAATCGTGCAGAGGTAAGATAATGAGGTTGTTCTGGCCTTGGGGCCAGAAGTTCATCTCTAGCTCATGTATGGACTCAAGGAAGAACACATCCGCAGTTCGCCTGAGACAGAGCTGGATTTTGTCTTTTATCCTTTCATAGTTATGTAATGGTCCCTCCTTTTGACTCTCAAAGATGCCCTGGTGTGGTAGGTTCCCCCCAAAATGTCAGGTAGGTCCGGGGCACCCAGCTGGCTCAGTCAGAAGAGCATGCGACTCTCGGTCTCAGGGTTGTGGGTTTGAGCCCTACACTGGGTGTGAAAATTACTTAAATAAGTAAACTTGAAATATCTAGCTATCTAGCTAGCTAGCTAGCTAGCTAGCTAGCTATCTGTCCTGAAACTGCCATAGTAAGTAAAGCTATCTAGCTAGCTAGCTATCTGTCTATCTGTCTATCTCAGGTAGGTCCTAACCTGGAATCTGTAAACGTTGCCTTATAAGGAAAAGGGGTCTTTGCAGTTGGAATTATTCTAGAACTCAATATGGAGAGGCTATCCTGGATTATCTCAGTGGGCTCTAAATGCAATCACAAGTCTCCTTATAAAAGAGAGGTAGAGGGAGTCTTGGCATACAGAGATTGGGGTTGTGTGGCCACAGCCAAGGAATGCTGGCAGCCACTGGAAGCTGGGAGAGGCAAGGAACTGATTCTCCTCTAGAGCCTCCAGAAGGAATATGGTCCTGCTGCTGCCATGATTTTGGCTCAGTGATACTGATTTCAGACTTCTGACTTCCAGGACTGTGAGAAAATAAACTTCTGTTGTTTTAAACTTCAAGTATGTGGTAATTTGGCAGCCCAAAGAAACCAATACACCTGGCTTAGAAGACAAATTGTGTGGTTACTGTACTTACAAAGGAGTAGTCCCAGAACTTGGAAGGTTACCTGATCTGATGCAATACTGTTCCCATCTCTCCTTCCAGGCTGGCAGTTACCCCTTCTTGTATCTCTGCTTCACTCTTTTCTCTCTTGGCAGAACATACTTCACTTAATTTGCCAGACCTTTCTGACAAGGCTACCTGACTCCAAATACACATGAATCTGGAAAGTCCAGTGTCTCAAACTGACCCATTTTCTCAATGTACTAATTCTAATTCCCTAGGGAAGAAAATGAGATGGACTCAGATCTATCTCCAGACTAGTTCCTTATTTGTTAGCTGTTTCTTTATCTAATCAGCTGTGAAGAGTAAGTGGGAAGATCATATACTAGAAATACACTTGAGAGGCTGATTTCTGTAAAGACGTGTATGTTCAAGAGAAGGAATCCTGTACAAAGAAAACACCAAAAGTGTCCCATTTGTTAAAAAAAAATTAACCCAATAAATATTAGGCTTTCTAATGTTGATAAATATTTATTGCTACTTGTCCAGAAATTTTTAAGCCAAAAATAAAGATTTAAATTTGAAATTGCTTGGTGGTACTTTTCCTTATATATTTCATGTCTGAAGCTTTCTGCGTTGAAGTTTAGAAAATTCTAATTCCCGGGGCGCCTGGATGGCTCAGTTAAGTGTCCGACTTTGGCTCAGATCATGATTTCACAGTTCATGAGTTTGAACCCCGCATTGGGCTCTGTGCTGTCAGCACAGAGTCTACTTCACATCCTCTGTCCCCCTCTCTCTCTGCCCCTCACCCACTTGCTCTCTGTCTCAAAAACAAATAAACATTAAAAAAGAGAAAATAGTAATTCTCTTGATATCTTCTTTGAATATCAACTATATAATCTTCCTCTTACAAAATCAAAAAGTATTTCTTTGAGATTTTTATTGGTCTGGTTGCTTTCCATTATGTCATCATCATTAACTCACTGAATATTATAATCTATTGAGAAATATATTGGAAAGAACAGTGAACTTCGGAAGTTCCTGAACTGTATTTCCTTTGAGATGGTATAGATATTAACTTGTTTTATTAGTAAGTGTTCAATAAGTGAAACTTATTTCTGTTCAGATCTTCCTTGTACCCTTCAAGAGAAGTCCCATGTGGTGAGGTTTATCTATTTGTGTCTCTTCTTGTTTTGCTATGAAATATACAGCCAGCATGATAACGCATTGCATCCCTCAGTATCTTCCCTTGTCTTCCTTCTCTTTTCTCTTTACTCTCACCAGTTTGGGTTTATGGCTTCCAAATAAAATGTTAACATATTCGTTCTTGCCTCACAGGAAGTTTTAGAGGACCCAGGCCAGGAAAATACCCAATACCTTTCTCATAATTAAAGAGAATTCTGCTTTTGACTTTCAGTTGCAGTTTCATTTTTTTTTTCTTCCAAGATTTCATTTAAATTCAAGTTAGTTAACATATAGTATAGTACTGGTTTCAGGAGTAGAATTTAGTGATTCATCACATATAACACCCAGTGCTCATCTCAACAAATGCCCTCCTTAATGCCCATTTAGTCCATCATCCGCCCACCTCCCCTTCAGCAAACCTGTTTGTTCTCTATAGTTAAGAGTCACTTATGGTTTGCCTCCCTCTCTGTTTTTCTTATTTTGTTTTTCCTCCCATTCCTCTATGTTCATCTGTTTTGTTCCTTAAATTCCAATATGAGTGAAATTGTATGGTATTTATCTTTCTCTGACTGATTTAGGTTCCTCAGAAAGTTAAAGATAGTGCTACCCTATGACCCAGAAATTGCACTACTAGGTCTGTATCCAAAGGATATAAAAATACTGATTTGAAAGGGCACATGCACCCCAATGTTTATAGCGGCCCTATAAACAATAGCCAAATTATGGAAAGAGCCCAAATGTCCATTGCTTGATGAGTGGATAAAGAAGATGTGGTATATATACACACACAATGGAATATTACTCTTCATCAAAAAGAATGAAATCTTGCCATTTGCAATGACGTGGATGGAACTAGAGCGTATTATGCTAAGCAAAATCAGTTACAGTTTTGTTATGTATACCTTTCTGATATGCATAAGAATCCAATGGCAGATTTTCATGCTACGTATTCGTGATCAGAAAAATCAAAGACATAATCTAAATCACCTAGGTATTCCACTTAATTGGATTCTACACCATCTGCTAGCAGACCATAGACAAAAAAACAAAACAAAACAAAACAAAAACAAAAACAAAAACAGTGGGGAAGAAAGAAAATGACAATAATAAGAGCAAAAAATGCTAGCCTAGATTAGTAGAGGTTTGAATTTTAACGGATAAGAGGCTCATGAGCCAAGAATAAATACATGCCAAGAGGTACCTAGAGTTATTTATGAAAATAGGATAAGCTCATTATATTTCCATACAAAAAACCTTTGTAGGATTCTTAGAGCCATTTTGTTTGTTTGTTTGGAACCACATGTACTTTTGAGCTTATTTTGTAAAAATCTCTTAAGATATTTCAAAGTATAAGGCACATTTATAAGTAGAATAAAATTTTGGCTTTAAAGTAACAGGTGGTTAAACTAAATATAGAAGACTCACAATATTTTCAGAAAACAGCTCTGTCCTCAGAATTTGGAGATCTAAATTGTACTTTTGATTCTGCTTCTATCTGGCTGTGTGACCTTGAGCAAGTCACAGAATTCTCTCTGAGCCTCAGTTTCCTTGTCTGATGAATGAAGAAATGGTAATAGATTTTCTATTTTTAACATTCCTTGTTTCCTTTGGGCTATAATTAGTTCAGGGTTGATGCACTCCTGAATAACTAGCAACTCTACCATTTGAGGTTAAGGTGGAATGCTCCATCCAAGGGAGCTTTGTCAAAGCAGGAAAAGAAAAAAGCTAATGGAACAGAATAGAGCACTGAGAAATACACCACAGATATATGGCCAGTTGATTTCCAACAAAGCTTTTAAAGCAATCCAATGAGAAAGGAAGTCTTTTCAATAAATGTTTCTGGAACAATGGGACAGATGTCAATACTTGAAAAATTAATCTGAATTCTTAACTTACACTATATACAAAATTAAGTTGAGATGAATTATAGAAATGTACATCTAAAACTTTAGGACTTCTAAGAGAAATATTTCTGACTTTAGAGTAGTTTTTTTTTTTTTTAAACAGAATCCACAGTCACAAACCATTAAAAATTGTCAAATTCAAATTCATCAAAATTGAAAATTTCTGTAAGGGCCAGATAGCAAATATTTTAGGCTTTGTGAGCCATATGGTCTCTGCAGCTACTCAGCTTTGCCTTCATAATGCAATTGAAGCTATAGATATGTGATGAATGGGCATAGTTGTATTCCAATAAACCTTTATTTACAAAAACATGTAGTGGACAAGGTTTGACTCATGGTCAAGGTAGGCTGTCACTTGCTTAGTTTGACACAAACTCTATCTTGAGGCCCAATGAGACGAATGATTTCCCCAAAATAATAAAGTGACTTACTGACAGAAGCAGGACCAAATCCCAGTTTCTTCCCAGTTCACCATGTTATCCTTTTTATTAATAAATTTGAATACAAGATTCTTTTCAGCGTATAACTATGCAGTCATGCAACAGTAGGTACTCAAGAATTGATTCATAGAGTTCCCTTTTTCTTGTGTTTAATACTTTGATTAATGCCTTTTTCTTGTTAGAGGAATGAAGGAATTAAAGCTAAGTAATTTTGTGTTCATTTCCCTGTTGTATTATTTGAAAGCTTATCCTCACTGCAGTGTCATTCACAAGAAGATATGAAAAGTGATTTTATATTCATGTGACATTTTATTTAAATCTGTCAACAAACAGAATCATAGCAATTATCCATTCATATTTTGACATGATTACTGCTGAGAAAATCACCCATCTAAGTTATTACATGAAAGGGAACATGACAGGCATACATCACAGGATCTTTTCTCATCAAGTGAAGATTTCAAAGAGAAAAACAGAAATAGAGAACCAATATGCTTTCACTTTGTGTTGCTTTAAAAACTGCCATGTTCAAATGAAGCAGAAATTCTGGGATGAACCACTGCGCTATAGTTTTCGGAAGTGAAAAAATTTTAAAATTCTTAAAAATATACCACATACTATGCAAGGTATTTTACTTATACTTTCTCATTTTATCTGCAGAGCATTATTTACAGGTAAGGATAATTGTTGTCATTAACATGGATGGAGAAATTGATATTGCAGGAAGTTTAGTAACTTTATAGAGTTGGTTTCAAACCTAGGTCTGCTACACTGTGAAATCTGTGCTTTGAAGTTTGTGCATCTGGGAAAGAAAAAAAAAAAACAACTGGGAAAGTCTTAGATCCAATTAGTAAATATGGTCACAACATTAAGCAATGAATCTAGAATATGTAATTATACTGAGATGCTTGCAATTCCTTTTATTTCTTATTACAGAGAATTACAGAGAGGATATACTCTGAATTCTTTTATGTCTATATTCAAGGAAAGAGGAGAAAAAATAATTAAGATACTGAGTGTAATTCTAAGACATGTGCATTGAACCATTCTTTATTTAAATAAAACATAGACCCACACAATCATTAGGACCCTGCAAAGGTTGAGAGAAATGGTTTGAAGTAACCTGTGTCCCCTATTAGTTTTCCTTATTTTAACTTATAGTGGATAGCCTTGTAACCTTGTTAACAATTAAATTGTTCCACTGGAGTCATGTGGATTTCTAAGAGATTTTGGTGGCTTTTATTATTAAGTTAGAAAACCTCACGAGATCTCTGCTGGGGCTGAGAGAATGAAATTATGTGATTATTAGTGTGAGGCCGACCCTGACTTAAAGTCCCCATTGATGTCTCTGCAAAAAGCAGTTTGCTTTCTAGAGCTCAGCTTCTCTTTGGGACTATTATAAGATGGTATAACTCAAATTAAAAGAGAAAACTTTTACATTTTGTGAGTGTGGTGTGTAGGTTTGTAAATAAAGATGGTCTAGAAATGGAATTTTTAATTATGCTTCTGCAGGAAGTTTGTCAGTAAGGCTTTTTGCTGGGAAGTTTAGGGCAAAGGGAAGATGAAATCGATAATGCCTTGAACCCGTCAGTGGGTTTTCCCTGAAGAAATGATTCAAAGCCATCAAACGAATGAGTTTCTGAAGTCTGCACGGCCTACTGTAACCGAGTCTTGACAGGCAGAGCACCGCAGCGGCCACGTGGCACGGGAATTCCCACATTTCCACTCTAATTTCATTTCCTTTTTAGAAACGTTGGCAGCTGAAGCTGCAACAGCTGACCTCTCGCTGCCGCCCTGGACATGCACGGGCTCTGACTCACAGCAGGCAGTGTCACAGGCTCTTGGTGAAGAGGGGCTGCAAGTGGCATTGGAGGTCACAGGCTCCCCCATGTGGATGTGGAGAAGGTCCTGTGCCGGCTTCTACCAAGGTCCTTGGTGTATGTTTTCAAAGAAGCAGCCTGATGTAGATGGAAGGACATCTGTGGCTCTGGGGGCTGTTTTTCCCGACAGCTGCGTGACTATGCTTTTCACCTTCTCCAAGCCTATTTCCTCCTCCGTCAAAAACCCCAACGTTTCGAGTTGTTGTGGAGATGAAGGCATATATATAAAATCTTCAGTACAGTGCTCAGCACAGATCGGGCCCCAGTAAAGACCCTAAGTACTTAACCAAAGGAAATTCTTCTCATGTTTTTTTATTTCCAGAAGATTAGTTTTCCCATTGTTTAACTAAGAGGCACCTGGCGTGCTGCTAGCACAGTGCTAGGAATTAGAAGACACAGAGGTGAATAAACCTCTCTGCATTCGATTCATGCACAGTCTAGTGGGGACAGAGACAGGTAGCTGGAACTCCAGCTAATGTAAAACAAATACGGGAATGAGGGGAGACTTTCGGTATTTGAGATGACTAAAGTCGACACGTAAACTTAGAGGAACAACATGTAAACTATTCCCATGTATTAGCTGGGCAGGAGTGTGTTCTCCCCCTCCTTGTTTGAACACCCTCTCATAGGTTTTGGTTCTTTTATATTCCTATCAACTAATGAATTTTGGTGCAGCCCTGTACATCCTGAATGCTGATGATCGGCAACTGAGCTTGACACATTGTTTCATTTTCCATTGACCTTAATTCAGTGCTGTTGTTTGGTTCTAATTGAGGATGCCTAGTAAGCAAATTTGTGAATATCGACCTATTAAACTTTCTTGGACAAGAACATTTTTTTTTATAAGAAAATCTTTATTAGGTGAGTACCATGAGCCAAGGAACCAGATGAGATGTTCTTGGATCCACCAGGTTATCATGGACATGTTCATTTAAAACATAGGGCTCTAGGCCTAGTCAATACTTCTTTGTGTTGAGCTGAAAAAATAAGGCATATGATTTTGACTTACCCTTTAATTAGAAGAGTTATATAGGACATTACTTTTTCTAAGTTTATTTTCACTTAGAGAACGTTAAGGTGTAATAATTCAGAAGCCATATGAATGAGTATCCCTGGTTTTTATCAGGACCCCCAGGGATCCAGACCCACAAATAGCAGAGAGCTATAGCAATGCATAGTTTGCCACTATTGGTTAGTACCAGTGGAAGCTAGCAGGTCTCACTAATATGAATCCTCTACAGTTTTTGTATATTAGGGGCAAATTTAATCGCATCTGTGACTTGATGGAGATTTTAGAGCCGAGCAGATCATATTCACTGCATGAATCCATTTCACCATGTTGGAGGGCAAGTGAGTACGTCAGTATAAACAAACTTTATATATTGTATAACTGCTCTGCTCATCTGGCAGCGGCAGCAACAGCATTTCCGGGTCACAGGGGCTTGGAGCGGCAGTGTGGTTGGAAGGGGGTGATGGTGCCTGCGAGCTGCCCGCAAGTGGCAGTTGCACAGCCTACACGGTGCTCTTACTTATATTGTGTGCGTGGAGACTGTGGACAGGGAGCGTGTGATCAAGCTCCTTTGCCACTCATCCTGCTATGGCACTGATCAGTGAGGGTACAGTTCTGGAGTGCTTTGCCCCAAGCGATAGCAAATGACCAATCTGTATTTCGTGAATTCCTGCCCACTGCCTCTGTGTCCCTACGTACACATAAAGCCATGGTGTTTGGAGACAGATTCAGGTTGAACTTTAGCTTTTCCGCTTAAATCCTCTAATGTTTTGTGAGTGAAACGAAATATTTTGGAGGCACCAGTCACTAGGCAGCAAGGAGGGGATGTGTGTGGACAGTGGTGTAGTAGGTCCACTGGATCCATAGAGCTTGTGCTTTCAGAGCAACCAAATTGTGTTAATGTCTCACTTCCCTCAATGACAATGAAATAAAGGAATAGTGATTGTCTTACAGGGTTCTTCTGGAGATGAGGTGAAATAATATTTGCAAAATAACATGTACAGAACATAGCCTGTAGTGGATTTTCAGTGAATGTTAATTGTGGGCCCATCAGGATGGCAGGAATTCAGAGAAAGGTGAGATTCATGTGGCCCAGAAAGGCCAAGGAAGGCTTAAAGGTGGGCTAGGACTTGTGTGGGCGTTGAGAATAGCTTCTGATGCTTAGAGTGGAGGGGACCAGCACAGAGAGAGGCCAGATGCTGGGGTGAGGTGGAAAGTGTCTGCAGGACAAAGAGGTGCCATCCCAGGGGTGAGGAAGGTGTGTTGGAGCCACTGGTGGGCTGGGCACGGTTAGGCTGGATTTGGGAGGTTCCTGAGTGCTGGGCCGAGGAATCCAGACTTGTTTCACGGATGTGCAAAAGCTATTACGGTTATCTGAGCAAAGGGCTAGCATGATGAAAGTAGCCTTATAAAAATTGGTTCAACAGCAGTGAACTCAACAGATTAGTTTCAGGGAGACTCTGAAGTCAGGGAGGCCAGTTCAGATGCCGAAGGACACAGCTGAGGATCCTGAATTTAAAGAGCTATTTAGGACATCAAGTTTGATATTTTTTTCTTAATTTAATCTTCATTTTGAACCATAAATCTAGCACTAATAAAGAGAATCGAACATTTTTGCTCTCTCCGGGGCATTATATGGAATCCCAGCAAATGGAATTTAATTTCTACCTAACCTGCTGCCTAATACCTTTTGAGACTCCCAAGTCATATTTCTGCTCCTCTCCACTTGATCTGACACAGTGACAACAACATTTTTTAAAGCTCCTTCAGCCGCCCAGGGAAGAGTGTAATTGACCTGGCTCTCAAATGCTCTCCAGTTTGACAGACTGGGGAGGACAAAGGTCGCCTGAATGTCCATCCTGGTAAACACAAAGAAAGAGTCTTCATCATTTAAATATTCACTTCTCTGTCAGGGTGTAGGACTCTATGATTATCAAAACTGACTTGGATTATAAATTTGGAGAGTTTCCTTGAACTTTACAGACTCACAGAATTTGTAAGCTTATAGCTTTGATTTTTCTTTTTTTCTTGTTGAAAGTTAAGCTGATGCTGCCAATCTAAGTGCCAGATCATAGACCCACAGAGAGTGTTTGATCCTCAGGATACTTTGGGTTAGGAAATTATAAGGCCAGTTATAAATGTCCACTAGACCTGGCTGGGGCCTGACCTGGGCCTGTGCCTTCACTGCTGCTGGTCTAAAAGTGGTTCTCTTGATCTGGTTCTGTGATTAGGGGTTTGGGAAGGGTAGGACTATAGTGGCTCCTACCAGTAAAGGAAAGCAGCTGAATATTTTTTTTTGTTTCAGTAGGGAAATAGCGAGCAGAGAAAGGCTATGTTATATCGATCCACAGAGGAGAAGCTGGGATGTCTGTGTGGCAGGCACGGGTTCACAGTGTGTCTGTGAAGTAAGAATGGCTGTATGTGGGGCTTGGGGTGGGTGCTTGAAGCACTGAAGTCTGAAAACTTCCCTCTTTGCTTCAGCCTTCTCTTCATCCCCAACAACTTAGTGCGTTTTCTGGAAAATCTTCTCTGGGTTCACTAACAAGCTAACCATCACTAGTAACCAGGAGAACAGCAGGATTCCTGAACCTTAGCTCCCTAGGTGCAAATGGAGCAACCCACCTTTTAGTGACCCATATCTACCATGTTAACGAGCCCTTTACGAAGCTTTTTAACTGTTTAACTTTCTGATTATAAAATAATATAATTTTCAGTAGGAAAAATTCAGAGAATATGGAAAGGATATAAAGAAGATAATAAAATTCGTTATAACCCTTACATCCATATATAACTACTGCTGTATTGGAAAATTTTCAACATATTGTGTATTAGGAATTATGCTATGTAAGTTCTATGCCTTGTTTTTTTACTACAGTTTTTATTGTGAGTGTTGTTGCATATCATTCCAACTTCTTTAAAAACATGACATTAGTGGCTGTAAACTATTTTTTTGGAATACCAGAAATTTATGTAACTATCACTAGGCTTTAATCAATTATTTAATCTTTTTTTTTTTTTTTTTAATAGAGTCAGGACTTTTTCACTGTGACTTAAATGTAAGTTGAATGTATCTGTAAGAACATATGACCATAGTATCCAGTTAGGATTACTGAGACTCCGTTATTTGATGGTGAAGACATTTTGGCATTCTGTTTCATTGCAAAACATAACAGACAAGGGATTACCGAAAGGGCTTCCTATTGAAGGTATGAGAACTGCCACGGGCCAGATCTACCACATGGAATACTTTGTTTCTTCTGCTTAGAGCCTCTCTCTCCTTTTTCTGATTTTACCCCCACTTCTGTGGTTATCTATTTTAGACTATGTGACTTTATCCCTCAGCTGTAGTCCTTATTTCCAGATTTGGGTATTTGATTAAAACTGGGCCAATTATGGGGTGCCTGGGTGGCTCAGTCGGTTAAGCGTCTGACTTTGGCTCAGGTCATGATCTCCTGGTTGGTGGGTTCGAGCCCCACATCAGGCTCTGTGCAGACAGCTTGGAGTCTGGAGCCTTCCTCTCTCTCTGGGTCTCCCTCTCTCTCTGTCCCTCCCCCCACTCATGTTCTGTCTCTCTGTATCTCAAAAGCAAATAAAAATGTTTTTAAAAAAAAACTGGGCCAATTAGCATCTTGTTCTATGACATTGGAGTAAAATTGAGAAACATCTTCAATGACTTGTCTGCTAACTGAAGCTCTAAGATGTGCTGCTTCAGAGCTGCTGGGGGCCAGGTTTACTGCCGTACAGATAACAGAAACAAAGAAGGCGGTTGAAAGAGAATGTGAAAGTCAGGGGAGTGAAAAAACAGTGGGGGAGAGAAAAATGAAACCGATATGCAGAGGGTAGCAGCAATGAGTGGTGAGAAGTGGAGAGAGAAATACTGGCATGTAAGGAACTGATGTGAGCTGCTCCACAGACCTTGCATCACATGAGAATACTAAGAATTCTTATTATAAAAAGTTCCCCCCTTCTCCCTTTATTTAGTTCTCACTGGTTTCCTGTCACTTGAGATCAAAGTCATTCTCTTACCCGGATTGTGATTTAAAAACTCTGTCCAGGCCCAAGACACTCTTTTTGCCTGCCCCTTTCCTTGGAAAAAATTCTCATCTAGGACCTTCTGGTATTCTTTGGTCTGATTTTAAAAACCTCTTTTTAAGTTTTTTGTTCTAGAGAAGCAGTTCAAGAAATAAAATAGGAATGTAGGAGAAATAAAACATATCCTTAGAGGGAGAATGTGAGATCTGTGAAATTTTAAAATAAAAGTGTTGACCATGAACCTGCCTGCCTATTACATACCTAGAGAATGTGATGTTTGCCATTTTAGCCCAGAAAATTCCCCCAGAGCCCCTGAAGCATACTGGGGACTCACAATTAAACACCTCCTTGTGAGATGGGAATCATATTTTAATGAAGTCCTTTAAGTATACTGCTTAGAATCTAAAAAACAACCGGACTCTTAACAAATTCTGCTTAAAGAATATTCTGAAGCTGTGAGCACCTACAATGTTTAAATCACTGTCCTAGGTGAGCTTAAGGATACAAAGGAATTTCTAGCGAAAACCTCTTGTGCCCAGGTGGGGTATGTTCTGCTCTTAATATAGAACAACAGTGTGTGCACATGTGTGCATACCTGCTTGTGTTATGGGGAACTACTACTCAGGGTACTTTATATTTATTTCTTACTTTTTCCTTACAGCAACACTATTATATGTAGAAACTGGTATTCATCTAGGTTAAGAAATATGCACACTTGCGAGGTTGGGATTTGAACTCAGCTCTGTGCATCTTCAAAGCCCTTGCTTTTCACACCGTGGTGTGCTTTCACTGCATCAGGCTGACCCCTGTATCCATTTAGGAAACGAAACATATGTACCTGAAAACATAGCCAATATAAGAAGGCAGGGACCACATGCTCAGAACCAAGGTGAGAGCTGCAGAAAACAAATATCCCAGAGGCCTCTGAAATGGGGCAGTTTTGGACCCCTTCATGTGTGAGGTGGGGTTTTGAACTGGTCCATAAAGACTTAGATACTAGAGAAAAGTGAGAAGGGTTACTCTTAGGTAACAGAGGTTGCTAGAAATGTTGTGATGAGATAGTGGCTCCTAGGAATTATGTCAATCTCAAGTTGATTACTTATTGGTTTGGCCAGGGCAGGGCCACTTGTCCCTTTTGTGGGACCAACGAAACCAACCACTCATGGATTTATTTAATGATCTGTTTGAGTAGCCTGGGAGATTAGGGTAGGCTGGTGAAACCCATGCAAACCTTTCTTTAGTTCTTATCTGCAAAGCTAATTAGGCTCTTCATAGTGAATTAAGTTTTCCATTTCCCTATACTTTCTGTTTCATTTTGGAGAAATGAAAGTAGTTAAATGATTGCAATTTCAGTATTGTGGAGTACTTCAGGACTACAGCTCACTGCATGTTTCCATTCTTTGCTTTGTTCCCAAGAACAATGTAAAGATTCAATTTAGTAAGACTTTAGTCAACACAGATACTTGACTTTGACTAAAGAGTAGATTTGCATTGAAGATGACAGAAGAGAATAACATAGAGAAGGTTTGCTGTTTTGATTGTAGATCTTGATGGCTATATGTAGCATAAACTTCGGTGATTACTGTTCTAGGCTGAACTGTTACATAGGTAGGTAGTTTAAGGTGGAACTAGGCAGAAGAACTGGGCCTTGAAAGGGTTCTTTTTAACCACCTGACACATAGCAAATTTTAAGAGAATATTTTTGATAAAATCTTCAGTGTATTAATGAGCAACGATATAAATTTTAGGCCCCTGGCAATCCACACACAAATGGAATTTATTTTATGAAGTAAGTCATTGAGGCTCTGCATAAAATAGGTGGTAATCAAACATTAAACCCACTGGTGTAAAACCCACAGCATAAAAGCATGAACATTCAGTCTTCACTCTGGATTGCACAAAGGCTGGAATCTAGCAGGGACCCATCAAATGTCAGATTATCCTCAACTACCTAAGCTTAATAGTGTATTAAGGTACAACTATTGTTTGTACCGCTCACTTGCTAGTTAATAATTGGCTGCCTTGTGCCCTTGTTTATACTGTTGTCTGGTGTTGTATTAATTCAATTAGCACAGTAGTTAATATATGCCTGCCTAAAGTCCTGACTTTGACTTTTATGTGTGTGAGATTTACATACCCTTAAAAAATTTTTTTTAAGTTCCTTTATTTATTTTGAGAGAGAGAGAGAGAACACACATTTACAAGCCAGGGAGGGGCAGAGAGAGAGGGAGAAAGAGAATCCCAAGCAGGCCCTGCGCTGTCAGCGTGGTACTTCATGCAGGGCTTTATCCTATGAACTGTGAGATCATGACCTGAGCCGAAATCAAGAGCAAGATGCTTAACCAACTGAGCCACCCAAGGGGTCCCTTTACATACTCTTTTTACACCCTATTTGTCTTCTTTATTTTTTTTTAGCCTTATTGAGATATTACTGACATATAACTAAGCTTAAGATATACAGTGTGATGATTTGATATACATGTATGTTGTGAAGTGATGATCACAATAAAGTTAGTTAACATTTCCATCTCTGTAACATAATTATTTATTTTTGGTGTAGTGATAACACTTAAGATTTACTCTCTTAACAACTTTTAAGTATTTAGTATAGTATTGTTAACTATAATCACCATGCTGTATATTAATTAGATCCCCAGAACTTATTCATCTTGTAGTTGGAAGTTTGTCCTGTTGACCACCTTCACCCCTCTCCCCCCAGCCATGACAGCACCATTCTACTTTTTATTTCTCTGAGTTTGGCTTTTTAAAATTCCACATATAAGTGAGAATATACAGTATTTATATTTCTCTGTGCCACTTACTTCGCTTATCATAATGCCCTCAAGGTCCATGTATGCAATTTCAAAAGGCACAGTTTCCTTCTTTTTTATAGATGAATAATATTCTGTGTGTGTGTGTGTGTGTGTGTGTGTGTGTGTGTGTGTGTGTGTGTTCTTTATCCATTCATCTGTCAAGGAGCACTTAGGTTGTTTTCATGTCTTGGCTATTGTGAATAATGCTGTAATGCAATGAACATGGGGGTGCGGCTGGCTCTTCAATATCCTGATTTAATTTTCTTTGGACATATACCCAGAAGTGGGGTTGTTGCATCACATGGTAGTTCTGTTTTTAATTTTATGAGGAACCTCCATGCTGTTTTCCATAGTGGCTGCACCAATTTACATTCCCACCAAGAGTGCACAGTTGTTCCCTTTCTCACCATCCTTGCCAATGCTTGTTATCTTTTGTCTTTTTGATAATAATCATTTTAACAGATGAGAGGTGATATCTCATTATGGTTTTAATTTGTATTTCCTTAATGATTAATTATGTTGAGCCTTTTTTCATGTACCTGTTGTCCATTTGTATGTGTTCTTTGGAAAAATATCTATTCAAATCCTCTGCCCATTTTTTAATTGGATTTTTTATTTTCTTTTTTAATATTGAGTTGGATGAGTTATTTATATATTTTTGATATTAACCCCTTGTCAGATAGATGGTTTGCAGATATTTTCTACCATTCCATAGGTTGCCTTGTAATTTTTCCAGTTGTTTCTTTTGCTGTGCAGAAGCTTTTTAATTTGATGTAGTCCCACTTGTTTATTTTTGTGATTGTTGCCTGTGCTTTGGTGTCATATAAAAAAATCATTGCCAAGACCAATGTCAAGGAGCTTCCCCCTTTTTTTCTGTAAACCTAGTTTCTGTAAACTGTAAACCTACAGTTTCAGATCTTACATTTAAGTCTTTCATTCATTTTGAGTTAGTTTTTGTGTATAGTGTTAAGATAAGGGTCCAATTTCATTCTTTTGCATGTGGATACCCAGTTTTCCCAGAACCATTTATTGAAGACTTCGTGGAGTTTCAGCTGAAGTTTCATTGAGTGCTCCTGGCTTCCTTGTCAAATATTTTTTGACTGTACATGATGGGTTTATTCTATTGATTAGGTTCCATTGGTCTATATATCTGTTTTTATGCCAGTACCATACTGTTTTGATTACTATAGCTTTATAATAAAGTTTAAAATCAGGAAGTGTATGTCTCTGGCTTTGTTCTTCTTTCTCAGGGTTCCTTTTTCTATTTGGGATCTCCTGTGGTTTTGCATGAATTTTAGGATTGTTTTTTTATTTCTGTGTAAAATGTGATTAGAGCTTTGATAGGGGTTATATGGAATCTGTAGATGGCATTGGGCAGTATGGACATTTTAACTACATTAATTTTTCTAATTCATGAGCACACAATGTCTTTCCATTTATTTATTTCTTCAGTTTCTTTCATCAATATCTTATAATTTTTATTGTACAGATCTTTCAGGGACTTTCCTCTTGTACTGTCTTTCTTGTGAATTGACAGTTATCTATAGTGGTATGTTTTGATTCCATCTCTTTATTTTTATGTATCTATTGCATATTTTTGCTTTGTGGTTACCATGAAGCTTACATAAAATATCTGGGGTGCCTGGGTGGCTCAGTCAGTTAAGCATCTGACTTTGGCTCAGATCATGATCTCACCATTCGTGAGTTCAAGCTCTGTGTCAGGCCCTGTGCTGACAGCTCGAAGCCTGAAGCCTGCTTTGGATTCTGTGTCTTCCTCTTTCTCAGGTCCCTCCCCTGCTCTCTCTCTCTCTCTCTCTCTCTCTCTCAAAAATAAATAAACATTAAAAAAAATTTAAAACATCTTATAAAATAACAATGTATTTTAAGCTTTACTTTTCTTATTTATAAAATGGATTTAATAATGGCACGTACCATATAAGGTCATTGTGTCAATTAAATAACTCAGTACGTTTAAATGTCTTGCAAAAGTGGCTTACACATAGTGAAGAATCAGTAAATGTTAACTATTATTTTTATTAATACTTCATATGGAAAAGTGATCCTACAGTCTCATCTCTTAACCAGTTTTACATTTCCTGAGTATGGGAATTGTGCCTTATTTAACTTAGCATCTTTTACAGATTCTGTCATAATAATCAGAACACATTTATTTTGAGAGCATTTATATATATACAGGTATATACATAATATGTATATGTATATTGTATATTTTAAATTGTGCGTAGTAAATTGAACATATATATTTGGAGATTTTTCATTTGCATTAGAAATTTATCACTGAATATGAGCCCCTGTGTGAGGGGAATGCAATAGGTCTATTTCATACCTGTGAATTTAGTGAGACTTCATAGTAAGTTGGTACCCCAGTCTGAAGCTAATATAATAATGTTAGATTCTAGGGTTCTTTTATATCTATATTAGTGCTTTTGGAGAATAAAATAATTGGAATAAAAGAATGAATGCCTGTATGGTTTGTACATGGTTCAGTAATGGTGTTCACAAATAGCATAAACATTTTAGAAGTGTTAAACAAAGATGTATTTTATGGTCTTTTCTGAGCAATTGAGAATTTTCTAAGGAGAAGATATCAGTATGTAATGATATGCCATTTTGGTGAGTAAAATGGGAATTGCAGGTAACAGAGGTCAACTTTTATGTGCTTAAGGCCAAGTGTAGTTGGGGTTAATGATCCAGATAAAGCAAAACCAAAAGGAAATAATGCAGGTTTGATAAAAATTATTGCACATATTTCTCAGGAATATTATGTAGCATGACACAACTTTCTGATTCCAGTCTTCCTTTGAGGTAAAACATCCACTTTGACAAGAAATGCCTAGATTCCTCTCTATTCCACTTATCACATTTTGTCAATGCGAGTTGGGTGAAAAGGCATTGGATTTGGGTCTTAGTAGGATCAAGAATACATCATGGTTAAGAAGGTATAGAAAACTGCATGTTATAATTGAAATATTTATATAGGAAATAGAAGAAAATTGTTTTACCCTCCCCCATTTCACACTCCCCAACCCCTTTTTCCTTGTGCCCTTTCTCCTCTTCCTCTCCTAGACTTTTAGAAAATGTTTATTTACTTTTGGGGGGGAATACAAGCGGGGGAGGGGCAGACACACACACACACACACACACACACACACACACACAGACACACACACACACAGAATCTGGAGCTGTCAGAACACAGTCTGACACGGGGCTTGAATTCACAAACTGTGAGATCATGACCTGAGCTGAAGTTGGATGCTTAACCAACTGAGCCACCCAGGTGCCCCTCTCCTAGAGTATTAAAAAAATTTTTTTCACTCTTTTTATTTGTACTGGGATTCTATTAAACTTCCATAGCTGGAAGGGAACATGGAAATCATTCAGTTAATTTTCCTCAGATCAACAAGGAAACAGATTCTGAAAAGCAGAACCACTTGTTCCTGATCTTGCATTTAGCTTGTCTTAGAATACAGCTGAGATGTTTCATCTTTCATCTCCAGTTTTTATTTTTATCTCTTAACTCACTCCCCAAGTGGTTCAGAGAATCAACTAGACATTGAATCAACTTTTTAAAAATGTTTATTTTAGAGAGAGAAAGGGAGAGCACACATGCGAGCAGGGGAAGGGCAGAGGGAGAGAGAATCCCAAGCAGTCTCCATGCTCAGTGTGGAGCCTGATGTGCGGCTCCATCCCACGATCCTGAAATCATGACCTGAGCTGAAACCAAGAGTCAGACACTCAACCGACTGAGCCACAGGTGTCCTTGAACTGCAGGTGCCCCTGAACCAACTTTCAAAGAATGTTCTCAACTGATTTGCCTGGTGTATGTTTTCTTCTTGTTTCTGATCTTATGACTGATACCACTGAGGATCATGTGAGTCTGTGTGCTGGCATTTTCCTAGTTTATTCCTAGCTCTGTCTCTGACATCTGCTGTGGCCTTTGCAGATAACCCTCTTTGTCTGCTGGGCCTGTTTCAGGTGTCGGTCAGGTGGTAAAAACTCCCATGGTTGCAGGAATGTGACAGTCTCTTAGTTACGTATGGTGCAGTTGAGAGGAAGCAAATAATGACAGTTGAGGTGAAAGCATTAAAGTTTATCTTCAGATGTTCACTTGATTGTTGGTGCTACAACTTTAAGTTTAAGTCCTCTGACTCTAAATACTATTTCTGACACTCCTGCTTTATTGTGTAAACACCAAAAATGGTGATTTCACAGTAGCTTCAAGTCAACATGTGGGTAATAGTGCTTTAGAAATAGCAACATTAAATCGACAGATTATTTATCTGCCATATAATTGTACAAATCTGACCCCTGTAAATTCAAATGCTTTATTACAGTCTTAAAGGATACTCAGAATATTGGAATTTTATCAGTGTTCCTCCAAATCCACTCTCCTTCATGAAACTTCCCTGAACAAACTACCTCAAAATTATTTCTCCCCTTTGTGAACCTATCTTTCGAGCTCTTGGATTCTCTTTGTAAATAATCTCAGGCTGACAGAATCACTTTATGTGATCACATTCTTTCCTGAACTAGACTCAATTAAAGATGAGGTCTGATGCAGAATTGCATCCTCCAAGCACCCAGCACAGCGCTTTGCACATAATAGGTGCTTGAAATATGTATAAAGGGCATGGATTTTAAAGGCCACTTACTCAAGTGTATCACAATACCCTCTTTTAAGATTTTTGTATGATGAAGTTAATTTCTGTGTCAAAAGCTATTTGGCCTAATGGTAGAGATTCAGTCTTATACAACTCAAATTAATGTCAGTCACTTCTGGGCTTTCTCAGTCAACTCTGTTTCTTACACTAATCCTCTCCTGAGAAGATGGAGACTTGAGGGAACAACTTATATAGTGCTACTCTTTTGCTGGGAAATGGTGGCATCCGGTTTTCATTTGTCATCACCTGTCCTTGCTGGCATCTGTTTTGGATGTATAGCACTTGGTTATGTTTATGTTAATCCTGACTGGTAGCCCCTGAAGACCTGGGGACCCAGCTGGGATCAAGCTCACATGGTCCATATCACATCAACTCTCATGGTACCTTACAGAGACAACAAAACCTTTACGGAACCCCCATGTTTAAAGCATACACACAACTTTTGCAATATGGGAACATATTAGTCCCTTTTTAGGGACGTTTGAGGTTCCCTGTGAAGCCATTACAGCCCCACCTATCGCAAAGCTCTGTCTAGCCATCTGTACTCTTCTGTGCTGTCCATGGGTAACTAAATAGAACATGGTGTCTTTTTGGAGCTTCAGATCTCTTATTCTGTACCATTCATGGTGCTGTGAGGAATTCTGTAGAGCTTGGGGTCCTCTGAGAGTTCCAGATTTTGTATCCTGAACCATGGTATTATGAGGAAACTCTGTGGGGCTTGAGGCCCTTTAAGAGTTTCAGATCCATCAGGCTGAGCTACCATATTTACTATACTCCTGTCTTACCATGTAAGTGATGGATGTTCTTTTGGAGGCTTTCTACTCCCATATATCAGAACTGAGTGTATTTTTAAAATCTACTAGTTGAACTCTTTTTCTATCCTAAACTAACTCACCACATCTACCCAGTTCAACATTTCCCTCAATAGTGGACATTTGGGTGATGAAGGGTAGGAGTGTGTTAGGGGATTGACTCCCTTCTCAGAGGGCTGTAGATGTCTAGATCTATTTGTAGAGGGTAAGCATAAGTTGATTGCAGAGACAACTCTGTCTCTATACATACTGATTATACATTGTATTATGTATTACATATTATCCTCCCACCATACATATTGATTGAGTTCATTCAGTAAATTAGCATGTAACCTTTTGGAAAAAGAAATTTACTGAGCATCTCTTATGTGCTAAATTCTAGGAACAAGGAAGGTAAAAATAAAATAGCCCTTGTTTATGCCCTCTAGAACTCATAGTCTGGAGAGATAGCAGTTACATTATAATGGAGTAAGTACTATAATAGATTATACCATGGAAACACAAGGGAGGAGGGGACTAATTGATGATGTCATTTAACTTTGAGGAAGACTTTATCTTCACAGAGAAAGTGATATGTCCCAGAGTCTTACAATACATAAATGCTATTTAAAGGGGGTCTAAAGGATTTCAGGACTGATCAGGGAAAAAGATATGACCACAAGGTGGCAGTAGCACAGACAAGCTTTATGTAGGCAATGCTTTGACAGGTTTGCACAGTGTGTCACCCACAGGAGTCCATCCAGAAGCTATGGCACAGGAGTGGTAGGGCAGTGGAGGTGGGGATTGAGTTAGAGGTGGAGTGGGGTGGTGGAAGCCATTCAGAAGTGGAGGACAAGGAGACCCTTGGGGAAGAAGGGTCCTGGAGAGGGGACTTACGTGTCTAGGTTCTTTTGCTCAGCTGAATGGCGAGGATCCTCTGGATCTGAGAGCTCCAAAGGGCCGTGGCAGCTTGGGGTCTTTATAAATGCAGGATTTATCTTATCTGGGGCTCACTGATGTTGGGCACAGTTTTGTAGGGTGTGCAAAGCAGCAGGCTCTAAATGGCTAAAACTTTGCTTTTTGAACAATTTAAAACAATTGGATGTATAAAAATGTGAGGTTGGCAAAGCATATTTTTGAGTCAGTGGGTCTCAGTCTGCTGTGAATAAACCATATAGAGGCCACTATACAGAGGCCATCATTGGGCCAGTTACAGAACAATATTTCAATTGGCAGAGAGGGACAGTCTATGCAGAGGAACTTCACACTCAGAGACCTTGAGGTGTGAGAGTGTATGGCATGACTGAGACAGTTTCACGTCCTTTAGTCCGGTTGGTATGTAATCTGTATGGAGCAGGTGGGGATGGTAATATGGAAGGCTGGGATAGTAATGAACACTTAAAAGTGAGAGGGTCTTTTGAGCCACACTAAGAAGTTTCAGCTTAGTGTATTGAACCAAACTCCTGTTGGCCATGCAAAGGAGGTATACCCAAACACACATGCATGGACTCCTCCTGTGCATATATTGTACATATATAATGTATGCATAAAATAGTGTAAAGTATGATTTTGTTGCATGGGAAATTATCTTGACTACTTGAGGCAAAGATAGCCTCCAAGTACATTATGAGGCAAGATATCCCAGAAGTCACAGAACAACAGAGAAGCTCAAAGACAAAATTTAGGTGCTTGAATCATGGTGTATTGGCTTATTAAATAAAAGTAAAATGAATGGCAAGAGGCAAGGGAAAATTTGGATAAGTTAATACACATGGGATAAGGTGAAAATGGGGTAGAAGGACTATCCTACCTGTATTCTGGGGTATGCAATAATCATGTTTTTCTCTGTTTCTCTCTTTCTGTTTGTCTTTCTCTACCTTAACAGCTTTTTCTACTGATGATATGGTTATTAAGGCAAGTTGATGCTAATAAAGGGGACTCAATCAGATAGAAAGTACATTTGGCCAATATACACGTTTGCCATACTGGAAAGATGTAGAGGCAAGTCAGCCTGGCCAATAACTGTACGTTGTCCATTATTAGCCTCATGAGCAACTGTGGATTTTATTTGAATGTCTGAGCAGAGAAAATTTGGGACCAGAATGGAGATCATTAATGGGAGGTGGATTTAGGACCTTGGGATTATCTAGTGTCTGGGATGCCTTGCATCTATTTATTTGTATCATGGTTATTAGCTACTTCTTGGCCACTTTCAGTGAACACTGCTGTACCTACTACAGTAGAATATGCTTCATATTATTTATCTATGATTAACACATCTTATGAACTTCATTCATTCTTTCTGTGTTCTTTTCTGTAGTCAAATTGAATATTATTAAATAATACTGTAAATGCACTTTACAGTTTAAGGGGAAAAAAACTTCCAGGCAGATATGTGGCAGAGCACATCCAATACCCAGATTCCTACTCTCAGATCTCATGACTCAGGGTGTTTGCATCTACTGTTTAACTTGTTTGCTTTCTTTCTAAAATTTTTTCCGCCCCAGACTCCAAGATCCCATAGAGGAGAATGTGAAGGCAGGCTAGGTAGATCAAAAGCTGCATAGATAGGGCTCTAGTAAAAAGGGACTCCTCCCCGATAATGCTTCAAATACTTACAGAGAGGGAGGGCAGGGGACAACCTTGTGGCTATGTAACAGTGGAGCTTCCTGCTGGAGAAAATTCCTTTGGTAGAAAGAGAGGTCTCTGAAGCTCAGTTTCCCAAGTCAATCTGTTCTTTCATTGAACTACCCTGCAGAGCCAGTTTCTTGCTAAGATCTCAAAGCCAAGTGAGAGGGAGCAAGGGGGTGACGGTGGAGGATATGAGCTTCTGGGGCTGCCTGTATTTCTTTCCTCTCTTTAGTGAGTCCATGGAGGGTAAATTGGTGGGCACTCACTGAATCTTAGGGAGACCAAGAGCGAGAGTTTCCATTCTATTCTTTTGGGTGATTCAGTTTCTCTTTATTTTGATCAGTTTCAAACAGTGACAGCAAACATTTGTTCCTACCACATGCCAGCTTTGTTTAAATTTTCCCAGAACATTCCTCATGCCTTAACATCCTTTCTCTTAATCTTACTACCATCCTCTTCTTCTCTCCTTTAGCTGTTCTTCTTTTATCTCAAAATTTTGGTCAGCAGTGACAAGTAAGGATAAGTAATCAGAGCTGGCAGGTGTTGTCTTAGCTTCCTTCCTCAGTCATTTCTGCCCTCCCTCTGCCTCTACTCATATTCACCCTAAAACACTGCAAGAAGCCTGAGCCCTTGAAGTACTGAAATCTTACATTTGGCGAGTATTCTGCAGACGTAGAAAGGGAGCATGCTAAATTACTATATAGTAATTCTGCCCTATTGTCACCCAATGTAATTGTCTAATATTTTTCCCAGCAGCACAATGATGAAAATCAATGAATGTATTTTTCAGAAAGAAATAAGAATTCTCAATAGTCATTCAGCAATGTCAGATTATAAATTATAGCCAGAATTCACTGAGACATAAAATTGAGCCACCAAATTATACATTTTACCTTAAAGTATATTTATTAAAAATCATAAGTAGGTTTATGTTTTCAGTTGTTGCCTGGTTTTGGCTATTCCTTTCATCTGTGTGGGCTGCATCTATTTCAGTCCTACTCTAGCCCATCCACAATCCCAGGTCCTCTCCCCCTTCGACAAGGAATACAGCTACATAAAACATAAATGTATTTTGGGAAGTTTATTGAGGCTTTTTGTGGTTAAGATCTTGGGTAAAATTCACAGTTCACATCATTTTATTCCCCTTACCACATCTGTAGATGGGCTGGGACCAACAGGACGTGACTTCAAATTGCTGATTAGGGCAAGGTCAGCTCCATGTGGTTTTCATTTTCCTTGGCCAGATAGGCAGGACAGGACAGGTTCTTCCATGTTGATGGCAGAAGTGCAGGAGGGGCAAATAGAAACATGGGGGTGGCTCTTAAACCTGGTTTCAGAACAGGCACACTGGCACTTCTGCCCACATTCCACTGGACAAAGCATCATTTGGCCAAACCCAACAACAGTGGGCCAGGAAAATATACTGTCTCTAGTGGAGGAATTGCAAAGTCATCTTGTGAAAGGAGATGATAGAAAAAAGAGTGAAAATTCTGAAAAAACAAAAGAAAACAAAACTCAAAACCCCAAAAACTGTGCGATCTACCAGAGAAGAATTAACCAGGTTAAGTCTAAAGCAAAGGTTTTTTAAGAAGGCTCTAATCAGAATTCATATCCAATTTTTGCATCTGCTATTTATGATGTTCTTTATTGATATTTACTTTACATTGCTAAATCACAGTTTACTATTTCAAATTCAAATTATGATAATTAGGTGATATTTGGTAGCTAGTGGATGTGAGTTTTAAAAACTTGCCCTTGGTCATCTACAGACTGATTTGTCTTGTGTTGCTTAAATAGTCCCCATTTGTTGGCTCTTAATTGCTACCTGCTCTGAATTTCCTTCTGCTACAGAAATTTATAACATTTTTTTTAAAAAACTAAAACTTCCTGCACTCCTTTCTGTTTGCTTAAGGAAAACACTGAACCCATGAAACAGCCTATCAGACTGAGTAGAGATTCTGTTTTATCTTCTTCTTTGACTTGTGGCCCAAAAGAGTAAGGAAGAATTCTGATGTTATTGAACACTGATCTTAATATCAAATAACATTTTGTTTTGCTTATAAAACCAATAAGCCCCTGAGACCCTACAAATTATGAAATGTCTTTCATTTATTTGTATTTGACGTAGCATTTAAATATATATACGCGTGCACACACACACATACACACACACACATCTTATTGTACAATACAGGTATTGTGCGATACAGTTCTCTGTGTTGAGTTGTGTGTAGTTTGAGTTTTTCTATATTTTAAAGATTAGATTGGGGTGCCTTGGTGGCTCAGTTGGTTGGGGATCTCATGGTTGGGGAGTTCAAGCCCCAAATTGGGCTCTGTGCTGACAGCTCAGAGCCTGGAGCCTGTTTCAGGTTCTGTGTCTCTCTCTCTCTCTGCCCCTCCCTGACTCATGCTCTGTCTCTCCCTCTCTCTCTCTCTCTCAAAAATAAATATTAAAAAAATTAGATTGAGGAAGCAAAGATTTTTTTTGGCAGTAGTGTCATCAGCTTTGTCTCCATCCAGAAAAATGACTGATATTCAAGGAACTCAAGGTTAATAATACTAGAAATCATGCAATAATTCCCATTATAAAGGTATCACAGTCATCTTCAAAGGTGTTCAAGGACCATTCCATGTTTGGGTCCAGAGTCCAACCTAAGAAGGTAAGAGGCTCCAGGTCTTGGAAATTTGGTCCCAAATGCATATAGCTTTATTTATTCCTTAAATTTTTGCAACATATACTTATTGACCACCTCCTGTTTTTCCAAACAAAGGGATGCACTGGGTGTTACAGAATTGAACAAAACATCTTAAGGATCAGAAATGAAGAAATATGTACTGTGTGACTATTGTGAGCTAGGTATCATTCCATTCTTGAGATACCTGAGTGAACAAAACAAAAATATCTGCCTCCATAGAATTTACATACTTGTGGGAAAAGACCATGAGCAATGAATGTAATAAATAAGTACATGAGGAAGTATTTTGCAAGGTATTCCTCAAGGAGCTACCCATTCTATGCCTTTTTGGGAGTAGATCATTTTTTTTTTAATTTTAATTTTAATTTTGACTTTAATTTTTTTTTTGAGAGAGAGAGAGAGAGAGAATGAGGAGAGCGAGCGTAAGCGGGGGAGAGGGGCCTCGGGAGAGAGAGAGAGAATCCCAAGCAGGCTCCACACTTGGCACAGAGCCTGATGTGGGATTTGATCCCATGACCCTGGGATCATGACCTGAGCTGAAATCAAGAGTTAGAAGCCCAACTGATGGAGCCACCCAGATGCCCCAGGATTATATAATTTCTTATGGGACCACAGAATAGTTGGGATTTCTTTCTTTTTTTAATATTTCCTATGCTGTACCTTTTATTCCTGTGACTTATTCATTCCATAACTGGAAGCCTGTATCTCCTATTCTCCTCGCCCATTTTGGAATTACTTTCAGTTGTCTAGTTTCTTTAATTTTTTTTTTTTCAACGTTTTTTATTTATTTTTGGGACAGAGAGAGACAGAGCATGAACGGGGGAGGGGCAGAGAGAGAGGGAGACACAGAATCAGAAACAGGCTCCAGGCTCCGAGCCATCAGCCCAGAGCCCGACGCGGGGCTCGAACTCACGGACCGCGAGATCGTGACCTGGCTGAAGTCGGACGCTCAACCGACTGCGCCACCCAGGCACCCCTCAGTTGTCTAGTTTCTGTTA
Organism: Panthera pardus; assembly: GCF_024362965.1. Lineage (NCBI taxonomy): Eukaryota > Metazoa > Chordata > Mammalia > Carnivora > Felidae > Panthera > Panthera pardus. Next base: position 88,914,951 of record NW_026526721.1, read on the forward strand.
GACTGCACTTTTTTTTGAATCAACAGGACATGGAGAATGAACACTGTGGTGCTCCAGTTATATTCAGATTTCACATTTTATAATGCTTACTTGTTTACACATGTCTGTCCCCCAACTCTATTATAAACTCCTTGATGGCAGACACAGTTTTTATATCCCTGGAACCCTTCACGATGGATGCTGAGTAAAAGATTGGTGATATTTACAAGGATTCTTGAAGGATGAGCAGGCATATAGGTGCAAAAAGCACAGGTGGACTAGGATGTGAAAGGGTGGGAAGAAAAGAGAGTATGTAAGTACTTGAAAGACAGCAAGAAATTTAGTGCAAGTGGAACTCTACTTTGAAAACATCATGATGTTCCTGTGATGTGGAAAAAAAAAACAAGTGAAGTAACTATTTTATAAATAGGAGAAATCACGAATGAATGAAATAGGAAGCTGTCTTGACCCCGATGATGCATTGTTTATCCTTCTCTCTGTGAAGAGGCCAGCCATATTAGTTTTTCCATCGCTGTACAGAATTAATCGAGTATAACCCATCTGTATGCTTTGGAGTTTACTTAGAAGTTATGTCTTACAGGACAGGATTTATGTGAAGGAAACTGTGCCTGTGAAGGTCATTGGGTTTGGTAAAGTCCGTTTTGGGGGAGCTACTCTTACTGTCATGGTCCTAAGGATTTGACCAAATAAATTCTCACTTCTGGCTCTTCAGTTTTTAAACTTTGCAAATGGTTACTTAGCATTAGGAATGTTTAACTAATTTCAGGGAGGAGGAAAACAATTCCTGTTTTTCTGGAGCTCTCTGGAGTCCTAAAGAATGGAGAGGCTGTAGGAAGGGAATAGGACATTATTATTGTAATGAATGAGGGTGTGGAGGGATACAAGTGGGATTGTATAGCGTTATGATGAAAAGATAATTAGTGAAACATCTGTAGCCCTGGCAATTCATCTAGTGATGATTACACACAGGCTGGATGGAAGGCAACATGGTGTATTGTACAGGGTCCTGGAGGGCCGCTAAATGGAGGCCACACCACTTCCGTGAGAGAAGGAAGTGAGATAACTTGTTCTGCAAGACAGATAGTGAAAGGAGCCGAAGCAAATTGCATACCAAAAACATTGCTCTTCTTTTGAATGGAAGTATTAAAAATGCAAAAAGCTGGGAGTGCTCATTTCCCTACACTGTAGCTTCAGTTTGAATACATTTGGGACTTTTCCCCAAACACCTGCTCCTTCCTGCCTTTCCCACTGCCCTCCCCACGGGGGAAGAGAAGGCCCAAACAAAACGTGGAGCACAATGATTGGAAACAATTCCAACAATCAGATCGGAATAAATGAAGGAATCGCAGAGTGAAGTCATCTATAAACATGTAACTGAACAAAAGTGGTAATTTGGAAACAGCAGGAATGATTGAGTTTGTGAGTAGAATAAAGAGAAAGTGGAATTCATAAGGCGAGTACACAGAGCTTATTTAAATGTAAATGTTTTCTTGGTGAAATGATTTTGGGAGATGCATCAGAGATAACCCAGACATTCCCAACATCTCCTGCCTTTGTGAGACAGGGGTGGAGGATGGCTAAGTATCCGGTTGCATTTCCCTTAAGAACCAGTTAATATCACAGAACCATTATTGTGCCTGGTCACAGGAAGTCTGGTCTTGCCTTGAAAATCACTGAAAATCATTGGGGAGCACTGGATGTTCTACCTACCTTGGATGTTGTTTCTCTTTCCAGGTGCTGTTCTGGGCTTCTTCACTGACCACTCTGGCCTACTCTCTGTTGCTATGGTTCTGTCCTTCCATTTTGTGTGCCAAGAAGACCACATTCTACCCTGTGTTTAATAATGTTTTACTGAAGACACAAGGATTACAGTGCCACAGTGTTAGGTATCACTTTTCTTTTCCATTTAGCAATTCTCCTTCACAAGAGGTCCCCTTGTTGGGATTCAGTCTTTTTGGAAAGGAACTCAACACCATCCTGTCCCCCACTTTCCTGATATGAACTGGTTTCTCCTCTCCAGCCCATGTAGACAGAGCAAAACTCAATAATATCATAGTATCTTTTGAGCAATGCCCTTTGCCCACAGCAAAGCCAAATATTTTCCTTATTAAATAGAATATTTAACATCTCATGATGAATCGCTTACATTTGGAATAAATTCACTAGTTCAAGCACTCCATGAAGCTATAGGTAGATTGTTGCCTTTTGTTGGTTGACCACCAAAGCTCATCAATGTCATTAAGCTTTTTAGAAAAATGTGTATTTCATCATCCACCCTAGAATGCAAAAAGCTTTTTTCTCTCACTCTGACATTTCCAGCTCTAAAATTGGTGAGATCCAGATACTACTTCCTTGAGATGGAAGGAATGGCTGTATTTTAAAAGCTAGTTTATCCAGGGGTGCTGGGTCAGTTAAGCATCTGACTTTGGCTCAGGTCGTGATCTCACAGTTTGTGAGTACAAGCCCCGTGTACAACTTTGTGCTGACAGCTCAGAGTCTTAAGCCAGTTTCGGATTCTGTGTCTCCTGCTCTCTGCCCCTCCCCCGCTCATGCTCTGTCTCTCTCTCCTGCAAAATAAATAAATATTAAAAAAATAAAAAAGAATACATAAAAGCTGGTTTATCCAAACTACAGCTTTAATAATTGTGTTCTTCAGGATTGTGGTTGTGTGGTGATAGTCACCAGGACTTAAAATGCTACCAAACAGGCCACCCCTATTTCCATCATATTCCACTGCCATGGACTCTAAAGGTATGAAACCCAAAGACACTAACTCTTTTATTTCTGAAGCAAGACTCTGCCATCTATTAGCTATATGACTATGGGTAGCTCTCAGAATCTTACTTGTGTGACTGCGCTGTGATAGCTATGTGACTATGAATGTGTCTTTGACTGTTAGGGTTCAAGACTTTTATAATTATACACACTTTATGACTATATTTTAATATAATACTTCATTTGTCCTGTTCATTTGGCAATTGCTTCACAGGTGAAAACCACAGGTTATGTGTAATAAGGTTCCTGTGTTCTGCTGTCTTAAGCGATTTTGTCATCAGGGAAACTTGCAAAATTTGTGAGACACGTCAAAAGCTGACAGGTGATTAATTCCTGGCTTTCCAATGAAGTTAAATACATTTTGATGGGATATATCAATGGAACGCCATGAGAGATATCATAACTGTGAACGTATCTTTAGACCCCCAGAATCATTTTGGGTAGTGTAAAAATAATTTTGATTATTGTCTGAAAAGTATAGCGAACTACCTCACTATAATGCACATTACTGCATAATATACATTGTGAATTTGCATTTGACTGACATCTGTTACAGAATTAACCATGTCAATTAACCATGTCACAAAGAAGATATTCCTTGTCCAGTAAAATATAATGTTGCATGAGAGAGTTGGTCTTCTTAAATAAAATAGGCAAATAGAGAACAGATATATATAAAATATATAAGCTGGTTTTACTTTTATCTGCTAAGATTAACAAAAATAATAAAATAATTAAAAGAATGGCATTTCCATTTCTGAACAAGTACCAAGTACTTGGCAGAGTGCAAAGTAATTCATAATTTCTTATTTAATCCCAACAATGAATTTTGGAGGTGTGGGAGGGGATTGTGACAATCTGCTTCTCATGGGAGCACTCCCTGCTTTTCTCTGTCAGCCTTCTCATGCTTTCTGAACCTGTTGCTGTGGCTAACACACACTAATAATCTGATGAATGCTTAGCATGTATTCGATAAATAAATGGAAGAATGAGGCCCGATTATTCCAATGTGAATGAAGGGGCAGTGTTATTGAGACAAATTTTACTTGAAATTTATATTTGGCCTAAGTTTTAGGCCTTCTGGCAGCCAAAACTGTAAGAGAGGGACAGTGGTGGTGGAATTTTATCAACATCTCTCATTTTTTGAGCAGTCAGTATATGGTAAGCCCTTTATTCATGAATGTTATATGTTGATTACTTAGTAGGGACTAACATTTTTGTAAGTGTGTTACATATAAGGTAGACAGATAAAATGCAAAAGGTCCTGTTAAATTTGAATTTCAGATGAAACTCAGTAATTTTTGTATAATTATAAGACTAGATATTATGATTATTTTTTTCTCCTGGAATTCAAATTTAATTGAACATCTTATAATTTTATTTTCTAAATCTGGCAGCTGTAGTTACACACATTATAGTCTTAGTCTGTTTGTATAACAAAATATCCATGACTGGATGGCTTATAAATAATAGAAATTTATTTCTTATAGTTCTGAAGTCTGGGAAATTCAAGATTAAGGCACCAGCAGATGCATTGTCTAGTGAGGGCCTGCTTCCTGGTTCTTGCTGTGTCCTCCTACAGTGGAAGGGGTGAAGGAACTCTCTGGTGTCTCTCGGGTCTCTTTTCCATTAATGGGCTCATGATCTAATCACCTCCCAAAGCCCCATTTTCTCATACAGTCACATTGGGGGGTTAAGTTTTCAACATATGAATGGAGGGGGAGGCATAAATATTCATTCCATAGCAATTATCTTACTTAATAATGCAACTGTCCTAAGAGGCTCATTTTGAAATGGCAGCATTGAGGCAGCATATAGGCATATGTAACAACATCCATGGTTCCACGGCTAGTAGGTGGTGAACCCGGCTTTAAAACCAGATAAACTGTCCTTTAACCACAGTACTGTGTCCCAGTACCACTCTGAGGCAGGTATAACTATTCCCATTTTATACATCAGATGCCAGAGTTAATAAATTCAAGGAAGCAGTACTATATGGTAAGCTAATAAAAAAAAAGCAGATTTGAACCCAGGAATGCCTGTCTCCAGAGTCAACGTCTCTAATCTCTAAATTTGAGATAAAATCATATAACTGGATTTTTCAAGGTGAAGGACCAATGAGGCTTTTGAGTTGTTAATATTTTCTTCCAGGGTAATACGAGACACAGGATAATGAAAAAGAAATGCCTAGGGAAGGCCTAATGCCATTTAGCATCAACAAATTATATATAGTGTCACCAAGATTCCTTTTAGAGTAAAGATTTATTTCACTATTTCTAATAGCTTAAGGTTTGGCATTAGAATATTTCTGTAGCTAGAGGGTCTGATCTTCTAGAGAAGCTGATTCATCTTTCAGCATCTTACTTTATGCCCATGTCAGCTCAGAGGATTTATTAAACATCCATAGCATAGAGACCTTCAACATGATTGCAGTGAAAGTATTTCCTAAATATTGCTCTTATCTACTTTATTTGGTCCTTAGAATTAACAACGGCATGTTTCAATCCTAAAGAAATATTTGCAAGGTAATCCTTTAAATTTACTTGTTCTCACTGTGTCTAGCCTGATTCTACTCCAACACAGTATCTCATGACAAATCTAAAACACAATGCAAATATGGGCTTGCCAGTAAAGAAAATTTCTTAAATAAGCAAATCAGACCATTTTAACTTTTTAAAATGTGTTCATTTGAATCAAACAAAAATAGGTCAGATGGGTACATTTCCAATGACAGGCATAGAAATTGTGCTCTCAGAATTAAATTTGCCTCATCTCCCTGTTATTTGAGACAACTGGCCATTTGTGTGAAAATCAAGTAATTATATGCTCAAATGCCTTTTGAAAGAAAGAATGCAGAGAGAGAAAAACACAAGTGTGGGCCACCTGTGGATAACAACACAACTCTACTCTGATCATTCAGAATGAACTGAAAATGTTACCATCACACACCTTATGGGTGACTGGGTGACCTTTGAATATTCTTTGAGTTCCTTATTATAAGCTTGAGAATGATTCACTTCTACAGGATGGAAAAGGTCTGTTTAAATACTTTTGAAAGGTCTCCACGTAAGACCTTTCTTCGGAGGCTCATGATGGTCTTTAGTTAAACAGAACATAAGTGGATGGTCATCGCTATACCATGGCTCATTTGATATAATAACTGCAATCCTTTACATGTTTTCACATGCTATAGACTAATGGGATGTTTACATTTATTAACTCATTTTGTTCTCACAAATGAGATACGTAAAGCAGGCTGCATCATACCTGTATATAGTTGCTGATCCTGGAACTATTTTAAAATCACAGAGTCAGTATGTGTTGAAACTAGGACCAAAATGCAGCTCTTTGATGCCTTTCCTATTATATAATGATGTTGTTGTATCATTTTGCCAGGTATGATCTGTTGTAGGATTAGCCCAATTTGGTTTTGGGGCCTTCACAGTTAAGTGTGGCATATGATAACGTTCTGGAAAGTCCTGCTTGCCACTCAGTAGGCTTGACCTGAAGCCACATTTGAGGTGGATAGTGTGTCATCAGACACCCTGTTTTACTTGCCTTTTTCAGTTTCTCTTCTTCTTAATGTCAAATGCTCTCATTATGTTTCCTCTTTTGTATTCAAAGACACTGCAAAAGTCATCCAGAGCTGGTTTTCTGAGTGAATGCTCATGTTCCAAAATGATCCTTCTTCCAGCAAAACTCAGAGCCCTCTCATCCAAGTGACCTAGGCAGAAACAAACAAACCAATTAACTCTACGTTATCCATAAGTGACTGAATATAGTCCTTCTCAGTGGTATATGCATTTGAAAAGAAGGTACTTGGAGGCTAAAAGTACAATAAAGAGAAATTGAACTTTTTCACCTTTTGTTTTCACTACAATCTGTCCTGGGGTGAATTCGTTTTAATTCAGTCCACTTAGGTTTGTGGTCTTTCCTGTATTTGAGAGTTTATGTCTTTCAATAATTCTAAGAAACTCTTGAGTTATTATCTCTTTAAATATCACCCTTTCCCAATTCTCCATATTCCCTTCTAGAACTCCTATCAGATATTTGTTGGATCATCTCAAGATATTAGCAGACAGTTGTACATGGGAATTGCTAGATTGTTGGTAGCAGTGATACTGATGACAACAATGGTGATTAAATTAGAAGTGACTATGTGGCATAGGTAAAAGACCAAGCCCATTGGACTTACATTGGCCTGGGTTCAAATATATTAGCTTTGTGATGTTGACTGTGTTATTTGGCATCTTTTAACTGCTATTTCCTTATTTGCAAAATAATACTTAACTCCTAGAGTTTTAAATAACCTGACATTTAATAGTTCTCAACAAACTTTTATTTCCCTTTCTTTACTAAAATTGCTCTTAAAATATCAAATCCTGCTGATTCTTAGGAGAGAGAAATAACCATGGTTTAGTCATGTGAGGCTGCATGGAGGACACGAGTGAGGCTGCTTAAGAAGATGCAGGATCCGGTTGGGAGGATTTTAAGTACGGGCTGCTGCGCAGCAGGTAGAAACAAAGACTTTGAGTAGGGAAATATAATGAATGAGCAGAACCACTTGCCTGAAGGGATAGGTTTTGCAGATGCATAATGGGGACTATGATTTGAAAAGCAGCATGAGGCCAGATTAAGGAACACTTGCCTGTTTGGCCTAGAGGATGGGCTTTATACTGTAAATGCATTAACATTTTTTGAGAAGAGAGAACAACATGATCAAGTTCAAGAAAATCAACCTAATGACAGTTGTGCAATGTGTTACGGAACAGAAAGAAAAGGTTGTATAGCCATAGCCTAGGAAAATGGTACAGAGGGTTTGGACTAATATATTGGCAATGGGATTAGAAAGGAGGAGATTAAAGCCAAAGAGTGGTGTGGAAGTTGGAAGAGATAGGATCTGGGGATTGAATGGGAAGGTGAAAGGAGAAATGAGAAGAAAAGGGCATTGAGCCTGAATGTAAATTAAAAAAGATTAGAAGGTATGGGGTTCAGGAGGGACGCTACATTTAAATATGTGAACGAAGTGATGGCAGCAGAGCTGGTTGGCTCCATGTAGCTTTGTTGGTTACCTGGAAATATTTGTAGTTTCCCACACACCATACTCTCTCTTTTCTCTCTGTGCCATTGCCGGTGTCCTTTCCACCCCTGTTTGCTAGCCAATTTCTGCTTGTCTTTCAAGACTCAGTTTGAGAGCCGTGAGAACATCTTTAATGTTTCTCCTTCCCAGCCAAGGCTGGGTGTGCCTCCCGTGGGAACCAGTAAAGTCCTAATTAATCCTGCACCAGAATACTCATCACCTGACATTAGAACTACCTGTGACCCTTTTCCTTCAGGGACTGGGAACTGCCTACTACCAAGCAGAGTATATAGCACACAGAAGGCAATTAATAAATTAGCTATTGAATGATGAATGATGGAACTCAAGTAGAAATATCCAGCAAAATATCCACACTGTCAAATCTGTGGCAGTACGGGGGATATTTTCCCCTTTCCTTCTGAATTTACAGCAGTAAAAATATAGGTCTTAGCATTTGAATATTTGGTCTTAAGTGTCAATTTATCTGACTGCTTCTGTGACCTAACACTAGGCCTACAATTTTGGCAGCCCTTCTGGAAAGATTGCGCACTTAATCAAGCTCTTTTTGAACAATTCTCTGGATGGCGGGCATTTTAATTCTCATCCATTCCTGTCTACCTCCAGGAATCAATGCAGCAGCAAGAGAGCAGATTTTCCTGCATTCTCACTGCTCCTTCAGGTACAAACCAATTTTCTAGCTTCAACATGTCCTAGCAAATAATTGTTTGGTTCTGAAATAAAACTCTTTATTACAACAATAGTGATAGGATACCAGTAGGATAATAAAAAACAAAGTTTTAATGCATCTGATGTGAGTACATTAGACTGGCAGGATTCCTGGAGGTGGTGAACGGAACCTGGGCAGAAATGCCTGAAGGTCCAAGTGCAATCATAAATGATTTCCATAAATAGTGTGACAGAGACTTTACTGTCTGGTGGGCTGTGTTGAAAAAAAAAAGGTGGGGGGGAAGAGGCTGCTATTTCTGGAGTGAAATGGACTTCTTTTTATGTTGCTAACAAAGAGGATCCCACTGGCAGTGCACACTATGGCATTTGCTTTGGGTTTTAAGAACACACAGCTCTGCCTGCCTGGAAAAATTGAAATTCTATATGGCAGCTGCCTGTGACACATGTAAGGCAAGTTATCAATCCTAGCTCATTAATGATGTGACTAAGGAAAAAAAAAACCTCCTCAACCACCACCTTGGCAAGACAATATATGGGCCAAAGGACAATGCCACAAAAGGAATAAACGGATTGGGGAGCAGGAGATTGAGATAAAATAGAGTGTGGACTTGAGAGGTAGGTTTGGATTATGTCATTCTGTGTTCTGTTTTTCTTACTTTGCAATGGGGACAATACAGCTTTTTCCACGGGGTCATGATGATTAAACCAGAAAATATGCCCAATAGAGAATTTATTTCTGGCAAAACAGGGCACATTTCTAAACTTTTTTTTTAATGTTTTACTTATTTTTGAGACAGAGTGCGAGCAGTGGAGGGGCAGAGAGAGAGGGAAGCAGTCTCCAGGCTCTGAGCTGTCAGCACAGAGCCCGATGTGAGGCTCAAACTCACAAACCGTGAGATCATGACCTGAGCTGAAGTCGGACGCTTAACCGACTGAGCCACCCAGGCGTCCCAAAACAGGGCACATTTCTTAATGTGGTTCTATTAAATCAGGTCCTTATGGGAATACTGACTGAAGCTGTTAAAAACAATTAGAGATTTAGGATAAGCCTCTTTGTTTTAATGGAAATATGTAGAGTAATCCATGCACCCATTCACAAGGGGCCTATGAAAGACATGGCGGATTGAAAATGGATATTTTCATGACCTGTGCCTTGCAAGTAGGAAAACAGTTTTGAAAACTGCAGCCATGGGAGCCTGAAGTTTTCCTACCCTGGCTATCCCCACCCCAGACGTGTGTGAGTGAGTGTGTGTGTGTGTGTGTGTGTGAATATGTTGTGCATTTCTATCCAGCAAATTTTATTGGAGGGAAACAAGGAATGATAGTTGAGAGTTTGGAGACCCTGTCAACCTAAGAGTGTTAGGAAATCAGCAAGTTTCTCTATTACTTGTGTCTACAGCCTTCTCATCCAGATTTTAGGGAAGATTTTGAAAGAAATGAAGATAGAATTTGATAGCCACAAAAAATACCTAAACATTAGTAGAAGGCTTTGAGGAGAGCTATAATTTTCAATCAGCTTTTAAATTTTAGGTCTAATTGACTTCAAGAATTTGATTTAAATTATTAGTCAATTTAATGAGTTTTGTTGAGTATGTAAATCTAAACTCAGTGTTAAGAAGTAAGATCAATAGGCTGTCTTTAGACACCTGGGGATCAGGTGTCCATTAGAGTCCTCCTGGATATTATAGAAATAACCGAGATATGGGTGGGAGATCCAGGCAGCAGGTGGTATTAAGAATTATACAAAGTATTGGAATTTGGAAATGGCAACGGACAGTGTGGGGAGGGAATCTGATAGGAGACAAGGGGCACTGAGATACCGGGACCAAAAGTTTACCTTTATGACCATTGAAAGATGGTAAGACCAACAGGATGCAAATGGAACCCTGCCAACAGTGCAGAGAGGGATGACAAGAGGACTTTTCAGATACAGATGTAGGGAATTAGGAAAAGAAGAAATTTTGTAAGGGAGAGGCCTCTCACTAGTGAGAAGACATCAGTTCTTAGGAAACTAACAGATCTCGGTCCAAATGCAGTTTCTACTATAAATTAGTAGCTGATAATTTATTTATCATATTTAAGGTTTATTTTCCTCATTTATGAATGGCAAATATTAGCACCTACTTTGCAGGGCTTTTGTAAAGATAAAATAAAAAAAAGTATCTGTTCTTTATGGCACATAAGAATTCTAATAACACTAATAATATAGGGCTTAAAATGGTAACCATTATTATTATATTTTACTAATGAAAAATAATTTAAAATTCTGGAATAAAGATGGTCGGCACCTTGTATTTAATTCTTACTTGAATTTGAAGTAACATTCCCTAGAAAAGCTCCTTTGAACCGACAGGGTTAAAATTTCATAGCGTATCCCTTGAAAGGAGGCTTTGCTGAGTGAGGCAGGGTGAACGAACGCCCCTCTGAAGCGGCCTTCTATTCTCTGAGATGAAAGAAGCATTGAATTCAGATAACGCAGTCCGACATGTCTGTTTTTGATTGTTGATAAATATTTCATTTTACATTTTAAATTCATATGGGCCACAAAATCATTGAAGATGAAAAAGAATTCAATACTAGGCCATCCCTTTGCAGGATTGTTTCTCAGAACACACTTGTTCCTGTTTTGTTCAATTGAGATTGAAGCACCTTGGCAGCTGGCCACTGACGGTTCCTTCACAGCTGCCGAGGGCACTACGTGGATGAGTTTCTTTTTCCCTGTTGGTGAGTCTAAAATATCCCCCTTCCATGATGAACTAAAAAGCAATCACTACCTACCTAGCTACAGGCTTGATATTTTCATCTCAAAAATAGCATTTTTGGGTTCCCGATGCTACATGTCTACGTGTGTTATAATGGAGACATGTGTAGCTGGTTTTTTAAAATTTTTTTTATTTTTTACATTTTGTGGCAAAGAGCTGAAATATCTTGGAGCTAATTACAGGGCAGGATTTTAATATATTCATGAAAATGACATCCAATTAGGAAAATTCTAAGAACAACTGAAAATGGCTGAGAGCACAAATGTTTACATGATTGTATTACTGTCCCGATGCAGTGAGCTTCTGGAGGGCTGAGCCTCTCTCTTTCCAAATTTCAATTATATTATTAGCAGTAGGCCATCTTCATGGTAATTGGTACACTCACTTTATCTAATGGAGTATTTTTCATCTAATTGACTGCAAATTTATCATACAAATGTCAAAGCCAAATTTTCCTATAATAACCTATTATCTCTGCATTTCTAGCTCAATGCACCCACAAGAAATGGTATAATGATCGTCTTTGGGAGTGTGAAGGACAGCAACTTAATTTTCCTACCTCTGATGAAAATGACAGCTACTTCTTAAAAAGAAGACACTTTGAATATGTTCACTTAATTTTGCCACATTTCTCATTCACAAGATTTGACTTCACCCTACTCTGAACATGGGAGTGAATTCCCTGTTGCAGAAGAACATTGCAGAGGCAGTAGGGTAGATCTGAACAAAGAACAGGAGCAGGAGGTCTGGATGCTGCTTTTACAAAGGATGATTTGGGGTAAATCACTTCACCCCTCTGGTTCTTATATAGCAGGTGAGAAGCTGCTCTAGAACAGCTGTTCCTCAAACTTTGGTCATTTATGTACCCTACTTAAGGCCTTTACACATTTACAGATCCAACTGTCTGCTTTTGTACCTACCATATTTCATGGTCTCACTTGACTTGTACAAAATATGTATTTGAAAAAGAAATTTAAAATAAATAACAAACATAGAAGTACCATGACTTGCAATAAATGTAATCCTAAAAACAAATAAATAAATACCAGTTCAAAGGAAGTACACTTATGGTCCACAAGTGAAAATCACACTAGGAACAACGTTTCCATGATTATGCCATTTCTGTCACTTATGCAGTCTTCAATTTGTATCACTAACAGAATGCGTATCACACTTAGCATTGGACTGGATGATTTGGGGATCTTATCCTGGTCTAAAAAGTCCATGATTAAGTTATTTAAGAGAAAGCTTTTCTGGTTTACATTTCAGGAGAGCCATCTGCCTCAGAAATCCTTCTGACTCATTACTGTTAAAAATGGGATGCTCGCAGTCAGAGGGCGAGATGTGACCTGCTATCATGTTCTCCAGAGAAACTCATGAAAACATGGAGACTCATGGGAATGTCTAAGTGAGAGATTAAATGCAAAAATCCTGTTTTCCCCCACTAGGGAACATTAAATGGATGAAACTTAATGTGACCCTAATTAAGACAACAATGTAAAGTATTGTTTAGGGTATGCTTTTAAAATTGACCATGCCTCTGTCTTACTTCTGTGTACCAAGTCATATAGCTATGCATATACATGGAGCACACTTTTGTGCATGGTCTAAAATGATCTGTATGGCGACTTTTTTCTCATCTAAGAAAACATGAGAACTTGGAATAGGGTCATAATTATTACTGGCTTCTTTGAACTGAATATGTTTCTCGTCTTATCTTAGAAGTGCCTCTTCTAGGAAACAGAGATGAACTATAACAAGCAAAGATTTATAAAGATGTTTACTGCTGTGATATTTGCAATGGTGGAAAAAACCACAAATACACAACATTCAATTTATCCTTAAATCATAATATGTAAATTTGATGGAGTGTATAGTCATTAAAATAGTATTTATGAGGAATTTTTAATGAAGTGAGGCTGGTATATGAAATAATGTAATATTAGGTGAAATTCTGTGATCAAAATTATCTGAACATATTAGTGTGGTTTGCATATGCACTCAGGCTCTCATCTTGGCCTCTTTCTTGTCCTGTCAGTGATTCTTCTGCTGTACTGAAATGCTGGTTTTTCTCTAAATATAGCAAGTTCTCTCACAATCCCCTGCTATTGAACATGCTAGCTTTGTTTTTGTTTTTGCAAAAATAATTCTTTTCTTAAAAGATAGATAAATGTTGAGTGAGAAGAAGGGGTAAAGAGAGTTGGTAAAGAAAGGAAAACCAATTTTTTCATTGGAAGTGGGAGACTAGAACTTCATTCAAAATGGCTGGGTGACCTTGGTACAATTTCTTTGTCATTTCTCCCCCTTGTCAGTTTGGTTGTAAGTAGAATTACACTGCAGTTAGTACTTTGGTTAGGTGCTGAGCTTCTGGCTATTATTCTAATATTGTTCATAAAATGGAGAGAGAGAGAGAGAGAGAGAGAGAGAGAGAGAGAGAAGGGGGGGAGAGGAGAATACCCAGTAAAATCTATTAGTCTTCACCACTGGAAATAAAGAAACTGGCGATGAAAAAAAGAACAGAAAGTTGTCTTAGGGCCAAATGAGGAATTCTCCCTTCTTCTTCTTCTGACTTCACTACAAACCCAATGACTCTTTCCTATTCCAACCCTTTGAATATAGAAATTATTTGGTATATGTCCTGCTAAAAGAAAAAAGGGAACAGATTTTTTCCCACACGATAATCAATGAATTTTAAAACAATATCTAGAGGATACACTGTTTCTGGCCTTATAAAGTTCCTAATGATTGAAACATCAAATGTGAAAGGAATTCCTTAGGAATTTGCTGCTACCCAGCAAAACTTGAAGAAGAATAGACCTGATTGGTACATTCCAGAGTATAGATGAAATAGCGCAGACCCTAGATTCAGGTCTGATCGTGATCCCTCACAAAATTGCTCTGAGGAAAAAATTAGATCATATGTGCAGAACTCTGAAAACTGTAATACACTTCATACATGTTAGTTTCATATCCTGAGTCAAGGTGGAAGGAAAGAGCCTTCTAAATCTCTTACTTGATTATCACGGGCATGTGATTTATACTTATTAGAAAATATTTCCTTGAGAAATCAACAGTAAGATTAAAGTAAACTTTGTTCTGCTCATTTTGGAAATGAAACTATCTTCCAGAATAATTAATAGGAAAATGTTTAATAGCTAGTTAAATACTGAGACAGTCAACCAAATTTTCACTGCCAGGGGTGGAGGAACATAGGCATGAATCATGTTACAAAGAAATAAAATATGTGGTCACCTGGGACACCTGGGTGTCTCAGTTGGTTAAGCATCTGACTCTTGATTTTGGCTCAGGTCATGATCTCGCGGTTCTTCCATTCAAGCCCCACATTGGGCTCTGCGCTGACAGCGCCTAGCCTGATTGGGATTCTTTCTCCCTCTGTCTCTTCCCCTTCCCCACTTGCTCTTTGTCTCTCTCTCAAAATAAATAAAAATAAACTTAAAAAATTATGTTGCCACCCATTCACCACGATTTCTGTATCATTAGAAAGGTTGCCTGGTTCAGAAAATCTCTCTCTTATTGGCTTCTAGGTGCAGTAGTTCTCAAACAGGGGACAAAACCTTTCATTCTGCAATTAAACAGAGATGAATAACTTGATCTCTGCACTTGCAGAATCTTCCTTTTTACTTGTTGTGTTATTTGTGTCATTACCTATTCTTGCCCTTTCTAGACTTTTAACTCTTCAAGATAGGAAAACTGTTGTTTCCATCTTTTGTCTCTAATGTAGTAATGCTTGTTATAATAGATGCTTAAAAAGAATTGTTGAAAGAATGAATAAATGAATGATTAAAATGCAGTTAATCCCTGTAGATAGAACAGTTGATTTATACTTAGATTATGTCAGTCTAAGTATAGATTGACATAATCATGACATAATCATAGTATATCAATCTATACTTAGATTATGACACACATGAGCTTTTAAAACTGAAGTATTATTGACATACAATGTTATATTAGTTTCAGGTATACAGTATAGTTATTGGCAAGTCTGTGTATTATGCTATACTCACCTTGATGAGTATAGTTACAGTGCATCACCATATAATGTTATTACAATATTATTGACTATATGCCTTAGGATATATTTTTCAACCTTCTGCCTTATTTTATAACTGGAAGTTTCTACCTCTTAATTCCCTTCACTATTTCACCCATCCCCCCCAACTTCCTGCCCTTTTGGCAGCCACCAGTTTGTTCTCTGTATTTATGATTCCATTTTTGTTTTGTTTGTTTATCTTCTTTTTTAAATTCTACATGTAAGGGAAATCATATAGTATTATCTTTCTCTTTCTGAGTTATTTCACTTAGCATAACACCTTCTAGGTCCATTCATATTATTATAAATGGCAAAGGCTCATTCTTTTTTGCAGCTGAGTACTATGCCATCATATATTATATCCATTCATCTATCAATGAACACTTAGGTTGATTCCATATCTTGGCTATTGTTAATAATGCTGCAATAACTATAGGGTGTACATGTCTTTTCAAATTAGTGCTTTCATTTTCTTTGGGGAATTATCCAGCAATAGAATTATTGGATCATATGGTATTTCTATTTTTAATTTTTTGAGGAACCTCTATAGACTCTGTCTGTTTACCACAGTAGTTGTGCCAGTTTATCTTCCTGCCAACAATGCTCAAGGGTCTCTCTTTTTCCACACCCCCAGCAGCATTTGCCACTTCTTATATGACGCACATGATTGACATGTGATTATAAGGTGAGAAAAAGTTTTTGATTATTTTCAATTTTACTTTTTTGACAGAAAGTTTTTTAAGTGGGTGGGAATTGATTAAGTGGGGAGCCATAAGGTAAAGAGATTCTCAAAGGAGAAAATAGGTTCTTTACAGAGAAATAACAAAGACAGGAAAGAAAGGAATATAGGGAAAGTTGCCGATTCCCAGCTTTATCCACTGAAGTTCCTGGCCAGAGACTTTTTGAAAACTTACAGTGAAATTTACTCAGTAATAGCAAAGAGATGAATTTATTAATAATGTATTTTACAGAGAAAAAAGGGATTGAAAGTCTCCATTTATAAGAAATACATTCAGATTTTAAGAATTGAGGAAGAACTGGAGTATGTTCAGTTCAGCTATTTATAGTATTTGTTAGTGAACCCACGTACTTTGACACGAAAACACATACGTGCATGGTGCACCCAGTGTTTCATGCATGTTTATTTTGTTTATATCGCAGTATTTGAAGTTCCTTAGAGATAAAGATTGGACCTCTAGCTAGATTGCATTGTAAACTTATACTCTGAGGCTTCTCTCTGCTCCAAACACAATAACAGGTAAAAATTAAAAAAAAATAAATTAAAAAAACTAACATAACTACATCTGTCAAGATGGTCCAGGTTAGGCTGTAGTAGCAAACAACACCAAAATCTTAGTGGCTTAAAACAGAAAAGCTTCTTTCTTGTTCATGTTACATTTTCATTGTGTTGACTCATAGCTTTAGTGCATGATGTCCTCACCTTGACATCCAGGTGGATGGGTTTGGGGCCTTGCTAGTTGCTATGGCAGAGTGAAAAAGAGCATGATGAGTTATACACTAGCTTCTTATAGTGTCTGTCTAGAGGACACAGGTGCCACATCCACTTATATTTCATTTGCCAAATCAAATTCCAAGGCCATGTCCACAGTAGAGAAATAAAATCCTACTGTCTAGAAGGAAGAGTTGAAATATTTGGTAAATGGAACTAGTCATTATTATAATAGTCATATTGAAATCAATACCACCTTGGCCCCAGAATAGAAAAGAAATGAAGAGTTGTGTGCAGAGAATAGTTTCAGACTCCATAGCCAGAGGCAGGGAAAACTAGTCAGGTGTTCACTTCTTTTGGGGTAAAAATGTCCACGAAAGGTTATAAATTTGTGAGTTTAGAGAAGTGAAATACCTCTGAAACACCCTAGTAAACAGGATTTGAGATAAGCCACCTACTAGCACAGTATCCCTATCGGTGATATGTCTGTATCTTCTAGGTCAAGAGTCGTATGGGATCTAATTCAGGTCCCTTGAAGAACTGGTAACATGTAGCAAAACATTTAGTCAGACATATGTGAGCCTATATAGAGTGTCAGGAAAAATACCTCCATTCAAGATAAGTCTCCAAACCAAAAGTTTGAATCAATCAAAGAAAACTAATACTAAGATAGCCAAGAAAATCAACAATTAGTAGATGAATTCACTCCACTTGTTTAAAAAATTGGTATTGTTGGAAAAATTTTTATTTAGGAACTCCAAAGAGATTTTAAAAAGAATAACATCAAAAGAGAGTGAGAGAGGATATAAAATCAATGCACAGAAATCGGTTGCATTTCTATACACCAACAATGAAGCGACAGAAAGAGAAATCAAGGAATCGATCCCATTTACAGTTGCACCAAAAACCATAAAATACCTAGGAATAAATCTAACCAAAGAGGTGAAAAGTCTATACACTGAAAACTATAGAAAGCTTATGAAAGAAATTGAAGATGACACAAAAAAATGGAAAAAGATTCCATGCTCCTGGATAGGAAGAACAAATATTGTTAAAATGTCGATACTACCCAAAGCAATCTACATATTCAACACAATCCCTGTCAAAGTAACACCAGCATTCTTCACAGAGCTAGCACAAATCATCCTAAAATTTGTATGGAACCAGAAAAGACCCCGAATAGCCAAAGCAATCTTGAAAAAGAAAACCAAAGCAGGAGGCATCACAATCCCAGACTTCAAGCTATACTGCAAAGCTGTAATCATCAAGACAGTATGGTACTGGCACAAGAACAGACACTCAGATCAATGGAACAGACTAGAGAACCCAGAAATGGACCCACAAACGTACAGCCAACTAATCTTTGACAAAGCAGGAAAGAATATCCAATGCAATAAAGACAGTCTCTTCAGCAAGTGGTGCTGGGAAAACTGGCCAGCGACATGCACAGGAATGAACCTGCACCACTTTCTTACACCACACACAAAAATAAACTCTAAATGGATGAAAGACCTCAATGTAAGACAGGAAGCCATCAAAATCCTCGAGGAGAAAGCAGGCAAATACCTCTTTGATCTTGCCCTCAGCAACTTCTTACTCAACATGTCTCCAGAGGCAAGGGAAACAAAAGCAAAAATGAACTACTGGGACCTCTTCAAAATAAAAAGCTTCTGCACGGTGAAGGAAACAACCAGCAAAACTAAAAGGCAACCGACAGAATGGGAGAAGATATTTGCAAATGACATATCAGATAAAGGGTTAGTATCCAAAATCTATAAAGAACTTATCAAGCTCAACACCCAAAAACCAAATAATCCAGTGAAGAAATGGGCAAAAGACATGAATAGACACTTCTCCAAGGAAGACATCCAGATGGCCAACCAACATATGAAAAAATGCTCAACATCACTCATCATCAGGGAAATACAAACCAAAACCACAATGAGATACCACCTCACACCTATCAGAATGGCTAACATCAACAACTCAAGCAACAACAGATGTTGGCGAGGATACGGAGAAAGAGGATCTCTTTTGCGTTGTTGGTGGGAATGCAGACTGGTGCAGCCACTCTGGAAAACAGTATGGAGGTTCCTCAAAAACCTAAAACTAGAACTACCCTACAACCCAGCAATTGCACTACTAGGCATTTATCCACGGGATACAGGTGTGCTGTTTCGAAGGGACACATGCACCCCCATGTTTATAGCAGCACTAGCAACAATAGCCAAAGTATGGAAAGAGCCCAAATGTCCATCGATGGATGAATGGATAAAGAAGATGTGGTGTATATATATATATATACATACACACACACACACACACACACACACACAGTGGAGTATTTACTCAGCAATCAAAAAGAATGAAATCTTGCCATTTGCAACTACGTGGATGGAACTGGAGGGTATTATTCTAAGTGAAATTAGAGAAAGACAAATATATGACTTCACTCATATGAGGAATTTAAGAGACAAAACAGATGAGCATAAGGGAAGGGAAGCAAAAATAATATAAAAACAGGGAGGGGGACAAAACAGAGGAGACTCATAAATATGGAGAACAAACTGAGGGTTACTGGAGGGGTTGTGGGAGGGGGGATGGGCTAAATGGGTAAGGGGCACTAAGGAATCTACTCCTGAAATCATTGTTGCACTATATGCTAACTAATTTGGATGTAAATTTTAAAAAATAAAAAATAAAATTAAAAAAAAGAGAGTGAGAGAAACATATCTGGGCATAAGTGAAAGAAGACCATGTAGATACAGAGAAGAACCACTGTGAAATTTTGGAAATGAAAGAAATTAGTCACTAAAGTAAAAAAAAAAATCTTCATTTACTATAAACTCAAGACTGGATGAAGTTGAAAATATAATCATCCAATTAGCAGTTGGTATTGAGGAGTGCTCCCAGAACATAGCCTAGTGATATAGGGAAAAAAAGTCACAGAGCAGTTAAGGTATGTGGAAGCATGTGTGAGAAGCTCAGTACATGTTTAATAGGATTTCTAGAATAAATAGACTTTCAGAAGGAAGGGCAGAAAAAAATATGTCAAGAAAAGAGCTGAGAATTTACCAGGATTATAAAAAAAAGTCTAGATCCTCTGCTAAAAGTGCATCTTGAGAACAAAGTAGAATACATAAAAATAAAGCCATATCTAGGTGCATCATAATGAAACAGCAGGAGATATGGATAAATTGAAAATCTTAAGAGCTGCCTGTGGGAAAACCTGATTAGCTAAAAAAAAAAAAAAAAAAAAAAAAAAAAGAAAAAAGAAAGGAAAAAGAAAAAGAAAGGCTAATAAGCTACAACAACAATAGATGGCAAACACCCACAGGGTAATAATTTCCCACGGCTGAGGGAAAGGAATTCCATATGCATATTGTTCTCGATCCCATACCTAACTACACTATCATGCATAAGAGAGGGAGAAATAGAGATACTTGTAGATCTATAAAGACTAAGAGGTGTGTTTGCTCCTCATGGACCATTATTGAAAGAAACATAAGAAATGAACCTGAAAGGAAAGAGGCTAATGTTTAAAAAACAAACAAACAAACAAAAATAAAACAGGAAGGGGTCAGAGTACAGAAGCATGGTAAGGTCTTGGTCAGAAAGATGACCTGATTTTAAAACATAAGAGTAATAATGAAAAACCAGAAGTACAACTTAGAGCTTCTATATCAGTAGAGGGAAAAAGTAAAGAATAGAGAACAACTGTTCCTTATATTAGTTTTGATTTCTCTCTTCCCCTTCTCCCAAAACTTACCACAAGGACTGACAACATTAGATTGAATAGGGATTCTGAGAAGATAAATGGAGAAAAATTGTTTACAGTTGGAAAATTGAGCTAACTTTTATATTGTATCAGGACTGTCCTATAGTTTAAATCCCAAGATAAATTCAGAAAAGCCTCAATTATGTGAAACCATTAACTAACCCAGATTGGTTTTTTACTTAACCTTAGGGGAGAGAAGAAAACTATAAGAAAGTAATCAGTATGTATTTAAAGTGATAATTCAATTCAAGTCCATATAGATTTCATCTGGTCACCTACAACTTTTACATTTTCATCTACCTTCCTCTACTATGGTCACTCAGCTGCAAAATGCCAACTTTTCGGCAGGTCAGTCATCAACGAAAGTTCTGTCATTGTTAATGTATTTAATGTATAAGGATAGAAAACTGGGTTCCTATTTTGAGAAATGTTTTTAGAAATAAGATTCAGAAATGTCTAACATAACAGGAGAAAATTCTGATTATTGATTTAATAGAAACTTCCATTTACTCTAGGTAACAGAGGCAGGTATGGTATCTGGAGAGCATGCCAAATAGCTAAGCGTTCTGGTTCCAAGACTTTGCTCTGTAGCCAAGCAGCTGTGTGGTTACATAACTTATTTAACCTTTCTGAGCATCAGTATTCTTATGCATAATATAAGGGGCTCAATTAGAGGAACTCTAAGGTTTCTGACGCTTTTTAGGTGTGATTCTAGAACACGCCATCACCTGGTTAATTGGGGCTTTGGATTACATCAAAAATCCCTTTTCCTGGCAGGTGTTGAACCTCCTAGATCCTGCTTTATCAGAGAGCTGTAGGCAGTGCAATGCTGTCCTGTATGATGGGCCCTCCATCATGTGCTTTCTTATCCTAAAGGATGAAGTGCTGTAGATGGTGAGCACTGTGAAGGAGGAGTAGAATAACAGAGTAAATCCAAATAGTGAAGCACACAGGAAAGACATGTCAGTCAGCCAATTCACAACTGGCATATTTATACAGATATTGGGCAGAAAGTTTCCAAGTTTCAAAAAGACAAAACTCTGGTACCGTTGTCCAAGGAAAAATGTGAGCAATGAGAGGCTTTGATGGGCCAGAGCTGTTATAACGACTTTGGCACTGGACCATTTTTTCATCTGTGACATTTATCATGCAGCAATATGCAGGATCTTGATTGGAAGCTCATGCTGTGAAATACAATGAATGTAATATCTAGAAAACAAGGGAGAACAGATGTAGCTGGGTTGTATAATCCAGCGTGACACTCATTATCCTTATGAAAGGAATAACTATCAAGCTTGAAAGACAGAAAATAGATGCAGCCAAGATGGTCAGAATTCTGCCTGGTTCTAAAAGATGCCTGTAATTTCTGTACCTGGGAATAGTCATTATGAAGCAGGATGTCATTATGCCAGTTCTTGTACCACACAAGCATCCCTTATAATAGGCTGTGCAACCTGACTTTTTCCTCTGTGGAGATGTTTAATTTTGCTCAAATGATATTTCATGGGCAGCAAACAAAAGTTAGAGCAGGATGAGGGGGTCAGGAAATGGTTTTTCACAGACACAGACTCTAGTTTCATTATCTTACTTTAGAGACGATGACAGTGTGATATACAAGTTCTTACGAGTAGGGGAGAATGGAAGACCTGAAAAAGAATGGGTCTTTATTTTCAAGGTATTTACACTATTTAGAAACTGACCTTTTTTCTTTATTTCTTCTTTTGGGAGGATGCTGTCAGGCTTGAACAATTCAAATAAGCTGCTGAAATCATGTTGACATAACGGTTCCATTTCTAAGCTCTTATACTCTTTGGTGTTTGGGTTTATAAAACCTTTTGTGGCATTTTAATAATAAAAGAATAATTTTGTTTCTCTATGCAAAATATATTTATTATGAAAAATTATCAGTGTTTGGAGTTTCCTCTCTCGGCTATTGCTATAGGAGTCACGTTCCTGACAGAGAGATTCCAGTTACTGACTGAAGGGAAAGGAGTCCCCACATCACAAATCTGGTTAAAACACTAAATAACAGAAGAATCTCTAATGCTTTACTCTCTGAAACAAACCTGGAATCTTTTGTAGATATTCAGTGTCAAATTTTATTTGTCTTATGCTAGAATCCTGAGTGTCCTTCATTACAATGTTTATCTAATGCTTCAGATGTGTATTTTATCTTGTTTACAGTAATGCCTTGAGTTTCAGTGTACATATTTGAATCTCTTATCAAAAATATATTTAACCTCATTTATTGTCACTCTTACTATTTTCAAGCTAGGTAAATCAAATCAATTCTCAACTAAATGTTTTAGCTTTTCTGAAATTTATTTACTCTTGAGTGTAAGAGGCTCCCTCCCCTGTGGATCCAAAAACAGTTCTTGGAAAGCTATGGAAAGGAGTGAATTGTGGGATGGACTTTTATAGAAAATAAAACACACAGAGTGATGTCTTAAGGTTTGAGGTGAGACATTTTCCAGAAGTCTGGTGGTTGCTGCCCTCATTTCTTTCTGCATGCAGACTTTTAATAAAATGAAAAAGTCATTTTTGAAAATATTTCAGCCTTGTGGCTTTATTTCCGAAGTATATCAAACATCGCTCTTTTAGTACGGAGTCGCACTTCTGTCTTCAACTCTGGTCTACTTTTCTATCTGATGTTGGGCTAGACAGGCATTGCAAAATCCTATTTAGTCTTGTCCCTTAAACTCTAGAACTTATCTGGATTGGAAAATTATGACCTATAGACTAATTCTAGGTGCTTTCACTGTTAAAAAAATGGGGGTGTCTGGGTGGCTCAGTTGGTTGAGTGTCCGACTCTTGGTTTTGGCTCTCATGATCCCAGGGTTGTGGTGTTGAGCCCCACATCCATTGGGCTCCGTGCTGAGTATGGAGCTTACTTGAGATTCTCTCTCTCTCTCTCTCTCTCTCTCTCCCCCCCCCCCACTTGTGCTCTCTTTTTCTCTCCCCTGCTGTGCTCTTTCTCAAAAAATGTATATATACATATTTTAATACATTTATGGTTTTTGTTTTTGTTTTTTTACATTTATTTATTTTTGAGAGACAGAGAGACAGAGTGAGAGCAGGGGAGGGGCAGAGAGAGAGGGAGACCCAGAATCAGAAGCAGGCTCCAGGCTCCGAGCTGTCAGCACAGAGCCTGACGCGGGACTCGAACCCACGAACTGTGGGATCATGCCCTGAGGCGAAGTTGGACGCTTAACCAACTGAGTCACCCAGGTGCCCCACCTTTATGTTTTTTTATCTCATAAAGTTTTTATTTAAATTACAGTTAGTTACCATATAGCTAATATTAAATTTCAGGTGTACAAGATAGCGATTCAACACTTCCATACCACACTTGGTGTTCATCACAAGTGCACTCCATAATCCTTATCACCTATTTAACCCATCTTCCCAACCACCTCCCCTTTGTAACCATCAGTTTGTTCTCCGTAGATAAGATTCTGTTTCTTGGTTTGCCTCTCTTTTTTTCGCCTTTGCTCATTTTGTTGTTTCATAAATTCCACATATGAGTGAAATCACATGGCATTTCACTCAAATGTGGAATTTAAGAAACACTGCCAATAAACAAATGGACAGTCTCACTTTTCTTAGTCTCTGCCATGACTTCCTTCACATGACTGACTTCTCATGTGGCTTCCCTGCCTAGTCCCTGTCTTTCCAAGTACTGATCTGGTGACTTGTTTTTCTGCTTACAGCTCCAAATAATCTTTTGGTTTGTTTCTAATCATCTGTTGACATTTTTAGTGAGGAGACTACCTGAATCCATATAACTTGACCCTCAGGACTGATAACTAAGGCCACCTGCATTAGCAAGACTTATTGTTTGTTGTAGGAGATTCGTATTCAGGAAGATAAGACAGTAAACCAGTAAATAACCTCACTGTTTACTTCAGGTTTTTTTGTTTGTTTGTTTACCTCAGGACATTTTTGAAAACTAATTTGTTCAGGCAAATATTTTGCTCATCTGGGTAAACAGCCCTCCTTTCTCAGCAATAGATGACACACCTGAGCAACCAGCTTGCTTCTCAAGCAATAGCTTGCTTATCAAGATTCTCTTCAAGACACTTGCTTCAGTGTCTACCAATCATAAACTATTATGCCACAGATTTTCCCTATCTGTTTTATGCCTTGGAAACCTGCCTTAAATCATTTGAGCCCAGACCCCAAGATCTATAAATATCCTTCCCATACCACTTTTTTTGGAGACACTACTCAGGCTGTCAAGGTGGTATTACTAAAGCAGGTCTAATACGCTTAGTATTCTTTGCTCAACAGGTTTTCTGGTAGTCTTTCTGGGAGTCAATAGGTAAATACCACATATGATCCAGCTTAGCCATATTGATGTTACACATTGGGTTAGGTCTTATGTAGTTGTATTTGACTAAAAATAGGGATAATTCTTCCTCTGGTGTGCGAGGCTTAGAAAAAAGAGGATAGAATTGCTTTTATTCACAACACTTTATCTATAGGCTAGCAGTTCTTCAATGAGGCTGAGGTGTAAGGAGAGGGTAGTGTTGGTATTTGATTCACTTGTGGGGGGTTTCAAATTACACTTCCATGAAGATTGTAAGAGACCAATTTCCTCTCCCTTAAATCAGAAGTGAGAACCCCTAGTGTGGGTACTTGTTCAACCTAAAAAAGCAACTGACAGAATGGAGGCCATTATCTATCAATTTATGATTAAATACTAGTCTTTCAACGTATGAATTATTAAGGCAAAGATGTTTTGGATATATTATCCAGTATTTGCCTTCTTTTCCCACTCAGTTTAGTCAATATATTTTTTAAAAATAGTCCTTTCTCTTGACCTTCTATAGATTTATTTTTATACAGAGGGAACAAAGCATATTTGGCTCTCGCCCCAGAAGGGCACACAACTATGCCAGAGAAATTAACGAGTAAGACAGGATTTGTACAAATCAGTCCTTGGTTATTTTAGGAATGTTTTTCATAGAGGATTTGTTTTTGTTTTTGTTTTAAACATGGGGATTTGTTCTGCCTTATAAAATGCTCACTAGACTTTGTTCAAAAATGCTTTTTTATGTTTGTTGAGGAAGTTTTATTTTTCCTACTTGATGAAAAATACCATCCTCATAAATAAGTCTAGAAGGGCTTTATGTAGGAGGTAGGATTTTAGTTTTGACAAGTGGATAACCAGGGAGGGAGGACTGAGTGAGATATTCCCTTTTGGAGTGGGATGATGATGACAAGGTGGAGAAAATCTGTAACTGTGTGGGGTATTTCTTTCTAAGTGACCGTATGCATAGCAACTCAGCTCATCTTCTCCTCTCTCACTGGAATTTTTTGGTGATGATTTATAAACCTAATATAATCTCTGTAATCTCTACCTTCTCTGTCATGGTTTCATTACTATAATTGCTTTCTTCTCTAGGTTTTTGCTGTCAAAAGTTTCCATAGTTATTTAAAAATTTTTTTAAATGTTTATTTATTTTTGGGAGAGAGACACACACAGAATATGAGCAGAGGAGGGGCAGAGAGAGAAGAAGACACAGAATCCAAAGCGGTCTCCAGGTTTTGAGCTGTCAGCACAAAGCCTGATGCAGAGCTCAAACTCACCAACAGTGAGATCCTGATCTGAGCCAAAGTCAGACGCTTAACTGACTGAGCCACCCAGGGCGCCCCCCATAGTTCTTTTTTATTTTGCTTTTGGTGTTTAGTCCTTCCAAGATTCATGTTCATATCTATGTTTCATAAAATTTATAGATACCCACTTTTGACTTTTCTCCCCAGGATATTTAAATTTAAAAATTTTTAATGTTTATTTTAATATTTCCCTCAGTCTCTAGTCATACTGGTAGTGGAAGATCAAATTATATCATGGGAGAACTGTGTGCAGGATATAAAGAATTGTTGAGGAAAAAGGTTGATGCTATTCTTTGTATTAAGTAAGAGTGTTGGGAAGAAACTGTTAGCAATCAGGGCTTCTTTTGAAAGAAGGCTCTGCTACTATGGTGTATCCAATTCTGTCCTTGTCTTGTTTACACTGCTTCTTAAGACCTACCCCTTAAGTCCACAGATGAATCAGAAAGGCTTATTTTCAGACTCCATGTAATTATCACTTACCAAGGGTACAGTGTTTGAAGTTAGTAGATATGAAAAGTTGTATGCATGTCAATTGTTTTTTGTTTATTTTTTTTGTTTTGTTTTTTACATTAGAACCCAGTTTGAAATTATAACATGTAACCTACTCAGACAGAAATATAATGTGTTAAAAAAGAATTCTATATAAGACATGGGTATACTTTAAATTTTATTTTTACCTTCCTTGGGCATTAGTAGTTGTTACATAGGGTTCATCCCATTCTAGGTATTCTTATATAACAATACACAGAGGGGTTCTTCTAGTCTGTACTTCATCAAAAAGTGACACCAGAATATTCTTTGACTACTCTGTCCCACATACCAAATCCAATTCATCAACAAATTCTGTTGGCTCTCTTTGAAATGATACCCTCACTCTTTCCACCACCTCTGCTGTTCTCACTATTTCAAGCTGCTTCATTTTGACTATTGCAGCGGCCTCCTAAAGATTGGCCTGCCTCTGCCTTAGACTATTTTCCGTAGCAACCAGCAGAATCTTTCCACAGTGAAAGTAAGATTTGATCACTGCTCTATTCAAAACTTGCCAGTGGATTTCCCTTGTACAAAGATTAAAATTCAAAGCCTTTCCTACCATGACCCCAAAGTTCCCGTGATTTCATACCTGGCTCGTCCCTGGTGTTATTTCTTACAACTCTCCCCTTGCCAATCCTGCTCCAGCCCCACCACCCTTCTGGCTATTCTTTGAACACATAAGTTCTACTCCACCTTCTGGGTCTTTGCAGTTGCTGTTTTGCCCGGAATACTCTTTCCCCCAGACAACGGCCTGTTCTATCATTCCCTTCAGGTTTGTGCTTCAGTGTCACTTCATCAGAGAGGTCTTACCTGACTACTCTGTCTCAAGCTGTACCCCCTGTTCCTTTCTATCTCCATACTCCACATAGAAGTATGCACTTATTGCCATCTATACACATACCCTCCCCTACATTAGAATGTAAGCTCCATGAGAGCAGGGAGTACATCTGGTTTGTTCATTGCTCTGTCCCAAGACCTATAATAACTATAATGGTGTCTAGGCTGCAGCTAGGTACAGAATAAATATATATTTTCTATTTCATTTCATTCCATTTCATTTCATTTCATTTCATTTCATTTCATTTCATTTCATTTCATTTCATTCCATTCCATTCCATTCCATTGTTTTTCATCATTAGTGTCCTCTTTAATCCCCACTTCCTATTCCCCCTCCCCCTCCCACCTACCTCCCCTCTGGTCACCATCAGTTTGTTCTCTATAGTTAAGGGTCTGTTTCTTGGTTTGTCTTTCTTTCTTTCTTTTTTTTTCTTTGCTCGTTTGTTTTGTTTCTTAAATTCCACATATGAGTGAGATCATATGGTATTTGTCTTTCTCTGACTGACTTATTTCACTTAGCATAATACTCTCTAGTTCTATCCATGTTGTTGCAAATGGCAAGATTTCATTCTTTTATATGGCTGAATAATATTCCATTGTGTGTGTGTGTGTGTGTGTGTGTGTGTGTGTGTATATATATATATATATATATATATATATATATATATATAAATATACCACATCTTCTTTCTCCATTCATTTATTGTTGGACACTTGGACTACTTCCATAGTTTTGCTATTATAAATAATACTGCAATAAATATAGGGTGCATGTGTTCTTTTGAATTAGTGTTTTTGGTATTTTGGGGGTAAATACCCTGTAGTGTGATTACTGGATCATAGAGTAGTTCTATTTTTAAGCTCCATACTGTTTTCCACAATGGCTGCACCACTTTACATTCCTACCAGCAGTGCAAGAGGGTTCCTTTTTCTCCACATCTTCACCAACATTTATTGTTTCTTGTTTTTGTTTTTAGCCTTTTGACAGGTATGAGATGATATTGCATTGTAGTTTTGATTTGCATTTTCCTGATGTAAGTGATGTTGAGCATCTTTTTCATGTTTCTTGGCCATCTGTATGTCTTTTTTGGAAAAATGTCTATTCATGTCTTCTGCCCATTTTTAAAATCGGATTATTTGTTTTTGGGGTATTGAGTTGTATCAGTTCTTTTATATTTTGGATACTAACCTGTTTTCAGATATGTCATTTGCAAATGTTTTCTCCCATTCTATAGGTTGCCTTTTGGTTTTGTTGATTGTTTCCTTAGCTGTTTAGAAACTTTTTATTTTGACATTGTCCCAATAGTTTATTTTCGCTTTTATTTCCCTTGTCTCAGAAGACATACCTAGAAAAATGTTGCTATAGCCAATGTCAGAGAGATTACTGCCTGTGCTGTCTTTAAGGAATTTTATGGTTTCAGGTCTCACATTTAGTTTCATCCATTTTGAATTTGTTTTTGTGTATGGTATAAGAAAGTGGTCCAGTTTCATTCTTTTGCATGTTGCTCTCCAGTTTTCCTAGCACAATTTGTTGAAGAGACTCTTTCTCATGGGGTATTTCCAGATTTCTCAAAGATTAATTGACCATATAATTGTGTGTTTGTTTCTGGATTGTCTGTTCTATTCTGTTGATCTTTGTGTCTCTTTTTGTGCCAGTACCATACTGTTTTAATTACTGCTGCTTTGTGATGTGACTTGAAATCTGAAATTGTGGTACCTCCAGTTTTGTTTTTCTTTTTAAAAATTGCTTGGACTGTTTGGGGTCTTTTGTGGTTCCGTATAAATTTTAGGATTGTTTGTTCTAGTTCTGTGAAAAATGCTACTGGTATTTTGATAAGGATTGCATTAAATCTGTAGATTGCCAACATTTTAACATTGGGTAGCACAGACATTTTAACAATATTTGTTCTTTCAACCCATGAGTGTGGAATGTCTTTTAATGCCTTTGTGTCATCTGAATTTCTTTCATCAGTGTTTTATGGTTTTCAGAGTATAGGTCTTTCACCTTCTTGGTTAAGCTTATTCCTAGGTATTTTTTTGTTTTGGGTGCAATTTTAAATGGGATTGTTTTCCTAGTTTCACTTTCTGCTCCTTCATTATTAGTGTATAGGGATGCAGCAGATTTCTGTATGTTGATTCTGTATGCTATGACTTTACTGAATTAATTTATCAGTTCTAGTAGTTTTTTGGTGCAATGTTTAGGGTTTTCTATTTATAGTGTCATGTCATCTACAAATAGAGTTTTATTTCTTCCTTACCAATTTGGGTGTCTTATTTTTTTATGTTGTCTAATTACTAATTAATATGGCTAGGACTTCCAGTACTATGTTGAATAAACATGGTGAGAATAGACATCCTTGTCTTGTTCCTGACTTTAGGGGAAAATCTCTTAGTGTTTCACCATTGAGTATGAGGTGGATTTTTCATATAAGGCTTTTAGTATGTTGAGATATATTCCCTCTAGACCAACTTTGCAGAGGGTTTTTATTATGAATAGATGTTGTACTTTGTCAAATGTTTTTTCTCAATGCTTTTTCTGTTGAGATGATCATGTGGTTTTAATCCTTTCTCTTATTGATGTGATATATCACGTTGGTTGTTTCATGAACATTAAACCACCCTTGTATCCAGGAAATAAATCCCATTTGATCGTGGTGTATGGTTTTTCAAATATATTGTTAGTTTGGTTTGCTAATATTTTGTTGAGGATTTTTATGTATATATTAATGAGAGTTATTGGCCTGTAATTCTCTTTTTTTTTGTGGTGTCTTTATCTGCTTTTGATATCGGTAATACTGGCCTCATAGAATGAATTTGGAAGTTTTCCTTCCTCTTCTATTTTTTGGGATAGTTTGAGAAGAATGGGTATTAACTCTTTTTTTTTGATGTTTGATACAATTTACCTGTGAAGCCTTCTGATCCTGGACTTTCGTTTTTTGGGAATTTTTTGATTAATGATTCAATATCATTGCTGGTGATTGGTCTGTTCAAATTTTCTATTTCTTCCTGATTTAGTTTGGTAGATTATATGTTTCTAGGAATTTATCCACTTTTTCTAAGTTGTCCAATTTTTTGGCATATGGGTTTTCATAATATTTGTTATAACTGTTTGTATTTTTGTAGTGTTGGCTGTTATTTTTCCTCTTTCATTAGTAATTTTGTTTATTTGGATTCTCTCTTTTATTTATGAGTCTTGCTAGAGGTTTATCACTTTTGATATCTTTTAAAGAATTAGCTCCTGGTTTCATTGATCTGTTCTATTGTTTTTTTGTTTCTGTATCATTTATTTGTGTTCTAATCTTTATTATTTCCTTCCTTTTTCTGGGTTTGGGTTTTGTTTGTTCTTTTTCCAGCTCATTTAGGTGTAAGGCTAGGTTGTTTATTTGAGCTTTTTCTTGCTTCTTGAGGTAGGCCTGTATTTCTATACCCTCCCTCTTAGAAAAGCTTTTGCTGCATCCCAAAGGGTTTTGGACCATTGTATTTTCTTTTTCATTTGTCCCCATGTAATTTTTTGTTACTTCTTTGATTTCTTGGTTGGCCTGGTCATTGTTTAACAGCATGGTATTTGACCTCCATGTGTTTGTGGTCTTTCCAGAGTTTTTCTTCTTGTTGATTTCTAGTTTCATAGTGTTGTGGTCAGAAAACAAGCATGGTATGTTTTGATTTGTTTGAATGTGTTAACACTTTTTTTGTGGGATAATATGGATCTATTCTGGAGATTATTCCATGTGTACTTGAAAACAATGCATATTCTGCTGGTTTAGAATGGAATGTTCTGAATATGTCTGTTGAGTCTATCTGGTCCAATGTGTCATTCAAAACTACCGTTTCCTTGTTGATTTTCTGTCTGGATGATCTATCTGTTGATGTGAGTGGGGTGTTAAAGTCCCCTACTGTTATTGTGTTTGTTATTAACTGTTTAATGTATTTGGGTGCTTTCATGTTGGGTGTATAAATACTTAAAATTGTTATATCTTCTTGTTGGATTGTCCTCATTAGTATAGAGTGTTCTTCTTTGTCTTTTGGTATAGTCTTGTTTTAAAGTCTATTTTGTTGGATATAAGTGTTGCTATCCTGGCTTTCTTTTGGCATCCATTTGCATGATAAATATTTCTCTATCCCCGCACTTTCAATCTGCCCCTGTCTTTTTGTCTGAAATGAGACTCTTGTAGACAGCATATAGATGGGTCTTGTTTTTGTATCCACTGTGTTACCCTATGTCTTTTGATTGGAGAGTTTACTCCATGTACATTCAAAGTAATTATTGATAGATACATATTTATTGTCATTTTGTTACTTGTTTGTGATTGTTTCTATAGATTTTCTCTGATCCTTTCTTCTCTTGATATTTTTCATAATTTGTTGGCTTTCTTTAGTGATTTACTTACATTTCTTTGTCTTTATTCTTTGCCTATCTATTACTGGTTATATTAAAGGGGACTTTATATTACTGGTTATATTAAAGGGGACAAAATATTAAAGGGGACTCTTTGAATGAAAGGGAAGCTCCCTTTAATATTTCTTAGAGGCCTGGTGTTTAGTGGTCATGAAATTCTTTAATTTTTGTTTTGCTGAGAAATTCTTTCTCTCTCCATCCATTCTAAATGTTAGTCTTGCTGGATAGAGTGTTCTTGGCTACAAATTTTTCCCTTTCAGCATTTTGAGTATATCATGCTACTTCCTTATGGTCTGCAATGTTTCTGCTGAAAAATCCACTATATAGTCTTATGGGGTTTCCCTTGTATGTAACTGTCTTTTTTTTCCCTCTCTCTTGCTGTTTTAAAATTTTTTTCTTTATCACCACTTTTTGCCATTTTAATTACTATGTGTCTTGGTGTGGACCTCCTTGGGTGGAATTTGTGGTGGAATCTCCATGACTCCTAGATCTGGATATCTGTTTCCTTTTCCAGATTAGGGATGTTTTCAGCTATTATTTCTTCAAATAAATTTATTGCCCCCCCCCTTATCTCTTCTTTTCCTGAGATCTCTATAATGAAGATGTGTAATAAGACTTGATGGAGTTACTGACTTCCCTAAGACTATTCTCAATATGCATAATTTTCATTCCTCTCCATTGTTCAGCTTGGTTACTTTCCATTACTCTGTCTTCCAGGTCATTAATTAATCCCTCTGTTCCATTTAGCCTGCTATTTATTCCATCAAGTGTATTTTTAATTTCATTTATTGTGTTCTCAATCTTATTTGTTCTTTTTTATCTCTGTGTTAGATATATCCTCTGTGTTAGAGTATCCTCCACTCTTCTTCAGTCCATAAGTATCTTATGGTCATTGCTTTAAATTCCCTATCAGGCATATTACTTATATCCATTTTGCTTTGGTCTTTTGCTGTGGTTTGATCCTGTTCTTTCATTTGGGAGATGTTTCTTTGTCTCCTCATTTTGTCTGACTTTCTGTGTCTGTATCTCTGTGTTAGGCAAGTCAGCTAACTTTCCTGACTCCCTGTTTCAGGGAGGGTCTCCTTTGCATGCTGCATCTGCTTTGCTGTTGAGTCTTTGTCTCTTTTTCCTTCAGTCCAGTTGTCTGCAGAAGCTCTTTTGCCTATGTGTGGTCAGCAAGGTGTGGCATAGTCTTCTTGCTAAATGAGACCTGCCCCCACCACTGCTGGAACTGAAGTCCCACAAAATGTGCAGGTCAGAAGATGTGGTGTTGGCAGGGTTTGTGCTGGTCTTCTTGGGGAGAGACCCACAGCACAGGGACTCAGGGGAGCATGACTGGGAAGGACAGGTCTGCCAAAGCTTGGCAGGCTGGGCTTAGTGTAAGTAAGTTAGGTAAGGAGTGTTGGCATTGCCCTGGTTCCCACAAGGGGTCTCCCTATGATCCCTGTCTCTTTGGGCTGTGCTCTGAGGTGAGCAAATCACTCTCCCTCCCATCTGCCTATGGGATTTTTCAAAGTGCTGGATGTGTGCTGTATCTGCACGGGCTGTTTGTCCTGCTGTCTCTTTAAGGGTGGGGACTCAGTTTCTTAACACCTTCTGGGCTCTTACAGAGCTGAGCCTGCCAATTTTTAAAATTTCAGGCTTTAAGTCCTACTGGTTTTAAGAATGCATGAAATTCAGCTCTTTCACTTTCAAAGGCAAGTATTATGGAGATTCATCCTATCCATTCATGGGCTCCCAAGTGTGAAAGTCTGTTTTTTGCCCTTCTCTGCATAGCAGCTCCCTCCCCACTGCAGATGGCCATGGGCTCTTTTGCTCTCAGACCTCACCTTTGCCTTTCCTACCTTCTTTGATGTGGCCTCTTCCCTGCCTTTAGTTGTGGAGTTTGTTCTGCTAGACTTTGGGTCAATTCCTGGGTTATCTACACTGATTATGGGTGTTACCTAGTTGTATCCATGGGACGAAGTGAGCTTGGATCCTCCTAATCTGCCATCTTCCCAGCTGACCCACAATAAACATTTGATGAATGAATGAATAAACAACAAAAGTGTTAACTAAGAATGACCACATGATCACATTCGGGCTCTGTAGTGACTAATTAAAAACTTGAATTTACAATGAACAATGAGCCAGCATGACTGTACAGTGTGTTCTCATATCACTCTGATCCTTCTCACCAGGTAAAATCCTTTAATCAGTGGTTTTGTCTGGATGAAGGAGCTTCTTCAGGACCATGTTACTAAATCCTAGCCCTCACTTGTGTTTTGTACTAATCAGTCTTTACTTTGAACTCTAAGTCAGCAACATTATGTTGAGTCTTATTTTCTCTCTAATATAAGCTTACTGTATTTTGTAAGTGTGAGAGTGAATATTCTCCTCTAGTGATGTTATATTCTTTATTTGGAGAATAATTTATTTTATCCCTGCATATTGTGATACTGAGTTTTTCACTTTTTAAGAATAATATTTGTTGAGAGTTTTTTTCCACAGGTATTACTAAAAATACATGACATTTTGGAAAGTTTGAAAACCTAGAGATACATTTTAAAAAATTAGCTATTATCCTTGTGATTTCATATCCATCCAGGACTTTTAACCAGTTCTCTTGGACATGTAGTAAGATTATACTTGTCCACCTTCAGTGAAGTAAGTTTTGGCCATATGATTTGCTTTTCCAAGGATTTGTGATTGGTGGTGGCATGTGTTACTTCCAGGTAGTTTTCGGAGCTGTGCACAATTCACTGTGCTCTTTTTGGTCTCAGTGATCATGACAGGGTGTGTGCAGTTGAAGACTACATCAGTCTGGGGCCCTGACTGATTCCATGAGCAGAGCATCCCTGCCTATGGTAATCAATAGGTGAGAATATGCTTTTCTTGGGTAAAGACATGAGATTGTTTGTTACCACAGTATAATGTAGTCTGTGCTGACTGATATGATGGGTTATAAAGAAAGATGTGATCATTTTAAAAAGTCAGAAAATGCAGAATTATATAAAAATGAAAAACTGTCAACTATTCTCCTAGTGTCTAAGTGTATATCCTCTGGAAGTTTATAAATTTATGTAAGTGCTTATTTGCATAACTTTAAAAAAATAGGCCTTATGCTCAAAAATATTCATTTCTGATCTGTTTTTTTCCTCACTAGTAGTAAAAGATATTTTTCCTGTCATTTAGCATGCTTTTACAACTTGTCTTTTTAATGGCTATATAGTAGTTTATTATTCCTTCTTCCTTGTGAATCTGTTCACTTTGTATGTTATGTTTATAGGAAGGTTTTTATGGCCATTTGATTGGTAAAGGCTTTTTTTCTGCCTGGAGAGCTTGCTAAAAAAGAATCTCACATTTGTACTGCCCTGTGACACTTTTTAGTCAACCCTATTAAACATTCTCTAGGTGACAGTTTTCCAGAGGTCACTATTTAATCATTTATTACTTAGTGTTAAATAGGTTATATAATACAATTGAAAATGCCCTTAGCAAATCATTTCTGAAGGCAAAGAATACTCTGGTAATTTTAATAGGCAGTCTCAATTTTTATAAATAAGTGTTTTTCTTACATATTACTTTACTTACAGTGGGCCACAACTGTTGTAACCAATACCATACATTACTTAAAGTTTCTGTAGCTCAGTGCTATTTTTTTCAGTGCTATTTTTAATGATAAGAATAATGCTTTGCCATTTAAAGCTGAAAGCAATAAATGGAAAATGCCAAGTCAAATGTTAAGAGTTACTTCTACTTTAGTCCTTGGGAATTCATTTCAGGAACTTCGACAGAGAGAAGAAATTTCAGCCATACAAAAATCATTTATTTTTGTTTTTTAAAAATTATTATTTTAAGGGAAAATCCATACTTATGATGGTTGACATTTAGGAGTTTGGCCTAAATCCAGTTTAAGATATTAGGAGGGCAGCAGTTACACTTTATATGTTATGATACTATATTTTCATCTTTAAAAATTTTTTTTTAACATTTATTTATTTTTGAGACAGAGAGAGACAGAGCATGAACGGGGGAGGGGCAGAGAGAGAGGGAGACACAGAATCGGAAGCAGACTCCAGGCTCCGAGCCATCAGCCCAGAGCCCGATGCGGGGCTCGAACTCACGGACCGTGAGATCATGACCTGAGCTGAAGTTGGAGGCTTAACCGACTGAGCCACCCAGGTGCCCCTATATTTTCATCTTTAAAAAATTTTTTTAATGTTATTCTTGAGAGAGAGATAGAGCGTGAGTGGAGGAGGGGCAGAGAGAGAGGGAGACAGAATCTGAAGCAGGCTCCAGGCTCTGAGCTGTCAGCACAGAGCATGATGTGGGGCTCAGATCATGAACTGAGCTGAAGTCAGATGCTCAACTGACTGAACCACGCAGGTGCCCCTACATATTCATCTTTTAAATGATACAATTATTTTGCTATGCTATAATATTAACATATTAATTCCAAAGATGCTAATTTTAGTATAAAATGCTGAATAAAACTCTTTATATTTTAGATTTGACGTAGTTATTTGTCTTGCCTTGACACGTAGATTTAAAGACATTATCATTGAATAAGAACAGTGGAATTCAGAATTAAGAGCCTGGTTCCTTTGATTTCTTCTACTCTGTGATTTGGAAGAGAGCAAAATGAGCACTGTAGTGAATTGTGCACAGCTCTGAAAACTACCTGGAAGTAACATATGCCACTACCAATCACTAGAGAGCATCACGTAGAATTCCTTATTTCTAAATTTGGGTTCCTGTCCTCTGCCTAGCTCACAAAGAACTTCTGGATATACAGGTTTCATTTAAGTTGTTTCCAGATATTCTTTTTTATGGCTCCAAGTACAGCAGGTCCTTGTCTCCAGCTTCCAAAGTGTTCAACTGGGTTTTGAAAGAAAAATTACCCTTTCCCCACTCTTTCTCCACCACATTTATTGTTACCCCTTGTCATCTGACACCAAAGCTATGCTGCTCGTAATGACCCTAGGTTAGGGCAGAAGGCAGCTGTGCCTAGTAAGAATCAACAGAGATGGGAGGAAGGAGGCATAATAGTGGGCATGAAGAACTTGCTGGGGGAATGCAACAAAGGGGCCAAAGGACATGTGAAGGGGAAAGTGGCAGGTGCTCATGACATCGTAGATTTGTGTGTGTGTGTGTGTGTGTGTGTGTGTGTGTGGTCGCGCATGTGCACATGTGTGTGTGTTGAGGGAAGAGAAGGTAGATGGAAACTGACATTAAGATAGAGACTCTATGTTAAGAGATAGTAACAATAGAGGCATATAGTAATCTGGCCAAATCTTCATAAAAATGTGGTTAGGATATTTGATTTGTATAAAAAAGAAAAAGGAAGGGCACCTGGGTGGCTCAGTCAATTAAGTGTCCAACTCTTGGTTTTGGCTCAGGTCATGATCTCACAGTTTGTGAGTTTGAGCCCTGCATCAGGCTCTGTGATGATAGTGCAGAGTCTGCTTGAGATTCTCTCTCTCTCTCTTGCTCTCTGACCCTCCCCCACTCATGGTTTCTCTCTCTCTTTCTCTCAAAATAAATAAAGTAGTTAAAAATAAAAAAGAAAAAGGAAAAGTTTTTGATTTCTAATCAATGATCTTTCTGTGTTTACTATATACAATATTTGATTAATCAACATTCTAATATATAAGTATGGACATTCCATTGTATTGTGTTTATTTTCTTTTCATGCCTCATGTGTTACTTAGAACACCATGATTTGCTATCCTTTTCATTCTCTAACTTATGAAACACTCCTGTAAAGTGTGAGCATATTTGAATTAGAGACTGACACTAACGGAAGAAATTTGCAGTCACTGAAGGGAAGGTATGAGTATGTGGTCTGAAGTGGACTGGTATAAGTTTATATGTCTGTGATTATGCCTCTTCCTTCTCTGAGGTGTGGAAAAATCCCAGAATCTTTTAAAATTTTATTTATTTTCAAAGAGAGAGAGAGCAGGGGATGGGCATAAATAGAGAGAGGGAGAGAGAGAAAATCCCAAGCAGACTCTACACCGTCAGCTTGGAGCCCAACGTGGGGCTCCATCCCACAAGCTGCAAGATCATGACCTGAGCCAAAACCAAGAGTCAGATGCTCAACCAACTGAGCCACCTGGGTGCCCTGATCCTGGAACCTTTTAAAGAAACTGAGGAGTGATAATAATCTTCTATGGGGGGTGGGGAGGTTAGTTTTTTGAATCATCTCTTAAGCAGCTTATCTGCAGTCTAAACCTCAGGTCTGGACTAGCTCGAGTGAACTCCATGGTCTCCATTTCTTCCAGATCCTAATTCACACTGAGAGTCCTGTGTACCTCCATTTCTAGCTGGAATCATGATTTTCTAATGGGGAGCATGTCATCTTCTGGTGGTTTTGATTAATCAGTGTTAGTAGTGGTATGAGAGTTTTATGGCCTACTATGTTTTTTTCTGGAGGTTGAAGTAAGTGGGTTGGGAATTGTACATAAATGCGTAAGGTGGGATTAGACCTGCAAGAGGATCAGGAGAAGGAAAGAATCCTCAGAGATCAATGAAGTTCTGCTATGTGTGAAAAAAAAGAGGAAGACGGGAGGATTGGATAAGAACCTTAGACCCAAGCATGGTTCTGAGAAAGTTTCAGCCTTACCAGTGGGGAGTCCCTGTGCTAAAGATACCTAGATACCTGTTAGGGGAATCTCATGTTAGCAGGAATTGCCTGTGTTCATTCACTGAGTGGGAGTACATGAGAGAGGGATGGTGTGAATCCTCAGTGGGTCCAAAAGTGTGGCAGAAGGAGGTTGCCAGTCATTTATGCTCCCTGCAGCAGGTTCTTCTGATGGGAGAGCAAGCACTTCCATGGGCCCTCAGCATTGCAACAAACACTTTGGAGTACCCAAGGTAGAGCCTAGAGTTAAGGAGGCACCTTGGTGTGTGGACCACTGTTCCAGGTTGAAAATTTAGATCTGTCATTTGTTAGTTATGAACAAGTACCTATATCTCTTGAGCATGGCTTTTCTCATCTAGAAAATGCTACTAGTAATAGTTATAAAGCAGGGCTATTGGGTTGATGAAATGAGTTTGTGATGTGAAAGTTTCTAGTAGACAAAATGTGTTGCCCTGTCATTTTCTCTTATTCCTCTGCCATTCTTTCATCATTCTCTACTTCTTTCTTGTCTGTCTGCCTCCCTATGAGATGTGCCCTCCCTCCCTGCCTCCCATCCTTCCTTCATTCTTTCCTTCTTTCCTTCTTTCCTTCCTTCCTTCCTTCCTTCCTTCCTTCCTTCCTTCCTTCCTCCCTTTCCATGGTGAAAGGTTTATTTAAACCAGTTAGTTTAGCACAGGTGAAAACTCACCATAGTCACACAGTATATTTTGTAGTCTTTTTGCAGATGTGTGATTAGGAACTAGCTGAGTGGGTTGACAGCATTTTTCTTTACCACTACAACGCTGATTAAAAACATATTTCAGGGGCGTCTGGGTGGCTCAGTCAGTTAAACATCCTACTTTAGCTCAGGTCATGATCTCACAGATTGTGAGTTTGAGCCTCGCATCAGGCTCTGTGCTGACAGCACAGAGCCTGGAGCCACCTTTGAGTTCTGTGTCTCCCTCTCTCTCTCAAAAATAAATAAACATTAAAAAAATAAAAAAAGATCCCACATGTTTCATATTACTTATTTCCCTATATATTATATGTGTGTATAATATACATTACATAATTATATATACATATATGGCATGATACAATCATAGACATATATCATAGATTTGCTTGTTATTTTTTAAAAAAGGATTTAAAAGTTATTTTTTCATATCAATACTTAAAAAATTATAAACTCAAGGAAAATGTCTGATGACTTGCTAGATATTGTTCTATGCATGTGTGAGGCTTCAGCAAGTACATTTTTGAAGGTGATGACAGTTAGATGACATTTTATTCCATAGTTCAACAGTTTTGTTCCCTTAGAGTATTTTCAGTCATTATTTTAAGTGGTGCCATTAACTGATTTTAAAATTTTGTCTCCAAGTATTTTGTAATGGAATAGTTGTTTAAGTATGATTCACTCAAACATCATTTTTTTCTCTTTTGTTCTTTTATTTTTTCTTCCTCAGATTTAAACTCTTTTTTCTGAGTTTTAGGACCACCTACAGATTTACATCTTTTCTACCAACTTTATTTGTACTCTTCAAGCAGATCATTTCAGCAATTGGCACCTGTTTACACTGAATTAGATATTCCATAATGCTTCCAAAATCCAGATATTCATCTGCAAATGAGAGACTTCTTCCTCCACCCTGTTTTTGGCTCCTATGCTATGCTCATATTATACAAAGTGCTCATCTAAGTTTTAAGGTCTAGTGTGGGTGAAAACACTCCTGCCTTCCTTTCATCTATTCTCAGAATTGTTTTTCACCCAGCTGTCCCATTCACTGATAAGAAAAGAGCATCAAAGAAGAAATAAAATTACTATTAATATGCATGTAGATTATGAAAGCTTGATATTAAAAAAGAATGAATAAACTACTCTGGAATAAACTACCAAGAGAAGAAGGAAAAATTTAATTTCTGTGTCACATTTCTAGAGAGGAATTTAAAGCATTTTTTCTCCTCAATCTTTTTACTATCACCCTTATCACCTTTTGTAGTTCATACATGTGTCTATGTATATACATATTTGTGAGAGCCAGAATGTGGACATTCAGAAAGGGATAAGGCAGAAGACCTCTTTACTTCTTGATATTGATCCTGCCATGGTTGTGGTTAGATATACCCTGCAGCCAATGTAGATTTAGAAACCCTTTTTATATTAGCAGTTATAGATCTAACTTGATGTTCAGGAAATTATTCACATGGTACCATCAAGGGAACCAGAAAGTCTGATCTTTAAATAAATACAGTATAATGAAATACGAAAATAATTCCTAACTTGTTCTCAGAGAACTCACATTGAAACTCTGGGCCTACATGTGAGTTGGGTGTTAGGAGACTAGCCACCTCATCTCTTTAAGCTTTAGTTTTTCATTGATAAAATGGTTACCCCTTCTCCCTACCCTGACTTGTTGGAAGATTGATTATGGATCATTGATCAATCAATGAAACGGTTAATCACTCAATCAACACATCAACCACCCGACAGATGTTTAGAGGGCATTTCTCATGTGGGTCATTTATAAACCAGGAATTGTATGTTTCTTCTCTCCTTATCTTAATGGGACTATGAAGATGTCATGGACGTCACATATGTAAAATAATGTTTACACTTTGTCCTAAACAAAATCAGGCATTGTTTTGATTAATAATTAAGTCACCCCCCCTGACCCCGCATCTAAGGCCAAAATCTATCTAACCCTTTGTCAAACAGCTAGCAGTCTCTATGTGTTAGAGACCATCAGGCTACAGGTCTGCAACTTGCCTCCTCACTCTGCTTCACACTGACCTCTGGCCTGGCCTTCATGGTTCTGAGTACACTAGGGTGAACTCATGACAACAGATAACAGAGAATCAGAAGTTCAAAAGGACAAGTGAGGGAGCCTATGTTCAAGAGCTTCCACAACACTTTATTACTGCTTTGAGATAGCATGCATCTTATTGATTCCCTGTATGTGGTTTCATGTTCTTCACAGAATGAGCTCCTTGAGGTCAGGTACAATGTCTTAATCACCTTTTAGTCTCAGTACTTGATAGAGTATCTGACAATATTTTAGGGACTCAGTGTTGGCATTAAGAGAAAAACAGTAATTTTGCTGGGGCTCCTGGGTGGCTCAGTTGGTTAAGTGTCCGACTTTGGCTCAGGTCATGATCTCGTGGTTTGCGAGTTCGAGCCCACATTCGGCTCTGTGCTGATAGCTCAGAGCTTGGAGCCTGCTTTGGATTCTGTGTCTCCTTCTCTCTCTGCCCCTCCCCCAATCATGCTCTGTCTCTCTCTCTCTCTCTCTCTCTCTCTCAAAAATTAATAAATGTAAATAAAAAACAAACAGTAATTTTGCTGATGGCCAATTCTGCCTCAGAACTCTAATCTTTTTTTAGAGTTTCTAGAGAAATTTAAGATCCTAAATTCCTTGATTCGTGGTAAATTAACTATTATATCTTTGATATGTGGTTTATTATTTTAGTTATGCAAGAAATCAACTTTCTGCCTGATGATGTGAGGGTCAGTAGTAGAAAATAAGGGGATCAAGAGAGACTGGGGCCATGCTTGGGAGAACATTAAACTTTCACTTAGTTTTAGGGAAAGAGGGGTTACAAAAGTATTTTGCACAAGGAAGTGAGAATATAGAATTACAATTTAGAAATATTAATGTGCAAGCAATTTGGAGACTGAAAGCAGGTCATGGTGGATGGTAAAATACCTGAACTAGATAGAAGTGAGGAATATAAAGGAAGCTAGAAATGTAAGGTGCTCTATCAGTAGAATTGAAAATTATCTTAAAGGAGGAACAAAAGAAAGACGGCTATTTAAAATGTCATGGGGAATAGTGAGATTAAATAGCAATTGAGAAATTAATGGTAAGAATGCATCAGAAAGGAAGTTTTCTTGCTATACAAAAGAGGCAGTATGATCTCACAGAAAAATGGCAGCTGTGAATTGAACAAACTGGGTTTGATTTCCTGCTTTGACTTTGATCAAATCACCTCTCAGTGTCTCAGTTTATACTATTATTAGAAAAAAATTGATTTTATTTTATTTAAAAAACTTTTTTTTAATGTTTTATTTATTTTTGAGACGGAGTGTGAGCAGGGGAGGGGTAGAGAGACAGCGAGACACAGAATCCAAAGCAGGCTCCAGGCTCTGAGCTGTCAGCACAGAGCCCAATGCAGGGCTCAAACTCACGAACCGCGAGATCATGACCTGAGCTGAAGT
Organism: Panthera pardus; assembly: GCF_024362965.1. Lineage (NCBI taxonomy): Eukaryota > Metazoa > Chordata > Mammalia > Carnivora > Felidae > Panthera > Panthera pardus. The sequence continues at coordinate 88,957,740 of NW_026526721.1, forward strand.
CGGACACTTAACCAACTGAGCCACCCAGGTGCCCCTGATTTTATTTTATTGTTTTAAATGTTTATTTATATTTGAGACAGGGACAGAGAGTGAACAGGGGAGGGGCAGAGAGAGAGGGAGAGAAGTAGGTTCCAGTCTCCACAATATCAACACAGAGCCCCAACGCAGGGCTCGAACTCATAAACCATGAGATCATGACCTGAGCGGAAGTTGGCTGTTAAACCGACTGAGCCACCCAGGCGCTGCCCTCCCCCCCACCCCCCCAAATTGATTTTAAAGCAGAAGAGCTTTAAAGTCCCTTCTAGGTCATTACTGTGAAGTCTAGGCCCATTTCTTCAGCTGCTCTATTATATGGGTACTGGAAGGAAGGCAGATATGATAGATATGAGATGACTTCTAAATTGAGTATAAGGCAATGGCAATTGGTGGCTATTTCTTATTACAACAGAAGAGGGTGTAGTATCTTGGTGTTTGGGTTGCCTACTATGAAACTCAATCTTATAGTAACTGACTATTCTCTTCCCTGAGACTCTTTATCAGTAGACGTATTGACCATATGTGGTTTTTTTTTGTTTGATTCTGACATTGATCCCCAGTGTGACACATAATGATGATGATAACTGTCCAATTTGACAATATTGAGAGTGTATAGAGCCTCTGATGGATACAGGGAGCCTGTCAGGATGTTGCTACATACAACCAGTATATCCAGACCTCAGAATAAAAAGAACCATGACAGCTAGTGAGAATGAGAATGTGCTTTGAAAAGGAAATAGAGGGATGGGAGGACAAGGGAGAACATAAATGAGTTTTAGGGCAGTTTTTTTTTTCCTGGTGGCTGTCTGGGAAGAGAAAATGGAGGGCAGAGTGAATTGATTGGAGGGCAGGAGCAAGATTGATTTGGAGGCAGCACAGCAATGTTTGACATGCAGAAAGGCTGGTTTATTTACTAAGAGATACTGCAAAGAGGCATAGAGTGTTGGCAGGGTTGCAGAGATACTGCATCAGGGCTTCAGCCCTGGAGAGTGGGACACTGTCAAGGGTCACAGTAGAGGCAATAAATAGAGCTTCATCAGTTCTAATCTTGTGCTGACATTAATTTTTTAGAAAAGTCGTATCTTCCAATTTTGTGAAATTGTGCTGCAAGTGGGCAAGTGGAGGTTTTGCTCTTACTTTCTCTTGGGAAGTGAGTTTCACTGTAATTGCTTTTTATTTTCATCACTTAGTAAAATACTTTCGTGTTCCCAACTTCCTATCAGTGCTCCAGGCTTTCATGTGGGCAACTTGTTTTAATTCCAATCAATAGGAGAATAAGCCCTGAGGAGTATATTTAAGGTTTTGAACTGATTGCATCCCAAAATCAAGCGAAGAGTTTCCAGATGCTGCAGTATGCTGCATAAATTCAATAAAAATTGCCACACACATTAGCATCACTGCCTATTGTTATGGGCATGAACAAATTCAATCTTTCATTGCCCATTTTGCTTCAGTTTTTTGGCTTAATGATCCCCATCCCAGAGAGAAACTCCATTAACATTTGCAGATGTCAATGTAAATGTTGGAGGAAAATGCTTTAGGACATGAAATAATCAGGCAAGACCCTAGATGTCTTGCTGCTTGTAAAAAAAAAAAATTCAGAAGAAAAAAAATTAGTTTCCATTGGATGGGTATAAAGTCTTAGAAAAGTACCAATTATAGCTTTATTTACTCATTATATTTCATTCACTCATTCATTCATTCATTCATTTATTTTCTGCCTCTTTGGCAAAGAATTTGAGGAGGTATATAACAAATGCACATGCAATGAAATAATAAAAAGTACAGGAGAAAATAGAAAATTAGGAACAAGGAAAAGTAATAATTATGGAAACTATAATAAAGTTTCTGATTTGTCTCTGAGCTTCCTAGTAGCCAGGAAAAAATGAATTATATAATCACTAATAGAGCTCTTGCCATTGGAAAGCTCTAAGCATTTTAGTTTCTTAATGGAAAGAAATTTTTTTCTAGCACTGTATTAATTAAAAAAAAAAAGGAAACTCCATATGGAACTTTGTAAAGGGTCATTGAATAATGTATGTGTGATGGCCTTAACAATTTTATACTGATTACAATTACAAATATCATGTGTATGCTTCTGGCAATGACCTTTGATAGAAGCCAAAGGAATATTAATAACTATAATGTGGCATAGAAGCAATTCTCAAGGGGCTCAGTTTTGTGGGAATAAATGTCGACTTTTGGAAGTCTAACTTTCTTCAGGCATATAGAACAAGTATATTTCTAAACTTTGATGGATGATAAGCCCATAAATGAAGAATAATTGTATGGGATATTCTAGTTCCAGGCAAGATGAAGTAAACAAATGCCACTCTGTCTCCCTCAGCGAATGCAGTTATAAAGCATGGGCAGGATTCATGGAAGCTGCTATTGGAGGTGGTAAGAAGTAACTAGCACTGAGAAAGATGAGGATTGGAAAGAATGCCAGAATTTAAAACACCACCAAAGTGTCAGTGAGTTTACCATTTAGTTTACTTCAGTACCTCTTGAGCGGAAGGCAACCAAAACCTCAGAATAGGTATTAGTGTGGGCAGAGAGAACTCCAGGAGCTCTCTAGTTCTGGCTCAAGAAGCAGTAAAGGGGTTTTCTAAAGCTAATAAAGAGTGCAGGAACTTCTGTCCTTTATTTATTTATTTATTTATTTATTTATTTATTATTCATTCATTCCTCTATTTCTTGCTCCCCAACCCTCCCAACAATCTTGTGGGAGGGGCAACAGCAAAGCCAGTAGGAATCTGGGTGACTCAGTTGGTTAAGCATCCAACTCTTGGTTTTGGCTCAGGTCAGGATCTCACGGTTTGTGAGTTCGAGCCCCACATTGGGCTCTGCACTGACCACATGGAGCCAGCTTGGGATTCTCTGTCTCTTTCTCTGCCCCTTCCCTGCTGTCTGTCTGTCTGTGTCTCTCTCTCTCAAAAATAAATGAATAAACATAAGAAAAAGAGAATACTAAAGAAATGTTAAAAGTAATCTGAAAGAAGGAATTAGAATGCCAAGACATATTTAAGACATATTATATAGCTGTAGTCACCAAGACAGTGTGGCATTGGCAAAGGATGGGCACATAAAAGACAAGAAATAAATAGAGAGTCCAGAATTAGATCCACACACATGTGACCCAGTTATTTTGACAGTGATGCAAAGATATTTCAAAACCGTTTTTTGAAAAGTATAGCCTTTTAAAAAACAGTGTTGAACTAAAATCACAGAAATACAAGGAATCATAAGAGACTACTATGAAAAAGTATACACCGACAAATTAGATAACAGGAGAAATAAATAAATTCCTAGAAATATACAACATACAGAGGGTGAATCATGAAGAAGTTGAAAATCTGAATGGACAAATAACAACTAAGGAAATTGAAACAGTAATCAAAAAACTTCCAACAAAGAAAAGCCCTAAATCAGATGGCTTCATGAGTGAATTTTACCAAACATTTGAAGAAGAACTAACACCAGTGCTTCTCAAACTCTTCCAAAAATTTGAGGAGGATGGAGCATCTCCAGCCTTCCAAACATTTTATGAAGAAAGCATTACCTTCATACCAAAGCCACATAAGGATACTACAAGAAAAGAAAATTACAAACCAATATCCCCAATGAACATATATGCAAAAATCTTCAGTGAAATACTAGCAAACCAAATTTAATAGCGTATTAAAAGAATCATACTCCATGAGGCAAGTGGGATATATCCGTGGGATACAAAGATGGTTCAACATATGCAAATCAATAAATGTGATACACCACATTAACAGAATGGAGGATAAATACTGTGTGATTATTTTAATAGATGCAGAAAAGCATAACAAAATTCAGCATTTTTTTCATGATTAAAAGCTCTCAACAAATTAGGTGTAAAAGGAATGTATCTTAGCATATTAAAAGTCCTGTATGACAAGCCCACAGTTAACATCATTCTCAATAGTGAAAAGCTGTAAGTTTTTCCTCCTACATCAGAAATAGGGCTAGGTGCTCACTCTCACCGCTTCCATTCAATATAGCACTAGAATTTTTAGCTAGAGCAATTAGGCAATAAAAAGAAATAAAAGACAAAATAATTAAAGACATTTAAATCAAAAGTAACAAGTAATATTCTCTCTGTTTTCAGATGACATGTATTATATAGAAAACTCTAAATAGACTTCTCTAAAAAATTGTTGGAACTAATAAATGGATTCAGTAACGTTGTAGAATGCAAAATCAACATAAAAATAGTTGCACTGAACGTCAAAAATGAACTATCTGAAAGAGAAATATAGACAAAATCCTGTTTACGTAGTATCAAAAGAAATAAAATACTTAGAAATAAATTTAAACAAGGAGGTAGATCTGTACACAGAAAACTATTAAGACATTAATGAAAGAAATTGAAGAAGGCACAAATATATGGAAAGATAGCTCACGTACATGGATTGTAAGAGTTAATATGCTTAATAAGTCCATTGACTAAGCCATCTATAGATTCAATGCAATTTCTATCAAAATTCCAATGGCATTTTTCATAGAAAAGAAACAATCCTAAAATTCAACTGGAACAAAACAGAAGATCCCACATAGCCAAAGCAATCCTGAGAACAGAGAACAAAGCAGGAAACATTATACTTCCTGGTTTTTAATTATATTATAAAGCTATAGTAATAAAAGAAGTATGGTGTTGGCATAAAAACAGACACATAGATTGGTGGAACAGAATAAAGCATCTAGAAATAAACCCACACATATATGGTCAATTAAGTTATGGCAAAGGAGCAAAGAATGTGTAATGGAGAAAGGATACTCTCTTCAATAAATAGTGTGAAAAACAAGATAGCCGCTTGCAAAAGAATAAAATTGGACTTCTATTTTACACCATCCACAAAATTCAACTCAAAATACATTAAAGACTCAAATGTAAAATGTGAAACTGTAAAACTACTGGAAGAAAGCATCGAGGTAAGCTTCTTGATATTGGTCTTGGAACTTATTTTTTTGGCTTGACACCAAAAACAAAGGCAACAAAAGCAAAAATAAATGAATGTGATCAAAGGGATTTCACACAGCAAAGGAAACAATCAACAAAATGAGAAGGCAATTTTGGAACAGGAGAAAACATTTGCAAACCGTATATCTGATAGTGGGTTAATATTTAAAATATATAAGAAATGTATACAACTCAATAGCGAAAGAACAAGTAGCCTGATTTAAAAATGGGTAAATCACCTGAATGGATGTTTCTCCAAAGACTACAAATAGCCAACAAGTACATGAAAAGGCACTAAATGCCACTAATCTTCAGGGAAATGCAAATCAGAGCCACAATGAGATACTACCTCACACCTATTAGAATGGCTATTCTCAAAAAGATAAGAGATAACAATTATTGGCAAAGATACGGAGAAACAGGAATCCTTGCGCATGTTGGTGGGAATGTAAACTGGCACAGCCATTATGGCAAACAGTATGGGCATTCCTCAAAAAATTAAAAATTGAATTATCATGTTTTCTAGTAATCCCACTTCTGGGTATATATCCAAAGGAAATGAAATCAGGTTATTGAAGAGATAGCTACACTGCCGTGTTCATTGCAGCATTATTCACAACAGCCAAGATAGAGAAAAAACCTGTGTCCATTGACAACATAAAACGGAATATTATTCAGACATGAGAAAGATTGAAGTCCTGCCTTTGCAACAAAATGGGTAGACCTTGAGGGCATTATGTTAAGTGAAATAAGTCAAAGAAAAGTAAATTTTGTATGACCTCACTTATGTGTGGAATCTAAAAAGTTGAACTCACAGAAGTAGAGTAGAATGATGGTTACCAGAGGCTGAGAGGGTGGGGAAAATGAAACGTTGTGAAAGCGTACAAACTGTAAGATAAATAAGTTCTGATGATATTTTGTGCATCATGGAGACTATAGTTTAATAATACTGTATTGCATATAAAATTTTCTAAGAGAATAGATCTTAAGTGTTCTCACCACAAAAGAAAAGTATGTGAGGTGATGGATGTGTTAAACAGCTTGATTGTGGTAATCACTTCACGGTGTACACAAATATCAAATTCTCACATTGTATGCCTTAAATACAATTTTTTTCTATTATATCTGATTAAATCTAGAAAAAAAAAACAACAGAAATGTTAATACAACTGGACATCCACATGCAAACAGTTGAACCTTGACCCAAATCTCACACCTTATATAAAAATTAATTCAAAATAAATCACAGATGTAAATGTAAAATATAAGTCCATAATGAAGTTTTAGAGGGAAGCATAGGAGAAAATCTTCATGACCTGAGATTAGGAAGGAGTTATTAGATATGACATCAAAAGCACAAAACATAAATTTAAAAATGACAAATTTGTTGGAGCGCCTGGGTGGCTCAGTCGGTTGAGCGTCCAACTTCGGCTCAGGTCGTGATCTCACGGTTCGTGGGTTGGAGCCCCGCATCAGGCTCTGTGCTGACCGCTTGCTCAGAGCTGGAGACTGCTTCAGATTCTGTGTCTCTTTCGCTCTCTGCCCCTCCCCCACTCACACTTTGTCTCACTCTGTTTCTCAAAAATAAATAAATGTTAAAAAATTTTTTTTTAAATTTTAAAAAATGACAAATTTGGGGCACCTGGGTGGCATAGTCAGTTCAGTTTCCAACTCTTGGGGTTTTTGCTCAGGATGACCTTGTGGTTCATGGGTTTGAGTCCTGCTTTGGGCTGTGCACTGATGATGTGGAGTCTGCTTGGGATTCTCTCTCTCTTCCCCTCTCTCTGCCCCTCCCCTGATTATGCTCTCTCTCTCTCTCAAAATAAATAAACTTTAAAAATATTGAAAAATGACAAATTTGGCTTCATCAAAATTAAAACTGTTAATCTGTGAAAGACATTATGAAGGGAATGAAGAGACAAACTATAGACTGGAAGAATATATACAAACCACGTATCTCACAGGGGACTTATATTTAGAATACATAAGAACTTACAAAGCTCAGCAGTAAGAAGACAAATAACTCAATCAAAAAGTAATCAAAAGACATGAACAATGTTTAAACAAAGAATATATGGGTAACAAGCACATAAAAAGATGTTCATCATCATTAGCCATCAGGAATAGGCAAATTAAAACCATGAAATACCATTATACAACCTTTAGAATGGCTTAATTAAAAATATCAAATGATGCTGAGGATGTTGAACAACTGGAAATTCCATCTATTCTTGGTAAGAATGCAAAACAGTAGACACTCTGGAAAATAGCCAGGTTAAAAACAACAATAACAACAACAATGACAACAACAAAATATATTTACCATATGACTTAGCCATACCACTTACTTGTCTTATGATAATTTATGTTCACACAAAAACTTGGAAATCAATGTTTTATCTTCTCTATTTATAGTCTCCAAACTAAAACAGGAGCAAGCTAACTCAATGATTCTCTGGATAAGCAAAATGTAGTACAACTATACAATGGGAAACTACTTAGCAATAAAAGGCAATGAACTATTGACATGGAATAATTTGACTTTTTAAAAAATTTATTTGTTTTTAATTTACTTTCAAGTTACTTATCATATAGTGCAACAATGATTTCAAGAGTAGGTTCCTTAATGCTCCTTACCCATTTAGCCCATCCCCCACTCCCACAACCCTTCCAGTAACCCTCTGTTTGTTCTCCATATTTAAGAGTCTCTTATGTTTTGTCCCCCTCCCTGTTTTTGTATTATTTTTGCTTCCCTTCCCTTATGTTCATCTGTTTTGTATCTTACACTCCTCTTATGAGTGAAGTCATATGATATTTGTCTTTCTCTAATTTCGCTTTGCATAAATACCCTCTAGTTCCACCCACGTAGCTGCAGATGGCAAGATTTCACTTTTTTGATTGAAGATTAGTTGGCCATACATTTGTGGGTCCATTTCTGGGTTCTCTATTCTGTTCCATTGATCTGAATGTCTGTTCTTGTGCTAATACCATACTGTCTTGATGATTACAGCTTTGTGGTATAGCTTAAAGTCCGGGATTGTGATGCCTCTTGCTTTGGTTTTCTTTTTCAAGATTGCTTCGGCTATTTGGGGTCTTTTCTGTTTCCACACAAATTTTAGGATTGTTTGTTCTAGCTCTGTGAAGAATGCTGGTGTTATTTTGATGTTTGTTGCATTGAATGTGTCGATTGCATTGGGTAGAATTGACATTTTAACAATATTTGTTCTTCCTATCCAGGAGCATGGAATCTTTTTCCTTTTTTTGTGTCGTCTTCAATTTCTTTCATAAGCTTTCTATAGTTACAGTGTATAGGTTTTTCACCTCTTTGGTTAGATTTATTCCTAGGTATTTTATAGTTTTTGGTGCAATTGTAAATGGGATCAATTCCTTGATTTCTCTTTCTGTTGCTTCATGAGTGGTGTATAGGAATGCAACTGATTTCTGTGCATTGATTTTATATGCTGGAACTTTGCTGAATTTATGGATCAGTTCTAGCAGTTTTTTGGTGGAATCTTTTGGGTTTTCCATATAGAGTATCATACCATCTGTGAAGAGTGACAGTTTGACCTCATCCTGGCTGATTTGGATGCCTTTTATTTCTTTGTGTTGTCTGATTGCTGAGGCCAAGACTTCCAATACTATATTGAATAACAGTGGTGAGATTGGACATTCCTGCCTTGTTCCTGACCTTAAGGGGAAAGCCCTCAATTTTTCCCCATTGAGGATGATATTAACGTTGGGTCTTTCATGTATGGCTTTTATGATCTCAAGGTATGATCTTTCTATCCCTACTTTCTTGAGGGTTTTTATCAAGAAGGGATGCTGTATTTTGTCAAAAGCTTTCTCTGCATCTGTTGAGAGTATCATGTGGTTCTTGTCCTTTCTGTTAGTGATGTGAAAAATCACATTGATTTGCAGATATTGAACCAGCCCTGCATCCCAGGTATAAATCCCACTTGGTCATGGTGAATAATTTTTTTAATGTATTGTTGGAGCCAGTTGGCTAATATCTTGAGGATTTTTGCATCCATGTTCATGAGGGAAATTGGTCTGTAGTTCTCCTTTTTTAGTGTGTTCTCTGGTTTTGGAATCAAGGTAATGCTGGCTTCATAGGAAGAGTTTGGAAGCTTTCCTTCCGTTTCTATTTTTTTGGAACAGCTTCAAGAGAATAGATGTTACCTCTTCCTTAAATGTTTGGTAGAATTCCCCTGGAAAGCCATCTGGCCCTGGACTCTTGTTTTTTGGGAGATTTTTTGATTACTAATTTGATTTCCTTACTGGTTGTGGGTCTGTTCAAATTTTCTATTTATTTCTGTTTCAGTTTTGGTAGTTTATATGTTGCTAGGAATTTGTCCATTTCTTCCAGATTACCCATTTTATTGGAGCATAATTGCTCATAATATTCTCTTATTCTTGTTTTTATTTCTCCTGTGTTGGTTGTGATCTCTCCTCTTTCATTCTTGATTTTATTTATTTGGGTCCTTTTGTTGTTGTTTTTGATCAAACTGGCTAGTGTTTTATCAATTTTGTTAATTCTTCCAAAGAACCAGCTTCTGGTTTCATTGATCTGTTCTACTGTTTTCTTGGTTTCAATAGCATTCATTTCTGCTCTAATCTTTATTATTTCCTGTCTTCTGCTGTTTTGGGGTTTTATATGCTGTTCTTTCCAGCTCTTTAATGTGTAAGTTTAGGTTGTGTATCTGAGACCTTTCTTCCTTCTTTAGGAAGGCCTGGATTGCTATATACTTCCCTCTTAAGACTGCATTTGCTGCATCTCAGAGGTTTTGGGCTGTGGTGTTATCATTTTCACTGGCTTCCATGTGCTTTTTTATATCCTCTTTAACTTCTTGGTTAGCCCATTCATTCTTTAGTAGGATGTTCTTTAGTCTCCAAGTAATTGTTATCTTTCCAGACTTTTTCTTCTGGTTGATTTGGAATTTCATAGCATTGTGGTCTGAAAATATTCACGGTATGATCTTGATCTTTTTGTACTTGTTGAGGGCTGATTTGTGTCCCATTATGTGATCTATTCTGGAGAATGTCCCATGTGCACTGGAGAAGAATGTATATTCCACTGCTTTAGGATGAAATGTTCTGAATATATCTGAATATATCCAGTGTGTCATTCAAAGCCATTGTTTTCTTCTTGATTTTCTGTTTAGATGATATGTCCATTACTGTAAATGGGGTGTTGAAGTCCCCTACTATTATGGTATTATTATCAATGAGTTTCTTTATGTTTGTGATTAATTGATCTATATATTTGGTTTCTTCCACATTTGGAACATAAATGTTTACAATTCTTAGGTCTTTTTGGTGGATAGACCCCTTAATTATGATATAATGCCTTCTTCATCTCTTGTTACAGTCTTTATTTTAAAGTCTAGATTGTCTGATGTAAGTATGGCTGCTCCAGCTTTCTTTTGTTGATCATTAGCGTGATAGATTGTCCATCCCCTTACTTTCAATCTGAAGGTGTCTTTAGGTCTCAAGTGGGTCTCTTGTAAACAGCATATAGATGGATCTTGTTTTCTTATTCATTCTTTTACCTTATGTCTTTTGATTGGAACACTTAGTCCATTGATGTTTAGAGTGAGTACTGAAAGATATGAATTTATTGCCATTATGTTGCTTGTAGAGTTGGAGTTTCTGGTGGTGTTCTCTGGTCCTTTCTAGTCTTTGCTGCTTTTGGTCTTTTTTTTTTTTACGTCTTTTCTCCCCTCAGAGAGTCCCCCTTAAAATTTCTTGCAGGGTTGGTTAAGTCATCACGAACTCCTTTAATTTTGTTTGTCTGGGAAAAGTTTAATCTCTCTTTCTATTTTGAATGACAGCCTTGCTGGATAAAGGATCCTTGGATGCATATTTTTCCAATTCAGCACATTGAATATATCCTGCCACGCCTTTTTGGCCTGCCAAGTTTCTGTGGATAGGTCTGCTGCAAACCTGATCTGTCTTCCCTTGTAGGTTAAGGACTGTTTTTCCCTTGCTGCTTTCATGATTCTTGCCTTGCCTGAATATTTTGTGAATTTTACTATGGTATGCCTTGTTGATGGTCGGTTTGTGTTGAATCTAATGGGAGTCCTCTGTGATTCCTGGATTTTGTTGCCTGTGTCTTTCCCCAGGTTAGGAAACTTTTCTGCTATGGTTTGCTCACATAAGACTCTACCCCTTTTTCTCTCTCTTCATCTTCTGGGACCCCTGTGATTCTGATGTTGTTCCTTTTTAATGAGTCACTGATTTCTCTAATTCTTAAATCATACTCTTTGCCTTAGTCTCTATCTCTTTTTCCTGCTTCATTATTCTCCATAAGTTTGTCCTCTATATTGTGGATTTGCTGGTGTGCCTCATCCATCCTTGCCACCATGGCATCCATTCTAGATTGCAGCTCAGTTATAGCATTTTTTATTTCAGCCTGACAAGCTTTTACTTGTTTTATCTCCACAGAGAGGGATTCTAACTTATTTTCGACCCCAGCTAGTATTCTTATTATTGTCATCCTAAATTCTAGTTCAGACATCTTGCTTGTATCTGTGTTGATTAAGTCACTGCCTGTCATTTCTTCCTGCTCTTTCATTTGGGGTGAATTCCTTCATTTCATCATTTTGAAGGGAGAAAAGGAATTCATAAGGGAAAAAATAAAATTAAAAAATTAAAAATAATACACACACACACAAATCAAATGATGCTAGATTATTTATTTTCTGTGTGTGTTTTGGCTTGGTTGATGAAACGAGTTTGAGAGATTAGAGAAAAAGGAGAAGGAAAAAAAATAAAGACAACATTTGAAATTTGAAAAAATGAATATAATGAAATAGAATAAAGTGAAATGATGGAAGTAAAATAGAATTTGAGAAATTTACACAAAGGTAAAAAATATAGTAGAAAAAATTAAAGAAAAATATTTTTAATAAAAATTGAAAATAAGAATAAATTTTTTTCTCTTACTGTATTCAAGTAAAAGAAAAGAAATGAATAAGAGAAAAAAACGAAAAACGAAAAAAAGAAAATTTAATAGATGGACCAGCAAACGGACTGAAATACATTTGAAATTACATCATTTTCCCCTAGAAGTCAAACAATGAGGCAATTTATAGTCCATAAACTAAGCAGGCGGAGAGTCTTGTATTCCTGAAGAGCGAGGTTGGCCCAGTTGGGCAGGGCTTAGTGTAATGACTCCGTTCTCCACTAAGTGGCGCTGCTTAGCTTACTGGGGTGGATTATTGTGGCATATTTATGTGTGTATGTGCATGTGCAGGAGGGGTGTAAATGACATCACCCAGCTACCCAGTCTCTAGTATTGGAACTCTGTGCTGTCCCCGACCAGCAATTGTGCACCGTTCTTTGTCTCCAGCTTCTGTCCGCTGGCTGCTTTTATACTGTCTGTGACCAAGCCATTAGGTTTCCAGGCAGCACCTCCCTCCTGAGTTTTATCTCAGATGCAGCTGTTTTTTCTGACCCCTCACTTCTGAGGGACTGAGGCTTTGACCTGTTCTGACCCTCTGTGGGTCTCAATGAGCAATGGCCTGGTGCTGGCCACACCCAGGAAGTTTCTCAGGACTGTGCTGCTGCCGTTGCCCAGAGACTATGGTTGGGTGCCAGCCCACCCCAAAAAACGTTCATGTGATCATGTAGCAGCAGCATTTCAGGGATTATGGAAAATCACAGCACACATCTGGCACCAGACTTCACCCTTAACCACCTGTTCCAGCACCAGGCAATGTGGTTGTTCTCTGGGATCCACTGGGGCCTTTGCCTGTGGGGGGACCGCACAGCCTCTACCAAATGTACTCCCAGCAGGGGAAATGCCTCTCCCCATGTGGTCTGAGGACCGCTCAGACTTCACTCTGCTCCTGGGGATTCACTCTTCCCACCAGAGCACCGGCAGGTATTGAGCTGCGGAATTTCAGACTGTGATCCCCCTGTTTATAGAGTCTTAGTGGAATTTAAACCTTTCTCCTACCTTTCTCCTTTCTCCCTTTTTAGTTCAGTCCCTGCAACTGTTTCCACTTTTCCACTTTCTCTCCAGCTGCTTTTGGGGTGGGGGTGCTTTTCCCATGCCCTCCTCCCCCCCACTGTGTCTGTCCTCTCTCTACAAGCAAATATGGCTCCCTGCCCTCTGCAGCTTCTCTCTCCCCCAGTTTACCTATCTGTGCCACATACCTGCTGAGTTCTGTGGTTCAGATTGTGCAGATTGTTGTGTTAATCCTCAGATCAGTTTTCTAGGTGTGCAGGATGGCTTAGTGTTGATCTGGCTGTATTTCATGGATGTGAGATGCAAAAGAACCTTCTGTGCTATTTCACCATCTTGGCTCCTCCCCGACTTGACATTTTTCTGAGGGAAAGAAGCCAGTCTCATAAGGTGTTGTACAATTCCATTAATATGGCATTCTCAAAAAGACAGAGCTGTACTGATGAAAAAAACCTCCATGGTTGCTGGGGGTTAAAAGTTTGGGAGAGTGGGACTACAAAATGATAGCACAAGGGAATTATCTGTGATGATGGAAGAGTTGTGTCTTGATTGTGTTCATGGTTGAAAAAGATATATATATGGTAAATTTATAGAAATTTACACAAAATAAGTCCATTTAATGTATGTAAATTTAGAAAATAAAATTTGAAATAATGTAAAAATTAGTATTTGTGTCCCTCTACCACTACAGTTTAAATTTTATTTATTTATTTATTTGTTTGTTTTTGTATGTATGTATGTATGTATGTATGTATTTACTATGGCTTTTTATTTTTTATTTATTTATTTTTTAAATGTTTTTATTTATTTTTGAGACAGAGAGAGACAGAGCATGAGCAGGGGAGGAGCAGAGAGAGAGGGAGACACAGAATCGGAAGCAGGCTCCAGGGTCTGAGCTGTCAGCACAGAGCCCGACGCAGGGCTCGAACTCACGGACTGTGAGATCATGACCTGAGCTGAAGTAGGACGCCCAACCAACTGACAGGCGCCCCTACTATGGCTTTTTAATGTTTCAAGTTTTTATTTAAATTTTAGTTAGTTCACATATAGTGTAATATTAGTTTCAGGAGTAGAATTTAGTGATTCATCACTTACATGTAACACCCAGCACTCATCAAAACAAGTGCTCTTCTTAATTCCCATCACCCATTCAGCCCATCCCACTCCCACCTCGCCTCTAGCAACCGTCAGTTTGTTCTCTATAGTTAAGATTCTCTTATGGTTTCCCTCTCTCCCTCTCTCTCTCTTTTTTTTTCTTTCACCTATGTTCATCCATTTTGTTTCTTAAATTCCACGTATGAGTGAATTCATATGGTATTTGTCTTTCTCTGACTGATTTTGCTTAGCATAATACACTGTAGCTCCATCCACATCATTGTAAATGGCAAGATTTCATTCTTTTTGATGGTTAAGTAACATTCCATCGTGTATATATACCTCATCTTCTTTATCCATTCTTAATTTGTACTCCTTCCATGGTTTGGCTATTGTTGATAATGCTGCTATTAACATCGGGATGCATGTGTCCCTTCAAATTAGAATTTTTGTCTTCTTTGGATAAATGCCTAGTAGTGCAATTGCTGGGTTGTGGGGTTGTTCTATTTTTAACTTTTTAAAGAACCTCCATACTTTTTTTCAGAGTGGCTACACCAGTTTGCATTCCCACCAACAGTGTAACAGGGTTCTGCTTTCTCCACATGCTTGCTAACATCTGTTGTTTTCTGTGTTCTTTTTTTTTAATTTTTTTTTACATTTATTTATTTTTGAGAGACAGAGACAGAGTGTGAAGAGCAGAGGGGCAGAGAGAGAGGGAGACACAGAATCTGAAGCAGGCTCCAAGCTCTGAGCTGTCAGCACAGAGCCCATGCAGGGCTTGAACCCACGAACCGTGAGATCATGACCCGATCCGAAGTCAGACGCTTAACCGACTGAGCCACCCAGGTGCCCCTATTTTCTGTGTTCTTAATTTTAGCCATTCTGACAGGTGTGAGATGATATCTTGTAGTTTTGATTTGCATTCATGTTATTAAAATACATTATAGACTAAAACTAGATGTGTACTTTTTTATACTTATAGCTCCTGTTAAAGAACCGTAATATATTGACAAAATAAATACAAATTGCAAGACTAAGTTCAAAGCTCCACTAATTTAATATGACAGATAAAGTTGGCTGAAACTTATTCTTCTCTCCTAATAAGCATATGGTACTGACCATTCAAGAACAGGTTCTTTTGAATTTGGCATGCTAATATTATTTAGTGATTTAGTTATTTCACATTTTTATTCTAAATATAGTTAAGGCTTTGTTTATGTGGTGAGTTGTGAAGTCATTTGACTTTCATGTGGCAAATTGCATCGTTGATTTGTTTCATATTTGCCTAGGGCAATTATAGTAGTATTACTTCACACTGATGTTGTTGTCAGAACAAATGTAAATGTGGATAGGGAAATCACAAGACAGAAAGCTCACAGTTGTTAGACGAGCCTTCAGATGATTCAGAATGCATGCATGTAGGCACCTGGGTGGCTCAGTCAGTTAAGCATCTGATTCTTGATTTCAGCTCAGGTCATGATCTCATGATTTGTGAGATCGAGCCCCTCGTTGGGCTCTGCACTGACAGCACAGAGATTACCTGGGATTCTGTCTCTCCCTTTTTCTCTGCCGTTCCCCCACTGTCTCTCTCTCTTTCTCAAAATAAATAAATAAACTTAAGAGAAAAAAGAATACGTGCATGCATGTGCCTGTATATGTGAGTATATGTGTCTGAATATAAAAGTTGCTTAGCAAACTGAAAACATGAAATCGACCTGTTTTTGTTTACAACCCATGATCACTAACACTATTTTGGTATTCAGATATTTGGAGAGAAACCAGTTGAAGCATACTGGGGTTGGGTAATGGAGGATGATAGTCACCCTCTACATTTTTATGTTTGAAAACAATAATTATTTATTTAACATTTAGAAGAGTCCAATGTAGGCACCATTTGAAATAAAGATGTTTTACTCTGGGGTGTTTCCATGATGTCTTGTAATCAGTGTCTCTTGGTCTCTTTTTTATCCTATGTTCTCAGTGTCTCCATTCCACCCTGGTGCTTGCTCTTCTGAGTTGAGATTTGTCCCTAGTCAGGCCCTTGTACAGAAAATATTTTTCTTTTTTTCATTTCTCTCTTTTTAAAATTTTATTCTGCAATAAAATAAATTGCAGAATAAAATAAAATAAATAAAATTTTCTGGAGTTTCTATAGTTGGAATCATAGTTTTCTCTTTTGTGTCTCTTTCTTTTGCTTTACATAATGTTTTTGAGGTTCATTATTTTTTGCATGTTTAAGTAATTTATTACTTTTTATTGCTGTGTAGTATTCCACTCAGTGACTGTACCATAATTTGTTTACTTATTCACCTTTGGGTGGTTTCCAGTTTTTGACTATTATGCATAAAGCTACTTTGAACATTTGTGTACACACATTTATATAGACATAGACATAGGGTTACGTTTTTCTTTTTTTTTAATATATTTTCAAAAATATTTTAATTCCAGTATAATTAACATACAGTGTTAGTTTCAGGTGTACAATACGGTGATTCAAATGTTTTCATTTTTCTACAGTGAACACCCAGGAATATATTTTTTGTGTTGTATGGTAAGTTTAGTTTTACATGATGTATCCACATTGATTTCCATAGCGCAATACTGTTTCAGTCTTGCCAGTGACATTTGAGAGTTCCAGTTGTTCCATATCCTTGCTGAAACTAGACACTGATCACCTTATTATTTTAGCCATCCTAGTATGTTTATGTATTGGTATTTCTTTTCAGCTTTCATTTCTATTTCCCTTATGATCAATGATTTGTAAATTGTGAGCACAATTCTGACATTTAAAAAAAATGGTCCATTTTTCTTATGATTACTGAATTATAAGAGGTCTCTGGAAGCAAGTCCTTTGTCTGATGTATGTATTGTGTACGATTTCTCCAAATCTGTGGCTTGCCTTTTCATTTTCTTCACATCATCTTTGGAAGAACATAACTTTTCTTTTTCATAGAGTTCAGTTTATACATCTTTTCTTTTATGGCTTACACTTTTTATGTTCCAGCTAAATTTTTGTTTTTGCCTACACCACCTCATAAAGATTCTTCTCCTATTTATTTTCCTAGATATTTGAATTAGAGCCTTTGAGTAATGCTGTTTAGGTATATTCTAGACTGCCCCTCTATTAGAATCTGCCAATTTTTTGTGATAAGGACAAAGTTTTGGATTTCTGGGAAAGAGACCACTGAGGTAAAGTATACTTTAATTATACCATATCAAGAGTACGTACAAATACTCAAGATTTATCACTGTTGTGTTGACCTTGATCACTACTTTTCCCCCTCTTTCCATTGTGTACTTTTTGGAGTACACTATGTATAGCCTGTAGTTAAGAAGAGGAGAGTTATGATCCTCCTCCTTTATGCTAGAGTATTTACATTATTCATTTGGAATTTTTCTGCATGGGAGGTTTGTCTCTTCTCCATTTACTTATTAAATCATTTACTTATAATCAATATGGACTCATGGATATTTATTTTGCATGTTGGGTTATAATTCAATACTACTTTATTTATTTTGATGTTTAAATTGTCCAAGCTTTGGCCATTGAGAGAGAGGTCTTTCATTTAGCTTCTAGGCCCCTTTGTTGTAATTTCATCAGTGTGTGTGTGTGTGTGTGTGTGTGTGTGTGTGTCTGTGTGTGTGTGTGTGTGTGTGTGTGTGTTTAAACACTTCCTCATTTATCATATGGCACTACAAGATGAAGATGCTGTAAGCTCATCTTGTATAACTCTTTCTCCAGTTCTAAAATCAGCCAATTCTCCAAGGAGCCCTGGTCCTATTTAATGGAGAGTGGTATTAGAAACCAAGATCTGGGTGTTAGATGTGCTTATCACTACTAGAGTTTTATTTCTTTTAGGTCCTCTCAGATGACAGAGCATAAAAATGTTTGTGTATATCCTAACCAGTGTATCTACACATATAACTGTAAGTTTTTTTCTTTGTAACCATTTGTATCCATATTAAGTTAACCCCATGACTAATTTAATACCACATAGCTTGCTGCTCCAGTCCATTCCCCTGGCCTGTCTGTAACTACCCATGCCAACAATGAGAGCCATGCTGTTTTCAATATTTATCTTTATTAATATAGATCCTAAGTGCACATGTGAAGTTTCTGGAACAGAGAAGATTGGTTCTGTACTTTACAGCAAGTAACAACCATGTCATCCCTCTGTGCTCCTGTCATTACTCCTGGAGCAACATGATGAGGGCTGGGTGGACAAACCTGTTTTGTCTGTTTTGTTGGTGAGGAATCCACCAGAAATGGATCTGGGTGCTTATATACCTGCTGTCTCCCTTCCTGAAAGCAGGCAGAAAAACCTTTGTTCTTGCATTACCTTTTGGAATGCAAATAACTGTTTCCACTTTTGTAACCTAGGTTGTCTTCCTGGTTCCAGGTCTCAGCCTCATTTGAAATGTATACACATACCTCTGAGAGGTAAATCTCTCTGGAGTTTTCTCTAGCTAACAAGTCACAAATTACCTTCATGCTTGCTTTTAGCCAAGGTTCCAAGTTCAATAATATTTGCTCACATACCTCTAACTCTGCAGAAAAATCAAAATATTTTATCCCTACCCCCACATGCAGATGAGGAGGGTGAAGTTCAGGCAGGTTAAAGACTTGCAAAAGTTATAAGGACTAAAGTCAGGATGTAAACTGAAATACATGAGTCTAAAGCCCATGTTTTTTCAGTCAAGTGGTTTAGTTTCAGAAAAAACTTTCTTGTTGCTTCGCCAGTCCCAGACGTTTCAAGAACATACTTAGTCTTTTGACCTTGTTTTGTTTATATTCCTTTCTTGGTCTGCTCAGCTTATATTTCTTCATTAGTTAGCTCTGCAGAGTGTTGTTTTCTGTTTAATTCCAATATTATTCAGTAGTGACTTTGCATTTTTAGTATCTTGGTGCATTACTTAAAGTACAAAGTGTACTTTATTACACTTAAAAGTTATAAAGTACACTGTGCTTGCTAGAACTTGACAAGGTATGACAAGGTATGAAATGTATTCTTAAGGTCCTAGGGGTCTTACGGAAGATTAGGTAATCATGGAATGATGCTCCAAAAAGCAAAACTATTACTGCTGTCTCTGGAAGTAGATTGCCTGTTTTAATGTGAACACATAGCTCCTTTTCAGTTTTAAACATACCAGCAGTTTCCCACATATCTTTCTTCCTTGATATTCCAATGCAGTTCATGCTTATTTTAATACCATATTTTGTTATTCCTGTTTCCCTGAAGGTTTGTACTAATGCAACAGTAACGCTCAAGGTCAGGGTGTGAGCTGTAAATAGTTATCCAGAAGAGTGTAAAAACCCCAATGGCATATTCAGATAATGAGGTACAAGGCATACTCTATAGTAGACATTTTTACTAGTGCATTCTCTTCAATCCTGCTGCCATGTAGGGGACACAGGGAAACTCTGCAATGTCATGAAGTTTTTCACATTGCTTTAGAGGGGATTGTGCATTTCAATTACGATTTGTATTCTGCACCACTATTTCATTCCTGACAGTTGCTTGGGCCTGACAATTACTGATTTAGCTCTTCTCTACTTTCCTGTGCTTTTAAGAATGGGGCAATAACGCAAACTTTTTATATAGCATATCAAAAGGCTCTGGACAGTTCTTATAAATGTCTATCTACAGTTATAGTAGTTACAGCATTAGAATAAAAGCCCCAGAGAAAACCGCTTACTAGTCCTGGTTTAGCTAGTTCCTGGAGTGTGCTTTGTCACAGGATAGACCTGTGACTGGGGAAGTTCCCCTTCCTATGGGTGAGAATAGCTAACAGGCTCTGGTGGAACAGGAAGTCTTTTGAAACAGTGTACCCAGGCTCCCTGAGGTGACACGGCCCTCTGCTTAGCTGCAGTGGTCGTGGTGCCTGTAGTTAACACAGTTTCACTCTTTGGAGCTCAGGCATTTAGGGAGCTGTGTGAAGCCTTTAATCCAAGCCATCTGCAGTCATCACTGAACACCGCACGATGGTGTGGCTGCTTCTGCTGCTGTTTCCAGTAGCTGCCATGCAGACTGGCATCTGCCTGCCATACACTCAGTAGAGTAACCCCAACACTATTTTGACAGTAAGTGACTTCTTGGTTATCCTCTTAGTTTTCTGCCTTTCTTTCTACTAAAAGTTTGACTACACTTCCTTGCCAACTAATTGAATGCTGCTGACCGAAGATGACTGTTAATTTCAGATACATTGTTATCTATTTACCCACTGCCACTTTATTTGAAAATCTCACAGTTGTTTGAAGGCACATGAAACATCGGAGTCATTTTTTAAATTTAAGTTCATACATAGAGGTAAAGTAAGTGGTTCTTTTGAAATAAAGTAAAAAAAAACGTGTAATAGTAAATGTATCCTTTGCATAAAAGACGGGTTCTTAGACAACTCTACTGTTTCATTCTACAAGTTAAACATATGGCAGAAATGAAGACTATTTAGGAGTTTAAAGAAATGGCCTCCTTAGTTCACAAATTAATAATAAGTTCAAAATAAATAATAATCAATAATTAATTAATAATAAATTCAAAATAAATAATAATAATTAATTAATAATTAATCAATTTAAATTCATCCTAACAGTTTAGGACTGTGCCAGTATTTCTTTTTGGTTAAAGAAAGGATAAAATCTTCTTGTTCATTTTTCATTCATTTATTCATGCATTAATTCACTTATTCATTCATCAAAGCAATAAGTTCTAAGTGGAAATGTATTAGGCAAGAATTCCTCTGGTCTCATCCTGTCTGTAGGATGAAGACATGATGTTTGCATTTAAGCAGACTTCATTGTTCATGGAATAAATGGATGGGTGAATGAATGAATAACTCTTTTATCTTTCTGGTAATTGCTGTTTTGGTTATTGGGAGAGGAGAAATGTTGGCTATTTCTTTAGGATAGGCAGATCAGAGATTCTGCATAAGATGGTAGCAATTTCTACATTATATGTCCATCTGAATTTATCCAGCCACATAATTAGAAATAATAATAACAATAAAAATAATAATAATAATAATAATAATAATAATACCACCACTACCAGCAGTAATAAATGGTAGAAACAGTTTTGCAAGACAGAGACATGTACAAGTAAGCACTTTTTTTTTCAGTGCTTCAGACTCCTGCATTTAGAAAGTTGAGGTTGTTAGTTGTCTCTCTCCTGCAGATTTCAGGTTCTTACTTAGGATATGTCCAAAGAGCAAAGCATTGTTCTTGATGTCCTTATGATTTTTATATTCTGATTTTGTTCTAGAGTAACTAGGAGGAAGAGGTGATGTTTTCAGTTGCCGAAGGAGTTTATGCTTTTATCAGGCTTTTATTGACTACGCACAATCCAATTTTCAAATATTTTTTGAGAATCTCTTATGGGCAAGGTGCTCTAGTATGTTGTCTGGAGATACAGAAATGAACAAGACAGGAAGCACAGTCAAATAGAGGAAATAAGGAAATAAGGTGTATACAGATACCCATAGTACAAGACAGTGTGGTAGAGACGGACAGAACAAGACCTGTCACACAAAGGAAAGGAGACACATTCCTGGGCTTATAAGAGAAGGATTTATGAAAGAAGAAACACTGACCTTAAACTGAGACTCTTTAGGGTCTATTCAGTTAGAAATGAAAGTGGAGGCAGTTTGAGGCAAGGTAAACCTCACCACCAACACTAATCAAACATTTATTGAGCACCGATAGTGCATAGTTGCAGTCTGCGAGTAACTTGTACTCTATCTGAGAAGATAGACACCTACCTAATAAATGCCATGAAATGTGATAAATTTGGTAAAAGTGGTATGTGCTGAGTATACTGGGAGCTCAGAGAAAGAAGTAATTTATTCTAACTAGAAGGAGAAGAAGATTACATTTGATTGGGGCCTTAGAGAATAAATAGGAATTTTAGAGTCAGGGAGAGAGAGAGAAAATGGCATTTCAGAGAGAAGAAAGATCATATGCAAATGGTCCAAGCCAGTGTTTCTCATAACGTGATTCTTGAACCTCCTTTATCAGTATCAACGGGTATGCTTATATATATACAGATTGCTGATTCTACCCCAGATCTACTGAGTTATAATCTCTTTGCATGGAATTCAGAATTTGCCTTTTAATCATGTTTCTGAGCTTGATAAAGGTGGCTGAAGATTATCGATGCCAGGGTAAAGTGATGTGGCTCCTTTGGAGAATGAAGAGTAGTTTGGCGTAGTTCAAGCTGAAGGTGTGCATGAGACTGAGGTGGGGAGCGATAGCAAGGGGAAAGGTGTTTCTGGCAATAGACAGTGCCTTGTTTATTTGCAGTATAGCAGGAGTTGTGAGATAAAATTAAAGAGCATTTGGTGCCACATCACAGAGGGTCTTCAAATGCATCACCTTTGTTCCTCAGGTAATGGGGAGCCATTAAAATTTTCTAAGTAGGTGAGTAAAGTATATAAAACATCACATATGTGAATACCCAAGAAGTTTCCAAAGTTACCACCATGCCTTTCCAACAGTAGATACATAATACACAATTGTTAATTTATTGCTTTTTTTTTTTCCTCCTACAAATATACGTACACATTTTTAGAAAGCATTTTGAAGATAATCAAACTCCTCTGTCTTACATTTGCCAGTTGTTATTTCGGGTGTTGCTAATAAACATATTGTAGAGCTTCTTTGTTTATATAATAGTTGCAGTTTTAACTATTCAACATGTTTACTAAATATACGTTTTACTAATTTATAAATTTCGGGAGGTAATTTTCAGTTGTCTAAGACATCAGGTAGAGATGGCGGCCAGAACAAACTGGCCTGCAAGTCGGTAGAGGAACCCACGTGGCCTCACAGTGTGGCTCTGTGAGCCTGTGACCTGCGCTCGGTATGGGAGAGAGCACGTGCTACGCTGCCAGTCTTGAATCTGGGACTTCAGCTGTTTTTAGCTTTGAGACAGGGAATCGAGAATCCTTGAAATGGTCTGTAAACATTATCTTCTTCTGTGACCTGTTCATCATGTTCCTTTTAAAGGTCATTGAAAAAGTGTGGGCACCTGGGTGGCTCAGTTGGGTAAGCATCTGACTTTGGCTCAGGTCATGATCTCATGGTTCACGAGTCTGAGCACCTCATCGGGCTCTGTGCTGACAGCTCAGAGCCTGGAGCCTGCTTCAGATTTTGTGTCTCCCTCTCTTTCTGCCCCTCCCCTGCTCATGCTCTGTCTTTCTCTCTCTCAAAATAAAAATAAAAATAAACATTAAAACAATAAAAAAAATACAGGTCGTTGAAAAAGTGACTTAATGGCCTCCCTTGTTATCTGAATGCTGGAGCGATTACCACAGCACCCTCATCCTGGTCCCCACACTCCTATCTGGGGAATGTTCCTTACCTTTGGCAGAAAGGGCTTGTATTGTACTTCTGATATGCCAAGGAGTGATTCTGCCTTGCAGGTCCGCGAAGGTAGTTCTGCAGCCTGAGTACCAGGGTTTCCATCCTGGAGTGGATGCAGTTAGGCCAGCTGTGCATCTTTCCACATTTCAACCACATGAGGCTTAATCTCTGCACAGCCTAAAAAGCAACATTAATACTGCAGAACTCTTAAGTCGGCTGTGGGCTGAGAAAGTAACTTAGGACCTCTCAGCCCATTGGAGTCTCATCTGAAGAAGGTAGTCTTCAGAGTAAGCCATTGGGCCACGAAAAGTTTTTTAACAATTCCATTCTCTGTTACATTACCCCCTGCTCCCCTAAAAAAGAAAAAAAAGAGTAAGTGTCCATTAACTTTCACACAGCACAACTGATGGCCAGTTCTTAGACTTCTTTTGACAAGTTGGCTACATCTATATCTTGGCCTGGCCATACGGTGCCTTCTTACTAAAGTAAAATGGTACCTTTATGGGCCCAATACACCATGATTCTCTCTGTGTGCCCTTACTTTCTAATGAGGGTTGGTTCCTGGACGCACATCCCCTAAGCACATTCCAAAGAAAATTGGAAGGAGCTGCTGAGGGCTTCCCAGGAGTGGGACAGGGGTGGGTGTTAAAGTGTGCCAGGGTAATCTACATGGATAATTGTGCATTGATTGTAATTGTAAACATTTTGTCCCTCATTACAGTCCTGATGTGGCCATGACAAGGGACATGCTTGCCAACCAGCAGGCCTCTGTGAAGGTGGAAAGTTGGGCTCTGGGTGTGGCCTAGAAGCACTTCTGTCAAATCACTGTCAGGAAAAAAAAGGCTCATTTTACAATTCCTGTGGTGGAAATATATCAATTTAAAAGCAAAATATGAGGCATTTGGGGCATATATAATCTCCAATGATATGCCCAAACTTTTCAGAATGCTTTTTCACATTTGCAAAGCCATTAATGTTGAGAGTGGCTTTTTTTCTGATTTAAAATTCCAAATGCTATTTGGAATAAATAAATAAAATAAATCAATAAGAGAAATAAATAAGAAAATAGGTATAGTAGTAATTTATTCATACTTATATCCCATGTATCATACTTACATTTATAAAGTAAATTTGTGATTTGTTCTGGTGTTATGGATATTTTCCCCTCCCCGTCTCAAGAACTCATCCCTTGCCAGTTGTCTTCCTGGATACCAGAGCCTTTGTGTGGAGTGGCATAATCTTCCATTCCCTCATGGCTATTGCCTATGAAACCTAGGTGTCAGGGAGGCATCATTGCTGGGTAATCGAAGTAAGAAAGAGGCTGAAAAGTAGGGAGTTCATGTTAAGTCATGTTAAGGGCAGGTATATTCCCAGGGGTGCCTTTAGGCACATGTCTGTAGACAAAAGCCACTTTGCATGTAAAAGCACATGTGGCAGGAACTTGCTTGCCTCCAGATACAGGTAGTGGGAGGGGCTGGTAGGCCCATGGGCACCTCATACCTGAACTTGTAAGGAGAGGAGGGTCTGCCTGCCCTCTGGAGACCATGTAGGACTGGGGCATGGTCATTTCAGAAGTAACTTGTGGTGTCCAATAATCCCCTCTATGAATATTCCAAACCCTCTGTGACCCTTGATGTTTTTGTACGGTTCTGGAAGGTAGTATGGAAGTGATAGAGCTCCAGTGATGACTGCAGTCATCAAGTTTCCTCTCTGCTTTGCAGGTCAGAGACTAGAGATTAAATCTGATTTAGGAACCTAAAGGAATGGGGGCATTTATTACATCCAAATTTATGGAACCCATACGTACTGCTAATATACGTGTACCGTACAGCAATTTACCAAGGGCATTCATGTGTTTGATGCAACCATGACTCATAAACAGCCAGGAGGGCATTAGCCCCATCTGAAGATTGAACACAGAGAAACTCAGAGAAGTCAAGTGACTTTTCCAGAGCCACACAGCCAGTAAATACAAACTGAGGCCTGAGACCCAGGATGTTTCACTCTAAATCCACCTTTTTTTTCCTCTACCACATGGGGCCGATGCTACAACGTAGCATGTTGCAATAAAATACAGTGCTTTAAATGTGAGCGAAAAATAGTCTTTGTGTTTGTAGCTTCTGTGCTTTATCAGAGTCATCACCCTTCAAGGGGACATGTCACAGGATCTCTGAAACGTAGTTGTGATCTAAGGATCTTAAATTTGAGAGCAACCACAGAGATCACCTGCAACTTCCTCATGTGGGAGATAGGGGAAGTGGAGACAGGGAGGATGAAGTGACCTGGTGAAGGCCGTAAGGCTGGTTCAAGACAGAACCAGCTCTGGAGCCCAAACACATTGTCATCAGGACCCTCCCATATCATGAGGGAGTCTCCCACCATTGATGAGGTAGCACATGACAGATCAAGTTTGTTACTAACAATAATCAACAGTAACACCACAGGGCAACACTGCTGAGGGGGGTCTGTGAGGAAGTCTGTGGTACTCCTCAGCAACTGGAAAATTTTTACAGTAAGCTGATAATTATTTATAAACCAGAGACAACTACACAGCTCCTTGCTTTGCTAACAACGGCTGTGACAATAGGACACCCTGAAGAGGAAGTGTGGTCTTTTCAGATCAGCAGACTGAGGGAGCTAATTTTTGATTGATTTACATAGTAAAATGCAGTGTTGGTTTGGGCTTTATCCCAGCACATGCCACACTGGGGCACTTCAGAGAGCACCAAACTAGGAGACGAAAGATCTGGGGTCAAATCCTGGTGTGTCACCTATACTTCTGTGACTTCAGGCAAGCTGTTTGCTGTCCATCCAAAGGCCTCTCTTCCCTGACACGTGGGGTGCTGTCATAGTTGCCCTGCCCACCTACAAGGTCATTGGAAGAGTGTCTATTATGTTTTATGTTATAATGCGTAGGAAAGGGCCTTGTGAACAATAGTTTCAATAAGTTATTATGATTATTCATAGATGATGATTCAGGAATTCCATAATATTGTTTATGAGGGTGAATGAAAAATAAATAAGCTGGCTGGGAAGGACTTCTTACTCCCTAGCTTCTCTTCCAAGTTCAAGGCTCTGTGCTAAGGTGCTTTACACACATATGTAGTTGTGTGCAATTGCATGTGATTCTTACAGTAACCGTATGAAGTAAATGTCATTATGTCAATTTTGCAGACAGAATTTGAAGATCAGGTTATGTAATTTGGCCACAAGGCTCCCTGATAAGAAAAAGAGCTGAAATTTGAATCCAATTTATTCTGACTCCTAGATCCCTGTTCTGGAGCAGCCCCACCGTCCCACCTCTCAGAAGACCCCGGGGGTCCCATTTGCCATTGGCAGGCCTGTGACCTTATTCTCCCACAAGAAACTAGCGCGTTCGTGAATGGCTGGCATGACGGCCCAGGCAGAGACGCTGTGTTGCCGCTGCAGTGCCGAGGCCCAGTCAGGTCCACGCTCCGGACGTTTTGATTCACCACTGCAGACCACGACTGTGGTTTTCCGTTGTTTTATCACAGGCTCTTGGCATGAAAGCCTCCCTTTTATACCCCTTGTGAAATAAATCGAAGTGCAGTGTTTACAAAGATACTCTGCTTGATCATTTTGCTGCTGCAGCCTTTGAGTGCTCTGGCCTTACAGACAACACTTGTTTTAATGGCCTGAAGGAAAGAACCTTTTAAGAAGATCAAATGAGACACCTGAAAGGAAATCTGGCTTCTTGGTCCCATGGGTAGGAAAAGTAGCTTTTATGATTCGATTTAAATTTTGAGAATTGTTTGTCCTTTCAGATGCCAGGGAGAGGAAATAGATGTATATTGGAATCCTGCCTGGAGATAAAACTGCATACTGTTGAGTCACCTTAGTGCATTGCAGACAGCGGGTTGCCTGGTGATGTGAAAAGTTGGAAAGACTTGTGTTCCCGTCCTGGCTATGCCACTCACAAGCTGTGTGACCTTGGAAAAGTGAACTAACCTCTCTGAACCTGTTTCCACACCTTGTAATAGGCATTATTATAATCTCTATATTATAGATGAGGACACTGGTTTCAGAAAGGTTAGTTCACTTTTTCCAAGGCCACATAATTTATAAGTGGCATATGTATACCCTGAAGGGTATAATAAGAATTCAAAGAAAATATTCTTTTAGTCTGTTGATTGACTCATAGTAAGCTGAGTAAGCTGTCAATTTCCCTAGATCTGTGGACAGATGACTATAGCTTTAGTTTCACAAATTGGTGTGTGACCTTGGGCAAGTCACTTTATTTCTCAAGCTCTTTGTTTCTTAATTGGAAAGAAGAAAAAGCTTGGGTAAGCATTTCTCTGAAGTCCCTTCCAGCTCAAACATTCTACGTATCTATAACTGATTACTTTCAGCTCTACAACCACAAAAATTTTTGTGGTTCCTGCTTGAGGTACTTCAAAGGGAGAACACTTTTAAATGACTCTGACATTTTCCTGAGAATGTTCGATTGAGAAATATGGGTCCTATGCAGGTAAAACATGAAAGGATACCTTCAATATAGGATCTGGGTATTTCAGAGAAATTTGTATGTGGTCTTGAACTTGCTTCAAACATGTGTCTATCTCACCACTTGACTATATGCAACTTGAGGGCAGGTTGTCTCCTTCATCTTCGTGACAGAATTCATAACACCCAGAAGTTACCCAATACCAATGAATTAATTGGCTTTTTAAAATGTATTTATTTATTTTGAGAGAGAGAGAGAGAGAGAGAACGTGTGCACTAGTGGGGAGGGGCAGAGAGAGAGGGAGAGAGAATCCCAAGCAGGCTCCACACTGTCAGTGCAGGGCCTGATGCAGGGCTCCAACCCATAAACACCAGTGAGATCATGACTGAACTGAAATCAAGAGTCAGGTCCTTAACTGACTGAGCCATCCAGGCATCCCTTTACTGATTGGCTTTAAAGTTTTTTTATATGTACAGTTATCAGACCTATAGACTTGCTTGGACTAATAAAAAGAAGCAGTTTGGGGCACTTTCCTAATATTTATAGTTCTGTTAACTTCAATGTATGTGTTTTGGGTTGATTTACCAAGCTGTACACTGGGCTAGTAGCAGTGAATGGGCCACACAGAACATACTCTTCTCATGCAGCATTTCTCAGCAAGGGCCAAGCTTCAGTCCATACTTTGAAGGTAAGACATGGATATCATGCTTATATGTCTACCTGCCCTTCCGCCTATCCTCTTCTTGGTCAAATTACTTCAATAGTTTCCCTTTTACTATTTTATCCAATCTGTCACCTCGCTTTGATAAATCTCTATTTTATATGGAGTTGGACTTAAACTTTATTGCAAAGAGCTCTTTGCAACATACTACATTTTCTCTTGGCAAAGACTTGAGAACTTTTTGGTTATTCAGAGGTTATTTCAATAATTGAGAACTACCTGAAATTCTACAGAGAATTGGAAAAATTACAGGGATGCAATATCTTTTTCTTTCTTTCTTTCTTTCTTTCTTTCTTTCTTTCTTTCTTTCTTTCTCTTTTTCTTTATTTTATTCCTCCCTCCTTTCCTTCCTTCCTTCCTTCCTTCCTTCCTTCCTTCCTTCCTTCCTCCTTTCCTTTCCTTTCCTTTCCTTTCCTTTCCTTTCCTTTCCTTTTCCTTCCTTTCTTTTCTTTTCTTTTTGGAAAAAAAGGGTAGCATTTGGGAAGCTTTCGATGAGCTACTAGAGACAACAGAGTGATAAAGGTTTAGTGTTTTATTGAAATTGGCTCTGGTTGTTTCTGTGAAATTCCTGTATTGAGCACAGATGGTGGTATATTATTTATTTATTTTTTCAAATGGTGGTATTTTAAATCCATAAATATCTTGGTTTTTTTAATTTAATTTTTTTATTTTTTAAAATTTACATCCAAATTAGTTACATATAGTAAAACAATGATTTCAGGAGTAGATTCCTTAAGGTCCCTTGCCCATTTAGCCTATCCCTCCTCCCACAACCCCTCCAGCAACCCTCAGTTTGTTCTCCATATATGTGTCTCTTCTGTTTTGTCCCCCTCCCTGTTTTTATATTATTTTTGTTTCCCTTCCCTTATGTTCATCTGTTTTGTCTCTTAAAGTCCTCATATGAGTGAAGTCATATGACTTTTGTCTTTCTCTGACTGACTAATTTCACTTAGCATAATACCCTCTAGTTCCATCCACGTAGTTGCAAATGGCAAGATTTCATTCTTTTTGATTGCCAAGTCATACTCCATTGTATATATATACCACATCTTCTTTATCCATTCATCCATCGATGGACATTTGGGCTCTTCCCATACTTTGGCTATTGTTGCTAGTGCTGCTATAAACATGGGGGTGCATGTGTCCCTTCGAAACAGCACACCTGTATCCTGTGGATAAATGCCTAGTAGTGCAATTGCTGGGTTGTAGGGTAGTTCTAGTTTTAGGTTTTTGAGGAACCTCCATACTGTTTTCCAGAGTGGCTGCACCAGTCTGCATTCCCACCAACAACGCAAAAGAGATCCTCTTTCTCCGTATCCTCGCCAACATCTGTTGTTGCTTGAGTTGTTGATGTTAGCCATTCTGATAGGTGTGAGGTGGTATCTCATTGTGGTTTTGGTTTCTATTTCCCTGATGATGAGTGATGTTGAGCATTTTTTCATATGTTGGTTGGCCATCTGGATGTCTTCCTTGGAGAAGTGTCTATTCATGTCTTTTGCCCATTTCTTCACTGGATTATTTGGTTTTTGGGTGTTGAGCTTGATAAGTTCTTTATAGATTTTGGATACTAACCCTTTATCTGATATGTCATTTGCAAATATCTTCTCCCATTCTGTCGGTTGCCTTTTAGTTTTGCTGGTTGTTTCCTTCACTGTGCAGAAGCTTTTTATTTTGAAGAGGTCCCAGTAGTTCATTTTTGCTTTTGTTTCCCTTGCCTCTGGAGACATGTTGAGTAAGAAGTTGCTGAGGGCAAGATCAAAGAGGTATTTGCCTGCTTTCTCCTCGAGGATTTTGATGGCTTCCTGTCTTACATTGAGGTCTTTCATCCATTTAGAGTTTATTTTTGTGTGTGGTGTAAGAAAGTGGTGCAGGTTCATTCCTGTGCATGTCGCTGGCCAGTTTTCCCAGCACCACTTGCTGAAGAGACTGTCTTTATTGCATTGGATATTCTTTCCTGCTTTGTCAAAGATTAGTTGGCCGTATGTTTGTGGGTCCATTTCTGGGTTCTCTAGTCTGTTCCATTGATCTGAGTGTCTGTTCTTGTGCCAGTACCATACTGTCTTGATGATTACAGCTTTGCAGTATAGCTTGAAGTCTGGGATTGTGATGCCTCCTGCTTTGGTTTTCTTTTTCAAGATTGCTTTGGCTATTCGGGGTCTTTTCTGGTTCCATACAAATTTTAGGATGATTTGTTCTAGCTCTGTGAAGAATGCTGGTGTTACTTTGACAGGGATTGTGTTGAATATGTAGATTGCTTTGGGTAGTATCGACATTTTAACAATATTTGTTCTTCCTATCCAGGAGCATGGAATCTTTTTCCATTTCTTTGTGTCGTCTTCAATTTCTTTTAGTGTATAGTTTTCATTGTATAGATTTTTCACCTCTTTGGTTAGATTTATTCCTAGGTATTTTATGGTTTTTGGTGCAACTGTAAATGGGATCAATTCTTGATTTCTCTTTCTGTCGCTTCATTGTTGGTGTATAGGAATGCAACCGATTTCTATGCATTGATTTTATATCCTGCAACTTTGCTGAATTCAGGAGTCCATTCTAGCAGTTTTTTCATAAAGACCTTTTTATTACAAAAGGTGACAAAGCCTTGACTAAGTCTTTGTGGTCACCATGTTACAGAGTGTCCCATGGATAGGTAAAGGAGCTGCATGTACCATTAGCACTTGAGAAATTGAACCAATATGTAGGGAAGAAAAATGTTGACCAGTGACACTAAGAGGAACTCTACCTTTCTTAAAAGGAACCCAAGAAATCTTACATCAAAGAATGGATTGTACTTTGATGTTAAATTCCTGTTGTCATCAACTGAACAATTTTTTTGAGCATCCACTATGTGTGACACCATTCTAGCACTGTGGGGAACAATAAGGTAGATAAGACAGAACATATGTTTTTAGAGTTAGAAGAACAAAAAGTAATACCCCCTTCCTCCCTTTATATCTTTGGAACCAACTGAACATCAGATACTAGGTTAGCTGGTGATCAACAGAGTAGCTTTATTATTGATAAAGTTGATTGGAGAACTTGGACAAATGGACTTGCTAACAGCACCCTTTCTAAGTCTAGATGTTTAAATACTCTATGAAGTTTGGGGTGGCAGAATAGACACCCTTAGAATCGTAATTGTCCAACTTATCTTGCCTTTTGAGCCCAAACTAGTAGCTTTTAAAGTGATTAGCTCTACATCATAAGATGTGTAGCACCTACTAAGCAGGTAAGTTATTTCTCCTTTCATTGGGAAAAATCAGTAAGGAGCAACATGAAGGGAGACCTGGAGTGTTATATCAGTGGAAGTAACCTCATGGAATTTTTGAAGTAAGGGGACTAAAGGTCTCTACCTAAACATTCTCCATTTTTCCCTCCTAACCTGTGGGCTTAATCTCTAAGTCATGATAAAATGGCAGTGTGTTTATCCCTCTCTGAAGAAGAGATCATCAGCATAGCAGGGAAGCCCTGCTGTAGTCTTTGTGATGCAACTCACTCAGTGTTACTATTCATTTCATTCTGGGTATCTTCCTGGGACCACTGATGGGAAGTTTAGTTTTGGTTCTTAGGTGGCCTTTGAAAAGATTTAGAATAGTACCTTAGCCTAAAATCTACTTCCTATATTATATCTCTTCTTAAATTGCATTCTCTCATATTGTCCAACATTGGGGGTTGTGAAATAAACCCAAATAGCCAAAGTTGATATCATGGAGATACCCCCAAATTGGATATAACCCAATTCTTAACTACTAAATTCCCAAGGAGCAGTAAAGCACAAAAATCCAATTTTCATGTCCTTTTAATAAAGTTCAAATTAATGAAGTCCAAAAATCTGCTTAAGGATTTTAGTAGGTAAGATTTGAAAGTTTTGAACTAGATATGGAACAAGGTGACTTCGAGATTTGTACTTGCTTGTCAAGATGTGTTTGTTCATTACCACTTCATCTCCATGATATAGTCAGTTTATGATTTTTTCCACTATTAATGTAGAAATCAGTCTAGCTAACATTTATTGACTACTCTCTATGTGTAAGGCACTATGGATAGTACAGAGATGACAGAAGATGTAACTTTTGTCCCTCAGAGATTTACAACCAAGTAAACTGGGTGAAACGGAATGGTACATTACCATACCAAAGCTCTCTCTCTGGTTCTACCTAAATTACCCACGCTATTTCTAATTTTTGTTCTTAGTTCTATCCCAGCACACTATGTTTAATCATATCCCTGTGACTTATATGTGTGTTTTCTTTCAGAAATGGCCCTTCTTTCTGCCTTCTTAGATAATCAGCCTTTAAAAGCCAGTTTGACTATCACTTCTTTAGTTAAAACTTTGTTGGTTTTCTGGAAAGAGATATTTAGACCTTCCACTGAGCTCCCATATATAGTATTCTTTTCCACCTCCATTGTAATACTCATCCCCTTGATTTAGAATAAGAGGATATCTTCTTGTTTGTTCATTCTTCTTCAGTGCATTGTAATGATGGTGTTGATTCTTTACCTTTCCCCATATCTGTGCCCTTTGGCATGTGACTTTAAGGGTCTTCTGAACAAGAGGCAGAATTTATGTCCTTGCTCTTTGATTCTGAGTTTGGCTGTGTGACTTGCTTTGGCCAAGGGAATGTTATCAGTCATGACACAGAGTCTAGAAAAAGTACTTGAGTATTTCTGGTTGTACTTTACTACTTCTTTCATTGCCTTGAGAATATGCTGGGTTAGCTTCTTGGAGGATGATATACATGTGGAGTGTACCAATTTGTCCCAATTCTAACAGCCAAAGACAGTCTAGATCAGCCAACAGCCAGTTGACCTCCCGACATGTGAGCAAGCCTAGCTGAGTACAGAGTAACTGTATTATTTACAGTCTAGACTGTATCACTGACCCACAGACTTGTCATTTTAATAAATGCATGCTTATTGCTTTATGCAACTGGGTTTTGTGGTTAGATGTCAGAAGGCTATTTTGTGGAAATAAATAACTGATATCCTTTCTGTTTCCTCCATTAGACTGGGAATTTTCTGATTGTAAGGATTGTGTATGATTCAACCTTCTTCTTTACCCATACCTAGCATAGAAAAGAGATATTTGTTTGTCGGATAAAAAATAGCCTAGATAAGTAAATGAGTATCATACTCCCAAATTAGAGATTACGCCAAAGTTGATTAAATTTGGCTTTGAAATATACAATAAAAATTTTTTATGGTCGTAGTCCATTTATTTTCCTAATGTTTTCCTTAGGCTAGCATTTATGATGTTTATATACCTTATATCAAAATTTGAAGAAGAACAGACATCTAAGAAATAAAGAAACAAGAGAAAACAAGCTGGAGATGAGATAAAAATGTCACTGTTAATCAGCTAGCTGACCATATGAAATAAATAATCCACTGATCCCAGTTTTCCCTGCTTCATGTAGCTATCAATGATGATTTGAAAAGATATTCCCAGCTACCATTTCATCCTAACTGAATGGCTGTTGTTTGACACTGAAATAGTTCAGGTTATTATTAGGGTAAACCTAATAATTATATAATTCCTGCTTGTTTGTATACATTTTAATGAGTACAGAGCTGCCAGTTAAGGAATCAGAAACAAGTGGTTTAATATTTATCTTCTAATGATGAGGTAGCCCAAATTGCTGAAGGTTGGGTTTTATTGACACTTTATTAGTTTTTGATAGAATCTGAAACATAAATAGGTTGTTAATTGGAAAGTTGAGTGAGTGGTATGGATAGGAATCAGTTTTGAAGAATGGGTGCAGAGAGTAAAGTAGGATTCTGTAATTCCTTGAAATGTGATGCTGCCCCTGGGTCAGTCTTCCTTGAGTTCTTACATACTGCCATGAATGGTATGTCCATTCTGAACATGTTGTAAAAACATAGATACTATGGGTTTGGGGGAAATAATCAAGAAGGACCTGTCTCTTCAGGCGAATTCCTTTCTATTTGGCAAACACTGAATAAATATTGTAAATATTAAGATATTTCTAGAATCTTTTAGAGGTGAGGAAAAAGAAAGAAGAGCCATTTTTGGTAAGGTGTTAACAAAATATGAATTATATTATTTACCTAATAGTTTCTTACCTATCAAATGTCGTGCTGGCTCAAAATGTTTTGATCTGACAAGTATGAACTTTTCAATGTAGATACTGTTTTGAATGATACTAGAAAGAAGTGGTAGCCCATTAAGGTCCTCATCCAGGTCTTTGGGACTGCATTCTCGACTGTCTAGTAGCCAGTACATCATAGTATGGGTTGATAGTTTTTCAGGTTGCTTTTTTTCTCATCCTAGGTCATTTCATAGAGAGACTGTGCCCTGTACCTTAACCCATTTGTCAGATCCATAAAGTGAATTTTGTGATTCTTATGGAAAAGCTAAGTTTACTTCAAGGTTTTAGTGGAGGACATTGAGGATGGTCATCACTTACTTGTGTTCAGAGCCAGTTAGGACGGTTGGTGTTATGTCTTAAGTTAGATAGCAGTCAAATACAAAGGCAACCTTCTGGGAAGAACCAGTATCATGAAAGGGCATGAGATTTAGTATGAGGCAGATCTGTGT
Source organism: Panthera pardus (assembly GCF_024362965.1). Classification (NCBI taxonomy): domain Eukaryota; kingdom Metazoa; phylum Chordata; class Mammalia; order Carnivora; family Felidae; genus Panthera; species Panthera pardus. Next base: position 88,992,927 of record NW_026526721.1, read on the forward strand.
TCTCATCTTTACCCTGCCACTTACTAATTATGCAGCCTTAGTTGGTTACATAGCCTCGCCGAACCTCAATTTCCTTATTTGTGAAATTGGGTTAATAGAAGTATTACGGATTAACAAAAGTGAAGTATATGTACCAGACATTGAAAACACATTAGAGTTCCTCCCTTATTCTCCATTATTTTTAGTTTCCTCATGTTCAGGTCATATAAACTGGAATAAATAAAATAAATCATTGGTTGTGAATGAAGTAATGAACATCCAAAGCCTAGAATTAGTACAGACCTGTTAGTATAACTGCACTGAGCTGGACCATCTACATACCTTGATTACAGTTCTGGGCTCTGCCCCTGGGGTGCTGTGGTCAGATTCAAGTCAGTTGTTGAGAATGAAACACAGACATACTAACTCATTAGTAACTTTCTCAGACAACCAAGTCTTGCACATCACTGTTTTTGCCTCTTTAGACTCAAGTAGTTAAATGACATTTTTTTAAAAAATGAGTTTTCAAGTGCTTGATGATTTCAACTGAGCTGGATATATAATCTGCTCCACCTTTAACCTGACAAAACTATAAGATACAGAAATGTGATATAGTGATTTAATACCAACTCTGTCAGAGAAATTTGCTAACACACACACACACACACACACACACGCACGGGTGTACACACACATGTATGCATAGATGCACACATACACACATTTTAGTTATTTACATTCAGAAAAACAATTCTGTTTTCAATCTGAGATAAGTGCTTTTAAATGTAAACTTTATTACCCATTCCATTTCTACTGAACATTGAGCTCCAGAGAAAGCATTCAGGGATATGGTAAAGTATATGTGATTTGAAGGAGAAAATCCTCCCATAGTAAAAGATCTGGGAAGGAATCCTCACAGATGAAAGAGACAAAGGATTCTTTTCCTATCAAGTTTTGTAGGATGAGATGCAAATCTCGTGTCCATAGCTAATTTCTAGTTATTGCAGATCATGAGACTAAAACCTATATCGGATGCTTTACTTTCTCTTTTCTTATCCCCCTTCCCCAGACTGTAGCCTGGGTTCTAGGAAGCCATATCTGTGTTGACTCCCATCCCTGCTAGCTCCAGAGAGACAAGCAGGTAACCTGGTCATCCTGCTCTTCCCCATCTGATTATGGAGTGTTTTTAGACAGGCAGGAGGACCTACACAAGGACCAGAAAAGTCTGTAGAGGATTTTTGGTGACATGTGAAATGCATTTAACTATTTAAGTTGTAAAAACAAAAGCAATAGTGGGAAGTAAAGAGCATTCAGAGAGCAGGATGAAGCTGTGAAGGCAAGAATCCTTTCTGCAATGGCACAGGTGTGTCAAAGCGAATGAACTTTAACTCCAGTATAAATGGATTCTTCCAGCAGAAATTCTCCTGGAACAAAGCAAGAGAGCCTCGGGGAAAGGATTTAGGACTGAAAAAGAAGCCCTCATATGCCATTTTCTTCTCTTTGTTTTTATAGTTATGTCACATTAACTTTAATGAGGCAAAATGTCTATCAAGCTTTAGAACTATATGAGAAATTTTAAGAAGAATGATTATACATTCAATTCAGAAAATATACTCTGGATAGTCAGTTAAATCTTTTTTTCTTCTTTTTAAAGCCGACTTTTTAAAAATAGGAGCTTTTTATATTTTGTGCTATGTGACATAACCTAAAAAAAACTTAGAAAATCCTGTGATAAAATTTTAAAGTGAAGTGTTTTGAGTGGTAAAAAGAATATGATGTGAGAAATCTTTTGACATAAAGATGACAAGCAGGTAGACAGAAAAGACTTATGCATGCTAGTTGAAGGAAAAAACTACAAAAAAAATGATACATCTTATAACAATGGCCTGGGATGAGTCATTTTCTTTTTATTTCCTAGGTAAAATCTATTTAATGATTTTAACATTTATCCATTAATTTTTTTCTGTTTGAAGTGTAATTCAAAGCTCGGTATCAATCCTCTGAAGGGTAAGGCAGGTATTTATTTTAAAATGAAAAAGGATTACATATTTTCAACACAAGTCATAATATAGAAGAGATGTATAGTTGGAGACTTTCTGGGGAAATGTTTTTGTGCCATGACTCTTCTTGATGAAGGCTGGTAATGATGATAGACCTCTATTCCTACCAGGGAAGGAAAGCATTTCGGAACAAATGTAAAAGTTTTCTTCCCAGGTAAAGGTGACCAGTTCTGTAATTTAATTCTAAGCCAATGTCTGGAATTTCTTGGGGAAGGTGAAAAAAATCTCTGTGGTGTTCAGCAAATTGGCTTTAAAATTTGCCTGTGGGGGATGAAAGACACATTCCCCTGAGGGAAGGTTTACATTACCCTTCTTACCACCCGACTTGGCTGAGTTTGTGACAATAGAGAATGGCATATGGAAAAGAGAGATGGCTTCAACTTTTTGTTGAATATTACTATTTCAGGATTGATATTTAAAAAAAAACTCTCCACAAGGAAGAAAATATTTATCTGTCATGATGTTGTTCATCAAATTATATTTTTCAAATATCCATTTTTGCAAAAATACCTAGCCTCTTTACATAATCACAAGAGATATGCAGACTTGATGGCCACTCAGAATGCTCTGAGCTGACAAGGACCCTAGGACTTAGAGAGGACTTTGCTCTCCCATTCCACACTGGACCACAACACTTTTCTCTGATCATAAGATTAGGGCAATAGGATTTGTAATTAAAACATGCTCAGGGGTCTCAGAATGTTAAGCCGATTAAATGTGCTGCTTATTATGTGGCTATAGTTTGGTATCTGGAGAGCTATAAATTATCCCTAGACAACAAAACCGAATGCTCCCAAGGTGGTTCTCAGAACAATTATCATTTTATACCAGTTAATAGAAACTTATCACGTTACCATTTACTGATCAGTTACCAACTACTAGGCAGTCTAGTGGGCTCAGTTTCTTTACATTGTCTAGAGATGAGAAAACAGAGGCTCAGAGGTTTTTAGAAATTTGCCCACAGTTATGAAGTAGAGTCAGGATTGAACTCATATCTACAGTTTTCAAAATCTCATATTTCACTACATCATATTGCCTTCCAAACAGAAAACAAACAAACAAACAAACCCATAATAGTTAAGTTCAGCAATTCCAAAACATCCCAAACAATAATGACTTAAGGTTTATTTCTCCCTTTTGTCATAGTGCAGATTTGCATGCCAGGGTCTGCATGGCAGCTCCATGGTGTTGGGGACTCAGGCTCTTTCTATCAAGTTGCTGTGCCATCAGTAGGGTATGTTGTCTTAGTCTGTGTGGCTCAAGAGGACTCATGACCATGTCTGCTTCAGCCCATGGAGTGGGGCAGGGGAATGGAAGAGGGGAGGGAGGGCATGCTGCTTCCCTTTAAGGGCACAATCACTTTTACTCCTGTGCCACTGATTTGAACGTACCCATATAGCCATGCCTAGTTGTGAAGGGAGATGGAAAGTGGAGTTTTATTGTGAATAGTCAAGAGACTAGGTAAAGCTAGGAGGTTTTATTATTATGGAAAAAAGGGAAGAACAGTTTTTGGAGGTAAATTAGGGACTATGATAGGGACTTTTCATATCAGGGAGTCTACCTGTATCATGTTTTTGAAGAGTTTAGGTTCCAGAGAAGCTATGGAAGTTAGCCAAGGTTATATAGAAGTTGGTAACACACAGGCTAGAAAGCAGTTCCCTGACGTCTAGGCCTATTCTTTTCTACCATAGCAAACTGGTTCTGCAGCTTCACCGCTACTGGTGAAAAAACAATGCTGACCAAATTGGACCATTAGTGTCCAAATTATGTTCATTAGCACAAAACATTCCCAAAGAATCCCAAAGATGCTTTGTACTCTTCTTCCATGAGTTAATTTGAAAAATGCATAAATATTTGTATATGTTTGTCCTTATTTGAATGAAGATGGTTTGAAAACGGGCTTTAAAAAGCATTTCTGCATAGCTCTAGGACTGTATTGTGTAGGATTTTCGTGCAATTTTCTAATGGACAGAGAGAGAGAATAAGTTCTGGAATTTATTACACTGTGCATTTCACTTGAATTGCCTGACAGATCATTGGAATTTAATTTTAATTAAAAAATACGGTGCATCATAGCCTAATAATCTATAGCCTCACACTGCTATGCAATTTTTGGAAGGCAATAGAAAATTGAAATCATTCTTGGGTATTGAAAATGTTTATGTGTTCAGCCCATGGGCCAATTCACAATTTAATTCTGATTCTTTAAAGACCTATGCTTTGTGAGCACACTGGTTAAGAAAAAAATTAAATTTATTGTGACACATCATCAACTTGGTGCAAAGCTGCTCCCCCGAAGGAGTGGTTGAATAGACAATAGATTGTGCAGGCAGTGAGCAAAAACAAAACCTGAATTGGGACAGAGACTAATTGTTCCAGCTACTACTCTCAGTTCTCTACTATCATATGCTTCCATTCACTGAAGCATCTCTTGTTTGGTCTTGCCTGAGTGTCTTGTGTAAATGTTCATCAGTACCAATAACAACATTTCCTATGTATCTGTGCTTTATGCCTTATAAAGTGCTTTCCTTTATGAGATGTAACTTCATGTGAAAAGCAACCCAGTGGGATAGATGAGAGAAGAGTAATAATTTCCATTTGTACAGATAAGGAAATCAGTCATAAAAGGGATTATTGTGAGATTTGCTGGGTTTTTTTTTTTTTTTTTTTTTTTTTTTTTTTTTTGTAAAAGTAGGAAAAAGGAGAATCACATTTGACTGTGAGTTTAATGTTTGCCTTTTGGAGGCAATGTGTTTTGTGTATACAAATGTGTATTTCTGGGATGGATGGCCAGGTAGCAAAGTTGGAGTCATTCCATAACTGTGTCCATGGAAATGGAAACAATGACCAGTCTAGTAGTTGAATGCTTTACACAGCTATGCTTTCAGTCTATATGTGAGCTCTCTCTCTTTTTTTAATATGTGAATTTTAGAGAATTTTAACTCTGGGAGGCTGGAGTATTTGTGCTAAGTTTTGTGTTTCTGCCCTTTCTTTCTATCAACATCTTTTACCGTGCCCAGAGCCCCTGCGGTCCTGATTTTTCTTGTTGTAGCACTTTGTCCTTGTGATCTTCTTGATTTAAGCACCCTATTTTGCCATCCTATTTTCTCTTCAAAAGCCTGCCCACTGTCAGGACATATAGATGTCAATATAGATATAGAGAGACATAGACACATATATAGGCACAGACAGACATTTGGATGCCTGGTTGACTACTACTTTTCATTGGAAGGCCATGGTCTTTGTGGGCATGTGGTCAATACAAGATTTTCCCCTTGTATTGACAAAGAAATTTGTCATTTTTCTTTTGAGTCCATTTACTTTGACCTCTCAAGAGGTCAAGCTTAACCAGATCATTGGAGGTGACAAAAGTCAATTTCAAACATCTGAGGATTAATTTGCTTATATTTTGGCTTCAGTGATTGTTACTGAAACTAACATTTTTTTTTCTGAGATTTTGCAAGACAAGAGAGTATATGGACTTTGACTTTCCTTTACATATTCTTGTGTGATATCTGAAGACTCTTTCAGTTTGGTTTGCTACCATCCTATAAGACTTAAGAAGTAAGAACTATTTATTAAGTTTTAGTAACCTTGGACCATATCACTAGTCTTCTGTGCTCTCTGTGTACCCTCTTCTCCATGCTCACATCTTTTCAAACAAAGATTAGAGGACAAAACCAGTTTTCCATTTCTGTAGGCTAAGAACTTCCCAGCTACAGAATTCTATAGGTCTTACACTAGCTGAGGGGTTGTTGCTATCTGGAATTGAGTCTTCATGGAAGGTTTTTAGTCTCTTATAAAGATCTAACTGGTCATCTCATTGTTTCCCCAGTGAAGGTGCCTGGTGTCCTGAAACTCCCTGTGAATTTGCTGGTGACCTCACTCATCAACCTTTGGGATAGCAGTCAGTGTTCGCTCTCTGCTTTTCAAAAAGAGATACTTGACTCTCTGAGCTTGGCTCACAAGGAGGCTTCCCAGGCAAAAGGTAAATTTTTGGAATTGGCACCTCTGGTAAGGCTTTCATTGTAAAAACATTAAACATCACTGTATAAGCAAAGAAGAAAGATCTCAGGGTATCTGGGAACTTTTGTCTCTTCCTTAAACTACCTGTTACAGACTGACCATGGATTCAAGTCATAGACTAGGAATGGGAGTAGTATTATAGCTATATTGTTTAGTTTTTGTATATTTAAGTATATGTGGATATTTTAAAACATGTTTATTTTTTCTGAGGATTCAATTTGCTAGCTTTGTTATGAATTTGACAGAGAAGAGCAACTCTATTACTGCAATGAATATAATTTCTAGATAATTTGTGAAATGAGAGAAAGAAATTATTATTGGAAGTCTTTTTTCTTCATAGTTAACTATTTTAAGACTTTTTCTTTATACTGTGAATAAAAAGATTTAAAGACATTTAGAAAGTTAAAACCTAATATTTCATCAGTAAAGGTGAATCTGAGTGAAAAGCATGACTTGAGTGGTAGTACACATTAAGAGTTACTTGTAGAGGGCTCTTTCTTACAAACAAAAACAAAAACAAAATATCATCAAGAATTTTTATGTGTTGTTATTAAAACAAAAGAAACCCTGAAATAACTTGTACTGTCTCTATACTGCACCATAAAATCATAAATATAGGGCTTTGCAATAAAAGGTGATATAATTCTACCTTTTATTGTTTTAGTAAATTTATGGGAAGAGAGTGGAAAATATTACAGAATTATTGCACATCTTTTTAAATTTCGTTCAGTGATTTTTTCCCCTTTATTTCTTAGGACCTGTCCTGTCTGATCAGCTGATCTATTACAAATCTCTTCATTCCTTTTGCAAAGGGCTATCTAACAGTAGTGCACTATTTACTTCTAATGACTCTAATTAAGCTTGAGAGAAAGACAAGATTGAGAATCAGGAAGCTTGCCTTCAAATCTGATTTTGGGGAAATCATTTAATGGCTCTCAACTTTTGTTTCCTCACTTATAAAATAAGGACTTGAATATAATCGCAGCAAGCCAAACTTGCTCATAGTGTGGATGGGGAAAGCAATATTGGAGATGTGATCCATGCCTAACCACCTGCACTTAAAACAAAGGGACAGAATGACTATATTTAAGAGAAACCTTGGCTTTGAGGCCCGAGACTAATAATTCTGAGACTTTAGTGTGCCCAAGAATCTGTTCTCTAAGAAACTTATTAAAAATTACATACTCCTGGGACCCATTATAAGGGTGTTGACCTGTGAGGTCTGGGTTGAGGTTTAGTAATCTGTATATTCAACAAGTACCTACAGGAGTCTAATACAGATGACCCTGGGACACCCTTTGGGAGACACTCACTGCCTTGAAGGCTACATGGCTATGGGTGAAACAGATAAGTACCCAGAAGCTACCAGTTAATAAGATGTTTTCTCATAAGTTTTTAGAAGCTCAGCAGATTTGGAGCTTAGTTATTAATCTGTTGAATTTTTGCTGGGTGTGCTTTTGGATGAAGTTTAGCTCCAGGCAGAGGGTACAGCTAGAGGAGCTATGTTGTATCATCTAATGCTGGTTAAGGGAGCATGGTCTGGTGATTTCATTCTAGAAGCCTGGCTCTGTCCATTCTTTCCATGTGATGTGAGGCAAGCTATCTTCCAATGGAAGCCTCTTTTTCGTGTCTCTAAAGCAGAGGTGGTATAATACATTTTTCATGGTGTTGTTACAATAAATACGTAAGGTAATGCATGCAGAGCAATGAGCAGAGTGCCTGGAATGTAGTAGTGCTGAATGCATGTTACTATTATTGTTGAAGGTCAGAGGGGAGACACTTGGATTTAGTAATCAATTTTTAGTATAATTTACCTTTACATATTCAATTTGTTCTTTAAGCATTTATTAATTATCTGTTTGGCACGAACAAAGCACTCTGATGTGGTGGGGTTGGGTTCCATGAAAAGAGGAGATAAATATGAAGATGTCCTCAAAGGGATGTGCAGGCCAGCTTGGTAGGCAATATCAGCTAAGATAGGGGCATGGGAACTATGGCAAGAGGAGGGAAGAATTCAGCATGGCTTGATTCCAGACATATCTGGACTCAATTTCAAAGTAAGGCTGATGTACCCCCTCAGATCTGAATAAGCCTTGGTCCAGAGTTGTGAGAATGGGCTGCCAGGGACCTGTTAGTAGTTCTCTTATAATAAAATTTTCACGTATGTATATCCCAATCTGATTTTCCCTGTCCCGTGGTTTTATAACCAAGAAAATGTTTGTTACGATTTTCCCTGTCACATGGTTTTATAACCACGGAAATGTTTTTAAAATAAAATAAAATAAAATTGAGACATGAGCCATCTCTTTTTACTTAAGTAATTTATTAAACAAAATTGTGAATAATCAGTGGGAATCAAGATTAAACAGAACAAAAAGTCCTAACCCAGGCGGACAGTGTAACATGTTTTCCTAACTGGTGTGGGGAAAAATAATTCTTTGAATTTGACAGTGCTTTCTTGTCGAGTTCTCTCTGGCAGGTCTTCCTAATGAGAGAACACTTCCTTTGACAGGCTGCTCAATACCTTTGCAAAACATCCAGGAATGACTACCTGGGTTAGAGACATAGACTAAGTAGATAATCCTTTCTGAAACAAACAATCTCTTCTCTATGTATTGCAGAGGTCATGGTAGAAGTGGGAAAACATGAAAATAAGGTTAACTAGATTTGAGTTTTATGATGCCTGCAAAAATCTGCAACCCAGAGATAAAGAATTCACATTTTATTGTAAAGAAGACAACACTGATTAAAGACAAGACACAGTTAATTTCTAATTTCAGTTAGAAATGGGGGTCTTCAAAGAGGAACAAGGGGAATCAGAACTGTCTCTATTTCTTGACCACTAGGTAGCTCCTGCCTGCTTCATTAACACTGGGCAAGTAGTACTTCTAATTAAGAAGTCGTTTAAAATAATTTGCAAAGAGCAGGGACATATCAAGTGTGAAAAGTTCCTCATAGAGGAGCACTTCAGGGCTAATGATGATGAGACTGACAGCAGTTTGGGGCCTCAGAATCTTATTCTGCCAGCTTGAAAGAACACCTAATTAGCACCTGTGGTTCTGTTAAAAATAAAATAAAGGAACCAATATATGATCCTGGGCCAGGTAATTTTCGATGGCAAAAAGCCTTCACGTATTCCAGGAATCCTGCTATTCTAAATGAACTAATCAATAACAAGGGCAAATCCTGTTAACAAAGCAATGAATACCTCAGCCAAAATTACAAAGATAAAGGGCTCAAAAGGGAAAGGAAGCTGCCAGATTTCTGGGTAATCATTTAAACTAATAGCAGGTATTCTATGAGATTAACTTGAAGTGTTAAAGAATTTTTGTTTGTTAAACACCAAAATTTTTGGTTTGTTAAAGATTTTTGGCTTGTTAAAGAATTCATATGGTACATATAATGTACAGTCTTTAGTGGATAAAGAAGGTGACAGTGTCCTATCACTTTAGGAATAGTCTCTTTGAAAAGACTTGTGTCAGAAGAACCTCTGTTCAGATTTTTAATTTGTCACTCACTAAATGAATGATTCTGACTCTTCTTTTAAACTTACATAATCTTCAGCGTCTTCATCTGAATGGTGGAAATAATAATGCTCATTTCACAGAGCTGTTGTGAAGATTGGTTATGATAGATGGTGGGTAGTAAAAAATTGTATCCATTATTATTCATGTTGTCCAACCTTGGGGATTCATTCAGTCAACAAATGTTTTTTGAGTGCTCCATCTATGCTAGGCTCTGTAGGTTCTGGGTGGCTTTGTCACAAACATCTGTACTACCTGCCTTATCCTCTAGGTGATAATCAATGAACATGTGAAAATGAGATGGCTGTCCATTTTTAACAGTACATGGAGATACGTATTTTACGGAACCACTGGAACTAGGGAAATTTTTCAAAACATGGTAAAATTTTGGGAGCTACCATGTTTGGGAGCTCTTCTAATTCACTATCCCAAATGGCTCCTGGAAGGGCCAAACATAACTTTCATCATCAAAGAATGAACCTTTATTAACATTGAAGATATTGACCTGAATGTGCTATGGATTCTGAAGGAATTTTCCAAGGTGAATTCTCAAATTGGGTTAGTCATGACCATCTCATTAATGTAATAGAGTCTTCTACTTGCTTTTTTTTGAGCAAAAAGCTTATTTGGATTTCTCTGATCTGTGTTGTCTATTTAAAACTTAGACCCAAGACATAACTCACACCATCAGTGCAATTACTATGGGCGTGGCTCTATTTTGATTCTGATCTTAGTGGAAAGACTTGAGAAGCAGGATGGCTGTGGTCTAAATACAAACGTGATGATTAATGGTGCCTTGGGAATTTTGCTAATTATCCTGGCCAACCAGAAAACTTAGTTATATTCGGCTTTAATTTCCTTATTGATTATAGGGAAGTGAATGTCTTGTGCCTACTAAAATCAGTGTTACCTGTATTTTAATCTTATATAGATGATACTCAGCAGTGGTTCTCAAACTTCAACTGCATTAGAATCATCTGGAGGGTTTTGTTAAAACAGATTTTTGGGCTGCAGCCTCCTGAGTTTCTGATTCACTAGATTGGGGTGGGGCCAGATAATATGCATTTTGAGTATGTTTCCAGGTGATGCTAATGCTGCTTGTTTGGAGACCACACTGTGAGACCCACTGGATAAGAGTAATCCAGTATAGTTTTTGTTTAGTGGTACAATTATATTAGTACTAGCTAGTACTCATAATTCCTGATAGCAAAATGCTTTCTCATATAGTTTCATTTTATCTTCCCAGGAGCCCTGGGAGGTAAGCATTATTAGATCTGATTTATTGATGAAAACTGTACCATAACCATTTTGGGTTTTCTTTCTTAATAGGCTGTGAGGTCTTTGAGGCCAGATTCTATACAGTATTCAATTTTACATCCTCAACACATAGCAGGGGTCTGGCAATAAATGTTTGTAGAATGAATAGCAGGATTTGCCCTGAGTCACACAGGGAGTTTGTAGTAGAGCCCAGTTTTGAACCTGGACTCCTTAAATCTTAGTCTTGTGCGTTTCTGCTTTGGGTCTACAACAAAAGCAAATTTTCTCTCATACTTGGGAAAAGGCAGTAGTTTTTCTGTTGTGTCCTGAAATTCTGGGTTCCAAAGCCTAGCTAGCCAAGATGATTACTATTTGTTTTGAGCTATACTGTTAACCACTGAAATATAACAGATCAGTCACGTCTTACACATTTATTCTTTCCTCTTCCATCATGACTACTTTAAAAATGCAGGCAGTCCTCACTTTGCAGAGTAGTTCAGGATAGTAAAATGACTGTACAAGCTGAAACCATAATAAGTGATTTTAATAACCAATGGGGAAAGTTGCATGATTTTGTTTTTGGTCCAAACATTAAAGATTCTCTTACTGTCCACTATAAATGTATAGGGAAAGGAAAAATTTAATAAGTCTAATATTCACTTAATACACTGCAACCTTAGAACATTAGAAGTATTGAGAATTATACTTTTTATTTCTTTGTAAATAACTTATTAAGCATTGTTTGTATAATTGCTTGTTTTCTCATCATATAACATAAGACATGGAGTGAGCATCTGTTTTATGTCTTGAAAAACTGTCCTACTCCTTTTTAAAGTTTGGATCAATTTCCAACATTTTATCCCTCGTACTTTCAACATTGTAAAATATTTCTGAGAGTTCTTTTAATGTGAAGATTTCTGCTGGCGTCACTTCCTCTGGGACGTCTTCATCCTTTTCATCTCAACCACTTCCCTCATTTATATTGATAAATTCTCCTTCATTAAGTTTTCTGGCTGCATAGCTAGTCTCTTGTACGGTGGCAGTGACAACATTCCCATGGTCAGCTATTTCTTCCATATCTCCTTGGAATCTGGGTGTAAATTTCACAAAAGCATCTTAACTGAGTTGCCGCTTCACCAGATAACATTCATCAATTCATGCTGACTTATGAAACAGTAAAATCAGTCTGTATTGGCAGTGGAAGGTCCTTTTCCAGTCTCTAGTACCAATTATAGTTTTCTTTCAACGTGGCAACTGACTTCACTGCTTTGGCTTGAGGGCTAGTGAAACTGATTGAGATTTGTGTTTGATTACCATCTTCAATCCAAACAAAAGGCAAAGGCCTTATTTCAACCATAAGTGGCTTTCTGTTCCTAATTCAATTTAACTAAAAAGATAGTGAATTGGTTTTACCCTCTTTCTTATATTCACTGGACTTTTTCCAATACGGGTTATACTGTGACCTTCTTGCGGGCCTAGATCTTATTCTATCTTGATGAGCATTTTCTAATCAATAACAGTTGTACTTCACTTTGTGGCATTTGCTGCATTTTCATCTTTGTCCATTCTTTTGATTGTCCCATTTTTGTAAACGTGGTATGTGGCCTTATCACTTGTTGAAAGGAGGCAACACAACCACACGCTCTACTGTCTGTGTGCGGACCACATGACAGATGAGGCTCAGTGGACAACTGACAGACTGTGAAAGAAATGACGGGGTGGTCATTGATCCTGATGTGTCTTGGTTTCTGTGTAGTGATTCGTGGACTGAAGAGCTAGCGGTGAAGTTTGTACTTCATGCGATTGCTGTACTCACAGTGAACATACTGCATGTGAGATCTGAAGCACATTGTCGAGAGATTAACATTATTTAACTAAACTGTGGTAAATACATGTTGTGTGTCTTGGAGCCATGCAATGTGAGGACTGCCTAAAGTAGAAGTTTATCTGCATATGAGGTGAAAACTATGTGTGTAATTTCAAATACATCCACTGTCAAATAGCACTCCCTACACATTTTCTGAGTTGTTTAAGGAAACAACTTTTCTTTTGTCCTAAGATGGACAGATTAAATTAAGGGAACTGACACACATATCATTTAAATATATAATGTATCAGTGACAGAGGGGAGAGATCTATAAATTCCTGTTTGTTTTAAAACCCAATATAACTTCAGTCAACCTGTAGAGATCACTTGAAAGTTGGATGGAATATACAAGGACTATGCTAAGATTTGATTATTTAAGTTTTTTGCTCCTCCCATCTTTTTCCTGTGATGTTTCTTCCCCACGAGTATTTCAGTGGTTGTAAATCTAATAAGTTGCTTAGCCAGACTAGGTGAGTTAGACTCTCTGAAGGAAGGGGAATTTGGACTGAAAGATCATTTGCCTAAGTCCCTGAGTTTCTGTTTTTTTCTCCGTACGGATCTTATTTGCTGTGCTACGCAGTGCTGCGATGCAACAGCTGCAGTGGTTTCTAGGCATTTATTCATTCATTCATTGCCTACAGCAGTGCTTGGCCCATAGTTGGCATCCTATAAACCATTTTATTGAGCCTTTACTGCACCTGGGGAATGCAAAGATAATTCAGACACTATCTTTGTGGGCAGAGAATAGAACTCCCTGTACCATGACTTTCTGCTGGATCTGTAGTATTGTATAATGATAATACTAATGGAATTTCTAATTTATTCAGTGCCGGCAATGCACCAGCAGCTCGTTCAGACCTTTGCTGACATTACTGCTATAGTTATCCGAAGCCAAGATTGGACATTGGGGATTCTGCTTTCAAGTTGGTTAACTCGCTTGTCTGACAAGTTTTGCTGGCTGTTGGATAGGGGCTTCTGTTCATCTCTGCTGGCCCTCTCCTCAGGGCTACTTGAGTGGTCTTACAATTTGTTAGTTGGCTACTTCCAGAGATGGTGACCCAGGAGGTCAAGACAGAAGCTACAATGTTCAGTATGCCTAACATTGAAAGGCACACATCATCACTTTCTCAGTATTTTATTGGTTACACAGGCCTAGCCATGATTTCATGGGGGAAGTCACTATACAAGGGTATCAGTGCCAGGAGGTATTTATATCTCTGAGATATAAATTATCATCCCATTTCATAGATGAGTAAACTGTGGCACAATAGTAAGTGGTAGAACTGAGATTTGAATGCAAGCATTTTGGCTCCAGAGTTCATACTCTTAAGCATGATGATATTAGGTAAATTATACTTTAATATTGGCTATCATTATTAGATATTGCTTCCATATATACTGGGGATTTATGAGCTCTTTATTCTATTTTATTGGTCTATTTGTCATCCCTATAGCAGTGGTAAGACACATTTTTGTTATTATAGCTTTATAACTTTTTATATCTGGGATGATTCCTTAACTTCATTCTTCTTCTTTATAAGATCCTTAGCTATTCATGGATCACTGTACTCCTACAAACATTTTAGAATAGTCTATAATATTCCATGAAGAACCTTGTTGGTGCTTTGATTGGAATTACACTGAACTTATAGATCAACTTGGGAAGAATTGATGTCTTTAAGATATTTTTTATCCTTTTCTCAAACATTTGATTCTTGAATATGGTGTATACACTAAAACCTTGGTTTGTGAACATAATTCATTCTGGAAACATGCTTGTAATCTAAAGCGCTTGTATATCAAAGTGAATTTCCCCTTAAGAAATAATGGAGGGGCGCCTGGGTAGCCCAGTTGGTTAAGCATCCGACTTAAGCCTAGGTCATGATACTGCACTTCGTGGGTTCGAGCCCCATGTAGGGTTCTGTGCTGACAGCTCGGAGCCTGGAGCCTGCTTCAGATTCTGTGTCTCCCTCTCACTCTGCCCCTCCCCCACTTGCGCTCTGTCTCTCTGTGTTCTCCTAATAAATAAACATTAAAAAATTTAAAAAAAAGAAATAATGCAAACTCACATGATTCATTCCACAACCCAAAAATATTCATTTAAAAATGATTACAATAATATAATGTATTACAAAATAATAAATAAAATGCAAAATATAAGGAAAAATAACCTTTGAAAACCTTTGTGCCTGGTGTGAGGGAGACAAGAGAGAGGAGGGTTACTGTGTAGGATTACTTTTACTATCACTAATGGAATCACTTCTGTCTGTTGGCTCAATGGAATCTTTTTCTGCATGGGAGCCATTGTATTTGCTTGCAAGGATGTTGAATACAGTACAGTATTAATAAATTCTTGTTACATACTGTATTTAATGTAACTGGCAATAAGGCAGCAGAGAAAAGGGTCTATATCTGCAGGCAGCCTGACCTAGAATGAAGCAAAATATTCATAAGCTTACTCTTGTATGGAAAAGCAAAGGTCCAAAGGTGCTTTGAGGTGACAAAAAATACACCAGTGCCAGTGTGGGCACCTTCCAGTGTTCTGAAAAATCACTGATTTCTGCTAAATGCTGCAGCCTGAGACTGAGCATCCTGGAAATGGGAGATGATCACCCACAGTCCCGCAACGAGAGAGACAACCATTGGCTCAGTTGTGATCATGTGATGTTTGGCATCATATACTACTCATACTGCAAGACATCACTTGTTAATCAAGTTAAAATTTATTAGAAATGTTTGCTCATGGGCCACCTGGGTGGCTCAGTCGGTTAAGTGTCCGACTTTGGCTCAGGTCATGATCTCACGGTTTGTGGGTTTGAGCCCTGAGTCAGGCTCTGTGCTGACAGCTCAGAATCTGGAGCCTGCTTCGAATTCTGTGTCTTCCTCTGTCTCTAACCTTCCCTGCCTCGTGGTCTTTCTGTCTCTGCTCTAAAAAAGAAATAAATGTTAAAAAAAATTAGAAATGTTTGTCTTACGGAACACTTCGCAGAACAACTTACTTGCCATCCAAGGTTTTACTGTAGATCCGTTGACCTGTCCTATCGTTTCACAGATCTGGATGCTTTTCTGTGAGTTCTACCAGGACAGTAATTGGCTAATTTGGCTTTTTTATATGTGTGGCACTCACTTAATCTTGTTTTTTTGTTTGGCACTTTAATCTTTTGCTTGTTTTAAGTTTCCTAATTTAGAGACGGGCTAGATGGGTGATGGGTATTAAAGAAGGCACTTGCTGTGATGAGCATTGGGTATTTTATGTAAGTGATGAATCACTGAATTGTACTCCTGAAACCAGTTTTACACTGTATGTTAATGACCTAAATTTTATTTTATTTTATTTTATTTTTTAATATATGAAATTTATTGTCAGATTGGTTTCCATACAACACCCAGTGCTCATCCCAAAAGGTGCCCCCCTCAATACCCATCACCCACCCTCCCCTCCCTCCCACCCCCCATCAACCCTCAGTTTGTTCTCAGTTTTTAACAGTCTCTTATGCTTTGGCTCTCTCCCACTCTAACCTCTTTTTTTTTTTTTTTTCCTTCCCCTCCCCCATGGGTTTCTGTTAAGTTTCTCAGGATCCACATAAGAGTGAAACCATATGGTATCTGTCTTTCTCTGTATGGCTTATTTCACTTAGCATCACACTCTCCAGTTCCATCCACGTTGCTACAAAAGGCCATATTTCATTCTTTCTCATTGCCACGTAGTATTCCATTGTGTATATAAACCACAATTTCTTTATCCATTCATCAGTTGATGGACATTTAGGCTCTTTCCATAATTTGGCTATTGTTGAGAGTGCTGCTATAAACATTGGGGTACAAGTGCCCCTATGCATCAGTACTCCTGTATCCCTTGGGTAAATTCCTGGCAGTGCTATTGCTGGGAATGACCTAAATTTTAAATTAAAAAAAAAATAAGTTCCCTAATTTAAAAAGAAGTATTGCTCTCTTTGTACTTTGTTATGGTAATCTATAGTTCTTGGGAAATTCCTGTCATTCTTACTTTTCTACTTTTACAGCCCTTTATATCCGTAGAATACCCTGAGATCACTTGAACTTCCTGCTTATTGAATACCAACCCCAGGACACCTTCTCCCCTCTCCAGATTCCTGGAGATTCTAAATATGTTTTGTTAGACCTGCCAGGAGGAAGAACAGGACAGGCTAGAGGTTAGGGGAAAGGAGAGGTATGTTGAGAAGGTTGAACATATGGGTGAGGAGGTAACAAAAGCTATTTGGCTAATGTTCCCTAGACCAGTGACTGCTGCCAGGAAGGTTCATGTGAGTGTAGAGCCTGAATGCTTTATCTTTGGAGCTCATACTGGACATAGTCCCCATTCCGCATCTCATGACTATTTTTTTATTATTTTTTTATTTTTATTTTTTTATTTTTTTATTTTTTAAAATTTATATCCAAATTAGTTTGTATTCTAGAATGCCTGGTAACCCATGGAGAAACAAGACTCATTGACCACATACGTGTTTTGCAATGTGAAAGCACGTTTCTTTTGGTTTCATGTTATGCAAATGACTTAACATTGTTCCTTAAACTGTTGCCTGAATATGGTCAGTGCAATTTGTTATTTATTATAGGATTTAATAAATAAGGAATGCAGCTTTCCAGGATTGGGGACTAGATTCTTAAGGTGACATTAATGCTGTAAGCTCTTAGGTACCATACAAGTCCCTATAATAGCACTTCGGTGAACTGAAAGAAGCTGTTTAGATCTCAGCAAAAACTTCCTGGACCCTAAATCCGTCTCATTATTTACCATATATAAGAAGTCCTCAATGAAAGGGGTCACCATACATACAAGACTAGGGTATTTAATTATTTTATTTTATTTTATTTTATTTAGCATTTTGGTTTTTTTTTAAATTTTTTAAAATGTTTAGTTTTGAGAGAGAGAGAGAGAGAGAGAGAGAGCGAGCAGGGAGGGGCAGAGAGAGAGAGAGGGAGACATAGAATCTGAAGTAGGCTCCAGGCTCTGAGCTGTCAGCCCAGAGCCTGACACGAGGTGAGATCATGACCTGAGCCAAAGTCAGATGCTTAACTGACTGAGCCACCTAAGCTCCCCTTCAGTTATTTTTAGTTAAAGACAAAACAGCCTTTTCCAAAGGTGACAAAGTGAAGTGAAGGTCAGAAGGACACAGGGTGTCAAAGCTCTTGCTTTAAAACCTGGAGGTGAGGAAAGAAGGCCCTCCCAAGAACTCAAGGGTGATTGGTCAGCAGAGGGATGGTTCTGGGTGGGGTGGGTGGAGCTACAGCCCATGATTGGTCACTGGATTGGTCTAAGTAGGCTCTAAGATGATTTCCACCTGCCAATTGTTTGACATGATTAGCATTATTATTCTTGGGGCTATTAAATGAAGGAATGATGTGGGGAGCCAAGAGAGTAGCTTATTCATTTGGATTCTGAATCACAATCAGGAAATAGTCTTTACCTGGTACAACCGTAATTTAGTTTTTCTTGCAAATTCAAAGGGAGGTGAGGTCATTCTGGGGTTTGATTTCACACATGGTGCTCTGGGTCTTCAAGATGAAGTTCTGCATGAGCTTGGCATACTGTGTGGTGGTGAGATTGTCCATGATGCTCTTTTTTTTCTAATTTTTTTACATTTTTTATTTTATATTTTTGAGAAACAGAGTGAGACAAAGCATGAGCGGGGGAGGGGCAAGAGAGAGAAGGAGACACAGAATCTGAAGCAGGCTCCAGGCTCTGAGCAAGTGGTCAACACAGAGCCTGATGTGGGGCTCGAACCCATGAACTGTGAGATCATGACCTGAGCCGAAATCAGACACTCAACTGACTAAGCCACCCAGGCACCCCTAGGGATTTTCCATGATGCTCTTGATGGGAATGCCTTCAGTGTTCACCACAATGATTCTCTGTACCCACTTCTGGTCCTAAGTCACTTCAGTGTCTCCTCCACCTCTGCCCTTTCTGATCCATTGGTAGCTCTTTGACACTGGCCAAAGCTAGGGTATTTTAATCTTAATTTTGCAAGAGCTCTGATCTTAGCAAGGGTATTTAAAAATACATTTTAATAATGAAATCCAAATAACCTCGGGAGAGTCCTGTGGAGTTCTAGCAGCATTGTGGGCAGATTTCCTTGTGAAACTTTAATGCTTGTACTAGGAAAGGCATTGAGTATAGTGCTGACTGAAGGGGAAAGCTCTCTGTTGCTTTTCAGTATTTACTGGCATAATAGAAGCACTTGGGAACCAATATTCCCTTGTATGTGTTAAGCCTCATTTACAGCCAAAATTTCTTCAACTACTCCATTCGTGATCAAATTGTAGGTGGAAACACAGCAATTCTCTAAAAGGGCAGATTCTGTGTATATTTAGGAGTATTTGCTGTTTCAATAGCTTTTTTTTAGATTTATTTTTAGAGAGAGAGAGTATGTGTGCAACTGGGGGAGACACGCAGAGGGAGAGAGAGAGAGGAAAGGGAGAGAGAGAGAAGAGAGAGAGAGAGAGAGAGAGAGAGAGAGAGAGAGAGCAAGAGAGAGAATCTTAAGCAGGCTGCATGCTCAGTACCAAGCCTGACACAGGGCTTGATCCCATGACACTTGGATGAGCCAAAAATCAACAGTCTGATGCTTGACCTACTGAGCCACCCAAGCACCCTGTTTCAGTAGATTTTTAAAAGAGCAATTATTTTTACTTTTTCAGTCCTCTTCCCCTCTGTTTAGTTCATGGCCCTAGATGTACTTCTGTAAGACAGAAAAGCTGGGGTGAAGAAACTGTTCCCAGTCTCATGCTTTTGGTTGGATAAGTGGAATCAAAAAGAACTGAAACTTCACAGCTTTTTATTTTTTTAATTATTTTATTTATTTATTTTTAAATGTTTATTTTTGAGAGAGGGACAGAGAAAATGTGCACATGTAGAGGAGGAGGCAGCGGGGAGGCAGAGAGAGAGAGAGACTGGTGGGAGGACAGAGGATCTAAAATAGGCTCTGTGTTGGTAGCAGAGAGCCTGATGTGGGGCTCAAACTCACGAACCATGAGATCATGACCTGAGTCAAAGTCGGATGTTTAACTGACTGAGCCACCCATGTGCCTCTTAGTGCAGCTTTTTAGAGCGTGGCTTTTATAAATCTGTGTGATTGGGGGCAGAGCTGAAATTGATTCAATGCAAATTGTATCTCTCCCCCTTTTTTCTTTGGAACATAGCCCACAAGTGGAAGACATGTTGATGATTACCTTCAGTTTCAAAATTTTTACTTAAACTCTTTCCCCCTCCTTGGATCTAGAGATTTTTCTTCTGAGGGTCCTAATGAGATGAGTGAGTTAGATATCTAGTGCTTCAGTGAATATGTCCCCCCCACCCTCAGATGTAATGCAGGCAGAGATGGGGCCTAGCCTTGTCTATTGGTGTATGCCTAGGCACCAGGGACCACCCTTGGAAACAAAGAGCTAATCACTTTGAGTTAAATGCCATTGTGGTACGTTAAGAGCTAGAATGCGGTTAGCTTTTTTCATGCTAGAAACTCATCCTCATTGCTTTCCCTATCTTTTTTAAGTAAGAGATTCCATGATTCAAAGCTAGGATATATTTCATGTACCATAGTCATATTCTTACCTCCCTCCATCCCTTACTTCCAAAAGGTGTGCAGAGACAGGAAAAGAAACCCAAGGGTGAAAGCACCAAGTGTGGGATAGCCAGATTGGTGGAGGGAAGAATATGAGGGAGGGCATGTGGTGGATTCTGTGGGCGGTGAAGGATTTGCCTTGTGGTGATGCTGGACAAGTGAGCTAAACCTTGGCTTCACTATCCCCACAAGATTTAGAGTTAAAAATTTTTTTTCCCTACTCTAGTAAAAGTATATGATGTCTTAAATCTTCCCAAGGTGTCTCTCAATGTTCTTTCCAACCTGGCTACCTCCAGTGTCACTTGTGGACCCTGGAACTTGTCAGAAAGATAGACTGTCAGGCCCACTCCAGATGTATAGAATCAGGATTTATGTTTTAGCAAGTTTGCTGGCCAATCCATGTGCCTACTGCAATTATAGAAGCTACTCTATGGGAAGACTGTAATGATCTTGTTTTAGGTTAAAACCAAAGAAGGAAAAACAGCAACCAAGCAACCAACCAGACAAAAGATCTTAGAGATTCACCTGTTGTTAGGTCTTTTCTGTATTGCAGGATCTTTGGACCGTGGGAAAAATTTTGAGTGCCCATAAATACCCAGTATGTCAAGAACCGTTTGTCCTCCAAGCCTACGCCCTGTGGGAAGGCTGTTATGTTTTATGTTCATCTGCCACCTCCGTGACAGCATGCAGAGACTGGGATCTAGTTACTTGGTTCATTTCTCCTTCTCAGAGTAGCACAAGTACGTAGTACCAGGCTCAGGTTCATCACGTCTTCCCTCTGTGGTATATCACATTAATGAAGCACTTTTATACCTTCTGTTTTTCACAGTAGCCCAGAGCAGGAGGCAGGGCAGACACCATTGCCCTCCACCGAGCTAACAGCTAAGAGTCTCTGAGGGTCAGAGCAGATGAATAATTGACTAGAGGTCCCAAGGTCTCATCCTCCAACTCCTGGGCTTCTCCCATCTCTAGGCTGCGACACTTTTTACAAAGAGCACATACTTCCATTAGGGCTGCATTTCCTTTTCAGGGCTTATAAAACCCTTTTTCTTAGAACATAGGTAGGTTTCATGCCTATTCTATAAGATCTGAGATACCTGAAATATAAAGCCACAGGCTTTAGAACACAGGCTCCTGGAAATCCCAGGCACCTGCACAGCACCACTGGACAACATGACCTCTGTTTAAATCTAATACGCACCTGTGGCGTGAGACTGTTCAGCGCAGCAGGATCTCTGAGCGTGCTTTCTGGGCTCCCCAGCCAGCTCAGCTACACCAGGACACCTGACAGCCTGGGAACTGGTGGTGAGGGAACTGCTGGCTTTTTCCCTCTCAACTTGCTTTTATTTTCTTTCATCTTATGAGATATGATTCCCTCCCACACATGGTTCTTTCCCAGTTCACATATTTTACTCGTTTTAAGAAGCTAGAATCAATATTTTGCTACCCACTTGTTGGGCTGTGAGTATATTTTTATTTCCAATTCTTCCAACCATATAGGATTCTGTAGGGGGTCTAAATTTGTTTTACACCAAGAGGAGGCACATGCAGAGCTCTTTCTTAATCCTACATATGCAGGACTGTGGGTGAGATTCAGTTCTGTTCTTTAGGAGTGGAGTGTTTCCTGGGCAGAGCAGCTGGAAATTGGTCAATTAAAGTGTCTTGTTGGCAAGATGTTGAAACGTGAATCATTAGCAGGTTTG
Organism: Panthera pardus; assembly: GCF_024362965.1. NCBI lineage: Eukaryota > Metazoa > Chordata > Mammalia > Carnivora > Felidae > Panthera > Panthera pardus. Next base: position 89,014,944 of record NW_026526721.1, read on the forward strand.
CTGATCTTTTGACCTGCACCCCCTCTAAAAGCTGATTAGAATGCTATTTTTGGTATGCTTTGCCTTCATTTAGTCATATATTTCGTGCTTCCTGAGTTATGATAATTTGGCATGTCCAGCCAATGAATCTGTCAACATGTTGGAGTATAGGTGAGGTAGGAAGGTTATGTCAAGTTTTTGTGACCATGAAAAACATCAGCAAAATTCTTTTTGAGACCCTAAGAGAGCCAGTGGCTGCTGTGAGGGGTATTCCTAAGGGAAGGCTCATGAAATTACTGCTGCATATCAAGGAGAACTATTGTAGTCAGAACCACTGACAGATCTTGGGGACTTGATTTTGTGGTGAGATACTTTCAGTGACCCATAGGGTGTTTCTCTGAATGAAAAGTAGATCCGCTATGGCAACTTAATATTATTTTCCCTCAAGATAGGTATGGGCAAAGGCAGGGAAATTCTCTTGTTGCTCTCATTGCATGTATGGCCTTGCATTTTAGCAATTTGTAGCAAAGAGCTTATTTACCTGCCTCAAAGAGATAAATTCAGTGCTCTATACACAGTGGGCATTCTGGAAATGTTTCTTAACTAATGATATAGTTTGTTTCTGAGGCCAAGTTTTGAAGGGAGTTTTGTTAGCAGAGATGTGCTACTTAAAAATTATTGCAGGTGTTAATAGTAATTCCAGGAAACTAAGCCACTTGGGACATCATATTAACAGTGGGTAGAGAAAAAGTTTTCTTTTAGAGAATGCATAGATGAACTCATTTTAAATAGTTGCTGGCAAGATGTTGATAATAAGTTTTACCAGTAAAACACTGAATTCTCTTTACCTTTTTTCAAGGTTAAGAAGTGGCATATTGAGTAAGGGCGAGGGGAAGCATTATTCTCAGGCAGGTATTTTCTTGCACAATTTTTTGTTTCTCCCCCTTGTTAATCTACAGATATAAGACAGGAGACTTTAGATATATTGGAGCTGGTATTATCATTCTTCTACAATTAAGGTAAAATCCAGATTCTGTAATATGGCCTGCAAGACCCAATATGAACTGGAATTTTCTTATTTTACAACCTTACACTTACCCATTTCTAACTGCTCATTTACTCCTTTCTGTACTGGCCTTTTCCCCACTCCTTGAATGGTCTCACAGTCTTTGAAACTCTTGGACAAAAAGCAGGTTTAGGACAAGTATCATTTTTTCAGAAAGTATCTCCCTGTTCCCAATCAGAATTAGTCTCTCTTTAGCACTATCTTAATTTTCCTTATAGAACCAATCAACACATATATATTTGTATGATTTTTCTTATTTCAGAAGAAATTTGTGTGTGTGGTCATATGCTCTTTGGGGAGTTCAAACCCTGGGCGGTCACTTTTGGGAAGCATAGGAAGGCATCTCAAGGTACTTAGGACACAGGATAAGGAGGGCAGTGGGCCGACAGGAGTGTGGTAGTGAGTATGGTACTACCCCGCTCTCCTAACTCAGCTCCCAGGCTGCCTGGTGTGAAATAGGGCCAGTGCTAGCTTGTCTCACAAGGGTAAGAGTATAATTGGGAGCATAATTAGGGAAGATGTTTCAACCATGGCACTTAATAGGTGCTCAGCCAAATTCTAACTTCCTTCAGAAGGTTACCCTGGCAAATTCCTTCAAAGAGCTGTTTCTTGAAAGGGTAAGATAACAAATACTTCCATGTTGGTATAAACGTGGACCTCGATGGTGAAAATAACACAACCACCTCTGTGGATAGCAATTTGGTAATGTATACTAAGAAACTCAAAAATTTTCATACTGTTGATCCTTATGGTTATGTTTCTGAGGATCCATCTTAATTTTAATTAAAGGTATAGAAAAAATTGTATTTGATATTCATTGCCACATTATTGCAAGTGTAAGTTGGAAACAGTTTAAATTTCCAGCAGTAAGGAAATGATTTTATAATGTGTGGTGTATCTGCAGGATAAACTGTTATGCAACCACTACAAATAATGCTTTCAAGGAATTGTTAAGAAAATGTGAAAAGGTGACAATAATGTTAAAAAAAGTGCTTTTGTTATAAAAATGCAAGGTAGCATACTAAATATTAAGAATGTCTAGGCATTTAGTGAAGACTTATGTGCTGGGTATTATATTAAGGAATTTGCACACACTAGCCCCCAAACAGGTACTAGCACCATTCACCTATACATGTGAGGAACTTGAGACTTTGCCTTATTAGTAATTTCCCCATAGATTCTTAATTACTACCATTGGAGCTGGACTTTGGGCTGCTAATTGATCTTTCAACATCCACGCATATTACCACCTCACACATCTATTTTTTCCTGTCTATACTGCAACAGACAAATCACCCTGAAACATAAATCTGATTATTTGATTTTTCAGTGCTGTGAGGATAAAGACCAAAATGCTTGTCTAACTCTATAGCCTAAGCTCTTAACTACAACTGTTCACAGCATTTCCAGATAATAGTGTTGTTTTCTATTTTTCTCTAGTGGGGAAATCACAGATTGTTTTTATTTTGTTCTTTATCTTATTCTGTGTTTCCAGGTCAATTAACATATATTGTGTTTATAATGGGAAACAGTGTGTATAAAGGCAAGGGTGGTGATGATTTCTAATAAATTATTTTTATTTTTTAAAGAGAGAAAACCCTGAGCATCATAGCTGGGCTCAAGAAGGCCCCATAGGCGGGTGTTGAACCAGCTACCAAGGGATGAGGATACAAAGGGTTTTTGGGGACAACAGCTAAGGGAAGCTAGACACATTTTACTTGAGCTATAGCTGAGATTTTACCTGGAAAGTAAAACAAGCAAACAAACAAAAACCAAAACAAAACAAAACCCTTAGCCAGGAACTACCTGGTCCAATCCCATTGCTGATGGGAACTCTCCCCTTCAGGCAGGCCTCAGAAAGATTACTGAGAGAAAAAATGGATGGGAAGCTCCCCTGAGAGAACAAAACTTGTGATGGATTAAGGATGCTTCATTACTGAGTTCACTGCTCTCTCTCTTTCTCTCTCTCTGTCTCTTTCTTTCTGGAAGAGGGTCAACTTCCATTAAGCTTAACTCTCTGGCACTGTTGCAGTGTCCTCAGATATACAGGGATTTTAGTAAACACCCCAAATTACTCTTCCTATCCCAACCCTTTACTAATTCAACACATTTTTATTGAGTTCATATCTGTCACCAATATGCAGATATTTACCTTTTAAATGTCTTTTGGATCCATCCGTTCCTTTCCATTCCCTGGTAGCCATTCCAGTCCAAGTCTTCTACTAAATATTGTTGGTAGTCTCCTAAGTGACTCTTCTATCCACATGTACCACTTCCTCACCCATCCATTCCTTCTCCGTCTGTAGTGCAGCAGAGAAATCATCTTGAAACATAAATGTGATTGTTTGATTATATGTTTCCTAGTGCTCTTAGGATAAAGAAAAAGTCTTGGTACTACAAGGCCCCATGTAGGATCTGATCTCTGCCGTCTCTGTCCTTTGTTCATCATGTGCTCCCCTTGCTTTCTCTGCTCTGTTTGCACCAGCCTTCTCAGAATACATATGCCGTCCTCTCTTGTCTCAAGGACCTTTGCCTGTGGTGTTCTTTAGCCTGGAACACTCTGGCTAGTTATTCTTTCAGAACTTAGTTCAGTGGCTACTTCCCTGGGGGAACCGCCCCCCCCCCCCAACCGCCCTGCCCTGATCTTTTTTTGTAAAACATTTTCTCTTTGTTTTATTTCATTTTCCTCTATTATGTATCCTGAGTACACCTTATCCAACAGTCATGTCAGTTGTATTTTGACACTGCCTCATTTTGCTGTGATTATTTGGTTGATCTTATAAACTGCTAGTTTGTGAGTTCCTTGAAGGCAAGGATCATGTATATTTTTGTTCATTATGATATATCCAATCTAGCATATGGCCTGCAACACATTAGGTATTGAATACCTATGTGTTGGGTGAAGGAAAAAATGCCTACTGTGTGCCAGGCACAGTATCAGATCCTGGTAATGAAACCTGAATATGATCTGGTACCTGCTCCCATGAGCTCATAGTCTAGAGAGAAAGGCTATAAGTTAATGGGATATTCTAGTTGAACATGCTGATTGCTATGACTGAGGTATGAACCAGGTCCTGTAGGAGCTCTGAGGACGTACATCCAGATGAATGATGGTCAAGGAGAAGGTGCTTGAGATGAGTTTTGAAGAACCAGGAGGATTCATTGAGGAAAAGGCCTTGGAAGGGGGTTGGAGGTGGGTGAGAAGCAGGCCCCATAGAAGGAAGAACAAAGGAAACCTGTGCAAATTAGGTCCCAGAGAGTGCAGGTGTTGAGCAAGAGGCATCTATTGCCTGTCATCAGGAGTAGAAGTCTGAACTCTTATGCCTATTGCATCTTAGCATCAGAGTCTCTAAGGAAAACACACTGTGGTCAAGCACTGCATGGAACGTGTTTTACTCACATAGAGAAGAGAGAGAGCAAAATCAGCTTTGGTAGTGTGCAGTGGTCCCCTATGGCCAGCAGGTCCGTGCTAGCAACCAATGCAGGGCAGTTGGCCTGCGTGCATCCAGCATAGGCCGTTTGGACTCCTCATCTCTTGGTGAGGATGTGTTCTCAGCCCAAGGCCCATTCTTACGTGGTCCTGTGGGATCAAAAGACTGCCTGCAGGGGACTGTCTTCCTAACAGAATGATGTCCCCATCCCATATTGATCTACTGTATCATTCTTGAGGAGAACTCCATATCTTTCCAGGAAAACGGGTGTTTTTAAAGGACTGAAAATTCTGGGAAGAGCTTGAACTACAATTCTGTTAATTCCTGAGTGTTAGAAAAGGGTCTGGATGTAATTCTTCTGTATAAGTGAAGTTTGGTTTTTATTAAAAATACATGTTGGTGTGCAAGTAAACAAATTTGTATCATTTGTCATAATGAATTATCTCTCTAATCCTGTAAGTAATTGGAAACTGTGTCAATCTCGGTCCACTAAGCTTGTTCTGAATATACGGCAAAAAGCAGGATCTACCATATCTAGTCTTTAACCCCCAGGTCCTGATCTCAGCTTTGATATCATACACAATTTCAAAAAAAAAACTATTTTTTCTGTATTGGTGTTTGAATTTCATAGAACTGTATTCTTCCTTCTGTGCAGTGATTAAAAACATACACTCTGAAGCCAGATTTCCAAAATTGAAAGCCTGCCTCCACTACTTATGAGTGGCAGGAACTACGAAAGACACTTAAACTCTCTGTGCCTCAGTTTGCATTATCTTTAAAGTGGAAACAATAATATTACCGTATATAGTAGTTATGGAAATAATATTACCATATACAGTTGTTATGAGGATAAATTAATGTATGTAAATTTCTTACAACAAACCATGCACTAAATAAACTATAGTTTATTTAAGTGATTAAAAGCTTTTTTCAAATTTTAAAGGTTGTAGACATCCTCACAATCACCAAAGGCTAGAATAAGTGTTCATTATATTTGTAACATTTAAATGAATTTCAGTTTAGGTGGTTCTTCAAAAGAAGTTACTGACATACCTCACAAGATTGAGTTTAAGTGTCTCAAGGTTAGAAGTGGTAGCACTGGGGGTGGGGATTAAGTAGGAGTTGAGGGAATAGTAACCCTTCTCGGAAAAGGCAAAGAGGTTTGGGGATTCATGAGCTCGTCTGATGTGTTGATTGGTCACAATGGGATGGCTCCAGGTTGGCCGCTGCCTGCATGCCAGTATAGCATATGCATACTGTGCACCAACAGTGTGCCAACCTCTAGACGCTCCAGATGATTAAGGCATGGCATCTGCCCTCCGAGCATGTAATTTGGTGGGAGGCACCTTAACATCTCCATGAACACCAATTCTTTAAACCACTTACATTGTGCTATACTGTGCTAAACTATAGGTAAAAGCATTTTGCTGGGGAGATTAATTCCAAGTGGTGGGATATCTCTGAGATATCCCTTCTCATCTCTGAGAAGATGGCACTTGATTTCACCCTCATTTCATGAGGAAGGAGAGGGTTTCAGTGGGTGCTATCTTGACAGCAGGATATTACAGATAGAAGGGATGGCTGACATCAAGGCCTGGTGGCAGAGAACTGAACAGATTCAAAGAAAACAGGGTGAATCAGACAATAAGACTATAGAGTTGAATGAATTTATAATCATTTGTATATGAAGAGAGTCTGGGATCTTGTTTATGCTTATTTATTCCTGGCACTAGAGTGCAAATCTAACTTGCATAATGAAATCTTGACTCATATATCTCTTTCTTCTTATCATTTGCCCCATTCTGTTTGTCCTTTCTCTTCCCTCAAGTTTATGCTTTCCTGGCATAAAGACTGATTGTAATTCTCCTCTAATAGGAGACAACTGGGAACTGACAAGGAGGGACTAAAAGATTGTGTAATCAAAGGCAATAAAAAGATTCATTTGAATGGGTGTTGAGCTCAGAATTCCCAACTTGTGTTCTTCTGCAAATACGAAATGTGTGGTTCCTTTAATGTGCTGGGCAATGTCCATTATGCTATCTGTCTTCCTTTATCACTTAAGTTCACTCCACGGTAACCACTATTTTAAATCCATCTTTCTTTACTAGAACCATTTTCTCTTTAACTGGGACAAAGGAATCTAAGCTTATAGCTTCCTGCAAACAGCATGAAAACCTTTTAAATTACACAGCGTTGATGGATTTTCACCCCTTCCTCTAAATACAATACATATGCTATCCCTGGGGTTCACTTAATGCTTCCTTACTGATGATAAAACTGCTGCTTGGCACAGACGAGCGCCAACACACTGCATCACTGCACACTCTTGTTCAGATTGCAGTCTAACCGGTGAAGCCGAAATGGAAAGTCTAAGCCCCTGATCCTGGCGGCATACAGCATATTAAATGCTGTGCTCGCTAATGTTTCTTCTCTTGAATGTGAAATACATTTGCTACTGCCTCCAGATCCCAGTGTCCTAAGTGGTAGGGTGATTCAGAATTGCGTACCATGGACAAGCTGCAGAGGGCTCAGGGGAGAGGCTTTGAAAGAAAAAAATGATGTGAATGCGGAAATGTTCTACCTCCGGGAGAGACTTTAACAAGAAAGCCTGCCTGCTTTGGGCTAGAATGAACTTACCATTCTATGCCTGCCCCTTTCTGAAAAGAACACTAGCTGCCAGCCGCAGTTCTCGTGCTGGTTGCATATGAAACTTTATGTATGATAAATTTGACAAGAAATGTTATTAAATGAACATAAAAGACCTTGGATTGGATTACTAAGAGCCAGGAAAATAAAACAAAACAGACTGAGGGAAATAATGGATCGCACCACAGACTGTTATGCGTACCTGACTCGACGATTTCCAATACTGTTTTTATATCCAATAGTGTAGTGCCTTATGATTTGGGAAAATTCTTTCATCCACTGTATCTTGACTGAATCTTCCAAACATTCCACAGAGAAAGGCCATATCTTCATAGGACATATGGGGAAACTGAGGCACAGAACTAACTAAATGAGTGGTCTAAAGTTACATGGCTAGTAAGAGGCAACATAGACTTTCTGACTTAAGTCCAATATTCATTTATCACATTGCCTCTTAGTTGAAACACTACTGCCCTATAGAAACTTTGTAGAGAGGAGGCACCCTTCCTTCTCTCTACAGTCACTTCCTTATTCTGGTGAAAACATACGGAGTATAACCTTTACATTGAGTAAAGTGGTCTATTACAGTGCTTTTTACACTTTTCCCCTGTCACTTAGATTTTCCTAAACAACATAAGCATGATGGAATACATTTCCTGACATGTCCAAATTAAAAAAAAAAAAAAAAAAAAACTCTTTTGGATAGTGTTTCCTGACATGTCCAAATTAAAAAAAAACAAAAAAAAAACTCTTTTGGATAGTGGCCTGTAATCTTTTTTGGGCTTTGAACATCTCTGAGAATATTATGAAAATTATGTGTTTGTGGGAAAATCCAGGATGGGTAAAGAGATCCATGGAAGCCCTTCTTGGGCCATAATTAGAGACTCTGATAGAAAAAATAATGTTGTGTTGCTGGAGAGTGGCCACTTCCAAGCATAACTCAGCTGCAACAAAGGAAAGGAAAAAAACCTCACCTTCCCTGAGATTCCCATGGTGTCCAATCCGATAGATGGTCCTCTACTTTCACATTCCTTCTTGGACACTCCCCAGTCTTCCCTACCTTATTTTTAGGCAAGAAGAGATAATAACATTCACCTAAAAATTCTTCCTGTAACAGTCCTTTATTACCTACATACCACATGCCAGAAACAGTACTAGCTACAAATGGAGACACAAATCTCTTGAGATGTGTTCCCTGTTCTCAAGAGGCTCATAGTCTAGAATGTGTATTAAAGTCTTTAAATTCTTCCTAGTGGGAAATTCTTTCCTAGTGGGAAAAGGGTAAGATATGTATGTAGTTTTAGAGCTGGGGGATAAAAATAAGTGGGTGCCCTCCAGGTGGATAAGAGAGGGATGTACAACATTCTAGCAAGGCACTTAGTAGCTCATGCATGGACTCAGAGACGCTGCAGAACATAGCCCATCCAGGGCATAGTACTGATTCAGTGTGTGCTTAGAATGGAGTGCTGGTGAAGAGGTAGGTGAAAGGTAGCCAGGGCTCAGATGTAAAGTGTCTTAAGACACAATATATGTATTCTTTGTTCTACCAGTGCAAATACCCAGATAGAGGAAGTTAAAATCTGTCTGGAGATCCTTTGTGTTGTGGCAGGGTTAGAGTGACAACCACTGGCTACCACTGACTACCCAAAAAGAATCATTGGCTCTTGTCATAACCCAGATGCTAGAAACACAGCCATCTGAATGAAAAGACCTGCCTGTCCATTGCTAGATGTATAAACCATAAAAGCTCTTCAGTGCAGTAAGGATGTTTCCTTGGATTCTTGAGGATGTTAACACAGCTGTTTATAAACATTATCAATCCACAAGTAGCAGGGGTGAGCCACAGAGTGATTTATCTGGCTGCTTGAACATTTTTCAAAAAATGTGGGAAACATGGTAGATCGACACTCCCGCTGATATTTTAAGTAGCAGCCAGACTCTGCTTCCAGCTGAATGGACATAGTCTCTGTCTGATTACTTATGCATCATATAGCTCTATGCTGAATCCTTGCCATTTGCCTGTTTAATTCCGGGACTGCAGTGGAACTATAATCTTCCTGTTCATTTATTTATTCTCCAACTGGTTGGCAGGTCCAAAAGGCCAGTGCCTGCATATCAAAGTCTTGTGGGTAAGTGGGTCACACTTCACTGGAATCATCTTCGTCAGAGCTTCTCTGCGTAACCAACTCCAGTACCAAGTTGCTACATGTATTCCGAGAGTGAGTTTTATTTCCTCACCACTTAGCTGCTTTAGGATTTGGGGGATGCAAGCTACAACTGTGCCTCATCTGCACATCCCCTGCTTGGAGAGCACAAGACTATTTAGTTAATTTTCCTGGAGGCTGTGTTAAAAATGTCCTGCAGAAGTAAAGTTTCTTAGTCCTGTGGACCGTGTCTCTACACGAGCTAATTCTAGGGTAGTGGAACACTTTTGGGTGAGGGAAATGATAATATAAAATTGATTGGCCTGGCTTCTTTAGGAAAGTTTAGGAGTGAACCTCTTAAATTTGCTCTGTCTCAAAGCCCTAGAATGCTCTGTGTGCAGATCCCAAAGTAAGGGGTCATGGTAAAGAGGCTGCTTTACGTTATGTTTTAGGTGAGTCTTTGCAGCCAAGTTGTTATAGATGATGGAGTAAACAGTGGGCATAATCCAGGCAAAATGTCACTGTGATGCTATACAAATTAGCCCTATGGTCAGGCTACAGGGGTCAGGACCCGGTTCAGCTATTTGAGTGCAGTATTGGGAGGAATTTTGTCCATTCTTGATTTGTCAAACATCACCTGCAGGATCATAAGACATGGAGAAACCTCAACAATGTTATCTCTCCCGTTTTTTTTTCTCCACGTTCCTCTTTTGACCATATTTTAGAAGCCACATTAAATAAACGAAATGCTATTCTCTTCTGCATCTCAACACAAAAGGATCTGTCTACCTTGGCAACTCATTCTCATATCTCCCTAGTTCATGAACTATATATGTTTACTTAGATAGTTTGTGAAATATCCACTTGAAGCCTCCATCCCCCAATATTATCTTGTTGAAATTGGCTAAGGTCAAATTACTTTTAATTTTCGTCTCAAGTCTTATTTATATTTCTTTGGATAGGTTTTTAAAATTTAACATTTGCTTGATACTTACCATATACTTTGCATTATAGTAAATAATTTAATATGCATGATCTCTTGTACTCTCTCAACACGTAGATACTATTATTTTCACCATTTTCATTTTTGGCATGAAGACATTGAAGCTTAAAGAGGTTGAGTAACTTGTTCAGGGTTATATAGCCAATAATTGGTGGAGTCTGGATTTGAATTCAGATCTGTCTCATTGCAGATCCTGAATTGTAATCTTTATGCTCTACTACCTTCAGCCATGTGATTACTCACCAAGTATTTTATACATGTTCTGTTAATACTTTGCAGATCTTTTTGCCCCAAGTTTTATTGATAATAATTGACATACATCACTGTATAAGTTTAAGGTATAAGCATGATGGTTTTTAATTGCGTATATTGTGAAATGATTACCACCATAGGTGCAGCCGTGTCCGTCTTCTCACATAGATACAATAAGGAAAAAAAGAAGAAAAGAAAAAAAGAAAAGAAATCTCCTTGTGATTGAGAACTCTTAGGATTTACTCTCTTAACAATTTTCCTTTATGTTATACAGCAGTGTTAGCTGTAGTCATCATGGTGTACATTACATCACTGGTAACTGTTTATCTTATAACTGGAAGTTTGTACTTTTTGACCACCTTCTCCTATGGAGAATGTTCAATGAGCACTTGAGAAGAGTGTATACCCTGCTGCTTTAGGATGAAATGTTCTGAATATATCTGTCAAGTCCATCTGGTCCAGTGTGTCATTCAGAGCTATTGTTCCTTTGTTGATTTTCTGCTTAGATGATCTTTCCATTGTTGTAAGTGGAGTATTAAAATCTTCTACAATAATGGTATTATTATCCATCAGTTTGTTTATGTTTGTGATTAATCGACTTATATATTTGGGTGCTCCCATGTTGGTGGCATGAATATTTACAGTTGTTAGCTCTTCTTGATGGATACACCCCTTAATTATTATATAATGCCTTTCTTCATCTCTTAGTACAGTCTGTTTTAAAGTCTGTCTAAGATAAGTATGGCTACTCCGACTTTCTTTTGATGTCCATTAGCATGATATATGGTTCTCCTTCCCCTCACTTTCAATCTGCAGGTGTTTTCAGGTCTAAAATGAGTCTCTTGTAGGCGGCATATATATGGATCTTGTTTTTTGCTCATTCTGATACCCTGTGTCTTTTGATTGGGGATTTAGTCCATTTACATTCAGAGTGATTATTGAAAGATATGAACTTAGTGTCACTGTGTTTCTGGTGATGTTTTGTGGTCCTTTGTAGTCTTTGCTTCTTTCCACTCAGAGAGTCCCCCTAAGAATTTCTTGCAGGGCTGGTTTAGTGGTCACAAACCCCTTTAGATTTTGTTTGGGAAAGTCTTTATCTCTCCTTCTATTCTAAATGACAGCTTTGCTGGATAAAGGATTCTTGGTTGCATATTTTTCCTATTTAGTACATTGCATATTTCCTGCCTTTCCCTTCTGGCCTGCCAAGTCTCAGTGGACAGGTCTGCTACTTATGTGTCTACCCTTGTAGGTTAAGGACCTTTGGTCCCTAGAGGCTTTCAGAATTCTTGCTTTATCTTTGGAGTGATTTTTGTAAAAAAAAATCTGTAAAAAAATGCCATTAGAATCTTGATAGGGATTGCACTGAATCTATAAATGGATTTTGGTAGTATTGACATTTTAATAATACCAATTCTTCCAATCATTGGCCATGTTATCTTTCCATTTATTTGTATCTTTAATTTTTTTCATCAATGTCTTATGATTTTTAGAGTAGAAATCTTTTACCTCCTTAGTTAAATTTATCTCTAAGTATTTTGTTGTTTTTGATGCTATTGTAAATGGGGTCAATTTATTTATTTCTTTTTCAGAAAATGTATTGTTAGTGTATAGAAATGTTACTGATTTTTGCATGTTAATTTTGTATCTTGCAACTCTACTGAATTCATTGGTTATGTCTAGCAGGTTTTTGGTCTTTAGGATTTTCTGTATATAAAATCCTGTCATCTGCAAATAGAGACAATTTTACTCTGTCCTTTCCAATTTTAATAACTTTTGTTTCTTTTCCTTGCTTGATTATTCTAGCTAGGACTTCCAGCACTATGTTGAGTAGGAGTGGTGAAAGTGGGCACCCTCACTCACTCTTGTCTTATTCCTAATCTTAGAGGAAAAGCTTTCAGCCTTTCACCATTGACTATGATGTTAGCTGTGGGCTTGTCATATATGGCTTTTATTATGTTGAGATATGTTTCTCCTATGCCTAATTTGTTAAGAGTTTTTATAATAAATGGATGTTGAATTTTTTCAAATGCTTTCTATATATCTACTGACACAATCATATGATTCTTTTATTTCATTATAATGATGTAATGTATCTCATTGATTTATTTGCATATATTGAACCATCCTTGCATCCTCAGAATAAATCCCACTTGATCTTGATAAATGATCCTTTTAATGTACTGCTGAATTCAGTTTGCTAGTAATTTATTTTTATAGTATTTTATTGCTAGTATTTTATTTTTACATCTGTATTCATTGTAGGGTTATTGGCCTGTAGTGTTCTTTTCTAGTAGTGTACTTTTCTGGTTTTGGTATCAGGATAATGTTGGCCTCATAAAATGAACTTGGGAGTGTTCCCTCCTCTTTGATTTTTTGGAAGAGTTTGAGGAGGATTGGTGTTAATTCTTTAAATGTTTGCTAAAATTCACTAGTGAAGCTATCTCACCCTAGGCTTCTCTTTATTTGGAGATTTTTGATAACTGATTCAGTTCCCTTGCTAGTAATTGGTCTAGTCAGATATTTTATTTCCTCCTGCTTCAGTTGTAGTAAGTTGTGTATTTCTAAGGTTTTTTCCATTTCCTCTATGTTGTCCAGTTGGTTTGCATATAGTTGTTCATAGTAACTTCTTATGATTCTCTAAATTACTGTTGTATCAGTTGTAATGTTTCCTTTTTCATTATAATTTTGTTGATTTGAGTTTTTTCTCTTTTTTCCTTAGTCTAGCTAAAACAAAATTTGTCAATTTTGTCTATCTTTTCAAAGAATCAAGTCTTAATTTGGTTAATCTTTTCCATTGTTTTCCTAGTCTGTGTTTCATGTTTTCCTGCTCTAATCTTTATAATTTACTTTCTCCTGTCAAATTAGGGCTCCATTTCTTCTTTTTCTAGTTCCTTAAGTATAGAGTTAAGTATTTGTTTGGCTTCTTTCCTGCTTTTAATGTAAGGGTTCCTTGTGGAACTGATTTTGCTATATCCTGTAAATTACAGTATGTTGTGTTTCCATTTTCGTTTGTCTCAAAATACTTTTTTATTTTTCTTTTAAATTTCCTCTCTTCACCTATTGATTTTTCAGGAAAGTATTGTTTAATTTCCATGTGTTTGTGAGTTTTCCATTTTTCCTTCTGTTGATTTCTAGTTTCATGCCATTGTGGTCAGAGAAGAAAATTGATATGATTTCAGTGTTTTTTTTTTAATTTGCTAAGATTTGTTTTGTGACCTAATGTATGGTCTAGAAAACATTCCATATGCTCTTGACAAAAATGTGTATTCTGCTATTGTCGTATAGAATGTTCTGTATATATTTGTTAGGTCCATTTGGTCTACAGTATTGTTCAAACCATTGTTTCCTTATTGATTCTCAGGATGATCTATCCATTGTGGAGAGTGGAGTATTCAAGTCCCCAATTATTGCATTACTGCCATTTCTCCTTTTAGCTCTATTAGTTTTTGCTTTATATATTTAGGTGTTCTGTTTTTGGATGCATAATTTACAGTTGTTTGATCTTGATGTATTGCCCTCTTTATCATTACATAATGACCTTTCTTGTATCTTTTTACCATTTTTAGTTTAAAGTCTATTTTGTTTGGTATAAGTATAGCTACCCCTGCTTTGTTTTGGTTACCATTTGCATTGCAATTGCATTGCATTGCAAAAGGTATCAAAATGTCTTTTTCTGTCCATTCACTCTCAATCTATATATGTCTTTAAGGCTAAAGTGAGTCTCTTATAGGTAACATCCTGTTGGATTTTTTAAAATCCATTCATCATTATATGTCTTTTAATTGGAGAATTTAATCCATTTATATTCAAAGTAATTATTGATAGATAAGGACTACTTGCCATTTTATTTATTGTTTTCCAGTTTTGTAGATGCATTGTTCCTTGTTTCTTATCCTGCTGTCTTTTTGTGTGTGTGTTTTGGTACTTTTTGGTATCAGTACGCTTTGACTTCTTTATTGTGTTCTTTTGCATGATTATTACAGGACTTACCCTTGTGGTTACCATGAGGCTTACATAAAATGTTTTAAACCTATAGTACCATATTTTAAACTTATAACTACCAAACTTCAATAGAATTTTAATCTTTACACTTTTACTTCTCTTCCACCTCACATTTTAGGTTATTGTTATTATAATTTACTTCCTTTTTATATTGTGTAACTAATAACAGATTATTGTAGTCATGGTTATTTTTGCTACACTTATTTTTTTTTAACTTTTAGAATTGTAAGTAAGTTATGCAACACTATTACCATATTGCACAATCTAACTATGACTATATATTTACCATTGTGAGTGAGATTTATGCTACCTTTTAACCTTTTTTATGATGTTAATTAGCATTTTTTTACTTCCACTTAAAAAAACACCTGTGGCATTTCTTCTAAGGCAGGGTCTGGTGGTAATGAACTCTCTTAGCTTTTGTATGTTCAGGAAAATGATTCAACCTTTGTTTCTGAAGGATAGCTTTGCTCTTGACAGTTATTTTCTTTCAGTATTTTGAGTATGTCATCCTATTTTCTCCTGGCCTGAAGTTTTTGTTGAGAAATCCACCAATAGTATTATGGGTGTTCTCTTGTATGTAACTTCTTTCTTCTCTGTTGCTACTCTTAAAATTCTTTCTTTGTCTTTGACTTTTGACAATTTAATTATAATGTCAATATTTTTCCAGACTTTACAGGTTTGCTTTGGCAGAGACCATTTCTCATCAGTCAGCTCAGTTTGGATTTCTGGTTGCGTCTGCTGGTGATGTCCTTGGGCAGTAAGACCTGCTATTATGGTCTGTTTTGGGGCAAAGGAACTGTTTGAGCTTGGGAACTGTTTTTGATTGGGATAGGGAAGATGTGCCACTGGTTGAGAACAGTTGGATATGACTGATGGTTCGGTTTCCTACCTGAGTGGTACTGTGAGATGGGTTCATGGTTGCTGGGATTTTCAGATCAGGCTTACTAGATGGGTCATGAATGGGCACAATATTCAGTAGTATATGGGGCTATGAATTAACTTACCTGGAAGGGCAGCAGAATAAGACCCATGGCCTGGGGAATTTAATCCATTTATATTTAAAGTAATTATTAATAGATAAAGACTTACTATTGCCATTTCATTTACTGTTTCCTAGTTTTGTAGGTCCATTTTTCTTGTTTCTTATCCTACTGTCTTTTTGTGTGTGTGTTTGGGTATCTTTTGGTATCACTATGCTTTGACTTCTTTATTATGTTCTTTTGCTTGATTACTACAGGACTTTCCCTTGTGATTACCATAGCTTGTCATTTGAAAATTCAACTCAGACCAGAGTGTGCACTGAATTCTCTGGTCAGGTGAAGCCATTGGTTTTGCTCTGCAGATGGGAAAAGCCATGAGCTGTGCTCTTGTTCAACCGCCACAATAAGCAGGGCTTGTTAGATGGGCTATGCAGTTTCCCATGTGCTCTGGTTAGGTTCCTTAGTCAGATAGGTTGAAGGCTATGTTCATTAATGCATAGGGATGTGAATTTCTTTCCTGGGTGCAGTGGGGGAAGCAGCTGTAAGACCGGTAAAACTGTTTATTATCTTAACTCAAGCTGCCCTGTACCTCAAGTTCTCTGGCTAAACAAGGCCACTGGCTTTGCTTTACAAACTGTTAGCTTTGCCTGCCCTTCTCTGGAGTTGAGCTTTGCTGGGCCACACAGCTTCCAGGGTTTGTCACCAGCCCTTTGGGTCACATGGGACTGGAAGACACCCTCTCCAGTAGGTGGGGCTGTGTCTCAACTCCCTTGCCTTGGAAGGAAGGGGAGGGGCTACTCCAGGCAACTTTCATGTCTCAAACAAGCTTTCCAGGTGGGGTTCTGGATAGAGCTACTCTCAGCCTTGGCTAGAAATTAATTCCCCTGCCTGTGTGTAGCATGAAAACCCTCCACACACTGAACTGGCTATGCTCTGGGGTGATCAACTCTGCCTTCCCACTTCTTGGCTCCAACATTACTGGGCTACACAGCTTCGAGGAGGTGTTGCCAGTTCTCCTTGTCAGATGTGGCTGGAAGGCACTCTCCACAGTAGATGGGGTTGTGACAGTGCTCCATACCTTGGTGTGGGCAAACAGGGTCCTGGGGCAAGACTCCTTGCTTGAGAATCCACATCAGGCAGATTTGCACTCCAAGGAGTTCCCATGTTAGTGTGTGCCCCTGATTTGGTTCTGTGGATGAGCAAAGATGCTGGTTGGGGTTACTACTTGAGTACTGCAGGTATAAATTTGGTCTGCCAAGATCCGTGTGCTGGTTGGGGTTACTACTTGAGTACTGCAGGTATAAATTTGGTCTGCCAAGATCCGTGTGCTGGTTGTTGCAAACCCCTCCCTACTTTTCTGTCCCAGTCAGATTCCTGGTAGTCAAGCCCTGCAGATGCCCCTGCAGTATCCATTATGTGAGATCAGAGAAGAGGTTCCCAGAAAACAACCCACATTGCCGAGTGGGGTGGGGCTGGTCGTGCTCTCTGTATTCTTTTTTTTCTACTGGAGGAACCAGAGGCTCAAAGGGGTCTCTTCTCCTGGTGCTGTGCTGGGCTGGGGAGAGACAATGTGCTTAACATATAGCTGCTTCTCCTACCCTTCTAATGCAGTCTGTCTTGGTCTCTGTAGTGCTGGGAGAGGGATGGGGGTGGTGTTCTTCAGTTTCACCTCCGTGTTCCAGGATTCTCTCAATGGTGTCTTGTTCTTGAATGGTTATTTGTTTTTCTTGTGAGGGGGAATGAAGTCAGGAATAGCCTATTTTGCCATCTTCGCGATGTCACTCTCACAGAACTTTTTTTTTTTTTTGGAAATAGTTTTTTTTTCCAAACCATGGTTGTAGATCATTAGTGAATTATGATCATCATATGTTTGTTTGTTTGTTTCTAAATGAAATGGACTATATACAATATTTCAAAATAGAAAACACCAGAATAAATTGATGCAGTAATGGTAAGTATATTTCTGTGAAACATTTGTTATATATATATGTATATGTGTCATTGAATCACAATTCAAAATGTATTTATTACTGTAAGTCATGGTAAATTTAGAGAAACCATGCAATGAATGATATAAAAACAGTATAAGTTATGTACTGTCAGGATACTTAGATCCTGGTGGGAAGGGAAAATATGTTTATATTAATGAATATCAGCAAAATGCACATCAGTAGATTATTCAAAACCAAAATATACTTATGTGGGTAATATTAAAGTCTCTTCCAGTACCTACCATCTTCTGTGATTATTATTTTTAAGAGTATATGTGACACTATTTGAACATCTTGAGGATAAGGACACATGCCTTATTATTTAGAATCCTCAATGCCTTGAGTACAGAAGGTTCTTCATGAGGACTATTGAATGGATGAAGGGAGGAATGAGGACAAGTAGCCTCCTAAGTAAAGAGCATTATTTTAGAATAGCGCATCTTGAGTTTCATGAAACTTATAACCAGCTCTTTTATTTTATGGCTATTTATTTCTTTTAAAAATGAATCATATTCTGCTATATGTGAAAGAACTTGAATAAGCCACAGAAATTTTCCAAGGAAGCGTGTAAGATGGGAATTGTCATGGTGGCTCCTTGTCTATTTTGACTCAGCTGGAGTCCCCTTCTGTAAGCTTCTCCAAGGATATGATAGAAAAAGTACTTATAAATGAATTGGACCAAGTTTACCTAAGAGAAAATATGTTGAATACATTTTCTTTGGTATCTTAGTTACTTAACCTAGAAGCTTTGTGTCAAACACTGGTATTAAATTAAAAGTCGAGCTAAAGCCTCAACTTGAGTCAAAAGCCTCCCCCCCTCCCCTGCTTTTAATGTCTGTTTCTTTCTTCTTTAACAGAGTTATATAAAGGTGTGTGGTAAACTTCTCATGATCTTCCCAGATAATGTCTTATGCAATTAACACTTTAATATTTGCTGTTTAAACTTGTGTCAAGTGAATGATTTAACCAAGTTGCATGAAGAAATAATTCAAATTTTACTTTTTTACTGGTCACAGGGTTGCCTTTTATTTTTTTAATTTTTACTTTTTATTAATTTTATTTTTTTTAATTTACATCCAAATTAGTTAGCATATAGTGCAACAATGATTTCAGGAGTAGATTCCTTAATTCCCCTTACCCATTTAGCCCATCCCCCTTCCCACAACCCCTGCAGTTTGTTCTCCATGTTTATGAGTCTATTTTGCTTTGTCCCTCTCCCTGTTTTTATATTCTGTTTCCCTTCCCTTATGTTCATCTGTTTTGTCTCTTAAAGTCCTCATATGAGTGAAGTCATATGATTTTTGTCATTCTCTGACTGACTAATTTCACTTAGCATAATACCCTCCAGCTCCATCCACGTAGTTGCAAATGGCAAGATTTCATTATTTTTGATTGCCAAGTAATACTGCATTGTATATATATATAGCACATCTTCTTTATCCATTCATCCATCGATGGACATTTGGGCTCTTTCATACTTTGGCTATTGTTGATAGTGCTGCTATAAACATGGGGGTGCATGTGTCCCTTCGAAACAGCACACCTGTATCCCGTGGATAAATGCCTAGTAGTGCAATTGCTGGGTTGTAGGGTAGTTCTAGTTTTAGGTTTTTGAGGAACCTCCATACTGTTTTCCAGAGTGGCTGCACCAGTCTGCATTCCCACCAACACAAAAGAGATCCTCTTTCTCCGTATCCTCGCCAACATCTGTTGTTGCTTGAGTTGTTGATGTTAGCCATTCTGATAGGTGTGAGGTGGTATCTCATTGTGGTTTTGGTTTGTATTTCCCTGATGATGAGTGATGTTGAGCATTTTTTCATATGTTGGTTGGCCATCTGGATGTCTTCCTTGGAGAAGTGTCTATTCATGTCTTTTGCTCATTTCTTCACTGGATTATTTGGTTTTTGGGTGTTGAGCTTGATAAGTTCTTTATAGATTTTGGATACTAACCCTTTATCTGATATGTCATTTGCAAATATCTTCTCCCATTCTGTCGGTTGCCTTTTAGTTTTTCTGGTTGTTTCCTTCACTGTGCAGAAGCTTTTTATTTTGAAGAGGTCCCAGTAGTTCATTTTTGCTTTTGTTTCCCTTGCCTCTGGAGACAGGTTGAGTAAGAAGTTGCTGAGGGCAAGATCAAAGAGGTATTTGCCTGCTTTCTCCTTGAGGATTTTGATGGCTTCCTGTCTTAAATTGAGGTCTTTCATCCATTTAGAGTTTATTTTTGTGTGTGGTGTAAGAAAGTGGTGCAGGTTCATTCCTGTGCATGTCGCTGGCCAGTTTTCCCAGCACCACTTGCTGAAGAGACTGTCTTTATTGCATTGGATATTCTTTCCTGCTTTGTCAAAGATTAGTTGGCCGTACGTTTGTGGGTCCATTTCAGGGTTCTCTATTCTTTTTTTTTTTTTTTAACGTTTATTTATTTTTGAGACAGAGAGAGACAGAGCATGAACAGGGAGGGGCAGAGAGAGAGGGAGACACAGAATCTGAAGCAGGCTCCAGGCTCTGAGCTGTCAGCACAGAGCCCGAAGTGGGGCTCGAACTCACGGACCGTGAGATCGTGACCTGAGCCGAAGTCGGCCGCTTAACCGACTGAGCCACCCAGGCGCCCCTGGGTTCTCTATTCTATTCCATTGATCTGAGTGTCTGTTCTTGTGCCAGTACCATACTGTGTTGATGATTACAGCTTTGTAGTATAGCTTGAAGTCTCGGATTGTGATGCCTCCAGCTTTGGTTTTCTTTTTCAAGATTGCTTTGGCTATTCAGGGTATTTTCTAGTTCCATACAAATTTTAGGATGATTTGTTCTAGCTCTGTGAAGAATGCTGGTGTTATTTTGACAGGGTTGCCTTTTAAAAAAGTAGTGTAGGGCACGTGGGTGGTTCAGTCAGATAAACGTGTGACTCTTGATTTCTACTCAAGTCATGATCCCAGGGTCATGGGATTGAGCCCTGCATTGAGCTTAGGAGTCTCTCTCTCCTCCTGTCTCTGCCCCACCCCTGCTCATTCTCTCTCTCTCTCTCAAAAAACAAAAACAAAAGCAAAAAAACCATACCAGTGTAAAAATATATAGGAAGGAGAAGTGAGGCATGATTCAGAAGCCAAAGTATCTAGGCATACTGAGAAATGGCACTTAGAAATTTGATTTGAGATTCTTTAGTTTATTTCTTGCTACCTAAAAATTATCTTTATTGCCTTTATTTGTTTTTAATTAAACATATTCTCTGAACAAATACTTATTGATTGTCTAATATATATCAGACATTAAGCTAGATGTTAATGGGTCAATGGTAAACAAGATGTAAAACCATCCTCATGATGCTGGAGAGGAAACAGACAAGTAAAAGGTAGCTCTGGAACAGACATTTGTCATATCACAGTAGGGGTGAGGCAGAGCATTACGAATGCTATGGACAATCCCCTCAGATTGGGAAGTGTGGAGGGCTGACTCTCAGAAAGAGTGGGACTTACGTTGAGAACTGAAGAATGAGTAGGAAAGTTCACTGGGGCAAGAGAAGCTGAACACAAGGTCTAAAGAGGCAAAGGAGGGATGGAAGGTAGGAAGAGGGGGGGTGGAGAGAGAAAGGGGGGGGAGAGAGAGAGAGAGAGAGAGAGAGAGAGAGAGAGAGAGAGATAGAGAATGCTTCTTTCTGAGAATTTCTGAGTAGTTCCGTATGACCAGAACTCAAGAATGTGAGATGAGTATATGGAAAAATGTGGCTGGGAGAGAAGGGTAGAGATAAAGGGTTTTCTAAACCATGTTCTGGAGTTCTTATTAAATCCTGAGTAGAATAAGGAGGTTGAAGGCTTTTCATTAGAGGACCAGGATGACGGTTAACTTCTAGCAAGTACTGGTGCTTTGCAGCAGCACTGGAGCCACCTTTCCCCTTTCACTCTGCTGGAGAGAACAGAGCAGTGGTATGGTTCCCTCCACGTCTTTCAGAGGCATTCTCCTGACAGGCTAAAGGGAAGGATCAGACATGGTGTCTGCTAGACCTCGATACTTTGTTGCTATAGGCAGAACAGCAATCACAACAACACTTGCAATTAGATCTCTTAGCATTTTATAAATCTTTCTGACTACCTAGAGAACATTGTTTCTTTTTCCTTCACTCTGATAGAAGATGAAAAATGGTAGCTGGGAAGATGAAAAATAGCAAGAATATTTATAGTCCTGCATGACAGATGGAGAGCAATAAGCCCGTTGACATTTACTTAAAAAATGGCACTGTGATTAACAAATATTTTCTCCATTTTCACTGAAGGTGGAATAAAAAGAAATTAGCTTATATGGTAAGCTCTTTTTGTTATACATGCCTGCCTAGTGTTTCTACTTATTTCTGCCTGCAGGTTCTGTATTAGTCATCCTAGACTTATGCCCCAAAGGGATACATATAATTTTAGATTTATGTACAATCTTTCCCAACTTCTGGTGTCCCTGATGGGGCCTCCTGTTTGCTTAATTCTGTCTAGTCTACTCTTCTGGATCACTTGGTTCTTAATTATTCTCACGGGCCTTTGCATTTTTGCCTTCCTTCATCATTCTTTCAGGGTCTTAGAACCTTTCAGAAAATGATTTTCATGTGTATCTTAAGGGTGCTTAAAAATCATTAGAAGCCAACATTCTCTTTTTGTAGTGAAATGTTCTTTCTCTTCTCCTATCTTTCTGCACATGGTTTTGTGAATCTGCTTGAAATCTCAGGCACATACAGATCACTATGCATAGGTCAGTAGATGTTACTTGAATGACAAAACAAAGAAATAGTTCTCAACTTGTTAAGGCAAAAATAGCGATATATTATCACTCTGGGGAACAAGAAAAGGTCTGGATTCAGAATTCTGGCAGCAACCATCACATACACACAAATAGAGTATCTTAATTAAGAAAAAGGGCTTATGTTGAATGAGTAAATTGCTAGACTTTTCTGGTTTATTTAAACACTCACTGTCTGGCCAGATGCTTGCCGTGTCTCCTGCTACTTTTATTTACCTATCATTAGCTGTCCACTTGGCTTTTGACCTTTTGGTTAATAGAAGCTATATATTTCCCACAGAAGAAGACTGAGATCATCAGATCTGGTTCTTGACTTATGTCTGGGCTATGCTTGGGCTTATTTTATTTTCACCCTCAACCTTTCAGACTTTGTGATCTAGTTCCCAGCCCTCTGCCAAAGGTTTACTGGTACCTATGGTTCTTGTGTTAATGTAGCAGCTGAATTTTCCCAAGGTCCTGAATTTTCCAGAAATGGCATGTGTTCCTGGCATGCTCTTAATGCTCTTTCTTCACCTTCACATATTCACATGGATAACTCCTTCCCCTTAGTGAAGCCTCATCTCCTAAATGCCATTTCCAGTGAACAACCTGGTTTAGGGAAACTTAGCCGCTACTTAAAAGGGACCCATGATGATGTTTATTTATATTTCACATATTAGTATTGATGTGATTAGTCCAGATTATTTCTTTTTTTTTAATATATGAAATTTATTGTCAAATTGGTTTCCATACAACACCCAGTGCTCATCCCAAAAGGTGCCCTCCTCAATACCCATCACCCACCCTTCCCTCCCTCCCAACCCCCATCAACCCTCAGTTTGTTCTCAGTTTTTTAACAGTCTCTTGTGCTTTGGCTCTCTTCCACTCTAACCTCTTTTTTTTTTTTTTTTTTTTTTTTTTTTTTTTTTTTTTTTTTTTTTTTATCCTTCTCCTCCCCCATGGGTTTCTGTTAAGTTTCTCAGGATCCACATAAGAGTGAAAGCATATGGTATCTGTCTTTCTCTGTATGGCTTATTTCACTTAGCATCACACTCTCCAGTTCCATCCACGTTGCTACAAAGGGCCATATTTCATTCTTTCTCATTGCCACGTAGTACTCCATTGTGTATATAAACCACAGTTTCTTTATCCATTCATCAGTTGATGGACATTTAGGCTCTTTCCATAATTTGGCTATTGTTGAGAGTGCTGCTATAAACATTGGGGTACAAGTGCCCCTATGCATCAGTACTCCTGTATCTCTTGGGTAAATTCCTAGCAGTGCTATTGCTGGGTCATAGGGTAGGTCTATTTTTAATTTTTTGAGGAACCTCCGCACTGTTTTCCAGAGTGGCTGCACCAATTTGCATTCCCACCAACAGTGCAAGAGGGTTCCCGTATCTCCACATCCTCTCCAGCATCTGTAGTCTCCTGATTTGTTCATTTTGGCCACTCTGACTGACATGAGGTGATATATGAGTGTGGTTTTGATTTGTATTTCCCTGATGAGGAGCGACGTTGAGCATCTTTTCATGTGCCTGTTGGCCATCTGGATGTCTTCTTTAGAGAAGTGCCTATTCATGTTTTCTGTCCATTTCTTCACTGGGTTATTTGTTTTTTGGGTGTGGAGTTTGGTGAGCTCTTTATAGATTTTGGATACTAGCCCTTTGTCCGATATGTCATTTGCAAATATCTTTTCCCATTCCATTGGTTGCCTTTTAGTTTTGTTGGTTGTTTCCTTTGCTGTGCAGAAGCTTTTTATCTTCATAAGATCCCAGTAGTTCATTTTTGCTTTTAATTCCCTTGCCTTTGGGGATGTGTCAAGTAAGAAATTGCTACGACTGAGGTCAGAGAGGTCTTTTCCTGCTTTCTCCTCTAGGGTTTTGATGGTTTCCTGTCTCACATTCAGGTCCTTTATCCATTTTGAATTTATTTTTGTGAATGGTGTGAGAAAGTCGTCTAGTTTCAATCTTCTGCATGTTGCTGTCCAGTTCTCCCAGCACCATTTGTTAAAGAGACTGTCTTTTTTCCATTGGATGTTCTTTCCTGCTTTGTCAAAGATGAGTTGGCCATACGTTTGTGGGTCTAGTACTGGGGTTTCTATTCTATTCCATTGGTCTATGTGTCTGTTTTTGTGCGAATACCATGTTGTCTTGATGATGACAGCTTTGTAGTAGAGGCTAAAGTCTGGGATTGTGATGCCTCCTGCTTTGGTCTTCTTCAAAATTACTTTGGCTATTTGGGGCCTTTTGTGGTTCCATATGAATTTTAGGATTGCTTGTTCTAGCTTCAAGAAGAATGCTGGTGCAATTTTGATTGGGATTGCATTGAATGTTAGCAGTCTTTATAATACTAAGTCATTCTGTTATCACATGACTCTTTTTTTTCACAACAGCATAATTATACTTTGTAAAATATTATTAAAATATTAACATATTTTTAAATATAAATTAATACTTCTTTGTGTTTACTGAATCTCTCATTGGAACGTAAGATCTATAATAGCAGAACTATGTTCTCTTTTGCTTACATCTGCATCTTTAGTGCATACAACAGTGCTTCACAAATAGAGGATATTCACAAGGGTTTGAGGCCCCTGAGATTGGGTGAACAATTTGCTCAAGATGAAGGCTATATTTTCATAAGTGGTGCTTCCTTTTTTTACATCTGCTGAGAAGCTTATACATGAGGGCAGTCAGGGGTTTGAATTTGAGATTTTATGCTGGAACTGCACTTAGTTAAGTTCTTGCCTTCTTAGAAATGATAGAGTTCCATCTTGAACTGGGCATGTTTGTTCGCTGACTTCCATGGCAAACATCTAGATTGCTGGACAAATTCCATTTGTCTGGGACATGTAATTAAATTAGGGGACTAACTAGTAGCCCACTGTATTGCAGAATACTGGTGTTATGTCTTTGAAAGATGGAGGCAACATCTCTATTTCCATCCTGGTTTCTTTGGCCTTCTGGGGACATCCACCTTTTTAGCAATCAGATCATGCTATTCCTGTTTGAGGCCCACTTCACGGCTTGCCTCAAATGTATAGATCCTAAAGGAATGAGAACTTTTTTCATAGGAGAGTGGAAAGTTCTTATCAGATACTCACCATGTCACCAGTCACCATGACTCAACCTAGATCAGCAATTCTCATTCCTTTGCTTATATTCCTCTATATGCTTGTCACCTGGTTTATTCCAATTTTGTCTGGTCTTAACTCTTCATCTTGTATTCATTCTCCACTGGTGCTTATGATCCTGGTGTTGAAATGAAATTGCAAAAAATAAATTAATCTAGATTCTAAACTTTATGGTGAGTAGGAACAAGGTCTGTCTTATGCATTATTGTATATTCATATTCATACCTAGTTGTGCCTGTTATATAGCAGGTAAGCACAAAGATAAACAAATAACAGTGAAAAGATATGCACTAAACTTTGAGAAAAGAACAGTGAAGAGAACACTATAATGTTATGATGCAGTAGAAAGGGGACTCACAGAAGACTTTGCCTAAAGAAGTAATGTTTAAGTTAAGATACAAAGGGCCTGAAGATGATCAGAATCTAAGGTGTTATGGGACAGTTGCTTAAAGTTCAGTTTGGGTTTAAAGCCTGGTTCTCACTTATACTATGTATTAGTCTGCTCAGCCTACTATAAGAAACTACTTTCAACTGAGTGGCTGAAACAACAAACATATGCCTTATAGTTCTGGAGGCTGGAAAGTCCAAGATCAAGGTGCCAGCTGATTCCGCTTCTGGAGTGGGCCCTATTCTTGGCTTGCAGATGTCCTCTTTCTGGTTATATCCTCAAACAGAAGAGAGGGAAAGAGAGAGATCACTTTCTCTCTCTTTCTCTCTCTTTCTCTCTCTCCCATCCTCCCTCTTTTTGTAAAACCATTCAGACCATCACGAGGACCTACCTTTCTGACTACATCTTAACCTCTCAAAGGCCCTATTTTCAAATACCATCACCTTGGGGGTTAGGGCTTCAACATATTAATTTGTGGGGGACACAATTCAGTATATAGCATGATCTATATAAAATTGTTCAAATCATTCCACTTCAGTATACTTCATTTTGTTCATCTATAAAAGGAGGGTAATAATAGTACTTACTTCATAGGATTGATATATTAAATGAATCCATATTCTTTTTTTTAAATATTGAGAAGATTGTTTTCTTTTTTTTTAAGTTTATTTTGAAAGAGGGAATGTGAGTGGGGAAGGAGCAGAGACAGAGGTATAGAAGAGAGAATCCCAAGCAGGCTCCACACTGCCAGCACAGAGCTTGACTTGGAGCTTGAACCTAAGAACCATGAGATCATGACCTGATCTGAAATCAAGAGTCAGATGATTAACTGATCGAGCCGCCCAGGCACCCCTAAATGAATCAGTATTCTTAAGACTCTTTTAAAAAGAGCCCAGAAATAGTGCTATTTGAGAATATGTTAAATAAATAAAAATGAAGTGCATAAAATGACACATCGGACAAAGGGCTAGTATCCAAAATCTATAAAGAGCTCATCAAACTCCACACCAGAAAAACAAATAACCCAGTGAAGAAATGGGCAGAAAACATGAATAGACACTTCTCTAAAGAAGACATCCGGATGGCCAACAGGCACATGAAAAGATGTTCAACGTCGCTCCTTATCAGGGAAATACAAATCAAAACCACACTCAGATACCACCTCACGCCAGTCAGAGTGGCCAAAATGAACAAATCAGGAGACTATAGATGCTGGAGAGGATGTGGAGAAACAGGAACCCTCTTGCACTGTTGGTGGGAATGCAAATTGGTGCAGCCGCTCTGGAAAGCAGTGTGGAGGTTCCTCAAAAAATTAAAAATAGACCTACCCTATGACCCAGCAATAGCACTGCTAGGAATTTATCCAAGGGATACAGGAGTACTGATGCATAGGGGCACCTGTACCCCAATGTTTATAGCGGCACTCTCAACAATAGCCAAATTATGGAAAGAGCCTAAATGTCCATCAACTGATGAATGGATAAAGAAATTGTGGTTTATATACACAATGGAATACTACGTGGCAATGAGAAAAAATGAAATATGGCCTTTTGTAGCAACATGGATGGAACTGGAGAGTGTGATGCTAAGTGAAATAAGCCATACAGAGAAAGACAGATACCATATGGTTTCACTCTTATGTGGATCCTGAGAAACATAACAGAAACCCATGGGGGAGGGGAAGGAAAAAAAAAAAAAAAAAAAAAAAGAGGTTAGAGTGGGAGAGAGCCAAAGCATTAGAGACTGTTAAAAACTGAGAACAAACTGAGGGTTGATGGGGGGTGGGAGGGAGGGCAGGGTGGGAGGGAGGGCAGGGTGGGTGATGGGTATTGAGGAGGGCACCTTTTGGGATGAGCACTGGGTGTTGTATGGAAACCAATTTGACAGTAAATTTCATATATTAAAAAATAAAAAAAAAAAAGGGAAAAAAAAATGAAGTGCATAACAAACAGATGAAAGAGTATGGACATAACTTCTTAGGAGACAATAGCTCGACAATTCATGAGCACAGAAAGGAAGCTAGTATGAATGAGGAGAAAAGTAAGTAAGGGTGGAGAGAAGCATGAGATGAAGTGGAAGAGGTGGCTAGGGCTAGATCTACTTGGACCTTAAGATTCTGGTAAGGAACATGGGTTTTGTTCTAAATGCACTGGAAAGCCATTTTATTTTATTTATTTATTTATTTTTCAAATCTTTTTTTAAATGTCTATTTATTTTTGAGAGAGAGACAGAGCATGAGGAGGGGAGGGGCAGAGAGAGAGGGAGACACAGAATCAGAAGCAGTCTCTAGGCTCTGAGCTGTCAGCACAGAGCCCGATGCGGGGCTCGAAGTCATGAACTGCAAGATCATGCTGAGCCGAAGTCGGACGCTTAACCGACTGAGCCAACCAGGTGCCCCAAAGCCATTTTATTTTAATCAGAGGTTTTGAAGATTAGATTTATGTTTTAAAAGTAGGTCAGATGATCTGTAGAGAATAGATTGTAAAGGGGAAAGAATGGAAGTGTAGATACTGATTAAAGGCTATTGTTCTAGCCCAAGCAAGGATTTTTATGTTGGCTGGAACAGAGTGGTGGTGACAAGCCAGGGAGAAATTTGGTCTTGAAGTTTGGAGGTTAGATGGATAGGACTTACTAATTGATTGGGTGGAGGAAGAGGGAGATGTGAGAATCAAAGATGCTACCCAGATTTATGACTTAAGCTCTTGGTTGTATAAAGGTATTAAATGCTTAGTTGAAGAACACTGGAGATGGATAGTTAATTGGAGAGTGGGAGTTAAGACTTCACTTTTAGATCTGTCAAATTTGAGATACATAGGAATTATCTACGTGGAATAGTTAATTGGTTATGTTTTTTATATAGGAGTTTGGAGGTGAGGTCAGAGTGAGAGATTATTTGTGGGAATGAACTTTTGAATGATGTTTAAAGTTAAATAATGAATGGGGTCACCTAGAAAGAGTATAAGAAAAAAATGCTGGAAGAGTTTGAAGGGTTTGGGTGGAAGGAATATGGGGCAGGAGTTAGGACTTCAAAAGATTGTCACTTAATTTTTTCTTTTTCTTTTTTTCTATTTATCATAAAAAAATTAAAACATACAAAAGTTTGAGCAAGGATACATGGTACAGTGAACAGCCATACACCCACTACCTGGATTCAACAATTGTTAACATTTTGCCATATTTTGTTCATCATGTCTACCTATCTCTATATCCGCATCTACATCTACACATATTTCTATCTACACATGTCTCCAAACTATTTCAAAATAGGCTGTAGATATTATGACAATTTACTCCTAAATATATCAGTAAGAATCTCCCAAAACTAAAAATATTTTTCTGTGTAATCACAATACCGTTAACATATACAGGCATAACTTGGAGATATTGCATATTTGGTTCCTGACCACTACAATAAAGCAAATAATTGCAATAAGGCAAGCCAAATAAATTTTTTGATTTTCCAGTGCATCTGAAAATATTTCTATACTATACCATAGTCTGGTAAGTGTGCAGTGGCATTATGTCAAGAAAAAAACAATGTACATACCTTAATTTAAAAATAGTTTATTGTTAACAAAATGCTAACCATCTTTGAGCTTTTAGTGAGTAGTAATCACTGATTATAGATCACCATAACAAATACAATACTAATCAAAATTATTTGAAATATTATGAGAATTATCAAAATGTGGCACAGAGACATGAAATAAGCAAATGCTACTGAAAAATGGTGCCAGTAGACAGGCTCCATTTGGCGTTGCCACAAACTTTCAGTTTGTTAAAAAAAACACAGTATCTACAAAGCACAAGAAAGTGCAGTGCAATAAAATGAGGTAAGCCTGTATAAAAAAATTGGCAGTTATTCATCAATGTAATACCTAATTTTTATTTACATTTACTCAATATCTCCCCAGATATCTTTTATGTATTAAAGATCGTCAACATTTAAAAAGATCAGGTGGAACAGCAAAAGCTATGAAAGGGGCGAGGGAAGTACAGGTCTCCACCGAAGGTAAGGCAGGAAAGCCTGGTATCATGGAGGCCAAAAGAAAAGTGATTTCAAGGATGTTGAATTTTGTAAATACTAATGGCCTTCCGCTGTTCTGCTTTGTCACAGAAAAGCTGGGTATAGAGCTATTTGATAGAGGTTGAACATCATGATTTACTGATAGTCCTTCAGATTAATGATTCATAATAAACTATGAGTACTCATATCCCATTTGGTCTGGTAAAGAGTTAAAGATGAAAGGAGATAAAATTCAACATTATTTAGTGGAGGACTATAAGTTGACCGTTGCCTATTGACTTGCACTTTATCATTCCATTTGGTAGTTTTATAATGCTTTTCTTCTGGCGACTGATCCAATTTCAGTGATTCCTCTCCTCTTTAAAAATTTTCACTCCCTGCATGTCCCATTAAATATGCCATTAATTTAATGTTATTTATAATCCTAGTTCTTTACTCCTCTCACCAATTAGAATGACCATATAATTTCTCTCTCAAATTGGAACACTTAGTAAAGTAAAAGGAGCATCATTAATACACAAAACTAGAGGTATAAAATGGACTGTCCCAGGCAAGTCAGTTTGTATGGTCACCCTATCTATGGGTAAATTCCCCTCTCCCTTTATTTTTCCTTCTGCTCTTACTCCTTCCTTTATAACCAAAGCTACTTAACAAAGCAAGAATAAAACCCCCCAGGATACCTCTCCATATAGTTTTCAAGAAGTCATAGAATAAAATGAATATAACCACAGTTTTTCAAAATTTTAAGTACTGTTAAGTGGTTTCTAGCCATACCTTACTTTTTCTAATGTTTTTAAATGTTTATTTATTTATTTTGAGGCAGGGGAGGGGCAGAGAGAGAGGGAGAGAGAAAATCTTAAGCAGGCTTAAGGTGACAGTGCAGAGCCTGAAGCAGGACTCATTCCCATGAACCATGAAATCATGACTTGAGCGGAAATCACGAGCTGGATGCTTGGGGCGCCTGAGTGGCTCAGTCAGTTAAATATACCCCTCTTGATTTAAGTTCGGGTCATGATCTCACAGTTTGTGGGATCAAGCCCCATATTGGGCTCTGAGCTGACAGCATGGAGCCTGCTTGGGATTCTGTCTCTCTCCCTCTCTCTGCCCCACTTGCGTGCATGTGCAGATTCTCTCTTTTCTTTCTTTCTTTCTTTCTTTCTTTCTTTCTTTCTTTCTTTCTTTCTTTTTTCTTTTTTTTTTTTTAACGTTTATTTATTTTTGAGACAGAGAGAGACAGAGCATGAATGGGGGAGGGTCAGAGAGAGAGGGAGACACAGAATCCGAAACAGGCTCCAGGCTCTGAGCGGTCAGCACAGAGCCCGACGCGGGGCTCAAACTCACGGACCGCGAGATCATGACCTGAGCTGAAGTCGGATGCTTAACCGTCTGAGCCACCCAGGCGCCCCTCTCTCTTTCTTTCAAAATGAATAAATACGCATAAAAAAAAAAACAGTTGGATGCTTAAACTTCTGAGCCTCCCAGGTGTGCCATTCTAATATTTTTCATTTCCAAGATTTTTCTCCCTTATTAATTTCTATTTAGAGGTGTCTGGGTGTCTCAGTTGGTTAAGCTCCTGACTCTTGATTTTGGCTCAGGTCATGATATCACAGTTGTGAGATCAAGCTCTGTTCTGGGTGTGGAGCCTGCTTGGGATTCTCTCTCCCTTACCCTCTGCCCCGCCATTGCTCACATGTTCTCTCTCTCTCAAAACAATTATTTAGTATATAATTTATGGAATTTATTTATAGTTACTTTACATTGACTAATCTGAGTTTCTACTAAAGCCCTTGACTAAAAATATATACAAATTAATGTATATTTTAAATATCTGTTACCTTATTTCACATAACTGATGGATTATATTCTTGTGGTAAAAAGAGATTATGTCCTTGCAGTAAATTCAAAGTCAATTTAATGGGAGCACAATTTTCAAACATACTTGAAAAAACCTTGTACAAAAATATATTTTAAAAAACTTACTTGTAGCAGTAAGTGTTGAATGAACAAATAAATGAGTGAGCCAAATTATAGTGTTTTAGTTCTTAAAATGGTAGAATAGTAGGTTAACTCTTGTCTGATTGGCCATTAATTTGAATCAAAATAAGTATATGGTAAGTAAGTCTGAAGACTATCAAAAGTAGTGGATTTTTGGGTTTCCTCTAACAATAGGATTAAAATATACTATTACATTCTGTTTTGAAATATGGTTCTGGTAGGTCACTATAACTTGAATTTGATTTTTTTAATTTTGTAGTTTTCAGGGTTTTTTTTTCCTTTCTTTCTCTCTCTTTAAAGATTTATTATTTTTTTAGAGCAGTTTTAGTTTACAGCAGAAATGAGAGGAAGTTACAGAGATTTTCCATATACTCCCTACCCCCACACATGCATAGCCTCCCCCCATGATCAACATCACTCACCAGAGTGGTAGGATGAACCTACACTGACATCTTATAATCACTCAAAGTCCACATTTGCCTCAGGGTTTTCTCTTGGTGTTGTACATTCTATGAGGTTGGACAAAAGTGTAATGACATATATGATCCTTACAACACCATAGAGGTTATTTTCAATGCCCTAAAAATTCTCTGTGCTCTGCCTATTCATCTCCCCTATTGCCCCCATCATTGCTGCAACCACTGATCTTTTATTGTTTCCATAGTTTTGTCTTCTGAAATTTTTTTTTACTGTCAGCAATGGGTATTCTACAAAATAATTTTGAAAAACTTCTGTTTTGGGAGTTGTCTGTCAGTACTCAGCATCCATTTCCATTGTCTTCTGTCTTCTTTGTACTGCAGGGGCCGGTAAACTAAATGCTGCATCTCCCAGACTCTCTTCTGATTAGGGTTCTGGATATGATTTAGATTCTACCAATAAAATGTACTCACATGAAATTTATGGGACAGAAGGGAGTCAGAGACCATCTTCTTACCACTGTGGTGGCTGGCAGCAAGTCAGATAGTTTTGTTTACTGT
Source organism: Panthera pardus (assembly GCF_024362965.1). Taxonomy (NCBI): domain Eukaryota; kingdom Metazoa; phylum Chordata; class Mammalia; order Carnivora; family Felidae; genus Panthera; species Panthera pardus. The sequence continues at coordinate 89,047,713 of NW_026526721.1, forward strand.
AGCCAAACTCCATGTGCCAGTGGGTGGTTACCATCTTTATGGGTGTAGAGGCAACAGCACCCACAGAAGCAACGATGTTTTTCTTATCCCTGGTTTGTATCCAGGGTGATCCCACCTTGGAGCTAGTAGTCTAGAGGTGACTCTGTGATGTCTCTGCTCCTTACCACAATTTGTAGGCATCAAATGTCTATATTATGCCCCTTTGAGATACCTAGAAAGGTTGTGGTATCTAAATTGAATCTTAATGCATAGGGGCACTTGTACCCCAATGTTTATAGCAGCACTCTCAACAATAGCCAAATTATGGAAAGAACCTAAATGTCCATCAACTGATGAATGGATAAAGAAATTGTGGTTTATATACACAATGGAATACTATGTGGCAATGAGAAAGAACGAAATATGGCCCTTTGTAGCAACGTGGATGGAACTGGAGAGTGTGATGCTAAGTGAAATAAGCCATACAGAGAAAGACAGATACCATATGGTTTCACTCTTATGTGGATCCTGAGAAACTTAACAGAAACCCATGGGGGAGGGGAAGGAAAAAAAAAAAGAGGTTAGAGTGGAAGAGAGCCAAAGCATAAGAGACTCTTAAAAACTGAGAACAAACTGAGGGTTGATGGGGGGTGGGAGGGAGGGGAGGGTGGGTGATGGGTATTGAGAAGGGCACCTTTTGGGATGAGCACTGGGTGTTGTATGGAAACCAATTTGACAATAAACTTCATATATTGAAAAAAAATAAATTGAATCTTAAATGATACTATTTCATAGTGTTCAGTTTTTGTGTACAGCAAGTTATACTGAAGTGGTTCTCTATGAACATAAAAGTTAATTATAAGGTTTATACATTTTTAGTTCACACATTTATAAACTATGCTGTGAGAACTATTTCTTATTGTTAAACATTTCAGTTTATAGTAGAAATTTTATACATATATATATATGTATTCCATATGTATTCATAATTTCCTAAATTAATCTCTAGGAGGGTTTTAGAATTGAATAATTGCAGCAACTTTGTATGAGACTTGAGATCATTTTATTTTGATGGAGGAGGATAGTAAGGGAGGTAAATGATGGACCACAGGGAAGTGGGTTGCTAAGTAGTATTCTGACTGGGGCCAGTTGAAACGTTTAGCATCCTCAGGCATTGAAAGTAGGATGGTATCTCCTCCCACTTTCTTAAAGTTTTTTAAATGTTTATTTATTTTTGAGAGACAGAGAGAGACAGAGCATGAGCAGGGGAGGGGCAGAGAGAGAGGGAAACACAGAATCTGAAGCAGGCTCCCAGCTCTGAGCTGTCAGCACAGAGCTCCATGCAGGGCTCAGACTCGTGAACTACGAGATCATGACCTGAGCCAGTCAGATGCCTAACCAACTGAGCCACCCAGGTGCCTCATCCTCCCACCTTCTTTAGACATCTATCATCTATTTATTTATTATCTATCTATCTATCTATCTATCTATCTATCATCAATCATCTGTCCACCTCTCTCTCTGAATATGCATGTGTGTATGTATGTAACTATATGTATATATTTCTAAATGGATAGATAGACATATAAGTAGCTATCTCTAAAAATTTTTGCCTTTCTCCTTCCATGCTGACTACTCTGATGCTTCAAAAAGCATATCAGAGATCAAATTCTTAACCTTTCTCTTTTTTGAGCCCCTGCTTTGCTGATGCCCTGTGTAGGTACCTCAGATTGGAAGCCCTCAAGTCCCTCAATTAAGGGTCTGGAGCAACTTGTATAGCTGGTGTGAAGGAAGAATAATGATACAATGAAGAGAACTTTTGGCCAAGTTTACATTTTTGGCTGGGTCTAGCCTTGGCCAGCTGGGAGTGAACACATATGGAAAGAAGAGGGATAATCATTTCAGGACATCACAAATCAACTCTGTTAAAGCTCTGTTGCATCAGTTGCTTCTAGAGTAGTAGTCTGATTGTCTCCCCCTTGATAGTTAATTGTATGCATAACTTGCTAACTTTTACGAGTTCTCTATCTTTCTTGCCAGGCTCTGACAAGGTTCACTCCCAAGAACCTAGCAATATGCTGATATCTGTCTCTCAAAACAAGTTATATTGAATAACTTGAAAAAATGGATAAATAAAGACATGTCAATGATACATGCTACTCTACCAGGGTGAAATTTCTTCTCCGCCATCACATGTATATGCCTGATATAAAATATAGCTCACTGTATCCTGAACTAGGCTTAATGATGTGTGTGTTCTGTTGTGAAAATTGTCTTTTTCTGAATTTCAGTTGCTTTATTTTTGTTTTATGTAAACAGAGCTGGAAATAGACAGGAATGTTTAGAAGGCAGCAAATAAAATTATGTAGACATACCTATATTCTCATTGTCTTAAAAATTAGAAATTGTCCTAGTTTCTTGGCATTCATGAAAGCATTCCTTCAGGATAATTGGATGTGATATTTCTAAAGCTTTTTCTTAGCCCTATGTAATAACCATTTATCTCCACAATTTTCTACTGCATCTTTTTTGAATTAAACTCAGCACATTGTTTTTCTTAACTGAAAGGTCAGACTTTCGATCTGATTATTTCACTAGAATTATCAGCCAATACATCTCTATTTTTCTACAAATATTGATTTCTCTAATTTATTTTTCTCTAAATATATCTTAGAGCTAATAACTTTTAAAGTAGTCTTTCTTTTAACACTAGAATTGCATTTTGATGATTTTAAGGTATACTGGGAACACTTCACTGAATCTCTATTTGTCAGTTGCATATTTGTTTCACAAATGAAATTCTTTGAATGCTTATACCATAAGAAACATTTATTAAGTGTACTCTCAAAATATAAGCAAGTACAAATTTCCTAAATATTTGTAGAAATGAAGGAGGCTCAGAGGCTATTTCTGCATATTTTCAAATATCTGGATATGGGACAGAGATTTTGCTTAGTAGGTTTAAAAAAAATCATTTACCAATTTAATCAGGAGAGAATCTGAAATTTCCACCAATGTACCGCATAATCCCAAGAATCCCTAATTGGTGCTTTGTTGCTCAGGGTTTCCCATAATATGTTCCAAGGAGTAGCAGTTTTGAGGAATGTTCATAGTGCTATACAAAGACATGACTGTGGTCAAATAAACTTTAGGCTAAAAAATCTTAAATGAGCTTCCTTACTTACGGAAGTCTCAGAAACCATACCTCTGTGCTCTACATTTCTCTAAGAGTGACATAAAGTTCATAGCTTTTTTCAGGTATTTTACCTCAATGAACCCCTTTCTCCCCACAGAGCAATTTTGTGGACTTCCATCCTCTAAGTCGTGTTTTAGAATTGGTATAGGGCAAAAAATAGAGATGGACAAAATGAGTTTTAACCTTTTGAAGATCAGATTTGATCACTCATACATACTCCTCATGAGTAGTCATGGACAGCTCACTTAGCTGAGCCTCCCAGAGGTTCTAAATCAAATTCCCAGTGATTTGTTGCTGACTTCATTTCTTAGTCAACATTGGGGAAGAAATCAATCTCTTACAACATTGGGCATTGTTAGCACTATCAGGAGAGGTTTTGTTACTAGAATAGCATTCAGGAGAGTGGAATATAGAGGACAGGGGTCTTTGTGGAACGAAGACTTTCCTAAAAACATGTTAAATTAACTAAGCATCTGTCAAGTGTTAAGTGCTGTGTAGATACTATGAAGTAAGTCAACGTGTGGATTTTGCATTCTTCATACAAGCCCTACTGCTCTATAAGAAAATTCTGATTACATTTTCTGTGAGGAGATTTCTCTCACCACAGTGTCAGTATCTCACTAGTACTCTCTTATGTTAATTAATTAATTAAAGCTTCATTTAATAAATATGTATTACATGCCTAAGAGGTACTGTTTACTGGGATGGGAAACTTTTAAAAAAGAAGCAAGCACAGATGTGCAGAAGAATAAAAAAAAATTCTGCTCTAAACATATCAAGCATGAGATGCTCCCTTAGATATTAAAGTGGAGGTGTTGAGGAGTCAGTTGGACAGAGGAGTCCAGAGTTGAAACAAAATTCGGGGCTGGTCATTTACATTTGGGAACCATCAGCATAAAGATGATGTTTAAAATGGGATGGATGAAATAATCTAGATATGTAGTGTAGTTAGGAAAGAGAAGAGGTTTAAGGACTGATCTCCGAGGGCATACCAGCATTCAGAGATCAGACGGAGGAAATGGATATGGCAAAAGGGGTGGAGAGAAGCGGCCATGGTCTTGGATGGAAGAATTGAGTCTGCTCTGTTCTGGAAGCCAAATGGAGACAGTATTTCACGAAGGACGGAAAAAACATGTCAGGAGCTCTGGAGTCAAGTAGCGAGAGGTCTGAGTACTTTCCAGTGGATTTGGCAATGTTGGGGTCATTGAGGACCTGAAGAAATCAGTTTCTATAAGGGAGGTACCTTCTGTATATTACTAGCAGTGGATGATATCATATAAATTGCTTTCCAAAGATTGTACCCTTATTTCTTATAATTGGCTTTGGATCAAAAGCTATGTGTTTAGTCCATGTAAACATTTTGTTCCTTATTTGGTATCTGTATGTAGACGGACTAGAGAGAAAATGAGGGTTTTTTTGTGGCTAGGATTTTTTTCTTTAATCTTTTGATTTAAACTTGGTTCATATACCCAGAGGATATGCTGGATATGTGATGAAAAACTCTAAGGTAAACATTTGAATTGAAACCCCAATACTGAATTTTTTTAAAAAAATGTTGTCTCATTTATTGAGGCTTTTTCTTTGGCACCAAAATATCACTGTTTCTTTCTTGGCTACTTTCTAGTTAGAATTGAGGTAACAAAGTAAGCTTAATTTTATGTACTATATGATTTTTTGTATTATTCTCATTCCTTATTCTGGGAGTTGATTTTAAAAATTGCAAGAAGATAGGATAATATGGATGCTATCATGTCCATCCCCTAGTCTCTAGACAAGCCACAATTAGGGAATTAGAGTGAGCTAATTATACATCCTAATATTAAATATCTCCAAGAAAGGAGATTAGAAATGTACTAGGAAATTGTAATAGCTTTTCCTGAAACATTCAAGCTTTTTCTAATAAATATTGTAATTCCAATTTCAACTGAACTGAGGTCACACTGAGCAGTCAAAAATAGCTTCTTAATACCATTTGTATATTCTATATTTTTTCCTAGCTCATATTTTAGTCTGTGTGTCAAAATGGAGAAAATGAGTTATGTTGTTTCTCCTTTTCTCTGTCTCATTTTCCCCCCAAAATAAGACAGTCTGACAATGAACCAAACTTTTCAAGGTCAGCACATTATGTGCCTCTGTTTCTTCATTTGCAAAATAGGCAGAGAATTTCCCCTTTGTCATGTCTCCTGAATGTTTTGAAGTCTGATTAGATTATTAGACTCATTAAACTCGGTGGCGTTTGCCTCCTTGTACTAGGAGAAAGACATTTTGCTCTTTTGGTATTTGAAATCTGTGAAAGAAAGAGAATTTGCGTATTTGTTATTTGAATTTTGTGAGGAAGTTTTATGCAACACACATCCAGCTAACTTCAAGAAAATTTGGTATTAGGTGCAAAGCTTGATCCTTAATGTAACCAACTAAAAACCTCCTACCGATATTAGCTTTTCTTCCAGCTCCTTAACATTATCATGGTACAGACTTTGAGTAAATCCCTAATACAGTTCTCAAATATAAAGAAACTGTGGCAAAGTCGATATAATGCATTTTTTGCGGGGAGGGTGGTGAGCTGTGAGATTATGAGATAATTTGCTAAATAGCAGTGCCTGACAGGATAATCAAATAGGACTGAGTTTGGACACATATTTTCAACCTAAGTGATTTCTAGTTTCGATTGTAAACAGGACTTTAAAGGAGTGGTAGAATTTTGTCATATCATATCCTGTAGATGGCAATGTTGCACTTGAAAAATAAACATAAATGCGTAAAGAAAGTGTGTTTCTCAGATGCAGGATTGCTTAATAATCAGTGAACAAGAGCTTTAATGCCAATTCAGGGTACACTGTTTGGAAAATATATTTCAGATGTAGATACATATGGAATAGGTAAATATCTATAAGTGCCAGCATTTACATTTAAAATTGTGCATGGTTTTAGAGAATGTTTTGTTTAACTGTGCACTTTCCTCTAAGTGGTTTCATTTTTCTTTTAATAATGCGTTATTTCAGGCCTCATACTTAGAGTTACTTTCACATTGTTGAAAGATGAACACTGTCATTACTAAAACCTACAGATTTTAAAAGTTCACACCATTTAGTGATCCACCACAGAATGAGGAAGACCACACACTTTGGCTTTCTCATTGGTGTCCAGGGGCATTATTGCTTTCTCTGGGTTTGAGCCCTGAGGCTTCAGGGATTGAGGGAAGGGGGTGCTTCCTCAAGCCACTCACTTTGTTACTCTTTCAGCAGATTAGATTTCAGAAGCAGACAAGAGAGCGATATGAGATAGTTTTATTTAAAATATAAAGTCTCGATCAGGCAGATATGCCAAATCACTTGCTTTTAAATTGAGATGAAAAATGCAGATGTATATAAAGGTCTGCTGCAATCATACATCAGGATGTATGTTGATAGTAAAAATTGAAATTAATCAAGTTTAGAAATTTAATATCTTGATATTTGGACCCAAAGCTACCTTTTTTCCTGATGATAGAATGAAGGCACATGAAGAAACAATCATGCTTTTGTTCTGGCTCATTTTCCTCCTTAACCACGAAATCCCTACCATTATTATTGTTGCTTAGAACAAAAATTTCTTGGTAAATTTTATCCGGACAAAGAACCAATCTTAGGCTCTTTGGTAAGAATGGGACAACAACAAAAATGCCTAGAGATGGTGGAAAGAACTTGAAAGTGTGATTTAAAACTTTAGGTAGTATCAGACTGAATGGGAATGATCTTTCTTGGGATTAGAATATATACTTAGCCTTATTTTTTTCTTTCCCTAAAACACGCTTTTGGTTACTGAATATTAATTTTAGGTGTTAGAAGCTTCTCGTCATATTCCATTTCAGTGTGTATTTATGCTCTGGCTTCTCTCCTTTTACAAATTCTTTGACAGCAAGAGATGAAGAACTGCGCAGAGCACAGGTGGGCAGGTGGGACAGCCCTGAGGTGCCGCCTGACTGTGCCCATCTCCTATGACTTGCTGGAAGTCACTTGATGGTGATGACCTTTAATTTTAATTGGTGAAATAGTAAAAATACCTGCACCCATCTCTTAAGTACTTTGGCTTATAAGTATTCAATAAATGGTAGCTTTTACAGTTTTTTTTCCCCCTCTGAGAACCGAGATTTTCTCTCATCACTTTTCTCCTTTCAGCGAAAGAAAAATTACATTGTAACTATTCAATAAATATTTGTTAAAATGAGTAGCTTAAAGGAGTGAATTAATTAATTATTGAAGAAAGTTTGTTCAGTGACATTCAAGTCAGAAAATTTTCTCCAACTTGTCTCTCTAGACTCAAGTGTAAGACAAAGAGTAACCATGTCTCAGAGGTCTGTGGTTAAGTCACACAAAACAGAAGAAGCAAAGCAAAAGAACATCAATATATTTAAATATTTATTACGACATGACAAGTATAATCATAGAATTTTTCCTATTGAGGAGAATTTCTAACGAAGTTTGTACTGGGCTCTGAACTCTTCAGTTTATGACTGGGAATCCATTCTAACTTTTGTATCATGACCTGGGAAATGAGATCTCAAGCTTAATATCAAAAGAAACGTTAATTATTTGTCAGTCTGCTTATTGTATGTATGTGTATATTTTCATTTTAAAGCAAAGAGGCTACTGGGGTTCTGTTTTATATACTAAGTTTAGAGAGCTTTACAGAACACGTAGAAAACACTGCTAAAGTATCCCAAAGCTAAACGTCTGGGTTTAATAAGATTTCAGAGGATGCAAATCTTTGTAAATTAGTTTTTACTATGAACTGAATGCTTCAGCTAATGATCACAAATAAATCTAATCCTATAAAACTCATGGCCCAGCTGAGAAGTCTGTGATTAAAAATTGGATTCCAGATATAAACTCCTCTTATTTTCCTGGGTTCAATGTATTTTGTGAAATGGTCTGCCAATAAAGAGTAATGCATTGGGATGGCTTGCTTTTCAGGCAAAAACAGAAAGCAGGAATTTTACTTTTGATATAAAACACTGTCTCATGTACATGCCTAATATCTAGAATACATTAATTTTTATCAATAAAGAATATCGGGTGTCTCTTAACATTGAGAGAATACTTACCAGATATCTGGTATTATATTAAACAACTTACATGGTTGTTCTTTCCATGGTTACTTCATCCTGCAAGGTAAATACTGTTGTCATCAACCTTATTTTAAAGAGGAATAGACTGCTGGAGAGGTTAAAAGAGTAGTCTACTCTTTCCAGTCAGGAAGTGATATGGTTGGGCCATGGGCCCAGGTAGTCTGGCCATAGTCATAGTCTAGAGGCTGCACTCTTAAACGCTAAACCATCCTGCCTTTCTAGCAAGTGCCTTTATGTGGCACTCTTGTCAAAACTCTAGCTGAGAAAGACTCTTGAAGAGAAGCAGAGGAATTCCAGTCTTAGTCTAGGGTATGTGTGTCTCTCTGGTTATATTTCTTATATCTCTCTGGTTCTGTGTTCCTTAGTCTGGGACATATTATGTTTCTTCAGAGGTTATATTATGACATGGAATTAATATAACATACCTCCAGAATGAATCATTTTACTTTGCTATAGTGGGACACAACATTATTATTATTAGAATATTGCAAATGTGTGTAGCATGAAATTATTTCCAGAAGAAATAATTGAAAAACACTTGTAATTTAAAAAGTTCTCATCTAATTCTCTATCTTAATATAAGCTTGAAGACTAAGAAGTAACATAGCTTAGCTATATTTCTCTAGTCCTCCTTAGAAGTTTTTATATTATTGTATATTATATTTATATTGTTTTTATTTATATATATGTATATTATATTTATATTGTTGTATATTATATTTATACTCTGTTTAAATATCATATGCTGTTTTCATAGGTGGTCTATGATATAATAGGGAATTTTTCTGTGGCATAAAAAACAACAACTGCTGTTGAGGTCTTTATTTGTTACCTTATTTAGAATCACTTGTAAAAAATCCTTACGACAAATTCCTCCAAGAACTGGGAACTTTCCTAGTGAGTTCATTATATGCTGGATGATGAGAGTATGCAGCTCTTTGTGTTGTCCTCTGACCTGGATTACCAGGAACAGAGAATTAAGGTTTGAAATGACTGGTTATATTTCTCCTCAGTCAAGACTTCATGTAAGTTTTATTCTTAGTTCTCCTGCTGTAGCTCTTTTAAAATCTTTCATCATGAGGGGCACCTGGGTGGTTCAGTCGGTTAAGTGTCCGACTTCGGCTCAGGTCATGATCTCACGGTTCGTGGGTTCGAGCCCTGCATCGGGCTCTGTGCTGACAGCTCAGAGCCTGGAGCCTGCTTTGGATTCTGTGTCTCCCTCTCTCTCTGTTCCTCCCCTGCTCTCACTCTGTCTCTCCCTCACTCTCTCAAAAATAAATAAAGATTAAAAAATATATAATCTTTTATCATGAGCTAATTGTCTTGAGTTTATTCATATGCTTTTATTCCAAATTGCCCCAGATCCTTTATGGAAATGAACAGAGTTTAAAAGAGGTGAGCAAGAAATACATATAGAAAGAAACATTGTAAGACATATAAGAAATATTAAAAAACATTTGTTTTTCCAGCACATGTAGGTGGAATTTTCATCAGTAAACAACATAATGAAATTCCAGTTTATGACTGACAACTAATTTTTTGCTATTTTTTTTTTGATGCATGGATATTTTGGCTATAAAATGACCTTCCACAAAGATAAGGAAAAATAAGATAAAAACAGAAAGGGAGGCATACTGTAAGAGACTCTTAAATACAGAGAACAAACTGAGGGTTGCTGGTGGGGAGGTGGGTGGGGGGACAGGCTAAATGGGTGATGGGATGAGCACTGGGTGTCATATGTAAATGATGAATCCCTGAGTTCTACTCCTGAAGCTAATACTACCCTGTATGTTAACTAACTTGAATTTAAATAAATTTTAAAAAAGATGACCTTCCACAAACCAGACTTTGAAATAAAAACAAATATTTTTTAAGGTTTATTAAGATTTTGATTGATATTTGTTTACAACTGCATAGGTGATAATGAATGCTTGGACAGAATAAGCATTAACTAGATATATTAATCCTAAAAACATTCTAAAATCATGATAAAAGGAAGAGAGATTGAGTATTTTTTGTTCTTTATGGATTGTGAAGACTATGATTCATTCTGTTAAATGTTCTCTCTCTTGAGAAAAATGTATCCATAACTCAAGGGGGCAACCTACATGTTTTGCTTAATTAAAATTTGCATTTTCTCACGTAAGTTATAGAAAATGTGACATTTTTACAATAGTATGCAGATCTGTTTTTTCTACAATTATGTGTGAGATAAGGGGCACATCTTTTTGCCTTTCAATCAATTATCATTCTGAATTCCTATGATTCAGTTATTATTTTCCATTTACTTATCTAAAGATAGTGATTTCCTAGTGGATCAAATTATATTATATAAGTGTACATTGTTTAGAAAAAGTTACAAATACTCAAAACAAGATAGTTCCAAATGGTACAACAGAAACCAGTTCTAAAAGTATTCTGACATTGGGCGATGTTTGAAATAAGTTGGTATTTATCTGTGTCATCAATGCTTCATGAGACTCTGACTCATTTCATTAGTAGAAATATCTATCCAGAAAGTCAATAGAGTGCTGAGAGCATTTGTGAAATGCCATTGACTTTTAGAATTGCAAGAAATCCATCTCCCTAAACATGAATTGTGCTATGTCTGTGTGTCTTCCAATCAACATCTCCCCATCAAATAATTTCAATGTCAGTAAATAGAATGGAACATGAAAATCCCTTGTGTCTTTTCTTCTTGTCAGAACAAAAACTTTGACCTTGCCACATCTACAGAAAGTTAATATACCTGGAAAAATTCAATACAGCTCTTTTGACTAGACTATAGCTTTAGTTTACATTTTGGAAACTATTGAGAAGGTAATTTGACATCTTTATTTTAAAAATTATATTGATAATTGCAGGAACACGTGAATGAAATAATCTTTTTCAATCAAATTCTTACCCTTTTATGGAATGCCTACTTTGTCTAATGACTTGGAACAGTTTTCCTTTTCCTGAAGAGGATATTATCCTTTTGTTGGATTGTGACATCCTCCAATCCCCCAGCCCCCAGTTACTTCTTCCTCTCTTAAGTGCCAGAAATGTCCTGAAAAGAGAAAACAGAGCAAAATGATGCCATTATCTCTGAATATATTGTCTAGAACATCCTTGTTGTGTGGTTTTTATTATCTTTACTTAGGGCAATATTCTTTTATCTTTAATATGTATTTATTTCTTCTGGTACATTTGGAAATTTACCAATTACTTTCTTTCTTTATTATTTTCTTTATCTTATGGAGAGGGGGTGTGCAATTATGGAAAAAAGTATTCAGAATTGTCTCTTATTGCCTCAATGTACAGAAGCAGAATACCTGGGGGGCACCTAGGTGGTCAGTCAGTTGAACATCCGACTTGAGCTCAGGTCATGATATCATGACCCCATGATCTCATCACTGTGCTGACACCTCAGAGCATGGAGCCTGCTTCAGATTCTGTGTCTCCCTCCCTCTCTCTCTCTTTCTCTGCTCCTCTCTCTGCTCACTTTGTCTCTCTTTCTCTCTCTCTCTCAAAAATAATTGAAAACTTTAAGAAAAAAAGAAGCAGAATAGATGGGTCAAAAGCTTCAGGGGATCATTGGTTCTTTGTAAGAAAAGATTTTGGACTTGACCATCTTGGCATTTCTAGCCTCTGGGAGAATGTAGTAAAGGGAACTCAAGTATCAGACTGGTGGTATTGAACATTGTACTCCTATGTCTAGAAGACTTCTTCCAAATTCATGTTATAGCTAATTCCTGTTTTCTTCATAGATCAGTTTGAATTTCATCCCCACTGGGGATTTTTCTTGGAATGGCTCCTCTCCCACTCACAGTAATATCTCTGTGCTTCGATATCACACGTGCTTGTCTCTATCACAGCACATGTTACTCTCCATTGTTATTGTTAAATTACTTGCTCATACCTGTGGCTAGTCTTAAGCGGCTTAAGAGTAGGGATCATCATTCACTTGTTTTTGTATCTCTAGCATCCAGCACAGTTCCTGGTAATAACAAAGTTGACTGAATGTAGTGTTTTAGTTTTTTTGGTTTCATTTTTGTACCTTCTATAAACTCCTACAAGGTATAATGTTACATGGTGTAACATATCTGTATAATTGCTCTAAAAGACAATTTATTTGATAATCTCTTTTTGATTATGAATGTATTTCTTAGGATCGTAGGCAAGATACTTTGCAAGTTTATTGTCATTGTTGAAAAGTCATTGGATGCCAATTTCTACATCCATTTTACTTTTTGTAGGACCAAATATTTGAGTGGTAGTAATATTTATTACTTTTTTTTCACTTTTCTGTTTCCACTGAGGCTTTAGATAAGAACTGTACAATCGATTGAGCTAGAATAAAAAAGATAGAAAATGCCAAGTGTTATTGAGGATATGGAACAAGTGGAACACTTAGGCACTGTTGATAGAAGTGCAAATTGCTATGAAGTGTTTTGGAAACTTGTTTGCTAGTATCTGTAAAGCTAAATATATACATGCCCTATGATCCAGCAGTGCCACTGCTAGGTGCATGACACATTGAGAAGAATACATATACTCATCAAAATATATACATAAGAATGTTTATAGCAGCCCTATTTGTAATAGCCCTAAGTTAGAAATAATACAAATGTCCTCAACAGTAGAGTGGATGATCGTTGTATGTAAGTACACTGAAGTGCCTATACAGCAAATAAAATAAATGAAATGCAACTACATGCAATGATATGGATGAATCATGCACACACAACAATAATAATGTTGAATGAAAGAATGCATTAGAGTGGGAGAGAGCCAAAGCGTAAGAGACTCTTAAAAACTGAGAACAAACTGAGGGTTGATGGGGGGTGGGAGGGAGGGAAGGGCAGGTGATGAGCATTGAAGAGGGCATCTTTTGGGATGAGCACTGGGTGTTGTATGGAAACCAATTTGACAATAAATTTCATATATTAAAAATAAAAAAAAGAAAGAATGCAGAACCAAAATAACACGTATTATATGATTCCACCTTAATAATTTCAAACACTGACAAAATAAATCTATGGTGGTAAAAGCCAGGAGAACTTGGGAGGGAGAAGAAGATATTGATAAAAAGGGGGGCATGAGAGGAGCTTTTAGGGAGTTGCCATTGTTCTGTTTCATAATCTGAGTGGTGGCTCTCCACTTACATGGATATAACTATGATCTGCGCACTTTTCTGTATGTTTCTTACATGTCACTAAAAACTTAAAAATTAAAGTCAGAATAAAAAATCAAACTCATGATTTAGCAATCGGTAGATATTCTAAATGGAGACTTTGTCTTAAAAATATCACGATCTACCATTCTTTTATTACATGTGTAGAGTTTGTCTAAATTAATGTAGCCAAGTTTTCCTGAACCTTTAAGCTTTATTATTGCCATTCTGTTGACCAGCAAACAGGCTCATACAAAACTCTTTGACAGTAGTATTAAAAACAGGACAACAGGCCCCAGACGGGTCACTTGTGCTACTAAGTCCCAGTGAATTAGTCACAGCTCTCCTAGAAATGGAATCTTAAACCAGTGGATCAGGAATCACCTGATCAGTGCCAGTTAGTAATCTGCCAGATAAACCCTTGCCATTCCCTAAAGTAAAGTAATCTTGCAATAACCAACCTGCTTTGTTGCCTAGGATAACTTCCTTGTTTCTGCTCCCTCCTGCCTATAAAAGTTCATTTTGTACAGCCCATAGAGATCCTTTTTATTTGCTAGATTGGATGCCTCTTTACACATGAGTCATTGAATAAAACCAATTAAGATCTTTAAAACTTACACAGCTGAATTTTGTTTTTTAACAGTAATGATAAAGTTCCCCTTTGCTGTCACTCACACACACACACACACACACACACACACACACACACAGAAAAGAAAAGAAAAGAAAAGAAAAGAAAAGAAAAGAAAAGAAAAGAAAAGAAAAGAAAAACCACTTAAATAAAAAGTAGGCATGTATCTTATTGGATTACCAGATAATTTGTGATGTTTTTGACCCATCATTTCTTCAGAAAATCTTCAAGCTATTACACAAGTGATCTACTGTTCAGGCAATGCTAATAAAATGGCTCGATTAGTGATGACACTTTAACATGAGAAGCCCATTGAACTTTGTGTACTTTTAAATTGATTTGTATTTTTTTATAATGTACATATTATTTATAACATTTCTTTCTTTTTTTTAAAGGAAATGATATCTGGGGCGCCTGGGTGGCGCAGTCGGTTAAGCGTCCGACTTCAGCCAGGTCACGATCTCGCGGTCCGTGAGTTGGAGCCCCGCGTCAGGCTCTGGGCTGATGGCTCGGAGCCTGGAGCCTGTTTCCGATTCTGTGTCTCCCTCTCTCTCTGCCCCTCCCCCGTTCATGCTCTGTCTCTCTCTGTCCCAAAAATAAAAATAAAAAAACGTTGAAAAAAAAAAAATTAAAAAAAAAAAAAAAGGAAATGATATCTGGGGGCGCCTGGGTGGCTTAGTTGGTTAAGTGTCCAACTTCGGCTCAGGTCAGTCTCACAGCTTGTGAGTTTTAGCCCCACGCCAGGCTCTGTGCTGACCCCTCAGAGCCTGGAGCCTGCTTTGGATTCTGTGTCCCCTTCTCTCTCTGCCCCTCCCATGCACTCTCTCTCTCTCTCAAAAATAAATAATAAAACATTAAAAAATTTTTAAAAAGTAAAAAGGAAATAATTTCTAGTTAAATAGAGCCAAATGTTATTTTTCCTGAAAGTCAGATTTCTGTGTTCACGTGTTATGGACAAGTAGCTAAGAAAACAAAGTTGTAGAAGTCTGACCACCTGTAGATAAATTTATAACATTTGTATTTATTAGCTACAAAAAAGAGAAAGGTAATAAATCTGTTACTTACTTGTTTGTCAGAGTCCAAGGAAAGAAGTTCTTTCATTAGTCTATTTGTCAGGCAAGTGTGAAATAAGGCAGAAAACACTAATATAGAACGATTAGGAGCGATCCAGAGTATGAAGTTTTGACAGGAACTTAGGTGGCTTCTAACTATGTGAAGGTTTGAACATCAACTTCTGACAAAGAAAACAAAAAAGGAAGTTAGGGGAAATTATGAAAGTGGCAGTGTAAAAAATGACAATACAATCTTTGCAGCTTAGCTTGGCCTTTGAGATGTTCCATTTTGCACGGTTTAATTTTAGAAGGTCATTTAAGCACATTTAATCACCTCTGTTAAACTGGATAGCCAACAAGTTTCAAATGCTTGGTGTACTTTGGGCTTCAAAAGTAAAAGAAAGAATTTAGTACTGTTTAGAACCGGCTTGATAGGCAGGAGTCATAAATGTTTCCAACTATTATAACACCAAACAGAATAAAAATCTGACAACATGACCAGATAAATATTGCCAAGGGATGTGAGTTAGAAATACTTAGCATTAGAGTAGTTTCTAAAGAGAGAGACAAAATTTACAATTATGGATTCAGACTTCTACACAGAGTATTATATTAAATATACAACAATTGTGTTATAGTATTTCTTTAAAAAATTCTCTGTTCAATTTAAGTTAAATTGTTGGAACTATTATGTTGATGACTGTTGTTTCAACTACATGACCCTTAACTGGAAGTTACATGCTCAGTCCTGTCATTGGTTGGCAGCACAGCAGTTTATATATTTGCCTATATTAGGGGCAGTTAGGATGTCTAATGTACATTAAATATATTAAATGTATTCAGAAAAATCTTGAGTGATGGCAATATGGGAATTTCCAAAATTACTTTTAGGAAAATGTGAGCTGCATAGAGACCACTTTCCATTACCTGTGATAATGAGGATTTAGTATAATATAAAAATAAAATTCATGTTTTAATCTATGGTTTCAGCCTCTTTACTAATATATTTTTAGTACAGACACTAACAAGTGACAGATGTGGCTGACTCGTTTTCTTCCTCTTTCGACTCTCTAATGAGCAATTAAATAGCCTGAAGCAGAACAATCAAAAGGTCTGAAAAATCCACACACCAGGTAATCGGTTTTTGGAAAATTGGGAGTTAATAGTACTTAGCTCTGCTGTTAGTCAAGAATTCCCCAAGCATCTTTCTCAGAATGACTGTGAAAAAAGGGGCACCCAATAACAGCATAATTTTCAGTAGTGGTATCATCAACCCAGTCTATAAATTGCCTGCAACTTTTCAAATACTGTTTCACTTGGAGGTATGGAGAAGGCGTGCAGTCATGTATGTTGTCCTATTTGAGAGGATCTGGTGAAATTATGATATTCCAAGCCAGATTTCCTACTCAAGTATTACATCTCTAGGTCCATCATTAATAATGCTTTTTTGGGGGGGAGGGGTAGCAATCCTCTTTAGGATTTCATTCCTTTCTCTCACACCTCCTTCTCTCTCTTCTTCCCACCTTCCCATTTTTCCTTCACTTTCTCTCTCCTTTCCTCCACACACATTCACTGAATGATTGATATGTATCATGCACTGCTGCTTATGGGCATTTGAAGATAAATAAAGACAAATATTGTGGTCTAATACTGAGTGCTACCTTCCGAGACAGCCAGAAATATAAATGTATAGTTACAAAGTGGTATGGCTAGTTCAGAGATAGAAAGATGTTTGGGGTATTTGGAGGAGGAAATAGGAGATACAGGTTAGAAGTACGGCTGGAAGATCATTCCAGGCAAGGAAGATAGCAAGAACAAGAGCTGAGGCTGGAGAGATTGCAGAGCCCACGAGAGAAGTAACAGATTGTCTGATGTCTCTGGAGTGTAAAGCACAAGGTAAGATGTGATAAAGAATGAGGTGGGATGATGATGTAAGAGGCTTATAATTCATGCTAATGAAATTAGGATTTTTTAAAATGGATTTCAGGGACTCATTAAAGGGTAAGAATATGATTGAAGCAGGGTGAGAACCTTTGCATTTTAGAGTAGCAGTCTGACAGTATTGTGGAAACATAACCAAGAGGAGAATGGTGGCTGCATTGTGGTCAGGAAGCTGATGTGGCTGTGCAGCTTCAGACATACTCTAACATAGGGCCATAGGAGTAGGGATGGATGATTGATGATGGCTTCTAGTGCATATTTAGGAGGTCGTATGAAAGATGGTGACTGAGAGTGAGAATGAGAAGGGAGCAAAAGCTAACATATCCATGTTTCAGTGCAGACCCTGATGTCACCAACTGAGTTAACTGAAAAGAGGGCAGTTTAAAGATAATATTAAATTGAGATGCGCACATGCTCCTTTCAAGCGGCATTTAGGATAAACCAATGGGATAGGTTAGCCGAGAAGTAGTTTTGTAAGTCTGTACTTTTAGGGAGTTCTTTATGCAGAAAATATACATTTGAGAATTGGGGTATTTACATTTCAACTGAAACTATGTGAATAGGTGAGACTTCCCAAAGAGTGAAAAATTATGGTAATGAGATAGGAGTCCAAGAGTCTCCTAAACACCAATTTAAAGGGTAGGTAGAAGAAGAGCTACATAAGAAAACAGAAGGCAGGCACAGAGGAGTCAGAAAAAAGACAGTTTGGCACTAGTTCTTAAAATTTAAGAAAATTGGTCATCAAGAGAACAGAGAACCCCAAAGATCATGCTTTGTGCGGTCAAGTATTACAGGAAGTTCTGTTAGTCATTTTACAAGGGATATTCAGTCAGGACAATGGCTTTTGAGCAAGTTGGGTTCTTCTGTGCTTGGAACAGCCTCAAGAAATTCTGGAAGAATAACTGTGAAAGGCAAGGCCTGGTCATACCAAGCCCAAATAAAATTTTTATTTCCAGGCAGTGTATTAGTCTCAAACTGAGATGTAGGACTCTAATTTAGGAGTTTGTGTGGGATGCCTGGGTGGCTCAGTTGGTTGAGCATATGACTCTTGATTTCAGCTCAGGTCATGATCCCAGGGTGTGGGATCAAGCCCTGCATCAGACTGAGCGTGGAGCCTGCTTAAGATTCTCTCTCTGTCTCTCTCTCTCTCTTTCCCCCTCTACCCCTTTTCCCCACTCATGCTCTCTGTCTCTCTGTAAAGTAAAAATTAAACAAATAGTCCACATTTAGAAGGGCCTTTCTTGAAGACTTTTTTTTCTCTCAGAACAAGCAGTCCTGATGCAGGGTTTAAAAAAGTTTTGAGGTTCACATTCAGTCTTACCCTACTGTGTTTTATCATTCGGTTAATGAAGAAATATGTATCCAAGGAAAATCAGATCAAGTAAAAGAAAAAATTGGGTTCTTCTTAAGTAAGGCTCAGGGCTTTCTAAGCCTTACTCTGTGTTTTCTAGTTGAAGAATTTGTAAACTAGAGGTAGTTGTAGATAATCTTAAATTTTTTTGAGAGAGAAAGAGAATTCTAACTAAATTTATTTTCTGAGAAAAAGAGGGAAGAATCCGCCATGGCTCATGATGACATAGACTCTGTGGCCCAATTCTCTAGACTAGACCCACTGAGGCAGGAGTATCTCCTAGGGATTGGTGTCTTCTTTGTAAGAAAAAAAAAACAAACATGAAATCTGTTCATTGGAATGTGTAATTTTGGGGCTGTTACAGAATTTTTTAAATAAATTTATTATTTTAGACCAATTTTAGAACTGTAGAACTACATGTGAAAATAGTATAGGAAGTTTATTAACTAAAGTCCATACTTCATTCAGATTTCCTCAGTTTTCTCCTACTGTTCTTTTTCTGTTCCAAGATCCTCCCCATGGTACCACATTACATTTAGTTGTCAGGAATCTTTAACTCCTCTTGGCTATGACAGTTATTCAGAATTTCCTTTATTTTGATGACCTTGTGAGTTTGAGAAATTTTTTGGTAAGGTCTTTTGTAGAATATTGCACAACTGGGATTTGTCTGACATTTTTATGACAAATATTGACATTGTTAGACTAAAGTTACATGTTTTCATGGGAAACCACAGATGTAAAGTGTCATTCCCATCACATTTTATCAATATGCCTTATTGCTGTCGATGTTAACCTTAGTCACCTGGCTTGCAGTAAGTAATGTCTTTCAGGTTTTTCTCCTATAACATAAGTTATATATTGAACTGTATTGTATGCTAAACTATATTCTTTGGAAGAAAGCTACTATGGGCCACAGCCCACAAAGGGTAAAGAATTATGCTCCAACTCCTTAAAGATATAGTATCTATATACATTATTTGGAATTCTGCACAGGAGATTGTTTATTTCATTGATTTATATGAACTCATATAGTATTTTATATTTTGGACTGTAACTCAATACTACTTTATTTATTAATTTATTTCTTGGCTCGACTTGTTCCACCTTTGGCTGTTGGGAGCTCCTTCAGTTGGTTCCTATATCCCTTTGAATTACCCCAGGGGCACCTGGGTGGCTCAGTCGATTAAGCACCTGACTTGATTTCAGCTCAGGTCGTGATCTCATGGTTCATGAGTTTGAGCGCCACATCGGGCTCTGGGCTGACAGTGCAGAGCCTGCTTAGGATTCTCTGTCTCTCCATCTCTCTCTGCCCCTCCTGTGCTCTCTCTCTCTCTCTCTCTCATTCTCTCTCAAAACAAGTAAATACAAACTTAAAACTTGTTTCTCTCAAATACATAAACTTATAACTTGTTAAAAAGTGAATTACCCCAGTGATGTGTTTTTGTTTCTTTGAGCACTTCCTTACTTGCTGGCACTGCAAGATGCTTTAGGCTCATCTTGTGTAATTTCTGTCCTAGTCCTAGAAACAGCCATTTCTCTAAGGATCCCTCATTTCTTTTACTTGAGAATGAAATTAGAAACCAAGATTTGGATGCTAGGTCTGTTCTTTGCTATCGGGGTCTTATTGCTTCTGGGCCCTTTCAGCTAACAGAACAACTGTCCTAGTCCTAGAAATAGCCATTTCTCTAAGGATCCCTCATTTCTTTTACTTGAGAATGAAATTAGAAACCAAGATTTGGGTGCTAGGTCTGTTCTTTGCTATCGGGGTCTTATTGCTTCTGGGCCCTTTCAGCCAGCAGAACAAGGAGATCTATGCATGTATACTAATGCATGTATATCTAGAAATATTTCTCCATGTAGTCATCTTTATATTTAGCTAAACATTAGTTCATACTGATGCCCTAAACTCTAATTCATTACCACATGGATCATTCCAGCCTCTTCCCCTCGCTTATCTGTAAACTCCCGCTACATCATCCACCAGGCTCTCACCATCCACCATTTGCATAACTATATAATCCAATATAATTTTCTAGTCATTTTGGAATTGTTAACCTGTATCTCCGTAGGAAATAACTTTATCAACTTGAGTGCAATGCCAGCCACAATGCTATTTGCCTTTACTCTTACTACCATTGTATAGGTTGGCACTTTATTCCTCTGCCCTCTTCAGTGAGGTTGGTTCCATTTTGTGATCCCTGTTTTCCTAAAAGAATTTTTAAAAACTTTGCATACATTAAGGTTGACTCTTTGTGGTGAAAAGCTCTCTGGGTTTTGACAAATGCTTAATGTCTTATATTGAACATTATAGTGTCATACACATAATCATGCCACTGTATGAAAAACCTTGTGCTTCACCTATTCAGACTTCACCTATTCAAACCACCCTACCACCCCCAAACACCTGGCAGAAATTGATCTGTTTACTCTCTCTATAGTTTTGCATTTTCTGGAATGTCCTAAAATTTAAATCATATAATACTAACCTCTTTCACTTAGCAATATGAGCTGAAGATTTACCTATGTCTTTTTATGAATTGATAGCTCATTTCTTTTTATTGCTGAGTAATTTTACATTTTATAGATACACTACAGTTTATCCATTCACCTATTACAGGGCATCTTGGTTGCTTTCAGGTTTTGGTGATTTTTAATAAATCTGCTGTTATATTTTATGTGCAGATTTTTGTGTGGACATAGGATTTCAAATCAGTTGGGTAAATTACTGAGCAGTGAAATTGCTAGCTCATATGGTAAGACTATATTGAGTTTTATAAGAAATTACCAAACTGTCTTCCAAAGCAGCTACAACATTTTGCATTCCCTACCAACGATGAATCTTAGTCCCTGTTACTCTACATCCTTGCCAGCAATTGGTACTATCAATCATCAGATTTTAGTCATTCTTATAGGTGTAGGGTAATATCATATTTTGTTTTAACTTACTGTTTTCTAATGAAAATTATCATATGCTTATTTCCTATATGTATATCTTCTTTGGTTAGGTTTTTATTCAGATCTCATTCCCATTTTTTAAAATTGAGTTGTTTGCTTTCTTTCTTTTTTCCTTTCTCCAACTTTTTATTTAAATTCCAATTAGTTAACATACAGTGAAATATTAGTTTCAGCGGTAGAACTTAGTGATTTCATCACTTACATACAACACCCGGTGCTCATGACAAGTGCCCTCCTTAGTACCCATCAACTGCTTAACTCACTCCCCCCCCACACCTCCCCTCTGGTAACCATCAGTTTGTTCTTTATAGTTAAGTGCCTGTTTCTTGGTTTGCCTCTCTTTTTTCTTCTTGTTTGTTTTCTTGTTAGGAATATAAGCCCTATAAACTTATAAAAGCTTATAAATAAGTTTTTCTCCAAGTCTGTGGTTTCTCTTGACAATACCTTTCACAGAGACATTTTTGATTTCAATATACTCCAAATTACCAGTATTTCCTTTCATGGGTGATGCTAATGGTATTTTATTTAATATCTCATTACCAAAGTCAAGGTCATGTAGATTTTTCTGTTATGTTTCCTTCAATAAATTTTATAGCTTTGATTTTTACACTAAGGTGTAAAAGGTATGATCCATTTTGACTTAATTTTTGTGAAAGGTATAAGGTCTGTGTCTGAATTTATTTCTGGCATGTGAATGTTCAGTTGTTCCAGCACCATTTTTTTTTTAAGACGACCCTTTCTCCATTGACTTGTCTTGACTCCCTTGTAAAAAAAATCAGCTAACTATATTTGTATGGGCCTATTTCTGGGCTCTGTATTCTGCTCCATTGAACTATGTATCTATTCTTTTGCCAATGTCACACTATCTTGATTACCTTAGTCTTAGTAAACCTTGAAATTTGATAGTGTGAGTTGTCTAGGCTTGTTCTTCTTCATGATTGTGTTGGCTATTTTAGATATTTTGCCTTTCCAAAAAAACTTTAGAATCAATTTGTTAGTTTCTACAAAATAGCCTTCTGTTTTTCTCGGGGGAGGAATGTTAACCAATTTTTTATTTTTAAAAATTCCAGTATAACTAACACACAGTGTTATATGAGTTTCAGGTGTACAATAGTGATCGAACAATTCTATATATTACTTGCTTGCTACGTTTTTTATTGGGATTGCATTGAAATATACAGATCAAGTTGGGATGAATTGACATCTTTATAATATTGGCCCTTCTAATCCATAAACACAGAATACCTTTCCATTATTTAGATCTTATTGAATTGTTTTCATTAGAGTTTTGTAGTTTTGTACATATAGTTCTTGTAATATTTCATTAGATTTCCACCTGACTTTACTTTTTTTGGTGGTATTGTAAATGATACCTTTTTATTAAAATGTTAAATTTAAAATTCCAAATATTTACTGCTGATTGTGGTTAGACAAAATAATGGCTCCCTAAAGATATCTATGTTCTAATCTCCAGATCCGTGAATGTTTAACCTTGCACTGCAAAATCGACTTTGAAGATGTGGTTAAGTTAAGGATCTTGAGGTGGGGAAATTTTCCTGGATTATGTGGATGGGTCCAATGTAATCATTATGATCCTTTGACTCATACATTATTTAGGAATATCTCTATGCATTTTGGGATTTCCTGGTTATTTATTTGTTATTGATTTCTAGTTTAATTCCATTGTGGTTTGAGAACAGCCATTGTATGGTTTCTTTCCTTTTAAATTTGTTAAGGTGTGTTTTATGGCCCAGACTGTGGTTTATCTCAGTGAATGTCCCATGTGAGTTTGAGAAGAATGTGTATTCTGCTGTTGTTGGGTGAACCAGCATATAGATGTTCATTATATGCAGTTGATTGATGGTGTTGTTGAATTCAGCTATGTCCTTACTGATTTTCTGCCTGCTGGATCTATTTCTGATAGAGGAGTGTTGACGTCTCCAATGATGATAGTGGTTTTATCTATTTCTCCTTGAACATCTATCAGTTTTTGCCACATGTAATTTGATGGTCTGTTGTTAGGTGTATACATGGTAAGGACTGTTATGTTTTCTTGTGGCATTGACCCTTTTTGCATTATATAATTCCTTTTTTTATCCTTGATAACTTTCTTTGCTTTGAAGTTTGTTCTGTCTGAAATTGATATAGCTACTCTTGTTTTCTTTTAATTAGTGTTAGCATGGTATATGCACCATTCATTTATTTATTTTTTTTTAACATTTATTTATTTTTGAGACAGAGAGAGACACAGCATGAACGGGGGAGGGGCAGAGAGAGAGGGAGACACAGAATCGGAAGCAGGCTCCAGGCTCTGAGCCATCAGCCCAGAGCCCGATGCGGGGCTCGAACTCGCGGACCGCGAGATCGTGACCTGAGCTGAAGTTGGAGGCTTAACCGACTGAGCCACCCAGGCGCCCTACCATTCATTTATTTTAATGTATATGTGTTTTAATATTTAAAGTGAGTTTCTTCTACATAATATGTAGTTGAGTCTTGTTTTCTGATTCACTCTGATAATCTGTGTGTTTTTATTGGTGCAACTAGAAATCTCTGCCATAGAAGTCCAAACTAAAATATACTTTACATGGGGGCAGAGAATGGTCAAACCTGAACTTCAGGAACTTTGTACCAAGAAATCAGGGGTTAAGATCATGGGGTTCTGTGAATTTTGTAGGAGGGGTACACACATATATACTTATTTTTGCTAATGTCAAATTGAAATTTAGCAGTTTTTTCAATTATAAATTTAAGCAACAAACCGCAACAGAATGGAAGTACCTGTGGCATTGTTACACAGAACTCACCCATATTCTTATATCACATTTACATTTTTTGCCAATAATCACAATATCATTTATGCTTAACACTGAAAAATACATTAGTTGGTAGACTTATCACTTGATCTTACTCTTTATTGCACCAGTGAAGAAGCATATATGTGAGACCATCACAAATTGTTTCGAAACATTTTTTTACTAACTACATTTAGATATAATTGGTTTCCTTTTTAATTTTATCTTTTTATTTTATAAAACAAAACTTATTCTGAGGAAGTATGGCAGGTAGAACAATGGCCCCCAAAGATGTCCACACACTAATACTTGTGAATTTATTATATAACATGACAAAAGTAACTTTGCAGATATCTTAAGTGGGGACATTATCCCAGATTATTCAGTTGGGTCACATCTAATCATATTAATCCCTGGAAGTAGAAGAGAAAGGAAGGATATTGCTCAGACAGCTGAGACATGAGTGCTGGAGCTATAGTTACTGGCATTGAAAATGGATGAAAGTATCCATGAGTCAAAGAATATAGTGAGGAAAGACCTTCAGCTACAGACGGCAAGAAAATGGGGATCTTAATCCTACAGCTGCAAGGAACTGAAATCTACCAATAACCCAAATAAGTAGGAAACAGATTATCTCCTAGAACCTCCAGAAATGGATGCAGTGTGCCTACATTGTGATTTTAGTCTGATAAGACCCATTCTGACCTAAATAATTGTAATAAAATATATATTGGTTTAAGTCATTAAATTTGTTATAATAGCATTAAGAGACTAATACAGAAGGGATCCCCATGGTTCATCAAAATTCCATGACACAAAAAGGCTAAGAACTGTTCTGTAGTTTAACTCAATACTACAGTCTCCAAATCTTTGGAAAGATAAAAATCATGGCATGAAATAACTGATGAGCATTAGGATATCCTAAATGATGGCACTGCAAATGATTCCATCTACACTAAGAATGGCAAAACAATTGTACTAACCTTATCCCTTCCAATGTGGTTCCTTTGTTTTCAAACTGCAGGTCCATGGCTGATTAGGACAATTTAGCTTTTCCCTCGGATATTACGCTGTATATGTAAACTCAGGAATCTATTCTAGGAAGAGCTTTTAAGGAATTGATTGCCATGAACAATCAAATTGAATATAAACTTACATCATTGAAGAATACATATGAGTGGGAAAATTGTGCCAGCAAAATCTAATGAGGAAAAATGATGTATTAGAAATACAGAAGAGTAATGGTTTTTTCTGAGTATGCTTCTGAGGTTGGAATAAATTACATTTTGTTATAATCTCAATATCCCTTGAAAATATATGTTGGTGCTAAAGCAGCATTACTGTGTATTCTTTATGAGAATGCATTTTTTAAAGCAATAATCAGAGGACCATGAAACTCTTTAAACACCCATTAGAATTAGGGAGTGGTAGAGATCTAAATTATAAAGCTGCTGGAATATTGCAATATTCCTATCAGGTAGCAGAAAGTCCATAGACAGTTATGTGAGGAGATAATTCTTGAAAAACAGATCTTGGAATTTTTCTTCGATTATACTTTTTAATTAGCTTCACTTCAGCACCTTTCTTTTAGTTTGCCAAAATTTCCTGTATCTTTTATTCATAGCTTTTAGTTCCCAGGATTGTTTCTAAACAAAACCATATTGCTGTTCTAAGCATTTGCTCCCAGAATTGACAAGTTTAGGTGAGACAAGATGGCATGCCACTGAAAGTGACAGCTTGTTGTCTTTCAATCAGTTCTCATTTCAAGGTAAAATTCCACTCATTCTTCATGAGCTAGGTTAAGACCAACTTCCTTAAGATACTGTATTACTTCATCCTTCTGTAGTTTGATTCCTTCTCTGAATATCTCAAGGTATTTGGCATCTATAATTGTTAACTTGAGTCTCAAGCCTTCATCCATTCATTTACTCAGCCATAATTCATTCAGCATGGTTTGAATATCTGCTGTGTGCCAGTCTGAGTGCTAGGATCTGCAGATACATTGGTGAATAGAACTCTGACTATATCCTCAATCTAACAGGGAAACATGTGAAAACAGATAATTATAGTACACTATGATAGCACTGTAGTAGAACTTGGAGGAGTCTATTACATATTGACAATTATATAAATTACACAGTGGTGTTATTTCTTTAGCTATTATATAAACCCCTATAGTGCTTGACGCTTTGCCTCCCGGTATTTAGTGCACTGATGTGCACATAATGCCTATCCTTAATTATGTCTTCTTGATAAAACTCTTTCTTTTCCTTTGCTCTTCTCTTATTTTCTCCTATTTTTCCAGATCCTTACTGTGCACAGGAAGAAGGTATTTCTTCTTGGTTAGCCCAGTACTGTTATTTTGACATAGTAGAGGGTGGTGGTTAATAATACAGGCTCTGGAGTCACATTACCTTCATTTGAATCCTGATCTGGCCACTGGATAGCCTTTTAACAGTAGGTAAAACATTCAGCGTCCACATTTTCCTCATCTACAAAGTAGAGAGATAATAGCACTCATCCTCACAAGACAGTATGTGTAACGTAGTTGGCATACGACACATACCACATGAACCATGCCATTATTGGTTGACAGCAGAACAGAGGCCAGCCCTTCAGTTGATAATTTAAGGACAAATAGAAAAGCTATTAATAATAGCTTTGTTGGTTTCACTTTTCCATTGCACTTGCCTGTCAGAGTCCTTTGCAGCACAGAGAGAGGGGACCCTTAGTAAGGACCAAAATGGAAGGTCATGGAAAGGTTGGGTTTCAGATCATCAACACCTGGGAGAGTGGAGGTGTTGTCTGAGCTGCCAGGGAGTCTAGCCCTTGTTCATCCCAGAAAAATCCCTAGGCTTTGGCTTTACAAGAGAACAGATAATGGTTTTGACTTATCTGGAAAGATCAGATCTCCTAAGTAGTAGAGTTGAGATTTGAACCTATGGCTTTTTGACTTTAAAACCCAGGTTTTGTTTGTTTGTTTGTTTTTTCCTCTATAATCAGAGAGTGTTCCCAATGGAACAAGGATCCAGTGAGCACACAGAAAAGTGACTGGTACAAGAAATATGATGGTCAAGTGGTCTTAGTAAGAATTGGGAAGAGAGGAGATGTGAACATGGGTGTGAGGTGTCATGTGTTGTCTAGAGCAGCAAGGGTGGAGAACAGCGATTGTGTTTCTTAGTGGTATTGCCATGTACTTAGACATGCCATAAGCATTGTTAGTGTGAAATAGTTTGTAAGATGCTTGACTGTTGGTGGAACTCTGCTTTCTATTTGCATTTATTTTTTTATTTTTTTAATGTTTATTTTTGAGAGGGAGGGAGGGAGAGAGAGAGAAAGAGAGAGAGAATTCGAAGCAGGCTCTAGGCTCTGAGCTGTCAGCACAGAGCCCAACGTGGGGCTCGAACTCATGAACCACGAGATCATGACCTGAGCCAAAGTCGGACACTTAATTGACTGAGCCACCCAGGAGCCCCAATTTTCCTTTAAATGACACTGTGCTGATGATATTCCACATTTGCCCTAAGTGAGTATCATATAGGTTTGCTTTTTCCTATCAGTGTTATGGCACCATATTGTCTTAAATTCAAATATGATATTAGTGTTTTAAAATAGCATAGCATTTAGTATTCCTACTAATGAAATCCCATTGCTAAGAGTCACGGATATCAAGATAAGGTGGAATTCTGCACAATCCACTTCCTACACTGGTCTTGACTAAAGGGCTTCCACTGGCGGCCAGGCCTTATTATGAGTCTCAACTTCCTGCATTCCCACGACCTGGACTTTGAGAGCCTCAGGAGGCCCAGGCTCCTATGTGGCCCAAATTTAGGGAAAATCAGACAACCAGGGTTCTGAGTATGATAAGAATTGTGTGATGGGTTGTAAAAACTAGATATGGATGTAGTAAGGATGTGATGGGGTTTTATTTTAACTATGTTAATCCCTTGGAGGGATTTGAATTGAATACTTGTTTGTTATTTTTCCCTATGGTTTTTTTTTATGTCTTTTTAACAAGCACAATGGCTTTACAAATCCTTTCTCTAGTGGTGTCTATTCTTTTCTAGTTGGGAAAGATTCTCTGAGTGGTACTTGTGGCCCCCCATCACTTCTCCCCACCTTATACACTTCCCTCCACCCTGACTTAAACAGAAAGAAAATAGAAAGCACTTGTGTGCACCTGAAGCTTTGTCAAGACTCTTTGGTACAATTCAGTGTCTGTAAATGTTACAGGATGATGTACAGATAGACGCAAGGGGGCATTTGTCAAATCAAGTGAGCACTATTCCACCGAGACTCTCGTTTCCAGCTCTTTGCTGTGGAGTTGCCTTGAGAATAATTATGAGCAAGCACTGTTTGGGTCTGATGGTGGTCTGGCCAGGGGAAGAAGATTCTAGGAATAAACAGCAGCCAAGTAGCATAAAAGTCAGCTATCTGTTTAAATAATGCTCTGTAAATGTCTATGGGTACCCTGACTAAACTCTGGGATTTTATTTTATTCAGGATTGCTGACTACCTTTTTGTATTACCAAGCTGTGGAGAAGCCTTTGGGTTTCACCTTAAAAAGAAAACTGTTTCTCATCCCTCCCAACCATAACCACGACCATATATATATTTAAAAATTTTTGTTTATTTTAATTAAACTTTTTAAATGTTTATTTATTTTTGAGAGACAAACAAAGCATGAGTGGGGGAGGGGTAGAGAGAGAGAGGTAGACAGACTCTGAGCTGTCAGCATAGAGCCTGATGTGGGGTTCAAATCCATGAACCAAAAGATCATGACCTGAGGTGAAGTTGGATGCTAAACCAACTGAGCCACCCAGGCGCCCCTAATTTGTATTATATCTCGCTCTTTTAACATGTTATGTGATTAGTTTTCTTTCATTATTTGCTAGCCATAAATGAATCTAGAGTCTTTTATATGTTTATATACGTTATATAAGTGTAGATGACTACCTTAGGTTTGTTTCATAGACAAATCTCCCTCTTTTTTAAATTCATATGACTCTAGCTACTTAGTTTTTGCAGCATTTGAATTCAATCTTAGTTTCCTATGTTTAATTGAAATATTCTCCAAAACAAAGAAACAAACAAACAAAAAACCAAACAAACAAGAAAAGTGAGATGGGAAACTTCTTTTTTCGTGATCCCAGGTTGATATTGTACAGCAGGAAAGCACAGGTGTGCACACATATTTGCCCAAATTAGAAAAAAAGTTTGTTACATACTCTTGTTTTTGAATGGAAATGCAGAATTACTCTCTTTAACTTTAGGAAGAGAGAACTGAAGTGACACATTTTATTTGCAAATAGAAGCTCTTCATTAACACCTACTTTCTGGAACACAGTTCACCAGATTTCAGTAGCACTTAGATGGACTCCTGCCTTCACTGTCCATGGTCCTGGAATCTCTTACGTCTTACTTGGCTCTGGAGAATTGTGGAGTAGTTTTCCTCCTACTTCTCAGTCCTTTTCCGTTTTCTTGGATGGCTTTTACACTTCTGTTCACTTTCTTATTTTATGTTTTCTTCAGTGTTCACTCTCACGGGCTTCCCTTTCCAATATGCCATCAATTTTGAATGTACCTGTTTTTATGGCTTCAGAGCTCAACTTTATGTCTCCTTCCCTGACATCTCTCTTGAGCTCCAGGTCTATATTTTCACATACCTGATGGAGTTTCTACCTTAGACCCAACCTATCTAATAGTGAGCTCGTGGATTTCCTGTTCTGTCCTTTGATATTTTTGTACCAAAGTTGTTACCCTATGTACTCAAGCTCTAGAGAGCTTTGTTAAGCTTTCTATGATTTATTGACTTGTGCTAGATTTTTAGAACATGATTGAAATTATAAGAAATCCTTATTTTATTTTATTTTCTTCCTGGGTGGATTTGAGCTCAAGGGTTTATTTTGTTTTGTTTTTCAAAATTCACTGTTTAAAAATTTTTAATTGCTTTGAACTTTTATGAAGAACTGCCAGTTACTTCAAAATATACACTTTAAAAGTGCCTTAAAGAATACTGAAGGTCACTTAGTATAATTATTTATTACATAGACTAAGAATCAGATGCAGACAGGAGTGAACTGGGTTTCCAAGCCTATAATGAGCCTATTCTTCTACTAAATATAATGAGGAAAGTATGGTTGTTAACTACATATTCACATCTCTCTAGGTGTGTACACCTCCATTTCTTTATTCATAACATTTCAAATCTTCAGACTTAACAACAGTTATGTCTGGGAATTATATGCTTTATATTTGTAAAAGTCCATGTTTAAAAGTCTGATCTTAGTTTTATCTGACTCAAGGATATATTTCATCCAGGGGCCTGGGGTGTAATTCTTTGGGCCTCTTCATACTTTGTTTCCTGTGGGTAGAGTCACTGTCTGAAACCTGTCATGTGGCCAGTCTCAAATAATTAGCCAGGTTCAATTTTTATAATAATCAGCCTAAGAATAATGACACAATAATGGGAATTTAGCAGCAACATAAATTATCTTAGATTTAACAAATCACGTTATGAACACATTAAAGAAAGAAATGCTGTTCCACTTTTGGAATGACTTTATTATGTGACAAAAAATGAGCTGAAAATAATGTGGGCTCTGTAACTTCTAGAAGTAAGGGAAGTGCACGTAGATATGGGTGTAACTTTGGTGAGGTGAAATCTCTGTTAGTAAACTAATAAAATTTGATTCATTTCTCTAGATGAACATCTCTAAATAGAGCTATACAATAATAAATACCTGCTGGCTTATATATCTGTAGTTCCTCATAGTCATCTGAAATTAGCCCATGGTAATGGTTTTCAGGTAATATAATTATTATTTTTCCACTACAGGCAAGTCATAGTTCCTTTAGGACTTTTGAAATGCCCTTTTTGAGGTAAAGTGATTGCTTTATCAAATCCATGTCTGAAGTTCTTTTATTAGATCAAATAACACTTTCTATGGATCAGCTTGTCTCAGTCTTCACTTATCTTAAGAGAAAGGAGTTGTAAAGACCACAGTAGAGATTTTTCACTTGGTTTGCACACTGTTGGTAAAGGATGAATGTTGAAAGAGAATATAATCATGACTTACACAAATGTAGAATGAATACATGTCAGACATTTTGCTTCACTCATTAACTAATGAAGGAACTGGAAAAGATATTAAAACTAATAAGTACAAAAGAGAATCTAAAGAGTCACCTAATACATAAGCTCATCAGAAAGGCTGATTTAAATTTGCTTAATAGAAGCAAAGCTGACTTCTTCAACAGTGGAGAGAGGAGTCCGTTCAGCCTCTGAACTGGACAGAATTTATTTACATGCCTGTAATGAAGAATTCTTTGGATTAATATAAGGGTTTTTTTTGCCAATTAATGTCTATCTCTACAGAATTATGGAATACCTAAAGACAATGAAAGGTACAAACTCCATAAAATTTAGCCCTGAGTATATTCTAAACAATGCATTGTTTTTGTTGAAGACACTCTTTCATCTTTTGGTCCACGTTATTAGCTTTCACAGTTTTTCCCTACAGAGTGCTTTTTTTTTTTTTAAGTTTATTTATTTATTTTTGAGTGAGAGAGAGGGTGAGTGCAAGTGAGGAAGGGACAGAGAGAGGGAGAGAGAATTCTATTCAGGCTCTTCTGTGCACTGTCAGCGCAGAACCCAACACAGGGCTAGATCACAAGATTGTGAGATCACGCCCTGAACAGAAATCAAGAATCAGATGTTTAACTAACTGAGACACCCAGGTGCCCCAAGTGTGTTCTTCTTTTGACATTAAGCCTTTTAATGGTCTTTGAGGAGGTAATACTCCAATTTGTGTTTCAAAATTGTTTTTATTATCTTTGCTTAAGCCCACCATTCCTTTTCTCCATCTTCTTAGGCAACTCAGTCATATATGTGTACTGGAGAAGACCATATCTTAAAATTGGAAAATGATCCTGAAAAGCATCTGAAAATGATCACATTTGGCTGATTTGGTGAAGCTGTTGTGTGAACAGAATAAGGGGAAGGGGAGTGGTAGACATTTTAAAATGCATTTTAAGAAAAATGAATTTGAGGTTCTTTTGCTTAGCATGTTTATTTGTTATTTTTTATGGTAGTTAATATAATTATCCTGAACAATAATAGGTTTATCAATTATATATCATGAAACATAAACAGAACTTGAAGACATTATGATTCAAACTTCTAAACAGTTTTATTATTACTTCACTAATGAGTTAATTCTTTTACTCGTTAGATCATAAGCTTTGTAAGGGTAATAACTCCATCTGTTTTGTTCACTGTTGTCTCCCCAAAACCATGCACAGTATCTGAGGCATAGTATATACATAATATATATTTATCCAATGAAATTTTAAGAATAATTTTTTAACCACCTACTCTTTGTGTGACATTATGCTAGGTGCTAGGGATTAAAAATAAGTTACAGCGTAATTCATATTTGATGAATTTTTCATGATTCATGATTTTTCCCTAAGAGGAGTTGTCTCCGATGAGAGAATTTCAGGCACTATGGCAGACTGACAGGAGAATAATATGAATTGGTCCCCAAATCATACCATATAAGCAAATCTCTACTTCTTTTGAACATGTGGTTAATATCTTTAGTGAGATCTGTGCATGCAACATGCTTGATGTCACCAAGATAGCAGCATTGGAAGTTGCTGAGATATATAACATTCATGGCTTTGGTAGCTGTTCTTCCTCAGGATTTCCCAGGAACACTTTACCACATTTCTGAGTCTTATCAGTGGCTCCTTCTTTCTAATAGCAGCCTGAGAAGAACTACCAACACTGAAAATTATTATGTGCCAGAATTCAAGCTAAGTGATTTGTAATTATTATCTCATTTAATTCCTATAACCATCCTATCTAGTAGGTAATAGATTAAGGATAATAACTGCAATAATACAGCTAGTGGATGGAAGAGTTAAGACAGGAACTGAGATCTACTTGAATTCAAAGTCTATAACCTTTGTCACTAATCTACGTTGCCTTCGTATCAACAACTGACTTGATGAGAACAGGGCTAAGTTGGTATTGAATGTCTGTGGGTAAGTGTGTGTGTGTGTGTGTGTGTGTGTGTCTGGGAGGAGCAGGGTGAGGTTTTCCTTGTATCATTGCAAAATCAAGAAAAATGTGCATTATTCATTTTTGCTCAGCTTTAGACTTCTCACCATCCAGGATTAGGTTCAATGAAAAATTGCATAGTGACTCTGACAATTGAATCGATACTTCTATTAACTGTAACATGCAATTTGAAGGTTCAGGAGGTGATTGGATTATGTTTTGTAGAATTATTATCCTCCTTTGCTGGAGTCTATGCTGCTGTAGAGGTACCAAAGAGTTTTTGAAATGTGTCTTTACTGCAGAGAGGTCATTTAGTCTTTGATACAATGGCACTTTGGTCTTTTCACCCAACCCAGCCCGAAGAGTTCACAAATAGGTGCCATGTGTCCATGATCAATCCTTCAAATCTTTGTATTCGTGGGACAGCTTGGCATTTTTCTTTTCCTCACCTTTAAAAATTTCCGATGCCCTTAACATTTGATTTTTTCTTAGACTATTCTCCTAAAATGTCTACATTTCTACTTTAGTTTTGCTTCCAATTTTGAACTCAGTGTGCTCTTCTGAAGTCATTTCCCTCCTTCTAATTAACCTGATTCTATTACACACACATTCCCTATTCTTAGCTTCATTGTATCATCTACATAAATTACTAAAGTTATTTCAGCTTTATCTCAGACCTCCTTTAACACCTACTCTTCAGAGTTCTTGGTTTCTTGCCATTATCCCTGATTAGTCTCACATCTCTTTTTTCTAGTAATGACCTGGCAAGAAAATAATTTTTTTTTAATGTTACTTTCACTTAATTTAATTCTTTTCACTGAGGGGCCAATTTGCTCAGATCACAGTGCCACTCTGAATTCTTTTGATTGTCTCTTTCTAATAAATATCCCACTAATGTGAACTGAAAGTAAAAAAAAAAAAAAAAAAAAAAAGGAATGTGTAGGAAATGAGCATAAATGCTACAAAGATTTATATTTTTTATTTAATTGAAAATATACTTTATACAGTTTTGTTGGTCTGAATTTTAAAGGTAACTTTTGAGTAAAAAATAATTACACAGATAGCATATTACAGCAAAACAATTATTTTCAAGACAATTATTTCAAAACAATTATTTCAATTATTTTAAGTTAAAATTTTTATTTGATATATGATTATTCTGATACAAGATTTCATGTATGTTCTTTATTATTGTAATTTTTCATTGAAACATTTGTAAGGGTAGTGTAGTGTTATTAACTCTCATGTAGCCATCATTCAGTTTCAGCCATTTTGAACTCATGACCAATCTTCTTCTATCTACACTCCATCCACTTCCTTCTTCCCCCTGGGGCATTTGAAAAAAAAATTCTGGACATATCATTTTATATGAATATTTCAATATGTATTCCTAAAGCTCTACTTTGAAAAAAAAAAAAACAGTGTAATACCATAGCCAGTTTTGAACTGTAAAGGACAGATAGTGGATTCAACTGTATCCAGCTGTGTTTTCATTTCTACTTCTCTTACCCCAGTTCAAAGCAAGCACTTCTAATTTTTCCACTGAAAACCCAAGGCCAGCAATACTACTAAGGATAAGAAGAAACAACATAAATTATCCTTGGCTGTGTTAAATAAATAAGTTAATAAATATATATACCTACACAATATATACATGTATATGATTATATATGTAATATATATATATATATATATATATATATAATCCTTATATAACCTATGTGTTGTTATTAATACATGTGTTATTATTATTTATATTTTTTACAAATAAAGAAATGAAAGTGATGTTGAGAAAGACTCTATGTCACTCACTTAGTAAGTGGCAGAGTAGGGAAAGAAACTCAGGTCAGCCTTTTCACTATGCTATGCTACTTCACAAAATTAGGAATTGGCTTCTAACATAAAGTTTGTAAGTAAGTTAATTGTGACTGTGATCATACAGTCACTGCTCATAACTGTTTCCTGGATAGATTTGACTAGTTCTGGTTGTTCTGTCACCCAGCCCACTGCCTGAGCTCCTCTTTTCCCTGCCGGTCCATCTCTGTCCTGACCTGATCCACTGGATCTTCTACCATTTTCTTGATCTCTGTACATCTGGCAGGAGCTGAGCTGTGGCTTACTCAGCCACCTGGCCCAGTCCCAGAACCCTACCCATAAATTTCATTTTGTTATCTCCTTTGGCCTGATCTAATTACCTTGGCTGAATTGGTCAAAAGTTTCACATTGGCTTTATCAAGAGGGATAAATATGAGGAGGGATACTTACATGAGGAAAAAAATCATGTTTTCTTAGTGTGGGGATTTTTAGTTGGTTTCCATTTCATTTGCAAGGTAGGGAATTGGCAGATGGAAAGGAGAAAATAGAAAACTCAGAGTAGATTTCAGTGGGGAATACAATGGTTTTATCACTCATTTATTTGTGTCCGTGTATAGAATTCTATAGCTTTATTTTTTATTTACATATTTTGTGAAGGGAATTAAAGAGATTTGCAATAAGAATATAAATAAAATAAATGTTAGTGCAGAAATATAAAAGGCAAGTCCAGAGAACATGGAAAATTAGAAAGTCAAGAGAAAAAAGAACATATATATGCAAGTAATAAGGATTTATCAAGTTATTATAAATTACATTTAAATTTAGCTCTTAATTTTCTTGAAATATATTTGGAAAGGTAGAGTCAGTGATACAATTTTTGTTATCAGAGAAGAGGATGCCTTCATTTGTTTAGGGGAAGTCATTCTTCTCCCAGCAATAAGTTAGAAAATGTTTTTCACTTAATTTTTTACATAGGGAGTGCTGAGTGATTTGATGGGTAATATTGTCCAAAACAATATTTTAATAAAAATAAGATGGGTAAAATAAAATAACTGTTTCCTTTAATTCTAGATAAATGTTTGCCTCATGAGATTATGAAGCAACCAAATGAAGATGATTTAGTGAATAGTTAAGGCAGTAAATATGTTGAAATTTATATCATTTGATGTAAGCATAGAAATTAAGATTATGCAGGGCACCTGGGTGGCTCAGTCAGTTAAGCATCTGACTTCAGCTCAGGTCGTGATCTCACTGCTCATGAGTTCGAGCCCTGCATCGGGCTCTGTGCTGACAGCTCAGAGCCTGGAGCCTGCTTTGGATTCTGTGTCTCCCTCACTCTGCCCCCGCCCCCCCCCCATCCGCACTCATGCTTTGCTCTCTCTCTCTCTCTCTCTCAAAGATGAATAAACATTAAAATAAATTAAAAAATGAAATTAAGATTAGGCAAAATGATAAAATATATTATCTCCTCCAAATGAATATCACTTTGTTCAACTAAACTTTCAAGGACGTGGGTAAGATTACTGTATTGTCTAACAAGGACTTGGAATGCTTGTATTTGAAGTTATTAGTTGAGGGTACATGTACTTACTTTCGAAAGCTGATAAGCAAGTTGGTATTCCTTAGATAAAACTAAAGAATCTGGTTAGATTTCCAACAAGTTTTTGGGTTTTTTTAGGGGGGAGGGTGAGTACAATCTGGATATAGGCACAGTAAAATGCTAACAATGGTTACCATTGGTGAAAGAGAGTTGGAGGCAGTTGTCTACTGTTTGAATTTTCTACATTGCTGTCTAGATGGGGGGATCTCCTTCTTCTTTGTTTTTCTATACTTAAAAACCTAGTAAATGCTAAAATGAAAAAATCAATAAATTACATTAAATTAAATTAGGTTAGATTAAGTAGTGAAGATATTCCAGACACTTGCTTTGATGGAGCTGCTTCTCATTGGCAATAGTAGACATGCTACATAATCAGCAACCTGGAGGAGAAAAATCAAAACTAGAGCACAGCACTCATAAAGCTGTTTTACCCTGGAAAAAGTGGCATAAATGTGCACTATAAGCAATTATATTTTAAAGGCATTGTCTTTCAAAAAGTTCATTTCAGTTTACCACATTGATTGCATGTTTACTAGGCACTGGGGGACACAAGAGAAAATATATTCCATTTTAAGATTTCCTGCAGGGCTTTCATCAATCTTTCAGAGTATGAGAATGGCCTCCACTCCTGCCCTGGAGCATACCGCCTACAGGCTCTTCAAGCCCTGAGACCTCAAATAGCTTCCTGGAAGCCTGTGAATCAGCTGCCTTGCATCCTAATCTAAGCTGAAGGCATTCCTGTTCCATGATGCTGTCTATTACAGTTTTCTCCTGCACTTTCCCGTTTGCTCTACACTTTCCACAGAGCCTCTGGAAGCTCTGAACATTGCTTTTTACCTCTTGTCTTAAGTAAGTTAATTTCTCCAATGATAGGGCTCTCCCTTTTGCCCAGTTAATGGAGAGACCAATCTTACTTTTTTGATCAACTTCCCACTCAGTGGTCTGAGGCTCCTTCAAACTCTGCATTTATAGGTAATAATTTTTTTCTTTCTTGGAAAAATATAGTTTTATAATTGTTCTGTTAGTTATTGTTTTTAATAAGCTATGAAAATACTTGTGTGTACCATTTCCTGAATGATATATTTTGCATTCTGGCAAAGAATGAAATAGATGTTTTCAAAGTTCCTACAAGAATTTTCTATCCCCAAATTGTTCCAGCTGGCCATTTAATGTGGGACCTGACCACCAATAAACTCACTTAAATGAAGTAGGGGGCTGTGACCCCCCCCCCCCACTACACTCAATAACTTATGCCCTGAGAGAAGAAAGAGCTAGAACAGCCTTAAACCTGAAGGAACTCATCCTTGGTGTCACACTCCATAAAGTGTTGGATGGGGGAAAAGTCTGAATCTGCTCAGGCAGTTGAAAAGAAGAAAAAAATAGGGGAAAAAATGACAAGCAAAATGCTACAATCAAGGTGACTCATGTGAGAAAATAACAAAAGGGTACATCACTTGTGAATACATTTAGATTCAAATAATAGAAAATCCACCTAAAAGACCTGCATCAGTAGGTGTTTATTCTTATAAAACAAAACATCCAGAGGTGGGATTTTTCTGGTATTGGTTCAGTTGTTCAAGTTATTATCAGAGCCAGGATGCTTTCTCCTCTTCTGCTCTGCCATCTGATTCTGCTGGTCCTTCTTTTTGTACTTGCTACCCTCTTGACCACAAGATGGCTGCTTGTATGCAAGGTATTATGTCCATCTTGACAGAGGCAGCCAATGACATCTATCCCCTCTCACCAGGAAGGCAAAAATTTATCAGATTTCTCAAGGAAACTTATTTATGCCTCATTGACTCCAGCTGCATCCTGTGGGCACCTTTAGATGCAATAGAAGCTGGAGATCATGAAGTAGTCATGGTCTCTTCTGGTCCTGGGCACATTGGTCCTGGGCACGCAAAAGAAGGATCTAGCAGCAAGGGCCAACAAAGGAATGCGGGTGGGGGGGTGGTGCAGAATTAGGGGTAGGCAACCATGAAGGATAGCAGAATAATTGAATGGTCTCTAGGCCTCTTGGAGTCCTATAGTGTCTACTCTTACTGCTTATTTTAAAAGATTCTAAATTAGGCTCAGACTAAAGTGTGGTACCACCATTGGTTTTTTACATGTGCCTAAGATTATTTGACAATGACAGTTTTAGACATGTGGAGAGAGCAAATTCTTCATTCAAACAAATTCTCTTGTATTGAACTGTGGGGTTCTTGTCCTAGGAACTGTGGAGAAAGCTGATGTGAGGTGTTAGAGACATCTTTTTTTTTTCCCTGCTAAAAGCACCACCCAATCCAAATGCCTGTCTCCTCTTGCCATGGAGGTATGGTGGAAAAAGTTAACTGACTCTACAATTTCAATTGTAACTATAAACTTTAATGTATATGAGTTAATTTTTTAATTATTTAATGTATATGAGTTTTAATGTATATGAGTTAATTTTTCTGTTTTTATTTCAGACTCTAGAGAAAAATCTGTGACCTTGGATTTTTTACCTTAAGCAAACATAAAAGAAGCTACTTTAGTTAAAAATTGTGTTTATAGAGATCAAGGTTAAAAAGGGTCATGTAGAAAGGCAAATTATACACAGATAATTTAAAACTCTTAATAACATGGAGCATCTAAGGTTAAAACATAAGATTCTATTTTAAACTTTTTGATTGAAAGATGAATGAGTACTAGTCCCAGAATAGAAGAATAAATCTGTGTGAAAGTTTAGAAATTTGAGATCTTTATCATTTCTAAGATGCATTCCTTCTAGTGGATAAAAATGCTGTTATGAATCTCCATCCTCAGTATCAGAACATTTTTAAGGAAACCTGCAAGATTAAAGGAAATGCCCTTTTATTTGCTGAGATTTAATGAGTGAATTGGGTGTTTTAGAAAGGAGTGAGATACACATTCAGAACTCCAAGAGACAGAAATCAGTGAACACAGAGAGATTTGTTTACCATCTAGGTTTTTGATAATTACTTGCATAAGTTGGGACTCATATGACATTCTCTTTCAAAATCTACATGATTAACCATGAGGACATCCAATCCTAGCTATTCTTATTTGGAGCATTGAGGTGTGTGGGAGTTTTTATGAAATATTTTAAGCAGTAAGCATATATATTTTTTCCTGATATAAAAACGATATAAAAATTTTTGAGAACATTACATAAGTTTTGAAGTTGAATCAATTATGTCTTGTGTGTGATGGAACAAGACCTTGCATAGATAGTTCCATGTGTCAAGGCCAACGGCGAGTTTCTAGGTTGGGAGGCAGTTTTGTTAATCTTTACTGTGCATTGCTGTGCACACCATTACTCCTCTACCCAAGTGAACAGCTCCTGCCCTGCAAGGCTCATGCCTCTGGTCCTACTCTATCATCTCTGTATCGTTGTTGTCCATGAACACCCAGATACCATTTGTTAAAGTCTTAAGCACTAGCCTCACAGTTGTTGCCGTTCCATGTCCTGTCACCATTCTGGCTCCAACCCACTGACCATTCACTCCTGGAATATCAGTAATGTTTACCTCCTCCTTATTTCTGTCTGGGTTGGGGCTACATTCAGTCCGCATGTGCTTTACATACATCCACAATTGGGCCTATTGGGCTCCTGTAATTCTAGAGTCTTTGCTCCTTGGTACCTGTGACACCTCCACCTTTTCTCCCTGTCCTCTGAATGGTTCTTATAGGTCTCTTTTGAAAGCTCTCAATTCTCCATACTTCCCCTGAATTTTGTTCCTGGGGCCATCTCATTCTACATACCTTCCTTGCACCCTCTCATGCCTGACATGGGAGCATCTAGATACTCATGAAGACAAAATCTACAGTTCCAGTTCAGAACTCATTCTTGAACCCTAGGCCTGTGTAAGATTTGGTACTGGGTCTGTCAATTTGGAGATCTGAGAGAGGTCTCAAATTCAACATGTTCCCCATGCATTCAGTGCCTTCTCTACCACACATGTCCCCATTTCCCATTCCACTGCTCTGGGGAATGTAGTTTTCTTTTTTTCTTTTCTTTTCTTTTCTTTTCTTTTCTTTTCTTTTCTTTTCTTTTCTTTCCTTTCCTTTCCTTTTTAAATGTTTATTTATTTTTGAGAGAGACAGAGACAGAATGTGAGTGGGTTATGGGCAGAGAGAGAGGGAGACACAGAATCCGAAGCAGGCTCCAGGCTCCGAGCTGTCAGCACAGAGCCCGACATGGGGCTCAAACTCATGAGCTGTGAGATCATGACCTGAGCCGAAGTCAGACACTCAACCAACTGAGCCACTCAGGCATCCCTGGGGAACGTAGTTTTCTATTTTTCTATCTCAGTATTGGTGTCTCGTTGCTTAAGCTATAAAGCTGGAAGTTATCTTTGCTTTTTCCTTTCCTCCTCATCTATCCTATATAAAGTCAATCAGCTCCTGTTGATTCTCCCTTCTAAATATCTCCAATATTTCTCAAATGTGCTTATTTTTCCCCGTCCTTCTGTTTCTTAATAAGACTACTGCTCTTGCTGTAGTAGCTCTCGCTGCCTTTAGCCTCCATCTCATGTCAGCTTCTCTACTCCAGAAAGCCATTATAATAAAAGATGTCACCATCTTTCAGTAGTGTCTCATTTTTCTTAGCCTAAATTCCTGATTGCTTAATTCTTTCACATCCATCTTCATGAGCTGGCACTTCCTACTGGCCTTTTTTCCTCCTATTGCTTTCCTTGGCAAGCTGTAAGACTCAGCCCATGTTATTCTTTCTGTTTGTTAAATTATATGTGTGTATATATATATATATATATATACACACACACACACACACACACATTTATACATATATACATATATTTATATATGTATATATACATATGTATATATCTGGTGTGTGTGTGTGTGTATACATACACACACACACACACACACATACACACACTATATAAAAATATATATACTTCTGTTTGTTAAATTATGAATATCAGAGCTAACAAGAATAGAGAGGGGATTCCAACAGATACTTACTTGACTCCAGACCTGAGCTGTTGGATTCCCAGCAATGCTGTCTATTAATTTATTCCTTGTGTTCATTCTTGTTGAGTGCCCATCACATTCCAATCAATTTCTGAGTGGTGAGAAAGCAAGGTGAGCAAGGTGAGAAAAGAACTTGGACAACACACTATAAAGGGTGCAAAAGACAAATGAAAAAGCAGTTACTGAGAGGTAAGTGCTATAGCCAGGGGAGTACATGAGAGGCAGGTGACCAATTATGGCGACATGGAGTGGTCAGAGTTCATATCATATATATATATATATGTGTGTGTGTGTATATATATGTATATATATACATATATATGTGTATATATATACACATATACATATGTATGTGTACACATACATACATATACATATATATGTGTGTGTATATATATATGTATATATATGTATGTATATATATGTTAACATGTTAAGAAAGTGCTGTGAGGGAAAGGAAATGGAGTATAACTATGTGGGACAAGGGTACCTTTGTGAGGAGCCAACATTTAAGCTAAGATTGGACAGAGGAGAAGGAGCCAGCTAAGGAAGAAATAGGGAGAGAGCGTTTCAGGAGGAAGGTACAGTAAATGAGAGTTCCTCAGAACTTTGTGCTTCCCTTCACTCACATGTGAGTTCAGACGGGAATAGTAGCTGTCACATAGGAGGGCTTTATAGCTTGAATCAGATCAACCATATAAAGCATCTCTCCTACCATCTGGTTGGTAGTAAGCACTAAACAAATATTTTTTAGTAATGATATTAAGAATAAAGTAGAACACATAGTTCTTTTAGGAAGGGAGACTTTAGTTAGGTATTTTACTCTATGGACACAAATTTACTTTTCTTATACTCTGTCAAATCAATTCAAACAAATTATTATTGGGCACCCAATATGTGTAAGGCAGTGTGCTGGATGCTGTGGAAGGCTAAAGAAATATTTAGGAACTAAGATCTCTTTTTTTTTATTCTACATTTTACTTCTGTTATTTATTACTGGGTTGTCTCACTATCCATTTTAGAAGCTACTTCCCCAAGTGTGGGCCTGCACCCTCACACCAACACACACAACATTCACATGTATGTGTCTCTCTTTATATTTTCCCTCCATTTGGCTACTTGGAAATTCAGTATACATGGCTTTTCTTGGGTGATGACCTTATAAATCATTTGAATCACAGTTGGTATTTCTGAACATTTGAAATGCTCACGGCAAGAAAGCCTTCACATTTCTGAAAGAAAGGCTGTCACAAATACTGAACTTTATTGGAAAAGGAGCCAGATGCTAATGGAAAATATAAATGTTATCCAAGAAAAGTTTTACATTTGTATATTAAGAATAGTTTTTGAATCTAATAGCTACATGTGGCTACATTTCTTTTCTTCGCGTAGGTGTCCACTTCCAAGGAAATGATGACTGAAATGTTAGAAATGCAAAATTAATTAACACCTTGTATGGTTCATTTGGCTCCTGCAGATTCAGTAATGGCTTTATTTGTATGTAACTGTGTCTGTTGCTTATTTTTGACAAGTTGGGACAAAATATCTGTTCCACACAATTTCTGGGTTTCTGATGCTGCTGAGAATAACTGCAAGGATAAGAGGTAGTGCAAGGAGAATAAAAGACTAAAATGTTACTGTGAGGGATTATGCTTTTATTCGCACTGGTTATGTGTCAATCCTGAGTTTTTATCAAAGTGAGAGGGTATTTTAAGGCTAATGGCCTCTTTTATAAAAACAAAGTTAAAGAAAATGACTTATTTTAATTACAGTTTCTCAAAACATAAAGATTGAACCTTTAGAGATGTTTTTGTAACTTAATCACTAAAGACTTCAATAATGTAATAGTGGTCTAAATACGACATCTGAAAAAAGGGCCATGAAAGCTTACCTTTGCTGCATTATCTATTATTCAATTGTTCTTTTGTGTTCGTTTCACTTGCTACTTTCTCTTGAGACAAAACAGTGCCTAAACTATCCCAAACAGGAGGAATTATTCTTTAAACCTAAATCTCACCTGATAAAAACGTTGTTTGCTATGTGTACAGAATAAACTAAAAGAACATTTCTAGTATGTAGTTGTAGGGAAGGTTGCAAAACAAATTTCATCAAGTTTATAGCT
Organism: Panthera pardus; assembly: GCF_024362965.1. NCBI lineage: Eukaryota > Metazoa > Chordata > Mammalia > Carnivora > Felidae > Panthera > Panthera pardus. Next base: position 89,091,459 of record NW_026526721.1, read on the forward strand.
TGGTGACTCTACATTAAGACTTATTTCTCCAATATGAAAATGACCTTTTTATATATGTATGTGTGTGCATACATATGAATGTGTGTGTGCACATAAATACAAATATATATGTTAATGTTAGCATATGTGTGTTTAAATCTTGAAAAAGCTTACTGATTTTTTTTGTAGGATTTCAAAATTATCTTTTTAGGCGGCATTACTATCAGATTTCCCAAGGCATCAGTGGGAAGTGTTGGAGAAACTGGCTGGTCCACGAAGTACCAGAATTTACTATTGTGAAATTTGAGGTGAATTATTCTGGGCAATTGACTTTGGAAATGTAATGTGTTAAATCTGGTGATAGATCCTGAGAACATTATTAAAATGTAGGAGAACAACCAGTGTTTATTTATTAAGTCCACATTTATTTAGCACCTATCAAGTGCCAAATTCCGTGTTAGGTTCCAGTGTGGCGAGCTGAAGCTTCTCTGGTTCTCAGCTATCTGTCACATAGCCATCTCCCCTCTCTCCCTTGCTCTCTCTTTGCATAATTCCTCCGTCACCTTTTGGTCCTGATAGGGAATGGTCATGATGGTGATGTCCTCTGAGTACTTGGCATGATGATAAATTCATAGATGAGCCTGTGACTCTGTGGGATTAATCTGGGGGTGTATGGGAAGAAAGGTTTGCATTTCTTTGGCATTGCTGACCTGGGATCACATAATCCAGGGTGTATGAGGAGCAAACTGCAGTTTCCTCACTACTTTCTCTGTTAGGACTGGATTTCCATCTTTTGTAGTCAAAAGTCCAGATGAATAAATTGTGGATGCAGCCATATATAAAATGTACTTCCAGCCCTTAAATGATTCCACCTGGTTTGATAGACTTATAAAGCAACAGTTCCAATGTAACATGAGAAGCACCGTAAGAAGTATGTACACAGGGTAATGGAACTAGACAGGAGAAAGAAACTTGTCTTAGTGGGTGTGTGAAGATTTCAGAGAGTGATAGTTGAGCTGAGTGTTAAATTTGTGTGAGTAGTCACCAAGGCAAATTAGAGAAGAGAGCTTACTAAAATCAAAGAAACAGCATGTAAGAGCATAGAAATCAGGAAATACATAGTGTGTTCAGGGATTATAAGAAGTTCATAAACTGAAGAGAAGCAGATGAAAGTTGAAGTGGAGGTCTGGTGATGGGGTGGGTGGGTTTGGATAGAATTTGAAAGGTATGTGCCTGTGGAAAAAAGATACATACCTGTAAGACTCACAGACATAATACTAGTATTAGCAATTAAAAATTTTTGATATAATGAAGTCTTTAAAAATAGTTAACATTTTAGGTTTAACAACCTCCCAGCATTCCCTTGCCTTCTTCTATATATGTCAGCCAGGCTCAGACCTTTCATACCCACCAGAGTAATGAGTGAATCAGGAAACTAGAAAGGGCAAAAGGATGAATTATAAATGATAGATCATTGGGGGGAGGCTTAGTTCATGCTGCTCTAATAAATGATGAGAACAAACAAGATGAAAACTCTAAGGAAAATCTCTTTAGGGTAACATGGGGATGTTTCTTCCCTAGTTGCTGGTCTAAACATCTTCTGAAGATAAAGCCTCTTCCGAGCAGAGAGTAGACCTAGGCCCATCTAAAATTGGGGAAGAAAGAATCAAAATAAGGTGACCCCCCCAAATGAGGACAAACCCCAGGGGATCAAGCTACTTGAGTTAAAATGATTTAAATGTCCTCTCTCCAAAAAAGAAAAGTTTAAACTCTTGACATTAGCATATTTTCTCCAAAATGCCATTGTTGTCATCTTGATCACCATTAATGTTTCTCTCAGGTTCAGAGTTTATTGGTGGGTTCAGGAGGGTTAGGAGAAAGGTGATGTGCATTCCCGACAGCATCCAAGGAAAATTTTTCATGCCTAGAAAACCCAGTATGTATCATCTGCTTTCTTAAAAATTCCATGATTCTATAATATTCTTCTTACTATTTTTATTGATTCTGTAATATTCTTAAAGTTTCTTTCTATCCACAATTTTTTTTTCTGCATTGCCTTTTATTCCTTAACAAATTTGGCCATAGAGAGTGGTCAGAAAGAATGTAATTAACTTAGGCACTGGAATAAATATTGAGCATACTTCTGAATTCACAGAACTTATTTATTTATTTATTTTTTGGACAGTGTTTCTGGTCTTCTAAGAAACTCAGATCAAAAAGTTCACATTATCAAATTTCTTTGAGATAGTTGCTGAGGCATATCCAAGGGTATTTAATAGATGCATTTAAAACACAAATATAAAACAATATGTAAACCCTGTGTAATATGTGGTAATCAAGCTGGATCAGTATGAAACAGAGTAGAAACAGACATCTAGTACTTCACTTAATATAATCTTATACTCAAATTAGCACTCGGGTATTTTTGGAATGAAATTTTAAAACAAAACAAAAAATGGTTCATGATTTCATGACCATTCTAGTGGTTTTTATACTGATATGGAGAATTCTGAATAGCACTGGGTAAATACTCAGAATTTTACAGCATGCTTTTTAATAAAATAAAGGAATATTTTCTGTACTCCTTAATGATACCAGCAGTCAATGCATATTTGCTGTGTCTTCATGTAAGCACTTTTGTAGCATTCACTGTATGCCCAGCTGGGAATGAGTGACTTTATTTAGGAAAGTTCCCGAAGCAATGCTGGACCTTTATGACCTCTTTGAGAGAGAGGAACAGCAAATCTCCCTGGTATTATTATTGGGGAAGAATACTGGTGAAACAATGCAACAGACTTTCTATTCAAAGACAAAATAGACTCATAATTGGAAAAATGTTTTGGGTGATGCTGACCCTACAAAAGATAAAAAAAATTAGGCTCCAAAGTAAACGTGACCCTGGAAGACAGTACTTTAAAACCTTTAGGTCCTTCCATTTGCAATAAGTTTTCTCATAGACATGTCATAAGCACTACACTGTGATTATGTAATATATGGCAACAATATAATTTAAATATATAATACAATTGAGATACAGATACAATAATCACTGTCAATTTTTGAGCACAGACTGTGTGTAGGAAAAAGTATTGGGCTCGTATAGGTGTCATTTTATTTATTGCCCTGAACAACTGCATAAAGTAAATTTTATTATCCACATTTAAAAGATGAGAAAGCTGAGACATAGTGAGGTTAAATAATATAGCTACAGCAATAGAGCTAGTATGTGTATAGGGCTGGAAATTTGAGCCAGATCTGTGATTCCGGTGGCTGTACCTTTTAGTTAGTAGCTATTTATCATCACCATCACCTTTGACGACTTGGAAAATAAATAAATAAAAATAAATAATGTAAAACATGAAGCCTATATGCAGCATGATGGAAATATTTTTATCAAGTAAAAAACAAAACACATTTTTCTAAAAGTAAAAGTTTGCTGAATGTGCCAGTATATATATTGATAAACCTAGTTTTTGACTTTGGGTCCGTTGCTGGTGACTTTTGTTCCACAAGCAGCAAACCTTACTTTTAAAAATCCGAAAACAATGGGGCACCTGGTTGGCTCAGTTGGTTGTGCATCCGACTTTGGCTCAGGTCATGATCTCACCGTTTGTGAGTTTGAGCCCCGCCTCGGGCTCTGTCCTGATAGCTGGGAGCCTGGAGCCTGCTTCAGATTCTGTGTCTCCCTCCCTCTCTGCCCCTCCCCCACTTGTGCTCTGTCTGTCTCAGAGATCTCTGTCTCTCAAAAATGAATAAATGTAAAAAAACCTGTTTTTTGATCTGAAAACAATGGATACTAGTGCTAGGATTGTAATATTTGATAGCTATTTTTTGTTTTTACTAGCTTCTATTATCTTTTGAACCAAAAAAGAATGCTTTTATAGAAATGTGAGAGTCTACTGTTATTAATCCATGCTTGTCTTCTAAGTGGGATCAGATATTGTATGCTACCACTGTATTTGAAATTCATGCTGAAATTCACTTCAGGCTAAGCTCTGTTATGCAGTTGGAATTATATATAGTTGGCAAGCTATATACAATACCGTAGAGGGGCATTTTATGTAGACTTCCTTCCATCGGAATATATTTTAAATTCCACAGCAAGTAGAAACCATGCCATGGCAGGAAGGATACTGATGAGTAAATATCAGGCATGCACAGGCTGCAATTCATTCACTCATTTCATTCATTCTCATGCATTCATTTATTGAATGAATATTTATTCAGCATCTACTAGGCACTATCATAGGTGCTTAGGGTACACTAATGGACAGAATAAACCAAAATCTCTACTTTGTGAAGCATACTTTCTGCTAATAAGGTATGTCTTAAACATGTCAAACTCCTGTTTAACATAATCCTAGACTGTAGACCAGGTGTCTGCAAACTTCTGTAAAGAACCAATGATAACTATTTTAGGCTTTGTGGGCCAGGCAGTTTGTGTTGCAACCACTCAGCTGTCATTATAATGTGAAAGTCGCTGTAGACACTATGTAAACAAATGTGGCTAAGTTCCAGTAAGGTTTTATTTACAAAAACAGGCAGTGGACCCCTAGACTAGTGTTTCTTGATTCCATCTAGGCCTCTGACAACTTGAAACAAAGAGACAGACACACAAAGCTACATAATGTGAGAAGTTACTTTGGGAGTTATTTGAGTAAACTCCTTCATTTTGTAGATGAATTAAAGGAGGTCCTGAGAGGCAGAGTAATTAGTTTAAGGTAACAAAGTAAACTAGAGGTAAAACCAAGACTCCATCTGTAGCTCCTGACTCTTAATATACTTTGTTTCTGCTTCACTATATTGCCTCTACTGTGAGTCTGCTTCGGATTCTGTGTCTCCCTCTCTCTCTGCCCCTCTGCTGCTCGTGTTCTGTCTCTCTCTTTCTCAAAAACAAGTAAACATTAAAAAAATTAAGGGGCACCTGGGTGGCTCAGTCGGTTGAGTGTCCGACTTCGGCTCAGGTCACGATCTCGCGGTCCGTGAGTTCGAGCCCCGCGTCGGGCTCTGGGCTGATGGCTCAGAGCCTGGAGCCTGCTTCTGATTCTGTGTCTCCCTCTCTCTCTGCCCCTCCCCCGTTCATGCTCTGTCTCTCTCTGTCTCAAAAATAAATAAACGTTAAAAAAAATTAAAAAAAATTATTTTGTGGCACCACAAAAAATTATTTTGTGATTATTACTACAATCAATCCATGGAAAATAATTTACCATCATCTTGGGTGTGTGACACAAAGATTAACATTTTCTCCAAATATTTAAGGCTTATATTTGAGAGAAGTAAATACAACTTTTGTCTGATCCATGCTTACCGCAAATATATATTGAGCTTCTAGGAAAGTATTAGTAATCACCGTAAAATGCATTACTGGTTCAGTGGCAGACATTGAACCAGTTATTCTGGACGAAACGTGTGTTGGACTTCAGTTCCACATCTTTGTCCCTGCACATGTCAAGTTGCTACCAAAGCAAATGCAACACAAGTATTAATAAGCGAGATTGCATTGTTTATCTTGAAAATAATGCTTCCAGTTGCAAAGTGAAATTAAAATTGGAGTAGATAATTGCAAAGTAAGACAATTAAAAATATTTTCTGCTTTAGTTTCTAAGATTGAGGATAGTTCCATTATTAATCTGATTCTTGCTTCCTACTTAAAAAGTGGAAGCTTAGACAATATACAAGTGATTTGAAATTGAATGAAATGTGTTCACTTTTTATTTCACTATGATACCTTATTTTTGCAATTCAGGCATGTCAGTGAATACTATTAGACTTTTGTACTAACAGTTGTAGCTATTTTGTTAAATTGAAATAATCTCATAAAAGTTTATACTTTAAAAAGATAATTTCTTTTGACATTTATCTATATTCAGAAGTGAAATACGTCCACAAATATCACACTTACATTGTTTTCTCAATACTTTCTTTAGCTTTTTGAATTACAGTTGATTTCTTCTCATGAAACTTACTTAAGCTGTAATGACCTGTTTTTAAAACAAATCATGATAATGACTGTAATTTGTTTTCTGTACAGGTAGTTTACTTTTTAAAGTAGCATTGAATCATTCTAAAAAATTTGGGTTTAAAAATAAAATATAAAAGCACTCAGCATATTAAATATTATTCATTTGATGCACTTTCATTGTGCCCACATTGTTCTAAAGTAATGTTCTATATTATATTTCATCAATTATAATAAAGATGAATTTTAATATGTCCAATCATAATTATACATAACATGTACAAGTCTTATTCTTCCTTTTCACTGTTATGCTTTTCAAATTGCTACTTTGTAACTTTAAGTGACAATAAAAATTACCATTAGCCATCCTGAATTTTAAATATACTAATATATTAATTGAATGGATTTTTTTGCTTTTATGTAACTTTCCAAGTTTGGTGAGTAGACAGTGGTAAAATTTCAAAGATCTTGCTCTGAATCACTACTGAGACAATTATGAATGGCACTGATTATTTAATTTTGGTGTTTATATTTTGCAAATGAAGTTAATTTGAGGTAGCTTGTATGCTCTGCTCTTCTTTCGGTTTTTTATTTTGACTTAACAAATGTTTATTGAATGCTCTGCACAAGGCACACCATGTGAGAAAGGCCCATGCTTTCCAACTTCCATGTTAATTTCTGTCTGTTGGCAAAATATTCCTCTCCTTTCCCTTTACACACACACATACACACACACACACAGTTTTTAACAATTTTTGTCTTTTTAAGAAATGTATCTAATTTACAGGAAACTTGTTTTTTTGGTGTCTAGTGCTATAAATTTTGCAAATACGTGGAATCTTGTGTCTACCACCATAATCAAGATACAGAGTTTCATTATAAAAGAAAAAAAATGTCCTTGTGCTCACTTTTTGTGATCACCCCCATTCACACTCCAATCTCTGGCAATTGTTGATCTGTTCTCTGGCTGATGGTCATTGACTTTTCCAGAATGTCATATAAATGTATAGGGTGTGGTCTTTGAGTCTGACTTCTTTCATTTAGTATAATGCATTTGGAATTCATTCATGTTGCACATTATCAGTAGTTTGACCCTTTCTACTGCTGACTAGTATTGCATTGACTGTATGCACAACAGTTTTGCCGGGAGGAACATTTTGATTGTTTCCAGTTTTTTAGCAATTGTGAACAAAATGCTTGTAAACATTAGCTTACAGCTGTTTTTGTGAACTCAAGTTTTCATTTATCTTGTATAAATATTGTGGAGTGGGATAGCTGAGTCATGTGGCAAGTGTATGTTTAACTGTACAAGAAACAAACTGTCTTTCAAAGTGCCTCTGCCAGTTTGCATTCTCACCAGCAATGTGTGAGCGTTCCACTTGCTCCATATCTTTGCCAGACTTGATATTGTCAGTCCTTTTGCTTTTTGCTAGTCAATTAGGTATGAATCTCATTGGGACTTACATTTGCTTTTCTAATGACTAATGATATTGAACTTCTTTTCCACTTGTAGAACTTCTTTGGTGAAGTGTCTACTGAAATCTTTTCCCCATTTTTTAAATTGTTTTTTTTAATGTCGAATTTTTGGGAATGCTTTACATATTATGGACACGAGCCTTTGTTCAGAGACGTGATTTGTAAATAAATTCTTCTAATATGGCTTGGTTTTCATACTATTAACAGTGTCTTTCACATATTAAAACCTTTTTTAAAAAATTTAACTATATATTTTATGGTTTATGCTTTTGGTGTTATAATTAAGAACACTTTTCCTAATCCAGGGTCTCAAAAATACTCCCTTAATATGTTCTTATAGGTGTGTCTTAGGGTGACTTAATGTTCAACTCGCTTTGCTGCTCTTAGATTCTTGAATATCTAGTTTTGTATCTTGAGTCTGAGACCATGCCTCCAGGTGACATTACTTTGTAAATTCTAGAATGCTGTAGGCTCTTCAGCTGTGCGATCTTCCACAGGTCAATTAATTGGGTTCCAATTCCTTATGTATAAAACTGTGAAAGCACAACATGGTATGTAAATATCTTATGACCACAACCTTGTTCACCATTCCTTGAGTTCCCTGTGTGCCTCTGTTTTTTTTCTAGTATGGCAGAGTAAAACATGGTACTCAAGAATTTTGGAGCCAAGTATGTCCTCCTTGGGATAAATCTGCCCATGACACTTGCTAACTGAGAGTTTGGGAAGACTGAGTAATTAAGTTTCCTCACCTGTAAATTGAGGCTAGTACTTCATGAATGAGATGATTCTCTTAATGTGTTAAATATGAGGACTGACCCTCTGTAGTCTTTCAGCAAATCTCTGTTGGTGGTCGTGGTTGATAATGGTTAAAAAAATTTTTTTGGAACTGTGACTTGCCCCTTCCAATTTCCTTCAGTAACTAAAACCACGTTGATACACAACAGGAGCCAAAGTTCTTTCCTTACTGCCAGTCTTGCCTGCTATTGACTACTGTCTCAGATACCCATCATGGTGTGTACTTGCAGGGACTTCACCCTATCAATTACCTCTCTGATGACAATGATCACCAGTCCTGCCACCAGATACCATATTAACACTAAACTCCACCTGCTCAGTCTGCCGCTCCCCACTACCCACTTTGCCGTGGTCTTCCCTCCAAGTTAGTGCTGACACCTGATACCCAGGTCATAGCTTCTTCCAGGGTTGCTTGACCTCCACACTCCAGTTCTGAAACTGTCTCCAGTACACTTGTTTTGCCTCTTTCTGAACCTTTTAGGTTGTCAGTTCTTCCTCAAAACTTTTTAATTAAAAAGAAATAAACAAGGGTGCCTGGGTGGCTTAGTCAGTTGAGTGTCTGACTTTTGGTATTGAGTCAGGTCATGATCTCATGGTTGTGGAATTGAGCCCCGTATTGGGCTCCAAGCTGCGCATGGAGATTCTATCTCTCTCTCCCTCTGCCCCTCTCCTCCTTTCCCCCACTTGCACTCATGCCCTCTCTCTCTCTCTCTCTCTCTCTCTCTCTCTCTCTCTCAAATACATAAACAAACAAACAAACAAACAAACACAAAAACAAATAAAACATACCATAAGTTTATCATTGGTTTCTACTTGCCCAGAGTATAAAATTTCTCATTTAAATCTAGGAAGTTCTTAACAGACCATATATGTAACCTTCAGCCTCTCTTGATTTAAATGGCTGCTATGAAGGAAAGTTAGGTTGCTTAACATAGGGTACCTTTACCTTCTATTTTCAGTTGAACGGGATCAAGAAAATTATGGTGTAGCAATAATTTGAACACAATAGGTATTGAAAAGTTCTAAGTACCAGATTTGTGGGTATGTGACGACAAAGCTTGATTATTTAAGCTATAAAATCGACTGCTGAACTGTATAGGGGTTTATTGTCTCAGGTCACATAAGATCTCTTTTGTGAAAGGTCTTTTATTTGTTTGGGAGTTAGAAGTATTGCTTGCATTGGTCTGTAGTGTTTTGAATGCCACCATTTTCTTCCTTTGTAAATACAGGCGTTTTCTGCGTGTTTTGAAGCCTGTTTTCATCTTCTTTTATCTCTTCTCACTCTCAAAACTGAACTAAGGATGTGAAAGATGTGCCATTTCCATTTGCCTCCCCACCAGAGAGCTGTGATTTTTCTGAGGAAGAGATAGAAATGCCCTTTGATTACTGTGAAGGGGCAATTGTGACATCTTCCTGGAAAGTTAAGCACAGGGGGAGATCAAATGGTCTCGTTTGAAGCCCATTGTATGTGTTCACAGCACACGTGAGAAAAATGTAAAACCAAAGAAAAACCACCCGTATAGAAGTAAACTAAAACCCAAATGATAATGGAGCAGGAACTAAAATCCATAGAAACTTAAGGAAGAAATTACATCCCCTAAATTGCTGGAAGATGGATACTAGTCATTTATCATTGAGCGTATTGATACATTAAACAACACCAGCTAGAATTGGCTTGTTAAGCTCTTAAACTACTATGCAGTTAGGTCCTGCCGGCAGTTTCCTAGAAAGCCTCTTTTGGAACCATCTGCTGCCTTGTAGGTAAAGGCGAAGTCAAATTGGATGCCAGTCACCTTGAGTCAGTGCTGATGGAGTGCTCAAAGTGCTTGCTAGGTTCATTCATTCAATATCCTACCCTGGGGAGAGTTAAAAAGTGATTTTTTTAAAAAATAGAATCATGCCTAACCCATTCAAGTCTTTGGTTATCTCGGGGTGGCCTGTGTTGTCCTATTTGTTCTTCTGGGATTTTATCACGCTTTAACACCTTGTGTTCTCTTTCACTTTGGGCTGCTTTTGTGGTTATGATACCGTTTGGACTGTGACTTTTATGATTCATGTCACTTTGGTGTTTATCAAAGCTGCATGCTAGGGAGATGATACCCCCGTGTCTGGATGAGCAGGGTATCTGGCTCTATATTGGGGATTTTCTCACTGCTGATGGGCCAGGACTCTGACACAAGACACCAAGAGCTCTCAAGGAGGTAAGATACAGGATGAGATCCACCACACCATTGGAAAAATGTCTTAAAATTGAGGCGAAGATCACAGATGTTGATTCTTACCTCTCATGATGATGCCTGTGCTCTTTAGAATGAGTTGTCAGTTGTGAAGGCTATAGGAAATATTTAAAAGTATGGATGGTGTGCTTTAGATATTTTTTTCTTTTATTTTCTCCTGAGTCCTGTGCCAAGTAGTAACTTTATATACAAGAGCTCATCTAATTTTCTTATGAACTCCATAAGGTTAATATCATTCCCATTTTACAGATAAATGATTTGAGATATTGTATTATTTAGTTCAAAAGAAAAAAAAGTATTATAATCTCCTAAAGTTCTAGAAGTCACACTGACTCCCTACTTTACACCATAGCCAAGGAGATGGTGTCTAATGAGGTGGGTCCCAGGACTTCTTTGACTGTCCCTTCCCTGAATATGCTAAGTGGCAGAACTCTCAGCTGTGCTGCTTAATAAATATGTGCCCATATGGGCAGAATGAGATTGATAGCATCAAAGGGAGGAAGTACTAAGGTAACCTTGTTATATTTCTGGAGCAAGAATGTCTCATTTGTTCTGTCATAATGATTAAAGGGATCATGTGTTGAAATGCATTAGAACCATCTATGCCTTATTCCTCTGCCTTCTACCCCCATGCTCCATTCTTGATTACTGTATTTTGTTTCACTTTCTCACTCTTAACCTCTCTTTGGCTGTATGCTAGTCTCTGATCTAGGAATGATTACTGACTCCTCTGGCCCTCAGATTGGCTTTGACAATTGACTTCACATTTCTGTCTCAACTAAATAATGGCTTTAGCCCCTTGTTATCTGATTGTTCTTAGCTGATCCTGCTGCCTTTCCAGGTGGCTGCCTCTGGAATTCAAGTCAAGCCTGGCATCCAGCTCTGTACTTCTAATACCAATCTGGAATGGATGGTAATGTTTATGGTTTTGCTAAAGACCAAACAATTTTTGGCCAAACTTTGTCCATTATTATTAAACTGGCTTCAGTGCTGTAAGCTCAAGTGCTATGCCTTCCTATGGAAGGGAAGTGAGGCCATGAAGATAATAGTGATGGTTGGCAAGTAAGATGATAGCTACCTGTCTGGTTGGCTCCAGCCATATGCCTAACCTACTATCTGAAGTCTTCTGCATGGTTTCATGGGGATTTCAAGTAGCATCCAGAAATCATGCCCCTTTGGCAATTTATATTCAATAAAGGAAGGAGGGCAGTATTTCTATCATGCAGATCAAGACTGGATTGACTGATGTTAGGACTCTGCCCATTATTAAATGGGTGATCTTGGGCAAATTAATTTACCTTTCTTTTCTTTAATTTGGAGAAATATGTAAAGTATTTGAAAAAACTATGTGCAGACCACATATTTTTTAAATGTCAGCTTTTGTTGAGCCATGGAGAGAGATAGGAGGCCCTAACAATGACTGGAATTACGGTATAAAGGAAAGATCTCGGGCAGAATAAACAAGTGGAGTTGGGTTTGAATACTGGGTCAACTTCCTGATAGCTGTAAAACCTTGTTATTTCATCTAGTATGAATTTTATTATTTGTAGATTGAGCATAATGCTACCAGTGTTGTCACATTTTGGTAAAGATTGGAAAGCTGAGATACATGAGGCACCTGGCTTAATACATGTTCAGTAAATATTAGTTATTGTAATTGTTGTTGATAGTAATAGACTTTCCAAGGAAGTCTGAACTTTATGTTAAAACCATTGGAAAATCACTAAAAATGTTTGAGAAGGAGCTTGACATAATCACATTTGTGATTTTATGGTCACGCTGACTATAGCTTGAGAATAAATTGAAGGGTGGGTCCATTTGGACTGGAGGGGAGACTCTAGCAATATGAGAAACTTTGGCTAGAAGAGTGGCATGCAGACGGGGGAAGGAAGACTGATTTGAGAGGTGTTTGGAGGTGGAATTATAGAATCTTATTTTCCTGATTGGAAAATATTTAGATATTATTGGGAAGAAGGTAGTGTGTCTGGTGGGGGCAGATTAGAAATTCTAGGGCAAGTATCATGGCATGCCAGTTGGAATTCATAGAGAGCAGATCATGAGGTGAGCAGGCACCTTGTTCTCCAACCTTCTGCAGAGGGGTGTCCTCAGCTGGACACTGTTGGCCCCACAGTGAGGAAATACTCTTGAGAAGGGGCTCTAACCCCCCTGTTGTTACCCTTGGCATTAACAAAGAAGTGAATGATATACAGTTTGGGCTTGAGTACCAGCTACTCCAGGGAATCAGAATCAGGTATCTTGCAGCTGGATATTGACTATCATGGATGTCAGATTACTGGTCTGATAGAACCCGGACACCTTGTGTGAAGTTGAAAACCATAGAAACCCCTCCCACTGAGAATGAGGAGCCAAAAATCTCAGCTAGCTTCTTGCCAGGCAACAAGAGGGGGCCGTAATGTCATAGAATGGACATTCTTGCTCATTTCCCCAAAATGATACATGAAACAGAGCATAATGGAGTGAGAAAAAAAAATGTAATTTCTGCAATTATTAGAATTCAGTATGTATTTAGAAGCAGGTAAGTTTATGGGTTTGGGGAAGGAACTGAGGTAATTCCACAATGGAATTTTTTATTTTCTTTATGAATAGAAAGTCAGGCCATTTGCTGAGAGGGAAGTAAGTAGCATTGAGTTCAGAGATTTAATGAAGGTGGAGAAGTTTAAAAATAGTCACTGTGGAAAAGAAGAGAGAGATTTGCCTAGAGAAGAACTGTAGGATTGTTGGACAGTTAAAGTTTAAGGTCATGAATGTTTAATGGTATCAAACCTAAGTAGTTGTGTGATTTTTCTATAGGAGTGATATATTAGCAGTCTAGGGATAAACATGGAAAAAGCTGGCTTTGGGATGTGGTACAGTTGGAATTGACTTTTTCATACAGATGTGATAGAAGGAAAATAGGGTAAGGAAAGTGACTTTGGCAAGAGAGTGGCTGAATAATGTGTTCTAGAAACTAGGCTGAATAGGAAAGTAGTTAGGAGGGGACAAAAAAGTAGGAAGCAAAGTGAGATGAGATCAAGGACCAAGAAGTCCCTGAAAAGTGGAAATGCACGTATGATGAGAGGAACTTAGCAACACTCTAAAGAGGTAAGACACTGTGGTCAGGGTAGTTACACTTAATAGTATAGGTATAAGACTTTCCTAGTGATGCAAGTGTTTAGAGTGTGGCCATCAGTCATGGAGTTTGAAACAGAATAGTAATAAAAGTAACTGGAAATGAGACCATGAAAAAGCTGAGTTGGAGAACATAGCTTTGACACCGAAAGTAAATGAAGATACTAAGGAATCTGAAGGATTTCTTACTTGAGAATGAATCAATCATGAATTAGGACGTATGAAGTAACATCATGGCAAGCTAGTCTACTATTTCAGAGTTATTTTTGTGACTTCCTTTTACTTGTACCCCAAAGGCCTTCCTCCTTTTACTTGTACCCCAAAGGCCTCTTCTTTCCTATAGTTTGAACTGCGCCAGAACTTGATGCAAGTGTGGAGTGATCCATTGAGGAGCCAGGATGATTGCAAATATGTAATCATTAGGCAAAGTAAATGTGATGCTGGGGATTCAGTTTCAAAGACAGGAATGAGTTAAAAAGTATCCAGAAGTTGGGGGAAAGGGAGTTGGGTTCCCATTGGCAGGAGAGCGTGAAATGAAGAAATAAAAAGCTCTTCAAGAGGGAGATGGCCTCTGGTGAGGCCAGCACAGTGCCATGGTCCTTTGCTTAACTCATCTGTGCTTATGACTGCCCAGGCCTGGTCCCCTGAGGATCCATCCATCCCACTTGGACAGTATCCCACCAAGATGCGAGGGCATATATGTCACCCTTGCACATCTCCCCACCCTGGAATATGGGTGGAAGGCCCAGAAAGGTGATGGTGGAGTGAAGGGAAAATCTTGCTCTAATTAATTAAATTACCTAGTTAGTCTAACAAATTAATTTAAAATTTTCTTCTGAGTTCTGGAAAACAGAAACTCACAAAACCTTTGCAATCAGAATTATTTTTAAGGGTACTTTTGAAAAAGATAGTTTGGGACCACGCTATAAAAAATAATCTTGAATTTCAAGATAAAGAATTTAGACCTTATTCTAAGACTCTAGAATAAGATTCTTTCCCTCAGGGACAGAAAGGCAGCATGTTGGAAATAGCATTTTTGGAAGGTTCACCTGGTGTTAATGTGTGGATGGATTTTATACTTACATCACCTTACATCAATGGGAAATGATCCTGTGTCCTTCATAGCTTCATTATCAACAAATCTTGTAGCTTCTTTTAAAATAGGTTTTAAATATATTTCTATTTTCTTCTGTTTTTCAGTTTCATATTTAGCCACTATCCCTTCTGTTTTTCTCTTATGTGCTTTCAGACCACCTTCCCTTCTGCCCTCGGCCCCCTGCCCCAGCTTGCCTTCTATTAGTTCTAAAATGCCAGCTATTTTTTCTTCTTAGTAACTTTTGTTGATAAAGGTCACCCATTGAGCTACTCAAAAGCCTCTCTTGGTGTTCTTATTTCAATTAAATCAAAATCTCCAATTATGTGTTCAAGGTTCTCTTGTCCTTCCCCTGCCTAATTTAATTTCTTTAATTTCTTAGGAAGCCTCCTCTACTGTGTGTTTTCCAGTGAGATAAAGTTTCTGGCCACCCTTTCATTAATGCGTCTGTTTTCCAAATTCCCACCTAATAAAGGAAACTTCTACAGTGACTTTCCCATGGTGAAATCTCAGGTGTTCTCTAATAGACCATGGTTAGCAATCAGCCAAAGAGATGCATACACACTAGTCTGTGCTAGCAGAGTAAGAACTGTAAATCCCTATGACCGGATAACTACTCTGTCTTGCAGTACATGGTTATAAGTTCACTCCCAAAGGTATGCTGGAATAAATTGAACTTAATCAGGGATCCTACCCGTGTCCTTCAATTTTCACATTTGACTACTGAGGTCAGGTTTGAATATACATGTCTAGATGTACATTTCAAGTGCTTACCTGTTAGCCATCCAGCTAGAAATCTATGAATAGATCTGGGCAAACCTGTGGCCTCTTTAAAACTGCATGTGAACATTTTGTTTATATGTACTTATGGAGTTTTTCTTTTTTTTTCATGAAGAGATAACAGTACATTTATTTTTTAAAAGTATCTTTATTTTTTTATTGTTGTGAACCGACATAAACTAACCTGGCTATATACAACTTGTAGGTTCTTTCGGTTGGGAAAAGTAGTAGACAATGCAGTTTGATGTGAGGGTTAGAAGTACCCCAAATCTAACTAGTAAGTTATAATGAAAGGAATATCAGACCAAATTCCTCCACGTGTAAATTTACTAAATAATCAAACATAAATAAACAGGCAGGAAACAACTTACATATCCTTTTCTGTCAGCTTGACAAAGTCCAGTTTTCTATACTTTTAAGTTTCAATCTCTATATTGGATGAAAGGTTCACTTTCACTTAGGGATGGCATGACAGCTTTTCTGGAGGCATGGTTTTGATATTCTCCTAGTCACGCTTATTTACAATGGCTGGATAGAAGGCTGCTTATTGATCAGGCTTTGATACCTTCCTAAGAATTCAGGCCATACATAGCTATATTTTTATGTCTTGTTCATGCAGGAAATTTGAGAGAAGAGGGAACTACTTCTTAAAGTATTTTAACCAATATTCATTTTTTGAATACTTTTAATTAACCATTGAGAGCCCAATTCTAACATTTGCCATGGTGATTAACAGGCCAATAATTGCACTAAAAAAATCTTTTTCTGATATTCTTTATATTCAGGTAATGATCAAGATAATGAAAATAGAAGCACTTGTAATGGCCACTTTTGGTTTATGGACTTCTGATAAAAATCTATATTACTTTCAACTAGAGTATGGATGCATAATTAGGGCAATTGACTATCCCTAGAGTGGAATCATAAACTTATTTATATATTAATAATGATATACTCTCTATGCTGAAGTATTTTAAAGTTAATTACATGTGTCTTAACATTTATGCATATACCACACATATATCATTTTATATAAATGCAGACATGTTATATATATTCTATTTTTAGTGTAATATTCTGTTTTTCTTTTATTTTAGTTCTTGGTTGCTCTTCCTTTTTATTTCCATCAGTTAGTATTTTGTATAAAAAGTAAAAACGGTATCATGTTAAGCCTACTCTTCTGCCTCTTCTTTTTTAAAATTTTATTTATTTTTTAATTTTTTTAACATTTATTTATTTTTGAGAGACAGAGAATGAGTGGAGAGGGGCAGAGAGAGAAAGAGGGAGACAGAATCTGAAGCAGGCTCCAGGCTCTGAGCTGTCAGCACAGAGCCTGACGCCAGGCTCAAACCCATGGACTGCAAGATCATGACCTGAGCCAAAGTCAGAGGCTTAACCGACTAAGCCACCTAGGCGCCCCTCTTCCTTTTTTTTTTTAAATAAAATTTTATGGTAGCAAGTAACCACAGGTGGCTATTTAAATTTTTTTTAAATTTATTGAGATATAATTTATATACCATAAAACTTACTAAGTTCAAATGCACAGCTCAATGATTTTTGGTAACTTTATTGAGTTATGCAATCATCACATAATTCGTTTAGAATATTTTCATCACCCCAGTGTGATCTGTCCTGTGATTTGCAGTTACATCAATTCCTACTCCAGCCTTAGGTGATCACTAATCTATTTTCTGTCTTTAAGCAAATTTGACTACCTTGTTTTTTTGATATTGTGCAATGGAAATTCTTCCAAGTCAAATGATGAGTCTTGAATTCATTGTTTTCAATTTATGTATATGTTTCTATGTATATGGAATATAATACATATGGCATATAATACATATAACAATATTCAGTCCTTTTCCTATTGGTGATAATCAGTGAATTTGAACATGTTTCCCATGTTTTTAGGCTCTTGATGTCTTTTCTGTGAGTGGTCATTCATATAGTTTGCCATTTTTTTCTGCCAGGTTGTTTGTCTTTTTGATGTCAGTTTTTAAGAGCTCTTTTTATATCATAAATATGAATGCTTAGTCTGTGCCTGAATTATATTTTTCTACATTTATTAATTTAAAATATTGGTTAAAAATTAAAAATAATTTTTAATTCAATATTAAAAATTAAATTAAAAATTAATTGTGTTGCATTATGCTTAGAGAATGTGACCTGGTCTTTAAAAAAATTTTGTTGATTGTCTTTGTGAACAAGATTACTAATTATTGTAAATATTCTTTGAATATACACTTAGTGAAATTCTATTTCTTTTGAGGGATGTATAATTTCCATGTGTATATTAATTCACACTAAATGAAACAGTAATATTCACTTTAATTTTTTTAAGTTTATTTATTTATTTTGAAAGAGACAGAGAGAGTGTGGGTGGGGAATGGGCAGAGAGCAAGGGAGAGAGAGAGAATCCCAAGCAAGATCAGGGCTGCCAGCACAGAATCCAACGTGGGGCTTGAACTCGCGAAACTGAGAGATCATGACCTGAGCTGAAAACAAGAGTCAGACACTTAACTGACTGAGCCACCCAGGTGCCCCAGTAATGTTCAATTTTAACATGACCCATGCTTATGTTCACTAGATCTAATTTTAAAAGAAACATTTTGAAAACTCCCAAAATAATTGTACTTTTTTCCTAAGCTAGCCACACACTTTAAAAAGTTTTGGATTTGTAAGTTAACAGCTGTTTTGATTGTTATATACAAATTTATGACAATACCAACACACTTTTTTTGTCAATATCAAATAGTAACTGATTATATTTGCTATTTATGTTACATGCATTTTTATCTCTTAGTGTATTTAATGTTAAATTCTCCTTTGCTCTCCTCTCCTCCCCACTCCCATTTTTTATTTTGTTTCTCTTACATGATATTTCTTTGTCTATCCTTTCATTAAATTTTTAAAAAATCACTTCCTTTAAATATAGCTAGGCTTCCCTCCCCCAACCAATGTTAGAATATTTTTATTTCTCAGATTCTGTTTTTCTTTTCAAATTTTGTTTTTTTTTTCTTTATTGCTTTGATCACGTTTCCATTCAGTCTGCTCACCCTCCCCCTTATTAATTTGGAAGTTCTTTTCCATCCCGTTTATTATTATGTGTGGATTGATTTTACCATTCATTCTCCTACCTGATTACTTTGTTTTGCATAAGATAGTTTAGGAACAATACTGCTAATAACTATCCTTTGTTGATCTTTTCCTTGATTAAGATATTCCCTCCAGTATTTTCCTCAGATATAAGACATATCTGATGTCCTATATATCCTAAACTGTTTTTCTTTAACCTCCACCAGTAATTGTTATATTGCTTGGGTGTAGAATTCTGAGATTACAGTCCTTTTCTTTTAGTAGTCTTGTGGATGCTATTGCACTGGCTATTAGTTATCCCAGATTTAAGATTTTTGGTATCAGTCTAACTTTGATTTTCACTTTAGGTAAGTTATTCTTTCTGCTGAAAACTTTGTAGTACATTAAAAAATATCTTAAGAGTTCAAGAAGTTTACCAGAGTGTGCTTAGTTGTGTATGTTTTCTCCTTAATCCAGCCCTTTGTGAGCCCCTTGAATTGACAGATTCAGGTCTCTCCCTTTCATGGGGAAAATTTTCTTCTAATTTTTATCTGTTTGATTTTCCTCCATCTGTTTCTATTCTTCCTATGGAATTAATATTTTCATGTGAAGTTTTCGGAATCTGTCCTTTAATTCTCTTGTTTTATTTTCCTTCCATGATTTTCATCTCTGTAGTTTGCCCTGTACTTTAAGATAATTTGAGATTTCTCATGCTTGATCTTCCAAGTCACTTATTTGGATCTCAGTAGTACCTTAATCCTCAATTCATCTACTGAATTTTAAAGTTGGGAAATTGTATCTTTTGGCTCCACAAAGTTTCTATGCTTGAAAAACTCTAAGATGCATGTATTTTTGTTCAAATCTTAGTTTATCTTCTCTAGCAGTTCTGTGTCACAAAATATCTATTCTGACTGTTTTGACTGATTGTTAACTGTAGCTTTTTAGCACTCTTAGCTGAGTTGACATTTTGCTTGAAATTTTTTTTGGGCTCAGGTCTATTACTCATACTATTTTGAATACCAGGAATCTTACTAGAGCAGTTGCATTATTAGTGCATAATTGGGAGGTTGTCAGGCCCTGTTGAATTGCTGGTGGAAATTTCTCTGATCTCTGGTCTCTCCAGTCTCTCTGCTCTCTTCTTGTTTCAGGAGTTAGCCTTTTCATCTCCTGCCTTCTGCAGTCAAAGAAAGCCAGCACACTTGAGTGAGCATATGTAGACTCTTTTTTTTTTAGTAGAGGCTTGTGATTTCTGGGAACCAGTATCTTCCCAAGACAACAACTTCTCTCCTTGGTTCTGAGCTCTGAAGTTATTTCTCAGATGCTTGTGCAGGCATAGGGAATAACGTTTCTCAACAATTCTTTCAGCTTGGAACACGATAGAGTCCAGATCTTATTTAAGCAAAGCTGTCTCTAAGTCTCAATAGGCCAGAGACCCGCTTAAACATGATTTGGAATTTCTGAAAAAACAATAAATATAACATTATTATTTGTGGAACATAAACTAATTTCTCCACATACTGTAAGGCTATAAAATTAAGTCTACTCTACATGATGTAGAGTTGGGAGGAGGTGAGAAAGGAGCCATTGTCATGGTGTCCTGTTTTCATAATCCCATGCCCATTGCTTTGTTGGATTTTCAAATGAATCTGTGATCCATAAAGCAAATGCTTCTCTGGTTAATAAAAATTTAATCTGCCAGAGCTATGGTTTCTCCATGTCTTTAATGCACTTATTTAGGAATGATTTTGTATATGGATGATGATGTCTATTTGAAATTCATACGACTGTCATATGTTCATCAAATCCACCAGACAGGGGGCTGTAGTTTCTACCCATTGCAACTGATTTTTTTCCTATAGAGCAAAACATCATAAATTCAGCTTATTATATGAACTCTGCCAGATACTTATCCCTTTTTTGGAAGAAGCAAGTATATCTCTGTAAGCCCTCTGTAAATCTTGATCTTTAAAATGGCTGTATCTTAATGGCTTAGCAGTATAAAAAATTGATGAAAGGCTTTTAAATCTGCTAACACATCTGATTGTTGGAAAGAGACTGATTTTTTAAAAATAAATTCAGAGTCCTGCTTGTGTCTTAACACCCTACATCTTAGGATTTGAAGGAACTGTATAGATATTTTAGTCTAATTTCTCATTAATGGCAAGTGGTTAGTTGTAGCCTGCCTTAATTCCCTAGAGGGGTAACCCAAATCCCTATGATCAGCCAATTTATTTGTTGGAGAAATATGACTGTTAAAAAGGTCTTGCTATATTGAGCTTGGATTTATCTCTTTGCAAACTACGACAGTTGATATCAGCTCTACTTTTGGAAAATCTGTTTTGTAGAATAATGTTATCCTTATAAAAACAACAGTTTATATTCTAAAGAAAGCATTTATGCTTACACATTTTCTAAGGAGCTATCTATACTTAAATGCTATATTAAATGGATGAGTAAATGCTATGTTGACTTTTCATATAATTTTAACTGAATATTTTGAAATGTTTTGGCAAGAAAGGCATATATTCTGAAGCTAGTCATAGGAAATTCCATTATAAAATGTCTATTCTATTATAAAATGTAAATGCTAAAAGGACTTTTATACATATACACCCAGCCTATCACCTTTATTTTATATAGGAGGATATTGAAGTCCATATAAGTGAAATTTCATTAAAAAGTCAAGACCACTACTGCCTGAAATTCACATCTCCTTGCGTCTCATGTAACAGTTGAAGAGCCCACTATAGATGTTAAAAGGTAGAGTACATGAATAATCTATGTCTGAGACCAATCGACAACGTCTTGAGATGCTGAATAAACAATAAATATAACATCATTATTTATGAACAAAATAGGTCCATTCTGAATAAATCCTGTCCCTAAGAAACTTGCAAATTTTTGAGATAAAACCTAAATAATTACTGAGTATTTGGTGTTATATAGAACTACCTCAAGATGGAAATGACAGAGAAAATAATCTTTTAAAACTCACCATGGCTTGAAAATTAATAATAGTGCTAAAATATGACTAAGCTGCTGAGTTAATTTTTTTTTTGACAAGAAAGAAAATCTAATGCTGGAAGTTAAAAATAACGAATGAAAAATTTCTGTTAATAAAAATAGGTAAGAGACATTTTAAAATGTAAATGAATCTTAATAAATGACTCCAAATGACATGTACCCATGTCATTATTGGAACTTACCTGTTGAATTATTTATGGGTAAAAAACCAGGAAGAACTAGCAAGTACTCCAAAAGAGACTGAAGGGATAAGAGAAAATACAACTCTTCTTTTGCCTCTGGAGGTGTCAAAGGAGGATGATTCACAATCTGTTTTCCGTGGTGGAGTTGTTATTCCTTTTAAGATGCTCAAGGGATTGCTTTCCTGCTGGTGGTTGGATATGCATCCAGTGGAACACTCGGCCCTGTGACAATACTGTCCTTTTTGATGGGCTGTGAAATATGTCTAGTCTATCAGCACACACGTGGTGACATGCAGTGATATGAACTCAAAACTATTAAAACAAAAATGTATGGCAGACTTTTACGAAAACACTTCTTTATTTTGATTATTTATGTCATCCTTGTAGGATGCAACAACCTATGGATTATAACTCCTTGGGGGGCTAGACCGTGTTTTATTTGTCTTTGTGTTCCTACTAAAGCCTCAGGTGGAGGCCGCACTGTATTTTCAGTCATCTTCTTTCCTAGAAGCATTTGAAGAAGCTCTGGCCAGGCAGTTCAATATTTATTGAACAGAACTAAAAGAAATCAAATAAACAAAATACTTATAGATGGTATCACCCCACATGGCACATAAACAACCTTCCTCCCATAGTGAATGTAATATTTTAACTATGAAGAGGTAACCAATTGCAGGACCATTTCTCAGTTATACCAGTGGGTATAAAAATACCATGTGATTTCATTTCATCAATGCAGTGGACAAAGAAGAATTATTGTTTCTTTTATTTTGTGGCTCTGGTGAGTCCTCAGGAAGTGTAGTTGAAAAATCAATTTTCCAGGCTGAAGTCTTTGCTGGTCACAGTTCAGGGATTAGAGAAATCCAATTTGAGGAAAATACTGGTCTGCCTGAAGGCACCCTTATAGCTTATCTCTTTGAGGTACTAAGATGGCTTCTCTTCTGAGTGAATATACAAGCTGGGATTTTCATCTGTCAATATAGAACTCCCTCCTTGCTCCTTATATTATGGGTATTTGAACCCATGGATTTTTTCCCCTTCATTCAGAAACAAAGGGCATTTGTACTTCACCAGTGGGTTTAAATATGCTCCAACGGCTATTTAGGTCCTGCTAGGACCTGCTGATGTAGGTGCTGTTTGACGAACCTTGGTCTAATGGACATGTTCTCCATCCTCTTGTCTAGGAAGACTAATTTCCATCCTTGTAGTGTAATTTAAGATATTGTCTACTTGATCATAAATAAGTCTTGGTAAGACCAAGTTCCATAAGGGGTCAAGGGTAAGATTGACATTTGTTTTGATTATTCTGAGCATCAAAATCTTTAATATGTAGGGTCCATTTCATAGAGGATTCTGTAGATAACTATGCCTAAAGGTAACTGGTTGACCTCAATAGAACCCACACTGAATGCAAATCATATGTACCTTACTCCTCATATAAGCTATGTTGTCCTTGCTACATAACTAAAAATTGTTCAATTTCTCTCCTGGATAAACAGCTTCTAATTACTGGTAGCATATCTAGGCATGAATCATGACTAAATTGCCAGCACCTAGCACAGTGTCTGGCAAAGGAAGTTACTCAATAAATGGAAGAAGTTGTTGAATAAATAAATATATCCTAAAATTATAGTATAAACACTTAACACGTAACTGATGAAAGAGTCTTTTATTTATTTATTTATTTATTTATTGCATACACTACATACCTAAGGAGCAACTCGTTCACAATCCTATTGGGGATACTTGAAGCTAATGCAAGAATATTAGGAACAAATATTTAGGAATGACAATGGCATCTTAGCATAGGTTTTTCTCATATGTATAGATTTGTTGAACTGATCTGGGTATAGTATCACATTGTGAAGAACTATATAGTATTGTTCTCTTAATTCAAAGTCCCTACTCCCTCAGGAGAAGGGTAAAGATATTAGCCACAAATTATCAGGGCAGTACTGTGGATCCTTTTCTTTTAGTGCATTCTGGATTCTACATTGTCCTATCTTACCTGACCTGCATTGTAACTGTCTTGAGGTCTGGAACACACTGAAACCTTCCTAGTTTTACTCACTCTGGGTCAATTGCTGTGATTTCTTTTCTTTTTTAAAAATTTTACTTTACTTTTCCAAGATTTTATTTTTAAGTAATCTCTATAGTCAAGATGGGGCTTGGACTTACAACACCAAGATCAAGTGTTTCATGCTCTAATGACTGAGCCAGCCAGGCGCCCTGATTTCTGTTTTTCTTAACCTAAAAATGCTTGGACCGGTCCTTAAGCAGTATGATGTTTTCATTATGCCATTTACAATTTGAACTCATTTTCCTTTTGATATGGAAGAATTGGGGTGAAGCAGGATTCTGGTGTGGCTGTATAGCAACATCAGTATGGCTTCTGGGAGCTGTCCACAGATGCATGGGGAAACATTTCATAGTTGGCCATGGCTTTAGAAGATACATGGATATCTTCTGGTCTTAGTACTCCCTAGATGGCCTTTTCTCCTTGCTCAAATACTGACTGAATCTTTGCCTCAAATGATACTTCCCTGTCTCTCACCACTGAACCTTTGGAGAAGAAAGGACAATATTGTTCTTAGGACTGTAGCTTAAACAGATATATGGTGGCTTATTGAACTCTTTTGTGTTCATATGTCCAGTTTGCATGTATGAATTCTTGTATGGTTGTGTATGTAAGGTGAGCACACTGCTTATAACCTAAAGTAACTAAGAGGATGAATGATCATTGTAATTGGTTTTAAGGCCAGACATCACTTCATTGTCCACTGTCTTTCCGAATTCCGTAAGATATATAACTTGAGTAGTGGCAACCTCTAACATTTTTGCAGATGGGAACCATCTGAAGCTTTGCCTTCTGTCCTTTGTATCTACACACTGCCTTCATTTCCTATGGTTTCTCACCATTATGGGTTTGCCTTCTTTGCTCCTGCCTCTGCTGCCCTCTGCTGGAAAAGCTTTAAAGCCCAATTCTGATTTGTCCTGGAGTTTTTGTTTAGTTTTGTTTTATTTGCAGCATTACTCACAAAACTGTGAATTACACTCTTACACTTCAGGATCAGGAAATTCTTCTGGAAGTTCAGTTGCCTGTGATTACACAGAAGTTGCCTGAGAGCTTTGTAGCCCCTCATTCAGCGAGATGCCCATTCTCATTAGCGTTAGAAATTTCTCCTGACCTGGCCCACTTCTTGTTTCTCAAAAGTATGTTGGGGCATTTTTTTCTCCAACGGGGCATCTATATTCTTCAGAGTCTGACAAGGCACACCAATTTATTTTCATGGATCGCTGGATGTTCATTGACAAATACTGTTATTTGTCAGGTTTCAGGTAAAGCTATGTCCATAGGAGCCTATACAGTCTGTATGTCTTCACCCTGCTTCCAATTCTGTGGAATAATATTTGCTCCTCATCAGACTACTCAAGGACACAGCTGGATATTAGCAGAATAAGAACTAGAATCTAGCTCTCTGTCAGTCCACAGATCTTTCCATGGCAAACAAAGCCATGGCTGCTGGCAACACAATTTATTTAACATATAGACATAAATTATACTTTCAGGATATGTGAGTCATAAAACAGGAAAATGACAGAAAGCATCTGGTTTATTATGTTTATTGTTCAGTTTCACTGAGGATTTTTAGTTTTTGAAATAGAGAAGTGTTGCAGAGAATCCACAATGAAGAGATAATTTTGTTTTGTGTTTTGATTGAGCCGAAATATTTATCTACCTTGATTTTCAGCTCAAAAGCTCCTAAAATGATCAGCAGCTGTTCATTCAAGAGTGCACTACCTCTCTGAATATGGAACAAAATATATTTGTCTTTGAAATTTCACAAAGGAAATAAAAGAAAGGACGGCTTCTTTGTGGTGAAACAAACAAGCCCTGGCATGAGAAATCTGATCAGTACAGCTTGCTGAGTTTTCTTAATAATCAATATTCCCCGTCTCATAAATGATATGGCTCTGGAAATTCATTCTGTAAATTGTTCTCATTTTACCTTCTGACCAATTTTATCATAATGCTTTGGCAATACTGATTTTGACCATAAGTTTGCCTTTAAAAAGTAAAGAAAAATATACTATGGTATATAACAGTATAATAAAGAACAAATATAACCGGCTTTTTTCTCTTCCCATGTCTAGCTTAGTAAAAAAAAATATATTATAAAAGACAAGATTATTTTAGCTTAAATATCTGATGAGTGCAACAAGATTTAAAACTGTATTATCCGTTTGAAAAATGAGTACAGTCTTCTATACAATCACAAATTTGTTTTTTATGTGGAAAATAGGCACAAATTTATTCAATTCAATGCAAATTCATGAGCAAATGTAGATGATATGTGTTCCAGGAATGTGTATTTTATCAATATTTACCTACATAGTGATACTGATTCTAAAGAACAGTATCCATAGAAGAAACAGAGACATTTATATAAAGAATTTGTGTTGGGGTGCCTGGATGGCTCATTTGGCTGAACGTCCAACTTCGGCTCAGGTCATGATCTCATTGTTTGTGAGTTTGAACCCTGCATCAGGCTCTGTGCTGACATCTCAGAGCCTGGAGCCTGCTTTGGATTCTGTGTCTCCCTCTCTCTCTCTGCCTCTCCCCCTCTCGTGCTCTCTCTCAAAAATAAATAAACATTAAAAAAAAAAAGACAAAGAATTTGTCTCACGTAAAGGTACCCATTTCATATATTCCAGAAAAATTCTATCAGTGATGAACTGATTGAAAAACCAATGCTACTTAAACAATTCAAGACTTAAAAAGTAGTCATTCTAGATAGTGCTTATTTTATCTTTTTAAATTTTAATTCCTATGTGATTAACATGCAATGTTATATTAGTTTCAGGTGTACAATATAGTGATTCACCGATTCCATATAGTCTTATCATGGCAAGTGCACTCCTCAATTCCCATCACCTATTTAACCCACCCCCCACCCACCTTCCTTCTGGGATCCATCAGTTTGTTCTCTATAGTTAAAAATATGTTTCTTGGTCTCTCTCTTTCTCTCTCTCTCTTTTCCCCTTTGCTCATTTGTTTTGTTTCTTCAATTACACATATGAGTGAAATCTTATGGTATTTGTCTTTCTCTGACTGACTTATTCCACTTAGATTATACTCTCTAGTTCCATCCATGTCATTGTGAATGGGGAGATTACAATCACCAATTTTTTAAATATGAAATTTATGGTCAATTTGGTTTCCATACAACACCCAGTGCTCATCCCAACAGGTGCTCTCCTCAATACCCATCACCCACCCTTCCCTCCCTCCCACCCCCCATCAACCCTCAGTTTATTCTCAGTTTTTAAGAGTCTCTTATGGTTTGGCTCCCTTTTTTTTCCTTCCCCTCCCCCATGGTCTTCTGTTAAGTTTCTCAGGATCCACATAAGAGTGAAAACATATGGTATCTGTCTTTTTCTTTATGACTTATTTCACTTAGCATAACACTCCAGTTCCATCCATGTTGCTACAAAAGGCCATATTTCATTCTTTATCATTGCCATGTAGTATTCTATTGTGTATATAAACCACAATTTCTTTATCCATTCATCAGTTGATGGACATTTAGGCTCTTTCCATAATTTGGCTATTGTTGAGAGTGCTGCTATAAACATTGGGGTACAAGTGCCCTATGCATCAGCACTCCTGTATCCCTTGGGTAAATTCCTAGCAGTGGTATTGCTGGGTCCAATTTGTAAACCACTGACTAGTATGGACAGGAATTGCCAATCTACCTTGAATGGACCAATCTGGCTCAATGCTTGTTTTTATAAATAGAATCTTGTTGGAACACAGCCACATTCATTCACTTATGTATTGTCTGTGGCTGTTATGCTACAATGGCAAAGTTGAGTAGTGGCAAACTGTATGGCACACAAAGTCAACATATTTATTATCTCACCCTTTACAGGAAAAGTTTGCTGATCTCTGGTATAGAACAGTGAATTTATGAAGTATTGCAATTTCATTGACATTAATATAATTCTACTTGTCATTCTCTTAACATCATTATCTTTTCTGTAAACTGTTAAATTACTCCCCACATGGAAATAACTTCATTACCCATTCTCAGATGTAAATATGCCTATTAACTGCTTTTTGTATTCTTTTGGTCAAAGATACAGGTCTACATGGTTATAATAACACACATACTGTGCTTTATCAATCAGAATAAGTAAGAATATATTATTAAGAATTGCTTATCCTAGATTGTAGCAAAATCTTATAACTGATTAAGAATATACCTTGTGGAATACTGAACTTTGTGTTTCTTGAGGTTCAGTAAGTTTAGAGATTACCTAGTGTCACACAGATGGCAAGACCAGTACAAGTTACATTGTCTTTCTGGCTCATTTATAGGCTGAGTCACCAGACAACTATGATTTCCTTCAGTTTGTTCTCTGCAGAGATAAACATGGCATCTTCTTTTATGAGTGTGAGGATGCTGTATGAAATGCATCTCAGAAATCTGGACATGTTTATTTAGAACGTTACTGCAGGGTTTTGGAACAGGCTCAGTGTTCATTCTGCAGCACCCTCTGCTATGCCAGCAGGATTCAGTGGGCACTGTGGGAACATTTGTTTACCAAGGGTGTTGACATTAGTTGATTGGATTAGTGATTACGGTACATATTGAATATATATTCACTTTCTCTTCACCAATAAGTTTAGAATGTAACCTGTGTATTGGGTCTGCAGGTGTTATGTTTCTCAAGAAGTATTTTAATATGTATGGAAATAACAGAGCAATGTTGTCCCTATTGTGACTCACATTTGTTAATTAATGGATGCAAATTGCATTACCATTTATTTATTTATTTTTCTTATTTATTTTTAAAATATTTTTTAAGTTTATATATTTATTTTGAGAGAGCAGAGACAGCATTAACTGTGGAAGAGCAGAGAGAGAGAGAGAGAGAGAGAGAGAGAGAGAGAGAGAGAGAGAAAATCCCAAGCAGGCTCTGCAGGAGTCATTGCAGAGCCCCACATGGGGCTCAAACTCATGAAAACATGAGATCATGACCTGAGCCTAAATCAAGAGTTGGACGCTTAACTGACTGAGCCACCCAGGTGCCCCTGTATTAAAATTTAAAATTGTGTATGTATTTATGCCATGATTGTCTATAAACCAGAAATACAGCTTAAAATTTGGAAGCAAGTTTAGTTTATAATACCTAACCTCTGTGTCTCAGATATTTCGTGTTATATTTTGAAATGAGGATTAAATATTTCAACTCCCTAAAAATGTTTCTATGGATTTAATGTTTACTAAAAGCAACAATACTTTCTTTTAAAAAATCCATATGAGAAATAAGAAAAAACATGTACTGACTTGGGTATGCTTTTTGAATGCCTACTACATGTACCTTTGGCATCTAGGACAAGCAAAGATGAAAACAAAGTGGGAAAAAGCAGTGTCATAAGCTGAATGCTTGTGTCCCCCAAAATTCATTTGTGGAAACATAATCCCCAGTGTGATGGAATTAGGAGATGGGCCTTTTGGAAGTGATTAGGTGATGAGGGTAAAGCCCCCATCAATGGGATTCATGTCCTTATAAAAGACCTTAGAGAGCTTCCTTGCTCATTCTGCCATGTGAGGACGCAGCAAAAAGATGGCAAGTCTATAAGTGAGGAAGTGAGCTCTCAGTAGACACCATATGTGCCAGGGACTTGATTTTAGACTTCTTAGCCTCCAGAACTGTGAGACATAAATTTCCGTTCTTTATAGGCTACCAAGTTTATGGTAATTTGTTATAGTAGCTTGAGCTAAGACAAACAGTAAAAAATAATGCTTATGTGGGAAGAACATAAATAAAAGTTGATGACAATGATATCAACTCCAAGGTTTATTTTCTAAGGTACTAAGTCTTCAAAATTTTATGTGTAATCTACACTTAATACTGCATCTTCTTCCATTCTGAGCTTTGTCTTTTATTTTTGTTTTTTGTTTTTGTTGTTGTTATTGATGTTGAGTAGAAGTTTTCAGTGTAATCAATGTAAATTTATCATTAGTTTCCTTTATGGGATTGTTTTTACATCTTGTTTATACCAAATACTTAGGTTCCCATATTTTATACTAAGAGTTTTAAAGTTTTGCTTCTATTATGTTTGTACCTTCAGTACACCTGGATTTGAAGTTCATGTACAGTGTGAGATAGGGATCTGGTGTATTATTCTTCAAGGGAAAACCAATTGTTTTTCATGATTTATAAAAAATTCCACCCATTCTCCACTGATCTATCATGTATAAAATTTCCAGTCTCTCTTTCTCGGTTCTTTATACTCTTCTGAGCTCCTTATTCCTAGCTCTCTCTCTCTCTCTCTCTCTATCTTTTTTTTTTTTTTTATTTCAAGTTTTTGTTTACATTCTACTTAGTTAACATACATGGTAAAATTGGTTTCAGTGTAGAATTTAGTGATTCATCACTTATATATAACACCCAGTGCTCCTCACAAGGGCCTTCCTTATTATCCTTATTCCTTTCTGCTTGTGTCAGTGTTTAGTCACAATTAATAATAGAGTTTGACAATAAGTTATGAGATCTAGTAGGTCTAATTGTTCTCCTTGTTTTTTTTTATTAGAGTCCTAGCTAGTGCTGGTTATTAGTTGTCCATGTGCATTGTTTAATCAGTTTATCAAGTGCTATGGAAAACCTTCTTCGGATTTTGATGGTAATTGTATTGAATTGATTAATCTTCATTTTTGTGTAACTTTTATCTTAACGATTTAATAATATCCATGAATATGGTGTATTTAATACACCATAGTTAATAGTTAAATACACTATTTTAGATAATTGATCATGTATTTCAGTTAGATTTTATAGTTTCTCTTAAAAGGGTCTTAGAAATGTTTTATTATATTTATTCTTGGTTACATACATATTTTGGTTATTATCATAAATTTTATATGTGTGTGTGTGTGTATAATTCTAAAATTACATTTTCTATGAATTTTTTTTAATGTTTATTTATTTTTGAGAGAGAGACAGAGAGAGAGACAGAGAGACAGAGAGGGAGACAGAGACAGAGACACAGTGCAAGCAAGGAAGGGGCAGAGAGAGGGAGACACAGAATCCAAAGCAGGCTCCATGCTCCGAACTGTCAGCACAGAGCCTGACGTGGGGCTTGAACCCACGAACCACAAGATCATGACCTGAGCCAAAGTTGGAAACTCAACCAACTGAACCACCCAGACACCCCTAAAACCGCATTTTCTAAATGAGCATAAAGAAATGAAATTCTTTTACTTCCATAACAACATACTTTTCTCAGTAATTGATGAATGAAGTAGATACATTATAACGTGTGTACAGGTTTTAACATAAAAGTTCACCCAAAGAATGTTGCACCTTTATTCTAACAATTGGAGATTTTATTCTTCCTGAGCACATGTAGAATGTTCATAAAATTGATCTATTTTCTGCCTTGTCAACCTTTTATTTTTATTCATGTTAAATATTTTAACTCATATATCAGATTTTAATTGCATTGATTTAATTTTTCATTATAGAAATCTGTTTCCTTTTCTTTTTAAGATTTACTGGTATGTTTGAATAGTGCGTTCTAGCATTCTTATGTTTCTAATCTCTTTATTACTTTAATTGTTCTTATTTAATACTCAATATCTGAGATTTCTGTTGTTCTACTTATTCTTGTTGGTGAATTTTGCCTTAGGTATTTGTATATGTTTAGTCTACGGACATACCACCCTGAACACGCCCAATCTCGTCTTATCTCGGTATTTGTATATGTTTTATTTCCTTATCATGTTTGTTTGGTGGCTTTATTTGTGAAAATCCTATAAGGCCTGGTTTGAGGATTCATCCTTTGAGAGAAGCTTTGCATCTGTTCCTACTAGGCACCAAGAAGTATTAACAGCCCAACCCTACTTTAAATTGATTTCTTAATTTGAGGTTCTCAGGACCATTCAGATTGCATAAATCCATATCTTAACCTCATGGGAAACAAGAATTGTGGTTATGCATTTTAGGGGAGACTTTTCCCTATCTAGAATTCAGGTTCATAAGAGAGAAATTCCACATCATCTTCTTTTGGTGGAAGCTAATTTATTTTAAAATCAAGAGTATATTCTGTAAAATAATCTGAATTTATGTACTGGTCACACTTCTAACTCACATGTGGACCTTGTGCTCTGTGCTTTGCATGGCCATCAAAACCTAAGCATCTTGATTGCTAAGGCTGTCAAATGTTCCCACAGCAATTATTGTTTCAACATTAGTTTATTACCCTGGTTTCCCATTCTCCATTTGTTTTTGGCCCTTGGGAATTTCCCTTATTTTCTGGCAAATCTATGTATGTGTTTGAAGGATATTTATCATCGTGTACCAGTTTTATCAGGCTATCTGGCTCACCACCCCCCTAACAATAAGTTTCTGAGATCCTCCCACTTTGGTTTTCTTTTTCAACATAACTTTGACTATTTGAGGTCTTTTGACTTTAGCGTCTACTACAAAGCTGTAATCATCAAGTCAGTATGGTACTGGCACAAGAACAGACACATAGACCAATGGAATAAAATAGAGAACCTGATACTGGACCCACAAATGTATGGCCAACTAATCTTTGATAAGGCAGGAAGGGGTATCCAATGCAAAAAAAGACGGTCTCTTTAGCAAATGGTGCTTGGAGAACTGGACAGCAACATGCAGAAGAATGAAACTGGACCACTTTATTACACCATACACAAAACCAAACTCAAAATGGATGAAAGACCTAAATGTGAGGCAGGTTACCATCAAAACCCTAGAGGAGAAAACAGGCAACAACCTCTTTGACCTCAACTGCAGCAATTTCTTGCTCAACACATCTCCAAAGATAAGGGAAATAAAAACAAAAATGAACTATTAGGACCTCACTAAGATAAAAAGCTTCTGCACTGCAAAGGAAACAATCAACAAAACTAAAAGGCAACTGACAGAATGGGAGAAGATATTTGCAAATGACATATCAGATAAAGGGTTAAGTATCCAAAATTTATAAAGAACTTACCAAACTCAACACATGAAAAACAAATAATCGGTGAAGAAATGGACAGAATACATGAGTAGACACTTCTCCAAAGAAGACATCCAGATGGCCAGCAGACAAATGAAAAGATGCTCAACATCACTCATCATCAGGGAAATACAAATCAAAACCACATTGAGATACCACCTTACACCAGTCAGAGTGACCTAAACTAACAACTCAGGAAACAACAGATGTTGGTGAGGATGTGGAGAGAGGGGAGCCCTCTTGCCCTGTTGGTGGGAATGAAAACTGGTGCAGCCACTCTGGAAAATAGTGTGGAGCTTCCTCAAAAAATTAAAAATAGAACTACCCTATGACCCAGCAACAGTGCTACTAGTAATTTATCTAAAGGATACAGGGGTGATGATTCATAGGGGCCCATGTACCCATGGTTATTTATAGCAATACTATCAACCGTCGCCAAATTATGGAAAGCACCCAAATGTCCATCAACTGCTGAATGGATAAAGAAGATGTGGTTTATATATACGCAATGGAATACTACTTGGCAATGAAAAAGAATGAATTCCTGCCATCTGCAGCAATGTGGGTGGAACTGGAGGGTATTATGCTAAGTGAAATAAGTCAGTCAGAGAAAGAGAAATATATGTTTTCACTCATGTGTGGAACTTGAGAAACTTAACAGAGGACCATGGGGGAAAGAAGGGGAAAAACTAGTTTCAAACAGAGAGGCAGGCAAACCATAAAGAGACTCTTGAATGTGGAGAACAAACTAAGGGTTGATGGGGGGAGGAGTTGGGGAGGAGAGAAGTGGGTGATGGGCATTGAGAAGGGCACTTGGGATGAGCAGTGGGTGTTGTATGTAAGCAATGAATCACTGGAATCTACCCCCAAAACCAAGAGCATACTGTATACACTGTATGTTAGCTAATTTGACAATAAATTAAAACAATATAAATAAAATAAAATAAAATAAAATAAAATAAAATAAAATAAAATAAAATAAAAAAGTATCTGAAAGTGAATTCTTGAGGATAGTTTTAAAATGAAACTTCCAGATCAAAGGATATGTAGCCTGGTCATTTTCAAAATTCCTGCCTCCCCCACCTCCCAAAATGAGGGGCAAATTTGCAATCCTGTCAGCAATATTTAGTGCCTAATATTTTGCACCCTTGATAAATTTTGCTCTGATTAATAAAACAATGCAACCATTCATATTTGTTTTAATGTGTGCTTCTTTTATTATTTTTATGAAGATCATCTTTTTTATATGGTCAGGGGCCATTGGTTTTTATTTTCTATAAATTTGCTATTCTTCTGTTTTTCCAGCTAGGAAAAATGCAATAAAAGGAGAGAAAGGAGAGGGGGGAATAAAGCATTATTTAAAATTTTAAATCATTTATCTTTTGGAGCTGGTGTTTTGTGTCTGGTGGTTCTTCGGGTGGATGGGCTTTAGGTATTTATATGTTCCCTGAATCTGTGTGCAAAAATGTGCGGTAGCAATATATATTTTCAGATGACCTGTATCTATAATTTTCACTAAGCTCTTGAAATGTGATTCAGACAGTTAATAATCAATATATTTGATACAGTTTTATTCTTTTACAAAAATTTTAGATGCCAATTCATAATTACTCTCTTCAGGAAAGCTTTCTAGAACAGTGGAATCAGAAGAAAAATGGGTACATAGTGAAGAATATAGAATGAAAATGTCCTTGATGGAGGTTTTGGAACTCAAAGGATTTTAGTATCTTAAAAAAATCCCTCAGAAATGGTTCAGTTTTTCCTCTTATTTTATGGTTTGAATTGATAAAACAAAACAAAAGCTCTGCATAATTAAATACTGATAGTTGTCTTTATAGACGTTAGATCTTGAACATTCTTTACCTCATAGACACACAAGACACAAGTAGACTAATACACAGAAACAAACTTAAACACATATTTTATTTTATTTTTTGTTGTTGTTTTGTTTTTGTTTATATCAAATTTTTATTTGCATTCTAGTTAGTTAACATATAGCGTAATATTAGTTTCAGGAGAATTTAGTGATTCATCATGTGCACATTACACCCAGTGCTCATCACTGTGCCCTTCTTAATGCCCATCATCCATTTAGCTCATCCTCTATCCACCTACCCTCCATCAACCCTCAGTTTGTTCTCTGTAGTTAAGAGTCTCTTACAGTTTGCCTCCCTCTCTTTTTTCCCCTTCCCCTATGCTCATTTGTTTTGTTTCTTAAATTCCACATAGGGGTGAAATCGTATGGTATTTGTCTTTCTCTGATTGACTTATTTCACTTAACATAATACACTAGCTCCAACCACCTTGTTGCCAATGGCAAGATTATATTCTTTTTTAATGGTGAGTAATATTCCATTGTGTGTGTGAGTAATATTCCATTTTTTTCATCAGTTGATGAACATTTATTTTTTATTTTTTCATCGGTCGATGGACATTTGGGCTGTTTCCATAATTTGCCTATTGTTGATAATGCTGCTATAAATATCAGAATGCATGCATGTGCCCCTTCGGATAGTATGTTTCTATCCTTTGGGTAGATACCTAGTAGTGCATTTGCTGGGTCATAGGGTAGCTCTGTTTTTAACTTTTTGAGGAGCCTCCATACTGTTTTCCAGAGTGGCTGCACCGATTTGGATTCTCACCAACAATGTAAGAGGGTTTCCCTTTCTCTGCATCCTCGTCAACATCTTCTGTTTCCTGTGTTGTTAATTTTAGCCATTCTAACAGGTGTGAGGTCTTATCTCATCCTAGTTTGATTTGTATTTCCCTGATGATGACTGATGTTAAGCATCTTTTCATGTGTCTGTGAACCATCTGTATGTCTTCTTCGGAAAAATGTCTATTCATGTCTTCTGTTCATTTCTTAACTGGATTATTTATTTTTTGGCTGTTAAGTTCGATAAGTTCTTTATATATTTTGTATACTAACCCTTTATCAGATATGTCATTTGCAAATATCTTCTTCCATTTGGTATGTTGCTTCTTAGTTTTGTTGATTGTTTCCTTTGTAGTGCAGAAGTTTTTATCTTGAGAAAGTCCTAATGGTTCATTTTTTTAAACATACATTTTAAAAACAAAGTTAAATACATAAAGGCTCATGCTTTCTTTTTCTTCCACAGGAGAATATTATATGGACTTTTTCGTTGACCTACTTTTTAAGGAATGTGGAGGAGTGGAAAATGGAGGTTGTTGATTCTGCCTTATGGATGAAATATAGAAAACGTAAGTGATGAGACAATGCTGTGAAATTCATTCTAATTAAAATAGAAGCAGAAGATTATAAAATATAGGGCATGAGAGTTATGACCAACTAGTTTAGCCTTGGATTCTAAAATCTAATATGTGTTAATAAATACGATGAATAGGTGATATGCTACGAATTATTTACCAGGCTCATAGGATTCTGAAGTCTTCAATGTTACAATAAAATTATTATTACTCTGGGTCCAATGTGAGGGTCTTCTGCCATTGACTTACTAAGTGTAGACCCTGGCATTAACTTTTCCTCCAGGTAATAATCTTCTCCTTAGATGGTTATGTCTCTTTTTTATAAGAAATGTGGCCAATAGAACTTTGATCTTGATATACTTCCATGGTGTAACTTTTAAGAAGACAAATATAACTAACTTATTTGGTATCAAAATTTCAAAATTACTATACTTTGCTAGTAATTTTGGTAGGGTCAGACAGGAAGAATACATTTAGTGAGGATATTGGCTTCATGAGGACAAGAATATTTGCATATTTTATTCAGTGATGTATCTCAATTACTCAGGGTAGTGTGAGTACATCATGGATCATTGTTATTGTTTTTATCAGAAACCAGGATGGCATTTTTTATCTTGGGTTCATGCATGAGGATTCTAATCATAATAGTAATGATTCAATATATAGAGTCATAGAATTTCAAGGCTACATAGGATGTGATGGGAAAAGATCATATATTGAAATATTTTTATTTTGTGTTAAAGGAAAATAAAGCCCAGAATGGTTAGTAGCTTGGTACAGGTAACTTAAATAGTTAACGACAGAACTAGTACTAGAACTCAAGACTACTACTAACTCCCCAGTCAGTGCCTGTCCCACATGTTGTGTTATCATTTTTGTTTCCTCAGAACATAGAATTTAATCACAGATTCTGATTTTATTTATTTGTTTGGAGAGACAACTCATATATTATGTAATCCACTCTTGTAGCCTATCACTTAGTGGTTTTTACTATTTTTGAAATTCTGGGCAACCATCTTTACTACTAAATTCCAGAATATTTCTTTCATCCCAAAATAAAATCCCACATCCATTAGCAATTGTTCTCCATTCCCCACAACTGCCAACCACTGACTACCTTTTATCTACTTTCTGTCTCTATTTCTTTTCCTATTCTGAGCATTTCTTATAAATGGAATCATAAAATATGTGGCATTTTAGGTCTGACTCCTATCACTTTATCATGTTTTCAAGGTTCATCCATATTGTAGTATGTATCAGCACTTCATTTCTCTTTAGGTCTGGATAATATTCCAGTGTATAGATATACCACATTTTGTTTATCTGTTCATTAACTGATGGGCATCTGGGTTGTTTCCACTTTTTGACTATTATGAATAATGTTGCTATGAATATTTATGCACAAGTTTTTGTGTAGTCATATGCTTTAGTTCTTTTTGATATATACATATAGGACTAGAATTTTCTCTCTCTCTCTCTCTCTCTTTTTAGAGAGAGAGCACACACAAGTTGGGGAGAGGGACAGAGGGAGAGCGAGAGAGAATGTTAAACAGGCTCCATGCTCACTGCAGAGCCCAACACAGGGCTCAATCCCATGACCCTGGGATTATGACCTGAGCCAAAATCAAGAGTCAGACGCACAAATGACTGAACCACCCAGGTGCTCCTAGGACTAGAATTTCTGGTCATGTGGTAACTCTATGTTTAACCATTTGAGGAATTGCTAGAATGTTTTCCAAAGTGGCTATACCAGGGCACCTGGGTAGCTCAGTAGGTTAAGTGTCTGACTCTTGGTTTTGGCTCAGGTCATGATCTCACAGTTTGTGGGGTTGAACCCCACTTAGGGCTCTGCACTCACAGTATGCAGCTTGCTTGGGATACTCTCTTTCCCTCTCTCTCTGCCCCTCCCCCACTCTCTTTCTCTGTCTCAAAATAAATAAACTTTATAAAAAAAAACAAAGTGGCTATACCATTTTATACTCCCACTAGCAACGTATTAAGGTTCCAATTTTTCCACATTCTTGCCGTATTTTTCCCATTCTTTTTCTTTTAAGTTTCTTCTTTTTTTTGGATTAGCTTGCTCTTTGCTTCAACTGTTATCAACACCTCACCAGCTGTGATAGTAAAATACTGCCACTAATTTTTTTGACAAACCTGGCCAGGAAAAAGGCTATTTTCACTGGGTGAACTTTAAGTAAAAAATGAAGACGTACCTTGTGATTAGGGTTCCCAGGAACTACCAGACCAGTCAAATAACTACAGTTTTTTGAGATGAGGCTTTGAAAGAGCTGCAGCCCCATTCTGACTCTTCCTGTGGATATTCGACTGCTGGTTTACACTGTAATTGTGGGCTGTTGATTTTTGTGACTATCAGAGAACTCGGGAGAGGGGGACAGGAATAGGGCAAGTTAAAATGTCACAAAACTCACTGTTCATACCAAAA
Source organism: Panthera pardus (assembly GCF_024362965.1). Lineage (NCBI taxonomy): Eukaryota > Metazoa > Chordata > Mammalia > Carnivora > Felidae > Panthera > Panthera pardus. The sequence goes on from NW_026526721.1 coordinate 89,129,900, forward strand.
ATCAGCAATTTTCTTGGATAAAGCTTTTCCACATTATTACAAGGCTTTAGTTAATTTCCAGAGTTCAGAGAAGTTGGTTTTGACAATTTTTATTTTTTCTGGCTTTAAAACATTTTTTTTTAATGCAGAAGCATCCGTTTAACAAATGTAACCATAAAACAAAGTACTATACAGTTTGTGAACATACTTGGCCAAATAATCATGTAATTTTTATACTGAGGAAACTTTTATTATGCTAGATAACACAGTTAAGTGAATACATTTTTAAAATACAGCATGTTAGTAGCTATGATAAAGGCACTTACAGGGTACCAGTTGAGCATAGAATAGGGACAGTTAAATGATGTAAGACTGGTGATAGAAGTATAATTAGAATAAAGGGTTCAGGTAGGAGATGACTTTGGCTTTTTTTTGCTAGTGTTTTAGTTGCTTTTTATGAGAGTAGATTTTTGGAGGTCCTTATTCCACCATTCTCATTGACATCATCCCAAACTTGTTTTCTAATTTCCAAGAAATTAAGTCCTACATGTAGGAAAATAGAGAAAAGGAAAAAACAAAACAGGGAGAAGGGAAAGGGCTTATCTGGGAAATCTGAAAGAAGAAAAATGTGTGCATAATTTGTTTACAGAGGAGACTGAGTACACACTCTTTTATGGATGTATGCCTAAAGGGATGCTAAAAAATACAAATGGCGTATTTTATGAATCTTTAGAAGATTCATACTTGCAGTGCAAATCTTCCTTTAACAGCATGTGTCAAGTGTGTGAAAAGTAAATGCAGTCAAGCCTTTTCTTTCTTTCTTTCCCAGTTTTGTTTTTAGGGAAGAATAAACAATCCAAATAAAAATATTGACCAAGTATAAGCTACACTTCATATGTTAAAATCTAAGCAAATGAAACAAATTGAATTCAAAGCTATGGCTTCAGGACAACATTTTAGCGGAGGAAAATACCCTTAAAATCTGGACTTTGCCAGGGGCGCCTGGGTGGTTCAGTCAGTTAAGCGTCTAACTTTGGCTCAGGTCATGATCTCCCGGTCTGTGAGTCCAAGCCCCGCATCCGGTTCTGTGGTGACAGCTTAGAGCCTGGAGCCTGCTTCTGATTCTGTGTCTCCCTCTCTCTATGCCCTTCCCCTGCTTATGCTCTATCTCTGTCTCTCTGTCTCTCTCAAAAATAAACAAACAAAAAAAAAAGCTAGACTTCGACAGAATTCATGATTTCCACCTTTTTTCTATATTTGGACTAAGAAGGTCTTCAAATGGTGACAATTTCCAACTTAAATTCCATCTTAGAGCTCAGTTACCACCACTTTAGAAAGTGATCTAATAAACTAATTCCTACTGGGTTTTTAATTACTGATAATTATAAGATGCAAAACCATTAAAGACATAACCCTTATGTCAGTATACCCTTCTGTGAATCATACAGGAAATTAATTTCAGGGAATATTGCCTTTGATGACATATCTACCCTCTCCCCACCTGTTCTCCTGGGACTATTTGAAATATGTGACAAGCACTGTTGATACTTGTTAGCATTTTTATCACAGGGTTATCAGAAGAAAACAATTAACAGGACACAGAGCAGTAAAGGTAGCATAGCTAAATAGAAAGAGATGACTTTGAATTTATGTAATTCAGATCTAACACCCACCAGCTGTACAGCTTTTAGGAAATTTCCTAACTCTCTGAAACTATTTCCTTGCCTTTGAATTGGAAATAACACTTACTTCATATGGTTCTAGGAGAAAACTAAATGGTATATCTTGTACAAAGTGCTAAAGAAAGAACAATTGTTATGGGGGCAGTGGTGGTGAATATGGTCATAGTCAAGGTCATGGTTGCATTCAGGGCCACAAGAAGGCTGAGATTCTGCATGGGCCCAGGGTATGAGCATGTCTTCCACCTCCTTTGCTGAGTTAAGGATCCCATCTTCAAAATCCTCTGCTACTGAGGGCTCAGTTGCGTGGATGTGTGCTTTGCCCATGCCCAGTGTTCTCTAGCAGTCACTGAAAATGCACGTGAGGGAAACTTCCATTCTTTCAAGAGCCTTCAGTTAATCTAGCAACTCTGGAACATTTTTAGTTGAGTTTTTGGAACACTGAATCACATTAAATCCACCATCATTACTCACTTTGGTCCCAATTAATTATGGAAGAGACCATAATTGTTTACACACACACACACTTTTTTCCCCCTCTCTCTGCAAGCTACTATTTTGATGTATAATGGTAAGAGAAGAAGCTGGTCTGAAAGAATCAGTTGTAATTTTCCTCAGTGTTTCTCTGCCCCCATGCCATCAGCATGGTAGCTATGAGATCACACTATGTCCTGTTAGCGACAAGTTGAGGCCACTTTACCAATGCTATAATTTTAGCAAGGTACAATTAGAATTATATAATAGAAAGGTATTTACATTTTGGCAAATCAATTCTGCTTATATAAATCCTTAAATTAAAGATTTTCTTCTTCAATAAGGACACGTCACACTCATAATTACCTTTGGTTAGGGAGATTTTCCCCATGTTTTTCTGTCATGCATGTGATATTTGGCTTTTTTTTTTTTTTTTGCTGCAGAAAGGTTGAGTTTTCAGGATTTGAGGTCTTTACCAAAGATATGGGGGTGGAGATGTAGAGGAAGGTATGGTTTGAAGAGATAACTGTTAGTAGGAAGTAGGGCAAAAACCAAACAATGTGGGAGTGGCATGAAGGACAGGGCAGATTTTAAGTGAGATGCTCAGTTGTCTGGATTGGGGTACTGGGTGAATTTTTCTGTCCCTCTATTTTTCTGGTATTTCATTGATAGGTACCAATGAAAGAGAAGTAGGTATAGAGATAGTGAAGAGTGTAAATTTTGGACATGCCCATGAGATAGGTAGACTATCTCATTAGGTAGAGATCTATTGAGATATAAATGTGTGGGGTACCAGTATAAATGTGGTATTCAAAGCTCAGGGAGTAGATAAGATATTAAGGAGACTGTGCATGGAAGGGAACTTCAGACAGAACCTGGAAGAACATTAACACTGAAGGAGATGCCAGAATAAAAGGACAAATGTGAAGGATTCAGAAGAGCGGATGCAGAGGTAGCAAGATAATCAAGAGGGAGTTGTGCCGCGAAAGTCAGGAAGGAAGAAGGTTTCAGGAGAGAGAGGTTAATAGTGACCACTGCTATAGTTTCCTAACTGGTCTCTCTGCCTCTAGTCCCTTCCCCCATGCTCACTAACCTCATTCTGCTGTCCTAAGTCTCTCTCCAGCACACAAATCTTTTTGCTTTCTTAGACTTGTAGTTATCGGATGTCTATAGCATTCAGACTTTCATATATAAAAGAATTACCTAAGTCTAAATCATCACATAAGCCTAAACTGGCTTATTGAAAATCCAGTCCTGGGCCTCATACCCAGAGATACTAATTAGGATGTTTGGATCTGAGAATATGTTTTTTTTAAAAAGGCCCCCAGATGGTTCAGTTGCAAATGGCCTATTGACAGTTTATGAAACAGTGGCCTACAGGACGAAGTTCAAGTTCCCCAGTAAAAGATTCATGGCCTTTTGCCTCTGGCTTCAATCTCTATTTCCCTTCTGACAACTCCCTTCCCCCTTCCCCCAGTTCATCTCCATTGTGGACTCTATTTTCTAACCTTGCCAGACTCACAAGGACAGGTTGGAGTTGGCGGGGAGAAAAGTCCTTTCTGGAAAAGGGACTGGCTTATGTAAAGGGACCAAGGTGAAGGCAACATAGGATGTGAGAAAATAGGGACCAGTCCAGTTTGAATGGTTGTAGATGCATACAGTAATGGATCTGGAAAGACAAGATGGGGTCAGACTGTGGAAAGCACCAAATGCCAGATTGGGGACTTTAGGATTGTTTTACAGTAAATTGAGATGCTTGGCTTTTTCATGCTTTTGTTCTGTTTGCTTGTTTTTCTTTTTTTATCTGGAAGGTATCAGTACCTTCTTATTATTGAAAATGTCTTTACTGTTGATTTTTTTTTCTGAGTCTGGACTTCATGAGGAGGATTCTAAAAATGAAGACTTGAGTTTTAAGGAAGGAAATTTTGAATTTCTGGAATGATTAGAGAATCTTGAATTATCCAGATTTAAATTTAACCACAGTCACGAGGCAATTAATCAACTTTCAGTTTTCGTAAGCCTGGTTAAGAGGCAGGTAAGCCAGTGTGACTACACTCTTAACCTTTGTGAAAGAAAAAAAAAAGCAAGACACAGCTCAAGTGGCTGGAGTTCTGACTCTTCACTATAAAACTGAACACCGTGTATTTTTTTCTCTAAGGAAAGATTTCTGCCTAGCTGGGTCCAAGAGAACATACGAGCACCTTATGCTGAACACACACTTAGAGAACTGGATGGGTTTTGCCATCTGCTAAGCCTCGCATAGCCTCCAGTTTGAAGTTGCAACGATGTCAGAAGCTGATTTAAGCAGCTTACATATGTTGCACTGCAGGAAAAACATTGGACGTTGGGGACTCTGAAAAACAATGCTAAGCATTTGGGGTCCATAAATGTTTCGTGTTTGTGACAAAATATGCCCAGTAGCCATAGGGCAACACTGTTTCCCCCCTTAAATTTGAGTGTAGGTTTTTATCCTTTGCTTTAGCAAAAGTATATTCACATTATCTTGTGTATTTGCTGTATTTTCTGGAACCATGATCATCATTCATTGCAGCAGGTATGGTGATTTTAGTTAATCACAACTTTCTTTTGTTGCTTAAAGTTTAACAGAAGATGCTAGTACTATGACATGGTTTGGAAAATTATTCTATGGATTTTCCATTATTGATAACATTTTTGGAAATCTAGTTGCATAATGAATAAACAAATTTATGGTAAACTGACCGTTAAAATTCTTTAAGGGTTTTCTTACCTTTCTAGCATTATGTCCCCCTCCTTCTTATACTTTCCTATCCAGTGAATCTGTACCACTGTAATTCTCCAAACATATTACGTTGTTTAAAATCTCTAACTGCATCTCTTAATGCATTTATTTATTCTATATTTCCTTTCCTTGTTTTTGTGCTTCTCCCCATCCACTCTCCCTGTTGATAATTTACCTATTAGTAATGACCAGTTCAAGTTCCCTTTTTCTGTGGAATCTTCTATAATAACCTGTTACGATATCCTTATAGTAGCATGATCTGCCTTGTATCATAGTTATACATACGTAGCATGATCTGCCTTGTATCATAGTTATAAAAGAAACACATTCAAGCTCTGCTTTTAATGGGTCATCCCTTTCTCTATCATACAATAAGAGTCCATGTTCTCTTCACATGCCTTTCAAATCCCCCTCATGTGAACCTTGGGAAATTATGAAAATTTCTAAGTCATGAGTATCAGCAGTTACAACAAGGGAGAATACTATTTTTCCATTATTTTTCAGCCTTTAAGAAATGAGATTTCCTATTTAAATTCAAAGTTTGGAATTCCCTTAGCATAGTAGTAGATCTAGACACTTTTATACACAGGAAAACAACTGGCTAGTGGTGGGTATTGGCTGAACTTTTAGAGAGATGTGAACTCTTCAAGGATCCACTCAACCCTTCATGGTCATGGTGCCTCTAGGCATACAGTTGTGATTTTCAGGCTTATGCATTTCCCACATTCATTCTTCTTGTTCCTAGACACACTGTCCTCCGAATTTCTCTGGATTTCTCTGCTGGTAACCTTTTATCGTCTCGTAAATGCTACCCCATGTTCCTGAAGGTATTTGTGTATTCCTCTCATCCTCTGTGTGGACATGGATCCTTCCTGTGATTCCTCAAAGTGCAAATAACATTAGACTGCAGTGTTTTGACAAAGCTTTCCTGTAGTATGGAGTAGGAAACTCTAAATACAGATATCTGACACCATGGTTCTTGGAGTCTGTTTTCTATGCCCCTTTCTAAAACCAGCGTTTTACCTGGGCCTGCCAACAGCTTATCCATCCTGTACTGGGGAACCTTCTTTCTCTTTTCTTTCTATATCCCATCTCAAACAAAGGTAGCAAAAAAAAAAAACAAAAAAAACAAAAAAAAAAAACAGTTGGCAGAATAACCTCTATAGAATTGTATACTTCTCCCAGTGAAGTGAGTTTTTACATTATGAAATGGAATGCGTTAACATTTCTTTCTCAAGTGAGGGATTGCCCTAGAACAATGGGTCACTGCTTGTGTTACTAATGAATAAAACTACATTAAGGTGGTAAACAAGGATCTAACAGGCTCTCCAAGGTCAAATTTTAGCTTTTGCTTTTGAAATATCACAGTTTCTTAGAATAAGTGTCATAAAGGTAGGTTTACCCCAATGGGTGGAAACTGAATATTTTATCACTGACATTGTTTAGAATTGCCACTGCATGGTGATAATTTAAAAAGCAGACTTTCTTTAAATTGATTTGATTACTGTTTTTAAATATTCTACAGACAATACACCCTCTTATTCCCTGCACAGGGAGAATAGTGGGATGGCAAGTGGGGGGACTATTCCCCTTACCGCCCCCTCCCTGACACTTTTTGGAATCTCCCCAAATGGCAACTCTCTTTTGTTTAATAGCTTAAAGAACCAGGTTCCGTCTATAGAATCACCAGAGAAAGTGCTAGCAGCATTTTGGGGGTAAAAGGGAATGACTAAATATTTGCTTATATACATTCCTGATTTCTAGGAACATATGTTTTGTTCCTTCAAGACAAAAACTCTTATTCAACTGAATGTCTGTGCAGTGTTCCATCTAGAAAGCATCTGGCCAAAATGGGGTGCTCAAAGAGTGTGCTATTGAGTTTTGTCTCAAATTTTCTTAGGTAGTCTCCTGCATATCCAGTGTACTAGTTTCTGTTAACAAAGTGTAAAGTAGACAGATTTGGAATAGAGACTGTGAATCAGAACACTGGTTTGGGCTACCTTTCTTGCCCAGGACCAAGGAGGGAAAAGGTTTCACATTGAATATAACAACAAAAAGAAAGTTTGGAAACAGACCACCTGGGTTTGACCCTGTCTGTACCACTGTCAGCTGTGAAATTGGGCAGGTTATTTAGTTCTCCATGTCCTAATTTTCTTATCTGCAAGCTGGAGAGAAGAACACTATTTTTTTTAATTAGAGTTGTCATGCAGATTAAATGAGGTAAGTCAAGCACAGCATTCTGCAGGATGTGGGGACCAGGGATGATCGTGCACTGTTTGTGGGTGTGAAGTCGGGCGAGAACCAGCTCAGAGAGAAAACTGGCGGCACTTAACCGGATTAAGTAATAAAAGCACACATACGGAGTGCTCGATTCAGCAGTACATATACTAAAATTGGAACAATACAGAGAAGACTAGCATGGCCCGTGCACAAGGAGGGGACACACACACACACACACACACACACTAACTTAGTGATTCCATTCCTAGGAATAGAGCCCAGAGAGATGCTTACCCAGCACCAAAGGACAAGTGTCTTCAATTAAGTAGGGATGGAAACTAACATTAATGGAGTTTCTACCATGTGCCAGACACTCTGCATAGGTTGTTTCATTCAATCCTCAAGGCATCCTTAACAAAATTATTTTATCTGTCTAACAATTGGGAGAAATCATTCTCAGTGAGATTCTGTAACCTGGCGAGGACACTGTGCTAATAATGGGCAAAGTTGGGATTCAAACTCAGGTGTAAGTTTCACTCCATTCCAGTATCTCATGCAGAGTCTGAAAAGGTTAATGATATCTCTTTTGTTTCCCCCATAGATTATTGTACGGATGAGTTCATATACTCTATCATGTGATTTTCCAACTTTGCCTCCCTGTCATCTTTTCTTCTATTTTTACATATTATCTCTCTTTCATCCCATCATCCCCCCCATTCTTTATAATCTATGCTTTTTTTCTCATTTCACTGAAGATCTTCAATGTTATATATATATATATATATATACATATATATATATATATCCCTCAGATTAAAGGATAAGAAAAATTCAGTTGTACCAAATAATAGTTACAAATTAAAGAGATTGGAACATCAGCTACTATTTAAAACAGAACAGATCAACTGCCTTTTCAGATGTCAGCCAGGTCAAACATTTCGTTTCCTTCTTTTTTAAAGTGGACTCAGCTGAATAAAGTGTTCTGGTTTTTAATGAGAGGGCTTTAGGACAAGGTCCAAGTTCACCAATTCCTGTTCTATCCATACATTTTCTCACTAACTTTCTTGAAGAATAAACTGTGTCTCTTTAACTTTCAAAATTGAATTTAAATTTTTGCGGGTTAAATAATTCCCACTCTCAGGTAAAGGACATCTGTCATATAGCCACATGTTTTACTGATGGATTGGTCAGTCTATATTGAGTTCCTAGGTGACATTAACTTTCCAAACATTAATTTATCATATACGATCTGGTGATGATTTAGTGTTGCAAGAGTCCTGTGACTGCTTACAAACACACATACACACAAACAAACACCCCATATTTGGGCATAACTAGTTGCATAAAGATGAATTTGACATTTCATAACTTGCAGGTTATGATACAAGGGAGCACAGAAAGTGGTTCACAATGAGTTTCATTATGAAAGAATAATGCTCTGGCCAAAATAAAAGAGGGATGGATTAATAACAAATGCTCTTCATCTGTATTTGGTGCTGGGCTCTGTGAATTATTTATGTTTCTGGGCAAGGCCTGGGAAGTATTTCAATGAGGCCTAATTTGTCAAGGTTACTTCTACTTTACCATATTTTTCCTAACTATATCTTTCTGGATAGTACCACACATAAATATTTTCATTGTGTTGTGCATTTATTTGCAATATTGATGGCACTGTAAAATGTGGGATATTAGCACCTCTTTAACCAATGTCAGGCAAGAATTAAGATCGGAAACACCAGTGTCTTCCTTTTAGAAATATGGAGGTTAACTTTGATTATTATTCAGCTTTTGTGGCTGATGAGCCAGCTATAAGTCATACTGTGGAAAATTTATTGTCTAGAAATCATGCTACTGAATATTTTATCTTACTGGAAATGTGCTATAAAGGGGCTGCATCTTTAATCAAGTACATGGCGATGTTGCAATCTCTTGGTTGCACTGTCACATTAAAAAGTCGAGGTTAAGCAAAACTAAAGGCCCGGCTTTTGGGGCGAGCAGTGGTTGTGGATGTGTAGGTAGACACTATGCCTCTGGGAAGTTGTTTGATTTTGCCTTTTATTTCAAATCTCTAAATACGTTGAAAAGGAAGATTTTGACTCATTGTAATGTTCAGGTCCCAGCTACAACAGGTCGAGAAGCATGAGTTGTACAATAGTTGGGAAGGAAATAAAGAGGGGAATCAAATATTGTCTACTCGGGTGTTTTCAATTTCTATCTCTGATGTACGTTCAAAATCTCCCAGAAAATCTGAGGAAGTTTCCTGTTCATGGAAGAATGACTATTTTAACGGCAGAGATGAAGCTCGCAATTTGTATGTGGAGGTGCTCATGCGTGCACTTGTTCTAAACACCTGCTTGCAAGAGGGTGCCTCATCCCCTCCCCTCTGCCACCCCACACGTGGATGCTTGTGGGCTTTTGTTGTCATGTTGGGTTTTGTTTTGTTTAGATATTGAAAAGAGGAAATGATTGCTTGTTGTTGGCTCTGACTCTCAGTTCAAATCTTGTGATTATTGGACACACTGTCCTGTTGCTTTTATTCCTTTTCAGTGACTAGAAAACATAAGAAAGGGATTCTAAAGGAGGTTTCAGAATAATGGCCGGATCTGAAAAGACTCTAGCTGGGAAAAGACCCATAGGGGGGTTAAAAATACCACTGAAATATTATCAAACCAGCATCAAGCTCGTCTTGACCTTGTTTAGTTACTTTTAGTGTCCATCTATCTGTTCTTTTATAATTTTTCCCCAAAGCTTAATTCCCCTTTACATACCTTTTTTCCTGTGCCCCTCATAAACAGGGAGCCTAACTGCTTGTTACACAAGATTTAAAGCCACTCCGCTGAGCCTTACAGTTAGATCATTCCAAATAATTGATATGTAAACCAGTGCTGTTCAATAGAACCTTTTTGGTGATGGAAATATTCTTTACTGTGCTGTCTGATGCAGTAACCGCTAACCATGTGTTGCAGCTAGGCACTTGACATGTGGTCAGAGTGCCTATGAAACTCATTTTTAATTTAAATTTGAAGACTCGTATATGCTTACTGGCTACCAGGTTGAAACAGTGCAGTTATATACATATATGCAGTAGCTGACACTCGTTTCTCGAGCAAGTTCAACGATATTCATTTCAAAATATTTTTCTACTTAAGACGCCATGTCTTATTGAGTAATCTCAACACGGTACATTTGTGTTTGTTGGTGTTGGGAGAAGTGGGTAGTAGAAGCGGAGATAGAGACAATTACATTTTTATGTTTATTTGTATTATAATCAGAAAAAGTTCAAGCTCTTTTATAGGAAATATATTTTCCTATTAACAATTTGGGGATTTATTTTAAAGGAAGCCAGGTGCTGTGCTACTTTAGAACTAAGAGGACTTAAAATAACGTTCTACTTATCCAGCAGACAGTGTTCCGTTAACTTCGCTTATAAGAAGGGAAGCTAAGAAGTCAGAAATAATGAAATAGGCTTCTGAGTGGCCTCTGGAAAGTACTGTGTGGTGCAGATGTTGCCGACAACTTTAATTTCCTATGTTCTTTTACACATGTGCACCTCGCTCAGTCTCACTAGACTACACCTTTCCTGTTACAAAAAGTGGAGTTTTCCATCCTGCTCTTTGACTTGATTGTCTTTCTCTTTGCTTCTTTCTCTGTTTGCTGAAATCTCATCTACCTTTGAAAGTCAAGCCCATGCTCTTTGTATTTGGACCCTGGGCTTCTGCTTCTTAAACACTCTGCCTGGGAGTTCTTTCTCTGCAGCTAACAACCTAATAAAACATGAATGGACCCAAAAGGGAGGAGGCTGTACAGGTTTAAAGTCCACTAGAAAGTTTACTGCTGCTCAAAAACTGCTTTCCAATTAGAAGCATTATTTTCCTTGACAGACAGGAGTTAGAAAGTATAATGCACATGGAGACACTAGGATGATCAGGTTTCACAGAGTCCCTGACTCTTCTCATCTTTTTCCACTCCTGTTTCTAGTATTTACAGTTTATCAATTGGCCTCCTCTTTTGGAGTATGATAATGTGTTTTCTTCTCTTATTCACAAAAACATTTGACTGTCTGATCTTCATTGGTCTCAATATCTGGTTTCAAATATCTAGATAGAAAGCATTTTCCATAACAAATTTATATTCTTCCATTTGTTCTCTACTGCTTTCAAGGGGACCAGCTTGCAGCATTTTCCCCCATTAATACTGTACTTACGTTATGAGAGTTAGCCAACATTCTCTAGTTTCCTTAAATTTTGATCTCTTGTCCTCAGTTGCTCTAGATTTGAGAGCATTTAATCTGCACTCAAAAGACAAGCAGTGATAGTTTAACCAACTGTTTTGCTGTTATGGAGCAAGGACTGCCATCTGCTCTGCTCAGGATCTTGGAATTTTCACTCTTCTCCCACTTGACCAGACTCAGTCAGGTCTGTCACTTGCAACAACTCATCCCTGAAAGTGTATGTATGAATTAGGATTATTTGGATTTCTGGTGACAACATCTCAGATGGACTCAGTTTAAGGAAAAGATGAGATTTATTCAAAATATACTGGACTGTTTTATAGAGCTATAATGTTACAGGAGGAAGCATCACAAAGTAGTTAGGCTGCATTAACAAATGAATCCCTGGACTTAACTGCCTTTAGAAATCTCTCTGCCATTGTGGTGTCATTCTTAATTACTGCCTAGATGTATTCTCCACTGTGGGAAATATGGCCAACAACCACCCACCTTGGAAGGACTCTGGTTTGTCTAACATGGGTCCGCCCATCTCTAGATCATTCAGCTGTAGCCAAGAAGGCAGGGTCATGTCTGATAATATGCTATCTTCATAGCAATTATAGGCCTGTTGGAGGTGGGGCAGGGACATATTTTCCAAAATACCAGGGTTACTAGGTGGTAAATGTCCCCCTTTTAATTAAATTCATATTTATTTATTTTGAGAGAAAGAGAAAGGCAGAGAGGGAGGGAGAGAGAGAATCCCAAGCAGGCTCCATGGTGTCAGTACAGAGCCTGATATGAGGCTCCATCCCATGAACCATGAGATCATGACCTGAGCCAAAATCAAGATTCAGATGCTTAACTGACTGAGCCACTTAGGGGCCCCCCAACATGCCCTTTTTAGCTCATTTTTTACTCCCTTTTCCCACCCCTACTGACTTCCAAGTCCAGCTCAAAATACCACTATAACCACAATATTAACCCTTTAATAATGCTTCCTAGATGTGTGAGAGGGATATACTTTAAACTGATTTAAGTTAAAATCCCAGACAGAGCATTTACTTACTGCTACTTACTACTCTGTGACCTTGACCTCATTTTCCTCACCAGTGACAATGAAGGGATGGAAAGTAAATTGGGACTAGACTGTAGAACTTTAAAACTCATCTAGCTAAGGAAAGTTTGTATAATTTTTTGAACAAGAAGTGCCAAGTAGTATATTAGGAATTGTAATTTGGCAGCTGGTGTAGATCAGGAAATTTATAGCCATAGTCAGTGGTTGTGAAGATGATCAGGGCACTGCTTTAGTACAGGAAGATATAATCAGATAAGAGTGAAGACCCAGGGGATATAGGAAGTCATTCAGTCTTGACAATAGGCTGATGGTTAGCTGGTTGCATTTTGGCCTTATTTCTTAGCATTCATATGCTCTTTCTCCCTCCACGTACTATACTGAATTTCTGCTTTTTGTTCACCAAACCAGTTTTTAGTCTTAACTTCAGAGATTTTGCAAGATTTTCTGTTTATCTAGTGACTTAGGCTTACTCTTTGAATCTTAAACTAGAATCTTTAGTGAGTGAGACAAAGCTGAAAAAAATTGTGAATAGAAAAAAGGAAATATTTTTTTTTAGACTTGTATTTTTTAGGAAAAAAAGGAAATGTCTTAAACAACAGATTATTAGAAAACTAGAAGAGAAAAATAAAATCCAATCCAGTGAATATTTCTTTTATTATCTACTGTTTTCAAGATTGTTTTAGACAAAACAAATGTAAGATTTCTGGATTTGGAAACTGAAATCAAGTGGGATACAGATTAAGGAATTAGGCTAGTTGTTCTTACTTTGTTTAGATGGCAGTACATCTGACATTCAGGATGCTTACTGGGCAATAGGCAAAATAATAAAATATTGCTATCCTAAACTTAAAGGAAACAAATCAGATACCATCTTGCGTTAGATTTTAGCATAATGTCTAACATCTGCCAAAGATTTAGAAATAATTATAGGGGAAAATCTTTACACCGGGGACATGCTATTTCATTAGCTTAATATTGTTCTCTGAATTAAGAGAAGAACTTGAGTATTTGATTTTAGTGATTGCACTTTCTAAAAAAAACTTTTAATCCCACTATAGTTAACATACAATGTTGTATTAGTTTCAGGACTACACATTTTGACCAAGCTCATTAAGAGCATAATCTAAGAACTAGAGAATTAGGGGTCAGACTTTGAGGATGCCCTCCAGGGGGCAGTGGTGTAAACTTCATCACCATGTGTATTCCTTGCACCCTGCCTTCTGCCATCAGTTATGTGGAGTTAAGGGTAAATAGCCCAGCATCACACACAAAAGAAGATTGTGGGTTCTCAACTCTGGCTACTTCTTAGAATCACTTGGGAAGCTTTAAAACAAATGTAGATGACAGATCCCACCCTAAACCAATTCAATTAGAATCTCTAGGGTCACATATGGGCATGGCTATTTTTAAAATGCTCCCTGGTTGATCCTAATGTGCAGCTTATGTTGAGAATCACTGATGGAAGAGATGAAAAAAAACACAAATCTTCTAGTCTAGCAATCAAGAGTCTTGAATTATTATTCGGACAGGCAGTACAATACAACTATTTTATATAGCTATTTCCTTAGTTGTAAATGAAGAAATGAGACTAGAAGATCTTATGGATTTTTCTAGCTCTACAAGTCTTTAGATGTACTCCTGAAAATTTGTATATTAATAAGATGTTACGTAAATAGGCTCAGTATAGTTAAACAAATTCTACAATGAATCCTCCAGTAATGCAAATCTGTATGATGCATATAGTAATGTAATATAGTTTGTATATAATTCAGTAGAGATCCCATTCAGAAATCAAACCATTCAGTGTTTCCCTCCTAGAGATACTTCAACAAATGAAAAAGAAAGATTTCACCCAGCAGACTAGGCTCTCCCTGGCTGTCATCATTATCTGGAGAAGATTTTTGTCGGTTCTTACAAATTTCCTTCAGTCAGTGTTTCTCAGTGACTATTAATTCCTTAGTGTTTTTCTTGGAATGTTTAAGATGTCTTTGCATGAGCTTGCTAGCCACCTGAACAATGTTGCACTTGTCAAAGGCCAGGAGACCTTTAAAATAATTTACCCATTCTTTTCATAATTTTAACAACAGGATCATCAATGGATTTAGCACAGGTTTCTTACCATTGCCTGTGGGCATGACTTCAAAGAGTGAAATAGTGGACAGAATTACTGCTTTATGCGAAATGTTATTTCTGTCTCATACTCTCACTTTGTCATAACTGATTTCTGATTTAAGCAACCACATTGTATTGTTCACATTTTCTAGAAGAAGAAAGTAAGAGTCTGAGAGCTTTGTAATTTTCCTAGGTTTCACAGCAAGTGTAATAGGAGATTGATATCAGGACTCTTCCACTCCAACCTCATTAGTTTTGTGTGAGCCCCCTAAGTGGTAAATGAAGTGTGTGTTCATAAACATTTACGAAAAATAATTTGTGTGCATGGAGTCATGGGTTATAGAAATGGAATGAGATTAAGTTAATCAGGATTTGTCTTAAGAGGGGAGAACGTAAATGTTTTTGGTAACATGATTTGATCATTGCTCAGAATAGAAGCTGAGATCTGAGAAGGAAGGGGCTGAGATCTGGGTGGAGCTATACTTCTGGGTAAGAGGGAGCTTTTGTTTGTTATTCCTGAGGGGGAGGGGGAGATTAGAGATGATGAGAGAGACTGGGTACACAGCCTGGAGAGAGCAGAGACCATGACCTCCCTCAAACGCAGTCAAGCTAACAAGTCCTGAATATGTAAGAAAAGTGAATTTCATGTGGAAACTAGTAAAGAATCTTGGTTCTTCATCTAGAGAGTCCCAGCACAACTCGAGTTGTATGAAGGAGACTCTATGGTGTAGAGATGCATAAAGAAGAAATCAGCCAAATTCCCGCAGCTCAAAGCATGGAATTGGGTTCAAATTTAAAGAGATGTCTGCAGGGCTGCAAGTGAGGGTGGGAGAAGGAACAGTCAGTAGCCGACATGTGTTATCCCAGAATGAATAGGATATGCCCCACTATCCTCAGTGAAAAATATGAGACTGGATAATTTTAAAGACAACAGCATCATGAAAATCATTTACTTATACTCTATTAAAAAGTAATTGCCAATGGCAGAATAGCCCAGAATATTTCAAGATACATAAAGGATTATTAAAATAGAAAAGTTTAGAAGTGTAGTAAGTACTCGTGACATCCTATATTATTTCCTTACACAGAGGTGCTGAGGTAAGAATGATGGAGGTCAACATTTGTATGATTATAAAAGATTTAAAGTTCAAGGATTTAATTAGATCACTTCTTTTTCCTCTTAGACATAGTATTTCACCATGGTAGGCTTATGAGATTGCGTGTGTGTGTTTTCAATTGAATTCACCTGATTTTCTAACTTGAAATTAATTTTTCTCAGTGTAAAATTGATGAAATGAGCTTTGTTACATTCATTATATTTGAAATAACTACTGTGGCCTGCTTTATTATTTTTGGTGATGAAATATTGCTAAATTTCTCATAACACACTGAAGACAACGTTTTGGACAAGTGAATCACATATTTACAAGATGTTGTTCTTTTGTTTTAATGTGAAAGGTAATCCTAAATTATTTTAACAGAGCATATACATCTATAATAAGTCAGTCTCCACAATTTAATTGTTTATAATGCATATGACAGTTTCTTTAGAAGATACATTGTTCTACTGGTTAAAAATATTAAGCAATTCCCAAAGCACTTGAATTCAATTTGGTTTGACTAGTTCATTACTGTTTTTCATTTAAGCACAGACAAGAGTCTTCAGAATAATGATTCTAGCCCCCATACTTTCATTCTAAATTTAGGTCAGGTAATTAGTGTGTGTTTCCCATAAGAAATAGGTAATTACAATGGCAAATACCCATTGGTTAAATCTACCTGGAAGAGTACATGTCTTATTTGTGTGTTTTAACGACATTAGAATAACTCTTCAAACCAAGATTGACTTGCAACTTGTGGTACTTTCAAGTCTGGCGTTTACTTGTATAAATTTCATACCTTCCTACAGAAATGGCACTTGAGCTAAATGCTACTTGTGTTTACCTTGGAAGAAAATTAAATGGGCATATGATCTGGCATAAAATACAATACCATCCTAAATCACATTTTCTGACTGTGGAGGACCAGCAAAGATATTTTAGGCATCAATGAGAAGAACCCTGCTTGAGGAGCTTGTTGTGTTCTGCTATGTGTGCAGTTGAATAATCACGGGGGATCTGATTAGCTCCATGTATGTCTTTTCTCATTTATCATCTAGCTCACATCCATATCCAAATGAGAGTTAACGGAGGCATGGTGTGGAAGTTGTCATATTTTGTCATATTTCCTTACCTCCCTTACACAGAAATGAAGTGATAGGTTTTTTTTTTTTTTAACATTTATTTATTTTTGAGACAGAGAGAGACAGAGCATCAACGGGGGAGGGTCAGAGAGAGAGAGAGGGAGACACAGAATCCGAAATAGGCTCCAGGCTCTGAGCTGTCAGCACAGAGCCCAACGAGGGGCTCAAACTCACGGACTGCGAGATTATGACCTGAGCCTAAGTCGGACGCTCAACCGACTGAGCCACCCAGGCGCCCCTGAAGTGATAGTTTTATTTTTGTTTTTGTTTAATGACAAGAAGAACATTTTTCCATGTAGTTTTCTGCGTACATTAAAAAAAAACCCATAACTATTATGGGTCATTGAAAATGAATTCAATCATTAAAGTAGTCATTTTAAGCAAAATAAACAAAAAATACTTGTCTTTCGGTAGGACGTGTATCAAAGAACTTTCTTGTACAGTAAGCATGCGTAAGTTTCAGAATTTACAGTACTGTGGGCCATACCCTGGATTTTGGTAAATTCCCAGAGAAAATACTTCCCAAGACCTAATTTTTTGAAGATAACTATTTGGCCGAGGCTGGGGACCTCTCTGCTTCATCACACTGCTTTGCACGTTTTTCTTTTAAAAAATCTCTACATCGTTTATTCCAGCCTACCTTTGTCAGAGTTATCTACATATGAATTATAGTCATTTATGGTCGTTCATCCTCGACATCATTTCCCTCTTGCTTAGAATAACTACATTATATTTTCATATTTAGCTAATTTGTGTTGGCTAAACGATTTGCAATATATCTATTATTGTAAGAATTTTTATATTGATTACTACCTAGATCCAAAGTAGAAAGCAAATATACCTTAAGGTGTGAATTAATTTAGTGTTTGAAATGTTACTGTCTCTCTTTTTTTAATCCTAAAATATAGTCTGCAAGTAAATTTCTGCTGCCAAACCCAGTGGTAGGAAGTTCTCAAAAAAGGGGATAAAATAGGATGGAGTTTGTTTAAGAGGAGGGCTGTAAAATCCAAGTTATTGATTTAGTTAGAGATTTCCTCCAAAGATCATGTACAAAATGACCCTTGTTTCTTTCTTTTACATCTAAACTATTTTCAGAAGATGTTTTTTTCTAGGGTTCTACTCGTGATAGATCTTTGATGAGGCACATAAAGAACTGATGTAGGTAGACTGATAAGACAGATGCCATCAATAAATGCCTTCACAAAAATACTAGCCTGTCACAAGTTAATTTGATGCAGTATTTTCTGTCATGAGGGTGGATTAATTTTGTCCATTTTCTCCTCTTGTCGTAATTCTTGTCATGTGAATAAGAATGTATTATAAAGAAGAACATACTAGACATTATAATTCTGTGATAACTCATTTTTGTGACAAAGAATATAATGAGACCAGACAATAGTGCAAATTCATCATATTCTTACAGTGAACTTAATATTGACTTCCTGGCTTCTCTTCATGATTTTGAGGGCATGTCACTTATGGTTTTATACCAACCAAATGATTAAAGAAACCACCACTCAAAGACTTGTACTGATTACAGAAAGGCTTTTCAACAGGGAAATAATAGAACTATTTCGATTTTCTTTCCTTTCCAGCTTAAACACATACTTAATGTATATCTGTGATTTCATTTTGATGAAGAAAGACTCATTGATTTGATAAAGTTACTCAGAAAGTGTTTTAACTTGAAGATTGGACTGCATTTATCATTGAGGAAAGAGTGAATTTTCTCAATAAATCACTATTATAAGTCATAAGAGAAAAACAAAGTTTTATAATAAAGAACCTTTCCAAAATACTTCTTGTGTTTTGTCCCAGTCGCTAAAGCAAAGCAGTAATTTTTAACATGGTCTATTGCTACAGCTGTGAAGCTCAGATTCAGGAAATCCCTCCCTAGTGAACACTCCCTAGTTGTTTTTAATTGCCCTGCATTTCTGTCACCCCAATCCTAACTCTTTGGATTCTTCCCCCCCCCCCCACTTTTTTTTGTCTTTTCATGTTAGAATAAGGAGAGAAGCAAATATCCACAAGCAACTATTCTTTTTTTACAACTTCAGGCAAACATTTAAACAGAAATAGAGGAGATAGAACCTGTAGGGAATACTGGAGCTGAAAGAAGAGTCCTACAATAGGAGTATCATTTAAATAAAACACTTGCTACCATCCTTACACTTATTATGGTCAGTGAAAATCATACATAATCCCTCTTTTGTCCAGAATTCAGATAGCTCCTTAGCATCTTTCTTAATACAGCACTAGAAGTGAGCTGCTGCTGATTGGTTTTATTTCAAGAATTGAACCCTATTTATGGTTCCTGCTGTAAGTTTCACTGTCTCTATGCCTGGCACATAAATGTTCATTGAATGGATGATGAAATGTCCCAGATTTCCAAAAACGAAAAAAAAAATTCTCTATTTGCATAGTCGGGATCTCATTTCTCCTACGACATAAAGTAAGAGTGATTCTGTCAGCAAAGTCTTTTGCTACTGGACCCTCCTGAATACAGAAGGTGAGGATCACACCTTCACCTTCACATAAAAATGCATGTGAAGAACTATTTAGTTTATGCACATGAAATATATACATATATTATGAGTATATACATAAATACAAATTCACTCAGAGTATAGTGAAGTGGAGGGTGCTAGGCCTTGCTTGTGTTTCCCCCTTTATATGACCTTGGGTCTCCATTTTTTCAGCTGTAAGATTTAAGCTCTGTTTTTTTTTTTTTCCTTTTAATTCTAATCATCTGTATCTCGACACACATGTGCAAAATAAGTCACAAAAATAAGCCAGTACATTTCACTTGACCTGGTTTCCTGGATTTATTTTTATTTAATAGAAAAAAATTAGACATTTTACTTGAATTTTTTTGCCAAGAGCCTTTGATGAAGTTGTCAAAATCCAATGTTTGATTTTTCTTTTACTAATTACAATTACCTGTAGGAAAAATATGTGATAGTATTCTTTTCTTGTTAGAACCTGGGGATTCTATTCTGGTGTTGGAACTGGAATATCTCCAACCTCTTGTGAAGTGAAGTACAAAGAATACATTCTCTGGCTGAGGCAGAATTTATTCAGAAAGAGACCCACCCTTGAGTCTCTGGCAAAATCTGCCTTCTGAGAACAAAAGGCCCGATCTGATGTGGATTCTTGCAAATGGTGTTCACACAGGAAGCCTGAGTCACCCAATGGGAAGCAGCTAATTGGCCAGACAGTCTTGGAATGAATCTAGCTGCTGGTTGGCAGGTGGGGTATATTGTAAAGCACCACATCCAGGCTACATAGTAATTTGTTTTTAATTACCGTGTTTGCTTGGGAAAGGCTGTAAGGTCTACTCATTGCTCATATTGGTATGCTAATTGACTGTTTGGAGATTTACAAACTGGGTTTTACACCGTGTCCTTTTCCATTGCCTGTGGTGATCTGAATAGCGTGTTATTCATTTAGTTCTTTAATATCTCAAATAAAGATAAAAGAGCAAACCTAACTCTTACTAAACCTCTAAACTTCAGCTAGTAAAGACTTTAAGAATGTATTACCCTGTAAGCATGTCTTTGATTTCATTTTATTTCCTGGCTTAGAAAATGGAATGTTTTTGTGTGAAATGTTCTTGGATGTCAACAAGTAAATACTGACTGATTTATGTGCTTGCTCTTATAGCCCAGGGAGGTGGGAAAGGGAGGTGAGGTGGGTATGAGGAGAGCAGCCAGGCTGCAAGAGAAGCCAAGCAAATGGTGAGCCAGGTGCCTGCCCAGCAGGAAGCATGCCCGGGAGCAGAGCCTGGGAGCCCACGGTGGGTCAGATGGGGCTCACAGGAGTACAGGTGCTGGGCAAGTCCATGCCCACAACCTGGGAGCAGTCCTCGATCAAGCTGGGATGGATGAGAATAAGAACAAAGATGACCTACCAGAATTATGAAGGGGCAGTTAGAACTGGGTCAGTCAGAGGACACACGTTGAAGGCAGTGAATAAGAAGGTGTGCATACACGTAGAAAGGGTCATGTGAAATTCCTGCCAGCCAGGGAGGTAGTCCCCTCCAGATGTTGAACTTGACAGCAGAAATCTCTGTTGCTTGTAATTATGTCTCCATGGCCTCAAAGCTCTAGGGGAGGGGGAGATGAGGGATTAAAACAAATGATCTGTGATCTAAGAAGGGGTCCTATTGTCATTGTTTGTTGCATGTGTATGAATATAAAATTCCTAATACAAATTTAAAATATAAAAATATCATGTTAGGGGCGCTTGGGTGGCTCAGTCGTTTGAGCGTCCGACTTCGGCTCAGGTCATGATCTCGCGGTTGGTGAGTTCAGGCCCCGAATTGGGCTCAGAGCCTAGAGCCTGGAGCCTGCTTCCGATTCTGTGTTTCCCTCTCTCTTCCCCTCCCCCACATGAGCTCTGTCTCTCTCTGCCTCTCAAAAATAAAGAAAACTAATAAAAAAAAATTTTTTAAATAGAAATATCATGTTAAATATTTAGCTTATCTGTACTTTCTGGGATTGGGAATACAATTTTGTTTTTTTAACCAGGTACACTGTAGTACAGTCGCTCATGGTCTGTACTAGTTTGTACATACAATTGGTGCCTAGTGAGTTTCATCTAATATCTATTGGATTAAAGAGTGATTGGGTTTTTTTCATAATGCTTTGACCCCAGATCTTAAAGATATAGATTGTGGCCTTGAGTCCACAAGAGCTCAATATAAGCAAAATGAGGTTTAGAATTTTTCTGTGGAAGTTAGGTACCAATTCATTTTGGCTTGATAATTTGAATATTTTTACTTTGCCCTTTTTGCGAGATGTTTTCTATATAACTGCCTACATTTTCAAATTTGTTTAGTCATTGTTAGTACTGTTAGAACTCATTGTTGTATTGGGTGCTATTAATATGATAGTGTATGGGCAAGGATGCAGGAATTCTGAGCTGGACCGAAAGTAACCACTCTGAAAGGAAAAATGAGTATTCAGATCCATGTGCTTGATGATATTTACCTTTTTCCAAAATGGCACTCCTAAAAACATAGCTAAAGCACTGCTTCTCAAACGGGAGCCAATCCTCTTCCTTGGCAGGGATGGGGTGGTGGGATGGTACTGATGTCACATAGGGGACAGAGCAGCAAATCAGATTTCTCTGTTTTCAGTTAACAGCTCTACCACTTTTAAGTGTTATGACATAGGTTAAGTTATCTCATCTGTAAAATGGGAGTAATAACAGTACCTATTTCATAGTAATTATGTTTGTAGGGTAATAATTATTATAAATTGTGATTCATACTTGAAAGGAGATGAATGGAAGATAGAGAGAGGAATTTGACTACTTCTAATGGTCAACAAATATGATGGTAGATAGGATGGAAACAGAAACATTCTTTAGAAAATATGAGCAAATTTTTCTACCTAGGCATTTAATAGAGATTTTATTTTCTGTCCAGGTATTTGACAACATGGTGGGCATAATGTACACATTTTTATAAATGAAGATGATGCAGTCATAAACCACAATAGAAAAGAATTATTTACATACAGACTGATTAAATCTCTGTGCTTTGAAAATATTGTGAGGATAGTAATTAGGCTGTGTTTTCATGACAAGTGTAATTATGAAACAATACTGACTGAGAATTCAAGACTTGTATGATTAACACAAAATGGTAATAACCAAGCGTATTATAATCTATTGAACAATCATAAAGCAAATTTATCCCACTAAAACAAGAAAAGAGATTTGACATGAAAATATACATGGAGGAGCCTCAAAGGTAAAGCAAACTTTGGATAGCCAAGTGATCAAAGTTGATCCTAGAATGATCATGACTCTAATAAAACTGTTATCAGTAGATCTTTGCTGAAGGATATTAACCCAAAGCCCACTTGTGACATCATAATCAACACATTCACCTGCATAATTTTTTTTTCCTAGGATTGCCTTCTATTGTTTGAAATCACATTTAATCCTTCCACAATAGGAGGCTGATATACAATTGTGAATGCCTGAATCACACTGCTTTACTCTCTAATTTCATTTGAGAAAATCATTTTATAAACTAATATCCTGATTCCAAGCAGAAAAGAGATGGAATACACAATAAAGTGTCCACAGGGGGCTTCAGCATTTCATTTGGGGTGTCATATTGAACATTAAAATGCAATGTAATAAAAAGATGTGTAGAAGAGATGAAATGATGGTGTCCTGCTGAATAACTTAAAGAAAAAAAAAAAACACTGCTTCAGCTTTGAGTGCTACATTTTATTTATAGCTTCAACTGATATCTTGACTTCAATCACAGAACCTCTAGTTAGTTTGCAGAGATGGTTTTATAAGCCTCCTGGGTGAAGGGAAATAGTCCTCCCTGATTGGTCCACCAATAGGAAGCGAGCTCAAGGAAACAAAGAGAGAAGATGAAGAAAACTAGTCAGCAATGTGAAAGGTGGAACAGAAGTTTCCCGGGGGAAATGTGTGTGAGTGGAAGATCAGTTTCAAAAACTAAGAACTTGGAGGACAATGGAAGGGCAAGATAATAAGCTGAGCCTACAGAAGAAAAATAGAAAGGGAGGAAACTCTGCTATACTATGAGTGAACAGCTAGTTTAAGGGAGAAAAATTCAAACTGGATATTAAAATAAAATTCATAGATGAAAAAAGGGAACGTGGCAATAACAATATAGCTATTGTTAACAGCTATATTGTGGAGCTTTTCAAAATACCATGTTTTAAACAAAACAAAACTGAATTTGGTTGAGTATATTTGAGAGTATACCTACCTAGCTTATAAAATGCTTGCACTGAAACATATGCAGGCTATATATTTTGTTGCATGTGTGAATAGATTATATTTATTTTTTGTAGTTATGTATGTTATTTTCTTATTTTATGTTTCATATGATACATGTGTTATACTATGTATCATATATGATACATATGTTATCATATGTTATACTATGTATCATATATGATACATATGTATGTTATATGTTATACTATGTGTATATATAATTGTTTAGTTTTGTTCTGGTGTCCATTTTTCTTTAAGATTAAGGTTATTTCCTTGAAAAATACGTCATTGAAAAGTGTTTTATAGAGCAGAGCCGTTTTCATATGGACAATGCTCAGTTAAATTGACTCTGAGGGTCAAATCTTTTCAGCTCTACCTTTCAAATATACCCAGAGGCTAATTGCTTCTCATCTTCTCCCTTGCTGCTACCCACTGTCTTTCAGTAGATTGTGGCCATAGCCTTCTAACTTGTCTCCCTGTTTCTACCTCAGCCCCAACATGACAGCCAGAGAGATGCCGTGAAAATGAAGGCCATGTCATGCTACCCCTCTGCTCACAATCTAAAGGCTCTCCAGCTCACTCACAGTCCTTATCCATGCATGCTCAGCACTTACAGGAAGACCACCCTGCAGAAAAAACCAGAAGCTCTGCAGCTCCCAGCCTACATAATGCAGTCTTTGTATCTGTATTGTATTCAAAGCAGTTTCTAATTCACTTCAAAGATTCTGGAAGTCAAACCATTTTGCTTTCCAAGTTCCACAAAGCTGGACCTAATTTCTGGCACTGTGTCCACTATAACCCAATTGTATTAGAATATAGCTGTTTGTCAGTATCATGAAGTTTTTCGTAATTGGGTTTCACCTGCTAAACTTATTATAGGTCACACTATGGTTGAATGATTTTTATCCAGGCCTATCACTGCCCAAGGGTTGAGAGTTGCAAACTGACCTTAACGAAAGAGAAAATAAATATTAGAATTAATCATTAGGAGAGTGGAAAATTTGAGCTGGAAATGTTTGGCTATCAGTATTTGAAGGCTGTTTTTTAAACTGCGCAGAGATGTACTTCCAACTTAGAGTGACCCAATTGGTTTAAAATAGAGTGAGGTATAAATATTTTGACTGAACTGATTCTTTTAAGATGGTTTCAAGTAAAGGGGGTGGGGAGTCACATCTATAATTGATGGGAATGCAACATTGTATAAGTTTTAAAAAATGTGGACCAGATACAGTGGCTCCCAAACTTTGTGTTCATTGTTAAAATAAAAATTCAAGGGTTTTCCTATAGATATTCTGATTTACAGCTTGGGTGGTTTCAAAAATATGTGTTTCTTTTAAAGTAGTCCCTGGACCTCACTTTGAGAAACTCTAATAGAAGTTGGATAACAAGAAGAAGGGCTCTACTCTTGACAGGGCACCAAATAGCTATGTGGCCTTGGACATGTAATGTTTTCTTTTCAGTTTCTCAGTCTATGGGATTAGCAATTCACACATGCATATATATTTTATACAATATAAATATTGTTCCCATGAATTATCTAATTTAATCTTTCTAGAATTTTGCAAGGCAGATTTTACTGTCCCCATTTTATAGAAAACAAAACAAAACAAAACAAAACACCAAGGTTCAGAAGTGTTTATTACAGATCAGTGACAGATGGAAAATTTTACAGATGGCAGATCAGTGACAAAACCTAGATAGTAAACCATGCTACTTTTAACCCTATACTATGCCTGTCACTGTACTTCAGATGCAAAAAAGAGAGGATTCAGGCCATATATGCTTCCTTCTAGTTTAATTCCATGATTTAGACAGCCCATTTAGATAGACAGAGTTATTTCCAGCCCACATTTCCACTACAACAGGGTTCAATTCTAAGCAGTTAATATTCTAGTTAAACTGATGGCTGAAACACATTAAATATGAAGCTAATCTTTTCTTGGTCTAGACTATTCTGTTTTATTAATCAATGGCTCACACAGATGGCTCACTTGATAATCAATCCATGAGTCAGCAGGCACATGACGTCAGGAAAAAAAGAGGTACTGGAAGGGAAAGAAACCAACAGAAATGAAGGAAATGGCTGAAGAAGTTATAGCAGATTTCCCCCTAGAACATATAGTCATATAATTATGATTGGGGAGAAGCCGCAATAGCTTTCTCCTCCCACCTGCTTTCTGAACAAAATGGTGAAGTAAGGTAAAAGAGTAGGGAAGATGAGAGATCAAAAAGGACTCACATCAATTGCACATCTAATTGTGCCTGCGTGCAGGCTTCCTAATGCTGGGACACGAAGTGAGACAGCCTCCCCTCAGGACAGGGGCCCTTCAGCAGGAGCAGATGTCCTTCCTGTGCAGGAAGCTGCTTCCCAGAGGGCAGCAGGTGCAAGAGGCTGAGTGAGGCACGCGGTGTTCCTCTCTCGACTTCACCCAACAGGTCACATGCTCCTCCTCTTTGGAAATGAGTGAAAGGCAGAGCAAGAGGCCTGGGGTTTCGAGGGAAGCGAAACCAAAGGAGTGGCGAATAAATATGCCCTCCTAGCAATTGCATTTCATCTAGCAAGACCCATGTGGGGCTTGCAAGAGAAACGAGAATCTTGAGAAGATTTTGGAGGGTACTCCTTGCGCTGGAGAAAGAGCTAGAGAGGAGTGGACCTTTTTCTATGTTCATTGTTGTTCTCACATACACACTTCAGTGTCTGCTTCCTTTGACCTGCTCTGAGATGAAAGATTTTGCTTTCTTCACATACTGTATTTCTTTCTTTTTAGAGGCTCCCCTGAGGAAACCTGCCTCTACTCTAGCTTAAGATTCCAACCCATTCCATCCAGCACATTTCTCCCTGCCCCCTTGCACACATTGCTCCAAAATAAGAGAAAAAAAAAATCATCATGTCCTCAGCAGACGGAAATAGAAGGGCTATATTTTTTGAGAGGTTACTAAGTTGAAGACTTGTCTAGTAGCTCTGTGGATATTTTATTTTCAGGAATAGAAGAATATCTAATTTGAAGGGATAGAGAGTAAATAGCATCGCACAAAATTGCCATCCCATTAAGCCTGCACAGTCAAAACTTACTGAGTGACATTGGCTGGAGAGAGCTCTTTGGTAACCTAGGAAATAAGAATTTAGAGTGTCAGGCAACAGAGAAAATCAAATTCTTGTCAACTTACTCTAGAAGCTGTGTTCAAGCAAATATGTCATGCAGTCAGTGGCAGACATTTAAAAAGCCATAGCTCTAAGCAAATATATTGCTTGGTTACTCTCTTAAAACATTTTCATTTTTAATCTCAACTCCAAGATCTTCTATCACTAAATTTGCTCCTGTTTTCTCTTACCACAGAGCTTTCTTCTACCACCACCAGAACAGATTCCATGTTTAAGAATCATAGTGTAGTAGGGGCACCTGAGTGGCTCAGTTGGTTAAGCGCCTGACTTTTGATTTCAGCTCAGGTCATTGTCTCATGGTCGTGAGTTCGAGCCCTGAGTGGAGCTTTGCACTGACAGGGCAGAGCCTGCTTGGGATTCTCTCTCCCTCTCTTTCTGTCTGCCCCCCCCCCAAATAAATAAGTAAACTTAAAAATTTTAAATAAGAATCATAGTGTAGTAGAGCTGAAAGCAACCCAAACACTTCCATTCCAACAGCCTTAGCCTACCCAGAGAAACTGAGTCGCAGTGACATGAAGTGATTTGCCCAAGGTGCTGCCTCAACCACAAAGCAGCAGCACAGCCAGGGGTAGAACTCAGTTCCCTTAAACAGCCACCCACAGTAAAAGGTCACACTGTTACCTTCCCGCAGCTGTTTCCTATTTGTTTCTCTCTTTCACTTTAACATTTGAAAAGTGACCTAATTTACAAAGAATGCATAACCCTTTATAGCAGCTTCTAAGGTTGATGTTTCTGGGGGTTCTTGGAGCTGTCCTTAAAGGAAGGATTTGTCATAATAACACTGTTGTTGCTGCTGCTATTGGTCACTGTATGCTTGACGCTATGCTAAGTGCTTCATAGATCTCATTTTATTTAACCTTCCCAAGCATATTACAGGAATCTCACAGAAGTTAAGTTCTTCAAGAGATGCAATGTCAGATCTCATCAAATTCGGTCTCAGCCTTTCCTGTAGTGTCCCAGTGAGGACAACGGAGGGATCATCCTTTCCTTCAAAGCAGAGATCCTTACTAATCACAAGTGAATTCATTAGATGGTATCAGGTGGACTGCTCTTTACTCCATGGGTACCAAATGATTTTCCCAAGGAGTTGTTCATGGGGGTAAGGGGGTCGGGGAGAATATGTTGGTAAATACAGCTGTCACAGAGTTTGTCTTGAACACGGCAAGTCTGGGCCCAAGTGAACTATTAACTGAGTCTATGACCCTGGGCAAGACACTTGGGATGGTGTGGGCCATGAGTATGTGTTGAGGTGGCCAACTTGCTGGACCTGAATGTTGGAAACGTCCTGGAACAGGTTTGCGCAAGCCTTAAAATATTATCTCATCTTGTTGAGTTACATGATGCTTATCACCCAGGTTTCACACAGGGCCCTATGCTAGGTCCTTTAGAATCTTATTTCTAATTTTCAGGACAACTGCATTATTGTCATTTTATATACAAAACTATCGAGACTCAAAGAAGGCCTGATGTCTAGATGGTAGTAAATGATGGAGTTGGGATTTGCCCCTTGATGTGACTGGCTCCAAAGTGTGCTCTGTTTATGTTATGACACAGAAGCAACTCCTTTTAGCTCTGCCCCTTTCCACCCTGCCTCCGAACTGCACTGTCAATACAGTTTGTTTGGACTTTCCTGGACATGACTTATATTTTGAAAGAAAAAAAAAATGTTAGGAATTCCACAACGGCTGGTGAAATTGATTTCCTAAGATTTCCCACTTGACTGATCTGTGACTGACATTCCTAGTCATACCAGTTATTTGAGTACTTCATTGCAAGAACACTTACCAGCAATTGCTATCTGTAAAATGTATCAAGTGAGCGTTATTGCTATGACAGCTCATGAGTTCCAGACTGCTTTTATAAGCCCAGGGTTTGATACAGCAAAGACGGTTATTACCAGTTCAAATTGTTTTTCACCAGTAATTTCTGCAGTGACTAATTTTGTAACTTAGATGCATCTAATGCATACAAACAAGCAAATCAGTGCAGATGTATCATTTTATTTTATTTTATTTTTATGGAAACTGGTTTCTTTTAAAACATTTATTTAGAGTTTATTTAGTGCCTGAGCACTGTCGTAGGTCTAAGGGGAATGCAAACAATTATTAGACATTCTTTCATCTGTAAATTTATATCTGACGTAGGGGGGAAACACACCACACACACACACACACACACACACACACACAAAGGCATAGCTCATGTTTTATTCAGCAAAAATTTCAGGGTACATATACAGCTATAATACCATTCAGCCCTTATAACAGCTCAATGAAGCCTATATCACCAGCCCTAAGTTTGCAAAAACACAGGCTGAGAAGGGGTAGAGAATACAGCAAGGGTGTTAGAGAGCCAGGAACTTAAAACCAAGTTTTCTGACGATAGGCCCATGTGCTTTTCACTATTCCACTTTGCCACGCAATATCATGATCTTCAAGTGATACAGAATTAAGTACTATAGAAATTCAGAAAAGATAAAAACTCCCTGTAAGCCAGAATACTTGGTCTTGAGTGATGGGCAAGACTCAGACAGATGAAGAGGAGGGAGCAAGGTGACTTCCAAGGAGGAGAGATGAGAATGTCTAATAGAAATATGAATAAGAGGGGCACCCGGGTGGCTCAGTCTGTTGAGCATCTGACTCTTGATTTCTGCTCAGGTGATGATCTCACAGTCGTGGGGTGTGTGCTGACAGCACAGAGACTGCTTGGGATTCTCTTTCTCCCTCTCTTTGTCCCTTTCATGCTCACTGTCATTCTCTCTTGTTCTGTCTCTTTCTCTCTCACACACAAAAAAGAAATATGAATAGATGTTTTGGGGGCAATAGAATAGATACGCCAAAGCAAAAGAAGTAAAGAACTTTTGTCAAACAGGGGTCAAAGATGATTGATGTGTGAGGGTCAGGTGGGGCCAGATTGTGGCCAATAGTGGATTCTAGTTTATCAAACTCTGACCTTCCCCAGGCCTGGGAACTCCCTGAAGATGAAGCAACGTATTCTCTCTGCTTCTCCTCTGCTTCTACTTGGGGGAAACATATCATTTTCTTGTTTTAAAGGTCACTTTAAGTCTTCAGGAAGCTTTTACTGACTGTTACAATTTGGATATTTTCCCTTCAAGGAACTCCCAGAGCATCGATTTTTGTCCTGTAAAATTTATCACTTAATAAGATTCTGTACTTTTTTTTTTCCTAATTGTTTTAAGGGAGTTTGTCTTACGGCCTCAGTCAGACAATACACTTCTGGAAATCAGAGACTAACTCTCACTTATTAGAAGCTGTTGATACCACCTTCAAAAATGCGTATTATAAAACAGTTGTAAATACATCTCAGAGCAAAGAACAGTGATCTAATAAATGAGGATAATAGTAAGGGGAATGACATAAATATGCACACCTTAAGAATGAAAACATGATTTTTTATAGGTGCCAAATTGGAAGGGAGCAAGGTGAGTAATATACTTCTTACCATCAAAGAGAAAAAAACATACTATTTCCTCAGACAAGCTGTACTTTTCTTAGCAATTTTCCTTAAAAGGTTAATTTTGACTTATATCAGTGCACATTACTTAGCAAGTTATAAACAGTAGTACCTCAGCTCCAAGTCTGTTCTTCAATGCCTGCTGTGCAAAACCAGAGCTGAACTAAATATCACTCCTTTGCTAGCAATCATGGCATTAAACTTTGTTTGCAGAGTGCTTTAGAAAGACACTGGAGGAGGGGAGCCTGGGTGGCTCTAGGTTGAGCACCCAACTCTTGATTTTGGCTCAGGTCAAGATCCAAGGTCATATGATAGAATCTTGTGTCCGGTCGGGCTCTGCACTGAGCATGAAACCTGCTTAAGATTCTCTCTCTCTCTCTCTCTCTCTCTCTCTCCACCCCCCCCCCCATTAGCACTCTCTCTTTCTCTCTAAAATAATAATACTTTTTTAAAAGACACTGGAAGAGAAAGGTGTTTCTCTTCCTGGTTCTGACCTGCTCCTTTTAGTAGGTTTCTGGAGATCATGTATGTCTCTATGGGCAGCTTTTCATAGCATTCTGAGAACAGTATCCCAGCATCCCATTATCCTAGCGTTGCTCCTTCTGGTGGATGGCTTCCCTTGGCACCTCTTTGTGCCAAAGTCCTGGAACTTTGGTAGCAAGCCCCAAGGAACAGTATCTCCCCATGGACAGCTGCCATGCACCACCCATAGTGAGTTATGAGGTGCGGCACCTCACTGTAGAGCTTTCCTCAGAATTACCACTCAAGTGGCTTCCAAGGGCATTCTGAGACACCTCCTCATGGGTACAGCCTCTGGCACTCCAGAGAGCAATTTCCTGGTGAGAGCCCCTTTTGTGGCATCTCTTTTATGGATGGTTTACTTTGGCACCTGGGAGGATGACTTGCCAGTGAATCTTGCCAATGTGGTACCTCAAAGAACTTTTATGCCATGCAGTAGGCCACAGCTGGACTCTCTGAAGCAAGATCTGGAGTTTAGCCCTGGAGTGTGTGTGTGTGTGGGGGGGGGCACCTTCTAGATATCTTCCTTCCTTGCATCTTCTGCCACCATCCAAGGAGTAGTGGCTTCTCTATATATCTGTTTTTACATTCTTTGGAGTCCTCTTTATCCTTTAGTAGCTAATATCTCAGTACTCCAATCTCTTGTTATAGTTAATAATTCTTTTATATTAAAGTTTTCTTGTTCAAATAACTAGGTAGTTACTTTCTCCTAAGTGGACCCTAACTGAAACAAGTGCTGAAAGGCTGAAGAAAAGCAGCAGTACCTGACTCTACGACTGTGTTGTACCACCTTGTTGTAGACTCTAAATCTAAAGTTCTCTCTTGTCCAGCAAGAGAATGGACGCAGGATTAAAAGCAAGAGAAGGCTAATGTCTGGGAAAAGACAAGAGCCCAGATTAAGGGTGCTTGCTCCATTTTTATTAGGATCAGAAGGCTTACAAACATGGTGATGGACATGCACAAAAAGACAATGAAACTGTGAACATTAACTCATGGATCTGAGGGAAAGGGGGGTCTTGAAGATATTTGGGTTTAGGGGTTTGGGTTAATATAAAACAAAATCCTGGCGACGGGCAGATGGGCAGATGGGCAGATGGTTGTTAATGGCAGACAGGAGGCGCTGTGTCTGTTTATCTTAGCTAGCCTAGGGGATAAGACAGAGTACGCAACCTCAGGGTTAACAAGGTACCTTTCTTTTGTTAATCAGCTCTGCTCTAGGCAACTAAATGGCCCTATTTGCCTGTTTAACTAATTTGGTCCTTCCTTCCTGTGAAAGTAGCATTCTGCTACAGTACTAAATTGGGAGGAGCTTTTGTCCTGAATACCTGATCTTGCTTACCTTATATACCCTTGTATTGGGGTCTTTGCTCCACTCTCTCTATCCTGGGGGTCTTTGCCCCACTCTCTCTATCCTGGGGGCCTTTGCCCCCCACCCCCACTCTATCCCTATTTATCTAATCTTGTTTACCCAAACTTGGGTGTGAGCATCCTGTGGCTTTGTAATTCTTTATGCCTTGTTAATCCATCAGTGCAGGCTCAGGGAATTCCTAAGCTTATTCCCCACACCACCTGTCCCCACTCCCCAGAAGTAATACTTTAATAGTCTCACATACTTCCATATTTCATACGTATATACTTAGTTTATTTACACTATACTTCTCGGTTTATCAACTTTAGACATTATCCATTCTTATATTTCTCCAGTCTTCCCCATAGTAATATCATATTTGGTTAAATTAATATAGTTACTCCTTACATTATTATGACTATAGAAATATTGTTTGCCATTCAGCCAAGTAATGTTCTATAATTATATTTTCATTCTTGTATGATTTTTTTTCAAATTTTATTTTTGAAGTAATAATTGCCTTGATTATGATTTTGGAAATCAGAACATCTATTTATATTTTTATTTATATTTTATTTATATGTTTATATTTAAAAATATCTATTAATAATGTTTTCCATATGCACAAATGGATGGGTGAGTTTTTAAAAATTCAGTTCTCTAAAGAATCAGTTTGTATTAGACATAGAAACCACTCAAGAATGTCTGACTGTGCCATCCAGCTTCTAGTCTTGATGTTGACCCAAGAGATGTGAACCTGGACATATTTCTTTGGGCTTAGTCTATCTACTACAGAATGAAGAGAATGAAGATGTGTATCTATGAAGTATATTCTAACTCTTGGGTTCATGGATCCCTAACCTGTTTGTTCAGTTATAACTCCTGCTTTAGGGTTAAGTTGATTTTTTAGTATTGGCTGATCTACATAAGGTACAACCCAAGAGTATCTGCTACCTCTCAGTGACTTTGTAAAGATATTATATGCTGTGTTTTCCAGAACCACCTACTCCAGGTAGGAAAACTGGTGCTCTTTCTCTCTGCTCTTACCTTATATAGGTCAAAAACAACCATTGTGAACCTTTCCCTGGGCTATGTATAAAGAATTTTGTCTGTGAAACACAATTATTCCATATCACTTTAATTTTAGTTCTTAAACATGCATTATGCAACTGATAGTTGAAAGGATTATGCTGGACAATATGGTGGTTCATTTTTTTTGTGGAAGATAATGGCTTAACAATATGTAATAGAGGTTATGTAATCAGGAATCCCTGAAAATATTCTTACTTTATTTGTTGGTATGTTTAAGAAATACTTCTTGAGTGCCTATGTCTTGGGCACTTCCAGGTTTTAGAGAAATGATAATGAGCAAAAACGCACTCATGGAACTTACCATTAGTGGCAGAGGTAAACAATGTCAAATAATTATATGTAAAAGTTATACAAACTGGTGCATGGGGGTATGAACTTGGAAAAAAGGATTTATCTTAGGACGATCAGGGAAGATGTCACTGAGAAAAGGATCTTTGAGCTAAGGCCTGAAGGGAAAGTAGAGATTATTTAGGCAATAGAGAGGAAACAATCTTCCATTTAGAGAAAACAGTGCATGTAAAGACCCCTTCCATTTAGAGAAAACAGTGCATGTAAAGACCCTGTGGCAGCAGACAGCACAGCAGGTACAAGGAACGCAAAGACCTGTGTAACTGGGGAACAGAAAGGAAGGCCAGTGATATCAGATGGGTAGTAGGCAGGTGGCAGCCACATATCCTCTGCTGAGGGTTGTGTTTATCCTAAGGGGATGGGGAGCCATTGGAGGATTTTAGGTGGAAGGGTGGGCATTGTTGTGCCTTGCTGAGCTTTGTATCTTAGGGAAAATCTCTCACACAGCCTTGTAGAGAACTGGAGGGGGTCAGAGTGAATTCAAGCAGGCCAGTTAGGAGGCTGTTAAGATAGAATTACATATTTTAACCAATTACATACTTTGCCTCAATTTTAACTGGAGACTGTTGGGTCTTTAAAGGAAGTAATTACTCCCCAGACTGAACTTTTGTTGTAAGCCTCTGCCTTTGTCATCTCTCAAATATTTGTCCTTCTTTATTGGCTGGGTCTACTGCCAGCTCCTGGACTGTCTTGCTGTAAACAACTAAAGCATCCTGATGCAGGATAGTAATTGCAATGTAAGACCCAAATCCTTCCCTCCAGTCATAAACTGGACATGAATTCCTAATAGCTAGGCAACTGCAAAAAATGTACTGAGGCACAGTTGAACCAGGATTTTATATCTCCTTGATGAACAAATTGGCTTACCACACAGGCGGGCTGATGGTTAGCCTCACAGCCAGTTACTAAGACAACAGAAAATTGCAAATCTGCTTAGCCAGTGAATTTGGCCATGCCATGTACACTTGGTAGTAAACTCTATTTCCAGCCATCTTCAAAAAAAGTAAACATATAAAGTTTGCAAATCACACTGAAAGATACAGGAGGCATTTTTTTTTTCAAATTTGTTCTGATGATACTGATGTTGCTATATTAAAAACTTTAATTCTGTTGCTTAAATTAAACAATGTATTCTGAGTTGCCTTTTTCTTGCCTCAACTGGAAGAGCTGGGATTGCCTTTTCTCGCTCTAATATTTTCAATGGTGCATGGCAGGGAGAATGATCTATTCACTAATTAAACTAAAGACAAATGTATTCTTTCTATTTAGGTCACTGTAGAGGCCCTTTTTAAATTTCAAACTTGCATTGGTATATAAGCTTTAATAGAAACTAGTGCCTGAGGCATGCTTGCCATAGGTAAACAAGGGTTTTCACAGTACTAAAAACAGGAAAATAAGTTGCTATGTGCACTGCTTTATTCTAACCAGAGAACTCAAATAGAAAGATAATATTTTGTATTTAGTTTAGTGATTACACACATTCTTTTCATAGGAGCATGAATTATCCTACTAACAATTCTGAAAACAAATTCACAGAAATAGTGTGTCTATTTTCCAGAAGATGCCCCGTATCAGATGTTTATTAGTAAGGAGATTTACTAAATGGAGCTCTCCTTAACAAGTTAAAAATCCAAACCATAGGTGTTACCCATTTTTAAGTTCCAGGAATTGTAGGACTTAGGGAAGTAGTCATTTGGGAAAGTGCTGTGGAGAAGTTCTACAACTTTTCTCTCCTGTGGCTTCAGCCATAGTGAAGTTACTATTGGTTTCTTGTGACTTACTACTTATAGAATCTAAAATTCTTAATATTACATCCCAGACATTTCTTAAACTCTTACCATGCTACACCATAATCTTTTGTTTTATGTAGCCATTAACCATATTATTATGTATTAATTGTTATTGTTTCTATAACAAATGGCGATGAATTTAGTGGCTTAAAATAACACAAATTGATGATCTTGTAACTATATAAATAAGTCTCATCAGGCTAAAATCAAGGTATTGGCAGGCTGCATCTCTTTCCAGAGGCTCTTCCAGGGGAGAATCACCTTCCAGGCTGATGAGGTTGTTGGCAGAATTCAGTTCTTTGCAGTTATCAGAGCAAGATTCATGTTTTCTTGTTGGCTGTAAACAGAGCTATTGCCATCTTCTAGAGCTCACCATGTTTTGTCATTCTTGGCCCCTTTCCTTCATCTTTGAAGTCAGCAAGCAAGTCACATCTCATCTTTCCACTCTTCTTCCATGTTTAAGGACTCATGATTAGATTGGACCCATATAAACAATCCATCACACTCTCCCCAGCTCCAATCCCATCTACAGCCTTAATTTTCTTCTGGCAGGCAAAGCAATATGTTTGTAGGATTGGGATGTGGCCATTTTTGGGTACAGGGGGTATTTTATTTTTACCTACCACACACTGTAATTGATTTTTTAATGGGTTTGCTTATTCCTGAGGAAGGGAACTATGAACAGTTTATCTGTGTAACTGCAGTGCTTAATAGTATAGTGTCTGGTCATCAGTTGTCATTCAAAACGTGTTTAAATAATGAATGAAGAGTTAAATTTTTAAATAATTAGCCCCAAATAGAGAATCTCAGTTACTATCCAGCAAGGAACCTTACTTCCCCTAATTAATATGATAGATATGAAGATGCTTTGAGATGTATATATTGTATAATAATTGTATGGTGTTATTTTTAATGTTGTGTTTGCTTTGGTGACAAATGTAACATTCGTCCCCATTCCCTTGATCCTGGCTTGCTTCCCCTATGGATTGTAGGACAGGTACTCACTTCCTCAGCCTCTCAGCTATGGAAGAAAAGTGACACATTTCTGGCCAAGAGGTTTAAGCAGGCATCTGCTAAGGAAGATTCTGGGAAGGCTTTGGCTTTTCTGATAAAACGTACAGATGCAGTCAGCACATAGTGACACAATCCAAAGTATGCAAAGCAGCAGAGCAGAATCTGAGTCTTTTATGGTATTATTAACCAATTATATTAACACTAGTGACCTGCCATATCCAAACTTCTTAAGTAAGAAAATAAATCTGATTTACTTTTGTTGCTTAAAACCAATAGATGCCTTTCTCTCTCTCTCTCTCTCTCTCTCTCTCTCTCTCTCTCAATATATATATTGAAAGAGAGAGAATATCATATATAATGTATATGTATGAACACACATACAGACTTTCTGCACACACCTGTTCTTTATCAGCTTCTTAGAAACATATCGACTCAAATTTAATAAAATATGGGTTAATGTACTTAAATTTGTGAAGGCAAAAGGATTTGAAACTTTGTGAACTAGCTAAGTGAAAAAAAAATCTATCAAAACCCTATGGCCTCTGAAGAAAATCTTTGAAAGGAAATTTTAAAGAAGAGAACAGTGTTCAATCACTTCTTTTCCAATATTAAGAATTAAGAAAGCCTTTTATTGCAAGGCCCTCATCCATATTCCCTAGAACTAAAAATTGAAAAACAGTTACCTATTTATCTGTGATCAAAAAGTCAGGGCAATTCATTCAACAGTTTTCTTCTTTTCTACACTGTTTTAATTTCCTTGAAGTAATCAACCCACATAGGGAGCTCTGGTCCCAATCTATCAAAAATATTTTGGAGACTGAGGTCAACTAGATTTAAAGGAAGGTCAAATGTATGAATAATTATGATTTTTTGTTTTACTTTCATTGATGAATGTATCTGGAAATCAAAGCTTGAATCTGATATTTATTAATTTCAATAATATCTAAGGCTTGTCTGATGTATGCAGTCATCTGTGCAATTTTGTAAAAACTTTTTCACATAGAATGAAAGGATAAAATAATTTAACAATTTGATGCATCTCTTCTGAGGTTTATGTCTGGTATCCATCAATAGGATAAACTCTACATAAACTGCCAGGCATATTATATTATTGCACTGTCTGACAAAGGAGTCTCTGTAGAAATTATTAGGAATAGCGCATAGGAATAATCATGTTATCACTGTACTTAAAGCCCACAAGTATATTTTTTTAGTGAGAATCAATACCTGTTTGGTAGGTGTTAAGATGCTGTATCAGATAGTTCACATGCTTTAAATGCTTTGATGCTCTGACAACCCTGTGAAATAGGTGTTCTTATTGTTATTCTCATTTTACATTTGAGGAAGCAGCCTGAGGAATGGTTGGTGATTTGCTCATTGTTGCACAAGTAGGGGTAGAGCGAGTGTTCACATCCCAGCAATCTGACTGTAGACACAGCTCTTAGCTACTGCTGCTTGGAAGAAGACTGGAGATGATTCCATATACTAGGTTGAACTAGTCCAGCTCAACCAGCCAGTAGAAATAGCATTTCATAATTTTAGAAGGGCAAATTATCAAGGAGGACTAAGCCAACCTGTGCATGGTGTGCCTTTTCAGACCAAATATATTGCAGGAAAATAAACATATAAATTTTGGTCAGAGGGGATTACCATGAAGCTGAGGATGCTCTTCTTCATATTCTCTCACTTGGTCTGGACCCTTCCAAGGCTCTGTACTTGATTTTGTATTCGGTTTTTCTTTTTGTTTTTTACCCTAAAAGGATCTCCCAAATTTGTGCAAACTTCAAGTCCCTAAAACCTGAATCCATCTCTGGGTAAGGTATGTATATTGTTTGCATTCCAGGAATTACTAAATGGTATGCACCTATCTTAGCAATTTGGAAAAATTCAGCTGGGTAAATAAATTTGTCACAATCTCGTCTATAATTATCAAATGTCTTGTGGTTTCTCCTTTATCATAGCAGGTAAAGTAATTGGAGTATATGTTATCAAACTGAAAAATATATTGTCATTTCTAATATTAATCAGGCTTGACAACATTTTGTTTATCCAATATGAGATGTAAATTGCTATCAATTGCTTTTTTACAAAGATGACACTAGTGTTATATTCTGATATTATTCTTACATCTCCACATTTATCTACATTCTTTAATACTTCAACTTGAGAGGTAACAGGTGGATTTTAGTGGATTTTATGTCGTACTTACCTCCTTCCCTTCCCCCAAATTCCTCCCCCTAAGAATCTATCTAACTCTACAAAATGCTGGTGATGCTTAGGAAAATAAATTATTCTGTATCCTCCAAACATAACATAGAGATTGAAACTTTAAAAGTACAGTGGAAAAGCAAAGCTATAGAAGGTAATTCATCTGCTCCTAAATGCTACAAACTAAGTTGCAAATTTAGGAATAAAGGAAGGTCTTCAGATAACATCATCTATAATTAAGAGTTACTAGTGCAAACAATGTGGGTTTCAGGCACACTATTGAGAAGTAGTCAATACCATACCACATTGGACTTCCCAGACCACATAAAACATTTGAATATCAGTTGTTGTTTAATCCAAATTGTTTTATTAGGAATCTTGGTAGGTAGACAGGTGAATATAAAATTAAGGGCTTGCAATTTCAAGCAAAGAAACTTGTCTTGTTATGCCCAGAATTCGTGATCCCCAAAGACCACCAGGGAGCCGAGTCCAATGCAAAAGCAAAAGAGCCTTTATTGGAGCTAGCTCGAGCTCAGTTCCCTACCTGCACCGACACAGTGGTGAGATACCGGGGAGAGAGAGCGAGTTTCAAAAGGACAAAGGTTTTATTGGGGCCTAGGGGCAGTTGGTGAGGTAATGGCTGTGGCCTCAGCCGATTGGCTGGGGAAGGGTCGGAGTCCTGTTAGGCAGGTGAGCAGGAGGTTACCTAAGGGGAGGAGCCGTGGTCAAAGTGAAGGACACAGAACAAGATGGAGTTGGCCGGTGTAGGCCCGCCCTTTCAGTTTGAATTCTGGATTTGGGTATGAACATTTGATTATATACTTAGGTATTATAATTAAATACTAGAGATAGGAGAATAAAATGTGAATCAACTGTTGCACATTAAAGGCAATGGGAACTTTTGCTTATAAAGGACAGATGAAATAGGACTATAGAAATTGGCTTGAATCTTTTAGGCATTTTCTTTGAGTCTATGTAAATCCAGTTAAGGGTAATTATAGCTGATTTAATTACTTCTCATAACACTTTGCCTGCACTTTATAGTAGTTATTAACAGTTAGTTAGGTATTTGTGTATCAGCCTTTTGTCTCCCAGTATATTTTAAAATCTTGCGGGTAGGGCTTTAGCCTGAATGCTCTTTTTGTCCTTCATTTCACCTTTAATTGTTAGTATTTAGTGGATTATTGTTAAATAAATTGACATTCTGTTCAGTTTCGTGGGAGTAAAATTCAAGACCTGCATTTGTATGTAAAGAACATTCAGCTGAATTCTTCCTTTCTTTTTTTTTTTTTTTTTTTTTAGCTGAATTCTTTTAGCAGGTAAGATTGTCACTGATAAAGAGATAGGCACTTCAAGAATCAATGTTAAAATTTCCTGGTTACTAGATAATATTTATCACAAAAGCACAGGAAGGATAAAGATTTAAAAAAAGCAAGTGTACATATATATCTGTCATATGATACAAAGAAAGCTGAGAGAAAAGGCCTTTATATACCTTTATTGGTTTATTCATTCAGAGCAAATTTGTGAAGCATTTACTATGTGTGAATGCTCTGATGGGAGCCAGGATCAGCACATTGTTCTGGCTCTGTGGAGAATGCTGGTGTTACTCCCCCACCTTAGGGCGAAAGCTCTGTTTTTCTCCTTTGAGGATGATATTAGTTGTGGGTCTTTTGTATGGCCTTTATGATCTTGAGTTGTGAGGATCAGCACATTGAATAACACATGGCCACTGCTCTTGAGGACCCTATAGCATAGGAGTCAGATTTATGCCCAATGAACAGACTTAAAAACCAAGCAGTTCCATCCAGGTGTTTGCTTACATTATCATAAAAATAAACTTAAGTATAGTTTAACAGCCTCCCAACTGAATTGACTAACTTGTGCAGATTGTTAACCTCCATATTATAAAGGCATTTATACACAAAAATGCCTCCCTGAGGCTGAGATTAACCAAATTGTAATGAAGATGATATTAGGCCACTTGACTCTTTGTGGTTCCCAGAAATGATCATGAAAAACTGAGGGCTACTTAGGATGCCACTCTAATATTTTTAATATAATTAGGCTTAGTTTTATAGGCACAAGCCGATCAAAACAATCAATTAGTGTGTCCTAAAATGGATTTAAATAAACCTGATTAAGCTAATTTCATAGTTCTGTTTACTCCCATCATAAAGGCCTCTTCCTAGAGTAGTTTGCATCTTGAGAACTCCATTCCATTCTCAACCAGGTTTTGACATTTTGAAAGAAGAAATAAGAAAGAAATCAAGTTGTATACTTTAAGATTTTCTTCCAGTTTATCAGTATATTTTCTATTGATAATCCCAGTCTTAGAGTCTCAACAAACTGAAATTTAAGGATCCTTGAAGAGAGTCTTGAAGAGCATCTAGTCCTGTGATTTCCTTGTATGGCCTGTGGTCTACAGAGGATCTCAGGGTTGTGGTGTGGAATCTATAATTCCATATGGACACCAATCCTTGTCTTTAGCTGAAGTAAGAAGTCTCATATTTATATGAACTGTTTGTCAGTAGTTTTGAAACCAATTTAGGTATTATTTTGAATAGTATCAAATGGAGTTATTTTAAAGTGTTTCTGAAGTTGCAGTGGTGTTTTGACAATGCTTTCCTAATCAGTGGAATCTAAAAATTTGTTGGCAATCTTTTGGAGAATATGGTCTGTGATAGTTTGAAAACTTAAAATGTTCTATTTTAATAGTTGGAAACTTTAGTGCCTAGCAACGTCATTGACATTCAACAGATATGTGTTGAATGATGGAGTAAATAACTTCACTCTGGATCTAGTCAAACCTTTTCATTTCAGGGACATAGATAAATGACTTTCCTAAGGTTGTGGTGCAAGATGGTGGTAGGTCCTATATAGAAGGAACTTCATTATTCTGTATCTGTCTCATATAAATGTAATTGAGTTCAATTCTGAAAAGATCATTATGCTCAATTTAACCTATTGAAATGGTAAGACCATGCTGAGATTTTTGGATGAGGTTTGGCTGGAGATCATTCCAAGACAATAACCAGAAAATATCTGGAAAAGTCATAGCAAAGTCTCTAGTATAGAGTTTATCAATGTGTGGCTCAAAGAACTTACATTAAAACCTCCTGAGGTATCTGTTAAAATACAAATTTCTGGGCACTACCCTGGTCCTACTAAATCAAATTTTCTGGAAGTGGGTTTGTAGATTCTCATTTCTTTCATCTCTCTAGTGATTCTTGTGGGCACTAAAGTGAGGAACTCGTAGGTGGGAGACAGGGATTAAACTCACTCCCTCACCCTAAGGCATATGAAGATTATATCTTTTTACTGATCAGTGAAAGATGATGGGGGTCTTTCTATATGTTCACCATTGTACTAGAAAGAGAGGAATTTAGAGAGATTCCCCTTTTATTGAGGTCATACAAGGACACATGTGACCTGAGAATATAGAGAAAAAGCTAGTCAGTTTATCTAAAGCCAACAGTATCCACACTTACATGCCTTTTGTTATTCCCCAACATTCCATAAGTCTTATCTAAATGTTCCAGACTGCCTTAGCAGTGCAAGAGGAACAGATGTGGGACACTGTTAAGAGAAATCATCCCCCCGCCCCCCACTGAGGATGACAACAGTGGAAATTAATGAGTCTCTGAGAGAAAAGGGGATCTTGGGGATAGAGAGATCCAAGGAGTCCAAGTTGTCCTCTCCAATGATTTTCCTTTCAGTTACTGATCATGAAGGATCTTATCTATTAACTTTCTTTTATTAATGACCATAGAATTTCTTTTAAGAGGTAAACTTAGAACAAAATATTCTCTGGTGTTAGTCTGTGGAATCTCTTAGCTGCCCCTGAGAAACCATTATCTTTTATTATATGATGGGAGGGAAGTTGCTTTTCATGTGATCATATATGTAAACATCTTAAGTTGTTATACTACCACAGGAAATGGGAGGTTGTTTCCTTGTAAGTTATTACTAATGTTTATTTTTCAGGGATCAATGAAAAATTTAGTTCACATAAAATATAATCGGAAGCAGAAGTCTCAAAATTGAACCAAATACACCATAGTGGTTTGCATTAAATTGACTGAAATTGCTGTTAAAGAAACAAGTCCTAATTGCCATTCTTCATCAAATTATTCATTTTTATAAACTAAAGCTTTTAGACAGTACATTAATGAGATCCAGATCAATCTAACTGGAAGCACAGGAAGCAATTAAAGTTTAGTAGGGAAAGGATGCAAGGAAATTACTGATGGTGTAAAAGTTTTCTCTGACTTAAGGAGAAATGCTTTTAAATAATGATAAGGCCTCCCAAGATAATAATCACTGTCTTGCACAAATATAGCTGCTATGAAATTAACTTTTGAATCATTTAGATCAATCATTGTCCTTTTATTCACATCCTCAAAGTGTTGGTCTGACAAAACACCAGAAATAAATCATGTTCTTTCCTTTTTTTAATGCTTATGTGGTATAAACTAAGATTATGACAGAAAATTTAGTGGATACAGTATTAGCCTTGAACCACTTGGCGTTTTTATTTTATATAGTCAGTTAAGACCAAAGCATGAGCAATTATCAACAATCAACTCAGGTTTCACATGGCACAGAGTGGGTACAGAATAGCACAAACAAAAATGTCCAAGAGTTTCACGGTCCTCTTACTGTGATTTCTGCATTAACCCTTCTGCCCAATCATAAATCCTAAACATGCTTTAAAACTTAGATCAAATGTAGCTTCTTACTCAAATATTTTTCTGTTCTTTTAATCGTCACATCTGCTTCCTATAAACATTTTATATTTGTCTCATTATACTCATTAGAGTTAATGTAATAGTTTGTGCATTTGTATGCGTATCTTATCCGCACTTATTCTTCAGGTTTCTTACTGTGAATGCCATACCTGATCCACATCTCTACTCTACCCCATGTATGACTTAGCACGTACTGCTCAATCAGTGGTGAATAAATGAGTAAGGACGTTGAGAATGAATCCAGTTTGAGTTCTGTTTGCTTACAAGCTTGTGTCCCAAGTGGGATTAAGACATGTCTGGTGGTCTGGTGGGACAGATTTTCCAAAGGCTCATTTACATGAAGATCAAGGAGCCTCTTGGAAGAGATGTTATCATAAGGGAGGAAAGAATCTGGCATAATAAGCTTGCCAAGAAGGAGATCTTTGTGATTTGTAAGAGTGGGCTGACTATGAGGAGATCTTGGGATTTGACACTATCCCAGGGCCCTTCCCACTGGACTCAAGCATGAGTCCTTGTACTTGAATAAACATGAAAACTTTCTCCCTGAAAACTTCAGGCACCGGGCATCGGCATTACTTTCCAGATACCCTATAAAGCTTTGAAGATCATAACGGAGAGAGGCATTGTTCTTCCTCACTGCACAATAGAGCAGAGCTATGCAAAGTGTGGACCAAGGACTGGTGCCAGTCTATCAGTTGGTCTATGTTGAAAAAAGGAGCTTGAGTCAGAACATAAATAATAAACCATGTTGTTGAGCATAATGTTTAGTTCAGCTAATATTTTTCTTTTTATTATAGCAAGATGTTCTTGAAGGAGAGAGTGCAGGACCTCCTTACTCTTGTGAACTTGCTACTTTGAGAAACTCTATAATAGAGAGCCATGTTGCTTTGATATCTTCTGGGTCCCCGAGCACCAATTATGGTGGCAGAAGATATTGGTAGTAGTAGCTGTGCTAATCAGGGATTTACATTAGAGGAATGAGCTTCGTGGTTCCCAGTGAGAACTGTGGTACCCAGTGGAGCAGCATCAAGTGAATTGGGACTGGTTTGGAAGCATGTGTGAAATATCTCTTGGGGACTCTCTAATGTATTGAGGAGCAATTTGTAGCAGTATAGTTACATATGAGGAGATGGGGCAAAAATCAGTGGATGTGTGTTTAGCTGTTTGGATTCTTGTAACCATAGGTGGCAGAGCTCCTAAGACTGACATCTCCAAATTTGGACATCTCATTTTATCCTGGCTGTGTAGCACCAAGAAAGGCCCAGAAGATGAACTTGTAGAAATAGAGGGAATTTTTTTAGAATATGGTGAAGACAGAAAATACAGGTAAACAGAGAAGCAGTAAATAAGAATGGCTAATAAAGCAAATGAATGGAAGGGAAGCACATTGAGAAAGAAAAAAATATTAGAAGAATTAGAAAATCATGAGATATTCTATCTATCTATCATTTTTCTATCTTCTGTAGTGTCTGTATTTTTTGAATGAGGCAAGCCCACATTTTCTGTATGCATATATATTTGCTATTTTCATGTGCACTCAATCATTTAAAAAACAGAGTCTGGAAGTTTCATGAGGATTAATAATCTA
This sequence comes from Panthera pardus, assembly GCF_024362965.1. Taxonomy (NCBI): domain Eukaryota; kingdom Metazoa; phylum Chordata; class Mammalia; order Carnivora; family Felidae; genus Panthera; species Panthera pardus. The sequence goes on from NW_026526721.1 coordinate 89,174,718, forward strand.
TGATCATGAATGTTATGAATGAAATGATATTTTTATAAACTCACACAATATATAAAAATCAATTGCCATTACTGAGAAATTATTTCTGAATTGACAAAGAATACTCCCCCTTTTCCCTTCTCCACTCACACACACATCCTCTGTCTCTAGCTTCAAGACAGCTTTCAAAAGAGTAACTGAATTTCCCAAATCTCTGATTGTGGCCAATAGCATACATACTCAATTACCAGCAAGACTGGAAGATGCTCAAGATGAAATACTTTCTTATCATCAATGTCATCTCCATCATCAACAAAGTGATTGTAAAAATAAATTGTTTGAATGCATTCTGTCCTCTAGAAGTGCGCACAACCTAAAATTAAAGTGGAAATGTGAATGAAATATTGTGCATTTATATAAAAAAATTTAAAAAGATTTAAATCTGTATTACTAGCCATTAGGTTTTGTGTATATCCTTGCACCTTAAGAATATCTGGCATATAATAATAAATGTAACTAAATGAACAAATAAATTTTGATGGTTGAGTAAAAGGGACAAAACGGATTAAGAATTACGAGGCATTAGTCTCAGAAAGTCCTCACTTTTCCTGGATCACCCAGTTTGACCCTAATTGCACCTTTATTTTCTGAGACTTAATGTCCCTACAGATGATCATGGCTATTTCCCTAGCCCATTCAGTTAGAGATTAGCATTTTATAGTATCTGAATAAGAGTATTTGATTCCTGGGGCACCTGGGTGGCTCAGCTGGTTGAGTGTCTGACTCTTGATTTTGGCTCAGGTCGTGATCACAGGGTTGTGGGATTCAGCCCCACATTGGACTCTGCCCTAAGTGTGGAGCCTGCTTGAGATTCCCTGTCTCTCTGTCTTTCTCTCCCCCTTGGTACTCCCCCACTCACACTCTCTCTCTTTCTCTCTCTCAATCTAAAATATAATAAAAAAATATTATTTGATTTCTTTTTTTTAGTGACCCCAGAGATGGTCAAATACTGGAAACCCAAGAGCTGAACCATGATAGAACCTCAGGGACCCATTTAGCTTAATCATCTCATTTTAGACAGAAATAAACTGAGGTCCAGAGTGGCAAACTGACTTACTCCAAATCATGCTATTGATTTTTTCCCCCTTAGGCTACTCGTTTCCTCTGAACAGTTGCTGGTAAAAGATAATCCAACATCCCTTCCGGGCACTTTGCTGAAAAAATATGTAGAAAGTGATTGTCTATGCATGATTCAAAACGACTGGCTACAATAAAATCACCACGTTTATTTATTTAGTTCCAAATCCACTCTTAATTTACTTGGTGTGTTCCAAAACAACTGACAACAGGATACCCATGTCCTGGCTCAGCATAGTTTTATAGTTTGGTAATTTGCCAATTTACTCCATCCAGCTTCTTTTAACAATCTGAATTTGCAAATGTTTTCTGACTGACTCACCATTGGGCCCTAGGAGTCTTTTTTCACACTCTTACCATCTGGGAAACAACTATTGCCCAACAAACATCCATCAATTTCCACGCTGGTACTGGTTCCAGGAGCCTAGGCTCTGACAGTCCTATGACTGAATCCGTCTTCCTTTTCTGTCAGGATGCCTGTAACTCATCTTACTTTTATATATCTCTGCAATAAGGGCTTAAAGTACCTGACTTCAGGGTGGGTTTATGAGCAAAGCGCTGAGAGCAATTAACATTTGAATGAAAGCTACCTGTGGATGCCCCTATTTAACAGCTGTTAAATGAAATTACTTGTCTGCTCCAAACTCCAGGCTGGTGGGTTGTGTGTACCCAGATGGGAATTACAGTGCACACATACAAGTGGGGATTCAATGAATTGGATAGCATAAATCAAATTGCAATTTTGAAATCCAGGCAGTAATCCCACTGACTTCTGAGGAAAAGCCCATGGAGATGGATCCATATGTAATATATCAGAAAGATTCTGGGATATTTCAGTGTTTAATTGTCTCAACTCCATTTGCCAAACAAGAATTGACTGAGATCTTCTGAATAATCTAAACCGAAAAGAACAGAAGTAGCAATAATATCTTTTCTTGGGAGCTAATACTATTTTCCGCATTTCAGATTTGCCTTGCAATTAAATGTTCCCCCAGATAGGTCACCTAACACTGATGATTTTTGGCCAAACCAGGGGTTTTAACAGACACATAAGATGTTGCACTTAGGTGTTATTTTTTTGTGGCTCTTTTGGCTCTTGGACCATTTCACTGGATTGTAAATGGCCAGAGTGAAAGACATTGTCGAAACATACTTTTGACCAGTGATATGTATGTGCCTCCAAAACACTTTGGAATTTAAATTATCTGGAGATAATGATTCTCAAATAAGTCAAACACTAAAGGTAACATATTTAGGATCATATTTTGGCCCTGTACCAAAAAGTGCTTCAGTGTGTTCCATGGATCCTTGTAACAACCCACAGAGTGCCACCATTACTAAGGGACACGTGCTTACCTGTTGAGGTTGAGTCACAAGTCGTATGTGGCTTGTGCAAGGCCATACACAGAACTAATAGGTTAGTTGAGTAAGTGTTGAGCCAGGTAGTCTGGCTCTCTGGCCTAAGCTCTCAACCTCTCTACCTTATATTGCAGTTACATTTCCTCTCCGCTTTGTTCTGGTAGACGGAATGTTTGTGAAGCAGACACCTGGAAGGGAAATGTCAATGTATATATACACCTCAATAATGGCTTAGTGGTTATGTTCTGCAGCTTCATGTTTGTGGCTATTGTAATAGTGGCGAGAGTTGTGAAAAGCCTGTGGGGGCCCTCTGTTGTCCCACTTGGCTCTCCCTCCTCCGTTTGGATCTTTTATTCTGCCTTGGTTTAATCGCTCCTTATCCCCTTCTTTGCTGTGTTTGAGCTATGGAGGTTGTTAGTTTTAGGACTCAGAATTTATAGCAGAGAATTAACATACTTTGGGAAGAAGAACTTTTTTTTTTTTGTCTTTTTTTTGGCTATGAAAGTATCAAATAGAATTCCTAACCTTGTGTGTACCACTAACAAGTAAATGGTACAAGTTCTATTTAGCAAGATGTATATTGTGCAAATCGTCTGGTATCACATTTGCCATTAATATTTTTATTTACTTTTTTATTTTAGAGGGTTTTTTTTTAAGGAAAATTAAGTAGCTATCCATCATTGTCTGGGCATTGAAAAATACTAATGCATTCTTATTACAGTTACCAATATATAAATCATAGATGAAAGAACTGTATTTTGTTATATTTTATTAGTATTGAAACTGAGTTTTGTTTTTTCTTTTCTGGCATGAAAAATCCATAAATAAAGCATAAGTAGCAACTTCTTTCATTTAATTAAAGTTACAATTTTGCACACAAAAACCATCCATAGTGTAGCCCATAACTGGACTGTAACTAATATCCAATTGTGGAGTTTCTAGAAGGTTTAATGTGGGTGATATAATGGAATATTTTACCCAAACTCTTATTTAGAAAATGCTATTCCTGTCACATCTAACCTTCAGTTTAAATGAGTAGTGAATAATGAAGTGAAAGAAATTTCTTTATTTAAAATGCAAAATGCCTATCAATAAATAAAAACATAAGATTAGGTGTAAAGCAATAAAACATTAAATTAAGTTGTTAGCAATATACTGCTATATATTAATTTCCATAGCAGCCAAGAAGAAGCTGAATTATTTACCCGAGGAATAACATCATAGACTACCTTTGGGCAAAGCCTGAAAACTTGTTCTTACTGGATGTCTGCCAACGGCATTAGCTGTCAGAAAAAGGCAGAAGAAATTGATGAGACTGAATTCTGCAGTTCAATATGTTTGACAAGAGAGGAGAAAACAAAACTACCTCCCTTTAACCCTTTGATCAAATCAGGTTTTTGTAATAATTCCTGGGATATACAGACTGACTCAAATTCATCAATTTTTAAAAATGTGTATTTATTTTTGAGAGAGAAAGAGAGAGAGAGAGAGAGAGAGAGGCAGAGGCAGAGAGAGAGGGAAACACAGAATCTGAAGAAGGGTCCAGGCTCTGAACTGTCAGCACAGAGCCTGATGCGGGGCTCAAACTCAGGAACTGCAGATCATGACTTGAGCTGAAGTAGGATGCTTAACCAACTGAGCCATTCAGGTGCCCCTCAAATTTATTTTTAATTCAATAAGAAAGTATTTTATTTGTACATCAATTTAGAAATTCTAAAGTATTTGCAGGTGAATGAAGTTTTTGATTCTCAAAATAATCACTCAAGGAAGGAAGGGCATGTGCTAATTGTTCCATTTTACAGAATGGGAAATAGAGTCAAAGACTTTTACTGGTATTTCCATGGGGTATGGATTTTGATTGGTCTGTTAACACTCAAGAGTTTAGTTATTATCTTAAGATGAAAATCCTAGCCAAATATTTTTGGGGACGTGAAAAGAATAGTGGTGTTTGTATAGGAAGGGGAATAAATGATCAGGGTTTATGGGGAGAAAGCCACAGTTATTTAAATATTCAAAGATGCTTGTTGATGAGAAGATTCATACTGGGACAGTGTCAATATTGGTTCTACTCTTCATTAAACTCTACTGTAAGGGGAGTTATCACTACTCCCAAAGAAAGAGATCAGGTGATCTGGCTCTGGGAGTAGGCTAGTACTTCTTTGGGTGCTGACTACTGGGGTTCATACCCCTGATCCCCAAAAGTACAAAATTGATTGCTTGATGCTTGTTTTGTATGAAAACATAGGTAAGGGATGACTTTTGTTCTCCTCTCAATAAATTGTACTACTAACATAGAATGATCCATCACACTTAATTTACCATGGCCTTTTCTTATTATAATTGTGCATCTGTGTTCTTTGCCATATTACTTTGCTGAGCTACTCCCTGGAGAAGGTAGAATATAGATTTTTTTCTAGCTTATTAATGATGACATTGGGCATATGACTTGCAAACTAGTGGAATGTTGGTGAGGTGAAAGTGGCCAGTTTGGGGTACAGGCCTTGAGAAACATCATGTATTTCTTCTCATTCTCTTGTGGTCTTACCAGTCACCATGAGAAAAACTAATAGGTAGATACTGGCCCAAGGAGAACGAGAGACATAAGGAGTTCACTTAAACCTAACCAGTTGCCTGGAGCTCAGCCTACCCAATCAGAGCCAACTCATGAAAACAAACAAAAAAAATAATAAATGTTCAATATAGGCCATTGAATTTGGAGTGGTTTGTGTCATTGTAGTAATAGTTAGCTAACATAACCACTATTCATCTAGTACTATTCATCTAGTACTCCAAGCTGGAATCCTGGGCATAATGACTGTTGAGTTTTGATTTGTTTTTAGGGAAAACTAGGTTACAGTTTTCTATAAATAAATAAATAAATAAATAAATGAATAGAATGTATGCAATAAAGAACAGAAGGAAAGAAAACAAAAGAAAAAAGAAAAGAAAAGAAAAAGAAAGAGGAAAGAAAGAGAAGTTTAAGATGCCAACATCCTACCCCCTGAGAAAACCATTTTGAACATTAGGTGAACATCATTGCAGACATCCATTATTTTTCACATAATATTTTTATTTTAGAATAGTTTTAGATTTCAGAAAACATGTAAAGACATGTCACACAAAGAGTTCCTAAATACCCCTCATTCAATTTCCTCTATTAAAAACTTACATTACTATGTATATGTGTCAAAACTAAGGACCAACAGTAGTATATTACTAATAACTAGATTCTGTAATTTATTCAGAATTCACTATTTTCCCCTAATGTCCTTTTTCTGTTCATGGGTCTCATCCCTTTATATTTATTTACTTGTCATGTGCCCTAGCCTTCTCTGGTCTGTGACAGTTTCTCAGATTTTCTTTGTATTTTTTTGACCTTAACAGTTTTGAGGATTATTGAACAGATATTTTATAGAGTGTTCTTCAGTTGAAATCCAATCTTTTTTCTCAAGGTTAGACAGGTAATGGGTTTTATCTATCCTATGTCAATATAACACTATGTGGCTTTCTGTAGCTTTGTGTTAATTTTGAAACCCGGAACTCTTCTTGTTTAATGCATCAAATTTCTCTTACAATTTTAATGGAAGGTTTTGAACATTTCTTCTTTGCATAGTCTGTCTCCTCTTGGTTTTGCTTGTTTGTTTGCCTGCTATTTTTCTTTCACAGAAGTAGCTTTCTTCAGCTATATGTTAACCGTTGGTTGTCTGTTTATGTTTAAAGGTTAAGATTAAATATCTGCTCACATGCTCACAAACATGTTTCTGAGACTTGTGGTCTTTGGGCTTCATTTTAGGGTGATGTTTTATCTCTAGTCACTGCTTGGGGGTAGGTTAGAAAATAATTTATAAAATCAAGCCATCACTTAAAAAACTTCTTTTCATATAGAGAAAACTACCTCTGATGTTCTAGGTGAAGGAGCTGAGAGAGAGCCTGGGGGTGGGGTGGAGAGTTGGTATCCTGCTGTCTTGACAAGTTTGAAATCATAGATTATAGAAGAAATGAATTCCTTTTTGAAGAATCACCAGGATAATTCTGACAATAGGGATAATTTAAAATTTTCTTTTCTTGCCTCAAGTGTTCAAATAATGATTCACTTATTTTTGTTTCCTATCTTCCTGGAACATGTCTTGCTTTATTCTCTAATATTAGTCTACCTAGGTTTAAATTCTGGCTCTGCCATTTTCTTTGTGACCTGAGGCAAGTTACTTACTCTTTGTGCTTCAGTTTTGGCATCAAAAATAGGGTTAGTAATAGTATTTATTTCATACTGAGTTACCATATTTAAAGTATCTAGAACAATGCCTGAGAGAGCTAGTTCTGCATAAATACTTTGTGTGTGTATGTGTGTGCACGTGCGCATGTGTGTGTGTTTCTTCGTCTTCTCTTCTCCTCTTCTTCCTCCTTCCTTCCTTTGTGGGAAACTTTCTTGTGTTACATTTTAAAATGTCTTTTCCATACTATTTGTAGACTTTTCTGTTTAGAGCTACTAACAATACCCATGCTGGATTGTCTTTTTTCTTCAGATTTATTAGTTTAGATTTGATTGTTTTAAATTCTATCCTTCATATCTGCATTGACACTGTTTACAGCAAGCCATTTCTCTATGTCAGTTAACCGAGTTTTCCATTCCTTGATGTTTTGAATTTACTTTTTTTCTGTAGATAAATAATTTTATTTCCTAAGAACGACATTCTTTCCACACGTGTCATTCTGTTGTTTTAACATCTTTACATTGAAAGCTCTTATATAAATGTTCTTACTAAATTATTTTATAGCTCAAAGTCCTTTCAGGAAATCTCTTGTTCTGAGGATTAAGTTTCTAGGCTCTAAAAAATGATGTATTTTTGTTTGTTTCCTTGCTTCAGCTCATTTGCTAGCATGTTGTGCCATTTTTTTGCACACCATGGCGGCTCTTCAGGTCTGTCCTTTGCTGCATCACAGCGTAGGGAACTTTTGACTAACCATCTCACTGTGTATAAAACATGTGCCCATCACCACCTACCCAAACAGGGACAGTGTTTGAGTTCTGAATGTTCGGTTTTCTACCCAGCTCTGAGGGCATGACAATAGGAGTGGGGTCTTGGGGGATGCTGCAGAACTGTACTTAGTAAAAATAACCAGATCTGTGATTGTGCCTGAGTTACATGTACTCTTTAGGACTCCATGCTACCTTGTGGGGAAGGATGTTCCGCACCTGTGGAGGTACCTTTGTGTTCATATCATTCTTCCATTCCGGAAACTTCCCTTCTGTAAACAGCCAGGAGTTATTCCTCGAAAGCTTCAGGATACCCAGATTGGGGAGTGGCAGTGAGAATTATCATTATTTAATTTTTCTCTCCGATTGAAAAGTATCAGAGGTTGGGGATGGGATACGAGAGTTCCTGCAGTTTGTTCTGCTTCAGGAAGTTTGGTTTCTCCAACTGGTAGCCACTTTTTGAATTTTATGACATTGGGCTGGCCCCCTTCCTTTCTTTATTTGCTGTTTATTTTCTGTATATGTATTTCTATACTTTCACAAATATACTTTGTACATACACAATATATAATGATGCTATATGTGCATTTAAGGAGAGAGAGAAGGAGAGAATATGAGGTTTTGCTGATCTGGCTCAGTTTGTTAGGTATTTGGAACTGGAGATTCTGTGAGGTAATTTGATTTAACCATTTAAACCAGAAGTATTTATGGGCATTATTTTTGATTCACCTCTTTTTCTCAGCACTCTTATCAAAGCAATTATTCTTCTTAAAAATAAAGAAGGCACTTTGGTATCTCGGTGGGTTAAGCATCTGACTCCTGATTTGGGCTCAGGTCATGATCTCACAGTTGTGAGATTAAGCCCTACGTTGGGCTTCATGCTGGGTGGGGAGCCTGCTTAAGAGTCTGTCCCTCTGTCTCTGCCCCTCCTCTGCTCATTCTCTCTCTCTCTCTCTCTCTCTCTCTCTCAAAAACAAACAAACAAACAAACAAACAAACAAACAAGGAAACAGTTTTACTTCTCAAATATCTCTTAAATCCATGCATTTTTCTCTAGCTTCACAGCTATTATGAGAGCCTAGCTCTCCTCATCCCCCCGTGACCAAACAGCCCTTTGACACTGCCTGCTTCAGTGTGGCTCTCTCCAATCCATTTTCCACAATAAATGATTTTTATGAAACAAAATCTGCATATATCTTTCTCCTGTTTAAAAAGTTCTCAGTGGTTCTCATTACTCTCAAGAGAAATACCAGATTGCTTGACATGGTTTGTCATGTCTTGCATATTATCTCCTGTTTATGTCACCAGGCTTATCACTTACACATTTCTAGTACCTTCGCACCCCAGCCACATACTGTGCACTGAACATCTCAGGACCTCTCACACTCTTTCCATGGCAGGCTTTTGCTCACACCATTGCCTTCCTCTGCTATTACCATTACCCTCTGGACTCCTCATTCCAATATCCTTATTCCCTTTGATTAGCTAGCTTCTCATCCTTTGGGGCTCACCTCCAGGAATCCTTCATGATCAACCAAAAATGGATAAGAAACCTTCCGTGTGCTCACAGCATTCTGTGCATACCTGTAAAATTAGAAATCATGTTACATGGATCTCATAATTCTGTCTGATTTGTCAATATGGATACATTTGCGTGTATGTATGTGTGTGTTAGTAGTGGGATGCCTCAGGGAGGGGTTATTAAGGTTTAAATTTTATTCCTTTCATACATTTGTATTTTTTATGTTTATTCATTTTTGAAAGACAGAGAGAGACAGAGCACAAGCAGAGGTGGGGCAGAGACAGAGGGGGACACAGAATCTGAGGCAGGCTTCAGGCTCTGAGCTGTCAGTACAGAGCCTGACACGGGGCTCGAACTCACGAACCATGAGATCATGACCTGAGCTGAAGTCAGACGCTCAACTGACTGAGCCACCCAGGTGCCCCTCATATATTTGTATTTGTAAAATTAGATACCCTGAACATATATGGATTTTTAAGGAGGAGGAAAAACCTGAAATTGTTATAAAGGTGTTCCACAGAGTTTAATGATGCATGAATCTAGTCTAAGGATGCCAGACCACAATGATGATGATGGAGGATCTTTTTCTCTCAAGATAAGACAGCTACAAATAGTTTCCATCAAAAGAGGGCTAAATAGAATTTTAGTTGGGTTGCATCAAAGTGAGAAACCAAGTAATTAAAGGTACTAATAGAGATATGTTGATGTTAGTAGACAGAAACAAAAGAATTGAATTTACAGCCCAGGAATGTACAGAGGATAATAATAGGGCCCTCAAACCCAATTCCTTCATGTTCAGGTGAACTCTCAACTCTTAGTTTTGAAGGAATAAAATGACCTTGTTCATGTGACTCAAATAAAGTGTATACCACTATAAATAGTATTTTCCGTCAGTTGATATGGCTTTGAACTCAGGATACAGGATAACATCACAAATTCCCTGGCACAACTGTAATAGTTGTGGAGAAAATAATAATAATATAATAATGGACATGATTAATAGTAGGCAAACGATTTTTTAAAAATATTTATTTTTGAGAGAGAGAGAGAGAGAGACGGAGTGTGAGCTGGGCGGGGGCAGAGAGAGAGGGAGACACAGAATCCGAAGCAGGCTCCAAGCTCTGACCTGTCAGCACAGAACCCAATGCATGGCTCGAACTCGTAGACCGTGAGATCATGACCTGAGCTGAAGCTGGACGCTTACCCGACTGAGCCACCCAGGTGCCTGGCAAATGACTAATGGAAAGTAATGGTAATGGAAAGTAATGCCTTCCATATGCCAGGTATTGCACTTATGTTGTCTTTAAATCTCAACACACTATGTCTTAGTGTTTTCATCAATAAATAGAGAAAACCGAGGCTTGGAACATCAAGTGACTTCCTCAAGATTATACCTCGTAATACAGCTGTGGTAACACAGCCAGTGCTCTTCCTTTCTCAGAGTCTTTCTGCTCCAGCAAGCTGGTTATGCTTAATAATCTTTCAGACCCATGTTCCACCAAACTGGTGTTCCTTTTTCAGAGGTGTCTCTGAGGACTGTGTTACGAGAGGGCCTGACTGCCTTCCTAAAGTCAATTAATGTGAAAGTGAGCAAGTATAAGCCAGTGCACAGTCAATGCTTGGAAGAGTTCATGAGGAAATGGTCCAGCTTTTCCTATAAACACCATAGTCTCCATCACACAAAATTTTACTTGTAACACTTGAATTCATATTCGTTTTTGTTCATATCTCTATCGTTACTCTTAGCCAGTGATTCTCAACAGGGAGAGATTTGTCCCTCAGGTGGTAATTGCCAATGTCTGGAGACATTTCGTTTTTCACAAATGTAGGAGCAGGAGAGGTATGCTATGGCATTGGGTGGATAGAAACAAGAGATGCTGGTACACATCTGACAATACACGTAACAACCTTCACAACAAAGAATTATCTAGCTCCAAACGTCGATAGAGAGCTTGCTCTTAAACTAAAGCATTAAGAGTTTTTGAGAACAGAAAAATACTTCTTAGTGGTACAAAATAGATTTTCAAAAGTTATTTGTGGTTTCTGTTTCGTTATTATTATTTTACATTCTTTCTGCTTTGGTTGAGCTAAATTGAGCTTCTGAAATTTAAAACAACACAAGGCTTTATGTTTTTTATTGCTACTTTTGTATCACCATGGTTTCATTTGACTTTTTGCCAACGCTGTAAGTCTTAACAAAATGCCTTTTCACATTTCAATATAGAATTGCTAACTTTGACCATAATGCTTGTATTTTGAGAATGGGCTTTGAAACAAGGAGTAGGATGGAGGGACAAGATATACTAGTTCTAGATGTGTGCCACAAATTGGGGTCTTCGTCGAACACTCACAACTGCTCCTCAGATTATTATACCCACCCTGTTTCTCATTATCCCTGGCATCAACATGTGTGTAAGGGAAATTAGAGAACATATTTGGGGTCAGTGGTGTTGGCAAGAAGCCTAGAACTTATGGTGGTTAACTTAGGATAGAAGAGGTCCCCCAAAGCTGGCAACCATGCACGATAACCGTTTTGCCCAAGGTCACTTTGATCTGCAGTTACCCTTTGGGGGTTGGATAGGGAATGCCTCATAAAATCATACGAATCATTCAAAATTTGTTTCTCCTTTTCCTATGGCAAAATCATAGCATTTGCAACGTTTGGGGCCAACATGAGCATTCTTACATTTTCTTGATCAGGTCTTCTTGGCAGAAGAAATATATCTCTTTTAAGAAATTTTAGTTAAAATTATATAAATTTTCATTTCAAATGAGAAATGTATAAAATCTGAATAATATGTAGTTTCTTAACTGATTTGGAATTTTAAGTGTGTCAAAAATATTGCACTTATAGGCTTAATACTGAATGTTTGTGTCACCCCAAAACTCATGTGTTGAAATTCTAACCTCCAATGTGTTGGTATTAGGACGTGAGGGCTTTTGGATGTGATTAGATTTTGAGAGCAGAGCCTTTATAAATGAGATTAGTGCCTTATAAAAAGTCTCAAGAAGGTTGCTTTTCTTTCTCACTGCTATATGTCATGCGAAGGCTCTGAGATGATATCCATCTGAGAATCAGGGAGCAGGCCTCACTAGACACCAGATCTATTGGCTACTTGATCTTGGGCTTTCTAGCCTCCAGAATTGTAAGACATAAATTTCTGGTATTTGAGCCACCCAGTCTATGGTATTCTGATGTAACAGCCTAAGTCTTGTAAAGACAAGACTATAGGACATAAACACCAAAACAAATTTAAAACTTTTTTTTAAAGTTTATTTATTTATTTTGAAAGAGAGAGAGTGAGTGGGGGAGGGGCAGAGAGAGAGAGCAAGGGAGAGACAGAATCTGAAGCAGGCTCCGCACTCAGTGCAGAGCCCCTCATGGGGCTAGATCTCACAACTACAAGATCACCACCTGAGCTGATATCAAGAGTTGGATGCTTAACTGAGTGAGCCACCAGATGCCCCAAAATGAAGACTTTTATTAAATGCTAAGGAATGTTACCCCATTCTGAGTGAGGGTAGAAGGCTAAATATCCACTAGGGACCCCAACTTTCATGTGTGGGACAAGGGATTTGGGATGAAATAGCCAAAAGACAGTCTAAATCCATCTTTTGGAAAATCCAACGTGGAGAAATGCAGAAAAAAAAAAGAAAACAGAGCTGGATAATTGTTTGCTTTACCTCTAAAATGGACTTCACATGGAGAAAGCAATATTTTCTCAGTGATAAATATTAATGGATGAGTATTATATATTTATTATTAATTATTACATAATGAATATCTGTTAAAAGTACAGTCCAGTTTGTCAAGATAGGTTACGGTGTGCAAGTTACCAGGCTGAACAGTATAGAAGATATAAAGATGAGTAAGACATATTTCCTGCTTCTAAAGACTTTTAGATCAAATAAAGGAGATAATGTACATGTGAAAGTACTTTAACAAGTAGTTGTTAATTGTAATTGTAAATGGGGTAAGATGGATTGTTTTGACTTGAATTCCCTATAGAAGTAATAAGCTTCAACTGTAAGTTAAAGCCACTGTCAATGGGCTTTCCTTCTGGAGTGCACAGAACCTGACCCCCCCACCCCCCACCCCAGCTTTCGTTTTCATGACTTTAAAATTGAAATAAAAATCCCTTCTCCAAATAATTTATAAGTTATTTGAAAGAACCAAAGAAAATAAAGTAGGTGAACCAGTTCTTAAATGTCTAAAGTCTATAGATGTAAGTGATCTTCATGGTATGAAGACTAAACTCCTAACCAAGGGAAACCCAGAGCCCATTCTGCCTGTCTTTAAACGAGTCTCTTCCTGGTAAATTGAAAATGCTCACTCTTCTAGAATCCCTCCATTCTACTTTACCTATTGCATTTCTTGATGTTTTCCTTAATGGTGTAAAATACGTAATTTAGTAAAATGGACCCAGTTTGTCTATGTTCTGTTCATCGAAGTTCAGAACTTACCTTCCGAATAACCAACTTCAATCTGCTTAATAAAGGTCGGAAGAAAAAAAAATTAGTCCTGGTTCAGGATATGGACATACTGTGTCAGACTTAACCTTATTCTAACATAGGCAAATATAGTCAAATTACTGATTTACGTATGTGTTAACTTAATCAGCCCTGTCAAGCTAATCTCTCAAGTTAAATGAACTGACTTATGTGTAAATATAGTGACCTATGGAAGGACTGGTGAAAGATGGAATGAAATTAGACCAAGACTGTCCTGACTTCATCTCCTGAAGGGCAGGAGTCATGACAATAGGGAGCAGGCAACCTCACATGCCTTGAAAGAGTGGAAGTCATTTTACCTTTTAGTCCCCCTTGGATCTGGGACATCCTCTTGCCAAGCACACATTCTGAAGACTAAGACAGTCCCATTCTCATTTAGGTGAGTGTGTGGGGATTGGATCTGCCCAGATCACACGCTCTGGCTTGTTGCTGCAAAACCCTCCCTCTTAAGCAGCTTAGCTCTCTTCCAAATTCAATGGCAGTACTTACGATGTCATTTCCTTGGTTAGTCAAACAGGACAAGAATTATTTGTCCTGAAAGACAATGATCATGTTTCATTTTTAGTCTCTAGTAAACCTGCCAAAACTGAAAGCCTGTGCATTATATGAAGAAAAAAAACTTAACCCAAGAGGAAAGCTATTCTTGATTTTGAATGTCTCTATTCTCTCTGCTTACTGGAGAAACAACTGTGCCATCATATTTTATACCACACTGCTGAACTATTAGAACTTTTGTTGCCTTTGAAAATCTGGGCTCTATATTGGGATATATATATTTAAACATAAATAATACATATATTTACATAATAAGTAAATATATATCCCAATAAAGAACAGAAATATATATATTTATATTTATATATATATTTTGCTTTTCTTACATCTCTTTAAGGTATGATATTTCAAAGATTAGCATATGCATAAAGCTCATTAAGCTGAATAAATGTGGATTCAGACGAAGAATCGTTTGAGTTCCTGGAAGCCTATCCCTTAGAAGCAGGTGCACAGCACATGATTAAGAGAAAATGTAATTGTGAGGAGCACGACGGTAGCAATGGCACACTAGCTTTTTGACTCATCTGAGGTTGCACCTGTGTATTTACAACTTTTATTTTTAACTAGGAACTACTTCTTTTCATAGGAACAGGATGTGTTTTTAGGAGGGGTTGGTAACAAAGAAATAGGTTATCCTGGGGTTGTGATAATAACATAAGAGAAAATACACTTGAAGAGTTCTTTTAGAAAATATCTCACATGAAGTTTTTAACAATAAAAACATAGAAGATGACATAATTGTATTAGAAAGAGTTGGTTTGGGGGCTCCTGGGTGGCTCAGTCAATTGAGCATCTGACTTCAGCGCAGGTCATGATCTCACGGTCCATGGGTTTGAGCCCCGCATTGGGCTCTGTGCTGACAGCTCGGAGCCTGGAGCCTGCCTCAGATTCAGTGTGTGTCTCTCTGTCCCACCTCTGCTCAGTCTCTCTCTCTCTCTCTCTCTTTCTGTCTTAAAAATAAACATAAAAAAATTTTAAAAAGAGTTGGTTTGACTGTTGGAAGATATTAATCATCTGCATCACTTTGCAAATTGCATGATTTCTCAGGATCTTGTTTTTCTGAGGTTCTTCAGATAACATTAAGGTCTCCTCCTTTTTTTCCCCTATTTCACTCGTCTGCACCCTTTGCCCCAGCAACCACCAGTTTGTTCTCTGTATTTAAGGGGGAGGTTTTTTTTCTCTTTTTTCTTTGTTTGTTTGTTTGTTGTTTTACTTATTAACTTCCACACATAAGTGAAATCATATAGTTCTTGTCTTTCTCTGACTGATTTATTTTCATTTAGCATAATATCTTCTAGATTTCTAGATCCACTCATGTTGGTGCAAATGGCAAGATTTCATTCTTTTTTTAATGCCTGAGTAATATTCCATTGTGTGTGTGTGTGTGTGTGTGTGTGTGTGTGTGTTCCATATCTTGGCTATTGTAAATAATGCTTTAATAAACATAAGGTTGCATATATCTTCTCGAATTTTCTTTGGGTAAATACCAGGTCGTGGAATTACTCAATCATACAGTAGTTCTATTTTTAATTTTTAGAGGAATCTCCGTATTGTTTTCCACAATGGCTCCTTTAGCTTGCATTCCCACCAACAGTGCACGAGGGTTCCTTTTTCTCCACATCCTTGCCAACACTTATTATTTCTTGTGTTTGATTCATTGGGTTTTGATTTGCATTTCCCTGATGATGAGTGATGTTGAGCATCTTTTAATGTATCTGTTGTCCATCTATATGTCTGCTTTGGGAAAATCTGTATTCATGTCCTCTGAACACTTTTAAATTGGATTATTTGGGGGTTTTTTGGTATTGAGCTGTATAGCTTCTTTATATATTTTGATACTAACCTCTTCTCAGATACATAATTTGCAAATATCTTCGCCCATTCCGTAGATTGTCTTTTCATTTTGCTGGTGGTTTCCTTTGCTATGCAAAAGCTTTTTATTTTGGCATAGTCACAATAGTTGATTTGGGCTTTTGTCAAAGAGATTGCTGCCTATATTTCCTTCTAGGAATTTTATGGTTTCAGATCTCACATTTAAGTCCTTAATTCATCTCAAGTTTATTTTTGTGTGTGGTGTAAGAAAGTGGTCCAGTTTCTCTTGGCTGTAGCTGTTGTTTTCCCACCACCATTTGTTGAAGCAACTGTCTTTCTCCCATTGTATAGTCTCTCCTCCTTTGTCATAGATTAATTGACTCTACAATCATGGGTTTATTTCTGGGCTCTCTATTCTGTTCTTTTGATCTATGTATCTATTTTTGTTCCAATACCATGCTGTTTTGATTACTACAGCTTTGCAGTATATCTTGAAATCTGGGTGATACCTACAGTTTTGTTCTTCTTTTTCAAGATTACTTTGGCTGCTTGGGGTCTTTTGTGGTTCCACACAGATTTTAGGACTATTTGTTCTAGTTCTGTGAAAACTATCTCCTTTTAAAATGCTTTGAGCTTGAGCTTATGATAAAGTTCACAGAGTAGGCCCTGTTCTGTTGTCAATGAACTTACAGACTGAAGCCCATTAGAGGAAACAAAATGGTGAATGCTAGCCATTTTGCAGGAAACAAGATTTTTATTTTGCTAAAAACAGAAATAAATATGGACTTGAGTCTAAGAAAATAAAAGATATACTTGGGATTCAGATTTATGTATTTTTAAAATTAGATTTACATTTTAAGGCAAAGTACCAGTCTTTCAAAAGGCAGCAACATGAGGTTCTCAGAGAACACCAAATGAGGCTCTCAGATCCAAAGTGTTTTCCCCATATCTGTAATTAACTCTTATTTCTTGCATCTTGGAAGGCTATTATGTTTCTTTAATTTCTCTTAAAATATTTAAAATAAAGCACAGAATTAGGCATTGAGCTAATATATTGATTATCATCTAACACTATTTGGGATTAATTCCTGCTGGCTGAGAATAAACCTGGCTTCTAGTAGATGTTTGGAAGAGAGGATGCCACTGGGAAGAACAGGTCTCCAGCAGGAAGGAAAAGATGCTGATGGAGGAGGCCCTAAAGAAGCTGAATCTGCATTTGGGAGAAGAGAAAGTACAGATCATTGAAAACAAAACCACAGAACATTGAAGACTCAAAGGTGGAATGAAGTACAAATGAAAAGTGTAAACATACTAAAAGAAATGCAAATTAAAATATATACAGAATTTTTAAAAAAAATAGCAGGAAACCTGCAATAATTGAAAATTGTAAGGTGCAAATGTTGAGGAATTTCTGCTGTATATGCTGTAGGTGTAATCAGATTGAATAGTGTCACTGAGCACTGCCAGGCACCTCTCCCTTCTGAGAAATGCCAAAAGACCAGGTGGTGGGTAGAGGAGATCTAGACAGAACTCCTCCAGTGAGTCCTTGATGGCCAGGTTGGGGCAGGCTGTGGAACAGGATGCATCACAGAATTTAGATCATTTTTCTGTGGTAGGAAGTAGCATTTATGAGAGAGAGAGAGAGAGACATGGATAATTATTCTCACTAGTGAAAATTAAAAATACCAATATTTGGATGTTTTTCAGATATCCTTCCAGGGCAGTTCTTCTCTTGACAGGGTAAGAGTGAGACAGAGCTCTGTCTAGACACCCTGCTTGTGAGAGAGTACTAGCTTTCCAGAAGTCAATATTGCAAAATGTGTCAGAACTCTATAAATATTCACTGATCTTTGTCATAGTAATTACAATTCTAGAAAATAAAAGGGCAGAAATCAAAGATGCGCATAATGTTATGCGAACAAAGACATTCTCTAAAATATTCTTTTAAAACTGGAAGAAATCTACATGTACATCAGTTTAGAACTGATTAATAATGGCACTGGCTCATAATAGATTAACGTTTTAATACACTATTAAATTACATGGAAAATATATAGGGAGGAGTAGATACACACAGCAGTACATAGAGGATGTTGTTAAGTTTGTAAAACAAACAGTATATAAAAGACAATGGGGAAATATAACAACGTAATAATAGTGGTTATATCTGTGTGGTATGATCATGAATCATTTTTATTTTCTTTCATTTTTTATATTTTAAACTTTTTATAATGAATATCAAATCACTTTCTAATGAGAAACATAAAGAGCTGTTTTTAAGTTCATACTACACTTTGTGAAATTCCAGAAAAGGCTGCAGTCTTCTGAAACATCACATTCTGAGCTTTTAGGTTTCAGCCAGATGCCAGACACTCTGACTGACATTTGGCGAAATGGTTTCTTGGTTTAAAGTTCCCTTGGCCCAAGTCTTAGAAGTTCATGGAACAGATGGCTTCAGTTTGAAGGACGTATCTGGTAATAGACAAAGGCAAAGCTGTCCCTCTGTGCTAAAGGAAATAGGGCATTGGCCAGGAGACATTTTGAGTTCTGGCGGTTTTTTCTACTCTTTTCATACAAAGGTTTTTGTTGCTGAACTCTGGCTCACAGAAAGGGTAAAATCAATGTCACAGGAGTTTCTCTGGATAATTTAAACATCTCTGTGGTGGTTCCCCTTACAGAGTATGGACCAATGACTAAACAGAAGTGGTTTGGGATGGCTGTGGGGGCACATTTGTATAGTGCAGCAGTGATGTAGAACTTGAGATGTCCCTGTCAGTTCTCTCTAACCCACTTAGCTATTCCAGTGCACCTGGGAGCAGTAGATCCAGGAAGATACCTGCAGGTAGCGCTATCACAACCACACACAACCTATGGCAAACCCATCAAGGTGTTCAAACTTCTGGTCTTGAGATTCCTCCCATTGATCGTCGTGTAGAAGAAGTAGAGGCATAGCGTAGATGCCAACAACACGGAGCTGAATACATTAACTGAAAAAGCCAAAAGCACATCCAGCTGACCTCTGCATCTGAGAAGTTAACAGACATGCTGGCACAGAAAAATAGAAATCTCTTTTACTCACAACTTTCATGACATCATTCTTTTGTCTTTTGCACAGATTTCTCCTTAATCTTCCCCCAAAGTGGAACTAGCAAGGCTAAATATTGTTCTGCCCTATTTACTATTTATTTTACAGGTAAGTTTTATTATTATAATGTATTTAGTGGGAGGAGTCTTTAATCGTGGCGGTGCTGAGGGGAGCCTGTGGAGTCCAGGTTCTGGCAAGGAAAATGCCACATCTCACTTAGTCTGGCTCCTCCACTGACTTCACTCTTTTTTTTCAACGTTTTTTTTTTTTTTTTTTTTTTTTTTTTTATTTTTGGGACAGAGAGAGACAGAGCATGAACGGGGGAGGGGCAGAGAGAGAGGGAGACACAGAATCGGAAACAGGCTCCAGGCTCTGAGCCATCAGCCCAGAGCCTGACGCGGGGCTCGAACTCACGGACCGCGAGATCGTGACCTGGCTGAAGTCGGACGCTTAACCGACTGCGCCACCCAGGCGCCCCATTCACTCTTGTGAACATTTCATAGCCTCCTCTCCCTTATCATTTGGCCAGGATAATTTCAGCATACCCGTTAACACCTCCAGCGATTTATTTCCAAATTGTCAAGTCTTTCTTACTAAATGTAAAACATTTTACTACTGATTTTCTATTTCTAATTCAATAAATGCATTTCTTCTTCAAGTTACCATTGCGTGGCATCCAATTCTGCCCTATCTTTCTAGTCCTCTCAGAGTGATTAGCAAAACTGAGGGCAGCAAAGGTGGAATATAGGGGATTGTGTTGTCTATACATGGTTGTTTTCTACATTAATCGAATTCTTAAATCTAAGTATTAGATTCTTGGATCTAATTCTTGATTCTAATGTAAAATTGACCAAAAATTCCAAACAATTTGGTATCAAATTGTATCAAAAAGAAGAGTGCAAACAACATTAGACTGGTAATCTGAAACAGTCCGTTTGAGTCCTGACTTTCACTGTCTACTTGTGTGACCTTGAAGAAGTTACTTCGTTTTTCTGGCTTGGCTCTCAGATGTGGATGACTGCTGCTTTACTTACTTCCCATGCCTGCTGTGAGATCAAATGGGGGCATCGTCTGTGGAAAGGAACTGTAAATCTCTACGCAAACATAACATATCATCAATGCTGAAATATTAGCCTTGGTATCTGCATGATGCTGGAAAACTGACAGATAGCTTTATGAGTTGGGCTAGTTCTAAAAAACAATACAAAGCAAAACAAGAAAAATCCCCTCAGAAGCACTATCTCCCTGTGTTTAGGACCTTTCACTTTTGAGCAAAATATTTTGAGCACATTCAGGATAAAAGTTGTATGCCATGCGTATTTATATTCTCATTACTGAATGGAGTATCTCAGTCTCACTAGATGCTCAGGTAAGAGAAAACACAGGTATATGTGTGAAAACGCACCATTTCCGCATTATCATAGGTTCCCCCCAAAGCAAGCTCTGCATGGAGGATGGGCAGAGCATATTAAATCCCTTTATTGAAGACCCTGTTTAAATTTCATTATGTCTTATGCCTGACTTATTTCTTCAGACCACTCTTATTTCTTCAGAAGTAAGGCCAGTTCTTGTTTCTTTACACTGTATGAAATTGCTAGTTTTCATGGACTGACTATCTAAATGAATAATTCCAACTGATTCACCTTGTCTTCACTGGTGCAGATGGTGATTCTCATTTCAACAAGAGTATTATAGGTTGCTTTGCAAACCATTCAAAGATAAGAGAAATCTCAAGGATTTCCATGTATAACAGTCTGCATGTGCCTGTTGTACACATACACGTTTTTAACTTTTATTCGGAAGAGGTAGTTTGAAAGAGATTCATCGTGTACATTTCACAAATATCAGATTTGTTTATTAAAGGAATAATTAGTGAAAAACTGTCTCTAATATAGCAACCAAAGGAGAAAGTAACTCCTGAGATGGGGCAAGTGAACCAAACTAAAGAATATCAAATAACAACAGGAAAAGAATAAGGAAGAAACATGCCTAGGAGCCACAAAGACTAAGTTCCTTCTCAAAGCCACTTTTTGCTAATGGTATTAAAATTAATTTTTTCTTTCATTTTTTTTAGGGGAGAGAGAGAGGAGAGTGCAAGTGAGGGAGAGGCAGGAGGAGAGTAAGAGAAAATCTTAAGCAGGCTCCATGCTCAGTGCAGAGCCTTGTGTGGGGCTCAATCTCAACACCTTGAGACTGTGACCTAAGATGAAACTGAGAGTCAGACGCTTAACTGACTGAGCCACCCAGGTGCCCCTACAATTCATATTTTTAAGAGGAGCTCATGAAACATTATAATTATTACCATTATTATTATTTAAAAAAATTTTTTTAACGTTTATTTACTTTTGAGAGACAGGAGGATAGAGAGCATGAGCAGGGAGGGGCAGAGGGAGAGGGAGACACAGAATCTGAAGCAGGCTCCAGGCTCTGAGCTGTCAGCACAGAGCCCATTGCAGGGCTCGAGCTCACGAACCATGAGATCATGACCCGGGCCGAAGTCGGACTCTTAACCGACAGAGCCACCCGGGTGCCCCTATTATTATTATTTTAGATTCCATTCTTTTGAAAGAATCCATCTGAGGGAACAAAAGAAAGGTATTACTATTGTCATTTCAATATAGAGCATGTTAGGCTGTCTCTAGGATGTGGAAGAAGACATTTGCAAGGAAAATCTAACGTAACTGCAGTGTTTTAGGATCAGTTTCAGTTGCTTTAGGCAGTGTGGCTTAAATACTCAAAACACTCCACAAAATGGATTTAATAGCATAGTAGGATATTATATGTCTTAGGGTGTTGCAGTTTGATATTGAAGTTTTCTGTTTAAGGAGTCAAATCCATGAAAATACCACATTTTATTTCATAACACGTTAGTAATTGTCAAGTAATATTTCAATTTCATTTGAGTAGATTGGATAAACCAGGAAGTGAAGCCTGCCTCATTGATCCAATGTCTGTATGTTTGTAACCTCCCCTCTGTCAACAATTGCGTGAAGAGTACACAGATATCCTACTTTTGAGCATCAGAGTTTTAGAGTAATTTATATGGTATTCCTAGAATCATAGAACCTAATATATGTGAAAAAAGTGTTATTTACTCCAGTTCTTTTATTTTGCAGATAAAAATCAATACCAGAAAGGTTAAATGACTTTCTTAAAGTTTCAGAGCCAGCAAATAACAAATCTAGGATTCAATTTTCAGTATTTCCAGTGCCAAGTTTTCACAGTGTCATATTGCATTCTTATTTTTTCTTATTTTTAAAGAATAATTGTACTTTGAAACAACAGGACCATTCAACAAAGGAGAACAGATTGAATTATGGTTTCTCTGTAATGTAAAATAACATGTAGGAAATCCTGGTTAAAAACATTTTTAATAACATGGAAAGTGGTCCTGACATATTAAGTGCAAATATGGTTATAAAAGATACATTATGAACCTAAATTTGTAAAATTTAAATTTACATAAAATCACTCAATATTAGCAATTATTATCTTTGGGCAGCAGGTGATATTTATGCTCTTTGCAATTTTCTCTATGCTCCTAGTTTTCTCATCATGAGTTATATTACTATAACTTTGTTAATTAGATAAATGAATAGATGTAAAACAAGGAAATAAACTGCTTAGGGTAGGTTAAATTATGCTTTATTTTAGTTAATTTATCATTTGTGAGAATATGATATGATCAAAATATGTGTTGGAATCACATGGATATGGGCTTGTATTTTAGCTCTGTTGATAACTGGTTGTGTCACCAGGGATACCTTTGCGTTCTCAGAAGTTCCATTTTCTTATCTGGAAAGTGGAATTAATAACCACACTGCAGATTTTTGGTAGAGATTAAGTGAGATCGTGCATTTAATGCATATAAGATGTGTACACAAATGGAGATAGTAGCCATTCTATAAATGTTCACTTCATTTAATTAGTTCACCTTTATGAACTCATAAGTTTTTATTAATAAAAAGTATAAAATTCTATTTTCATTAAATAGTTACAAAAACCTGATTTTAAAAATCAAGTATACTGTTGCCGAAATTCCTTACTGCAGTGCAAAGCAGGGATGCCGGGGAGGAGAGGGACAGGGGAGAGAGTGGGTCATGTGAGATTGTAGGACAGAGAGTAGCATGCAATTCTGGGGTTCAAATGTTTCAAATTTCTCAGTTCATGGCACCAGAACTCCTTGAATATTTTGGATGCAAATGCATTTTCTGGTTCTACTTAGAAACTTAAACAGACTGAAAACCCTCTCCAGATATTTTGAAGCAATTTACCTAAATGTATGAGCCCATATATATAAGGTGTCAAGCAACCTTAACTCATTAGACTAATGATTTTTCTATGTTTGAGAAACAGCATGATCCAGATGTTAGATAATACCTATGTGAGCCAGTAACTCACTTTATTTTAGCAATCTAGCAACTGGGTACCATTATTGTCTTGGCACTCAGTAAAAATGTCGCATTGCATTTAATCAGCTAGACTGCACTATTAACCAGTATTTCCACACATCTGTCATGCAACCTTTAAAGCCTTTGGATCATCAGAGAAATGTTACATTGCACACAGTCTAGATTTAGTGGTACCCCTATTTAAATGCGTTGCAATCACATATGTGAAGATTCTCTAATCAGAACATCTGATTTTCTGGAAGAGTTCTTTCACAGTATTCGAAGACAAAGAGAGGTCTCTGTAGAAAAACCTTTTGCTTTTTTGCTCCTTTTAAAAGTGTCAAGTGTCAAAGTATCTACCAAAGCAGCTGAGGAAATGAGAAACTCAGGATGATGTTAAAAGGAAAGAGCAGAAGTGAATGGTTTCACTGGATGGAATTCATAATGTAAAGTGAGTGAAAGCACCTTTCAACTACCTTGTTTCACACCTGCATGATATTTCCTGTCACAAAACAGTTTAAAATACTGTGCAGTCCAAAGAATAGGTAATACATCTGATGAAACGCCAGGTCTTCTAACCTGGGCTGCTATTTCCAATCATGAGGCTGACTGTTTAGAAGTCTGGATAAAACAGAACATGTTTTTTTCTTATAAAAGTCGCAGCTGCCTCTTGTCATTCATGGCGAAATATTTTCATGTTTCATTAACCTGGTGTCTACTAGGTAAATGTGCAGCAGCATTTACTGCTTAAACAAGTGCTTTGGTCAAGTCAGGGCAAGTTATTGCAAAATTTTAACCTAAAACTAAATGGGAAATGAAGCTGGCATTTCATTTTCTATGAACTCTAACATGGGTATTGAAAAGAGTATTTGGATTGTCACAAATGAAGGCTTTTCTTTCCAAAATTGGCAAAATGACATTTTAACGTATGGCATAATCTTTTTCATCGATAGGCTTGATACCATGAGAAGTAACTCAGAAATGCACATTTCTCTGTTCCGGCGAGATAGGCAGGCAAGCTCAGGTACTTGTCAAGAGAATGCATTGATACGGGGATGTTCTGAGAAAGCAAAGGTTTGCAGGACAGACTTAGTTCCACTTAGAGCACAGGGTTCTGTCTGCCACGCTTATGTAGCCAGAAAATAATACTTGGAACAGTGGATTGTTTCTGCCCAAAGGGAGATGCTTTTGTTTTTATCCATTTCTATTTTTCTTCTTCATGCACAGACAGGCACCAATTTGTGGCTTGCTGATAGCAGAAACAGAGACCAGCCACTGTGAGTGACATTCATTTCCCTCACAGATGACCTCTGATTTATACTTTTAACTACAGCTTTCATACTTGATGTGGGAAGAGACCCAAGACTGGATATGGGGCAGTGGAGTCTGCTAGGCCTGTAGAAGTCTTCAGTCCCTTTGTTTTGAAGTAAAGATGGAGTCTACATCTTTGATGCTCAAAATATGTACCTGGATCAGAAAGAAGCATTGGCATTAGCATTGGCATCTCCTGGCATCTTGCCTGAAATGCAGAGTCTCAGACCCCACCTCAGACCTGCGAGTCAGAATCTGTGTAGATCCCCAGGAATGCTTATGCAAAGTAATATTTGAGAACACTGTTCTAAATAGCGGTGCATCAGTTTTACTTGGTTCTTATGTTGGATAATACAGTCACTGGAAATGTTAGCCAGTTTAACAACTATATTAGTCAGCGTTCTCCAGAGAAACAGAATCAATAGGATGCATAGAAAGTGATCTATTATAAAGAGTGGGCTCACAAGATTATGGAGGCTAAGAAACTGCCCGACTCTGCAGTTGGCAAGCTAGAGATCCCGGAGAGCCAATGATGTAAGTCCAGTCCAAGTCCAAAGGCCTAAGAACCAGGAGAGCTGACGGTGCAAGTTCCAGTCTAAGAGCTGGCAGGCTCATGACTCAGGAAAAGCTGATGTTTCAGTTCAGGTACGAAGACATGAAAAGACTCAGGTCTCAGCTCAGTCCTGCTAGAGAAGTAATCCCCTCCTTTCTTGCGGGAGGCCAGACTTTTTGTTCTACTCAGCCCTTCAGTGGGTTGTTTTTAAGAGCCCCCTACATTAGGAAAGGCAGTCTGCTTTACTCAGTCTACCAATGTTAATCTCATCCAGAAACACCTTCCTAGACATGCCCAGAATGTTGTTGAAAAATATCTGTGTACCCATGGCCCAGTCAAGTTGAACATAAAATTAACTATCACACCAACTGTCACGGATAAAGTACTTTGAAAGAAACATTTTCCTGGCCAATTTTGTATATTTTTTTGGCCAGTTTTGGTTAGTGGTCCAGGTCCCTGGAAGCACCATAGCTACAACAGAATACTGTGCTCAAAAATCTGAGATGGTGGGAGGTTGCTGAGATGTTTCTCATCTCTAAAATGTTTCTCATCTCTAAAAAATGTTTCTTTTCTCTATCACCGCCACCCATCTCAGCACCCTCCCACTGCATGGATAATAGCACAATCAGAGAAAGCAAAACCCTAAAGAAAAGTCACACATGAAGCAGTGTGCATCCTTGACCATTGCTATGGCAGGTATCTCCAGTTTCAACTTTTCTGCCCTCATCATATTTTCTCTATTTGGAGACATTTTAGCAAAGGCTATAATTTTTATTACATTTGTATATTCATCATCAACTATGGCAATTCACTTCTCCAGTTGGTTTATGTTATTTATAAAGTGTGCGTCATTCTAGGCCTATTACTATAAATTAGAGATTATTTACTATGTTGACACAATATTTAGGGTTTGGCTGATGTAGGCCTAGTCATGAACTACTTCTCTGTTTTCATCTCTTAATGACTCTGATTTTTCGAGAATTAATATTTTTTGTTTCACTCTGGTGTTATCTACTATAGTTTTTCAGTAAACCTAGAAAAAGAATTCTTCTGTCTCTTTAATTTATCTTAAAACTGTATATTATCCTAAATGTCTAAAACATTTTAATTCAAACGCATCTTCTCACAAAGTTCACCTCTTTAACAACTTGTAGTAGCTCTCCTTACCTTATTTATTTTCACTAGCTGAGTCTCAGAATAGCTGTACTCTTTTCTTTTCTATTAAAAAAAAATCTGTGTGTGATGATGTCACCTGGGAGAGACCAAGAAAAACCGGAATCGGGGTGTCAGCCTGTATGTGCAGAATAGCACAATGTCATTGCAATTTTCTCCTCTTGATAAAGACATAAACGTTATGCTGATTATGTTCAGGATAATACATGTTTTAGTTAAACACTGACAGTAAATTAAAGATAACTGTATAGCTTAGCAATACTTGACTGTATACATTTTTAATTTTTACTTAAGATAACTAAGTTAATGTTATATAATATAACCCAATATCTCTACTTAGGACTTAAGTAGAAATCAGTCAATGATTTTGATTGTATGAGATCTTATCTAATAGCCAATACTTGGTTCTGCTCTGGTATTTGGCATATGGGTTCTTATGCTTCTCCTTCCCTTGAAATTAGGCCTGCTGAATTGACTTGCTCTGATCAAGGCACCATCACATGTGTCACATGTCGGTGGAAGAATTTAACTGTTTTGAGGTGCTATCCACTTCAGTATTTTGCTGCTGCTGTTGTGATTTTCCAGATGGAAAGATTTCATCAATCTGGCAAAGTTAGGATGGCAGAGGTCAGAAACACCCACCAGTGCCAGAGGACATATAATGAGAGTGACTCTTTAAAAATTATCACAGCACGGACTAATCTATCCTAGCAAATGCCTCAGAGAATACTGACCAGATTGAAGCAGAACTGCTCGGTGTAGGCAGAGGACTGCAGGAGACTGAACCCTGGCCAGGGGTTAGGATTATACCTCTTGGTTGTTAAGATGATGTGTCAAAATCCAACATGAGTCCAGTTATATCTCCTGTAAGAACAAACAGAGTAGACAGAAAAAGGAGGCCAACAGCTGCCAAGTCAGGGTTCATGAGGGTCAGTGTTATACCCTTCTTTGGCCAGCTACTTCAAACTTCAGAGTGTACACCTGGAGAAGAAAAGCATCTTTCTGTGTGACCTGGCAGAGAAAACTAAATATGGACAATTTGTATCAACGTCTCTTTATTTTTTTCTTCGTTCACAAAACCCATTCAATGGGTCCTACTTCCTTTTTTAAGTTCTTGGAATTGAGTAGCTAGTCTAACCCATCGTGAGGGAGGCTTATATAAGGGTGTGTAGATGCACTTAGTCTTTAAATTCTCCCATTAGTTTGGAAGCCATTCTAGAAAGATCCTACCACTTTCTGGGGGGGGATACCCTGGCTGTGATATTTATTAGCTACACACAGGTGGATATGGTACTTAATCTCTGTAAACCTCTGTATCTTTTCTTTTTCTTTATCATTGTATTGTTCTTTCAAGACCTCACACTATTGTAATAATTAGTACACAAGAAAATCTAGAAAGAGCTCAACTCATCCCCTGCGCTTCCTCCCTTTTCTTCCTCCTCCTCCATTGCTTTCCATTCTCTCTCTTTCCCCCCATACTCTTCTCTTCCTTCTGCCCCTTTTCCCACTTCTATCCTTCCTTCCTCCCTTTTCCTTTTTCTTACTTTTTGAAATATAGGACCATTGGTCTAGGTAAATGTATTCACTATGTTATTGGATGTATTTTTCACTTTCCCTGATCTTTTCACAGAACCTTTCACTTCTGTATATCCATCCTTTCTAATTTCTTCCTTCAGAAAATTAGTATTTGTCTTCAAGAAATATCTTCTAATTAGCATTAATTTATTCAGGTCACCTTTTTCCCCATATGATATCCCCTCTATCCAAATTCCCTCAGGTATTGCTGTGTGTTAGTATATTTAAAAGCATTTGACTTAAAATTCCTTAGTTTTATTCCTTGTGTTTTATTTTTTTTTAATTACCAAAAATCAACTTTTTTTTTTTTTTGGTAAGCATAATGCAAGATTGTTATGGGAATGAGGAAAGAGGAAAAAAAGAGAGAAATCCTTATGACCCAGACATAATCTCTGTTTTCATTTCTTCTACATTGTTCCAGGAATCTTTTAACACATATATACTGTGAGAAGAACTAATATGAAGACTTTTATTAAATACAACCATACAATTTTTAATGAAGGTACTTAATTTAATTGTATTAGAATATTTCAGAGGGAAAACCTCAGTGATTGGAGCCATTGCAGATTCATATACTTTTCTTATAAGAGATATTACTGGGGTTCCTGTGGCTGAGTTGGTTAGGTGTCTGACTTCAGCTCAGGTCATGATCTCACGGCTTGTGGGTTTAGGTACTGTGTTGGGCTCTGCGCAGAGCCTGCTTCTGATCCTCTCTTTCCCTCTCTCTCTGTCCCTCCCTTGCTCATGCTTGCTCTCTCTCTCTCTCTCTCAAAAATAAAATAAACCTAAAAAAAGAGATATTATTGCCTAAAGATTCTTCTCATATGAAAAAGATAGTTATGAAAGCCGTTCAGAGTTTAGACTCAATTTAACTCTGTATCACTTGACTCTCTGTTATGAAAGACAGACCCTCACAATTCTTCTATCCTCTTCACATTTCCAGTTTTATTTGTTTTTATTTTTACCTGCTCCAGGTATACAAACATAATATTGTGACCTGTAAGCATATCCACACAACAGTTTCCTGTTATTTCTATATTTAACTGTATTTGGTGCCCACCAGCATTTCTTGTTCTTTATTTTGGCTGTATTTCATTTATAACTAGTGTTTCAAGGAAAGGTTCATGGGCATCTGTTCTCTGGATTCTTCCCTGTTTGCTTTGTATTTTTACAGTAACTCTGCTTCACATAATATCATTGGATGATAGTTTCTTTTACTCATATTACTGTACACAGAGTCTGTTGTTATATATTACAGCAGACAGCGTGAGGCCACTCTGTTATTTTCTCCCTTTGCATGTGACTTGCTTGTTCTCCCTAGATACATGGAGTGGTCTTACTTGCCCTTAAAACTCTTCCCCGAGATATATCTCCATGTTGAGCATCTTATACCAAATTTCCCTGAAACCTCATGGATTTCATTATTGTTGCTTTTTTTTTTTTTTTTTTTTTTTGTATTGTATATTGTATTTTTTTCCATTCCATTTGTTAATTCTTGAGTTCAGGGATACCGGATATGAGGTGGGCTTGCACTTGTGTGTCCTTTGTGTCTACTAACTTCCTTCCATTAAGTTAATCTTTTGTGTTTTGTTTCCACTTTCACTGAATTTTTCTCAAACTCTTCTTCTGTGATATTGATTTCCAGATGTGTCTATTTTGTCCCATAACTTTTCACTATATTCATTAGTTGTTACATGAGTATTATCCTCAACAATATCATACATATAGATATAGATCGGCAGTCGCTTCCCCCTTTTTAAACATCTCATTCTATTGCTTTATCATCTCATCTTTGAGTTCCTGCTGGTACAATACATATTCACAATAAAATGTTCTATAGCATGGTGACTTTTCTTTTTGGTGGGGGGATATGTTTTCTTCTAGGTTAGGTATTTACCTTGCAAAGGACTTTCCTTTTCTTTTCACTGCAGTGCTTTTGCCTGGTTGCCATGTGAATTCTGTCATCTTGTTTAGGCTTGGGTGGTCCTGTCCGAGTTGTCTATTCAATCTGATACAGTGTTGTACTGTATTTGAGAATTGTGCCTTTTCTCCTCCAATGGCAGTTTGAAGACAGAGTCTTTCATGTACTTTCTATTTTTCTGTAGCCCTGGGAATTGTCAGGGGCAGGGTGAGAGCTCAGCTGTGGAGATACACAGATATACTTGGGGTATGCTCTTCTGAGAGTCTATGAAATGTATTGTATACTGTTTCACTCCTTTTGGTGGGGAGATGGAATTCACATTTCCACTGGGGACACTTAGATTTCAGCCCATTGTTCCAGGTCAGTGTGGAGCCCCAGAAGCTTTATTTCTGTAGTCAGCCCTGTTGTTTACTTCCCTCATTTATCTATTTTCCCCAACATGTATTTTCATTAGTTGGAATTGGAATGACAATGCTACTTACTCGGTTTGCCTTCCTTTTATTGAAGACTTTTACTGAAAGTTCTTAGGAATTTTGCCACACTGTATTATATGTTACCTCTTCCCTCTGTTCAAAATCTTTCTTTCCTACTTTGATCATGAGTTTGGAAGGTTTTGGGTATGAACAATGCTCCCATCTTTGGTTGTTGCCACGTAATTGTTTTCTTTTTGGATTTGTTGTTGTTAGTTCTGAGAAAGGGAGATAGCTTATCCAGGTTATTCGGCTATTTTAACATATATTTTACCTCATATTTAAATTGTGTGTTCCCATATATTGAGACATGGAGTTCAAGTTATGTGAAATCTCAGTAAGTACCATACTCTAGTGATTTTACTGAAAAATTAACCCAAATCAGATTTGGGTTGGAGTCTTGTCTCTGTCCCTTGGTAGCTATGTGACCTTAGGTAAGTCACTTTTCCTCTTTGAACCTGATTCTTTATTACTAGTGAAACATGAATGATAATAACAACATCTTTCCTGGGTTGTTATGTAGGATATAGTAGAGAGAAAATATGAGTCAGTGGCAAGTATACAAGAAATACTCAGTATTTATGGATTGAATGCCTTTCAACATATCACCGGAGCAATACTAAATATCAACACATGCTTTTAGGAGCGGTTAGAATTAAATTTGAAATAATTTTGGTACATTATGGCATTTTTTGTGTGCTTATTATAAGAAGAAGGTGAACCTATCAAATAAAATGAGATATGGCAATTAACCAAAATCTCAGGCTCTATTTTCAAAGAATATTGGAAGTTGCTTCAAGTTTCATTGGTAATGGCTTTGTTTTCTGTTGCATGTAGGTTCTATGAATTTAGAAGGTAGCTTTTTTTTTTTTTATGGGAAATTTCAGTTTCCATATTTAGCTTCTTTTCGTTTGCCTCACCTTCCTTAAATAAATAATGCAGGGCAGCACAGTCTGCGTGAGTGTGGAAGTCTCTGCTGACTGGAAAGCAAGTCTGTCCGGTACATTTTCTGTGAGAAATATCAGGTTTTGCGGTAGAGGAAAGTGAAAATCAACTATGTTTTGTCCAGTGTCACATCCCCTTGCTGAAATAGTCAAGAAAGGATTTTTTAATGCTTCTGTATATGTAGGTTTGAGTAGGCCTGACAAGAGCTGGTAGGGAGAACTTAGAAAATGGCCCAAGGGTCCACCTGCCAACTCTGTCCTGACCATAAACTGACTTGCTCTGGGTTTTGGTTCACACACTCAGAACCATGAAAGTTTGTCATGCTGCTTTGCATTAGCCTTAATATATAAGAGTGCTGCAATTTACAAATAATAAAGTTAAAATTATAGTTGTCATTTGCTGAATAGCTGTCATGGGACTGGGCTGGGAATTTACATCTATTTTCTCATGTAATCCTAACACTACTGCAAGGAGAGTATTACACCTCACTGTAGTGATGAAGAAAATGATACCAGGATGGTCAAATAACTTGCCAATGTCAAGTCTCTAAGCTTGTAAGTGACAAGCAGCTATTAGTGTCACTCAGGTGTAGATGGCCAGCAAGAATGTGTGCCCTGGTTTCTCAGATTATAAAGTTCTTATTTTCCACTATTCTATCTTGCTTCCCAGAAATATAAATTAACAAAAAGTTATTTTCTTCATTCTGTTTTAACAGCTTTATTGA
The DNA here is from genome assembly GCF_024362965.1 of Panthera pardus. Taxonomy (NCBI): domain Eukaryota; kingdom Metazoa; phylum Chordata; class Mammalia; order Carnivora; family Felidae; genus Panthera; species Panthera pardus. Next base: position 89,206,717 of record NW_026526721.1, read on the forward strand.
GCTACAATTTAAATACCAAAGGTTCATCCATTGAAAGTGTGTATGTATTTCAATGATTTTAGCATAGAGTTGCCCAACCATTACCATCATCTAATTTTTGAATATTTTTATCACACTAGAAGGAAACCTTAGGGGATTAAAATGCAAACTACACAAGTGAAAGCAAAAAAAAAAAAAAAAAGCCAAATTTTTATTGCATACTCAATATACATTCAGCTATGGTTGTATCTTCTTCTATTGTAGAATCCCTGGTATTTGAAATGATGACCCCCCCCCCAATGGGTTTATGGGGCTTAACTTAAATAAGGTTTATGGTTTGGCTCTTGACCCTTTCTTTCCAAACTTAACTCCAACTAGCTTTCTCCTCTCTCTCCTCCAATCACACACTCTGATAACTCACAGTCATCTGCCCTTCTTCCAGGATACCCAGCACTTCTGCTCCCTTGCTGGAGGTGTCAGCTACTTGAAATTTTCTTCTCAGAAATCTTCTGTTACCTATTCCCTTTCTACCTGTCTTTCCCATTTTTGCTACAGTTTGCTGATGATTGTTCTAAAAGCTATTGATTGATTGATTGATTGATTGATTTCCCAAGTATGAGATGCAGACTTTACATTAATCTCTTTTAGTCTTTAAGACGACCAAATTTCATAGAAATTTTTACTTTTTTTTTTTTTTTTTTGGTAAATGAGAAATCTTGACCATAAAGTTTCCAAGAATATTGCTGACGTATTGGAATTCATGTGTCTGACTACACAGTGGGTAGATAGCCTTAGCCTCAGAGCACTAAATCTGCCAGACTGTTTGGCTAGAATCACAGTTACTTCTGTGCAAATCTGAATTGCCTACTGAGATGTGGAGCAAAGTTAAAAATTTAGAACAGATGTTCCAAGATGGAATTGATTGTAAAGAAGCCACTAGGGGATTTGGTACTACTGATGGCTTCTCTCCTTGCTGATCCACATACTTGCTTTATCTTAGATTTGAGTCTGTCCTTCTCCAGGCTTCTCCAGGTTTCTGCCCGAGAGGTGTGAGCCTTGTGCTGCTCTAAAACTCTTGGAAGGAAAAGCCTGCCATATTTACATGACAATCCTGCAGCAGGCTCTGAGCTGGGTGCCTGGTGCCAGTTCCCTTCTACAGGATTGAGCATCAGGCTCTGCCCTGGTAAATGTGCTAAGTAATGCAAGTTTGAGGATAAGCAAGACCCTTTCGTTTAACATAGTAAAGAAATGTGACCCGGATATACTTGTGAAGGGAAGTGCAGTTGTCAAGTACAGGCACACAGATGAGACTGTAAGCCTGACAGTTTACAGGATTTATCTCATTCAGTCCTCACAACAGCCCAATTGTTTGGATACTCTTGTTATAGCTAATAGATGAGAAACTGAGACCTGGTAAGTAACAGAACCAGGTGAGTCCCCAGGTCTGTTTGATACCAGAAGTGGTACTCTTAATCAGTTCAGTGTGGTACAAGGGGCACCTGGGTGGCTCGGTTGGTTAAGCATCCGACTCTTGGTTTTCAGCTCAGGTTCATGATCTCATGGTTTGTGAGTTCGAGCCCCACATCAGGCTCTGCACTGTCAATGTGGAGCCTGCTTGGGATTCTTCCTCTCTCTCTTTTCCTCTATCAAAATAAATAAATAAAATTACAAAAATAAGCTTTAAAAAGATGGTACCAAAATTAAGTCATCCTATATATATAGAGTCATATATAGTTATATATTTTATATACATATGCAAATGTATATAGTTATATGTATTTTAATATATTAATATATATTTGTATTTTCAGCTTTTGTTCTATTGTCTGTATAGTGAAAGTGGTCATATAGTACTTATAATACGACACAAAGTATAAATACATTAATTTTAGAATACTTTATATTAATTTAACAAAAATAAATGTTTTAATATACTTTTAAATAGAACTATTCCATGAACTAGATACATAGTTGACAAAAAAGGGTCAAGTGAGGCTTTGCCTTTCCTTGAGTACTTAAATATAATTTATTATCTGATTATATTAGTCAAACTAAAACATGTATATAGTTCAATAAAAAGTACATGATTTTCTTTGTGGAGACTATAAAACCTTTTGTAATTACTTTTAAGCATTTAATTTTTATTTAATTGGAATCACTATGCAACTAAATGTCTTTTCTACTATGCTAAATGTCTTTTTCTAGTAGTAGAATATGATACACCTTTATATGAATTTATACACCATTTTTTTTAAATGTTTATTTATTTCTGAGAGAGAGAGTGAGACAAAGCGTGAGTGGGGGAGGGCCAGAGAGAGGGAGACACAGAATCGGAAGCAGACTCCAGGCTCCGAGCTGTCAGCACAGAGCCTGACGCGGGGCTCGAACTCACGGACCGCGAGATCATGACCTGAGGCGAAGTCGGACGCCCAACAGACTGAGCCACCCAGGCGCCCCTATACACCATTTCTAAACATGTTTGCCATGTACAGAGACTAATCTACATTTGCATTAATATATGTATGTATATTAATTTGAAGTTGAAAAGCATATAAATGTCTGCGGTTGATCACCTCTTATCTTTCAGTTATGCAACTTTTCCCCTACGAGTTTAAGGAGATGTTAGGTATTCTACTGATTGTTTTTTTCATCTAAAGCAGTAATAAGTGGTACTTTAATCATTTTGGTTGTAAAGTAGCCAAACTGTTGTTCTTAGATAAGAGTTCTTTTGTGGTAGAAGATGATCTTGGTGGAAATATTTGCTCATGTCCTGCACCCTCAAGTTTTGAAATTTGAGACTGCGTATAAAATTTTTTTAACCATTATCCTTTAAAAATTAACTTTCCAGAGATTTTTTTTGTTTTTATGTTCATAAGCCTACTTTCATTATTAGAAGATGAAATAGTTGAGAATAATGTCTTATTCAATATTATAATCCTAGAACTCAAAATACTGGCACATAGAGGAAACCCAAAGACATTTTTATGAATGAATGATAGCATGTTGAGTAACTGGCATGTGCCTTTGACCTTACAAGTGTAAGCAGTAATTCCATGGATGGCAGAAAGATTTTTCCATACCTAAGACAAATATGTAGGTACATTCTTGCCCCTGTTTCCCAACTTGTTTTTTCCCTAATTGAATGGGAGTGAGGATGGAGCGGGAGGGAGAATTTTTGAGCTAATATTCTTGGTAGCTAGATACTTGCAAAGAATTCTGTTCAGATTAAAATATATTGAGAAGAATGGGAAATTTTCCTCTTGCCATCTTTCTGTCAAAATTTGGATTTCTTACTATTTCTACATTTCATGAAGTTTGTTTTCACTGCCATATGGACCAGCATAAATGTGGAAACACCTACATTTACCTTGTGTTTTAGATTTCTTATAACTTCAACTAGGGGTGGTGGCAGTATTAGTGGAAAAATGTCCATGTATTGGTAGCTTTTGGAGTAGACTTAGTAAGATTTGATAAATTGTATTATACAAGTGAGGAAATGGGAAGAATCAAGGATGACACCAAGTTTCAGGTATGAGCAACTGTTTAGATGGTGATGCCTGTTCCTGAGATTGGGAGCATGAGAGGTCTATTGTAGGATAAAATTAAATGTAGTAAAAAAGTCTAATTCTAATTTAATCCTGAGGTGACAGGAACTGGATTTACCCTCCCACCTGAAACAACTAAAAAATGGACAAAATACATGAAACAATAACTGTCAGAGCATTGGCCATAAATCAATAAAAGGTTCATCCATTCCTGAAAGACTGGAAATAAATGAGGTGAGCCTTATGCTTGCCACAGCTTACTGCCTTGGAGAGTTGCCAGGTTTCTACACAGGGAGAGGAAACCCAGGAAAAACCTGATAATATTCCTAAACTGAAGAGATAGAGCTAGGAATCTGGGGAAGCCAGAGATGCCAGGGATTTCAAGGTAAAGTTAATGGGAGGAGAGAATGGGAGAGAGGAACTCTAGAGACATACAGAACAGCCATGAGAATTATCTCCAAACAAATAGATGCAAAGATTTTTAACAAAATTTTAGCAAATAGAATCCAACAATATATAGAAAGGATAATGCATCATGACCAAATGGTTTGTTGGTTTATTTGTTTCTTTTTAGAGAGAGAGTGTGAGTGGAGGAGAGGGGCAGAGAGACAGAGAGAGAGAATTTTAAGTAGGTTCCATGCTCAGCATGGAGCCTGATGCACGGTTCATTCCCATGACCCTTATATCATTACCTGAGTTGAAATCAAGAGTTGGATGCTCAACCAACTGAGCAAACTAGGCTCCCCTATGACCAAATAGGTTTTATCCTAGAAATATAATATTGCTTTTGTATTCATAAATCAATAAATGTAATTTACTACATTAACAGACTAAATATGAAAATCCGTATGATCATCTTAATAGATGCAGAAGGAAAGAAACATTTGGTATTCACCATTCATTGCTGATAAAATCTCTCAGTAAATTAAGTTATAGAGGAAACCTCCTCCACATTATAAAAGACATCAAAGACAAACCTGCAGCTAATAGCATACTAAGTGGGTTCCCACGATCAGGAGCAGGGTCATGACATCTGTGTTACTACTTCTATTTATTTAGTATTTTCTGAAGATTGAAAATAGTATCCATTAAAAAGTATTTCATGGGGCACCTGGGTGGCTCAGTTGGTTAAGCATCCGCCTTCGGCTCAGGTCATGATCTCATGGTTTGTGAGTTCAAGCCCTGTGTCGGGCTCTGTGCTGACAGCTCAGAGCCTGGATCCTACTTCAGATTCTGTGCCTCCCTCTGTCTCTGTCCCTCCCCCACTCAGGCTCTCTCTCTCTCTCTCTCTCTCTCTCTTTGTGTGTGTGTGTGTCTCTCTCTCTTAAACATAAATAAATGTTAAAATGTTTTTTAAATTTATTATTGTTATTAACATACCGAAATAAGCTTGATTTTAGAATATCAACCTTGTGTATAATGACTTTGCTAAAATTTACTTCTTAATTCTCATAGATACTGAATTATAGATTCTCTTGAATTGTCTTCCACAATCTTATTATCTATATATAATGACAACATTATGATTTTGTGAAAAGCCCTGTGCCTTTATTTATTATTTTTATTTTTATTTTTTGCCTTAATGTATTGGCTAGGACTTCAAATACAGTGCTGAATAGGAATAGAGATAGCATAGGCTTCTATGTTTGATTCCAGAACTTAAAAAGATATTTAAAAATATTTCATATTAAGTGTAATTTTATTATATATGCTTATGAATATTCTTTAATAGAAAACAAGCTCCTGTCTATTACTAATATGATAAAAATTTGTAACTTGGAAGAGTGTTAGTATTTATCTTTTTTTATTTATTGAGATTATCTCTATATTTTTTAAAAGTTTTTTATTCATTTATTTAGAGAGTAAGAGAGATATATTTTGAGAATGAGTGGGGGACAGGCAGAGAGAGAGGGAGAGAGAGAGAATTCCAAGCAGTCTCTGCACTGTCAGCACAGAGCCTGATGTGAGGCTTGATCTCACGAACCACGAAATCATGACTTGAACCAAAATGGAGAGTTGGATGCTCAACCAACTGAGCCACCCAGGTGCCCCAAGATTATCGTATATTTTAACCTTTGTTCTGTTAATGTGAAAAAATAACTTGATTTTCAAATTTTAAACCAAATTTGGACTCTTAGAATAAACTTAATTTGGTTTATTTCTTTTACATAAATTAGAATTTAATTTGGTATTATGTTTGACAATTTTGCATCTAAGTTCATGTCATTACTCTGTAATTTTATTTTCTTTTGTATTCTTCTCTTGTATATTAAGGATGACATAGCCTCCTGGGATAAATTGGAAACATTTTCTGTTTAATCTCCAGAAAGTTTTGTATCAAATTGGTCTCATCTTTTCCTTAAATACTTGGAGGAATTTGCCAGTAATATTACATGAAATTATCTTCATAAGAAGTTTCTAAAATACAGATTAAATTCCATTATAAGCTAAGGAACAAATCAGATTTTCTATGTCTCCTTGGGTCAGATTTGGCAAGTTGTGGTTCTTTTTTTTTTTTTTTTTTTTTTTAAGAAATTTGTCTATTTAAACTCACTATCATATTTTGGGCATAAAGTTATAAAATATTTTTATTACCTTTTTAATTTTTGGAGAACCTGTGGTAAAATGCCCTCCTTCATTCTTGATGTTGGTAATTTGTGTTCTTTCTTTTTTTCTTCATCAGTTTGCCAAGAATTTACTCCTGTTACTATTTTTTAGCAACCAATTTTTGCATTTGTTTGCTTTTCCCATAGTATGTGAGGTTTTTGTTCCACTTATCTCTGCTCTTTAAAAAAAATATTTTCTTGCTTCTTGAGATGGAAGCATAGATAATTGATTTTCAGCCTTTTTGAAACTTTATATACCTAAGCTATATATGCATTGCATTCTATGAGTAGAAATTAGTCATATTTTTGAAAAAAATTCTTTTTTTAATGTTTGTTTATTTTCGAGAGAGGGGATAAGGGGTAGAGAGAGGGGGAGACACAAAATCGAAAGCAGGCTCTGGGCTCTGAGCTGTCAGCACAGAACCTGACGTGGGGCTCCAACCACAAACTGTGGAATCATGACCTGAGCTGAAGTCAGATGCTTAACCAATGAACCACCCAGGTGCCCCTCAAAATACTTTCTAATTATCAATTTAAATTTGTTTTGGCCCAAGTGATACTTATATTTTATTCATTTTAAATGAGCTGGTTATCCTTTTGTTACTTATTTCTTGATCAATTTCATCATGGTCAGAAAACATACTTTGTGTATATTGTTTTCTACTTTTTCAGTCAATTACAAAGAGGGGGCTGCTGAAACATTCAATCTAGATTTTGCATTTTCTATTTTACCTTTAATTTTGTCAGTTTTTGTTAAGCTGTGTATTTTCTTTGCCTTTCCTTCCTTTGTTCCTTTCTTTCTTTCTTTCTTTCTTTCTTTCTTTCTTTCTTTCTTGCTGTGTATTTTCAGTTTATGCCTTCTCCTATGGCAGAATCTTACAGGGATCTTAAATAGACAGCCAGGAGTGGAGTCAATTGCCCTCCTCCTTGGGAATCCTTGAACAGCAATGTTTGTCTTCTAAGAATTGTGAAATTACAGAAATCTCTGATTATTTTTATAAACCCTTAGCCGTTGCTTTCTGGTTGGTCTTGGCATTTTATATTGCATACGCACAGCTAGAAACTGACAAATGTCTCTAGGGGAAATTGCATGTAGAACATTGGTTCATTTCTCAGAGGCTCTTGGGATCTCAGCTCTCCAAGTGTTGGGTGCCTAAAATGCTCTCAATTTCTTCAATATCACAGGTTTTAATGAACCCAACTGTTAGAGTTGTTTTCAATTAAAGGGTACGTCTGGTATCAGTACTACATCATAGTTGCTATACTTTATTTATTTCAACTTGACTGTAAGCCTTTGAGGGTGAATGGAATGCTGTCATAAAAACTTAGGTTAGTACATTGGTAAGCATATTACATATTTTATCAATGTATAAAAGGGAATATAATTCTTTTGCTTTTCAGTCACTAAAACTCCATGCTACAGGAAGGATAACGGAATGGAACTAATTAATGTTTCATAGTTGGAAATAGTTGGATGCTTAATCCAAGTTTTATAACACAAAGTGTGTCACTAGCCAAGTTATTTAACATGACTTTGAACAAAAAGATGATAGCATTTCCCAGTATTTGCATGGAGATTGACCGATACAACACATAGTAAGTGCTCTTACATATTCAGTTGATTTCTTTGACCCTCCATCCAGCTTAGTAACACACATTTTGACTATAGTGACCAAGTCAGCATTTAAATGTTTGTTTGTTTTTGAGAGAGAGAGAGCACAGAGCAAACAGGGATGAGCAGAGAGAGAGGGAGACAGAGAATCCCAAGCAGCTTCTCAGCACAGAGCCTGATGCAGGACTTGAGCTCATAAACCATGAGATAATGACCTGAGCTGAAATCAAGTCTGATACTTAACCAACTGAGCCACCCAGGCACCCCAAACAAGTCAGCACTTATTTCTCCAAAGAAGAACAAGAATGACATTCTTAGGCACTTGTACAAAGTTTTAGTTTTACAGATTTAGGGATAACAGTGATGCATGTGATAGAGGGCTGGTACTTTTATGGAACCTTCCAATGTTGCTTCAGTTTTACTGATGCACTCCAGGAAATCAAGAATAAACCTAAAAGCACAACCCAACAGAAAGGGAGGAGTCAGTTTCCTTTATGCCTCAGAGTTAGCAAGGAATTTAGCCTTATGAGAACAGAAGTGAAGTTCAAAAACTAACTTAAGCCTGTGCACAGTATCATTTTCTCTTCTTGAATCAAACTGCTCTGTGTCAAAAGGGGGAAATGCTCAGGACAGTTGCCTTCACATAGCTGAGTTCAGCTTCCTTTGATCCAGCAAGGAGACATTACAACCTCAGAAAGACAGACTTGATGGAAAGTCCCAAAGACCTGAGTACAGGTCAAGGCTGTCATCTAAATAGACTTAGTTCTTACCCATCAGACTACACAGCAGATAAATGTTACATCTAGGAGATGAAGGCTTGATATTCGTCTTATACCTGGAATCAGTTTTATTCCCTTTATATAATTTACCATTAACTTCTCCATGTTGATGCTTCCCCTGAGCTATTAAAGCAGGATTTTCAGAGCTTTAAAAATGGGTTTTGTTCTTGTGAAAATAATCTCAGGCATTATGTAAATATAGCATTTTAAAAAGACTTAAAATCATGTATATGAGAAATAAAGTATTATGGAGTCATTTGTATCTCTGCCTTTGTGGATTATAGTTACATTTGAGGCATCAATAGGAAAAAAATGTAAGCCTATTCTACACCGAAGTAAGGAGATAAAACGTTGAGTAGCATAGTCAAGATCTTCTCAATTTAGTTTAATGCAGATACTATTAAAGTTTAATCAAAATGTTGATATTAAAAATTTCCCAAATTAGAAATAGTATTAGAGAAAACAAGGAGAAAAACAACTAATGCCTGTGAAATATTATTTGCTCTTCATGATGATCCAGAGCAGATGAAAGTCTATGTTGAATTTAATTTTTTTTTTAGTCATAAATCTAGATGACCCAAACAATCTGAGATATTCCCAGTAGACTCTGGAAAAATGTCAGTTGTGTGTGTACCTTTTCTCTGTTCTTCCGAAAGAAGCAGCTGGGGGAGACTTACAGTCTGGTTTTACTATCTTTACCTTTACTGACTTCTAAAATGGAAAAATTTTATTTTCTGGTTGTCTTGAAGCTATCTACCTTACGACAAGGGCAGTCAGGAATGGAAGACCTTCAGTTATTTTTTGTGTCCCTACAAAAAAAAAACACCTAAATTTCTTTGCACTAACCCTGGAATGCTTTCATTCATCAAAATATTCAGCAAACAGTCAATCTTGGAAGTATGCACCTGATATTGATTAGAATGCCAAAAACAATATTAAATTTAAAATGCACTGTTAAAAGATTCTAGTGTGGATCTTACTTCTTGGAGTAGAATCCATTTGAGCTATGGAGAAATGGGGACTTAAGACAATGACTCTTGGTCATTTAGTTTTATTGTTTCTACATATCTTTAGGTATCTTAAATAGTTTGTTGCCAAATTGTGAATTTAGGACAAATATGTAATATTTTGTCTTCCATAGTTATGAAGTATTTCATCTCTACAAAAAAGTAAAGAAATGATATTGTAAAAATGTGAGAACCCATTATAAACTTGCTAAATCATATTAAGTGTACCAAATTTATTTTAGTATTTCTTTTACACTTTTGAAGCAGGATAACATTGTAGATGTAGTTTCAACCTTTTGAGTACTCATTCCTGAACCCTTTTTCTCTGTTGGAATAATTGCTCCTAAATGTGGTATGTAATATTTTATGTAAGTCTATATGTACATAGAAATGTATCTACATTTAGGGGCGCCTGGGTGGCTCAGTCGATTAAGCGTCCAACTTTGGCTTAGGTCATGATCTCGCGGTTCTTGAGTTCAACCCCCACATTGGGCTCTGTCTGACAGCTTGGAGCCTGGAGCCTGCTTCAGATTCTGTGTTTCCCCTCTCTCTCTGCCCTTTCCCCACTCGTGGTATGTCTCTCTCTGTCTCTCAAAAATAAATAAAAACATTAAAAAAATTAAATAAGAAAAAATGTATATATATTTATATACTGTACATTTAAAACATATATTATATGTAATATGCATATATGTATATCTGCAAGCAATATTTATGTGTATGTTGCATGTTTTTAGCATCCTTAAAAACTATACATATTGGAAATAGTCTTTTTCAACTTCTAGTTCAGTCATTTTAGCTGCTATATATGATTCCTTCCTGTCTATAGTTCAGAATTTACTTAACCATTCTTTTGATAATACATTTTAAGTTGATTCCATTTTTTTTAATGAATGTGTAAATGTTGCAATTGACATTCTTGTGAATGACTTGAGGTCACATGGGAGAATTTCTTCAAGACAGGTGCCTAGGAGGGGGACTGCTGGAAATAAGGGCATTTATATTTTCAACTTGACTTTGTATTAGTAGTTGTACTAATTTACATTCCCACCAGCAACAAAGTAGAAACTCTTTCTCTACATCATTGCTTATTCTTGTATATGATATTTTTGTGCATTGCCTGGAGAGGTCATAAAATTAAGTCAAAACCAGCTCCAGAAATGTTTTGCTACTTTAGTCTTATAGTCTCAAGGACTGTGTATCTGTTGTTTAGAAGATTTGATGAATCAAAGCTCCTAAATTTTGGGCAGTCTACACAGCCTAAAAGGGAATCAAAACTAGAGGTTGTTTATCCTGCTCGCTCCTTCCTCTTTCCCCCTAGTTTCATCCTGTAAGTCACAGTAGACAGTGAAAAAGGCTCCTTGAAGCATTAATCATCATCTGTGTTTCCGCATCTGTGTTTGCAAGCTAAAAAATATGCTGCATTAGTTTTCACACAGGGAAAGCATGTCAGAGTTTTCATTACAGGTCTTATTTCTTTATGTATCAATGAAATTGTTGAACTAGCCTGTAATTTTAGAGTTTTAAATTCTATTCTATACCTTTATTAGAGTCAGTCACTTTGCAGAAATAAGCAAATCTCTGAAAGTAGTGGTCTTATATAATGCAACTAGTTACAACAAAAATTAACAAGTTTGTTTTACTTATATAGATAATAGACCTACCTAAAAAATTATTGAAAGCTCCTTCCATCTATCTATCTATCTATCTATCTATCTATACATCTATCTATCATCTATCTCCAAGGGACTACATGTGTTACCAAATCCTGTGTAGATTATATTTAAGATAATAGTTATAAGGACATTTCCCAAAATGTCCTGCAAAGGCTAGTGTGTGAGACAGTGATCCAGTGCCTACATTGCAGTACTTTTTTAGAGGGCACAGATCCCTGGATTTTCACCCTATCTGGTCAATAAACCACAAATCCTCTACAGGTTTCTGACACTTGCTCTTCTGTACTGATTCCCAAACAGTGGGGTGATTTGTTCACCCCTGAGTTCATGTTGCTTGGACCCACATCACACAATTCCAAACAAAGACTAATCCAAAAACACACTTTGTCACAAGAACCACTACTGACAGCCTGTCATCTCCCAATAGATCCAGTTGAATGTAGAAATGGAATACGAATTTTATTAAAAGTTTTCAAAAGGCTTTGTTGCCAAATTAGATTATTTTCATCTCATATTTGTCTTCATAAAGAAGCAAAGTCCACAAGTTTATTTTTCTCCTAATACTGTTCTGATGGTAGTGGAAATAAAATGAAAGCTATTGGAATTGGTATCTAGCTGGATAATAATAAAAAAAAAATTGGCTAAAGTAGAGAATCATGAAAGCAACACAAGCCCATGGTAAATGTTTTACTTGGCTTAAAACATATAAATGTACATTCATTTGCAATATTGTTAAGTAGAGTTAGGGTTTTTTTTTTTCCTTAGAGCATAGATTGATTGACTAGATTTTTGTTTATTTTTTATAGCATAAACCAGTGCAGAATTTAACCTATACTTTAAATGTTTTCTTCTCTAGAGCAGAACATGATTTTTTTTTCTTTTTTAGAACATGATTTTAAAGACACTTGCAAAGAAATCTTCTAGGTTTTTATTACTTCTCAGTCTTCTGCATTGGTTATCCCACATATAAGATCTGTTTCTTTGGCCTTAATTACACATTTCTTAGGAAAACAGAAAGAGAATAGTCTAGAGTGATAGAAAACCTTACAAACGTAAAAATCAACATTGCTTCAAGATAATTTTGTGATTCACAAACAGACCAGAAACACAATTCAGCATCTAGAGGCAAACTCCACAGACCTCTAGGACCAGGCTCTAGAACCAGGAAGCAAGAAGTGGCTGGGTTTAACTCTGTGTTGTAACAAGGACCAGATTGGCTCACACAGGGCCTGGAGGCATATTAATGGCATTACACCGAGACAAGATACACTTACAAGTAGAGATTTTAAAAGTTTTGAGGGCTACCTCTTTTGGTACCTGGTATTGAGCTGCTGCTTGGAGCAAGGGATGGAAGAGAAAGGGAGGCATAGCAGGACCCAGGCCAAAGTGCCTATTGACTCAGAAACTACAGTTGCGGTAACCTTAGGAAACAAAGGCTCAAGATTTCTTAGAAGACTTGTTTCTGAAGTACATACCCATGAGCTGCTGGAGAGACAACTGTAAAATCCACAGACTCAGGTTGGAACTCAGGGGAGAGAAACAGAGAAAGGCACAAATAAAGAACAAAAATGGCAACAACAACATGAAACTTTCCAAGAAATTCCCAGTCAATGTGGACCTGAAAATTAAAATTCCAAAGCACAAGAGAAGGTCAGCTCCATGACAGATAGTCACAAAGTCAACATACATGTTTTTTGTTTTCTTGAATTCAAAACGATTGGACTTTCTCACCTCAAACAGTATCTTTCTCATTCCCTATACCCTCCTCTTCTTGAACTTATATGAGGTGTATGTTGGAGCTTCTCAAACTTTCCCTGGCATTTTTTCCCTTTTCTTTCATATTTTCATCTATTTATATCACTTTGTAGTCTACTGGGTCAATTCCTTAGTCAAATGTTCTAATTACTTCATTTTTTCTCTGGCTTTGCCCAAATTAGTATACATCCATAATTTAATTTTAATGTTATTTTCATTTCCAAAATTAATAAGTGACATTTTAAAGTAATCTTCATAAGGTTTTGATCCGTATTTGTCTGCTTTTGCTTCATAATTTCTGTACTTTATGGATATTTTTTCTTCTTTTAACATTTTGAGGATTTTCAGAGCCATTTAAATGTGTTTTTCCCCAAAGGATTGTTTTAATTATTTGCATTTATTGAGGAGGAAATCATACAGCCAGCTAGATTATTATTCAAGAGCGAGAAAGAAAGAAGATATTACCAAAATACAAGAGCTGAGAGTTTATAATTGAAGCATTCTTACTGACACATTACTAGAAGATGCGCTTCATCTAAATCAATCAATCAATCAATCAATCAAGGAAAGGAAAGGAATGTGATGTTATAAGTACTCATGAACCAAAATAGTGGTAAATGATATTGGTAAGGCTATTAATTTCCTTAAATTATAAGGAAAAAAAATACAACTCTAAGCCTTAGAGGATTATTATTTCAGTAGCCAAAGCATATTAATTCTTGTATTTGGGAAGAAAAAGATGCACTGAATAGCTTTAGACTTTGTTGGGACTATGTAAAGTAAATGTTATTGCTAACATTTAAGAGCAGACACTAAAATATTATGAAAACCCATTTTTTCTTAGCATTTTTGGGAAAGCTATATATATGTGAGATAGAGTTACCTAAATAAAATTCAATCCAACAGATGGCAAAAAATGGAAACAGAAAAATATGAAAAAGAATGTGAAAGAAGTAAATAAATGAAGTGGAATAAATAAGTCCATATCTAACTAGTAATTATAAGACACGTTAATGCACTAAACTTACATGTACAGATGAAGGCTACTGGATACTATATTGAAATAAAATTTAGACAAACACACCTTCTAAGCTACTGAGAAAGTAGTGTGGAAAAGTTGTAAATGAAAGAAATATAGTATGAAATTCTAACCAAGTGCTGCTGGTATAGTGATATTAATATGAGACAAAATAAAATTTAAGAGAGAAAAACATTATTAGTGTTGGAGAGAAATTTTACAAAATGATGGAAAGAAAAAAACTAAGATATTGCAGTAGAGAACCTGCACACAATTCACATTTTTTTTTCTTGAAAAAATTGCAGAAAAGGAAAAGTACACTCATGGACCAGAATAAGTGTTTTTTTTCTCTAACAGAGTAGAGATTTTTTTTTCTCTAAACAGATTCATTCATTCATGTGTTCTTCAGTAAATATTTTTGAGTACCGGAATGTCACAAGTTCTGTGCTAGGGATTAAAATAACAACAAAAAAAGAGGCAAGCATACAAGTTGATATACCTTATAATTAGCAGTATAAATGAGGAGGAATTTATTATAGAAATTGACCTGAATATATTTCAAAAATATTTTATTGAATTGAAGACCAAATTACTTACTGATACTTACAGCAAGAGGCCAACCATAGCATTTTAAAAAGACTGTGGCTATAGTATATGTAGTAAAAGTCCAGAAATATACAATATAAAGAAATACAATGAATTCTTTCTTTTGGAAAGGATGGAGGGAGGTGGGACTGGGATTATAAAGGCTGTAGAAGAAAAGATCCAGAAGTTTCCATTTCATATGTTAATATTCTTTTTAATCAAAATCTTTGAGGCAAACATGGTAAAATATGAAATTTTGTTTAGCTGAATGGTAGTTAGGGTCTTTTAAACCCTATGATATTCTGTATTTAATGGGAAAAAACATTAAAACTCTTTATAAACTTCAGAAGTACTGTGTAATTATTCAGAACTTCAGAATTCAGTACTTCAGAATTATTGTACAATTTACTTTGCCAAAGGCCTTGACACTGTTTTGAAAGCACACTGTTCACTAAACCTTAAAAAAAATTCCATGGTAACCATTGCACCATGCAACAAATGCTCCTTGAATCTGTTGTATCTGTAAGAAAGATAGAGATTTGGGATTATGGTGGGAGTATGGTAAAACAAGTGTATTGTAAGAAAATTAGCTTTCTCTTACTGTTAATTTTTTTGAAGTTTATTTGTGTTTTTTTGAGAGAGAGAAAGGGAGCGTGTGGGCACATGAGTGAGGGAGGAGCAGAGAGAGAGGAAGAGAAAATCCCAAGCAGCTCAGAGCCCAATGAGGGACTTGAACCTACGAAGCTTGAGATCATGACCTGAACCAAAATCAAAGAGTCAGACACTTGATGGACTGAGCCACCCAGGCCCCTCTAAGAAATACTTCTTGAGTGCCTATGTCTTGGGCACTTTTCTAGGTTTTGGAGAAATGATAGTAAGCAAAAATATCCTCATAGAACTTGCTGATAGTGATAGAGGTAAACAACATCAAATAATTACATGCAAAGGTGGTACAAACTGGTACATGTGGGTATGAACTTAGGAAAAAGGATTTATCATAGGGAGATCAGGGAAGATGATTTTTGAGCTAAGGCCTCAACACCAGTGACTGACCCACCTCGGCACTCCTCTCTTACTATTAATTTTTTAATGTTTCCTATTTCCAGGTTCTAAAACTAGTGGATATAAAGCAAAATGGAGTCTTTGAAAAGCAAATAAATGTAGTATTTAAGTAAATATCTGAAAACATTGTTGTAGGTTGTAGCCAAACACACTTATCAAATGTTAAGAAGCGAGAAGATATAATCTCCCGTTTTTCAGTATATAGCTCTAGCATAGTAACCACTGCTGGATAATTTATGGAGGCTGTAGACATAAGGTATGTGTATAAAAGGTGGAAAAGTGAAAAAAGAGCTAATAAGTTTTCTTACTTTTGAAGGTATTTCTCGGGTTTTCTTTCTGTTGTTTTTTTGTTTTTGTTTTTGTTTTTTTTTAAATCCTGTCCCTGTTTCAATTTTTTTTTCTCTAAACAGACTCATTCATTCATTCATGTATTCTTCAATAAATATTTTTGAGTACTAGTATGTCATAGGTTCTGGGCTAAGGATTAAAATAACCAAAAAACAAACCCAAACTCTATTCAAGGTAATTTATTGCCTTTTCATGCCCAGAGACATATTGAAGTAGTTAATGTTTAATGTCCACATAGAGATTTTAAATCACTGGGAAGGCTTCCTCTCAAGAATAAACAATCAGCTAACTGAACAAACAAAACCCTGTATCATGTTAAAATGCCATTGTCATACAATGCCCAGATCATTTGGTGGTAGGGACTGTGTGGAACCTTGCATTTCCTTAATACACTGTCTTTACAGCTCATTGCTTGTAATTACATACTCAAGGTCACTTTCTTTCCAGACACTGAGATCACTAGATCATGGCCTAGGTCTGCTTATCCATTTCTATAAACCTACCACCTTATATAATAATGCATATTAGGCACACAGTAAACATTTGTGGAATAAATGAAGAATATAAATGTAGTGATGCATGCTTAATGTGTCTGTGTTACTCTGTTTCTTGCCTCTTCTGACAGTGCCAAGTAACTTGTCTTTAGAACAAGATTCAAGATGAATCATTAAGAAATAGCAACTTGAAATTTAGTGTATCAGGAACGATGCCCTTTTTTTTTATTCCTTCTTATGCTTTTGGGCCTAACAACATTTCAGGATAAATGATACTATTTTTAATTGCTTTTTAACATTAAGTAAAGGGAATACTAATATTTTAAAAAATAGGTATGATGTATTTGGTAACTGAATCTATGCAATTATTGTATATCTTATTGTATATATTTATAAAATTATTGTATATATTTATAAAATATATAAATATACTCACAATTTATGTCTCGGTTAGCATGTGGCAAGAGCAGTTCTGTGATGAAAGACATCTAGATGGCCCAGCACCCCTTGGCCAGACTACAGCAATGGATGTTCTCCGACTGGTTTACTCTGCCATCTTCATTTCATGAAGATGTTGTTCTTGTTTTGTACCAACTGTGGGTTTTTTAAAATCACCTCTGTATCTGTTTTCTTTCTTTTTCTTTTTAGCTCAAACCTACCAGTTTATCAGCACATCCTGCTGGCTCTAGATTCAATTTTGAATATTTTAGCACCCCCACAATTTTGGCTGCTAATGCCCTGGTCAAAGCCATCATCATCCCTCCCAGGATGCAAACAGTAGCTTCCATTTGTGCTTCTTGTTTCCATTCTTGCTCTGATTGTCTGTTCTTTACCAAGAAGCCACGGGGAGCCTCCAACAATGTCACACAGGGCAGCCCCTTGCTCCAAGGTCTCTACTAGCTTCCTGTCTCCTTAGATGAGAATGAAAGAGCTCTCCATGTCCTACAGGTCCCTGCATCATCTGACCTTGGCCACCTCTTTGACTTTGTTGCAGACCTTTCTTGCCTCTGAGTCTTTGTTTTTTCCTATTCCTTCTGCCTGGAAATTGTTAACTGAAGACATGTAACAGTTTGTTCCCACCTTTATTTAAGTCCTATTTCAAGTGTCACAACTTCAGACAGGCTGTCCCTGACCTCTCTACAAAAATAGATCACTTTGTCATTCTTGATTCTTTTATTATGAGGTTGTACCATATCTTGTTATCTGTCTGTCTGTCTATCTACCTATCTACTTCCCTCCCTCCCTCCCCAACTACAATGTTAGCTATGGGTTTTATTTCAACCTCAGTGTAACTCCAGGGCATAGACAGTGTCTGGTACATGGATGGTACTCAGTAAAGACATTTTGAATACGTTTTTATTTTCCTCCTTGAAGTCTTCCCTTATGGTTGTTGCCTTCATTTTCTTCCTTGTTTGTTCTAATATTAGTACCATTTTTAAAGCACATGTTTTATCTTCATGATTGTGGATTACATAGACAGAGGAGCATGCCTTCTGTTTCCCTGGTGCTTAGTATGTTTTTGCTCCTAGTGGTAATAATTGGGTTGTCACTGTCTGCTATTTATAGTAAAATAATAGGTAGAAAATAATAACTAGAAAGAACTCATTATTGCCTGGCATTTTAACCTGCTGTCATGTTATTGTGCAGTGTCCAGATTGTTTTAGAATTTTGCCAATGTTTCATGGTACTTTACTGTTGCCTATTGGCACAATAGTTCCTGTTAGGCAGATTCTTAGCTCATGAACCTGATATTTTCCCTTTTAACAGAATCTCCGCTAGTGTTTTGCTAATTACTAAGACATTTCCAAGTTTTACTTGTAATTTATTTGTCATTAGGAGAATTGTGAAAAGCTAAATCCTATCATAAAAGACGAGAAATGTTGTGTATAAAGGGGAAGTTTTATAAAAGGAGTGATTAAGACCTATGTCTCTGGAGCTAGACCTTCCAGATTTCATCTTACTCTGTCACATTGTGACTTTTTGTCAAATTGATTAAATTCTCTTTGTCTGAGTTTCCTCATCTGGAAATTGGAGATAACCATCCCTACCCCATGGATTATTGTAGAGATGAATGAGTTAATGTATTCCAAATACTTCTA
This sequence comes from Panthera pardus, assembly GCF_024362965.1. Taxonomy (NCBI): domain Eukaryota; kingdom Metazoa; phylum Chordata; class Mammalia; order Carnivora; family Felidae; genus Panthera; species Panthera pardus. The sequence continues at coordinate 89,225,282 of NW_026526721.1, forward strand.
ACAGTCCCAGAAACATCATATTACTGAATAATTATCAGGTCTTATTATTATATAGTGGCACAGTTGCTATTAAAGGCCCATATTTGTGAGAAAAGAATTTATTGGTATTTACACTTGACATACAATACATTATTGAAACTCATGCAACATATTTGAAGAAAAAAACAACTTTAATTATCCTAACTAAACTGTATTCGTCCAATATTGGTCAACTCTTTTGAAAATTATCCTTGAATGGAGAGATAGGTAACAAACAGTCAATAGTTCATTTGAAGTAGTAATCTCACTTTTTTTCCATAAATGGGTGATGATCATTCACTTTGCTCTTGTAAGAAACGAAACTATAATGACATTTGAAAACCACAAAATATAACCTGCTTTGCAGAGACTTTGTATTTATTTTTCCATCCTATATTTTACATTTGTTTTAGAAGTTTATAAAACCTAACAAGGAGACTTTTTGTAAAATTTCAATGAGTTGGGAATTATTTTTGTTGGTCTTAGCCTATAAATTGACACATCTAATGGCCAGCAAATTAAAAAACATGCAACAGATCCAGGAAAAAATACCAACTGCAAAAAGAAAGGTGAAATGACAAGTAAATTTTCTAAAATTAGTTAAATGAAAAGCATAAATGTATTGGAGATGAATTACATTAAACTAAACATTGCTTTAAATATCACTGTTTTTGCATATCTATGATACCTCTCGAAAAGATTATTGGTGCCTTTTTAAAAATTTGTTTTGGGGTGCCTGGATGAATCGTTTGGTTAAGGGTGCCACTGTGGCTCAGGTCATGATCTCTTGGTTCGTGAGTTCAAGCCCCACATTGGGCTCTGTGCTGACAGCTCAGAGCCTGGAGCCTGCTTCGGATTCTGTGCCTCCCTCTCTCTCTCTGCCCCTCCCCTGCTCACACTCTGTCTGTCTCTTTCAAAAATAAATAAAACATTAAAAAATTTAAGACTTTGTTTCAATCTTTTTGTATTTAACACTTATAAACAGTAAAGAATTTCTATGAGCGGTTCTTTAAAGGAGACACTTGGAAAACTTCAAGGTAACTTTTATTTTCCCTATTTTACTTTAAATGTATTTTTCCCTTTGAAATTTAGTGAACCCCTCCTACTGAATTTTGGAAGTCTTTCATTTTTTACCAAAGGCAACATGCTTGCTAAGAGTCAACTGAGAGCAATATTTGTGCAGGAATTTTAATTTAATAGATACACCAGTTTATAATGGAAACATCAATGCAACACTAACAACAGTGGAAGTGTAGACATTGCTGATTATATTAATGCTGTAGACTTACTTTCTCCAAATGAAGATCATTCCATTTTCTATTGTTTTACTACTTGAAATAAAACATATTTACATTTCTTCTCAAAGAAACATCATTCAACATACATCTGACTACAACTTTGAGTGTCATGAATGCGTGAAGGCTTGTTTTGTTCAGTTTCATTATCTGTATGGTGGAAACTGTACTATCAGTAAAGATGCTCTCATCAAGAAATCACTTCAAATAGTGTCACTGCCTGACACTTTTATTAAAAATGCTAGTGATAGTAAATGTACTTATTGAAACTGTATTTACTACTCAGCTATACAAGCTTTATTAACATTTTTCTTTTTTTAATGGATTATAAATAAATTATCTGAATAGTTTCCTTTTTAAAAATATTGCCCAATACTCAGCCTATTCAAGAGTCTGAAGTACGGCATTGAGAAATCATTTAATCTGTATCAGTCATAATTCTTGGCCACTGAAAAAGGACATTAGCCACAAATCACACTACCTCATCTGCCTGTGTGCACCGTATCCCAAGACATCAGACTGTTTACTGTCTGGTCTGTCTGATTAAGAACTAGTGGAGACTGAGGAGCAGCATAGGTAAGCTTTGTCTCAAGCAGAAAATCCTCACTAAACCAAGTCAAGATCCAGATCACATATATCTAACTTCCTTTTGTAATTTGGGCAGAGGAGTGTAGAATTGATGTAAGAGATTTGATTCATGTCTGGGTTGCACTTACACTATTTATTGTTTGCTACTCTTTGACTACTTACACAGTAGAGGCAGCCCTGAAGACCAATGTTCCCATAGGCAGCTGACATATATTTGATGGCATTTGGGTTAAAACACAGCATAAATAAAACCAGCTTGTCTTGTACTATATTAAAACCATAGAGATGGAAAAAAAAATCAATGTTTTTTTTTTTTTTTCTGTATAGAAAAGGATGAAACTCATGAAGAAAAGAACTAATATTACACAATTTTGGGTAAAGGCAACAGAAGCACAAAAGCACATAGACTACTTTTATAGAGAAAGATGTAGGTAAATAGACGTTTTTATATGTAGTGGAGATTAGACTGCCAATCCTGTAAACCGTCTTGTTACCTTGATTTCAGAGGACAACAGTTAGGTTACATCGTGGTAATGCTGACTTGATGAGTGCATGATACAGTAATGTAAGGAAACAAAGATCGATATGAAAATGACTACAGAGCCTCTGAGGAGTACACACAGATCAATATGGTGTAAGTCATAGACTACCCTCCTCTATAGAAGAGTCTTGTAAGAAAGTGAAGCCAATTCTTCTGAGAAGTTTTCCCACTCTCCCAATGAACTATAAATTATCATAGTCAAACACAATATTAAACCATTCCTTTCTTGGAACTTAAAGGCCCTTGGAAGATTAACTATCGCCCCAAAAAATGAAATGAATGAAGTTTTCTTTCAAATTATAGTTTCTTCCACATTATTTTACCAAAGTCGGCTTGAGTCAAGAGCTTTTTGTCTCAGGGCATATTGAGTGTGCTAATAACCAGATATACAGAGTTGGGCTGACCCAGAGCCATCTAGCTAGTTAGTCTCAGTCACACCCCTGATTGGTGTTTAGAGGTACAGGGCAAATTACTGTGTGATTCTTAGCTCATGTAAGTCCGAGATAGAATGGCTCACATGTAGAGTTTTCAGCAAGCAAAGTGAATTTCTAAATTACAGCTTCTCTCCTTAGATATAATCAGTAAATGATTAGTAAATGGGTTTATAGAGGTGTTTGGCTTCCTGACTAGGGAGCCTTCCCCCACCCCCCATTTGTTATGGCTATTCCATGCAGTGATGAATATGGGCGGGTACCTCATAAACAGTCACATTACAGACAGACAACTTCTGAGTATGGAATGGAGGCATTTACATAAACAGAGGCTCATTCTCTGCTTCATGCTGTATTGCAGTTTTTCATGCCCATTAACTATCTACTCTGCCCGCACTTGAGCCCCTGTGCTAACATTAAAGTAAGTTCATCTTCAAGGGAAAAATATATCTCAGAAGATTCGTCTCAGATAGAGTGTTTGAATAACATTATGTGAACCAAGCAAAAATAAAATGCTAATGAAATTAGTGTAGTCAGATTTTAAAGTTGATGAGAATAAACAAATTCTTCTGATAAAGTATAACCGTAACACTTAGTATGTTTTTCATTGCAGTATTTGGGAAAAAATACAATTGTGTATTGAAATAATTTGACTTTTTAAATATATTTTAAGAATTTTTCTTTTTGCTACTCTTTCTAAAGTAAAAAGTTTATTGGGAGAAAATTTGATTGTCCTATATAACTTAGTTATTAAGACTAACCTGACTCCTTTATTTTCATTGACTCTAGTATTTGAAAGACGACATAAAATACAGCATCTTTTTATTAGGCTCTATCCTAATAATATGAAGAGTTCACATAAATTTTAAAGGACTCCATGTGTTCCATACAAAACAATTAGATATTCACAGCAATCATATGAAATAAAGTGCTTTTCTCTTTTTACAGGTGAGGAAACTGAAGTTCAGAGAGGTGATTTCCCCAAATTATATACAGTTGTACGGGGCAGAGTAAGTTCTAACTTGAAAATAATTGTTCTATAATTTTATTCAACAGCGTTTTTTTTTTCTTTCTTTCTTTCTTTCTTTCTTTCTTTCTTTCTTTCTTTTAAACCATTTTTAGACGTTGTGCAAAGCAAAGAGATAGCAGAACAGAGTACAAGACAATATTTACCTTGGTGGCACTACAGCCAAGGATATGTGTTTGGAAAAGAGCATGTGCAAGTGAGGGGAAAGAGAGAGAAATGTACAAGCAGTAACAATATAATGTGATAAAAGCTAAATGTGATAATAAATTCAAAATGTATAGCATCGCAAAATCGGCAGCAAATATTACTTTGGGAATGTGTCACGGAACCCTCAGAAGGGAGGTAATTTATAATATAAGTTGGGAACAAGTGGATTAGGTATTAATCAAGTAGAAAGATCAAAGAAGGCATTTTTGGCATAAACAAAAGATGTGAAGTGAAAGGAACTAATAAGTATTCTTGAGCAGCTGAGTTGTTTGTGTGTGGTTCTTGGTTGTAATGACCAAGTGAGTGAGACTATAAAGCTAAAAACCATCAAGAGCCTCAGAGGTTTTGCATGTCATGGTAAGGAGTTTGGATTTTCTTTTTGGTCAATAGGGACCCACTGAAAGTGTTGAAATTCATTCAAAGCTTGAACTTCCTTCCCCAAAACTAAGTGCAGTAAGCACCAGTCTTGACGCAAACATTGTATTTTGAGCCAGAAAAGGACATTAACAAACAAGCAAACACCGGTGGGGGTGGAGAGAGAAAGTAACACAACTGGTCTGCTAAAGATTCCACCCCAGTGGGAGAAACAAATGACAACCCACAACCTCAGCATATGGTATGTAATCTGAAAAAGATTGATGCACATTTACAGGTGATGATTCAATAATGATAATGTTATTATTAGAAACATAATACATTTACACACCTTCACCCTCCACATCTCTTATTTGAGAACTACTTGTATAGGAAATAACAATGAAGTATGACATAGTGGAGGAAAAAAAAGAAGTTTTGGCATTGTCATCACACAAACCCACAACCACAAGCCTGACAGAAATATTAAGGAAAGCTGGAGGCATGACATGTTTTTAAATTTAGCCCATAAACTCTTGAAATTCTACCCTTAAGGTTTTCTCTGTAGGAACTCTTCTCTCTCCAGCCTTCTCCTGGTGACTGACATTACTTCTGGACCACACCTAAGAGGTTGTTAGGAGAAGAATATCTATGCAAAATAGAAATATCAATAAAGCAGATGTCCTTACTTTGGTTTCCATAAATAAGAAAGAAGTTCAAGGATAGCCCTGATGGGGATAACTTTAAGATGGCAGTTCTTAGTAGTAAATAGAAAAAAAAATATATCAGCATGATAAAGACACAGAATTTTATTTAAAAACTTGTACACACACACAACATATAGGTCACCAGTAGGTGGGACCCAAAGGGAAAAACACCTGAAGCAGTGGACTTTTTATGCTTTTGTAAAACCCGTGTCTTTTTTAAAAAGTTCAACTGTAATCATGCAGAGGAACTTCGTCCATGACAAGAGGGTAGAAGCCAAACTAGAGAAGTTGACAATGTAGTTGATATGTAGTTTGAAAAGCTGTATGCATTCAGATAAGGCTCAGAGTAAGGATACTTATAGAAGTTCTAAGGAATTAAAAAAATATAGTAGATCAGTGTCCATTATTTTTAAGAATGTTAGGAAAAAGAGAAAGGCTCAGATTGCTATAAAGAGAAAATAGAATGCTTTTCCTGAAAAGGGGTGGGAAATGTGTGGAGGGGGAGGATGACCGTGATAATTACACATTGTTCAGATTCTAATCAGCAGTGGGACACACTAGAAATAATTTTCAGTTATCTATTTGAGTCGCCTAGAATGATGTAAGTTTCTAAGCATTAGACAACCGAGGTTAACACGTGGAGTTTTCCTGCATCCTCTTTAGAAGTCGCCTTGCACATTGCAACACAGCCTTACTGTTAGAAGGGTAAGTCTTCCCTGCCGTATTTAACTCCATTTAGGGAATGAAGCAACATAGATGGAATCTCTTTGAGATTTACTTAAGCGTTTAGTGGTTTGGGACAGTGGTAGAGCACAGCAGTTCAGAGGTGAGACTCTGACTCAGACAGAGCTGGACTTGAATCCCTGTTTCCCCAGATGCTATCTGAATAACTCTGGGGGAACCTCTGTTATGTTGCAGTTATACACAGCCCCTAAAATGGGTATCTCATAGGGTTGTTGTTGAGGATAAATGAGAATCCAGGCACAGGAACTCTCCTAGAAAAATGTATACTTATGTACAGTGTTATGGATATTTTACAGTCTTTCAGAAAATTTTGATGGAGTTTTAATTAATCAATTGCATTTTTTAATGTTTTTGTACAAATTGGTAATTACATTATCAAAGATATGGATAAATAGATGGCTTCCATTATGTTTCTGCCTTTTATTGGCTTATTTTTCCGCTTACCAGTTAAAAAAAGACAATTTTTTGGAGCAGCTTTAGGTTTACAGAAAAGGTTTTGTTAGTTTGTCAGCAGTGAATACTTATTCTTTTGAATTAATTGAGTTGCAGTAAGAGTACAAATGAGTGTGTAACTCTTTATCCATTGAAATCTTGAGACTTGATAGGTAGTGACTTTATCATTTATACACATGTATATTTGTGCATCCAGGTTGAGTAACTCCTCACTTTAAAAAACTACATGTAGGGGCGCCTGGGTGGCTCAGACGGTTAAGCGTCCGACTTCAGCTCAGGTCATGATCTCGCGGTCCGTGAGTTCGAGCCCCGCATCGGGCTCTGGGCTGATGGCTCAGAGCCTGGAGCCTGCTTCCGATTCTGTGTCTCCCTCTCTCTCTGCCCCTCCCCCGTTCATGCTGTGTCTCTCTCTGTCTCAAAAATAAATAAATGTTAAAAAAAAAAAAACTACATGTAAATAGGTCTTTTATATTTCTTCTTTACGTTGCTAATTTAAAAGCAAGTTGTATTTGAACTAAATTTCAGATTTTCTAGTAGAAAATTTGATTATAAATTAAATTTTCGTTGAACTATTAAGCAAACATTCTCATCTACTTTGTAGGTTTTGGACAAGATGTCCTCACTGTAAAAACATGGCCACATAGAAAACTGCTTATTGACCTCTATTTTGGATAAATCTCTTTGTCTTTGCTGATTCTGACAAAGAGTTTTGAATCTTGTTGGCTAAAAACTTATAAAACAGCAAAGTTCTCTCTAAGGGACTCTCTGGACATATTGTTATGATGTATGACAGTCTAGAAATACTACTCTACACTATACTGTGCTTTACCTTAGAGTCCTACCTTATCCCAGGTCATATCCTACCATTTCCATGCTTTATCATTGTGTATTAGTTTTCCATTATCTGTAGTATCATTACACAAGTATGAGATGAATTCATTAGCAGTCTGGATTAGACAGGGTAATTTTTTTAACAAAATAAGATTTTGTTTATTTCCTTGTATATGTATTTTTCTTCAGTACTATGTAATTTGGTTTTGCAATTACTTAGCCAATGATTTATTGCCATTTAGGTCATTGAAACAGAGTGCAGATGTATTAGAACATTCCATTCCATTGTCACAGGGGCCCAGTTCCTAACTGGAATAATGATGTAGTCACATCTTAATGACAGTTTAGTCAAAGTTGAATCCTACTCACGTATAATTGTGTTGATTAATAAACATGTCATATTGATTTTAAATACTTTGTATATTGGTCATGACCAAGGCTGTCGAAGCCTCACAAGAGCCTCTTACATTCCATGACTCCCAGTGTGACTCATCAGCTCAATGTTACCACTTCACAAAGCACATATTTATAGCCTTGGCATTACCCCATGTGCTAAATATCTGGGTGTTGGGAGCTGAAATTGCCACTAGGGTTACAAGATCATGTAATTCTGAAAGGAAATTCAAGATGAGATCTTTGGCTATTAGGAGAATAGATCATCAAAAAGAGAACAGGTTTTGAGAGATATAAATAGGAACAACTAAAGAGCTCACAGTCATCATAAATCATAGAATAAATATGAGAATACATGAGAAAAAAATGTTTCTAGTTACAATTTAAACCAGCTTACAAGATACTGAGATGTATAAAGTCAGGGAACTTTTTTTTTTCATCTGAGAAAGGATTTTAGTAGCCTTTGAAGTCTTAAGATATCACTTAAAGATTGGTAGGAATATACAAAGTTCTCCTGGAGACTCCTGATCAATTCCATTTTGAGACGGTTGTTATGGTTGTGAGCCCTTGTATTATGGCCTCTTGTTTATTTTTATCCCAGAGGAACTCTGTCATGTATGTTTTAGGCCTAGTGATGTATAATAGGACAGGGCTTAGTTATTTCTGTTGCTTTGTTATTTGTGTTTGCTCCATTTTATCATTTTTACTTTCTCCCTGTGATTTATTGAATCCAATATAAGTAAAATAACAAAATAGTTACATATAAACTAAAAACATAGATATATATTTTTTGTATATCTAGTTAAATGAGTTTCTAAAGATATGATTTTGGCCTGTGTTAATTTGCATTATTGGAAGACGCAGAGCTCAAGATGGGATTAGATATGCAAGAGATTTATTAGGTAAAATGCTTAGGAAAGATAAAGGGGGGTAGGAAGACAGAAACAGACCACAATGTGGATCTGACCCTTGTAACGGAAGGAATACTGGCTAGGAAAGTGCTAAGACTATTCTATGAAAATTGCAACCAGGGAGCACCTGAGTGGCTCAGTCAGTTAAGCATCTGATTTGGGCTCAGGTCATGACCTCATGGTTTGGGAGTTTGAGCCCCTCATCAGGCTCTGCACTGACAATGGGGAGCCTGCCTTGGATTCTTTCTCTCCCTCTCTGTCTGCCCCTCCCCTACCTGTTCTCTCTCTCTCTCTCTCTTTCTCAAAATAGGCAAATAAACTTTAAAAATTAAAAAACCAGAGACCCAGCAAAAAAAGAGACCTAGAGGCCAATATCCCTGATGAATATGGATGCAAAAATTCTCAACAAGATACTAGCAAATCGAATTCAACAGCATATAAAAAGAATTATTCACCCTGATCAAGTGGGATTCATTCCTAGGCTGCAGGGCTGGCTCAATATTCGCAAATCAATCAATGTGATACATCACATGAATAAAAGAAAAGATAAGAACCATATGATCCTGTCAATCTATGCAGAAAAAGCATTTGAAAAAATTCAGCATCCTTTCTTAATAAAAACCCTCAAGAAAGTCGGGATAGAAGGAAAATACTTAAACATCATAAAAGCCATTTATGAAAAGCCCACAGCTAATATCATCCTCAATGGGGAAAAACTGAGAGCTTTCCCCCTGAGATCAGGAACATGACAGGGATGTCCACTCTCACCGCTGTTGTTTAACATAGTGTTGGAAGTTCTAGCATCAGAAATCAGACAACAGAATGAAATCAAAGGCATCCAAATTGGCAAAGATGAATTTAAGCTTTCACTTTTTGCAGATGACATGGTACTATACATAGAAAACCCGATAGACTCCACCAAAAGTCTGCTAGAACTGATACATGAATTCAGCAAAGTCGCAGGATACAAAATTAATGTACAGAAGTCAGTTGCATTTTTATACACTAATAATGAAGCAACAGAAAGACAAATAATGAAACTGATCCCATTCACAATTGTACCAAGAATCATAAAATACCTAGGAATAAACCTAACCAAAGATGTAAAAGATCTGTATGCTGAAAACTATAGAAAGCTTATGAAGGAAATTGAAGAAGACACAAAGAAATGGAAAAACATCTATGCTTATGGATTGGAAGAATAAATATTGTTAAAATGTCAGTACTACCCAAAGCAATCTACACATTCTATGCAATCCCAATCAAAATTGCACCCGCATTCTTCTCAAAGCTAGAACAATCCTAAAATTTGTATGGAACCACAAAAGACTCTGAATAGCTAAAGTAATATTGAAGAAGAAAACCAAAGTGGGAGGCATCACAATCCCAGACTTTAGCCTCTAGTACAAAGCTGTAATCATCAAGATGGCATGGTATTGGCACAAAAACAGACACATAGACCAATGGAATAGAAGAGAGACTCCAGAATTGGACCCACAAAAGTATGGCTAACTAATCTTCGACAAAGCAGGAAAGAATATCCAACGGAAAAAAAGGCAGTCTTTTTAACAAATGGTGCTGGGAGAACTGGACACCAATATGCAGAAGAATGAAACTAGACCACTTTCTTACACCATTCACAAAAATAAACTCAAAATGGATAAAGGACCTGAATGAGACAGGAAACCATCAAAACCCTAGAGGAGAAAGCAGGAAAAGACCTCTCTGACCTCAGCCACAGCAATTTCTTACTTGACACATCTCCAAAAGTAAGGGAATTAAAAGCAAAAGTTAACTATTGGGACCTCGTCAAGGTAAAAACCTTCTGCACTGCAAAGGAAACAATCAATAAAACTAAAAGGCAACCGACGGAATGGGAAAAGATAGTTGCAAATGACATATCAGATAAACAGCTAGTATCCAAAATCTATAAAGAACTCACCAAACTCCACACACGAAAAACAAATAATCCAGTGAAGAAATGGGAAGAAGGCATGAATAGACACTTTTCCAAAGAAGACATCCAGATGGCCAGCAGACACATGAAATGATGCTCAACATCACTTCTCATCAGGGAAATACAAATCAAAACCACACTGAGATACCATCTCACGCCGGTCAGAGTGGCTAAAATGAGCAAAACAGGAAACTATAGATGCTGGCGAGGATGTGGAGAAATGGGAACCCTCTTGCACTGTTAGTGGGAATGCAAACTGGTGCAGCCACTCTGGAAAACAGTGTGGAGGTTCCTCAAAAAATTAAAAATAGATTTACCCTATGACCCAGCAAGAGCACTGCTAGGAATTTACCCAAGGGATACAGGAGTGCTGATGCATAGGGGCACATGTACCCCAATGTTTATAGCAGCACTTTCAACAATAGCCAAATTATAGAAAAAGCCTAAATTTCCATCAACTGATGAATGGATAAAGAATATGTGGTTTATATATACAATGGAATACTACTTGGAAATGAGAAAGAATGAAATCTTGCCTTTTGTAGCAATGTAGATGGAACTGGAGAGTGTTATGCTAAGTGAAATAAGTCAGGCAGAGAAAGACAGATACCATATGTTTTCACTCATATGTGGATCCTGAGAAACTCAACAGAAGACCAGAGGGGAGGGGAAGGGGAGAAAATAGTTACAGATAGAGTGAGTGGGAGGCAAACCATAAGAGACTCTTAAATACAGAGAACAAACTGAGGGCGAATGAGGGGTGGGGGAGAGGGGAAAGTGGGTGATGGGCATTGAGGAGGGCACCTGTTGGGATGAGCACTGGGTGTTGTATGGAATTCAATTTGACAATAAATTACATATAAAAAATAAAAACAACAAAAATAATAAAAATTAAAAAAAAAAAGAAAATTGCAACCAGGATCATGGGCTTTCAACCCATGTCTCACAATAGAATAGTCTTATTTCAGGGCACCTGACCATCCTGCAAACGTGGTGGTGGGTCCAGAGGACAGATAGCTGAGGCTGTCAGAAAGCCATGTCCCTGCAGCAGCAGGGTGGGCAGTGCATTTTCATAGCCATCACACCCTGGGACACAGTGGGATTTGGAGGGAAGAAGGTGGGATTTAGCTTTACTTTCTAGCTGTGTCACTTAGCAGTTCCCTGACTTTAGACAGTTTTTGATAACCATTCTGTAAAATGGGAAAATTAGTTTATACTCCATTTATTATAATAGTTAAACGTACGATAAAAGGAGGGAGGGGGAGAGAGAATTTTGCAGGTGCTAAGAGATGGACATAAATATAAATAAATTTAGGAACGGTAGGAGAACACAGTGGTTAAGAGCTAGACCACCCTAGGGGCGCCTGGGTGGCTCAGTCGGTTAGCATCCAACTTCGGCTCAGGTCACGTTCTCACAGTTCGTGGTTCGAGCCCTGCGTCGGGTTCTGTGATGACAGCTCAGAGCCTGGAGCTTGCTTCTGATTCTGTGGATTCTGTGTCTCCCTCTCTCTGGACCTTCCCCGCTCACGCTGTCTCACTCTCTCTCTCAAAAATAAATAAATATTAAAAAAAAAAAAAAGAGCTAGACCACCCCTGTTCAACTCCAGTCCACACTTCCTAAGTTCCTTGACCTTGTTTGTTTCCAAATCTCTGTGCTCAGTTTCCTTACCTGTTACTTGGAGATAAGAGGATTATGGTGAGGACTGAATGAATTAATTAATTTTATGTACATGAATGATGTAAAGTGACTAGAGCCATTTCTGGCACATAGTGCCATATATGTGAACTTTTAATGCTATTGTTACTTCAACTATGTTTATTTAAATACCTATCTGGATTTTCTCGTTTTATGATTTTTGACTTATTTTTACTCTGAACTTTACATTAACTTCCTTTGCTCCTTTCCAGATTCGTTTTTTTTTTTTTAGTCTGTGAGGGTTTTCTTATAGATTTACTTGAGATTCACTTTAAAAGAGAAGGTTCCCTGAGCTAGCGGTCAATTGGAATAGAAGCATTTCTCAAAGGTTGTTCCCTGTGATCAGCCCTCTGTACTCTGGCTTCATCAGATGATCCAAGTATAGGTATAGAAGATCAACCCCTCTTGTTCTCTCAGCTTAGTTCTTCAGGAAATTAGCTTAGCCAGGGACTTGACAGGCAGGCTATGCGAAACTTTAACAGAGGACCACCAAGCTACTTAACTGGAGTGATTTCATGCTTCAGAACTCACATCCAAGCTGATTTCTCAAACATCCATTCCTCTTTTACCATAGTGTAAAAGCTTAGTGATCTTGAGCTGGTAAGTAGGGAATGGAATTTACATTGCATAAAATTTATAATAAAATGCGATAAAACAACAACAATGGATTTGTTTTCATTTTTCAAAGAATGATGTGATAGGAGCTTTTTTAAAACAAAACAAAATAAAACAAAACAAAACAAAACAAAACAAAGACAATGTCAGTTGTCTCAGTGCTTTGTACCCATCTTGGGAAAGTTGGTTCTCATGTTTATCCTTGAAGAAATGATTAGTTTTAGAAGACAACGTGTCAAGCCCTCAGAATCATGTGGAATGTAACATTCTGATCTGTAGGGTAATGACTTGAAGCCATATCTCATTCTCCTTTTTCACTCAGCTGCAGCATGAGTTTGGAATCTATAGGACAGGACGGCACCCTGGAGTACAGCTTGCAGACTTCAGTGCCATTGAGCTCATAAATGGCTCAGCTGGCATCTCAGGCAGGGAGTATATGAACCAGGCTCAGATGCAGCTGATGATTTGATGTCCAGATGTGAGGAGGGAAGGGGGTTCAAAGCAACAGCAACAGCTGATTATAAAAGAGAACAATAGCAAGGGAGAGAAATTAAAGAGAAACACAGCGAGATGACAGGGCTAGTTGGAGGGGGGAGTATCATTCATCTCTTGTGAAAGCCCCCACAGCAGAAAGATGGATTAATGCTGTCAGAGCTGTTATCCATTCCATCAGCTTTATTATATGGTAGAAAGCTACCTGTCACTTTCTTGGCTGCATGCAGTGGTACAATCCTGGCTCCTTTTCCCCAGTGCATCGCAAACATTTTCTCGGTTTCCTTTTTGAAGCAGCTTTAATATTTGTTTCAATCACAGGTAGATCCATCATATGCATTTAATTTAAAAAGTCATAACAAGCAGAATTTTTGTTCAACATAAAGAGCTCATAAAACAAATGCTACTATTTATCAACTTTAATGGATTTTGTAAAGGTCTTATAGGAATAAAGAATAAAAACCCAATGACGGTCTTACAATAAATACTCGATACTTTATTGCCTATTTATGGGGATAATCTTCTTGCCTTCCCACAATATATGGCTCTTCAAAAAGAGTTAAACTGTGGTCATGTGGTTTACTTGCCAGGAGATGGCAATAGTGGTCTGTTTCCATGTTTAGTCTTACAAAGGCTCATTCCACCAAAATTAAACTAGGTACCAAAATGATGGGGAATTCCAATTCTGTTTTCCAATGCAAAGTTATCCATTTAAAATTCTTGAATTATAAAGTTGTTTCTAATCATGTACAGCCAGATTTTTTACCAAAGGCATTGTCATGACAGCTTTCTGAAGACCCCCAAATAATCATTTTGTTCTCCTAGAAGCAATAACATAATTTTGGAAAAAAAAAAATCTACGCATACAACCAGAAATTTAACAAAAGCCACAGGGAATGAATTAAAATGGGAATTTGATAAGATTATGATGATCAATGCTTAGACAAGAATCACTGAATCTTTAAGTAAGAAATCAGATCAATATCCCTTGAATTTATTGGATAAGCCTTTTAGCACTTTGATTGAGATCAGGCCAACTTTTCATTAGAGTTCATTGTGATGCTGTCACTGTTTTACCTGGGAAAGACTGAACCTGTATAGTACTTTCCATCTGCATTATATACATTTCCTTTTATTTGACATTGAGAGCTACAAAACCCAACATTTTCTTCTTTGTTTCAGCTCCTAGGAAGCTCAAGTATTATTGTCTTCAGCAAGAGTTTTATGAAATAGTTTTCTTTTTCATCCTTTTATTATTAACTTGTCTTTACTCTGGACTAATGGTTCAATTTTATTATACTGTACATGCATTTCAATCCATGTTGAATCTCTTTTGGAAATACATGTGCTTTACTTTCATGAATGCAACGAAGCTGTGATCACTCTGGATAATAATTATAACCATTCTTTGCTGTGATGGTTTGTAGTTCTACCCATAGACTACATAATAATTTTCTTGAAAGCAACAGTCACAGCATGAAGGCCACCTTAATCTTTTATTGCTATGTTCAAGATGACTGCTTGCTATTTTTCAGAGAGGGCATTTCCTTTTTTCTAAGTAAAATATCTACATCTAGAATGTTTTTAAATAAAATGGTTTTCAGTTTGCTGCTCTTAGCAGATTTTTTCAATTGCTATATTTGAGTAATTTTGCTCCAGTCTATTACAAGCTCATGGTCTATTGCATGGTCTGTTGCAGTGGGTTACATGTGGTTCTTGAGGATTCCACGTGAAGCACTTTTAGCCAGTTCAAAGTAAAGAAAAACATTATTTAATATATTGTATTGCCACAGTGATTGAAAGTAATAATCTGTTAAAGAAACTAAAATTTATTGAGGTGGTAGCTATTATGACAGTATTGGATCCTAGCTTTTTAAAAAACAGGTATGGAACATTAAATTTAATATCTGTGGTAGAAAATTAGTTGTGTTGTCATATGTGATTAAAACAGTTTTCCCAATGATTGTTTCCATTAATGCAATTGATAATTTATATCTACTTGATTGCAAGGGTATGCTGACATACTCATAACTGAATATTAAGACCAATCATATGACTTCAGGAGTGAGTTGAATTTAACATGATTTTCCTTTTGTTTTTAGTCTTTGGTTAGACTTACTCTCATAACAGAAAATCAAGGCAAGTGCTCATGTGTTGGTTATACTAAATGGCCTGTGTAAGCTGAGCCAGTGCTGGGACTATTTGCCTCTCACCACTCTTCATATTCTTTTCTGTATCATGGAGGGACGGACTCCTACAGGCTGAATTTCCCAGGCTCCCATGTCAACAGATTCAGCTAATGGGACACACTTGGAGGAATTCAAAGTGTGGGAAGGAGGAAGAAGCTGGAGTATTCCCCTACCTCCTCTCTGGGCAGTGTATCTGCCACTGGCTAAATCTCCTCTGTGTGGTCCCCTCTTCTGCTAGCATTCTTGACTACTGGACTCTGGGGGTTTACCTCCTTCTGGACCCCTAAGCCACCGTGTTGCAAGGACTTCTTGGTGTCACTCAGCTCTGGGCTGCCTCGCTGTCTCTTGCTTGCTTTCTCAGCCTTTTCCATTTCTACCTGTGTAACCAATTTCTTGCATTAAGTGTTCTCCATTATAAAAACCTGAAATGGTTTCTATTTTCCTGGTAAAGCTTGACTGAATTATAAGATTTAGCATAAAATATGTTTAGCATGGAAATTTTCTGTGTGTATCAGTGTTATTGTAAGTTTTTTTAACGTATTTTCAAAATCAGCTTAAATTTATTTACGATTTGCATCTTGTATACTGAGTGCCAGATTCTATGACTCCTATGTTTTTGAGTAATACTCTATTATATTAGAAACACAAAGAAGCATGTAAAGAAGAAAGTAACAAGAGGAAGAGGGAAAGGGAAAAAAAGTAAAAGGAATCGAAGGGTACAATGTTTCTAAAAAATTATTTACAGAATTTGATCAGCTTTTAAAGTGTCTCCTCCTTCCCAAAATGTTTTTATAAAGAATATTAATTCTATTATATTTTAGTGTTACATTTGGAAAAAGGTACCACTATCCATGAACTTAGAGAAACATGAAAATGAAACATGAAAATGTTTCATGAAAATGAAGCAGCTTTAAATTTTTTTTAATGTTTATTCATTTTTGAGAGAGAGCGTGAGTGGGGGCGGGGCATAGAGAGAGGGAGACAGAATCCGAAGCAGGCTCCAGACTCTGAGCTGTCAGCACAGAGCCTGCTGGGTGGCTCGAACTCACAAACCGTGAGATCATGACCTGAACTGAAGTCAGACGCTTGACCAACTGAGCCACACAGGCACCCCTAAATAGCTTTTTAAAAATAGCATTGCTTCAGAGAATTTAATTTGCTGATGAGCCTTGTGAATTTCTAGGTGACTAAACTATTTTATTACCTCATCTTATAGATATCATTGATTTCAAGATTCATTTATTTATTTATTTATTTATTCAACAAATATTTGTTGACCTCAAGAAGCATGTATTAGACACTATTATAAGGATTGGAGATACAAGAGTAAAATGAGCAGAAAAAAATATCTGCCTAATTTGTAGTAGGAAGAGATAGGCAACAAATAAATAAGTAACAGTAAGATAGTGAAGTGCTATGAAAAATAGTAAAGCAGGGAATACGGCTAGGGAGTGCTGAGGCAAAGGTGAAGAATTGCACTTTTAAACAGTATGGTTAAGGAATACTCCATAGAGCAAAAGGGGCAAGTCCTGTGCCTGTCAGACACTCCAGTGTTCCACATGGATATTACTTACAGCAACTGATAAGCCTCTGAGCAGAGCATGGCTGGGAGTCTTGAGGAACATAGAGAATGATAGTATTCAGGAGGCCAGTACATTTTAAGACATCATCAATTTAAAAACAGCTTTGGGAGAAGAGATTTAAAAGAAAAACAGAAAGAAAAAAATTCTGTTCCATTCAATGTACACATAGTTTTTTAAAAACTAAATGACTATAGCATACATTTATCACTGCATGCCTCATTTTTTTGTTGGTTTGAGGCTAAGATTTTTTTCACACACAGCATCTGAAGTTTCTTCTGAAACACTTCTGGTCTCTAGTTAATGTATAACATCATGATGACATGCTGTTCTTCATTATTTTAACTTGTATTTTTGTACCATCCGTAGAACTAACAATATAATCCAGGCTTACACTAAAGAATTCTTGGATTTGGTTCTGCATTTTTTATTTCAGTACACTTTTGCTTTCATTCTCCTCCTTAATTTAATTACATATTGCTGGAAGTTAAATAGCTTCTCTTCAAAGGCAGCTAGTACCTTTTGATATCTAACCTTACAGATACCCTTCAGAACTTGTGAATCAGTCACACCAATTCTTCCTAGCTTTGAAATGTCTATGATCAGTTCTGAGATGTTTGGTTACATTTCCCCAACATTCAATGACAGCTACTTCCTAACCTATTCCTCTATCTGCAAGCTAAAGAATTTCTTTTGATATTGATTGGGAAGTTCCTTCCTTGTAGAGAAACTTGAAAATTTGAATAAAAAATATTTGATCTCTGAACCCATTTTGCATCGAAGCATCACAGGAGACCAGTGTTTTGTGGAACAAGTGAAAGAAACATCTCCACGCCATTATCACCACTTGTTCCTTGTCATTTTGATAATAGCCAGCCTGACAAGTGTAGGATAATACCTCATTGTAGTTTTGATTGCCTTGATGATTAGTGATGTTGAGCATCCTTTCATGTGCCTGTTGACCATCTGTATATCTTCTTTGGAAAAAAAGCCTATTTAGGTGTTCTGCCCATTTCTCAATCAGATTGGTTGTTGTTGTTGTTGTTGTTGCTTAGTTGTATGGATTCTTTATATATTTTGGATGTTAACCAACCCCTTATTGCCCTATTGCAACCCCTCATTTCCCTATTGGGTATATAATTTGCAAATATCTGCTCCTGTTCAGTAGGTTGACTTTATGTTTTGCTGATTGTTTCCTTCACTTCCCATATGTTTATTTTTGCTTTTGTTTCCCTTGCCTTTAGAGACAGATTCAAGAAAATGCCAGTCAGATCAATGTCAAGGAGGTTCCCACAAATGTTTTCTTCTATGAGTTTTATGGTTTCAGGTGTTATATTCAAGTCTTAAATCTATTTTTAGTTAATTTTTGTATATGGTGTAAGACAGTGGTCCAATTTCATTCTTTTGTATGTAACTGTGTAGTTTTTCCAACACCAATTATTGAAGGTACTCTCCTTTCCCCATTGTATATTCTCATCTCCTTTGTCATAAATTAGTTGACCATACATGTGTGCTTTTATTTCTGGACTTTCTAATCTGTTCCATTGATCTATATGTATATTTTTTTATAATAGCATACTGTTTTGATTGCTATGGCTTTGTAGTATACAGTTGACTCATGAACAATGTGAGTGTTAGGGGTTCTGACCTCCTGTGCAGTAGAAACTCCATGTATAACTTTTGACCCCTTTAAAATTTTCCTGTTAGCCTACTGTTGACCAGAACACTTACCTGTTCAAAGATCAACAGTAGTTTGAAATCAGGGAGTGTGATGTTTATAGCTTTGTTCTTTCTCAGGATTATTTTGGCTATTTGGGGTATTTTGTGTTTCCGTACAAATTTTAGTATAATTTGCTCTATTTTTATGAAAAATGCTATTGGAATGTTGATAGGAATTGCACTGAATCTGTAGATTGCTTTGGGTTTTTTGGACATTTTAACAGTATTGATTCTTTCAATCCATGAGCATGTTGTATCTTTCCATTTATTTGTGTCATCATTAATTTCTTTTGTCAGTGCCTTATAGGTTTTAGTGTGTAGCTCTTTCACATCCTGGCTTAAGGTTATTTCTAGATATTTTATTCTTTTTGATGAAATTGTAATTGGGATTGTTTTCTTGATTTCTCTTTCTGATAGTTTGTTATTAATGTATACAAATGAAGATTTTTCTAATAAAAATAAAATAAAACAGACTTTTATATTAATTTTGTATGCTATAACTTCAGCTATAACTGAATTTGTATACTAGTTCTAAAAGGTTTTTGGTGGAGTCTTAAAGTGTTTTCCATATGCAGTATGTTATCCAAATAGTTTTACTTCTTCCTTTCTAATTTGTATGCCTTTTGTCCTTTTTCTTGCCTAATTGCTGTGGCTACCACTTCCAATACTATGTTGAATAAAAGTCTTGCTCTTAATCAGCTTTTCACCTTTGAGTATAATATTGGGTTTGTCATATGTGGTCTTTATTATGTTCAGGTATGTTCTCTCTGCACCCACTTTATTGAGAGTTTTTATTATATGGATGTTGAATTTTGTCAGATACTTTTTCTGTACTATTGAAATGATTATATGATTTTAATTTTTCATTTTGTTAATGTGGTGTGTCATGTTGATTGATTTGTGGATATTAGACCATTCTTGCATCCCTGAAATAAATCCCACTTGATCATGGTGTATGATCCTTTTAACATTTGGTTGAATTCAGTTTGCTAATATTTTGTTGAAGATTTTTCCATCTATGTTTATCAGAAATAGTAGCTTGTAATTTTCTCTTTTTGTACCATCCTTGTCTGGTTTTAAAACCAGGGTAATGCTGGACTCTTAGAACAAGTTTGGAAGCTTTCCCTCCTCTTCAGTTTTTTGGAATAGTTTGGGAAGAATAGGTATTAAATCTTCTTTAAATGTTTGGTAGAATTTATTCGTGAAGCCTACTGGTCCTGGACTTTTGTTTGTTGGGAGTTTTTTGATTACTGATTCAATGTCCTTATTAATAATAGGACTATTCATATTTTCTATGTCTTCATGATTTGATCTTAGAAGATTGTAAATTTCTGGGAATTTATCAATTTCTTCTAGATTGTTCAATTTGTTGGTGTATAATTGTTCATAGTAGTCTCTTATGATCATTTGTATTTCTGTGGTATCAGTTGTAACTTCTCTCTCATTTCTGATTTTACTTGAGTCCTCTCTTTCTTCTCATTAAAAAAATAATTAATGTTTATTTTTGAGAAGGAGAGAGAGAGAGAGAGAGAGAGAGAGAGAATGTGAGCAGGGGAGGGGCAGAGAGAGAGGGAGACAGAATCTGACTCAGGCTCCAGGTTCTGAGATGTCAGTACAGAGCCTAAAGCAGGGCTTGACTCACGAATCATGAGATCAAGACCTGAGCTGAAGTCAGACACTTAACCAACTGAGCCACCCAGGCACCCCTCTCTCTATTTTTCTTGATGAGTCTAGATAAAGTTTTGTCAATTTTTTTGTTTTTTCAAAGAACTAGCTCTTAGTTTTATTTTTTCTATTGTCTTTCTTTCCTCCTTTTTTTCTTTGGCTTTTAAGTTATTTTAATTCCAGTTACTTAACATACAGTGTTATATTAGATTCAGGCGTACAATATAGTGACTCAATAATTCCATGCATCACACAGTGCTCATCACAAGTATATTCCTTAATCCCCATCACTTATTCCACCCATCCCCCCACCCACCTCCCCACTGGTAATCATCAGTTTGTTCTCTGTCATTAAGAGTCTGTTTCTTGATTTGTCTTGCTCTCTCCTTCCCCCCACCCCCACTTTGCTCCTTTGTCTTGTTTCTTAAATTCCACATGTGAGTGAAATCATATGGTATTTGTTTTTCTCTGACTGCCTTATTTTGGTCAGCATTGTACTCTCTAACTCCATCCATGTCATTACAATGGCAAGATTTCATTCCTTTTAGTGGCCAAATAATATTTCAGTGTGTGTGTGTGTGTGTGTGTGTGTGTGTGTGTGTGCGTGTTCCATATTTATCCATTCATCAATCCAAGGACAGTTAGGCTGCTTCCATACCTAAGTTTTGGTACAAAATAGAATGTAAATTCTTCAAAGAAATATTTTTGTTGTGTGTGTGATTAAATGCTATTCAGTCACAGTAGATCCATTAACCAAATTTTTTTTGAGGTGTTACTAATTTTTTTCAGTTTTGGGAGTGGGAGTGAAGAGATTCATTTAAGTGTCACCTGTCCAGGGTCTTGGAAACTGGATGATTTCATACACCTACGCTAGAAAACTCTCAGTCTTCATGGCAAAGATGCTCATCTAAGCAACCTGCCATCATTATTACTTGAAAACTGTTTGTTAAGGGGTGTTTTCCCTATAACTAAGAATGTTTTGAATACAGAGCTGAAGAATATACTGAGCTGGTTTTGTACATCATCCTTTGGTGAGAGCACATTATCAGAATTATCAAAATTACAGAAACCATTATTAAATATGTTTTCTTGTTTTGAAGCACTAACGGGTAGTTGCAGATTTAAAAAACTATTGAGTGAAATTTTATGTAGCTTAATTCAAAATAATAATGAAATGAATTTACACATTTCCAAATCTATTCTCTTTCTGGACCCAGCTAACAAGTATGCCTTCTCATTCTTTCTCTGATCATTATAGTATTATTGAATATCCTAGAGAAAAAAATTATCTGGTTAATTTATAGCGAATTAGTTTAACATTTCTTTTATTACCTCAAATTGATAATTACTTAACTCTACATTTCCTTTTTGTGACCTTTTTATACAATTTGATTGCAAACACCTTGAGTACAGATATATATTATTTTGTACTGTTTTGTCTTACCTAAAATTTTTTTCAGATTATCTGTTTTAAAACTTGTGTGGCTCTTCACTATTAAATATTGTTTTCAAACTTTTTCACCAATGTGTTTCTGGTGAAAAAGGAAGAAAAATGTTATTTCTGAGGATTTGAGGCCCTAAACAGAAGCAGGGGCAAAGAACTTGAAATTTATTTCAAAGAGTTTATAGTCTTATTCTGACCTAAAAATTTGTATAAATTTTGTGTTTTGCTTCATAATATATCCTTTTGTGTTGTTTTGTTTCCAGAAAAAAAGTAAAATGAATGTTCTAGGAGATAAGATATGTTTGAGCCATTGCTTAACTTTCCTTATGGTCATGCTACAGAAACCAGTCTAAGTTTTGTTTCTTTTGTTTTTTACATTTTATTTATTTGCTTATTTATTTATTTTTTAAAGTTTATTTAAACTCACATGTGCACAAGCAGAGGAGGGGCAGAGAGAGGGAGAGAGACAGAGAGAGAGAGAGACAGAGACAGAGACAGAGACAGAGACTGCCAAGCAGGCTCTGCACAGGCAGCACGGAGCCTAATGCAGGGCTTGAAATCATGAACCCTGAGATCATGACCTGAGCCAAAACCAAGAGTCAGATGCTTAACTAACTGAGCCACCCATTTCAGAATGCACAGGAAGCAGACGGAGATTAGACTCTTTTTTCTGGGGATTCCAGGCCCCCTATAGTCTTACCTCAGCCGACAGAATTCCTACCTTTACCCTTTGGAAATTACCTTTGGCTATAGCCAACTGCATTAATTTCCTAAGGCTTCTGTAACAAAGTACCACAAACAAAGTGGCTTAGAACAACAGAAATTATTGTCTCATAGTTCTGGAGGCTAGAATTCCAAAATCAAGCAGGTAACAGGGTCATGATCACTTTAAAACCCATGGGAGAAACTCTGACTTGCTTTTCCAGCTTCTGGTAGCCCAAGACATTCCTTAGGTGTGGAAACATAATTTCAATCTCTTTTTCCATCTTCACATTATCTTCCCTTAATGTGTGTCCATTGCTATGTCTAAATTTCCCCTTTTAAAAGGACACCAGTCATATTGGATTAGAGACCCACTCTAATGGCCTTATTTTAACCTGATATCCTGTAAAGACTATTTTCAAATAGGGTTACAATCTGAGCTGTTGGGGGCTAGGATTTCAACATATCAACTTGAAGGGCACAATTGAATCCACCAACAAAACCACACTCTTTTCCCAGCATATCCTATGTATTTTTCTCTCCAGGTAGAGTTGCTAAATGTAACAGATAGAAATGCAAGGAACCTCAGTTAAATTTGAATTGTAGATAAACAACAAATAATTTTTGGTATAAGTATGTCCTAAATAGTGTGTGATGCATTCTTATATTGATTTTTTTATTTGAAATCTCAATTTATCTAAGCATTCTGGATTTATCTGGTAATACTATGTCCATGTCTTTACCTTCCTTAGTTTCATTAATCTATCTTTCAGAATTTTCAGTCTGATCTTTTCTTCAAGATTTGGCTCAAGTGCCACCAACTTTAAGAAGGTTTTCCTGTTCTCTCCATCTGGAAGTAATTACTTTCTCTTCTTAACTTTGGTAGAACTTTAATCTATACTTCACCTGTGATATTTACCAGATTCTACCTTGTGTTAAAATTGTTGACATATGTATCTTTTCTACCTTACTGTATAAAAATTATTTGGGGGCCAAAGATTTTTCTGATTCAGTTTTCTATCTTATTTAGCATCTAGCTCAGCTCCTTGGGATGGTAGGCATTCAGAAAAAAATACTTGCTCCTATTTGATTTGGCTTACTTAAATAAAACAACAGAGCTACTGAATAACCAAGAGAGATAGATGAAACAATTCCTACCCAATAGTCAAACTCTGATTCTTTAACTAAATGCTCCCTGTTTTCTCAAATGCTGCCTCCTCAGCAAACCACAGGTTTGACCTACACTAAAACTTCATCATCAGGCATAGACTCCCCATTTCCCTGATTTATTATAAAGGATTAAAGTGTTCACTGGTATTTACTTTTGATGATTTATGCCTAGATTATATTTACAGTCAGTGTGGAAGAAATATTGAAGGGTGTATTCATACCAACATTTTTCAGAAACAGCCTGGCTGAGTGTGGATTGGCAGCACATAATAGAAAGAGGTAGGAGAACCAGACTCATTTTCAATAGCAGTAATCCTGCTGTGTACTAATAATTGCAGGATAGAGATGTTCTTTATTCATTCTTCCACTTATTCAGCCAACCAATGGGTCATTATTCATTGAGTCCATTAAAAAACATGTTTATGTGGGCGAGAACTGGGCAAGGCCTTCAAGGCCTTTCTTACTAGTAATTTTACAATTAAAATCCAGTGGAATTCTTTGTATTATTCATGCTAAGGGATAGAATACATTCTTTCTTTAAATTATAATTTAAAATCTTACTATTGTAAAAAATGCTATTTTCCCTGAACTAGTAAAGTGTGGTTTGGGAAACTGGTTTGATTAATACTAATAGTCCACACTTGATAAAAAAAAAAACAACAAAACAAAACAAAAAAAACACGTCTTTTTGTTGACAAATAAGGTTGGAAAATACCAGGTTAAAGAGGCTTCTTTGTTGTAGTGCTTCTTAGATATTTTACTATATCAATGTGTTTATGTAATAACAGGTCTAATCTTTGTGTGCTTTACTCATCAGTGGCTCCTGGTTGGCTCAGTTGGTTGAGCATCTGACTTTTGGTTTCAGCATCTGACTCTTGGTTTCAGCTCAGGTCATGATCTGACCAGTTCATGGTTTCAAGCCCTGGGTTGGGCTCTGGGCTGACAGTGCAGAGCCTGCTTGAGATTCTCTGTCTCCCTGTCTCTCTGTTTCTCCCCTATTCACATGTGTGCTCTTTCAAAGTAAATAAGCATTTAAAAAAACACCTTTTTTAGGGGCACCTGGGTGGCTCTGTTGGTTAAGCATCCAGCTTTTGATTTAGGCTCAGGTTATGTTCTCACAAGTTTGTGGGATAGAACCTCGCATCAGGTTCTGCGCTGACAGCATGGATCCTGCTTGGGATTCTCTCTTTTGCTCTCTCTTTACCCCTTCCTTGCTTGTGCTCTCTCTCTCTCTCTCTCTCTCTCTCTCAAAATAAATAAATAAACATGAAAAAAATTAAAGTTTAAAAAAATTATATCTTATCATAGGTGATCATTGTACAAAAATTCTATTTGAGAACTAAAGCTTGATCTTTATATGTAAATCTATATAGTAATTTATGTGATCAGTTTCTTGCTTTGTAATTAATACTTTCTAAATGTCAACTTAGCAATATCTTTTTGTTTTCTCTCTCTCTTAAAATGGTGATATGCAAGATATGTGCATTAATGGGTTAACTGTGTATAGCAGAGTTCAGCCAGGAAAGCAGAAGTTCTATGAGCATCATGGAATAAGGAATTTATTGTAGGACACTGGCACCCACAGTGGTAGAGGAGTCACTGGGAAATGAAGGTCTGTAATGAGTTAGAGGATCAGAGAAAAGTCACTAGCAGTCCTTCTAAACCCAAGGACAGCAGCTGCTAGAGTGGGACTACAAGGAAGAGTTGACAGGTTTGTGGAAGACTGTTATTTATGGTCTGGGGTCAGGGTTGGTCAGCAGGATTAGCCAGTGGAAAGGGGAGTTGGAGAGAAAGCAATAGCGAGTGAGGACAAGTTGCGATCTGCTCTCCCCGTGGATCTCCTTTCCATACATCAAATCATGGTGACTTTCAAAATTTAATGCTTCTTTGCTTCTGCCTTCCAAATCTCTGTGCACTTCTGTTTTTGCCAACTCAGATTAGAAAATAACAGAGGAGCGGATGGTGGGAAATGTAGTTCCAGCATAGGCAAATTGACAGAATAAAGCTTCCACTATGGGATTTGGGATCTATTTCTGAGTTCCTGTCAAAAAAGTGTTATTTGTGTCTTATGTCATAGTTCTAGTACTAGCTCTGCCATTAGTACTTTGTGATCTTGGGCAAGTGACTTAACACTTTTAGCTCCAATTTCTGTATTTGCTAAATGGGGTGGGAGGGCACATAGGCTCTCTCTCAGTTTTAAGATTTGAAGAGAATTATGGGAATCCTCAGCTCACCCCATGCATACAATACATTAAATTATATTTTGTAGAAGCATAATAAGAACTATATACTCATATTATAGGAGTGTGATGAAAACTAGATATAAGTCTGGAAACATTCGTTAGCTCCTGCAAGACCAAAATAAGAAGTGAGGAGACATCGTATTCTGTAAGCCTGAAGGCAAGCTTAAGGAAGAAAAAACACAAAACAAAACACTATTCCATTTCAGTCCAGACTAGCACTTTTTAGTTTTTTTTCAACATTTACTTCCCAATGTCATTTCTCCCTCAAATTATTATATATTGCATTTTTTAAAGAAGTTCTAAATAATTGGTTTTTCTTGGTTTGCAATTTCTTTAGTGTGTTATAAGAGATAAAACTTGCTTCATTGGTAAATTTAATTTCCATGTGAATTTAAACGTTTAACAGGAAATGGTTTTGACAATACAAAAAAGAGATAGCCTTCTCTGTAATTAAAGAACTTGTATATATAATTTAATTACTTTTGTCAACATTCATGAAGCACCTACTATGTTCCAGTCAGTCTACTAACACTGATAATACAGTCATTCAAAGAAACACAAGCAACAGGCTAGCTTAATGCACAAACATCCATACAGACACTTTCAGTAGGAGGAACTGGATTCTACGATGGACATAGTTACACAATCTTATGAAAGCACAGACAAAAGGCAGGAAAGGCATCTTTGAAGTGGTGGTATCAGACAAAGTCAATTTTGTTTCCTCTTAGTTTTGTTTGTTATTACTTAATGAAAGAGTTCATCTGATGAACATGAGAAAATATGAAAGGGAGATTTGATCACAGGAACATTACATGGGAAGGGACTGGGAAGACATGGATCATTGTAACAATGCATGCCAGATATTGGACTGTGTACCTTATTTAATCCCAGCAAAAATCCCATGGAGTAGAATGACTGTTAAAGATATTTTGTGAATGTCAAATATGTGGGAGGAGGAGACAAGAATCCAGGCTGGAGTGGTAGGGAGAGCCTGGTTCAGATAGTGAATAAGCTAGGGCTTGTTTTCTGATGGAGGAGTTATACAAAAAAATGGGTAGCATAACTTTGACTAACACATAGATTTGTGTTTTTTAACTTCCTAGAAGATATTTGGAAGGTGAATTTGAAATGAGTAGGAGTTGTAAGGGTGGGAAACTATTGAATTTAGGCCTATCTTAGGAGAGTGATGGAAGAAATGGAGGACAACGAATGAATTTTAAAAATATTTTGAAAATGTATTGCTGTACAGTATGATTAAAAACATTGAGCTATGGGGAAATCAACATAGTCATCCTCCTCACTATTAAAGGAATTATGGATGTGCATACCTTATTACCTATAAATTACAACTAAAGCCTTATTGAAGTTTCACTCTTTTTTTTTTTTTTTTTTTGAGTTTGGTTGCTTAACCTATGTGCTGTCAAACTTCAGAGTAGTTCGACAGACAGTTTGTGTTGCCGACAATCTAAGTAACCAATATTATATATATTTTTTGTCGCCTTCTTCATTACTAAAAGAATGAGGCAGCAGTACCCACAGCTAAAAACAAAACATTTCATTTCCCAGTGCTTCTTGTAGTTACAGGTGGCCATGTGACATAAATGTGTCTAATGAGATGTAAGTGGGAGCCTATTGGGATTTGGGGGAAGATTTTGTTATCTTGATAAATCTACCCCATTGTTTTCCTGCCTAAAATCCACCTGCCATGGTCAGACAGGCAGAAGCCATTTTGTGATGGCACACCAAGAATGGTAAAGTAGGGAGACCGAAAGATGCCGTTTGCTTGAACACCTGAATCAGCACTGAATTGCCAAGCTCAGTCCTCTTGCTATCTAAGAAAATAAGTCCCTTTCCTGGTTAAAACATTTAATTATGTTTTTATTACATATAATTCAATGCATCCTGATTTCTTGTTATGATTGTATCACCTTCCCCAAAAAATAACCTTAAAAGAAACAGATTCAGGAGGAGATTGGTGATATGTTATCTCTTAAGTTTATCCAGTCAACTCATTTTAACATTCTGCAAGCAATGGAATATTTTTTGGGTGAAAGAGTAGCATTCTATAAAAAATGCAAACATTTGGGTTTTTCATTAGGTGAAATCTTTCAGCATCTTTTTTCATTAGCAGTATTATAAGAAAATATGAAAAGCTTTTGGCTCCCTTTGTGAATTTATGTTTAACAGGGAGAAGAAAAGAGTTGTAGAAGGAGTCTTAAAAAAATGGCTAAAACATCCACTGGACAAGACTGAATTCTACTACCTAGTCAGACTGTTGTCAAGAGATGTGCCAAAAGGTAACATAGGGAATAAGATCAAAAAGCTAGCCTGTTTTTTTCTTGAGCTGGAGAGAATACCCTTTAAGCAAATAGTTGACAAGCAATTATCTCACATATTTTTTTAAAGACCTTGAGGCGTGGACCTTTCTTGGATATCATTTTATTTTTTTAAATTCAGTTTTATTTTAGCAGCATTTTTAAGCATACCCCAAAGGTCACAAACAAAGAAACAAAAAATATCACCAATGGCTTAGGCCCAAAGTAGAACCCACTTTTTGTCGTAGATTAAAATAGGCTATTCCTCAGCAGTAAAAGTATGTGTAAAACTGCTAAAGAAAGCTCAATCCGAACAAACTTATGAGGTCTGAACTAAAAAAAAGTTCCTCAAAAGATACTGGTAAATGGTATATTTTCAACAAGCAATGTGAGAATAATTGGACATTACATGCAAACAAGTGAATCCACACATCGGTTTTATATCTTTCACAAAAGTCAACTCAAAAGGGATTATCAACATAAATGTGAAATACAAAACTATAAAAATTCAGGAAGATAACAGAGAAAAAAAGTTAGGTGACCTGGGATGTGATGGTGAATTTTTAACTGTGACACCAAAAGCATGATCCGTGAAAGAAAATATTGATAAGTTGGACTTTATAATATTAAAGCTTCTGCTCTGCAAGACACTGTGAAGAAAAGGAAAAGATAAGCCACAGGCTGAGAGAACATATTTGTGAGACATATAATAGAGAACTCTATACAAAATATACAAAGAACTTTATTTATTTATTTATTTATTTATTTATTTTAACGTTTATTTATTTTTGAGACAGAGAGAGACAGAGCATGAACAGGGGAGGGTCAGAGAGAGGGAGACACAGAATCTGAAACAGGCTCCAGGCTCTGAGCTGTCAGCACAGAGCCCGATGCAGGGCTTGAACTCACGGACCACGAGATCATGACCTGAGCCGAAGTTGGCCGCTTAACCGACTGGGCCACCCAGGCGCACCTACAAAGAACTTTTAAACTCAACACTAAGAAAATGAATATCCTAATAAGAAATGGGTAAAAAATATGAAACACTGCTTCACCAGATATGTATCTACAAATGGCAAATAAACGTATTAAAATATATTTAGTATGTTCCGTAAGGGGATTACAAATTAATACAATGGGATATCAATACTACTTATTAGAATGGCTAAAGTCCAAATAATTCACCATAGCATATGCTGCAAAGGATGTGGAACATTAGGAACTCCTAATCATTGGTGTTGGGAATGCAAAATGATACATCCATATTGGAAGAGTGTTTGGTAGTAAACACAGTCTTACCATATGATCCAGCAATTGTGTTCCTAGGTATTTACCCACTTGATCTGAAAACACGTCCACACAAAAATGGGTACATAAATGTTTCTAACAGCTTTACTCATAATGTCTCAAACTGGAATCAACCAAGATGTTCATCAATAAGTAAATGGAAAAACAAGCTGTGGCACATACATACAATGGAATAATATTCAATAATAAAAAGAAATGAGTTATCAAGCCATGGAAAGATATAAGGGAAGCTTAAATGCATATTGCTAACTGAAAGAAGCTAAACTAAAGGTCTACATCCTGCTTGATTCCAATTATATGCCATTTTGCAAAAAGCAAAACTATAAAAACAGTAAAAAAGACGTGGTTGGCAGGGACTCAGAGAAGTGAGGTAAATGGATGACTACATAGAGCACAAGGGATTTTGGGGGCTGTGAAACTATTGTGTATACTACAATGTTGGATACGTGACATTATGCATTTATCAACACCCATAGAACTGTATGACACAGAGAATAAAACTTAATGTAAACTAGGGACTTTAGTTGATAATAGTGTATCAATATTGGCTCATTAATTACAACATATCTCACACACTAATGCAAAATATTAATAATAAGGGAGATTGTATATGGGGGAGGAGGGTATATGGGAACTCCATTACCTATTCATTTTTATGTTAATCTGAAACTGTTATATAAAAAAGGAGTTTATTAATTTTAAAATCTTAATTTTAAATGTTAGAACACCAATTTAGTGTATGTAGCACCAGAAATTGTTAACAGGTCATTCTAAAAGGAAAGAAACCAACAATGACCACCTTAAAGCCATGTTCCTTCATTATATTTACAAGTATTCACAACTATTCTTTTTTTTTTAAGTTTATTTATTTTGAGAGAGAAACAGAGAGAGAACAAGAGGAGCAGGGGCAGAGAGAGAGGGAGGCAGAGAATCCGAAGCAGGCTGTGTGACGCTTGAACTCACGAACTGTGAGATCATGACCTGAGCCAAAATCAAGAGTCAGACGCTTAACTGACTGAGCCACCCAGGTGTCCCCACAACAGATCTTGAGAAGAAAAGCATATTAGTCTAATGTGTACAAATAAAGGCACCAAATCTTAAATGTTCTACAAGTTGCCTAAGAACACACCAATAAGAACTGCTGGAGCTAGGTTCCTTCTGATGGCAAATTCCAAAGCTGGCTATACCTACCATAGTTATGTACTTGGATCTGGAATGAGCAGACCTTGCTTCACATCCAGCTCTGCCATTTTCCAGTTAGGTAACCCTAGGAAAATTACTTACCTCTGTAAAACTTAATCTCATTCTCAAAATAACTTAATAATAGTTCTACTTCATGGAACTATTATTGGGAATAAATAAAATTCTTAGCCTAAAACCTGTATCATAGTAGTCAATATACAGTTCTCTCCTCTAATCATCTTCTTCTTCACTATCATCATCATCTTCATCTTCATTATCATCATCTTCATCATCACCATCATCTGTACCAGTGGATATAAGTAAATTAATGATCTGGGGATGTCTGTGGAAGAAGTGCAAGTCCATGGAAGAGCCCAGTTACCAAAAGCAGTGAATGAGTTTTTACAAAGAAATGGTGCAAGACTAGCCATCATTGACACAAGTTTGGGATCATATTATTCTTCATCTTTCTTCTTTCATTCAGTATTTTTATGTAGATAAAGTCAGGGGGACAAAACAAAAACAAAATGAACAAACAAACAAAAAACACAGGGCTATTACTTTAAAGGGGGAAGTGAGTTATAAACAGACAGCTCTAGGCTAGATTTGGAGCCAAAAAGGCCCTTTTTCCTGCTTGAACCTAATGTTGTGGAGATGAGGCAAAGTTCATGTGAGAATATTATCATCTGGGATTTCAAAGCAGAAACTACTAGAAAATCCTCCCCATCTTGCCGCTTCCCCATATCATAAGTGTGACTGGTAGTTTGGAGTTCTCACAGTAATTACAAAATAGAATTAAATTTCCAAGACCTTTCAAATGCTTAAGAGAGAATTCCTAATATCTGAAGTGAAGTTTCTAGAGTAGTGCACCACTGAAACCCACTTTGATACATGGATGAAGGCTATACCACAATGCCTGGCAAATCGTAAGTGCACTATCATTATTGAATGGATGAATGAATGAATGAATGAATGACTTTTCAATTCCCATCACAACAGCATTGCTTTTCCAGCTATGCCTCTAGAAACAACTGCTGTTTGATCACTTCTCTGCAAAGTCTGACAACTAGCCAAGTTTTGAAAGCATCAGTGAATTACCACTTAATTACTCCATGTATGTGTGGTCTCAAAACACAGTCCCTAAGAGGACAGGCAGAAGATTCGGGCTATCTTCTCTCTTTTCTAGACCAAAGAAAGGAGATTATTTTCTCTAACTTTCTAAATTTTTTAAATAAAAGTGGAGCCCAGGAAGGAAACAAAATTGAGCCAGGTGCGATGGGAACTCAGTTATGGACTGAATGTTTTTGTACTCCACCCTCCCCCCCCCCCCCCACCAAATTCATGTTGAAGCCCTAACCCTCCAATATGATAGTATTTGAAGATGGGTTCTTAGAGGTAGTTAAGTTTAGATGAGGTCATGACAATGGGTCCCCAGAAACAGATTAGAGCTCTTATAAGAAGATGAAGGGAAATCAGAGCTAGCTCTCACTCCTCCTGTACACTTGTAAGGACACAGGAAGAATGTAGCCATCTGTAGGCCAGGAAGAGAGCTCTCACCAGATCCTGACCATGCTGGCATCTTGATCTTGGACTTCCAGCCTCAAGACCTCTGAGAAAATAGATTTCTGTTGTGTAAGCTACCTGTCCACATTCTATGGTATTTTGTTATGGAAGCTGGGCAGATTAAGACAGACTTTCTATGAGTGCACAAATAAACTCACACTTACATGGTTAATTAATCTATGACAAAGGAGGCAAGAATATACCATGGGGGAAAAAGTCTCTTCAATAAATGGTGCTGTAAAACTATACAGATACATGGAAAAGAATGAAAGCAGACCACTTTCTTACACCATACACAAAATAAACGCACAATGGATTAAAGACCTAAATATAAGACCTGAAGCCATAAAACTTCTAGAAGAAAACACAGGCAGTAATTTCTCTGACATCAGCTGTAGAAACACTTTTCTAGATATGTCTTTCCTGGCAAGAGAAACAAAAACAAAATTAAACCATTGTGACTACACCAAACTACAAAGCTTTTTCACAGGAGAGGAAACCATCAACAAAATGAAAAGGCAGCCTACTGAATGGGAGGAGGTATTTGCACATGACACATCCAACAGGGGCTAATATGTAAAATATATAAAATATTCATACAACTCAACAGTGGAAAAAACCCAAACAATCTGATTTAAAACATATGCAGAACATCTGAGTGAAAATTTTTTCAGAGAGGACATGCAAATGGCCAATAGACACATGAAAAGGTGCTCAATATCACTGATCATCAGGGAAATGCAAATCAAAAACCACAATGAGATATCACCTCATACCAGTCAGAATAGCTAGTATCAAAAAGGTAAGATATAACAAGTGTTGGTTGGAATGTGAGAACAAGGGAACCCTCCTGCACTGTTGGTGGGAAGGTAAATTGGTGCAGCCTTTGTGGAAAACAGTATGGAGGTGCCTCAAAAAGTAAAAAGTAGAAATACCATATAATCCAGTAATTCCACTTCTGGGCATTTACTTGAACAGAACAAAAACACTAATTCAAAAGGTATATGCTACTTTGTTTATTGTGGTATAAAAGCCAAATATGGAAGCAAGCTAAGTGTCCATGAATGAATAAATGGATAAAGAAATTGTCATTTATATATACAAAGGAATATTACTCAGCAATAGAAAAAGAATGAAATCTTGCCATTCACAACAAGTGGATGGACCTGGAAGTATTTATGCTTAGTGAAATAAGTCAGATGGAGAAAGACATATAATTTCACTTGTATCTGGAATCTAAAATACAAAAAAAACAAACAAAACCAGAAACAGACTCATAAATATGGAGAAAAAACTGATAGTTGTCAGAGAGGAGCGTGAGAGGGTAGAGTGAAATAGGTAAAGGGGATTAAGAAGTACAAACTTCCAGTTATAAAATAAATAAGTTACAGGAATAAAAAGTACAGCATAGGGAATATAGTCAACAATACTTTAATAACTTTTTATGGTGACAGATGGTAACTATACTTACTGAGGTGTGCATTTCTCAAAGTATATAATTGTTGGGTCACTATGTTATACACCTGAAACTAATATGTTATTGTATGTCAACTGAACTTCAATTAAAAAATACTCTTTGGGTGTGGTGAGAGGCATGGTTGAATCAGGAGAAAGTGAAAGAAGAAAGAGCACCTGGATGGAGTATGTAGTTCTTGCTTTAATTAACAAGGCAAAGTATATGATATCATTATGGCCCAAACTAAGCTAAACAGGGCTGTACAAAGTAACCGAAGAAAGAGGTACTCAGGGGTCCTTGCTATCAGCCAGCTGTTTTGAGGCATCAAAGCTCTTTAGTTTCTTTTGAAATCAATGTAAAATGATATAATTCAACTTAGATATAATGTATCATAATTTCATCAATCTTCAGACACATTTATTTTAGTCATATTTTCTCACATCTGAAACTAGAATGTGTTTGACAATCAATAGCATCTTACAACAATCAGTACTATTTTCTCCTGTTTAATGGCTCATAAAATAATGATATATCTTACAATTGAGGCTCATAGATTCAATGAAATATGATGTGAAGAATGTAACTCAGTGCTTTTCATTAGCTCTTCATGTGATTATTTTTCCATTTGTTTATTAAATATGTATTTACTTAACCAACAGCTTTCTAGTTTCCATCTGTATTTGGTACAGAATTTAAAGGTGAATCAGGCCCCTGCCTGCAAAGAGGTCACTGCTGAGCAAGGCAGACTTGCACACAAATAAAAATGCAAAGGGCTTGAAATAAAACAGTCACAGTGAGGATGAGAAAGATCAGATAGATATGGAAAACCAGTAAGGAGAGAGAAATGAGGAGGAGCTGATCGATGTGCTTTAGTAATGTTTGGGAAATGGTGTGAATTTCCAGGATAGAGGATACAAAGGAAGACAGGTTCTGATAGGAACCTAATAAGTTTTAAATGTCTTTCAAACATTCAGGAGTTGACGTGAAGGACTAGACCTCGGGAAAGAGCCCTAGGATAGTTATTTGTGAGTCATTGGTATGTGGTTAGCATGCTTATCAATTAAATTGCTCAGGATAAACGTGTGGAGTAAAAAAAGCCAAGGGTAGAGCTTTGGGGGTCCATCAGGACAGGAGTGATCAGAGAAGGAGGTAACCTGGAGAAAGCAGTCTCTAGGAAGCCACAGAGAAGAAGAGTTAGAGGAGCAGACTTTGCCACAAAATAATCAGTGGGATGGCTCTGCAGAGTCTATTAGATGTGGAAATTCAGATGACAGGTGACGTCATCATTAAAAGCATTCTCTGTGCTAATATTTAGTATTGTTTCCTTGGTTTTTATTAAGAAGTCATGGAATTTCCAATGACCACATGAGGTATATATTTTCATTTATTGCAAACTGCTGAGGAAATCTTTTTTTGTTTTATATGTTACACAACGTGTCTTGCATAGGTTTTGTGAAATTGAATTCCTCCAGGAATTTCATTGCAAGCAAAGTTTCTGTCATCTGCGATACTATTACATTTCCTTTAATCAGACACTGAGAATATGTAATCCATTATTTCCCTTTTTCTCTTGGCTGCCAGGAAGGTCAGGGCTAAAAGAAATGCTCAATCATAGTGACCTTCTGGGCCCAGAGTCTGGACAGAATAATCTCTACCCCTTTTGCTATCTCTTTCTGGTCTCCTTTGCCTTTATCTGTTTATTAAAAGGAACTTCAAACATATTTTGAAAGGATGGGAAGTATAAATTATAAATAACTAAAAATAAATAAAAACATGACCATCATGCTGTATGTTAGAATTCATTTGATTTTTCTACTGAAATAAGGTCTAGGGCATGAGGTAGTAGTTAATATTAATGTGTAGAAATGAAGGCTTGCGTTGTTAGTCTCCCTGTGCGTGATCTGTGACAGAAGCTCTTTATTCAAACTATTTTAAGAGTTGAGCTCATGTCATTAATGATTCAGGTGCACTAATCAAATAATAAACCCCAAATCCACATTGATTTCAATCTTTATTCAGAACACTAGGGAAAATAATCAGTGTTTGCTGAAGGAATGAGGGAAAATGGAGAGGAAATAAACGTTATTTTTAAAACCCCTTTGGAATATATTAAATAGGGAGAAAAATTTGACAACTATTTTAAAGGTAGTTGACAACTTCTCTTAAGAATATCATATTTCTTATTAATGTGACAACTATGCCATAACATATTTAGAGATTTTAGTATAGAAAATAGTATGTTTCTTAATTATTTTAAGAATGTTGCTTAAATTTCTCTTATTGGTGATTAGCAAGAATTAGGAGTACCTTAATTTACAGAGCTCTTATGGAGTATGCCCTAGGTGGCTGTGATCTGTTTCCGGTGATACTATTAATGCCTTTAACAAAGAGCTGATAGGAGCAGAGGATGACCTAATAATGGTAAAAGTCATAGCTACAATTTTTAGGAAATTGCAAGACGCCAGGCAGTGTGTAAACAATCTTATATGCATTGTTTATATTAAGTCCTTACACCAGAATGATTATAACTATTTTTCAGATGAGGAAACTGAGGCCTAAAATGGTCATCCAATCTAAAGTGCCAGAGTTAAGATTTAAACCTACAATTTTAGTCCTGGCCGGTTAGCTCAGTAGGTTACAGCGTGGTGCTAATAAACCTGCAATTTTAACCATTATGTTTTATTGGCTTGGAATTTATCCTTCTTGAATACAATTATTCTTCAAATTTTGTGTACTTTTAAATGTTTATTAAATCTCTTCTATCGTGTTTGTCACTATTTATTCCTAGTTCTGTCTTCATATTATTCCTGAACTATTGCAAAATCCTCATAATTGGTGAGGATGGATTCCTAGCATGGTAGAATGAAGAGATCACCATATTCTATCCTCAAAGAGCAATGATAAAACTAGAGAATATTATCAAAAACAAACATTCAGAGCCCTGGAGATTGACAATGATTTAAAACAAACTGAGGGCCACCTGAGTGGCTCAGTCAGTTAAGTGCCTGACTCTAGATTTTGGCTCAGGTTATGATCTCACGGTTTGTGAGTTTGAACCCAGCATCGAGCTTTGTGCTGGACAGTGCAGAGCCTGCTTGAGATTCTCTGTCTCCCTTTCTCTCTGCCCCTCCCCTGCTCATGCTTGTGTGCACGCTCTTTATATATATTTCACTCATCTCTCTCTCTCTTTCTCTCTGTCTCTCTCAAAATAAATAAATACACTTAAAAAATAAAAAATAAAACAAAATGTGAAACACTGTTAGTGAAAAGTGACTAATATTCAGATAAGGAAAGTTTGAATCCAAGGCACTCTTACCTATAGCTGCATCCATTTTGATAATAAATAGCAAAATGGCAAACATAAATCCAAACGTGAATAATTACATAGAATAAGAATGAATTAGGCATCCAAATCAAATGCAGCCATTGTCAGACTGAAATAAAAATAAGGGAGATCTTACTCTATGCTCTCCTCAAGACACACACTGTAGATTCAGACTCAATGGACTGAGAGCAAAGAGGTGAAAAAAAAGATACACCATGCAAATGGTAACCATCAAGGATATGGAATAATGGCATTAGTAGCAGACAAAATTGACTTTAAGACAAACATTAGTAGAAACAAGGAAGAATATTTCATAGGGATGAAAGTGATGAAAGGGTCATTTTTCAGGTAGATACAGCAAGAATACATATATACACACAACTAATGACAGTACTCCTCAAATATGTAAAGCAAAAAATAACAAAAGTGAAAGGAGAAATAGGTACATGAATAATAATAGAGACTTCCACACCTCACTCTCCAAAATTGATACACAAACTAGACAGTCAGCAATGATATGGAAAACTTGAACAACACTATCTACCACCTTGACCTAATTGACATTTATAATACACTTCAGCCAACAAACAGTTGAATTCTTTTCAAGCACCATAGTGCTTCAGCATAGATAATATGTTAGGTTATAAAACAAATTTCAATGAAGCTAAAAGGATAAAATCATACCAATTCTTTTCTCTGAATGCAATGGATTTAAATTAGAAATGAATCAAGTCCTCAGCATCATTGCAAAGCGTACACAATAGAGTTCACTAGGTTTTACACCTTGTTCATCTGTACCTTATATATGCATGGTGACGATATCTCTAAAATATGTAAACTGCCACTGAGGTAGAATACTGTTAATTCTACCTTTAATATCCAGCTTGTGAAAAGAGGGATTGATCTAATTGATTCAGTCATAAAATACTTCCTGACTGCTTCCTATGTTCCAGGCACTGTTTTTGTTGTTGAGGATACAGTAGTGAAGAAGAAAAAAGTTCCAAAAAAATCTCTTTCTTCACTTAATAAAGGAGGAAGCTAAAAGAAAATAAATAAATTTAATAAGCATTAAATATTATGGGGATATATTAAACAGGGTATGAATGTAACTAATGCTGGGATGGTGAGGTAGGGTTGTGAATTTAAAGTCTGGAAAGTCCTTGTTGCGAAGGTGATATGTGAGCAAAAACTTGGACGAATGAGCCATGTAAATATTGGAGAAAGAGCACTCCAGGTAGACAAA
The DNA here is from genome assembly GCF_024362965.1 of Panthera pardus. Taxonomy (NCBI): domain Eukaryota; kingdom Metazoa; phylum Chordata; class Mammalia; order Carnivora; family Felidae; genus Panthera; species Panthera pardus. The sequence goes on from NW_026526721.1 coordinate 89,263,646, forward strand.
AGAGTAAGTGCAAAGCCTCTCGGATGGAAGTGGGCTTCCGGTGTTGGTAGAAGAGCAGGAAGGCCATTGTATCTGGAGAAGAGTGAACGAGGGGGTGGCAGGAGATGAAGTCAGAGAGGAAAGGAGGATAGATTGTGTGATAAGACCTTTGCTTTACCGGGTGAGACGTGTGAGGATGGAATTTGAACAGAGTAATCACATCATCGAACTTTCAATAGTTAATAGAAGATTCTGGCCGATGTGATGAGAATACAATGTAGGAGGCCAAGAATAGTAGCAGAAAGGTCCATTTGAAGTCTACTGGGATTGTCCTTGCAAGACGTGATGGTGGCTTAGATTGGGGGTGAGGGCTGGAAGTAGTGAGAGATGGGTGAATTCCACGTATACAGTGTAGTGAAGGAAAACCAAAAAATATAACACACTGGGATTTGGAATGAGAAAAATAAAGAATTTAAAAATGACTCTAAGGTCACGAATGAAAACCTATTTTGTAGGTTCATTCGAGTAATGAGCAAGGCCTCTTGCTCTTGCCTGAAGCACTTGTGGTGGACAGCTCTGGAGTGTGTCTTTGCTAATTAAGTGCTGGCTGATCACTCATGTCCTGTACTTTCCTCATTAAGGCAACTGGCTGCCTCTAGGGGAGGGGTCAGTAAACCTTTTCTGTAAAGGGCAAGACCTCAAATATTTAGACTTTGCAAGCAAGACTAAACTCTGCTGCTGTAAAAAGAACATAACCATAGACAATACATAAACAAATATGTTTGGCTCTATTCCGAAAAACCTATTTACATAAACATGTGGCATGCAGGAGCTGGCCTGCATGCCATAGTTGGCTGACTCCTGTTCTGGAGTGGAGCTTAAACATGGTATCTCCCTGTCATAAATAGCATGCACTTATCCAGCTCCCCCATCTCCTTGTAGTTTTTTGTGAATAATCCAAGTTTTCTGTTCTCTTGGCTTGTAAAGATTTTCTCCCCAATACTCACATAACTTCCCACATAATCTAAATCAAGTCCCTGTTCACAAGCCATTTCCTCAGAGAGGCCTTGCTAGCCCCCAGACAAAAATACAACACCCTTCTTACTTTTTTTTTTCCCTTTGGCTAATGTTTCTTCATAGCAGTTGTCACTATTGACATCATATTGTGTGTTTATTTTTTATGTGTTTGTTATGTGTGTGTGTTCCACTGGAATGTATGCTCTGTGAAGGCAGTGAATTTTTCCTGTAATTTAAGAACTCCTAGTGAACAGTAGACACCCCATGTTAGTAGAATCATAGATTCTGGGTCTTCCTCGACCATCACCTAACTGACACTCCAGGATCCTCTGATACAGCCACCATTTAGACCTGAACTGCTTACAGGCCACTATCACTTCCCCCTCTACAAACACATGCATGGACCCGGACCATTCTTATCATAACATTTTTCATGTTAGTTTGAAATCATTTATATATGTTATTCTTTATTTACAACAACAGGAACAGAACGAAACATCATTTATCTTTCTGTCTTTTGTGCCTAGTATAGTGAATTTTGTAGAATCCACAGGTTCAATACATGCTTCTGAAGCTGAATCAGTTGTACATATGTAATATGAGCAACTAATAAAGTCATTCATTATATCTCTTTTCTTTAAATTTTTTTTTAAATTTTTTTAATGTTTATTTATTTTTGAGACAGAGAGAGAGAGAGAGCATGAACGGGGGAGGGTCAGAGAGAGGGAGACACAGAATCTGAAACAGGCTCCAGGCTCTGAGCTGTCAGCACAGAGCCTGACGCGGGGCTTGAACTCACGGACCGCGAGATCGTGACCTGAGCCGAAGTCGGCCACTTAACCGACTGAGCCACCCAGGCGCCCCTAAATTTTTTTAATGTTTATTTTTGAGAGAGACAGAGACAGCATGTGAGTGAGTTAGGGGCAGAGAGAGAAGGAGACACAGAATCTGAACCAAGCTCCAGGCTCTGAGCTGTGAAAACAGAGCCTGGCGCAGGGCTCGAACTCATGAGCTGTGAGATCATGACCTTAGCTGAAGCTCAACCGACTAAGCCACTCAGGTGCCCCATAAAGTCATTCATTATATTTCTTACCAATGAATTCATTATGAATTGATAACACTGAAAGAATGGAGCTAGGAGAGAGGCAGGATGTCAAACTGAAAGACAGTCTTCTGTTTTTACACTTTATAACATTTGATATAATTTTTGTATGATTTGGGACTCTGAGGTATCTTTTCCAAGACTTATTTAATGATTCCTGAAAATGTCATCTTATTTAGGTTTCCATAACAAATTAAAGATGTGATTTTTTTATGATTGGTTATATGAAAACTGCCAATATGGTAAACCAAAATATCAGATATATTTCTCAAAATTTAACTGTGATTTTGTGGGTCTGCTTCATAATATGAACCTCTGAGGATAAATTCCTGGTACATGCCACAAGGCCAGGGCCACATTCAATTCTGAGGCTACATGGCACCTTGGAACTATGAGGGCACACATCAACAGTGGTCCTTTGATTTTACCAGTATGGGGGAAATTCTGCTTACAGAGTTTACTATTACTCTGAATGTCCTTGATTAGTGCTACTACTCCTCCGAGAAGAAAGGCAGTGGGGTAAGGATCGTGAAACCATCACCAAGGGTCATGATGATTAGGGACCATCAAGATTTGTTGCATAAAACGGGAGGAAAGTATAGTATTTATAGGCATTTGCTTATATTATCAAAAATGTCCAATATAGGATAAATCAAAATCTAATAAAAATGATTGTATGGAAAGGGAAGAAATAGACTGTATAGAGGGAAAGAGTTCATAATTTGACTCCCTGAATGTCTAATTTCTAATGTCTAGGATTTTGATTTTGGACCATGTTTGTTTGATATTTGAACCATATGAATGTAGATGTTTTAAAAAACTTGTATCAAAAAAAGAGCAGTTCGTAAAATATAGAACAGACAAAAATTAGCCTAAGTTAGTGGCATAAACACACAGAGAAAAATATTTCAAGTGATTTTTGTAGCACAGTATATTAACTGTACATGCTTACTGGATTATGTTCAAAGAAAAAAACCAGAAAAAAAATAGACTGCATTCAGCAGACTGGTTCTTTGTAGTAACATTAGTATGGTTATTTTGAAGTTATTTTTGTGAATTATATAACTATCCTATAACAGAATAAAAATAATAAGTAAATTCATGCCATTAGGACCAAGATTATCAGCATAAGGAAAAGAAATCCAAGATAAAATTTGAACATTTAAGTAAAAACTGTGTAAATTTGAATAGGAAATACCAGTGTGTGTGTGTGTGTGTGTGTGTGTGTGTGTGTGTTTGTGTGTACTGTATCTATGATTTATTTTACTTTTTTTATATGTACGTACATGAATATATAAATGGGTATATATGTGAATATATAAATGTGTGTGTGTGTGTGTCTGTGTGCGTACACATTTTTTTCTACCTTTGACCACATAAAATTCCTAGAAATAACGACAGACCTCTAGACTCTATATTGTACCTCCTCAATTCAGTTTTTCCACTAAAAGATATGAAGTCACATCAGAGAAATAATTGATTCTGGGTCTGGAGCAGAAAATGTTCAAGATCAGCCTAGGAGTATTAGGTTATGTCAGAAAACAAGGAACCTATCAAAGAGGGCTGGAACTATACAAATGGACACAGGAGGCATCTTGATGGGGCTCATGTTGACCAACAGTAGGAGAATTTTAGCATCAGAATAATAATAATGCTAAAAATGGATTAACACATGTCACTTATATAAAATCCATGAGTTTATAATAATGCAAAAAGAAAACTTAATGGGATTTTTGAAGATATTTAAGGCACCAATTCATTATTCCAAAATATGATATCTGTTTGAATGATACTTTAGAGTAAATAAAAAGTGAATAAGTTCTTTATAGAATAATTCCAACTCCAAATGGAGACAGTATCATAAAATTAACCCTATCAAGTGGGTTTAGGCATTGATTGTGAATGACTACTAAAATTATTAAATGACAGGTTGATGAGAAACTTGTTACAAGATTGGGCTGGTATCAACGAACTGATTGATCAGTCTTATTTTTTTAATGTCTATTTATTTTTGAGAGGGAGAGAGAGAGAGGGAGTGAGAGCATGAGTGGGGGATGGGCAGAGAGCAAGGGGGACACAGAATCTGAAGCAGGCTCCAGGCTCTGAGCTATCAGCACAGAACCCAACACAGGGGTCAAACTCATGAACTGTGAGATCATGACCTGAGCCAAAGTCTGACGCTTAACTGACTAAGCCACCCAGGTAAAACCGCCTCCCCACGCCCCCCCCCCCCCCCCCCGCCCCGCCACACACACACACACACTGATCAATCTTAACATCATTAAAGGGATAAAACCATATATACCTTCTGAACTGACCTGCTAGGAATGACACAGGACAACCACCCTATGTAGTATTCTTGCCAGAAGAATTAAACTTAAATCTAATCAAAACTTTAGAATCTACCAACTGGTTTACATGAAATACAAGAAATGAACTTTCATATTAAATGACAACATGGTATGGTGTGTTGGTAGCTCAGTTGGTTAGGTGTCCACTCTTGGTTTCAGCTCCAGTCATGATCTCAGGGACTGTGGGTCCGAGCCCCACATTGGGGTCTGTGCTGCTGGTGCGGAGCCTGCTTGGGATTCTCTCTGCCTCTCTCTCTGCCCCTCCCTGCTTCTATAAATAAATGAATAAGTTTTTAAAAAATGACACAACATGGATAAAATAGTCCAAATCCAGCATAAAGGAATTTATTTGGGGGCAAATGTTCCACTTTCTTCAACAAATAAATGACATTAAAATAAAAACTCGATAATAGGAGAAAATGTTTTCCTTTAAAAGAGATCCAAGAGTCATATCAACCAAATTAAATGTAGGGAACTTGTTTGAATACTGATTGCAAATTAACCAAACTAAAAACTAAAAGAATATTTTTGAGGTAATGAGAAAAATAAGTCCACAGTCTGAGTATTAGACATTGCTAAGGAATTAATGTAATTTTTTTGTGTGTATACTATTATTCAGGACTTATAATACTGAGGTATGTACAAGTAAAATGATAAGGTAAAAAAGATTTGCTCTAAAATAAAAAGTGGTTGTTACATATAAAAAATGTTGATAATTGTTGAAGCTAGATGGTCACTGCGTGAAAGTTATTTATTTTTATTTATTTAAATTTTAGTTAGTTACCATGCAGTTAAATATTGGTTTCAGGAGTAGAATTCAGTGATTCATCACTTGCATCCAACACCAAGTACTCATCATAACAAGTGCCCTTCCTAGTACCCATCCCCCATCTAGCTTGTCTCCCACCCACCTCCTCCAGCAGCTCATAGTTTACTCTCTATCCTAAAGCATTTCTTGTGGTTTATTTCCCTTTATTCACTTTTCCCCCTTCCCATATGTCTATCTGTTTTATTTCTTAAATTCCACATATGAGCGAAAACATGGTATTTGTATTTCTCTAGTTAACTTATTTCGCTTAGCATACATTCTAGCTCCATCCACATCATTACAAATGGCAAGATTTCTTTCTTTTTTTTTTGTTTTGATGGTTGTGTAATATCCAATGTATATGTGTATATATATATATATATGTATATATATATACACATATACACGTGTATATATATGTGTATATATACATATATACATATATGTATATATGTATATATATACGTGTGTGTATATATATATATATATACATACATATATGTATATATATATACACACATATACATCACATCTTCTTTATCCATTCATCAGTCGACGGATGTTTGGGATCTCTCCATAATTTGGCTATTATCGATAATGCTGCTATAAACATTGGGGTGCATGTACTCCTTCCAATCTGTATGTTTGTATCCTTTGCATAAGTACCCAATAGTGCAACTGCTGGATTATAGGATTTCTATTTGTAGTTTGTTCAGGGACCTCCATACTATTCTCCAGAGTGGCTGCACCAGTTTGCATTCCCACTGACAGTGCAAGAAGTTTCTCCTTTCTCCACATCCTTGCCAACATCTGTTGTTTCTTGTGTTCTTAATTTGAGGCATTCAGACAGGTGTGAGGTGGCATCTCATTGTGGTTTTAATTTATATTTCCCTGATTATGAATGATGTTGAGCATCTTTTCATGTGTCTGTTAGCTATCTGGATGTCTTCTTTGGAAAAGTGTCTATTCATGTCTTCTGCCCATTTCTTAATTGGGTTATTTGTTTCTTGGGTGTTGAGTTTGATGAGTTTTTTTTATAGATTTTGGATACTAACCCTTTATTAGATATGTCATTTGCAAATACCTTCTCCCATTTTGTAGGCTGCCTTTTAGTTTTATTGATTGTTTCCTTTGCTGTGCAGAAGTTTTAATCTTGAGGTCCCAGTAGTTCATATTTGCTTTCTTTCCCTTGCCTTCAGGGACGTGTCTAGTAAGACGTTGCTGCAGTTGAGGACAAAGAGCTTGCTGCCTGTGTTCTTCTCTAGGGTTTCGATGGTATCATGTCTCACAAGACTGTCAGCCATTAGCCCTTAGAAACCAGCAAGTCAGTCATTCGTGGAATTTAAGAAGCAGATGAACATAGAACAGAACAGATGAACATAGGGGAAGGGAAAAAAAAAGAGAGGTAGGCAAACCATAAGAGACTCTTAACTACAGAGAACAATCTGAGGGTTGATGAAGGGGAGGTGGCAGGGGATGGGCTGAATGGGTGATAGGTATTAAGGAGGACACTTGTTGTGATGCACACTGGATGTTATACGTATGTATTGAGTCACTAAAATGTACTCCTAAAACCAATAATACACTATATGTTAACTAGAATGTAAATAAAAATTGATAAAAAAAAAGAAAAAAAAAGTAAAAACCAGCAAGTCAAGATAATGGCGATCAACACTGTGTCCTAAGCCCTTTACATTTAGTAGTTTAATATTGAAATGCTGGAAGCTAGTGTGGTGGAGATGGCTAGTTGGCAAGAAAATTCATGCTTCCGTTTCATAGTGTAAATTTTTGCTAGGAATTTGCTGCATGTTTAGAATTACATTTTCTGGCTTTTTGTGTCTATGTGTGGCTGTATGCCTTGTTCTCACCATTGGAATTTCAGTGAGAGTGATATCACTTTGGCTTAGAATGTTAAATAATATTGTCCAGTGCTGCATATTTTCTCTTCTTTCCACCTGCCTCCCCTTCACCTGCTGTTGGAATGGCATCAGGACAACAAAGTCATGGGATTGTGGAATCACAAGATGAAATCAGCCTGTGTCTGAATCACTGGTAGGAGGTTGCTTTAAAGATTCTTTCAGTCAGGGACAGTTATATTGAAATTTGTGTCAGCAAAAAGTCTACATATTGTGTCAAGCCACTGACATTTTGAGGTTGTTTGTTACAGCTGATTACCTATCCTTATTAAAGCAGTTGTGTATTGTGATCCCATTTTTAAATAAGGAAACTGAGCTAAAATACAAGACAACCTGCTCACAGAACAATTAGAAAATGGCAGAACCAGCGCCTGAATCTTGGTCCACCAATCCCTAAGAATATGCTCCTAACCACCACATTATACCAAAACATTCCATGATACTAAGACTTTCTGGGTAGATTACTTATGACATATATACTCCAGCAGCCTTATTACTACTTACATTTTATGTCAGGTTCTCACTTCAAATTCTGGATCACTCTTCAGAACCCTTCTTATCCTTGAAACTAAGGCTTCCCTAAATCCTGTCTGTTTTTTTTTACTGTTTTGTTTTATTTAGTGTTTTGTTTTGTTTGCGTTGGCCTGACCTGTTTCTTAGAAATAAGGCGGCCATGAAGATTCCTCTTCTTGAAGAAATTGGGCTTCTGATTATTTGCCAAGCAAAGGCGTTTTCTCTGAAAAAGCTTTACCAGGCAAAACACAATGCAATGAGCTAGTTATTTTACAAATACCTTCTGAGACCAGTTGTTCTTAATGTCTTTGAGACCAGTGGTTTTCAAAAAGGGGGCCCCAGACCAGCAACATACATGTCATCAATCTCTGGGAACTTGTTAGAAATGCAAATTATCAGATCATAGCCCAGACCTACTGAATCAGAAATTCTCAGCAATCTGGGTATGGGTATGGGTCTCAGCACTTGGTGCTTTAACAAACTTTCTAGGTGATGATGATTTACACTAAAACTTGAAAACCATTGGCTCACACATCCTCTTTAAAATTGTGATCAGAGGGGCACCTGGGTGGCTCAGTCAGTTACATATCAGACTCTTAATTTCTGCTCAGGTCACGATTGCATGGTTCATGAGTTTAAGCCCCGCATCAGACTCTGCGCTGAGAATGCGGAGCCTGCTTGGGATTTCCCCTCCCTCTCTCTCCCTCTCTCTCTGCTCCTCCTGTGCTCTCTCTTCTTCTCTTTCTCTGAAAATAAGTAAATAAAGTTAAAAAATTATGATCAAAATTCAAACAATGAAACAAAATACATAGTTCCTTCAAAATTTTTGTAATTATATTGCTATCTTTGGAAGAACTGTTAGAGGGTCCCTAAATGCCTTTACCAGCTTATGGGCATTATGGTTTGCTCATTCTAACTGGGACTATTTTAACTTGCTCCTACATTCTTTTTACCTTTTTATTTTTGCAGATTTTTTCTCAATCCGCTTCTCCTTCCAGTGCTTTTTACGTTATCGTTATTGCTACTTCTTTCTGAATTCTTTCTGGCCTTATTCTTTTTGCTCATAAATCAGACTCCATTTTGCTGCATTTATTTCTCTTTCAGTCTGCCTTTCTGCCCTTATTTTCATTTGCTGTTGCATGAAGGCTGCATAGTGAAGTGTTGCCTGTTTTCTAAGAACAAACCTCAAATTACTGGCATCTCTAAGTGGTCCCAACTTGACTTCCTGGCCACTATGGCCATGGATGTTCTTGGCTACATCTCCATAATACCTACTTTTTAAAAAATGGGATTATAGATGCACAGAGTTTACTTCATTCTAATCCTTACTTCATATGTGGCACACTGTTCCTATCAGTTTATGCACAGCCCCCCTCATCTAATTGTATATATATTTTAAAATTTTATCCCTGGCACCCTTATATTTCTCCCTCTTAAAAACAACCACTTCTATTGGGTTTGATAGATATCTTTGAATTTTTGTCTTTGCAAAATATCTAATTTTTATGTATGTTTTAAATGTGCATAAATGGCATTGTTTAAAAAAAACCTTATCTTGTCTATTATTTTTACTACATGGCATTTTAAGAGCTCTCCTTGCTGCTGAGTGTATATGTCTTTTGTAGTTTCTAGATATTGGATAATACTTGATAGCATACAGCCAACATATTTTACTTAGTTTTTTCTTCCTTCACTCTCAAAAATAAAGCTACTTATCTTAATATGGAAATGTCCTTTATTTGCATAGAAAATAATGGCTCTTGGCAGAGTGCAGCAGGAGGCCCTTCATGCTGGTGGGCAAAACAAGAGCTGGCTCCGTGGTACTTCTTCGTTTCCACCTGTGAGTCTGTCGCAGCCCCAACTCGGAAGGATTTATCTGCTTTTTATTTTTAGCTCTGTTTCCTATTCAATATGAGGTACCTCAGTATATTTCTTTTTCTTCATCTTTAAGTGAAGTGTTCAGTGGATTCTTCTTCCCTGTATTTATTTTAACAGAATTCTCCATCTGTATTCTCTTTCCTGGTGGCAAATGAACACATTCTCACTTTCTCAATTAAATTCTGGGTTTCATAAAAAGTATAATTCCAACAAAATTTTCATAGTAAATTTTTGAGTGTGTGAGCCATACCTGTGTGTTTCACAGGTAGCAATTAAGAAATGCAATTGCTGGGGCACCTGGGTAGCTCAGTTGGTTGAGTATCTGACTTTGGCTCAGGTCATGATCTCACAGTTCTTGAGTTCGAGCTCCACATTGGGCTCTCTGCTGTCATCATGGAGCCCACTTTGGATCCTGTGTCCCCACTCTCTCTGCGCCTCCTCCATTGACGTTCACACACTCTCTCTCTCTTTCAAAAATAAATAAACATTAAAAAAAAAGAAATTCAATTTCATCCAAAAGTAGGTAATTAAAGTAGGACAATTAGAAGCTTCTATGTATCAAAGGATACTATCAACAGAGTAAAGCCAGCCCCTGAGGCACCTGGGTGGCTCAGTGGGTTGAGCATTTGACTTCCGCTCAGGTCATGATCTCATGGTCTGTGAGCTGGAGCCCCCGTTGGGCTCTGTGCTGAAAGCTCAGAGCCTGGATGGAGCCTGCTTCGGATTCTGTGTCTCCCTCTCCCTCCGCCCCTCTCCCACTCACGCTCTGTCTCTCTCTGTCTCTGTCTCTCAAAAATGAATAAACTTAAAAAAATTAAAAGTCAGCCCACAGAATGGGAGAAACTATTTACAAATAATAACCTGATAAGAGATTGATACTCAGAATATGTAGAGAACTCTTACAACTCAACAACAAACAAACAATCCTGATTTTTAAAAAAGGCAAAGGACTTGAATAAACATCTCCCCCCTCCCCCAATGGCCAATAAGCATATGCAAAGATGTTCAACATCACTAATCATCAGGGAAATGCAAATCAAAATCACATTTAAGTCAACTTCTTATACACTAGTATTCTTATTCTCAAAAAAAAAAAAAAAAAAAGAAAGAAAGAAACAGAAAATAACAAGTGTTGGAGAGAATGTAGAGAAATTGAAACCTTTGTGCTTTCCTGGAAGGAATGTAAAAAGGTGCAGCTTCTGTGGAAAATGACATGGTTGTTCTTCAGAAAAATAAAAATAAAATTACCAGATGGTCCACCGATTCCACATCTGCGTATATGCCCAAAACAATTGAAAGCAGGGTTCTCAGGTGCTTGGGTGGCTCTGTTGGCTAAGCACTGGACTTTGGCTCAGGTTATGGTTCGTGGGTTCGAGTTTCGTATTGGGCTCGCTGCTGTCAGCACAGAGCTTGCCTTGAAACCTCTATCTCCCTGTGTCTCTGCCTTCCTCCCCACTCTGCTCATGTGCACACTCTCTCTTTCTCAAAAATAAACAAACATTTAAAAAAAGAAAGAAAGCGGAGTGCCATAGAGTTATTTGAACACCTGTGTTTATATAGCAGCATTATGTACAAAAGCTACAATGTAAAAGCCACCTAAGTGTCCATTGACAGAAGAATGGATAAGCAAAATGCGGTATATACATACATTGGAATATTATTAAGTCTTGAAAAAGAATGGAAATTCTGACATACGTTACAAAATAGATAAACCTTGATGACATTATGATGAGTGAAATATGCCAGGACACATATTGAATGATTGCACTTACATAAAGTAATTAGAATGGTCAAATTCATAGAAACAAAAATAAAATGGTGATTGTCAGAGGCTGGAGAGGGAGCAGAATGAGGAATTAGTGTTTAATGGGTACAGAGCTTCACTTGGGGAGATGAAAAAGTTCTGGATATGGATAGTGGTGATGGTTATACAACAACAATATTAAATAACCACGAAATATAACTGTTATATTTGCAAAACAACCCTTGTTGCTCTGTACTTTGTTTAAGGAGTCTTGGAAGAGGACAGTAATATACTTTCACTAGTATTTTTTATGATCTCAGATTTTATGGCATCCACATGAAAATAAGCCTGATAAATTCAGAATGACCAAATATTCAAATATTGATGGACTCTGGCTTTGAAGAAGTTCTCATCTAGAGACTTTAATAATCTCATCTTTTTTTTTTTTTTTAATTTTTTTTTTTTTCAACGTTTATTTATTTTTGGGACAGAGAGAGACAGAGCATGAACGGGGGAGGGACAGAGAGAGAGGGAGACACAGAATCGGAAACAGGCTCCAGGCTCTGAGCCATCAGCCCAGAGCCTGACGCGGGGCTCGAACTCACGGACCGTGAGATCGTGACCTGGCTGAAGTCGGACGCTTAACCGACTGCGCCACCCAGGCGCCCCTTAATAATCTCATCTTTTAAAAACACTTTGACTCTGCATGTTAGAGAGTCTAGATATTATTACTGATGATCATGAAAACAAGAAGACTTTACATATTTGGGTTAATTTTTAAACTTTACAAATTTATCTTACATACATTATTTGATTTAAATATTGTGTGGTCATTAAAATATATTTCCATTTCCTAGAACACTGGATACACAATGAGAAGTCAAAATTATACTAAATGGTAAATGCTTTTGGCTTATTTTAGAAGGGAAGAACTAAACAAAGAATCAGTGACTTTTACAAGATTACAGAGATCATTTGTAGCACTCGATATTGATCACAGATTTTCTGACTCAAAGTCCAGGAAATAAATCTTAATTTTAATTCTATGGATGGACATGCCAGGTGACATTTTCTATTTTATTATAGCTCTACCACCCAAACTCATTTAATATATTGAATATTAAAATATTTGGGAAATATATTTGAGAAATAAAATTTGGGGGTAGTGTGACCAACAATAAATTTAGGATGATAGAGAAGATCTTTTATTTTGTCATTTTCTAGCGATCCTGGTTGATTATTGCTTGTTTCTCTGTTTTCACTTATTTTTATTGATACGAATGTGCCTGTTGATTAGCACCCCTTCGAAAGTTCCCCCAGAATCCACTAGTTAAGCAAACTCAGTTTATTAGTTCTACTAAAGTGAGAATAAACACCTCCCTAATAAAGTCTCAGTAGTGTCTTAAACAGGAATGTAAGAAAAAGATATTTGTAAAAATTATGAGGTCTACTTTGAGTGGTTTAGGGTTTTTCTGGGCAGAAAACTGATCAGGACTAAGTTTTGTGGTGTAATAATTTAAGGTTGGTGGATGCAGTGGGGTGAGAGTGCCAAGGTGAGTGAGAGATGAGTGAACTATTTTAATATGCAAGCCGTTTGCCAGGTGAGCAATATATTGTTGAAAGGAGAGCTGTTATCCCAGATGAGCAAACTATTTTTCCCAGACAAATTGGTTGCAGGAATTTCTGAAGCAAACAGTTACATTATTTACTGGCCTACTGGCTAGTGTTCCTGGACAAGAATTTCCTAGAACACAGAGTTAAGTCATGTTGACACCGGTGAGCCTCAGTTCTCGGTCCTAATAGTTAATTTAGGTGGTTATAGGTGGTCTCAATTTTCCCTGCTCCCCAGGATTATATGTCAACATGAGTTGAGGAAGTAATCAATACAGATCTACAGCCCTGTTTAAGGTACGGTGATCATGTACTATTTTTCTGGCGGTGGTGATTTCAGTGTCTGTAACTATCAAGTTTTTCTGTTCTTTTTATTGCATAATTATTTTCAGAATCATTTAATGGGATGGTACAGTGTGACACAATGACATTTAACCTTCTAGAGACCTCAGCTTTGAGAACTATATACAGACAAATACTAACAGGATACATATAATGAGAGTTAGTAGTTTTCCTCTGGCCTCTTGGCCAGACGCCAAGAGTATTCAAGTAGATCAAGAAAACAAAACTCATCCCCAATCTGAATTGCTGAGAGGAGGATCTATGGGGATATAAAGCAAATGACCTAGTTCCCCATTTATATTTGTATTTGTTTGCTTTCTTATTTATATACACAGAGGTCTATAGTGATAGAAGTATAATATTCTTCCCCTATGATAGCACATATTCCTAATTTAAAAAAAATAGCATTTCCTAATATTTTCTTTAAGACGGCCTATTTTAATCCACTTTTTTTTGTGCAATTTTATGAAAATCACAAGGGAGGAATTCTATGGATTTATTAACATCTTATCCTGCTGTACTTTGAAATAATAGTTTAGGGGCTGACTACATAATTTGTGGGACCCGGGAGAAAATGAAAATGGGACACTCCTTGTTCAGAAATCTAGAAAAAAGTGCAATGAAGCATACTAAAAACATAAAGAATTTTCTTTAAAAATATTTCCTTATTTATAAAATATAATAGAAGTGCTAGTGACAAATGTATAGCAGTTCACATTGATGTCTAACAAGAGTGCTAATCCTGGAACAGGAATTTACCCTGTTTTACAGTGAATTTAATTTTTAGTGGCAGTGGAGCTTTGGGGATTTATGGCTGTCCAGAACGTAAAGGAATTGGATCATAAAGAGAGGAAAGAGCCGAGGGTCCTGGAAAAGCACAGAGGGGAGGAGAGGACAAGTGGGATAAAGGCTGTTATGGGCAAGTTATGATTTAGGAGGTCTCCAATAGAGGCATTTGAGTTTTTTTTTTACATTTTCCATGTGTCTTGACTAAGAGCTCTTTTCAAGAAACAGTTATGGAATCTGAATTTATTTGGGGACGTTTCTTCAAAAAAAAAGAACATGCTCAATGGATATTTTCAGTGTTACTCTCTTTTTGTTTAAGGTGCCTCTGGTACGAACAAGCTTGTTAATATTAAAAACTCCCCGTGTGCACCTGGGTGACTCAGGTCATGATCTCACAGTTCATGGGTTCGAGCCCCTCATCAGGCTCTGTGCTGACAGCTCAGAATCTGGAGCCTGCTTGGGATTCTGTCTCCATCTCTCTCTGCCCCTCCCCAACTCACGCTCTGTCTCTGGTCTCTCAAAAATGAATAAACGTTATTTTTTTTTAATTCCCCCAAATATGCACTAAAGTTCTTACTTATCTTTTGTGTAATTATGTCATTTATGAAGAGAAGCACTGGAATTAGATTTATAGGGCAAAACCATGTAAGAAACAGGAATCTGTCTCAGAGTGGGTATCAACTTACATTGAGATAAATGCCTGGGTGTCTGTTAATTGTGGCAGAATAAGTTGCTCTTGCACTTTGTGTTTGGATCCCCAACTTAAAGTTGGCTCTTGTCAATCAAGATTGACAAGTGGCCATTTCTTTGTAGATGGACTTTCAGAAGTCTCATCCCTTTCAGAACAATACTCTAATGACCAAAACAAGAAAAGATAGAGGAAAGTTTTTATAAGATATTGATAGCCGAACCAAGGCAATTTTTGTCTTACAAGGATGCCAGTGCGATGAGTTCTTCTGACGTAGTGAATCTTTGGGGGATGCTTGAGGGATGGACTTACCTGTTCTCTTACCTATGAATGTCCCCAAATAGACTTCACACAAAAATGATGACAGATAAAGACAGTAGTGTTATCAATAAAAGGAAGATTTCTACCAAAGATAAATAGTTTAAAATTTGAAAAGACAATAAAAGGATTTCTGTACGGGGTTCCTCATGTCTAAGAGATAAAATGAATTCAGAAGTTGAAGACTCAAAGAAAAGAAGTAAGAGTTCTGCTTATTTCCCCTTCATAGCTGGAAGGGGAGCATGCTGTTTCCAAGTCCAAGCCCTTGAGCTGCAATGGGCTTAGCAGTGGTTTGTAGTAGTCTCACCTGGATCTCAGGGGGCATTTCTTAGACTCCCCAAATGACTGCTAGAGTCAGACAGAACTATTTTTTTAGATGTACTACAGTACAGGAGAGTACTACCTTGATAGTCCTAGTAGTTTCTCAAAAAGGAGACATCAAAGAATAATGCTTAGCTAGCTTTAAGGTCTGTGCTCAAGGAATTGATGGTGGGATTTTCAAGGACAAGAACTGATTGGGATTGTCACAGGATAATTTAGGATCGTATGAGTGAGGGGAGGTTCCGAGTCAAGTTTTGTTCAGTAAACTCTTGGGTAAGCCATTTTCCCAAGTGAAAATGTGTTGTCCTGATAGGAGAGATTTTGCCCAGATTAACAAACTTCTTGCTCAGACGAATTAATTCAAGAATTTTTTGAAGTAAAAAGTAAAGCTATTTATTTTTTTCTAATAGCATAATCTTCCTCACTAATCTGTCCAATCAGGCATTTGAGTATAGAACTGAGTCATACACCCAATATCTGTGAAATTGAGCAGTCCTTTCAAGAGAAGCAGAGAGTATTAACCAATGATAAATTGTTTAGGGAGTAACAATTTTATTTATTTATTTATTCCCCATAAATAACATGTATCATAATTGCATATCCTCTTTAGTATTTAATAAATATATAAATAAATTTTATTTATTTATTTATTCCCCATAAATAACATGTATCATAATTGCATATCCTCTTTAGTATCTTTGTATCCATCGGGGAGGGGTTGTATCTTAAATATATTTAAAAAATGTTAATTCTGTAATACTATAAAAGTTAATTTTGTGATTGATAATAAAATAAATAAATAGCAATAAATAGAATGAGGAAGAGAAAGCAGACGGACAGAGAAAATGCTGAATAGATGCGTTGTAAAGTTTAAAAAACATTGATTTGGATTCAAGCTAGAACAATGAGAAAGAAATCGGACTGTAACTTACATTTCCTCAGGCCCAGAGCCCCAGGGAAGTGAATCCATAGCACTGTTCTAGGTGTCCTTTCTTAATTGCTCTTGTGGAGTCTCCAGGACTCCTAACACCTAGTACAGTAAGCTTTTTGTTGGTCTGTAAGCCAAATTCTCTTGGTTATTAGGCAGTGTAACCCTCTGCTCTTACAGATCCTGTTGTTGATGCCTACTAATGAGGCATTACTGCTCTTCCTGTTGACACCCAACATGAGTGCCCTCACCAGCAGGACAGGCCACATCGCCACATCGAGCTGACCCCGGCCCCCCACTGAAACCATTAGCACTATAGCTTCTTGTCAGGGACACTTGCAGGTTGTGTCACTGATATGCAAAGTTCTTTCATCACCCTGCCTGTATGTTCCTCTTAGCCCATGGGACTTCGCATTGTATTTGCTGGTTAACCACAGTCCTTTTAGCTTTTATTCTCTCTGGGTTTCACATGTGTCCATGGTGATCGTGGCTGGGACGAATCCAACACTGATCATGAATTTCTTTATTGACTGCAGGCTTGTTGTTGGGCCATATTTGCTGCTTCATTTTCCTTTTTAAGATGTGTTGTTTTCCAGAATTATCTTCAGCCCCTCAAGCAGATGGACACCTGGCAGGGTGCCCTACGTGTGCCTAACTAACCATGCTGAAATATATCTGAATCCCAATGATGAACCAATAACTTAAGCAGAGACTTGAGTGTTCAGTTAAGAGTGGAGGATTCTTCCCTGAAAGGGTGCCTGGGTAAAAGCTCATTCATGAGATTTCAGGGGACAGACCTGGGGAGAAAGGCATGAGACATGATCTAATCCAGGGTTGCTGGAAAAACAACGCTGATGGGGTATAGTGCCAGCAAGTAGAGATCTTCTTCCCTTAAAACCAGAGTCTGTGGGAGAGAAAGAAAAACTGAGACAGAGTGAGAGCATGAGGGAAAGAGAATGAATTCTCAGATATTAAAACCTCCTAAAATATGGCATCTAAAAGAAGCTAGGTAGCTATATGACTTTAGGCAGAAGGCAGTGTTTCCATTTATTTGTTTGTTTATATTTAAAATGAATGAATTTGAATTAGGTATTCTTCAAATTTCTTTTCAGTTACATATTTTAATCCTAGAAGAGAAACCAAATTAATCTGCTAGACTGGCTCAGACTCTAACTATATCATGTATCTGATCTTCATGTAATTTATAATACAAAAATTCTTTGCTTCAGTAAACTAGTTTTGTTACTGAGTACTGCTTGCTAGACTAAATATATAATTGTTTAGATGATTCATAAGGAAGTGGTATTCTAAGAATTAAGGGTTCTGTTTTATTTTCAATGATTTAAGTCTTAAAGACTAAAATAGCAAGAACATCGAATAAGAAGGCAGGCTGCTTTTTAGGGATATCTGAGGCATTCCATCAATGTAGCATAAGTCAGCGACATCTCAGGTCAAAATAGTTCTTATTATTGCTAGAGGAATTTTGTACAAACGAAGTATATGCATGTTTGGGAGTGAAAACTGCAGCCAACTTAGTTTTGCGTCTGTATGCTAAAAAATTCTGGGACCAAACATACCTTCTACTGTCTGCAAAATAATACTGGAGCTAGGAAAAAATAACTTAGTTACTTGTTCCAGGAAATACTTGCTCCTGGAAGATAAAACTGTGAACCAGCTTAAAAAGCCTACAGTTTGACCATCAAGCCTTATTTTAAGATCCCAGCTTTGCTGTACCCTCCAATCCAAAGCTCTTTTGTTGTAAAGCTTGCCCAATGCCAACCATTTTCTGTCTTGCAAGATCTGTCTTGGGGCCTGAGGAATCTACTCCTGAAATCATTGTTGCACCATGTGCTAACTACCTTGGATGTAAATTATAAAAAAATAAAGTATAGAAAGTAAAAATGAATGAATGAATGAATGAATGAATAAATAAAACATTCACCAACAAAACAAAACAAACAAACAAAAAAATCTCTTGGCCAGGATGCCTGGGTGACTCATTCGGTTGAGCATCGGACTCTTGATTTAGGCTCAGGTCATGATCCCAAGGTCGTAGAATCGAGATACATGTTGGGCCCTGTGCTGACAGTGCGGAGCCTGTTTCGGATTCACTGTCTCCTTCTCCCTCTGCCCCTCTACTGTTCACTCTCTATCTCTCTCAAAATAAATAAATAAATAAACATTTTAATGAATGACAAACATTTAAGGCCAGGCTTCATACATGGAAAAACAGATTTTTCACCTTGTTTTTGTACTCTGTCTTCCTCAGAGACATTATTTGTTTTTTCTTTATCTTAGTTGTATTTTTTTCTTTTTTATATTCTAGTTATCATTTCTGACCTTGACATGTGTGTGCAAAAGAAAAAGTACATCAAATCATGACTTCCCCTGGCCAACTTTGTTGGTAATTATGCACGAAGTTCCTTCTGTGGATACTAATGTGAAAAAAAATGCCTAGAGAAGCAGCTAAATTACATGTACTTATCTCAGCCACTGACCTTCCTCTACCACCCCCAGGCCACTGAGCAGAGGCTAACCCAACCATCCCTTTGTCCTTGAGAGTACAGAGTGCAGGGGCAGCTCTATCGTGAATGGAGAACACTGAGTTCCCCACCTACTTCTGGGGAGCTTAGGAGTGCACATTTTAACAGTAGCAGAATCAGCGACAGATACATATTCCTGAGCATTGTGGAAAATAAATCAGGATTCTGGGGAAGCTTCATTGTTGTTGCTGTTATTCCTTTGCTTTCTTGTTTATTTTACATCCAGGTTCAGAAATAGATTGACCCTCTAAATTTCAGGACTTGCTTTTAGAAAAGAAGTATTAAGGTTGTTAGAAAACAAATCTCATGCTGACTCACTAGCCCCAGTACAGAGCTTGCTGCAGCCAAAGAAAAATCTGTCCAAATTTATAGCATTTGATTAATTCTCTCAGATGGCTTTGTAATAGATGCATCCCTGGAGCTTTTTCCTGGGTCATTTTTCCTTTATGTTTGTATATTTTAAGCAAATGAACAACCAGTATATTGGAATAAGTGGGTTTTTTTTTAATAGGAAGGAAGGAAGGATGAAGGAAGGAAAGAAAGAAAGAAAGAGAGAGAAAGAAATAGAAAAGAAAAGGAGAAGAAGAAAGAAAAGAAAAAGAAAGAAAGAAAGAAAGAAAGAAAGAAAGAAAGAAAGAAAGAAAATTGTTCATGAGGAAAATGGTTGCAAGTAAAAAGCTTCAATTGGCTACAAGTGGCATCTTTAAAACATAGTAAGCCAGTCTTCAATAGCTCAAGGGACTTTTAGTCAATAAATTTAACAAGCTGCAACCAAGGCCAAGCTTCAACGCAGTATGTAAATGAAAGTTCAGGAAGCCAACTTCTTCTCAACCCTAGGACAGAGTTAATAGAGGGGAAATGACAAAATGTGTAAGGAGGATTTGACAGAGTAAGCTTTTTTCTGTTTTTTTTTTCCTTTCCTATTTAACTTAAGGGCAAATAACTAGAGAATTTTCATTCAGAGAAATAAATCAAGCTGGAAGCATTAAAAAAACCTTCATATATGAAAATGATATTGCGATGGCCAAGAATTTAAACATTTCCCATTACAGATACAGATTTTTAGAACAGTGTCATTCGAGATATGGAAAAACTAACTATAATAAAGTTTATAATGTTCTAAAATATTTTATTCAGTACTCAATATTAAATTTAAAATGTTTATATAAAAATTTGAACTTCTGGCCTCTGTTAAAGAAAAATCAAATGATCTAAAAACATTGTTTCTCTCTCTCCCTCTCTCTCTCTGCCCTGCCCCCTGCTCTCTCTCTCTCTCTCAAAATAAGTAAATAAACTTTAAAAAGGGGAGGAGAGTGCCTGGATGTCTCAGTCGTTTAAGCATCCAGCTCCTGATTTTGACTCAGGTTATGATCTCAGGGTTTTGTGGGTTTGGGTCCCACGCCGGGCTCTGCTCTGGCAGCACAGAGCCTGCTTGGGATTCTCTGTCTCCCTCTCTCTCTGCCTACCCCCCTCCCCCTTTCTTTCTCTCTCCTTCAAAATAAATACATAAACTTAAAAAAAAACACACACACACACTGAGCTTTGTTCTCACGTGGTAACAATTACCTGGACTGAGTAAGCTGATTTCTTCGGTTGGAGCCTGTGTTAGCTACTATACCATACTGCCACTACTTCCTGTTTTCTGTTACATCTCATAAGATTTGATTTTTGCTCTATTTGGCCACTGCAAGTTTTGGAATTTATATTGCTTGATATAAGACAGGAAAGGGGCATCAAATGAGGCTGGTGAGTTTAGTAGTATCCAGATTACGAATGGGCTTCAATTTGAGATTTTTGATAAGTGTTTGTTTGTTTTAATGTTTATTTACTTTTGAGAGAGACAGAACGTGAGCTGGGGAGGGGCAGAGACAGAGGGAGAGGGAGAGAGAGAATCCCAAGGAGGTTCTGTGCTAACAGTGGGACTTGAACTTATAAACTCTGAGATCATGACCTGAGCCGAAATCAAGAGCTGGACCCTTAAATGACTGAGCCACCCAGACACACCTCAATTGGTGTTTTTGAGGAGGGGAAAGCAACCTCATGTAATCAGCATAGTATTACATGAAGTAGATAGCTTATCCTTATTTTATAGATGAGAATATTGACATTCAGAGAGTTGCAGAATCTTTTCCAAGTTCGTTGGGCTACTACGACCAGATTAGAGATATGGGTTTCTGATATCAAAACACATAACCTTTACTGTGCTATCTTGACTAACACTGTTCTCTGCAATGAGACTGAAGATTATTTATCAGATTAAAATCAAACTAATAAAGTGAATAGTGAATAAAAGCTGATCCTTACATGTGATGCTATAGCTGATTAGGATTTGAGTAGGAAACCTGCCTCAGGAAATCAAGTGTCCTTGGCACTGTGATGAGAGGAAATTGAAGTGACCAGAAATCAAGCTGGACCTTATAATAAAATGATAGAATACTTGGCATTTAAAAATAAAAACTAAATTCATAAACCAGTGTGCCAGTATCTTCATGTCCAGTGATCAGTAGATCTGTAAGAATGACTGAGCAATATTTTATGGTTAAGGTCAGATGCATTGGTCCAAAGAGAGTAAATGCTTTCAGGAAATTGAACTATAGGATAGAAGTTTGCATAGGCAGTATAGACTTAGAATAATGGGGTTGCTTTAGATGGAATTACTTGTTACTTTTTTCCTCCCTTCCTTCGTTCCTTCATTCCTTCATTCCTTCCTTCCTTCCTCCCCCCCTCCCTCCCTTTCTGCCTTTCAAAAATATATATTGTGGCTCTACTATGTCCATGATTTTCTGCTAGCATTGAGGATATAGTGGTATGTCAAACACATATTCACTTATTTATGTCCACATAAATAAATGTATAAATGATGATAAGAGCAAGAAGAAACCCATATATAAGGTGTTATGAGAAATTAATGGTGTGACCTCACTTGGGGAGGCATATTAGATGAGTCTCTTATAAAGTGGCATTTAAGGTAAGTCTGGAAAGAAGACTCGTCAGGCAGAGGAACATTCCTGTTAATAGAATAGTAATAGTAGGTGTTACAGCAGGAAAGGGTGTGGCTCAGAAGGAAAATGTTGTAAAGCTGTTGTGGCTGGCATGCTGGAAAAAATCAGATAGTGGCATGGCTAGGGTTGTCAGATAAAATGTAGGACACCCAGTATATTTGAATTTCAAATAAACAACGGATTTTTTTTTCTTTTTTCTTTTTTCTTTTTTTTTCAGTGTAAGGGTGAGACACACTGCTTATCTGAAAACCTAGGCATAAGCTGATACTGGAGAAGAGAGCAGCCAGCTGAAGCCGGAGCTTGCAGACTGTTCACAGAACATTTATGTGTTTCATTCGCATTTAAGGAAAATTAATTGAACAGGTGAGAGAGATGATATAATTTATGCTTTAAAATTTTTACTCTGCTGCTCTGTGAGGAGTGAACTAGAGGTGCAAGAATAAGAAGCAAGGAGACAGTAACATGGTTGTTAACAGAGTTGTTTAGAAAAGGAAGGGTCTTGGCCTAAGATGGTGGCTGTAGGGATGCAGGAAAGTGGTTTGAATCTAGATATTTCCTGGAAATACAATCAGGAAGACTTGGATGAGTGGCATCTAGGAGGTGAAGTTATCAAAGATAATTCGGGTGGGAGTACGGAAGGATCAACTCCTAAAATGTCGGTTGGCCAAACTTTGGAGAATGTTTGAAGAGGAATTTCAAAAGTTAATATTTGTCCATGTTAAATTTGGGATACTTGTAAGTTGTTCAAGTTTCGATGTCAAGTTGGCAGATGGATATGTAGGTCTGAGACTGAGAAAAGAGCTATGGGCTAAAAATATAAATATGTCTTCAGCCAGATTATAATAGAACAGAAGAAGTAGCAGAATTGATTGCTTTTTGTTTGGCTTGCTTTAAATCACTCTTTTCCAGTTTTTTTCACTCTGAGAATATACCTTGTTCTTTTGATGGATAATTAGGAAACAATCTGGTTTAATCTGTGAAATATTTAAGGAAACATTTCTTAGGATGAGTTACTATAAAAATGGCCATCTGTCATCTTTTGATTTTCATTCCTTTGCATTTCCAAAGGTGATCACCTAAACTTCTCTGCCTGTTTGGGAGAGAGGAGTGCTATGTGCTACCCCATTTTCCCCTTTTGTGCACTGACCAGGGCGTCAGGCTAATAATCTCTGGGGTAGAGTGTGAGGCTGCTTGAAGGAGAGAGAGAATAGAGGCAGGAAGTTTTCTGATTTTTAGAAGCTGTTTGCAAATCCAGGTCAGAGATGATAAAAATGCAAATGAAAGAATTTGAGAGCAATTTCAGGTGTGGTACTGACGGGACCTCAAAGTTCATTGAAGATGAACTATAGGGCAGAGGATGACTGTACAGTTTTTCTTCCTATGTTTTTTTTCTACCATACATTCTAGAGCTAAAGTACAGAAGCATTGTTCCAGTATTTCTACCATGAACTCAAGCAAAGAGCGTGGGTTACATTAGTGGAATTGAGCAGAGGTGAGACTTAGGAGTTTCTGAAAGTTCTGGACACACTGCTGTATCAGAGTTAAAATGGGGTGCAGGGATTCTGAATGCTTCCTTATCTGGCGTATGGAGCCAGACAGCTGTCTCTATGCATTGTTTTGTGGAAGGGTGGGAGATGTTCCATTCATTACGATCCCTTAGTCTAGGAATAATCATGGACATGAGAACATGAAATTGGAGAAGATTATGCACTAGTGGTAAAAACTGTTTTTTTTTTCTTTTTTTCTTTCTTGTCTGAGACGAAAGCACTGAATTCTTATCAAGGTTTTATTTACTTATACAATTAATCATTGGAAATGTTATAAAGGACATTGGTGTTTGTATGCCTTAAAACATCTTTTTTCCTAAGAATCTACTATCTTTAGTAAGTAGAAGCATTTGGATTGTGTACATTGTCAGTTGTATATGATACCATTTCAATCTGAAGTAATTCCAGCATTCTTTTCTGACTTTTATTGTGCATATGTGTAGCACATTGTGTCAGAAGCTCTTTAAATTAATTTATTAGTTACTCTTCAAAGTACTCTTTTGAGATAGGTAGGCGGCAAGTTTTATATTACACAAATCTTTATGGGTCTATTGTAAAATGAGTTAGTTGCTTGATGTGACTTTTATCCTTTCAACAGAAAGAGTGTCTCTCTTTGCAATAACTTTAATAGGACTCCAAGTTAAGTTGAAGAAAGGAAAATTATTAAAAATGCAGGTTTTCCACAAAATAATACTTGTGCATTTCAAATGAGTAAATTAAATGTCAACTGTATATAGTATGTTGATACTATTTTATGCAAATAATCTATATGTTTTGGAGGATGTGGAAGTATGACAACATGAACAAATTATATCGGCTTTGTAGAAGGGAGCACTTAGCAGGAGAGAGGAAAATAATTTGACCTTCAGCACTTAAATCAAGATTAATAAATTCCATATGGCGGCTGTCTATTTTTAAAGCATCAAGCAGTACTTCAAATACTCTATTGAAGTTCATACCATAAAAAATACAGAAAATGAGCTGTCATTTGATTAATATATGCAATAATTTCCTTTTTTCCCCCTGCAGTTAGTCAAGATTTTGCTTCAGTAAGTGAAGCTTGTTCAAAGTGTCTTGAATGTTCTGTGTATTTCATGTTGTGCATGTACATTTGGATAGAATTTATTATTAAGCCAAATCAAAATAATCATGAATCTTTTTTTGATCACTAAAATCAAGGCATTAGAGTCCATTTTAAGTTGCTAGCTACCATACCATCAGTCTTTTGACTCACCTTACATATCTGACACACATCTTTCCTTAAAAGGCTCAAGAGTGACATACGAAATTAACCTTCTAAGTACTGCCACAATTAGTTTAGATAAAACAAGTGGCCTACCTTCTCTTTCTCTGAGATTAGGTAACTTGGATAAATGTTTTTAGAATTCTCACAGAAAGAGCTTGGGTTCCAGTCTTGGTTGGTAGGGCAGGATGTTAGTCACTTAACTTCAAGTTAAGTGACACAGCGAAATAGCAAATGAAAAGAAAATATTCATTGTTGACACTATGAGAGGAACTCATGGGAATACAATACAGTGTAATTACAATGGTAATAGCAATAATGGTAATAACAGTAGTAAGAATAATGACAACAATGTGGAAGTTTTAACAGACCTTTATTCTAATCCAACTCTTACTAAACCACTATACTGTATATACTTTCTTATTTGATTTTCATTGTAAAATAGAGGCCTTGACTTATCATTAAATTCAGACTAATTAAACCTTTAAGGATAGCTTATTTAGTTAGATATTATCAGACTCAGAAGTGGCAAGAACTTTCTGACTTTTTACCAACTCTTATAATTGTAGGTGATAATTGGTTCAATGTGTTTGTTATGGGGCATATAATTCAGCATTTTATGAACTTCTATAGGTATTTCTGATATATAGTTTAGATATATTTATATAAACTAAAAGTAATGCAAAATCAGAGTTTATTTCTTTTTACCAACTGCTGGCCAGTTTCTGAGCATTAATTGAATTGGCCCTATTTATTTGTATTTTAATATTATGGAGCAACAACTGTGGCATAAAGACCCATTATCAACAAATTCCTGGTGCTCTTTTAGATTGTATTAGTAGTTTTCTGTATCATATCTCTTTGTAAAATATCTGCATCTATAGTAATAATAAGTATGATAATATCTTATGTTGGGATAGTAATGATAAGTCTATTATTTATTTATGGTTTTCTAAATTCTGCGAGATGTTAGTCCTCAGAGTATTTTGCTAGGTATGAATTATCACATTTTTACAGATGATTTTGTATTGTAAGAAGACCAATCTAGTGGCAGAAGCCAGCATTGGAACATCTGTCTATTTGTCTCTGTAGCCTGGGTTTTGTTTTGTTTAGTTTTGTTTTTCTCTACATGAGAATTCTGTTTCCTATATAAAATGTACTTTTCTTACAGTTTGAAAGTGAATTCATGATGTATACATGTTACCTAATTTATCTTCACAATAACATTGTAGGCAAAGTTTGCCAGCTAAGCCAACACGAAAATTCTATTTTGAGAACCAAAGAGTTTATGTAAATTCCTTTTTCAAGTTCAGATATTCAGAATTTAGCTTAAAGTCTTGGCTTCAAACCTCTTTATATTCTCCTATAGACTAAGTGCCTACTTTGTCCAAGGGACTGGAGAAAAGCAAAGATGTGGAAGTTGTTGTATAGGCCTAATAAAGAGGCCCCGGCATGTTATGGGTTGGAGCTGCACACTTATAATTAACAGTTGGAGAAAGTACTCATTATGTGTAAAGACACAAAGGCAACAGAAGTTTAAAGGAGATGTGTATGTGTGTGTGTGTATATGTGTGTGATCAGAGAGGTGGGCCTTGAATTGGACCTTGAGGGAAAGGTAACATTTGAAAGATAAAACAAGAGTGGAGATTGGAAATTAGGTACAAGAAAAGAAATGAGCCATACATACTTTCTAGTTCTATTGTATGCCATAGTAGCCTTTATCTTTGGTAATCCTCCTTGGCAATTAAAAACAAAAACAAAAACAAAACAAAACAAGACAAAACTTTTGAATGGATCCTCCAGTGAGTCATTCTTCTCAGGTTTAGATCTCAGAAATTTTGACGTAAGTTATTTGTTTACTTTTTCTGGACAATTTTTCTTTTGTCATTACTTAGTGATTTTAAAACATCTGCCAAAAGATTCAAAATAATTATTTATCTTTGTTATTTTATTGCCTGCTATGTAAATGTTATAGACTTTTGATAATGATAAACACAGAAAAGTAATACTTTTGTAGATAATTATTTGAGGCATCAAGAAATCTCCTTGTGTAGAAGGCCTCCCTCCAAAGAAAATTTAAGAAACATTTCTGAAGGAGCAAATGTTAATTTTAGTTAGTATAAGTGTAGTACCAATAAACAACATTTTGAGACTGAATACATTACAATACCTTTATTTTATTTTGGCTTATTCTGTTTTAGTTCTTGTCATGTTCTCTCTCCCTCTCTGCTCTACATCCATCCATACACACTCACACACACACACACACACACACACACACACACACACTCACACACACAGTGAAAACATTCATGCCCATGCCATTTCATTGCTGTTTTGTGCTGCTTTTGACCATTTCCATATTACCAGAAAGAAAACATTTTTTAAGTATTTTTACACTTTCTTCATAATTGTCATTTTATTGTTTTGCTCTGCTAAATCATTTGCCTAGTGTTGTATAAGATACACACTAGGGATATATTTTCTTTTATTCTCTATTTTTCTTTCCCCTTTTGGTTGTGACCTCTTTTTGGTCTTTATTTCTGGGAGGCTTAGATAGGACAAAGAAAGAATAAAGCCTATCTAAAGGGAATAATTAAGTAAGTCACCTCTGTTATGCCCAAGACCAAACCTGTTGAAGCAGTCACATAGTATTCAATAGCACGACCGGTGAAAGGTTCTAGGTACTCATTTCTTTAATTTGAGGAAACATGGTAACAGAAAGAACATTGCTCTCGAAATCAGGAGATCTGAGCCCGTGTTTGGACTCTGCTGTGTAAGTTGTTGCTGGTTTACATATGTTACATTACCTCTCTGGGCCTCAGTTACCTCACTTATAAGTTGAAGGGGTTAGATTTCTAAAACGTCATGAATTTAAGATATAGACACAGGAGTGAGCAGAGAGTCCCAAGTACCATATTTCTCTAAAAGAAACAAAGGATGTAATTGGTTTTATGGTCTTTTTAATGCATGACTCGGGCTATACATTAAAGGAAAAACAAAGGCTTGTGAGGATTTAGGGATGTTAGCAGATTATTGCTGCAGATTAAGAATCTGTAGAGAAGTTACATATAACTGTACACTCCATTAACGTTTTCAATGGTGCGAGGAAGTCTCACTGAATAGATACCAACTAAGAGAGGATGGATGGAGTAGAACAGGTTTATGGTTCTGCATAATCATATTTCTACATTGCATCTTGTCAACTAGCTAAAGGGAACAGTTTTCATTTCTTTTCAATACAATTGCATCTTAATTATGCTATTGTGAATTGAGAATCCTACCTGTCAAACAGATGTCGGCAACTCCATTTTGGTGGTCTTAAAAAAACAACTGGAAATGTGGTACTGAGGTTGCCAGAGGAACAGATGAATACATTTAATGGCATTAAACTGTTTTGTCAGAGGCTGGCAAAAGGTGTACTGGTCAGTGTCCTCCTGTTTATTTCTCCCCCTCTCCTTATGAAATTCTGTTTGAGGTGAATTCTGTTAAAATCAATGAGAATGATGGAAGTGTGGAAGCTTTTTAAGAAAGGCTGGCTGATGATTTTGCTGCGATTATTTGTTATTTTACAACTCATGTCAAATTCCACATCTAGCATCCTCAAAAATAAAGAAGGTAAGAAACATGTTGGCAGCTGATTTAGTGGGAAGAAGAAATATGAGTTCCTGGATCTACATTTTATTGGGCATGAGAATTTTAGCCTAATACTTTACCCCTTGTAAATTCAGTTTGTTCATTTCCAGTATGGAAATGATGAGGATGATAACGATAAATAATAAAGTAAACCACAGTGGTTTTGAGTGCATCAAACAAGAAAATGGAGGGAAATGTGCTACATGTATATGGAAGACTTTCACCATTATGATCAGCTGTTACCATACATGTGTGCAGGAGGTGGTATACCTGTCAATAATAAATAATAATACAAAATTCTATCTTTACAAACACTAAATATAAAAAGAGATTTCTTTTTTTTTCTTTTTTTATGTGTGTGCACATTTGAAAGGGGGACTTATTTTTTGATACAAGAATTAATCATCATTTAATTTGAAAAATTATTCTGTGCTGTGCTTGTGCTAAATATCTTTTTTTACATCATCTCATTAAATACTGGTGCTTAGGCTACTTTTTTGGGTGTCACACAACTAGTAGATGGCAGGTGTTATATATCTGGTTTCTGTGTTATTTTCACGTCCTGCAGCATGCTGCTTCCTGATTTGACCCCATGTTTATCCATTAGTTGCTGTCTTGATGCCGTAAACTACTGACCCTCCCTTTAACACTGGTTTAGTGAACTGACAGTCTAAAAACAGAAAATAGTTGCAGTAAAGACTAAACTAAACTCAAACACTATGTACATATTAGGATGGCCTCATTTCAGGTGGTAAACAAGGATACGTTTATATGATTTGTGTTTTTAAGGCAACACAGGGATATCAATAAAAGAGCATGTGCTTATGGCAAAGACTTCGTTATGGGCACTAGGGGCATCAGAGGAAGAAACCCTGGGTTTGAATACCAGCAAAAGTTGCATGGCTTCGCATAAGCCATTTAACCTCTCGGAATGCTTATTTGGTTCGTTTATAATGTAAAGATTTAGGTATGTTTCCTATATTATAGTGATATTGTGAGCTAAATTAGCTCATCTGAGTATAAGAGGTTGCAGTACCAATGAATTGGAAAGATTTTGACATAATAGGGAAATTGAATTTTTATGTTAAAATATTCTTGTAAACATTTTTTGATTCATTTTCAGATCTTGATTTAGATACTCTGCCTTTTTTTGTGTGTTTGTAGTGGTTGCCCCGATTAAATGCTAGCGCTGGCATTTTTTTTTAATGTGTGTAAAGCATCTCTTTTAGAAACAAAATTAAAATAATGGCTCAGCTCCACCCAGAAATGTCATGTTGCAGCCATTAGCAAGCTATATCAAAAATGTTTGGAAGATATCAATAATGGATTACAATATAAATATTTATGGAGTGCTGTGAGGTAGTTAGTTTCCATCCAGCTAGGAACATGCAAAATTGAATAGATACTGACACTAAACAAGACTTTGAATAAGTGGTTGTGGCATAATCCTTTCCCAATATTAAACAAATACCATCTTTAACATTGTTTGAGGTAAAGTGGGTTTTGGAATTTTGTAAAAGTCTCTCTAAGAAAATATATGTTATTTTAATGGATTATGAATCTCGTATGACTTTGTGAATAACTGTATTTTTTCTGTTCACACAGTGGGTAGAAAATAATAGGAAAATGTGCCTGTATGATAGTATGCAGATATTTTGGAAAAAAATAGTAAGATAAGATACTCAACACTTTTGTCCCCAAGTATGAATGATTGTCATATTAAGGCATTCAAATTGGTTTGAACATTTCTCTCCTCTATTTTGCTGCTTGACTTTTCCCTCTGGGAAACTCCATTAAGAAAGGCTAATACTTCTGGAAAAGTATAAAAATTCTGTTTTAGTAACCCTTTAAGAATTAAATTATATATATGCAATAGTTGTAATAAGAGCTTAAGCACAAGCATACACCTAAGCTGCTGTATAAATTTCTTGCAGCATAAAAGTGTCCACTCTGAATCAAAAGTCTTCTTATAGAGTGGATCCGCAACCAAACCATCCCCACAGTATCCATAAAGAATTATTGCAGGCAAATGATGTAAGGCCTTTTAGAATATCACAAAGATTCCATAGGCCATATATTTTTGCCACTACACAGGTACTGGGTATTTTATTGAACACTGTGCCAGACACTTTTCTAAGTACTTTGCAAATATGAACTTACATAAAAGTCATGGCAGAGCTGCTAAAAATTATTTATTCCATACTTGGAGACAGGGCAAAATGATTTTCCTGATTTTAAAAATTTCATGCTAGATCATTTCCAATAAGCCCATCTGAGCATCATCTGATGAAGAGGATGTAACTTTGGCTAATAATCAATGACTAACAAATGTGCATAGGTTTTTTTGTCCTTTTGAGGTTAGAGGTTGACCTGCAGGTATTAATAAGTTCCTATAGTTTGATAGTCTCAGAGATATATCAACTCCAAAGATGATATGGTTTTATACCTCTGTTGAAAGTGAACCTAGCAGACACATGCAATTTGCAATTTTACTTCAACATACTTTCATAGCTATTTTATCTTCCTGCTCATTTCTTCATAAACATGTAAGATAACTCTTTAACAAGTGCTAACCAGTACTTTGTTGGAGCATTTTATCTTTTTCATTATGATACTTATACAAGTATTATCCTCATTTTTTAGGTGATGAAATGGTGGCACAGCAAGCTTAAATTGCCCAAAGTCAAAGAGCTAGGAGAGAGGTATAGCTGGTATTCAAATGCACGTGTTATGGCTTTAAAGTCTGTGTTCTGAAACATAAGCATTGTGACCTTTCTTGTTTACCAAGATATTTATTAATTATATGCTCTCCCTAAAACAAACAAATACCTAGTCTACTCATGCAATATGCAAGGCATTTAAAAATTTTTTTAAAGTTTATTTCTTTTGAGAGAGAGAGACAGAGAGAGTGAGTGGGAGAGGGGCAGAGAGAGAAAGAGAAAGAATCCCAAGCAGGCTCTGCACTGTCAGCACAGAACCTGATGTGAGGCTCAAACACAAGAACCCTGAGATTGTGACCTGAGCCAAAACCAAGAGTCAGATGCGTAACCAACTAAGCCACCCAGGCACCCCTGCAAGGCATTAATTCTAGCCCTCTGTGTACAAATACTCACACTGACTTATAGCCATTTGCCCCTACAAAAAAGCTTTGGAGAGCTAGTTCATGTAAAACTGTTGAGCTACCTTGTACTACAAATTGAATCTCAAGCATTTTTTGTATAGGCCCTAAATCAGCTGAACAGTTATCTTATTAATCACCAAAAGATCTCTACCAGTGCTTCACATCATGTGTTCTGCTTGATAGAAATGAGTTAGTGATGACATTGCTTCCAACCTAAATCTTATTTGAAGTGATCATTATAAAATGTAAGAACAAGACTGCTTGTCCTGGTAGGCATTAGCAATTTGTGTGAGTATGTCCTGAGTTTTGATTTGGTAACTCAGAGGTGATCAGGACCACTGAACAATGATTCGTTGGTAATCATTACATTGGTAACTAAATGAAATGTCCTGGGGTTGTTTGCATGTAAACCTTAGGAGACTGGGACCAGTTCTCAGGACGCTTTGGAAACCTTGGAGGATTGGGTCCCTGCAGTTGTGGGATTAAGGGGCCTGCTAGAGCAAGGAAGAATTGTCTTCTTTGTGGAGATTGTCTGGGATACGAGAAATCTTGAGATAGTTTAGGAATTTTGTTACCTCTATCAAATTGCTGGATAAAAAAGAGAATTAAAGTAAGAGAAACAGATGAGGTTACAAGATGCCAACTTTGGTACTCCAGGCTGACCACCTCTAAGAGTATTCACCACAGGTGATGACTCCAGAGTCTCTTCAAATCTGAGATATGGTCATACTCACCTCCAGTGGTTTAAGAAGTTTATCACTTTGAAGTAAGTTCCTCCCTTGTTCTGAAGCAGAGGGTGGGGAAAAGACAATTTCTAGAAGGGATTTTTACAACTCTCTAATGGGAAGGATTAATAGTCTGTCTTGCTGACCAAGGTTATAGCAAACTTCATCAATGGAAGGAGTTCAAGGGTGAATTTTGCCAAGGTCAGCAGCTGGAGAACTGTGTGTGTTTGGAGAGTACATACGCCCAGGATCATTGTTATAATTAAGGTGACTTATGTGAATTAAACAAATCACTGGGTAGACCTATTAGAAAAAAGCAACTGCCCTGATTCTGATTTTCTTGCTATCACAACAGCTTGCAAATTATATGAGATAAACTTTGTTCTAGCTGCCTCCTTGTGATTATAATATATGCCGAATACTAAATGCTTCTCATTTGAGTTTAAAAAGTCAGACCTGTCTTTCCTAAGCGTCAGATTCAAAAGTTACATCACTTTCTTTTCAGGTAAGCATTATTTCAGTCTCTTAAAGAAATAGTTCAAAACACATTGATTTTTTAGATTTGTGACCATACAAGAGAATTTGATCAACACCACTTCGTTGGTGTTATTTATATACTACTTTTTATTTTATAGTAAATTGCCGAAGAGTAATGCATCCTTTCTTCCATGTCATGGAGGTACAACCACTCTATCACATCAAAGACCCAGGGATTGCACTGTCGAAGGACTCATAATCAGCCATGCTAGCTTTCTCAGTATATTTCTGTAAAGGAAAAAGATTTTCATGTTTCATTAACACGAAGCCCACCATGTTTTTATGCATTTCAAAGAGACAGTGCTACTGTGTTTTATTCCTAGAGACTGAAGCATCAAAATCTTTTGTATGTATTATTATGTAATGTCCATTATTTTCCATGAGAGCTGAGGTGTATGTGATACCTAGCTAAAACTGGGCATTTGTTTCTACTCTGTTTATTCTGTTAGAAACACACATGCACAGAGATGAAAGAGAAAGTAATCTATGTTAAAAGTATGCACTGAAGAATTCTTAGTTTTTCAGTTTAAAAAAAATGGGAAGGAACCCCAAACAGAAGACCACACATCCAAGATGATATCAAAACATTTTCATTTTTAAATCCCCTAGATGTCACTTAGCGTGAATCAGAGTTCTATTGTTGGGACTCTTCTGGTGTATGCATCTTTTCTTTTCCCATCTTAACCAACTGTACAAATATGGGAAGGAAGACATTTGGCTTATCAACAATACACTGAAGAAGATTTTAGCCTAGTTCATTGTATATCCGATATGAGTTAATGGTGTGATGTAGTCATTCTTAATCTTTTACCAAGACTTTGTCCACAACGAGGGCAGAAGAATTGCTTTTCTTGGCACTTATCAGACTCTACTCTTTGTGCTTGGATCCAAATGTTAAGTGGGATATAAACACATTTAGAGGATAATGATAAGGGGATATAAAGCTCTCTTATTCAGAGTAGTGGAAAGAAGGTAAGATAAATTAGAGAAGAATATTTTGAGAGTTGTCATGAAGAAGAGGGATTAAACTTGTTATGTGTAGCCCTCCAAAAGATTAGAGCTAAGAAAAATAAGGAGAAGCCATAGAGAGTTACGTTTAAGCTCAACAGAAGGGAAATATTGAGTCCGGGTAGTCTGAGGGAAGAACAGACTGCCTGTGCAGGGTATGCATTCTGGACCAGTGGAAGTCTATAAGTGCTGTCTGCAGTCACTTGCAAGGGGTGTGCTACAATGACATGGAGTATTGAACAAGAAGTTGGAATAATTGAGGGTTTTTCATTAAGTAAAATATTTCTTTAGTCAACATTGGCATGGTGAGTTTGATCAAAATTTGAGTCAGGATTTCTTTCAAAATAAACATTATCCAATGATTTTCTTGGATACTTTAGTTCATTTGCTGCAAAAGAAATTAACAGGGAGGATAGTGTGGTGATATAGAAGATACACCTGTCACTTTATGCCAAGTGGGTAGAACTTCTGAAATCATGGAGTCCAACCTGATAATTTTACAAATTGAGGAAACTCAGACTTAAAGAAGTCATGTGACTGGCAAAGTTCACTGAATTAATGGTAGGGCAGGGTTTCAGATTGCCAGTTAGCTCTTTTTACTGTAAGAGTTGAAAAGGATGTGTGCTCCCTGATGGAATGCTACAAGCAACTACAAGTATTAAATCACAGTAAAACAGATTTCACCCTGACTCACTCGTGTGTGTGTGTGTGTGTGTGTGTGTGAGCTTGCTCACCTATGAATTATAATTATTTGATCTCAGGGTTTTTCCCTAAGTGCTTGAATCTTTTCCATTAATATCTGGTTGTTTCTTAATTCTTAGAAGCTCCAAGTAAGGTTTTGCAGGACTTCTAGTTCTCAATCTATAGCATTAAACAAAAGCTTTTTATAGCTTTCCTGATGAATGAAGACAGTATTTAACATATGCCAGGAAGTAGGATTTCTTTGTCTAGTCTTGCTATGGATGTCAATATGTCTCTCCAGTTATCTGCCCCTCCCAAATTCCCAAACACACATGCACATACACATAAGCCCACAAACACACAATCTTTTTATTACCAGGATGAATATTCAACTACAGCCTGAAAGCAAGAAAAGTGTTTGAATACAGTTATTGCTAAAAAAGGAAGGGTTAATGTTGTCTCCCATCAAAAGACATACTGAGTTATGACTCCCAACACACCAGAATTCAAAAACAACTCTATCAGGGGATCCTGGGTGGCCCAGTAGGTTAAGCATCCTACTCTTGACTTCGGCTCAGGTCATGATCTCAAGGTTCATGAGTTCGAGCCTTACAATGGGCTCCATGTTGACAGTGTGGATCCTGCTTGGGATTCTCTCTCTGCCCCTTCCCCACTGGCTCTCACTCTCTCTCAAAATAAATAATTAAACTTTTAAAAAATAAAACTCTGTCAAATGGAGGCTTTGCTGCTCAGTAGACCAAATATTAGTTTATATTCCTGTTTTCTTCTCACTGTTTAGTGATTTTATTGGTAAAGTGTATGCATAGCCAGAAGAGATGGTCACACATACCAATAATATTGAAGAAAATGAAACTGTTCTGAAAGCCGTGGTTTTATACAAAGAAATCTGTGAGTGAGAAATCTGCTGGTTTTATTTTCTCTCTTGGTAGTTACAAAAGATCAAGCCAATATCAAGGTGTCTTTTGTTTACTTCTCTGTGCATGTCATGGTTTTCTAAGTAGGTTAGAGCCAATTTCTTACATCTGCAAGTTAATGCTTGCCAAAATTTACCATTCAGTGGGCTCATTCCCACTTTAATTGGCCACTTGCTTCTCTTTTCTGAGAACACAAGAGACCAATTGCACCTGCAATGAGCCTGATGGAGATTCAGAAAAGGAATATTTTAACAATTCTATTTTGGTGTGTGACTCATCCTTTCTCACAGAAGTAAAAAAGTGACATTGTCACATTGCAGTGTGTAGCAATATATTTGTGATTATTTTACTTGTATATGTAATTTAAATTTTGTTTCAAAATACAAGGTGATTTGACTCTTCAGCAACTCAGTGAATTTGTTCTTTGAACTTAAAAGGTACTATCAAAAGACCTCTCTAGGTTGGTAATGCAAATTCATTGATGTGCAAGTTTGACTTTAAATACTTGGAAAAATAGGGGCGCCTGGGTGGCTCAGTCGGTTAAGCGGCTGACTTCGGCTCAGGTCATGATCTCGCGGTTCGTGAGTTCAAGCCCCGCGTCGGGCTCTGTGCTGACCGCTCAGAGCCTGGAGCCTGTTTCAGATTCTGTGTCTCCCTCTCTCTGACCCTCCCCCGTTCATGCTCTGTCTCTCTCTGTCTCAAAAATAAATAAAACGTTAAAAAAAAATTTAAAAAAAAATAAATAAATACTTGGAAAAATAATGAAACAACAAGAATAAAGCAATTGGTGTACATGCAAGAAAGGAGGAGCTTGTAGAATAAAAAGCATGATTTTCATACTAGGGAAAGTATTATATATAAAATTATGTAATCTTATTTAGATTATTACATAAGGTTTGTTTATTTATTTATTTATCTATCTGGCTGTGTAGGATAGAGTAAGCTACAGTACCTTTTCATCAGAACTGTGAAACCGTCCCATTTGATACATTCATTAATCAAAAGGAGAGTGTGGTTTGAATTGTACAAGTCTAAGGAACATGCTTACTTTATAGAGATGAAGAGAAATAAACCAAGTTGAGATGTATAGGGGCTCCCATCATGTTTGCAGGTACATTTTATTTGCTACATAGATCAGATTGTGTTATATTCTTCTGCTGAAAATCCTTCTATAACTCTACTTTGTTTAAAAGAGAACATCCACACTGCTAATTTGGCATTCAAGGCCCTCCATTTTTTTGCCACTGCCCAACCTTCTAATATCACCTCTCATCAATCCCTCCAATGAGCCTTATGATACAAAAGTGCCAAACTGTTTGCACATACCTACCTGTTCATCAGTTCTGTGCCTTGGTGTGATATTGCGATTAGCCAAGGAATGCCAAAAATGATCAGGAGCCACCACAAGCTAGGAAGAGAGGGAACATGGCTCTGCTAACACCTTCATTTTATAGTTCTGGCATCCAGAACTGTGAGAAAATAAATTTTTGTTGTTTTAAACTAACCAGCCTGTGGTAAATTGTTAATAGCAAATCTAAGAAACTAATGCAACTCCAATGTCTTTTGTGAAAGTTAATGGCCAATGAGAGCCACTAATGAGAAGCTTAAAGAGAGGCCATGGATAACACAGGAATTTCATGAGTAAGGTTGTGAGGCACACCACCAACCTAAGAACCATGACAAGCTTAAGAGCTTTTGAAAAGCAAAGGGTATTACAGCCCCACCATTGGTCTTTACCTTGAAGCTTTATTTTGCTGGAGAAACATTGAATTTAGTCTTCTTTCAAGGGGTCATAGTATAATGGTCACACCTTTGATTTGGTAGGAAATAACTCCATGTTTCAACCCTGAAATTAATTAGCTTTATATATGCTCACTAAATTTTGCTTACAATCTGGCTAGTTTCCTTATCACTCCCTCCCACACCCTGCCCTGCGGCTCTCTATCTCTCTCTCTTTTTTGTTTTTAATTTTTGGTATGTTTTTAAATCAAATGCAGCTGGTAAAACAAAACAAACAAAATCCATGTTTTCATTTTGTCTGAGGCTCTTCCCAATTCTACACGTTTATTATATACACATTCTACCTTTGATATAATCTCACACAATGTTTTTAGCAAGTGTTTTCCCCCTACATGACATAGGTGGTCACTTCTCTAGCTTTTCCCCACAGTTGTCACCATGTTTCCAGCCTTCTATGATGGTTCCCTTGTTGACTGCTACCTGGTGTCAAATCCATTGCCACATATTTTAGGTTTCTGTTACAGCAAACCCACTTCTAGTCAATGTGTTTCTCAGTTAGATTTTGCCTCCGTAATGTTGTATAACAAACAACCACAAAGCTTAATGTCTTAATGTCTGGGGAGGTCTGCTGATAAAGTCTGTACCGACTGGGTTTAGTCCAAGACATGTTGGGTACAAGTCCACCATCTTGTATTCTCCTTGTGTAGGTGGGTGAGGCAGGACATGTCTTCTCATGGGAAAAGGCAGCAGTGAGAAGTCACACCCAACTTTTCAATTGTATTTTAAGTCTCTCTTTGTGGACATGTCTGTGTATACCCATTAGCCAAAACAAGTGATAAGGTTGACCCCAAATAAAATATTCTGCTCATCATGAGACCAAAGGAAGATACACAGAGAACCCCAGTGTCAATACAGAAGGGAAGTATTGCTCCCATAGACGTGAGGGGGAATATTTGCAAAATCATGTATTTTATTCTTTCTATTCTGGCTGTGTTTAAAATACCTTTTGGTTTTAGTGTTCAGAAGTTTCTGCATTATGTGTCTTAGTATCAATTTCCTTTTATTATTTATGCCAGAGACACTTTAAGAATCCAGAATCTGATGATTGGAAGTACAGCAATTATGGGATTTTTTAACTTTTGTATCACCTCATTCTATGCTTTTTCCTCTTTTGTACACCCAATTAGAAGAATGTTCGAACTTCTCTCTTCCATGTCTTCTAAGATCTATTTACTGTTTTCCTGTTTTTTTTTTTTCATGTTATTGTGCTTCTTCATGAGTAATTTCTTTATTACTATATTCTAATTCACTAATTCTGTCCTTGGTTCTTAAAATTTTATGTTTAAAAATATTTGATGAATTTCAACTTCATATAGTATATTTTCATTTTTAAACTCTTCACTATTTTTGAAGCATATTTGGCCAATTTTTGTAGTCTCTTGCCCTATAGTCATATATTAAAGATTGTCTTTTCTTTAATTAAACATCTTCACCTTATATTCTGTAGCTGATAAAATATCTGGAATTTTTCAAGTCTTATTTTGCATGTCTGATTTTGTCATTCCTGCTGATCCCTGCCCTTGGTGGTTTGTTTCTTTGTGACTCTGAGCTCATGAGTCTTGGAACTTTATTCTTTGAGGCCGTTTGAAAGTGTGTTTCTCCAAAGAGATTCTAATGTTTCTAACCATATGGTTGGTGCACAATCAGGGACTACTTAAAATTAAGTTTTTATCTTGAGGTTTTGTGAATCACTTGGTTGGTAGGAATGAAGTCCCATTTATTATTTTTCTAATAGAGAATTAGAGATTCTTGCACAAAACTTTGAGATGATTTCCCTCTCTCCCTGTACAGGTCCTAATCCTTTTCACCTCACACTTCCAGGACCAGTAATTCAGTTCTGCTGTTATCTCTTCCAGTTATATAATCAATTATAATTACCTAAAAAAATGGTTTAGTTGATACAGATCATAATACCTTCACAAAATGTTCTGTATTGATTTGCTTACTAATTTCCAAAGTAGGTGTTAAAATATTTAAAATAAATCACCCTGCTGTTTTGCTGTTTCTAGATTTTACAAAATTTAACTACAATATTGAGAACCAAATTTTTGAGTTTGACTTAACACAGCAATTTCCGGGAAGTTGTTATCCCAAAGGAAGTTGGGAAAATTAGGTTATGATTGAATTCACTACTAAAGGTTGCTTGTTTCTTCTGTGGAAGGTCAATTAAATTATCCTGAAAAATAGTTTAGAGTATGAACATCCTTATCTGGGTCTATTTGCAAATATCTCTGTAATAGGCTTTTTAATAGTATTTCAGGAGAGTAAATAATCCCTGAATCTGGTAAAAAATCTTATTTTAGATGACAAATAAATTGAACACCCTCTCTACCTTTAATAGAACTTTCTGCTGTTTTATTTGCCTTATATTATTTCCTTAGGAAAAAGATTCAAAGGCTCCTACATTTATAGCAAAGCAAGACAAATCTGCATTTTAAAAACATATTCTTTCATAATATAACCTTAGTATTG
This sequence comes from Panthera pardus, assembly GCF_024362965.1. Classification (NCBI taxonomy): domain Eukaryota; kingdom Metazoa; phylum Chordata; class Mammalia; order Carnivora; family Felidae; genus Panthera; species Panthera pardus. Next base: position 89,303,198 of record NW_026526721.1, read on the forward strand.
GTTAACGGAAATACACCTTCAGAGGAATACAAATGGAGATTAGAAGGTATTTCATGATCTAACTTTTGGAAGTGTTTTATGTAAGTCTGCTGTAGCTGAGCTATGGTAAATTTTGCTTGATTTATTGAATTTCATATTTCCTAAAGTAAACATAATACTTACGGGTTTTAATTAATAATCTAATAGGTCACTGTAAAATGTGTAGAAAAATTAGGCTTCTTAAAGAATCCTCTAAATGTCTTATCTCTAAAGGTCTGACCAGGAGCTGTGGTGATATATGCAGAAAAAATATCATATCTGTTGCTTTATATAGTAGTCTTATACTTAATAATTAACCCACTCTGCAACGGAGAATGGATTTACTTACATTATTTCAAGCAGGTGAATTTGGTCCTCAAATGTTTGAAGTCAATTATCTGAATCATACATCCCAAACTTCTTCTTTGATTACACTTTACAAGTTATTTTGATTGAATTAGAGTATTTGTATTAAGGTAAACGATGTCAGCCTTTGGCAGTGGGTTAAAAAGGAAGACTTGGCCAAAGAAGAAAGGAATGTATTGAGCTGAATTGAACTGACCTTCACTTTTGCATCAGCAAATTTTATAAAAGAGAACATTTGAGGATTATGTGCAAATTCTTTACAAATCATTAACAAACACTAGTGGCAGTGCGCCTGATAAGTATTTGGAGGCTATATTCACAAAAGGGGACACATTGCCATTTAAAGACAGGCATGTCCTAATCAAAGGAAACAATTCTAATAAGAGACCTAAATAATAAGTCCAATTATAGATGTATTATTATAATGGGAAACATATCTGGAAACAATGTGTAGGAAATAAATCAGGGGTCAAAAGAATCTTACAGAATCATATTATTATAGGACATTACAAGAATAATTTTTTTTCTTTACTGTGGGAATTAGATCTAGGCTTGTGATTTTTCTAAACGATAACTCTCCTTATTAATTTTAAAAGATATATAATAGTATTAGAATATTGGCAGTTTGTGCTTCAGTTCTTCATGAATGTTTGCCTATATTTTAACCACTGGCTACCATGTGGCATGATATGAAATGCCCATAAAATCAACCAAGGTAATTAAAAGTCCACTATTAGTGGTGAACTCCTACATGTTAAACTAACTTTCAATTAATAGGTCTATTTTAAAATGTAAGTGCTTTTGGGAAGATGAATACAATAAGCTCTTTACATTTCAGAGTGAATAGGCATAAGGCAATTCCATTTGGTTATTAGCGTGTTCCTTGCTTTGGGTGAAGAAAAGGAACTCAAAATGAGGAAAATGCAGATAGAAAAGACTAAGGAATTAAAACAGACTTTGCCCAAACTTGAAGATAATGGTGGAAAAGAAAATACAGCTTCCATTTGGAAACTTTTACTGACTTAGGCATTTGCCTTTTTTTCTGACCTGAAAATTATCTATTTATTTTGTCAGATGACACTGAGTTCATTGATTCTAAGTTATATACTCTATGTGTAGTAGAGGGTCTTTTTACTTAAGTAGAATTACTTTTGTGGGAGATTCACCAGTCTGGATTTCAATTCCCATTACTTAATAATCTCCAAGTAGTTAAATCCAATGATCAGTTCTCAATTCTCACCCTACTTGAACTATCAGAAATGTTAGACATAATTGATCATTCTTTCTACCTTTCACACACTCATCTGTTGGCTACTGAGATAAACATACTGCCATGGTTTTTCTCTTACCTTAGTGGCTGTTCCTTTTCATTAGACTTTACTATTTTTCTTTTTTTTTTTTTCTAAGATTTAATTTTTAAATAATCTCTACACCCAACATGGAGTTCAAACTCACAACCCAGGGATTGATTCACATGCTCTACTGACAACCAGCTGGGTGCTCCAGCTCTACTATTTTTCTTTAATCCTTCTATTTCATAAATGTTGGAGTGTCCTACAGTTAAGTCTTCATCATTTTCCTCTTCTTTAGCTACATTTATTTCAAACACTCTGTAGTTTTAAATATCATTTATATGCTGATGATTACCAAATATATATTTAAAGGACTCAAAAATCTTTCTCCTAAACTGTAGATTGTTATATATAGCAATGAACTCAACCTATGTACTAAGAAATCTAACAGGTAACTCCAAATTAAAATGCTCAAAAATGAATATGCAATTTCTGTTCCAAGTTCTACAACTTTATTTTCCCAATCTTTTCATCTTAGTAAATTTCAACTCCTTTATGTAGTTACTCAAACAACACCAAAAGTTGGAGCCCTTCAGGGCTCCCCTTAGGATCACACCTAATGTAGGAAACTCCTGGTAATTTTACCTTCTAAGGATATTTAGACTATGATTATTTCTCCCACCTATACAGCAGCCTCCCTAGTCAAAGCCACCATCATCACTGGTATGAACTTAATTGGGGGTCCTTTTCCAGTCTTGTTACTCGTGGACTATTTACTTCAAGTAGCAAAGATATGTTATCCTATGTCTCCCCTACTTAAAACATTTTGTAAGGCCTAGACATGAGCAATGAGGCAAGATAATAAATAAGAGATAAAAATTTTGAAAGGAAGAAGTAAAACTGTAACTATTTGTAAATTATATGATCATATACATAGAAAATCCAAAGGATTTGGACTTGACCAAAAAGCTATTCGAGTTATGAAATGAATTAGCAAGATCAATATAAAAGAATCCAGGTTGAGTGTACTCATATATACAAGGCTAATATACAAAAGATAAAAAGTCTGTGTACAAAAGTAAATAGTTTTTCAATACAGAAGCAAAGGATTATTAAAGAAAATTAGAATATACTATGTACCATAGCACCAAAAAATCCTATTAAAGATACACAAGACTTATACACTGAAAACTGCAAAATATTATTGAGAGAAATTAAAATGACTCTTTAAGTAAATGTACAGGCTTACCACACTTACGAGTTGAATGATCTAATATTATACAGGTGTCAATACTTCCCAAACTAAGCTGCAGACTCTTACTATAATCTTGTAAAAATTCCAGCAGGTTTTCTTTCTTTGAGAGAGTTTGTGTTAATGTGTGTATATAAAATGTTACAAGTGGATTTTAAAATTTATGTGGAAATGCAAAGGACATAGAATAGCCAAAGCAATCTTAAAGACAAATCAATGGATTCGTATTGGTAAATTATTGAGACCTACCATAAAGGAATGAAATTAATATGTTGTGTTGTTGGTACAAGGATGAATACAAAATGAAAAAGAACAGAAATTCCATACACATACTCATTTGATATACAACTAAGTACTATTGTTCAGTTGGGAAAGAATGGTTTTCAACAATGCCAGATCAATTGGATATCCATATGGAAACAAGTGAACCTAAACCTCTATTAATCCCATAAACAAAACTCAATCACAAGTGGATTGATTCTGTACATATTTAAAGTAAATAATAAAGCTTTTGTAAAAATAACAGAATACCTTTGAAGCTCCAGAGTAGGCATCACTTCTTCAAATAGGACCCAAAAGCACTGACCATAAGAACAAAAGGATGGATAAATTGGAGTTAATTAAAAGTAGAAATTTCTATATACTGAAAGACACCTTTAAAAAAGTGAAAGTGCAAGCCACACACGGAGAGAAGATATTGGCAATGTATACCCCCCAAAAGATTTATATATAGAATAAATGAAGAGCTTCTACAAGTCAACTTTTAAAAACAACCGATGAAACAAATAAGAAAACCAACCTCATAAATAAAAGGGAGCAAAAATCCTTGAATAGACACTTCAAAACAGGATATTCAAATGGCTTCTTCACGTAAGAAAAGGTGCTCAACTTTGTTAGTCATCAAGAAAATACGAATTAAAACTATGATGCAATACTAATACACTCTCAAAATAATAGCCCAAATTAGATAGCCTGATAATATTGAGTGTTAGCCAGGACATTATATATTTACACATTATATGTTATATGTGATACATTCTGATTGGAGTATAAATTGGTAAATTTACTTTGGAAAACTCTTTAGCAGTTTTTACTGAATCCAAATATACTTACCCTGTGAACCAACAATTCTACTTCTAGTTATATACTCAATAAAAATGAGTGCATATATACAAAAGAAGACATGTACAAGAATATTCCTAGCAGTTTTATTCATAATGGTCTCAAATTAGAAGCCACCCAAATGCCCAACAACTGAAGAATGGATAAATTGTGATATATTCATATAATCTTGGCAATCTCAAAAAAATCTGGTACGTGCAAAGCATTGAAAATACCAAAGATATATTGACAAAAGAAAATCGAAGCAAAAACTACTTATTTTATCTTCTCTAAGAAGTTCAAAAACAGGATAAACTGGTCTCCTTAATAGAAATCAGATTAGTAGTTACCTCAAGGGAGACAAGATGTTAAATGGGAAAAGACTCTTGGGTTTCTAGAAGCGTTATATACTTGATCAACGTGTTAGTTACTAGTTATATGGTGCTTGCATATATATATTGGGGAGAGGTATATGTACAATTTATTAAGCTACAGGCATACTTCACTCACCTTTTGTGTCTTATATCACAGTTAAAGACCAAAAACAAACAAACAAAACCTCCAGTGGCTTTCTATTTTACTCAGAATAATCCATAAAGTTTTAATAGGTCCCACAAAGTCCTACAAAATACGGTTTGTGGTTGCCCCTGTGACTTGTTATCCCTCTCCAATTCACAGAATGCTCCAGCCAAACTTACTTTGTTGAGGTTCCTCAAGATATTTTCTTCCTTCAATGTATCACATAAAAGCCAAGGACAGGAAGTAAATTAGGGACTAGAACCAGTCGCAGAAGGTTTGGGCAAGACAGCACTTTCAGTTTATTTATGGAATTGATTGGTCTTTTTGCATCGTTCCCCTTTTTTCCTCTTTCCTCAGCCCAGTTTTAGCTTCTGTATAGCCCAGTGTCTATACTTTGCTTGTTCCATTTCTGAATTCCCGGAAGAGAGAATTTTATTGGCCCAGCCGAGCCTCTGAAGATAGTTTCTAGTGGTGAGGTGTCCACTATCTGCCTAATAAGCTATGGCCAGGAAGGGTCATATAGAACAAAGATGTCCAGGTCCTACCTGTGAGGCAAAGGCAATTCTTATAGAAGAGAACAAGCAGGAGAAGACACATATATTACCTATAGATTAAAAATTGATGTCTGTGGTGTTCTAAATTTTCTGTGTTGACCATTGTGTCAATACATAGATTCTCTTATCCACTCTTGACTTCACACCTGCCTCAGTGTATTGATGTGCACTCAGGGCATCTTTCATTAGCAGAGCTCATTTATTTCAAGTGATAATGATCATTCCCATTCCTCAACAAACTGCTCTCAAACCCATGAAAAAAGCCTTCTGTGTAATTATTATGTTTGCACGAAAGAAGTGCAAAACTAAATAAGCAAGAATACTGTCCTTGAGGTGCTCACCAGGTGGTGGACAGACAAGGAAAATACAGTTGCAATGCGATGTGTAAAGGGAATTGAAACAACTGTGTTCTTAATTTCAAGTGCTCCTTACCTAATAAAATAGCAAAGCAAAGGGGAAAAGTAAAAAGTGGAACCAATTACTTAGGCATCTTTTATAAAGCTATGTAATACAATTACTTAACACAAATAAGCTGTTTTATATTTTTATTTTACAGAATCTGGCTTGATTTTTGTCTAAAGAGATAATGTTTGATTTCCGTCTAAAAACATAATTCTTAACTGTGTAGATGAGTAGCATATGAAATAAACAATGCTTGTAGTTCTTATTGTGTGTATGTGTAAAGCTTTTTAATTATAGGGTATTTTAATGTCCTATAATGTTAGTAAATAGTATTTTTATTGATTTTGTAGCAAATCAACATGGAGAAAAGTTGGATTTACATAACAACATTTTTTTCTGTCCCATTTGAGATTAACTTGACAACCTAATGCCCTATTACACTCCAATACTTTAGTCGCACAAACAAGACCTGTATTTACTAGTACTTAGTATTATTTAAAAGTAGTGTATATAGTATTACATAGTATATAGTCTGTGTTTTGTGTGTGTGTGTGTCTGTGTGTCTGTGTGTGTACATATATATGCTACATATAGTATTTTGTCCTACAAACAAGGACATGCTCCTAAATAACCGTAATGTAACCATCAAAACTAGAACGTTAACACAGATATATTTTACCATCTAAAATTCAGGTTCTATTCCAATTTGCCAATTTCCCTAGTCATGCAATTTATAAATGATGAAGGGGTCTAGTTCAGAATCACTCATGCATTTAGTTGTTAGTTTTCTTTAATCTGCAACAGTTCCCTTATGTTACCTTGATTTCATGACCTTTACATATTGGAGGATTAAAATCTTGTTGTCTTGTGGAATAGCTTTCATTTTGCAGCTGTCTGATGTTTCCTTATATTTGATATATGATTCAAGCTATTCCTCTTTGGCAGAAGTGTTACAGAAATGATGCTGTGTTTCTTTCATCGTATCTTATCTGGTGATGCACGGTTTCAGTTTGTCCCATTACTGATGATGTTCACTGGGATCACTTGTTTAAAGTGATATCTGTCAGACGACTCAATTTTAAAGTTACTTTTTTTAATCTTTGACATTAGTAAGTACTATTTAGAGGGTTACTCTGAATCTATAAAAAATATCCTTTACTTTTCAAAATTTTAATTATTTATGTTTTCATAACATTTCAAAACCATTTATGGTTTTTTGTTCAAAGGACTGTAATTCACTGCTATTATAATTTATTTTGATGTTTAGATTGTTCCTAGATTTGGCCAATTTGAGCTCATTCAAGCTGGCTACTCTGTCCTTTTGACATGTTCTCATTGTTCTTTGAGTACTTCCTTACTTTCTAAAATAAAAACATGTCCTAGGCTGATGTCCTAGTACTTTCCCTGTCCAAACCCGGAATAAGCCATTGTCCAAGGAGTTCTGATTCTTTTATTAATCAGTCTCCTTGTATGTATCCAATCTCCAATCACTATTTTTACTTCTTCCCCTGGGTGGATGCTATCCTACTCAGGTTCTGATTTTATATTCCTGGATACTAACCTTCCCAATTCAATGGGATCATTCCTCACACTACTTGGACTCCAACATTGTTTGAATTCTGACTCCCTAAATTTTGCTGTCCCTTCTTCAGTGACAAGATCTTCACTCTATTTAGACTCTGACACCCTGGTCTGGACCATTGAGGCAACCCCTTACGTCCCCCCACTATAGACTATTCATCCACAGGATAGCTTTAGGATTGAAATGCTCAGGACAGGAAGATACCTATACTATATTTTTAATTGGTCAATGAGAATTCTGTGGGCCTTTTAAGACAAGAAAGTTCTCTGCTGGCACAGTTTAAGGGAAAAAGAAGTAGAAGACAGAATTTTTATTCTCCAGGAGCTTTTCAGGGTAATTGGAGAGATAAGACAACTCATTTTATCTTTAGAATAATTCTGTAAGGCATAGATTAGTATCCTTATCTGAGCACAGCTATTAAGAATATGAACTTATTTTCTTTGAGGGGATAATTTCTCAGCAGTTTTGGAATACTATAAATGGAACTGAAGAGAAAAAGCTAATGTAAAAAAATTGGGATGCTAAGCAAATTCTGGAAAGTCACAATGACAAATTACTCTTCTTTTTCTCTGACTTGTTTTGGTTTAGAATGAATGAATAGCATAGATTATATCCTCTAGGGAATAAAATCATATTACTTTACATCATTATAATACTACTAGAAACCACACAAACTAGGAAAAAATAACCATAACCTGTCAATATGATAATTACACAAGAAGGCCAACTATTTTCTATTTACAAATAGGACATCAAACCATGTTGGTGTCTTTCTTCTGAGTATTAGATATTTTTTTCTGATTATGAATGCTTAAAACCTGGTACAGTACCTAAGGTAAATCTCATGTATTTATATTGCAAGTGGGTGTGAGGATAGGTGGAAGGAAATATGAGTATAAAGCTAACCTGTCAATTGAGGGAGGCTTCAGGCTGTCCTCATTAGGACACTCTTGATGCTGGTGACAAACCACCTGAAACCTCTTAGGTAAATTGAGGATGTATGTTGGCTTATGTAACCAGAAATTGCAGAAATATAAGTGGAATGGAGTAGAAGCAGAACCCTCATGTCATTAGGACTTTTCTCGTTTTCCTTCCATTTCTGGTGTTTCTGTGTATTATCTAATGCTCCCTTCCCATTGACCACTTTTCCACATGATTGTGGAGGGACCACTGGAAGCTCTAGGCTTAGCTTTTTGCAGCTCAATTACCGGAAGAGAAGAGGCTTTTGTCCTCAACAACACTTAGAAAAAAATTCAGAGAAAGAACTGTGGGTACATAGTGGTTATTCCAATTTTGGGGGCACAGTGTTGGGGTAGAGATACTATGTTTATCCAGACTGGGTCATGTGCTTGTTTCTAGGTTGTGGGTAATTCAGAGTATCGTTATTGTAGGCCCCTATTACAAACAATGATTAATGTGTGAGTGAAGTCATTTCCCTTACAAAGGGAGGATAGTAGGCGCACCTGGGTGGCTCAGTCAGTTAAGTGTCTGACTTTGTCTCATCTCATGGTTTGTGAGCTCGAGCCTTATGTAGGGCTCTGTGCTGACAGCTCAGAGCCTGGAGCCTGCCTCATATTCTGTGTCTCCCTTTCTCTCTGGCCTTTCCCTGCTTGTGCACTCTCTCTCTCTTTCAAAAATAAATAAACCTTAAAAAAAATTAACAAAAAAGTTAAAAAGAAAGAGAGAATAGCATAGACCTGGCTGCTGGGGAGTTATGATGAGCCTGGAAGCCATGCCAGTTTGTATTTACTATAATTTCTAAGTAGGTTGCAGTGAACTCAACCTGAACAAAGATAATCCAATTTAGTGTGTAAGATATCATCATTTTTGGGCTCTCCGTAGTATGAATACTCAGCTACTCAGGGAGTGGATTCATAATTGTTAGTGACTAGTCTATAAAACACTTGTCCAACTAGCAACTGGGGACATGGATCACCACACTGTATACTTCCTTAATGCACAGATCCTGCTTGACTTACAGTGGGGTTATGTCCTGATAAACCCATCATAAGTTGAAAATTTCATAAGCTGAAAATGCATTAAAACACCTAACCTACCGAACATGGTAGCTTAGCCTTGCCTTCCTTAAATGTGCTCAGAACACATACATTAGCCTATGGTTGGGCAAAATCATCTAACATAAAGACTGTTTTATAATAAAGTGTTGATTATCTCATGTAATTTATCGAATGCCGTGCAGAAAGTGAAAAATGGAATGTTTATATGGATACAAAATGGTTGTAAGTATATCACTTGTTTATTCTTGTGATTGAGCAGCTGACTGCTGACTGGGAGCTATGGCTCATTGCCACTGCCCAGAGTCATGAGAGAACATTGTACCACATATCCCTTTCCCAGGAAAGATCAAAATATAAAATTTGAAGTACAGTTTTTTTAATGCAAATCACTTTTACACCATCATAAAATTGAAAAATTGTAAGTTGAACCATTGTAAGATGGGGACTGTACATGTGTAATGTTGTATTTTTCCTGTCAGGCAGATATCAGAAATTGGGGCACGTGGGTGGCCCAGTCACTTAAGCCTCTGACCCTTGATTTCGACTGAGGTCATGATCTCATAGGTCGTGGGATCAAGCCCCTTAGGGTTCTCTCTTTCCCTCTCTCTCTCTGCCCCTCATCCACTCGTAAACACTCTTTCTCTCAAAACAAATAAATAAACATTAAAAAAAAGATACTGGAAAAACATCATCTCCAGTTAAGTGATAAAATTAGCAGGGGTAAGAAACATAAGTATAAGGGAATAATATACAGTGAAATGATATTAATATGCCTTTTCTGCCACATAGGAAGGAAATAAAATGTAAATATAATAAAAATATGGAAAAGTTGGAAATCAAGCTCAGAAGTAAGGAAAGTTAACTGTAGCTTGCGTGGGGTACCATTTCCAGTCAGTTAGAAGAATTAAGCAATGGTGTGTTGTGAATCCAGGAAAGACCAATCATCTGTAAGGACCTCAATGTGTCAGTTTTTGCAGTGAGAAAAGTCAGCCAATAGCTAGAGCTTTGAGTATTATGCCCCGGTCCAAATGTTCAGTGTGTAAACTTGGCTGCTGAAATGGTGATTCCAACATGTTTGGGATAATCAAATTGTTTCTTAGTGAGTTCTTTTTTCACCCTGGAAAGGTTCAGACTTGTGCTTAGAGATAATAAAGTATATTAAGCCCATTTACTACAAATCTTTTGTTAAGTTTAGAAAAATATGGCTATAATTTTTACTTAAAATTTTAAGTATAAGATACTTTAATATATTATACAACGGAATCATCTTATGATCCCAGTGAAAATACACAAGTAAGTGATTTTATAGTTAGAAGTTTTAATTTGAAATGTAAAATATGATTTGGATATGTTTGTAAACATTAGGAAAATTAAAGTAATTTGGTATTAGTCAGAATAGTTTAAATTATTAGCCAACATTTTGCTTACTAGAAGTATTTGAATTTGGTAAAATGAAAAACAAAACAAAACCCTGAATGTATTAAATTTATAAATACAGTTTTCAATATTTAAGAAATTCAATTTCTAAGCTGAAAAATCTTAAAAGTAATTTTCAGAACTTATGAGAATAAAAGAGTACCATAATTTGTAAATTAAATTTAAAAGCTTAAGGTGAGACTTCTGATGATGGGAAGATAGAATAGATATACTAAGTACAATTAAGATACCTGTATTTTATGTATGAAACCAACATCAGAAGACTCTGAAAGGTGGGTAATGGAAAGCAGACTGGCTAGGGACTTCGAGTCCTGAGAAAGGACCCTATGTTGATTTCTCTCTTTGTTCGTGGTTTCCTCACATATACTTGGAGATGAAGAAACTGGCAACCTGGAAATATCAATAGGTATAGATAAAAATGTCCTCCAACAAGCCTGTTCTATTCAGCCAAAGGGTCAAGAAAGGGACAATCTCACTAGACAGAAAAAATTTAAGCAAAACTGCTCTACTCCAGACAAACAACATAGAAAAAAAATGTTACTATGTTTCTACTCCCACCAAAAAAGGCAAGTGAAGCCTTGCCGTAAACTTCCATACTTGCCAGGCTGTACCCAGGTGCTCTGATACTCCTACGAGGCATGTGGTAGAGAAGGCCAGGTAAGGAACTGACCCCTAAGGAGCGCTCCTAGCCCTCCCTGGTCAAGTAAATGAAGACTCTTGGGGAGCTTTGACTTCAACTTCCATTTGGTAGTAACGAAGCACCTCTCCTCCCCCTGTTGTGCTGATATCAGAGGAGGCTGAGAGGAGTCAGGACTTTCATCCTTACCCAGCAATAATGAGGCTACCCAACTGTGGCTTCAGTGGAAACCACTTAGGAAGCCAGAACTTCCACTCATTCCAGCGGTAACAAGGAGCTCCCTCCCCAAGAAGGGGAATCTGGACTTCTATTTCCACCTAGCAGTAATGAGGCAGCACCCCTTTTTGTATGCCAGAACAGTGTCAGGAAAAGCCAACTAGAACAGAAGGTTTAAATAAAATCCACTATCCTGCAGCTTAGTCCAAAAATGTCCAGGTTTTAATAAAAAATCACTTGTCATACCAAGAAAATGTGAATCTCTAATGGAATGAGAAAAAGGCAATTAATAGATGCCAAAACCCAGGTGGCAGAGATGTTGGAATTATTTAACAAGCATCTTAAAGCAGCCATGATAAAATTGTATCAACAAGCAATTACTAAATGCTTAAAACAAATTAATAAAAAATACTAAACCTGACAAAGAAGTATAAGATGTAAAGAATAACCAAAAGGAGAGTTGAGAACTGAAAACTATAATGACCAAAATAAAAAGCTCAGTAAATGATCTCAACAGCAGAATGGAGATGATGGAGGGAAGAATCAGTAAAATTTGAGATAGAACAATAGAAATTACTCAATCTTAAAAACAGAGAGGAAGTACATGAAAATAAATCAGCAGTTTCAAAGACCTGATGGGCTCTAACAACAGAATTAATATTGATGTCATGAGAGTCCCGAAAGAGGTGGATAAAGAGTACAGGCTGAAAAGTAATATGTCAGAAAAATAAAATAATGGTTAAAATCTTTCCAAATTTGTGAAAAGATAAAACTTTATAAAATAAGAAGCTGAGGAAACACCCAACAGAATAAATCCAAACAAATCCATGGCAAGACAAATTATAGTTAAAGTTCTGAAAACTTAAAAACAAAGAAAAAAAATCTAAAAAGCAGCCAGAAAAAAATGACATTTTACTTATAGTGGAAAACAATACAAAACACACTGAATTTATCATCTGAAACCACTGAGGTCAGAACAAATTGATACAAAATATTTCAAATACTGAAAAAAAGAAAAAAAAAAAAGAACTACCAATACAGAATCCAATAGCCAGAGAAAATTTCTCTTAGCAATGAAGGGGAAATGAAAACACTTTCAGATGAAAGAAAACTGATAGAGTTTATTTCCCACAGACTTACCATAAAAAAAAGGCTAACAAAGTTTTATAAAGATTTTGTAACAGTCTTACAAAAGACTTTATAACAAAGATTTTTAGAAAGACTTACAGTTTTATTTATAAAGACAACTATAAAAGAAGGAAGCTTGGAATATCAAGAAGGAAGAAAGAGCATGTTAAGAAAATATGGGTAAATGTAATAGATGATCCTTCTCATCTGGAATGTTCTAGTGTTTGACAACTGAAGAAAATTTGTAGCACTGATGTGGTTCTATATGTATCTAGAAGAAATATTTAAGAAAATTATATTCCAAATTGATGGGAGTGAATAGATGTAAAAGGAAGTAAGCTTTGCATATTATGTCTAACTAGTAAAATGATAATGATTATAGACTGGTAAATTATATGTATATAGTGTAATACTTAGAGTAACCACTAAAAATGGTATATAAAGAGATTCTCCCCAAAGCACCCAAGATAAATGAAAATGGAACTTTAAATATATGTTTAAACAAACCATGGTAGGATAGAAAAAATAAAACAGAGAAACAAAAACATACTGAATCAACAAGAAATTAAAAAAAATAATAACTCGGCAAACTTGAACAACCATGTGCTGTCTCCAAGAAATTGACTTCAAATATAACAAATAAGCAGTTTAAAAGTAAAAGGATAGAAACAGATGTATCATAAAAACTGGAGAATATCAATATGAGTTGGTACTCTAAAAATAACAATATTTTAAAGGAAATAAAGGATGCCCTACAGGTCCTGCAGACATCAAAGAACTAGTAAGGAAATACTATGAACAGTTATACACCCTATATTTGACAAGTTGGTTGAAATGGACCATATTGTCAAGAAACACAAACTACCACAATTTACATAGTATGAAATAGGTAACTTGACTATCTCTGTAACCATTTAGGAGATTAATTGTATGACTTAAAACTTCACAAACAAACAAACAAAACTGCAATATGCACGTGATTTCAATAGGGAACTCTACCAAGCTTTAAAAGAATTAACACCAGTTCTACACAATCTCTTCTGAAAAACAAAAGAGAATGGAATTCTCCCCAATTATTTTATGAAGTATTGTCTGACAGCAAAAGCAGACAAATACAATACAAAAAAGGAATACCACCAAGTGATATTCCTCAAGAGTAGATGCAAAATTCCTTAACAGAAAAGCAAATAGCATTCAACAATGTAAAAAAGAATTTTATAGCATGCCCAAGTGGGATTTATTCCAAGGATGCAAGGATGGTTCAATATTCAAAAATCAATAATATAATTTACCTTTTAACTTACTAAAGAAGAAATATCACATAAACATATCAATTTATGCAGAAAAACATTTGCCAAATTTAATACTGATTCGTGATAACAACTATCAGTGCACTAAATGCAGAGGTGGACTCCCTCATCTTGATAAAGAAATGTGACAGCACTTGGAGGATGGAGGGGTCTCAGCATGATGCCATTCTCCTTGCTCTCAGGGTAAAGTTCAAACTGCTGTGGCTGATTCGGCCTGGCGTTAGCAGGTCTGTAGGACTCCTCTTATGTTTTCCAGCCAGGCTAACTACCATCTTTCAGTCCTTCCAATGGGGCATTCTCTCTTCTACAAGGACTTTGAAATGGCATAATTATAGCAGTAATTTAATTAAAACAAAGTAGCTAGGATGGGCCCTAATCCAATACAACTGGTATCCTTACAAGAGGAAATGAGGACACAGATACACACCGGAGGAAAGACCAATGAAGGCACAAGGAGAAGATGATCAGGTACACAGAAGACAAGCCTCTCAAGAAATCAACCCTGCTGACACCTTGATCTTGTACTGCTAGCCTCCAGAAATAGGAGAAAATAAATTTCTGGTGTTTAAGCCACCCAGTCTATAAAGTATGTTTCTAGGACAGCCCTTGCAATCTAATACAAAACTCGAAACTCAATGGTAACAAACAATCCAATTGTAACATGGTTAACACAGATAAATAGACTTTTCACTAAAGAAGATACACAGATTGCAAGTAAGCCCATGAACAAATGTTCAATATCATAAGCCACTGGGGAAATACTAATTAAAACAGTGAGGTATTGCAATACATCTTATTAGGATGGCTGAAATAAAAAATACTGACAATGTCAAATGCTGACTTGGATGCCATTGTGGGAAACTATTGTTCACTTTCTTAATAAACTAAACATCTAATTACCATAAAACCCAGCACCGCACTTCTGAGCATTTATTCCAGAGAAATAATTATGTTCACACAAAAAGCCTGTACGCAAAGTTTGTAGGAGCTTTTTTCATAGTAACCCAAAATTGGATATAACCTGATTTCCCTTCAATCGACGAATGTTAAAACTGGTACATTCTTACAATGGAATGCTACTCAACAGTAAAAATGAATGAACTTATTGATATGTGCAACAACGTGAATGGATTCCCAGAGAATTTTTGTGAGTGAAAAAAGCCTACCTCAAAAACCTACCTATGATCCCATTTTCTAATAACCTTGAAATGACAAAATTATAGAGATGGAAAAGGTATCAGTGGTTGCCAGGGCTAAGCAGGCAGGGAAAGTGGGAGAGAAGTGGGTGTGGTTATAAAAGGGATCCTTGTAGAAATGTCCCTTATTTTTGTGGATCAATGTCAATATCCTGATTGATATCATCTGCTTTTGTTTGGAAGATGTTAAAATTGAGAAAACTACCTTTTCTATCTCACAAGCCTTTTTCTGTTTTATTTTGAGACACCTGCAGATTTATGATTAGGGAATTCTCTCTCTTGCAATAGTCTCTTTCATAAAGTCTCTCCTTATCTAACTGCATATTTGCTTTTATTTGACAGCCATTATTACAGTTAAAGAATCTTACTTTCAGAAAGACAGAGTAAATAGCTAACATAATATCCTAGCATTACATTTGATTGGGAGATTTTGATATGGAAATTATTTGACCATCTTCCACCTCATGTTTACTTAAAATTATCATCTGCCCCCAAGTACTGAAAATTGTTATCTTGTTCCAATTAAAGTAATCAAGTTATGGAGGTCCAGGAGAGGGAAACCATTTCAGATTTTGGCAGGTTCTGATAACATATCAAGCTGGAAACAGAGCCATAAGCCAAGTTTTATATATTGTAATTTAGTGGGCACTTCCTCAAACCCACTGCACATTAATTCTTGATCTCATCTGCTGTTCCAAGTTACTTTCCAAATATTTTCTTTGATTTGGCCAGGATTGGCTGGGAGTCAGAATAGGCTTCACCTTTAGGGAAAAATCTTCAGTGCCTGTATTCGAGCCAGCTAGGAAACTAAGAAACAGACACTAAGCTAAAAAATGCTAAATTTTAGTAAGAAAGCAATTCCATGAGAATGCACACACTGGTTATTCATATATACACACTCTTAAATCTATCAATATCAGTATGATTATTTTAGAAGCATACCCATTTGTCATCTCCAGGGGCTTTGCAATTGCTCATAAGTTTTGATGATCATGTGAAATGTTGTCAAGACACTGAAAGTTGGTGAAAATTCCTGTGGACACACACAGACTGCAGGGAGTTTTCGTTCACATTGCTGAGTCCTGTGGTTTCTTCTGGCAATCCCATGGATGCCATTTGAAGGAAAGTATGTTTGTGGAAGATCTATTCCCTGAAGGTTCACTATGTTCATCTTCTGTCATGATCAACTTTAAAGAACCTGGAAATATTTCAAGGCCTTTCTAGAGGTTACATTCTATACAACAAGGTGATCTGGTACAGGTCAACATTTCTAACACCCAAATTGAAGTAGCTTGTTCTCTAAATTCCTCTGCACTTCACGAAGTCTTTCCTTCAAAGGTTTTTCCTACATTATTTCCTCACCTTGTAGGGCACAATAAAATATTTATTGCATGCAGGCCTCTAGAGTACAGATCACCAAGAAGCTCATATTATGTTGTATTATAATTGCCTGTCTTCCTCACAATCAGGAGTCATCACAGGACCAACAGCTGTGTGGTCCCAGGCACACAGTAGGTCAGTTAGTACTTGTTGAATGAATGACTGGGAGGGCCTGTAGAGGACGGAGAGGTACACTCTGGGATCTGGACACTGAAACTCTTTCTGTATACTTGTTACTCTACCTTGGCCACTGACTCTTAACTTAGGTAAAGTTTGTGTCTTTTCATTTCTGATTTGCTGTTTGAGTTAGTCATTTGTTTTGTTTTATTTGTGCTTTTAAATTATTAGGTTTTGAAAAATTAGTGTGTGAATACTTTCTCCCTAAAAAACTTGATGAATGATAATAATAATAGATCTCTAAACCTGAAGTATTCTTTCAACAACATTCCCCCCCTCCACCACCAAAATCTTCTTATTCTTTCTCTGGATGTCTGCCAGTAAGAGTAATGCTATTATTTGCTTCATATATATCCTTTTAGAGTACTTTACAGATGCATTTATTTAGGGATAGATGAGAGAGATAGAACAGGGGAAGCAAAATATTAGAACATATAGGAGATACTCTCATAAATAGTAATGCTTTGAGTATTTTTGCTGTCATTATTTTTTTGGAATTCTAACATTTAATATATTTTGCTGCAAGTTGCTGTTTCCACTTAACAGGATTTTAGGAATTCTCTCATTCATGTCTGTGTTAGTTCCACCACATCTGGCTTTTTCCACAACTTGGCTCTCACTGACTGATTCCCATTACCTCTTAGTTTCCAGATACAGTTCCTGTCTCAGACTTTACTCAGGGTCATGACCCTAGTGCCTAGTGACTTTGATTTATTTCCTGTCTTCATTACCCCACCAGTAGACTTCCCATGCCTTTTGAAATAATACAAAATGTTTTGCAGGGTATAGGCTTTACCTTCTTCTCTTGTATTATAAATATATAATGAGAAAATAAATACCTTTTTTAAGGAAATAAATGTCAAGACCTTTAGAGCATTCATGTACTAAAACAACTGCTGAGTCATGATGTCTATACCATTTTTCTCCCTTTGATTAAATCCAACTGGAAATTCCCATGAAATCTTAAGTAACTTTATAAAATAGATAAACTTTTCAAAGAAACTGGTTTTCTTAGATACCGTATTCATTTGGGTGCTGAGAAAATGTCACAATAAGAATGGAGTTTAAATGGACAGTTATGACTTCCTATAGGAAGATCTTAAGATAGACAACTTTTTTTTTTTTTAGTTTTGATCATATTTTTAAGTAAGAAAGGTAAAAAAATATTATGGTACTTTGCTATCCCAAATATTGTGGGTAAAACTTCTATCAGACATTCTCTTAGAACTTAGACCACTCTGATCAATTATTTAAAACTGAGTTATTAATTTCAAAGATCAGAATATTCCAATAAGCTTGGCATTTCTAGACTATATTAGAAAACTAAAATGTGAAAAGTAAAATCCAGTAGAATAGAATTTGAAATAATCAGCTTCTCAAAAGATAGATCCTATACAATTAAAAGGATATAGGTAAATTTTTGTACAGAAAGCTAAAACACAGTGGCCAATATCTCACTGTCTGATTGCAGTTTTGAACAAATGTTATTCAAACTTGCTTATTTATCTTTAATAAACATATTTTAGCATTGGTTATTTTTGTGATCCATTTTGACTCTTTTTAAAAAAATTTTTTTAATATTTATTTTTGAGAGACAGAGGGATACAGAGTGTGAGCGCGAAGAGGGGCAGAAAGAGAGAGAGAAAGACACAGAATGCAAAGAGGCTCCAGGCTCTGAGCTGTCAGCACAGAGCCCAACATGGGGCTCGAAATCACAAGCCATGAGATCATGACCTGAGCCAAAGTCGGATGCTTAACTGACTGAGCCACCCAGGCGCCCCATTTTGACTGTTTCTTGAAAAAGTATTGTAAACACTGAAGTATTATGATCTGAGTAGATTGCACAAGATCTGCCATAGACGGAAAACTCTTAGAAGGGTGCCGAGAGTCCCTTTCTGCCCACAAAATCTCTCCTGCAGATGTTCCATGAAGTCTAATGAGCCAACTGTTAGCATGCTGCTTTAAAGTAAAAGCTTAGTCTCAAGATGACTGCTGTGGGAGATACATTGTACATTTCTACATATCATTATAGGTCAGATTAATTTTATTTCCTCCTTTGGAAAGTAGACTTGGTCCTGAGATAATGGAATACAAAATTGGCAAACTTTATTGGCAGGAGAGGCAGGTAGAGTTTGACATGGTGTCTGGCTCCTGGAGGACTGGCTCAGCACGGTTCCTTAATGGACACAGGTCTGGAGAACACATGTAGTAGAGGAGAACATGTTGGGGGGGGGGGGGGGGGGCGGGCATGTGTGTGGAAGGAGGCACCAGAGAGCATGGCAGAAATAAGAGCTTGAAAGCACTGATGATCCATTTTCCTACATCACAGTTTGTCCTTGGATTGACACTGGATTTCACTAAATATTTTCAAAGAAAAATGAAATATTTACTTCAGTCTAGTCCTTAGAGCAATGAGAATAGAGGCCTGAATGGCATAAATGGACCTAAAAGTATTGTCTAAGAAGTGGGGTGAAAGGGATATCACAGTGACCCCAAATGCATTTTTAAAATAGAGGCATTCAATTAAATTAGGTATTTAGGTTTTAAATTTCTCATAGAGACACAAAATAGCTGGAATAGTAATATTTGGCTTTTTTCATTGTAGTAAACATCACCTATAAGTACTGAGTTGAATTTTGTTACACACTTTTCCTATTTTTACAAAATCAATGCCAGGTGGCAAATATTCATTGCAACCTGTTTGCAAATTCACTGATGGAACTGCATAGATGTGCAAAGGTTTAATTAAAAATGATTTTTTAATAAAACCATTCATTCTGTTAAGATGTAGAAAGTAAAATTAGGTTCATAAAAGAGAATTATGTTTTAAATTAAAAGTTTTAATTTTCTTTAAATCTCTTTGACTTGCAAACTCAAACTTGCAATTTTTAATTGCCTCAGAATCTAGAGATTTTTAAGCACCATGCAGGTGATGGTTTTTATTTTTAAATTATTTTTAGAGTTTCTACATTATAGCATAACACATATGTGTAGAAGGTGCATATACTGAACTCCTTAGAGCTGACCGAGTTTTTACTAACTGCACACACCTGTGTAACCAGAGCCCAGCGGAGAACATTCCTACTCCATGCCAGTTCCAGGCATTTCTGACTTGCCCAAACAGAATCACCATATTGGTTTCCAACAGCATAGATTAATATTGCTTATTTTTATGCTTTATATAAACAAAATTGTATAATGTGTATTCTTTTGTGCCTGGCCTCTTTATCTCAATATTATGTGTGTGCATTCTTTCTTTTTGTTGCATGTAGTTGTAGATTATTTACTCTCAGTGCTTTCAAGTATTCATTGAGTGGATATATACAATTTATTTTACCCATTCTACTATTGATGGGTATTTGAGTAGGTTTAAGGTCAGGGCTATTTTAATTTGTGCTGCTGTAAACACTAGTATCTAGCTTTAGGAAAACATGCATTTCTGTTGGTTATATACCTGTAAGTAGAATTGTTGGGTCATAGCTTATACATATCTTCAGCTTTAGTAGATAACACCAAATATTTCTCTAAAGATATTATATCAATATAAGTATTGTACCAATTCATATATCCTGTAACTATCATATGAGAATTGTGGTTGGTCTGTAGCTTTCTAAGAGAATTCTGAAATTTTTTGCTCCTTTGATTTTAGCCATATTGGCATGTATATGGTGGTTGCTAAGGTTTAAATTTGCTTTGGCCTGATGACTAATGAAATTGCACATCTTTTCATATGCTTACTGGCCATCTGGAAAGCCCCTTTTTTGTATATGTGTTTGCCATTTCTCATTTATACCTTGGTGTATTTTTCCATATATATTCTAGATAAAAGTAGATATGTAGACAAATATTTTCTTCCATTTTGTGGCTTGCCTTTTTACTCTTTTAATTATCTCAGTTAAAAAGAAGTTTTAAATTTTAGTATATTCTAGTTTATTATTTTTCTTTTATGATTAGCATGTTTTGTGTCTTGTTTAAGATAGTTTTGCCTAACCTATGTTGTCCTAAATTTTTCTACAAAAGCTTTTTCTTCTTCCCTCCTTCCTCCTTCCCTCCTTCCTTCCTCCCCTTCCTTCCGTCCTTCCTTCCTTCCTTCCTTCCTTCCTTCCTTCCTTCCTTCCTATGTATTTGTTTGCTTGTTTGTGTACTTATTTATTTTTGTGTAGTGTAATGTGAGTATGACGACATAGTATTTTCCATGTGGCTATCCAGGCTGTCCAAGGGACCTGATACCTTTTATTGAATATTGAAAATACCATACTTCTCCCCCCCCCCCCCCCCCCCCCCCACCGTGTGCTTTACTTTCCTATTGCATTTCTGGACAATCTGTTCTGTTCCCTGGTGATGCTCTCTATTTATACACAAACAGCACAGTCTTAATTACTTTAGCTTTACAATAGATCTTTTGTTTCTTTCTTTAGTTTTTATTTATTTGTTTTCAGAGAGAAAGAGAGTGAGAGAACAAGCATGAGCAGGGAAGGGGCAGAGAGAGAGGGAGAGAGAAGGAGAGAGAGAATCCCAAACAGGTTTCACACTGTCAGTGCAGAGCCAGAGGCGGGACTTGATCTCACCAACTGTGGGATCATGACCTGAGCCAAAGCCAAGAGTCCAGTGCTTAACTGACTGAGCCACCCAGGTGTCCCAACAATAGATCTTGATATCAGATAGTGTAAGACATTTAGTTTTATTCCTCACCTTAAAGATTTTTTGGGTATTCTTGACCCTTTGTACATACATATAAATTTTTAAATCACCTAGTAAATTTCTGCAAAAAAAAAACAGGTGGATTTTTTTAATTGAAATTAACACTGAATGTACAGATTAACTTGACATTTATATCTTTAAAATATTGAGTTCCACAATTATGAACTTGGTCTATCTTGTCATTTACTATTATTATTTTTAATCTTCACTTGTTTCAGTTGCCTATTTTTGGTAGCTTTATTTCTGGGTATTTGATTTAAAAAAATATTATTGTAGACTATTTTTACAATGTACAATTTCTCTCTCATGCTTGTATGTAAAATTAGAATTAATTTTTATGTATTGTCCTCATATCCAAATACCTTGCTAAATTCATTTCTTTACTTTAATACTTGTCTACAAATCATTTTGGATTTTTTATCATATTGTATGTAATAATTCACCCTTCATTGAACTGACTAGTTACTCTTACAGTTTTAATAGTGATGGTGGACAACTTTTTCTTGTTTCTCATTTCTAGAGAAAGTGTTCAAAATTTTATTGTTGAATAAGAGGCTTGCTATTGGCTTTTATTTATTTATTTATTTTGGGATATTTTTGATCAGATTAAGAAAGTTTTCTTCTATCCCTAGTTTCCTAAAATGTTTTTTTAAAACAATGAATGGATATTGAATTCTGTCATTTTTTGTACCTAATAAGATAATCTTATGATCTTTCTTATATTTATGTTCATGTACTAAAATGCATTAATTGATTTATAAATGTTAATATAACATTTTATACCTGGAATGAACCCTACTTGCTTAAAATGTGTAATTATTTCTGTGTGTCACAGATTCGATTTTTTAATACATTATAAATGATTCCTGAATTTATGTATATGAGAGTTATTGGTCTATAATTTTCCTTTCCTATGATATCATTCTTAGGTTCATAAGAAAGTTAGGAATTCTTTCTATTTTTTTAAATCTCCGGAAGAGTTTGAATACTATTTATGATATTTATTTATTATCTAAATGAATTGAATCAAAGGCTTTAACACCAGAACCATGTCTGAGCATCAGGAACCCTGGGGTAAGTATACTGTTTGGATAGAAAAGCTTCTACTGAGAGACTATAGTACTACAGGGGAAGGACAGAGTGAAGAGAGGAAGATGCTAAGAAGTTAGTGCTTCTGTTTGAATTCTAAGACATATCTTTTGCAGTAAATCATAATGATTGCAAAAGAATCTTTACAGCATTCTGAAGACTTTGGAACCCATATCTCAGTTTCAGGAAAAGAGGAATAACTACTAATTGTACCTTTAGAATTTATAACTACCAGTTGCTATGATTTCTAAAACATTACAAAATGTTTGAACTTTTGTAAGTTACGTTCCCTGTTCTTCACTTTTTCATCTGAAAAATGTAGATAATAGCAGTACCTTTCTCATAGTAATGCTATGAGAGCAAACAAATTAATACATGCAAATATATGTGTGCCTATAATGTAGACAGTGCTCAGTAAGTTGTATAAATCGTTAGTTTTATTAGCTATTATGAAGTCATGAATTCCTTCATGGCAAAAATACCTATTTTATAATTTTTTAAAAATTTTCTATCAGTGTCTATTTGAATATTTGGTACCTAATCATTTCTAAATAATGTTGAAAATAAATAAATGAAAATGTTTGTATGAAGTATTTTGCTTTTAAAAAGTGAGTTTTCATTAGTGTTAACTTCAAAAAACCAATGAATTCTTTTCACATTTATAGACTACAGTATCTGATTCAGGTCAAGTAAAAATTCCACCCAACTATGTGATCTCTTTAAATCTTCTGATTCTCGATTTCCCCTTCAGAAGCGTGAGACAGTGATTGTATCAATTTAAAAGGTTTATTGTGAAAGATTAGATGTAGTGGATTTGAAATTAATATTTAAGCTAGGAAATACTATGCTATCATGCTTTTATGAACCCCATGGTGGTAAAAGGGAGAAAAGAACCTTCTGGTCCCAAAGATAATAATTTGCTGTAAATTATTTATCCCATGTGTTCAACTTTCTATGCACCATGTCCACCCATGGACAAAATAGCTTGGAACAACTGGAAGTGCTTGTCTCAACCAGGACTTGCCTCTGGCTGGATGGTGGAGATGGCATCATAAACGTTGAGATTTAAAAAAAAAAAGTAAACCTTTTTTTCCTCTTTATGATTCAACAATTCTTTACATTTCTCAGTGCTCATTAAAATAAGTGCACCCTTAATCCCTTTATCTATTTCACCCATTCTGTGTTCCCACCTCACCTCAGGCAACCACATATTAGTTCTCTGTATTTAAGAGTCTGGTTTTTTGTTGTTGTTATTGTTTGTTTGTCTTTTTTTCTTTGCTCATTTGTTTCGTTTCTTAAATTCCACACATCAGTGAAATCATACAGCATTTGTCTTTCTTTCATCGACTTATTTCATTTAGCATTATACCCTCTGGGTCCATTCATGTTGTTGCCAGTAGCAAGATTCCATTCTCTTTTTATGGTTGAATAATATCCCATTGTGTATATGTACTGCATCTTCTTTATCCAGTCATCTATGGATGGACACTGGGCCATTTCCAAAGCTTGGCTATTGTACATAATGCTGCAATAAACACAAGGGTACATAAATCTTTCCAAATTAGTGTTTTTGTTTTCTTTGTGTAAACATCCAGTTGTGGAATTACGGATCATGTAGTAATTCTATTTTTAAATTTTTGAGGAACTTCCATACTGCTTTCCACAGTGACAGCACAAGTTTGTATTTCCACAAACAGTACACAAGGTGTTTTTTTTCTCTACATCCTCATCAAGATTTCTTGATGATTTCTTGATTTCTTGTTTCTTGTGTTTTTTATTTTAGCCATTTTGACAAGTGTACAGTGATATCCTAGCTAAGTTCATACTCAGTGGTGAAAAACTGAGAGATTTTTTTTTCTAAGATCTGGAACAAGACAAGGATGTCTACTTTCACCTCTTTTATTCAACATAGTACTGGAAGTCCTAGCCACAGCAGTCAGACTAGAAAAGGAAATAAAAGGCATATAAAGTGGAAGATGACATGATACTGTATATAAAAAACCCTAAAGATTCCATAAAAAAATACTTCTAGAACTAGAAAATGAATTCAGTAAAGCCACAGGGTGCAAAATTAATATACAGAAAGGTATTGTGTAGTGTATAGGAATATACTAATAATGAAGTAGCAGAAAAAGAAATTAAGAAAGCAATCCCATTTACAGTTGCACCAAAAAGAATAAAATGTCTAAGCAAAAACCTAACGAGGTGAAAGGTCTGTACTCCAAAAACTGTAAAACATTGACAAAAGAAATTGAAGATAACACAAACAAATGGAAAGATATTCCATGCTCATGGAACCAATACTGTTAAAATGTTCACACACAGGTTTTATGCAATGCCTATCAAATCCCAACAACGTTTTTCACAGAACTAGGAAAAATAATCATAAAATTTGCATGGAACCACAAAAGACTTGAATAGTCAAAGCAACCATGGAAAAGAAGAACAAAGCTGGAGGTATCACAATCCCAGATTTCAAGATGTACTGAAAAGCTGAAGAATGGTGCTGGCACAAAAATAGACACACAGATCAATGGAACAGAATAGGAAGTCCGTAAATAAACCCACATTTACATGGTCAATTAATCCACAACAAAGGAGGCAAGAATGTATGATGGGGAAAAGACAGTCTCTTCGATAAATGGTGCTGGGAAAACTGGACAGAATTCAGAACTCATTCATGCAACAGAATAAAACTAGACCACTTTCTTACACCATACAGAAAAATAACCTCGAAATGGATTAAAGAGCTGAGAGACCTGAAGCCATAAAACTCCTAGAAGGAAACTAATTTCTTTGACATTGGCCATGGAAGCATTTTTATCCCTGTGTCTCCTCTGACAAGGGAAACAAAAGTAAAAGTAAACTGTTAGGACTACGTCAAAATAAAAAGCTTTTTCACAGCAAAAGAAACCATCAATAAAACTATAAGGCAACCTACTGAGTGGGAGAATATATTGGCAAATGATATATTCAACAAGAGGTTAATATCCAAAATATATAAAAAAAGTTACACAACTCAACACCAACCTCCCCCAATAATCCAGAGGGGAGAGAAGGATAGCTGTGGAGTAGGAAGACCTTAGGCTCATCTCATCCCATAAAAACAACTAACTAACTATCAAATGATGCTAAATACCTCAGAAGCCAACCTGAAGACAGAGAAAATTCTACAAAGAAAGGGGGAGAAAAGACCACATCAAGGAAGATAGAAGTGCAGAGATGTGGTTTAGGAGAGAAACAGATAATGGGTGCTGTGGAGGGGAGGGAGCAATGGTCATGGAGAGGGATGAGAGAGTGGGAGCACAGAGGGGAATGCACAAGAAGAACATTTTCCCAAAGCCATTGACCTGGAAAATGAGAGGGGTTGAATTTTGTGGGTTCTTGCAACGAGCATGGCTTACAGTCTGGAGTTTTAAAAGTCAGAACACTTTGAACACTGCCCTGATTATGGAGGGAAGACAGGCAAATAACCCAGAGGAAGACACTGGAAACAGATCTGTAAGTGCCTGGAGCTCACAGCGGGGAGATTGTTCATTCTTCCCAGAATGTGTCCCTGAGAGGCAGCATACATGGAGATGCTACCCTAGCAACTAAGGAGCTGACTGGCAGCATTTCTATTCCTGCCCCTCAACAGGAACACAGAGCCTTCTGAGGGAAGCAGCTCAGCACCAACACTAGCTGTCTAACTTGCTTACACCAAGCCCCACCCACCTGCACTGTGGCAGCACTGACCTTCTCAGTCACACTTGCCTCAGTCTTAGTACAGTTTTGTACCCCAGAAGACCAGCACAAACCCCTGCCCACACCAATTCTCCTGACCAGAGAGTTCTGCAGGACTACAGTTCTGGTGTATTTGGTGTCAGATCCCATTTCACAAGCAGAACAGAGCACACCTAATTAAAACTCACCACATTCAGGCCAGGGACCAAACACTGGCTCCCCAAAAAGCAAGGAGAGTCTCTACAGATGACTGACATGAAAGGTAGAGCAGCCAAAATACAACAGGAGAATGTATAAGGCACACACGACAGATACTTACTGAAGTGTCAGGCTTTGGGCACTATTTAACCGTTTCTTCATAAGGCTATTACTTTTAGGAGCAGGAGACATAACTGGCTTTTCTAACACACATAAGTAGGCAGAGACTTAGATAGAATGCCAAGATGGAGGAATTCATCCCAAATGAAAGAACAAAATAAGGCCACAACTAGAGATCTAAGTGAAACACATTTAAGTAATATGCCTAATGGAGAATTGAAAGCAATAATCATAAATGTACTCAGTGGGCTGGAGAGAAGAATGGAAGACATCAGTGAGACCCTTACCACAGAGATAAAGGAGTTAAAAAAGAACCAGAGGTGAAGAGTGCAATAAACAAGATTGGAAACAGGCAATAAACAACAGGTTGGAAGAAGCTGAAGAATGAATTAGTGAAGTAGAATACAAAACAATAGAAAATAATGAAGCTGAACAAAAGAAAGAAAGAAGAATTATGCAACATAAGAATAGACTTAGGGAACTCAGTGACTCCATCAAATGTAATAACATTCATATTCTAGGAGTCCCACAAGAAGAAGAGAGAAAGGAGACAGAAAATTTATGGAAGAAATAATACCTGAAAAGTTCCCTAATCTGAGGAAGCAAACAGATATCCAGATTCAGGAGGCACAAAGATCTCCCATCAAAATCAACAAAAGCATGCCAATGCCAAGACATATATTGTAATTAAATTTGCAAAATATAGTGATAAAAAACATCTTAAAAGCAGCAAGACAAAATAAGTCCTTAACTTACAAAGGAAAACCCAAAAGGCTAGCTGGAAATTTTTCCACAAAAACGTGGCTAGCCAGAAGAGAGTGGGATGATATATGCAAATTGCTGAATAGGAAAAATCTGCAGCAAAGAATATTCTATCCAGAAAGACTATCATTCAGTATAGGAGAGATAAAGAGTTTCCCAGACAAACAAAAATTAAAGGAGTTCATGACCACTAAATCAGCCCTGAAAGAATATTAAAGGCGAGTCTTTGAATGCAAAGGAGAGACCAAAAATGACAAAGATAAGAAAGGATCAGAGAAATTCTCCAGAAACAATGATGAAACAAGTAATAAAATGGCAATAAATACATTTCCATAAGTAACTAATTTCAATGTAAGTGGAATAAATACTCTAATCAAAAGATATAGGTTGTGTCAGAATGGGTTAAAAAAAGAAACATGACCCAGCTATATTCTGCCTATAAGAGATTCATTTTAGACCTAAAGACACCTGTAGATTGAAAGTGAGGGGGTGAAGGAACATTTATCACACAAATGGATGTCAAAACAAAGCTGGAGTAACAACACTTACATCAGACAAACAAATACTGTAAAAAGAGACAAAGAAGGGCGTTATATAATCATAAAGGGGACAATCCAGTAAGAAGATATAGCAATTGTAAATATTGATGCACACAACAGGGGATCACCCAAATATATGAAACAATAGCAAACATAAAGGAACTAAATGATAATAATACAATAATAGTAGGGGACTTTTAACAACCCACTCACACAATGAATAGATCATCTAAACAGAAAATAAAGAAACAATGGCTTTGAATGACACAATAGACCAGACAGCTTAAAAGATATATTCAGAACATTTCATCCTAAAACAGCAGAGTACACATTCTTGTCAAGTGTACATAGAACATTCTCCAGAATAGATCACATATTAGGTCACAAAACAGGCCTCAACAAATACAAAAAGTTTGATATCATACCATGCACCTTTTCTGACCACAACGCTATGAAACTCGACGTCAACCACTGGAAAAGATTTGGAAAGACTGCAAATACATGCAAATACATGGGGGTTAAACAACATGCCACTAAACAATGAATGGGTCAACCAGGAAATCAAATAAATAAAAAAGATACATGAAAACATAAAGGTCCAAAACCTTTGGGATGCAGCAGATGCTGTCTTAAAAGGTAAGTATATAGCAATAAAGGACTACATCAAGAAGCAAGAAAAATCTCAAACAACCACCTAACCTTACACCTAAAGGAGTTAGAAAAAGAACAATAAAAGAAGCCTAAGCCAGCAGAAAGAAAGAAAGAATAGAAGAGCAGAAATCAATGATATAGAAACTAAAAAACAAACAAAAAATGGGAGCTGGTTCTTTGAAAAATTTAATAAAATTGATAAACCTTTAGCCAGACTTATCAAAAAGAAAAAAAGGACCCAAATTAATAAAATCACAAATTAGAAGAAATAGCAACCAACAGCACAGAAATAGAAACAATTATAAGAGAATATTATGAATAACTATATGACAGCAAATTGGATAACCTGGAAGAAATGCATAAATTCCTGCACACATTTGGCTATTAAAACTGAAACAGGAAGAATTTGAAAACTTGAACAGGTAGAACAGATAAGTAACCCGAAAAGACACTGAATCAGCAATCAAAGAACTATCAAACAAAAGTACATGGCCTGATGGCTGAAGTACATGGCCAGGTGTATTCTACCAAAAGTTTAAAGAAGAGGTAATACCTGTTCTTCTCAAACTATTCCAAAAATAGTAAAGGAAGGAAAACTTTCAAATTCATCTGATGAGGCCAGCATTATCTTGATACCAAAACCAGATGAAGATTCCACTGAAACAGGAACTATAGGCCAGTATTCCTGCTGAACACAGATGCAAAAATGGTCAATAAAATACCAACAAACTGAGTCCAATAATACATCAAAAAATTATTCACTGTGATCAAGTGGCACATATTTCTGGGTTTCAAGGGTGGTTCAATATTTGCAAATCTATCAATGTGATACACCACATTAATAAAAGAAAGGATAAGAACCATGTGATCATTTCAATAGACACAGAAAAAGCATTTGACAAAGTACAACATCCATTCACAATAAAAACCCTCAGTAAGGTACATTTTAAAGGGAACGTACCTCAGCATAATAAAGGGGATATATTAAAAACCCACACTTAAAATAATTCTCAATGAGGAAAACTTTAAAGCTTTTCCTCTACAGTCAGGAATAAGGGATGTTCACTCTCACCACTGTTATTTAACATCAGTACTGGATGTCCTAGCCACAGCAATCAGACTACAAAAAGAAATAAAATGCATCCTAATAGGCAAAGAAGTAACACTTTCATGATTTATACAAATACAAAAATACTAAATCAAAGGGATACATACACCCCAGTGTTTACAGGAGCATTATCTACAGTACTCAAATTATGAAAACAGCCCAAGTGTCCAGCAACTGATGAACGGATAAAAAGAAATCGTGTATATATACAATGGAATGTTACTCAGCCTTAAAAAAAGGATGAAATCTTGCCATTTGCAACAATGTGGATAGAGCTAGAGAGTATTATGCTAAGCAAAATAAGTGAGAGAAAAATACCATATGATTTCACTCATATGTGGAATTTAAGAAAGCAAACAAATGAGGAAATGGAAGTAAAAACAGAAAAGGCACACCAAAAACAGAAAAGGCACAACAAGAAACAGAGAAGAAACTGATGATTACCAGAGGGTAGGTGGGTGTGGGGATAGGTTAAATAGGTGATGGGGATTAAAGAGTGCACTTGTTGTGATGAGCACAAGGTGATGTATGGAAGTGTTTAAGTACTATATTGTATACATGAAACTAATATAACAAATGGCTAAAAATCAAAAAACCTAAGAACTAGTAAGTGCTTGTGAGGATAGGGAAAAAGAAGCTGTTGTGCACTGTCGGTGGCATATAAACTGGTGCTGCCACTGTGGAAAACAATATGGGGGTTCCTCAAAACATTAAAAATAGAAGTACTATACAATTCAGTAATTCCACTACTGAATGTTTACCCAAAGAAACAAAAATACTAATTTAAGAAGATACGTGCACCTTGATGTTTATTGCAGCATTATTTACAATAGCCCAGATATGGAAGCAACCCAAGTATCCATCTATAGTTGAATGGATGAAGAATATGTTGTGTGTGTGTGTGTGTGTGTGTGTGTGTGTGTGTGTGTGTGTAAAATGAAAAAAGAATTTTAAAGACATTTTACCTGTCCTTATATGTTATTTGACTTTGAAATCCTTAATCCAAATCTGATGTTGGCTTGTTTTTAGAGTTCAAGAATAGAGGAACAGATGTTGAAATATCTATTGCTCATAGTAGCAATTAAATAATTAAGTTATTGATGCCTTTCAGTTCTAGAAAAAAAAAGTTTTTAATAGTGAAGCTCAAAGAACAACTGAGAAAGGCTTCTCATCATAAAATATTCTATTTTTTATGTCATTTAAAAAAGATTATTCATAGGAAAGTAAATATTAACTTTAATAGCAATAGGTGTTGTATATAAAATAATGAGGAACATTTGAAGACCTAGACAAAATAAGAATATATTTTTGTCACCAAAATATCAAATGAGAGGACTATGTTCCACTGAGTTTAAATTCTATACATCCAAACAAATTCTATAAAAAATATTATATTCTGTAATTCAAGTAAAGAGTATTGTGTGACTTGGGAATAGAAGGCAATTTTTTTCTGGAACAATTTTTTCTGCATAAAAGTTGCATACATACTAGCTAATCCATCAAACAGTTACTGTGCGTCCTCTGCCTTTTCATTTTATGGGCTATTCTGGCTTATGGAACTACATACTATGTTTCATTTCTCTAAGCAAATGTTTACCCATTTAATTTAAAACCTTCTGAAGAATGAATGAATTTAATATGGTGGGCATTTCATTTAAAGGTATAATATTGACAATATGGAAAATATTTTTAGCAATATTCCCTTAGATATGTATTCCTTTCAGTGACTGTAGATGCTATTTGCTAAATGAGAAGTAATACATAGCTTCCATTCTGGTATTTACTGAATTTCTTTTGTTTCAAAGGCAGAAATCCACAAAACTGATTTCATAATAAAATGTAACCTAGAACTGCCTATGCATTGTACGTAAGTTTCAATATATTTTTCTTTTTGAAAGCCATTAGCTTATACTTTGGTTTTGGTACAAATAGAACTTTTAACACATGGAGAATTGTAGGAACTCCTGTTAAGTTATTAATTGTGAAAGAAAAACTCGGTATATGTAGATGAATAGCAACAACCATGGTAATGAAATAAACTCCATCAGAAAATCAGAAACTAAAAAAAATGATGGTAGGGTAGTCAGAGGCTGAATTCTAGCAAACTCAAACTTCTTTATTCTATACTAGTTGTAATGTTGTACATTATGGTTACATTCTATCAGGTCACATTCTATAGTTCCTGGTACATAATAGGTGTTCAATATACAATTGTTGAATAAGTTTTGAATAAGAATAATCTATTGAAATAATCTATTGAAAAATAATTTAATGAAATGCAAATTCTTACTTATTTTCTTGTGAAAGAAAGCAATACTCAGTGCAACTACCTTGTAACACATTTGGTTCCCCAAATGCTTTGTAACTTCTCTTTTCTTTAATAAGAATCTTAGTTGTGTGAAAATAATACAAAGGATTCCTATGGACTTGTTACCTAGTTTTCCCCAATGGTGATATCTTGTAAAACTATATAGCATAATGTCACAACCAGGATATTGGCAACAATACAATCAAGACACAGAACATTTTCAACACTACAAGGCCTCTCCTGCTGCCTTTTTATCACCATATCCACTTTACCCCTGACAATCACACTTTTCCTCATATACTGGCAACCCCTAATCTTTCCTCCATTTCTATATTCTTTTCATTTCAAAGAGTATTTTATTAGCACAAATGTATAGCATATACCCTCTCTCTTTTTGTGTTTTTTTTTTTATAACTTAGCATGATTTCCTCAATATTTGTTAGGTTGTTGTTTGTATCGATGGATTATTACTTTGTATAGCTGAATAATTTTACAGAGTATGAATGTGCCACAGTTTTTTTAACCACACATCCATTGATGGACATCTGGGTTGTTTCTAGGTTTTTACTGGTATGAATAAAGCTGCTATAAATATGCATGTGTACAGGTTTTTTTCTGTCAACATTGGTTTTCATTTCTCTAAAATAAATGCCCAGGAGTGCAGTGGTTGTATAGTATATGGTAATGACATGTTTAGCTATGTAAGTAATTTCTATTTTCCAGAATGGCTGTACCAGTTTACATTCCAAACTGCAATGTATGAATCATCAAGTTGTGCATTCATGTCAGTATTTGGCATTGCCAGCATTTTTTATTTTAGCCATTTTGATACATATGTAGTTATTAAATCCATTGGGGATTTAACAGCATTTCCCTAAATGGCTAATGATAAACATTTTTTCATTTGCTTACTTGACATGTGTATATCCTCGTTTGTGAAATATCTATTCACATATTTCTTTTTATTTTTTATTAAAAATTTTTTAATGTTTATTTTTTTGAGATAGGGAGAGAGAGAGAGCAAGAGAGAGAGCGAGCACACATGAACAGGGTTGGGGCAGAGGAAGAGAAAGAAAGAATCCCAAGCAGGCTCCATGATGCCAGCACAGAGCTTTATGTGGGGCTTAAACCCACATTATCGTTCAGCTATGGGTTTGTTCATAGTTTGAGTTTGTGAGACAGAATAGTATTGATGATGTTAATCCATGGGCAATTATTAGGGCTGTTGCTCCCATATAGCTTCATGGTGTTTGATAAGAACCGCCACAATGGCTTATGGATGAGTATGCGATTAGGGATTTTAGATCTGTTTGGCGTAGGCACATAGAACTTGTTATAATTATTCCTTATAGGGATAATATTAGGAAAGGGATGCAATTTGGTCTGTTAGTGGATTAAGTAATATTGTAATATGTATTATTCCATACCCACCTAGTTTCAGGAGCACAGCGGCAAGTACTATTGATCCAGCAATAGAGGCTTCTACATGTGCTTTGGGTAATCAGAGATGTAATCCATATAGAGGTATTTTTACTATAAATACTATTATACAAGCTAATCAAAGGAAGATATTAGATCAAGTGATTGAGATTGGTTCAGTTCAGTATTGTGTGATTAGAAAATTTAGGGACCCTGATGCGTTTTGGAGATATACTAAAGCGACTAGTAGAGGTAATGAACCTACTAGGGTGTAGAATAGAAAGTAAAGGCCTGCGTTTAGTTGTTCTGTTTGATTACCTCATTGGGTGATAATAATCAGAGTGGGGATTAGTGTGGCTTCAAATAAAATATAGAACATAATTAGTTCGATGGCAGTAAAGGTTATAATTAGGAATAGTTGTAAAAGGGTGAGTATTGTGATGTATAGTTTTTTGGGGGCTAGGGTTTCTTTTGATAAGTGTGATTAGCTGGCTGTATTAGTGGTAGGAGTCATGCTGTTAACGCCAGGAGGGTTGCAGCACGTGGGGCTGCATGAGACCATGATCTGAGCTGAAACCAAGAGTCAGACACTTAACCAACTAAGCCACCCACGAATACATAAATACATGAATAGGGATTCATGTATTCCTAATTGAATTTTTCTAACTATACTTTGTGGGGTTTTTTTTATTGTTGAGTTTTGAGAGTTTATTATATATTCTAAATTCTAGTCCTTTGTGAGATATGTGCTTTGCAAATATTCTTGTTCAGTTTTTCTTTTCTTCTTCTTAACAGTCTTGCACAATTTTGTGCAATTACAACTCATCAGTTTTTTTTTTCTTTTTTTTTAAATGTTTATTTTTGAGAGAGAGAGAGAAAGAGCTGGGGAGGGGCAGAGACAGAGAGAAACAGGATCCGAAGCAGGCTGTGTGCTGACAGCGGAGAGCCTAGTGTAGGGCTCGAACTCCTGAACTGTGAGATCGTGACCTGAGCTGAAGTCGTATGCTTAAACCGACTGAGCCACTCAGGGGCCCCAATTCTTTCTTCCTTTCTTTCTTCCTTTCTTTCTTCCTTTTTTTCTTAGATTTCATTTTTAAGTAATCTCTACATTCCACATGGGACTCGAACTTACAACCTCAAGGTCAACAGTCATGTGCTCTACCAACTGAGCCAGCCAGGTGCCCAATTCATCAATTTTTCTTTTACACATTGTGTGTTTGGTGTCAAGTCTAAGAACTCTTCACCTATCCCTATATCCCAAAGATTTTCTCCAGTTTGTTCCAAAAGTTTTATAATTTTATATTTTGCATTTGAATTTGTACTTTATTTTGAGTTAAGTTTTGTATAGATTTCAGATTTGGATTGTGTGTGTATGTATTTTTACAAATATATATGTCTATGAGATGTCCATTTTTTTCCATTGAATTGCTTTTTCATATTCATCAAAAATTATATTTGTGTGACTCTCTTTCTGGGTTCCCTGTTCTGTTGTACTGATTGATATGTCTATCTCTCTACCAATACCACATGGTCTTGATTTTTATAGCTGTGTAATAAATCTTGAAATTGAGTAGAATGATTCCTACCACTTTATTTTTTTCCAAAATTGTGGTAGTTATTTTAGTTTATTCACCTTTCCATATATATATTAGAATAATATTTTCTACATTTACCGAAAATTTTTATGGGATTTTGAAAGTAAATACGTTAAAGTTGTATAGCAATATGGTGAGAATTGACATCTTAACCATATTGAGTTTTCCTACTCATGAGTTTGATGTATTGGTCCACTTTTCTAAAAAATTTTTTTCATTAGTGTTTTGTAGATATCAATATACAGATTCTTTGCATGGTTTGTTAGCCATCCATCTCAGTATTCATATTTTTTGAGTGATTACAAATAAATTACATTTTTAATTTTAGTTTTTATGTCTGTGTTCATTTGAGGTATGCATAAATGCAATTTATTTTTTAAAATGTTTATCTTATATGCTGCCGCCTTGCTTAACCTACTTATTAGTTGTAGGATTTTGTTTTTTGCAGACTTCTTAAAATTTTATACAAAATTATGACAATTAAGTCATCTGCAAAAGAAACACTTCTGTCTCCTCCTTCCTCAGGTACAGGTTCTTTTCTTTTTTGCCTTCTGTGGCTGAACTTCAGGCTTTATGTTGGGTGAGAGTGGTGAGAGCAAAAATCCATGAAGTGTTCTCAGTTTTAGGGAGAAACCATTAATTTTTTCTGCATTAAATGTAATGTTGGTGGGTTTTTTTTTTGTGTTCTTTTTATTAAGTTGAGGAAATTTTCCTCTATTGTCATCGTAAATTGGTTTTGAATTTTGTCAATTGCTTTTTCTGCATGGATTTATAAGATCATGTGATTTTTCTTCTTTAGTCAATTAATTTGTCAAATCACCATCATTAATTTTCAAATATTGAACTGTTTTTGCATCTTTGGAATAAACTTTGCTTGGACATGGTGTATAATTCCTTTTTACAATGCTGAATTTTACTTACTAATATTTAGTTAAGAAAATTTTCTTACGTACTCATGATGGATATTGAAGTCCCTCTCCATTCTATTTTCCGAAAGTGAATGTGTAGAATTAGTGATAATTCTTTAAATGTTTGGTAGAATTCTACAGTGTAATCTTCTGAGCATGGAGATTTATTTATCTGGGAGCTTTTAAATTATGACTTCAGTTTTCTTAATTGTTAGAGTATTATTTAAATTATCTCATGATGGGTATGTTGTTGTAGTTTGTATTTTGAGGAATTGGTCCATTTCACCTAAGCTGTCTGTGTATACAGAGTGTACAGTGATCCTATTTTACTTCTAGTTTTGGTAATTTGTATCTTTTTTCTTTTGTTCTCTGTCAGTCTTGCTCAAAGTTTGCCAATTATTGACTTTTTCAAAGTACCAATTCTTATTTTCATTAATTTTCTTATTGTTTTTCATTTTCATTTTCATTGATTTCTGTTTGATTTCCTTTCTTCTGGTTGTTTTGGGTGTATTTTGGTTTTCTTTTTCTATATTCTGGAAGTGAGAGTTTAGATTATTGATTTGAGACTTCTTCTTGTCTAGTGCATATATTTACTGCTATACATTTTTCTCCAGCACTGCTTTAGCTGTGTCTCTCAAATTTTGATTTGTTATATTTTCGTATTAATTCAGTTCAATGGGTTTTTCAACCCATTTGCTTTTTAAACAATGAATTTTTAGAAATTTGTTGTCTAGTTTCTAAGTTTTTAGAAATTTTCCTGTTCTGGTTCTGTTAGAGATTTCTGTTTTGACTCCATTGTGGTAGAGGAACATACTCTGTATGATTTCAGTTCTTTTAAGCTTTTTGAGATGTGTTTTATAGTCCAGGATTTAGCCTCGCTTGGTGTATGTTCTGTGGGCACTTGAAGAAAATGTGTATTCTGCACTTTTTGGGTAGACTGCTCTGTAAGTGTTGATTAGATACTGTTGCTTGATGGTGCTTTTAAGATGATTTTGTATTTAGTTGTTCTTTTAATTGTTGGGTGACAGGTGTTGAAGTTTCCAATAATAATTGTGTGTTTGTCTATTTCTATGCATTCTATACATTTGCTTCATATTTTTGTAGCTCTCTTGTTTGGTGCACACACATTTAGGATTGCTGTGTCTTCCTGGTAGATGGACCATTTTATCTATGTGATGTTTCTCTCCATCTCTTTCCTTTGAAGCCTACCTGATTAGACATTGATATAGTCATTTCTATTATCTTTGATTGTTTATATTATATATCCATGACCATCCTTTACTTTTAAACCTGCCTGAAGTGTTATATTTGAAGGGAGTTTCTTATAGGTAACATATACTTGGTTCATGTTTATTAATCCATTCTGCCAATTTATATCTTTTATTTAGTACATTTAGACAATTTACATTTAATATAATTTTGATATGTTAGGCCTATAATTTGTCATGTTATTAATTTGTTGTTGTTTTTCTGTTTGTTCACCAGGTTTTTTTGTTTCTTTTTCCTATTCTCTTATGGGTTGCTTGAACAATTTTTTAGAATTCTATTTTTAATCTATCTTTAGTGTTTTTGAGTATATTTCCTTTTATAGTTTTTTAGTGGTTGATGTAGGTTTCAAAATATATATATATACACACATATATATATAACTTATCAAAGCCTGCTGTTTATTTAATTTCAACAAATAGAGCAAAACATAGAAACCTTAGCTCCTTTTATAGGTTTACCCTCCCTAATTAGAATATAATTGTCTACATCTAGATCTACATCAAACATTGCTATAATATTTGCTTTCAACTGTAAACGTTATTTAGAACACTTAAAATGAAAAGGTTCATCTGTTGCTTCTCACATTTTTGTTTTACATGACATTTTTCCTTCTTATGTTCTAAAGTTTCTTCTTTTATAGCTTCCTCACTGTTTGTAGAACTTCCTCTAACCATTTGTTAGGGTAGGTATACTGGCAACCCAAGCTATGAATATTTCTGAAATTGAAAGTGTCATCATCTCCCCTTTATTCCTAAGGAATATTTTCACTAGATATAGGATTCTGGGTTGAAAGTTCTTTTCTTTCAGTACTTAAAACATTTTAATATTTTTTTTTCAGTTGATTTATTTTTTGGGAGAGAGAGAGAGAGAAAGAGAGAGAGAGAGAGAGAGAACCAGCAGGAGAGGCTGAGAGAGAGAGAGAGAGGGACAGAGGATCTGAATTGGGCTTTGTGCTGACAGCAGAGAGCCCAATGTGGAGCTCGAACTCACGAGCCAGCCATGAGATCATGACCTGAGCCAAAAGCGGATGCTTAACCAACTGAGTCACCCAGGCACCCTGTCAGAACTTAAAACATTTTATACCATTTCCTTCTGGTCTCAGT
Organism: Panthera pardus; assembly: GCF_024362965.1. Taxonomy (NCBI): domain Eukaryota; kingdom Metazoa; phylum Chordata; class Mammalia; order Carnivora; family Felidae; genus Panthera; species Panthera pardus. The sequence goes on from NW_026526721.1 coordinate 89,341,276, forward strand.
AGTTTCTAGTGAGAAATCTAGTATAATTTGAATTGTATTTCTTTTCCCCTACACGTAAGGTGTCATTTCTCTCAATACTTTCAAGATTTTTTTTTACCCTTCATGTATAGTTCTCAAGAGTTTAACTATTATTTGTATTGGTATGCAATTCTTTGAGAACAGGGTTTGATTGGGCTTTTTTTTTTCCCTATGTCTGTTGGCATTTGGGGGTTACTGGTTTTCTTAGCTCTAAATCTGGGATATGTGAGACAAAAAGAAAACCAATTATAACTGTGTTATATCTTGGGTCCCAAGGTTCCTAATTAATCTATGTTCTCTCCCCCTTTCAGGGTCTATTATGTCTGCTTTATATGTAATGTTTATGTTCTTTAATTGTCTACAGTATTTTAATTGTTTCAATAAAAAGAGGAATAAAAAAACCACCCACTACTCCATATTCTTGGAACTAAAAGTACTTCTGTAATATTGTCTTAAGAGTCATATTCTTATATATCCATGTTACTCCAGGGACCTATTACAGAACAGGCCAAAAATAGTAAATGTACTAAAAGAAACATGTTTTGTTGTTAGCTTAACTATAATGATTAGTGTATATATGACTACTTTGAATATTTTTGTTTAACAGCTGTACCTGCTCAAGACATGTAAATAGAAAAGCAAACAAACAAAAATAAAATTTATTCTAAAATACTAAGGTTTATGCTATATAATGGTGTAAAACTTCTGCTAAATTTTTTTGATAAGGTAATTATCCTTATATATATGTGGCATTTCTCTCATGCATATTATATCTTCCCTCTCAGGATATTTTTTATATCTTTTTTTTCAATTTCACATCATTTTGTTAACAATTATGTCTTTTAATGCTAGTTATTTAAATGAACAGATTTCTGGTTTATTGCTTTCTCTGGCCTCTATGCATCTGTAGCCAGCATCTTGCCATATATCTTTGTTTTCCTACAGAAAAAGGGTGATATGGGCTTTAGAATCAAACTGATTGGGAATTGGAATTCTTGTTTGTAACCTGGATTGTATAAACTTGAGCAAATCATTAGTCTTCCTGAGCCTTGCCTCATGTAAAATGCCAATAATAATATTATGACACTATATCTTGTTAAGAAAACTGTGAAAGCAGGGAGCCCATGCCTACAACACACTAGAGGCCATACAAATGTTAGTTTTCTTTTTTTCTCTCTCTCTCTTAATTAAATAAATGTAAGTAAATGAAAAGTAACTTTCTTATATGTACATGTTTTAGGTTAATAAATCTCCCTTTTCCCCCCATCATTTTGTTACCCTTAACACACTTACATTGGAAGATCCCTACATTTCTTTTGTTTTCTCTATAGGTTTCTGCGTTTCATCCTCAGTTTCTGCTCTTTCTTATAACAGCTTAATATCCAGTTTGTCTAAAATCTCTTTCTACTTTATTAAGTAGATAGGAAGATATGACTTAGTATTAAAATTGTAATATATTTGTACATTTGACACAAAGACGGTTATATGTGATATAGTAGAAAGGACAGGAATTTAAAGGATTAAAAATTTTATGTATATTATGATAACTAGGTCATAAATAGATAGCCCTGGACTTGCCAGATCAAAAGTTATCAGTGGTTGTTTCTCTTGTCTAAACTTTCTACTGCGGTAGATGGGGGCAGGGGGAAAGGAAAACTTAATATTTCAACATAGAAATTGGGTTTTTCAAAGTGGTGTTTTGTAACAATGGATGTTTATTCAAAAGTATTTTTGTAAAACATTAGTAATAATTACATATTCTTTCCACACCCAGCGTATATGTTCATTTGTGCTTAAGCATGAGAAATAAATTAATTTCACAAATAAGAGTGATGTCTTCCATTAATGACAAGTAGTTACTAAAATTTTAGTGCCCAAGGACCATTTTATAAAATCTAAATATGTTGTTGATGGCAGAACAAAAAACACTGACACTTGGAGAGATGAAAGGCAGAACACTTTGTTATTTACAGCTCCGAACAAGAGAAAGCCAGCAGGCAGGGCCAAGCAGGGAATAGTGTAGGGACAGGGTAACAGCAAGCTGGAGCTCTGAGAGCAGCCTATGGATAGCAATTGGTATAGGGTTAACTGGGGTTCCTGGGCTCCCTGTTGATTGGCTGGTCTGAATAATTTCTTGGTCTCTGGAGCATAGGGACGGTCCCTACTTGTCTGATACCTGGCCTTAGGATGATTAAGGCAGACAGGTGCACAGTGGCCTGGAGCTTGAGGGCCTGATAAAGTGGCTGGAATGAATAAGTCATGGAAATAAAAGGAACAGCATAAGGAATGTAGTCGGTGATATTGTAAATGTTTTGTATGGTGACAGATGGTAGCTACACTTGTGATACGCATTGCATAATGTATAAAGTTGTCAATCACTGTTGTACACCTGAAAGTAATGTAACATTACATTATTGTGTGTCAACTGTACTCAAATTAGTTGTTTTAAAAAAGAAGTGGTTTGGTATATACTTAATCAGCTGCTCAAGAAGGGAAACTAACCTGCCGCTAGCCAGGGCCTCAAAACTGGGTCAAGACAACATATAAAAAAATTATATAAAAGGACCTATCTGGTTCAGTAGCAGGGACTGATTTCCATGATTCTTTGTGCTTTCCTGTTGAAAATACCATTTTGTACATGATAATATTCAGTAGATATGACTATTATAAATGAAATTTAGGGCTTATTTACCTATCTGTTTATTTACTGATTTGTACTCACTGTTGCTTGGTGTTTGTGTGATAATATATTTTTATGTATTGGTGAAGGATCTAATTTAATTCTTCCCTCTGCTCCCAAGATTACCAGGAATATAATAGTCACAGCTTTAATAGAAAACTTAGTTATAAAGAAAACTTTTGATGAGGTCAGGTGTGCTTTGAATGGCATTCAAAACAAAAAGAAAAGTAAAATTAAAATATTTTATCACTTGAATGTTTCCAATTGTCACAATTCTCCTTGACTTTTGCTAAATAATGATTGTTCTTCACTGAATAGCTTCCACCTGTGAAAACCTCTTGAAATGCTAAGTTTGAATTTTGATAGACTTGTTTGTTTTCCTTTTTTGTATTGAGGTTTTGGAAAATAAATTTAAGTGAAAAGTTCTCTAAGTGACACTCTCTTATCTGTGTGATTGAAATGACTGTATTTTAGAAAAGATGGTCTGGTCATTTCAGTAGTCTTTATGCACTAATCTGTTGGCTGTAGAATAACTCCAAGAGAATGCTATACAGTTGATTGAGGAGCTGGTCAGAGAAAACAGATTGATTGCACAGGTGTCCAAAGCCTTGGTGGTTTCAGGTGCTATTTTTTTTTTTCAGTCATTAAGCCCATAAAGCTTTGTATTGGCTACTCATTGTTGAAATACCTCATACACATTTGTGAAGGCCAAAACTACTGATGTGGGCCAAAATTGTGGGTAGCTGCCTGGATGAGGATTCTTTTATATAATTGTGAAGTATATGGCACATAAGAGATAAAGGAAAGGGGTAAAAAATGCTAAGAAAATGTTGAGAATAAACACTAGTATTGCTTTCTTTCTTCTCTCGTTTTCCCTCTCTTTACTCTTTGCCTTCCTACAACCTATTTCCTAATAAATGATGATGGTAATAACAATGGCAATGCATTTGAATGAACAACTATGTAATCCTGTAAAACTACATATTAGTTATCAAGTGGATTAACTGTAGAATTTTTATAGAGGTATTTTCTGTTGACTTCAAGACAGGGATAAAATGGATTTCTCTGAAGTGGCACAGAAATCTGATATTATGCTGAAAAAGAAAGTCTATACCATACTATTGCAAATGTTCTTCATTATTTTGTCCAGGGAATTAGATTTTTCTGATGTAAAGCCCATTGCTGGAGAAAGCTACACTAGGGATCACTTCTGCTGAAGGAATAAAATGAGTTTATGGAAAAATTTGAAACTCTATTAAAGGATTTGTCTGCATTGTACAGTGTCAGCTATTAAAAACTTTATCAGTGAAATGCACATAATATATATTAGGAATAAAATGCCCTTTTGTATATATTAAATAAAAATAGCCTAGATAAAATAGAGACGTACTAAACAAGAAATGTAGATTTAAATAACATCGTTCTTGTTCCAAATATAATAAGGATATACAAACTAGCCTTTAGTCCTTAAATGTAATGCTTCCTAAGCACTATATTTTGTATGTTTGATTTTTAAAACTATACTAATTTCCAGTGAGAACTGATACCGATTCCTTTCTTCTCCTATAGGTCATGAAATGTAACCATGTGACTGAGTGACCTCCTATGTAAGATTGTAACATTAATGAGTAGGACTCTTTCTCATTAAGTTATAAATGCCCCTGGTTGCCTTAGCATGCATCATTTCTCAATGTACTTATTTTTAAAAATATTGTTTGATGTTTATTTTGAGAGAGGGAGAGCACAAGCAGGGGAGGAACAGAGACAGGGAAACACAGAATCCGAAACAGGCGCCAGGCTCCAAGTTGTCAGCACAGAGCCCGATGCGGGTCTCAAACCCACGAATCCATGAGATCATGACCTTAGCTGAAGTCAGACACTTACCCGACTGAGCCACCCAGGTGCCCCCTGAATATACTTATATAATGATTTGGTTAGGAACCTGTTTAAATTAAATATTTTTTTTTCCACTTTGCTATCCAGTTAAAGATCTTGAAGGGGAAAAGTCCCTGGAAATTTCTGTTAGCCTTTCTAAGACTGAGTTATAAGAATGAGCTTCTTCTCATGCCCCCCCCCCACCCATTATTATAAAATTAGAAAAAAAAAAAAAACAGTTGGCTTTATATCAAAGACACAGGCAATTATATTCTCTCCTTTAAGCCCTAATGAAACTTTAGTCAGTTAAAACTCGTTGATATTATACACTCTCTAGCCATTTTTTTTATTATTTAAAAAAATAATTTTTTTAACGTTTATTTATTTTTGAGACAAGAGAGAGACAGAGCATGAACGGGGGAGGGGCAGAGAGAGAGGGAGACACAGAATCCGAAGCAGGCTCCAGGCTCTGAGCCATCAGCCCAGAGCCTGACGCGGGGCTCGAACTCACAGACCGTGAGATCATGACCTGAGTTGAAGTCGGACGTTTAACCGACTGAGCCACCCAGGCGCCCTTCTAGCCATTTTTAAAGAAGTGGTTTAGATGAATAAATCAGGTTTGATCTCTTTGCAGTGTTGTGGTTTCTTCATGTAAGTCTGAAAATATGCATTTTGCCTGTAATTCCTTCTGGATTTAAATAAGATTCTGTTGAGTGTGGTTGTGCATCATTGATCAGAGTTGGGAAAAATTGGATTAAATTCTCACTAAACTTCAAATTCTCAAGGCCAGATAGCCATTGCATTTCTTGCATCATATCAACCACCTAGCATGCCCAATGGAGACGTGCCCAATAATTTGTTACTTGTAGTTCAATGAAGATGGGTTATACCCAACTTTGGTGATTGGTGCCATAAATTGCAAATAACTAGTACTTAGATCTCCCAGCCAGACTTCTTGCAATATGTCAATGTTTTCAAGAGTCAGGAAATGAGGCATCCTAAAATAGAAACCAAATTGCTCACATCTATTGAGAAATTGATTTTGAGGTTTCCATAGCTTTTCAGTGAAGACTTAGAATGCTTTTAACTTAACAGGCAATATAGTTTAGAGACAGAATACGACTGAGGAATTTCTTTCATTATAAAATCAGGAAGGCTACTAAAACCACTGAGACATTAGGGCTTTATGTTTTAGACAAAATAACTATAGCAGTCTGTGTGTTGGATTCACAATCCTGGGTGAAATTTACTCAGAAAAGAAATTACCAGATGGCTTAAATAATTTTCCGTAATTTTAGAAGTATGAAGATATCCTTATAGTGTAATATAAGTGTGAAGAAAATTCCAAAACTTTAGCATGCGCTTCTGCATATATAAGAAATGGAGTGATAAGAGCTTATCTAACTTAGGCTATATTGACATATCCTTTGTGTGCTTGGTGGAGATGTTAAAGTATTACAGGATATTTATATGTGCTAATAAATGTATTATTTAAATCTGCATCTGCCCACATATTCACCACACAATAAACAGAAAGCAAAGGAGCTATCACTGTGAATTACCTTCCTCTTTCATGGAAATCCAAATTTGTTGCAATGCGATGTTCAACTTTATCTGATACCATAGGGATATATTTTGATGGAAAGCTCTAAAGATGTGAAAATGTTACACAATAAAATTTAAATCAAGTTATTTATTTGGTTTTATCTGCAGAATGAGGTGATAAGTAGTGACTCAATGTATGAAATCCAATACAATGAAAAAATAATATAAAAACCTTCAAAATAAACTCTAGGTAAAGGGTATCATTTTTTCTCTCTACTTCTGTTTATTATCAAAAAACTACAAGACTAAATTAGAGATGCTTTTGTCTCCTGAGAATTGCCTTGTTGAGTCACTCAAGTATGTATTCTACCCCTTTTTCAGAATTATAAAGATTGCTGTATTAGTCATTTTGAGGGTGATATAAAGCCTGTGTAATATAATGATTAAGATTAATGATCTGAAAAGATAGGAATTACTAAAAAAACTCCCTGGCAGACCATGCATGAATAACGTATTGATTTGTTTTTAATGTTACTCAGCATTTAAAATTCTATACCATCTTTGTGAATGTTAAAAGAATAAAATACAGTTTTGGGTCTAAACATGAAACTTGCAATTTCAAGTATAGCTAAATTATCTTACAGCCGCGACAACAGTGCATTACAATAGTGTATTTCCAGAACTACCCAGGAACTATTTTGCTGTCTCAATCTGAATCACTTTTGTAATTGAAAAGCAAATACGAAAACAAACAAAACCAGTTGTGCCTTTTATAATGAGGAGCTAGACTTTTCCAGGGTTTATGCTATTCCAAGGGAATAGACTACTGCCTATGCTGTCTCCCAGTACTCATCGTAATTGTTTATTTTTTTTGAAGTTTTTATTTAAATTCCAGTTAGTTAACATTCCAGTCAGTGTAGTATTAGTCTCAGGTGTACAATATAGTGATTCAGCACTTCAGTACAACACCCAGTGCTCATCACAGCAAGTGCCCTCCTTAATCCCCATCACTATTTCATCCATCCCCCCACCCACCTCCCTTCTGGCAACCATCAGTTTGTTCTCTATAGTTAAGAGGCTGTTTCTTGGTTTGCGCTTTCTCTCTCTCTCTCTCTCTCTCTCCCCTTCCCTCCCCTCCCCTTTGCTGGTTTCCCAGAATGCCTGTACCAGTTTGTATTCCCAACAACAGTGCAAGAGGGTTCCCCTATCTCCACATCCTCACCAACGCCTGTTGTTTCTTGTGTTCTTAAGTTCAGCCATTTTGACAGGTGTGAGGTGCTATCTCATCATGGTTTTGATTTTTATTTCCCTGATGATGAGTTATTTTAACATCTTTTCATGTGTCTGTTGGCCATCTGGATGTCTTCTTTGGAAAAATGTCTATGTCTTCTGCCCATTTTTTAAATTGGATTATTCATTTTTTTGGGTATTGAGTTTGGTCAATTCTTTAAAGATCTTGGATACTAACCCTTTTTCAGATATGTTATTGGCAAATATCTTCTCCAATTCTGTAGGTAGCCTTTTAGTTTTGATGGTTTCCTTCACTGTGCAGAAGCTTTTTGTTTTGGTGAAGTACCAGTAGTTTATTTTTGCTTTGTTTCCCTTTCCTCAAGAGATATATCTAGAAAGAAGTTTCTAAGTCTGATATCAAAGAGGCTACTGCCTGTATTCTCTCAGATTTTTATGATTTCATATACATTCAATGCAATCCCTATCACAATACCAATAGCATTTTTTACAGAACTAGAACCAACAACCCTAAACTTTGTATGGAACCACATAAGACCCCAGAAAATAGCAACCTGGAAAAAGAAATCCAAAGCTGGAGTCATCACAATTGTGGACTTCAACTTATATTACAAAGCTGTAGTTATCAAGACACTATGGTACTGGCACAAAAATAGGCACATAGATCAATGGAACAGAATCGAAAACCCAGAAGTAAAACCACATCAGTATGGTCAATTAGTCTTTGAGAAAGCAGGTAAGAATATCCAATGGGAAAAAGGTAGTCTCTTCAACAAATGGTGTTGGGAAAACTGGACAGAAACATGCAGAAGAATGAAACTGGACCACTTTTTTACACCATACACAAAAATAAATTCTAAATAGATCAAAGACTTAAATGTGAGACAGGAAACCATGGGAATTGTTTAATGAGGCTTTTAGTAGTTCCCTGCTTGCTGAACTTTCACCTCAGGCTCAGCCTTTGATGGGTGACTGAAATCCTTGCTTAGGGCACTGTGAAGAGGGACAGTTTTGCTCCCATGGGGATGGAAATTTAATTCCAAACTATATTTGGCTCAGACTGATTTCTCAGCTACTAACCCTAAAAGTTTCTTGTTTACAAGATACACAGTGAAATGGAAAGGGATGTGATTACTGCGGGATAGCATTGCTACTGAAAAATTCAGACATGAAGGCACAAGGCATTAATATTGATATCACCACAGTAAACTTAACCTTGACACTCCAGGTTTAGCAGAAATTACAAATGCGAGAACCAACACACGAAAGCATGTCATACAATGAATGTTAATACCAATGAACATTTTTTTTAATGCTACACATACACCTTATTACTTAATACTGCCACAGTTTTTTCAGTTATTGGTTTTATCATGTTACTTCCTATATCAAACACCTCTCTAATTCTTCTCATGTGCTGCAGGTCTACTTTGTAACACTGTAGAAAGAACAGGGATTGTAGGATCTAATAAACTTGTGTTCTAATTTGAGCTCTAGCTCAAATTAAAAGGTATTTGATGTTGCACAAGATACAAGATCTCAGCCTCCATTTTCTTCCTTATAACATGGGGAATGCTGTACTCCTTACCCAAAGGATTGTGGTAAGGCTAAGATAGGTAACACTGTAAATGTCTTAGTAGTATGCCAGCACAGAGCATTAAAAAGCATATTATGACTTTACTGCAAGTTCCATTTTACTCTGCCCCACCCAATACATTTGCCTAATTGAATGGTCAAAAAACTCATATCACTATTTTTTTTGCTTCAAATATCACTTTAATTTGCATTTATTTAACTGTGGTGAATGTTGTTTTCTCTTTTTACATGTTTACTGACTGTTTATATTTTTTCCTTGATTTCTTGTCCATAATTTTCCCTATTCTTCTAATATGATTTGTTTTCATTGTAGGTATTAATCTGTCCTTTGTTTTTCCAAGTCTATTTTCCTTTTATTTGCATGTGCTTTACTGAAAACATCTTAAGATTTGAAATAGACACTCTATATATAACTCACTTCTTTGTTATATCTGCTTATAGTTTCATCCTTAGGAAAGAATTTCCATTCCAAAATGTTATATAACTATAAATATATGAATACTTTTATAGAACTATGAATATTTTTCTGTTTTTTCCCATAAATTTTCATTTGTTTAATTATTTAAACACCTGGAATATATTTGAATATTTTTGTGTGCTAGGTCTTTGTTTTGTTTTGTTTTTGATTTCCAAAATGCTTAGTTTGTTGGCTTAATAATTTGCTTTTCATCTTTGATTTAGTAACTTTTATCATACAATAAAATCTTAACATGGCTGAAATGATAGCTTCCTTTGGCAGGTGTTTCTTCTGTCTATCACGCAAGATGTCTGATGTAACTTCTAGGTAAGGAACAAATGGCACCACTATTGCTTTTCCCCTGTCTGGGTTATCATTGATTGATACATGCTTCTTCTTTCCCAGTAGACCGCAATGTTGCTACTGACCATCAGTGGTGAGGGAAGAGCATGATACTTTTCTACATCTTCTGAGAGCTATTTTCTTTACTATCATAAGAAATTATATAGTTTACACCAAAGAATGTTTAAGTAATTCTTATGCAAAGAGTACAATTATTAAAATTTTACAGAGCTGGGACTAGAGATTGGCTGTGCTTTACTCCTTCTTCCTCCATAAGGGCTATGGTCTCCAGCCTAGGCAGTTGAAGGAAATCTCACAGTCACCCCTGTGGTGTGTTATCCATACAATCTCCTTAGTTAACGATGTTCTTCCTCTCCTTTTCTCTTCATGACTTCTTTTGTTTTGCTCCCTGTTAGTTTTTACTTTTCTAATTTCCTGTGACAGATCACCCTTCCCTAAAAGAATAGTGAAATCCCAATATCCTATTGAGTCTTGAAAATTTTATTGCCTCAAGTTATGAATTTCAGTGGCTTTTCTCCTTAGCCTTATCTCCTTTCAGAAGGGAGAGACATTTGTATGAGAGTAGAAGGCAAAGAGGTAAACCTCAAACCCTTGAGTAGGTGGAGGCTTTCCACTGTGGCGTGGTTTATTCTTCCTTATTAAATTTAAAATAAAAACCATATTACCATTGCAATTATCTCTGCCAGGAACCAACCCCCATCCAGAAAAATATGGTTCTTATAAAAATGGATAAGGGAAACTTTTACTTTTATTTGTGGTGCCCAACTATTATTCAATGGAAAAAGAGAAAATGTCACATCATATCAGCTAAAGGAGGAAAACATTTTTTGAAACCTAACAGACAGAAGTCAGCAAGTAAAGATATGTAGAGGTCCTGCATCTCTTTATCATCTCTGAGGCTTAATAATCTCATAGAGAGACATGCCCAGATCCAATGAATTTGTTTTCTGTGACAGGTCATTGCCCATTGACCTCTCCTATCAGTCTCTCTTCTCTTTTTTATAGGGCAGGTATAAGAGCAAGCTTATCATTGGGTGAATAAAGGCAACTGGGGCTTTGAGCAGTTTTCACTGGCAAAATATCCATTTCTGTGGGCTCATTTCAAGGAAACAGAGTAAGATCCTAGTGGAAATACAAAGATGAGTTGCATTTCTATACACTAAAAATGAACTATTTGAAAAGGGAATTAGGAAAACAATCTCATTTACAATAGCACCAAAAAAGAATAAAGTACTTAGGAATAAACTTAACTAAGAGAAAGACTTTTATGGTGAAATTCTGTGTTCATGATTTGGAAGACTTAATATTGTTAAAATGTCCATATTACCCAAAGTGATCTACAGATTCAGTGTAATCCATAGCAAAACCTCAATGGAATTTTTTACAGAAATAGTAAAAGCAATACTAAATCCATATGGGACTACAAATGACCCAAAATAACCAAAGAAATCTTGAGACAGAAGAACAAAGCTGGAGGCATCACATTTCCTAATTTCAAAATTAATTACAAAGCTACAGTAATTAAAACAGTATATTCTGGCAATATGACAGACATATGGACTATTATGACAGAATAGAGAGTCCAGAAATTAATCTCCATGTATATGGTCAACTGATCTTCAACAGGGTGTTAAGAATGCACAATGGGGAAAGGATAGTCTCTTCAACAAACAGGGCTGGGAAAACTATTATATCTGCATGCATAATGAAATTGCACCTTAATCTTACACCATGTACAAAAGTTAACTCAAAGTGAAATAAAGATTTAAATGGTAAGACCTAAACTCCTAAAAGACAACATAGGGAAAAACTTCATGACATTGGTCTTAGCAATGATTTCCTTGATATGATTCCACCTGGATAGTGCCCTTCAGCTGGTACATCCTCAGTAAAATTCTTGATAGTTACTAAATATTTTCAAGATCATTTTGTAAATATAAACTATACTTGTATTCTTATTATTATGGATTTAGTATATTAAAATAAATGCAAAAGCCTAGCCATCTTAATCTAATTTGATTTCTTTTAAAATTTATTTTACAAAATACCAACATTAATTTAGTTAATCTTTTTATTTTCTCATTAATGATCCAGATGTTTGTGAAACCAGGTTTTTATGCAATCCAGAGATGTAAAATGTCTCAGAAATGTTATTAATGGCTAGGTGAACCATCTTCTCAGGAGTCCCTTAAATGATGAACACCTGTCTTGTCGTTAGCTTAACAGGTTTTCATTATGAAAGATGTAAACAAAGTAATAATTGGTGGCATTCTTACCATACCTTTGAACTAGTGGGAATACTATAGTAATGAGCAATTGACATTTACTTTATCCTAAGATACTTGTTCTTAATAGAACAGAGACAAAGAATACAGTAATGTTCTTCCCTTATGTAGAAATTCCTTGTTCACAGTGACTTTGGTAACTAAGACAAAAAAATTATTATATACAAAGTATTAAGTCAACATCTTGATATATAGTTAAAACAACAATAGAAGAATGGAGAATATATCTAAAAACAATGCCAACTTGCCAGAATAGTATGCACCAGGATATGGCTATTTGCTGAAACACAAAAAGATGTTTTATCTTAGTTGTACTTTTTTTATTTATTTCAATTATGTGTCTTCTCATTGCTAAACCAGATTGATATATGGATCATGAAGTTTCCTGTACTCTCACTTATGGTGATAACTTTTGTTTTTCCAGTGGGTAATTTCTTTTAGGTATTTTACATCAATAATTTAATTTCCTGGGGCGCCTGAGTGGCTCAGTCGGTTAAGCATCTGACTTAGGCTCAGGTCATGATCTCGCCATCCGTGAGTTCGAGCCCTGCATCCATCTCTGTGCTGACAGCTCAGAGCCTGGAGCCTGTTTCAGATTCTGTGTCTCCCTCTTTCTCTGACCCCCCCCCCATTCATGCTCTGTCTCTCTCTGTCTCAAAAATAAATAAACGTTAAAAAAATAAAATAAAAAATAATTTAATTTCCTTATTTATATATATACTTTCAGCAAGTATTTTCCAAGTATAGAATGAGTATTTGGGAAAAAATAAACCAACAACCAACCTTGGTAACACTTCTGACTATTTCTCCATGCTAAAATAACCTCTGAAAATGAGGGAGAGAAATCCAACACAATTACAAAGTAGTGCAAACTTGTGTTTAGCATCCTCCTATTCTCTGTTTAAGCATCTATTGCATTTTAACCCCAGATCCCAATAATGTCAGTTGCCACATGGCTGCAAGGTGCCTCCCAATACCAGTTACCTATCAGGACCTATTCTGGACATAATATACTCTAGGCCTGTACTGTCCAATATAAGAGACACTTGCCCCATGTAGCCATTGAAAATTTAAATTAATTAACATTAAATAGCATTAAAAGTAAATTTCCTCATTAACATTAGCCACACTATAAGTTTTCAATAGCAATATGTAGAAAGTGGCTTCTGTATTGGACAATGCGAATATGGGCATTTCCAATTACACACAAAGTGTTATTGTAGAGCACTGATCTAGAAATGTGTTTATTCTTCTTTTATCCCCAATTAAAATTCAGCAGGCCTCTATCTTGACTTCTTGATACAGCATTTCTCTGCTTTACATGTTATCTAAAGGTATACTTTTGTTTAAATGTTTAGCTATTTAAATGATTTAATGTTAAACTTTCTGGAGAGTCTTGGTATAACCCTTATACACAGAAATTGAGTAGTAATTCTCAGTAACTAAATTAAAAGACATTTTTAATGTTTTTATTTATTTTTGATACAGACAGAGTGTGAGCTGGGGAAAGGCGGAGAGAGAGGGAGACACAGACAGATCTGAAGCAGGATCCAGGCTCTGAGCTGTCAGCACAGTGCCGGACACAGGACTCAAACTCACGAATTGTGAGATCATGACCTGGGCTAAAGTTGGACACTTAACTGACTCAGCCTCCCAGGTGCCCCTTAACTAAATTTTATTGTAGAAAATTACTGGGGTGCCTCAGTGGCTCAGTCTGTTAAGCATCTGACTCTTTTATTTTTTATTTTTTTAAATTTGCATCCAAATTAGTTAGCATACAGTGTGCAACAATAATTTCAGGAGTAAATTCCTTAGTGCCCCCCTCCCATCCCCCCTCCCACAACCCCTCCAGCAACCCTCAGTTTGTTCCCCATATTTATGAGTCTCTTCTGTTTTGTCTCCCTCCCTGTTTTTATATTATTTTTGTTTCCCTTCCCTTATGTTCATCTGTTTTGTCTCTTAAAGTCCTCACATAAGTGAAGTCCTATGATTTTTGTCTTTCTCTGACTAATTTCACTTAGCATAATACCCTCCAGTTCCATCCACGTTGTTGCAAATGAAAGATTTCATTCTTTTTGATTGCCAAGTAATACTCCATAGTATATATATATACCACATCTTCTTTATCCATTTATTCATCGGTGGACATTTGGGCTCTTTCCATACTTTGGCTATTGTTGATAGTGCTCCTATAAACATGGGGGTGCATGTGTCCCTTCAAAACAGCACACCTGTATCCCTTTGACAAATGCTTAGTAGTGCAATTGCTGGGTCGTAGGCTAGTTCTATTTTTAGTTTTTTGAGGAACCTCCATACTGTTTTCCAGAGTGGCTGCACCAGCTTGATTCCCACCGACAATACAAAAGAGATCCTCTTTCTCCACATCCTTGCCAACATCTGTTGTTGCCTGAGTTACTAATTTTAGCCATTCTGACAGGGGTGAGGTGGTTTTCATTTGTATTTCCCTGATGATGAGCAATCTTAAGCATTTTTTCATGTGTCAGTTGGCCATCTGGATGTCTTCTTTGGAGAAGTGTCTGTTCATGTCTTGTGCCCATTTCTTCACTGGATTGTTTGTTGGGTGTTGAGTTTGATAAGTTCTGTATGGATTTTGAATACTAACCCTTTATCTAATATGTCATTTGCAAATATCTTCTCCCATTCTATCAGTTGCCTTTTAGTTTTGCAGATGGTTTCCTTCGCTGTGCAGAAGCTTTTTATTTTGATGAGGTCCCAGTAGTTCATTTTTGCTTTTGTTTCCCTTGCCTCCGGAGACATGTTGAGTAAGAAGTTGCTGCAGCTTAGATCAAACAGGTTTTTGCCTGCTTTCTCCTCAGGGATTTTGATGGCTTCCTGTCTTACATGAGGTCTTTCATCCATTTTGAGTTTATTTTTGTGTATGATGTAAGAGAGTGGTCCAGGTTCATTCTTCTGCATGTGGCTGTCCAGTTTTCCTGGCACCACTTGCTGAAGAGACTGTCTTTATTGCATTGGATATTCTTTCCTGCTTTGTCAAAGATTAGTTGGCCATACATTTGTGGGTACATTTCTGGGTTTTCTATTCTCTTCCATTGATCTGAGTGTCTGTTCTTGTGCCAGTACCATACTGTCTTGATGATTACAGCTTTGTAGTATAGCTTGAAGTCTGGGATTGTGATGCCTCCTGCTTTGGTTTTCTTTTTCAAGATTGCTTTGGTTATTCAGGGTCTTTTCTGGGTCCATAAAAATTTTAGGATTATTTGTTCTAGCTCTGTGAAAAATGCTGATGTTACTTTGATAAGGATTGCATTGAATATGTAGATTGCTATGGGTAATATCGACACTTTAACAGTATTTGTTCTTCCTATCCAGGAGCACGGAATCTTTTTCCATTTTTTGGTATCTTCTTCAATTTCTTTCAAAAGCTTTCTATAATTTTCATTGTATAGATTTTTCACCTCTTTGGTGAGATTTATTCCTAGGTATTTTATGGTTTTTGTTGCAACTGTTAATGAGATTGATTCCTTGATTTCTCTTTCTGTCGCTTCATTGTTGTTGTATAGGAATGCAACTGATTTCTGTGCATTGATTTTATATCCTGCAACTTTGCTGAACTCATGAATCAATTCTAGCAGTTTTTTGGTGGAATCTTTTGGGTTTTCCATATTGAGTATCATGTCATCTGTGAAGAGTGAAAGTTTTACCTCCTCCTGGCCTATTTGGATGCCTTTTATTTCTTTGTGTTGTCTGATTGCAGAGGCTAAGATTTCCAATACTATGTTGAATAACAGTGGCGAGAGTGGACATCCTTGTCTTGTTCCTGACCTTAGAGGGAAAGCTCTCACTTTTTCCCCATTGAGGATGATATTAGCATTGGGTCATTCATATATGGCTTTTATGATCTCGAGGTATGCTCCTTCTATCCCTACTTTCTTGAGGGTTTTTATCAAGTAAGGATGTTGTACTTTGTCAAATGCTTTCTCTGCATTTATTGAGAGGATCATATGGTTCTTGTCCTTTCTTTTATTGATGTGATGAATCACGTTGTTTTGCAGATAATGAACCAGCCCTTCATCCCAGGTATAAATCCCACTTGGTCATGGTGAATAATTTTTTAATGTATTGTTAGATCCAGTTGGCTAATATCTTGTTGAGGAATTTTGCATCCATGTTCATCGGGGAAATTGGTCTATAGTTTTCCTTTTTAGTGGGGTCTCTGTCTGGTTTTGGAATCAAGGTAATGCTGGCTTCATAGAAAGAGTTTGGAAGTTTTCCTTCCATTTCTATTTTTTGGAACAGCTTCAAGAGAATAGGTGTTAACTCTTCCTTAAATGTTTGGTAGAATTCCCCTGGAAGCCCATCTGGCCCTGGACTCTTGTTTTTTGGCAGGTTTTTGATTACTAATTTGATTTCCTTACTGGTGATGGTCTGTTCAAATTTTCTATTTCTTCCTGTATCAGTTTTGGTAGTTTATATGTTTCTACAAATTTGTCCAGTTCTTCCAGGTTGCCCATTTTATTGGCATATAATTGCTCATAATATTCTCTTATTCTTCTTTTTATTTCTGCTGTATTGGTTGTGATCTCTCCTCTTTCATTCCTGATTTTATTTATTTGGGTCCTTTTCTTTTTCTCTTTGATCAGACTGGCTAGTGTTTTATCAATTTTGTTAAATCTTTCAGAGAAACAGCTTCTGGTTTCATTGATCTGTTCTACTGTTGTTTTGATTTCGATAGCATTAATTTCTCCTCTAATCTTTATTATTTCCTGTCTTCTGCTGGTTTTGGGTTTTATTTGCTGTTCTTTTTCCAACTCCTTAAGGCGTAAGGTTAGGTGTGTATCTGAGATCTTTCTTCCTTCTTTAGGAAGGCCTGGATTGCTATATACTTTCTTCTTATGACCGCCTTTGCTGCATCCCAGCGGTTTTGGTTGTGGTGTTTTCGTTTTCATTGACTTCCATTAACTTTTTAATTTCCTCTTTAACTGGTTGGTTAGCCCATTCATTCTTTAGTAGGATGTTTTTCAGTCTCCAAGTATTTGTTACCTTTCGAAATTTTTTCTTGTGGTTGATTTCATGTTTCATAACGTTGTGGTCTGAAAATATGCACGGTATGATCTCGATCTTTTTGTACTTGCTGAGGGCTGATTTGTCTCCCAGTATATGGTCTATTCTGGAGAACCTTCCATGTGCACTGGAGAAGAATGTATATTCTGCTGCTTTAGGATGAAATGTTCTGAATATATCTGTTAAGTCCATCTGGTCCAGTGTGTCATTTGAAGCTATTGTTTCCTTGTTGATTTTTGATTAGATGATCTGTCCATTGCTGTGAGTGGGGTGTTGAAGTCTCCTCCTATTATGGTATTACTATCAATGAGTTTCTTTATGTTTGTGATTAATTGATTTATATATTTGGGTGCTCTCACATTTGGCGCATAAATGTTTACAATTGTTAGGTGGATAGACCCCTTGGTGGATAGACCCCTTGATCATGACATAATGACCTTCCACATCTCTTGATACAGCCTTTATTTTAAAGTCTGTATTGTCTGGGGCACCTGGGTGGCTCAGTCCATTGAGCGTCCACCTTCAGTTCAGGTCATGATCTCGTGGTCTGTGAGTTCGAGCCCCACGTTGGACTCTGTACTGACAGCTCAGAGCCTGGAGCCTGCTTTGGATTCTGTTTCTCCCTCTCTCTCTGCCCCTCCCCCACTCATGCTCTGACTCTCTCTGTCTCAGAAATAAACATTAAAAAAATAAATTAAGTCTGGATTGTCTGATATAAGTATGGCTACTCCAGCTTTCTTTTGATGACCATTATCATGATAGATGGTTGCCCGTCCCCTTATTTTCAATCTGAAGGTGACTTTAGGTCTAAAGTCAGTCTCTTGTAAACAGCATATAGATAGATCTTTTTTTTTTTTTTTACCCATTCTGTTTCCCTATGTCTTTTGATTGGAGCACTGAGTCCATTGATGTTTAGGGTGATAATGAAAGATATTATGATGCTTGTAGAGTTGGAGTTTCTATGGTGTTCTCTGATCTTATTTAGTCTTTGTTGCTTCTGGTCTTGTTTTGTTTTGTTTTGTTTTGTTTTTTGTTTTCTCACCTCAGAGAATCCACCTTAAAATTTCTTGCAGGGCTGGTTTAGTGGTCACGAACTCCTTTAATTTTTGTTTGTCTGGGAAACTTTTAATTTCTCCTTCTATTTTGAATGACAGCCTTGCTGGATAAAGAATTCTTGGCTGCATGTTTTTCTGATGCAGCACATTGAATATATCCTGCCACTCCTTTCTGGCCTGGCCTCCTGCAAGCCTGATCTATCTTCCCTTGTAGGTTAGGGACTTTTTTTCCCTTGCTGCTTTCATGATTCTCTCCTTGCCTGAGTATTTTTGTAAATTTGACTATGATATGTCTTCTTGATGGTCAGTTTTTGTTGAATCTAATGGGGATCCCCTGTGCTTCCTGGATTTTGATGTCTGTGTCTTTTCCCACGCTAGGAAAGTTTTCCGCTATGATTTGCTCACATAACCTTTTACCCCTAGTTCTCTCTCTTCCTGTTCTGGGACCTCTATGATTCTGATGTTGTTCCTCTTTAATGAGTCACTGATTTCTCTAATTCTTAAATCATGCTCTTTTGCCTTAATCTCCCTCTTTTTTTCTGCTTCATTATTCTCTATAAGTTTGTCCTCTATATCGCTGATTCTCTGTTCTGTCTCATCCATCCTTGGTGCCGTGGCATCCATCTGTGATTGCAGCTCAGTTATAGCATTTTTTTATTTCATTCTGACTCTTTTTTACTTCTTTTATCTGTGCAGAAAGGGATTCTAATCTATTTTCGACTCCAGCTAGTATTCTTATTATCGTGATTCACAATTCTGGTTCAGACATCTTGCTTGTATGTGTGTTGGTTAAATCCCTGGCTGTCGTTTATTTGTGCTCTTTATTTTGGGGTGAATTCGTTCATTTTGTCATTTTGAAGGGAGAAAGGAATTAATCAGGTAGAAAATTAAAATTAAAAACTATTAAAATAAAAAATATTAAAATAAAAAAATTAAACACACAATCGAATAAATGATGCTAGATCCTAGGTGTGTTTTGGTCTACATGTTGAAAGTGGCTTGACAAATTAGAGAAAAAAAGGGGGGTGGGGAGGAAATCGTTTGAGAATTTGAAAAACGAATACACTGAAGTAGACTAAAAATGAGATGATGGGAGTGAAATAGAATTTGAAAATTTTACACAAAAGTAAATAATATAGTAGAAAAAATTAATGAAAAATATTTTTAATAGAAATTAAAAATAAAAATGAATTTTTTCTCTTTCTGTATTCAAGAAAAGAAAAGAAATGAAAAATAGGAAAAAGAGGAAAAAAAGGAAATTGTTTGAAAATTCGAAGAAGTGAATACACTGTAGTAGACTAAAATAAAATGATGGAAGTAAAATAGAATTTGAAAACATTTACATAAAAGCAAAAAATATAGTAAAACATTAAAGAAAAATATTTTTCATAGAAATTGAAAGCAAAAATGAAGTTTTTCTCCATCTGAATTCAAGAAAAAGGAAAAAAAACAAAAAAGTGAAAAAAACTAAAAAAAGGAAAACATTTGAAAATTTGAATAAGTGAATACACTGAAGTAGACTAAAATAAAATGATGAAAGTAAAATAGAACTTAAAAAAAATACACAAAAATAAAAATATAGTAAAAAAATGAAAGAAAAATATTTTTAATAAAAATTGAAAATAAAAATGAATTTTTCTCTTTTTGTATTCAAGAAAAATAAAAGTAGTTAAAAAGAGAAAAAAGAGAAAGAAAATTGCATAGATGGACCTGCGAGCAGATTGAAATAGGACTGAAATTACTTCGTTTTCCCCTAGAAGTCAGACTATAGAAGCGCTTTATAGTCCATAAACTAAGCAGGTGGTGAGGCTTGTGTTCTTGAAGAGCAAAGTTGGCCCAGTTGGGCGGGGCTCAGTGTAATAGCTCTGTTCTCCACTAGTTGGCGGTGCTAGCCTACTGGGGTTGAGCATTGTGGCGCTCCTATGTGCTTATGGGCATGCACAGGAGCAGTGAAAATGGCATCACTCAGCTACCCACTCTCTAGTGTCTGAACTCTGTTCTCCTGGATCAGCAATCAGGCACCTGTACTCTGTCTTCAGCTTTCGTCCATTCCCCACTTTTTCATTCTCTGTGACCAGGCCCCAGGCAGTACCTCTCTCCCGAGCTTTGTCTCAGATATGGCTGTTTTCCCAGACCCTTTACTTTGGAAGGACTGAGGCTTTGACCTATTCAGCCCCTCTGCAGGAGGGTCTCACCAAGCAATGGCTGAATGTTGGCTGTAACCAGGAACACTTGCTGGACCCTCCTGCTGCCAATGCTCCGAGACTATGGCTAGGTGCCAGCCTGCCCCAGAAAAAGTTTGCAAGATAGTGTAGCAGCAGCTTTTCAGGGACTGTGGAAAATCACAACATACATCTGGCACCAGGCTTCACCCTTGTTTCATCACCAGCGAATGTGGCCGCCTTCTGGGGTCTGCTGGGACCAGGTGGCCTCAGCAGTCTCTACCAAATGTCCTTCCAGCAGTGGAACCGCTTTTCCCCATGTGGCCAGAGAACCTCCCAGACCCCACTCTGTTCCTGGGGATTCACCCTTCCCACCAGAGCACTGCCGGGTATGGAGCTGTGGAGTTGCAGTTTCTCCCTTTTTAGTTTAGTCCCTGCAGCTGTTTCCAATTTTCCATTTTCTCTCCAGCTGCTTTTGGGGAAGGGTGATTTTCCTGTATTCTCTCCCCCCTGCCCCTGTTTCTGTCCTCTCTCCCCCAGCAGAAGCACCTGCCTGCCAGCTGCAGCTTCTCAGTCCCCAAGTTCACCTCGCCATGCTGCGTACCTGCTGAATTCTGTGGTTCAGGTTGTGCGGAATGTTGTGTTAATCCTCCAGTTTTCTAGGTGTGCAGGATGGTTTAGTGTTGGTCTGGCTGTATTTCATGGATGTGAGACACACAAAAACTTCCATGCTGTTCCTCCATCTTGGCTCCCTTCCAGCATCTGACTCTTGATTTTAGCTCAGGTCATGATCTCACAATTCGTGAAATCAAGCCCTGTGTTGGGCTCTGTACTCACAGCATGGAGCCTGCTTGGGATTCTCTCTCTCCCTCTCTTTCTGCCTCTCCCTGCTCACATTTGCATTCTGTCTCTCAAAATAAATATATGAGCATTTAAAGGAAAAGAAAGAAAATTATCAATAGGTGATATAAAACAGGTTAACACAGTTATTTTTTGTCTTTTTTTTAATAGTACAAAAAAATTCAAAGTCTGAGAAAGTCATGAATCATATTTTCCAAAATAAGAAGAAAATCAGAATATATTATTTATTATAATAATTCTTCAGGAAATAAGTACAAACACATGAAAAGGCAGAATTCTTTACAAACGTCATGTTTCTGCATATAGGGAAGTGAAAAGCAATAAAAGTATGAATCAATTTAAAAATGTTGATAATGGCAATTGAATCTTGGAAAGGACAAAGCACAGAACTTTTCATTAATACATCATGTACTTTAGGTTCTTTCTTATCTATTATGTATGAATTACTTTTATAAAAGTATGTACCACTGATGACAGGATATCTTAAAAGTTTTTATACTCCCTTCTTTGACTTGAGATACAGACATTGAAAACAATTAGATAAAATACTTTTTTGGCATTTTTTTTTTTTAATTTTCTTAATTCCATTAACAAAGCTATTAGGCAATGAATTCTGTGTTAATGTCTACTGGTATAAACAATTGAGTAAAATATGGTCTTGGCCAACCAGGAAACTGCATTTCAGCAGGGAATTCCATGAATATTCAATAGCAACAAGAATTGTATGGTAAAAAGTGCTATAAGACAGTTATGGGTATAGGGTTTCAGAACTTTTTTTTAAGTGTATTAGGTTCAGCTCAAGGAATTAAGGAAGTTTTGTGGAAGAGTTGGAATTTGGCTGAAAGACGTATAAACCACCATGGAAAACGGTTCATTTAATGGAAGGTACTGCCAAAATACAGAGTGTGTGATTGGGGTGATGGGAGTTAAAGTTGAACAGGTACACTGGGATCAGATTATGCATATGTTGGGTACACTTTATACTTCATTCCGTGAGAGAAACACTAAATTTTAATGTGATACTTCAAGATGAGCAACACTATAGTATAATAGATACAGAGAGCATTTCTAATAATGAAAAAACATTATTTCAAATATTTGACTGAAATTGGGGATGGTGACAGTATGGCCACAAGATATATCACCCAGATGATTTTTTCAAGAATAAGGTATTATCTAAATGCTGACCTAGATTTTTTGTCTAGTTTCCATGAGAG
This sequence comes from Panthera pardus, assembly GCF_024362965.1. Classification (NCBI taxonomy): domain Eukaryota; kingdom Metazoa; phylum Chordata; class Mammalia; order Carnivora; family Felidae; genus Panthera; species Panthera pardus. The sequence continues at coordinate 89,363,681 of NW_026526721.1, forward strand.
ACAGTTTAGGATGGACATGAAGAGTATTCCTGTGGTATTAGAATGTTTATATTTTGTTTCCAGCTCTTTCACCTTCTGGATGAGTAATCTTGGGTTCAGTTTTCTTATCTGTAAAATAGATAGATAATAAAACTAATTACCTCATTTACTGGTTATAAAGATTAAATGTGTTAATGCAGGATGTGTAACTACCATAGTTCTCGGCACATAGTAGGTTCTCAATAAATAGTGAATACTGTTATACTTGTTAATATGGTAAATAATGTCAGAACACCTCAGAGTAGGGCTTTATGCATTGTTATATTATGAAAGTTCTATTTATCACTAAAGCTTCCCCATAAGGTATTTTTATATCATTAAATATATTTATATTGATTTAGTAATTAACTGATTTATTAGTTCATTCATTTATTCTTCTAATAATAGTTTCTCCATTTATTCCATTCTGAAATAAGTAAGATGTTATGGGGGGGAAAGATATTATTGGTAAAATTCATTTTGACTAGAGTTTCAGGGTTGACTTTACAAAGAAGTTACAATGTAGGCATCAGTTATTACTACCCCAGGTTCTATTTCACTCATGGTCTATTGAATGGCAGGCAGGCATTTTGGGTGGAATAGACTGATTGTGTACTGTTCAGTAGGACTCTTCATAGAGTTCATTCAGAAAAATAGCTCTACCTGTGTTTTTTAATGTTTATTTATTTATTTATTTATTTTATTTCTGTGAGAGAGAGAGGGAGAGCACACACATGTGCATGTGTGGGGAAGGGAAGAGAGAGAGGGAGAGAGAGAATCCCAAGCAGACCCTGCACTGTCAACGTGGAGCCTGATTTGGGGTTCAAATTCATGAACATGAGATCATGACCTGAACCAAAATCAAGAGTCAGTGCTTGACTGACTGAGCCACCCAGGCACCCCTACTTTTTTTTTCTGGGTTTTCATTTTCAAGTTCTCTTTCTAGAATAAAGTTCAGAAACAGGAACCCATTATATTTTGTGAGTATTTTTAGAACACATTTTCATATCCAAAACAATAGAAAAATAGAAAGTAGAAGCCCCAACCATAAAGTGTGAAATAATAAAAAGGCAGGAAAGATATAAAAGAGTTTTGATGCCTCTCATGTTTGATTCATTTGGATGAAGTAATGTTTTATCCAATAGGATAATCTTTGATTCTTCTCTAGGCAGAGGTGAGATTTATGGTTTGAACCCACTTCATAGATGTCATTGGTTACATTTTACTTGAATTTTACAGTTATAATAATTTGGCCTGTCTTGTAAGTAATTCTAACTGTTCTCAAAGCCTGCTATGGAGGTGACTTAGAAAAGTGGAGAAAGACTTTTGTTAAAGTGACAAATAACCTCTCAGCATTCTATGCCTCTGGTCGCTGATTCAGATTAAGATAAATTCTGTAAATAGTGACACAGACAGATTTTTATGTAGTCTTATTGTTTGAAGGCTTCCATTATCCCTGTATCAAAAGTCAGTGTGAAATTATACAGTCTTGTCAATATTTAATTTAAAACAATTGGACATGTTATGTTCAGTTACAAGGAATATATTAAAAGAAAAAGTAAATTTGGAATGGTCTACTGAGTTGAGAGATACTCTAGTAACCAGGTCTTAAATGATGGATTAAAAGCTAGACATGTTTATCCTGGAGATATAGGAGAAAGAGAAAAAAAAATAGTTATCTTTAGACATTCTCACATGAAGAGATGCCAGTTATTCTATGTCGTCTCAGAAGAAAGAGTTAGAATAAAAAAACATAAGTTTTAGAGCAATACATTTCCAATTAAAGTAAAAACAAATTTCTTAATAAATTGAAGCACAAGCATTCATGAATAAAATACTTTGTCTTGTGGAAAAATTAGTTTCTGAACATTGCAAAATTTTAACAGGGAGCAAAATTTCTGAAACACTTTTTATTTTTTATTTATTATTTTAATTTTTTAATGTTTCTTTTTGAAAGAGAGAGGGAGAGAGAGCATGACAGAGCCTGTGAAGTAGGCTCCAGACTCTGAGCTGTCAGCACAGAGCTGGACGTGGGGCTTGAACTCATGAACTGAGAGATTATGACCTGAGCCCAAGTCGGACGCTTAACTGACTGAGCCACCCAGGTGCCCCTATTTTCTAGCTAAGCCACCAGTGACCTCCATTTGGTCAGATCCTACAAGTTTAAGTTTATTTAATTTCACGTTTATTAATTTGGGAGAGAAATAGAGCAGGGGAGGGGTGGAGAGCAGGGCAAGGGAGAGAATCCCAAGCAGGCTCCACACTGTCAGTAGAGAGCCCAACATGGGGCTGGAACTCACAGACCCGTGAAATCAAAACCTAAGCCAAAATCAAGAGTTGGACACTTAACCAACTAAGCCACCTAGGTGCCCAAGAAACATTTTTATTTTTTAAAGTTGAGGAAATAATGTACCCCAACTAAACTTCTTGATATTCTTCTCCTTTGTTATCTACTCAATCCACTCCCCTTTCAAGTCTTCCTCATATCAATAAATATATCTTTATCTCTATGAACCTAGTTAAGTCATCATCATCTCTCATCTAGGCTGCCTGTTTTTATATAGTTCTCCAGGTAGGATTATTTTTACATTTTTAAATGGTTGAAAAAATTTTAAATAATAATTCACAACACTTAAAAAATATGTGAAATTCAAATTTCCACGTAAAGTTTTGTTGCAACCCAGGAAAGCACATTCATATACATACTGTCTATGGGTGCTTGTCTGCTATAATGGAAGTCCTGAGTAGTCCTGATGATAGGGATTGTGTGACCAAGAAGTCTAAAATATTTATCATCTACAAGAAAAATATTTATCCTCCAAGAGAAGAGTTTGCTTATCTTTTATCTAGACCATTCAAACATCCTCTTTACTGGTCTCTTGGGTTCTACATTTCAACATGATAATGCATTCTTTACATAGTCAAGAAAGTAATCTTTCAGAAATGTAAATCAGGTCATTTTACTCCCCTGTTTCAAATCCTCCAATGACTTTCTACTGAGATGAGAACAAATTTAATACTCCTTGTCATGGCATATAAGGCCTTACATGATGTGATCTTGCATACCTAGAGATATTGCCTTTTATCATACTACCGTTTCCCTCATCCACCAAAGTCTAGCCACGTTGATCTTATGTCTATTTCTAAAACATGGAAAAATGTCAGACTTACTTTCTCTACAGTGCTTTTGCCCATTCCTTCCTCTGATGAGAAAGTACTTATCTGATTTCATCGATCAAGAGATGTCTTCCTGTAATTCAGTTCACAGCATAAATGTGACCTGTTCCATCTATCTAAATTCCAATAACTCTCCCCATCTCTATCATGTCACCCTCTTTTATTGTAAAATTTACCTTCATTATATTATTGTCTTACACACACACTGGAATTTAAGTTTGCTCAAGCAAGTAAGCAGTCTTATTTAAAATAGTATGTATCTCTAATTTCTGCAAAAGTACCGATGCTCAATAATTGCAGTGTTGGTGGGAATGCAAACTGGTGCAGCTGCTCTGGAAAACAGTGTGGAGGTTCCTCAAAAAATTAAAAATAGAACTACCTTATGACCCAGCAATAGCACTACTAGGAATTTATCCAAAGGACACAGGAATGCTGATTCATAGGGGCACTTGTAACCCCAATGTTTATAGCAGCGCTTTCAACAATAGCCACATCATGGAAAGAGCCCAAATGTCCATCAACTGATGAATGGATAAAGAAGATGTGGTTTAAATATGCAATGGAATACTACTTGGCAATGAGAAAGAATGAACTCCTGCCATTTGCAACAACGTGGATAGAACTGAAGGGTATTATGCTAAGTGAAATAAGTCAGTCAGAGAAAGATAGATATCATATGTTTTCACTCATATGTGGAACTTGAGAAACTTAACAGAAGCCCATGGGGAAGGGAATGGGAAAAAACAGTTTCAAACAGAGAGGGAGGCAAGCCATAAGAGACTCTTAAATACAGATAACAAACTGAGGGTTGAAGGCAGGGTGAGGGGAGAGGAAAAATGGGTGGTGGGCATTGAGGAGGGCACTTGCTGAGATGAGCACTGGGTGTTGTATTCAAGCGATAAATCATGGGAATCTACTCCCCAAACCAAGAGCACACTGTATACACTGTATGTTTGCTAACTTGACAAACTATATTTAGGAAAAAAAGGTTAAATGAATGATCTTACATTACTACTTTCAAGGCCTCGAATCAGATACAGTAGTGTGGCAAGATAGGGAAGGAAGATGTGAAGATGGATAACTCAAGGATCTAAAGTCTGTCTGAGGAGAAATGCGTGCTTGCCAATCTTTAAATTAAGTAAGCCAGTAATAGGGAGGCAACATAGCCTGAGGGATAAGACTTCTTGAGCCAGATTGCAGGAATTTGATGCCCAGTGGGACCAACTGTTAGTATTGTGAGAAAGGACAATTAACCTGACCTCTTTGTGCTCAATTTTTAAATCTGTAAAATGGAAGAAAAAAAAATCTTTCTGATGGATTCTTTGAGGATAAATTGTATCAACCTGTGTAAAGAACTTAGTATCTGGCATATAGGAAATATTGCATCAGGGTCTACTGAATAAGAAATTTGAGTTACAGGGCACCTGGGTGGCTCAGTCTGTTAAGCATCTGACTGTTGATTTCAGCTCAGGTCATGATCTCACATTTTGTGAGTTCAAGCCCCATGTTAGGCTCTGCACTGAAGGTGTGGATCCTGCTTGGGATTCTCTGTCTCCCTCTCTCTCTGCCCCTTCCGGCTTTCTCTCTCTCTCTCCCTCTCTTTCAAAAATAAATAAATGTATATAAAAAATTTTAGTTACGAGGAGTATGTTCTGGGTACCCAGCCCAGGAAGCCTTGCCTGTACATTTATTTGAGGGCTTTAAGGAGGATATCTGATAAGGATGCATTGTGATTATCCTCGTTTTTATGAAGATAAATACATTGTAAAAAACAGGCAAAGAGAGAGCCACAGTTAAAGGTGGGGAGGCTCTTGCATTATTTTAAGAAGTGATGAGAGACAAACTTAGAAAGTAGAAATGGGGATGGAAAGGATGAGGCAGGATAACAGAGGGCTTCAAGGGCTGGAGTCACACCTGAGTTTGAAATGGATATGTGTGTTTCTCTAATTGCACGACCAAGGGCAAGTGCTCTCTGAGCCTTCTCAATTTCTGTACTTCAGCTATGGTCTGTCTAGTGCCATTGTGAGGTGTAAGACATACATGCAGAAAATCCTTGGTACAGTATATATATATATATATATATATATATATATATATATATATATATCAATAACAGTGGTGCCGGTGGGGTAGTTGATAGTGTCTTTATCATTATTCTCTTTTTCTTATCATATGAGAGATATGGGGGTGTAGACATAAGGCTTTGGCATCTTATTAAATGGAGAGTGTTATGGAGAAAGGTACATAGAATATGGCTTTAAATTTTTGGACTACATCACCAGGAGGAAAATGGTAATGTTAACTAAGATAGGGACCCAGGAGGACCAACAGTTCAGGGAAAGACAGTCATGAAGACACACCTGGAAGTAATAGAAATATGGCCAGTAGACAAAATTAGGGGATTCTTTTCTTGGGAGAAAATTTATTGAATTAAATGAGTTGTCCCAGCATGAAAGAGGAGAGTAATGGAAAAGAACAAGATTACAGGGGAAGAGTTATACTAAAGGAGTAGTTGGTAATGGAGTGGATATGGAGAACACTGCAAAGAAAGATAACAAGAGGTGGAAGAAAAGGAGGCAGCAGTGTTATGAAAGCCAAGGAGACCTTGCAAAGGAGGGTGCAGCCAAGAGGGACGTCACAGAGGGTAAACTCTGAGGAGATTCTGAGAGGTCTCAGCATTTAGCAGGTCATTGTGGATATCTGAGAGTATATTAAGTGAGCTGTAAGTGTGGAAGTTCCTGTCTACTAAGAATGAAGACTGAAAATTGCTGCCTAATGACAGGAAAGTATTTAGACATTTATCAATACTTACTAGAATTATGAAAGAATGGTAGTCAAACACTCCCTTGTAGAACTTAGAAGCTTCTGTTTTTGAAGGGCTGCCCATTCAAGATTCCTTTGGAAGCGAGGTGCGATTGAAGACTCAATTAGCAGATGCACAAATTTATCTGAACTAGTGTATTCTGAAAAGGAATCAGATTCTGATGAGAGGGTGATGCAGAAAAGAATTTTGTCTTTATCACTTATTAGCCAGATAACTTTGGGTAGGTTACCTAACCTCTGTGAGTCCATTTCTTCATCTGTAAATTGGAATCATACCATCTTTTTGGCAGGGATGAAAATGAAATATGTTATAGTTCTGACTGATGACATCAAGATGGTGAGCTGGTGTGGTGTCCTTACTCTCTGCCTCCCCTGTTCCCTAAAGGCCCAATACCTGGGTACATACTTTAGGTAGAAAGCCAAATCAGTTCTACTAAAGCAGGCCTGCACAAAGGCCAAGGCTCACTGAAAATAAATATTTTTTAATGTTCCTATTTTTATTAATGGCACAGCTCTCCTTCCAGTCACTCAGACTTAAAGCTCAGTCATCTTTGATTTTTCTTTTTTTTTCTTTTCCATACAATCAGTTATCTAACTTGTAATTGTTCATAGCATGGGATTGGAGTCTGAAAGCTCAGATTTAAATCTTTTTTCCACTTATCACTAGATATGAGAGGTTAGGCAAGCTATTTAATTTCTCAGAAGCCCTGTTTCCTCATCTGTAAGATGTAGATAACATTAGTATTTATAATAATTACAGTTTAGTGATAATTGAATAAATAATCTTTGTATAGTGGTTGACCTGGGGCCTGACACATAGTAGAGGTTCAATAAATGTTAGTTACTATGGCTAATATTAGTGCAGTACAATGTTAAGGTTTTACATGGTATCTTGCTCCTTATTCTCTGTACTTAGCTGTAACTTGCATTGATTTTTACAATGACTTGCTGAACTTATGTCCATCTCGGACGTCACTGCTTCTAGCTGATCTCATAGATTGTTGGTACAGTATAGTCTTTGAAGCATAGCTCCATTGTATCATTATGCTGTCAATTACCTGTAGTTTCTTGCAGGACATGTTCTACATTTAACAGTAGCATTTTTGCCCTCCTCTATTATTCTCTTTCTAGTTTGACTTTCTCCAGTTCCCTTTCCTGAATCTGATGCTGATAGTCACTGAACTAATTATCCCTTTGAGAAGTGCCAAGTTTATACTGCTCTTAGATGAGGTTTTCTTCACCTGAAATCCACCATTTCCTGTCCAATATTACTAACAAAAAACATCATCCCAGTAGACCCCTTTGCATGCCTATTGGGAGTAAACTTTCCCTCCTCTGCATGAATTCATTTAACACTTTACTGAGCTTCAAAGGACACTTTCTGTTTCATATTTATTGATTTCCTTGCACAAGTCCCCTTCATACTGGACAATTACCTCCTTTACAACACAGCTTGTTTTTCATTATATCCCCTCCCACCCCCCCCCCCCCACACTCATATCCATATCTACTATTGAAGACCCTGGGCAGCAATGAGATAAGATTATTCAATATTGGTAATGGAACTACTTTCACACTGGATCTATAAAATGTGCCAAATTGCACATTAAGAAATAATTTAGAAGGGAAAATTTTTAGTCAATCATCTGCTGTTATACACAGAAAAAAAGTGCTGAAAATTTCAATTTTAGACAAGTCATTTCAATATCATAAAATTATTTTACTGAGATTTAGAAGATAAACTCATCAGATATGTGTATTTCCTATATTAGCTTAAGGTAGATTGTACATATACCCCATAGAATTCCATTCTCCCATATAATGGGCTGTTAAAGTAAACGTTGTTTTTTTTAAGCCACTGAAGTATATAGTGACTGTTTTCTATAGTTACTAAGAAATGTCTTTACAACGTATCACTTGATTACATAGTAGTGTGTTTGGTATGAATCAAGATAATTCACATTTTAATAACTCTATTAAACACTACATTAATAGCTTATTTAAATTTATCTGTATATTTGAATACATATTTATAAATAAGAAAGAACTGTTTGACTGCTTTCTGACATTGAGAAGAATATTTGCCATAGGAGCAAATGATTCTTTATGTTGATAAATGTGTATTCGTTTTTTAAAGAAATGATAAAAAAATAGTAATTTATATCGATGGATGAATGGATAAAGAAAATGTGCTTATATATATACAATGGAGTATTACTTGGCAGTCAAAAAGAATAAAATCTTGCCATTTGCAACTACATGGATGGAACTGGAGGGTATTGTGCTAAGTGACATTAGTCAGAGAAAGACAAAAATCATGACTTCACTCATATGAGGACTTTAAGACACAAAACAGATGAACATAAGGAAAGGGAAAAAAAAATAATATAAAACCAGGGAGGAAGACAAAACAGAAGAGACTCATAAATATGGAGAACAAACTGAGAGTTCCTGGAGGGGTTGTGGGAGGGGGGATGGGCTAAATGGGTAAGGGGCATTAAGGAATCTACTCCTGAAATCATTGTTTCACTGTATGCTAATTAATTTGGATGTAAATTTTAAAAAATTAAAAATAAAATTAAAAAAAGTAAGGATTGTATAAGGATGTATAAGGATTATCCTTCAAAACTTTAAATAAAAATATTAAATTATTTTTTTATTTTGAGATATGTGTTTACCTTTTATTAATAATCTTATTACATTTAGACTAAATTATACAAATACTGAAGAATTTAGAAGAAAATATAAAATGTGGTATATAGATATTATTATTTTTTATTGGCCAAGATATTCAGTGTCTTTTAAGGAGAGAAATATATGCAAACCTATATTTTATGTTTTCTAAAGACTAAACCTGTTAGACTTTGTGTTAAAAATAGATTATTCGTGTGTTTTGATGAAAAGAGAGGCATTTTCCCCGATATGCAGTTTATACCTGCATTTTTTATCTAATCAGGCAAACAATTTTAATTAATTCAGATAGTCGCCTCTGTGGTGTCTGTGCCCTTTAGGGACTCTTTCATTATGGATGCAAATGTGTTCCTAAAATAATGAGAATGTCATTATCCTGCTTGATTCATTTAGGTGGTCAGAAAGAGAACAAAAAAATCATTTGATGGTGAGGTAATTCTTTTAATACACTGTAATGGCATTAACTTTGGTATTTCTGTCCCTAATTTTCTTGATCATTCTCAAACAATGCTCCCCTGTGCAAGAGAGTCAAGGTGATGAGGGCAGGGATGCCAAGAAAAGATGGATTCAAAATCTTTATATCTTACACTGTCAAAACCTAGATTGGTGCTTCTTTTTAATGCATTTAATAGAGAATAAGTAGCTGTCAGTCTAAGCATGTAAGTTGCATAATGTGTAAAAGAATAGTATAAGAAATTAGCAAGCATTTTAATAAAACATTTGCTTTTAAAATTTTAATCAGGTTTATAATTATGAAATTTGGTTCACCCTCTTGCTATTATTCTTAGAAAAAGACACCCACAATGTAGATGAGTAGTGTCTAGTATACCAACTCCACTCAAAAATCTGTCCCACTAACTCTGAGAATTGTTGGAAGAAAATTTGTCACAAAACAGTCCTTCATCATGCAAAGTTCCTCCAATATAATGCTCATACCTCATTTATACATTCATTTATTCACTAAAATTTCCTTGTGTGCCTATCATGTGTCAGAGGAAAAACAAATGTAGAAACAGTCAAATAGAGTTTACATCATTATTATTTATGTATTTATTTATTTTTTACATGTGAATCACCCAATAATGAGTGTTTGAAAAAAGAAATCCAAGAATTCAGGCGTAAGAAGCAGAGTATGCAAAGTACAGAGCCTAAAAAGGGTATCATCCATTTGGGGAATTGTTACTAGATTACTGAAACCTAGATATCAATTGGAGATGCTGCTGCTGAAATAGATGTTATGGTGTTCCTTGTATGCAGAGCTTTGATTATTTTCTACAGCAACAGGAAGACATTAAATGTTGAAAATTTTACTGTGACATGTTTAAATGGAGCAAGCAACCATTTCCCCAACTGCTGTCTCCTCAACACACCTAATATAATCATTGACCTTAAGCATGCCCCAAACTAAACACATCATCTAATTCCAAACACTCTATCCTGTATCCCTGACCTCATCAAACCATACGTGAATTGCTTCAGTGAGTGTTACTTGGTCGCCAAGACTCTAGTCTTGAGAACAGCCAACTATTCTTCATGCTACAGTTAGACTAGTTTTCCTAAAGCACTATGGTTTCATAGCTCATTAGTATCCTTCACATCAAATCTGAAAGTCTTTATGTTTCAGGAACCTTCACAATCTGCCCCTGTTTAAGTTTTCAAGCCTCATCAGCAGTCATTCTCCCATAGATTCTATGTTGCAACCACCCAAGTGTCTCAAACTTTCTTAAGCACCATTTGCTTTGTTACCCCTCCATGCCCTTATGTGTACGTGTGGTGTTTATTCCCTGGTGAATCCTCTCTCTTCAGGGAAAACTCTTTTCTTCCAAGGCTCAGCTCAAATATTTTCAACTACATAAAATTTTTTTCTGACATCCAAAGGCAGAACTTATCTCTCTGTAGTCTCAGTCCCAACATATTTAGATTTTTTCCTTAATTATAGTGTTGCCATATTATATTGACGTTAATACATCTGTCTCTTTCAACCAGGGTTCAAAATTCAAGGATAAAGACTTCATCCACTCTCCTGTTCACATTCTTGATTTAGTACCTAGCTCCTACTTGGTGCTGAATACATGTGAACAAAATATATAGAACATATAAATAAATCTTTACCTTTATTTTCAGCTGCTGTTTTAAACAATAATGTTAAATATTATTACAGATGTATATTATTATAGATGTATAAACAGGCTCAAAGATTGTATTTGATTTGTCCCTGTTACATTGCTAATAATTGACTAGGAATTAAAACCAGGCTTTCTGATAACAAATCCTAAGTTTTTCAATTATTTATTTATTTATAGAGAAAGAGAATGAGAGGGAGAGAGCATGAACGGGGAGGTGAGGGGGCAGAGAGACAGGGAAAGAGAGAATCTCAAGCAGGCTTCCATAGAGGCCAATCCAGGACTTAATCTCATGACATGTGAGATCATGACCTGGGCCAAAATCAAGAGTCAGATGCTCAACTGATGGAGCCACCCAGATGCCCCAAGTTTTTTAAATCTTGATACTATTTTCTTTGTAAACCAGCAATGTTCACCATACATACAATGTTTATTTTATATACGCACTTATATTTAAAAGAGAGAATTTCATTATTTTCTTTTTCAATAGATCAGAATTAAACTGAATTAAGACTATATTCCTATTTGAGGATATCACTTTTTGATCAAAGGTATGATATCCTCAAATTGCTTGTAGTTAGTCTATATCTTCTTGTCAAATGTTTTGAGGTACTAAGAATGTGAAAATATAAAAGTTAAAAATTGTTTGTTTTCCAAATGTGTTCTTATTTGATAATTTCAAATAATGAAAGGAACCTTGTGATAGGATATCATCACTGTCCATCTTCAGACACCAGCAAGGTTATAAAAAGGGTCAGAATCCATCTCTCGTTTGAAATAGTTAACACAGTCATGCTCACTGCATTTGGCTTGGGATTACGGGATGACATTTTTTTGGTCTGTTCCTTCAATTTGATGGGTTTCAGATTCGAAGAAAAAGAAACATTTGAAGCACACACACAAAAAGTCAGTGCTGACAATATGTCTCTGTTGCTTAATGATACTTTGCCTCGAAGGAAAAGGAAACGGCAGTAAATAACTTTTGACTGATCTCTGTTGATATCCGGACACCTCACTGCATTTATAAAAATCAATGAACTCTAACATACAAGAAGGGAAATTCCCCCCAGTTTGAGCAGTAACATAACACATACCGTGGAGTTGGTGGCCTGACATAGTAGTTTCTGAGATATTAACCTGTGAAGATTTAACATATTGCCCAATTCTTCTCATATTTTATATGTATAAGAGTTTTAAGCATGGATTTAAAAAGTTTTGCAGAGCAAGTTGAATCTTCAGTCTATAAATAAAGAAAAGAAGAAGAAGAAGAACTGAATAAGAATCCAGTAGAAAATGTGCCAGAAAAAATGACTTACGTGTTGCAGCAGAAAATAAAGAAAATTCTAATTGTTAAGTCAACGTGATGGGAACCTTAGTGAATATTTTAACTAAGGTCACAAAATTTTTGAAGATGACTTTGCATATCTCTGTTCTATCCTTTCTTTGGCTTATGCCATTGGTAGTAGTTTTAACCATTAGTATCATAAAATATTGTATTAAAATTTGAAACCACACATTTCCCAACAGAGATAAATTGTGGCTAAAAGTATTTGATCTTCCAGAAACTTTTTTATTGTCCTCAGAATTTGCAAGCAAGGGGATAAAGTTAAGTAAAGTTGGTCTGCTGCAACGTACTGATAAAAAGTAATGTAGTGATGATAAAACAAATAACATGGCCATGGTAAATAACATCTCCTAGGGAAAAAAAACGCTGATTGAAATGAACAATTCCATGATTATGGGCATGGTACACATAACTCCATTTCTTTTTGTGATAACAATTTAAAAAAAAATATCTATTAAAGCCAAACTAATAAAACAACACAGGATTACAGAACCTTAACATTTGCCAAAAAATATTTTAATCAAAACTTCCTAAGAACATGACGAATTAAAATGCATATGTTTGCAATTTTTTTCTTTTCAAGAGCACAGTGGTGAAGTGATTTTCAGAAAGGTTTTAGCTAAGGAAAAATATAAAGTGACAGAAAATTCAAACAAAGAACCACTTCAATTTCACCTGCCATTTCCAAACTTTTTTTTGTGCTCTAAGAGCCTATTGATCTGACATTCATCTGCATCAAATTCCAGTTGTTGCAGGACTTTGACTTTGTTACTGAACTTGCCCACTTGGCGAGTGTCTAAAATACAGCTCTGCTAATGCAATTCCTGATGAACCATTCTTGTTCTATCTACTGGCTGTGGTGTATTAGGATCTGCTAAAATGAAATATGAGGGAAAATGCAAATGCAGAGAACCATATGGTATCGAATATACATAATATCTATGTGAATATTGTATTGACCTTCTTTTGGGTCAATACTTTTTTCTTTTCTTTGACAGTCTGAAGTAGCTGATTCAATTGGTAGAATTGATAGTGTAGTAACTGGAAGAAATGAGGCCAATACAGTAGTTGTATTTTACCTGCTATTTTTAGTTCTATTAAAAATAAAACAAAATTGGGGTGCCTGGATGTCTCAGTTGGTTAAGCGTCCAAGTTGGGCTCTGGTTGTGATCTCACAGTTTGTGGCTTTGAGCCCCACATTGGGCTCTGCTGTCAGCAAAGATCTTGCTTTGGATCCTCTATCCCCCTCTCTCTCTGCCCCTCCCCCACTTATTCTTTGTCTCTCAAAATAAATAAAACCCTAGAGGAGAAAACAGGCAACTTTGACCTCAGCTGCAGTAATTTCTTGCTCAACACGTCTCCAAAGGCAAGGGAATAAAAAGCAAAAATGAACTATTGGGACCTCATCAAGATAAAAAGCTTCTGCACTGCCAAGGAAACAATCTACAAAACTAAAAGGCACCTGGCGGAATGGGAGAAGATATTTGCAAATGACATATCAGATAAAGGGTTGGTATCCAAAATCTATAAATAATTCACCAGACTCAACACCCAAAAACAAATAATCCAGTGAAGAAATGGGCAGAAGACATGAATATATACTTTTCCAAATAAGACATCCAGATGGCTAACGGACACATGAAAAGATGCTCAACATCGCTTATCATCAGGGACATACAAATCAAAACCGCACTGAGATGCCACCGCATACCAGTCAGAGTAGCTAAAATAAACTACCCAGGAAACAACAGATGCTAGTGAGGATGTGGAGAAATGAGAACCCTCTTGAACTGTTGTTAGGAATGCAAACTGGTACAGTCCCTCTGGAAAACAGTGTGGAGATTCCTTAAAAAATTAAAAATAGAACTACCCTACCACCCAGCAATAGCACTACTAGGAATTTATTGAAAAGATATAGGATTGCTGATTCATAGAGGCACATGTACCCCAATGTTTATAGCAGCACTATCAACAATAGACAAATTATGGAAAGAGTCCAAATGTCCATCAACTGATGAATGGATAAAGAAGATGTGGTTTATATATACAATGGAATACTACTTGGCAATGAGAAAGAATGAACTCCTTCCATTTGCAGCAATGTGGATGGAACTGGAGGGTATTATGCTAAGTGAAATAAGTAAGTCAGAGAAAGACAAATATCATATGTTTTCACTCATATGTGGAACTTGAGAAACTTAACAGAAGACCATGTGGAAGGGAAAGGGAAAAAAACAGTTTCAAACAGAGAGGGAGGCAAGCCATAAGAGACTCTTAAATACAGAGAACAAACTGAGGGTTGATGGGGGGAGGGTGGGAGAGAGGGGAAAATGGGTGATGGGCATTGAGGAGGGCACCTATTGGGATGAGCACTGGGGTTGTATGTAAGCAATGAATCACGGAATCTACCCCTAAAACCAAGAGCACACTGTATACACTGTATGCTAGCCAACTAGATGATAAATTATATTAAAAAAACCCAAAAAACCCTACCACCTACATAAATGCATACATACATACATAAACAAACAAACTTAAAAAAATAAAACAAAATAAATTATTTAGTTTTCTGGCACAATGTGAATGAATGAAATTTAAATAAATCCTAATAGGCTATGTTATGGAAAACACATTGGGAATAAACAGGTAAATATGCTTACATTCCTTGCAGAGCTATAGTATTACCTGTTAGCACAAATAATTGGCCTCACCTGTCCTAAACTTAGAGCAGCTACCTCTTACTTCACTAGCTACTTGGGAAAAAAGACAAAAGCAAACCAAAAAGAAATGACCAGGAAAGGGAATCCTTTGGGCAACATCTAACATTGCAACAGGCAGATGCAAGAGTTGCCAACCTTTTAAAAAATATCACGTCTAAATATTCAGAGCACTATCACCTCTGTCACCTATGTCCTTAGACTTGACCCATCAGTACTTTTGCTCCTTAGAATGTAATGGGGAAAGAGAGTTTAAATGAACAATCCCTGGAGGTAAGAGTGAGCCACAACATTGACCTCTTTTGGCATAACCTGGGTTTTCATTTGCTTCTAACTAAGCTGTAAATCCTTTGTTCTTAATTTATAGATTTGAAATTCATGAGCTTTGTAACATCTCCACATCAGGACAAATAACCCCCTACTGTTGAAATCACTTGCATAATTTATATCTTTTAAAATTGGAATAGCATCATTGCTTCCTTTGCAATTACCCTGTAGTCAAGCCTATCACCTCATTGAAAGGTCTTCATTTTTTCTTGATTCTTAAGCATTTCTACACTTCTAATGAGTTTATTTGAATACCTTGGCAATCTAGTCTTTTCTACATGATAGTTTAGAAGTATAACTATATCCAGATAATGTCTGCAAATGTCACTTATATTATTGGTTTATGTTTTAAAAATCAGCTAATGACATTTCAAAACAAATATTATCAATACTTCATAGGAAATCACTATTTAATCCTGAGTTTGTCATTCTATATTTCCAAAATGCCTTGCATGCATTTCTAAAAATTGTCATATTATTAAAATTTCTCACTTTGAATTTCTTTCTAATACCATGAGCTCTTTGAAGGATTGGATATATCTTACTTACTTGTTCATTCCCAATGTGTAGTATATTACTTCAATGTACTGTTTACTTAATAAATGCTTGTTGGTTCATTAGCAAATTTTGGCATGCCAAAGCAGATAGTTATTATTTAATACATAAAGAAGGGATGATGCTATTTCAGAGTCTATTTAGATCTACCTTAGTAACTTTCACCAGCATATAACATCTCTGAAAGGTGAACATCTGACCTCTTCTTAAAGCTAACATTGAGTGGCAGTTCACTCAAAATTGACTCTACTCTGATTAGATCTTTATTTCTTTTAAGAAGACTGTTTTCTATCCTTTAGAATAATATATGATGAGTCTAAACTATTCCTTACTCAAGAGTCCTTCAAATATTTGAAGACAGCCATAATTCCTCCTTTACCTCTTCTTTAAACAACTTCAGCGTTTTTTCCTACTATAGAAAATGACTTCTAGACCCCTCATCTTCCTGTCTACCTTCTTTCTTCAGTGATGAACCAATTAATTTAAGAAAAAAATTAGAAAATAGAAAAAAATGTGAAATTTGCAATGGTCGTTATACACTTTCTGCATTTCTTTTCCATTTAAAACTATGTTTACAAAAATGAAAATTTTCTGCCTCTAATCTCAACCTTTCAGATATTTAATAATTGACAATTTGAGTTGGATTTTTCTGTAATATCATCATGCTGAAATATGCACACACACGTGTGCATGCACACAGACACACAGACACACAAACACACAGAACACAGTTTAGACTTTTGTTTTATTTCAAAGAAAAAGAGCTTGTTATAAAATTGCTGTGTCATTTTTTTCCCCATGAAAACATCATCACTCATGGCTCTCTTTTGGTTACACTCTAATCTTTCAGTTAATCTCTTGAAATGTTGCATTCAGGACCAAATATAAATTCAGATGTAATTAACTTTTATTAAGCTTTGCTACATACCAGGCACTGCACTTGGTAATGAAAATGTTATCCCACTTTGATTTTCCACACAGTATATGAGGTAGTTAGCATTCCAATTTTACATATAAAGAACTATTATTCGATTAAATTGCTCAAGATCACTCATAGAAAGTCAATTGCAGAGTTATATATCTATTTCCTTATTTATGCCCCAACTTGATTCAGAAAGTATTTCAGACATTTTTTCATGATACACAAATGCAACCATATAGCTTAAATATGAAAAAAAATTGGAAAAAAACCCACAAGAAAAATAATCAAGACTGACAATATAAAATTAAACAAAGAATGAGGCTAGTTTAAAAAACATAACATACTATAAACAGCCAAAAATTTGGTACAGATATTCTCATTGGGCAATGAGACCATGAACAGTTATTAGGTTCATAAAGATGATAAGATGAAAAAAAAAACTTTTTTTAAAGATACAGCTAGAATTCTTCTGCACCCTTAGAAAAAGGACTCATTTTCACATTTCTAATGTGGAAATGAACACTTTCATAAAAGATATAATGAAAAATTTCATAAGGTTTTATTTTATTTTATTTTTTATTCTTTGAGAGAGAGAGAGAGAAAGAGTGAGTGGGGGAGAGGGGCAGAAGGAAAGAGAGAGACAGAGACAGATACAGAAACATAGACAATCTTAAGCACACTCCATGGTCAGCAGGGAGCCTCACCTGGGGCTCGATCTCAACCCTGGGATCATGACCTGAGCTGGAATCAGATTGGACACTCAACCAACTGAACTACCCAGGCATCCCCACAAGGTTTTTATTTATATTGCCTCTTGATATAGTAAATGTCTTAACACCAAAGTCTAGAACAGTAAAAGCAATTTTCTAGAAAACAAGGAATTTTATGTTTGGATACCTGGAGCTCTGTTTCTTTGTTGGTTTCTCTACTAGATCTATCATAGGGTTTAGAATATCCAGGGAAATAAATGGATTACAAGTCTTCTTAGTAATCTTGTCTGTCTGTTGGCCTAACTACTCTATCTATACCTATATCTATATCTATCTATGTGATCTATAACCAGCATCTGTATTGCAGCTATCTGAGAAAATTCAGCCAGGGTCCTTGCTCTTGATGCATCTGCTCAGACCTGCATGATTTGATTAAGAAATGCAACGTCAATATGTGCCTAGTGTTTCCATCATTACTGGAAGAATACAGGGTTCATTAAGTTACTAAGTGAACTTTCTTCAGTGGGTCATCCAAGACATCTGTGTGACCGCAGAAACTATGCTAGCTCTTTCTACATAAAATAAAATAAAATAAAATAAAATAAAATAAAATAAAATAAAATAAAATCTTCAAAAATTATAATTGAACTTTAGATAATCATTGATAATCATAAGGTAATGGTTAAATTATTGTCATTATAAGAACAGCTATTATCTTTGGGAGTTAATGCAGGCCAAAGGCCAGGGAGTAGAATTGTGATAAATCTGATCTCATTCCAACTACAATGCTCTTTCTAGGTTGTCTATAAATGTAAATTTTCTGATACAGAGTATGGAGGGATAATTATTTGAATTAATCAGGCAATTATGCCTCAATCAATACTGACTAAGTTTATCATGAGTGGCTAAATATGCTCAACCTAAATTACTTCTCCCCCATTTTATTTCTACTACTTCTCCCAAAGCTTATCCTCCAAGAAAAAAAAAATCCAACATTGGTTTCCACTGCAAATTCGTAGAGGCCAGGAAAGAAACACAGTAAGTCATCATAACATGTTGTAAGAGGTGGGCATCCCTGGGACCACACACCTACACAAAGGAGTATGTCCTGAGGGAGTGGAAAATGAACCGCTACTGTCATTCTGCTGCCTAATGCCCTTTTACCAGGAGTATCATTGCTGGGCTTGCTGCGAAGTCAGAACGCATATTTCCTACATTAAGAATCTCTGTCAGTGACAGCAGCAGCAGGGAATGTCATGTAAGCCAGTCCTTCTCTGTGAGTGGAATGGCATGCTTATATTGATGGCAGCTCCAAATGCTGCCAATAGCTGTTCTTGGAGAGAAATGGTGAGAATGGTTTAGTCTAGAATTCTTTTCTCCCTTGGCAGACAACAGCCGAGCTGCTCATCTCCATCAGCAGCTTGAGCACAGAGACTGGAAAGGCAGGAGATCTGAAATGAGATAAGAATCAAGCTTACCCTGGAACTTGCCTGAAATGGGAGGACTCAGTGGTGTTTATCAGGGCTAGAGAGCTGGAGAGGTTTTGTCTTTATAGGTAGGCATTTGCAGGGCGGCATGGTCAGCAGGGAAATAGACAAAAATATGTAGTTACCAAGACAGGCTGAACTAAGCACCTAAGCCAGATTCCAGACATCATTTGTAGAATGTGGCCATTTAGATCAGGAATCCCTACAAATAAATGCAGACAAGGTCAAACTTGTTCTACTTTAAAACCATTGAAATTTGAAGTCAAATTAGTCTTTCTCGATGAAACAGAAATACTGAAAATAAATTTTTTAAAAGTTCGAAGCTTTGGTTTGTTTATATTCAACCTCACAGGCTATGGGAACTATGAAAAAAAATAAATGAAACTATTCGGATATTTGATGCTAAATCAAATCCTTTAGATTTTTGTTGGTTTTTAAAATATTCATAGACAAAAATGCTCCAATTGATCTAATCAAATGAAAGTAAATTGCTATGTAGTAATGTTGACAGAAGATTTGGGTCCTAATTCTGTTTAGAAGCAGTTTCTAATCTGTATTCTGAGAGAATAGGTTTTATAACTATGGACAAGCCACATTACTTTTATCTCAGCTTTCTCATTCTTCAAATGAAAGTTAGTGTTAGTCTGCTTCCCAGGGCTCCTCTAGGAGCATAAGTGTATAATTCTAATATTTAGGGAGCGACATTTTTTTAAAATAGAGATTTATTTCTACATACATACTCAACTTTGTATCTCAAAGAAAGGTTAATTTTTCCTCAAATCCCTCAGTCAGCTGGGATTACTGATTTCCAGTAACATTTCCTAATAGGGAACCTGACTTGTTAAGCCTTAAGAAATCAAGAAAATGTTGACATTATTTTAATCTCCCTACTCTGAACACCCCTGCAAAAGTATCTTGATTTACTATATGGCTCTTTCCTCATGCTTTCTTATATTTTCATCTCCAAAGGTACAAAAGTCATTTGAAATATATTGCCTACATAATAAGAAAAATGAGAAACTAGACATAATTAATAATTTTTATTGAACATTTTGTTTTCTATGCACATTAACACCCATGATGATGCTCATTTTTCTCTTTATTGTCCAGCTACTGAAAGACAGACATTTTACAACTCTCTGCCTGCCTTAGGATGTCTTAGATATTTACAATATAGGAAAGACTGTAATTTTCTTGCACTCAAAAACTGCTGCTATTTTCCCCCTTAGAGAACAATATTGATGCCCAAACTGAACAATTCATGTCTCGTATCTAAGTAGTCTGAATAAAGTTAGCAATATATAACTTATAAAAATAGGCATTTGTGAAAATATTTTGCAAGTTGGGAGATTCTTATGTTTAATTAATGAATTTTTGTCTTAAACTACAATCTCAGTGTGTTTGAAATATAGAAATTATTCAGATTGTCCCTGTGTTGACCTTGGCTTTGTGCAAAAAGTTGCTTGTAAATGATGCAATAAGGAAAATACTTTACAATAGGTGAGAGTTAATAATTAAATTTTAAAGGAGAAATAAGCATGTTTTAGTAACTTACAATGTATATTTTTAGATATTTTAAAGGTAGATAATTATGTAGAAAGTTGACCAGAAGAAGTGTCAGTTTTAAGGTAATGGATCCTAACTATAAAATATTAGAGCTTTTTCCTATGAATGAACCATATTAATGTAATAAAAAAAAATCAAAGGTTATATTTACTAAAAGATATTCTTAAGTAAACTTCATGGATAGTATGTCAGAAATGCACACATACTGATGTTTGGTTCCCTTTCAAGGGTTTTATACTAACATGAGAAAGATGTAAAAACCACTGATTATAGAGAGAAAGGACAGGAAAAACTAAATGCTAAGAAGAGATACAAGTAATGATTGAAATTTAAAGGAAGATGAGTATTCTTTTAATTAGAGTAAGCCTCAAGGGAAGAGGGGTTCCTATGAGTTAACCCTTTAAAGAAAAGTAAGATTTTGATAGGCAGAGAGACTGGCTGTTGTATTCCACATAGAAACAATAGAGCTCAGAGGTATGTGAGTGCATGACATATCTGGAGAATAAGTTGGATGTAAATGGTCACTGATCCAGATGAGTACGATTAGATGCAGTGAGAGATAGCCACCAGGAAATTAATTATGATAAAATCATGGGAAGTATTAAGTACCATCAAAATATTGAAAGTTTATTCTTTAATAAAAGAGACAAATTAAAGTTTTTCCAAAGGGGAATGTTGTGATTCAACCTTTATTTTGGAAAAATGATATATTGGCAGTTTATACAAGTATTTAAGAAAGTAAATCCAATGACAAATTTCAAAAGGTTGAATAAGTATTAGAACATCAGATTAATTTTTATATTAAATATCTACATATTTATTTTTAACTTACTTTTTATAATTTTAATAACTTATTGAAACTTTAAAATCTGTGTTTTTACTTAGGAAAATATATGAAATATTTCTTGGGAAACTGAACACTGACATAAAAATATATACAAGAAAGGTCTAATGCTACAAAAGCAATGCTAGGTTACTACAAGTCATGTCCATTACATTAAAAACAAAATACCATTAAAACAAAATAAAGCCAGGTTTATTGCAAACAAAATATGGTTTTAAAGCATTGGAGATCTGTGAAAGCAGAGAGGATTAAATGAAAGGAGAATCCAGTCCTTTCCTTCTCTAGGGTCATTTCTGGATTCCAGTAGGGTTGACAAGTGAGCTTGCCCATACAGTGGAATGTTCCTGGGGGAAAAGAAACTGGCATTGTTTCTGCTATTTGCTGAGCACGTATGCGCAATTTTGGATCCCTAAACAAGACCAAATTTTTCCCATGATATATTTCCTGAAATCTGTGTCATGGAGGATGTAGGGGGCTTCTAGAAGATGGACTTGAAATTTTGCATGGTCTCCCATTATTAGGAAACCAAGTCCCACTTTAGGAATGGTGCCTGTCTCAAACACATGGCTAGTAACCTTTTCAGAATATTTACCACACTTTAAAGCAGTAAGGTTAGCCAAAGAGCAAAGCTCAAAACCTTGGAAGGAAAGATTAAATCTCTTCCAGACATCGTCTTGAGGAGTTAAAAATACCCAGTTTCTTATTAAAAGCATGGGAAGGAAATGCCTGAGATACAGGGAAGAACCAGAAGCCTACCGGGTTTGACTCCTAGATGCTTATCCAGTGTGACTAACAGAGGAAAATAAAAGCCTGGGTTGGTTCCTGTTTTTGGCAACCGTGAATTAAATTACTATGAATAATTGCAGATGTGTCTTTGTGTGGACATGATTTTTCACTTTTGAAGAAACGTCTAGGAGTGAGACTGATGGGCCATTCAGTAAGTGTCAAAGTTAATAAGAAGTTCCAAATTGTTTTCCAAAGCACCTATACCACTTTGCATTTATGTTAGTAATATATGACATTTCTAGCTCTTCTTCATCCATGTAACAACTTGATGTTATCAGTATTTTCAATGTTATTCATTCTCATGGGTGTATCTTGGAATCTCCTTGTGGTTTTAGTTTGGATTTCTCTAATAATTAATGATGTTGAGTATGTTGTTATGCTGTTATATGCCATTTTAAGATGTCTTTTATGAAGTGTATTTTTAAAACTACTATAATTTTTTGGTTATTTATCTTTTAATTGTTGAGTTGTAGGATTTTATATATTTTGAGCACTATTCCTTTATCAGACAATATACAGCAAATAGAACAATATTGCCCCGCCCCCCCATCTGTGGACTGCCTTTTCATTTTCTTAACAGTCTTTCATCAAATCAGAAATTTAAAAATTTTTATTAACTCCAGATACCTCATTTTTACTATGATGGTTCATGCTTTTTGTGACCTATATGAGTAATCTAAATGAGACATCCTTAGGAGTGTGAAAAGTCAATGCAAATGGGAGAAAATACTTGTAATACATCTTCCCAAAACATGACTCATATTCAGAATACCTGAAGTACTCCTACTAATCAGTGAGAAAAAGACAACACAGTAGAAAGCATGGTAAAAAATATGAACAAACAGTTATTAAAAAGTGATAGCCAAATGGCCGATACACACGTGAAGAGATGCTCAATTTCATTAGTCATCAGGGAAATGTAAATTAAAACCACAATTAGATGCTGCTACATAATTCCCAGAATGGCTGAACTGCAAACAAAACAAAATAAAAAACAATCAAAAACATACCTAGTGTTAGCAAGGATCTAAAGCATATAAATGTATATATGGTATGATATAAATTGGTAAGAAGCCTTTAGAAAACATTTTGACAGTAAGTACTAAGGCTGAGCATATATAGACTCTTTAATCTATCAGTGAATGTCCAACAGAAATATGTGTAGTTGAATGTTCATATTAGTGTTATTTAAAATAGCCCACACTGAAAATTATCTCAATATCCATTATTCTGATATGGAAAAATGAAATGGGCTACAATCATATAATAATGAAAATGAGCAATTTGCAAATACAATACGTATAAATCTCACAAATATAGTGGTGATTGCAAGAGGCCAGGCACAAAGAGTGTAAATGCTATGATTCTATTTACATTAAGAATAAAAACAGGAAAACCAATCTAAGCTGTTAGAAGTAAGGACGGTGTGAGAGCTCAGTGTGTGGGTGGGTGCTGTGAACATGAGGTAAGTTGCAGAAATGTAAGGAACATCAGGAGCGTGGTATGTGAATTTATTAGTATGCATAGTTTTCAGTAAAAAATAAAAATAACTTAAAGAATAAATAAAAATAAGAGTTACTTAAAATGTTTCTTTTTGAAAATAAAACAGGAGAAAAGATAAAGATCCTGAAACATTTACCTCACTGTTAATCTTCTGAATTTAAATTTGATAACAATTCAATATTTAAGTCAAACAAAGAAATCATTACCATTGAAATAAATAGTAATAATTATTATTTACTGAAATATTTAAATACATAAATTCTTTAAAATCTTAACGAAATATCTTTATTTTTATCTTAAAATACATTAGACCAATATTACTTAAAAGTTCTACATCTTAATCATTTCTTTTTCTTGATCCTATATTATTATTATTAGAAAAGATATAAATGAATAAAATTTTCTTCTACCACAATAAGATACAAAAAGAAACCCTTGGGACTTTAGAAAAAAATCATATTTTATTTCTTCTTTCTTCTCTCACTAATTTTTTATACTATCGGGAATCAGGAGGCAATTGCAAAGATAGTGTTACCATCTATCTGGCCAAAATAACATTCCATCTCCACTTTGAGTTTTGTCCTTTTAATTTTACCTTATTTTTACTCTATACTACTTATCACAGCTTGGATTTATTCATTGTTTCTGTTTATTTATTTTTTTATTGTCTGTTTACTGGGATCCCAGAATTAGTTAGTTACATGAATTCAGGGGCTTTGTTTTGTTCAATGTAGTATTTTAATATCAAAGGATACTACCTGTATTAATGACTGACTCAATAAGTATTTGTTGAATAAAAGAAAAATATTATAATATTAATCCAAAATAATGAATTGAAAACTTGAAATTTTCCCCCTCTTTTTTTCTTTTAGTGTTGTCCTACTGGTGACAATTATATTAAGATCTATCTAATATTTTACCAGAAAATGTGGGCAGAAGTTATTCCATAACTTAAAAGAAGCATAAAACTGCAATTAATTTTTATTAAATTTATTAAAAATTTTATTAAAATTTATTTTTATAAATAATTTTATAAATAATAGTATATATAAATATATATAAATATATAATAACATATATAACATATATAAATATAAATACATTTAATATATAAATATAACATTATAAATATAATATATATTATATCATATAATATATATGTATATCACAATATATAATTTATATAATATATATTATGTAGAAATAATTTCATAAATATTTTATAAATTATAAATATAAATATTTTATTCTTATTAATTTATTTATTAAAATTTATTTAAAATTTTCATTATTAGTATTTTAAAATATGTATGGTTTTATTCTAAGAATACATTTGGCTAGCTATGATTAAAACATAAGTTCCAAATGTGTTTGGTCTCCTTAGTTTGGGGAAAAATTTCTGGAATGATGTTTTGTCTTGTTCTGCCTGAAAAATAATTGTGCCTAAAAATTATTTATTTGCATACTGAACATAATGATGCTTCTCAGATTGGCTACTTTACTTCTAAAGTGACAGAGTACTAGACACTGCCTTGTACCGTGTTTCATGTTGCTCATAGTAACTTGTATTTGATTGTTAGAGTAAGGCAAAATAACAGTAAGTCAAGAACTTTTTGTATTGGAAAAAAAAAATCAACCCTGGAATTTCACAAAAGGTGATGATTTCTTAAGAACTTGATGTGATTAAAATAGATGATTGAATATGCCTTTGGGAATAAAGTGGGTGGTTGTGTTAAATGATCTTTTGAATGTCATTTAAAAGTTAAAAGGCACTGATATTTTATAAAAGATATGATTTTTGAGGACAGTGATATAACTTGTAAGAATGCAGTTCTCAAACCTTTTGAAGATTTGCTACCCATTTGAAGGGGTCAGACTATTACACAACATACCAATGAAATAATAGAATAAAAAGTGCTTTGAAATTTGTGTGTATATGCCATGATATAAATTGATCCAATAAACTAAGCATAATATTTGGATTCATCTATAACTATAGCATAGTTCAATAATTGAATCTGGTCAAGATCCATGTTCCTAAAGAAAGGATAAATCAAAATCACTAAAACTATTTAGTCAAGGAATGTGTAATACAATCTAGAAACATTAAAAAATCGTTTAAAGGATAATATATTCATTCTAAATATTGATTTTTTTTAACTGCACAACAATATTCCCTAGATTGGCTGGATATCTGAAGACTTATTGAGTACAGAAAGTTTTTATGATCACCAAAATGGTAGGTTTTCCCGTCAGTTCTACCTGGAGTTACTTTCCAGGCTCTCTCTTACTAGATTATTATAAGATTGAAACATTCATAAAATGTGTATTAAAATAGAAAGCCCTCCCCACAAAAAAGTCCTTATGGTTAACCAAGGGACAGGGATGTGGGCAAACATTAGGTGGCAGAAATATATGTCTTACCCCTTCCTCTGGATTTGGTGGCTAAATGCCTTTGCCAGGAGATAACTGCTCACCAATGGTTTATGAGTTGAAGATGCTAATTGAAGGAAGTTAAAAATATTGTTAATGTGCTATACACATTTTGTGGTAATCAGAGACCCAACACTTTGATCTCCTTTCAGGAGAACTTGCCATCAGGCTGTAAGGAGTGTAGTAGTTACTACCATTCCAGCTCATAGAACCTTTAGGATGCAGTTCAGCTTCCTGATGGTACTAAGGTAACTTAAGTTACTAAGGTAACTAAGGTGTTTCTGGTCAGCCCACAGCCAATAACTGAGCATGATAGTGGTAAATGGGCCAGCTCAATCAACCCAATGCAGGACATCTCTCCAACTGACAATCTTGACTGCTCCCAACTAGACTGGCCAAGATTTAGTCAGGGCTGCATAGAGATGCCCCCTGCCCAATCCTTCTTTCTTCCCCCATATTTTTGGAGGTATCAGATCTACAACATGGTCTGAAGACTTTCCTTACCTATTCCTACTCCCTCTCACAGTTTTGTTTTTTTTTTTCCCTTGGGTATTTCCTCTCCCAACAAACCTCTTGCACTCTTCATCCCATCATCTCTTTCTTGTTTATACACACACACACACACACACACACACACACACACACACACCTATATATGTACACATACATATATAGGTGTATTTATAGATATGTTCTATGTTTAGCTTAAATATATATATACACATATATATGCATGTGTGTGTGTGTGTATATATATATATATATATATATATATACACATATACATATACACATAATTTTGCATTCATATAATTTTCTAGTGTTCTGGTTATGTCAAGATCTTAATTCCTTGAAAGCTCTGTCCTTTCCCGCAAGGTTCAAGGCGGCCACTATACATATGTATTTTGGTTGTAAACTTCTATGTAGTGATACAATAATCTTATCTATTGAACTATGCTAGAACATTGTTACCATATCTAGCCTAGATCAGTGGTTATTTTTTATGGCATCAGAGCAGAATCACTTGGGTGAGGTTTTTAAAAGATTGATGCCAAAATCCCACTTCAAAGATTCTTATATAATTGGTTCAGGGTGGAGCCACGCCTTAAAAGCCATAATATAAACTCAATGTTGAGAAATTAGACCCTTTGATCTTTGTAAATTCCACATCCTGATCCTAGTCTTAGAATTTTACCATCCTTTATCAAGAAGACACAAGAAAAAACAGAGCACTTGCTTCAATCTCTGCCCATTCAAACTGCCTGTAATAAAACTCCACATTCTAAAACTAAGGCTCAATTTCAGTATTTTCAATTTGCATATTCTTGATCTGTATCAGAACTCCTAATTAATGGGAACCACAAACTCCTCCAGTGGTGGGACTGTGCCATTAATAATGCTGATCAGAAGCTAGGAAATATAACTTTTGGAGAAAATGATTTCTCTACATCATCATGGGTTTTTCTTATTATTAAACAAAAAAAAAACAACTATTTTTGTTCTTTTTACATCATTCATTATGTCGTACATAGTTCTCAGTCTTTCCGTTTTTCTATTTTTAGTTTATATTTCTGTTCCATGAGTTACCTCAAGCACTTTCAATTAAGCACATAACAAATTAAAAGACAAGGTGTAACTGCCAGCACAAATCAAGATGACCTAATCCTCAGAATCTCAGCTCAAGCCATCATTTCTAGGGAAGGCCTGGCTTAGGTTTGTCAACTACAGGTACTCACCAGTATCAGCACATTCACAGACCCACCAACACCACAATGCTTGTGTAGTTTAATTAAAGGGAGAAATCTGTCTTAGTGTATAAGAGCTATTCATAATATTGGATGATAATGGGATGTTTATTAGCATTTCAACAATTAAAAATTATTTGCCACTTACTGTTTCTTCAAGTTTATATGCTATAATTTGCATGCTAATTTTTATACTAATAACAAGAGTTGACAAATTGCTGTTAGAATACGGAGATTATAGTGATGTTTCTCTTTTATTAATTCAATTTTATTAGACAATAATATACAGAGAAGGAATAATTTAAGAGAATGAAGCAAGTGTTTTTATAAAACATACTGCCACTGCATTTTTGCATAGTTTTGATGTAATGAAACATAGCATGAACATAAATATGAAAAATAAATGTTAGAGGAAATAAACATCTACCTCTAGCTATTACATTTCATTTGGGTGGATTAGTTGAGTATGGTATATAAACAGATACACTGTTTCCTGTCCGTAGAGATTCAATATGGTTTTCCTACAATTTATTTTTCATTAACAGAAATACCAACTGCAGAGATTTAATTGGTCTGTTATTGAGTTAAGATAAATAATATTTTTGTAAAATGCTACAAGTATTTTCTTTCACCTAATGAGTAAAAATACTGCTGACATATTGGTAGCTAAATTCGTTTGGCTTAGTACACCATCTGCTGTGTAAGCAATAATTTGTACTGTGATGTCTAAGTTTAGGTGTAAGATGAAAGTCACAAAAGTGGACAGAGAATGGGCCTAATTCAGAACACAGTTGTTCTATGTTTAGCTTGAACATTTTTTTAAATTTTAATTAGCTAGCCTATTTAAAACTGGAAGATTTCACATAAAATGATCCAGGGTCTGGCTTTTCTTGAAAAAGGAAAAGATTTCCAAATGCTACTCCCACATTCACCCCAGGAAGCATAGTGGAGACATGCATACCTAATTTTTTTCCAAGATAATAAAACAAGTCACTCTACATGCTAAAAGAAACAGAAAAGATTCATAGACCAGATATCTGCAAAATCCTTCCTCATGGCTATTACCAGTGGCAAAGAAGTTGCCACTTTTAATGGAAAGATTTCACTTCCCTGAAAGAAATTTTGTTTGCCTGCCTTAAGTCATATATATTATAATGTCTCTTTCATTTCTCTGGCAGTTAGGAAACTCAAAGCCAACATGAACTCCGGAAGTTTTCCCCAAATCTACTCTTTTCTAAATCTTTCCTAAACCAGTAAATAGAATCTATTTTCATTTTCTTCTAGCTGTTTAAAGCAACACCCTCAAGGTCATTTGCAACCCTCTGTTTCTGTCAGGATTACGTTTTAAACTAAAACGTCAGCTCACTGGCCTCTCTATTGTTGAAGAGTGGATACTGAGTGGAAGTTTTGTACTTCCCAGTAAGAAAAGCAATACAATACAGGGGATGAAGTCTGGGGAGTAGAAATGGGATAGGCCTCTTATACCCACAAAGGTCTCTCTGTCTCATTTTAGGATAGCCACAGCTCTTGAGTGCCACTGATTGTCGGTGATGTCTGGGCTTATTGATTAGGCACTGTATAAAGGCTGGCCTGGCTGACTGGTTTCTGCTGCATCACACATCACTTCTCTTAGCTTTCCACCTGCTTTTGCTGCACTGATGAGGTGCCCAACTCAGCGTGATTATATCTGATTGTGATTTCAACCAAAGTGAGATCTATACCACAGTCAATAGGCTAGATAGCCTTGTAAGAGTAAATATAAAAGACCCGTGGAAGCTTCCGTTCTATCCCCCATCCACGTTGTCCACATTCATGTGAAATACTTCCTATACTCTTTCCAGAATTTCTTTAGTATATATTTTACTTATGTTATTGTTTGTCTTTTCCATTAGAATATAAGCCTCATTATAGTTTATCATTTCTTTTTCACTTCTATATCCTCACACCTAGAAAGAGTTTGCTTAATTATAAACACTCAAAAATGTAATCCTTTACTGGCAAAAGTACCTACATGTTACACTGTATTGAAGTAGAACAGTATAAATTAATAAATGGTAATGAAAAGAACAAAGGAAAAATTTTTAAATGCTCATAAATGTTCACACATTAAAAGGAAACAGTGGTATGACATTAGTTGCTGTGGCAGGCAAAATAACGACCCCACAAAAATATCCACTTCCAAATTCCTGAAACTTGTGAATGTTACCTTACATAGCGAAGGAGAAGTTAAACTTGCAAACTTGCGGATGAGGTTAGGTTGCAAATCATCTGACCTTAAAAGACGGCGATTATTTGACATTTTAGGGGTAGGTCTAATGTAACCACAAGGATCCTTACAAGTGGAACAGGAAGGCAGAAGAGGCAGTCAGAGTGACATTATGTAAGAAGAACTGTGCCCACAGTTGCTGGCTTTGAACACAGAGGAAGGGGCCATGAGCAAAGGAATACAGGCAGCCACTTGAAGCTGGAAAAACACGAGGAAACAGATAATCTCTTGAGACTCCAGAAAGGAACACAGTCTTACAGACACCTTAATTTTAGCCCAGTGGACCTCATGTCAGACTCCTGACTTGCAGAATTATAAGATAATAAATTTATGTTGTTTTCAGCCAACTTTGTTATAGCTTGTTACAGCAGTAATGGAAAACTAGTACAGTTACTTTAAACATTTTAGTGGTTGTCTCTCTGTTGATCAAAGAGCTATCATTTATGTATTTTTCATTAAAAGGAAGTGCTAGCACTTGCTTGGCCATTCAAGGAATTGGGATACTCTTATAAGTCATTAGATTACAGGACAAAGGTCTAGTATTATTAGCTTTGAATTAGATGACACACTGTGCATCTTTTTAGAATGCCCAAATAATATCAGTGTTTCAGATGATAAAAAATTATGTTTTTAGAACATAACTACAGTGTAACTGTAACAGAAAAATATTGTATAATTAAAGCAAACTTTGAAAGAAACAAAACTTCCTTTTTTTCTGTTGGGTTATCTTAGAGCTGTTGTTTTAATTGTATTTTTCTAGGAACACTGACTATTGTTTTTTGTTCTCAGAAACTATTTCATGAATAGTTCTCTGGGTCATATTTTTAAATATATAGAATATGACAAGGTATATTTAAAAAATGACATAGAATATATTATATTCTTCAAGGTAAAGGAAAGCTTTTTAATGTGTTTACATGACCTCCTTTCCTTCTTAATGTCCATCTGTGACTACATTTTGCAACTTTTTTTCTTCCCTTAGTTTAATACTGTAATGTTCTAAATTCATAGAGGAAATTTTAAGAGCAAAACAAAAATAAGAATACACAAAAACCTTGTTAAATTGAAGCTTTGGATTTGTGTATGGAAATACCACAAATCTAAAAGAATGGTTTCTTATTATGCCTTTACTATGGTCTTCGTCCTTTAAGAGTAGCTTGGGACTTAATTTGTGACTGCATAGGTATAGATTTAACTTACAGATCATTTGTGGTAACTCTGTGCTTATCCCTAGAGGTGTCTGGAACCATAACATTGACTCTTGGACAAGATAGCATTGAAATATTTGAGCTAATGATTTGTAATGTGTTAAGACTAAAACTCCCCTAGAGGTGTTCTGTAGCAGACTGTCTAAATTGTTTATTGTAAATGTATAACGTGATGGTCTAAACCTAATTTATGTGGTCATTTAGCCTCATCTGGCTCAATGGTTAGTGTGATATCAGTGACCTCTCAGTCAGCACGTGCTTTGGTTTCCCTGAGACTGAGACCTCTTGCACTTATCTTGGTGATTTGTGGTCTAGAGATGACGCTTATCCTGTGTGACTGAGCAAGGACTCTGGAAGGTATACTTGGATGCCTTGGACCTGCCTGATGCAGCTGTATTGTATTCCTTGTCTTTTTTTTATTTTAAATTTTTGTTTGTTTATTTATTTTTGAAGGAGAGAGAGACAGAACATGAGTGAGGGGTTGGGGAGGAGAGAGAGAGGGAGACACAGTATCTGAAGCAGCCTCCAGGCTCTGAGCTGTCAGCACAGAGCCCAATGCAGGGCTCGAACTCACAAACCATGAGATCATAACCTGAGTCGAAGTCAGACACTTAACCAACTGAGGCACCAAGGTGCCCCTATATTCCTTGTCTTTATTAAATCTTTATGTTTGTATGCTCTGTGGCATCTCACGAGTCTTAATTATCTGACTCTCTGTGGTTACAATGTCTGAGTTCATTAAAAAACTCTAAGAATCAACTGGGTTGAAAACCATGACCTTGGCAAGAAAGTTTGTTTGGCTTCTCCAAGTACCAAGTTTTCTTTTTTTAAGATTAATTTCAATATTTTACTAACTCTTTAAGGCTATATTAAACACACTTGAAATTGCTCCAAGTAAATGTTCATGTAATGAATGTTTCCCCCCTAATTATAAAAACAGTAAATTTAGGAAATGTTTACTTTCACTTTTTTCCCCATTGGTGAGGTCAATGTGAAAAGCAGCCATGGTTAAGAAACAGTCAAGGCAGCTACAAATGCTAGTCCCTAAAACAATTCACAAAAGTCAGCAGAACAGTAATCATCATAACATTCCAATATAGAATTTAAATAGGAATAACAATTGACACAACTTGGAATTTGAACCTTTTTTTATTTAGTCTATGTAATCATATCACATGAAGAGATAAAGGCATTACCATCCCCACTTAGTTCTCCACCTTGCATGATTAGGGCATTCCCTAAAGACACAAAAATTTCCCCATATGCTCTCAGTCCTTGTTGTGTATCTGAACACATCTCACACTCTACTTCCTTTCCTTCCTCTCTGTTACAGTCACAAGAATTTATATATTTGTCACCTACGTGTCTCCCAGTTTCATGTACAATGTACACCAGCAAGACACTGACTCGTCCTTCCCTACCCATAATTCTTACTACATCAAGACAATAACTTTCAACTCCTTCTAGCTGTTCCTACTGGATTTCATTTTTAGTCTAAGTGACACATTCATACAAATATTTTCTGAATTTTTTTCTTTTATGTATTTGTTACAGACTCCCAAGTGTAAAATATAAGAAATTAGCTCTCTTAGTGCCTAACTCCCCCACACTCTAATGCACACATTTCCTTCTGTCATTTCACTCATCCTACCAATGTAATTAGAACATGATTTTGCTTAATTAAATACATAGTGCCTACCTTTGACTACATAAACTTTTTCACAGCTGAGCTGCTACAGACCTATAATCATCTCTAAGGGAGGATTAGTGAAACAAAAGGGTGACTAAGGCAGAAACCAACTAGGTTTTTTCTAACTCCAATTCTCTTTTCTTCCTGAGCACACAGCAAAACTACATCACCTGCCATCCCTTTCACTTGGGTGAGTTGACGTGACTGGGTTCCAGAGAAAGGAATGTTGTAAAAGTGATATAAGCCACTCCACAGCTGCCCACCTGCAATTCTTTATGTTCTTTTTCTTCAATACAAGCTTAAGACAGATAAGCATAAAAATTATATATATATATATATATATATACATATATATATATGTGAGTGCATATGCACATATATTATATATAGACATATACATACATATATATATGTCTATATATATATATATATATATACACACAATGAAGTATTATTTAGCCATAAAAAAGAATGAAGTCTTGCTATCTGAGACAGCATTATGCTAAGTGAAATAAGTCAGAGAAAGACATGTACTGTATGTATTTCATGTGAAATTAAAAAAAACTTACATGTGGAATTAAAACAAACAAAATAAGCTCAGAGATAGAAAAGATTGGTGGTTGCTAGCAGCAGGGGATGGGGCAAGTGGCAAAATGGGTGAAGGGAGTCAAAAAGCATAAACTTTCAGTTATAAAAAAATTAAGTCAAGGGGATATAATTTTAAGCATATTAATATTATTATAGGTAATAATAATAGTGTGCTGCGTGTTTGAAGGTTGCTAAGAGAATAAATCTTAAAAGTTCATAACACAAGAAAAAAATTTATAACTAGGTATGATGATGGATACTCACTAGACTTATCGTGGTGATCATTTTGCAATATATACAAATATCAAATTATTATTTTATACACCTGAAACTAATATAATGTATGTCAACTATACCTCAATTGAAAAAAAAGAACGAAATAATATTTCCAGACAATTTTTCTGTAATTACTTATATTAGAATTTAATTTGTCCTAAGAGAGTGGAGGACCAGGAGTAAGTAGTGATCCTAAAAATCAATACAGTACCTAACCTGTTTTTCTTCCTGAAATTTTATATTGGGAAAGAAGAGTTACTTTCTTCCGAAAGTGAATCCGGGGACAATGTATTAAAATGGTTTTCTTGGCATTCACAAAGCTGGGAACAGAATTTCAGTGGGAATCAAGCTGTTCTCTAAACACAGCCAAGAAAGAAAATTTGAAAAGAGGTCAGGGGTATGCAAGGTGATATTTTATTGGGTCAAAATTCATATGATGACCCTATATACTCATAGCTGAGCAATCACAGTTTCCTATGCAACAATAGTAATGTTTCCGGAGCTTTGCAGACCACCGAGTGCTTTCTCATATGTGGATTTATTTGGCCCACCTAATAAAACCGTAAGATAGGCATATTTCATTATCATTTTAAAGATAAACTTTTTATTGATGTGTAATTACATAGATAAAATGCACATATTGGAAGTATAGAGTGCTATGGATTTCACAACATGGAAATATCCATATAACCGTCACTCAGGATGAGACAAGTAACACTGACAATACAAGAGAAGCCATTGTCATGACCTTCCTAGTCACTCTCCTTCCCCAAATATAAAGACTGTCTGACTTTGACAGCCCGGGTTAGTTTTTTCTGGTTTTAACTTTTATATAGGTTGAATCATGCCATTTGGACTCTTTTATATCTTAATATTCCACTCCAAACTCACGTATGTTCTTGAATATAGCTGTATAGTCCACTCGAATTATTAGTATTGCGTTGTATAAATATATCATGACTTATTTAATTATTTATTATTTTATATTTAAATGTTCATTAATTTGTTTCTTGAGAGAGAGAGAGAAAGCGAGCAGGGGAAGGGCAGAGAGAGAGAGAATCCCAAGCAGGCTCTGCACTGCCAGCACAGAGCCCAGTGTGGGGCTCGAGCCTAAGAACCCTGATCATGGGGCACCTGGGTGGCTCAGTTGGTTAAGCAGTCGACTTCGGCTCAGGTCATGATCTGACAGTTCCTGAGTTCAAGCCCTGCGTCAGGCTGTGTGCTGACAGCTCGGAGCCTGGAGCCTGCTTCGGATTCTGTGTCTCCCTCAGTCTCTCTGCCCCTCCCCCACTCATGCTCTGTTCTCTCTCTCTCTCTCTCAAAAATTAAAAAAAAAAAAAAAAAAAGAACCCTGAAATCATGACCTGAAACCAACAGTCAGATGCTCAGCCCACTGAACCACCTTGGTGCCTCTATCATGATTTATTTATCCATTTTTCATTTGATGCACATTTGGGTCATTTCAAGTTTTGTCTATTATGAACAGCGCTTCTGTGAACTACTGCATGCATTTTAGTGAACATACGTATACAGTTGTTCTAAGTTTTTGTCTATGAGTGGTCTTAGCCAGTTTAGGCATGTAACCATTCAGATTTAGTAGATCCTGCCAGAAAAGTTTCTGTAGTGATTGTATGAATATTTACTGACACCAGCAGTATATAAGATTTCCAGTTGCCCCATACTCACACCAACACATGTCAATATTTTTATTTTCAGTCATTTGGTTGGTTTTTAGTGGTGCTTCATTTTGTTTTTAATTTGAATTTGATAACTAATGAGATTTTCAGCTATTAAGATGTATATTAGCCATTTTGATTCTTTATTTTTGAAGTGCTTGTTAAAGTCTTTTGCCCACTCTTTTTTTTTTTTTTCTTTTTACTCTATCAGCTATTTCATAGCTGATTGAATTTTAGGAGTTCTGTGTATAGAAGTTCTTTGCTAGATGTGCATATGGTCTATGGTGTGCTCTTTTACCCTCTTAATTATACCCCTTCATAAACACTCATTCTTAATTTTAATGTAGTTCTATTTATTACATTATCTCCCTTCAGGTACTGCTTTTTATATTATTCTGTTTAAGAGACCTTTATCTTTTCCCAAGGTAATTACAATTTTATCCTTTTTTAAAAAGTTTTGTTTTACCTATCACATTTAGACCAACATTCAAACTGGAATTACTTTTTACGATGGTGTGAGGTTGAGTTTTACCTCAACCACATTCATTCTTATTCTATATGTTTATCCGACTGTTCTAGCATCATTTATTGAAAAAGAGTATTGTTTTCCAATACACTGCACTGTTGATTTGTCATAACTCACCTAAACACGGATGTGTGAATCTGTTTCTGGATATGCTATTCTATTCTATTTGCCACTATTCTTTGTTCTATTACCCTATGGTCTTACTTATTGAGCTTTGTAATAAGCAGTAATGTTTAATAATAAAAGTCTATGTTAATTTTTCAGTATTATTTAAAAACTTTTTAATGTTTATTTTTGAGAGAGAGAGAGAGAGGGACAGAGCACAAGCAGGAGAGGGGCAGAGAGAGAGGGAGACACAGAATTCGAAGCAGGCTCCAGTCTCCAAGCTGTCAGCACAGAATCTGAAGTGGGGCTTGAACTCACAGACTATGAGATCATGACCTGAGCTGAAGTTTGATGCTTGACCCAGGTGACCCAATTTTTTCCATATTAGCTTGGCTATTTGCATTTTTGTTTTCCCCCAGAAAATTCCTTTGATTTTGATTATTCTTATGTTTAATCTATGCATCGGTTTGTAAAAAAATGATGACTTAATGCTATTGCATCTTCCCGTCTAAGAATATCCATTTATTTTGATATTCTTTAATTTCTGTCAATATTTATATTGTTTTCAGAATAGAAATTTGAGCATCATTTGCTGGAAGTATTCCTATATTTTTGGTATGATTTGAAAAGCTATTATTTAAAAGTTTTTATCTAATTATTATTAAGAGATAGAATTTTTATTTTTTGGCTTTATATCATATATATTTTATGTTTAACTAACTAAACATAATCATTAATTTTATAATGATTAATTTTAATAGTCATTCTGCTTAGGTACAAAACCCAAAAGATTAAACAGAGGGACTATTAAAATTAATATTAAACATATGATATTCACTGGTATATAGTTAAAACGTATATTAGTGTTATAATTTTAGATTATTTTAGTTTTAACATATTAGTCATTATAATATGTTGTTTCTCATCTTATTAAATACTTAAAAATATGATTGTCTATGACTTCATAGTATTCTGTTATGCAGTGGTGTCCTTAGTTATAAAACAGTTCTCATATCCATAGAAAAATAAATGTTTTCATTTTTTGTTAGTCAAATTTTTCTCCAGTCAGCATGTGTGTATATAGTTTTTTTTGAGTGAAAGAAGTGCACGCATGCGAGCAGGGGAGGGGGAGAGAGAGAGAGAGAGAGAGAGAGACAGAATCTTTAGCAGTCTCCACACTTAGTGCAGAGCCCGACACAGGGCTTGATACCATGACCTTGGGATCACGACCTGAGCTGAAATCAAGAATCAGACCTCAACCAACTGAACCACGCAGGCGCCCCTTTGTATTTCATTTTTTAAGTTATTTTATTTGATTTTAATTTCAGTTAATATATGTTAATAGTGTTAATATATGTTTTAAATGATACATTGTTTCCTTAAGATAGTGACAGAAAATTATAATTATTGACCAAAATGAGTAACTTCTTAAAGGCTTTTGATGTGTCAAGAAGATAAAGTATTTTTACTTTCATTTAAAGATAATAAACTGAGGCTTGGAGAGGGTAGGTGATGCTGGAAATCAAAATCTAGTGTTTGTCAGAGGAGGCATTAAAGCATATTTCACTGAGCAATGTCTATAATTTGGTGCTTTATTAATGAGGCAATTTTATGTGACTTCATTATTATAAGAAATAAAAGTTCATTCAGTAGAAATATTGTATACATCAGACTGCAAGTATAATCAAAAAGAAAAACATAATGTATTTTCATACAAAATTACTGATGTTATTTTAGCAAGAATGAATCTTAAAAAGGAATCAGCTGCTCTGTTCCCCAGTTCCTTTACAGACCCTTTCAAATGTATCAGTATCTTCCCAACTATATCAATA
Organism: Panthera pardus; assembly: GCF_024362965.1. Lineage (NCBI taxonomy): Eukaryota > Metazoa > Chordata > Mammalia > Carnivora > Felidae > Panthera > Panthera pardus. Next base: position 89,401,620 of record NW_026526721.1, read on the forward strand.
TTATTTTAAAAATTCAGGCAATGAACTTGAATTATCTTCAGGTGGCAAGTCATTTACTAAAACTGTAAAAAAGTATGAATCCCGAGGGATACCATGACCCACTAACAGCAGGATGCAGACCTACATTGAATAATAATTTAGAACTATTACTAAGATAATTAGAAAGCCAACGTGCTGCCAGAAGGGTTAGACCTTAGCTTCTCAATTTATTAAAAGTCAGATCTTGATCTATGAATGAAAAGAACCCAAAGTTCACTAATACCATAACCCCAACATCTGCCTGCCATAAAAAGACAATGATTTAGTATAAATTGATTTTAATTTTTTAGGTAGTCCAGATTTCGTCAATTATACCACTGACATTCATTTTCCTATTGTATTGCTTACAACTTAAGTAAAATGTTTCTTGATATTTGTTCAACAACAGATATTAGGGAAAAATATTTGAGGAAAATCATTTTTCTCTCAGGTTTAATTAGAAAGAGTTTTTATGTGGTACCTGGGTGGGTCAGTCAGTTAAGCGTCCGATTCAGCTCAGGTCATGATCTCATGGCTTGTGGGTTCGAGCCCTGCATCGGGTTCTGTGCTGACAGCTCAGGACCAGAAGCCTGCTTCAGATTCTGTGTTTCCCTCTCTCTCTGCCCCTCCCCCCTTCTCTCTCTTTCTCAAAAATAAACATTAAAAAATTTTTAGAAAAAGTTTTTATATTAAATATATCTTTACAGTTTTCACTCTGCTTCATTTACAAGAGCATATGGAAAATCTGAACAGAGCCAACTTATTAGGTAAAAACTACCACTACAAGACTGTGACCGTGTCAAAATAAGTCGTATGGTTCACTTTACCAAGTCTTCCCAATCTATTTAGAGATGAGTAAGGACATTTTTTTCTCCATATTTCAATCTACTTTCATCCCAAAATTTATTTCTATTTCTGCAGGCAAAGCTTCTCTAAGAAGCCACCAACTGCTTGCCATTTGCTAACCTAACATGGAGAAAAAGGGGACCTAATGATGATAACCAGTGGCCTCTCCCTCACTTCTACTCATCTGCCTGTCTTGTATACACTTTGTTGTAGATATAGCAAGTTGGATTCCCCAGTTCTGTTCCTACTGATGAAGAGGTATTAATAGCAAAATAGAGCTGAAACACTTGCCTGTTCCTTCTTTGGACCAATATTATTATCAAAACTGATGCTTGAATAAACACTCTTTTTTAAAAAAAATAATATTGAAGTAAATATGAATTAACAAATTCGCTTAATCCCCTTGAAATGGTTTTGTAGTTATTGTTGTTATTCTTTAACTATATCACTTACGCTTATAATAGGAGAAACTATGAAGTTAGGTGAAAGGATATCTGAGCCAGCAGTCAAAATACCTGGTTAAATTCAAGTTTTGCCACTGTGCTCTCTGACCTCAGACAAGAAGCTAATGTCTTGGGACATTATGTTCCTCTTTTTACAAATAGAACACTTGAGGGATCCCTGGCTGCCTCAGTCAGTTAGGTGACCAACTTCAGCTCAGGTCATGATCTCACAGTTCGGGAGTTCGAGCCCTGCATCGGGCTCTGTGCTGACAGCTCAGAGCCTGGAGCCTGCTTCGGATTCTGTGTCTCCCTCTCTGCCCTCCCCTGCTCACACTCTGTCTCTCTCTTTCTCAAAAAAAAAAAACATTAAAAAATTTAAACCAAAGCAAATAGAACATTTGAATTGGGGGATCTCTAAATACTCTTCCAGCTCTAAAATTCCATGAAGCCTAATTACGGGTAAAAGATATAAAATGTTTTTGAGTACACATGTATCACTCTGTATTAGTATCTATTCTTTATAAATGTGGGCAAGAAATTTAAGATTGATACAACAATGCCCAGAATACTGAAGTTCTAAGTAATTGCTATTTATGTAATAATATTTCAGTGAAAATTAGAGCATATTTGAACAGGGTACAAAATAGAGAGTCATCATACCAATGAAAAATGTGACAAATTACTGGTTACTGGGTGAAGTTAACCCAGCACAGGAATCACTGTTCATAAAATAAGGTTTTAAATTAAGCTTCCCAAAGCAGTTAGTACAAGTAAATTCATGCATTAAATGAAAATAATATTCTCTTGTCATACAGGTATGAGTATGAAACTATTTTTAGCTAGTTCTAATTCATAATGACTTAGTGTTACACTTCAACTACTAGGTTGTGAAAAGTTATGGCTTATATGTATTTTGTGCAAATATAATTTATGCTTCAATTATATTTAATAAACAAAATGTGTTATAACTTTTATTCCTAAAGTTAATGACATTTAGCACAGACTATAGGAGCAGTTTCACCCTTCAAAAGGAAAATAAATCCATATAACTTGAAGCTGATAACTGAAATACAGGTCCGGAAAGTATTCAAAGCAGAGGTATATTTATAGTAGCGTGCCCTAGATTTGCATGTTTTCCTTTCATGTTCCATAACTTTTCTTACCTCATATTATAATACTGATCATTCAGGTGCACTTTATAACTTTAGTTTATTTATAGTAGAAGTAGAAATAATTTCTCAGTATCTTACCCTTACATAGCACTTTTGTATGAAAAACAAAATAGTTACTTGTATTACAAATGCAGCTATCAGTTAGTTTGCTAATTTATAGAGGATACTGTGTCAATGGATATACTTTGATTACTTATATTTTTTTCAGTGCTGTGCTCAAACCGGAGGCAAATACAAGCTTTGCCTTGGTGATCCGAGGTACCAATATGCTTGCTTGAATCTTTCAAGTGCAGTCCTGCAGTAGGGAATTATTTTAGTTGATGAAGGGGGTGGGAGCAAGGATAATAAAAAAAATATTTTACCAAAAATCATCTTTGAGATACTCTGAAACTTCACTTGTCTCAGAAATAATTTGATCTCTTTGAAAACTATAACCCATACTCCAAATATAGTAGTAACTTAATTAATAATTCTCTTGGGCTTAAAAATAATATTGACCACAGACTATAACAGACATCGGCTGACTGGTCATTGAGTACCTCATATTATTTAAGGCTCCTCTTGATATTTTCATAACATAAATTACTTTCCTAGCTGATAAATTATAAAGCCACTCATCAAAAGAGCAAGTGGTAAAGGAGTGTTACATATTGATATCATACAGATAGTAATAGCAACAGTTTAATTCAGAACACCTTGTGCCATCCATTGTATTCTTCATTTTTGCAGCATTTTGCAATGAAAGCATATTTATGCTTTCATTCTCAGGACAACACTCAAAAAAGATTCTCTTACCTTCATTTTACCAACTGGAAAATTGAGTTTCATGACTTTTTGAGTGCTTGGTCTATGGCCATATGGCTAATAATAGGAAAAAATGATGTAATCCAAAAAATCTGTGTAATCTGAAGCCTATGATTGATCTAACAAACTATGTAGGTGGTATCTTCCTGCCTCACTCAATTTATAACAGGAACTGTTACTTGAAATTCATGTCAGGAAATGAAGGCGTGGGCTATGTGCGCTTTATTAAAAATTCTGAATCATCTTGAAATTTACTCACAGTAGGGCACCGGGTGGCTCAGTTGGTTAAGCGTCCAACTTCGGCTCAGGTCATGATCTCACGGTTTGTGAGTTCAAGCCCCACATTGGGTTCTGTGCTGACAGCTCAGAGCCTGGAGCCTTCTTCGGATTCTATGTCTCCCTGTCTCTCTGCCCCTCCCCTGCTCCTGCTCTGTCTCTCTCTGTCTCTCAAAAATAAATAAATGTTAAAAAAATTTAAAGAAAAGAAATTTACTCACAATATGTTATTTAAAAAAATCTACCATAAAATTATTTCTGATGTGAAATTGGGTTGAAATGTCTCTTTTATTCTTACCTACACGTTATGTTATCCTCATGACCCTTTCTTTCAACAGACATATACAAATATTATAACTCAGACCAACAAGGCCTTTCTGATGACATGTAGCACAAACCGAGAAAAAAGGTTGATCTATGAAGTGTTCATGCAATGTAAAATTTCAAAGAAATACAGAGATTATAAGAGGCTAATTTGGGCTGTGCATATCCTACTTTCATCCTATATATTTATTGTTCTTGCCTGAATAACTCTGCATTAGGAAAAAAAGTTATAATCCTGTCCAATTCCAAATCTCACTTCCCTGTATTCAAGCTTAAAGTATACACTAACTAGAAAAATCTTGAGAGTTTTTCTGTTCAAATGATATTTTCCACTCTTGAATGGAACTACAAGTAATGAGACAATGTCTTCAGTACTGACCCAAATCAATAAAAAAATAAAGCACAAGAAACAAAAACAGAATTGATCCAACATTTTTTTTTTATTGACCCAACAGGTAATTTCAGATTATTAGTAGAGCATAAAAGAGAACTGAAGAGAACACTTTTTACCTCCGTGGGTTTATTCCAGTTCTGTGCCCAATTTCTATTCCAGTATTTTTCCATGATAACAAACTGTGAGTCTTGTTTTTATGTCACAACAGCTAGTGAAAACATTTCTTACTCTTGGTAGCTTAAGAAAAAGGAAAAACACTTTAGAAATTATCTTAAATTCCACCCTCTAAAGAAACAACTTGTGTTGCTTTAGACGTTATTTTGTCATTGAGAACACAAATATTCATAGATCTGGAAAGTTATATTAGATGGGAGAATTTAGTTCAGCATATAAAAAAGATGCACATAAATAGTTTTATTATTTGTTGTTTTATTGTTTGTTTACAAGATTTATGCATATTTGTATAATCATTTATTTGTAATTTGCATCAGTTACTTTTCTAGTTTCATATATTTAGAATCTTAAGCAATATGATCTAACTGTAATGTTATAAGGCAACTTCATTTTACTTATCAAACTAAGCAATGATGACAGTGTATTTCTCTCAAAATGTAATGTGACTTTTTTATCCATTAAAAAAGGTAAAACTCTAACAAGGATAAAAATATTATCCTGAAGTCATAGTATAATAGAATGAGATGTGGAAGAGAAATGTTTAAAGGGTATTAGGCGAACAATAAAAGATGGCATGTAATAATTATAGCATGGATGATCAAACTATTAAAATAATTATTTGTACATTTTTGTGTTCACTCTGACAATAGTAATAGCTGTTGCATGTTGAACATTTAAGATAACTTAAAAAAATTTTTTTAACATTTATTTATTTTTGAGAGACAGAGCGCGAGCTGGGGCGGGGGTGGGGGGAGAGAGAGGGAGACACAGAATCCAAAGCAGGCTCCAGGCTCTGAGCTGTCAGCACAGAGCCCGATGTGGGGCCCAAAAAACCATGAACTGTGAGATCATGACATGACCCAAAGTCAGAGCGTTAACCGAATGAGTCACCCAGGTGCCACAAGATAACTTCCTAAAGATAGATGACCATGTTGGTAGAAAAAAAAATCTACAGACAAATCCATTTAAAATCTTCTGTATTCACTTCTCCAAATTAAATGGACATGATTAATACAATCTCATAAATAATACAATTAAGCAGGAGGAAGTCACTCCAAGATCAAAGAATAAAAGCTGATACAAATTATGATTGACATACTATAGCAATTTTAATGTTCAGTGACTTCAGTTCATTTCACAAAACCATTCATAAATAGTCATTTGTGTCCATGTCCATAGCTGACCAATTCTATTTATGAAATGCAATTCTATAGTACAACCAATTTTTCTATTTTGTAACTGTGTCCTGGGCTAAAGGCATTAATAATTATACAATGCTATTCCTTTGGAAAGATGAGGATGTTTTTATTTGTATGAATTCAAACTCATTAATAAGTTGCACAAAAACTAAGCCAATGTTCAATTAGTTACTATCTTCTTGTCAGTTTAACTTATTATTTTACATATCTCAGGCTATTTTTCTTTTTCTTTTTAAACTCTTTGTTCAAATTAGAAGCTGGAAAAAATAATTTTCACTTGACTTTTGAAAGCACACAACTATAAAATATTTATCCTATTCCTTTAATTGCACACTTATGTGCACTTTTTCATATGTACATTTTACTTATTAAGGGGTTAAAAAATGCACCTGTCATACTGTGATTTATAATAAGAAATATATATTTGCTCTTCGTCTACTATACCTGGCATAGGGCTCCTCAAACCCTTGGAATTTCCTAAATGATGAGAGCAGTAAAGGTGTCTTTTATGCTATGTTAATAAAGAGAGACTTGAAAGGCACCTAAGAATGGGGTCTGATTGCCCAAAGACCAAACCATATGATTAGAGGTTTGGAACTTTGAGGCCAGTTCCTAACCTCCGTGGAGGAGAGAGTGGCTGGAGGTTGAGTTTAATTAGCAATGGCCACTAATTTAATCAATCCATGCCTAGGTAATGAAGCTTCCATAAAAACACAAGAGGACTGGGTTTGGAGAGCTGCTGGGTTAGGGAGCATGTGGAGATTGGGAAAGGTGGAGTGCTTGGAGAGAGCATGGAAGCCCTACACCCCCATCCCCATACCTTGTCCTGTGCATCTCTTCCAGCTGGCTGTTTCTGAGTTAATATCCTTTCATAATAAACCAGTGACCTAGGTAAGTAAAATAGTTCTCTGAGTTCTCTGAATTCTCTGAGTTCAAATTAAATGAATTCGAGGAAGGTGCTGTTGGAACCTCCAATCTATAGCTGGTCTGACAGAAGCACAGATGATAAACTGGGCTTGCTGTTGGTGTCTGGAGGTAGAGGTGGAATCAGTGTCATAGATCTATCCAAGTAAATAGTATCAGAATTGAGTTGAATTGTAGGATACCCAGCTGGTATTGGAGAATTGTTTGTTGGTGGGGAACTCCCTCCCCCACCCACATTGGAACTGGGGTGCAGGAACCTTTAGCATTCTTGATGTTAATGCAATGGTTTCAAATGTATCTGTATATTACGATCATCTGTACATTTTAATTTTATTTTTCTATAACTTCATGAGCCACATCCTGAAAATTCTGATTCTGAAGGTCTAGAGTGGAGCCTGATTATCTGAAATTCTTTTTAATAAGATCTCCAGGTAACTTTTTTTCTGTTCTTCCACCAGATTGGAAACAACTCTTATATACAGGGATGAAGCGCAGGAAGAAACCTACATATGTACATGCCTAGAGGGTTCAGTGATACATATAGATTATTTGCATTGCAGTTTATCATGTTGACAATTATGTTTCAAAAGAAAATTAAAAAGCATGGCAATAAGACAAGTATGAGAAGAAGGACAAGTGAATTTTGAATTATTTATGTAAGAAACACTACTACATCAATGCTGAATGAACTGCATAGCAACTGAATGAATCTCAGATATATTTAGCAAAAAAAATGAAATATAAATACAACAATACATACAAATAAAATTTGTAGGATGAAAATACTATATATTACTTAAGTACATATATGTAAATATAATATAAATATAAGTATATATATATAGATATATAAAATAAGTGAGGCATGTAGAAATGAAAAAAAAAAAAACATCAGACACAGGAGAGTATTTACCACTGGTAGAGAGAAAAGATTTTTAAGAGATCCAATACTTTTGTAGATTTTATTTCTTCACTTAGTGGTGGAATAAATGTTGTTTCTTGTTGATATAGTAGTCTTACTACCATTTATGTCTGAAATATTTCATAAAAAATAAAGTAGACTGATTGTGGACTATCATCTGCTTTGCCTTTTAACGTACACAGAGGTGGAGTAAAGAGAGGAATCATTTGATGTATCCTCAAATGTAATAAGATGAGTTTGAGAAGTCTGAAATTTATTGGCTGTTTTTGAAAGAACTGAGAAAAAGGCAGGAAGTAATAAAGGAAACTTCTCTAAGAGTTCCTTGAATGCCTTGAATTTTTTCTCTTTCCTTTTATCTAATGGATGCCATGAGGAAAGTTTAGTCATTTGAAATAGTAAGTCAGGCGTGGTAAACGAAAATAGAAGTTGTGCGTTTATTTTTGTTACCAGTGTCATAATTTATTTTCTTAAATTAATTCACCATTTCCTTTTTTCAGTCTAAAACTCACTAATGGGAAAATGCATTTGAACTTGTAGACTAGGTGTGTGGTAGGAAGGTTTTAAATTTATATGTACCATATCTCCTTCCCATCCGTACATCCAAAAAAGACAGAAACCATGGAAATGGTTGCATATTATTCTGCAAAAGAAGGAGGGGGTATTTTTCTTCATCTTGATTATAGAAGATTTATCTAAAAGCCTAGTTGAGCTCTTTACTTGCAAACAAGCTATTTGTGAGAGTTCATCTGTAAGCAAACTAATCAGCCAGAGAAGTTATTGCTTCATGTTAGCCAGAGGAAAAAAACAAAAAACAAAAAAAACAAAACTCAATCAATTAATCAATCAAGCCATCTTCAAATCATAAAATTTGTCTAGACAGTAAGATTTCAATAATGCATTAATAAACCTATGTTTGCCTGTATAAAAATTGTGAAACATTGACTCCCTTCACGCCTTGCTTCTCTTTATAACATAGGATTTTTCTCTGGTGCTACAATAACACCATTACTTATCAACTAACTAATGAACACTGGTTTGGGCACTACCTGTTCCGCTACAGTTTAAAGGAACCTTAAGTGCCTTCAGTAAATTTCTCTTTTTCAGTGTGTGATTTTGTTTTAAAACAGTAATGACTAATGGACATTCTGTCTTTGCTGAGGAATGTTATATCTGCAGTCTATAAAAGCATTTGTACATATTCCAAATATTAAAAAGAGGTTTGTTTTGTTTTGTTTTGTTTTTCTGGAGATTAGGACTACAAAAGACTTGAGTTTTTCTGATTTACGTCTGATTTTTTCTAAACTGATTCTTAATGAACATTTTTGTAACATGGGAAACAATAAATATATCTTCTTTTTTAAAGAAGATCTTAAAAAAGTCAGTTCTACTGAACATAAAATAAGGCACCTTGTTCCTAATGTGTTTGAAATGATTGTGGCAAAATAGTGATTTGCTATTAAACTATCAGCAAGTTATTTGTACTTGATCTTTTCATAAGTTTTTAATTGTGAACACACTGCTTAAAACCTATACAGATTGATTCCTATTTTTTTGCAAACACATGATACTTCAGTAGAATATAATGGTTTAGTTTTACTGTATAATATTTTCAATCTATTAACATTATATTACTTTTATTTAAAAATCTGCATTATATAAGTGAATGGTAATATTTGAAGAAAAAATCTTGAATTTTATCACTTTTTTAATGGCTTAAAAGGGGACTATTTTATTTCAGAAGTCCAATTTCTAAAGTAATTTTATTGTACTTTCCCACAGATGAAGACATTTCACATTAATCCACATTCAAAAACATGGCAGGTATCTTGAATGCTAATGGAATATTCAGTTTAACTGTGAGGCTGAAACTTCAATTGTACTAGACAACTTTGTGATTTCAATATAAAAATTAACTCATAAATCTTTGTATATTTACAAAGAAGTAGCACTTCCAGAGCTTATAAAAAATGGGCAATCCTACAAACCTATGAATGAGTTTAAACTTTGATCTAATATTCATAACACTAAAGATAGATATAAATGAAAATACAAACTTCATCTTTTTATTGTTAGAGATGTATTGTTTTTTTAAAATAAATTTACCTTGTATTTTTGCCTTTTCATCTCATAGCCGCTCTAACAAAAGGATTGTGCCATCAATTTTCAGTATATTCTCTTATTCATGTAAGAACACAGCAAGTTCAATGCAGAGTAGAAATTGCCTAGGAAAGTTTATTACTCATATTCTCCTTTATGATCTATGCATATTAAGAATTATATTTATATTTTTATTATTTGCATATTTATCTTTGGCTTACCCTTTCTTTTTTTTCTTTCCTTTTTCTTTAAATTCCAATTTTAGTTGGCTAACATACAGTGCAATATTGGTTTTAGGAGAATTCAGTGATTCCTCACTTACATATGACACCCAGTGCCGTCCATAGTACCCAACACTCATCTAGCCCATCTCCCATCCACCTACCTCCATTAACCCGTAGTTTGTTCCCTATCACTAAAAGTCTCTTGTGGTTTGTTTGCCTCACTTATCTTCCCCCCCTTCCCATACGTTCACCTATTTTATTTCTTAAATTCCACATATGAGTGAAATCATATGGTATTTGTCTTTCTTTCATTGACTTATTTCACTTAGCATAATATATTCTAGCTCCATCCACGTTGTTGCATATGGAAAGATTTCATTCTTTTTGATGGCTGAGTAATATTACATCATATATGTGTGTGTGTGTGTATATATATATATATATATATATATATATATATATATATATATGACAACTTCTTTACCCATTCATCAGTTCATGGGCATTTGGGCTCTCTTTATAGTTAGGCTATTGTTGATAATGTTGCTATAAACTTTGGGGGTATATATACACTTTGAATCAGTATTTTTGTATCCTTTGGGTAAATACATAATAGTGCAATTGCTGGATCATAGGTTAGTTCTATTTTTAACTTTTTGAGGAACCTTCATACTGTTCTTCAGAGTGGCTGCACCAGTTTGCATTCCCAGCAACAGTGCAGGAGGGTTCCTCTTATCCGCATCATTGCAAACAACTGTTGTTTCTTGTGTTCTTAATTTCAGCCATTCTGACAGGTGTGAAGTAGTATCTCATCGTGGTTTTGATTTGTATTTCCTTGATGATGTGTAATGTTGAGCATATTTTAATGTGCCTGTTAGCCATCTGGATGTCTTCTTCAGAAAAATGTCTATTCATATCTTCTGCCCATTTCTTCACTGGATTATCTGTTTCTTGGGTCTTGAGTTTGATAATTTCTTTATAAATTTTCCATTCTAACCCTTTATCAGATATGTAATTTCCAAATATCTTCTCCCATTCTGTAGGCTGCCTTTTAGTTTTGTTGATTGTTTCTTTCACTGCAAAGAAGGTTTTAACCTTGATGAAGTCCGAATAGTTCACATTTGCTTTTTTCCCTTGCTTTCGGTGATGTGTCTAGTAAGAATTTACTCCTGCTGAGGTCAGAGAGGTTGCTGACTATTTTCTCCTGTAGGACTTTGATTTTTATGGTTTCCTGTCTCACATTTAGGTCTTTCATCCATTCTTTAAAATTTTATTTTATTTTTTTAATTTACATTTGAGTTAGTTAGCATATAGTGCTAAAATGATTTCAGTAGATTCCAGTGATTCATCCCCTATGTATAATACCCAGTGCTCATCCCAACAAGTGTTCTCCCTAATGCTCCTTACCAATTTAGCCCATGCCCCCACTCACAACCCCTCCAGCAACCCTCAGTTTGTTCTCTGTATTTGAAAGTCTCTTAATTTTGTCCCTCTCCTTGTGTTTATATTATTTTTGCCTCCCTTCCCTTATGTTCATCTGTTTTGTATCTTAAATTCCTGATATGAGTGAAGTCATATATTTGTCTTTCTCTGACTGGCTAATTTCGCTTAGCATAATACCCTCCAGTTCCATCCACGTAGTTGCAAATGGCAAGATTTCATTCTTTTTGATTGCTGAGTAATACTCCATTGTATATATATATATACCACATCTTCTTTATCCATTCATCCATCAAGGGACATTTGGGCTCTTTCCATACTTTGGCTATTGTCAATAGCGCTGCTATAAACATTAGGGTGCATGGGCCCCTTCAAAACAGCATACCTGTATCCCTTAGATAAATACCTAATAGTACAATTGAGGTAGTTCTATTTTTAATTTTTTGAGGAACCTCCATACTGTTTTCCAGAGTGGCTGCACCAGTTTGCGTTCCCACCAGCAGTGCAAAAGAGATCCTCTTTCTCTGTGTCCTTGCCAATATCTGTTGTTTCCTGAGATGTTTATTTTAGCCATTTTGACAGGTGTGAAGTGATATCTCACTGTGGTTTTGATTTGTATTTCCCTGATGATGAGTGATGTGGAGCATTTTTCCATGTGTCCGTTAGCCATCTGGATGTCTTCTTTGGAGAAGTGTCTATTCATGTCTTGTGCCCATTTCTTCACTGGATTATTTGTTTTTTGGGTGTTGAGTTTGATAAGTTCTTTATAGCTTTTGGATACTAATCCTTTATCTGATATGTTGTTTGTAAATATCTTCTCCCATTCCGTCAGTTGCCTTTTATTTTGCTGACTGTTTCCTTCATTGTGCAGAAGCTTTTTATCTTGATGAGGTCCCAATAGTTCATTTTTGCTTTTGTTTTCCTTGCCTCTGCAGATGTGTTGAGTGAGAAATTGCAGCCAACGTCAAAGAGGTTTTTGCCTGCTTTCGCCTCTAGGATTTGATGGGTTCCTGTCTTATGTGTAGGTCTTTAATCCATTTTGAGTTTATTTTTGTGTATGGTGTAAGAAAGTGGTCCAGTTTCATTCTCTGCTTGTTGTCATCCAGTTTTTCCAGCACCAATTGTTGAAGAGACTGTCTTTATTCCATTGGATATTCTTTCCTGCTTTGTCAAAGATTAGTTGGCCATATTGTGGGTCTATTTCTGGGTTCTCTATTCTGTTTCATTGATCTAAGTATATGTTTTTGTGCCAGCACCATACTGTCTTGATGATTACAGCTTTGTAATATATCTTGAAGTCTGGGATTGTGATACCTCTAGCTTTGGTTTTCTTTTTTTAGGATTGCTTTGGCTATTTGGGGTCTTTTCTGGTTCCGTACAAATTTTAGAATTGTTTGTTCTAGTTCTGTGTTATTTTGATAGGGATTGCATTGAATAGATTGCTTTGAGTAGTGTTGACATTTTAACAATATTTGTTTTTCCACTCTATGAGCATGGAATATTTTTCCATTTGTTTTTTGTGTGTCTTCTTCAATTTCTTCCATAAGCTTTCTATAATTTTCAGTGTATAGATTTTTCACCTCTTTGCTTAAGTTTATTCCTAGGTATTTAATGGGGTTCGGTGCAGTTGTATATGGGATCGATTCCTTGATTTCTCTTTCTGTTGCTTCATTATTGGTGTATAGCAATAGCACTGATTTTTGTTCATTGATTTTATATCCTGAGACTTTGCTGAATTCATGGATCAGTTCTAACAGTTTTTTGGTGGCATCTTTTGGGTTTTCCATATAGAGTATCATGTCATCTGCGAAGAGTGAAAATCTGACTCCTTCTGGCCGATTTGGATGCCTTTTATTTCTTTGTGTTGTTTGATTGCTGAGGCTAAGATTTCCAATACTATGTTGAATAACAGTGGTGAGAGTGGACATCCCTGTCTTGTTCCTGACCTTAGGGGGAGAGCTGTCAGTTTTTCCCCACTGAGGATGATATTAGCGTTGGGTCATTCATGTATGGCTTTTAAGATCTTGAGGTATGCTCCTTCTATCCCTAATTTATTGATGGTTTTTATCAAGAAAGGATGGTGTATTTTGTCAAATGCTTTCTCTGTATCTATTGAGAGGATCATATGGTTCTTGTCCTTTCTTTTATTGATGTGTGATTAATTTGCGGATATTGAAACAGCCCTGCATCCCAGATATAAATTCCACTTGGTCGTGGTGAATAATTATTTTAATGTATTGTTGGATCCAGTTGGCTAGTATCTTGCTGAGAGTTTTTGCATCCATGTTCATCAAGAAAATTGGTCTGTAGTTCTCCTTTTTAGTGGGATCTCTGTCTGGTTTTGGAATCAAGGTAATGCTGACTTCATAGAATGAGTTTGGAAATTTCCCTTCCATTTCTATTTTTTTGCAACAGCTTCAAAATAATAACTGTTAACTGCTCTTTAAATGTTTGGTAGAATTCCCCTGGAAAGCCACCCCACCCTGGACTCTTGTTTTTTGGGAGATTTTTTATTACTAATTTGATTTCTCTACTGGTTATGGGTCTGTTCAAATTTTCTATTTCTTCTTGTTTCAGTTTTGGTAGTTTATATGTTTCTAGGAATTTTTCCATTTCTTCCAGATTGCCCATTTTATTGGCGATTTGTTTTTGTGTATGGTATAAGAAAGTGGTCCAGTTTCATTCTCTGCATGTTGTCACCCAGCGTTACCAACATCATTTGTTGAAACGACCATTTGTCGTTTTTCCATTGGATATTCTTTCCTGCTTTGTCAATGAGTCGTTGACTATATAGTTGTGAGTCCATTTCTGAGTTCTCTATTCTGTTCTACTGATCCATGTGGCTGTTTTGTGGCAATACCCTACTGTCTTGAAAACTACAACTTTGTAATATAGCTTGAAATCCAGAATTGTGATGCTTCCAGTTTTCTTTCTCTTTTTCTTTTTCAGGATTTCTTTGGCTATTCATGGTCTTTGTGGTTCCACACAAATTTTAGGATTGTTTGTTCTAGCTCCATGAAAAATGCTGGTTGTATTTGATTAAAGGATTGCATAGATGCTTTGGGTAGAATAGACATTTTAGCAATGATTGTTCTTCCTGTCAATGAACATAAAATGATTTTCCACTTCTTTATGTCCTCTTCAATTTATTTCATAAGTGTTCTATAGTGTTCAGAGTATAGATGTTTTACCCCTTTAGTTAGGTTTATTCCTAGGCATCTCATTGTGTTTGGTGCAATTGCAAAAGGGGTCGGTTCTTTGAATTCTTTTTCTGCTGCTTCATTATGGGTATATAGAAATGCAACAGATTTCTGTATACTGGTTTTATATCCTGCCACTTTGTGATTTCAATTTTTTGGTGGAGTCTTTTGGGTTTTCTACATAGGGTATTTTGTCATCTGCAAATAGTGAAAGTTTGACTTCTTCCTCACATATTGGATGCCTTTTTTTTCTTTTTGTTGTCTGATTGCTCAGGCTGAGACTTCCAGTACTATGTTGAGTAATAATGGTGAGAGTCAACATCCTTGTCTTGTTCCTGACTATAGGGGAACAGCTCTCAGTTTTTCCCCATTGAGGATGATGTTAGATATGGGTCTTTCATATATGGCCTTTATGATGTTGAGGTATGTTCCATCTATCCCTACTTTGTTAAGGGTTTTTATCAAGAACATATGCTGTGTTTTGTCACATGCTTTTTCTGCATCTATTGAGAGGTTCATATGGTTCTTATCCTTCCTTTTATTAATGTGGTGTATCACATTGATTGATTTGCAAATATTGAACCAGTCCTGCAGCACAGTAATAAATCCCCTGTGATCATGGTGAATAATTGTTTCAAAGTACTATTGAATTACATTTGCTAATATCTTGTTGAGAATATTCCATGTTCATCAGGGATATTGACTTGTAATTCTCCTTTTTGGTGCAGTCTTTGTCTGGTTTTGGGATCAAGGTAATGCTGGCTTCATAGATTGAATTTGGAATTTTTCCTTCCGTTGTTATTTTTTGGGAATAGTTTTAGGAGAATAGGAATGAACTCTTCTTTAAATGTCTTGTAGAATTCCCCTGACAAGCCATCTGGACCAGGATTCTTGTTTATTGGGTGATTTTTGATTACTGATTCTATTTCCTTGTTCAAATTTTCTATTTCTTCCTGTTTCAATTTTGGTAGTTTGTGAATTTCAAGGAATTTTTCCATTTCTTCCAGATTTCCCAGTTTGTTGGCATATAATTTTTCATAGTATTCTCTTATAAGTATTTGTATTTCTGTGGTGTTGGTTGTGATCTCTCCTATTTCGTGCATGATTTTATCTATTTGGGTCCTTTCTCTTCTCTTTTTTGATAACTCTGGGTAAGGGTATATCAATTATGTTAATTCTTTCAAAAAACCAGCTCTTGGTTTCATTGGTGTGTTCTAGTGGTTTTTGTTTGTTTCTATGTTATTTATTTCTCCTTTAATTAATTAATATTTATTATTTACCTTCTTCTGGCTTTAGGCTTTATTTGATATTCGTTTTCTAGCTCATTTAGGTGTAAGGTTAGGTATTGTATTTGGGACCTTTCTTGATTCTTGAGATTGGCCTGAATTGCAATATACTACCCTCATAGGACTGCCTTTGATGCATCCCAAAGGTTTTGGACTGTCATGTTGTAATCTTCATTTTCTTTCATGTATTTTTTAATTTCTTCTTTAATATGTTTGTTAACCAATTCATTCTTTAGTAGACGGTTCCTTAACCTCCATGTATTTGAGGGGTTTCCAAATTTTTTCTTGTGGTTGACTTCAAGTTTGAGTGTTGTAATCTGAAAACATGCATGGTATGATCTCAGTCTTTTTGTATTAATTAAAGGCTGATTGGTGACCTAATTTGTGATGCATTCTGAAAAATGTTCCATGAGCACTTGAGAAGAATGTGTATTCTGCTGCTTTAGGATGAAATGTTCTGAATATATCTGTTAAGTCCATCCAGTCCAGTGTGTTATTCAAAGCCATTGTTTCCTTGTTGATTTTCTGCTTAGGTAATCTTTCCATTGTTTTAAGTGGAATATCAAAGTCCCCTACAATTACAGTATTATTATCAATGAGTTTCTTTATGTCTGTAAGTGGAATATTAAATACCCTACAATTACAGTATTATTATCAATGAGTTTCTTTATGTTTGTGATTAATTTATTTATATATTTGATTGTTTATAAGTTGGGGGCATAAATATTTACAATTATTAGATCTTGTTAAATAGACACCTTTATTACGATATAATGCCCTTCATCTCTTGCTACAGTTTTTGTTGTAAAATGTAGTTTGTCTGCTAGAAGTATGGCTATTTGGGCTTTCTTTTGATATCCATTAACATGATAGATGGTTCTCCATACTCTCACTTTCAATCTGCAGTTGTCTTTAGGTCTAAAATGAGTCTCCTATAGGCAGCATATAGATGGATCTTTTTTTTTTTTTATCCATTCTGATATCCTATGTCTTTTTATTGGAGCATTAGCCCATTTATATTCAGAGCGATTATTGAAAGGTATGAGTTCAGTGCCATTGTGTTACCTCTAGAGTTGGTGTTTCTGGTGATGCTCTCTGGTCCTTTCTAGTCTTTGTTGCTTTTGGTATATTTTTTTTCTTTCTGTTTTCAGAGTCCCCCTTAAAATTTCTTCTAGGGCTGGTTTAGTGGTCACAAACTCCTTTAGTTTTTGTTTGTCTACGTAACTCTTTATCTTTCCTCCTATTTTGAATGACAGCCTTGCTGGATAAGGTATTCTTGGCTGCATATTTTTTTTCATTTAGCACATTGAATACATCTTGCTACTCTTTTCTGGCCTGCTGACTTTCTGTGGACAGATCTTCTGCAAACCTGATATGTTTTCTCTTGTAGGGTAAGGATTTTTTTTTCCCTTGCTGCTTTCAGGATACTTTCCTTGTCTGTGTGTTTGGTGAATTTGACTATGGTATGTCTTGGTGATAGTTGGCTTTTGTTGAATTTAGTGGGAGTTCTCTGTGCTTCTTGGATTTTGATGTCTGTGTCCTTTCCCAGATTTGGGAAGTTTTCAGCTATAACTTACTCACCTAAACTTTCTGCCTCCTTTTCTCTCTCTTCATTTTCTGACACTCCTATGATATGAATGTTATTACATTTTAATAATCACTAGGTTCCTGAAGTCTGCCTTCCTGATCCCTGACCTTTGTTTTCCTCTTCTTTTCAGCTTCATTATTTTTCATAATTTTATCTTTTATGTTGGTAATTCATTGTTCTGACTCATCCACCCTCATTTTTATGGTCTCCATTGGGTTTGCCTCTTGCTTATAGCATTTTTAATTTCCACCTGACTTGATTTTAGTTCTTTTATCTCTGTAGAAAGGGATTATCTGGTGTCTTCTATGCTTTTTTCAAGCCTAGCTGGTATCCTTATAATCATTTTAAATTCTAGTTCAGATATTATTACTTATATCTTCATTGACTAAATCCCTGGCGATCATTTCTTTGAGGTAAATTCCTCTGTTGTGTCATTTTGGAGGAAGAAAAGCAATAATAATAATTATTATTATTAATGGTGATAATAGAATGAAATAAAAATTAAAAAGCCTTTAAAAAGTTTTTCTAATGTTTATTTATTTATTTTGAGAGAGAGAGAGAGAGAGAGAGCACAAGTGGGGGAGCAGAGAGAGAGGGAGAGAATCTCAAGCAGGCTCGGAGATATCAGCATGGAACCTGATGCAAGCCTTGATCTCATGAACTATGAGATTATGATTTGAGCCAAAACCAGGAGTCAGATGCTTAACTGACTGAGCCACCCAGGCATCCCCAAAATTAAAAACTTTTAAGAAATCAAATAAAGGGAGCTAGATCATAGGTGTGTTTCAGTCTGCTTGTTAGGAGAAGCTTGATAGAAAAAAGAGAAAAGAGAAAAGAAGAGAGAAAAAAGTTAAAAATTTAAAAAATGGAAATTAAAAAAATAATAGAAAAAATAAAATGAAAAATAAAAAAAAATTTGCTTCTTCTGTATCTAAGAAACAAATGAAAACAACAACAAAAACAGAAGCAACAACAATAAAAATGAACAAACAATAAAAAAAACCCAAATGAAGTTAGATCTAGTTTCCTCTAGAGCTGAACCTTTGCCACAGTATATGGTCAGTCCTTCCTGGGAGGGATTTGTGCTGATCTGGGGGAGGAGACTGCTGCTCAGATTCTCAGACTGACTTGCCCTGGTGGATATATACTTACAGGCACAGGGGGACAGGGCTTGGTATAATGGCTCCATTCTCAGCTTGGTGGTGCAGTTTAGCTCACTGTTGTTGATTAATGTTGGTGAGCTAATGGTGAAAATGGCTTCACCCTGCTCTTTAGTCTCCAGAGTGGGAAGTCTGTACACTCACAGACCTGTGATCAGTCATTCTTCCTGTGTCCCTTGCTTCTGTCAGCTTCCTGCCTTTGCCTTGACTGTCCAAGTTGTCTGCCTACTAGGTGCTGGCTCTCTTCAGATTTTTATCTCAGGCGCGGCTGTTTCAAAACCCCACACTTGAGAGAACCCTGCAGTTCAGAACTGCAGCAGTCTTCTGGAGGAGGGTCTTCTTGCTGTGGCCAGGGCCAGGTTGTCCCAGAAAAGAGTAGCATCAATGTACAGTGGCAGTGGCTCAGAGGTTATGGTAAATCATACAACACATAGCTGGTGCCAGGGTTTGCTGGGTGAACGAGGCAGCTTGATGTCGCCTGCCCGGTCTTCTGCCCATGGAGAGGTCATATCACCTGTACCAAATGCACTCTAAGCAGGGGAACCACGTCTCCCAGTGTTACCCACGGGATCCTCAGACTGGGCTGCCCACTCCCTGGGCTTTGCCCTGCTTTCTTGCAGGGCCTCTGAAACTTCAGACTCTGTTCTGCTTTTTATAAAAAATCCGGCGATATTGAAACCCTCTCCTTCTCTCCCCATCAATGGTTTTGGGGAACAGTTTTCTTGTGCAGTCCCCTGTACATGTTTTCACTCTTTCTCTCTAGCTGCTTTTGGGGGGAGTGCTTTCTTGCACAAACCTGATGCACTGCTCTCCACCCCCCTTCCTGTCTTTCTCCTCTCTGTGAAAATGTCTCCCTTCCTCTGCAACACTGTGGGTCTTCTCTCCCCAGTTCACCTCTCAGCACCACTTGCCTGCTGTGTTCTCTCCATCAAATTATGCGGATTGTTCTGTTAATCCTCAGGTCAATTTCCTAGGTGTTCAAAATGATTTGATATAGCTGTGTTCGAGGGTTGAGACAAGCCCAGGATCCCTTTGGTACTCTCCCATCTTAATTCCTCTGCTATATTTTTATTTTGTTCCTAATATTGTTTATTATACATAACAGGTTAAAAATGTATTAAAATAATTGAGATAAAAAGAATGTAATTCCCTGGTAAAAATTAATATGTACAATAAAATCCCTAGGGGAACAAATATACTGATAATGTTTTAAATTAGCTAAATTATACTGTATATTTTCATGTTACAGTATAAAAGTATATTGTGATAAGTCAGGAAATTTTAGGTGTTCTAATTTCCTTTCTCCATTTTATAGATGAAAATAATAAGAGCTTTCCAAGATTAAACCACCCAACCAAAATCACACAAATTGTAGAAAGCTGTTCATATCCTAGATGTTATGTTTAAAGTTATACTTTGTTTTTTTAATTAAAAAATATATTTATTTATTATTTTGAGAGAGAGAGAGAGAGAGCGTGAGCATGAGCTCACTCTCTTGATGCTTGATAAAACACCAAAACAACATCTTCTACTGCAACAATGATTTTTGAGAGAATCAGAGAACAGCTAAAGCCACAAGAACTTCCTGGGACATGATCCCAGATAAAAGGGAAAAACACTGAGATAAACCAGTATTTCTCCCCATATTACTTTTAGGGCATTTGCTGATTCCCAGAACTGGAGAGTGCAGGCCAAGGGGTGGGGGTGTTGACCATGTACAGAGCGAATACAAAGATTTCAACAATATAGAAAATCATTTTCGTGGTGATAACATTAATAATGGAAGAGACTGTGTGAGGGAGAAACCACTGATACACATAAGAAATACTAAGTAAAATATTACCATTAGAACAGAGAAGTTTGCAAAAAAAATCATGAAACTGCTTTGTTAAATTGTCAATAAAGTTAAAAATCCAGATGAAATGGGTAGCTGTAAGAAAAAAATAGATAAATTCTTTTTAAAAGACAGTTTCTGTTTTTTAAAATATACAAAAATTTATAAAAGTTTGCCTCATAAAATGCACCAAGCTCAGACGAGCTCACATGACAATACAAAAGTTATAGATCAAAAAATCCTGTTGTTAATTAAACTATCCAGAATATCCAAAATAAAGAAAATTTCCAAATTATTTTCATTAAATATGTATAAAAATAACCAGCACTCAGAGCCTGTAGAAACAAAAGAAAATCGTTACCTCAGTAATGAATACTGATAAATACCATATGATTTCACTCATATCTGGAATTTAAGAAAGGAAACAAATTAACATAGGAGGAAAAAGAGAAGGAAACCATAAAAACAAACTCTTAACAATAAAGAACAAACTAAGAGTTTCTGGAGGGGAAGTGGACAGGTGGATGGGCTAAATGGGTGATGGGGATAAAGGAGGGCACTTGTAATGTGCACTGGATGTTGTATGTATGTGATGAATCTCTAAATTCTACACCTGAAACTAATATTACCCTGTATGTTATTTAACTGGAATTTAAATAAAAACTTAAAACTAAAAAAAAATACAAACAAATCAACAAAGGACTGGGCAAAAGTAAGTAAAAAGACTCATAAGCATACGGAATGATGTTCAGCTTCACTTAGAATACTGGATATACAAGTTAAAATTATAATCCTGATATATTATTTCTCATACATTAGATAGTCAAAAGTTCAAAAGCTTGACTTGGTAAAGGTGTGAGGGAGCAGGCATTCTTATACTAAGCTGGTGGGAATGCAAAATGGCATAAGCTCTACAGAGATAAATTTGACAATCTAACCAAATTGCCTATGTATTTACCATTAGATGCAGGGAGATATATTGAGAAAAATAAAACATTAGATTTTATTTTGACAGGGAACTAAATAAAGGAAGGAAGATGTATAAAACCAACCTGATCCAATTAATCCATTTTAGCATACAGAGGGATAAACAGACATAATAAATTTCAGCATGTGATGCAATAGAAAGTTTACAGCCGTGTCTTTGATGGATTTTTACCTATGAAATGGAAGTTGAATTTCATCCAGCCTCTTGTTTTAACTAACAGCTTTAGAAAGTATAGCAGCTATAGAAATAACCTAAGGACACATTGAAGAAGCAGTCAATATAGAATATTGGAAATTCTAGAGAAGTGTTCTGGTTTATCTTTTCTGTGAAAAGAAACAATTGCATTAGCAAAAGGTAAGGGAATCGTTGTAGAGTAGAGATGTAAGAGAGAACAGTGGCATGTCATGTGTAGAACTTTCTTGTATGCTGACTCAAAGAAATCAAAGAAAGCAATCATGAAAAGACAGTTAAGAATATCTAAGAAATGTTGATATGAACTGGATTATTAGGTAATATATAAGAATTATTTTTATTAATGTAATCATGGTGTGGCGATCATGTACAAAAGTGCTTATCTGTTTTGCATGCATACTGAAGTATTTGTGAGTAAAATAAGAGAAAGTCTATGATTTGATTTTGAATATTCATTAAAAAAAAAGAAAAAGAAATAGCAAAGGGAAGAATTAGGTAAGCATGGAGATATTTTGATAATTATTGAATATGGATGATGGGTATAAAATGATTTTTTATATCAGACTATTGTGTAGTTTTGGAAAATTGCACAACAATTTAAAACACTAAACTGTAATTGGGGTGAGAATAGGACCATTACATTATTTTAAGTGATTTGGATTGGGATGGTAGAAATAGATGGGAAAAAGTGGGTGAATATGGGATATGTTTGGAAAATATAAAAAGACACGCTGATGAATTAAATAAAGATATTAAAGGAAAGAAAGGAATCATAAATCTCTCATAAATCCAAGGAAAGATGGTATGGAAAATATTTAAACCTGTTGTAGGAACGGGTCAAATCTGGAGATATGAATATGAGAATCAACAATGTGAAGATAGATTGTAAATTTGAGCTTGGAAAAAATCATCAGGAGAAAATGTCAAGAAAAGGTAAGAAAGAAAACTGAGCCTGGGACACTTCAGTTTTAGAGGTCCATTGCAACAGAAAGAGTAAGGAGACTGAGAAGGAGTGGCTAGTGACATCAGGTTGTCCTGGGAGACAAAAAGTGTTTAAAGAAGTAGAGTATTGTCAGCAAGTGTGGCGATCTCTAAAATGTCAAGTAAAACGTGGCCAGAATAATGACTTTTGCATTCTGATAACATGGAGATCATCAATGTCCTCATGAATGACAGTTTCACTAGAGTAATATGGTTGCAAAGTTGATTAGACCCATGTGCGAAAGTGACGCAGGGAATAAAACATCATGATAGGCAGAGAGAAGTGTATTCCCTGATAGGATCGTTGAAGGCATCTATAAGATGATTTCACTTCTATAGTTTTTAATGGTTAAAATATTGTTTTGCATGAAATTTGGATTCATTTTACCTTTGATCCTATTCTTAAGGCCGTCTAATTCTTGAATATTGGGCAAGATATCTGGTCGTGGAAAGAACACTAAGGGTCTTTCTTGACTGATACGAAGTTTAATTAAATTAGGAGGGAAGGAACTGAGGACAATTTGTCATTCTCATTGAAAACAACAGCTTGTTTTCTTATATTAGGAACATATTTTAAAATAAGATAAATTATAAAGAAAGTGCCCCAAGAGTGATCCTTGTGTTTCAGTTTAATATACAGGGAGAATTCAGGCTTATAATTTATTTTCTTTTCTTCAATGTGCTATATCTTCTCTTGACTGTTTCTCTTAACTTTTTAAAAAGTGTTTATTTATTTATTTTGAGAAAGAGTGTACAAGCAGGGGAGGGGCAAGAGAGAGAGGGAAAAAGAGAATCCCAAGCAGGTTCTGTGCTATTAGTGCAGAGCCCCATGTGGACCTCTGTCTCACGAAATGTGAGATCATGACCTGAGCCGAAATCAAGAGTCAGATACTTAACTGACTGAGCCACCTAGGTACCACTATGATGATCTTTTATTAGCACTGTGGTCTACTGTGAACTTAAGGTTCTGGTTGTCCAAAATGACATCACATCTAATAAAATTGACAATAATTTCTGAATATCATCTAATACCAAGACCATGTTCAAACTTCTCTATCCAAACATTTTGGATGCATATTTTAACATTTGAAAGTAGGTGGCAAACATTATGTACATTGCTAAAAAAAATTTTTTTTTCTTCCATAACTATAATACCATTATCACAACTGAGAAAATTAGCAATAATTTCATAATGAATTACTGTTGTTCATTTTCAGATTTTGTCAGTTTTCCCAAGAATGCAAGAATTCATTTTGTAGCTTTTCATATAAGGATCTGAACAAATATATTATATTTGGGTCTTATATGTCTCAGAACTTTTTTTACTTTGCAGTCCTTTATCACTTTTGTTTTTTATTTTACTTTATTTTTCATTTCATTGATTTGTTGAAAAACTCAGGTCACTTTCACTGTAGAAAACAGCATATTATGGATTTGGCTGATTACTTGTGGGGTTAACTTATTCTCTTTATGCCTCTATTCCCTATATTTCCTACAGATTTGTAGAGCCAAAGGTTTAATTATGTTCAGGCTCTTTTTTTTTTTTCACTGAAAAAACTTTTGCTGAAAGTAAAATTGATCATTGGGTTTAAGTTAATTCTAATTTTTTTTTTTTTTTCACTGAAAAAACTTTTGCTGAAAGTAAAATTGATCATTGGGTTTAAGTTAATTCTAATTTTTTTTTTTTATTTTATCACTTGCTTTGCAAATATTTTTCCCATGGCTATATATATATATATATATATATATAATTTCATAATATTTCATTAAAAGACATTCAGTTATTTATTTTAGAAGTGTCAAAAAGTTAAAATTTCTTTCACTCACCTGCAATTCTATTCATACCTTCCAAATTTTAACTCATAAGAGATATTTGTGTATTCTTCCAGAAATTGTCTATGTTTCTGTAAATATGCATTAAAATAAAGTATGGTTGTTATAAATATTTTGTAACATGTACTTATCAGTCACTAGTCTGTAAAGTGAAATCTGTTTCACTTTTAAATAACTGTGTAAAATATAATTTCCAAGATCTGCTATAATTTATTTAACCAATAATTTTTTTGAAGGGAAACACACACAAACACATACAAAAGACCCCTATTTCCAGATGATGTCGGTTTTACTTTTCTATTCAAAATAACATTGCAAGAAATACATATATGAATATATGTATACATATATTAATGAATATGTATATGAATAAATATATAAGTCATTTTTTCCATGTTGAGTATTTTTATTTTAAGATACAGCTAAAATGTTTTATATGTTTTCTTAATTTTTTGTTAAGGTATATTTACTTTTGAGAGAGAGAAGGAGAGAGACAGAGAGCGAGTGGGGAAGGGGCAGAGAGAGAGGGAGACACAGAATCTGAAGCAGGCTCCAGGCTCTGAGCTGTCAGCACAGAGCGTGATGCGGGCTTGAACTAATGGACCACGAGATTATGACTTGACTGAACCAACCAGGCACCCTGTTTTTGGTTTATTTTTAAATGCATTTCATTTCATTTTAATTTTATTTTATTTTCATTTTGTTGTTTTATTTTGTCTTATTTTAGAGGTGTCTTTTTTATTTTATTTTATTTTTTTAAAGTTTTTATTCAAATTCCAGTTAGTAACATACAATGTAATATTACTTTCAAGTGTATTATATAGTGATTCAACCCTTCCATACAACACCTGGTGCTCATCACAGCAAATGTACTCCTTAAACCCTATCACTTATTTTACCCATCCTCACACCAACCTCCCCTCCAACAACCCTCAGATTGTTCTCTATAGTTAAGAACCTCTTTCTTGGTTTGATTCCTTCTTTTTCCCCCCTATTGTTCAATTGTTTTGTTTCTTAAATTCCATATACGAGTGAAATCATATGGTATTTGTTTCTCTCTTTTTCTCTTAACATAATGCTCTCTTGCTCCATCCATGTCATTGCAAACAGCAAGATTTCATTCTTTTTGATGGCTGAGTAATATTCCAGTGTGTGTGTGCGTGTGGTTGCGTGTGTGTGTGTGTGTGTGTGATCCTCTTTATTCATTATCTGTCAATGGACACTGGACTATTCCCATATTTTGTCTTTTATTTATTTATTTATTCATTTATTTATTTATTTATTTATTTATTTATTTATTAAAAATTACATCCAAATTAGTTAGCGTATAGTGCAACAACAATTTCAGGAGTAGATTCCTTAGTGCCCCTTACCCATTTAGCCCATCCCCCCTCCCACAACCCCTGCAGTAACCCTCAGTTTGTTCTCCATATTTACGAGTCTCCTCTGTTTTGTCCCCCTCCCTGTTTTTATATTATTTTTGTTTCCCTTCCCTTATGTTCATCTGTTTTGTCTCTTAAAGTCCTTATATGAGTGAAGTCATATGATTTTTGTCATTCTCTGACTAATTTCACTCAGCATAATACCCTCCAGCTCCGTCCATGTATGTGCAAATGCAAGATTCCATTCTTTTTGATTGCTGAGTAATATTCCATTGTATATATATACCACATCTTCTTCATCCATTTATCCATTGATGGACATTTGGGCTCTTTCCATACTTTGGCTATTGTTGATAGTGTTGCTATAAACATGGGGGTGCATGTGTCCCTTCAAAACAGCACATCTGTATCCCTTGGATAAATGTCTAGTAGTGCAATTGCCGGGTCCTAGGCTAGTTCTATTTTTAGTTTTTTGAGGAACCTCCATACTGTTTTCCAGAGTGGCTCTACCAGCTTACATTCCCACCAAAAATGCAAAAGAGATCCTCTTTCTCCACATCCTCACCAACATCTATTGTTGCCTGAGTTATTAATGTTAGCCATTCTGACAGGTGTGAGGTGGTATCTCATTGTGGTTTTCATTTGTATTTCCCTGATAAGCGATGTTGAGCATTTTTTCATTTGTTGGTTGGCCATCTGGATGTCTTCTTTGGAGAAGTGTCTATTCATGTCTTGTGCCCATTTCTTCACTGGATTATTTGGTTTTTGGGTGTTGAGTTTGATAAGTTCTTTATAGATTTGGGATACTAACCCTTTATCTGATATGTCATTTGCAAATATCTTATCCTATTCTGTCAGTTGCCTTTTAGTTTTGCAAATTGTTTCCTTCGCTGTGCAGCTTTTTATTTTGATGAGGTCCCAGTAGTTCATTTTTGCTTTTGTGTCCCTTGCCTCGGGAGATGTGCTGAGTAAGAAGTTGCTGCGGCCAGGATCAAAGAGGTTTTTACCTGCTTTCTCCTTGAGTATTTTGATGGCTTCCTGTCTTACATTGAGGTCTTTCATCCATTTTGAATTTATTTTGTGTATGGTGTAAGAAAGTGGTCCAGGTTCATTCTTCTGCATGTGGCTGTCCAGTTTTCCCAGCACCACTTGCTGAAGAGACTGTTTTTATTCCATTGGATATTCCCTCCTGCTTTGTCAGAGATTAGTTGGCCATACATTTGTGGGTCCATTTCTGGGTTCTCTATTCTATTCCATTGATCTGAGTGTCTGTTCTTGTGCCAGTACCATACTGTCTTGATGATTACAGCTTTGTAGTATAGCTTGAAGTCTGGGATTGTGATGCCTCCAGCTTTGGTTTTCTTTTTCAAGATTGCTTTGGCAATTCAGGGTCTTTTCTGGTTCCATACAAATTTTAGGATTATTTGTTCTAGCTCTGTGAAGAATGCTAGTGTTACTTTGATAGGAATTGCATTGCATATGTACATTGCTTTGGGTAGTATCGACATATTAACAACATTTGTTCTTCCTATCCAGGAGCATGGAATCTTTTTCCATTTTTTTATGTCATCTTCAATTTCTTTCATAAGCTTTGTGTAATTTCAGCATATAGATTTTTCACCTCTTTGGGAGGTATTTTATGGTTTTTGGTGCAACTGTAAATGGGATTGCTTCCTTGATTTCTCTTTCTGTCACTTCATTGTTGGTGTGTAGGAATGCAACCAATTTCTGTGCGTTGATTTTATATCCTGCAACTTTGCTGAATTCATGAATCACTTCTAGCAGTTTTTTGGTGGAATCCTTTGGGTTTTCCATATAGAGTATCAAGTCATCTGTGAAGAGTGAAAGTTTGACCTCCTCCTGGCTGATTTGGATGCCTTTTATTTATTTGTGTTGTCTGATTGCAGAGGCTAAGATTTCCATACTATGTTGAATAACAGTGGTGAGAGTGGACATCCCTGTCTTGTTCCTGACCTTAGGGGGAAAGCTCTCAATTTTTCCCCATTGAGGATGATATTAGTGTTGGGTTGTTCATATATGGCTTTTATGATCTTGAGGTATGCTCCTTCTATCCCTAGTTTCTTGAGGGTTTTTATCAAGAAAGGATGGTGTATTGTCAAACGCTTTCTCTGCTTCTATTGAGAGGATCATATGGTTCTTGTCCTTTCTTTTATTGATGTGATGAATTATGTTAATTGTGTTGTGGATATTGAACCAGCCCTGTATCCCAGGTATAAATCCCACTTGGTCGTGGTGAGTAATTTTTTTTTATTGTATTGTTGGAGCCGGTTGGCTAATATCTTGTTGAGGAATTTTGCATCCATGTTCATCAGGGAAATTGGTCTATAGTTTTCCTTTTTAGTGGGGTCTCTTTCTGGTTTTGGAATCAAGGTAATGCTGGCTTCATAGAAAGAGTTTAGTAGTTTTCCTTCTATTTCTATTTTTTGGAACAGCTTCAAGAGAATAGACGTTAACTCTTCCTTAAATGTTTGGTAGAATTCCCCTGGAAAGCCATCTGGTCCTGGATTCTTGTTTTTTGGCAGGTTTTTGATTACTGATTTGATTTCCTTACTGGTTATGGGTCTTTTCAAATTTTCCATTTCTTTCTGTTTCAGTTTTGGTAGTTTATATGTTTCTAGGAATTCATCCATTTCTTCCAGATTGCCCATTTTATTGGCATATAATTGCTCAAAATATCTCTTTTTATTGTTTTTATTTCTGTTGTGTTGGTTGTGATCTCTACTCTTTCATTCTTTATTTTATTTATTTGGATCCTTTCCTTTTTCTTTTTGATAAGACTGGCTAGTGGTTTATCAATTTTGTTAATTCTTTCAAAGAACCAGCTTATGGTTTCATTGATCTGTTCTAATATTTTTTTTGGTTTCGATAACATTATTTTCTGCTTTAATCTTTATTATTTCCTGTCTTCTGCTGATTTTGGGTTTTATTTGCTGTTCTTTTTCCAACTCCTTAAGGTGTAAGGTTAGGTTGTGTATCTGAGATCTTTCTTTCTTCTTTAGGAAGACCTGGATTGCTATATACTTTCCTCTTATGACTGCCTTTGCTGCATCTCAGAGGTTTTGGGTTGTGGTGATATCATTTTCATTGACTTCCATATAGTTTTTAATTTCCTCTTTAACTGCTTGGTTAGCTCATTCATTCTATAGTAGGAAGTTCTTCAGTCTCCAAGTTTTTGTTACCCTTACAAATTTTTTCTTGTGGTTGATTTTGAGTTTCACAGTGTTGTGGTATGAAAATATGCATGGTATGATCTCAATCTTTTTGTACTTGCTGAGGGCTGATTTGTGTCCCAGTATATGGTCTATTTTGGAGAACGTTCCATGTGCACTGGAGAAGAATGTATATGCTGCTTTAGGATGAAATATTCTAATTATATATAAGTCCTTCTGGTCCAGTGTGTCATTCAAAGCATTGTTTCCTTGTTGATTTTTTGATAAGATGATCTGTCCATTGCTGTGAGTGGGGTGTTGAAGTCTCCTACTATTATGGTATTACTATCGATGAGTGTCTTTATGTTTGTGATTAATTGATTTATATATTTGAGTACTGTCACATTTGGCGCACAAATTTTGACAATTGTTAGGTCTTCTTGGTGGATAGATCCTCTGATTATGATATAATGCCCTTCTTCATCTCTTGTTACAGTCTTTTTTTAAAGTCTGGATTGTCTGATATAAGTATGGCTACTACCACTTTCTTTTGTTGACCATTAGCATGATAGATGGTTCTCCATCCCCTTATTTTCAGTCTGAAGGTGTCTTTAGGTCTTAAGTGGGTCTCTTATAAACAGCATATAGATGGATCTTGTGTTCATATCCATTCTGTTACCCTATATCTTTTGACTGGAGCATTGAGTCCATTGACGTTTAGAGGGAGTACTGAAAGTATGAATTTATTGCCATTATGATGCTTGTAGAGTTGGAGATTCTGGTGGTGTTCTCTGGACCTTTCTAATATTTGTTGCTTTTGGTATTTATTATTTATTCATTTCTGTGTATATATATTTTTTTCATCTTTTCTCCCCTCAGAGTGTCCCCCTTAAAATTTCTTGCAGGGCAAGTTTAGTGGTCACGAACTCCTTTAATTTTTGTTTGTCTGGGGAACTTTTAATCTCTGCTTTTATTTTGAATGACAGCCTTGCTGTATGAAGAATTCTTGGCTGCATATTTTTCTAATTCCGCACACTGAATATATGCTGCCACTCCTTTCTGTCCTGCCAAGTTTCTGTGGATAGGTCTGCTGTAAATCTGATCTGTCTTCCCTTGTAGGTTAGGGACTTTTTTCCCTTGCTGCTTCATGATTCTCTCCTTGCCTGAGTATTTTGTGAATTTGACTATGATATGCCTTGTTGATGATCGGTTTTTGTTGAATCTACTGGGGGTCCTCTGTGCTTCCTGAATTTTGATATCTGTGTCTTTCCCACGTTAGGAAAGTTTTCCACTATGATTTGCTCACATAACCCTCCACCCCTATTTCTGTCTCTTCCTCTTTTGGGACCCCTATGATTCTGATGTTGTTCCTTTTTAATGAGTCACTGATGTCTCTAATTCTTAAATCGTGCTTTTTTGCCTTAAGCTCCCTCTTTTTTTTCTGCTTCATTATTCTCTATAAGTTTGTCCTCTATATCGCTGATTCTCTGTTCTGCCTCATCCATCCTTGCCGCAACGGCATCTATCCATGATTGCAGCTCAGTTATAGCATTTTTTAAAAAAAATTTTTTTTAACGTTTATTTATTTTTGAGACAGAGAGAGACAGAGCATGAACGGGGGAGGGGCAGAGAGAGAGGGAGACACAGAATCGGAAACAGGCTCCAGGCTCTGAGCCATCAGCCCAGAGCCTGACGCGGGGCTTGAACTCACAGACCGCGAGATCGTGACCTGAGCCGAAGTTGGACGTTTAACCGACTGAGCCACCCAGGCGCCCCTCAGTTATAACATTTTTTATTTCATTCTGACTCTTTTTTACTTCTTTTATCTCTGCAGAAACGGATTCTAATCTATTTTCTACTCCAGCTAGTATTCGTATTATCGTGATTCTGAATTCTGGTTCAGACATCTTGCTTGTATCTGTGTTGGTTAAATCTCTGGCTGTTGTTTCTTCGTGCTCTTTCTGTTGGGGTAAATTCCTTCATTTTGTCATTTTGAAGGGAGAAAAGGAATTAATGAGGTAGAAAAATTAAAATTAAAAAATTAAAATTAAAAAGATATTAAAATTTAAAAATTAAACACACACACACACACAAATTGAATAAATGATGCTAGATCCTAGGTGTGTTTTGTTCTGGGTGTTGAATGTGGTTTGACAGATTAGAGAAAAAAATGGGAGAGGGGGAAAGAAAAAAAAAGGAAATTGACAGTTTGAAAGAATGAATACACTGCAGTAAACTAAAATGAGAGAATGGAGGTAAAATAGAATTTGAAAAATATACACAGAAGTAAAGAATATAGTAGAAAAAAATAAAGAAAAATATTTTTATTAAAATTAAAAATAACAATGAATTTTTTCTTTTTCTATATTAAGAAAATGAAAAGAAACGAAAAAGAAAAAAGAGAAAATAGGAAAAGAAAAAAGGAAAAAAGGAAATCGTTTGAAAATTTGAAAAAGTGAATACACTGTAGTAGACTAAAATAAAATGATGGAAGTATAATAGAATTTGAAAAATTTTACATAAAAGCAAAAAATATAGTGAAAAATTAAAGAAAAATATTTTAATAGGAATTGAAGGTAAAAATGAATTTTTCTTTTTCTGCATTCAAGAAAAAGAAAAGAAACAAAAAGAGAAAAAAAGGAAAAAGAAAAAAGAAAAATGGCGATTTTTTGAAAATTTGAAAAGGTGAATACACCGAAGTAGACTAAAATAAAATGATGGAAGTAAAATAGAATTTGAAAAAAATTACACAAAAGTAAAAAATGTAGTAATAAAAATTAAAGAAATATTTTTAATAAAAATTGAAAATAAAAATGAATTTTTCTCTCTGTATTCAAGGAAAAGAAGTGAAAAAGAGAAAAAAGAAAGAAACTCGAATAGACCTGCTTACAGTTTGAAGTAGGTCTGAAATTACTTCGTTTACTCCTAGAAGTCAGTCTATGTAGTGCTTTATAGTCCATAAACTAAGCCGGTGGTGAGACTTGTGTTCTTGACTAGCAAGGTTGGCACAGTTGAGTGGGGCTCAGTGTAACGGCTCCGCTTTCCACTAGACAGCGCTGCTAGCCTACTGAGGTGGAGTGTTGTGGTGCTAGTAGGTGAGTATGCGCATGCGCGGGAGTGGTGAAAATGCGCCACCCAGCAACCCAGTCTGTTCTCCCAGATCAGCAATCGCGCACCTGTCCGCTCTCTTCAGCTTTTGTCCACTCTCTGCCTTTTCACTCTCCGTGACCAGGCCCCAGGCAGTACCTCTCTCCCGAGTGTTGTCTCAGTTGTGGCTGTTTCCCCAGCCCCTTGCTTCTGAAGGACTGTGGCTTTGACCCATCCTGCCCCTCTGCGGGAGGGTCTCACTGAGCAATGGCCGAATGCCGTTTGCACCCAGGAACGCTTGTTGGTCTTTGCTGCTGCCAGTGCCCTGAGACTGTGGCCAGGTGCCAGCCCGCCCCAGAAAAAGTTCGCAAAATAGTGTAGCAGCAGCGTTTCAGGGATTATGGAAGATCACAACACACATCTGGCACCAGGCTTCACCCTTAACGACCTTGCTCCAGCACCAGTGAATGTGGCCGTTTTCTGGGGTCTGCTGGGACCAGGTCACTTCAACAGTCTCTACTAAGCAGTGGAACTGCTTTTCCCCGTGTGGCCGAGAACCTCCCGGACCTCACTCTGTTCCTGGGGATTCGCCCTTCCCACCAGAACAATGCCAGGTACGGAGCTGTGGAGTTGCAGACTGCACTCCCCTTGTTTACAGTCTTAATGGAATTTAAACCCTCTCCTTTCTCCCTTTTTAGTTTCGTCCCCGTAGCTGTTTCCAATTTTGCACTTTCTCTCCAGCTGCTTTTGGGGAGGGTTGTTTTTCCTGTATTCTCCCCCCGACCCCGTCTCCGTCCTCTCTCTGCTTGCAAAAGCACCTCCCTTCCTGCACCTCTTGCTCCCCAAGTTCACTTCTCTGCTCCGCTTACCTGCTGAATTCTGTAGTTCAGGTTGTGCAGAATGTTGTGTTAATCCTCCAGTCAGTTTTCTAGGTGTATAGGATGGTTTAGTGTTGGTCTGGCTGTATTTCATGGATGCGAGACACACAAAAAACTTCCATGCTGTTCCTCCATCTTGGCTCCTCCTCCCTAGTTTGTCTTTAATAGATAATGCTGCTATAAACATTGGGGTGCATGAATTAGTACTTTTGTTCTCTGTGGGTAAATACCTAATAGTGCAATTCCTGGATCATAGGATATTTCTATTTTTAAGTTTTTGAGGAAACACTATACAGTTCCAGAGTGGCTGCACCAGTTTGCATTCCCACTAACAGTCCAGGAAGATTCCTCTTTCTCCACATCCTTGCCAGCACCTGTTCTTTCTTGTATTGTTTGTTTTCATGGGTCTGTTGGCCGTCTGGATGTCTTCTTTGGAGAAATGTCTATTTGTGTTTTCTGCCCATTTTTTAATTGGATTATTCATTTCTTGGGGTGTTCAGTTTTATACATTTTTATATATTTTGAATACTAGCCCTTTATCAGATATGTCACTTGCAAATATATTCTCCCATTCCAAAGGTAGTCTTTTAGTTTTATTTATTGTTCCTTCATTATGCAGAAGCTTTTTATTTTGACGAAGTCCAAATAGTTTATTTTGCTTTTGTTTCCCTTGCCTCCAGAGATATGTCTAGAAAGAAGTTTCTAAGGCCAATATCAAAGAGGCTAATGCCTGTGTTCTCCTCTAGGATTTTTATAGTTTCAAGTGTCACATTTAGGTCTTTAACCCATTTTGAATTTGTTTTTGTGTATGATGTAGGGAAGTGGTCCAGTTTCACTCTTTTGCACATTGCTGTCCAATTTCCCCATACCATTTGTTGAAGAGACTTTCTTTTTTCTGTTGGATATTCTTTCCTTCTTCATTGAAGATTAATTGATGATATAGTTGTCAGTTTATTTCTGAGTTTTCTATCCTGTTATATTGATCTATATGTATATTTTTGTGCCAGTACCATAATGTCTTGATGACTCTGGCTTTGTAATGTAGCTTGAAATCTGGAATTGTGATATCTCCAGATTTGCTTTTCTTTTTCAAGGTTGCTTTGGCTATTTGGGATCTTTTGTGATTGCATACAAATTTTAGGATTGTTTGTTCCAGCTCTGTGAAAAATGTTGATGGTATATTGACAGGGATCACATTAAATTTGTAAGTAATTTTGGGTACAGTAGATATTTTAACAATAGTTCTTCTTCCAATGCATGAGAATAGAATATTTTTCCATTTTTTGTATGTGTCACATTCAATTTCTTTCATCAGTGTTTTAGTTTTCAAAGTACAAGTCTTTCACCTCTTTGGTTAGGTTTATTCCTAGGTATCTTACTGTTTTTTGTGAAATTGTAAGTGGGATTGATTCCTTGATTTTTCTTTCTGCTGCTTCATTATTGGTGTATATAAATGCAAGAGATTTCTGTACATTGATTTTGTATCCTATGACCTTACTGAATTCGTTCATCAGTCCTGGCAGTTTTTTGGTATATCTTTTTGGTTTTCTATGTAGAGTTTCTGGTCATCTGCAATGAAAGTTTTACTTCTTCATTGCCAATTTGACTGCCTTTTAGTTCTTTTTGTTGTCTGATTACTGAGGCTAGGACTACCATATTAAATAACTGTGATGTACCTTTTCTGACCGCAATGTTATTAAGCTAGAAATAAACCATAAGAAAACAATTTAAAAGAACACATAAGTAGAGGCTAAACAAATGCTACTAAACAATGAATGGGTCAACCAAGAAATCAAAGAGGATATTTAAACAAATTACATGGAGACAAATGAAAATGGAAACACAGAGGTCCAAAACTTTTGGTATATAGCAAAAGCAGTCCTAAGAGGGAAGTATATAGCAATAAAGCCCTATATCAAGAAACAAACAAACAAAAAATCTCAAATAACCAAATTAACCTTACATCTAACAGAGCTAGAGGGGTGCCTGAGTGGCTCAGTCAGTTAAGTGTTCAACTTCAGCTCAGGTCATTATCTCACAGTTCATGAGTTCGAGCCCCGCATCAGGCTATCTGCTGTCAGCGCAGAGCCTGCTTCAGATCCTCTGTCCCCTTCTCTCTCTGACCCTTCTGCTCATGCACATGCTCTCTCTCTCAAAAGTAAATAAACATTAAAAACAAATAAGGGATCTAGAAAAAGAACAATAAAAGAACCCTAACACCAACAGAAGAATGGAAAAAATAAAGATTAGAGCAGAAATAAATGATATAGAAACAAACAAAGAACAGATCAGTGACACCAGGAACTCGTTCTTTGAAGAAATTAATAAAATTGATAAATCTCTAGCCAGACCTACCAAAAAGAAAAGAGAAAGGACCCCAATAAATAAAATTACAAAGGAGAGAGGAGAAATAGCAACCTGTGCCACAGAAATAGAAACAATTATATGAGAATATTATGGAAAAACTATATGCCAACAAATTGGAAAGCCTGGAAGAAATGTATACATTTCTACAAACATATAAATTATCAACACTGAAACAGGAAGAAACAGAAAACTTGAACAGATAACCAGCAAAGAAATTGAATCAGTAATCAAAAAAATCCCAACAAACAAAAGTCCAGGGACAGATGCCTTCACAGGTGAATTCTAACAAACATTTAAGGAAGAATTAATACCTATTCTTCTCAAACTATTCCAAAAAATAGAAAAGGAAGAAAACTTTCAAATTCATTCTATGAGGCCAGCATTACCCTGATCCCAAATCCAGATAATGACTCCACCAGAAAATAGAATTATAGGCCAATATCCCTGATGAACATGGATGCAAAAATTCTCAATAAAACACTAGCAAACTGAATCCAACAATGCATTAGAAAAATCACTCACCACAATTAAGTGGGATTTATTCCTGGGTTGCAAACGTAGTTCAATATTCACAAATCAATAAACCTGATACACCACATCACTAAAAGAAAGGAGAAGAACCACATGATCCTGTCAATAGATGCAGAAAATGCATTTGACAAGGTACAGCATCCATTCTTTTTTTAAATTTTATTTTTTATTTTTAAAAATTTACATCCAAATTAGTTAGCATATAGTGCAACAGTGATTTCAGGAGTAGATTCCTTAGTGCTAAATGGGTACAGCATCTATTCTTGATAAAAACCCTCAACAAAGTAAATTTAGAGGAAACATACCTTAAGATAATAAAAGCTTTAAATGAGAAAGCCACAGCTAATATTATCCTCACTGGGGAAAAAGTGGTAATTTTTTACTCTATGGTCAGGGATAAATGAATATTTGTATACTGCATTTCTAAGATCAGAATTTCTGGGAAAAGAATTTATATATTTTTAATTTTTTAATGTTAAATATCACAATTTATACTTCTACCAAGAAGGGGGAAATGACTATCTTTTCCTCAAATATATTAATTCTAGTGACCTGTAAATTTAAATACATAAGGTGGCCCAACATCAAACATGGTAAATTTCTGTTGGTTTGGTATTTGAAAGTTCAATGCCCCCTTTGGGCTGCATAATTCCCATAAAGTATAATGTATTTCAAGGAATGGAGGCAGACCCTACAGAGATCCTGGATTATTGCTACTTTGGTCAACTGACTCTTGGAGGTAATTAAAACAAATATAGTAAAATAAAAACAATGTGATCTTATTTGCGGCTAATGTAATGAGGACATGAGAGTGGAAAGGTTATTTGAAGTCTCTATGTTTTAGTCACTTAATTAATATAGTATCATCAAGAAGATTGATATTTATTTATCTCTCATGTAATAGTCAAGGAATGCATGGCAGAATGGCAAGGGGACCAGGGAGGATGGAGCAGATCTTTCATGGTTAACACAGGCTTCCAAAGTTGTTCGAGTTGTCACCACTTCTCAGCCAGCAAGAAGACAGGTAGAGGATACCTAGGGCAGGCATGTTTAAGTAGATGACTAGAAAGTGACACATATTTCTGTTAGGATCCTGTGGCCATACTGTGGAGCTCGGTGACTATGTTCTCAACTAACACATGAGGTGCTCTATTCTCATAAGAAAGAAGGGGGGACAGACATTAGGGGAAAGTCCATAGTCTCCATTATTGGTGTCAATAGGTCAAGAGGAAAAGAGAAACTGCACTACATGAAGGATCTTATATTTCATTGACAGAAAATCCATCTTTGGTAATCCAAACTCATAATGAATTGGATTATACACTTCATCCTCTGAATGAGTGAATATAAAGAGTTAGAAATACTGAAAATAAAGGACAAATATGTATGGTGACATGTCCAGGATTGTAAAAATTTTATGAATGAAATATATGCTTTGTTGAATTTCTAAATTAAATCATGCCCATTTACTTTGATCTGAGAATTTTGTTATCACAAAGCCCTAAATCATAGCACTAATCAAATCTGGTGAGAATGATACTTAATCATCCAACATTTGATTACTTGTAATAAGGGAGAAACAACTTAGCCAGAAATGCTTTTACTATAGTCACATCTTAGTGCCTTTGTATCTTCAGGGAACCTATAATCAGTATAAGTCTAACACTTATAGACCAATGGTAATTATGGCCTATCTACAGTACAGGGCCCTGATTTTTACCCCTTTCACACCTCTGCATTCTTTACTAGCACTGCTTTTTTTTTTTATTTTATTTTTGAGAGAGAGAGAGACAGACAGAATGTGAGTGGGGGAGGGGCAGAGAGAAAGAGGGAGACCCAGAATCCGAAGCAGGCTCCAGGCTCTGAGCTGTCAGCACAGAGCCCAACACGGGGCTCAAACTCACAAGCTGTGAGATCATGACCTGGCTGAAATCGGATGCTTAACCAACTGAGCCACCCAGGGCCCCCCTACTAGCAATGCTTTTTAAGTTCATATATCCTTCATTATTACTCATTGCCATCTCATTTTAATTGTCATTTATCTCCCAGAGATGGGAAAATAGTTTTGCAGCTAACTCATCTATTGAAATTTGGGCTCATTTATCTTTCTATGTTCATATATTTACACGTGATTATGCGCACTAAATCAGTTCCTCCTATTCTTAGTGCAGAATCTTTTTTGCTTAAGTTCACCTGCCTTACAATTCCTTGAATCTTTGTCTATATAAAAAAAGATAAAAATGAGTATACAAAAATGAGTATATTTATATATAGACACATATATTTGATAGAATGTAGAAAAAACTTCATGTGTCTACAGGACTTCTTGTCATTATTTGGGCACTATTTTGAAGTTCTTATAGAAGACTTAGAAAAATCAGACTTCCTCCTAAAAATTAAATTATGAATTCAAGACATAATGGACTAGAACTTACATAATTTAATTCACATAAAAGAAACACACTAGCTCCTAGGCTCTTGTACCTTGAATGTATTCTAAGAGAATTTATTAAAAAATATGTAGTCTCTGTCATCCAAAAGGTTGGCTCACAATATAAGACTGCAAAGAACAAAGAAAGAATTATAAAACAAATGCTGTAAATGCCCAAATAAACCCTTCTCAGAGAGAGGGAGGCATTAGCAAATAGTCTTTGACTATTTCCCATCTCATTAACAGAACTACCATGAATGTGAGTCTTCTAAGATTAAAATTCAATTTACCTAACTCTCTATTTTCCTGATTTCATATTTGCCCCAAACTTTCAGATGTTGATTGGCTTCTCATATACCTTGCTATGATAAGTATTCACATACACATGATATTTATACTTCTCATTGACAATATATTGGCATTCTGATGGTATCTATATAATAAGACCCTCTCTTTTAGGTCCTGGTTATTTTGCACCCAACAAGAATAATTCCCTGGACTGTCAAGGTGGGGGGGGGGGTCTATCTGGAATGTGGCAAACCATTGAGGTCTAGCTTGGTTCTGCTCATCTCTAGTAACACTTCTCTATGTTTCACAAATCAGAGTGCTTACCGCAATACCTGGGGAACTTTAAGAAAATAATTTAAGAAAAACAGAGATTTATGTACCTCACCCCAAACCTGTCAAATCAGAATATTTGTTGGTAGAACCTAAGAATCTCTTTAAAGTCACCTTAGTCGATCATATGTAATTAATCTAACAATTGGTCAGTGACCCATGTTTGTAAAATCACTGTGACAGTTCTACCATGCTGCAACTGTCACCCATTCCTTTTCAAGACATTTCTGCCATACTTAGGCAAACTCTATACATGTACCTCATTTTTAGAATACACACACAGATATAAATGTATAATACATACATAGACATAAAATATACATGTATACATGTTAAGCTGTTATTACTTATATAACAACCAGTATTCATTTTTAGACTCTGTGTATAGTCAGTTCCCTCAATGATATTAAATGGAGATTGACTATCAAAATTTTGAATTATTGAAACTATTTTTAAAATATTTCAAATAATGGTATTTACTGCATTACTCTGTCTATTCTTTATTGGAGAAGCAGCTTTTTGGGATCCTTTCTGTGTCTTGGAATTCATCAAATATTTAATACCTGAGAATTGAAGCCAGCACATTTAGTAAAAGCCATAAATATAGTGTTCTGCTCAATAAGTACATGGATGAATGAATCATTTTGATTTACTTAGTTCTACCTAATATTGAATCAAAACTTACTTAAGATTATATATATATGCATAGTAAGAAAATGTGTTGAAAATGATGGATATGAAAAAATCCCAAAGATAGGAAAATCAGGATAGAGAAATTCATTGGTCAGATGAATATATCAAATGAAAGCCATGAGACCCTGAACACTTACTAAAGTAAAGGGTACAATTCAAAAGGAAACAAGTTAAAAGGGAAACAGTGGTTGATTTAACAGATACTCATTGAGACACTGTTCTAGGTTATGGCCACATGGTGGTGAATAGGGCAATGCTCTCATAAAGATTACATTTAAAGGGGAAACTATAGTCAAATGAAGACTCTATAAAAAAGAAAATCATACTTCAGGATGGCTTCAACCATCACATAATATTGTAAAAACTTAAAATAAATTGGTCAAGCCTGGACCTTTTTTTTAAATTTATTTTTAATTATTTTGAGAAAGAATCAGAGACCAAGCAAGGGAGGGGCAGAGAGAGAAGGAAACAGAATCCAAGGCAGGCTCCACACTGTCAGCACAGAGCCCAATGCAGGGCTTGAACTCACGAACTGTAGATCATGACCTGAGCTGAAATCAAGAGTCAGTTACTTAACCGACTGAGCCATCCAGCTGCCCCAAGCCTGGCCCTTCTTGAAGTATAACTGTATTTCAACCTGATGATAGCCTTAGATAAAGTGAAAGTCCATGAGTAGATCTCAAAATAATATTTTGTCAATCAGAGTCTATATAAGGTAAACATAATACTGTTTCTATCCTTATTCCTCATACTTCCTCTTTCATACTACCCAATTGCTTTCATATGACTTCATGCAGTCTACCACTTTTTTTCTTCAGATTTATCCAACTAGCACAAAATCTATTTCTACAAAATATCACATGCAACATTTCTGTTAACAGAAGTTGCCCCATATATTTCTATTCTCATTCTCAGTCAATGCAATCTATCTGCACTGAAATATTCTCTGTTATTCAAACTCACCAGGCATACTCCTAACTTAGATCTGGCATTAGCTTTTCTCTGCCCACAGTACCAGACAGTCTGCAATGGAAGAGTAATATAGTTGAAGATTTTCAATGCTCTATGGGTTTAAGCCATGTGTAAAAGCTATGTAATGATTAAGTTAGAGAAGCTGTTATAGTTGCAGCCTACTAAAAATAGTAATATTGTATATTTTCCTCTTGTTTAGAATTCTTTGGTTACTAAATTGGCAGAATATCTATTAAGGGGGCTTTGGCATATTAGAGGTTTGCATTGGATTCTGCCTTTAATGTATAATTTGTGTAATGCTTTTCATTTGATGTGCTGGCTTTGTGATATTTTTCATGTAATAAATATGTGCCTCATGTATGACAGTCACTGTCCTAGGTCCTAGGGATTCAGAGAATAAGAGAGAGATGAATAACTCTCTGTGGGATGGGGCAAAGGATATATAATAAACAAATAGATAAATAAGAAAATACTATACAGTGATGAAAACTATGAAAATAGGGAGATGGGAAGACAAATGACTGGTAGTACTTTCAGATTGTGTTGTTAGGAAAGGCTTCTTTGAGGTTTTGAAGGCTGAATGTCTAGAAGAAGCTACTATGTGGCAATGAGAAAAAAAACATTCCAGACAAAGGAATAGTTAGTGCAAGGGTCCTAAAAAGGAATGAGCATTCACTCATTCATTCATTCATGGTTCCATGCTACAAATACTTAATGGATCTTACTGTGTTCTAGGCCCTGTTTTAGGTATTAGGATTCAAAAGTGAACGACACAAATGTCTCTTCCCTCCTGCAACTAAATTCCAAAGGTGGAAACAATAAAGTATAAGAATTATAAATATGTTATATTTCATATTGGAATTTAGTAACTGCTATAAAATAGTACATGGTAAGAGTGGATTAAAGCCAAGTGTCAGGGTGTGTGGGGAGGGATGGAACAGATTCAAATATTAGGTAGACCTCATTGAGAGGACGTATTGAACAAAGACTTAGAAATGGCGGGAATATTGAGTATCTCAAAGAGTCTATGGAAAATCAGTGAAAAGAGCCTCCCTCAGAACATAGGCAGACAAGTGACACCAGACAGCAGACACAGAGTCTAGCATGAGAATAGCTTAGGTAGGAAGGCAACTGACAGCAATGCCACCATTGCTGAATTTTTGTCACTGACCTCATAGTTAGATTCATGCTACCCTATATGTGAATATTTGCTTAACTCTCGCTGTGTTTTCACTGCTACTAGATTTGAAATTCTAGGGAGCAGGAAAATATTCACCTAGGTCTTCTTCCTATCTCATATGGGGCAAGAGAAACACCTAAATTCTTTGGCTTTAGCAGTGGGAATCAGGAACTTGCTTTCTACTGAGCCTCATAAAACATGAAATTCCTTCAAAAGGAATCATCTTCAGATTTTAGATAACAGGTAAAATGACAGACATTCTATTATAGTTTTTCAACTCCTTAAATATAATAGGAAGAGTAAAAAGCCACAGTCAAGTTAAAATTGAGTTAAAATCTGACTTATATGTGAATTATATACTAAATTAAGTTCTACCATTTATCCTAATATTTGCCATGTTTTAACTCATTTAATTTTGATAGTCAACAGTAGTTTAATCATGCTATATTTTGGCATAAATTATCTTACCTATTTAACACTTTCTATTTTTATAACAATGCAAAGTCTTGTCTATTTTTTTAAAAAAAAACTACCTGATTTTCAATTTTCAACTTTAAAAAGTCCCCTCTGAAATATCTGACCTCCAAAACCATAATACAAAGAAAGTAAATCACAAAACATGTTGTTATTATTTTCCTTGTGTTGGACTATCAAGTTTCTCTTGGTCTTTAGAGATTCCTCAGCTTTCCAAAGTCTATATTGTTATGCTTTCCACAGGAGACTCTCAGATTTCAGTAATTGGAGCTCATTGCCAACCCTTTTCTGATAACTTCCTGAAGAATATCCAAAAGCCCATTAACATGCAGTGCATTAAGCTGCTTCAGGGTTTGCAACTGTATTGGAGAAACAGAGAACAACTTATACAATTCCTCTGGGGTGTGTATAAATCTCTTCAGCTCCTGATGTGTATGCTGTATTAATAACCAAAACCATGCAGGATAGAGCAATTGTATAAGAAAAAGAATATTAAAATTTTTCTCTTCTAAACATTTTTAGCACAGTCTCCAAATCTCCATTTTACAATAAATACATAACGTTTTTGCTTGATGCTTCACAAATTTGACTGCTTTTCCTTTTTTTCTTAGAGATAAGTCTTTTGAATTATTTAACAATCCATAATATTTTGACCCATGGTCTCCTTATTTAGTGCTAGTTGTTCATGCATACCATCTCCACTATTAGTTGTGTGTCATCTGTGTACAAGATGCCAAGAGTCAGTTGCCTCTTCTGCCTCTTAGATGCTCCAGGGCGGTGACCAAATGTCCATGGTCATGGACCTTGACATTTCTTGCTCCTTTTTCTTGATTGCTTTTCCTGTTTTCCAATTCCTAACTCTAAACAGTAGCTGTTTGCTTCTCTCCTGTTTGACTCCCAGTTTAATTTTATCTTCCCAATGTCATTGCCTCTTTGATAATGGACTAAGGTTTTCCTTTAAGCTCAATTTTCCACTCTGGTCCCAGATATGACTGCCCAGCCACCTTGTT
The DNA here is from genome assembly GCF_024362965.1 of Panthera pardus. Classification (NCBI taxonomy): domain Eukaryota; kingdom Metazoa; phylum Chordata; class Mammalia; order Carnivora; family Felidae; genus Panthera; species Panthera pardus. The sequence goes on from NW_026526721.1 coordinate 89,444,732, forward strand.
CACTTGTAGTGACACCACTAGTATTATTCTCAAATGATTGTCCTGTTTGTCGTCCTTAAGGGCTATGTACAACATCTAATTTCATTACTCAAGAGCAAACCTTAATATAATTAATCCATTGGAAAAATAGAAATTAAACTTTCCCTTTCATGTATATTACAGTTTCATATTTTCATGAATTGACTATTAAAGTTTCCTGATGAAAACTTAGAATGACATCATAAATTCCTCAAGATTTGGGGGTTTATTTTCCTCTTACTGCTTAGCAAAAGAATTTTTATGTAAAATTGTGAAATGATTGCAAGAAACTATATTAGGGGTATCATAAGTTTATGAAATTAAGAATATAAAACATAAAAAGAATGAAATTCTTCCTAACTCCTGCCACATCCTCAATAAGGCTGAAATGGCTGAAGTAGACTTGAAACTCACTGAGTATATTCTGTAATTATAGCTGCAATGTGCTTTTTACATTTAATATACTTTGGGGAGCTCCTGGGTGGCTTAGTCAGTTAAGTGTCTGATTTTTGGTTTTGGCTCAGGTCATGATCTCACAGTTCATGGGTTCAAGCCCTGCATTGGGCTCCATCCTGCTGGTATGTAGCCTGCTTGGGGTTCTTTCTCTCTCTCTCTCTCTCTCTCTCTCTCTGTCCCTACCCTCCCCCACAAATAAATAAATAAACTTTAAAAATGAATTTAATATAATTTTTAACTAACCACCTAAGTTTCAACTACTGCATAACTTGATTTACACTGTCTTAATTTTAACAAATTTCCCCCTGAATTAAAATGAGTTTTTCTGATTCTTGCTATGCACAGATTTGCATCATGCTTAGAGCTTCTAATGTAAGATTTTAAACCAATATTTTTTGGATGGATGACACATCTGAGGAAAACAGAAAGAAATTTCCTTTTTCTGGAAAATAAACCAGTTTCAGGAAAATTTGCTGTGTAACAAATCACCCAAAATTCAGTGGCTTAAAACAGCAGCCACTTATATTTTTTTTATAAGCAATCAGGTCATCTGAGGATCAGCTGATTTAGGCTAGGCTCCATTTGGCAATTCTCTTGGTTTCAGCTTAGTTCACTCACACCTACTGGGACAGCTAATGGTCAGCTGATTTAGATTGGCTTGGCTACATTTGACTTAGTTCCACGTGCCTCTCATTCTCCTGGGACCAGGCACCAACTGGGGCACGTCCTTCTCATGGTGACAGCAGAAATACATGAAATGGAGGCATTTTAAAAGCCTCTTTTTGTGTCCTGGCTCCTGAAATTTCATTGACAGAGCAAACTATATGGCCAACCCAAGAGTTCAGGGGTGGGAAAGAAGCCCCACTTAAAGTGAAAGCCACAGCAAAGTTACTTGACACATGAAGTTGATCCAGGGAGGAGTGAAGAATTAAGTCCATTACTACCATCTATCACACCATTTATAGTGGTGAAAATATCTGTGTCTGTATCTATATCTATATCTATCTACTTACCTATTTATAATTTATCAGTTTAGTGTTTATAGTAAATAAAAGGCTTTAATATCTTAAAAAACTATTTGGTTTTTACAAAAGTGAGATGAACCATGGAACATAGAAATTAATTCCACTTAATAGTAATTTGGGTCAGTCTAAAGGGGAAACTTCTAAGCTACTCCTCAAATGTTTTCACATACCAATCTGTCTGCAATATAACTAAATGCAAGTCTTTAGAGAACTCTCCTGTAGGCACATAGGAATTGGCAAGCAGAATAAATAGGTAAACAGCAATAATCATACAGATCTGTCTGAACTGCTCCAACGACATCATTACATAGCTAGGTGTTTCTTTATAAAGATTGTGAATGTAATTGCAGTTTTTAACTCTCTCTCTCCATTCCCATTTTTCTTATCTATCAGGCATACAAACAAAAGCCCTATAGAAAAATTAACTTTTGTGAGAATGGTTACTATTTCTTGTGCACTGCTCTGTGTCAATATATTTTGCAAGACATTCTATATTATCTCTAATCCTTCCACAAAACCTCAGGGTAGATATTATTATCAGTACTTTACAGAGATGATACTAAGGCATGAGAATTTAAGTAACTTGCCCAGAGTCCTAAATAGCAAATAATGAAAACAGAATTCATACTTAAGATGGTTTAGTTCAAATGTATGTGCTTAGGTAACATTGGTTTTATTTTTAATATAATGAGTATATCTCTATTGAACCAATTAGTGGAAATAAAATAAGGTCCATGGCTTCTGCTACATATGCTACATAATGGGGGCAAGAAGAAATATGTTTGTTACAGGGTAATGCACTCAGATGCCTGTGGGGATCTCCTTGCTCAAATTTAATTGTAAATGGATGATTGCCAGCAGCCCTAACCTGAGAAAGCCATGGTGACCAGGGTTCAGAGCCACAGAATTATGCCACCAGGTAAGCCCTGAGACTAGTAGAGGTACTAGATAATATTAATAGGACTCTAGAATGGGCAATGGAGAGGGGAGACAATAAGCAACCATTGGCAGTGGCAGAGGTGGTTTTTTGTCTCACTGACCTTCTTCTGCTAAGTTTCCCTCAAAAGGAGAGGTCCATCAGGATGTATATACAGAGGTGAATTGAGTTTTGCAAGAGGTTAAAGACAGCAAAAACTCTGATATGCCACCTAGATATTTCCTCAGTATGGACGTATTGTCCCAGCCTCTGAGATTGGTAGATACCCTTTAGCTGTCAGCTCCTACAGGGATTAGATTTAGATGAAGAAAGCCACTTTGCCTAAAATCACTTCCCTTCCCAGGACATTCCACATTCAGTGACTTCTTAAATTAGGAGTGACCATTGAGACCAACTTGGGATGACTCTGAAGAGCTATTCTAGCTCCAGATTTCACCATGGTTAAGCTGAAGCTATTGTCACAACTTGATTTCTTGCTCTTCACAATCCTCTTTTTTCTCCCCGTGCTGCAAGTGTTGATTCCAAAGGCACTCCACAGTAAATCTCCTAAACACTAAACTCTTTCTCCGAGTCTATCTTCTGATAATCCAACTCATGGAAAACATAGATTTCTTTGCAAAAACATACAGCAATTTGAGGCATTCCCATTTCTAAGTATATATGGGATTGAGAAACATTTTCCCCAAAGCAACAACAAAGGCTGTACTTACCTCTTTAAAAATGTATACCTAAATTATAATACAAGACTTTTTCAGAGCCTGAAACTTTCCCTTTCAAGTTGTGTCATATTTTTACCTCTGGAATAATGAGTGGAAAACCAAAAGACCATTAAGAAGATTTTCCATGAAAAAAAGGAATTATCTTCAACAAAGATGAATTCAGTTCACTTCCACGAGTAAAACTTAACTACTCCATGTTAATTTTGTAATTTTAATTTGAAATTTAATTTTCCATTTTAACTCACTTTTTTAGTTTCTTTTTTGTTTCAAGTATTTAAATTCCAGTTTATAATAGTAGTTTCAAGAGTAGAATTTAGACATTCATCGCTTACACGTAACATCCAGTGCTCATCACAGGTGCCCTCCTTAATACACATCATCCATTCAGCTCATCCCCTACCTACCTCTCTGCATCAACCCTCAGTTTGTTCTCTGCAGTTAAGAGTCTGTTTTATGGTTTGCCTCTCCTTTTTTCACCCTATGTTCATCTGTTTCATTTCTTAAATTCCACATATGAGTGAAATCTATGGTATCCGTCTTTCTCTGACTTATTTCTCTTAGCATTACACTCTCTAGCCCTCTTCACATGATTGCAAATGGCAAGATTTCATTCTTTCCATAGCTGGGTAATATTCCATTGTATATATATACCACCTCTTTATTCATTATTTAGTGGACATTTGGGCTCTTTCCATAATTTTCCTATTGTTGATAATGCTGCTATAAGCATTGGGGTGCACGTACCTCCTTGAATCAGTGTTTTTGTATCATTTGGGTAAATACCTAGTAGTACAATTGCTGGGTCATAAGGTAGTTCTATTTTTAATTTTTTGAGAAACCTCTATCCTGTTTTCCAGAGTAGCTGCACCAGTTTGCATTCTTGCTAACAGTGTGAGGGTTCCCCTTTCTCCCCATCCTTGCCAGCATCTGTTGTTTACTCTGTTGTTAATTTTAGCGACTCTGACAGGTATGAGGTTATATCTCATTATAGTTTTGAGCTGTAGTTTCCTGGTAATGAGTGAGGTTGAGCATCTTTTCATGTGTCTGTTATCCATCTGGATTTTTGCTTTAGAAAAATGTCTTTTATGTCTTTTTTCCATATCTTAACTGGATTATTTGTTATTTAGTTGTTGAGTTTGATAAGTTCTTCACATGTTGTGGATACTAGACCTTTATCAGATGTTATTTGCAAATATCTTCTCCCATTCTGTAGGCTGCCTTTTAATTTTGTTGATTGTTTCCTTCACTGTACAGAAGCTTTTTATTTTGATGAAGTCCCAGTAGTTCAATTTTGCTTTTGTTTCCCGTGGCTCTGGAGGTGTGTCTAGTAAGGAGTTGCTATGGTCAATGTCAAAGAAGCTAATGCCTGTGTTGTCCTCTAGGATTTTGATGGTTTCCTGTTTCACACTTAGGTCTTCCATCCATTTTGAATTCAAAATAAATTATTTTTGTGTATGGCGTAAGAAAGTGGTTCAGTTTCCTTCTTTTGAATGTCCAGTTTTCCCAACACCATTTGTTGAAGAGATTGTCTTTTTCCAATTGGATATTCTCCTCTGCTCCATTGAAGAGTAATTGACCATATGTTTATGGGCCCATTTCTGGGTTCTTTATTCTGTTCCATGTGTCTGTTTTTTGGCAGTACCATACTGTCTTGATGACTATAGCTTTGTAATGTAGCTTGAAGTCTGGAATTGTGATGCCTCCAGCTTTGCTTTTCTTTTTCAAAATTGCTTGACTATTTGAGGTCTTTTGTGTTTCCATAAAATTTTTAGGATTGTTTGTTCCAGCTCTGTGAAAAATACTGATGGCATTTTCATAAGGATTGCATTAAATGTGTAGATTGCTTTGGGTAGTATAGACATTTTAACATGTTTGCTCTTCCAATCCATGAGCATGAAATAATTTTCCATTTCTTTGTGTACTCTTCAATTTCTTTCATAAGTATTCTATAGTTTTCAGAGTAAAGTCTTTTATTTCTTTGGTCAGGTGTATTTCTAGGTATCTTTTAATGCAATTGTAAAGGAGCCTGATTCTTAGGTTTCCCTTTCTCCTGTTTCATTATTGGTGTACAGAAATGCAACAGATTTCTGTATGGTGATTTTATATCCTGCAACGTTACTGACTTTTGTATCAGTTCTACCATTTTTTTTAGGTGGAGTCTTTTGAGTTTTCTACATAGAGTATCATGTCTGAAAATAGTGAAAGTTTGACCTCTACCTGGCCAAGTTGGATGGCCTTTTATTTCTTCTTGTTTTCTGATTGTTGAGGCTAGGCCTTTTCATACTACTTTTTGTTAAACAACAATGGTGAGAGTAGACATCCCTGTCTTTTTTCTGACCATAGAGGAAAAGCTCTCCATTTTTCCCCACTGAGGAGGATATTAGCTGTGGGTCTTTTGTATATGGCCTGTATGATGTTGAGGTATGTTCCCTCTATCTCTACTTCATTGAGGATTTCTATCAAGGATGGGTGCTATATTTTGTCAGATGCTTTCTCTGCATCTATTGACAGGATCATATGATTTTATCCTTTTTTTGTTAATGTGGTGTATCATGTTGATTGATTTGCAAATATTGAAACAACCTGCAGCCCAGGAATAAATTCCATTTGATTGTGATGAATAATTTTTTTAATGTTCTGATGGATTTGATTTGCTAGTATCTTGTTGAGAAGTTTTGCGTCCATGTTCATCAGGGATATCGGCCTGTACTTCTCCTTTTTTAGTGGGGTCTTTGTCTGGATTGCAATCAAGGTAATGCTGGCCTCATAGAATGAGTTTGGAAGTTTTCTTTCCGTTTCTGTTTTTTGGAACAGGTTGAGAAACATAGGTATTAACTTTCCTTTAAATGTCTCGTAGAATTCCCCTGAGATGCCATCTGATCCTGGACTTTTGTTTGTTGGGAAATTATTAATTCAAATTCTTTGCTGGTTATGGGTCTGTTCAGATTTTCTGTGTCTTCCTGTTTCAGTTTAAGTATTTTGGATCTTGGCCAGAATGTGGTGAGTTTAAGTGGGTGTCCTCTGGTCTTCTTTTTAAAAGAAACCTGATGCTGGTTCCCCTAGAGCCGAAGCTTTGCAGCACTCTATGGCCAGTAGACTTGTTGCATGTGGGGGGTTGCATGTTGTGCTGGTCTCCGGGGGAGGGCCCACTGCTCTGGTTCTCAGGCACACTTGTCCTAGTAAAACAGCACCTGCAAAGAGCAGGGGAGCATGGCTTGGTGTAAGTGGTTTAGGCCACCACTGTTGGTGCCATGCTGCTTCCTGAAATTAGTTTATACTGAGGGGTGAGGGAGAGAAATAGTGCCAGCCCCCTCCCTCATCCCTAGAGAGGAGAGTTCAGGCCCACTGCCACCCAGGAAGCCCTCACAGAAGAGCAAACAATCTCCCCTCATGTGTCCCAGGCATCCTTCAGATCCCTATTTCCACCCAGTCTGTGTCCATGCTGTCTGTCTGCCTGCAGTGCACCTGTGTTCTGTCGCAGTCAGGCCAGCTGAGCTTTAAAACTCCAAATTTTAGGGACCTGGTATGGCTCAGACCTGTACCGGTCCTCTGGGAGAGGGTCTTGCCATGCCGGGGCTAGCACAGTTTTGTCCCAGAACAGCAGTTGCACCAATGCACAGGAGCTTGATGTTTGGTGTAAAGCACAGCAAAAAGCCGGTATCCACATTAGCCACCCCCAGCAGGTGTCTCTGTGCCTTTGCTGAGGGGCCGGGGATCACAAAGGCACCTACTGGCTCTTTTGTCCCCTGAGAGGCAATGCCACATCTTCCACTTGCACTCCAAGAAAGGGGAGATGTCTCTCCTCATGCATCCGAGAGGATCCTCAGATCTAGCATCTGCTACCTGGCTATGTGCTCTTTTTCTCCACAGGTGCACTGTAAGGGCCCTTAGGGATCCACATCAGCCACACTGTGGACCTCTAAAACTCCAGTCTTTAAGCTCTGCTGGTTATAAAAACTCATGATTATCAGCCCCTCTTGTTTGCCAGTCAGTGGCTTTAGTGAAGTGTTTTTCTTTTGCCATCCCCTGTACACTTCTGTCTCTCTGTCTCTCTTTGCCTCTCTGTCTCCTCTCTCTGTGATCAGGGTTCCCTCCCTTCTGCAGCACTAGGGGTCCTTTCCTCCCCCCAAATCACATCTCTGAACCTCTTACCTTCCACAATGTGGTCTTTTCTCTCCCTCTAGTTGTGCACTTTATTCTGTCAGTCCTCAGATCGATTTCTTGAGTGTTCAGAATGATTTGACATTTGTCTAACTGTTCTCCAGGGAAGAGCCAAGTCTAGAGTCCTCCTCCTACCCCACCATCTTAGCTCCTCCACCTGCTCCCACCACTCACTTTTTTTCTTAAGTTAATATTTGGGCATTCCATTAGTTGAATAAATCTATGCCTAGAGAATAAAGATGACTTTGCTAAACCTAAGAAGTACAATATATAGCAACCATCTGTCTCATTTCATAAAATTACTGAGTTTTGCTCTTGCAGCTTCTATTAATAAAGTCATGGGGGGCATGGAAAGGTGTGGAAGTAAACACCTGGAAATGAATTTTGTATGTTTTGATGGGATCACAATTTCCTAAAATATTCCCCCATTTTTTAAGTAAAATTCTTTGCAAGTTTTCAGTCTTTATTCAGCTAATTCAATAAGGGAAGAGTATTTTCTTGTTTTTTTATTCCCTCTCTCTCTATGTTGGTAAATTAAGGGATGACATACTTCTGGGATTAAACCAAAATGGTAGCAATGGCAATAGAAATTAGAAGACTCCAGGAAGTTGGGGTAGAGTCGGACATCTTAAGAGAAAATGGAATTTGATACATAGAAGCATCTAAATAGTGTAAGGTGTGATAAAAATGTCAGGTGTTATTAACTGAAGTAATCATCAAAATATATGGCCCTTATAACAATGAATATTAATGGGATTTTCTGTCTACCATCCAATAATAAAATTATTACTATTTTACAATAGTTCGTTGATTACACATATGTTTAAATAAGAGGTCATTTAAAATACAACCAAATTTTGTCCAATAGTAGTTTATATAAGTTTATAAAATATTTAAAAAGAGAATAAAGCAAGAATAAAAGGGTATCTTAGTGTTATGTTGCTACTATGCTGTCAACTTTACGGTTTATTTATCATTGTGTCTTTCAAAATGTCACTCCTTTATATCATGTCTGCACAAAGAAATAATCTGTCTATCATTATCAGGCTTCACTGAAAAAACTATTCGTAATTTCTAGCAAAATAAAATAATTGATTTTACCCATCCATGTATATTGAACACAAAGGAAGGGGATTCCTTCAATAAAAAAGAAATCTCTTGGGGCACCTGGGTTGCTCGGTAGGTTAAGCATCTGACTCTTAAATTTCAGCTCAGGTCATGATCACAGGGTTATGAGATTGAGCCCTGTGTCAGGCTCTGCACTAGGCATGGAGCCTGCTTGAGATTCGTTCTCGCTCCCCCTACATCCTCCTCACTTTCTCTCTCTCTGTCTAAAACAAACAAACAAACAAACAACAAACAAACATCCAAAATGCTAATAAGAGAAATATCTTTATGGGACTGTTAAACACATTCAAATAACTACCATAATTAATATTAAATCAAGTATGAGAAGTTTATTAGTGTATTGTATAATGACTATAGATACTTATTTTATTTTACAAATTGTCACTTATACATCAGTTTTGAATTAATCTACATTTATATTTTATCTAAGAAAATGGATAAAAAGAGGGAATAGGCATGCACATATAAAAACACGAGAACTGAGAAGGTCCAGGCAATAGCTGTGACCTGAGGATTTTGCCTTGAGGCATGTGAAATAGCCATAGAAAACTGAATACTTTTTTATTGCTAGAAAAGATCCATCTGGTATCGGTTTGAGGAGTGTTAGTGGGTCAAGGTGATAGGATGTTTAATTATCTTTGCCTCTCCTGTCTAGGTTTGTCTATTTTTTGATTAATAGTCTTTCAGATACTAATTTTCCCTCAGAAATGTCAACACCAATGCCCTACATGCAATTGGGAATTGAGCAGTTCTTCAAATAGATTATTTATTATTGGCTTGATAGATGAAGAATCTCTTCAGGATATTTAAATTGGCTTCAGTTAAAAGTGAATTTTTGTATGTGATTAGAGTTGGTGAGTGTTTTTGCAGTTACAGTGTTATATGAACATTATAATATCATTTAAAGTTGTTTTCAATTTGAGGAAGAAAGGGTCATTAATTTGGAATTGTTCTCACTTGAGAAAACTCAAAATGTTCAAAACACTATTGTTGAATAGCAAATCTGAGAATGGCTGTCCCAAATTTAAATCACAACATTGACCATTAGCTTATTAGAAACGCACTAAAAAGGTCAGCAGAATACTGAAATCAAACAGGAATTATCTTGAAATTAGAAAGATATTGGAAATCAAGGAAGTTTGGGATTTAAAGAAAAAGGATTTGAGTGGCATAATTGTACAGGTAAGGGTGATGGTTATTATTTATTTGATTCTATAATCAAATCTTGCTACAACTTCACTAAGTTCCTTCACTGAGTTTTCTAAAAATTGAATCATATAGAAGCTCAGAATTTTCATCACTTTTGTCAATAATTCACCTTTGAATGTTCTTTTTCTAACATTAGTTTTCTTATTTTCTTTTGTACTATCTGTGAATCAATTCAATAAAAACTCCTTTGGGATTATTCATCTTTCCATTAGGTGAGACATTCACTGATGGGCATTTTTTGGACTTTGGTGTGGTGGAGAAAAGACCAGAATAATTTATAGGCCATCAGGACTATTCCTTATGATACAAAATTGAGTGTAAGTGTGTTTAGACCTTATGGCTAAAGTTATTACAGAATGACTTTGTAGAGAGTAACCTAGGGAGCTTTAAAAAATACCAGTGTCTTCTCCATATCCCTGAACAACTGCATTTGATTCATTGCTTTAAGATCCTAGCATATGTATTTTCAAAACTTTCCCAGGTGATTCTGAAGCACAGTGAAAACTGAGAATCACTATTTTAGTTTTGTTTCTTATCAACTAACTGAGATTATCAGATAAAGGGCTACTCAAACTGCAGTCTCTCTTCATGACTTCCGGGACAGAACACTGATTATATATATGGCTCTGTCTTCCTTCTTCTTCTGTTTGGAAGTAAACTATTAGGTTTAGAGCAAAATTGAATGTAAAGTAAGAGAGTGTCCGTAATACTCTCTGCCCCTGCACATAACCTCCCCCAGTATCAACATCCCACACTACAGGGGACACTTGTGATAACCAGTCAACTTACATTGAATTAAATCTCTTTTGAGGAAGAAAGATTGTCTGGTTTTTAGCATTTATCTTTACATAATATTTCCTTTTGTCTGAAAACCATGAGAAAAGTCACATGGCCATTTCCAAGCAGAACATTTTGGAAAGAGCAATATTTTGAAGTGAAACTAAAGACCAATCAGGTGTTTTTGTTTGTTTTTATTTTTGTTTTTGTTTTTTTTTTTTCCCTGTCTCAGGCCTGCATGTGCTTTTGTATGGGGCCACTGTCACTAACATTGCCATCATTCCCAAGTTGCAACTAGGCCAATACAAAAGGATATTGAACCCTTCAAGAACTTTTGTCAACTAATCTTTAAATGTCCCAGAAGGAACTGATCATCATAATATTATTTCCAAGACAACATGCCCTCAGGATTTTTTCTTTTCCTCAACCTGCTGAAAGCTCATTTTCTTTGATGGCAGCCATCTCTGTGGCCACGAGAACCCCATCTTTCCACTGACAAAACATTTCTTAAAGTTGGAATGAGGAAGGAACCCTGTGTTTATCTTAGAGATTAGTATACACCATCAAGATTTCCCATATTTGTGAGTGAGGTAGAGGTGTTATTACTAGTCTTAGTTTGATTATATATTCTGTTAAGAAAAGATATATGTGCCAAAAAAAATCTAAGTTTCAAAACGTGAATTAATCTTTTTAGTGTTATTATTGGATCATTCAATTATAGTTCATAATTTCAGACTAACAGAGGCTGATAACATAAATGATTTACTGCTGGAATTTCATTTAAGATGGTATTTCAAATCACTATTGGAAAGAGAAATACTCAAGTAACATTCTAATTTTTCTATAAACTTAATAAAAGAGCATAAAAATTACATGAAAAATAAAAATTCTAGTTTTATTTAATAGCATTTTGGAAATATTATATTTAGTTTAAATATTTATTTTTTTTAAATGTGAACTATACTTCAACTTAATATTTGAAAATACATTGTCATGGCTGGCCTGCTGAGTTAAATGAAACACATATTAATATAGATTTTAGCTGAAAGTCACCATACCAAAACCCTGTTATAACAATATGTAGTATAATATAGATGTGCTCTGTCTCATGCTTCTAAGAATACATGGTACCAGGAATATTAACAGAAAATAATGATATAATACACAGTAAATGTTTTAGGTAGGTTTAGCCATATACCCGGTCCTAGACTACCATGACTGATTAACTGAAACATTGTGATAATTTTTAATATATGAATTCTGAAATATTGAAATATTTCTTTTTATTAACAGCTCATTATAGTGTCTGTCAACTAAAAATGGCTACTCAGAAGCATAAATCAATAACAGTTTAATAAAATATTGCTGACTTGGAAAAATAAAACTGAATATTGCCTTATCTCTCAACCTGAACTACACCTTGTAGTGCTAGTACATGGGTGGGTGCCTTCAGAGGCCAATTAATAAAGATTTTCTGGGGACTGGGGCTCAAGCATTGATACTTTGTATGCCCCCACCAGTAACGAATGTGCATCCAAGGTGGACAAACTTACTAAGCCTTAGAGAAACACATCATACTCTTTCACAAATGTTTTGAATGGAATAGAGAGGATTTCCATACTGAGATACTTTTCTTTTGCTAAAGACTGGAATTGACTTGAGTTGCAAATGAACCAGTTGCAGAGATGGCCCCTCCTCTTAGTAACCACAGAATGTGAGATGTCAGTTTTTCTGTGCCTACCATTCTTGATGTTTGAAATGAAAAGTTTATTCCAGGTAAAACATGAAATCTGTTCTGCCCTGAATTTCTAGATTTTTAAGCCATTAAAGGAAGAAGCTACTCTGTAACTCAGAAATCTCGAACTGATTAATCTATGCAATCAATTGCCTCATCATAATAATAAACTAAATTATTTGTGGTGGTGTTATTAAATAATTCTATGTGGTAAACTTAAGTCTTCTGCTTACATATTTTTGTCATGTTAAAAATACAAATAGAAGACTAAAGCAAAAACATGTTATTATCTAGAAAATTTAGATCAAAGTTATTTATTTTCCAAAGGAAATATAACAAAAATAAAACATTTATTGCCTTTAAAATATCTGTAATCTCTTTAAAATATCGAGCTTTCTCAATTTGCCATGTGTGTGAAGCCTGACTATAAGGAATAGAATACCTAGAGATAAAAATTTTACTATGTAAATTTATTCTTTGAATAATGATAAGGTATGGTGTATTAAAATTAAAAAATTAATTTTGATCCAGGCATTAATATAAAGGTATCCATATCAAAGGACCTGTAAAGACATTCAGAAATATATTCACAGAATCATTCATTTAACAAATAATCTGTGTTGTCACTCGACTGGGCACTGAGGATGAAGAAAGAATGTAGTAATGTAGTACCACTTTCAAGAAATGTAGGACAGATATGTTATATATTTGTATATTCATATGACTCCAACAGAGATATTAACAATATGATTTAGAGCTACAGTGAATATAATGACTGAGTCTGTGTGAGTTAGAGAAGATAGAAGAGAAGTAATGCATCAAGGGAAAGGGGAAAACAAGTATTTTGGGCTGAAGTCAGTAATGGTATAAGAAAGATTTCAACAAATATAAGCAAGCTTGCTAGGTTTAGGGAATTCGGATTTCAGGGTCACTTGGTGCTTTTATAAAAAGAGAGGATTCTGGAAAAGAAGGTGAAATGATGATATGAAGATATTTACATGTTAACTATACTTTAAGACTATATACTTGACATTTTTAGAAGATAAAATGGCCACATAAAAATCAACTTTGCATTTGAAATATACATTATCAAGAATATCAGTTTCAATGTTCTTTATCTCTCATTCAAAGACTCTTTTTCCTAAGACTTTAATGCTAGGAAATATTTTGTCTTTCTCAGCTATCTAATATTGCTTTTTTCTTCTTGCTCAGATGTTAAGATATTATGAGATGTTTACTCATTTGTGCAAATCAAAGTTTCTAGCTGGTATTATTTTCCTTCAGCCTAAAGTGGTTTAAACATATCTTCTAATAGAGGTCTGATGATAATAAATTTTTTTTAGTTTGTCTGAATAACTTTTAATTTACCTTCATTAGTGAAGGTCATTTTTGCTAGATATAGAATTTTCTCCTGGCTTGCAAAGATTCTGATGAGAAGCCAGGAGTCATTCTTATCTTTGTTCTTATACCCATAATTTGTCTTTGTTGTGTGGATGCTTTTATGATATTTTTATAACTGTTATTCAACAGTTTGATTATGATATGCTTTGGTTTAGTTTTCTTTTTATGTATCCTGCTTGTGGTTTTACAAATTTCTTAGATCCCCAGTTCACGATTTTCATCAGTGTTGGAAAAAAATTTAGTCATTATTTTTCCAGAAGTTTTTGTCCTCACTTTCAGGAAATCCAAACACCCATATATTTGACCGCTTGATACTGTCTGGTTAGGTTATATTCATTTTTTTTTCTCAGTGTCTTATTTGCCTTTGCTTTCATTTGGGGCTTCTAGCTGTCTCAACCTTCCTGACCTCTGAACTCTGGTTCCTTAACTCAGTGGCAGCCTTCCTCTTCTTGACATTCCATACCTTTACTGATAAACCTTCCTGGCATGTGCTTCTAGGTAGGATGCTTTGGGAAACCATTGGCTCCATCATTATATATTTTGTCCAGTTTACAGCATGAGGGTACATCCAGTTCCCATTGACAATGTTCAGAATATAAGTCTACTCTTCCTTACATAGTTTTGGTTAAAGTCTGGCTTTCTTTTCTAAACCACATTAAATGCATTTTAGAGGAAAAAGAAGATAAAGATAATAATAAAAATTATCTAGCAGTGTGTGAGATAATAGAATATCTATCTCTCTGTATAATAATAATATATAATATATGTTAATATAGGGGTGCCTGGGTGGCTCAGTCGGTTGAGTGTCCGACTTCGGCTCAGGTCATGATCTCGCTGCTCGTGAGTTCAAGCCCTGCGTCGGGCTCTGTGCTGACAGCTCAGAGCCTGGAGCCTTCTTCTGATTCTGTGTCTCCCAATATCTCTGCCCCTAACCCATTCGCATTCTGTCCCTGTCTCTCTCAAAAATAAATAAACATTAAACATTTTTGAATATATGTTAATATATAATATAATATATAATTTTTATTTATATTACATTATATATTATAAATATTTATGTTATGTAAATTTTAATATATTATATATTTATATATTATAAATTATAATTTATATTATAAATGTATATTAATATATAATATAATAATAGCCCCCCTATTCCTGGCATGGGGCTTCTAAAACCCTCGTAGCTTTCTAAGTCCATAAGAGCACTAGGAGCATATTTTGTTCTAATATTTGGTCTTTGACCCTGATTCCTGAATCCCTTGGAATTGCCTGACTGATAGCAGTATTCTTTGTTCTAATGAGGTGACTCTGGGTGGGCTCCTGGATGGTTCCTGTATGAGAGCAGGTCACCAGGAAAACCAAGCCATAATTAGAATCCTGGAATTTTCAGTTCTACTTCTCATTCTCTAGACAGAGGACAGGGGCTACACACCTACATGATGAAGTCTCCATACAAATCCCAAAAGCATGGGGTTTGGAGAGCTTCCAGGTTGGTGAACACTTCATGTACCAGGAGGGTGAGGTACTCTAACTGCACAGGGACAGAAGCTCCAATGCTTGAGACCCTCCCAGATTTCCCTATGTATCTCTTTAGGTGTTTAACTGTATCCTTTATCATATCCGTTATTATGTAATAAACTAATAAACATAAGTGTTTCCCTGAGTTCTGTGAGCTCTTCTACAAATAATTCAATCTAAAGGAGAAGAGGTCTTGGAAACCTCTAATTTGGAGCTAAGTCTGACAAAAATTTTTGAGTAACCGGGGACCTACTACCTGTGATTGTCATCTGAAGTGAAGGGTAGTCTAAAAAAGACTGAGCCTTAGACCAGTGACACTTGACACTATCTCTAGGTAGGTAGTGTCAGAATTGAGTTATGTTAGAGGATGCCCAGCTAGTATCACCAAGAATTGCTTAGTGTGGGAAGAACCCCACCCACCTAGTTGGTAATGCGAGTATGGTAGGAGGATGAGAGTAGAGGAGGAACACAGAAAGATTGAGTTTTCCCTACTGACAGACATACTGTCCCTGTGTATTCAAAACTCACACAGAGTTAAATGTACACTTAGAATAAGGACTTCTGAGATGAGAAAATCCTTATCATTGTCCAAGAGTATGAGAGGATTCCTAAGTTACCACCTATAATTTGCAACATTGCATAACATCTGAAATAGGCATAAAAGAACTCTGTCATAAGATATATCAAGGATGAATAGTCGAAAAATGAAATACAAATATAAAATGGAAACATCTTCAACTGTCAAGAAGCAGGTCAAATCTAACAAATTTAGATTTAACAATCTAACAAATTAAAATAGAATAAATGTTAATAATTACAAGTATTGATAATATCTATATTTGTACACTGTCTAGAGATTATAAACAATTTACATACATGATCTCATTTTATTCAAATAATAAGCTGTAAGAAAGGCAAGACAAAGTTTTCTCCAGTTTCAGGATTAAATTTGTGATAGTGTCAGAGACATTAGCATATAGGAGAAAAACATAAACCTGGTTTTAGACCTATATTCAAATATATGTCATGGCAATTTCTGCATGAGCATCAATTTCACTATCTAAATAAAGTGAAATAGATACAGTTATAAAGCAGGATGTTATGATCCAACTGTTTTAACTCAACATTTTGACTAAGTCCGACATATAATTTATTATGGATGAAAGCTAAATGAAGAAATACATCTTATTGACATAACAGATACCTGAAAAAGTTGTTCTGAATAAAATTAGATTTCATGGAACAAATAAGCCCAAAACAACACAGGAACTTAAAATGCAGGTTGTAATGAAAATTTATTGAAAAATTCATTTGTTTTTTAGAAAAATTCAGATCAGGAAAATTTTATCCAGGAAAAAATAGACGAGAGAAATAGTAGCCAAGGAAAACTCACAACAGAAGTTGTAGTGGATACAATAAATATGAATCAAAATTTATTTATAGTCTTAATCACTATTGTGAAATTACTAGGTAGGTAATAAAAATAAACAATAGGGGCACAGTCAGCTCAGTCGGTTAAGAGTCTGACATTGGCTCAGGTCATGATCGCATAGTTGATGAGTTTGAGCCCTGCATGGGGCTCTGTGCTGACAGTGAGGCCTGCTTTGGATTCTCTTTCCCTCTCTCTCTCTCTGCCCCTTGTATTCTCTCTCTCTCTCTCTCTCTCAAAAATAAATAAGTAAACTTAAAAAATAAACAAACAGTAAATTATGAAGTATGTTCTCTATATAAACTTATTTAAATAATTTAGTGTATCACAATTCTGGAAAATTGTTTCTCAATAAAATGTCACCAATGGTATAATTGTCATTTACTTTTTTTTATATAAACATAAAGACAAAAAGCTCTTCTGCTTCATCAGGAGCTCAAGGTGTTTTATACATAAAGACTTCTATCCAGGGTTATTATGAGTAAATAATATGCATAAATGTATGTAGCACAATGGCTGGCACAGGAAGCTATCAATGTGAGATTTAGACCTGACTATCTAGTGTACATTTTGACTCTACCATTTCCATTCCATTTGTGAAAAAATTAATTGACCTGTTCATGTTTACCCGCACAATAAAATGGGAGTAATTTTAGCAGAGATTTTGTAAGGATTGAAGTAGATAGTACATGTATATTATTTAGTATCATTTAAAACTTTTGTTATTGCTACTACTACAACATTATTACTTGAGAGAGACAACTCTGCAATGACTCAACTATCCATGAGTCAGTCCGTTTCTAGGCACTTTGATAAAGATATTTGTACATTTTTACACCAACATGATAATTGTGTTAATTACTGTGTTAATTACTCTAGCTTTAGTGTGATCCTATTATTTGGTAGAACAAATATTTCAGTTTTGTTTTTCTCCAGGGATGTCTTGCCTGTTCTGGATCATTTGTGTCACCATAGAAATATAAGAGTCAGTTTGACAAGCTGCAAATACATGCAAATGCACACACACACGCACACACACGCTCACGCGCGCGCACAAGTACACACACATGCACACAAAGTCTCCAGAGGTTTTAGATTTGGAATGCACACTCTTTAGGTCAGTTTAGAAGGAACTGATATCTTTAAAATATTTAATCATCTAAGCCATAAACCTGATATATTTAGGTATTTTTTATTTTACTTCCATAAAAAATTCTGATTTTCTGTTGAGAAGTCATGTGCATCTTTTGTTGGATTCATTCCAAGATATTTACTATTTTATGCTATTATAGATAGTATCATTAAAAATTTTTTCTACTGAAACATTTCTGTTGAAACATTTCTGTTGATATTATATATTGGTTGTCTATATTATCCTGTATCAGGCAAATTTGCTAATTCATTCATTATAATAACCTAGGGGTAGATTCCTTTGCATTTTCTACATACATAATCATCTCATCTACGAAAAGTTAGGATTTTGTTTCTTTCTTTCCTGTCCTTAAATGTATTATTTGTTTGTCTAGGCTTTGTGAACTAACTAGTGCATCTAGTAAACTGTTAAATAGAAATGGAAGCAGAAATATCATTATCTGGTGCCCGTCAGAGTACATTTTCAGTATTTTACCGTTTAGTATAATGTTT
Organism: Panthera pardus; assembly: GCF_024362965.1. Lineage (NCBI taxonomy): Eukaryota > Metazoa > Chordata > Mammalia > Carnivora > Felidae > Panthera > Panthera pardus. Next base: position 89,462,892 of record NW_026526721.1, read on the forward strand.
GTTGTAAATTTTTGATATTCTTAATCAGATTAAGGAAGTTCCTATCTTTTTCTAGATTGCTAATATCAGACACTATTTCTCATCATCATATTGATCATATGATTTGTCTTCTTTCTTCTACATCCATTAAGGTATCAAACTAAAATAATTGATATTCTAATGCTAACTTAATCTTGCATGAAATAAATTCATCTTGGTCTGAGATATTAAGTTTGCTATGCTGTGCTGGATTTTGTTTCCTCATATTTTGTTTAGAATTTTTACATCTAGTTTCATTAATGAGATTGGGTTATAAGTTTTCTTTCCTGTACTGCCCTTGTCAAGTGTATCGAGGTTATATTAGTCACATTGAGTTTGAAAATGTACTATCATTTTCTAGTATACCAAAATTTTGTGTAAAATTGGCATTATTTCTCTATTTCTTTGTTAGAATTTGCCAGTGAGGTCATGTTGACCTGGAATTTTCTGTACAGGAAGATTTTAAATGAAGAATTTAATTTCTTTAATTGTCAAAGGCTATTTTTAGGAGTTTATTCCTGTATACATTTTTTAATATTATTTTTTCTAAAAAGTTATGCATTTCATTTAAATTTTAAAAATTATAATTTTTCATAACCATTTATTACATCTTTAACACTTATTATTCTTAATGACAGCATACTTTCACATACTTTTTTTTTTTTTGACATGTACTTTTTCATCTCTGTTATGGGCTATGTATCCCTTAAGCCACCCCTCTCCCTTCTTAAAATTATTTGCTTGATTTCTATTATTTGCTGTTAGCCTTTTCAAAGAATTAACATTTCAATCTATTTGGCACCTCTACTATAGGTTTTCAATTTATTATTATCAGCTTTTACCTATATTCTATGCCTCTTCATATTTGGCTGTTTACTTTGTTGTTCTATTTCCAACTTCTTGGGATAGTTATTTGGCTCTTCAACTTTCCAGCCTCCAATATTGCATAGTACATGCTTTTAAGTCTATAAACTTCCTTCTATTCCTGTTTCAACTGTGTTTTCAGGTTATTATACCAAATATTTTCATTATCATTCAGTGTGAAATTTTTTTCTAATCACTACTGTTGTTTCTTCTTTGATTTAAGGTTAAATTTATTTCTTATTTGGAAAACATCATCATTTTTCTAGTTGTCATTTATTATGGTTGTCCAGTTACATTGTATTGTGGTCAGAGAACATGTTATTTATTTTGCCAATTCTTTAAAAATTATAGTTTTTTTATGAATGAGAATTTCAGAAATTTTATGAATAATACTTTCTTGCTTGACAAGAAAATTGTCCTAAATATGTTGTGTTCCATGTTCCCATATAAATTTACTTGTTCAGTTTTATTAGTTACATATGCTAACAAAAAAAAAAGATTTCTATAAAAAATAACTATTTTTTAAAACAAGGAAGTGAGAAAAGTAGTATCATTTGACATTCTTGTAAAACTTTTTACTGTCTCTTAGAATATAACTAAATTTTCATGTTTGTTTCCGCATTCAATATGTTGCAATATGTTGTTTTCGTTGAAGTATATGAAGAAAGTCGCCATGGCCTCAAACAGACATGCAGTTGGAAAACAGAGAAAGTCATGGAGCCACTGAAAAGGTCTCATGACCGGGGATTATCAGACCACATTTTGATAACTCATCTAGTTTCATTATGTTTTAAATATTGTATAATAGTGATTTTCCAATTATATCGTTAGTATTTATGAATCTTTGTATCTTCCAGCCTCCTGGGTCACTCAGTTGGTTGAATGTCTGACTCTTGATTTTGGCTCAGGTCATGATCCCAGAGTTGTGGGATCAAGCCCCATGTCGCTGTGCTAAGCATGGAGCCTGATAAAGATTCTCTCTCTCTCTCTCTCTCTCTCTCTCTCTCTGTCTCTGTCTCTGTCTCTCTGTCTCTCTCCCTCCCACACTTTCTCTGCCCACTTGCCTGCTCATGATTTCTTTCTCACTCTAAAATAAATAAGATGAAAGAAATAATAAAGATTTTTTTGTATCTTCTTTTAGTGTCTAATTTCTTCTGTTTTTTCTTTGGCCGTATCTATTTCAACAATAGTATGTCTTATCATGTCTGTTTATTCTTGGTTCTTTCTAATTTAGTCTTTTTTTCTAATTATTACTTTTTTCCAGTTATATCCTGGGATCTTTTATTTCTATTTCATTCTCTCATTTCTGTCCTCTCATTTCTGTCCAGTTTTGATTCATTTTATTCCACCATAGATTCTATTTTTTTCCATAATCTTTGTTTATTCTTACAAAAATATTCATTTACAGGTTTGCTCTGCATTTTTGCACGTTTTTCTTGTGTGTCTCAATTTTTGGTAGTTTCTTATTATTCTCTTTTATTCCTACAGTATATTACTATGGGTTTGAATGCAATCCAATTCTGTTCTTCCTAAGTGTGTTGAGTTTTATATTTTCAGAAGTTTTAGTCAGGAAAGTGTTTCTAGTTTTACAGTTCCCAAGCTGCCTTTGGGGGTGTGATGTGCGGCCCAGATGCCCAGCAATGAAATGTTGTTACAACTGCTAGTGGTCCTGGTATGAAGAAACCTTCAGCTCTCAGCATTTTTAAAGATTAGCTCAGAGGAGTTCCAAAAGGCTGTTCTGGCTCAAGAGCTCCCCTTGTGGTCAACCGAGGCTATGGTTGTGCTTTCACTGGGGGTGTGACCACTATCTGTGCTCAGTCCTCAATTCTTCCCTCTCCCTCCCCACTTTCCATATGTACTGGCCCCAAAGCCACTGAAAAAGTAGCTAATATGCTAACTTCCCACTTATAGTCTGCTTCCATTGGTTTACAACTGAGAATTGAAAAATTAGTCATAGTCATTTCTCTAGAATTTGTCACATGCATTCTCTCATTCTTTCCATATATGGCATCAGAACCTTTCCTTCCTTTCATTCCAATTTGATCTATTTCTTAATTAATTTCTGTCTTACTCCCAGTTGTTTTATCTCAGCATGGGCCAGTATTTTCACTGAATATTTCAATAGCTGCAAAGTCCAACGTCACACTTTATGCTCAGTCCTTCCCAGAGATCCTGTGAACTCACCTACCAAGGCTGACTGTTGCTCCATCTTTGTTTGTTTATTGGAGGGGCTGAGAAGATTTTTAAAAAGCATACTGTTGTTATCTTAGCATTTATCAGAGGTGATTTTTTTTGATGCTTTGCAAATATGGGGAGCTCTTAGGGAGGTGCTTCCTTTTCTTCTTTTATGCAATGTTTGTTTATTTTTGAGAAGAGAGACAGAGTGCAAGTGAGGAAGGGACAGAGAGAGGGAGCAGGCTCCAGGCTCTGAACTGTCAGCACAGAGCCCAGCGTGGGGCTCTAACTTATGGACCATGAGATCATGACCTGAGCCAAAGTCAGACTCTTAACTGACTGAGCCACCCAGGTACCCCCAAAAGTGCTGGATTTTAAAGTATGTAAATTCTATATTTGTTAGATAATGCAAGAGTCTTTTCCAAAGTACTTTAAAAATTCTACACTGTTAGCAGCAATGTACAAGAATTCTTTTTCTACAAATATTCTCTTTCACTTGATATTTTCTTATTAAAATGTTTTGTTGTTAAATTAGCACTTTCCTATTTACTTATAACTAAACATCTTTTCCTAGGATTATTGGCCATTTATTTTAGTGAACCAGATTAAACTGCTTTGCTTTAGGTAGGAGAAAATTATAAGGTTTGAGCGACACAGTGGTGGAGGTGGTACCCCTGGAGGGCTCTGTGGTAGTCCCAAAGGTCAGTGAAGCCATCTGGTCTTATATGCTCTATGTTCCCCATGAATCTCCCACCCTTCCTGCAGCATGATTTTGAATATGAAACTTTTATCTTATGAGCAAACTTTTTGGGCTTTCCTTTTCTATTCTACTCTGACATTTTATAAGCATAATCGATACTCCTGTCCTTGAAGTCATCTGATAGACACCCTTCTATGGTGGGGGGCAGTTTCAACCAATTCCCCATAAGAAGTTAGTCATTGACTTTTAATGGACTATACTGAGTAGTTGTATTAGGCACATTTCTAGACTAAAACCTGGGAGGTTTCTGTTGAGAAAATTTCTTTGATTTCTGCCAAAAAATCTAGTCTGTGTATATTTTATTTTCCAACATATGTAGTACTGCCTGAGCCTTCAGACAATAAGGGTCAGGTAAGACTGCCTGTGCTGTGGCCCTTTGGAATATTCTAAGCATCCTGTCATTCAGGTTCACATTCCTTTTGTTGACTTTGTTAATTGGACCAACAGGATCTCTGATGAAAAATATGATTTCACCAAAACCCAAAAAACCTACCTGTTTGAGCATCCCAATTTCTGACTTGGTCTGTGACAAATAGTAGCTTATTTCTCACAGTTTAAGGAATGATTTTAAATATTCCAGCTCACACAGTCCTCGGGAATGTTACAAACTGAGCTGAGCTCTGAATTTTAGTTAGAAGTATCAACAGCATAGGAGCAACTGTAGCCATAACTCCTCTTGTACGTCTTCCTACAAGAAGTCAGCTATCATAGTATCACAAATGCAGTGTCCTTACTTGCTCTGAATTTTTATCAAAGTCTTACCTTGCTACATTATGGCAAAATAAATACACAACATTCAGATCTCAATAATAATAAAATAAAATAAAATAAAATAAAATAAAATAAAATAATAAACCTCAATAATAAAATAAAAATAAAATAAAATAAAAAAAAATATTTGAACATACACTACACCAAAGAAAATATACTATTGCAAATAAGGGCATGGAAAATGTTAAACATCTTAGTTTTTTCAGAAATGCAAGTTGAAAGCATCACAAAATACCACTACAAACTTATTAGAATGGCTAAAATTTAAAGTCTGACCATTCAAAGTGTTGACAAGAAAATTGAGCAAGTGGAACCCTCACACACTGTAAGTGAGAATGTAAAATACTGCACCACTTTGGAAATACATTTGGCATTTTTTTAAAAAAATACACACTCTACTATGCAACTCAGTCATCCCAATCCTAGGTACATACTCAGAGAAATTATAGCATGTATCCATACAAAGGTGTATATATATGTGAATTTCATAATTGTATTTGTAGAAGCCTAAAACTGGGAAGAAACAAACTGAGATATATCCACATAATTAAATACTATACAGAAATTTAAAAAAATGAACTTTTGGTAATTACAACAACATGGATGAATTTCAAAATAATTATGTTGAGTGAAAGTGGCCCAGCAAAAAAAAAAAAGTATGTTGTATAATTTCGTTCATATAAAATTCTAGAAAATGCAACCTAATGAAAGAAAGGTCAGTATTGCTACAATGTGGGGGTGGGGAGAGAGGGAAAGGCGTTGCAAATGAGGAAACTTTGGGAAGTAATGATTATTTTTACTGTATCAATAATAGTAAATTTAATTTGTATATATATATATGTGGTATTTATCAAATTGTACATTTCAATATGTACAGTTTATTGCATCTCAAGTACATCTCAATAAACTTGTCCTTTTAATGTTTATTTATTTTTGAGAGAGAGAGAGGGACAGAGCACAAGTGGAGGGGCGGGCAGAGAGAGAGAGAGAGAGAGAGAGAGAGAATCTGAAACTGGCTCCAGGCTCTGAGCTGTTAGCAAAGAGCAAGACGCAGGGCTTGAACTCAGTAACCATGAGATCATGACCTGAGTCGAAACCAAGAGTCAGACACTTAACCAACTGAGGCACTCAGGTGCCCCGATGTCTATACTATTGAATTTTTTTTTAATTGCAGTAAAATACATGTAACATAAAATTTACCATATTAACAGGTTTTCAGCATATAGTTTAATAATGTTAAGTGCATTCACATCATTGTACATCTCCAGAACTCTTCTCACCTTGAAAAACTGAAACTTTGTAACTATTAAACAACTCCCCATTCTTACTTTTTCCCAAACCCTGGAAACCCTCATGTTACTCTCTATCTTTATGAATTTGAATACACTAGGCACCTTCTAAAAGTGAAGTCTTACATCATTTGTCTTTTTGTAATTTGCTTTATTTCACTTGGCCTAATCTCACCAAGATTCATTCATGTTGTAACATGTGTCAGAATTCTCATCCTTTTTTAAGGTTGAATAATATTCCATTGTTTGTACATATCACATTTTGTATATCCATTCATCCTTTGATGAACACTTGGGCTACCTTTTGGCTATTGTGAAAAATTGCTCCTGTGAATTCCAATGTACAAATTACATTTTGAGACTCTGTTTTCAATTTTTTTTCTTTAGGTTTACATCCATAAGTAGAATTGCTGGATCATATGGTAATTTTATTTTTAATTTTTTGAGGAAACACCATTATGTTTCCCATAGTGGCTGCATGATTTCATATTCTCATCGATAGTGCACAAGTGTTCCCTTTTCTCCATATTCTTGCCAACACTTGTTGTTTTCTGTTTTGTTTTTTGTTTTTGATAGTAGTAGGTATTCTAACAGATATGAGGTATATCACGTTGTTTTGATGCACTGATTTTGTTTTACATTGGAGAAAATGGAAGCTGAGAAAAATTACAATTTAATCAAGAAAAATAACTATGGGGGCGCCTGGGTGGCGCAGTCGGTTAAGCGTCCGACTTCAGCCAGGTCACGATCTCGCAGTCCGTGAGTTCGAGCCCCGCGTCAGGCTCTGGGCTGATGGCTCGGAGCCTGGAGCCTGTTTCCGATTCTGTGTCTCCCTCTCTCTCTGCCCCTCCCCCGTTCATGCTCTGTCTCTCTCTGTCCCAAAAATAAATAAATAAAAAAAAAAAAAAAAAGAAAAATAACTATGTTGCAGAGCTAAAATGGAAATCTAAATCTGACTCACAGTCTAGTATTTTTTTGTCTATACATTTAATAAGCATATAATATATAAATAGGATCATGTCACTTTCTTGATTAAACCTTCCAGTTTATTCTCTTTACGCAAATAGAACCAAATTCTAGACATGGTCTACAAGGATCTACAAATCTAGAACCTACCTTTCTCATTGAATTTTCTTTACTTCCTTCACTCATCATTCTCAGAAGTTGCCTCTATTCCTCTTTCCTCAGTACACACAAACTCATCAGGGCCTCATCAAGAATGGTGAAGGCTCTGAGACTTTACCTGACTTATGGTTGTACAGGTTAGTCTGCTGCACTTTCATGAATATTGGCAGAAGGTAAGAGATGCTTGATTTAGACTACAAGGATTTGATTACTCCCAGAAATATCACTTACCAGGGTATCAGCACTTGTACTGATGCCCTGACTAACGACTCCCAAGTCTCCATAAAAAGAAATCCAAGTGACGCTTGCACATGTGGCTAGTTGTTCCAGAGTAATCTCAAGTTTTAGGGATGCACAACTTTATAATGAATGCCAAATCTTACTGATCTTTGCTCCACACGGTGGCATAATGTGTATTTTACTGAATGGAAAACAACCCTGCCATTTACTCTGGAATACTATCTCCTCCTTCCCCCTCCTCCTCCTTCTCCTCCTCTTCTTCCTCCTTCTTCTTCATAATACAATGCACTATTTATTGCATAAAAACAGTTAATTTTTACCAGTTTGATAATAATTTTATTAAAAAAAAATTTAATGTTTGTTTATTTTTGAGAGATAGAGAGAGACAGAGCATGAGTGGGTAAGGGGCAGAGAGAGGGAGAGACAGAATCTGAAGCAGGCTCCAGGCTCTGAGCTGTCATCACAGAGCCCGACGCAGGGCTTTAACTCACAAACTGTGAGATCATGACCTGAGCTGAGTCAGATGCTTAATCGACTGAGCCATCCAGGTGCCCCTAATAATTTTAGATTCAGGCATAGCTAGACCTGGCTTGTAGAATTGAGACCATCTGCTAGCTACCCTCCAGTTTTCTTTCATGGCCCACCAGCCCCTGCATATTGGGGTATTTGGACTCAAGCCTTTCTCAGTTTTCCTTCTAAGCCCCTCTGAGGCCTGGGTATACGCAGTTTGCTATTAATATATCTTTAAAGATGTGGTATGAAACAAAGACAGTCAGTACCTCTGCTCACAAGACATGCAGAATGCATACAATTTTAATTTCCTTTAATTATCCTTAGAGTATAGTATTTGAAATTTTCTTTGCTTATTTCATATCACTAGTGTCCTTTGCCAACACTCCTATGCCCAAAAGACTGTTTAAGCTCCATGAGAACAGAAATAATCTACAAAATTCTCTACAGTATTCTTGGAGTCTATAACATGGCACAAAAGTGCTTAATAAATATTTGATATAAGAATGAGTGAACCAGACACCACTGCTATGATTAGAACAAATTTTATCATATGGTTCTGTGATGATTTCTTCTAGGCTTTCATAGAATTCTGAGGTGGTTTTTCTTTTTTGGTTTGTAGTTCTAGCCTGTGGTATGAAAAATGACAGTATGTTATTCCCTTTCCTTTCTTTTTTTTTTTTTTTTTTTTTTTAGGAATGTACTTACTGTGTGTTGTACTTTCCTCACCTTAATAGAGAAGCTAATGCAGCATATACATTATTGTTAAAATAGGCAAATAATTGGACATCTAGATGCATATAATGAGACTAATTTAACATTGTGACGGGCACCTCTGTATGCAATGCTGATTTTTCTGGCACTTGTAGATAAAATTCTGTAGTGAATTCCTTAACTCATCACACACATTCTGTAACCAGCAACAGCATCTGGATTAGTCATTTTGTGTGTTTTGGAGACAGAAAGTTTTGTATGTGGGATCATCACCATCCCAAATGTTAACAAAATAAAAGAGAACAAAATGTAAAGTTGAACTGCAGTTTAAATTAAAATCGTGTTGTCTAGGTTGATATTATTTTTCTGGGCAGATGGTAAAGGCCTAGTCTTATAGAGAGTCCTGTCTTCTTCTCTGCGCAACTATTCCTTATAACCCAGTACTGCAATGCCACACACTGTATGGTTAGATCATCTATTTCATATTTTCTTTGTGAGAGAAATATACCTTTCTCTTGGGAGATCATCAACCAGTCAAAATTGTCAACCCAATCAATACTGTGTGTGGAAAAGTCTGTCTTATCCCAGTGTTTATTCAGCATCTAAAATATGCAAGAAACCATGCTATTTTATTTCATTTAACCTCATGAGATAATCTTCACTACTACTAGTACTATTATTATAACTACTTAACATTTTAAAAATGAAATCAGTCAATGAAAGCTTAGAGAAGTTATTATTGGGGTATTTGGGGTCACAGGGTCACAAAACTAGATGTGGAAAAGTCAGAATTATGTTTTCAGTACATTATACATATTAGGATGAGCAAATGTCATTATTCTCTGATCCCCAACCTGGCTGGTCTGGACATATACTTGAGTGCTAGCGGTATTTCAAATACCGTAAAGTACTCTCTGAATACTTTCTTATAAGCCAACTATTATAAGAATTTGGTAGACAAAGTCCTATGCAAAATAGGCTCCTACTACACATAGTATGTTTTTTAAAATATTATTTTTTTAACTTTTTTTAACGTTTATTTTTGACAGAGAGCATGAGCAGGGGAGGGGCGGAGAGAGAGGGAGACACAGAATCCGATGCAGGGTCCAGGCTCTGAGCTGTCAGCACAGAGCCTGATGCAGGGCTCAAACTCACAAACTGTGAGATCATGACCTGAGCAGAAGTCAGACACTTAACCCACTGAGCCACCCAGGCACCTCTGCACATAGTATTTTATAATTTTTCCCCACATAAAAATTATTTGGATTTTTTTCCTCATGTTATTAGATGCTGCATTTTCTCATGTTATTAGATGCTTTCATCATAAGGATGCAACACGATTATTAAATTCCTATGGTTGTATCTGAGTTTGATGTGTTATGTTACATAATTACATATTTAAAAATACTGGTCACTTAAAATTATATAAAGGCTATAAAAGTGTAAGCATTTTGATGCACAGTTCCGAAGTCTGCTCTAGAAATTTTGTATCAGTTTACTTTTATGCCAATAATTTTTAAGAGGCTTGTTTTCTGAGCTTTGCAGAAACAGGTATTAATTATAAAGGAAAATTCTTCTTTAGAAAATAATACAATATAGCTTTGTGATTCAGATTTATTTTATTAACCCATTGTTTGGAGTAATAGAAATGTTCTATATCTCATTTGCGATCATGGTAACTTTCATCAGAGCTCATCAAATGTAGACCTGAAAGGGTGCATTTTGCTGTATGCTAGCTATAGCTCACGAAAGTAAGTTAAAATTAAGCACACATCTTTAAAATCTCACTCAAGATATATATGTATAATGGGTCAGGTGGAAGATTTCTTCCAGGTAGTCCTCATTCTGGAACTTATTGGGGGGGAAGCCACCACCTCAGGTACTGCAGAGTAATAGTGAATACAGTGAATTACTAAACTTTATGGGTTACTTCTATTCACGTTTCATTAGCTCAAGAAAATAAGATGGTTACTCATAATTTTAAGGAGATTGGAAACTATAGTTCTACTCAGAAATAGAACCAGAATGTTTATTTATTTTTTTAAAGCTTATTTATTTGAGAGAGAGAGAGAGAGAGAGAGAGAGAGAACACAAGCAAGGGAGGGAGGGAGGGAGAGAGAGAGAGAGAGAGAAAGAGAGAATCCTAAGCACGTTCCATGCTTAGCACAGACCCCTATGCTGGGCTTGATCTCACAAACAAGGAAATCACAACCTGAGTCCAAATCAAGAGTTGGATGCTTAGCAGACTGGGCCACCCAGGTGCCCCAGAACTAGAATATTTTAAACAGATCTAATGATGACTATATTTTCTCATATTTTCCAATAAAATAAGAAACATTTATCTTCACCAAAGATTATAAACTTTGGGTTTATCTTACTTAAACTTTGAGTTTATTTACCTAAAAGTTAAAAATATGTATTTCTGATCTTTGAGTTTTACCTTATCTATAAATATATAATGTCCTATAGATTGTCTATGCAGTTTAATAAAATATTTTCTTAATTATCTTTGATATTTTCCTAATATGGGTTAAAACAAAAGCTCTAGAAGAATTTTCTTAATGAATATATCACCAATATTAGAATAGTGACTGGCACATATTAGCCACCCAAGAAATATTTGTTGAATGAGTAGTGTCAGTAACTCTAGTTATTTTTAGAAGATAATGAAATACTTCCTGTTTTAGTCAGGAAGAAATGGTGGCATAGCTTATGAGTCTCATTACAATATTAATCAATCTAGGAAGCCAGAACAATGCTTCAAACAGATAAAACGTAACCAAAATGGAAAACAAGTTAATTTTTTTCACAAAGAGTTGTTTATTCTTCTATGTTAGGATGGAGTAGGAAATGTAGGAATGACTAGCAGTCATTTTAAAGATGACTTCATATTTAGTACTTATTTGAGAACAAATCTAAGTTTTTAGAGATGATTATAGACAGCTACAAGCTTTGTCACAGCAAAGATGCTGTTTGAGTATTTTAAATGAGGACACATACAAAACCAAACCACAGGAGTAAACCATTTTGTTTATCTTACGCATTTGATATTCTGAAATTACCAGTTGAGGCTGAGTAGTGTGTGTATTCACTCTTAGATGACTTGAAATCTTCAAGATGAGGTCCTGGCTATGGAGCATGGCATACTTCTTGCATTTTACATTCTGTCAGGTGACAGAAAGATAAGTTTTATGACAGAGTTTGTTTCCTTTTTAATGAAATTGCTGTGTCTAAACTTAGTGTATGCAACTGAAGCATGATATACCACTTATAAAAGGTCAGTTTCCTTGTATGTTATAATGCCACAGAGCTTTAGATTTATTTTCTTTAAGTAAATTGTTCGTGAGCAACAAAAGATGTGTTTGATGTTTAAGATTCTCACTTACTGAATTGCAAAGTGAGTTCTCTGAAGGATTTATTTTATTTTTCATGTATGGTAGCCATCATATTTCAACATCTCTGATGTCTCCATTTATTTTTGTAATATAATTGCATATCTAATAAACATGATAAGATTGTATCCTAGCAAAAGCATTAAGATTCACAGCCTGCAGAAAAGAATAATACAGTGTTAAAAATCAAAGGCAAGACCTTATGCCTTGAACAAACCATCCAGATAAAACCGAGGCTATTTTATTCCAGATAATAAATAACCCAATGCCTTCATTAACCTTTATTCTTTTATATTAGCAGTCTTGGCACCATGGCTCTGAGCTGAGCCCAGCAGGCTGTCCACGAAGTGACATTTTAGAGATTGGCAAAGCAATGCACTTTGTGTCAAAGTACACCATCTTGAGTTTTTGTCCTTCACAGCAGGAGAAAGCCTCTCTGGATCCTTTTGTCCTTTTGGGTGCATGTACACATAGACATATGAATATAAGAATTTTTCCTGTCCATATGAAAAACAGATTATTCACCTTTCGTACTTAAGACAGAAAACCAGGTATCTGAGGTGATTGAAAGGATCTTAAAACAAATTCAGCAAAAGACAGAACTTAACAATAAACATGATTGTTTCATACTTTCTTTTTTTTTAAATTATTTTTTAATGTTTATTTATTTTTGAGAGGGGTAGAGAGAGAGAGAGAAAGAGAAAGAGAGAGAGAGCATGATCAAGGAAGGGGTAGGGAGAGGGAGACCCAGAATCTGAAGCAGGCTCCAGGCTCTGAGCTGTCAGCACAGAGCCTGATGCGGGGCTCAAACTCACGAAATGCAAGATCATGACCCAAGCCAAAGTCAGATACTCATCCGACTGAGTCACTCAGGCCCCCCTTATACTTTCTTAAAGATGCATTTCATTAAAGGTACACTAAGTATTTAAATAGAACACTTTCTGCTCTGTCATTTGTTCTAATAATGTAAATAATTATTTACAGAAAATAGATACAAGATGTGGCAGTCACAAAACAGATGAATGGAGTAGTATGCAGTATTTGGAAGTGACAAAGACGTGCACATGGCAACATGGCTGGATCTTAATAATATGTAACTGAATGAAAAAGGGAAGAGAGATTTATACATATAACAAAACATCATACAACTTAATTAAAAAGCATCTATTTAAGACAGCAATACATATATTTTAGAAACAATATATGTGAAACACTTTACAATTATTGTAAAGGTTGAAAGTGTGTAATGGGAAAGCAGAATGCAGATAAAGATAAATGGGAATCGATAGATAGACGAAACAACAGAAGGACCTGTGTGGACCAGTGATGATGATGGGCTTTATTGAAAAATTATAATTAACATATACATCTTCCCGTGAGGTTTAAAAATAAATTCCACTGTGAATTGACCCTGAAAATTATTTGAGACTTTTTTTTCCTTTTTTCCATTTTCTAAAACACATGGTGTATTAATCAATGAAAAAAACATCAAATAGATAGACTTGTGTGCAGGACCAAGTGTGGGTAAAATTATAAAATAGGAAAATATTATTTCTTAGGTCATCTCTGAGTTTTTTTCTTCACTTCTATGACTTTATTATCAGACAATTCTGCTTCTCCTTCCAGATATCATAATTTAGTAAACTCTTTACTTCAGGATTGTTGAGACATACACACAATCTTCTGAGGAATAACTGGGATACAAGAATATGGGGAACAAGAGAAGCAAATAATCACATTTACTTAGTACCTAATACCCTCTACTGTACTATTCACTATGTATTTTGATTTTACATATTTTGAACGTCTTTTCTGTACAAGGGAATTGCTCTATAAATACCACAGTGAACAACACAAAGTCCATGTCAATTTGGAGTTTATTTCTTTGGGGAGACCAACAATACACAAACAAATTTATAGCACTGTGTAGTAGTAAATGCTGTGAAGAAAAAAAATAGAGAGAAGTGATGCATAGTGGCAGGAAAGCTATAATTATACACAAATAAAGGAGAGACTCTCTGAGAAGATGACACTGAATAGAGCCCTGAATGACACAGGAGTCCTAAAGCCATCCGATTATTAATGGAATTGAGGTTCAAACATGGCTCTGTATTATAAAAAACATATAGTAAGGTTCGGTTTTCTGACCATAAACTTAGGTATACAAATAATTGTTTCATCTAATTCATAAAACTCTATTTTGAGCTGATATTTCAAATGATGGCAGAAAACAACTTAATAAATACAAGGATAATGGCGATTTCTGTTTTAAACTAAGTCGATGAAATATTGTAATCACTCTAACATCCCTTCTTTCTCCATAGGATTTAACAGAGCAATAGTTGTGGTGAAGTGGGAGTGGGGGAGGAGGGGACTTATGTGGCATTATAGTTTCAAGTGAGTTAAATAAAAGGGTAGTCTCACAATTGTTCCATATTGGCATTCACTACAGTGGATATAAATCTGTCTGGGCCATTGCATTGTCATCCTTCACAATGGCCTTCTTGTTCTGTCCTCCTCCCTGGTCTCTGCCTTATGGTTCAAGCGCCTTCTGCTGCCTTGTCCCCTTGTCAAAGTCACCGAACACTCTCATTCTTTTTCTCATTCACTTGTATTTTATGATCTTCTCAGAGGCAGGAAATGCTAGGCCGGGCTGTCTTTCAGGCCTGGTTCAGACCCTTGGCATCTGAACATCCATCTCTGCTCTATATTATGCGAGGTGAAGGGAATTTCTTCAAGTTGTCTCCTTCTCGGGATCCCCAGTGGAAAAGTGGAAGTGTCTCCCCTAATTTTGTATTTGAGCATTCTTTTTGGTATTCTATTATTATTCAATGCCTATTGGCTCCAAGATCTTTATTAGTGACAGATGAGATGGTACGTGTGGGACTTTGTACATTCCTGGGAAGCCATTGTTCAAAGAAGAAATTTGTCTTTCTTACTCATAAGGAGATAAATCATAATATTATGTAGAGTGTTGAAAAGAAAGGTTTTAAAAGGTTGAAAATATATGCCAAAAGGAAACCAGGAAAAGAAATATTACCTAGTAAGATGGAAATAATAGATGAACGAAAAATGAATGCAAATTAATGATACCACTTACAAAATGTAGAAATTAAGAAGAAAAATGAACACGCATATTCTCACATTTACCCAAGGAATATAATTGTATATTTTGTGATTTAAGATCATTAATATTATCTTTAAACATAAATCAAAGCCACTAGCTATGTCTTAACTGAAAATAAAGTGCTTTACTTTAATATAAAACAATTGTGTCCTAATTCCATGTTTGCTATAATTGATAGACAATACTATATATCTACTTCACCTCTTGCTCATAACATGATTTTTAAATAGGCATAAATAATGTTCGGTTCTTCAGATCAGCGAGAGCAGTAATCTTGCCTCTAGCATTAATTAATTGGCGGCTTGTAAAGTTGAGAGGCACAATTTCATTTATGTAAATATTCTGTTTCAATTACTCTGGGTTATAGATGAATTGTGAATAGCTTAGTTATATGAAAAAATCAAGATGCACTTTAATTAGTACATTTAGGTCTATCTGTGTAGGGATAAAAAGAATCTGAAAGGCATTTCATGTTTTGTACTCACTTTGAATTCAAAATTTATTTTTTAAAATGTTATTGCTATTGTCAATGCTCACAAAGATTTTATTGTTAAAAAGTAACGAATTCTATTATAAAGCTTTTAAAATATAACTAAATCCCTTATTTTATATGTATGTATTTTTCCCAATCATTTATGAATGTGTTCTCTCCTTCAGCCAACATATAAATTTGTGGCGTCAGGCATGATTTCTATGGAACAAGACATACTAATAATAATATCTGATATTTACTGAATGCTTACTATGACCCAGGATTTTTTTTCCTAAGCACTTTGTATGTGTTAACTTATTTAATCTTAAACACAATGGTGTGAAATATTTACTACTACAATTACTCTCATTTAGCAGATGAGAAGACTGAGGCTAGGAGAAGTTAAGGTTATTATCCAGGTCATATAACTAGTAAGAAGTGGATCCAGGATTCAAATACAGGTTCCTAGCTCCGGACCACAAGACTATGCTGTTAAATACTACAAAGAAACTAATTATTATAGAATTACAACACCAATAGCAGCTTCCGTTTAGGTGACAAACACAGTGCTAGAGGTTTTATATAGATTATTATCTCTTCAATAGTTTACTAGGCCTTGGCCTCTTGACTTAAAGCCAGTTGACCATAAAGGTGCATATCTATTTCTGGACCTTATTATTTCTACTAATATACCTGTCAGTATTTACACCAATATCACCTTTAATGCTTACAGCAACTTTATAATAAGACCTAAAGTCAGGTAGTGTAAGTCTTCCCACATTTCTCCTTTTGTTTTTATGTTTGTTCTGGCTATTCTAGATCCTATGCATTTCCATTTAAATTTAGAAATCAACTTTTTAATTTTTGAAATAAAGCAAAGATTACTGAGATTTTTTGGTTATATTTTTAAAAAAAATCTAATGTTTATTTGTTTTTGAGAGAGAGACACAGTGTGAGCGGGGGAGGGGCAGAGACAGAGGGAGACAGAGAATCCAAAGCAGGCTCCAGGTTCCTAGCTGTCAGCACAGAGCCCGATGTGGGGCTCAAACTCATGAACTACAAGATTATGACCTGAGCTGAAGCTGGATACTTAGCTGACTGAGCCACCCAGGTGCCCCAAGTTTACTGAGTTTTTTAAATTAGGTTGCTTGTTTTCTTATTGTTGAGTTTTAAATGTCCTTTGTTTATTTTGGATAGCTCATTTATATCACATGCATTCTTTGCAAACAATTTCTTCCAGCCTATGTTTTGTTTTCTCATTCTCTTGATGAAGTCTAGCTTATCAATTATTTCTTTCATGGATGATGTCTTTGGTGTTATATCTAAGAAAATGTCACTACACGTAAGGTCATCTAGATTTTCTCCTATGTTATTTTCTAGTAGTTTTAAAGTTATGCATTTTACATTTAGGTCTATAATCCAATTCAAGGTAATTTTTGTTAAGGATATAAGGTCTATGTCTAGATTCATTATTTTGTAAGTGGATGTTCAGATGTTTTAGCACTATTTGTTGAAAAGACTATCTTTGCTTCATTATATTGCCTTTGATTCTTGGTCAAAGATCAGTTGACTGTATTTATGGGAATCTACTTTTGGACTCTCTATTCTGTTCTATTGATCTTCTTATCTATTCTTTTCCCCATTCTACATTGTCTTGATCCCTGTAGTCATATATTTAGTCTTGAAGTCAAGTAGTTCCAGTCTTATAAATTCGTGTTCTCCTCTTTCAATATTTTTTTGGGTATTTTGGGTCTCATGCCTATCCACATAAATTTTAGAACCAGTTTGTCAATACCAATAAAATAATTTGCTGAAACTTTAACTGTGATTTCATTGAAACTATAGATCAAATTGGGAAGAACTGACATCTTGACAATATTGAGTCTTCTGATTCATGAACATGGAATATCTCTTCATTTTTTAATTAATTGATTTCACTCATCAGAGTTTTATGGTTCTTGTCAAATAAGTCTTTTACATAATTTGTTAGATTATTACTGCATTAGATTTATACATAAGTATTTCATTGGGGGGGGCACTAGCATAAATGGTGTTGTGGTTTTAATTTCAAATTTTACTTGTTCATTGTTGGTATATAGGAAAACAATTGACTTTTGTGTACCAACTTTGAATTCTACCCCCTTGACATAATTCCTTATTAGAAGTTTTGTTGGTCAATTTTTTAGGATTTTCTGCATAGATGGTTATGTCATCTGTGAACAAAGACAGTTCTATTTTTCCTTCTCAGTCCATATACTTTTTGTTTCCTTTTCTTTTCTTATTATATTAACTAGTATTTTCAGTACCGTATTGAAGGTACTGCTTTTTCTGCATCTGTTAATGTGATCAAGTGATTTTTTTTTCCTTTTTAGCCTGTTGTAATGGATTATTTTAATTGATTTTTGTGTATTGAATCAGGCTTGCATACCTGGGATAAATCCCACTTGGTCTTGGTGTATAATTTGTTTCATACTTTTTAAAAACTTGATTTGCTACTATTTTGCTGAAAATTTTTGCATCTATGTTCATAAGAGATATTGGTCAGAGTTTCCTTCTTTTATAATGGCTTTGTCTTGTTTTGATATTTGGGTAATCCTGGCCTTATAGAATGAGTTAGAAAAAATTCCTTGCTTCTATTCTCTGTAAAAGATTATAGAAAACAGGTATAATTTCTTTCTTAAATATTTGGTAGAATTCACCAGTGAACTCTTCTGGATTTGATGCTTCTTGTTTTAGAAGATTATTAATTATGGGCTGAATTTCTTTAATAGACATAGGCCTATTCAAAATGTCTTTTCTTCTGTACATTTTGGAAAATTGTATCATTCGAGGAGTTGGTCCATTCCAACTAGATTACCAAATTTGTGGGTATAGAATTATTCATAAGATTCTTTTATTATCTTTTTAATATCCATATGATCTACTGTGATTTCTTTTTCCTTCATTTCTGATGTTAGTAATTTGTGTGTCCTCTCTCCCTCTTTATTATTTCTTTCTCTTACTCCTCCTCCTCCTCCCCCCTTTTCCCCCCTCCCTTTCCCCCTTCCCCTCCTCATCCTCCTCCTTCTCTTCACCTTTCTCTTGTTAGCCTGGCTAGAGTTAGTTTTATTGATTTTCACCATGGATTTCCTGTTTTGAATTTCTTTGATTTATGCATTAATTCTTATTACTTCTTTTCTTCTGGTTATTTGGGATTTGTTTTCCTCTTTCTAGTTTCCGTAGGTAGAGGCTTAGATTATTGATTTTAGATCTTTTTAAAATATGTACTCAATGCTATAAATTTCCCTCTAAGTACTGCTTTCACTACATCCTACAAATTTTGATAAATTGTGTTTTTATTTTTATTTAGTTCAAAATATTTAATTTCCCATGATATTTCTTCTTTGACCTATATATTATTTAGAAGTATGTTATTTAATCTCCACATATTTTGGAATTTTCAAGTGAACTTTCCATATGGTCTAAGAGCAGACATTGCATAATATCTATTTTTTAAACTTGTTCAGGTGTATTTTATGACGCAGAATGTGATTTTTCTGGGGCAATGTTA
The DNA here is from genome assembly GCF_024362965.1 of Panthera pardus. NCBI lineage: Eukaryota > Metazoa > Chordata > Mammalia > Carnivora > Felidae > Panthera > Panthera pardus. Next base: position 89,481,899 of record NW_026526721.1, read on the forward strand.
CATGTGAGCTTGAGAAGAATGTGTACTTTGCTGTTACTGAATGAAGTTGTCTATGGATGTCCAATATATCCAATTGATTGATGATATTGTTCAGTTAAACTGTGTTCTTAGTGATTTTCTGCCTGCTGAATCTATTTCTGATAGAGGAGTGTTGAAGTCTCTGACTATGTTTGTTGATTCATCTATTCTTCCTTGTAGTTCTATCAGCTTTTGACTCACATAGTTTGACACCCTGTTTTTTTGTGTACATATTTTAAAAAATTATGTCTTCTTGTAGAACTGACTTTTTATCACTATGTAATGCCCTTCTTTATCTCTGATAAGTTTCCTTGCTTTGAATTGTGTTCTGAAATTAATAGTCACTCCTGATTTTAAAATTAGTGTTAGTATTGTATATTTTTCTCCATCTTTTTCCTTGTCATCTATATGTGTCTTTATATGTAAAGGGAATTTCTTGTAGACACTATATAATTGGGTTTTATTTTTGATAATCTCTTCCTTTAATTGGCGCATTTAGGTTAGTAGGATTTATTTTTTTTTTAATTTTTTTTATCGTTTTTATTTATTTTTGAGACAGAGAGAGACAGAGCATGAACGGGGAGGGGCAGAGAGAGAGGGAGACACAGAATCGGAAGCAGGCTCCAGGCTCTGAGCCATCAGCACAGAGCCCTACACGGGGCTCGAACTCACGGACCATGAGATTGTGACCTGAGCCGAAGTCTGACGCTTAACCGACTGAGCCACCCAGGCGGCCCACAATAAATTCTCTTAATTTTTGCTTGTCTGAGAAGGTCTTTAGTTCTCTTCCACTTTGAATAATAATTTTTCAGGACAGAGAATTCTGGGTTCTTAGATTTTTTTCTCACTTAACACTAAGTCTTTCACTCTCACTCTCTTCTTTCTTGTATGATTTCTGAGGAAAAGTTGGATGTAAATTTTTTGTTCCTTTATAGGTAAGGTGAAGTTTTTTTTATTCTGTCTTCTTTCAAGATTTTTTTAATCTTTGATTTTCTGTACTTTGAAGATATACTTAGTTGGAGATTTTTTTTTTCTGTGGTTTTTTTTTTTTTTTTTTTTTTTGCATTTATTTTGTTAAGAGCCTCTGAGCTTCTTGGATCTGTAGTTTGTGTCTGACATTAATTTGAGAAAATTCTCAGTCACTGATGCTTCAAATATTTCATCTATTCCTTTGTTTCTTTTTTTGATATTCCCATTATATATATGTTACACTTTTTGTAGTTGTCTCATGGTCCTTTGATACTCTGTTCTTATTTTTCTTCAGTTTTTGTTCTCTTTCCTTTTCAGCTTTTGAAATTTCTATTGATATATCCTCAAGCATATAGACTATTTTCTCAGCTGTGTTCAGTCTACTAATAAGGCCATCCAAAGCATTCCTCTTTTCTTCTTTTCTCTTTTCTTTTCTTTTTTCTTTTCTTTTCTTTTCTCGTCTCTTCTTTTCAAGAGAGAGGGTGCAAGTGAGTGACGAACAGGGAGAGAGACAGAGAGAGAGAGAGAGAGAGAAGGAGGGAGAGAGGGAGAGAGGGAGAGAAGGAGAGAGAAGCAGGTCTCACCCAAAGCAGGGCTCATGTTTTTGCCCAAAGTGGGGCTCGTGCTCACCTGAAACAGGGCTGGAGCTCACTCAATGTGGGACTCAAGCTCATGAACCCTGAGATGATGACCTGAACTGAAGTCAGATGCTTAATGACTGAGCCACCAGGTGCCCAACGCATTCTTCATTTCTACTATAGTTTTTTATATTCTCTACCATTTGTTTTTGATTCTTTCCTAGGTTTTTCATCTCTCTGCTTACATTGCCCATCTGTTCTTTCATGATATCTAATTTATCCATCAGAGCCCTTAGCATATTAATCATAATTGTTTTAAATTCCTAGTTTGATAATTCCAAAATTCTTTTCTTGTCTGGTTCAGATTCTTGCCCTGCCCCTCTCCCCCCACCTTCTCTTTCTCTTTTTTCTCCTTTCCTTCTTGCTTTGATTTCATCTTATACTTTTTTTTTTTTTTTTTGATAGCTGGACATGATGTACTAGGCAAAAGAAACTGCTGTAAATAAGGCCTTTAGTGATGTGGTGAGTGTTCAGGGAGAGAAAGCATTCTATTATCCCATGATTATGTTTCAGTTTTTTAGGGAGCTTATGCCTCTGGAATTTAAACCTCCGAGAGTTTCTTGGTTCTTTTGTCCCCCTCCTAAATGGTTCAGGTGCCTAGAGTGGCCAGGAATTGGCGTTTTCCCTTTGTGCAGGTCATGATAATACCCTAGCAGGTGAGGCTTTGTTTAACTAGTTTTTCCGCATGCAGGGCTTATTAAGAAGTGTGTGCTGACATATTTTGAAAATGTTGCTGTTTTTTTTCTTCCCTCTGCCAGAAGTATGAGGGTTTTTTCTTTTATATATACTGTGGTCAAGCTCCTGGTAATTCTTACAGTATTGTGAGGACCGCCTATGACTCCATCCTTTTGGATTTTCTGTCAGATTTGTCCTAATTGAGCCTCCAAAAATTCATCAATTACGGTTTAGGTTTCTCTACCCTGGCACTGGTTCCTGTGGCGGTTCCCCCTTGCCAGTCTCTTCTCCGGTAAGCCATGCCTCCCTGTGTTCTCCTGTCTGGCTCTTTGATCTTGGGGACAGCAGTTTGCTCTGCGTCATCTCTTCTCTTTATAGACGCAGGAAGACTTATTAATTTTTCAGTGTGTTCAGCTTTTTACTTGTTAGTATGGAGTGGTTACTGTCAAGCTCCTCTTGTGAGGCATCAGAAACCAGAAGTTTCTGTTTAGTTTTTTTGAAGATACTGCCAAACAATTTTAGAGTAGCTGTACCACTTCCCTTCCCACTAACATTGTATAAGCAATCCAGGTTTTCTGCATCCTCACTACTGTTGATTGCTCTAGAGTTTATGGTTTACATCTTTAATACATCAAAGTCTACCTTCAGAAGATATGATATTGCATGTATAATGTAAGCACCTTTCACAGTATGCTTCTACTTCTCTCCACCAGCTTTTGTACTGCTGTCATACATTCTACTTCTACACGTATGATAAACCCCAAACACATTGTTTTTGTTTTTGTCTTTAAACAATTGATCATGCTTAAGGGGATATAAATAATTATGTCTTTATATAGACCCATAAAATAACTAGTTTTAATACTCTTCATGTTTTGATTTAGACCCAGGTCCCCGTATGCAATTATTTTCTTTCTACTTAAAGGACTATATCTATAATTTCTTATAGTGTATGCCTGCCAATGATGAATTCTTTCAGCATTTGAATATCTTAAAAACCCTTTTCTTGACTTGATTTTTGACAGATTTTGTTTTGCTGGGTAACAAATTCTATGTTAAAAATTGGTCGTTTTTATATTTTGGGAGAAGAAGGTTGTTTCTTTCGGTATTTAGATGATGTTACTCTCTTGTAAGTTGTATTCTTTTGAGAAGAGATCTGGTGCCATTCTTATTTAGCGCTTCTGTGTGTAATCTGCCTTCCCCTTCTGGCTGCTTGTACATTTTTTTTTTCTCTTTACAATCAGTTCAAAGCAGTTTGATTCCTATATGCCTGTGTATAGTTTTCTTCATGTTTTTGTTGTTGTTGAGTTTCATTGTGTTTTGGGGGGAATTTCTGGGTGTATGGCTTTTAACAAAGTTGGAAAATTTTTAGTTATTATATTTGTAGATGTATCTTCTGTCTCTTTTTCCTCTCCTTCAGGGACTTTAATTACATATATAGTTTGCTACCCAGGTTGTCCCACAGTTCATCAGTATTGTGTTCATTTTTTTCCCCAAATTTTATCATCTGTCTCAATTCTGAGTCAGTTTCAATTAACTAAGTTTTTCCTTTTAATGGGCCATATTTCCCTGCTTCTTTGCATACCTGACAATTTTAGATATAATGAAAGACTTTGTGAAGTTTTTTGTGTGCAGAGTATTTTTATATTTCTAAAAATATTCTTGAGCTTTATTCTGGAATGTAGTGTTGTTCATTGGAATCAGTTTGATCCTTTCAGGTGTTGATTTTATGCTTTGTGGCTGTAACCAGAGCAGCATTTAGTCATTTCAATTTTCCTAAAACTGAGGCAAGACACCTCTTAGTATTCTAATTCAGGATTGGCAAACTACAGCTTGAGTGATAGGGTCTGTTTTTGTAAATAAAGTTTTGAAACACAATCACGTCTATTCATTTATCTGTTTTCTCTAGCTGTTTTTGTGCTACAATGGCAAAAAGGAGTAGTTATAATAAAGACTATGTGACCCACAGAGACTGGCTCTTTAAGAAAAATTATGCCAATTACTACCCTAATAGATGCCTCCTGACTTATAAAGTTTCCACTCTATCTCTTGGGAACAAGTATTATCTAGACTCACAGTTGTTCTTCTGGCCTCTGTGATACTCAGTATTGAACTGAATTCTGGAGGGAGGCCCTCTGCATCTCTAGGCTTCTCTCTCTGCACAGCTCTCTCCTGTACAGGATTTTGTCATATAAATCCTGGCCACCATGGCTTCTTGGGAAGCCCACTTCTGTCTATTCAACTCAAGATGACCATGGGGGCTCTGGTAGGTCTTCCCCTCCCAATTCTGTGGCAAATAATCTTTCTCCAGGCAGAAAGCTGGGGCAATCATAGAGATCATATCTCCATCTCTTGGGGATCCCCTCCTTTGTTGAGTGATGTTTAACATTCTGAGAGCCATTGATTTATGTAGTTTGCCTTCTCTCCCCTCCGCTGTTGTTGCAAATGAAGGAAGTACTTCGGTTCCTGCTATTTGATCTTACCTAAATGGAAGCGCAAGAATTAATTTCTTTTTCTCTAATAAAAGAATCAATGTGAAAGTCAGATAATAACATTTAATAATTTGGATAGACAAGAGGGTGCTTGTATGCAAGTAGTCTTTGCTGGTTTCATTAAATGTAAGAATATTTGACTCTGATGCTAGCATTGATGATTTTATATAAGCAAAATTGTTTCACATGTGCAATTTTAACAATAATGGAACCATCTTTAAGATATATTCCAAAATACATCATCATTATGTTGTTTTAATAAATGTTTTGGGGGTTTTGTTGTTATTGTTTTTGCTTGTTCTTTACTATCCTTGTCCCCTCCATTGGGAACACACCTGTATTTGAGCAAATTACTTTTCTTCTTAAAAGAAGAGAGAAAACACAATGGGAAAGTGTCTCACTAAGAGACTACTAGAAAGGACTTGTACGATTTGAACTTGCATTAGGTGACTTGCAGAAGATTTGGGAAGCAAAGTTTACTCTAGATTAAATATTTTTGGGAAGTTGAGGCAATTTTATAAGTATCTAATAAATATTATCTTTAAGGCAGGAGGAATAAATTAGGGCTAACAATATAATTTGTAAGGAAGCAGCAGTCACTCTTATTAGTCAGGATTAGGATGTTGGTGTTTTTTGTGGCTTAGACAGTGATTATATTATCTGTGTTCAGGCATGATTATGAAATGATTTTGTTTTTGTCTTAATTCATCAGTATCATGGAGTAACCTTGTCTGATGTTGATGTTCTATGAAAGTGTTTATGTTCAACAGAAGAAAACCAAGCCCTAGCCATCAGTGCCAGGCTAGCTCCCAGATGTATTTTTCTCTTTCTTGTGGTGTTATGATGAGAAAGACCACGTGATAGAGTGACAAGAACTCTGCCCTGGTATTCATAAGACTTAGGTTAACATCATCCTTCTATCATCTGTGGTCCTAGGATATGTAAGCTAAAATTGCTAGGGTTTAGTATTTAATATACCTCAGGTAAAATTTCTGTCTCTAATTCTTCATAAAATCAGAGGATTGGATTTGATGGTTTCTAAAGTGATTACCATTTCTTACATTCTACAAATGAGAATTTTGCTTAAAGCTAACAGGATGTTGAATAAAATGAAACCATTGAGGAGTTTTACTTTTTTTAGATATAAGTTTTATAGTAAGAATAAGTAGCCTCTATGCTGTGTTTCCATCTTCCTGAATCTCTAGGAATAAGTCCATGAGTTAAGCTGTCTCTTATTTCATCCTCCCCAACAATGCCAATTATATTTCATTGAATGACTCTGAAAATAATAAAATTCATTTATTTCCTTTTAATAAGAAAGGTATCATATAATAAATAATCATCTTCATTCCCTTCCCTTACAATCTCAAATCAATATGTTTTATGGGGAATTTTTTCTTTAGTATTTTATGGTCGTGTTTATAAATAAAACAGAAATGATCAGAATTTTAGAATTATATTTATTACTATGATCCATATTTTTGTCTTTCTCTTCTGTGTAACTACTTGTTCTGATCGTTTCTCACATTTAGCAATGAATCTTTTTTAAATGTTTTATGCCCAGGTAATCTAAAAGGAGAGCAGGTATTTGGTTAGTTGGTCTGTTTTTGCCTTGGCTTTCCCACAAAAGTTCTACTCTGTTTAAAGTCATTGGATATCTCTTATCTCTTTCCTAACTGATATTTTTCTATATTATGGTGTAAAATATTTTTAAAAGCCAACATGTCTTTATGTGTGTCAGAGTCTTCTTTGCGTGATCCTCTAAATACCTAGCCCGAGTTGCTAAGTCAGATTACGTTTCCTTTGCCATAAATGGCTCAATCAGGGTAGAGCAAAGTGTTACCTGTCTGTCTGGTGTGGGATCTTTTCCAAGTTGACAGATGGCTCTGCTTCATCTGTCTGATCCTGGGAAATTTCCTAGGAGAATCATAGATGAATGTTCATAGATACAGTGAGGGGTTGGCCTGTTAAGTAACCAGTGAGAATCTGCTTCAATTTATCTCTTTTCCTTTAACTTATAAAAATTATCAAAAAAGGGATAATATGATCCACATAAAGTTCTTTGATGAAAGAAACAGATGGGCATGTGATAACTTGGTAACAAATACACAAATATATTGGAGAATGAAATGTAAAGTTTAGTGTGTGATTTTATTAAGCACAAATATTTTCATATTTTTCTGGACTGCTGGTTTAACTGACCTCTTTTCTAGAACAGGTTAGCAATGAAACATAGAAGGTCGATACAGGATGTGGTGGCATTTATCCTTTGGAACTTATGATCTGCTACCCTTCTGCATTGTTTTTAGCCTCAAGTGTATTATTAGCTCAACTGTGATCTCAGCATTATAGGGAATCAAAGTTGCACATGATAGTCCCTTCAGAGAGCTAAAAATATAGCTGGAGAGATAAGATGTTAAACATAAAAAATTATAAAAACCAAGAATTGCCTAAAAGGAAACAATCACAGTGGGCAATGTCACATTCACAATAATATATGCATTTTCTGAGATCATCCCCACTTGATAAAAGTTTATTCTCTTCTTAAAGTGATATATTATGTGTAGAATTCAATGTCTATGTCTTTGCAGAGCTTTCTATAAAAATCAGGGATAAAAATCTGAATATGTGCCTGGCTTCTCCATTTTAGAGCATGGTTACACACATATGCACATGCAGAAAGCCATAGTTACAGAAGAACATATTCATATAGAAATGATTTCATAGAGAAGGTGAAATTTGAAGTACATTTTAAATTATGATGATTGAAGGAGGAAGGAAAGGACATAGGGCATTTGAGGAAGAAGAAATATACAAATGAAGGTTTGGAAATAGGAGATTTTGTCTTGAATATGGAGGATGATGGAAAGACTGGCCTGGAAGGAGCAAGGGTACATAGGGGAGAAACAAGAAATAAAATTACATAACTGAAACAGTGTTAGTCTTTGGAGGGTCTTCAAAGCTGAGGTTTAATTTTATGAGATAAATACTACATTATCATTGCTATTCCATGGTCAAAATATTTTTACCATGAGGGAAATAAATTTCCTCATCTGCCAGAGGAAATGTGGATTGAATGAATTTATATATAAAAGCTGAGATCTGACATAGTAGAGTAGGCACAAGACAAAATTTTTAATTTCAGTATTTTAGTGTATCATGAGAAATTTACTCCAAGTCTCAACAGTCTTTTCTGTGAAAAAATGGGTTATGATAACAATAGGACCTTCTTCTGGTGCAATGTCCAAATAAAAGGATTCATATTAAAATACCTTATCAAGTAATAACATTTTTTCTGTATTAGTTATTTACCTTTCAGTTAAAAACATTAAAAATCTAGGCATGAATTGATAAAAGTCTGGACAGTGATGGGGACATGAAAACGAAATGCTTGGTTCTGAAGAAACTTTGTTTTCATGGTACATAATTTCTAGTTTCTTTCCAGTTCTTTCATGGTTTTGCTCCAGTAGAGCTCCCAGCCACACAGTAGCTCAGGACCCACGGTCATCAAAGTCCATCAGTCCAAAGCTATGCCAGTCTCTTTAACTACAGTTTGGTAGGACTACCAATTGAAAAGAGAGAGAAAAGCATCAAAACTAGCTTTTTTTCTTATTTAGAATTCCAGAAGAATAATGCTGCTATTGGGAAAAAAAAGTGTGTTGTAGGACAGAGAAGCAGTTTGTGTGGTGAAAATGGGGGAGTTCAATTTTGAATAGGATGTGCTCCGTTTCGGACATATTGATAGTTGCTTGTGGGTCATCTAAGTGAAGATGGTCTGCAGTTCATTTCGCACAAATTGCTTTTTGTGAAACAGGGTGGGCTGGCCATGCACAGATTTTGAAGGCAGAGGAAGAAGAATACATTGAAGGCAAGAAAGGATGTTGAGAGGGACACCTGGGTGGCTCAGTCGGTTGAGTGTCAGACTTTGACTCAGGTCATGATCTCACAGCTCGTGGGTTGAAGCCCTGAGTGGGGCTCTGTGCTGACAGCTCAGAGCCTGGAGTCTGCTTTGGATTCTGTGTCTCTCTCTCTGCCCCTCCCCTGCTGGCGCTCTGTCTCTGTCTCAAAAATAAACATTAAAAAATTTAAATAAGAATTACTCACAAAAGAACAAATATTATATGACTCTCAAAAATAAACATTAAAAAATTAAGAAGGGATGTTGAGAATGGCAAAACCAGTAACAAAACAAGAGCTGGAACATTTTTTATTTACTTTTTGGGGAGCCCAAGTTGGGGAGGAGAAGGGACAGAGGATTCAAAGCAGACTCTGCACTGACAGGCTGGCAGCATCTAGCCCAACATGGGGCTCGAACTTGTGAACCACGAAACCATTACCTGCACCAAAGTCAGAGGCTCAACACACTGAGCCACCCAGGTACCCCAACAGGAAATGGAATCTTAAATAATTTTTTAAGTTTATTTATTTTGAGAGAGACAGAGACAGTGTGAGTAGGGGAGGGGCAGAGAGAGAGAGACAGAGAGAGAGAGAGACAGAGAGAGAGAGAGAGAGAGAGAGAGAGAGAGAGAATCCCAAACAGGGTCCACACTGCTAGCCCAGAGCCCAATGCAGGGGTTGAACTCATGAAATCAGGAGATCATAACCTGAGCTGAAACCAAGAATCAGATGCTTAACTGACTGAGCCACCCAGGTGTCCCTTAAATAAAATTTTAAAAAGAGGAAGTGGTCAGTGGAGTGAGGTAACAGTTCAAGAAAGTTGAGGACAGAGTATATTCAGTTAGAAATATTTTTTATTTGGTTGGAAAGAAAGAGTTTCATTACAGGAGAGGATTGGGGGTTTAAGACTCACAAATAAGTTTGAGAAAAGCCAAATGGATACCACTAGAATGGATCAAATACAGGAAAATTGGCCCAGGAATCTGAAGAAAGAGGACAATCTGTGTGTCCAGGAGGGGAGCCTCTTATTAAAGTGTATGTGTGCCAGATATATTGTGAGGGGAGGGTAGTAATATTTGAAGGTCTCAGGAAAAGCGAACTTGGCTGCTTGATGAACTGGGAGAGAAAATAGGTGGTTCAGGAGTTGAGTGCCAGGTTGCAGGGTATAAAGTCAAAAGCTCTGATTCTCAGCAGAGAGAGGGCCCTGTCCCCTTAAAGGAAACATGTTAGTATCTCAGAATCAGTTTTTTCCAGATTCCTATAGCCCCCAGAGTTTCTATAATATGTCTGAAAATGGTGTGCACTCCAATAGAAAAACCATATAGTTTTAAAAAATTCTAACGGGAAAAAATGTGTCTATGAAGCATATAGAGGCATAAAAAATAAAATGTGAGATCAAGTAAATGAACAGATATCAACATGGAAAGTTTTGTTGCAGAAAGGCAATGTGAAATAGCAAAAGAGTTCTGAGATTAGGAAGACCTGGACTGTATTCTGGCTATACTGTTTGGATAATCTTCCAAAGTCCATTTATTTCTTCAGCCCTAAAGGAGATATTGGTGCAGGCCTTTATAACAAGAATTTTCTGGGGATATAATAAAACAATGCATGTGAAAATGGTTTATAAATGCTAAATCACTGTGCAAATTGTTAGAATGTTTATTACTTTGATGGTTGTTACCTAAGTGGTAGTAGGTGAAAGATTTGACTCAAATCTGAAGGCCTTGGCATTTTAAAAAGTAATTTACCTGAAAAAGACAAGAATAGAAATGACAATTAGAATTCAAATGAAGAGATTTGGGGAAGACATAAGAATTATTGGTCACAATTATTTGCGAGCAAGCCACCACCAACTTATCTTCCCTGACACTGAGCAGAAAGAAGAGAGCTCATATTCACTTGAAAAGATTATGGTCTATAATATTTTCAGGGAAGAGCCTAATTTGCATTACAACATGCAACTAGAGATAAAAAGAGAATCAAGACATAATAATATGTATGTGTTCTTTTACATGTATTACTATATTTGATATATTAAAATACTGTGAGGTAAAACTATTATTATCCCCATTCTATACATAAAGAAACTGAGGGCAAAAATATTAAATAATGATCCCAGTTTGTCACACATATAGTCTGTGAGAGTTGCCTAATTCCAGTCTAGTTTTCTTAGCGGGGAAAAAAAGCCTGTGCTCTTTCCAATATTCCTTTGGAGACTTAACTTTTAGTTTAAAATTGGGTTTATGTGTATTTCACGTTTTTATTTTGTAACTGAACTAAAAAGGGCTGGTTTTTGGTGAGGTGGATGAAAGCTCACAGTAGCCCTTTCTCTTGGAGGAGACACGTACCCTTCCCTTATTTCTTTCATTTGAGAAAATGCCGTAAGCTACGGTTTCAGTCACTGAAATGCTACTGCAATTTGAATACTTGACATTTATGCTTCTCTCTTTTTCCTTCTTTCTCTCTCCCTTTCCTTCTCTCCCTTCCTTCCTTCCTCCCTCCCTCCTTCCTTCCTTCCTTCCTTCCTTCCTTCCTTCCTTCCTTCCTTCCTTCCTTTCTTTTTCTTTCTTTCTTTCTTTCTTTCTTTCTTTCTTTCTTTCTTTCTTTCTTTCTTTCTTTCCTTTCTTTCCTTTCTTTCCCTCTCTTTCCCTCTCTTTCCCCCCCTCCCTTCTCTCCTTCCTTCCCTGAATCTACTCTTTGGGAATCTGTACTGTTACGCCTCAGTGTCGTAACTACTTTCTCCTTCCTGCTAACCTGATTGGCATTGCATATCCCAGCTACTCTCTGGGTATTATGAAGTTGTATGTGAAATCTCTACCTCACTGCAGTATGTACAGGCAAGACTGCTCTCTCCTGCAGATGTGTGGCGTAAGTTGTGGTTTTTTGGTGCATTGTAAGCATGTTGAAGCAGCAGCAGCTAAATAAACAAACAAATAACTTTCTAGACTCAATGGGGTACAGCTAAGTTTCTTGAATACCTCTCTGCTTTAAGTTGTTATCCTTTAGTGGCGTCTGGGCGGCTCCCTTGGTTGAACCTCCCACTCTTGATTTTCGCTGGGGTCATGATCTTGAGGTTCCTGGGATGGAGTCTTGTGTTGGGCTGTGTGCTGACAGCGTGGAGCCTGCTTGAGATTCTCTCTGCCTGCCCTCTTTCTGCCCCTTCCCTGGTCTCTCTCTCTCTCTCAAAAATAAAATACATAAACCTTAAGTTGTTATCTCTCAAATGTGTGTTTAATTTAATTTTGGATTTATCTAAATACATGAGATTTTCCTATGCTCGAGATATCCTGATAATTTGCTACAGGTGGTCAGTATATAACTCTCTTTCTCCTTAAATGGTTCTTGACTGGATAAGCTGAATATGCTAATTGGGTCCTGTTGGGCTCTAGAAGTAATAGTTAATAAGAATAGCAGCAGGATTTTTCTCTTCTATCTCTACATTTGATAAAAATATTTTGATATTTTAAAACAATATTCCTAAATCAAGACAAAAAATTCATTTAAACTTTTCAGAATTGTTAACATTTGGAAAAGATTCTAAGGAAAAATATGCAAATGATCTCCTTTCAATATCCAAACTTCCTAGACTGAAATAAGAGAGTTGAATGAAAAGACAATACTGGGATATAGCATAATATATACTAAAATATATCATTTCAGGGGGTGCCTGGGTGGCTCAGTTGGTTAAGCAACTGACTTCGTCTCAGGTCATGATCTTACGGTTTTTGAGTTTGAGCCCCATGTCAGGCTCTGTGTTGACAGCTCAGATCCTGGAGCCTCCTTTGGATTCTATGTCTCCCTCTCTCTCTCTCTGTCCCTCCCCCATTCATGCTCTGTCTCTGTCTCTCTCTCTCAAATAAATAAATATTAAAATTTAAAATAAAATATATCATTTTAGAAGCCAAATGCATTGTGTAGACAGATTTCATAAGTACTCATTCAACAGAATAATAATTCTATGTCTTATTTAAATTTTTTGGTAAAGAATTCAGCTAACATGAAAATATTTCTTTTTTTAATTTTTTTTTAACATTTTACTTATTTTTGAGACAGGGAGAGACAGAGCATGAACAGGGGAGGGTCAGAGAGAGGGAGACACAGAATCTGAAACAGGCTCCAGGCTCTGAGCTGTCAGCTCAGAGCCCGACGCGGGGCTCGAACTGACGGACCGCGAGATCATGACCTGAGCCGAAGTCAGCCGCTTAACCGACTGAACCACCCAGGCACCCCTGAGCCACCAAACATGAAAATATTTCAAAATATTTTAGTTCTAATAAAAGAAATCCTGTTTTATGCAAGATTTGAGATATGTTTATGTCATCACCAATATTCTTAAATATTTTTGTTTTATTTTAAGTTTATTTATTCTGAGAATGAGAGGGAGAGGCAGAGCGAGGAAAGAGAGAATCCCAAGCAGGCTCTGCACTGTCAGCACAGAACCCAATGCAGGGCTCAAGCTCATGAACCACGAGATCATGACTTGAGCTGAAGAGTTGGGTGTTTTACCAACTGAGCCACCCAGGTACCCCTTAAATAGTTTTATTATATATTTGCTTCATATTTACTTGATAACAGATCTACCAGGAATTTTCATAATTGAGTTTTTCTTACAAAATACACTTTTAATCTGTGCTAACTCAGAAATAAATGAATGAGTGACAGAGGACTATGCCTTTGCAGGTAGGAAGCAATATTGTTAATTTTGCCCAAAGGAACAGTCGACCATGCCAGGAATGGCTAAATAATTAAAAGGGAAAGATAGAGAATGCACACACCTGTTGTGAGTGATTTGCCAAGTGAGTTTTATTATCAAAAGCTCTTTTCTTGGAGTTAACAGAAGAAACTGGTTGTTTTTGAAGATAAGATCTGGATAAATGGTCAAAAGACGAAATATAACAACAATATATAGTTTTATAGATCTGCTAGAATGATTTTTAGGTTCAAGTAATATGAAGCTTCTCTGATTCCTCCCCTCATTTTAGGAAAAAAAAATCCCATTTTCAATTTTTTCACAGAGTCATATCAATCAAATTAGCCACCAAAATATTAATTGATTATCTACTGAGGATTTGATAGTTCGTCCAAGACGATATAAACCCAAAAAGAACTATAAAGGCTGAAGGGATTAAGGAGTCCTTAAAATGCTCTCTACTCCTAAATTCTACTAATTCATTTTTTTACTGATAGGCTGTAATAATAATAATAATAATAATAATAATAATAATAGTAATTCAAAAAATAAAATAAAAGCTTGTTTTTCATTTACTTGCTTTACTACATATTTATATGTGAAATACAGATTGTATATAATATATACACATAATGTTTGTGTACATGGTATGTGTTACATACTAATATTATTTAGACATACACATGTAATTCTAAATAATATCGCTAACTGTAAAAAAAACTGTACACAGTGTTTTGTTGTGGTTGTGGTTATTGATTTGCAGTAAAATCTCTGATGAAAGAAATAGAGCCCCAGCATAAAAAGAGGGGCCACATAGGGGATTTTCTTTCTCCTTGTTGGGTCATCTACTCGAACTATGCTTCTTCTCCTGCCTTTAACTATTATAAACAGTAACCATGAGATTCAACATTTTTTTTTTCCTCTGTTGCCCTGCTCAAAAGTAGATGGAGGCAGAATGGAAAGAATACAAGTATCCCCCTTTCTAATTTATAACATCCTGTAACTTCCTCTCCGTCCTTCCATAACATACCCCAAAAAATCAGAGGTGCACATTATATAACAGAATCTCAGAATCTCAGAAGGAAGAGAAACAAACTCTCAGAAATATGATAGAACATGAGCTTTTGTAGTACATGAGAAAAATTTGAAATATGGTGTGTAGTTTCTTTGTTTTTCTGCAGGATCAAAACTGGATTTTATAGTTTTATTTAGATAGAAAGGAGAAAAAACAAAGATGAGCCATGTATAATATACCGTGGCAGATGGCTTGCTACCACCTCCCCCAACCATCTGAGTAACTCTATAGCCTGTCTACACTTAATTACCAACAGGCCACACCCTTGGTTTTCATTTCTAATTTTTTGAATATTATTTATTTTTGAGAGAGAGAGAGAGAGAGAGAGAGAGAGAGAGCGCTGGCATGAGTGGGGGAGGGACAGAGAGAGAGGGAGACATAGAATCCAAAGCAGGCTCGGCACTCTGAGCTGTCAACACAGAGCCCAACATGGGGCTGGAACCCACAAACCACGAGATCATGACTTGAGTCATGACCAACTGACTGAGCCATCCAGGCGCCTCCTGCTCCTTCTCTGAGTAGATAAGGCAACATTTTTCACTTATGGGGAGAGTGCCCACAACCTCAGTAAAAATTGGCTTTCTTTAGTTTCTTTACCACATTGGGTATGCCTTCATGGAACTATCTACTACACATCCAGAGAGAAAATGTGGGAATAATTTTCACTTATATCCTATCACCAGGTTGAGACTTAATTTCTTGGACATGGTTTATTCCTATCTCTGTGATATAGTACAGTACCTTGCACTTCTTTTCTTAGTTAATAACTCTTCTTCCAACCTATTCAAAATGGACCTGTAAAAGCAATGTGGGCCTTAGTATTTTAAAATGATCCAATTACAAATAAAATTCAATTTAAAAATTTTATAATTATACTTCAATATGAGTTACACTAGGAAGTAACTAGTTATTATATTAAAAAAAGCAAAGCTAACTAAGGACAAATGAATTAATAAACTAAAACAGTACCCTTTAACTTAATATTCTTCCATTGTATAGTTTCATTTAATAAATCAATCTGCTATTGATCAAACACAGATTTAGTGTCTGGTTAATTTTATGCAAAATGTAATATATACATACATTCAGTCAACAGGCATATATAATATTTTAATATTTGATACCAATGTTAATTATTAATTTTATTTAATATTAAATAATTAAATATTAATTTTAATAATTTTATATTTGATTTTAATCATTATAATAAACAATCTAATTGGAAAGCAAATATCTATTTTGCATAACATTTCTTAAAGGGCATTTTTGGTTAATCAATATTAAAAATGACTGAAGATAATTTGAATGAAGCTTAAAAGCTTTTAGGTTATTTAGCATTGAAAGTGTATCCCTTCTAATTCATTTCAAAAAAGAAAAAGAAGGATACCAGGTCTGTGTTCTGAAAAGAATCATTATTCAAATAGACTAAAACATAGTTATTCACCTGAAATTCTAATTTTTCACTTTATGCAAAGCCAGCTATTAAATCTGTCCAACCCATTTTGGAAAAATAAGATCATATTAAACATTATTGAATTTAATTGCCCCTACCCACTGCACACAGATAGCTAACGGATTTAATTAGAACTATGGCTCTTGATTGCAGGATAAGGGAAGCAAACTAATATTTATTGCATATGTGTTGTTTGCAAGGCACTCACACCTATTTTCCATCTCCTCAAAACAACTTCACCAAGTACATATTATTTTACACATAAGAAGAAAACATCTGAGATTCAGAAAATAGAGTGCATGATTTGCCTAATATCATGAAGTTATTAAAAAGTAAACCTATTATCAAATCTATGTGTGCCTTGCTATAAAGCCTAACTCCTTGTAGAACACACTACCTCATTCCTAATGTAGTTAATAATGTACCATCTTAAAATCTAACTTTTTGTACATGCTGACATCTCAAGTGGGCTATAAGATCCTAAATGATTTGGAGCCTGGGATTCCAAAGGTGTGAACTTTAAAATTTGGAGGGTCAATTTAATTCTGTCAGTTACTGGCAAGTAGGAAAAATCTATAGATCTCATTTTACTGACACATAAAATGGGATTATGACATTACCCTGATAAATTTGTATTAGTGAATATGACTATTTAAGTTCATATGTAACAGATATTTACTGCCAGTACAGATGAATTCCTTTCTTATTTCTTATACGTATTTTATTTTATTCTTATTTTTCACTGGGTCTATCATGTACAAAGAATCTATAAAGATAAATCAAAATTATTAAGCATATATCATGTAGTAGATACTTTTGTGAACATTATCTCTTATTAATATCTCATCACAATCCTCTGAGATGTTAACCTGCCCCAGGGTTTATTCTGCTTATCTTCTAAAAATCTGTATTTTCCATGGGCATTTGATCTTTCCTATGGTCTCACAGCTTTAAATATACTTCTAGATAATTTCTGTGAGTTCCAGACTCCATGTATTCAGCTACATACTTGAAATTGCCATTTGAATGGCTAATCGATATATCAAAAATATATCTGACCTAGAACTCTTCATTTTTGGTTCTGTAACCTAATCCTACCCAGCCTTTGTCAACTTCAGTAAATTATACCTCCATTCAACTACTTGTTCAGGCAAAAACCTCAGAGTCATCATGATTCCTTCCTATTACTCATGATCTGACACATCCTACCCAACAACAAAATTTGCCTATAGGCAAAATTTATACTTCATTTATCCACTTCTGTTATCATTGGAATTGATCATCTTGGATCTCTTTGACCTTCCTGACAGGTCTGTTCCTTCTAATTGCACACTTGTAACCCTTTGGCTCTACATAAGAGCCAGAAGGATCTTTTTGAAGACATAAAGTACATGATCTCTGATGGCTTCCCATTGCCAGGAGAAAAATCCAGACTTCTTACCTTGCCCTACCAATTTCTAGCTGATGTGATTTCTGCCCAGTTTTCCCCCTTGTTATATTTCAGCCATACTATTTTTCAGGGAATTTCTTGAATAGACAAGCTCATTTCTGCCTTCAAAGTTTAATGTTTGCTACTATTTTTAACTTGAACACTTTCCAGCAGTTCTTTCCAGCTCTTCACAGAACAAAGTTTCTTCTTACACTGCAGATATCAAACCCATGTTATCTCTTTAGTGAGTCCTTTCTTCATGAGATCATCAAATGTGTGGTTTATGTGAGATCATTTCTAATAGTTTCCTGTTTTATCTCATTCATAACACTTACTGCTCCTGGGTTATCCATTTTTCACTTGTGTGTGTGTGTGTGTGTGTGTGTGTGTGTGTGTGTGTGTGTATGTGTGTGTGTATTTGAGTTTAAAATAATATATAGTTTATGAAAGCAAAGATCTTTTATTTCTTTTTTTTCTCTCAGCATTGCCTTTTACTTTTTGGAGAAAAGGGTAGGAGGAAGAGGGAGGAACAGTCTCAGATTGTTGCCAGAGTGTATGAGACTGGTGTACAAGGATGAGATGAGATGGCCAGGTAGATGAGATGGCCCCCAAAATTCTTTTCTCTATTAATCTCTATACTCGAGTGAAAATGATATGACATATGCATAATTGTCTAGCACAGGGTATTCAATAAATGTCAGTTACCTTTTCTAGCAGGGTTCTCCATAGGCTATACCTAGATATCATCATTCTTCCTCTTTCAGGGAATGAAGATCACCTAGAAAACTAGGAAACAAAAAGTACAGTTCAGTTTGGGTAATGCAGTTGGCTACCTGGCTTGGTGCAGGGCTTTACTGTGTCCCCATCCTCCCCACTCCACTCTGCCAGGGTGGGGCCAGGAATAGAGTTTCTCCAGAGACTTCCCTGAGGCCTAATCAGCTTGTCCTAGAAGATTCCATGTGGAGGGCTATGGGCTGCAATTCTCTGGTGCACAGTCCTCTCTTTTCAGTGATGATAATTGTATGGTTACCAATTTCACGGGCTGTTTTCAGGATCTCAACATTGTGCTCAATGTCTTGGAAATCCACATAATTCACAGCTACGATTTGGTCCCTCTCCTGAAGTCTTGCTTGATGTGCATCAGAGTCAGGAATCACCTTGGAGATAAATATCCCTAGTTGTGAGGCCCTTCCTCCTTGGATATTAAATGCCAACTGAGCTCCAGGGGGCTTCTTCAGTGTGACAGTTCCAGGCAGAAACTGGGTCCTGAGTGATGCACCCTCTAATGAGGAGGAATCCATGCTTGGGGATACTTGTAGGCAGGCAGGAAAACCATAGGGTAGTCATAATAAGGAATCCAGCTGTCCATCTCCAGTAATGCCCCACAAGCCTCAGGCACCTCGGGGTCCTCAGGCTCTGCTCTCACTGCCAATTCAGACTGGAAACCCGAAGCATATGCCCAGATGGGTCGGAAAGGGCAGGAGCCGCACACAGGTCCTCCTCTTCCTAAAACACCAGGATCTTTTATGTCTTATTCCCAGCCATATTGCCAAGTGCCTAGATCTGCGTGATACATACTAGTTCTCAATGAATATTTATTGGATAAACAAATGGGTGGATTAAGAGATGTTATATTCATTCATGAATGATGAAAAAAAGGCTGAAGAGTATAACATTCTAAACAGAAAAATTAAGAATAAACAGAAGTCAGTTTATAGAAATAGGTGTCTACAATCTGTGTGTGGCATACATTTATCAATGGTTAACACATAAGCATTGATTTATAAAATACACATTCAAGAATTCCTCAGAGTGATTTTTCCCCCAATTATCAAGATATGTTTAAAGACTAGTGGCTTCAACTTATCTTAAAATATGTGAACTAACTAGACTTTCATATATTTCTACTCAAGTAAGCGTGAAATTAGCTGAGATGCCTTATATCCTTCTACAAAATGTCAATATGAAATTCAAATCCATCATTGAATGTGGCTAACTTGTTCTTTACAGTTGTTGTATTGTGGCCCTAAGTCAAACACCATCAAAATAGCTAACATGCCATCTCATTTTCCATAATTTATACTTGTCACCTCAAATAGAAGAGGTACAGTCAGGGTTGCAACATCACTTGGCTTCAAGGATATCTTGTATTCTCTCCTCCATGGAGGTATATAATGAGACAGCTCTGGCAATGATTGTGGTAGAGTCTCATCTTTGCCAAAATACTTTAGTTTGTTGTGCCCTCCCCACAAGATTCCTGCCCAACAATCACCCTTATCAAATGTGGTTGTTGTCAAGTGGCATAATTAATTTTCTTATTCTATTTCATGTAGGGAAGGCAGGGGAAAGAGAAACCTGTTATGATCCATGTAGAAGCATCACATTAAGATTCCAAAATTGAACTGAGGCAGTCTTTTGAGGGTTTGAATTTGAAGCATTTCATTTCTGTGAAGAAAAGCCTTCAAATGACAGAATGAGGTAACATGGAAGCTGGAGTAATGTTGACAGATGACTTTCGTCTGGCCTGGTTACTCAATAACTATTATATTGTTTCAGGAAACTCCCAAAAGATAGCAGTGCAGTATGATATAAATTCTGATCAAACAGGGGAGAAGACAAGATAGAGGTCACCTGTTCTCTGATATTAATTCTTTGAGTCTTGCCTCACTTTCCCATCCTTAATGAAGTCCATCTCTTTCTCTCTGAACTCCAAAGATATTTAGTTTGTTCCCTTCTATACTACAACTTATCATATTTATATTGTGGTGTGGTCAGTTGTATACATCTTCCATCTCACACTAGCTTATAGCCTTGTCAAGGGAAGGATCTGAGGTTTATTTTTCTTTCTCATGGATACTAATAATAGATCATAGCACTGGAGTTTCAATGTATGTTTAAACAGTAACTAATATTGCTCTTAATAAGTGTTTATGAAACTTTTGTTAATAATTTGTAAAAATTATCTGTTGGCAGAAAAAAAAGGAAGGAAGGAAGGAAGGGAGGGAGGGAGGGAATAGGGAAGAAATAACTCCTAGTTAGAGTTACTTTTTAGATAAGAAGGCTTCAATCTAAGGAGTTTAGCTAAGAGCTAAATTTTCCTCATATTTTCAAACCTTTATTTTAAGTCCACTGGAGGTAGGAATGCCAAGTATCAAGATATCAACTAAAGCTTTCATCCACAAGGTGACAGCTTGCTCCTAATGTTTAAGCAATTAAAAGATCTATCTGGGAGGCACTGCTTTGCCAACATGAAAGTCTTCCGCCTCAGTGACTCTGCCACACATTGCAATCCCTACATGAGTCCCATTGATCTCTTAAGAGAGCAACAATTAATTCCAGGTGTCTCTTTGGGCAAAACATATTCCTGGCTCACTTGTGAAATTGCATGTTTTCTAACAAGTCTCTTTGCTTTCCACATTCAAAGAAAGTGCATTTACCTCATATGATGCAGTATGTTATAAAAGCAAATATTCTATAGAAAGTATTTGCTATAACTCTCCAGTGTCTC
This sequence comes from Panthera pardus, assembly GCF_024362965.1. Lineage (NCBI taxonomy): Eukaryota > Metazoa > Chordata > Mammalia > Carnivora > Felidae > Panthera > Panthera pardus. The sequence goes on from NW_026526721.1 coordinate 89,502,743, forward strand.
CCCAGGGAGTGTCTCCCTCTGTGACCTTGGACAAGTCTTTCCAGCCTCAATTTTCTCTCTTTTAAATGTGAATAATAATTTTGCTGCTTATTGCCTTTCCAGAATACTAGTGATGGGAGAGGGGAAGTGACATAAAATATTGCAAAAATCAGAAATATAGATGTAAGGTCCTAGGAGAAAGTAGTGTCAGATAGATAGACTCCCTCAGAAAGACTACATTTTACTGACAAATCCTCAATATTTGTAGCATGTACAGAGGTGTATTTGTGCCTAAATTGTTTGGAAGTAAGACAAGAATAAAGCATCTAGGAGAGAATGTAAGAAAATAGCATACAAAAAAAAAATCAGAATAATTGCACAATTTTCCCCTTCTGAAGATTAAGGGTGAAGCAAGAATTTTGTGTATCTTTAGCCTGGGCTCAAAAGCAAGTAGGAGAAAATTTGGCAAATAGGAAAAAAAAAATTCCTAAGTTCACTCTAGGAATATACTATTATCTTCTGTGTTTTCCTATCATTTTTATATATTAGTTATTACCAAAAGCAGTTATTTGGCTAAGAGAAAAGTAAAACAATATATAAAGTAGTTTTGATGACAAAAATATAGACTTCTAATGTGTATACTTCATCCAGTGTGTTTTCTATTGATTATCTGAAAAATTCCTTGTATCATTCCTTGTTCAACCTGAACCCAAATAAAATATTTCTGAATAATATGTTTCTAAAAGTAAGAGTTTCGAGGAATTTGAAACTGTTGTAATATAGTCTAAATAATTTTTACATGAAGGATCAGAAAGACTGACTCTGGTTTAATACTGTAGGAGAGAAACAGTTTAAATGAGGAAGGACACTTCTGAATTCTTGACTTCTAAGATCTACATTGTTTTATTATGAGAAGATATTTGATTTTCATCTTCAATAATTTGCTTCATTTCACATTTTTTTCTTGTGGTGATATTAGGAAAGATTAATTACAAACATTAAAATTGATTCCTTGGATTTAATGGGATTTCTTGAAGTGATTTTATTTATTTATTTATTTATTTATTTATTTATTTATTTATTTATTTACTTACTTACTTACTTACTTACTTACTTACTTACTGATAAGTTATAGGCAAATTACAACTGCCCAAGAGCAATCTCTTCCACTTTATCAGTGCAAGTATCTGTATGGCTTCAAAGGAAAATAAATAGGCCCCCCATTAAAAAAATAAATCTATGCAACTAAAAATCAAGAGTTTCTTAGGTAAGTTTTGTAACTAAGAGACAAAAAGAAAAAAGGATCAATATTAAAGATGCCCAGACAAGATTTTTTAAATGATGAATTAAACATGTCTATAATGGCAAATTCAAGTTAAGAACCCATTTAGTCTTGGTTCAATATCCTAAGCATATTTTCAGAAGGCAAATAAATCCACATATTCTGTTCTCCTAAGTATCCTAAGATACTATATTCTGGGATTTCATAGCTCCTATACTCCCAGTTTCTGGTTAAATGATCTGTTTCTTATGTCATCAGAAATAAAAATTATGCTTAGGTAAAGAGTTAAAAATGGATACTTTGCTTTTTGCTTCTTATTACCTTTTGCATTTTAACTTATCTCTTTAAAGGAAAATGGCATGTTCTTTTTGGTATCAGGCTACATCAAAACTAATGACTTACCATCTCGGGATGGATGGGGTGAAAGTCATCTTAGAAAGCAAATGGTCTGACAGAAGTAAAGGTGCTACGTTCAGCATGAATTTTTTAAGCACTCTGTGGTTTAGAAGGATATTAATTAACAATTAAATAATTTAAAAAAAAACCCTGAAGATAGTTCAGAAAGAAAGAGACAATCTTTGAGTAACAGAAAAAAGAAAATTAATTTCAGTTATTGCATAGTATTAAAATGGTAAATCAATTTATTTATCTTTGCTGGGAATAAGGTAGTATAATACTAAGTATGGTGTAATGGAGTTAAGTGTTGTTGGCTTATTATATGTTTTATTCTTCATTCACTCAGCAATTATTGAGTGTTTACTATAAGAATAATAATAGCTAATATTCATTTTGTGCTCACTATGTTCTAAGCATTCTTCTAAGTCTTTTATTTATTTATTGTTTGTTTGTTTGTTTATTTATTTATTTATTTATTTATTTATTTATTTATTTATTTTTATGAGTTCACTCATTCTGTACTCTGAACAATCTGGGCAATTGGTATGCTTTTTAACACTTTTGTTCTTCAGATAAGGAAGATGAGGCAGAAGGAAGTAATTAGTTTCAAATCACACACATAGTTAGTGTAAAGCCCAAATTCTAATCCCAGAAGTCTGTCTTCAAAGTCCCCAATATCTTTTCTTTTAGGAATAGTGATAGATGATATCCTAGCTCTGCTTTCAAAGAGCCTAAGCTCTGGAAAGGGGGAGGGATGGTCACACATGTGTAATACCCAGTAGAAAATCTCAAGGTAGACAGGAGACATCAAGATTTCAGAGAAATGATGCCTTCAAGGGGCAACATTCTCCCCAAGGATAGAGAGGAGAAGTCAACAAATACAGATATATAAACAATTAAACCATAGAAAGTGTTAGATATTATGTTTGCATTATGTACCAATCATAGTGGGAGCACAGAGGAGAATGTAACAAATATCCTAGCAGCTGCAGAGAAGAATAGAAAAAGGTTTCCTGAATCTGGAAAGGGAAACTGATGATCCAAGGGAAAAGTTGAGAAAAGTGAGTACTGAGAAGAAGTAAACAAGTCTGATGGAGCATGAGATAGCCAGACATGTCTGAGGATAGCAGGGACTTCAATTTACTTAGAGCACAGAAGGGGGAGTAGATATCTACTTCAATGTAGAACCTCGACATATGGCAAAGAAGATCACTAAGAAAAGGAATAAATGAAATACTGTTTACTTTCCTCTATAAAGATCCTCAGCCAATCACAAACTCTTTCTACAAAAGGAGGGAGGGGGTTTGTTATAACATGAATCCTTAGTAAAGGAACTACTATGGAGTCAGGCCCTTTAATACATAATTTATTCAATCACTTATTTATTCAGTCATTATGTTCAATATCTTTATGTCATTTATGTCTTTATGACATTCTATGTCGTTATGACATTATGTCAATGTCAGTGTGCTAGGAACCTTAAGGGACACAAAGGTGAAGATAAATAGCATCCGTCCTCTAGATACACCCTTAAAGCCTTTCAGGCAGAGCCATGGCATACTGGCTTAGTAACAATTCTGATGAGGTGGTGCCCATGCAGACGTAGGTGTTACGTATTTTGAATATTAGTCCTGCTTGCAGGTAAGTCGCCTTTTGCTGAAGCATGTTCATAAAATGTTGTAATGACCCATTTTGCATTTTAAAGGATTATTTGAGTCAGTTGTTAAAGGCAGTCATTATTCAAAAGCGAATAATAGAAACTTACAATTAAGTTTTATTAAACAATGAAAATAAATACTCAAAACTCCTTGCTTTTTAAAAATATAATATATTTTACTCTTTTCTATGCTCTTGAAGTTATTGTTTATTTTATGTGTATTGTAGAGATACTATGCAGGGATGTGCTACTTACCATTCATCTCTTTCCAACTTTGCATTCAGTGATAAATTTGATAGATGTTAAAAAATAGTTAGGACTATTTGCATCATGAATATAATCAAATCTATAAATTAGAACTCTATTTTTCCCCTGAAATCTGGTTGTTAAATATTTATCAGCACATAACTGCTCATTCATAAAATAGCAATACAAAGTGTATCACTGTGTGTTCTTACCTGCTCCAATTAGAGTAGACCAGTACCTCAGTCTGATTTCCTCAGAAATTAGAAGCTCATGCTCCCCACCCATTTCCCTAACATCGGCAAGTTTAGACTAACCTCTAGCACCATCCTACCATATATTCTGAGTTTCCTGGCATATTGGTTCTCAACCCTGGCAATACATTGGAAACACCTAAAGAGCGTTAAAAATTTTTCCAATTCTTGCGTGTATCTGAGCATTTGATTCAGATCATCTACCAGTAAGAACTGGAATATATATAATCCCAAGGTTATTGTAGTTGTAAAGCCAAGGCTGAAAAAGTACATCAGAACTTACCAGTAACATGGGTGTTGCTGGAGTGAGTCATCTTTTGTTGCTTAAAGAGAATGTATTTCACCTCCCACAAAGTAACCATGGGGGAGAACCAAGTGGTGGTTAGAAATGACCAGAAGCCATCCTTAAAACAAAACAAAACAAGGATTCCTACCAACTGTGCCATGACCCTGTTTCCTCCCTAGCCAGGAATAATGCCCTTTTACAATCGCGTTTTGTTCAGTTAGTGAAATGAACACTGTAGGCTAAGTAAGGGCTGCCAGGTAAGAATAGGTTTGGTGCTGGTTCCCTCAAAGACTACTTGCCATCATCTTCCTTTGCTTCTTTGCAGAGAATCTATTTTAAACTTTTGAAACATAAAAGAATCTGGGGCTCCTGGGTGGCTCAGACGGTTAAGCATTCGACGTCAGCTCAGGTCATGATCTCAGGGGCTGTGAGTTCAAACCCCACGTTGGGCTCTGTGCTGACAGCACAGAGCCTGGAGCCCTCTTTGAGTTCTGTGTCTCCCTCTCTCTGTCCCTCCTCTGCCCCAGCTCACACTCTGTCTCTCTCCCTATCTCTCTGTCTCTCAAAAATAAATAAACATTAAAAAATGTGTTTGAAACATAAAAGAATCTAATTATATCCCATTAATCAAAACAGAGGGCCCCCTATCCTGGCCCTCCCACTTCTAGGGAGAGCTACCTTTTAGTATTACAAGGTGCTGTCCTTTTCTTCTTTCCTAAGGGGAGAATGTTTTTAGTAAATCCCAAGAAGCTTTATGATCTTCATTTTCCTTTGGTAGAAAAATAACACAAACTAATCTCTGAAAGGAAAATTATTTTAGAGAAATTTTAAAAGGTAAATTTATATATTTCCATCTCTTTCCACCTTGAAACCACTATTGACCCTGGCATACCTGTTTCTTTGTTATACATATGTATTATCATCACCACTTAAAAACTATCTCCTTGTGGACAAATTTTACGGTGTCACCGATCACCACCTCCTACTGTTTACAATCTTAATATGGCAGAAGTGATGGGATATCACTTTTATATTATGTTATATAAAACTCCATCTTGCTAGGTCATTTGTTCTAGTCAGGCTGCTCTCTCTCTCTCTCTCTCTCTCAATTTGTGCATTTGGAAGAGTCAAAGTACTGAATGTTGCCAATAACCATCTAAATGGGGAAGCATTTGCTTCCCTAGTCAAATCTCCAGATAAGAACCTAACACTGGCTAATACATTGATTGTTTTTTTTAATACACCCTTTTTAAAAAAAAGTTTGTTTATTTATTTATTTATTTACTGAGAGAGTAAGAGAGAGAGCAGCGGGGGATGGGAAGAGAATCTGAAACAGGCTCTGTACTGTCAATTTGGAGCTGACACAGGGCTTGAACCCACAAACTGTGAGATCATGACCTGAGCCGAAATCAACAGTCGGATGCGTAACTAATTAAGCTGATTGGGGTCTGTTGATACTCCAAGCAGAGGATCCAGCTAAGCCATGCCTAGGTTTCTGACTTGTGAGATAATATACAAATGTTACATTTACCTACTAGTTTGTAGTAATTTGTTAAACACAATCACCTTTAAAATAATTGTCCAACTCTTCAGTGTGACATCCATCTTGCCAATCAGTTGACCCAACATTTCCTTCTAGCTTCTCCTGTTGGTCACCTGATCCAAGCACCTATGAAAAGCCCATGCACATTTATACTTCCATTTCCTTGCTTATGTTCTTCCATCTGCTTAGAATGGCCTTTACAGTTTTTAAAACATGAAGAGCAACCATTTATCCTTGGAAGCCAAATATAATAACCACCTCTATGCTCTCAATAAAAGGACTCTCACCCACTACCCCCTCAAGGTCAACTTAATTGGCTCATCTTTTGTGTGTTCATAAATTTCCTCTATACCTGTCTTATGGGGTTTATCATATTGTGTCAGGGTCGGTTTTTGTGTTTTGTTTCCTTTTATATTGCAAGTTCCCAGATAGTGAGCACTGGGTACTATTTATCTTTATGTCCCCAGAACCTAGGCTAGTGCTTTGACATATATCTGCCATCACATAAATGTGTGTTAAATTGAATTGAACTGAATTTATCCTGCCATAGTTCGAAAATGTCAATGTTTGGCACATTGTAGGCACAACAAAATTTTAAATGAGTATTCTGTGTATAATTGCTTATATTTTTAAACAATATTATTTAAGCTAGAAAAGAATCACTGGGGACAGTAGGCTGCTTTAATGAGATGGGGCAATTCAAGCTACAGAAATTACCTAATGGATTTTGCTGATAACATTAGGGGCTGGCAATTCCATTTCACAATTATATGATGCTTAGAGAAGAGTTGAATAAATACCTAACATTAGGATACAGAAGAAAATGAAGCAACTAAGAATCTGATAGAGAAATGTATGCAATTATGTTTTTTTGAAAGAAGGCAATACATTGAGAATCAAACCAAAGAAATGAAAAGCTGACTTCCAATTATTCAATAAAACGTAGTGTTTTTGAATAGACAAGCTGCCAAAATACTTTCGTGTTAGGGATAGGTAACCTCTAAAATGACTTGGCAATATAATAGTGTAATATAAATTCATTGCAGAAAATGAAAGTGGAATCTAGGGAAGAGGATATAATCCTAACAGTGTATTAAGATGCTAGACATAATACTCAAAATCATATAAAGACTAAAGGATAATATATTTGAACCAGGGGTGTTCATGTCTCCAAGGTTTAAGAAGCTTTTCATTGAAAGTAAAAGAAAAGAATGACATAATTACTGTACTGCTTGAATACCTGGACCAATCTGAACTCAAAAGTTGGAAATAATTTGTAGCAAAAGGTGAGGTATGGCTAGAACCTTCCAGAATATTACTACTCTTCATCCTCGAAATTTTCAGTCATGTGTTTCCCCAGAATTTCTGGTAGAAGTCCAGTAGCTCCAGTTAACATCAATATAACCTTTGATGAAGTGAAAAACTCTAACATGCATGCTGCTTTTCTCAGAGAGGATTGAGTCTCTGCTTTAATCCTGGAATGAATACAGAGACTCCTACCTATTTTGAAGCCTCAGTTTAAACATGCACTTCTGAGTCCTGTAACCTGCTGCATCGGTCATCCTGGCCAAGCGTTAAAAGTCTTTTAATTTTCAGCATTTCCATATGAAAAAGAACTATAGCTTCTTGTATTGGGGCTATTAATGGACACTTGATAGTTTGAATATAAAATAAACCTAACACAGTCTGATATGTAGTAGGCTCTTCAGATATATCTGTTCTTTGTCTTGTCCTTGTATGTTAGGTTCTTAAGGGAACTGCACTGAAATTGGGGTTTACTATTAAAACTCCAGGTTTATAAAGGTCTTGGCCTTACATGTTCAGGGTAAACTTGCTCCCATGTTCTCCCTGCATTTTAGGGCTGAGCTGTCTTTTTTTCCATTTCTGCTCACACCTATCTTTTGGGATTGATAGAATAAGTCTTTGGAAAATGCTTTTATTTTGTTAAATGTTCTTTCTGAGTTATTTGAGGGTGCTAGTAAAAATTTAAACTGAGTTGCAATATTGTAAGTTTTAACCGGCAGCTGAGTTAAAACAACAAATTCTCTAGGTTCTATCTTTCTTTCTAGGTCTGTATCCCTCTATTAAACTTAGGCGGTTTTGTAGAGAGCAGATTGGATCAGGAACAACAAAGAATCTCCAAATGTGGTACAATTTGACCCTCGGAGTATAATTCTTGTTAGAACTAGCAGCCCACAAGAGATAATTTTCTGTGTATCAGGAACTCTTTATCATCAAACACAAAATAAACACTAGGGGTGTAGATTCTTCTATGTTTGTTTTTTTGTTTGTTTGTTTTACCCTTCAAGGAACAGAAGATACAAAAGATAACTGTCAGTTTAATTCTATTTCTTATTTTCAAAAAGACCACAAAGAATGTTTGGTTGAACTATTTTTTCTAAATTAAAATTAGTTTTTTATTTTATTTTAAATCATTACTTTTGGAACAGGACAATAATTATGCCAGGTCTGGTTCTTTTTTTTTTTTTTTTTTTTTTCCTCACTCAAGACAAATTATAACAGAACTCATCCAGGGGCGCCTGGGTGGTTCAATTGGTTAAGCCTCTGACTTTAGCTCAGGTCATGATCTCATAGTACGTGAGTTTGATCCCCACATTGAGCTCTGTGCTGAAAGCTCAGAGCCTGGAGCCTGCTCAGATTCTGTGTCTCCCTCTCTCTCTGCCCCTACCTTGCTCACACTCTGTGTCTCTCTCTCTCTCTCTCTCTCAAAAATAAATAAACGTTAAAAAAATTTTAAAAAAGAAAAAAAAAGAACTCATCCATCTACCTATCACTGAGTTGCATTACTTAAGCTATAGGATTCTTAACACTTAGAAAAATTCAGTTAGCTCACCTATGCCATTATGTTTAATCAGTTTGGTTTTATTAACAATTTTAATAATATTTTAAAGGAATTCTAAATTTAAAATTAATGATAAATTAATGGTAATTAATTATTCTCATGAGTGAGGTTTCTGACACATTCCCGAGAAAAAAAGAAGAGCATGATATTCATCTCACTTGGCTTGGCAGCATGAAAAATATAGAAAGATTACCCAATTTAGATTAAGAACACCTTGGTTCTTCTGTGTCCAACATTACTGTCTGTGTGATTTTGGCCAAGATATTTAAATTTTATAAAAACTGTCATGCTAATTTCAGCCCTGCCTACCTCACATGATTTCTGTAAATATCATAGTTTAAAGTATAGTATTTATAAACAAACTTTAAATCGCAACGTGTGTGAATTTAAAGGATTATTTTTGTGATCGTTTCTAAGTATAGACTCAAATTACATTTGTTTGATGTATTTCGACAATCAAGTTTTCTTTCACAAATTGGAATCCAATTAGATCTCTGCAGACCATTATGAACACAGGGACTTATTTGATAGACTTATTTGATTTATTTATATAAATGTACAATTCAGAGTGCCATTGTTACAACTTATTGAAAAAGAGTAAATATGCAAACACTATGAAATATTATGTGACACAAAACCAACATTTAATATCCGCTGCTTTATTTTCCCTTCTATTATTTATTTAGCATTTTCCTCTATTGTTTGTAAATCCAGTATTAATGGCAGATATATATGTCTCTTGGAGTTAATTAATGGTGCCAGGGAAACACTATATCCTTCAAGTATACAACAGTATTAGTATTGCTGTACTACCAATAGGACATATTCACATAATTTTACAGTATATAGAGTACCTGAACTAGGTCTTTATAATCACTCTAAATGAGGAAGTTGTGACTCAGAAGTTGTATCAATTACCTAGGGTCAATCAGTTGATTATTTGATAGATATAGATTGATAACTGGGTTTTAGTCTACCTTTAGATAAGTAAAATCATTTATTCCTCTATTTTGAACAGCAGATCCTAACTTGAGCTATCTTAATTTGATTTTTTTTAAAAAAGCTATCTTAACTTGATAAAATCAGCCAATATATTGTAATACTAACTATTGGTGAGCAACATTCGCTGAAAGGATAGGTTACTCATAAAAAATAGTATCCCGTCTTTTTAAGTCACAGGTAGTACTTTGAAACTCACTGAGTTCCTTAATAAAAATGTATTAAGATCCAAGCAATTTGCTAGTTTCTTGGGAGAACATAAAGGTAATCTATCTTCAGATAATATAATTGAGCTGATTCAAAACAAGAAATATATTGAAACTGCTCAAGATGTTAAAAGTTAAGTACCAAAATAAATAGTCCAGACAAAAGTGTCATAGGATGGTATAGGTAAAAGCCTGCATCTTTTTTCTGTCACACACTTGAAGGAAGATAATTCTCTCATATGCTTCCTCTGTGAGTACAACAAGATTTTTAACAGATTACATCATGCATAAAGCATATAGAAATTCCAGAACATCTTCTGTAATACATCTCTCTTTTTCTCTCTCCTATGATTCTCTATACACAAATACATCAGGATTCCATCATTGGAAACCATTGTCTTTGGTTTCTAGTTGGGTAGAATGAAAGGTTTAGAAGTTTTAATGAAGTGGACTGACTTAACATTGTAGAGGTTTTAGGTGAATTGGAAACAGTGGGTGACACATTCTGTGCACAAGTTCATCTTCCACAAAATTATATGAATAGGAAGGGTAAGTGCTAACTTGCCCAATATTAATGTCTTATAGAATGTCTTCCCAAAGGTAGGGAGATGTCCTCGTATGGTGAAGAATCTCTGGTGAATTGAAAACACTCTATAAAAACCATACAAATAAATATGTAAGCATTCAGCCTGATAAAATATTGATCAGTGCTAGCTACCAGTCTGAAGCTGTGCCATGTAGCCACAATCACAAAGCTTGACTGAAGACTCTGATCAAGCCAAAGAAAGGATTGTTGGCCCAGCCATGATGAAGCACTGGCAGAACAGTATTGGTGGCCAATGTGTTGAATTGTCATAAGAGGATTTCTCTCCAGCGAAGGAAAGGAAATGATAAGTTCCTCATATTGTAAATTATAAGGTTCTGGCACTCAGCCTAGTTGAATCACTGTATACTGCCACATTATGCAAAAGACAGTAAGAAGGCATGCACCTGCTCCTTTGTCACCGAGTTTCCTCCCAATAAACACTATTTATTCTAGGACTGTTGTTAGTGTTGCTTAGTCATTCATCTATGTGTGTTTAGCTGATAGTAATAAGAATGGTATATATTAGGGATGCATGAAAAATCTATTTTGGTGCACAGATTTCCTGTTTGGTTGGGGAGAGAGAAATATTTGTATACAAACGACTGTTTGTTATGAATTAGGGCTACAGATTCATGCAGGATTAGCCTGTTGTTATGAAATGTCATGATTGGACCTCTTACACAAACTTTATTCAACACCAAACTTTAAGACAGGCAATTTTCGTTTCTGTACTTGGGTGAGGATCAGGGTCATTTGTGATAGATTCCAGCTTTATAAAGGAGCTAATTTTATAAGTTACTAAGTAATGTATACCCTGATCTTCTTCTTTCCTCTCCTACAACTTTTGATCTATAAAAACTGAAAATCCAGTTCACTAATATGTGTGTGCGTGTGTGCATGCGTGTGTGTTTATGCATTTTACTCTGCAGCTCTGCACTTCATTAGGTTTTTAATTTATCATTATATTTGACATTTAGAATTTTCATTTGGTTAAGTTGGAAATCTTCTGTATAAAATTTTAGAGGTTCTTATTTTCTGCTCATATTTTCAAGTTTGTATTTAATTTCTTGAAACAATAAGCATGGGTTTTAAAATTACTTGTCTGTATCTCTGGAGGTCTTGATTCTGACCCCCTGGGGGCGAGGTAGCTACTTCTCACTCATGGTGAATAGTTTTCTTGGGGCTAAAAGATTTTATCTACTAGCTACTCAATTTTATTGTAAAATTATTTGGGGAAATTCTTTGTGACCTAGGATTATGATGGGTTTATCCAGAGAGAATTTATTTTGCTTTTATATAAATAAAATCACTTGCTTTTGCCAGTTATTTTGGGCCCATCCAGTCAGAGGTCATATTAAAATATATTAACACTTTGAAGGTTTTGGAAACAAACACACAGTATGAATTTGGATTAGATTGAGGATTGGCTCTCAGAAGTAGGTGTTTTCCACCATTGATTGCTTTTCTCAAAAACAAAGTATATCTACTATATCTCCTAATTTCTTACTTACAGGCAAAAATGGCATAAGCAAGTTTGAGAATAAACACAATTGATTCGTGGTCAGTATTCAACTCAGCTGATATTGACATCAGGCATTAAGATTTTGAGTTATAGAGTCCATTGCCTAATCCAGCAAGTCAGGTGAGTTTAGGTAAGATAATTTTTTCAGTATTTTAGTTTGGCTGGACTATAGCTAAGGAGATCAGTAGAATTCTATTATGGTAAATCAGGTGAGAAAGAAAGACTTTGCACTACAACAGTGCTACTTAGAATTTATAGGAAGGGGCAGTATGAGAATCAATCAGGATCTGAATGAAAAGGATTCAGTAAATGATATTATCAAGAGAGGGAAGAGTCAGATATAAATAAATCTATCATCAGTAACAAACGATGGCTTTAATCACAAAAATGTCACACCATCAAAACCTCTGTATTATCAACTCATCAAGACTAAAGGCAAGTGGATGAGGGTAAGTGATATTAACAGTTGTTTTGAAGCAGTGAGTTATTTCTAAAAGTCTAGGAGTAGAAAACATTAAGACAGGATCTTGATGCAGCATATTTTCTGTTTTCCAATATAATATGTATAAACATATGCATATGTATTTTAGCATGAAGATAAACAAAATCCTTTAATTTCATATTTATTCCTTTTCCTTAATCAGTAATTTGTTAGCAAACACTAAGGAGGTTTTGAAATATGGGGTAGGGGATTGTATACTGAAAAGTCTAGTCAAAACAAATACATTTCCTCAATTGCATTTGTAAAATTTGAATTATTATTATGATTGCTTCTACTTCCACTCAAATTTAAGTTTTAGACATACCTGAAGAAGAAGATTAACACTTCTTATAGGATAAAAAGGAAGAAAAAAATCATCTAAAAAAAAACACACAAAATTTTCCCTACTTAGTAAAGCAGCTGCCGCTCCCACCTGCTGCAGTTTATCATTGAATAAAAATTAAATACATGATACCCTGGAGGTAATTTTTCAATTACATAAAATGAATAAACCATGATGATAGAAGAAACTGCCAACACTTAACCACACCAATACATGTACAAATAAATTATTTATATTATTTTATTGTCTTCCAGTTTTATTTTAAGGCAGAGTTCACAATTGGGCAAAAGCAAAAGCTGAACACTTTTTGGTACCAACTATTAATTACACGACAATCAACCTAGTCATAAGTGGCAATGCAAAGTTACCCTTAATATTGCTGGAAGTAACAGATTGAGTATATGCCCTTTGTGCTTTTGTTTTCCCTTTTGTATTTACCTACCATATGGCTTGTGGCAATCCAGGAACAGTGAAGTGATTATCCTTACTAACCTTAAAGATAGTAATACTTAATGAATGTGAGTCAGATATATATTTGCATGAAATCATGAGGTTTGTCTTGGTCTTATGAAAGTATTCTTTTTTTTCCTCTACATCTTCAGCCTAACTATGGCTTAGGCTGTCTCATTTCGATAATGGATTATTCTGTCCTTTTTCTGTGAATTCAGTCTAGCAATGGTGTGCTTTAATACATTCAGTAAAATTAGAGTTGCTGTCCAATTTATAATCTCAATCACAGAAATTTTTCTCCTAATGTGTACTTTCCTTTATTTTGTTGCTATTTCACACCTTAACAGTGCTTCCGCTTTCAACAGTGATGGCCTAAAGAAAGGGAGAGTTGTGAAGCTACTTATTATTTGGTTTTCCCCTTTTTCTCAACCACTGTTCATATAAACCTCTTATCCACCCCTGGTACTGGATGCCATGGAGTAGGGGACTTGTCTACAGTTTTACTTCATTCGTACAAGTAACAGTTGACTGGTGATTCTAGCATAGAGGGCACATGTGGTTTTCTTGGATAGCACCCCATTTTACTTCACCAGTCCAAAAGGATCCAAATGAGTAGACTCATTTCCCTTCATTTCCTGCCTGTTCTCCCCCTTACCTCATCACCTTCATAGGTACAGTATTCGAGATGAGCTAAGTAAATATCAAGACAAAGCAAAGGTTCCTTTCTCAAACAACCACGTACTCCCTCTTGCAGAACCACAGGGTCCATTTGGTTGTTCCTATACATACCCATTTTGGGGCTAGGAGGATGACTCCATAATCTTCTTTCTAAGCAAAATGTACTATGGCCTTTTCATGGTTAACAAAGGGCAGTTTGGAAAGTGTCAAGCTTAAAAAAAGAATCCCTGGATGGGGAGTGAAGGCAAGTTCTGTAATTTTTCCATAGATTTACTCAAATCATCAGATAATACATATTGAATATCTTATTCTATTGATTGAGGAAGATGGGGAAGAGGATAGACAATGTATCTTAAAACACCAAGAAAGCTAACCTTTCTCAGTGATACATATATCATTCTATAATATAATTTTCACTGCAAATAGGTTGAAAAACATCTGATTTTTCAATTTGATGAAATGCTGTTGTTAATGATGTGCTTGTTGGAAAGCTGCAATGATTGGACTGGTAGAGGGTGTGAAGAAAGAAAAGCATTTTGGTGGTCTTATTTAACATATAGCACCATGTCACAAATGCTTATGGAGTCAGTATATATTCAGTTATATTCTATATTCATGTACTGTATCATTATATTAAAACTCTTCCCTATTCCTTTAACATATAATTACATTTTTGTAATATAAGTCATTGCTATGATTTTCAGAAATCTGTACTTTATATTATTAGTTAAAAAGATATAGTCATCAGTTGCCCAGTTTTCTTAATAAACATATTTCAGAGTTCACTCTGGGTGCCTTCCAAGGCACCAAGTTATTTTCAAGATTCTGATTATTAGTTCACATTTGAATTTATATTACCCTTCAACCTGACCTTTGCCATAAGAAGTATTTCCATTTGGAGAGGCGTACTTGGTTAAATCCCATTTTTTTCTTATTTAATATCTCAAATAGATATTGCTTCCTACAAATTGCTGATGTTACTTTTGGAAAGAGATGCAAAGGATTCAAGGTCACCTTGGGAACTTTGAAATAATTGTTTGATAATTTTCTACAAGCAATTTAAAATACCCATGGTTCACACTGCTAAGTACGTGACCTTTGTGTCACTTTTTAACTCCCATAACCATTTGGTCAAATTTGTCATATATACCATATCCATATCAGGCATATGTATATGTGGCCATGATGGATACATACAATTTATTATACTAATCAATCACATCAGTAAATCAAATACATTTATATAATAATTTAGTAATTCGAGAAAAAGAGGTTATTTAAGCTTGACATTCTAGATAATTCATTAATTCCATTAATGAATATTAATGATGATGAATATAATGATAATACTTTAAGTCCATTTAAAATAATACTTTAACGGGGCGCGTGGGTGTCTCAATTGGTTAAGCATCCAACTTCGGCTCAGGTCATGATCTCGCGGTTTGTGAGTTCGAGCCCCGCGATGGGCTCTGTGCTGACAGCTCAGAGCCTGGAGCCTGCTTTGGATTCTGTCTCCTTCTCTCTCTGCCCCTCCCCACTTGTGCTCTGTCTCTGTGCCTCTCAAAAATAAATGTAAAAGAAAAATAAAATAATATCCTAAGATTGTTCATAAAAAATATGTTGTCATTTTGTATAAAACAAATGGTCAGGAGGGAGATTAGCTATTTATGTACCTTTCACCAAAGGTGCAGTTCTTTCTCACCTCTGCCAAAGTCCTGGAGCCCCCGATTTTACTGCCTCCATTGCTCCAGTCTCAGCATCAACCACCCTCCACATGCCATTCCTGATGCCATGTATATTACATAACAGGATGAGAAATAGGGAGTATTGGCTTTTAATAGTCCTAGTAACTCCAAGTTCAGATCTTTCCAACAATGGCTGTAAGTCAGAATTATATGTACAGTGTCTGAAAACTCATCCAAAACTTATTGGAAAATAAGGCAACATGTAGGTGATATATTTTTTTTCAGTGCTGTACTAAGGGGAAGAGGACTGAACATTGTTTAAATAAAGGAGTTTACTTAGTTTGATTCACCATTTACCTTTCAGACATGTTGCAAGTTATATATAGGGAACACATAAATCTTAGATATTGTGTTTCAAAGCCCTGGTGAGTAATATTAGATAGAAAACCACAGGCCCAAAATGATGTCATTAAACCAAGGTTTAATATCTAATTTAATGGCAGTTCTCAATGCCCCCCCCCCCCAATGTAAACTTTATCCAACAAACTGGAATTTCATATCAACACTGGGAGTTAAGCACCTACCAGATCCTTTCTATTCCACCTAGGAGGATGACCTTGCCTAAAGCAATGAATTCCTTGCTAATAAATTCCCTTTTCACAGCTTTTCTGCTTTAAAAACCTTAGATCTTGTACAGCTTCTTGGACCTCCCCTCTACTTGCTAGATGGGATGCTGTTGGATTTATGAATAGTTTTAATAATAAAGCCAATTAGATTTTCAAATGTCTTCACTTAAATGTTTTTTTTAACAATAGTAACCAATTATGTAACCTACCCACTGACCCCTATCATCCTAGAAATAGCCTAACTTTTCAGCTACTCTTCTTGAATCAGTTATATTGCCATTTTACTGAAACTCTCATAGAATTCATGAGTTAAATAAATTTTTAACATTTTTTTCATATATTTTCCTGAGAGTCACTAGGTTAAGCTATTTGAAAGTTATATGGCTTTTGAAATGTATGAGCATCTGAACCACATTACAAGGTTCCACATTTGGAGACAAGTATATAGTCCATAGGTTTTCCAGGGTAGCATAAAGAAAAACAGCAAAATGATGAAGTCTGTGAAGGTTGTGTTCTATGTTCTTTCACTGATACCTAGTTCATGTCTCAGCCATGTTACAGGCTGTGTGTAATATACCATTCCTCATCTTCAGGACCCATCCAAACATTGCTTCCTTTGAGTCTTACCTTATTCCCATGAGCCTGCAACTGAGGAATAATTTGTTTCTTGCTCTTCCGATCTGATGGTATTTTACTCCCATTTCTATTGTATTGTAAATTTAGTTCTTACGTCTTTCTCATCAAACTATCATTTATTGAGCAGACATCCGCTCTTAATTCTGTTCAGCTGGATAGAGGAGAATGTGAGCATAATAAAAGTATACTAACACAGTAACTCAGGAGAGAACGAATAATGAAGGAATACAGTAACAATGGAAGGGATCAAATCATCCTATTAGCACTAAGACAAGTAAGTCAACCTGGTAGAAAGAGAATGGAAGGTTGTGCTGGAAGCCAGGGGGGCGGGGCATGGAAAACAGTAATACAACAAATGGCCAAATCAGAAATGACCTTGCATACAGAATTACTTTTGATTAGACAAACTGACTTCAGTATCTTTATGTCAGTTTCCAAGTGCTTTGCCTTTGTGAAAATATAAAAGCCTTTATCTAAATAAATTGTTTAATGATATAAAATTTCACCAAAGTCAACATACTATATACAATTTTACTGTCTGACATTGTTTAAAAATCTTAAAACGTGCAATTAAACAACAAATGCACTCCTGACTTCCTAGTGAGATTTAGTAAGAAAATAATATACAGTCATAGTGTAGCTTGGATTGTTTGTTATGAAGAATTACATTTCTCAATTTAACTCCTCATATGGGATGAAATGTTCATTTTTTTTCACCTCTTACTTGAGGGAATATTTCAGATTCAGTGAAGAACTACAAGATAAAAGAAATAGACAAACTTTTTTATAGAATTTTTTTTCAAAGGAAAATTTATTTTTGAAAGTATGAGGTTTTTTTTTAAAGTTCATGTGAATTGCCTTCCCTTTCTGTGTCAGAGTCCCGGCCTGCTCCTGTGTTGTGCTTTACTTTTCTTTTTCTAGCCCTTTCTGCTTTCCTTTCATCTTTCTCCTTGTTAAGTTGTGTCTTCTGTACAGGATTAGACCTGAAGGTTTTAACGTTTTTTTCCGTTTTTCTTAAATCAAGTGTGGTTGCAATCAGGTAACTGTTTGGAGAGGTAAGGAACAGAAAGAAAGGAGTGAAGGGAAGGCCATGCTGAGAAAAAAGACCAAGACAGGAACAGAGAGAAGCTCTGCTAGCAATTAACACAGGGTGTCCTTTTCGCTTCAGGATCTAGAGGAGTGTTCGATGAAAAAAGGAAATGACTCATAAGCTACGTCTGAACTCTTTTTATTTATTTATTTATTTTTTTGCATGAAACAGCCTCAGTTAATGGGATGCCTACATTTAGAGATTTGAACTTTACTTTAGAAGCAATAATGACCTAGTCCAAAACTTTTAGAAAAAAACAGAAAAGGAAAAAAAGAAACTGGAAAATTCTATAGTCAGCTCCAATTAGAAAGATCTTCAAAAGTTTATTTCTCTTAACTGTTACTAAGGAAAAAAATATCTAAATTAGTGCTCTAGATTACACGTGCATCTTCATTTTCCTAGTGTTTCTTCTCTTATTTATATTCAGTAATCCTAGACTGATTTAATCCAGTCTTTTTTGTTTGCTTAATGAGAAAGGAAAGGAATGCATTTTAGCTTTGCTTTGTTTGCAAAATTCAGCTGCTGACCTACCAGCCTTCCTTGTTTTCTTACATATATGATTGGTAGACTAGATATCAAGAATTCTTCTGACCCTCCTCTTCAGAAGGAGGGAATTTATTTATTAATTAAAGATAAGGAATCTGATTCTGGTTTCACCTTGACAATCAGATGCACTCTGGGAGGTCTATGAGAGTAGTTTTCAGTGGGCTGATTAGCGTAATGTTGAGACAGGAAATTTAAAATGCTATACTTAGAAATGGGTCAGGATAAAGAAGGAAATATATTTCTATATTGAGGAAAACAAAAGAACTTTAATCAAGAGTTGTTTTCCCTGATCCTTTCTGAATAATAACTTGGAAATTTCATCAGCAATTAATTCTGTTTGATTCACTTTTTTTAAACTTGTATGTATTTTGCAAACCTAACTCTGAAAAGCTATGTGAAAACTACCATTACAGAAAAAAAAAAACAATTTAAATCATATAGACTGTGTGGTGCCTGCAGTCCGTTAAGCTTCCAACTTCAATTCAGGTCATGATCTCACAGTTCATGAGTTCAAACCCTGTGTTGGGCACTGTGCTGACAGCTCAGAGCCTGCAGTCTGCTTTAGATTCTGTGTCTCCCTCTCTCTCTGTGTCCCTCCCCTGCTCACACTCTGTCTCTCTCTATCTCAAAAATAAATATTAATTTTTTTTTAAATCATATAAACTGTGATACTAGAGAACAAGCATGAAAATAAAGGAGTCAGGGTGGTTCCAAAGTTGGTATATTATGTAGAACCTTTCTTTTCTTCTCTTTGCCTGGAAAGAGAGTGGCCACCAATTATTAAATTGAACGTAGAGTGTTTGTGTTTCAGTCATCCCTGTTAGTTCTGTTCCTCCTTATTATAGAGTAGATGTTTTGAATAGGCTTTGATTAGATGCTGCAGATGCATGCTGAACTTCCATGATATGTGATAGCTTGTCAAAGTCCTGAGACAATCTTAATCTGATCCACTGAGGGCTGGCTTGTGAGAATGAATGTTGGTGAGCAATCCTGGCTCAGTGTCTAGAATCTGCAGCTCAGCATGGCTTCACTTTATTCTACTTGTTCTGTATACAGTAATATATGTAACAATAAAATCTTGTGGTTTTATGTGAAATTGTACCCCCAAAGAAAACCAATCACCTTTTCTGCGCTTAAAAGTGAAGAAATCTTGAGGGGGAAAAAAATGGATAGCTTTAATTTAGATAAGAGAAGTTTTGGAAAAATAAAAAGAATATTAGCTTTGCTGTTGCCCTGATGTAGAGATGGCAAATATGCCATAACTTTTGTATGCAAACACAAGAGAGAGGAATAGAGGGAAAGGGAATGATATTTGTACAATTATCTTTCAATTCAAACAACACACAGTTTTTGAGTCTGGTGAAAAAAAAAGCTATTGAAACTTGAAAAGAAGAATTGGATAAT
Source organism: Panthera pardus (assembly GCF_024362965.1). Taxonomy (NCBI): domain Eukaryota; kingdom Metazoa; phylum Chordata; class Mammalia; order Carnivora; family Felidae; genus Panthera; species Panthera pardus. The sequence continues at coordinate 89,522,498 of NW_026526721.1, forward strand.
TGTATGAGATTTCTAAATGAATTTTGTTCTATATTTATAGAATACTTAATTGACTAAAAGGATCAGTTGATATTTTCACTTAAGCTTCATGTTGTGGAGGAAGTAATGTAATTTTTAAATAGTCTTCATAGATTTGGGGCTTTAATAAGGAATATAGCCTTTATGTATGCCAACTATTTACTATATGTATGTACATGCATGCATTTCCTTAGAAGGCAATAAATTAACCACAGTTATTTGACCAAAGACTTTAAAACCCATATAGCTGATACATAGCTATTACAAGTGATTATGGTACCTTCCTCTACCTTCAAATCCAGCAACATTTCATCTTTATGATTGTGAGTTGGAAAAGCCTGCATTTTTTGGAAAGGTTTCCACTTTTAAGTACCCATGCTATTAGATTGGGCCAACCTGGAAAATGTGTAATGATCTCCCCATTTCAAGACCCTTAATGACATCTGTAAAATTCCTTTTCCCATGTGAGATAATATTGTCACAGATTCTGGGGATCAGGATGTGGAAACCTTTAGTGGGAGCCATTATTCTGCCTACCATAGAAGTATTTAATTTATATTCATATATGAGTTTAGTTTGTACTTTTATTTTCTGTGCCGAGCAGATTTTGGTATAAAGACTAATTGATGACATTAATTATGGTAGCTTCAATCTTTTCATGATTAAATTTACTTGATAGAACTCATCTATAATATGGTGTATGCCCAATGACTTTTGCAATGGATTAGGGTTGGTGATAAATTTTTCAAAGCACTGCATGGACACTTATTTAAAAATATATGTACTGGTTGTCTGGGCACCATTGTATTCAGTATATAAAAATCCTTACCTTCATGGAGCTGAAATAAATAGACAATAGATAAGAACAGCAAGAAAATATGTGTTATGTAGTGGTAGCTGCTAAAAATAAAAATAAAATAGAGGATACTAAGTTAAAAAGTGACAGGAGATTCTAATTTTAGGCAGGATAACTAGGGAAAGCTTCCTTAAAGATAACATTTGAGTAAAGCCCTAATGAGGTTGAGGAAATGAGCATGAGAATATCCTGAGAAGATCATTCTAATCAGAGATCATTCTAATTAGAGGTACTCAGATGTAATAGAAGGGGATAAAGTCAAATAATGGGGAGTATTATTCATTTAGAAGTCTGAGGTCATAGGAATGATATTATATTTTACTCTGAGAGAGATGAGTTAACATTGGGAGTTTTGAGCAGAAAAGTGAAGTGACTTGACTTTAGCCACTTTAGTTTAACAAGATGATATTGACCTCTCTGAGACATTGCATGGTAGGTAGACAAGAGTGGAAGCAAGATAAACTATTGAAAACTTGAATTCAAAGAGATTATAGCTTAGACCAGGAATGCTAGCAATAGAGTGATAACATATGATTGGATTTCAGGCACAGTTTGAAGGTAGGGGCAACAGATTAAATGCAAGGTAAGAGAAGAAAAGGATTCAAGGATGACCACAAGGTCTCTAAGAAAAGAGAGTAGCAATTCAGTGAGATGGAGAAGACTGTGTAGTAGGTTTGGGGAGAATATCAGGAACTGAGTTTTGGATATGTTAGATTTCAGATGAAAGAAGAGGTCTAAGGACTGAGTCTTGAGAACCTTAAACATTTGGCAATCAAGGGGAAAAAAGACATGAGCCACAAAAAAACTGAGGGATAGTGGTCAGAGAGAAAAATAGGCTTGAAGCCAAAAGAACATGTTTTAAGTGAGAGAGTGACCGGTTGTGTTAAATGCTGCTGAGTCATACAAGAGTGGAGAACTGAGTGATGAATCTAGCAACATGGAGGGCTTTGTTGAGCTTGCTGACAAGGGTGTATGGAAAAGTGAGGGTAAATCTTGAGTTGAAGCAGTTTCAAGAGATAATGGGTAAGAAAAAATTTCATATTGTAGCAGAAAGAGGGGAAATTGCTAAAGCAAAGAGTAGGAGTTAAATAACCCTGTGTTGGGCACAAGTAGAGGGTACCACAGTGAGTAGTGTGGAAAGCACATTCTTAATAATAGGACAGAAGTTAGAGATTACAGGCTCAGTTGATCATAAGTGAGTAGAAGTGGTGATAGAAACTCATGAGAGTTCTCTGCCCAGCTACTTCTGTATTTTTAGTGAAATTATTGCCTGATTATATTTTTTATTTTTTTATAAATTAAGTTCACTTTTATTTTCAGAAAGGCTTCCATGCTAATGAAATTTTCAAATTTGTTATAAAATCATATTTGAAATTTCTTGTATTTTTTTGTTACTGTATCACCAGTTAACTATGAATTTATATATATATATATATATATATATACATATATATATATAATTTTTCAGTTTTTATTTTTATTACCCTATTCAGAAGTTGCCTGTTGGAGACATTTTAAGATGAACCAGTAGAAAATGATTTTAAAACAAATGTTTCAAGTTATCCATATTACTGACAAGTTTCACACATATCCATAGAGTAAGATATTAACAGACATGGGTGCATTTTTGTCCCTTGACTCATTGTTCCTGAAAGACAGCTGACCTCCAGCTACACATAAAAGTTGAAATCAGAATTTAAACAGCATCTCAGTGGTTTAGTGGATTGAGCCTCTGACTCTTGATTTCCGTTCAGGTCACCATCTCATAGTTCGTGAGATGGAGTCCCGTGTCGGCAATGACAGCACAGCCTGCTTAGGATTCTGTCTCCCTCTCTCTCTCCCCTGCCCTGATTGAGATTGGTCTCTTTCTCAAAATAAATAAATGTAAAAAAATAAACAGCATCTTAGGTGACCTTAACATTCCTAGTTCTTTCTCTCCAAAGCAGGTCAAAAATTCACCATTCACCACCCTCACGTTTGTTTTGAAGAGTCTTACTTTGCAAAACAACCCTATTCAGTAATATACCAAAAACCAACTATATCATAAGAATAGTCCTCTGTGAATAAGTCACAGGAAGTCCTTTACTCTCATCTTTCTCTGTTACTTTTGTCCCACCTGCTTACCTACCTAGCACTCACTTCCACACTGCAGATGGTGGTGACGTTATGCGTACTTCTAGTCAGTGCTTTGAAAGCCATAAGTCAGAAGTCCTTGTCATGAATTAAGAAGCAGCCTGTACTTAGCATATATTATCAATACCTATGTGGCCCTGCTATTCACTGTGGAGTCCAATTCATTACATAGCAGGAATGATCAGTTCTAGACTTCACATCACCAATAAAAGGAGCTTGCATCATATCCCACTACCAAGTACTTTCTTGCCTCTGTGAATACTATTTCTTTACATGCACTGGCAAAGGTATTACCAAATTTCTCACTTGCAACAATCATCTGTAACACCAACCAGAAGGCCCATGCAATCAATATGATTAAACACACATACACCCACTTACACACACACACACCACACAGGCACACCATTTCTACTGTGATTTTGTTGACATTTAATTCTCCTTGATCCAAGATTTAATTAGACCCAGGACTGAAGGGATTTAGCTTAGAATAACAGGTCCAGAGTTCTATTCTAGGAAAAATGTTCAAATATACCTAATAATAATAAACAATTAACCATGAATGTCTTATTTATGTCAAGGTTTGAAAATAGTGCTTGAATACAATGTAGATTGCTCTCTTCAATTGTAATTAATTTTACTGTTGATTCTCTGGGCTGCTTCTTCACAATGGAGTTTTGAAACAGAAAGGCACTTGCCAGCCAGCGTTTGCCCAGCTGTGCTGTAATTGTCTTAAGTGCGAGCTGATGGAAGAAAACCAAACAACAAAAGACTTTGTCTTTAAGCCAGACATTGAAATGAGACTAGCCAAAGCAAAAATGACATTGGGAGTAAAAACATAACCCATTCCAAACTGAATGAGTAGACCATTTGTGTTTGAAATGAGATATTCTATCACAAAATCTGCCGAGGCTGACTCTGGTTGCTGCAGGTTAAGGCCTAAAATAATATTTAGAGACAATTTCAAATTATCACAACTTTAATTCCTTTTATGTTCTTGGTTATTTTCATGTTTACTATTCTTATATTTTATTATTTACATGGAAAAAACTTAGGGGCATTTTTAGATAAAAAATATTTTATTCTTTAGATAAATAAAATGATTACAAAGTTTATATTAAATATGGTAGTCAAATAGCTGAGCTGTTTCAAGGGATATATTTTCAAAAGTTGTGGTTATTTTGCTTAGACCATAGAACTTAAATAACTGCCCATGTGATACTTCCAAAACACCCATTAAGCGTTAGCTTCCTTAAATACTGCAGATTATAATCAGTATGTAATTATATACTTATAATTTTAAACTCCTTGGGTATTTAAAAACAAAACAAAAAGCCCTAGACCTTGTCTCCACCCCTAAACATTCTGACTTAATTGGCCTGCGATGGAGCTTTGATATCAGTATTTTTATATACCTCCTACCCTCCCCCCCCCCCCCCAAGCCCGGGTGATTCTGATGTTCAGCATGAATTAAGGATCACTGCTAGTATATTTGGACAAAAAGCCTGTTTTTATTTTTTAATTAAAAAATTTTTTTTAATGTTTATTTATTTTTGGGAGAGCGAGAGTGCACATGAGCAAGTGGGGGAAGGGCAGAGAGTGAGGGAGACACAGAATCTGAAGTAGGCTCTAGGCTCTGAGCTGTCAGCACAGAGCCCTACATGGGGCTCGAACTCGTGAACTGTGAGATCATGACCTGATCTGAAGTTGGACACTTAACCTACTGAGCCCCCTAGGTGTCCCAAAGAGTCTGTTTTTAAATATATCCGTATCTCAACTAATCTCTATATTGCTCTAACATATGGGATCTCTGCTTACCAATTGAAGGTTGTTGTTTTAAATGTCAAGATGTACCACCTTGAATTGCCAAGCTTTTCTCAGCAGAACAGTGATGTTTAGAAAGACCACTTCTATGTCCTTTAGTCCCTGAAAACAAAGCAGGATTTTTTTTGTAACATCTAAAGGGAATTATGCTGTAAAGGAAAATAAAAATGTTGTCTGTTCCTAGAGGGAAAAAGGAAGTGTAAACTATTCAGAAAAGATACAGTTATGGACATACCTGAATTCCATATCTTGCCTTCATGTGGTGATTCTATCCCCTTTCTCTACCAAATATAATAACCCTTTTCAAATATCTAGAACCTAAATATCTGCCTTCTTTTGATACTTGAATTCTCAACATTAGTTTCCTCTCATGATCCATCCTACTACCTTTGTCCCAGGAATTCCATAGGATACAATATTCCTCAGAAACATAATGCTTCATAACTAAAAAATTCTGGAATACAATCACAAGTGACTGTAATAGTTAGAAATAGGATTAGCTGAGTAACAGAGACCCAAAATATAGTTGCTTAAATAGTATAATTGTTTGTTTTCTCCTATAAACATATACATATATGAGAGCTACAAGGTCTCTTGGCCCCAAACTACTTGTAGCTTTCTGTTCTCTCTCCTTGGGATACAGTTAGTATAATGGGGAACAAAATAACATTAAGTGAGGAAGAAGAGAGGGGGTAGCTTATTTAAAGAATGTATGGATATGGATATGATTAAAATAGGACATGCCATTCTTTTTTTTAATTTTTTTAAATTTTTTTTAACGTTTATTTATTTTTGAGACAGAGAGAGACAGAGCATGAACAGGGGAGGAGCAGAGAGAGAGGGAGACACAGAATCTGAAACAGGCTCCAGGCTCTGAGCTGTCAGCACAGAGCCCGATGCAGGGCTCGAACTCACGGTCCGTGAGATCATGACCTGAGCCGAAGTCGGACGCTTAACCGACCAAGCCACCCAGGCGCCCCAGGACATGCCACTCTTAAGAACAAAATAGATAGATAATCAAGAAGGGTATTGGATGATCAGGATTCTGCGGGCAGCCATTCCAATAGAAATTCATAAGACAGTTCTCAGTTTCTTAACCTGATATGGCTCTGTGACTCAGAAACCACTGTTTGAAGAAAAGGCAGAGTCTCACTGAGAAATGGCTCTACAATACCACAACAAGGTATATAGTAATAATTCTTCTAGGCCTTCTGCAACAGGACTTATGACCATTTACACAGATAATTATACAATAGGAGTCAAGAACTGGGGTACACAAGAACTAAGATAATACCTGGACTTGAAGCATCTGTATGACCCTCTCCTACCACCATTAGAGTGGGGGGTGAATGGTGTGTAAGTAATAATTGGAGTCTTGACCCTGGCCTGACTCTCAGTAAAGGCACTGGGTCTGTGAACTCACATGGTGGTCATTTTCCTGGTCTTCAAATGTATAATTCAATGAATAAACTTGGTAGGTGACAGAACCCCTCAATGGTTTGTTAATCTTTAAGAGCTATTATAGTGTGGTAAACCAAGAGGAAGCACCTGAAACCGTCCCTCCCCCTGGCCAAGGTACAAAGCTATATCATCTCTGGAGGAAATACCAGAGATTATTTACATCTTTAATTATCTAAAGAATACAAGAGGCTAGTCCCCATCATATTCCCATTTAATTCATAATCTAACACCTACAAAAGAAGATAGATCCTGGCAGATTAACAGTTGACTACCACAAACTCAAACAAGTAGTAGCCTCAGTTGTAGCTGCTGTGCCAAATATAGTATCTTTGCAAGAACAGATTAACTCAGCCTCAGGCATGTAGCCATGGCAAGGTCAAAAATTTTTTCACCCCTTTCAAGAGATTTGATCAAAAGCAGTTCACATTTATGTGGGACAAACAAGAAAATACATTTGACATCATGCTGTAAGGCCATGCTAATTGTTTTTCCTTAATAAACTCAGAAGGGGGCTGGACCGTCTGGATGTTTCACACAAGATAAGGTTGGTCCACTATTTTGATGACATCAAGTTAATTAAACCAGATGAGCAAGATGTGGCAAGTATATTGAAGGCCTTGATATAACACATATGCTCCAGAAGTTAGAGATAAAACCTATAATGTTTCAAGGGCCTGAAGTTTTTAGGAATCTAGTGTCTAGAGGCATGTCAGGAAAACCTCTCCAAAATAAAGGACAAAATTATTGCAACTCACACTTTCCACACCTAAGAAGGAAGTGAAAACACATAAAATATGTTCAGCATAATTTTTCATCAGAAAAGTACAAATTAAAATAGTTATCAAAACATATCAGAATGTTTCAAATTGAAAGCCTGATGACATATGTGTTGATAAGGTTGTGGAACATTTAGAACTAACTGCCTTATATTATGGAAGGGGATGTAAAATGGTAAAAATCTTTGGAAAACACCCCGGGAATGTTGTTACACATACTTAGAACAAAGCCACCAATTCTATTCTAATTGTTTAAACAGAAACAAAAACATGTATCCCACAAATATTTGTGTATAAATGCCTATGGCATCTTTAGTCTCAAAATCCAAAACTGGAAACAAAGCTAAATGTTCATCGAAAAATTAGCATATAAAGAAATTGTACCGTATTTAATGCAATCAAATATTACCTAGCCTAAAAGCCAATTACTGATATGTACTGCAACATGGATGATTCTCAAAATCATTTTGCTTAGTAAAAAGAGCCAGGCGCACAAAATAGAACATTTTGTATAATTCCACTTATACAAAATCCCTGAGCAGGCAAATCTAATGTGTGGCGACAGCAAACAGGTCAATTATTGCCTGGGGGCAGGAGTGGGAGTGGGGTTATTGGCTATAAATTGGCATGAGGAGACATTTTATCGTGATAGAAATGTTTATTTCTTGACTGGCTATGGTTACATGGAGGTATATATTTGTCAGTACCTTAGAAACTTTATGCTTAAAGTGGATGCAATTAATATTATTGGAATTATACTTAAGTAATGTCACTTAGGAAGTAAAAGAATGTTAATATATTTGAAGAATTTTAATGCTAAGGGAAAAAGAATATAAAGGAGAAAACAAAAGAGAACGTGATTACAATAAAAGATAGGCAAAGAGAATTATATACACAGGTTTACACTCTGAAAAAAAAACAAGAACTAATATCAAAACTGATTATTTACAACTGTAATTCACAAAAATATCTTAAATAAAAGAAGATACACCATACTAAAACTAATGAAAAGTAAGCTGGATGACCTTTGTTAAAATAGGAGAATATCTCAGAATGAAGAATATTACTAGGAAAAATAGAATCATTTCATAATGATAAAGTGGTCAATTTTCCAAAAAGACATCACAAAAATATGAATCAAAACAGATAAGAACAAAATAGAGAGATAAATATATCATTATACTGGAGACTTCAAGACAACCATTCTGATAATTGATGAAAATATTAGATAGAATATCATTAAAAAAAGAGAAAACTTAAACAATACCATCAACCAAATTGAACTAGTCAAGATTTTTAGACCAGTCTACCCAACAAAAGTAGAATACACATTGTTTTACAGTACACGCAGGGCATTCAACAAAATAGATCATATACTGGGCTAAAAAACAAAACTTGACCAATTAAAAATTTTTTTAACATTTATTCTCTTTTGAGAGACAGAGCATGAGTCGGGGAGAAGAGAGAGGGAGCCAGAATCTGAAGCAGACTCCAGGCCCCGAGCTGTCAGCACAGAGCCCGATGCAGGGTGCAAACCCACAAACTGTGAAATCATGACCTGAGCTGAAGTCGGACACCCAACTGACTGAGCCACCCAGGTGCCCCAAACCTTGGCCAATTTGAAAGAATATAAATCATTTTAAGCATGTTCTTAGATCATAACAGAATTAAACTAGAAAACATTACCAGAAAAGTATTTAGAAATTTTACAAATATTTGAAAATACACTTGTAAATAATTGGTCAAGGGAAAACTGTTTAAAAATATATTGAAATTTTCAACATACTGAAATTTGTAGAATCCAGCTAAAGTAGTTGGAAGAAGTATATAGATGCAAATCTATATTACAAAAGAAAAAGAAATTAAAACTGGATTCTGAGCTTTGACATTAAGAACAAATCAACCAAACAGAATGTAACTGAAGCCCAAATAGTCAGGAGGATTAGTACAAGACAAGCAAGAGGAGAAATCAATAAAATTCAAAGTAAAAACAAAAATGAACAGAAAGGGGTGGCTGTGTGGCTCAGTCGGTTAAGCTTCCGACTTTGGCTCAGGTCATGATCTCACAGTTCATGAGTTCCAGCCCTGTGTCAGGCTCTATGCTGACGGCTCAGAGTCTGTAGACGGCTTTGGGTTCTATGTCTCCCTCTCTCTGCCTCTCCTCCACTTTCTCTCTCTCTCTCTCTCTCTCTCTCACTCAAAAATAAATAAAAACATTAAAAAAATCAAAAAAACAGAAGCGGGGGAGGCAATCCAACCCAAACCTGGTTCTCTGAAAAGATTAACAAAATTGGTAAACATTTCAGCAGATTGACCAAGAAAAGAAAAGATACAATTTATCAGTAACCGAAATGAATGAGGGGACACCACTGAAGACTTCATAGACATTTAAAAAGATCATAAGGAAATACAATGAAAAACACTACGGCCTCAAATTCAACTTAGAAGAAATGGACTAATTCCTTGAAAGACACAAGTTAATAAAACATACTTATAAATAAATATATAACATAATTAATGTCATATCTATTAAATAAATGGAATTCATCATTAAAAATCTTCCAAAAGTAAAACTCCAGGCGCAGATTATTTCAATAGTGGATTGTACTGAATATTTCAGGATAAAATATAAACTCAAAATAGATAATCCATCTAAAGTTAAATGTAAAAATATTGAAATTTCAAGAAAAATATACACACAATAATTATACAAATCTTATTTTCTTGTTTTCCTTTCCTTTCCTTTCCTTTCCTTTCCTTTCCTTTCCTTTCCTTTCCTTTCCTTTCCTATGTGTTTACAATGTCTAGTTTATTAGTTGAGTTTCTTGCGAGTAAGAAAACTCAATGTATGCTTCTCTCATCTTCCACTGGCTTGTTTTGGATAATGCAACACTGCTACTGATGATCAATGAATACATTTTACTTGACACATTAATTTACCTTACAAACTATGATTCTCCCCAAAATATTCCACACTTCTTTTTACAGATTTCTTTCAATTCAGCAATATTAAGTGCAAAGAAGAGATTAGCGACCATTTAGCAAGAGAGCAGAAGGTAGAAGTTAGGTGTTAGTGAAGTATAATTTTAGCTCACAGTGTGAGTGTTAATTGAATGTTATTGCTAATACTACAGCTATAACAGTATAGTCACTTGTTAAATGTAGAAACAAAGTGATTATGGAAGTCAAAACAGTGAATTAAAACAGTCAGGTAATGGAAGGTCTTGTTAGCACACCATCACATTTTCAAAGAACTAAAATTAAATGTAGTGAGCCCAAGACAATGAGGTAAAAAGTTCTTGGTGTTCAAGTTAACTATTTTGAAATTTATATTCGAAGACAATCTTAGAGTCAAAAGAAGAATATAATATTTAATACTGTATACATTTTCCCTCTTAAAGATAATTTAATATTCATATATTCTAATTTGAGTGTGCTAGCGCTTGATTAATGTTAAAATTGTTGATTCAAAATGATTTTTTAATGTTTATTTTGATGGATCATCTTATAGTGGAATAAGTTTAGTATTTAGAATGTTAGTTTTTACTTCTGTTAATTCAATGCTTGCTAATGCAAATTAAAGAGATAATGCTCAATCTGAGATAATGGACTCCTCTCTAAAATTGAAAGTGAGGTAGATTTAGAGAATTTTGCCAAAAGGAAAGAATATGGAATAGAAGTCAGAGAGGTGTACTTGTTTTATCTGTTATATATGAAACTACAGTGATTATGTGCTGTTTCTGATTTCTCTGTTGTCCACCCTGTTGACACGCATACAATGTTCACAGTGTCTTCATACTTCAGATAGAAATCAGAGTTACTCATGTTATAGGATACCTGGAGCCATGTTCATGGCCACGCTTAAAGAATTCACCTGCTCTGGCCCATTTGCAAATTCAGTAGCCTTTCTTAAAAGTATGCCAGTATAATAAACTCATTATTACTTGACACAAAACATGAGGTTCTCTGTACTTGGAAGTCAGAATCGGAATATTACTAGCAATAAGCACTTCTAGTGGTTGCAGAAGTGATTAAAGCAAGTCTCTCTTTCATGCTCCATAATTTTTTTTTGGGGGGGGTCATTTTTACTTTTTCTCCATATTGCTCCTTACACCATTAGAAAATCAATTTGAAATGGCTATAAAAATGATTATAATACGAACATAAAAATGAGTAGTTGATGGAATGCAATTGAGGGAAAATAAGAATAGGTCTATTATAAAAATGGTAGAGAACTGACAAGCTGTAATGTGTGTGACAATAACAGGAATGCTCACAAGATCCCTTCCTAGTCCCTTCCTTTAGGGAACGCGTATTTGCAAAGTGATGCTAACTGACTTATGTGTAGTAATGATGTGTTTACATAACTCAGTTCACTCAGTGAAGAGGAAAGGCATAAGTGAAAGGGGGGCAAGGTAGGTGGAAAATAATAATTTTCTGTATTTCAGGCCCTCATTTTTCATAAAAGAAAATATTTATATCACTTTTAGGACAGTCATTGGAAATTCTCTGGGAATGATAGCAGCCTTTTGCTTTTTTAAGCATTCCTTTAGATAATAGATAAAACTAAATTTAGAAATCACTGTTTTAGAAGTGAGACTTCTATGAAGATCACAAATGGAACAAATACTTTGAGTCTTATCCCATCTGTAAATTATAAGCTTCTATAAAAGGCATGAACCTGAATATCTTAATTCCTGATCATTACTAGCAGAATGTTTTACATGTAATAACACCAAATAAAAGTTGGCTTGGTTAACATGAGACAGACTTTGTTTTGATTAGTTTATTCTCCCATGAATGCAATCTGAATAGTACATACAGATATTTAAGAGTTGCTAGGTTTTATTTGGGGCAGAGAGAGAAGTATTTTTATGATCCTAGGTGTGAGTCTATCATAAAGGAAAAAAAAGAAAAGTAAAAAAAAAAATTGCATATATATGTATATATATGTATATGCACATGAGTCTATCTGCACATATGCAAATGTATATTTCTATAATTTTTTATTTGATATATATATGATAGCAGACACTTTTAATTGCCTACCCAATATCCATTTTCCCCAACTTCTAAAACTAACCAAATAATAAATTCTTTCATTGTCTCAAGTTGTCCAGAAAGGAAAATTCACAATCATGTCTTACAACACACCATCTTGCAGGCCAATTCTAACAAATAAAATGAAAACATAAGCATTGTGGATGAGCTAATTAAAAATATAAAGATGTATTTAGCCAATATGTACCTTTTGTTCTTCTGCTCTTTGCCTTCGTGGAGTGGCAGCCACCTTGCCTGTATGAGATAGAAGGCACAGACAAAGTAGAAAGACCCTGGGTTCATAAGGAAGCCATGGATCCAAAATTCTAGACTAGTATTATGTACATCTGGAGTTGTTTTATATCAAAAAGAAAAGTCCAATTTGGATAAAGAAGTAGCAGATTCTTTGTAACCTTCAGCTGAGTGCAACCTACATAATACATTAGCCTCCAGCCCAGTAGAGATTTAGGAGCATATAGATACATAAAACTATAAGATAAATAGTTTAAAAAGGGGAAGGAAAATAATATGGGGAAAATGATGGAGATTCACATAAGGTTAGTTTAGAGAAAAAAAAATACAGGCCACAAGTTTCCAAACACTTTTCTAGAAGAGGCTCACAAGTTTAGGTCTGAGTCTTCTACGACTCCTTACCAAAGTGGAAACATGATCATAGTGTTATGGTCAAGGGAAATCAGTTGTTTAGATAATGTCAAGCTCTTCCTGATATTCTGGTGCTAGAATGAAATAGATTGAGAAGAGACTATGCAGAAGGGCAGGATAGGGAGAAGGCAGGTAGTGTGTTTAGACGATACAAGGTAATGATTATTTCTCAGTGAGAGAGTAGCTGTAATGCTGATAGTCAGCCTAGACTTCCACACTTTATGCTATTCTGTGTGAGGAATGTAGAAACAATTCTGAAGTTATTTGGTAGTATATGAAATCTCACCCCCCTCCCACACAATAACTAGAGGTTAAGGCATTGATATTAAACATATACCTAAAGGAAATCATGAAACCCATTTACATATTACGGTGAGGGTAACTTCACCTGAGATAGACATGGCCCTTGTATGGATTTGACAGTACCAACTAGTTTTTTGAGTCCTAAAATAATTTTCAGACTTTTGAAGAATAGTAAACCCACAAAGCTAATCTAGCTTGTACTTGAGAGCTGTGGAAGTCTTTGAGGAAATGCTTATCCTATTTTAGAAAAATTTAGTGATAGTGATCTGATTAAATTCAAGTCAAAAATGTAAGAGTAAATGAGAATATATCTCCCTTTTCTTTTTTATCGAGTTTATTTATTTATCTGAAAAAGTTTTTAATGTTTATTTTTTTGAGAGAGCACGAGCAGGGCAAGGGCAGAGAGAGAGAGAGAGGGAGACACAGCATCAAAAGCAGGCTCCAGGCCCTGAGCTGTCAGCACAGAGCCTGACGCAGGCTCAAGTCCATGAACTATGAGATCGTGACCTGAACCAAAGTCAGAGGCCCAAAGACTGAGCCACCCAGGCACCCCTAAGTTTATTTATTTTTGAGAGTGTGTGGGAATGGAGGAGGAACAGAGAGAGAGAGACAGACAGACAGTCCCAAGCAGTGCACAGCCTGGCACAGGGACTTGGGGCACCATCCCACAAACCGTGAGATCATGACCTGAGCCAAAAGCAGGAGTCAGACACTTAACCGACTGAGTCACCCAGGCGCACCTATCTCCCTTTTCTTGAAACCTCCTGCCTGGAAGCAAACATCGGAACATATCTGGTGCTAGTACCACTCGCTATACTATGTGGCCCAGAGTTAGAGTATGGTTTGTAGTTTATGGAATTTATGAATATGAAGGAGTTGGATTTATTACAGATGGAGAACAATGTGTGTGATTCTCAAGTCTATCTTACCAAATGTTGAATAATGGATAGATGTATCAATGAAAAATGTTCTATTCCTCTAGGAACCTTTGAACAGTAATAAGAATATATTTCCTCTACAAAGAATCCTTTGGTACGTTCTAGTTGAGCATTAGCTGTTGATTTTCCTCTAAGAGTTCTCTTAAGAAGATGTAGTTTTAGAGTCCTAGACAATTGCCTTAAACTTTGAAATATTTGTCTTTTTCTCCCCTTTTGGTCACGTGCCTAGATCTGGCAGTTGTTGTCTCTGCCAAATGAGCTGTGGTCCCTCTCCTCCTTTCTTTTCTCTTACTGTTCTCTGCATTTCCTTTCCTTCCCTCTTTTCACCTCTATTCCTTTTGTCCTCACCCTCCCCTCTCTTTTCTTCCCTTCTTTTTTCTTTCCATATTCTTTTTCTTTCCAGATAATGCCTGGAATTTCCTAGATGTGTAAGTAGTAGTGGTTTATTATTCCAGTCCTCCTATACCTTATATCTATTATTCTCTTACAGTCATGAAATATATGAGCAGGTGGTTCCTCTCAACCATTTTGTTGATTGGAACAGCTATTGTTGTCGAAAAAAACCTTGATGACAGAAAATGATATGAAACAGGAAAATATATTTGGAAAAAATCTTGAATGACCATCACATACAGATAGATTTCTAGAGTTCAAGAGTACAGTTTAAGACCCCATTGTTCCTGCATTTCAGTATAGTGATTTGCAGATAGACTTGTACGATTAAACTAAGAAAGATACTTCTCTCCCTTTTTTCCCAGTTTTAGTCCTTTCTACAACTTAGCGTGATGCATCAAACTAATTAAACTCACCTCAGGTCCAGTAGCTTGTCAAGTTGAGAGAAACCTCTATGAAAAAAATATGTACAGCTATTGGTATCAGATATGTCTTTTCTTCTAAATTCATAGCATTTGAGTTATAACTAAGATGAGATACTTTTGTTTTTCTTTCTGCCTTAATGAGCACTCTGTACTATTTGTAGTACACAGGATTGCACTGTTATCCAATTAGGAATGTATACAGGATGCAAGGCTTATTATTATTCTGCACATAATTGAGCCATGCATCTTCTACATCATCATTGTTTTATCTCCCTCAGAGATGCTCATTATCATGCGTAGCTTTTGCTTTTTGGCAGAATTGAGAATGTCCTTTGGGGGTTGAACTTCAAAGTAACTTGACATCCTCATTAACTTTTATGGCAACTAAGATATTGAGCATCCTTATACTGAAGAGTAATCTCAAATTCTTATCATTTCTTTTTTTTCTCCCTCCATTAATTACATACAATCTTATACTATTATGCATCAGAAAAAAAAAATGAGCAGAAAACCAAAAGAAATTATCGACATTTTTGAATATATTTTTTGTGGGTGTCTAAGTGGAAATGGCATTTTTTCCCTCATAAATCAAGACGTGGGTGTTCTATGAAAACAAGACTTTAGAAGTTCACATAACCATTTAAATTTGTTATTTCAGAGAATTTGAAACCTAGGGAATGTTGGTGATCACTGAGATTACCCATCTTATTTTATAGATAACATTGCAAAGGCCTAAAGAGGGTAAAGACTCATCAAAATTGGCAGAATAAAATTAAAGTCACAGAGCATTTTTCCAAGCCAACCATGTTGAATTCATGTTAAAGAATGCTAAAGTGTCTTTAGTGTTATATGCTAAACTTTAGTGTTATATGTATAGTGCTAAACACTTTATATGCTGAAGTGTTATATGAGGATACGACATAGGTTGGGCAGGGAGAATTGTCCAAATTTCATTTCTTCCCAGAGCATCCTCCAGATCACTGTAAACTATGTACTTGAACATGATACTTCTCTGTTTAAAATACATGGCTAGTACTTCATCGCCTACACTTGTGTGATTATCAGGATCTCAGAATATCATGCCTCTTATTCAGCAATCAAGCACATATTGTCCTATAATTTCTCACTGAACATGCATTTTAATTAGAATACCATTGTGGATGGACAATGGTTTTCTTCATCCTGGATTGTGTTGTTGGAAAATCTCTGATACTCTTTTCCTACCAAAACATGTCACCCCTCCTTTGCGCTGGAAGTATACTCTCATAAGTCACTTTAAGAGATGTTCACCAGGGGACAAGTGAGCCATTCATTGAGACCAAAGGACTACTTGGGAGTGTGTGGTAGTGAATTAAGAAACAGCTGTGAATTTCAAGGGTACCAGATTTGGCTCTGAAATAAAGACGTTGATAGAATGCTTGACTTAAGAAAAGCCTTTGTAAGATAAAATACCTTCATTAACCACACAGTTAAAAGTACCTTTTATAATTATGGAATAGAAAGATACACAAGTAAACATCTGTATCTATGTCTCTATTACATCTGTGGAGATCCATGTATCCCAGTTTCGAACAGGCTTTCATTTATGAAATCATAGATCAGTCTCTAAAACTAATATTAAAATAACTCAAATCCTTTGCTTTTATCCTTGAAGAAAATTAAAAGATCAAAAAATATAACCCACATAATATTAAAAGTCATTTAATCCTTTTCTCCGTATTCTTTAGTTTTCTAAAACCATCTGAATATTCTCACTCCACAAACCACAAAAATCTTTACATTCATGTAATTGTCAATTTTCTCAGATAATTTTATTTTCTTGGCCACTTTTGTCCCCCCCAGAAATCCATATCATACTCATGCCACACCCTCACAGCCACCATGATGCTAACCATGAAGCCCTCAGCTGCTCAATTCTGGAATGAGTAGACTCTATCTTCCATGTTTCTCACAAGAATCAGCCCCTTCTTCCTCTTTCCCTAGTCTAATTCTGTAGGAGATGGGTATGTATATGATTGCATACATGTTAATTCAGATGTATATTATTGTAAATACATGTTAATTTTATAAATTATATAGGTCCATATAATTTTTGGTATTTCTAACTTTAAATGTGTATATATAAAATACACAAAAATGAAACATACATAAAAACCACCTGCATTTCTACCACTACTCAATTATAAACACAATTTGTATATTCATTGTATCTCTTTAAATTATATATATTTATGTATATATATAATATATACATATATATATTCTCAGTATATACAATCCATTATATACAATAATGGGATTTGAATTATATATATAATATCCTATTCACAATTATTATATTTCTCTAAGGGAATTTTAAAACACATAAAAATGTGATGCTTAAAATAATTCTATTGCATTTTATTTTGTGAATATACCAGAATTTCTTTAACTAGTCTCAGATATATGGACATCCATGTGAAAAATCTATATTGAAATGAACTTCAGAAGTTTCCATTTTATAGAAAGAACAATCTGATTTTAATACCTGAGGAGATTCACAACTACTTTTGAAAACTCTTCAGAATCTTCAAAGAACCAAATATACTTTCAACTACAAGAGAAATTGTTTGGTGTAAAACGAAACTGGCTTGGGTCCATTTAACATTCTTTTAAAGTTACCCAGAAACTAAGTTAAGGTGTCATTCCCTCTATTATAATGGAAGAAAGAGAAATTTATTAATTTCTAGTTTTTAAAAGAAATTTTAAATTTAACTTGAAAAGTTCTTTTTCAGATATTGTTTTTATGATAACAAGAAGTATATGCTCATCAGAAGATATTTTAAGCTCACTGTAATCATTCAATTACTTCATCAATCTAATGCAGACACTACTTATTTTTCATGGTAATTTTATTCAGTATTTTGCAGTCCAGACACACTAAAAAGTGCATTTTTTAAACAAATGAAATTGGAACAGTCAGTGAAAAGAGGCTGAATCTGATGGAATTTTTAAGTAAATGCCTACTTTAATATTCAATTTATTTATTCAATAAGAGGGCAATTGACAGGTAAAGAGAAAAATGATATGTTTTAATCAGATTCTAAATTCACAGCTTAGCCTTGTGACAGAAGGAACCAAACAGTGTAGAATAATATGTTCTCTTCTCTGAGCCTCTTACCAAGAAGCTTTGAAAGTTGCAAACATTAACCTTTATAGTAACCTTGTAAAATTGGCACAACCCACATTTTCCAGCTAAAGAGATAAGCAACGGAGAGGTTAAAGTCACAGCGTAAAATGCAAATAGCAATTTAGCAAGCATAGGCAAGATAAATCTTGCACTGTTTCACTCTTATACCTATCTGACACCCTCTTGGGAAAAGAGAAAATACTACTATTATGACACAATGACACTAATAGCAATAAGGACAATGATGACAGCTGCTAATATCACTACTAGTACTAATGATGATCCTAACAACAATAGCAATCAGAACAAAAGATTATCATGATTGGGAAAGTTTGAGGAGATTAAAAAATCTTCATCAAAACAAATTAAAATGAAAAAATACCACTTGAAAGAAAACTTTTATTTATTTTTCTTTAAAGTTTATTTATGTATTTTGAGAGAGAGAGAGAGAGAGAGAGAGAGAGAATGAGTAGAGGAGGGGCAGAGAGGGGGGTGGGGGGACAGAGGATCTAAAGCAGGCTCTGCTCGGATAGCAGTGAGCCTGATGGGGGGCTCAAACTCATGAACCATGAGATCATGACCTGAGCCGAAGTCCAACACTTAACTGACTGAGCCACCCAGGCACCCTGAAAACTTTAATATTTTTAAGAGAAATTTATGTTGAGATTATATCCTTGGACTTAAATAAGGGTAAGGGAGCAAGATATAAAATTGCATTGCTTTCTGGAACGCAGTCTCATTTGTTCTACCTTTATCTACTGATTAGTTATAAAAGGAAAAAAAAACTTTTCAACATTTTGGCAGGAATGTAAAGATTGAACTAAATGAAATTGTTATTTTTGTAAGACAGGAAGAGCCAAATGTCAGCAATTTTATATGACTTACCTAATAGAACTAAGCTTATTTAGTTTTTCACATTGAACAGTGTATTTAGGTCCTTTTCTCTTGATCTGTTTGCCTTCCCTACTAATCCTTTCAGGCCTATCTGATCTAATCTTGCTCCTCTGTTCTAAAATACTCTTACTTCATGTTTGTAGTCAAGAGGGAGACATTTTTAACATTTCCTACATTATTGGTTGTTGACGGAAAGGCTCTACATCCCAGGCCTTATTCCATTAGAGCAATAGGCATGCGGAATTTCATTAACCAGTAACTAGAATCATGGCCATATTCCCAGTAGTAGGAGTTTTAAGCTCTTGGTAGATTTTAGAATCAGTTCTGTTCTAGGTATGAATTTCAACTACTTTCATAAGCACTGCAACTTTGAGCAAATGAAGTTCCTTTACCCTCAATATTCTCACCTGCAAAACAGGAATGATAATACTTGTCTTAAAGGGAAACTATGTTATGATATAGTATATAGCATATATATATATATTATATATTATATATATTATATATAATATATGTATATAAAGGGAAACTATAAATATATATTTTAAAGGGAAACTATAAATATATATTTTTTAAAGGGAAACTACATTATATATAAAATTACATATATAAAACTATATATATATATATATAAATTACATATATAATTAACACACGTATAATAAACAGTTAAATGGACAGTGAGACCTGGGTTTCTAATAATGGCAGTGGAGTTTATATTTTTTATTTTTTTATTATTTATTTTCTAAAGTTTTTTAGTTTTGTTTATTTTGAGAGAAAGATACAGACAAGTGGGGTAGGGCAGAGTGAGAAGGAGAGAAAGAATCCCAAGCAGGCTCCATGAGCATGATTTGAGCTGAAATCAAGAGTTGTACACTTAATTGACTGAGCAACCCAGGTGCCCCTTAGTGGGAGTTTATAGATAAGCAAGGACAGGAAGTTAGAATGATCTGTGCAATAATGGATTAAAGTTAGAGATTTTAGTATTAACTCATGCTTAGCTTCATATAGTTGCAAATGGTTAGAGAAATATTTATTAGATACGTGTATATTCACAGGCTAGTACAAAAACATATATTTTCTTGCTTTGGCAACTGAAACGACTTACAAATAACAATGCCCTAGTAGCAATGAATGCACCTAGCACCTAAATTGTTATTTCTAATACCATTTGCCAGTAAAAGGAACTAAGACTCCTTGGTGGGAGGTTGGGGCAGTGGGAAAGGTTTATTTTAGGACTGGGGCAGTAAATGTGTAAGATAAGCCTGGAGCACCTCTTAGTTCCATAAAGTAAGAGAGTGCTAAAAACAAAAACAAAAAACATATAATGGTAGACTTTGTCAATGGCACACAGGAACCAACCAAAAAGCTCCCAAGAGCCAAAGTTGGAACTATTTGAACAACAAAATAAAGTAGTATTGGATTATATGCATAAATATTCATGAGTTTATCCTGACATAAATGAATTATTGAATGAATAAAAAAATAAATGGGGAAGAAAAGACAAATATCTCAAGCAGAAAATTTCCAAATGATGTATGTAGATAGTCCAACCTCAAGTGAAGTTATGCTCTCACTTAAATGTGGGCTACATATAGTGATTTCCTTCTAAGCAGTACAGTATGCAAAGGTTAAAAAAGAGTAACTTTACAGTGGAGAAACCTAACACAACTTTAGCAAGGTGGTGAAAGTCAACATCAAGGTGATATCATATTGATCGTATTTACCCTCAATATGATGTAATAAAAATTGCACATTACCTCTATGGTCTTTTCTCAAAGCACATAACACCAGTTTAAAATAAGAAAAACAATAGACAATTTCCAATAGAAGAACTCTCTACAGAATACCTGACAAGCAATCTTCAAAATTGTCAAGGTCATTAAAAACAAGGAGAGTCTCAGAGACTGTGAAAGCAAAGAATAGACTAAGAATGTATGATGAAAGTAATGTTACATATTGGGATCTTGAAACAGAAGAAAGATATTAGGTAAAAAGTAAGGAAATTTTAATAAAGTGTGTACTTTAGTTAATAATAATGCTTAATTATTCACCAATTGTGACAAATGCAGGATACTAATACTAATGCAGGACATTAATAATAGGGAAAACTAGGTGTGGGGTATTTAGGAACTCTGTACTATCTTCACAATGTTTTCTGTAAGTATAAAAATTTTCCAAAAATTAAGTTCATTAAAATAAAAAACT
The DNA here is from genome assembly GCF_024362965.1 of Panthera pardus. Lineage (NCBI taxonomy): Eukaryota > Metazoa > Chordata > Mammalia > Carnivora > Felidae > Panthera > Panthera pardus. The sequence continues at coordinate 89,543,599 of NW_026526721.1, forward strand.
AAATTAAAAATAATCATTGAAGAAGTTAAGACATTACACTAGAAATATGCAAAAAAAAAAGAAGAAGAAACAGAGGGGCAAAGTTATAGGACATACAGAAAACAAAAAGCAAATGATAGACATAAATTCAACTATATCAATAACATTAAATATAAATGTATTAAATAATCAAATCAAAGGCAGAAATGCCACAATTAAAAAAAAAAACAAGATCCAACTTGATGCTGTCAATAGAAGAAACATGTAATATTAAAGATACAAATAAGATGAAAGTAAAAAAAAAGAAATAATTGTACCATCCAAATAGTAATGATTAAAGAGATAAAATGACTCTAATATCATACAAAAGACTTTAAAACAGCTCAGAGCCTGGAGCCCACTTCAGATTCTATCTCCCTCTCTGTCTCTCTCTCTGCCCCTCCCCTGCTTGCTTGCACACGCTCTCTCTCTGTCTCTCAAAAATAAATAAACATTAAAAAAAAAAAAACTATCATCAGAGATAAAGAAGTGAATTTTATAATAATGAAAGGATTAGCCCATTGGGAAAATCTATCAATTATAAATATATATGTCTCTAACAAGTGTATATAAAGCAACAGCTGACAGAATTAAAGGAAAATATAGACAATTTAACAATAGTAGGTGGAGACTTCAATATCCAACTTTCAAAAATAGAAAAAAACCCAACTAGATACAGCATCAGTGAGGAAATAAAATTCTTGAACTACTCTATTAATCAACTAGATCTTACAAATATCTGTAGAATACCCCATCCAACAAGAGCTAAATACATATTTTTCTCTAGTATACATGGAACATTCTCCAGGATAGGCCACATGTTAGGCTATAACATAAGTTTCAGTAAATTTAAAAGGATTGGAAGCATGCAAAGTGTATTCATCAAAAAACAATAGGATGATATTAGGAGTTAATAATAAAAAGAAATTTAGGAATTTCATAAATATGTGGATATTAAACCACATTCTATTCAATAACCAACAAATCAAGGAAGGTACCACAAGTGAAATTAGAAAATATTTTGAGATAAATAGAAATGAAAATATCACACACCAAAACTTATGAGCTACAGTGAAAGCAATGCTCAAAGGGAAATGTGTAGCTATGAGCACTAATATTAGAAGAGGAAATACCTAAAACCAATAACCTAAACTTCCACCTTACAAAACTGGAAAAAGAAGACAAAGCTTTGAAACAAGCAAAAGGATGAAAAAAATAACGATTAGAGCAGAAATAGGTAGACAATAGAAAAACAATAGAATAAATAAAGGAAACCAAAAGAGTTTCAAAGAGTTTCTTTGAAAAGATCAACGAAATTGATAAAACTAAAGCTACAATAAGAAGAGAGAGTGAGAGACAGAGCACATAAGCTAGCTTTAATTACCAAAATAAAGAATGAAAGAGGGAAAGTCACTACCAAACTTACAAAATAAAAAGGATTACAAGGAATGCTGTAAAAATTTGTATACCGAAAAATAAGATAGCTTAGATGAAAGAGATAAACACCTGGAAAAATACAAACTACTGCAACTGACTCTAGAAGAAATAGAAAATCAAAATAAATGTATAATAATAAAAGAGACTTAGTTCATAATTTAAAATGTCTTACAAAGTCCAGACCCAGATAGCTTCATAATGAATCTTACTAAAAAGTTAAAGAGCTCACACCAATCCTTTACCAATTCTTCCCAAGAAATAGAAGAGAACAGATCCCCACTTATTCTGTGAGTCCAGTATTACCTTGATTTCAAAATCAGACAAAGACAGAACAAGAAAACTGCAGACCAATATCTCTTATGAACATAAATGTAAAAATCTTCAGTAAAATACTAGAAACCCAAATCCATAAAAAAAATAAAAAATATTTATATACCAATACCAAGTAGGATTTATCTTAGGAATATAAGATTGGTTTAACGTCCAAAAATCAATCAATATAATACACCATCTAAATAAAATAAAGAATAGCAACATGACCAGATCAATAGATACATAGAAAGCATGACAAATTCCAACACCTTTAATAATAAAAAAAGAAACACTCAATAAACTAGGAATAGAAGAGAACTTCTTCAACCCAATAAAGGACATTTACAAAAACCTAATAGCTAACATCACATCATTTAATGATCATTTAACAGTTAAAGATTAGATACTTTCCTCCTAAAATAAGGAACAAGACAAGAATTTCTGCTGTTGCTATTTCTATTCAACATTATAGAAATTAACCAAGAAAAGTAAATAAAAGCCACCCAGATTGGAAAATAAGTAAAATAATCTCTCTGCAGATTCCATGAGGTTGTATATAGAAAATTCTAAGCAATCCACTAAAAAATTGTAACTAATTAGAACTAATAAATGTGTCTAGTATGACTGCTGTATACATGTTAAATATTTAAAAAATCAATTATATTTCTATACACTGTCAACTTAAAAATCTTAAAAGAAAATTAAGAAAATAATTCAATTTATAATAAAATAAAAACACTTCAAATTTTAACAAAGAAGTGTAAAACTTGTACGCTAAAGCTACAAAATATTGTTTAAATAAATTAAACAAGACCTAATAAACAGAAAGACATTCCATGTTCATGAATTGAAAAGCAATTTTATTTTGATGACAGTATTTCCTAAATTTATAGATTCATTGCAGTTCTTATCAAAATATCATCTAGCTGGTATGAGGAAATTGACCAGCTGATCTGAAAATTCATGTGTAAATGTAAGGCACCCAGAATAACAAAAACAATTTTGAAAGAGAACAAATTTGAAGGACTCACACTTACGCATTTCAAAGGTTAGTGCAAGGTTATAATAATCAAGACTTTGTTGCACTAGCATGAAAATGGACATATAAGTCAATGGAATAGAATTGAGAGTCCATGGAATCAATGGAATAGAATTGAAAAAACCCATATGATTATGATTAATTGATTTTTAAAGACACCAAGACAATTCAGTGAGGGAAAGAATAGTCTTTCCAACAGCTGATGCTGGGACAACTGGAAATGCACATACAGAAGAAGGAAGTTGGATCCCTATGTTACCTTATATATGTAAATTAACTCAAAATGGATGAAAGACCTAAGTATCAGGGCTAAAACTATAAAACATAAGAATAAGTCTTTGCAGCCTTGGATTAGGCAATGATTTCTTAGTTATAATGCCAAAACTACAAGCCAGAAAAAAAAAATAAATTAGACTTCATCAAAATTAAAATCTTTATGTTTCAAAGAATACTACTGACAAAGTACAAAAATGACTCACTCACCTGTTTCCAAATTATGTATCTAATAAGTGTTCAGTATCCAGAATATATAAACGGTTACAACTCACCAATAAAAAGACAAATAGCTCAATTAAATATGGGCAAAGAATCTGAACAGACATTTCTCCAAATGATATAAAATGACTAATTTATACATGAGATTATCAACATTATGATTGATTAGGAAAATTCAAATCAAGACCACGATGAGATACCACTTTATACCTTCTAGGGTGCCTATAATAAAAATGACAGACAATAACAAGTGTTGGCAAGAATATGGAGCAATTTGGGGTGTGTGGGTGGCTCAGTCAGTTGAGTGTCTGACTTAGGGTGGGGTCATGATCTCACAGTTCATGAATTTGAGCCCTGTGTCAGGCTCTGTGCTGACAGCTCCGAGCCTGGAGCCTGCTTCGGATTCTGTGTCTCCCTCTCTCTCTGCCCCTCCCCCATTTGGGCTCTGTCTCTCTGTCTCTCTCTCTCTCTCTTAAAAATAAACATTTAAAAAATTTAAAAAAAAGAATATGGAGCAATTTTAATCTTTATGCAGTAGCCATGGGAATGTAAAATGTTGCAGTCACTTGGAAAACAATTTGATGGTTCTTCAAAATGTTAAACATAAAGTTACCATATAACACAATTTGATTCCTAGGTATGTACCCAAGTGAAATGTGAACATATGTTCACACACAGAGAAATATGTGTGTGAATGTTCATAGCAGTATTGTTCACGTTTGGCAAAAAAGACAACCCAAATGTCCAACACCTGATGAATGGATAAATAAAATGTGGAATATTCATACAATAGAATACTATTCAAAAAAACCCCAATAGAATCTAATACATGCTATAACATAGATGAACCTTGACAACTATTATTGTGGGTTAAAGAAGCCAATTATGGGGCCCCCGGGTGGCTCAGTCAGTTAAGAGTCGAACTCTTAATGTTGGCTCACATCATGATCTTGTGGTTCATGATTTCGAGCCCCAGTTGGGTTCGAATTCTCCTTAGGATTCTCTCTCTGTCTCTCTCTCTGTCTCTCTCTCTCTCTGTCTCTCTGTCTCTCTCTCCCCCTCTCCCCCTCTCCCTCTCTCCCTCTCTCTGTTTCCCTCTCTACCTCTCTCTCTCTCCCTCTCTCCCCGCTGTCACTCTCTCTGCCCCTCCCCCCACCCCCTTTCTAAATAAATAAACATTAAAAAGTTAAAGAAGCCAATCATAAAATACCACATATTATATGATTCCATTTGTATAAAATGGCTAGTATAGAGAAACCTATGTAGACAGAAAATAGATCAGTGGTTGTCTAGAGCAGGGTGTGGGAAGAATGGTGATAGACTGCCAAATGGGGATGCGGTTTTTCTGGGAGATAATTTAAATATTCTAAAATTAAGTTGTTGTGATCATTGCACCACATTGTGAATATACTAAAAACCACCTAGTCATGTACTTTAAGTAGATGAATCATGTGATAAGTCATATCTCAATAAAGATACTTCAAAAAATACTGATTAAGGTAAAAGCAGACTTTAATCATTTTTCTCTGGGTTTCCACTCTCCTTCCTTATTAAGAGAGGCAAGACTTGAAAGTGTTGCTAACACTCTCATGAATGTCAGGGAGCCAGAAGTGACTTAGAAGAAAAGCCACATCCAGAAAAGATAGGCTCTTTAAACACCTACCTCCTAAGGTGTTCCCAGTTTGATAAAATAGTATTTACTTTTAGTAATACATTCCACACCAGCTTCATGGTATGACAGAACAGGAAAGCCAGACCCTGATTTCCTCTGACTCTACAGGATTCAATCTGAGTATGGCTCTGTACCAGTTTATGTGGCTGGTATAATAAATCCCACCTTGCCTTAGTAATGCCAATTAGGCTTTACTGTCCTAACCTGAGCCTCTGGGACATACTCCTTATTTTTCTATCTTTGCATGACATTACAAATGTCAGGGAGCCTCAGATTTGCCTCTTCTGCTTGCTTTATTATATTAACATGATTTCCTAAGCCTTTCTGCTGCTTAAGTACATAGATATGGAAATAATAATCCTTTTTCCATTTTATGGTTTTGTTAAGTCTGTGACTAAGTAAATTTAGAAATTCAGTCAATTCAGTTTAGAATGTAGTCAGTCCAGCTGTTTGGTCAATTAAATGACCTAATGTTTTAGTGATATATAAACAGAGCCTAAGAGTGTTGAAACACTAAACATAAGCATCATAAATCAGAATCATTCTCTCCAAATGGTACCTTAGCATTTTCTAACTCATATGACTTTGCTGACCACAAAATGTATTCTTTGTATAATGTTGTTTAATGTTTATGTAGTTGTGCTAGTTGGATTTGCATTGAGCTCCACAACTGTTAAATGTGGTATATTTCTTACCTATGGTTAGAAAGAAACGATGTTTGCAATGCGAGACCCAATTGCCAATATGTTTGCATGTGATGTGACGTCTTTACAAGTAATTACTTGTTTTTATTTCTGTATGTCTTCAGGGATTGGATGCCGATGCTGACCAATAAAGTTTGGTTGAAACCAGTGCAGGTTTTAAGCAATTTAATTGTAATTATCAAAATATTTCAAAAGGAAGGTCAACGAGTTAGTTGAATTTCAAATGCATCTTCTCTCATTAGATAAATTTAATTATTTGTATTGTGACTTTATTTTTGGAGTATAAGAAATCATGAACTCCATAGAGCTTCTTGTCCATTATTTCGTTATGAAAATCACCGTTATTCATACTAAATTGTTTTTATTCACTGAACAGTACTTGAGAAATTTAAAAAGGAATATGTTCAGAAGAAACAATTAAAATTTCAATATCATTCTTGCCAAGAGTCTATAGTTGCAATTTCTCCTTATTGAAATCATCTGAAATCCCCCGATCATCGCTTCTAATTCCTTGGATATTTTAGCATCATACTTACTGCTATTACTTCTAATACCATTTTTGTCTGGTAATTACAATAGCAATGTAGATTATCTTCCTCCAATAGTTCTTTACCACTTTATGGTTTCTTGATCTCCTGTTCACCTGATCTTTTCTGTCATGTTTCCTCAGTCTTCACTACTATGGACAAACTGCCGACACTGTCAATATCAACCTCTTCCATCAGCTGAATTTCAATATTCCACCATCTGAATGCAACTCTCTATCTTTCCAGTTTACTCCCTCTTCTTCCACAATTACTATAATCGTTTGACTCCACTGGGTCCTAAAGAAAACTGCCTTTGTTTCTACCTGCTTATAAATGTTCCTCACTCCTCTATATTCTCCAATCCCTTTCCATCCAACATGGTATCTGTAGTTCATTACTAGGTTGATATTCTTTCATGTACTTTCAGCTCCTTTTGCTCCTTTCTCCTGATATAACCCTTTACTTAGACCCCACATCTGGTTCAACACAATTCTATCTATCCGAAAACATCTACATTTTGACTGCTGATTTAGGTGGAGAAAACCACAGAACTGTACTGACCTTCTTTAAAACTGTGACTAATTACCAGGGCACTTAATGCTGCCTAGATTCCTTCTGTATTTCTCTTGCCTAAAAATGTTCCCTCTCAGACAAAACTCATACCTTTCTCTCACAACTCTTAACATCCCTCCTTTTCCCTCACTGTGACCCTGCTATCTGGTTCACTAAGAAAATAAAAACCTACATGATGATCAAATGAGATTTATTCTAGGGATATAAACATGGCTCAACATATGTAGATCAACAAATATGATGCACCCCATTGACAAATGAAGGATAAAAACCTCATGACATCTCAAAAAGTACAGAAAAAGCATTTGAGGAAATTCAACATCCTTTCCTGATAAAAATTATCAACAAACTGGGTATAGAGGGGACATACTTTCATATAATAAAGGCCATATATGACAAGCCCAAAGTTGACATCATATTCAAAAGCTTTCAGCTTTTCTTAGTTCAGGACAAAAACAGGGATGCCCACTCTCACCACTTTTATTCAACATAGTATTGACATTGTTTATTAGTCACAGTAGTAGATTCCACCAACAAACCACTAGGACAAATAAACAATTTCAATAAAATTGTAGGGTACAAAATGAACATCCAAAAATTAGTTGCACATCTATACACTGATAATGAAAATAGCCCCATTTACAATAGCACTAAAAAGAATAAAAGACTTAGGAATACATTTAACCAGAGAGATGAAAGATCAATACATTGAAAACTGTAAAACATTAACAAAACAAATTTAGACATGAATAAAGGGAAAATGTCTTGTGTTCATGGATTAAAAGAATAAATATTGTTAAAATGTCAACACTACCCAAAGTGATATATAGATTCAATACAATCCTTCTAAAAATTCCACTGATGTTTTTCATGGAATAGAAAAAAAAAAAACAAAAAACCACTCCTAAAATTTGCATGGAACCGCAAATGTCCCTGAATAGCCAAAGCAATCTTGAGAAAGAACAAAGCTGGAGGCATCACATTTCCTGATTTCAAATCATATTACAAAGCTATAGTAATCAAAAAAGTAAGTGAAGGTAGTTAAAAAGGGACACAAACAAAAACCCAACCAAACAGAACTAACAGGAAGGTGGTGGTCTCAAAATAGACACACAGAACAATGAAACAGAATAGAGAGCCCAGAAACTCATGCATATATGGTCAATTAATTTTTGAGGAAGGAGCCAATAATCTCTTATTGAGGAAAGGATAATCTCTTCAATAAACAATGTTGGGAAAAATGGCTATCCATATGCAAAAGAATGATATTAGACCCCTATCTTATACCATACACAAAACCAACTCAAATTGTATTAAAGATTGAATGAAAGGACTAAAACCATAAAACTCCTAGAAGAAAATATAGAGAGTAAACTCTTTGACTTTGGTCTTAACAATAATTTTTTGGATATAACACCAAAAAAAAAAAAGACAACAAAAGAAAAAATAACTGGAACTACAACAACATAAAAGGTTTCTTTTTTTAATGTTTATTTATTTCTGAGAGAGAGAGAGAGAGAGAGAGAGAGAAAACGTGTGCAGGGGGGAGGGAAGAGAGAGAGACACACAGAAGCTGAAGCAGGCTCCAGTCTCTGAACTGTCAGCCCAGAGGCCCATGTGGGGCTCAAACCCACAAGCCGTGGGATCATGACCTGAGCCGAAGTCAGTTGCTTAACTGACTGAGCCATGTGGGTGCCCTATTTCTGCCCGGCAAAGGAAACCATCAACAATATTAAAAGGCAGCCTATAGAATGGTAGAAAATATTTGCAAACCACATATCTTATAAATATGTAATATCTAAAATATATAAGGACCTCATATTACTCAATAACAGAAAAATTTAAAAATAAAAAAAATAACTAACTAAAAAAATGGGTAAAGGACCTAACTAGACACTTTCCCAAAGAAGACACAAAGGGCCAACAGGTAATGAAAGGTACTCAATATCAGTAATAATCTTAAAAATGCAAATCAAAACCACAATGAGGTATTACTTCACACCTGTTAAAATGTCTATTATAAAAGAAAAAAAGAACAAGAGGTAAGAAATGCTGGCAAGGATATGGAGAAAAGGGAATCCTTGTACATTATTGGTGGGAATGTAAATTGGTATAGCCATTATGGAAAACAGAATGGAAGTTTCTCAAGAAATTAAAAATACTGTTATCATATTTTTCAGCAATCCCACTACTGAATATATATACAAAAGAAATGAAATCATTATCTGGAAGAAATATCTTTACTCCTATGTTCATAGCAACATTATTTACAATAGTCACAGTATGGGAACAACATAAATGCCCATCAATGGGTGAATGGATAAAAGAAATGTGACACACACACACACACACACACATACACACACACAGGAATATTATTCAGTCCTAAAAAAAATAAGAAAATACTGTCATTTGTGACAACATGGGTAAACTTGGTAGACATTATGCTGAGTGAAATAAGTGAGACAGAAAAAGACAAATACAGCATGGTATATCATTTATATGTAGAATGTTAAAAAAAAATTCAAGCTCACAGAAACAGAAAACTGATTGCCAGGGGACTGAGAATGGGGAAAATAGAAAGGTTGGTAAAAAAAAAAAAGATATAAATGCTCAAATATGAATAAGGTCTGAATAGCTAATGTATGATATGGTGACTATAGTTGATAACACTGTGTTGTGTAATTGAAATTTCCTAAGAGAGTAGAACTTAAATATCCTCACCAAAACAGAGGCACCCATTAAAAAAAAGAAGAAAAAAAGAGGTAAATATGTAATATGATATATATATTAATTAACTCAATGGAGGAAATCCTTCCATAATGTGTAGGTATATCAAGTTGTACACTTTAAATATCTCAATATTTTGTCAATTATAACTCCATAAAACTGGGTGGGAGGAAGAAAATAAAAGCCAATAGAAGTGAACTTTCTTTTTTTAATGTTTATTATTTTTGAGCAAGAGAGACAGATAGCAAGCAGGGGAGGCACAGACAGAAAGGGAGGCACAGAATCCAAAGCAGGCTCCATGCTCTGAGCTGTCAGAACAGAAACTGATGCAGGGCTAGAACTCATAAACTGTGAGATGGTGACCTGAGCCGAAGTCAGTTGCTCAAATGACTGAGTGACCCTGGAAAAGAAGTTTCTTATGCTTCCACCACCATACACCGCACTGTATAAACCTGCCTGCATTTACATCCCTGTACTTCTCCCTCTTGCTGCTATGGACATTTGTGCTTCTATCTATGGTCAGACTCTAATGGACTCAATCCCAACTTTCCTTGTCTATTCAAGATGTGTTCCTTTGGAATTAACCTGTCTCTATTCCTTTGTCATCAATATTTGCCTTTCTATTAGGTCAATCCAATCAATATGCAAATATGCTGTAATATATATCTGTTAAAAATTGCATTTGGTATTCTACACACATTCTTATTCCATTGATGTCCTTTTTCTGTACTCAGTATGTGGTGTAGTGAAAGTATGAAATCAAAGACCTGGTTTCAGTTTTGGTCTGCTGCCTACTAACTATGTGATCTTAAATAGGGCCCTCGAATCTTTGAACCTCTGTTTCTTAATCTGTTAAATGTAAATTAGCATTGCCTCCATGGACACAAAGGCAATTTTGAGGCATTGTCTCAAAGCATTCAAAGTGCTTTAAATATGATAACATTAATGTTCACTGTAAATCAATATGAGGTGAGTTCTATTGTTTCCTATTGTTTCTATTGTTTATGGATGAGAGTATCAAAGAAATAAGAGGTGAATTTGCATAAATATTACATTAAGTAAGGTGCAAAGCTAGCATTGGAAAACAGGCATGTTGGAGAAAATCAGGCTTTCCTTAGGTGTCAGAGTCTATTAGATCTCCATCAAATTTTATTCTACTATTTTTCCACATTAATAGAATTGTAGCCGACACAAATCTGCCCAACATTACAATTTTTAGATTTCACTGCAGTTAGATATGACTAGTTTTCACCAGTGAAATATGAGCAGAAGTGATGTGTACCACTCCTAGTGTAATGGTCCTTAAGACAGTGGCATTGTCCCCTTTCTCATATTTTATCTCTCCTTCCAGTTGACCAGTATCTAAAAGTGGTAGGAACCTCCCTTCAGCTGTGTGACCTTAATGCCCTATGGCAGGGGTCAGTAAACTATGACCTAAGGGCCAAATATGTTCCATCTCTTGTTTTTATAAATAAATTCTTATTGGAACACAGGGTCATCCATTTGCTTATCTATGGTTGCTTTTACACCAAGACAGCAGAACTGTTATTATTGATATATATGCCACCATATTAGGTTTTATCTTTAATTTATTTATTATACAAGATTTCAATTTATTTTATAATTACTCCTTTTTAAAATTTAAAACTGTTCATAATTGTTTCAGTCAATTTAGACTATTAGATGATAAAGTCTACCTACCATTTTGAGTGGCACTTCCTAGCATACTCATTTATTTTCTTATTTAAAATTTTCCTGTGGGCACCTGGGTAGCTCAGTTGGTCAAGCCTCTGACTTTTGATTTTGGCTCAGGTAATGATCTCACAGTTTCTGAGTTTAAGCCCTGCAAAGAGCTCCACACTGACAACATCAAGCCTGCTTGGGATTCTCTCTCTCATTCTCCCTCTATCCGTCACCCCTTCTCAAAATAAATAAATAAACTTAAAAAATAAAAATAAAAAATAAAATTTTGCTTGCTTATAAAGATTTATATTACACAAGAATTTTCAAGATTTACTTATGCCATAGTGCAAGTACCTAAAAGGACTACCATTTACATTACCCTAATTGTGAATAAATAAATAGACTTTTAGTACTCGGTTTTAAACATCTAGTTATAGGGGCGCCTGGGTGGCTCAGTTGGTTAAGCGTCTGACTTCAGCTCAGGTCACGATCTCATGGTCCGTGAGTTCGAGCCCTGCGTCAGGCTCTGGGCTGATGGCTCAGAGCCTGGAGCCTGCTTCCGATTCTGTGTCTCCTTCTCTCTCTGCCCCTCCCCCGTTCATGCTCTGTCTCTCTCTGTCTCAAAAATAAATAAACGTTAAAAAAAATTTTTTTTTTAAATCTAGTTATATAAAATGATAAACATTACAAAAGGTAGCAAAACTAATTCAATGATAGTTAAGTTGCTTTTCTTTTGTGGTCCAAAATCTGTAATAAAAAAGTTTGTATTTGTGGTAAACCAGGCAAATAAGTAATGAATTACTACAATATTATTGATAGAATTTTCTCTCATAATTCTTTTTTTAAGTATATTTATTTATTTTGAGAGAGAGGGAGAGCTTGAGCAGGGAAGAGGCAGAGAGACAGGGAGAGAGAAAATCCCAAGCAGGCTCTGCACTGTGAGCACAGAGCCTGAGACAGGACTTGAACTCACAAACTGCAAGATCATGACCTGAGCAGAAACCGAGTCAGACGCTTAATCAATTGAGCCACCTAGGTACCCCTATCATAATTAATAGACACTTGAAGAGCCAAACTTTTCTGACATTGTGGTCAAATAATAAACTGTCCTTTCACTATTTTATTACTTTAAACTGCCTGCTCCTGTGTCTTCATTTGTATATTCTTACTCTTAAATATGGACTTTAGTTTACATATATATAAGATGATATCCCTAAGGTGTCTGTTTTTAAGCTATAATATATTGAACACATACTATATGGCAAGCACTATAAACTAAACTTACTTATATCATCTTTAATCCTTAGCAAAGTCTTTCACGGTAGACATTATCATCATTATTAATTATCCTCATTTTATTATTATATTCATTTCATTACTATCTAAATGGGTCCTTGCTTAAATTCATAGAGCCAATAATAAGTTTTGGAATTAGGATTCCTTGCTAGGTATGTTTAACTCTCAAGCTATGACCTTCCATGAAATTCTCCTGCTTCTCTGGTGCCTATGAGACTAAAGACTACATTAAAAACAAATGTGTTTCTTCACAGGAGTGGCTTTGACCTCATTATCATAAATAATTTTAGTATGTCTTAACATCTACCCAAATGAATTTTTTAGTGTTTATTTTCCCTAAAATACCGTTTTGCTACTTGATTTTTGTAGCAGAAAATACTTCCTTTTTCCATTTGTTTTTATTTTATGTTAATTTCTTCTTGATATATATATATATATATATACACACATATATATGTATATATACACACATATATATACATATATGTATATATACATATACATATATACATACATATACATATATGTATATATGTGTGTGTGTATATATACATATATGTGTGTGTGTGTATATATATATATATATATATATATATATATATATATATATATATATATATATATTTGAGAGAGAGAATCCGAAGCAGATTCCAGGCTCCAAGCTATCAGCACAGAGCCCAACGTGGGGCTAGAACTCATGAACCATGAGAACCTGAGCTGAAGTCGGATGCTTAACCGACTGAGCCACCCAGGTGCCCCAGTTTCTTCTTGAAATATGTATTACATACAGAAAAGTGTTTAAATTGTAAACTCAATAGCATTTCACAATGTGAACACACTAATGTAACCAGCCGCCGGGTCAGAAATAGAACTTTATGGGTACACGTATAGTATGTTCTCTATTGTGCCTGACTTCTTTTACTCAGTGCAATGTTTATAAAATTCATTTGTATTTCATATGTAGCAATAGCTTTGTTTGTAAATGTATATTTGATTGTTGGAATAAAATCCAATGTATTTATCCATTTTAATTTTTATGAACATAATATATATATCCCTATATTCCTGAACATTATTTTTTTACATATGTGAATGAATTGCCTTTAGTCACATGAGTGGAATTGCTGAGTCATTTAGTATTTTTTAGCAGAAAGCAACAATCACTTCTCTAAAACGTTGCACCAATTCATATTTCTACCAGCATTGTGTATGTTCCAGTTACTCAGCAATACATGGAATTGTCTGTCTTCCTCATGAATATGTATGACACTCTGGTTTTAATTTTCATTTCCCTAATAGCTAATGGGCATCTTTTTAAATATCTATTGACCAGTTGGCTCTCTGCCTTTATCAGGTACCTGTTCAAATCTTCTGTCCTTTTTTCAAAAAATTTTGTCATCTTTCCTTTCTTGTTGACTTGAAGGATTCTTCTATATGTTCAAGATAAGTACTTTCTAGTGTATTCACATTACATAATCTTAGTGTGCACTTTATAGATATCTCCTACTCTATAGCTTTATTTTTAACATATTAAGTGTCTTTGATAAGCAGCCATCTTTAATTTTACTATAGTCTTACTTATTTCTTTTCATATATTATTTAATAAAGCTTTGCCTTTTTAAATTTTTATTTCTTGCTATTTATTATAGATGACACTTTCTTATAAAATATCTAGAAGACAAAGCACCCCACATTTAAATTTTATCAATATATACAATTTTGAAAGGGCCCTTGCAAAATATCTAATGTTAAAGATTTGTCAATAAAAAGCTTTATCTACAAAAAAAACCCTTAACAATAAAATATATTATGCTATAGAAATATTACTCTTAACATTAACACTCTCAGGATTTGTAATTAATCACAAAATACACTTCTCCCCAAATGGATAGCCATTACTATAATTATAAAGGAAGAATAGGAGAATATTGGTCTACCTTAAGGAAAGGATATGTTTCATACTTGAGAATCCAACACTGTTTAAACTTCTCATCAGCAAAGCTGGCTACATTTTCTTGATTTAACAGTTAATTATACTGGAGCTAATTATTAAGCCTCATAATGAGTGATACATCAGAAACTACAGTATATGCCCTCTGAAAATGCAAATAAGCAATAAACATTTTCTTCTAATTTACTTCTATTTTTAATTTTCATATGGTAGTTTGATTGTCTGATCTCTGTCCATTATGCTTATTTACATAACTAAACTTTAAGTAGAAATGAAATTTCTCTTGATGTACTGATTAACCATAAGGAGCTGCTTAAAAAGAAAGGGTGATTATCATAAACTTCCTAGAAACTGCTTGATTTGATCCCAACCAACCCAAAACAGAGTATTCAGTCATTTTCAAAATGTAAATTGGCCTTACACTTATTTATTAAAATTTTGATTTAAAAAAAAAAAACACGTTCAGAGATAGTGTGAGTTAAAGCCAGTATCTCATCACACTCTTGAAGCATAAGACACTGTATATTAAAAACAACTCGCTAAAATGAGTGAGGTTGGGTATAATCTCTTTTTAAAAATGCACATTTTTATATTCCTCTTTTTGGCTCATACACTGTGCCGTTTTTCCACTCAAAGATTCCATGTTGGAATGCAGTATGGTTTCAGTCTAAATATAATTGTCAGAATCATTTTTCCTGGGATAATGTGGTTATATATAATTTAAGTGTCATCGAAAGAATAATATAGTGTTTTTTAAAATATACTTCAAATTAACTTTCTGATTTGAGTCTGCCATTTAACAATGAGCATATTTTGGGGGTAGTAAATTTGCTATAGTCTTCAGAAGGAAAGCCAAATGTAAAAAAGAAAGAACATAAATATTTATTTATAGAAGACTCATGATAGATGAAAAAATTGAGGCCAATTTTTATGACAATTTATTTGATGTTGTTATTGGTGGGTGCTGCTGACAATGTTTTAACGTTGGTGTCCCTGTCAGTTCCAAGCATCAGAATTGGGAAGGAAATGGAATGCTCTCTCTGCGGACATGGCTGACTCAGGAAACCGTCAAATCCCTCTCCACGTTTGATGCCAATGAAGAGGGTCCAGTCTTGCTGGTAGGGAGGATGAGAAGCAAATGAGTTTAGAAGTTCAGAGCAAAGTTGTACAGTGAAAAAGTTTGTCCAGAAGCAGGCTTGAGAGGACCCAAACAGACCAAAGTCAAGAGACTGTAAGAGAACCATAGAACAAAGGATGGAGTCCTTTTTACATTAGAAGATGTAATAGAAATGTCAAGAAAATGGCTGTGAATTACAGTTTTCTTGAGTTTAAATACCCATCTGGACATTTTCTACATTTTAGATTTTAAATACATTTTGATACACTGTGAGTACAATAACATCTGTTGCTGCCTCAGAAGATCTTTGCAAAATTTAAGCATGGTAATTCATGGCTGTTACTTAACGCCATGCCTTGTATATGAGTAGTCAATAATATTTACTCTTGTTAATATAATTCAATATTTCTCCTCACTTCTGGCCTCTATTCCATTCCATTCCTTGAAGGAAAAATTCCCCCTATGTACCTTAAGGTTTCCAAATGGTTCTGACAACCAAATCAAATAGTGCCAGTATTAACATGATCATAAAATTCTTTCTTCTTCCTCTCTTTTCTCCTTTACTATCTTATCCCTTTCCTTGCTTTATTCCCTTCTTTGCTCTCCCTATCTCCTCTTATTTTTCTTTTTATGCTTATTGATTGGCTCTGGATATATGTGAGTAATATAATTCATATCAAGGAGAAATTATAGTTTTGTTGGCAGAAAAATGTGTAGAGAAATATTTATAACTCACTAGAATATGTAATAAATATTACTGACTTTGAATAAATTTCAGTTAACTTAATTGGTTAAACCTGAGAAGTTAAAAAAAAAAGCACCCATAAATCTATGTTGTCTAGATACGTGGGTCTCAGGCAAAGCATAACATACAAAAGCTTACAGAACATATTGTATTAGTTTCCTAGGGCTGCCATAACAAAATACCACAAAGTTCATGGCTTAAAATAACAGAAATTTATTCTTTCGCAATTCTAGAAACTGGAAGTCTGAAATCAAGGTATCAGCAGGCACATACTCCTGAAGCCTCTATGAAAGGATACTTAGTGGCCTTTTTCTTGCTTTGGGTTGCTCCCAGCAATCCTTGACACTCTTTGGCCTGTGGCTGCACGATTCCGTTCTCTGCCTCCATCTTCACACAGCCTTCTCTGTGTCTTAGAGTGTTCTTTCCTCTTTTAAAAAGAAATCAGTCATTGGATGTAGGGTCCACCTTACTTCAGTGTGATTGCCTCTAAACTGAAATAAAGTTCCATTTCCAAATAAGGTTACATGCCTGGTTCTGGGTTGACATGAGTTTTGGAGAAACACAATTCAAAACACTGCACATATAATGGCCCATGCTCCCCGTGCATATCAAAAGACACATCCTCCAATCACATCTATTGTGTCATATGTGTACAGATAACACAGAGAGGCTTATAATCCAATAGGTCAGCTAAGAATTATGTGAACTTTTTAATTCTGTATTGTTTTTCTTTGACTATATATTTATTTATGTTTCCTAAAGTCAGGAGGACAGGTTAAGTGTATTAAAGACAGTATTAACCTTCTAAGTTTGACATTCAAAGGTTACCGAAAATGTTTGATTTTTAAAAAAAAAAATTTAATGTTTATTTTTGAGAGAGAGAGAGAAAGAGAGAGTGAGAGAGAGAAAGCACAAGTGGGAGAGGGGCAGAGGGAGAGGAAGACACAGAATCTGAAGTAGGCTCCAGGCTCTGAGCTGTCAGCACAGATCCCGACACAGGGCTTGAACCCACAAACTGTGAAATCATGACCTGAGCTGAAGGCAGACGCTTAACCAACTGAGCCACCCAGGCGCCCCTAAAATGTTTGATTTTATGGCCTTATTTTTAGCTCCTGGGAGAACAGTCTCTATTATGTATATCTGGGGATGTTTACCCTCAGAAGAAAATTGCTGCAAAACCACAAATATAAATAAAAACAAAAATATAACCTTAGAGAGAGTTTTTTTTGGATAAAAGAAATGCAACTACTTGCTCTTAGAATTGAGAACCATTAGCACAAAGTTTTATTAAATAAATATAACACATTTGTATTTAACATCTAGTTGAAGCATAAATAGCAAAGAAAAAGAATTTGTAAAATTAGAGAAAAAGGAGATATGAAAAGAATGTGAAATACGAAGAAAAGTGATAGAAAATAGAGAAATCCAAAGAGAAGTAATGTCATCAAGATGGCAAAATCAGTCATTCTTGGCTCCAGTCCCCTGCACAAGAATACCAATTAACAACTATCCATAGACAAATAGCATCTTAAAAATCCCAGAACCTGGTTGTGGGTCTGAATCACCCTCTTGGAGCAGAGAGAGAGAGAAACCACATGAGAAGGGTAGGAAGAGCAATATCACTTTGACCACATCACTGCTGCCCCAGGCCTGCACAGCACTACGCCAGGAAGTTCCCCTAGGCCTAAGGTTTCTCTAGTGGGAAAAACAGAACCCAAGGTAAACATCCGGTGTCTCCGTTATTATTTTTTTTTATATTTTATTTTTTTTGAGAGAGAGAGAGAGAGAGAGAGAGAGAGAGAGAGAATGGGGGAGGGGCAGAGAGGGAGACACAGAATCCGAAGCAGGCTTCAGGCTCTGAGCTGTCAGCACAGAGCGCGATGCAAGGCTCCAACCCACAAACTGTGAGATCATGACCTGAGCTGAAGTCGGAAGCTTGCTTAACCGCTTGAGCCACCCAGGCGCCCCACCCTGTGTGCAAATTCTTTTTCTTTTTTTTTTTTTAACGTTTATTCATTTTTGAGAGACAGAGAGAGACAGAGCATGAGCGGGGAAGGGGCAGAGAGAGAGGGAGACACAGAATCCAAAGCAGGCTCCAGGCTCTGAGCTGTCAGCACAGAGCCTGGTATGCCGCTTTAACCTACAAACCTCGAGATCATGACCTGAGCTCAAGTTGGAAGCTAAATGGACTAAGCCACCCAGGTGTCCCCATTATTACAGGACACTTCTTGGAAAGGCTTTTTGGGTGTGTTTTCTTGGGGTTTAATGGGGGAATCTGTAGAACTGGACCACTGAGGATCATATAGAGACAGAGAAGGGGGAGCAGGGCTTACAACAACTTGCACTTAGATCTTGGCAGATTGCACCCCTGGATTTTTCCCAGGCGACTCACTTGACAGCAGATCCTATTTCTCTATGATTTATTTTACTGTGTCCAGAACATCTCTGACTCATCAAGTGTTGGTTCCATATACCCAGAATTTCTTCTGTGTTTGCATTTGTCTCTGTTGTTCTTCACAAAGAAAAATAAGGAATTGCAAAAGTGATACTTGGGATATTTTCCTTGAGACTGGATTTTCTTACCTACCTCTTTTGTTAAGTAAGATTACTTTTTACAATTAATAAAATGTATATATGCCCTTCTTCTCCAAAATGAAGAATAGTGCCTATGATATAATTACTTAATCATCATCATTTAGTGAAATATTCTCTCAATAATTATTGACCTTTACTGTGTGGTAGACACTTCAGAGATACTCCTTCTCCCAACCTGTAGATGACAGAAGAGCATATTTGTTAGACAATTTTTTAATTGTATTTCCTTGAAACTCTTTGGTTAAAAATCTTGCTATCTGCTTTGTGGATTGCCTGGTTCTAGCAAGAAATTATGGAATGCAGTATGGAGCTTTATAGTGCTCATGGGAGAGGTACAAAACAATATTGTCATTTTCACTGAAAATTAATGTAATCTTTAGAGCAAGATATTTTAGTATCACCTCTGCATTGCAAAATAGAGCATTTACACCTAGATGCAGACTCTCAAAACAACCTCAAGGTTAAACAATATGCTGATGCTAATGAAAAAACAGAAACAGTTATGGACTACTGCTTGCAAAAAATAGTTCTACATCACATGGAGTGAGTTGTTGACCTATGTTCTCACTGAGAACAAAAGGGATCAATTGCCAACTGCTAATTATGCTTCTCTAGTATTTTTCCAAGAAAGTATAAATGATCACTAAGTGACTAAAGGTCAGAAGAACAACATACCTTTAGTATCAGTAACATAAATTCACAGTTATTTGGAGTTAGGATATATGTTAGAGCTCAGATGTTTGAATACTTATCTAAACTCTACTATATCCCTATCTTTAAAGAATGTCAGATGTCTTTTATTGCTACTTAACATCAAACATAGGAATGGAGATTATTCAAAATAATAATTCAATATTCTTACATATTAGTTACTTAAGGATAAGGAAATAACTTTGTGATATTGGTGATGATGAATGGTAGTATTTCATTCTGATATCAAATACCATAATTACGACTAATTATAGATTACAGGGGCCTGGTGATCTGGGCTAGGTCGATTTTTTTAGTGTCTGATCCAGCCCTTTGAGCTATACTAATCCTTTAACTAGGCTGGGGGAGGGGGGGGTGGAGGAGGTGGTGAGGGAACTCTGCTGTTTGTTTCCATAGCATACAATTTCTAATATCAAAGCATTCGTTAAATTGTATCATAATTGTTATCTATTTTCTTCTCCAAACTAGCACAGTCTTAGTAGCCAATGGTTTCTATCTCTGTTCTCCACGGAAAACAGGATAACCCTTTCCTTTTAAGGGTCAGCTGGGCCTAGTAATTCACTTCTAACAAAAAGAGCATGGCAAAAGTGATGGATTGTCTCTTTTAAGAGTAGGTTATAAAAGACTGAGACTTCTATACTCATGCTTGTCTGTTTGTCCGTATTTCTCTCTGGACCTTTCCATGTGCTTGCACCGAAGATGCAATCTGGTGAAACCTAAGTATTAAAGAAGTAAGGAAGGCCTCTGGCCAATTGCCAGAGGAGAATTGAAGCCTTCAATTCAATATCCCCTGAGGAATAGAATCATACCCAAAGCCATGTGAGAGAGTTTAGCAGTGGATCCTTCCCCAGTTGAGTCTTCAGCAAATACCTCGTTTGCAGCCCTGTGAAATACCCTTAACTGAGAACTCAGGTACCATGTCAAACTCTTGAATCATAGAGATGATAACATAATAAATGTGTGTTCTTTTAAGTTGCAAAGTTTTGTGGCACTTTGTCACACAGCAATAACTAATGCAATCATATATCATACTCCATACAAGGGTCAGATAATATTTACAATCAAATCCATTTCAAAAGAGAAGGTTTTTGTGTGGGTGTGTGAAATTTAGGAGTTCCAAACGAACATTAAATTTTCATAACTCTACCCAAAAATGTTCATTCCTTTCCATCATGAAATCATCACTAACCACACCAAGATTGGAGATACAGAGGTAATTGAGAGAAAAATCAAGAGATACAACTTGCTGCTTACATAGATTATTATAATCCATTAATTAATATATGCTCTTGTAATCAGCAAGAGTGTGGAACTTATTCATTTCAATATTCATTCTTAAACTTCACAAAACCCAAATGTACATATCTGGTAGAGGAATGCATACTTGCTTCATTTTCCCCAGGTCTGGTAGTCATCCTTTATAACGATTGGTAAGATTTCAGTTTTCCTTCTATTGTGGCTCATGGTAAAATTATAGTTTCAATTTAATTTTCAACCAATAAAATCTGTATTGCTTTTTGTAAAAAAAATATCTTAATAGTCAGTATGAAGCATAGTCACAGTTTCTTCAACCTAATTGTGAAAACATGTGGAAGAGGAAGTCTTTGATAACCTGGCTCTCTGAGTGACTGAAGTGAGCAACAGCCATTGTCAGTTCATAATGGACATATTGTGAGAACAAAACATAAACTAATTTTGTGATAAAAGATTGACACTATGTGTTGTTACTGCAGCATAACTAGGTTTACCCTAATTTGCGCCTGGGGTTAAATTGATTCCATGAGAACAAATATGGATGCATGTTTGTTTGACAAACTGAAGCAGATAATTGACCATTCAAAGTTATCTGGTCTTAAGTTGCTTCCCAAAAGCTAATAGGGGAATAAGTGGTATCTGAACATTTTCTAGCCCCTCTGAGTTCTTT
Source organism: Panthera pardus (assembly GCF_024362965.1). Lineage (NCBI taxonomy): Eukaryota > Metazoa > Chordata > Mammalia > Carnivora > Felidae > Panthera > Panthera pardus. The sequence continues at coordinate 89,565,128 of NW_026526721.1, forward strand.
GTTACTTTCATTTTAATATTAAACCATTATATGCATATTGATATTATTACCCAATTTTTGTAAACATTAGATTATCATGTAGTATGTATAAAAAAGAGTAGTAAATGTAACATCTGCCAATTTTAATTTTGGGATTATCCCAAGGAATGAGTCATTTATGGTGTTCCAGCAATTTTTCTGTTCTTCTCATGAATTATCACCTTCAACTTTGCTGGATATTTTGGATATTCTCCTTACTTCTCCTTGAAGAAGTAGTCTATTCCACTGTTACAATTGCTCTCATTCTTTTTTTCTTGAACCTGGTCCAATCTCACAAAATTGTTCTTGTGAATATTGACTGATCTTCTCCCCCACAACCTGCCTCTCTTTCAATCTTTCCCATCTCTGTTGATGTCAACTTCATTTTTCTTGATGTGTAGGCCAAAGGACTTGATGTCATTCTTGATTGCTTGATACCTTTATTGACTGCGTTTATTGACTAGACATGTTCCATGCCCAGTCCATCAGTAATTCATTTTGCCTTGTCTTTAAAATACAGCTAAAATCCAATAAATTTTACAATGCTTCATGTGTTGCTATATGAGTCCAAGCTATCTTTATCTCTTGCTTGGTTTTCAGCAATAGCATCCTTAATGGCATTCCTGATTCTTTTTTGTGCCTTCTACAATCTATTTTCAATTTAGGTGCTCTAGTAACCTTGTTGAAAAGGAAGCCTCTAATGGCTTCTTATATCACTCATAGTGGAAATCTAAGCCCATAGGTCTGTAAAACTCTGTATGGTTGATACTTGTTTACCCACCTTAATTTATCTTTTGCTGCTCTCTCTTTTGTTTATTCTGTTGCAACTGTAATGGCCCCATCACTGTTCCAAAAACGCACTAGGCATGTCCTACCTTTGGGACTTGTATTTTCTATTTTCTCTTTCTGGAATGTGCTTCCTGATACTCCCATGGTCTATTCCCTCACTAATTTTACTTCTTTATTTAAATGTGATATTTTCAGTAAGATTTTCCCTGCCTACATTATATACATTTGAGTTTTCACTCTGACAGCATCAATTTCTATCCCTCTTTTCAACTATGTTCTTCTCCATAGCACTTATTACCTAAATTCTTACATAGTTTTCCCATTTATTTTATTCAATAATAGTCTCCAAAAGTAGAATGCAAGCTCCATAAGTACAGAGATTTTTTTTATGTTTTTGTTGCTGTATTCCTGTCACTTGGAAGAATGCTTATTTATTGAATTATTTAATGGAAGACTTGGCTCCTACCGTCAAGCTATGGACTATTTATTTACAAGGATGGTGATGCATGCCTTTCCCAGGAAGCTATTGTTTTGTTTTTTCCTTTTCCCTAGAAAACATTATTGAGATAGCTACTCCTTCTAATGTATCTGTTTATGAACTTAAGGAAAAAAATTAGCATTTATTGCCCAATTAGGAACCGATGCTATTCTTCCATCCCTATCATTATCATCTTGCATTTAAGGAGCCATAATGAATAAAAATGGAAGATCAAGATAGACTCCTCTAATTATAAAAATGTGATTCAAGATTTTAAATTAGTAAATTGTAACAGTTTGGGCTCCAACCCATGATAATTAATGATTACATTGTCTTAGTTTTCAAAATGTAATTATTGCTATTAAAATGTTTAATACACAAAGCAAAGCCTGCAGAAGCTTGCCTATGTGTTATTTTTTTTTTCCTTCCTATTCAAGAAACTAATTGGAAGTACCAGAACTAAGGATCGATGTACTTTGGCCTGATTAAAACTCTGGCATCAACTTTAGTATTAAGGAAAAAATGAAATTCTTTGATAACAGAAAAGGAAAAACATGCCAGAAAACTTGGATCAATTTTGATTAATTTCAACCCCAAATTCTTTTTTCTGAGTCTGTTTGTGTGATAACTTCCAGCCTGAATCTCTCAAAACATAATTCATATGTTTATTGTGCTTTCAAAGTGTCTTCTAATTTTATACCCAATGAGAGCAATCCAATTACTGTTGTCACTCTTCTGATTTCCATAGCTATTTCTCATCAGTTTTCTTCTCATAACGTGGTATCATCTGTCCTAAACTATAACTTTTCAAAGCAATAATAATCTTATTTTTACCAAAAAAAAATCTCATGTTGCAACTCATCAAGGTGCTATTTGGTAATATATGATTTCATTTCATTTGTGTTCTCTCTATGCCCTTATACGATTCATTACGCTGAGTTTTATACTTATTCCAAGCAAACAAAGAACTATTCTCCAATGACTTCCAACTTAGTTTTTTTTTTTTTTTACTCTTCATAATGTTTATTGAATGGCATACAGTCTTCCTCTCTATGAACTAACATACAATAAATTTTAGTTATCAGTAAACTAAACCAGGCATTAATGGTAAAATTATTTTGACTCAGATTATAATATTTCTCACATACCTCTGATTTGCTATCATCATAAAACTCATTTATGTGGTTTATAAAAGTGGCTCTCACGATGAATTATGTAATTCTGTACTTACCAATCAAGAAAAAAATGTCATTTATATTCATTTTATTTGCTCTCCTCAACTGAAATTCTTCTTTACATTGCTATCGAATCATAAAATGTTTGTTGAAAGTCCATATTTGGTTTATAATACGTATACATTTCTAATCCTCATATTGTCTTTCAGCACCTTACAAATTGACCTTTGTTATGTATCTTTTTTAAATGTTCCCTACTTTCCTGGATTTTTGTTTACCTCAAAAAAAAATTCAAGGATATCCACAAACCCTGTTACAATCATTTTGTTGTTGCTGTTGTTTTGTTGTTCCTTTTTTTCTGTCCCCACTTTTTCCAGGAAGAATTAATTTGCTGCACAAGTAGCTAGTGAGACTATCCCCTGAGCATATTCTCCTCACTCCATGTGGGTCATTTTACTGAACAGTGTTTAGTGAAGTCATGCTCAGACACTCCAAATGGTTTCAATATGAAATGTCTCTTTTCTCGTTCAGAACAGCAGACCGGTCTCACATCAACCTGCCTTTAGCAAGATTGAAACCAATTTGACGTCCTCCTCTATAGAAAGAAGTCTTTAATTAAATGACAAAATAGGCTTCCCTATATGGATCTGTTTCTGTCAATCCATAGAAGTGGTATCTAACGTAATGTTTCTGGTAAAAGCCTGTGGAAATGTTTTGGCAGTTAGGGTGGCAATTAATACATTTTATAAGGTCAAAAAAAGCATGATAACTTTCCTCCACATATCACAGAGCATTCATTTTTGGGGACTGGAAATGAAAAACAAAGTTGCATAAAAAGAAAAATGTTGCTAAAATAAATTATGAGTTTAGATAATTGGGAAAAATCAGCTAAACAATGACTGATATTAATATCCTTAATAAATAGTGATTTAGGACTAAATAAACAGATCTGATCTACTTGTTACATGTTAGTAATTTTATTCAGATCCACTTAACCATATCCTCAATCATGTAAAGTCTTAGATCTATGTCAAACAAACAAAATTAAAGAGAGAACCAAAAGTTTAGATTTTATAGGACAAAGTACCAAAAAGGCAATATACACAGAAGGTCTTCTTCAAGTATTGAGTAGAGTAATGGTTACTGCATATGTGTGATGACACTACCCAAGGCTAGGAAAAGAATTATCTGAAAATATTAGATGAGGTAGTGCCTGGGCTCTTACAAAGCCAAGAACAAGCCTATTCCAAACAGCCAGACTAGAAAAACTCATAGCATGGAATATTGAATAGAGTACTCAGGAATGCTTGCCTCACTAGTGCAGATAATTAGCTCTATACTGAACTCTGCCTCTAATCAGCCAAATGAAAAATAAAAGCAAAATCCAAAATTATCAGCCTATATCCAAGTCACTTAAGCATATTTCAGAAAAAAGCTAAAGAAAAATAGAAATACGAAAACATTCAGAACCCAACAAGGTAGAATTCACAATATTGAGCATCCTATGAAAGATTACCAGGCATGTAAAGAAGCAGTAAAACACAATTCAGAAGGAGGGAAATAATCAATAATGTTGGATTGAGAACTGAAATAGATGTTAAAATTAGAAGACAAGGATATTAAGAAATTATAACTATATGCAATATGTGTAAAAAGTAAATAGATGGAAACTTTATAAGAAGATCCTATTTGAACTACTAGAAATGACTATCACAATGCCTAGAAAGAAAAATACACTGAATGGAATTAATGGCAGATTAGAGACTGCAAAGCTAACAAGAAGGAATTCACAGTATTTCTTATTAGTTATTAACCTCAAAATTCTATCTTCTAGAACTATTTAGAATTCTACCAAAGCATATCTAATAAAACATATACTGAATTTGCTGTCTTATATAGAGCTCTCATATACTTTATCAGAGAACAAATAACTATGTACTGGTTGCTCTATGGATTTAAAACTTAATATGAAAAAAAAATAACAGCCAGAATTTATTGTTCTATTGTATTTTTTTAAGTTTATCGATTTATTTTGAGAGAGCAAGAAGCAGAGAGAGAAGGACAGAGAGAATCCCAAGCAGCCTCCGCGCTGTCAGTGCAGAGCCCCATGTGGGGCTTGAACTCACAAACAGTGAGATCATGACCTGAGCTGAAATCAAGAGTCAGACACTTAACAGACTAAGTCACCCAGGCACCCCTATTGTTCCATTTGAGATAAGAATCTGAAAAACATGACTTCTCAACATGACAATTGAAGAAAACTCTTTCTTTCAATTTACCATTATGACAAAAACCAAAAAAGAACTCCCAGTTAACCTCCAATTTCCTTAAATGTATATGTGTCTATATATGTGTATGTGTATGTGTAGATGTAATTACACACAGACATATGGATTATATATACACACTTGTGTAAATACGTGTGCTTATACCCACACACATGTACACACACACACACACACACACACAGAGACATGCACACATATACACACACATTTATATTACTATTCAGATCTAATTTTCAAGAAAGGAACCAGAATTTCAAAATTAATTTTCATTTAGTTTGCATTTTGCTCAATATCTTCGCTTGTAAACATATTGGCAAACAGAAGTGCTCAATTTTCCTTTTGTTTCTCTCCAGTTTCCTCTCAAATATTTGTTGTCTTTATATGATGATAGTAGTTCTGACAGTGAGGAAATCTCTAATGAAAGTTCCCGTTTGTATTGTGCTGCTCAAATCTGCTGTACATCTGGGCCACTCTAATGTACTTGGTGGGTTTGAATTTTCCCCCAGAACACATCACTAACTGAGCAGATTAGTTTTTATGACTGAAATATTGCCCATGTTAAGTATCTTTTTAGTCCTCCCGCAACTCTGGCACCAAAAAAAGAGAATTTAATGTTTTCATGTGTTTCATTTTAATTGAATTAGCTGCAAGAACGAAAAGCTTTTTCTTTTTAGATTGAGAAAGAATTGTTGCCTTGGTTCCAAGTCACTGCTTGGTAACCAAATAGCTCTTCTTTGCCTAGATTTATTATATTCCTACCTCTGTGTAGGAAAATTTTGTAGTCGGTGTTGTTTGGGACATTAGCTGCTGAGCTCTTTCACTGACACATTCCTCATTAGGCCACTGAGAAAATTAAATAGATTCTATCAGTGTCTCTCCTAACACACTGGTGATATTTTATGTGCTGGAAGCTGAAGGCAAGGATATTTAACTGTGACTTCTAAGAACTAACTTCCCATTAGGTAACAAAATATTTTATGCTTCCTGTCAGGGTGGATGTGGTGGAATGACTGAGAAGTATCTTTTGTAATTTCCTCATCACCTACGAGCCAGATTAAATCCTGAAACTTGTGCCTAGAGTTGTTTCTAGCACTATATCTTTAAAACAAACATAAAAGAGCCAAATATTTCCTAATTAGCGTTTCCATGTGCCCTAGGCTTTTGCCAACAGTCACTTTGAGGCCAGCCTTTTACAATTACATATGAGAATTCATGCACTTGGGACAGACTTTCCCTGGCTCTGAGGAAGGTGCATATTGGTCAGGTTTTGGAGTCAGAAATACCACTCCTTACACTTCACTTTGATGCTTATTTGTATAATCATGGACAAAGTTCTTAATTTTTGAGTATCAAATTACTCTTCTGTGATACATAAGTGTTAATTCATTTTAGTTAGAGAGCAAGTTAAAATTAACCTGATGCAAAAATACAATGATTTAAACAAGCAGGAAGTTTATTTCTCTCCCACGAAAACAATTCAGAGTTGAGTGGTCCAGGGTTAACAAGATGGTTTTGTAATCCTAATGCATGGCTTCTACCTCTGGAATCAAGGCTCATAATCATAATTTCCAGCCAACGCAAGGTGAAATTCAGGCAAGCAGTTTCCATATTGAGGTTCTGATAAAATATACAGTCAACATTCCTGCTTTCTCCCCATTGGCCAGGGCTTGGCTGCAAGGCCAACACAGATGCGTAGAGTCTGAGAGAATGTATCTGCAGCTAGTAGGTCATATGCCCAGCCGAAGAAGTAAAGAATGTATATTGGGAAACAATGAACAATTATTTGACATTAAAAATATGCAGTTACTGAGATTGCAGGAGGTAATATCCAAAGCCAGGTTGGATACAAGGCACATCATAATGATTTGATATATGTCCAGGCATTTTAATTAGTGAAATAATTATTTAATCTTTTCTTATGAATAAAAGCTCTTACAAATGGCCTTAGTTTCTTCACTGAGGTTTTAAAAATATAGCTGTGTGTTTATCTGCCAAAATATATGTCCAAGTTGAAGCCCTTGAACAACTTTAGCTTTCATAGTGGACAGAGGTAAACACAAAGTAACCAATGAATAGGAGATATTTATATTGAAGATTATTTTGTTATCTCAATTTTAGTTAGTTAACATACCATGCAATATTGATTTCAGGAGTAGAATTCAGTGATTCATCACTTACATACAACACCTAGTGCTCATCACAACAAATGCCCTCCTTAATACCCATCACCCATCTAGCCCATCCTCCACCCTCCTCCCTCCATCAATCCTGTTTGTTCTTTGTTGTTAAGAGTCTTTTGTGGTTTGTTTTCCTCTCTCCTATTTTCCCCTCTTACCATATGTCCATCTGTTTTGTTTCTTAAATTACACATGTGAGTGAAGTCATATGGTATTTGTCTTTCTCTGATTTACTTATCTCAGTATAATACATTCCAGCTCCATCCACATCATTGCAAATGGCAAGATTTCATGCTTTTTGATGGCTGAATAATATTCCATTGTATATGTATACCACATCTTTTTTATCCATTCATCCGTTGATGGACATTTGGTTCTCTCCATAGTTTGGCTATTGTTGATAATGCTGCTGTGAATATTGCAGTGCACGTTTCCTTTCAAATCTGTGGTTTTGTATCATTTCGGTAAATACCTCGTAGTGCAATTGCTAGATCATGGGGGTAATTCTGTTTTTGGCTTTTTTGAGGAAACTCCACACCGTTTTCCAGAATGGCTGCAGGAATTTGCATTCCCACCAACACTGTAAAAGGAATCAATCCTCTTCCTCTGCATCCTTGCCAACATCTGTTGTTTCTTGTGTTGTTAATTTTAGTCTTTCTGATAGGTGTGAGGTTGATCTCATCATGGTTTTAATTTGTATATCCCTGATGATGAGTGATGTCGAGCATGTTTTAATATGTGTGTTATCCATCTGGGTGTCTTCTTTGGAAAAATGTCTATCCACTTCTTCTGCCCATTTCTAAACTGAATTGTTTGTTTTGGGGGTGTTGTGTTTGTACGTTCTTCGTAGATTTTTGATACTCACCCTTTATCTCATATGTCATTTGCAAATATCTTCTCCCATTCCATAGGCTGCCTTTTAGTTTTATTGATGCAGAATACACCTTTACTGTGCAGAATTTTTTTATCTTGATGAAGTCCCAATAGTTCATGTCTGATTTTGTTTCTCTTGTCTTTGGCTTTGTCTAGTAAGATGTTGCTATGGCCAACGTCAAAGAGGTTACTGCCTATGGTCTCCTCTAGGATTTTGATGGTTATCTCACACTTAAGTATTTCATCAATTTTGAGTTTTTTTGTGTGTATGGTGTAAGAAAGTAGTTCAGTTTTATTCTTCTGCATGTCGCTCTCCAGTTTTCCCAACACCATTTGTTGAAGAGACTGTCATTTTTCCACTGGATATTCTTTCCTACTTTGTTGGAGATTTTAAAGGATCTAGGTTGTAATGTTGCAAATACTCTAGCTGGAAAGAGAATTGTATGATATCATAATCATGGGCTTTAGAATCATAAAATTCTTTTTTGGGGATTCCTGCTTAGCTGTGTAATCTTGGAGCAAGTATGTTTACTTGTCAAGACAGTGTTAATTGTTTTTATATGTTTTTTAATATGGAGACCCACACAATAAGCACTCATACACCCTCCACTAAGAGCAATAATAGCAGTCCTGTCCTATTTAAATTTGATCTTATAAATCCCTTTGAAGAAATCAAAAATGATTACATATAAAACTGAATTTATTTTCTACCCTTTCCATTCACAAAATAAATACTATTGTGATTTGTCTGTATCCTGTTTATGTTTTTATACTTATTCCATACATAATATTGTATGTGCTTTTTATGTATGTGTGTATATTTATAACATATATATATATATGTTATACACACACACACACATATATATATATATATATATATATATATATAGAGAGAGAGAGAGAGAGAGAGAGAGAGACATATATATAGACCCTTCTGCAATTACTTTTTTCTATCACTATTGTTTTTAGGGTTTCTCCTCAAGTCTAAATCATTTATTTTAATTTGGGAAATAATTGTGTTACATTGCATTTATTCATTCCCCAATTGGCAGGTATTTAGGTCAATTTTTTATTATTAAAGACAATGCTTTATTAAAGATCTTGTACATCGGTACTTGTGCAATACGCATACACAAGAATGTCAATGGGACATTACATAGAAGTTCAGTTGCTCTCTTGTAGGGTACATGCATTTTGAGCTTTGTAGATAGTGGTAGACTGTTTTCCAACTAATACTTCCAGCTGCAGAGGAAAAGAGTTCTAGTCTATATTCTCACAATGCTTACTACTATTGGACTTCTAATTTTTCAAATTTGGGGAGTTTAAAATAATACCTCCTTATTCTCTTAACTTGCATCTTTCTGAGTACTAGTAACATAATCTTTTCATATCTTTATTTGCCATTCTCTTTTTCTTTTCTGTGTCTTATTTGTTTCTGTGTACATTATTAAAAATGGTCATTTCCATATTGATGTGTAGGTAGTAGAGTAATCAAAGATCTAATGCTTTTGTCTGTTATATATGTTACAAATATGTTTTCTAGATCTTTTGTTTGTATTTTAAATTTTCTAATAATGCCATGTCATATGAAGTTTATTTTTTATTTGAACTTAATGAAAAATTTTCCTTTTTGTTTATGATTGTATATGTTCATTTTTAAAGAGATATTTCCTACCCTTAGGCTGTAAAATGTCCTTGTATAGTTTCTTTTAAACAATTTGGAAGGTTTTTTAAACATTTAGATCTTTAATCCATCTGGAATTTACTTTTATTGGTATGAGATATATTACAGCAATTTGATTTTAATTTTCCATATGAATAACTATTATAACACTATTGAATAGACAAATTTTCCCAATTCCATATTCTCTTCCCTTTTGCTCCATACTTTCTAACCCTTTCCCCCTTTCAAGTCTATCCTATCCCTATACCCTCTCTTTTTTCACCCATTTCCTTTATTTGTCCTGTTCTTCCCTTGTTTATTTTTCCTCTTTCTTTATCTCTTCCTCTTCCTTTTCATAATTATTATTATTAAATTAGTGTATATACCAACTTAAAAATCAAATAGCAAATCATCTAAAATAATAAGTAAATTAAATATTTTTCCTTCCAGAGTCAAACAAAAATATCCATTGCTGATTCATCTTCTATTCAATACATATTTATTAGGCACTGATGATTCAGAAGTGAACAAGACAGAAAAGATCTGCAGCTTAATAACGGTTTAAATATAAGCATGTGCAAAAGTGGAAACCTATTTATTATGATAGCTACAATTTCCAGAAGCAGTTGACTGGGCAGCTCCAGGACATTCTCAAACATAACAAGTAGATATCATATAGGTATATTTATAATTTTTTAAATGTATAATACATAAATGTATGCAGTATGTAAATACTATATATGTTATATAATAAATACAAATGTTATTATATAAATATAAATAACTATGTCTATATTTATAATAGCCTGGGATGAAGTTAAACATTTATATCAAAGAAAGTAAGACTTTGACATGGTTTTTGCCATTTTGAAGACTTAATTCCCAAATGAGGAGTTTAAAAACCAGTCTAAATTCAAGTTCTTAAGCTTATAATGACTGATCATATTATTCTCTAATTCTAGGTGATGATAGTATACTGAGTTAATTTTAAATTTGTGCTACATTGCAAATATTTGTAGTGGAAATATAACGTGTCTGACACCACTTACGAACTGTAGCTAAAATAGTTTGTTGGAGCACATAAAGTACCACCATGCATATTAAACAGATGTATTAAATCTGATTTAAGAGAATTAAGGAAATCTTCACTTTACACTCATTGCCCTTTCACAATGCTCTTGGCAAACCCTGACAGTCCACTCTATCTCCCAGTAGCTTATTATATATAAATCACTTTTCTTCTCAAAAATATATTGGTTTGTCTTTCCTAAGGTTGTTTTTACACATAATAATTATTTGTTTGTTTGTTTTTTAAATCCAAAAGACATTTTGGTTAAACTACCAAAACATGTCTTAATCTGATTAAGAAAAAATGGAGGAGACAAGCTATGCTTAAAATACCTAAGAGGAAAATTTCATTTCATTATTGAAAAGACACCTGATTTTTGTTCCTTAGAAATTTTAATGTTGTCAGATCACTCTTAAAAATGTTAAGATTATTAAATTAACATCAATCAAATTCTGAACCCTAGAGATATTACATGTCCTTTGCAAATTACTCTGCCTTCTTGGTGAATCTCATTTGATTTTTTTATTTAAAAAGAAAAAAAAAAGCTAAATACTTTTGCCATACCATTGGTCTTTAGGGCCTATCAATTTACCTGATAATAACTTAAATTTATTTGTATATTTTAATAAATATTTTTAATTGCCTGGTATATCAGGCTTTAAGTTTGGTTTACATAAATAACAATTGATTCAGAGGGGTAAGAAATAATTATTGACCAGGCTTTAGCAACTAAGAAGGAAAAGGTACTTATAAGAAAATACTAAAATTAATTGTGAGAAGTATTGTCATATTAGTTTGTTTAAAATAGCATTATTGAGATTCATAAATTTACTTGAAAAAATTAGAGAAGGTGACTATTATGCTACACAACGAAAGATGATTTTTTGTTCATTGGAGGAAAATTCAGACCACAGTAGAAATGAGATTAAGATAGGTATTTTCAAATAGAATAAGCATTGTGAGCAGAGGTACATATAAATTTCCCTAGTGTGTACAAAGAACTATAAATATTTATTATTATTATATTTTTTAAATTTTTTAATGTTTTATTTCTATTTATTTTGAGAGAGAGAGATCACAAGGGCAAGCATGAGTGGGGGAGGGGCAGAAAGAGGGAGAGAGAATTCCAAGCAGGCTCTGTGCTGCTGTCAGTGCAAAGCTCAATGCAGGGCTTGATCACATCAAATGTGAGATCATGACCTCAGCTGAAATCAAGAGTTGGATGCCCAACCGACTGCGCCACTCAGGCTCCCCTATTACTATTATTTTAATGATAAAAGAATAAGGATGAAAAAATAATCCTGACCAAGTCTGTAAAAGATAAAACTAGCAGTGTCCTGGGCAAAACACATAATAAGTTGAGTGTAGGAAAGATTGAGTGGGAAGGGTATGGGGTACTATACAGTTGAATGATTCTACTAAAACTGGGGACCTTATGAAGGCTGATAGACCAAAACAAAAGTAAGGTAAAATAAAGTTTCCACATACATTTGACGGACATTTCAATCAAATAGGAACCAAATTAAGCAACCATCATTATTAAAATATGATATATTTCTATACATTAGGCTGACTCTTGGGGGAAAATATGACTTGGATGTTATTTATATAAGGACTCATGGTTTGCAATAGTGGTGGTATTATCACAAAGGTATTTATAAAATGTGTATATTTTTATTTATCAAAATGATTAGAAGCAAACATTGGTCTTCAGCGGGTGGTGGTCAGAAACACTAGACAATCTACAATATTTAAAATAGTCTTGCACAGTACGCAGAATGATCTCATGGTCAGCACAAATTGTCAGTGTGCACCAGTTTTTCGTGTAACTGAAAAACCTGTTTAAAACCATTTTAGACCAGAATTTTACTTCAAACTGGAAATAAATATAGCTTACTTTTGTATTATTTAATCGCTATAGAATTCCCAGGAGTGCTACTAACTTGCAAATAGAGAGATACATTTTCTTCCTTCAAAAACTTATAAGAATTGTTAACCATTTCATAAAATCACATCACTGAACACAGCACTGTTGGTGGTTTTACTAATTTATTTTTTTGGATTTGCACATTTTTTAAAATATAATTTGTTGTCAAATTGGTTTCCATACAACACCCAGTGCTCATCCCAACAAGTGCCCTAGAACTGCCGATACAGCCAAGCTGAATCAGTTTATTTAGCTATGATTTTTGTTGATAATCTTACATATAGTTGTGCTATATGGCTCCCTTATGTTTTCTAGGTATGTTATAACAATATTTATATGCTGAAATACGTACTATTTAATTATAACTTGTTTTTTATCTCATCTTTATATAGTCATCCATATATGTATTTTGGCAATTACAATACTTACTTTCAAAACTATGTATGTAGGTAAGTTAGTTGCTCCATGAATTTTATTAAGGATAATAAAGATGTTGTCAAATTAAGGGTTTGAAAATCATAAGTCTAAATACATTAGTTAGAATTTACCATAGATTAATCGCAATAATGTGTTAAAAACTTTAAAATGTATAACCCTCTTTCATCCACATCTTACCATGTGACCTTCATACCACTGTGTAAAGTAGAGCAAGAGTTCTTTCTAAGACTTATTTTCCAGATGTGGAAACTGAGCCTGAAAGAGACCCCACAACTCTTCAGTGATCATATAAATTTAACAAGTACCAGATCCAGAAGGGAATCCAGGTCTCCCTTCTTCCACTTCGAAAATACCATTACCTCTTATTGTTGCCCTATGATGTAGTGAACACAGACTATTTTATTTTATAATAATTGTATTCTTTTCCTTTACTACTAGAATGTTCTCACATATAGAAGGTTGTCCACTGTTTGGCCATTTTAAGCTTTCTTTAAACTCAGAAGTGACACGAAATGTTTATTTCCTACTGTAGTCTTACACAAATGTACATCTTCAATAATAAAGTGAACTTGGATACTTAGCAATATTCTGAATATTTCAGAGCAAAAGCAAAACAAACAAAAACCCAATTATAATTTCAGCCTTATCATCTAAACATTTTTAATGAAGACAATACTTTTTCTTTTCAGAAAGAAAAATACTGTCTTGTTCTGATAATTGTAGTGAACTTGTACACTGTCTTGTTTTTTAATACTGTCTTGTTCTGATAATTGTAGTGAACACTTCATTTCATTTTCTTGCTCTCGACTTAAGTCTGGGTAGTTTTTCTGCCTACTAATATCAGATAATGTTTTGATTGCACAGATGATGTATAGTGGCAGCAAAGGACACACTAGTTGCTTGTAATGAATAGTTTGTGATTGTGGCTTTCCAACTTAACCTTTAAGAATAAGACTGTTCATGTTTTGCCTCAATAGCAACAGAACTGTGGTCGTATTTTTTTTGCTGTTTCCTAAAACTTCTTAGCCTAAAATGGTTTTACCTCTATAGAATAGATAAATGCTAAAATACTCAATGGAAAGATTGTAACATTTTAGGAATAATAGAAGAACACATATTAGAAAACCAAAAAACTCATCCAGAACTACAAATTTAGTTGAATGGCTAATCACTTGTGTTTCTGAGGTCTTTTATTAAGGTAAATGCCAACAGAGTCAAATGCATATTTACACATTTTAGAAATGCATTTAAACCAATTATTGGTTGTTAGAAAAACATTGCATAGCTGTATAGTTTCTCTCTGAGGAGCAGGATAAGAAATATAGATAGCATAGTTAATGTAAATATTTCAGGAAAAAATGTCATAATAATGAATTTCATTCTCACCAGAACTTATCATCATTCTTCAGATTTCTCTTCAAATTCTCTTCTCTTCTACCAGTTTCTTCTCCTTACCTTTCCTTTTTCTCTTTCTTCTTTCTTTTGTTTCTTCCTTTCTCCTTTTCTAGATTTGCACTCCACCATTTTAACTAAAATTTAGAGGTATGCATTACTACGTGTCATGTTTTTTTTTTTTAATTTTTTTAATGTTTATTTATTTTTGAGACAGAGAGTGACAGAGCATGAATGGGGGAGGGGCAGAGAGAGAGGGAGACACAGAATCAGAAGCAGGCTCCAAGCCATCAGCCCAGAGCCTGACGCGGGGCTCGAACTCACGAACCGTGAGATCGTGACCTGAGCTGAAGTCGGGCGCTCAACCAACTGAGCCACCCAGGCGCCCCAGGTGTCATGTTTTAAGAAGGACAAGTAAAAGAAAAATCCCCATGGAAAACAACTAGGATAGAGAAAGAACCTAGAAGACATAGCAGAAGAGCCTTGTTAATCTGTAACTATCCTTTGTCCTAAATTATATTCTCATTATTAAAATAAATTAAGTACATATAGAAAACAAATACTGACATAAGAAGTCACTGTATATTATATAGCCGGTAAGTTCATAAAACTTAAGGATATTTAGAGTCCTGAAAGAGTAAACTAGGTAGGTAAAATCAGATAAGAAATCATAGCCACAGCAAGTCGGGTTGGGCTACCATAAATTCAATTTTGTTTCCATTTTAAATATAAGGTTTTCCAATATTTACATGTTTTGATAATGGGCAATGAATTATTTACAATTGCTTATGTTTGGCATAGTCTTCTATGTACTAGACTTAAAAAAAAACATTTTATTTTATTTTTATTGTTTTCTTTTAGAGAGAGTGAGAGAGCATGCAAGCAATGGAAAAAGGCAAAGGACGAGAGAGAATCTTAAGCAGGCTCCACGCTCAGCACAGAGTCCAATGTGGGGTTCAGTCTTACAACTCTGGAATCATTACCTGAGCTTAAATCAAGGGTCAGACACTCAACAGACTGAGCCACCCAGGCGCCCCTGCTCTGTACTAGATTTTAATGTGTTCATTGCCGATCATCCTCTAAGCTCTGCTTTAGAACCACATAGAAGTGGAAGTGACAACAAATAAAGTGAGAACGTACATTTCTTACTTCCTCTTTGTCTTGTCTTTTTAGTCTTTCTCTTCCTTTTTAGCAATTTTTTTTACAAATTCAATATATTAGAAGATATTTGATTCCATCAGGCTAGAAACCAAATGATTAGCAATGTTGATTATTGTTGTTTCCTTGATTCCTCATGTTTTCTGAGTATACATGTTATTCTTGAATGAGAAAATATTGAATGGAAAAAAATCATGACAGGAAATGTGTTATAGTATATTTGTACATACCACGTAGTTTTTAATCTTTATAACATTTTTAGCCATGTACATATCATTGATTATATGTTGACTGTTGATAATATTATAATGTAAAAAATGATACTTCTTTCTGGGGCAAAGTTAGTACATCAAAAAATATCTCTGGGCACCTGCATGGCTCAATCAATTGAGCATCTGACTCTTGATTTAGGCTCAGGTCATGAGATGGAGCCCTGCTTTGGGCTCCGTGCTGTGCATGGAGACTGCTTGAGTTCCCCTCTCTCTCTCTCTCTCTCTCTCTCTCTCTCTCTCAAAATAAATAAATAAATAGTATGTCTGTGAAGTCTATAGGAAAGAGGAAGGTGACCAAAAATCTTATTAACATCACTATTTTTGACTAAAAAAAGATTAGTTACAAGGAATGTCTGGATTTGAAGGACAATGATAACTCCTGATTTTGAATCTCTGTACATATCCTCTACCAAAACAATAAAATCAACAAGGAAAGCAAATAAAACAATGCCTCAACAGTAATGGGAGAAAGAAAAATACTACAATATTCCAGTTACTTGTAAGTACAAAAATAAACCAAATTATAATAAATCCTCCTCTATTACCTATAATTCTAGCTTAAAGATGTAAAAGAATTAAAAACCTAAAAGACCCTGTGGAATGAGTTCATATGACCAAAGGACTTAGATGATGTAGGAACAAAACTAACCCAAGAAAGAAGAAATTCAAAATTAAACGTTAGTATATTAAAACAGGCTAAGACTTGGTAATTCAAAACTTTGTCACCAAAAGAGGGTTTTAAAAATAAACAGGGTACTTAGAGGAAGACACACAAAAGCATTACATCTGGGATAGAATTAAATTTATGAAAAAGAGGGGATCCTTTTGGATTGGTGGAATCAAAAGAAAAGAAGGAAATAATGGGAGAAAATAAGGATCCCATAGAAATGAAATGAACCAAGACATTCCAGTCCCCTCTCCACTACAACCAATCATATATCCACAAAGGAAACTGCACAGAATAGGTTAGAAATGATAGAGTAGGGCACTACCTTAATAGAAGCCCTGTTAAAAATAGGTCAAGCCTATATACAATTACTAGGGTAAAAAAAAAAAAATCCATAAATGCAATTCCAAACATTTCTGGTGATTAGATTTCTACCAGTTACTTTCAAACAAAGAAGCTGAGGGGGGGTGGCTGGGTGGTTCAATCAGTTAAGCATTTGACTCTTGGTTTTGACTCAGGTCATGATCTCATAGTTTCATGAGTTCAAGCCCCATATCAGGCTGTGTGCTGTCAGCTTGGGATTCTCTCTCTCTCTTCCTCTCTCTCTCTTACCTTCCCCCCACTCACACTGTCTCTGTCAATAAACAAACAAGCAAATAAACTTTAAAAAGATAAATAATCTTAGGAGAAGTGTAACATATCACTCCAAACTGAATTTAAAATTCTTAAAATAAGGATGTGGTAGTGAAATTTTTTTCTAGTGAAAATTATGTGCAAAAAACCAAAGCAAGCAAACAAAAAAACCTAACTGTGCCACAACATTCCAAACAAAATTGCATATTCTTCAACAAGGATGTGAAGTTTTTTTTTTTTCAATCAGAAACTAACAATAAAAATGGATTAAAGTAAATAGAAATAAAATGAGGTTTTGAAATCTGGAAAGAAATAGAAGAAAACAACAAAATCATGTCAGAAATGAAGCCTAAAATACAAAGTACCGAATGAAGAATTTATTTAAATAAAAATTTAGTAAGGGGCATTTAAGGAAACAGGCTAATTACCAAGAGACTAAAAATGGGGTAAAATATGAAACAAGAAAGCCAGAGAAAAAGTGACTGAAATGGAAGACAGGCAAGAAAGATCCAAAATTTTATACAATTAGAGTCACAGAACTATATTAAATGGTACAGAACCAACATTTAAACCTATAACCCAAGAAAAATTTCCAGAAGTGAAAAAGGAGTCTGAACGTATACCTCAAAGCATTCCATCAACTAGTTTGGAAATTGAAAAGGTCAATTCCAATACATATCCTGGTAAAACTACTGGACTTTTAAAGATAAAGACAAAATCTATAGATCCTTTAGACAAAAAGATGAAGTAACTTACAAGAGCAAGAGAATTAGATTTTCAAGACTTCTCAGAATCAATATACAGAGCCAGGTCACAGTGAAACAGCATTCCTGCAAAAAATTTAAGAAATTGTGAACCAAGTTTTTTTCTAACCATCCAAGTTATCCTCTAAGAAGTTGTGAATGCCACTTAAATGATCATTTCATTTATTCATTATGCAGGACATCTCCAGGAGTAACATATGGTTATTTTATCAATTTATCATCAATTATGGCCACAAAATCCAACTCATTATATGAGGGACCATACTTACATACACACAGGGATCATACATACATACATTTCACTGAGCAGGCTTGAAGCAGAGAGTAATCGCTATAGACCAGAGCTGTAGGGACATTACTGTGATAACCAGTGTTGTCAGTCTCTATGAGAAAGGCTTCAGAAGGTAAGAAAAGTAGAACAATAGAAGCTAACAATGGCAGCCTCCTGAGAATGGCTTCATAGAAGTGGTTGAGGGAAGACTGATATGGTCAGGCTACATGCAGGAGATTTAGTAATAATTAAAGATATTGAGGATAAAGGATGCAGGTTTCTTATTGATGGAGAAAGGAGGTACAAATATAGAAATAGGTGAAGTTAGAATCAACTTCGTGGTATTGGATTTGAATCAGAAGCAACAGCATGAATTGATGGTTCACACATATAGAAATATAGATACAAATAAGGATGCATATGTATGTACATGCATTTATGTATACATAGAGAATATACATGTGTACGTGTGTGCACATGCACACACACATGCACACACATATATACACATATATACATACATACACAGAGAGACTATATATATGGAGAGAGAGAGAGAGACAGGCAGAGACAGAGAAATAGGAACATACATAGAAAGAGAAACAGAGGGAGAACCTATACATTTATTTTTCTACAGATACAGTCTGAGAGCAGAAATACCTTTGTGACAGTGAGCATATCTAGTACCCACATGTTGATTTCTGAATATACTTCTAAAAAGAAATATTACTTCTTGGAGAAATGGCTAATCCCAAGGCTGGGAAAGGGAATGCATAGTGTAAGCCCCAAAATCTTGCTGTGGGTGAATATAAGGAAGCGCTCAATAAATGACGCATGTCACAAAGACACAGAGGGCAGCCTGCCCTAAAGGTATTTATACTGACCAAATCTAGACCAAGTTTCATATTAAACTGAATAATGATAATAGCAGATCATAATCTATTGAATAAAATATAAATCCACACTAGTAAACATAGACAAATATATAAGTTAACTAGTGTTTATTGCAAGGATCTCTATTCTGCTCTCACCAGGAGTAAAGTCCTGTAAAGTCTCAACCTGAATTGAAATGCTTTGGACCACACTGAGGTGGTTGTGCTGTGTGAGGCCTTGAGACACCCAGAGTGTGCCCTGTAGATTCTTGGGATGCAAAAAGCTGAATTTGATGAGGAAACTCATGGACTCCTGATGTCTATAAAGGATAATTTCCTACTTGACAATCACAGGTGACTGATGGAACTGAGACAGGACCAAAAGTGTAGAAATCTGACTGCAAGCAACCTGGACTCATTCAGACTCAAACCTACAAAAATAGGGATTGGATACCTCACTTGTGCCTACTCTGTACCCAGGAATTATAAATTACTGATGCTGATGTGAGCCCTGATTTTTCTGGCACCCCCATTCAGATGTGGTTCATAGAACATGTATTTATATGATTTTTATTTTCCTTGTGGCCTTAGAAACCAGTGAAAGACCTTTGAGGTAAAATTTCTATTCTGTCTCACAATGACATTTTATGGCTTATTTATTTATTTATTTTGAGAGAGAGACGAAGAGAGCACAAGCATGGAGGGGGGAGGGGGTGGGCAGAGAGAGAGAATCCCAAACAGGCCCCAGGCTGTCAGCACAGAGCCCAGTAGTGGCTCCATCTAACCCAACCATGAGATCATGACCTGAGTCAAATCAAGAGTCTGACACTCAACCAAGTGAGCCACTCAAGAACCCCCACAATAACATTTTTAAACATTCAGTAAAGTCTTATATATTAAAACAAAAGATAAGGTGGGGTGAGATGGGAGTTAAAGCCAGGCACAATGATGGTGATGGGGTGCAATCACTAGGGAAATATGCCAATTCTGGGGAAGTGCCCTTCTTGTTCCAGACTTCAGCCAGGCCAAATGACACCAGAGGGACAAGGATCAGATAATCAGGGGTCAAAACAAGGATAAAGACAGGCCTAATAAATAACCTCTCAACTTCCATTGTCACTCTGCTGAAAAACAACACTCATTGTCTCTCTCTCTGTCTCTGTCTCTCTCTCTCGATATACATATATATATATATATATATATATATATATATATATATATATATACACACACACACACACACACTATATGTATATCACACATGTATATATAGTAAAGCTCTCTTTCCATAGAATGACAACTAATACATGCAGAAAGAATGTGGAGTTGGAAAAGAACTTTTTGGCAATATTCATAATAATAATCAAGGCAAGAAACACCAATGGATGCAAAAATAGAATGAAAAACAGAAATTTATATAATATCAAAGCATCCCTATACAAAATACTTTTTTAATTACAAAGGCAAAAAGACAACTATGTAATGAAGAAACTTTTCGGATATCGGTTTAATCAAATTATCACATTTGCCAGGGTGCCTGGTGGTTCAGCAGTTGAGCATCTGACTTTGGCTCAGGTCATGATCTCACGGTCTGTGGGTTCAAACCCCAAGTCAGGCTCTGTGCTGACAGCTGAGCCTGCTTTGGATTCTGTGTCTCCCTCTCTCTCTGCCACTCCTCCACTTGCACTCTCCCTCTCTTTCTCTCTCTCTCTCTCAAAAATAAATATTTTTTTAATTATCAAATTTGTTATCACCAATAATGAAACAAATAAATATCCAGCGTCACCTGATAAGATGAAATAAAAAGTGTTGTTTCTGTAATCTACCTATCACAAATGTATAATCTGTGTCTAATTATGAGGCAAACTAAGTGAAATTGAATGACATTCTGTATGTGGTATTACTGCTCTGTAATCTTGATAAAATTTTCAAGGGCATAAAATTCAAGGAAATATAGTGGAATACTTCCAGGTTAAAGGCTAGGGTGAGGAGACAGTTGGGTAGAACAGATGAGCCTGGATTGTATCCTTTTGCTGTTGGAAGAACATGAATGGAGTTTCTGGACCAAGAATCTATAGGAGTTATTTATGTTTCTTGAGACTCTTCTATAAGCTTCAATTTGTTTCAAAAAGAAGTATTAAAAACATTCATACCTTTTACATGGTCCTACTGCACATAATAAAAATGCAACTCTACCAAAGTGGGTGCGAACTGGTTTACCTCCTGTCCAGGGAGAGGAACCCACTGACTATATGCTTATATGCATGACAATATCTTTATCTTGTTTCTAAGCACTTCCTCTAATGTCTGGACTTTCTTCTTATAAGCTGGTAAGAACCAGTTAATAGACTGACATGGGTGTCCATAGGCCATATAAATGAATCAGAAAAAGAGAGAGAGACCCATAATTGAGAATATAGACTTTTTATCAATGCCTAAGTCATAGTGCCTGATGATGGTTCTTTCTCTAGGGAAAGAGTATTAAAGACAGAAGGACAAGGATTGGAGAAAATTGTGTCAGCTTTTTGCTCTGCCTAGCAAGCTTTCTTCTTTAAGATATTGAAAATGATAGATGTGAAGAGCTACTTTTCCATAAGAAAAAGTTTTCAATGATATTCCTAACCAAAAGAAGCACAGTATTTTTAATATGGAAAATATAAAAGATACTCTATTCTTGCCATTGTTTTAATAGTTAAATAATATAACCTTTTGGTTTATCACAATATTTAATCATAGCTCCTCAAAATATGTAGACTATTGTGGCAAGGTCATAGAATTTTGATGATAATTATTTTTAAGTTAGACAATATAAAATAAAATGCTGAGACCTTTACAAAAACCTAAGGAAAACTTTTGAAGGCTACATTAATGGTGTAATTTTTGGATGACCATTTTTCCTGATGTCCTTTGAATATTTATAATAAAAAGTGACACCTAGAAAAATTAGTGTTTATTGTTTATGCATTATCTAGCACTTCAAAAGCACCATCTCATTTAATCACTTTAATAATCCTATGAAGCAGATCTCATCATTACTATTTTCATTGTGCAAATAGTGATGCTTCCAGGGCTTAATTTGCCCAAAACCATTCAGCTAGAAATAAGAGTTGCGATTTGTACCTAAATGTTTATTATTTTTATTATTATTATTATTATTATCATCATCATCATCATCATCATCATCACTGTCATCATTATTATTACTAAGTATTTGATTTTTAAAAAGTCTGTTATTCCCAGAATGGAAAGGTTGATGACTAAAATATTCAGAATTTAGTTTTTCTGTTCTGTTTTTGTTTTTTCCACGGTAAACAATGAAAGCATACAGAAATTTTGTGTTCTGCTTATGTGGTAGCTGAATCCATTATTTTTTATCTTCTACATAATTTATTAAATGTGAATATGCCTTACATCTTCCAACTTACAAGTGAAAAAAGATACGACTCAATTAGAATTTCTATGGCAGTCCTGCATAGATGTCCCATTATTCTGAGATAATTATTTGAACTTGTGGAGGCTTCTCTGAAGGTGTCTTAAATGATCACACTTTGTTTTCCATTTGCTGCTTTCTCTTTTCAGAAAGGTAATTTCTAATAAAAATAACGCCTGGTTACAAGAAGTAATATATTTCAGCTTCTCTAAAACTTTTAATTCTTCCACTTTGGTTTCTATCGTTGCTCTTCAGAAGAGATTTATTTATTCACTAATCAGCTCAAAATGCCTTTGTATGGTCATTCCATCATAAGATTTGAATGGATTGTTTCTTTAACTATTTCAAACAATATATAAATGTATTTCTAAATTTCTATTTTCTTTTTATACTTTTCTCTCATACTGGACACTTCAATCTGCCAAAAATACAAATACAAATAAAATTTACCTGTTTTTTAATTGCTTTTCTTATAAGAATAAATAGGGCATTGTTAGTTATATTTCCTAAAAATTGGTCCTCAGCATTAAAAACAAAATAATGGGCAGAAGATCAGCTGGTGTAATTCTATATCCCATTCTCATTTTTGAATCATGGTCCTCTGATTTTATCTTTCAAACAATATATTCTCACCCCAGCAGCTAGAATTTTCCTTTTAAAATGTAGATAGATTACAGCAGTCTCCCAGGACTTCCCAGCTCACAGAGAAGCCTGGCTCCCTCTTAGCCTGGAGGCCACGAGAGATCTCATTCCCTTTCCCATTCGTTCTACACTCACCCTCATCTCACATCCTGCAGCTCCTGGTCCTGCTCACTTTGCCCCACTCAAACAGACCCCTCTGCTAGGCTGGCTTTCCTTACCCTTTGATGAATGAAGGTATCCCTCCTTCATTTCCTCCCCTCCTGTGTGCAGCTCAGTTAATCCCTTCCTGACCAACTATCTTACCTTCAGCAAAAATACTGAGATATCCTAATTAATTCGTCTTAACTAGAATATATAATGTTGCTGTCCTTTCTAGGAATGCAGTGCCCTTCCTTCCTTCCTTCCTTCCTTCCTTCGTTCCTTCCTTCCTTCCTTCCTTGGATTTGTCTGCTCTCCTTTATTCCAAACCAAAATTAAACCCCAACTCCATTCTTCGCTATATTCTTTTAATCTGTTCTCCTTATTCAAGGAAGCTTAGAGAATTATGAACAAGTAAAGGCTTATAAAATCCAGAGTAAAGAGACTGGCAGCTGTGGTGACTGATTAAAGATTCCCTTGTATTATTAAGATCCTGGAGTATTGAGAATCCATCCATACCATGCTGTATCCTCGTGTTTATCTGGTTAATTGAAAAGCCAATATAATATGTTTTGCAAACTTTTATCTTCATTGTTCATAATTTGCATAATTCCCATTCAATGTAAACTGTATTAAAAAGTGCAACAGGCTGCACACAATTAAATTTATATCACTTCTCTTTGCCTTCAATAATTCTGCAACTTTAAAGTGTCATCTAGAGAAAAACACATTAATTGAACAGATAAAGAGAGCAATTTGTATTTTAATGTTGTTTTGCTTTGAAAAGCTTTAAAATTCAGTTTGACCTTTTGGAAAACATTTTTTAACACTTGAAAAATCTGATTAATCATATTTATACCCAAACAGATGTGTGAGAATGAAATAATTATAAAAGTGCAAGTAGAGCAGTTTGGTCTTTGGACAGTAATTATTTCTCAAAACAAAACTGAAAAGGAGAATCCAAGATCAAGTATTCAAGAGATTTTATATTATTTATTTTATTTTATTATACTTTTTAATATTTTTAATAAGACTATCAAAAGCTAACCTTATTTTATAACTATTGGGCCTTTGGTGAAAATAATGACAATGACATCGTGTAGTTTTTCTTCCACAAATTACAAAATTCTGAGATGAGATAAAACACTGCTGACAAATGAGATTTTTAACTAATTTCCAATTTCGTGTTGGTTAATGTGATGTAATTTGAGTGTCAGATGTCCTGAGAGACAGCTGAGAGCACAGGACTCTATTAATGTACATGAGGCAGCCACCCACCTTAGACATAGAAGAATTTACTATTAACTTTACTAATTTTTAAAAAGAAACAACCAATATAAGGGTGACTGGGTGGCTCAGTCAGTTAAGCATCTGACTTCAGTTCAGATCATGATCTCTCAGTTCAAGGGTTTGAGCCCCACATCAGTCTCTGTGCTAACAGCTCAGAGTCTGGAGCCTGCTTCAGATTCTGTGTCTCCCTCTCTCTCTGCCCCTCCCCTGCTCACGTTCTGTCTCTTTCTCTCTCAAAAATAAATAAACATTAAAAAAAAAAGAAACAACCAACATTATAGAAGCATTCATATAGCAGTTTCTTACTGAAGTTCATGCTACGGTGAGAAACAAGTCATTATGAAAAAAAAATCTGGTTATTTAAACCAAATCAGATACCCCAAAATGTGAAATTTCAGGTCAGAAAATCTCAGTAACCTAATAACTGAGATTATTGCTGATGCACCAGAGACTTCAGTCCTTGGTCTGATGATAGTGAACCAAAAAGGGATTAATTCAGTATTTTTTTAAATGTTTTATTTTTGAGAGAGAGAGTGAGCAAGCAGGGGAGGGGCAGAGAGAGAGGAAGACACAGACTCCAAAGCAGGCTGCAGGCTCCGAGCTGTCAGCACAGAGCCCCGACACAGGGCTCGAACCCACTAACTGTGAGATCGTGACCTGAGCCAAGGTTGGACGCCCAATTGGCTGAGCCACCCAGGTGCCCTTTAATTAAGTATTTTTAAAAACAAGGATAAATAATTTTTTTGTGGGAAGACACTGATTTTATTATTGTTTAACTGTATGAATATTTCTAACCTATACAATTGTGTTACAACCTAAATAGTCATATCGCCAAAATGATGATGCCATTTATACATTTTATAGATCTATCTGTAACCAATGCTAAATATTTCCTTGACTACATCAGATAGGACTTGTATTCCACTATAATCAAAATATAGTGGATAAGCAAGAACAAATTAAAAGCACTATAAGAAAGCAGCACCACTTTTGAATCTGTAGCACTGACTCTTTACTGAGTTACCCATGCTACAATTCAAACCATAATTTTATGTACCAGGTCTGATTCATTCATGCATCCATTTAATAACTAGTACAAAGGGCCTGCTATCAGTCAGACCCTGGGCTTGGCAGTTAAAATAGAGTGGCAAAAAATATATACATGGACTCTATCCATATGATATTTGTAGTCTTATAAACTAGTAGTAGGTATAGAGGAGTTAAAATAATTATTAATATATATAAATAATATTATAATCTGTAATATAGAATGTATATAAGGTAAAATTAGTAATTTGTAATAGTTTTTTGTAATAAGTATATATTTATAAATATTAATGCTATGAGAAAAATTCTAGGATATTATGAGTGTTCAGCAGATTTTAAAAATAGCCACAAATACTTATTCTTCCTGAATTAATCCCTTGTAATATAACACTGCAGATTTTCCCATCAAGAGATGGAGTCTAATTTTCACCTAAGTGAAAATTACTTACTTTGGCCAACAGGACTTTAGCAAATATGATGCAAGCAGAGACATGAGAAGTATTTGCACATCAAGGCTTGTTCTTCATCCCTATGTTTATTGTAGCATTGTTTATAACAGTCATGATAATAGAAACAACCTAAGTATCCATCAACAGATGAATGGATTAAGGAAACGAGACCATACGTATATATGATATATATTTAATTTATATATGAATTGCATAATATTAATATATATATAATTGATATATATGAATATTATTCAGCTATAATAAAGAAGGAAATCCTGCCATTTGCTACAACATGAATGAAGTTTGAGGACTTTATCCTAAGTTAAATAAATCAGATGGAGAAAGACAAATACTGTATGAATTTACTTATATGTAGAATCCAAAATAAAAAACAAACTCATATAAAGAGACAGATTGATGGTTGCCAGGGCCAGGAGGTAGGGGTAGGGAAAATGGCTGAAGGTGATCAAAGGAAGCAAACTTGAAGTTGTAAAATGAGTAAGTTATGGGGATGTAATGCACAGCATGGTGACTATACTTAAGAAAACTGTATTACATGTTTGAAAATTGCTAAGAGGGCAGATTTTTTTTTAATTTTATTTTTAATTTTTAAAATTTACACCCAAATTAGCATATAGTGCAACAATGATTTCAGGAGTAGATTCCTTAGTGCCCCTCACCCATTTAGCCCATCCCCCCTCCCACAATCCCTCCAGTAACCCTCAGTTTGTTCTCCATATTTATGAGTCTCTTCTGTTTTGTCCCCCTCCCTGTTTTTATATTGTTTCCCTTCCCTTATGTTCATCTGTTTTGTCTCTTAAAGTCCTCCTATGAGTGAAGTCATATATTTGTCTTCCTCTGACTGACTAATTTCACTTAGCATAAAACCCTCCAGCTCCATCCACATAGCTGCAAATGGCAGGATTTAATTCTTTTTGATTGCCGAGTAATACTGCATTGTATATATATTCCACATCTTCTTTATCCATTCATCCATCGATGGACATTTGGGCTCTTTCAATACTTTGGCTATTGTTGATAGTGCTGCTATAAACATGGGGGTGCATGTGTCCCTTCAAAACAGCACACCTGTATCCCTTCGATAAATGCCTAGTAGTGCAATTGCTGGGCCATAGGGTAGTTCTATCTTTAGTTTTTGGAGGAACCTCCATACTGTTTTCCAGAGTGGCTGCACCAGCTTGCATTCCCACCAACAATACAAAAGAGATCCTCTTTCTCCACATCCTCACCAACATCTGTTGTTGCCTGAGTTGTTCATGTTAGCCATTCTGACAGGTGTAAGGTGGTATCTCATGGTGGTTTTGATTTGTATTTTCTGATGATGAGTGATGTGGAGCATTTTTTCATGCGTCAGTTGGCCATCTGGATGTCTTCTTTGGAGAAGTGTCTATTCATGTATTCTGCCCATTTCTTCACTGAATTAGTTTTTTTGAGTGTTGAGTTTGATAAGCTCTTTATAGCTTTTGGATACTAACCCTTTATCTGATATGTCATTTGCAAATATCTTTTCCCATTTTGTCGGTTGCCTTTTAGTTTTGCTGATTGTTTCCTTTGCTGTGCAGAACCTTTTATTTTGATGAGGTCCCAGTAGTTCATTTTTGCTTTTGTTTCCCTTGCCTCAGGAGACGTGTTGAGTAAGAAGTTGCTGTGGCCAATATCAAAGAGGTTTTTGCGTGCTTTCTCCTTGAGGATTTTGATGGCTTCCTATCTTACATTGAGGTCTTTCATCCATTTTGAGTTAATCTTTGTGTATGGTATAAGAAAGTGGTCCTGGTTCATTCTTATGCATGTGGCTGTCCCGTTTCCCCAGCACCACTTGCTGAAGAGACTGTCTTTATTGCATTGGATATTCTTTCCTGCTTTGTCAAAGATTAGGTGGCCCTAGGTTTGTGGGTCATTTCTGGGTTCTCTATTCTGTTCCATTGACCTGAATGTCTGTTCTTGTGCCAGTACCATACTGTCTTGATGATTACACCATTTTAGTATAGCTTAAAGTCTGGGATTGTGATGCCTCCAGCTTTGGTTTTCTTTTTCAAGATTGCTTTGGCTATTTGGGGTCTTTTCTGGTTTCATACAAATTTTAGGATTATTTACTCTAGCTCTGTGAAGAATGCTGGTGTTATTTTTATAGGGATTACATTGAATATGTACATTGCTTTGGGTAGTACGGACATTAAAAAAATTTTTTTATGTTTATTTCTGAGACAGAGAGAGACAGAACATGAGAGGGGGAGGGGCAGAAAGAGAGGGAGACACAGAATCCGAAGCAGGCTCCAGGCTCTGACTGGCAGCATAGAGCCCAACGCGGGGCTCGAACTCACAAACCGTGAGATCATGACCTGAGCTGAAGTTGGTCGCTCAACTGACTGAGCCACCCAGGTGCCCCCAGTATAGACATTTTAACAATATTTGTTATTCCTATTGAGGAGCATGGAATCTTTTCCCCTTTTTTGGTGTCTTCTTCAATTTCTTTCATAAGCTTTCTATAGTTTTCAGTGTATAAATTTTTCACCTCTTTGGTTAGATTTATTCCTAGGTATTTTATGGTTTTTGGTGCAACTGTAAATGGGATCGATTCCTTGATTTCTCTTTCTGTCACTTCATTGTTGGTGTATAGGAATGCAACCGATTTCTGTGTGTTGATTTTATATCCTGCAATTTTGCTGAATTCATGAATCAATTCTAGCAGTTTTTGGTGGAATCTTTTGGGTTTTCCATATAGAGTATCATGTCATCTGTGAAGAGTGAAAGTTTGACCTCCTCCTGGGTGATTTGAATGCCTTTTATTCATTTGTGTTGTCTGATTGCAGAGGCTAAGACTTCTAATACTGTGTTGAGTAACAGTGGTGAGAGTGGACATCCCTGTCTCGTTCCTGACCTTAGAGGGAAAGCTCTCAGTTTTTCCCCATTGAGGATGATATTAGTATTGGGTTGTTCATATATGGCTTTTATGATCTTGAGGTATGCTCCTTCTATCCCTACTTTCTTGAAGGTTTTTATCAAGAAAGGATGGTGTATTTTGTCAAATGCTTTCTCTGCATCTATTGAGAGGATCACATGGTTCTTGTCCTTTCTTTTAATGATGTGACGAATCAGGTTAATTGTTTCACAGATATTGAACCAGCCCTGCATCCCAGGTATAAATCCCACTTTGTTGTGGTGAATAATTTTTTTAATGTATTGTTGGATCCGGTTGGCTAATATATTCTTGAGGAATTTTGCATCCATGTTCATCAGGGAAATTGGTCTAAAGTTCTCCTTTTTAGTGGGGTCTTTGTCTGGTTTTGGAATCAAGGTAATGCTGGCTTCATAGAAAGAGTTTGGAAGTTTTCCTTCCATTTTTATTTTTTGGAACAGCTTCAAGAGAGTAGGTGTTAACTCTTCCTTAAATGTTGGTAGAATTCCCCTGGAAAGCCATCTGGCTGTGGACTCTTGTTTTTTGGGAGATTTTTGATTACTAATTCAATTTCCTTACTGGTTATGGGTCTGTTCAAATTTTGTATTTCTTCCTGTTTCACTTTTGGTAGTTTATATGTTTCCAGGAATTTGTCCACTTCTTCCAGATTACCCATATAATTGCTCATAATATTCTCTTATTATTGTTTTTAATTCTGCTGTGTTGGTTGTGATCTCTCCTCTTTCATTCTTGATTTTATTTATTTGGGTCCTTTCCTTTTTCTTTTTGATCAGACTGGCTAATGGTTTATCAACGTTGTTAATTCTTTCAAAGAACCAGCTTCTGGTTTCATTGATCTGTTCTACTGGTTTTTTTGTTTTGTTTGTTTTTTGTTTTTTGTTGTTTTTTTTTTTGTTTGTTTCGATAGCATTAATTTCAGCTCTAATCTTTACTATTTCCTGTCTTCTGCTAGTTTTGGGTTTTATTTGCTGTTCTTTTTCCATCTCCTTAAGGTGTAAGGTTAGGTTGTGTATCTGAGATCTTTCTTTCTTCTTTAGAAAGGCCTGGATTTCTATATACTTTACTCTTATGACCGCCTTTGCTGCATCCCAGAGGTTTGAGGTTGTGGTTTTATCATTTTCATTGACTTCCATATACTGTTTAATTTCCTCTTTAACTTCTTGGTTAGCCCATTCATTCTTTAGTAGGATATTCTTCAAGTCTCCAAGTATTTGTTACCTTTCCAAATTTTTTCTTGTGGTTGATTTTGAGTTTCATAGTGTTATGGTCTGAAAATATGCACAGTATGATCTCAATCTTTTTGTACTTGCTGAGGGCTGATTTGTGTCCCAGTATATGGTCTATTGTGGAGAACATTCCATGTGCACTGGAGAAGAATGTATATTCTGCTGCTTTAGGATGAAATGTTCTGAATATATATGTTAAGTCCATCTGGTTCAGTGTGTCATTCAAAGCCATTATTTCCTTGTTGATTTCTTGATTAGATGATCCATCCATTCCTGTGAGTGGGGTGTTGAAGTCTCCTACTATTATGGTATTACTATTGATCTTTATGTTTGTGATTAATTGATTTATATGTTTGGGTGCTTTCATATTTGGCACACAAATGTTTGCAATTGTTAGGTCTTCTTGGTGGATAGACCCCTTGATTATGATATAATGCCCTTCTACATCTCTTGATTCAGTCTTTATTTTAAAGTCTGAATTGTCTGATACAAGTATGGCTACTCCAGCTTTCTTTTGTTGACCATTAGCATGATATATGGTTCTCCATCCCCTTATTTTCAGTCTGAAGGTATCTTTAGGTCTAAAGTGGGTCTCTTGTAAACAGCATATCAATGGATCTTGTTTTCTTATCCATTATGTTACCCTATGTCTTTTGATTGGAGCATTGAGTCCATTGATGTTTAGACTAAGTACAAAAAGATATGAATTTATTGCCATTATGATGCTTGTATAGTTGGAGTTTCTGGTGGTGTTCTCTGGTCCTTTCTAGTCTTTGTTGCTTTTGGGTTTTTTGTTTGTTTGTTTGTTTGTTTGTTTGTTTTTGTTTTTTGGTCTTTTCTCCCCTCAGAGTGTCCCCCTTAAAATTTCTTGCAGGGCTGGTCTAGTGGTCATGAACTCCTTTAATTTTTGTTTATCTGGGAAACTTTTAATCTCTCTTTATATTTTGAATGACAGCCTTGCTGTATAAAGAATTCTTGGCTGCATATTTTTCTGATTCAGCACGCTGAATATATCCTGCCACTCCTTTCTGGCCTGCCAAGTTTCTGTGGATAGGTCTGCTGTAAATCTGATCTGTCTTCCCTTGTAGGTTAGGGACTTTTTTCCCTTGCTGCTTCATGATTCTCTCCTTGCCTGAGTATTTTGTGAATTTGACTATGATATGCCTTGTTGATAGTCGGTTTTTGTTGAATCTACTGGGAGTCCTCTGTGCTTCCTGGATTTTGATCTCTGCGTCTTTCCCCACATTAGGAAAGTTTTCCACTATGTTGCTCACATAACCCTCTACCCCTATTTCTGTCTCTTCCTCTTTTGGGACCCCTATGATTCTGATGTTGTTCCTTTTTAATGAGTCACTGATGTCTCTAATTCTTAAATCGTGCTCTTTTGCCTTAAGATCCCTCTTTTTTTCTGCTTCATTATTCTCTGTAAGTTTGTCCTCTATATCACTGATTCTCTGTTCTGCCTCATCCATCCTTGCCGCAACAGCATCCGTCCATGATTGCAGCTCAGTTACAGCATTTTTTATTTCATTCTGACTCTTTTTTACTTCTTTTATCTCTGCAGAAAGGGATTCTAATCTATTTTTGACTCCAGCTAGTATTCTCATTATCGTGATTCTAAATTCTGGTTCAGACATCTTGTTTGTATCTGTATTGGTTAAATCCCTGGCTGTCGTTTATTTGTGCTCTTTATTTTGGGGTGAATTCGTTCATTTTGTCATTTTGAAGGGAGAAATGGAATTAATGAGGTAGAGAAATTAAAATTAAAAAAATAAAATTAAAAACATATTAAAATTAAAATATTAAACACACACACACACACAAATCGAATAAATGATGCTAGAACCTAGGTATGTTTTGGTCTAGGTGTTGAAAGTGCTTTGACAGATTAGAGAAAAAAAGGGGGGAAAGAAAAAAAAGGAAATTGTTTGAGAATTTGAAAAAATGAATACACTGAAGTAGACTAAAATGAGATGATGGGATTAAAATAGAATTTGAAAAAGTTTACACAAATGTAAAAAATATAGTAGAAAAAAATTAAAGAAAAATAATTTTAATAGAAATTGAAAGTAAAAATTAAGTTTTTCTCTTTCCGCATTCAAGAAAAAGAAAAGAAACAAAAAAGACAAAAAAGAAAAAGAAAAAAAAAGGAAATCATTTGAAAATTTGAAAAAGTGAATACACTGAAGTAGACTAAAATAAAATGATGGAAGTAAAATAGAATTTGAAAAAAATTACACAAAAACAAAAAAATAGTAAAGAAAATAAAATATTTTATAATAAAAATTGAAAATAAAAATGGATCTTTTCTCTTTCTGTATTCAAGAAAAAGAAAAGAAGTGAAAAAGAGAAAAGAAAGAAAGAAAGAAATTTGAATAGATGGACCTGCTAACAGATTGAAATAGGAATGAAATTACTTCTTTTCCCCTAGAAGTCAGACTATGAAGCACTTTATAGTGCATAAAGTAAGCCGGTGGTGAGACTTGTGTTCTTGAAAAGCGAGGTTGGCACAGTTGGGTGGGGCTCAGTGTAAGGGCTCCATTCTCCACTAGATGGAGCTGCTAGCCTACTGGGGTGAAGTGTTGTGGAGCTCATAGATGCTTATGCGCATGCACGGGAGCGGTGGTCATGGTGTCACACAGCTACCCAGTCTGTAGTATCCGAACTCTGTTTTCCCAGATCAGCAATCATGCACCTGTCCTCTGTCTTCAGCTTTCCTCCACTCCCCGCATTTTCACTGTCTGTGACCAAGCCCCAGGCAGTACCTCTCTCCCAAGTTTTATCTCAGATGTGGCTGTTTTCTCTGGCCCCTTGCTTCCAGAGGACTGCAGCTTTGACCCGCTATGCCCCTCCTTGGGAGTGTCTCACCGAGCAATGGCCAAATGTCGGCTGCACCCAGGAAGACTTGCTGAACCCTGTTGTTGCCGGTACCCTGAGACTGTGGCTGGGTGCCAGCCTGCCCCAGAAAAAGTTTGCGAGATATTGTAGCAGCAGCTTTTCAGCAGTTATGGAAAATCACAACACACATCTGGCACCAGGTTTCACCCTCAACGACCTTGCCTCAACACCAGCAAATGTGGCTGCCTTCCGGGGTCTGCTGGGACCAGGTGGCTTCAACAGTCTCTACCAAATGTCCTTCCAGCAGTGGAACCGCTTTTCCCCATGTGGGGCCGAGAACCTCCCAGACCCCACTCTGTTCCTGGGGATTCACCTTTCCCACCAGAGCACTGCCAGGTATCGAGCTGCAGAGTTGCAGACTTTGTGTTCCCCTTCTTTACATTCTTAATGGAATTTAAACCCTCTCCTTTCTCCTTTCTCCTTTCTCCCTTTTTAGTTTAGTCCCTGTGGCTGTTTCCAATTTTTTACTTTCTTACCAGCTGCTTTTTGGGAGGGGTGCTTTTCCCGTATTCTGCCCCCCCCCCAGTCTCCATCCTCTCTCTGCCCACAAAAGTGCCTCTCTCTGCCAGCTGCGCCTTCTCGCTCCCCAAGTTCACTTCTCTGTGCTGCTTACCTGCTGAATTCTGTGGTTCAGGTTGTGCAGATTGTTGTGTTAATCCTCAGATCAGTTTTCTAGGTGTGAAGGATGGTTTAGTGTTTGGCTGTATTTCATGGACGTGAGACACACAAAAAAACTTCCATGCTGTTCTGCCATATTGGCTCCCCTCTAGAGCTTAAAACTTCATACCACAAACACAGAGAATTGTATCTTTGTGAGTGATGAATATGTCAACTAATCTTATTGTGGTGATAATTTTGCAAAATATACATATATAAAAGCATTATGTTGTATTCCTTAAACTTATACAATGTTATATGTCAATTATATCTCACGAAAGTTGAAACAAAATTAATTAAGAAAGAAAAAAATGGGGCACCTAGATGACTCAGTCGGTTGGGCAGCGGCCGACTTCAGCTGAGGTCATGATTGTGTGCTTCATGGGTTCGAGCCCTGCTATGGGACCTGTGTTGACAACTCAGAGCCTAGAGACAGCTTTGGATTCTGTGTCTCCCTCTGTCTCTGCCCTTCCCCTACTCACACTCTGTCTCTTTTTGTGTCTCTCAAAAATAAACATTAAAAAAAAGAAAAGAAAAAAGACTTCTCTTGCTATGCCTGAAATTTGAGAGCACCATGAGACCACTAGTTTGCCTACTGGAGAATGAGAGATGATGAAGGAAAATTGAAATGCCCTGTTCCACAGCAAGTCCATCCCCAAATATGTGAATGAGATCAGTTTGGAACAGCCCGCTTCAAGACAAAACACCAGTTCGCAGCAGAACCAGTGGCTGGCCGCAGAGACATGAATGAGCTCAATTGATACCAGCAGAAGAAAAACACAACTGAACCCAGCCCCAAATAATGATTCATACAATCATGAGATAAATAAATGATTTTTGTTAAGCCACCAAATTCATAGTATTTTGTTATGCAGTGGAAGCTAACTGATATAAAAGCATGTTAAAGGGCCTAATTTAGCTTGTCGTGTTCTGGAAGGCTACTCTGAGGAAGGTATCTGAAGCTTGACTATAAAAGAGCCACCCAAAGAAAGTCAGGAGGACTACATTCAGACACAGGAAAAAGCCTATGTGAAGACCTTGAAGTGAGGAAGAGTTAGACACATTAGAGCAAATGGAAGAATGAAAATTTTCTTTGTCAGGATTCTTCCTTGTTCCTGAATCCCAACATTTTTCTTCCCTATGTTGCCCTGTATACAACCTCATACATGAATTCGGATAATTGGGTTTCCATTTAATTTTCTGTTTTCTAGTAAACAAAAACTCTAAATCTTCTACTGCTGGCTGGCTCACTCATATTTTTACCATACTGTCTCCAAAGGACTGTAATGTTCCACTGATCTTGAGCTTGCTGGTTAGGGTCCTGCTGTCTGCTGACAAACTTTTCTGATTCCTATTTCTTGTCGTGCCTTTGAGAATTGGCATATCTAGATTCCCTGCTCTACTGTTTCATTATACCACCACTCTGTAGAAGTTTAAATGGGAAGGGTAATTGTTTAAAGGTGGTCCTGCAGATAAGTAGAGAGATGGCAGACATGATAGATAGATAGATAGATAGATAGATAGATAGATAGATAGAGATAGATAGAGGCAGTTAGATGAGCAAGTTAGAGACCAGCTTTTATAATCCCATTTTTATAAAAGCAAAATAATACATTATTGTGTTTATGATATACCACCACCACCCCCACACACGTACATACATACACCATACTTAACAGACATTGCTTCTGCTTATATAGTCCCAGAATCATAATTCTACTTTTTTTACTTCTATATTGTTTGACTACATTGATTTAAACTTCTAAACAAGGCTTATTCAAGGAAATATTTTTATTGGCTAAGTTGGCTGCTTGAAATATATACCAAACAGTTACTTTACCTTGTTCCGTTAACAGAGATACATGAGATACATGCAGCAATGCACTAGTTCAAATCTGACTATACTATTTACATACTTTACGACATACCGCCAATGAAATTATAATAATTTCACTGGGTCATATGTGTTTTATTATATAAATATATGTCTACAATCTAACTCTTTGTGTTTTTGTCTGAAAGGAACATAAATAAAGACTAATTCAAATATTTCTTCATTAAATGTTGCTATCATGAACTTTTGCCCCTGAAAAGAGGGAACAAGGAAAGCAGGTACATGACTAGATATTTTCCTTTTCTTTTAAAAAAAATTTTTAATGTTTTATTTTATTTTTTTTTGAGAGAGAGAGAGAGAGAGAAAGAGAGAGACAGAGAGAGCTTGAGTAGGGGAGGGGAAGAGAGAGCCAGAGACACAGAATTGGAAGCAGGCTCCAGGCTCTGAGCTGTCAGCACGGAGCCCCCATGGACAGAGTCTGAGGCACAGGGCCCAATGCAGGGTTTGAACCCACAAACTGTGAGATCACGACCTGAGCCAAAGTCGGATGCTCAACCGACTGAGTCACCCAGGTGCCCCAGTATTTTGCTTTTCTTAAGTGGGAAGTCTAGATCAACAAATTTAAAAAGTCACAATTTTAGTTTTCCAGCATCTTTCTTCCTTACATGTAAACATGCAAGAAATATGCTTAACAAATGCTCACACATTTAATCATATTATGATTACCTCGCGAAGCTGTAAGGCAGATATTATTGGCCTCCTCACTTTTATAATTGCAGCAGCTGAAGCTTGGAGTTGGAGAACACATCTAGGGTCACACACAGGGTCAATTGACTGAGGGTTTTAGCATAGATCAATAAAATAATTTTCTGGATAAGTTTAAATTAGTCCCCCAGGGATGGTATTTCAACTGATACTTACATTTCTTTTCACGAATAGTTTCTTCAGAGGGCAGTTTAGTTTATGGGACAGCTTTATTACAAAGTATTGGGCCCAACTAAATTTGATTTTCTAGATGACTAAGTAGCCATTTATTGTAGGCAAAGATTTTAGATAATATGAAAAGGTCAGGTAAGAGCTGAAATATGTAAATTTTGTGTCACAATTCATTTTGGGTCAACTATTTCTTCATTATGTGTGGAGAATTTGGATTTGATTTTTCTCTCATAACACTCAAGTAATATTAGAGTGTTTCATTTTAATATTGATGAAATAAATAGAAATTCGGTCTTTCTTATAGAAGGATAGCCATCTTCAGGCATTATGTAGCATTTTATATCTCTAAACTGCTCCACAATGTTTATATTATTCATCCTTTCAACAACCTTCTGAATATGTCAATAGTGTTAACTTAAAATGTAAACTTGGGGCACCTGTGTGGCTTAGTTGGCTAAGTGTTAGACTTTGGCTCAGGTCATGATCTCGTGGTTCATAAGCTCCAGCCCCG
The DNA here is from genome assembly GCF_024362965.1 of Panthera pardus. Lineage (NCBI taxonomy): Eukaryota > Metazoa > Chordata > Mammalia > Carnivora > Felidae > Panthera > Panthera pardus. The sequence goes on from NW_026526721.1 coordinate 89,602,054, forward strand.
TGTCCCCGTGTCAGGCTCTGTGCTGACAGCTCAGAGCCTGGAGCCTGCTTCAAATTCTGTGTCTCCCTCTCTCTCTTCCCCTCCCCTGTTCTCACTCTGTTTTTCTTTGTCTCTCAAAAATAAATAAAAATGTAAAAAAAAAAATTTTAATGTAAACTTAAAATGTAAAGTTTTTTTTTAAACCTTAAGCATAACAAGTTAAATGACTTGCCCAGATATATTAGATTTGATATTCCTCATAGACTTAATGAATTATTAGATTTAAATGATGCTTCCAACCTTCTTTTATATTCTGTTTATTATGAAATATTTTACATGGATTTAAGAATGATCACAATTCTGAAACATTAAGGATTAAAATTTTTATTTCAGATCATAGTATATAAATTATGTATATCTGTTGTTTTCAGTTTTTAGTAAAAATTCTGCATATTTAATATGATAAAAATATTTTGTTGATGTCTGAGGATTAGTTTTCATCAGATTCTATTTTATTTAATTTAGAAATGATGTTAATTTGTGTAACTTCTTGCATAAATGTCTCACTTCTATGAATTACTTAAGAGTTGAACTAAATTACTAAGGAGTTAAAAATTCCCACCCAATCACGGCCATCTAGATCTGGTTGTTAGCTAAGAATATTGGGCCCATGTAATCAGTCCTCTTTCCCCATAAACCCTTATTAGTAGCATCACTATAAGAACTGCAAGATATCATAACTTTGGGGAAAATAGGTTGACATACCCCAAATCCTAATAAAATCCTTGCCATGCAGTTGAGCTTAAAAAATGCATAACAATAAGTTCTTTCTGTGAACCATCTGTACAATAAATTAAGAGGAACATTAGAAAATGAGACATTTTTCTTTTTAGTCATCTTGATCAAATAAGTTGCCTGATAAACTCTGATGAATCTAACTGAGAAGCAGATGTGTTCGGCAATTGACTTCCAAAATATGTATTTACATATTTTGATACCACTGGAAAGAGTGGATGCTGAGAGGGAAAGCCAGCAAGAAAGCTAGGTAGGAGAAGAGCAGGAGAAGGAAATGGCTGAAAATACAGCACTCATCTACTATATGGTCATAGTTACAGTTACATGTTAGGGTGCGCAAGTTTAAGGACCATAAAGCCTGAGGGAAGCAGGGCTGTCTGAGATAGGAGAATGGAAGGGAGGGTCATCCCCTCCATCCCTGCACAGAACTCAGAGCAGGACTGTGGAGCCACCATGAGTGACGGTGGCAGGCTGGGCAACAAGGTGGTATGTGGTCAGTGTTGAGAGGGCATCAGAAACAGAGTTGGGGAAAATGCCTCTTTCAAATGGCTTAGAGGAAGCCAATTTCAACTAGGAAGCTATAGCAGAAGAGCATGTGTAAGTATCATTCAAAAAGTATTTATGGAGCATCAGGTCCAGTACTTGTTTCTGAACCCACATAGTACTGCTCCTGGAGAAACCTAGACCTAATTGTGGAGATTTTTTCTTTAGGATCTAGTCAGTATTCTATGTGAGATAGCACTAAACAAGACAGCAAAGTGAGCTCTTGATTTTAAGGTTAGCTCGTTTATCCCTAAGAACATTGTGTACGTTGTCTGAGACCCCTTACATTCAACTTAAATTGGTGATCTAGCTTTCCACAAGAGATTTTCAGGATTAATCCCTTCATGCCTCACATTCTTATTTCCTTCACTTGATGCCAAAACCCTAGCCTGAAGACTCCTCCTCCCAATTCCATACCACTCTGTGAATATGTGAAGCTGATCAAATTTTAGTCCCTTGCTCCTTTCCCGTGTTTTCCTTCCTATGGCTGATGATCCCTACTAACAGCAAATACCTCTATATCCTTAACTATACCTCTGAAGCTTTCCCTCCTGCCCCACATGAAATCTACTCAGCCCTGCAAAGCCCTCTCTAGTGAAGGCTGTTTTTCTTTCCTTTCAAACAGTCTTACCCTAATTCCTGGCATTGGAATACAAATCCTCTTTGCTCCCTATTGCTTCTTTTAAACAATTTCTTTCCTGATTTTTTCCCCCCAAACTTTTGGGCTCCTGACAGTCATTGTTTTTAAGTTTCTCATCTACTGTCTCCCCTTGCTCACTGCTGACCTTTCTACCACTATAATCAACATTCTGGCACCTTCACCACTCACATGGATGATAGATACTTCTAGAACCTTGGTCTTTCTTTTCCTTCATTTCTTCTCTCCTCCACTATCACTTCATCCATGGTCACATGGATATTTTTATTAAATCCTTCAGATATAAAACCTTCAACTATCCTTCATTCTTGCTACCTTCTAACCTTTTAGTTTATACACTTTAATACCCTCTGTATCCCTCCTTCCACGTCATGGAGAGCTCAAATGCATTACCTATCATTTTCTCCTGCTCAATTACCAAGTTTATGTCCTCATGATACTCCTTATAAACTTAGAATCTATGATTTATTTAAGTCTTCCCACAAAACGCTTTACTTTCATTGCTTCTCTTTTCATTGAACATGAATGCTAAATGCCCAGCTAAGGTTAAACATAACGTTCTATTGCCTTTGCGCCTGAGTTTAAGATGGTGAGTGTTTCTAAAGGGGAACATATACATTTGCTGACTGCTCAGTTTAAATTCAGGACCAAGTATCTGGCAGTACTCACAAGTTCCAAGCAAACTTACTGCATTTCCCTACTATGTACATATTCCCATTATCCAGAAAATGTTTCAATCTTCCTCTTCTCTGCTTTTCCTCTGCAAACTTTAGTCTCATCTGATGACTAAGAAAATAGATTTAGTAAGATAGGATATTCCTAATTTTCTCATTCTGCAAAGAACAAGCTTACCCAGGGGCGCCTGGGTGGCTCAGTCAGTTGGGCGTCCGACTTCGGCTCAGGTCATGATCTTGCGGTCTGTGAGTTCGAGCCTGCATCGGGCTCTGTGCTGACAGCTCAGAGCCTGGAGCCTGTTTCAGATTCTGTGTCTTCCTCTCTCTCTGACCCTCCCCCGTTCATGCTGTGTCTCTCTCTGTCTCAAAAATAAATAAACGTTAAAAAAAAATTTAAAAAAAAGAACAAGCTTACCCATCCATTTTTATTCACACACTTGCCTTTTTTCTCTTTTCTTTCTTTCTTTCTTTCTTTCTTTCTTTCTTTCTTTCTTTCTTTCTTACTGTGTACAAGTTTACTTTACTTTGTTCCCTATCATGGACCAAATCTTCTCCTTTTCTTGATTTACTTCATCTGATCTCAAAATCATTCCTTCCATCATTATCCCTGTCTCTCAATTATATTTTTGTTTTCTATTAGATCATTCCTCTTAGCATACATTCTCTACTAAAACAAAAACAAGAATTCTCCATAGACCCAACACCTGACTCTAGGACCCCTCACCCCTCCCATAACTCAGATTTCATTTACAGTCACGTGTGTTATAGAGTTCATTTCTCTACACCCTCACCTCAAAACCTCTCAACTCATATCAACTGAGCTTCTGTTCCAGGCAGTCTATTAACATTTTTCCAGTGAAAGTCAGCCACAAAGTTTATACTGCCAAATCTAGTGGTCATTGAGCCACATGGCTTCCATGTGTCCTTTCTTATTCCTCCACCCTTTTCTACCCTATCTGTGCCCTGGAAGGCTGACTTGTATGGCTTACAGTTAGATTGCTTGACTTCTTCTCTCCAGTTGGCTTTAGCCAATGGAGAACATCAGCAGAGGACCAGAGCCCAGTATGAGAGTTTGGTAGGGATATTTAATTCTTCAGCTTCCTCTTTGCAAGTATCTGTGAGTTGATTGTGTTCCTTAGGCATTTCCACTTTTTCTCTTGCAGTAGACCTTCTATAGGAAACCCCTTCCAGGTTCAGTTAATCCTCTGGTTGTTTTGAACATAAAGATGGTAAAAACAAAACAAAACAAAAACAAAGTTTACAGTTTCTATCCCTTGTACCTTATACCCATCACAAGTCTTTATATAGAGCCCTTTTATTAAACCACTTACCATGTGATTTCCCACATGGGTTTCTGATAAGAATCTCAACATGAACATTATAATTTTGTCAAAGCTCGTTGCTAAATTGTCTTGGTGTCAGTAAACCCCACTACCATGTACCCCATTGTTAAAAGCCATATGTCAGAAAGTTAACCTTGATTTTTTTCTTTCATTCAGTTCTCATATCAGTTGTAACAGAAAATTTTGTGGAGTCAGCCTACAGAGAATATTCTGAATCTATATATTTCTCTCTGTCCCTATCCCTAACCAGTCAAGTCAAAGTCATGATCCACACTGCTCCAGACTGCTACTATCCTTTAAAAATGGATTCCTTAAATAGTAGCTTTAATTATCTTTAAAAATAGAAGTCAAGTCAAATCATTCCCGTGTTTAAATATCCTCTCATCACACTTACAATGCAATTCAAACTTCTTATCCTGGTGTGTAAAACTCTAAGTGACAGAACATTCTGTCTTTTTCTCCTATTGCACCTTATTCCATTCTTTTTCTCTGCCAATATGCTCCAGCCACTCTGGCTTTCTATTCAACTTGCTAACCTCATTTCTATCTCAAGCCTTTTGTACAAAGTGCCTTTTTGCCTGAAATGTGTTTCCTCTAGTTTTTACCTGGCTGACTCCTTCTCTTGGGTCTCAAATGTCACCTTTTCAAGGTAGTTTCTGTAATCATGAGATCAAAAGCAACCTAGCTTGACAATAGCCAGACCTCCTGATCCTGTAAATCTCCTTTAACTTAGGAAAATCCCTTTAGAGACTTCCTTTATCTCTGCCTCACCCCACCTTAAAAGTATATAATCAATAGCTCCTCACAATTACAGTGCAGCTCTTTCTGCCCAAGGGTGCTGTCCTTATGCTATAATAAATGCACGTTTTTGCATGCAAGGAAAAAAAAAAGAGAACTTCCCAACCATGCGCCACCACATTAACCTATTTTAATTTTCCTTAGAGCATGCATACTTTTAAGATATTTATTTTATTGCTAAAAAAATCAAACAAAAAAGAAAAACAAAACTCTTTGTCTTCCTCCTACTTGAGAATGTGAGCTCCCTAAAAGAAAAGATGTTTCCTGAATTTTTCCTCACCAGGTACTTCCTCGAAGTACCTAAAGTGTACCTGGAACAGATTAAATGCCTAAAATATTTTAAATGAACCAACATTAATGATGCCTGAAAACACTGAGATTACATTATAAGAAAATATTTATATCTGGGATCCCAAAACATTATAATGGGCCTCCAATCAAAGACTTTAATGACTGACAACTGAGCAATGTCAGCTCTGCCCTCACTGAGGAGAAGCTGGCCCAATAGAAAATCATATTATTGTGAGGTGCCTGGGTGGCTCAGTCGGTTAATAAGCATCTGACTTCGGCTCAGGTCATGATCTCATGGCTTGTGAGTTCAAGCCCTGTGTAGGGCTCTGTGCTGACAGCTCAGAGCCTGGATCCTGCTTCGGATTCTGTGTCTCCTGTTCTCTCTGCCTCTCCCCCACTCACATTCTGTTTTTCTCAAAAATAAACATTCAAACAAAATTTAAGAAAATTATGTTGTTTACACTGCTTTTATCCAATTTGCTTTTGCAAAAGTGAAACTAAATTTATTCGTGCATTCTGGATGTAGCCATCACTTGCTTTTACATTATGGGAAGTCCCATAGACATTGGATATGCAAAAATGTTCTTGCCCTCTAGGAGTTCTTCAACTTACATTACTACTTTTCTTATGGATCTCTATGACTTCTATATCTTTTGCATCATCAGCAAACATTTTTGGTAAAATACACACACTATAAAACATTCAATCTATAGACTACATACACATCTACCAGGCATGAATGCAATTAGTGTGATTAATGTTTGAGCTTGCATTGATAATGCAAAAAAAAAATCATTTTTTGGATAACATTTGCAGACCATTTTTTTTTCTTAACATTACCAGCCTATCAATTAAATTGTTTGAAATTTCAAAGTTATTATATTGGAGAAGTATGCCCAGAAGTGAAAGGCATCTCAACAGACTCACATATCTATAGCCTGAAGCAAAAGACCTGCAATATGAACTAAAGCCATTTTAGCTGAACCAAAGACATATAAGCAATAAAAAAAAATGCTCGTTACACTCTGAGATTTTTTTTTCTGACTATAATTACTTAGCTGATTAATATATCAGGATTCTTACATATGGAAAAGGACTCAATCTCTGTGATGTCCTGTGTTCATCAATATCCCAAACAGCAACCTCTGAACACTGGACTAGGATGATCTCAGGTGACCTATACTCATGGATCCAAAGAACTAGATTTCTAGGAACAAATCCAGATGTAATTTTTGAATCTTTTCACCTTCACCCCACATCCGAAAAGGCATTCCTTGCTTATTCTCTTTGCACTACTTCTTGAAAATATAAATTTTAAAACATAAGTAAAGAGTTTGCACTCAGGAGTCCCTTGTAACCTGTGACTTTGTCTTTTTTTTAACCATATGCCAGGTTTTGGTCTCCAAAAGCAATCTGAATTAATGCCCTGTACACTAGATTGCAGTTCTTACTGCTAATTTTTCTTTCCAGCTCCCAAGCATTTAAACATCTTCTTTCTCTCCCTAAATTATTAAAGTGCAGCTCTTTCAAAACAAAGACATATTATTCCAATTATTTCTGTATCTCAGGCAATAAATTAATAAGTGTTTAGTATTGGCTTGCTATGTGCAGGGTTTTATGCTGGTAGTTTTGGGATTACTGAGATAAATGAGTCCTTGACCTCAGGTGTTTATACTTAAGTTGCATAGGCAAATTACAGTTAAGAGCAGGGTAATATAAAGTAGGTGCCTCATGAATGGGATGGCTGAGTGGTCCTACCATTGTGCCATAGCTGGTCTATATGGGTTATGTTCTAGCCACTTTTAAAAATAACCTCTCCAGTAATGTTGACATTGAGTGTGTACTAGAGGACAGGAAATCATTTAAATTTAGAATGCTGCCCACTTAAACTATATGACATTTTGGCAGAATGGAAGTCAGAAATGTTGAAATATAAAGACACATTTCTTTATATTAGCTCTACTCTATGAAACACAAATTAACTCAAAACATGAAGAAATATTTGTCCTTCATCCAAATGAGTAATTGATATTTGTAGGAACTTGAAAATTTTAATATGTAGACTCTATTTGTAAAATGGGGATAATGAAATTCACTATCTCATAGGCAGGGTTTTAAAACAAATTTAATGTTTATAAAGTAATTTAATAAAAATATTAGCCCATTAGTGCTATAAAAAATTACTAGTTAAATGTTTTGATCATGGATTTTTATTAAAGCATTCTTTAAAACCAAAATAATTAGTCTTTTAGTAAGCCTTATAATTAAAGAAGCTTCTTTTACTTATGAATACTATGCTTTATAGTGAGTGGGCAGAATTCCACATTATATCCCATCATTCATTTTTTTTCTTGTTGTTTTACACAGTCATTTAACTTACTCCCAACATTTGTGTGTATAACTAAGAAGCCCAATGAGCCAGAACAGATTTTAAGACCTTACTGCCCCTTCAACTGAGAAGTAAATGTTTGACACTATTTCCTTAAGGAAATAATCAACAGATTTGCAAAACAACAGAAGGCATCAAGTTTTATTGCTGGTCCCTGAATTACAATATTAAATTATGTGTTAAAAAGGTATTAGGCACACAGTCTTCTGGAATAACCATCATCATTACATCATATTGCTTTCCATTTGGATTAGCATATAAATGAACGAAGATGGCCAACCACATAGCTGAGATGAGATTTGCCATCTTAAGCATTTAGTTGCCTTGGAAACAGATTGTATAAAATGCAAACTGGTGTACTTGGATGCTGATACTTGCTTATTTGGGAATTTAAAATTCTGGAGTTAGTCTTAGGATAGCAGGGACACACAGAGCAATTACATAATTTTTCCCAAAAGATCTCTGAAAACATGTTAAACAATGCCAAGGAACTAAGCAGGTAGAAAGGGTGGGCATTTTTGGTTTCGTGGACAAATGTACAGAGGTACAAAACAATATGGTACAATACAGTAGCCATAATTAGCTAGGCTTACTACAAGTATATGAAGAGAAAGTCATCACAAAATATAAAGTAAGAATTGTTGGTGGATGGTCTATGGACAATGGAAAACTTTGCAAGTATTCAATCATGGCAGCCATAGACAGATCTACATTATCAGGAAGATAAGATCAGCAGCACTATGCAGATGAAGGATAGAAGGGAACGAATGAGGTGAATTAAGAAGTCAGAGCAATAATCTCAGTGAGAGAGGACACAAGTGTGAATCAACACACAAATATTGGAGATGCAGAGGGAAGATTCTTACACAAAATGTGATTAGAGTCAATATGACTTGGCAATGGATAAAATGTAGTGGTGGAATGAATAAAAGAATAAATTCAAGACAGACACCCAGGTTCCTAGCTTAGAAACATGATGAACCTGTGGTAGTAACTAAGGTAGGGAGTAAAGGAGAGAAGTAGGCTAGTTTGAGATATATGCCTCTTTTGACCTGAGTAGAGGACAATCAGCTATCAATACCCAGAGACTAGTTCCTCACAGGGGATCTGCACTCCAGACTTGATCTCATTGGTTGGGTACCTTCACCATGTAGTGATTGAATCTCTAAAGTTGGTTGCTCTCCTCCAAGGTTGTGCAAAGTGGGGGTGAAATACACCCAGAACAGGATGCTTGGATCCACCACCATTTAAGAAAGAGCTGGACAAAGTGAGTTCACAAAAGTGACTTAGAAGAAATAATTAGAGAATTAGAATTAGGAAGAGCATAGGGGGAAACTTCTAACTCAAAAGCTGAGGGAGAGTTTTCAGAGGAAGGAAGGGGACTAATTCTAGAGGCCACCAAATAAGTATAAATAATGTGATGTTAGAAGTAATCCACTGTATCAATTAAGAAATCATTGATGAATTTTGTTTTAGATGTTTTAATGAGTAGTCAGAAATATGAGTCTAATTTCAGTGTGTCAAAGAATAAGGAGAAAAGAAAAAGAGTGAAGGTAGTATGTATTAACCTGACTATAAAAGGAGAAGTAAGATACAACATTGTTAAAATGTGATTTGGAATTGATGATTTTTTTTCTTCCATTCAGAAGAAAAATTGAATATATTTTGTAAGCTGAGGGAAAGAAAAGTAAACATTTGAGGGTAACAGGATAAGAAATCTTAAGAAATAAATTCTCTTGAAAAGTAAGAGATTATTAAAAAGTCAACGGGGAGCCTGGGTGGCTCACTTGGTAAAGCGTCCAACTCTTGATTTAGGCTCAGGTCATGATCTCACTGTTCTCAAGATCGAGTCCACATTGGGCTGTATGCTGACAGTATGGAGCCTGCTTGGTATTCTCCCTGTGCCCTCCTTTCTCTCTTTCTTTTTTTAAATTTTTTTTTTAACGTTTATTTATTTTTGAGACAGAAAGAGACAGAGCATGAATGGGGGAGGGTCAGAGAGAGGGAGACACAGAATTGAAACAGGCTCCGGGCTCTGAGCTGTCAGCACAGGGGCCCGATGCGGGGCTCGAACTCACGGACCGCGTCTCTCTCTCTTTCAAAATAAGTAAACTTTTTTTAAAAAAATAAAAAGTCAAATATTTATTTTCCTTTTTTGAAGTTTTTAAACTACTGAATATACAAAAAACTAAAAGTAGCCCCCTTTCTTTAAGTTTTAGAGAGTAAGTTCTCATCTTAGACTTTCAATCTCCCAACTTCAGTTCCCTAAATTTATCCCAAACCACCCCAGTCCTGCCTTCTTCTGCACACTGCTAACAGTTTGATACATATTTAGCTATTTATTTTGTATGCCTTGATAGCACACTTACACACATGTGTGTATATGCATATGTATATTTTGCTTTTATAAAAAATAATTGTATACATGTTGTTTTATAATTTACATTAAAAACATTTCACTGATATATTTCCAGGTGAATGTGCATATGTATCACATTTTTTAAGTATTTATTTTTGTAATGTTTATTTATTTTTGAGAGAGAGAAACACAGTGTAAGTGAGGTAGGGGGGTAGGGGCAGAGAGAAAGGGAGACCACAGAATCTCAAGCAGGCTCTAGGCTCTGAGCTGTCAGCACAGAGCTGATTCGGGGCTTGAACCCAAGAACCGTGAGATCATGATCTGAGCTGAAGTCAGTGAAATCAGACCCTCAACTCACTGAGCCACCCAGGCACCCCTAAATGCCTGCTTTCTAATGGCTATTTGGTACAGAAATATTTTTTTGTCTATTCCCACAATAATAAACATTTAGCTTGTTTCCAATTTTTGATATTGAAAGTACTGCTTTAAGGAGGGATTTTTTTTCTAAAAAAAAGGAGGAAGATTGAGTGCTGATAAAGATACAGTTTTTTTCTGAGCTTTATTGAGGTATGATTGACAAATAAAAATTCTGTGTATTTAAGGTAAAAAACATGTCTTTATATCTGTTTACACTGTGAAATGATTACCACAGTCAACCTAATGAACATATCAGTCACCTCACATAATTACCTTTTTTTTGTATTGAGATCTACCATCAAATTTCAAGTATGACATATATTATTATTAAGTATAGTCACCATGCTGTGCATTAAGTCTACAGAAATTACTCACAACTGAAAATTTTTACACTTAGACCAACATCTCCTCATTTAAACCACCATTCTACCCTCTGTTACTGTGAGTTTGTCTTTTTAGACTCTCCATATAAGTGAGACCTTGCAGTGTTTGATTTTCTGTGTTTATCTTATTTCACTTATCTGTCTTCTGCTCAGCATTTTGTTTGTGATATTCATCCATATGGTTGTGCATAGTTGTATGTAGTCCATTCATTCTCATTCAATTGCATGAATATAAAAAATGTATTTATCCATTCTACTGTTGATGAAATTTTGGTAATTTCTAGCTTTGGAGAAAACACTGCTGCTATGAACATACTCATATATTTTTTGGATACACATATGTTTGCATTTCTCTTGAGCACTTAAAGAGGAGTGACATTGCTGGGTACATTGTATTTTTTGTGTTGGTATACAAATTCTTTAGACTGAGAAGATCAGTGAGGGCTGGTGTGTAGTAATAAAGAGCTCTGTGCAAGGGGCAATGAAGAGCTTGGAGAGAGGTGATGTAGTAGGCTGGCTCTGAGCTTTCAAACTCTGGAATCAGACTGATTAGGTTCACTGTGATGTTTTGCGATTGTGTATTGAGGTAAGTTACACATCCTCCTTCATCCTCAGCTTCATCATCTGTAGAGGCTGAAGATAATAAATACATTTCTTATTTATAAGAAATGTCTTATATATTAAAGCACCTTACATATGTAGAATTCATTTTATATCTGCAAAGTGCTTGGCAGACATTTAATGATAAATAAGTGCTAGCTCTTATTATTACAGTTATTTTTACTCATATAAACCTAAACTGGCCCTTTCAGTCTTTCTTCGTTATGTAATTATTCCTCAGTCTTTACTGCAGATCATTTTTCTTTAACAATTAATTGGTCACATGAAGGCTGGGTATTGGGAGGTTTTGGGAGACACAGTCCTCTGCTTTTAGTAGTCAAATCCCAATCAAGAAAATTAGACAACTGAAGGTGTTGGCAACAGCATCAACTAGGAAATCTCCCTTCAGACTCATTGTTTTGACATGTCTATATCTTCTCAGTGAAGGGGAGACTTTATTCTTCATTTCACCTGTTTATTTCTCCAACCCCATCATTCCTTTTTTGTTTGTTTGTTCTGTTCACCTTTCTCTTTATTCAACATGGCTCTCAATAGGGAACAATGATTTATCTTAAAAAATTACCAAAAGCTACATCTAATGCTATCCATGGAGAATTCCTTCCATACGGCCTTTTAAAAAATATGTCTAAATTAGGGTTTTTAATTTTGTGGACTGTCGTAGACTCTGGGTCTAAAGTTCTTTCTTATCTAGCAAGAGGGACAAGAGACACAGGGTTAAAATGTGAGAGATGTCTAATGTCCGGGAAAAGACAAGAGCCCCAAATAAGGGTCCTTGCCCTGTTTTTATTAGGATTAGAAGACCTACAAACATGGCTATGGATGTGCACAAAGCGACAATGAATCTGTGAACATTAACTTGGGACGTGAGGGAAAGGGGTCTTGAAGATATTCGGGGTTAGGGGTTTGGGTTAATACAAAACAAAATACTGGGTGGAAGGTTGTTTACAGAGGACAGGAGGTACCACCTCTGTTTATCTTAGCTAGCCTAGGTGACAAGAAAGATAGGACATGTGACCTCAGAGTTAACAAGGCACCTTTCTTTTGTTAATCCTCTCTGCTCTGGGCTGCTTCACCTGCAGCTCAGAGGTCTAAAGCCCTATTTACCTGTTTACCTAACTTGGTCCTTCCCTCCTATGAAAGTAGCTTTCTTCTATAGTACTAAATTGAGGAGCATTTCCACCCTGAATACCTAATCTTGTTTATTTCATATACCTATGTTCTATGTTGGGGACTTTGCCCCACCCTCTCTATACTGGGGATTCTGCCCTGCCTTCTCTATACTTATTTACCTAATCTTGTTTACCCAAACTTGGGTGTGAGCATCCTATGGCTTTGTAATTCTTTATGCCTTATTAACCCATTGGTGTAAGCCCAGGGAATTTCTAAGCTTGTTTCCCACAGTGGACATATTACTTTATTGATTATAGAAAATGTATACAGTACAGTCTCAGTTTCTCCCCGTATATTATTCTGGAGTACGGGGTAGAAGAGAGTCCTCTCTTGCCTCTGGGATCCCCCTTCCTCCCCCCCCCCCCATCAAGTCCAGGTGCCAGGAAAATACACACATCAATCATTTCAGTATCCAGATTACATTTGCAGAACTCATAAGAGGCCTGGCTGCCCATAGCTGCAGTCCTACAGATGTCTTCACAAGAGTGTTTCTTTTCCAAATTCTGTAGGCCTTTATGAGTCAGGGTATGATCTGTCTATCTGCTAATGTATAGGTTTTGGAGAACAGTTTCTTTAGTCTCCCATGCCCTGGTTCAGCCCACATTTATTTATTCAAGCTCACCCACTCCTTTTCCTCCAGGGGAGAATTTTCAGTAATGATCCCTCTTTGATAAGTTTTGCATTTTAGAGACACAGTTTCTTATGCTGCTTTTACAAAGTGGTCTCACTAGTGGCATGACATTTAGAAAGCCCATAGAGGAGAAAATCAAACTGTTTCTATTTCTTTTATTTTCCATTTACTTGATCTGATGTTTAAGCGATCAGCCAAATTCTGTTAGGCAACTGTGTTACAGAATTCCAGTGAGTGAGATGATAATAGAATTCCAAGTACCATAATTTTCTAAATCTATTTTTTAATGAGAATTTTTTGTAGAGAAGAGAGCCATAATATAGAAAATTATTACCTAGAAAAAAATGACACAGTGTGATGATTTTAAAGACATCAAAAGAAAGCAAAAATCTCTAAATATAATTTTCGAGGATTGTATATTATTAGTAAAATCTTTTCATGCATCAATAAAATTAATTAAAATCTTAATGCTGAATAGAAAGAGAATTCTTTTCTTTCAATAATGGCTGCATATTAATACTAGTAATATACAGCTTCATAATATCTTTCTATCTAACCTTATTAAACTTTTAAACCCTATATACAGTGTTGCTTGCTTCATATCCAGAAATTTCCATTTTTGTGAAATTAGCACTGCCCTTGGTTCCCTTCCCAGGAGCAAGGCTCAGATATTTCAATTTCAGAAACAATGAAAGAATAACAAGAAATATAGTTTCAGGCAAAGGAATGAACATTAAATTGAGAGTCAGAACAAGTGGACAATTTCCTCCTCTCTATGTGACTGCTTCACAGCAGTATTTTGTTGAATGGAGGAAGGAATGATGAAATGGTGGGAAAGATATTTTGTCTGAATGTATTTTTTACCTATAAAATGAAGATTTTAGAAAATCCTCATTGTCTGAGAATTTATCATGTGAATTCTAGCAGATGAAGCATTGGACAGAGCATCAAATTGTCTATGAAAATATTTACTTAAAAATGAATTCTTTTTCTGGGAAAAGTAGGTATCCCCCATGCAAAAAGAATGCAGTTGAGTCCTTTCCTTTCACCATATACAAGAACTAACTAAAAATGGGTCAAAGAGCTAAATGTAAGTGATAAAATTATACAACTATCAGAATGAAACACAGGGGAAAAACTTCATGATATTGGATTTGGCAATCATTTCTTGATCAATGACTTCTTGTTAGAGGAATCTAACATCTGCATAGCAGGGATTCCAGGAAAAAAAATGAGAAAGTCAATGGAAGAGAATGGCATATATATACATGAAAGTTTACAAAAATAAACACATTCACTACCGTCACCAACAAAAAAAGATGAAGGTACTTACAATGTAATAAATGATTGAAAATCAAAGTGGGAAGGAATTAAGTCAAATTTTGCCAAAGTTCTGAAAGAAAATAATTTTTAATCATTTCTTATACATTTGGACTCATTTTTTTCTATTCATTTTCACTTTTTAAGCATCACTTTGTTTTCCTTTTTGATTTATTTTTAATTATGTGAAATATTTAAATTACATTAAATGTAAAACCTAAAGCAAGTTAAATTTATAGAAAACTTACTTACGTGTCTGCTTCCTTTTTCCTCATGTTGGTATATATTTATTAGGTTTTTGCTTATTCTACCATAATTTTTCTTAGAAAATATGAGCAAATTGGAACATACACATGCAAACCAAATATATACACATACACATATGAACACAGACACATATATTTCCCTTTCAAACAAAAAAAGATGTTTTTGTATGATGAATTCTATAAACATTGATCTGTTTTATGTGCTCTTTTTCAGTTAAAAATTATTCTAGCAGTTTTTCCATGACAGTATATGAAGACCTTCCTTATTCCTTTCTATATATTCACAATAATCCAATTACACATAAACTAGGCTTTATTTCACCAGTCCCTGTTGATAAAATGTGCATAATTTCAGTCTTCAGTTATTATAAATAAGCCCACAATTAATATTCTGTGTATGTGTTGTTATGTATTTTTGCTAGTGTATCTCTGATATATTTTGCTAGAAGTAGAATGAGTAAAAGCTACCTGCATATGCATCTTTGTTGGCTGTTTGGCTTTGTTGTTGTTGTTGTTGTTGTTGTTATGAGCTATATTTGTGGGAATCCTGAGAATCTGACTATGGTCTTCTCCCAGCAGGGAGTTTGTTTTTTCCTCAACTACCATTGACCACTTCCACCTATGAAGTTCCAAGTACAAAAAAAGTCCAGGATTCCACCCCAAATCCTTCACAAGAGCGCTAAGCAGAGAGTTTCATTACAGTTCAGATGTAGACATTTGTCCAAAAGGGAAACCCATCTTTTGAGCTGTATTAACCCTCAGTACTTCCTGTTTCATTTACAGAGTGGGGGAAGGAGAGGAGGGTTTCATTACTTTCCAGAAATTCCAGAAGATTGTTAAAATGTATATTTGTTGTAACTTATCCATAATCTAGGCATACTTTGCGGAAGGACCTTTGGAGGTATCTGCTCTGCCATTGTACCAAAGATAGAAATTTTTCATTGCTTTTTTATTTGAGATTTTAAGCTTTTTCTCATTCTCGGTCTTGTGTTTTTCTTTTTTATTGATTAATCTTGGCGTATTTTTTTGTTGGTGTGTCTTATATTGGCCATTTCAATATTTCTAGATATATTTATTAATTCTACCCTTTATAGTTTATCCAGACCCTGGATTTATTTATTAAATCTATCCTTTATAATCTAGCCATATTTATAAGATTTATAAACTTTTTTGAGTTGAATATTTATTTTTTATGTTTAATAAGTAAATTGTTTAGAACTGATTATTTATTCTGATTATAGGTTTAGCTATATTCCATATATTATTACATATACTGTTATTATTGAATTCAATTACCTATATAAGTTATCATTTACAAGATTTCTTAAAGTGATTTTTTATATATATGAGTTGTAATGTTTCATATTTTATGCTGTTAATTTCCAGTTTTATTACATTTTGGCCAAAATATGTGACTTATTGGGTTGATTATTCAAGTTTATTGAATTCTGGGATGTGTGAAAGTAATGTAACTAAATTTGGTAATGTTCCAGGGGTAATAAAAAAGAATTATTCTCTGTACTCTGTTATGTAACTCAGAATTCACCGTGGATATATTACCTTTCTCATTGTATCGATGACCTCCATTCCTTTTCAAGGTTTTTTGATCTTTTGTCCTTGACCTATTTGGCTAGCTAATTAGTTACTTTAAGAGTCTCTTCCCAGGTCCATCACCAGTGATGCTGAGAACAAGGGCTGTCCCATCTCAGGAGCGGAATTTCTCTCTTTAATGTCTTCTTGATGTCTAGGGAAACCTCTGTGCCAGATTAGAGCTTTTATTTATGTAATTAAGATACTTCTTCTCTTTGGTCTGGCTTGTATACTAGGTAGATTATGGGGCCATTTTCAGCTTTACTCAGTATAAAGCCTTTGAGGCAAAAGGCTCCCTTTGCACCTGGGATCCTTTGTGTTAGAGGTGGTCAAGTTGCTTTGGGAAAGCCTAATGCAGCTGCTTATTCATGCTAGTGTGATGTTGCAAGGAAAGTGGCCTTTATCTTTCCTTTAGTCTGTCTTTAGTGTCAGCATCCAAACACACCCTGCCAAAAAGAAAATGCTAGGTGTAGAGCACTTTGGCCAAATTGTGCTCTGTTTACATCCTGTGGCTAAAGCACCATCGTCTCAAGAAGGCCAATTGTGAGCAGATGCTAGCTGTTCTCTTCTATCTGATCCCATCTGCACTATATGTGGAAGGAATTCTCAAGGTCTGTCTTTCATGGATAATAGCCTCTCCTATTTTACTTTTCCTCTGCTTTTATAGCCCTTTGACCATTTAAGACAGGATTTCAGAAACATTAGATGCCACTTCTTGAAATGCTGCTTATTTTAGCAATCTCCTAATTGATTCAGTTTCTAAAATCATTAAAAATGAATTTTTTATTTGTAAGACTAGTTGATATTTTTAAGGTTTATTTATTTACTTTGGGAGAGAGACAGAGAGAAAGAGAGAGCATGAGTGGAAGAGGGGCAGAGAGAGAGAGAGAGAGAGAGAGAGAGAGAGATGGAATCCCAAGCAGGCTCTGTACTATGAACTCATGAACCCGTGAGATTATGACCTGAGACAAAATCAAGAGTTGGCCATTAAACTGACTGAGTCATCCAGGCACCTCAAGACTAGTTGATATTTTAAAGTATTCCCTCATATTTAAATAACTAAAACTTAATCTATCAACCTAAAAGTATAATTTGGTTTACTTTGCAAAGATTACAGTAGCAAGGATAAGTGTAGTGGACCAGGAGACAAGGACAACAGAAATGAGACCTGCTTTGTGATGATTTAGAATGAGAGGGTAAAAAAATTTGCCCCAGCTTATCTTTAATTACCCATACCCACAGAAGCAAATTAGGAATGTTCAGATTAGTCAGAATGTCAAATACCTATTATCCCACAGCTACTGTACTTTCTATTACTTTCTTTGTCAGGTTAGTTAGGATCTTTTTATCTTTGTTTTTGTTTTTTTGTGTTTTTTTTTTTCTAACTGGACTTCTTAATTTTTTAATATTTATTTATTTTTGAGAGAGACAGTGCAAGAGGGAAGAGGGAAGAGAGAAAGGGAGAAAGGGAGAATCCCAAGCAGTCTCTGAGCTGTCAGCACAGAGCCCAATGCACAGCTCAAACTCATGAACTGTGAGATCATGACCTGAGTCGAAGTTGGACGCTTAACAGACTGAGCCACCCAGCTGCCCCAGGCTTCTTAAATTATATTCTAAGTCAGTTACCATTTTAAGTTCAATGTCTTGTCTTTATTTTTATTTCATCACCTCGGGGAACTACTGCTAATGTGAGAGTAGGATTATAATGCTGTGATTTCCCTGTTGCAGAAATCAGAGGACAAGAGGGCAAAATTGTAAGGTGTTCATTAATCAAAGAGTTGTAAAGATGCACAAAATTTTTATCATTATTTTAGTGACCAAGTCAAAATTTGTACATAAAAGTTGTCAGGAAGTTCTTTCATATGTTAAACTAAAGTATTTTAAATATAGATAAATAGGTAGGAAGATGTAGATATATGATAGTTGATAGATAGATAGATAGATAGACAGACAGACAGATAGTCAAGACTTAGTTCAGTATATGGAACAGAGGCTGTAATAAATATGTCTTCAATTAACTGATATCTTGATTGATTTCAAAGCATTGAACTGTGTTAGTGCATGTTTTCTTGTGTAATTTTCTATGTGATATATCATATCATATCATATCATATCATATCGTAATATATAGTATCTTTCTGTCTCTACAAAATTTAGGTGAATTTAATTGTCTAGCATGACAAGTAATAAATCCAACTTGCTGACTTACGGGTGTGTTCTTAGTATTTTGAATAAAGGACATTAACAAAAGCTCTACCTTAAATGTTCTTTATTTGCTTAAAGCTATTCACATAATTTTATAGCCAAATCTGACATTCTTTATTTTCCTCTTTAAGGGAAAAAATATCTTTCTTATAGCATAATAACCATTGAAACAGAAGGTGAACGATGATAGGAACTTAAGCTAAAGGAGCCCAGTCAAGACACCTCCAAACACCCACCACTGACAAGCTAGCTTCTGCATGTTGAGAGTGAAACCAATACCACATGCCTATGGAAAGAGAATTCTTCCTCTAGGCAGAGCAGCCTGGATTGAATCATGAGTCCATCATTTCTTTGCTGCAAATTCATGGGAATTCACTAAATCTCACCCACATTCAGTGTCCTCATAAGTACGTAAGAGGGATAACAAGAGCTTCTTCCCAGTTCTGTTGTCAGAATAGTACTACTGCGATTGGCAGGTAAGAACCAATTTGCAGAAATGTTTTTCATTCCTAATGGCATGGGCCCTGTGATGAGTCTCATCCTGGGAACTGGCCTGGTGTAAAGCCCTGGTGTTAGAAAGGCAAAGGCAAGCACACAGAATCAGTGTTATCCATATTTCAAACTAGATACAAAAGTTTGAACATTAAATGTTCAACATTGAAAGTTGAACATCATGGGATACATGGGTGGCTCAGTTGGTTAAGCGTCTGACTTTGGTTCAGGTCATGATCTTGCAGTCCGTGAGTTTGAGCCCCACATCAGGCTCTGTGCTGACAGCTTGGAGCCTGCTTGGGATTCTGTGTCTCCCTCCATCTATGCACCTCACCCTGCTCACATTCTGTCCCTTTCTCTCAAAAGTAAATAAGCATTTGGCTCTGTGCTGACAGCTTAGAGCCTGAAGCCTGCTTTAGATTCTGTGTCTCCCTCTCTCTCTCTGCCCCTCCCCCACTCAAATTCACTCTCTCTCTCTCTCTCTCAAAAACAAATAAACATTTAAAAAGTTTTTTTATTTAAAAGTAAATAAACATTTAAAAAGTTAAACATCAAACATTAAATACTTGATAGACATTCTATTGAAAAACAATCTTTATATCATAAAATTATTGGAGATTTTTTCATCCTTGGAATGTTTTGATTGGTTCTTTCTACTAATTGCTTTAAATGTTTCTTCATTACTATGACAAACTATATTTATCACATTTTATTTAACTATTGGAAGAACATGGAAAAAACAATATTTTTTTCAAAATGTTACAAGCATACATCATAAATAAATAGATTTAATGCATATCATGCTGATAAATACAAATAATTTGGTGAATAAGATAAGATAGTGAAAAATTATTTTAAAAAGCAATAAAAGGTGAGCGCCTGGGTAGCTAAGTTGGTTGAGCATCCGACTCTTGATTTTGGCTCAGGTCATGATCTCATGTTTCCTGAGATATAGTCCTGAGTTGGGCACTGCACTGACATCACAGAGCTGACTCTCTCTGCCCCTCCCTTGCTCTCTCTCTAAATAAATTAATTAATTAAAAAAAAAAAAAACAGTAAAGGGGATGCTTGCATGGCTCAGCCAGTTGAATGTTGGTCTCTTGATTCCAGTTCAGGTCATGATCGTGGGATCCAGCCTTGCATGGCTGAGCATGGAGTCTGTTTGGGATTCTCCTTCTGTCCCTCTCTCAATCTCTCTCTCTCTTTTTCTCTCTCTCCCTCTGCTCCTCTCCCCCACTCATGCTCTCTCTTTCTGTATAAAAAAAAGCAATAAACATATTTTTTAAAGTCCCTGGATCAGAAAGGTCCTTGAATTTTATCTGCATAAAAAATATACGCTGTAAAAAAATGTATTAAGATGCTCCTAACTGTAAGAAAAACATTTTTGAATTTGTCCTCAGGAAAAATCATAGGTGAGACCACTAAAGTATCCAGTGTACTCCTTGACATAACAGGTCCACGTCAGCGAATTTTTTTAAGGAGACTTTACACCCAGCCCAGAGCCTATGATGGGGCTTGAACTCACCACCCTGAGATCAAGACCTGAGTGGAGAACAAGAGTCAGATGCTTAACTGACCAATCCACCCAGACGTCCCAATGTTGGCATTTCTAATCATTTATCTCACTAATTTTAATGCCAAGATCATGGTACAGATAACAAATCATGACGCTCTCAATTTAAAAGATATTATTCCATTCATTTCTCCTTCCTGCCTTTCCCCAAAGATGTGTCAAGTATGGACAGTAGAAAAGATGTTGAATGGATGGAACTGGAGAGTGTTATGCTACGTGAAATAAGCCATACAGAGAAAGACAGATACCATATGTTTTCACTCTTATGTGGATCCTGAGAAACTTAACAGAAACCCATGGGGGAGGGGAAGAAAAAAAAAAAAGAGGTTAGAGTGGGAGAGAGCCAAAGCATAAGAGACAATTAAAAACTGAGAACAAACTGAGGGTTGATGGGGGGTGGGAAGGAGGGGAGGGTGGGTGATTGGTATTGAGGAGGGCACCTTTTGGGATGAGCACTGGGTGTTGTATGGAAACCAATTTGACAATAAACTTCATATATTGAAAAAAAATAGACTCAGTTGGAAGATGGCAGCATAGGAGGACGCTGGGCTCACTGCGCGTCCTGCTGATCACTTAGATTCCACCTACACCTGCCTAAATAACCCAGAAAACCGCCAGAGGATTAGCAGAACGGAGTCTCCGGAGCCAAGCGCAGACGAGAGGCCCACGGAAGAGGGTAGGAAGGGCGGAGAGGCGGTGCGCACTCCACGGACTGGTGGGAGGGAGCCAGGGCGGAGGGGCAGCCTGCGGGCCAAGCAGAGCCCCCGAGTCTGGCTGGCAAAAGCGGAGGGGCCGCACGGAGTGTGTTCCGACAGCAAGCGCGACTTAGCGTCTGGGAGGTCATAAGTTAACAGCTCTGCTGGGAAAGCGGGAAGGCTGGAGGACAAAGGGAGGGAGAGCTGCTGAGCCCCCGGACGACAGAGCTCAGTTTGGTGGGGAACAAAGGCGCTCGACAGCGCCATCTCCCTCGCCCATCCCCCAGCCAAAATCCCAAAGGGAACCAGTTCCTGCCAGGGAACTTGCTCTCTCCACACAAACAAACCTCCACACAGCCAAACCTCCGGCAGCGGATCTGACTTCCTCCCACTGCCACAGGGCCCCTCCTGAAGTGGATCACCTAAGGAGAAACGAGCTAATCCTGCCCCTCCTGCCCCCGTGCACCTTGCCTACCCACCCCAGCTAATACACCAGATCCCCAGCACCACAAGCCTGGCAGTGTGCAAGTAGCCCAGACGGGCCATGCCACCCCACAGTGAATCCCACCCCTAGGAGAGGGGAAGAGAAGGCACACACCAGTCTGACTGTGGCCCCAGCGGTGGGCTGGGGCAGACATCAGGGCGGACTGCGGCCCCGCCCACCAACTCCAGTTATACACCACAGCACAGGGGAAGTGCCCTGCGTGTCCTCACCACTCCAGGGACTATCCAAAATGACCAAACGGAAGAATTCCCCTCAGAAGAATCTCCAGGAAATAACAACAGCTAATGAACTGATCAAAAAGGATTTAAATAATATAACAGAAAGTGAATTTAGAATAATAGTCATAAAATTAATCGCTGGGCTTGAAAACAGTATAGAGGACAGCAGAGAATCTCTTGCCACAGAGATCAAGGGACTAAGGAACAGTCACGAGGAGCTGAAAAACGCTTTAAACGAAATGCAAAACAAAATGGAAACGACGACGGCTCGGATTGAAGAGGCAGAGGAGAGAACAGGTGAACTAGAAGATAAAGTTATGGAAAAAGAGGAAGCTGAGAAAAAGAGAGATAAAAAAATCCAGGAGTAGGAGGGGAAAATTAGAGAACTAAGTGCTACACTAAAAAGAAATAATATACGCATAATTGGTATCCCAGAGGAGGAAGAGAGAGGGAAAGGTGCTGAAGGGGTACTTGAAGAAATAATAGCTGAGAACTTCCCTGAACTGGGGAAGGAAAAAGGCATTGAAATCCAAGAGGCACAGAGAACTCCCTTCAGACGTAACTTGAATCAATCTTCTGCATGACATATCATAGTGAAACTGGCAAAATACAAGGATAAAGAGAAAATTCTGAAAGCAGCAAGGGATAAACGTGCCCTCACATATAAAGGGAGACCTATAAGACTCGTGACTGATCTCTCTTTTGAAACTTGGCAGGCCAGAAAGGATTGGCACGAGATCTTCAGTGTGCTAAACAGGAAAAATATGCAGCCAAGAATCCTTTATCCAGCAAGTCTGTCATTTAGAATAGAAGGAGAGATAAAGGTCTTCCCAAACAAACAAAAACTGAAGGAATTTGTCACCACGAAACCAGCCCTACAAGAGATCCTAAGGGGGATCCTGTGAGACAAAGTACCAGAGACATCACTACAAGCATAAAACATACAGACATCACAATGACTCTAAACCCGTATCTTTCTATAATAACACTGAATGTAAATGGATTAAATGTGCCAACCAAAAGACATAGGGTATCAGAATGGATAAAAAAACAAGACCTATCTGCTGTCTACAAGAGACTCATTTTAGATCTGAGGACACCTTTAGATTGAGAGTGAGGGGATGGAGAACTATTTATCATGCTACTGGAAGCCAAAAGAAAGCTGGAGTAGCCATACTTATATCAGACAAACTAGACTTTAAATTAAAGCCTGTAACAAGAGATGAAGAAGGGCATTATATAATAATTACAAGGTCTATCCATCAGGAAGAGCTAACAATTATAAATGTCTATGCGCCGAATACCGGAGCCCCCAATATATAAAACAATTACTCATAAACATAAGCAACCTTATTGATAAGAATGTGGTAATTTCAGGGGACTTGCACACTCCACTTACAGAAATGGATAGATCATCTAGACACACGGTCAATAAAGAAACAAGGGCCCTGAATGATACATTGGATCAGATGGACTTGACAGATATATTTAGAACTCTGCATCCCAAAGCAACAGAATATACTTTCTTCTCGAGTGCACATGGAACATTCTCCAAGATAGATCATATACTGGGTCACAAAACAGCCCTTCATAAGTTTACAAGAATTGAAATTATACCATGCATACTTTCAGACCACAATGCTATGAAGCTTGAAATCAACCACAGGAAAAAGTCTGGAAAACCTCCAAAAGCATGGAGGTTAAAGAACACCCTACTAAAGAATGAGTGGGTCAACCAGGCAATTAGAGAAGAAATTAAAACATATATGGAAACAAACGAAAATGAAAATACAACAATCCAGACACTTTGGGATGCAGCGAAGGCCGTCCTGAGAGGAAAATACATTGCAAATCCAGGCCTATCTCAAGAAACAAGAAAAAATAAATAAAAATAAAAAAAAGACTTTAAAAAAAAAAAGAAAAGATGTTGCATTATCTGGGTTATATGTGTTTGTTTTTTCTCTGAGCCTCTTGATGGGTTGACAGATGGATATACAACAAAATTCTCACATTTAGGCAATCTAATATGGGCAGAAATATGAACATTTCTTCATATTACCATGATAAATGATATACTGGGTTCAAACCTCATTGAAAGTAACTCTATGGAAGAACTCCCTCTGAGTACACAGGCTGAAATTCAGGTCTGCTATTTTTATCACATCAATTACAGTAGTCAGCAAGAAAAAACACTAAATTTTCTATGGAAATATTATAGCTTTTTTGGCATACAATAGCCCCATATTCTCTGAATACTAAACAAGTAAATAAACCCATTTATGTATAGTAGCAAGAGCTGTTTCTTTTATGGCTATTGACGTATGAATGCATAAACCCTTGGGAGCTTAAAACTCTGCTCTATTCTCAAAAATATAAAATTAAGAATAAAATATAATCTGTTCCACATTCAAGCTCATATATTCTTTAATTATATAGCCAATAAATCAGGAAGTAAAGTTTCCTCATTAAAAAAAATATATATCAGCATGATCCCGGCATTTGCAAGGTTTAAGTGCCAGGAACCCTATAAATGAGTGGTTTGAAAAAACAAATTTTGTAAATTTAAAGCAATTCTAGTATTTTTAAAAAGTTAAAAATTATTTAAATAATTAGTTTATACATCCTTGGAGTAGATATCCAGTCATTTTACATACTTTGATACCAATATAAATATAGAATTATGTTTTAGAATATATGCAACATAGTACTCATCTTTTACACATATGGAAAGTAAAAAAAATTAAAATCATACACAAAATTAAAACCGCAAAAATATAAAAAGACCTGTGACCTCCTTTACATTTTTAAAATTATGAGTAATAGTTACTGTTTATGGGGCACCTTGGTGGCTCAGTTGATAAGCGTCTTCCTCTTGATTTTGGCTCAGGTGACGATCTCATGCCCCACATTGGGCTCTGCACTGACCGTGGGATTCTCTCTCTCTCTCTCTCTCTCTCTCTCTCTCTCTCTCTCTCTCTGTCTCAATAAACAACAACAAAAAAATACTGTTTCTGTAGTTACAACGTAAAGTTGACGTTTCAAGATCCTCAGAAGAAAACTCCCAAGTGTGTGAAAATAACCAAAGTTAAAAACAAGCTAAAATCTCTTACAATCAATTTAATGAGGTAGGGATAAAATTGCTACGTGTCCAGTTACTGAACGACAACGCCACCAAGAATGTTTCTACCAATGCCAATACTTAACTTGATGATGCAAGAACCTGCAACAAGGGTGATGCAAAAGAGAACTTCATATGCTTTGAAGATAAGTTTAGATGAGTTGAGAGTTCTTTTGCAACTGTATATTCCATGGCGGACTTTAGTTTTAAAAAGTTAATGTTTATTTTTGAGAGGGAGAGAGCAGAGTGTGAGCAGAGAAGAGGCAGAAAGAGAGGGAGACACAGAATCCGAAGCAGGCTCCAGGCTCTGAGCTGTTAGCACAGAGCCTGACATGGAGCTTGAACCCACGAACCTTGAGATCGTGACCTGAGAGATGCTAAACTGACTGAGCCACCCAGGTGCCCCATATTCCATGGCAGACATTAAAATGTCAAAAGATTAAGCTTGTTTACATAGAATATGCATTCCAATACTATATGCCTAATCCGCCTTCTCATATTCTATTTCATTCCTAACTGCACAATACCCAACACACTAACCAGTATGACCAAATATGACCCAAATTGGCATGTAGTACATGCCCAGGTATTGTTCAAATGGTTAATTTTACTATGGATTTAGACCATTCCATCATATAAAATAAAAATCTGCTTAAAATATCAAGGTTATTCCTAAATTATCCTAAATTATCCTAAAACCCTGGACACAGAGAAAGTATACTTTGAAATTGTAGGTGATGTGGCATACACACTACCCCCTTATCCTTGTAGGGAATGGTTCAAGACCCCTAATGGATGCCTGAAACCACAGGTAGTACCAAACCTTATACATCATTATGGTTTTTTCCTATGTGTACATATCTATGATAAATTAGGCACAGTTAGATATCAACAACAATATCTAATAAAAATAGAACAATTATAACAATGTATTGTAATAAAAGTTATGTGAATGTGATCTTTCTCAAAATATCTCATTGTCCTTATTGCTCACCCTTCTCCTTTGTGTGATGATGAGAGATGATAAAATGCCCATGTGATGAGATGAAGTGAGGTGAATGACCTAGGCGTTCTGACATAGTGTTAGGCTACTATTGATGTTCTGACTACGTATCAGGAGAATCATCTGCTTCCAGACTGCAGTTTACTCTGGGTAACTGACACCTTGGAAAGTGAAGCCATGGTTAAGGGGGGGGACTACTGTATTGCATGGTTCCCTTCACAAATGATTTGGAAGTTTTATTGGTGGAGAATACTCAACAAGTCCTAAATATATTTTATTTAAAAATCAGTAGGTTAGATAAAATTGGCCATAATATTAATTTACTATTCAGACAATTTGAAACATATAAGTGACTAAAAAAAAAAGCATCAGCCTAAATTGTGAGATACTTTTACTAAGCCAAGTCTATTTGGTATGTCTAAATTAGATAATTCTCTATAAACAATTCACATAAACATTTGGAAGCACTCTATATTATCTTAAATATGTCTCCTTCCATTTACCTTAAATAATCAACGTATCTGTTAGTAAAATTTCAGAATTAAATCAGAAAATATGCTGACATTTATTTTACTTATTTGAATGTACATCAAAATCAATCAATCGGCAATAAATGAACATTCAAGTTTCCACAAATATGTTTGATACATTAGTACTTTTTTTCTTTTTTCTTTTTTTAAAATCTATTTATTTATTTTGAGAGAGAGAGAGAGCATGCACATACATGTGGGAGCCAGGAGAGGAGCAGAGGGAGAGGGAGAGAGAGAAACCCAAGCAGGCTCTGTGCTGACAGTGCAGGGCTGGATCCCATAAACCGCAAGATCATGATGTGAGCCAGGATCACGGGTGGGACACTTGACTGACTGAGCCACCCAGACATCCCAGTACTTTTTTCCCCAAAGCAGGAATTTAAAACTAAATAAATAAAATAAAACTTGAGATTCTTAATATCCTGCTCAAAAATGTGCAAATCTGCAAATTCCTATAAATTTACATATATGGCAAGATTACTGACCCATCTTTTTACAGAAACAATAGGTAAGTTAAAGAATGTTATGGCAGTTTTATTTTATAATTTTTATTTTTATTTAAAAATTAAATAATTTAATTTCTTATTTAAAAATTAAATAATTTAATTTCTTATTTAAAAATTAAATAAGTGGGAAATTAAAAAACCCAAATCATCAAATATTACCTGCACTTTGTGGTTATAATCAATTTCTCAGCTTTCTCTGAAGACTCCTTTTCTTGGTACCTTTCTCCTATATCCTTCCATTCTCTAGGATAAATCCTGGAGACTCATGGTTTAATTTTTTTAAATATATTTATTTATTTTTGAAAGACAGAGTGAGACAAAGTACGGGCAATGGAGGGGCAAGAGAGAGAAGGAGACACAGAAACTGAAGCAGGCTCCACGCTCCGAGCAAGCGTTCAGCACAGAGTCTGACGTGGGGCTCGAACGCACCAACTGTGAGATCATGACCTGAGCCGATGTCGGAAGCTCAATTGACTGAGCCACTCAGGCGCCGCAATGGTTTAAACACCTATATGCCGATGACTCAACTGTCTTTATTTCCATTCTTGAATTCTCTAATAACGCCAGATTCAGTAATTATAAATAACATAATATTCTCGAATATATAATGTCAATGACATTCATTTTCTTAAACTCCTCCGGTTGTTTGGTGAAAATCACCCCACCTATCTCTTTTCTTAAAAAGTGCTTAAATGATCTGAACGCTGTCATCTTCTTCTCCCTTTAATAAGTTATCCCCCTAACCTCTAATGAACTTGCCTACTTTCTGCTCAGCTTGGCAATGACACATATCAGACATTAGCTTTTTTACTAACCTCTTTTTGCTTATCACTATATTTTTCCATTCTTTCGATAGCTATTTTCTCCTTATTGTTGAGATTCCACCTTAAATGTCACTATGTCAGAGACACCATCCTATTTTGCAAGACATGATCCTGGTTTAATTCTCTGCTTAGCTTTTATGTCTTTCTGATACCATCTCACGTACTTCTAACTTTGGGGGGATAGGGAAGGAGATGCATTTTGTTTTATACTGTCATTTTCAAAGTATCTCCAGGACTAATGGGAGATATTCATAGATTGGTTAGTAACTATTGTTAACAATTGTACTTCAAATGCTAATTCCTAAGAGTCTATTAGACAGTGTTGGGTTTTGGGTGTTTTTTTTTTTTTTCATTTGATTTATTGTATACTTAGCTTTTAGCATATACACTCTTTATCCATTCATTTGTTCAACAGATGTTTGTTGAAGGTCTGCTATTTGCAATCCGTAAGACAGGCCATTCTGAATTTACACATTGCTAGTTGAAACTGAGGTTTTGAAATTAAAACCCAAAAGCTAAGAAATATAATTATTTTTGCTGCTTGTTTGTCCCCTGTCTTGAAATGCTATGTTATTCGTTTTTATTCCTTTTTTTTCCCTCTTTTATTTTATTTTTAATTTTTTTAATGTTTATTTATTATTATTGAGAGATAGAGAGACAGAGCATGAGCATGGGAGGGGCAGAGAGAGGAGGAGACACAGAATCTGTAGCAACTCCAGGCTCTGAGCTGTCAGCACAGAGCCTGACACAGAGCTCAAAGTCACAAACCAGGAGATCATGATCTGAGCCGAAGTTGGAGGCTTAACTGACTGAGCCACCCAGGCGCTCCTTATTTTATTTTTTTTAAATGTTTATTTATTTTTGAAGGAGAGAGCGACAGAGCCTGAGCAGGGGAAGGGCAGAGAGAGAGAGAGAGACACAGAATCCGAAGCAAGCTCCAGGCTCTGAGCTGTCAGCACAGAGCTTGACGCGGGGCTCGAAATCACGAGCTATGAGATCATGACCTGAGCCAAAGTCAGACGCCCAACCAATTAAGCCACCCAGGTGCCCTTCCTTTTTTCCCTCCTTTAATCTCTCCAATCACTCATGCTTTGGCTAAATTCCTAAGAGCTGAAACTGACTTTAAGGACAATTTATTTTAAGGTCCTATCCAATCAGTGCCATTCACATAGGAGATGTCAGTTATGTTCTTTACAATTTTCTTTTGAAAATTTGACAAATACCACTAATATGCAAATTATGTATTTAGTGGAAGAATTAACCCAATATTGGTGAACATCTTTGCTTTTTATTGATCAGTTATACAGTTTTTCAACCAGCATCTCCATATTTTATGACCAGCAACTTTTTGATGTGTGCATTTCTCTTAAAACTTTTGCTTATTTAACTCAGGTCTTCTTTAATTAAATTCTTCATTTCGTTTATATTTAAAGGTTTAGAATATTTTAGAATATTGGCACTATTTGACAAAATAGTTGAAGGGGGTTTGTCTTAGAAATTCTGGACTAAAGACAAGTAAGTACCATTCCAAGTGCTAATCTGTGACTTGGAGAATTTGTCCAACCATTTGTGACATTATAAAAGAACTCAGACAAACAAAACTGAAAATCTATTTGTTTTGTAAAACTGAACTGTGGAAACAGTTTAAATCAATGATTTTAGCCTTAGATACACTGCAGAAAATAAATGTTTCTAGGAAATGTTTTGCTGAGATAAACATCTACAGCTACCTCACTAACCCATGGGAGCATTCCTCGTTAGGGTATTAGACCAGTTCGCAAATAGCATTTAGCCCCTTCATGGAAACTTACCCACTTCTCAAATATAATACTTTGAAGAAAGCAAAGAATTCATCACAGGAGACATTGCATAAAGCATAATGGAACACAAATATTAAAAGTACTTATGATTGAAATACAGGAAACAAACGGATGTTTGGCAGAGCGAGAGGGGTGGGGCATGGGAAACATGGGTGAAGAAGAGTGGGAGATAGATGCTTCCAGTATGGAATGAGTAAGTCACAGTTATAAAGGATACAGCACAGGGAATTTAGTCAATGATATTGTGATAGCATTGTATGGTGACAATGGTAGCTACACTTGTGGTGAGCATAGCATAATGTATAAGTATGTACACATGAATAAAATAAAATAATAAAAGACTTGTGATTGCAGGCCAAGCAAATTCTTAATGGAAATCTTACCTTTGTTACTAGTCATTTGGGCTGTGCTTCCACAGCACCCAAACAAATCAACCAATTTATTATAAAATACCAAACAACTTTATTTCCATTTGTCTCTGATGTTGTTCTTGTTGTTATTTTATTAACTGAATTGGCTCTTTTTGGTCAGAATCAATTTATTCTTTTGCTGTTGTGTAGAAACATTCTTAATGTTGGCTATGGGCATTCAGTGGCAAAACAAACAACAAAACTGAGAAGAAAAATGACTGCAGCACAGATTTTAAGAAACATATTTTCCTGCTCACTGATCTCCTTTTATCTTCTGCCCATATGTTTCTGTGTTGCAGTTTTATCTCTTCCACACTTATGGAATGCTTTGGCAGGGGAAATGAATTCTGATGAGACAGTCTTGGTGATATTCCAGAAAGTTTTTAAGAAGTTCAGATACCAAACATAGGCTTGAATTGCTCCGTGTTGCAAGGATTTAGCCTCCACTTGTCAACTGACTCTGGCTTGTTTGTTTGTTTGATATGTGTGATTTTAGATGGCATGTTTGCAATGCTCAGTGATTCAACTGTGTTTCTACTATCTGACAGACTTGACCAAACCATGAACTCATTTTTCAAAATTCACCGTATGTGGCTAAGTGAATTCTCTCTCGCTGTATGAGGCAGATAGGAAAGGTATGTGTCATGGTAATAGATGCAAGAGGTACATTTTCAAGTACCTGTAGGGGCAGAAAAAGAGCAGCATGCAAGTCAAGTCATGTAGTACCAGCAACAGTGATCCTACAATTAGCGCATTCAGCCCTGCATGGCCACAAGAAGGAACGCTGTTTCCTTTATTCTGTCAACATGATGTCTTAGGCAAATAATTTGCATATATTAGTATGTTAATGAACTGCAACTTTTCAGATTGAATGCAAATTTATCTCCCATGTCAGAATGCAGGTATTTGTATCTATATGTATACTTCTTCTTACAGTCCTGAGTAATCAAGGTCTGTTGCTATTATTCCTTTTTCTTGCTGTTTTTAAAACTCTCTCTCTCACCATCCTTGGAATGTCTGTTTTGCTTACCTCTACTCTCATTCTTGCTGAGCCTCGAGCTGTTCTAGAAGAAAGGATGGGAGAAGAGTTGGAAGGAGTGGTGTTCATTTCAACAAATATTTATTAATTACATTCCCGGTGCCAGCTCTTCCGTGTATCTATTCATACTAATCATGATGGAAATATGAACAGCAATGGCAGGCATTTCTCCTTATAAAGCATTACTACTTATGCCATCACTGTGGTCTTCTGTATGAAGCTAACTTACATTTTGTGAAGCAAAGAAGTTACATTTAATATGCGAGATCTTTCCCTATGTTATATAGTTTTTCTCCATATGCTCATTAGTTTTTGTTCTTTTTCTATTTGAGAGTTGCAAATATGTTAGGAAACTTATCTCATTAATAAAGAAATTGGAGATTTAAGGTAGAAAAATATTCATTTAATCATTTTTATTAGTTCTCTTTAAGATTTTATTTAACCTTCTCAGATTTTGTCTCTTTATGTTTTTTGCTGTAATCTGCTTTCTTTCTCCCTCAGGACAATTTCTGTATATCAGTGAATGTTTATAAAACTTCCTGGGTTATAATAAATGTTTTCTTCTTAAAGAATTAAAGTACTAGCAAATTTTATTTAGAACTACTATAGTTTTATCTTTGTAATTGCCAAAACTTTGAAATCAGAATCTATTCATGGTAAATATCAAAAATGTGCAAACTTTATAGATGATGAGTACTACCCTACCAAAGGCTTATAGTACATATTGTTCTAATATCTCAGTTTTTATGAGAAACGGTGTGTTTTATTCCATGGACATTTTGTATCTTGTCATGGTTCATACTTCTTTCCTTGCCTTGGCCTTTAAGAAACTCAGAAATGATTTTACTGCAAACCTTTAGTTACTTTATATCATGAATTTCTTTGTGCTAATTTCTCCACAAGATTGATTTTACTACCCCTGCATTATTGATTGCCTATATGTCTAATCGCAGCCTCTAGTCCCCACAGTGGTCAAATGAAACCACACTATCCAAAGTCCCTCTCTAAGTTATAGATTTGGTCTTCCTGGCATGGTCAGCCCCTCCTCCCTAAAATCATATTGTTAAACTATCTGATCACCCAAGGCCACCAGGAAAACAAAGAAAATATTAGCAGGCATGAAATTCAGGGCTTAGAGATGAAATTCAGGGCTTGTCTCCCAGAAGCCAATGACAAAGGCCAAATCTCTTGTAAAAGGATAAATTCCTTACATATATAATTAAAGAAGTACTACCCTTGATGAAATTATTTGAAAATGATGACTTCTACATTCAGCCAGGATGGAGTAACAGGCACCAAAAATACACTCTTGCTTTGAACAACTAAAAAAACTGGATAAAACATATAAAAATGTTTTTCCAAGATATTATATATTAGACCAAAGGACAAAGAGCTTAAGGTTTTAAAACCAAATGAGATTAGCCCTATAATTGATAGACATCAGTGACTGGAGATTTTCCAAGCTGTGGCACAGAGGGTGGAAACGGGTGTAATACAACATTTTCCTTGGGTAGAAAAGACAGAGCTGAGATCCTAAAGAAGCTAAGGTAGCTAGAGTTCTTAGGATAAAATATAGAAGAAAAGACACCTGCACAGACCAAGAGTTCTGGACTTTGTAGAGAGACTTCTTTGAGTCTTCAGCTGAGAACTGATCACTGCATATGTTCTTATTCCCCATCAGACAGAGTGGAAAAACCTCTTAATTCATGCCTGAAATACTCAGAAGAATATTGCCTCAATAGTAGGACAAAATAAATACTTGCCTACATGCTTCTTTGATCTCACATAAAGTGACTTTAAAAGCAAGGCTTGAAAGAATCAAAATGTTTCCAAGTAATTTGATTGCATCCCAGAACAAATGTCAAGAATATTATAGGAATAAAAAGTATTCAGCACATAAGAAGGTAAAATACATTTTACATTTCATCAAAAATCACCATGCGTATAAAAAAACTGGAAAATAGAACCCATAATTATAAGTAAAGTTGATTACTCAGAAAAGACCCAGAAATAACCCAGATTATATAATTAGTAGACAAGTACATTAAAACAGTCTTTTTAACTCTATGCCATCTGTTCAAGAAGCTGGAAGAAATATTGAGAATGGTAAGTAGAGACATGAAGCATTTTTTAAATGTGATATTAAACTCACAGAGATGAAAATAACAGTGCCCTAGACAGAAAATAAATAAATAAAACACTGAGTGTGAGTAACAGTACACTGGACACTGCGAAACAAAAATTAATAAACTTAAAGACAAAGCAATATGAATTGTTCCAAATCAAAACCAGTGGGAAGAAAACAGCATAGCATTCTTGGACTGTAAGAAAGCCTTAAAAGGTCAAATATACAAACAATTGGAGTATCCAAAGAAGAGACAAAAGAAAGAGAGACGGAAAACTTATTTTTGAAATAAGACTGAACATGTTCTAACTTTGATGAAAATTACAAACGCACATGCATAAGTTCAACAAATTCAAAATATAAGAAATGTTAAAAAAAACCACTAAGGCACATCAAAATCAAATTTCTTAAAATTATTTATAAAGAGGAAGAAAGCAAGGAAGATATGAATAACAGGGGGTTTCTGTCTGTAAACAATGTAAGTTGGAAAGCAGTAGAATAACAAAGTGCTCAAAAAAATCTGACAATTTAGAACTCTATATTCAATAAAAATGTATTTCAAAAATAGTGACAAAGGACAGATGTGCTCAGTCATGTAAAAGCTAATATAATACATCAACAGTATACCTGCACTACAACAAATGTATAGTTTGTATTGTATACCAAAATATTAACTCACATTTGATTATAGACTTAATGCAAAACCTAGATGTACTATTTTTGGAAGAAAACAGGAGAAACATCTTTGTGTCTTGGTTGAAAAATTACTTCACAAATAAGACACTAGAAACCACAATGTATAAAAGAAAAAAAAAGAAATTTGTTGTCACCAAAATCAATTCCTTCTCCTTTTCAAAAGACACTACTAAGAGGATGAAAAGATAAATTGAAAGCTGGGGAAATACTTACAAATCATATAGATGATAAAAATTTTCACCTAGAATATATAAAGAGTTCTTAAAATCCGATAAGAGAATGAATGACCCAACTTTAAAAAAAAAGCAAAAGATTAAAATGCAACTTCACCAAAGAAGGTATATAAATGGCAAATAAGCACATGAAAAGTTTTAACACAATCAACCACTGGATAAATAAAAGTAAACATCACAATAAGATATTCCTACATGAAAACTAGAATGTTTACATTAAAAAGTTTTGATCTTATCAATTGTTTACTAGGATGTAAAGTTACTGGAACTTTCATACACTGTTGGTGCAAAGAAAAAATCATACCACTCTTTGAAAAACAATTTGGAGTTTCTGAAAAGTATATACATGTCAGGCATTTTACTATTAAGTTTTTATCATAAGGAAGGGGGTAACAAATGTCCAAAAGACTTTCACATGAATGCCCATATCAGTTTTATTTAATTTAACTTTTTGTCTTTATTTTGTAGAAAGAAAGAACGAGTTGGTGAGAGGGACAGAGAGAGAGAATCTTAAACAGGCTCCACACTCAGCAGATTCCACAACACTGGGATCATGACCTGAACCAAAATCAAGAGTCCCTTGCTCCACCAACTGGGCCACCCAGGCATCCCTCAGCTTTATTTTTAATAGCCAAAAACTGGAACCAAATCAGATGTCCATCAATAGGTAAGTGGATAAACAAACTCTAGTTCTTCCATGAAACGGACTATTGATCAGTTAAGAAAAAGAAAGAACTTTGATAGGGATTGACAAACTCTGGCCCTGATCTAAATTTGGTCTATGAACTCTTTTTATATGGTGCACAAATTATGAATATTTTTTAAATTTCTTTCTTTCTTTCTTTCTTTCTCTTTCTTTCTTTCTTTTCTTTCTTCCTTCTTTTCTTTCTTTCTTCTTTCTTTCTTTCTTTCTTTCTAGTTAATTTTTGAGAGAGACAGAGAGCAGGGGTGGTGGAGGGGCAGAGAGAGGGAGAGATAGAATTCCAGTCAGGCTCCACGCAGTCAGCTTGGACCCCAACATGGGGCTCAAACTTATGAACCCATGAGATCATGACCTGAGCCAAAATCAAGAGTCAGATGCTTAACTGTTGGAGCCACGCAGGAATCCTTATTGTTTACATTTCTAAGGGCTATAAATAAATAAATATTGAGGAATATGTAACTGAAATCTTACATGATCCACCAAGTCTAATATATTTATTATGTGGCCCTTTTGAAAAAATAGTTTGCTGATCCATCCACAACAATATGAAAGAATCTCAGAATAATTATGCTGACTGAAACAATCTGAGGGTAAAATAATACATATTGTACTGTTCATGTGTACAAAATTTTCAAAAATAAAAACTAATCTGTGATGACAAAGAGCAAATCATTAGTTTCTGGGAAGGCAGGGCATGGGAGGGAATGGAAAGGAGAGATTACAGAGGGGAAGGAAGAAAAATTTGGGATGATGAATACATTCATTACCTTGATTAGAGTCTTAGTTTCATTGGTCTTTAAATATACCAAAACATCAAAATGTGTACTTTGAATGTGTGCAGTTGTATGCCTATTATGCCTCAAAAAAAATTTAAGGTTATTTTTAAATGTGATTTGCATTTTCTGATTAATAATGACAATAGCCAAAATGGATTTTTTCTGTTTTCACTCATATTTTATTTTTATGCCAAGTGTGCTCCTTTTGTATCAGCTTAGTATGGTCAAAGGGTATTTAAAAATAATTTTAAAAACAAAATAAAAATATAAAAATATAAATAATTTTTAACATGGAAAAGAAAACAAGATAGGTACTCCAAAAAAAAACCTCTGCTTTTCCAATTTTCTTTCTGAACATGTGAGTTTACTGCTGTTCATCTTTAAAGTGCCTGATAAAGGGCATGCCCATAAAAAGAGTCATTCACGATTTATGGGTGCAGTGCACACTAAGCCAAAGACCTCTGCTGAAAATTGAGCTTGTCCATGTGTGGTGAACCACTACATGATTGTCAAAGAGGAGGAGTAAAGATGAGAGAGTTATTGGCCAACTCCCTTAAAGGATATTTTTAAAGTTCTAACATTTCATTTATAATTATGTTTCCTTATGATAGTTGAATGAGGCACAAAGAAAATCTTTAGCCCTAGAGAATTAAATATTATCAAATACAGCTACTTTAGACATTATATAATATTATTTTTATCCAATTTATTAAATATGCTCATTGGTTAAGAGGATTACAATACAGAAACAGAGGGACAATGATTGTCCCCATCAATGATATCATTGAATGTCAAATTCATACAAGAGAAAACTGACATTTACATCAGAGATAATGTTCATGACTATAAAATGATCACATAAGTTTCTCAGATGTTGTTAGCAAACATTCATATACTCATATCCATCCACATATTGAATTTTCAGTTTTTTTATCACAAATAAATCACAGCATTCTAAAGGACACATTGCTTTATTCATATAGTTAGAGATAATTCTGGTGGTATAAATGAGTTTGTTGTGGAAAATGTCATAGTGATTTTTAAGTTTCAAATAATAAGTAACACTTTAGGTAGATGATAGATGGATTAGATAGATGATAGATAGGAAATTACAATGTAAAGTTCAGTTTTCACATATGTTAACAACTCAAGATTGACCCCTTTTTTGTTTTCAGTCTTCTACGTTTCTGACAATGAATCATTTATTCTCTGATTTTAACATATAAACCATCTTTTACTCACTTCTTTTATCTTCCATATTCACTAGTCCCAAGAGGTATTGGATTCTTTACTTTTTGGTATGAAATGACTTAACTGTATTGCTGAAACCATTGTCATGGTTCAGTTCCTTATCATTTTTAGCTGTTCACACCTGGATTTTTACAAGAGCCATAAAATTGACCCTCTGACTCCAGGACCTGTCCTTTTCCAACTGATGATGCAAATTCCTATTGATCTTTCAAATTCTTTCTTTAATTAAACCTTCAAGGATTTAAAATTTTTGTTCTATCTTACCACATATAAACTGATTTGTTTGTTTTATAAAGATTTTGGGGTCAGGCCTTTTCCTGATTAGCTATTCTTGCTCTAATATTCCACAATTCAAATATTAATTTCAAATCAATGGATTAATGAACAGATTTTTTCTTTTTTTTTTTTTTTTTTTTCTGCTATTGAATCTCTATTAGTTCTCCCAAGCCTAGAGATAGATACCTTTCATAGAACCTCTGACTGGTCATATATCATTTCCTACTTAGTTCTTCTCAAACACTAAATTTCTATTATTCCCTTCCCAGATTATACTAGTTTAACTTAGTCTTAATCATAAGTGGTCATCTTTTATCTTATCAGTTAGTGTCATCCCATAGGTATTAATCTTATTTCTTCATGAATCTTATAAAATTATTTAGTATAGAAAATTATTAATGCTTACTCTAGAGAAAATCACATGGGTGCTTCTGAACATCAAGATAGCCAAAGGTACAAGGTTCTGACCTGGTCTCCTATCTTAGCAGTACCATAGCTAATAAATTACCTTTTAAAACTCAATATTCTTTGAGTTTCTACTTTGTGCTGAGCACTGAGACTTCAATATTGATCAAGATGTATATGACACTTATTCTCACATATTTTATAATGTAAATAAAATTGTTAAGAGAATGAGCTTTGGCATTAAACTGTTGGCATTAAATGTTGAAATTCCAACCTTGTTATTATTTTAGAAAAAGTTATTTAGTCTCTTTAAGTTTTTCCTTTCTTACCTCATAAAGTAGGCTTAATGGCATCTTTCTTATATGGTTGCTATAATGAATACATGTAAATAGCATATTCCATTGATTCCTAGAAGCTCCTCAAATTTCAGTATCTTTGAATGTTATGTATAATCAGTGAAGTTTTTTGATTATATTTGATAGTGATTTCTATACAAAATAAAGGTATTCCATATTCCATGATATAAGGTAGTATATATTGAGGCATTACCACAGAGCCTGAAACATGATATGAGTTCAGTAAATGGTAGCTATTACTCATAGTTGGGAGAAAAAAAAGACTGTCAAACAAATTATTAGAGTAATATATAATTAACAGAAAATTTTTAGAAAATGGAAAGCCAAGAGAAACCCAGTGTTACATGAGCACATTGTAGAGCACATAATCTGTACTTAGGGAAGCTTTTCAAATGTTGTTAGCAAATATCTTCATACTCATATCTATCCACATATTAAATTTTTAGTTCCTTATCACAAATAAATTACAGTATTCTAATAAGCATGAGACATGTGACTTTTAATATAATAGATGACAAGATTTAGCATGAAAAATAGTAACAAGCACATAAGACAAAAGGAAACAGCATGTGCACCCAGAGGGTGTCATGTTTAAATTTTTTTAAAAAAATACAATTTAAAAATGGGAAGAAGACATGAATAGACATTTTTCCAAAGAAGACATACAGATGGCAAACAGACACATGAAAAGATGTTCAATATTACTCATCATCAGGGAAAGACAAATCACAACTAAAATGAGATATCATCTCACACCTGTCAGAATGGCTAAAATTAGCAACACAGGAAACAACAGGTGTTGGTGAAGATACAGTGTAAGGAGAATCCTCTTATACTATTGGTGGGAATGCAAACTGTTATAGCCACTTTGGAAAACAGTATGAAGTTTCCTCAAAAAGCTAAAAATAGAACTACCATATGACCCAGCAATTGCACTACTAGCTATTTATCCAAAGGATACAAAAATATTAGTTTGAATGGACACATGCAACCCAATGTTTAGAGCAGCATTATCAACAATAGCCAAATTATGGAAAGAACCCAAATGTCTATCTGCTGAAGAATGAATAAAGAAGAGTTTATATATATACCATATGTGTGTGTATGATAGAATATATATGATATATATATGAATATATGATAGAATGATAGAATATATATATGATAGAATATTACTCAACTGTAAAAAAGAGTGAAATTTTGCCATTTGCCATGAAATGGATGGAACTAGACTGTGTTATGCTAACTGAAAAAAGTCATAGAAAGACAAATACCATGATTTCACTCATATGTGGAATTTATGAAATGAAACAAATGAACATAGGGGGGAAAAGAGAGAGGCAAACCATAAAACAGACTCTTAACTATACTGAAGACTGGTGCAGGGGAGGAAGGTGGAGGGATAGGAAGATGAGGATTAAGGAAGGCAATTGTTGTGCTGAGCAGTGAGTGTTATATATAAGTGATGAATCACTAAATTCTACTCTTGTAACTAATATTACACTATATGTTAACTAACTAGAATTCCAATAAAAACTTGAAACTAAAGAAAAAAATCAGCATTGCTGGAGTATACTGACAATTGGTCAGAGATTAAGTTGGAGAATTAAATAAGCATCAGGTCATAAAGGATATTTTAAGTTGTTTTGATGATTTGCAATGTTATATGACAATACTGGGGAGACATTGAAGTATTTTCAGAAGCAGTGGAATTGTGACAGATAACTTAGACTCTACAGAGCTTAATTACTTAACTGCCTACTACTAGATTATGGCATAAGGCATTATCTCAATATGAGTATTATGAATTTCTAATCTTTTATGAGAAAAAATAAAAAGCACAGGATTTAAAAAATAGTTTCTCTGCATTGAGCTTTAACCTATATTTTTCAACAGAAATACGAGTGTGTGTGTGTGTGTGTGTGTGTGTGCATCCTCATTTTATTTTGGTAAATTGCAAGCTCTGATGCAGTAGCAGGATATCAAAAGAAAAGAAAAGAAAGGCAGAATAAAGTTGACATGCCTACCTTGAGTTCTTTTTTCAAGAAACTCCTTGAAATACATTTGAAAATCATTACTTTTGAATTCCTTAACCTCTCTCTAAATCAAAATTTAGCTCTGACCTCATTTCATTCTCTGTTCCCTAAAGCATTCATCTTATGTCCTTTGATCATGGAATACTTATTAAACTGTGTATATATTTTTCTTACATTTATTGTGTACATGAAAGTGTCCTAAATATGACCATACAAAATTATAACCACACTTCACAGAAAATTATACAAATGGAAAGGCACAAAAATTCTGTTTTTATATTCTCTTTTCTATTTCTCCATGTTTTTCTCTTTCTAGATCCCTAAGAAAGGTATAGATATAACCAGGGCGATTTTGTAAATGACACTGAGGAAGATACGAATCACAGCCTTCTGTGCTGTTCTTGGAAGTATTTATTTTCCAGCTCAAAGAATGTGACCTTGAAATTTTTTAATAGACAAGATGATTTGCTGAAAGATTAAGAAAAATCATTTAAGAGCAGGTAGAGTATTCATAGTATCTGTGGTTTATGCCTGCCTACAGGTTTTTAAAAACTACAATATTTTATGGAATGTAATAATTCCCATATTGTACTCAATGATTTGGTCAGTATGGGCAATTAATGTAAGCAGAGGACCACAAAATCCAAAAAATGTATGGGAGGATTGAAACTACCAGCAGCCCTGAGGTCATTTGGAAATCACTAATGACATAAAACTTTGGTTTTTAATATTTTCATGGGCCCCACACAAGTTGGGAAATCTAAATAGAGATAACAAACAAACAAGCAAACGAAGAAACAACTATGGCTTCTGGAAGGCAACCCCCTAATGAAAGGATAAAATAGAAAAATAACTTTTCCTAAAGTTGTTGTATCCATAAACAAGATTTGACATTTTAGTTTTTGACAAGTTTGCCCTCCCAGAAGTTTGTTATCCAAATTCATACCATTCAAGTCTTCTGGAAATCTTTCATCTGAGAATATATTTTAGACTGTTTCTAAATTCAGGCACCTGGGAGAAACAAACATAAGTCATACCAAAGATATGAAAGAATTTCTTAGATAATGATTTTTTAAATTACAAAACATATGGCTTGTTATTAAGCACAAGCATTAATGATCAAAAAAAGAAACAAAAGCAATAGAGTGGGATTTGCAAACACTTATATGAAAACTACCATATACAGAAAAGAAGCATTTAAGTGTTAATAGACGGGCAAGTGGACATCAATAGATTAAGAAACAGACTATAAGATACGACCCAGCAAATTGTCAGCTACAAACAACTAGCCTAGCCTATGGGTGACCCCCATTGTGGAGCTGCACTACATTGATGGCATTACAGGCACCTGAAACCCTGAGGGAAGAAGAGCAGAAAAAAGAGGTCCTGTGACTCCCATGCGATAAACTCCCGGTTTTTTCTTGGTGCTTGTTCAGAGGATGTGCCCACTAGCACAGTACTGCACTGAAGGGCACAGGACTATAACTTGGAGAGGAACCTAGCTTTCAAGCCAAAGGACCAGGAAAAGCATCCTCTGGGAGTCAGAGTGTGGGTGAGGGTATTTAGTGTATGAACCAACAGAAGTTCAGTTCACCCCTGAGCTGTGCATGTAACAGACAGACTCAAAGTAGTCTAACAAAAGCTCTAAAACATGGACTGACGTTAGAACCACTGCCTAAGAAGCTGAGACAGTCTATACAAAAGACTCTCCGTTATCAGATTTTAATAGGACCCAGAGACTTCATAACATAACAAATATATCTGAGACATAATCCAAAACTCATCAGCGTGCGAGGAACAAAAACATTCTTAAAGGAAGAGATTATCAAGATAAAACATACACTCTTAAATAAAAAGGAAGGTAGAAATTGTCAGAAGAGAAATAGAAACAAAAGCCAAAACACAAACAAATGGATATGTACCAAACTATCCGCAATACCTGGATTGCTGGATGCTACAAGCTGTAAAACATTATGCAGGAAAATTAAAGAAGACCTAAATAACTGGAAAGATATATCACATTCAAGGTTGGAAAGATTCGATATTGTTAGGACACCAGTTCTTCCACAATTGAAAATGTAAACGATCTAAAATAGCCAAAATACTTTCTTAAAAGAGCCAACTTAGAGGACTTCAGCTAGCTGATTTCAAGAATTGCTCTAAACTTCAGTCAAAACAGAGCCAGATATTTTCAAAAAGTTACATATTTGATTAGTGGAAGACAATTAGAAACCCACAAGTAGATTCTGACATATTTGGTGCAACAAAAACTATATTTTTATATGAATAAAAAATTGACTCTTAACCTCATATCATACAGGAAAATTAATTGGAGATGGATTATTGACTTAATTGTGAAAACTAAAACAGTATCATTTCTAGAAGGAATCATAGAAGAAAACTTTTGCAATCTTGGGGTAGGCAAATATTTATTATATAGGACTGAAAACATACATATACAAAATTAACAAAAGGGACTTTATCAGAATTAAAATACTTGCTCTTTGAAATACTTTGTTAACAAAACATAAACTAAAGAAAAATAATGGGAAAAATAATTGCAATATGAATATCTGTCAAATAGATGTATACAAAACATATAAAGAACTCTTGGGGGCTCCTGGGTGGCTCAGTGGTTTAAGCGTCCAACTTTGGCTCAGGTCATGATCTCACGGTTTGTCAAGTTTGAGCCTCGCATAGGGTTCTGTGCTGACAGCTCAGAGCCTAGAGCCTGCTTCGGATTCTGTGTCTCATTCTCTCTCTGACCCTCCACCACTTGTGCTCTGTCTCTCAAAAATAAATAAATGTAAAAAAGAAATTTAAAAACTCTTGAAATGCAGCAATAACACAAATAACCCAATTTAAAAATAGAATATCTAAACTGTTAAAAAAAAGATATATGGATAACAAATAAGCACTTGAAAAGATGCTCAGTACCATTAGTTATTAAGAACATACAAACATAAACCACAATGTTTATGTTCTCACTAGACAGTTAAATTTTTTTAACTGACAATAAGAACTGTAGGTGAAGATATATAGCAACTGAAACTCTCATGCACAGTGGGGGAATGTCAGATGGTACAATAATTTTGGTAAACTTCTTGGTTAGAATATAAAGTAAAGGGGTGTCTAGGTGGTTCAGTTGGTTAAGCTTCCAACTGTTGATTTCAGCTCAGGTCATGATCTCATGGTTTGTGAGATCAAGCCCGGAGTTGGACTCTGCACTGACAGTGCAGAACCTGCTTGGGATTCTCTGCCTCTCCCTTGCTTGAGCTCTCTGCCGCTCTCAAAATAAATAAATAAACAAAAAATCAAATACATAAATAAATAAAACTAAAGTTAAACACACATGCACTATATAGTTCAGCCATTCCACTTCTAGATACTTCCCTGAAAGAAACAAAAATATAGTTTGCCCTTGATTAATGCAGGAGGCTAGTGGTGCTGATTCCCCACATAGTTGAAAATCCACCTACTAGTTTTGACCCCCCAAAATCATAACTACTGACCAGAAGCCTCACTGATGACATACACAATTAACATATACTTTGTATGTTATGTGTATTATATACTGTATACTAACAGTAAAGTAAGCTAGAGAAAAGAAAATGTTATTAATAAAATCGTAAGGAAGGGATGGGGTGCCTGGGTGGCTCAGTCGGTTGGGCGTCCGACTTTGGCTCAGGTCACGATCTCGCGGTCCATGAGTTCGAGCCCCGCATCGGGCTCTGGGCTGATGGCTCAGAGCCTGGAGCCTGCTTCCGATTCTGTGTCTCCCTCTCTCTCTGCCCCTCCCCCGTTCATGCTCTGTCTCTCTCTGTCTCAAAAATAAATAAAAAACGTTAAAAAAATATTAAAAAAAAAAAAGAAAATTGTAAGGAAGGGAAAATATAATTACAACATCATACTGTACAAAATCCATATATAAGTGGGCCCATGCAGTTCAAATATGGGTTGTTCAGG
Organism: Panthera pardus; assembly: GCF_024362965.1. Taxonomy (NCBI): domain Eukaryota; kingdom Metazoa; phylum Chordata; class Mammalia; order Carnivora; family Felidae; genus Panthera; species Panthera pardus. The sequence continues at coordinate 89,646,042 of NW_026526721.1, forward strand.
AATCAACTGTATATATGTCCACTAACAATACATAAATATGTATTACTTTATGCATAATAGCCAAAAAAAAAAAAGGAAACACCGAAATGTTCATCAAGGGTGAACGGATAAACAAAATGTAGGATATCCATCCAATGGGGTACTTACCAATGGAAATATTGAACTACTGACAAATATATGTATGAGCATGAAAAACATGTTGAGTGAATAAAAGGCAAAAAAAGCATATGTGCTATATGATTCCATTATTTATGAAATTTTAGAAGTTAAATTTGCCCATTTACAAATTCAGCTGATTCTGGGTTTCTTAGTAAATATATAAGTGCGAAAAATGCTAAGACATTTAAAAAAATGAATTAAGACTTTACTTTGCTAGATACCATAGTATATCATATAGCTATAGATATTGAGTTAGTATGATAATAGTTCACAAGAAGGAAAGTAGATCAGTGAAATTTAAGTAAGGTCCAGAAATAGTTCCATGTAAATATGGGATTGACAATTTATGAAAGTGACATTTAGTATCAAAAGTGAAAGTATATACTATTTATTCAATTGTTCTAAGAACAAATGAAAAAATAGGATTAAGAATGGAGTGTTGAAAAGGAAATAAGGTTATAGTCCTGCCTCTCAGATTATACAAAGTAAATCCACATCAATAAAGTATGTAAGTAAATAAAATATTGAATGATTGAATTTTAAAATTGGACAACTTTTACAATTATTAAGGTTACAATGATTTTCCAAAAATGACAGGAGACTAAAACACAAAAGGAGAATTTGGCACCAAAACTATATAACAATATATATTTTATGATAAAAGACAGCATAAATTATATTAAATGAAAAATGACAGGATTGAAAACTTTTTCATAGTGCCTGACAAAGTATATCTAGAGTCTATAAATAGTACCAAAAATCAATAGTGAAAAGCCAAAAAAATTTTAACTAAAAAAAGTTCTGAAAATATAGAGTCACTTACATGTTAAGCCAAAATATAATTGTCTAATCTTTCCTGAAAAATTCATAAATTCAGTTGTTGCTAAGGGATATCAGTAAGAGTATATAGGCAAAATATTAAGAAATATTGAAAAGTAAAAATAGTGTGGGAAATTATCTCACACGTAAATGAATGCTGAAAAGTGCTAAAAAGTATCAGCAGGGTGCTTTGGTGGCTCAGTTGGCTAAGTGTAGGACACCTGCTCAGGTCGTGATCTCGCAGTTAGTGAGTTTGAGCCCTGTGTCTGCTCAGGGGAATGCTAAGCCTGCATGGGATTCTGTCCCTCTCTCTGCCCCTTCCTTCCCTGTTCATTCTCTCTCTCTCTCTCTCTCTCTCTCTCTCTCTCTCTCTCTCTCTCTCTCTCTTTCTCTGTGTCAATCTCTCTCTCTCAAAAATAAATAAGTGAAACACTTAAAAAAAAAAAAAAGGAAGAATCAACCAGCTGTTAACATTGGTTGCTTGTAGTGAGGTAATTGGGATTCGGAGGGACAGGACAAAGGGGCCTTTCTTTTTAATACTACCACAGAATTGTACTTGCTGTTAGGTAGTTCTCAGAGAGGGAAAAGCAGCAGCCCTTAAGGATGATGAATATGCATCCATTTTTGGGTAAATTTACCACTGTGTATCATGTAAATATTTTTCTATAATTTCTCTTCTGTGATCATAAATTAACAGAAGCCAAGGCGTGTGTGTGTGTGTGTGTGTGTGTGTGTGTGTGTGTGTGTGTGTGTATTTGTCCACAGAGATTGATTGTCTGTTTTATTTTTGTTTTTGTTGTTTTACTTTTAATACTCGCAATTGTCTCCACATGGTATATTTTCCATCCAAAACCGGCCACAGGTTTGTACTGGATCTCTTCAGTTTCCAGTTACTTTGCTGTTCCTTAAAATAAATTTCTGGGTCTTTTTTGGTTTTAAGCACGTACTGACATTCATGACAGGCAAGCATAAGGGTTAAAATAACTGTATTCACACATATTATATATATGCGTGTGTATGTGTATGAATATTTATGTATGTGTGTATGTATATATGTATACTATTATCTATAGATAGGTACTTAAATATGACGATAAGGTTTCAAACCATTTAAATGTTCCCAGTTATTCTGTTTTTTTTTTTTTTCCTTGATGACCTTTCTTAGGTGGTACTACAAAATTCCATCCAGTACTCCCATCTTGTGACTTATCAAATCATTTTTTGCTTAGTTCCCCACTTTTGTTTAGGTCTACCCGAAAATTCTACCTCAAAGACATTTGTATCTGAAGCAGGTCTGATAACATAAGACAGGAGACATGAATGGCCCAGTTATGCTTTTCTTTTCTTTCTCTTTTTTTTTTAAACATTTATTTATCTTTGAGAGACAGAGAGAAACAGAGCATGAATGGGGGAGGAGCAGAGAGAGAGAGGGAGACACAGAATCTGAAGCAGTCTCCAGCGTCTGAGCTGTCAGCACAGAGCCCAATGCAGGGCTCGAACCCACGAACCATGAGATCATGACCTGGGCCAAAGTTGGACACTCAACCAACTGAACCACCCAGGCACTCCCTAGTCATGCTTTTCAAAGTGGTTGCACAAATGTTTTCTCTGGGACTGTTATTTAATTATTTTATTTCATTTTTCTGTTAATCTATATTCAACTTTAAAAGGGAAATTTCTTCATAAACTTGAAAACAAAAAACCATATACACCCACAGGGTTTTAGGCACAGTTTGGATCAGGTTTAAGATCTTATTTATACCAGATGCAGCTCTTCTCTAACTTTTGAGGATAAATGCTAAAGAACTGAGGTTGACTTAATAAATAAATAGAAGATGTCTTCATGCCAAGAGAAGGGAAAAGGAGATTATGATTCATTGTACTAACACAGGTTTTCACTTGTTCAATTAATGGTATGGAATGAAAAATTGAGTTTTTTATAATAATACATAGCTAGGTCCTGTAATTTTAACAGAAATTGAACCATAGGTTAGCACCACATTTGCAGTGTAATCAACTACTTGGTTTTAGCTAAACAACATCATCTGACATAGCAGATTAGTATTATTACTTTTAGTTCAAATTTGAATATTAGACATTTTACATTTATTTTGTAATTTTTATTTTTATAATTCCTTTGAACTGTAAGTATGAGCTTATAATTCATCTTAGGTTTATACATATTCAAATAAAGTTAATACAAAATGATTTAAGTTAAATGTGGGAGTCCTTAAGAAGTCCTTCTCAAATGGATCTGCACTTGTACCTAAGAAACACTTCGGTGGTTCTTTAACTTCTTAGTATATTTTTAATCAACTATTATGTTCGTTCTACTTGACACTTCATCTTCCACATTCAATAGTATACTGGAGACCCAAATTGAATTTTGCAATACATGATGGTTGGAGGGATGATCTTAATTGCTTCTGTGAAGACTATATGCCATTCATAAAGCTTTACACTCAATAGCATTAAACTCAACCACTTAATGTATGCACAATAAGTATAGTAGTGTGTTAAAAATAATAATAATAAAAATAAGTATTTTAAAAAGTGCCTTTCACATATTTTTAAACAAGAAGAAAAAAAGGAAAGTTTATTGTCATAAACAATGTTCATGTGGAATGAAGTAAAGATCAATGATTAAGGAATGCATATGTATTTTCTTGTTGAAAATCAGTAAAATAGGCCATTGGGAAACTGGTTTATTAGGGATCTTTCATATTAATAAATTTTATTTGTCTAACATAGTATCTTTCTGTACAGAGTTGGAAAGAAATGATTTAGTATTTAATTTTAAGTATTTAAAAATTCACCTTATTGTAAATGTTACCTATATTTGGTGAAACTTAATTAAAATTTTAAAATTATAAAACTTTTAGGGGTGCCTGGGTGGCTCAGTTGGTTAAGCGTCTGACTTCGGCTCAGGTCATGATCTCATGGTTTGTGAGTTCGAGCCTTGAACAGGGCTCTGTGCTGACAGCTGAGAGCCTGGATCCTGCTTCAGATCCTGTGTCTCCCTCTCTCTCTGTCCCTCCTTGCTTGAATTCTGTCTCTCTGTGTCTCTCTCAAAAAAATATAAACATTAAAAAATTTTAAAAAACACTTTTAAATGTTACAGGACAAAAATTTTAGATCCATGATTTTAAGTATTTCAAACTTCACAATTAGTTTAAAATATCAAGGATACCAACTTTCTCATCTGCCGATTTAGAAACATTAGGAGAATAGGTATTTTTATCTACAGAGCAATATCAACTATCATTCTCATTCAATTTAAAAATGTAATAAGCAAAAATATGAGGGAAGAAAGGTTAATCCTTTATAGTGAGCAAACTTAGCTTCATGAACAATTTACTGTATCATTCTTATTTTTCTCTTTTGGAGAGAATTGGTGAAAATTTATACACTAATCTACTAAAAGACTTCTGAGAAACTGTTGTAGTAAATAGTCCCCACAGAATTAAATAGCAGCTTTACAGATTCTAAGACTACTTTCTTAACCATAGTCCCAGAATGCAGAGCAAGGCTGGCTGTCTATTGACCATTCTTCCCACAGGTTTAATAAAAGATCTATAATATCTTTGCTGAGATATAAACCACCGGTTTAGAATAAGTTTTAGGAGACCATGTCAAGTCTTTTGACCTTTACTCTCATTAAAAATATTTTAATTTAAAATTATTATATTTTATAACACATTTTAGTGTTATAAATTAATAATTTATACATGTGTAGAAAATAATTCCTACACATTTTAGTGTAGGAATTGACTTTTGATTTTAAAAATCTTGGAAAACATTTAATAGAACTTTTGTAAAGCACCATATGATATAAAGACATAGAAATTTTTATTTTACTTATGATTTTTACTTTTAAAGTACACACTAACAGTAATCCCACTATTTCCTCCATTGTTGAACATTTTATATTTTACAGCAAAATGTGAGATCATAAACACTTTGAGCAAAATTTCATTCTGCCACAAGTTAAATATTCTCTTGCTATCGTAGGTACTTTCCTTGCTTTACTAGTTTAGCTTTTTATTTTAAGAAAAGTTTTCATATGAACAATTTCTAATAGACTTTCAGATATACAGCACTTGTTAAAAATTCATGCCGGCCAGAATACAAGAAGGTCAGAAAATGCCTTTGAATTTATGCCATGGTCTTTTCGATAATTCATTTGGGTTTTAAAAGGGAAATTCCTCATTAAGTAAAGGACCTAATGCTTATTAATTTATATGCTTAAGCAAGGGACACCACTAATTCATTTATTAAATATCAAAGACCATATGTTTTCACCCCTTGTCCTTGCTTATTGATTAATTGCCTTAAGCCAATATAGATGAAAGCAGAGGGGGGGAAATACAGTAACCTAGGTAGATTTCTGATCTCATTTTTTAACCTAATGAAAGATGGCACTTCTTTACATTTCTTTTCAAAAGCCCAGATGCTACAGTTTAAAATGAGTTTTCTTGTGTAAGTGTGAATTTTTCAATACTTGAGAAATGTGGTGCAATCACTTAGATGCAATGGAGATGATATGAAGAAATGGAGGAAATGAATGTTATAGAAGCAGTAATCCACTATGGGATGTCAGTTCTCCAGATGTAAGACATTGCTCTTGGATACAGTTAATCCATCAGAACATGTTGCTCAAAGCATGCTAACTGGCACTAATAGATGTTCAGGAGACAAGGAGGGGAGGCGGAATGGGAAGAGCTTTTTGATCAAATCAGGTAGAGAAATACCGGGTAAAACATAAACAGATTAGGAGTTCCTGGGTGGCTTAGTTGGTTGAGCATAGGACTCGACTTCAGCTCAGGTCATGATCCCAGGGTCATGGGATTGTGCCCTGTGTCAAGCTCCATGTTGAGCTTGGAGCCTGCTTGGGATTCTCTTTCTCCCTTTGCCCCTCTCCCCATCTCACACTTGCTCCTTCTAAAAAAACAAAAACACGGGGTGCCTGGGTGGCTCAGTTGGTTAAGTGTATGACTTCAACACAGGTCATGATCTCATGGTTGATGAGTTCAAGCCCTATGATGGGCTCTGTGCTGACAGCTCAGAGCCTAAAGCCTGCTTCAGATTCTGTATCTCCTTCTCTTTCTGCCCCTACCCTGCTCATTCTCTCTCTCTCTCCCTCTCTCTCTCAAAAATAAATGAATATTAAAAGAAACTAAAAAAAATAAGTAAATAAAAATAAAACAAAGACAAAAACAAAAACCAAAACCGGGGAAGATAGATGGTTGATGAAAGACAGATAACTAGGTGGGTAGGTAGGTTGGTAGATAGATAGATAGATAGATAGATATAGAGATGTATAGATACACACGCACACACACACACACACATATTTCTTTCCTGGAAGGTTGGCACGTTGTGTGTGTATTTGTGTTTGTTTGTTTTGCTTATGTTTATCAATTAGGTTACTTGCATTGCAAGCAAGAGAAAGACATTGCCTAAATTAAGCAGAGCTGGAATATAATGAAAGTAGATCTTATAGCTCACAGAACTGACAAGGATAGAGAATAAGTTTGGAAAATATAGAAGCAAGGATTGGGGTGGTAAGAATTTATGAAAAGTCTTATCAGGAAACCAAGGTACTGCATGAGCCCCAGTTGTTTTTGATTGACTGTTTCAGTCCTTGAGACATTCAGGTTAAGTTTCAGACTCAGAAGAGATAGGCTTCAATCGGTAGTTTGGCTTACATATTCACCCCTTTTATAAACAAAGGGCTCCTTTTATTTATAATCCCATCAGGACTGCACAATAGAGGAGAAGTAACTGTGGAAAATAGATGAAGGTGCTGTTTTCCAAAGGAAGGGAATTCTGGATAACCTTAAATATAATGAAACTCACTACAGTGTAGGGATCCCAAGAATATTTTTACAGGTGTGTAGAGAATAAGTTTAGGAATTTCCTAAGTTTGCACCAATGGGTTAATAAAGCATAAAGAATTATTATTATTTTTTTAAATATATGAAATTTATTGTCAAATTGGTTTCCATACAACACCCAGTGCTCATCCCAAAAGGTGCCCTCCTCAGTATCCATCCCCCACCCTCCCCTCCCTCCCACCCCCCATCAGCCCTCAGTTTGTTCTCAGTTTTTAAGAGTCTCTTATGCTTTGGCTCTCTCCCACTCTAACCTCTTTTTTTTTTTCCTTCCCCTCCCCATGGGTTCCTGTTAAGTTTCTCAGGATCCACATAAGAGTGAACACATATGGTACCTGTCTTTCTCTGTATGACTTATTTCACTTAGCATCACACTCTCCAGTTCCATCCACGTTGCTACAAAGGGCCATATTTCATTCTTTCTCATTGCCACATAGTACTCCATTGTGTATATAAACCACAATTTCTTTATCCATTCATCAGTTGATGGACATTTAGACTCTTTCCATAATAAGCATAAAGAATTAGAAAGCCATAGGATGTACACACCCTAGTTTGGGTAAACAGGATTGGGTAAATAAAATTATGTAAATGGAGCACAGGCCCCCAGTATAGGTAAACAGGGCAAAGGCCCCCAGTATAAGTAAATGGAGCAAAGGCCCCCAGTATAGGTAAAGTGGGGCAAAGGTCCCAGTATAGGACAAAGGTGTAGGAGTAGGGAATCTCAGGATGAAAATATCCAAGATGAGGTAAACAAGATTAGGTATTCAGGGCAGAAATGCCCCCCAACTTAGTATGATAGCAGAAAGCTGCTTTCACAGGAAGGAAGGGCCAAATTAGGTAAACAGGTAAATAGGGCTGTAGAGGGCTGCAGGGGGAAGTAGCCAGAGAACAGAACTAATTAGCAAAAGAAAGGTGCATGAGGGAGTATGCTCTGTCTTTCTTGTCCCCTAGGCAAGTTTAGGTAAACAGAGGTGGGGCCTCATGTCTACTACAAACAACCTTCTTCCCTGTGCCAGGATTTTGTTTTGTATTGACCTAAACCCCTGACACCGCATATCTTCAAAACCCCCTTTCCCTCACACCCATGAATTAATGTTCACGATTTCATTGTCTCTTTGTAGATGCCCATCACCACGTTTGTAAGCCTTCTGATCCTAATAAAAATGAGCAAGGACCCTTACTTGGGGCTCTTGTCTTCTCCCAGACATTAGCCTCTCTTGCATTTTTAATCCTGCATCCTGCTTTCTTGCTGGACAAGAGAGAACTCCAGCCCCAGAGTCTACAACACAGGTGTTGTTTCTTAAGTTTATTTGACATCGAAATTTTATTTTTGTTTTTTTATTTTTTCAGAGCATCTATATGACAAGTAATGTTTTAAGATATTGCCTGAGGATAGGGCTGCCTTATAAGCACAGTTCTTTTGATCACACTACAATGTCAGTGGAGAACATATTTGCCTAAATGAATCATTGCTATTTTTACAAAAGGTCTCCCTTAAGACTAAATCTTTCGAATACCTGTTTTTGTGCATAATATAGGTATGCACATGTGTAAGTGGGTAGGAGAGTGAAATTGTCTTTGTCAACTTGGGCTGCTGTAACAAAATACCATAGACTGGAGTTACTAAAAACATGCTATTTCTCACAGTTCTGGAAGCTGGAAAGTCAAAGGTTAAAGTGCAAGCAGATTTGGTGTTGGGCGAGGTATGACCTCTTGTCTTCTAGTCAGCTGCCTCTTCATTGTGTCTTCACATGGCCTCTCCTCAGTGCATGAGCAGAGAGAACTTTCCTGTCTCTTTCTCTTTTTATAAGGAAGGGTATCAATCCCATAATAACCTCATCTAAACTTATTTTACCTCTCAAACCTCCCCCCCTTCAAATACTGTCACACTGATGAATAGGTTTTAAGATATGAATGAGAGAGGAATACACATTCAGTCCTTGACAAAAATGGTCTATATTTTTTGTGAAAAAGCAAAGAGAGATTCTGTTTTAGAGGCTCTTTTACCAAATATGTATCTTCTACACTTTTTAAATAAAGAGTCAAAAGAAGATGTGATAGTATAATAATAGTAACTAACGTTTATTAAGCATTTCCTATGTGCTAAGCCTATCTTGAGCATTTTACATTCGTTATTCTATTTAGTTATCACAACAACCCAATACAGAATATACTGTTACTAATATTCTAACTTTACAGATGAGAAAATATGAACACAGGATCACATAAACTAATAAGGTAGAGAGCCATAGAAGGACTTTTTATTTGTGAATATATAAAAAATATCTTATTTCAGTGTTTATGCTTTCTCATTCATTTATTTAAATAATATATAGTGAAAATCTAGTGAGAGGTATTGATAGTTTTAAAGACTTAAATGTTACCATTCTGTTTAGGATGTTTGCATAACTATAGAGTTTCACTGGCAAAGACTTTGCTTGAAAGTGTATTTATTAAAGTAATGGAAAAAACACTTTGTCAAACTGTGTATAAAAATTGTTGTGGCTTTTGGCATATATTTCTGTTCACCTGATTTATTAGCCTTTAGAAATATGCAAAATTAAATATGTGCAACTGACACCTTTGTAAAGATTATGGTTAATTCATTTTACAATCACATCTCAGGCATTTTATGATAGCTGGATGACTTAAAATCCAATGTGAGATATAGATTTTTCATGCATTCCATTTGATTATGGTCACTAGGTCCTGAGCCATGGAAAGAACATATATTTCCTGCTTAGTTTACTAAGGCAATATTTATATATAGTTACCTAGAATTTGAAGTTTTTTTTGTAGGGAAATGCCAAAGCTTATTTCTCTTTCACAGCATGTTATAGATTTCAAAAATAAATGGAAGTCATTAAGGAGTTATTTTCAACAATCTTATATTTCGTTCATTCAAAGAAAAAAGAACTTGCTTAAGGCTATCATTTCTAAAGCTAGTATTGTGACATATTAATAAGTTCTGATAGATCTTAAGGCACTCCTTCAGCTGCCAAATATAAACTGTTATAAGATGGTATAAGGTGTACTTTTTACCTTTTATATATACATACATGACTCTAAGTTCAAGTTCATTAGTTAAGATTGAATTGCTTATGACTTGAAAATTGACAATGTATATTAAATTCTATTGCAAGGCAGAAAACACACTTGTACATTTTTCATAGTCTGTGGCCATATGAAATAGAATATAGGAGGATAAAGGTGATGAAAAATATATATAAATTGGCATATATAACGATTTTCTTCCAGAAAAAAACAACTGCTCATATTAGAAAAGGATTAGAAGTCGCTTTTTATAATTTTATTTCTGGTATTAAGTACTTTCTTAATTTTAAATTCCTTGCTCTTCTGAACTGTATTTAAATAAATTCTTGAACTGTAAGGAATCTAATAGGAAACGTCCACTGTTGGCTATTCTTCCAGCCCCTGAACCTTCACTATTTCTCAAAAGAAGTACCTTTCCTTTGGTTAAAAACTTCTAGTTGTAAGAGAGGCCCTTATCTTAAGGACAAGTCATCGTTGCATGTGAACAATTAGAGGCTATGTTTGAAAGTAGATCTTAGCCTACTAAAATATTTTCTAGTTGTGTTCACCACACCCACACAGAAATCTATCAAAACTTTTCTGGCATGAGAACCCTTCAATATTTGAAGATGATTATCATGGATGATGGTCATGGACACATTTACTTTTCACACACATTTACTTTTCAAGTTAAAAATTTCTGACTCCAGGCGACAGGGTGGCTCAGTCAGTTAAGCATCTGACTTAGGCTCCGATCATGATCTCACAGTTCATGAGTTCGAGCCCAACATTGGGCTCTGTGCTAACAGCTCAGAGCTTGGATCCTGCTTCCGATTCTGTGTTTCCCTGTCTCTCTGCCCTTCCCCCACTCATGTTCTGTCTCTCTCTCTCTCAAAAATAAGTAAAAACATTAAATTTTTTTAAAAGAGTCTGGCTCATTGAATCATTTTAAAAAATATCTCCACCCTTCAAAATCCTTTTTGTCCTATTCATTTTTCTTTTGACAAGCTCTTTTTTAACAATATTAAAAAAAATCTGACATCCTTCCAAATCCAGTATGACTTGAGCAGAGTGAGAATAATACATATTCTGATATGGTGACTATTCTTTTAATGCAGCTAACTTACATTGGGGATGGTTGTTTTGTTTAAGTAGCCACAATACTCCAATGGTTCCTATTGAACATGCAAACTGCTAAATTCCTACATATGTTAACCCATGAATTGCTCAGCCACAAGACCATTATCTTGTACTTTCAAAACCAAATCTTTAACTCAAAATCCAGAGTCAGCCTCTTTTCCTCTATTTAACATTATCATTACCACTCTAGTATTATAGTTATTTTAAAAGTAGACTTTTGTCATGTATTATATGTTGTTCCTAATATCATGACACAGTAATTTTTAAGTCAGCCTCCTAGTCACATCACTAATAAAGATTCTTTAACTGCCAAATGGGAATTAGACCATATAGAGCACATCACAGTTCACACACACACACACACACACGCACACACACACACACACACACACACAGCTTTAGATATAACTTGGGCAATAGTTTAACCAGATAGAAATCAAACTACTATTATATAGCACTCATTAAAAAAAAAAAAAACTTTCTGTAATATAATCAAGATTTATTAAATGCCTTGCTAAAATCAGCATTCAGCATGTTTGTGATCTTACCTAAATTATTAGTCTGCAAATTGTTTCAGAAAATGAAGTTGGATCTAAATATTAGATAATTCATTTTTTAAGTACCTTCAAGCATTTGCTAATAATGTATTCTACCAAGTGTGTTGTTCTGGAGCAGAGTTCCCAATGTTGGCTGCGTATTAGAATCACCAGGGAGTTTGGAGAATATACTGATGTCCAGGTCCCTTCCAGATTAACCAAATCTGAATCTGTGCTAAAGGGGCCTGAGCACTGATATATTTTAAAAACTGTCCAGGTAATTCTGGTGGGTTTTAAAGGCATTTTTGCCCAAAACAAAGCATAATACCTCTGGCTCTCTTTACCCAAACTTCAAATTATCTCATGCTATACACTGACTTAAGTGATTATTAATTGAATAATTAAATGATATTAATTAGAAGACATTGAATCATTCCTTTTTCAATTAAAAAATTACATTCCATCAAGAAGGATGTCTCAGTCTGGTACTAGTGTTTATTTAACACTTGTTGTAACACTTGTTAAGATTCCTATTTTTTTAAAAAGAGAACTTAGACACAGTTTTGGCAGGCAAGAGCATCGACAAAGAGTTTTAAAATGTGATTTTAAAATTCATCATCATTTTCTATTAGTAGTGACACTTGGTTTCTGTTTGTAACCAAAACACCCTTCTTAAAACAAAGGTAACATAAGTAACATGAGTTCATTCCTTGGTGAATTGCAGGTAGAGACCACAACCAGGTGGAGTTGTCACACAAAGAAATGTTATTTGCAGCAAATAAGTAGGTCACAGGGAATTACTTCCAAAGCCTTGACTCCCTAATCAGGGTGAGTGGGTTTCTTTTATTTAGAGTTAGGATGAATATTCAGAAAAAGGAGTTTTGTCATCATATGTAGAGGTGGGCATAAGGTGGCACATACATTTTAAGGAATAATGTCTATGCATACATTGTATATTATGTTCATAAGGTTTGTGCTCCTCCTTAGGCAGAGATTTTAACATGATAATGAAGCAAAGGTAACTATCAGACAAGGAGAAGGGGCTATGGGCATACTCCAAGGGCCAGTATAAACTGATGGAGCCCTGGGCTCCTTATCTCAGGTAAGGAATGCAGGATCTTTCTTATTTTTGAAACAGCACTGGGAATTTTTACCACTGATTTATTGTCTCTGATACAGTTAGCTAGACAGCTGTTAGTCTCTGAGTTCCCTTCGTTCCCTTTAAATCCTCAACTATTGATATTTTTGCATTTCTTTTTAATTCTGACACATCCTAGGAACTTCTACAAGAAGCGTGCTTGGGCAAGTAGGGCAGAGATCACAGATCTCTGATAGCCAAAATGATTTCTCTGTGCCATGAAAGCTATGTCTGTTTTTCTTTTTCTGGAGACCCCTAAATCTTTCTGCTTCCACAGATACTGAGTACACAGATATGGGTGAAGTCCTGACAGTTAAGCAATTGACAGACGGTCGGGAAGTAGTAGTCCAGATTGCTGGAATTTATCAATTTATCTCTTCTTTTAGAAATATCAGGATGAGGGGCACCTGGGCGGCTCAGTTGGTTAAGGGTCCGACTTCGGCTCAGGTCATGATCTTACAGTTTGTGAGTTCAAGCCCTGCATTAGACTCTGGGTTGAGAGCTCAGAGTCTGGAGCCTGCTTTGGATTTTGTGTGTCTCTCTCTCATTCTGCCCTTCCCCTGCTCTCTCTCTCTCTCTCAAAAATAAATAAACATTAAAAAATTTAAAAAAAGAAATATCAGGATGATACTTTTCAGGTCTTTTTTCTTTAGGTTTCTCAAAACTGCATTCTGAATTGTCTGAAGTATTACTTAATAAGCTTGAGTATTTCATCCTCTAGGGCAAGAAATAAGGCTATGAGAAGGGTTCTTGCTGATTCTTGCTTAGTATCTTGTCTCCTAGGTTGGTGTTCAATGTCCCTTGGTCATTAGATTTTAGCTCAACATAAAAACATTGATTTTAGTTTTGTTCCAATTCAATTAACTTCTTAATCATGTTTGATTTTTTAAGTTAAATTAGGAATAGAAATTATCCCTCCCAGATTGCAATTTTGTGTTTTTTAGTATTATTTTCAAATTTTTCTGTATTTTAGAGTTTTATGTACTATAAGTTTATTTATCCACTTTAAATAGGATATTTTTAACAGATAACTCTATTAAGTTTTAGTTAATTTTTCATAGGATTTGAAATTTCTTTTCAGATCTCAAATCCTATTTTAGCTTGGAAATCATCCTATCAAGTGACCTTAATTTATAGGTAAAGAAATGAAAGCGAAGAAAATAGTAGTAAATAATTTGGCAATAAGAATGAAATACGGCCTTTTGTAGCAACGTGGATGGAACTGGAGAGTGTTATGCTAAGTGAAATAAGTCATACAGAGAAAGACAGATACCATATGTTTTCACTCCTGTGTGAATCCTGAGAGACTTAACACAAGACCATGGGTGAGGGGAAGGGAAAAAAAAGGGAGAGGGAGGGAGCCATACCATAAGAGACTCTTAAAAACTGAGAATGAACTGAGGGTTGATGGGGGGTGGGAGGGAGGGGAAAGTGGGTGATGGGCATTGAGGAGGGCACCTGTTGGGATGAGCACTGGGTGTTGTATGGAAACCACTTTGACAATAAATTTCATATTAAAAAAAAGAAAAAAAAAGAAAATAGTAGTAAATAAAAGCTGCTATTTACCCCACACTTACCATTGCAAGTATTTTACTAAGTGTTTTAATTTTATTATTGTACCTAATGTCCACAGAAATATAATGAGGTAGATATTATTTTTAATCCTTGTTTAAGAGGTTCATAAAAAGAACCCTCACAGGTCAACAGCTAGTATTTGGTAGACTGAATTTTTTTTTTTTTTTAATTTCTGCTCTAATCCTTATTTTTCCCTTCCTTGTTCTGGCTTTGAGCTTCATTTGTTATTCTTTTTCTAGCTCCTTTAGGTGTAAGGTTAGGTTGTTTATTTGAGATTTTTCTTGTTTCCTGAGGTAGCTATATACTTCCCTCTTAGGTCCACTTTTGCTGCATGCTGATGGTTTTGGAACATTGTGTTTTCATTTTCATTGCTTCCATGTATTTTGAAAAATTTTCTTCTTTGATTTCCTGGTTACCCCATTCATTGTTTAGTAGCATGTTGTTTAACCTCTGTGTATTTGTGATCTTTCCAAGTTTTTTCTTATGGTTGACTTCTAGTTTCATAGCCTTGTGGTAAGAAAAGAAGCATGGTATGATCTCAATCTTTTTGTATTTGTGGAGGCCTGCTTAGTGACCTAGTACGTGATCTATTCTGGCAAATGTCCCATGTGCACTTGAAAGGAATATGTATTCTGCTGTTTTAGGATGTAATGTTCTGACTGTATCTGTTAAGTCCATCTGGTCCAGTGTGTTATCCAAAGCCATTGAGTCCTTGTTGATATAGGTTGAGAATTTGAATCTTACTCTGTTATTCAGAGCCCAACTCATGACTACTGGAGTTCTTCCATCTCAATACTATAAAAGGCTGTAGATACTAGGCCTGCTGAATCCAAATCTGGCATTTTTACCATATAAGCATTGCTCTCCAGTTTCAACAGGGACTTCCCATATAGCCATGATACTTTGTTTTGATATTTCCCCTTTTTTCATTATAGTAATTTGTAATTAAAAAGAAAACAATCTCACATATTCATGGAACTATGTTGTTACCTAGATCAGGTTTTTTTTAACTTAAATTCTATTGAGATTCTGTGCTGAATAATGATTTGTTGGAGCAAGGGGCAAGGGGGCAGTTCTGTACATTGTAAGATTTTTAGCATCATCTCAAATGCTAATAGTATCCCAATAGTAATAGATTCCAATAGTATCCCCAAAATTGTGACCGTAAGAACTATCTTCAGACAGTGGCCAATATCACCTGGGGGTAGAGTTGCTCCCGGATGAGAACCAATGCTCTACAAAATTCAGGTCATAGGAATTATACATTTTTTCCTTTCCCAAAAGCTGTCTGTGTGTTCCCAAATCCATAGTGATAGTGTCAACCACATTCTGTTCTTTGGCAAAAGTCTTATAGATTTTTAGAAGGATGAGAAACTTTTTAAAGAAGCTATTATCATTTTACAATACCTCTTTCTCTATTTTTTCTCCATTTAGGATATTACATATTCATAAAAACATCCTTCAGTTTCTTTCTAAAATATTTGAAAGAGAACATTATTATCAAAGCAAAACAATCCAAGAATTGATCACATATTGAGTTTTATTTAAATGGAATTTCTTTTAAACCTTTTTACTAAGACCTTTGACTGAGTTATTTAGAAATACAAAGACATTTAGTTGCATTCTAAGGGCATTTACTAGTTTTTCTTTAGAAATCGTAGGTATCCACACCACTGTTTTCCTCTCTGTATTACTTGATACACATCATTTTATTTATTATTGACCTTTCCTCATGGCAATTGCCTTCCCTCTTGAGATTTAAGAATCTTGTTGATTATGTCAGTGAATGTCCTGAAAAATATGTCCTCTCCAGACCCATGAAATGCACTTTGTCACTGCAAGAGCTAGTGATTTTGTTAGCATAATTATGTCCAAAAGAACCAAATTCTGTCCTTTGATGTCATTTATGCAACCAGCTGTTCATTTCTCATAACTGCTTTTCTATTGCAAAGGTATGACCTTCAAATGGGGAACAAAGATGAACACACCACCTGGACTCCATGCCCTTCAATTCCCTACATAATATTTGACAGACCCGAGTTGTTTTTGTTTTTTTTTTTTTTCTTTTGGTAAGCTCCAGTATAATTCTCCTGTGTTTCAGCCCAATTGGGTAAAAGGTTAATGAGTTTTTGTTCTTAATCCTGTGTAAAATCTCTCTCACATATTAGTCCCATGTTCCAAGAAAATAGGCCAGTGCCTTGTCAACTGATTGGCCTTGAGTCTATTTGCATCTGGAAGAGAAATCACTAATCTTCATATCTGATCTCTTCTCACAAGTATTCTTCAAGCCTAGCCAAATTTCCAAAATTTTGTATTTTTATGTGAAATGTGGAATATTATGTATCCAAAAAACCAGATTTACTCTTGATAGAAATACCTTCAGATGGTATATAATTTCAGTGATTAAGAGAGAATTCCTCTCTGTCAGTATTTTGACTTTTTTGGCTTCCTTCTACTTATTGAGTAGTTTTTTTTTTTTTTTTCTCAAGGCTTGCTCTTTGGATTACTTCTTCATCCTCTCTGAATAAACTGACCCAAAGAAATTATTTAACAATGTCTCTTCTTTTTTATTATTTTTACAAGTAGTGTTTCCAACCTCATATTGGAGACAGACAGTAAGAAAGAGCTAGTATACATCCAATAAGTCCTTTGAAATGATTCCTTACTGTTCTTTACTTCCATAGATATGGTTCTTCACAGCTTCTCCAAGAATTTTTTCTTTCATTCATTCATTCTGCACCTATTTGTAGAGTGACTACTATGTTTCCGTTACTAGTCTAAACTCTGAGGATTTGGCTGAGAACAACATGACAAGAACCTGGTTCTCGTGGTGTTTACATTTAAGAAGAGATGAACAGAGGGTGGAATATAACCCAATACATACCGTAATTTCACATAGTGATAAATAAAACAGGATAATATGTGGTAGAAAAGTGTCAGGGTCCCCGGATGCTTAAGAATTCTGCCTTGAACATAACCTGGCCAGTTCTGTCTTCCTGATGACTTCTGAAAATGCATTAACATGCTGGTCAATAACACACCTTCCCTAATTCTGGAACAGCCACTCCTCCTTGAATATCAGCTAAAAACTCAAGAACCTCAAATATGAATATGAATATGTTTGTTTATTATTCCTGAGAGTTGTACCATTGTTGAAATTGATATACATTTCATGCATATTCAGAAATAAAGGTAAATGTCCCAGTGATTAAGAGAACAAACTTAAGTATCAGATAAAAATAGTTTGGTTTCCCTAGTGGCCACATACTAGTTGTGAGTTTGAACAAATTTCCTTACTTCTTGGAGCCTCAGTTTTCTCTCCTATAAACTAGAGCAATCCACTGAGCCATCTATGTCCTAGATTTAGAGTGAGAATAAAATGTAATATCTAACCTAAAGTTCATAACTGAGTACCTAGCATATGCTAGACAAAATGTGTGTTACCTCTTATTTATACTTTTTTGTTATGATACCGCCTTCATCTAGAAAAGTTCTAAGACAGAAATATTTACTTGCAGTAACAATAGCCCTTTGATTTTCTAGCAATCTCAGTTCATAAATTTAATTCCTTTTTTAAACTAGGAAGCCTGGCTTAGTTTCCTTTGGTTTTCTTTTTGAAAAATATTAATAAATTACAGATACTCCAAATACATGTGGTTTGTATATTGATAAACAAGTCTTGCTTTTCCTGTTTTCTTGTCTGGCAGTACTATCTTCTGTACAGATGATTTAGAGGCCAGATGCAGAGCAATTTGAGACGTAGATGCCACCTACTGTGAAGCAATTATTGCCCTGGAGGCTCTTATCATGCCTGGTTATAATTTTGTTATAAAGCAAACAAAGTTTTTACTGTAGAATGTTTATCAACCTGTAGCAACAGAGTCATTATGGATGTAAATTTACATGACCAGATTGGTAGACATGCTGTAATGGTCTGCATCATAGCATTCATGGTAACAAAGTCTAAAGTTTTCTCCAACTACATATATTATTAATAGAAGCTTATTTGCCAGCCTTTTTTTTTGTTCTTTTTGCTCAAAATGCAGAAAAAAATTCTCTGAAAACTCTTTCAAGACATGAGCCTAAATATTTCAAACTATTTAAAATCCTAAATAAAGAGTCTTAGCAGTAACATGCTAAGAAAAAAGATAAATATACAGAATTTTAGATAAAAGAGAAATTTTTATTGAAAAGGGAAGGAAATGAGGTAAGCTGAAAGATGAGTTGGTACTTTAACCACATAACATCTATAAGTCCTATCCCTGAAAATAGAAATATAGGCCAAAAAGATTTTGATTATCTTTCTGCTTAACCTCCGCCCATGGCAAGACAATGTGTACAAAATTTTGTAACACCATCAGATATACTACAAATTTAATTACTGTTTAAAGGAAAAAAATATGTATTTTAAAGGGAAAAGGGAAGTCTGAATTTTCCATTAACTTTTGGATAACTGAGAGGACACTGAAAAGAGAAATGCTATTAAATTTCAATTTAAAAAAACATATTTGTAAAAAAAAATAAGTCAAATTTAAGGTAGGAGGGGACTTTGAAATTTTGTGAGGATAGCATACAAAATAATTTTAATACAATATATGATTGTATGTTTTTATTTTCTACTGCTTATGAGAACATCAACAGCTGTTAGTAAAAAAAAAAACAGATTGTGGGGTGCCTGGATGGCTCAGTGGGTTGAGTGTCCAACTCTTGATTTTGTTGCAGGTCATGATCCCAGGGTCTTGGGATAGAACCCCACATCAGGCTCTGCCCTCAGCATGGAGTCTGCTTGAGATTCTCTCTCTCTTCCTCTGCTCAGTACGCTTTCTCTCTCTAAAAAGAAAGAATTAAAAAGGCATAGATTGTTTTCTGAAAGATTGAGTTTAAATGAGAAGTAATATATGTTGTAAGTTCATATTTCTAAACTTCTCATTTTACATAAACGGCAGGCACTTTTTTATGAGCAATATATTCAAAATTCCTAAAATAAAAAGTTAATACTTTTGGATGAAAAATATTAGCATAATTGTGAAATGAAAAACCAACATCAGCAAAGTCAAAATTTCTTAATATCAGCAAGACAGTACAAGAAGGATACTTAAACCTAAGTTAACAACTTGCTTCTCTGACAATCATTCATCATAAGGAAAAGGAAAGGAGGTGGGATCAGTAAAGAAATAATGAAGAAAATATGTCTAACCATTTTTATTTGTCAGCTACATTTCCTGCTGATCAAGCTGGCTGTTGTGAATGGCCAATGAGAATAAAATGAAGATTGAAGTGCAAGAAAAAAAATTAAGAGATTTATCTCCTTTTTTATTAGAACATACGGTGAGAATATAAAAATAGGGAAGAAATAACACTTGACATCTTTTTTAGCTTCAAATGATTTGTTTACTTTAAAAAGAAATAACACAGGGCTGGCATGTAAGAAGTTTGGAAATCACCACCTTATCCTAACAACAAGTAAACACTGAACAAATTGGAAAATCAACAACCATTCTTAGATCTATAAGAGAAGTGAGGTCAGATGGCAAACCCTAAATTGGAGAGACAGACAGGTGAATAAAAAGAATTACAACTTACTGGAAAAGAAACCCATGACTTGAAACCTCTGTGGAACCAGTGCAGGAGTAGAGAAAGCTGAGTTGTAATTGGTGAATTGTTGGAGGCTCAGTATGGTCAACTTGGAGTTAAGAACTTCAGGGAGATGGAGTCATGGAGAGCCCATACTCTTTTTTGAATTTTAAACTCTGGAGTTCTATCAGGTTCTCACAGTGACTATCAGAAAAAAATTTCCCTCAGGCTTCCTGAGGAGAGAGGGGATCAGTTTGAAATACATCAAAATATTTTTTTTAAACATGGTCTTCCTTTAGGAGAAATTATTTAACAGAACCTAACTGCTGGGATCTTATCACAGCCTCGCTGACCTGGGAATAGGGAAATATCCAATCCCAGTTAGACCTAGACATTCACTTGGATGAAGGTGAATACCCAACTCTACCCACTATAGCCATCCTGTCCCACCTAAGACGGGGTGGGAAGGGGACTGAAATGCACATGTGAAATTCACAGTCTAGAAGCACAGGCTTACTAAAAGGTACTGAGATCTAATCATAGGACTGTAGAATGGCTCTCCTCCCCCACATATTACCACCACATTATTAAAGGCCCATTTTTTAACCTGGTAAATCAAGAAAAAAATCACACCTGGATATCAAGAAAAAAATCACAGACATACTAAAAAACAAACAAACAAACAAAAAAACAGATTGAAGAGAAAGACTTTGCATCAAAACCAGACTCAGATATGACAAGAATGTTGGAACTTAAGACCAGAAATGTAAAAAGGCAATGATTCATATACTAAGAGCTCTAATGGATAAAGTAGACAGCATGTAAAAAAAGATGGGCAATGTAAGCAGAGAGATGGACATTTTAAGAAAGAACCAAAAATAAATGCTAGAGATCAAAAACACTAACAGAAATGGAGAATGCCTTTATGTGTTCATTAGACTGAGATGTCTAAGAAAAGAATCTCTGACCTTGGGATATCTCAGTAGAAACCTCCAAATATAATAAGCAAATGAAAAAAAAAAAGATTGGGAAATAAAAAGTTAAAATAATATCCAAAAAATGAGGTAACTACAAAAGATGTAGCATATATGTATTGTGAATACCAGAAGAAGAAAAAACTCACCAACCCAGGATTCTATACCCTGCAAAATTGTCCTTCAAAAGTGAAGAAGAAGGGAAGACTTTCTCATAGAAGCAAAACTTGAGAGATTTTGTTGCCAGTAGGCCTACTTTGTAAGAAATACTAAGAAAAGCTCTTTAGAAGGAAAGAAAATGATAAAGGTCAGAAACTTGGATCTATATAAAGAAAAAAAAAGAGCATTGGACAGGGCATAAGTGAAGGTAAAATTAAAATTTTTATTTGTTTATTCTTAGTTGGTCTAACAGATAATAGTTTGTTGAAAAATAATATCAATAGGGGCACCTGGGTGGCTCAGTTGGTTGATCATCTAACACTTGCTTTTGGCTCAGGTCATGATCTGACATTTTAAGGGTTCCAGTCCTGCATTGGGTTCTGGGATGGCAGTGCAGAGCCTTCTTGGGATTCTCTCTCTCTTCCTTTCTCTCTGCCCCCTCCCATTCACATGCACATGTGCTCACTCTCTCTCTCTCTCTCTCTCTCTCAGTAAATAAATAAACAAGCTTAAAAAATAATATCAACAATGTATACAATTATATATGCTTATGAGTAAATATTATATAAGTGTATATATATATATATACACACACACACGCATATATATATATATATATATATATACGCACACACATATATATATATATGCGTATATATATATATATATATATATATATATATATGCCCATTCTATTTATATTTAAGTGAAATGAAGGGTTGAAATGGTGCAAGGGACAAAAGGAAGGAATTAGGATTGTGTCATCATTAAAGATGCTCACTATATCTGTGAAACAGCATAGTGTTATTTGAAAATGGATGCAGATTAGTTGTAAGTGTATATTGCAAAATCTAGGGCACCTGCTAAAAAATTGAAAAAGAAGTATACTGATATACTAAGAAAGGACAGAAAATTTAATCATGTGGGAACATCTTAAGAAAGAATACCTACCAAACATCTACACCTAACTACCTAACTCTATATTTAATGGTAACAAACCTGAATCTTTTCTACTAAGATCAGGAACAAGGAAAGGATGTTCCTTCTCACCGCTTCTTTCCCACATCTTACCAGAATTCCTAGCTAACACACTAATACAAGGAAAGTATATGCAAAGTGTGTAAATTGGGGAGGAAAAAATAAAACTCTGCCTGTAGATAACATGATGGTCTATGTAGAAAATATGAAAGAATTGACCCAAAAAACTCCTGGAAATAAGAAGCTATTTTAGCAAGGCTATAGAATACACAATTAATATAAAAATGTCAATTGCTTTCCTATATATCAACAATGAAGAAATGAAGTTTGAAATTAAAGATATCATTTAAATTACCACACCCCAAAATGAAATACTTAGGCATAAATCTATGAAAATATAAGATCTATAAGAAGAAAACTATAAAAATCTGATGAAAGTGATCAAAAAAGAATTACATAAATAGAGAAATATTTCACCTTAAGGGATAGGAAGACAAAATATTGTCAAGATATTAGTTCTTCCCAACTTGATCTCTAGATTCAGTGCAATACCAATCAAAATCCTAGAAAATTACTTTGTGGATATTGATATACTGATTCTAATACTTATATAAAGAGGCAGAATACCCAAAATAGCCAGCACAATATTGAAGGACAAAGAACACAGTGTGAGGACTGACACCATCTGACTTCAAGGAATATGATAAAGCTACATCAATCAAAATAATGTGGCACTGGTAAAAGAATAGACAAAGAGATTAAAGGAACAGATTAGAACTGGAGCTCTCTAAATATAATTGACTAGTCTTCAAAAAAAGAGCAAAGGCAATACAATGGAGCAAAAGATAGTCTTTTCAACAAAAGCTGCTGGAACAATTAGGTAGCCACATGCAAAAATGTTAATCACAGACTTAAATCCTACACAAAAATAAACTCAAAATGGATCAGAGACATAAATGTAAAATGTAAAATTATAAAACTCTTAAAAGATAACATAGGAGAATATCTATGTGATCTTGGGTTTGGTGATGTCTTTTTAGATATATTCGTAAAGGCATGATCCATGATTAAATGAATTGGTAAGTTTTTCTTCACTGAAATATTTTTTTTCCCCTCAGGGCACCTATGTGGCACAGTTGGCTAAGTGTCCAACTCTTGATTTCAGCTCAGGTCATGGTCTCATTGTTTGTGAGATTGAGTTCTGTGTCAGACTTTGCTCTACCAGTGTGGAGCCTACTTTGGATTCTCTCTCTCCCTCATTCTCTCACTTTCCCTCCCCTGCTCATGCATTCTCTCTCTCTCTCTCTCTCTCTCTCTCTCTCTCTCTCTCTCAAAAATAAGTAAATATTTTTTTTTTTTTTGCTCTGTGAAAGACACTGTTAAGAGAATGAGAGGACAAATCACAGTCTGGGAGAAATATTTGCAAAACATATATCTAATAATAAAGGACAGATATCCAAAGTGTACAAAGAAGTCATGCTCAACAATAAGAAACAACACAATTTTTAAAAAATGGGCCAAACATCTTAATAGGCACCTCATCAAAGAAGATGTACAGATGTCAAATAAACATGTGAAAAGATGCTCCATATGCCATTGTGGAAATACAAACGAAAACAATGTGATATTGCTACACACCTATTAAAATGGCCAAAATCTGGAACATCTACAACACCAAATGTTGGCAGGGCTGTGTATAAACAGAAACTGCCATTCATTGTTGGTGGGACTAGAAGATGGTATAGTCAGAAGATAGTCTGGCAGTTTCTTACAAAACTAATCATACACTTACCATAATATTCAGCAATTGCACTCCTTGGTATTTACCCAAAGTCTACACAAAACTTATGTCTACACAAAAAGCTACACATGGAAGTTTATAGCAGCTTTATTAATAACTGCCCAAATTTGGAAGCAACTAAGATGTCCTTCAGTAGGTAAAAAAGATTAATAAACTGTGGTGCATCCAGGCAATAAAATATTATTCAGTGCTAAAAAGAAATGAGCTGACAAGCCATTAAAAGACATGGAGGAACCTTAAGTGCATGTTACTAAGTGAAAGAAATCACTCTGAAAGGACTGCATACTGTTTGATTCCAACTATATGACATGCTAGATATGGCCAAACCACTGAAACAATGAATAGATCAGTGGTTGCCATTGGTTAAGATGAGAAGGGATGATTAGGCAAAGCACAGAAGATTTTTTTTATGGCAGTGAAATTACTCTGTATGATACTATAATGGTGATACCTGTCATTATAAATTTGTTAAAACTCGTAAAGTGTATGACACCAAGAATAAATTCTAATGTAAACTATAGTCTCTGGGTGATAATAATATGTCAATTTAGGTTCATCAATTGTAACAAATGTACCAGTATGTTGGGGAATGTTGATAATGGGGGAAGATAAGTTATGTGTTGGGGTAGGGAGTATATGAAAATTGCCTGTGCTCTTATTTCAGTACTGCTACAACCCTAAAACCGTTCTAAAATGAAGTCTATTAAATTAAAAATTATGGGGGAAAATAACACCAGTTCTCCTCTAAATCTTTTTTTTTAAAAAATTATTTAATTTGAGAGAGAGAGAGATAAGGGGAGGAGAGACAAAGAAAGGAGAAAGAGAATCCCAAGCAGGCTCCACACTGTTAGCATAAAGACCCATGTCAGGCTTGACCCTGTGAACTGTAAGATCATGATCTGAGCTGAAATCAAGAGTGGACATTTTACTGTCTTGGCCACCCAGATGCCCTCTAAATCTTGATAGATACTAATCCACATGTTCTGTACTTAGTATAAGTAAAAGGCCAGCCACAAACAATCCATTTGGTAATGGCAATCCATTTGGTGAGATTACTTATACCATTATGATCTATTTTTATTTTGTTGTTTGTTTGTGAATAAATGACTACCCTTTAGGAAAAGACA
Source organism: Panthera pardus (assembly GCF_024362965.1). NCBI lineage: Eukaryota > Metazoa > Chordata > Mammalia > Carnivora > Felidae > Panthera > Panthera pardus. The sequence continues at coordinate 89,670,952 of NW_026526721.1, forward strand.
TAGCACATTTTCTTCTGGTTTAACTGGGGCCAAATTTACAGATTCTTTTTTCCCCCTCTAAGCTCTAAGAATCCCACTTAAACAGAAAGCTGAGAATGTCTGAAGAGAAGTAGCTATTCAGAACTCCAATTAAAAATGGATCTTTTTGATGTCAATGTAACAACATGCCAGGAAAACTGCTGTTCACCATGCTGTAAAGAAGTCTTGAAATTGACTTTATATTTTAATATGTATTGTTAAGAGTTGAGACTGATCAGAGATTTTACTCTACTTTCAAATTCACAGTTTAATGAATACTAGTAGAAGACATAAGACCCCTGGGTCAGAGACAAAGGATGACATTGGTCACAGCGTAGCAGGAAGAGACAGAGTGTCATTGTGAGGTTCCTAGCATTCCAATTCCCACAGAGCAATATGATAAAAGTCAAGTGATGCCAGCATATCAGGCAGATGGGATATATTAGACCTTTGCAAAGGTCTTTAGATAACCTGCAAAGATTTCACAAAGAGGGACTGCATATGAATTTGAGAAGCAATTCTTAAAGTGTGGCCCCAGACAAGCAGCATTGGTATCCACTGGGAACTTGTTAAAAATGCAAATTATCTGGCCTCACCTCAGACTTAGAACATCAGAAACTCTGGAGTGGAAGCTCAGCAATCTATGTTTTGAAGCTTCCAAATGATTCTGCTAGGCACTAAAGATTAAGAATCATTAAATTAAAAGAAAAAAATAAAAGCCTGATTCACGAACTTATAAATCATGGTTCTGCTAACATTTTATGAGATATTGTCATTTGCTAGAATAATTACCACAAGTATATCTTGAGTATAAGTGTGTTTCATTCATTCACTCATTTATTCATTCATAAACTTTTAAACTCAAGAACTATTAATTGAGCACTCGTTATGTGCAATAGTACACAGGCTTTGGAGATAGCAGTGAACACAAATCACTCATAAACTGCTGTAAAATACCACAATATTCAAATTCAGAGTTTTTCATGAAGTATCAAAGAATTTTAACTTACGCACAGCAACAAATATTTGAATAGTTTTTATCGACCCTTAACCATATATTAAACTTACCTAGGAAGCTTGACTAAGTTTAATTCTGAAGCCAGTTATGCCAGAAACTCTTGGAGCTGTGACTCTGTTCCCCTAAGTGATTCTAATGCAAGCTGAAATGAAGAAACACTCACTAATATTATCTTATTTAAATTGTTTGAGAGACCTTAATTACTGAATGTGATTATTGATATCCTCTGTAGTACGACATTAACCAATGTTCAACCTTAGTCATATTGTCATGTTGCTAAACATTAGTGCCTATAAATCTCCTCAGACTTTTTCAGTTAAAGTCCAAATGTTCTATAGAACAAAGACAGTCACCTTGAAGATTCAAAGAAATATTTCTTGTTTCCTACATCAAACACAAGAAGACATTACATTTACAGTAAGTTCAAATATCTTTTTAGAATATATCAATGTAAAATCAAGATGTGTCATTTCTAAAGAGGAAGGCAGATAAGATCTCTGTTGACATTTTTCCAGAAGTTTTATTTTCTTAAGTCATGCTAGAAGATGGAACAAGAAGGTAAGAAAGAAATGTTAAAATTGTATGAACTTAAAGGGGATTCCCATTGCAAAGGAAAATGAAAGTTGTGATTTTAGTTGCCTCTAGCAAAATTACCTTTAAGCATCTAAGAAACAGCTATATTAAAACAACTTCAGAAACAGAAAAAAATTCAGGAAGATTGTTTACACATGCAATGATAAAAAGCACTATTCTGGGAGTAAGAAATGTTAGTTTATTCCTAGCGCTGCCTTCACTAATTAGATTTAGAAGACCTTGTACATGCTTCCTGACCTGAGGAATTCTCTCTGGCATTCCTCATTTCAGTATCAGTGATCTATTGCCTCAATAACTGTGTGTGACAGACAACAAAACCTTAGTGGCATGAAGCAATAATTTATTAAGCTTATATGTATGAAGTTCAGAGATTTAGGGTAGGCGGTTTGGGTCTCAACTGGGCTTTCTTATATGTCTGAGAGTCAGCTGGCTCCAGGCTGGGGACTCAAGCATCTGTGAATCAGCTGGCTGCCAGCAGAGATGACTGGCCGCTGCTCCACACTCTTCTCACCTCTCTGGCAGGCTTGCTGGAGCATATTCTCATGTTGAAGACAGATGAAAAAGAGCAAGAGTACATGCTGGTGCTTTACAAGCCTTAAGTCACATGGAAGATTACTATAAAGTGACATGACAGAGTTCATAGATGAGGGAACGGCAAGAATGAAAAATTTTTAGTCTACTACACCCTAGCCTCTAACACGATTGTTAATTATTTCCACATGTAAAATACATTCATCCATCCCAGAGCTCCAAAAGTTTTATTTCATAAACTTCATATCTGACTAAAATCCAGATGTTATGAGGCTTTCTTTTGATCTGGACTTCTGTGAATGAAAAAAGTATGCACAATAGGTTCAGCAATCAATGGTCAGAAGTAATTCTGGAATTCTCTGGGCAAATATTCTCTCATATACAAAGCAGCTAGGCTATTCGTTGGCAAGGTCAGTGAAAAACGTGGGCAGATATTGGTTAAATGTACGTGAAATGTATAGAAAATAGAGACTGAGACTTCCCACAATAGTATTTAGAGAGAATCGTCTGAAGGCACTTTCTATAATAACTTTGTCATTTATTATATGGTGTAAATCTTAGACTACTATTCAATAACTTATTTTTTTATCAATACATTTCAAAGCATGAAATAATACTTTTCAATAGCAATTTGTTCAATAAAAATCAAAACTACATGTTTGGTGGGGAAAAAAAACACTTTTCGTTTTTAAATTTGATGATGAATGTATAACTTACACAACGTAGAGAGATGTCAGAATTTTCCATTTACCAAAGAGACCTTATGGTATTAGTGACTCTGTGGAAACCAGAAAACAGGAATTTCTTTCTTTTTTTTTTTTTGCTGAAAAAGCATCACAATATTTTATATAAAATAATTGCTATAAAAATGAAAATTGTAGATGACAATTTACTACCTGTAGCTTTAGAAAATGTATTTACAAATTTCTCTATGAAGCATGACTTTCAAATTTAAATAATTAGTTTTTGAAAATACATGTAATCATTTTCTATTTTAAGCTTTCTTTTGCACCTAGAAAAGTAAAGCAATAGTTGTTTGTTATTTGGTTTCATTAGCAGAAAAAAGAAATTACATAGATAATTATACCAGTTTTGATTTTATTAGTGTCACCAGATATTTTAAATAGAAATCAGTCAACTTAATTCTAAGAATTTTTCATCTAATTCATAAAAAAATTTTGAATGAGGCTTTAGGAAATTAATTTTCATGTATAACATATGAAAATATTATGAATAATACAGCAAATTAAGTTAAAATTCTCAAAATTTAGAATAAAATTGTTTACCACGGCGGGGGTGAATGAATTTGCTGGAGGAAAGGGTCTATATTGAAGAAAATAAATTGTTTTCAATGAGTAAGAAACTAATTGAATAGAATTGTACTTGGGATTGTTGTATTGTTATAAATCATTATTCTCCCCATGTGAATGATAGATTGTACTGATCAAATCAGAAGCTATAATTGTGAAAATTTTTAAATACTTATATACTGATATGTCTATGTATAGTTTATATGTTTACCTATACATAAGTAAATAATGATATTGCAGACATTAAGACAGATAAAAATAAAGATATTGTCATCAGAAGATTTAAATTAAAGAAGAATTTAAGAAACAAAACAGATGAACGTATGAGAAGGAACAAAGAAAAAAAACGAGAGGGAAGCAAACCATAAGAGACTATTAAGATAGAGGACAAACTGAGAGTTGATGGAGGATGGTGGGTGGGGTGAGCTAAATGGGTAATGGGTATTAAGCAGGGCACTTTTTATGATATGTAAGTGATGAATCAATAAATTCTACTCCTAAAGACAATATTACAGTATATGTTAACTAACTAGAACTTAAATAAAAATTCAAAAAAATAAGGAAAGAAAATACTACAGCATTTAGCTAGAAGAAAAATCACAGATTGAAGCTAGAAAAACATAGTTAAAAATGAAGAACAAAATGAAGTCAAATATGCTGCTAGATTTAAATAAATAATGGCGCTCTATAATAATGATGTGTTTTGTTATTGAATTATATATGTATATATATATATATTATATACACACACATTACATGTCAACATTAGCATACAGGTGGGTAATAGTAATTGAAAGTGAAATATTCAAAGGTATTCATACTGTCTGGGAGATAGTAAGAGTACAAAATTATTTGTCTTTAATAAATTCGTATAAAATTTTGTAATACCTATGTTTTCATTACAGTAAAAGTAAAATTTTGTTCCACTAAGAAGGTAATAAAATAGAAAGCAGAAATAATCATAATACTTAATCCCAAAGGAAAAAAAAGGGAGTCAAAAGTAATGATAAATATTTAGGACAAAGAGAAAATCAGTAGCAGGTCCTCAGAGTTAAACCCAAACATATTATCAATTACATTAAATGTAAACAGATTAAATATTCCAATTGAAATATAAAGATATATGGCTGAATACCAAAACAAAATCATATATATGCTGCTAGAAAAAGAAAACTTATAAATACTAAGGATATAAATGTTGAAAATAAACAGATATATACCAGTCAATACTAACAAAAACATAATTGGTTTAACTTTAGTGATATCAGGTGAAACAAACTTTAAAGCAGAAAGGATTAGTAGAGACAAAGAGAAATTTTATAATGGCAAAATGATCAATCCACCAAGAATATTTAACAATCCTAAACTTTTATGACACTAATATAACCCGAAATGTATAATGCAAAAATTAACGGAACCAAAAGGAGACATAAACAAATATACAAATTGAAGAAAGAGTTTTAACAGTCATCTCTGAATAAATGCAAATATAGGGAAGAAAATAAAATAATGCTCCTTTTACACACGACCTATGATACATTTTCCATTTTAGTACTTGTAGCTTTAAATTTATAATTCATTTAGCAGAGTTTATTAAAGTAAGTGCAATAAGCCAGATTAGGATACAGAAGGGAATACCACAGTCATTTTCCTTAAGAAACTTACAATAAATAGGGGGGATATAAATAGATTACTAGTTACCAAATAAAAAAATTTGCAGTTGTAGTGGAGGCATGGGAAAGGAGTTATAGGATTCAGAAGAGACACTTTATCTTGAGACAAGGAGAATTATTTCAAAATATGAAATCTTTCTCCTGAAAGAAGAGCAAAACCCTTTGAGAACAGTCATTGTTTCGCATTTATTTTGAATTACCGGTGTTGAGCACATCTGAGAACAGTTTTTCACCAGAAACAAATGGAATAAAGACTATTCCAGGAAGATACACATTGTCATAAGAGAGTGGGGAGCTTCAGGGATTTGCTGGTTTTATGGAGCCTGCAAAGAGAGAAAGAAGGAAAGTTCAGCTGAAAACCACTTACTGAAGAAATTCATATAATTAAGACCTCTTTAAGGTTAGGAGTTCTTCCAGAACATAACAAAAGGCAAGGAAAGATTCAGATTATCTCTTTTTGAAAAACATATTTCATAGGTCAAGTGTGGAAAAAAAAGGAATGAAAGATGGGCCATTTTACTATCAAGTATTGATTCCAGTAGAACATGTAGAAATTTTGAGTATTGAGTTTTAAAACTCAGGAAAGTGTTTAATAAGTACATTGAAAATTTTCCTTGATTTAGAAATGCCAATATTTTTCTTTTGTATAATTAATTAATTAATTAATTAATATGAGACACTTGTAGGTTCACATCTAATCCAAATTTTTGACTGAAATAAATTTTTGTTGTACTTACTTTAAAAACAAATATATTAAATAGGACCTGATCTGACAGAATCCCAAGCAGGCTCCATGCACAGTGCAGAATGCAATGCAAGGCTTGACCCCACGACTCTGGGATCATGACTTGAGCTGATATGGAGTCAAAGGCTCAACTGAATGAGCTACCCAGGTACCCCTCCTTTATTAACTTTAAAACATGAATATCTTTTGAATCAAAATTAGAAAAATACTTTATACTATTTCATATTGGAAAAATACATCCAAAATCATGACCTGGATTATAATTGACAAAATTACAATATAATGAAAAATTTGTACAGTATTCACTTATGTATTTTATTGGAAATTTACAAACATTTGCAAAGGTCCATAAGGTTCTCAGTGACAAACATAGTTATGTATGTTGTGAGGCTCAGGACACACCCAAAATATGGCGCCTTGGCATATTGAATTTAAGTTTGAAGTAGTGTCAGAAAATGGCAGGGGTGCCTGGGTGGCTCAGTCAGTTAAGCGTCCAACTTTGGTCCAGGTCATGATCTCATGGTTCGTGGGTTTGAGCCTTACCTCAGACTCTGTGCTGACAGCTCAGAGTCTGGAACGTGCTTCGGATTCTGTGTCTCCCTCTCTCTCTGCCCCTCCCCTGCTCATACTCTATCTCTATCTCTCTCTTTCAAAAAATACATAAACATTAAAAAAAAAAAAAAAGAAAGCAAAAGAAAATGGCAGAAGCAAGAAGGTAGCTTTGACCTCCTTCTCACCTTGCCTGTCAGAAAACCCAGCTGTGAGAGATGCCCTTTCTATAACCAGAGAAAAGGAGTACACTTATCTCCAAAGATGAAGGGACATCAAGAAGAATCTTATGAAACAGGCCTAACTTTCCTCCAGTTTACTGAATCTACCGAATACTCCTTAACCTGTCCAATTTATACACAACCTCACTCTCTTCATCAAACTTAGCATAAAAATACACAAGTCTGTTTCTTTGGGTCCTCATTTCCTTATGAAGTCTCCTGTGTCATGTGAAACTTATATTAAATAAATTTGTATGATTTTCTCTGTTAATTTGTCTTTATCAGTTTAATTTTTACACCAAGACAGGAACCCTAAGAGGGTCAATAGAAAATTTTTCCTCCACTACACATGGAAGACAAATGTGTAATGGGGAAGAAGAGAAGAAGAAGTACCAAAAAAGAATATCAAAATTAACCAAAAGATATTGAAAATAGTATCACATTTAATTCTGTTCATAAATTATAAATGCATCCTATAAATGTACTTCTTGTGATAGGATATTTAATTACCTGATAAACTGTAATGGCTACTTTGCATCAATAATCAAGTCAATAATCTGTGGTTTTTAAATTCCCTAAATGTGCATTTACAGGATATACTATAACAGCTCCAAGACTTTTTGGTCTACTGGACCATTGACCTGAAATTTACAAAGTCGTTAAATATGTATTTCCATGATAGGCTGGAAAAGCTTTTGCACCAAGTCAATGATCTGTTTCTTCAAAATGTTTAAGAGCATATTTACATGAAAGATCATGAGGTTTTTTTTTCTTTCTTTCTTTTCTGTAACAGCTCTTTGTATTTCCTTTAGAGCCAAAGGGTTATGTCCTATTTTGTCAGTAATGTGTGAAACAAAGATTGACACAAATTTTAATGGGCCCCTTGGAGATATTATCATACTAGTAGGATAATACTCCCATGTTTAAATAAACAGGCAGAGTATCTGTTTTATCTGAAATACCATAAAGCTCATATATGGGTCTGTCATTTTTGTTCCGTAGTGTATTTCACTACAGCACTAAAAATACTCAGCTAGTCAATATTCATAAAACTTTAAACATTTATATGCAGCCTTGCCCATGTCCATCAAATTATGTCTTGCTCAGAAATTTTGGGAGACATTTTTTGCATCTTTATTTATCTCTTATAAATATTACAAATATTTCTTTGTCATCAGTGGATTGTTTTTTTAACTCAACACCTGTCTTATTTATCTGCCAGGATTCATCTTCCTATACTAAGTGCTAAATAATTATTTGCTATATTTTGTTATATTAAAATACTTTCAATAAATTATCAATGAACTTTGTAACATTTGTCTCCATAATATCAATTTAATTTTATTGTAATAAATTATTCAAATTATCATATCCCTCTTATACTTTGTGATAGAAAATGTAGAACTACTTAAAAATTTTATTGCAGGTACTGATAGGTGAGGAGAAGTAAATTACACTGGCTTTACTCTTTTATTTTCTTTTGTTTTTTTAAAAAAACTTTTAATTTGAGTATAGTTGACACATAATGTTACACTAGCTATAGTTGTACAACATAGTGATTCGGCTTCTCTATATGCTCACCACTTTTATTTTTAAAAATGAATGCTAAATTAGACTGGACAAAAGACCTAAACTATTCCTAATTTCAATTGGGACTGGTGACTTCATTTTTTCTACTCTAAAAAGCCTTAGAAAAGGATCAAAGGGTACAAATATCATACAACACAGTGTATTTTGTTGACTGAAAGTTTTGTTTCATTCCTAGTTCATTAGAAAGTCCTTTTTGTTCGCTTTTAACATTTGTCAAAGACTTTTGAAATGTGTGTCAGCAGTACTATTTGTTTTATTATTTGTATCTGTAATGAGACATGAAATAAAAATAAGCAAAGCAAAAAAAAAGTTCTGTAAATTTTTAAAAGCTATTTTCATGTTTATTTATTTATTTTTGAGGGAGGCAAAGAGAGAGAGGGAGAGAGAATCCCAAGTACGCTACATGCTGTCGGCACAGAACCCAGCTCAGGGCTCGAACTCACGAACCCATGAGATTATGACATGAGCTGAAATCAAGAGTTGGCTGCTTAACCAACTGAGCCATCCAGGCACCCCTTGTAAAATTTTTTATTAAAAATTTTTATTTATGTTTGGATACCTGTAATCATTATACTGTTTATGTAGGAAATTTAATTTATACTATTTAACACTGAAATTTCATTCCTCTTATTATTATTCTATACCAGCTAGTAGAATAATTTTGACATTCAAACATTTAATGCAGAAAACGATCCAGGTCAATTGAAGATTTTTATGTTTGTTTTTTTTTTTTTCCCTGGGTTATAGCAGTTTAACATCTGTCAAAATTAGGAAGGCTTAGGAATCAAATGTGTAAGCGAGTTTTTAATAAGTGCTTTAAAAATAAAAGTGATTTTTAGAATACATAAATAAGTTTAATTAGGCCTCTGAATTTCCAGAGGCAGAACTGCTGATCTTTTGAACCCTCTGTTGATAAGCATCTCTAAACAGGTCAAAATTTGCCACACAATTATTTGGCAGTATTCCAGTACATGCATTTTGGAAAAGTGTAATATTGACTTTTATTTTTCCTCCTCTGGGTGGTAACATTTGAGAAGTGTGTTACATTTCTGTCAGTCAGGACCCTCCTATCTCCTATTTTATTTAAACTACTAAAGAAAGTATATATGACCATTGTGTTTCCAATTGCAAAACTATTTCTACTGGGCATGACAGTTATGCAATCTCTTTTCCCATTCTTACCACATAATTCCATTTCCACTTTTCAATTTCTTTCTTTCCTTCCTCTTCTAGTAGTCATGCCAGAAAACAGGTAATGGAAATTAATAACAGGGGTGCCTTGGTGGCTCAGTTGGATAAGTGTCCAACTTCAGCTCAGGTCATGATCTCACTCTTTGTGGGTCTGAGCCTTGCGTCAGACTCTGTGCTGACAGCTCAGAGCCTGGAGCCTGCTTCAGATTCTGTCTCTCTTTTTCTTCCCCTCCCCATCTCATGCTCTGTCTCTCAAAAATAAAAATAAATGTTAACAAATTAAATAAAAAGACGTTAAAAACAAAATGAAAAAAATCCACTGTATCTAATAATCTTTGTCAACCTAAAACTAGTTCAAGAGGCATTGTATTTATTTGGGATCAAACAAATGTAATTTGGGGTAGACAGATTTAGGTAAGAATCCAAATATTGTCTCAATTACCTGAGGTGGACTCAAGGTTTTTGTGGGGGAAAAAAAAGGATTTGGTAAATATTGGGTTTCTTACATTTTTTTTTTTTTTTTTTAGAGAGACAGAGTGTGCAAGTAGGGGAGAAAGAAAGAATAGGAGAGAGAGAATCTTAAGTAAGATCCACACTCAGCACAGAGCCCCCATGTGGGACTCAAGTCAGAGCTCAGTTCCACAGCCTTGGGATCATGACCAGAGCAGAAGTCGAGTCAGGCACTCAACCCACTGAGCCACCCACGTGCCCCTAGATAAGTAGTTTTTAAAAAGAGTTTTTGAAGCTGAGAAGCAGGGTTAGATTTTTTTCGTCATTTATTGGTCAGGTGAAGTGGTCAGTCGGCAAAAGTTCACTTTTATTGGTCTTTTCACCTGGATTTTCTCATTCTTGCCGGACTTCTTGGCATGTTGGTGGTTTGGCCCAGGTTAAAGGTTTACAAAATAAGAAGTGCAGGGCAGCTCCGTTAAAATGGCTCGTCTGGCTTTATTTTAAAAATGTCTCTACTTATGTCATTTTTCACAATCTTAAAAACTAAAATGTGTTTCCATCAATTCTCTTTTCTGGTGAATTTTATGGAGGGTGGATTCAATCTGTGGCAGGTGTATGCTCAGATCCACCCAGAATCAGTGGTTTGTCTCCCATACATAAGCAGTTCACCAAGCCTTGAGTGGATTCAGCATAAAAGTAGACTGTTACCTCAAGCCAGAAAAGAATTTTTTTTAAGTACTTTGCTATCTGCTGATAAAGGAATTCTGAGACTTTAAATCTTGCATTATTTATGTACTACACAGCCCATGAAGAAAATGATCTGCCATAGTATTAAGGATGAGATAATAAATTCTTTAGCTTTAAGGTAACAAAATAAAAAGGCGGTGACCTTTAGCTAATAATCTCTTGTAAGAAAGGTCAATAACTGCCAGGGAAAAAGAAAGGCAAGTTTTAAGTCTATTACTGAATAAAAAAAATCTAACTTTGAAAAGGTTTTGTTTTATTTTGTCAAATAGGAAATGACTCTGAAGTTGTAGTATTAATAGAGTATTTAGTGATACATACTTTAGTGAGAAGATATAATAATTAAGATAGTAAACTATATATTTGATATAAAAATAATTAGAAATAAAAAAGTTAATAAACCATGAGGTAGAATCTTAAAGATCATCTGAAACATGTTTCTTTTCAGAAATTAAAAAAAAAAAAAATTGCTTCTAAAACAGTTGGTAGAGGGGCCCCTGTGGCTCAGTTGGTCAAGTCTCTGACTCCTGATTTCGGCTCAGGTCATAATCTTCTGGTTAAAGAGTTCAAGCCCCACAAAGGGCTCTGTGCTGACTATAGTGGGCCTACTTGGGATTCTCTCTTTCCCTCTCTCTCTCTCTCTCTGCCCTTCCCCAACTCTCTCTCTTTCTCTCTCAATAAATAAATAGACATTTAAAAAATAAAACAGTTGGGAAAAATATCACAATAAATATAAGAGCCAGAATTATTTTTCAGTTTTAAAAATTTGAAGGCACTTTGAATTTTTTGATAGTTTAAAGGAATATTTTCTTAATTAAAGGAAAAAAAAACCCATATGTGGTCATTTGAACGGCAAGCTCTACCACATGAGCTTCTATGTGACCCAATGAGAGACAAACTAAACGATCAGAGGCCACAAGAGTAAAAGACATTTTTTTTTTTTTTCTAGGAGCATCAACCTTTTTTAGTTAGCTTTATTCATCTTCCTTTTTAATTCACATTAAGGTCATGTCTGTTCACAATCAAGCCAGTTGTAATTTCAGTAAAAATGACATAATCTATCAGTGGTAAACAAAAATAGGAATATATTTAATTCCTTACTTAAACTTTAAACTCTATCTACTGTACATAATATTATAAGGTAATCCTGCAGAGGTGCCCGGGTGGCTCAGTTGGTTAAGCATCCGACTTCAGCTCAGGTCATGATTTCACGGTTTGTGGGTTCGGACCCCACGTCAGGCTCTGTGCTGACAGCTCAGAGCCTGGAGCCTGCTACGGATTCTGTGTCTCCCTCTCTCTCTGCCCCTCCCCTGCTCATGCTCTGTCTCCCTCTGTCTCAAAAATAAATAAAAACATTTTAAAAAATTTAAAAAAAAAGGTAATCCTGCAAATCAAACACATTATCAACAGCAACATATACAATAAGGCAATATACAAATATACTTGAAAGATACTTGAATACTTGAAAAAGGAATAAATATAACCAGATACCCCAAAAAGAATTTTTAAGTATAGATGAACAATAAATTCAGCACAGATTGTCATGGCAGCTTCTATAAAAAGGGAAAATACTTTGGGTTAATGTACTCATTGTTTGTGTGAGAAAGCAGTTCATGTCTGTTCTAGTACTGAATTCAGGTGGGAACTTATTAAATTGAATCCATGTTTGGGGCGCCTGGGTGGCGCAGTCGGTTAAGCGTCCGACTTCAGCCAGGTCACGATCTCGCGGTCCGTGAGTTCGAGCCCCGCGTCAGGCTCTGGGCTGATGGCTCAGAGCCTGGAGCCTGCTTCCGATTCTGTGTCTCCCTCTCTCTCTGCCCCTCCCCCGTTCATGCTCTGTCTCTCTCTGTCCCAAAAATAAATTAAAAACGTTGAAAAAAAAATTAAAAAAAAAAATTGAATCCATGTTTTATAGTTATTGAGGAACATAATATATGGCATTATTAATGTATTTAAAAAAATTTAATGTTTACTTGTTTTTGAGAGAGAGACGTAGAGCACGAACAGGGGAGGGACAGAGAGAGAGGGAGACACAGAATCGGAAGCAGGCTCCAGGCTCTGAGCTGTCAGCACAGAGCCTGACGTGGGGCCCGAACCCACAAACCGTGAGATCATGACCTGGCTGAAGTCAGATGCTTAACTAACTGAGCCACTCAGGCACCCCTGCATTGCTAATGTAGTTTTTTGAAAAGATAGAAATGTTTTCAAAATGGAAGGTTGCATATCTTTTTGAAACTCTGCCCCATGACACGTTAGGGTCCTTACTGATTAGGGTATAGCTGCTAACATTGACATAGGTATTAATGTTGAAAGAGAAGCAAAAATAGACCACAGTCTCTTCAGTGACTTCTGAATTTATTTATTTTTTAATATTTATTTAAATTCCAACTAATTACCATACAGTGTAATCTTAGTTTCAGGTGTACATTATAGTGATTCAACACTTCAGTACAACACCTGGTGCTCATCACAGCAAGTGCCCTCCTTAATCTCCAACACCTAATTAACCCTTCCTTTATTTCACCTCCCCTCTGGTAACCATCAGTTTGTTCTCTATCGTTAAGAGTCTGTTTCTTGGTTTTTCTTTCATTTTTTGGTTTGTTTGTTTCTTAAATTCCACATATGAGTAAAATCATATGGTATTTGTCTTTCTCTGACTTATTTGGCTTGGCATAATACTCCAGCTCCATCCATGTCATTGCAAGTGGCAACATTTCATTCTTTTTTTATTTATTTGCCAGGCATGAAAACATACGCCAGTGAAGAACTTTACCTAGCAATTCTTTTTAAAATTTTTTTTTAATGTTTATTTATTACTGAGAGAGAGACAGAGCATGAGTGGGGGAGGGGCAGACAGAGGGGGAGACACAGAATCCAAAGCAGGCTCTAGGCTCTAAGCTGTCAGCACAGAGCCTGACGCAGGGCCCAAACCCACAAACCATGAGATCATGACCTGAGCTGAAGTCGGTCGCTCAACCGACTGAGCCACCCAGGCACCCCTACAAAGCAATTTTTTGAGGGAAAAAAATCAAGGGTTTTTACACCATTAAAAGAAGAAATTTGTTTTCTAGGTTTTTTGTTTCTTGCTAGGTTATGCAAGGCACATCTTGCACCTTGGATTGGGGTGAATGAATGCCTATTTATTTTTTATATTTAATTTATATTATATATATTATATATAATATTATATATTTATATTTAATTTATATAGTATAATATATTAATATAATATTATAATATATTAATACATAACATATATTAATAATATATGTTAATAATATATATCGATAATATATATAATATATACATAATTTATTGTCAAGTTAGCTAACATACAGTGTATATACAGTGTGCTCTTGGTTTTGGGGGTAGATTTCCGTGATTCACCACTTATATACAACACCTAGTGCTCATCCCAACAAGTGCCCTCCTCAATGCTCATCACCCTTTTCCGCCCACCCCACCCCCCATCAACCCTCAGTTTGTTCTCTGTATTTAAGAATCTCTTATGGTTTCACTCCTCTTTATTTAAAATGAGTACCTATATCAGTGTTTATGTATCAGCAAAGAGTCTTCCATGAGGATGTGTGAAGCTCTGCTTGTGTTTGAATTGTTCAAAGTACTTAGTGCCGTTGCTTAGAACCAGCATCCAGTTTTGATGTTTCCTAAATAAGTCTTGCTGCAAATGGAAGTTCTTTTACACAAGAGCTAGGAAGCAGTCTCCAAAGACTAATACAGCATGAAAGCAATCAGAGAGTAGTCAAGACAGAACCAAGTTATTGAAACTTTATCTGTTAAATTCAATGCTTGTTGCTATTAATAAAATCTTATGTATAATGTAATATATTTCTGTGTTGTCTTTCTTACAGCTTTCTATTTTATTTGATAAAGATTATTTTTTGTCCAAATACATGATTGACTTTTATTTTGTCAGATTTTTATTGAAGCATAGTATATGTATATAAAAGTGCACAGTCCCCATCAATGGACAATTACTAATCTACCTTCTGCCACTATAGATATGGTTATTTCTTATATGGACATTACATGTATATGAAACCATACATGCCCTTTGACAATACAGGAGTCTCTGCTTAGCCTTGGTCTCGCTTTCCACAGTTTCATTTCCCCTGGTCAGCAGCAACCTGGAAGCAGACGGCCCTCTTCTGGCCTATCTTCAAAAGGTCAGTAGTAGCCTACTGCTGTCTGAACGTCTGTGCCATTCACCTCACTTCATCTCATCATGTAGGCATTTTATCATCTCATATCATCACGTGAAGAAGGTTGAATGCAGTGCAATAAGATATTTTGAGAAAGACCACATTCACATAACTTTGATTACAGTATATTGTTATACTTGCTCTATTTTATTATGAATATTGTTAATTTCTTCCTGCATCTATTTATAAACTTTAAACTTTATCACAGGTACAGGCATACTTCAGAGATATTATGGGTTAGGTTCCAGGTCATTGCAATAAAGTGAGTAACTCAATAAAGTGAGTCACATACATTTTTTTTGGTTTCCTGGTACATGTACAAATTATCTTTACACTATACTGTAGTCTATTAAGTGTGCAAAGGCATTTTGTCTAAAAAGATGGACATGCTTTAATATTGCTAAAAATTTCTTACCATCATCTGAGCTTTTAATGAGTTTTAATCACTGATTGTGGATCATCATAACGAATGTAGTAATAATGAAAAAGTTTGTAGTGTTGGGAGAATTACCAACATGTGACAGAGACATGAAGTAAGCAAATGGTATTGGAAAAATGGTGCTCATAGAATTACTTGATTCAGGGTTGCCACAAACCTTTAATTTATAAAAAATGTAGTATCTGCAAAGTGCAATAAAGCAAAGCACAATAAAATAATGCATGCCTGTACATATGTTTAGGAAAAAGCATATATATATGGGGTGCAGGATTATTCATGATTTCAGGCATCCAGTGAGGGTCTTGGAGCATATGCCTCTCAGACAAGGGGGAACTACTCTCCCACATTGACTTGATTATACTGGCTTCTAAATATGTATTATCTGATATTTAGTAAGACAGACCACTTGCCCTCATTGTTCTTTACATGCTTATTCTTCTTTTTTTTTAAATTTTTTTTTAACGTTTTATTTATTTTTGAGACAGAGAGAGACAGAGCGTGAACGGGGGAGGGGCAGAGAGAGAGGGAGACACAGAATCGGAAGCAGTCTCCAGGCTCTGAGCCATCAGCCCAGAGCCTGACGCAGGGCTCGAACTCACGGACCGCGAGATCGTGACCTGAGCTGAAGTCGGTCGTTTAACCGACTGAGCCACCCAGGCGCCCCAACATGCTTATTCTTCAAGATAAAATTTAGTAGCACTTAATTTAATTCTAAAGATGAGAAAAGGTGTTGATTTTCTAATTTAATTATATTAAAGTTATATATTAACTTTGGGAAAATCGCTTTTTTATTGTATATTATTCACACCCAAGAAAATGATTTGCTTTCCATATTCAAATATTGTTTTATGTCTATCAATAAGATATTTGTAGTTTTTATAGATTATCATCCTCTAATATATTACTAAGTATTGTTTTATTCACTCTTTGATTGAAATATTTTATTTTCCAAATTTAATTCCTGGAGGTTATTACTATTAAAAATAAAAACATTGTTTTTTTAATATTAATAATGAATTAATTAATCCATATTATAATATTCTCTCATTATACTTATGTTAAAGGTGTGGGGTTTCTATTTGCAAAAATTGTACATAAAATTTACATTTCTGTATATAGAAAAGTGAGATTAAAATTTTGTGATACTATCCCTTTTCTAGACTCATAAAATTAATTAGGAGATTTCATCTTTCCTATTACAGATAGTTTCAATAGTATTTAAAGGTCTACAAATGCATTAAATATGATATAGAATTCATTTGTGAAACTGTCAGGTTCCAGCGCCTGTTTTAAGGTTGACCTTTACTCATCTTCCCATTCATAAAGGTCTTTTCGAGTTTTTTTTACATCTTCTTAGGTTTATTTTTATAATGTAAATTGGCTAGAAAGTTATCCATTTTCTTTAGGCTTTCCAATTTGTGTCTAAAGACATAAGCACTATATATGCATTGCACTTTAGGGTATGTCTTCCTTTTGCATTCCTAATCTATACTGTTTCTTTAGCCCTGAGATCCTGTTGGATTTATCTATTTCCTCTATCTTTTCAAAAGAAAAATATTGGATTTACCTAAACTTTGTATAGTTTGTTCTTGCTAGCATTTTAAATTTTCAGCTATATTCCTATTAATGTGTTCTTCCTTTCCTCTTTGTTTTATTTTTAAAAAATAAGTGGACAACTTCTTTTATTTTTATTATACTACTTACTACTAAAAACACTCATATCATATATTTTCCTATGAGTGCAGATTTTGCTGTGACCCAAAATTATGGTGTGGCATATGCCACTTTTTATTGCTTTCAAAATGATTTTAATGTCTTTTTAAATTTCTGTGTTGATCCAAATGAAATATGATGAAATGCTTCGTGATTTCAAGTGATTCAAAAAACATATTTAATTTTATTTGACTGTAAGCAGAAAATAACCATATAATTGTCAATTATTTTACTTGATCAAGATTATTTTTTGTCCAAATACATGATTGACTTTTATTTTGTCAGATTTTTGTTGAAGCATAGTATGTGTATATAAAAGTGCCCAGCCCCCCATCAATAAACAATTACTAATCTACCTTCTGTCACTATAGATCTGGCTATTTCTTATATGGACATTACATGTAAATGAAACCATACATGTTATTTTGTGTCTGGCTTCTTTCACTTAGCATATTTTAAAATTCTTCCATGTTGTATTATGTATCAGTACTCTATTCTTTTTCTTGATGAATAATTATATTCCAGTGTATGGATATAATGCATTTTGTCCATCTCATTCACTATTGATGAACATTATAGTTTTCAGTTTTTCCCATTATTTAAAATGCTCTTGTCAATACTTGTGTACAAGTCTCTGTATGGCTATATATTCTCATTTCTCTTTGATAGAAATCAAGGAATGGTGTTGCTGGCTCATATAGTAACATAGATTTAACATTTTTAAAAACTTTCAAGCTATTTTCTAAAATGGTTGTGACATTTTACGTTTCAATGAGCAATGTATGAGTGTTCCAGTTTCTCTACATCCTTGACAAAACTTGTTATTGCTTGTCTTTTTTTATTATTGCCATTTTACAGGGTGTGGTTTTAAGATGCATTTGCCTAATGGCTAATGATTTTAAGCAACTTTTCATGTGCTTATTAACCATTTTTTATATTATTCTGTGAAATGGCTATTCAAATAATTTGTTCAGCCTCTAGGTTTGCAGGACTGGTCCAGTACTGGGACAGGCCAAGAGCCTGGTTTCCAGGGAGTTTGGGGTTCCTGGGGCCAGTCTGGCACTAGGGCAGGTCTGGAGCCACTACCAGGCTAGATGTTGGGTCTGTGGGGACCATCCTGGTGCTGGGGCAGATCAGGAGCAGGGGCCACAGAGGTTGGTCTGGCACTGAGCCTAGCCAGGAGACTAGGTTTACAGGTGCCTACCTGGAGTCTAGGTTTGTGTCGGCTGATTGGAAAGCTGGGACTACAGGGCCCTGTAGGGGGTCACATGGTGCCATGGGAGTTAAAATGGTGCCAGGTGGGTCAACTCTGGGGTCTGTGGTAAAGTTGGCATTCATATCGCTATCCTCCCATTGGAAGGATGTCTCTTCATGCTGGGCTGCCCAGGCTTGGAGAGAAAAGGTGAATGGAGGTACTGTGAATCTTTCTTTCTTACCCTCCTTTTTGTATCTTTTTTTTTTTTTTTTTTTCCAATTTCAGTGCCGTAATCCCTGACCTGGAATCCTTGGCTCTTGTGTGGTATTTTTCAGTGGACATAGTTGTTCAAATTGATGTTTCTGCGAGGGCACTATCATTAGATAGTCTCATGCCATCATTTTGCTGACATCATTTACCTGCTCCTATTTTGCAAATGAAAAAGACTTCATTTTACCTTTAGTGATAGCTAGTAAAAACTGTGCAAATAGGCAATGTTATGGAAACATTAAGCTGAAGACACCTACATAAAATTCAGGTGGCAATCGCATTCAAGTTCTTGTCAAACTCATTCAGAAGTTGAATGACTAAAGTAAAAAAATTCCCTTACCACTAATTTCCTTATATCTTAGTCTAGGACACTAAATATCATCTTTGAAAAGACAGAGGCCATGTGATTCCAAAATGTTATATATTCTGTCCTTAAAATCACATTTTGCTTCCCTAAATGGAGAATATTATAGGTTAAATCCCATGGGACTTAAGAACTGTTATAATTTTTTTGTATTAAAAAATGTATTATTATTTCTAAGTTACTCTATGTTTATAAATTAATTTGTATGATTAAGTAAACAAGGAGATTTGTGGTCATATAACCAAGAAACTTTCATCTGCATTCTGTAATTCACTTTGTGGAGCATTCACATAGGGGTACAGACTTTACATACATAATCAACCGATGACATCCTGACCTGGGACACAGGCATGCCTGGCCTGTGACATATATAATACTATTGCCATTTTACAGCTGAGAATACTGCTCAAGATTATATAACTAAAGAGCTACCTTAATTGCTATATTATTACATATTTCTTTTGAAAAAAATGTAAAGACAAGACCAATTCCCATATTGTTAAATGTGTGGTAGGTAAATGTAGTAGGTAGTATATACAAGCAGTTATTGATCACCATTTTAAGAATTTACATTACTGAATTGCCAAAAACAAATGCACCTAATGCAATTTCTTGACATAAGGAAAATGATCCAAGAACAATAATACAGGGAAATTTAATAATTTCTAGCCAATTACATATCATTTTAAGATAAAGTTATATATTATCTAATTAGTAGTCGAATAATTCAAACTGAATAATAATGCTTTAATGATTATTATAACTTGAATGTACATTTTAACAAATTAATTACAAACAATTAATAATTAAATAATTAATACTAATAATGTTATGGACTGAATGGTAACCTCCCCCAAATTCATGTATTGTAGCTTAATCCTCTACGTGACTATAATTGAAGATAAAACCTTTAAGGAATTAAGTAAGGTTAAATGAAATTGCAAAGGTGAGGACCTATTCCAATAGAATCAGTATCTTAGAAGAAGAAGAAAAGACACCAGATCTGTCTCTCTCTCTCTCTCTCTCTCTCTCTCTCTCTCTCTGCACATGCATACAGAAAAGGCCTGTGTGAGGAACACAGCAAGAAGGTGGCTGACAGCAGGCCAGGAAAACAGGTCTCACCAGAAACCAACCAGCATGTTTATCTTGGACTTCAACCTCTAGAACTGTGAGGAATAAGTTTCTGTTGTTTAAGCCATCCAAACTGCGGTATCTTGTTATAGCAGACTAAGTAGACTAATACAGAAAACAGGGATTCTGTTTCTTATTTTAGCATATATATGATATGTTACCCAGTTACTTCGGAAGAGTTAGGCAAGATTATATTGTGGCAACATATGCCAAATTCTTAGTGGCATATAACTACAATGGTTTATTTCTTGATCATATTTCACAACCACCATAGGTTAGCTGAAGCTTTGTTCAACACTGTCTTTATTCCAGGCTAACAGAGCAACCCTATCAAAGACACTGCCCATTTTGTGGCAAAGGAATAAATAGACACGGTGAATGATGAGCTAGTTCTTAAAACTTCTACTTAGATATTACACATTTTACTTCTGTATACATGCCCTCAGCCAAAGTAAATCATACACCCACTGCTTACATCAGAGGGTCAGAGAAATATAATATTCCTACTAGGAAAGGGACAAAATATATAACTTGCCATGGTGTAGTGAGTCATATTAACCACCTCACCTAGCAAAATTATAACACTAGTTAAAATCAACTCTTCTCTAAATGTCCTTACTCAGGAGATGGTTGAATAAACTATGATGCTTCTACAAAATGGAGTATTAAAAAGCTGTAAAAAGAATTAAGGATATGTTTATGAACTAATGTGATATAGAATTCAGATATATGTTGTGAAACCAAAGCAAACTGTATATTGTGAAAAATAAAGTGCAAAAGTATGTCTTTTGTATGATATATTTCATGTAAGAAAAAAAGAATGTAAGAAAATATTCATGGGGTGCCTAGGTGCCTCAGTCGGTTACGCATCCGACTTTTGACTTCGGCTCAAGTCATGATCTCACGGTTTGTGAGTTCAAGCCCCACATCCGGCTCCGCTCTGACAGTGTGGAGCTTGCTTGGGATTCTCTCTCTCCCTCTCTCTTCTGCCCTTTCCCCACTCGTGCTATCTCTGTCTCTCTCAAAACAAATTAACAAACTTACAAAAAAGAAAGTATTCATACATCCACT
Source organism: Panthera pardus (assembly GCF_024362965.1). Taxonomy (NCBI): domain Eukaryota; kingdom Metazoa; phylum Chordata; class Mammalia; order Carnivora; family Felidae; genus Panthera; species Panthera pardus. The sequence continues at coordinate 89,691,989 of NW_026526721.1, forward strand.
TGTTTGTGCAAAGAAATACAAAAGGGATAAACCAGAAACTAATGAGATTGATTATCTGAAGATGTATGTGGGGATAGCTTAGAAAGAATTGGGTAAATGGGAATATGTTAATAGGGATGAAGGGAGGGTGAAGTTTCTCTGAGTACACCTTTTTGTAGAGCTCTGACTTTTAAAACCATGGGAATATTTCACATACCCCAAAAACAAATAAGTAATTTAAACCAACCACGATGTGAGGGAAACTTAAAATGGAATGCAAACAGTAAGAGATAAATTTAATTGTATTATAAATGAATAACATAAGCAAAATTAAGTAGGTGCAAATAAAAGAATTAACTTAACTTTGGAAAACCAAAGTTTATACGTTTAAACTTCATACTATAATGCTAAATTCAAAGGAATTGTACACAAATACTGTGCTCTAGTTAGTATTTTTCCCCACAAGGATACAAAGTAGCAACTCTGAAACTGCTTTATACATATAATAGGATCAAGTAAATAAGTAAATACCTTTTGGACAATGAGAAATTAGTTCTAAATGTGGGAAAAAAAGAGCTACACATATTGAAAGAGAGAGGTTAGAACAAACCCTGTAGCATTAAATCAGAATCGGAGACATCAGAATGAACTCAAGCTTTTACATACACACAGACACATAGATAGTAGTTACAGAAATAGATATTGTATTTCCTAGCACCCCCCACTGAAATGGACTATTAGCAATAAATATAACTAACACACAGATTTTGGTTTATAAATGCCATTTACTAATAAAAGGAACCAGAGATCTTGAAAAAAGTCTGATTCTAGGACTAAAGCAGAGAAAAATACAAGATGACCCTGATATATCTTATGGTTCTAGAAAGTAACAATATGCTCAGAAAAGAATACAGGCATGTTGGAATGACTCAAAGGAACTTACAGTGGCCAAAAATGGAACAATTCAATCAACAAAACATAGTATTTAATTGTATCTATAGAATACATTTTGTATATTTATAGCATATATTTATTATATACAGTCTGTTTATTCATTCTGATATAAATAATTAATTGATTAAATTAATGTGAGAGAAGGGACATCTCTTCTTTACAGTAGTACTCCAATTAGTAAATATGCAAGGAATGATGTAAATAGAGAGTCACCATTATGCTAATATCACAGTAACACTGCATACAAGAACCACTAAAACTTGGTGCTAAAGGTAGTGGGCAAAATTATGAGAAATGGGACTTTTATGTAATCTCAAGATATTCCCACCCATGGCACCTATTTACTGCAAAGATGAAAATACCAGGTTTACAGTGGAGAAACCTGGCAAACACCACCTGAAACAAGAATCAAAGCCAACATGACAAGTAATTTACAAGTCATGTTTATATCACGTACCACTAATATGATGATCTGAGAAGGCCATGACATCACTTCAGTGGTATTTTTGGCAAAAATACATGATCTCAGTCTGACCCTGTGAAAATATCTCGACTCAGGTCAAGAGATTATCTACAAAATAACTGGCCAGTACTGTGAAGGCACTGAAGAAGCACCCTTGTCTCATCTCAGATTCAAAGTCAGGATCTTCAAGTGTCCCTATAATGTTGCACAATCATCATGATGTGGGTTTTCATTCATTTATTCCCTCACACTCCTTGATGAATATTTCACCTTATCCTCTCTTCATCTTCTAAAAATTCCTGCCCCATCTTTATTCTCAATTTATGGTCTTGCTTTCTATTTCACTAGGAAAATCAAAGCCACCAGAAAGAAACTCCCAACATCATACATTGGTGCCTGTTATCATCTGATCCCACACAATTGCTTCTCTTGTGTTATTAGAGTTGAACTGATTGTGGTTATATTTAATGCCAAGCATTTGAGTTACACTGTAAAAAGTTCATTCTTTCTCGCCGACACTAGTATGTCATTAGTACTTTCCCATTTACTTTCTACATCATCAAGTTTTTTCTCTCAGCTGCATCATTTCTATGAGCAATTATCCTGCTAATTTACCTGTCTTTTAAAAAGTCACTTTGATACAACCACTTCTCTATTTCATCATTCCCCTTACAGCTAAATCCCTTGAAAAAAACTGTCAATAGTTTTGCTCTCCAGTTTCTCTCTGCCCATTGTCCACTGAATCCACTCCAATATTGATTTTGCCCCTATCAGTCCATCAAAATTGTTCTTGTCAATTCAGCAATGACCTCGACATTGCTAAATCCAATACTCAATTAATAGCTATCATAATACTTGACCTGCCTGTCAAGTTGATCTGCCTTCCTCTTTAAGAACTTTTTATTTTTTAATTGGATTTCTGGAACCACAAAATTATGGTTTACTTTCACTGTCACTGAGGTAAAATTCTGTAGAGTTCACCACACTATCCTTGAACCTCTTATTTTCTCTTCTGCATCATTTCATCCGTGGACTCATTCATCTGCCTTCATTTAAATAGCACCTATATGCTAATGACTCCCAAATACACATTTCTGTCCTGGCCTTCTCCCCTGAGTCTCTGACTGCCAGTGTATCTCTGACTGCCTACTCAGCATTTTGGATCTCAGATATCTGGAAGCTAGCATGTTTGTTAACTTATCTCTCCAAATCCACGTTATCTATTCCACTTAATGGCAACTTAATCTTTCTAGTTAGACAAGTAGAAGACTTGAAATCATCTTTAAATTCTCTCTTTTTCTCATACCCCAAATCCAATCCAGCATTAAAACATGTTTGGTTTTACCACTTCTCATCACCTATACTGCTCAATCCTGGTACAAATAACCTGGACCTACATTATGCCAAGAGCCACCTGAATCTCCTGACCATATCTTTTCACACCTACTGTCTATTTCTACACAGCACAGGGAATGTTTTCTTTAAATCATAAGTTAGATCGTATCACTTTAATTTGAACCTTCCAAAATTTTTGCAATGAATTCAGAAAAAAAGCCAAAATCCTCAAATGCCATAAAAACCCTTTATATTTTGACCTTGTTACCTCTTTGACTTCATCTACTATTCGCCTCCTCTTTGGTCTCACCGACTTTCTTACTGTTTCAGGCACAGATGTTAGCACCAACTATACATTGTGTTAGAAAAACATTTCCCATGTATCCTTATGACTCATATCCTTACTTCCCTCAAGTACTTATCAAACATATGACCATTTCTATTTGAAACCCTTCTAACACAGCACTTTTTGCTGTTTAACCTGATATATATGTTTTAACATAACATACAGTTTATTATTTTCATGTTTTTTGAAAGTCCTTCTTCTACCCACTACAAATTATAAGATCCATAAAGATGTTTATGTATTCCTTGTATCTCTACCACATAGAATGGTACATAGTAGGTGCTCAAAAAAATATTTATTTAATCAATGAATGAATGAATAGCCTCAGCAGCAGCATCAGTCACATTGAGACAATTTATGCTTCAGCCTTCTTTCCAGATAAAACAAATGCTCTTTTGCAGGTACAAAGTGTTGTGCAAATGAGTGATAGTAATATATTTCTCAGTAACTATTAATGTAATCCTCTGAAGTGACTTATTGATGATTTTTTCATTAGAGTCAAGATATACTATGGATGTGGATGATAAAACACAAACAACTAAAATTAATAACTTATTCTTCAGACTTTTTCAAATACTGTGTACATTCAAATATTGAAAATCATATTTTTAATAAGCCTACATGGGATATAATGGTTGTCTCCCAAGAAAGAAATATGGCCAGTAAGAATTACATTCCAAACAAGGTCATATTCACAGGTTCCAGGTGTTAGGATGTAGACATATCTTTTTTGGAGCCACAATTGAACCCAACCAGTAATAATAAAATTAGACATTCCTTGTTCAAAATTATTTTATTGTTCTACACCTTTTCTCTCTCTTTGCTCCTTTTTTAAATGTATATGTCAAAACCAAACAAATTTACTCACTATGATATTTCTTACCTTCAAAATTACTTTTGGACAGATGAATATCCTAAACCATGTAGTTTTCCTGTTAAGTAAAAGGAGAAAGCTTTTAAGCCTTGATGTAAAGATTTACATTTTTCGATACTGTTGAAATGCACTTTAGTATTGCTAGTAATAGCTTCAATTATTTTCTTAAAGTCTTTAAGGATTTCTCAAAGTACAGTAAACGCACTTAGGCTAAAGACATGTCCAAATGTATAAAATAGCCAGTTGAAGGCTGCCGGCAAACCTCGATTTAGTACGTGAAGATGAGCATTTGGCAAAAAAAAAGGTTGTGACAATGGCTGTACTGAAGAAGATGAAAGAGTAGTCACTGAGTAGCACAGTTTTAATGAACTGACCCAGCGTATAAAAAGATAATTAGAGTCATAATTAGAGAACAGTAATTCATACTGAAATTATATGTGAATACCTTACAGTAAAATGCTAGAGTTATTGGTGGAATCGATGCAATACTTTAAATGTAATCTAATGTTCACTGTTTTTTGTGAGCGAGACAAGACTAAAACACCTTATCTTCCCTCAAAGGCAGCACTGTGAGCAATGCCCTGTGTAGAAGCAAGTTTTTTAAAAAAAGAATGTTAGCTCTCAGGGATCAGCACCTGAGCTCACAGTGGAAGTTGGCTGCTCCTTATAACCTATAAATACAGTACTTCTGAAGAGTATCTCAGATACCCAATGCTACAGCTTTAAAGTTAGCCACAGTTTAAAAATATCCATTTTCATTGGGCAAACTCATTTAGCAGATATCATACATAGCATCATGATTTCGAGAAATCCTGATTATTCCCGCTGAAATCCCTTAAGCTTAACATGAAGCACACACTCTGACACCAAACCGTCCATAGCAACTCAGAGACGGATGCCAGAGAACATGCAGGTTGCTTGGGGCAGCAAAATCCACCACTAGGAATTAACAGAGACTATCTCATTTTCTTATTTAATACCAAAGAAACAGATTTTGCTTTTAACTTGTTCCTCAAACCCAGGCGATTTGTGGTTTCTTCTCTTTTGTTTCTGCTCTCCAATCCATTCTTCCAAATATATGGTTTCTTTATTAAACCAACATTTAATGAATGTCTACTATGTGCCAGGCACTAGGTAAGTAAATTACAAAGCATCTGATTTCACAGGTATTCATTATTAAATCCATACTGCTTTTGCTTATTGAGCACTTTACACGGTGTCCATTGTTTCATGATGATTAACTGGCTTAATGCTTACAACAACCTATGGGTTAGGGGGCATTAGTACCATCCCAATTATATACGTGAGAAAATCATGGCTTGGGGAAATTGAATAACATATGCAAATTCATGAATTCAGAAAGTGCAAAGCTGGCTTTGAGCCAAACTACCTGGCTCCGAAGGCAAGGTTCTCACTGACGGTGTGGTAACATTCTTTCAGCATGTTGCTCACACTGGCTCTACTATACTTCCCCACCTTCATATCTACCCTGATGTCAACTTGCTCCACAAAATTTACCTGTTTTATTCTTGATGGCAAACTGCTGGTGATCATCCAACAATAAGCTTGCCTTCTCTCTACAATATTTTCTACTTGTTTCAACTATTTGGTTCTCTTTTTACTACTCTAGAAAATTTCCACTCTCTGTTAGTGAATATAGTGATCCTAACAAGGCAAAAAAGGTTAGGATTTCCTCAGAGAGGCAGGAAGAGGAAAGATGGAAGAATGGTATTTCAATCAGAAGGGAGCTGAGCTGGTGAAAGTAGGGACAAGAAATATCATTCAAAGGTTGGGCAGGATCTAAAAAGGTAAGTGGTGTGAGATCTTATTTTTAGTGACAATTTTTGGGTAATCCACTTGGTCTAAATCAGATCTCACTTATAAAAGTGAAAGAGATGAAGTGGACGTTGGTGTCTTTAAAACAATTACTATATTATGTTTGTACTAGAGTCTTCAGAGTTGATCTCAGTGTGGACACAGAATATTACCATTTCCAAGAAAGGAATGAAACATGAAATTATCCATTTCAGGTATTGCTTATGTCAAGCCAGTATCCCTAAAGCAGTATATTTGATGGGACACAGACGCAATCTCTGAAAGCAGCAATGAAATGCACGTGCCTGATGATCTTCATTCTTCTCTGAGCAACTCTGTGTGTGGCAGTGAATATGCTGATAAGCTTAGATTGTACAGATGTTTCTGCCAGGCAAAGAGAATCAGAAGAAAGAGTTTTCCATTTATATCTTAGTAGAGCATATATTGACATGCAAAGAGAATAACAAAACAGTATGCCATAAGGACTAGAGTTTAAGAGCCATGCACTTCTTGAGCAGATCTAGGCATTCTGAATTTAGATTTTAATAATATGGCAAAAAAACTCAGTAAGGATACAAACTTTTCAGTCAGAAACCCGGATTCAAATCCAGTCTCCATTGCTTACTGGCTGAGTGATCTCAAGTGCATTGTTTGACTTCTAAAGTCCAGCTTCACCCTGTACCATTCATAAATGAATGTAACAATATCTCCTCCTAGGATAAATGGAATAATAATAATGTATGTAAAACATCAAAAAGAGTACCTAACTCGACTGACAGTCAATACTAGTTCTTTTTGTTTATTTTATGCCATAATAAGAGATGCTAATGTAATCTTTTTTTTTTTTTTTTAAGTTCTAAATAAAAGATAGAGGACAGAAAACTTCAATTTAGAATTCCAAAGCTTCTCAGAACTTTTTCACTGAAGACTGGGTTTACTCTCCCTGGAGTCTGGGTAGCCATGTGAGACCAGCAGTGGAACAGACCTCAGAAACACCATGTCAGGAGGGGTTCAAGTCCATGACAAATATCAGATCGGGGCCAGCTCCCTCAGGGCAAGCACCCACCTCGGGGAGATTCATGAGGCCTGTGGAATTTTTGATGTCACTAAGCTGAACTAGATATACATGCAAGGCTCTACGGGGGAAAAAAGTAAAACTTTTCTTTTGACAAGAAAAGAGGAACGATGTTAAATCTTTGCTAGTTCCACTGAAATTAAGACACAGCCCCCACAGCCCCCAGTTCTCTAAGCTATAAACCCTTCAGCACTCTGCCAGGAATGCTTATAAATTGTGACTCATCTTGCAGCAACCATTAGCAATCTTCAGTGCTAAATTGGTACTTTCAACATGATAAGTGCCTTTCCACCCTGTGAAAGAGCATCCACTTTCCCTTATACTTACAAGTGAGCTGGAGGAATTTTTTTGTTGTTGAGCTTTACTGTTTTACCTGATCTACTGGAGAATCTCCAGCAAAGATTCCTGATAGCTGCTGCTTAGTGGTGTATGATGAAACTAAGTCTTAACTCTTTCATATTCATCCCCTGTACTAAGGTAAATAACACTTGTTTCAACTCATAGTTCAACTTCATCCAGAGAACGTAAATTCTTGGCAGACTTCAATTTATTATACATATTGCATTTGATGGATGATCATCTTCAAACTGGGAAATGGGGCTATTGGGGATAGGAAATTTCTTGACACTGATTCACGCAATAAAATAGAGTTGCTTCTTTGAAGAGCATCAAAACTTGCCATCAATACTTCTAGTTTAAGATCAGAACCCTTCCATAAATAAAACTCCAAAGTATTTTTTGCTCTTTTCTTTAAATGACCCTATACTGTTGTTGAGCATGTTTTTTTGATGATATCTCTAACTATTCGATAGGTAAGAAGCAAAGAAAGTACAAGTTCAGTGGTAACTAAGAGTTTAAGGGGCACTTTTAAAAATCATCAATGTTGTTATAACAGAGAAAGAAAATGATGAGCAAGAGGTTCAGTAAAACTAGGTTAATCTCAAAGTTGTATGCTTTCCAGAATGGAGCCAACAGAGACAGGAAATTATCTGTACTCCTAAGAGCGTCATTAAACCTGCAGGGGAAAAGAATATACAATTTATGAAAACAAAGATAAAAAAAGACACAATTTGTGGGAGAAAATCAGAATAGATAGAAGATATACTTCATAACTAAAATTGGCAAAGAAAGATGACAGTCTAGCAGGCACATTATCATAGATAAATAAAAAAGAAATACGAAGGACAATGAAAAAGAGACATTCCAGATGGGATGAAGAGAGTTAATGACAAAGAAATAATGTATCATTTGAGAAATGAAATTACAATTAAAGATGAAAAAAAGTCCAAAAATAAATGAACTGGTATTATTTTCATTTTTAATCTCAGGCATCAATACGGTTAAGATAGAATAGTATTAGGGGCTTAAGAATTGCTTTAGGTACAACTCCAGTTCTATTTGAAAAAGGGAGATGGAGGGAAAAGACCACTGAAAATCCAGTCCTGAGAAAACAGTTTGCTTTTACTTATTGGATATAATATCACAATCAGATATTATAGAAGGTGCTCAGTAACATTCTACCTGCCCCATGATATATTTTCTTCAACACCCAGTGTTCAAAATGAACAAATATTTTCCTCACTGAACAAGATAACATGTTCCTTGCTGACAATACTGTGTAAGTATCGGTGGTTGTTTATTGAGCACACATTAATTACTTTATTTAGCTCTTTCACCTATTTTGTCTATTCCTTAGAACAACCACACATTTTTCTCTATATATAAATAAAGCTGACTGAAACAGAGGTCAATAAACTTGCTAAAAGAACACAGCTTGCAAGGGCTAGAAATTAAATCCATATCTGTGTGACTTAGATCACTTAATTCTTAAACATGTCTGGCAGAAGGGATTATGTATGTTTCATTGAGAGACTTATTTACACGATAGACACCACATTATTACTTCCATATCTTTCCATTTATTGCCTAGTTAACTCACATGGTTATTACCTTAGCTCCATTTTGGAGGAAGACAGAGTAAATAAAAGTTCAAATTAATAATAGCAAGATAAATGATAAAAGCATTTTTAGAAATCTCTCCAGATAAGCTGTAGTTTTCTTAAAAAACATTTTCTATTCCTTTGTCTACTTCTATAATAGATCGACTAGTATAAAATGCAGAAGATATCCTCTGTAAATACTCATTAAGACATTCTGGTCATTCCTATGAAATTTCCAAAGCCTGACACATGCAGAACTAATAAAATTGATCTCTAGAGATTACAAAAATAAATACTAAGACTCAACAAGAGACAGAAGAATGGAAAACAATGAAAAACCGATAAACATGCATGGTACTTTAATAATAATAGGTAGTATTTATTGACATTTACTTTGCACCAGTCATTGTTCTAAGAACTATACATGGATTAACCTCTTAGTGTGCATTATACTTCTGTGAAGAGCTAGGCCAACCATTATTAAATTACCAATATTCAAACTTTATTTTAAGTAAACTTTTCACCTTAGAATAGGCTTAGATTTACAGAAAAATGGCAAAGATAGGACAGAGTTCTCATATATTCCACACCAAGTTCTTCTTATTAACATCTTATATTAGTATGGGTAGTAGTCAGCATTCTCCAGAGGAACAGACAATAGGAGATAGATAGATAGATAGATAGATAGATAGATAGATGATCGATGATAGATGGATGCATACATACATACACACATATATACATACAAACATAGCTAGATGATACATAGATTTATTATAAAGAACAGATTCATGTGATTATGAAGGCTATAAAGTACCATGATCTGCCATCTACAACCTGGAGACCCAGGAGAGCTGACAGTGTAAATTCCAGCCCAAGTATAGGAGGAGAACCAGGTCTCATTTCAAAAACAGTCAGAAAGAGCAATTTCTCCCTCATCCTGTCTTTTGTTCTATTCAGGCCGCCAATGGATTGGTTGGGACCAACTGGGATTGGGCAGGGCCATCCACTTTACTCAGTCTACTGATTAGTATGTTAATCTTATCCAGAAACACCCTTATGGACAATGTTTATCCACATATCTGAGTACCCTGTGTCCCAGTCAAGTTGACATATTAAATTAACCATCATTTAATGAACCAATACTGATTCTTACTAATTCTAAACTCCATGCTTTACTCAGATTTCCTTCATTTTTAACCTAATATTCTTTTTCAATTCCAAAATCCTATCCACGATACCGCATGACACTTGGTTATCATATCTTCTTCAGTTCCTCTTGACTTTAACAATTTCTTTGATTTATCTTGTTTTTGATGAACTTAATTTTGAGGAGTGCCAGTCAGGTATTTTGTTTTGTGACTTACTATTGGAATTTGTCTGATGTTTTTTCTCATGATTAGACTGGGATTATGGGTTGTTAAGTGGAAGAACACAGAGGTTAGCTACCATTTTCACTGCATCATATTAAAGGTGCATAATATCAAAATGATTTACCACTGTTGTTATTAAAGTTGATGACTTGTTTAAGATAGTTTTTGTTTTTGTTTTCAGGTTTCTTTTCAAAGAAATGCTCTATGCACAGCCAACACTTAATTAGTGGGGAGTTATGTTTTAACTCCTCAATGTCAGAGTGGCTACTTAAGTAATTTGGAATTCCTCTGCATGAAAGATTTGTCAATTTTTCACCATTTATTGTTATTCAGTCATTTATTTATGTCATGGATGGACTCAGGGTACATATTTTATACTCTGTGTTGTAATCCAATGCTACTTTATCTTGTTGCCCAAATTATTTCAGCTCTGGGGATCTGGAGCTTTTTACATTGCCTCCCTTTTTCTTTACCTGGATGTAAAGCCTATTAAAAAATGTGGGTCCTCCGATGACTGCTGACCCTGGGAGTTTCTCATGCTCTCACTAGTCCACACTCAGGTCTCATAATTCATCCAAAGTGCCATTTAAGTGTTCCTCAAGTTTATTCCTTCAGCAATTTCTGCTGCAGGTAAGCAGATCTGGTCTCTGACTCTCTGGCTGAGACTGTCTCTCCAGATTTCAAGATGGCGGTTTGCCCCGCAACTTCAGTTCTCTGATAGGTTCAAGAAAAGTAATTGGTTTTCAGTTTGTTTCACTTTTTCATGTGAGCACAGAAGTGTGGCCTCTGAGCTCTTTACATATCAAAGCTGAAGCAGGAAATATTCAACTATTTTTGACCTACCATTACTACCTCCCCCCTTTTTTTAAACGTTTATTTATTATTGAGAGACAGAGAGCCACAGAACGTGAGCAGGGGAGGGGAAGACAGAGAGGGAGATATTCAAAGCAGGATCCAGGCTCCCATCTGTCAGCACAGAGTTCGACGTGGGGCTCAAACTCACAAACTAAGAGATCATGACCTGAGCTGAAGTCGGTGGACTAACCGAGCCACCCAGGCACCCCTATTACCCACCTTTTTTTAACAGATGGGGAGATTGAAGTCCAGAGAGCTCACATAACTCACCCAAGGTTATGCTCTAGGAATTGCTGTGTCATGGGTTGAACTCAGTCTGATGCTTGTGGTCGTGATCTTAACCACTATATGGTACTCCTTCCATATCATATAACATAACACTATTAAAGATGTGAATAAAATTGTGTTGGAGCAACAAAAGGGAGGGATTTTAGGAATTAACACTCTAATGGAAAGCCTCAGGAAAGAGGAGACTAGTGAGCTGATGCAGAGAATGAGGAATTTACAGGGCAAAGGAGGGTAGGGGCTTCTAGGCAAAGGAACACCAGGTATAAAGGCATAGAGACATTAAAAAGAATGTCATCTGCTCTAATTCAGTTGTTGAAGTTGAAGATGTACATTCAGGATATTGATAAATCTGGAGACAGGCCCTCTGCCTTGTGAAGGACTATCCTAAGGACTGTGCGTGGAATTTATAATTGACAGAGAATGAGTAGAGCCTTTTAAAATTAAAAAAAAAAAAAAAAAAAAAAAGATGCCTAGAAGATAGCCCATTATAGGTGGGAGATGGGTGGCAGGGAACTTATTTGTGAGATTTTAACTGTGGCAACAATAAAAATTGAGGGATATGTATTTATGTACCTGACAGTTATATGTAATATTTAATTCCCAAAACAAAAGTAGCAAAACACAGTCTCAAGAAACTGATGCAAATATTACTCAGCTGTCTCTGTTGCTGCTTAAGATTCTCATCAGTACAGAACACCTTGGGTAGAAGACCTTCAGGAGAAGTTTTCTTTATGGCTCAACTACTGACATCACAGAGATTTAAATTCATAATAAAGCTACTATTTACTACTTCCCTAAACATTGTTATGATCACTTATATAAAAATCATGTCCTGTTATTAAAACTACACTTGTAGTTAAAAAATAACAAGTACCATAATCTCAAAATATTCCTATAGTAAATGCTTGAACACAGTGGGGAAAAGCAATTTAAACAAACAATAGACAATGCACTTAAAACACACTTTCTTTCACCTAAGCACACTTGTTTTGAATATGACTTACCATCATGATATATATATAAAATGGAATCTATTTTCACCTTTTCTGTAAATTCTGTAAGTTTCAACACTGTTTGTGCCCCCCTCAGCAATGATCTTCCAGATCACATTTCTGTAGAATTTATGGTGAATGGAATTTTGCATTCAGTTCTTTGGCCAGCTACAATATTGACACTCATTCGTCTCCATGCTTTTCATACTGTTATTGCTATTAGCATTATAGAGTTTATCTGTATATCCATGCTGACGTCAAATAAAAATTGAACCTCCAAGGAAAGACAACGATAATTGTTTGCCACCTTTGCATCTTTTTCCTCCCACCCTTTAACAAGAAGCTTAATACTTAAAAATATTAAACGAAAGCCTAATGCCTAAATAATTAAAAAGGAACTATTAGTGGTCAAAACATAAGCTAGTATAAAAGATACTAACTCATTTACTTTTGGTAGTTATCAATTTGTAAGAGAAGCAATTCCATACAGTAATTTCAAGCATATTCCATTGCATGATTTTTAAAAAATATAATAGGAGGAGTGGGAAGAAAGAACTCTCTCGGCCTGGAAGTATACTGTTTGTTTATTTTTCTATAGCACTGCCTGAGTAAGGGACTCTGACCCCCACTTTTTGGACACGATGAAACTAAGGAAGGGTGAAAAAACACAGCTAGGTAAGAAGCCAAAATCAGTAACCCACAAAAGGGAGCCAAAATGAATAACCAAACCAAAATAAGGTAAAGGGGGTAGGAAGAAATAGATGTAAAAACAGGAGCACAGGAATGCCAAGGCTGGGTATAAAAAGAAAAAAGTTACTTAGTAACTAACTACCTGTATTTATTATTTTTTTATTTAAAATTTTTTTTTCTACATTTACTTATTTCTGAGAGACAGAGCGTGAATTGGGGAGGAGAAGAGAGAGAGGGAGACACAGAATATGAAGCAAGCTCTAGGCTCTGAGCTGTCAGCACAGAGCCAGACATGGGGCTCAAACTCATGAACTGTAAGATCATGACCTGAGATGAAGTTGGATGCTTAACTGACTGAGCCACCCAGGTGCTCCTTAAGTAACTACCTTTAAAACACTTAGCACCAAATTAAAAATGTGGAAAGCTAATAAAACAAAACAAAACAAACAAAACACTCCATTTTCTCTGTGTCTCTGTCTCTGTCTCTGTCTCCGTCTCTGTCTCATGCTGGCATATGTGGGAAAATGTTCATTTGCAGAAAAAAGAACGCATATGGGCCAGCCAAAGCTCAGAGGGAAGCAGGATTTCAGGCTCCATTGGACTAGCAAAACTAGATGCACAATCATCATTAAACAAACAAATAATAATAATAACAGTTCTACTAGCAATGTGAAATGTAATTAGTTCACATTTTTGTAACTAACAAGTTAATTTTAGTGAAACAACAACCAAAAACATATTGAAGCAGAAAAATCTCAAATGACCATGGGCAATGTTAGTGACATATGAATAGTTTTAAAGGGAAAGCTCTCAACAAGCTACAATATTATCTAGTGTGAAATAAGTTTGCTTGACTGATGAATGGTAAAGTCTCCTCAATGACTGCACTATAAAATCTACAACATAACATATGATATATTCATTGCATAAATAAATATTTAGTATGTCAAACATTAAATAGATTACCAAGGTTGATTCTAAGCAATTTAATAAAATTCAAGGAAAGCATCCAAATTAAGAAACGAAATGGATAGGGGAAAGTTGTAAAAAATGTAAAGAGATGTGAACATAATGGGTCAAGTAGACTTTATCTGCTCAGAGGATTTTGCAAGAATAAACCTATTAAAAGAATAAATTTACTGCAAATCTCGCTCTATACTTTCTGTAGTTATAATGAAACTCATTTAAATGAATATTTGATAAATGCATAAATGAATAAAGATGAAATGAATAAATGAATGGAAAGGGAACATAAATACTAAATGGTGGAAATTAAATGAATAATTCTCTTGAATAAATCAGCTTCACTCGAGGTTGCCAGCATTCTGTATAGAGTAATACCATCTAAAATGGTAATTTTGAATGGATCACGGTAACGAATTTATCTACACAAGAAGTATATAAATTTATGGCTGTAATCAATATACTCTAAATACACTTCGTTAAGTGCTCTGTCCTTTAAGTGCCTTCCCACATTATATTTAAATGATATTTTCTTCACGGAGTTACATTATCCAACATTTCTTTCAGTCACTTTTTAACATTGAGAATACTTATATTCCAGGGAATAGGAGAAATCTTTCTCCATGTGTTTTCTTCTCAGAACATTAAACATATTAACCTAATTACTCTCCTTTTTTTACCATTCTTCTTCTGGAACCTTTCCAATTGTCCTTTCTATGGTTGTTTTTGATTAGATCAGTACAAACCATATTAATCCTAATCCAGGCTATGCTGTCAAATTTAGGATAAGGAAATGTTTTGTGTTTGTCTTCTGAGTAACCAAGCATTTTTGTTTTGTTTTGTTATAACTCATAATCATTTAAAAGGGGACTTGTGCATTAAAAGAACCCATTTTTCAACCACAAAGAAAGGTGACTAGAATTATTGGAAAATTAAGCTTATGAATATTTTATAAACAGTTACGGTTTCATACATTGAAGAAAAATCATCTCTTGCAAAACAAAGTTCTCAGATCCTACTCAAATGAATAGATAAGCCTCATGTGTCATTAGAAGAGTGATTATTTAGAGTTCAGTCAGTATTTTTTGCATCCATGAAAAGTTTAAACAATTAAAAAGAGAATCCTTTTTTTAAACTTTAAATCTTAACACAATTAATTTGTTTAAAGTACTTATTCATTTTAAATAGTACAAAGGTAAACGTTAGCCTGATTCACTTTGAATTGTTGCCAAGCCCAAATTAGTGGGCTCGCAACTTAAAAATTTTAATTCTAGGTTTAAAAAAAATAAATCTTACAAAGTTCTAATTATTAATCCAGCAAACTGAAAGGTATGTACTTTTTGAAAATGCACCAGGTTAGCTAGTGGGAAACTCTGTCCCTGTGCCAGATCTGCAATTGACTATACAACTTCAAACACATTTTATAGGTTTTGTCTAAATGTTCCAAGTGGAGAATTATCAATATATTTTTAAATATGTTTTCTTCATTTGATATGTAAAATTGTATTTGTTTTATTATTCTAATGTTATCATTAATGCATATCAAGAAATATATAGCCCTGGGGCACCTGTGTGGCTCAGTCGGTTAAGCAGCCGACTTCGGCTCAGGTCATGATCTCACGGTCCGTGAGTTTGAGCCCCGCGTCGGGCTCTGTGCTGACAGCTCAGAGCCTGGAGCCTGTTTCGGATTCTGTGTCTCCCTCTCTCTCTGCCCCTCCCCTGTTCATGCTCTGTCTCTCTCTGTCTCAAAAATAAATAAACATTAAAAAAAAAAATTAAAAAAAAAGAAATATATAGCCCTTAAAAATTAAAATATATAATAATAACATCTCTTTCTTTGAATACCTCCCAACTTAATAACTAGAGCGTCTCCCAGTCTTCGTGCTTTCACATATGTCTTCCTTTTCATCGCTTTGCCCTGCCTAACCCTAGTCCCATTTACAGAATAATATGAAATGTTAATATTTTATTAATATTAAATATCTCTTACATGTGGCTAAACCAATTGTCACTTCAGTCAGTAATGTCCTCTCCAAATTCTGGTATTTCCAGACTATAAGCATCTGTCAATCTACTGGGTGAAAAATAATATCTCATCTCATTTCAATCTTCATTTTGTGATGAAGGGTAAGATTGAACATCCTTTTTATGCTTAATCACCATTTATAATTCTTTTTGGCAAAATTTGTGTTCGTGTAATAACTCTTTTTTCCCATTGGTTGTCTTCTTCATGTTGATTTGGAAGAGTTCTTTATGCATTCTGGATAATAATTCTTTATTGAAAATATATTCCCATTTTCTTTATGGTGCCTTTTAGTAAACAGAAGTTCTTAATTTTTAAGTATGCAAATTTGTCAAAATTTAATGATAGGTGTCTTTGTAAATTGTTTAGGAAATCCTTTTCAATCCCAAAATTATAAAGATATCCTCATTTTCTGTAAATAATTTCAAAGTTTTGTCTTGCTGTCTTTATTCCATCTAGAATAATTTTTTATATGGAGTAAAATAAACACTTAGTTTTATTTTTCTCCATATGGATAATGAATTATTCCAGTATCATTTAGCTAAAGGGTTGATGCTATTCCCAGGAATTTTCAAAACCAGTTTTGATAAATATCAAGAGTGTAATAAATTACTTTGGTCAATTTTTCTATCATTTTCTTACTCCAGTGAAAGTAAATGTTGATATTTGGTGGGGAAGTCATCTGGCCTTACCCTTATTCATGTGTATCTTGGCTATTCATGGCCCTTTGCTTTTCCATACATGTTTTAGAAAGCAAAATATTTTGGGGGATTTTATTTGAAGTACGTTCAATCTGTAGATAAACTTTGGGGACTTGATCATAGCTATAATAAGTTTGTCAACATCTCTCTGTCCTTTTATTAGTTTTTCTTTATATGTTTTAATCAATTTATTAGATACACCTAAGTATGAATCTGTTATGTTTTCCTGAAATTTGTAAAAATGTAATAATACTTTCCAGCCCTAATAATGCTTTTGTCCTTAATTAATTTAATGTGCATGTATTCAGTGTTCAGTAAATGCTAGGAGCTTGAGATGGAACACAAGTTAACTGAGCATCACACATTTGGACCATTTTCAGTAGTTCTTTATGGCTGACTCCTTATATGTGCCGTAGGTAGTGAAGGAGTTCCAAACATCCGTCTAAAATATGCCACTTTGGTACTTTGACTCTTTTGAGTTGAAAGCACATGAAAAATATCAGATGTAAGAAGAATACTCTAACCTTCCTTCTTTTTTCTTAAAAGCAGGAGATGAAATTCCCATGTGAAAATGTCTTCCCTATAGTAGAAGAAAAGTAACATTCTTATCATCAAGGATGAGAAGTCAAGAACGAGAGAATTTTATACAGGCTTTGTTAAAATAATTTTTTTTTAATCTTCCTTTAGCTTTTCCACATAGTTTACTTACTTTTCCACAATAGCCTCTCTGTTCACCCTAATATAAAAGCATGCAAGTTTTACCATTTCTTTGGGTCTTCATTCCTTATGAAGGCTCTTGTGTCACATAAAACTTGCATTAAGTAAATTTGTATACCTTTTTCCTGTTGATGTCTTATATCAATTTAATTTTCAGGCTCTGCTTATAAAAAACAAAAACAAAAAACCTCCAAGAACATAAGGTATAATTTTGCTTCCTCAACAGTAATGAGAGATGTTAGCAGTAATAAAAATCACAGGGGGTCCTGAGAGCCTTGTCAAAAAGATCAAGTTTTTCTGAAAACGGTGTGTATCTAGCTTACCCGTGCCTCCATTCATGTCACTACATATGTGATCAGGGCTCATATTCATCATTCTGCTCTGTTCACCCAGGACATTTAAGTCTATTTATATATACAGTCAACATTATTAGTTGGCAATTCTGCATCTGCACTGCTTACACATTACTAATAGGAATTTTCTCAATAAAACTTGATTTTCTTTGAAATTCACACTTTTCATGGGACCCCATTAGTGACCCCACTCCCATCTCCATGGGTGGTTCCAATAGGCTTAAAATTAATTCAGTCTCTTTTGATAGTAATCGGTTCAGAAATAGGCATGTGATTCAATTCAAGTCAATGCAACTCGAGGAAGGGTTTTCTGAGGCTTCTAGAATGACCTTTTATTTTCTGGAAATACCTAGGATGGTATTTGTTGTAGAGAACTTTGTTCATCTTCTGGATATTGTTTTAACCAGATGAGTGACTGGAACTATTGTAATTATCATAATTGTAATTGTGTCAGGATGAAAGGACATGAAGGGGAGCAGAGGGATGAGAAAAATACAGAAATGGAATCATTGGATTTAAGCCACCCTTATTCCTAAACCAACACTCATTGGCTATATTTTTGAGTTGTATTTTCTGTAGAGTTATTATTAACCACAATTTGTCCCAAATAAGTTGGTTAACAGCTCTTGTCTCAGCAAAGTTGGAGTTCTGTCCCTTTTATTGTCAAGATTGTCTTGGTTTGGATGATAAATTATGTAGTGATCAGGGTCTGCTTCATGGGTGCTCAACCAGTGTGGTAGCACAGGACCTTGCCCTCAGAAGGATGCTTCTCTGGGGCTCCTGGGTGGCTCAGTTAGTTAAGCATCTGAACTTGATTTTGGTACAGGTCACAATCTCATAGCTCATAGGATCGAGCCCTGCATGGGACTCCAAGCTGACAATGCAGAGTCTGCTTGGGATTTTCTCTCCCTCTCTCTCTCTCTGTCCCTCCCCAGCTCTCTCTCTCTCTCTTTCTGCCTCTCCCTCTCCCTCTCAAAAATAAATAAATAAACATTAAAAAGAAGAAGAAGGATGCTCCTCTTGGGGTTTAATGTTCTGAGATTGTGTCTTAAAATTCTTAAAAATTTAATCTTTGATCTTGTGTATTTTATGTGAAGCCCAGTGACACAACAGAGCATGACCCAGGGATGTGGAGCTCATGTCCATTCTCACCTCTTAGCACCTCCCTGGGGTGGGTTCTTGGCCACTTGCTTCGGGCTCTTGCCCAGCAGCCACTGCCAGCATCCACTCTGGGCAGAAGGTTGGGACAAACATGGAGGATTGAAATTGGTGCAGTAAGTTTTAGGGAAGTCCCCAAGTCCATTTAAGGGTCTGCACTTCCGAGTTTCTCTGCACCTGGAGGAATGTAATATTAAATAGAAAATTTGAAACAACAACAAAGACAAAAACAACAAAATACCGTGACAGATAAGTAGAGAAACAGTGGAAGAAAGGAAAAACTTTTTTCCTGTTTGTTTTGGACAAGGAACACTACACTTTTATTTTCCAGTTATGTAGCTGGCTCTGGCAGTCATATTAATACATACCTAAAGTCATATTATGTGACACAGCAGATTCTGTATCTGTCGACCTCACAATTACCAGACAAGGTCCGGGTACAGACAGCAAGTCCTCCATGATGTTCAATCACAAGGTTACCATTCACATGCTACTTGGTATGAATGGCATTTGAATGTCACCCCTTGGAGTTATATAACACATCGTACTAAGATCCATGTACAGAAGAGCATCTTTACCAAGAAAAACAAGTTAGACATAATAATTTTAAGTCTAAAAAAATTTTTTTGGCTTCTCTATATATGTACTTTTCAAAATTTCCTTCAAGAGTGAGT
The DNA here is from genome assembly GCF_024362965.1 of Panthera pardus. Taxonomy (NCBI): domain Eukaryota; kingdom Metazoa; phylum Chordata; class Mammalia; order Carnivora; family Felidae; genus Panthera; species Panthera pardus. The sequence continues at coordinate 89,711,557 of NW_026526721.1, forward strand.
GATGCATTTAGTTTTATTCAATTAAGAAATTTGGTAGGGGGCTGGTGCCAGGTGGAACCAAAGTGAGGCTACTGAGCAGGGGCCAGTAGCTCCAGGAGTAACTGTGGCATGTAACAGACTCATGGTGCCTCTCATTGTGATGAATGTGTTCTGGGGCTTCCTCGGCTTCTTGGTGCCCCGGTTCATCCCTAAGGGTGCCAGTGAGGGAATTATCATCACCATGCTGGTGGCATGTTCAGTGTGCTGCTATCTTTTTTGACTGATTGCAATTCTGGCCCACCCAACCCTCTCTTTGGACCGCAGTGGGAAAATGAGACCATTTGATACCTCAAGTATCATTGACCTTGAGGAGGAAGACCCACTCTCCAGCGCTCAGTCACTGAGGTCGCGAAAAAATTCCTCCAGATGCAGACTCAACTCCAAACACTGACCACCTTCTTTGACTTGCCTATTTTGGCCATCAGCTGCCTTAAACATTCACACCACAATTGAATAACTTATTCTACAATGCAGCATTTTTTTCCTGTCACCTTTTCCACATTTTAACAAATTATGTGCCTACTTAACCTGAACTCTGCTGACTGTGTAAGATGTTTATGCACTCTTCTGAGATAGAAGGTGCTATTCTTCTGAGAAATACAGTGCTCTCTCCTTGGAACCTATGGATTTGAAGATGGGTCCTGCCTGGCCACAACATAGAAATCAGTGAAGTGTTTAAAAACTGTCACAAGACAGGGAGAGTCCAGCAGGGCAGTCAGTAGGAGAGCATGTTCAGAGGGAATGTCTGTCCCAACAGAATTACACCAAAGTATATTTTCAGGATTACTTTCTTGTTTATGCCATCTACTAGAATAAATTATTTTTCTGCTTTCTGTGGAAAAAAAAGAAATTGGGAGGGGATTAAGTTTTAAGATGGAAATAAAATTTATCTTGAATCCTCTACAACTTGAAACTATTATAATTCATTAAAACCTATATTACTAATACTGAAATACATTTAAGTTTTTCTGTGACCATAGGTGATGAACCTTTTGGCAGAGGTGTCATTATACTATGATTATTTAACAACTGAAGAATGCAATGCCACTAGAATTAGATTTTTCTCTCTCTCTTTTTATGTTATTAAGTATATATTGAGTATTTAATTTTATCTTCACTGGATTACCATTGATTTCTAATATTTTATATTTGAGGATTTTTAAAGTTCAATATTTTTACCTACATATGAAGTGCATTTAGTTATGTAAATCATTTAAAAAATTATGATCAGGTTAGGAAGAAAAGCTCATTAATTCTTCAAAAACTTACATATCTTATTCCCTAAATCCAGAAAGACCAAACAATAACCAAACACACACACACACACACACACACACACACACACACAAGAAAACCTGAATCTTTATAGGAAAGCAGTCTTTAGAAGTAAATATACTATGGTTTTATAGTTTTGAGTAAGTGAATAAAATAATTTTTTGACTAAAAAAAGAAAGAGAAAAAAGATAGATCGATCTCGGGAGAACAGTTCTTAAGACTTGCTGACTGCTCTGCTATGAATCAACTTGGAACAGGAGAGTGTTAGCAGTGTTTGAAATACATAAAGCACTCTCCACATGATATATGCTAATTGAGTTAAAGTCTCACCTCACATAATTAATTGGAGAATGATAAAGGTCATTAAATTTCAGGATTGCTGTGTATAGATAACAGACAGAACCATAGAGAGATGGAGCAACAAGAAAATGTGAAACAGGAATATGCCTGGAACAGGGAAAGTCGAACAAATTCTGTATAGAGGTTTTGCCACTAATTTTATAAGTCATCAAGGGGAGCCCAAGGCAAATATTACCCCTTCCCACTCTTAAAACCTCCTCTGCATATCTTGTGTCTTGATAGGCATCAACCATCCCATCTTTTCAGCAGAGAACAAATCAATCAACTTTTTCTATGAATAAAGTAAATCTTAGGCAGTAAATCTGGAAGAGAAAATAGACATTCTTTCTGAAATACCAAACATCTGGATTAAATTTAATTTTTTAAAAGAGCATTTTAAAGAAAGATGCAAATGGTTTAGAATAAAACAACCTAAAATTATTGAAATTTACTCACAGTTTTTTAGCTTATTTATATTTTTCCATTGTTTGGAGTAATGTGAATAGAAACATCTCTATAAGCAGTAAAGCATATGATTGACATTTTTTGTAAGTGCTAAAGACTTTTTTGAGTTCTTACTCTTGGTTATGAGAATTCAGGATTTATATGTGCATTTCATAGATCTCAGTAAGTCTAAAGGATTCTGGACAGAACTCAAATATACCCACCCCCCGCCCGCAAACAAAAAAAAAAAACCCAAAAACCAAAAACCAAAAAACAACAACAAAAAAAACCACTCTGTCTCTCTAGGCACCTTTGTATTTAGGCACTTCACATAAAAGGAAATCAGAGTAGAAGATTAAAAACTCCAATTCTGTGATCCAAAAATTAAAAAAATAAATACAAGGAAATAAAAAGTCCCAATTACAGTTTCCTATTAAACCTTTGGAAGTATAGATATGAAAGCTACTTGAGAAAATTCTATAACAGCCTTCCAAAATACACTATTAAGACATATTCAGTCCTTTTTAATTGTGGATTTTCAAAATTATTGTTGTCAAAATAACCTGTCATGGTATATTGGAAGCTTCATTTGGGGAAGTAACATTGCTTTCTTGTTCAGCTCTGTGGCCTAGAGCCTAACCAATTCCTGAGTGAATAAATCCATCTCCATTGAAAACACAGGTTTATTTGTCAATAACAGAATGATCACAACAAAATCCACATGACAATTTAAATGCAATACTGAGTAAAGATGAACTAGAGATTTTTCATTCATTTAAATTACGAGAAACTGATGAATGTTGATGTCTCAGTTTGATATTTCTTAAAACTAATCCAGTAAGAATATAAGCATTGTTAGTTTTGACATCTTCAACATTTTGTTGTTATTTTAATTTAACAGAGGTTTGCTAATATATGCTAAGTTCTACTCTGAAAATATGATTGAGTACTCTGGTTTATATTTATAAAATAAAGGAAGTCCTTCATCATGTTGACATAACCAAAATTACTTTTAAAATGACTCTATTTTAAATCTAGTTACCAAATACCAATTTACATCTTTCCACTAAGGAGACCCATTATTTGAGAAAGTTTTTAATCAAGATAAAGACTTCAGTGTATTAATATAGCATATAAAGGACAAAAAAGGACACGGACCTCTTTCAGGATATTTCTTATACGAAAAGTTATCAGGATTGCTATAGCTCCCTGTCATTTGGTCAGCTTTTTAAAGAACGGTGTTGATATTTAAACTCTTCTATGGATGCCAAGACTCACTGTTTAAATATTCAGCTGTAAAACTATTGCCTAAAGCTGACACAGATGCTATTTCTTTTCTTTTGAGTGTATTTGATTTATAAAATTAACTTGAGTTAAAAGTAAAGTGATTTTTTTTTGCCAGGATTCAATAATACAACCAGAAACTTCACCTCAAACTTATGTAATATTTTTTGCACTTATCAATTCTTCTTCAAATAAAATTTTTACATTTTTTGGTTCATGCTATTCATGTAGAAAAGCTTCTTTGAAAATGAACTGAAAAGAGGGAAATATTTTAATGTCATTTCTATTAGAGTGCAAAAAACTTGCTTATCAGTTTCCTGTCCTGATTCTTTACACATTCAGAAAGCCTCTGAGGAGAAGGGCATTTTCAGAAAAACTCTGGGAGAATGACATATGCAGAACTCTGAGATAACTACATTTCCCTTAATATCAGTCTGCCAAGGAGTAAACTTAAATTAATACACTAACAGAAACAAATAAGTAATGTTGGCTAATGATTATGATATTAAATCAAGGCTTCTATAAAGATCACATTCACTCATATTAGAATATCATCTTGCAGTATGTAAATTCACAGAATTTAATAAGTGGACACTGAAATTATTTCAGCCACTGCCCCTATAAGTTCTGTTTCCTTTGATTCAGACATAAGTAATACCCAAACTTTTCTTCCTTGATTTTCTTTATTTCTTTCTGAACTTAGAATGGCATAGCCTTTTCATTCATTAGTTTATCTTTTCTAAGAACTCAGTGTCACTTTTGCTTTGGTGATCTGGCCGCCATTTTGGTTTCCCAGTTCTGGTACAGCTTTCATCACATACCCCTTATAACTTTGGGCAAGTTACTTGAACTCTCTATCCCTCAATTTCCTTTAGTATAAAATAGAGATAATTAAAGTACATACACATAAGATTTTTGTGAGGATTAAGAAACCAAGAGCATAAATCACTTAGAATAATATTCAACACATAGTAAGCTCAAGCCACCATTATCCTTAGCACAGGCTCTCAATGTTATTTTCCTCACAAAGCCTACAAAATTTCACACTGCCCTCTCTTTTTGAATATTTACTGCATGTTTATGAAGTAGCATATAATCTATTACTTAATTATGAATTAATTTTCCATATTTGAATCTTGTTACATCAAGGCAATTGCAAATCTTTGAAAATAGTTCATCTTCTTTTACTTGGTGTTTGCATTCTATAATGTTTGAGCATACAATATCCTTGATAACTTATAATAATATAATAATATTTATACTATAACTATTAATGATATTTATTATCATAACAAAGATAGCTAGCATTTATTAAACTTTTACTACTGCCAGGCACTTTAGTACTTTACTTGCATTGCCTTTTTAAAATTCTCACAACAAGGGTCGCCTGGGTGGCTCAGTTGGTTGAGCGTCCGTCGGCTCAGGTCATGATCTCGCGGTTCGTGGGTTTGAGCCCCGCATTGGGCTCTGTGCTGACAGCCCAGAGCCTGGAGCCTGCTTCGGATTCAGTGTCTCCCTCTCTCTCTGTCCCTCCCGTGCTCATGTTCTGTCTCTCTCTCAATAATAAATAAACATTGAAACAAACAAAAAGAAAGTAAATAAAATTCTCACAACAATACTCTGAGGTGGATTCTGTTTTCACACCCATTTTACCAACAAGAGAACTGAGGTTTGGAAAGGTGGAGTCATTTGCCCAAGGTCACATAATTACCAGTAAGTGTGATAATTGCAGTACCTATATGGGTTGTCACGGCCATCAGCATAAGTCAAGTCACTTCTGATCCACTTTTATAGTCCCAATGGTCCAGGAATTTCCTGTTCTTGAATTGTTGTATAAAGTCCTCACTCTTATTTCTGTAATCCTCTCCAGTCAGTTCTACATAGCACTACAAGTTCAATTTTTTATAGCTTTAAGTTAGTGATCAGTGATATTTTAAAGCCTTCTTGTCAAATCTCTACAGGATTTTTTCTGTTCAATGAAGGAGTGTAAAGGGATTAGAGTCTGGCAACATCCTATCAGTGTTTATCTATATTGGCTCTTTAAAATTTGTAACTACTTTCCGTATTTGTATAACAATTGCTTCATTAATATGGAACTCTTTCAGATTTTATTTTTCAGCTTCCTAACAACAATTTGTCACAGAACAAAATAGTCAACCTCATAGAATATTAGATTTGGATGTGATTTTAGAGACTATAGTCCAGTATCCTTAGTCAATGAGGAAACCAGAGCCTAAACAAGGGTTTTTCCCATGTATCTTAGTTAGGGTAACAGCAAGCTACTGTAATAGAAGTCCAAAAGTAGGGGGACTATAAAAAAAAAAGTACTTTTTTCCTCTCTTTTCTCTGCAGTCTTTATGAGAAAGGCCTAGATCATCAGAGACCCTTTTCCACTTTGTCAGAAAGCCAGGTTTCTTTCAGCTTTGCTCCAGTTTTTCCTGCAGTATTTTCTTCTTGTCCATGACAGAAGATGAGACACTGCCTCAAATATATCTACAATGAGGAAGGGGAACAAGAGTATATTATAAAAGTATCTTCCATCTAAAGGCCCAGATCCCAAGGGGTACATGACACACTCACTCATATCCTATTCTTGAGCTTTATTACACAGTCACATCTAAGTTCAGGTGAGACTACGGAATGTATTCTAGGTGGACAGCTATGTACCTACAGACAATTTGAGCACTATGGAAACAGGGTAACTGAGCTTTGATGAATACCTGAAGTCCCAGAGGGCCACAGACAATAGAGATGGAAGATCTATACCACCAAAATAGTGATTTACACCACAGTATGTTGTATAAACCTGTGATGCTAATGTTTTACAGTGCATTGGTTCAGTATTATTCTTTTCCTGCTTATGTTATACATAGTTGCTACTTTGGCACTGTTTGTTTCCTACTAAAGTTTTTCAGAATAAAAGCACTGTTTCCATCAAAAACTGTTCTATATCTTAAGGACAGCAGACTTTTTAGGGAATCATGCTGTGACTGATTTTCTTTACGTAATAAAGATACACATACAAAGAGCTATGCTTAATCTATACCCAGAGCTTTTTGGAGATGAGGAGAACAACAAAAGAGTTCAACAGTTTATATCAATCAGCAACATGCAAGTCTTTGAGTCATAGACTACAGGAAGAGTTATCCTTATATGTGTGGGTTGCATAAATAATTTCATTGGTGGGGCGCGTGGGTGGCTCAGTCAGTTAAGCGTCCAACTTCGGCTCAGGTCATGATCTCAGAATTCATGAGTTCAAGCCCCGCATCGGGCTCTGTGCTGACAGCTTGCTCAGAGCCTGGAGCCTGCTTCAGATTCTGTGTCTCTCCATCTCTCGACCTCTCCCCTGCTCATGCTCTGTGTCTCTCTGTCTCTCAATAATAAATAAACGTTAATTTTTTTAAAAAAAATTCTAAAATAAAAAAATAAAAAAATAGTAATTTCATTGGACCCCATGATGAGATAAATTATTCACATTTGGATGGAGAATATTTTGAATCAAATTCAGGAGGCTGTCTGTCTTATCTCTATATTTTTTTATAGCAGTGATTCTTTATAATGCCTTGATTTCGTGATAAAACCTAGTCAGAATTAAACTTAAGGAGTTCAAAACCAAATAATTATTTGAATTGGGCTCCAATAACTAATTGGCTTAAAACTGACTGCACAACACTATACATGGTTACAGCAGGGCAGAGGATAAGATGTGGTTAGATCCATTTGGCCCACTCCTTCATATGTATTTGTTAGTTTATCAAGATATTTTTGTACATAACTCAGGTGGGAGTCTCCAGAATTTGTCATTTGACCCACAAACCCTACTTAAACTCTCTAAACTTTACTTATCCAAACTAACTGATTTGTTACAGTGTTCAGTACCCATGTGGAATGTAAATAAAACGGGAATGTAGACAAAATGTCTTTCAAGGTCAGGGAATTACATATAACTCTGGTGTATCATTAAAACAAACAATAGTAATGATATTGTCATATAATGACTCTATATTACCTATATTGTTAATAAATTCCTTAAGTTAGGAGAGTTGAGATTATGAATTCTAACTGAATATCTGTCCAATGAATTTCTGCTCTTACAGATGCATTCACATATGATACATTTGTTCACCAGTGGATAATTGTTTATTGCCAGTTCTGGAATTTGAGTGATGTGAATTCTAATCCAAGCTTACTCACTTGTAAGATATGTGGGTTGCTTAGTTCAGTTACATTCTCTGATTTATGCTATAGAAGAGGAAAGTGATACTTAAAAGCTTTTAAGAGGTGGCAGAAATTGTTTTAAGAAGATAAAAAGGTCACTAACAGAACTACAGATATGTGGTATGCGTCCAACAAATGGTAGCCATTTCTGCTCCATCCCTGATCCCATATTTTCCTGGGCAAAGATTGAGTCTTACTTATTTCCATATCTCAACAACTTCTAGTGAAATGCCTTATACACTAGAAAGATATTAGTTGAATTAACCTGAACTGAAATAGAAGATGAAAGAAAATATCAGCATAATTCAAGAGAAAACATTTCCCTTGGTTTATATTACCTGAATATCTCAGGTGAAAAATCTACTTTATTTTCTTTTCTGGCCTGAAATATCAGGTAATGACCTAAATTCTCCAACTTAGTTTGTGTGCAAAGACTTCTTCTAAGATGAATATTTATGGTTTTTCTTAGGAACTAAAATGATTTGGCAGTTGTTCAATTCACTAGACGTGCTCTTAAAACAGTATAACTGATTCAGCAATTTCATTCAGGTGCAGGTTTGCCTAATGTTGGAGACCTCCTGCAATAATGTGGAAAAATAAATAGGAAATTCAGAGGTTACACCAGTTACATAGTTATTAGGAATAGGCTCCATAGTGACTTGAAGTGATTTTCTTAATTGTAATTTCTCCCTTTTTCCTTATACTTGAGTTTTAAATTATAACCGACTACCTTCTTCAAGTTTTCATGACAGGCCTCATGCAGACCTTTAAGTATACATAAAGAAGAAAACAGATGTTAAATCTCTTCCTCACCTAAAATACGAGTAAGGACAACACACAATTAGCACAAGAAAAAAGTCAGCTGTATTTATCAAAAACTGTTTTCCTCACACTTTTTTTTGGTAAATTTTTATTTTTATCTTGAAAAAAAAAAATTTTAACCCATTAAAGCAGTGTTCACCTTAGAATTTACATATCGTATTACCTGACAGTCTTTCAAAATGTAATACTATAAGTACATACTTCATCAATGTAGATGGTAAATATGCTCTCATTACTTATATTTCTAATGCTTAAGAATCCACTGTAATTGATTGTAAGAATTCCAGTATCTCTCTTCACTCACTCCTCCCATATCGATGCTCACACCACCCAAAGGTGAGGGTAGAGTCCCGTTTCTAAAAGCCAGCCAGAAAGCCTTCTACTTGAATCATTTCTCATGACCATATAAGACTACAGAAACACGGAACTGCTCTGGTCCCATAGTCTTTTTTATAATCTACAACAAACCTCCCTAGTGATCTGTATCAATGCTTCAACTCAAAGGTTCCCCAACCTGGGGATTGCCTTCCCAATTCTCTTAGATTATGATCTGTTTTTCACTGTTCCCCAAAGAAAACAATAAGAGGTAGGTTGAGCTCTAAAGAACTAAACCACTCCCAACAAATGGTTAGGGTAACACGTTAGCCTGAATCACTAGTTTAGACTCTCCTCTCCCCGTGGATTGTTATTGTTTTATTGATTTATTTTTAATGTTTTATTTATTTTTGAGAGACACAGAGAGAAAGAGCATGAGTGGGGCAAGGGCAGAGAGACAGGGAGACACAGAATCTGAAGCAGGCTCCAGGCTTTGCGCTGTCAGCACAGAACCCGACACAGGGCTTGAACCCATGAACCATGAGATCATGACATGAGCTGAAGTTGGATGTTTAACCAACTGAGCCACCCAGATGCCCCTCCTTGTGGATTATTTTTAAGTGTACTGGTCAGGCTAGTTACTGTAATGAGTTTCTACCTTGAAACTCAGGAATCAGGGATTGGGAAGTTTAGCTAAATTGATCCAATCCCTCTTTAAATTTGTATTCCAGAGTTTTCATTAAGTGATAGCATCTTTTGAATAAAAATAAATGTTATATATTTTATCCTGTTTTTAAATACATTGTTTCAAAAATTTTATGTATTCAAATAATTCAAATAATAAGTATTCTTAAGTCTTTGAATAGATATGAACTAAAATTTTAACATACTAAAGAATTGGATGATGTCAACACTGGTAGACAATTGAATTATAGACTATGTTTCTGTTATTGAACTATGGTAGCATCATGGGAGCTATAAATAGAAATATTGCCATTTTGAGGGTGCCTGGGTGACTCAGTCAGTTAACTGTGTCCAACTGTTGATCTTGGCTAAGGTCATGATCTCACAGTTTGTGAGTTCAAGCCCTATCTCTTGCTTGGGATTCTGTCTCTCCCTCTCTCTGCCACTACCTCACTCTCTCCCTTTTTTCTTTCTCAAAATAAATAAATAAACTTTAAAAAAGGAAATATTGCCATTTCTTATCACAATTAGTGGAGAATATCCTCTCCTGTTCCTTTGAGAATGTGTTGGACTTAGTGACTCAACTCCAAGAAATCTAATATGGCAGAAGTGAACATGTATGACTTCTGAGACTAAGTCATAAAAATCACTATGGCTTCTTCCTTGACCTCCTCTCTTAGTTTGCTCTTCTGGGAAAATCTAAGAGCCATGTCATAAGGATATTCAATCAGGCATATGGAGACAGCCTCATAGTGAAGAACTGATGCCTCCTGCCAGCAGTCAGCAAAGAAGTAAAACCTATTCCAATAGCCACATGAGTGGGCCATTCTGGAAGTAGCTGATTCAGCCTCAGTTGGGTCTGCAGATGACTGTAGCTCAGATGACATCTTGACTAAAATTTCATAAGAGACCTGTAACTAAGAACCAACTAGCTAAACCACTCACAAATTTTTTAACCACATAAACTGTGAGATAACAAATGTTTATTGTTTTAAACCATGCTAACTGTGGTAAATCTCACTAAATTCATGGGAAACTTTTCATGCAGTAATAGATAACTAACATCATCTTCAGATGGTAATTCCTTGCACTGATTTCTACCATTCTTTAACTACTTATCCTAAATTTTGATAAATAAATCAGCTGATCAATTGCTGTTCCAAAGTTGTTTTTTTTTTTTCAGAATTATTTTCTATACTCTGCATGGTAGAAAATCTTTAACAGGTGATTTAGTTTGATTATACATATTGCAGCATATTGTTTGCTTGTCCCCAAACTTCCCTTCAGTGCTGATAAACTAGATAGAGTGCCACAATTTGTTATAGACTTTTGGCATCAGAATAAACTTTAAGGGCAATCTACTATAGCCTATCAATTAACCAACTAATGCCAAAACTAAAACATCCATTCAAACAGTCATCTCTGTTTGAACTCACAATATCCAAGGAGCAGGCTTATTTCTGTAGACAGCTCTCACATTTAGAAAATCTTCTTTTATATTAGGTTTTCTTTAAAATTTTTTAGTAGTTGGGGCACCTGGGTGGCTCAGTCAGTTAAGCAGCCGACTTCGGCTCAGGTCATGATCTTGTGGTCCGTGCGTTCGAGCCCCGCGTCGGGCTCTGTGCTGACAGCCCAGAGCCTGGAGCCTGTTTCGGATTCTGTGTCTCCCTCTCTCTGGCCCTCCCCCGTTCATGCTCTGTCTCTCTCTGTCTCAAAAATAAAAAAAAGTTAAAAAAATTAAAAAATTTTTAGTATAGTTGACACACGTTGAATTAGTTTCAGGTGTACATCACAGTGATTCAATGTCTCCATATGTTATGCTATACTCACCACAAGTGTAGCCACCATCTGCCACCATGCACCACTATTACAATACCGTTGGCTGGTTTTGACACTTTCAACCTCGTGTACATTTTGAGGTCAGTCCTACAGAATTTCGCTTCAGAAAATAACTCTTCCCTTTAAAACCCAAGGATGAAAATCTATTTTAACATCTAACACCTATTTCTGGAACATCTACAGAGTTCAATAAATATGAGTTATTAATTTTACCATAGAAAACTGAAAAGAAATACAAATCATCCTCAAACACAACAGGGAGACTGAAAGAATAGAGGAAAAAAGAAAGCAATTAAATAAACCACAAAAGATAGCAAAAAAAAAAAAAAAAAAAACAAGGAGAAAAATAAGCTGATGGGACTCAGTAGCTCAGGAAAGGGATGGAAAACAAAATAGTCATCTCAGAAGCAACAAAAACTACACAGAAGAATACAAATGATAGTCAAAGCAATAAAGAATCAGCCTGAGGAAACCATCCAAGTATTAAGAGACAAAGAATGCCAATACAAAAAAATTACCCAATGATAAATAAGAAAGACAGGTAAATGAATTCTAACACATACATAATTGTTTCTGAAAAAGAAAAAAGAAAAAATGAAACAATAAAATACATATACTCAAAATGAAATAGAAGAAAAGTTTCCTGAAATAAAAACTTTAATTTGAAGGGCAAAAAAATACACATAGTAATCAAATATAAGACACACCATGGTGAAATTGAACTGAACTTCAGGAATGAAGAAGCCTGTAAGTAATCTAATGAGCAACAGGGAAGGAGGGAAGGCAAGAAACATAATTATTGAACCATTGTGTAAGAAGTTTTAATGCAAAAAGGAAAAAAACTCAAGAAATTTATACCCATCTAACTTCCTTTGATTAAAAGGCAACAAACATTATCAAGTATGCCAGAATTGGGGGGAATATAGCATGTAAGAGTCTATCAAAGTAAATTTTAAAAAACGGACTACCTCCTTGGTTGGCCTTTGAAGTGGATTGGAGGCTGGGAAGAACTTGGCCTGTATGGTGGCAGTAACAAGGAAAATGACTTCTGGTTATAGAGGGCACCAAGCAGAGAAGAAAGATACAATATGGAAAGGGGAAGACTAGATTGGACCCAGTGGTGTTAAATTGTAATTGGATGTGTAGGTGTAAGTTTTCTTTTTACTTACTTCATTTCCTGAATTTTTCTGTGACAAATTATATATATGAAAACTCCAACTGGAACAATTAAGCCATCTATGCTGGGCTTCATTAATTTCTTTCCAACATTTACTTTCTGTTTTTTAGTGTACAGACAAGTAAGCAAAAGGGATGCTAACAATTCTACTTTTGATGGCCACACACATTGTGAGTACAAATTGATCAAGCAAGGAAACTTTCGGTTAGTCACTCCCGAAATGGGAGTGTTTTCAGGGGATGTAGTAACACTATCCAATGGCAAATTTTTCAAGTCAAATCCATATAGGAAGTCATATTTTCCACTTAACTGGGTGGAATATAACCTTCTCTTTCTTTTAAAGTAGCAGATCATATAGCTTTAGGCAGAAAGTACAAATACAGTACCATAGAGGGCCTCTTCATGTTGAGAAAACATGTACATGTTCAATTCTTAGAACTTCCTGGTAGTTTAAAAAATAAAGACATAATAAAAAAGGTATATAAAACTCATGGAATATTTTAAATGTTTGCATTTAATATAATCATGCATTTAATACACACACACACACACACACACACACAACAAGTACAACAGAATGTTGTTATCCACTAGATTCTTAGAAGGTTTGTATTAAATATAAAATTAAATATCTAAACTGTGAGACCTGGGCTAACTGGCTCTCTCACAAAACCCAGAAAACACAGAGGTGTGAACTTATGGAATTAAGCTTGATTCTCAGTCAAAAATTTGCATTATTGGAAGATGCTAACCTTTGTAAAAATCAATTAACTTTTTAGGCCAAAGTAATTTCGTTGTTAAAGGAGAAAGGTCTGCAACTGAAAATAAGACCCTTTGAAACCACCAATGCCGATCTGGTGGAACAGAAAAATTACAGTTTGTGTAGTAGAGGATCAATCAAACCTGAAGAAGAATCCAAATTAGACCAGAAACAGAGCTAAGTGTTGTCAATAGTTCCCATTTGAGGCAAAACTGGATATTGGTATCAGAACCCAAAAAAGATCCATTTCTCATCATATATTGTTATGCTAAGTTTAAACATTATGTAACTAAATGTTATGTAACATGAATTCAATCACTACCTTTTTAATGTGTGTTTATTTTCTTCACCTCCCAAGTAAACTTCTTCCAAATATTGTAGAATATGGAAAGATCTCAACTGAATAAAGAGTAGCTCAAGAATCTGATATTTAAAACACATTTTCTGAATTATCCATCAGCTCCAAATAATAGACCTTATTGATTCACTCAGTAAGCACTTTTTCAGAATCTTTAAGGTCCAAGAAATTTGCCAATTACTGTAATTGCAGAAATGTACAAGGCACACATTGCCCTCAAATGATCCTAAATAGTGCTTCTTGTCTTGGGATAGAAACATAAACCACATGTTATGGAAGCATAGAGGATAGCACTTAACTTAAACTAGCATCATTATAGGAGTCTTAGGGAAGATGACATTTAAAATGAATGTTAAACTATGAGAAGGGGGTCTCATGGGGGCATGCATGAAGATGTTGAGGAATTAGAGTGTGACACACTTTGAAACCTGAATATTTTAAAATCTTAACAACTTGGAAGGATAAAAAGAAGTCAATTCATGGAGGATCTTGAATATCAGCTAAGGATTCTTTCTGCATCTCACGTACGGAAGAAAAACTTCAATATGTTTTGGAAGCATTATTTGTTAGCACCTTTTGAAGGAAAGCACAGTGAGAATCTTCATGCACTTAGCACAGGCAAAGCTCAAACACAACCTGGAAGAATTTACCAAATCAGTATGACAAATATTTGGGGTCCATCTATTTCAGTTTTATCCCTAGATATGGAAAATGATCTCTTAGTGTCAACTATGGCTTCTGGCATCTCTATTTCTGGTTTCCCACAAATCTCCTTGTGACCTCAGACCTCTAAAGTCTTTGTTGCACAGTTTTTCTGATACCAGTGTGCTTTCCCCACCAGATGGTTTAGAGAATTTCTTTCCTTGTTTTTCTGAAATTTCAAAAGGACTTTTCTTAGGTTATGGTATGTTTCATGTATGGCTATACCGTGAGCTCCAAGAAACGCTTGGCATTTGGAGGGCCCATGCATTTTGAACAATAGAAATTCTCTACACAGAGATCAGGAGTTTTTCTTTCAGTAAATTCTTGATTATTGCTAAATCTCAATTTTCTTTAAATTCTTGACACTTTTTTAGAACTTGTTAGACTTTCTGAATTTACTCTCTGTGCCACTGAATTTTTACTTTTCATACCTTCAGTTTCTTTTTTATTTATTTATTTATTTATTTATTTATTTATTTATTTATTTATTTATTTTAAGATGAACTTTACCCCCAGTGTGGGGTTTGAGCTCACAACCTCCAGAACAAGAGTTGCATGTTCTACTAACTGAACCAGCCAGGGTCTCCATTTTTTTTTCTTTTCTTTTCAATTTGTAGTCTGGAGATTGTCTCAATTTGATCTTCCAAGGCATTATTTTTGACTTTTCAATTCATCAGTATTTTTACTTCTAAAAGCATTATCTTTCTGACAACATGAATTTAAATACTTTATTTTATTTTCAATGTCCCTTCATGTACATCTTCATCCTCTCCTGTAGTTACTCTTTTGGTCATTACAATCCTTCTCATTTGTTCTGTAGGTTTTCCTCAAAGAGCAAATTTTGCCCATTTATTTCTTAGCAAGAAAGGCCTAGGATTTTAAAATTGAGAGCTGCAGTAAATTTTCTCCTCTCCTCTATGGGTAAGTTTTCCCCACCACCATGTCTTCCTTAAACAGGAGGTCTGACTTGGAGCTCTGCTTCCAAGGGAGGATTATGCCTTAACTCTGAACTTGACTTTGAGTAAAGGAGCAGGCCAGCTGGCTGGGCCACACTCCCTGGAGGCCACACTCCATACCCATCTCTTCTCAAAAGCTTAGACAGTGGTCTCCTGGCTTTTGCTTAAACCTAAACAATAGGCTAATCAATAGTCGAAATGGACTGGAAGTTGTTCCAGAACTTAACAAAATTGGGCCTTGAAAGACTAGTTTTTATCTTCCATACTCTTCAATATTCTGATGATAGCATTAGCCTTGAAATCTTAGCTATCTGTCTGCAAAAATTTAATGTTCACTTTCTTAAAATTTAAGAAAATGTCTGATTCATTTTCTCACTGCCCATCTTTTATAAACAGAGTGAAACAATAGCATGATTTCAGTGCATATAAATAGAAATCATTTCTGCTATCTTCCTCAAGGAGAGGAGGAAAATTGTCTCTTTTCTATCTCTGCACACACTTGATGTTTGTTTTTACTCATATTTATGCATACATTGTATATTTTGAATTTTTATTTTCTTTTTAAATAGTGTATGTTCACTTTAAAATGTATGCTAACTTAGAACATTTTCTTAGATTTAAGAATTCACAGTTTAAGTAAATTAGATATACATCCAACAAATTTTTCAAAAAGATTAGTAGACGCATTGAAGAATAAAATATTAGCAACTGGTTCATTTAACAAGCTTTTTTGAAACTCTCATGATTTATTACTATGGTCCATATTTGAGATTAGTATGAGAGATTTAAACTAAAATTATAATGGAATTCCTTAATCACACCAGTTCTATATCTGATGCCAATAATAATAAAACTTTTTAAATATCAATCTTTCTCTCAAGACATTGTTAGAGGTTCCATTCATTTCTTTTATCCTCAGTAGGAAAACTGAGGATTTTTCTCCTTAAGAACTTAGGGATTCTTCCTTTCACTTGGAAGTCATTTGACGGGCCTCTTTTCAACTACTTTTATTTTCTTTGCATCAGTAACAAAATCATTATTATTCTCATCACCAAGCTCTAGTTCATTATCTGATAAAAACAAATATTCCTCACACTCAATTTTGTATATTTGATTTTTCTTATTTAAATTTAAATAATGCCTATTTCTCAATAGGCATATTCTCTCCACTTGCTAGAAATGAAAATTCATCTTTTCCATAAGAGAATGATCATTCATCTCATTCGTATATCTTGATTACCATTTCCCCCTTCATCACGGATACCTAAGATACTTATTTGTCTGTTACTTTTATTATTGTAATTAGTTACTATGCATCCTAAGTGTTTCTGGCATTTTCTGATATTTAACATACACGTAGCACAAGAAAACAATGAACCAATGTATAAATAAACTTCAGCCCTAAGAAAGAGTTCTGGACTTGACAAGGATAATTGGATTATCCCCTTCTATTTAAATGAGACCAAAAGCATACCAAAGATAGAACATTTACTTAAGCTTTATCCATTTACCACAGTATAATATAACAATTTGTCCAACATGTAAGAGATTTTATGAACAATGAACTTTCTTTAACTGAAACCAAAATAGCATTAAGATCTAACATGAGAACTGGGGCAGGGGGAGAGAAGAGACAGGAGTAAGGTAGTAGTTTCATAAGTATCTGAAATGTCAGCTTTGAAAATAAGCATTAAACCAGACAAATTGATTCCAACAATAACTTCCCTTCTAGCCTCGGCTGATGTGCTTGCAATCTGGTTTGTTGGTTGCTGGAACCAACTAAAAGATGCAGTTAGCCACCCCAGAAGAGATATTCAATGATGTTGTAAAGAACAAGTGAAATTGCTGTGTTTAACTATAGAACAGTGCTTCCAGTGACCCTCTGGGAAAAAGTCAGTCATGTGCTCTGGACAGTAGAACGATAAGCATGAAAAAATATTTTTATAATTCCAAGCATAAGATTCCAGGAATATGAGGGCAGAGGGTTGAAAAACTTTTTTGAAGATGCAATTTTAACTATAAAATCAGGAAGAGGAAAAATTGGAGAGCTATCAAACACACACACACATTTGAGTCATTGAAGCTATCTAATAAAGAATTTTTTAATAAAGCAGTATCATAAGGTTTTCTCCAAATATACTTCTTAAAATTATAAAGAAAGTGTATTTTTGTATATAGTCAGTGTAGAGTCAACCAAAGACAGTTCCTTTTACTGAATAAATTATTTTTACTATAATATAGATAGGGATGTATGAGACAAAATGTTTGTTGAGAAAAATATATTTATAAGAAGCTATGCAGACATAAGTACAAATATATTTATTATGTTATATACATTTTACTACTTTAACAGTAAATATTATCTTCTCTCATAATTACTGATTTGATATGTTCATACAAGAGGATGCTGTTCACACTGTTGTCATCAGTAGTTTATCAAGTTATTTATCAAAATGTCTCAATGATGGAATCATGCAGCACTCTCCTACTTAACTTTAGTAACTAGTTTTTAAGATTCTGATTCTGGGAGCGCCTGGGTGGCTCAGTCGATTAAGCGTCCAACTTTGGTTCAGGTCATGACCTCGTGGTTCACGGGTTCAGGCCCCGAGTTGGGCTCTGTGCTGACATCTCAGAGCCTGGAGCCTGCTTCAGATTGTCTCCCTCTCTGCTCCTCCCCCATCATTCTCTCTCTCTCTCTCTCTCTCTTTCACGAAAATAAATAAAACTTAAAAAATTATTTTAAAAGATTCCAATTTTGGAATCTAGAAATATAGTTATCAATTTATCTCCCAATATGCTTATGAATAACATGGGTAAAGGTAGATGGAATGAGTGTGACATTAGGTATATTTGTAATTGCCAGACTCCTGTGTTCAAGTATTGCTAAACAATGGACAGATGGCTAACTGGAAAGTGACTTTTACCACTCACTGTATAATCTTCCCTCAGTTTCGACCTGTTCAACACATATTTTTGATGTGAATAAAGACCTTGATACCAAGTATTTCAAATGTCACAAAGCTGAGAAAGAGTTTATATTTTGGATGACAATACTAGATTCCAAATGAATCAAAAGTTGTAATATTAAAAATATCAAAAATTTAGCAAAAAATCCAATAAAGCTAGACAATTTTAAAATATATTTAAAATATCACAATAAAAATAATATTTATATTTGAAAAATACATTAAGATCCAAAGAGAAAAATATGACTCAAAGTTTGTAAGAAGAAAAAATAGTTATTGATTTTGGTTGACTGCAGGTTGAAGGTAAGATACATTATCTCTACAAATACATTTTTTTATTTTGGTGACAAATTTTCTTTCTTTATTGAAGGCACAACAAATCTATAAACCAAGCATTAGGCCTTAAGTTGGCATAGTATAACATATAAACTTGTTGAATCACTAAATATCTGTACTATTATATTAAATACTAGGATTCAAAATTCTAAATGGATATTGATAGATTGAAGGCATTACCAGAGAATGGCAAATAATATTAAGTAATCAACTTATTTACTCAACAAAAAATTTCTAAGTCCCTATTATATACTTCTTCAATCTGATGGTAAGCAAGGCAAGTATAGGTGGGGGCAAATATTAGATAATCACTTAATCAAGTTTGCTATGGAAGCTGGCAAAAGAAATTAAGTATATTTTGTAATGTATTTAGAAAGTCCTAGATTGATTTAATCTAGGAGATCATCTGGCATCTGCAATCTGCTAAAGGGTTTACTTGGGAATACATGTTGTCATACTAAGTCAATCTTCATAAAATAAAAACCCTTCACCATTTTAGTTGTATGGTTTTTTAGTGATAAGTATGTTGTTGGTTCAAATTATAGCAGTGTCTACATGCACAGAAGCCAGTGGTTTGACATTACACATTACAAAATGTGTCATCCAAAGTGGAATCTCCCTTCACAGAAAATAAGAAGGACATAAAAGGAAATTTGGAATGGTAAGATGAAAACTGGAAGTGGTATCAGGAAAACACAAACAAGCTCTCTCTTCAGGGATCCAGGATATTTGTAGAATGAACCATTTGGGGGGAAGGGATTCATGAGGAAGGTGTTCATTGGCAACTTATAACAATCTTCCAATAAACTGGCACAGGCTTCACTCATTATGTTTGATAAATAACAGCACATGTTTTATCATATCAGGAGTTATTCAATATGTAATCACTAGATTTACTTTTTTTACTCTTTTTCCCAAGCTTATTAAGCTACTTTCTATAACCATTTTTGAATGTTATGTATTGGGTTATGCCATTTAATATTTTCCCCAAATGTTTAGGTTGGGTGCAATATAAACTTCAGTGAGATACAGTTAAAATAATATAATTTTAGTTAAAATGTCATTAGATTTAGTTAAGATAATATAATTTTAGTTAAAATAATATAATCTATAGATCTATGTAAACAGCTATCAACCGTGTAAAGATGTGCCATTTCACTATTTGCTGAAAGAGATTAATGTCAGCTCTGTTTATGCAAAGGACCCTGCACTCTTCTCTCAGAATATCTTTATATGTTACCATATGAAGTATGATTAACATGAGGGTATTGCTGATAATCCTTATCCTAAATATTAGTAAACTTAAAAACTTACCTAAATATAGATTTTTAAAATCTGTACCTAAATAATATTTTCCTCCTCCATTTTATCACCCATTACACTGTGCGGAGCAATGCCCTGTAGAACACCCAGCATAGGAATGCAACCATAGGCTCTCTGGGATTTTTTTGTTAGGAATATCCATGATTTTATGAGAACCACTGTTATATCCTATCCTTTACAGAAAACCACAAAAAAAGTTGATTAGCTACCACATTATGCTGAATTGTGAATATAATTTGATATGCTTTGAGCATATTGCAATAGCATTATCAAACATTTTTTTCTATTCTCAAAATCAGAGAAAACTAGTGCTTCCCGAGAGTAAGTTTGTTTCTGTCTTACGAACACTTGTTATTTCCCTGTTTGTCTTAGCAACATATAAGCAAAGGCACAAATTTGTGGTCAGATTCTAGCAAGTATGTTAAGCTTATGAAAAGTTTTCTTTGTGCAATTCAGCTTGCTCTTGGCTTACCTATGTTCCATTGCTTACTCAGATCCCTTATTTATTTAGCTTATCTTTTGGTACTGATTTCACCTGATATGAATATGGCTATAGCAAGCTTCATTTTGTTTTATCTTTTATGTTTTTTCCATTCATGTCTTTTATATATATTTTTTCTTATGAATTAGGTATCACACTCGTAAATGGTATATAACAATCTTTTAAATCCTTTCTGACAATTTTCATTACTATTGCCAGTCTTAATATCTTTATATTTATTGTGATTTCTATTATATATGGATTTACTCCTATCATCAAATTTTAGGCTTCCTATTTGTTTAACTTTCTGTGTCTTTTTTCTACTTGCTTTCTTTTATTGATTGATTCTATAGAAGTATAATTGACATAGAATATTTTATTAGCTTCAGATGTACATCATAGTAATTTGATATTTTTATATGTTACAAAACGATCCCCATGATACATCCTGTTACCATTGTCACCATGCAAAGTTTTTACAGTATCATTGACTATATTCCCTGTGTTGTACATTACATATCTATGACATCTATTTTATGACTGCAATTTTGTATGCCTTAATCTCCTATTTTTCCCATCCTACCCCCACCCCTCACCCTTCTGGTTACCAATGGTTTTCTGTTTCTGTGAGTCTTTCTGTATTGTTTTATTTGTTTGGTTTTTTTAGATTCTACATATAAGAGATATCATGTGGTATCTATCTTTCTTTGTCTGACTTACTTCACTTAGCATAAAACCCTCCAGGTCCATCTACTTACTTTATTTTATATTGAGGTTTTATTTGCTTGACCTGTTTGGAAGTTGAATGTCAATATACTTCCTTCTCTCCATTTTGGCTTTCCCTTGCTTTAGACTACTCTAGTTCATCCTTTTACTGACACTATAGCCCTTTTAGTCGCAGTTTGGAAGGACATCTCCTCTTCATGGTTTATCTTCGTAATGAACATACATTTTTTTTCTCTTACTCTTTACAAACTTGCATATCCATCAAAACTGAATATGAAGATCACCCAATTTCCAAGGCCTATAGGAATATACAAAGCTATATACAGAGGAAGCTGATTTCTTCACTTTATAGCTGCAGAGGATTCATTTCTGATTATTTAGGAAAAGTTTTGTTATATTTTTAAATTCAGGCTTGTCGGTGATTTTCAGTGGTAAAAAGTATATCAAGTTTGCCATGCTTCTAGGAAAAGAATCACTTAGGAGAATTTAAGAAGATAAAAAAATAATTGTCAGTGCAGACTCAAGAGGGTAACGTTACAATGATTTGTGTCAAGTATACATTCCTCCGTACTCCCATTTCTAGAGTTCCTGGAGTGAATATTTTTACTTTAAAACTTTTTAGTACACACTTTGATGGGATTAGTACACATTCTAATTAACAACTTCAAAATCTTTTTTCTTCCATAAAAGAAATGTGCCTTTTAAAGCTGTAAGATTTTCATGACTATTTTTCATCCTGAATTCCTTTTCTATCTTAGACACTCCCTGCTTATTTTATATGAAAAATACCTGATCTGAGCCTTGCAAGTGGTCTTTAAAAATTCAATTAGCTTTTTAAATTTATTTCATTCATTTATAGCATCAAAGAGCCACAATACTGCAAATTAATTTTGATGATGGTCTTCTCTACAGCTGTTAGTTCTAGGAAGGTATAAAAAGTCAATTTCAACTCAATTTGATTTTTGCATGTTCCAGAGAATATGTAATTCTTAAATTAAAAAAATAATACATATCTTGTTCATACTTTAAGTGAAGACAAGTAAGTGAAATGGGTTTAGGACTATTTACAAACGTTTTGTTGTGATTTAACAACGTAAACATAATATTTCCATTTAGCATTTTACAATAGAGAAAATTATAAAATTTATGAATGGCAATGACATAATGGCATACATTGCCTGTTAATATTTTATAAAAATTTGATTGCAAGCACTTACATAATTGTAGAAACTATAGGAACAAAAGAGACCAAATAGCATCTACCATCACATGGGGTTGCATTCTGCAAATAAAACTGTTTACAACCATTTGTGAATTTCTCTGTTTGAGAGATAGAATAGGGGAATCTCATGCACAATATCCTAGGGGGGAAAAACATGTCAAGTGTTTTAAAAAGATATTAGGATGATTGAATATGGACCTAACATCTGAAAACAATACAATGCTATGATAATCATTATAGGAAATACCCAAGTTCCTTGGGTTACATAACCTGAATTTCAAGAAATGCATGTGTTGATTTCTGTCAGAGTCCTGAGCAACAGTAATCTTATCTCTATAGGGACAAAAAAATGTTTCCTAAGGCAGTCAGAGAACAAGTGTTCATTGTTCTGCTTGCTCCCAGGACATTTTAATAATTTTTAAGAACTGGAACAGGAGAAAAAGGGAGTCTGTAAGGCCATTTCAACCGTATAGTAGGTATCAAAGTCCACTGGATCTGAACCAGACAGGTCTCACTCCAAAATCTTTGACATTAGACCAACACAAATATTTGCCTTGGGGGGAGTACAAGGGTACCCTAAGGAATGGGAAGAACAAAATTTGGGAGGAGTGATGAAATATATCAGTGGTTTTTATTTTACTACCTCTCACACCTCAGTTTGGGGCAGCGAGCCCTGAGAATATGGTGGGTGGAGAACCAGGAATGCTTACACTATTGAGAGCAATGAGCTAACAGCTAGTATAAGACTTCATGGGATTTCTCTAATTTTCTTGAAAAAGGAGAGTTCACCTAAGAAATAGAAAAACCAGATTACTATTAACAGAAAGGAATTTACATGACTATTGTGTATATATATGTGTGTGTGTGTGTGTGTATGTGTGTGTGTATATATATATATGTGTGTGTATATATATATTATATATGTGTGTGTGTGTGTATACACACACACACACAAATATAAAAATATTTTTTGCATTTTCAGTAGACACCCATAGAATGACTTAATAAAATCCAATTTATACAATACGTGACTTGCTTTGTTTAAACCGTAACTTGAATTTATCCATGCCTTCCTTCTCCACCTGCCCTCCTGTCCAATTATCCTGTGTAACACAGAGTTGGTTTTAGTCAACTAGTATGCCTTAGAAAGTATTTTAAAGATATGTGTTTGTCTACATACATATCCATACCTAATTCATTGCACATTAATGGTACTTTCCATGATTTCCTTAGCTCCTACTCAATAAAAGAGTGGTAAGTAAATGTACAAAACAAAAATGAAAAAAAAAAAGAAGAAAAGCAAGACACTAATATAGAAATAAGCTAGATAAGTGAGTAAGAAAAGGAAATCATAGCCATGTTGATAGTCAGGGAGTAACTCAACTATATGAAAGCAAAGATATCTGTGAGATAAGAAGTGACTAGAATCTAAATTTTTTTAAATGTTTATTTGTTTCTGAGAGAAAGAAAAGGCAGAGCATGAGTGAGGGAGGGGCAGAGAGAGAGGGAGACACAGAATCTGAAGCAGGCTCCAGGCTCTGAGCTGTCAGTACAGAGACCAATGTAGGGCTCTAACCTATGAACTGTGAGATCATGACCTGAGCCAAAGTTGGATGCTTAGCCAGCTGAACCACCCAGGCACTGCAGGAGTGACTTGAAACTAAAAGCAAACATACAATAATTTTTTTTTTTAATATCAAGCTATTTTGAAATTACTTGCATTGCTTCCTTTCTTGCTTAGGGCAAATAACAAAGATTATTATATAATTAAACTTGTATTTGATAGAAAATCTCTTTATTTGTAGATTAAAAAAAAAGTGTGACATCATTACTAGTATCTTATCTGACTGAGTTTGCTCTAATATAATTAAGCAGATTAGGTTTTGATTTTGTTTTGTTTGTTTTTTTTTAGAAGCATAATACTCATGGCTTTGTATGACATTCTCTAGGACCCTGATTAAAAATAGCATGTATATGTTTAAAAAATATGCTTAAGGAGCACATTGCCAGAAGTTGAAACAATAATTAGGTTTGCAACCATGCACATAGCTGTATTGCTACTGCTAAGAACATGCCCACTACTGGAGAAACTTGCCCAATTCTTTCTCTTGGCATATGGGTAGTCATCGTTGAAATTAGTATCTCTCATTAAATAAAAGGATGGGTGTTTATGACATCTAGTTAATTATGAAAAAAAAAATTTCACCTTTCTTCTTTAATCTGGTCTGCTTTTATACATTCAGTAAAACACCTGGTCAAATGTTCTCATCTTGCATGCCTGACTCTGATAATCATGCATCTCTCTGATGAAATCTGATGACCTGGAATAGGCCCTGTTCTCCCCAAGTCTCCTCCCCATTGCCTAAAGACTCTACAACAAACCTCCTTTCACACTTGTGTTCAATTCTATTCTATAAGGTTCTGGTTCTTCAACCATGCCTCGCTTGTTTTAATGCATTAAGGTTTCACACAAAATTTTGTTATGAATTTAAAAAGAAACAACTATAGTGCTGCTAAAAATTAAATAGCTTGAGAAACATTTCAAAATAAATGCATTCAAAATTTCTATTGAAATGTAAATATTAGGTGGGAAGGACAGAATATCCTATTGAATACTACTTATGAACTCCTTATCAGGAATAATTGGATCACATTGAATCAAGGCCTGACACAGTCAGTTTTGATGTCACGGAAGGAAAGTTGCAAAGCGTTTGATTCATTCCATTTTCTGGAGGGTGGCTCTTGGCTAGGATTCACAAACAACCAGGAGATAAAACAGAAAGAGAAAAAAAAAAAGAAGAAAAAGAATAAAATTTGAAATCCATCAACATTACACACAAGATCAGGTGTATTAAAGTTGCCAAAACCAAGTGCCATAAACTAGGTGGATTAATACAACAGAAGTTTATTTTCACACAGTTCTGAGACTATAAGTCTGAATCAAGGGTGTCAGCAAGGCTATGGTCTCTCTGCCATCTGTAGGGAATCCTTTGACTCTTCCAGCTCCTGGTGGTTTGCTGGGAACCTCTGGCTTTCCTTGTTCTACAGCTGCATGACTCCTGCATCATCATCACCTGGTGTTCTCCCATGTTCATGTCTTTATACAATCATCTTCTTGTAAGGGCTCCGATCATATCGAATCAGGATTCCCATCCTATTTCTAAATTGTACTTCACATTCTGAGGTACAGGAGGTTAAGACTTCTTTAGGGACGGGGGAGAAAATAAAATTCAACCTATAGCACCAGGGTTTATTTAGCAAACTACCTATGGGACAAATTCAGTCACTGTTTCTGATAAATAACACTTTATTATAATACAGCCAACCAATTATTTTATGTACTTTCTATCACTGTTATCAAGCTACAAGTAGAGTTGAAGAGTTGTGACAGAGAATGAAAAGTCTCCTTAAATATTTACTATTTAACCTTTTATGCAAAAAGTTGGCTAACATCTGCATTAGACTAGAGTCAGCCTGCTTTTTTGTTAATATGTTAATGACAGCGGAGAAAGAAATAATTTGGGGGGAAGACACTGTGGATCGGATTAAAACACACTGCCACAATACTTTGTAGCTCCTTCCATCAAAACCTGAAGACTATTTATCCATCCCTTGAATCTGGATTTAATTTACAACTTGTTTTAACTAACAGAATGTGGCAGGTGATAGCATCTGAGACATAAATTCTATGCCTCACTAGATTCTCCAGCTTCCTTTTGCCCTACTAGGATGCTTCCTTCACAATGACTGGATTAGACTCACAAATGACGAGACCATGGGGAAAGACAGAGAGGCCAACCAACAGGCAGAAGCAAGCCTCCAGATACTTAAGGAGGCTGTGTTAGATCCCTCAGCCCTGCCAAGCCCCCAGATGGCTTTGGGTGAAAGGTGAAGAGGCACTCCAAGAGAGATCATCATGAGGACCATCCAGCTCAACACCATTCAACCCACAGGCTTGTGAGAAATAATAAATCATTACTACTGTAAGCCACTAAGTGTAATGTTGATTTGTTACATAGCAGTAGATAACGGAGAAACACCAAAACTGTATGAATACCTTTTTTTTTTTTTTTTTGAAATTTGTTTCAGTGCAAAATACATTAGCTAGTTACTTTGTGGTTCTGAGAAAAACAGAGATCTTCCCAGCTCTCCACCAGTTTGCTGTTCCTCAGGGAGATGGATGTTTCAGTTGCCCTCTTTCCTTAATTTTAAGTCTGATTTAAATTTTCTTTGATGAGTTAACCAAATTCTTTAATATAGTCCTACATAACACCCTATTTCCAAATTATGAAGTAAAAACTATGCTTGTTTATTAAAGTTAATTTTTGTGCAGCGTGATTTGTATTAAATAATAATACTGTTTCATTTTTATGCTAAATGACTTGTGATATAATCCAACAATTAATTTTGTTATAATGTAATCTAAGCAAATAATGTGGAGACCATGGCATTGCATAAATTTTTTGTCTACAGAATTTAAAAAATGTATTTATATGCTCTCATAATAAAGTAAAGAACAAATGAAGTTTCCTTTACTCAAGTGTAATGAATCAGCTATGAATAATGTCGCATTTCAAAAAATATTTCATTAAAAAGACTTGCAGCTATAGTAATTTTTCAAGAGAATAATGGCACCTACCTACTAATACCCCAAAATACAGATTTAACAATAAATATTTACAGAGATTTCAGCTATTTAATTATTCTTCTTTCTGCCTCCATGTGAAAGATTTATATAGAAGAAATTTGTACAAATTAATGTCCTTTGTATGTATGTGATTTCTTTCTTTTTTTTTCTTCTTCTTCATCCTTTTTTTTTTAAGTGGATGGTTGTTTGGTTAGTTTTATTGAACACACCATAGGGAACACTAACTACAAACATAAAATACATGTTCTTAAATTAGACATAGAAGACTTTCCCTGCCTTCATTCAAGCTGCAATATATCATGACAAAGGCCTTGTTTGAGACAACTAGAAAGTTATTGTGACCTAATGAAGACAGAGGATACAGGAGATGTGAAACTCACTAATACAGAAATAAGTCAGTGCTGTCCATTTTAGATGCATGAAAGTATCTTGTTTAAGTATTCACAGAGGGCAGGAGGGGAGTGAAGTGAATAATATCTATTCTATCCCAGTGCTGATAACACTGTTAAAGTCCACACTTGCTAAGAGTCACAAATCATGAATGTTAATATGGAGAATAAAAGGAGAGTTGTAAGTTAAATTTGCAAGTGCCTGCCTCTGTAACATACTTGGTAACACTTTTAACCATTTTCATCCCTGACTTTGTGTTTTTCTCATTTTATGTATACATATGATATTTTTCCCACTTGATTGTAAACTTTTCTATTAGATAATAAAAGAAAAGTGGAAGGAAAGGGCAATCTTCTATTCGAATAAAACTATCCAAGTCAATTTTACTCTAAATCTTAGCAGTATTCAACTATAGTAAATGGAAAAGAACATTCACTATCTAATAAAATGCTAACAAATTAGTAATGAGTTAAGAAGGAATAAAGTACTAATAGTAAACCATATCTCTCTTGTGTACATGTTCATTTTACAGCTCCTCATTTAACATAATCTTTTAACCAGTTAGTGAGTAACCCCTGCATATACAGCTAGATTATAGGATTCTATTTAAAGGGGGGCCTGGGTGGCTCAGTCAGTTAAGTGTCTGACTTGGGCTCAGGTCATGATCTTGCAGTTTATGTGTTTGAGCCTCACGTCGGGCTCTGTGCTGACAGCTCAGATCCTTGATCCTGCTTCGGAGTCTGTGCCTCCCTTGCTCTCTGCCCCTCTCCCACTCACATTCTCTCTCTCTCTCTCTCTCTCTCTCTCTCAACTGTTGAGAGTGCTGCTTCTTATCTGCATCAACTAAGATTAGCAGTGGTAGTAGCTATCCTTAATCTGTGCATTCCCAACACTGGTAGTCAACATGGTCACACTACCCCTTTCACAGGTTCCAAACTATGCATAAAGCAGTTCTCCAGAAGTGGTCATTCCTATAGCCACAAATTATCAGGGCCATTTTTCAGTAATGTCCATGAGCCCTTCTGATTGATACATTCTGTTTCCTCCAGTTGCTGTGGTTATGTCATGTTCTCTTACATCAGTCTTAAGAATTAAACACATGAGGGATAGAAATTCTCTGTGTGAATGGAAACTTTTTTCTCAACCCACCCATAAAGCCCGTGCTTATCCTCCTTGTTGATAGTAGTTTTTTAAAAGCAAGAAACTATATTCTCGGAATACAATAACTGTGGCCCAAAGAGTTCATAAGAAGAAATGGTTGAAAAATAAGCTGTTCTATGTTTTCACTATAAAATTCCAAATGGCAAATTTAATATAAAATTTATTAATATTAAATTATCAGTCACATTTCCTACATATTCTGGTTAAGACTTAATATTTTTGGTCATCCTAAACAAGGCATAGTGATCAATTTTGAGAGAGTCACTGGAAGCCAATATTCATGGGCAACAATAGGAGTGCTACTATCCTGAGGTTAATGTAACAGGAATTAAATAAATGGTATCAGGGAATTGAAGAAGCAAGAAGTTGTATATTTCAATGAAAACAAGATTGTGGTTTTTTGTTTTGTTTTAAGTTTATTTATTTTTGAGAGAGACAGACAGACAGACAGAGTGTGAGTAGGGGAGATGTAGAGAGAAAGAGGGAGACACAGAATCTGAAGCAGGCTCCAGGCTCTGAGCTGTCAGCACAGAGCCCAGTGAGGGGCTCGAACCCACGAACTGTTAGATCATGACCTGAACTGAAGTCGGACGCTTAACTGAGGCACCCAGGTGCCCCAGAAACAAGATTTTGAAGAGCCATGGCATTGTGAGTCCACCTGGTATTTTTTAATCTTGATGATCATACCTATAATTACCAAGACTGAATTTTTTCATAGCAGTCACTCTTGTGTTATGGATACCTTCTCAAATTTCTCTGAGAATGTTAATTATACTCCTGTCATTATTCGTTTGTGTTTGTTTGCAATATAGAATCTTTCTTCTTATGTACTGTTTATTAATTAGTTGGCTTTAGGCCTTCTGTTAATAATTATCATATTCAGGACAAGAGTACAGACAGAGGCCCATATACCACATGTCTAAATATTTGAAAAATTGTCATCCATTTAACAAACATGTTAATACATTAGGTTAAATACATTATGTTTCATATCCTTACCTTACTAAGTATGACTTCAGAAAGATAAAATTGAAAAACTTGTGTAAACCTAGGTTTTTAGATAGCTAAAGTTGGTAAAATATCAAAGACTACTGTATTTTTGTTACTACATGTGTCCATGTTTGGAGAAATAGGTGAAAGGAATTA
Source organism: Panthera pardus (assembly GCF_024362965.1). Lineage (NCBI taxonomy): Eukaryota > Metazoa > Chordata > Mammalia > Carnivora > Felidae > Panthera > Panthera pardus. The sequence continues at coordinate 89,741,168 of NW_026526721.1, forward strand.
AAGAGTACACTTATCTTTATGAGCATTGAGTAATGTATGGAATTATTGAATTGCTATATTGTATACCTAAACTAACATAACACAGTATACTAACTACACTGGAATTAAAATAAAATGAAATAAATTAAATATTATTTTTATAGATATAATACCATTCATAATTTTGGCACTCAATGTCTAGCAAATTGCCAATGTAAAGAATCAGTATTGGGACACTTAGGTGACTCATTGGTTTAAGCATCTGATTCTAGATTTTGGCTCAGGTCATGATCTCATGGTTTGTGAGATCGAGTCTGGCATCAGGTTCTGTGCTGACAGCAGAGTGTGCTTGGAATTCTCTCCCTCCCGCCCTCCCTCTCTCTGCTCCTCCCCCACTTACTCTCTCCCTCTTTTTCTGTCTCTCTAAATAAATAAATAAATAGAATCAGTATTGGGCTTCATACATATTAAAGATAGAACAAAATATAAACTAATGTATTAGTAATATGAATTAGTATGAAAAATATTTCTCAGTCACAAATATTGTACTATCAAAACCATAAATTGAAACAGAGAAGCAAGAAAAAGACACTTTGCAATGCATTCTTTATGTAAGGTTCTATTACATTGGTGATATCAGAAAGGATTGATGATTATTTTTTTCCTTTATAATTCCTAAATGATCCTATAGCTCAAAGCCTTGCCCTACTTCAAAGAAGAGTCTGTCACTGGCATTGACAGCAAACCTCACAAAATTTCACTGCATTTGGGCATTTGGGCATAGTTGCCTTTTGTTTTGAGGTTATGAAACAAAAGATGTGTAGAAGTTTCCTGGTACCTGAAAGGTAATACTCAGCAGCATGGCAGGAACTTTAATGTGTGGTACCCTTTAAAGTGGGGGATCATGGGCCCAATTCTAAGGGTTGGCTCTTTAAATGGTTTTAGTTTTCTTGAATTATGTGTAGTATTCAAGAGTTATCTGGCCAACATTGCAACTGACACAGTGTAGACTGTGTTAGTCAGTAGTGTAGACTGACAGTCCAGGTACAATCTCCTCGTATTTACGAGAATAGTAGAATTTGAAAATGGGGCTGGGTGGGGCGTCTGGGTGGCTCAGTTGCTTAAGCATCTGACTTCAGCTCAGGTCATGATCTCCCGGTGGGTGAGTTCTAGTCACACATTGATCTCTGTGCTAACAGCTCGGAGCCTGGAGCCTGCTTTGGATTCTGTGTCTCCCTCTCTCTCTGCCCCTCCCTGCCCCCTCATGCTCTGTCTCTGTCTCTCAAAATTAATAAACATTAAAAAGAAAGAAAAAACAAAATGGGGCTGGGTATTTTTTCTTCTAGGGTTATGGTTTCTTATTATTTGGTGTTGTTTTAAGTTACCAAGGGCAAAATTCTATATCTCTAATGCTGATAGTCTGAGTATATCATGAGTTCCTGTTTATCTCATTAACATTCCATCTCCCTCTTAGATTTCAGAATTTATTGGGGGAGAGGAACAGCAGGGTGGACCCAATCAACATCATTATTCCAATATCTGTTAGTCCATTGATGTCCTGACGACTGGTCTAGTTTACCTCCTTGCTTTAGTCTGAGTGGGTACTTTCTCCAGAATTGCTCTAGTAACTCTATTTCCCTGTGTAATTATTTTTTTAATTGTTTTTTATTTAATGTTTATTTATTTTTGAGAGACAGAGCATGAGCAGGGAGGGGCAGAGAGAATGGAAAACGCAGAATCTGAAGCAGGGTCCAGACTCTGAGCTGTCAGCACAGAGGCCGATGTGTGGCTTGAACCTACGAACTGTGAGATCATGACCTGAGCTGAAGTCAGAGGCTTAACCGACTGAGCCACTCAGGTGCCCCATTCTCTGTGTAATTCTTTTATCGTGATATCCTCCAGCCTATATATCAGCTATTGTTTTTGCTTTTTTTATTTACTTCATGAGCCATTTCCATGTCTGTATGTCTTCAGGAATTTCTGAAAATGGTACCTGTCTTTTTTATAGTTTTATTTTTTATATACACACACACTATACAAATAAAAATAGATAGACCAATAGATGAATATCTATGTATATATACGTATATACACACATGTATGTGTATATAAATACAATACATACATATTTCTGTTATTGCAATACATTTGGCCTGAAGAGATGTTAAATATGATGACTTCATATTGCAACTAGATGTGATTCCCTTAATCTGCTTTAATGAGTAGCCTACCATATGCAAGGTTTTATTTGGAATAAGAGTTTTGAAGTTATGAAAAGTGCTAGAAAGCAAAATATCTATTTTATGGATGTGCTATCTATTCTGCTGGGAAGGTTTTGGTTATTTTATGGAGAACCTTCTCCAGCAAAGCCTACACTTGGAAAGTTATGCTGGGGTTTCGCTACCTGCAAACTTTCCCAGATTTGGGTTAAATTAAGAGGCCTTCCAGGAGAGCTTTATCATAAAAGCTGCATGCAAGACTATTTTACAACCTCACCAGGTACAGTAGAGAGACACAGAGTTGCTGTGGTGTGGAAGCAGAAATGCTTTCACTGGGCCATAGATCCCATAAGTAAACTTTAGGCTTATGCATAAGTTCCTCAGTGTTCTAATTTTAGGTAGCGTAGGGGCTGTGAAAGCATTGTGAATCTTTCAGCAGCACCCGTGAATGCAACATACTCTCTTAAGACCAACTTCCTTACAACTTCAGAACTGAATGTCATTTTTTCAATAATTGAAGACAGATGATTGACATCAAGCTTTTCAATAAGCCTGGAAACAGCTGATCCAAGCTAAAACCTTGCTCACTTTTTAAAATGGATTCTGTATTTAATTGTTTTATCCTACTTAACCTGCTTCCCAGTTCTGTTGTCTTAAACTTGTTACGTTTCCTAATCTCTATAATGGGTTTTAAGTAAGATTTATCTCAAGTAATTGTTGTAATGATTGATACAATCCATATAACCTGATTAATCAGATAGTGATGCAAAGCTAAGAACACATGACCTACTACATGGTAAGTGCTTAATCAATGTTGTTTTTTAGTCATTGGCCATTTTTAAAGACACTGTGTGCATAGCACTGGTTGAATAGCTGTGTAGTTTACCTGTACCATCCATTATCTCATGCTTTTAACATCAGTCTTTACAAAATGAATTTGGTGCATGAAAATGGTACAGAGTGGCAGAAAAACGTGTTGCAGACACGATGGTGTAAGTGACCTCTTATTTTCCCTATGACCTCAAGACACAATAAAAATTTAACTTACAATTCAGATTGCCAATTGCTGCATTCAGTTCACCAAAGAAAGAATGTATAACTAAGAAAGGGCAGGGTAAGAACATAGATCTTCACTGTATATAGACTAATGTATACTTAATAAAATGACATCATCAAATATAGGTTGTCTGATCTATAAAAATAGATGATTTGCACATATAAATATGAAAGGGAAAGGTTTTCAAAAGGTAAGAAACATTTTAAAGAGAAAGATTTAGTCAATTTTATTATAGCGTTCAAAATATTTTAAGTTACATACTTTCAGTTTGGTATGTATGAGAAAGGGGGGAGGGAGTAAGAAGAGAATTCAAGATGAAAAAGCACATGTAGTCTCAGTCCTAGTTACATTTTTTGTCACAGGTAAGTAGCCTCCCAACAAAATATCTCTGGCCATAACACTAAGATCCTATTTGTTTGTTTTATTGGTGGAAACAAGGCATTCGTACTCATCTTTAAAAACTCTTAATCTGCAAAGTAGTATTCTTCCCACCTTACTGCAAAGGATATAAAGGTTCAAGAAGGAAATTACCTAGTGATAAGTGGATTATATATGAAGGAATTGGTACACAAACTTGAATCTATTTGATTCCAAATCCATTTCCTTTTCACAGCATTATGCTGCCTTCCCTGGAAAGTGAGCACCATCTGTGTAAATATCACACCTTAATTTGTGTTGTGTTTTGTTTGTTTGTTTGTTTCACTGACACCTAAGACAGTGCTTTAACCAGTCACAGGTACTTATTGGGAATTTGGTTGAAAGAATAAAATGGATAAAACAATGAAGAATTACAGTGGCAAGAAGTTCACTAGCTACAAGGCATTTAATTTCATGTTCATGCAGTTCTAAATATTCAAAATGTTCTGTCATTGGATAACGTATTAAAGTAAAATTGTATTATGAAATTTCTCTTTGGCACTCTAAAGATAGGAACCATGTGTTATTTTGCTTTATTTCTACAACTACAGTGACTGGAATTTCAGTGAATATTTCTTGAGTTGATGAATAGCTTAATATGTGGGTCAAATAGAGAGCCAAGTATGTATAGCAATATATTTTGCATTTGGGACATTGTATAAATATTTTTGGATGCATATGTGTTTACTCATAATGAAGAATGTCTTTAACATAACTGTACATTAACAACCACTGATAAGCACAGGCAAAAGTTATAGACTACTTAATGCCCATCAGCAAATATAAAATGCATCATGTCTATATTTACTTCTATTCATTGCATCATAATTTATTTAGATAATAAGATCTTCACCTAAGGCAGTTGCCATATATAAGTAGTGTTTAAATTATTAAAAAGTCAAACTAAGGAAGCAATATAGAAATCCAGGAACAATTTGTCTCTTTATCAACATCATTACAATCACTATTTTGATGTGAGATGTGGTCTTAATAAGACTAGCAGCCAGCAGTTAAATAGTAATACATCTAGGCTCTAAGCAAAAATACAGGTAGAGGGAAAATCCATAAGTGTATTTATTGTTGATAGACTCACTTTATTATTTAAGTTGAATCATATGAGATTGTGATACTTGGTCATTTTTTACCTATAAAAACATCAATTTCATAGGGCTGTACAGAAGAATAAGGGGCATTTTGTTGTTGTGTTGCTGTTGTTTTTTTAATCTCTTGGGTTCAGAGTTGTAAAGACGGGGCCTCAGTTTTCTTGTGGGGATTGAAGAACTGTTGGAACATAGAGACAATTCAATGCACGGTAGCTATTATTTTTATTAACAATAAATTAGACCTTTAGCTATCATGCTGTCAAATGAATACTTTTACCATATGAAGGAACTAACCTACCAGTGTTGGTCTTTTGCTAAAATATACATTATGCCCATATTGTTTCTCAGATGTTCTGAATATGAACTAATCCAGATAAAGAAAACTGCAGACCTTACCAAAGGTTTAGTGTTTGACTTTCATTTCTAAATGTCACACACACACACACACACAAAAAGATTTCCTTCAGGAAAATTCCTGAGAAGAAGCCCAAGAGGTTTCTTGCTCAATTCCTTGCCAAACAAAACCTCCAGACCTTTCAAAATTCGTTTCAGATGTATTCCCAAGGAGCACAATTGTCTGATCTGCACCTTGAATGGGTTATAAGCCACACTGACCTACATTGTGTATGCTGAGTGTGGATCTGAGACCGTGTCGACAGAAGTTTTGTACATAACACAGATTCAGACTGTACAAGGGAAATATGCATAGAAGAGGCATAAAATGCATTTTTGTTTTAAAATGATGCCAGTGCCTCTAAGTTTTCAAGTGTCAAGAAAACAAAATAAGGAAGGCAGTATGAACTACAGTTTTGCAAATGCAATAAACTGCAAATCAGTTATGAAGTCTAATCATATAAGAAAAATTGTCAGGTCAGAAATAAGCAAAAATGGCCTTGACCTAATTAAACCATCATTGGTATAATAATTTAGAGTTAGTTTGCTACTTGTCCCTCTTGTTTTTATCTCTCTGCTAACCAAAAGTGTCACTCAGCAACATATTCTGGGTTTATTTTCCAAGTACTGATTTACACACATCACGTTTTATGCATTTTTGTCCTTTTCCTTATAAGACATCTTAGTTTTTCCTCAATACTGGGCCCTCTGAGGCATGTGGAAGATTCCAAACCCAAACTCCTGTCTTGGCATCTGGCTCTACTCTGACAAAGAAAGTTGTGCTGGAATTATTTTTCAGTTCTTGCTTCTATGACTGTTCAATTGGTTATTTGTAAAAGGTCACCCTTTCCCTCCAAAGCATTTCCTAATTTGGCTGTCAGCTTCTGAAAGGAATGTGGGAAGGGGCACTTAATACCAGTTACCTGCAAAATCTTGAAGCCAGAAAAAAATCAGGCTTCAGTGACTCAAACTTTCCATGTGGAATGGCAGCTTTGTAGCCTGGGTCATTTGCTAAGGACAGAGAAGAAAATAGTACCTGAGTAGTTTCATGGCACAAGGAAGCAAAGCTGTTAAGTACAAACAGAACTGAAAACAACATTTTGCAGAACCAGAAATCACTGCTTGAAATTAAGATGCATGACTGTAGGTAGGCTGTCGGTGGTGAGCTATCTTCACCCACAAACTAGCATTACCTGCACAATAGACACACAAAGGCCATGCCAAGCTTAGCGAAGGGAACTGTGGCATGGGCGGACCTGGAAGAAACCCACAACACAAAATTTTACAAGAGTTAAGAGTCCTAAAATACCCTAACCATGAAAGCAATTTTAGTTTTTCCAAAGATGGTCTCTACATTTTAACCACATTTCTATGCATATGTAAACCTTAACTGAAGGAAACTTATTGGGTTAACTCATTATCATGCATTATCACTAGAGTTGGAATCTGAACAAGGAGACTTAGGGCTGTTAAATTAACCTAAAACCAGATTGTCAGTTCTGTGAGGTACAAGCTTCATTTACTTGATCTATGAGAATGATTAAATGTTAGAACAGATGGGGGCCTGAGGGACTCAGGACTCCAGTCCTATGACTTTTCTTTTCTTTCTTTCTTTCTTTCTTTCTTTCTTTCTTTCTTTCTTTCTTTCTATTTCTTCTTTCTTTCTTTTCTTTCTTTTTTTTATGAAGAAATTGAGAATGGGAGTCGAAGTGACAGGGCAGGAAACAAGCTGACCCTTGCATTGTGTCCACGGCTACTTCTGGGCCTGTGGTCAAATCTTCAGCTTCTGTCTTCCAAAACAGTTTCTGTTTGCTATTCTTTTTGCTCTTTTAAGAATCATGTAATGGGGCACCTGGGTGGCTCAGTCAATTAAACATTTGGCTCTTGACTTCAGCGCAGGTCATGATTTCATGGTTTGTGAGTTCAAGCCCTGCGTCGGGCTCTGCACTGACAGCTTGGAGCCTTCTTGGGATTCTCTCTCTCTATCTATTTCTGCCCCTCCCTGCTCTTTCTCTCTCTCTCTCAAAATAAGTAAACATTAAAAAAAAAACGTGTGAGAGAAATGTTGTCTATACTTAATATAGCTATATAATATTAATGTATTTGGCTATTTTATAAGTGTGTTTATATATAATTATTATATGAATATAATATGCTCTGAGGTTCTAACAATACACTTATATAATACACATAGGTATATATATACATAAATACATATATATGCTTCTGTGGTTATATATATATATATATATATATACACACATATATACACATATATGTTATATGTTATATATATATGTATATATATATATATATATATATATATATACACACTCACACACACACACACACACACATATATACACACATATATATACACATACATACAGGATTAGGGTCCCCAAAGACACTTTCAGGGGTCCATGAGGTCCTTCCATTTCCAACTTCACAGCTGTGTGAGGCTAGATTTTCTTCATAAAAAAACCTTCACAACAAATTGAAATCAGAGGCAGATATGAGAGTCCAAATGATTAAAGAGATTTACAAAAACGTAAGACAATGCTACTCTTCTCATTCAGTTTATTTTGGAAATTATAAGGATTTTTTCAGAGAAATATGCTGTTATGTAAATATGTGATAGATTTTTATTGTTACTTTAATAAAAAAAGTAAATATATACCTATTTTTTAATTTGTCAGTTTTAATATCTAATACAATGCCTATCAATAGAAATAAACCATCTAAACAAAACATCTTCAGAATCTTCAATAATTTATAACAATATAAAGAGGTCTCAAAACCAAAAAGTTTGAGAACCTCTGGGCTAAATATTAGTCCATGAAGTGACCCAGGGTGAGAATTCTCCCACCCTGAATAGTGACTGGTTGCCCAACAAATCCTTGGTTTTGCAGGGTTTGAGAGGAGCCAATTAACAATACAGAATGCAGAAGACAGAAGTTCACACAGAGAATGATCAATCGAAAGCCAGAATGCAAGAAATCCACTATGAATGTTCCAAGGACATGAGTAGCAAATAGATTAGAGGAAGAGCAGGGCTGGTCTGGAAGCAGAAGAAGTACAGACAGCTGCCAGGTCAGTGAGCAGTGACCACACCCTTTCTTTGCCAGTACAACTAGAGGCATTGAAAATGAGTTAAAAACTGAGAACAAACTGAGGGTTGATGGGGGGTGGGAGGGAGGGCAGGGTGGGTGATGGGTATTGAGGAGGGAACCTTTTGGGATGAGCAGTGGGTGTTGTATGGAAACCAATTTGACAGTAAATTTCATATATTAAAAAATAAAAAAAAAATAAAAATAAAAAAATAAAAAATATGTGCAAAAAAAAAAAAGAAAATGAGTTGCTGTGTCCCATCAGGGAGAATTCAATTTTCAGGGAAGGCCCCATGCGTGGCCACTGTCCCCTGCTCTTCCTTATTTTCTTGTATACCTATAATTCCAGCAGAACTTAAAAGAAATCATAAAAGCCACTTTCTGTGTCCCACTGATTCTTATACTTGGTTGTGGGATCGGTCATTCCTCCACTCCTGCATACACACACAGGCAGTCGCAAGGCTACAGAGCACTCTGAACCATCTCCCACTTTAAGCTGCAAAAATGACCTCAACAAAAATGGTCAAAAAGTCTGGTTTAATGTACTAACCAGAACTCCACCTAGATCGAAAGTTAAATCTTCTTTTCCCTCACTAGCTCACCAATTTAAAACTGGCTTGGAACCAACTTCTTGCAGTAAGACAAGTATTGTTATCTTTCTCACTTTCTGCCACCTACCCTTACTCCTTGCCTGGCTTGTAAATGCTACTTTCTGACCTTTCCATTGTTGCAGCAGGAGTACCAATGTCAAGAGGTTTTATTTTCTCTGGCCCTGGCAAATATTTAGAGCTGATTCTCACATGGGGACACTTTTATGGATTAGCTGGGGATTTTTCTTTGGCAGAATCTCTTTTCATGTAGACAGGACATCTTAAATTGGCCATTACCATTACCTCCTCAACCTCTGCTCCCTGAGGTCTACCCCATATCCTGCTGGGCTCCTCTCAGGATTTTAAAAAATTATTCGAGACTGAAATTTCTAGCACAGGTTCCAACTTTATTCTCCTGGATCATTTACTCTTGGACTGCCATCAAAGCATGGTTATCCCTTGCTATCACACAGGGCTTCGGTGAGTTTGTGTGTGTGTGTGTGTGTGTGTGTGTGTGTGTGTGTTCATGGAGTGGGGAGGCTGAAATTGTAGTGACTCCTTCCAAAAAAAACCTTTATACTCACTTTACCTTTATCTACTGCTGCTATTGGTAACAGGTTTCAAAGTAATATAACTAGTTTCTGGTTATCTAATTCAAAACTTGCTTTTTATGAGTACCTCCTTTGGAATGAAGCATCTACTAGAGATTGATGTCTTATCTGAAGCTTTCCAATTTAAAGCCCTGTTGCACTTCCTGATAATGAGCTTCTTTTAATTGAAGAAATCTGCTTCCCCTTACAACATGAGTCTTTTAACATTAAAAGTCTTATGGCATTAAATATAAAAAATATACTTAACATTATGACCCAGTACACACACAGCATAAATACGCATGGATTTATACACACGCACATTGACTGACACACCAAAATTTTCTCAAAGTCTTCTTTTTCTCTCAAACTTTATTTTTATCAAACCTTTTCTTAACCCTCATGGTGATTATTCATTTCCAAACTCTTTCTTTTTTCTCTCAATATCAATCTTCTTCTTTTAGTTCCTTCTCCACTGAGCCATTGTTTTGGCTTCAAGCCACACGGAGAAAATAAATCAGGAAGAATTTTCCCATCTTGGACCAAATCATAGTTACCAATATAATAGCGGATATATTTTGGGGGAATTAATCTTTCCTTTTAGAGTTATGAGAGACCTTGTAGCTCAGGAGGCAGCCTGAAATGGAATTTAAAAGAGTGGATACTGGGAGGCACTATTTTGAAGCCTGTAAAAAACTTTTAAAATGATAGACTCCTCATGTATTTTTCAGAGTATGTAATGGAATTTAAGTCACTGAATTTTCTTAACTACCCTAAACAATAGCTGTGGTATATTTTTGACATCTAACTGAAAAATTAATTCCTCTTCTACATCCAACCATCTAAATTATGCTTACATATTTTGATAATATGTGATAATATGTTTTCTAGGGAGCAGGACAAAGTCTTCTATGTATAATGATGGACCAGAATTAGTGACCCATGAAGATTCACATAAAGATAAATCTCACTTGCAACAGATGAACAGTTCAGAAGGGAGGAAGTAGGACCCACCAAAGCCACTATTCTCATTTCATAATTATCTCTACAACTGATTCTGCTTATACGCAAGGGTGGGCAAACAAGAATTGATGAATTTACCTAGGGCCAACTCAGGGTCAAAGGCTGTATAACATTTTGGCCCATCAAAAGGTATCTCTTACTCTGTGGATTACTTTTCAAAGACTGCTATAATAACTACCACAACTTGGTATCTGAAATCACAGAAATGTATTTTCTCACAATTCTGGAAACTAGAAGTTTGAGATGGAGGTGAAGGTAGGTTGGTTTCTTCTGAGGTCTCTCTCTTTGGCTTGTGGATGTCTGTGTCCTCTCCTGTGTCTTCATGGGGTCTTCCCTCTGTGTCTGTCTGTGTCTTAGTCTCTTCTTACAAGAATATTAGTCATATTGCATTAGGGTCTATCCTAAAAACCTCATTTTAACTTAATAACCTCATCAAAGACCTTATCATCAAATATGATAACATTCGGAGTTACTGGCGGTTAGGACTGCAACATATGACTTTTAGGAGGACACAATTCAATCCATAACACTCTCCCTTCAATTACAGACACATCTACTAAGCTTTGTTCATAACACCATACCTATCAACAATGTTGGCACTTGGATCACGATCTTTATTTCTTCCTCATTTCCCACTGTTGTCATGAATGACTTCAAGTTCATGTGGATGAAGGCTCCATTGCAGTGATCATCATTTGTACTTCTCTCTAGCAGTTCATTTCTACTGCCAACCCCGAGTGGTAGCATTTATGCCTATGTCATCACTCCATTCATGCATTCTAGAGCCTATTGTCCGACCAAAACTTCCCCCTCTTCTAATTCTCTCAAGCTTTATATTTATTACACATTTCCTTCACTCTCATCGTAATTATTCGTTTCTTAACTCTTTCTTTCTCTTCCCTTTCTTTAAATTCCTTCTCTGCTGAACCATTATTTTATCTTCAAACCACAGGAAAAAATACATGTCAGACAAACATTTCCTATCTTTTCTCCCACATATGGGCTGTTGAAAATGTGTATTTGCTTTCTATCACTGCATAATAAATTACCACAAATTTAGTGCTTAAAAGAATCCACAAATTACAAGTTCACAGTTTTCATAGGTCAGGAGTTCAGGTAAGCCTTAGCTGGATCCACTGCTCAGGAGATCACTGGACTGAAACTAACATGTTGGCCAAGATTGCAATCTTATCTGAGGCTCAGGGTGCTCTTCCAACCTCACTAGTTGTTGGCAGAATTCATTTCCTAACTGTTGTTTGATGGACGTTCCTGTTTTCTATCAGCTAGGAGCTCAGCACCTGGAGGCATCCCTCAGGTCCTTGCCATGTGGCCCCCTCCTCTCAAATTATGGCAGTTTATCCCACCTTTGATGTCAGCAGAAGAACATCTCTGTGCCATTTCATCTTCTTTCAAAGGGCTAGCCTGACTAGGTCAGGCCCACCCAGGCTAAGTTTCCTTTCATTTAAATCAGTCAACTGATTAGTAACCTAAAAATGGGAATGATACCTCACGATATTCACTCTTCTGCTCACACTAAAGGGATAATATAGTGCATGTACCTCAGAGGGTAAGATTCTTATTAATTATCTTAGAATTCTGCTTACCTCAAGATACGTGGAGAACATCACACAACCATGTGACCAAAAACACTTCAAAAGCTTGATATCCAGAAATTTACTGTATCCTATCTTATTCAAAATAACTTTAGTGTGGCTAAAGACTGAATAAACATTTGTTTAATGTATTAATGAGGGATGAGCATTATATTGTGACTCAGATAAACCAGGTTTAATCCATACTAAAGGCGTTGGTTTTCCTTGAAATCCTTTCCAAGTCTAATATTAAATAATGATGTTATTGTACATCTTTAATAAAAAGAAAAGCTGCATCCCTTGAAATCATAATAATGTATAAATCATACCCTTTAAAATTAATTTATACAACTATGTAAGTTAGTTTGTATCTACAGTAAAGAATATAGAAATGAAAATTTTAGATCTAACTGTAAAATAATATTTGGAGAACAAGAGTACATATTTATAAAATTTTTATGGGCATTTTATGTTACAATGAGAGAGAAGCAGTATGTAGACATTAACCAATCTATAAGAATTCATTAATCCTTTCACACGTTTTGTAATTTATATTTTGATTAACCTCTTCACATTGTTGTATAATTTGGGTTTTGATTATATTATATATAAATGTTTATGTGTCTGTCTATCCATCTATATATTTATTGATCTATTCTTAGATGGTATAATTACTGGGGGTAAGATCTATGTCATAGAAATTACTAGTTGTTTATAAAATTTTAAAAAATGAGTTAACTAATGAGTAATTTGATGTTTAGAACACTAAAAGAGCTTGCAAATGTAGGATATTTTCTTATTTCGTGATAGATTCAAAAAATTATTTCTTCAATGTCAATGTATAATGATCATCAATTGATTCTTATTATGTGTGTGTAATTTACATCTCTATTCATTCAACAACAAAGATATTATTATCCCTTATTTTATATACAAGGATCAAAGACACATATAGGTAAAAAGAAAGGCATTTGTATATTGACCAATATGACCAATTGACCAATTTGTATATTGTCAAATGTCAAAGAACATGCATTACTCTCTAACTCAACTGCCACTCTAAAGAGTGAAAAAATAACCCAAAAGTTAAATGAGTAGTGAGTTTTTACTTCCTTTAAATGAAATTTTTGGTTTTCAAAAATTGGTTTTCTTTCATTAAAAAGACCAAACCTCTTTCTAAACAGACACTGCCATCAGGTAACAATAATGCTATTTAATATAACACCCAATGATGATTCACTGGTAGGTTCAATTTTTCTTCAAACTTTCTACAAACATCACAAGCTCAGATTGTAGGTCATAATACTAACAAGTGATTAAGTGAATGTCCACTCAAAATATTAAAATAGTCATTTCCAGAGAAAATACATTTGGAATAATTGGACAAAATATCACCTATAGTCAATTTACATCACTGCAGACATAATAAGCATTTTCAATTTTATGCCATTGTTGATGTTGGCATTTGGATTGATGGTTTGGGAGTGGTTCAGTCTGCTTTAGTATCTCACAAAATTATTACTTTAAATATTTCTAGTAAAGAAAAACCAATAAGCTCTTGACATCTAATGACTTTGCATCTTCTTTTTTAAAAAAATAAAACTAAAGATTTGTTTCAAATGGAATGTTATGGTCATATGCACTTTCAGTAATACTATTAAATATAGGTTTTTCCTCTAGGTGCTGCCAGAAACATAGAAAGAGACAAAGTGAGATTTATAAGACACCTTGACACTATACCTCTGCAGTTAAGGAAACGAGGTAGTAAATACTTAATATTTATTGGGAAAACATATTTAGAGTGCAACAATAATTTATTACACACACAAAAAAACATGCTAAACTTTTATTCCTGGGAAAATGAATATTTTTCCCTATTCTTCCCAGTACCTAGAACTAAAAACCTTGGAAATACATGTATGTATTAAACAAAAAAAGATCTAAAAGGTGTAGAGAAGAAGTCAGACAGGCTAGTGACCTTGGGAAACAAAAAATGACACCATGGTGAGTTCCCTGGGTTTCCTTTTTGAGACGTATATCCCAGACTTGAAGAACACAGCCATGTGGACACTCCAATGAGAGAGATAAATGAACAAACAAATAAATAAATAAATATCAATCTTCCTCTTTCTAGCCAAAAGACCAAGAAAGCGACAGCCTTGCAAAACAAAAGCTACAGAAAAGTCTGTGATCTCCATCCCAGTGTTAAGTCAGGAATCTACTTATACTCTTTCCAGGCTATAAAGAGACACCCCAATACCTCCACTGAGATAATGTCAGAAAAGAGTGAGTCGAGAATCGGGACTTGATTCCTACCTGGTGATAATAAACTTCCCCTCTCTTGAGGTGTTAGAGAAGAATGTATGGGGATCCTGGGCTTCCATCTCTACCTGATAAAAATAAAAAAGTCATTACTCTTTCCTACTTGGGCAATGTCAGAAGAAGCCTAGCAAATCAAAACTTTCATTACTGCCAATTGGTAATAAAGACACCCTATACATACCGCACAGAAGCACCAGTGGAGGCCACACAGGGAGCAGTAAAAAGGCAATCCTATCACTCCCAGTCAGGGAAGTCTCCATAGACACTTACATGTAGGGAGGCAGAACTCTCACTCCTGCTCAGCTATAATGAGGACCCTCCCCAATCAAGGGTACATGGAGGCCCAGTGGAGAATGTGGACTTCTACCTCCATTAACAATAATAAGGGCCTACCCAGTTGTCCTGTCAGAACAGTGTGAACGAAAGCCAGTTAAAACAGTAAGTTTAATTAAGTAGGATTCAGTCTCATAACAAAAAAAGTCCAGATTTTAACAAAAAGTTATTCCTCATACCAAGAATTAGGAAAACCTTCAACTGAATGAAAAAGATAATCAATAGACATTAACAACATGGTGACAAAAATGTTAGATTATAAAGCTCTTAAATCAGCCATTAAAAAAAAAAATGCTTCCATGAACAGTCATGAACACAGAATATAGAAAATCTCAGCCAAAAACCAGATAGTCTCAGCCAATAAATAGAGGGTATGAAGAACCAAGTGGAAAATTTAGAACTGTAAAATATAAAAACCAAAATTAAAATTCAACAGATGGGTTCAACAACAGAATGAAAGTGGCAGAGGAAAGAAATAATAAATTTAGAGATAGAATAAAAATTACCCAATCTGAAAAAACAACAAAAATAATTAAAACTGAAAATAAAAGATCCTTGAAGACTTGTGAGACTAGAAGTAAAAATTGACATTATGCCATGAGAATCCTGGAAGGAGAGAAGACAGAGCTGAAAATGTACTTGAAGAAATAATGGCTAAAAACCTTTCAAAGATGACCAAAACATAAACCTGCAGATACAAGGAAGCTGAGTCAACCCCAAACTGTATACATCCAAGGAAGTCTAAGCCAAGGTTCATCATAGCCAAATTTCTGAAAACTAAAGACAAAAAGAAAAGGAAAGAGGAGGAAAAGGAGGAGGAAGCAACAGAGGAGGAGGAGAAGGAGGAGGAGAGGAAGAAAAGGAAGGAAAGAAGGAAGGAAGGAAGGAAGGAAAGAAAAAGGAAGGAAATAAAGTTTGAAAGCAGAAAGAGAGAAATGACACCTATCTATGGGCAGAAAATAATTTGAATGGCAGCCAGTTTCTTATCAGATATCATGCAGATCAAAAAGAAATCACATACATTTTTCAAGTGCTGAAAGAAAATAACCTGAAACCCGGAATCCGATATCCAATGAAAGTATACTTCAAGAATAAAAAGAAAATTAAGTCGGTCTCACTTGAAGGAAAGCTCAGATAATTTGTCACTAGACCAATTCTAAAAAAAGTGCTGAAGAGAGCTTACTAAACTTAAAACATAAGAAAAAAAGAAGGAATGTTGGAAATCAGAAGATAGAAAGAACAATGTGAGGAATAAGCATATGAGTAAATACATTTCCTTAGTTGTCTTGAGTTCCTAAATTATGTTTGATTGACAAAGCAAAACTATAATACAGTCTAAAAATAGTTCTAAATTAATTTAAAATAATTGTGTTAAAAATGGAGAATAGGACGTGACAGTTTTGTATATATAATGTACTTAAAAGAGCAACACAGAAATTTATACTAAAAGATAAACTCAAAAATGCTGTGGATTTATGGCTAATAAATTAATACTAAGTTATTAAAATTTTCAGACAATCCTAGGAAACTACAAAGAAGAAAAAAAAACAACAACAAAGAGACCAAACAGAACATAGAAAATAAAATGTCAGGCCTAACCTCTAACATATTAATAACTACATTAAATATAAACAGTCTGGGGGCGCCTGGGTGGCTCAGTCAGTTGAGCATCCGACTTCGGCTCAGGTCACGATCTCACGGTCCATGAGTTCGAGCCCCGCGTCGGGCTCTGGGCTGCTGGCTCAGAGTCTGGAGCCTGCTTCCGATTCTGTGTCTCCCTCTCTCTCTGCCCCTCCCCCGTTCATGCTCTGTCTCTCTCTGTCCCAAAAATAAATAAACGTTAAAAAAAAATTAAAAAATAAATAAATAAATATAGACAGTCTGTATACACCAAATAAAAAACGGAGATTGACAAAGTAGATTAAAAAGCATAACCGAACTCTATGCAATCTATTAGAAACTCACTTCAAGTATAATGACAGAGACAGGTTGAAATTAAAAGGATGAAAAAAGATATACCATGCAAACATAAATCAAAAAAATAAAGAGTGGTTATGTTAATATCAGATAAAGTAGACATCAGGGAAAATTATGAGACAGTAAACTACATTATGCAATAATAAAAGGGTTAATTCACCAAACAAATGTAGCAATCCTAAATGTGTTTCACTAAACAACAGACTGCAAATCATGTGAAGCAAAACACAATAGACTTGAAAGGAGAAATAGACAAATCCGTAATTCTTGTTCAGGGCTTCAGTGTTTCTCTCTCAACAGTGGTAGAACAACTAGACAGAAAAGCAAAAATAAATTAAAAAATAATAAATCAAAGTAACAAACAAAAAATCATAAGGATCTAGGCAAGCTCAACAACATAATCAACAGGATCTGAGGGCACTTGGGTGGTTCAGTTAGTTGAGTGTCCGACTCTTGATTTCCACTCAAGTCATGATCCCAGAATCATGAGCTCAAGCCCCACTGTCAGGCTCTGTGCTAGGTGTGGAGGAGCCTGCTTAAAATTCATCTCTCTCTCTCTCTCTCTCTCTCTCTACTTGTCCCTTCCTCACTCTCTTTAAAAACAAAACAAAACAAATAGGATCTAACCATTAACCAATATTTTCAGAATACTCCATCCAATAGCAGAATACACATTCTCCCCAAGTGGCCTTGAAACTTAAACCAAGAAACTCTATATCCATAAAACAAACCTCAGCAAGTTTAAAAGAAGTGAAATCATATAGACTGTGTCTCTGACCTTACTGGAATTAAATCAGAAATCAGTAATAGAAGGATAACAGGAATATTTATAAGCACTTGGAAACTAAACAACATATAGTTAAATGAATGAACTGAACCTAGTGAAAATGAAACAGAACATCTATGTATTTGCAGAATTCAGCTAAAGCAGTGTTACAGGGAAATTTATAGCACTAAATGTATACATACAGGAGACAAGAAAAAGAGGTCTCCTATCAATGATAAAAGCATTCACTTCAAAAAACAAGAAAAAGGCAAAATAAACCCAAAGCAAGGATACAAAGAACCTAGATTATTTATACATTGCTAGTAGGCATGTAAAATGCTACTTCCACTTTGGAAAACAATTTGGCAGTTTCTCAATAAACTAAACATTCAATGACCATACAACCAACAAATTCACTTCTGTGCATTTATTGCAGAGATGAAAACCTACATTTGCACGAAAATCTGTACATGAATGTTTACAGTAACTTTGTTTGTATCAACCCCAAATTACTTCAACTGGGAATGGTTAAACAGATTGTAGTACATTCATACAATGGAATACTGCTCAGCAATAAAATGTAACAAATTATTGGGATACATAACAACTTGGACAAATCTCCACATAAGTACACTAAGTAAAAAAAGAATTAATTCCCGTAGGTTAAATGTGTCTGATTCAATTTCTGTAACACTCTAGAAATGGCAAAATTATAGAAATGAAAGACAAGTTTTTGGTTGACAAAGCTTAAGACTGAGAGACAGAGAGACTATAAATGGCAACACGAGAGATCTTTGTGGTGATGGAAAGTTGTTCATCTTGACACTTTAATGTCAATATACTGGTTGTGATGTTAATCTATAATTTAAAATGTTACTATTGGGGGTAACTGAGTAAAGGGTAACTGAGATCTCTCTGTATTATTTCTTACAACTGTATGTGAGTCTATAGTTATCTCAAAATATCATTTTTTTCAGTTTTATTTTATTTATTTTGAGAGAAAGTGCACGAGAGAGGGAGAGGGGCAGAGGAAGAGAGAAAGAATCCCAAGCAGGCTCCACACTGCCAGCACAGAGCCAGATGTGGGGCTCAAACTCATGAAATGTGAGATCATGTCCTGGGCCAAAACCAAGAGTCAGAAGCTTAACTGACTAAGCCACCCAGGTGCCCCAGAGTTTTTTGTTTTATTTCATTTTGTTTTATTTCTAGAATGGAAGCCTATTTGCAAGCTGAAGAGAATGATTTAGTAGTAAGGGAAAATTTGATAATGCAAGTATGTGGGGCACGGGGCAATTTCTGGAAAGCTGTCCTTGAGTGAGCAAGCAGAAAAGGTTTGGCCTTGGATACCAGCAAGGTAGGTGTTCCCTAAGAGTAACAGAAGCAGAGGGTGGGCACAGAGGCAGGGAGCTGGATGGACAAAGTGCCACAACGTGTGGACTTGTCCTTCTGAGAGCTTCTATTTTCTCAGGGAAACAGGAAGCAAGGTCATCAGCTTGAAGTGTGGACAAGGAGGAGGTGTTGGAAACTTGAGGGAAGAGGAGAAGGTGTAAAGAAGCATCAATCAGCAAGGTTATTCTGTGGTTTTCAATGGCCACATTTTGCTGGGAAGGTGCAGGCACAGGAAGGCAGGGAATTGGGTTCAACCAGGGTTATTTTTGTTAGATAACTCCATGAGAGAGAAAAGGAAATGAAGGAGAGGGTATATGCAAATAAATAATAATGACATTGGCCAGCTATTGAATCCAAGCCAGATAAGAAGGGAGTAAGAAAATTGGGATGGGGGATGGTGGGGGCAGTGGTAGGGGAGAGATCCTGTAAAAGTGGTAGAATCAGTGGAATGATGGGTGAAAGGACTGTTGGAATCAGCACAGTAAGGGGAGTGAGCTGGGAAGAAGGAGGTACTGGTTGGACAGCAAGGTTGCTTGCACTGAGATTATGTGAAGGGAGCAGTTCTCAGTAAATGCAAGGCCTGGGGCAGCTTCTCAAACTGTAATGCCCATGTGCATTCCCAGGAGTTCTTGTCGAAAATATCATTTTGTTTGAAGAAAAAACATACCGACTTAGTTCTTTCAAATACTAATGGACAAAAAAGGGATCAAAAGAATAACTAATCAAAGTAGTCTGAGGCTCTCTCTGCATTATACCAGAATTCCAGATAAAAGTCATTGGTTAATTTAGCGAAGACATTTTTTGGTAATGTGAATGATGTTTTGAGAATGTTTATTTTGTTAGAGAGCCCGGAAATATGCAAAATCTATTTGGACCATCACTCCTCATTCCCAGAGAGTTCCCCCCAAAACAAAAAAACAGGGCAATGTTACCATTTTACCCAGAAACAAAGTGCTTGATACCTTCCAATAGGAGATAGGATTAATAGGAGGTCTAAGTGGAACCTTTCTCCTAATCCTTAAATTAGATTTTGAAATTATATCACATTAGGTAATCCCTGAAGTACTGATGACCACACCCAAGAAACTGTGAACCCCCAAAGAAAAGAGGCAGGGGAGACAATGTATGTGTATGACCTTAAAATGTCCATGCAAATGGTAACCATGACTGACACCTGGTTGTATTAGCTAAATAGCCACTTGCCCATGAAGAAGAGGCTAGAAAGTTGGTAAGGTGACAGTTCTATACAGTTGTTTGGTTCTTGACAATCACAGTTGGACTGATTTGACTGGAATTTTCATTTACAATCAGAGTATTTTGCATCAGTTAAATAAAATGACAAGAAAAGAATTAAAATATCTAGAACCCCATTCGTCTTCCATGATGCCATTACCATAGCAGCTACATGTCATTTTGAGCTCCTCCTCATCCAAGGGTCTTATCACCTGGAAGTAATACTCCATGCAAGGAGCAATCAGATTACTTAAAGCATCTGCACTGAAGGGCAGAGGACTATGGTGCAGTGCTTGAACTGAGTGCAACGAAACTCAGGAATGCCCAGTGGTAGCGATGCCAGAGGCAGGTGGTGCTCTAAGGAAACATGCCTAAGAAATAATCTGAGCTACTCTCTCTCATCTATTCCGAAAACTGGTTCTCTAGGTGTCCCATTGATATTTTTACCACTCCATAGTCCCTATGTGAATTTACTCTTCACGTAGGTTAACCAGAGATGTTACAACAGGTACTATTCAGTATAGGACAGGCAATGGATGCTCAAAGAATCTGGAATTAGTTCTCTCACCTATTTGGTCCTCAAGCTAAACAAAATCATATCGGTTTTCTGCAGACTATAACTTTCAAGGGTGAAATTTCTAATTAAATTATCAGCTGTGTTATTGAGGAATAAAATGTCCTTCAGAAGCAAGTCTTCTATAAAACCAAGTTCCCTCTGCTTTAGAACAGTTAACAAAGAAAAGAGAAATTCCAGAATAATTAAGTCAGTTTGGCTATTTTTTAAAAGGATAACAGACAGCTTAAAAAGAGAGAGAGAGATACAGACAGAGACAGAGAATGGAAAGCTCAAAACCTTAAATTCTCAATGTATATCCTGAAATCCCCAAATTTTCTATAATCATATTATAGCTATAGTTGTATACCTGCAGGAGCCAAGAGTCAAAGGCAAAATTTGAATCCACAGTCTGCCAAATTATAACACCTGTTGAATTCAGTTAATCACCAGATCTCTGAGAGGAAAGTTAAAGCTTTGATTAGAATAAGCATGAGTCCAAGAACTGGTGTCGGCCCATATGGAAAGATTCAGAGGACACTGTACATACTGAGCCCCAAATCCCACAGAGCTTCACTTGCTATTTGAAGCTGTCTTGAAGACATCTTTCTTCCCTCCTTTGCTAATGTCTTTCTTTGCTTGTAAATGCTGCAACTTTCTAACCTAAAGAAATTACACCTTTAAAAAAATTATGTTCAATTGTCTTCATTCCCTACCTCTTACATTTTGTATCTCCAGATTTTTTTTTCAAAAAAATTTTAGGGGCGCCTGGGTGGCTCAGTTGGCTAAGCGGCCGACTTTGGCTCAGGTCATGATCTCACGGTCTGTGGGTTCGAGCCCCGCGTCGGGCTCTATGCTGACAGCTCAGAGCCTGGAGCCTGCTTTGGATTCTGTGTCTCCCTCTCTCTCTGACCCTCCCTTGTTCATGCTCTCTCTCTCTCTCTCTCTCTCTGTGTCTCAAAAATAAATAAATGTTAAAAAAATTTTAAAAAAATTTAATGTTTGTTTTTGAGAGGGAGAGAAACAGAGCGCAAGCAGGAGAGGGGCAGGGAGACAGAGAATCACAGAATCTGAAGGAGGCTCCAGGCTCTGAGCTATCAGCACAGAGCCCGACACGGGGCTCTTACCCATGAGCCCTGAGTTCGTGACCTGAGCTGAAGTCAGACACTCAACTGACTGAGCCACCCAGGCGCCCTGTTATCTCCAGATTTTTAGAAAAAAATTAAAGTTTATATATTTATTGTTTTAGTTATTTCTACACCCAATGTGGAGCTTGAACTCATGACCCAGAGATCAGGAGTCACACATGTTCCTCCAATTGAGCCATCTAGGGGCACCCAGATTTTTTTATCCACTTAACTTACAGATAGGATATGACATATAACATTCGGAAATGATTATGCTATATCTAACAGCTGGAAATATTTTAATTATACAGTTTTATGACCAAAACCTGGACTCAATGACAATGCACACTAAATGAAGCTGAAATAAGATATTTTAAAAAAAATAATGGAATTCAAAGATTTAGTAGTTAGAAATGCTAAAGAACATCTATGAATTATTACCTACTATTTTCTTTTATTATGTTCCCCAGAAAGTCCCAGAAAAGACAATGAAACACATGTCAAAATCTTTGAAAGATGCTTTAATAGCTGGTTTTGTTTTGTTTTGTTTTGTTTTGTTTTGTTTTGTTTATAAGCACTATACAGTAGTGAGAGGAGACGCAATTGAAATGAGATTCCTGATAGAGATCAGAGGCATAGTGGTCATGATCACCATGGGATGAAGAAAGTAATTGTGATAACTAGCATCATCTGAGACCCTTGGTGGCAACTAATTGGGGCATGGAGTTTCATAGATTCACAATACATGGACAGTCCACTAAAGCCTGTATTACATATGGTAGGTCGGACTGTGAAAATATGTATGAAATACACACACACACACCACCCAAATATACAGTGGCTCAACACCCTGAAAATATATTTCTTGGCTAAATAACAATCCAACATGGTTCCAGGCTGGAGGTTGAAGGGAGAGGATACAGGTGTCACAAAGCCATCCAGTGGTTCAGGCTCATGACACATCTGCCAACTTCCAAAATGTGCTTCCATGGGGACCCTGAGTTACTCTGGAAGGAAAAGAATATGGAGGAGTCCATGTGAGAAGTTTTTATTGGACCAGGCTTAAAAGTGCCAAGCATCACTTGCCTAATAATTAATATTATTAAATATTAAGGTAATATTCAATTGACTAAAACTCAGTTATGTGGCCACGTGCAGTTGCAGGGGAAACTGGAACTGTAACCTTGCTGTGGTCCAAGGAAGAAGAGGAAGTCTATTTTGGTGAACAGCTAGAAGTTAAATAATAATATTAACAACAACAACAATAATAATAAAAGCCTGACTTGAATCACGATATAAGATCACTTGTAGCCATTCATCCCAATACCTGGATTATCAAACCCGCAGTATCTTATACTATGAGGAAGTGAGATCCTTTGGGAAACATTCTGAAATCATATCAAATATATGCTTGTTGAACTGAACATTCCTCCTATCCTTCCTTAGAGATCAGTAATCTTTTACAAGGGGAAAGGATTACTTGGAAATAAGTAATCTTCTGTACTTGGAAATAGGAAATATCCAAATCTTTTGAAAAATATTGATCTCTAGCTGTGAACTAACAGAATTTTCCTAGGGATATAGAATTCCACTGTGATCTCACAGCAGAGTAAGGACTCATAAACGTTAAGAAGTTATTGCAACTTTGGTGCTCAGTTGAATTATTAACACTTCTTCAATATTTCTCCAGAGTAGATAGGCAAAATAAAAGTATTTAGGAGATATCTTTAGGGAATTTAGGAGACCCCACTTTGACACCCTGAGCTGTAAGATAATAAAAAGTTTTATTTTGGAAGAAAAGATGAGGTGGGAGTATTTGACAGAAAATGTGAAGTAGA
The DNA here is from genome assembly GCF_024362965.1 of Panthera pardus. NCBI lineage: Eukaryota > Metazoa > Chordata > Mammalia > Carnivora > Felidae > Panthera > Panthera pardus. Next base: position 89,764,779 of record NW_026526721.1, read on the forward strand.
GTCACCCTTTTTACAAAAAAAAAAAAAAAAAAAAAAGGTAAATCAAGAGAATTTTTAACATTATCATTAATGACTTGAAGATACAAAATAGTGAATCCTATCACAGTTCCACTTTACTCAGACTTTGGACTAAGTACAAAATTCAAGTTGTGTCATGCTTAACACTAGATGTTAGTTCCTTATCAGAAATTAATCTGATTATAGCTGCTCTTCCAGAGGTTGTTTCCTAATGAATACAACTCTAGATAAATATTATCCAGCTTTTTATTTGAAATTGGTTTTTCCCTATTCCATGAAGTAAAAACTACCAGAAACATTGTGCATGCCTTTGCCTGGAAAGAGCTTTGCTATACCTTTACCATCTTGCCTCAGTTAGTATTTAAAATCCTCAGCTCTGGAGAAAATGTAACCATCTAATAATTTCACAGTAGAATAGACTGGTTCTTAGAATTAATGCTATCAGGGGCGCTGAGGGGCTCAGTTGGTTGAGCATCTGACTTCAGCTCAGGTCATGATCTCGCGGTCTGTGAGTTTGAGCCCTATGTTGGACTCTGTGCTGACAGCTCAGAGCCTGGAGCCTGCTTCAGATTCTGTGTCTCCCTCTCTCTCTGCCCCTCCCTGGCTTGTGCTCTGTCTCTCTCTCTCTCTCTCAAAATAAATAAACATTAAAAAAATTAAAAAAAAAAGAATTAATGGCATCATTCTGATAGGAATAGTAAAGCAGTTCATGGAAATATCCTGAATGGGTATGACCTGGCATATGGAGGAAGTTAATTTTTTTTGCAGAGTAACCTGCTTTTATTTTACTATGATGCATATAAGGAAAGACAAATATGCCAATGATACATTTCCAACTTGACAGAGCAATCTCGGAAGTATTTATGATATTTAGGAAAAGAGACACATCAATTATTAAGTAATGGAAGTTAAATTTTATGGAAACATGGTGATCTGCCAAAACAGCAAAGTGATAGAAGGAATGCAGAGACTATCAGACTCTCCTCTCAAAACAGAAGGACCGGGGCGCCTGGGTGGCGCAGTCGGTTAAGCGTCCGACTTCAGCCAGGTCACGATCTCGCGGTCCGTGAGTTCGAGCCCCGCGTCAGGCTCTGGGCTGATGGCTTGGAGCCTGGAGCCTGTTTCCGATTCTGTGTCTCCCTCTCTCTCTGCCCCTCCCCCGTTCATGCTCTGTCTCTCTCTGTCCCAAAAATAAATAAAAAACGTTGAAAAAAAAAATTTAAAAAAAAAAAAAAACAAAAAAAAAACAGAAGGACCAATTTATACATTTTGCATCCTTTCATTATTTATTATTTTTACTTTATTAATAAAAACAATGTGTTCATTTAATATATTCATCACAAGGGCTTAACAAGAGACTTAATTTAAAAAACAGAAACAGGGGCTCCTGGGTGGCTCAGTTGGTTAAGCATTTGACTCTTGATTTCAGCTCAGGTCATGATGTTACCTGCTGGGCTCTGCACTGACAGAATGGAGCCTGCTTGGGATACTCTCTCTGTCACTCCCCTTCCCTCAAAAAAAAAAAAAAAAAAAAAAAACTTAAAAAAAAACAAAACCAAAAACAGAAACAAAACAAAAATGACACCACAGTCTAAGATACAGAGTCCTCAACAGGAATGAAGGAAAGGACAGACTCTCTGAGGAAAAAACAAAGACCAAAAAGTAGAGTGACTAGACAATCAGGCAGGGTTCTTGGCTGGAGCCCTGCTTTGAGTAGGTTTCCTGCAGCTACTTCTTAAAGGCTGTAGGCTTTTTTTTTTTTTTTTTTTTCAGAGCTCAGCAGCATGTATTGGTCCTGAGGGCTATCAATGTTACAACGTTGGGTTCTCCTAGCAGGCTCTGGGGGGAAGTGGGATGGTCCTGATGGATATGGGGGATGACTATTTCTTCAGGATGTCCAGGCAGATGTTCCCCTGGGTGTCCATGGTGGGGTGGTAGCAGGGTGTTGGCAGCTGAGAATGTTAAATACTAACTGAGGCAAGATGGTGAAGGTATAGCAAAGCTCTGTAAGCATAGCCAGTGGGGAACTTCCAGGAGAGCTTATACCTCAGGTCTTCCTTCATACACTGTGCCAAATGCTCCATGGATGGCCCCCACCCATTTGAAAAGTCTGTCTGATTCAGGAAGGCAAAATTCTTACATTGCCAGACATCCTGAGGGTCATCAGATCCTGCTGTAGCCTCTTGCCCACGGTGCCCAGCTGGCACCCCCCACTGGGCTCGGCTCCTTTGCGCTGCCAGGGCTGTGGCCCCTGGGTCTGGAAAGCCATCCTAGCAGAGGACAGGGAACTCAGCATGACTGCAACTGCCCGCCTTTTTTCACTTTAGGACAAACATTTGGTGGTATTGCAATGTTTTCATTTTTGAGGTTCTAGCTTTGAATGTATGCTCAATTTTTTGTTTCTTTCTTCATTACATGAGTATACATCTTCCCAGGAACAGTGCCACAACACTTTGGTGTGATTCTGAAAGAGAAGGAATAAGGTAATCCTCACAGTGATGTTTCTTTAAAAAGCATATACACATTTTGCCCACTTTCCCTAGAAGGAGGTGTGACCTTGGTTAAAGATCCTTAACAATTCCCAAGTCGCTGGCTGATGGTTTACCCAAAGTCAAGGCATTTGGAGCAATTTAGATGAGTTGTTTACTAAAAAACTTTGCAGACAAGATATATGGTTTTAACTTTTAGAACAGGCTCAGAGTGTAAGAATATTTGAGAACCATGTAAATATTCTATTTTTCAAAATTCCTGAACTTCAGGAGAGGTTGTTCATAATCAGAGGAGTATGATAAATGTGTTGTGGATGTAAACAGGCTTTCTTCCCCAGTCTTTACCTTAGTGTCTGTGCTCACTCAATAGGCTCATGAACAAATGGCCCGAGATGCCATGGGTAACAGGTTCAAATATGGCATGGTCACCATCAATGATTGCTCAGTCGACAGCAACAGGAAACAACTCTGATTCTCCAGGGCAGCGCCATGTCCCATGGGGACCAGCCCTGTGATATTGTGTGATAATTTAAATCTCCTGGAGTCTAGGAGCAGTAAAACATTTTTTCTTTACTGAAATAGACACTGGATTTAGATTTACCTTCCCTGCCCATCAGGCTTCTGCCAGCTCCACAATATGTGGACTGATTGAATGCCTTTATCCATCATCCAGTATATCACAAAATATTTCTTCTGAGGAATTAATTTTAACCATGAAATAAATAAAGTATTGTTTTGAGTTCATGGAAGACATGGTCTTCTTTTATATCATATTTTCTAGAAATAGTTGGACTTACAAAATGATAGAATAGCTTATTGCAGTTCTGTCACCAGCTTTGAGATACTTGTTTAAATTGTTGTCATGATGAATAAAGCACATACTCTTAACCAGGAAATAATACATATTGTTTCTCCAAATTAAAACAAAACAAAACAAAACAAACAAACAAACAAAAACAAACAAAAAACAAAACCTATGTCTAGGAACCAGAGACAGAAATAGGAGTGTTGTCTATCCTGATTGTAACTAATGGCCTACTTGAGGAAATCTTGCTTTCCGTACCCAAGACTTGCTTTCTGCTGATTGTGGGTCTATGTACCAGTAGAATTCAGCTACTAAGAGGGTTCCCAATGATCCATGCCTCCTGATATTCAACGTCCTTGAGTGATCCCTTCCCCTTGAGTGTGTGCTAGATTTAATGCCTTGCTTGTAATAAATAGAATACAACAAAACTGGTGGGATGTCATATTCTACCTTAAGTTAAAAAAGATTCTGGCTTAGGGGCACTTGGGTGGCTCAGTTGGTTAAGCTTTCAACTCTTGATTTTGGCTCAGGTAATGATCTCACGGCTCATGAATTTGAGCCCAGTGTCAAGCTCTACACTGGCAGTGTGGAGCCTGCTTGGAATTTTCTCTCTCCCTCTCTCTCTGACCCTCACTCTCTCTCTCTTTCTCTCTCTCTCTCACTCTATCTCAAAAATAAAGAAACATTAAAAAAAAGATTCTGGCTTCAGTTTTGCTTTCCTCTATTACTCCCTCCCTTGCTTCTGATGGAAGGTGGCTGCCATGTTGTAAGCTGCTCTATAGAGAGCATTACATGGCAAGGAACTGAGGCCCTCAGTCCAGCAGGCCATAAGGAACTGAGTTCTGCCAATAACCATATACATTAATTTAAAAGTGGATCTTCCTTCACTAGAGACTTCAGAGAAGACCACAACCCAGACAATACTTTGCAGCCTTACAAGACATTCTGAGTCAGAGGACTCAGCTATGGTACACCCGAATATAAGATATCCCTATAAGATAGGAGATAATGAATATTATTGTTTTAAGTTGCTAAATTCAACAGTATTTTTATTTTCTTATGTAGCAGTGGATAACACACAAAGTACCCAAAAGAGAAATGCTTTCATAGTGTACATAATATTAATTGTTGAATACAATTTTGAGTTTCACATGCTTTGGGGGCAAATAGACAAAAAAAAAAAAAAAAAAAAAGGTTAGGTTTTGGCTCAGAAAATGTGAATATGAAATTAGTCATGTAAAAAGAAAATTACAACAACTAATTATGATTTATAACCAATTCTGTAAAAATGAAACTATCGCATTTACTATATTTTCATTCTTACGAAAATGCATATTTACATATTTTATATAGATAATTTTACTTTTCTTTCTCTTTACCACTATAAGACGTTGTTGATAAACTTTACAAGTTTCCACCCCCCTCACACGCACACACACACACACACACACACACACAGACACACATTTCAGAATATTGAATTGGGAATCCAATGGATGTAGAGAAGAAATGTATATTAATCAGAGATGAATTATTGAGCATCTCTCTTCAAGGCCAATGTGAGTGTATACAAGACTTATTGTTACTTTACGTAGAGTACATTATCATTTTTTGAAATCTAATGTGAGAAGAAGGATATTGTAGATATTGAGCAACTAATGAAGTAGATTACATGGGCCCTTATTTTAATCTGTCTGGTATCGAAACATACTTTTACTCGATTGGGACCCAAGAAAGTTTAATGGCAGGGCCCTGCTTTCCACAATAACAAACAGAAGGGAGCTGATGGCCTCACTTTCAGTTTGCTGGTAGCTGTGGCACGGCTATGTGACCAACTCCTGGCATAAATGCAGAAGTTCTAGCATCTGATTTTTAACCTTGAGGGTTTGACATGAAACTCAGAGGAGGGTTCAGAATCATCATGAGCAACCATTGTTTAGTCAAGAAGCCTGTGAGTTTGGCTGGAGTTTGGAGACTCTTTCTAATATGATTTTGCTGGGCATTTCTGCCCTCGTTTTTAGACTTTGGTTCTCTAACGATTTGTTAATTGTGTATATCAATATTCCTTGAAAACATCTTTTCAACTTAAATTGGCCACAGATAGCTTCTGTTTCTTATGAATCCAAAGTCCCATTGATAAAAATAGTAGCAACAACAAAAACAACAAACAATGAAATAAAGATACTTACTCCTCACTCAATTAGAAAACGCATTTGAAAAAGACAAATGTTGCTAAAGATTACAAAATAATTTTAGCATCATGAAAAACCAGTATAATGATGAAACATAGAGGAAACCAAAGAAAAAACTGGGACTCTAATTAATAATAAATATTACAAAGAATGCGAATGGAAATAATACCCTATTATTTTTACTTAATTCAAAATATGTATATTTACCTTTTGCCAGGAATATCACTAGGTCCTTATTGTATGTTTTCATATATAACAGTCTTAACAAGCATATGAGGTTAATGCTAACATTATTTTAAAATGAACAAATGATTATCTGATAGCTATTGTGGCTTCATTATAACCAATTGGGTGATAATGGAGCGAAGAAAATGGTTTTGATATTATCTCTGAATCTAACTTTTTTTTTTAATTTCAGAGAACTCCAAAAATCAGATATTTTGCCACAATGACTAATGTGGCAGACTGGTTGCACTGACTATTACAAATAATAGTCTCTCTGTATCCTTTGCAAAAATACTTTTCAGCAACTTCCATCAAAAGATGAAGTTTATTTCTTACCTGTGAGATCTAGGCTGAACTTATAATTTGTTTTGTTCCACAAAATATGGCATAAATGACATTGTATTATCATTTCAGTTAAGTTATTAGTCATTCTGGTCATTGGTCTTGACCAAACTTAGGTCAAGAGACATTGCATGTATCTTTCCTCCCTTAAGCCCCTGAGACCATTTGAACAAACCTGGAATGATCGCCTTGTCCTTGAGACAAGCTATCTAGTCCAAGACAAAATTAGACCAGCTACACTATCCCCCTAGTAGCCCTCCAGATGACCACAAATATATGAGTGAGACCAATCTAGATTAGTCGAGTTCAGCCTGAACCACACTCTATAGCCATCTTACAGATTCATGAGAGATGATGAATGACAATTCCTTCAAGCCAGTAAGTTTTAGAGTGATTTGTTACACAGTAATAGTTAACTAATACCAGCATTAATATTTAGTATTCATGAGTATTTTAAAACACTATTACATCTATCCGCTCATGAAAAAAGGTTTATGGCCTCTGCAATCTGAATGTTATGAATTAAACACCTTGAGGTTTGGCATTCTGTGGAAAGTATTTATTCGTCCATAATTTTATGATTAGTCAAAACTAATTTAAATAACTAGTATAGGGAATTAGGATATTTTTATATTTCCAAGAATTATGTTAAAAATCTATACACTGTAAATTTCCTTGGATTGGGATCAAAGGAAAAAAAATATATTCAATGTATCCAACAACAACAGAAATATTATAATTAGTAATATTTACTGAATGCTTACTCTGCACTGGACTCTATGCTAGGTATTTAGTCTTTATTCTCATTTTTAACCCTAAGTGACACCCAATCTGTACTTTCTACAGGGAATCCATACATCCTCAGGGTCTAGTCTGATTAAGGATAAACCCACAGAGCATGAGCTGTCACACCTCATCAGAGTCAGTTTGCAGACTGCCAATACCCAGAGCTATTCTGGGATTTGGCAGAAGCAGCTGCAGCAGCACCTGTGAAACAGAACTTCAGAGAGCATCTAGGAGTAGAGTCAGCACAATAAAGTTTCTACACAGACTTGTGCATGGACGAAGTAGTATGGAGATGTCTGGGGTCCATTGGAGGGGTTTCCAGTTTTCCTAAAAGCCCGAGGAACCAGCTATGGGAAAGACATTCAAGTGAGGCTTCTTTCTAGGTCTCAGGAAGCTGAACTATTGCTTAATGAGGTCCAAAGCTAACACACGGGGCCACTAGAGGAAGCAGTTTTCCCAAAAAAAAGGAACAGCCCTTTTAACCCTCTATCTGTGTATTCTTAGCTTATTCAGAATCATCTGAGAAACATGTTTAAAAGTACAGATTGCTGAGCTCATTTTCTGCATTTTCAGATTCAGTAGATCTGAGGCTGGGCTCAAGAATTTTTTGTTTTTAATAAGGACCTTCATTGAACTCTCTAGTGAAGCAAATATGGAAAACATTACTTAGGTGGTGAAGGAATTAGAACATCTAAATCTCTGGCAGCAGGCAGCAAGGGAGGATGAAACTAAGTAGCAGGTTTGCAAGGTTGAAATAGTACAACCCCAGGCAAAGCTAAAGAGACTAGAAAGTGGAGATTGTGTGAAGCAGGGGCAAGTATTAACAGAGCAAGAAGAACCTAGAAGCAACTGGTCTCCTATTTCTCTGTGTGCCTAAGTAAATGGTTCATTAATTCATGGGTTCTTCATATAGTGAGTGTCACCATGGATAAGGGACATTTCTGGTTTCACCAAATTAAAGGTTTGGTTATAAATTACCCTTGCCTTCAAGGATGTCACAGTTTAATAGAAGAAATAGACACATAACCAAATAATTGAAAAACTCATGACATTGATGCTGTGATAGATGTATAAACAAAATGAGATGGAAGTAGAGAAGGGAATTAACTCTACTGGGAGAAAGGAGGGGTCAGGAAAGACTTTGGTAGGGCTTGGTCTGGAAGAATGGGTAAGAGTTTATCATAACGCATAAAGGATGAAGGACACATTTCAGTTAGAAGAAACTGTGTGCAAAGGCAGTGACAGAATCAGACATTTTGAGTGAAGCATATAGAAACATATTTTAGCTAGAAGGGAGAGTGCCAGAGGGGATAGGGAGATAGAAACCAAGTAAACTGGGATCAGGTACTAAAAGTATCTTGTAATCTTATGCTAAGAAATTTGAAAATTATCCACAACTCCATGAAAAACCGATTCAGCCATCTAAGCATTTTTTAAAACAGAAAATAATTATCAGATTTATTTTCTACATTTAAAGCAACACATACACCACATGACTTGAGTATATGCTAAAGATTGAATTGTGTCCCCAAAATTTGTATGTTAGAAACTTTAATCTCCAATGTGATGGTATATGGAAGTGAGGCCTCTGGGAGGTAATTAGGTTTAGATGAGGGTGTGCCCCATTATAGAATTAGTGTCCTTATAAGAAGAGAAAGACCAGAGTTCCCTTTTTTTTTTTTTCTTGCCATTGAGGACTCAGCAAGAAGGCAACAGCCTATAAACCAGGAAGAGAGTTCTTACCAGTAACCAAGTCTGCTGGCATTTTGATCTTGGACATCCTAGCCTTGGGAACTATGAGAAATAAGCAGCCCAAGCTGAATAAGACAATGTACAAGTTTGTTCTGTTCATATTTCTGTGTTTGAAATATGTGCAGAAGGCGGATGGCGGACCCAAAGAACAATTAAGAAAGTCAAAGAGTTCCCTCATCCTGGAAGTCAGGATTAGAAGCCTCTTATATTGCAGCCTACCTGATTACAGGTCATCATATGGGGAGATTTAAAAGATGTTTCTGTTCCCCTATACCTCATCTTGCCAAATCCATAGACAAACACAATTAAATAAATGAGATGAAGGAATATGTGAAAAATTGGGATGTCACAGAGTAGGAAATTGGAAGTAAAACTGAAAAAAAAGAATTAAAGTAGAAAAATTATTGAAAATAAAGTGATAAAAATAGGTAATTGCATGTTAGCTGATTCAGATTGTCTCATGGTGACAACCAGGAAGGCTGTGACACAACCACTGCATGTTCATTGTTAATCTTTCTACTGTTTTCTTTCTTACACCAACATTTCCATTTGAGGGACCGTCTATAAGGGCTATTTCTATTTTTATAGTACGCCCAGTGTCAAGATTCATGAGGTCAGATGTGAAGATGAATTTGTTGGTTAAGCTGTTCTTTCTTAAGGGCAAGAAGCTTAATCATTTTTTTTGTACTGACCTTGTCTTGTCTGGAGATGAATCAATGAATCAAGTTAGAATGGTAAATCATGAATAAGTGATTTATGCTTGTCTTGATCAAATATGATAGATTGCTTGGGTTCCTGACTATTACTGTATATAAAGATTTATATAATATACAAGTGACTGTGGATTGGAGAAAAAAACTGAAAGTTTTCTCCAAGGATATAGTCCTACATAACACTGTAAATATTATTCCTAGTGAGCTACTTCTTGAACAAATGATGACTGGGTATGATTAATTCAATACAATTTTTTTTCATAATGAAAATATCCCTCATTTTCTCATTTCTTTCCTTTCCTTTTCCAACCATTGTTTTCTTGTTTGTTTTCTTTTTAAGCAATCACGTCAAAATCCTATAGGCAACCAATAATACAAAATCTACTTTGTAATGGCTCTTTCTTACTGATCCACTCATTCAAATTTCTGGGAAAGTCTTTACAGTCTTTTACAAGCAATGAACAAAGAAGAAATTCACTGTGGTCAGGGATGCCATCAGAGATAAAATAACTGCTAAATGATTGAATTTCCTCTGGATAAGCTCCAGTATGCCACATGTTTCTTGGGTAGAGGGAAATGGATGTAGACAAGATGGCAGTCTAAGGAAGTGACATTAACTCATCTTTTCAGACTAATACCTCTGAGAGAAGATCCAACTGATTTTCCAACCTGGTTTGCATAGTTTTCCACATGAGAGACTTCTAAAAAAATAAATCAAGAGCAGATTGACAATTGATTGTTTTACTCCGGAATTGGGAATGTATGTCATACACACGGTGCTGGAAGCAGAGATTTAGTATAGAAAATATTTTGCTTTTCCTCGAAATTGAAATAAATATAGTTCTTCATAAACATTGTTATATAATGAAAAGCACTGCATGCCATGAAAGTTACTGTCATTAACAAAATAGAAATTATGGTGATGGTTTGAATTATGTGCTTGGCAATCTGAGTACCCTATAAAATAATTTTTCTTGGTCTTAAAAAATATATGAGCAGTATTCAGTGTGAGACAGAAATCCATATTCTATATAATTTTTTCATTCATTTGCTCAAATTTATACAGAATAAAAAAAATAAATGTGTTTTTAAAGTCTTAACTACACCTTTATGTTTTAAGGGAGGATGAATTAATTTGACAAGATATATTAAGTGTATTTAACCTCACTTTATGTAGATCATAGAAACATCCTTTGTTCTAATGAATAGTAAGAAATAAAGGGTTTTTGTTCAGTCTTTTTGGGGGCTTTATTTTCTTTTTGGTATTCTCATGTTTCAGGTTCCATTCTGGACACTTTCGTGGACCTTTACCTTCGAGAACCATTTCATTTTTAAAGTTCTCAGGCTCTAGAATTTGTATATGAGCAAATCTTCAGAAACTAAAAGGCAAGGAAATTTCAAAGAACATTTCAGAAACAATCTAAAACAATTAACTGAGTTAGGTATGCAAAATTCCAAGATATGGCAAAAGTGAGTGGATTCTGCAGATATAATTCAGGTTCCTGATTGGTTTTACTTTGATTTATATCAAAGGGGGGTTATCTTCACTGGATGTTACCAAATCAAGTGAGCCCTTTAAAAGAGTGCTCTCTTTTGGAGACATTTTTCTGCTGGCCTTGACAAACAAACCACCACGAGTTACACAGCTTCAAGAAAGCTTCCACAACAACCACACTTCCGATGTGCTCTGAAGAGGATTCCAAGCCTCAAATGAGACTGCAGGCATGGCTGATATGTTTTTGTAACAGTGGACCTAATTATGTTGTGCCTGGACTGCTGACCTACAGAAACTGTGGGATTGTAAATGACTCTTATTTTTACTTGCAGTTTGTGGTGATTTGTTTATACTACTAAAATCTCGCACAGGAATATCAGGTATATATTAGTCCAGAAAAACAAAACAAATAGGATATATATAGGGAGAGAGAGACAGAGACAGAGAGAAAGAGACAGAGCCAGGAAGTAAATTGTTATGGAATCTGAGAAGTCCCAAGGTCTACAGCTGGAGATCAAGAGGGCTGATGTGTAAATTTCAGTTCAAGTGTGAGTCTGAGGCAGGAGAAGACAGATGTCCAAAGATAGTCGATCAGAGACAGTGAATAACCTTTTAATTTTTTGTTGCTGTTCTACATGGGCCTCCAATGGATTGGATGAAGCCACTCACATTGGAGAGGGCAATCTGCTTTCCTCAGTCTATTGATTCAAATGTTAATTTCATCCAGAAACACCTTCACAGACACTTTCAGCATAAGATTTAACCAAATATCTGGGCACCCAATGTCCCTGTCAAATTAACCCACATAAATTAACCATTATGAAAGATAACAAATGGGTGACTTCATGCAGATACTAGCTATTTTCTGTTGATCTGCTTTAAAGTAATGTCCAATACATTGCAGAGAATGAATGAACATTTCCAAGATTTGTCTACATGTCTAATTGTTTATTCCATTATTTTTTGTATTAATATTTATATTAAATTGTCCTATCCTTAATTTTCCTTAGAACTTAATACTCATTCATCCTCTCAAGTAAATTAATAACTGAACAATTAATACCATGTGTAAAAGTCTGTAAATCAAACCAGAATTAGGCACTCAATACCCTTATTCTTTAAGACATTTAAAGTACTATGTGTATTATTTAATTTAGACAAACTCACATAATTATTAGGTGCAAAATAATGTACAATGTGCTATTAATAATATAAATAAGTAATAGAATGAGGCTTTATTACTGAGAAACTACTATCTAGTGGGAACAGAGCAGACATACACACAGTAACACAAGCAGACTACAACAGAAGTCTTAACATTCCTTGAGATTGTAGGAGAAGAGATTAATTCTGTGGGGGAAGATGAGTTGTAATTGGGGGATTGTAGGTTTTAGGGGAAAGGTCATATTTGAAATCAGCATCGAAAAGATAGAAAGTACTTTGAAATGTGGAGACATTGTGAAATGTATTATGTTAATAAAGGACATAAATGGCCTATGTTGGTTGTACACTTTTCAAGATAACAGGGCAGTAAAATAAAATGGTATTTGAGGTTGGAAGATTTCAGTTTGCATATAAGTTAGTTCACTTATGATCAAGCTTAACTTTTCTGAGCCCCAGATTTCTTGACCATAAAATGGGGATAATATAACAACCAACACTCATGCTGTGAAATCAAATGAGAGCATGTGATTGGTTTGATTAAAGTAAAACTTTAATTTTCCCAGTTATTACTTCCTACTATACTCTGTCAAATTCTCATCAACAACTGAGTAAGGAGCTTCCTAAAGGACATCTGCATGTGACTCCATATCTCTTCTTATACTCTCATTAAAAAAAAAAAAACTAATTTCAGCAGAAACTTTGTTTCAAACTTTGAAAAATTACAATCATCTATTTGAATCAAAGCTTTCCTCCTGTACACAACACATGGACTTTCAACTCCAATATCGTGGAGCATAAATAAAAGGGACAAGAAGGTTGGGTGGTATCTCTTTGTCTTCCATCTTCCTTTATTTTTCCTCTCATGGTGTTCTTTGTGAGACAAGGCAGATAGAATGATAAATTCATCATTCCATAGCTAGAGAATAAGAATTATTTTCTACAGAATTTTAATAATCTGTAGAGAAGTTGTAATCCTTTATTAACGTTTTTTGTTTTGTTTTGTTTTTTTACTTAGTAGCATCTTTGTACTCCTGTTCTTTTTTGTTCTCATAAATATATGAGTTGGATTTCCTTGAAATCTTAGCATATGACTTCTGAAGAGAAGCAGGGAGAGCCCCAACTGGCTTTTCAGACTTCAGGCTCAAGGATTCCCCACTCCCTTCTAGATCAATAGATTATTTCCTTCTGATAATCTGGCATCACTAAATATCCCCTCCTTGATTCTCAGAAGCCATCTTGGTTCAGAAGGGCTTATGCCCCCAGCTCTGTTCTTTCATGATTTTCTCACAGTTGCCATTAATAAGTGACCCAGATCTTGCCATATTTTTTCTGATGTTTTCTGACCTCTAACTCCTCTTAGTCCCCTGAACAATGTGCAAGCCTATTTATTCCTTCTTCCCCCAGGGCTTAAATTCTTCCATCTCAGCTGAACTCACAGTACTTCCTTCTCAGGATAGGCTTCCCTGTTCTTTCTGGGTGTGAATATTTTCTAGAGATTTTTGATATCTTCCATTGATTAAACCTCTTTACAGTCCCTTTTTTCCTCACACTATTATTTCAACTTCCTGCATGGGCTTCGTGCCCGCCTCTGACTTTGTTTGCTTACATGCAATTTGAAGCTACTAAATTTTCTTCGAGTTTAAATAAATACATAATTTGTGAGTGCTTTTCATCTTTCTTTTTGCAGAAGAATATGAGAATATTTAGATCTAAGCTTCTGCCATATTCCTACTTGAAGCACATGACTTAATTGAATTTTATGACTACAATATCCTCATGTATCTCTCCCAATTTTAAATATATTTAATATAACACTCCAGTCTGCTTACTTTTGATAGTTGAAATTCTTTTGTAGACCCTTTCATAACTAATTTGTATAGACTGAGTGGCAGGGGTGAACAGAAGGCAAGTTTGTGGGAATGCCAAAACGTGTTAGTGTAGAGGTATAGACCAAAGTGTTCTTCTGAGCATGGGTACTCTCTATATGTCCCTGGTATGGACAATCCTCAAGTCTCTCTGACTCAGTTTCCTCCACTCACAGCTTAAAGATGGCAGACACTCAGGTGGGGCTGTGTGGAGAAAATGCTGCAAGTGTTTACAGATGCTGACCTACCTGGAAGCGTTATTGGTCTCCAATTTTCTCTCTCTCAGTTGCTTCTGATTCTCCTCCAGCTCTGGATATCCTGAGGTTCTAATGCCCACTTTTTTGATACTAGTCTTTTCTATGTACTTTTGGATTTCTGGAATTTTCATGGTTTGAGATCCACTCAAGGAACCTCTTTCACCTTATTTTTTTTTTTCTTTTTCTTGTTTTGTTATTCATTTCTTTCCTTTCAGTTTTTGGCGATACAAAATGGATCAGAAGGCCATAATGTATCCTTAGATCGCTATCTTTTAGCTGGAAACAAACATGTTTCCTTCACTTTTCAACATTCTGCTCATGTTCCTCTGTATAAAGTATGGCTTATCAGTGTTCTTCTTTTAAATTGGTGCATGGTACTGAATAAAATGTTCTCCTTGCTCTGTCATGAAAAATAGGTGGGCCATCACCTCCTTGGTGACACACACGCAGTATAAGACTATATTAACATATTTTGACAGTTACACCACATTTGCTTTTACGGAAATTAAATCAATTAACACCACTAGGTGTTTTTTATTTTTATTTTTTATTTTTTGTAGATATACTGATGCTAAGTCCAATCTTTTTGGATTTGGTTTTTTATATAGCTTATTACTTACCAATTTCTGTTTTCATATAAATTATGATCAATATGACCAAAGCTAAAAATAATGTTTTCAAAGAACCACTACATCTTTTTGTTGAACATACAACTTACATATTACATCAACTAAAAAATTAAATTTCATTATTTTCAGTACTTTTCTAGAGAGACTCTTTATTTTTTTCAATAAATATTTATTGAGTAACCAGCCAAGCTCTAGATTCTGGTGATAGAGCAAGTAAAAAGAAACTTCTCATGCGCTCATGGAGCTTATTGGTGAGAGGGATGAGAGTCTATACACACACACACTTCAAAAAAAACAGTATCAGTGAGATATTATTGTTTTGCAGAGGATTAAATAAGATGATTTGATAAAAGAAATCTTAGGCAACTGTATTTGTTATTTATGGTAAATAACTGTATTTTTATTTTAAGGAAGAGGCAGTGGTATGTACTCATAAAATGTCTTCTGGCACATTTAACAAGAGAAAATCCCAGAACGATTTCTAGATACAGCCTTTCACATACCAGGTTGCCCTAAAGAGACTACGGTTTCAAAATATAATTTTATCAAGGATCTCTAGACAGGGAAGTCCATAGGTAACTAAAGGAAGTAAGAATTATAGTTCCCAATTAAGCTGATGGTGTTATGTGCATCATAAATTTAGTTGCACCCATTAAGCAAATAGAGTCAATATGTTTTATACTTTGATTATGATCGAAATACCTCCTGACTCTTTTACCTTGAAAGATCTAAATAATTTCATGTTAGAGAAATTGGGCCAATGGTATATATACTGATGTACGTGTCTTCTATAAATAATTACTTTGCCTTAGCAAAAATTGAGTTTATAGCTTTAAATCTATTTACTTCCTACTTGCCTCAAGTTCTAATGTTATTTCAGACTGTGTGCCCTATATCTGTTTGCAGTGGTCTTACTTTTTAACTGTATAGTATTTCTTACACTTTAATATCCCCATAACATCTCTTCTCTTTCATAATTCCCATTCATTGTTAGGTATGAAGAAAATATGCCCTTTTCACTCACTGTCAGTTGCATTAGAAATTGGTATTTTTGGGGGCGCCTGGGTGGCTCAGTTGGTTGAGTGTCCAACTTCGCTCAGGTCATGATCTCTCGGTGTGTGAGTTCGAGCCCCGCGTCCGGCTCTGTGCTGACAGCTCAGAGCCTGAAGCCTGCTTCAGATTCTGTGTCTCCCCCTCTCTCTGCCCCTCCCCTGCTCATGCTCTGTCTCTCTCTGTCTCAAAAATAAATAAAAACATTAAAAAAATTTAAAAAAAGAAACTGGTATTTTTGTAAAACAACTTGAAAATAACTGTAGAATGTAGAACGCATGAAGATCTTCCATTTCAAGATGGCAGATAAAACATTTTTCCCTTAGCATTTTAACTCTCCATTAAAATGATAACAGCAGTTAGAAGTAGATGAAATTTTACATCAACAAATAGAATAGAAACAATGTATCCCTGGACAAGAGTTTTCCACAAATTTCTTAAAGTAGAAAATGAAGTGATTTCCAAGGAAAAGGTACATAAACATTGGCCTCTAAAGATGGAGGTGGTATTGGAGGTGACTTGAAAGAAGTGCAGACACTGCTCTCTCTTACTATTTGCTTCTCACCACCTCTTCTATGAGGGGGAGCTCTAACCACAGTGCTCAGCTTAATAGACACTAACTGGTCATGTGGACAGAACCCTCGGGTTTGTTCACATTTTCAACACAAAGAGGTGTGTTGCTGTCTTTCCTTTCTCCAGGCAGGGGGAGTAAGACCATGTAGATTTCAAGCAATCTCTTTTATTTATATATTTTTTAACCATTTATTGAACATATATATATATATATTGGATGAATACTTGGTGGCAGATACATGAAGCATTTGGGATAAAATGGTGAGTAAAAAATAAGATGTTATGTTCAAGAAACCTACATTCTGGTGGGGCCATGGATCACACACATAAATTACCGCTGTGATAATTTCTATGACAATTACATGTTGCTATGGGAACAAACAATGGGATATTTGTTATGTTTTGGCACAATTTCATGAAAAGGTGAAAATCTAACTGCAATTTGAGAAATGAGCAGGATGAGCTAACTAGCAAATAGAGAAAGTAAGAGCACCCCCAAATTGGAAACAGTATGTGTAAAGCACTGTACCAGGAGGTTCTGGGTAAGTTCAAAATTATAACAAAAGGCTAGTGAGACTAGAAAACAGAAAACTAGAAATTTAGGTATGGCCCAGATACATATTGCAGCATAAGATATGTGTGATAGTTAATATTATGTGTCACCTTGACTGGTCAAGGATGCCATATCCATGTTAGTTAAACATTATTTGTGTGTGTGTCTGTGAAGGTGTTTCTGGAAGAGATTAATATTTGAATTGGTAGACTGAGTAAAGCGGGGGGATTTCCTAATGTGAGTGGGCATCATCTAATTCCTGAAGGACCTGCATTGAAGAAAAAAAGCAAAGAAACCTTAAATTCATTCTGATTGAACTAGGACATCAATCTTCTGTCCTGGATACTCCCGGTTCTTAGGCTTTCAGACTCAAAATGGAATCTACATCCTTACCTCCCAGCCTTCAGGCCTTCCAAGAAAATCACTGACCCACTGACTGGGTCTCCAGCTCCTGATGGCAGATCATGGGACTTCTCAGCCTCTATAATCACATGAGACAATACCTTACAATAAATTGCTTTTTGGATATATATATATATATATATATATACATACATACATACGTATCTTTTATTGTTTCTGTTTCTCTGGAGAACTCTAATACAATATATTAAAAGTTAATTGCTTATAGAGTTATAGGATAAATAATTTTTCCTCAAAACTTAGAAGGGGTTGTTGATGAGAGTCTGATCCTGGCTTAGTACTCATTCCTTTGTAGGGGATCAGTTATAATTTGGCTTTCTAAAAAATACTGCTTTGTTTTGTTTTGCTATCTAGAGCTTTTAGGATTATCTACACTTGGTGCTTTAAAATTTTACAGCACGTCTGTGGTGACAAATTGTTCATTATTTTGCTGGAAAATTGGTGGGAACTTACAGGGACCATGCTTTCAATTTACCAAGATATCGTCCATTATTATGTTTCCTCCCTCCAACTGCTTTTAAGATATTTTATCATTAGTTTTCACCAGTTTGACTATGATGTGCCTTAGTGTGCTTTTCTATAGGCTTATCCCATTTGTAGGTTGCTTAGCTTTTTGAAATTGTAGATTTATAGTTTCGTTAAATTTGATAAGCTTTTGATGGTCATTTCATTATTTCTATAAACATCGTCTGCCCCCCATGTCTCTCTTCTCCTGGATCACCAGCTCCTAGTCTATCATGTTACATCACTTGACATGGATTCACAGATCACTACTGCTCTGTTTATTTTTCTTTTTCTGTCTCTGTCGTCTATTTTGAGCAGATTATCTTGCAAGATCGTAATTTCATTGATTTTTTTCTTCTGCAGTGTATAATTTACTGTTAATCATTTGGGTTTATATATTTTTATTTCCCCACATTTCCAGAACTTTTATTTAGGTTTTGCAACAACTTTCTTTCCTATCCTTATTATTTTTATATTTTATTTTATAGTTTTGAGCATATGGAGAACATTATGATAACTATTTTTATATATTTATCCACTAATTCCATAACTTCTGTTATTTATAATTCTTTCGATTGACTGGTTTTACTCTAATTAAGTGTCACATTTTCCTGCTCTGTGCATGCAGATAATTTTTTACTGGATGCTTCACATTGTAGTTTTTATAGTGGTAGGTACTAGATTTTCTTGTATTCCTTTAAAAAGTATACTTTGCTCAGGCATGCATTTAAATTACTTAGGATTAGTTTAATCCTTTTAAGGCTTGCTTTTAGTGTGATCTGGAAGTGTCCAGAGCAGACTTTGGCTTGCTGTGAATTTTGCTCATTACTAAAGAGGGCTTTGGAAGATTCTAAAGTCCCTGAGTATTACAACTTTTCTCCACGATGCCCATCCCAGAGCTTGTTCAGTCTCCTGTTTTCTGGTGATTCTTTTAGTAGCTACCTGGAATCCCATCCAATAGATATGTAATGTCAACGTGCAGGCAAAGATTCATGCCTCAGATATTGAAAGCTGTCTTTGTCCAATATTCTCCTGTTTATTATCATTCTCCTCTTTGTATTATAGTCTGGAAATTGCCTTTAGGCAGTAAGCGGGAGCAATTATAGGGATTGCCTTATTTGTTCCACTTCCCTCAGGTATCGCATTTCTAGGTTCTTTATTGTCTAATGTCCCAAAACAATTGTTTCATACAGTTTGTTCTGCTTTCTACTTGTTTATAGTGGGAGAATAATTTCTCAAACAACTAATTCTTTATGAATGCAAGCACTGGTTGATATATTTATTTGCTGTTGTTGGACTTTGTGGATTGATATTATCTTTTTTCTTCTCTGCTGTGTTTTCTTCTGTACTATGTTTTGGGGTTTATTTCCCTGAGAAAATGGCCTCTCATATTCATTATATTATTTATTTTATTTTTATAATCATATTTTAAATTTCAAGAATCTTTCTTGCTTTCTGGTTATCCTCATCATATATTTATGAAAATAATATCTTCTTAAACCTATCATAAAATACTGATTAAATATTTAGGGAGGTTCTCTTTTTCTTTAGGCATTTGTTGGTTTTTATTTTGGGGGGCTGTTTTAGGCCTCCTTTAACAGTTTGGTGATTCTTTGTTTTTTCTTTATGTCTAAGGATAAGTGGATAAAAATTTTATTGTGAGCTTTTTTCATCTTGGGCACAGTGTGCAGTGGCTTATTTCGATTATTGTAGTATGCACATACAAAAATCAGTCATTGTTTTATGGGATCACTAAACATCAGAATGCAGAGATCTTTTCATTAGTATACAAATATATACATTAGTTGTCCCAATCCTCAATTTCTTTTTTTTAATGTTTATTTCTTTATTTTGAGAGAGAGAGGGAGATCAGGGAAGGGGCAGAGAGAGAGAGGAAGAGAGAGAGACTCCCAAGCAGGCTCCACACTGTCAGAGCAGAGCCCCATGTGGGGCTCCAACTCGTGAACAGTGAGATCATGATCTGAACTCAAGACTCCAACATTTAATTGGCTGAGCCACTGGGCTCCCCCCAATTCTCAATTTCTTCAGAGAAGAATCTTTTTGGTGGGACAGGAAGGGATGTTATTCTCTAAAAAAAAAAAAAAATTATGGGCACCTGGGTGGCTCAGTCAATTAAATGGCCAACTTCGGCTCAGGTCATGATCTGGTGGTCTGTGAGTTTGAGCCCTGTGTAGGGCTCTGTACTGATGCTTCAGATTCTGTGTCTCCCTCTCTCCCTGCTCTCTCTCTCAAAAAACACATTAAAAAATTCTTTTTCTCCAATTCTACTTAACCTATAAATGGCCATTATTGTAGACATACATCTTTTTAAACTATTTTTTAAAGTAATGGTGAAGGAAAGAAAAAAAAAAAAAAACTGCACTGGATCTGCAGCCTTCATCAGACTCCTTTCTTCTGTGGTCTTATTTCCCCAAAGGGTCAATTTTCAGTCTTGCAAAAATGTTCTTTGAAACTGTTCAAAGACTGGGTAATAAAAAAGACTTAGTTCATTTTGCAAATCAAAATAGAATAGATAGATAAATGACAGATGATAGATAGCTGTTTCTGGATTCAGTGAGAATGAATTTGAGTGGGGCAAGAGTCTGTGCAAGGGGACTGGTTGAGTGATATCTGTACTGATCCAAATGAAAAAACAAGTAGTTTGAAAAGATTGGGAAGTGGCACGAAAAGCTGAAGAAACCGAGAGAAGTGAGTGGATTGGTAAGACATTTTGGACGTGGGGAAAAAAAGACATTTAAATCTTTGGTACTGGGTTGGATGGTGGGTGAGTGTGAGGGACAAGGTATGCTTCTGAAGAATCCTATGCTTCTAACTTATAAATTGAATGGATAATGGAGCCAGCCCCTGAAACAAACAAGATATCATAAAAGCAGTATTCATGAGTTGAATTCAGCTGCTTTTGAGGTCAGATAAGAATGCAAGGGAAGTATTTGTGGCAACATCTGGGTTGGGGATAGAAATTTATTAGTTGTTTACAAATAGCTTTCTTAAAAGATATGGGCTTAGATATAATCTCCAGATGTTCAACAAAGTATCATGAGAAGAGAAGGGCACCTGGGACCGAACCTTCAGAAATTTAACATTTAATGTAAAATAAGGGAGGGCAACCCAGAAAGAGAGAAAACGCTTAGCAGAAAGGAAAAAAAGAAAAAGAAAAAGAAAAAGAAAAAAAAAAAAACTAGACAAATGAATGCTGTTCCATGGAAGCCAAAGGGAAACTATTATTCCAAGAAAGTAGAAATGTCAAAAGATTTGAATATGACTGGAGTTATAAAAGATGAAAATTGAAGCATATTCATTGGACACAATGCCTTAGAGATAAAAGGCTGATCGTATTTCCTGAACCAGATATTCCAGACTCCTGATTTACCAGCATAATTATTCATAATGCATCCTTTTACTTTTTAAAAGGTGTCTTGGTTTGTACAATAAATTGTAGTTCACCTTGCTTAGAGAGGTTATGTTGTGATTATTTAAAATTATGTTGGTGGAGTAATGGGAACACAAGTCAGATTGTCAAGGAATGAAGCATACCTGAGAGATTAGAGGAAGGGCATAGCAATATTTAGCAACTCTGAAAAAAACTTTAATTATGAGTGGGAGGCAAAAGTGGTAAGTGCCTGAGGAAAGATACAGATCTAGGAAAGGCTGTTGATTTTTGTTGTTATTGTTGATATTGCCTTTTCTTAAATGGGATTGAATATGCACGACTGCTCTAACATTACAGGAAGGAAGAAGGAAATTTTGCAAGGGAATATAGTCATGTTTCTATGTTTGAGGAAGAAAGAAGTGAGATGATCCTCTGAGAGGAAAGGGGAAAGGAGGCAAGAGGTTAACTACATATTTGAAACAAGCAGTGGAGGACTCAAATGTTAAGCAGTTGGGTTTTTAATATTAAATAGGCAGAGCAAAATTTTCTGCCTCATACAGGCCCAAAACATGAAATAAACTTTTCCATAGTATAGTTATGAAGCTCAAATGCAAAAAATTTGGAGCTGAAGCTGCAGGTAATAATACAATGTTACTTTTCCTCATTTCCCCCTCCCCCACCTTTCTAGGTTTGTATCAGTTTTGCCTTGGAATCTGGTGGGGGAGGAGTTTTTTGTTTGTTCTTTATTTTTTCTTTCTTTTGTTTTTGTTTTGAAGAAAATGAGAAACCAACTCTGAGTGGCTTAATCAAAGACAACCTTATGGACATAATTCACGGCCCACAGAATCAATAAAGAATTGATTCATCAGATCTCAGGAAACAGAAGAACCCCATGTGATAAAATCATGTGCTATGAGGCAGTTTTGAATAATTTTTCAAAGGCAGTAAGATTGAGATTACTTTATTAATAAGATTTACTTTGGAAAAAAGAGATGTGCATCATATGTATGTGAATGGGGGTTGTTTGATGGAAGAATGAAAGCTGGTGACAGGTCAATGAGACATGAGAGAGGATGCGGCACATGGGAAAACTCAGGCACTCCCGCTTGGCTAGAAAATGGGATGGAAGGGGGAGAAGCAGCAAGAGCAGAGAAGAACGGAAGGAGTGGGAGGTGCATGAAGGATCTCAGATATGGTCCTAAGGCATTTGGATTTTATGCTGAAGATAATGGGAAACCACCTTCTGCGTTTATGGAAATCTGTTCAGTATGTAGCTTATGTATATTAGCCAACTTAAGTATTTTATTTTATTATTATTTTAATGTTTGTTTATTTTTGAGAGAGACAGAGGGAGACAGAGACAGAGCACAAGTGGGGAAGGGCAGAGAGAGAGGAAGACAGAATCCAAAGCAGGGTCCAGGCTCTGAGCTGTCAGCACAGAGTCCGACGCGGGGCTTGAACCCACGAACTGTGAGGTCATGACCAGAGCTGAAGTCAGATGCTTAACTGAGCCACCCAGGTGCCCCTAGTATTTTATAGTATCAGATGGTATCTAAAGTAATAAGCAGTCTGCAGGTTGCTTTTCTCACAAAAAACACAATATAAACATCATGAACAGGTGCCTGGGTGGCTCAGTCAGTTAAGCGTCCAACTTCGGCTCAGGTCATGATCTCATGGTCTGACTTCGAGCCCCCGGCTGGGCTCTGTGCTGACAGCTGGGAGCCTGGAGCCTGCTTCTGATTCTGTCTCTCTCTCTTTCTGCCCCTCCCCTACTTGTGCTCTGTCTCTGTCTCTCTCTAAAAAATAAATGTAAAAACAAATTAAACATCACGAACTTTACTGAAGCTGAGAAGAAAAAACGAAAAAAAAAAAAAAACAAAACTAGAAACTTCAAAGCAGAAAACTATGAGAAAGTCCTGTGTTTCTCTGTGTGACTTGAATGTCCAGTTCGCTTTCCTGCCGATGCCATTCTTCCTCTCCTCTGACGGACCTCTGTTTACGCTTCAGCTGCAAATATTTCCTTCTCTGAGAAACCTTTCCTGGGTTCTACAAGATTTAATTACTTTTACTTTCTGCTCTCTTGTTATCATATTTAGGCCTCTGCTATAAGACTTAAGGCTTTGCTGCTGCTATATGTTTACATGTCTTTTCTCTCTTAGCTCTGCATTGGGACTAGCCATTTTGTTGGTTATGGAGTGGTATAGGGCTATTACACTAAAGCCTTTCCAAGTTACAGTAAAACCTTGGATTGTAACTTATTTTGTGACAAACATTTCTAATATATTTTAACTTGATAAACGATCGATGTCTTGCAATAAGAGTAGTATGTGAGACCAGACGTCATATGATCATAACTGAGCCAATGGTCTCTCTCTCTCTCTCTCTCTTTACCTCTCTCTGTCTCTGGAACCAATCTCTCTGGGATCAGTCTCAGGCTGCAGTGACCACTGAGGAACTGATGGATCAGGAGCAACAGCAAGAGGTTATGGAGGAGATCTTGGCTGCGGAGGAGGAGGAGAAAAAAGCAGAGGAATCCCTCACTTCAAATGAGATTAGGGAGACGTATAAAATGTGGGAAATGGTGCAAAGTTTTGTAGAAAAGCACCACCCGAAGAAGGGTGTAGCAGTGCGAGCGATGAATCTAACAACAATGCAATGCCACGTTTCTGTGAAATCCTCAAAAGGAGGCAAAACCAAGTGTCAATGGAAAGGTTCCTTCTTAAAGTTGCACAAAAAGAAAAAGATTCCATTGAGCCAATAGATAGCAGTAATTCCATCAGTGATAGTGAAAGTCGTCCTACACAATAACCCTCCTCTCTCTTGTCTCCCTCACACCAGCCACGAAGGTTTTCAAAGGGGAGTGAAGGTTAATTTATTTTTCTTTATGTTTTGCATTTGCTTTATTATTTTGTATTATATTACAGTTTTGTAATCATTTTTATATGAATATTTTTGGGTTGTAGAAAGAATCATCTGAGTTTCCATTATCTCTTATGGGGAAATTCGTTTTAATATACAAGTGCTTTGGATTACAAGCATGTTTCTGGACTGAACTATGCTCGCAAACCAAGGTTTTACTGTATTTTATTATAGATTTTGTGGGTAAGCGACATCCATGGGCTGGGGAAAAATTCAAGAGATCTTGAAACATGTGGATAAAAGAGGTCATTGACTTATTTATTCATGGGAGAATAATGACCCATTTGGAGACCTTAGTAGCCATGGTCTGTGTGGACTCTGTCCCCCACCTCCCACCCACCCACATCCTCCCCCATAATGCTGGGGCTAGGAGGATAAACACACATTTCAGAGCCTCTTGCGCTGGCTGGATTCCATTTTGATCTGTCAGTGAGAGGCACTTGCAAGGAAGTATAAATCCAAAAAGTATGGAAGATTTTTGTTTTTCCTGCTTCTGGTAGGAGAGGCAGAGAGTGTGAGGAGGGCTCCCAGACTTCAGATGAATTTTTGTGGCTGTTCTTTAAGCTCTGTGCTCAGTGGCTCCATCACAAGCAGCAACAAAGTTTCTAATCATCAGTACAATGTCGGCTCCTGGGATTATCACAGATTTCCTAGCCCTAGTCAGTAGCAGTTTCCTGAAGTCACTGATCTCTAAGAAACATTCATGTTTTTGTTACATTAACCCTGTTAATAATTTTGTAACCATTTTCCTGTTTTAAAATGCCCCTGGCTTGAAATACTCACACTGGCTAGCGCAGGACAGGTGGGGAGATGTTGGCTTTTAATAGGATGGCAGCAGTGAAGAGAAGTGTGTAGCTTCAGCCATGGTTTACAGCAGAGCCAACACAGCTAGCTGATAGATGGGATGTAAGGAGTAAGGGAAATGAAAGGATCCAAGATGATTCCCACTTTTTAGAGAGCCCACTGTGTTTACTGAGATAGGAAAGCATTGAAGAGGAACAGTTTGGGTAAAAACTGTAACTTTGCTGACTTTATATCAGTGAGCATTTAGGATAGCAGAAGGCCTTATAAGAATGCCTCTGCTTTATAAGGTTACTATAGTTGAGGAAGGAGAGGAAACAGACTGTGCTTATAAAATTGTGTCATTTAGAAAGGCATTTAGGTTAGTGGTTATAAGCGTGGGCTCCAGGATCAGACTATCTTATTGGGAGTTTATGTTACTTTGAGGATTTTATTTTTAATACAGAATGCAAGTAAGAATTTCACAACAAACACAGAGATCCACCATGCAAACTGACAAGTAATAAGAAAAGTAATCTAATCTACCAATTTGCTATTGTATTGCATTGCTTAAATTTCTTTTTGTGTAAAAACACAAGTGTTTTAGCACTTGTTTCCCGCCTACTTCCGTGAATTAAATTAGGTATTTATTTTTTTTTAGTCTGTATTTTCATACTTTGAATACATATGTACATACCCATGAAAAACATACAAATTTGTATATTTTAATTTTACATCATGAGTAGAATAATATATTATTCTGCAGGATGTGTTTTTTGAATTTTTATATGTGTGTTTGTGTGTGCATGTGTGTGTGTACCTGACAGGATGGTGAGCTCCCAATAAATACTAGCTATTGTGTAGCAAGGATATTGGAGAAAAAACACTCTAGCCCAAAGGAGCCTTAACAAAAGCCCACGAAGATAGGCTTGTATCCCGAACATACGGCGCCTTTACGCTATAGCTCTGCTCTGTCACTACCCTTGCAATAACCTACATTATCTATGGGTGCCTCTGTATCTAGTCCCGTCATCAAACTGAAGTGTTATATCCTGTGCAGTCCTAGAAGCTGCTAATTGTGCTAATATCATTATTATATTGTGTTAATCATCATTATACCTCTGGCACTGAATACAGCGCCTGGCCTAGACTAGGATCTTTGTAAATGTTTGCTGAGCGAATAAATGAGTGAAATCTGCTACCTCATGTGAATACAGAACGCTTTTTGTGTGATAACTGACAACATTCTTTTGAGCTAATTTGAGGAAACAAAACTCCTCGCATGGGAGCTGATAGAAATACTGTTACTTGATGTTAAAACTTGTCACAACCTGCAAACCTAAATGGCCCAGCATGAGAACTGTATGTTTGAAAAAGAATGGAAGACAAAAATGAACATGATAAAACCTTGTAGGATGTTCTCCGAGCAAGGCTTGTTCCTCTTTGGCTGTGATATTCATTACATAAAGGTAATCCATACGTTAGCATCTATACATGCTAATAAATAATATCCATTTTGCATACTTAAAATACTATATATCTTGTCATAACAAAACACAGTAGAGCAATGTTTTGCGCCTATATTTAATATTTTTAAATGGGCATTTTAAATATTACCATTTTACTGCACATTCTCATTGCATTTCTGAATCAGAACATATTTCTTGAAAGATGCCTTTACTTCATAGTACTATGTTTTCAATGATGTACAAACATTTAAGTGACTGAAATATAAAATATTCACTCATATTCTTAATGGATGTGGTATTCCAACCAATTTTTTGTCACTCCAGACCACAATATACTTTTCTAAGTAAGCTGCATATTAAGTCATGGGAGTAATCCATTAAAAAGTTGTCAAATAAATTGAGATCACACTTGGGCTAAATATAAAGAGCACTAAATTCCTTGTGGGCATCTACACATTATAGAAATTAGACATTCAACCCCATATAGTGCTTAAAAAAACACAGATATGTGCCTTTAAATCAGTGTCATTAAAAATCAATCACAGCAAAGACAATGACAATGAATCTTTTTCTTTTCTATGAAGAAAAAGATTTCTGAATCACAGATGATAATCAAAGTATTTTGAACGATATTCAACACTACAATAGTTTAGTGCAATTTTGTAATGGGGATACCCCTTGAGAGATATTTGTTTTAAATCAAAGCAAATTTAATTGGAGAGGTTGTCCTCCAAATTTATCCCAAGTTAATTTATAAATCTTCCCATGCTCATCTTCATTCTTAAAGGCCATAATTTTTTTTTACTATTATACAGTTGAGAAAATTTATTTATTATAACATTTTATATATCTAAATATTGCTACACTGAAGACATGATTAAAAATGCATGGTATATATTAACATTTTAAATACATAATATGAAAGTAGTATCAAAATGATGTGCTGATTTTTCTAGAGGTCTATAAAAACAAACTAGTCCTTCAGAGTGTCCTAGAAACCTTTTTTTTCTTCTTTGAATGCAATCTATTCATATTCTCCAAGTAGCAAGTTAAAATGTGTGGGATATATTTGCCATTAAACCTTTCTGTGTGAAATGTAAACACTAAATCACCTAATAGAGTCCTATCTCAGCTTCTAAATGGAATTATTTATAACATCTTTGGAATATAATTATACGAGCTACACTTAACCATCTGGGCATTTTGCTTCCTGCAGACAATTTGCAATGGTATGGTAAAATATTTTGTTTGCTTGTTTGTGTGTTTGTTTCTTATTAAACAGATATGATAAAACTGTCTTCGTAATCACATTTTGTTCTGACTCTCAGAGTAAGGTAGTCCATATGCAGCAGCTTGACATAAAGATAAACAAATAATAATTATTAATATAAATAAAACACTCCTGCATATATAATGAAAGCCTGATTTGACAATGGCCAAGAATTTCAAAGGACAAAACACACTCCAAGTAGTGTTCATCTGCAGAGTAACATATCGAATAAAGATCCTTTAAGGAAAGAATTATATACTTACTGAGCAGACCAGATAATTAAATAATTACACATTTTGATTGAAAAATGTATGTAGTTCATTAAAACAGAGACTCTAACTTCACTTCTCTTCTCTAGCTAAGCTTCTATTCAGATGCCAAGTTTGTACTTTAATTAGAACAAAAGACCGACATTAACTTCAATGCAACATAATAATTCATAATAATGATCGTATATTAATCTCTTGAGCTTGCTGGAATCTAGCACATGACATATGGCATAGTACAGGCACCTGTGCAGTCCTCTGGGGACTGAGGTGGTGCATATTAATTAGCCCCTGGGAAATAAAATCTGTTTCCTTCTGAGAAAAGCTACCTCCGTGCTTATTGGTTTACAACATCAAAGGAAGTAGACAGAACACTGTTAGGCTCTGTCTATCCTCATTAAAGCTCTGTCTAGATGTAGGCACTGAATCAGCTGCTCCTGAGTTAATTCTTGACAGAATCCTGCTTAAGAAATTAGAGTAGCCATGCATTTCTTTGGCTTCCATGATTGGATTTTGGCTGAAAACATCAAAATTACCACTCTGGTTACAGAAAATTACTTAACTATATAGTCCAAACATAAAATAACGAGAAACGTTTTAAAATTTGAAGCAGCTCCTTTTTCTTGAATGCTACTGAGAGTGCCTCGATGTAATCCTTTGCTTTGTAAATTTAGATGCAATCTGAATATGAGATTATAAATGTCTTTAAGAAATATGTCATCTCATAATAAGCAAAGTATCAAGATTCTTGGCAGTCCTAGGTATGCTAAAGGCACTTCAGTGTATATCTTCCAAGGATAATTGAAAGGTATTATGGAAATAAAACTGGCTGATTAACAGATAAATATATATTGAGATGAATAGATCCTAAAATTACTTTCTAAGGGGAAAAAAAAAAGTCTAATCCCATTGCTAGAGTATATCTAGAAAGAAAAAACAGAAAATTGAGTGGATATGGTGATAACCAGAAAAGGCTACATTTAAAATTTCTTTTGCAACTGTCCTTTCAAATTCTTGTCACTTGTAATTCTGAACTGCATAAAACAAACTCACTTAACTGAAAAGTGTTTTGTAATTGATGGGGTGCTCAGAACTCCATGAAGTTTTTAAAAATCTTTCAGAGTAGCAGATTCTGAGGTTTGTAAACTTATGCAAGACATACAGATTCACTAGCAGCTAAGCAGAGTATTTTTCTTAAATATCACATTGTTTGTTTAGTTCTCCCTTGGGTTACATCCATGATCTTGTGATGGTACAGTCACGTTGCTGATATGTTTATTGGAATGTGTGGGTCCATTTTCCTTCCGCTCAACACATGGATTGACAGTTGAAAATTATTCTTTTCTGCTAGTGGAGTGTGTGGCGAAGGCACATTTAAATAGCCTATTAAGCCAGTGAGATGACAATGTGCTACCCTCAGAGAAAGCTTAGTTTTTGGAGTAATTAATTACACATTCCACAGAATGTCTCTTGAGAACACTGTTGGCTAGGTCTACCAATTTATTGTGCAAATAATTATAGTTTTCATTTGAGGCAAAGTTGTGGATTATTAGGCAGATGGTAACAAATCATTATTTTTTTTTTTTGTGCACCTATTTTTTGTGCACCTATTTTTTTCAAATATATATATATATATTTATTTAAAGTCAATTAGCTATATATATATATATATATTTAAAGTCAATTAGTTTTTATACCATCTTTAAGGATGATATAAAACTGTGGTTGTAAATCCCAGCACCTGTTCTTTTTTTATTTTTCAGTGAAATTATACAGGCATTTTGAGGAGGAAATTGTGAAATATGTGGCTTCTCATCATTTTTACTATGTTACATCTAGTTGCCATGATATTTTATAAGTGTACACTTATTTTTAATGCTTTTATAGATACCTTCTAATTTATCTACACAAGTCCATCATTGCTGGGGTGGCCAAACATCATAAGGAAGGGTGTATTTGTTTCTTCAAACTCTTTAATTAAACCAGTAAAGCGGCAGGCTACATAGTCTGATCAGTTGTACAGAAATACATTAAAAGTTGCAGCTATACAACTTTCTATAAACCAAAAGATTCTTGTGATGTTTTCTGCAGAACTCAGTGTGAAGAACACAGGACTGCATACCAGAGGGCCCAGTAGAGAGACACCTCAGCCATTTTTATTAGATGTAGAATTTTGGACAAGTCGCTCAACCAAATTGCTTCATTTTTAAAACTGATTATTGTAGGGGTTCAATTAGAAGAAACAAATGTATGGAAAAGTCTATAATAGTGCCTGACATGTAGGAAGCACAGATATTAGCTGTGTCTGCATCCTTTTTTGAGAGATACAATGGTTTCTCTCTTTGTTTTTAATGGTGCCTTTAATAGCAAAGCTTTAGGTCCCTCCTGTTACTGTGACTCTGTATTTTATGTAGATATATTACCAAGTAATGTTTTCTTAAGACCCAGGGTTGGTGTAGATTAGAAATTCTTAAACTTCAGTGTATATATGTATTATCTGGGCAATCTTGCTAAAGAATATTCCTAAGCCTCACTTCCCCAAATCCACATTTTGAGAAACACTTATTTAGACTGCTGATTTAATAAAGAGCTGAAATGTCCTCTCATAAAGGGCTTTTACTCAATGCCCTCCTTCCTGACTTACGGTGTCATGGAGAGACTCTCCCCACTTCCCCCATTACCCAGTCTTAGTGTCCTTTTCCTGGGTTCCCTGGGACAGTTTTGTTCATGTATAGTCAGAGAATGACTAGTTCTTAATTAAAAGCAGTGATTCCAGTCCACATAGCATCTGGTAGAATGGCTAGTTACATAGAACGCACTGGAAAAGATCTTTTATAACCCTAGCACCTCAGGGAATGAGCTGGATATACCGCATGAGAAAGCAGAGAAGCTTAAATTCCAGTGCTTTCTAGTTTAGTGTTTTTGCTCCTAACTAAACATGTGACTATATCCACATTGCTAAATCACTCTGGCTTCACTTATCTGATGGGAGTGATGATGCTTTCCCTGGCTGAAGGGAACTTCCTAGGGCTTAGACCAGAATGTCTCTCAGGCTCTTTTGCCTCGAGAACCTCTGCTTTTCCACAAAGGGCAGTAGCTCATGTGAACCCTTCCTGAATCTAAATTTAAGTGGCGAACATCTGCCACATTTTCTTGGGAGAATAACCTTTTGTGATTCATTATGCCCTGGTGCAAATCTATGTACGAAGGATTGTGAGAGGTACCAGGCACCCAGATATCTCAGCAACAATTTAAACTTATTATCAATTCACCAAAACACTTGTTATTAACTTGCATAGGATTTTATTTACTTGGATTTGTTAGGGAAAGAAATAAAAATGATATAATAAATTTAGCAATGATGTCTAGGTCAGAGGTTTGTTGCAATCAAAGATCTAAAGCAGCATCTATAGAATTAGTGGACATCTGTTTTAATTATAATACTTTCTTCACGTCATCTCTTAAATAGACTGATAAAAACACATTAATACATAGTTACGTTTAGGTTTTTTTTTCAAATAGCAAATACCACATAATTTAGAAGGGCGATACTAATATTGAGATTTTTATCTATGCAATGTGGTTTACCTAGGTACACAATCAATCTTTAAACCAAAATGTACAAACATATACTTTGTGCTCTCAACAGTCTTACAGACTAAGGGGGTGAGTTTATTTAAGATTGAGTTTTAAAATGATAAACCATGGGGGCGCCTGGGTGGCTCAGTCGGTTGAGAGTCAGACTTCGGCCAGGTCATGATCTCGCGGTCTGTGAGTTGAGCCCCGTGTCGGGCTCTGTGCTGACAGCTCAGAGCCTGGAGTCTGTTTCGGATTCTGTGTCTCCCTCTCTCTCTGCCTCTCCCTCACTGATGCCATATCTCTTTAACTCAAAAAATGAATAAACATTGAGAAATTAAATGATAAACTACAAAAGTAATAATTATTTGTTTTTGTTTGTTTTAAACTCAGCGCCAACTCCAAAATGTTGTTTTAAAGTAACTTCAACTCCAAATGAAGAAATGGAATGAATACACCGAAGTTTGGTTAAATGTTGGAGACCCTTTGGTATCAACACTCTCTTTTTTGGCCCCAAACATGTCTGTCTGTGTCTTCTCACCTCTGTTCTGCTAATTTCTGTGGAGCAAGAGAGGGAGCTGATGCTGAGGCTCACGGGTGACTGCTCCTTGGAACCTTTCCCTGTAGATACTCTTCAACATGAGAAATATTTTCAAGCAAGTACATTGGTTTAAAAAAAAAAAAAAACATTGTAAGGTAGTTTCATTTGTCATTTAAAAATATGCTCACACAGGCAATTCATATGAAAATGGATTTCTGCTTGAATTATCTAGCTAATTACATCAATTCTCCTCTTTGCCTTGAGCTTATACACATTACTTATGATAGCAACAGCTGACCCCTATAAATCAATTAATCAATACTGATTAATTCTTTCCCCTCAACTGTCGCTTTCTTTGAAATGAAGAGTAGGTTTATGCTTATCCATAAACATCGGAGACTTAGACATACAAGCATTGTCTGGAATCTTGTTCTGTCTTGTATCTAAATGGGAAGTGTGTTTGAGTGCAGTGTTAGGTACAGACAGTTCACATAAAATATGCTGAGGATATGCTTCCTAGGAGGTATCGCTTTATTCAATACCAGAAGAACATTTCTAAAGAGAAGCTCACAGTTTAAACTGTCATCCAATAGAAAGAATTGTAGGCTTTTGGGGAATAGTGGATGCTAGGGCCATTCCATGACAGTGTCAACATGAAAAACTTCATTTTCCACATGAGAGAAGAATCGAAGTGTGGGAAAGACACACTCTTGTAGTAACACTGTATTTTCTGCATAAAATTAGAAGCATGAATATTTTCTACTTTTGCATCTTAGTCACAATGAAGGATAAAGAAGGAAAAATATCAAAAGTTTCTTCACAGAATTAAGAAGTTTTTCATTGATCAAACAGCTATTTCTTTCATTGTGAGTCCTTTGTGTCAGTGGCAGAAACAGCAGTTTGGTGTTTTTTTAAGATAGTTTGGGTTTTCAAAGAAAACTTTGCTATTTTCCTGTGGAAATTACATGGTATTCTGTTAAAACTGCCTTCCAGGAAGGAGTTTCAGAAGAGATACAGGTAGGAAGAACAATGCAAAATGCTTTCATTTCAGAGTAGCTAGGTTTCAGTGCTTCCTACAGAACGAACAGAAGAAGAAATAAGAAATATTTTCTCCCTCATAAGACATATATCACTCCTGTAATTTTTACAAAATCAACTGAGGCAAATTAGGGGTTTCAAAGCTAGTCACCTTATAAGTTGTTAGGAAAAAATTTGCATTTAAATTGCTCTGTGCAGCTACTTTGAGATTTTCCCCTGGAATGTTTATGGCTCTTTTTTTCATTAATACTTAAAAAAATACAATTTCATAACCAGTGTATTACTACATCTAGTTGTATTATGAACAGGCACTTCATTTCATAAAATAGAAACATTCAAAGTGGTTTTGGTCGACCAATCATTCAGTCGGAATACTTGAATTCTTCATATTGAATACTTACTAGTGAAGTTAATCTGAAACCATATCAACTTTCCATTTCTATTACAGAAACTAGGTCATTAATAGCTGTAACATAGGGAATAACTTCTGTTCCTACATGGTTTATCCCTAGAATTGAAGATTGTCCAGAACTTCTTGGAACTTTGCCCCCCAAATATTTCATATATATAAAAATACAGCAGATTTCTTTTTAATAGATAAACCTTAGGTATTATTTCAATAACTTGCTTTTACATATTCAGAGATGTAGATATAAGAAAATATTAAATGTGCAAAATGCTCTTTTATATGTACATTTAAAAATACAACGTAATAATAGCTTTGGAATTGTAAAAAAGTCATTGGGGGGAAAGTCTTCAATGTCAGAAAATCTGGTTAGGTTAGAGCTTTTGCTTGAGGAATTGTAAACAAACTTCTTAAAATGCTGCGAGTTTTCTCAGTTCTTTCCAACCAAGACACTGTCGAACACATCAAGTCCTGCTTTAAAGTAAACCTGAGCTGAATTAATGCTGTTCAACACCTCTGACAGGGCTTCCTGAATGGTCTCATTTGATGCAAGTAACTTGCAGTGCTCCCAAGCCTCCAGGAGTATTGAAAACTGGCTTGTCTTCCCATCAAGGTGGTACAGGATATTTCTAAAAACAAATACAGAATGTGTAAATGCTTCATGCACAATGCTATTTTCATATCAAACATCATAATAAAAATTTCCAAGAAACAGTGACATTTGTTGTAAATGAAGAAATTATAAAAATACAATATTGTCTCCAACTGCTAATGAATTAATGGATATAGACGTTGATCAAATTTCCCATAGTGATGAGGGATAATTAGACATTATATAGCTCCCTCATGGCAATATACAGTACTATCTATGAAACAAAATAAAGTAGTTTTGCTAAAAAAAAAAAAAAGAATCTGAATCTGATGAAGCTTCTAAATCTAATTGCTAATAAATACAAGAGAGACAGAGAAATATGTTAAATGAGATGACAATGTGTCATTAGCAAATACAAATGGTGGGGAGAACTCTATAGGACAAATGATCCAGTATATTCAATAAGCAAACTGAAATAAAAAAAATAGGTGACAGAAAAACCTCTGGACTAAACCTCATTCCTGCGCTATTGACATCTGGGGCTGGATCATTCTTTATTGTGCAGCTGTTCTGTGCATGGCAGGATGGTTAGCAGTATCCCCGGTCTCTGCCCACCAGATACCAGTACCACTGTCTTTTACTTGCCTCCATCAGTCTGGGCTGCTGTAATGGAATACCATACACTGAGTGGCTTGAATAACAAAGGTTTATTTATCTATCATGATTCTGAGGCTTTAAGTCTGAGATGGAGGTGCCAGCATGGTCGGGTTCTTGGCTAGAGTCCTCTTCCTGTTTACATTCTCATCTGGACTTCCTTCGTGCATGCACACACATAGACATCCTGTGTCTTCTCTTTTTATAAGGGCATTTGCCCCATCAGGAAGGCCTCCTGCATGAACTAATCTAATGTAATCAGCTCCCAAAGGCCCCACCTACAAACACCATCACACTGGGGTTAAGTGTTTAACCCCTATATTTTGAGAGGATACAAACCTTCAGCCCATGGCAGCTGTGAAAACCAAAAATGTCTCTGGACTGCCAAAATTATCCCTTACAGGGCAAAATTTCCCCTGATTGAGAATATTGCTTTAGACCAAAAGAAACCTGTCAACCAGTCATAAAGTAGACTCTCCCAGGTTTTTACCCAAATTGTTTAAAAAATAAGAAGCAGTACATAATTGAATACTAATAGAAGATTTGTTAATATTAAGGAATTGTTAATATTTTAGGTGTAATGATGGCATCATCAGAATGCTTTCAAAAAGTGTCCTTATTTTTTAGAAATAGATACAGCAATATTTGCAAAGGAAAGGTTATCATGTCTAAGATTTTGCTTAGAAATATTTGAGGGGAAAAAGGAGACTAGAGCCATAGATAGTATAGAGGGGGATAAGCGTAACCATTAGTTACTAATGTTGAAAATGGATAATGGGATGTGTTATACTATTTTCTCTTCTTTTGTGTATATTTGATATTTATAATACTGTCTTCTCATAAGTGTGGGGTATATAATACAATGTGGCCGTGAAATGTATTCAAATTTCTTAGAAAGAAGAATTTGGCCTTGGGCAAATCTCAAGTGGTCCCTTTTATCATTGACAGATATAAAGAGATGCATTTTGGCAGAAAACTGTGGATTATTAGATCATTTGACTTACTCCCAGTCCAAAGTAGCTGAAATTCCATAGTCAAATAAGAGAGGCAGATATAAATAATTAAAATACACTTGTCTAATTGTCAGATTAGAAATAGAAGGGGTAGTGATACAAGATGAAGGATTACCGTGGAAAAAGGTCAGAAAAAAGTTCATAATAGAGAATATTTGAATTTCATGTTGAATCAACAGTTACAACATGGTAGAAAGCAGAGACAGCACCCTATGCAGGAGGGATGGTATACACAAAGGTACACACTTAAAAAACGGCTTGGTACGCCCAGTGGATCAATGCCGGTGTTTCTGTATGACCAGTGTTCAAGGCCAGAGTCGGCAGCTTTAGGAGAAGAGCTGGACAGCAAGGTCTGGCCACCCTAGAAGCCCTTCCATACCAGGCTAAGAAAATCACATTTTTACCTCCAGGCATTAAAAAAAAAAAAACAAAAACAGCGAAAGGTAGATTTGATTTTCAAATGATCACATTATAATATAAAGTCTGGAGAAGCACTTAGTCCACACGAAAGGGGACACTGTTGTGAGTTACACACTGAGAGTTAATTTTGAGAGACAAAGTGAGGGCCACAGTACAGATTTAATTAGTTTATACTTTCCCTAGCACTTACGTCCATTTATACAGAGTTCTGGATTATTGGTTCCTGTCTCATCAAAATTCCTGTACCTCAGCCTCTCCTGAACTTCTCACATTGCACTCTGTGGTGTATCGAATCTACACGACCCTTCATGCCAGAACCCTGCAGATCATCTCTTTTCCTTGTGTGTCCAAGTCCTCTCTGATAATATTGACTTCCCCACCTTTTCAGTGTCTCTTCTCTTCCATGGGACCCTGCACCCTATATTTCAAGGATATGCTATGACATCCTTGCTTTCCACATCTGGGTTGGGAAATATGTTTTTTATCAGGTCTGATTTAGTGTTGTGAACACAGAAGATCTTCAGTCATGGTCATTTAATTTACTTAAATTTTTATCGGCTTAGGGTAGTGATAGGAACTGAGTAGATCCTCAATAATATTGGTATAAATTACATCAATCCAGTTTAATTTGCATTTTAAGTATTAACTATTTAAGAATAAAACTGTCTTAAATTTCTGTATTTGTAGAAAATTTTAAGCTGACAATAACTACATATTGCGTGGCAGTGGGGCAGAAGATCCTTAAACGGAAGAGCCTATTTCAATGAATTTTTCAAAACAGATCATTCAAAGTGAGAACTATCCCTAATAATCCAATCCAAAATCCTTGAATTTTGTGCCTATGAGTAAACTTGGTATTGTATGAATTAAATAGAGCAGTGAGGGGCGCCTGGGTGGCGCAGTCGTTTAGCGTCCGACTTCAGCCAGGTCATGATCTCGCGGTCCGTGAGTTCGAGCCCCGCGTCAGGCTCTGGGCTGATGGCTCGGAGCCTGGAGCCTGTTTCCGATTCTGTGTCTCCCTCTCTCTCTGCCCCTCCCCCGTTCATGCTCTGTCTCTCTCTGTCCCAAAAATAAATAAAGAACGTTGAAAAAAAAATTAAAAAAAAAAAAATAGAGCAGTGAAAGAAAGGTACTTCCTAGATTCCAGATATTCTTGAATTCAGGCATAAATTTGTATTAAGAAACATATAGTCCCTGAATATGGGAGGAAAAAAATATCTTCCAAATGGAGTGGCCAGTGGGTCATGTGCAATTCTCTGGCCATAAGCTGTACTCTGAGAAAAATTTGGATCTATTTCCAGAATTAGAACACTCTTTGTAACAGAGATTTCCCTTCTGCCATTCCCATAGCATTTATAAAATTAAAGAGACTGTCAGAAGAAACCATTCAACCATGCTAACATAATCATGCAAGCAATTATACATGCACATACATACAGAATCCATTCATACATGCTTTGACTTGTAAAAGTGTTGATTATATCAAAATAACTTAAAGTAGTTAGAGTTAGTGAAATACCTAATGACAATTTCCCTAAATATTAGTTTTATTAGTTTTACATCACTCAAGGGAGGTAAATAAAATAAACCAAGTAATACAGAGGAACCTTGATACAACCATGGAATTTTTCCAAATGGAGATAAAACAGCCTCAGATAGTCACATGTATTCTCCTACATGGCACAACCTATACAAAAATTACTTTTTTCATTTTTACATACTCTTTCTCAGTTGCTTTTTTTTGTTAAACTTTATTTATTTATTTTGAGAGAGAGAGAGAGAGAGAGAGAGAGAGAGAGAGAGGTCAGGAGAGGGTCAGAGAGAGGGAGAGAAAAAATCCTAAGCAGCCTTTGAGCTCAGAAAGGAGCCCAACATGGGGCTTGAACTCACAAATCCTGAGATCATGACCTGAGTGGAGATCAAGAATCAAATGCTTAACTTACTGGGCCATCCGGGCGCCCGTCAATTGCCATTTTTTTAAAAAAGTGTGGGTTTTTAGAGTCAAGATACCTGTCAAACATATTTAAATTCATAGTGAGCCATTGAAACAAATAAACACACACGCGCACACACACACACACACATATATATGTGATAAAGGAAAATGATTTAAAAATTAAGATCTTTTGAGGATAAAAACAGTTCAAATATATCTTAATTATTCAATCATTTAAAAAGTACTTCTTTAGACATAAATTATACTGCTTTACCAATAAGAATTACTAAATTAGTATAATACAAATATTTAATCATCTATCACAATATTTACAATTTTAAATTCTCTCCTTCCACTTTATCAATTTTCTGTTTAATTATAAATCATTTCATGGCAAATGTGTTTTCAGAATCTAAGAGTGCAATAGATATTTTCAAAAGCTGTACCAAAAACACTTCCATTCCTGGAAGGCATATTGCTAAGCATGCTGACAAACAAAAATATAATCTTTGTTATCCAGAACTGCCTCATAAAAGAGTTGAACGAGTGCAATTAATATATTATGGGAAGCATGTTTAATACTTTTGGTTCTGTATAATGACCTTTCCACATTTTCAAAACTCACTGGCACCAAATACATTTCTACATATACATTCTATGGTTATTAAATGTTAAATACTATTAATATTAAATTTAATGATAAGGTATTAATAAAACATGCTCATAAAGGTTACAAGATTAATCCCTCAATGACAATTCATTTAAACATGAGCACAGCCTCTAATATATATATGTACAACTTTAGCCATAACCACTATAAAATATCTAGAAAAGTGATAATGGAGAAGAATAAAAACACATCCTTAAAAGAATGTTTAGGTCTAAAGCACAAGAAATATAATTACTGTTTTTTGTTTTGTAAACTGGAAAGCAATACATATACTTCTTAAAGACCAGTGCAATGGAGTCTACAGTGTGCCAACATTCGTTTTTCCTAAGTAGTAAGCAACACAGTAAAATACGTTTATAATGATTGTAAACAAGCCATGTGAATAGAAATGGACCCTTTTTGGTTTGCAAAATTCCACAAGGAGCTAAACACATTTTCCATATGCTACATGATTCAAGTAGTAAGCTGTTGCAAGCTATTATGTAAGATAAACACTCATATCCATTTCTACCCAAATTGGATACAAATCAGCATAAAACTACAGATACTGAGATTCTACTTGAAGATAACTAAACAGGATTCTTTCATCATAATGTAAAACTTTCATTTTGGGGAGCTATTTATATAACTTAAGTTAGTTGATCTTTATTATAATAGAAATTTTTTCACCTGGATAGATTGTTTTATCTTATAAACAGATTAAGAATAACAAAAATATCTTCTTTAAATTTTCATGAGAAGAATAATTTCTCGTGCTGATTTCCAGAAGTAGTTCATCTTTTTCTATTTTTCTTTTGTGTACTAAATGTGTACCATTTAGCTTCCTGCTTACATAAAATAAATTTCTATATTTGGAGCCCTTTTTCAAAAAAGTACCATCATAGTATTTTAGTTTTAATATTTTAATGGAAGACAAAAATCAAAACCCAGCCATGTTTTTACATTTCATCACATACTTTTCCATATCTTTCTTAGTTCTAAGAACTTTCTTACATATTCAATCATTAACTCTAAGTTCCCTAGGATCATCCCTGGGGGACAAAATTACTGTAACATTTTTTAATATGAAAATGATTCTTGCCTTTGGAAATATTTCAAATTAGATCAGTGCTTTTGATGGAAACTTCTAAGTCAAAAGCTCTATGTATTCCCATTTATGTCACCAGCATTGAACCTCAGTTAAATGGAGTTAAAAGATTTCAACGATACATACTATATCAGAGAACTTAACTATGTCTTGCTTTCTCATTGATGGGTCATATTTTTCAGCTTAGGGAAGACTGGGAATTGGCAAATAGCCAGTCAAAGGCACATTTCTAGCAGGAAAATAGGATAGAAAGAAAGAAAATACACTTGAAGAGTTTTCATGTCAAAAGTCTACCCTTTACGACCACAAGAAATTATATTCCTTAATGAATCACTCTTGCTCTTATACACACCTCCTTTAGGCCAATTCAGAAAATTTCCTTGTAGAGAGAATGGACTGTGCTATTAATTCAATAAATCACCATCTTATTTGCATACACACAACATGTATCTCAGTATGGCATGTAGAGACATCAGACCTAATTAAAATATTATTTAATTGAAATCATTTTCATAGTTATCATGTTTAAAATAACATTAATTCCACCCTCATGCCTATCTTCCCTCATCTGTAACAATTTGGATCTTATAAATGTAATTCATACAGTCATCCTGACCCACACACAACACAAAGAGACTACTAAAAGGAAAGTGTAATACATTATTGATGACACTAATGAAATTACAACACACATCATTCATTTTAATGGGTCTGTTTCAATGACACATCACGGTGACCAGGAAAGAGCAGTGCCAAACTCAGAAACCTAATTAATAACTCCTGCAAGCATCGGTGAAGGAGATGAAGCATCTTTACTCAACTGACAAATCTTTTCCATTCAGCTAAGGCAAAGGAAAACTGAAGAAAATGAAATTTGAAACAAAGGGAGCTAAAGTATTCATGAGTCATTTCCTTGCGTGTGAATTAGCAAATTAATGATGGAAATGATGACTCTCTTTCAAATGTTCCTTCCTATATTCATAAATGGGTGCAGGATGCCACCCATCCTAAATTTGAATTAACATTCATTATACTTCATGTTGAGAAACTCCTAAATGAGATCACAGTAAATAAGAAACCATGTCTTTCAAAATTCATTGGAAGTACATGCTGCCTGCGGAGACAAAAGGCCAGCTCAGTTTTTACAACTGTGGCTAATTCTTTTTAAGGATTATACTAACTGTACTCCATAGTTAACAGTGGATTGTTGTATTTACATCAACATTAGGAAAGATCATTTGACTTGGATACTATGTCCATGAGAATTCACAAAATACATGGCTGCAATACTTATAATACAAATTATCTTTTCAACTAAATCTGAATTTGGTCTATACTTGCAAAAGCAGAATGAGAACTAAGACCATTGCTGATATAGTCAAGCCATAAACTCACTCTGCGGACAATTGAGATTGAAATAACATGTGTGGTAGATGGTTTACAAAAACGCCTGTAATTATTCTCCTCCCTCTATGCAGGCCTCGTCAAATTTGAATGTAGCCCCAATCCATCAGGAAGTGGAGTCTATTTTCCTGCCTATTGATTCTGGTTTGGCTTTAATATTTGCTTGGACCAATAGAATGTGGCATATGTGGTGAGCCTATGCCTCAGAAGATCTTGCATGCTTTCTCTCTCTCTCTCTCTCTCTCCCTCTCTCTCTCTCTCTGGAACCCTGACAAACCACCATGTGAACAATCCTGTTAGCATGCTGGAAAAAAAGAGAACACATGGAGCAGAGAGGACCTGTTCAGCTGAGTGATGCTTCCTATTCTAGCTTGTCTCCATCCAAGTTGGCCACAGAAGCACTGGCTATATATATAAACACAGCCAAGAGGTACACATCCCAGCCCAGATGAGAAGAATCACCCAGGCTCAGTCCAGCCTAGATGGCCATACTGAAGACTTACACACAAAATAAATGGTTGTTTTAAGCTGCTAAATTTTGGGGTGACTTTTAACGGAGCAATAAATGATTGATATGATTTGTAGTGTATTTCTTCCCTGTGGGAAGGAAAAAGTTAATACAGGAATCAGTTCTCTATTCCCTCTTAACAGCATTGACAGAGTACAACCTATGCTGTAGGTTTGACAGTTCTTTAAGTGACTAGCTGAATTTGGTAGACACTTGAAAAATCATGCCAAACAATCCTCGTGACATGTGCGTTACAAAGTTAGGATATCTGTGTTCATTCATTTGAAGTTTTAAAATCTGTTAGGAGTATCAGGTGAGATTTTTTTTTTCTATTAAACCAAAAAATAAGTTAATCGTTATAGCATACTGGGTTTTGTTTTGTTTTGTTTTAATGTGGATCATCTGCTTGCACTACAATTACATATAAAAGAGAGCAGAGAACAGAAACACTTAACTACTGTATTCTATGTCTCAGGACTTCTCAGTCCATCCAACTATATTATTTCTCAGGGGAAGTTCCCTGAGAAGAGGCTATCTTTTAAGATAATCAAGGAAGATGCCCTTGAGT
Organism: Panthera pardus; assembly: GCF_024362965.1. NCBI lineage: Eukaryota > Metazoa > Chordata > Mammalia > Carnivora > Felidae > Panthera > Panthera pardus. The sequence continues at coordinate 89,807,122 of NW_026526721.1, forward strand.
GGAGCAGTGTTTGATGGTTTATCAGTGAAGAAAAATTCTATTTCTGCACTCAAAAATTTCCCATTAAATCAAAAGTGGGCCCAGAAATCAGACAAAGATTAACACAGCCCTTAGCACGTTTCAGAATTTGGAGAAGATGGTGATACAGTTGACCACTTTTCCCCACACTCATGTAATTATTTTCTTGGTTTTATTTATTTATTTATTTATTTTTTTCTCTCCATCTTACCTTCACCTGGATGTATGACTTAGACCTCAATGTTTAGATGACTTTTCTTTCTTAACTTACTTGGAACTCATTTTCTCTTAGTATTTGAGTTTCTATCATTAGCAGGTGTGATCTGTTACCTTCCAAAGACAATTTCATTTGATTACCCCAAAGGCACTTGACAATTAACATAACAATACATTTCCTTTAATCTATGCTCCAAATATTTGCATTTTCCCTTCCTCCATTATTCTTTCCTTACCCTCATTACTTTTAGTAAACAGCAAGGCTGAGGCTACAAAACCAAACAAAATAACTAATTCAGGTTTTTCTTCATTTGTTTTTTTAATCCAGTAATGAAAAGGATGTGAACTATTTGTTTTGAAAAGTTCATTCTAAAGACAAAAGTTTATAATTTAGGTTGTGTCTATTTAAACAAAGTGAGTAATTGAGCCAATATTGATCTTTTGGCTTATTCTATTCAACAGCCCTTATTAAACATCTAATATGAGTAAGTTGGTGTGTTAGGTGCTCAGGGATAGAAAAGAGTTCATAGTCCACGTCAAAAGCTAAGCACATAATGAATAAATTATTATTTTCATATATTGTCTATATAATGCATTTAGAATATTATATGGTATGAGATTATTTCATTTCATATTTTACAAAACTTTTCACTTTATTTTATACATATGTATATGTATATTAGACTGTGAGAAAAACATTGCTTTGTTATAAATGTTTTTGTGTATCTTGTTTCTCTAACTATGTCATATGGGCATATAGTACAAATTCTGTAAATATTCTGTGCAGTGCTCACCATACATCTTATGGTTTGCGGGAAAATCTCCAGAAGTAGATCCTAATAGTATCAGTTTAATTTGATACATCTGATTCTAATCGTCATAATATTGATTTAGATAACACAGTCCTAATCAAGTCAGCATAAGGTAATTCCTTAATCAAATGGATTATTTCAACAGTGGGCATACGTTGGCAGTTATATTTGAAAGGAGACTTTCTGCAGGATTCTAAGAGCCATAGTTTCTGGCTTTTTGAGAGAACCACTGAAAGTTAATCCCTTTTCTGCTTTTGAATAGGACGGGTTATGGATATGAAATCTGCAAATGGTACATCCCTTTTTTCCAACAGGAGGAAAATCAGCTTTAATATGATACCATGGAAATAGAACTGGAAGACAGAAATGTATTCCCTGGTCATATGACGGAGATGATGAATCCACCAACCTAAAATTTGCTTTTCCTCTTGACTTTCAATTATGTGAGTCAAGATACTTTACTACTTTGTGTAGGGTTTTATGCTACTTTCCATCAAATGTATGCAGATATACAATACTTATTAATTATATAGTTATTAAAAACACATTTTCCTTAATACTTATTATCTTTTTACCTGAAAATTTAGATAGTTTATTTAGTTGAAGTCTGAAAATAATCACCTTGAGGTTAAAAATGCATGGTTTTCCTTGAATAACAAGTATTTTATTTGAGATGATTTGAACACTTAGAAATTAACAGAACATTAAAGTGTTTAACTTTAGCTAGAAGGAAAGCTAAGTACAGAGCAAGTGACCAATTGAAGCTATGAACATTGATCACAAACGTTGGAGGTACTTAATGAAGGAATGAATGTTTTAATGTAAAATTTCTCTCAAAAACTAGAAGGATTACCTTTCATATTTTATGGAATGGTCACACATATTAACTTACTAAAAATGTGACAAAAATAATGTTTTAAAGGAACTCTGCTGTTGTTCCTTAGCAGAGTAAATTTGTTCACAATTTACTGGAGTATTACTATATTAACTATTTTTGCTAGTGTAAGGAAATAAAATGCTGTGGTTTGTATTTGTAAACAAATCAATCCATATACAATCTACTATGCAAACTTAAAGAAAACTAAAATCACCTAATTTTGCAGTCCTATTAATTGTTTTCAAAATGTAAGTACTGCATAGGCAATTTTATTATGTTGAAGTTGACTGTAAAAAATAAATACAGACTGTGAATAAATAGTAGAAATATCTATTTGCTTAGGGAACTCAAAAAGAAGATGCACTCATTTTCACTCTTAGTCATGGTTACCTCATTTATTTAAGATTTAAGGACCCGGGAGAGATCATCCAATTGGCTGACTTAGGTCACATGGCTGTCCCCTAGCTCAGGAACAAAATATCTGGATCCATTCACCTTCTGTTGGGGGGAGATTAGCCTTGCTTCTTACCAACCTCATAGGGAATTCCTCTCATATAGGAAGGAAGTTCTGATATTAGGCAGTAATAAATTTTATTTTTTTTTTACATTTTTATTTTTTTTAGAGAGAGAGAGAGCATGCACACATATGAGCAGATAGATGAGGGGCAGAGGAAGAGAAAGAGAGAATCTTAAGCATGCTCCATGTCCAACACAGAACCCCACGTGGGGCTCAATCTCATGATAGTGAGATAATGACCTGTGCCAAAATCAAGAGTTGGACATTCAACTGACTGAGCCACCCAGATGCCCTGCAGCAGTAATAAGTTTCAAAACATCAACCCAACAAATATCTATTACACTAGTGATGGGAAGGGAAAGTATATTCCAATAGAATTCTCTTGGAATTATCCTCTAGATTGCTGCTCTACTGCACAGCATTTGCCCCTTTATATTAAAAGTTAACAAGTGCTCTATAATATTCCAGCTGCAGTTATCAAAGTGAATGTGTATAAGAATAACCCAAGACAATTTTAAAACTGATGAAGAAACTCAGCTGCAATGGGTCTGAAGATACCTTAGAGGAGTCTGCATTTTTCCTATTCCCTTACTTAAGTCTTTTCGGTGATACCCATACATTCTTAAAAATTCCTTCCAGTGAGTTTACATTTACTAAGAGGTCTTGTTTTATTTCCAAACAGGTTTCTTCCAATGAATGCATTGGAAAGGAAAGACTCACAAGTATTAACTGATAAAATGAAAATGTTGGATTATATGTGGACAGATAACTAAAAAAATTAATGAGGGAACGGGAAGAATATAGTGACAATGGAGGAAAAAAATAATCTGTACTCAGATTGTTTTACAAGTGCCCAGTTCCTGCTCAAAGATGAGGAGACAAACTGGAAATCTTAGATGATGCATCCTTAGTGTGGCTTCAATGAGAAAGTAAATTTAGAATTTCAACTCTTAGAACAATACTCAAAAAAAAAAAGTGCTTTGTCCTATATCAAAAGATTGTGATAAACATTTCAGTTAAAATAAATTGCTTTTCAATCATTTGATCATTGACTGGTTCTGCTTTATGTCAGATGAAAGGATATATACCTTTTAGGCAGTATGTAATCAAACCTTTACTCTTAAAAAGTAGGAAAGCAGGGGTGCCTGGGTGGCTCAACTGGATAAGCGTCCAACTTTGGCTCAGGTCATGACCTCATGGTTCATGGGTTCAAGCCCCGTGTTGGGCTCTGTGCTGATAGCTCAGAGCCTGGATCCTGCTTCAGATTCTGTGTCTCCCTCTTTCTCTGCCCCTCTCCCACTTGCACTCTCTTTCTCAAAAATAAATAAACATTAAAAAAAATTTTTTTAAGTAGGAAGGCAAATAGGTATCATTTTGAGTTCCAATTCTCATAGACAGGTGGTCATGACTTGAAGTGCTTGGTTGACAATGGATTCGTGGCTGTCTTGGGGCCCCAAATAAAAGAGATCTGTTATTACTTAGACTCTTATTTGTACACCTTCCCTCATTTAAGAATATGTAGTCCATTCTCCTGGTAATAACACATAGGTGTCTTGAAGCAATCAATGGATGTATAAACCAAGCTATCACAATGAAGGGAGAAAGTCATAATTATTTGGTTTTGCTATTTAATGTAGAGTCAACTCCAGTACTCCCTTCTAAATTGTATAATCTAAATTCCCTATTTTTCCTATTTATGAATTTTAATTAACTGAATAATTTCTAAATTTCTCCTTTACTAGGGGCTCTAGACTGTGAGCCTCTATTTGTTTAAGCAATAGTCCAATTTGTTATTAATCAATTAAATTATATTTAAAGAAAACAATTAGAATTTATGCTTTTTTTTAAATAACTATTTCACAGATATTAACTCTTTTTTCACTACCTGAAATAACTAGTTTTTGAAATAATTGAATTTATTCGGTGAGTTCAGTTACATTAATCTATATCCACCTTCTTTCTTAAATCCTAATACTTAATATATGCAAAAATGTATATACACAATTCTTAACTGAACTCATTGGAACTGTGGCTGAAAATAGGAAAAAAGTAATTGGTTCTTTGCAGTGGACATTGTATATGAATCATGTTGAAACTTTTTCCATACTTAATAAATGTTCTGATAGACACATTAATCCAATATGCTGAAAACATCATGAAGTGAATTCTGAGCCATACAAAGGCAAAGACCATTAGTAGTAGAATGTGTTTAAAGTATGTAAATGAGGGTACCTGTGTGTCTCAGTTGGTTAAACAACAGACTCTTGATTTCAACTCAGATTATATCACAGGTCCTGAGATTGAGTTCCCTGCGTTGGGCTCTGCGCTGAGTGTGGAGTCTGCTTGTGATTCTCTCATTCTTTCTCTCTCTCTCTCTCTGCCCCTCACCTTTCATGCATGTGCATGCATTCTTCCTGTCTCTCAAAATAAATTAAAAACAATTTTTAAGTATGGAAATGTTGGGCAATCTGTAAGAGGATTGTTCAATTTTATATATTACACAATATGATTAAGTCATACATGATGATTAGGTTATAGAATTTTAGTATTTTTAGCACTTAAAAAAAAACAGATCCAAGAAGATTTACATTTCAATAGAAACAGGGGAAAGAACATGGTAACAATCATACTAATTTCATAATACCTAAGAAAATCTAGGAAGAATTTTAAATTAGAAGATGACAGAGATCAAAGAAAAGAAATTACCTTGAGAGCTCATTCATGAAGTATTTATGAAGTACCAAGGACTATGTGGGATATGGAAGAATTAGAAAAGTGGTCTCAATTTTGAAAGGATTTTTGAGTTTTAACGTAGTAAAGAGTGAACAGTTTCAGAGCTCTTGTCTTCTGCATATGTGGCTAACATTGAAAACAAAGTAAACTCTGAAGTTCAAGAATTCTACCAGTTTTTCTTGCTCAAAAGACCTTAAAATGAAAAATAAATTTCTTTTTATATGTTTGTATTTACTTTGAGAGGGAGAGAGTGTATGCACGAGAGAGAGAGAGAGAGAGAAAGACAGAGAGAGAGAGAGAGAGAATCCAAAGCAGGATCTGTGCTGTTGGCACAGAGCTGGATGCGGGGCTCGGTATTATGAACCTTGAGATCAGGATCTGAGCCGAAATTCAGAGTTGGATGCGTAACTGACCAAGCCACCCAAGTGCCCCTGGAAAATAAATTTCTAATAATTCTGTATATTTTGTCTTTCTTTCCTCATAAAGAGACAATTTAGAGATGTTGGAGATCATTTGTCTAAACTGTAAAGATATTGAAGAGTGATAGACTGATAAAAATTTGAATGGACATCATAGCCTATTATGTAACTTAATATTATTTTATTTTCCATCATTAATTACATTTGATAAAATTCTTCACCTTATATAATTAGAATTATATGTCAATATTTTCCAAGGAATATATTTTTATGACGAACTAGCAATAACTACTACAATGGCTACTAGCTTGAAGTTAAACTATACTATAGATATACTTTTTTCTCCATTATTTTAGAAAAACTTACAAAAATACAATGGAATATAAATGTAAATATATGCATATAATTTCTGCTAATTTGAGAAATAATTGGAAGAGGATATAAATTTCAAACAAGTACATATCTAATTTTATTTAGATTTTAATTTTTAACTGAAATTTCAGATATTTTATCCTTTAAAAATCCTTCAAAAATTGACTATGAAATTCAAATTACTTATTGCAAAGTAAAAAGAAAATTATTTATCAGAACAAAACATTCTGGGAACTTGCAGTCAGTAATTAGCTTCAACACTAACTCTTCTGTATCTATTAAAAATGATGAAGGGGGTACCTAGGTTAGGTGTCCGACTTTGGCTCAGGTCACAGTCTCATGGTTTGTGAGTTAGAGCCCCCCGTCAGGCTCTGTGCTGACAGCTCGGAGCCTGGAGCCTGCTTCAGATTCTGTATCTCCCTCTCTTTCTGTCCCTCCCCTGCTCATGCTCTGTCTCTCTCTGTCTTAAATAAATAAATAAATAAATAAATAAATACATAAATAATGAAGATTATTTAACAGCTGAACTCAAAGACAGGTAAACCCATGAAAAAAGCAAAAAAAAAAAAAAATGATATTTTAATCCTTAAAGTAAATCAAATAATTTTGATATAGATATACTCATCATTGAATATTTTTAATCATATATAGTCTTAATCTTGTAAAGTTTTGATATTACATTTTTAAAAAAGAGATTTCATACAACCAGCTCAACTTTGCTTTTCCTTTTCAACGAGATTTGAAAATTGTTATTTCCTCTCCAAATGTAGATGAGTTCAATGATAACAATTGTTATTGCTACCATTGAACAGCTTTGAATAAATGAAGACTTTGAAGATAAACCATACCAGTTTTGCCCTCCTGTGGTTTCATTACCACATAAAGTATCAATTCACAAAAAGATCTTATGCCTGATAGTGTTTTGGATTCATTTCTTTTTCATTATTGCTATTTACATATTTATCACTTGTCCATACATTTTTTAGGTATGTGTATACATACACATATGTGTGTATATATAAATATATGCATATATAAAGTTAAATATGTATATAGATTTTTATATATATTTATAAATATATGTATATATACACATATACATATAAATATGCATACAGAGAAAGAGAGAAAGAGAGAGATGGGTATGTAATCTGTCCAACACTGGACTAGGAAGAAAAAAGTCTAAATTTTATGTCTCCTCCTAAATCATATAATTGAATAGTAATCTTCTTGTTATACTGTAAAATACTAAATTTATTAGTACCACAAATCAGTAAGAACAAAAGATAATGCAACTAAACAAATGTATTATGTTCTAATAGATAAAGAGCTGATTACACTGTTTGATGTACACCAAAGTAATTATGTGAAAATAGAGAACTATACATCATTTATAGGCTGTAGAACATTTCCATAGGAGCCTGTCTTGCTACCTATTCTCAAATCACTACACTCTTCTTTCCATTTCCCCAAATCTTAACTTACATTATACTTGCTTCATCAAAATACAACTTTCTTTATAGAAATTCTAATTATACTACTTATCATCATCCTATTTGGTTGTGTGGTGTGAGGTTCACCTGGATACGTAAGTTTACATTCTCAGTGCTGTAAAGGACCCACTTTGATCTTTGCCTTAGTGAGAGAGAAAGGATAATTGAAAAAGAGTAAGGTTTGAAAAGAAACTATGAATCACATCTAAAAAGTAATTACAACAAGGAGGAGAAATGGAAAACTCTGAAAGAAATACTAAATGGTCAATATCGAAATCATGTCCATCTGAGTCTAAAACCCATGCTCATTCCCACAACACTAAGCTTCTTGACCCATTACCACTACTTCCTAGTGCCAGGATCTCTAGCTCATTAAATGCATTTAACTTCCCTGAAACTCCTCTTCCTCAATGGGAAAATAGGATATATTACTTATAATCTTGAATTTTTATAATAATTAAATGTGCTAAAACATGTAAAGCGCTTAACTAGTGCCTGATATACCCATAAATCCTTTATAAATGGTACACTGTTGCTTGACATTTCTGGATTTTTCTTCCTTGGGCATATCTCCCCCCAACTCCCCTTAATGTCATCTGACTTTGTCCTTGGTATCACAGAGCTGTGGAATCACCAGATGACTTCTCCTGCACAGGAAAGAGTTCAGAGTTCATCCATATGGAACTTTCAAGGAACAAGAGAAAAGCTACTGTAAGGGCCTTGGAAATTATATATATATAATCTCCAAGATATATATCATCCCATGCAAGAGTCTTTACCAATTATACCATCTGCCTTTTTATATTTGACCATACCTTTAACTATCAAAAATGATACCCATTCACTTTTGTTATACCACTCTACTTCCCTAGTGCTGAATTTTTTTCTTTCAGTAAATATATTTGAAAGAGGAAAGATTACTTTAAAACTTGTATGCAGGTCAGAATAATCAGACAGCCAAATAGGGATGACACACATACACGCAAACACATATACATGTGTGTGAACATGTGTTGCTTAACTTTATTTTCAACTATTATGGAAAATGTACGTTGGTCCATTGGTAAACTAATAAAAACACAGATTCTTTTATATTTGTAATTTTTAAAGGATGATAGTAAATTAATGAATAAAAGTTTTATATTTTCTGACTTGGAGTATGGGAAGAGATACAGCTACTGACATCAGAGGTCTTAAAGAAGGGATAGGTTTCTTATGGTCTGGATGAACTAGAATATGAATTTGATGAATTTCAGAGAGGGGCCCAACTACTCATGTTTTCCCCATAACCCAAGGCAAACTTTGTTGATTTCTTCCTGGTGTAACTATGGCATGTGGCTAATGGTTTTATCATAGCATTGATCACACTCCCTTGTTACTCATTGATGGATACTTACCTGTCCTTAGGCAGAATTTGAGAATAGAGTTTCCTGTTGTCAACAACAGGTAGACAAAGAGATATGGGATAAATTTGATTACATAAGTCAATAACAGTAATAATAGCAATTGCTAATATTTGTTGAGCATTTACAAGATTATAGGGGATCAGAATATACCACCCCGAAACATGCCACTTTGGAATAAGAATTATTTTGAGCTGAAAATAATTGAGAAACCATAGACAGAAAAGCTCTCTATCCTCTCTCAACTTTTAATTACTGGAGATGAATCTAGACTCTTACCAGCCCAGAGACAGTACTAAGAGGAATGTGCATAATAAACCTTGGTAAAACAACCCTTGTCATCTCTGGTTCCCTCTCTTTATTTACCTTCCTATATAGCTTGCTGTCCTTGGAAGCCTAAAACCCTTTTATCTGGGGGTCTTTCCACTTCTCTACAAATATATTAATCTTTGTGAAGATTCTATATAAGCTCAAGTTCTAAACACTCCTTTGAGTTATTCAGCTCAAAAGAGTTTCTCTTTTGTGCATGTGTACTTCACATCTTAATAAAGTCTATTTGGTTTTCTCTCATTAATTGGTCTTTTGTCAGTCTAATTTGCTAATCAGACAACCTAGGAAGGTAAAGGAAAGGTTTGTTATTTTTTTTTCTTTTTCTTTTCCCTACAATCTGCTTAGCAATATTCTAAGCATTTTGCATATTTTAATTAATTTAATCCTCAAAATAAGTTAATGCATTAGGTACCATTATTATATCCATTTTATAAAGAAAGAAAATGGGCACAAAGATTGGCTTGGTCCATGCCACACTACTCTTAAGTAGTAGAGCCATCATTTAGACACGTACATGATTGAAAGGGTTTTTAATTTGAATATCTGTCTCTGTTTCTGAACTTATATTAAAAACATATTCCAACAAGTACTAAACTGGAAACTAATGGCTGACAGGTTGATAGAAAAAACTTCCAAAGGAAACAACAAAATGAACTTTTGCCAACTTGCCAGAGTACAGCAAACCCCAAACTCAATAATTTATAGCTTCATCAATAGAAAAAGAGCAAATAAATTTTCCTTCCTATGCTATGATAATGATTCCCTTTTAAAATCAAGTTAGATGGGCAGACGTACTTGACTGAGAATGTTTTCTAATAAAAGAAGGAGCTGATCAATGATACTAAGTACTTCTCATATCACTCTGAACACTTGAAATCTGTGTCTTTACTAATGTAACAATATAGTTTTTAACCAGGAGGGACTTTTAGAGCATAATAAGGACATTGTTCTAAAATCAAGGAAGAGGGGCTCCTGGGTGGCTCAGTCAGGTAAACGCCTGACTTGTGATTTCAGCTCAGGTCATAATCTCACTATTCAGGGGATCAAGCCCCATATCTGGCTCTGTGCTGACAGTGCGGAGCCTGCTTGGGATTCCCTCTCTATCCTCTCTCTCTGTGCCTCTCCTACTCACACTCTCTCTTTCTCAAAATAAATAAATAAAACTTTAAAAAGATATAAAAAATTTAAAAAAATTAAATCAAGCAAGAAAAAAAAGGATAAAACCATTGGATATGTGCTTCATAATCTCTGACTCTATTACCTTCTTTCACATTGTATCTCTAGTAAATGACTGCTTCTTTTGATAGAAGAAGAAAAGAAAGGAATAAAAAAGAAACATCACCTGAGATTTTAATCCTTGAGAGATTTTGGAATATAAAATTTTACAAAATTCTTCAAAGAATTTACCTGAAGTAAAATTGAGAAAAAATCTAACCTATCAACTTTTGGATAACTGCTTCTTAGTAAAGGGAATACAACAGGTTAATTGAAGAAAAAAAATCTGCTCAGATAGAATAAGCAATTGTAGATATAATGGGAAAACTGAGACAACTAAAAGTTGTGTCTACTCTACTGAGGATGAAAATCATTTGCAACAGAGACCAACAGAGAGATCCAAACTAATAAGGACTGAACAAAAAAAAAAAAAAAAAAAAAAAAAGAAAAGAAAAGAAAAAAGACTGCATTTTTTGAGTGGAAGTATTGGCGATTTGAAAGATATAACAGATTAGAATGCTGCAGAGGGAGAAGCCACGTGGCAGGATTAAAGAAAAAATGGGGGTACAGTCAACATGCTAGCAGATGTTTAAGGAAGTGTATTAATAAATGGAGGAGAGCATGGAGTGCAGAAGAGTTGATTGGAGGATTTTTTTCTTGGTTTTAAGGTATGCTTTGGGAGTATGTTTTCAAATCAGGGCCTACACATCACTGCAGCAACAAGAGTAATCATAAATGTGCAGGATGTAAGAGTGAGAGGCTTTGAGAAAACTGATGGATCAAAGCCAGGAGGGAGGAGAAGGAGGGATGGAAACCAGAGGTGATCAGATTAGCTTTGGCAAAGTTTGGAAAGGTCATCATTTTATCTTCAACAGAAAGGAGGGAGAAAGAGATCCATATAATAAGGAATAATTAAGAGACGAGCAAAAGCATTGGAAGTAGCTGTACTATTTCACTTAAAATACTTGAGCATTTGCTGGCTACTGTTCACTAACACTCCAGGTGTGGCAATGTCCTGCCCCAACACTGCTGTAGCTCTTCTAGCCTACAGGGACCCCATGATGCTGGCACAATGTTATTTCTCAGTTGACCTTTGTGACATCTTTGCATGAAAACATGTTAGGGTGAGAGGAGGGAAGATGGCGGTGTAGGAGGATGCTGGGCTCACCGCGTCCTGCTGATCACTTAGATTCCACCTACACCTGTCTAAATAACCCAGAAAACTGCCAGAAGACTAGCAGAATGGATTCTCTGGAGCCAAGCGCAGACGAGAGGCCCATGGAAGAGAGTAGGAAGGGCGGAGAGGCGGTGCACTCTACATGGACTGGCGGGAGGGAGGCAAGCAGAGACCCCGAGTCTGGCTTGCAAAAGCAGAGGGGCAGGATGGAGTGTGTTCGGACAGCAAGCGGGACTTAACATCTGGAAGGTTATAAGTTAACAGCTCTGCTCAGAGAGCGGGAAGGCTGGAGGACAATGGAAGGGAGAGTTGTTGAGCCCTGGACAACAGAGCTCAGCTTGGCGAGGAACTAAGGTGCTCGCCATTGCCATCTCCCTTGCCCATCCTCCAGCCAAAATCCCAAAGGGAACCAGTTCCTGCCAGGGAACTTGCTTGCACCGCGCAAACACCCAACGCTGTGCTTTTGCGGATCCATCCCTCCAGCGGCGGGTCTGACTCCCTCCCGGTGCCATAGGGCCCATCCCGAAGTGGATCACTGAAGGATAAGCTAGCTGAGCCTGCCTCTCCCACCCCTGTGCACCTTGCTGATCCACCCCAGCTAATACGCCAGATCCCTAGCACCACAAGCCTGGCAGTGTGCAAGTAGCCCAGAAGGGCCACACCACCCCACAGTGAATCCCGCCCCTAGAAGAGGGGAAGAGAAGGTACACACCAGTCTGACTGTGGCCCCAGCAGTGGGCTGGGGGTAGACATCAGGTCTGACTGTGGCCCCACCCACCAGCGCAAGGTATTCAAGACAGCACAGGGGAAGTGCCCTGCAGGTCCTCACCACTCCAGGGACTATCCAAAATGACAACACGGAAGAATTCCCCTCAAAAGAATCTCCAGGAAATAACAGCTAACGAATTGATCAAAAAGGATTTTAACGATATAACAGAAAGTGAATTTAGAATAATAGTCATAAAATTAATTGCTGGGCTTGAAAACAGTATAGAGGACAGCAGAGAACCTCTATTGCTATAGAGATCAAGGGAGTAAGGAACAGTCAGGAGGAGCTAAAAAATGCTATAAACGAGCTGCAAAAAAAAATGGAAACAACCACGGTTCAGATTGAAGAGGCATAGGACAGAATAGGTGAACTAGAAGATAAAATTATGGAAAAAGAGGAAGTTGAGAAAAAGAGAGATAAAAAAATCCAGGAGTATGAGGGGAAAATTAGAGAACTAAGTGATGCACTAAAGAGAAATAATATACGCATAATTGGTATTCCAGAGGAGGAAGAGAGAGGGAAAGGTGCTGAAGGGGTACTTGAAGAAATAATAGTTGAGAACTTCCCTGAACTGGGGAAGGAAAAAGGCATTGAAATCCAAGAAGCACAGAGAACTCCCTTCAGACGTAACTTGAATCAATCTTCTGCATGACATATCATAGTGACACTGGCAAAATACAAGGATAAAGAGAAAATTCTGAAAGCAGTTAGGGATAAACACGCGCTAACATGTAAAGGGAGACCTATAAGACTCGTGACTGATTTCTCTACTGAAACTTGGCAGGCCAGAAAGGAATGGCAGGATATCTTCAATGTGTTGAACAGAAAAAAATATGCAGCCAAGAATCCTTTATCCAGCAAGTCGATCATTTAGAATAGAAGGAGAGATAAAGGTCTTCCCAAACAAACAAGAACTGAAGGAATTCGTCACCACTAAACCAGTCCTACAAGAGATCCTAAGGGGGATCCTGTGAGACAAAGTACCAGATACATCGCTACAAGCATGAAACCTACAGACATCACAATGACTCTAAACCCATATCTTTCTATAATAACACTGAACGTAAATGGACTAAATGCGCCAACCAAAAGACATAGGGTATCAGAATGGATAAAAAAAACAAGACCCATCTATTTGTTGTCTACAAGAGACTCATTTTAGACCTGAGGACACCTTTAGATTGAAAGTGAGGGGATAGAGAACTATTTATCATGCTACTGGAAGCCAAAAGAAAGCTGGAGTAGCCATACTTATATCAGACAAACTAGACTTTAAATTAAAGGCTGTAACAAGAGATGAAGAAACGCATTATATAATAATTACAGCGTCTATCCATCAGGAAGAGCTAACAATTATAAATGTCTATGTGCCGAATACGGGAGCCCCCAAATATATAAAACAATTACTCACAAACACAAGCAACCTTATTGATAAGAATGTGGTAATTTCAGGGGGCTTTAACACCCCACTTACAGAAATGGATAGATCATCTAGACACACGGTCAATAAAGAAACAAGGGCCCTGAATGATACATCGGATCAGATGGACTTGACAGATATATTTAGAACTCTGCATTCCAAAGCAACAGAATATACTTTCTTCTTGAGTGCACATAGAACATTCTCCAAGATAGATCACATAATGGGTCACAACACAGCCCTTCATAAGTATACAAGAATTGAGATCATACCATGCATACTTTCAGACCACAATGCTATGAAGCTTGAAATCAACCACAGGAAAAAGTCTGGAAAACCTCCAAAAGCACCGAGGTTAAAGAACACCCTACTAAAGAATGAGTGGGTCAACCAGGCAATTAGAGAAGAAATTAAAAAATATATGGAAACAAACGAACATGAAAATACAACAATCCAAATGCTTTGGGATGCATCAAAGGCAGTCCTGAGAGGAAAATACATTGCAATCCAGGCCTATCTCAAGAAACAAGAAAAATCCCAAATACAAAATCTAACAGCACACCTAAAGAAAATAGAAGCAGAACAGCAAAGACAGCTTAAACCCAGCAGAAGAAGAGAAATAACAAAGATCAGCAGAAATGAACAATATAGAATCTAAAAAAAAAAACTGTAGAGCAGATCAATGAAACCAAGAGTAGTTTTTTGAAAAAATAAACAAAATTGATAAACCACTAGCCAGGCTTCTCAAAAAGAAAAGGGAGATGACCCAAATAGATAAAATCATGAATGAAAATGGAATTATTACAACCAATCCCTCAGAGATACAAGCAATTATCAGGGAATACTATGAAAAATTATATGCCAACAAACTGGACAACCTGGAAGAAATGGACAAATTCCTAAACACCTACACGCTTCCAAACTTAATCAGGAGGAAATAGAAAGCTTGAACAGACCCATAACCAGTGAAGAAATTGAATTAGTTATCAAAAATCTCCCAACAAATAAGAGTTCAGGACCAGATGGCTTCCCAGGGGAGTTCTACCAGACATTTAAAGCAGAGATAATACCTATCCTTCTTAAGCTATTCCAAGAAATAGAAAGGGAAGGAAAACTTCCAGACTCATTCTATGAAGCCAGTATTACTTTGATTCCTAAACCAGATGGAGACCTACAGGCCAATATCCCTGTAAAAAAGAGAACTACAGGCCAATATCCCAGTTGAATATGAATGCAAAAATTCTCAATAAGATACTAGCAAATCGAATTCAACAGCTTATAAAAAGAATTATTCACCATGATCAATTGGGATTCATTCCTGGGATGCAGGGCTGGTTCAACATTCGCAAAACAATCAACGTGATACATCACATTAATAAAAGAAAAGATAAGAACCATATGATCCTGTCAATCGATGCAGAAAAGGCATTTGACAAAATTCAGCAAACTTTTTTAATAGAAACCCTTGAGAAAGTCTGGATAGAAGGAACATACTTAAACATCATAAAAACCATTTATGAAAAGCCCACAGCTAACATCATCCTCAATGGGGAAAAACTGAGAGCTTTTTCCCTGAGATCAGGAACACGACAGGGATGCCCACTCTCACCACTATTGTTCAACATAGTGTCGGAAGTTCTAACACCAGCAATCAGACAACAAAAGGAAATCAAAGGCATCAAAATTGGCAAAGATGAAGTTAAGCTTTCACTTTTTGCAGATGACATGATATTATACATGGAAAATCGGACAGACTCCACCAAAAGTCTGCTAGAACAGATACATGAATTTAGCAAAGTTGCAGGATACAAAATCAATGTACAGAAATCAGTTGCATTCTTATACACTAATAAGGAAGCAACAGAAAGACAAATTAAGAAACTGATCCCATTCACAATTGCACCAAGAAGCATAAAATACCCAGAAATAAACCTAACCAAAGATGTAAAAGATCTGTGTGCTGAAAACTATAGAAAGCTTATGAAGGAAATTGAAGAAGATATAAAGAAATGGAAAAACATTCCATGCTCATGGTTTGGAAGAATAAATATTGTCAAAATGTCAATACTACCCAAAGCTATCTACACATTCAATGCAATCCCAATCAAAATTGCACTAGCATTCTTCTCGAAGCTAGAACAAGCAATCCTAAAATTCATATGGAACCACAAAAGGCCCCAAATAGCCAAAGTAATTTTGAAGAAGAAGACCAAAGCAGGAGGCATCACAATCCCAGACTTTAGCCTCTACTACAAAGCTGTAATCATCAAGACAGCATGGTATTGGCACAAAAACAGACACATAGACCAATGGCATAGAATAGAAACCCCAGAACTAGACCCACAAACGTATGGCCAACTAATCTTTGACAAAGCAGGAAAAAACATCCAATGGAAAAAAGACAGTCTCTTTAACAAATGGTGCTGGGAGAACTGGACAGCAACATGCAGAAGGTTGAAACTAGACCACTTTCTCACACCATTCACAAAAATAAACTCAAAATGGATAAAGGACCTGAATGTGAGACAGGAAACCATCAAAACCCTAGAGGAGAAAGTAGGAAAAGACCTCTCTGACTCAGTCGTAGACCTCAGTAATTTCTTACTTGACATATCCCCAAAGACAAGGGAATTAAAAGCAAAAATGAACTACTGGGACCTTATGAAGATAAAACTTCTGCACAGCAAAGGAAACAACCAACAAAACCAAAAGGCAACCAACGGAATGGGAAAAGATATTTTTAAATGACATATCGGACAAAGGGCTAGCATCCAAACTCTATAAAGAGCTCACCAAACTCCACATCCAAAAAACAAATAACCCAGTGAAGAAATGGGCAGAAAACATGAATAGACACTTCTCTAAAGAAGACATCCAGATGGCCAACAGGCACATGAAAAGGTGCTCAACGTCGCTCATCAGGGAAATACAAATCAAAACCACACTCAGATATCAAGTCATGCCAGTCAGAGTGGCCAAAATGAACAAATCAGGAGACTGTAGATGCTGGAGAGGATATGGAGAAACGGGAACCCTCTTGCACTGTTGGTGGGAATGCAAATTGGTGCAGCCACTCTGGAAAACAGTGTGGAGGTTCCTCAAAAAATTAAAAATAGACCTACCTTATGACCCAGCAGTAGCACTGCTAGGAATTTACCCAAGGGATACAGGAGTACTGATGCATAGGGGCACTTGTACCCCAATGTTTACAGCAGCACTCTCAACAATAGCCAAATTATGGAAAGAGCCTAAATGTCCATCAACTGATGAATGGATACAGAAATTGTGGTTTATATACACAGTGGAATACTACGTGGCAATGAGAAAGAATGAAATATGGTCCTTTGTAGCAACGTGGATGGAACTGGAGAGTGTTATGCTAAGTGAAATAAGCCCTACAGAGAAAGACAGATACTGTATGTTTTCATTATTATGTGGATCCTGAGAAACTTAACAGAAACCCATGGGGGACGGGAAGGAAAAAAAAAGAGGTTAGAGAGGGAGAGAGCCAAAGCATAACAGACTCTTAAAAACTGAGAACAAACTGAGGGTTGATGGGGGGTGGGAGGGAGGGGAGGGTGGGTGATGGGTATTGAGGAGGGCACCTTTTGGGATGAGCACTGGGTATTGTATGGAAACCAATTTGACAATAAATTTCATATATTGAAAAAAAAAATGTTAGGGTTAGATGTATGTGGTTCTTTCTGATGGGATAGCCAAAGAAATTTCATTTACAAGTACAGATTTGGATGAGTTCAGGCTAACAGATGTTGAAAAGTAGCAGAAGAATGTATAAGAACCTTCCAAAGAGTGTGGAAAGAGAAAATATTTTATTTTTGGATCATCTAGTTGCAAGGATATGCCCAGATCAAACTAGGCACATAAATGAATTAATGAATTAATGAATTAATGAATAAAGCCAACAGCCAGTTTATTTTAGGTGAGACTAGAGAAATCAGATGACAGTTTCCAAAGTTAAGTAGCTACAAGGTGAATTTTGAGTAATATTCTAAATATTAATATTATTACAAGTAATTTCACACAGAATATATTTATACTGTTCAAGGATACACAGGATATTCTTTAATTCTCTTATTTAGCATTATAGATGAATAAATTTATGTTCAAATAAAATGTTTTGAAATTTTCTGATTTTTGTTTTGCCATTTACTCATATGGTCTCCAATATTTAAATTTTCTTTTTAAAATTTCCTTATTCTATATTTGTCATCCGCCATCATAAATACCACCAACAGTATCACAATCATGGTTGAGGGTGGTGGTGGGAGAATTTCTTTTAAACAAGTGGGGTACTAGTCTATGGATGTTTTATCAGACTATCTACTGCTGTGAGTCAATTAAATGAATTGGGTGTTTCATCTACAAAAAAAGATGTGGGATCCTTGCGAACATCTATTGAAACATTTCCCTATAGAACTATAATATGTAAATTTTAATTTAGCTCTATTAAACTAAGTAAAGAAAAACAAGTGAATTAATTTTACTATATTCACTTAACGCAGCACTATTGCTTCAACATGAAACCACATAAAAATTATTAATGTAATACTTTTCATTTCATTCTTTTTTTTGTAGTAAATCATAAAATCATTTTGTACTTCTAATATCTCAACTTGGACTAACTATATTCTAAGCTATTAGTAGTCACACGCTGCTAGTGATAACCATACTGAACAGCATAGATCTAGAGGTTCAGATTACATAATTGCAAACTAATTTTTACATGGAAGAGCTAATTATTTGAATTTTTAAAACTTTATTCATGATATGTTTGGTTCCCAGTGAACAAATGAGTCAAACTTATTTCTACTTTATTGTATTGTTAGGCTTTATATAAATATTGGATAAGAGAGTAGAAAGCCAGACATGTTAAAAAGTGATTATTAAAAAATATTCTTGAAGTTTTCATTTAAAATGAATATGTTACAACCTGAAATCTGAAATAACAGGTTGTTTCATAACATTCATGTAAGTCAAGAATTTGGGGTAAAAAACATGTGGTCTGTACATAGGTGTTTTTTTGAGTTATAAGACTGCTTGAAGCTAGCTCATCTTAACTTTTATTTAGCATTTTAATAACTAAAAACAAAAAGCAAAAAAATAAAAAATAAAAAACAAATAAATGTCTTATAATCTAATGAGAAGAATTTAAAGTTGTCCTCCCACAGCTGAGAGCTCCCATCACATCATTTAAGAAAGAGGAAGGATAAATGACCACATTATCCAAACCTGAAGTAAAGGTATATGTTAGAGATGTTGACAGACCTTTAATTGTAGCAGCACAAAGTGTGCTGCAATGTGCACCATACATCATCGATAAATAGGAATTTAGGATGCAATTTTCTGCCTTGACCTTCAAGCTCCAACTGTGTTTTGATCATCACGAGTCCATAAATAATATAATTTACAGTCTCTGAAGAGAGACTATGTGGATACAATAAACCACATATGTTACCAGGGGGAAAGGGAGATATATAGTTGGCCTCACAGCCTCAAATCCAGTCAACCTTAAGACAGAATTCGCTTATGTTAACACATCGCTTTTCAGTCAGTGTCAGGTAGCTAATGTTTATCCTCAGTTCTATTATTTATGATCTTATAATGCAGGTTCATTTCAGAGAAACTTAGATATCGGCCTAGTAAGTCTACAATATTTAGGTCTCGAAAGTCTCTTGGCAAACTTTTTCTGATTATCACTGTAAGATGATACCCTTGAACTACATGAAAAGTAAAAAAGTATCCTCTCCTGTATGAGAAAGGGGAAGCTCAGCTAGAGATGATTATGTATAGTAATATTCTTACTTTCTCTGCGATCATGCTTCTAAAACATAGCATTCAAGCTAAAATAAGCTATAATAGCATCTGGATGAATAAAAAACAGTCACAAAGCCCCACAGATTGTGTATGAAGGGAGGTGAAGTAATACTGAGTAACTGAGGCAGTCACCAGCAGGTTCCAGCTGCTTGACACAATGACATCAATTAGAAGTAACTAATAAGCGCAGTGATACACAAAAGAAACAACGAAAACACTGAACTATTCACTCATTTTTCTAACATGCAGCAGATAATCTATAGTTATTTGGTCATTGGGGCAAATGACTAAACAGTCTTTGAGGGCTTTGTTATATTACAAAAGAATGCAAAACGGCCATGACTTTCACTGAGCAAGAAAATGCTGCATACTATTACCTACGTCTATTTTGAGAAACAAACTGACACCTTTTAGAAAATTTTTCTGGATGGGCACCTGGGAGTCTCAGTTAAGTGTCAGTTAAGTCAGTTAAGTCAGTTAAGTGTCTGACTCTTGCTTTTGGCTCACATCATGATCTCACAGTTTGTAGGATTCTTTTTCTTTCCCTCTCTCTGCCCCTCCTCTCTCTCTCTCTCTCTCTCTCATAATAAATAAATAAACTTTAAAAAAAAAGAAAAATTTTCTGGAGAAATGCCCTTTCACACTTCTATTCCCATCTCTAACAGAGCAGTATACTAATTTGTAAGATCCTATTGAATTACTACCTCCGCGTGATGCCTGCCTAGATGCTACCCAGCTGAAGAAAACAAAAAACAAAATCTCTCATGCCTCTGAATAACTGCAACTCTGTTTCTTTCTTGGGATACATTATTTTTAACCTTATTTGACAGTTATTTTTAAAGAGATTTTGTATCTGTATTAGATTATAAGGATAGAGGAAATACTACTCTATCACAGAGGTTACAACAGCAAGAAGAGGGCACTATCCCTAGGGATATGGAAAGATTGGAATTATTAAATCTTAGAGGCTCAAAGGAAGTATCCTACAAAGTTGAAACAGGGGTCACTGCTCAGCTATTATTGATGTCTTTGAGCTCAGGGATGGGACCCTGCGAAAGTGGATCCAGGCATATGAGGAAGGGAGACTAGTCAGTTGGTGCTGGTATCACTGATGAGGATCATGAGATTGGCTTAGTTAATATTGGAAAAAGTGTAAATGAGAGTTAACTGCTGCTACTCAAGTGAGCTAGAGTGGCCACGACATGAGAAGGAACTAAAAAGAACAAAATGCAAACAGGAAGAAGCAGCTCTTCCTCCTCCAGGTTCCCATTTTCCCTTAGTGCCTCCCATTAGGGTCCACAGAGGAGTCAACTGGGCAAGCAGAGATGGGGTTTATAAAGTCCCAGCTTCAGATTCACAGCATTGTATACAGGGTGGGGTTGAAACGGAAAGTCTAAAACTTAAAACTGGCACATGTATGGAAACAAAGCTATTGTGTGTCTAATGCACACTCATATCCCTTACATTATCTTGTGTAACAGCCGAATGGTGGCCCCAAAGATATATCCACATGGTAATCCCTGGGACCTGTATAAATGTTACCTTATTTGGAAAAAGTGTCTTTGCCGGGGTGATTACGTTAAGGACCTTGATGTAAGGAGATCATCCTGCATTATCTGGATGGGCCCTAAATCCAATCACAGACGTCCTTATAAAAGAGAGATGGAGAGATATTACATTGATACACGAAGAAGGAAAGAAGGCAATATGGAAACTGAGGTGGAGATTGGAGTGATATGGCCAAAAGCAAGGGAATCCTGGTAGCTACCAGAAACTGAAAGAGGCAAGGGATGCATTCTCCCTTAGAGTCTCTGGAGAGAGAGTGGCCCTACTCACACTTTGATCTGGCCTCCACACCAGTGAGAACATAAATTTCTGCTGTTTTAAGCCTTGTTTCTGGTAATTTGTCAAGACAGCCAGAGGAAACTCTTAATAACTTAGTTTACATCTTATATATAAGAGATACTTCATACAATTTTATAAATAAACAAAATGATAACTATAAAACTTTTAATTTACTTAGAGGAAGCTTCATGTATTTAAAAAAAATATATAGGGGCCACCTGGGTGGCTCAGTCAGTTAAGCACCTGAATTAGGCTCAAGTCATGATCTCATGGTTTGCCAGTTCGAGCCCCCTGTGTCAGGTTCCTCTACTGTCAGGAAGAACCTGCTTCAGATCCTCTATACTTTTTTCTCTCTGCCTCTCCCCTGCCTATGCGCTCGCTCTCTCTCTCTCTCTCAAAAATAAAATAAACATTAAATTTTTTTAAAATTTACAAATATAAAATATCACTAGTGGCCTGAGAGCAATGAAATTTGACTAAATATAATCTAAATTGTATGCAAAATTAATCATTTAACAGTTGGAAGAAATCTGACTTTATGAATTATTAAGCCTTTCATTTGGGACTTACAGAGATAAATATATAAAATAGAAAAGTAAACATTTCCTGAAATAAAATGAATCAAAGGTATTCATTCATCAACCTTCAGAAATTAGTCTAGAAAAAAAATGTTTTGCTATGTTTTTAATTCTTAATTTCCAATGTCCAGAATGATTTTCTATTCATTAGTTTAATAATTCCAGTTTAGAAAGAAAAAAATGACACTACAATCAGCTTTTAGAAAATGTCTACTCTCTATTTTTTCCAAACTGTCTATTTAATTTCATAGCTAATAGTTAAAAAAAGGATTGAATTAGGAACATGGGGAATTTGCAACAACTTTCAGAGAGAGCAATCAACATTTGGTGCCTTTATTACTTTCTTTCCACCTAAACTTGTGTATCTGACAAGGCTACATTTTATTGGCCTTTTAATGATATTCTGTAAAATTAGATTGAGTTAGCATATCTTCCAAACTCCCTAGTGGAACATATGTAAGCTTTGATTAGAAAATGAGACCTACTATGATTAGCAATAAAAAAAAAAATTGGAGACAATTTAACTGGCGCATTTGAGGGCTCTTCCTTCCAAAAATATTTGGCCATGTTTCCTCCTATTTTGCATTATGGTAAAAAGAGTCAATTACTATTTGCATGTAATTATTTCTGGATGAGAAAGAGAAGACAAGGTAAAATTTTAGTCTACATTAGGATTAGCCAAATATCACCAGACAGATACAAACAGAATTTCTTCCTAATACTCCCATTTAAAGTGCTTACCAAAATTAATCTTACCTTATCAGTCATATTATTTAAGCTGAAATCAGAAGAATCCCTATTAGAAAACAAAGAAATGCATTTGGTCCACATGACAGCTATTAAAATCCACTGCTCATGTGAGAAATCTGTAATTCTTGATCTCTCTCCTATCCTTTACCCTTACATCTAATCTATTACTAAGTTCTGTAGACTCAACCTAAAGAATGTTACAAATTCATCTTCTCTGTGTTTCTACTTCCATCAATATGAACCTTCAGTGATGATTAATTTTATGTGCCAACTTGGCTAGGCCATACTGCCCAGTTGTTTGGTCAAACACAATCTATATGTTACTCTGAAGGCATTTTGTAGATGTGATTAACATTTACAATCAGTTAACTCTAAATTAAATCAGAATATTCTGGTAACATCGGTGGGCCTCATTCAATCAGTTGAAATCCTTAAGAGTAAAAACTGAGATTTCCTGAAAAATAAAAATGGAATTCTGCCTCAAGACTGTAATATAGAAGTCCTTCCTGAATTTTCAGCCTGCCCTACAAATTTCAGACTAAGACTGCAACATTAATTCTTCCCTGAGTTTCCAGACTGCTTGTCCTAAGGATTTTGGACTCACCAACCTCCACAATTGCATGAACCAATTCTTTAAAATCTATCATCTATCTATCTATTATCTATCTATCTATCTATCTATCTATCTATCTGTCTATCTACCTATCTATACATACATACATACATCCTATGGGTTCTATTTCTCTGGAGAAATATGACTGTTACACTTAGGTCATTAAAATATCACATCATTTTTAATCTCTCCATTTCTTCCATTACCTCTATAATCCTGTCGCCACGTAGCTGACAGAAATAGGAGATAAATGGATAGATAAATAGACAAGCCATCAGACAGAATTATGTTATCCTGTGCTTAAAATCAGATTTCAAATGCACTGAAAATAACATCTTAACCCCTCTTCCTGGCCTCTAGGCCCTTGTCTATTTCTTCAGTCTCAACCAAGTTGCTTGCCTCCAATCCACTTAGCTGCTGAAGGAAACAACAAATCTTCCTTCCTTCCTTCCTTCTTCCCTTCCTCCCTTCCTCCCTTTCTTTCTTTCTTTTTCTTTCTTTCTTTCTTTCTTTCTTTCTTTCTTTCTTTCTTCTTTTCTCATTTCTTCTTTCTTTTCTTTCTTTCTTCTTTTCTCATTTCTTCTTTCTTTTCTTTCTTTCTTTCTTTCTTTCTTTCTTTCTTTCTTTCTTTTTCTCTCCCTTACTTCTAGACACTTTGAAAGATTGTAATTACATATTTATTTGGTTTGTTGTCTGCTTATTCTGTTTCTTTCCACTAAAGGGTAAGGTCCCCAAGAGTAGGATTGATATTTATATTTTTGAGCATGGTTTTCTTAGTAGTTCTGGCATGTGGTAGGCACTAAGGCTTTGCTGAGTTAATAAACAGAATCAGTAATAATGGAATTAGTAGTTTAAACCTAGATAAGTATTTTTGAAGAAATTGCACCAATTTCTAATTCACAGATAAGCAAGTCAATGAAATTAACATAAGAATTCTACGAAATGCAGGAAGAAAAGCACATCACCCAACCCACAGGCATTAGCCATACAGCTGAGGTCTGAGTAGTGCAAAAGATTAAATAACCATTTTTTTATGAAATAAAATATATTTTGTTTCTGCTTCTCTTTCTTGGTTTGAAATAGAATCATTTTATTAACTTCAACTTAAACTGTATCCTTCTTTTATTCTACTCCTATCTGTGAAGCTACTACAGAAGTGGTCATTAATTTAGTTAAAAAAAAATTCAGAATGGCCATAACCAGATTTATTGCTTACTAATTATGTCATTTACCATCTCTGGCAACTTGGGGGGAAAATTTATTTTTTCTGAACTTCAGAGTCCTTAACTGACAAATGGGGAAAATATTCACCTGGATGAGTGATCAGAAAAATTATAGAGAGAGCACCAAAGAAAAAAATGGAATCTTCCATAAATGCCCTTGGTCAGTATGGTAGAGTAAAAGAGAAAGGGTTTTGAAACAAGAAAGCCCTAGGTAAAACTACCAGCTCCCACAATTATGATGTATGTTGTGAAGATTAGAGTTAAACATCAAATATATAGAATGTCCGATGTGATATGATTAGAAAATATCTTTGGGTTCCTAATGTCTTCTTGGCAAGGAAACATATTACAAATTAAACAATTCCAATAAATGCCTGTGTGGGATATACCTGCACCTCCACCACCAGCACCAAGTGGAACATGAGGCAGATCCTAGTTCCTCTAAGATCCTGGAATACGGCATAAAAGACCAAGTTGGTTTTTCTGGAAAAAGTAGTCAACAAATGTTATGAAAACACAGAAAAAGATACACAACCTAATGATCATACGGGATTTGGAAGGCAGAAGTGAAACTGTACTCTTAAGCAAAATTTGCAGATAGACAGGCAGATGGCAGAAAGGAGATGGGGTTTCTCAGAGAGCTCCTGGAAATTGCTTGCTTGAGAGCTGCAGGTACCTGGTACTGTCACTGAAAGTTTTCTTTCCCTTCTGGTAGTTCTTAATTCCACGAATGTTAGCGAAAGCTTCCTTGACCTTTACAGCTCCAACACTTCCAATGAACATCTAAGCCTTTAATTCTTTCTATTGAAACTATTCCTACTTGGAATAGCTAGATTGCCTTCTAGTCTTCTTATTAAAACTTGTCTGATTAGAATAGATTGAAGGAAATACTAGAATCCCATCATATGTAATTTGAGGATATGTTGTATTTTTTATTAGGATTATATCCATTATATACTAAATTGTATATTATTGTTAGCTCTAACTATTCCTAATTCTATTTCATCCTATTGTCCTTATCAATTTCCAAGTTGATGTCATTTCAGTATGGTTATAAATTCACAACTTTTTTTGTTGTCCATGAGATGAAAATGTTATAGTTTTGTGACTTTAGTAAGCAGACTGAATAAGCAGTGCAGTCAAAGTTGGTGGTTGGCAAATCATGAAGGCCCTTATGGCAACCGGAGAAGGAGGAACATTTGTATCCTTTTCCTCTTCAACTGGAGTAACTCTTATAAGTTTTAATTTGAACAAAATATTACACTGGAGTGGGGTATGGGAATAAATGTGTGCTCTACAGAACCATGTCTTATCAGTTCTCTGTCCTTTCTATGTGTGCCATCTCAATGTGTTGTACCTGCTCCATAGTTGCGTGCGCGCGCGCGTGTGTGTGTGTGTGTGGGTGGTATAAAGATCTATTTTTCTAAGAATAAGTTATGGCTACTAATAATCTAGATATTGGCAAATACAATGATTTCTGGCATTTGCTCTACTAAACATATAATCTATAACACAATCAAGTACTTTAGTTTCATTACGTAGCAAAATAAAATATTACATGCTTTAGTGGGTACAAAGAAAATACTGAGCATGATCCTTTCTCTTACTTCTCTTTGGATCATATTTAAGTCAACAAGATATTTAGAGACACGGAAACACTAAAATGTGTTACACTCATAGCTAAAATAAAGATAAAACATATAGTGACAAAAGGAGAGAGGAACAAGTGCTAAAGTATTTAACATGGTCTCACAGAGAACCTAAATTTTATTATTTTTCTTCCCTCATTGAAATAATTATTTCAATAATTATTTTTAAAGAAAATCAGAAGTTGATTCATATTAGTTTATAAATACTTACTCAACTAGTATTTTCATTCCCTTACAGATCTCCTGTTTATCTTCTCTGACTTACCTGATTAAAAGAATGACTCTCATGGAAAATCAGTGACTTTAGGATTAACTGATCAGTGACCCTTTTAGGTCTTAAGCCTACATCCCTAAATTCCCAGTCTAGTGATTCCTTCTCTATATGGTACTGTTAGGTATATAAAAACATTTCTCACCATGATATATGAGATTTAGTGGACAATTGTCCCTCTCCTTTTAACTGCACTCAAGATTTATGGAAACAGGAAAGGGTAAGCAATAGTTTGGGACAAGGTAATGTTATTGATTCAGACAATAGGGTATATCTTTTTTTTTTTTTCCAGTAGTAAGGATGGACTTGGTGCCTCACAGATGCACTTTTGTAACCACTAGGGCTAGGAGATATAACTGTAAATGTACAATAAATGAAACTTAACAAGTCCTTATGAAAACTGAGTCTTTTAATTTCTGGCTATATTTGCATCAAAATATAAACAAATTTATTGGTTCTGTGCAAATTAGGAATAATTTGGATCAACATATGCAGCAATATCTAGTAGAAAGAACGTTGGTTTTATTCAACGTTTTTTTATTTTTATTTTTGGGACAGAGAGAGACAGAGCATGAACGGGGGAGGGGCAGAGAGAGAGGGAGACACAGAATCGGAAACAGGCTCCAGGCTCCGAGCCATCAGCCCAGAGCCCGACGCGGGGCTCGAACTCACGGACCGCGAGATCGTGACCTGGCTGAAGTCGGACGCTTAACCGACTGCGCCACCCAGGCGCCCCAAAAGAACGTTGGTTTTAAAGAAACGATTCAAATTCCATTTCAATTCCCATTTCTGCTACATATTAACTTTTCCTAAATTTCAGTTCTCTTACTTGCATACAAGGGATAATAGGCTGATATTGCAATATTGTTAGAAGTGTTATAGATAATACATGAAAATGTACAGCGTAGTGCTGGTACAAAGTAAACCTTTCTTGGGGGCGCCTGTGTGGCTCAGTTGGTTTAGCGACTGACTTCAGCTCGGGTCATGATCTCACAGCTCATGAGTTCGAGCCCTGCATCGGGCTCTGTGCTGACAGCTTGGAGCCTGGAGCCTGCTTCAGATTCTGTGTCTTCCTCTCTCTCTGCCCCTCCCTCCCTCACATTCTGTCTCTGTCTCTCTCAAAAATAAATAAACATTTTTAAAAAATTAAAAAAACAAAGTAAATCGTCCTCTATGAGGAATATTGTTATTATTATTCATAACATTATTAAATACATTATAAAACCACCACTCACTCTCAGATTGGCAATGTGTCTTGTTTTGCAAATAGGACATCAGTAATTTTTTTCTCCCCTTATATAGAAAGAAACCTCAAACCTGAGAAACATTTTTATAAAATGTGCATACATGAATTTCTATTTTGATCCTAGCAGATTGAGTTTCAGACCAATTAGCCTGATAAAGTGAATGTTGTCAATTGAAAATTTTTAAACAAGTGTTTCAATGTCTAATTAAATTGCAGTGAACATTATCTGTCAAAGTGGGATATGTTCTTTGTTTCAATATTAACAAAATGAACTATTAAAAAAAGAGGCTTGGATTTGAGTATATTAATTTTCTCTTTAATTTGGAAACTTTTTTGTTCCTTTTAGAAGGAGAAACTTTAAAAATATGAAAGGGGGACATAATTATAAAGCTAATGTATATGTTTATTCATAAAAAGAGTAATAAGGAATGTATATAATGATCAGCATTATAAAGATTTTGTACATCAGCCAATTCTTCAATCCTCTTTTGGAAATTTTACATTGTGTGAATTATAAAACTCTTTATTCAGACATAGATTCTTTTGTGCAAGTGGCCGCTATTAAAAATATTTTAAAAGCATTATGGTAATTCTTAATCACTAGTTATTTTTTCATAGTCTAAAGAAATCAGAGGCATTGATGATAGAATTAATGACAAGAGAAACAATGGTAGGATTTTAGCTCCATTCAGACCACCCACACCTTGCTAAAAGAAATAGTACAACCCTAACAAAGTAGTTATTATCCCAATCAAACACTGAACATGAGGTTCTATTAGTACATATATAGCTAACTCTAATTAAAACACCATGAAAACTGTATAATGAAATCACTTTATTATGAAATGTGTTGGGGGGCGGGGGGAGGGTTGGACTTCAATCTCTTAAAATTCTTAAAATCAAATGCATGTCCAGAATACATAGCTGGAAACCTGATCATAGGGTATCTGGGAAGTGTGTTTTTTAATAGTTCTGTCTAATATCATTGTTTGCCTAAGTGTAAACTAGTTCTAACATCTTTCAAAAGCAAAGTTGTGGGAGCTTATGTGTTTGAAAAGTACTTTTAATGGATTGCTTGCTTTGTTTATCCTCGGCTCAAGGCAGAAGCATCCTGACATTTACATTGCTATTTTCCTGCTTTCAAGGATGCTAACAAAAAATTGTCTTGGCTTAGATTAGCTTGAAATTGTCCTCTGAACTTCTTCCAGGCCATTCCAACTATCTTGAAAAGGAATTCCTTTTTTATGTACCTGCTCCTACAGGTTTTATAAAGACACAAAGCCAGGGGCACCTGGATGGCTTAGTCGGTTAAGCCTCAGACTTCGGCTCAGGCCGTGATCTCACAGTTTGTGGGTTCCAACCCTGTGTTGGGCTCTGTGCTGACAGCTCAGAGCCTGGAGCCTGCTTTGGATTCTGTGTCTCCCTCTCTCTCTCCCCCTCTCCCACTCACACTCTGTGTCTCTGTCAAAAATAAATACACATTAAAGAAAATTTTAAAAAAAGTTTTAAATAAGGACACAAAGCCACACACATGTACAAGCACATACACACGCTATCCCTCAGCTTACAAATAGGTAGTGTTCACCAAACTCCTGATTAAGGCCATTGTTTGGAACTAACGTGTATCTTCCCAAAGAAATAATATTATAAATGTAGGTGCTTACATAGCACCCAACAGGCTACTTAACCATGATATAGCTGAAATACCACACATTTAGAAAGAACAATGAGACAATATTACAGTATAACCAGTAGTTTTGTTTTAAGTATAATAATTAGCCTTTAATTTATTTTGAATGATGGTGCTTGAGGATGTTCACTTTTGTAGAGCTCCGTTTCTGCAAAGCAGCCAGCATTAAACATTGGCTCATGCTTGTTTCTTTCTCAGTTCCCCACACCCTCAAATCAAAACCACTGCAATACAAATGCAATGGGTGAATCTCCGAATCTTTGGGGACTCACCACCCCAAAGTCACACCAAATTTCCAACCTTTTTTTAAAATCACCCTATTGGGGCACCCTATTGGGTGGCTCAGTCGGTTAAGCCTCTGACTTCAGCTCAGGTCATGATCTCACAGTCTGTGAGTTTGAGCCCTGCATCAGGGTCTGTGCTGACAGCTCAGAGCCTGGAGCCTGCTTCAGATTCTGTGTCTCCCTCTCTCTCTGCCCCTCCCCTGCTCATGCTCTGTCTCTTTCTGTCTCAAAAATAAATAAAAACATTTTTAAAAATTAAAAAAAAACACCCTATAATTCCATAAAACCACAGTTAACAGTACAGCAATGCACATGTCTGTCCGTCTATATGTATGTATGCATATCTTATAATGGGGAAGGAGGGAAACCCTTATTAGCTTTTGCTGTTTAACTGCTGACTCTTTAAATATGTAGAGGCTAAACACTGGATTTTATCCAGATAACCTATTCCAGGATATGAATGGGAGGTCATGCTAATATATTTCACATCTATACATTGCAGTTGCCTATTAATAGAAAACCTTTGCCAATCATATTTTTGCTGAGAGCAATTTTAACATCCCATGGTTTTCTATTGGTACACTAAAAGTTTAAAATCAAAGAACTTCCTATGTCCATGCAGCTTTGTACAGTCACTTAAAATAAAGGAGGCAGCACTAGTTAGTGCTTTCCTATTTTTAAGACTCTTCAGCCTGGTACAGGGGCAAGTGAAGAAAGGAGGTATAGGGGCAGAATAGCAGCCTTAAGAACTAATGCCCTTTAAGGATTCCAAAAATTTGTGACAAGGACAAAATCTGGGGAAGATTTTCTAAAATAAGTGAGAGGGGTGCCTGGGTGGCTCAGTTGGTTAAGCGTCTGACTTCAGCTCAGGTCATGATCTCATGGTTGGTGGGTTCGAGACCTGCGTCAGGCTCTGTGCTGACAGCTGAGAGCCCGGAGCCTTCCGGTTCTGTGTCTCCCTCTCTCTCTGCCCCTCTCCCACTCATGCTCTGTTTGTCTCTGTCTCAAAAATAAATAAACATTAAAAAAATTAAAATAAGTGAGAAAGAATGCATATTCTATAAGATATTAAATTTCAAGCATGAAATAGCTGGTGCCAAATCTAAAAAAATGGTTCAAATTTCAACACTGAAAAGGGAGCATCTGCCCCCAAAAGACTTATGCCTATAATAGTGGTTCCTGAACACATAAAGAATGTGGTTTGAAAGAAGGCTTTCCTACTAGAAAAGGTTTGTCATTTAGAGTGTGTCCACATTTATTTTGGAAGCTAACACTATTTAAATACCATATTCACTCTTTTCAAAAACTGTATGTTTAATTCCATCCCCTCCCAAGATTTTTATTTTCTGCGGGATCTTACAATCCCTCAATATGCAAGCTTTTAGCAAATGTTTAAGGGAAAGGACTATACAATAAAAATTAAAAATGAAAGAAATCTTTTCACTGTAGTGTCCCTGGGGAAAGAGAACATGTGTTACTGAATTTTTAAATACTTATCCTTTGGTTAAGAGAGATAGGAGGAAGACGTCTTGTTTTGGAATCTAGAACACTATCAAAATGGGAAATAAAACCAGCAGAATGTTATAAAAGTTATAATATTTGTATAACATTCTATATTTTGCAAATTATCTTCTCACATTTTATTTTCATTTCATCTAATTTAATCCTAGTATTTTATCTAAATTTATCCCAATATTAATAGTCCTTTGAGGTTTTCTATTTTTGTTGAGAAACTGACCTTGAGACTTCCTAAAACAAATTTTCCTATTCAAAGCCCTTCTTACTTTTATAAATACTAAATTTTTTATAAATGCCAAACAATATCATTGTTGTGTGGTGTTCTTAGTTCTGAAAGCTATTCTGTGAAAAGTGAGCTGCTGATAGTAAAAGGCAGTATTAAAGTATATTGTATGGCAAAAGAGGAAAGGCAATTCAATGGAGAAAGGATAGACTTTTCAACAAATTGTGCTGGAACTACTGGACCTCCACATGCAAAAATAACATATCTAGGTATAGACCCTGCACTCTTCACAAAAACTAACTCAAAATTGATCATGATCTTCTGTAAAATATAAAACTACGAAACTCTTAGAAGACAACATAGGAGAAAATCTGGATGACCTTGGGTTTGATGACGCATTTTTAGATACAACACCAAAAGCACAATCCATGAAAGAAAAATTGATAAATTAGATTTCATTAAAATTAAAACTTCTGCTTCACAGGAGAGGCTGATAAGAGAATAAGAAGACAGGCCACAATCTGGGGGGATATACTGCAATATACATATCTGATCAAGGACTTGTATCCAAAATATAAAAAGAACTCTTAAAACTCAACAATAAGAAGGCTAATAACTTAAAAGGTAGGCAAAAGATTTGTTAAGGCACTTTTTTTTAAATTTTTTTTTTAATGTTTATTTATTTTTGAGACAGAGAGAGACAGAGCATGAACGGGGGAGGGTCAGAGAGAGAGGGAGACACAGAATCGGAAGCAGGCTCCAGTCTCTGGGCCATCATCAGCCCAGAGCCCGACGCGGGGCTCGAACTCACGGACCGTGAGATCGTGACCTGAGCTGCAGTCGGACGCTTAACCGACTGAGCCACCCAGGCGCCCCATGAGGATAAGGCATTTTACCAAAGAAGATACACAGATGAAAAATAAGCATATGAAAAAATGCTCGAGGTCATATGTCAATAGAAAATTGTAATTAAAACAATGAGATACCAATACTCATCTATTAGAATGGCTAAAAACCACAAAACTGACGACAAATGCTGGTGGAGCAACCAAAATCACATTTGTTGCTAAGGGGAAGGCAAAATGGTACACTCACTTTGGAAAACAGTTTGGCAAATTGTTATAAAGCTAAACATAAGCTTACCATATGACCTAGCAATTCTGCTCCTTGGTATTTACCAAAATGAGTTGAAAGCGTACATGAACACAAAATCTGCACATGAATACATATAGCAGCTTTATTCATAATTGCCAAAATTTGAAAGAAACCGAGTGCCCTTCAACAGGTGAATAGATAAGCAAACTGTGGTATATCCATACAATGAAATATTATCCAGTGATAAAAAATAAATTAATATGGAAAAGACTCAAATTCATATTGCTAAGTGAAAAAGCCAATCTGAAAAGGTTGCATACTGTATGATCAACAATAAGGACATTCTGGAAGAGGCAAAACTGTGGAGACATGAAAAAGACCAGTGGTTGCCAGAGGCTCGGGGAGGAGGGAGTGAGAGATAAACAGGTAGAACATATATTTTTAGGGTAGTAATGATTCTGTATGATACAATAATGTGGAAACACATCATTATACACTTAATCAAAACCCAAAAAAATTAAAATACAAAGAGTAAACCCTAACATAGACTATGAACTTTAGTTAGTACTAATGCAACAAACGTACCACACGAGAGCAAGATATTAATTATAAGGAAAACTGTACTTTGTGGGTGAGAAGGGAACTGTGTGTGTGTGTGTGTGTGTGTGTGTGTGTGTGTGAGAAGTGTATGAAAACTGTACTTTCTGCTCAGTTTTTCTCTAAATCTAAAACTGTTCTAAAAAGGACTATCATTTTTGGGGGGTGGGGGTGGGGAGATATATTGTATTAGAGAATGAATTGCTTCACTGGGTCAGACTACTTACTCTGCTTTTGGAGAATAATAACTACAGGGAGTTAAAAAAGAATCCAACAACCAAACAGATGCCACTAACTCGCATCTCCAGACAATGCCAGTTCCCAGGAGTAGTGGAGTAGTAAAGGAAGTCATAGTAAAGGAAGAGGAGAGATGAAAGATTCAGAATTTTTAAGGAAAAGCATAATGCTTTCCCTATTTAGGGGCAATGAGTCAAATTTTACATTGTGGGATTTTGATAGTAGATTTTTGAGATGCTTTGTGGTTTGTAATGTACCTTCACTTACATGGTCCCTAATCATATATATTGTTTCATCTGCTCCCCACTGCCTACTAAGCTCCAAATCTCTGGCGCACTTTGCAGCTTTTCATTACGCCATCGCAGTCTATCACTGTATTGTTTCCTGCTTCCCTCCCTCAACATTAGAAGAATTCCCCTTGATTACAGAGGTGAGGCTTAATAATGTGAGTATCCATTGAATCAGATTCTTAGAGCTCGCAGGGGCTTTAGAAATTATGATTATCAACCAATGATCATATAATTACCCTAAGACCTCAGATACTGAGCGTCTGAACTAACTGGCTGGAGACACGGATGGAGAGGAGAAATGGACACCGCTCATTCATGCTTCATCTGGCTAGGCCCAGGGGAATCCTAAACAACAACGTGAAGTAAGATTCTCAAAGCCACTCAGTCCCTAAATTCATTAATTCTTCCTTTATTTTTATTTTTTTAATTAAAAAAATTTTTTTAATGTTTATTTATTTTTGAGACAGAGAGAGACAGCATGAACGGGGGAGGGTCAGAGAGAGAGGGAGACACAGAATTGGAAGCAGGCTCCAGGCTCTGAGCTGTCAGCGCAGAGCCTGACGCGGGGCTTGAACCCACGGACTGTGAGATCATGACCCAAGCTGAAGTCAGACGCTCAACCCACTGAGCCACCCAGGTGCCCCATTAATTCTTCCTTTAACACCATCTCCCAAATCACTCCTTTGCTCTTCATTCCTGATAGCAATATGCCAAATCGGGTTCTCATCACACCATGCTGTGCTTACACCCAGCATCTTCCTGAAGGTTTCTGTTCTCTTCCAGCTCCAGGGCACCCTATCTGGAGCACCAGAGAAGTCTTCCTAATGATGCAGATTTCTTCATGGCCATTTTTGTGTAAAAAATAAAATTCAAACCTCTCAACAGAAAATTCAAAGTACTCCACAAGTTGATTCCTTAATACCTCTCCATAATTATGATCCTAATAGCCATTGAAATTATCCCACTTCTTGTTCTCTACTCCCCAGTATACAATGCACAGCCTCTCCTTTGTGTCTTTCTTCACACCACCCTCTCCTAGAAGCTCCCCCTTTCTTAGTCAGTTTGGGCTGCTATAACAGAATGTTACATACTAGGTGGCTTATAAACAACACAAAATTATTTCTTACAGTTCTGGAAGATGGGAGGTATAAGATCAAAGTCCCGACAGTTGTGGCATCTGGTGGGGGTCCACTTCCAGGTCCACAGATATTCTGTCCTCACAAGGCAGAAAATGGCAAGGGAGCTCTGTGGAGTCTTTTATAAGGGCACTAATCCCTCATGACTTAGTCACCTCCCAAAGGTCCCACCACTGAATATCATCCCACTGAGGATCGGGCTTCAACATATAAATTTGGGGGGAACCAAAACATTCAGTCTATAGCCCTCCCTAATTTAATGGGCATCCTACAATTCCCTTAAAGCCCAGATAAATTTCCATCTTCCCCTAAAAAGTCTTTCTTGTCCACCACAAGATAATTTCTCTCTTCACCGAGTCCTAACAGCACTTCTTGCCTGTAGTATTCATTGGGAAATTTGCATAAGTAGGCTCCACTTTTTTTGATTTATGATGTAGATAGTTTACCTCTTGACTCAAACTCCTTAAAGGTAAGGATCTTGCATTGCCAGCTTCTAGCAGTATGCTTGCATAGAGAAATGTTCAATGAGCGTTTATTTATGAGAAAAACAACAAGTTTTACAGGCAACATTGTAGGATTTCAAAATCTCTGAGTCTTTTGATACCAAACTGTGGAGAAAATTGCTTCACATATTCCAAAAATAACGTTTCGGTGTTTAGCGATATTTTGGTGGAGGCAGTATCCTTTGGGACATGATCCAAATTCCAAATGAAATATTTAGCTTTATACAATGAACTTCTGTCAACAACTTTCTTAAAAAGCAAATTACTTTTGACTTCCTCCTTATATATTTGATGAGATTGTCATAACACCATCAGGTTTAAGAGTGAGATTCTTACGTGAATAATATCTCTAAAGGTTATTTAACATTAGAAAAAAATGAACCCTGCTCACCAAATGTTCTTTTATACAATGTAATTAACAATTTTATCTTTACTCCATATGGCTATCATTTTAATCAATTTTTCCATTTTCTTAAACTGCATATGATGTTATCACACTGATTTTTTTACTTTGAACATTTTCTTGCCCATAAAGGAACAGCTTACAAGGATTGAGAGTAGAAATTTTGTTGTAATTCTAAAATTTTTCCTTCAAGAATATTTAGAAATATGAATTCTCTACCAAGAGAAAACATGAAGTAGGATGATGTTATATATTTCAGAAATGAAGTAAAAATGCATGACATCTTTGGATAAAGGTAAGTCAGATAACTCAAATCGAGGATATCTATTTGCATCTATCTATTGTAATCCGTTTGCTATTGGCATATTAATGGATCAATGGAGCCAGAGGGAATTATGGCATACATGTATTTCTTTAAAAATTGCAGTAATAGTTTAAAATAATGCCAAAATACTGAACCACAAGCTTTCAAGTCTAAAGTTTCTTACATGAGTTAGAACATTAACATAATCAACATTTTGAGGCTTGCACACTGGGATACAGGTATGCTATAATATCACTATCTTAATCACTTTCTTAATCATTTTTATTATTTAAGGGGTAATACAAAGTTCTCTGGACAGATATCCCAGACCATAGGGGTCTTCTATATTGAGTGCAAGTGCCAAGAAAGGCAAATAGTGAAAGAGTCTACTATATCATAATATATAAAACTATATTCTTAATGTAGGATTTTTATTAATTTCTGAATTTTTCATAAATTTAAACTGAGGGAAATTTGTATATTCTAAAAATACAATGTGCCTATTCTGATTAAGACTTTTTAATAATGCTGAATTTAATAGTGTGGTTTAATTGTTTCTTTAGCAGTTATTATATCTACCATAAGCTATATTTTATTTAGTTACCTTGTTCATTCTGTTTCCCCATCCCTACCTCGGGAATGTAACCTCATCAGAGCCAGAGTTATTAACTTCAGACAACTGCTATGTCTCTGGTGCTTACAAATATCCATTGTAATACATTAACATTGCCCAAAGTCTTAGAATACACAATCATAATGTTAGCGGAAATGATATAAGGATTTTAAGTGAGAATTTAAGTTTAAGATCATGAAGGGAAATCACCAAATATCAGAAGTAGGAAAGGTTTCTTATTTTAAACAGGTCTCATTCCACTATCTCATTTTATAGATGTAGAAATTGAGATGCAGAGAGATCAAGTGTTTGTCAGATCACAGAATTTTGGTAGTAAAGGGCACCTTAAATCTTGTATAGTCGAAATACTCAGGTTCTTAAAGTTACCTGGCCTATGCTTTAATACCTACAGTGATAGGGATTTCACTACCCTATAAAAGCATCACATTTAGTGTTTTAAGAACACTACTTTTCAGAAATTTCTTTCTTATATGTAATTAAGATTTGTACTCCTATGTTTCAGTTCTCTAGTCTTAGTTATGTCCTTTGGTCATGTAGAATATGTATAGTCCAGGGTATTTTTAATTTATATTTATTTGTATATTTTATATATATATATATATATATATATATATATATATATATATATATGTATGTGTGTGTGTGTGTATATATAGTTATATACATATACAAACACACACACACAAACATAAATTGATATAGTGCAAAAGTCTAAATTTGAAGTCTTTTATTAATGAGTGTTCTGGGCCAAATATTTTTTCTGCCTCACTATTCCTCCAACACTTCTTTGTTTCTTGCCTTTTCTCACATACTCACATAAACACACACACACACACACACACACACACACGCACACACACACATTAAATTGTTATAGACATACACACATCATATATGCATCTATTACACAGAAAGGGGTGTGTATTTATATTTTATGTCTTGTAGAAAAGTCAAAAACTTAATTGTGTGTAGGGGTGCCTGGGTGGCTCAGTTAAGCATCTGACTTCTTGATTTTGGCTCAGGTCATGATCTCACGGTTTGTGGGTTTGAGTTCCAGGTCAGGCTCTGCACTGATAGTGCAGAGCCTGCTTGGGATTCTGTCTTTCTCCCTCTTTCTGCCCTTCCCCTGCTCATTCTCTCTCTCTCAACTTTAAATAAATAATAATATGTGAAACATGTTATAATTTTTTAAACTCCATTTTCCCTCTAAAAGCCAAAATTGAATCACCCTTCCATATCAAAATTTGTTTATTAAAATATTCACTAAAATTGTTAAAATGTTTCTAGGAATCATTCTATTG
The DNA here is from genome assembly GCF_024362965.1 of Panthera pardus. Lineage (NCBI taxonomy): Eukaryota > Metazoa > Chordata > Mammalia > Carnivora > Felidae > Panthera > Panthera pardus. The sequence continues at coordinate 89,845,118 of NW_026526721.1, forward strand.
TGACCTCTAACCAATATCTCTGGGTCCCCTGGCTGTTTCAAGATCCATCTGAATCCCATTCTTCCCTGAATATTAAACTTTTATATCTTTCTCTTAACAGGTAGCTTCTAAAATTAAACACAATACTCAAGATATGGTCTTACTAGGAAGAATAGTATAGGCTTATCTTCTGATTCATTCAAAACATTTATTTTTCCCAATACAACCTATAATTCCATTTGGTTTTATAATAGCCATATCATATCTGACTCATACTGAGCTTAATGTCAAAAAAATTCTTAATCATTTTCTATGTGATACTGCTGAACCAATCTCCTTTATTCTATGCTCATGCAGTCAAAACGTTATTTGGGGGAGAATGGTCCTGAAATTGCACATATGATAATTACTCATATAACTACATATAATAACTACATTAAAAAATAGTGTCAGTTCACAGAAGGTACATGTTCTGAAAGTTAAACAAAAATTTAATTGAGGGGCATAAACATATAGATGATAAACATATCTTACCTATAAAAACCTGGTGGCACTTGCTCTACCAGGAAGCTTTTCTCCATGTCTTGGAGTATGTCATTCAGCATTCGGACACGGATTGGAATTCTCTCCTTGGGATCATTAGCAGGACGCATCTCATCTGACTGGAAGAGTTCGGCACTCTCCCGCAGGCGTGACGCCAAGGCTAGCAGTTGATGAGTGTAGGGTTGATCACCTGGTGAAAATAAATGAGTCCATCTCAGAAGAGACATCCTCAAAGGAGCAAAATAAGCACTTTGCAATCATGATGTCAAAAAGGAAGATTCAACATCAGTTAAACTTTTATAATGTATTAATTCCACCAAAAATATTCTGTCTAAACATTATATTCTATGAAGAGTATTAAATTTATTGCTACCATTACTATTACTAATAATAATTACTACTATTGGGACACCTAGGTGGCTCAGTTGGTTAAGAATCCAACTCTTGGTTTTAGCTCAAGTCATGATCTCATGGGTTCGTGGGATAGAGCCCACATCAGACTCTGTGCTGATAGCACACAGCCTGCTTGGGATTTTCTCCCTCTCTCTCTCCCCCTCCCCACCTCTCTCACAAAATAAATATATAAACTTAAAAAAATAATAATTACTACTAATAATAATACTAGTGAATAGGTATTGGTTATTGAGAGACAGCTACTATGTTCCAGGCATGATATTGAGCACTTGACATATTTATCTCATTTAATATTCACCAAAGTTTGCATTGTCATGTCTATTTCATGGAAGCTGAGAGTTAATTCAGACAAGCAAATTGTCCTAGTTCATTAAGCAAGTAAATGACAGGCCAGAATTAGAAGCCTGATCTTTCTGACTAAAACATTCATGCTCTTCATGTAGTATTCTATATTTCTGGGGGAAAAGTGATTTTTAAAAAAAGTTATCTCTTCTGAGAACAAGAGATATGTTCCTGTATATTGTTATGCATCTATGGGCTCCTTTGCTTTTCTAAAAGTTTCCTGTAATTTGAAGTTGAAATACATCTTTGATTTGAAAATACTATCCTATGTAGTATTTGTCTTGTTTTGCTTGGGGGATGATTTTTGTTTTTTGTAGTTTGTTTCTATTTGTGTAACTTACTGGAAGTCATTTTGATATGAATGGTGTTACTAAACACAGGACATTCCTTTAACTAAGAGTAAGACAGAATTTGTATAGTGATAATGGCCACCAGACCATGGTGCCAGACTACCTGAGTTCAAATCCCTGCTATACCACTTAGTAGCTGTGTGATGTTGGGGTAAGTTACTGAGCCTCAGCATCCTAATCTATAAAATGAACAAAATAAACATCTGCTTCATAGATTTTTTATGAAGGTTAAATGATTAATATTTATAAATTGTTATAAAAAATATTCTTCTATAGGTAAGCATTTCCCAGCCGATGTGACTTAACATCTTGTTTAAAAAGCATTCCTCTATTGTACCATGAGAAGTGCATTTTCTTCTCATCTTCTTCCTGATATTCCCCGCCATTTGAGTCAGTCTCTGGGTGAGGCAACAGTTAGTGGTGGTGTTAGTTCTCAGGAGACTCCAGCAAGGTCAGAAACTCAAGACAGAGAATTATGTCATGTCAAGGTGATGAAATGAACATGGACCTGATAAATTGAAACTGGCTGTCCTGAGAGCATGGCATTGAGATAAGCAGATGGAGAGATGAAGAGGCCATATGGGACTTTCACTTGGGAAAATTTCAGGCAAAAGGGAACGATCACAAAGGGACTCTTTCCAAGTGAAGTTCAAGTGTTACCAGCTCCCCAAACACCTGGTCTTCATGAAAATGAAGATTCCTACACCTGCTAAATCTCTCTAGGAGTAGAGCCAGGAATCTCCATGCTACCCAGATTATTACACACATTTTAAAGTTTAAGAAGTACTGTAGAGAGGTGATGTGGTAAGAAAAGAAAAACTAGGTTAGAATTATAGCTGATATATAAAATATGTCTGTCATAGAATTACCAACCCAATACAGTGATCTTTGTTGTCTTTCACCTTCATTTGATGGGGACTATTTCATATGCTAATTTCTTTAGAGGAGAGCATGGTTCTTACACTCAGCAATTATTTACTAAATAAATAAAGGAGATTTAATAACGTACTTTTGGAAAAAAATCCAGTAACAAAAGAAAATTCTGTAGAGATAAGTTGTTTTCATGAGAGCTATAAAGTATAGCCACATTTATAAACTTTCTGTTCACTGAAATTAACAACATGAATAAACTCATTTGTAGGAGTTCACAGGTTTCGGCATTTGGGTGTTTTCAAAGTACATTATATACTCATTAATTATCTTATTTGATATCACAAGAAACCTTGAGGTTGTGAGGACATTTAGCACCCTAAATCACAATTATAAAAATAATGCCATTTTATAAAGATACTATTTATCCTAAAATATGATGGTTCACTGAAGTTAATGTATGGTGAACTTACAGGAAATATCTTTGTACAGGGAAAAAATAAGATGAAAAAAGCACATTTAGATTACATTGGAATTGAAAGACTGAACAACAGAAAAAACAAGTTCAACATCCTTGAGAGTCTTCCATTTAAGAAAGAAAAATCTGTTCTGATCTAACATACACTACAGAATTGAAGACATTACTACTGAATCAAGGGAGACAAATTGTACCATTCTACCTTATTTAGCTTTAAATGAATTTATCTTTCTTAGTGGTGAGGGTGTAGAGAACTGACAGCTTTAAGAACTTTCTTGTTCCAGAAAGAACCCTGATAGTGGAAACCTGCCATCTACACCACACCCTATACATCACTTCAAGGGTATTAGGTTACAAATTGAAAAGAAGCTTTTGGGGCGCCTGGGTGGCGCAGTCGGTTGGGCGTCCAACTTCAGCCAGGTCACGATCTCGCGGTCCGTGAGTTCGAGCCCCGCGTCAGGCTCTGGGCTGATGGCTCAGAGCCTGGAGCCTGTTTCCGATTCTGTGTCTCCCTCTCTCTCTGCCCCTCCCCCGTTCATGCTCTGTCTCTCTCTGTCCCAAAAATAAATAAATGTTGAAAAAAAAAATTTCTTAAAAAAAGAAAAGAAGCTTTATTTTCAATGTTCACTCAATCATTTGTATACATAACTGATTCCTAATAGCCATTTTAATGCCAATTAGAACTTGTCTATTTAAATAAGAAAGTAATACCACCAAATCGAAGTCAGCTGTGACCCCACATATTCCTGTTAGAATGTCAGCTCTGTGAAGGAAGAGATTATTGTCTAATAGTTTTGTTCACTACCATTTACTCAGACAAAAACTGTCTGACATAGCATGAATTATCTACTGATCACAGCATCATAATATCTGTAATGTTTTTATCCTTATCTGCCTTGTCTCTCTCCTTTCTTTGACTGAAAAGAACCCCGCATGATGTTTTATCTCTTTGTATCTCCAGATGCTAGCACAATACCTGAGATATGGTAGTCATTTATTAAAAATTTTGTTGAGAGAATTTTGAATTATAAGATAATGTTTAGAGATATTTCCTGAATAATGCCTAAAAAGTCACTTAGGGAAATGTTTTGCATATAATGAGCATCAACTAATGTTGCTAAAAATCAATAAGAGTTGCAAAGGAAAAGAAAAGAAGCTATTTTAGGGTAATGATAAGTTAAATTAAACTAAATTGAATTAAAATATGGCCTGCCAATAACCCATAAAAACTAAGACTATATGTATAAAACTTCATTTAAGGCACAGTGAATGTCAGAGAAGAGAGGACTAATTGAAGCTCTTCACAGTTCAGGTTTAATAAGTAGTAAGTCCCTTTGACCAAAGAAAACGAACTGGGAGTTAGAGATTTCTCTTAGAGAAAGTTAATACAATTATCTTGAAGCTTTATGTGCATGGAGTCTCAAGACCAAGGTCTTGGTATCAAAAACCAGGTAAGAGCCTCATCTACTTAATTACTATCAATGTAAGTTTGAATAGATTACTTAATATTACTGTCTTTTAGCTTCCTTGGGGGAAAATGCAGAAATGGTCATTTCACTCTCCAAGCATATAAATAACTATATAAATGGAAGTTACTATTATCAGAGTACACAATCTTAAGTATAAATTACTACCAATGCATTTTTTAAAGACATGCCCCAAAATACCATAACTAATGATTTTATTCTCAGAGATACTGCTTTTCACTTTCTCAAATTTTCTCCACACTGTATAACACTCCTCCTTGCATACACATCTGTAAAGATTTGCAATGTTATTTTGTGGTGCCTATTAATCTGGAGCCATTTTTTTTCTTTCCATGGGCTGGATCTCAAACTTCTGAGTAACAAGGAAAGAGATAATGTAAAGGATAAAGGAATCTGGGAGCCTGGGTGGCTCAGTCCGTTAAGCATCAGACTTTGACTCAGGTCATGATCTCACTGTGAGTTGGAGCCCTGCGTCGGGCTCCTTGCTGTCAGCACAGAGCCCACTTTGGTCTTCTGTTACCCACTCTCTGTCTCTCCACCATTCCTGCTCATGCTCTCTCTCTCTCTCTCAAAAATACATAAAAACATAAAAAAAAGGGGTAAAGGAATTAAACAGCCAAACTTCAAAATGATCCTTTTACATATTTGCTTCTGTTGAAAAGTCAACCATTAAGTTTTTTATAGCATAGTAGAACATATCAATTTGTGATGAATATTGAAAATCAACCTTAATATAATACAAAATAATGGAGACTGCTTAGTGAAATTATCTTGATATTATTCAAGAAACAATTGAAATGCACTTCTAAATTTCAAACAGAAACAATGCATTTTTCCTCTGTCTCAAAGTAAAATACAAATGTATTTTCAGTAAATAACTTACTGAGTCCTATTTTGTGTTCTGTCCTATAAGTACTGGGAGAAAGGGAAAGACATAAGGTTAAATCACTAACCTTAATAGATTCCTAATCTAGTTAGAAATAACCCACAAATGAAGAATAAATAAGGATCAAATAAAATAAATCCTCATGAGGATAATTGAAGAGCTTATTGTATACAAAAATATTCTAAGTAAATCCAGGAAAGAAGTGAAACTTGAGAGACAGAAATTGCCCAGAAATCAAGGTCATCTAAAATGCAACTCTTGGAAGTTCTGGGACTCTCCCTATATTAAAGCTGTTGAGGGTGTTCCATCCGTAAACAAAAATATTAATTGCTACTAATTAATCCCTTCCTATTCCTCCAGTCCTCAGCCTTCTGGAAGATGAATCTATCTCTAACTTCAACCCTTTCATTTTTCCATCTTGCTATACAAAGAACAGAGCTGGATATTATAAGCAGTAGTGATATTAATTGGAGAGGAGAGAAGAAGGTGGGAGGGAGAGAGGGAAGGAAGGAGGAAGTACAAGTCAGTGGATACTGAGACATTATTGAGATCTACGGAGGCCAGTTCAGGACAGGCTCTAGAACACACTGAAGGAAACATATTCCTACTCCTGCCTTTTAGCCAATCATCACATTGCAGCATTCTCCCCTTGAAGCCATCTGGGAAGCAGTGTGGTATAGTGAAAAGGGCAGGGGCTTTGGAATCTGACAGAGCCATATTCAAGCCCTAAACCAACCACTTAAAGGTACACACCTAAGTAAGACACAACCCCTCCACCCCTTGCCCTCCACACAGTTTCTTAATCTCTAAATTGCTCTTAACAATATCCAGTTCAGCTCATGTGGCTAGAGTAAGGTTAAATGTCACAATGGACATAAGACACTTAGCACATTACCTGGGGCTTTGTGGCGTGACCTCTAAAGTGCCACGTTGTCATCAGAAAACTTGTTCCTCATGAGGACTGTTGGTACAGGAAGCTAAAACACCTTCTAACAGATCAGAAGCTTACCGGCACTTCATACACATCTTTTCCATAAGGTCTCTTAGACTTCTGGATTGCCCCACTGAATCTATATGTTCTAACCTGCCAGAACCTGGAAAATGCACTAACTACCTCTTCTCCCACTTCATATCTTGATGAGTTTCATCTTGGCATAAACTCAGATGTGTTAAGTCTGTTCTACAACCTCCTGCACAAATATATAGCTGTCTTATTTTAAAGAATGATTTTACTACTTACTATTGTGGCCTCTCTTCAGAGTTTTATACTCCAAAAAGGTTTTAAATTTTTATTTCCATTTTTCTATCTTTTGGTTGTATTTTGTGACTGTATTTTTAAAGACTCACACAGTTTCATCTTAAATTAAGAGTGAAATGTACTGGTCATACTCTAAAACTACATTTTTAGATCAAACAAACATAGCTTTTTACTATGTATTTCACAGAACCTATTCTATGGATGAGCTTATGACAGTTTTAAAGGTGCTAATAATTGCACAATCATGGCTTAGACTTCACTGATTTATAGTGACAAGGAAAAGTATGATTTATGTTCCACATAACACAGTGGCTAAAAGAAGAAGATTATTTTGGGGGAAAAATGTATGTTACTTAATGTCATCTTAAAAATATCTTGTGGCATCACTAAAGAGAAAAAAAGAAATTACCAATTCGATTTCAGCCAGAGGAAACAACAGTCCTTTATTATCCTACATTTTCTATTCTTCATGCTGGTTTCTTTAGTCTGAATCACAGTGAATCATCTCAGCTGGTTATTTAAAGAAGTTAAACAAAAACAAAAACAAAACAAAACAAAACAAAAAACAAACAGGTAGAGAATGAAGTGTAGGAGCTAGTGCACTGTTGATAAATAGTCTAACACTGATTTTACAATGCACTGATAAATGGATATTATTTAAAAATGCAATATGCCAGGAGGCAGTGGCTAGTTATGTCTAAACTAAATACAATAGAAATCCTTTTTTTTTTTTTTTTTTTTTTTTGCAAAAGTGCCAAAGTGGCATGCTTACAAGAATCAGATTGACCACTTTTAAAACACTGGCAACACATTCTGAAGATTTTCTTATATTCTTAATATTGCCCAGTGATCCAGATAGCCAAAAACAGATGCAAATCTATCAAGACTTTGAACATATTGTGTGGAATGAGTTGTCCCAACAGCATATGTCGGCCTGGTGCCAAGATTGAACCAGGGGCTACTTTCATGGCCATAGATGCTGCCACTGTGTTGTGTTTGCAACTACATGATCGGGTTATTGGTTGCTTTGGAAGAGTGAACAAAGGCTTCCTAGAAGGAATTAAATTCATGTGTGGTTTATTTTTTATCAGTCTCCTCCTGAGGCAGAAAGTTGGAGTTGTACATTTAATAACACGTGTGTTTAATTATGTTTTGGCTAAACCGAGAAAATGAAAAAAAAAACTTTAATGAAATTAATCAGTATGAGGGGAAGGGTACTTTATGTTCTATTATAAGCCAACATTAAAAGTATCTTTAGGGGCACCTGGGTGGCTCAGTCGGTTAAGCGGCCAACTTCGGCTCAGGTCATGATCTCGCGGTCCGTGAGTTCGAGCCCCGCGTCGGGCTCTGTGCTAACAGCTCAGAGCCTGGAGCCTGCTTCGGATTCTGTGTCTCCCTCTCTCTGACCCTCCCCCGTTCATGCTCTGTCTGTCTGTCTCAAACATAAATAAACGTTAAAAAAAAAATTAAAAAAAAAGTATCTTTAGGAGCACCCGGGTGGCTCAGTCAGCTGAGCACTCAACTCTTTATTTTGGCTCAGGTCATGATCTCACAGTTTGTGAGTTAGAGCCCTGCATCAGGCTCTGTCTGCACTTACAGTGCAGAGCCTACTTGGGATTCTCTCCTTCCCTCTCTCTCTGCCCATCTCCCACTTGCATACATACACACTCTTCCTCTCTCTCTCAAAATAAGTAAATACTTTTTAAAAAATCTTTAAAACACTACTTTAAAATTGTTGCCAGTGAGGCAACACTCATAGAAAAATGGATTGTAGTACTATCCTGTCATGGGCACAGAGTTTTGTCCTAAAAATACACTTAAGGAAAAAAAAATTCACAATACATTCAGCTATTACTAGGATGGGAAAGTAGGAAGATGATAGGAAGTCATTACCATATTTCAATCAATGTAATTACACATATAAAACAGGTATTGGGGAGCCTGGGTGGCTCAGTCGGTTTAGTGTCTGACTTCAGCTCAGGTCATGATCTCACAGTTTGTGGGCTTAAGCCCCTCATCAGGCTCTGTGCTGACAGCTCAGAGCCTGGACCCTGCTTTGGATTCTGTGTCTCCCTCTCAGTCTGCTCCTCCCCCATTTGCACTCTGTCTCTCTCACAAAAATAAATACACATAATAAAAAATGTTTAATGTAGGTACTAAAAAGAAAACTTTAAACCAAATTTGAATGAAGTATTCAGGGTGATGAAGGACATGATGACAAAGGGAAGCTGGCTTAAGGAGACAAACACGGATAATACAGAGACAACCAGATTTTGTTGCAGACTCCGCTATTAAGAACTCCTGGTTTGAACAAGATTTGGAATATCAATAAATGAAATACAATATTTAATATAGTTACATAGTCAGAGTCCATACAAAAATACACTGGGGATTGATATTAAACATAGTTTTAGGAAATTGTACCCAATGGACGGCCAATCTCTTATTGAATTTCTCTCAGTTTGAGCAAACAAGGTAAGCTATTTCTGAGAGAATGCTTTTGAGTTTAAGTCCTTGTCACACAAAACAGTTAGTTCCAGAAATGCAAGTTTGGGTCAAACCACTAGATATCTAACATGATTCAGAATTTCCATGGGAACTAAATCTTTTCTTGGAATTGTTTGGATTTTAGATGGATGGATTTGGAATTTTTTCAGGAGGGCACAGGGCCAGGTTGCTAGTATGCCCACACTTTACTATCTATAGGCCGGACAAAAGTTGGAATTGACGCTAACTAAAACCAAAATTGGAGACCGATAGGCTGAGGCCAAATATCACACAAGTTATTTATTTCTTTAAGTTTTATTTATTTATTTTGAGAGAGAAAGTGAGTATGAGCAGGGGAGGGGCCAAGAGAAAGTAAGAGAGAGAGAAGCCCAAGCAGGCTCTCCATTGTCAGCACAGAGCCTGACACAGGGCTTGAACCCACAAACCATGAGATCATGACCTGAGCTGAAATCAAGAGTCGGACGCTTAACCAACTGGGCCACACAGGTGACCCATGCAATTTATAAAGCGTATGCTTATTTTTTTTCCTTTTGGGACATTCATCATAAATTAGAAAGAAGAAACGACATCAGATGGGTCTCAATTACTTGTGACTGTAGAAAAGAACCAAAATGACAACTGAATATATGAAACTACAGATCTAGCGGAACAGCCTGTGCTTGCCTCGGTCACATCATCACCTTGAAATAATATCCCTCCTTCTACAATGAAGTGATTGGTGCTAATGAATTATCAGAGCTAATAAAAAAATTAAAAAGTCAGCTAAGTTACCATTGTCAGTTTCTCAAGGAACAGGAGGAAATTCTGCCAACAACCATTTTACCTTTAGTGAGACAATCAGGAAGTGGCAACAAGCCACACAGATCGAAATTGTTTCCTGCTGAGTCTGGCTTTCACTAAATAAATGTGTACATAGCCAGATCAAATGGAAATGACTTTTACTTTGTTTTGTCATTTGTAGTTTTTGCAATAATGGTAAATAATTAACATCCAGAATTCCAACAAAGAAAAATAGCAGATATTAACAGAAATCATCAGAATTACATAGTCATTAGTTATTTTGAGGTGGTGTTTAAAACATTAAAAAGTAGAGAGAGTGAGAAAGAGTAAATTTAGTCAGGTTATTAAGTGCATACTCCTTAGTCTGCTTCTAGGTTCAAGGGTATGGTTGTACTCATTTATTCTTAACACCTGCCTTTGCCCCCTGCAAACTAGTACCAGTGTCTTATGTGTGCAATTTTTTTGGACATACTTTTATTTGCCACAAGTACAGCTGAAGCATATCAGTAATCTCATCAGTCACTATTTACACTACATCTCTATGTAACCACATATAAATATTCATTCTCTAACTATTATGTGTTTGGCATTGACCAAATATTAAGAGCCAAGGTCACTCAGTCAAAATGAGCTTTCAAGACCATCCAATAAATCAACTCAAACAAATTATTCACTGGTAAATTATCCTTCTTTCTGGTGGTTGTGAGAACAGTAGAGAATGGTCTGCTGCTACTGTAAACTAGAGTAATAAATAAACAAGATGGCTGGTTGTCAAGGGGTAAAATTACACCGTTGAAAATGCAATTGGGTTTCAGAGACCTTCATACGTAAACTTTTTGCAGTAGGGAGAAACAAAATTTTATAGTTTAGCCTTGAAGGTCACTTTTTTGTAATAACTGTGATTGAGAACTTAAGACTAATCACTGCTAGTTGTCATAACAAAATAAAAATATATATAAACAATTAAAGTTTGTACTAAGTAAAATTAGATGTCATTTAACGTGTAGCACATTACTCTATTTTACAAATAAGGTTATAACTAAAGTAGTTAAAATAGAACAGTTACATCAAATTGCCCACAATTTAGCAAATATTCGAATGATCTTTTACTTTAACACAGAACAAATAATTTTGAATCATGATGACTAAAAGATAAAAATGTATAGCTTAAAGGTGACAAATTGCATCACTTTGATCAAATATTTATACTCAGGTCATAACAAAAGAATTTTATTCCTATATATCTATGTTCTTGACACATTTTGTTTTGTTTTGTTTTGTGTTTTTACTATGGGTATATCTTAAGTCTGGCCCACATTTTTCTGAGTGAAAGTAGCAAGGAAACCCAAGGAATTTCACATCAAAAGAAACAAAACTCAAAAAAAACCAATAACCAAAGAAAAAGTTCTTTACCTATAGCAGAAGCAGACCAATATACCAGCAAGAAGCCAAAATACTCCTGGCTCATCTGACTGAGCAACTTGATTTTGGGAGCTGTTCATCTAGACTTGGTAGCATCAGGCTGCAGTGGAAATCTTTGTAGAACGACTGTAGCTTTCCCCCCAACCCCGTTGTACTGACATGCTTCAGAAATAACTGTTAAAGAAAGGATTATTAACCTGGCCTATTTTCAGAATATTTTCTGTACCCTCTTCCTTTAACCTAAAACCTGGCTCTTCCATAATGATACTGCTTAGGCCCCAGCCCTCTTAGGTGTGGTTCCTTCTCTCTTATGCTTTGTACCACTAGCCCTAGAAACACACTAGGAGGTATCACTGCTCATTCTTTGAAGATTTTGGCTCCTGGTTTAGTCACTTCCTCTTACAAGAATACTTCGATCTGAATTCTTGGCAATTTCAATACCCACATACTCTAGACTCTCCTTTCCTTAGCCTCTTTTCTTCTGGTGATTGCTTATCCCACTTCCATGGTCATGTCCTCTCCTGAACGCTGTCTTTACCAATATCTGAACTCTTTGTATGATCACATTTTTAATAATCCCATTTGCTGGCCAGCAGCAAATGAGTCTTTTTAGCTCACTCAATTCTTTGATCTCACCATGAAGTAGTATTTATTGATCCTCCTTCCATTCTGTTCCCCCTCCTTTCCTTCATTTCCTCATTTTTATTCCATACCCAGTTTAGATACTTTGATCCACCCTCATGAGTGCTCCTGTGCACATACTCTCAGTTTTAACTTATCTAGGTCATTGTCCCTCTCTCATTAGAGCTCTAGCCTGATTAAATCCAACTATGTCAGTTCTATATCTGAATCACCAACTGAAGGCTGAATAATTGTACTGACTTATCTCATTAAAAATATATTTCTTGGGACACCTGGATAGCTCAGTTAGTTAAGCGTCTGATTCTTGATTTTGCCTCAGGTCATGATCTCATGGTTCGTGAGATCGAGCCCTGTCTCGGGCTCTGTGCTGGCAGTGAGAAACCTCTCTCTCTCTCTCCCTCTCTCCCTGCCCTTGCTCTGCTTACACGTGTGCATGCATGTGCTCTCTCTCAAAAATAAACGAATACATATATATATATATATATATATATATATATATATATATATATGTATACGTATATACATATATATATATATACACATATATATACACATATATATATATATTTCTTCTGAGCTCCAATGCTGCCCAAAATATAGGCATACCTCATTTTGTTGTACTTTGTTTTACTGATTTTCACAGATACTACCTTTCTTAAAATTGAAGGTTTGTGGCAACTCTGCATCAAGCAAATCTAAGATAGAAACTTGACAAAAGTGGAAAATATGGAAACTATATAGAGACCAACCTAAATATACCAAAAACAGAGCAATCCGAGGCTACTTCATATAGGAACAAATAACCCTAAACAGCTCAAGTGCTTTTAGGGTTTTACAGCCAATATAATAAAAGTCATAAGAATCACTGAGGGAGGAAAAATTGTGTCATAGTATTCTTCAGGTTAAGAAGCAATCCCAGTAGTCAAAATTAAAAAAAAAAAAAAAAGGAATTAAATTTTCAGAAACTTGAAATATTTGGCTGTTAAGAATAAATCATTTTCTAAGAAAGAAAAAGAATAATCCATTTTGTAAGGATTACTGCTTAGGTACTTAGATAAAATAGTGAATTTTGTATTGAGAAGTTTATGTCTAAAAATCACACATAAATATCTGTCAATAAGATGTGTGACTCAAAAAGGAGGAGGGTGCATTCTTTAATTACAATACTGGCTTTGTATTTGGTTAATACAGAAAAATTATAAGCCTTGTTGAAAGATTTGTATGTAGATAAAGGGGAAATGAAGGTAATTATTAGAATTCTGCAGAAAGAGATCTATTCAAACATGAAGGGATTGAAATAGAAACTATGGAGATAATTCTCTTCTTGTCACCCTTAATCTAGGATGAGCCAACACTTTAGTGAAATGAAATGGGGCCCATACTTCAGAAATTAATCCCAAAGATTGGTTTGGGTTGGCTTGATTTGGATTGATTTTGATTTGAATTGATTGAATTTTAGATACAAACTTACTTACCTACTTATTTATTTATTTGGGAAAATACCTAAACTATATTTTTGCCATGCGGAAAATGATAACAGAAGTTTGAAATTACAAATCTCATATTTCTTCTAAGCCCTTCTCATGATAATCCTCTCTAAGAAGGGAGTCACTGCATTGCCATAGCTAATAACATAGCATATATTTTTATCCATTGCTTGTTAAAAATTAGTTGAACCATCTTTCACTTGCTAAAATTACTGTAATTCAAAGAAAAATTACCTTTAAGACTGTTTTGAACTTCTATAGCTATATCAAGAGCATTAAAGGGCAGAACTGGTTCATTGGCAATTTGCAAAATCACTTCTCCCGAGAGCTGAAAGAAAAAAAAAGATGGTAGCATTCAGTTTGAAGGGTTTTTGATTTGTTTGTTTTTCATTACTTCATGCATTCTTATATAACCACGGTAGTAAAACACATAGGGGAAAATATACTTTTATAAGATATCTTTTCCTTTTAAACTCTTTTTTCTTTTCTTTTCTATAAAAAAAGAAAAAAACCCTCATGGTATTTTTCATGTCTCAAAATAGTATGAAGGAATATAAAATTTTCCTCCTTGTTAAGCTAAAATATTAAGAAATATTGCCTTCATTGAAGAACTTGTAATATTTAAACTTAAAAAAAAATCCTTATAAAGCAGTTCAGAAAGTCACACAATAAAACAAAGAATAAAGAGAAATATAACTGAAAATCAATATTTGGTTATGAGACTAAGTAAAACTCCAAATAAAATTAATGATCCATTTATTTCATTTAAAATATAATTTAACCTGAACAAACTGATGGTTACCAGAGGGGAGATCGTTGGGGGTGGGGGGGAATGGGTGAAATAGATGATGGGGATTAAAGAATGCACTTGTTCTGATGAGCACCAGATGTTGTATGTAAGTATCGACTCACTAAATTGTACACCTGAAACTAATATTACAGTGTTGGTTAACTAACTGAAATTTAAATACAAACTTAAGAAAAGAATAAAATGCAGTGCTGTTTTCATTTGGAACTAGAAAAATATATAATTTAGTCCAAAAAATTCCATTAAAATCTTAGTTACTGTTTTCCTTAATGCTTTATTTGATTTCTAATTACTTTTCCAAAATGTATCAAAACCAGTATCATGTATATATCTCTGAGGTCAATGTTTAAGTTGAGTTAAAATAATTTTAATGGTATCCCCAAAACTCATACCTGGAATTTTCATACATGCACATCGCCCCTCTCCCCGCACCCGCATCATATTCCAAAACTATGTTTGGACACCAACACATGTACTACAGCTGAACTAGCATCTGCTTCATAGACTGAACAAGTCAAATGCATTCATATACATCTCAAAGGAACTTAGGGCTGGCTGTAAATGCCATTGTTACTCTCCCTCTCTCTAAACTGATATTGAATATTTACCTAGGCTTAACAAATGTCCCTTCATCTCTTATAACCCTGAATCTTTCACACAGGGAAATGTGGCTGTGTTGATGTTATTAACGTACTATGAAATGTTGTTAGTAAATGAAAATATTGTCCTGTGAAATTACACGGGGGAAAATAGCACACTAACTTGAGACATTATAGAACACGTAAAAGAGACAACTTACAAGGAAGATATGATGTTAGATATTCAAATCTACATATCCAACAAGGGTCAAATTCCATTTAATATTTTAAAGTTATAATTCCCAGTTGTTTGCACAATTCATATCATGATAAAAATACAATTCAATTTTATCTTCTTCTAAATACTTGGAGAAAGACATCTCTTAGAAATAAAGAGGGAGAAGAAAAACTTTTGATGTCCTCTTATTTCTTTGAGATATTTTTCTCCCAAATGTAGCAACCACTTATTCCCAATGCCTAAGGTTTATTTGCAGAGTTTTATCCCCAGCATGGTGATCACAAAAATCCTGGGAAACTGCCTACTCTGATTATGCTGTTTTTCAGGGGAAAAGCTTTATCTGCAGTAGGTGGATATGAATTCTGTCTCCATTCCACCTCACTACATCCAAATCATGTAAGAAATGCTGATATTTGGAAATAAATTATTTGTAAAAAGGAATTTTAAAAAAAGATTAAGAAGCATTATAGTTCCTTTTTTCAATTTGCACTGGATAATAAAAACTACAGAACAGACATGTTTTGTTTACAGTTTTGGAATCTGGAAACCACACATCATAAAAGATTAAAATGAAAGAAGGTGGAGGGAGGAGAAAGGCAACTTCACTTTTTGCTGCTGGAGAAAGTTGTTTTGTTCTATTTTAAGAGTCATCTGGCAACTCAAACAACTGGAATATAAGCCAGCCACTTTGCTATTTGTCTCAAAAAGAACCTGACAACAAATACTGGGACTTTCTAAGGCACCTGGTCCATGATAGAATGTTTGGACTAAGTTGGGTTTATTTGCAGCTTCATAAGCAAGAGGGAGATTTGCGTAGGTCTTGCCATGAAGAAGAGATGAGTCACTCACACTCTTCTCATCCACTCTTTTTCAAGCAAGCCAAGGCAACATTCCCTTATATTTATATAAGGCCCCATTCTTTCCAAAGTGCTTTACACCTAAATATCTCATTCGATTATCTTGACAAACCTAGAGGCAAGTAGTGGGTAAATAAACCTTTTGTTAAAAAGGTAAGTGTATATAAGCCTTACTGTGTTCTAGTCCATGATGGTGATATAGGAGGATCCTGAATTTACCTCCTCCCACGGACACACTGAATCTATAGCTACATGCTAAAACAATTCCCTCTGGAAACAAAAACAAAAACAAAAACAAAAACAAAAACATCTAATTGAGTGATTCCTACATATCAGGTGAATGAGAAAAAAAACCCACTTTGAAATATATAAGAAAGGCTGAGACACACTCTGACCATAAACACTACCACATCACACTAACATACAATTGGGAAAAACCTCATAACTCCCAATTTCTCCCTGAGGAGAAAAGGGTTTGGATCCAACATGAAGTGCTCTAACTTTTAAGACCTCCACCTGAGGCACAGGCACCCAAAACACCTAGCCCTAAAAGCCAATGAGACTAGGATCCATAAAACCTACAAACCTATAGCAAACAAAGAAACAGCTTTTAAGGTGCTTGAGAGGACTTGTTTTGAGCCCCCAGGGCTCACTGAAGAGGTAGCAAGCCCAAAATGCCTATATTCCAGTCATCCACTGAAAGAGGTCTATTAACTTATCTTAAAAGCAACAGCCCAAGAGTCAGGCTTCTAATTTAACACACATCTAAGGGCCAAATGCAATTCTCTGGAGATTGAGGAGGCTGGCAGGTGCCATTTTTGCATTCTCTCTCTGCCCTGTTCCAGGTCACCAGTGTCTCCCTGAAAGGAGCTTGAGCACATGTCTGGTGCCCAGTTTTTGTGGCTGCCTCCCAGAAGAGGCAGTTGCCTGGCTCTGATGGCCAGTGGGGCTTGACTTTTCAAGTTTGAATTCCCATAGGACTGTAGCAAACAAAGCAACACTTCTTAATCAGCTATCTCCTTAGGGCTCAGTGCAAAAAAGGGCAGAGAGAAATGCCAATCTCCCAGTCTTTCTTTGAAAGAGGACTATCTGCATACTTTAAAACTGCTGCCTAAGGGGTAGGCCTCTAATACAACATGCATCTAGGGACAGACAGATCTTCCCCAAGGAACAGGGAATCCAATAGACTTGATCTTAGCATTCTTCCTGTAGCCTGACAACAGCAATATCCTCCTGGAAGGAGTTTATATACATATATGGCACCCCAGCTTTTGCAACTGCCACCCAGGGGAAATACTCCTTGATGGCCTGGCTATGGAGGCAAGTGGAGCTTGCATTCACAAGTTTCACAGGACTGTAGCCAACAAAGAAGGACTTCTTAACTGGCTATCCCTTTAGGGTTCAACACTAGGAAGACTATGGAAATGCCTGTCTCCTAGTCTTTCCTTGAAAGAGGTATATTTGCATGCTTTAAAAGGTTGCTGCCTGATGGTCTTGCTTCCAATTAGCCTGCATCTAGTTGCTGACTGAGATTCTCCCTTTTGGGACACTCACAGGTCTTGGCACATGCTCACTCAACTACTGTAAGCCAAATCACAAAGATTTAAGCAACAAGCAAGAGCTAGGACCAGGCTGAACAATGCAGTTTGTCTCCTATGTGAGACCATTCCATCAAAAATGAGAATGGCAGTTGTTTTATCTAGTGCACAGGAAGAAACATAGGGAGTGAAGAAAAGTGAAGAAACAGGGAAATATTTTCCAAATAAAGGAAAGATAAAACTCCAGGAATAGACTTTAATGAAATGGAGATATGTGATCTACCTGATAAAAAGCTCAAAATAATGGTCATAAATTTGCTCACCAAGATAAGGAGAACAATGCATAAAAAGTGAGAATTTCAATAAAGATAAATGAAATATTGAAAAAGTATAGAACAGAAATCATAGAATTGAAGAATACAATTACTGACCTGAAAAATTCAATAGAGGGGTTCAACAGCAGACTAGAATAAGCAGAAAAAAGGATTAGCAAACTCAAAGATACAAATTCCTACCATCAGGAGTATAAATAGAAAAAAAAAAAAGAATAAAAAAGAGTGTAGGAAGCTTAAGAGATATCATCAAACAGATCAATCCTCACATTATAGAGGTCCCAGGAGGAGAAAAGAAAGAGAAAGGGGGCAGAAAGTTTTATATATATTTTTTTAATTTGAGTATAGTTGACACACAATGCTACATTAGTTTTAGGTGTACAGCATAGTGATTCAACAACTCTATAACCTTATCCTATGCTCACAAGTGTAGCTACCATCTCTCACCATACAACACTATTGCAACATCACTGACTATATTCCCTACACTGTGACTTATTAATTCTGTAACTAGAATCCTGTATCTTCCACTCCCCTTCACCCATTTTGTCCATTATCCCAATCCCCTTCCCTCTGGCAACCAGTTTGTTCTCTGTATTTATAGGTATGATTCTGCTTTTGTTTGTTTATTCATTTGTTTTATTTTTTAGATTCCAGATATGAGTGAAATCATAAGTAGTAGAAAGCTTATTTAAAGAAAAAATGGCTGAAAACTTCCCTAGCCTATAAGATCCAAATAAGACAAATCCAAAGAGAACCACACCAAAACACATTATAATTAAATTTTCAAAAGTTACAAACAAGAAGAGAATCTTAAAAGAAACAAATGAAAAACAACTTGTTCCATATAAGAGAACCTCCATAAGACCATCAGTACATTTTTCTGTAGAAACTTGGCAGGTCCTGAAAGACTGGGATAACATATTCAAAGTGCTAAAAACAAAACAAAACAAAACAAAACAAAACAAAACAACAAAAACAAAAAAGCCAACCAAGAATACTCTGCCCAGCAAATTAGTACTTCAGAATTGGAGAGATAAAGAGTTTTTCACACAAGCAAAAGCTGAAGAAGTTCACCCCCACTAGACTGGTTTTACAAGAAATGTTGAAAGGAACTCTTTAATCTGAAACAAAAGGATGATAATTAGTAATAGTAAAACATGAAAGGCTACATTTCACCAATAAAGATAAATATGTAGTTAAATCCAGAATACTCTAATTTTTAATGGTGGTGGGTAAATCACATAAATCAAGTATGAACCAAAAGACAAAAATATTAAAAATAACTACATTAAGTTTTTAATGTATATACAAGGTAAAGATGAAATTGGGCATCAAAAACATAATATGTAAGGGGTGTGGAAGTTAAAAGTATCAAGCTTTAGTATGCATTTGAATTTAAGTTGTATTCAGGTTAAAATAGATTACTATAAATATAAGATGCTTTATATACATTTCATGGTAACAACAAAGGAAAAACCTATAAGAGATACACAAAATTAAAGATAGCAACTGAAGCATACCACTAGAGAAAATCATTAAATCATAAAGGAAGAAAGCAAAAAAGAAACAAAAGAACTATAAAACAACCAGAAAATAATTAACAAAATGGCAATAATAAGTCTATGCCTATCAATAAGTACTTTAAATGTAAATTGACTAGGGACACCTGGGTGGCTCAGTCATTTAAGTGTCTGACTCTTGGTTTCAGCTCATGTCATGGTCTCCTGGTTCCTGAAACTGGCTCTTCCCTGACAGTGTAGAGCTTGCTTAGTCTTCTTTCTCTCCTTTCTCTTTACCCCTTCCTCTCTCTCTCTCTCTCTCTCTCTCAAGATAAATAAGTAAACATTTAAAAACACAAATGTAAATGGACTAAATTCTCCAATGAAAAGACATACAGTGGCTTAATGGGTAAAAACACAAGACCCAGCTCTCTGTTGCTCACAAGACATTCACTTCAGCTTTAGGAACACAACCAGCCTGTAAATGAGTGAAGAGAAAATAATAAGTTTCATGTAAATGGAAACCCAAAGAAAGCAGAGGCAGCTTAACTTATATAAAAATAGAGATGGTAACAGGAGACAAAGAAAGTCATTATATAATGATAAAGGAGTCAATCCAACAAGAGGATATAAAATTTGTAAATATTTATGCATTCAACACTGGAGCATCTAAATATATAAAGCAGGGGCACCTGGGTGGCTCACTTGGTTAATCGTCTTACTCTTGATTTTGGCTCAGATCATGATCCCAGAGTCATGGGATTGAGTCCTACATTGGGCCCTGCACTGAGCATGGAATCTGCTTGGGATTCTCTCTCTTATTCTCTTTCTCTTTCTCTTTCTCTCTCTCTCTCTCTCTCTCTCTCTCTCTCTCTCTCTCTCCCCCTCTCCCCTGCTTACATGCTTTCTCTCTCTCAAATAATAAAATAAAATAAAATAAAATAAAATAAAATAAAGCAAATATTAACAGACCTGAAGAGAGAAAATAGATAGCAGCAATACAGTAACAGTAGGGGGTTTTAATATCCCTTTCAACAATGGATAGCTCAGCCAGACATAAAATCCCTAATGAAACATTGGACTTAAACTAGACATTTGACCAGATGGACCTCACAGATATTTACAGAACATTCCATCCAATAGTAGCAGAATATATATTCTTCTCAAGACATATGAAACATTAGCCACCAAAAAAGTCTTAATTTAAGAAGATCAAAGTCATATCCAGCATCTTTTCTGATCACAATTGTATGAAACTAGAAATCAATGTCAAGATGAAAACTAAAATTCACAAATATGTTGAGATTTGGGGTGGCAAATTATCTCATTGGCTCAGGTGGCTGAAGTGCATGACATTGACAATTGCATGATCCTTGAAAGCAAGAGCTGTATGGGGCCCTGAATAGCTGCAAGGGCTATTGGGCTTCTCAAAGGCAAGGGAACAGGGCATATGGTGGTGGTAGCCGGAGCCAGTGGTGTGCACATATGTGGCTATGGAGCTGGCTGCAGGTGCCTGCATAGTGGCAGGGGCCAGCTTCAGGCATACACACACATTGGCAAGGGTGCTGGCCAGCAGCAGGGCCTGAGGCCAACTTTGGGTACATGAGCAGCTGCAGGACCTGGGCAATCAATGTGTACCCAGGTGGCTGCAGGGGCTAGTTGCAGGCCAATGCACTTTGGAGGCTCTGGTAACAGGAGTCAGTGTCAGCAGCACTCAGGTGTGTACTACAAGGGCTATTTGCAAGTGCCTGCAGCAGTAGAGGCCTGTGACAGGGGTCAGGACTGGCTTCAGATACAGAAGCAACTATGGAGGGTTTGGCTGTCGGTGTGTACTCATGTGGCTGCAGAGGCTAGCCATAGGTGCACACACAGTAATGGCTGGTCATACAAATTGGAACCAGCTGTGTGCACATGCATAACTACAGAGGGACTAGTTGCTGGTACACAGAGGTGCAGGCCAGTGATAGGAGTAGGGTCAGGTCCTTTGTGTAGCTATAAAAGGTTAGGGCATCTGGTCATTCATTCTGCTCTATTTTGCTTGCAATGAGAACTCTTTCTGGCTAGGCAGTTCTCTCTTGGCACTGAGCAGTGCTGACCTAGGCCACAGGATGTTGCAGGCAAAATGAAGTCGTTCTTCCTACTCTTTTTGTGTGGTTATTCACAGGTTATTTTGCTCTGCTATTTTGTTGAAACTCCTTAGGTGGGCTCCTGAGATCTCCCAGAGCTATTTTCATTCTTGGACAGCTGTCTAATTTTTCTTTGTGGGAAGATGGGTGCTTGGATCTCCTGGTCTGCCATCTTGGTGACAACACACCCCTGAGCTATCTGAAATGCTATTTAATAACTTTACAATCACACAATCTTCTTAAGACCCTTATGTCCTTCTTTCTCAACTCTTCCCAGACCACCCTACCCCTGAGCAAAGGATAAAGAAAGAATGCATTGGAACAACAACAAAGTTGTTTTATAGTAGTAAAAGTCTTTAAAAAAATAAAGGATTATTATATAGAAAAATTAATTAACGAACCCACATTGCAAAGACCTTCTTCTCTCAGTAGGTAATATTGCTATTTCTAGAGTTATTGTTTTCATTGGTATCAGGCAAAATTAAATTGTTGAAAGATAATTACTAATACAGCCTTCTTCTAGATTTTAAGGGTAATAAAGGCAAATCATATTTTGCCATATAAAAGTTTCTCTCTTCAACCTAAAATAATTTTAGGTCTTTAAAGGTTTAGAAGACTGTTTTTAGAAATTTTAGAGGAAAATAAACATATAAACACACACACATGTAATTTTGGGTTAAACTTTGTAATAATATGTTGCTTTATTGCCTTGCAGAGAGGTATTTTTATACTGATTTTAGCAAAAATCTTTCCCTTATTCACCTGTCTAAAGGGAAAAAAAGATATTTATTTACAAAACTGAAAATTTTTTATTTACAAAACTGAAAATATTCCTATCTACGGTAGGAATATTCCCCCCCTCAATTATTTTATCTCATTGACAAAGATGATGACTGTATTTGTAATGATTGCTTTGAATGAATTTATTTAATTTATTAACATTGGAAAAAAATAGATTTATTAAAGCAATACCAATACCATAGTTCCATAATGTATTTTTTTTAGTTACAGGTAGAGATGTTCAGTAAATATGTTATTTGTTCTATGTTTATAATTCCAAATTACAACAACCATGGTTTATGCCTTATACTTAAGCTTTAAGTTCAACTATCATTGTAGGATTGTTTTTATGTCCTTGGTCAGGGTTAGGGTGCAATATAGACCCACTCTAGAAGGTAGTGCTGTGAGATAATTATAACACCTATTTTATAGGTTAGTGTGAGAAAGAAATTGAGAGACTGAGTTGCTATGGCATGGTGTGATATAATATGACAAATAGTAGATGAATTATGAACCATCTCACTAGTATATATTGAGTTTTTTATTCCGTGATCATCGCTGTGCTACTGGGAGAAAAGAGAAATATAAGACTTACTTTCCTGATAGAGACAAGTTATATCACTTTCACAAAATTGGAAAAGAAGTTAACAGTAGAAAATTTAGTAAACATGAATCTTTTGTTTCCTAGAAAGCACCATTTTCTATTCCACTTTAAACCATACCATGGGATTCTGCCACATGTACATATTTTGGGCTCAAGATACTCGAGTGTAAAAGGGGCTAGATATTCCAGAAGAAAGTAATAAAATGAGCAAAAACCTTGAGACAGAAAGAAACACAGATTTTTAGAAAAACTTGAAGAGACCAGTGTCACTGCAGTAGAGTTCTTGGTTAGTGGAAGTAAGTTTGCATGTGGGGTATAGGGCAAGGAGTCAGAAAACCCTAAAACTCAACTAAGGTATATGGCCATGATTCAGTGATCTGTAGGGAGTCCTTCTCCATTCCCTTAATGCTCAAACCAGAGGCATTGTCTAATAAATTATGATCTGGTGAAAGTCCTCATAACATGATTTTGTGGTGCATGGTGCTATTATGTTCATCCTGAAGTGACCTGACTCTGATTTATGCCACTTTATAGTAGAAAACCCCCAACTTAGCAACAGACACTCTGTGAATAACAAACCTCGGACAGCCAGCTATGGACAAGGAGATTCAGAAATCTCCCTGGAGGTGAGCAGAGCAAGAAACAGCCTTTCAGTCCTCAGGATTACTTTCCAAAACTGATGCCAGCAGAAGAAAGAAAGCAAGGATGTACTCCTGACATACCCAGACAATTTTGCCAGCAAAAGGAGAAATTAAATGGTGCTACATGATATTGGCACAATCTATGGATACCCCTAACATGCTAAAATTCAGTTTTAAGATTCTTATTACCTGTCATCTGAAATACTCCACAAACTCCCTAATTTATCTATATGTCTGCCTCTAATCCAAGTCTCCCCATGATAGAGAGAGCTATGCATCTCTTTATTCAAAATATATTCTTATGCACCCCCCAAACAGACCTGCTGTTTTCCTTTCTACTGTTTTCTTTAGCTAGGAAAGTTGATGGTATGTGACCCTCGACTCAAAAACCTATGATCTGCCAAGTCTATTTATGGAAAACAATTACTTGAAAATAAAACTTGCTTAGAAAATCAAGGACTTCTATATATTGCCCACAACTATCAAAGTATATCACTTCAGACCAAACTCACAACACAGAAACCAGTGCGCAAAACTTCCAGGCCACAACTGTTCCCTTGGTGCTAACAGAGACAGTCCTGTTAAGAGTTGACATGTGATAGTCAACACTCAGTCACCTTTGAAGGGAGCTCCAGTTGTTGAAGGTTGGTTTTAGGGGTGCTTTCTGTGGAGAGGTTTTGATAAGATGTTTAGGAGGTCTGGGGGCCCCTGGGTGGCTCAGTTGGTTAAGCATCTGACTCTGGCTCACGTCATGATCACAGTTGGTGAGTTCAAGCTCCACATCGGGCTCTGTGCTGACAGCTCAGAGCCTGGAGCCTGCTTTAAATTCTGTGTCTCCCTCTCTCTCTCTTTGCCCCTCCCCCACTCACACTCTGTGTCTCTCTGTCTCTCAAAAAATAAACATTACAAAAAATTTTTTTAAAGGATGTTTAGGAGGTCAGGCAAAGACCTGTGTTTACTGTTCCGTACACATACTCATGAAGTTCAATAGTAGTAGGAGAGAGGGATAGGAAAGTTGCTGTGGCATTCCTAATGTTTCAAAATTCCACCCTTTCCTCCTTAAGATTTCAAAGACATTAAAATAGTTTGATGAAGTGAGGTCATCTCAAATGAAGTTACCTGGTAGCAAAGGATTTCAAAAATCATTGAAGAATTCCAAAAGCTACTGGGAGGGAAATTCATTTTAAGGAGGAGAAGGATTTTAACCAGGGAAAATATATGGTATATTTGGTTCCTAAAACTTGAGGCTATTATTAGGAATTCCCTGTGACAGATCCTGTCTGGATCATGGGCCTTGGACAGAGAAAATATGTGTGAACTTAAAGACCTATGATAAGCAAACAGTGGTAAAACTTGGGAACCCAGCATCATGCAGTGGGATGCCCGTAGATACATACTGCTGGAGGAGAGAGAATCCTTTTCTCTCCAGTACCCTGAGAAACTGCTGTTTCAGTCATCACCTTGCCCCCTACAACTACGAAGGGCTGAGCATGAATTCTGGGACATCTAGTTTGAGGGCTGGCCTGTGCTTTCACTACAGACTGTCTGCACCTGAAGATCATGCAAAAACTCTTTGCATCCCTGGGGACAATGAGGGCAAATTGATGGACTATGGCATAAAGAGAAGGTGGCATAAACAGGGTATGTCTCCACAGTAATTTAATTTGATTATTAAATAGATGGGCAATTTTTTTTTTTTTTTTTTTTTTTTTTTTTTTTTTTTTTTTTTTTTTTTGACACACACTAACCACCTGCAAATGCCAGGACATTAAAGAACTAGGAAGACAACCCCTGCTAGCAAGGAAGTAATTGGCTAGGAATACAAACTCCCTAATTCTAATTTTTTTTAATGTTTACTTATTTTTGAGAGAGATTGAGACAGAGTGTGAGCAGGGGAGGGGCAGAAAGAGAGGGAGACACAGAATCTGAAGCAGTCTCCAAGGCTCTGAGCTATCAGCACAGAGCCCGATGTGGGGCTCAAACCCACGGGCTGGGGGATTATGACCTGAGCCGAAGTTAGATGCTTAAGCAAGTGAGCCACCTGGGTGCCCCACAAACTCCCTAATTCTAATCCTCCTTTCCAGCCTTTGCTCCTGCTGTAAGCCTTATCTCCTCTCTAGGTTCTTAACCTAAACTCTGACCGCACCACCCAGAATTTGCCATGAGCCATACTTGGGGTTCCCTCAGAAATAGACTGTGAGACAAAACCTGAGTGCAAGTGGTTCACTGACATGTGAGGTAGCAGAATGAGAGGCAAGACAGAGAAGACAGCCAATAGAAGGCATTTTATTAAGTCAGCAGTCACCCTGTGTGATTGGAATGTAATCCCACTGGGGAAAACCCGAAGGCCAGAATAAAATGGGTTCCTCAGAATTTTCTAAGGTTGCTTCATGGAGGTATTAAATCTTTAACTCTTCTGGACTCTTGTACACTGGTAGCTCTCCCTGGCAAACTTCAGGCAGAGATGGAAATGTGTTGCTAAAATAGACCGCTTCCTTTCTTTGCCTAGACCACAGAAGTATCTGATAAAAGTTTTTTCCCCCCAATGGTAAAATATCTTTCCTTTTTTAGTGAATGTCATCACTCATCTGTTATTAAATTGTAGCAGTAAAAATATATTTATAGATTAATTTGGAAATGATCAAGTCTGTTTGCTGGGAGCTTTGGTAATTCTTTTTTAGTACATGTAGTCACAATTTTGACTTTGTAATACAGTTGTATCTTCTGCTAGCATATTGTTGTTAGAGGAAAAAACCCAGTTAGTATTTCTTAGCACATTGGAGAAAGACACTTTAAGATACCAACTGTTCTATCATGTTTATTAGTTATTTGCATTGAACTACATATATGCTCATTGACAAATTAAAAATTAAGCATCTTTATTATATTTCACTAACTTCAGCCCAATGTCAACAATAGTAATAACTGCAATAGCAACTAAACATTTATGAGCTTTTGCCATATGCCAGGCATTTTTCTAAATTTTTTCCCATGAGTTAATCCATTCAGTTCTTACAATAGTCTTATTTTATTTTGCAGATGAGAAAACAGAAGTACTGCTCGGTGAAGTAACTCTCCCAGAGCCACTTAGGTAGTACATGCTATTCTGAGACTTAAGGCCAGGCATTCTGGCTGCAGAATCTGGACTCTTATACTAAATTGCATCTTCTTCTTTCCTTTCCAGTCCCTCTCCTAATTTTAACAAATCAGGAATGGCCACAGAGACAACATTTACCAAATCTGCATGTATGATTCTAAAGAATAATTAAGGGCTAATTACACCTATCAGGCACATTTACTATCAAGATGGCAAGCGGTCCTATCAGGAATTATAATTTTTATACAGAAACTAGAAAAATGAATGTAGAGATTCATGAAGCAAAGAAATTCTCCAAAATGCCGAGTAAATCAAGTATTTTTATCATTTTTCTTACAATAAACATCATTGATTAAATCTAAAATACACCTGGAAAAGTGGAGGTAATCAAGTGGGAGGGTCAGCTGGTCTGCATAATGATTGATATTTATCTATCTTAGGATAGATATCTATCTTAGGAGGCCATAGACTATTATTACTCCAAGTTTAAGTTCTTTGAACAAGGTTCAGGGAAAATACTTAAAAACTAATATGAATACTTGCCAAAGGGTTATCAGTGATCACTCATCCATCAATATCCATATTGCTTAAGGGAATTTCTAATATAAAATACATATTTAGAGGGCACTGGCTATATGTCAGAGACTGTGTTAGGTACTGGGAATTTCCAGGCTGTTTATCTGAGAGGAAACAGACATTGACTATAATTATTAAATGGTTAAATGAGGGTGATGTGAAAGGATATATGCGAAGTATATATGCCATGTGAAAGGAGTCCTACTGCATCTGAGAGGATTAGGAAAGGCTTCCTTGGAAAAACTTCTGTGGGGAAATCACTGTGTTAGGCTATCTATCACACAAGAAAAAAATCAGAAACAGATTTGGTACAAAGCACATCATTTTACATGAGTGTACCTAAGGTTGCTTAGTTGGACTTATATATCTTTAGACAACAATAAAATTAAAATGTTAAAAATGTGTGTTATTATTTATCTTACATGTGTTTCATGACAGTATCTTCTAAAGGAAAAGGTGTATCTTTGAGTAGACATAGTTCCCCCTAACTGCCCTCATATCACAACCAGAACAGAAATCAAGTTCTCTGTTGTTGCAGAAACCACTATAGCTTTGATGTGGCACAAAGAAGGTAGAGGTTGTTTATTTTTAAAAGGGTAATTGTGCATTTATTCAATCATGTACTTGGTAAATTATCCAGAGTAATTAATCATAGAGAGAAAGATTAGAGAATTGATTAAGCAGAGTTTGTAATAATGCTGGAGAAAACACATCAAATATACATAATGCAATGAAACAGAAGAGACCAGTGATTTCCTATTTATAGTGTTTTTAGAGACTGCATTTTCAGACCATGAGGCTGGATTTCTGTACATGCAAAATAATGTGGTTTTAGTTTGCTCTTTAAGAATTTGATAGAACAGTGCTTTATTAAAGCATAAAGATAACATTTATTTTTAACACCCAGTCATAAAACAAAGTATATTTTGGTTATAATGGATTCAAGCACATATGAAGTCAATTATTTAGTTATCTGACATATAAAGTCAAATATTTAGTCAATCATGTAGATCAATATTAGCATTTTGATATAAATTGTTAATGTAATTATTTCCTTCCTTATGTCCCCATTGAAAAACCAACAAAAAATAAAGTTCTCTTCTACTATAAGTTTGAACATCTGATAAAATTTTGTTTCTCTAAAAATATTTTCAGAATATTGTTCCATTTTTTACAAAAATACTAATATAGAAAAGTGATGACATCATGTTTCTATATTATGGATGCAGTAAAGGCAATGGTGGTGGGTAGAGATATGAAAATGAAAATAAATAAACAGATTGTTCTCTTGAACTTGCTACTTCTCTCTAGAGATACTTTCATAATGGCCAAACTATATGTGACCCTTACTGTAGGCAATTATACTGTTAATGCAGTTCTTTTCTGGCTGTAAATGCACTGTTTTTTTAGACTGCATCCTACAGAGAGTTGAAAATTTAAAAATAGTAAAAGAAACACAATGGCTTTAGATTCTTTGATGTGTGATTATATTCATGACAAGTTTCTTATATCAACCAACCTTCTCTAAACTAGATGCTACTGCTCACTTGAATGCAAAAATATATATGCAAATAAGGAAGCACACAAACACACACACTATCCAGCTCTAGATTTTTCATGAGTTCTCTTTTCTTCTTTGCATGTTGCTGATGCAGAGGACTGTTACAGCTTCTTCCTTCTCAAACATCCCAGGATGTCCCACAGAATAACACAGACCAAAGAATTCAGATTTTTTTTTAAACATTATCATTCACCAGTTAATCAGTACAACATGATCCTTAATGTTATAATCAATTTTAGAACACTTTATCTTAGAGATATTTATTTTGAAGAAGTACTTGTAAAGCACCTACAATTCAAGATTCCTGGGATAAATGCTAAAAATGTGAAGCAGTTCTTACAATTAAGGGGCTTATAGGTTGGAATCCAAGATATTAGCAAAGGAAAACAAAGAATGTATGAAATGGTGCATCCAAAGGATCAAATTAGTAAGAAAACAGTGGTCACTATGGACAGCAATAGTCCCAGAATACTTCTTATAGATTTTACTTCTGTTGGACTATAAAAAAGGATAGTCTAAGGAGGTGGTAAGAGTTGAGGGCAGTCCTTTCAGAAAGATGGACAGGCATTTTTTTTAATGTTTATTTACTTTTGAGAGAGAGAGCATGAGCCAGGGAAGGGCAGAGAGAGAGAGAGAGGGGACAGAGGATCCGAAGCAGGCTCTGGACTGACAGCAGTAAGCTGGATGTGGGGCTTGAACTCACTAACCATGAGATCATGACCTGAGCCAAAGTTGGACACTTAAACGATTGACCCACCCAGGTAACCTGAGCAGGCAGGTTTAAGTTCAGATTCCAACCACTGGGTAAATCAGTTTTGAGTGGAAGAAGGATTTTTTTAAAGGAGAAAAGAAAGATGAAGTTAGAGAAGTAAACTATATTGTGAGATATCTCTTTCCTTGTCAACAAATTCCTTATTAAATGAGAAAATATTCCATTTAAATTGAGAGGTCTTAACAAAAAAAAAATTTAGAAGAACACTATGTAATTATTATAAATTAACTTAGAAAAAGACATGCTATTCTATGTAATGGGCCAAAGAAAGTCTGATCTGGAAGAGTAAAGGTAAGGTTTTCATTCCTGCATTTCATTTGGTAATTGGTAATTTGTGTGTCCATATCACCATTATCAAAAATTATAATGTCTGAATGCATGTTGCTGAAAACACAACAGCTTACAGTTTAGAATGTATATTTAGATATAGTTCCACTTCTGTGGCCCTTGGTTTCCTTATTTGTAAAACCTACTTTCTAAAAAATTTTTTTTTAGATTTATTTATTTTTGAAAGAGACAGAGCACAAGCAGGGGAGGGGCAGAGAGAGAGGGAGACACAGAATCCAAAGCAGGCTCCAGGCTCTGAGCTGTCAGCACAGAACCCGACGCGTGGGGCTCAAACTCACAAACCAGGAGATCATGACCGGAGCCGAAGTGGGACGCTTGACTGACGGAGCCACCCAGGTGCCCCAAAACCTTACTTTCTAAAACCCCATCACAACATTCTCTTGAGTTTTTAACATGTGGTTGGTTATTAAGGGATATTGAGAATGTTGAGGGACTCAATCTAATAACAAAAGTTGGGGGCTGGCTTAATGTGACACTTTTTTTTGGACCCTGAACTGGATTTTACCAATTGCCATATTTTGCTATGACAAACTCCATGTTTTGTAGGCAACTCATTTCTATGGATTCTGTGCACTGAGAAGTCTCTTCTACAAGTGGGAGGATTGTAGAAAGACCAAGGCTTAGCAGAGCCTGACCCTAATTGCTGACTGAAAAGTAGAGAGAGATATCTTTGCACAGGCTTCAGGAATCCTGCTTTCTTTGCTTTTTGCAATTTGTGTGATCCCAATATTTTTAGTTTCTCAGAGAAAATAGGAATATTCTACTATCCACTGTATACAAAGTGTCTTCTCACTCTTTGAAAAAGAAAAACTAGTCCAATAAATAGGTGATATGGTAAATTTATGGTTTTCACACATTCCAAAGAAGAATATAGGAAGGAGCAAGTATTCATTGAAAATCTACTATGTGCCAGACCTTTCATTAGAACTGTGGGGGTGCCTGGGTGGCTCAGTTGGTTAAGCTTCTGATTGTTGATTTCAGCTCAAGTCACTATCTCACAGTTCGTGGGATGGAGCCCTGCCCAGGCTCTGTGCTGACAGAAAGGAGCCTACTTCAGATTCTCTCTCCCTCTCTCTCTGCACCTCCCCTGCTCATGATACATCTCTCTTTCTCTCCCTCTCTCAAAATACATGATTTTATTTGATCCTACTAACAAACCTGTCAGATTTCATTGAATCCTACCATCAAATTCTGCCAACAGACATTAAGCAATGATGACAATAATAGGAGCAAGGTAGATTGGAGCAAGGTTGTGAAGTATCTAGTAAGTTACTATAAGGAATTTGGACTGTATTGCAGAGCAGAATATCTCAGTATCTGGTCCCTGTTCTATCTGCATCAGAAGTGCTGGTGAAACATTTTAAAATAAAAATTCTCAAACATGACTCCACCCCATCACACATGTGAGCATGGCGGGCACACACACACACACACACACACACACACACACACACACACTTTCCTCAGTCAAATCGCATAGAGACTCAGAAATTCACCATTGTAAAGTAACCACTCCTGGGGTACCTGGGTGGCTTAGTGAGTTAAATGACTGACTTCAGCTCAGGTCATGATCTCCAGGTTCTTTTATTTTTTAATGTTTATTTTATTTTTGAGAGTGAGAGAGAGCAAGGAGGGGAGGGGCAGAGAGCCAGTGAGACACAGGATCTGAAGCAGGCTCTGTGCTAACAGCAGAGAACCCCATGCGGGGCTCCAACCCGAAAACGGTGAGATCATGACCTGAGCCAAAGTTGGATGCTCCACCAACTGAGCCACCCAGGTGCCACATGATCTCTGGGTTCTTGAGTCCAGGCCCCACATCAGACTCTTTGTTGTCAGCTTGGAGCCCACTTTGGATCGTCTGTCCCCCTCTCTCTGCCCCTCTCCCATTCATGCACACACACACACACACTTTCTCTCTCTCTCTCTCCCTCTCTCAAAAAATAAATAAATAAGCATTAAAAAATGTTTTAAAAAATAAATAAAATAAGCACCCCTGATGATTCTCAGGTGGTAGATGGATCAGACTTTGAGAATCAGCACAAAAGATTCTAATAAAGGAGGTTTGTGTGGGGAACGGCCATAAGATTTATATATTTCTATAAGTATATATTTCATAATGTTATCAACCTTTTGTATGTATTTAAAATTTAAGTATGAATAAGATGTCATAATTATTTTATGGCAAAGTACATACATAAATAAGGGAATGCATAAGAAGACATTCAGCCTGAGAACAAAGCAGTTATGGCAATACCAAAAAGTTTATCAACACATTCAGGTAATTTTTAACAATGGAAAAATGTATCATGTAATTAAAAATATAGGTCTCTTCACTTAAAATGCCAATTACTTATTAGAAAACAGGATCAGAAAAGGCTACACTTATTGTGCCTGTTTTATTTTCCATTTCATATATGATAAGTTACTAACAATATATCATTTTTAAAGGGGACAGGGTATCCAGTACCCCCCATTCAACTTATTTAGAAGATTGGGGATACAAACTGGGTCATGCTGTAATGAACTATCTCATATATTTAGGCAGATTAAAAAGTGCCTGGGTTTTATTATCTCAGATCTGTATTTGCCATTCATGTAATAAACAAGAGAGTTTTATTTTTTCTCATTTCTTAATGGAAAAAATTAATTGCTGGGCAATATACCCTTGTGAAATACATAATTTATATATACATTTATAAGTAACAAACCTAATCCCCAAAGGTCAAACATTTTACATAAATTCATGGAGCAGCAAATGATGAAAGAAATCTTGGCTGTCTGATCTTATCACCTCAATTTGCAGATAAGGAAATAGGGGCTGAAAATTGAAATGATTTGCCTAATATCACACAGCTGTTTTGAGGCAAAACTAAAACTGGGATTAGGATCTTACAACTCTTAATGTATTGGATTTTACACAGTAAAATGCTAGAAATAGAACACAAATTGTGCATGTGTGTATGTGTGTGTGTGTGTGTGTGTGAGAGAGAGAGAGAGAGAGAGAGAGAGAGACAGAGACAGAGACAGAGAGACAGAGAAAGAGAGAGTAAAATATAAGATGGGAAATTTGGTAAACACACCATATACACTAAAAGTACACAAATGGTAGTGGACATGAAATTTGGCCTGTGTGTTATCATGGCATATCCATTAAGGCATTTAAATAGTCTCCCAGTTCTGTTCTCTCCCAATTCCTCTGGAAGTAACTCAGTATTCTTCAGGGACCCACATCTATCTTCCAGGTATGTTCTCCTATCTAGTTACCCTACCTCCCATCCTACTTCTTGTCCTATTCTAATTTATCCTCAGTTTTTCCATGTCTTCAGGTCATTTTTGATCTATCACATTCTGAAAAACTGTATTAAAATTCTATATTATGATTGTGGGTGTATTGATTCATTCGTAAAGTTTTATTTTATTCCCCCAATTTTTATTTTGTATATGTGTGTTGGTTGGTGCCCATATCCAAAATTGCTATATCTTCCTGATTAATTATTCCTTTTAACCTTATGGTATTATCCCCTAGGTAGATAATCCTCTAAATTTGAGCTTTGCCTTAATGTCTATTTTGTCTAATGTTGATGATCCTACATTGGTTTTCTTTGTTTAGTAGTTGTCTGATATACCTTCTTTTTTTATTTCTTTTCTTTCAGGTTTTTGTTCTCATAAGATTTGGTATTACTTGAAATTAGTACATGCTGCACTTCTTTTTTGTTGTTGTTGTTCATCACCCACCCTCCCCTCCCTCCCACCCCCCATCAACCCTCAGTTTGTTCTCAGTTTTTAAGAGTCTCTTATGCTTTGGCTCTCTCCCACTCTAACCTCCTTTTATTTTTTTTCCTTCCCCTCCCCCATGGGTCACTGTTAAGTTTCTCAGGATCCACCTAGAGACATACTGCACTTCTTAAAATTCAAAAATCCAGCCTGACAAATTGTCCTTCAACTGATTTAGCCTATTTATACTTACTATAACTACAGATATATTTGCATTTGTTCTATTACTTCCTATTGTGTTTTCTAGACAATGAACTCTCTCTTTGCTTCCTTTTCCTCTTTTTTGAAGCCCATCTTAGTCCTTTTTCTCTTTTTTGAAGGCCATCTTTGTTCTCTTTTTCATCCCCTCTTTCTCTATTAAAACCTGGCTTCCCATGGCACTCCCAAACAGCCAGCATCCTAGAGGCCTAAGAAACTGTAGGCTTCAGGCTCACTTTGAGCCACTCTCCCTCTCACTTTTACTTCCCAGGACATTCTAAGGTCTTTCCTGCCTTTAAGAATTTCCATATACTTTTCCCACCAATGGCAGGGCTCTACTTACGATTTTTTTCAGAGCTGACTCCTTTGCATCCTTTAATCACAGCTGAATTCTAAGCTTCTTTGTCAAGCTTCCATGTGGACTTCAGGGAAGTATGATCCTCTCTACCTCCTTGGCATTTTTCTCCCTTAGAGCTCTATGTTTATTACTTTCATAGAGCTTTTATTAGTATATGTTTATATTTGCTTGTTTGTTTTCTTGTCACCCTCTATTATTTTTTCTACTCCACTATCTTAGCTCACCATTTATTAAATATAAGTTCTTTGAAGTCAGCTAGCTGTGTACTTAATACTCAGTACCTACCACAGGTCATTCTTCATAATAGGTGTTAAATGAACATATTTTTTAATGTTTATTTATTTTTGAGAGAGAGAGACAGAGACAGAGACAGAGACAGAGCATGAGTGGGGAAGTGTCAGAGAGAGAGGGAGACACAGAATCTGAAGCAGGCTCCAGGCTCTGAACTGTCAGCACAGAGACTGATGCAGGGCCGGAACTCACTATCTGTGAGATCGTGACCTGAGCTGAAGTTGGACGCTTAACTGACTAAGTCACCCAGGTGCCCCTAACATCTCTTGAAAAAATAATTTGTAAAGATAGTCACATCTATATTTTTAAATATTTGAGTGTCTGTCATATGCTCATTTATTGAATGTTTGAACTCCTCAACATTCCTTGATCGATTATTACCAGATTGCAAAGGCTTTGGGAAACTACACAAAAGCATCTAGTAAGAGTATTTGTGATGTCTATGCAAAATAAAACTCAAAGTATATTATAGTGATAATTTTGGCACTTACATATATTTACCAGTTAGAGGTAGCTCAAGGAATGAACGTGAGGTTTTGATGACACTACTATGGCATTAGGCATTTTAAACATCACCTAAAGAGAGTCCACACAATAGAGTAAAATGAACACTGGGGTAGCAGGCAGTGAAAATGGATTTTAACCTTGACTCTGTCATAGTGACAGAGTCTGTTATGTACCTGCAAAACTGCTTCTCCAGGCCTTGGTTCACTTACTATATGAGGGTTGATGCAAGAGTAACTTATATAATGCAAAACAAATGACTTATTTATGCTTAAAGCATTATAGCTATTGACAATGGTATAAAGAATATTGGGAAAAATATAACCTTTCTTAAATATTTGTACTTACTTTTAATGTGAATAGATAATTTAGGAAAGAGAAATACTGATTCTTTTAAAGCCTGATTTGAACAGAATGTCAAACTTGTTTAGAAATTCCTTTATTAATTATTAAATAACATCATAAATACTTCATTTCTAAAATGTTAAACTCTTCCTCAAAAAAATCCTTATATTAGAAGCCATGGAACTATGTTAAATATATATTAGCAGCCAATTCCATATACACACAATCATACTGTTTGCATTTCAGGACAGTAGAAGACATTTTGCAGAATTAATGGAGTTAGCTATTTCTAAATAATAAAAATGCATGAATCATATCACAAACTACCATGAATATTTCATTCTTTTCTTCTAAACAAAAACAATGAATTGAATTTAAAACTGTTGATGAAAAATAAGTGTTGGGTGGGCAAGTCAAAACTTGCAAAGCTGTCTCACTCGAAATTATTGTAGCCTTTAACTACCAAGCATTTTACCAATTTACAATAACATTGTGATTACTTATCTATGAATCTTAACTTTATGATCATTTCCTTACAGGAAATCTAACAATTCAGACTTTGCATATGAAAATGAAACCAATGTTTGACTCCTAATTTCAGATTGTAGGAGGAATAAAATCACACATTGTGTTTGAATTGCTTTCCTATTAAATAACAGCAACTACTAGAGCATTTAGATTAAGATAACAGATTCAGGGACTTTATTAATTACCTCACGAGCTAGAGTTATGGACAAGGTTATGCTGCAGTAATAAATTAACGCCAAAAATCTCAGTAGTTTAACATAACATTGGTCACTGGGGTTTCTACCCACCATGATCATTTGGGACTTGAGGGTACATTGGAATCCACCATAGGAAACACTGTTTCTTGTGGCAGCTGAGGTGAACTACTAGAGGATCATTCACTGAGCTTAAGTGCTGTGGCTCAGAACTGCTGTACTCCATAGCACATCAGTTAGAACTAGTCCCAATACCCCCAACTAACTAAAAATGGCCTGTGAATATGAAACAGCACATGGACATATGATAAATGGTTGTACCAGGCAGACCAGCTATGTTAATCATCAGCTATGCCCATGTTAGATAACTTTCAACAAATTGCATGACCTCTATTCAAGTTCCAACATGACCATGGATGACTAGAATATATATGTCTTTTTTAAAAAAAGTTAAATGAAACAATTTACACAATGCTTATCTTTGTACATAATATTATTTTAGCATTTTGGGGAGATGTAATATGTTTTTTGCCAGATGTTAAAAATATTTATTTATTTATTCATTCATTCATTCTTTATTTATTTATTTTTATTTTTAATTTAAATTTAAATTAAAAAATAAAACAAAATTGAAATTAATTGAATTAAATTAAATTAAATTAAAAATAAATGTTGCATAAAAATGTTTCCATAAAAGGAAAAAAATAAAATAAAATGTTAAAGATAGATAATAATAGCTATAGTATATATTTTTCTACTTTTACAATTACAAATTGATGATAAAGAAAGGACTCCTTTTTTGCTTTCATATGGGTGACCCTGAGTCAGTATAGGTTTTGAACTGTGTGAGAGCCCAGTAACTTTAATAATGTAACTTTATTAAAGACCGTTGTTTTCTATGCTGTTCTCTCGGAAATCAGCATTGTAGTTAACATAATGACTTTTCAGCAAATGTGTGTCAAACTTAAAAGATTTGTATCTTATAACATGATTAAGAAATGTCACTGATTTTATAAAGTAAGTATAGCAGACACTAATACAGGTATCTATAGTATCTATAAAACTGTACTAGAAAAATAATTAGCATCTTTGACCTGACGCTTTCCTGCTGGGACTAAAGACCAATGGTACTTTTTCCTTTATTAAAGTTAGTAGGCTCTCACATAGTTCAAAACCCATATTGACTCTTGGGTCACCTGTAGGAGAGCAAAAAAGAAGTTCTTGGTTTACCACCTCTTTACATTTTATTTCCCACCTTCCCTGTGATTTCCTGCTTTTAAACTTTGACTTCATCACAGCGAGAAAGAGACAGGGACTATAATTTCGTGTTTTATGTATTGTTTTTATGTAGATTACATGAGACAAAAGGTGTATTTCACTATTGCTTTGCATATTAATGGCAAAAATATAACTTACTGATCTCAAATGAACTGTCAATCAACATGGAGAAAGGAAAAATTTAAGTCAAAACTTTTAACTAGCTTTTACGTATTTATAACATAAATGATTTGAAAATGACCTATAAATATTGGTTTTATTTTTTAACTATAACTTCTGATCTAGGCATAATGCAGTTTTATATGTATTCTTAGCCCCCCAAAAGCAGCATTTCCCTAGGTATTCAAATCATGCCTTATTGCAATATTCTGTATGCTTCATCAATATGACAATCACTTCTCCTGAAAAAAATGCATACATATAATATAACCTTAAAAAAGTAAACTTCTGTGAATGTTTATTTCTGTATAATGAAAGACACTAGGGTAATGTTGAATACGGTATCTTAGCTTCCTAGAGATAAGTGCATATTGAAATTGCATTTGAAATAGATTTAAAAATAAGTGCTAACCCTTATTTTTTAATACTAAAAGCCTTGTCTTCCTGATGGCAAATACGAATGAAACATTTTATTCCGTAATACTTCTCATAACTCTAATCATCCTGGTTTTGTCTGCAACAGAATACAGGAGAAACAATAATTTCATTGAAGTATTACCCAGTTGAATGCCATAAACTAAAAATAAATTTTATGAGAAAGGGAAAAAATTAGGGCCAATAGGTTATGGATGATTTGGGTAAGTTCTTCTGTCTATATGGGAAACATGCTAACTTCTGAGCTCATTTCTCACTAATTTTAAGACTGACTGGCAGAGATGGTTGTCTTTTGTGAATAAATGAAAATTCTTTAAATCCACCAGTAACATTAAATCATAGCCTGATTAAGACATATAATTTAATCACTCTTAAACTTCTTTCATTAATTTTAAGCCCTGCAATCATTATCTAGTAAACCACATTGCAGAACTGAAAAAAAAAAGATTCTTTGAATGATGACTCAAAGTATGATTCTGATAGCATTTGTCTAATCACTTACCATTATTGAAATGAAGTTGATTTAATTGAACCTGTAAAAGAGATTGCATTTTCTAATCATACCTCATCTGTGGATGCTTATTATTCAAAGGAAGCCATATGTATTTTCAAGCACCCTTAATTAAAGTAATGCATATAATCTTAGATATCATTTTCCCTTGGTAGTTATTTTAAAGTGATTCTGGTCTTCACATCACTTTTTTATGTAATTTTTTTATTCTATGCACCACATAGTCAATATTTTCTTTTTAGCACTGAGCAAACAGAAATTTGAAAATAATTCATTACCACCTACAATGGTAATCACTTGACTAATATCTTAATGTATTAGAGGTAAACATAAAAATTTCACATTAGGGTGGAATATTGTGTAGGCACATAAATCCATAGAAACATCAAGAATAATTCTGAGCTATATTCATTCTTGAACAACAAAACAAAATCATTGGATAATTTTCCCTGATCACTCCATATTTATCAAGTCTTTTAGAGAGTACAATTATACAAAGAACACATGTATACTTCAAAAGAATGGTGAAGGTACGGAAGAATATATATGTTTGTATTTCACTATTTTATGTATATGCGTATGTATACATATATGTTTATAAACATATACACATATATTATATATATATAATAGAAACCACTTGCTCATGTCACAGAGATATTTATAGATAACATAAAATTTGTCACACAGCTAGGGACTTCATTATCTTAGAAATAAGCAGATTTAATATCGTTAATAATTCTTTCTTTTAATATTTTTTAATGTTTATTTTTGAGAGACAAAGAGAGAGAAACAGGGCACAAGCCAGGGAAGGACAGAGAAAGAGGGAGACACAGAATCTGTAGCAGGCTCCAGGCTCTGAGCTGTCAGCAGAGAGCCTGATATGGGGCTCGAACCCAGTAACCATGAGATCATTACCCAAGTGAAAGTCGGATGCTTAATTGACTGAGCCACCCAGGCACCCCTAATGTCACCAGTTATTCTTGATCACCAGTGTCTATCTGGCCTTTTCTCCTGCTCAACATCACACTATCGTCTTTTCCAAAATGATTATCTAAATACTAAATATTAAATAAATAATATTACCTCGACCACCCTACTTCATTCTTCCTCACTTTTACCTACTTTGTAATAAAAATATTTAGAAGGAAATATCTTAACTCTCTAACACCTTGCCTATAAGTATATCTACCATGAATTCATATTTTCCTATTTCACTATTATTTAACATAAGCAAAGGGTATCATTCTGAAAATAAACCTTCTATCTATTTCCTATATTCCTTCCACTTCTGCTTTACCAGTGATTTCTGTCATTTTTTCACCTCTGTCTGGATCTTCAACATCTCTTCCTACTGGATCTTTTCTATTACTATTCAGACATGTTCAGGTCTGTCTCAACTTAAGGGAAAAAGAAAAAACAAGCAATAATTTATTCGTCCTTCACCTATTCCTAGTATGCCAAAATTCTTGAAAGCTATTATACTTACAACCTTTATTTTCTCACTTCACACTTACTCCTTTCCTCACTGTAGCAGACTTCCAACCTTACTGTTTGCACCATTTTCGTCAAGGTCACTATTGACTTTGCTTTGATAAATCCTATGGCTCTTTAGGGAGCTTTTGGTACAATATACCACCTTGAAACAGATTTTTCTTGGCTTCTGTGGCTGCTAACTTTGGACTTACCTTTTACTTCTTAAATTATCTTCCTCAATTCTTTTTGCTGAGGTCTTTTTTTTACTTCTTTCAAATGTTAATATTCTCCAGACAATTTCACTAGGTAATTTCATTTACTATCATACTTCAAATCATATACAAAGAAAATAATTGCCAAGTCTATGATCTCCAACTCAAAGCTTGTTCTTGAGGTTCAGATGAGTATATATAACTGCCTAGCGGATATATCCACTGTAGACGTCATAGGCACTTTAACCAACATGTCAGGAACTAACTTATCATTTTACTGTATAACTTTTATTTAAGGAATATCTCCATTTGCTAAAGTTCTCAGTTCACCTAACTAGGATACCATACAATGACTCAAACTCCAGCTCTGGAATATCTAAAAATACAATTTATGAATATGGTTTATTGTATGTAAAGAGCATAAAATGCAAAGCTACTTGTGTTAGTTCAACTACACACACACACACACACACACACGTGTGCGCACGTGCACACATAATATATTCATTTCTGGAAACTACTTGCTTTGATGGCAAAATAATCATTAGCTAAACATATTCAGGAATGTACTATATTGATGGTAAAATATCATTCTGAGGAGAATTATCTGTAGTACTAACCATGTTCAAGGGATCTCAGAGTATAGAAAAAAGAAGTCCAGTGGTTCTTCTAGGCCTGGTAGTGATTTTGATCCTACCACCTTGGATGAAGAGAGTCGCAGCAAGAACCCAAGCTTTTGTCAATGTTGTATTTGACTACAAATACAACATTGTATAAAAGCTCCAAATAAGACATTTTAAAGTATAACAGTTGCTACTTTAGAGAAAATGCTACTTTATTTGGGGGGGATGAGGAAAGAGGCATTGTACATTATTAGTTTTCCTCTGATATCTCCTCATATCAGATGTCTGCTCCTGTTCTATAACTCCAGTCATATATTCCTTCTTTTCCAATTTTTTTTTAATTCTCTGGGCAGAAGAAAGCTGAAAGAATAATAAAGCTCTTTTAGAGAGCCATAAACCCACTGTCTCTTTATTTTTGGTTCTGGTCCTAAAGAGCCTTAGAGGAGAAAACGCACTAAGGAAGGACTATAAAAAATTTTAGTAAGAGTTTTTAATCAATACACACCAAATCTGTTTGTCCTTTTACTTTTTCTTATCTCACTTCATGTTACCACCATCTACACAGTTGTTAAAGCAAAAAGCCTGGAAATAACTTTTGACTCTATATTGTCCATCATTCTTACAATAAGGCACAGATGTTGGCCTGTTTTGTTTATTGTTATCTCCCCAGAACATCAAAGAGTGAATGGTATAAGTAGACATGAAATAAATACTTTTAAATAAGTCCAATTAATTAGTATTTCTTGAACCTGGCCATTTCTCTTAATTTCTTCTGCCATTAGTCTAAATCAAGCCACAATCATTAATCTGGACAATAGCCTCTACTTTTGAACTGGTCTCCCTAAACCCTATCTTGTCACTCACAAATCCATGCTTCATATGGCAGTAGAATGACATTTTCAAAATGAAGTTGAATATTATTTCCGTATTGCTTTAAACTCTTCAGGACTTTCCTTTGTTCTTAGGATAATGTCTAAACTTTTAATGTGCCTTTATATGTCTTCTTACTCCTCTAGCATTATCTCTTGAACTCTTTACGTCTTGATGTCTACTCCTAGTCACATTGAACTTCTTTTATTGTCTTAATACACTATCTCTCATCTTCAGTATCTATCTATAACCTTGCCCTTGCCTGGAATACATTTTTCCTCCACTTCTTCACTTTAGTAAATTATTTCATGGTACCCTTTGACACTATTATTTTCAAGAAAACTTTTCCTGAAAACTGTGCTGTGTTTTTCTTTAAGCTTACATTTTTTCCCTCAAAGCATCCATCATGCTTATTACAGTTTTTAATTTACTGTATATCTTATAAATGTAATTGTAAGATTCATATGGACAAGGACAAGATCTGCTTTGTACACTGTATATCCCCTGAACTTCAGCATTTCAGTGAAGTGTCTGCAACTAGGAAGAATTAAATAGTGATTGAATAAATACATTATTTTATTTAATCCCTGTAAAGCCACTATGAATGTGGGTACTTCTCCCCAGTTACATATGAAGAAAGTAAGAGTCAGAGAGGCCAAGGAAATTGTCAACGTTTGCCAGTCACTTGCTCTGTGGTGTTCAAGTCGTTTAAATATTTCTGATACTTAGTTTCATCATCTATGCAATACGATAATAAATCTTAAGATAAATGACACAGAGTGAGATGAAAAAACTAAATGTCTAGAACAGGGATGGGCAAACTATGACCCACAGTTAAATATAGCTTACTACCTGTTTTTATAAGGACCATGACTAAGAATGGCTTTTAAATAGCTAAAAAAAACAAACAAACAAAGAAGAGCACTATATCATAATATATAATAATCATATGACATTCTTAATTCTCTGTATATAACCTTTCACTGGAACACAGTCACATCCATTCACTTATATATTGTCTGCCTCTGTGCCAGCAGAGTTTAGTAGTTGCAATAGATACTACGTGGTTTACAAAGCCAAAATATTTACTCTCTGGCCTTGATCTAGAAAATGTCTATAAACATTCAATAAATGTACTTATAATTTTTAGTGGTGATTTTAATGATAAAAATAGTCACAAATGACTTCCTAGTCTAAGTGATTTATAGTTTATCTACCAGCAAATTTTCGGGCTAATAAAAAAATTACAATGACAAGTTTCTTTGTTATTATTCCAACTAATACATTACATCAGAGTCAAGTATTCAAATTTTTTTGCCTTCATCAAGATAAACCACTTACAAATATAGAAAATTGCATATGATTCTCTAAAAATGGGACTCAGTTTTTTTAACTTCCCTCACTTTCCATCTTTGTATAAATAATATCTATCACAGATACTCCTCCATGTTCAGGGTCCTGAAGAAAAATAGCTAAACACTGAAGAGTTAACCTAGTATTCAAGATTTGTGAAGAAACCTGAACTAGACTCTAACAGGTATTGAAGCCTTCTTCCTTCAATGTTGAATAGTCTCTAACATAATGGATTCCAGCCTAGAAGCTTGAATTTATTAATTACTCTGATGAAGTATAAATGTGTGCTATAAGTTTAGCTTGGTCAACAATGGTAATTTTTAAATGTTTAGCTATTTGAGATTCTGGGATCAAATCTGATCATTGGGAACACTGATCCTTTGGGAAATATGGAGTAATGGGTGTTGGGTACACTCACAAAGCAAGTATAATTAGAGCAGGCAAATGAAGCTCCTGAAAACCAGAGATTTTATATCCCATTTGTTATGCATTGTATTTCTTCCTGTTCACTCATTATTTCTTCATGCTGCCTCATGACTTATTTTGTTACCCATATGTTCCCTTGACCTCTCATTCTTTCTGTAAATTTGGAATCCAAAAACTGTTCAAAATGCAAGGTTATTTATATGATTGAATTGAAAATGCCCTGATACTCTCTTTGCCTAAGTATGTCTTTTCTTAATAACATTATTTTAAAACCTGATGGAGGCATCGGTGTTTTTAGATCACTGATTGGCTTTGTTTTGACCTTAATGTTGAATTCATTCAGGAGGAATAGAGCTGGATAAGTAGATGGGATGATTTTGGCTTGGGCCAAACAGACCAAGAATCTAAACTTAGCTTGCCACTTCACTGGCTGCATGACCTCGGACAAGTTTCTTATACCTCAACTTCAGAGTCTTCATTAGTAAAAAGTATATAATAATACCTAACTTAAAGAACTCTTGTGAGCATTCAAATCATATAACATACAAAAAATCTAGCATCGTCCCTGAATCACAGTAGATAATTAATCAGTTTATTTCCTTTCTTCCCTTTCTCCTCATTTCCAGTTGCCTAGGGTGGGAAAAGCGCTAAGATATACTCAAGACAATATTTCATGAGAAAATCAAATATTGGGTCACCAGTAAAATGTACTCTGTCAAAGAGTTCCTTTCAATATATATTGGATCAGACACCAATATATAATGTCTTGCATGTAAATGAGCAATATAATGCTTTGATTAAGAAAAAAAATGTGATTAATGAAATTCTAAGTATATAATGCAGTAGAAAGAGTGCAGGGTAGGAGCTGGGAGAAGATCTGGTCTTCAGTTTGGACGCTGCTGTTTATTTTCCACGTCATTTATGCTCAATGGGCCTTGTTTAGTTTTTCTAATTTTTAAATTTTTTCTAAATTGTTTTCATAATGACAAGTGTACTCCTTAATCCCCATCACCTATTTCACCCATCCTCCTCTCCCCTCTGGTAACCATCAGTTTGTTCTCTATAGTTAAGAGTCCATTTTTTGGTTTATCTCTTTTTTCCCCCTTTGCTCATTTATTTCTTAAATTCTACATATGAGTGAGGTCATATGGGAGTTGCCTTTCTCTGAGCTATTCCACTTAGCATTATATTCTCTAGCTCCATCCACATTGTTCCAAGTGACAAGATTTCATTCGTTTTTATGCCTGAATAATATTCCATTATAAATGTATACGTATATATATGTATACACACACACATATAGAATATTCCATTATGTATGGAATGTATATACATACAAACACACACACACAAACACACATACACCTCTCGTCTGCTTTATCTATTTATCTATCCATGGACACTTGGGCTGCTCATTTTTATCTTCTGAAAAATTAGGACAA
This sequence comes from Panthera pardus, assembly GCF_024362965.1. Classification (NCBI taxonomy): domain Eukaryota; kingdom Metazoa; phylum Chordata; class Mammalia; order Carnivora; family Felidae; genus Panthera; species Panthera pardus. The sequence continues at coordinate 89,889,899 of NW_026526721.1, forward strand.
AATCAGCCCTCCAGGTCTGGCAGATTGATGTGACATCCTTCCATGATTCCCACCCTTTCCGCCTTTCCAGCATTTCTCCTGCTGCTCCTTTTCTCCAGCTACACCAGACACAGTTCTCCAGGTTACTCAGGTTTGTAAGCAAATGTTTCTGAAAAATTTACTTCCTGTCTGTGAAACATGTTTCCATCCCAGGCTTTGATCCCTCTTTCATATATAGGCCAGATTTTAGCACTAACACTCTCAGGTAGAGTTGCTCCTTCTTTGTTCACTCCCACAGCCATTTATGCCTAATATTCTCACATGTTTCAGCATGGCTAAATAGAATTATTAGTTACCCATGTGGTCCAGCTTTCAGGACCAGATTCTAGAGCTCATTCAATATCTAGCAGAGTATTAGCACACAAATCTCTGTTCAAATAAGACAGGGAGGAATGCAAGCATGCTTAGTAATATTTAAAGTCATTAAAATATACCAATTCTAAAATCTTGGTGAAACTAATGTATAGATCAGTGCAAAGGAAATGCTTGCCTGAGGAGATTTTGTATAGTCTGTGAGAAGTTAGGACACATTTGGGATTTAGATGAAGGAAGAACAGAGGTAGGACAGAGTAAAGCAATTTAGAGAGCAATGAAAAAAAAACAACTTTACATATCTGCCTGGTACATATTCTTTTTTAATTGTACTGGTAACAGATTATCTGTGAAAAATATTATTTTAAGCCTATTCATATGTCATAAAGATAAGTTAAATGTCTCCAGGAAGAGAAGTTTACTCAGTAGTACCATTGTAAGCATGGCATAGAAATCGCTGTTATTAGAATTCATAGAATTAGGAATGAACTTTACAGATTATATCTTTCAGGACCTTTCAAATGTTTGCACCTAACGACAGAGAACAGAGGAAACCCTTCCTCCCACAGTTTAAAGCCCCACTTTTATTTTTATTTTTATTTATTTTTTTTTTATTATTTTTTTAAATTTTTTTTTTCAACGTTTTTAATTTATTTTTGGGACAGAGAGAGACAGAGCATGAACGAGGGAGGGGCAGAGAGAGAGGGAGACACAGAATCGGAAACAGGCTCCAGGCTCCAAGCCATCAGCCCAGAGCCTGACGTGGGGCTCGAACTCACGGACCGCGAGATCGTGACCTGGCTGAAGTCGGACGCTTAACCGACTGCGCCACCCAGGCGCCCCTAAAGCCCCACTTTTAAATAATAATAGCTAATATTTAAGGAGTATTTAGTTTACTGTAAGTGCTGTGTTAAGTCTTTTCCATTATATTATTTCAATCCTCACAACTCTATGAGTCAAAATGATCCTATCTCCATTTTGTAGAAGGAGAGAGAGAAGGGCAGAGGTAGAATATTTTACTAAGTCACACAGCTAATATAACACATATTAGAGTCATAATTCAAGCACAGATAATTTGGTTTGAAGTCAGTGCTCTTACACTCCATACTAGTGGAATCCCCCAGAGGTCTTGTTAAAGCACAAATTGCTGGCCTCACACCTAGTGTCTTAGATTCAGTCTGGGATTGAATTGGATTATTTGCATCTCTAAACAGTTCCCTGGTGATGCTGATCTTGCTGGTTCTCAGACCCTTGGAGACCCTTGAGACTACTGATCTATTCTAACTCACCTCTGTGAAATCCTTGTTTGTTTGTTTAAGAATCTCATGTAGCCTGATTTCCAGATTTCATATTGCGAGGGGAAGAGGGGACACAAATCATACTGTTTAGGAAAATGGGCTTTGGAGACAGATGTCAAGGACAAATTCCCATTTTTCCCAATCTTAACTCACTACCTCTGTGACCTAGGGTAATTATTTACTTGCTCTAGACCTCAGTTTCCACATCTATAAAATGGGTATAATTTCACCGACTTCATAAGATAACTGTGTAGAAACAGTGAAAGAATATATGTGTATAGTAAGCATGAGTGCCCGGAAAGCATTTTTAAAAATGGATCCCTTGTTATGATGTAACACTCTTGGCATACAACTTATGACCCGGAAGTGATTTGCTTGAAATCAACCACATGATTAGGGGCTAAAACTGGAGTGGGACACTTAGCCCTGCAGAAAATGCATTTAGAAAAGGAAGAGAATAAAGGCAGTTTTTTTTTTTTTCATAGAGCCAGTACTCATCAAAATCATTTTCCTTCTTAAACCAAGAATCCAAAATGATTTAGTTTTATTTTTCAGTTTTAATAGGATCAGAATCACGTTCGTGTCCTGAACTTGTAAAGGAAACTCAAGAATCAACTAAGTATTCAGACCAACCCATGTCATAATACTCCCTATGAATGAGCACATTTTAAGAAAAATAATATAAAAATAAAATGTATTCAGCACATCAAGTAGAGGTATGAAAAGAAAAGAAAACATTAACAGGTTGATGTATTTAGCTCTCAGTTAACAACTCAGGTTAAATAACAAGGAAAGGAAGGTACTTAAAGAAAACATTAATTACAGTACATGTGTTGGGAACTGTCCAGTTTCTCCTTAGACTAGTAAAAGATAACAAAGCTGTCAGACTTTATAGCACCCTGGGGGAATTTTTAGACAGTTTGATGGACCTCCTGAAGTATTTGATAATTACTTGGGTATACAGGAACTTTAATGATTCACTTGCAAAAGAAATTTCCTTTTGGTGTGCCTGAGTGTCTCAGTCCATGAAGTGTCCAACTTTGGCTCCGGTCATGACCTCATGACTGGGTGGGGCTCTGCACTAAACAGTGCAGAGACTGCTTTGGATTCTCTGTCCCCCCTCTCTCCCTGCCCCTCCCCCACTCTTTGTGTCTCAATAATAAATAAATATTAAAAAAAAGAAATGTCCTTTTACATCAAAAATCTATTCATGAGCTGAGGAAACAAGAGTTTAAGAATGCTATATATTTAGAGCTATATATAAGAGGAATGCTGTGACTTCCAGCATATTTGACAGAGTATTATCCTAACCCTAGATTAGATCTCCAATGGAATATTTTTCTAAACTTTCAAAAGACATGCCAATTGTGGGACTATATTATTTATTTATTTTTATTTTTTTAAGTTTATTTATTTATTTTGAGAGAGAGTGCATGCACATGAGGGGGGAGGGGAAGAGAGAGAGGGAGAGGAAGAGACAGAATCCTAAGCAGGCTCCAAGCTGGCAGTGCAGAACCTGATGCGGGGCTCCACCCCACAAACTGTGAGATCATAACCTGAGCCAAAATCAAGAGTCTGATGCTTAACCGACTGAGCCACCAAGGTGTCCTGGGAATAAAATTTAATTAAAAAGATTTATACAGGAGATAAAACACAGCAAATATATTACACAAGATATTCTGTAGAATTCCCATCCTCTTCTAGTTAGGAGAAACACCTCACATCCACTTATATTTTGTTTTCTTTTCTTCACTGTGTTCCTCTTCAAGTTTAAATATACTATCTAAGGATCTACTCTTCTGGCCCATACCAAAGACTATCTTCTAAGGAATTTTTTGTTGACCATTTTATTCACAATATGTATTTAGCATGTAGGGCTGGTTCGTTAGATACTTGAAATAGAAATGAAGTTGCTGCTTTTCTTAAATTCAAACTTTGACCACTGAGAAAAGTTTAGTTCTTAGCAGCTTTGGATTTTAACATTAGAAACATTTTGAAAACTACTATCATGATCTTTCATGGGCTGGAGGACAAATTCTATTATGTGTCTTACAATAAGCTGTAAGTGAGATGCAAAGGTCACATTTATTTGACATTTTTAATATAGCACTATTTTTTTTTTATTCAAGTACCCTGCTATTCTGTATTTTTGTGAGCAATGACTGTTTTAGGCTCTTTTTTTCCCTGCTTTCCATAAAGTCTAGTACACCTTAGACATAGTAGTTCCTCTCTAAAGATATTTTTATTGAGTTATTTGGTAACAAAAGTAAAATCAACACTTTTAAGAGAATTTACTTTGAAGGAAACCCTTAAAGTAACTCAATCTTCCAAATTCTTCAGTGAGAATTCCTTTTTAAAGGTATATGGGCAGATTGTCATTTTTGAATAATGGTGTCCTTTGTGCTTTGTGACCCACAGAGAAGAAACACCAAAACTTTGACTCCAGACCACTATAAACTACTGTTAGAACAGAATTACAAGATTAGCTTTGTATTTCTTTTCTCTAGTGCAGTTTTATAAGACCATTTATTATCTTGTTAAATGTTAGAACTAGCATGTTTGACATATTCATAATTTATTTTCTCAAGGAAAAGAACCTCAGAGGAAACTGTAAATAAATATTGGAGATTTGGAGGGTCTAATAAATTTAGCTGAATACATTAGCTCTCATGGCAGCTAAAGTCCATTATTCAGGAAATTGAAATTTGGATAAATTAGTGTGGTATTCATCTAGTTTTAAAAATAGAAGCATATAATAAAATTGAAACAAAGAGATGGAAAAATTGAATGTGTAGCTAATATTACCTAAATGTGGAAGTCATGAAATTACAATAATCCCATCATGTTAACCACATTTCTGAAAATATGAAATGCAAACAGAGACACTATTCACAAGAAACACTGGGCTTCAGAATATTTTTTTTCTTTTTCTACAAACACAGTCATGATATTAACATTACCCCTTGTGACTTACAGTTACATTGCAACTTCATTCTGCCCCATATGTCTAGCATGGCAGAATCATAGTCAATTAGTCAGTTGGTACCCTTTTTCCTATGTTTACAAGTGAAATTTTTCCATGGAATGCATGATATTTCTGATAAACACATAGGTGAAATCATCTGCTTATTACATGTGCACATGGACCATCAGAGACTGAATATACAATGACAAGACCATATATATATATATATATATATATATATATATATATATATATATAAACAATAGAACATTGGTCCACAACCTGCCACAAATCCAGAAAGCCAAACTACAACTTCTGTAGCAAACAGCCCCCAAACAGCCCCCACTTCCAACATGAGTTATTGCCCCCACTTCCAACATGAGAACTCCCAGAAAAAGTCACATATGGTTGACTAACATATACAGGATGCCCACTTCTAGCTAGCACACCTCCAGCATCCCTATGCCTATGGCTTCCAATCAGGGCATACCTGAAGCTTTCCACACTTTCCTACTTCTCTGCCTTTGAGCCTCTGCCAAAGGCAAGTGATGGTGGGTGGCTCCCTTGCTGTAGCAAGTTCTGAATAAATAGCCTTTGCTTGTTTTCATTTGGGTTGTCTTCATTGATTTCCACCATGGTAGCAATTCACAAACAATATTGCTTAGCCTGGAGCACACTAAAGCCCTCACAAAGTCTCTTGTCTCATGTTCCTTTTTTGCCTTTCTACTGTCACCAAGCAACACATTACTGCTTGTTAAACAATATAGCTAACACCATAACTGAAGGCTCGATAGCTAAGGCATTGCTTTTACATACTTTCTCAAGATAAATATGCATTTCATATAAAAAGTTGAAAGAATTTTAATCCACCACAATTGGATTAAGAACAAACACAAACAAGAGTGAGTTTAGAAAGGATGCTGACACAGATGAGAGATTATTTTATACCATTTGTAATAATTTCTTGGTCTAAAGAGTTAGGAAAGTTGATGAGATTTTTAAGGTTGTTTTAAAAACCTATGATTCCATGCTTTCTTTTCATACTTTCTTACAGTCTCCTGTAAGCAATTGTAGGTGATAAAATTTCTGACTTTTAAAATGTCATATATAATGCCAATCTCACATTCTTTTCAAAGAGCAACCTAACCTAAGAGCAACCCTAACCCTAAGATCTTTAATATTTATCTGATTCTTCCATGAGTTTTGGAACAGTTCATTACCTTTATTAGAACAGCTTTGAATAACTCTTTTCCTAAAGGAAAATTTCTGTCTTCTGGTTAAATTTTCTTCAGTGGACTTTTCCTCTGAATTTATAAGATTTTAGTACCTTAAATCTCATTCATGGAAGTTTCTTGAGCCTTTTCTGAACTCATATCCTATCTGACTGAAGACAGTATTGATATTTCTCAATGTGTTCTAATCAACTGCCTCAGTTGAAGCTGGGGAAAACTTATTTAGCTTTTTTTAAAAGCCAGGCTTATTTTTACACACAACTTAGGTTTGAATAAACATAACTAATAGGTGATATTTATAATAAAGCAAAGCCTTTACAGACACCATCACTTCTCCTCTCAAGACAGCAATGGAGTACATAACTGATTACAAATGAAGGAAAACAAATCTTTTTGAAGGCAGAAAACTGATATGATAAATTTTATGTCTAAAATCAAAATCCCAAAATACAACTTGGAAATCATAAAAGTTTACTATCTCTGATATTCTAATTCGACAATAGAAAATGCCCTCAGACATTGTGCCAAGTCTTTGAATCTCCTGTTCTCTGACATTACAAGTCCAACATTGTTTAAAATGTCTTGAAACTAAGAATTAAAGGATTTGGCATTTATCAATTATTTAAAAGAACCTATTACAATAATGACTATGCTAAGAAAAAATCCTATGATATGCATTATAGCATATAAAAATATGTTTCTGTCATTCAGTGGCACTCAATAAATATACTGATTTGCGTGTGTGTGTGTGTGTGTGTGTGTGTGTGTGTGTAGCTCCAGAAAGGGCAAAGAGTGGATGTGTAATAAATACTTGTTGAATAAGATTTATTTGTGTTAGACCAAAGCTTAGAAGACCAAATCTTCTAGCAGATAATTTATAGGAGAAGTGAATTTCTAGCTTTTCAAGTGGACATGGAAGATAGAAGGCTAGTGGGGCAGGAGAACCTTACAGAATCTCAATGAAAGACTCTAGATATATTCTTAAGTGTAGAGCTAATGTTCTATGTTGTTCCTAAATAAAGATTAAGGGGCACCTGGATGGCTCAGTCAGTTGGGCGACTGAATTCCGCTCAGGTCATGATCTCGCAGTTCTTGAGTTGGAGCCCTGGGTCAGGCTCTGTGCTGATAGCTCAGAGCCTGGAGCCTGATGCAGATTGCGTGCCTTCCTCTTTCTCTGCCCTTTCCCGACTCACTCTCTCTCTATCAAAAATAAATAAACATTAAACAACTTTTTAAAAAGATTAAGAGCTACTGAATATGTTTCATGTATATTACTGACCAGGGCAGAGAACTACTAGAGAAACGGCTTCTTTACTCTTGCTTCCTTATTGCCTGTCATCTCTATAGGTAATAGAAAAAACACCAAAACTCAATGCAATGCTTTATGTTAACACTTAGTGTCTTCAATGTTGTTTTGGTGCATACTCTAATTTTTTGAATTTTGTTACTCATGGATTCAAATCAGATCTTTCTGGCAAATTTGCACAGCTGGAGCCTGGACAGTTGACTGCAATATTCCTTTCTTGAACTAATCCTGTTTTTTAATCACATAATTGAAAAAATATAAACAGAAATTGAAAATTTAAAGAAAAATTGTACTTTGGGGGAGACCTTATACAGTAGTTCTCTATAGAACACTATGTAGCTCCCGGAATTTCAAACTTTAGAGTCTAACAGTTGAGAGTTTGGGCTTCATGTGTTATTATACATATCTGAACAGCTGTCAGATCATTTTATGTGTGCTTAGTACTCTCCCTAGCATTTTGATTTCTACCTTGCTGCAGAACTGTAAATATGTATTTGAAATAATATTTGAATTAATGGAAATCTCATGCTTTATTATCTTTGAGACGAAATATCATTTGACCAAATTCTCTGTTCTCAAGAAGATTATTAAGTAGAGGTTCTCATATTCATGTGGGTAAATGGTTATAATGTTTGTATTTTAAACAACTGTAATTCATGGAACATGTCACAAAATACTTCAAAAGTCCTTATATTTTAATTTTTAAGGAATTTTTCTATACTATATAACATTAGAAAGGCTGACTCTACTTAATTCTTAAACTATGTAAAAATCTTATCCCTCATTCTGGGTAACCAGTCTTCAGAATCAATTTTCCTCCATTCTATTGTCATCAAATTTTGCTTGTACTGCCTTGGCTTATTCATCAGTGAGATTTGCTGTCATCTTTTTCTACTTCAGTTGAAAAAGTTGGCCTTAAGACGTTATGATTTACAGAATTATGAGATTAGAACGGTAGGCAGATTAGCTTTAGACTCAAATCTTACTTCCAATTCCAGAGTTATCCCATAATTCTAACTCAGTTTCTACATCTGAGAAACAAAATAACACACGTTCACAGGCAGTGTGTTGCACAGCTTTAACGCTAGTGCATTGTGTGTAGTTGTTCAACTACAACACAATGTCTTGCAAACCGTCTCCAAAAGCCATAGTACGAAAAGAAGATTCTCTATCTGCTCCTCTAAGGCAAGGGAGGAATCCTACCTATTAGCATTCTACTGCCCCTGCATTCCAAATGAACAAGCCCAAGAGAGCAGGCACAGCTACAAACTACTGAGTCCTAGTTTGAGCCTCGTGTAAGATCTAAAGACTGAGGCGTCCTGGCTGATTCTGGCTTCAGATTGACTGACACATCCAAAGTGCTTCTGGACAGGGTAGGATCCATTAGTGAGGAGGCTACCTCGTTTAAAGACTATCTCAAGCTGTAATCTGGCCCTCGCCAACACACCTTTTCAATTTTAATATCATCCCCTATTTTTCCCTCTTTATGCTCCTTACAGGCTGGTGAAACCACCCATTTTTGTCTCCCACAAACCCATCCCATGTATTCACATCTGGCTTTTTTTCATTGTGTCCTCTACCTGGAGTGACAATTACCTCAACTGTTCTCTAAATCTTTTCTTTCAAGCCCTTGCTAATCCTTACTTCCAAATGATCCTCCAAGCTGGGAGGAAAAACAAAGTAACAAAAAAAGACTTCCTTCCCTGGAGTCCCTTTTATTTATTTATATAATTTTTCATAACCATGACTCATTCCTCATTATATTGTAGGTTTTGTGTGTGTGCCTCCGCTCCCTTCAAGGATACTAACTTTGCCAACCTGTCTGACTCACTTTTATCTGCACAGCATCTGACAAAGTGCTTTCATTCTGCTAGATGCTCAGTCAAACCTATTAAATAAATGTTTTGGGATAAGAAATGTTCCCTGGGAACACTATGGATCAGACTGGTTTTCTGAAAATTTGGAGATGAATCTGAATATTTGTTACTTTTGCTATAAAAAATGACCAAACTAGGGGCACTTGAGTGGCTCAGTCAGTTAAGCGACTGGCTTCAGCTCACCTCATGATCTCAAGGTTCATGGGTTCGAGCCCCACATCGGGCTCTGTACTGACAGCTCACAGCCTGGAGCCTGCTTCAGATTCTGTGTCTTCCTCATTCTCTGTCCCTCCCCAGCTCACACTCTCTCTCTCTGTCTCTCAAAAAATAAACATTAAAAAAAATTTTTTAATGACCAAACTAGAAAAAGTTCCACTATATTCTACTTCCAGAGGCAGACTTCAGATTTTACAAATATAAAGATCAGAGAATAACAACTGTAGTGTCGTTTATTTTCTATTGTGTAGAGTTAGTGAAATGGCCAGTGATTACCTTCATCTATCTTTGATTTTCTTTAAAGTGTGACATTATATTACCATTTTAATTTCAATAGGGACCACTGAGCTAATTATTACTAATACAACATATCAGCATCAATGGAGTATGGAGTATCAGATATTATTAAGTTTGATTATTGCAAGTTTGAAAGATATATAGCTGTTTATTCCTCTAAGGGAACTCTAAAAATATCTCCTGTGTGTTTAAATCTATTTTGGGAAGTATTATGCCATACTAAGGGGACATTAAAAAATATTTTATCCATTTGTTTTCAGTACTGTCGCTAGAAAGATGGTGTGTGTTCATTACAGTAGCTTTGATACTAAAGGAACAAATAGCACTAATTGCACCTGCACCGATTAAAAGGGATGATAGCTATGCCTGCTAACACTTGGCATATGCTACTACGCTAAGAATGCGGTGCATTTTTCAACAAGTATTCTTTTAAACATCACTATGAAAATCACTACAACAGATGTTGGAAAGTAAACTTCAACAACAAAATTACAATGTGGAGTCTACAATTTGAGAGTATTTTGATGGAAGGAGTGGGGAAATAAAAAAGTCCCTATTCAAAACCTGAAGGGATCTTGTTGGAAACCATGCTTTATGTATAATTGAGAAAAATCACTCTAGATAAAATTGCAAGTGTGTATTGTACAAAAAAGCTCAATTATACAAGAGATTGGATTTTTTTGGGGGCATCTATTCGGATCTCACCACAAACACATCAAATTAGGCAATGCAAACACCCCAAGCCCCAGAAAGTCTAACAGCAATGAAGTTGAAACTGCTCATTAACAGCAGAGTATTGAATCTAATTTTATGTTTACCAATTACATTGATGAAAGTCTCCAAAAGCTTTACTGCCACACTACTGGGAAAGATGTGTCATTGGATGAAATCATTTATTACCTGAACCTCTGTATTTATCAGATTTTTAAAAATCTGATAGGTGAAATGGAGTATTTAAAGGGGACTTATTCTTTTTATTAAATACTGACAAAGGTCAAAGAACTCAAAGATGATACCAAAAGGAATCCCTGAAGTCAGGATTTTACTTTTTGTTTTTCATATGGCCATCTCACAGAGGTGTCTTAAAAGTTTTTTTTCCCCATCTCTCTTCAATATTAATTCCTTCCTAAGCTCCAAGAAACCACAATAGCATATAAAATAGACACATTGAGACAAAGTGAATAGTATTGAAGTTCCTAAACAATTCACTGACTGTGAATGCCCACTAAAATTCATTCTTCCTAGGCAACAACAATGATGAAACATTACGGTCTGTATACTGGATTCCTCTACCACTGTTCAGTCAGTATGTTTATGCCAAGGTTCACCATTGCTCTCAAGAACATGCTTTCTATGTACTGTTTTATTCACTTTTTGATTTATTTTCTGACTTCTTAGATATGCTTTAATTACTATAAATAACATAGTTTCCCTATTAAAAAAAGAACTGATATTTTTTTAAAAAAGGAATTAGATAAACTGTGCAAGTGGATTAACTTGTAACTTTATATTGGGTCATGTTTGCTGTGTCTGCTGGAACAAGTGAAAACTCATGGAATATGAACTAAAGCTAAAGGGATTGTTATTTATTCATGGCAGACTTAGTTGAATTTCATTTCTTCCAAATATATTTCTTATAGTTTTTGTAATTGTGACAAAACCCTATATAAAATTTATTTCTCAGTAGTAATGTTTTTGCACTGCATGTATTTGTCTTTGTAGCATCAGATATTTTCTCTAAAAGCAGAATTACCTGATTAAAATACTGGTTGTTAGAACACACATAATAAATCATTGATATAGCCTACCAAAGTAGTTGGAATTTTTGAAGAAGTTTATGTCATGGGCAGAAGATTCAGTTTTATAAAAAGATACAGAAGGGTGCCTGGGTGGCTCAGTTGGTTAAGCATCTGACTCCTGATTTTGGCTCAGGTCATGATCTCACAGTTAGTGAGTTCAAGCCCTGCATGGGCTCTGCACTGTTAGTGCTTCGGATTCTCTCTTTCCCTTGCTCTGCCCCTCCCCTGCTAGTGTTCAATCAATCTCTCTCTCTCTCTCAAAATAAATGAATAAACCTTAAAACAAAGATACAGAGAGAAATGGTAATATATTATATATATATATATATTATATTATATATATATAGTAATATACTTATCTAGTGTAATTAATAAAACATATAATTTCATGAGCTTAAGAAAATAAATAAGTATCCTATTAATTTAACATGTTTTACTCAAAATTATAATAGTGACTGCTGTATTTACTATACATTTTAGTTAGACAATAGGCTTAGTTTTACAGTTTACTTTTGAATATGTTATACACACTAAAGTAAATTTTAAAAATGCAGAGAGGTAAAAGGTAAAAAAGAAGATTACATAAAGTTACCCATCTTTCATTTTCATATTTACCTTAGTTTCTTTATTCAAAACATAGTTATAAATATGTTTTGTATATACTATTGTGTATATTTCAATATAAAATTTCATTTACCTCTGTAGATTTGTAATTTAATTGGAAATAGATATCTAAATCAACAGATTGTAAATAATTGAACATCTTTCATTTTGGCAGTTCATCACAAAAGATAAAGTATTAAAAATAAAGTCAAATGCCAAGAATTAATTGCCAATAACCATTCATATTCCTCTAGTATTTTTTCCTATTCAGTACTGACTCGACAACTCTTATTGGGGAATATGCAGGCATTGTATATACTAATCTAACATCTGGCTTTGATTTAACATTTCTAATACTTTCCTATTGTTTAATTTTCCATGTCCATTTTCCCCTAATTTTAATCTCATTTTTTTACATTGTGTATATTTTTATATCTCACTTTTATTACTTCTGGTATAAGGTAGGGAATAAATGCATACATAGGCTTTTCCTTTTGTGTTATTTTCTCGATTTGGTGTTAAATATGTAAACCCCAAGGGGGCAATAAAAATTATTTCAGTGACTATGCTTCTAAGGACCTGTTAATCTGTTAACTTGATTTCAAAATGTGTTGCTAATCCAAGCTATAACAGATTTTCTGAATCCTATTTTCATAAACACAAGACTCTAAGGAGCTGTTTTATTTGGGGGAGCTGGAGTGATTGTTTTTCTTTGCTTTTGTTTTTGAATTCCAGTCTAACGCAACATAAATAAATCATTTATATATTTATTTTTGAATAAGTGGATATTTCTTCCAGAATTGGTTCCATTTCCTATTCCTTTAAGGTTTGCCTGTCTTTCAATATCAAGAATGTATCCACGAACCTCTACACTGAATCCTACGAAGCAATAGCAAGTCTTCTTTAAATTACCTTTTCTTCTTAAAACACAAATATCTATTAAGATCACCAGTGAAATGGAGAATAATGTGTTAAGAAACTAGAGAAATTTAGATGAAAATTATTTCATCTAATTATTTCATCTAATTATTTAGATGAAAAAAAATTTAGATGAAAAATAAAATTATTTTTAAAAATAATTTAAAAAAGGAAATGTTTCAAACTTTTTTGTAAAAAAATCCTTCCACTTTGCAGAGAATCTTTGTTTTTTTTTATATCAGATATTAATATTTCCATTTTAAATGGAACTATCTACCATGAAAGTTAAACATGGCAATGCATCTTATCAGTCCTTTTCTCTAATATATACTTCAGTAAGGCTGTGTATTGAGTATAACATGTTTCAAGGAATGGAACCCCCCACCCTTGGCCATGATGTAGTAAAGAATTTAATTTTACCTTAAGGGAGGTCGAGCATTTCCCCATAAGTTCTGGTAGGTAATATCTAAATTCCTGGAGTGTTGTGCCTTATAGAAGTGTCTTTGTTTGTCTTTGTATCTTGGGTCATACCAGATGATCTAACAAGGTAAGTTAGCATGGAGTCTTAAGTCTATGGGATCAGCTTAACCACCTTAGCTAACTATGTCTACACGATGGAGCCTCAATAAAATCTCTGGACATGTAGGCTCAAGTGAGCTTCCTTGGCTAGCAATAAGATATTCTATGAATATCCTCACATATTATTGCTGTGAAAAGTAACACTCTCCATGATTCCAGTGGAAGAGGACAATGGAAGCTCCACACTTGGAAATGTCCTGGACTCTGCTCCATGGCTCTATTCCCTTGGCTGATTTTATTTTATTTTTTTAAATGTTTTATTTTTTATTTTGAGAGAGAGAGAGAGAGAGAGAGAGAGAGAGAGAGAGAGAGAGAATTCCAAGCAGACAGCAGACTCCACACTGCCGGTGCAGATTCTGACAAGGGGCTTAATCTCACAAACTGAGAGATCATGACCTGAGCTGAGATCAAGAGTAGGTCACTTAACCACTGAGCCACCCAAGAGAACCCACTTGGCTGATTTTAATCTACATCTTTTCACTGTGATAAACTAACTGTGAGTAATACAACTTTCAGTGAGTTCAGTGAGTCTTCTACTGAATTACTAAACATGAGATTGATGGGGACCCCCAAGCATGTAATTAGTATTAGAGATGGGGGAATCTTGGGAGCCCCAAACTTGTAACTGGTGTTAAAAGTGAGAGGGATCTTTTGGACTGCTCCCCAAGTTTGTATTCTCCCAAAAAACTGATTTAAACAAGATTTTATTAGCACATATTAACAAAAAACTCAGAAATAAAGGTAATTTCAGATTTATTTTGTTCTCATAGTTCAATGATGGACTTGCCGAAGACTTGCCCGCCTCCCGCCCCCACCGTATTTCCATTTTCTCTCCAATTTATCAGCTTCATCCTAAGCCTGAGTTTTTCTCATGACTGCAGGTTGGCTGAAAATGTCCTAATACCAATCCAGAAAGAAGGAAAGTTTTTTCTCTCCCCCACATTGGATTCCTAACTGCAAATAAAAATCTACTTTCTATGAAAATAAAAATCACTATGACCAGGATAAGCACTAGTTTAGACCAATTAGATGTGTAGCTAAAATAAATTGTGAAATGAGTCTCATGGAAACCTCAGAATTGTCACACAACGGGTGCAGGCTACAATCAATTTATGAGAGATGACCATAATGTCCGCTATAGAATCCCATTATTTTATCACCTTATGGACAAAGGTAGTTAGCTTTTATTATAGTAAACTTTCTCTTCCAGGTAGAAGCTCTGTGTCATTTAAGATTTGATTCAGAATGACTTATAGTTTTAAGAGACTTAACAAATATGAAAACCAAGGAAATCCTATATGAATATAGCAAATTAAGTCACAATTAGTAAGTTCTGGAAATAAATGAAATGCAACCATAAGGAAAACCAAACAAGCAAAAAAACAAAAAGCTATAAACATCTTAAAGAAAAATCCTAGAAACATAAGATTTCAGATTCTAAAATTTCTTAAAAGGGCTTCCAAACCTGAGATCAGGCAAAAAAAAAAAAAAAAAAGAAGTAGGAAGAAGAGTAAAAGATCTCAACAGTGGATGGATCTAGATGGTATTATGCTACATCAAATAAGACTGAAAAGGGCAAATATGATATGACTTCACTCGTATGTGGAATCAAAAAAAAAAAAAGAAAAGAAAAGAAAAGGAAAATGAAAAACAAACAAAAAGCAGAATCAGACCCATAGATACGAGAACAAACTGAAGGTTGCCTGGTTAGGGGGGATGGGCAAAATGGGTGAAGGAGAGTAAGAGGTTATAGAATAGGCTTCCAGTTATGGAATTAATGTCATGAGAATCAAAGTACAGCATAGGCCTTATAGTCAGTGATATTATAATAGCATTGTATGATGACAGATGGTAGCCACACTTGTGGTGAGCCTAAAGAACTTGCATCACTATGTTGTACACCTGAAATTCATGTAACAGTGTGTGTCAACTACAATCAAATGATTTTTTTTTTAAGTAGCAACAAAAGTTAATTCCTAAAGGTGAGGGGTTTGCCTTGAAATGTACAAGCTTTGCCTTTTAAATAGAAATTTTCAGGAATGACGAACTGTTTCAGAGTACACATAAAAAAGAAAAACTTCTTAATCACTCTTATGATGTCAGTTAAAATGGACCTTAAACCTTAAAAAAATGATGCTATTAAAATGCAAGCCACTCTAATTTATGAATGTTATTGTAAAAATCCTAAGTTGCATATTAGCTATAATATGCTACATACTATCATGTAGGATACACTAGAGGTATTCACAATAAAACCAGGAATAGGTAAAAGTGTTTAGTATTGCATTATTATTTTTATATTTCCTGTAGGCATTAGCCTACACTTAGGAAAAAGGTAAGTTAGTGATATAAAAATTGACAAGCAAAAGGAAAATAGATATTATGTTTTTAAACTTAGAAAACTTAATATCAGTTGCAAATATTAAAGAAGATAAGAATTTCAGTTAACACCTTTAGTTACCAAATTAATAGTTTCATAAGATATGACACATTTTAGAGATGGAAATTATACACATATACATACACATATATATATAGAAAACAACTAATCATAACATATAATGAAAACAGTGACTATAAAAAAGGAAATAAAAACCTAGGGATAAATTTAATAAGAATGTACAATATCTAGATGAAGAAAATTTTGAAATAGTATGAAAAGATACAAAGAAGACTTGAACACAATGGAAGATATACCATGTTGTTGGTGGGGAAAAGATTAGCATAGCAAAGGCATCCTTTAAATGTTAAGTAAAAACAGATTTCACATGATACCAGTAAAGCTAACAAAAGATTGTTCTGTTTTTGCTTTTATTTGACTAGATATACTGACTTGCAAATTAAAAAATGAAAGGAAATTAGCCAAAAAAATACTGAAAAAGGAAGGCAATATAGACTGGTTCTTTTTGCTTGATATTAAAAACTATTGTGATAATTAAATAATTAATAACCAATAATTATAATGTTAAGTAGAAGAGAATTCCAAATTTAAAACTTGCCATATTCTTAGACACACACAAGTAATAATTTATTCAATGATAAAATAGTATCTTAACCCATTGCTATGTCCTACACTTTAAATAGCAAAATCAGCAAGTCTTTTTTCTACTCTACAGTATTCTTTTCTCTAGACAAGTAAAGATTTCTAAATATGGTAGCATTTGTAGAAAAACATGGAAATTAAGAGAGAAAGAGAAATATTTCCAAGACACTGGAGTAAGTCTGAAGTGTGGCCCAGTAAGCTAAATTGAAAATCTCCCCATGAAAACTGCATTCTTCGTTGGAGCAGAAAAAGAAATACAGATATTTCTGTAAGTGTACAGACTTCGCTCTGTAAGGTACTGCTAACATTCAGATAAAAATAATGCTTATTTTATGAGTCCGTATCTCTGTCCAGTTCATATTATGGGTTAGGGTATGCAAAGTTATGTAGCTATAAAAGTCTTAGCCATCTCAGGACCTCACGTGTGTTTTCTTTTCTTTTTTTTTTTCCATTTCACATTTTCAACAAGTTGAAATATCCAGCCTCTCCATTTGGTGTTTGCCTCAGAATTATTAGATCATTTCCCCTCAAGATCTATCATCTTTATCTGCAACAACGGGTATGAAGAAAGGCCATGTTAAAATCCCCATACTATAAAAGAAACAACACTAAAAGCAAATAAATTCTTGGGATTCACTCATTGAAAGATTTTCATAAGGTAGATACTTTCCAAACAAACTGCATGATTTGAATCCAGAGTATGTATATTTACCCCCTTCACACTGCTTACCTATTTATTCTGAATTGTAGTTGAGAAAGGGGAATTGTTATCACAGTGGTATGAGTTTTGAAGTCATTTCGGCTTCAGTACCAGTCCTGTGACATAATCTATGTGCAAAATATGGGCAAGTACCTTAACTCTTCTGACCCTCAATTTCCTGATTTGTTTGTGGATAGTATTTATTACAGAATTGTTTTAAAGACTGCATAAATAATGTATATAAAATGTGTAATTAATAGCCATAAGTCAATAAATGCAATTATTACAAAGTGATCCAAACACAAGTATAAAGGCATATTTCACAGGCAACTTGTGGATCAATAATAGGCCTTTCCAAATATAAGAGTTAGGATTTTGAAAAATTACTAACATAGGAGAACTGACAGTGGAGGTATTTAAGACCTGATAGAGACAAGAGAGTTTGAGGGCTTTGATAACGAGAAAATCCATAAAAAAACTCCTCATCACTATTTTTACACTAAAATAAAATAATAAAGGCAGCTTCTTCAATAAAATGCTATGGATGATGCTTTTGTGTGTGTGTGTGTGAAAGAGAGAAAGAGAGCATGAATGGGGGAGGAGCAGAGAGAGAGGGGGAACAGAAGATCCAAAGCAGGCTCTGTGCTGACAACAGAGAGCCCTATATGGGGCTGGAACTCACAAACTGTAAGATTGTGACCTGAGCTGAGGTTGGATGCTTAACTGACTGAGCCACCCAGGTGCCCCTGAATGATGCTTTTATACACCCTAAATTGTTTATGTAATTAATTTTCATTTATCATTCCTCAACTGTTTGGAAATTTTCTTAATCTCCTCTGTCTATAATTCCGAAGAAATTTTAAAAGTTCATTTTTCTGAAGTTTCAGAGAATGTGCATATTAACTGATTCTCCCCAGCCCATGTTCAGTTCTCTAAATATTTACTGCCTTTCTAGGGTGCCTGGGTGGCTCTGTCAGTTACATGTCTAACTTAGCCTCAGGTCATGATCTTGCAGTTCATGGGTTTGAGCCCCACATTGGGCTCTGTGCTGATAGCTCTGAGCCTGAAGCCTGCTTCGGATTCAGTGTCTCCCTCTCTCTCTGCCCCTCCCTTGCTCACACTCTCTCTCATAAATAAGTAAACACAAAATAAACAAATAAATAAATAAATAAATATTCACTGCTTTTCTGATTTTATGATTCAGAGTTCTTGCATCCTGTGTCCTGAGTTCTGTCACAATCTAGGAGCAACATAATTTGAATGTTTGAGATTGAAACAAAACACAAAAGCAGCAACAATGGCAATTTGGAGTTATTTTTAGTTAGCATATTTGGTATAACTAAGAAATGTTTCTGAAATTTGATACATGATAATAAGGTTATGAAATCATAGTACATGTCTTCTGACCCTTTTATAAGTTAATTTTTCTTCTTCAACTCTTAATAGATGTTAGAATATAGTTTGAAGACCCTGGATATTTTTCCTCCACTTCCTAATCTCTCTAAGGGCATGATACTACTGCCCTGACTGTGTTTTAGTTTTTATATTTACAGCTACATTTTTAATTGGCCAAATATGAGTGAGTCACAAGTCATAGAAGGAATTCTATAATAAAAATTCTCCCAGGTGCTATGAAGGACCATTGAATTAAACCTTCTATGTATATTTACATAGTTGCTGTATCTATATTCTCTGTACATTTTGTGTATATACTAAAATTCTTCTTCAGCATAATTATCAGTATAGGAGGTATTACTAAAGCCCCAAGGTTTTTTGAAGGGCATTTCAATATAGTTGTTTAATAATGCAGTTAAGTTCAGTTGGTAATAATTCCAAAGAAGGAATTTAGAATTGGAGAGAGAAAAGGAAGGTAGAGATGAGAGGAGGGTATAAATACTCTTTGGAATGTGGTTAATAATGCCCATTGGGTAATAGGGCATTTCATAGTCACAGGAGACTTAGCCTGAAGCTTGTGGAGTAAAGACCAGAGTAAAGAATACATATGTCACAATGACCATTCCCTAAATATCAGAGATGAGTACAATTTTCCTTATCAGGAAAGAAGGAGGGGCTCCTTGGTGACTCAGTTGGTCAGGCATCAGACTCTTGATTTTGGCTCAGGTCATGATCTTGCAGTTTGTGGGATGGAGCCCTGTACCAGGCTCTGTGTTCATGGGATGGAGCCCCACCTTGGGCTCTGCACTGACAGTGGGGAGCCTGCTTGGGATTCTCTCTCTCCCTTTTCCTCTTCCCCTCCCTCCCTCCTTCCCTCTCTCTCTCTCTCTCTCTCTCAAAATAAATAAAAAAAGCATTAAAATTAAAAAAAAAGAAAAAATGAAACATTTAAATCAATTTATCTGAAAAATTGCATTAAGTTGCAGCAGAATTCATTGTGAAAGTTTTCAGTGGCTAGAAAGAATAATCCTGCCTTTACCAGACAACGGTGTGATAGACATGGTTTGACCAATCATACATATTTGAAGTCATATGTAAGGAGTCTGGTTCCTGGTTAAAAACCTTCATGCAATTTTTTAGGCCTGAGCATACGCAATTGGTAAGGCTTTTTCTGTCAGGCCTCACAGGGGAAGTTGCCCTCTCCACATGAGACTTGGTGTAGAGCCGGCTCACTGCCATCCTGAAGGGATTCCATGAAGGGGACTCAGGCCTCCTTTTCACTCATGTTCTTTAGATTTTTACATTCTTAGCCCAGTTGTCTTTATTCCCAGGTCTCTTTATGAGGCTTTGGGCACAGATCCTCTTAGGAGCTCTGCTTGAGGCCTCCATTTTGGGGCAACAATGCGGGGGTGAGAGAGAGATAGGGATGAGAAAAAAGGAAACTTGAAGACACTTTTCCTCACTCTGAGTGCCCAGTGTTTTCCATTCCTAGCCTTTCCTCCCTGGCCTCTTCTTAACCCCAAGATCCATAAAAACAGCCCAAGTCTTTCGTTCAGGGCTTCCTCAACACTAAGACAACCCCCACATCCCTGCTGATCCCCCTGACCCTTGATCAGTGTACCCTTCCATGGGGGAAAGTGGAATGGGGGAGTCAGTCTTCTCCATGGTTTTAAAATCTTGCTTGTATAATCATAGTAAGTGATTAAAGGCTTAAGTCTTTCATTTATAGCTTGTTGCTTTAATTGGCTACTCCAACATCTAGTTCAGCTCTGTCCCTCCCATTTCAGCTAAACTATAGAGAATGTTAACATAAGAATCTAAAACATTACTCAGTGAAATTGTTTTAATTTTTTCCAACACAAAAATATACTTCAACTCTCAAAACGATGCCTAATTCCTCACAGAAAATGTAATACATGTTGAGAAAACAGATACTGAGAAAAAATATTATTTAAGTTACTTTAACAGCATCAACAAGAAGTGCTGATTAATTTGTTATCCTAGGAAACCCACAAAGTCTTCATCATAATAAAGTTATTTCATTTTACTTGACAGAACTTTCATATAGGATCTTAACTTTAGGATTCCATTTTTTAAAAAATAATTCATTCATTCATTCATTTTAATATATATTTATTTATTTATTTATTTATTTATTTATTTATTTATTTATTTATGTTAAGAGTGAGAGAGAACAAGCAGGGGAGGGGTAGAGAGACAGGGAGAGAGAGAATACCAAGCAGGCTCTGCACTGTCAGAGCAAAGCCCAAGGTGGGGCTCGATCCCATGAATGCAGAGCCCAACGTGGGGCTCAATTCCACAAAATGGGAGATCATGGCTTAGGCCAAAATCAAGAGTCTGATGCTCAACTGACTAAGCCACCCAGGCGTCCCTTAACTGTAGGATTCCTAAACATGAGGAATATTAATTTGTGCTTTGAGAATCTTGTTAACCTTCAGATTTATATATAATAAATACTAAGGCAGTGTAGGGCATGGAAATACTAAGGCAGTGTAGGGCATGGAAACAAGCCAAGACCCAATGTTCTGACTCTACTTGCTAGGCCCATAACCTAGAACCAGTGAGTAATTACCTCTGATCCTTCTGCCTCAAAGATTGTTAGAGTAGGTAGGGCTACTATGTACTACTACATGTTGTCCTCAGAAATTCCGATACTCATATTTAATATTTAGTAAGCTATTTAATGGATATTAGCAATAGTACATTTGATTTTTCTGGGCCACAGTAATATAATATCTACCTCAAAGATGTTATCAATCAAAAGTATTAAAACATGTATGGAATAGTGAGTAGATTATAGCTCATTATGTTCCATGTATTGATCATTACATCATCATCATCATCATCATCAACATGCCATCATTAACACATCCTCACAGTAAATGGAACAAACTGGAAAAGAACTATAACTTAGAAAAATCTATGATCAGTGGCCATAGATTAATAGGACTATTTTTTCCTTTGTAAATCTCTAGAAATTTCACAATCATATCATTATCATCTTTCAAAGAACAATTTATCCTTCTGGGAAATAATGGTATTGGTCAAAATATTTTTGGAACATACTACATTGAAAATGTTTTCATAATCTATAAATGAGAAAGTTATTTTTATTAATTTATAATTACATCTTACTTAAAAAATTTAATTTGCAGGGCACCTGGGTGGCTCAGTAGGTTGAGCTTCTGATTTCAGCTCAGACCATGACTGCAGGGTTCATGGGTTCGAGCCCCATGTCAGGCTCTGTGCTGACAGCTCAGAGTCTGGAGCCTGCTTCGGATTCTGTGTCTCCCTCTGTCACTGCCCCTTCCTGGCTCATGTTCTGTCTCTCTCGCTCAAAAATAAACATTAAAAAATTAAAAAAAATAATCTGCAATACCCAACTTCATCATCTGCTTTATTTACCAAATTATAATTTATTTATTCCATATTACTGGTTATTGTTTTCAGAGTCAGATTCGTCATTTAAAGATACCAAATTGCCACTATTTAGGAGGTTATGACAGCTGTATTAAAGAAAATTTTTTTCTCATTTATAACAAATAACTTATGTAGAATTTATGTAGATTCAAATTCTGGCTCTCACTTCATAACTTTGTAACTTACACAAGTTACTCAAACTACAAGATTTGATTTTTTTTCTTCATGTGAAATTGGGAATAATTACACTTTAAATGCCATAGAATGAGATTAAATAATACAATATCTATGGGAAATATAGAAGAGAACTTATCATAGTAAACATGATAGAATTGAATTGCAGCAACTTTGGTCACTCTGTTTTATTTTTTGTTGTTGTCTAACACTGGGAATCCTTCAAATAATATCTACATTATTAATAGATATCTATATATGTGCAGCTAGATCTAAATTTAAGTCTAGATTTAACTGCATCTGTATCTATAACATATAGATATTAATCTTCTTTCCTGATAAATAAGCATTCAATATGAATTGTTGAGAGATTACTAGATTAAGTTCCTTTGAAAATATTTGGCTATGTACACATAGCCATTTTTTATACCTTATCCTTTCAATTTTGCTTTCTGGATACTGACTAACCTCTCATAATTCTCTGGGCTTCCTATCAACATTCCATTGAGCTGTATTCCAGCAAACACAAGGGCATTATACTCAGCTTGTTAACTTCTATACTGGTTTACTTTGAAATCTCCTTTTGATTTTGTTATAAGTTTCCCCAAGTACATTACCTATTCAGCTCATACAGTAATATCTAAATAAATTATGGGTTTTTCTCTCAAGAAAGAATAAAGAAATTTTATTCTAGGATTTTAAGAATAAGAGTTATAACAAGTAGTTGGAAATTATAGGACTATGAATCAATACATTTCTAATTTCTCCCCTTCTAGTTCATAGACAGATATATAAATATGTCTACAGAGATGAAAAAAAAACAATTGAAAATATTAAGTGCTAATATAAAAAAAACCTTTAAGTGACTATGCATTCATTTGTAAAATGTCACTTTAAAATTATTTTTGTGTTATATTTGAAAATACTGTTTCTGCCATTGTCTGCATTCTTTTCTGTAATATATTTTGTGTAAATATTGGAGTATTATAATCTATCCCGCAATCTACTAAAATTGTTCTATTACATTTACTGTTTTCATCTCTCAGTGCTATATTCTGGATTAATTCCTCAGGGCTAACCTCCAATTCATGAATTCTTTCTGCAATGGTGTCTAGTCATATACAAAATCTATTGTACTTTTAAAATTTCAATGACTATATTTTTATCCCACGTTTACAAGTACTTTCTTTTCTTTTCCTATTTACCTACTTTTAATCCACGTATTTTTTGAATTTAGAATAAACTGTATCATAAAGTTACATAACCATTTTATGTAATACAGAGAATCAATATTCTAAATGTTTTCACTATCTGTCTCATAACCAGAAATTGTGGAATTAAGAATTATACTTCTTCTCATTTGCAGTTCAGGTTTCTAGATTGAAGTTAATTTAATTGAAAGGTTTTTGTTTTATTTTTCTTTCCCTGTGATGATTCTTCTTTGTCTGGTGGTATTATGGCTAGTGCTATATAAACCTGATCTGAAGGTACAATGGCATTTTGGCACTATGCCCTTATGAAGATACTTAGTTCCTCCTTATGTTCAGGGAATATAATCCCAAACCCCCAATAGATTCAAAAACTGAAACCTACATATACTGTTTTTTCCCCCTATACATACATATCTATGACAGAGTTTAGTTTATAAATTAGGGACAATAATTGATTAACAACACTAATAATAGAACACTTATAACAGTATACTGTAATAAAAGCTATGAGAATGTGTTACCTTTCTCAAAATATCTTGTACTGCACTTAGCCTTCTTTTTGCGATGATGTGTGATGATAAAATGCTTATGTGATGAGATGGGCTGTGGTGAATTATGTAGGCAACGTGAGGTAGCATTAGGCTACCACTGACCTTCTGATGATAGGTCAGAAGGAGGATCATCTGCTTCTAGACTGTAGTTGACTGTGGGTAACTGAAACCATGGAAAGTAAAACCACGTATAAGGGGGGCTACTACATTGGAAGGGTCAATCCTAGAAAGATTTGACCTCTAACCAATACATCATTTTATTCAGTTACTAAATTCTTTAGGCTTACAACTTATGTAAAGCTACAGCTACACATGAATATTGGTAACAGGGTTTGACTTTCTAAACCTAATCTCACTCGAAGCAGAACTCCACAACAGCTCCTGTCTTTAAGCACTGAGTCAGGTTTTGATCCTTTTTGATAGCTGTATGTTCAGAGATTTACACTGTATGGAAGATCAGTTTCTCATTGCTAACATCTGTGTTGGTATGACTTTTTAGTTTCTATTTTCATCTTTTATCTATTTCTGTGTGTTCGGATAAAGGAATCAAAGAATTAAAACAGAGCCATTGTGAACGGAAGTATTGAGTATTTTTCTAACACTTCTTTTTGAATGATCTATGGAAGCACACAAATGCATATGCATGACCTTAAAATTTTATAATAAAAACTCATACAAGCTTTGGGCAAGAAAATATGTTGTCAGCTTATTATAGCATTAAAACTATCATTAAAATTCTAATATTTAGAAAGTATAATTCTAATATTAAGAAAGTAGTTTGAACTAAACAAATTATTCCATTAAAACTAGAAATGCTCTGAAGAAGATAAGTAAGGAGATTTCTATGAGCCAGAAAAGATATGAGCCATACTGTAAATTATACATACTAATTTTATAAATATTTAGTATCCATTTAAAAAATATTATAAATCAACAATTCCCAAACCTATTGTGATAGAACATGCTAATAAATATAAAATGTAGATGATACAAGTTCAGAATGAAAAGTAAATTTAGATAAGGATCATAAAGCATTCATAATTGAGTGCTCACTGACACTTGCATATTACATGACATGGTTCTTGCACAGTGAAGAAATTTAAGCTAGTGAGTAAGAACTTGGTTCTGGAATCCAGCAGTCCTGGATGTGAATCTAGGCTTAGACATTCATTTACCTGTGTGGTCTTGGCTCAGAAATGTAGCCATTTTAACCTCAGCTTCCTTATTTGTAATGTGAGGATAATAGTTATATCTACCTCATAAAAGTATTGTGAGGGTTAAATAGAATCAAATAAGTAAAGCATATAACAGTATGCCTGGTACAAGCTTAGAACCAAAAAAAAAATTATTTTGAGAAACGGAGCAAATTAATAAACAAATTGTTCTCCTTTAACATAATATAAACCTCTATTAGCATTTACATTTCTATTATTTTAATTTTTTAATTTTATTTAAAGCCAAGTTAGTTAATTAATATATAGTATAATAATGATTTCAGGAGTACAATGTAGTGATTTGTCACTTACATTAGCATTTACATTTCTGAGTTTTAATATGTATATACCCATCTATCACTGGCACCAGACCATGACTTCCAAGGAAAGACCATTTTTGAATCTCAATCCCTAGCACAGTGTCTAGATCAGATAAACAAATAAATGGAAAGCACAGCACATTCTTGTAGAGAGATCCCAAACAGAAAATAATATTGGACATTTCCTACACAGTCAAAATCACTGTCATACATTTTTTTAGTGCAACAGTGAAAGGCATTTTAAAGTACTAGACTATCAAAAGAGCAAGGCTTTCCTGAAATGGGATGTTAGGGTTAAATACCTTCGAACCTGTAACATCTCGAAGCAATTGCCATAAACCTCAAGGCACTTTTGAGCTCCTCAAAGCTCTCAAAGATTTGGTACCAGTGATGATAATTTCATCCAAAGGTAAGGAGAATCATTTTTACCTCACCATTTTCTTTTCCTTTTTCAAGCAGGTGAAAATGTGTGTGAAGTCATCCTTTTTTTTTTCTCACCTTCTCCCTCATATCAGCTTGATTCTATACAATAATATCTCGAGTCATCTGAGCCCAAGTTCCAAATTCTATGTTTGCTTATTTGTTATACTCTTCACTGAGAAATCTTTGCTCAAATAAGAGTCTGAAATGCATGGCATAGGCAATTTTCATGGTAAGAAAATCACTAGCAGATTTTGCCCTCCTTCTCTCTTCAGGCACAACAGTTGCTGATGTTAATGGAGCCAGTCATTTGCTTATCATGGGTAAAATAGATTTCATATTGATTGGTTTGACTCAGGACTATGGTATTCCAATTAAGATTGCTAAAAGGAACCCCGAGTTAAAGCAAGCAGTGATGCGGTGGCATACAGATATTTATATTCTGCTATGCTACAATTCACAAGCAATTCCACACTCTAGGACGATGTTTCGAGTTCATTCTCAATAAGACTGTACAGAAGAATGAAAGCAGACTTTAGATCACAGAAATCACATTTTACTGCCATAATTTTCTTTCTTCCTTTAGAATCATTCAGTTATCAGCAATTAGCCTATACCTCAAATCTCACTTCTTTTTCTAAAAACAATTGTATTTTGCCAGGTGCAATCCTCTAGTAACAACAACCGGTAGCCATAAGGGCAGACATTCAGTACAAAACTCTCTTAGAGCTGGCTCAGAAGGCCGCCTTCTACAGGTCCTGTTGTTTTTCCGCTGTTAAATGATACCACAAGGTTGTAAATACACAGACCATGTTATTGGGGTCAGGGGATAGAAGAGGCCAATAAGCCACTATTTTCCCCTTGAACTCATTTCTATTTTGTCAAATATCAAGTTTAAGCTGAACATTTTGTTCTCTGCTAAAAGATGCTCTTTCTTATTGTTTCCAATAATTAAAAAATACATTTTTAGGAGATCAAAATTAAAACAACAACGACAACAAAAACAAACACACTTAGATGAAGAGATGCCTTACTTGAAACTATAACAATACTGTCATTTTGTTGTTTAGTGGCCCAGGGAGCAGGCTGTCTTAACCCTTTGAATCCTCCAAATTCTCTAAAAATATCCCTGAGAGGCCGAGACTTTCAGTCAAGTCTAATTTAACTCTAACTATATAGAGACAGCTGAAGGCCGCCTACTCAGGTAAAGTGGATACCTGAGGCAATTATGAAAGTGATTCGAGCAGAAAAATTTCCTGCTGAGGAAGAGATAATGTTTGCTTGAACTATTCATATTGGCCATCTATAATAATTAAATTCATTAACTTACCTCTTCACTTTGCCTAGACACAGCCTTGTTGCTATTTAAAATATACATGCAAGGCATCTCAAATACTTGTGAATTTTCAAAATACTTTATTGATTACTTGTAAAATAAGTTCACAGGTTCAATGGACTAACGTTCCCACAAAATTAGCTGAGGGAATATCCAGAGTGGGTAGTAAAGATGGGGAAAAGAAGGATAAACTATTTCAATGAGCTGATTCTCTAAGATGTACCCCCTATCCACATGACCCTGTTGGAGGTGAATCTTCTACATATGCGTGCGTGCACACACACACACACACACACACACACACACACACACCATTATACCATTTATCAGTCACTAGAAATCCATACACAAATGTTTGATAAATTTAATGATTTAATAATAATTATGGTTATAAAAAGAGTTCATGATCCTTCAACTTTAAAGGCAACAGACAGGTTCCTCCAAGCACACAAAAATTTAAAGATAAAGTACTTACTGTTTTTTTAAAAAATAAAATAGCCCCATTTATTTCCACTGGTCTCTAGGCAAATAGCTCTCCTTTAGATATCATCAGTTACCTATCTCTCAAGGCCTCACTGTCACTTCAGCCACCTTCAGGGAGTCATGACACCAGATTTTCTCCAGCTTTGTCCTCACCAGCCACAACCATTGACATCATGTTTGCCTGCTTGGAGGGCCCCAGTTATGGTCAGGATATAGAGTTTGATGCACCTGAATTCGGAGGAAGTAGGGAAGAGGCCCTATCTGGAAATATGGAAATATTCCATTTCAGTATAGCCTTACTCTTTTGGACAGCTTCGTTCTTTAAAATGGCTTTCATTGTTACACCAAAAAACAAACAAACAAACAAACAAAAAAAAGTACTATGGTGATTTTGACTTCATAGCAAATGTACAATGTTGTTTTCTATTTGGGAGCTCTCTACAGGAATGTGTCATTCCGGGGGTAGAAACAGCATGAAGGATGACCATCAGGCCCATTATTTACACAAAAGGGATAGGTTTAATACTTTTAGATACAGGGGAAATTATATCAGCGGTCACTCTAGTCTGCTTAAGAGATTGGGGGTGGGCAGAAACTAAAATGGTGTTTACAGTGGTTCCAATTACATCAGTGCTTTGAAAGTCACTTTGTGTCTGTCAGTATACAGACTAGCTTCGGGACCGGTGACTCAACAGGGATTTACCAGGATGGTTATGACAACACTTAGCAATATAGAATTAATTTTCCAAAGATGCACATGGTATGAATCAGCAGGCAAGGGCAGCTAACTGTGGCTGTATCTGTGATTGGATTTTAGTGGCAATAGGATATTGTCAAGAAGGTTTCCAGAGGGTATGTTGATGTCTATTTTTCATAATTGTTCTTTCAGTTGGATGTTGTCACAAAAAATAGTTATTTTAAAAAGCAGAAATGACTGCAGTGTAGCAGTATTACAGTTCACCTTTTGCTATTTAACTTGGATTTTATATCTACATCCCTGAGAGAAACACTGTTTTATTTATTTATTGTTTGTTTGTTTGTTTGTTTGTGCTAGGAAATACGGGTAGTGCTGTCCCAAAAATAAATGTATAGTGTTTTGAAATACAACCTGCCAATAAAAAATATTTGAAGACAGAATTAAGTGAAAATTGTTATATATATATATATATATATATATATATATACACACACATATATATGATGTCCTATAAAACTTTGCTTAAATGATCTGCATTAATTTTTTTTAATGTTTATTTATTTTTGAGAGAGAGACTGAGACACAGAGACAGGACAGATCACAAGTGGGGGAGGGGCAGAGAGAGAGGGAGACACAGAATCTGAAGCAGGCTCCAGGCTCTGAGCTGTCAGCACAGAGCCCAATGTAGGGCTCGAACTCATGAACCATGAGATCTGACTTGAGCTGAGGTCAGACATTTAACTAACTGAGCCACCCAGGTACCCCTTTGATCTGCATTTTTAAATATAAAAACTAAAATGAATGTTAAAATATAAGATAATTATCCAGCCAAATAAGATATTACTTAAAAAACATTCAGAAATGAAGCAAATGTAACAAAACAGTATTAAGCATTGAAAACCTAAAAAAATAAAAAGACAGTGTAAACATTTGTAGAAGAAAAAAATGGAACTAGTAAACAGTTGGCAATTATGACACACAACAAAATGTACCCTTGAAAATATAAGTAACAAAAAATAAATGAATATTAGTGCTCAAGGTTTGGGGCTTAATGGGAGATGTAGGATGTATGCTATTTCCAACATCCTGCAAGTAGTTATTTAATAGATGTCATCTTAAACTGACACAGTAACAAAGGGATGAATTCAGGCTCTCAGATCTTTTCAGGATCTGTTTTTCTCTTTTTCCCATATTAGGGCGCTTTTAAAAACTAATATATCTCATAGTGAAGCATAATTAAATATTGCTCTTTTCTTAATATAACATGTAAATAATTTCATTAAAACACTTCTATTTTCCAACTGTATATTTTCATTGAGAAATTATTAAAATAATGTTCATAAACTATTAACAGCGTTTATGAAAGGGTGGAATTTGAATTAACTTTTTAATATTTTAATCTTTATATTTCTCTCTATTAATTGACAGTATTATAGTAAGGATCTAACAGATGGCATGGGCAATACTGTTTTCCATGAGAAGAGGAACTGATGATTAGGTACATGGGTATAAGGGGACTGTTCAGCATATACTCTTGGTAACTTTAGAATTTTGAATCTTGTTTGAAAATTGCAAATTAAGTCCACATTATTTTAGTGATTTTACAAATGTATACACATGCGCGCGCACACACACACAAACTTAAAAACTAAAGTCATTAGTATTTAAAACCAGTTGAAATTTGGGATTCAACTCTACTTCAAAGACTATGTTTACATTGGCATGTGGATGTAACAATTCAAAGCCCTTAGGAGAACTTATAAAATAGCTCCTCATGACCGAGAAAAGAGCAGCAACATTGTTTTCCCATGAATAACTATGTAGTTATCCAGATCCACTTAGTGTGATGTGAAGACGATGCTTTGATTTCCCCTTCACTCTGCAGGCAAAGTAACTTCCAATTCAAAATAAGGTGGTTTTGTAACATGAAATTGCTGTAAATTGTTTAAAGACCTGTGTAAAAGTTTCATGTAAAAGTTTCTTTTTTAGAAAACATAATATGTGTTGTCTGCTTGCTAAATTCAGTGTGGCTAAAATAAAGTTAGGTGATTATGGAAGTGAGTCAGCTGGACAGAGAGTAAACAATAAAGAGGTATTAAAAGGGAAACAACTTTCTAAGACCAGATTCACGCTCAACATGAAGAATTAAACATATTCCCACAAAACTCATTAACATTCCTCATAATATATCAGTGTAACATATAACTAAGGAGATATAAGGATGATGATTCTCCATTTTAAATCTCATAATTTTAAGAAAACAATCTATAAACAAAATAGCTCAGATACCTCAAAAGGCTTATGTAATATACTTCAAATAAATTTTCAAACATTTTGCTATATTTTATAAGACCATCAGCAGATTTTTAAAGTCTAGGAGAGTCACAAATCATGCCAATAAATCCTAAATTTAAAATATTTTTGAATTTTTTCAAAGATTTTAAAAATCTTTCCTGTGCATCTTAAGGATAAAAATGACATATTTATAAATCAGTGCTTTTGGTCCCAGGCCATTTTCACTGAATTTATAAGTCCTACTTTCTTGTTTTAGTTCAAAGTTCTGACTTATGAATCCTAACTGGTTCTTTCTTCTACTGCTGGTTTAGTCTTTTGAAGTTCAAATTTGTAATGAGCTCCATAAGATGTTATGCAATACTTTCCATGTCTTTTTCTGAAGGGGAAAAAAAAAATTCTACCCTATTTCCTTTGCCCAGGTGCTAAGAATAAGCAGTCTTGTTCAGCAGGATTTTTATGAAATGCACTAACAGAGATTTTTTTTTTCACCAGAGATACCACAGGGTAAGAGAATCAACTTTTCATTCTTAGAAAGATATCTCTGCATAAGAAAAGCAACCTAATACCAGAATCAGGATTTATGCACACTACACATTATCTGGCACTTATGATTTAGTCATAAATCAATGATCCTGGATGGGGTTAAGATGGAAATGTGTGCAACCAAGCACCATTAAGAAGCCCGCACAATTTCTAAAAAATTATTAATTCTTGTCTCTAGTTCAAGTTCTAATTCATCAGTATTTCTCTCCCTTAGCAACTTCCCGCTCCACCAGGCTTCGATAATTAAAGTTATGTTTAAATCCTGACATAGCAGTGTTTCAGCGGTTGAAAAAAAATAATCTCTTTTGTTAACATTTTAATAAAAGAAATCATAGAGTAAAAGCTTAGCATTGTTAGACATTGCCTTAGAAATAAAAAAAAAGTAATTTCATGAGAAATTATCTAAGAATAAATTTTTGCATTATAACAATATCATAACAGAAATGAATTGAAAGAGTTTAAGCTCATTAAATAATCATTGATCTTTTTAATGATTCATTTTGGAAAAAATGAGAGAAATGTATTTTTAAAAATAGTAAAATAAAACCCACTTTGGATGAGAGCTTAAAGTAGTTTGAATTTTGGAGACACAAATATTTTTCTCTTTAAAAATAATTTTAAGAAGTAATTTAGCATATGTAATTTGACTTTTTACAACAAGAAATTCACTTTTATCCTAAGTAGTTGTAGAGGAATGTAGCTATTTATTCCTAGCAAGCTGCTAACATTTTAGAGTCCTCCCTGAAACGGTTTATAAAATTGAGACACAAATCTCCAGGGATTGGCTCATGTAAGGTTTCTAGTGATTAATTCCTTTGGACAAACAAGAAACCAAACCCAAACAGCTAAGATTCACTCATAATGGAATCTAAATATATGTAAGTGATATTTCCTTCATTATCTCAACATATAACAACAGGTAAATAATGTTAACAGTTACTTCAACAACAAACTCCAGTAGATCTGAAATTATCATTAAGAGGGAACATAGCAGATGCTAGTTACTAAAAGTGAAAAATACAAGGTTTAATTCATACACATAAATACTATTGCTGGGAAGGCATATACTTTTTTCAAATAATTTAGAAGCTTACTCCTGTATCCGAATTCCAGATACAATCAGCACAATAGTTCACAGTGTGTTTTAATTCCTAAAAAATAGAATTAACATTTTATAGAAACTTATCGTAGACATAAGTAAGGAAAAAAATGCTCAAATTCTTTTTTTCCACTTCCTCAGTAACAACATACAAATTCACAAGTCCTAAATCACAGGTGACCATTATCAATTGACTCATTTTAAAAAAAAAATTTTTTTAACGTTTATTTATTTTTGAGACAGAGATCGAGCATGAACAGGGGAGGGGCAGAGAGAGAGGGAGACACAATCTGAAACAGGCTCCAGGCTCTGAGCTGTCAGCACAGAGCCCGACGCGGGGCTCGAACTCACGGACCGCGAGATCATGACCTGAGCCAAAGTCGGACGCTCAACCGACCGAGCCACCCAGACGCCCCAACTGACTCATTTTTTAAAAGCAAAACTAAAATAATGTTTTCTGGGGGAGACGCATATAAAACACCTTCGTTTATCTAAAGTTACACTTTTCTTTCCTTTTTTTTTTTTTTTTAACAGCTCAAAACAGCCACTCATTGCTCACTAGAGCAAAACAAGCTAGTCTACATATGTTCTAGGAATATTCACAGCTGTTCTCTAACTGCATTCAATACCTCCAGTGATCTGAACATTAATGTCTTCTGAGTGTATTTTTTGGTAATGAGACAAATAACATTTTTTACTTATAACATTCTTCATGTATATTTTACCTTAAAATAATAGTGTTTATAAAGAAACATAGTTTTCCAAAATGCCGAACAGTTTTTCCTGGATATTTTGAACTGCCATGAGTCAAGAATAGCCAAATATTTCTCTATGTTTCCATTTAAACACAACTCACATGTCTTACAGGACTATTAAAATTCCTGTGAGTGGAAAACAAATATAGTTTATGAATATAAAATCTAATGGAATTGTGTCAGTAGCTTTTACTAAAACATAAATACAACTTTTAGTCAATTTAATATTTATTCTTAAAATTTTTTTTAATGTTTATTTATTTTTGAGAAAGAGAGAGACACAGTGTGAACAGGGAAGGGACAGAGAGAGAGAGGGAGACACGGAATCCAAAGCAGGCTCCAGGCTCTCAGCTGTCAGCACAGAGCCAGAGGCAGGGCTCTAACCCAGAGACGGTTAGATCATGTCCTAAGCCGAACAGATGCTTAACCAACTGAACCACCGAGACACCCCTAATATTAGTTTTAAACTTTACTTCATAATCTTTAGAAGTTAGCCAATGAGTTCCCTTTTGTACTTTAAAATGCTTGTTCTTGATCGTTCCTCGTTTTGATTATGAGCATAGGTTCTATAGCCAGATTGCCTGGGTTCAAGTCCTAGCTTTATAACTTGCTGGCTGTGCTATCCTGGTCACGTTACCTTTCAGCTATCTCCTTTCTTCTTTCATTTGTAAAATGGGGATGATAATAATAGAGCTTACTTCATGAAACTGTTGTGAGGAAAGGAAATACGCAAAGTGCACAGTGCCAAGTAAACAGTAAATTCTATGTGTTTTATATTACTGTTTTGTTTTTCTATTATTGGATTGCAGAATTATCAAGCACTGAATATTGTGTTTTATATAAAATATTAAGCCTAAGTATTCAAAAGACTGGTGTCCTTCATTGTATCACTTGAAAAATTTTGCATTTACTCACACTGCCACTAATCAAAAAAATCTGGATTTTCTTCTTTGAAGTTGCTTTTAGAGTCATTCCAAAGCCAAATAAGAAAATGAATCTCATTTCTCCCAGTGCTGCAAACATTATTTCCCAATATGGTCATTCTATGTAGTTAACAGACACGGCCTTAAAATATTAACAATAGTAACAAGACTCAAATTTACTGAATATTTTATATGCCAAGTATAGCATTGAGGATTATAGTTATAATTTCATTTGATTAGCTTTGGCCAGTTGGAAAAAATGTTCTCATCCTCAGTGAATAAAGATGTGTATCACTGGGGGACATTCTGAAGAATGTGGTGAAATCTCTGGATGTGATCCCATCATAAGAGGCCACAGCAGGTTTTGCATTAACATACAATTTATGTCATAAGTGACCACTGGGGCTATAAAACACATGCCTCTCCAGATGTCATATACTCCAGATTGCCACGCAATTGTAAGTCATAAGTCAATATATGCCTATAATTTACATGAAATTCATAACTAGCAATGAATAAAAAAACTAAAATAACCCACACTTAGTTTAGGCTACACTTTTTTCTCTTACATAATTGCCCTGGGAAGTTAGAAGTTCATGAGGGAATATATGGCAATAAGATATGCTTTGTTTTAATAACTTTCGATGAACTACAATAAAATTATCTGTTCTCTAATACTTTGCTTAAGTCCCCCAAAGTAGATTTTTTAAGCCTCTCTTGCCCGTTGTTTAAATGGGGATGACACCCACCAAAAAATAATTAATATAAAATAGATGGTACAGTGCCTGGCACATAGTACATACTTAACAAATAATAATGATGATAATAATAATAATAATAATAATAACAATACTAGCTGTTATTAATAAACTTTCACAAAATTTGCATCTGAAAAGACTGTCAAAGCACAAAAATGTAAGGCTAGTTTTTTTGTTTGTTTGTTTTGTTTTGTTTTGTTTTTTTACTGCATGCAAATCTTTCTTGTCCTTTAGCTATTTATTATACTAAATGGAAATTTGGCGATTTGGTAGTTTTGTCAAAAGAAAAGAAATATCTTTAGGTACAAACACTACTGACAATGCTACCAAAGCACAACCTGAAGAGGAGAAACCAGTTGCTGCATTGGAGACAGCAATGGTGAGAAAGAAACAGAAATCTTATTAAGTTTTGCATACAGAAACAAACAATAAAAAATTATAGGAATGGCTTGAAACATCATTTTCTTTCCTCTCATTAATGTTTCCTTGTACTGTATGATTGCTGTTATTTATTCTATGGTCACTTAAACAAGACCAAAACTCATTCACAAGTAGTACAGCTGCAGTTTTCAGACAGTCTCATTTTTGTGCTTGAAAAATGAAAATATCAGAAAATGCAGTTAAAGCAGTCTGCCATGCTAAAGTAAAATTACAATGCTATTCTTAAGGTTATCATAATAGAGCAAACAATAGGTCATAAAGAAGATTTGTGGCCATGGCATAAAACTTATCAAATGCCACAATGGTTCTCTCTCTGATAGCTACATAAGCCAAACTTGAGGGATATTATGGCATGTTAGTAACTCTAGCAGCAACAAAAGTTCATTGTAAAGAACAGAGGCACTGAAAGGACTGAGGTAATCAGTTTCATCCATCTCTCTGGGTAATTAGAATAATAAGCTCCATCCAGAGGTCACATATTGCCTAATGAAATACTTCATCTGAAGAAAAAGGTACAGTAATTCTTACCAGTTGAAGGAGAGGGTAGTATTAAAACAAGGCAATTACTGCAACCTGGCAGTGCTATGAGATGACGAGTATACTTCCCACACTGCAGGCTGGACAGTCCTGTACACAGTGAGTGCCAACAATTAGTCAAAGGATAACTGAGCTGTATTACAATGAATCATCTTTGCATAGAGACCATGGTAGATTTCAAGAGTATAAAACCAATACATTCCACAACTGAAACAGATATTGAGTGTCTCCTCATGTTAGACTGACAGGTAGAAGGAAAAATACATCCTCAAACCTAACTTCATCCTTTTGTAATTGAAAAAAAAGCAGATGTCTGAGGTTATGTGAGCACCTCAAGACACCAGTGAATCTTGAAGACAAGTGAAAACCAAGCTGAATATTTCCCAACTTTCAAGTGAGTGCTCTGGCTACTAACTCTGACACTATTTACCCAAAAGTTACGATACTGGATCTTTGTGACCTTCCCTCTCTGTGCTAGCTTCAATAAAAATAATTCTGTAAGAAACAAAATAATCTCACAGCAACAGAACACAACTCCATTGTGGGATTTCAGCCATTTTCTCCCTTTCCTAATCTCCAAACCCATGCAGACAGTAGTGTTCCAGTTCACAGATGAGATCTATTGCACTATTAAACTGTGTGACAAATTGGATCTTTGTTGCTAATTTCACCCTCTGAAATACTGGAATTTGAAGCATCTGACCCAAATAAGTTAGTCCATATAATCTCCCTTCAGACTGTCTTCCCCTTTTTGCCAGCATAGACTTAAGTTCCACAAATTTTTACATAAAAGGGAACATTTGAAAAACTAGAACCTAGGATATTTACCATCCCGTGCCATGTCCATTTGTCAAAAATGTACCCTGTACTAAATGTGTAGGAAATCTAAACATGACTACCATGGAAATAAATAGATCAATTAATCAAGATCTACTTGAATTAAATATTAATATGTTTAAGATCTTATCATTAATATTTTAAAACTAATTTTCTAAGCCTACCCTAAAAACAGGATGTACTTTCTTATCCACCTACATATCGATATTATGTTAATATTAACTATATAGATAAATAGATGATAGATATAAAATGTTAACTATACCATCAATGTTAACTATATATATATAATATAATATATAATATATAATATGCATATATATATATATATATATATATATAATATGTATAAGTTTTGTGAATAGGTACCTGAAAAAAAAAAAACTCACCTATCATCTTGTCAGCAGAACAGTTTGTTTGGAAAATGTTGCCTCTATATTATCAGTCCTAAAATAGAGATAGTTAATTCATATGCTCTATCATGTGCAAGTAACATACCAAGTATTTGAGGAGAAGGTCGTTGTTCTAGAAAGAGCATCTATCTGGTGTATGAATCTAGCAACCTGAGTTCTCATCTTTGTTCTGTCCCCTCAGTTTGAAGTTCATTTTTTTTAATGTTTATTTATTTTTGAGAGAGAGACAGACAGAGTGTGAGTGGGGGAGAGATAGGGACAGGGAGAGATAGGGAATCACCAAATCCGAGACAGGCTCCAGACTCTGAGCTGTCAGCACAGAGCCAGACATGGGGCTCAAACTCATGAAATGTGAGGTCATGTCCTAAGTTGGAGGCTTAACCAACTGAGCCACCCAGGTGTCCCAGAACTTCATTTTCTTATTTATAAAATCAAGTAGGTTATGTTTAATGGTCACCAAGGTCCATTTCAGTTCTGAACTTCTGATACTCATTGATATTCACCAATATCTTCTGAAACACATGAATACCACAGAAGACAGTCTTGCACTATGGAAAAGAAGTCTTGGTTTCAGAAGATCTAGATTCTGTTCCTGATACTTTCAGTACCCAGTTTTTATCAAGGTCCTTAATCTCTCCAAATTTTAGTTTTCTCATCTGTAAAATAGGGATATTACCATCTGCCTACTCCAAGTACTTATTCTGGGGAACAAGATTTTGAAAATAAGATAATGTATTAAAACACTTAAAATGTTAAGGTGCGACCATAATGAACTAAAAAGGTATAGTATTTATTATAATATGATTGAATAACGTCAGAATTTATTCTGTCATTTAAATTTTATGATACCATAAGAATGTGTTGGAAACACAGAAATAAAACAAATTTCTATCTGCAATCTGCCTTTCTATAATGTGTGAGACTTAACTGCCTAGCTTAATAATTCTAAGTTGAGGGGCGCCTCGGTGGCTCAGTCGGTTAAGGGTCCGACTTCGGCTCAGGTCATGATCTCACGGTCCGTGAGTTCGAGCCCCGCGTCCGGCTCTGTGCTGACGGCTCAGAGCCTGGAGCCTGTTTCGGATTCTGTGTCTCCCTCTCTCTCTGCCCCTCCCCTGCTTACGTTCTGTCTCTCTCTGTCTCAAAAATAAATAAAACATTAAAAAAAAAAAAATTAAAAAAAAAAATAATAATTCTAAGTTGAAAATTGTGTACACTTTTAAATGTTACTATTAATTCATATTTTATGTTGGGAAATTATTATATTCAAAATCCATAAACAGTTGGTTTAAAGTCATAATTTGAAAAAAGTATATTTAAAAGCATATCTTTTTAAATAAACTTGAATGTTTAGATGGATACAAATAATTGGTTTAAAATATGGACTTGTAACTCTATGCTTTATGTCACCTTGCATATAATCTTGATTACACCAATTTCATTTTCTTATTGTAAGTTTCAAATTCCACTGAGCTTACATCATGAACTTTGATGGATGAGCTAGACTGTTGTGTCTGTCTGGGCAGGTGTGAGATAAATTGCTGGGCAGGCTATGATCTTTGGGCAAATTACTCTCCTTGACTACAATATATATCGATGAGATGTGTCAGTGTTCATATACACACTTGTCAGTTGCATTACCCAGGTGATGAAAATACAAGTTAGGAGACCGTCAAAATGAAGAGGGAGAAATCCACTGTGTCATAGGAAATTAGTAAAAGAACCATCACCTTAAGCTGAAAATATAATGAGGTAAAACCTTTGGTCAGCTTTGATAGGGAAAAAATTCAAACCACTTAGTCAAGTATAAGTAATTATATTTTTTCATTTCCATCGAAAATTAGTTTTACTTAATGCAAATGAAAGTGAACATGACAATAATTTAGGGTGTTTTTAGTGGTACAGAGCAGGTAAAAGGCTTGTAATTTCAATTCATTAAGTTTTGACCACTCATTCAAATTAAGAACTGCTTTGTTATTATTTTTGGTTTTATATTTTTTTAAAAATTGATTTATTAGCTCTGTTAAAGAGACCTTTAAAATATATAATTTTTTTTTCAGATTTCTTTCAATAGATGTACCAGCTATGCACTTAAGAAGTCAGGCACTATTACATAAGAGACACTGTGCATTACAATTGGAGATTTTAAAAAAAAACAGACAAAAATATCTTCCCTAATGAAGTAATGAAGCTTCCCTTTTACAAAATAGTCCTGGAGTGTTTCTACTCCTTAATGAAAGCATGAATTGATCTAGGTTTCAAGATACAGAGTATTAGACATGCAATACACAAAATATCTCTCTATTCAAGAAAAAAGCAAATTTCAGAAGGAAGCCAGATGATTCCCAATGATTTTGTGTTTTACCAAACTAACTTCTGATACCAGTGTACTCCCTAAAGCCTAAAAGGTTCTCGTATTCCTCCTTTAGAAAAGGCTATTTCAGACTAGTGAATTTGCAGATGCACAAAGACATAATTACTTATGAGCATGAGTGTTTAGGAGAGGAAATGAGAAAGTACCAGAAAATTCCATAACAATTAACAGTGGAAAAATGCTTGGAATTCTTCAATAATTGCTTTAGCCATCCACATTGTTACTGTTCAACAAAACTTGCACTTCCACATCCCCCATTATGTTTCTCCCAGATAGACCTTTTTCCTAAACAGTGGTGAAAAATATCATCCTAAAAGGAAGCTTACTATCCCACAAAAATACATTGTGCAAATATCACTTCCCTTATTTACATATGTTCTTTAGATCTGATACTCTAGTAAATTTTTTTTTACATTTTTCTAAAAATTGGGTATTCTTTAATATTGTAAATACCACTTCTCCAAATTTTAATAATTCAGATTTAAAGATATATATATAATTATATGTTATATTTGCAAATCATATTAATGTTTTTATATGAAATTTATCTCAGTATATGGAAAATAAAAATTCTAAATCTCCCGTAATTGTAATGATTTCTACTGCAATTAGAACCTTCATAAAACCTCAAATTAGAATACTTTTACTTTAATGCTACATTATTCTTTCTCATGACAAATAGAATAATTTTTAATTAGCATAAAAGTTTAGCAAAGAGTAATACTTTTATTTTATTTTTTTAAATTTAATGTTTACTTAGGTTCTTGAGAGAGAGAGAGAGTGACTTTAAGCAGGGAAGGGGCAGAGAGAGAGAGAGACACAGAATCCCAAGCAGGCTCCGGGCTCTGAGCTGTTAGCACAGAGCATGACACCCAGCTCCAACTGACAGACTGTGAAATCATGACCTGAGCCCAAGTCGGAAGCTCAACCTACTGAGCCATCCAGGCGCTCCATCAAAGAATAATACTTTTAAATTATAGGAGCATCCAGGGACACCTGGGTGACTCAGCTGGTTAAGAGACATTTCTGCTCAGATCATGATCTCATGGTTGCTGGGATCTAATCCCACACTGGGCTCTGTGTTGACAGCACAAAGCCTGGTTGGGATTCTCTTTCTCCCCCTCTCTCTCTTCCCCTCCCCTACTAGTGCATGCACTCTCTCTCTCTCTCTCTCCCTCTCTCTCAAAATAAATATTTTATTTTCTTTTAACATTTTAAAATGTTAAATGTTTTATTGTGAGAGTGGAGGAGGAGTGGCAGAGAGAGAGGGAAAGAGAGAATCCCAGCAGGCTCTGTATTGTCAGCATGGAGTCCTTCGTGGGGCTCTATCTCATGAACCATGAGATCATGACCTGAGCAAAATCAAGAGATGGACTCTCAAACTATTGAGCCACGCCAGTGCCCCATGAATAAATAAACACTTTAAAAACATAAAATAAATTATAAGAGTATCTGAGGGGTGTCTGGGTGGCTCAGTCCGTTAAGTGACCAACTTCGGCTCAGGTCATGATCTCATGGTTCATGAATTCGAGTCCTGCGTTGGGCTCTGTGCTGATAGCAAAGAACCTGGAGCCTGCTTCAGATTCCGTGTCTCCTTCTCTCTGCCCCTCCCCAACTTGTGATCTGTCCTGTCTCTGTCTCTGTCTCTCTCTCTCTCGAAAATAAATAAACATTTAAAAAAAGTGTAACTTATATGCAGTAAATAGTAATCTGAGAATAGTCATTTATCTTAAAGCATGAAGAAAGTTGATCCCAGCATTACACAAAGATTAGCAGGAGATATACACCCATTACCATGCCTGGTAATTCATATTCCATCATCTGGATGGATAGATAGATAGATAGATAGATAAGCAAAATAAAAATTCTCTTTTATTATGATCCTCCTACAAAGAACTTCTATCACAAAGGTTATAGAAACCTATGATATTATTTGGCATTATTTGTCGCAGTGATAAGGTGATAATCAAGAATAAAATAGCTGTTTCTGTCATGTAAAGCACCCCAAAGTGAAAGCACACCTTTTTTGGAAAGTTTTAAAGGGGTCTTTATATAGTATAATGGTGATTTTTTTTTCTTTTTCAGTTATTACAAGATTAACATTGTGCATCATCATGATCCCTATGCACAGCTCAAATTTGTCTCTGGCAGTACTCAGCTGAAAATCGAATTTGGTTTCCTTGGAAACATGCTAACAGAGCACTAAAAGACAAAGAATCCAAATGCTACATATAGAAATCTAGTTTCTTTTTGGGTAGCTAGTTTGGTGGGGGGCGGTGGGATATAGCAATCTCAAGATCAAATTAAATTTTATAAAATAATGAATTTCATCTAATTTATTTTTAAGAAAGTCTTAAGCTTCCAAGAAAGACTTTATTAGCTGAATACTTTAAATTGAGTACTGAATTTAATCAATTCCTTTGTGCAAAGTTTAATGTTTGCTTTTTTGTTAAATTATAAAATACAGAATTGATCAGTGAGACCTACTAATGTCTATAATATTTGCTCTATAGTGATCCAACATTCCAATAACTAGAAAAGCAATCAGTGAGAAGTCAGGGAAATTTGAGGACTATAAAATGGACTACATGCTGATAATTATCAAGAAACAATGAACACTTTATTGAGAATATTTTCATAACAAGCAAAAGATGAGGTGGTCTGCTTCTAAAAATCAAAACAATTTTCAATTTTCCTTAAAATGCTGTGATGAATCTCATAACCTATAAGAAAAATATTGCTCTAATCACTTGTAAATATTAATGTTTCCATTTGGCTCCTTTATTCACAAACTTTGGGGGGATAAAGATATTAAAGGCTTTATCAACAAATGTACAATATTAACTAACATTATTTGCTATGTGTGAGGTATATGATCATCTCAACAATTTGGTAGATGCTATTATTCTCACCAATTTATAGATAAAACAGCAAAGATTTTAACAGTATAAATTACTCAAAGTGACACAATTACTAAATAGTGGACTTAGGATTAAAAATCACATTTATGTGTACCTTCTTCTTTCTCTCTCTTAGTCTCAAAATAAATAAATAAACTTAAAAAGGGTGTGTGTGGCAGTGGGGAGGGGGTGCCTGGGTGTTAAGTAGCTGGCTTTTGATTTTGGCTCAGGTCATGATCTCACAGGTCATGATATCAAGCCCTGCATATCTAGTCACAGTTCATGATATTGTGCTGTGAGTACAGAGCCTGGTTGGGATTCTCTCTCTTCCTCTCTTTCTTTTTTTTTTTTTTTCTTTTTTATTTTTTTTAACGTTTATTTATTTTTGAGACAGAGAGACAGAGCATGAACAGGGGAGGGGCAGAGAGAGAGGGAGACACAGAATCCGAAACA
Organism: Panthera pardus; assembly: GCF_024362965.1. Lineage (NCBI taxonomy): Eukaryota > Metazoa > Chordata > Mammalia > Carnivora > Felidae > Panthera > Panthera pardus. The sequence goes on from NW_026526721.1 coordinate 89,932,650, forward strand.
GGCTCCAGGCTCTGAGCTGTCAGCACAGAGCCCGATGCGGGGCTCGAACCCACGGACCGTGAGATCATGACCTGAGCCGAAGTCGGACGCCCAACCGACCAAGCCACCCAGGCGCCCCTCTCTTCCTCTCTTTCTGCCCATTTCTCTCTCTCTCTCACTCTCTCTCTCTCTCTCTCAAAATAAATAAACTTTAGGGAAAAAAATCACACCTGTGTTCCAAAGCCTTAACATCCCCAATCTCCAGCCTTAGCTTTGTAAATCTAGAATATAGCAAATGTAGGTGTGTGTGTGTGTGTGTGTGTGTGTGTGTGTGTGTGTGTGTGTTGCATATGTGGACCTAGTATCTTTGATTAAGTAGAATAAGGAAAACAATAAACCCTATGAAAACTAATTATTTGTGGGATACTCTGAGAGTACTGTTTTAACAATTTTGAAGTTAAATAAAAGCAAATGTGAAACTTTATTTAAAAAAATTTAAGATTTATTTATCTTAGTGAGACAGAGACAGAGAGACAGAGAGACAGAGAGAGCAGGGGAAGGGCAGATAGAAGGAGACACAGAATCCAAAGCAGTCCAGGTGCTGAGCTGTCAGCACAGAGCCTGATGTGGGGCTTGAACTCATGATTGCAAGATGACCTGAGCCAAAGTTGGAGGCTCAACCAACTGAGCCACCCAGGTGCCTTACAACTTTACTTTAAAAAAAAAAAAATGCTTAAACCAAATTACAGTGAACTTCCAAAACCAACATTGCTTGGATCCATCCATACATTTTCTAGTGTCTGTTTTTTTTAATTTCTGCATACTAGAAATGATATAAATCTATATGAATTACAAAATGACTAAAAGCATTTCTGAGTTCTGAGAACTTCTGATTGTCTTCATTCCTTGTTGTGCAAAGAAGCAACACTTTCACATTCAATTTCTACCCAGTTGCATATCTTACCTCTTAATCTACTAAATCTTTTCATATTCCTCAATACCAGCTAACTCCAATCTCTATGTGAATAAAAGAAAGAAAAAGCAAAGCAAAGGAGCACCACACTTTCAATCTGAAAGACAATATATCAGTCTTGATGACCATTAAGTAAGCTTATCACATTATTTTCCCTCAAGTCAGATATTTTTCCTACAGAATAATTAGCTACATTTGAGGAAGTCCTGTGAAAATCTGAAGAGACCATGTTGTGGGTGTTTTGCATTATATAACCCACAGTGACCCCTACATTCCAATGACATAATCTCTAGCAACTGCAGCAAGTGTGGGATGCATACATAAAACATATATATCTCCGAGGTTATGGTGACATGATAAAAGTCTAATTTCATTCAATCTTGCAGTCCAACTGCAAAGAAAGATTTCAAAATCTAGAATACTGAAAGGTTTATGATCAGTCACTTTCCTCTAAAAATCTCAACTTTTGTCTTTCAGGAATGAGTACAAAATATACATAAACCTATAAATCTATACTCTCCTGGTCTTCAGGTGAATATTACACAATAGTGAAATAAAAATTCTGTGATCCTAGAAATTCTATGACAAAAATAGAATGCTCTTTTTACCTTTTATTTCTCTGATATTTATGTTATAAATTTATTTTTATTTTTTATTTTAGAGAGAGAGCGCATGAGCAGGGGAGAGGTGCAGAGGGAGAGATAGAGAAAGAATCTCAGCACAGAGCCCGACGCAGGACTCAATCCCAAGACTTTGAGATCATGACCTGAACAGAAATCAAGAATTGGACACTTAACTGACTGAGCAACCCAGGTGCCCCTCTGATATTTATGTTATATTTGATGCTCTGCAGTTGATCTTTCTATACAATTTAGTGATTAAATCTCAAAGTACTTATTTAGGATTCCATTTTTTTTAATGCACTTAAATAATTATATGAATAGTGCATTCATAAAGACAATGCTCTTTATCAAGTATTCAGAATCCTGGAATTCTGGCGGAACTTAGAATGAGGAAGCAAAAGAGGGCCTGGCTCTGACCAGGAAAAAAAAAATACTGGCATTCTGAGGCAAATATCTTTGAACTTCCACTCATATTTTCTTGAAAAATGAGACCATGCCTGTCCCTGGTTCATAATTTTAGTAGGAAAGAAAAGAGATGATAGTCAAACTCTCAGATGGTTACTACCTATCTCTAAAGAAAACTCTCTTATCTGATATTTAAGCTGAAAAGGTTTAGCATATTGGATAGTTAATAATATGCTAGACTGTATTTTGGGAGTTGAAACTCAGCTATAGTATTAACTAGCTTTGAGACTTTAGCCAAATGACTTTAGACAAGCCATTTCAAAGTCTGTATCTCAGCCACCTCATAAGTAAAATTAGGGGTTTGGAATGGACAATTTCTAAAGCCCCTTTCAACAGACATAAAAAAACCAGTAGCAAGTCATTTAAGGTGCACAAAACACATTATTTGCTTTCCTTTTCATATTAATTTTCCTTCCACGGGGAATCAACAGTAAATTCCAGCATCTATAGCAGGCATAAGCCAAAACTTGAAAATAGAAAATAGGAAAATAATGGTAGTCTAAAGCAATATGGAAACCTGATCTTACACTGTGAAGTGCTTTAAAAGGGCCTCCTTAAAAACAAACAAACAAACAAACAAAAAAAACTGCAGTGCCCTTTGTTTCATAATACTAAAATCTGAAGTATTGTTACATATTGTTGGAGTGGGAAGAAATCTCTTGTCGATGAATGTTTCCATGATTTTTAGAAGTGATTTTCCAGTGATTTTCAAAAACACTTTCAGTAATCACAAAGAACATACCATGCAATCCAAGACTATAATAGCATACGTGTTCTTCGCTATTTAGCAAGAAACACACAAAAATATTATAATAGTTTAGCACTATTTGGCTAACTCCAGTTAACTAAGACATTTAGGGATACATGATCCAATGAAATACTGACAACTAGGATCATAAATTAAAATGATGGCCTTTCTTTCAATCAAACACCTTTTTATTCCCTTCTTTGACTTTTTCTTCTGTTTCCCAGTAGCAAGAATGGCATGAGTTTGACTATCAGCTTCCTCACAAGTTTTGATACTAATGATTATGATACTTGATACAAGACTATAATTCTCCATGTCCCCTTGAGCTAAAATCACAACTCTAAAATTCCGTGGCAAAAATATTTTTCATGTATCTACTGCTGACACATATTCCAGGAATAAAAAATACTCATATTTTTAAGTGCATAACACCATAAAAAGTCATATATATGTGTGTATGTGTATATATATATATATATATATATATATATATATATATCTACACATATATATCTCTATATATGTGTATATATATACATATATATCTCATGCATATCATATCTTTCCAATCACATATAGAGCCATGGTCTGGAGATAATTTTTTTTTCATTTCAAACATGAAAAAATATGAGCAGTAATATATTATTTCTATGGCACATTTTAGCAGTTTGTTTCATCTGTGAAGTCCAAAACTCCCATATGGGGTTTGTGTCTGGGTGTGCTGGGGTTACATTGCTGTCAACAAATTTTAAACATCTTCCTCAATTTAAGCTCATTTGCAAAATAAAGAACAATATTTTAAACATTTCTTCCATCCTGGACTTGGCTTTTTCCTTACTGCCTCCCCACATAAATAATTAAAGGCCATGTTGATGTCTGAAAAAAGGAATATTAAAGAATCTAGGCTTTCCTGTTAATGATAGTGGGAACTCATTAAAATTAATTAACTCTTTCAAAATGCTCTTAGGCACAAGAGCAGTTATATAACTATTTTTGTTTTATTAGATTATTAGAATAAAAAAAGACACACAGCTAGTACATTGAAATTTGAGGTACAGTGTCTCATCACATGGTTTCTGTTCATAAACCATGAACTTTGATAGTAATAAGGCTTTTGTGTCATGAGAAAGCATGACTGTCAAAACTCAGAAAAAAGTTTTACTTCTCAAGAGCAAGCTTCTCTTTTATTTTTATTTTCTTGCTTTGCTTTGCACAAGGCATTTAAAATCTGTTGAATAAGATATATATTGCAGACATTTGTTATGCAATCATATGAACCTTAACTTGCTGAAGGATTCATATTTAATATTGATACAAAGTTAAGACTGATAAACTAGAAATTGAACATATTATAGAGCTTTAGTGGAATGCTAAGAAATGGACTGGAAACATTTAAAAAATATGCATCATGGCAAGCTTAGTATCCCACTACTGAAGGGATTAAAACATATTCATATTTGAAAATAGTCTAGTGAGTTGTAGTGAAAGACTTATACAAACTCTTAACATTTAGATCCGTACTTCTGCTGTGATGTTTCTATAAATCTCAAGTGACTGCTGCTGTTCTATCTTTAAATAATAGGATTCCCCTGGACTTTCTTTTCCTCTGGATTAGCTGTGATAAGAACCTCTCTAAAATGAATTAGGAGTGAAACCCATCTCACTTCTCACAAAGGTTCATGTTAGTAGACTACATCATTAATCATTAAATGTTATAGGTTTGTTCAAACCCATAACATTGAATAAAAAAACTTAAATCATACAACAAATATTTGACATGAGCTGCCTTCTTACAATGCCCTTGAAAGTTATTTTGATGAGCTCATTATACTCAAAATAACATGTTTTCTTGTGTCACCATACTTTCTCACTGATTCAGTAATTTTCTTCAATAATGGAGACAGATCCTATTAAACTAGTGTAATTTTGAATTAGTGACATGTATAAATTGAAAAATATATTAAAGAAACATTTTCCAGGAATGAAAGAGAACATATCTAATACTCAGAGGCTATATAAGCAATGCTACAGACATTGCAGTAAAAGCCTCTACCGCTAATTTTTCATTTGTATTCTCAACAATCCTGTCAATACCATGCATATTTTAGAGATGAGGAAATTAACTCAGAGAAGTTAAGTAACCTAGATAGGGTCACTCAGCTAACATGAGGTAAAGCCAGGAGTTTCTTATTCCAATAGCCCAGGAATTTTGATCTATACCATGTTGTAGTACCCATTTTCTTATAAATGTTCCATGTTATAGTGTAACTGTCAGGTGACCTGGATGTTAAAGATATTTGATAAGAGAAGAGAAAAATATTTCATATAAAGAAACACTAAGAAATTTAAGTCCTTTAGAGTAAAGTAATATTTAGAGATGGAAATTCTTCTGTGAAAGCAGTTAGAGATAGAAATCAAAGCTCATTTCAGGGGGTAATAGGAAGCTATCTTATTGAAAACTAGCAAGAATTTGACTTGAGTGTACTGAAGTGATACAGAGACATGTATTTTATATAACAGGACCTTAATTTTTTCACAGCTTTATTGAGGTATAATTTGCATAGCATAAAATTCACCCACTGCAATATACAATTCCATGATTTTAAGTAAATTTATAGGGTTGTGAATCTATCTCCATAATCCTGCTTTGTATTTCCATAATCCCCTCATAATTCCTTGGAGTCTCATTTGCAATCAGTCCTGTTCCTACCCACCACCTTAGGCAACCACTAACTTATTTCTCTATAAATTTGCATTTTCTGAACATTTCCTAGAAATACAATCATGCAATATGTAGCCTTTTGCATATGAGGTTTTTGAGGTTCATCCATGTTGAAGCATATATCAGCATTTCATTCTTTTTATACTGAACAGTATTTATGTGTATGGATATACCACATTTTATTTATCCATTTTCCAAATTGATGGAAATTTTAGTTGCTTATAGTGTGGAGCTATTCTGAATAATGTTGCTATAATCATTTATGTTCATATACTTATGTAGGTATAGTTTTCATTTTTTAGTAGTGGAATTAATGGGTCATAAAGTAAACTTATGTTTAATTTTTTAAGAAATTACCAAACTCCATTTCAAAGTAGCTGTATCATTTTACATTGAGAAACTTTAATTTTTATCCTTGGACTTAAATATTTAAACCTCATGTGCTGATAGGAATAGTAGACCTCCTTCGAATTGCTAGAATTAGGTGGTAAACACACCATTAAAGACTTAATGGTCGTGTTTCTCCTCAGTTCATATGTCGAAACTTTAACCTCACAGCCAGCATTTGATTATGGGGCCTCTAAAGAAGTAATTCAGGTTAATGAAGTCATCAACTCATGGTCATAATTAGAATTAGTGTTTTTTTTATTAAAATTTTTTTATGTTTATTTACTTATTTTGAGAGGGAGAAAGAGAGGGCCAGGAAGGGACAGAGAGAGAGGGAGAGAGAATCCTAAGCAGGCTCCACACCATCAGCACAGAGTCTGATACGGGGCTCGAATTCACAAACTGTGAGACCACGACCAGAGCTGAAACCAAGAATCAGACATTTAACTCACTCAGCCACCCAGGTGCCCCAGAATTAATGTTCTTATAAGAAAAGACATCAGACCATCAACAAAATGAAAAGGCAACCTACTGAATGGGGGGAAATATTTGCAAATCATGTATCTGATAAGAAGTTAATACCCAAAATACATAAAGAACTCATACAACTCAATAGCAAAAACAAAAACGAAAACAAACCAACAATCCAATTAAAAATGGGCAATGGATGTGAATAAACATTTTCCCAAGGACATTCAAATGGCCAACAGGTACATGAAAAGGTGCTTAAGATCACTAATCATTGAGGAAATGCAAATCAAAACCACAATGAGATATCACCTCACACCTGTTAGAATGGCTGTTACCAAAAAGACAAGAAATAACAAGTGTTGGCAATGACGTGTAAAAAAGGGAACTTTTGTGCACTGTTAGTAGGAATATAAATTAGTGCAGCCACTGTTGAAACTAGTATGGTATTTCCTCAAAAAATTAAAAATAGAACTACTAATGGTACATTTCTGGATATTTATCCCCCCAAAATGAAAACACTAATTGAAAAAGACTTTTGCATCCCCATGTGCACAGTAGCATTAATTACCATAACCATGAAATCGAATCAACCTACATTATCAGTGGATGAATGGATAAAGAAGATGTGCTAAATATACACATACAGTGGAACATTTCAGCAATTAAAAAAAATGAAATCTTTCTCTTTGCAATACCATGGATGGACCTTGAGGGCATTATGCTAAGTGAAATAAGTCAGACATAAAAACATAAAAACTGTATGATCTCACTTACATGTGGAATCTAAAACAAAAAACAAAAAAACAAAAAACAAACATATACACATTCATACACACACGAGCTCATGAATATAGAGAACAGACTGATGGTTGCTTGAAGTAGGGAGTGGACAGTGAGTGAAATGAGAGAAAGGAGTCAAAATGTACACATTTTTAGTTATAAAATGAATTAAATCATGGGGATATAATGTACAGCATGTTGACTATAGTTAATAACATTGAATTACTTACTTGAAAGTAGTTAGGACAATAGATCTTGAAAGTTCTCAACACAAGGAAAAAACTTGGTAACTATGCATAGTGGTGGACGTTAACGAGGTTACCTGTGGTGATCACTTTGCAATATAGTAAAACCTTGGATTGAGAGTACCACAAGACTAGCAAACATTTCTAATAAATGTTAACTGATAAATGAGCAGTGTATTGCAAAACAAGTAGTATGTGATGCCAAACATCACATGTTCACAACTGAGCCAATGGTTCTTAAATTCATTTTGAGATACAAGTGCTTCGGATTACAAGCATGTTTCGAGAATGAATTATGATCACAAACCAAGGTTTTACCATATATGCAAATATCAAATCACTACATTGTATACCTGAAACTAATACAATGTTATACCAATTATATCTCAAGATAAAAGAGGAGGAGGAGACACAAGAGAGCTCACTTGCTTCCTTTCTCTATGTGCATGTACATAGGAAAGTCTATGTGAGCACACAGTAAAGAGGGGGCCTATGTCATCCAAGGGAAGAGCTCTAGCCAGAAACTAATCTTGATCTTTGGACTTCTCAGCCTCCAAAACTATAAGAAAATATCTGTGGTTTAAACCACCCAGTTTGGGGAGTTTTTTAAAAAAATACAATGTATTATTTATTTGGTTATAAAAGCAGCAAATGATCATTTTAAGAGAATGTGGAAAAGGAAAAAAAAATATTTTGCAAGTAGTCTCACATTCAGAGATAAACATTGTTAATATTTAAGTAATCTTTTTCTCAATTTTGGCATATATATTTGTTGAGGCATAGTTGGCATACAATGTTACGTTAGTTTCAGGTTACAGTATAGTGATTTCACAAATCTATATGTTATGCTATGCTCATCACAAGTGTACCATCTGTCACCATACAATGCTATTACAATGTCGTTGACTATATTCCCTATGCTGTATCTTTCATCCCTGTGACTCACACATTCCATAACTGGAAGCCTGTATGTCCCACTCCCCTTCACCCGTTATGCCCATATCCCCCAAACCCCCTGCCCTCTGATAACCATCCGTTTGTTCTCTGTATTTGTAAGTGTTTCTGCTTTTGGTTTTATTATTTGTTTCATTTTTGACATTCCACATATAAATGAAAGCCTGAGCAGACTAATATATATACCAACAATTTATTCAGGGCCACTAAAAGGACAGTTGAGAGCTTGCAAGATATGGAAGTTTCAGGGAAGAATATTTCTTCACTGTAGATCTCTCAAAAAACCAGTGGAGGTTTGGATTATGGAACTTCCTCTGAAATATGAGTAACTAGAATATGTCATATGTTTTCTTTCTTTTATTCATTTCATAGATTTTAATTATAAAGAATAACAAGCAGTCTTGGATTGAAGAGATGATGATACTGAAGTTGGAGAACAGAATATAGTGAGTTAAAAGGCTAAAATAAATTGCTGATGCCATATCTACAGTTGTGGCCCATTTGCAGATTTTTTTTTGAAATTATCTTGTTCTCACAGGCATCCAACTAACTAATTATATGCAAACAATAAGACTCAAGCTTCTGCCAAAAGAATTAGCTCTGTAGCCAATGGCAACTGACTTTGGCAGGACAGATGTATTCATTAGCATTAAAAACACTTAATGTTTTTTATTCCTGAATTAAATACTTGTAACTAATTTCCAAAAGGGACAACTGAATATATGAAGAGAGAAGACAAGTGACCCTGGGCAAAGTATTTGATTTTTATTATTGGAAAAATAAAGCTTAACTTTATTATTTTAGGAATTGGAATTCATAAAGAGAAAATAATGTGTTTTTTTTTAAGCTGCACTGCTTTCATGAGATACAGTGAGACTTAGTAATGATGTTTTTGAAATAAAAAGTGTTTGGATCTAAGGAAAGTTCTCTGGAGTACATATGGATTGGACTAGATATTCAAGAGTAAAATTAAAAGAGTAGTCAGTTGAAGTAAATACTTTGAAAGCACTTGGTGGCACAGTATAAAAGTCTAAAATGAATGTGACACTGGCACATATTCAAAAGCAAGGTATTTTTTTAATAATTCAATAATAATTAAAGTACAGAAGAAAGTAAGGAAAATAAAATAATCTGAATTTGCACTATTGCCATGAAGTGTACTATGGCTCCAAACTCACTCAGCTGTGTAATTTAGATTCTGATAATATCCAGTTTGTAAAAATAGTTTTAAATATCAAGCACACTCATGCCATGAACTTCTAAATACACTATCCAATTTATTTATCTAATAATTCCTCCTGAAAGAATCCTGCTATCTGCTTTTTTTTTGCCCATTTCTTAGAAATGAGAATAACTAGGAAAATATTGAAATGAGAGAAACTGTCACCATTCTCTAGTCATAGCACAATGAAGGAAAGATAAGTGGAATCTACCAGAAATGTGTGTAGTTATTTTGTGCCCTCCTGACCCATGCTTTAATTCTGATCTCTCAGTAAAGTATCTAAAGCAAATATGCTAAATCTCCAGTCATGTGAAATGGGGTATGACAACCCAATATGAGAAAGAGTGGAAAAATAAAACATGGCTTTAGTGTTCACCACCTTGTGCTGAATGTTATAACAAAACTCTACTGTGGGTACACCAGTTCTAGACCAAATCAACATTGTAAACTAATTGCTTTGTTTCTGATTGCTCTAAGGGATATTCAAAGAAAATAAATACAGTGCTGTAACAAGCACAAGAAATGAGAGCGGCTGCCTAGAGACATTCTTTCTGCCATGACGCCATAGTAACTGTCAAAGAAGTCCTCTGTGTACAGTAATCTAAGTGCTGCTAAGGCTCCTCTTACTTAGATAGTTCTTAAATCTATACAGGGCTCCAGGTGCAAAGCACTTCACAAACATTACTTAGAATCACTGTGCTTCCCAGTGAACTGTGATTTCTTCTATGTTACTTCTTTCATAGCAAACATACCAACCAAAAGTTCCTGTCAGACCTTAATCCTCACAAATCTTTCCTCTTTCTAAGAGAATCTTTTGAAAATTTTAACATGAAATTCTGTAATCAAAGATTCAAAATGAATCTAATTGACATTAAGACAAAATACTGGGAAAATAATCTGAATATAATAGTTATGGTCCAAAAGAAAGTTATAGACATCTACATCTTAATGAAGAACTCAACCAACAAATGCAATTAATAAACTTTCTGTATTTATCCATAAAGTTTATTATATGAGAGCTTAAATGATACTCTAAAGAAAGGTATTTCCTTCCCCTTATGTCATACATGTCAGACATTTAGAAATAATTTCCAGAGTACACATGCCATATCACATTTAATGATAACATATATGTGCGTTTGCATTTTGAATTTCCAATAATTTATATGCAAAATACATATTCATATTCTAAAAAACCTTATATGTCAATTTCCTTAAAGTAAAAAACACATCAACATACATTTTGAGGATTTTTTTTTAGAATGAGAGACAGCGTAGTCGGGCAGAGGGGCAGAGGGAGAGGTAAAACCAGATTCAATGCTCAATGCAGAGCCTGGTGCAGGGCTTGATCCCACGACCCTGGGGTCATGACCTGAGCTGAAATCAAGAGTCAGACACTCAACTGACTGACACCTAGGCACCCCAAATTTTGAAGATGTTTTTTTAAAATTTTTAATGTTTTTTATTTATTGTTGAGAGACACAGAGAGAGAGAGAGCAGGTGAGGGGCAGAGAGAGTGGGAGACAGAATCTCAAGCAAGCTCTGTGCCATCAGCATAGAACCTGATTTGGGGCTCAAACCCACGAACCATGAGATGACCTAAGCCAAACTCAAGAGTCGGATGCCTAACTGATTGAGCCATCCAGGCATCCCTGAAGATTTTTAATGAAAATTTTACAGAAGTAAATAATTAGCATTTTTTATAAACTTTTATAGAATATAAAGATATGTATAATGTAATTATTATAGCTTTTTATGGTTAATATTTAAAATGTGTGATACAAATGTATATCATATTTCCTTTGTGGAAATTCTAAGTGGAAGTATAAGTTTCATTTTATATGAAGGTGTGTGTTTAAATATACAACTATATCTACATCCTTCAGAATATCTCTTTAATAAGAGAACAGAATCACACATCAACTGGCATACAGGAAACTAGTATTTCATATATGATTAATCTGTAACTATAGATTAAAATTTTATTACACTGCAAGAATTTTCCTATAGATAAAATTACAAATTATTTTCAGCTGTGTTTTTTAAAGAAAATCTATTCAAAGACATAGAAAATGATATTAACATCTACTTATAATGTCCTTTCACTGCAGAATTCAGAAAGCTTTATTTTATATTAGCTTATTCAATCGAATAGAATTTTTGTTGTTTTTATTTTCTGGAGTAGAAACAGTTTCTGGAAACCACTAAGGTAGAAGGATTTCATTTTTTAATGTGTTTCTAAGACATTTGAGACATCTTAACTCTGTGTATAGACTGAATTGTGAACAACAGCCCTTATCCTTAAAATTTACTTTACACTAGTATTTCCCAAAATATGTGCCATGAAAAACTACTTCTATTTTGAAAATACTGGTCTAAACAAATTTAAGCAGGCATTTGTTTTTGTTTTTGTTTTTTTGGAAAGAGAGATAGAACACAAGTGTGGGAAAGAGGCAGAGGGAGAGAGAGTGGGAGAGAATCCTGAGAAAGAGGCAGAGGGAGAGAGTGGGAGAGAATCCTGAGCAGTGTCCATCCTCAGCACAGAGCTCAATCCCACAACCCTGTGATCATGACCTGAGCTGAACTCAAGAGTCAGATGCTCAACTGACTGAGCCACTCAGGTGTCCCCTCTCCTTTTTTTTAGCAGGAATTTTTTAAAAAATATAATTTACTGTCAAGTTAGCTAATATACAGCGTATACAGTGTGCTTTTGGCTTCAGGGGTAGATTCCCGTGATTCATCATTTACATACAACACCCAGTGCTCATCCAAACAAGTGTCCTTCTCAATGCCCATCACCCATTTTCCCCTCTCTCCTGTGCCAACCCCCCTCCATCAAACCTCAGTTTGTTCTTTGTATTTAAGAGCCTCTTATGGTTTGCCTCTCTGAAACTATTTTTCCCCTTTTCTTTTCCTATGATCTGTTAAGTTTCTCAAGTTCCACGTATGAGTGAAAACATATGATACCTGTCTTTCTCTGACTTAGCGGGCATTTTTAAGTTACAGCTTTTATGTACTTGTTTATTTACTTATTTAAGAGAGTGAGAGAGAGAGAGAGAGAGAGAGAGAGAGAGAGAGAGTACATGAGCAGGGGAGAGGCAGAAGGAGAGAGGGAGAGAAAGAATCCCAAGCAGGCTGCATGCCCAGCTCTGAGCTCTACACAGGGCTTGATCTCATAACCATGAAATCATGACCTGAGCTGAAATCAAGAGTGGAACATTTAACTAACTGAGTCAACAAGGTACCCCAAATGGCAGCATTTCAGTCTCTGGTTTAATAATACACTTTGTGACTAATAATGTGTATATGATATGCAGACTTTTCAGAAAACTAATTGACTCTAGATTCTCCTTCCATCTTTCACAAGACAATCTGAAGTTATTACTGTGCTATAGAGCCTATTTTTAGAATGTTAATGTAGGCTTTCATGATTAAGAATTTTAGAAGTAAAAAAGTTTTAGAAGTAATTATAATAATGTTGCCATGAATTCACAATTTTGAGTGTAAAAAAAGATATAAAAAAGTTAAATGTGATGTTTAAATCAAGCTGACTATATAATTTTTAAGGTATATTATTTTCTAATTCTCCCAATTTAAATTCTAAAAGTAATATCACCCCATCATCATGAGCACCTTCAGTGGCCAGATATTACCCCCTTCTACCATTCTCCATTAAAGGAAACTAAAGATTGTTGGAGAAATGGCTCATTATAAGTCTTGGGCAGGGATAGTAAAAGGCAAGTCTCAAAAATCTTATGCCAAAAATAAGGAAACTGTCAAAGATTGATGTGGTCATGTCAAAAAATCTTAGGATAAAACTTGAAGGAGTTCTTTCTTACCAAAGTTGTGACAATCTGAGCATCTAACACGAATGATTTTAGTTGATAGAGATCATTGATTCTATAAAAATTGGTTTAATAAATAAAAATACTGCAAAAGGAAAACACCAAAAACATTTATTATTACCGTTTGAGGAGCTATTATACCAACTCCATGAAAATTATTATTAGAGAAAATTAAACACGTAATCTGACTTTTAATAGAAACTATTTTTCACTGTTAACCAAATAGTTTTCCTTTATTTAAGAATATCTGCTAATAAATGCAGAACAAAACTTAAAATTAGAAAATTATCATCCTACAATCTTTAGTAAAACTAGTGAATCAGGCAAGAATCATCAATTATCATTAAAACTACTAGGTAAATGGTTAATGGATGTGATTTGTGCTGATAACCACCATTTCTGTTTCTTCTCTGTTAGGATTCCTGGTAGTCATACCTTTCCCAGTCTCCTTGAAGTTAGGCACAGTCATGTAACTTGCTTTAGTTAATGATATATGAATGGAAGCTACATGTGTTACTTATGGGCAGAAACATTTAAAAGTCATTCCATATTTGTCCATTTCACTCTTTACCTGCCTTGGTGATTATAAGAGTGTATTGATATGCATATGTAATTCTGGGTAATGATACAGTGAAAAGTTGCAGGCTTTGAATGAATAAGGAATATTTTTTTTTGATATTTTCAGCCACAAGATTTTGGAATCTTTGTTACTGCAGTGTAACCTAGTCTTTTCTGACTATTTTATAATGGGGAATTGAATACTTGATTGTACTAAACTAACACCATGGATATAATTCTCTGGTAACAAGAGAAAGCATAACTGCACAATGAAGAGATCAGAATGTCATTACCTCCATCAAATATCAATCTTAGTTTTACTGACAATATTTCAACTAGGTAAGAAGTGTCTTTGAAGGAATGCAATATGATGTATATATCATCCATGTTGTACTCTAGCCAGAAAAGCTTAATAGCCTTTGATCAGGCCCTGAAATTTAGCTTCCAGTTAACAGAATATTCAGGGGATAGAGGAATATGCTAAATGAGTGTATATCTAGAAGATAAAACTAATGACAGGACAATTGGCCTATTCTCTTCACCAGATTAGTGTTGTGGGGGAAAAACAAACCAACAAAACCCACAATAACCTCTCTACATAAAGATGCTTAACCAAATGCAGTGTGTAGTCCCAAATTGAGTCCAGGTTTAGACCAACTAGGTAGGATATAAAGAAAACAATTAGGAAAGTTTGAATAAGAAATAGATATTAGCTAATACGGGATTATTAGTAATTCTGTTAAATGTGAAATTATTTTGAGTATTTAGGAATAAATTTTTATATTTATTTTTTTTATTTATTCATTTTATAATGTTTATTTATTTTTGAAAGAAAGAGAGAGAGAGAGAGAGAGAGCGAGCATGAGTGGAGGAGGGGCAGAGAGACAGGGAGAGACAGAATCTGAGGCAGGCTCCAGGTATTGAGCTGTTAGCACAGAGCCTGACATGGTGCTCAAACTCACAAACCCTGAAATCATGACCTGAGCTGAAGTTGGACACTCAACTGACTGAGCCACCAAGGTGTCCCTATAGTTTTATTTTTAAAATATCAATTCTAAAGTATTTAGAAATGAAGTCATTTACTTTTAAATATACCAACATATTTTTAAAAGTCTATACATTTCCAAGTTCAGTACATGACAAAAAGTATCATTTTAGAGATTCGAAATATAAAAAATTTATAATGAACTAAAACAAAGTTGAAAAAGGAAAAAGAAAAAGATGAAGATTTAAACAGATAATTTATAATTACACATAAATTAATTTTATTTTTTTTTAATCTTTATTTATTTTTGAGAGAGAGACAGAGTGTGAGCAGGGGAGGAGCAGAGAGAGAGGGAGACACAGAATCTGAAACAGGCTCCAGGCCCCGAGTTGTCTGCACAGAGCCCGACGCGGGCCTCGAACTCACAAACCGTGAGATGGTGACCTGAGCCGAAGTCAGACACTCAACTGACTGAGCCACCCAGGCGCCCCCACATAAATTAATTTTAAACTAGACTTCTAGTTTAAGGTTCTACATATTGAACTATTAATTATTTTACAGTGGATCCCATTTCTCCACATCCTTGTCCTATTTTCTTTATTTAATTATTGTCAGACCATTGAACCAGATACTACTCAGAATGCTATTTACTGCCAAGTGAAAATCAACAGAATCAACCATCATCATCTGTTGTAAAAAATGTAAGTATTTGTCTTTAAATTTCCCATTTTATTGGTCTTGGAGTGCTTCTTATACTACATTGGGAATTTCCTTTCTTTTATAAACAATAAGATACATCATGAGGTCTTATTTTATCAACTAACCCTATTTATGCCATCATTACTTTTATTCTCTGGTTTCCAGTGGTATAGCCTCTTTTCATTTCCTAGGGTAAGCTGGGCTCCCACGTATCAGATATGTTAGTAATGCAGATTTCTCTACTTGACTCTTTCTTTTTCAAACTCTGAAATTACTCTTTCAGGATAATTTTCCCAGATACTCCAGACTAAGTCTGTGTTCCCCACAGCACTTATGTAAATTCTAACAGTACTTTATACTTTGTCTCAGAACCTTAATATAGTTTGTATTGATACCTATAGTTCTATGATATCTGCCTGCCATATACTCTTGGACCTTGAGGATGATAATCATTCCTTTTTTGTTTATTGCTATATACTTTACCACTAAAACAGTGTCCAGCCACTAGAATGTGTTTAATAAAGATTTTCCTGATGGCTTTTTTGAGTTTGTGCAAGTAAAGTAGTATGATACAGTGAAATACAAGGCAAGTACACTTTCTTGCATTGTTCATTGTTATATCCCTGAACACATAGAGATGTTGAGTAAATAGGTTTTATAAGAATGAATGAGATCGGAGCTTAGCCTGAGTCCTATGTCAGCTACATACATGCTGCAATATTGATCTTCACTTCTATGGATAGCAGTTAATTACATATAAAGTGAGTTATTCAAAGGATGACTTTTAAGGATACTTTTAGCACTATACACCTGTAAACTAGGACACTCAGTTATTTACCTTGCCATTGCGGTTACTACCTTTGATGATAGTAATAGAATAAACTTTTGAGAACAATCAATCATTTTGAATCAAGAAATACTTATTTAAAAAGTGTATAGTGCCTTCATTTCCAATTGGTATTCCTATAAGTTTTTTGTAGAATCAAACAAGTTAATTTTCACATTTATATGGAAGAAAAAGAGGGAAAGAACAGTCAAGATATTCTCACAGGAGAATTAAGTAGGAACCATGAATTACCAAATAGGAAATCCTGTTTTAAAGACATAAGGCTACCACCCAGTCGGGGGAAAAAAAGAAGATAAAGACATAATGCTAAAACAGTGTTGTGTTTGTACACTAACGGACAAATAGACTGAAGAATAGAATTGAGAGACCAGAAACTAATCTTTACATACACAGAAAGTTTATATATGTTAGTTTAATGTATGTATGTATACATTAATACATACATACATACATTTAATGTATGTATATATGTTAGTTTAATTATTTATCATTAGGGAAGGATGGAATTATCACTAAATTAGGCAGAAAATTAGAAATTACACCCCTAACTAAATCATCACAATCATCATTATCATCATCATCATCATCATCATAATCATTATCATGGTAGATTAAATATGTAAATGTTAAAGGAAAAATTATAAAAGTATTATCTCAGGACATGGAAGAATTTCTTAAAACTCTGAAAACACTAAACATAAATAAAGAAATTACTAAACTACATTACACTGAAATGAATAACTGCTCAGTAAAAGATACAATAAAAAGAGTGGAAATAAAAGTCAAAACCTGGGAGAAGATATTTCCAACACATGTAACTTATAACAAGTTCATGGCCAGAATAAACAAATATCTCCTATGAGTCAATAAAAAAGATGAAGTATCCAATAAATTTTTTTTTAACTTGGCAATGATTTTAAGAGGCACTTAGAATACATACATACATACAAACAAACATCTAGAAAACCCAAACTGCCAATATGTGAAACCATTCGATTTCATTAGCAATCAGAGAAAGGCACATAATTTAAACTACAATTAGGCAGTATTTGCACATATCAGATTAGCAAAAATGAAAAAACTATCAAGTTTGACATAGGATTAAAGAGAATTGTCACGCATGGCTCCAAGAATCAAGACTACATGAGTCCACTTAGCTTAACTATCAGCACTGAAAACTATGTGTCAGCATAACCACTTATACCAGAAAAAATTAGCTTATGATAATAAAGCTTTAAACTAATAAATAACTTCACTGTTTGTATCAAGAAATTTCTACAAACCAATATATCCAGATGAAAAACTTACTCTTCTTTGCAAACACCTCACTTCCCTGGGCAATAATTCTCTCACTTGGAAAAATAGCTCATTTATCAGTCTTCCCTTTATCACGTACACCAACTCCTATTGTCATCAATTTTTCCCATTAACAGTTATTTCTCTGAACTAAAACACTCACCTTAAAACTTAAGTCCAGACACTCAAATCTTCTATAAATATTTCCTGCAGGATACTCCCTCCTAAAATACTACTACGATTCAGTCAATATTGTCCTCTCTTTGTGAGGTCAGTATAATAACTTTTGCTTAATCAGTAGACTCTTCTGGTGGTCTTTGGGGGACTTGGCAGTCAATTATCCTAGCAACTTAGCATTACCTTCTAGGTTTAAACATATTCATACCCTATAACCCAGTAATTCCATTTCTCAGTATATATCTTAGAGAAATTCATATCCAAGGAGACTTGTACAAAAATATTCTTAATTGTTGCTGGAAACAAGCCAAATACATATCAACAGTGGAGCAGTAGATAAACTTTGGTATTTATGCAATAAAAAGTTTTACAGTAATAAAAATAAACAAACTACATTTATACCTACCAATGTAGATGAGGAAGAGGCAAATCAGCTTTCCTTCATTACCAATCAAAATTTGTATTACTATTCTAAAACTTAAAACCCAGCTAACATAGATCTTTACTACTTATTCCTCAAAGTCAAATATACCTTCATTCTTCTGAACAAATACTGCAACTCTCTTTTCAAATAGTTGACTGAAATAAAATATACCACTTAGAGAGATTCAATAAAGCCCGTTTTATTTAAAAAAAAAAAAAACACAATAAATTATTTCCCCAAGTCATCTAACATAAAAATTAGTTTTTCTACTCTGAAATAATCCTACTTTCTAAGACTCTCATCAGTCTCTTGTTCATACATTTACTACTTGGTCCTGTGTTCCCAGTCAGTTATTGTTTTCATTCTGACATATCCATATGTCTTCATACCCTCCTCCAACTGGGTTTTCACTAGTCTGAATTAGCCAAGATTAATTAAAGAAGATGCGATGTGGGGCGCCTGGGGGGCTCAGTCGGTTAAGCGGCTGACTTCAGCTCAGGTCACGATCCCGCGGTCCGTGAGTTCGAGCCCCGTGTCGGGCTCTGGGTTGATGGCTCAGAGCCTGGAGCCTGCTTCCGATTCTGTGTCTCCCTCTCTCTCTGCCCCTCCCCCGTTCATGCTCTGTCTCTCTCTGTCTCAAAAATAAATAAAACGTTAAAAAAAATTAAAAAAAAAAAAAAAAGATGCGATGAACCCTAATTACCTGATCTTCCTTACTCTCATTCTTCCAAACCAGGGTTTTAAAAACTTCAACTTCTTTTCCATAGTGATTAGGGTATGTGAACGAGGCCTAACCCAATCAGCACTGTTATTTCTGTGGTCACAAGAAATAATTCAAAGTAAGCATGAGACCAGTTCAGAGTAATAAGAAGAGGCTCCATTTGGCTGAGGCTTTCTAGAAATCAGCATCTTCACTCTTCTGAGAAATTCACCAGAAAAGAGATCCTCTCTTGCTTTGACAGAATTATGTATAGCTATGATTCCAGGAACTGCTGGTAGCATTTTTCTCCTACTTGCAGAAAGCTCAACAGAGAAAAGGGTACAACCAAGAGGATAATAGATAAGTGGATCAAGGGTTATGTTTGAGCTACTCCTGAAGCATGCCTTTTCTAGAACTTTCAGTTACATGAGAAAAATAGAACGATTTTATTCTTATTGAACAAGTTTGCATGCAGGTCCTCATTAGTGGCAAACAAAACCATCCTGATACGTACTTTTTTTAACTTTTGAAGGAAATATCTTTAAAATGGGATTATATTCTTCCTAGTTTTCTTAAAAGTCAGTAACTATAAGGATCATAATTCTTTTTCTTGACCACTAGGGATCATAATTCTGATTTTTCATTATTGTTTTATTTTAGAGAGCAGAAATATTACTATTTGAGCCTCTGCAAATGGTCAAGAACACTGTAACTATAAATATAACTAATTCCTAAACCTTAGTTTAAAAAATTAAATAGACATATTAGTAAATAAATAATAATTAATTTTAAATAAATGGTTTTTCTATTACAAACAAAAATTTTGTTTGCCTTTCAAATAAAAATTTGTTTGAATTATTCAAATTTAAGTCTCACTCATTTCCTAAAATCAATTTAGTATCATAAAAATGTAATGGAATACTTCATTCTATCCTAAAACACCAATTACTATGAACTCTGAAAGACATTGCATAATTCAAATGGTGACTACTAAGTGCCAAAAAAACCCCCTGCAATTTTTAAATATTTTCTGTGTCTCATCATTAGCAGAATATACAGGTCCAAAGATTATTTAAACAAACAAACAAACAAACAAACAGGGGTGCCTGGGTGGCTCAGTCAGTTAAGCATCCAACTCTTGGTTTTGGCTCAGATCATGATCTTATAATTCGTGAGTTTGAGCCCGTCATCAGGCTCTGCACTGACATTGTGAAGCCTGCTTGAGATTCTCTCTCCCTGTCTCTCTGCCCTTTCAGTTCTCTCTCTTTCTCTCAAAACAAAAAATAAACTCAAAAACCAACCAACAAAAAGACAAACAGGATGACATTCAGACTTTCCTGGAAGAGAAGACAAGTGGGGAACACTGAGAGTGACTGGCACTGAAAATCTGTATCATATCACATAATGAGTGCATATGTGTGTGATCTGTTTGTGTGTAAGGGGATCTTTTATTACAGTCACCCATGGGGACAGTGGGCACTGTCCCGAGGACATGTAAGCATTATGACCAAAGTCCATTGTAATAGACTCCAAAAGACTGCCCAGATACTTCTGGTTTGTTGTGCTACATTTGATTTTTTTAACAAGTGGTTATTCCCTGGAGTATTTAAATCTTTTCATTATACACAGGCTTTATTTACAGCAGTGTTTGGAAGGACATTTGACCTGCCTATCCAGAGTTAATCTGTTATCCATTGACTACTCTGCCCCTTGTCTCTATACTTCTATATCATTTCAAGGATGATATTATCTGAAAATGTTATGAAACAACAAAGAATCTCTTGTTTCATTCGTGAGGGGCAAATGAATAAATTAACATTAAAATTCACTTTCAACTTATTGACAGATACCAGAAATAAGAAGGATATATTTAGCTCATACAAAATTTTTTAAAAATGTTACTTTATGGGATGAGGCTACCATTTCCTGAATTAGATATGAAAACTTTCTCTTTTTTTTTTTTTTTTTTACATTTATTTATTGTTGAGAGACAGAGACAGACAGAGCATGAGCAGGGAAGGGTCAGAGACAGGGAGACACAGAATCCAAAGCAGGCTTCAGGCTCTGAGCTGTCAGCACAGAGCACGATGCAGGGCTCAAACCTGCAAACTGTGAGATCATGACCTGAGCCGAAGTCAGATGCTCAACTAACTGAGCCACCCAGGTGCCCCCAAATATGAAAACTGTATGAAGTAGGCTGACTGTGTCTTTAAAGTTTGTCATATTATTTATAGGTGATCATAGACCTTCCTATCCTGATTTATATCACTAGCATACTCTATAATAAATACATGTTAAAATCAGTCTTTACGTACATATGACAGAAAAAAGTACGGTTAGAGAGTAACAGCATCTCTACTTATCTTAATATGCAGTAATAAGTATATGCAGTAATATGCCTATCTTTCAATATGATGTAACAAAATATCTACTTTGATGATTAACCTCCCTTTAAAAGGGAGTCAAATTTTGACAGGTTTATATTGTGTAGTAATTTGCTTTTGAGTAATAAAAACAAAAACAAAAAAGAGAAACTGATAGTTTAAGGCATGCCTTTAGAAACTATAATATTTGTGCTATATAATGAAAAACAATAAACCAAACCTCTCTAGGCAAGAGAAAATATAGTCAGCACCATTTCCAATTTCAGTAAATGAAGATATTGAGTTTAATTATACATTTATGAAGAAAATATACACCTATAATATTTCCTTTTCAAAGCATAGGAGGTTGGTTTTAATATCCCATCATCTCCCTTGAGTAGCTCCAACCAACATTCTTTATTACAACATACAATCTCTGTATTGAAAATACATATTTGGGATATTTTCTGGCTTAGCTCATGTCATGAAACATAGTGTAGATCCCTATGGAGACCTCTTGCATCTAGTAACAATAATTTGGTATAGCAGGAAAAAAAATTTCAAAGTATTTTTAAAAATAAAAACAGGAGCTTTAAATCCATAGCTTCAGAATAACCTCAAATGTACAAACAAGATTAAAGAATATCATTACATTTATTTTGTTAAGTACAATACAATATTCTCATATTTTATCCAAAAAGTATATTAATATTAAAGATACTTGGAAGACACTCAGATTTGCTCATTTAGATTAGAAATCATAGCCAGGTTTTTAAGCATGTAAAGATCTCTACCAGAAATTCTATTAGCTCATGAATACAGCATGACTTTGGAATTCAGGAAACTGAATAAAAGATATTTGGTGTCTTCCTTTTTCTCTTACTTTACATAATGCTACTAAGGTATAATTTTTAAGCTATAGCTTAGGATGACAGCTAAAGAGAAATAAAATCATTCTGTATTTTAGTCTGCCTTTCTATTCTATAGTTACAAAATGAATAGATTGTTTTAGTGGCTTGTTTTCAGCTACCATGCTTTAAGAATATTAGTATCATAACACCTGGTGCAACCATAATTCAATAATGACATTTAAAATAATTGCAGATTCATATTTCACAAATCATGTGTTTAAAATAAATGATCAGAATATAACTCCATTAATCAAAGTGATCCTGGTTAATCATTTCTAAATGTAACTAATATTAACTGAAATGGTTAAAAATTAAAATTATTTAAATGTTTTTCATCATGGAAGACACCACTATCAGCCTTTACTCATACCACTACAAAATTGAGTTAAAATTTATAGTATAAGTAAGGGCAAATATAACTACATTGTTAGAATACAAACTATATAAGAATTACTAGCCTTGACTTCCAGGCTTTATACAAGTACTGCCTTATTCTGCAATTTTAATCTCTCTGTGACACTTTCTCCACATAAATAATGGGAATAAATACTGTATTATCCCTACAATTTTCTTTTTGGAATATTGCAATATCCAAATAATTTTATAAAAGATCTCTATTTGGACATCATATAAGAAAAGGAAGATATGTATATACATTTAAGAACAATATTTTTTAAACCCCTATATTAAAAACATATTAATATTGTATATCCTGTAATAATTAAAGATAAAGAAATATTTTTTTCTTAAATTAGGTGGGAAAAACAATGAAATGACTAATAAATTGGTATTTCTTGAGGAAACTCACAAGCAAAATTAGGTCATTTGCTAGTTTCTATGGAACCACAAGTATAAAGTACTTTTTGTTTTCCTGGATTTACTTTTTATACTCAGAGCTTTAAAAATATAATATAGAGGGACAAGATAGAGTTCTTGTAGGTCCTGAAACACAGGCTGCAGGAGGTCAGTGTCCAGGGCGGCCTCTGCAGCTATCTACGAATTTTCTTCAGGGCAAATGATATGAGGCTTGGTACATTAGTGGGGGAAGACAAATATGGAAACCAATGCTATAAAGACAACAAGCAGTTTTTTTGGCCGTCAAAAATGGGTTATATAGCCTACTGAAACTCAGTGGCAAAAACACATTTTTTGTTTGGGATATGGATGGAAGCATGGTGCCCCCAAATGGCATCATTGGCTTCACACTATGACCAATGACCCTCCAACAACAAAACCGCCTACTGCTTGTAAATTCATTTGGATAAACCATAAGTACAGTGTGAGTGGCACTCCAGAAAAATGTTCAACTTATTCTATTACTAGAAAGAAGATTCAAGAGTGGGTTCTACCTTCAATACCTTACAAGTGAAGACAATGGAAAATAATTTAAACATGTAAAGTATGAGTTCTTCCCGCAACTGCACTTTTACTACTTACTATTAACTTGATTAAAAATATTTGCTTAAAAAAAATATTATAACATATATAATAAAAATATAAAAAGTATATAATAAAATATCCTATATGGATGGAGAGAGAGAGAGCACATTTGGGGTTCCAGAGGAAAAATACTATTAATCCAATAATGTGATAGCAGCTTTCTTCTGCTTCCCCAAATGGTATATACTGACACTTGATTTTAAATGTCCTTTCCTTCTCAGCATAGCTAAAGTGTTTTGCTTTGTTTATTTTTGATTTGTTGTTGTTTTTTAATGTATTTTTTAGCTAGTGGGGAGGGGGCAGACAGAGAATCCCAAGCAGGCTCCACACTCTTAGCCTGGAGCCCGATGTGGGGCTTGAACATACCAACCATCAGATCATGACCTGAGCCAATACCAAGAGTTGAACACTTAACTAACTGAACCACCCAGGTGTCCCTGTTTTGTTTTGTTTAAAAATATAGTTATCAGTCATCGTTTATTGAGTGTATATTATTTAAGAATAAAATGCTAATAAAATATTTTTAAAAAGACATAAAATGAATACAGGATGTTACATCAATTAAAAGTAAATCAAAGAAATGGTTAACAGGACATGTGAACTCTTTCTGGATAATAGCAAAAAACTGAGGATCAGGCATAAATGAAGAGAAAAAGAATTTTAAAATTCCAAATCATCAGTTCAGAATGGTCGTCCAATGACCAGTACATTGGATGAATACACTTTTATTTCTGAATTTTTTAAATTTGTGGTAAAATACACATAAAATAGAATTCACCATCAACCATTTTTAAGTGTGTAGTTCAGTGGTACGAAATACATTTATAATATGTAAGCATGGCCAATACCCATCTCTGTAACTCTTGCAGCATGTAAACTGAAACTCTATACCCATTAAATAAAAACTCCCCATTCCTACCCCAACCTCAGCCCCTAGCAACCACCATTCTATTTTCTTTCTCCTTGGTTTTGATTACTTTAAGAACAATATATACATGGTATTTGTCATTTTGTGACACTTATGTTTATTTACTTAGCATGATGTCCTCAAGTAGCCTATATCATAATTTCCTTCCTTTTTAAGGCTGAACAATATTCCATTGTATATATACATGCCATTTTGCTTATTTATTTATCCATCTATGACACTTGGGATGTTTCCACGTTTTCGCTATTGTGAATAATGTTTTTATCAATATAGGTGTAGAAATCCGTTTTCAAGACTTCACTTTCAATTCTATGGGATATATATCCAGAAATGGAATTGGTGGATCAAAATGATAATTCTATTTTCAACTTTTTGAGGAACTGCCATACAGTTTTCTGCAATAGTTGCACCATTTTATATTCTCACGAACAGTGTACAAGAATTTGAATTTCTCCCCATCCTTGTCATTACTTGGTATTTTTTATTTTGTTTTGTTTTTAATAGTAGCCATCTTAATGGTGTGAGGTTATGGAGAATATGCTCTTGAACTGTTCCTCCTTCTTAGAATATATCTTGTCCTGTGGATTCCATAAACCATTCTACCTTGGGTGTTTTGTCCTTTCCTTGTAATTCTTGCTGCTCTGCATGAATATTGTAGGGTAACATCATCTGCACCATTGGCAATGATGAAAATATTCTATAATCTGTGTGATCCCATGCAGTAACTATTAGCCATATGTGGTCACTAACCACGTGAATTGTGGTTAATGATATCGAGGAAACTAAATTCTAGTTTTATTTAATTTATTTTTAATTTAAACCCACATGTGACAAGTGGTTATTGCATCAGCTAATGCATATTGGATTCCATTTCTTTCTGAGCCCCAACCTCATGTATCCAACTGCTTCCGTGACATATTTGTCTAGATGCCCTAAATATCCAAAATTCCACATGTCCAATGGCAAACTCTATCACTTTCTTCAAACCAACTTTTAATTTGGTCAATTCAATAATATCAACTTTGCCTAAGATGGAGCTATTCAAATTTTCCTTTACTCTTCACTCTGCTTCATTTCCCATATCCAGTAAATCATATATCCTGTTATTCAAACCTAAAAATGTCTCTTAAATCTGTCTTCTGTTATTCAAAATACAAACCATCATTTCTCACATACTACCACTGACAACCTGCTCTTTACAGAACTCTCAAAGGGAGCTCATTGACATTAAGATAAATAAAGTTAATATTTCTTAAATTCTTCAAATGTCACCTTTCTGATAAGTTCTTCAAATCTCCTAGTCAGAAGTATAAACTCCAGTCTTCTTTCTTATCATAACTTGGTCATATTACTATCACCTTTTTTAGTGTGTTATATTAAATGATTTGCTTACTTGTTTACTCCCTGTACCTGCTCCTATGTATTAATTTTTTCAAGTATTTTGCCTCATCCTTGGCTTATAATAGGCTACAAGAATACTTAGATAACTAATAACAATTTATGAGCTAAATGTTGAAGATTTAGAAACATGACTACAAAATTCCTAGGTACAGAAGGAGAAATAAGCCTATTTCAAAACATAAATCCATGGAGATTTTTATTCACTTATTAAAGGATTAAGCAGCTAAAATTTATATTGGTATTTCATTCATGTGTAGTCTTAGAGAAATTAGTTTGGCTTCCGTGATAATTAAAAAAACAAACGCTATTTTTAAAGATAATTATAGAAGATAAGAAAACATCTTCAACATCAGTGCAGTATGTGTTGTCCTTTGACTTTATCCTGCATCACCTGTCATTGACACAATGATGAATTATACCTTTTAGCATCAATATTGAGCCTCATTCATTACTTTCTTAGGTTCCATGATTTATATCAAAAAGACAAATGCCAAGATAAAGTCAAACTTTGTAAAAACAAAACCAGTTTTTTAAAGAACTACAGGCCAAGATTGGGAAACTACATACTAGGACTCATAGCTCCTACCCCACATATTAGTGCCATCTATTTATTTTCATTTTTTTAAATCCAAAAAACACCAATGATAGATTATTAACTTTTTAATACTTAGAAATTGTAATTTAATTTTATAGAAATCATATTTGTGATCTATAACAAAGGTCTAGACTGCAGTTACTCAGAAAAGATAATAGATTGCATTACATGAACATTTGTCTTAGATGTATATTATTACACTTATTTATTAGAAAAAATAAATATGTGATTTTGTTATAGTGCTGTGTATCCAATTCAAACTTTTATGGGGAGAAATAGGAATATAGTATCTTCAATATTTTAATTATGATGGATTTCTTAAAAATGTTTTAAAATTGATATAATATCAGTAACTGTGTTTTATCATTTTACAAAGTGTTTTTCCTATTTCACATCATTTTTTCATAATTCAGAGTGACAGAATTTATACCTAGCTGGGTATTTTTATTCAATGTCCATTGCTATTTCTGGAATATCACACTAATACCACTATTATTTTTATTGAAACAAAATATTCTAAAGACCTCAATCTTTCACAAAATAAATTTTATATTCTATTTGTACACTAACTGACTAGTGTATTCTCAGAACTTAATTAATTAAATTGTATGCTTTCATATCTAACTTATTTTTTTTTCCTTAAAGGAAAAACTAAATTCAGAAAAAGCAGGTAAGAGTCTACTTTGAAGGTATCAGCACTAGTACATTTTAATGTATTAATAATTATACTCAATTATATCCATATTGCATTTTCAGAGAAAATGTATGCATCATCTTTTAATTTCACAGAATCCTAGTGAGGAAAGCTGTTATGAGTGTACTCATTTTTGATGTAGAAAATAAAATGCAGTTTTACTAAATAAAATAATAAGTTGGTAACCATGGTAGTAAAACCTCTGTTCCACATCTCCTACTCATGTGCTCTGATCAACCCTACTAT
This sequence comes from Panthera pardus, assembly GCF_024362965.1. NCBI lineage: Eukaryota > Metazoa > Chordata > Mammalia > Carnivora > Felidae > Panthera > Panthera pardus. Next base: position 89,960,328 of record NW_026526721.1, read on the forward strand.
ATTTATATTTTTATTTTGTTATTGATCAACAAAAATTTGACCTTAAAATAAAGTATCTATAAACTACTTCATTTTATGGTTCCCAGGTTTTCCTGTTGGTAAATTAAGATTGAACTTCTGAAGCACAATTTCTTCCCTTGGCCTACATCTGCAACATGAGTGGCTACCATAGGTAAACATGATGACTGGGGAGACAGTATCAACATTAGATAAAAATTTCTTTATAAAAAATGTCACAGGACACTTGCTTGTATACTTAGGCATGTTTTCTTTCTTCATAGATAAAGAATTCTTTCTAAAATCCATTTAATGGGTTAAATATCTGCCTACATATGAAACATATTTGAAAATAAATATGGAACCTGTGGTAATGTCTGTGCACAAATTTGTGTATTCTCTCAAAGGGTGTCTGATTTCCTGTGTTTCACACTACATACTATATATATATATATTATATATATAATATATATATATAATATTTATATATATATAAAAATAGCCTTGTATATGTGTGTGTGTATATATATATATATATATATATATATATATATAGTGACTATATATATAGTCAGTATATAGATAGATAGATAGTATGTCAGTATGTAGTGACTATATATATATATATAGTCAGTATATATATATATATATATATATATATATATATATATATATATTCAGGCTATGTTCTATGTTCTCCTACTCCCTTCTTGACCCATCCCTGCTTCCCAGTATGCTGCTAGGAACTGCACTGTGGCCAAGACATCATGCAGCAAGAATCAGTGTGAGTTTACACCTCTTGTTATATACCTGATATCAATATGGACTCAAAATTATCCATTCCACAAAAATCCAATAAATTCTCAAAAAAAAGGAGAAAATATTACTATTCCATTGCCCTAAAATCCTCTAATGCTTCTCTTAAAAATAAGTAAATAAACATAGACTCTAAATATCCAGAATTCTTGAATAAATACACACACATGTACATACTCTCATCTAAACACATACAAATATACACTAATTTAAATAGATAGCTATAGATATCAGTTTTTATCTATCAGTCTATCATCCCTATAAGTATTAAGAATATAGTTAAGATCTTAAACACCAAGGACCTATTATTTAGGGGCTATTTCCATGTTGCTACATCCAAATAAAAATGGGTATCAAAGGATGGATACATTCAAAACTAAATTAAGACTCAGGAATAAATTGCAAAGCAAAGAGTTATACATGTAGTTAAGATTCAGATATTTTGAGCTTGGGAACATTTTAAGTAAAATGTGCTCCAAACTCTTCTTATTTCAAAAGTTCAGAAAAAACAAATGCACAGCTTAAAAAAAAAAAAGAAAGAAAGAAAGCTATGATAGATCTAGAATATAGTCTGTATTCCGAGTTCATTCTATTGCCACTCATTGAGTTTGTTCATTATATCACATCTCTGTTTATGAAGAGGAGAAAAATAGCCTTGTAAAATTTCACTAAGATGATTAAGAATGATTCAATCTTTCAACTAAGCATATATAAATATGGATTCTTTTTTGAAATGTTGAAATGCAAAAGTTCTCTATAAATTCCAGCCCCCAAAGAGAAGTTATGACACATTAAACAAATAGTTGGTAAAAGTAAAAATTCATATGATGTCAGGTAATGCCAGAATATTAACTTCATTTACTCCATACTGTACAATTTAATTTTCTCCATATTATAAACTCACAGATAAGAGTTTTAAGCAAAAATATAGGTATGACCATCATAGTGTAAAAACATTGATTATAATGCAGTCTTTATTTTTTTTAATGCAACGACAAAGTACCACCACAGACAACCAAGTATCTTAAGTATTGACACAAAACTTTGAAGATGCAGAAATTCAAAGATGCATTTTATACTGCCCTTAATCAAGGGGTATACTTGAGATTATACCACAAATCTACTTTCAGATTAAGAAAAAAAACCTAATTGTTTTATTAAAGATTGGTTTTCATTACAAATCATGTTATTGGTTTCTATGATTTTGCCTGAGACATTTATCATTCTTACTCCTTAGTAAAATAAGAGGAGGTACTTAAATTTCTTTCAAATACATTTTATAAATGAAAGTATAAATTTTCTCTTGATTGGTTATTTTCCTTTCCTCCATCTATCAACAAAAAAGAACAAAACTCGCTCAACTTGCTCATGAATGCATTTATCTCCTACCTTGGTAATGGTTTCATGAAGGTGGAAAAAAGGATCCATTTCTTCAATTTTTGTTGCACGTTTAAGGAAAAGGGCCTCAGAGAGAAAACTTGGACCCTGTGGAAAATCAGAAAAGAAACATTTAAGACTCTTCATTGATTTTGTTTTTCAAGTGCTTATTGGATTTTCTTTAAAGATTCAAAAGGACTCTAAATTGCTTTAAGGTTTCTGTTGATTGTTGGCCTTCATTCTACTGATCTAATTAACTAATTGCAGAATACTTATAAACTAAAATGAGTAGAATTCTATAACTCTTATCTGTATTTACAAAAAACTTTTTTTTAATTTAGAAGAGATAATTCTTTGCAGAACCCCCACTTTTTTTCAAATGCAGACTTATATGTAGAGTAAGACACCTTGATGACAAAACCCATATCTGAATTTCCTTCTCCGCTTTATATATTATTTTTATGTTTTAGGGCTGTTAGAATGGAATGTTATTGATAAACATGTTTACCATCTATAAAAGCTCAGGCAAAAGTGTGCATGATATTTTAAATATTGCAAAACTCACTTCAAAGCAATAGTAAGATATTTTGCTTAGATTGGTTTCATGGCTTTATATGCTGCCAATAAAATAGCATGCTGGTTGTTATCAGAACCTTAGTGTTAAGATGGTTGAAGTTAATCAGGAAAACTTAAACCAGTCATTTCGTACTTCCACATGTAGACATATTTCAGGACGTAAGAAGACACAGGATACTGAAAATGCTGAAATCTACTATGGTCTAAATACTTATGCTAAACTAAAATTCCTATATTGAAATCCTAATCTCTAAAGTATTCATATTAGAAGGTGGGGCATTGGGGAGGTGATTAGTTTATGAGGGCTTCATCCTTGTAATTGGGATTAGTGCCCTTACAAAAGAGGTTCCACATAGCTCCCTATCCCCTTCCTTTATGTGAGGATAGAACAAGAAGTTTGCAACCTGGAAGAGACTCCTCATTCAACCACGTTGGCATCCTGATCTTGGACTTCCTGCCTCCAGAACTGTGAAAAATAAGTTTCAGTTGCTTATCATGCCACTCAGTCTGTGATACTTTATTGAAGCCATCTGAAAGGGTTAAGACACTATCTAAAATAATGCTCTTGTAGTTATCAACCTTATTATTATCCCATGATATGATGCTATTTACTATATAAATATAGCTTTTACTTGAAAACCTGAAGTAACTAGGATTTGTCTAGAAAATAGAAGAGTAGGGGAAGGATATATGTATGTATGTAGACTATTGAATGATTGATAATCTTTCTGAAGGCTATCATGGAGAAGGAAGATTCAACCCAATCTAACCATCAATGACTACAAAAGGGTAACAAATTTAAACTGAATTATATTAGAACTTTTTCAAAAAGCTATTTATTAGAGCAATCCAACAGCAGAACAGACTACTTTGGGATATATCAATGATGGGAAAGTAAGTTAGGATGATGTAATTGATGGACTCTGAAGTCATGTAGATGACAACTAAAACCAACATACTAGCAATTCCCTATAATCAGGCATACTCTTCACCTCCTATTTTGAACAAGACTGTGATCAAAAAAAGTAATTTAGCTGTTTTCTCTAGTATATATCCACTTTTGGATAATAAAACCATGAATCAACCAAGCATCTTATGTATCTAGACAAACAACTTACTTATAAAAAAAATTGTTTTATATTCCTTTCCTCATTTTGCCCTACAATCTGAAACAAATTTGTCAGAAAGTGAACCCAGCCTCAATCAGTACTCCACTTTTGAAGACTTATCATAAAACCACACAACTCAATCTAAAATATCATAAATGTACTTCCCTAATCTCTCCATTTTGAGAGTCTACTAATAATCAGTGTTACAGGTTGAATAATTCATAAATTGAAGTTCTAAACTTCAGTATTTCAGAATCTGTTATTATTTGGAAATAGGTCATCACAGATGTAACCAGCTAATTTAGAATGAGGTCATACTGGAGTAGAATGGGTCCCTAATACAATATGACTAGTGTCCTTATAAAAAGAGAAAATTTGGAAATAGATGTGCGCACAGGGAGAAAACCATGTGAACAAGAAGACGGAGATTGGAGTGATGATTCTACAAGCCAAAGAACTCGAAAGACTTCCAGAAAACCACCAGAAGCTGAGCAAGAGGCTTGAGACAGATTTTTTTGTCACAGGCCTCAAAAGGAACCAACTCTGATACCACCTTGAATAATGTATACATACTCAATCTGTGGTGTTTGTTATGGCAGCTCTAGGAAACTAATACACTTAGTCAATATGCTATTCTTTCTTTTTTAAAATTTTTTTATGCTTTTATTTTATATTTGAGAGAGATAGAGGGAGAAAGAAAGTGAGCAGAGGAGGGGCAGAGAGACGGTGACCGAATCTGAAACAGGCTCCAAACTCTGAGCTGTCAGCACAGAGCCTGATGTGAGGCTTGAACTCACGAGCAGTGAGATCGTGACCTGAGCCGAAGTTGGACACTTTACCTACTGAGCTACCTAGGCACCCTAAGATGCTTTTCTTTCTCACTACAATAGGTCTAATAAACTTATTTTTTTGAAGCATTTTGGGCAGTCAACACAGATCTACATTAAAATTTTGGCTTTGCCACTTAATAATTATGTCATTTTAAGCATCTTAATCTCCAAAGCACTAGTTACCACATCTAAAAGACTTAAATAACATATACGTCACAGAGATGTGAACTGTCCAAAGTCTTCCACATAGGCGATATTATATTAGTGGCATTGATGATGAAGCTAATAGTAATAAATATAATGATACTGATAAGTGTGGTATGATGTGGTAATTACAGTAGGATGCTAAAGGACTAAAGGAAATCAAAAGAACCCTCTATAATCCCATGACAAACAGTACATAGTTTGCATTTGGATATGTTTATTTTTTTGAAGAGAGATATCTTTGAATTAACTTTATTAAAAGAATGACATGAATAATTTGTGTCATTCATTTTCATTTAATAATTTAAGCATGGAGTCCTTAAAAAGTTTGCTTCGTGAGAAGTTTTAAAAAAACTTGAAATAATTTTATCTTATTAGTTTACACAGCAAAACAAAGCTTCATAAATAGTGCAAAGGTAAAATATCAGCCAGCCTCAGACTGAATGATCCCATAGAAGAGAAAGAGGGAGTTATAATTAATTAGGTTTTTATTGAACTTTCAATTATTTAGTAGCAGTACATGTTAATTTAAATTATCCATATGAGTCTTATCCTCCAATGTAATCCCTTTTTCTCTTATTCCTTCACGTATCTTTTGCTATACCATTCTTTGTTTCTAGTGCCAAATTTAAGTATTTAATTTTTTTTTTTTTTACGTTTATTTATTTTTGAGACAGAGAGAGACAGAGCATGAACGGGGGAGGGGCAGAGAGAGAGGGAGACACAAAATCGGAAGCAGGCTCCAGGCTCTGAGCCATCAGCCCAGAGCCCAACGCGGGGCTTGAACTCATGGACTGCGAGATCTTTACCTGAGCTGAAGTGGGACGCTCAACTGACTGAGCCACCCAGGCGCCCCCCAAATTTAAGTATTTAAAAAAACATTCATGTGACCCTTCTATATGCCATTTACTCTACTAAATGAAGGACATGATCCTTAAATTTCATTAAGTTTAATCTAATGGGATTTGGACACATAATACATCAAATATCATTGTCTTTGAAAAGATTGAGATACTATTATTCTTTACATATATGTGTGTATATATACATATATACATAAATACATATATATAATTATATTTCTTATATAGGTATTTATATATATTTATATGAAAAGATTAAAAGAAGGATATATGCTTTATGAAGGTTTTCTACTACTATTACCTTAACTATGAGATTGCTGTTTAATAATGGCTCCCATTTGTAGATGAAGAGTGGGAAGTTAAGCACCATTAACTACTTAGAAAGCACTTTTGCTTAGAACAATTATTGATAGATTAAAATAAAGAAGTAAATCAAGATATGTGAAAAACTTAACACTGTATGTCCTCCACATGAAGATCATAATAAAAATATTACATAAGAAGGGATATTGAGATGAAAAGTCTATCTAGGATATGGTGTAAAATCCCATTGGTCTCCTCAGTACTAACTTACTTGTCCTTTCTGTAACATTTCACCATATTCAGGATACCTTCCTTCTTTCAACTCTTTTGTCTAAAGTCACTGATTTGACCCTGCTGGTTTTCCACTTGTATATTACTTTCTATGTGAACTGGATTTCCTTTTCCATTTTGAATGTTACTGTCATTTCTAAGTGGTCTCCTCTCAGTATTCTCTTTTCCACAGGCTCCCTAGTGGTTTTATCTACTTTTCTGGCTACAACTACCATCTTCAAAATGACAGTTTCCAAATCTTTATCTCTAGACTTGATTTTTTTTTTAGTTCATTAGTTTTGTTTCTTCATGAGCTCCTTTGGATATATCAACTTATGTTCCAAATCATGATCATGTATTTCACCAATTGTTGCCTTCATTCCTTACCTTGGATGATAGCATTGTATCTATATTTTGCCTATGCTTACATACATGTTTTGAAATTTTATGCCTTTGTGGCTCCAATGTCTCTCACCCTTTGTACCACATAACTGCATTAGCCAATTATCTTCTAATCCATGTATTTAGACAAGTTTTTACAAGTTTCTATCCATTGCTACAGTTTAGTTATTTATTACTTTTACCCAAACTATGGTCTCTACTGACTATAGACCAAAGTTCAAATTTTTTTTAATGTTTATTTTTGACAGGGAGAGAGTGACACAGCATGAGTGGGAGAGGGGCAGAGAGAGGGAGATGCAGAATTTGAAGCAGGTTCCAGGTTCTGAGCTGTCAGCACTGAGCCCATGAGGGGCTCGAACTCATGGACCAGGAGATCATGACCTGAGGCGAAGTTGGAGGTTTAACTGACTGAGCCACCCAGGCACCCCCAAAGCTTAAATTCATTAGAATGATATTTCACAAACAGGCCCTAGCCTATCATTTTTTTCTTTCACCTTTAAACAATTCTTTCTTTCCCATAAACTAATTTGCACCATTTCTGTATAGCTTCTGCTTATATCACAGAAGGCTATTCACCAAACTAAACCCACTCTTACTTTTACTATCTCTATTCCTATACTTAGACTATTTCTTCATCTGCTTGAAATGTTCTTCCTTCATCTGGTTACCAGGCTTCTTTCTGCAATTGTTTCCCTTGATCCTCACCAACCCATCAGAGTTCCTCGTTCCCTTGTCAGTGTTTCCATGTCATTTTATGTTACTTTTACTCATCATGTATTACATTGTGTTTTGTTATATTTCTGTTTTCCTTTACTATACTGTAAGCCTTTTAAGACATCGACTCCCTTTCTTATTAAAATAGTAAAAAAATGCTGGACCTTTTTGTTTAAGTCATTAATCTCTCCATCTTAGTAGCATCAATCCATAAGGTTGAAAAACGTAAACATGCTAGTCCTTCTCATCTCAGAGTTCACGTCAGAAGTAAGCAAAGAAATAAAGCATATAAATATGCTCAGGAAGGAGGAAAGGGCTACATTACAAGTGGGTTGTGCTTGCTTTTTATTACATTTATCAAGAATTGCTTTTTTATGTAATCAAAAGTTAGAGTTTTGAAATTTAAATCACTACAAGTAGGTGTTTGCATATTGAACTCAATGTGAAATTTCTCTTTTAAAATCTACAACTATTAAGGTTTGAAAGCCATTTCCATAAGTGACAGTAATTTCTTGGAGGGTTTTGGACAGATCAAGTGAAATTTTCAAGTGTGTGTTGAGGATGGCCCACATAGACACATATATGGGGGATACATTTTAAAAAGATATGATGGGAAACAGGGAGTTTACACAGAATGCTATTGTAGTACTACAGTGGGAAAATGTGAGAGACTAACCCAGGACAGTGGTAGTAAACACAGAGAGGAAGGGATGAGTTTGATAAATGTTTAAGATAAAGTGCTTGGTAATTAATTGCATGTAAAAATCTTAAAAAAGAATCAAGATTGCAAGTATTTCTAGATTTGATAAAATGAGTGGATACAAATTTCATTACTTTAGAAAATATAGAAACATATGAAACTCTAGGACAGAAAAATTAAATTTTAAACATTTGAAGTAAGGTATTTGTGAGATATTCATATTAAGTTATCCCAGAAGACGAGTGACTATATTATTCATGACCTGTTTGGTTCAAGACCAAATTCTAAACTCAAATAAAATTAATTTAAGCATGCACATAGTAATCAAAATGTAAAGAGGACCATATGTAGTTTTTGAAGTATATTGAATGTAATACAGATCTTTGAGTGATAGTGAGATCTCTGAATGGCACTGATATTTAAGAAAAAGTAAAAACAAAACCCATGAAAATATTATCGATAGAATAATCAGAGAAAGTAAACAGCAGCATATGAGTTTGATTTTATGGAAGTCAAAAAGGTAGAGGATGTCTGGAATGAATAATCAGTGCTTCAAAGGAAGTAAAGAAATATAGTAAGATGAAAAGTATCCATTAAAAGTAGATTTCATTAAAAGTAGATTTCAAAGATTCCTGGTGTCTTTTGTCAGAGGGGTTTCTGTGGATTAGTGAGCACAGGAGACAACACAATCAGTTGAGGAATAAATGTGAGAAGTGAAACACTAACTATGAAATTCTATTTCATATAGAATAACTATTATTCTCTCCAGAAATTCAGGTTAGGTTGAAAAGTTAAAAAAATATTATCATTACGTAAAGAGAGTGAAAGAATCAAGGAAAAGTTTTATTTGTTGTGTTTTAGACAGGATTGATGTGGACATATTTTGTGGACATATTGTGAGAGAAAGCATCCAGAAGATAAGAAGAGATTTTAAAAGACAGGAAAATTTTAGGGAAATAAATAGATCATAGTCTGGAATGGAAGGAATTAAACGCTCAGTAAAATTACCCAGAAAACAGAATAGAGGAGCCATTGGAGAGAAAGGTGTTGAAATGAGGGTAGGATATAAATATGATAGAAGACAGTGTTAGTACATATACAGAGGTAAAGAAAACACTCAAAGTCATATTTAATTCATTTCTGGACTAGACTGAGTTGACTAAACTTTAACATACTACCATACCAAATACACCCTTTGCATGTTTCTTTTTAGAAATAATCATTTAAGGAGCACCTTGGTGGCTCAGTTAAGCAACTATTCAATTTCAGCTCAGGTCATGATCTCAGGGTTGTGAGATCGAGCGCCATGTCATCAGGCTCCGCGGCCTGCTTGGGATTCTCCCTCTCTCTCTGCCTCTCCCCTGCTCTCTCAAATTAATAAGTAAACAAACAAACAAACAAACAAACAAACTTAAAAAAAGAAATAATCATTTAAAATATTTAATTCATGTAGGTTTAATGGGTGTTGATCTAAACAAAAACATTCTGCACATGCATTTTCTATGTAGTTGGCACTTAATGAACATGACCTGGATGAATAGAATAATATTAAACACACATACATATCTTTAAGGTGGGAATTATTATGATCCTCTCTTTACAAATGGGGATTTGAGAACCAATGAGTTCCCCACATTAGTCCAAGGTGATACCATAAGTAAGCGGTACAGCCTGGATTCAGGCCCAGGTTTTTCTGACTCCATAGCCCACACTTTCATTCCTATGCCATGCCTACTCTTTACTGCCAAAATTCTCCTTAGCCAAAGATTTTAGTTGTTTGAATTTAAGAGAAAAAGGACGACTTCTACCACCTCTTGTTACAATTTCCTCTAAGACTTAATCTATTCGACATAAGCAGCATAAACACTATGTACCATTAAAGGGTATAATCAAAGACTCCCTGCTTAGACTAAATAAAGTTGAACCTAAGAAGTCTCATGTGCACTTCCCTCATTGCAATATTCTCCTTTCTGCAATAAGAGAATATACACATCAATACTTAAATTTAATATGTGAAATTAAAACACTTGCAGTCTTTGAATGGCACTGACATTCATAATGTGCTGGGCTGAGAAAAAAGGTAATTACAGTCATAATTTTGAAACATAACATTCTCATTACTATTCAAAGTAAAACAGACCTCAGATAATGTGGAGTTTAAACGGAAGTGTAACAATCCAAGGGTCAAATGTGGAACAATATTAGGATATTACTTTCTGAATTCATTCATGTTTTTTCAATTCAATTATTTTTTCAAGTTCTAGGAAATTCCATAGCATTGGCTTTATTGAAAATATTGAAAATATTCAAGGTGCCTTTATAGTTCTATTAATATTGATACAGCATCCTAATTTTAGACTTAAATGAGACATTAGAAATCTTAATTTAACCCAGATACATGAGTAAAACATGTAAAATTCAAATGGTTAAATAATTTTCCAAAAATTGCAAAACAGTTTTTGTAAAGTCAATACTAAAAGTTGCCGCTGTGTGTGTGTGTATGTGTCTGTGTGTGTGCACATTCTTTAAACATTTTGCATTTTCCTCTAAAGTACTTTTAAGAAGGGGATAATAATTGTAATAGGTCTTATACATGCATATCATTTAAATGAATTCATGAGGAATTTTTGGTCTTAAAGTTCTTACATGCCAACAAGATACTTTTATAGGATCCAATCTTCATATTTTAGACTTTCATTCAGCTAATTTCCTTTATATATCTTTCCCTCTTTCACCTCTTAATCATCGAATGTGTGCCTGTCTTATATACACCATGAATCATTAAATAGTCTGTGGTCATGCTTTGTTTTGTTTTATATCACACTTTCTAGACAGATCAGAAAGCAGGGAAAGCTAAGTTATAGCAACAACAACAACAACAAAAACAATAAAAATATGTTCTTAGCACAACATTTTACAAATTAAGGCATTTCCTAATAAATTCCTTTAGCTAATAAATTGATGGTAAATAATTAAGATTAGGCAAAAAGATGTCACCAAACTATTAAACTTTCTTAATAAACATTAATTCTTCTATATAGTAAAATAAATGAGTAGTGCTTATTAACACTTCCATAACTGTGCTGCTGTTATAAATAAAAGAATAACATCTGACAAAATACATGCTTTTATGACAAGAGGAGCAGTACTAACAATACTCTTATTAACATAAATATAGTAAATGTATATGCATTAAAGAAATACACTAATCAATTTTAAAATACCCGTATTTATGTGTTTTACATATTTTGAATAAAATATATGAATGTATTTATATTATATAGAAATATGTGCTGTTTATATAAAAATATATAATATTTAATATTTGTTTATGGTAAATAAATGATAAAGAATTCTTATATAGTATAATAAACATATAATAAATACATAAAACTAATAAATAGTATTGAATGCTCAACAGTATTTATTGAATACTTGATATACGGCAAGTTACCTAAATTCTCTGTGCCTCAGCTTTCTCATCTGCAAAATTAATTGTAACAAAATCTACTCGTAAAAGCATAAGGATTAAATGAATTAATATACATACAACATTTAGAATAATGCCTAGAACTGTTTATCTAAGTAGCAACTCTGTTAGAAAGGTATTATTGTCCCCAGTTTGCTGAGGAAGGAAATTGAGGTTTAAGATGAAGGATGAAGAAATTTGCTAAGGAAATACATTTACTCATCGGCAGGATTTTAACCTAAACATAGGACTCATTCACTCTCATTAATGCAGTGGCCATTAAATACCAGTTCATACAGTAGTGTTGTAGTCCAGTCTATACAAAATTAGACAGATAATAATGTTGCAGAGTTCTTTTTTTCATAAAAGTAACTATATGCTAATTAAAGACCTACGTTAATTTTTTTTCTAAAATTTTGTTCTTTCAACTATCATCTGATATTAAAACATTTTTCCTTTTAGGAAATAAATTGAAAGTAGATGACAGTTGTTTTTTATTTGTTTTATCTTAATGTACTCAACTGGTAAATTTAAAGTATGTCAGTCTCAGTATTTTTATTTTATGATTCATTTCATGTATCATCAAAAAAAAGGTAAAATCTAAGAAGTATTGATTAAATCCTTTAGGTTTTTTTCATCATATCAGATTTAGAGATAGAAGTATCTTCAATGAATTTATTCAAAATTTTCATGGTTGCGTACCTTGTGTGAGAACTGAAAATCAGCTTCTGTCAGTTGGGCCTTATACATGCATTTACACCTACATCACTCTATCAAACTGTACAATTCCACTACTTCAATAATATACAGCCTAAGAAGGTTAGTAGGCATCTTCATGAATGTAAAACAATAAAAATAAACTACTTACCTGAAATACGTCTTATAATTTAAGCCAGAGTTCCTAAATATTTTTAAGCCAAGTACCACTTTTAAATAAACATTAAATATCTTGACTATTTCAGAGATTCTGGCATGGACACTCTATGTGAGTAAAGTATTAGAGAGGAATGTCGGGATCTTATACTCTCCTTTAGAACCACTTGCAAGAAAAAGATTTGTATTTATATGCAGATTTTCCCCAAGGTAAAGAAAATGTCTACAGATAGTTATACCCTAAATTAGAGATCATGTCAATCCTTATGTTCTATAATATGCACTAAAAATATTTTATGTATAATGAATAATAGATAAATATATAATACTAATAAGGCATACTGCAAAAAAACCCTCAATTAATTCTCATAAAATAGCACATACTAGTTTATGATTACTCCACTTTGTAGATGAAGAAACTGAGGCACAGTGAGTTTAAATGTCTTGCTCAAGCAGTAAAACTGGGAAGTGAACCCAGGCAGTACCTGTGTTCTTAACCATTCATTATAAAATATACTGTCTATGTAATTACTCTGGGGCGCATGGGTGGCTCAGTCGTTTAAGCATCGGACTTCCGCTCAGGTCATGATCCCATGGTTCGTGGGTTTGAGCCCCGCGTCCGGCTCTGTGCTGACAGCTCAGAGCCTGGAGCCTGCTTCAGATTCTGTGACTCCCTCTCTCTACTCCTCCCCCCGTCGTGCTCTGTCTCTTTCTGTCTCTCACAAATAAATAAATGTTAAAATATACTGTCTATGTTTATAATACGGTATAGTATTAACAAACATTCCTTAGAGTCTTTACAGGTGAGAAAAAATGAAATCCCTGTTCACTTCATATACATTTCATATATGAATAAAATACACAACTGTGCATAATGTGGTGATTTAAAATCTTTGCTGGCCCAGAACCTCTATTTGCCTGGGGAGTTCATCTCTTCTTCAGTAATTTTAGATCCACACACTCTTCTATTGTATTTCAGTTTTTAAAACAGACTATATGAAACTAAAACTCCCCCAGATATTTTGGATCCTTATACTGACTGAATTAGGCAATAGAGATGTTATCTCCATTTTCATATGAAGTTTAAATAACTGTGAAGTTAAGGAGGCAATACCATAAACTCAAGTCATTGCATGTTTAGCTGAATGTTTTTTTTCTTTAACTACCTTTCTTTTGGGAGATAGATGTTCTCTTAAATATCAGATGCACTAATAGGTGATTATAAATTATTTCACATCACCTGGAGTTCTGGGAAAGGTTCCAGGAGGAGTCCCTACGGAGAAGGGAAAGGCACACATGGACCCCCAGGGCAGCAGCTACTTACAAACGCTTCTAACACATTTCAGTTAGGGCTGGTTCAGCTCCAGCAGTGCATCCTGGCTACACAGGAGGGTAGGGTACCCCACCCAGTGGCATTGTAACAAGATTAATATTCTATGTCTCATTGAGAATGCAGCAGGACTTACACAAATAATTTGTTGGAGGTAGAAAAAAGGAAAAAAAAACCTTATTCTCAGATCTTGGAGGGAAAGAAGTTTTCTCAATAATGAGAAATCCAAACTTTAATATGGTCTTTAGTAAGACCTGGTCTCTCTGGAAAGGTCTCAAGTCAATTTAACAACAGCATTTCTTTGAGGTCAGAGCCTGTTAGCCTTCTGAAAAGCTTTCTGTTGAACAGTCAGTCAGTGCTTTTCTCAGGGCTGTATTTAATCAACTGTGAAAGAAATGAGGGATTTAAAGGTCTTAAAGTTAAGGGCAAAAGAATCTAAACATCAGGTTAAGAAGAAACAAATACATTATTCAAATCCTGGGAGAGATGTTCCAGTCCTTCAAAGTCCTTTTGCTAGAAATAGGAAGAGATTACCTATACAGTCATGATCTCATGTTCCATAATCTGAGTGAAAACACCCAGGGAAATTAAAACTGGAATATTAGCCTATCTGAAATTTTTATTCATTATATTCATTATATTACATTCATTATATTACTCTTACTATTTTAAAATCTTTTCTTTCTTTCTTTCTTTCTTTCTTTCTTTCTTTCTTTCTTTCTTTCTCAAATACTAAGCCCAATGTAGGTAAACTTGGAGAGAAGTCAGAGGAGCATAATTCTCTGAAGAGAAATGATTAGTTGTTTAAATCCATCCCAACCTTCCCCCATTTCCCTTCTTCTATCCCATCCCATTGGCATTTCATTTAACAACATATGAATGACTTCACATTAATACAGTCAGATATCCCTGGAAAAATTACATATTTCTACTTCTGTTACTACTTACTAAAGGCTAAATGAAAGTCCTTATTTCCCTATGTGTCCCAGAGAGTATAGGTAGATTTAATTTCAGGACTGAGAATTAGTTCTGGAATATCTTTAGTTTGGTGCAATGTTTTCCTTTAGCTAAATGCATTCATTTTAATCATTCATTCCATTTATTCATTTTGAAATCAATAAAAACACAGAATTAATTCTGCAATTCACTAAAGCAAAAAAATCCCATTTATTTGAATAAATAGGCCTGAAAGAAAAGAGCTATTGTAGCCCTTAATGGATAAAACATGTATACTACATTTGTCTCTTGGTAAAAGTCTCTAAAGACCACAAAGTTTGGAGTTTGACTTCAAAAAATTATCCAACCCCCAACACAGAACAGACTATTTCGTTTATGAGTTAAAATATAAAGAAAGAAAATATGCTTTTGATTTCTGATAGCATCTTTCTTTAATTTTCATTTGA
Organism: Panthera pardus; assembly: GCF_024362965.1. Classification (NCBI taxonomy): domain Eukaryota; kingdom Metazoa; phylum Chordata; class Mammalia; order Carnivora; family Felidae; genus Panthera; species Panthera pardus. The sequence continues at coordinate 89,975,564 of NW_026526721.1, forward strand.
GAATAATCAGTTACCTCTATTTTATCCAGCCCTCCTTTAAAGATAGTGAAATTAAAAAGACATTGATGTTCTATTTTTCAAACAATGGGTCACTTCTGATTAAACTTTGATTGAACATTAGACTTCCAGACTTAAAACAAATTGCCTCCTTTTGCTTTTCAATTTGGACCCAATTTCCTGCTGCCCTCAGGTCACTTGATGGTAATTAATTGATTATGAATCAACTGAAAGGAGATTCAAATTGGAAAAAAAAGAGAGAAAGAAAGAAAACCTATTTTTTTCTTTTAATTTACGACCAACATTTTATAAATGACTCCATTCTCTCTCAAGTTATAGACATATATATTCATCATTTAACAAATTTTACGTTTATAAAGTATTTTTAGGAAATGTTCAAATTTTCAAATGTTCAAATTTTACTTCACTTTAGATTATTATTTGTCTTTGGGAAAAGTTTTAATCAAAGAACCATACCATACTCTACAATTATTAAGTTATTTCATTGTGATTTGATAGAGTAACCAAATCTGAAGGTAGCACTAATTCTCACCAATCTTTTAATACAGGCAGTATGGTACACTATCTTAAGTAGGAATTTTGGAACTGGGTTTGAATTCTGTCTCTGCTGCTTAATATTATAACTTCAAACAGGCATTTTAGCTCTCACTGTTTCTTATGTATATTATTGGAATCTTGACATAATGTACACAGAGTGTTGTGTATTGTTACTATTATATTCTTATAAATAACATATATTTTTAAAATACCTATATTAAGAATAATTATATGTTTTTAGTCAGTATTACTAAATGAAATAATGCAATAAACAAAACCCTTAAAATGGTAGCTTGCACATAGCTGCTCCAAAAATGCTAACATTATTATTATTATTATTGTTGTTGGGGCACCGGGGTGGCTCAGTCAGTTAAGTGTCCAACTTCAGCTCAGGTCATGATCTCACAGTTCCTGGGTTTGACCCCAGCGTTGGGCTCTGTACTGACAGCTCAGTGCCTGGAGCCTGCTTCAGATTCTGTGTCTCCCTCTCTCTCTGTCCCTCCCCTGCTTGTGCTCTGTCTCTCTCTGTCTCTCAAAAATGAAAATGTAAAAAAAAAAAATTATTATTTTATTATTATTTATTATATTAGTGTGTTATTAAATAATGTATCCAGGGCTTAATATGACTTTAGATACTTAATACATGTTGTTTTGATATTACAATCTTTGAATATTTATCAGAATCATGCATGATCAAAAATTCCACTCAAAAAAGTAAAATGTGTACTTTTTATTACTCAAAAATGTCCAGAATATTTTAGAGAATTTTTATAAGATACTTTGGAGATTAAGTATTCAACATAACTACTACTACTAACTGATTGTAAGATCAGTAATCAAGAAGGCAAGGGCTTAAGATGTTCTGACTAAATTATTATGGCCAACTACGTGGCCAGGGGAAAATGACTTAAATATTATCATCCTTTCTTTCCTCGTCTATAACAGAATAACCCATAAGTCAATGAACATTTGTTTAACTAACAAATGTTCATTGACTTATGGGTTATTACTTATACATGTACAAAGAAGAATAAAATGCAGTCATTGGCATTGAGAAACAAACATACAAGAGAAGACACACAAACGTATAAATATACATGTATAAATACGTGTGTGTGCATGTTTGTGTTTGGAGAGACAAAGAGGAGAAATAAAATTTACGTAAGCACACAATTTAGAGAGAACTATATGCACACATATATGTGCATATAAGTAACATTAGATTTACATGTATATGTATATATGCTATATAAATATGTGCATGCTTGCTTATGCATTTATGAAGAAATAAACTTCATTTAAAATGATGAAAATGATAAAATGGAGCCATGCACAAGATGCTAATCCCAAATAGTGGACTGAAGGTTTAAGGAGAGCATCCTGGGAGAAGTACTTTCTAAGTTTAATCTTGAAGATAAAAATATAGTCAGGAAGAAAGCGGGAAGCATATTTCAAACAAAGTGAAAAACATGCTCAAATGCAGACAGATGAAGAATTCCTTGCTTCTTAACTGGATACTCTTCAGAGTTTGGTGTGAATTAGCTAAAATATTTGAGTTGTGCAGTGTGGCTAGGATGTGAGGCTATGGAAGGTCATTGGGTATCTTTACGTAATGCCAAAGAATTTGGACTTTATTTTAAAGATAATCAAGAAACATCTTCAAGGTTTTAAACATGGAGCAAGGCAGCTCGATCAGATTATTTCAGTGGCATCTCAGTTCTAGTATTCTGTGATTTATCACAGGTATCACAGATCTTTTTCAAAACAGTTTGTGTTTATAAACTCACTTTAGAAAATGTAACAGCAACTCATAACCATATATATTTACCACTTTTATGAATTATGTCTTAGTCACAGTGTAGTTATAAAATGAAAAATAAGTATTATTTTTTACACTTTTTATGAGTGTATGCTGGAAAAGATACTTATTAAACAAATCCATTACAACCATAAAAGAAGCCATATTTGCTTTAAAATTTTTCAAAGTGTTCTTATGATTACAATTCAATAATGCAAACTATGACCAACAGAACGTGAAGTTAAAATCCATTTACAGCAAAGTCATCATAGATCACTTTCTACATAACAAAACTCTTTTCCTATGTTAGCCTGACTGCAGTAACAGAATTTTGTTGTATAGTTACATTCAGTAGTGATCAAAACATGGAATCCAGTTCAACAATGATTATTTCAGTCTTTATCCATATAATTTTACAACATGCCAGAGGACTGTGTACTGTTTGTGGGATAGCTCTCACTTTCCAATTTACTAAGAAAGTTGAAAAAAATATATTCTTTCAACGGATGACCTTCTATGCTGTTCTGATTTTAAATTAAATGTGATATTTGATGTATATTTAAGTCACTGACATGGTGAAATGAATAATAGTAAAATCTCAACAAATACACATTTATTAACAACTTTTAGAAATTATTTTTCAGCTCCCTATCTTAAATTTAGAATTGGTACTTCAGGACTGGAAAAGGTATTAGAAATTAGGTGAACCCTTCTTTCTATATCTGAAGAAATTGGCATAAAGAAGAGAGCTGATTACAGTCGGTTCTTGTTCCAGTCACCATGCTGTCATTTCATATCGTCAGGTGACTTTCCTAAAATGCCCATCAAAACTGCCGTTATTCATAACACAATGATGGCTAGTGCTTTGCAATAGAAAGAGCAAAGGGGGAATGAGGAACATGTAAGTGAATTTTCTCTCAGCTATGCTGTACAGCATCTAGATTTCTGTTCATTGTTAAGTTCACACATTTTAAAGATATTTTTTAAAAGGCTGACATAGAAACGTGAACTCTAGTAATGTATTTATAGTAACAGTATTCCTTCACATGCAGTAACAAATACTCATATACCTATGTGATTAAAATACATAGATAAAAAAGAAAAGCATATGAATGCACTCCATTTCTTTAATAAAATTAATGTCATATCTACATACCTGAAAATTCTTCACTGAGAATCTTTCCCATGCCCCCCTTACTGGAATTATTCTAACTTTTAAATAGAGGTCTTTAAATATATGAAAATCCTTGAAATCTCCCCCCTCCACTTTTTTTTTACACATTTCACTGCTCGCAATGTTCCAAACTACATATGACTTATTATTTTTTTTTCCTATTAGCTACCTCTGAGAGATTCCAACAATGAGGCCAAAGTCCAGGTTCAATGCCCATGTGGGCTAATAGGCTTATTATTGGAAATATTTCCTTTCTGAATTTCCATTTTCATCCTAGTTAGTAAACTTGAAAATATGTACTGTTGACCAAAAGGGAAACCAAAAACTCAATCATCACTACTAAAAACACTAAGCCACACTGGGCCTTGGGTCAAAAGTATTATCTTTTTGTGTGTATATATTATGGTGATGTCAAAGGATAGTGATGCATATCAGCATTTAATTTGCTTTGTTACTATTTCAGAAATAATAAAAATAAATGATATCAACAAAGTCTAAGTTAAGCATCATGGCAGATTGATAGTATCTGGAAGTAATTTATAGTCTACATAGAACAGACATTCAGTAAACTTGAGATAGAAAAATAAAGATTATTAGATTATTATTTCCATAAGTTCAATACATTATAAAACCTATAATATTATTAAAGCAACTTATGTTTAAGAGACTTATCTAAAAGACAAATTCACACACCTCCACAAGTGCTATAGAAATGTTTAAAGGATTGTCTCATTTTGCATTCAAGGGGTATGCCAAAATCTGTGGAAGCATGAAGGAGAAAGAAACACTGGGGAAGAAAAAGAAAAGCAGAACAAAAATACTTCTTGCGTCTGCACTGCGGGCTTTTTGTCTCGTTGTAAAATGTATTTCCCTTTCAGTAAATAAAGCATTGGGCAAGGGACCCATTGGCAGATGAACTCCTTGTAATAAATTACATATTCTGGAATTTGAAAACGTAAGTATAGAAATTGTGGGTTGAGGGAGAAAATGGTACTAATATACCTTATTTAAAAGATTAAGAAGGAAAAAGATTTTAATAAAAAAATAATAAACTAGCCATAGCCCACAATTTGAAGTTGCAAGGCATTACCTTCCATCAAATGAAAAATAAAACCAACAACAACAACAAAACCTAGTATCTATTGGGTATGACATGCAAGAACAAGGCTGCACATTCTTGTAGAAATGGGAAGTAAAAGATAGGATTCTCATCTAGGCTTTGCCATAACGTGGCAAACCTTTAGGCAAAATCTTTAACATTACTGCACCTCAGTTTCCTATTAACGTAGGACATCTAGCTTCCTTTACATTCTAAATGTCTCTCAGATTTTAGATTCTGTACATTTCCCTCTTACATAAAACCTGCTCTTCAGACTCTAACTATTGTTTCTCAATCCTGACTGCACATTATTATTACCCAGAGAACTATTTAAACTCACTGATGCCTGAGCCCCACCCAGAACAATTAAATTCAAATCACAGCATTGACCTTAAAAGATAACTTTTAACAAAATTCTTTTTATTGGGAATCAACATGTTCTCTCTTTCAGAGGTATGATTGCAATGAAAGGCATAGTCACAGGTTTTTAATAGATGCTAGTTTAGGTGCGCCTGGGTGGCTTAGTTGGTTAAGCATCCGACTCTATCTGCACTGACAGTGCATAGCCTGCTTGGGATTGTCTCTCTCCCTCTCTGCTCTCCCATTCACACTATCTCTCTCAAAAATAAATAGACGGGAGCCTGGGTGGCTCAGTCGGTTAAGTGGCAACTTCCGCTCAGGTCATGATCTTACGGTTTGTGAGTTTGAGCTCCGCGTCTTGGGCTCTGTGCTGACAGCTCAGAACCTGGAGCCTGCTTTGGATTCCGTGTGTGTGTGTGTGTGTATGTGTCTCTGTCTCTCTCTCTCTGCCTCTCCCCTACTCGTGCTCTGTCTCTCTCTCTGTCTCTCTCTCAAATATAAATAAAATTTTAAAAAATTTAAATGAAAAAATTAATAGACAAATATTAAAAAGATAGATGCTAGTTTATGACAAATTTGAACTACATGGTAATTGCTACCTGACTTTATAACATTTTAGACAACTTTTTCTTAGGCTTTGAAGTAATAGATAATAAAAACTAGTAGATGATATGTTGAACCCCTATCCTTCCTTTATTTCTATAGGTTCCATTGTCTTTGAGAGCAAAATAAAGATGAAGTTTTATTTGGTATGTATATGTGAATCTATCAAGGAGCACACAAATGTGATTCTATCTCAAATTATGAGTGGAAAAAATTTCAACAGCAACACTTTAATTTAATAGAGTGGAGGACAAAAGTATAATTATAAATTAAATACTTACTACTATCATCCATGGAAAATATCAAGAAAACACCTGAGAAAAACATAAAATTTAATGATGGATTTGGGATAACTGATGACTTTTCCCCTTTGTACTCTTATTTGCTTTCCATTTTTCTCCAACAGTGTGCATGCATTATTTTTTAAAATAAAAACACTTGAATTGAAAACACACACACACACACACACACACACACACACACACACAGCTTAAGTTTCTGTGGAACTCTCATCTGAAAAACATCTGGCTTAAAGCCAGAATTTTCCTCCTGCTCATGAAAAAAAGTCCAACTTCACAATACACCTGCTTCCTCTCCTCCCTGCAATTTCTTTTTATATTCGTTGAGTGAGCTGCAATTCAATAGCTTTTGTGATCTTCTTCTCTTTTCTCTCCATTTGGTGTGGCATGAAAGACATTTCAAAAAAAAGAAAAAAAACAACATAAACAACTCAATTGCTTGTTAAATTTTATGTTAAGGATATGCACTGACCCGGCAAAATCACCATAGACAACCAGACATGCTGCTGAAATTTAAGCATCCCTGACCACCCACTTGTTTACAGAGAAAGCGAGTAGTGACCTGAAAATGCTTTGCTCTTTTCTGACACTTCAGCTACAGAAACCAAACGAGGAGAAAGGAACAGAAGTATGTGAGGTTTCCCCTATGCTATTCTATTTGTCTCAAGGAGAGCCAAATTGTAATAAGGATGAAGAACAAATTCAACGTAGCCCATTCATGTATGCAAATGCAGACCTGGGATTCAAAAACAATAGAGGCCAGCCCTGTGGTGATGCTATGTCTTGCTTTACCAGGATGAACCTGTAGTGAACATCCAGTGGTTTCAGGGGTAAGGTGTTCTGAAATGTCATTCCTCAAATATTCTGAATATTTTAGCTGAATTTGCACTGAAATGAAATATCTTTGTCATGAATGTGACAAAAAAAGGTCTCCCCCTTTTGTCATTCCCTTTCTCTCTCAGTCCTTTTCTTACATCCTCAGCAGCAAAGTTGTTCTCATGTAAGCAAAAAGACATTTTCCAGTGACTGACCTTGTTTGGCCATCAGAAAAGGCCAACACTCCCTTGTTCTCCAAACATTAGGAGTTCTCTTTACAGTGGCTTTGCTTTTCTAGCAAGCAAACCTCACCCAATTCTGTTATAGTACCTGTTTCTAACCAAGGTGCTGGGGCATGAAATATTCATTCATATTCTGGGTAATGTTTTGTCAGGTTTAAATGCTTTGGCACTTAAGAAATAGCTCAACACCCTTTGGAACTGCAAAGCTTTTTGTGTTTTGTTTTGTTTTGCTTTTTGTTTTGCTGTTTTTGGTTCTGTTTCTCCTCAGCCCTTTCCCTCTGTCCCTTCAGGATACGTAAAATATAATGGCAACGTAAGGAACAGTTGATAAAACTTGCTGAGAGGATCAGATGGTAAAGCCCCGGGCTTGGAGAATGTGATCCTGGGTTTAAGCACTATTTCCTGCCAGCCTTGTGAGGAAAAATTTTCCTTTGGGCTCTCTCTCACCAAGAGATGCTGAGCTACAGGGCAACACTCTGTGAAGAGAATACTGCCTATTCACCCTGAGGAAATACACCAGTGATTTGTTTCATAATTCAATAATTTATTATAAAACATAGAGATAATATAGGCTGCTATTTATTGTTCCACAGCATCAAAAATAAAAGGCTATGCTGTAAAATCATAATTAAATGTCGGTTAAAATGCTTAGGTGAAACACTAGCAGTACACAGCTTAGGTGTTTTCAGGCTGAGGAACAAGTGAGGGTTAGACTAAGAAGACTGGCTAAAGCAGAGATCAGACGTAGGCTAAGAACAGAAAAGAAAGCAAATGAGCCAGCCTTTTGTCTTCCCCACCAAATCAGCATCACCTTTTCTTTGGCCAATCCAGTTACCATAACAAAGTCTTTGGCCTGCATTAAATATACACACATAATGTGATTTCCTCAAAAAAAATTTTCTCTACTTCCTATTGATGCACTCAATTTCCCTTTAATAGGAAGAATACCTTTCCTATTCACAGCTAGAAATGAAGGCTTAGAAAACATTTGCGGATTTGAGCAAATGCATTAACTTAAAAATTGTTCTCAGAGGGCGCATGGGTGGCTCAGTCATTAAGCATCTGACTTCGGCTCGGGTCATGACCTCATGGTTCATGAGTTCGAATCCCATATCGGGTGAACTCGAGCCCCACTCTGGGTGAGCAAGAACCCTGCTTTGGGTGAGCCCCACTTCTCTCTCTCCCTCTCTCTGCCCTTGCTCACTTGTGCTCTCTTTCTTGTAAATAGTAATAATAATAATAATAATAATAATAAAAAATTGTTCTCATGGACTTTCTATAGGGCAGCAGAAGTGAGTCACGCCAGATACCTGAGCAGAACTCAGAAGGGAAGACATTAAAGGGTCTTCACTGAATGGGGAAGAAGCAAATAGCAAAGGATCAGGTGGCAATGAAGTCACCAGTAGATAACTGACATCACAACTCTGCTGATTCTGATTAAAGGGTAGAAAATAGATAGTACAAAAGGGAAGGAGTTTCTTCTTAACAGAATACCTAGGAGAAGAAATAATTCCATGAGTTTGGGATCCTTTACTTAGTTCGAACTCAGTAGACATAAGCAGAACTTGTGAGCTTACCTAAGTCATGGATTTTCCAGAAAACTATATGGTTCATGCTAACCAATGTTGACACCATATCCTGTTAACACTACTTTAGGTCTACTTTCTTTCTGTCTCATCTGGACCCTTGCAGTAGCTCTCTAGTTGGTGTCAGTGATTCTTATCTATCTTCTATTTCACAACTGGAGTCACCTTTCTAAAACAGAGATCTGAGGGGCACCTGGGTGGCTCAGTCGGTTAAGCGTCCGACTTCGGCTCAGGTCATGAGCTCACGGTCCGTGGGTTCAAGCCCCGCGTCAGGCTGTGCTGACAGCTCAGAGCCTGGAGCCTGTTTCACATTCTGTGTCTCCCTCTTCCTCTGACCCTTCCCTGTTCATGCTCTGTCTCTCTCTGTCTCAAAAATAAATAAATGTTAAAAAAAATTGTTTTTAAATAAAACAGATCTGATGAGGATGTTTCCAGGCTTATCTTTTCATTTTCCCTCATCATATAAAGAATCAAACCCCAAATATCATGTAGGTAATGCTTTATCCAGGAATATATAACCTAAACCTAATCATAAGGAAATAGCAGACAAATCAAAAATGAGGAACATTTTACTTAAAACAGTGGGTGGAAAGAAAGGAAAACTGAATATTTCAAAAATCTCAATGACATAAAAGATAAAGAATTTACAATAAGCTACACCTCATACCCATTAGTATGGTTACTATCAAAATAAAAAAAGTAACAAGCATTGGTGAGGATGTGGAGAAAGTGAACAGTGTGCAGTGTGGAGAAAGTGAACCCTTGCTTACTGTTTGTACAAATGTAAAATGTACAGCTGTGGAAGACAGTGTAGAGGTTCCCTAAAAATTAAAAATAGAATTACCATTATGATCCAACAATTGCAATTCTAGGTATATATCCAAGGGAACTGAAAGTGGGATCTTAAATTTTTTTTAATGTTTATTTTTGAGAGACAGCACGAGCGGGGGAGGGGCAGAGAGAGAGGGAGACACAGAATCCGAAGCAGGCTCCTGGCTCTGAACTGTCAGCACAGAGTCCAATGAGGGGCTTGAACTCACAAGCTTTGAGATCAGGACCTGAGCTGAAGTCATACACTTAACCAACTGAGTCACCCAGGCGCCCCAAAAGTAGGACCTCCCTCATGTTCATAGCAGCATTATTCACTATAGTTAAAACATAGAAACAATCCAAGTGTCCACAGATGGATGAATGAAAAAGAAAAATGCAATTTATACATCCAGTAGAATATTATTAATGAGGCAGGAAAGTCTGATACATGCAACAACATGGATAAACTTTGAGGACATTATGCTAAGTGAAATATGCCAAATGCAAAAAGACAAATACTGTATAATTCCACTTACATGAGGTTCCTAGAGTAGTCAAAATCATAGAGATAGAAAGTAGAATGGTAGTTGCCAGGCACAAGGGAAGAGAAAGAAGAATCGGGAATCATTGTTCAATGAGTATAGAGTTTCAGTTTTAAGAGGTGAAAAAGTTAGGGAGATGGATGGTGGTGATGATCAGTCACACAACAATATGAATGCATTTAATATCATTCCGCTGTACACTTAAAAATGGCTAAGATGGTAAATTTTATGTTGTATTTATTTTACCAATATAAAAAAGTTTTTAAATGTTAAAAAAAAAGACAAAGAAAGGCTATGTAAATGTTCCAGATTAATGAAACTGAAAAGCAGAATAACAAAATGCAACACCTGAGCATAGACTAGTTCTTGTACTGGAGAAAAATAAAAGCTATAAAGGATACTACTTGGCCAATTAAAAAAAAAAAACAAAAAAAAAACAAAACTAGAATGTGAAGAGTAGGTTAGATAAAATTTTATTAATTTTATTAGAATTTTTTTAGTGTTAAATTACTGAAGTTGATACTGTATTGAGCTATTAAGAATATTTCTGTTTTGGGGAAATGTGCAATGACATATTTAAGGCAAAAGGACATAATGCATATTACCTACTCTGAAATATTTTAGATTATACATATATTATGTATATGATGTACACACAAAGATATCCAGTTCGATCTATATCTATATCTTAATATTCACCTATTCCTCCATCTATCCAGAAAGAGAAATAAATAATTGACAAATAGGGAAAAGTATTAACCATAGGTAGTTCTGAGTAAAAAGTATGTAAGATTTTGTATTGTTATTTGTATTATTCTATTCTTATTCTTGAAACTTTTCTGTAAGTTTGAAATTGTTTCCACATAAAATGTTAAAAAAAAGAAAAGACTTGAGTCCTAGATTCTGCATATGGAATTGGGGGCCCTTCCCAGTTTGGCCATACATAGCCTGGAGTGAAACATACTTTCTGAATCACAGCATGGATTTTCATTCAAGCCCTGTAATTCAGCTACTCTTCTGCATAATAACTATCTACTGATCTTGTAAAGTCCAGATCAATTATCCTGCCCAGTCTTCCCTGTCAGAATTAAATGTTCACTTTTGTCCCCCTTGGGATGTAGATCTAGACATATATACTTACTAACTGTGTTTACAAGTTCAGAATATGCCACAATTGCCTATATTATGCCTATATTCAAAATTTCAAATCAGTTAATGGTTAAGTTAATCATTGATCAATCATCTATAATGGTTAATCATTAAGCAATTAATGCTAAGTGACTATAGCTCCATAAGGGATTCATATAGAAATGGATATAAATATATGCATACATTTTAAACTAGATAATGCTCCTCTACTTTGCCTTTTATTTTTCCATCTAGTCTCTTCTTGTCAATAGTTACCATGTATACATAAGAAGTCTTCTAAATCTGTATTTTCTGAAAAGATGCTCATAGACTATTAGAATTGATAAAATACATATTAATAAAGTTCAGGTCAACATGAGTACACATTAACATTAATGTGTGTGTATGTGTGTGTGTGTGTGTGTGTGTGTATACACACACAAGTTCCAAGGAATGGAGAGTTTAATTTTGTTAAAACAAAACTTATTATTCTGTAATTACTTTTGGTACATATCGACAATATAGTTATGGCTATATACCTTCACTGAATGTCTGTTTTATAGCTAAAGATATTATAAAACCACAATGAAAGTCAATGATCTGATTTTTAGTTTTGGTGTTTGGTGTTTCTGGAAGATACTGAATTTATGTGTTAAGAAATGAAACCCTCTGTTTATCCATGATCCAGCTACTGTGTAGTATATACCTAGCCATTTTATGAAATAACTTCAATTTCTACCTTGAACAATAAATTTCTCCATGGACGAGAGCATGATTCATTCACTGTGTTCAATCTATTCAAGGTATTTTAACAGTAAAAAAAAACCCCAAAAATGTCAGATTTTGACATGCTTCATGTCAGTATTTTGCTGTGAACTTATAACATGCCCCAAATCACCAGATATTCTGTGCCCTTGACACTTGCATTGTATTCAGTCACTCTTTCAAAATCGAGTGGGACTTCTCATATTGTGTCCAACACCACAGAGCTAAAAAAATGATAAATATTATTATTTTTTTTACTGTGTGGTATAAGACAGCATTAGAGAAAAGTATTCTTTTTCCAGGTACAGAAGTAAGACTTTAGAAATAATTTCTGAATGTATATATTTTACATTTTTGACATTAAATAATATGTTATTAATTATTTCAGTTTTTATTATTTTAAAACATAAATAAATGGTTACATAAAATTTTATAAGAAAATTAAAATGTGCTTTCAAAGTAAAATCAGGTACCTAAAAGTCAATAAAAAATTATTAGAAGGCATTGTTAAGATGTGAAATGAAAATGCTGTCCTTCATTTCAGCCATATGACTAAATTACTCCTTCTTGAGAGGGGGAAAAAAACAACTCTTTGTTAGACACAGATTTTTCTGTATCATAATTAGAATTGCAGATGGGAAGTTTAAATTAGGCAATGGCTGACAGGAGGAAAGACATTTGCTTTTATAACTGTTGGGAGTGATTTCAAGTTCAAATCCTTTGAAATGAAACGAGGTCCATTTGTTACAGAGTGTAATACAATGGCACATGGTCTGGTTAGTTGGCTCAAGTTTGGTTAAGACTCAAATGCATTTGTGGAAACAAAAGGCAAATTAAGTACAGACACTGGTAAGGGATGTTCAGAAAAAAATTAATTCATTTTAAATTTCCAAAAGCTACCATATTAAGGCTTTCCAAATCTCTCCAAGAGTCCATCTAATACTTCTCTGTGATAGTTTTTACCTTTAGAAGAGGAAACATCTGCTATGCAATGAGATGTGATTCTTTTAGAATTTAAGATTACATATATATATGTATACATATATATATATGTACATTTAAAACTAAATTTCTTGAGCCTTGGAATCTATATAATTAATTATTTTAGATTTCTCTAAACTATTTTTTCTTGCCAAGGATATATAACTGAGAATCTTATAAATAATTCCTTAAAATAATTAGAAATATTGGTGTGAATCGTTGAGATTATGTCTAGATTGATTTGTTTTCAAAGTTTTAAATTGCATATGATATACCTGGTATTCATTTTTGTTGAAATCAAATATTAGGAACTAAAGAATATGATTTCATCCTGCTCTCACACAGCTGATATGGATCTAAGATTTTCATCCATAAAACAATTAGATAATAGCGTTTAATCTAAAACGTTACTTTCAATTATTCACATGATATTAAATGAAGACAACAATCTTAAACTATTTCTGCAATAATTTTGATTTGTATATACTAGTGATGAGTAGTATTTGTCAAGTGAAGCCTAAACTATTAAAGAAACATTGTTAGTGGGCAAAATTATATATGTTCCACCTCATCAACAGGAAAGAGAGCATATTCAAAGAATACATTTCTAGATTTTCTTTTTGTCTTGCATTGATAGTATTCACAGAAATTTCTCAACTCCTAATTTTGCTCAGTCAGTGACAAGATAAAGTATACATGAATCAGACAAATCTGAAATACTAGCTTTTCTAGAAATATGTCCATTTGAAATGTGCCCAATGTGAAATGAGTTCATTATTATCTAGTTTCTAATTCCTGCTTTGCCTCTTGACAGGATCATTTCTCCTTTCTCAATTACTGAATTAACTTCCTTCTCTTCTTCCTCCCTCCTGCCCTCCGTCCCTTACTCCTTTGTAGTCCTGATGCTTTATTTACTTGTACACCATCAGAGTAGTAAATAGTTTTATTTACTACCCATATGAGCTTCTGTTTTTATGTATCCTGTTTTCACTTTCTCTGTTTTATCCATTTTCCTGAATCATTTACTAATACTACTTGTTATTAATTTATAAATTTAAATTTTGTATTAATATCATGTATTAAAGATAGATGCAGTTCATAAACAGCCACCAAATTAATATCCTTTACCCCAACACTATGCTTAGTTCCGGCATATCTTTAAAATTTTAAAATAATTAAATCTCTATTTTTAGTTCCAACAACTATTAATTGTATCTCAATTTCTACCCATGTAAGATTAAGATATTAGTGTCTCCTTTAATTTCTAAAAATGCCACATTTGTTACTTTTATATTGACAAGATTCCTATTATTTACCTTCTATTATATTACTAATTTATATATAGCTTTACTTTAAAAGTTGAAAACCAATAAACAACATACATAACATTTTGATTATGGAACTGTTATTCACTGCTGAGGCAAGTAGGCTGTCAAAATTACATACATTTCTGGCCAGTAAAACATATAACCCACTCAACCCATTCCACTCAAAAATATTATTCATATAGATTTTCCTTTCTTACTTATTGATCAAAATCAAGAGACACAAATCAACTTCATATTTTGGTCATGCTTTAGCTTTGGTTTTGGTTTTGATCCCTCCCCCACTCCAACCCGAATTTCTGATTGTTGCAGGTTTTTTCTCTCCTTACTGAATGAGGAAACATTTTTTGTCTTCAAATATTCCAAATATTTTCCAGCTTACTACTTGCTCTATCTATTGTTTGAAATCCATCCTATTCTTAAACTCCACTGATTTCACACTCGATTTTAAATTGGAAGTATCATATTTAAATTACAACTCTCATATGAATTTTGGGTTTTCCTAGTATTTCTAGGAAACACTTGCTTTGATCTCTGCGTCCTTCCGGATGCTCTGTCCCTCTGCTTCTTATTGGACCATTTGTTCTTGTGGATAGCTTCACACTTATTTCTTCCATTCACTCTTCTTTTGAATCAGAGTCATTGTTTGCTGTATTCCATGCCATACATTCTCCTGGTTTTCTCATTTTGTTGAATAGCATCTTAAAAAACTTTTCTAAGAATACATACAACACAGTTAAGCTCTGTGAGCCCAGATAATAGGTCCTGATTCTGTTTGCACAATTGATTCATTGATATTTTGGGTTTAGATTTCTAGGTTTGAAATAACTTTCTCTAAAAACCCTAAAGGCATTCCCCCATTTTCTGATACTATTCTAACTTGCTGATGAGAAATCTGATGCCAGTCTTATTCTCATCCCTTTGTAGATATTATGCTTTTTCTTACTTTGCCATTTGTTTTTAATCTTTGGAAGCTTTGGGGTTTCTTATGATAATAACATAACATTTTAAGAATAACTTATCAGAATCAAATTACTAGAGAAGGGCAGCCTTACATGTTTTAAGATAAGACAGTTACTTACATTGTGAAATTTCAGATGTCCCTAAAGGTCTGCATGCTCTTCTAGTACTGGCTAACATGCTGTATATGCCCATAACTAAGTCATTTAGCTGGCATAAGCACAGATATTTTCAAAGGCTCCTGTAAATATACAAATTAAGCATAATAAACTAATTCACCAGGCATGTGTTGAATGACTTAGCGGGTGCACTAAGCCCTGGAGATATACAGATTCTGAGAAACTAGCATATAGTTGTCAATCAACATAAAATCTTGGAATGAGAGAGGCAGACAAATGAGAAACCTGGAGGCAGAAAAGGAAGCTAGGAAGGCTTGACCCAAGGTCCAGTTCTATGAATGATGTACAGGGAGGAAGTATAAGGGGAAGTTAAGGGAATGAACTCTGAAATCAGACTACCTGGTTTCAGATTCCTCCTTAATATTTACATGGTCATAAAAGCTACTTAAACTTCTTAAGGAATAAGTGGATTTGTACATAACAAAACATTTAACATAATGTCTAGTACATAGTAGCCCATCTTTAAATGTTATTCATTATTATTATTATTGCCATTTAGTAATTGTATAGCTTTGGCCAAGAGAGGAAACTCTGATCATTAACACTGTCATAGGCACAGTGGAATTAATGATTCCTATGTGATGGGATTTTAAATGAGCATGCCATGCAATATATAAAATTCTTTATAAATGTTTGTTATCATATAGTACCTATATGCCAGTGTAAATTCATTAGCAGTAATTTTTATAGCCCCGATTTCAGAAGCACTTTTAGAGTAGTGCTAGTCTTGCTAATACATTATCACCATCGATATCACACCATTAAGGGTATAACAAAGATGTTCCTCCAAGGCAGTAAGTAACACCCGCACTCAGGGCCTTCACAATGTTGAATAAAACGATCCAAACAATCCATTTAACCTCAAATGTGTTTCAACTTGTAAAACACTGAGTCATTAACCTTAACAATGTCAGTGTGCTCTTAGTACAAAACTCAACTAAATGAGTGTCCAGGGGAATATTTAAGAGTACAATTCATGTAGAGTAATGTACTAAAAGCATTACCAAAGTCTGTTAGAGGGAATAACCCTGGAGTGCACTGTGAAGGATTAGGTAACTTGAAATAGTGAAAAAGAAAGGTAGATGAATGGAAAAGGCTCACAAGTGAAAACATCATGCAAGTTTCTCAGAATGGCACGTGGCTACAGCAATAGAAGTCATGCTTAAACATCTGAAGACTTGTGGGGTGGGGAAAACTTATATCCTTTGAGAAATATTATTTGCCCCATATTTGTCAATTAATTGCAGTATGACCTCTATCTCAGTCTCCATGTCTATAAGAAGGTCAGAATAATCTCTACTTAAAGAGCATATATGAGGTAATCATGGGAGACAAGGAAAAGGTCTTAAAATATATAGAAAACTAAACAAATCAAGGAACTGTTATTATTAACATTAGGAAAATGGAACTACCTAAACCAGTTTTTACATTTTCATACACTGCTTCTTATTTTAAACTTTTAATGCTTCCCATTTTAAGCTTTTAGGGATCAAGCAACATTGAAAAAAATGGGGGTCTATTTTTGGACTCAACTGTGGGCTTAGAGGAAAAAAATCTTCATTGGTCATAATCCTGATAATGTTGTATAATAGATTACAACCTTTTGACTCCACTGTATGCCATTTCCTATGTCTATATTCTTACATGGTCATATAAGAGAGATAAATTTAAGTGCATCTCTTTTGCAAAGTTCTGATCTTTAGTGGCCAAGACAATGAAACTAATGAGGCTCGATGATTATCTGTAGATATTAGCAATTTTGTTATGTCCTTCATTACTTTGAATAATAGAAAATATGTAAAATACATGTACACATATAGGTATACACATATATATTCAGACATATTTATATACACATGTACATATGTAGAGAGAACAGAAATAGTGTTCATGTTTTTAAAGAGTATGACTCTTCAGAGAAGATATTATAAAAGACTGTCAGTTATATGGTAATCATAGCTAAAGTTTACTGACCATTTATATGCCAGAAACTGTGTGAAGCTCTTTCTCTATAAATGTAGATATTGATAATCGTGTAATCCAGTGATCCTCAACTGGGGGAATTTGGACTCCCTTGGGGTTTTCAGTGATACCTGGAGACATTTCTGGTTGTCACAACTCAGGTGAGGGAGAGCTATACTGGCATCTAGTAAACAGAGCCAGAAATGTTGCTAAATAAACATCCTTCAAAACACAGGACAGCCCTCCACAACAAGGAATTATCTGGCACAATGTCATAGTATTGAGGTTGAGAAACTGTGATATAATACTCAATGTAATAATGATGCAGGTATCATTAGGAACTCTCACTTTATAGATGAAGAGATCATAGTTTAAAGAAATTAACTTGTAAAAGGTTACAAGTCAGTAAGAAACAAGGATGGGCAATCAATAAGAGCCACACTCTTACCCACAAACTCATTTCCACAAACAGATCTTAACAGCATTCCATACTTTTGCTAGAATTAGATATATTCTCGTAATGCTGATTAGCTAAAAGGCTTAATAATAGAACAGTTAAACCAAAACTTGTATGTCCATAGTAGACCTTTTCTCCCACAAATTAATGGAGTGAACGATCCACACAAGAGGGAGAATTATTGAATTGTTGGTAAGTAAACATTCACTCTATTCAAAGTTCAGGTATGTTGTACCCTTTACTTTCATAAAGATGGGAAACTTGCTTTGAAAAGTGCTAATGAGAGTTGAAAGTTACCTTCAAGAAGTTATGCATATTTCAAGAGAAATAAAAGTCATTATGCATTCTCTCTAAAGAGGATACAATCTCAAACTGTCAAAACCCTAAACTCTTCTACATATATTACATATAAATGCCATCTTTTGAAAACCTCTTTCCATTTTTTCTTCTAAATTAGCTTAGTGGGCCATGGTATTTACAGTATCTTGGTCTGGCCTGTGAATAATGTGACAGGTAATTTCTTCACTTCTTCTTGCCTGTAGTTAAGTTTGACTGAAGATATGGAAAACAACTTTTATGACTTAGGTGGTAAAAATAAATGTTCTGTAAGCTATACAGAGTGAGGTTCTGGACAGCTAGCATAAAATATTGCATACTGAAGTTATATCTGCCAATAAATAATTTAAAAAATGAGGGACATTTTATACCAATGTACGCTAAAATATTTTCTCAAAATAAATTGATAATGTTAGTAATAATCTCGACATACCTGTCATATTACTGGAGAGCAGGCTTCTCAACATCAAAAAAGTATTCTGCTTAGATGTGCTCAAAAGATGAATCTCAACTAAATAACATTCATAACTGGGAAACACTAATTTTAAGGATTAATTCTTTATGGTAAAGGGAATGGCAATATTTAAAGAATGTCCTAGTAATAATAGTCTATTCCTATCTCTACAATGGATAAGGACACGCCTTCTGCAAGAGCCCATGGTTGCAAACAACATGGAAATTCTCTCTAAGATAGTATAATTTAGCATCGTTTAGTTTATAATGATTATGATTAAATCTAAACTATTATAAGCAAACCACCATCTGGAACCATAGCAAATCAAGATTCTATTTTCTATGATGACCAATCATGGGAAGCTTATTCAGACTTCCACTTTGCAATATTGTATAGTAATGTGATTAGATAATCATGCAGACCAATGAACCTAGCTAACTGGAACATAAACAAATGTACAGTGTGTCACTTGCAAATACTTAAGTACTTTGTCAGGGCCTCCTGACCCAAACTGCTAAAGTTATTTTAAAAGAGCAGGAATGAAATTTAACAGCAAGTGTTCCAAATCTATATGAAAAAATATTTAAAGGGGGAATGGAAGGAAAGGAAACGTTAAACATTTTATGTAGTTTGCAAGTTCAAATGAACACTTGAGGAATAGAAGAATAGCAACATAGTCAAGTAAGAACCTATAAATCGATTTCCTAAAAAACAAAACAAAAAAACCCACAATCCTCTGCAGTCCACATTATTACTAATATATTACTGTTTGTTTTGGATTTGGTTGTGTCTCCTAAAGATGTTGAAGTCTTAAACCCCAATACCTTTGAAAAGTGAGCTTATTGGGAGACAGGGTCTTTGCAGATTATTATGTTAAGAGAAGGTCATTAGTGTAACTCCTAACCCAATATGACTGTGTCCATATTAAAAGGGGAAATCTTGGGGCACCTGAGTGACTCAGTCAGTTAAGCATGTGACTCTTAGTTTTGGCTCCAGTCATGATCTCACAGTCATGGGCTCAAGCCCATTTTAAACTCTGCACTGAGCATGGAGCCTGCTTAGGATTCTCTCTCCCATTCCCTCTGCTTCTCCCCGCTCACTCATTCTTTCACTCTCTATCGTAAATAAATTAATTAACAAATTTTAAAAAATAATGGGGAAATCTGGACACAGAGACAGAGACAGGTAGGATGCCATATGAATATTGGAATTATGGAGCTAAGAAGCCGAAGAATGCCAAATATTTCCAGAAAATCACTGGAAGCTAGAAGAGAGAAGTGGAACACATTCTTCATTACAGCCCCCAGAGGGAACCAACTCTGCCTACTGACACCTCAGTCTTGACTTCTAGGCTCTAGGAATATAAGAAGATAAATTTTGGTTGTTGAATCACCCACTATTAGGAGAAAAAGAGAATACAATTAAATTCAAGGCACTGCCCTGTTAGATGTCATGAGAGTAACAAAAACAATAGCTGTGTTGAAGGGAAACATTATATTATTTATTTACAAGACCATTAAAAATTGTTTGCTGGAAGAGGCACCTAGGTGGCTCAGTTGGTTAAGCCTCAGACTCTTGGTTTTGGTTCAGGTCATGATCTTGTAGTTTTGTGAGTTCGAACCCTGTGTCAGGATCTGCACTTAGAGTGCAGAGCCTGCTTGGGATTCTCTCTCTATCTCTATCTCTCTGCCTGCTTCCTGCTCACGCTGTCTGTGTCTCTCTAAAATTAAATAAATAAAACTTAAAAAAATTGTTTTCTGGAAAATGTGGAAGGTTGCTAAGCCAGGGAAGGGAAAGGGAAGAGGGGCATAATCAAAGCACTCTTTTCAGAGGTTAGCAGTTTTCAGGATGAAGTGGTGGCTGAAAAGGCTATCAAAGTAGGAGGCCAAAGTCCAGATGTGAGGGAATAATGAATGGCCTGAATTAGGCAGCAACTGCTAGAAATTCAGTGATAGCAATGAGATGTATTGCAAGAAAAAATAAGTTGAACTCAGCAGTAAAATGACTGGCAAAAATAGGCATTAGAAGTTTGACTGGGGTATGAAGAAGAAAATAGTCAACAATAATTTCAAGAATTAAAGTTTGGGTGGATAAGCTTATGGCCATGTTCTGGATAAATGATGTTATCAGATGTCTAGATTCTGAATTCAAAGGACATTATTGTACATAGATATCTTCATAAATGAGCTCTACCACTAGCCATTCAATGGATGATTCCAGAATTGGACTCTAAATACTACCATGGAAGAAATTATCATGATGCTACTTGTCACTTTGACCTCCAGAGAGGCACAGGAGTTTGTAGACTTGTAAGACCTGCTGCTCTCGGCTGAAATTTCTATCTCTGATTTATCATCTGACAGGTACAGTTTCAGTTTTATTTTTCCCCCATAGTACTTGAGATTTACATTCTTTGTGGTGGATGTATCCATATTTCAGGAAGTCTTCAAGAATCTATGGCAGTGTTCAAAAACTTATAGATGTATATTTAAATTGTAAGAAAATAAGAATAATTAAAATTTGAAATGAATCCTTCTGTTTGCTGTGGCTCAGACACCTTATGTCTACAGAAATCACTTGGCACTAAGCCTCGGCTTCTTTTATTGCCGTTTATTTGTGTATGCTCATGCCCGGATGCTCTAAAGAGATTATAAATCCCTTGAGCACCATGGATTATATCACAGCTGTATTTGTTCTTAATGCAGAGCGTACTGTTCTACACATAGTTTGTGCTCAATTAAACTTAATTGATGGTGATGATTAATATTTTTAAGGAAGAGAAAGATTAAATTTCTTTCCTGTTACCATACTATATTTGTTCCTTGCCATTATTTTCTCTCTCTAGACTATTTTTTACGAACATAAAGAAGTCCAACAAGTGTTTTTAGGTGACCTCTAGGCCTATGAGTCTGCTATTTCTTTTAGCAGCAGAGTTCAATTTTCTGTTTAAAATAAGCTAAGTTCCATTCTTCATTTTTAGAATAATGCTTCTTATTATATATGAAACACAGATAGAATGCAATAATAAAACAGATAAAACAGAGACATGAATACATTAAGATTCAGGAATATATACTTTCTACTTCCACCCTAACTCCCATTCACCCACCCACCCATTATGAAGTGTCATTTTTCCCATGGCATCTCCTGAAAAATGACATCAGGGAATGATAGAGTACAATGTGGTACAAGTCTATTTTTCTGTTGCCTTACAGGTTAATCATAGTGTAGTAGCAGCCCCAGCTATTTTGAAAGGGTGGCATGCCCACTCTACAGAGACATTAATCATACCCTGGGTCTCTTAACAACCTGCACTCCCCGAAACACACATATCTACCTTTGTTCAGTAGTAAAAGCGAGTATTTATAATTTTAAAATTATGACCTTGGAATCATTAAAAGCTGATTTATGTACACTATTAATTCCAGTTCTTTTCATTGTCCCCTCTGTCCTATCCTCTTAAGAACTGCTACGACCTTGTAGAAGGAATTCTATATACTTCTTCCTTGCAGTAGTTCTGAACAATACACTAGAACTTTCATAAGGCAATCTCTGACACCTGTCAAGCTGGTTGTCACACATTTTCTATTTTCCAGTTTCAACACTTCAAATACTTTAAAGCTTCCTGAGTTCAGCCTTCAGGTTACATGCCTTGATAAACTTGAATATAAACTCTTTTATGAATGTCATCCTGGTACTGATTATTAAATTAATTACAAATTTATAATTTCTTAGGGTGGATCCTTCAGTTAATATCTTGGCCATATTATTTCTATTTTTATATCTGGAAAGATATTTATCTTGATCTATGCTGACATATTCATTTCCAAATATAGACTCCACATTATATATCCTTATAAAATATTTTAATAAGTTAGTAAATTAATATTGAGTAAGTTAATATAAGAGAAAATCAATTAAAAGAACAGGACACCCACTTCACCTATCAGATTGGTAAATATTTCTTTTTATTTTTAACGAACACTGTTGGCAAGACTGAGATTAAAGAACCACCTAATGCTTCACCATAAAGATTTTAAAATATACCATCATTCAGGAAGACCTTTTTTCAACATGTTGAAGAGCTTAAAATATTCATACTTTGACCCAAACTTTATACATAGGAATTTGTTTCAGAGGAATGGAGAGAGGAACAAATATCAAGCCTAAGAGGTTCCATAAAATATCACCTATAATAACAAAACTATGTAGGCAAACATCGAACAATAGGTGAATAGTGACATCAAATATGCAATTATCCTATGAATTATGTTTTAAAACAATATGAAAACTATATTAATATTATCTTCAATAAATGAATAGCAACCATATATACATAACATGATTAAAATTTGATTAAAGAAGTTAGGAAGGAAAGAGGGAGGGAAGGTTTGTAAGCACATAGTAGCTTTGATCAAAATATTAATTAAAAAACTGTATCCGTCCATTCATTCATAAACTTATTTAATGAATATAAAATTACCAATAACTGCATTTCAAGCAAAGAGTAGTATCTTGCTTTCTAGCATAGTATTTTATTTACATTATGCTACATAGCAGGGCTCTCTTTTCAAGATATATTCAAAAAGACTATGGCTACCAGCAGAATATAGAAAAACTAAATTAATTCTGACTAAATTCTTAACCAATGTTCCCTCTTTTTTTTCTAGTTTTCTGACTTGTGTTTTAGGTTGGAATTTACATTTTTCTCATTAAGATTCAAATACAGAAATTCTACTGTTCTTCTGTCAAAAAATATCCAAACATGTTCTTTGCTCAAAATATTTTGGTATGTATATACAAACCATTTGGGCTCATAAAACACATGACTTTATTAACTTTTTATAGTAGTACATGATCATAATCCTCAAAATGGAGTAGATGACAGAGAAGATAGCACTTGAAGACTTCCCAGAGTTTGTTCAAAGTTCCATCATGCGTTTCTTTGCTTAGAAAGTTTACTAAAATAGGGGTGTCTGGGTCAGTCAGTTAAGCATTGGACCCTGGACTTCAGCTCAGGTGATGATCTGGGTTTGTGGGTTACAGCCCCACATTGGGCCCTAAGCTGACAGCACGGAAAATCCTTGGGATTCTCTCTCTCTCTCTGTCCCTCCCTCACTCATGCACTCTCCCTCTCTTTCAAAAATAAATAATAAACTTTAAAAAATATAGAAAATAAAAGAAAGTTTACTAAAACGAACTCTTGCTTTGTAACATACATCCCAGACACTATCTGTTTAACTGACTGTTTTTCATTTTGACAAGTTCTCACTTCTTTTTATACTCCATTAAGCTTAAAATTTTGGAACACATATTCAACTATATCCTGGAAGTGATTTGTTATATTCAGTACCTCATAGCTTCATTGTCACAACCATTAGATAGCCACACCTTTTAGAACCCAGGTTATATCTACAAGCAGCTGATACTACCAATGATCCTATAATGATTGGTTCAGGTCTCCAGTTTTCTTAATGACAAATCTTAGATGACATACTGCAAGCATTGGAACAGGTTTATTCAAGAATATTTACTCTCATACACCAGGATCATCTACAGTTTGCCATACCTAATGTTCAATACCTAGAGTGTAGTCACTTTTTGTTTCCAAGGTCTTTTGATCTTAAATCAACACAGACAGATGTGCCTCCTCAGAGTTCAGGACTCCCTTTCTAGATTAAGTTCTAGTTACCTTGAACTCTAGAATCTCAGAATTCCCTTCTCAAACAGCCTTGTATCTGTTTTCAGCAACTGGACAGGCTTCTTTTCCAGGTCTACAATCTTCAGAGAAGATTGTGCCTCCAGTATACAAACCTAGGCCCAGGAAGTGGGTGAGAAACAGCCATGTCAGTGCTAGGGACTATGCTTCAAAGTGCAGACTGGGTGTCCACACATCTATACAAGTCCCCTTATGGTATGGGACAGAGTCAAGGGTGGGCAGAAAAAAAGGGTGGGTCAAGGATCAAGGGTTAGAAGCTGAGGGCCAATTTTTCCTCTGTCACCACCTTGTGGCATAGGATTCTCATGAGTCTGCAAACATTAAATTCAACCCTGCCTTTCCAATAATTTTAAACAGGTGTTGGTCAGATCAGGAGGAAAAAGTATCTGTTATTTAACATTTTTAGTTTGATTTATAACATTCAAATCATTTATTTAAACCATTTAGCCATACCATATAACAGCCCCCATTTGTACCATTGCCTTACACACCAAAATGTTGGAGGGAAAACTGGGCTATAGCTTCACATTTGATCAAATTAAACACATCAAGCCACTTTAAATAGACTAAATTTCAAAAAAAGACAAAAAAATGGAAAATAGAATGGGAGAAAAGAGAATGGGAGCAAAAAACCATCCAGAAAAGTCAAAGAGTGAAAAAGAAGAAAAGGATATGAAGAGTATGACCTTACGTGCAGGAAATGGTGAAAGAAGCCAGGCTGGAAAGGGGGGAGAGAAGAAAATTGAGGAAAGAAGTGTGAAAAAGAATAGAACATATAGCATAGCAGAGGACAGCTATATATAGAAGCGTTGGGCTGGGAGCAGGAATAACTAAGTATGGACTTAATTTTTTGTTTGTTTGAGTCACTGAATCTAAGTTTCTATTTCTTTTTACTACAGAGGAATAAATTAAGCTACTTGGGTTCAATGATCACTGTTGTTCTAAAAGTCAATGAATCTATGAGTATTTGGTTTTGTTTTGTTTTGTTTTTCAGTCAGTCCATCAGAAAAAACTCTGGGTGAGGCACATCTGTGGACTCACCATTCATATGACCACCTTCTCACTAAAGATGCCTCTGATCTTACCCTGACCACTTGGATTGCCCAAAATCACAACTGGTGGGAGTCTGCAACCAGTGACAGGCAATGGAGCTTCCATACCTAACCTGGACCTGTGGCTAGTACAGAAAAGAAGTGCCTTTCATTTAACCACAATATTTTGCCATGTCCTTATCTGATTTTATTATTTCTAACAACAGGTCTCAGCAATATTAATACGAAATTTCTTTTTAATTAAACTTTGATATATATGTATACTTAAGTGAGAAATTAGAAATTGCCTCTGGGGGAGCCTGGGTGGCTCAGTTGGTTAAACATCCAACTTTGGCTCAGGTCATTATCTCACAGTTTGTGGGTCAAGGCCACATCAGACTCTGCACTGATAGCTAGAGCCCAGAGCTTACTTTGGATTCTCTTTCTCTCTCACTCTGTCCCTCCCCTGCTTGTGCTCTCTCTCTCTCTCAAAAGTAAATAAAACATTTTAAAACTTTTCAAAATTAAACTAAAAGAAGAAATTGTCTCTAAACATGGAGTATGCATAACATTTTCTCTGATAACAATTATCAATGAATAAAAGTAAAGTGACAAAATACTAATTTAAAGAACTAAAAATGACCTTGTGCATAAACTTAGTTTATTTTTTTCCTACTTTTACCCACTTATCTGTACTACATAAACACTACACTATTTAGACTTAAAACATTCTTCACTAATAAAGAGAAAAATGGGTCAAAATAATTTCAACACTAAAGCTATTGACAAGAGACTGTAGAAATCAAAATACTGATAAATACTTTGCTCTCCTTCAGAATCCTCTCCATTCACTTAAAATCACAGGGAGAGAGCATCATGAAAGACAGAAGACAACTGTAGCTCTCTTGAAATTGATATAAACAACAGAACTTTCATGAGGAAGCAATAGTGATCCTTAAAAGCCAAGTGGCCTTGGCTTCGATCCATTTCTTTTTAACATTGATGAGACTTCAAAGGCCACTGTTGTGTCTTTCTTTGTAGTTTCTATAGAAACATTTGGTTAATAAAAAACAAAACTATAAGCTTCTGTCTGAAACACTATAAACTGTGAAACAGATGTTAAAAATCTACAATTTCAGATGCAAATAAAATTGTATGGAGTTGTGAAGGTTAGGGAATGGACAAGGAAATTCAACCATGGCCATAGTCATCATCCACAGCCTCATGAGCTCTAGATACGCTGTTTCCTTCTGGAGTTTATAGTTAGAGCATATGGGTACCAAAATTGCTATTAACATTTTTAATTATTCGTTTTAAAAATTCAGCTAAGTGACTCTAAATGGTTTCAGATGTCATAATCTCCAAAATGGTTTCAGATGTCATAATATTCCACTTGAAGAAATATGTCATTACCTTTGAAATTAGAAGAGACAAACTTATGCTTGTCCTCATATTCCAGAATTAACTTGGAAATAAAATTATAAACTATTTTTTTGGATGAGATTGTATACATTACCATAACAAAACCTTCATATCAGTTTTGTCATAATATATAAGTTATGGGCTTATTTTAAATTCAGTACAGAAATATTACCCACTTCTAGCTATTGCTTAACTTTAAGAATTGTCAAAGCTGAAGGGTGCCTGGGTGGCTCAGTTGGTTAGTGTCCAACTTCGGCTCAGGCCATGATCTTACAGCTCGTGGATTCGAGCCCCATATCAGGCTCTGTGATGACAGCTCAGAGCCTGCAGTCTGCTTCACAGTCTCTGTCTCCCTTGCTCTCTGCCCCTCCTCTGCTCATGCTCTGTCTCTCTCTCCTTCAAAAATAAATAAACATTAAAAAAAAGAATTGTCAAATCTGAAATGTTTAGAACATTTGTATAGGAAAGGAGAAGAAATAAGAAATACCATGGTTTCACATTGCACTATGAATACAGTGCGAGGTGGAAAGCATGTTAGAACTAGTTCATTTAATGTAGAAAACCTTGAGAAACAGTTTAAGGCTAGGGGGAAAAGCCAAGATACCTGGTACTAGAGTGCTGGTTTGAACCTTATTCTACCGCTTAGTAGATGTGTGATGTTAGCCAAGTTACTTGATCACTTTGTGCCTGGTTTCAACTTTGATGAAAGTAGTAGTACTAGTACCTTCCTCATAAGTACTAGTTATAAGTACACAAATTAATTTAAAGGAACTAACATGTTTAAAGGACTTAAAACAATGTCTACCACAAATATTATATGTGTTAAATATAATTTTCCTTGATACAACCTTCCCTCTATCACTTCACCGTATAGTATAAGCCATCTTAATCAATATGATTTGTCCCACTGATTGGCAGGTTAGTAATTTAGAAGCTAGTTCAATTAAATAATCAGTAAAAAATACATCTGTAAAGTAATATATACTAATTTAGAGTATATGAGTGCATGCATGAGTGCATTTAGAGTATGAGTGAGTGCATGTTTATTGGCCAGTATTTTGATGAAAAAACAAGATATTTGCTCTAAACACTGACCTGTTGAATAAAGCTCTGTTGTTTCTTTCTTGTCCTAGAAGTTCTCTACATTTCAAGTTACTTTTTATTTAAAGTGGAATTATTAGAGATGTTTGCGAAGGAAACTGAATGCAAAATGCATCTAGATTACTACAATTTCCCCAAATCTCTAAGAGTTGTTTGGTTTACCACATACCAGTTTTTTAGTAGCAATTCACCTTTCAGGGTGTTATCACTATAGGTTTCTTAGAAGTAATTTTTTTTTCATATTCATGATTCACAAGTTTATGTTGCAATTAAAATACCTTATTATTTATAACAAACACCAAGAGCATATATAGATCTGACAATACAGCTGACTCCAGACAACCATACCACATAACCTGAGAAAACACAAGTGTGCAAAAATTCAGAAAGGATCTACTATGATGAGCTTCAAGGAGGCTTGGGGTATTGATCTTTGTGTTTTAAAGGAGTGGAATCGTCAATGAAGTCCACAAATTGATTAAGTGGAAGTCAGTTAAGAGAACTTCTACTGCCCTTTCTTCAGTTGATTATTTATATGTCTGAGTCCTAACCTAGACTGTGACCTCTTTAAGAGAAAGAGAGCAGATTTTATTCATCTTTGAATTTCTAACATAGCACTGGATTACAGCAAATACTTAATAACTGCTGGTCAAATAAATTAATGAGTTCAAATTAACAAATATCTGAATAAATCACATGAAAGTCACCCTATGTTCTTAACTTAAATGATGCCAAACTTAAGACATAGTCTGTCATTGAACTCACCTGTAAGTAGTATGACAGAAATTATCGAAAACTTTACTATGAAACAAGTTTCCTCATAGCAGGGATGATCACAAGACAACCTCTGAAATAGCATTAGAGCTAAAACACAGTCCATATACAACATATTTTGATCTAATGGTGATAGGCATTTGGAATAAATGTTCTTACTTAGTATTCCAAGCAAGGACAACTGTTAGGGGAAATCTGTCCTCCTTGCAGCCATTTCTAAATATTAGGCAATTTGAAGTATGATTTTTTGAATTATCCATTTGAGTCTTAAGAGTTTCTTCATTCTTTGTTTTTTCAATATCTGTCTCATATTTCAATTTCTTGTGTTTACTCCTCAGGCTCCTGGAAACATATAGCCACTTTAATAGCACTCCCTCTGTGACAGGCATTTCATATACTGTACAATCAAAGCTTTTCAAGTCTGCTCTATAACTGTTGATTTGTTGATTGGGGTTTAACCTTCTCTTCTAAAGGAAGGCTTCTCAGAAGTGGAATTCTTTGTAGAGTCACAGTTTATGAGAGTGTTATATTCCCTTCTTCATGCTGTTTGTCAGGTGAATGGGATAGCAATACCCAAAGATGCCAGGAAAATACACATGCAGGTTTATATAGAATTACAGTTCAAATTCTTGAATAAGAGAAATGTTGAACACCTTGTCAGATATAAACGGTGAAGTAGGCTAGTTTAACCAAGGCCATTTCCCCAGATGAGCATTTCTCCATGTGTGGTCAGAGACTCTCAAAGATCCCTGAGATCGACATTATTTTCATAATAATAATGACATTACATGCCTTCACACTCTCATTTTCTCTCTATATTCATAAGTGTACAGGTTACAAAAAGGTCATCAATATGGTTTCAGATACCACATTGAAACTAACCTTTAGAACACTAATCCCTGTCAAGTCCCAGTGTAGCATCAAAGAAAAACATGCCATTATGTGAAGAGACTATCAGACCAGATTTTCTTTATACATTTCAACCAAAACAACATATAACAACAGATTAAATATAGAGACACATATGAGAATCCAGCTATCCCATATTAAGACACAATAAAGACATTTGCAAAAATGTAAAATAATGCCATTCTTCTAATTTATATTTTCTTGTCTTGGGAAATATAATTCTCTTTCTCAAAAATAATTTATATATTTAAAAAAATTAATGTTTATTATTGAGAGACAGAGAGAGGCAGAGCATGAGCAGGGGAGGGGCAGAGAGAGGAGGAGACACAGAATCCGAAGCAGGCTCCAAGCTCTGAGCTGTTAGCACAGAGCCCGACATGGGGCTCGAACTCACAAACCGCGAGATCCTGACCTGAGCCGAAGCTTGACACTTAACCGATTGAGCCACCCAGGCGCCCCTCAACAATAATTTATATTAATTCATAACAAGTTTATTATTTATTTTTAAGTAAATATACATTTTCTCAGTTTTAATTCCTAATGTAGTAAACATTTACACACATTAGCCACATAAACCAGAGCTCTTTTCTTTAGAGTTTTCAATACTTTTAGAGGGTAAATGGGTTTTTAGAACAAAATGTTTATGAACCTCTGCCCTAAATGAATCAAGTCTGATCTGAATATAATACCATATGCTTTGATTGACACTGAAAGCACTTTTCCTAAAATAAATTATAAAGAAAAGTAATGAACTAGAGAGAACTCTAAAGCACCCCTTTGCATCCCCTTTCTCACTGGCATTTTGAAGTAGAAAGTAGAAAGGTAAAATCTCATTTCTGAGTGACATAAGTTTCATAGCGATGAAACAGATTCTATCAGATACTGCAAAACATCAGTACAACATATGCATAGCTACACACAACTATTTGGTTCCTTAAGTCAAGAGCTTTTTGAACTGTTATATAATCTGTTAATATAACAGTGTCAAAGACTAAGCTCCTAACAGAAAATGGAATGAAAGAATTATCACTAATTTAAGTAAAATAGATGATTCTTCTACTTAGTAGAATAAAACATGAAGAATCAAGATATAAACCATGAGTTACTTTGTTCCAGAATGCGTACATGCATATTGTAGTATTGTACCTGTATTTTATCTGAACGAATTATTTTTATGTGGTAAAGTTACCTTAATGTTAAAGTTCACACACACACACACACACACACACACACACACACACACACACACACACACTCCTGCTGCTGTATATCAGTTTAAGAATCAAAATTGATATCAAAGCCATCTACCCTAAAAAGAATAAGAGTTTCAAAACACCTATGCTACTTGGCTTTCAGTTGCTGGGTTACTAAATGATATTGAAACAATTATGCAAAAAACTCTGCTATATAAAAGCTATAATACCTCTTTATCTCATTATCATTTAAATGTTAAATGCTCCATTATAGAGGTAAATTGGGTTTAAAATAGAATGTTTCAAGCAGAAGAGCAAAAAATATAAGGTTAAGCAGAGTGAGGAACCAGAGCTTCAATTTGTGGTAGAAAGCTTGCTAGGGCATGGATTGATCTTCTGATATACTAAGAAAGCCAGACCCTCTGACATGCCCTATGGAGAGTAAATATACTGATCTGGAACAAAAATTATGTGAAACAGCTGTTAAGTGACAGAAGAAATGTGCATCGGACCACCAGCCTGTCATAAATATTGCACTCTTAATCAGAAAGCATCTGTCTTTTCATTTCCTTTTCAGCAGTCTCTGCATTGTTTTTAATCTGTGCAGAATGCTTCTTCTAACAGGTGCAACAATGTTTACAAATTGAAAACCTTATTTAAATGAAACTTACAACTAGAGACATTTCAATTAACAGGGCAATATTTTATGAGAAGGAATAATTCTAGCATTTGGAAAATCCATACATTGCTTTGCATTTGTGAAATTTAATTATTGGAAAATTAGTCTATAGACCTCAAGAAAAACTAAAGATGAAATGTTCTTCCAGCAATCTATGCAATCTATAAGCACCCAGAGACACTACAGGGGAAAGGTACTGGTGGGAATATGGAAACATGAAATATTGGGGACTGATGTTATAAAATGTCATGTTACATCAAAAAAGAATTTTAGAATAATATCCCATGTGTCCATTAAAAGTGGTGTCTGTGGCACTACTTTGTTTTCCTATAGTTTTTTTTTTCCTATTATCATTATTAGCTTGTTAAAACTGACCATAATAGATCTATCATCAATCTGCTGGATTAAAAAAAATGGCAGAAATACTAAAGTTAGCATTATAATCACCCAAATAAAATTTAAAGATAATTTCTGCAAAAACAGGAGTATAATCATAAACTTAGCTCATTTAGAACACATACAATTTATAAAGCGAAAAGGACTGCAGAATTATCCACTTTGGCTCTTTCACTCAAAATGAGTGCAGTGATAACAAACTCAGTTCCTACAGAGGCTAGGAAGGTAATGTAGGCAACATAAGTCTGGTGAAACATGTGGCTTTTTAGGTTGATTGTTTCATTTCCCAATTTGTGATAGCAACAGGCATTAAAGAAATATTCTTCTTAACTGCACTCTGGGACAAACACCATGGCAGACTCCTTAATAAAGAACATGGGAAGCTGGTGAGTAATGCACAAGTTAGCCAATTGTTTTCATGGGAGAAGCAATTTTTTAGTAAAGCTCAGGGCAAACAAAACATATCTGTGAACTGGATTTTGCCCTCGTGCTTCCAATTTGCAGACTTCAGTGTAATAGCTGAGAATACAGGCTTACGTTAAACAGATCTAAAGTCAACTACTATCTTCGCTATTGATTAGTTTTATGACCTTGGATAAGCTACTTGATTTTAAGCTTCATTTCAGTCTCAGCAAAATAAGTGTTAATAATAAAAGCTGACTCATTAGGATATTATAAATATTAGGGAAGATGAGATAAAATACTTAGCACATCAAATACTCAGTAAGTTGTAGATGTTATTTTATATATGATACGCATTATATATTACATGTAAAAATATACATACATTATATTTTTATATCTAATAGTAGATTCATGAAAAAGCTCTTATTTCCTCCCCTGCTTTCATAATTGACATGGAATAAATATTCTTTATATCATGGATAAAGCCTGTCAATGTTTATGATTCCTGTCAGTGTATACAGATATTTATTATAGGTTAACACAGAAAGCAAATGTTATTATTTGTTCTTGTAAGAATTCACTACACAAAATGATCTCATCTGAAGCATTTATATTTTGCAAGGGACAAATCCATTAAAATTTTTTTCCACACTAAAGCATTATAAACAAAGTCATTTGTTAAAAAGCATAGGAGATTCTCTTTAATTGCTTTTTTAGAGACAAATATAATAAAAAATAATTTTGCTGATGGGAGTGAAACATTTGGGGTATCATTTGAAAAACTGATGAGCTTTTTCAAACTAAGTCAGTTCTAGTAGATAGACTTTAGCCACAGGAGTTTCACTGTGATAACAGTGCCTTCTTAGAACTTCACTGTGACCTGTTTCCAAATCTCTCTACTGACACCTCAGATTCTCTAACTGATCCTCATTAGATCCCATCGCTTCAGCCTTAGAAGTTTGTTTTACCTAATAATTAACAAACTCTCCCTTTCCACTAAATGTGTTCTTGTCTAAAAAGTACAGAAATTCTTCCACTAATAGGTTGAACCTACAGTTAGATAACCATACCTGTCACAATAGCTATGGTTGATGGAGAACTTATTATATGCTCAATATTAGCTAAGTCCATTACATGCAGTCTCATTTAATCCTTACCAGGGCTCTATGAAGTAGATTCACTAAGTATACCAAGATTCCTTATCTGTAATGTAAAATAATTCCGAAAGAGTTTAACTCATTTGTCCAGTAAGTTTCAGAGTCAAGAGTTAAGTATAGACCCATTCCTAAGGCTATCCTATTCTATCTGCCTAAATTCTTGGCTTAAAATTCAACCAGGATGAATTAGATATGTACGGAAAAAAAGCTATCATTCAACATGTTAATATGACATGAGCTGGATGAGCTGAGATGGGAGGATGATGAAGAGATATTAAAAGATAGCAAGCAGGAGAGGTGCCTGGGTGGCTCAGTTAGTTAAGCACCCAACTTCAGTTCAGGTAATGATCTTACAGTTCATGAGTTTGAGCCCAAAATTGGGCTCTCTGCTGTCAGCACAGAGCCCACTTTGGATCCTCTGTCTCCCTCTCTCTTTCTGCCCCCCCATTTGGTCACGTGCACACACTCTCTCTCTCTCTCTCTCAAAAATAAACATTAACAAATATAAAAAATAGTAAGCAGGAAAATTAAAAATGAGTTAACGCCTTAATACATTGATTACATTTAAGTGTTTATAGTAGGCTTGGTAAAAGATAAGATACCTCTACACATGTATCCCATTTTTACCCAACAATAGCGGATGAAAATACAATTTAAAAAAAGATAAATTATAATAACTTTTCCATTATCCAATAATTCATCCCATTACAATAGGATTCACCCAGAGTTTTTCCCTCCGCGAATTTAAGTTGCTAGTGACCATTAGCTGTTTACAGAGGAACTAAGGGATGAACGTGGGAGATGAACTACAGAGAAACATACAGCTAAATATCCCTGAAGCTAGCAGAAATCAAGATATTATGTGTCTTAAGTTGAGCCTATAAAAATGCAATTCAAACACAACTTTTCAGGAGCATCTACAGTTGAAGAACAAAGCAGGCTTTACTCTATTTTTCAGCCACAGTTTTGTCAATTTAATAATCACCTCCAACAGGCCACCCCAGGTTTCAAATAGCTCCCAATAAAGCATGTACAACTTGTGAAAGGCAAAATATCTCAACAGGTTTGGTTTTGCAGAGAACAAGTTTCCTGTGACATAATTATGAGACAGATCAAAAGGTTTGAAGGCCAACAGATGGATGAACATAGACTTAGTTAAGATAAATCAGGCCTCTGTAATAATCTTGGGGAAAAAGCCTCCTATCCTCACAAAAAAGCAGTATCTTTTTGGGCACGCAAACTATTGACAAACTTTGCGCAGCTAATCCACAAGACTCACATTAATATACAGCACGTGAAACACATTTTCCCTTGGGCAAGGAGAGGAGAAACTATTGCACATGTCATCTGTTTCTGTGAATACTGAAGATTACAATTATGTTTTGATGTTAATCCAACTACTGCAAATTTCTTGTTGCGAAGCACACTGTGAAAATGTGAGTGACAGTATAAATCTTTTTAAATTGAATTCAACACTACTGAAAAGAGCTGATGTTTTCAAATACTGTTACAAAGCCACTGAACAACAAGAATAACTCTTTAAATGAAGCAGCTCCCTATAGTGACCTATTTGGTAAGAAAGCAAACAGCCAGGATAAAATCAAATTCTGCATATCTGCTATATATATATGTGTGTGTGTGTGTGTGTGTGTGTGTGTGTGTGTGTGTGTGTGTGTATTATTTTAGGAACAATCACCTCTAATGCTGTGATATCCTCATAGGCAAACTGCACGGTGGGAATTCCAAGATGGTTGATGAAATAATCAGCATCACCTTCTATCTGTACAGAACTGACATTGGTTTCTTGACACTTAGCTCTTCTGGAACAGTTGAAATTATTTTTCTGAAAAACATAATTTAAATTGTTAGCATACATTGTGCTTCTTGGGATACCCCAAAATCAGTGCTACTCAAAATGTGGTCAATACATTGGCTGCATCAATGTCATCCAGGAACCTGCTGGAAATACAAATGCTTAGGCTCCCCCCTTGTCCTCCAGAATGGGAATGGGAACCTTTGAGGATGCAGCCCAGGAGCCTGCCTGGTAACACTTCCCTATGGTTCTGATGCTCACCAAACTGTGACTAGTGCTGGCTCAAATCAAACTCTGCTTGCTGTTGGTGCTTCAAAAATATTTTTATCATAGATTATTAAGAACTGTAATGACTCTTTAATTTGAAATATTTTAAAATGATGTTGAGCCCCTAAAAAGTTTAGACTTTTTTTTTTCAAGTTTTCCAATAAATTTAAAGGAAGGCTTTGTAGGTTATAATTCCATTCTTCTTAGAATGATTTTTGAAAACCACAGAAGAAATTTTCTCCATTTATTCTTTTTTTAAAATTATTTTATTTATTTATTTTGAGAGAGAGAGAGAGAGAGAGCATGAGCAGGGAAGGGGCAAAGAGAGAGGAAGAAAGACAGAATCCCAAACAGGCTCCCTGCCACCAGCACAGAGCCCAGTGAGGCGCTTGGACCCGTGAATTGTGAGTTCATGACCTGAGCCAAAACCAAGAGTTGGATGCTCAACCAGCTGAGTCACCCAGGTGCCCCTCCATTTATTCTTAAAAGCATATTCCCTTAAGTCTCAAGTATGAAAATTTTATGGAAAAATGCCAATCTCCTCAGCAGTAATTATGAGAGAAGTGAAACAACAGCAATGAGGACACCACATCTAATGTCCAGTATAATGTATTCAATACATGTTTGTCATTGAATCAAGACATTGGCTCTTTGGGGTGCCTGGGTGGCTCAGCCGGTTGAGCATCTGACTTCAGCTTAGGTCGTGATCTCACTGTTCATGGGTTCAAGCCCTGCATTGGGTTCTCTGTTGTCAGTGGGGAGCCTGCTTTGGATATTCTGTCCCCCTCTCTCTCTGCCCCTCTGGTTTGTGCTCTCTTTTTCTCTCAAAATCAAATAAACATTAAAAAAAAAAAAAAGACATTGACTCTTCAACCATACTCCCCCCCCCCGCCATGTTTCTTTGATATGATATAATTTCAAAAATACTTTATGTATATAACTGATCAAAAATTTAGAAATGTGTAGTTTAATATTTAGAACATGAATTGTTACAACTTTTTTCAACTACAGGGCTAGATTTTCCAAACATATAATAATGTTTCAAAACCTATCCAATTTTCTTTGAGAACCTAATAGAAAGATCTTTGCAACAAAGTTAAAATCACTTAAAATGGAAAGCCTGTGTGAGTGAGCATTTATAAACAAGACAAGCTTCCATTTTAATGTTATTTATAAATACCTTGAGTAATGAAAAAAAAACTAAAAATTTTTATAGTGAACCCCACCAAATTGTGTCTTTTGAAAGCCTGATTTTCTGAAAAGAGAGCTCATTCTCTTTCATTTCCTGATACACTCTCGGGGCAAAGATTCCTGAAAGTTTTAGATCAACTTGGGACAGTTTAGGTAGAGTTTTCATATTCCCAAAAAAGAGCGA
This sequence comes from Panthera pardus, assembly GCF_024362965.1. Classification (NCBI taxonomy): domain Eukaryota; kingdom Metazoa; phylum Chordata; class Mammalia; order Carnivora; family Felidae; genus Panthera; species Panthera pardus. The sequence continues at coordinate 90,012,236 of NW_026526721.1, forward strand.
CCCTTAAGTACTGGATTATAAAAAGCAAAGGAACTACTTTATGTCATGTACAAATTCCAAGTATTTTTGACAGATTCAGCTTTTGAGAACTGGCACCTTTGAAGGTATTTGTTTAGTCAATGTTTTTGTTCCTAATCGAATTTTGAATGTCTTGGGCAGACAAGACAGTTACCAGTTTCCCATCACTGGTGTCTCACGCTCAGCCTGCTTCACTCATTCAAATTCACAGAATGGTGGCCACATGCATTTATATTTGTGAAACCTAGACTGTTACACTCTTATGTTTTTTTTTTTTTAATTTTTTTTTCAACGTTTATTTATTTTTGAGACAGAGAGAGACAGAGCATGAACAGGGGAGGGGCAGAGACAGAGGGAGACACAGAATCTGAAACAGGCTGCAGGTTCTGAGCGGTCAGCACAGAGCCCGACGTGGGGCTCGAACTCACCAGCCAGCCCGACGCGGGGGTCGAACTCACGGGCCGTGAGATCATGACCTGAGCCAAAGTTCCAAAGTCGGACGCTTAACCGACCAAGCCACCCAGGCACCCCAACACTCTTATGTTTTTAATAAGGACTTGATAGAATCTAGTCTTTTCCCAGCTGCTTAGCCAACAAAATTAAAAATAATTTTTACAAGGAGTCTCCTTTCCCTTTACTTACATGCTTCCCCTTATTTACGTGTCTTTTTGGAACTTACATCCTACTCAACATCAGTGGAAACATAGGTTTGGCTTTAATTTATCTTTGCATGCTGAATTCTTAATATGCACTCCAAATATCAGCCACGCTGATATTTCCTTAGAAATCTGTGAGGAAATTTTCCCTAGAAATATTTTTTTTTCTCAATAGAAGATTGTCATGGATCAAAACCCAACAATCCTAAATTCCATAATATGTGTCCCTGAAAAAATGAAATTAAAAAAAAATAAATGTGAAATGTAAATGTAATATTTGATATTACTTTCATTCGTTTGCCCTACAAGTTTCACAAAGTACAGTTCTTGTTTTACATCGGCCTTTCACCAGCCCAGGACATTCTTTTTGAAGCCATTACAGATACTCAAGTCTCTCTGTTCTTGCCATGGCTAATCCCACTGCTTAGCTCATATTTTCATAGCATTCCATTTCTGTGATTCCTTCTAGCTACATCATCATTCATATGTTCTCTATTTTTCAGCCAACTCAAAAAGGCAACATCCAGCCTTCAGGATTACATCCCTTAAAATACTTCCACATTCTTTTCCCTACTCTGGCTTGCTTTACTTCATCCATTTATTAATAAATCTATCTTTTCCCTAAAGGTTTGTATTACCACCTCTGTCATTTATAAAAATTCCTTTCTTAAATCAATTAAGAGGGCGACAGAATGAACATTATTTAGAATTTTTTTAAATGTTTTGTTTATTCTTGAGAGAGCAAGAGTGGGGGTGAGGCAGAAAGAAGGGGACAGAAGATCTGAAGTGGGGTCTGCGCTGACAGCAGTGAGCCCAATGTGGGGCTCAAACTCACAAACCATGAGATTGTGACTTGAGCCAGGGTTGGGTGCCCAACTCACTGAACCACCCAGGTGCCCCTATTTATAACTGTTTTTAAATTATGTTTTGAAGGTTGAGATCTACTAAACCACATTGATGGTGCTAAATGTCAACTTAGAGTACAGAACAGTAGCATTGTTAGGCCCAAATGCCTGGAACCTACAGCTGGAAGTTCTTGGCTATTTGAGTCTCCTGTCGGGGTTAAGCACAAACGAAGGGTAAAAGATTCAAGAAAGCCAATCCAAAACTAGAGAATCAGCAACAACACAGTTCTCTGAGGAGTCTTCCTGGGATCTGTTCCTGACCTACTAAGCCCACAGTTTCCCTGCAAAGTTCTGGAGAGGACTTATCTCACCAGCTCATACTATTTCTCCTCTCTTTGTTTCTCTGTCTCTCTCGCTCACTGCCTCCTCCTGTATTGCCTATTCTCCTGTGATTTAACCAGTGATGAGGGAAGGAAGCGCTGTACCCTCAAACCTCTGTTTATTTTGTTCTTTAGTGCTTTTGTTCGTAGCTACTTCAGAGTAAAATAGGACAAAAAGAACCCAATTTTCAGACTGGATTTTTGCCCCCCCAAGTCATTTCATCTAGGGATTTTCCTTAAGGAGAACATTCCTGGCACAGAAACCCTGTTCTCGAAATCTTTGTGTTATTCATTACTTTAAATCTAGGCCAAATTCATAGACCTTCCGTGATCCTAAAACTGTATTCTACCCTAATGTAAGCTGTTTTCTCACACAACACTTTAGTGGATTGTGGTGGGTCTATACTGGGTAAGAAAGAGGTACTGATCTGCTCAACTCCTGTGAACACTAATATCTAAGGGTGATATTGAAAGAAATGTTAATTTCCTTCATTTTACTAGAAGTTCATCACCATAGGAGAGAGAAGGTTGGTAACAAATTTGTGCAGGTCAATTAATCTTTTAAATTTATTTACAAGGCTGAGTAAATTCAAATTAAGTATTTCATCCAAGGAGTTCAAAACGCTCCATACTTAATGTTTGATAACAAGCATTTTTATTACAGTTCATAAAATAAGCAAGTTCAGGCAATGACTGTGGTTGTGTCACTTGTTTAATTTCCTACCACAAGTCTATTGAAGACCTGAAATGAAATCACCATCTCAATCCTAAAAGCCGTGTGCTCTTTGCAAGCGTACTTTTAGGCTGAAAGGCAAAACCTTATAGTAAATGATCATGTAAGTGAAATATAAAGAAATTAAGCCGACATTTACCTTAATTGTATAGTGATACCAAGGCACATTGACAAGATTCTAAAGTATTTAAAAATCTGTTTAATAATTTGAACATTGTATTTCTCCCCTACTCTGCTTTCCCCTGCACACATAGTATTCACTCTGCATTTGTAGGAAATCAAAGGTGATTACTTATTCAGATAGCAAGAAAAGTGCAACATTCAAAATAAAAGTACCACATTCTATATATTATAATAAAATTAAATCACTTTCTTTTCATTTCAGTATCATTTTGTAACTTCAGTTGTGTAGAAACAATTTATCTCCCTGGTTTTCCTGAATTTCACAGTTTCATAATGTTCTAGTTGTGATAATGATGCTATGGTATTTTATTTTATTTTTTTTTAACGTTTATTTATTTTTGAGACAGAGAGAGACAGAGCATGAACAGGGGAGGGGCAGAGAAAGAGGGAGACACAGAATCCGAAACAGGCTCCAGGCTCTGAGCTGTCAGCACAGAACCCGACACCGGGCTCGAACTCACGGACCGTGAGATCATGACCTGAGCCGAAGTCGGACGCTTAACCGACCAAGCCACCCAGGCGCCCCGATGCTATGGTATTTTAAAAAGTGATTTTTCAATATAGGCACTGAGATGGTTAATTTTATGTGTCAATCTGATTGAGCCACTAGATACTCAGATATTTGGTCAAACTTTATTCTGGGTGTATCTGTGAGGGTGTTTTCAGTAGATGAGATTTACATTTGAAATCTGTAGACTGTCTAAAGCAGATTGCTCTCCCTAAGGTGGGTGGGCCTTAATTCACTCAGTTTAAGGCTTGAATAGAACAAAAAGCAGACCTACCCCAGTAGTGAGGAACTTGACCTGAGCTGCGACAGAGGCCACTTTCAGGCAAACAGGCTTGAGCAATGGAATGTGGAATGGGTCCACAGGACCACCTGGTTGAATATAGATGACCCATTTCAAAATATCCATAGTCCCTAACTAATCAATGGACTATTTATAACTAGGCACAGTTACAGGCACCAAAAGAGGGAATATTCCATACCTAGCCATACTGTTAGGGAAAAATCTGTTATATGATGGCCAACAGGATCAATAAGGAAATTTCAGTCCTGGCCTGAAGACTTCCCTTCCAGATTCTTGTTCCCACCCTGCTTGCCTCAGGTGCCAAATTACTACTGTTGGGAAAATAAGTAAAGTTCTGCACCATAAGATGGCTGATGGGACAAAAACAAGCTCTAGTTCCTAGCTTAGAGACTCCTCTTCCGGGTTCTTCCTGCCTTGTTTGCTGCACCCATGAAAGCTGCCACAAATGCGGAAAATGATGCTATAAATCACCCTTCCCACCTGCATTCTGGAGCTCAGATCTCTGGAGAATGATCTCCTCTGAGTCCACCGGTGTAAAATAAAGCTTCTTCCTTCCAAGTTTCTTCTGCCAGGTGATCCAGACCAGTTTCCGTAATAATACCTCCTCACTTTCCCTCCTTAAAAGCAGCCCCCACCCACTGCCTTGGGGCAGACAGCCTCTGCTGTCCTGCTTTTGGCTCCCTTCCCAGTATTCAATAAACTTCTATCTCCTTTGTTCTGCATCTGGTGAATTCTTTCAGTGAGTTGAATTCATTCAGTGAATTCTTTTACCTCCTGCATCAAAAGCTTCCACCCCATTGCCATTCCACATTTGAGGGTCCCCATGCAATGGAGAGACACCCCATTTAGGCACAAAAGGAAAAGGGTCTTTTCCTTTCTTTAGACTCAACTGAAACACATCAGATCTTCTTGAGGGTCAAGCTTGCTGGTTTGGGGCTGGAACTCACACAGTCGGCTCTCTGGGTCTCTAGCTTGCCAACTGCAGATCTTAGAACTTCTCAGTCTTCATAATCCTGTGAGCCAATTCCTTGTAATAATTCTTTTTTGTATACTCTATTGGTTCTGTTTTTCTGGAGAACTGTGACTAATGTAGATCACCTTTCCGTTTAAGAAATTTTCATCAGAACTAGTAAAAATTTAAACTTTAATAGTGGTGATGATGATGTGGAGAACAAAGGCAAAAGGAAATGTAGACAAAATTGTATTTCCTTATAACCTGCAGCCCATTGACAAATACTTAAGACATACAGAGTAGGACATTCCTCAGGGAACTCCTGTCTTATTTTTAATGCTTTGCTAGGGGGAAAAATAACAGCTTGACAATAGCCAGGCTTCCAGGATCCTATGAGTCTTCTTTAGCATAGGAAAATCTTTTTGGAAATTCCCCTTGTCTTTACCTCCCCCAACTCCCAATCCCAGTGCAGTTATTTCTGCCCAAGGGTCCTGTCCTCTTGCTATTAAAAAACAAAAACAAAAAAACACCTTTTTGCACTGAAAACATCTCAAGAATTCTTTCTTGGTCATTGGCTCTGAACCCCAATACTTTAAACCACCTCAGTGAGCAGTGCTGGGTTTTTTGTTCCTTTGGTTAACTGGAGGTAGTTCATAAAATTGTGTTACATTTTTATTTTAGAACTGATAAACATGATTCCATGCAATGTGAACATGTAAATAGTTAAGTAATCACAGAGAAATTACTGCCTTTTGAAACTAGAGAGAACCAGTAATATGAACGCCCACAGAAAGCACCAGGGTTATTCTTCTGAGGTCCACAGAAAGAGTTTAGGTGATCTATGAATTTGGTGGACCAAGGGAGGGGAAAAAGTAGCATCTTTATTTCCATTCATTTCTAACTGAAATTTAACATTTCATTCAAATGTGAAGTAGGTCTTAAACCGGATATATTAGCAGTACCTGACTTGCAATCAAATGAAACCAGTTACTATTTCAATTGTGAAAAACTCATTACTATTTGAAAAGATGGGGGTTTACAAAACATTTGCTTAAATTTTGGTGTTTAATGTGTTAATTTAAAAAAGCTTACATAGGGGCACCTGGGTGGCTCAGTCGGTTAAGCATCCGACTTCGGCTCAGGTCATGATCTCGGGGTCTGTGGGTTCGAGCCCCGCGTCGGGCTCTATGCTGACAGCTCAGAGCCTGGAGCCTGTTTCAAATTCTGTGTCTCCCTCTTTGTCTGACCCTCCCCTGTTCATGCTCTCTCTCTCTGTCTCAAAAATAAATAAATGTTAAAAAATAAAAATAAATAAAAAATAAAAAAGCTTACATATTAGTTAAATGCAAATTTGTGTGTTTTAATACTTAGATAACTGCAGTTTGACTTAGTTTCCTTTATAATCCTGTGTATTTTAATTTAAGCATTTTAAAACATGGTTTCTGAGAATGGGTCTGTATAGGATTGATCAGCCTATCAAAGTGGCCACAATGGGGAGCTCTCCTAGCAAAACAACTTCATTTAACAAATTAGAAAATTGAGGCTCCAAATCAACAGAATTAGAATTTGATTCCAGATCTTTTCACTCCATATGCAACACTCTTTCCTCTCTACCATGCTGATATACCTAGCATACAGACCACATTAATGCACGGGACCATCTGAATCTTAAATTTGTTCTTTCTGGGATTGCAAGGATTTTTTTTTTTTTTTTTTTAAATCACATCATAATCACTGGATGTGGTTGTAACCAACTATCTGTGTATCTGTGGCGTTTCTTCAATGTTTATTTAGTTACTCTGTGTGTATGTCAGGAGTTCCTCATTTATTTTGTTTTTGTTTTTTTTTATGCCAGTGCCTCAAGTTACTATCTATACCCAGTTCCTCATAATGCATTGCAGATCTCCTTTAGTAATCTTTGAGAGGCAACAGGAAGTTATGCTTACTGACTCTCTTTAATATTTTAAACTGGAAACTTATTTTGGTTATCCTTCACACTAGCATCTGATAATGAGTTTCTTATATATAAAATATACTTTCAAATGGTACATACTTTTTAATCAGTAAATATCTCGCAATGCATTTATTAAAGATTAAATTGAGTCTGAGGTGAAAACCAGCTTTTTAACTTGATTTTTAAAAAGAAATTTTCAACCCGTAAAATGGGATTTTCAAAATCTCCAGTACCTCAAGCTTTGGGGGAAGGTTTAATCACCTACTTACTGAGTGTTAACAAAGTATTTTCAGCTTTAAATGGTGCAGAATGCAATCCTCTAGTATATGATGAGGGAGCATAAGGCAAGCTGACAGGCCACAAACACTGCCCCCCTCCCTGCCAGGTGGGATATGTGTGGTATTCCTTGGACACTCCTGTTTGCCCAAGAACAAAGGAAAGGAAAAAACAAAAACAAAAACACAAATGGCTAACTGACAGAGATCATAGTCCCGCAGGACCTAGGTCTCCATCACCCCTCCATAGTGATGTGGGAAACAAAGGCAGAAGAAAATGGCAGATCAAGCTAAATTTCCTTATAACCTTTAATCCTGTTACCATATATGGAGAAATGTTACTTTATATTTGAAATACTTCAAATCATATTAAAAATATATTTATTCAGAAATGAATGCTTTAGAGAGCACTCTGGTACAGTGAAAATAAAGAATAAAGACATTTGCCCTTGTTTTTATTCTAACTTCTAACTTAGGTCTCCTTAAACCCTGAGTCTACTCTATTTTGCCTTCCTCTTCCCTGGTTAATTGGTTAACTTAAAATTCCTGATTAATGTGCACATGATAACAAAAGATCTATTTCTTTTTCTTTCTTTCTTTCTCTCTTTCTTTCTTTCTTTCTTTTTTTTAATTCTCCATGTAAGGTTTTGTGTAACAATAAAAAATAGGTATGTTATTTTAAAACCTTAAAAATTACATTTCTCTCAAACTGTTAGGCTTAAATAAAGATCTCCACTAAAATAATAAAATAATAGCCACCCTATGGTATCTTGTACCACAATATATTCCGGATGAATCCATCTTTAAAAAAATTTTTTTTAATGTTTATTTATTTTTGAGAGAGAGAGAGAGAAAGAGAGAGAGAAAGTGGGGGAGGGGCAGAGAGAGAGGGAAACATAGACACTGAAGCAGGTTCCAGACACTGAGCTGTCAGCACAGAGCCCGATGTGGAGCTTGAACTCACAGACCATGAGATCATGACCTGAGCTGAAGTCAGATGCTTAGCTGACTGAGCCACCCAGGTGCCCCATGATGAATCCATCTTTTAAGGGTAAAATCTAACTCATAAAAGCATGGAGGAAACAGTGGAAGAAAATTTTTAATAATCCCAGAGTGGGAAAGACATTTGTGAGTATGTCACATACCAGGAAGACAAAAATCATTAATTACCCCAACAACATAAACATATGCATTTCCTGCATGACAAAAATTACCATAAACAAAGATAATTGAAAATCCAGAGAAAAAATAGTTACAACTAATTCCCTAGACAAATGGCTAGTTTCTGTAATACCTAAAGCAAAAAGCCTGAAAAGCTAATAAAAAATAGTCAATGAATATGAACCAGCATTTCACAGAAAAAAATAATTAGAAATGCCTTTTATGCATAAAGTACATATGAAGTGTCTTTTCTTTTCACTTTACAAACAAAAAAGTTTTGTCAAGTTTGATTATGGACTGAGTTGTGAGGGACATGGGAAATTTGGTGTCTCATATATTGCCAACGAAAAAACAACTGTTACAAATTCTATGAAGGTTAAATAAATTATATCACATCCATACAATGGAATAATATTCAGTTTTTATTTATTTATTTAAAAAAAATTTTTTTAACGTTTATTTATTTTTTTGAGACAGAGAGAGACAGAGCATGAACAGGGGAGGGTCAGAGAGAGGGAGACACAGAATCTGAAACAGGCTCCAGGCTCTGAGCGGTCAGCACAGAGCCCGACGCGGGGCTCAAAGTCACGGACCGCGAGATCATGACCTGAGCCGAAGTGGGCCGCTTAACCGGCTGAGCCACCCAGGTGCCCCAATATTCAGTTTTTAAAAAGAACAATTGAAGCCACTCATGCATTGGAGATAAACGATCTCTAAGATACAATTTCTACATGAAAAAAAATGTGTAGTAAGAATCTATATGTTGTCATTGTGTTTAAAAAACTACATATGCTCTATCTAATACAGATGGTGTTTGCCTCTGGGGAGAGGTACTTGTGGGAAGAACAGGCTTAGGAGGAAGACTTTTCATTGTCTACTTATTTATTACTTTTGAATTTTAAATCTGTGATTGAATCATCTGCCAAAAATAAATGTTAAATTTTTGAAATATCCTCTGAACTATATACTCTATGTTTCCAATTCCAAGATCCCCTGATTGTAAGGTAATCAATTTAAAAATAGCTTCTGTTGGATAGTAAGAGAGAGACAAGCCATGTAACAGATATCTCCCAGTTTCAGAAATGCTAACATTTTACAAAATGTCTAAGTAGGAAAATCGAGGTACTTAGAATTGTATCATCAACAACCATTTAATATAAGAAGGTCCACTTGGAACCATCAGAAATGTCTACACCATCGGGGAGGGGACAGATAAAAGTAACTGCCACTTATTAGGGAAGAACAAGTTCTCTTTAAGGAGGATTTGGGAATGGATACAATAACATGAGTCCCCTGCTGGGGTAGGGGTCAATAAAGTAGGCACCCAGTAACCAGGAGGATACTGGAAGAGAACAGACAGCCTAAAATGGTCGGGAAAACTGAAAATAAACTTTCATTCATTTTATAATCTTGATTTCCTTGAGGATCATTCTTATCTACATGGTTTACAGGTATTGTATTTTCTAGGCAAGTGTCAAGTTACTACCAAAACATGCTAAATATGGGCCACCTCACTTTCTACACAGAGACATTTAAATGAGGACTTACCATTTAGAAATAAACACCTTATTAGATCATAATTCAGTCCTGTGAGATGGGTAAAACAAGTATTATTTATTCCATATGCAGATTTAAAAAGTTTTGGTTGGGGTGCCTGGGTGACTCAGTCAGTTAAATGCCTGACTCTTGATTTTAGCTCAGGTCATGATCTCATGGTTCATGAGATCAAGCCCCACATGTGGAGGCTGCTTGGGATCCTTTCTCTCCCTCTCTCTCTACCCCTCCCCTGAGCATGCACATGTTCTCTCTCTCTCTCTCTCTCTCTCTGAAAATAAATAAATAAACATCTAAAAACTAAATAATATAAAATAAAAAGTTTTGTTATCCTCTAAGGATTTCTAACTGGATTGTAACATTGTTGCCCTCTCCCCATCTACCCCTACCTCTGGTCTTATAATCCTCTTCCTCTCCCATTAACTAAGGAAATACAAAAGGGGTTCCTTGGTTTGTACAGAAAGAGCTGGTAGGCTGCTGACTAATCAACTCAATTAAAATTACCTTACAGTTTAAGAAAATGATGACTTTAAAAAAATGTACCACATAGATTCCATGGATCCCTTCACCACTTTGGCACATCTCTGATAGGCTTACTGTTGGTCACTCCAACAGCTAAACCTATTTCTTCATGAAATGCAAACTATATACAGAATGACAAACCCAGGGCCCTTCCAAAAAATGTACTCTGATTATATCTAAATGAAACCGTGAGCATATTGGAAAGGTACAGTGGAACCTTCCAAACTGACCTTTGGCCAATGTATTGGATGAAAGCACACTCGCCCTGGGTGCAATTCCTATAGGACCTTTAATGACCAAAAGGATCAAGATATAGATTTTATGTCTCAGTGAAAGATAACAACTCTGGCTTCACAATGCTGTTCCATGCTGAGGAATTGGCTGACATAACATAACTTCAGCTATTATTTCACCAGCCTTCTTGAGGTTTGTCTTAAATAGCTTCTCCTGGCCTCACAGGCAATGCTATTTTAAATAATACAGTGTCAGCATTTCGGTGATGTATTCCAGCTGCCAGGCATTAAAAAAATTAACTGAAAAACCTAACTGGTTTTCAATTCAACATTAACTGTGTCTGGCTGCAAATATTTTTAATGAAATATTTAAACAAACGCTACTGTAGATGAAACAGTTTTGTCAATTCCCTTCAAAAAAAAATCCAGACATTTCAAAAAAAGTAAACCCGGAAGCAAGGAAACAATTGGAGTTACTTTGCATATATTTAGCATCACTCAGTAGATAGCAGGAGAAAGTTTGCTGTCCTCTCTGTGACCAGGGGTACAGGGCAGTTGTAAATCAGGTGGGTGCTCTCAGGTTTTTTAAAGGTAATTCATTTAATTTTAGGAGGGCACAGGGAGAAAAAGCTGAAAAATGCAGACTTGGCAAGCCAGGAGGGCAAAAGGATGTGGATGGCATACCATCACACATTACCATTTCAAGCAAGTTAAGTGCTGAGAGTGAGAAATCGGGCAGAGGAAATAACACCATCAGCAGTACTATGCCTAACTCTGACAGATGACAGCATCATCGCATAACCTGAAAGCCTGGGGCTAAAATAACTGCTGGCCTAGGGATAGCTTTGCTAGAGTGAGTTCATAGGGGTTTTGTAGCCACTATTCTACCCAAGGAGCACTGTGCATAGGATATCCAAGCACTACCAATGACTCAACCCCAATGCCAATCCCACAGGTCAGGTTTCTTCGTACCAGACCTAGGACCATTATTTTGGTCCTAGTGTACCAATTAGTCCTATATTTACACCACTTGATTTAACTCAATTCTCCTTTGCATTTTTTTCTGCCTCTCCTACATGTTTTTTGAGGTCAAAGAATTTATTTCGTCCACCTTTCTATTGACCCCATATTGATCGGCACAATAAAATGGGTACAATAAGAGTTTGTAAAAATGAAATCAGTCCAATTGTATCAACATTTTCCAATGGGAAGGGATGGTAAGGGGGAGAAGAGGCAAAGAGCGTCACAAACATCATCTGGCTTGAGCTAGGTTTAGACCTGAAAATGACTGGATTCAGAATTCTAAAGATCTCTGGAAGCTTGAGGTTGACTTCAGGTAATTCCATGAGTCATAACTGTACTTGAAAGCTCTCTCTCTTAATTCCCTCCAGGACAAAATCTGCTTTCAAGAAAACCATGTATCCTACGAGATACCTGGAGGAAGTCAGTAAGTATATACTGACATCACAGAGCACATTGTGATAAGCAGGTGCTTGAGATAAATTATACTAAAGAATAATCAAAGCATGACCCACAAATAGACTGCAGGTGAGATAGACAATTTTGCATTCTCCCTTGAAAAGCATTGATGTCTCTTTTCAGCAGTATGACTTTAAGCAGTTACTTAACTTCATCAAGCCTTGAATTTCTCTAATGTAAAAAAGAGACTGTGTACAATATGAGGAGGTTGAGAGAAGTAAATTAAATAATGCATGCAAAGCACTCAGCACCTAGTCTTCCATCAGATGTACTTAGCACTTAACTGTTATTATAATGAATTACCTTTACTACTAAAGTAACCAACAGACCACACACACACACACACACACACACACACACACACACACACCTATATTTTTGGCAATGTCTTTCTACCAAATATGCTTAAAATTATTTTCTCCTGCCTTCTAAGACATGGAATGCTCATATTTAGAAAGCTAAATCTTTTCATGATTATCCAATGCACTTTTTCCTAATGAACTTTGATAAACTTTGGTTCTAAAGGACATTCTTTTCACACTTTTTGTTCTTCTTCTTCTCAAATTAATCTCTTTGGATTTTATAAAAGAGTTCATGTGACAGAATTGTATTTTCTTTATTTAAGTATTCTTAAATAAATTCATTTATTTAATTTCATTAAATAAATTAAAATTCATTAAATTCATTAAAAGATAATATTTTAAAAATATTATACAGATATTAAATATTGTAAGATGAATTCCCCCTTTGGCTTTCCACATAGAAGAGGCTTTTAAAAAAAAAAATTGGGGTAAGGCTGCATAAAAGATGATTATCTATACCTGAAAAGTGATATGGTATCAGTTCATATTTTTTCATCCAGTACCTAGGAATTTTTAATAAGTTATTTTATATTTCTTAAATTAATTTTTTCCTTAATAAAATCATTATTTTCTAATCTGTGATGGGAAAACACAAGAAAAATATACTTAAAATAGTATAATTAACAACAAAATGTAACAAGCAAAACAGATTAAAAATGGTCTAACATTTAAAACAATACATAATACGTATTTCACATTTAATAAATATGTATTCCATATCTACTATGTGCCAGGTTTCATACATAATATTTTATCTTTATAACAATATTTTTTGGAGGAAATAATTATCCCTAAGCGGTCTTAAAGCCACCATTGCTAAGAGAAATTTAAGCAAATCATCTCTGGTTATTTAGGTGGTGAGAAGGCCAAAATTTGGCCCATAGTTTCTGTTTCCAGGTCCAATATTCTTGACTCTTTAACTGCAATGCTGGGATTCTAAAGAAGTCAGCTTTCTCCTCACTACCTCCTTCATCTGGAACTCAAAACACTTAGAAATGAAGGCACTTTGATATGAGACTTTGTGTTGGACTTGACATTTTGCAGATAGACACAAAAAGGACATAAACAACATTTAGCATGTCCTTTTACCATCTGCCACGTTGACATCTCACCTGAATGTGAAGTAGTTACTTCAAATTTAACTCTCCAGAGATTAGATTTTACATTATACTAAACAAAATAAGCTAGTCACAAAATGAGAAGTACTGTATTATTCTCATTATATGAGTGCTATTGACTGAAATGTATCCCCTGCCCCCCCAAATCCCTGTGTTGAAGCCCTAACCCCCAAAGTGACTGTATTTCGAGATGCGGCCTGTGAGGAAGTGATAAAGGTTAATTAAATGAGGTCATAAGGGTTAGACACTAATCAGCTCTGGTGCCCTTAGGAGAAAAGGAAGAGACACCAGAGTCCTTTCTGTCTCCACCATGTGAGGACACAGCAAGAAGGTCGCTGTCTGGAAGACCGAAAAAGCGCTCTCACCAGGAGTAAGCACCTTGATCCTAGTCTTCCCAGCCTCCAAAATTGTGACAAGTAAACGTCTATTGTTTAAGCCACTCAGTCTATGGTATTTGGTTATAGCAGCCCAACCAGATTAATACAATGGAGTATCTAGAGTAGTCAAATTCAGAGACACAGAAGGTAGAATGGTGTTTGCAAGGGACTAAGGGAAGGGAAATCTGGGGAGATGTTTAATGGGTATAGAGTTTCAGTTCTGCAAGATGAAAAAGTTCTGGAGAACTTTTATGTTCACAACAATGTGAATATATCAACACTACTGAACTCTATGCTTAAAAATAGGTCCATTATACTTTTTAATAAATAATTTTTAAAAAGTTAAGATCAGGAAGCCAGGCTGGCTCAGTGGGTAGAACATGGGACACTTGATCTTGGGGTTGCAAGTTCAAGACCCATGTTGGGTGTAGAGATTACTTGAAAATAAAATCTTTTTAAAAAAGTTAAGATGGGCATCTGGGTGGCTATGTAGGTTAAGTGTCCGACTTCGGCCAGGTCATGATCTCGTGGTTCATGAGTTTGAGCCTCGTGTTGGGCTCTGTGCCAACAACTCAGAGCCTGGAGCCTGCTTCAGATTCTGTGTCTCCCTCTCTCTCTGCCCTTGCCCCACTCATGCTCTGTCTCTGTCTCTCTCTCTCAAAGAAAATGAATAAACATTTAAAAAATTTCTTTTAAAGTTAAGACAGTAAATGTTTTATTATATATATTATACTACAATTAAGTATTTTAAAGTAAAAATAAAACAAAGAATAAAGTATTGATTTCTCTTTCTCCAGTATTTCTTTTCACCAAACATGGTTCCAGCATTCATCCAGTTGCTCACATAAAATCTTTATAGTCATTATTTACTTTTCACCTTCTTTTGCTGCCCCTTACACATGTAATCCAGGGCTTCTCAGACTTTAGCATGTAAGAGATAACCCAGAGGGTTTGTTAAAACACAGATTTCTGGGCCCCATTCCCAGACTTCTGATTCAGTATGTCAGGGGTGGGTCTCAAGGAACAAGTACAGAGGTAATAAATATGAGGTAAGAGCTTAGAGAATTAAAAAGAATTACTATTATTATAAATATTTTTTAATATAGTAAAAATTTTGTTAGTTCTCAAAGTTCAGAGAAATGAGATGTCCTTCAGAAATAATAACTTTATTCCCCAGAGTCCAGAGACTGTCTACCTAATTTTTTTTGTTTGTTATATGTTTGCCATTCAGTGAATTGATGGCAAATTTAAACCGACTAAATGAAATAATTTCATAAAGAAGGCAATGATAGCATTCTACCTACAGTACAATTTCTATCATTTGGAATAAAAAATATACCTTTTCCTATATTTATTCTATTGGTTCTGAAAGCTAGTTTTCTACAAGTCTAGTATCTTATTATTTCAGTACTTTATACAGAATATTGACCTATATATTCTTCTATATTTTCATAGCACTTTGAAGTAATTAGGATGTTACAATCATCTGACAGATGAGGACATTGAGACAGAGACAGGTAAGTAATTGCCAGTGATCCTATAAATAATAAGTAACTGAGACTACAGTAGAATTTGACTCCTGCTCCAGGATTTTCTAAAATTTTTTTATTCCCCTTCTTCATGGCTTGCCAAGATTTTTTTCCCATTTGTTGCTTCCAGTCTTCACCCCTGGTTAGGTTTATTTATTTATTTTTTGGTAAATATTTATCAAGGAGGAAGCAAGGAGAGCTGTTATCACTACATACACTTATGCTGTACTATACTGATCCCATTAATAAATGCCAAGGTGGCTGGCTAATTTGAGCCTGTGCTCTGAACTCTGGAGTCCATTGCTCTCTGCCTTGGTCACCTCAAGACAACTATCTTTAAAGATGACTGCTCACAATTTAAAATAAATTTAAAAAGAGAATAAAGAGGATTTTTTTTTTTTGGATAATCAATTCAGTTCAAATCTGAAACATTCAAGAGTAGGTAAAATGTTTCATTAATTATCCTGCAACTCAGAAATGACAATCATAGCATAATACTAATAAGTAAGGCAAGGGAGTGACCCTCCTTCAAATGATATTAGAAATGATTAGTTCTAATCTCTCAGGGTTGTCAACAATATGCATGCCAACAAGTAATCACAGATTTCTTCTTGTGTCTTAATATGTATGTGTGTGCATACGTATGTGTATGTGCATACATTTCTAATATTTTATAACCATTGCACAATCAACAACTATTTGCTGAATACCTACTAAGTGTCACATGTTCTATAAAATACAAATTATTAACAAAATGCATTCTTTGTATTTTCAAGGATTTTGCGATACAGTTGGGTAGGAAGTGCTTACCCCTATGAAGTGCTCAGATAATTTGTAGAAAATATTGTGCTTTAAAGGGTACAGTATATTGGTTTAAAAACTACTTTTGGAAGATCACATGAATTTAGTAGAATTGAATAGAGTTTATTGATAAGAAATCTTTGGCGACAGCTAAAAGGTTAGCAAATAATGCAATACTATGCACCGACTACTATCTGAAAGGCACGTAGGAGTTTTCAACAATAGATCCTGGTAGGTACAAGATTCTTTCTGGATAACTGAGCACTGTGGTGGATAGATACATTATTGACATGATTGCTTTATCAATTAAGCTTGGGTTTCTGTTTCAAATACATGAGGTCAAACAGTAATTATTATTTCCTTGCTCTGACATGGAACAATCGCTTAAAGAAACACACATAAGCAAAAAAGAAAAGAAAAAAAAAAGAAAGAAAGAAACACACACAACCTCCTGCCTATCCCTTCCTTGCTGCCCCTCCCCCCAAAAAAGTTTAGGATTCATCAGTAAATAGACTCTTGGCCCACAGGAGCTAGAATTAGAAAATATTTGAGAGCTCCTATTTCTAAAGTAACTAGCTTTATGCCAAATTGTATTGCTCCTGAGGCTCTGAGGAAAATCTACAAAAGGCTTTCTTAGAGGTACACCAAGTTTCAGGCTGTTTTCCAAGATCTGAAAGGAGCATGGTGTGTTCTAATTAGACAAGGATAACAGATTTAGAAAAGTAAATAACAATTGATAGCAGATAAATTGCATACATTTAAGCTAAATGATATTTTATATACAGGTATTTGCTACTTAATTTCTTTTAGAATTTTCTCTTAAGTTAAATATGTAATATATGTAACCATTTGGGGGTTTTGCTTAGTAAATAACAGGATTTTTAAAATGATTTCAAAGGTTGATAAGCCCTGAATAAATTATATTCTTCTATATCATCAGTGAAAGAAATTGGCACTCGTCTTTTAGAAAGTCATTCAGCAGGACATATGACATACTTGAAAAAGGTATTCTTTGATCCAGTGACACTATTTCTGAGAATCTATCCAATGTGACCAATCTAACAGAATAGGAAAACTATTTACATAAAAATATTTACCGTGCCATTGTTTAAATTACAATATGTTATACTTTTGGATGAATTATATAAGTAAGGAATAGTAAAAATAACATAATTACCCAAATCATAAATGCTTAAATTAAATCTCATAGCCATTAAACATAATGATCTTAAAGGTTAGTAGCATGAAAATGCTTTTGAAAGAATACTGCTAGACTAATCTTTAAAAATGTAAAACCTAAGAGCAAGATCCTCCCTCCTAGTTTAAACTCTCTAAGAGCTTCCTATTGTACTCAAAATAAAATCCAAACACTGTCTCTGGCTTGCAAAGCCCATCCTGGGACCTGGCCCCTGGCTACTTCCTCACTTGTTTCATACCACACTCTTGCCTCATCCATTAACATCCCGCACACTTAGGACTACTACATTCCATTTGGAATACAGGTCCCCTAGTCTTTGCTGGGCCAGTTCCTTTGGGTCTTAGTTTAAATGTCCTCTTTTCCTAGACGACTTGCTTGATTATCCAATATGAAGCAATCACTCCCTAGCATGTCCCCTTGCTTTAATTTTCTGCATGGTACTCACTATCATCTGACAATTTCCCGTTCAGTTCTTCATTTGTGTGTCATCAGGCTACTCAACTAGAATGCACACCCATAAAAGCCAGATCTTATGTACTGTCACTAGTACATAGAAGATGGTTGATAAATATTTCTTTTATTTTTTAAGTTTATTTATTTTTGAGAGAGAGAAAGAGACAGTGCTAGCACAAGCAGGGAAGGGGCAGAGAGGAGACAGAGAATCCCAAGTAGGCTCTGCACTGTCAGCACAGAACCCAGTGAGGGGCTTGAACTCCTGAACCGTGAGATCATGACCTGACCTGAAATCAAGAATCGAAGGCTCAATGGACAGAGCCACCCAGGCGTCATGATAAATATTTCTTTTTTTTTTTTTTTACGATAAATATTTCTTGAAGGAATGTGAGGAGGTTAAGAATATGTCACTTCAAAATATGCTACTTTGACAGAACTATTTTGAGCTGAAAGCAACTGAGAGGAAGCAGACACAGGGAAATCTCTTTGCCCTCTTCCTCTCTACTAGGCAGGATGATGTCTCCCATCAGCCTAGAGACATATGGCCCCAGAGGAATCCATATAACAAACTCTATAAAAGTTTACCTTCCATTATTCCCCTCCCCCCATATTTACCTTCCTAGTTTGCTGCCCCTAAAAGCCTAAAACTTTTCCTTTGTCTACTCTCTTTTCTACAAATGTACTGTCCTTTGTAAAGATTCTATATAAGCTCAAGTGCTAACCACCCCTTTCAGTTATTCATCAATGAGTTCTCTCAGGCAATGCACACGTTAATGAATTGTTTTTCTTTTATTAATCTATCTTTTGTTCAGTCTAATTTGTAGGGCTCCAGTCAGACAACCTAGGCGAGTAGAGGGAAAGTGTTTTATTTTACTCCCTTACAAATAAATCTATCCATACTGATAAATCTTTTTAAAACGGAAATACCCTTTAAAAGAAAAATTAGTGGCATTTAAAGAGTATTTTGTATAAACCTTTAAATGATGACATAATGAGCCTAATTTTGAGGCTCCAATACCCAGCTACCATTATTACTTGGGAATAGCTTCTGTAATTGAAACATCAAGGATTTTCAAGGAAATGAATCACATTTTAAGTTTGTGCTTTTCAAAGCAAATAAAATTTCACAATGCCAAACATTTAAAAAAACCCAAAACAACATATAATTAAGAAATAAACTATTCAGTTCAATGTATAAGTACAAGAGCTATATACAGAAAGAAAAGACTCATGTGGGATATAGCTGTCTGGGAAGATTTTATGGAGAAGACACAACTTAATTCAAGGACAGATAGAGGAATTTGGACTCAATAGAGACAATAAAAATAATTCCAAGACATTTGGGAAGCAGTTTTTTTGGAAACTTTAAGATATTCTTATCCCTTGTGACTTGCTCTTTTAGAGTCTTCAAACCCTAAATGATTCTCCTATCAATCATTTGGCTATAGCCCAAGATAATACAGGACCAATAGGAAATTCCAAGTCCTCAAATTCTTAGGTGGTATAATTTTTTGTTCCTTTTAGAAGCTTGAAAAGCTTCAACTAGTATGCAATTTGTCAGGAAACATCTAGAATTTATAGACTGTTCTTAGCTTATAAGCATATTTAATCAGCATCTGCTACATTAAAGAACATATCATGATTTAGACATGAGACCCAAGTCATTTCTGTTTACATCCTAAGGCCTTGATATGCTTACCAAATACAAACTGAGCTATCAGCAAAAATGGAAGATAATTATTCAGATATAAATATGGATATTTAACAAGATGCCTATAACTTATTTTGTCTATTGGGTGCTTTGAAAGGCAAGAAAGTAAAGTAAAAGGAAAGCCTAAATCTTTAAAAGGTAGATTTAACTTGGTGGTGTTTGTTACAGCCCTTAAAATTTTTAAATATTGATAAAATATATAATAATACATTTATCCCAGTAGTATCTCTTAAAGTGCACCCACTTAAAAGTAAGTGAGATTATATTGAACTTTATCCCCCCACTGAATTAAGTGATTAATTCCAGGAATTTCTGACAAGCCATAGGTACACACTTGAATCCCCACCTGTAAAAAATGTTACAAGTCATTATGTTCATCAGTGTATGTCTCTAAATCAATAAAATGGTATAAAAATGCAACATAAGCAAAGAGGAAATTTTAATATATTGTATAATGCATGTTTCACATCTTGTTATACTTTTATTAAATATTCAGCTGCTAGCATAGCATTATAAGACTGTGTAGCAAGAGCACACATATTAATAGAACATTTCTTTAACAACTTATAAAAAAGAAACATGAAGATTTTGACAAGCACATAATATGGTAAATCTCAGTAATATGAAAGTATAGCTGTATATTTCAACATAAACTGAATGTTCAACATTTTAAAATACCAGTAGTGGGAATAAAGTAGTTTAATAGGCAGAATTGCCCCTAGTCATTTGCAAACTACTGAAAATTTGCATGTAAAATTTAATACTCTATTTTCTTTTTCACTAGAGGCCTTTTGGAAGAGAGGAGAAACGAGCAAATGTGAAGAAATCATGTATTAGTGAGTATATTGTTCTTTTAGAAACTTCAAATAAAGGAATAGCAACACTTTACTGCACTGCATTTCCAATGAACTTCATATTTTAGCCTAACAAACATTTTCTTAACATTCTTATGCTTGCTTTTCTCTTATAATTTTGGTCATAAATAGTGATTACTCCTAACATATATATTGTATATACACATTTTTACACCGTTTTATAAATTTGCACAGTTTATATACAACATAGTTTCAGGCCAATAAATGATACAACATAAATCTCCAGTGTAATGATATATGGCCGTAAACACTCCATGCTTACCACAAAACAGAATAGTTATACTAGGGAATACGTAGAATTTCCTCCCATATAGGTTTGCCATATATAAAGCAGTACAGCAGAGAATAATTCACACTTTAAGAAGGATGATACTTTCTAATTTTTATGAGACCCATAATTTAATTGTGAGGGAAGATTTAAAGACTAGAAATAGTTAAGGAAAATGTGACGCCAAAAGTTGTCACTAAATAGTTCTTTTATATCTCCATTTAACCAAAAACAAAGCATCTGACCAGGAGATGGCAGAGATACTATATTTCTGTTGTTGTTATTATTTCTGCTTAAGCCGTGTCTTCCCCATTCTACGTTATGGGGAAAGCCTATGAAAGCCTATGTTGCTGGAACCTCACTGACTCTGTTTCAAGTACAATTCACTCCTAAAGTGTGCGTCTCCTCCCTAGCTGAGGGGTCTCATCATTGTTACTTTTTTGGGGCTCTCTGGTTCAGATCATTAAACTTTCAAGTTTTGCCTGCAGCTAAGCCAAATTCACCACCACGTCACCAAATACAGCATTAACTCAGTGGCAAGGACACACTGGCACACACACGCACAATCTCAAAATTGATTCTGTAGCGAAACTGTTTCCTCAGGTACAATTCCTAATTTTCCCAAAGGAAAATTTCACAGAAAAATCGACTTTAGGGTGGCCTGTCATTCTTTAATATCATCTCTCCTCTGTTTTAAGGTTGGTTAGCATTCAACTGATCGGGTGCCTTTGCTTCTTCCAAAGAAGGAGGCACCTATCAAATGTTTTAGAAATGTGTGAGCTTCCCTAGAATGGCATAGAGCGAGAGATTCCTTCCCAACAGGAAGGTTTCTTTGTTTGCTGCCTTATAGGATGTTCTCACTCCAGAAATACCGAATTAATAACAGCTGCACAACTGGCGATTCCTACTTCTCTGCCCCTCATTGTTTATTCCAAACATGTTTGAGGTCAGAACAACTTATTCTGTCCAGGCAAATAAAGAACATTGCTAAGATCCTTTCTAAACTGCCCCCCATATAGGGCCTATAATTACGTCTTTCCTATAATAAGGAATTAAAGTATCAATCAATAGCTTTAAAAATGTCTTCATCGGTTAAAAACAAAAACAAAAGAAAACAAACCTTAGCTACATTCCTTGTCTTTTACAGGAGCTATAAGCAATAAATGTATATAGTATTTGCTTTCATGTTTGGTAATACCTACTGAAGCTAATATTTTGCCTTAGAATCCATGTACTATCAGGTATTTTAAGACGGGAAAATGATGCTCTTCTTCCTTTTCTATTTCTCAAGTGTCCAGTGCAGTTAAACCAGTTACCTTAGACTAAAGTTACACTAGAAGTTCTATTATGTTTTCCAGAGTTTCCCAAATATTTAAAAATATCATGTTGATAAAATGTTTTCTGACCAAAATGTTAATGATTTTCTGTTGACCTCCCCTTCAACAAAAGCTCACAATATGATGGAAGCAAAAGAAGACTTAGAATTTAAAACCATACAGGTGATATTACATTTAAATAATAATATCAAAATAAAGTGCAATTTAATGGGAAATATCCGAAGTTATATAATGCACAAAATGTTTTTAGCACTATAAAATGTTTTATTATAAGCTTGGTAGTTCCATTATTATTGCTATTATTAACATTTAAATGAAAAAATGGATTTGTTCTTAAAAATTTATTTAAATTGCTTAAAAGGAGGTCTTATCTCCATGGTTCAGAGTATGGCTCGGTCTCTAAAATGCAATATGAACAAGAGACCAGGCCCATTTTTGGGCCTAGATCAAAATGAAATAGTAATCTACAGAGTTCCTTAATTATTTGGCACTACTCTATCAAAGTGAGAAACTGGTCTTACAGAAACAATTTAGAGCAAGCCGTCTGACTGGATTTTCTGCAATCACAAATACAAAAGTAACTTGGGTCTAGACTAATGGTTTTCAACTAATTTTTAGACTTCCATAAATTTATTAGTAACAAGGACTCACTATTGCAAGCAGAGGAAAAGCATTTCTGGATCTCTAGAGGGAAAGAGAATTAACAGTATAGACTTAAAAAATGCCCACCCCCTTATACCTTAAAATTAAACCCCTTAAAACTCATATGTCTCTTCCAGTTGAAAATCACTGCTCTAGACCCCAAAACTATGGAAAATGTAACAAGAAGTAGGGTGCTGTGGCTAACAGTAAAACGGATTACTTCCTGAATTTATACCTTTATTGCTCATGAATCCAACTGGAATAATAAGCCCCATTTGGGAGGAAGAGAAGACAAATCAAAACAGCAATCTATACTCCTATGGAAGAGGGAGGTTAGGAAGTGCTGGGATATATTCATATGAAATAGAGAGCTGCAGTAATCATTTGTCAAAGACTTAATAAAAATCAAATGTGTTCAACCATAAAAGTTTCAAATTAGACATATTATCTGTGTAAAATAAATATTATCTAGAATGGAAATAAAAGATAGCTATATTCCATCAAAAAGAAAGCTATCCTCTAATTTTTGCCAAGTAATTACATAGAGGCTAATATAATCATTTACCTCAGAAAACCCCAAAGTGTAAAATGAAATTTTCATTACAAACAACATAACTAAAACTTCAATAGCTACTAGAAACATGATGAAACTGTCGTGATCTCATTTACCATAAGAAATGTATATAATGTTATTTTCCAATGAAGGACCATTATGTATTTAACTTTGGCAAAAGCTTTTAAAAAATTTTTTTTTAATGTTTACTTATCTTTGAGAGAGAGAGACAGAGACAGAGACAGAGATGGAGAGAGCAAGCTGGGGAGGGGCAGAGAGAGAGGGAGACACAGAATCCGAAGCAGGCTCCAGGCTCTGAGCTGTCAACACAGAGCCTAACATGGGCTAGAACCCACAGAGCCCAACACACAGAGCCCAACACACAGAACCCATCACAGAGCTCAAACCCCCAGCGGTAAGATCCTGACCTGAGCCAAAGTTGGATGCTTAACCGACTGAGCCACCCAAGTGCCCCAAGGCAAAAGGGTTTAAAGTACACATTTTGTTAGATCATTTGGGGATGTTCTTCAATGACTTATCCAGTTAAAACTGCCTCTGTTGCTTGCCAACTTTGTGGTCTTGGAAGGATTACTTAAAGTATCTATGTATGCTTGACTTAATCACTAAATGGCATTAGTAATAGTACTTACTTCCTAGGTTTAATTTTAGGATTAAAATGAATAATAATAATATTTTCAGTGCATATCAATAAAAATTTTGCCCCCAAAATGATAGCTGTTGTAACTTATTAACAAAAGTAAAATTAAATACCTGATACATAACTCTTTCCATGAAAAAAAATCCACATTTGTGTCAAAGAAATATGTGATTCAGAATTTCAAATAGAATCAGAGCTTCACAAAGCTCTGTATCAATATCTCATTGCATTCTACAATGTTTCCTAGAGAAATTATGGTACCTTTGAAGAAATGCTATGGGAGAAAAGGATTATTGACAGGGTAATAGTAATGAATAAATTTCTTTAAATTATATTCCAATTATTTAAGGGCTCAAAAATGTTAAAGAACCAGTTAGTTTCCCATATTATTAAAAAATATAAGTAATAGCTTATTTAGTACCTCCCATTTTTCAAGGTTCTCTCATGTTTATTATCTCCATTGAGTGTTATAATTCCCAAACTATCAAGCCTTAAAGATTGAAGTTCTTTGAAGACTGTCTCTCTATTGCTTATACTTAACATAGTCAATGAATATATAAACAGATTATTAGCTCTAATTACGAACATTAGTTTACAATAAGAAAAATGAAGAACTGATTATGTATCTTACGGCTAGTGGTAGATTCAGGATTTCAAATTCGTATTCTCTGATTCTCTTTGAAAAACTGTATTGCCACTGGAGATATTAGAATTCATACTATGATGACAAATTAGAAAAACTTGTGAGCACATATTAAATTATGTAAGTACAAATGCATAATTAGATTCATAGGAATAGCATAAATCTATCATTTACACCACTAAAAATAATGTTAAGAATAGATTTGACATTCATAGTGCACAAATAAGATATGAATAAATTGTAATGTCAGTTAAAGGAAAATAACACAATAGTTAGATGTATAAACAGAATCGCCATCCAACTTTACTTAAGTTTCCTATTTTGACTTTTCAAATCTTAACAGAAGCAGTGGCATGAGTATCACTAAACAGTAATGGAAATGGTCTTAAGAATCACATCATAGAACTACATGACAAAAGAGAAAGACAAGATGCAAGGGAAAATAATTTCCCTAAAATAAGCTCCCACATGTCATGTATAGAGTATTAAAAAGCCATTTTCAACTGTATAAGTATATATTGTATAAATTTTTGTATAAATAAAATATAATAAAATTTAAAAAAAACAATGATACATCAATTCAGAAGGAGATCTTGATTTTGCTAGATTGCAAAACAATCCAGATAGCTAGCAATCTTTGGGAACACAATGCAGGCTTTCCCTTTTCTGGGCTGTGCTGGGAGTAACAAACATTGAGGCATTAGAATCACCCTATGAGCATTTACTTCTGTTAATTTCCACCTATGAGTCACCCATTTGCCCTTTAATAAAATACCATCCCCTCAGAAAACACGAATCACACCTTTCTCTGCACATTTATTCTTCAGTTAGACTTCTGATCACATTGTACCATATTCTACATCATAATGGGGTTTGGGCCTTAAAGGCCATAACCAGGATGATTTATATCCGAATCATCAGTGTCTAGCACTGTGCACTTTCCTTAGTAGGTACCTAAAATAATCACTTACCCTACCATTCAAATATTCCACTGACATCTGTGAAACCTCCCCTTCTTCATCTTGCCAGAAGCTATGCTCATTGGATCTCAGTGCCTTAGAATTTAGTCTACCAGCTGTCACTCCACTGTTGCCCCCTTCACTTAAACTCTAGATTCTGTATTATAGTTACTACAGTTGTGTTTTATCTGCCTTACCAAAACATCAGCCACTTGAGGGTAGAAGCTTGTATTATTTCTGTTCATATCCTCAACAGCTGCCCTTGTTTAGTAAATGAGTAAATGGTACTATCATTCATTCATCTTTTTGTTCAGTCCAAATAAACACAAAAAAACCTTGGCCTCCTCTTTCTACCACATTTCATATCCCATTTATCAGTAAAGCCTGCCAACTCCACTTTCAAAATGTGTCTCACCAGCCCAGAAGCTCCTCCCGAGTTCAAATAAACACTGTTTCTCCTGTTCCTACTGGTCTCCTATCTGGCCTCCTTGTTGCCACTACTTCCAGAACATACTATTTTTTCTGAGCAGGAGTGATTTTTAAAAACGTTATGCCAAACCATGCCAATCAACCACTTAAAACCCTACAATGACTTCTCATCCACTTAGAATAAAACCCAAACTCTCTCCCATGGCCTACAAGGCCCTACATGATCTGTGCCCTATGTTCTCTGACCTCATCATTTACTACTCTCGACATTTAGACACTCTGCTGCAGGCTCCCTGGTCTCCTTGATCTTCCCCAACATGTTCCCACTTTAGGGCCTTTGCACTTTGTTTTCTCTTCCCCAAGACTTATCCACAAGGACCATCTGCTCACTTCATTCAGATTTCTGCTCAAATACTTCTTTCCTAAAAAAAGGCCTGGCTTGATGATACTAAAATAATATTCCTTCCTCTCTATTCTCCTGGACTACTTTATTATTGTTTTCATAGCACCTATGTAATGTAACTGACATTACATTAACACATCTCTTTGTTGTCTGAAACCCAAGTAATTTTCTATTCCTCTATTAAACATTACAGAGAATAGGCATATGTTCCTATGCTTGTGTTAAATAATTCTGGAATCAAACTTACTTTCCTGTCCCTGTGCTACATAATTCCATAGTGAACTGCATGTTTTTCTTTTGAGAGTATGCAAAATAATTTAGCTGTTTACTTGTGGAAATGCCTGCTCATTGAAGATATGAGTGAATCATAAACAGCTTAGTTATCGTTTTGTTTTAAGATC
The DNA here is from genome assembly GCF_024362965.1 of Panthera pardus. Lineage (NCBI taxonomy): Eukaryota > Metazoa > Chordata > Mammalia > Carnivora > Felidae > Panthera > Panthera pardus. The sequence continues at coordinate 90,038,707 of NW_026526721.1, forward strand.
CTCACTTCATTGTGCCCTCCAGTTCAAAGTAATTTGGTCAAAAATTCTTCACAATGACAATCAGTTTCCCATTTTGCAAGACCTGCCTTAAAATCACCCACTCTGGTCCTATTACTCTATAAATATCCTGACCCAATTTCCCATTCTGAACCCTGTCATGACTCTGTCAAGATAGTGCTTGTCAACCTTAGTGTAGACATCAAACAAACGCGTTTTGCTTGATCAAAAGTCTTTTTTTCTTTTTTTTCTGGTGCTATTTTGAAGAGTTACTAGTTGATGACGCTGGAGGTTCACAAAGATCCTATCAAGACCTCCTCACTAATCATAACTCAAGGCTCTAGACTCAGAACAGAACACTTCCTGTGGCCCCTTGAAGTCCCATTTGGGTATATCTTTAACTGCAACCATGAAATGGTTCCCATATTGGGTGTGAGTTCTGAATGTTTCATTGATCTTCCAAATTCTGTTGGTTTCCTGGAATGCAGAATAATTATGAATCTTTATCTACTCCAATTAGAAAATGGTTATCCTTAGTAGAAATAACAAACTACTCATTTTTCTGCCTCCTCTTGTCACTATCTGTTATGAATCTATATAACCCAAATATTATTTTGTCCTTGGACTATGAAGTCAACAGTCAATATAGTTTAATTGTCTCCATGAATAGAGGAATATAAGCTCCTTTGAAGCTAAAACCTAGACCTTCTTGTTCACCACATTAGCTCTGGTACCCAGAAAAGTGCCTATTATGTAAAAAGTGCTCAATAAATATTTGTTAATGAAATGAAGATCTTTTCAGATATAAAATATTGAAAAGTTAAAAATGTAAAAAAATACATAAGGTAGAGCTTGAATTTCTCAAGCCAAAATTTCTGACTAGAGAATTATTCGAAAAATATGAGAGGAATGAAAGAAAATTGATTCATTTATATCTATACATATGCTGTTATATCTATAAATTTCAATATACTGTTTATCTATAAATTTCAATATATCTTAAAATTTAAGGCTTCAGTTAATGGTTGTTTGGGAAGCAAGCTGGAACCAGCCTTTGCTCTATCCTGTAAAGCTTGCATTTTGTGTGTCAGAGGAGTTTATCAACCTACCAATTATATTAAATAAATATAATCAATGAGCACCTAATCTGAATATTCTCTCTGTAAAAATTAATACAGTATTACCTCTATAGAAATTCCCCAGATTATTGTCACAGACATTACTTATTCTATGTTCCACTTCCCAAGATAATTTAATAAAATATAATGGCAAAAATAACATTCTGCTCTAGCTTTTTAAAGTTTTGTAACCAAATGGATATCTGAAAACTCCAATTTATGGCTCGAAGTTTCAGCAAGATCATCCTTTCCAGTTTAAATTTGTCAAAAATATTTTTTCTATACATTTATATATCGAAAAAGCATCAATCTACTAAATGGAGCCCACCAAACAGACCAATCAGATATTTCCTCTTTCAAATATTTAACTTTCTCACTAGTATTTTCCCTCCAATTCTATATATCCTGAACATATTTATTCAAATTTGTTTAGGTATCAGTAAGCAGGAAGCTAAACTTTCATGGTCTCTCTTAACCTCATAATTGATGATATGTCTTTTTTTAAACAAATATGGCAAGATCAGCTAGTAAGATCCTGAACACAGCTTTTAAATTTCCTCTTTGGGGAGCTAGCATCACAGGGTTTTCTAAAGTATGTTTCTTTTACTGGTTCTTTATATCTTAAGTTAGTTCTAATTCAAATTTTTGATGTAGTATGGTATTTTGAATGCTGCTATTTTATGATCGATAATTAATATTGTCATTTGTATACTTGAACACTGAAGCATGGTTGTAAAGTCACTATAACAATTCACTATCAAATTGTCCTATACTTACTGTGGGCAGAGATGAAGATATGTCCTTCCTAAAATCAAACCATGCCGTCCCCCCTACACACACAAAATGAATAAAACAAAACAAAATAAAATCTCTACTCTAATAGTACAAGGTATAGTGATATAATAAATTTACAGATTCATAGGCTGCTTTCTCTATATTACCAAAAGTATTACTGATCCATTTTAATATATAAAAATATAATTTGAGAAGCAGCAACGTTCAAAGAAGTATTACTTTGCTACTAAACTTTATATCCTTAAACAAGTTACATATTCTCTTGGAGTCTTGGTTTCTATATCTGTAAAAAGATAGTAGTAGTGTCTATTTTTGCAATATTTTTACAAAGATACAAATGCAAATCCCCTAACCTAGTGTCTGGATTATCAGAATAGCCCAATAAAGAAAATGTATTCTTATGTTTAACAAAATAAAATGAATAAAAAAGCAAACATTTATTTTTAAAATATGCTACACTGAGGCCCCTCAGCATAACCCTTAAAAAGTGTCCATCTTTCAAGTCTATTCATTCAATATTTAAATAGTAAGTTTTTACCATGTATTTACTATAAGCAAATACCTCATTCCCAGCTCTCCACTAAAATTAGGCTGGACAAACACTTTCCATATATAACCCAATTTAATCCTCACGACCATCTTAAGTAAAATTAGTATTGCTTTGTTTTTAGAAGTGAGAAAATTGAGTCTCATATAAGTTAGGTAACTGGCTTATGGTCAAAGAGCTGCTACGTCGCAATTACCCAATTGAAAGCTATGTTTATCTACCCTTTCAATTCCAACATATTTTCCCCCAAATGTTATTTCATTAATCAAACGGAATAGGAAGTAACTAATATTTGTTGACAGCCTATTATTTGCCAGATACATGGCTTTTGATTTTTATTTTAAGCATTCTCAAGAGCAACCTGTCATCCTCAGATTTTCATGAAAATTGAAACTGAGGTTCACAAGGGTCAATAATGAATACATGACCAGTAAGTAGCAGAGCCAAAATTCAAACTCAGATCTGCCTGGTTTCAAAGGCTCTGTACAGATGATATGAACAGTGGAACAAGTTGGGGCTTTGGAATCAGACTGATCTGGGATACAACATCAGGTTTGCCATCTGTCAGCTCTATTAAACTTCGATGGGCCCAATTTGTGCTCCTAAAAATGGACATAATAGTGCATTTCTCATGACTTTGTTGAGAGATGTAATGAGATATATATACACATTGCTTAAGATCTAGTACAGTTAATAGTAGCTATTATACCATCTGCCTCAAGAAGAGGTAAAGCCATAAGGATTAAGATGAATAAATGAATAAATGATTCCCAGATTTCCAGCTTGAAAAACAGGTGGTTCCATATTCCAAAAATTAAAATATATACTCCTATAATACACAAATATGTCATTTCCCTCCTATTCATATCCTTTTTTCACCTCTGAAGGGGAATGCTTACATATCAGGTGACATTCCATCATTTCCCACAACAACTAATGTACGTACACCCACTGGAAATGGACTGGCTGATCACTTTCTTCATTCTAGAAATTTGAGATTGAGACATAGAAAATGTGGCTAGTCATAGTTATAGGCACAAGACATGTAAGGCCTTATACTAGGGGCTTGCAGCCTTTTTTGACTATGTATTCTCTGTTGAAGAAGTTGCCAGAAAGGCAACTCTCCTGTGGAGTAGCAGTTGAATAAAACAAAAATGCAGAGTTGAGATGAGACAACAGAAAGCAAGAGAGAGACAGAGAGTTGATAAACTGTCAAGTTTCTGATGTCAGGCTGTATTTCCTAAAACTGAATTCCTTGAAATTTTTCTGTATCCTTTTTAACAATCATTTATGCAAATTCAAGGTTTCTGTTTTTCTAAGCAAACAAATCTTCAAACAGAATATATTTTAGGGGAACTCTATGGAATAGCAGCCATTGTGGTTATCTTTCCAACATTTGATTTATTATACTTCATTACGGAGTAGTCATGTGATTGGCTGGGATTGCTCACCCAGGGTTCTAGGTGTGGGTCCTGACTGGTCTCAGAACTTGCCATGTGACAGGTTAGGAAAATGGAGCTAAAGCCAGCCAGCCTGACTTTACTAGGAGGGTTTTTTACCCTCAGGGCTTCTGAGAAATGTCTTTTGCTCTGTTGAAATAGCTCACTGAAGAGCTGCTTTCTCTCTTTTTGAACAGTGTGAATGAAGAAATAAAGCCTAGAACTACTGAAACTATTGTGTAACTTTCAAAGAAGCCAATTTGGGAACACAGCTGACTCTCAGAGAACCATAGAGCCAAAAAATCCTAAAGAAACGCAGCCAAATCAGCTTTCTACCAGGTCTATAGTCCTAACTACTTCTGAGCCAATATATCTCCTTCATTGTTTAAACAGCCAGTTGAACTGAGTTTTTTGTTAGTTACAAATGAAAGCATCCTTCCCAATATGGGAGAGAAGGAAGGGAATAGAGACACAAAAGGCAATGAAGTCATTTGGGGGCATGTTGAATTTGACAACCTTGTGGAATATCCAGGTGGTGATGTGCAGCATGCGGTTGGAACTACAGCTTTGGAACATCAAAGGAAAGGAGACATCAAAGCTGGTGATATAAATTGGGAGGGTCACCAATGATAAAGTGGGGGAACCTAAGCCCTGGGTTTAGCTGAAGTCATCCAGAGAGGACACATGTAGAACTGACTGTGAGCTTTTCTTCTTTTAGTCACCAGTATCATTTGGCTCAAACAAAACCTACTTAAATAAAAAAAAAATTATAGAGTTTTCTTGCACTTGAAATGTTTCAGAAACATCTAAAAATTAAACCCTATCCTATAGCAGGAAATATACAGTCATTTTCATTGCTTTTCAGGATGATATATTGAAATTTCAATGCTAAAGATTTTTTTTTCATATGGGATATAAATTTAAGGATTTGAGAAGAAAAAATGAGCACTAGATTTTCTATTACCATATATGCCAGAAGTATGATTTACAGATATAACTTTTACCTGGAATTTATTTGTTCTAATTCACTTAATTCTGAATTCTAAGATAATTATCCTTTTTTTTTTTTTTCTAAGTAGCCTCCATGCCCAGCATGGGCTTGAATTCACAACCCTAAGATCAAGAGTTGAATGCTCTACCAACTGAGACAGTCAGGCTCTCCTAGGGTAAATAAATAATACATGTGAACTTATTAGTTCCATTGACAAATATTATAAATATACACACACATATATATATATATATAAACTTATATGAAAATATGTTTATATATATCTTAAAGCAATAAAAGAGACTACAGATTTGGTGTTTCCACAGGGCTTATTTTGGAAGAAAGGCTGATTTCTGCTTGCATCTCATAATCCTCAGATATGTATCATAAAAACATATTTGACTGAAGGAACCCGGATGTTTCTTTTTTTTACTCCTAGTGATTGTTGTATCAGAGGCAAGGATGCAGCACTATAAAAACTGGAGAAGAAATTAAAAAACAAAAACAAACAAAAAAAACAGTGAAAGAGAAAATGGAGACAGGATTAAAAATAAAAAGTGAGAAGAAAAGAGTTTATAAAAATATAATTACTTTCTTATAACAAGAATTTCTGGCTATGTGTTTATGATGAAAACAAAACCAAGGGGATTCTGAACAACAGAGAAAATCAATATAATCAACCTTAAAATAACCTACTTTGTGAAGATCTTAACTTTGATAGAAAATTGACATGTTAAGTCATCTACTTAAATATACTCATACCAGGCATCTTGCCATCAACTTCAATAGAACTTTGATAGTGAACCCCCATGTGGAAATTCTGAAAATTCTTTTAAATTCTCCCTAATAAATATACCTTGAATTTTGGGGTTGTTGTGTTCTTGCTTCTCCTATAAACTCTCCTTGGGGTGCTAGTTATGTGGTCTAGGTCATTGGGAAAATAATTAAATCTCAGGGCCTAAATTTCCTCATTTCTAGAAAGAGGGAACTGGATCAATAATTCTACTCAAGGAGGCCTTGTCCCTTGAAAATCAGAACTTACAGAAATAAATGGATGCATACTGTTCTTTGAAAAATCTATACAGAATATTAAAAGATAATTTTGTTTAAAAAAATACTGATGCTTTCAGATTACAAATTACAGAAACTTTAGCTCAGCAAAATCATTTGACCACCAGATGAAGAAGGTATATGTGGGAGGACTATGATTCCAAAGGAAAAGCCCTATCAGAATCTCTCCCTGGTCGGGTTCTAGAGGCCACTTCTAGTCTGAGAATTTTAGTGTTTATAAGACTCTCTCTCTCTCTCTCCTCTGCCTTCAGATGCAGTTTGATGAAGTTTGCTTGTGCACACTGGCCTCCCTACAATCACATCCATTTCTGAAGTCTTACAATGAGACCACTGCATCTCTTGTATGTTCTGCTGGGTCTCAACATTCTCCTTTCTTTCTTTTTTTAAAATATAGGATTATTTATTTTTATTCATTTTTTAATTTTTTTTTTTATTTTAGAGAGAGAGAGAATGACAGAGAGGGATAGAGGGAAAGAGAGAGAGAATCCTAAGCAGGCTCCATATTTAGCGCAGAGCCTGATGGGGTGCTAGATCTCACGACCTTGGGATCATGACCTGAGCTGAACCCGACCTGGTCGCTCAACCAGCTGAGCCACCCAGGTGCCTTGAGAATCAACCAGATTGTAAACCTAAGGGAGACCATGAGAGTTTTATAACTACTCCTAGAATATGGAACCCCTAAAGCACAAAGACTTGCCTGTAGAATAATTTATAACATGTGTAGTACTGTTTTTCAAATGTGTGTATAAAGTATATGTAATGTAATATAAATGTATATATGCTACATGTAGGAAGTTACAGAAACATAATATGTTACCTGCAGAATATTATAAAATGCTGTTGAGATTTATACTATTTAGATTTGTTTCTAAAATATTATTGAATTCAGTATATACCATGTACTGCAGCAGGGAGATACTAAAATACCTCCTCTAACTAAGTGATTTAGAACTACTTGACTAAATCACTCATTAGAGTATTATTTGCGTACTAACCTGGATCATCATTTTATTGGTGGGATCAGACCTTTAGATGGAGGTTGAAGGGGATTAGAGACCAGCTAATCCAATATTCTTTATCTATTATTTAATTTCTCAAGTATATCTTGGTTAGTTGAGTAACTAATACTATTGTATTATAAGAAAGTTTTGCTATCTAGCATTCAAGAAGGCATTACCCACCTACCATTAACCTAGATTACACCCAGGTAATTATCCATCTATACCTACAACATTGAGGTTGGTGCCCTCATCAGCTACCTAGATAGGAAAATAAGCTGAACTAAAAACAGATCTATGTAGTGTGCCAATGAATGTTAACACAAAGTTTAACCATGATTCCACTTGGCTTCAGCAAACACTGAGCCAAACCCAGAGTTCCTCTCACCCAGGTTAGCTGTATGTAAGTCCTTTTTTCTTCTTGCAGCAGATGTCTTGGGATCCCCCCTACTGGGCCACCCCCATGACAAGCCCTCAGACTCTTATTTTAAGGTTTTTACTTCTAATTATTTCAAAGAAAAGGAAACAGCCCAAAGGAAGTGAAAAATCTTGGGGAAAAAATAATCACAAATCTTTGGAAATGTTCTTTTATGACACTAATTCTGGAAAGTGTGACTCTATTTGCTATGATAATACAAAAGTGAAGTTGCTCTTGGATAAATGCTTTAGTTTCTGAAAGTGGATTCACCCAAACACTACTTAAGAGTGAAAGTAAGGGGCACCTGGGTGGCTCAGTCGGTTAAGCGTCCGACTTCGGCTCAGGTCATGATCTCACGGTCCATGAGTTCGAGCCCCGCATCAGGCTCTGTGCTGACAGCTCAGAGCCTGGAGCCTGTTTCAGATTCTGTGTCTTCCTCTCTCTCTCTGCCCCTCCCCTGTTCATGCTCTGTCTCTCTCTGTCTCAAAAATAAATAAACGTTAAAAAAAATTAAAAAAAAAAAAGAGTGAAAGTAATATGTATGTTTTCCTTAGAAAAAGATTCCTCACTTCTACAGGTGGGCTCCCAAAGCCAATTAAGGTAAAACAATAGCAATATTATTTTTTTGTTTTGTTTTTAGGTCTTTTTTCCCCCTTTTTTTTTTTTTTTTAACTTTGGAGACCGCTATTTGGAGTTTCTATTTCATTAGACCTGTGCCTAGCCAAGGAATGATACCCCCCTCTCTGGCTAGTTCCTCATTAAACTTCCCATTTTGATACATTATATATTTTATGCATTCATTTGCCCACTTAGATAATCTGAAATAACATTAAATACATAAACACACTTTGGCCTATAGATGTTTTGGGAAGAAAAAAATTAACAAATGAATTTCATTTCATTTTAATTACAGTTCTAATTTTAGGCAAAAGCCTAAATGATTTAATCTGTGCAAATTTTTCAACTCTTTTTGGGATGCCTAATTGCTTAAAGAACAAGAAGTAATGACTGTCAATTCCACTTTTCCATTATTTAACTGTAAAATAAGGGTCAATTCTAGCCATCTTCTAATTTTTTAAGTGTTTATTTATTTTTGAGAGAAAAAGAGTGTGAGCAGGGGAGGGCAGAGAGAGAGGGAGACATAGAATCCAAAGTAGGCTCTAGACCTTGAGCTGTTAGCACGGAGACCAATGCAGGGCTCAGACTCATGAACCATGACCTGAGCTGAAGTCAAACACTTAACTGAGCCACCAGGTGCCCCTACCCACTTGTAAACACATATCTAAAGATAATATAAAGCACAGCTGCACCAACTGCAAAAGAATAAGAGTGTGCGTGTGTGTATGTGTGTGTGTGTGTACTTTTTTGATAAACTGAGACTTACTAAAAATTTCATGAATCACTTTTATGATTTTTCTCTGTTCTAACACTAGTTGCTGTTGCAAAAATATCAGTTAAGTAGTTCCAAGATCAGCATTTGACAAGAGTGTCCTCATTTTAATAAAGGCTGATATTTTACATTTTAAAGATACTAGCTGTGAATCATAGATTATTCTTTTTAAAGGCTCTGGGCACTCTTGTTCTCTATCACACAGACTTAATAAATATTAAAATCTACTAGGGTTCTTGCAATACTTTCTCTATTCCCAGCTGGGCCTGGATCTTTGATATCCCTATAGAGAAAGACTAATGCTAAAATGTAATTTTTTAGAAAAGTAATGATGATTAATAACAACCAAGTTATAGTCATAACAGTACCTGATAATAATATTTTTAAAAACACCATAGTATAAGTAGAGACTTTTATGGATTACATATTTTCAATTAGGTGTTCTATATTTAAGTGTGATTGGAAAATACTTACCGCACACCTTGAGGAATGCTCATTAGCACAATGAAGGCCCAGAGAAGTCCATCAATGAAAAACAGAACAAAACAAAACTCACTTAATTTTGACAAATTTGGCCTTTCTCAAATGCATTTGACCAATAATTCCCTTTTTATAAACACTGAGGAATAATGTTTGAGAAACACCAGATTTGATGAAGTCTAACAAACCTTTTAGTTTTTAATGTTTTGATTGTTAAATGTGTATTTACTTATTAATGAGTTATGGAACCTTGGTTGAATTCACATTCGAATTGATGTATCTACAGCAGGCTAGATTCAGAGAATGGAGTCTAGTGAATTGGTAGGTAGGTGGAGAAATGAGAGGTAGTGCAGGGAAAGGGAAGAAGGGAATACTAAAATCGTGGGTTCCACCTAGGCTAATTCTGAGCCTTGGCCTGCTTACATTTATTAAAATCACCTAGATGAGTTACCTTTTTAAGTGGAGAAATTACATCACCTAGAACCAGGAATGTTAAAAAGTTGTAATAGATTGGATAATTTATCAAAGTCAACCAGAATAAATGTTAAAAGGCATTGGAAGTTCAGTGACTCTATGTATGTATTATCCCTATCACTATCTATTCATCCATATTGTCTATCATTTTCTATCTTAAATACTTTTTAAATGAAAAAAATATTCAGCTACATGTTCTCTTTTATGTTAATCAGCATGTACTGGATTTGGTCATGCCACCTTTTAGCCACCTTCTACTTAGAGCATATTTCTATGATAAGAATTAGTATATTTCTGTCATTACTGATTTACATAGCTATCTCCCTTTTTAACATGTAAGTTCTTTAGAAACCAAAAACTTTACCTTATTGATAATTTCAGTGCCTTTTAGCACAACAGATGATAAAGCTTTTTTTAACGTTTATTTATTTTTGAGAGACAGATCATGAGTGGGGGAGGCGCAGAGAGAGAGGGAGACACAGAATCCAACGCAGGCTCCAGGCTCTGAGCTGTCAGCACAGAGGTGGATGTGGGGCTTGAACCCATGAAAGGCGAGATCATGACCTGAGCTGAAGTTGGACGCTTAACTGACTGAGCCACCTAGGTGTCCCTAGAAAGTTTTGAATAAAAGGAAAAAACTAATGCGTGTTACCACAGAAGAAACAAAAATAGTATCAGAATGTGTATAGCACATTATCTAAATAGAAATGGCAATAGGACGTGGCACTGATGTTAAAGAACTAAATGGTATAAACTATATAGAGAAGAGAAATCAGGCACTACTTAGTTGTAAATTTTAGTGTGAAGTCCTATGGGTCACAGGCTTTTATTTATTTATTCTTTACCTCATCCCAAAGGAAAAATGTATATTGTGCAAAAATGTAATTATGATAAGCAAAAACAGCAACAACCACACACACCAAAAACAAACACACAAACACTACAAGCTAGTAAGTAAAACCCTAGGAAAATTAGATATTAGAAAATTAAAGTGAAGCCATAATCATTATCCAAATGGTATGCTAGAAGATAGTCTTTAATTACATTTATATCTCCCTAATAACGAGAACAAGAAAGAAACAAGGTTGATTCCACTTCAAATTATCCCCTGAAGACAAACCATAGCTGATCTTAGAACTGAGACCTGAAAGGAAATTTGCAGGTAGGTAAAACAAAGCCATTACAGAATGCATGATTCACAGCACTACAACAAATAAAATCACTTTCCAGGGGTAGAGTTTTATAATATGCCATGAAATTGGGTGACAGCAGCATGCCACACAACAAGTTTAATAAACTGGAGAGTCTAAAAGAATGCAGTTTAAATTATTTACACTTTTTTTAGGTCTTAATCTTGGGTAGAGAGGTTCAGAATATTAGATTATCTAGAGCAAGGTTTCTCAGCAATGGTACTAATGACATTTTAGGCACAGTAGTTTTTTGTTGGGAGGGCTGCAATGTACAATGCGGAAGGTTTAAAGCATCTCTTGCCTCTTGTCTATTAGATGGCAGTGATAACTCCCCATCCTCCAGGTGTAACAACCAAAAAAGTTGCCAGATCACCCCCATTTGAGAAGCACTAACACTAATTCACACACTGGGAAAGAAACACAGATCCCTTTAAGAACCTATCCAAAGCTATGGATTCTTTAACAAGGAATGGACCTGTATGTACAATGACAAAAATGTACATGTAATTTTCACAGCACATGGACCCTCTGCTGTACTTAGGGTAAGCACCTATCATTTAAAGGAATGCTGAATTACATGTCTTTCATCCAAAGTTTTATTAATGTTTATTTCTTGCAACTGACCCTTATATACAATTGGGTGGTTTTACGGGATATATGGAGAAATTTTAAAGGATTTTTCATAAAAATAACAAATTAGTTTGAAAACACTGCTTTAGCCAAAGTTGCCCAAAAATGATTTCCATAATCAAAATCAAAATACCTTGGATTACTGCTTTTGTTCTGAAGAAAATAAGGTATATTTTAAATATTTTATTTATTATTTTTTATTTTTTTAAATGTTTTTATTTATTTTTGAGAGAGAGAGAGACAGAGCATGAGCAGGGGATGGGCAGAGAGAGAGGGAGACACAGAATCTGAAGCAGGCTCCAGGCTCTGAGCTGTCAGCACAGAGCCCGATGCGGGGCTCAAACACAGACTGTAAGATCATGACCTGAGCTGAAGTCAGATGCTTAACCAACTGAGCCACCCAGGCGCCCCTATTTTAAATATTTTAAATACTAAAGTAAGAAATTATGTTCCAAATGTGTATTGAAAAGATAACATCAGAGGTGAAATCAGACATAAGAAAAATTATTTACTGAAAGCTATTGTACCTAAATTTGTTGTTTCAACATGACAAACTTGTACCATTTTATTTGAAGAATTGTCCCATCTTTGAGATTTAAGTGTGTCGATCTACCTTGTGTTTTTAGAGAAAAGCACAATGCCCCAAGCAATGCCATTTCAGAATATCCTCTCTCCTTGCTCCAATGATTATTTAAGATATAGTATATGATCTCATAAGCCCTAATAAGTCAGCCCAGGCAGTTGAGGAAACATTTTCTCCTGCTGTGTACACTAAGCCTATAGCTGCTGATGTCTGCAACTGTCACTACATAGTGAATGTTCAACAAATGTTTCTGAGTATTTACTACATGCCAGCCATGGTTAAAACAACCAAAATCACTGCTGTCCATGAGCTTACGTTATAGTGAGCAACAGGACCTAAACATAAAAATAAAATAAATAATATAAATTCAAATATTAATAGTGCTTTAAAAGAAAGGAAAACAAAGACATCGATATATATTATCTCCCAGTTCTTGAGGTTATAGTTTAAAACATTTAATTATTTAATGATAGTTTTATTATTTTAAAGTCAGTATGAAAGTTCAATGTACTCTTGATAACACATTCTGAAGGGAAATATAAAAAGACATTATTAAATAATGACCTAGTGTTAGAAAGTAGGAAAATGTTTATTATTTTTATTACTAATACTTTTCTGAGGATTTTTCTGTCTAATAAAAATATACTGCCAACTATTTCCCTTGGTGGTCATTTCCTAGGGTGGTTATAACAAAATATAACAAATTATGTGGCTTATAACAACAGAAAGTTGTGTGAAATTCTAGAGGCAAGAAGTCCTAAGAATTCTCTCAAAGGTTCTTGGCTAGGATCCTTCCATGCCTCTTATTAGCTTCTGATGGATGCCTGTGATCCTTGGTATTCCTTGGCTTGTAGACACATCACTTCACCTTCCCCCATGTCTTTACATGGCCTTCTCCCTGTGCATTACTGTGCCAAAATTCCCTCTCTTTACAAGGACATCAGTCATTGATTAGGACACACCCTAATACACTATGACTTCATCATAACTTGGTTACATCTGCAAAGACCCTAATTCCAAATCAGGTCACTCACATTTACCATTACTAAAAATTAAGGCTTGAATATATTCTTCTGTGGAACACAGTTTAACCTACTGCACCTTCTATAGATGCTTAAACATTTAGTACCAAAAATAGACTCACTTACAGAATAAAAAAGTAAAATTATAACTAATAAATTATGTAGGTTTTGAACAACAAAATCCACTTATTTTGAGAATTTTAAAAATATTCTAATGATTATTGGCCACAGAATTTCTTCTGAAGAAACAATGACATTTCATTTTTGACTTCAGTTAAAATAGCATTGTTATTTCATTGGATTATAAAAAATCATATTGACTTTAAAAAGCAGTTCAGAAAAATATAAAAAGGCAAAAATTTATAATCCTGTGAGACAAGGATACTATAAATATTTTATCATACTTCCATGCACCTCTCTATTTGTATTAGATTTTAATGTATAATATTTTCAGGTTTTTGCATTGTCAATATTATGAAACTGATGTTTAGATTGTATTTGTTGGAAGTATTCTGAATCTGCTTAATCTAGAAGTCATAGGAGGTGGTATTAAACTTTTATGTGATGGGACAACCACCTTTCTGCAAAATTGTCAACTGATCATGAAATCTTAGATTCTGACTCTTGATTCTCATTCCAGCTCTGATAGTCGACCCTTTTTTAAAGTAGGCCTTTCTTTTTCTGGATACCTTTAAAAGACAGAGGATTCATCACTCTTCTTGGCAATCAACAAACACTCTCTTCTAATGTCCCCTGTTGGTCCTTGTTCCGCCTTCTTAAACTACAATAATATATCTACTCTCTTGGCCATATGTGAAGACAGTCATCTCATCTACCTTGATTCTTTCCCTTCTATAAGCTTAATTATTTCAATTATATTTCATATAATGCAACTTTAAAAGCTATCTTTCTCACTTTTTTCTGGGCATACAGCCCTTTTAAATTACACTTTTCAGAACTCATGCATATTTTCCAGGGATGATATAACAAATGGAGTGAAAGTGAAGTGACTACCACCCCCCCTTCCTTTCTCTAAAGCTTATTAATACATTTTAAGGTAAATTTGGACTTTTAACAGTCGTATAATACCATTGATTCATATTTAGCTTGCTGCCAAATAAAAACATAAATGCTTTTCCACATGTGGTATTATTAACATGTCTCCTCCGACTATCAATTATGATGTGAACTAGGATTGGTAAAGATAATGAAAATCCACAGATAATTCTCCAAACACATCTTATCTATTAATCTAAACTCTTTCCATAACTAAATCTTTACAGAATCATTTAAAAAGTATAGAAACAGATTGATTTGGAATTTGGTGTTTTTAATTACATACCCTAGTAAAATGATCATAAGTAAAGATTCAGAGATAATAGAAAAACTGTAAGTGTGTTGTGGATAATCTTACTAAAAACCCAAAGCATTGAATTTTAATATTTTATATTTCTAGTATTTTAAAGTTTATACACTAGTTTTCCTTTCAAAGAATTCCAGTAATATTCTTCATCTTTCATTTTTGGCTAAGAGAAATTCAGTGGATTCAATTTTATTTGGCTTGCTAACCACTTACATTTTTTTTTCTTTTTTTTCCCATTAGATTTCATCATCATGGTCGACATACAAATTTCATTATGTGCATTTTCATAGATACCTTGTTATTATGCCTATTTACAAATTCAATGAATGTTTATTGAATTCCTTATATATATCAGGTCTGTCTCTATCTTTTAATCTGATGTATTTCTACTTTGTGTATATGTATGCACATTTGTTGGACTACACTGAATTATAGTCTACAAGACAAAGAAAATCCAAAGGATTAAGGGCCCAATACCCTCTTCTGATCTGCCTTAAGGGTCTCATCCCAACATAGGTCATGTGGTCTTTTTGGCTGACTACTCAGGAAAAGGTATGCAACTCATGAACTCAGTTCTTAGCTCTGTCATTGCTTAATTTTGGATAGTAACTAATTTTCTATATTAGGAAATAACACCACTGGAATGATCTTCAAATTTAAATTTAGAGGAAATAACATGAATAGAAAAGTAGTAATTAAAGGTGTTTATATGAAGCATTGATATGTACCAAATTTTAATTTTAATTTTAATTCAAATTTGTTTGTGTAACATTATCAGAAATAACTCAGGAAAAATTATATAAATTGACAGGAATAAAGAAAGAAGAAAGTTATTTTGTATCTTCTCCTTTTAGCCTTGTTACACACTAGGACTGATTAGAGATAACTAATGTATGAAATCATGAAAAATTTAACATCACAGTTGGGTGTCATCCTGTTGCATACTGTAAAAGCCATTGTAGTCCATCTGTCCACTTGCTGATAGATTGTGTTAGTGGATATGAGCCATTACACATCTTACTAAGACTATGGATCAAGACAGTGGAAATTTTAGAAGAAACATAAAAAATATGAGATTGTTTTGGGTACAGTGTCACAATATACATATATATATCTATATATCTATATATCTATATATCTATATATATATTTGCCAAACATTTGTATTTTTGTGTGTACATATGTCTGTGCATGGGTGTGTGTATGTGTGTATGTATATTAGCCAAACATTTTGCTATTTGTAATATATATATATATATATATATATATATATATATATATGTATAGCATCACTATATATATATATATTCCAAGCATTTGTATCATTATATACATATTTGTAATATATATATTTGTTTATATTTATATTTATATTCATATTTATATTTGCCAAACATTTTTATTATCTCCAAAACTGATGCATACAATGTGAGGAAGACTAGTATTTGTATAATAAACTTACAGAGATGGTAAAAAAATTACTTAAACCAGCTTAGAGTTAACACCAGGGATAATAACAAGCAGACTTCCAGAATGGAGAGGAGGGCTGGTAAGAAAGAAAAGAAAAGAAAAGAATAGAAAAGAAAAGAGAAGCGAAGGGAAGGGAAGGGAAGGAAAAGAAAGAAAGAAAGAAAGAAAGAAAGAAAAGAAAAAAATGAGTTTTCTTGTCATAGTATTTTAAAATATGAAAATTGAGTAAAATTTCATAATACAGACAGAAATAAAGTGATCACAACTTAGAGCCATCCAGAGTTCAGCTTTCTGTATTTTCAAAATACGAAGATAATCTTCAAGGTCTTTTTCTTTCCCCCAACCAGTATTCAAAACAATAATTGGGGAATAAATTGTTCAAATAATATTTTCTTTCATTATTTGAGAATTTCAGGTTATGGCTACAATTTTAGGAAGAGGATTTATTTGATCATCCAATCCCAGACCCTTAGATTAGAAGTTCGCAACAAAGAGTGCGTATTTGAAGCAGGCTGGTACCATGCAGCAGTTTGCATAGCTTATCACAGACACTTATCTCACATGTATCCATACGTTTACACAAAAGCTTAAGGTCAGCTCTTCCGTACTCCTAAGATAGTACCTTCTCCTTGCCTACATAACCAGGAAACAGCCTTGGTCTCAGACTCTATAGAGGTGGGTCAACAACGAAACAAAGATAAACTACAGGGATATATGGTTGCCCTAGAGACCTGTCTGTTTGCTAGTGTTTCTTTATTCTCAACTCTTATGCATGTTAGTAACAACAATTAATGTTCCAAGTCACCTCAGCAAATGCCAGATATTCTACACTGCTTTAAAATGGCTTTCTAATGATCAAAAGAACAAATGTATCACATGCTCAATTTAGCCAAATAATAAGTGACCAGGTGGCATTACTAAGGGCTCTGTAATAAACATTTATCCCTTTAGGCTACACTTCATCTAATTGACTGTCTTATTTTAAAATAATTTTGAAGTGGAAGATGATCCTCAGCGCTTCATCTCCTCCCATGATTTCTGATAAGATGAGATACTTCTTGCTTTTGTATTGATGGCACAGGCATATGACTGGGGCTTAGTCATCAGAGGGTCCCACCTAGGACTATGTGACTTGAGGGAGAGAGCAAAAATGCAGGGACAGTTGGGAAAGCACAGCAGCAATGTAGATCTAGGAGTACAAGAACCAGTGACAGAAGAGCAGCCTATTTGCTTCAGGTGGATTTGATCTAGCCTGCTTATCTGATGCCCAGGTCCTCTGACTTAACGCCCATTTTAGAAATGGGTCCTCCAGTCTTCCAACAGGTCCTTTGGGTAGTTATATATAATCTAGTATGCTCACTTTTGCTTAAATCAGGCAGAATTTTCTTTTGTCGTTTGCAACCAAGAACATGTGTAATAGAACACTTCCCCTTCCAGTTTCACAAATAATATTGAGCTAATTTAAATAAAGAATTGCCAGGATCAAGAACCAAAGGATTCACCAGCAAAGCACCAACCTCTGAATTGTCTTTTTTGGATGTATTCCAAAGGCAGGATGCTAGCCTCTCAATGGTTGTGGGGGAAAAGGCAAGAAGTGAGGGATTCATCAACAAGACTATCTGTTGAGATCCCCACAGAAACAAGTCTTTTTTTGATACTAGCTATTCCTGCTGTGAGAAAGTTTTTTAACTTTGATTTATAGTCTATTTTTTTATGTGACAAGTTGTTGGCAATGCTACTTTTGCTTTCTGCAAACCCACAAAGAGAAAAAGTAAACTCACATGATCTGAAGAAAAGAAAATAGGTCAAATAGTATGATAAAGACTGAATCCCTTGATAGCTTTGCAACAGTTAGGTAAAGAAGCCCGTGCTTTTAAAAATAGACACCTCTGTAGACCTAAACAGGATATAAGCTACTGGATCAGAATCTCTTGGAGGTAAGGCTTAGGCATACATACATTATATATATACATATACGTGTATATACGTGTGTATATATATACATATATATATACGTATATATATACATATATATATACACACACTTATATATAATATAAAAATATACATATAATGTATTATAGCTCCACAGGTAATTCAGATACTTATCCTTAGTGTAGAAGCAAACACTGCTTTATAGAAACCAGATACTTAGGAGAAACCTGTTTGGAAAATATCAAAATTCTAGCTGTTATCTATCCACATGAATAGAATACAACTTTTTTCACTGCTTTCAGTACTACTTCTACCTTTCATTTTTACCTGATTTTCCTTCTTTCATTTATTTGTAATCTTGCCTCTCAATAATGGCCAGAGACTCTGCTTTTGTGACAATTTTTTCCATTCATTTTCTCCTTTACCAAAAGTGGTTTCACACAGATAACGTACCCCTAACTGCCTATAACTGAAATCCACCCTGAACTGGGCTCCATTCCTCACTCCCCACCTGTACTCTGAGCACACTTCTACCAGAAGGGATTCCCACAGAAACAACTAGGTTAAGGAGCAAAATCAAAATTTGATAGCCTCATGAGACTTGCCAGAATACCACCTCAGTGTTTAATGCTGAAATATCCATAGATAATGTCCCCTGAATGGCCTTCTGTACTCATACAGAAGAGAAAAAGGATGGAAAATATGATGAAAACCCTTATATTTTTAGAGTGATGTTAACCATTTTCCCGTTCATTGTTATAGTTAATAGCTTATGAATACTAATAAATCTGTACATTTTCCAACATTAGTGATAATGTTCAGTCATTTTCTGAGCAATAGAACTTACAATTTAAATCCTCAAGTAATGAATTCATAGCTGTACAATCAGAAAAACATGGGAAGCAAATAACTATAGCTGTTTATTAAGAAATTAGTTGAATTCCAATAGTGTCATAGAAAGTTTCAATTAACAGATTGCAGTTACCACATTAATCTTAACCATGACCTCATTACACCCCAAGCCACACATCTAATTTCTGAAAAAGAATGATACTGGAGTCACTTGTAAATTCTCATAATCAATATATTTATAAGAGGAAGCAAGGTTCTGTTCAATGAAATCCATCTGGATTGTCCTGTGAATCACTCATTGCTCTCATCTTGCTCTTATGACTACTTTCGTCCCCCAAATTTGTGATTTTGGTCCTCTCACCCTCTAGAATGCCACATCTGCATATGAGCACCTTTTATAGATTTCTCTGCTAACCATGACAGGATTGCTTAACCTTTGGAAAAACCCTAGTAACACTTCATGTAATTTTGTAGCTTGTTGACCATTAATGTCCATCCCTCCAAAGCCCTGGGGATCCAGGATGCCACACTCTGCTGTCTATTTTACTATGGTATTGACATGTTTAAATAGTCACCGTAAATCAGATTTTCCTTGTTGGAAAGAGCACTAGTAATGAAAGATGCCTGTTTTTACATACATTCATCAAATACTTTCTCCCCACCATGGCTAAAATAGATTGGATTTCTCCATAGAATTTTCCATTGTGAACATTAAACTATGCTTTATCCAAATATGCACATTATTTCCATATGCTAATCTCCAGACCAGAACTTTTGGCAATGATGAAAATGTTCTTTTAACTGTCTGGTAGGGTAGAAGGGTCACAAAACGTGATTAAGCACTCAAAAAGTGGCTAGTACAACTGAAACACTGAAGTCTTCATTTTACTTAATTTTCATTAATTTCAATTTCAATTTAAGAATCCACTTGTGACTAGTGGCTACACTGTTGAACAGTTCAGGCCTAGTTTGTGGTTTCTTTTAGGACTTTTACCTTGTTCTTCTTTTTATTTCTAAGATCGTGTCTGGCACATATAATAAACAGATTCCATGAATAACCTTTATTGAATTAGTGAGTGAATTGTGTACTTTGAGATTAGCTTCCACCTTCCAGAAAAACTGAAATAATAAGCACACAGAAACTAGGACAAAGCATTGGGCTCAGAACAGTGTTCAATAAGTAATAGCTACATGTATATTTTAGAGTAGCTTCTTGTAAAGTTGCTCCTGAATATGTTCTTTCACTCTGCAATGCAAACAGGGAAGTCTGAACAATAGACGAACTCTGCAAACCAGACAGTAGTATTTCAGCTTTGAATTTGAAAGAATTTGAGTTCATGGGATGCTGATCCAAGAAAACAAAGGCAAATTGTTTGCTTCTGCTGGGCAACCTTTCAGGTCTCACCCAAGAAAACTGTTCAAAGTAGAAGAAACATGCAGAGGCAGGTGTTATATTTTTTCACAGAAGTGACAACAGATAATATCTCATTTGGAACACTACTGGTCCTCTAAAGAAAATTGTACAGTACTTCAGCCCCTACTCAAGAGCATTTTTCATCACATTGACACCAACATCAATTCTTGCTTTGTCTTCTGTCTTTCATGTGATAAAAATAATTGTAGAAAAGCAGATTTGTTATCTGAAGCTTTCATTTCTTTCTTTCCTTAAAGTACTAAAAAGGTGGCTTCTATCTTAGATTTCATGGGATTGACTTTTCCTCATAAAATCTTAAAAAGAAGAGATGAAAGGGCTTTGGAGAAGTTAACAATGCTCTATCAATGCAATGTATTAATAATTTAAATGATCTAAAAGTTCAGTTATTCTTTTATAAATCGTTGATATCATTGACCCTGTTATAGCTTCCAAAGACTTGATCTAGAATCATTAACATTTAATAAAGGGCATAATTGCTCATGAAAATTTCCCCAAAGTTTAAGGAAACTGTTTCTTAAGCCAATTAGTAGATGGGAACCCACTGATTGGTTTTTAATCCAGACAAAATTGAACATACCCTGGGTTAAAACATGATTGTAACAAGAACTGGCTCCTTGCAAAGGTTCCTGACATTTGTAATTTCCTACTGTATTTGAATTAACTTGACACAGAAGCACAAACTCAGTCTCTGAGGTAGAATTAGACACATTGATGGTTTGGCAGAATCTGTGGGAGCTGAAACTAGTCACTAAAAGTCTCTTGATGTCTCAGTTTCTACCTGATTAAACTGCGGGACCACAATGAACAAGAGCCCCTGTATTAGTTTACAAAGGCTGCTGTAACCAAACTACAGACTGTGTAGCTTAAACAACAGAAATGTATTTTCTCACCATTCTGGAGACTAGGAAAATAAGATCAAGGTGTCAGCAAGTTTGGTTACTTCTGAGGCCTTTCTCCTGGGCTTTAGATGGCTAAGGTCTTGGTGCTTCTTCACACAGCCTTTCCTCTGTGCATAGGCATCTCTCATGTCTCTTTGTATGTCCAAATTTCCTCTTAAAACAACACCAGTCTGATTGGCTTTGGGCCTACAGTAATGGCTTTATTTTAATGTGATCACTTATTTAAAACCCCTATTTTCAAATACAGTCATATTCTGAGGTTCCAGGGGCTAGGGCTTCAACATATGAATTTGGGGGGGACACAATTCAGTCCATAACAGCACATCTTAGTTTCTCCTATGAGTTTAATGAGACTAGATTATGATTAATTTGGGTGAGGTCATCTGGAAACCACCAAGATAGGAGTGATTGGCCTTCTAATCATGTGTCCACATGACTTTCTTTATTTTATTATCTTCTGTGATACTTCCCACCTCACACGCTCTTTGGAATGTGGCCTCTTAAATTAATTATCCAGAGAGCTCTGGGAAGTGCAAAAGAAAGAAAGAGAGAGAGATTCCAGCTATGATGGAAGGACTCATCTAGTCCTTCTTCACCAGAGAGCATCTACAGCACAATAATAACAACTAAAATATGTAGAATACTGACTAAATGGCAGGCACTCTGCTCAGAGCTGTAGATATATTAAACTCACTTAACCCTTCATAAGGACTCTCACAGGTCGTTTACACTATTATCCTGATTTCAGGAATGAAGAAAGGAGGCCCAGGACTACTAAGTGGGAAAACTGGGATTTAAACCCAAGTAGCCTGAATTCACAGTACAAATAGCAGGCCTTTGTATAGAATCTTATGTGATTTCTCAGTTATGTCACTTTCTGGCTATTTTTCTCTTGTTAAAGTCCTTTAACCTCTGAGTGCCTCCCTGTAACAGCGCCTGTTTTATAAGGTTGTTGTAAAAGTAAGTGAGTTAATATTTAGGATAACCCTTTGAAAATTAAAAACCATGTTATAAATATTAAAAATTAAAAAACATGTTATCATTTTTTTTTCATTATTTCCAAATGGTCAACACAACTGAGCTAGCAGGTAGTGACATTCTTATTAGGAGACTTTTAAATTTACTCACTGTCATCACTGAGAGACCAGTTGTGATAGAGTTGACTGACATGTCCCATGTATATGGGAATGAATAAGACTGAGGTACAGAGGAAAACTCACATTCCAATTCATTCATTCACTATTTAAATATCTAGTCTATGTCCTCAAAAAACCTAACACCATAGAATGAAGTTCAAATAAAGATGTAATTAATTCAACATGATGATTATTATAATAGAGCTCTCTATAATATACACAGGAAAGAAGCAACTAATTTTCTTTGATGCTAAAGGGATGAGTAGTAAGGATGTTTCTTATAATAAATGACATTTTTAGGATGAGAGGAATATCCTCAAAAGGGGAAGGGTGAGACACACATTTATATTGGCATAAAAGAGTGAAGCCTGTTTCTGAGCTAGCAAGCCCCCCCCCCCAATGCAAATTCAACCGTAGGACCACTGGATAAGACCTGGTCAGGTGGGTGAGCTGGAAGATGGCTAATGATAAAACTGTAGTACTTTTCTAGAACTAGCACATGAATGCCATAATATTGAGGAGAAATATTACACTATAAGAATAGAAAACAATAGGTGCTCTGCTCACTGTTCTCTCTTTTTACAAACAGTCTAATGTCAGTATTTAAAAAACTCTCAAAATGTAAGATACTCAAAAGGGTGTATTAAGATACTTTTGCAACAATTCATATAAGCAACTAAGAGGTCCTGGAATTGTGGCAATGGACGTTTAAAATAGAAAAGAATAAAGGGATTTAGAGGCACTATGAAATAAAAATAATGGAACTCAGTTAAAGAAGAGGAAAAGAAAGGGTGCCTAGGTGGCTCAGTTGTTTAAGCATCCAACTCTTGATATCAGCTCAAGTCATGACTTTATGGTCATGATCTCATGGTCGTGAGATTCAGCGCCATGTTGAGGTCCAGCTGAGTGTGGAGGTTGCTTAAGATTCTCTCTCTCCCTCTCCTTCTGGCCCTCCCTCATGTGCATGTACTCATGCTCTCTCTCTCTAAAAAGAAAGAAAGAAAGAAAGAAAGAAAGAAAGAAAGAAAGAAAGAAAGAAAGAAAGAAAGGTAAAAACTATTAAATTAAGCCATATGAAATTGTTAGTTTCATATGTGAAACAGTTGAATATTGGCAATAAGTCTCAATCTATTATAATAATAACTAGATTTCTAGCTATTGGGTGAAGTGAATGTATGATCCAGTTAATGTGAGAATATAGAGAGAAGGAGAATAAAATTTGAGGAGTAATAAAAGAGAAATGGATATTCTATTGGAACTGAGGTTCCTGGGAATATTCATATGGGCAATGGGCACTAAAGAGGCAAGTTCAGGTGCTCTCCAGCATGTCTGTGGAGGTTGATACCACAGGAGTTAATGAGACCACGTAGGTGGGGTGTGAAGAAAACAAAAAACAAAAAACAAAGAGGTTGAAACTGTATATTTGTACCTGTGCACAAGTGTGGAAACATTTAAGTGATAAATATGGGTATGATTGATGAAGTAGGAAGAGAATTCATTAAAAATACATTATAATCCAAATAAGAGAGACTCAGAACAGTCGGTAAGGTTAAGAGTTGAAAAGAGATTCCTGAATGTCCCCCATTGGCCCTTATAGAGCCAAGATGTCACTGCCGACAATTTCAAAGCGACATGATTTCCATGCAATAGTGAAAGTACAAATTAGATCACTGGGAAAGGAGGAGTGGATCAAAGATGTACAAATGGACATTATTAGTAGAACAATTCCTTCAGGTCAGGAGGATAAGAGAGGATGAAGAGAGGGCAGTATGCACAGAGAGAGGCAGCACTTAAAGATCTGTTTGACTTTTGTGTGTTTATTTTCAGGTAGTGAGAAAAATGTGTTTACAGACCTGAAAGATATAGGGAAGAGAGAATGACTGAAGATATAGGAGAAGAGGGGATTGTGAAGTCCCAGTGGGGGAGGGAGTGGAAACAGAAAATATCACCTTGGGGCGCCTGCGTGGCTAGTCGGTTAAGCGTCAGACTTCAGCTCAGGTCATGATCTCACAGTTCGTGGATTTGAGCCCTGCGTTGGGCTCTGTGCTGACAGCTCAGAGCCTGGAGCCTGCTTCAGATTCTGTGGCTCCCTCTCTCTGCCCCTCCCCCCACCCTTGTGTTCTCTCTCTCTCTCAAAAATAAACATTAAAACAATTTTTTAAAAGAAAAAGAAAATATCACCTCAAGTGGGGTGAAAAGAATAAGGAACTTTATGGGGCACCTGGGTAGCTCAGTAGGTTGAGCGTCCAGTTTTGGCTCAGGTCATGATTTCACGGTTCGTGAGTTTGGGATCTGCACTGACAGCATGGAGCCTGCCCTGGATTCTCTCACTCCCTCTCTCTCTGCTCCTACTCTGCTTGCACTCTCTCTTGCTCTCAAAAATAAATAAATAAACTTAAAAGAATATGGAGCTTTATAACTACAAACCCAAACTCATAAATAACCAAGAACATTTTTTTGAGGCCAAAATGTTTATGCATGGTGGCTATACCTTAACACACACCTGTGAAGTAGCCCAAGAGATTATCCTTAACAAGTCTTTATATATTCTATAAAAACAGTGTTGCATTTTAGAATTTGGTTAATTCTTTCTTATAACTTTTATACTCCTGGAAGTGTTCTGCTTTTTTTTTTTTTCCTCTCCCTATCTTAAGTCTAGTGAAGTGTGACTGAGATGAATAAAAATCTGTTAAGGAAAAGTCAGTAGAAGAGTTTACATTTTTCAATCCATATTTGAGTATGATTTTTCACAGCCAAAGTATATGCTCCCAAAGGCTGATAACATATTTTATCTTTAAAATTATTAGATCAAACATTTAGAGAATGAAAGTTGATAGTTTCTAAATGTTGTACAATATTATCTAAAATGAACATAAATTGCATGAACCTTCAAGTTTTCATCCATTATACAATGACCTTCGGAAATTACTTCTGCAGCAATAAAACTAAACATTCAAGGATGATGCATGTGCAGTGCATTAAGTTAGGAGTGTTTACAAGGCATGTACTGCAGAAGATAAATCGACAGATTTCCCAAAGTACCACACCATACCTACTTTTTCCCCATTTCACCTGAGTGAAAAGCAATAAAATATCTGTGTTAGAGGAAACTTTAAGTGCATAGCTTATAATTTTTTTGTGTGCCCTGAGGTAAAAGAAGAAGGTAATGATAGCAGTTGCCAGAATTCTTGGGTCAAAAGAGAGCCTGGTGGTAAATAACCCCAAATCCTGCTGTGGCCTGTTTAAGACTTTTCAGTTTCTGTGCCCCCTGATTGGTCTTGGTGTGATTCCAATCATCAGAACACAGAAGGAGGAGGCAGCAGTTTTATACTTTACACTTTAAAAAGTTCCATGATGCAAGTCTCTGGGAGTTAAATCTACAATAAAGAAGACAATCTGTTATCTTACATAGATATTTTTCATATATTGTTTACTCTGCACCTCAAACGTTGCTTTACCTCTTCACATTTACTCCTTGTCAGAGGGAAAGGTGTTCATCCTGTTTGCCAAGGTAGACTTCTCCCCCTAGACCCCTGAATACATTTTCTATTGTTTCTTCCAGGTCCTTACTACATTCACTATCTGATCTCTTTCTTAGAGCTTTAGTTTCTCTCTTTAGAATACAAATCCTCAGCCTATGCAAATCTTAGGGCTACTTTCTACTTAAATCAAACCAAAACACGACAAAAATGACTCAACAACATCATCCCTAGATGCTGTCATTCCCACAAGTGATGTCTGTTCTCTTTAATTTGCTCTGAAACAAACCATAGTGCTTTATTTTCCTTTTTTTCCCCTTTACAAACCATAGTGTTTTAAAACAATTTATTACCACTCATGGTTTTGCTGGTTGATTGAGTCATACTGGGCAAGTTTCACTCGGAGTGTCTCATGCAATATTAGTCAGTGATAGTTGGGGCTGGAGTGCCTAATTTCTTAGGCACTCTGGCAAGTACTTTTTGAACATAATCTCAAGTAAAAACTATAAACTAGATACAATTACTATTTATGATCTCTTCTTTAAACATGAACAATAGCGGTGCCTGGGTGGCTCTGTTTGTTTAGTGTCCTACTTTGGCTCAGGTCATGATCTCACGGTTTGTGGATTTGAGCCTCGTGTCTGGCTCTGTGCTGACAGCTCAGAGCCTGGAGCCTGCTTTGGATTCTGTGTCTCTCTCTCTCTCTGCTCCTCCCCTGCTCACGCTCTCTCTCTCAAAAATAAACATTAAAAAAATTTTTTTTAACATGAACAATCAGAACCTTAGAGATTTCAAGCTTCTTTTCTATGGTCACATAACTAGCTATTTAGTAGACTGGCTAGAAATTTAAGGCCACCTTATTCTCTCCCATTAATTCTTTAATTCCTTACAGTGCACTTTTATTTTACCTAAACTTCTCTTTAAGATCACCACTGCTTTGCTGTTTATCTAGACCAAATGGCTTTTTATTAGCCTTTCCTTGATCAGTTGTGGGCTTTTGATTATGATGACCATTCTATCTTCTTGAAATGCTTATCTCTTGGTCTCAATACCATTTGATTCGGGATCTCCTTTTGTATCTATGATGATCATTTTTCTTAATCTCATTAAAGTTCACAGTTCCATTAGCCATTTCTCTACTCATTTGACTCCTAATATTTTATATTTGGCATTCACCTTTCTTCTAAACTCAAATTTCACATTTCAAATTCTTCACTAGTTATTTCTATCCAAATGCTTTGCCATTATTTAAACTCAACACGTACCTAAATTATTCTTTTTATTCTCAAGCTTGCTATTGACCTTTTCTCCATATGACTTATTTCTGATAAAGGTCTCTATCACACTCTAAGTCACTAGCTCAAACGTTGGTGGAATGAATACTTATTTTTTTTCTTGTATCTTCTTCTTTTGGGAAACCCATCTTCCCTGTCTCTCACTCTGAAGGATTCAAAATGTGCTGATCCAAACTCTAGCTCCTGTGGTGGGCACCTGACTTAAACTGAGCCATTGAGAATCATACCCTGCTTTCTGGCTGGAACATATATAAACATGGTCCCTTTTGATGAAGACTTTCTAGCTTCTAGGATAATGTGATTCTAGAGGCCAGAATCCATGTTTACCACTGCAAATATGGAACCTTCCTAAAGATGAAGCCAGTAAGAGAAAGCAGATCTGAGAAACTGTTAAAAACAGAACTTCTTGACTCAAATACATAAACCAATAAATTCTCATTTCTGTTTAAACAAGCTTGAGTTGGCTTCCTGTCACTTGTAATCTACAGACTCTTGACTGATGCCACTGCCATTTTTTTGACTCTTGTTTTCCTATGCAATTCCTATTAATGCTATCCCTATAAAATTCTCTTCTGTGTTTTATCTCAGCTACTCTAACTCAAATGTTCATCATCTGTCATCTAGAGTAAAGAACAGCCACCCACTTGCTGTAAAACTTCACCGTTTCAATCAATCTTATTCATTGCTGCCAGGATGATCTTTTCAAATTACAGTTTTGATTTTGTCAGACTTCTTAGCTTGTTATTCTAAGGCCATTCACTGTCTATCTATAGAGACCTCTCTCCCAATACCCTATATCACATGGCAGAATGCAGTGCTTAAAAGCACATTATCGAGCCAGATACCCACGTTCAAATCCTGGATCTGCCACTTTTAAACTATATAAATTGATCAAGTTTCTTAACTTCTTTATGCATCAGTTTCTCGATATTTAAATGGAGATAATAGTATGTACCTTATAGTGCTATGAAAACTAAAATAATATTAATGAAGCACTTGAAACATAATAATTATTAATTTAAAAAGTAAAATGGTCAAGTGCTCAAGGAAAGGGATTTTATACTTTTTTTCATTCTTTTTTTCTTTGCTGTTTTTTTTTTTATTTTTTGTATTCCTTGTACCTAACACATTCTGATTCATAGGAGGCCCCAATTAAAAGTTTACTGAATGAATGAATGAATGAATGAACGAAAGTAGTCTGCTCTCTTCAAACAATGCTTTTTGCTCCTCAAGAAGATCCGAGTCCATGTTTATACTTCTGTGCTTTGGTGTCTATTGTTGACCTAGAAAATTATTTCTCTTCAGTGTGTGTGTGTGTGTGTGTGTGTGTGTGTGTGTGTGTGTATAGACAGAGAGAGAATACTATCTATTCTTCCATACCTTATTCAAATGCTGTCTTCTTGAGTAATTGTGCTAAATCCCTCTTGCCAGATATAAATGTAACTCCTCCTTTAAAAAATTCATTCTGATTTATCTAGACTTCTCTAATGGCACATATTTTTTCTCTGCCTTGCATTAGAGTTATTTATGTATATCCATTACCTTCTTTCTAAAGAATAATGATTATAGGAAGTGGAAGAAGAATTATCTTTGCAGTATCCCATAATACCTAACACAGGGCATTGCATGTTGTAGACATTTAATATTTATTTTTGTGTTACTATATATGGCTATAATGTATATGTATACAAGTGACTAATTGCTAGTAAAAATAAACAGGAATATGTCAATATTGAAGCTCTAATTGAACTATGAGAAAGAAATGTTACAATATTACTGAACCAAATAGGCTAAAGACTTTAGATTTAACTAAACCAGATCAGAACCCACACATACCAGAAGCTGAAAATTTGGCGTTATCTGCTTGCTTGTATTAAACAAAAGATATAGCCAACTTACTATGAGCATAAGAAAATCAAATCAAGCATCAGTTTGAGAAAATGACTAATGTCATAATCACAATGTACCTGATAGATGAGAAGCAATAGTTTAGACAGTAAATGATGAAGGGCAAAATTAAATAATTACTGGGCTCTGCCAGATCATCTGGAAACAGCCCAATAAGAATGTGCACTTAAGGCTCCCATCTCAGGATTTCAATAATGGACTTATATAAATCACACAATTCTGAATCTGTACCCCTAACTCTCTAGTTAGATGCAAAATAATTATCAGGTAGATTTAAAGAGAAATAAAATAAATTTAACTCATAGAAATAGAGAGTAGAATGGTGGTTGTTGGGGGTTGAGGGGTGAGGGGAAATAGGGAGATTTGTAAAAGGGTACAAACTTCCAGTTATAAATTGAACAAGAGATGAGGATCTAACATATAAATTGGTGACTATAGCTGATAATACTGGATGTATAACTGAAATTTGCTCAAAAAGGGGAAAAGGTATGTGAGGTGATGGATGTGCTAATTATCTCAATAGTGGGAATACTTTCATTGTATATGTGTCTCATTGTACACTTTGAATGTCTTACAATTTACTTGTCAATTAGACATCAATAAAGATGGAAAAAAGTTAAGAATAGAAACAAGAACAGAGTTTAGAAACAAATTTAAGTCCATAGATTTAGCATTTTGTATCCAATTTTGAGAGAAGAGTAGTGAACAGATCGTAATGATTATATTTTTATTTGCTTAATTTTTAGGATGATTAAAGCATTAAGAGACTCTTATGGTAGAATTGTTAAGGCATTTCATTTTTTAAGTTTGTAATTAAAGTTTAAATGTTTGGCGAAATCTCATTAGCTACATGCATATTTTACTTGTAGTAGTAGCATATTAATAATTAGAACATGCTAAAATAAATTGGAAATTAAGCAAAGTATAAACATTACTAAATATTCCTGTCTTTGTGCTAAGGCCTTTTGAATATTAATGAATCTATCACAAACTGAAGTATGAATTGTTCACTAATGAATCACAGCTCAAATACCTAATGCTAATCTGAATTAACTCTATAGTGAAATATGAAGTAAATATAACTATTCTGAGTAGTCCCTCTATTTGAAAAAGTTTACTGGAAATTAGCAAGTGACCTAAAATACTTAGGAGGTGAATTTAAGTTGTATGATCACTGAAAAGAAAGTCTGTAAGTAAACCGAATATTGATAAAATTTACAGAAAGCCTCTAAGATGTATTTTCCTATGACTGTATTAGTTTGCTGGAGCTGCCAAACTAATGACCTCATGTTAACGTAATTACTTCCTTAAAGATCCTATCTCCGCATACAGTCACATCTGAGGTACTGTGGGTTAGAACTTTAACATATGAATTTTATAGGGGGAACCAGTTCAGCCCATAAAAAATGACTCAAAGATTTTTCTTTTATTGGTGGAAAACCACTTTAAAAATAATGCTCTGAAAATATAAACAAGCTGGAAAGATGATTTCATACAATTTTGTAAAAGAAATGGAACAGAATTGAGCCCAGGAACAAACCTACACTTACAGGGTCAATAATCTATGACAAAGAAGGCAGGAATATATAATCGGGAAAAGACAGCCTCTTCTATGAAGGGTGTTGGGAAAACCAACAGCTACATACCAAAGAATGAAATTGAACTACACTCTTATACCATACACAAAGATAAACTCAAAATAAATTAAGACCTAAATGTAAGACCTGAAACCATAAAAGCCTAAAAGAAAACATAAGCAGTAATCTCTTGAACATTAGCCTTAGCAGTATTTTTCTGGCTATGTCTCCCCAGGCAAGGGAAACAAAGCAAAAATAAAAAGAAAAATTTAAAAAAAATGGGACTACATCAAAGTAAAAAGCTTTTGCACAGTGAAGGAAACCACCAACAAAATGAAAAGGCAATCTACTAAATGAGAGACTATATTTGCAAAGGATATATCCCATAAGGGGTTAATATCTAAAATATATAAAGATCTCACACAACTCAACACAAAAAGAAAACATAAAAAATCTGATTAAAAATGAATATACATTTTTCCAAAGAATGCATACAGACGGCCAACAGACACATGAATAGATACTCAGCATCACTAATCAGTAGGGAAATTCAAATCAAAACCACAATAAGATATCCTCTCACACCAGTCAGAATAGCTACTATCAAAAACAAAACAAAAACAAAAAAACAAGAAATAACAAGTGTTGGTGAGATGTGGGATAAAAGGAACCCTTGTGCACTGTTAGTGTGAATGTAAACTGGTACAGCCACTCTAGAAAACAGTATGGAGGTTTCTCAAAACAAAAACAGAAACAAAAACACAAAACAAAACAAAAAACTAACTAAAAATAGAGGTACCATATACTCTAGAATTCTACTTTTGGGTATTTATCAGAAGAAAACAAAAACACTAATTGTAAAAGATATGTGCACAGTTATGTTTATTGCAGCATTATTTGCAATAGCCAAGATATAGAAGCAACATAGGTGTCCATCCATAGATAGACGGGTAAAGATGTGGTATATACACACAATGGAATGTTAGCCATCAAAAAGGATGAGCTCTTGCCATTTTCAATGAACATGGATGGGCCAGAAGGTATTATAATAAGTGAAATAAGTCAGACAGAGAAAGACAAACACCATATGATTTCACTTATATATGAAATCTTAAAACAACAATAATAAGCAAATAACAACAAAACAAGAGAGAAACATACTCATAAATATAGAGAACAAACTAGTGGTTGCCAGAGGAGAAGGTGGTGGAGGGATAGGAAAAAGAGGTGAAGAAGATTAAGAGCACAAACCTCCAGTTTCAAAAATGAATAATGGGGATGAAATGTACAGCATAGGAAATATAGTCAATAATATTGTAATACTTTGTATGGTGACAGATGAAAACAACACACCATGGTGGCATTTCATAATGTATATAATTGCCAAATCATTATGTTGTACTCCTAAAACTAATATTATATATCAATTATACTTCAATAAAAAATAAATTGAATTAAATTAAAAAAAAAGAAAGCCCAGCCCTTAAGTGTATCTATTCACAACAGTCATGTAAAGATGGGAAAGTAAAATGATATATAAATATCCAGATAAGATAAACCCTCAACTTTGTATTTCACACTGTACTACAAATACACTCCAAGATTGTTCCATATATCACCAAGTAAAACAGTATTATTAGTAAAATAATAACCTGGACCAGTCATAGGCAACATTGTAAAATATAAAAATACACTTTCAATAATCTTTTACTTCCCATATTTAAAGAGTTCTTGGCCAAGAGATTAAGACTATTATATTTGATCATTTGCCTTCCTACCAAAACTTTCTCAGGGTGCTGGGTGACTCAGTTGGTTAAGCATCTGGCTTTGGCTCAGGTCATGATCTCATAGTTCCTGAGCTGCAGCCCCACTTCAGGGGGAGCTCGAGCCCAGCTCCAGGCTCTGCACTCTTTCTCCTCTCTCTGCACCTCCTGGGATTCTCTCTCTCTCCTCCTTTCTCTGCCGTTCGCTCACGTGCACTTTTTCTCTCTCAAAAAAAAAAAAAAAAACAAACTTTCTTAATTTACACTCATATATCACTTTTAGGGATACAAATTGGCACCACATCTCTGGAATGACTTGGCCATATTTATGAAAATTGTTTTGATTTGATTGGCTGATTTTCTTTTTATTGTGGTAAAGTTCACATAACATAAAATACACATTTGAACTATTTTAAAATTACACTTCTGTGGCGTTTCATACATTTACAATGTTACACAACCATCTCCACTACCTAGTTTCAGAACATTTTTATCACTTCTAGGATTTATTTAAGTGTAAAAACTTTCTTGTTATACCATATACCTACAGAGAGAAAAAGTGAAAGAGCAAGGTTTCTTAGAGTCCTTATATATGAAGTTCATAACAGGCACTAAAAATGTCTTAATATGAACAGACAAAATGGATAAAGAATAGTATTGTGTTGCTATTTCACTGTATTTCAATACAGAGGTTGAGTTCATGTCAGTGACTGAGAATCATTTAAGAATTAGAATACAAGCCTTTGTAAGGGAATTAGTACAATCCCTGTAAACAGAATATGGTCAAGTTCCAAAAATAAAAGTTTCATCACTGGCATTCAAATTCAACAGTGAAAAGTGAAAGGAAATTAAAATTTCTAAGGCCTGGTATGTTCTAATTATTTGTGACAGGTTTCCCTGATACCTTGTCTAGTCAAATCTGTGTAATAAACATGTAATATACATATTATAAAAAGACTTTATAAAGAAACAGATTTTCATGAGACTAAGCAATTTGACAAAAATGATAGTCAATAATGATGGAGCTGGAAGTCAAACCTAATTTTCTCGTTGCAAGTCCAAGGCTCTTTTCACTCTACCACACATGAAATATAATACTGATCAGGGGTGCCTGACTTCCACTCAGGTCATGATCTCGTGATTCCTGAGTTCAAGCCCCGCATCAGGCTCTGTGCTGACAGCTCAGAGCCTGGAGCCTGCTTCGGATTCTGTGTCTCCCTCTCTCTCTGCACCTTCCCCACTCGTGCTCTATCTCCCTTTGTCTCTCAAAAATAAATAAACATTAAAAAAAAGAAGAAATATAATACTGATCTGAAACTGAGTTTATTTTCATATGAAAAAGCCATATATACATACTACATCCTATTCCAAAGCCATCAGGAGGAGTTGATATAGACTGGATCTAAGCAATTTTCCCACGAAGAAAAATATTGTAAAAGCAAAACGCGGGAAATCACATTAAACATTCTTGTTTCACTTTATCAAGTATTCTGTTAGGGGTGATGCTTACTTTTCTTTCCTATGATGTTTATAGCATAGGGGAAAACCTCTTGAAAACTTATATTTATATATTGATAGCTTTCTTTCTTCTTCTTATTTTTTAAGTAGGCTTCACACCCAGTGCCGAGCCCAATACAGGGCTTGAACTCACAACCCTGAGATCAAGAGTCAGAAGCTTAATCAACCGAGTCATCCAGGTACCCAGTATCTTTATTCCTCAGACCAGAAATGCTTCTTATAACTATATCTCAGTCTTTTTTTCCCTTTATCTTATGACAGTGTAAATTTAGTATCTTCACTTAAAATGACACTAAAAGTAGTTTTTAAGATTCTTAATATGTTTTCACATACAAATATGTAAAGTTCTATAGTTATTATGACATAAATTCAAGTAGATTTTTAGAATTATTTTAACTCACCTCTATACAGTGCAAAAAGATATTAGAAAAACTGATTAAAGTTAATCCAGACAAACTTATTAGTAGTTAACTGAGAATGAATTAGGAAGGTATTCTCTAACTCTGGTATTTCTTAGAGAATAACCTCCAATAATTCTAAGGAGATTAAAAAATACTTATATTTAAATTAACCTGATAAATACTTTTCTCTCCATATAATCAATCAAGATATACTACATTATTGAAGATTATATATTAGAAAATTACATTTTAAAGAGTGCTCCAAGTGTCAACCTATCATATATAGCAAAATCACATATATAGGTGACAGACTAGGATAGTTTAGGTAGAAAGTCATGCTTCTGAACCAATGAAATGGATGTACTTATAAAACCGAGATAAGATCTTATTTCATGAAAAGACAAATTTCTACTTTGATGTAGGACAGAGTAAAAGAGAAGTTACTAAGAAAAGTGAAGAAGGCAAGATACTATATTTTTTAACTACTATGTTATTTAAAAGTCCTAAATCTTATTTCCAGTGGGATAATGAAGCTCTGATATTCAGATTCTCAGTTTCAGAACTAAAATTTTGACACTAGTGACATGCTAAACTAGTCATTAAAAAACTGACTTTGAAATTATGTATATTCATTTATCTCAGGGAAGAAGTGCCATTTTAAAATGTTTGAATGTGATACCTTCAGTATAAATTCTCTGCTATTCCAATTAATAGCAAGTAGAAGAAATTCATTGTTATCAGTTCACTATAAGATCCATAGAATATTCAAAAAAATCAAAGAGAATTGAATTTAATGCATCCTAAGTTTCTCAGATCACAGCTTTACCTTTTTTTACCTTAAAAAAATCAAGTCCTGAAGATGTGGATAAACCTCAATATTATAAAGTTAAACAAGAAAGAAAGAAAAGGGGAAAAAAAGAAGCTAGCAAGCTTGCATTTATTTATACTTG
The DNA here is from genome assembly GCF_024362965.1 of Panthera pardus. Taxonomy (NCBI): domain Eukaryota; kingdom Metazoa; phylum Chordata; class Mammalia; order Carnivora; family Felidae; genus Panthera; species Panthera pardus. The sequence continues at coordinate 90,073,831 of NW_026526721.1, forward strand.
AAAGCCAACCCATCAATTTTGCTACACTTTATAGAATTCGTAAATAACTGTTTTCACATATATCATAATGTTCCAGGGAACATATTTTATTCTCTCAAACTACGACCCTCATGAAATTTAGATGTGAAGAAAAAGTGGGTTAATTTTCTTTTTCCTTTTTTAATGGTATCTAATTTCAGCCAGACTAACTTGATATAAATGATAAAATATTTATGTAAAAAAACAAGTGAAAGTTTTAGCTCCTTGATATCTATAATGTAGATGTTCTTCTGATGAGCTAAAATAATGTTATAGTATATACTACTGGAGAATATATTTAGAGTTGTTAATCATTAGTGAGAAGAAATTGAAGAGCTTATGAACATTATTTGGGCTACGACAAAAATAAGGAAACAGGGATAGTTCTACTAGAGGTTATGTTTATGAGCTAGTATTTTAAATCAGAAATGTTTTTATTTTTTTATTTTTATTTTTTTTCAATATATGAAATTTATTGTCAGATTGGTTTCCATACAACACCCAGTGCTCATCCCAAAAGATGCCCTCTTCAATACCCATCACCCACCCTCTCCTCCCTCCCAACCCCCATCAACCCTCAGTTTGTTCTCAGTTTTTAAGAGTCTCTTATGCTTTGGTTCTCTCCCACTCTAACCTCTTTTTTTTTTTCCTTCCCCTCCCCCATGGGTTTCTGTTAAGTTTCTCAGGATCCACATAAGAGTGAAAACATATGGTATCTGTCTTTCTCTGTATGGCTTATTTCATTTAGAATAACACTCTCCAGTTCCATCCACATTGCTACAAAGGGCCATATTTCATTCTTTCTCATTGCCATTGTGTATATAAACCACAATTTCTTTATCCATTCATCAGTTGATGGACATTTAGGCTCTTTCCATAATTTGGCTATTGCTGAGAGTGCTGCTATAAACATTGGGGTACAAGTGCCCCTATGCGTCCGCACTCCTGTATCCCTTGGGTAAATTCCTAGCAGTGCTACTGCTGGGTCATAGGGTAGGTCTATTTTTTTTAAATTTGAGGAACCTCCATACTGTTTTCCAGAGCGGCTGCACCAGTTTGCATTCCCACCAACAGTGCAAGAGGTTTCCCGTTTCTCCACATCCTCTCCAGCATCTATAGTCTCCCGATTTGTTCATTTTGGCCACAATCAGAAATGTTTTGAAAAACCACCCAGCCATAATTTCTCATTTTAAAGGTGAAGACATTGAATGTCTGAAAAATTACACTTAAATATATGTAGCCAGTTAATAGCAATAATCAGAAATTGATTTCAAATTATTGAACACTCAATCTATTTTCTCCCCTCTAGAATAAAGAATTCCAGAAACTGGAGATCCTTTTTAGGATTCTGACATAAAGTCAGGGAAACAAAGCCATGGTTAACAGTTTTTTTTTTTCCTCTCTATTTTATCATGCTTTTAGCCTGTGTTTATCATTATAATTCTAGCAGAGTTAAAATAGAAAGGAGTATACAAATTTTCATGTTCTTAATACTTCCAAGTCCCTAGCATCTAGCAAATGATTTGTACATGATATGTCAAAAATTTCAAAAGAATTCAATAATATGTAAACTGTGGAGACTACGATAGATTGCCAGCTTATGATAAAATTTCCTATCTCAAATAAATGCTAAAAAGGTCAATTGTTTGAAAAGTACGTCCCTCCTACCACTTTATAAATATCATATTCACACTAATATCATGTGCATACATTAATTGAATGCTTTCTGTGTGAGAGGCACTATACTTAGTACTAAATGTGCCTTATACTCAGACTGTCTGATTCTAGGATATACTATGGTTGTAATACTTATTTATATCGCAAATGCATTTTAAAATACAAGATTATACTTTGTAATTAAAATAGTATTTTGAGCATCATCTTTATAATATAATAAATAGGTATTTCTAAAAAATCCACTTAAAGGCAAAAAAAAGAAAACATACTAGACTTGGGAATTTAGAATAGGCATTTAAATAAACTATCCATTATCAGTCATTTTCTCTAACCATCTAATTTAACGGCCACTGTCTATCCTGAAACTATTTCACAAGCATCTATAATTTGCAAACAAATAAACAAACCTCCAAAGATGATATGAAACGGAATTTTATACAAGTGACTGCAAATCAATATGAATGAAGAATAGATTGTGGAAGATTTTTAACCCTTAGTAAGCATCAAACTATTACAAATTTTGTAGAAAGTAAATTCTGAAAATGTACAAAATACCTAAGGATAAAAACTACATTAGTAAGAATTTCATTCATCTGTCCACCAGATATTTATTTTGTGCCTGCTTTGTGCAAGGAAGTATTTAATATATTAATTAAGAATAGGACTCTCAAAACAAACTATCTGGCTTGTCCCCTATTTGTATAGGGTGTGTGATCTTGAGCTGGTTACTTAAATTTTGAGTTTTAAATTTCTCATCTATAAAGCAAAGTTACAATAAAATTTTCCTGACAGAGTTGAAGGAAGGATTAATTTATATAGTTCATAAAAAGTACTTAGTCACGTGTTTTGCACATACTAAGTGTTCAATAAATATTGTTAGCTATTCCCCTAAAGGCATTGTGGAGTGGGAAATTCAAAGATGAAATTGGCATATATCCAATTTGAAAGGAGATTAAGTTAATTATAATAGTAAGATAATAATTTCATGTACATGATTATGTAGAAAAATACATGGATAGAGAAAATATCAAACATAGAAAAATATAATAAATGTTTGCTATAACTTTGTAATATAAGAAAATGATACAAATTAGAAGATATAATATCACAAGTATTAGTAATTTATAAGACAAGTCTTAAATTTGCCAGAACCTCAATCAGCTATAAATTCAAAAGACCTTTAATCTGTAGACTCAGACAAATCATGGTTTCTGGTGTGATCTAGTTTGCTATCATCTATTTATTTTGGCATTTAATCAGATTGCATCTTGGTTTTATTTTTAAAAATTCATCTATTATTTATTTGCATTTTCTCATATTAATGACTATAACATAAGCTTCCTATGGGTGGAAATTGGTGTCAAACATGTTTTGCCCCATCACAACAGATGTCACTTGAATAAAGGGAGGAATGGATTAGGTTAAATCATTTACAGAGAGAAGCTGATGAGTCATAAGTTAAACACATAATTGGGAGATATAATATGTACTACATCTAATATCATCTAATATTAATTACAATATCAATTGCCAGTAATATCACTTCAGTACACTGACAAATTTTGGCGACTAAAAGTAACATAAAACCATTTTCTTCAAAAATATGGCAGGCTAAACACATTTTGTCTCATCCCTCCTGAGACACAACTAAGATGAAAAAGAAATAATAAAAACTATTAAGGATTTTAAAAGACACAGAGAAAAACAAAAGGAGACATTAACAGAAGATATAAAAAATAGAAAAATAAGTAGTCAATAATTTAACTGAGGAAACAAAATGACAACAAAGTGTGTTTAGAGAGGATACATGCAAAGAGATTGAATTAACCAAACAGAAACACAGATACACTCAGGAAGTGAATTCTAGTACAGCACAAGTTGAGACTGAGGCATGCTCTGGAAAATGGAAATACGTTGAAAATCTGTACATGGAGACTCTCTGCTCAGGCTAGTCTTAGTCTCCTCCCATACTGAAAATGTCAACATTTAGGTTCCCATCTTTCAGAAGGCTAGATGTTTGCTCTCTAGATGAATGGAACACACATAAGGGCTTGGCACTCGTAGATACCAGGCACAGTACAGGATAGGGTGAGTCTCTGTCTTAAATTTTAATGATAAAACTTTCCAGACACATGAGGAAAAATTGAAACACGATAAAGAAAGATTGACATAAACAGAAAAAAAAATAGGAACTGTAGAAAACACCAATACTGTATGGACCAGAAGACATCAAAAAAGCTAATCAATATCTTTAGACGGATCAAAGAACAACAACTAAAAAGATACTGTCTCTGTTTTAAAAGAGAGAAGAGAGACAGAGAGAGAGAGACAGGAGATTACACTATGAAAAAGAAACAATCAGAAGAAATGAACATAACAAATTTCAAAAGAAGTTCTTAAAGAGAGGTTATCTCCCTGAAATTAGATTTTTTTAAATAAATGACATAGAGATGGTAAATACGAAAAAAAAAATGGGAATGAGAGAAATATCCCAGGTCTCTCAGAGTCAACCAGGAGGGGTTTCAGATAAAAAGAACAAAGGAAATAGAAAAAAAGATTCAAAATTTACACAGAATTTACCAGAAATGAAGGACATGCCTAAAAGGGCATTGCAGTTGTCTCATCCAATATTTGCAGAAGTAATCCTCATGAAGCAATACTTATAAGAACACCAGGGATGTGGTGCCTGGGTGGCTTCATCAGTTGAGCGCCTGACTCTTGATTTCAGCTCATGATCCCAGGGTCTTGGGATCAAGCCCCACAGCAGGCTCCATGCTCAGTCATGGCACTTAAGATTCTCTCTCTCTCTCTCTCTCTCCCTCTGCCCCTCCTCCCCATTAGCTCTCTCTCTCAAAAACCAAAAACAAACAAGCAAACAATAATAAAACCACCAGGGGCAAACATGCTACAAGATATCAAAAGAAAAAAAAATACAGTTAATAGAAAAACAATCTGAATGACCCTGTATTCTAAACAGCATCACTAAAATCCAAATGAAAAAAAGTCTTCAAAATTTTAACTGAATATAATTTTCAAGCTAGATTGTATACAAAATCTAGTAATTACAGGAAGGAACAAAATAAAAAAAATGTTTAGACATTCAGGAATTCATTAAATTTATCATATACACTTCGTTTCTTTCGAAGCTACTCTTAGTTGTGTTCCAGCAAGATACAGAAATAAACTAAGATTTAAAAAGATATGATACTGCTTGTACAGAGGATCTATTACAGAAGAGCAGCAATAAAAAATCTCAAGATGAGACTATGCAGCAGGCTCCATCAGGAATTGTTCCAGATTGAAGTAGGACGACAGAAGACTTCAGGAGATAAAATATTGCAAATCCTGACAAAATAAAGGCTTTGGGAAAGTAAGCTATACATTTCCAGCAATAATATTTGTGGCACATGAAAAGCCTCCTGCCATGGAAGAGGCAGAACAACAAAAAGGAATCTATTACACTTAATGACCTCAAAAATCTAAGGTGAGAAGAAACCACAGATGTATGGTAGGAAGGCCTGTGATACCTGACAACAAAGGCCAGTAGATGATAGGTCCATGGTACTTAAGGAGGGATTCTAGTCATTAAAGATTGTCATGTGGTGGGTATGGCTGAGTGAGCTTAGTCCCATTTCTCTGCTCTCAGTAATATCAATTTGGAACATTCTTCTTATGTGTTCTTTCTATGGTGAAAAAAGTATTCTTGGAGTTGGAATATACTAAACCTATGTTGAATTCTGCGTCAATGCTGGTACCTAGAAATGAAACTTACCTTCCATTCACCTCTGGCCTGTGAGTGATCACAGAGCTGTTGGAATTCAGTAAGTCTCACTAGGAACCAGAGTCAAAGAAGGAATTTATAATTACCTGAATCTTCTAAAGCTACAGACTTATTTTAAAAGCTTACAATGTATTAAATGCCTAAAACTGAAAAGGCAGAGTTACTCTACCATTCTAATGATAGAAATCAGCTGATAGATAAAGAAAGACACATACATAAGGATGTTTATTGCCCAAAGTAATAGAAAGAATTAAAATGGTTTAAATACTCTAAAATATGCATTTATTACCAATTACAGAATGCAAATTAATAGCATGGGGAAATATTTAATATATTAAGTGAAAATCAGGTTATTAAACACTATGTATAGTATGCAAAAGATTTATGAAAAGCAAAATATACATTTATATACATATTTGAACTAAACAAGATAATTTCCAAAGTAATGGAATTATAAATAATTTTTATTTTTTGTAAGTTTGTCTATAAGAAGTATATAATACTTTTGACAAAACTTTTTAAAAAGTGTTTTGTTATATAAAATGAGAATGGAAGAAATAATACCAAGAAATCCATCTTGCTAATCATACTTACTCTAAAAATTTACATCTGGGCTTCCTAGCCCCTAGGAAAATGAGGAAAACTCAATAGATTGTACAATTTTCACTCCGTGTGTGTATCTATTTATCTATTTATTATTTGTCTGCATCACAAATAATCTGCAATTTTTGACAATAATTTGTCATGGAGCTTCCAATAAAAGATGCAAAGCAACATAATGACAATATCTGTACTAGCAGACTGAAAAACAATTGCATTTGATATACTGGTGACTATTACATATATTAGTCACTGTGGTAAGACACAGATATAATGTTTTCTAAGGGAAATGCTACAGAGACCAAAGTTAAGTGTCCTGTGTTCTCTCTTGGTCAAGTTATGCAGCTTTCATGTGCATGATGTTTAAATTGATTTTTTAAATAATAAATAAAAAATAAAATAAAATAAAATAAAATAAAATAAAATAAAATAAAATAAAATAAAATAAAATAAATACTATACAGGGCAAATTTAAATGATTAAGCTGCTTTGGTTTCTTGTGAGCTGGTGTAATGTGAGAACTGAGAGCTTGATGATCTTGAGCAGAAAATGGTCAAAATGTCTCATAGATGAATGGTTCACCCAGTATGTTTCTCTAAGGGTGGATTACATTCTGATAACATTAGACGATGTCTGTTTTGTTAGATTTCTGAATACTTTGGTCTTGTTTTTAAAGGAAATTGAATCCAAATAACACAAATGTGAGGCTGCTAGAAAGAACAGACCTTTTTTTAAAAACAAAATTTTTAATAAAATGAAAATAGCTTCATTGTGTTTTCTGATTATAAAATTAATGTTTTTACTCCTAAAACTGAAAAAATAAAGACTGAAATAGGAAATAAATCATCAATAGTCCCAATGCCCTACTGTTATCATTTAAGTGCACACAACATTTATTCACATTTATAAACGTATATACACTCAAAGAAAGATTCACATGTTCAAAATACTAGTCATGTAGATGAAAAATTAATCTTTAATTATGAAAATAAAGGAGATTAGATGGTCTTCTTACCATACCATAATTCCTTTTAAAGGCATTATTTAAAAGTAGTGTAATAACATTTAATACAGCAATATACTTATACGTATATATATCCACTCAGATATTTAAGTATGATGAACATATATAATTAATGACTATGTATGAACACATGTGGATATTCATATGTGTGCTTTTATAATTCACATTCATGTTTAAATTTGGCCATTCTTTGAATGCTTGGAATTATGGTAATACAGCCGGTACCTAGGCTTCCCTCAGAATACTCCTTCCCTGCCGAAGGTACTGGTATGTTGGCACAACGATCAAACATTCACAATCATCGTTCATTATGTGGGTATGACATTTACCATCTTACCTGATCAGCATTTTATACTACATATATCTTAATGTCTCCTTTTCTTTCTAAGACACTTTAAGGACAATGGTAAAAAGTGAGAATGCAGATGAAAAGTATCCTGTTTCTCAAAGCTGCAAATTCAACTTCAAGGGCTTCATTTTAGCACATTTCAGAGCCGCCTGATTGACTATTCCCTATACTAAAGAATGAGCAGCAATTGAGGCCAATCATGCTGAACTAAAAGGAGTTGTGGAAGCAAAAACTTTTGATGTAGAGTTCAACTGTAGGAGATAAACAGTATTATTCTACATTAAGAGGCAGCATTTTCTCATTTCAAAGCTCAAGTGAAAATTTTACTCTGGAAATTCTTTTGAAAAATTCATATTATACTGTCTGCAGGAAACAAGTTGCAGTACAAGTCTGATACTTGTACTTTTGTAACTATTACATAGCTTTATCATAGGTCCAAATATAATCTTGTGTGATGAACTTATTCTAAGTCATGGGTAACCTTGCTGAGGTCAGAAAACACCAAAGACATCATTTCTGATTTTTTTGGTAGTATATTCATTTAAAAATTATTTTGATTATGTTGTATAGTCAAGGTGATTTCTAATCATTTTGAATATTATGGCACACGTTAAAGAAGTGATATTTGGATCACTACCATACATGTTGGTGGTTGCCTACAGCTGGAAACTAGACTATAGATACTGACAGCAGGAGGCTCTCTCTGGCTACTCAGGTAACCCATGTATGGCACAGTAGATGGCATGGTCCACCACACAGGGAATTTTGCTCTATAAGCATCTTTATACTGCAGTAAGCTTAGAGTGCCTTGTCTACAGCTAATCAATATAATGGCCAAATGGAAAAGAATTCTATAATTCAGCAAAACAAATTTCATAGAAATGAAATGATAAAATATCTAAAAATATACATTTGGAATAGTTTTATTTTATTAATTTAATGTTTATTTATTATTTTTGAGAGAGAGAGTGAGAGAGAGCGCATGCGTGCGAGTGGAGGAGGGGCAAAGAGAGAGGGAGAGAGACTCCAAAGCAGGCTCCACACTCTCAGTGCAGAGCCTGACACATGGCTGGATCCCACAAACCTGTGAGATCATGACTTGAGCTGAAATCAAGAGTCAGATGTTTAACCAACTGAGCCACCCAGGCACCCCTGCATTGAATTTTAAACATCAGACAGTGAAAAAGGTTTACAAAACTTAATCCTAAGGTTAGAATCTTATAAAGGAAAAAGTTAGAAAGCTCAACTACTTAAAAATTTAAAACTTCCGTACTTCAAATGAAGAAAAACAGTAACATACAAACAAGATAAAAGTTTAATAAGCTTTATATACAAGTATATGAGACAAATACACTAAAAGCAAAATGGGGAAACAAAGTTTGCCAAAGATGAAATACAAACTAGATACAAGGAAAATGGAAGGAACTTCAAATTAACTAATGATCAAAGAGGGGCATTTAGAACAAAGAGATATTGCATACTACCAATTGATCAAATAGGATACTACTGAATTTGATCAAAGGTTTTGGGAAACATACACTCTTACAATTTTATGGGCAAATGATAAATTATTATGTCGTTCAGGAAGACAATATATATCAAAAGTCTTAAGTAGCTACATACCTTTTACTAGCCATTCTTCTAATAAAAATTTTACTCTGGGGGGTAGATGATATTTATAGTGATTTATACATGAGAATGTTTATGAAAATGAAAATTAGAAATAAGTAAAATATACAGAAATAGAAAATTGCTTAAATAATACATTATATACCTACAGGCTGGGATCTAGTTCACTTATCAAAAATGATCATAATGAACTGTATTAGTGAAAAGTTTAAATATTTAAAACTAAAAAGATATATTTTGTAAGGTAATGTATTATATAATATAGGAAGATGTTAATATAAATACAAAGAGATATAGCAATCTTAATAAATAATCTAAAAATTTAGACACTAATCTTTTAATAGTTTGGGTGGTAGAATTATTTTCTTCACTACGTTTATTTGAGTTCCTAATGCATATTTTAACAGGTATTTCTTATGTAAAATAACCAAACTAACAAATAAAGACTTTTCTTTTCTTCTTGAGTAGTACATGGTGGCAGATTAACAAATGATATCTTTTATTGGCTCCTGGACATTATCTATAACATGTTATTTTAATTGCCTTAGAACTTATGGTTTGGTCATGACTTAATGAAGCACATCCAAAATCAGATTTTGATTAGCCAGAGTCTGTAATTAACCATTATTATTTCTGACATGTTCTGATAAGCAAGAGGCAATTTCTGAATCTATAATATCACAAAGTCATAATTGAAATTCATAATGATCTAATTCGATATTTATTGAGCATGTATTACATATGAGGTATTGTGTTGCCTATTATGGGGCTAAATGAAGAAAAAGACACGGTCTCTAGCCTCAAGACATTTATAGACTGGCAGCAGAAATACCACACACATCACAAGGCAGATTGTGATCAATGCCACATAAAAGTTTCCAATAAAATGAGTTTAGAGAAAGGAGAGATAATTTTCTGAAATGACCTTCAAGGGCCATAAAACTAAATTATTTTCAGTAATTTATACTTACTAAGGCAAGAGATAACACTTAGTCATTTTAGGAATTCTGCAACAAAATGGGTATGTGTTAAAGGATTTTGTGTTTACTTTCAATTATTCAGAAAATTAAATTACCAGAACACTTCATACTCCAAAATTCCAGCTAATTAAGGTTTTATTTCTAAGGGCATAGGGAAATATTTTCTCCATCATTAGGCTTAATTTTATTATTCTTAATTTCATCTCATTATCTAGAGCAAGATGAGTTAATGGTGTCCTTTATGGTTACTTCCATTACATTTAGACTAAAATATTTTCCAATAGTTTGACTTTGTCATATTCTTTCTATATCAAAAATAAAATTGTCAGTGTCACATAATGGGATTGCCAATAATTTCCCTCAATATTCCTTTGTCTAAACATATCACCCAAATCAGAGGAGAAAATTTGTGTCCCCACATTTTTGGCAAGTCCAAGTAATAAAATTGGAATAATGTAACAATGGGCTGACTCAAGCATCATCTTTCTAATTAAAACTCATTTTTATTTAGAGTGTATATGTCAGAGAGAGGGAGGGGGAGACAGAATCAGATCTTTGACACACTTCTGTGAATAGGTAAGTTTTCTCCTTGAAAACAAAAAATAAATTTGTAATGTGGCAGGGGCACCTGGGGGGCTCAGTTGGTTAAGCGTCTGGCTTTGGCTCAATTCATGATCTCATGGTTCATGGGTTTGAGCCGCGCGTTGGGCTCTGTGCTGACAGCTTGGAGCCTTAAGTCTCCTTAGGATTCTTTGTCTCCCTCTTCTCTGTCTGCCCCTCTCCCAGTTGTGCTCTGTCTCACTCTCAAAAATAAATAAACAATAAAAAATTTAAAAAAAATATTTGTAATGTGGCAAAGGATATAATAGCTAAAACATTGATAGGAAAAATAAAACACTATTCTGACAGAGTGTACCAACGTTTCAATTACTGTTAGTAATTTTGATATAAAAAAGTTCACGTTGTTTGGATCCAGGTTTGTTTAAGTGTGCATCTCTTACTATTGCAACCTTATGAAGGTTAAGAGCCAGAGACATGCAATTGGTAATATTTCTTCATTGTATGAGTGCGCTAATAGCAGGACATTTTCAACAAGTCTGAAATCTTAGAAGCAGAATGACTTTCAGAAATTATCAATTTCTTATGCAATGCAGAAATGTCTCCTACCACCATTTTCTTGGATGATATTAAATACTTTGATAACTTTTGGATCAGGATTTGAAGCGTACCTTAACAGTTTCAGAGTGTTTAAAGAAATTAATGTGAAGAATTCTGTTATTCACCAAGAAAAATTCTGAGTTCCACATGAATTATCCTTTTTCAGGTAACCTTCTCATTGTGTAAGAGATAATATTTGTTCTATTTCCAGTTTAAAAATCCTCCTTTGAGAAGGCAATGGAATAGCTTTGCTCCAATCATCTTCCTGGACCATTACATGCTTATTATAGATTATTTTTCCTCTTTAATGAACCATAACTTAGAATTGTATCTTCTGTGTCCTTTCAACTGTTTTTCTAGCAGGTAGACAATGGTAGTGTACATAATCACTAGTATTTCAGACAGAAATTGGTGTTGAGCACTAGCAGGTAGCAGTTTCTTTAGACACTCCCAAGTCCTGGTTGGAGAGGACCATACTTTATCAAATGTATTGGCAAGATGGAATTCCTACATTTAAGAATAGGCTTCTATTCCAGAAATTTAAAAATAATGCCTACAACCTTGTGTTAATTTTTGGTTATTATTTATGCTCTTATAAATTGATACCTTCAGGGGAAAAAAATCTTCACATTCCAAAGCAGGAGTCAGCAAACTACAGCCAGCACACCAAATAGCCTACCACCTATTTTTGTAAATAGTTTATTCTTTTATTATTGTCTATGGCTGCTTTCTTGGCAATATACAATGGAGTTACAGAGGCTATAAGGCCCACAAAGCCTAAAATATTTACTATGTGACCCTTTAGAGAAAGTTTTCTGGTTCCTGCTCCACAGTCAGACCACTATTTTTAAAATCCATGTAGGAATCTTGCATAAACTGTTTTTTCTTTTCTGCTCACTCAGGATGTATAAATTATTATATATTATATTTATATATATTATATATATAATAGTAATATATGTTTATTTGTATATGTATGTAAAGAACTTTTTACAAACTGATTACCTAAGCTAAAATGAGTTATTATATATTAATGAGTTTATATGTAAAATGAGTTATATATATTAATATATATTATATTTATATATATAATAGTAATATATGTTTGTTTGTATATGTATGTATATAAGTTTTTACTACAAAACAACTACCTAAGCTAAAATGAGTACAGTTTCTCAAACTGTGGTATATAGCATTATAAGTCAACGACTATTTTGTTACTGTTGATTACTAAATAATCTCTAAATAGCAATAAGGAATTATAAATTTGTAATCTTAGTTCAAAATATTTGAAATTTCTATTTTTATATGTCTGAGGAAAGAAATGGATAATGAGGTATAGCCTACTCTAAAGTATTATTTCATAGAACTGGTCTTCTATGTGTTTCTCTATATTAAGGGATGGATATATTCAAAGGATAAAACATGCCTTATATATTTCTCCATACAGATTATTAGTGGGAGGAAAAAAAAAACAGGTAAAATTGAGAAGAAAGACCAGTTTTCCAAATGAGTCACCAAAATATGTGGTCACATTAGTCACTGAAAAGCATGGAGCAGTACCTTCTGCAAAGATGTAATAGATTTCAATAAAAATAGGAGAGTTAAAAATAATAAGTGAGAAAAATATTCCTCTTTTTAATCTTTTCAAAATTTCCACTGAATAGAATTCGACCTGGTGAATGTTAATTCTTTTTTTCCTTATACAAGGAAGAACACTAATTTCATATTGGAGGGAGAAATTTTTATTAACCAGGCATGATACTCTCTTATTCTATTCACAAAAAAAAAAAAAAAAAAAAAACAAAAAACAAAACATGAAAGTTTGAATTAAAGGAGATTTTTAGTCTCCTTTCTGGAATTTCCATTTTTATTAAAATGAAATCAACCCATTTCCTCTACTTTGAAGCCAAAACTGCAACTTATTTACCTGGTGATGATAAGTATTCAATGAATATATTCACTGATATAAGCTTACTCTTTTAAAGAAACATTTTCAGAGACAAATTTAACTCTTTTTCCTATGAATACACTGGCATTTATTAACTTTGTGGTTCCAACATAACAAATAATATTCTATCGAACTGAGTTGCAAGTTCACTTGCCTGTCCAATATTTCTTCCTTTGCTAATAAAATAATTGATCCCAGGGAGTGTTTCTTTCTCCAAAAAGTGTTTAACCTCACCCATGTAGGAAAGTAGAAATACAGTGTTTTTGATCCTAGAAGTCAATGACAATCATTAACTGTGAGACCATAGGCCTCAAGTTCTCTAAACTTCATTAAATGGGGGTTGAAATGGAGGGATAATCAAGCACCTTCCAATTGTAATGGAGGTCATATGGAGGCTTTGCAAGTAAACCAGGAAGTAAATTAGTTTGGAGGTAAAAATGACATCACACTAATAAGACAAAAATGATTTGGGGAAAATAATATATTAGCAATAAGAATTATATAACTTTTGAAGTTAATAATTCTTTTAAAATAAGGATGAATTTAATTGTGTATATATAAGGGGGTATTTAAAAGATATTTTAAAAATAATTTAGATTAAGAAAGCTGATGTATGAATAATTAATGTGTGAAATGCATTTAATTAATTATATTTCTTAGCCCACAAGCAACAAAAATATACTCTGGTTAATTTCAGTAAAAAGAAATTGACTGGAAAACTATCAGGAGCTTCCAGAGTAAGTGGGAAGGGACAAGAGAAAGAACTGTGGCATTTCTGGAGTACTGGGCAGTCACAGCTATGAAATGTTCTCAGATCTTGGACAGATTGGTCAAAATGATGTTGCTGAAAAAGAATTCAAGTCCTTTCAAAAAATCTGTTCATTTTTATGCTCAATTGTACTTTCAGAGTAACGCTGTCCCTATGTCAAATAAACATTCTGAATGCTATAAGATATAGTCACCACATAACAACATACTGAAAATATTCTCTACCAAGCACCTTATCTGTGAAGTCCTGGTTTGAATCCCTAAATACAAGGTGATGCTTTATCCACCTATTCAGCTATGATATAACAAGGACTACCTACCTCCCTGTTCGGTGGGGAAGCAGGGATACCCATTGACCTCCATCACATTGTTTTCAGTTCATTCACTGTCATATTTAAGGTATATTAGAGTTACCATGCTGTTTCTGATAGCACTCTCCATATAAATTATTTATGTTTCACGTGGGAAAAAAAGATCCAACTGAAACAATGAAAGGAATTTATCACTTTCTTAACTGAAAGTCTAAAAATAGGCAAGAATTGATCCAGCAACTTAAACATTATCATTGAGGATCTGATTCCCCTCTCTCTGACTTCTCTGCCACTCTCTGTCCTTACTCTCAGACTCCACACTAATAACTTCTTGCTTCTTTATTATGATAGTAAAATGACTGTAACAGTGTCACCACACATTATTAAGGGAAAGAAAGGTAGTCTTCCCCAGTGGGCTCCACAGGAAAGAGAAAAAGTTCCTGTTTTCTCAAAGGCAATCCATTCCTCACTGCCTCATTGGATCTGTTTGTATAATGTGTCCATCCATGAACTCATTACTGTGGGCATAGAAATAGGTTAGGGTCACTGGATCAAATCAACCAGGGCCCACCTCTAGAGGTGAGGGTCAGAGCCAGCCCACACACAGCATCCAGCTGAGAATGGAAGGGGATGTCAGACTAGCCAAAAATGGGTGTTAAGTCCCTAAAAGAGGAGGAATGGATAAAAGGCAAAAATGACAATTGTCTATGACATAATTTAGAGACTATCACATTGTCTTATGATAGTTTCATAAGGAACAATGTTCTATTTATAAAATAAATGTTCTATTTGATGTTGGAAAAGAATAGAAGACTGGTTTGACTGGTTTATTCTGTCTACCCTCATTATTTTTCTTCAATTTCCATACCCAGATTACTTCTAATAAGCCATAGTATGCATAGCTATTTCTATTATTAGAAAATAAAACTATGAGAATTACCTCATTTCACACAAGACACAATGGTAATGACTTTTGGTCCCTGCTGACATGACATTTGCTGGATCCAGATCAGTGATCCAGAAATGAAAAGTTCTATCCTGTATTGTCCAGGTTTTTAAATTTCACAGACTAACAGCTATTTTAGGAATTTGTGCTTTAAATTAGAATTACTTAAGGTAACTTCTGCCTCCCTTGTTCATCTCTGATTTTTTCCCCTATCTAATCTTCTGGAATATGGGTAATAAACACAGGCTCCATATCTATAGATGTCTGTGACTATTATATGCCAGTTTAACTATTTTCACTTAATCAGTCTATGTGAACAAATATATGTGACTTAGTTTCCATGTGTATCTATGTGTAGATAATTCAAAAAATGATTATCCTTGAATATGAATCTAAAAAACTTCTCATAAAACCAGTAAGTTAATGGGCAATATTTCTCTCTCTCTCTTTCTTTCTCTCACGTGTTCTGATTTTACTTTCAAAGAGAATCTTAGCCCAAGAAACTGAGTATACATAGTTTTTTCTTTAACAATAACCTATTCTTCCTTGAGAGAGGAGGGGTAATTTTTTTCTTTTTGTAATAGCATGACCTCAGTGACTTGTCAAAATATTCCCTTAATATATTTTTTCTAAATATTTGTGTAATATCTTTTTATGCCAATCTTAATTTTATTAGAATTGATAAACTCAATTTAAAGATTTTTTTTTTACAAAATCAAATCACTTTAATAAATATAATTTTCATCCTTCCTCAGTGATAATATAAATACAGAAGTTGTAATTTTTTGGGACATCTGGACGGCTCAGTCAGTTAAGCATCTGATTCTTGATTTTGGTTCAGGTCATGATCTCGCAATTTGAGGATTTGAGCCCCTCATGGGCTCACTTGTCAGTGCAGAGCCTGCTTGGGATTCTCTCTCTCTCCCTCTCTCTCTGCCCCTCCTCCACTTGTGTTCTCTCTCAAAGTAAATAAATGAACCTAAAAAAAATTTTTTTTAAGTTGTTATTTTTCGTCTAGGTGCTCGGATGAGTACCCTGGTCTTTTAATTCCCATCCACTACAGCCTTGGGAAAATACACAAGGAAATCCCTTAATCATTTTATTCCTAAGCTAAGAGCTATTGTTACCAGCAATTCAGATGGTCCTTCATTATATATCCTGCTTAGAGCCAACTGCAGTGTTTTTCTATGTGATTGAGTCTCCCAGCTCTCTCCATTCAAGTAAGAGATGTCCTGGCAGGGAATTTGGTCTAAGTACAAAAACATTGTCATAAAATTTGTTTTACTGTATTCATTTCCAATATTTTAGCAGTAGAAAGATATAATTCTGTGGAGAAGACATGGAGAGTGTGGCCTTAAGCACAGTCTCAAAGGTAAATATTTAATCTTACCAGGGGCCCAGTTTCTCTGGGCTAAGATCTCTTTGAAAGTAAAATCAGAATACATGAAAGAGAGAGAGAGAGAGAGAGAGAGAGAGAGAGAGAGAGAGAGAGAGAGAATATTACTCATTAACTTACTGGTTTTATGAGAAGTTTTTTAGATTCATATTCAAGGATAATCATTTTTTGAATTATCTACACATAGATGAATGCAGATGTGTGTATATGTGCATGTACACACACACATACATCAGTCAAATGAAATAACTAGTGCAGAAACTACTAAGTAATATTTAGCATATTCCATAAAGATTGGCCATTATAAATAATGGACAGCCAGTCTTCATATTGTCTACATATTCTAGATTATAGGCAGATTCAACACTGGTGTGAAGAAAGGTCTTGGACTGCAAACTAATTCATGCTTGTTTTCTAATTCATAGTATGTCTGCCTGCAATCTTTGTTCAATTTCATTTGAAAGAGTAACAAAAGAAATCATTAATTATGCCAAAGGTTCAAAGAAACATCTTTGATGTAGAATTAAACAAAAGTTGAAGTATTTCAGTGAAGAGCAATGTTTTTCTGACAAGTGGATATCTCAGGGACTCGTGCTATTAAACATTAACCGCTTTCCATTTCAATAGTGTCAGTTTTATCATGTCACTTTTCTTTTTGGCATTTCCATTTCAGTAGTGTTTGCTTTGGTTTGGCCTATTAACACTTTTACTTAAGTTGATGCCAATCCTTCTCAGACTACAGAGGTATTTGATAGACTATTTAGATAAAGGGTAAAGGAAATAATGCCAAAACATATATTTCTAACAATTCTAGGAGTGCCAGGCATTCTGTACTTGTCCAAGAAACTATTCACCATATCTAGATTAGACACATTTTCTGCTACAGACATACAACTCCCAAGTGAACTTTTTAATTAAATGTATCTATAGATTAGGTGGTTTATAGAAATATTAAAATTTATTTAAGAAGATGCTGTGTAACTAATTCTGCAAATTAGTAATGAGACGCAGTGTAGATTCCAGAAAGGAGCTTAATCTTTATGGACTTCATAGGCTATTATGTATGTCAGAGAAGGGAGCTGCCAGGAATTCTCTTGATATAAAGGCTCTATGGATACACTGAGGACAAATGATCAAATCTGGGACAGAGGAACTTGGAGGAAAAGACAAAATCAGCTTTTAATTCTCTAAATAGTACCTCAGACGGGCCAAAAACAAGGGGAAAAAAAGAAAATTACACTTCATTCATTTGTAAAATGACTATTTGAGGACTTACTATGTACCAGGCACTGTTTTCAATCCCAGGAAAACATCAGTAAGCAAAACACAACCATTCTTCCATATCCTCATGTGCCTTACATTTTACAGGGAAAACACTGATCAATCACACAATAAATAAGTGCATTATGTAGAATGCTGTAAGTGCCATGATAATACAAGACAAGGAACTCAGTAGTGATCTGGAAGGGTTGGGGTGGAAAATTTGAATTAGGTAGACAGGGTAATTCTCACTGTGAAAGACCATGACTGCAGCAGTGAGCAAAGGGAGAGTAGTAAAAGATGGGACTAGTTAGGTCAGAGATCAGATCTCACAAGGCTTTTTTTTAGACCACTATCAGCACTTTGGCTTTTACCCAGAATGAAATGAGAAGCAGATCACAGTGTGGAGTAAGTTAGGTTTTTAATGAATAACTGTGGCTGCTATTTTGAGAACCGATTGGGGGTTGAAGTTAGAGATGGAAGCAAGGTGAGCATTAGGAGGCTACAGAAATCATCTTAGGTGGCACAAAAATAGAGACAGAGAATGCAGTGAGATGTGCCTGGATTCTGGTTATATGTTGATGGTAGAAAACCAACAGGATTTCCTACTGGAGTAGATGGAGAGTGTGAGATAAGGAGAGGAATGCAGGATGACTCCACTGTTTTGGGGCTTTAACAACTGGGAGAGAGTTAGATGCCCCAGGTCAGACACGCTGTGTCTACGCTTGTTCTATGACACATTATTTCTAAACCAGCCCCCAAGGCAACTTTTGCCACATCTAGGAGTTTTCAGTCTAAGGAATCATAGAGAGTAAATAAGGCCTCTTGAGAAACTATCTGATAATGATAACCTCAAAGGCTGGGGGTATAACTCCATACTCAGTCTCAAGGCTGCCGAAGCTAGAGATCAGAAGGATAGCATGAACTTTGAAAGCCACACCAAATTTATCATTCAGGAAGCCAATAATGGTGAAGGAATAAAGAGCAATGCCATTTGGGTAGCAGAAGTCCTCCAAGTCACTGATGTGTGAGTCTGCATAAAGAGGAATAGAAAGTAAGAGGTGCATGCTGGGGATGTAGGCTCCATGAGCCTCGGAGAACCTTCTTAGCCTCTGCCCTCCAAGAAGAAAGACATCTGGGAAGGCTAAAGTTCCGGCACCCTATTCTGAGGTGCAGGGTAAAGCTAATATGCCATTACCCTTTGATTTTACCAGAGTCTGATTTGATGTCTTGTTATACAAAAACACATTTGCATGCTTTGCAATTTTTAAAAGTGCTTTTGACATGTTAAATTAGTTAAATAAAAGCCCATTAGACAGAGATGGTTTTAATGCCTTCGTACTACAGAGCAATCTAAAACCTAAGCCTGTAATGCCTCAAGGTTAAGAAATCAAAATGTAAAGACAACTAATCATGAGCAGCCAACTAGCTTTCTCAAAGGAGGCAACCACTTAAGCCACAGCCAATCAAATAATTTCCCTGCTTTGCTTCCACTTCTCTGTAAAAGTCTTGCCCCTAGCTCCACTGATGGAACTTTTTCACTATTTTTCTTACTTTCCAATTTTTATTTAAATTTAGTGCAATATTGGTTTTAGGAGTAGAATTCAGGAATTCATCACTTACATATAATACCTAGTGCTTATACCATACCCATGGTGTGGGCATTTTTTTCTACTTCAGTTTGGTGCTGCCCAATTCAAATCAACTTTTTGCTCAAATAAACTCTGAAAATTTTTACCGTGTCTCAGTTTACCTTTTAACAAACACAATCTCTCTTTATTACCACGATAACTTGTTTGATGTAGGCTGACAGTTTTATTCTTAACCCTGTTTCACATAATAAACCGTACTGAGGCTGGAAGACATTAAGCAACTGACCAGATATCACCAATAAACTGTCAAGCTGGAATAATTCTTTCTACACGTATATTAGACATCAAAATTATGATTTCTACATTGCTTCTGTCTCTCCATTCTTAGCTAAGACAGAAAGCCAGGAATCATTAAGGCGATGGGTAGTTGTATTTCAACTTAGAACTAGTCTACATAGGCAAAGAGCATCACTGATAAGAGTAACAGTCAGAAGCTGTTATCTAAAAAGAGTCACACAACCAACCTTTCTACCTCCTCTCTCCACAGGACAAAAAAGCAAAGAAAAAATTATTTATGCTGCTGGTTAAGGCTAGCAATTTAAACAATGTAATTTGCTTTTCACAATTCAGTTGTTAACTGTAGTTCTTATCAATCCTTGGCCTCATTAATTTTGTTTCTAACCAACACCAAACACACACACACACACACACACACACACACACACACACACACACAGCCTGTGAAAATCATCTATATCACTGTATATTTTTGTGTTTATTGGATGTGTTATAACCTATATCAGTATTATAATATCTTAAGAATAACTTTGACATTCTCAAAACATAATTTACTTTCTTTACTAAAAGAAGTGAATTGACTTATGTTCTTATTTTTCTTAGAATAAATAGCAACAGTAATTGAGAATATAGGATCCTTAAATTAGAGTACAAAATAGCAGTACAGTGGCATTTCACTGTGATGGCAGCAGTTATATAAGATGATTAAAATATACCTTGTAAACATGATTTATGCTACTTGCATGGTTTTGCAAATAATTATGTCTTTTAAGAGACATTTTTGTGATTTGAAAGTATTGACTATTATAATGCTATTCAAATAAACTGAACTGTTTTCATAAATATGTATATTTTATGAAACCAATGATTAATTTGTTTTCTAACTGGGTTTTCTTGACAGATAAACTTTTAAAATAATAGGAAACATTTTACTCTTTGTGCACTTGTATGCACTATTTACAGTTAAAGGACATTTTTCTGTATTGTATTTTCCTTTTAATTTCACCCTTGCCAAATAAAGCACTTGGCTGGGAAATAGTCCTTCTGCTAAACTATCTTGCTCCTCAATACATCTGTTTGACTAAAGGACCCCGTTGGCCATAGTTTTGCTCTCTTTCCAGGACTAGCTGCTCTAAAGTGTGAAAGAAGCCGGGCTGTAATTTACATGTCTGCCAGTCTAATTTCATTACCAGCAATTCTTTGCTGCAAAACTAAATAAATTGTACCTCCTCTAACTGAAATTTCAAGCTTGTAGAATTATTTAGAGGACACAATGAAATAATTAATACTATATAAGCATGTACTCAGTACAGGACCTGACACATCCATGATACTAATTTTCCTTTCTATTCTTCTCAGCAAAAGAAGTCTGCACTGCTTTCAGTAGTCAATGCTGTGACTTCCAAACACCCAAATGCACACTCCCAAGACTGGTAGCCCATTGATCTTAATATAGGACCCTTATGTTTGAAGTGAGGATCATCAGCGACTTAGTCTAGAAAGAACAAATGCATTCCTTTGAGGTGATTTTAAAAAGAAGAGAGGACTGAATTGAGGTCAAACGCAGTCATAAAATAAGAAATAAAAGTGAGGAAAAAATTTAAATGATAGGTTAGGGGACACATTAGGCCCTTCATCGTTAAACTTCCTTGAAAGGAAGATAAAGAAATAGAAGGATGAGAAAAGGATTAATAAAGAAGCCTAGAAAGATGAGGTTTATAGGGACTAGAGGAAAATAAGAGGACAGTGAAAGAAAAAGGCCAAAAAGTCAAATGTAAACTTCAATAAAATTTGATTCATGCCTGGCACATGAGTTGCTATGTGAATGCTATCTGAAGAATGACTATCTTTTTTCAGCATTTCTCCAAATAGTTTCCGTACATATCTTCAATAGGATAAGAAGCAATTATTAGGATATAGTGTGGTTAAGAATACATACATACTGCAACAACTTGATCCATATGTATTTTGCTCAGCTAGCACCATTTCTTTGGAAAGCTTATTTCCCAAGTACTTATTTTGTGTGTTTATAAAATTCTTATTTCTTGTCCAGGTATGTTTATTTTAAGGAACAATGCCTGAATGCAGTAGACTCAAACAAATTGTGTGTCCATGTTCAAAAGTTGTTATTGGAATGAGCAGAGAAGAAGCTTACATATAATTCAATTCCCTTCACCTAATAAAATGCTTAAGGAAATTAGAAAAAGCTGGAAGATTTTCTAGTAGTAAATTACCAAGTAGTAAATTACCAAGTGGCAATCTCAAACGTTATATTAAATCTCTTCTTATGTTTACCTCATAAAATTCCTTAAGACAAACCTTAGAATCTCATCCGTAAATGATGAGTCAGTAATAAAAAATAAAAAATAATATTAATAATAATAATAATAATAAAAATAAATAAAAATAAGTCAATAATTTCTTCTTTTTAAGTTTATTTATTTATTTTGAGAGAGAGAGAGAGAGAGAATGAACAGGGGAGGGGCAGAAAGAGAGGGAGGGAAAGAATCCCAAGCAGGCTTTGCTCTGTCAGTTGCAGAGCTGACACGGGCCTTGAACTCACCAACCGTGAGATCATGACCTGAGCCAAAATCAAGAGTCAAATACAACTGACTGAGCCACCCAGGTGCCCCAGAAATCAGTAATTTCAAATAAAACTAATAGGTTAGTGAACATGTTGACACAAATAAACTACTTTTAATGAAGCAGTATGTCCATAAGAATCTTTTTCAACATGATGAAAAGATCTTTTGAGAAATTTCTAAACATGTCACATGACAGTTGATACAGCACTCTGAAAGATTATCTCAAAGGGAGCTGAAAGATGTATTTCTATACTGAATGCTCCTCGAGATACTGAGAGATTAAAAGACGATACTGTAGGCCATGGCCTTCTTTGCCAACTGCACAGATTTTCTGAGTTACTTAAAAAGCTTTTGGCTAAATAAACTGTGTCTTCAGTCTATGGATACATATTTGAAGCTAACAATTTTCATGATTTTATCTTCTGAGATACATTTGATGATTGGAAATTTAATACTGAACAGCAGCCTCTTGAAAACTTCAGATTTAAGGAGCCTCCTGTGCAAACTGAAGAATTCACTGAATATAAAATTACTGTAATTTTAACAGACTTAGAATCTAATGATTATTTTAACATTCATGCTGAGATTTTCTAGATGTTGGCTAATACGTATCTCTTAGATAAGTATATTTTAGTTTCCCTAATTGTTTCTTACTAAGAAGTGGGTAACCTTTTCTTTTCCAACAGTATTTTATGCTTAGCCTCAGCAGTATTAGAAATTTCACGTCACTAAGCAAGAGGTGGGACCTTTTGTGGATGATTTTTTTTAGGATTTACCCTGAATACATACATATTAAAGTTTATGTACAATGACACTCAGATCTTCAAGGTAAATACTATTCTGATTTTGTTCACCATAGATTGGTTCTAGGACTTTGAGTGAATGGAAACATACAATATGTACTCTTGTGTCTGGTTTCTATGGCAAATCATAACTTTTCATGTTACGTGTGTCAACAAATTGCTCCTTTTTATTTCTAGGTACATTCCATTGTGTGAGTAAACTACAATTTGTTTACCTGTTCTTCTACTGATAGACATTTAGATTGTTTCCAGTTTGGACTATTATGTATACAGCTCTCACAAACATTCTTGTGCACATCTTTGTATAGTCGCATTTGTACCCCTCTTGGATAAATACTTGGACTTGCGATTACTGGGTAATATGGTTGATATATGTTTATCTCTGTAAGAAATTGCCAAATCATTATTTCAAGTGGTGGTACCATTTTATATTATCACCGATGAAGTATGAGAATTCAAGTTACTCAAAAAATTTGTCACTATATGGTGTTGACAGTCTTTTTAACTTTAGCCATTCTAGTAGATATATCTAAAGAGTTAAAAAAAATATATGTTACATTTTCCCATGAAATACTGATTATATTTACCTTTTGGGTGCTCAATTTCTCCCTGCAAATTATTTCCTTTCACTATGAAGAATCATTTTAACATTTCTGTGTAGGATGGAGTTAAGGGTTAACTCAGCAGGCCTGGATTGCTCAAACCCAGAACATTTCACTCCTGAGAGATGAGCTCTGAGCCCTTGGAATATTCTGCCTGAGTCTTTTGTATGCTTGAGGTCCTAGGTCATAAACTATCCAGTAGTTTATGCTAACAGTGTGATTTATTGTGAACTCCATGCTGAGGTCTGATTCCTGATGTGACTCCAGTGATATCTTTATGTTCAGATGCCAGTGGTCCAAACCATGAGTGATATCTCTCTGTTTTACAGCCTAAATGCCAGTTTTCTGTTGTTTTGTTTTGTTTTGCCTGCTTGGAATAATCTTCACTCCCAGTCCTATGACTGGTTTTCAAAGCTTCTGAGATTTCTTTTTGCCTGACTGCCCTGGTCTAAACTTCAACAGCTACTGCCTTTCACATGTTGATGTTTGGAGTACCTGGGATGGATTTCTCTCAGTTTACCTATCTTGCCTCCTCACCTCCAACAATCTGTTTTGTACTCAGTAAAATTCTGAGTGCCTCAGAGTAATTTTTCTCATATATCCTTCCTTGCCTCCAGCCACTGGCAGCTTCTTCTTTGTACTCAGTGAAGATCTGGAACACCTCAGAGGGATTTCTCTCAGCAAACCTAACCCAGGTTTCAGCAGCTCGTCTTGACTGGCAAATATCTGGTATGTTCTGAAGGTATTTCTCACAGCTGTTCTTCCCTGCCTCCAGCCTTTGGTTCCTACCTTATGTGCTCAGTGCAGGTCTAAGGGAGACAGTGGAGGCTACCAGAATTCTAAATCATCATGTCATCTCACAGGGGTTGTCAAAAGTTTACTGGTTCTGCTGACTTTTCCTCACCCATGTCTTTCCTAGATCCCTTCTCATTTGTCATTCTGCCATGGCTGAGGCAGCCCTTTTCTCCTACAAAGGACCTGCCAGTTTCTGGATTTCAGTTTATTGGGTTTATTTCCAGCCTCAGATCTCTAAAAGAGTTTTATCTAAGATTTGTAAAAACTGTGATTTTTGTAATCTTTCTCACTTGTTCTCATTGTTAGGGTAGAATCAACGGTCCCCTGCAACTTTTTATATCCCAATCGGAAGCAGAAATCCCATATGCAAACTTTATTTAATAAAAATAGAATGTGTAAGAAAACAAATATCCACTTATTTACTTATTCATGAAATATTATTGGTCTTTATGCACCAGGTACTACAGAAATATAGCAATGAACAAAACCATCCAAGTTCTCTCCTCTCAAGGAGTTTATAGTCTACTGGGAAAAGTGATAATAAACAAAATTAAGATATATATAAAGTGTTCATGATAAGTGCTGAAGAGAAAAAAAAGTAAAGCTCTAAAGGAGATATAAAATGTCAGGATGGTGTTCAAATATTGGAGCCAGGAATTTCTCACTCAGGTGATTTTGAGTAAAGACCTGAAGAAAGGATAATGCATCAAATCTACGACCCCATTCAATCAGAAAATGGGACATTGGATAGTTACATCTGTCACTGTCCTAGGAATTGCTCTATGATGTGCACTATTGTTCTCCCAATCTTCCAACAACACAGTCCTCTCCCCATACAACCAATCATAAACAAATATAAATTAAATAGCAACATATATACTATTATGCTTGAATATTTGCAAATAATAAGAAAAACAAAGTTAAAACAACGTTGTGAAAAAGTGCACATAAGAAGAGGCACTCCAGGGCACCTGGGTGGCTCATTCCATTAAGCATTGGACTTCAACTCAGGTCATGATCTCATTATTAGTGAGTTCGAGCCCTGTGTCAGGCTCTGTGCTGACAGCTCAGAGCCTGGAGCCTGCTTCAGATTCTGTGTCCCCCTCTCTCTCTCCACCCCACCCCTGCTTGTGCTCTGTCTCTCTCTGTCTTTCAAAAATGAATAAACATAAAAAAATATTTTAAAAACAAACAAACAAACAAACACCTTTGCCCAGTATATAAATGTTCTTAAAAAAGGAGTTGGTTAACAAATGGTAATATAGCTATGAAATAAAATACATTCATTAATTGAATTTATTATTTTGAAAAAAATTCCAAACCTACGGAAAAGTTATATGACAATAAATCCCCCTATACTTGCTTTCACTTGATTCACTTATGTACCAAAGATATTATAACATATATATATTTTAAAATATAAACTATTTATAATACATTGAGTGGAAAAATTGCAGATACAGTTTTCTTTTGGTAACGATGTATCTACATGCATTACACAAAGGAAAATATTCTCTGTGGTTTTCTCTGAGCAAAATTATAGATTATTGTTTTTATTTTTGCTCATGTAATGTTAATAATTTTTCTACAAAGAGCACAATAAACTAATAAAAGGAGATAGCTTAGTTTTCAGGAAATCCTTTGTAATGTATGTAGTTCTTTATCAAGTTCCTATTTCTAGGATAAAGTGAAAATGCCAATCACCTTTGTTGATCTTCACCAAAGATCTTGAGCCTGTCACCTCATTATGAGATCTTGCAATATCTTATTACATTCTTAACTTATAATTACCTACTGAATATTAGTGAAACTTGCTTAACATTTTGGATGATGCGCCATATACAGCTAGAAATTATGTCATTTTATTTCAAAGATGACTAAGTTTCATGTAACACATAATTTATAAATTAGTATCCTTTATTCAATTTCTGAAATTTTCAACCTAAACAATTCTGAATTACCTTACCTGGAAAAGTGTACTGTAGAAAAGGGTACTAGTTTTGATGCTGTGATTCTAAACTAGCTTTTCTTTATAATCTTCTCTAGGTTCATGTCTATTTCAGTTTTCCATCTGGGCTACTGCCACCTTTAACTCTTTCTGTATCAGCAATTGACTGTCACACATAAATGATTTGGGGCTACTCAGGGTGAAATGGTTATCACAGATGAATGTGTCTACTTTCCATGTTTATGCAGTTACACTGATTTAAAAAAGAGTTGTAAATATCAAAACTGGACTTAAAATTGTCATGGTCTCTTATATTCATCAACTATTAATATATATAGTTTATAGATTTAGAGCCAGAATTTGTAAAGGCTCAATATGGATAAATAAGCAATAAACATGAAAGTTAACAACCCAGAAACTAAGTGCAGGCTGTCACATACATTATGCGACTAAACAAATAAACACAAATAAAGGATGAATTCACAAGTGAGTTCTTACATAAATAAAGACTGGCTGGAGCAACCACCCATAAAAATGTTCAAGCCCTCTTCATGACACCTGTACAATGTTTGAGCACCTTTAGATAATTCATCCTTTTTGAGAATTCTTCCGTAGGCTGAATTGAAATTATTTCTCTACTCCTTGGAGACATACAGAAAATTGTTATCATGGCCCTCAGGACTATTGTTATATCAGGGTTAAAATAGCTTAATTTCTTATGCTGTTCAATTTATTTTATCACCCTGGTCTTAAAATTATAATTTTCCTACTAGAAAATATAGTTAACAGTAGTAACTGTGGAGAGATTAGTGTCAAATTATAAGATGCTTAAGGCTATAAATTTGCAGGTGAAATTCCAGATCAAAGGGAAGGAATAATCAGTGCCTTCAAGTCTTATCAGCATTGTATATTGAGGTGTGTTTCTGAAAAAGTATATGTGAATTGTAGATCTTGCCCTGTGAACAAATCCATTTTCAAAGTAAAGGGAGTGAATACTTATTTAAGTTTCTGTAAAAAATTCAATTTTTAGGTGCCTATGGGGTTTGTTTAAAGCAACATTTCCCTGACCATTTTCACATGATGCCTGTAGGAAAAAGGTTCTAGAGCAAAACAAGTCTGGGAAAGACTGCATGTTCTATTTACCTCTGGATCACTGTCACGCATAAGATACGTACTGAAGGTTCTACTTAGTATACCTTTCACAGCACACATTGGGCAGTATGAGTTTAAAGAAAGATTCATTATCACGTTTATTTGTTCAAGCATTCAGTTATTATTACTATATCAATTTCCTTCTGTTTCAGGTAACTCTTTTTTTTTAGCCAAAGCATTTATTTCCTTTGCTATTTTTACCAAAAGCCTATTTAGATTTTTCAGTTTAGATTTTTTTCTTTGAAATCATTTAAGTTGTATATATTTAAAATGTACAAAATGATTTCATATACATATATGTTGTAAAATTATTATCCAGGTCAAGATAATTAACATATCCATCACCTCACAGAGTGAACATAGGTAATTGTATGTGTGTGTGTGTGTGTGTGTTTAGAACACTTAAAATCTACTCTAAAAATTTTTTTAAGTATATAATGTTGTATTATTCACTATAGTCGCCATGCCACACATTAGTCCAGTTTCATTATTTTGCATTTGGGTATCCAATTTTCCCAACAGCATTTATTAAAGAGAATGTCCTTTCCTCATTGTATGTTCCTTGTACTCTGTCAAAAATTAGTTGACCATATATGCGTGGGTTTATGTGTATACTCTATTCTGTTCCATTGGCCTTTGTGCTTGTTTTTATGCCAGTACCATTCTATTTTGATTAGTATAGCTTTGTAATACAGCTTTGAAATCAGGTAGTGCGATACTTCCAGACTTGTTCTTCTTTCTCAGGATGACTTTGGCTCTTTGAGGTCTTTTGAGGATCCACACAAATTTTAGGATAACTTTTTTCTATTTCTATGAAAAATGCCATCAGAATTTTTGTTAATGTTTATTTATTTATTTGAGAGAGAGTGATAGAGGCAGAGAGAGAGAGGAGTAGAAAGAGAGGGAGAGAGAATCCCAAGCAGGCTCTGAGCTGTTAGCACAGAGCCTGACGTGGAGCTTGATCCCACCACCCATGAGATTATGACCTGAGCTGAAATCATGAGTCAGACATTTAACTTACTGAGCCACCCAGGTGTGCCATCATTGGAATTTTGATCTAGACTGCATTGAACCTGTAGACCACTTTGTTAGCATGGCCATTTTAATAATAGCAATCCTTCTAACTTAAGAACATGAACTTTTTTCCATTTATTTGTGTCTTCTTCTTTTTCATCAATTTCTTAACAGTTTTCAGTGTACATGTTTTTCACTCCTTTGATTAAATTTATCTCTAAGTATTTTATTGTGTTCATTGCTATTGTAAATGGCATTGCATTTTAAATTTCTCCATCAGGTAATTCATTGTTGGTATATAGGAAAAAATTATTTTGTTAAAAAACCAAGTGGGCCATTCAAATACAAAATATCAACACAAATACAAAATTGCTTGGTTAACATGCCCCTTTAAAATAGAAATAACAGAGGTGGCTGTGTGGCTCAGTCAGTTAAGCATCCAATTCTTAATTTTCGCTTAGGCCATGATCTCATGGTTCCTGAGTTCAAGGCCAGCATCAGGCTCCATGCTAAACAGTGAAGAGCTTGCTTCGGATTCTCTCTCTCTGTCCCTCCCCTGCTTACATGCTCTCTTTCAAAATAAATAAATAAACTTAAAAAAAAACCAGAAATAACAAACAAAAGCAAAGGAATCATAATTTATACAACTTACTTTTGGTAAGCATATGCCAATAGAAACTAAAATCATCCCAGTAGATATATTTGAAAAAAAATTTTTAAGCATGAAACCATTTCTGTTTAATTTAATTACTCATAAAAATTTTAAATAAAATGTCATATATCATAAGGGCAAAACATTACTATTGTAACGGCTATATAGATACTTAATCGATGACATCAGTTAAGTTAGGTTTCTAACCAAAAGAGATTAAAGATCAAGTGGAGATAAAGGACAACTAGTTCACCAGAATAAGTTTCATTTTTTAAAATGGTAAAGTGTAGTATACTTCATTAATGATGCTGTATAGGTGATGCTGTATGTTCCTGGTACATACATATAGGTGAAACAGTTTTATCTAACCTGCCAAAAGTGGTGATTCACTAATACTTCTCCTGAGTAAATGGTTATTCTTTTGAGTCCTATAGAGGTCTGGTGTCTAATATACTAATCAAAACGTCAGACTGGGGTGCCTGGGCAACTCTGTCAGTTAAGCATCCAACTCTTGATTTCAGCTCAGGTCAAGATCCCAGGGTTTGTGAGTTCGAGTCCTGCATCAGGCTCTGCACTGACAGCAAAGAGCCTGGGATTCTCTCTCTCTCTCGCTCCCTCTCTGTCCCTTGTGGGAATACAGAGGACAGAAGAGATAAAGTAAGACAAGAGCAATGCATGCTGAAGGCAGCACATTCTGAACCCAGTAGCTGCTCAGCCAAGGGAAAAACAAGACATGCTGGAAACAACATATGCTAAAAATAGCTGAAGTTTTTTCCTTCCAAGATGATGTATATGCATAGGCAGTCATGTAGTTAGGGTCATGGTATGTCTCACATGATATTATCTTATTTTTCTGTTTTCATTTTCACATACTATTGTTCACTCCCCAATAAATATAAGAGAACTACCCAAGTCAGGGCTTCACTCAGTCTTCTCCTGCTTAAAAGTTTTTCTTGGTGCAGTCCCTTTGGGGCTCTCATTGTTCCAAGCCATTTGGACTCAGTAACCCTTTCCTTTTGCATCACACTGAGTTGCACGACAGCCCCTTCCCTCCTCATGCTCTCTCTCTTTCTCTCCCTCAAAAATAAATAAATAAACATTAAAAAAAATCACACATTAGGGATGCCTATGTGGCTCAGTCATGTAAGCATATGGCTCTTGATTTACTCCCAGGTCATGAGCTTAAGGTTTGTGGGTTTGAGCCTCATCTGCTTGAGGTTTTCTCTCTTTCTCTTTTTGTCCCTCCCTGGCTTGCATTCTCTCTCTTAGTCAAAATAAATAAATAAATATTTTTAAAAAGTCACAGACTAAAACTAACTCAGCTAAAGCCATTTTAAGAATGTGACATTCATTTTGATTATATGGATGAGTTCACACTCAATTTATTAATATGTTAATATCTCTAATTGTTTGCCCTGTTCTTTGGCTATGTCATCCAAATATTTAAATCAGTTGCCTTCTGAAATTCAAGGTTTTAGCCAGTATCTGACTAAGACTTCCCTTGGTGTCTAGATTTAAATAAAAAGGGATTTACAAATTGCTAGCATATACTGAACAGAAAACCTTGTAAAACAGTAA
This sequence comes from Panthera pardus, assembly GCF_024362965.1. Lineage (NCBI taxonomy): Eukaryota > Metazoa > Chordata > Mammalia > Carnivora > Felidae > Panthera > Panthera pardus. The sequence goes on from NW_026526721.1 coordinate 90,104,697, forward strand.
TAAACTGGAGGGATTGCTTGGTTTTAACACAAAGAAAAGTATTGTAAAACTAGGAGATAGATTAACCTGCCAATAGAATCACAATTTTAAATGTGAGACTTTATTGAAGTGGTAAATTAGTGTAAGATAGGATTTTAAATCAGTTTATTAGTCTTTATGGTCACTTCAGTTGGCTACTGGTAGTAGAAGCAGCAAAAAGGAGGATAAATTAAGTAGAATTAAGTAGAATCCACTGAAAAGAGTTGTAATTTATAGTGAGCAAGAAATCACAGAGAATTTCTCTCCTTAAAGACTAAACAAAAGATAAAAACTAACAAAGATAAAAACAAATAGACAAATAAAAACTATGTCATGTATCATGAAAGACAAGCCAGTAGAGAACGTTTCACAGTCAGTTTTACTTTTATATTTTATGGGCAAGTAGAATAGAAATTAAGCTTTGTTTCAGTACTCTGTATTAAAATGATCAACAAGACAGAAAGGGAAAAAGAAAAGACAGCTATTTTAACTCGACCACTATACCTTCTGTACTCTACCACTTTGCATTTTGGTCAGTATTATGGACTCAATTGTCTCTTCCCAAAATTCAGGGGTTGAAAGCTAGCCAACAATGTGACCATACTTGGAGGTAGGGCCTTCAAGGTCATTAAAGTTAAATGAGAGCATAAGGAGGGAGACCTAATCCAGTAGGACTGGTGTCCTTATAAGAAGTAGAAGAGACCCCAGGGATGAACATACACAGGGAAGAACATGTGAAGACACAGTGAGAAGCTGGTTTTTGCAAGAAAAGGAGAGAGGCCTCAGGAGAAATTTGCCCTGCCTGAATCTTACCTGGACTTCTAGCCTGCGGACTCTAAGAAAACACATTTCTGTTCTTTCAGGAACCCACACTGTGGTATTCTGTTAGGGCAGCCATAGCATACTAGGACTAGTTATTTTAACTCCACAGTGTGTAAAAATAAAATCAAGAGAACAAAATTTAAGTTTTTTTTTTAAATTTATTTTGAGAGAGAGAGATAGACTGCAAGTGGGAAGGCTCAGAGAGAGAGAAACAATCCCAAGTAGGCTCTGTGCTGTCAACGCAGAGCCCAATGGGGGGCTCAAATTCACAAACCATAGAGATTGTGACCTAAACTGAAATCAAGAGGCAGACGCCTAACAGACTGAGCCACCCAGGTGCTCCCGAGAGAAAAAAAAATTAATTTAATAACTGTTTTTTTGAAAATCAGACTTCTGGAAACTCAAGCATTTGAGCCAATTACCATCTAGGACTAAAATATCTCCTAGGTCTTGCTTCGACCCCTTAGAGAACAGTGACATAAACAGGCAGAATGGAAACCAGCCCTGTGGCACTTAGTAGCAACTGTACAAGTACCACAGCAGACACAGCTGTAGCAGTCCAGTACCCCTCCACAGGAGAAAAAAATCAGAAGCATAACAAAGTTACACTTGATTTGAGCAAGGAAATGGAAATGGACATCAGTTGTGTGATTTGAAAAGAAGCATTGGGTGGTTCAGTAAAAGAGCAGTTCGTTTACATGATCAAAATATTGGGCCTTGACAAGACAGACCGCTAAATTTCCTCAAGATTCTGAGTATATTCAATCTTTTTGCCACTGTTATATGATGCATGATTCTGAATTAAACTGATTTCATTTGCGTCTTTCCTGTGAATTCCAGTATAGTCCTATCACACTCACCCCTATATTTTAGCTACTTATGCATGTCTTAGGTTTGTGGTAAAGTCATAAGCTCCAGAGTAACAGGGACATTTCATCTGCAATTTTGTTCCCTACAATACCTACAACAATGTCATATACAGTTGGGTTCTTTATAAAAATATTTATCATATTTTAGAGCTCTGAAACAGACTGTGCTATTCATAATGAAGTAATAGTGTAGTCTGGTTCTGGGCTCAATGCTCTAATGTATGCAGTTGAATTGAGATATATGTACTATATTTTCTAGTGGGCAGTTCTTGGTATTAAAAAATAAAACATGAAAATTTAAAAAAAAACACTATAAAACTGAAAAACAGCTTTGCTACTTTTTTCATGGCCTAAAAACATAACAACAACATTGTGCATCATGTGGACAGTTTTACAACATTGATGCAATAGTTTGGTGTTGATCAGGTTTGCCAGTGTCTCACAGGTGTTTCAAAAGTGACATTTAAGAAGAATATAGCGAGATTGACTACTTTCATATGTACAAATGCTTGAGGCTTCCCCAAAATAACCTCTTAGAAAGTTCTTCACTATTTACTTGAGATTTATAGAGCACTGACTAATATATGGATGATCAAATTCTATTTTTCTAAAAGGCAAAATCAATACCTTCTGTGAACTATGAAAAATTATTTCAAAAAATAAAGGTGAAACAGCAATATATATATATATATATATATATATGTATAGAGAGAGAGAGAGAGAGAGAGACAGAGAGAGAGACAGAGAGAGAGACAGAGAGAGACAGAGAGACAGAGGAACAGAGAGAGATATATGTTAGTATCATATCCTAATATTTAAAATTATTATTTGGGGAGAAATCTTATTTTATCTTTAATTTCACAACTAAATTTGCATGAAGACAGTTGTGTTTCATTAACTAAGAGGACATTGACCTATATATCCTTTATTGAACATTTAAGGAGTCAATGGAAATTATTTTCAAAGAAGATTTTTCTTAAAAAATGGATCTTAAAAGATCTTTTATTCCCTTTTTATTCCCTACTCATTTAGGAGGCATCGGGACTCTATTCATCTCTATAGAATATTATATAATCCACAGTAGAATGAAAAGTATCTCTATCTACTATCTATTTATCTATCTATCTATCTATCTATCTGTCTATCATCTATCTCACTCAAATGCTTGTGAATGAGAGAGTAGATAATAAAGGTTTATAATGCTCTTTAAACATCAATACCAAATTAAGTTTGCCATGCTTTATATCAGATTCTGGAAAAACAAATGCTGTTTAGAAGATTTGTATAAGATTAATAATTAAGGTATGTTGCTACAGGAAGAGAGTGAAATGTCAAGCCACAGACTGGAAGAAGAATTCACAACAAAAGACTTAGTTCATTTAAAATGTTTTACTGGAGGGGTGCCTGCATGGCTCAGTTGGTTAAGTGCCTGACTTTGAAATCTCTGTCCCCCTCTCTCTCTGGCTCTCCCCAGCTTTCTCTCTCTCTCTCTCTCTCTCTCTCTGTCTCTCTCTCAAATAAACATTAAAAAATAAATAAAATGTTTTAATGGATTTTGTCAAAAATTTGTTGTTTTATGTAATTAACTTACTTTTTTGATATGATGTGTCTATAATGTGTCTATAATGCACATTACCACTATAAGTTTAAAAAAAGTTTCATAGCAGCACTTTTAACAATAGCCAAATTATGGAAAAAGACTAAATGTCCATCAACTGATGAATGGATAAAGAAATTGTGGTTTATATACACAATGGAATACTACGTGGCAATGAGAAAGAATGAAATATGGCCTTTTGTAGCAATGTGGATGGAACTGGAATGTTATGCTATGTAAAATAAGTCATACAGAGAAAGACAAATGCCATATGTTTTCACTCTTATGTGGATCCTGAGAAACTTAACAGAAGACCATGGGGGAGGGGAAGGAAAAAAAAAAGTTAGAGAGGGAGGGACCCAAACCAGAAGAGACTCTTAAAAACTGAGAACAAACTGAGGGTTGATGGGGGGATGGGAGGGAGTGGAGGGTGTGTGATGGGTATTGAGGAGGGCACCTGTTAGGATGAGCACTGGGTGTTGTATGGAAACCAATTCAACAATAAATTTCATATTAAAAAAAGTTATTTCCCTGTATTTTTGCATACTAAAATGTAAATAAGTAAAATATTACTATGAAGTTAATATTTTTGCAAAGGATACAGCGAGGTAATTTATAATTTGAAAATATATAGCCACTTCTGAAATAGGGATTTAAAAATATTTATATTTAATTTTTAGTTTTTCAAATGGAGATTTTTTAATTTCAAAAGTTGCAAGCTGCTTTAAGTGAACTAATTATTATTTTTTGGGAAAATATTGATAGCACAAAGAAAGCAGAAATGCTGGTTCAAAATGGTAACAAAAGTAACAGGAAAAAACCAACCACATAAAGCCTTAGTTTTTGCCTCTTACTTACTGTTCAGTGGGTAGCTCACTGGTAGATTATTACTCCTTTCAGAAGACAAACTAATTTATTAGTTATCAGTGTTACAATTTAGAAAAACTGTTTTTTTTTTTGAGTTTTTTTTCAAGTGATCATGAAAATTTCCAAATAAATACAAAAGAAGAGAGGGCAGTACAATGAAATCTCATGTTCCTATTATTTAGCTTTGGTAACCATCAGCTTTTCATTATTCTTTAGGTAATTTTTTTTAACGTCAACCTTTCATGAGTTCTAAGAAAAAGCTGTAGTCACTGGTAGTAGATTCAGATTCACCAAACCTATCTGAATCCTCAAAAAATTGCATCCTCTCCACTCAGTATGATTTAGTTCAAATTTAGTAGACTAACTTCAGAGAAATGGCTTCTTTTTTTAATGTCAGTCCTCAAAATCAAAGCTAGAATACCAAAGTGGAGGAAGAGCTACAAATGTACGTTGCGTTCATCCCAGACATGATTGACTTGTGTTCCTTGTCAGAGATGTTGTAAAAGTACTGACTCATGTAACAACATGGGCATACTTTAACATGATCTCACAGTTCATGGGTTCAAGCCCCACATGGGGCTTTGCACTGATAGGAGCCTGCTTTGGAATCTCTATCTCTGTCTCTGTCTCTGTCTCTCTCTCTGTGCCTCTCCACTGCTCATGCTCTTTCTCTTTCTCAAAATTAAACATTAAAAAAAATTAAAAATCATTATGCTAAGTAAAAGAAGTCACACAGAAAGGACTATATACTGAAAGGTTCCATTATTTATGCTATTCTGAAAGAAAAAAAAAACATTTGGGCAAAAATCAGATCAGTCTTTGCCAGGAACTAGGGAAGAAGAGAGGAGACTGAATACAAAGGGCTACGATGGGAAATTTTTGAGATGGAAATACTGTGTATCTTGATTGTCATGGTGTTTACCTGCTTGTACACACTTGTCAAAATTCATCAACCTGATACTTAAGAAGGGAGAACATTAGTTACTATATGTAAATTATTATTTTGATTCATCCAGTAAATCTAACTTAAACAAAAATAATAGCATATCAATATCTAATGGGCCAAGGACAGTGAAACTGTCATCTTCCTTGATCGGGATAACACATTATTAGTGAAATTTGAACAGCTATTTGATTTAGGGTAACTACTTCACTTTTATTTTTTCTTACCAAGCTGATAGTCCATTAAAATATCCTATAATATACGGGCACCTGGGTGGTTCAGCTCGTTGAGCATCCGACTTTGGCTCAGGTCATGATCTCATGGTTTGTGAGTTTGAGCCCAGCATCAGGTTCTGTGCTGACAACTCAGAGCCTGGAGCCTGCTTTGGATTCTCTCTCTCTCTCTCTCTCTCTCTCTCTCTCTCTCTCTCTCTCTCTCCCCCTCCCCCACTAGTGCTGTCTTTCAAAAATAAATAAATGTAAAAAAAAACTATCCTATAATTGTAGAGTCTTTAAAATAAATGTAGTACTGTATATTAAACTTTAAAGACTACACCTGATATACTTATTTCTGTCACATGGACTTAGAAAGTTTTGTTTTTTTGATTCTGCACATTGCTATACAAGAGTACCTAAAATTCTGTATAATCTTATGTCATTCACAATTTAGTCAGCATGCTTTATAAAAAAAAATGTTCTTTGTAGAAAAATCATTTTTAATTTGTTTCTGCTTGGTTGTTTGGTCTATACTACCTTATATGAAACATGTGTTTGCATATGGTAACAGAATCTAAGTAAAATGATGAAATACAGAGGTCCTGAAGATTAATAAAATATCTTTGTCTTTGTATGTAAAGTTACTTATGTTCTGATGTTATAATCGGTTAATCAGTTCCTTTCTTTTGAAAGAAATGTTTTAAATCTTTCTTTTTAAAATGCCACTGGTGTTACGTTATTTTAAATTATACAAATTACTGTGAGGTTTTGTTTCCTTCAGTTCTCTTCCCCTTTATATTTTTAAGTGTGTTGACACATTTTAATGAAAAATACTGGCATTGAATTATTGTATGTAAAATATATCTTAAATTACCCTGTATATTTGCTTTGTGTTAATAAAACTCAATATAGATAGTTAAGTAATTCCCATTTTTTAAAATTGCATATGCTTTTGTTTTTTTGAATCTCTGATAATCCTACCTTTCTAAATTGTCCTATAGAACATACATATACTCTCTTTCAACTGAAAGGAATTTTTCTTTGAATAAATTAGAATTTATATACTAATTCTTGGATTAGTATAGAAATATTTTAAACTATAGAACAAAAACTGTCTTCCCCCAAACAGATAAAAAGGTACATCTTCCATGTCACTATTCATTACTGTACTTTTAGATAATTGGGTTTAAATGCTAATATTTTACAGTTCTCTGTTATAAGATGGTGCAAAAACATTTTAAATAGCATTTTATTCTCAGAAATTTCTATAGATAAATATTTCTCTAGATTTTATAGCACTTAACAGTTTTTAATTTATATTTGCTTATGAATTTCAATGATTACATATCTTCCAAGGTTCTCAAAATATAAATATTGTAACACATGAGAAGGAAAAGACAAATTTTAAACTAACCTGCCCCAGTTGCGAGATACTTGAGCTAATGCTATCCTCCTTGATATCTCACTTGTACAGAAATATCTTAACTTTCCAAGAGAGACATCTGCTGATTTTCTTTTGAGTTTTTTCAGGCAGGTAGGAGAGTCAGAATGCAAAGCAGTACAAAGTGCATGAGGAATTCACTTACAGAACTGGATATAATTTAGGGCATGCACACTGAGGTTTGGCTGATCTCAAATGTACAGATTTATCCATTTCATCTTTCATAATGTCCTCTTTATTATACTACATATGGAAATGTCAATGAAAACTATTAAACTAGAAAATACTTTATGAAAGTCATAAAATGTTAGTTTGCATTACATTTCAATCAGGCATTATGGCTAATCTAAAGCACTGTTCATTATCTCTCTTTTTTTCTAGTTCAGTTTCTATGACACTCACTGGAAACCGCGGGCATTGAAAAGGTCATTTCGAATACACATCAATAACCTTTTGGGGTGGGAGGAAACTACCCTCCAGTGGTGGCATGATTACTTTCATTCTGAAGAATAACATGTATCATTTTATCTGTAGTATAAGTCATAAAAAGATTGAAAAATAAAAGCATGAACTCAACTAACAAACAGGAAAGATGTTCTGGAAAATTATTTGAAACAGACCAGAAGTAACAAAATTTAAAATAAATAAATAAATATCTCTAGTGAGACATTATCACAAACTACATGATTATTTTTCAAGTTACATTTTAGGAAAATGAATGCTGTCCTTTCCCATAGTATTTTTCAAATAATATTTTCTAAATATCTTTAATTAGTTATCACTATATTCTAGGAACTAGACATAGATCCTGCTTTTAGGCAGAGTACAATATTGTTGAAAACATAGGGCAGGTCCCAAATTTGCTCAAAACATGAATGAGGGGGGAGAAATCTAAAAGTAACCAAATTTACCACAAAATGTCAAGATCAATAGAATTGGGAACTTGAAATCTGAATTTCAATTTTTAAGAAATAAATTTATATTTTTATATATGTTCTCTATAACTATAAAATTTTATCTACAACTATCACCATAGCAAATGCAGGATGCAGAATTGCAGAACATAAGAAATTGGTTAAAGGAATATTGATAAAAAATTAGTAGTAGATAGTTCCTTAAAATAGATGGTTTGGCGGCTCCTGGATGGCTCAGTTGGTTAAGTGTCCGACTCCCGATTTCAGCTCAGGTCATGATCTCACGGGTCATGAGATCAAGCCCAATGTAGGGCTTGGTGCTGACTATGTGGAGCCTGCTTAGTATTCTCTCTCTCTCTCTGTCTGTCTCTCTCGCGCGCGCTCAAAATAAATAAATAAGTAAATAAGTAAATGAATAAATAAATAATAAAAACATAGATGGTTTTATGCATATTAAAAAAGTGAAAACATCAAGATATGCCAAATTATGGAGAATAGGCAATTTTGTATGATCGTTTTATTAAAAACTAGTTCATCTTACCTCTACCACCAGTTGCTGAAGAGATGGTGAAGCTACAGAATATAGACTTGAGTTACCCCTTATGGGACTATGGAGACTAATGTAAGCCACAACATTTCTCTGCAGAACCTTCCTGAAATCCTGAAACAAACAAACAAAAAAATCTTTATCATGATAAAAGTAACAGATTCTAATTTATCATTTATATGTTGAATAAGAAATACTTTCTACTAAAAATCACCATAGTATACAACTGTTTTTAAAAAATCTATTCTATTAGAGTGTACAAAGGTCATAAAAGGATTTTAAATAAAGAGGGTAAGGAGTTACATATCATATATGACAAAATATTTTTTTAATGTTTATTTATTTTTGAGAGAGACAGAGACAGAATGTGAGTGGGTTGGGGCAGAGAGAGAGGGAGACACAGAATCCGAAGCAGGCTCCAGGCTCTGAGCTGTCAGCAAAGAGCCCGACGCAGGGCTCGAACTCACAAGCTGTGAGATCATGACCTGAGTCAAGGTCAGACGCTCAACTGACTGAGCCACCCAGGCTCCCCATGACAAAATAATTTTAAGCACGTTCCTGAAAAAAGTCAAATTTTAAAAGAAAATGTTCTTAAATGGTTAATATCGTATGTGATTCAACTTTAGAATACAGAATGGAAAGTTTGCTCTAGACACAGAACTTGATTTTATAGTTATTGAATTAGAGAATAATTCATGGGTAAACTATTTCAGTGATTAATCAAACTAGGCCTTTCCTTTGAGACAATGAGCTAATTTTTACATAAGTGGCTCTTTATTCTGAGCAAAATGGGGCATAATACACCTTTGTCCCTGCACATATTACCTGAAATAAAACCTGATACATTTTATGCACATGAGTAGCATAAAATGATTTCAGCAGAATGGTTTCTCTACTTCTCTGCTGAACTATTCCCCAAACTGAATACCACTAAGCCTATTAATAAGGTGCACTAAGAAGGTCTTCTATTATTTTCCTCCTTTCTTGCACAAATATTTAATGACTAATCATCATGGTGACAATTCTATGGAAATGACTTAAAAACTGAACAACTTCATGTCTTAGGAACTTACTTTTCTTTCTCCAACACTATGAGATGGAAGACTATAAGGGCATGTGCACCTAACAAATCAATAATATTATCCCTATTTCAAGTTGAACACTCAGCTATACCTCTGCAAGAGAGCTGAAAAGACATTTCATTTAAAATAAATATTTTTTTTGAGACAGAGAGAAAGAGGAGAGAGGGAGAGAGAGAGAGAATGAGGAGGAGGGGCAGAAGGAGAGAGGGAGAGAGAGAGAGAGAGAGAGAGAGAGAGAGAGAGAGAGAGAGTCCTAAGCAGGCTCCACACTGTCAGTGCAGAGCCCAACACAGGGCTCAAATTCATAAACAGTGAGATCATGTACGACCTGAGCCAAAAGCAAGAGTTGGACACTTAACTAACTGAACTACTCAGGCACACCTAAAATTAGTAAATATTTTAAATGAATAGGAATGATGACCTTAAGCTTAAATACTCTGCTTCACACATAATACTGTTTAAAAAAAGATGTCCCTTAAAAAATTGTTCAACAAGTGCTGTGGAAAAACAGCACTTTTTTTTTTTTACATATTTACATACTACCACATAGACACTATATATATATATACATATATATGTATATATATATACACATATATATATAGTATACATATATATGTATATATATATAGTATACATATATGTATGTATATATATAGTATATATATATATAGTATATATAGTATATATATATAGTATATATATATATATACACACACATACATATATATATGTATATGTATATATATATATGTTAGTCCTATTAACACTCATGAGAACCTCATGCTAGTATATTCATTGGAGGATCAAGTCTTGGAGAAATTAATTTTGCCTAAGACCATCCATGTTATGTCAGAAAGAATTTGAAGTCTGACTTTTGACTGTAACATCCACAGTAGCCTGTGAAAAATGAAGCATCTTGAATAGAAGAAATGGTACTTTTCTTTAGTAAATGGTACTATTTTATTTAACAATGGTACTATTTATTTAGTAAAAAGTATGATAATTTTCCTCAAGGATCAAGATTATTATTGATTCAATTAAAAAAATAAAAATAACTCTATCACTATAAATTACAGTTTTAAGTCTATTGACCAATATCACCTAACCTTTTTAATTACAACTATGGGTTCCAAGGTGTTCCTGTGCAAGCAAAATTAAATAGGGCAATACGACATGTCAACAGGTGCTTTCCTTACTCAGCTTCACTAGGAAATCAATTTAGAGCTTACATTGACTTTAGTCTAAAAGAAAAAGTTTCATTCTCAGGGGTAGTTTGGTAAAAGTAGACAGAATGGAAAAGCTAATAGTTTCCTAACTTCCTTCTCAGCCAGATAGTTACAAAATGGCTTTATGAACAGTATTGTAATAATCTTCTGAGATAGAGTAATTTTATATAGTATACTCTATGAGCCAATAATCAAATCTATATGTTATTCACCATGTTCTTACTCACCATTTTCTTTACTCATATATCTTTGCCTACCTAGTCATGGAAAAAGTAAGAAAATGACTGAATGAATAGTTAGTTGCCAAACATGCATACACACATAAATATGTTAGAACAGAGGTCCCTACTCTGTTCTACTGAATGTAGAACTGAATGTAAGTTCTACTCTAACTGAATGTAAGAGATTTTTTTTTGACACAAATACTTTTTCCTATGAACTCCTACATTATAGATTTTTTAGTTGTATCTACTGATAGAGAAAATACAAAATTATTAAAAGATAAAATGAATTCAGTAAAGCTTACAAATAAATTTATATTTTATTAACCATAAAAAATCTACTTAATTTGAAAATATAATTGCTTACATACATGTAAGGCCATAATATTGATTCAACTTACAAACTATGATGCTTGATGCTCAAATAAATTCAAAGACTTTTTGCAATAAACTTCCCCATGCATAGGGGCTCAGGATATATAAGTTTAGAATGTCTGTTGTTGGACAAGCCTAATTTGAGAAAGAACATAGTTTAGGAATATACATGTTAATTTAGGATTAACACAAATTTATTATGAAAGTTACTAGATAGATATGGAGAAGGCTGTATGATACAGTGGAATAAATTTTTGGAATTTGAAAAGAATCTTGAGGATACTTTTTAAAAACACACCTTACTGTTGCAAGAAAACTAAAGTATTGTTTTCTTTATGATTAAAAAACATTAAATACTAAAATCAGCCCAATTCACATATATATTCCCCAAGTTGCATAACTTGATTATGTCTTTAAAGTAAGTAATTTGGAATAGAAGTTTGAGAGGTTGGTTTAGCTATAACATTTGCCATCTTACTAAAAATTTGTCAATTTAAAAAGGTTCTTTCATCAATGGAGTTTGTTCATTTGAATTAGTTCTTTTGAATATGGAATAAACATTCACACAACTAATTTGAGTATAGAAAAGTATTCTAATTTGCAATGTGTATATCTTGATAAATTTTACACTAAAATTTTCCCACTTTTAAGACTTCTTATTTTTCAAATTAAAAAAGATGCTTGCTATTTTCTTTTGTATATTTTTGATATTTTCTTTATAGTCAATAGACATTTTATCTTTGTTGTGAGTACTTAAATAAAAAAATGAAATAATAGAATTTGCCCTTAGATATTTAGGATTCTTTTTTCCCCAAAGCTGAGGCAGCAAACAAACTAGAATATCAAATTGTTTTATTTTCCTAGATAAAATTGTATAGATTTTTTCCCCTACATTTTCCCACTAAACTTCTTTTTTAAAAAAAATCACAAAGTAAATAGAATATCTGAGAGTTTTACAATATTTTCATTATTTTTAATATGGCATCAATCCAATTATTGGTTGTTATATCCCATTAAAAATACAGTGCATCTGTGAAACAGAGACATATCAAAAGGTTTGAAACTTAAATATTCCAGTGGTATTCTAACAATGATCCACTGCATGCTAGATTTCGTTTGAATAAAGGCTTCCTAAGGTAGTTTAGATAGATAGATAGGTTAATAGGTAGATGCAGAAGAGACAGAAAGATAGAGGTATAAGAATAGGAAGATTGAGGGGTACCTAGGTGGCTCAGTCAGTTAAATGTCCAACTTTAGCTCAGGTCATGATCCCATGGTTTGTGAATTCGAGCCCCACCTGGGGCTCCATGCTGACAGCTCAGAGCCTGGAGCCTGCTTCAAATTCTGTGTCTCCCTCTCTCTCTGTCCCTTCCCAAATTGCTCTCTCTCTCTCTCTCAAAAATAAATAAACATTAAAAAAAAATAGGAGAATTGAGTAGAGGGAGGGAGGAAGAAAGGGAAGAAGAAAGGAAACCAATATTTTGAGGCCAATCTACAAACTGTAGAGCTAAGATATAATGCTAGAGTAGTAGACATTTAACGTAACAGATTGTTTCCTAATTCCAGATAATTGCTAGAAAGTTAAAAAGAAAAAAAGTAATTGCATGCATCACTTGATCTTTTCTTGTCCAGTAATTGTCAACCTGTCTAAGGAGAAATACAATAACCAGGCAAACACAATTGTGGGTATATCATAGTCTATAGGTCTGGTAGCAGCAAGAGTAAGGTAGTTGCAGGTCATACATAATTCACTGTGATCTAATTCCCCCTCATTCTTACAGGTGATCTCAACAAATTAGCAGATGGTTGAGAGGCACATTCTTATCCTTGGTTTTGACAACTTTATTTTGTCAGTCAAAAAGAGACAGTGAGTGCACGAGAGCCAGAAGAACATATTAATTAATGTACATTTACCTCTCCCCATTCATATGAGCCAATATTGCCAAAAGCTGTTCCTCCCCATGAACAGAAAACAATTGTGCGGTCTGGTCTCCACCCTCTCTTAACTCTTAACATCAAGGCCCGGATAAAAGCTGTGATTATGGCAGTGCTGCTGGCCCATTCTTGTCCATAATAACTGTATGCAGTGTGATGACGGCTGCCAACTACGATATACCGATCTGGAAACAGAAGAAAACAAGGGCCATTAACACAAAATATAAACCCTAACAATAAATTTAATGACATTTACATAATCCTATTGCACAACCGAGCAACAATTATGTAAAATTGTTCTAATAATTAAGACTACTTTAACATTTTTCACCCACTGTCTTGATTCACACATCTGTGTATATCAAAGCAGAGGCAGCTGCTGAACTCAATTATGATTCCAAAGCTTAGATCCATATTACTGTCCTTTACAACACGCATTTTAATTAATGAAGTATACAAATATGCCACAATGAAACCTTTATCTAACATTTTTCCAGAATCATAGTGGGAAGTGCCCTGTAAACAATGTGTGTATGCTCAGTAAATATTAATGAACTATTAATACATATGAGGGAATGCTTATCAGTAGCTATAAATATTAAATAATGTGGTAGTCATGTATGGATTTTGAAAAAATCCAAATGAAGTATTTAGGAAATTAATTATAGCTTCCAACTTATAGTTTTATCTCCTCTCTCTGAAGAAAAAAAAATCAACATCAAAAGTCATCCAACTACTGTAAAAGTTTCCTTCCCTCCCCTTCCCTTCCCTCCCCTTCCCTTCCCTTTCTTCTTTTTTAGAGAGAGACTCAGCACAAAAGGGGGGAAAGGACAGAGGGAGAAAGGGACAGAATCTTAAGCAGGCTGCATGCTCAGTGTGGAGTCAGATGAGGGCTTAAATCCCATGAAACTGGGATCATGACCTGAGTTGAAATCAAGAGTCAGATGCTCAGCCAACTGAGCCACTCAGGCACACCTGTAAAAGTTATCTTTTCACATATTTCATATAATCATACAAAATCCATTAGATACAACATGAAAAAGATCTGCATGACACATAGATGGGGCCTGCTCAATATACGTTACAGACTATTGCCAATAATAAGGTAGAATAAAAGCATATCTCCAGAGTTTCCTCTGATTTTGTTACCATTGAATGCTATTGGTATAGAACTATATTTATTTCACTAAATAGTCCTATACTTTCATGTAAAAGGTTTCTTCACCGAGTGTTATTTTATTCAGAGATGTCCCATAGCTCAATGGTGCAGACTTTGAAGCCAGCCTCCTTGCGTTTGGATCCAGTCTATTCAATTTGCTAGTTATATGACCTTGGGAAGCTTAACTAAGCTCTTTATGCCTTAATTTCTTCAGTATAAAATCAAAATACAAATGGTACGTACATTATTCAGTTCCTTTGAGTTTTATTTTTTAATTTTTTAAAAATATAATTTATTATCAAATTGGCTTCCATATAACACCCAGTGCTCATCCCAACAAGTGCCTTCCTCAATGCCCATCACCCACTTTCCACTCTCCCCCACCCATCAACCCTCAGTTTGTTCTCTGTATTTAAAAATCTGGTATGGTTTGCCTCCCTCCCTCTCTGTTTGTAACGTTTTTTCCCCCTTCCCCTCCTCCATGGTTTTCTGTTAAGTTTCTCAAGATCTACATCTTGGAACATATGAGTGAAAACATATGGTATCAGTCTTTCTCTGACTGACTTATTTCACTCAGCATAATACCCTCCAGTTCCATCCACATTGCTACAAAAGGCCAGATTTCATTCTTTCTCATTGCCACATAGTATTCCATTGTGTATATAAATCATATTTTTTTTATCCATTCATCAGTTGATGGACATTTAGGCTCTTTCCATAATTTGGCTATTGTTGAAAGTGCTGCTGTAAACATTGGGGTACATGTGCCCGTATGCATCAGCACTCCTGTATCCCTTGGGTAAATTCCTAGCAGTGCTATTGCTGGGTCATAGGGTAGTTCTATTTTTAATTTTTTGAGGAAACTCCACACTGTTTTCCAGAGTGGCTGCACCAATTTGCATTCCCACCAACAGTGAAAGAGGTTCCCATTTCTCCACATCCTCTCCAGCATCTATAGTCTCCTGATTTGTTCATATTAGCCACTCTGACCGGCGTGAGGTAGTATCTCAGTGTGGTTTTGATTTGTATTTCCCTGATGAGAAGTCACATTGAGCATCCGTTTCATGTGTCCCTTGGCCATCTGAATGTCTTCTTTGGAAAATTGTCTATTGATGTCTTCTGCCCATTTCTTTACTGGATTATTTGTTTTTTGGGTGTGGAATTTAGTGAGTTCTTTATAGATTTTGGATACTGGCCCTTTATCTAATATGTCATTTGCAAGTATCTTTTCCCATTCTGTTGGTTGCCTTTTAGTTATGTTGATTGTTTACTTTGCAGGGCAGGAGCTTTTTATCTTGATGAGGTCCTAATAGTTCATCTTTGCTTTTAATTCCCTTGCCTTTGGAGATGTGTTGAGTAAGAAATTGCTGTGGGTGAGGTCAAAGAGGTTGTTGCCTGCTTTCTCCTTTAGGGTATGGTTTCCTGTTTCACATTCAGGTCCTTCATCCATTTTGAGTTTATTTTTTGTGAATGGTGTAAGAAAGTGTTCTAATTTCATTCTTCTGCATGTTGCTGTACAGTTCTCCCAGCACCATTTGTTAAAGAGACTGTGTTTTTTCCATTGGAAAAACTTTTTCCTGCTTTGTCAAAGATTAGTTGGCCATACTTTTGTGGGTCCAATTCTGGAGTCTCTATTCTATTCCATTGGTCTATGTGTCTGTTTTTGTACCAATACCATACTGTCTTGATGATTACTGCTTTGTAGTAGAGGCTAAAGTCTGGGATTGTGGTGCCTCCCGCTTTGGTTTTCTTTTTCAATATTACTTTGGCTATTTGGGGTCTTTTGTGGTTCCATACAAATTTTAGGATTGTTCTAGCTTTGAGAAGAATGCTGGTGCAATTTTGATGGAGACTGCATTGAATATGTAGATTGCTTTGGGTAGTATTGACATTTTAAAAATATTTATTCTTCCAATCCATGAGCACAGAATGTTTTTCCATTTCTTTGTGTCTTCTTCAATTTCCTTTATAAGCTTTCTATAGTTTTCAGCATACAGATCTTTTACACCTTTGGTTAGGTTTATTCCCAGGTATTTTATGGTTCTTGGTGCAATTGTTAATGGATCAATTCTTTATTTCTCCTTCTGGTTCTTCATTATTGCTGTATAAAAATACAACCGATTTCTGTATGTTGATTTTGTACCCTGTGACTTTGCTGAATTCATGTATCAGTTCTAGCAGCCTTTGGGTGGAGTCTGTCAGATATTCCATGTAGAGTATTATGTTGTCTGTGAAAAGTGAAAGTTTGACTTCTTCTTTGCCAATTTTGATGCCTTTTATTTCATTTTGTTTTCTGATTGCTGATGCTAGGAATTCCAACGCTATGTTAAACAACAATGGTGAGAGTAGAAGTCCCTGTTGTATTCCAGATCTCAGGGGAAAAGCTCTCAGTTTTTCCGCATGAGGATGATATTAGCTGTGGGCTTTTCATAAATGGCTTTTATGAAGTTTAAGGATGTTCCTTCTATCCCAACATTCTTGGGGATTTTTATTAGAAAGGATGCTGTATTTTGTCAAATGCTTTTTCTGCATCGACTGACAGGATCATATAGTTCTTAGCCTTTTATTAATGTGATGTATCCCATTGATTGATTTGCAAATATTGAACCAGCCCTGCAGCCCAAGAATGAATCCCACTTGATCATGGTGAATAATTCTTTTTATATGCTGTTGAATTCGATTTGCTAGTATCTTGATGAGAATTTTTGCATCCATATTCATCAGAGATATTGGCCAGTAGTTCTCTTTTTTTGTTGGTCTCTGTCTGGTTTTTCTTCATACTTCACAGAATGAGTCTGGAAGTTTTCCTTCCATTTCTATTTTTTGGAACAGCTTGAGACGGATAGGTATTAACTCTGCTTTAAATGTCTGGTAGAATTCCCTAGGGAAGAGTCCAGTTCTTTTATTTGTTGGGAGATTTTTGATAACTGATTCAATTACTTCACTAGTTATGGGTCTGTTCAAATTTTCTATTTCTTCCGGTTTGAGGTTTAGTAGTATGTGGGTGTTTAGGAACTTGACCATTTCTTCCAGGTTTTCCAGTTTGTTGGCATATAATTTTTCATAATATTCCCTGATAATTGCTTGTGTTTCTGAGGGACTGGTTGTAATAAATCCATTTTCATTCATGATTTTATCTATTTGGGTCCTCTCTCTTTTCTTTTTGAGAAGCCTAGCTAAGGTTTATCAATTTTGTTTATTTTCTCAAAAAACCAACTCTTAGTTTCATTTATCCATTCTACTGTTTTGTTTTTGTTTTGTTTTGTTTTATTTTATTTTTGGATTCTATATTGCTTATTTCTGCTTTGATCTTTATTATTTCTCTTCTTCTGCTGGTTTTGGGGTGTCTTTGCTGTTCTGCTTCTATTTCCTTTATGTGTGCTATTAGATTTTGTATTTGGGATTTTTCTTGTTTCTTGAGATAGGCCTGGATTGCAAATGTATTTTCTCTTAGGACTGCCTTTGCTGCATCCCAAAGGGTTTGGATTGTTGTGTTTTCATTTTCATTTGTTTCCATATATTTTTTAATTTCTTCTCTAATTGCCTGGTTGACCCATTCATTCTTTAGTACAGTGTTCTTTAACCTCCATGCTTTTGAAGGTTTTCCAGACTTTTTCCTGTGGTTGATTTCAAGTTTCATAGCATTGTGGTCTGAAAGTGTGCATGGTATGATCTCAATTCTTTGGTATTTATTGAGGGTTGTTTTGTGACCCAACATGTGATCTATCTTGGAGAATGTTCCATGTGCACTTGAGAAGAAAGTATATTCTGTTGCTTTAGGATGCAGAGTTCTAAATACATCTGTCACGGCCATCTGGTCCAATGTATCATTCAGGGACATTGTTTCTTACTGATTCTGTGTCTAGATGATCTGTCCGTTGTTGTAAGTGGAGTATTAAAGTCCCCTGCAATTACCACATTCTTACCAATAAGATTGCTTTTGTTTGTGATTGTTTTATATATTTGGGTGCTCTCAAATTTGGTGCATAGATATTTATGTTGTTAGCTCTTCCTGATGGATAGACCCTGTAATTATTACATAACGCCCTTCTTCATCTCTTGTGACAGCCTTTAAAGTCTAGTTTGTCTAAGTATGGCTACACCAGCTTTCTTTTTTTCTTTTAATTTTTTTAATGTTTATTTATTTTTGAAAGAGAGAGAGAGAGTGTGAGCAGAGGAAGGGCAGAGAGAGAGGGAGACACAGAATCTGAAGCAGGTTTCAGGCTCTGAGCTGTCAGCACAGAGCCTGATGTGGGCTTGAACCCACGAACTGTGAGATCATGACCTGAGCCGAAGTCGGATGCTTCACCAGCTGAGCCACCCAGGTGGTCATACACCAGCTTTCTTTTGACTTCCAGTAGCAGGATAGATAGTTCTCCATCCCCTCACTTTCAATCTGAAGGTGTCCTCAGGTCTAAAATGGGTCTCTTGTAGACAGCAAATAGATGTGTCTTGTTTTTTTATGCATTCTGATACCCTATGTGTTTTTATTGGAGTATATAGTCTATTTACATTTAGTGTTATTATTGAAAGATATGGGTTTAGAGCCATTGTGTTATCTGCAGGTTTCATGGTTGTAGTGATGTCTCTGGTCTTTTGTGGTCCTTGCAACATTTCTCTCACAGAGTCCCCCTTAGGATCTCTTGTAGGGCTGGTTTAGTGGTGATGAATTCCTTCAGTTTTTGTTTGTTTGGGAAAACTTTTATCTCTCCTTCTATTCTGAATGACAGGCTTGCTGGGTAAAGGATTCTTGGCTGCATATTTTTCCTGTTCATCACATTGAATATTTCCTACCATTCCTTTCTGGCCTGCCAAGTTTCAATAGATAGGTCGGCTACTACCCTTGTGTGTCTACTTTGTATGATAAAGCCTGTTTATCCTTAACTGCTTTCAGAATTCTCTCTTTATCCTGGTATTTTGCTAGTTTTCCTATGATATATCGTGCAGAAGATTGATTCAAGTTATGTCTGAAGGGAGTTCTCTGTGCCTCTTTGATTTCAATGTCTGTTTCCGTCCCCAGATTGGGGAAGTTCTCAGCTATGATTGGTCAAATACACCTTCAGCCCCTTTCTCTCTCTTTTTCTGGAATTCCTATGATACAGATATTGTTCCATTTGTTATGGAACAATATAAATTGCATTACTTAGTTCTCTAATTCTCCTCTTGTGATCCTGGATTTCTTTAATCTCTTTCTTCTCAGCTTCCTCTTTTTCCATAATTTTATCTTCTAATTAACCTATTCTCCCCTCTGCCTCTTCAATCCTTGCTGTGGTCACCTCCATTTTATTTTGCACCTCATTTATAGCATTTTTAAACTCATCACGACTTTTTTTAAGTTCCTTGATCTCTGCAGCAATAGATTCTCTGCTATCTTCTATGTTTTTTTCAAGACCAGTGATTAATCTTGTGACAATTATTCTAAATTCTTGTTCAGTTATATTGCTTATATCTGTTTTGATCAATTCTTTAGCTGTCACTTCTCCCTGGAATTTTTTTTTGAGGAGAATTTCTGTTTGGTCATTTTGGCTAGTTTTCTGTCCCTTATGAGGTTTTTTTTTTTAATGTTTTATTTATTATTGAGACAGAGAGAGACAGAGCATGAGCAGGGGAGGGGCAGAGAGAGAAGGAAACACAGAATCTGAAGCAGGCTCCAGGCTCTGAGCTGTCAGCACAAAGCCCGACACGGGGCTTGAACTCACAAACCGCAAGATCATGACCTGAGCTGAAGGTGGATGCTTAACTAACTGAGCCACCGAGACGCCCCTGCCTCATGAGTTTTAAAAGCTTGTTGTGTGCTCTCCATCTGCAAGCACTGCTATATTAAAGGGGCGACACACACTGTCCAGGGCCTGGCCCTTCAGGAGGTATTTTTTTTTTTTGGGAGAGTGTTACTTGCTTTCTGTTGTTGTGACTTTGGTTATTTTCCTAGTGATGTTTTGGGCTCTCCACCAAATGTGCTTTGATTTGTTCCTTGAAGTAGCCCTGGAAAGGAAAACAAACAGGAAACAAAAACATGCAAACACACAAACAAACAAAAAACAAACAAACAAAAAACAATCCAAAAGTAAAAAACCAGAAACACCCACTACAAGTAAAGAACAGGGTGGAGGTGATGCTGATGGAAGGGCACATACAAAGAGAAAAATGACAGGGGTGGGGAAAAAGAAGCAATAAACATTGACCAGGCAGAGAGACTAAAAGGCTTAATCCAGAGAGAGAGAAAGGAAATTAAGGAAGGGGGCAGGCGGAGAAGAAATTAAGATAAAGTTACCCAGACAGAGAAACTATATGGCTTGATTATTCCAGAGACAGAGAAAGGGAAGTAAAGAAGGAGGTGTAGAACATGTATCAAGAGAATGGATTAAATATGTCTGTTTAGACAAACCAACAACCAGAGTAACCAGCCTAGAGGAGGGAAGAGATAAGAAGGAGAAAATGAAGGAAGAATATATCTAAATAACAAGAATTATCTGAGAATTAATCCAGGCAATGCAGCAGCACTGGTCTGGAGGAGTGGGTCCTCTGGTTCCTCAGCATCTATCCTGTCCCAGTAGATATGCAGTCACCCGGCACGGAGGGGCATGGTTTGGTGTAGATGAGTCCTGCCTTCACTGTGGGCCCTGCAGATCAATCCCTGAGGCTCCACCTTGGTGGTGGTGGGGAGAGAAATGGCAACCCCCCCTCCCCCACCCAGTCTCTTCTCCACAGACCCTGTGGAGCCATCCTCACTGTGCTACGGGTGCAGACGAGGCGGTCTGTCTTGTTCCACTGACTCCCATGACCTGGAGCTTGGCTGGGATTTAAACTCCTGCTCCGTGAGCCCTCGCACTGGGCAAGCACCTCTCTATGCCACCTGATATGTGGTCCTGGCTTGTTTTGTCCTCTCTCACAGTACTCCAAGGAGGGGACCACTTTCTCCTACTGTGGACTGAGCCCCTGACCCAGCTATTGAGTCCAGGACTGGTTTCCCTCCTCCCAGGTGCGAGAACAGGGCACCCGCCCCGGTTCATAGAAAGCCCACAGTTAGAGATGGGATCCCTCTCCGTCCCCATCTGAGGTTTTTTCTCTTGTCCAGATACAGTCCTATGCTTACCCAGTTGCTGTTTCTCTCCCTTTGTTTCTCCACAGAAGGGGATCCCTCCCCTTCATGCCTACACAGCCCGTTTTATCTGCCCCAGTTTGTAATCACCCACATATGGCCCACCATCCCAGTGTCTCCCTAGTAGATTCAGACTCTTTTCCTCCCAGACTCTTGGGGTTCAAAGTCCTTTGGCTTCAACCCATCTTTGTTTCAGAGATGCAGGAAGTATGGATCCCCCTACTTCTCTGCCTTGTTGGCTTCTCTCCTAGTTGCTTTGAGTTTTAAATGAGTTACTATTTGCAAGACACTTTTAACAGGGCCTATCACATAAGGACTGCCTATGTGTGGAATAAATGAATTATCCCTTTACTTCGTGGCAGCAAAAAGCTATTTGATGGGAAATCACTGTGTGAAGCTATTTTAGTTTTCTATACTGATTTTTGAACCAGCAATAAATTTGATCTGCCAATGTTTTATGAAAATTTAATTAATAGTATATATACAGTGGCTGTAAAGGTTGAAACTCAGGAAATGTATTTACTCATCTCCGAGATATGTGCGAAAGTTCTGCTTGGGATTATCTGTATTCTAGATAAACCATATGTAAAAGCCTTAATACTAATTGATGATTGTTTCTACTTTTCAGAGCCATTAAATAAGAAAATCATGTGAATGAGCACCTAATATTTTTGTGTAGGTTTCAAATAAACAAAATTTGAGAAGCTTTACATATTATACACTGAAGAATACTACTAGTAAATTGATTTTAAGAAATTGATTTTTTTCTATATTGAATTTCAATTAGGAAAGCTATTTTACCCTAAAGCTAATATAGTTTTGTACAATTTGGTTTTTCCATAAAAACTAGCAAATGCACCAATGATGACAAATATTTCTGGTGCTTCAGTTACAGATTCTGATGATGAAAACTGGTTGAAATAGTTCAAATGCAACAGTACCAATTTCCAAATCTATTTATACATTGTATTTAAAGACATTAAATCAGAGGTTGTTTGCCATTGCTACTGTAAGGAAATCAGAGAAAATATGTATCTTCCATAAATTTTATAGAAGTTGGCTGGCAGGAAACTTGGGGGTATGTAAAACTTGATTTCAGAATTTTCTGGGTTATCAATTATAGAGTCAATTTGACTAAAGTCGTGGCAAAAAATAATTCTCCAAGGAGAACTTGAGTAAATATCCCAACCAAATCAACAAAAGTGACAGAAGTGTGCTAAACAGGCCACCGCATTCTACCCTGCATACTAAGCACATCAGATAGCAGCATGTGGCTCAACCTCACAATTTGGAAGTGTTGCTATATTAATCTCTTAATTAATATATGTACCAGTATGTTTTACTTTTTTAGCCTGCATAACATCATCTGAAGATGCCATAAGCATCCCAAAGACAGGCGGAAAATAATTTAAAATTTTACCAGGTGATCATTTTCATAAGCATCTTCAAAATCTAAAGCCATGAGCCCTGGCATTAGGCAGAACTGTCAGTGGACCAAGGCTCATAGAAAATATAGTATAACACTGAAAGATCATATTTTGGAAATAAAAAACTTTTATTTTTTAAAAAAGACATCATTAAAACTAAAATATTTTCTTTCTAAAGTAGTCTTTTCTTGATAAAAGTGAAAATTCCAGTGGTGTTACAGAGAAGAGCAATAAAAAAACAAAATAACCCAAAAAACCTTTGGTTTTTTGTAGCTTTTCTTCATGAGGCACATGCCAATTTAATAAATCTAAACTCTGTTTTCTCATTTTGGGTTTTTTCCCCTTACACTTCCTACTTTGATTTATTTTTGAAGAGAATAAGAAAGAGAATGAAGACCTACTTCTTCATTTCATATTGACTTACTCTTATAGTGGCGTGTGTGAACTAGTTACATCTAAAGTAGGTCATTTAATTATGCTATTACATTGTTATAGAGAATTTTCTTGTGATGGTTCATATAAAGTATAGATTATAAATAGATTATAAATATAGATATAAATACTTAGCCCTACTTACCTGGAGATGTCAAGCCCTTTAAATATCCAACAACATTAGTAACTGTTTTGAATTTGGAAACTGTCTGAATTTGCATGCTGACAATTCTCTGATCTGAAAAAAAAAATTAAGATATTTATTCTCCTATAATGTGTTATTTTTTCTTAAAAAGTCAAATTAATCTAATATCATTACAAACAATTGGATTTTTCTAGATAACAAAAGTTACACTTTTTGACAAATATCTTCTCCATATTTTGTGTAGAACTTATTTTAGGTACTAGTTATACAATGATGACTAAGTTACAATTGCTGGCCTCACAGAACTTCAGAGCTTTAAATAGACAATTCTAAACTTCACATTCAGAGCTACAGTGAGGTTCAACATGAGAGCACACAGAAGACCTCAGGGAGATGTGGAAAACTCCTATTTTTAAAAAAATATGTATTGGATAAAGATATTTCCAAAAAAAATTACGTACTTTTCTAGCTTCAGAAAAAGAACATGTAGAAGATAATTTAACCTTTACTGTATGACTCATTATTACATTATCCCATTGAAAACTAAAGTATTACAGAAATTAAAAGAATAGATTTCCAAAGCTATACATATTTCCACATATTTCAGTCTTCATTTTCATCTGTGTTGTTTTGTTTCTCACCTCCATTCTAAATCGCCACATATTGCTTTGCCTTTTTTGAGTTCTTGCATCTATGCTTGATATTCAAACATTTTGACAACAAATAAGGCAAAGACACCAATCAGGAGATACATTAGTCACAGTCCTAAAGCTGTCTTTGAAGACCTTTAGGGGTAACATATATTAATCCTGTATCTGATGGATCCCAAGAAGTCTGGAGGTAAGGGAGTTTCTAAGAGAGGTTCAAAGGTAGCCAGGAGGTTCTGTTGGGGGGGGGGGTGACTATTAGAAAGTAGCTAATGCAAAGTGGCAGGTCTATACTGACAGACCTTCCAATATCACTTTTTTCTGCTAGATGAAAATTGTTACAATAAATAAGTTTCTTCCTTCCTTGAATGTACCCTTTCTAACAACTTAAATGGGAAATCAGTATACTGGATTTGTTAATAATATAACTAAAACAAAAATAGAGATGCCCTGAGAGAATGCCTGAGCATCCCATATATGAGAAAAGGAAATCTGCTTAGAGCCCAAGTATTGTGGTTTTAATTCAGGTGCTATGCAGTTTTGTTTGTTTTAAATTAATATAATTTGTTTCCTACAGCAGTTTCAGATTTACAGAAAAATCGATCAGAAAGTACAAAGTTCCCAAATATCCAGTGTCTTTCCCCTGACCCTATTATTAACATCTTTCATTAGTGTGATATATTCATTACCTTTGATGACCAATATTAATACATAATTATTAACTAAAATTCATAGTTTACATTAGAGTTCACCCTTTGTGTTATAAATACTATGTGTATTGAAAATGCATAACGCCATGTATCCAATACTACAGTATCGTACAGAATAGTTTGTCCTAACAATTTCCTGTGCTCTACCTTTTCATCCTTCCTCTACCCCCTCCTTATTGAACCCCTGGCAACCATTGATCTTTTAAATTTCTCCATACTGTTGTTTATTTCCAGAACATCATACAGTTGGACTCATATGTTTGTTTTTAATGCTCTGTTCTACATTTGTTCCAAATAGTCCAATTAAGTAAACTTTATTATTATTATATGTTAAATGTTTATTTATTTTGAGAGAGAGAGAGAGAGCAGAGGTGAGGGGCAGAGAGAGAGAGAGAGGCAGAGAGAGAATCCCAAGCAGGCTCCATGCTGTCAGCACTGAGTCCAACACAGGGCTCAATCTCAGGAACAATGAGATTATGACCTAAAATCAAGAATTGAGCCATCCACATGTGCCCAGAGAAGTGAACTTTACATAAGAGAGTCATTACTTTTTGTTTTTAAAAAAATCTTTCTAATCTATTTCTTTAGCAACTTCTTACTACACCCATAGCCAGAAGCAAGGGAAACAAAAGCAAAAATGAACTATTGGGACTTCATCAAGGTAAGGAGCTTCTGCACAGTGAAGGCAATAATCAACAAAACTAAAAGGCAGCCTATGTAATGGAAGACAATATTTGAAAATGACATATGTGATAAAGGGTTAATACCCAAAATCTATAAAGAACTTACCAAACTCAACACCCAAAAAACAAATAACCCAATTAAGAATGGGCAGAAGACATGAATACACACTTTTCCAAAGAAAACATCCAGATGGCTAAAAGACACATGAAAAGATGCTCAATATCACTCATCATCAGGGAAATACAAATCAAAATCACAATGAGATACCACCCCAGCCCTGTCAGAATGGCTAAAATTAACAACTAAGGAAATAACAGATGTTGGTGAGGATGTGGAGAAAGGGGAATCCTCTTGCACTGTTAGCAGGAATGTAAACTGGTGCAGTAACTCTAGAAAACTGTATGGAGGTTTCTCAAAAAAATTAAAAATAGAATTACTCTATGACCTACCAATTGCACTACTAGGAATTTATCCAAAGGATATAAGATTGCTGATTCGAAGGGGCACATGTACCCCAATGTTTATAGCAGTGCTATCAACAATTGCCAAATTTTGGAAAGAGCCCAAATATCCATCAACTGATGAATGGATTAAGAAAACTCCACAACAGAATACTACTCAGCCATGAAAAAGAATGAAAGCTTGCCATTTGCAAAAATGTGCATGGAACTGGAGAATATTATGCTAAGCAAAATAAGTCAAAGAAAGACAGACATCACATGATTTTACTCATATGTGGAGTTTGAGAAACTTAACAGATGATCATAGGGGAAGGGAAGGAAAAATAAGAAAAAACAGAGAGGGAGGCAAACCATAAGAGACTCAAATACAGAGAACAAACTTAGAGTCGATGGGGGTGGAGGGGTGAGGGAGATGGGGAAAATGGGCGATGGGCATTAAGGAGGGCACTTGTTGGGATGAGCACTGGGTGTTATATGTAAGTTATGAATCATTGGATTCTACTCTTGAGGCCAAGACTACACTGTATGTTAACTAAATTGAGGAATAAATAAATACATATATGTAAATTAAAAATTAAAAAAAGATGTTTGCTATACCTTCCTCAAAAATTCTCTTTCAGATGAAAAAATATCACTTCTCTTCCTACTTTGCTAAGAGATTTTATCACAAGCAGATGTTAAATCATCTTTTGAGATAATTGTAAGCCTTTTCACTTTACAATATTAAAAAATGCATATATTCCTGGAATAAGCTCTACTTGGTCACGATATGTTTTCTGTAATTGGTCACTAATATTTTTAGGATATTTCAATAAATATTTATAAGTTATTGGTTGACAATTTTACATACCTTTTGTCCTTATCTGATTTTGATATCTGGATTATACAACCTCACAAATATTTAGAGATATTTGCTTCTTTTTCTAGATTTTCTAAGAGTTTATATGTAGCATGAGGATTTTCCATTTTACAAAGGAGTGCTAGGATTCATACATACACTGATCCTCATATTTTGTGTGAGGGATGGGGAAAGAGGGTACATTCTCAATGTATATTTTCATTTCACTTAATATTTTCAAATAAATAATAATGGTTATAAATACATTATGATTTTTAACATTTTTATTTCTTCTAATTCACTTGGATTTAGTTGTTCATTCTATTCTTGTGCTTCCAAAAAGAAGCACTGCCATACATCTGTTATTTTGTCCTCTTTTCTGTCCTTAACTCACTTATGTTTCTTATTTTTCCTTTATCAGTTTTGCTAGAAGTAGCTAATATATTAGTATTTTCAAAGAACGAGTTTTGGGATTTGTAGATCCTCATTTTATATTTTTTCAACTTCAATATTAAGTTCTATGTTGACTATTACCTTTGTTCAATTCTACCTGGATGCATTTAAGGCTATAGATTTTCTGTATAGATGTTGTACATTAATTTTGATACAGTCTTATTATCTTACATTCTAAATTTTAAAATTTCTCTTATCATTCTTTTCATAATATACATATTAGTTCAAATAATTTTTTAAATATCCAAATATAAGGTGTGTGTTACAGTTTTAATACTGATATCTAACTTAAATGTGGGCAGAAAACAAGCTTCATATGCTACTGGTATTTTGATGTTATGTGAGAATTGTTTTGTGACCCTTAAGGTATTGCATCTGATAAATACAGAATATACATTTTAATAAAATGTTCAATATAAAAATGGGCCTTTCTTGTTAATGACTGCAGCATTTCCTATACATGTCAAATAGATCAAACTGGAAAACTGTGTAGCTATAGCCTTATAGAATTGTTGTATATATTTTCTGTTAATGATTGAGACATCTTAAAGTTTCTCATATGATTTGTATTTATTAATTATCCTGGTAATACTATCAAATTATTATTTGCATATTTTTAGCCCAGTTAGTTTCATGCATTCATGCATTTGGAGTTGCTGTATCTTTTGGATTTCTATACAGAATACATAGAACAATTATTCTTTACATCTTCTCTATCCCAAGTTTTTTCTAAAGTCTTCCTTCCCATTCCCCTCTGATATTAATATAATTACTCTATCTTTCTTTTGCTTAGTATTTCTCCAATACATATTTTCCCAGCATTGCATTTGCTTTTGCCAGGCATCCCAGGGGCATCTCTGGCTGGGGGACAATCTGTATGCAAATTTCTTGGCTTGGAGTTTCTGTACTACAATAGTAGTGAAAATTCTGAGCTAGAGTTTTTGATTTCCAAAAACAGATTTTTTTTTTCCATCCGGAGCTCAAATGAAGAAAGCTTTCCTCCAACAGTATGTGAATTCCTTTCTAGTCTTTCTACTACCATCCCACAGTCCTGCATTTATATAGGGATGCCAGTTAAAACCCCTTGCTCCCTATAGGCATATAACCACGTCTTCTGTCCTTGTGTGAATGCTATATTCCCACTCTAACTTATCAGAACTTCCCAATACTAGGCAACCGTAGCATAAACTCTTTTGTTTATCTGATTTTACATTCCATCTTTATCTTTTTATCTTCCATCTTTAAATATTTTATCCTGCCTTCTGCACATCCTGAAGTCTAAGATTCCTATTTAGAAGAAACACAGCGGTCTGAGAAAGTGAAGACAATCTTTTGCTCTGAGAAGAATGCTGTATTTGCACTGGATCCTTCTAACCAAGAGCAAGACCTTCTTATGTATCACTGAGCAAGGGCCAGACCAAAATAATGATATGTAATACAGCAAAAATCACCTTTTCATCAATTATTTGCATCCCCATACATGATACCGATCCTAATACATACTGTTTTATAATACTCCATATCCATGTCTGAAAACAAATATGCATAGAGTCTGCTTCCCTTCACTGGAAGCAGCACCATGATCCCACTTTCAATTTTAACAATGAATGTCAGCAAAACTTTGGATAAACTCTTATGATGCATCTACTGCTGTTGGCATTACTAGTTTAAACAACTCATTGGTAAGGCAATATTACTCTTCATAACAATAAAGATAGCAATCTTGCAAGTTGGAATTTATTTTATAAGAATAATTGAACTCTTCCCAGTATAATCTATAATAGCAATTACAGAAAACAACATAAATATCCCAAATAAGGAGATGACTTAGAAAATTATGACAAAATGTGCCTGTTAAAATGTAAAAATAATATGTAGAATCATGGATATGCTATAATGAAAACAATAGAATATCCAAGAGATATAGAAAATGACTGAACTTGGGTAAAAATGTGTGTGTTTACAGGCAAAATATTTAAGAAGATAGATTAATAAATGAAACAAAATTTGGGTTAGGAAGGCCTCCCCGGGTCTGCTGGGGTGAAATACTGTTGTTAAAGAGCTTGAACAAATCTGAACCCTTGGACATTTATTCTTTTACTCCAACTCCCAAGGGGTGATGGGACTTACAACCTAAGGAGACCATCTCCTATTGCTCTGCTTTATAACACCAAATCCCTGAAAACTGAGGCTGCCTGGGGAACTGGCAGAAAATGAAAGAGGTTTAGAATAGTTCCATATTATCTGAAGACATATTGACTCTCATTATGGAAGCCCAAAAAGATATACATTGGAGTCTCACTTGAGCTCTGTCTTCCCATAAGTCATAAGAAGGGTAGCTAATACCTCCAGAGTAACATAAACCCCCAGCCTAAAATATCTAGATATCCGGTTGTGAGGTCCACAGCCACACAAAAGAAACTTAACACAATGAACACATACACTACCCAAAGTAAACATATTGCAACACACAATACATGAATTTAAAAATAAGTTTTATAATTAAACACAAAACATAAGGTGATGCATTAGCAATAAGAAATAACCAGAAAACATTTTTAAAAAGACATAACAGGTAAGGAAATAGAAAAATTGAAAGAAATATGACAATAGATAGGATGAGTAGAGATAATAAGTAATAGATAGCTATAACTGAAATTGAATTTGAGAGCTATATCAGATTGAGCAATTTTCCAGAAACAACAGAAAAGGGTAGAGGGAAAATATGAAATGAAATTACAATTAAAATTCATGGTGGACAGTAATAGGAGTTCTAAAAAGGATACTAGAAAAAGAAGAAGAAATGGAAGAGAGAAAATATTTAAAGAAAAAATATTTTTCCAGAAAAAAAGGAAAAACACATTATATATTTTATACAGTAAAGTGTAAAAGCATGAAAGACATAGAGAAAAAATTTTAAAGTTCCCAGATTGAAAAGCAGGTAACTCACAAAAAAAAGAAAGAAAGAATCAGATTGATATCAAGCTTTTCAAAAACAATATGATACCAAAAGCCCATAAATTAATGTTGTTAAAGAAATTTTAAAAATAGCAAGAGAAACTTTGAACCTAGAATGTTTGGTAACAGGAAAGTGAGGGCAACTAAGGTGTCCATCCCTGGAGTAACGGATATATCAAGTGTAGTAAAGCTACTCTTTTCAATATCATATAGCACCTAGAAGCAATGTGGTAAATGTACCTAGGACAGCATGGATAGATATTAACCACAGAGTGATACATGAAAAAAAAAATAAATAAGAGAATTAAAAAAACTATATTGCTCAATAATATTATACAATTAAATGTTTATATATTCAAGAACTAAGTATACTTTCTTGTTTTCTCCTTCACTTCCTTTCTGTTCCTGAATGATTCAGTTCTAAGGCCATTAGGTGAAGTTGGCCAAGGTTATCACCTCTGACAGTGGCAGTAGAAGATGATGGCACTGTGGCCCTGAGCAAGGGGTTGAAGATCATGTGAGTTAAGGAAAGCATCTAAATGGGTTGGGGTGGTCCATCACGGGGTGTCAGGGCCCAGTGTGTGTGTGTGTGTGTGTGTGTGTGTGTGTGTGTGTATGTGTGTGAGAGAGAGAGAGAGAAAGAGAGAGAGAGAGAGAGAGCACCTGGAAATGGGGAGGAATGCAACTGTCAGAGGGAATACTGCAATAAGAGAAATCAATGCTTCAGACTGAAAAGGGCATCCCCGTTTAAGAACTGAACAACACACAGTGTTAGGGGCTGAAAAGGGAAAGGAAGTTAACTGCATTGGGAGTGGGGGACAGGCATAGCATTTGATATAGGGTGAATAGTCCATATGGGGCTGTGCCTGGCTTGATTGTCAGAGCCATTATGGAGTGAGAAAGGCATTATTTTTTTTTAGTGTTTATTTCTTTATTTTGAGAGAGAGTGCATGCATGAACAAAGGAGGGGCAGAGAGAGAGAGGGAAAGACAGAATCCCAAGCAGGCTCCACACTGTCAACACGGAACCTGATGATGATGTGGGGTCCAATCCCATGAACCATGAGATCATGACCTGAGTGGAAATCAAGAGAAAGGCGCTCAACTGACTGAGCCATCCAGGCACCCCGAGAAAGGCATTCTTATGGAGGAAATAGTAAGGACATCAGTTGGTTATACACAACAGAACTAATTAACCCATGTAATATTTAAGATAATGAGAAGCAGATTTCTCACTATGAATTGATTTGCAAACATGGAAGGAGAAAAAACTAGGTCTTGATATGTCCTTTTGGTTTTCTAGATATATATACACAGATATAAAAATAAATTTAGATCTAATCTATTTGAACATATATATTCATACATATTTATGTTAAAGTATATTTCCCTAGTTTTGTTTACTAAGAGGTACTGAAGAAAAATAACACTCCAATAGCAACGTGCCCATCTAGAATCCACATCTTGTTTTCCAGATAATATTCTCTACTCAAAGGAACTAGGACTCTTTGGAGAAATGGCTGATAACAGTGTTGGGGCTAGGAAGTAAAAAATGATTTGGTAGATCAAATTTTTGCTGTGTAAAAAAACTAAGGAAATTCTCAAAAAAAAAAAAAATAATGAGAATATGCCAACAGAGAGAAGCCTAGGTTGAAGGTGCTATCTTGGGCTGAACTGGGACAATTTGAGCATCAAAATAAACACAGTACTGAATTATAACCCACTGAATAAATTAGGGATATAAATCCATTTATATATAGATACTATATATACATACACTACATATATAAATTGGTACTATATATATATATATATATATATATATATATACACACACACACACACACTATATAGTATTTGATACTATATATATATATACATAAAAATGCTGATACTATTGATACTATATCTATAAATAAACACACAAATAGGAAAAAGAAAGCTCTTCTTTACAGTAGAATGTCAATTAATAAAAGTAGGGGGATGATGAACTTGGAAGGCCACCACCATTGGCATTATCTTTGTAATGACTAATTGGGAAACAAGCATGACTTCAAGTGAATATTAATTGTAAAGAGAAAATTAAAAAAAATAGTAATTTCAATGAGGAGTCCTCACAGACACTTCCTTGATCAAATCATCAAAGTTAGCATTACCAATGATGGGACAGACTGATGTCAGCAACGGGAAAAACAGTTTCACTCTGTAATATTGCTGCCAAATGTGCAGAGGCTTCAATTATTCAGGAGAAAACATCAGATAAACCCAGACTTGGGGAACATTCTGCAGATACTGGCATATAAGCTTCAAAGGTGGTAAAGCAATGAAAGTCAAGCAATGACTGAGACTGTTCCAGGTCGAAGGAAACGGGAAACTTGATAACTCACAACACATAACCCTAGTTTAGATCTATTTGATATTTAGGACATTACCAAAACAACTGGCAAATCTGTATGGGGCTTTTGGAGTGCCTGGTAGTAATGTATCAATGTTTCATTCCTGATTGTGATGGTTGTGCTGTTTGTGTAGGAGAATACCACTGTGGGAGAATTCAGATGTGATGGTTCAGCATGTCTGAGGCTTTTTCTTGGGTATTTGAGGGAAAAAATATTGTTTATACCGTTCTTGAAACTCTTCTGTAAGTTTGCATTTATTGCAAGATTGAAAAATACTTTTGAAATTAGAAAATCCTGGATAACATTTAGGTGCACTTTATTATTTAAAAATCAATGCGTGTTTAAGTATGTATGTATTGCTACTTTAAGATAACATTTCCAGCTCACATTTGCCAAATGTTTTCTGTCTTTCATGCTTCAAAGTTTGATAGCATGCTTTAAATTTGATGTGTGAAGTTCAAAAGATTTCAAGATGACAAAAATGTGTTCCACTCAGAGAGCATTTGTATTCAAATAGGGTGAGGAGAGTCAGAGCTGAGACATAA
The DNA here is from genome assembly GCF_024362965.1 of Panthera pardus. Classification (NCBI taxonomy): domain Eukaryota; kingdom Metazoa; phylum Chordata; class Mammalia; order Carnivora; family Felidae; genus Panthera; species Panthera pardus. The sequence goes on from NW_026526721.1 coordinate 90,137,725, forward strand.
AAGTAGTTGCCTCTCTCTAGTCCTTAATTTCATCATGTGCAGAGAAAAAAAAAATATCTGCTACAGAAATTATTTTCCATTAATAATTCTGTCTCGCATTTTTGTTGCTAAGACTCGACTAGTTCTGAATCTTTTTCAACACAGCTAATTAAGTTCTTCTCCACCTGCACTGTGAGTAAGCATGCCCCTTACTTACAAATCCCAAGCTCATTTGCAGAGAATTGAGGACTAAAAACTGCATCTAACTCTGAGTCCTAATTCCAATAAATAAGCTTTTATTGGTTTCTTAACCATAGTTCTTCCTAGGATTCCTAATTTTAACGATTTTCTCATTCTATGTACCTGACTCTCTTTTTAGCTACCTGACTCTAGAAAAGAACTTCTAGGATGTGAATTATTTCCTTCCTTTAATTTTTGTAAACATTTATTTATTTATTTGAGAGACAGAGACAGAGTGCGAGTGGGAGAGGGGCAGAGAGAAAGGGAGACACAGAATCTGAAGCAGGCTCCAGGCTCTGAGCTGTCAGTACAGAGCTCTTTGAGGGCCTGGAACCCATGAACTGTGAGATCATGACTTGAGCCGTATTTAGATGCTTAACCTACTGAACCATCCGGCGCCCCTGTTTTCTTTATTTTTCAATTTCCCTTCACCCTAGGGGCTGGAATATACTTTAGAATCACACCTTTGATGATTGGGACTTTATAAACTGCTAGCATCTTTCCTAAATGCCAACTGCTTCCCTAAATATCTGATCATAAACTGCTTCTGGATTCTAAGCCATCACAGCTTTTATTTTTCCATGTGAGGGCTCCATTTTTCTAGGTGAGATCTCCATATTGCCAAATGTTTTTTCTGAACCAATACATTGATTGACATCATATGCTTTAGATCAAGGGTCTTATTCAAAATACTTATCAACTGATATGCCATAAATGCTGACCAATCAGAATGCACTGGCAGCAAAAAATTGAAATGCCCACACCAATGGATACAAACTGATATCATCAGACCTGCACCAGATATTATGTTCTTCTTGTCACATTATAATTTTCTCAGGAGCTCCATTTCAGTCTATCCTTCAGGGAACATCATTTCACACAACAGTTCTACACAAGAATTTATACAAGTTCTAATTCTAAGACCCAACTAGGTCCACTATGTTGCATCGCACCTGATGTGATATGTCTAACCATATTCTGGATATTGACAATAACACCAGCTAAAAAAAAATGTCAGGGCGCCTGGATGGCTCAGTCGGTTAAGAGTCCGACTCTTGGTTTCTGCTCAGGTCATGATCTCACAGTATGTGAGTTCGAGCCCCGCGACGGGCTCTGTGCTGACAGCACAGAGCCTGCTTGGGATTGTCTCTCTCTCCCTCTCTCTGCCCCTCCCCCAATCACTCTCTCTGTCTCTCTCTCAAAAATAAATAAAACTTAAAAAAAAATGTCCTCTAAGAATGCTATCCACGGGGGCAGCTCGGTGGCTTAGTTGGTTAAGCATCCAATTTCAGCTCAGGTCATGATCTCACAGTCCTTGAGCTCAGAGCCTGGAGCCTGCTTCAGATTCTGTGTGTGTCTCTCTCTCTGCCCCTTTCCTGCTGGCACTCTGTCTCTCAAAAATAAATAAACATTTAAAAATTTTTTAATTAAAAAAAAGAATTTATCCAATAATTACACCAATGAGTTTTCTAATAGAAACCTTAATAATTAATTTCAAGTTTATTGAAAATAAAAAGGACAGAGGAACTAGTTTTTTAAATTTGTATTTAAATGTTACTTAGTTAACATAGTGCAATACTGGTTTTAGGAGTACAACTCAGTGATTCATCACTTACATATAACACCCAGTGCTCATCACAACAAGTGTCTTTTCTTTTTTTTAATTTTGAGAGAGAGAGAGAGAGAGAGAGAGAGAGAGAGAGAGAGAGAGAGAGAAAATCCTAAGTAGGTACCACACTTAGTGCAGAGCCAGACACAGGGCTTGATCCCACAACCCTGGGATGATAACATGAGCCAAAATTAAAAGTTGGATTTTTAAAAATTAATTAATTTATTTTGAGTGACAGAGATAGAGACAGAAGAGAGGGAGAGAGAGAGAGAATCCCAGGCAGGCTCCACACTATCAGCGCTGAGCCCTACACAGGGCTTGAACTCACGAACTGTGAGATTGTGAACTGAGCCAAAATCAAGAGTCTTAACTAACTGAGACACCCAGGTGCCCCTCTATTTTTAGTTTTTTGAGAAACCTCCATATTGTTCTCCAGAGTGGCTGCACCAGTTTGCATTCCTGCCAATAGTGCAAAGGGGTTCCCCTTTCTCCACATCCTCACCAACATCTTTTGTTTCTTGTGTTGCTAATTTTAGCCATTCTGACAGGGGTGAGGTCGTATCTCATTGTGGTTTTGATTTGTATTTCCCTGATGATGAATGATATTGAGCATCTTTTCATGTGTCTGTTAGCTATCTGATGTCTTCTTTGGAAAAGTGTCTATTCATGTCTTCTGTCCATTTCTTAATTGGGTTATTTGTTTATTGGGTATTGAGTTTCTTAGGTTCTTTATAGATTTTGGATACTAACCCTTTACCAGATATGTCATTTGCAAATATCTTCTCCCATTCCATAGGTTGCCTTTTAGTTTTGTTGGTTGTTTCCTTTGCTGTGCAGAAGCTTCTTATCTTGATGAGGTCCCAATAGTTCATTTTTGCTTTTGTTTCACTTGCCACTGCCGATATGTGTAGTAAGAAGTTGCTACAGCTGAGGTCGAAGAGTTTGCTGCCTGTGTTCTCTTCTAGTATTTTGATGGTTTCCTGTCTCATGTTAGGTCTTTTATCCATTTTGAATTTATTTTTGTGTATGGTATATGGTTCTCCATCCCCTCACTTTCAATCTTCAGGTGTCTTTAGGTCTAAAGTGAGTCTCTTTGTAGGCAGCATATAGATGGATCTAGTTTTTTTTTATCCATTCTGATACCACATGTCTTTTTTTTTTTACATTTATTTATTTTTGAGAGACAGAGACAGAGCGCAAGGGAGAGGCAGAGACAGAGAGAGACAGAATCAGAAGCAGGCTCCAGGCTCTGAGCTGTCAGCACAGAGCCCGACACGGGGCTTGAACCCACGAACCGTGAGATCATGACCTGAGCCAAAGTCGGACGCTCAACCGACTGAGCCACTCAGGCGCCCCACCTTTTGATTGGAACATTAGTACATTTACATTCATAGTGATTACTGAAAGAGATAAATTTAGTGCCTTTGTGTTACTCATAGAGTTCATGTTTCTCATGATGCTCTCTGGTTCTTTCCAGTCTTTGTTGCTTTTGGTCTTTTTTTTTTCTTTTCTCCACTCAAAGAGTCCCCCTTAAATTTTTTTGCAGGGCTGGTTTAATGGTCACAAAGTCCTTTAGTTTTTGTTTGTCTGGGAAACTCTACCTCTCCTTCTATTCTGAATGACAGCCCTGATGGATAATTCTCAGGTGCATAATTTTCCCATTCAGCACACTGAATATGTCCTGTCACACCTTTCTGGCCTCCCAAGTTTCTGTTGACAGATCTATTACAAATCTGATCTATCTTCCCTTGCAGGTTAAGGACTTTTTCCCTTGCTGATTTCAGGATTCTTTCCTTGTCTGTGTATTTTGTGAATTTGACTATGATATGCCTTGGTAATGGTTAGATTTTGTTGAATTTAATGGGAGTTCTCTGCACTTTTTGGATTTTGGTGTCTCTTTCCTTCCCCAGATTAGGGAAGTCTTCAAATAAACCTGACTCTTTTTGTCTCTCTTCATCCTCTGGGATTCCTAATGTTAAGAATGTTATTACATTTCAGTAAGTTATTGAGTTCCTTAAGTCTACGTATGTGAACCATTATCTTTTTTTCCCTCTTCTTTTCAGCTTCATTATTTTCCATAATATATCATCGATTCACCCCTCTGCTTTGTTCATCATCATTCTTATGGCATCTATTTGGGTTTGCATCTCATTACAGCATTTTTAATTTCAGCCTGACTAGATTTTAGTTCTTTTATCTCTGCTGCAAGGGATTCTCTAGTGTCTTCTATGCTTTTTCAAGCCCAGCTAGTATCCTTATAATCACTGTTTTAAATTCTAGTCCAGACATCTTACTTAAATCCATATTGTGAAATCCCTGGCCATGAGTTCTACTTCCTGTTCTTTCTTTTGGGGTGAATTTCTCTGTCTCAACATTTTGTCCAGAAAAGAAAAGAAAAAATAAAAAAAAGAAGAGAACAAACAAACAAAACCTAGATCCTGGGCGTGTTTTGGTCTGCTTGTTAAAGAATCTTCCAAAAGGTTGTTACTTTTCTACTTGTAGACTAGCAGTTTTTGTTCTCTCAGACCTCTGATTGATTTATTGGGTATTCAGAATGATTTGATAACTAACTGTGTTTGAGGAATGAGACATGTTTAGTGCCCCCCTACTCCTCCACCATGTTAACGCCTCCTCCTGACAGAGGAACTAATTAAATAAAATCACAAAGAAGCATCCCACAAATCTAGAATGTAGGGCACATTCACGACAACAGATTTGATCCTATAGATCCCAGTGTTAACAGAAGAAAATGAGGATCATGCTAGATTAGAAGGGAAACAACTTATAGGCCTGGATTGGATCTTGGTTTCGATAAACCCATTGTAAAAGATTGGGATGATTGGTGAAATTTAATATAGTCTGTTTACTGTCATGAAAAAGTGGAGATCCTTAATTAGATAAACATTTTAAAATATAATGTATAGTATGATCTCTCTTTGGTAAAAAAACAAAACAAACAAAAAAGAAAACAAAACCTCTAAATGCATGTATATAAATCTAGAAGGATTTATAGGAAGCATTGTTAGTGATAATTACTGGGTGATAGGAGTGTGTTCTGAACTGAACTGTTTCTCTTCAAAATTCATATGTTGAAGTCCTAATCCCCAGTTTAGCTGTATTTGGAGATATGGCCTATAAGGAGATAATTAAAGTTAAATGAGGTCTTAAGGGTGGGAATTTAATCTGATAGGGCTAATGTCTTTATGAAAAGACAACGAAAACACCACAGGTTTCTCACTCTTTGAGTGCACAGAGAAAAGGCCATGTGAGGACACAGAGAGAAGGCAGCTGTCTGCAAGCCAGGAAAAGAGCTCTTATCAGAAACCAAATTTTCTGGCACCATAAGCTTGGAGTTCCCAGCCTTGAGAACTGTGAGAAAAATAAATGTCTGTTGTTTAAACTACAGTCTGTGGTACCTTGTTATGGAAGCCCAGCATGACTAATATAGAACGTGCTGATTTGCTTTCCTATTTTTGCTCATCTTTCTTTTCTAACTCTTAGTAAACATTAACTGCTCTCATAATAATAGAAATTTAATTAATTTATTTTAATGTTTATTTATTTTTGAGAGAGAGAGAGACAGAGCATGAGCAGGGGAGGGGCAGAGAGAAAGGGAGGAGACACAGAATCCGAAGCAGACTCCAGGGTCTGAGCTGTCAGCACAGAACCCAAAATGGGCCTCAAACCCATGAACCACAAGATCATGACCTGAGCTGCAGTCAGAAGCTCAACCGACTGAGCCACCCAGGTGCCCCAGAAATTAAATTAAAGAGAAAAGTAAAATCTGTTTTAGTAGTGTAAAATTTTGGTTCTGAAAAATGTGAGACTCACATACAAACACTGAATGAAAACTGTTCGCTTTCACCACATACTTTTCATCACCCTTTCACCACATACTTTTCAGCTTATAGCTATCCCTAAGTCTCTCTGTCTCTCTGTCTCTGTCTCTGTCTCCTCTTTCTCTCTCTCTCTCTCTCCCCCTTACACACACACACACACACACACACACACACACACACACGCATCCATGTGTGCATGTACTCTTATGAACTTGCATACATTTGGAAAAAATATTTAAGGTTTAAATTATTATTTCTAATTAGTAAAATTATCTAAATATGAAGATGTTTTAAAGACTCTGAACCCCAGAAAAAATAACTTTTCTTCTTCGTATCCCTTATACACATGAAAATTGATTAATAGATTTTCTATACCTTTCTACCAAACCATTCTACAAATCATAAGTTATCAAATCAGTTATCAGACTAATCATCTGCAACACCAACTATACTGCATATTTCCCACATTTCCATCCAGATCTATTTTCACCCTTCACCTTGCTCTGTGCCCAAAAAAGGTGACCTCTACAGAGAACATCTACCTAACTCCTCTATTCTTGGCTTCAGGTTGGGTTTAGCTAATAGAAGACATCAACAAGTGATCAGCAGGTTGGATAAGAGAAAGATTAAGAGTATTTATATTCCATCACCCTCCCTGACTGGTCACTTACAGGCAGAATGACTGAATTCCTCCACTGAAAGCCTCAGCTCCTGTCAGCCTGCCTCTCCTACTTCTTGAGAACCTGCCATTTCCTGTTTGTTCTACTCTCCCTTCTTGCTGCCTTTAGGTTTGCAAGTAGTATCAATTACTAACCTTGGGGTGGTTCATCATCCCTTTTCTATTTCCCTTTACCTATCCACATTTGTGCATAGGCCCTTGGCTAAACTCCCTTGAAGTGCACATTTTTAGTGTGTGTCATTATTTCCTGATGGCAAACTGGTTTATACATTGTATTCACTGAGTCATCCATATGTGTTGCCAGGGAATGAATAAATGGAGAGGAGGAGAAGAATTCCTATTATAGTAATAAGGTGGGTTAGGATATTAAGACCAACTTTCTCATTGAAAATAATTTACAATGCTAAATAAAATACAAAATGAATCCTGTTAACAATATCAGAGAACTAGAAACTAAGGAATTACTAGGTCAAAAGTTAAGATGTGGTGAGAACCTAGATAAATAAAACAATAAAACTGCTTTCAACTCAAGGGAATTTACGGAACCTGGAGAATGTTAATCTTGATGGCCTTATGAGATGCAAAGATTAGAAGTAAAAGCCCTGGACCTGCCCAACTTGGAGAGAAAATAGTTCCAAAAAGAGATTATTCCTCCATAAATAGGATTCCTAAATGATTGCGTTCCCCATTCCCATCCAAGAGACAGCAAAGAAAGTTACCTGGTATGGAACAGAACAGGAAAAGGAATCTTTAAAGGCTATAATTCTAGGGTAACTCTACAAGAATACAAAAAGTATTTATAATTTCCAAAATAGTAAAGGGAAAAATATAATGACAAAAATAATCTAAATCTAAAGAAAGAAATAAAACAAAAGAAAAACATAATACGTGGTGTAAACAAGAAGCCTAAATTAAGATAAAATACATAAGCATAAATACATTAATATTCACATTACATATAATGAACTAGATGTTTCAGCTAAAGATAATCAAATTATATTTAAAAATACAAATTAGTTGTGGGGTGCCTGGCTGGCTCAATTGGTAGATCTTGATCTCAGGGGCATGAGATTGAGCCCCATGTTGGGAGTAAAGTTTCTTAAAAAAATCCAAATTAATTTTTATTAAGAAGAGATGGTAAAAGAGAAATATATAAAAAGATGGATAGTAAAAAAAGATATAGCATAAAGACACTAACTAAAAAAAAAAGGGTAGTGAGGATAAATTAATATCAGGCCAAATCAAATTTAAGACAAGCATTATAAACATGAAGAAGATCACTTCATCTGATAAGTGTTTCAACTAAGCAGGAAGAGATGATGTATTTGAATTTATAAACATCTAAGAAATGACCTTAAAATATATGAATCAAAAACTGACAACTACAAGATAAAAATAGACAAATCTATACACAAAGTGGGAAATTTTAACACTAATAATAAGATGTAGAATATTTGAACGACCTGATTATGGTACCTGGTTTAAGTGGAAATATGTAAAACTCTACACTTGACAACTACACAGTACACACTCTTTCCAAATACTCATAGAACACTGGGTAAGAAAGGATACCTCAAAGAACCATATATAAATAAAGCAAAAACAACACATTCTAACGAAAATTAAGGTTGCTTCTACTCTAGCCCAGAAGACTACCATATCACAATGCCCAAGTGCCTAAAAGCATGGCAGAGAGAGTCAGGAGAAGCTACTGCTACTTCCAACTTGAGAAGTATGCTATCTGCATGGAGCTGTAGAGGATACTGAGGCTTTACAACTTGGAGACTCAAACTTGAAGACATATTTGGATAAATATTGGATACATGAAGGAAACTGCAGGATATAGAACCAGAAAGGCACTGAGGAATCAGCCCATTGTGAAAAGAAGATCAGCAAAATGTAAAGATAGGGTATGCTCTAATGGAGTTTACCGCGTATTTAAACTGCCAAATTCAGTTGAAGTCTCTGTAACTTGAAAGAAGTGACAGCCACTTGAGAAATGATGTGATAGGAATAAAGGAAATGCTAAAAATTGCTGAGAAACATTGGAAATTGGAGAACACTTGTTACAGTAATTCTGCCTAAGAGTATACTTCTCAGGTTGTCTTTAGATCTTTTAACAAACAAACACAACTCTATACTGAATCTAAGCTGAATCATTTCCAAAAATCAAAACTGTCAAGACAGAAAGCTGGAAACATGAGAAGTTCTGGGTGAATGACAGATCTGTGTCACCCTTGGTAAACCCAACCTGCACTCCCTAGGAAACAGAGAATTGTAGGGAAACAGAGAATTGACTGTACTTTCTGTGGACTTTGGACAATAGGTTTCCCACCTATGTTCACTCTGTTTAAGACCCTTGATGAGTAGTCCTTCAAAGTCATTTCTGAAGCTTTTTTTCCTTTTGTCCGAGGACTTCAGACTGGCAGCTCATGAAGGCTGATCTTTAGTTCTATGGATTACTCTGTTATCAGCTTCTAGCTCAGACTCCTTGGTTCACTGTGCAACTGGCTGCTTGAAGAACCATAAAATTGGGGTGTCACCATTGCACAGTTTGGTGACTCTTGACATTTATCATGACACTGATTGTAAAAGGTTTCTAGCACACTGAATTTTTGGAATAAAAGTGGCCACTATATCTATATGCATACCATATAGAAATTGTCAAGACAAATTAAAATTTCCCCATGTTCTTTTGGATATGTTCCTCCAGATTCATGGCCAGAAACTGTTAAAGTCTACCCTTCCCTAAACAAGTTTTGAATTCTTGTATTATTATTATTATTATTATTATTATTATTATTTTAGGCCTACTGAGGATTTCTCTTTCGCAGGGACCAAAAAGGGCCATATCTTATCATTCCCATACCACTCCATTATCTACTTGATGTATCTACCAAAACATTCTTTTTTTTTAAATTTTTTTAATGTTTATTTATTTTTGAGACAGAGAGAGACAGAGCGCGAGTGGGGGAGGGGCAGAGAGAGAGGGAGACACAGAATCCGAAACAGGCTCCAGGCTCTGAGCTGTCAGCACAGACCTCGATGCGGGGCTCGAACCCACGAACCGTGAGATCATGACCTGAGCCGAAGTCGGACGCTCAACTGACTGAGCCACCCAGGCACCCCCAAAACATTCTTTAACCAGAAAAACATAACGCACTCCTGGATCTTCTCACATGTAGCAACTTTAGGGCTACTCTGAACAGGTTGATTAGTCTCATATGTAACAAAAAATAATACTGAATTCAATTGCACTAACTTTTCTTGCTAAGGAACATTTACTGAAAAGCTAAAATTTACTATTTGCTAATAAATTTTAGTATAACCTCAATTTTTGGATAATATGTTCAATACATCTTTTTAAATCTCTGCTCAAGAAATGATAATAATGAATAATTTTAAGTAGCTGTTAACAAATTAGAAATATAAATCTTCAAAATACAGTTGAAAAGTACAAATTATGTGACATTATCACTATATTATTCTAATTAAAATCATTTCATCAAAGAATATATAAAATTGTGTGCAGGGAAATGGTAGATGTAGATATAGAGATATCTCCATTTGAAGAGATGATCCAAATTTACTTAGGTAAAAATGTGTCATCGTTGATAACATTAATTTTTATGCAACATAGAAATAGCAATTTTTCTGTTCATCAAAAGTGATTCATCAAATATACTAAAATGTTTCTTTTAACTTAATTCATTAAAATTATTTTGCCCTAAATTAAGTTAATGGATCTTAAACTTTTTCCTCTCCTTTTTCCACTGTATTCATGGTTTTTAACCGTAAGTTCAGACTGATAACTGAAAATTCAAATTTCCATGTTTTGGTTGATTCTCAAGGATAAAGACTGATAACGTATTAGATAGATCAATGGGTAAAGCTTATAAAAAGTAAGATCACAAAAAATAAAACACAGTCAATATGCAATTATCTATAAAAGCCATTTGTGTGTGTGTGTGTGTGTGTGTGTGTGCGTGCAAGACCTTTTTTCCTGTTCTTCTATTCTTCAAGCAATTCTTCATTCTCTCAGGATTTTCCATAAAACACCCTGCTTTCTACTTTACTTTGCTGAACCTATGTCATGAATGCAGATCTTTAATACCTTTATTTAATTCAAGTTTATGGTCTGTTTCAGTTAGGTAGTTTTTTGTTGCAAGAAACTAAAAACCCAACATAGATTGACTGGAAAAAAACAACTGGGGAGGGCATGTATTGACTCATACATATGGCTAGTTCAGTAGATTTGCCTTCAGACAAAGCTTTAGGGTTCAAATTCTGTGAAAACAGTTTCCTCTCTCTCTCTCTCTCTCTCTCTCTCTCTCTCTCTGTTTCTCCCCCTGTTATTCATTTGTACCTCCCTTGTGTTGGCTCCATTTTCAGGTAGGCTATCTCCCAGGGTCTCAAGAAGGTTACCAACCCTGGGCTACATGCTTTTTTGTTCAGCTATGGTGTTAAAGTGAGTCACTGCTCAAATAAATTCCAGATATTAGGTTTTGGCCCTATTTGACCAAGATCATCCTTGAATCAACCATCATAGTATGGTTGATGTGATATGCCAATAGACTTGAACTAATCAGGATCTATTTTTAGAGCTTGAGATGTGGTCAAACCTACTCAAACTATATTGCTGGGAAATGCTGGAAACAGTTCAAACAGGGGGAGGGCCAAACGGATGCTAAGAAAGCAAATATGATAAGCAAATTCCACTAGATGTTGTCTGGACTGTAGAGAATTGGTATATATAAAGGACTAAATGGGTAAGATGAATAATCAGTTGATTCGTATACATATTTTTAATGTACTCTTGCCTAACTTCTTGGTGAAGATTTTCCTACAGTAAGGCTCAAGACTAAGAAAATTCGACAGTAAGATATAATTATAATATGCTTTAAATTAATTTTTCATCTATAAACTATAAGTTTTGTTCTTATTGCCCCCAAATAGAGCACTTCCTTTTGTAACCGTTTCATGTCCCATCCTTAAACATATCATAATGAGCAACTAATGTATTTATATGTTTATGAGAAAACTTATATGTTAATTATCTTGACTGTATCATAAGTATTATTATCTAAAACATTGGGGGTAAAGGGTTGTTATCCTACATTTAGGACTAATTTAAATTTAACAGCTCAGTTTCCATCAGTGTTTGGGAAATCTAAATGTAATCACTTGTATATTTAAAAAGATAATGAAAGTACCCATTATAACATGAAATATCTTCTTGATTTACATACATCTCTGTCTGAATTTTTCTAAAAAAAAACTATAATAGCTACTAAAAACAATAATAGCTACTATATCCATGAAGAAAACATGGCATGGCATAATTCCTTAGAAAGTAGGCCTATCTTATTGCTTTTTTTTCTTTTGAGAGAGAGAGAGAGGATGTGTGAGCGGGGGAGGGGCAGAGAGAGGGACAGAGGATCTGAAGCAGGCTCCACACTGCCAGCAGTGAACCAGAAATGCTGGTCTCAAACTTACTAAACCCAAGATGGTGACCAGAGCCCCTGAGCCAAAGTTGGATGATCAACTGACTGATCCACCCAGGCTCCCCTCTTGCTGCCTTTTTAATAGGAGTTGTAAACAGGTTTCAGTGTATATGTCAGTTTTTATAGCTATGGAGTGCCATTTTGCTTAGCTATGCCATTATTACACAGGTATTTAACATATTATGGAGAAAACTGATACAATTCTTTGATAAGAAAGAAACTTGCTAACATAACACTTTACACTATGCAAAAATACTGATACATACATCATAATTTGATTCTCAGATCAACTTGAGATACTAGAAGGTTACATATCCTTCTGTAGATGCAAAAATAGCTTCCAGCAGGGAGCTGATGGATAAGCAGTCAGTCGTGGAGCCAGCATGTGGACTATCCGCTCACTCAGGGCAGGATGGTGGCAGGCATTCAGTGACTGCATTCCCACCCACCTTGCCTGATCCTTTACACACAGACGCATGAAAGCATCTCCACAGTGCCTACACAGTGACCCTGTTTCCAAGGAGATTGAGGGCAGATTTGGGCTGAATAACATGCCTCCATCAATGGTTCCTAAGAGCTGGAGCAAGAATTCGAACTCCAAGGGGACACACTTAACCATCATGCATTGCCAGCTTCCAAAATGCTGTGTAGTCAACTAAAGCACAGTGATACTGGGATATCTTGGAGAGAGAGCGGGATTTAAGTTCGGAGGATATTTTCTCTTCTTATCACTTTCGGTGGCTATCCTTTCCAAATGAAGTGACTCAGTTTCAGAGATACTCATGCAACAATGACACCAAAAAAAGGCGGGGGGGGGGGGGGCAGGACGGTGGCTGGAACACATTAGGGGCTCTGAATCTTTATTAAATTAATCAATTGATTGATTGAATCTGGCCTTAAATCTGGTCTTTTACAAGTCCAAGTGCTCCTTACAACTAAAGTATTATTATAGTGTCTTTTACATATTTTAACAAATAGAGACCATGATAAATTTGTAGGGCTCAGAATAAAAGACAATAAGAGCAAAACAAAACAAAAAGCTCCTCTAAGGCTTCTGAATTCCTGCTTTAAGGACACAGGCTTATCATTGGTTTTCTATATTTCCTACTTGCTCCGTCAATAATCAGTTTGGGAGGCACTCAATCGATATGACTTTGAAAAACTATATGCATGTATCTAACAGAGGGCAATCCTGAATGTATTCAGGTTTTTTTTGTTTTTTGTTTTGTTTTTTGTTTTTTTTAGGCATCTTCAAAAGATTTTTTTTTAATGCTTTTGTTGTCAAGAGAAAAGCAGATGAGATAAAACACGAGTAGTTGAGCCTGCAGGTCTGGACACAAAACCAGAGTCCTCAAGTTTAATTTTCCAACAACTAGATACAAATTTAACAATATGTAAAGAGCCTCTCTTCTTTAGAACTCTAATGTGAGGCTGGAGGCAGAAATAAGATGCAGCCTGTGGCTTGCACCACCCGCCCCTCAGGTAGCTTAACTAGTTCAGTTTTATCCGATCTGCTCCAACAAGGCCTGACAAACTGCACCACAGCAGAAGAAGCATCTCTCAGGCGATGATGCGTAAAGACACAGGGATTTTTTAGTCAATTGCAGGAATTAGGATTTAATGCTTTCTACTAAAAGACTTCAGACCTCAGATAGCTGACTGCTATCCACTGAATCTTGGCAGGCAAGGAGACTGCTGGAGCTGAAGCGAGGAAGCCATGTTAAGCAGATTTTCATGAATGTAAGAAATACTTTATTTGTAAAGCTGCTTTTCTTTATTGCAGTTTAAAATGCTTTTTTCTTCTTCTCCTTTTTTTTAAATCTCTCAGTTTGATCAACTCTCCATCTTTATCAAAATTACTTTCCCCAAATGTCCCTTAAAGAGCCACAGAAGAGAAATAAATGCTCATGTCATCAAAATAATTTTTTAAAAGAATAATCGTAAACATTATGTCAATTTAAAAGATTAAAAATGATCACAGTCCTTAAAAAGACTACAAAACACACAGAAATACATTAAATACCTTACCATTGTTTGGCAGTTCTAGAGGGCTACAGATACTGTTTTTGGTTCTGCTGTTTGGTGAAGAGATCAGTTTTGCAACGAGAGATGCTGAAATGGGCTGCACCAGCAGGGATGTGAGGTTTGATCGGTTTTGCCTAAAGCTTCCATCTAGATTCAGAAGAGAAGGGAACAGAATCCTTAGCAAACAGAAATTAAAAACACACAAAGAGAAGTTTTTTGTAATAATTATTCAAAATATGAACCATATGTTGATTTTAGTTCATTTGTTTATTCCTTAGTTTTACTCTACTTATTAAAAATGATTTGAGGCCCATCAGTCCAAATACTACTATGTATCCAAGTTAATGCTGGCAGATTTATGCACATGCATTTACCTCCATTCTCCCATATGACCAGGTCACTGGAGACTATATGAAAATACTGAAAATCTGCCAGTCCACCAATAAAACAACTCACTAAAGACAGCTTATGTTAAAACCCATCAGTCAATAAGCTCATCCATATACAGAACTTCAAATCAACTCAACTTTGCCATCATTAAGTAGGCGTGGTCATCCAAGGACAATCTTAGCATGGCACATGTGCTGGTGAGCTCATGAGGACAAGAGTGAGGAGGTCAGGAGGCTCAAGAACGGAGGTCTCCAGGAAGACAAAAATAATGGAAAAACCACATGTGTGCCACTGTACTGAGAGAATATTTACAATAGAGATCAGAGAGCATGTGAGGATCGTCTAAGTACACAGAAAGATAAGAAATGTAAAAATTAGACAACCTTTAGCTTCAAAGGGAGCAAAAGTTGTTCAGGAAGGAAATGTAATCATAGTACAATGTGAATAATATTTATATAGTCAAAATGATATAAATAATGGCTATTTAACACACAAAAAATTGGATATTTCTTTGGAAAAAAAATAAAAGGGCAACAGTCATGGGTGAGGACTCATGGAGACTTGTGAAAGCAAACTAAATCTTTATCTTCCATAGTGGCAATAGATAAAACTGAAAAATTAACTCATCTCTTAAACATGCTTTTGAGACACAGAGAGGTAAACATAAAATGCAGAGAACAACTAAAAATACTGAAAGCAATTAAGTATTTGCCTTTGGGAGAGAGGTGGGGCAGAAAACATAGGGAAGGAGAGAAGATGATATTTTTGTAAACTAACTTTGGTAGAATTATTTGAATGCAGTCATCTATAACTTTGAGAAAAAAATGAAAATTAAATAAAAATAAGGAGAGAAAATTATAGTAACACAAGTAGAAGCAAAATACACAAGTACTCAGAGTAAAGAGAATGAAGTGAATAAATTAAACTGTGCTTAAGAACTAAAAGATATCTCTTCAGTTTATATATTTATACTGACTCAGGGTGGAAATACACAATGGAATGACTCTATCAAGTCGCCAGAATGTCTGTGAACACAGAGCTTTATTTTTCAGAACTTTTATTAGGGAAAATGATTGCCAAAGGTTTTCTCAGAATTTAATTTGATAGGACTGCAGGGGGTGCAGAGCTCAACCACACTGGTATCCAGGCTGCAGGAGGCAGATTATAAATGAGAAAATATGTTACAGAAGTGCTCCCTTAATTTATCATCTGGAAAACCACAAGGCTAAAAAAAATGATATTTAGCTTAGGCGTATGGCAGCCATAGCAGACATGGCTTTGAAGAGAAAAAATAAATAAAGATTTAAGCTTCGGATCAGTTTTGTTATGTAAGCACAGTGCTGGTTGCATAATTCAGTAACCCCTTTTATATGGATATATGACAGTGCATTTTGACCATAGCGTATCATTGCTTCCTAGCCATTTTCATGTCTTAGTACTAAGACTGGCTGTATAATTTGCAGGGCCCACAGTAAAATGACAATGTGGGACTTCTTGATCAAAAACCTTGAAGAATGTCAAGATGGCAACAGCAGAGCATTAAATCAAGTGTGGGTCTTTCTGAGCGGGGGCCTATGCAACGTTGCAGGTTACATGCCCATGATCCAGGCCCTGCAGATGCTAGCAGTCATTTAACCCACTGACACAAACCGAAGGGGATTTTCATACTCCAGGGAAGCTGCTCTCAGCTTCAGGTGACCAGTTCTAGTCTCTGTTGTTCCAGGCTGCACCTGAGGCCACAGTGCTTAATATCTCAAGGCATAGATGGTGTCCCTCACCACACCAGCTGGGAAGCCCTGATATAGCCATTTTACTCTGTTTCTTCAGCATGTATTTTCTCCCTCAGTCGTTACCTTCTGGATTTCTAGTGTACACAGGACAATAAAATGATATTTCTGAGAAATGTGCAATCTGTTATTTTGATGTTTTCATGGATGTTAGGTGCTGACATATTACCACTACAAAATGAAACTCCCTAAAATGCTATATGATCTCACCACTCTTCAGATCAAATATTGAACTCTTTAGTTTGACATTCAAGGCTCTTCACAATCTCAGACTTTATATTTTGAACATTATTTCCTATCATTCCTCTTGATACAGCTTATGCTAACACTTAAGCTGTTCCGACATGTTCTGTGATGTATGACCTGAAGCCGTTCCTTCCACATCGCTTACCCTTCTAATGCATCACACAGGTCTGAAGTATACACTTCCTTTAAAACCCAACTCAAAAGTTACTTTTTTACAAGAAGCTTTCTCTGTCTCCCTGGACCATATGTGACACTTTCTGCACCTTTTTTCTTTTTTTTTGGTAATGCTTGTCATTTCTAATTAACATTATCATTACATTTTCATACTTATCACTTTTTCACTTTGTTTCTCCTCTTTAAACTCTAAAATCCTTAAAGACAAAAGCAAGTATTCCACATCATTGCACGACATGCAATGCCTAGCACAATGCCAGGAACACAACACAATCAGCAGTTCTTTAAAAAATAGTTTCAACATCACTATCACTGATTTTCTGAGTGCCTAGAAAATGGTACAAGGGTACAACCAAAGAGTAAATTACATTATATTCTATTAATACTATGTTTGCTATACATTTGTTCTTTTTCTCCAGCTAACTAATCTCCCACAGCAGACATCACAAAGACTTTCAAAACCCATCTATCCCCATCAATTTGCTGGTTAACCTTGTTTTAAAATTACCTTTTGAGTGTAAAAAAAAAAAAAAAAAAAAAAAAGACTACCCTTATAAATAAAACAATCTGAGATGTATTTATCTGTTAATGAAAAATCAGTAACTGCATTCCTTTTTCCTTTATAATGCTCTATCAGGCATATGAAACAATATATGAGCGCACCTTAAACCCTAACTGAACATACTCAAATCTTTGATTTGTTTCCTGCATGACTAATAGACTTGCATTAGTTTTGAAATATATGAAGTGGCTCATTAATTTTTTACCTTCAGCTTAATGGAAATTTGACAAACAGTTCACTTCTGAGAGGAGACAGTAAAAACAGGACTTTACAGTATACTAAGATTAAATTATAGACCAATGTTATTTTTTAACTCATTTATTGAAGAGCTGAGAAAGGAGCTTTTTTAACTCATTTATTGAAGAGCTTTTATTGTCTTATATTATTAAGAGGCTTTGAATAAAACCAAATATATGTACCATTTTTATTCATTTACATTTTAAAACACATTTATGAACTATAAGAATCCACTAGATATGTGTTGAAAATCAGGCAGAATGTGCGCCTTGGTGTGAAGGATACCATACGGAAAAGATGTTTACATTACCTCTTAGCATTCCAACTTTTAGATTAAAGCGTGGATATTATGCCCTGTTCATTGTTTATGCTCTATAAAGACTGACACTAACTTACATTTTAGTGGATAGCGAGTTCTGTCTTCACTTTATGTACTCTTTGTGGTGTCTATGTAATGATCCAAATCAATCCATGCCATTAATAGCCCAATCTCTAACACAGTGGCACCTGCATATAGTAGAAAGAGGAAACTGGATATACTGAGCTCCCAGTTTGACTTCATTACGACTCTGTCTGTGAAATGTAACATATAAACAATGCTCATATTGTCATCCCCTCTACTATACCTGAACAACCAAGATGACGCCAAAGGGCATTCATTATGCTGACTTACTGAAATAGAAAGAGTGTATTAGCTCAGAAGCCAAGAGACTGAACCACAGTAGGTGAAACTTACAAGAAATGAGGTTAGAAATAAGTGAAAAGGTTTTCTAATTGAACATATTTAAGGTTTTGCAATATGCTTTTTCAAATTATTGATGCCCACTTCAGTCATATCTGGTTGTGTATATAAAGAAAATGTGAACACTGGTATCTGCACTTTTTTTTGTGTGGCAAGATGGAATTCTTTTAAACTCAATTGAAAAAGTGAAAGAGCAAGTACCAATTACTCAAAGAGTATTAAAAAAACTAAACCTTCAGAAACTAGAAATCTTAGACACTGGGATCCTCAGATTAATGCACCAAGAAGTGAAAAAAGGTAAAAACAAATGCTGGTAAATAAAGCAAGAGGAGGTTTGTGTGGATCAGTGAAGATAATGTGCTGCCATTGAAGGGGACAGTACAGTTTCCAAGTTGAGGAATATAACTCAACTCTCAGCACCTGTGTGTGTAAACATAAGATCCAAGCTACATGATGACATATGTGTGTGTGTGTGTGTGTGTGTGTGTGTGTGTGTGTGTGTGTGTGTGTATATAGCAGAGATCCTATACTCTTTTTATCCAATGTGTGTAGTCCTTGGACAAGCAACATGGGCATGATCTAGGAACCCATTAGAAATGCAGAGTCTTGGGGACCTGGGTGGCTCAGTCAGTTGAGCATCCAACTTTGGCTCAGGTCGAGATCTCGCAATTTGTGGGTTTGAGTCCAGCATTGGCTCTGTGCTGACAGCCTAAAGCCTGGATCCTGCTTTGGATCCTGTCTCCCTCTCCCTCTGCCCCTTCCCTACTTGCTCTTTCTCTCTCTCTCTCAAAAATAAATAAACATTAAAAATTTAAAAAAAATGCAGACTCTTAAACTCCACCCCAGACCTTCTGAATCTGAATGTGCTGTCTAAGAAGATACCCAGGTGATTCATATGCACATTAGATAACCACTAGTCTAAATCATTATATATTGTTCCACGGCACAATTTACATAATTTTCACAGCAAAGAAGACATAAAAAGCAGGACAAAGAAGATAAAAAAATAATGGAGTGGGTTTGCTCACCTTTCCCAAAATTAAAGATGACGGAGCCTTCAACTGTATCAATAAACCCCAAGCCAACAGTTTTCTTCGAGGCTCTTTAAAATGGGAAACAAGGCTGCTCACATACTATCCCTAAATAACGAGTGTAAATTGGACTGAGAGCACTTCTTTTTGTTTTTGTCCTTTCCTCAAAGATAAATTTGGTGATTCAAGATCAAAATTGCATTTACAACACTTTATTTCAGCCATGAATAAATATTACAATAGCTAACTGATTTGACTTCTTTTTTTCCTTGGTTTTCAACGATTCTAATTCATTATAGTAGGAAGACTGACAAACCTAAAACGTAAATACTGCCTACTTGCCAGTGAACCAAGCAATCAGAGAGCTTAAAAAGCAGAAATTTAAAAAAAAAAAAAAAAAGCATTTTGTGCTGCACTTTTAGAGAAAGGCCCAAATAGCAAACAGACACGTTGATATCAGGGATGTTATCCCAGAATATTTGATTTGACTTTCTCCAGAGAACTGCCACTTTGACAGAAATCAGACCATTAAATAACTGGCACAAATGTTTTTTTC
The DNA here is from genome assembly GCF_024362965.1 of Panthera pardus. NCBI lineage: Eukaryota > Metazoa > Chordata > Mammalia > Carnivora > Felidae > Panthera > Panthera pardus. The sequence continues at coordinate 90,157,325 of NW_026526721.1, forward strand.
ATTTTTATTTTAGCTCACTAAATTTACAGTTATTTCCCTGAAATGACCAGTGCACTAAATTGGCTAGTCATTTTGTTGTCCTTGTAAATACAGCTGATCTTTTCTTATTTCAGTATCTCATAACCTGCTGGTTATGAATATCGCCATCTTCCCTCAAGCTAGTGAAATTCAATACTGTGTTCTTTAGGTTATTATTAAAAAGGAAACAGTTAACACTTAAAAATGCTTTGTGTTATGCAGTCTCCTTGGGGCTCCTTTGTGCTCTCCATGTCTCTGTGTATACATACATACATACACCCACACCCACATATACACATGTATATATTTTTACCATATAGGGTTTTGTACTAATGATCATTTTCATAACTAAAATGAAGTATTGTTTCCTTAATTTACATCATATTTCCTGCCTGCCCTCAAACTAATATAAACTGTCGTTCTAAAAGCTGGCTGATGCCAGTTTACCCAAATCTTAAAGGTCCTTGCATGTGTCCCCATATAAATCCTCGTTTACATATTTAGTAAACACTGTTCTGTTCTAATTTTCTTTTTATTTTCTGCTCACTGACTGGAGTTGAAGCTTCTCGGGGGCTGATTCACTGTTATATTCCCATGGCTTAGCCCACTGCACAGTAAAAGCAGCATCATTTGGATGAATGATCAGACCAATGTGCAAGTGAATAATTTTGTTTTGTCTGATCATAAACCTAAAACTCATGACTCATGATATAAAACTTGCAATCACAAAACCCTAAAACTGAAGACACAGATGGTCTCATCTCCTCATTTCATTGGTCCTCTCTTAAGCTAAAGCATCTTGCCATATTCCCTAGTAATTATCACAATATTTTAATGCTTAGCTAATGTGTTGTAAAAAGTTATAAAGGGGATAGAAAGTAACATACTCATTTATAAAGCAAAGAGTCTATATAGTCTGATATTAAAAGAGCATACAGATTATGTATAGTTTTATTTTAAAAATAGTATATAAGAAAAATCTGTTAATATTGTTAATATTTATATTAATATTTGCTAATTTAATTTGGGCTCTCTCTTTCCAGTTAGTTTATTCAAAATTATTGATCATGAAAGTGACATAGGCTCAGCAGAAGCTGACAACTCCTTCTCTACTTTTCTCATCGCTAAAGATATTTTTCCTTAATGCTTAGATATACTCTAGATCTGTATTGGTAAAGTGAAATTATTTGGGGCAAAGGGCATTAAAATATAAATTATCATTATTCTCTCCCCTCAAACAAATATGTTTGGATCATCCTTATATTTGTGGCTATGCCACAGACATTAAAGTAAGGAAGAGTTTTTATTATTGTATTAAAAGTCTTGATGAATGTGCAGTTAAGTGAGGTGCTGAACTTCATTCTGGCCAGTATACAGGACACAAGGATAATATTTAATTAAATTGTAAGTTGAAATCTGATGTGTCCTATAATTGAATTCACTATCATTTAGAGAATTCTGAGAATATATTTTTATAAATACCTTATATTTTTGGATGACTTTACAACACAATGAAAAATTACTTCAAAGCCCATTCCTATGCTTCAAATCGATGGTGGACATCAATGCACTTTAAAGCATTTTTGTAGTCTGTTCCTTTCTACTCAAGAAACGGGAGTTCCTTTGGCATGGGGCTTTACCTCACTGAGTTTGTATTGGCAAATTTGTTTTTTTAAGTGAATATTTAGATGTACAATGGCAGTGGTAACATTCAGATATTGACAAACATTTGTATAATGGCAGTGGTAACATTCAGATACTGACAAATATTTTCTTAATTCTATTTCAGAGGGATGATTGATGATATGAGAACTGATTTCCCTTTCCTTGAAAGTCTAAATATTTATACTCTTTTGTATTCACCATTTGTCTACTCAGACTATTTCGTTCCCCAAAGCATTCCAAGAACATGAAAATTTTGAAATAAACCATAAACTATATCATAAAAAAAAAAACAACTAAGAGACAGATAAAATATCTAGTTTGTTCCTTACTTCAAGGAGAGTAGTCTAGATTCATAACTGGATAACTGCCCATCTGCACATTACATATAATATAAGCAAAGCAGTCCTCTTCAGAGGCATTCCCCTGAGACGTTTCCCATCTCAAACTTGAAGGGTGTGAACATCAGAATGATGTGCAAAGCTTCTAGTTTTAGGAAAAGTGTAGTTTGCATTTTTCAAAAGATAGCAAATAAACTATGTGGGTGTGTTTGGTGGTTGGTTGTTGTGAAAGTACACAATCATTAATTTACAATAAAATTCTTCATAACAGATTGTAATGGGAACACATTATTTTATGAGGCTGATTAGATGAACGGGCAGAAAACCAATGCTTTATTTCTGGATTTATTTATTTTTTTGGTTTGATAATAAAAGTAGAAAATAATTAACCCTTGCTCTCCTGATATAGATGTTAGGTTAAATGAGCTATCACATATGCAGTGTTTCCCAGATCTTCTTATATTCTTGTGTATTTTCTATTTCTGGCATGGAAACACTAACACAAGAAAGGGATACTGGCCTTCAGTCCAGAGACCAATATCTGGTCCTTACTCTGCCTCTAAATGGGAAGTGACTTGGGAACATTTTTCACCTCTTTTGCAGCCTTAAACTCATAATATATGTAATGTCTAAGGACTTTAATTTCTAAAGTTTTGATTCTAAACTTGTCCATGAGCAATCATTTAAATAAGTTAACAGTTTCCTCTCCAAAATGTGTTTCAAAACATCATATGGTACTTTATAATCCTGACAGTAATTTAATAGAAATATTTCTCAAATAGGCTCTTTGCATTGAGACGGTTACATCTAAGTTTGAGGTGAATATCTCACTATCATCACAGAAAAGTCCCTCAGATGTGGTATGGGTAATATGAAAGATGCCAATAAATTTCCAACATGGCTTATCATTTTTCTTACACCATCATTAATATGATTTTTACTAACAATCACACATAGAATTATGGCTTGAAAAATATCACTCTAGTATTTTGCTGTAGTGTTTGTGTATACTGGGAGAAGAAACACCTGGAAGGAAAAAGAAAAAGTAGAAATTTTAGACATACACCATGGGAAAAAAAATGCCCTCTTTTAATAGGCCACAGATTGATCATCAAGAACTATTTCTAAACAGTGGCATCTGAGTGGCTCAGTTGGTTAAGCAACTGACTCTTGATTTCAGCTCAGGTCATTATCTCACAGTTTGTGGAACCGAGTGCCACATCGAGCCCCTCGTGGAGCCTCACATCAAACCCCGCATTGAGCCTGCTTGGGATTCTCTCTCTCTCTGCCCCTCTGCCACTTGCATGTGCGCGCTCTCTCTCTCTCTCTCTCTCTCTCACACACACACACACTCTGTCTCTCAAAAATAAATAAATAAACTTAAAAAAAAAGAATTGTCTCTACACAGAACTCTAGTCAAAAATATCCTATTATTAATTCTTCTTCTGAATTTATATATGTGAGAATTTTCTTATTGAAAAGCCCTATAATTTGGCGAATGTAATTTAGCAATTTGTTTAGTATGTACATTTCCTGAAAGTATTTTATGAAATGAGACCCAAATTAACATTAAAAAACCCCACTGAAATAATGCTTTGCCTACTTTCTTACTAAGGTAGTGTTTTTAGTGTACTGAAAGGTTATTTCACCAAAATTAAGTCTTCTTTGAAGTCACAGAAAAGGCTGTAATGACACAATGAGAGACACGGCTATGCTTAGTATAGTACTAATGGTCCAGTTAATAAGCTAGGGTGTACTGTGAGGACAGGAACAGTGTCTTTGTTAGTTCTTATATGTAGAACTTCAAATAGCACTGGGCACAGTCATCTTTTAAAAGCTTTTTTATGATAATGGAGCTCGAACAAAATTCAAAATTATTCACTTTGGCCTAAATTTCCTTTCTAGCTACTTCATATAATATTCTTAAAGTCCAAGGATGTAACATTACACCCTACACCACACATCAAGGACATTTTTGGTCATTTTTAGTCAACATTATGAATGTTTCTTAGAAGAGGTGGAAAATGGGTTGGATCTTAAAGTTAAATGTCCAAAAGTTGTTCTAGAGCAAGAACAGAACCCCTCCGCAATTCTATTTAATTCCATTTTTGTGGCAGTTGGGTTAGGATTGGAACAGAGAGCCCAACAGATCTGAGAAGGGACAGAGGATCCAAAATGTCCAGTTTCATGACTGGAACTATTCAGGGAATGGAAGAATTTCAGAGTGGTCAGGAAACCCCTGGTGTTTAATAGGGTACGTGAAATGAACCAGCAAGGCAAAGAGGCTTCAGCAGGCCTGAAGAGGGTAGGTGGGCCAGAAATGAGGGAGTGACTGATACTTGAAAAAGACAGTGATGAGTTCAGTGGAAGCAAAAAAATAAACTGCTAATGAATGGGTCAATGGAAAAGCAGGGTCCCATGACTAATCAGTGGTCAGCATGTCAGAGTTTGGCCCATGAAGTGAGTTTTCTTGACTCATTACAGGAAAATAAGAGTTCTTTTAAAAGTAGTGGATAGAGCACTGAAAACAATGACTAGAACTGTTTTATTTAGCTGCAGCTAAAGTGTCAAATGATCCTGGCTTTGACAAGACTTTTAGTACCACACGTAAGTTTCAAACTGTAAAGAAAATATTTATAAGGGCGATACTTCTAGGCAAAAGAATCAACATGATTAAACAAGCTCTAATGGGAAAGAAAAGGTGTGAAAAGTGAATGGCCAGTGGCCAATATTAACTGGAGATTACCATATATGTTGTAGATTAGGGCTAGAATTATAGAATCTTTGTTGAGGTAGGCCTTGTATATGATGGATGTAGAAGTGTGGAGAATTTTAGGTAGGCCCTAGGGATTTTGATAGGGTTTTGAGCAGAGAATTGGTACCATGGAAGTGGATTTTAGAAATATTGATCTGAGAGTGTTATGCAGGAAAAAAAAGGCAAAAAGGGAAATACAATGAAAACAACAAAAATAGATCCCATTTTTCCATACACAGAGCTTGTATTTAGCATATCTTACCTCATTGCATTTCCACACTTTACACGTGATACAATTTTTCAACCTAGTTATTGTTATTTCTATTTTACAAAAATGACTCTGAAGCTCAGAAACTTTGAAATGCTTAAAGTCGCATAGCTGACAAGCAACAGAAGTGGGCTCAGAGTCTGCTTCTTTCAGACTCTGAAACTAAGGGTCTGGTGTCAAAAGTGTTAGAAGCTGTAACAGTGTCTCAACAAGAAGTAATACCTGCATAAACTAGAATGTCTCTAGAAGCAGAAAGTAAAGAGTCATGTAAAAAAGCGTGAAAAAGTGGAATTGTCAACACTTAGCAACCCACTGAACGGAGTAGTGGCACTGAGGTGATAGAGAAAGCAATTAAAGTTTCAATCCTGGGTGTGTGGGAGAATGAAAGTCCTATGACTGACACAGACAGATTCAGCAGGAAAAGTGTCCTGGAGGCAAAGAGAAGTCAGAATATTCTAAATAATTATATATAGCAGGTGGCTTCATTGGACAATTACTACCTTATAAATAACAGTACATAAAATAAATAAATAATGCATAAATAAAGCAAAAAATCCTCCTCACCAGTTCACATTACAGTTAACCCCACTGGTTGTTTTCGGAACACTTTGCAAATGCCTGCACAATGACATCCTTTAAACTGCTGTCTCCCAGGCCATGAAGTGAGGACAAAGGCTGCCAAATATGTAGCTCAGGCTTCAGGATTAATGAGAGTGCCCATAAAGCGCTTTGAGCTCCACAGAATAGGTACAATATAAATGAGCCACATTATTCCAGTGACAAATACTATCCATATACTGCCCAATAAACCCCCCTAAAATGCGATTTCTTGTTGTTCCTTCTGATAGTGCATATTGTCCTGATAGCACTTCTTTTCATTCTTTTGAGGTTCCCATGAAAAAAAAAAAACAAACATTTGTGCTTCATGACCAATTCGTGAAGTATACTGAGATACACAAATCAAATGATAATAGGATATTCTATGGTTTCTTTCTCCTAGTAACTTTGGTATAAAATGAACAAAAAGAGCAATGCACTTACAAGGTTGTTTCAAAGAAAATATAAATCATATGAAAGCAAGATGGCTATTTTTAGAATGCTATATTCAAGTCAAATTCATTTTTCAGTACAAAAGAAGACATCAGCTACTTTCTGCATACATTCAGGATTTGTTGGAACTATTTTCAAAATTATTTCATGTTTTAATAAAATACCAATGACATGCTAGATTTATAAGATCACATATTATATCTATACAACCTAGGCTGAAGCAGTGTTGATATTAAAATTTAATAGTTCTCCATAAGCAATAAGAAATTCTAAAAACTTAACTAATGTCACACTAATACCATATCATGATATAAAGATACAAAACTCTAAATTTCTGCTTTAGTTATTGACAAAATAGTGCATAGCCTTTTTTAAATGTTTATTTATTTTTGAGAGTGTGAGAGAGAGACAGAGAGAGAGGCAGAGCACGAGAAGGGGAAGGGCAGAAAGAGGGGGAGACACAGAGAACATAAAGCAGCTTCAGGCCCTGAGCTGTCAGCACAGAGCCCAACGTGGGGCTCGAACTCACAAGCTGTGAGATCATGACCTGAACCAAAGTTGGTCATCCAACTGACTGAGCCATCCAGGTGCCCCAAAATGCATAGACTTTTTAAATATAGTTATGACAAATTTTCATGAATTCACCTCTATGCTAATCTTATATGTTTAACAATGTATGTAATCCTGAGATGGGAAAACCTCAGCAGGGAAATAATAATGGGTAGAGAAAGAAAATTACAGTAATTTTTTTAGTCTACCACTCATCATATTAATTCTGGCTAGAAGAGAAACTAGAATTCCATACAATTTACTTAATAATATGAATAGGAATTAGAACAAAAATATGAAAGACTGTCTTTAATGTGAGATTGAAATGTTTAAGTTCTGGGCTTAATACTTTCAATTAGAGTATATTTCAAAATAAAACCATACAGATTTGTAAAAAGTCTTCATTGCTTTCAAGTTCCAAATTAACACACATATGTTACCACATACACACATATGTATACACACATATGTATATACACATGTATATACACACATATGTGTATACACACATAACTCAAAGAATAAATAACATTAATAGTTATTCTAAAATTTGTAGATTAGTTACTAGAAAATAGTGTAATTTAGATTGCTGTTTCTTAAAGTATGATTCAAAGACCAAAGATTATAAAATAATAATATTAAAAATGAAAAGATCATAAAATAATAAACTATATTTCTCTTTGTGGGTGGTAGGGACTTCTATCTTTTTAATTTATTATTTTTTTAATGTTTATTTATTTTTGAGAGAGAGAGAGAGAGAGAGAGAGGAAGAGAGAGAATGAGTAGGAGAGGGTAAAGAGAGAGAGAGACACAGAATCTAAAGCAGGCTCCAGGCTCTGAGCTGTCAGCACAGAGCCCAATGCGGGGCTCGAACGCATGAACCGTGAGATCATGACCAGAACTGAAGTCAGATACTTAACTGATTGAGCCACTCACACACTCTGGAACTTTTATTTTTTAATTATCTAAATAACATACATTAATGCAATCTTACTACAAAAACAGGAACATTACAAATAAAGCTAAAAACCATTTTGGTCATGCCTTTCACCCCCATACCACCACCCTATATATCTTAAACTTTATATTCCTTTCATACATACAGAATTTAAAAATAATTTTATATTATTATTTCATTGTCCTTTAATTACAAAACATTGTAATATGTATATAAGGGTGGTATTTCTTTTCACTTAACAAAGATGTCTTAAAGACTTTTTTCATATAAGTTTGCAGAGATCTATTTTATCCTTTTTGGATACTGCACAGTGTATAATTCTAATATTATATAATTTATTTGGCCAATTCTAAGTTTTGCTATTGTAGTCAAACCTTCATGAATATCCTTGTTCATACATCCACTTTTACATATGTGAAGGTTTCTGTAAGGTTGTTATGGAGAAAAAGATTCCAGGTGAGAGGATATGGGAATTTTCAATTTTAATGCTTCCTGGTATATTATCCTCCCAGGTGTCTTAACCTATTTTCACTACCATTAGCACTATGGGATAGGGCCCATGTTTTCTATCCTCCCCAAACCTTCTACACAAGAGAAACCACATAATGTGAAAGTAAGAAGGAATAAAGTGCATTTGGGAAGGCAAAAGGGGTCAAGCATGACTGGAAAGATGTAAAAGAAGGTCATAGAATCATGAATAAGATCTTGGGCATGAAAAAGATCTTGGCTTTATTTTCAGAGGTCTCTCTGTTCCTTCCAGAGGATAATACATGTAATACTTTTATCCATACTTGTAAGGCTTAGATGTCATCTTAACTACCTCCAGCCCTATTGCCCTCTCTCTCCATCCCTCTCCAGAGGGAACCAATATCACAAATTTGATTTGGCTAAGCCCTTTAAATCCATACTCTGTATTTTAATATGTCACCTTAAGCAATGAAAACAAATCTGAGAACATGCTGATGGTTGAAAAAATCATATGGAAACACGTATAGTATCATGAACTATCATTTTTAAAGAACAACAAATTTTAAAGAACAACAGCAGCACTAAACATTTTATATATAAGAGTGTAGCATGATTAGATTTGGGGTTGTAAAGGCTCATTTATAATATATTGCAGAATGGATTGGAAGTTATAAGATAGGAAGCAGTGAGATCATTTGAGAGGCAGCTACAGTCTTCCAGGTGAGATTTAATGTCGGCTTTGACCAGGGCAGAGACAGTAGAGATGGAAAAAAGCAGACGATTTAGAACTTATTTAGGAGGCAGAATCCCTAAGATGGATTGCAAAGTGGTAGGAGTTGAGAAGTAGAGGGAATCTAGGGAACTTCTGGATGGTGACTGCTGGTCAAATTCTCCTCACCCTCCACATGGGCTGAACTCCTCAACCCCATTCCCACCCCCAACTGTCAACTCAGGTATCTCTCTGCCTTCCTGACCCAGTATAATTTCCTGTTCCAGTGTATATTTCTGAACTAAGAGAAGAGTCTCTGTTTTGCTGTATGACAAGCAGTAGTAATTGGTCTAGTGACTGGGAATTTTGCTCTTCTGAAAAGGAATGAAGTCTGAGATCTTTGAGAAAATGCAAACTTTTATACTGCAGTGGTTAAGCAATTTTTCATTTTAGTAGTACACATCTGAGAGTTTTTCTTTTTCATAAAAAAACAACTTTTGTTGAGCAACTCTCATATTCTAGCTATATGCTAAAGGTAGAGTAGTGACACAAGTCAAGCTATATGTCACCATGGAGACTATGTCAAGTAAGAAGGCAGTTTTTAGAAGTATAAGATGCAAAAATGGGGTTGTAGATTTGGGGAAAGCTGGGAATGTTCTAGATCTAAACTTTCCTGATGATTACACTGCTATAAACATGAAACATTTAGTAATCTTTACACTTCAGATGAATGTCCTTTATGCTCTTCACTGTATGCATGGTTTCGGGGCGGGGGGGAATGTAGAAAAGATTGAGCTTGGGTCAGAACAATAACTCTCCATAAAAATACAGGTGAACAGTTAATATTCGAATATGAAAGAGATTGTACAATCCATGTTTCTGCAACTTCCACTCTACAAATCTAAGAATGTATACAATCCTATACAAAAGTATGAATCTAATAGCATGAGGAACATTAAGCAGTATTTGGGTATAGATTAAAGTAAACTGAATTACTTGAATGTTTTTCTATCTGAGATGAGAAGTATAAAAGCAGATAAAATTATAAAATATATCTATTGAAAATGCTAGTGAAATTTGGTCATTTACTCTGAAAAACAAGAGATCTAATATTTTTAAGGGTATGAAATGTACATCATACAAAATGATGAGCTATTCAAAGACAGAAACAAAACCATTTCAAGTTATGAATACCAAGTGAATTTTTACCTGCCACTGCTGTGAAATTGTACCTTTGCTGCCCTGTACATTGGGTGATTGGGCAGCCTGTTTCATCATTTTCCTGTCTAAAGGTAATTTTTTAATATATAATATGTATTTTTAATATATATATGACATGTATCTGCCTGAGATCAGCACTTACAACAGTATATGGAAAAAGGGTAGTAAATCATTTAATATGTATATCATTGTTTCAGAAAGAATGTAAGAAAAGAAATTCATTAATGTTTAGAACTTTTTCATTTTCTATTTCCATACATATAAGGTATTCAGGGTGCTTAAAGTGTTGGAGGCACAAATATCTTAGCAATATGTTATATGAAAAACAATCCCAGAAAACTTCTAGAAATCATCTATTTCTTTCAGATGTTAATTGTTTCATCACTGTTAATTTTTAAAAATAATGTTTCAGAGCATGTTCAAAGTTGATTCAGCAGCTTGATCTTTTCTGAGTTCTAAAAGTAGTAAAGTAATTGGAAAGCAGCATAGATTCAAGAAATAACCTAACCAGTCACACTTTTTTCTTCTGCCATAAACCTGAGACTACCAGAAGTGAAGTTTTCTGGCCTTAAATGTCAGACAGAGTTCAAAACCAGTCTGGCAATCTTTCAAAAATAATTACCTACTAAAACTCATCACAGGTCTGAACAAGGCTTCTTGTCATCATGAGGTTGCTCAGGTCTCTTAGTCAGCACGTTCTGTTTTTACTCATCACAAAACCAAGGACAGACTTCTATCTCCTATAAATGTAACACTTTTCCTGACACCCTGTCAACTGCACAGGTACCATTAAAAATATTCATCTGCTGATCAGCTAATTCTTTTTTTTAAAGCAGCAAATAGGTATAAAGATACGAAGTTGAGTAAAAATAAATGCTGTTTGTTGGTAGGATGATAAATACACATTTATTATATTCAATATTTTGTACACTGAGCTCTTTATGTGGGAAAGGTTACGGTAGGAAGGTAGGAATATGGTTCTACCACAGCTACAATTGTCTCATCTTGTAATTGCAACTGTAGATTCAAACATTAATTACCCTAATAGCAATTGCCATAAATACTGCAACATGACTATCTGCATGCACTCTTGCAGACATATGCAATCATACTCATTTATAGTCTGTGTATGTATGTGGGGGGAGTGAACCTAAATGTAAAAAGACTGAACACAAGTAGAAGGAAATGACCAACAAACCCGTCTTTAAGTGAACCAAACCTTATCGATGCATGACAATAACAAAACATAAGTCACTGCTGATCTGCAGTGTTTTTCAGCTGGTATCAGAAGTATCATTTCAGTTCTCTGTGACAGATCCTATGTTCTTTCATATTCCATAAAATGAAAGTCTGAGGTTGCCAAACCCCAAATACTTTTCAGTCAGTTGTATCTGTCTCAGGATTTATCACCACAGAGAAGAGTTTCTTCCTTGGGTGCCAAATAAGCGGTTTGGTCAGAGGATGACTTAAATGTGTTTATATTCTAACACAATATAGTATTTTGACTATCTCTACATATTTATATGGATGATTGTAGGTTTTTGTTTTGTTTTCAATGTGGGAATACAATTATCTAAGAATACTAGAAAATAATATTACTCAACAAAATAAGAATGTGCGATGTTACATGATGCAGTTATATAGGATTTTATCTGAATTCTTAGGATCTGTCATCCTAAAATCATAGCTACAAATAGAAATGGGAATCACAGACTCAAAGGCTTGTGGGGCTGACTGAAAACAAAATGTGTAAATCAGGCTTTTGTAGAACTAACAGAAATGGTGGGGTTATGGCAACTCAAGTCCAAAGAGCCACTACCACATTCAAACTCTATGTCAAAACAATGACCAAACCAATGCGAACATACTGACAGTCAACCAAAGCACCTCTGTGGATTATATTTGGCTTTAAACTATTATGAAGTAGCATATTTTTCTAACGAATGTGCAAATAGTCATTTACGCCGCTGCTCTGCAACGGTCAAGGCCGAGGGCCAGTTGATATCATGTGAATTATCAGACATTGTTTCTGACAGCGGTTTTGCAATTTCTTCATCTGAGTGGATGGTATTTGCCAACAGAAATTTTAACCAAGCTGTTTCAATCATTGTTATCTCTCTCAAGTGAAGGATCAAGCTGCAAACTTGCCACAAAACAGATTATTGAATGAGTGTGGTTACCAAGATTTATTAATTTGCTCATTATTCAAAATTTCATTGCACTTTCAATCATGGGGGTCACCATCCTTGTGTGAAAGAAGACTCAAAATAAAGTAAACATTGCTAATAGAGCCATTCAAAACAGAGCTGAAAGGACACTGAGGAAGTAAGGACCTTGGTACTTCTCCTGTTTCAATTCTTGGTACACCACCAGCTTTTGACTTTTGTCAATTGCAACTTGACCACTTCCTGGACACATCCTTCTACTTTATGCCGAAACTGAAATAATATAACACCTGTTAGCTAACTAGATTATATTGTATTCCATAATCAGTTTACATTGTCCCTTTAAGTCAACACCAAACACAATTCTTTCAAAACAAGTTATGTCACCTTGTGGTTTTTGTCTTTATAAGCCTACACTCTTCACTTTCAATTTCAGCACACTTGGGTTTCTGTGGATTCTGTGTCTCTTAAATTACAATCCATTATACTCCAAATAAGCACTTTGGTTGCTTTACTGACTCTTCTTGATAAACACCTAAATACCAATGGGACTCATCTTCACATTTATTTCAGGTGTATTATAAGGAAAAAAAAAACAACTTCATGGCAGATATTTGCTCTAGGTAAACTTATACTTGTGTTTAACAGGAATATATTGTATTTCTATGATGAATCAACTGTTTCATTTACAATTGTATTCAATAGTGTAACTCCAGGAAGCATTACTACTTGCTGGGAGCAAGGTGACTGAAGGACCAGGAGAAGCGATAGAGAGGTAAAGTTACACAATAGCCTATTTAAAATATAGATCATCTTGGGTAGATAGAAATCACAGAGACCATCCTCAGAGACGTACATTTATTTGTATGTCCTATAGCACCTTCACATCACCTATTTGAAGCTCATCTTAATTCTCTACTCCTCCCCTTATTGCCCCTGCCCTTCTTTTCTACTGTTTCCAAATCAGCGAGTGGTTCCATTATGCTCTTAGCAATGCAAACCAGAAATGTCTGTGTCATCATTTGATCTATGACTTTTCCTCATGCTTTACATCCAATCAATCCCCAAGTTTAATAGATTCCACCTCCTAAATATCTCTTGAATCCACTTATACTTCACTCTACTCCTACAGTAGTTAGTCTACCATTGCATATCAGCTGGAAACTGATAATTCCCTCCAAATTTTAGGTTGCAAAAGAATCACCTTGGTGTCTATTTAAAATTATAAGCATTCTCCTAAACTCATAAGTAAAGGAAGATGGGAATAATTAGTAGACACTCAGGTATTTAAGTGCCAGTGCTTGGCCTTTCTATACTGTTATGCAATTAAAAATATAAAAGCAAAAACAAACTTAAAATAAGAAGAAAAAAAAGATCCCTGTTATAAAAAGGGAAGGAGACTCCCCTCTTCTTTTTCTTAGAATACTTACCTTTATAAAACTTGTAATGGTGAATTAGTTTCCTGTTCCTTTGAAAGGTATTTCAGTCTTTTCTAAAGCTACATAAGCCTCTTGCAAGTTTTATAATCCTGGGGTATTTTTCTCAAAGACCTAGAACTGTCTTTGAAATGCAATCATCAAGGAAGATAACACCCAATTTCTTTGAGAGGATAGCAGGCTAACTTCAGCTGGCGTCTGGTCCAAGATGCAAGCCTACCTCTTGCCATAAAGATATGAGAAATCTATTTTTCCTCTGTATAAAGGTGATTAGCAAACACAGGTGGCCACCCCAAACAGTAGGTGAATTTAAGATGAACTATGTGTGACAAATGGTGCTGTCAAGTCCTCTTACCTGAGGACAAGATATTGTTTACCTTGAGCAAATGTATGCAATGGGTTGTATCTGCTCAGCTACATAAAAGCGTAACATTTATTTCTGCCTTTGCAATCTCTTTAGCAGATTGCCTGTGATGTACATCGCATCCTGGCTTAATGTTTATTCAGTAATAAAACAGTTTTCTTTCTATCTTTGTAGAGAGGATTTCTAGGTTGCCAGAGGATTTTGTTTTTAATTATATTTCCTCAACAAGAAACAGTCTATGTAAGATTATTCTGCTACTTTAAAAGGTAAATTAACTGAAGGGCAGTGGTATATACAGAATGGAAAAACCACTGTAGCTTAATGCAGATATGTTGGAACTGTTTCAAAATTATTCATTGCACGTAGCATAGATTCCTGGGACAGGAACAAGTTTTAAGGTATGATCCTCAACTAATAACCTTTTCCATCTCTCCTTCCGTAAAGACTTAATTGCAAAACCTTTTGAATTTTTTCTTTTGTACTCATAACACCATAAGGTCAAAAACATGATTTGCTGCCTTTCATCTATACAAACCCTTCATTCTACAGAGTCCTACGGAGGTTAAATGACATGCAATAAAATCTGCAGTCTGCACCATGACCTATGAGGAGGAGCCTCCTTCACGCTGACCTTACTCCCTACCACTTCGTCACTTTCCTCCAGCCTTGCTTGACCTTTTGCTATTCTTCTATCATAGCAGATAAGCTCCTGCCCCAGACTGTTTGCATTTGTTATCTCAGGCCTAGAAATGCTTTCTTTCAAATATCTGTGGGTCATTCACTCATTTCCCTTAGTTTTTTCCCCTCATGTTTCCCTCTCTATCAAAGTCATCCTCAATAACGCAATAGAAATACATATAAACCCCCCCCCATACACACCCATAACCACGCTCTCTGTCTCTGTCTCTGTCTCTCTCTCCCCTCTTACTCTGCTTTAGGTTTTTCATAGTATTTATTGTAATCCTAACTTGTATTTGGTTGAAAATGAATGAATGAGTGAGTGAATCATACTGTAACTTAAGGGTGTGACTATCCCAGTTACTTTCAAATTCTATGATTTTCATTTGTTTGAATTTTTGTGTATTCCTTCTCAACACATAAAGTTCTTTCAAATAACATCAAACAAGACCCCAAGAGTTAATCCAGGAGAAAACTGAAGTTATATCCTCACATTCTAATGAAGTATATAAAAGATATATAATTTGGAAAAAAAAAATCAATGTTTCTGCTATACCCATTCAAACCTCATAGACTTCAAATAAATTCTATTGGACAATAAACCCCAGGAAACAGACTTGGCCCATTCTCTGTCCCACATAAAGTATACCACTGGTCTTAAACTTTAGTGTGTCCCATAATTACCTGGAAGGTGTATTAAAATATAAATTTCCAGTCCCCACGTCCAGAGCTCTGGTTCAGTAGTTATGGGGTGGGGCCTGAGAATTTATACTTTGAATACATTCCCAGGTTATTACACTATTGCTTTATGAACTTTACTTTGAGAGCTATTATCAAGGTAAAGCCCCTATAATGTGGTATTTAGTATATGTAACCACTTTATCTACCCTAGGAAATGGGCCTTACATGGAAGTGTTGTCTGTGTCTGAACTGTATATGGATTCAAAGAGTAACAATATCTACAACATGATTTGAGAAAATATTCTTGGGGCACCTAGGTGACTCAGTTCAGTTAGGTGTCTGACTTAAGCTCAGGTCACGATCTTGTGGTCTGTGGGTTTGAGTCCTGCATTGGGCTCTATGCTGACAGCAGCCTGGAGCCTGGTTCGGATTCTGTGTCTCCCTCTCTCTCTGCCCCTCCCCCATTCATGCTCTGTCTCTTTCCATCTCTCAAAAATGAATAAACGTTAAAACATTTTAAAAAAAGAAAATATTCTTAATCTTGGAAATATAACTTATTTTATTATGCAAAGAAAACAAATAATAAATGCTGAAATGAAACAAGGCAAAACCTATTCCATATTTGTCCCTAAATATACTATTACTTTCTTATTACCTAATAATTAATTGCTTAAATAATTACTTAAAATCTTGAAGTTTGAGCAGAAAATTTCTACTCTTAATTTGTTATGCATAAAAACATATAATCACCTATATATGTGGGATGAAAACAGGCAAGCAAATATATTACAAATGAATGGTAATATTTCATGTCTTCACAAAGGTCATTCACTGATTTTTTTAGTTTTGCTGAGGCATAACTGATATACAAAAAAATGCACACATTTAATGTATACACCTCGATGAGTTTGGACATATGTATCAGCCTATGATACTATCACCACAATTAAGGTCCTGAACATATTCATCACTTCCAGATCTTTCACTGGTTTTATTGCCAGTTACAAATCCAATCCCTGATCCTCGCTTTTTAATTCCTTCCTTAAAGAGACAAATTGGAATATTAAAACTTAGAGGAATTTTAAGAAATGATATTGTCTAAGCACTTAATATGTTCAACTTTAGAAAAAGGAGGTGTTTAACCTTACAATGCTTTTCCAATATGGGTATTAGAACTTGAGTATATGCTAACTTTTGAAACAATTGTGCTTTCTAAAATGCTTTCAAAAGTTTTTGTTTATTAACTTTGGCTATTAACAGAAATAAATTTTGAAATTTCAAATTTATAGATTATATATTCCAAAAGAATCTGCAGGGGCGCCTGGGTGGCTCAGTCGGTTGGGTGTCTGACTTTGGGTCAGGTCGTGATCTTGCGCTTTGTGGGTTCGAGCCCCGTGTCGGGCTCTGTGCTGACAACTCAGAGCCTGGAGTCTACTTAGGATTCAGTGTCTCCTTCTCTCTCTGTCCCTCCCCCGCTCATGCCCTGTTTCTGTCTCTTAAAAATCAATAAACATTAAAAAATTAAAAAAAAATAAAGAGAATCTCCAAATTTAAAACAAACATTGACCCAAACTGTACATCTACCACCTTACCTGGTCTTGATGAATATCTCAACTCTGAAACACTCGACAACTTTAAATCAAGGTTGTAATCACTCACAACTCTTGCTTCTATTCTGTGACCCTCTGTGAATACAGGAATTTAAGTTCAGGAACCCAAAGGGTATCATCCAAGCAGTTCTCACCTCAGCAAAAGTGGAAGATGTATAGGGCCACATTACACAGAGTTGTAACAGGGCCAAAACATGCAGAAGAGGTAAGAATCAGAAGGGGATCAGAGTATACCAAACCACAATAGGCCATTTTGACATAAGGATTGTTTAGGGCTAAAGGCAATTAGCTCTTTGCCTGCTCCTTTCTGTCTAAAAGCAGTATATAAATACCCCTTGGTAAAATTAACATAAAGTTTTACTTGCAAAGAAGTATCCCTTTCCCCTATCAGGAAGAAGAGGATGATTCTTAATAACCAACTTGAATCTGCCTAATAAATATCACTAAACCACCCTTCTCTTGCATTGGTTTCACCTATTTACCCTCCCACAATTTACCACCCTTAGAAATGCAAATATATCCCCATTCCTCTAATTACTTCACAATTTTTGTTCTATTAAAATTGCATATAAGGCCCCATATTTAAACCTCATCTTTGGAGTTTTTACTCCTTTTCTGTGAGATTCCCACATGCATACAAAGTAAACCTTTTCTCCCATCAATGTGTCTTTTATCAGTTTGATTCACAGACTCTGGGCACTGAAACTAAAAAAGAAGGGCATTTTCCTCCTCCCCTATATATGCAAGTACTTAAGAAGATAGGTATTATTTTAATGATAGTAAAGGTATGGGAAATTTAAGGAATCATCTAAATGCTGCCATGTCTAGCTTTATAAGGCTTCGTGAGTGGTGCTGATGAGTAGCCTTAGTTGAAAGACATTCACTGGGTTATTAGGCCAGTGAATGGATTTTGTATATGAGGAAATCAAGTCCTGGCAAATCTAATCTAATCCATTCCTTACATCTGATGGAAACATTCAAAAGATTTTTTTTTTTTTTTAATTTTCAAAGAGATCTAGGGGCACCTGGGTGGCTGGGTCAGTTAAGCATCAGACTCTCAATTAAGGCTCAGGTCATGGTCTCATGGTTCATGGGACCAAGCCCTGCATCAGGCTCCGTGCTGACAGGGTGGAGCCTGCTTGCAATTCTCTCTCCCTCTTTCTACCACTCTCCTGCTCACACTCTCTTTCTCTCTGTCTCTCAAAATGAATAAATAAATTTAAAAAAAATAAATTTTCAAAGGGATCTTTTCTGGTTTATAGTGGTTGTGTATAATTGGGTCTGAGAGTGTTTACTATAACTGCATGCTTTATTACTTTATCTTTTTTTAATTGGACATTGGAAATATTACCTCCTCTGTAAGGTATCTTATAATCTTCCTTCGTCTCTTACCACTGAGGTGAGTTATATTTTCCTTCCTTTGTGCCCTATAATACTTTTTTCATATTTCTTTTTTTTCATATTTCTATACATTATAAAGTTGGTAGCAAATTCTTAAAAATACCAGATTATAATGGAAAAAAATCCATATCATCATGGAAAAAAAATAGACCAATGATCAAAAACACCCGGGGCGCCTGGGTGGCTCTGTTGGTTAAGCATCCGACTTCGTCTCAGGTCATGATCTCACAGTCTGTGAGTTCAAGCCTCGCATCAGGCTCTGTGTTGACAGCTCAGAGCCTGGAGCTGGCTTCAGATTCTGTGTCTCCCTTTCTCTCTGCCCCTCCCCTGCTCTCACTCTGTCTTTGTCTCTCTCAAAAATAAATAAAGGTTAAAAAAAAATCTTAAAAAAAACACCCAAAGAAGGCACAGAGGAACAAAATTGGAACATGTTGGCATTATTTTGTTTCCTAATCTTCATCAGGCATGTTTAAGAATTTACTTGAATCAAAATGAATGTCACCTAAGACTGGTACATTTGGTTAAGATTCTGCATTATACTAGAAAAAGGAAATGGCTGGATAATTTTCTCCAGGAGCTTTCCAAAGCTTGATTCCTAGAGAATCACTTCATAATTTAACCTGCCTTTTGGCTTTTCTGTATATTTTACTTTATTTTATTGAGAAATATGAACCGGAGGACATATAAGTGAATTATTGGAATCCCTGCCATACTGACTTATTTCCAGGATAAGTCTAATTGAATTCATGTACCCCCTTCAAGACAAGAATTTCAAGGACTTTCTTCATATGGAACTGAGAAAAAGACTGCTTAGGCAGAGCTGGCCTCTCTTTCAGTGAGTTCTTTTCCCCCCAGAGGCAACATGTATAGGGGTCATGAGAATTCTCTGTGAAACTGGCTGGAATGTTTGGGTCTGAATCCCAGCCCAGACAATGTACAGCTGTAGGAACTAGAGTAAATTATTTAATCTCTCTTGTGTATCTGTGACTTCAGAACCTTCAAAACAAAATTAAAAAACAAAACAAAAACAAAAACAAAATGGTGATCACTAGAGATGCTAAGGTTTAGCCCATTTGCTACAGGTAAGCTATGACAGACTTTCAGTTACCTGTCATTGGTTTCAGTAGTGCAAACATTCAAGTGCCTTTGATTCTTAACACAAGCTACAAAACTATAACAATTTAATTTCAGTGCCTGAAGCTGAACTATTGCAGAATCTCTTTTTCAAAGCAATATTAAACCAAGTGGAAAAATAGACTACTCCGATCTGCGTTTCTCTTCCTTCCATTATCTGCCTTCTCCACTTGGAACATCACTGTCATAGACCCCACTGTTTTTCATCCACCAGCACCAACTAGGCTATTATGTATCAATCACTTCTAAATTCAAAATAAATGTTGCCACACCATCTTCCAGGGGTAATGAGAATGTGAACAACCCAAGCAACATTACAGATTTTACACTTACTTCTTTTTAGGCTCTGCATTGCTCAGAGGAAGAAAAATGGAACTTAGCATTCAATCTCATAAAGTTCTCATTTTTAGGAACATTAGGGAAGAATGTCAACATTCAGCACACTTTAGAAATGTAATCCAACCACATATTACTTATATGAGAACTTAACATTGAATCCAATAACGATTCATTGGACAGTAACCTGAAAAAAGTTGGAAACTTTTTTTTTTTAATTTAGCTGAGAAATTCACTAGACACTTCCCATTAGAAAATGTCTACATATTACCCAGTGCAGGGTTGTTGCTCTTTCCTGGAGGCCCACCTACTTGAAGTCTGGTGTTCAGCAGACAAAAACAAATTCAATCGTTCCTAAAATCTTTCCAAAATACGAAAGGTTAATCTCATAACTGATCTCAAAAATGCACTTTAATATGCTCTTCATTTATTTCTCTTTTTTTTTTTTGTCTCATGCACTTCAGTTATCCACCTCTCCTGATCCCCCAAACTCTTCTCAAACCCAACCGGTACAGACAGAACTCTAGTGCCCTTTGCTCATCTCCCCTCTTACCCTTCCCATCTATTTTAGTTCCTTTCACCAAAACTCCCCACCATCCCTGATGTAAATCAAGATTCTGAGGCTTTCCAAGTATTCTGGATCATCTATTTTTAATTTTTTAACGTTTATTTATTATTGAGAGACAGAAACAGAGCATGAGCATGGGAGGGACAAAGAGAGGGGAGACACAGAATCTGAAGCAGGCTCCAGGCTGTCAGCACAGAGCCCGACGTGGGGCTCGAACCCACAAACCGTGAGATCGTGACCTGAGCTGAAGTCCGATGCTTAACCGACTGAGCCACCCAGGTGCTCCTGGATCATCTATTAAGTGGATCTACATTAAAAGTCTCAGGAGCCTTTAAGGCACGAAACTCTTTTTCCCAGCTGGTGAAGTGTAGCAGAACATACGCCCCCCCCAAATTATGCCACTTTGGCAGAAGGATTATTTTGAATTGAGTTCAACTGAGACGCAGATATGAGAAAAGTTCTCTGCCCTGCCCCTACTTGTCTAAAAGCAGGACATAAATTTGTAAAGGTGTCTTTCCTCACCTCTCTATCAAAGGGGGCAAAAGTTAATCACCAGAAACAACTCTAGATCTTTATCAGTCCCAAAAGGCACCAGAAAAATCCACATAACCCACTTTACTAGCTAGCCTTTTTCTTTCATTAGTTCCCTATTTACCATTCCAAACTGTGCTGCCCCTAGAACTCAAAGTCCTTTTCCTTCGTCACTTGTCTACAAATGTATTGTTCTTTTATGATGCTATATAATCCCAAATTCTAATCACCCTTTTGAGTTACTCATCACTCCTATGTGTAGGCATGAGTCACATGGTAATAGTCTTTGGTTTGTCCTTTTTTTTAAAAAAAATTTATTTGTTTTTTAAATTCAAGTGTAATTCATCTAGTGTTGTATTAGTTTCAGGTGTACAATATGACTTGCTAATTCTATACATGCCTCAGTGCTCATCACTTGTACTCTTAATTCTCTTCACCTATTTCACCCACCCCCCAAATCTCCCTTTTTCTCTTGTTAATCTATTTTTTGTCAGTCTGTTTCCAAGGCCCTAAGTAGCACTAAGAGGGTAGATAGGAAAAGTTAAAAGTATTCTCCTCTACTCTAGCTATGAATACACAGTTGTTTTGTCCAGTCATAGTATTTATAGGCTCTTATCAGTATACATCAGGATTTTTCAAAACAGGTAAAACTAGATACATATTACACACCAAACATTTAATTCTTTTCTGTCAGACAGCTCTAAGTGCCGTTATAAAGAACTGATATTATAATCTCATTCTACATATGTTCCCTCTACCTTATTTCAACACTCTATTTAAAATTTTTTTAATTATAGTGTCAATGAGTTAGAGCTTCTGTGGGGGTGTGGAGAGCTAATGGGTTTATGTCTAATAAAAATTCTAGAACTGAGATAATTACTGAATTGGCTTTCTTAAACTCATTATCCTACTCAGTAGAACTTAATGTATCTTCACAATATTAATTGAACCAAACCAGTTTTTTTAAAAAAATATATATTCGAAGGCATCATATATTCCAGCTGACAGCATTATGATGATGAGTTTTAAATGCAAAAGTGACTACAATACTAATTTTTCTTCCAGGACTATTGAATTAAATAATTTATGGCCAATGATTAATGGTGCTAATTATGTCCACTCTCAGAATTACTTCAATAATTATTTATTCTCTTCTGCTTCTAAGTAATTAATTAAGCAGATGCATCTTAGTTTACATTGCCTTGTCTCATAAAAAGGAGTTAGTATTATCGGACATTTTAGAAACCATTATATTTTGGACAGTTTTGGTGGCTGGCTAGACTATTTTTCTCTTTTCCTCTGCATTTTTCCTGCTAGTTTTCTAGCTGGACTTCTTAACTGACATTCATTATTCAGCTAGATTCCAACTGTAACTGAATTTATGAAGGTTTTCATTACTTAACACATCCTGAAAAAATTGCTTAGCACTCTGTAAAGTCCAACTTAACATCGATTTATCCCTCAGATTTATACTTTTAAATCTTTTTATGTTTCAAAAATAATATTATACAATCATTTAATGTGACAATTTAAGTGACTCAACCTCCTATCGTTCTTTGTCTCACACATTATCATCCACATATGTTCATGTATCCTTGAGTCACAAATAGAGCTTGCATACTTTTTTTGTAGTCAACTCATTTGATACATTCTCTTCTGCATAACTAAGGCCTTAAAGTATTTTTAAAAAAATTATGTATAAGAACTGCTTGAATGGATAGGAAACTTAAGAGCGTTTTCATGCTGGCAATAGCTTTGTTCTTGAGTTTATATTATAACTCTCTGTATACAGTTATGAAACCCAAACGTCATTGAGAAAATCTAGTATTTTGTTACACCTCACTTTTTTCAAAAGTAAATAAGACCTCCTTCCCCTTAATATCAGTAATTTTGAAACTATCACGATACCTCCTGTATTATACAACCTTTATCATTAATTGTTACGATAAAGTCCAATGCTACTTTCCACAAAGATGTTTCCAGTAACCGACTGCTGGTTCAACTACAACCAAATGCAGCCTTCAGATGCAGATTATGTTTCAAAATTAATTAATTTGGCTACACCTAATTGTGAAAACTATTGCTTAGGAAAAAATCCCACATATGCATACTTAAAAAAGAAAAAACAACTGCACCTGCACCATTTTCTATTTTATTTTTGACCACAATTCTCCATTGTATGTATTACTGCATTGCTAAAGTACTAACATTTTTGTTCTAATCCATATGCCAATAGAAAACCATTGGAAAAATAAATTTGTACAATATTTCTGCATGTGTTGATGTATTTATTTGAAATATACTTCTGATTAGAATTGTTATCCTAAGGCATAAACATCTTTATGTTTCTTGCTATGTATTGCCTTACTTCTAGTATTCTAGGAGGGCCGCATTCATTTACTTACAGCAATAACAATGATTTGGTGTACACATGTTAAAACAACTTTACCAGAATTTGGTGTTGAGGTTTTTTTCTTTATCTTTGTATCATGTTGCATTATTTTGGTAGTTTTAAAAAGCTTTCAGGGCTGGATTACATTATGTGTTAATGCTTTGTGAGGGTGCTTGTTTAGTTTTTAGTTTGTTTTAGTATTTCCCCATTATGTTAATTATTTTCTCACATTCTATAGTTTCTGTATAAATTGTGGTTGAGCTATTTTGCTGTTAGCAATGTTACATGGTATTTTTCATTTTATCTTATTAAAACTACATATGTGTATAAACATGGGTGTATAGGACTATGTTTACAGATACATAGAGAGGAGAATCCAAGAAGAAAGTCAATAAGGAAAAGTTTACCTTATAGTTATAATCCCATAAGGAAACTTTTCTACTTAAAAGTGCTTCCTTTTGATCAGTTTTAATGTTTATCATTTATTCTAAATTTCCTCTAATCAGTGTCCCAAGAGGAGAACTCATCAATATTCAATCTCTAAAGGTTTTGCATACCTTTATTTTCTTAGCCAAGTGAACAGTAAGCATTTTCTTGCATAACTTAATATACATATATGTAAAACCTTGTATCTCTGTAGGCTCTTTACCTTCACTGATTTTGAACTTGGATCTACACTAAAATCAAGACTACTTTAATGTTTGCTCTTTTGATATATCTGCAACTATCAACCTGAAGTTCAGAGTTGAAGGAACATTACTTTAGCACATTTCAAAGTCATATTTTGAATAATGTGCTTTTGACTATAACCTGCACTAAAATTTCTGACATGTCATAATAGAAGGCATTTGGCTTTAAGTTTTGGGAAAGGCTTTGCTTTTGAAAATATTCAATTTTATTAAAAAAAAGATGTTTGAATTTTTGTGCAGAAAACATAAGCAAAATGTATGTTAGATGTTAGATGTTCCACAGTATGTTAAATATAGATAAGTAGTTAATAAGTAGGTTATGTGTGTGTTAAACATGGATAGAAAAAGATGGAGGGACCAAGAGATACTGAATATTTAAGAAGTATTAAATACACATAAGGCTCCTGTGCACTAAATACTCATATACTAAAAATATATGAGCATTTAATGTTCATTAAGGCCTTAATTCCACCAGCCATTGCTGAAAAGGATTCTGGCTCCACATGTCCTCTGCTCAAGAAACACAAATAAAGCCTATATTCAGCAGGCTAGTTGGCAAGCTATAGCTATTAACCAGGCATACTTTCCCCTGTCTTTCCTATAAAACAAATGTCTGTTATTGGGCTAGAGTATGTCCCCCTCTAGGGGTCCCTTGCTCAAAACCACAACTCTGGACCTTGTAATTACACAATTATTCGGGAAAGTTGATTTGGCAGAAAGGATGTATGAACATTTCATACCTTAGAATTCAGGTTGTGAGAATTCAGAATTCAGGCGTTGGGGTCTTTCCAAGCTGCCTGCTCCTTATCCTAGGTATGTTAACCCATCTTATCTCTTGCCCCTTGCTTCTCCCTATGTGTTTTAAATTGACTTAATGAGCCACGTGATTGAGCAATTTAATTTGGTTTGCAAGCCTCTCTGGTTCATGACCTCTAGGACAGCTTGTCTGATAGTATAATTGAAGACTACCTTTGCATCAGGGTAATTTTATAAAAGGCGTTATATTTCAGTTAGTGATCATACCCTCAAAATTAGCATATACCACATATTCTGGGTTTTTAATTAAAATGAATCATTTGAGGGGTACCTAGGTGGGTCAGTCGGTTAAGCATCCGACTTCGGCTCAGGTCATGATCTCACAGTCCGTGGGTTCGAGCCCTGTGTTGGGACTCGAAGAACCTGGGGCCGGCTTTGGACTCTGTGTCTCCCTCTCTTTCCGCCCCTTCCCACTCATGCTCTATCTCTCTCTTTCTCAAAAATAAACATTAAAAAAATTAAATTAAATTAAGTTAGTCATTTGAATACTAGGTATACCAGGAATTAAGTAGTGAGCCAAAACGTCCTACACTGCTTGAAATGATTAGTTTGAAAATTTCAGGAATGGTTAAAGTTTATAAACAATTTGACAAAAGAAAAAAAAGTGAAAATGTTTTTAAAAAACTTGGGTCTTCTTTATTCTGTTTTTGAGATAAACACTCATTTAAGCCTTATATAGTGACGAAACTGACTCATCAATAGGAATATTCACAACATTATCTGCGGAGATTTCCGTCACATTTTTTAGGTTTAATAATGATAATGCCAACCAAAGAGATATTTAAAAATAGCTCATTTCTTGGAAAGGATAATTATTATCTAAGAGATTACCAATAGATAGCAAAAACAACAATGAACACCATTCTGCTTGGCTGAATTGTTCTGAAACAGCTATCCAAATACTAAAGGTTTATTTTCCCCCCTTTATCCTATAACATACATTAACAGCCTTCCTTATAATAAAGACCCATTTAAAAATGCCCAACATCCACTTATCCATTGAATGTCTTGCTTATTTAGTGCAATGTAGAATCCAATACGACAAAATTATACGAAACACACACGCACACACATCTTGTGTCATCTTCAGCATAAAAAGGGGAAAAAAGACTATAAGTTAGTAAAGGGTGTTCTAACACTTGGATATCAACTTTAAAGTAGAAGTTGAATTGGGTTTAATATCAGGCAAGTGTTGAATTCAGACAGTCAAATAACATTTATCAGTACCAGAATCCAGAAAGACTTTGAGCAGAGCAGAGCCTTGGCATGTAGAAGAGGCTTGCTATCATAAACCAATGTTTACAGAATTCATCTAGTCTTTGAGAATCTGGCCATGTTAACTCATTATTTGACTCTAATCTCTCCTGCACTTGGGATGTGCAGATCAACCTCTGACTTCTTGCCCACAATTTCTCATAGCCTCTGCACAGTTAATCTCCCAGTGGCTTTGACAACTTGCTCTCTTATTGTTGAGCAGAATCACTGACCAATGAGTCAGTGATATTACATAGTTGTTTTAAAAATAACTCATTAACAAAGAAAATTCAGCCACTTTTGTTCCAGGTTTTTGGACATCGTAGCTTGTAGCTGCTTTTCAGACACAGGCATATTCTTACCTGCCCCCCCACCCCCCGCCTTTTCATCATCAAATGAAAGTGCTCCTCATAAGTCATTCTTTTATCACGAGCACTTCTCCTTCTGGTTTGCTTATTCAGCTTCTTCCCTATACAGTTTTATCACATGCTGAAAATCTCACAGTTACCTGTTTTAGGTTCGTTTGCATTTCACTTCAGTTTTTCTCCCTGAAACAGCTCACCCATATCCAGTCCTTTAATTTCAACATACATGAAATTTAAAATTTTATCCCCAGTCCACACTCTTCTCTGAATTCCAGACCGGCATATCCAACAGACTACTTAAACTCTCTTCCTGAATATCTGCAAGGATCACACTACACCAAACCAAATGAAGGGAGAGCATAATTCAAAGCTGTTCCTCTAGCATAATGTCTTTCAATCCATCTGCTTATGCATGCCAAAAACATACCTCCTATGTCCAATTTAATAGAGAACACTGCTGTCCCCTCGCAATATGTACCTGATAATTACATCCATTTGTTTCCATCTCTACTGCTGTCACTTTGTCTTGGGGACCAGCATCACTTTCCTGTGCTATTGACATGATCTTCCACTGCCTTCACTGTATCTGTTCTTCTGCCCTTCTAATTTGCCTTCAACACTGCATCTCAAATGAAACATAGGTATGATCCTTATAACATTTCAATGGCTTGTCATTGCAATTATGTTAAAGACTAGAATCGTAAACATGCCCATAAAGTCTGTTCCACTATTCTCTGCCCGTGTTCCATCATAGAACATTCTCTCTCTTTGCAAACAGATTTGTTTAATGTATGCTGATTTTCCATGTTTGTTCCAGCCATAGGGTAGTAACCTATTCCACTCATTCTGCACCTGAAACACCTGCTAAATTCTCTAAGTTAGTCCACTTAGGCCTCAGATGACCTATTGTCCCTATCTCAGGAAAGTTCTCCCAGACTTCACTTCCCCCATTCAAGTCTAGGTTGGAGCCCCCTGCTGTATGTGCACACTATACCGTGTGAATATGCTAAAAAAATCTACTTCTATTTGTGAAATTATTTGTCCATCTTCTCTAGACTACAAGCCCCATGAGGCAGAGATGTCATGTACTTTTGTCCACAATGTTCCCCAGTGCTTTAACATAATGCCTAGCATGAATACGTACTCCATAAACATTTCTCGAATAAAGCACTAAGTAAATGTAGGGAAAGAAGACTGAAGTCTCCTGAATTTTCTTTTGCAGTAATTGGGTCCACAAGCAGGGTTTCTGTGTGCTTCCTTCTGGTGGCTTGTAATTCAGACATCCAGGATCTTTTGTATGAAACAAAGGATATTTTCCAAAGATACTAAACTTAAAAATGTTATTATTGGGGTGCCTGGGTGGCTCAGGCAGTTCGGTGTCTGACTCTTGGTTTCAGCACAGGTCATGATCTTATGGTTTGTAAGCTGGAGCCCTACATCAGGCTCTGCATTGGCAGTGCGGAGCCTGCTTTAGATTCTCTCTCTCCCTCTCCCTCTGCCCCACCCCTGCTCACTCTCTCTGTCTCTCTCAAAATAAATGAACTTAAAAAAAACTGTTATTATCAAAATAATGTATGCACGTGGCAACAAATGAAAAGAACAGTTTAATTTATGAGGAAAGGTAATTAACTCCGATCCCTCTCCATAGTCCCTCAAGCCTGCCTCCCAGAAGCACTCTCGTGAGGCATTCCTCCTTTTAGTGTTTCTAACAATTATCTTTTAGATTTATCAAATATTTAGATAATGTAAATTGGTACCCTGATATAATTAAAAAAATGGAATTTAACGTATGCTACCTTCCCCATCTCTTCCCAAAGCTTAACACTTAATATAATTACATTAGTTTCTAGTTGGTTATTTTTTCTACTTTAAAAAAGTTCTGGCCCTTCACATTTCAGAACCATCCCCTGAATCTTTCCTTTGAAAGATGACTTTTATCTTTAAACTGTTGCAGTCTATGGTGTTACTCTTATAATTTGCATATTCCCCCAAAGAGTATGTTAACAAATGCATAATCTTATTATGTCATAGTATTCCTTCTGCAAGTTTACACGTTATTCAAATGTCTAAAAACAAGAAAAAGAATTGCTTCCAAAGTAAATTGGCTAAAATGTATTCAATAGCTCATTCATATTTATTGTTTTATAAATGAAAACTGTTGAACTATGTAAATTAATGAATTTATAAGCCATCTGAAACAATTTGGTAGTTTCTTGGGACAGAGAGGTTGAAATAAAAAAGAAAAAAAATTATTCACCTGATTAAATAAAGCTAAATTATGACTTGATTTTCTACAGTTTTATATTTATACATTATAAATAATTCACTTATAATAAATCCCACTTGAATTTAAATTTAACATAGCTATAGAATTTTTTACATGCAAGATGAGACAATAATCTCTAGGTGAAATTCACTCCACCTGAGAATTTATTGAAGCAAATTAAACTAGTGGTAGCAAATATTTTTAGAAGTAAAAATAGAAGACATTTATAAATCAATGAAACCTTAGACAACTTTTGCAAATAGATAGGTATTTACAGGCTTGCTTGCCTGTGTGCCTTCCCCTCCCTCCTTTCCTTCCTTCTCGTTTCTTTAAGTAACAGAGTAGCAAATGAAGTTCCTAATGACTTTTGGAAATGTATCTGTCGATACCTCCACAACTATAGAGTTTGATAAAATTTTGCATTTGTAATTAAATATCTAAGGATGATATTCAGAATATACAGAAGAGAAAACAATTTATAATTCATTGTGGTCAGAATATCTTCATGTATAACTAAGTTACTTAAGAAAACAGAATCTTAGATATATATACATTTTAAAATAAGAAATTTAGTGTAAATGAGAAAAAGTTTTGATTGACAGTGATATATTAATTTGTTGTAAATATCTGTAAACAAAACCAGGTAAAACAAATTAAGCTTGTTCTAGTTTGCGAATAAATCTACTAAGCTTCTATAAAAATTCAGCAATCCATTGACCTCAGTTTGTCCAATTCTTTTAATTGACTTGATTACTTATTCTACCATGATTATTTGCTACTCAAATAAAGTCTCCATTGATAGTTATTTATTCAAATGAGGAGAAAAAAATAGAAGCACATTTTAGAATTTTGATACAGACAATACAAGGTCATTGGTTAGATGATCTTATTTTATATTCAAAAAGTAAACTGGACCAATTCATTTTACCATTAAGGTATTCTCTACAACTGTTCAAATGACATCATTGCCTTATTCATTCTGGAACATTGTGTACATTCTCAGTTTCTTTAATCTTTTGAAATCTATCACAATGGGTTCCAAGTGTTATCGGGATCTTTTATGATTTAAAAGAAAAGTGTCAAAGAAATGATCACCCCACAGCAGTTAGAATGCTATCCCGGTTATGAGATTTAAAATATTTATGTTAGTTTTATACTTATAAGTTTCATGGCTGACTATACAGAGTTGAGGGGAAAAAGTCATAAATCAGATGTTATTAAAATAATGTTTAATCATCATATCACTAGTAAGTAAATTAAAATTCTTGGCAGACCACTGCAAAAACAGCATCTTATAATAAGAAGTTCCTAATATACCTATTTTAATTCCCATTACAACACTAAAAAGTAGGACTGACCAGACTGCCTATTACTAGGCTATAAAGACGAAGTCAGCGGAATTTAATCATGAAATCAGTTGGAGGTTTACTAGGGTTTACTGGAAGAAAATAAACTAAGTTATCCAACTTTATGCATTCAGATTTTGAAATAAAATATATTATCCAGAAACCATCCCTCAATTCCATGTCTCTGACAAATACCTACTAGAGCAAGAAGGGTGCTTTTCTTACTTTCTCCTTCTTATTAAATATCTCTCCCTCTATATTTATTTGGAGCAGATAATTCCTAGAAAATGAGTAAATGAAAAGGAAGGGAAGTCATACTGCATTATGAAAATATATGTTTCCCTGTGTAAATATAGAGGAAATATAGGGAAACATTATAAAAGCAGTACATATTGAGGTTTGCAATGTAGAAATACATATATATAAAACATAGAATGCTTTCCTTGGGATGAGATTGCATAAACACCAAGCAGATAAGAACATAAGTAGATTTTTCTTTAAAATGAACCCAGCTACACAATATGAATATAGGTGGTAAGAATATGGATATGAACTAGGCATCCATCAGCGATCAACCACGCAACCTACCTTGGTTTCACTGTAAGCGAAGAAGAGGAAAAATGATTTAATGTAGAATTCAGAAAAAAAATTCAGATAACTATTTGACACATTTAAAAGAAGACAAAATCTGTAACTTTTATTAAAAAAATACACAGGAAGCTTTAACAAAAGAATAGGAAAAAGAATGCACCAAATGTGAAAGAGGTGGTAGGATAATAAAGAGTGAGAAATAGTCTCAAAATGCATTAGGAGATTAACTTCAAAAAGAAAAGACAAGGAGGTCAAAGCAAGGTAAGGTTTAACAGTGTATATATAGAAAACAGAGATTAGAGGCCCAATATTTATATGTGTTCTTGACACAGAAACAGATCATTTTCAATAGGAGCAACAATTAAGACATATTTAATAATAATGGTACTAATAGTAATAACTTGTGCTAAGACAAAAAGTAATAGGGAATTTCACCCTGTTCAGATCCATTGACGATGGAAATCACTTAAGCAGCTACAAAGGTGGTCCCATCTTTTTACTGAATAGAGAAGAAAATCACCTCATCTCATCAGTTTCCACTGTGTTAATGTCTAACTTTACAGAGTTGTAAAATGTTGTGCCCTAGTCAGGAGTGAAAGTAACCAAACAAGGATAGAGATCACACAGTTGCAATTAAACCCGAGTTTCACATACTTGTCCTTAACAAACCAAATCCAAACTCTAAAGCTAACATTTACAATTTGCTGACTGATTGGCTTCCTGCCCAACTCTCTGACATCACTTTACACCATTCTTTTTCTCATTCACCTTAAGTCACCTTTGCCAATTTTGTTCGTTTCTTGAAAATAACAAGTTCATTCCTACCTAAGGTCTTTCCCATCCTTTCCACTCAGATGCCCTTGCTGTGTCTGCCTAAATGCTACTTCATTAGATAATCCATCCCCGACCATTTGTCCAAAGTATCCTCACTCTTCACTCCTTACTCCCTGTTGCCCTTCTCCAGTCGTTACCTTGCTTTATTTTCTTCATGTTACCAATCATTAACTGGAATTACCATATTATTTGCTTATATGGTTAGTGTCTGTTCTACAACTTTAAAATATAAGCTCTGTGAGGATAGACACCCTACCTGTTCTATTCATTAATATATCCTCAGCAAGTACCAAATCTCTAGCACTTATAGCACTGCCCAGACAGATATTCAATAAATATATAGATGAATACACAAAGAAATATGCAAATAGTCTTTAGTAACAAGAATAAACTATAAGAGAATATTCCCCATAACACTAATGTTTAACATCACTAAGAAAATATTAAAATACAATTACAGTAGAGTACTATCTCAAAGGATTATTGGCAGATTAAATGAGACAATGCACACAAAGAATTCAGTACAAGGCCTGAAAGTCTAGCACGTAGAAGATGCTGATGAAGGTTCTTATCACAGCTGGTTATCATTTCTCCAACAAAATGGGTATAAAGAAATTATTAAGGTGTTAGGATTAGCACATTTTAACAAATACAAAATGGAAAGACAATATTACTACACTGAATTATGCATAGGAAATTATCATGAAGAAAGACCACAGAATTTTTGAATAACAATAATTTATGGCAAATTTTAGTATTTGCAAAAATGTCATGTTATGTGAAACTTAAATTCATCTCACCAATTTAGAGTTTTGGAATACTTATTAATGATCAGGATTTAGACTATTGTTATCTGTTTTACTGAAAATTAACTTAATAAAGCATGCATGGTTTCCCCCCTTTTTAAAATTTAAAATTATGTATTTCCTTGAACAATATCCCTCAGAAATTATTTGTTACATTAAATGGCAAAAGATCCATAAAAATAACTTGTCATAAAAATAAAGCTATAAATCAAAGCATAGGAAATGATCACACAAACAAGAAATCTCCCAGTTAACTTTGCTTTTAAAAGGTGCTTAAAGTTGCATTTTAAAGCTTGAAAGATACTACGTTATATTGCTAATACAAACATGTTGTACAAGCTTAAAGTGAATGAAAATGTATGCATGTATATATGCCTGAGTTACAATAAAATTAAGCCTCACAGGATAAAGTTGGTTTTAGGTGATTGTATAGATTGCAATCTTAAGTAATAGCTTTTTTTGAAAATCCATTTTTTATTTCAAGTCATCTAATTTGTGTGGTTAAATTATAAAAGGCACAATAAAATTACAATATTTTCCTGGAAACACATTTCATTCAAATATAAATTTAAGTGATTAATTGCTTTTCTCAGTAAATACGATGTTCCCAGAAATGTGTGTTGTCGAAGTAATTTATTCTAGTACATGGACAGTAGTGAAGTGTTGATGGTCCTTGATAGATGAGACCATCTTCTGCTTGGTTCAGGTGTAGTTTGGAATGCAATTCCTTTTAGAAGTGTGACCAGAGATTTCTCTCAGCAGTTTGCAGAATCAGGGACAAAAGATTTTTGCATTATACCTTCATTTCCCTTGCTCATATTCTCTATTGCTCTTATTAGTACATTGAAGGTTTCATGACATTTGGTAAGAACTTAAATCTAGTGGCTATCTTGTATGTACAGCCAGTAACAGATTATGTATACTGACAGTCAACAAATACACTCTGTGACCCTCTAAATTACTTTTCCTTGACTATGCCCTTGTTTACAGGAATGCTTAGACTCACATGGCTTTTGCAACTGATCTTCCTTGGTATGTTGTAGCCATTACAAGTTTAGGAATATAGATGAGGTGACAGTGATTAAGTGATTAAGGGGCACTTTTCATTAGCAAATTAGTACATTCTGTGAGTCATGGAAAGCAAACACATTTAGGGGAAATCTAATTTTATTCAGTGAAGAATGGGATATCCAGCCACTAGTCCAGAATCCTGCAACCAGTTTCTAGTAGAGCAGAAGAGGACCAGGCACCAGATAGGTAATCTTGCTCCCAAGCCAGTGCCTATTGTTTTCACAACTCTGTGTTCAGGTATTTCCAGAGAGAAGCTTGCAATTTCCTGTGTGAAGAATTGCAGTTTTATACCATTCAGACTGGGTCCCAGAAACCATCTCAAAATATTTTAATTTACACTGTCTACTCCCCAAAATGATTTGTAAATATATAATTAAATTCATGATCATACAAAAATATTACCATTAAGACTGAAGAAGACTGTACTTAGTAAGACAATAGGCTTTTCTCCTGTTACTGATGTTCCCAGGACCTAAAAGAATGCTGGACACATGTTTGACACTTTATAAATATTTATTGTATAAATGCATAAATGAAGTTTAAAGTTAGTGAACTCACAGAACAGTCTCCAATTCTGATTCAGTTCTGAGTTTGGGAATTCTACATAACAATATTTATGGCAGTCAGTTTTTCTTAAATAAGCCAATGATGTCTGACAATTTCTTTAGAAATTACTCTTATCCACAAAAGTTAATACAGGTTAAAACACACACAAAAAGACAAATACCAAATGGTTTCACGCATATGTGGAATTTAAGAAACAAAACAAATGAACAGGGAGAAAAAGAGAGATAAAGGTAAATCAAGAAACAGACTTTTAAGGATAGAGAACAAACTGATGGTTACCAGAGGGGAGGTGGGTGAGGGGATGAGCACTGGGTGATATATGGAAGTGTTGACACTATATTGTACACCTGAAACTAATGTTACACTGTATGTTAACTAACTGGAATTTAAATAAAAACTTTTTAAAAATCCCTTGTCATTAGTGATTTGAATAGAGATTTCTTATTTGCTTTTGCCAAAGAACTCAAATATTTCTCTATTTCTCCTAACTATGTTAATGATTCTCTGTAATTTTTTAGAAAACCTACTGACTAGTAAAATGGAGAATACAGAAAAATTATATTTGGTCATCAATACAATATTCATATACTGATGAGATATTCATTTTAGTGCCAAAAGTTTCAATGTTTTGTTGTTGTTGTTGTTGTTTGTATGTTGACATATCACCTGGATTAACTGGATAGTTACACACTGACATACCCAAGGATTAACTGGATACTTACACACTGGCCTGGCCTGACATTTTGTAACACCATGTAAAAACATCTCCTGGATGTCTACAAAAATAAACAGATCATCTAGCTCCAAGGGGCAATACATTTCTGGATGCCTCTACCATATAGCTTCAAAAAAAAAAAAAAAGATTGAAAGACTGTAAAAGGGCTAGCATAGGTCAGACAGGATGGAGAGAGTTGGGGAGTATACACAAAAGACTTAGTGAGAACAAAACAAAAAAAAAAAAAAAAGAAAGAAAAAAGAAGCCAAGAAAATCTCACAGAAACCACCTGAGGGAAGTAACTCATTTACACTAAATCTTCTTTTATCCATCCTGCTTCTCTACTCAGTATTATGAGGACACTCTCTGCCACACACTCACACACAAAAACAAATCTAAACTAAAATTAAAGCATAAGCCAGAAAAAAGTATGTGAGCTAATTTTATATGAGCGTGAGCTCTTCATTTGTTCATTTCAAAACTATTTATAAAGGATTTACTAGGCTCAGGCTCTTTGGTGGGTGCTAGGGATACATAAAGGACATTGTCCTTCCCTCAGAAAGTTTATAGAGAAATAGAGTAAACCAAGCATTTATAGCACATGAAGTAAGTCTAATCAGAGAGGACTGTGTAGGGTGCTGGGAGGAACCAATTTACCTAGAGCTAGAGCAGGACGGGAAGCAGCATACAGCCAAGGGTTTCCCGGAAGATCCTCAAACCCAATCCTAAAGAAGTGACCATGAGCTCAAATAAAGCCAAGTTATGGTGGGAACAGAAGGTTGGAAAGGCACTGAAAAGAGAAAAGGTGACATCTTTGAGGATGACATATATTTAGTGTAGTATGGCTGGAACGAATCATATGGAAGTCCATATAATTATAGACTGTTATCATACAGATGAGACTAAAGGTAAGCAGGACTCAAATAAAAGTACCTTGTTTAGCAACTTGAGAAGTTTGAGTCATGTTAGTAAGCAGTGGGGAGCCATTCAAAGATTGAAAGTGTATCTTTCCCAAAAGCAGTTTCTCAAAAAAGATTGAAAAGATTCAGAGAAGAGGCAGGAAGAAGGATAGGTCTGCTTGGCTCAAAGAAATTAGCTCATTTTTATGATATAAGCATGATTTGCTTTCTTAAAAAGTAATCCTCTGTCATATTAAACTGATTTTGTTCATTTGCTTTTTATTGGCTTTGCAGTTTTATTTGCATCTAATATGTAAATTATCTTTGGTTTTATGTTTCACAACTGGTTTTCATTAAGTGCTTTCTATTACACACACACACCTATAGGTTAAAAATTAACTGCAACCTGAAAAATTGACATATATTAAGAAGATACAATATATTTTCCATCAACAGATTAATTCAAATCAATCTAACATCATAATTATAACTGTCCAGAAATCACAGGAGAGAAGCATAGTTGATTTCAATGAAATAGAGAAATCACTCCATGAGAAGTTTATCTCAGTTACATTTTATAACATTTCCTTCCACCAAAGTAAAGTAGATTGTTGATCGATGTTCCTTAAATACCCATGGTTTTCTACTGGACCTCTAAGGCTTAGAATGCCAGGAGCTGCACCAAGAAATAGCTATGTGCTAGGAAAGTGCACATATAATGTATTTCTATTCTAAGCAGAACCAGTTGAATCTCAGAATAGGATATGTATATCTTTTTTATTCTATATTGAAATATAAATTCCACTTTTAAATATAAATCTACAAAGAAAAACATTAAAAGAAATAGCTCTAACATGTTGAGGCACGATTTTTTTTAAAAGGAACAACCTCAGCACTAATAAATGCCTCTGGCTATGACAGAATTGGTTGGTCCAAAAATTCAAGTAAAACTTTGCAGTTTTTCTGTAATATATATAAGAAAATTTGATATCAGCACATTGGAGTAAACAGATGTGGTTGCCTATGGCCAGAGGTTACAAGTGTGGATTTCTGGAATCTTAGGTTCCAAGTGATGCACCAAATGCTGGAAGATCAGTGATTCCTATATATGTGCCCATTTTGACGTACTCCCGTGTCCTGGTATTCCAGTTGAGAAGTTCTCTCTTAAGGGACACTCAAGAGCTGACATGGAGGCCATGCCAGGAAGATGCTGACTTTTGGAAAAGGATCAGTTTGTGGCACACAAGCAGATTGCTTGTTTAACTCTAAGTTGATTAAATGGCACATGCTTCAAGCACGTGGGATGGGATGGCAATAATTTTCCATTAAAATTCCAACTGCTTGATTGATAATGGCTACTTGGAGAATTTTGTTGATATTCTAAGGCTTTGCCTAGGCCCAGTCAGAAATAATGCTGGATTGATTAATGACATCTGTCTCAGTAGGAGAAAATAGCATTATTAGCTGACTTAGACCATAAGGCTGACTGTGCAACACAAATATATTCTCTGCATCCATTTCTGTAAAAGTATTTTAGAAATTGAACTGCAGGCTTTATATCCTAGATTTGTTGTATTGTTTGGTTATAAATAATTTAGATGACAATCCTACTTAATCTTTTGTTGTCATTTTGTCCAGTTCCATGCTTTCAATGTAGCTTCCTGGTTTTATTGTTTTATCCCTTCTTATTGATCAAATAATCTCTAGCTTATTTTATTCCCATTTATCTTTTACTTTTAAATAGAGATTAAGAAGCAACTTCAGAAGAGAAGATAGATGAGCAGAGACCCCCATCCTAGAGGAAGCTGGATGCTTGCACCTTACCTATGAGCTCTGCACAGAAGTTACTACAACACAAGAGAGATCACTAGGCCAATATTGATAAACTCTTCATCCTAGAAAGACTGACAGTAATACCTTGAAAATCACTCATCTCTGGGATGTAGGAAAAACATATCAAAGTATCCATGATAGCCCAAGAATATTGTGGGAATTATGCAGATTAACCAGATTTTTTTTCTCTTTTCCAAGTTCATATATGTATCCTTTCAAGTATTTATTTAGTGCTCAATCCAGTCCTTTTTCATGTGGAGACAGGAATGATGCTGTATTTGTTAAAAAATATGAAAAATTAGTCCCTTTATCTTTCAACATAAAAATAACTTTGCTCCCAACATGCTTGGTATCTGGAACATATGAATTGACCGCATAGAATATCTTCACTTTAGACATGTATCAGTTAACATTGAATTGTTTGCTGGGACATTCCTCTAAGAGCCGGATCAACAATACAAAAGATGGACACACCAATTGGAAAATGGGCAAAGATATGAACAGTCTATTTATAGAAGAAGAAATATAAATAGCTAATAAACTTAATCCAACTTGCTAGTCATCAAAGAAATGCATATCAAAATGAAACACCTTCAGAGATGTTTAAAATGGTGTAGGATTCTAGAGAAGTAGGCATTCTGCCACAGGAGTATAAACTTCATGGAAGCTAATTTAACAATAGTATCAATACCTTTTTTTAAGTTTATTTATTTATTTTCAGAGAGAGAAAAAGCATGAGTGGGGGAGGGGCAGAGAGAGAAGGCAAGAGAGAGAATCCCAAGCAGGCTCTGCATTGTCAGCACAGAGCCCAGTGCAGGGCTCAATCTCATGAACTGTGAGTTCATGACCTAACCCGAAATCAAGAGTCAGACACTTAACTGACTGAGCCACCTAGGTGCCCCAATAATAGTATCAATACCTTTAAGAGTCACATACTTCAACCCACCAGTTCCTTTATTGAAAATGCATCCTAAGAAAACTTTCTCTAAAGGCCTTGCTTGTAATTTTCTTAGTAGTTTCTTTAAAAGTGAGTTAGTCTTGAAGCAGGTGGTAGAGTTTAAAAACAATACAAGCGAACTATTCAGCGCTATCCTCAGTGAATACTCTAGCTAAGAAGGGAAATTTGAGGACTATAGAATACAGGGGCAGTGAGTGCATGGAATGGATAGAAACAATAAAGGTTAGCAAAAGCATCAAAAATTAAGAATGAAAGTAGCCGAGACATCTTCACAGTACTTCTGAGGGTCAGGTCCAGCGCTGTCTTTTTATTCCCTTTTTTGTCTCTAATTAATCAGTATTTCTCTTGCCCAGTCTCCAGGAAATCTAACTTACACAGGCTTCTGCTGCAGAGAAGTGGTCCTTAGCTCTGACTCTGTCACTGCTTAAACAAGCTTCACTGGTTAAATATTGCCTTCAATCCAACTGAACAAACTTTCTGACTAAAATATTTAACAAGACATGAAATCATTTTTGTTTTGTTTGTTTTGCAGAAGGATACCTTCAAGAACATCCAGTTCAACACTTTAACATTTCTGTGACTAAGAAACAAGACCAAGAGGTAAGCTGACTTGTCTGTGGCTACATAGCTTGTTATTAACATAGCAGGGATCACAACCTGAGGGTTTCAGAAACCCTCTAGTCAAATCCCCCCATAAAGAACGAAAGCCCTCTAACTTTCAACATACAATCAATGCATTCCCCCTTTCTCACGGGTTGTGAGACTATAAACAGTAAATGGTGATTGCTACCCTTTATACTTACATAAGTCACATGAAGTATGTCTGCACTTTGCCCGGAAAATTGAAGTGCACATTTTACAACAAAGGAACATGTGATGCCCACAGAATTCTCATGAGGATGTCTGTAACCAGGAATGATACTTGCTTAACATTTGATGTCACTGTTAGAGAATAAGAAAGGACTTGCCCTGTCTACTGAACCTGCTTTCAAGTAGGTAACAAAATTATGATTGGATATTACTACTGTTCAGCACTTATGTCCCTAGCAGAAATCAAGAGGATCAGGAATACACATGCATCCCAAGAAGCTGTGACCCCATTGTGGCCTTCAAGATTGACTGTAGGTTTCAGACAAATCCCTCTGCCATAGCTGTGCCCTACATCCCCTACACTTCCCTCTCCAAAAGAGAGAATTTAGTTTAGAAGTGGCAGGAGAGAAATAAGTATAGAAGCTTCTCACCAGCTGAGGATTGAAATTAGGATGATCAATAAATATAGCTTAGCACTGTCTTGATGAAGAATAAATATGGGCTGCCTGGGTAGCTCAGCACAGAGATTATGCTCAGCACAGAACATGCTTGGGATTCTCTCTCTCCCTCTCTTCTGCCCCTCCCTTGCTCTCTCTCTAATGAAATAAATAAATAAACTTAAAAAAAAATAATACAAAATAGTCACTTGACTAGAATATTTCTCTTTGTGTCTCAAACTTATATCTTGGTGCTTATTCTAAAGATTCAAAAGTAGACTTATTTTCCTTACATATTTACAACTTGTTTGGGTCAATAGGTTTGGAAGAATAATTCAAAATATAGATAATTCATGCAGTTGGGAACTTTCTCTGAATTTTGAAAGGCCCACTATGGCATCTCCATGTCTAAGTAAAACCTCATGACCATCATAGCCCCTCAGTCTCATCATAGGTCTTTATGATTTCTTATCCTTCTTGATATGCACATAAACACACTCATACCAACACTTTGTAGCTCACAGAGGTAAGGAAGGCAAGAACTGCAAATCAGTTTTGGCTCTAATATAATAAAAATGCTGAACTAGGTTTCTCCATGAAGTGGTGATCACTATATTAATGATACAATAATACGAAAATGCCATTGGGTGGCAAGGCTTTATAATAAATACATACATTTATACATTTATATTTATATTTATATTTATATTTATATTTATATTTATATTTATATTTATACACACACACAATTTAAAATTAAGACTGTCTAGGGGCACCTGGGTGGCTCAATCAGTTAAGCATCGAACTTGGGCTCAGGTCAAGGTCTTGCAGTCTGTGAGTTTGAGTGCTCCCTCAGGTCTCTGTACTGACAGCTCAGAGCCTGGAGCCTGCTTCAGATTCTGTGTCTCCCTCTCTCTCTGCCACTCCCCAGCTCACACTCTGTCTCTCTCTCTCTCTTTCTCTCTCTCTCTCTCTCAAAAGTAAGTAAACATTAAAAACAAATTAAAGGTAAGACTGTCTCAAATGTAGTTAATAAATATAATCATAGGCCTGGATTTCAGCCTCCTCTATTGCATGGCAACAGTTGCCTTGAGATTTAGTGAAAGAAAAAAAAATCTATTTGGTCATGCTTGCTTCAATCTACCTGGTCTAATAACTATAGGTCTCAGTGCAAATTGATCCTGAAGAAATATTATCCAGAAGAAAAGAAACTAATAAAAAGTTAGTCATGTATCTCTCAATAACAAATAGAAGACACAGAATTTACATGTTTTTGTGGGTATGTGTATATTTTTTAATACACTGAAGATTACTCATCAAATATTGGTCATATTGAAATCTTGGCATTTTGTGTGTGTACATATATATATATATATATATATATATATATATACACATATTCAATGTTTATTTTGAGAGAGGAGAAAGAGCGTGTGCGCACTTGCACATGCACGTGAGCAGGGGAGGGGCAGAGAAAGAGAGAGAGAGGGAAAGAGAGAATCCCAAGCAGGCTCCATGCTCAGCACAAAGCCTGACGTGGGGATCTATCCCACGACCCTTAGATCATGACCTGGGCCAAAATTAAGAGTTGGATGTTTAACTGATTGAGCCACCCAGGGGTCCCAGAATCTTGGCATTTTGTAGCAAAGACTGCAACACATCTTTATCCATTAAGAGAGTAAGAAATTAGACACTGAAATGTCTCTTAAATTGAAGTCCTGCAAATTATATGATGAGGTATAATTTGGTGTATAGAAAGCAACTGTTTCAACCCAATACTTCTAACATAAAAAAATCCATAAAAAGATTTATTTCAGGTGTTGTTATTTTTATTGCCTGGGGACCAAAAGAGTGAACTTCAAAATGACACTTTTCCCTAATTTTTATCAGGGGGTTAAAAGCGAACTACATTCACTGAATTTTGGGGAGGCACAGAATTTAGTGGCTTTTCTTCCTTCTCAGGAGACACTTCCAGTGACAGAAAAGCATATATCAAAATTAAAAAAAACCACATTTGTTCAATGACTGGATAATAGCCTTTAAGTTGAAGACACTGACCTTGAGACTAAAGTCATAACTGACTGAAATTCATAAAATCAAGACTTTGAAAAATATGTATTAATCTCCTACCAGAGATTAGGTAGGTAAATAATGGGCTAGACCCTAGTCCTAAAATGGAGTAGTCAGAAATTCAGTCGCTAAATGTGATTATACTCTGGAAATTATAGACCTCTTTGTTTATGTGAGCTTCCTCAAGGTCTTAAGGTTTTTATGATAAAGAACAGAAAACAAGGGGCACCTGGGTGGCTCAGTCCGTTAAGCAACTGACTTCGGCTCAGGTCATGATCTCATGGTTTGTGGGTTGGAGTCCCGTGTAGGGCTCTGTGCTGACAGCTCAGGGCCTGGAGCCTGCTTGGGATTCTGTCTCTTCTTTCTGCTCCTCTCCTGCTCATGTTCATTCTCTGTCTCTCAAAAGTGAATAAATGTTTAAAAAATTTTTTTAAATAATAGAAAAAAGGTACATAGATTTGAAAAACATATTTAGAATACGTTTGTCCAAAGATGGAAAACCACTAAAAGATATAGTTGTCACCAAAATTATGCAATAATAATTATATTGCCAACATTTACTTAGAGTTTATATGTGTTAGGTACTGAGCTAAATGCTTTCTATGATTTATTTATTTATTTATTTATTTATTTAAAACATTTATTTATTTTTGAGACAGAGGGAGACAGAGCATGAACAGGGTAGGGGCAGAGAGAGAGGGAGACACAGAATCTGAAACAGGCTCCAGGCTCTGAGCGGTCAGCACAGAGCCTGACGCAGGGCTTGAACTCACAGACCGTGAGATCATGACCTGAGCCGAAGTCGGACGCTTAACCGACCAAGCCACCCAGGCGACACTTTATATGATTTATTTTGCTTAGTCTCCACATTATGCCTTTTAGTAACAATTTGAGTAATGTAATATTAAAAATATAATATGTACCTAAAACAGTAAGTAGCACAGATTATTTTTCAGCCAATAATGAGTAGATAAATTATTCCCACTTAAAAGAAGAGGAAACTGACTTAGTGGTCCCTCTTGGTCAAAGCCACTCAGCTACCAAGGGTTCAAACTTTAGTGTGGTAAACATCATGACAGAAATAAACACATATTTAC
This sequence comes from Panthera pardus, assembly GCF_024362965.1. Classification (NCBI taxonomy): domain Eukaryota; kingdom Metazoa; phylum Chordata; class Mammalia; order Carnivora; family Felidae; genus Panthera; species Panthera pardus. Next base: position 90,200,044 of record NW_026526721.1, read on the forward strand.
ATAGAAGTACAGAGGAAGGCTTTCTAACTTAGACCAGGGAGGGGAAAAGGATGAAACTTGCTATTATTTCTTCCCCCATCAGGGAATCTGTGCATTTATCACAGTGTGTTCTGATGGTCTGCTGATATGACACCTTCCGTAATTAAACTGTCACGCCTCTGAAGGCAGTAATATGTCTTAATCCATCTTTATTTTTCCAGTGCCTTGGGTCATGTCTTGTGCAGTACAGCTAATAGATAAGAGTTTGTTGACTAAATAAATGACCAAAGAGAGATTACCTTGGATTAACTGATAGATCAAATCTGCATCCAACAGTGGCCTACTCTTGGGAGTATTTTCTAAAACTTTACTGAAAATAAACTGTGCTATATGAAGATCATAATTTACAACATCATGGTGTTTTATCCCATATGCATAAGGTCATGAGACATATTCATCTTTCTAAGAAATATTCATCTTTCATATTATATATGATTACTTAGGAAGGTGGTCATGAAAGAAAAGATATTTGTCACATATATGGGTTTTGCTTTATGATTTAACTGCAAGATTCCATTGCTATTCATCAGCAAACAAAATTTACCTATCTTTGCACAGTGAATTGTTTACTGAATAGAGCAATATTGATTTTAGCTATTTGGTAGGTGAAGAGTAAAGCCAGGCATGCTTTGTTCCAATGCCTGGTAATATGCAAAGTAAGAGGAAATTACAACAACCGAAACAGCTCATATATTTCTTAGAAGTTAAAGGTCAAGGATGCCATTTCATTGTCCATAAAATATAGTATAAGACAGAGAAGTTTAGTATGAGACTGGCAGGTGTTATTACTGCAGCAACTTACACTATGTGGAAACAGTGGCCTTTTTTAGAAATGGGTTTAGCTGTGGCTGTTATTTTGTGTAACCAAAGATTATGCAGAAATCAGTAATTTATATTTATAAGATTAAATGAAAGTGGCATCTGGAGTTCTTCCTTAATCTTTTCTGAATTTACAGCCTAGGCATGCGGTCATCTTGAATTTTTAACTAACAACAATGGAACAGTGTCCTAGAGACCAGGGGCTATCATTTGGATCTGGGAATCCCTAAAGGAATAAATACATCCTGAATGTAATTAACCTCTCTTCCATTACTGTATTTCAGTTGCCAAAGGATAGCTACTGAGAAATCTGGCTGCACTTACCTACAGTAAGGTATTTTGAGGGAATGAACATCTCTTTAGAGCTTGATGAAAAATATTAAGTACAGTATGATCTAGGTCTCAAAACTGTAGAAACCATAAGACAACACAACTGCCAATCTACAGACTTGTGCACATCTAGGTTGTTTCTTAATATATTGTGTAAAATACAATGGATCTCAAACAGGATCATAGCTCATTGTTTTGTTTGTTTTTATGTGTGTGTGTGTGGGGGGGGGTTTGTTTTGTTTTTTGCTTTTGTAAAAATCATAAAAGCTTTCAAAAAGAAACAAAGTGTAAAGGATATGTTAGAAAATCCAAGAGATTATACATTACTTTTATTTTTCTTCAGGAATAGCAAGAGCATATTGATTATCCACATCTTGAATATCTTCAAAAATAGCTTTAGAATTCTATTCTAATAAATTTCCCTGCAGATATAAAAATTAAGACACAGTACAGATGGACCAATCGAGGGATAATCTATAGAAGAATCAGTTTGTACTCTTATTAAACAAATGTTTTGTTTATTTTTGAGGGAGAGAGAGAGAGAGAGAGAGAGAATGAGTGAGGGAGGGGGCAGAGAGGGGGGACAGAACCAGAAGCAGGCTCTGTGCTGACAGCAGTGAGCCTAATGCAGAGCTCAAACCCACAGACCATGAGGTCAACCTGAGCTGAAGTTGGATGCTCAGCCCCCTGAACCACTCATGTGCCCAACTTGTACTCATAAAATATGTCAAGATTGTGGGGCACCTGTGTGACTCAGTCAGTTGAGCTTCAATTCTTGATTTTGGTTCAGGTCATGATCCCAGCCAGGGTCATGGGATACATGGGATAGAGCTCCACTCAGTGTTCAACGGGGAGGGAGTCTGCTTAAGATTCCCTTGCCTCTGTCTTTCTCTCTCTCTCTCTCTCTCTCTCTCTCTCTCTCTCTCATTCTCTCTCTTAAAAAAAAGTGCTGGAATGGAGAGGTAGTTATAAAACACATTTTTAGGACAACTGTCAAAATTTGGGTAATTGTCAGTGGGTCATACAAGAGTATTATATCACTATTAAATTTCTGATCTTGACTATTTCACTATAGTGATGTAGAAGAATGTCATTGTTCCTACACACTGAAATATGTAGGATGAACTGCTGATGTCTGCAACTACTGAAAGATTATCGAGACCATTAATGCTTAAATAATTCAGACAACATGTGCCTGAGAGAGTACACAAAGTGAGCATGAAGTGGTTAAATAAATGGGACAAATTGTTAACAACTGGTAACTCTAAGTAAATGATGTGCATTTTTGTGACTTTCTTGCAAACCTCTTGTGAATTGAAAATTATATTTATTAAAATATTAAAAAGAGGCAGAATTATAGCAGTAAAATTTTAAACAGTACTACTTCAATAATAATCATAATAATTAATACAATGCATTTGTATACTAACCATTAATAAAGCTTCTAAATATGCTAATTTATTTGACCTTATCATTGGAACAAATCTAAGATTTCAGATGTCCTTATTCCCATTTTAAAGATGGAGAAACCTGGAAATGGAACTACGTCATTGCTTTAGTTTGGAAGACTTTCATTTGAAGTCCTTTCTGTGGTAACTACACCACAGACTGTACAAATTGCCCTCATTTAGGTCATGAAGGCAAGCCTGTGGTTTGTCCTGTGTTCGCTAACCAGCTGTCAAGCCAAAACAATTTGGGTGGTTGCAGATCAGTAAGCAGCTCTATAATTTAGAATCAATCTTCTAAGCTGTCTTGTCTCTTTTTTTCATAGCATGTTATTGGTTTTTATTCCAAAGTTGTGCCTGCTCTTCTTGGCATGATCGATGGTGCAGGTGCACAGTTTTAGGAAAGAAACAATAGGAAACCCTACTGGATTATTATGTATTAGAAAGAGAAAGGGAGGGGGATCAATGTTAGACAAGTAGAATTGAGAAAATTATTAGGGAAATAAATTTGAATTTCATGCTTTTAAGAATTACATCAAATAATTCATATTTTATTTGAAAAGGTGTACATGCTCTTTGGAGAGAGAAGGCAGGAAAGGGAGGAGGGTCTAGAGATTCATATTCCGGAAATCTTGTTTCACAAGAATACAAGACTTGTCTTCTAAATTTAGAATACTTTTCTTTATTTAAATGACTTAATCTATCTCTGATTCTTTGTGTATGAAGGCAGAAGAAGTGAGAATATAAAATTCTCTACGTTAGCACTTTAAATGAATGTCACTACATTTTATTAAGTAGTCTTCAAGGGTGAATGCAAGTCAGTGGCTATACAAGATGATCTACTGAATTCTAGGTAGAAAAAACATTGTATCTGGTTATAGAGATACATAAATAGATGGACAGATCGATAATTAGGGCTTATTTTTATATAATACAGTAGTATAGTAGCACTGGTATATGAATTAAATATTAATTTAATAGTATATAATATTGTTATGCATTTATTTACATAATTAAATATATATATATTGAAAATCCCTGGTCACTAAAGTAGTTTGGAGTTCCTAGATTTAGTGTTCCTAAGTAGTGTTTGCTATATATGTCAAGGGGAAATAAAGGACACTAACATTTTAGTGTTAAATACACCAGTCTAAGTGTCACATAAAATAAGGCAATTCATTCTTTCATTGAGCAAGTATTCATCAATTGATATAAAAACAGCAAGGTGTGATGGCTAAAAGCACTGTATTCTGGAGTCAGACTACCTAGGTTGAATTACAAACTCCGCCACTAAGAAAGTGAGTCATCTTGGGCAAGTTTCTTAACCTCTCCAGACCTCAGTTTCCTCTTTTGTAAAATGGGGATGATGACTGAACCTACCTTACAGGGTTATTGTGATGATTACAAGGGTAAATACCTTGTATTTACACTTGAAGATGAAACACATGAAGATGCTTGGTACAATGTTAGCATACAGTAGATTTTGATTGTTTTTATTCATAGATTTAATCTGACAAATATTTATTGAGAGTCTAGTATGATCCAGGTACTGTAGTAAATGTGGGATTACTTGCTTGTCATGGACAAGGTCCTGCATTAAATTTTATGGGGAATAAAGAGATGTTTCAAAGAAAGGCATTGCCTTAGTATTATCTGTTGCTGCTTAGCCTAAACAATAAACATTTATTTTCTCACAGTTTCTGTGGGTCTGGAATTGTGACTTCTCCAGACACTTCTACCTTGAAGTCTTTCACTATACTTACTTATATGTAATAAACTGTAAAAACATGCAGTGGATTCTACTAATTAATACTCTCCAGTTCTCTCTCAACACCCAATTGGTAATAAATTTTACCACTATGACTAAAGTAATAATTCCGGATCTGTCAGAATTTTACTCTGTGGTTCATATTGTCCTTCTTCCACATAATCCCATTGTCACTTGGATGGCTGCTTCTTGTCTCAAGGTCTTTATAACTAATCAGATTTTTCTTACCCTTTACCGATTCATTTTGGTAATAGCTGAGTAATATTGAATCTGTTTTCTCTCCTAAGTGCTCTGTGACTGTTTTTATGCTCTGAGAGCTTGTCTCTAGTGAAGGAATCCTCTACCTATGATCGACTAAGTGAATTTTTCTTTTTACTATAATGGTAAATATTCCCCTTTGTACTCTCTTATTTATTCTAGTGGTAATTTCCTGTTTTAAATCTGAGTTGGAAAAAGGTCTTTGTTGCTGTCCTAAACTCTCCTAGATTTTACTGATGGCATTAATTTTGTATTTATTTGAGGAGTCATCTTGAAATGCTATACTGGAAAGTTTGAAGACTAACCATAATTTGAGAAATTGCTTTGTTTTGTGTCCTTGAATAATTTAACTTCATCGTTATAAATTACTTTTCAGTTCCTTTGGTTCTTCAGTTAACATAAGCGTGAGTATGGTGTATACTTTGGCCTTACGTTTTGTACCAAAATAAATTTTTACATGCATGCACCGCAGATTACATAGGAATTACCCATATCCTCACTGCTACATCACAATCCCTCCTAATTTGTTTGTACAATGAAACTTCACTGTTACTATCAAATTTATTTTCCAGAGGAAATTAGAAATAAGTATGGGAGCAGGGAATACATTGTTCCCTTCTCTCTTTGTATAAAAGAAAAACAAAACAAAGCAAAATAAAACAACACAATGAGTTTCTACTCTCAAGCCTCATCTAATTCATGTTGAACAGACCATGGTCAAGGACAGAGACCTGTGTCAAGCTGGGGACCCCTCATCAAGCCACATCTATTCACAATCAGGAGGACACGTGGAATGTGGTCATTAAATGATCATTTGTTAACCTAATTAATCTTTCAAGCTCCAAGCCCCTATTTCATTTTACTTAAAAGCATATTAAGAGAGAACATTGATATGTATAAATAGATCACATTTGTATAAATCAAGGCCCGAAGAACCAATTTCTATTCAAAACATAAGGTTAAAGAAAATGCAAAAGGGAAAAAAATACATAACTTCTCATTGTCATAAACATCACTCAAATTACCCCAATTTTGCTGGTAAATTTGATTCTTGTCTAATCTACCTTGGAATGTAAAGGGAGCCTTCAATAATAGAACTCATTTTGAGATTCTGTATTATTTGTATCCTATCTTACTCTTAGTTTTTCTCTTTTGCAGGAATATATAATCATACACATTTATATACTATATTCACCTCTGATTTTAGCCAAAATGAGGTATAAGATAATATGTATCTATAAGCAAATATATAGGTGATCACTGTGCAAACTTATTCACCATATAATTTCTTTAAGTAGAGAGATACTTATGGTTATTTATAGATTAGTAAATGGGAAAAAAGTACACAAACAATTCCTCCATAAATCAGGTTAATGTAATATTATGAATAAAATAAAATACAATTACTAAACCAGCTTCAGTATGATTCACAGAGTAAAACAATTCCATTTCTAGATCATACCTTGCACATAAATTATACCTTAATGGATATAAACACATAGCTTCAATATGCCATATGAAACTTCACTAACCCTAAAATGGGAAAATTTAGTGTTATTTAATTTTTATAAATTTTTTATTATGAAAATTTTCAATGTATAAACACAAAGACCAGAATGACAAAATGTCAGGTATCCATCACCCAGCTTCAGGAACTCACCGATTTGGGGCCATTCTGTTTGTTTTTTTGTTGTTGTTGTTGTTTTTTTTTTTTTTTTTTTTTTTTTTTTTTTATCTACGCTCCACTTAACTGGATTATTTTGAAGCAAATTCCAGATATATTTTACTTCAGTTGTAAATATCTTACTATGTATCTTTAAAAAAGATGGACTTTTTCTAAATATACATGCAATACTATTATTCCACTGCGAAAATGTAGTATAATCCCTTAATATTATTTTCTTTTGGTGTAACTGTTAATTTGATTGAATCAGAATTATGGAAACCAGGTAGGTCCACACATTGGATTAGGTTGATAGATTATTTTTCTCTTTTATCCTAGAAGTCCCCCTCCCTCTATTTCTTCCTGGTGATTTTTTTAAAGAATCTGGACATTTGTTTTGTGGAGTTTTTAACAATATATATGTTGCTTCTTCCATCCTGTATAATTTAAGTACTCACCCAACCTTTTTTGTCCCCTTATAAACTGATAGTTCAATCTAGGGTCCTAACCTAAGTAGACTCAGATTTTTCACAAGAACACTTCATAGGTATATTGTATACTTCCATTGAGGCACATAATACCTGCTTTTCTTTCTCTCTCTCTCTCTCTCTCTCTCTCTCTCTCTCCATTTCTCTGTCTTTCTTATTAAAGAAATCTAGGCTTATTGCCTATATTCAGTATTTCAATGGGGGGTGTTACAAAATGATGTTTTTTTTAATTCTATCATTCCTTCTTCATGTATTAGCTAGAATAATTTTATAAAGAGAAAATTTCCCTGTGGTACAGTTTTATAGGAAAGTCAGGTTAAATGGTTAATTATTTCTTCTCTTTGCAGACTGATGAATGGGTTCTCTAGCAACTTCTATAGTCCCAACAGACTTATAATTTAGTATCATTATATATTCCAGGATTATTTCACTTTTGAATATGTGGAGCTTCTTCAAATTTAGTTATCTTAAGGTAAAGAAAAAGAATTTTTATATTTAAAAAAAAAATTTTTTTCATTTTTGGGAGAGAGAGAGAAAGAGAGAGAGAGAGAGAGAGAGCATGAACTGGGAAGGGGCAGAGAGAAAGGAAGACAGAATCTGAAGCAGGCTCCAGGCTCTGAGCTGTCAGCAGAGAGCCTGATGCAGGGCTCAAACCTATGAGCCATGAGATCATGACCTGAGCTGAAGTCGGACACTTAACTGACTGAGTCACCCAGGCACCCCAAGAAAACTTTTAAACCAAGACACTAACTGTAGCTGGAAATATAATAAAAGAGTAATATTAAAATACTAAAAGAAGATTTGTCCAATATATTAAAAGTGCAACTTGTATTTAAGAACAGATATTCCCCATTTATAATGCTAATAGTACTAAAACCTAGGCAACAAAATGGAATGATATTATTCTATCCAATTTTATTTCTAAATATCTACACTGTATTGTTTGCTTACTATGTGTGGATATATATTGCAAACACTTTACATGATTTACCCTGTAGAATACTCACAACTGTACAAAGACATTATTACTACCATTTTACATTTGAGGATTCCTAGTCTTGTTGAATGTCTGAGTGACATTTAATTTTAGAATTATGCCTTGTTTAACTTTGTGTCCCTAAAATCCCTAAGGGATCTATAAGTGGCTCCACAATATACACCATCCTTCTGAACTTATCTATGTCTATGTACACTTTCCTGGAGGGATTTTGCAAAGCTTTAACCAAATTTGAAAGGAAACTGTGGTCAAAAAATTGATGCAACATCTGAATTGATCAAGGAGAGTATTATGAAGACACTAGGAATTGAGGACTGAGAATCTGGCAATTTTAATTTCCACAAGCATTCCACTGATCTACCTGATATTAGAGGCACCAGCTAATAGCTAGTGACCTTCCTTCAGATGTATTTTTCCAATATACATGACTTTACATCTAAAAACATATATATCTGAAATATTTCTGAAATATATCTCCTACCTAAGTTTGAATATGTTTTCTGGTGCTATATAAGAATTAGTCATACACATTGCCAGGTTTTGCACTCTAGTCTTAAATTTTCAGTAGATATACATTTGTCAATGCCAAGAGTGCAAAAATCTATGTTGTATTAATTATAAAAGAAACACAACTATTTTAGTAAACAAAGAAGCCTAAGGAAAATGCCACCATCATTAAATAAAATTTAAAGATTGCAAATAAATACCATTCATTTTAACATATGCAATTGGCAAGAGTGCCACGAATGAACCTAAGACTGATTTCTAACCCCATCTCTAATAACCAATTTCATAATAATTATAGACACACAAGACTGCCAGTGACTTTTTCATATAACCTTTCTAAATTACTCAAACCAATATTAGTTTCAGCAATATTATTGGTGCTGTTTGAAATGTTTTTCACTGGATATACTGTTTTTAGGACAACTCTGTGTCCTTTATCCTAGACTCTACCTTTACTTACAGAACTAAATCACAATATCAGATATTTGCCATTGATAAAATTTCAAAGATACATTCCTCAAATTATCAATAGTTTTAATAATGTATTCTAAGCACAGATCATTCTCCTAAGGAAAACAACAACAATAAAAAAAATGTTTAAACCTTTTTGCCCTGTTGGGTATTCTATTTCATTTCTGCTTAACGGTAATTTTTATCACCCTGTTCATTAGGATAATCATCCTGGAACCATAAACACACTAAATGAAATGCTACAGGGGACAGATTACCAATATTTCTAATTAAAGATACTGTTGACCATAAGCTAATTAGAGTAAGCAACATTTTAAGCATGGCACAGAAACTATACAAATATAAATTACTGAGATTAAAGATAGTGTGTCAGTTGAAATTTTATCAGGCTATATAAGGTATTTTTACATTAAAATCAAGATAATATTGGGTTGGATTTGTTTCAGTGTAATTTTATTTAAAAAAAAATCTAATTACAGGTAAAGACCACACTTGGCAGAGTCAATAAATATTTAAATATTTAAATCTAAGAAGGAATAGACACTACACACACTGCATCTACAATTCTTCTTTCTCTTCTTTTTTTTTCTGGCTCTGTAAGTCAGGTGGAAAACTGAAATATTACCTCATTGATATGAGCAAAGTTCAAACCTTCAAACCTTCACCTAGATAACTCAAGTGGAGACTTTTTTTCTTGCTTGAATTAATCTATTTTGTTTTGTGATGAAGAGGTCATTGCTAATATCCAGAGTGAGGGGTCACAATAGCACATGAATGAATTATCATCTCTTACATTTGTGTAAATAAGATAACTGTGAATAATATTTTTCTGTTTTACCTTGGGAATGCAATTCTGTAATGTATTAAGTCTTAGGTTGGAAAGGAAGTTAACCCTTTGGAAAACAGGAGGATAGGAGAAGGGCAATCTGGCTTTAGAGGTCAGGTCAAAGAGCAGGTTTAGTTTATCAGGATCATACTCTGGGATATCAAACACTGGCTCTAGGGAAGAGAAAAAATGTTTCCTACAAAACAGTAGGAAGAATATGTTTGTATGAAGCTAAAGTCAAAAGGCTTTAACAGATTTCTAAAGCAGAATGAAATCTTAGAGATTTAACAGTAAATTAAGAATTATATAGAAAGCAGAACAGAAGTGGTTAGTAGTAATCTCAAGTTGGTAAGGAATTAAAGAATAACATTTATTGAATTCAGAGTCCTTTATGCCAGTATATAAAAAATGGTACAAACATGAATCAGAATTTTTAATGTAAAGTATATATAAGTATATAAGTAATGTTAAATGGAAAAGAATACCACTGCCCACACCAGAGGAGACCACTTTAAAGAAATATATTGGGTGTTTATAGCAGTGCTATTGACAATAGCCAAAGTACAGAAAGAGCCCAAATGTCCATCAACAGATGAATGGATGGAGATGTGCTATAGACATATGATGGAGTATTACTTGGCAATCAAAAAGAATGGAATCGTGTCATTTGCAACAATGTGGATGGAACTAGAAGGTATTATGCTAAGCAAAATAAGTCAGTCAGAAAAAGAAAAATATCATATGACTTCACTCATATGTGGAATTTAAGATACAAAACAGATGAATATAAGGGAAGGGAAGCAAAAATAACATAAAAACAGGGAGGGGGACAAAACATAAGAGACTCTTAAATACATAGAACAAACTGAGGGTTGTTGGAGGGGCTGTAGGTGGAGAGATGGGCTAAATGGGTATGGGGCATTAAAAAAGACACTTGTTGGAATGAGCACTGGGTGTTATACATAGGAGATGAATCACTGGAATCTACTACTGAAATCATTATTGCACTATAAGCTAACTAATCTGGATGTAAATAAAATAACAATAATAATAATAAAATAAAAATAAGTAAATAAATAAAATATTGGGCCTATCTTCCTTGATTATTTTCTTATGATGTGTGTCTATTTATACCCATATGTATATACACACACGCATATATATATATATATATATATATATATACACATATGCATATATATGCATATATGTGCGTGTGTGTATTTCACTTTTAAAATTATCATGATTTCCAATTATTGATTTTAGACTATATCAGGAACATATTTCAAAGTTAAGAAAAAATTAGTTCTTACTCTGTTTAATAGCTGTTGGTATTCTGTAGAATAGCTATCACAGAAATTTTCCTCCTGATGGACATTTAGTTTAGATCTTTCCAAAGTACATGGAAGAGAAGAAGTTTAATCCAATAGTGTTTTTCCTGGTCCCTGTATGTGCTGTTAAAAGTACCTGTGGGCTTTTCTCAGGGCTGCAGGAAACAAGTGGGTGAGGGATATTCCCCTAGGAATGCCAAGGAGATTTACTTGGCACAGGGAACCCCTTAGGCAGTAAAGCGACCTAACTTCTTTGCCTAAGGATCTCCCAAGAGGCAGAGACCTGTCTAGGATCTAGAATCTTCTTCCTCTCTCACAGAATAAACAGATAGTACTTTTGTCCTGAGAATCTTAAAGGCCTTCCTTTCAACCTGTGTCCTCTTCTCCAGTTTGGTAATTCCAGACCAGAAGACAGAGAGAGAGGGAGTAATGAATGCAGACTCAAGATATTGTCTTCCCATTATGCGTGATATGGATTTCACAAAACTAGATTCCTTAAAGTTAAAGGAAAATTAAACAACAACAACAAAAAACTCTAAAAGAGAAAATGGCTCATTAGATATAAGATTTTTTCAAAGGGAATGAACTAATCTATGGGGAATTATCCCAGTGGAGGGGTAGGGGAGAGGCTGTAGATAGTAATAGAATAAATAAAACCAAATATTTGAATTTTCAAAACAACAAAATCAACACATTCAGGAAAATATGTTCTGAGGAAACTAGCTGTCTTCAGAAAAATCCTAGAAAAATATTTAAATATCTAATGTGTAAGCACTTAGAGGAGCATACAGGGATCAAAGAAGCCAAAACTGGTTTCGTAAATACCAGGCAGGATAAATTCCTTCCTCTCTTCCTTTCTCTTTCCTTTCTCATTCTTTGCTTCTTCTTCTTCTCCTTCTCCATCTTTAATAATAGTAATAATAAATATATTTGTTTGGTAGATACATGGAAATTAAAATAAAAATATGGATTTTAGTTATTGTGAATAAGATGGTTAAATATCAGCTAGAAACTCACTGAACAAAAATACATCAAAGTCGGAAGAACAGATATATTCAAAGATTACTATGAATAAAAGAAGAATGATATATTGAATCCTAAAGACAGGTAGCACAGTACTATTAAGGGCAATGTGCTGAAACATATGAAACAAAGAAGGAGAAATATTTATGACTTCCGGCATTTAGGTTACAAAAAGTCAATTACCTAAGTATGGGAGAGGAAAAACATGGTTTGACAACAGTTCAGTAAAAGAGAAAAGAAAATAAGCACTCTATGGATTATAGTTTCCCATCAGCTATTTATAGATCAATGGGGAGGTGGTTAACACAGACTGAATCATTGCAGTCTGAACAAGGGTGTTGATGGTTTCTTTTCACTCCTCCAGTTCAACTACTTTTGGGAAATATCCTTAGTATTTTTAAACTAATACAAAAGAGATGAAAACAATTACAGGCTGGATTTAGTTGAAAGAAGCTTCATGTAAGTACAATTTGTTGCAATTAATTAAAAATTACTTTGATTCCATGTAATTGATTTTAGTTGATAATCTCATACTCAAGAAAGTGGCACATTTATTGCACATTACTTTTATGAGAGTAAGTTAGTTTTCTTTTGGCAATGATCACAGAGAAGTTATAGAAATGACAGATTTGCTATTATCATAAAAAGGAAAGCATTTGCCCTAATCATAGAAATCTATAAATATTTCTTTCACAAATTCTTCCTGTTGACGTCTTCAACAAAGCAAAAAGAAAAGTCAAAAATGTTCACCAATAACTTGCTAGGTGCAAGATATTTTGAAAGACACTTTATGGTCAAAAACAACTCTTGAGAGTCAAATCTCCATGGCTCTCTCACACTTCTATATATCTTAAAAGCAGATGCACTGGCTTCCTTTTGCTCTGGGCTATCATTTCAAGGATGTTGCATAGCAAACAGCCATGGAAGATAAAAGCAGTGTCTTGCTCTCAAACTTGAGATTCCTCTTGGGTGACACAATGTATTGTGTGTGCTGATGTCACATGTCTCTCTTCATATAACCTTGAACAAATTGGGACTTGGGAAACTGGCACAAGAAAATGCTGATATGCTGGCTATTGCTATTGCAGTAAGTAATAGAGTTCTTTGTGTGACTGTCTTCTGCCAGCATCCATGAAATGGGGACATGCTCATTTGTTACTTAGACCCTCTCAAAAACATCTAAAACAGAGCTACTGTCTTTAAAAAGGGGTCAATCTACTTAGGGAGACTACTGGTGTAATAAATACATGTATAAATGTAAAAAATAAAACATTTAATGGCACATAAAATTTTATCTAAAACATGAAATATTAATTTTATATGATCCTTTGACTAAATTAATAATGTAATTTTTAATTCTAAGATGATTTACTTGTAATATTTATTTCTCAACTCAATGGTGTGAATTTTGGATAACTATATATATTGAAAGGCTATTGTCAAATGTATGTTCTTCTAATTTAAAAAAGCCTATAAACTTAAAAAAAAAGTTTATCTCTTTAGAAGCCTTCCTCCAAGGTGAGGAGAATATTTACATAATTAACCACAACTTCTTATAGCCTATTCCAGGGCTATTGATATTTAAAGGTTCACAAATTGAAAGCCATTTCCACTTAAAAAAATTAGTTCTAGAAGGCTATAATAAAAAAGACAGATAATAAAAAAATGTTTACGTAGAAAAATCAGAATTGTTATATATTGTTGGTGGTGATGTAAAATTGTGCAGCCATTTTGGAAAACAGTTTGAAGTTCTTTAAAAAGTGTAAACACAAAATATAATCTAGAAATTCCACTCCTGGCTATATATCCAAGGGAATTAAAAGGATGTATACACACACACACACACACACACACACACACACACACACACACACAAACTTGTACATAAATGTTTATATTAACATCATTTACAACAGCCAAAAAGTAGGAAAAAACTGTTTACCAATTAATGAATGGATAAACCAAATATAGTATATCCACATAATGGGGAATTATTTGACCATAAAAAGGAATGAAGTACTGATACATGCCAGTAAATGAATGAACCTTGAAAATACACTAAATGAAAGAAACCAGTCACAAAAGATGACATATTATATTACTCTATTTATGTATTTATATTTTATGTGAAATGCCTGGAATAGAGAAATCCATAAAATCAGAAAGTAAATTAGTGATTGCAAGGTAGCTTTCCCAGATCACTCTTTTAAAATGTGGGTTAGTTTCTTCCTAAGTGATCTCATAGTCCCTATATTTACCCCTATTGTGTATTTTCTACACAGTGCTACAAGTGTCTTTTAATTTCTAAGCAGTTTGAGTACTGGGACTGTTTCATGTTTTGCTACTGAATCTCTAGTGTTTTGAATCATTTATTCATTCAATATATAGTTTTCAGTAGCTACCATATGCTAGGCCATAGGGACACAACATCACCCAAAAGAAGATCTCTGCCTTGTGGAATTAGATTCTAATAGATTACATAGTGTGTTTTCAATAAGTATTTTTTTAATACATGAATAAATGTAAAAATAAACATATATGTTTTATTTTAAAATCAACTGACAGTTCATAAAAGAGTGGCTACATTTAAAATAAAATACTGGGGCGCCTGGGTGGCTCAGTCGGTTAAGTGGCCGACTTCAGCTCAGGTCATGATCTCGTGGTCCGTGAGTTCGAGCCCCGCGTCCGGCTCTGTGCTGACAGCTCAGAGCCTGGAGCCTGTTTCAGATTCTGTGTCTCCCTCTCTCTGACCCTCCCCTGTTCATGCTCTGTCTCTCCCTGTCTCAAAAATAAATAAAACGTTAAAAAAAATTAAAAAAAAAATAAAATAAAATGCTAAGGGAAAGTGAATACTTGGTCTTTTTGAATTTATACTCATCAAGGTTCATCAGATTCATAATTTTAACCAATACACAGATGTTAACCCTCTTGCCAAATTTATTTCATTACACGATATTAAAGCACATCATTCTAGATTCAAATAATCCTATTCACAAATAGTGATAAGAAGCATTCAAGCCACTAAAATGAAAGTGAAATCCCAGAGGCAAAATAAAAATCTACTTGGATTATCTGCATGATTAAACTTATATCAGCTCTGAAATAACAAAACATGTAGAGGGTGCATTCACTGCTTAGTTCTAAAGCAATCTGTATGTAGTCAGGGACTCATAAATATCCTATTAAAATTAATTATACTACTAACCGATTTAATGCAATATGAAAAACCACAATTGTTTCAGCATTTATCATGGTATAATGATGCCTCTCAATATAGTGAATGAAGCCAACATATGTACACAATCCATTAAATCCATTTTGTTAAACTTTAAGGTACTCATAATTAGTCATCTCTTATATAGCATACTTGAGTAAGTTTATTTTTCTGTAATCTCCCACTAAGATTAGGAATTAAATAAACTATATGCCCCCTTTAAATCTACCATCTACAATTCTATTAATTTAGTTGAGCTATCTTGACCCAAATGTCTTCCTACTTTATAAATACATATTTTTTAAGATGCATTTTAGCATATTCTTCTGATGAATGATAATGTCCTACAACTATTAAAAATTGGCTTATGGTGGGAGAAGGAGGGGTCAAAGAGTTTAGAATATATTATATTTTAAAAATTAAAGTAATCATTTTCCTGAATGAATTTTCAGATCCTAATTAACCTGACATATGACTGATTCTCAAGTAGTTCCCATTCAACTTTAGAATTTTTTTTAACATACATTTTCACTAAACTCAATTAAGTATACTACTCAATTAACTACACTACTTGTCTATAAAATTTCTAAATAAAAAAATATTGAATGTAAATCTTTTACAATACTCAGTCTTTTTAGACCATAATAAATTTGAGTTTCAATGGATATGGTTGTGATTTAGAGCCGAAGTCAACAAACTTCTTCTGTAAAGGCCAGATAGTAATTATTTTGGTGGGATATACAGACTCTGTTAATGATTACTCATCTCATTTGTCATATCATACAAATATCTGTAGACCCTAATAAATAAATGTACATGATCATATTTGAATAAAAGTTATTTTCAAAAATCAGCAGTGGACAATAGTTTGCCAATCTCTGTTTTTCAGACAGGTGGAATTGATCCCAAAATAAAAGTTTAAATCTGCTGTGAAAAACTGCATTAAATAAGCTATATACTGATGTCTAAGAATAAATAAATTATGGCTCTATTAAACTCAGATTTCTGGTCTTAAAATATCATTTTAAATCTATCAATCTCAATTATGGAGTGTTTTGGTCAAAGAAGGATATTTTCCTTCCAACATGGGGCATTGTATTGTTGAGCTACCATTCTCTTCTTCATTTAGGAAGAACAGGTGGAAAAGGTCTATATTAAATGTTAATATATTCTGAGTTTGATGTACACAAGGTTTGAGAACTCCTCTTATGTTCTTAAAGAATCATATTAAAAAAAGAAAGATTCTTACTATAATTTTTTTTTCACAAGCATGGGGATTTTTGTTTTAGACCACCCAGCATGTGTTTACTCTTCAAACTCTTCAATTAAAAAAAAGGTATGAAATAATGTTATATTGTTTCATGAACCATTTGGAAAAATGTATTTGCGTTAAACTTCATTTATCTATCTATTTTTATCTAGGACTCTCTCCTTGAATCATTTTCAGCTCTTATCAAAACAGCATGCTTTTATCCTGGAAGGAGGACAAATATAACAGTACTTCAGTTCTCTAAGGTGCTTCCCTCCTGTGGTACTGATATCCTAAATTAAGAACCTCCACTGAAAGTGTTTAAGATTTTGTAGCAAAGATAGGACAAGACACAGCAGTTAGTCCAAGAGAAGGGCAAGTGAGCAGTGTGGTAGTAAGTGGGTTAATAGGAAAACTAGGGCACTGAGGATCAGCCTTCAAAAGAGAGCAATCTCATCACCCTGACAGGTGGCATCAAAATTCTAACAATTGGACTGCTGTGGCCAATACCTGCTGCTGCTCTCACTGCCCCACTTCTGCAGTCATCTGTTGCTCCAAATGAGACAGAGAGCAAACAGAAACTTACACTCTTCTTTTAAATGTATTCAAACTAAATTTTACAAGTCAATTACCTTCTATGACAAAAGAAAAGTAATAATCATTTCTAACCATATAAACTGGATCATTTACATTTTTGTGAGGTCTTACTTAAGAGAATCGAAATACTATATATCACTTACTATCCTAGAATGTTATTCTTATAGACATTCAATAAACAAACTTACTAAAAAATTAAAATATATTTGCCATTAAATAGAGCACTTAAACATACTAATTTAACTAATTATTGAAAATTGGACTTTTTGTGTCTTGTGTATAAAGATCATATACTTGAGAAATTTTCAGATGCAGAAAATATTTTTAGATAAAATGCTAAATCAATTTGTTACTAATTTAATTTATATGGGAGAAATATATCTTGCATCTGCCCGCTTTTCCTTCTCCAAACAAATGTGAATTGTCAAAGGGAACTAAAATAATTATTTTGCATAGAAAACAGCTATAAACATATTAATGTTTTAAATCACCACCTGGAAAAAGAACTTAATCACCAAAATTACTTTAAAAATGCATAAGAAAAAAATTTATTTCTCCCTTATAATTATAGGAAGCTTATAACAATAGATACTAAATTACATTTTACTAAATTGACCTAAGGTATAAAATGCTGGCAAAGTTTATCCATTCTGCAATAAAACACATTTTCAAGTTGTTCAGTATAAAATCTATTTTTTTTTAAATATTTTACATAATGTTAAAAATGAGATAACAGTTTCACAACTAATACCTTATATGGTAAAGAGTAACTTTTATTAATTCTTCAACATCTGTCTCCTCATAAATAAGAAATATCAACATTAAAAAATATGTTAAAGATTTAGAAATCAACACTGCTTAAAATTTCACAACTTAATAATATTGAAATTCATTATATTCAGTTTCCCGAAGAAGAGTTGCAATATTCTGTAAAATGAAAAGTGTGATAGGCAAAGAAATGTCATTAAGTCAAGTCTGCACAAATACAGACAGTATATCATCAGCAGTTTCATAACACATTTAAAGCCTTACATAAAAGTCTATGCTATATTACTAAATATATGATTTTTTAATATCTAGAAAGAAGGACTGATTTCTAAAGCACAGGATGAACTAACTCACTATGAAAGGATCTAAATGTTCTTTATTTTTTTTTCCATAAGCCTAATCGGTTGGTAGGTAGAAAGGATGGTATAGATATTGTATAAAGAGGTTTCAAGTGAGAAATTAGACATTTTGTCACGTGATATCTTTTCATACAAAAGTGAAAAATGAGACCCAAACGATAAAACAGTAAGGTAAATTCATATCTTGTTGAACACTGGTGCTAAAAAATGTCAAGCTAGTGAAAGGGCTCTGCTGCTGTAGTTTTTCAATTGCAGAGAAAGGGGGAAATGAATATCCAAATACATGGAACTTGTTTTCAAAATTATACTTGCCACCTTGTTCAGTGGATGAGGCACATGGTGATAGAAGAATGAAAAGGCACATAACGAGAAGAAAGATAAGACAATAGAAATAAGCTCCAAAATGAAAAAAAAAAAGAAATTACTTGTAAAAGACTTAAAAACTTACAAACAGATTGAAGGATATTTAAGAAAAATATGGACATAATGAGTAGGGAAATGGGGGGGGGGATAAAATAAACCTCTTAAACCAAAAACCACAATATTCAAAATGGAAAACTTACTGGGAGGGTTTAACAGTAGATTAGAAACTGCAGAAGAGATCACTAAATTTAAAGTCATAGTAATAGAATCCACACTGAAAAGGGTAAAAAAAGAAAGGCTAAAATAAAAGAAGAAAGACAGGGATTTGAGGGACAATATCAAGCAATTTCATATAAGTAAATTAGAGTTCCAGATTTTTGAGGTGGGAGAGGAGAAAAATATTTGAATAAAAATGGCAGAAAAATGACTAGATTTAATGAACAATAACTCCACAAATCCAAAAAAAGCTTATGGAACACGAAGTAGGATAAACACTAATATAGTATACTTAGGCATATCATAATTAAATTGCTTAAAACAAATGATAATAAAATCTCCTAAAAACTCTCTGAGAAGTTGAGATACATTACACATACAGGAACATACACATAAAAATGAACTCAACAGAAACAATGTGAGCCATAAGTCAGTAGAATAACACCATTAAAGTGATAAAAGACAATGAAGAGGGAAAAAGGCACTCCTGTAAAATAGAACAATTTTCAGAAGAAGAAAGAAAAAAGGAAGAAAGAAAGAAAGAAAGAAAGAAAGAAAGAAAGAAAAGGAAAAAGGCAGACAGAAAGAGAAAGAAAAAGAAAGAAAGAAAGAAAGAAAAGGAAAAAGGCAGACAGAAAGAGAAAAAGAAAGAAAGAAAGAAAGAAAGAAAGAAAAGGAAAAAGACAGAGAAAGAAAGAAAGAAAGAAGAGAAAGAAGGAAAAAGACAGAGAAAGAAAGAAAGAAAAAGAAGGAAAAAGACAGAAAGAGAAAGAAAGAAAGAAAGAAAGAAAGAAAGAAAGAAAAGAAAGAAAGAAAGAAGGAAAGAGTGAGTCACTATGAGATTTGTGGCACAAGAAATGCAAAAAAAAAAAAAAAAAAAAAGTCATGTAGGCCAAAGGAAAAAGTTACCACACTGAAACAGATACAGAAAAAGAAATGAAGAGATCTAGAACGGATAAATATGTGGATATATATATAAATACTTTCCCTCACAATTTCTTCTGTATAAAATAGGAATAACAACAATGTATTGTGTGGTCTATAGCAACTGCACAAGTAAATATTATATAATAGCAGAAAGGACGAGAGAGGAAAATAGAAGTATATTGTAAAATTCTTACAATATATATGAAGGTGGCATAATTTTATTTAACCGTACTGAAATAGTTAAATGCATATTGTAAGCTAGAGAGCAATCATGGTGGAGGGAAGAAAGGCAGAAAAAGAATGTATAACTAATAAACTAATACAGGAGGTAAAATGGACACTAAATATAATAAATAATATAAAAGAGGGGAAGAGACAAAGAATAATAAAATAGAAAATAGGAATATGATAAATATATACTAAACATCAATATTTAAATATGAATTGGAACAGCATATAAATAAAAGAGTGGATTAAAGAAGAAGCACCCACTACATATTATATAACATACACTTAAAAATTTTTTTAATGTTTATTTATTTTGAGAGAGAGAAAGACAGAGTGAGCAGGGAAGGGGCAGAGAGAGGAGAAGGAATCCAAAGCAGGCTCCTGGCTCTGAGCTGGCAGCACAGAGCCTGACACAGGGCTTGAACTCATGAACCATGAGATCATGAGCTGAGCTGAAGTTGGATGCTACCAACTGAGTGAGCTACCCAGGCGCCCCTATAACATACACTTAAAATTTTTTTTTAATGTTTATCTATTTTTGAGAGAGAGAGAGAGAGAGAGAGAGAGAGAGAGAGAGAGAAGGGGAGGGACAAAGAGAGAGAGAGAGAAAGACATAGAATATGAAGTAGCTCCAGGTTCTGAGCTGTCAGTGCAGAGCCCAACACAGGGCTTGAACTCATGGACCGTGAGATCATGACCTGAGCTGAAGTCAGACACTTAACCGACTGAGCCACCCAAGGCCCAAACATACTTTTATTATAAAGACAATTTGGTTAAAATAAAGAGATGGGAAAAGCTGGAGTGGCTATAGTGATATCAGACAAAATAAGTTTTGAGACAAGAAATATTAATAGGGATTCTAAAAAGGACATTTTAAAATGATAAAGAGGACAACTTATCAAGAAGACATTAATAATCTAAATGTGTATACACATAATACCAGAGCTTCAAATTCACATAGCTGAGAAGAATTAAAGAAGATGTAAATAAATGAAGAGATTTACCAGGTTGATAACTTGGCAGACACAACACTGTTAATATTTCAGTTCTTCTCAAATCATTTTATACATTTAACAAATGTTACTCAAAGTTCTAATTGGTTATGTTATAGAATTGGCAAGTTTATTTTATTTTTGAAAGTAATAACCAGTTTTTTAAAAACATAAACAAAATTGGTAATACTTTAACTACATTAACTAAGAAAAAAAAGACTCAAAAACAAAAATGAGAAATGGCAGAGAAAACAACACAATAGATGATAACAGATAACAGATTACCACAATTATATACTAACAAATCAGATAATTTAGAAACAGATAATTCCTAAAAACAGAAAAGTTACCAAGGTTGAATCATGGATCTTGAATCCAAGAAAGAGGAAATTTTCTTAGACCAGTAACAAGAATGAAAGTTGAATTAGGAATCAAAAAATCTCCCAGCACAGAAAAGCCCAAGACCATATGTTTTTACTGGTGAATTCTACCAAACATTTAAAATAAACAATTAATTTACAATCTTTATCAAAATCTTACTTATAAAAGGGGCACTTGGGTGGCTCAGTAGTTTAAGTGTCTGACTTTGGCTCAGGTCATGATCTCACGATTCGTGAGTTTGAGTCCTGTGTCAGTCTCTGTGATGACAGCTCAGAGCCTGGAGCCTGCTTTAGATTCTGTGTCTCCCTCTCTCTCTGCCCCTCCTCCATTTGCACTCTGTCCCCTTCTCTCGCAAGAATAAATAAACATTAAAAAAAAAAAAAAAAAACCTTACATACAATGGACTAGAGGGAATGCATTTAGAATCAGTCCACTACTAACTACCCTGATACTAAAGCAGGATTAAAACAATACAAGAACAAAAAAGTCCAGTGATTACAAAGCCAGTGTAATCAATATAGTTATAATGCTGTAACAATAGACAAACAGATCACTAAAACAGAATCTGGTTAATAGACTCAACCTTATATGATCAATTAATTTTTAACAAAATTAATTTAAGGTGAGTATATAAGGAAAAGAAAGTCTTCACCAAATTCTGTTGGCCAACTTAATATCCACAAGGAAAACAAATTGCTTTATACTTATTGTGCCAATAAACACATAAAAAGATGCTCAAAATCATTGATTATTGGGGAAATGCAAATTTAAGCTATGATGAGAAACAAGTATACATATGCTAGAATGTTAAAATAAAGACTGACCATAAAGATATTTTAAGAATGTGGAACAAGGGGACTCACATGCATTCCTAGTGGGAGTGTAATATGGTACTTTGGAAAGCTGGTTAGCATTTTCTTACTAAGTTAAACACTACAAACTTACTGTATTGTACTGTATGACTTACTTACTGTATGACCCAGCAACTCTACTACCAAGTATTTGCAAGAGAAATGAAAACCTGTGTTTTCTTTATTTTTTAATGGTTATTTATTTATTTTGAGAGAGAGAGAGAGAGGGACTGTGTGAGCAGGGAGGGGCAGAAAGAGAGGGAGAGAGAGAGGTTCCCAACCAGACTCCACGCTGAGTGGGGCTCAATCCACGACCCTGAGATCATGACCTGAGCTGAAATCAAGAGCTGGCTGCTTAACTGACTGAGCCACCCAGGCGCCCCAAAACCCTACGTTCTCAAGAAGATTTATATATGAACCTTCATATGAGGTTGATTCATAATAGCTTCAACCTGGAAATAATCAAAATGTTACTCATCAAGAAAATGGATGAGCCAACTGGTATGTTGCAAACAATAGAACACATTCAACAACATTCAGAAGCAAATTACAGATATAAATAACATAAATTAATTTTAAAAATATGTTGCACAAAAATGCCGGACTCACAAAATTATAGGATTCCATTGATATGAAGTTCTAAAATAGATAAAATAAATCTACAGTAATGGAATTCTGATCAGTATTTTCCTGAAAGAAATAGTAGTAGGATTGACAAGAAAAGAGCATGAAAGAACTTTAGGGAATGATGAAAACGTTTTATATCTTGTTCATGGTGGTGGTTAAACAGTTGTTTATATTTGCCAAAGCTCAACACATTTTCCATGTAAAATGGGTGTTTTATCACATATCATAAATAAATTATATCTCAATACAGTTGATTAAAAATTCAATGGAATAGGGAAATACTAGCTATGTTTCATTCCATGTGAAGATTTTCAGATGGTTTTGGTTGGTTGCACATTCAATTTAATCCAAACAGCTACCACCAAATAATAATAATAATAAATAATAATAATAATAATAATAATAATAAATAAGAGACTTCTTACATGTGGGATTGTCTGAATAGAAATGCTGTAACCAGGCACCTGGGTGCTCAGTCAGTTAAGCATCTGTCTTAGGCTCAGGTCATGGCCTCTTAGTTCGTGAGTTTGAGCCCCACATCAGGCTCACTGCTGTCAGCACCAAGCACACTTTGGATCCTCTGTCTCCTCTCTCTGGCCCTCCCCCATTTCTTCTCTCTCAAAAATAAATACATCATTCAAAAAAAGAAAGAAAGAAATGAAGTAACCGTAGGTCAACAGTTAGTATTGCCAACCCTAGCAATATGACCAAGTGTAATATTATGTCCAGTTTTGCATAGCATGTTAAGAGGGTACTTTAAGATGATGCTGCTCTTAATGAAGGATCACAGAGAGAAGTTCAAGGTGGCTAAAATTGCTTTTAGCCTGGGATAGAGGAAACTTGGGATCTTGTGGCTGTCCTAAGATAGAAGGTTAATGTGGCAGAGACTGTTCGATGCTACATTGATTTCCCCCTACTCCCTTATTAACAGAATCTCAATTTCACTGGATATGGCAGTGTGCCCAGGTATGAAAATTCTTTTCTCAAACTCCATTTTAGTTAAGGCCAATGAAAGATAAGCAAAAATGTGGGGGCAAGACTTTAAGAAAAGACCTTAAAAGATGAGGCCAACTTCATGGGCTTGGATCTCACTCTCCTCCTTCCGAGTGCTGAAGGGGAGCTTCTCTCTCACCAACATAAGTTAAAGGCAGAGACTTTAGGTATAATTATCTTTGAGATGGTGAATTTACACCAAGCCTTCTACCCAACTACTCATTTTGTGAGAAAAACAAGTTGGACAAGTCCACCGGTTATGCTTTTGTTGTTGTATAGGCACGAAAAACACAAAACCCCTAAATGATACAGGTAGATTATGAGGAATGCACAGATATATTTACTTTTACTTCAGAATAGTGTGAATGACTTACAGATAAGTAGGTATTTGGTCAATATCAGGAAGTATTTAATGGAGGAGTTTACAGCAACCGAATGGGCTTTCTAACAATGTAGTGACTTTTACTGCGCTATGACAGTTCAGCAGAGTCTGTAGAAAGTGTCAGCCACACTAAATGAAGTCTGCCTATAAGCAGTGGATAAGAAATTCTGTGAGCTAATTCCTAAGGGTTATTCCTTTAAACTCTAAGATAGTATGGCTGAGCTTTTTTGAGACTAATTGCATTCGCCTATTTCTTGTTGTGACAGGAATTTGGCCTAAGGAAGTAAAACTATTTTGCCTCAGTATGGTCATATCTCTTCTAGAAACTATTAGGAGAGTAGAAGGAGCATTTTTGTGGATGTAGTTTTCTAAAGGTCACATAGAACTTCCAGGTATTACGGATTTTGAAAGATGAATGATAGCCATTTTAGTAATTATCAAATCATTTCCAAAGGACTTATATAGCACATAGAATGATTTGTAAATAATATTAACCATAATATTAGTTGATAGTCCTTTTAGAATTCTAAATTCAGCATTTTATGAAGAATTACAAATAAAAAGGAATTTTTAAGATAAAGCTAAATAGAGAGAAAAGTAAGAAGTTAGTTGCTGCAAACGACTAGACACATTATAATTTAAAATTCTGTTAATTTGTTAATAAGCCAAATCATTCTTTTGGGACACTGAATTCCACACTTTCCAAACCAGCCTTCACCCTATAACAGAAGATATGGTTCAATGATTCACATTTTTAATCAACAGTCTTTTCAGACATTTCAGTGACTCTAAATATGGCAATATTATGACATTCAGGGCCAGAGAGCACGGGTTCTATACTTACTTCTAGTTGAAAGTAAAGAGGTTCTCAAAAGCTGTCAGCATTTTTCCTTTATGTTCTGAAAGCTGCCTGAACTTGTCAGTTTGCTTTCACTGCACTTTCATTGAAATAATGCAAGAAAAAAAAAGTACAGTGTCAACATCTTTACATTTCTTTGCAATAGGGTAGAGATGTCACAGGACCATAGCCTGTTGGAATCAGAAGGGTATTTAGATATCATTAAGTTCAGTATCCCCATTTTATTTATTAGGAAAACTGTAGAGCCCAGAGGACCTCTCAAAACCACACACATGGTAGATCCAAAACTGTCATGTGACACCTAGCGCTGCTGGTCATCTGGCTCTTAACAAGCTCATAGAAAAAGCAATTTTTTAGATCATACTCTCGATTTATTGTCAATAATTGCAAATTGTAGTCATTTTTTAATCCTTAAAACAAAAGATTAGAAGCAGCAGTAGTTAATAATTTCAATTTTATACAGAGATTTATGATTCACAAATACGCTTTATCAAGTAAGTTTCCAATATTTCATTTTCCTATATTGGGTGCTTTAGAAAGAAAAAAAAGAACCAAAACCCATTTTATTCAAATTTTATATTTAAAATCATAGGTAACAATAATGGAAGATTTCTCCCATTATCTTTGCTCTCCTACTAACATAGTACCAGATAAATGACTTCCCAGGAAAATGGATAGAATAACATTTTTTTTTTCTATTTTGTTCAGGGTTGACAATGAACTATGTCTGAATATTGGAATAATCATTCTTTTATCCTTTGTAGTCAGATTTACTTTGTGCAGTGGCAACATGATCAGACAAGCAGCTCTCAGATGACATGTGACAATACTACATTCAATCTTAGCAAGCAGCACCTCAATTTCACACTTGTGGTAGGCTGGATTAACCCAATTATGTTTTGGAGGTTAAGGGAAACTTTACATTTGCAGAACACCATCCTTCAGAGACCAGGAGGTAGAATGTTGTTATCTCAATAGAATCTCATGGAAGCGAAAGATCAGTTAGTTATTAAATTTTAGCACACAATCAGATGGAGGGTTTTGAAGGAAGTAGATATGATTCTATAATAATGAACTCTGACTTCTTCACTTCAATCCTCAGAAATGTGTGAAACTTGAGACTTCCATTTAGCACACCTGTCAGGTAAAATATTTCCAGTGTACCAGTTCCAGTCTCTTGGTTCTAGCACAGGTTAAAAAAATATAGAGATAAAGAGAGATAGAGATAGAGATAGAGATAGAGATAGAGATAGATAGAGATAGAGATAGAGATAGAGATAGAGACAGGGATAGAGATGATAGAGATATAGAGATAGATAGAGATAGAGATGAGAGAGAGAGAGAGAGAGAGAGAGAGAGAGAGAGATAAAGAGAGAGAGGTAGACAGATCTTTTCTGGCTATCGCCCTTCTAAAGTGTAAAGACAGGGGTGCCTGGATGGCTGAGTAGGTTAAGTGTCCGACTTCGGCTCAGGTCATGATCTAGCAGTTCGTGAGTTCTAGCCCTGCGTCAGTCTCTGTGCTGACAGCTCCGAGCCTGCAGCCTGCTTTGGATTCTGTCCCCCCCTCTCTCTGCCCCTCCCTTACTTGTACTCTGTCTCTCTCTGTCTCTCTCTCAAAAATAAATAAAATATTTTTAAAAATTGAAAAAAAGTGAAAAATAACTAAACTAAAACTGAGTAAAGAATCAAGTTCACAAAATGTAATTTTTCATTACAGATATCAAATTTATTGGACACTTTATAAATTATAATAAATTCCATTTATAATACATCAAAGCCTCATTCTTGATGTTAAGTATATCTTTATCTTTTGTATCTCTGATGGTCCAATTTCAAATGTTCACCACACTCAGGAGAACATATACTTTTCTCTTTTTTTTTAAGTTCATTTACTCATTTTTAAGAGAGAGAGAGACAGAGACAGAGAGAGAGAGAGAGCATATGCACAAGCAGGGGTGGGGCAAAGAGAGAGGGAGAGACAGAATCTTAACCAGGCTCCATGCTCAGCTTGGACCCTGATACGGGGCTCGATCACACAACCCTGGTATCATGACCTGAGCTGAAATCAAGAGTCAGATGCTTAACTGACTGAGCCACCCAGGCGCCCCAGAAGAATATATACTTTTAAACCTGTTTTTTTTTTTTTTTGGAATGAGAAAGTACATATAATTTCAATTTGATGGAATAAAGAAAGTTCACAAAATTTAGTTTTATATAAAGTTATCAAAGTGAAAACTAGGCCATAGATGATTTAATCTTCATGAAAATAGAATAGGATTTAAAACCACACACTTCTGTTCTAACTTTGCCATTTTAATAGAGGTATAGCTTAAGGCAGTTTACAAAAACTGTGAATCAGGATCAGTTTCCTGTTATGTAAAATGGGGATAACAATATTTTCTAAATGGGTTTTAACTAAATTAAACAACATATTGAAATCATATAATCTGTAAGAATGCACGTCAATATTAATTTGATATTAATATGTAAAAACAAATGAACACTGTAACTCGTCACTTCACTAGCCAATAAATACACCATTTCCCATGTGTTCTCAAGTAAAATCTAGATTAATTCCTGAAAACGTTCAATACATGATTTTCAGATACACTTGCTTTATTTTTCTTCTTAAAAACAGTGGTAATGATATGCAATCAAATGTATCATCCATCAGTTATCCCAAAATGAATTTCTTAGTAGTGAATGGAATAGATCCCATGAAATGTAGTGCTATATAACACATAATTCTCCTTAAGCAGTTTAAGAAAAAAAAAGATTATTTTAGTGCATGGACAATATCAGATTTTCCAATAGAAATGTATTGTCTCCATGTTACCAGATGGAGTTACAAGGAATATGAGTCAAAAAGTTTAAAATTGTCAGTTTGATTTCTCTCCTCTCTGAGTAGGTCTTTTTCCAAGCTAACCTGTGATATATCTTTTGAATGTATCCCTACACTCATTTTTATTGTCATATATACTTTAATTATAATTAAACAAATGTAAATTTATATTTTGCTACAAATACAGGGTACTACACTTATCCACCATTTATACTTGGCTCAAAGAAGGTCGTCTTCGCCTTCACAAATGGAGATTAGGACTACGTTAATTTAGATAAGAAGGAACTGAGGGGCACCTGGGTGCCTCAGTTGGTTAAACGTCTGACTTCAGCTCAGGTCATGATCTCGCGGTTCATGAGTTTGAGTCCCATGTCAGGTCTGTGCTGACAGCTCAGAGCCTGAAACCTGCTTTGGATTCTGTTTCTCCCTCTCTTTCTACCCCTCCCTTGCTCATGTTCTGTCTTTCTCTCTCAACAATAAAATAAACATTAAAAAAAAAAGAAGGCACTGATGGGGGTTGGCATTCTTTGGGAACATCAAGCATGGGTCTTAGCTACTATCTTCCAAAAATAATTTCCTTCACTACAATCTGTGTGTTACTGGGCTCAGGGGGAATATAAAAAATAAAATTGAAAAGTCTAAAAAGGAATTTAAAAGACAGTAGATAGTTGGTGACATCATTCCCAAATCTACAACCCAAGGAAATTACATGACTGGGAGACTTCTATTCATTTTCTTAGATATAGAATCTGCCCCATTTCTCCCATCAACTTCCCTTTGTTTCTTCTTTCTTTCCTCCACTATCACATTCTCTTCCTTTGGTTTGTAATCTTCCCCACCAGTGATGTTAAAATGAAATTAATCTTTTGGTTTTATGAATAGGGACAAAGACTTATTTCTGTGTTCTTAACAAAAAGAGAGACAGAGAGAGAGAGAAAGATGAGTTAGGCCTTTCATTTTCTAAGAAGACAAGGAAACGGGAGAGAGGCAGTAAGAGAGATACAGAAATAAAGACATAATTTTAATTTTTTTAATGTTTATTTATTTTTGACAGAGAGAGAGAGAGAGAGAGACAGAGCATGAGCGGGGGAGGGGCAGAGAGAGAGGGAAACACAGAATCCGAAGCAGGCTCCAGGCTCTGAGCTGTCAGCACAGAGCCCAACATGGGGCTCGAACTCACAGACCATGAGATCATGACCTGAGCCAAAGTCGGACGTTCAACTGACTGAGCCACCCAGGCGTCCCAAGAGATAATTTTTTTAACGTTTATTTGTTTATTTTGAAAGAGAGAGAGAAGGAGAGCATGTGCACATGAGCAGGGGAGGGGCAGAGAGAGAGAGAGAGGGAGAGAAAATCCCAAGTAGGCTCTGTACTGTCAGCGAAGAGCCTGATTCAGGGCTCGATCTCATGATCTGTGAGATCATGACCTGAGCTGGAATCAAGAGTAGGACACTTAACAGACTGAGCCACCCAGGTGCCCCAAAATTTTATTTCATAAAGGGAAGAAAACCCACTTGGTAAACACCTCTTTGCTGTGGCCATGCACACACTTGAGTTGTAAAAATTATAATATATATAATTTATATTATAGGAAAAAATTCTACATCCATTTAAAGACATGGTGTATATAAGAAAAGATATAGCAGAGTTCAAGAAAGCACTCCTAGAAATTAGTGACATGGCAACATAAACAAAAATTAAGTACAAACCTATGAGACAAAGTTGAGGTATAGAACCGGCCACCCAAACAAAGAGATGAATAATAAGAAAGAAAAGAAACTTAGAGGTCATATGGGTAGTCAAATACTCAAAGGAGTGTCAGAAAATTGGAGCAAAGGAAATTAGGGGAAGGATTTTATTAAATAGATATTTAAAAACATTTCTCTACACTGAAAGACATGTGTATCCAGATTGAAAATATCCACTGAGAGGTATGGAACAATTGATGGAAAAAAGATCCACTGCACATTATCATATATTAAAAAAAAAAAAAAAGATCCTAAAACTTTTCTGGGGTAAGAAGTGGCAAAATAGGCCATCCAATAAAAAGGATCAGGGATTGTAATAGCATTGAACCTTTGAATAGTAACACTGTAAACTGAAAAGTTCAAGAAAATTATGAAGAAAAAATATTTCTAACTTAGAATTTTACACCTACTCAACATACCACGCAAATATGTGGCTGAATAGACATTTTCAAATACACAGTGCCTCAACACTTTTACTTCCTACTCTTCCTTTCTCAGAAGTTACTAGAGAATATTTTCTTCCAAAATGAAGAAGTAAACAAAGAGTAATAATACATGAGATCTACGAAAAATGCAAAAGAGAAGCAAAGGGAATCATGAGGCTGTTTATAAAAAGAGCATGATAAAGCTGAAGAAAGTAAGACAGTGACTCCAGAAGGATGTCTGTAGGATAAAGGAATGGAATTGAGAGATTATCTAACATATCTGCATGTATTTAAAGATCTCGCAGTAGGGCTGAAAAAGTTGGGAAGGAATTTGTGACAGAAATCTCAAAAACTAAAAATGTGAAACAAAGCAATTAAAGAGTCATACAAGAAGTTAACATAATTAGATTTTACTGCATGGTTAAACTGTTAACAATGCTTACATAGTTATAAAAATCAAAACACTAAATACTAAATTACTTACAATTTTTTTTTTTGTTTTTTTAATGTGTATTTATCTTTGAGAGAGACGGAGCACAAGTTGAGGCGGGCGGGTCACAGAGAGAGAGGGAAATAAAGAATACAATGCAAGCTCCAGGCTCTGAGCTGTCAGCATAGAGCCTGACGCAGGGCTTGAACCCACAAACCATGAGATCATGACCTGAGCTGAAGTTGGACACTTAACTGACTGACCCATCCAGGAGCCCCAATACTGACTTATTTAAAACTTGAGACATATACCATACATAAAAATTAATGCAAAATGTATTAAAAATTTTAATATAACACCTAAAACCATAAAATTCCTAGAGGAAAATATAGGCAGTAAGCTTTTTGAAATCAGTCTTGGCAAGGATTTTTTTTTTTTAATTTGACACTAATAGCAAAAGCAACAAAAGCAAAAATTAATGAGTAGGACCACCTCAAACTAACATGCTTCTGTACAGCAAAGGAAACTGTCAGCAAAATCAAAGACCTATTTCAAGACTAACCTATTGAATGAGAGAAAGTATTTGCAAATCACATATCTGATAAGAGGTTAATATCCAAAATATATAAACAACTCATACATCTCAAGAGCGAGCAAATAAATAAATAAATAAATAAATAAGATTTAAAAATGGCAGAGTGGAACACCTGGGTGGCCCAGTCGGTTGAGTGCCCAACTTCGGCTCAGGTTGTTATCTCGCAGTCTGTGAGTTCAAGCCCCTCATCGGGCTCTGTGCTGACAGCTCAGAGCCCGGAACCTGCTTCAGATTCTGAGTCTCCCTTTCTCTCTGCCCCTTCCCACTTACACTCTCTCTCTCAAAAATAAACATTAAAAAAAAATAGGCAGAGTATCTGAATGAATAGACATCTTTCCAAAGAAGAAATACAAATGGCCAATAAGTCCATGAAAAAAATGCTCAACATCATTAATCATTAGAGATGATTCATCATCAATCATCAGAGAAATTCAAATCCAAATCATGAGATATTACCTCATACCTGTTAGAATGGCTATTATCAAACAGACAAGAGGGGAGCCTGGGTGGCTCAGTCGGTTTAGCATCCGACTTCGGCTCAGGTCATGATCTCACTGTTTGTGGGTTCAAGCCCCGCGTCAGGCTCTGTGCGGACAGCTCAGAGCCTGGAGCCTGCTACAGATTCTCTGTCTCCCTCTCTCTCTGTGCGTCCCCGCTCATGCTCTGTCTCTCTCTGTCTCAAATATAAAATAAACATTAAAAAAAATAGCAAACCTCTTAAAAAGACAAGAAATAATAACTGTTGGTGAGGATGTGGAGAAAAGAGAACGCTTACACACTGTTAGTGGGAACATAAATTGGTGCTGCCACTATGGAAAACAGTATGGAGGTTCCTCAAAAATAAAAAAAATTAAAAATTAAAAAATTAGGATTACCAGATGATACAGCAATTCTACATCTGAGTTTTTATTTAAAACATACACACACAAAAAAACAAAAAACCCACAAAACTAACTCGAAAAGATATATGAAACCCATGTTCCTTGCATGGGTTATTATTTACAATAGTTAAGATAAGAAACAATTGTCTGTCAGTGAACACATGGATAAAATTGAGAAATTAAATAAATGACAAAATAGGAGATGAAAGATGGAGTGCGTTGAGTGCTAGTTATGAAAAGATATCCAATCATGTTCTTTCTTAAAAAGACATCAATTGAACATTCACAAGATGGTATACAGTATTTGGAAAAACATTTGACTATTGAACAATGTGGGGGTTAAGGGCACCAACTCTCTGCAGTCAAAAATCTGCATATAACTTTCGAGTCTTCAAAAACCTAATTACTAACAGCCTACTGTTGACCAGAAGCCCTCTGATGATAGCAACAATTGATGAACACATGTTTTATATTGTTATATGTATTATACACTGTATTCTTTCAATAACATAAGCTAGAAAAAAGAAAATGTTATTAAGAAAATGATAAAGCGGGGCACCAGGGTGGCTCAGTAGGTTCAGCATCCAACTCTTGGTTTCATCTCAGGTCATGGTCTCACAGTTGGTGAGTTTGACCCCGGATCTGGCTCCACGCTAACAGCATAGAGCCTGCTTGGTATTCTCTCTCTCCCTCTCTTTCTGCCCCTCCCCCACTCACTTGTGCACGTTCTCCAAATAGGTAAATAAATGAACTTTAGGGGGGAAAAAAAGAAAATCATAAGGAAGAGAAAAGGCACTTACAGTACTGTATTGTATTTATCAAAAAAAAAAAAAAAAAAAAAAAGACACTTGTAAGTAGACCCATGTAGTTTGAACCCATGTTTCAAGGGACAACTATACGATTAACAACAAATGACACAGTTAAAATAATTTGAAGTGGTTTCTTTTAGGGAATGGACCAAGGAGTTCTGAAGAAGTAGAATTGCTTACTGTTTTCTTTTTTTTCTTCCTCTCTCCCTTCCCCCTCCCTTCCTCTTTTTCTTTTCTTTGCCTTTTTTTCTTTTGTTTTTCCTTTATTTCTGCTCCTAGGTTTTATACTGCTAAACTATGTATACCTATTAATTCAATGACAGAATTAAATAAAAGACAAGTCCATATAATATTTAACTTAATGATATATCTGTATTTCATATAATTCACTGTTTAATTCTTTAGAGATTCTGGTGTTCTATCATTACACTGTAATCATGCAATAAGGAATAGAAAATTGTTATGCATCTATCAAGCATTGGTGAAGTTTTCAGTGTTAGGATATCGAGCATAAGGAACATAGCATGCACAAATAAATATTTGTTGATTTAATCACATTGGATTAATAGTGCCGTTATTTCAGGGTGCCTAGGTGGCTCCGTCGGTTGGGCATCTGACTTTGGCTCAGGTCATGATCTCACAGCTCATGAGTTCAAGCCCTGCGCTGGGCTCTGTGCTGGAGCTTGCTTTGGATTCTGTGTCTCCCTCTCTTTCTGCCCTTCCCCCGCTCACACTCTGTCTCTCAAAAATAAATGTTTTTAAAAAGTGTCATTATTTCTATCTCCATTAGGTAGTTACAGTATATGGAAGCCATACATTGAATTTTAGTTATTATCACTCAATATTTTTTTTACCAAGTTACACTTAGCACAATGGAATGGTTTGTTGTTGTTATCATTGCTGTTTTAATTAAACTGTATAATTGTGGCACGTTTTTCTGAGATAGTCTTTGACAAATCATTAATTCAAGTGGCTATTGGCCCTTGGCAAAAAAAAGCATGTAATGCTTCCCCAAGGTGATTAGTTTGGGGGGAGGTCATTTTAGTAAGCTGGATAATTGTTAACTAATTATTTTAAATGATGATTGTGTATTGGCAAGAATTGAATATTTAAGGGTAATGAGTTTAACTGATAATAGGAGATTGCTACTTTGGAGATTATACAATAACTGCTGGTATCCATTTACTGCATGCAATAAGTACTGCTAGAGAGGAATTAAATCTGCATTTTCAATATGTTAAAAAAATTATTGTTCCTTCAATGAGAAGTGTTGAAACAGCATTTAGAACTCTAAAGTAGACCCTGTGTATCATTATTTTACTGATCTATGGTTTGTCATCTGGAAGAGTCCCCTCCCTACGGAATTGGCGAGAAAAGACCTCAAGATAAGGAAAGGCAACCTGGCTATGTGCTTACGTGACATCCCTCAGGACCCTGTAACATGAGAGTACCCAATCAGACTGTATGTCTATACATTACTCATTATGGGAGACAAATAAGTAGAAAATGCGTCAAGGTTGCAAAACATGGCATTCAGGGCTGTTTTCTGGGTACAAAACCTCTGAGCCAGTGTCGGCACAAATAAAATTGTTTCCTGGAGAGAAAAGGCTCAGTGTCACCACTCTCTGTGTGGGAATCCTGCTACAGTCACTTTAACAGTACTTTAACAGACTTTTGCATTCCTCATAGCACCTTGACAGCTGATAGGGCTTATCCACTCCCAAAACCAGTCATCCCAAAGGCATGGTTCTGGCATTAATTTTTAAATTATTGTGTCAAATTCTGGAGAATAAGTATGTTTTGTTTTGTGCTCAAGTTCTCACTTCTCCCTCAAAGGTATGGGAATTAGGGTACTGGCTATCCCAATAAAAAGTATGTTTGTTGGACCATCACTTTGTCTTATCTATGAATTATTACTTCACTGTATTGGAGCCATGCAGGATTAGTACAGCAGAATATAGTACAGAGAAAATTGAGTTTACCTCCCATGTTTGGAAAAATTCTAAAATACTGTTATAGCTTAATTCACATCAGAGGGAATAATATTCCATCACTTTCATAGGTTAAAACACAGTAGCTCAAGCTCTTAGTCTCCTATGTGGGGCTGTCTTCTTTAGTTTTAATAGGACATTTCATCTTGTTGATTTCCAAAATAATAAAAATGAACTAACCTCCTAATGCAGTGATTTAATCAGATTCCCTAAGGCAGTAATCATTTCTGTAAAAAAATAATGGGAAATCCAAAATGCTACATGATTACAATAAAAACCTAAATTGGATATTCTGAGTGAAGGTACTAAAGTTAGATAAAGAAGAAAATGATTGCACATCAAAACTAGAAAAAACAAAATAAAAATAAACAAAATCTGTATGTGTGTGTATATATCCAGAAAGGGAGATAGAGACCAGGTCCACCAGTAGAAATCTTACAATAGACAAAATCAACAATCCATTTGTTTATAATTTTTTTAATGTTGTATTTTTATTTTTGAGAGAGAGAGAGAGAGAGAGAGAGAGAGAGAGAGAGAGAGAGACAGCATGAGCGAGGGAGGGGCAGGGAGAGGGCAAGATCCAGAATCCAAAGCAGGCTCCAGGCTCTGAGCTGTCAGCACAGAGCCCGACACGGGGCTCAAACCCATGAACCCTGAAAACGTGACCTGAGCCAAAGTCAGATGCTTAACCAACTGAGCCACCCAGGTGCCCCATAATCCATTTCTGCTATTGGTTAGTTCTAAGTACTTTATGGAACCCAGTTATTTTAAAATTTACTTCACTTGAGAATTTTGTGGTTTTCACACCATGGCATGCATTTCAATTCTTAATTTTTTTAATGTTTACTTATTTTTGAGACAGAGCATGAGCAGGAGGGGCAGAGAGAGAGGGAGACACAGAATCTGAAGCAGTCTCCAGACTCTGAGCTGTAAGCACAGAGCCTGACATGGGGCTCAAACTAACGGACTGCGAGATTACAACCTGAGCTGAAGTCGGATGCTTAACCAACTGAGTCACTCAGGTGCCCCTCAATTCTTAAAACTCCTTTACCTTTGGGGTCCCTGGGTGGTTCAGTCAGTTAAGCATCCAACTCTTGGTTTTGACTCAGGTCATGATCTACGGTTCTGGGATCGAGCCCCACATTGGGCTCTGTGCTGACAGCACAGAGCCTTCTTGGGATTCTCTCTCTCTCTCTCTCTCTCTCTCTCTCTCTCTCTCTCTCTCTCTCTCTCTCCTCTCTCTCTCTGCCCCTCCTCCACCCTCTCTCTCTCTTTCTCAAAAATAAATAAAATTTAAAAAAAAACATAAAAACTCTTTTTCCTTTGATAGTATCACAATCCAAGTCCCCTCCACTGGCCCTGGGCCAGTATGCACTTAGACACACTCCCCACTTTTGCCAGGCTCTGCTCTGTTGTTGTAGGAGGACTTGGCCTCTCTGACAGCATTTTCCAGGATTCCACGTCAGCTTGTTTCCAGCACTAATAGCTTTCTATTACTGCTTATCTCTGGGTTTCCTCACCATACCCTATTTGGCTTTGCAGCTATGCTGGCCTCTATTAAACCATTTTTATAGTCCTTTCCTTAAAATACTCACTAGATACTCCCCACCCCTGCTATTAGACCTTGATATAGCAGTTTTTAACACAAAGTTATCCATTTTTTTAATGTAAAAAGAACAGAAAATGCATCATAATTTACGTTGTTTTCCTTCTGCCAGAATCTCAAATTAGGCTCAGAACTATGAGCCATTCCATATCTAGGTGTTTGTTGTAAATGCTGTACAATAAAGTTGTTAGCATGAGTGATGCCATATTTGCAAGGTGTCTGCTGACCAATAACATTAGAATTCATATCAAAATATGACATCCAATAAGGCAAAGTGAAAAACCTGTGGGACAATTTTTTTTCTTTTAAGAAAGAAATAATTTTGGGGGCGCCTGGCTGACTCAGTCGGTTAAGTGTCCGACCCTTGGTTTCAGCTCAGGTCATGATCTCATGGTTTGTGGGTTCAAGTCCTGCACTGGGCTCTGTGCTGGCAGTGAGGGGCCTGCTTGGGATTCTCTCTCTCCCCATCTCTCTCTGCTCCTCCCCCTCTCATACACACACACTCTCTCTCTCCCACAAAATAAATTTTAAAAAAAATTTTCTTTTTAATTATAACTTCCAACATATCTATTATAATGGAATTCCAACATAAAGATTAGGAATGATCTTTCTCTTTAGCAGAGATTTAAAAAAATGTAGGAAGAATGCTGGCAGAAATTTAAGTCAGATTTTCCTATGAAAAATCCCTTTCTCCAATCATTTCTCAGTTGTCCATGATCAATGTAACCAATTTAAGATGAGTCAAGCCTAAATAATACAGCAGCACAGCCTGTCACTTTCCCTCAATTGATCTTTGTGACCTAATTCCTTAGTGTAGGTTACTTTTCTCATTTTTCAAAGAGTAAGGAGAAAATGGAATCCATGCAGATGGAATATGTCTATTAAAGCAAGCCAAGTGGAATAAAAAAAAAGTGTGGAGAGGATATAAAAATGTATAAGGGATTATTTTTCACTTTAAAAAGAGAAGAATCCGTCACTCACTGAGAGTAAAGAGAGATGATTGACTGGGAAGGCAGCACAGTTTGAAAGCACAGTAAGCAGAGAGACTGCAGGGAACACAAGTGATCTGAGGTCCTGGGGTGCTTCCCTTTCCCCAGGGCGGCCTGATGCTTTCACGTTAGGTCCTGAGAAAGGACGAATGACAATAGGAGTGATAGTAAGAACAGCTCTTCCTCATGTCAATAGACCATGTCAGTGGCAGGGGCCCTGTTACAAATGAAGTGTAGTGGTTCCAAAAACATACCTGACTGAGAAGTTACACCTGTCACAGGTCTTCATCTTGTGTCACCACAAGTCCCTTTGTTATTGTGGCTTCAAATTCATCTCCGTGACCCTACCCTCTCCTCACCTTCCTTTCGTCACACACTCTGCTGTTCAGTGTATCTCACCATGACACCAATTATAACTGCTGGAGAACCTCTTCGTGGCTCCTGATGTTTCTATCTTCAATGTGAATGAAATGATATTTTCTTACTTTAGGGCAGAGGACTATGTAAGTCACTGA
Source organism: Panthera pardus (assembly GCF_024362965.1). Taxonomy (NCBI): domain Eukaryota; kingdom Metazoa; phylum Chordata; class Mammalia; order Carnivora; family Felidae; genus Panthera; species Panthera pardus. Next base: position 90,237,846 of record NW_026526721.1, read on the forward strand.
CACTTCTTACAATTCTAGTAGCCATTTTTCTAAGGTTTCTGTCACATCAAGGGTCTTAAGGACTTTGTTCTTTTCTCTGTGTTTTACAGCCTATAACTCCCCCACCAATTTAGTGCAGAGATGAGAAATCATTTGGTAAATACTGTTTAGGATCTTCTCCAGTAGTCTCCAAGGTCCTCTATCAAATTGACCTTATAACCCAATTATAACTTTTTTTCTTTTTTTGCTATCCAAATATGGAGTTTTCATTCTACTCCAGTTAGGCTGTTATTGCCATGCTCAAAAATCTCATGATCTCTGTACTTCTGCTTATAATTGCATCATGGAAACAATCTTTTTATTATCTCCCTACCCATTTATCACATTGTTGTTCAAGTTTCACTTGTCACATTAGGTAACACTTCTGGTAACTACTGTATTTCATCCAAATTAAAGGATTAATTGTCCTCTATCTCATTACTGGTAATAACAGTAAAAGCTAACACATTCTGAACCCACACTGGGGTTCAACAAGCTTTAATAAAAGGTTGTGCTAAATCTTTTTTATATTAAATCTTCCCAGGCACCTTCTGGAGTGGATGTTGCTATTGTTATTATTACCACTTTACAGATGAGAAAACCTAGGATTACTGTGTTTAAAGAAGATTCCTAATGTCATAGTAAGTAGCAAAGCAGGATTATAGTCTTTGCTCTCTAAGTCCAAGCTGGAAGTCTTAAGAATTTAGATACAGCTTCACTTGACATTTTAATCAACCTGAAAAATCATTAATGGTGATTATAATGATATATTTTTCCTTTATCTTTCATAATAACTATAATATTCATCCTCATGTAACTGCTAGTTGATGGCCTTAATTGGCATCTCATTTTACAATTAATATTTTATGATGCCCTAAAAGTCAATTATACCCAAAAATATTATATGAAAAGTTTAAATAAGTCAAGTCAATTGAAAAAAGAAAAGGTAAACCAATTTTCTGTTTGTTTTTGCTTTGTTTTGTTTTTGAGAGAGAGAGAGCATGAGCTGGGGAGAGGGGCAGAAGGGGAGAGAGAGAGAGAGAGAGACAAAGAGAGACAGAGACAGAGAGACAATCCTAAGCAGGCTCCATGCTCAGTGCAGAGCCCAAAGAGGAGCTCAATCCCACAACCATGAGATCATAACCTGAGCTGAAATCAAGAGTCGGATGCTCCAGGAGCCTGGGTGGCTCAGTAGGTTAAGCATCCAACTTCAGCTAAGGTCATGACCTCATGGTTTGTGGGTTTGAGCCCCACATGGGGCTCTGTGCTGGGTGTGCAGAGTCTCCTTGGGATTCTGTCTCCCTCTCTCTCTGCCCCTCCCTTGTTTGCTCTCTTTAAATACAAACAAAAACAAAACAAAAACAAAACTCAAGTCTTAAGATACTGAAAAAATACATATGTGATAGAATCGTTCCTGAATAGGAACTGTCAGCATTTTTTAGATGTAAACAACTCTCTAATGTAACTAGATCCTGAAATATTTTCTTCTCTCTATTCCCTGAATATTACTAACATTAAGATTTTATTATCTTCCTACTATTTGTTGTATGTTTATAAGTTGATTTTGTTTCATGCATTATTTTTTTTCCTGAATTTTGGAAAATCTACCATAAATTTCAGAATATCCTGTAGTTTGTTAAACAGTAAGGATTTCTACATGATTTTAATTTAAGACTGGGTTGGATTATACCACTGACCCTTTCCTATCTCGAAGCATCAGTCAATATGAAGGTGTCATTGAAATAATACATTACTGTTGTTTTCTTTAAAAATAACTTATTTATTAGATTTTTAACAGACCAATGGAAATGAAGGCTGTCAAATGAAGAGGGGACATGGATCTAGAAAGGGCTATAGTTGTGTACAATGATATGAGTAAAATACTTCCCTAATTTTAATTCTAGAAGCAATGTATGGATATGCAAACAACCAATGGTTTACATGTATGATGTCAACTTTCCACCTGCTGGGCAATTCCAAGTGACAGAATTTCCACATGATTCTTGGTTATCATGAAGGCACATCTTGGGCAATGTTAGTTTTCATACACACTGAAGTTATTTTTATATACTAACCAGTCTGACAAAATATGTTGAGTGAAAAACCTGCTGTATTTGAAAACTAGATTCGGGAGAATCAGAGAAGATGTTTCAAAATAAGTGGTTGCTCGATTTCAAATCTTTTTTTCTTTCAAGCCGGCTTGTATAGCAACAAAATCTAAATTTCCTTAGAACTATTTTAAGTTTCTGTGACACTGAAAATAATAGGTCAACAATTGACTGAAAAGCAAGAAACCAGCTCCATTAGTTAGAAGCCTTGTGACTTTGAGTAAATCACTTGGAATCAACATGCTGTCTTCTCATCCCTGAAATTCTTTAAAGTAACAGCAATGTATGATAAGGTTTTTATATATAAAACCATGCTGTTTTATCTTTAGGTTTTTAAGGACTTTGGAGTAATTTGGGGATCATGGAATACTCGAAACATGAAGTGACTACATACTGAATGAATAAATTCTTATTCAAACTTTCTTAAATTAAAAAGAAAAAGCATAGAATCAGATAATACAGTCTGAAAATGAAATACATCAATATTACAAATGAATAACAGTAAAAAACCAAAAATACATACACGCACACAAACACACAGTATCTTTAAAAAAATAACAGAAACTCCATAACACCATCCTTTTGAATTAGTGTGAATGCCCTATCTTTCTGAATTCATTGATTTAAAAAAAAGAAAGAAAGAACAAAAGGAAGGAAGGAAGGAAAGAAAGAAAGAAAGAAAGAAAGAAAGAAAGAAAGAAAGAAAGAAAGAAAGAAAATATAGAGAAATAATGAAATACCTGCTTGAGTCCAAGCATGCCAGGAATAAGTGGCAGGCATAACACTGCTATATGTGAGAGCTCCTATTGAACTAAAACTTCTTTGTCTTTTTGTTTTCTGACATACATATACACAGAGAAATCTCTGCTATCAACAAATGACATTTCAAAAAACTTTGACATAGATAAAACATTCTCTTTTGACTCTTTCTATCATGACTTCATACCTCTTCTTTCAAGCTGTACTCAATTTTCTCTCTTCCATCTTAGTCAAAAAACAAATCTTGGGCTTTACTCCTTTGTTAAAGTGCACCCCGTGAAGGTATCATTCATTGAGACCTCTTTGTATTTGCTTCTCTTTAGACTCTGAGGCACTATGGATAGATCGTGAAATGACAGTACTTTATATACTATAAGTGGCAGAAAAAAATATTGGAAAATGTTATATACATCAACTAACAAGGTAATGATCTTGCAGTAATGCCTTAAACCCATCTTAAGTCTTGACTAAATTTTCTGTAATCATAATCTTGGGGATAGTGAAGGTGTCAGACAAGATCTCAGCGAACTGTACATTAGGAACCCTTTGTATGATAAGGAATCTGACTCCATTTTTTATGACTGGCTGCTGACAGATTTTAAGCCTTACCTGTCCCTAGTCACTACGGTTCTACTTAAGGCAAGCTGATATGAGAGCCCAGGTGCTCTCTCCTCTTTGGTGCTGGAAGTTCAAACTATGTACAAGAAACCTGAGCCTGGCTCCATCCCTAAATCAACAAAACAAACAAACCAACAAACCCCCCCACCGCCCCACCCTAAGCCAAGCCATTTTAGACTTGCTTGAAAGCTACCTGCTTTCTGCAGAAAAACTCACATAAGTAATAAACCTCTTAATACCCTCTTGGTGCATGCATGGCATCCTGAGTCTTGACTTCCAAACAAAATTTTGCCTACGGGGTCTATCCTACTGCTGTGGAGTGTCTACCAAACCCTGCTAGCTCTGATAAACTTGATGGAGGGTTGTTAGTGGAAAATCTTGTTTATTCCTATGATACATTATCTTTGGATTCAGGTAAACACATTCACCACCTCTGAGTGGCTGACTAGGAATTTCCTAGAGAAACCCAGATTGTTACTTTCCCTCCCCTCCTCTCCATTTAGCATATTGCCATTATTCCCCAAATATGATTATCTGTTTAAATAACTTGTACGGATTCATTAATACTCTGAAGATATCTCAACTCTTACTGTACTTCTCCATCTCTGAATGGAGCATTCATCAGCGTTTTAGCCAGTGTAACGGGAAACCTAAGGGAGTTCATGTTTTGAATCTTTTCCTTCCTCATACCTTACATTCAGCTTCTGTTGCCCAAAGTAAAAGATAAATATTTTGAGTTATAAAACATTTTTTATGTTTATTTATTTATTTATTTTTGAGAGAGAGAGAGCACAAGGGGGAGAGGCAGAGAGAGAGAGGGAGACACAGAATCGGAAGTAGGATCCAGGCTCTGGGCTGTCAGCATAGAGACCGCCATGGGGCTCAAACTCACAAACTGTGAGATCATGACCTGAGCGGGAGTTGGACACTTAACTGACTGAGCCACCCAAGTGCTCTATAAAATATTTTTAATGTATAGTACTAATTATGTATGCTAAAAGGTATTTATAGATGGAAGATGCATGTTTTGGGTCCCCTGGGTGGCTCCGTCGGTTAAGTGACTGACTTCGGCTCAGGTCATGATCTTGCAGCTTGTGGGTTCGAGATCCATGTGGAGCTCTGTGCTGACAGCTCAGAGCCTGGAGATTGCTTCAGATTCTGTGTCTCCCTCTCTGTCTGTCCCTCCCCTGCTCGGGCTCTCTCTCTCGAAAATAAATAAAAATTTTAAAAAATTAAAAAAAAACCTCAATAAAATGTATGTATGTATTTCTTATTTTTCACCATATAAAGGAGCATATACATACCTTGTCTACTAGTTTATATGGTTATAAATATTTATTATTTCATTGACAAAAGGTACTATTTTTAAACAACAGAAAGATACCATAGATAACATTAATAAAATGAATGGAGTTTGCTAAATAGAATCCAACACTTACCATTTACTACATTTCACCTACTTGGCCTTGAAAAGTAAGGTTCACTGAAGTCATTACATAAGGCAAGCTGTACAATTTACAGGTTTGTAGCACATTTACTGAACATATTAAATCACACTCCAAATGATGTGTAATTCACATTTTATTGTTTCAAAGCTGTTTTTCTCCTCAGGAAAACTATTTATATGCTAAGTTAGTTATTCTAAGGTCATCTCTTTCTGTTTTTAATAATAATAATAAAAAGTGTTCCAAGACTGTTTGTATGTATGTGAAAGTATCCATTCTGAGAAAAAAGAAAGAATTGGATTCATAACAAGGTAATTTTACTTACAATTTATGATTAACTTTATTTTTGGATTTTAGAATTTCAATAAAAGGCAACTTCGTTTTGAAAATTTGTTTTTGTTTTGTTTTGTTTTGTTTTTTGTTTTTGTTTTTGTTTGTTTTTTGTTCTTTTTTCCAGAAGCCATTTAGTTAACAAGAGGAATAAAAGGGTACAGGAAACACTCTACTATAATCTACTATAATCCTTGGTTCACCCATGCACATGTTTCAAATGGAAAGGCGCTCCTCCCCAGGAGAAATCTCTGCTATCAACTTCACCTCCCCACCCACTCCTTTCCCATTTCTCAATAGCAATTGTCACCTGAAACCTAAGCAGGAGAAAAAGAGACCCATGATGTAGGTACAATGCATGAAGGAAGACGTGACAACATTAATGTCCCACTCTAGAATCTCTCATCCCACTCTCTGCCAATGACACCTCAGGAATTACCACTCTGAATACATTCTTCAGAACGTGTTTGCTCATCAGAGTTTCAAGGGCTCAGGTGAATTCTCAACTCATCATGCAAACAATTAGAATGAACCAATAGGAAAAGAGCCCCCTGTTCAACCTTCATCTGGGATTTTCCCCTTAAAGATGGATAGCTGCTCCCCTCACCCAAGATAGGGTTTAATTAAATGGGGACTTAATTTTCATTGCTTTATAATAATGTGTTAGCAGAAATATAACTTTTATTGACTTACTGATTCCTCTTGCCTAATATTTTAATAAATGAGAAAGCAAAATAAATGGTGAATGACGGTAGTAAAGAAAAAGAAAAAAAACAAGAATGCAAACCAGCCTATTAAAATAAGGGAAAGAGGTATTACTGAGAATATTCTTCTCCAAATTAAAGACTTTATTAAGAATTAATAAGGCTACTTTTTTTTTTCCTTTTTCCAATCAAACATTGGATTTATAACTAGAAAGTATGAGAAAATTCTAAGGGTGTCTTAACTACTTCCTGGGAAGTCACATATATGGAAAAAGGCCCAGAAACTAATGATAATGACAAGTCTTTCTGAAAGTAGAGTAGAGTATGTCTTTCCATCCATCCACTATGTGTATGTGCCAGACATTGTGCCATGCACGGAGGATACAGAGATGACAAACAAAATTCAGTATGTCTTCATGTGCCTAGGAAGTTAAGCCCAGGGTTCCTCTTCCACTTGGTCCACTGAACATGCTAAACAGTCCCTAACTTGAAAGAAAAGCTGAGGAGTAGGTAAGAACTTCCCAGTCCTCTACCCTAATTTCAGGACTCAACAGATTCTTGACATAGTTTAAAACAAAGGGGTGAGCTGCTACTGTATGCAAACAGAGTAGGATTTGGGCTCTGTGTCCTTTCTGCCCCAAACAATGAAATAATAAACCTCTGTCTCCCCAAACTTTGTTTGGTTCACATTCCCTCATACATCATAAACATACTTAGAAAGAAAGAATAAAACAAAAATAAGTTAGAGCAAGTGGTGCTTGTTCTCTCAACTAAAGAGTTGTATTCTATAAAAGCAAACTCTCATAGAAGACCTCAGTGACTTGCCACAGCTCTTAGGATAAGAACAGCACTCGTTCCTAAGATGGCTTATATGCCACTTACCTCTTGGTCACAGCTTATGCCTCTTTTCCCTTTTGGCGCATTCCAGTCTTAGTGGCTACTTTCTCTTTTTATCATACTACCTCCTGTCCCAGGGCCTTGGTACATGCTCTTTCCCCACCCAGCAGGACTCACTATTCCTTATTCACATACTCACTTCCAACCATACTTCAAATCCAGAACCAACTCCTTCCCTGGGTCTCCCACCATGGGCTCTGACTGCATGGGCAAATGTTTCACAGCCCTTGCCCAGCAGATTGATTTGTGTGATTGGGATTCTCTCTCTAACTCCTACTAAGGATGGGAGCCATGTTTACTTTTGGTCATCTCTATACCAGAGCACAGCATGTCTGGTATAAAGGACTCTCTCTCTTTCCCTCTCTTTCTCTCTCTCTTTCTCTCTTTTGTAACTTGGTATGTATCCCTGTATTTATATGCAGAAAAAAATGTATGTAAACATTAAAAGTATCTCTTTGGTAAGATTAAAAGTGATGCCTTATTTTTGCTTTTGTGTTTTCCAAATGTTATAAAGAAGTATTCTGTAATAGTGCCAAAAAAGTTAATAAGAAACGAAAAAGAAATGAAGGTTGTAATGAGTTGAATTGTCTCCCCAACAAAGATAGGACAGGTTCATGTCTTAACCTCCAATGTGACCTTATTTGGAAATATGGTCTTTGCTGATAAAATTAAAATGTAACCTGAGGTTTTATACTAGATTAGGGTGGGTCCTAAACCCAGCCCCACACAAAAAGCAGACAGCCATGTAAAGATGGAGGCAAAAAATGAAGTGATGCTGTTGAAAGCAAAGCAGCACCAAGGATATCTGGCAACTGCCAGAAGCTAGACAAATGCAACAGAGGATCCTCCCCTAGAGCACTCAGAGGGAGCATGGCCCCACTGATACCTTGATCTTGAACTTCTGGACTCCAAAACCATGAGAGAATAAATTCATGTTGTTTTAAGCCACCCAGTTTGTGGTACTTTGTTACGGCAGCCCTGGGAAGCTAATACAAAGGTCTATGATAATCCTCTGTAAACATCCTTCTTTATATTAGAAACATTGCTGAGTAAGGAAATGGATTTTGTGTATAGAACTGGCCTTTTGAAATCTGCACTGGTGTCTTAAAGCCGTCATGTCTGGCTGTGCTTGTTCTGTGTATTACCTAAGTTTATTTTCCCTCTTTAATGAAATTCTGACATAAAGCCTTGATCAAGCAAGCACATGGACTGAAATATTTATTATTGTTGTTGTTGCTATTGCATGCGTGTGCAGATTACAGTGCCGACTTACTTTCCTTCCCCTCCTGAACACAGCTGTGCAGTTGTGTGGTACATCCTTGTCAATAAAATAAAATAAAATAAAATAAAATAAAATAAAATAGGTGGGTTTTAGCACCATTTCCTTCCACTGTGTTCTGAGTATAACACAAAGCCTAAGGGGGTAGACCTAGTGTATTTAGTTTTAAATACTCCACTTAAGTGCATAGTCAATAGTCAATTTGCATAGCATCAATTCTGTTTATAAAATACAAAGCATAAACTTGCATTACCAGCTAGTAGATTCCTGGCTAGCCAAATGGAAGGAGATTAGACAATCTGAGGTCTCTTTGGCTGAATTCATCACTTGACAAAAGGGAGAGATGTCAGCAGTATCAGTTGAAAGCTGAAAATTAATGCTGAGTGTAGCTTAACAAGCCCTGAGTCACCAGCCTCCTAGTTCCAGGCGCTGACTTGTTGGAAGGCAGCCCAGTACAGCAGTGGCAGCACAGACTCTGAAGTCAGGAACTGCAAGGCATGAGCAAAGGACACGCCTTTTGTGTGCCTTATTTTCCTCATCTATAAAATGTTAACAGTTAGGGGTGCCTGGGAGGCTCAGTCGGTTGAGTGTCCGACTTCAGCTCAGGTCATGAGTTCGTGGTTCATGGGTTCGAGCCCTGCCTCGGGCTTGCTGATGTCAGTCTGTCATTGAAGCGCCCGCTTTGGATCCTCTGTCTCCCTCTCTCTCTGCTCCTTCCTCGCTTATGCTATCCCAAAAATAAATAAAACATTATTTTTTTTAAATGTTAACAGTTATACTTGAGTTAACAGTAATACTTGCCTTGAAAGACTAAATTTGTATAAGGGCCCAACACAGTTTCTGACATTGAATAGATGCTCAATAAATGGTAACTATTATTATTATTGTTGTTTTTATTTTGTTTTGCAAAGTGGCTGCTCAACTTATAAAAGATGTTTAGGTTCTTGTATTCAAATAAGGGTAGCATGCTTTCTGCTTCCAACAAGCTCTTTAACTTGAACAAGACATTGAACCCTCTGGACCTCAGTGTTTTCATCTGTGAAATGACAGACTCGAAGTTCCTAAGAGCCCACACACAATGTGTGAGTTTAACCACAACACACAGAAACTGAAAAATGCCAGTTTTCTTTCTTTCATTCTGTCTTGGAATCATTGAGCCATCTTGATAGATTTTTTTTATACACTCACATGCCTAGCAGATAAAATGTTGATTCTACTATAATGGTTACAGGAAACCCCTAGTTTCAGTAGGCATCTTTTGTGAGGTGAATAAGCATTTTGATTGAGATGAAATAAAAGAAATCTCTATGGTGTGGTGATGGTGAAGAGTTTTAGGGTTCTGGCATCGGGGGAGATGGGCAGAAAAAATAGCATATGGAATACATATTATCCCATTAGGTAAAATAATACATACATACATACATACATATCTATCTACCTATCTATCTATATAGACACATATTTATATATATTATATTATAAAGATGCATGAAAGAGAGCCATTCAGGTAACAGTGGAGATTATCTCATGTGGTAGAATTACAAAGGCCTTAACCTTTGTCTTCATATTTTTATATACTGTGTAAACTTTATAACAAATATTTATATATTCAGAAAAATGTAATACAATTATATCCTTAATAAAAGATGTACACATTATATTCAAATATGCAGAAAAGGGAAGCTTGAAGTTTTCATTTTACTGCAGCTGATACACACTTTTTGATGAATCTCCTTCGTCCCTGGACAATTGGAAGAACAAATTTTCCAACTACAGAAATTTCAATCCATTACCTTTATGTTATTTGGGGGAGGGTAAATTTTCAAAGATGGTGTTTGGTTCAATAAGAACCTTTTTGTTATCCTTGTAGGAAAGTGGGCCTGGTATCCATATGCAGATCACGTTGGGGTCATCCAGCATTTTGCAAACCTCCACAGCAATTCCCCTTGTGTCATCTGGTTATTTTTTTTAAATTTTTTTAATGTTTATTTATTTTTGACAGAGAGGGAGAGACAGAGCATGAGCAGGGGAGGCACAGAGAGAGAGAGGGAGACACAGAATCCGAAGCAGGCTCCAGGCTCTGAGCTGTCAGCACAGAGTGCAACACGGGGCTTGAACTCACAGACCGTGAGATCATGACCTGAGCTGAAGTCGGACACTCAGCCAACTGAGCCACCAAGGCGCCCCTCATTATTAAAAGTCCTATTGGCAAGTGCTATGGAAGTCATTGGATGCCAAAAATTTACATAAACTCTTTCCCAACTCTACTTTGAAGCTCATATTTACCTAAGAATTGATCTCACCTCTGATCTAATAATGTAAATTCCTTAGCTCTCGGTCACACAGCTTAGACTCCCCGTCCAAGGTTCTCTGTTAGAGTGCTATAAGTTCACATGGTGTCCCAAGCCACATCAACAGAATTGAAAATCTCACATTTCCCATTACCCATTTGTTCCATTCCATGGTGCATAAATGCTGAAGAAGATCTGTCAGTGCCACAGTAGGACTTCTCTTTGCCAAACACAGCACACTGCCATTTCACCTCCACTGTGATCACCATATAGGATCAAGTTGGAATGGTATCTGCCAGGTAAATTCTTTCTGATCCAGATATTTCTTTCTTCTTTTATTTTTTTTAACATTTATTTATTTTTGAGACAGAGAGAGACACAATACAAGAGGTGGAAAAGCAGAGAGAGAGGGAGACACAGAATCTGAAGCAGGCTCCAGGCACTGAGCTGTCAGCACAGAACCTGACATGGGGCTCAAAACCATGAACTGTGAGATCGTGACCTGAGCAAAAGTCGGAAGCTTAACTGACTGAGCCACCCAGACGCCCCTCTGATCCAGATCTTTCTGATGGGGAAGACCATAAACATCATTCTAGAATGTGTTCTTTTCACTCTCTTTCCTTCTTAGAAGCACCAGAAAGGTCTTTTCTGACTTAAAGAAATTTCCCTGACCATATGTTCATTCTTCAAGAAGTGGCATTTGACACTCTTGTTTCCTGTGTCCAATGTGGTAGGAAGGGAACTGGAAAAGAAATTGACCTCAAAAGTAGGATACATCATAAAATATTTAAAAATACTATCTCTTTCACACTTCTTTTCAATATTATTTAATTGAACAAATATTCACTGAATACTTCCTCAGGGTTGGCTACGATAGTAAGTACTTAAAGTATTAATCATGATTCGGTGTAGTATGAAGAACAGAATATATGAAATAACTGGTACTTAAAGAAAGGTACTTAATGAACCTCAGCTTCTATATTGTTTTTGGCAAAATAGTGACAATACTTGAATTCAATCTCAGTTCCTCCACTATTACCTATGTGATTTGGGGAAAACTTGGTGAATCTCTTTTACTTCAGTTTCTTCATCTGTCAGTGGAAATTAATAATAGAAATAATAATGAAAACACCTACCTCACATATGTTTGTGAGGTACAAAGAGTAAATACTTGTGCAACATTTATAAAAGTGTTTGGTGCATAATAGGTGCTCTATAAATGATTGCTTTGCAGAACTGTTTGAATATTAAATGAAAAAAAATGATTATGAAAGAAAGCAGTAATCCCTGAAGTATTTTATAAATCTATTTTGTTTATACTACCACCATTAATAATATACCATACATATGTACTTCTCTAATATTTCTGGATAAGTCAGAAAAAGTTTTTTTTTCATTTTTAAAATAGACTCATATGTCAATAATCCATAATGATCAAATAAATAAGACAAACCAAAATACACAAATATTACCAAGATTGTAATCATATCCAAATTATGTCCATAGTTCAAATAACCCATTAAAGCAAAAGAGGAGGAATGGAAAGTTTTTGGCAGAAAACACATTTCTCATAACCCCATTTAGAGAGTCACTTTGGGAAGAACAAGCTTAGTTGGCTGACAGACATCACATTGTCTGTGAGATGTATGAGGCAGGAATTCCTGCCTTTTCCACCACTGAATTCTAGCCATGCTGCAAAGTTGAAACAGGTGAAGTAAACCAAAAGAGCGCTATCATAGAGAAGTGCTGATTTTTATGCACCTGTTAAGCAAACAGCCAAATACAATGAGATCTACCTAGATACCAACACATAAACTCTTTGGACTCTTTCTTCAGCACCAATAGAACTCTTCTGGAGTTGGTAATGGCAGTTCAAGATCATGAGTGATCTTAGCAAAGAAAATAACAGATGGCTTGTAAGTATTAAACTGGTGTTTTTGCAGAACAAGGTTAATGAGAGAGAAATGGAGTTATTTCAGAATTAAGATAAATTCTAGACTCTTGTAGTATGAAAGGAAGAGAATTTTGTTTTTAACCGAAACTGATTCAGTATTCTTCTCTTTCCCCTTTACAGATGGAAATACAGGTCAAATAGTGTTTCCATTCATTATATCTTCTCATTCCATTTGTTTTCCTATCTCTTTCCTGACCTTCTACTGAGCTCTTTTACTTTTAATACTTTTAAAATAAATTTTAGTTTTTAACCACTGCCTTGCTACAATGTATATTTTTTTTGGCAGTTCTTTATTGATATCCCTGACCCTCACTTTTCTATGTGATCATTAGGAGAAAAGAAAAATGTAACCAACACACACAGCCTCCAGGCACACATGTAAAATATTCACACAAGATGCATAAAAGATAGCTCAGTGAACTAAAGAGTGCCACAAAAACTTAGTGTAAACTGGTCTAAGTTTTCTTGCTTAATTGCCATAATTTAATTTTTTCTTCATTTCTTGGATGTCAACTTGGGCCATCAACACATATTAGAAAGTTACTTAAGCTATTGTGGTTTATAGGAAAGTACATTAATGACTACCTACAATTTATTAAGAAAAATAATATGGAAATGGTTTGGAGCTGTAGGGAAGCAGTGTTTTAATTCATTCGACTTCAATGTATTCATCTTTACAATGGAGAGATTCTATACACCTCAGGGTATTGATAGCTGAGGAAGTTATTTGTGATGAGAAAACTGAGAGAATCAATAGCAGTTACTATTTATTATTGACACAATTCTACCACACTTAGTTTTTCATGAACATTACAGAAATGGTGCAGTTTAGATTATAAACCTGTTTTTCAATCTGGGGCATTTAAAAGAAATCTTGTGCTAAATTTCACTGCACTATAGCTCTCATGTACCTGACTGGTACCATATTGTACTGGATTTTTCCATTAGGGATTAAAGTATAAGCTATGGCTTTACTCACCCTGGGTGATTAAGCTTTGGGCATGATGAAAAGCTATCTTTAAGGAGAATATTAGTTGTAAGGTTTTGATTAATCACTGACCAAAAGACAAAACAAGCAAACATAAAGGGAAATTTGAAGACAGAAAGAAAAATAATGGAGAGAATTTTTCTTTTCATTATTGTTATTTCTTTGGCCTCTCTCAATGTACATAATTTGAGAGATTAGTCACCATTACAGTTTGGTTTAAATATCTATCTCGGGGAATGGGAAAAGATATTTGCAAATTACATATTGGATAAAGGGCTAGTATCTAAAATCTATAAAGAACTCACCAAACTCCACACCCCAAAAACAAATGACCCAGTGAAGAAATGGGCAGAAGACATGAGTAGACACTTTTCCAAAGAAGATATCCAGATGACAAACAGACACATGAAAAGATGCTCAATGTCACTCATCATCAGGGAAATACAAATAAAAACTACAATGAGGTATCACTTCACACCAGTCAGAGTGGCTAAAATGAACAAATCAGGAGACTATAGATGCGGGAGAAACGGGAATCCCCTTGCAGTGTTGGTGGGAATGCAAACTGGTGCAGCCACTTGGAAAAAAACAGTGTGGAAGTTCCTCAGAAAATTAAAAATAGATCTACTCTATGACCCAGCAATAGCACTGCTAGGAATTTACCCAAAGGATACAGGAGTGCTGATGCATAGGGGCACATGTACCCTAATGTTTACAGCAGCACCTTCAACAATAGCCAAATTATGGAAAAAGCCTAAATGTCCATCAACTGATGAATGGATAAAGAAGATGTGGCTTATATATACAATGGAATACTACTTGGCAATGAGAAAGAATGAAATCTGACCATTTGCAGTAACTTGGATGGAACTGGAGGGTATTATGCTAAGTGAAATAATCCAGGCAGAGAAAGACAGATACCATATGTTTTCACTCATATGTGGATCTAGAGAAACTTAACAGAAGACCATGGGGGAGGGGAAGGGGGGGGGAACGTTACAGAGAGGAAGGGAGGCAAACCATAAGAGACTTTTTTTATATATAATTTTTTTTTACATTTATTTATTTTTGAGAGAGAGAGAGAGAGAGAGAGCGCACAAGTAGTGGGGGAGGGGCAGAGAGAGAAGGAAACACAGAATCTGAAGCAGGCTCCAGGCTCCCAGCTGATATCACAGAGCCCAAAGCGGGGCTCAAACTCATGAACCACGAGATCATGACCTGAGCCGAAGTCAGATGCTCAACCGACTGAGCCACCCAGGTGCCCCAAACCATAAGACTCTTAAGGACTGAAAACAAATTAAGGGTAGATGGGGAATGGGAGAGAGGGGAAAGTGGGTGACGGGCATTGAGAAGGGCACTTGTTGGGATGAGCACTGGGTGTTGTATGGAAACCAATTTGACAAGAAATTATATTTTAAAAAAATTAAAAAAAATAAAGTATCCAGAACACCTTTGAAATTTACTTTGTGTAAACAGAATTCAGTATTATTAGGAAGAGCGTTTTGTGTTAGTTTTAAAAATGTGTGTATCTGTGTGTGTGTGTATCCATATCCATATCCATATCCATACCCATATTCATATCCAAAAATAACTCCAATGTTTTGCAAATCTTTTTTTTAAATTTTTTAATGTTTATTTATTTTTGAGAGAGAGACAGAGTGTGAGCAGGGGAGGGACAGAGAGAGAGGGAAGCAGAGAACCTGAAGCAGGCTCCAGGCTCTGACCTGTCAGCCCAGTCTGATGTGGGACTCCAAGTCAAGAATCGTGAAATCATGACCTGGGCCAAAGTCGGATACTCAACCAACTGAACCACCCAGGAGCCTCTTGCAAATCTTTTAACACTGAAACAGCAAAGAATTGCCATCAACTTTAGTCCCCACTGTGTATAAGATAAAATACTGCCTATAGGATCAAATGCTTTGTGGTCTGGTCTCACCTATCATTCCATCCTCACATCTCACAACTTCCTATTCTCTCTGATCCAGCCACATTCGATCCCAAAGTACCTGCTTCTTTGTCTCAGTGCTTGTGATTGTGCACTTGTTACCTGGAACCCATCTCATGCTTAAACTTCAGTTATATTCCTTTCTTTTTTCTCCCCTCCAACACTTCTTTATCCAAAAGCATTTCATCCAAGAAATCTGATCTCTTCTGTGACTGACCATCTCCAAACCATTGTTCAAAATTTAGTCCAAGCTAAATGCAAAGTACTCTGAATAGTCAAAACAAGAACAAAGTTGAAGGACTGACACTTCCTACAAACTATAAAAACTTGCTAAAAGGTTACAATAATCAAGACAGTATGGTATTGGCATAATGATAGACACAGATAAATATGAACAGAACTAAGAATACAGAAGTAAATCTATACACCAATGCATAATTGATTTTCAACACGGATGCTTGGGGAAAGATACTCTTTTCAACAAATGGTACTGAAATAGCTGGACACCTACATGCAAAAGAGTACATTTGGACCTCTGTATCATACCATTTCCAAAAATTAACTTAAAATGAATTAAAGACCTAAATGTAAAACTATAAAACTCTTAGAAGGAAACATATGTATAAATCTGGAACTTGGTTGGCAACCTCACACTAGGCAAAAGTTTCTTAGATATGGTATCAAAAACACAAGCAGCCAAAAAGGGGGAAAAGATAAGTTGAATTTCATCAAAATTAAAAACTTTTAAGCATCAAAGTACACTGTCAAGATAGTGAAAACAACCTATATAGTAAAACATATTTAGAAATTAAGTACTGATACAGAACTCATACCAAAACACGACAAAAGTGGACAAAGGATAGAAACAGGCATTATTCCAAAGCAGATATATAAATGGTCAATAATGACATAAAACGACATTCAATATATTTAGTCATTAGGAGAATGCAAATTAAAACCACAATGAGCTATCAGCTTCTACCCACTAGGGTGAGTGTAACTTTAAGAAACAAAAACAGAAAAATAACAAGGGAAGGCAAGGGTATAGAAAAAGTGATCTCATCATATATATCTGGTTAGAATTTAAAAACAGTACATCTTCTACAGGAAACATCTTGGCAGTTCTTCCAAAACCTAAACATAGAGCTACCATATGACCCAGCAACATATGAGGAATATATACTCAACAGAACTGGGTATATACACAAGAGAACTGAAAGCATATGTTCACACAAAAACTTGTATAGCAATGTTCATAGTAGCAGAATTTGTGACAGCCAAAAAGTGAAAAAAAAACTCAAATGTCTGTCAACTAATGAATGGATAGATGACATGTGGCATATCCATAAAGTGGAAAATTATTCAGCCATAAAAAATGAAGTACGGATATACAACATGGATTAACTTTGAAAATATTATACTAATTGAAAGAAGCCAATTGCAAAAGACCTCATATTGTATGATTCCATTTGTGTGAAACATCCAGGGTAGGGAAATCCATAGAGACAGAAAATGGATAGTGGTTGCCAGGAATTGGAGGGAGAGGTAAGTCAAGAGTGACAACTAATGGGTATAGGTTTTCTTTTTTGGTGTGATGAAAATGTTTTGGGATTAAATAGTGCTGATTTTTGAAAACTCTGTGAATACACTAAAAAATTGTGAATTGTACACTTCAAAATGGTGAATTTTATGGTATGTGAATTGTACCTCAATAATTAAAGACACAAAAAAACAAACAAAAAAAAACTTTAGTGGAAGTCACACCTCCTCTGTAACTGACTTTTTAGGCTGAGGAATGTGTAATTATATCTGTCCCTTCTGGATCTTTACCTTCTTGAATAAGAAGGCTCTTTCTTTTGCCTTCTTGTGCTTGCTTCACTTTAACAGTCACTTGAGAAAAGCTTATGGATTGAATGAAGGAGGGTACTCTTTGGGTATATAAATATACCTTGAGGGAAAGAAGAATCCATGAACATGTATATTTCTTTACTTCATCAATACCAAAGGGTGCTGATAGGCATATTGAATAGTGTGACAGGGACCTGCTTCTACATGCTAGGGTTACTTGAAGAGGCTATGTTGCCACAAAGCTACTCCTAAAACTCCCTGCTGAGAACGGCCTTCTCCATGTAGAACTAAGAGCACAAAGAGTTCTCTGACCACTCTAGGTCCCAGTAAGAATTTCTCACATAAGGTGGGATCCAGAAGTGCCAGTGGGCATTACCCCAATCATTGGAGGCCCCTCCATCATGCAGGAGCAGTAAATGGAAAATTTAGAGAGGCTGTAAGCTCACTGATCTCTGGCCTTGTTCACAATTCCAATGCAAATCACCTGGCCATTCTTACAATGAAAAGCATGGCCTAAGGACAAAAATCATATTTTAACAACATCTACCTCATTACATTTAAATGTGTTTTAATAGTCCTAATTATATCATAGTTATTTTCATATTTATAAAATGTACAGCATTCCTTTTATATCTTATAATGAATTACCTACTAAATGGCAATATGAAGTTTTGAGTTACATTTACCAAAATGATTCCTATCCTATGTTTTGTTCTTGATTTAGAGAAGAGAATATAAAATGATTAGAGATTATCGGTGACTGTGAATATCATATGCTCTGCACTTGAAACTCTCAAAAGGCTAACAATAATTCTCCATGTAACTTAATTATAGACTTAAATAGTGATGTGTTGAAGTTACCTTTCTTCTAGAAAGTGAAACAACTCTTTGCTGACTACTCAGTGTTCAGATTTTAACACATTTTCTTAGTAGTTTTGAACTTTTTTCCCCTAGGAAAATCTTGTCCCCCTAATTATATTCTCTTTATATTACCTCTGAACACAAAATCTATCTAGATAGGTAATGAACATCTGAGGAAAGAAATTCTTAACCTGGTTTATGTAAGTCCATAAGGGGGTTATCTAAAGATATCTTTTTTCTAGGTGATCCACGAGTCCTCTAGAATTACAGGTAATTTAAAGTACATTTTTATGTATGGCTTTTTGGAAAGAGGACACACATCTTGAAGCTGTCAGCACCTCAAGTAATAATTACTACTTATATTTTGTGCTTATTCTCATTAACGACATTCATCTCTTCTTCAGGTATAGTATGTCCACAGGATCAAGCTAGACATTGTAAGGGATTAAAGACAAATACAAGGCAGCATTCACTGAATCAGGTATTTAATTGTGCAATTGAAGAAACACGTCTTCTATTGCTTCAGTTTTATATGGAACATGGTGCATTTGTGATCTCCAAGTTCCCTTTCAGTGCTAGAATCTAAAATTGTAAATCATTATTTACATGCAGCAGTGGCGTTAAAAAGGGAAAAAAAGAATAACAATGCAGGACCCTTTGCACTCTTTCACATCATACTCCCCCAAATCGAGCCTCACAGTTTCAAGCTAGAAGATACCTAATGTGGGATCATCCAACCCCCTAATTGCACACAGGCTCTCTAACTTTCGATTACTGATTGTAGTCAATGTGAGACGTAACGGCCACTATTTACAACACTGACTCTGAGATTTAACGTGATCCTCCTTAAGTCTGCTCAAAAATGGCTTTGAACTGCATGCCAGTCCAATGTGCCAGCTCAGTTGCACCCTACTCCCAGTTCTGCTATATTGCCAGAGGCTGTACTTCAGGCTGTATTTGGTGACTCTTTCAAACTCCTCGTCTTACTTCTAATTACCACACTTCCACTCTGTACAACATCAGTGCCGTTACTGTGCTGCCTTCCCTCCCCTCTGTGCAGCCGTCGTCTAGCACAGTTGAGGTAATGACTCACTCACTTCCTTGAGTATGCCTTCCTCTTCACCTCAGTTGACCTGACAGTGCCCCAGGGCTCAGCCCCAGAGCAGGTGTAGGACTGATCTGAACTTATTTAAGGGGAACCTAAAGGAGTCTTGTATCCCTGTCCACATTTCAGTGACTGGGATTTTCCTGGGACCTGAAACTCTTCATATTGGCCTAGGAATTCAGTGTCTGTTTTGTGTGTGTGTGTGTGTGTGTGTGTGTGTGTGTGTGTGTGTGTGTGTTTAATTGTTCCTCTGCCTCCCCTAAATAGATAACCTGCCAAAAAACTTTGTTACTATAAAACTGAGACCCTGTAATACTTTTCATAATTTCCTCATAGGAACTGGACCCTGCTACAGGACTCCATTCCTGAGATTGCCCAGAATTCTCACCTACTTCCCACCTACAACTATTGCCCCTTCTCTGTGCCTTCACACAGCAACTAAATGTAAAGTTGCTTACTTTTGTAGGCTTTTAAAGTTTTGTTTTTAATGTTTTATTTATTTTTGAGAGAGACAGCATTAGCAGGGTGAAGGGCAGACAGAGAGGGAGACACATAATCCAAAACAGGCTCCAGGCTCTGAGCTGGCAGCACAGAGCCTGACACAGGGTTCGAACTCACTAACTGTGAGATCATGACCTAGCTGAAGTCAGATGCTTGACCAACTGAGCCACCCAGGCACCCCAACTTTTGTAGGCTTTTAAAAAAGGCTTGTGATGACATACCACAGAAAAGCAATAATTTAAGATTGAATATTAACCATCTCTACCCTTAAAAATGGATCAAATCTTTCCCATCACAGGGACTTTTTAAAATCATGTCTTTTCTTAGGCTCAACTGAACACAAACTATTCCACCTATCTTATAAGAACTCTTTTGCACCACAGAATCACACTCCTCACATAGCTTTGTGTATCTAAAAACTCATTTAGGGAAACCTGGGTAACTCAGTCAGTTGACAATCTTACTCTAGATCTCAGTTCAGGTCTTGATCTCAGGGTTGTGAGTTCAGGCCCCACGTTGGGCTCCACAGAGGCATGGAGCCTACTTAAAAAAAATTAAATAAATAAAAAAAAAACATTTATATGTTTTACTACTGCAGAAGCTAGGAATTCCAGTTTATCCTGTGAAGGACTAGGATTAATCTATTAGGCAATACATTCTGCATCCTTCTTTCGTTAGAGTTGATGCCAGAGCTAGAGTACTAGGACCTTCCTGATTATACTGGATTGTCCATGTGATACCACTGTCAAGTCTTAAGCCAAAAAAAGGTACTTAGACCTAACCAGGAACAGAGACTAGTGAATGACCAGAATAGTTGTTACACTTGGCACTTTTTTTTTCTTCTTGAAGACTGTGAAAATAGAGGCATGCTAAAATTATACCTTTTTCCTTTGTACTTTTTTTAACAATGAAGCAAAAAAAGAGGTTTTTATAATTTCCACTTGTATTACTTTGCTTGGGTTTCTATAAAAAAGTACCATGGACTGGGTGACTTACACAATATAAATTTATTTGCTCACAATTCTGGAGGCTAGAAGTCTGAGATCCAGGTATTTGTGGGATTAGCTTCTTCTGAGGCCTCACTCCTTGGCTTGTAGATGGCCATCTTCTCCCTGTGTCTTTCCGTGGTCTTTCCTCTGTGTCTATGTCCTAATTTCCTCTTCTTAGAAAGACATTAGTCATATTGGATTGTGCCCCATCCCAATGCTCTCATTTTAACTTAATTACCTCTTTAACAACCCTGTCTCCAAATACAGCCTGAGTTATAGGAAGTTAGTATTTCAACATATGAATTTGTTGGGGAGAGGGAGATTTAGCTCATAACACCTTTTGACTGAAAATCACTTGGATTTCATCATCAAAACTATTGGGAAATAGTGGTATCACACAGTAAATACCCATAATGTTAAGTAGCTATTCATAGTAACCCCTTTTATTCTCAAGTGACCTGACTTGTCTGAGTATTACATAGTTACCCTCAGACTAAGGAAAGTTCCTTGGTTTTGTCAACTTTCCCTAGTGCACCAAAAGCCATCCCAGGTGATGCTACAAGGCATCACCCTGATAGAGGTTACTGAATAGCAAACCAACCTGTGATTACTCGGTTTAATATTCATCATGGATTACAAATCTTTTTTGGAACATTGAAATGACTGAGATTTTCAGATAGATACGATAGTAACAAGTTTGTGGAGCAGGTGAAAATTTCAGTGAGATGTATTCTAGAAATAATTGCCTAAAGCACATTATCTTTTTCGGCCTATTGCTTAAATATATGTATATCTGTATTATCTTAAAAATTGTCACTTTATCTATTTTTCTCAGTATAACATTGCATTTTCTATTCTATTACTGAAATAAGAAAAATCACCTGAGGGACTAGTTAAAGATGCCTGTTTAAGAGTTTTGTTCAGATTTGTGTTTTAAAAAACAGATTTTTGAATATGGTCAGCAATGAACCGGAACAGATCACGCTGAGTAAAAGATTAGCTGGGATACACTGATTTTCTAGACTCAAGACTACACCAAAAATTCAATTATAAATCTAATTACAACTTTAATTGTTAAACAATCAACCAGATTATTTTTTGTTGTTGAGTGTTTTGTTTCCTGCTGACTCATAAGCAGGTGCACCCGCAGGTGTTAACCTTGCCATCACCATGTGACCTAATCTGCCCTACTCTTTCTACTTTCTGTATTACTCTTTACCTTATACCTTAAGCTACAAAATGTGCACAAGCTGAGATACAAATCATACATCTCTGGGTAGGAGCATAAAACTAGGGAAGGATTTGTGGCAGAAAGGGGAAGGGGCAGGTGCTGCAGGCCAGCAATCCCACAGTATGTTTGACTAAATAATAGTCTTTCCAGATGCTCCTCTGAAAATGAACTCCATGGTCAAAAGGTTTGGCAAATCTTCCAGGCTACAATGCTTTTGGAGTTTTGAAAAACACATCACGATAATAATAGGTTTTAAAGTTCTACAGTAAAGAAATCTATGTCACTTAGTTTAATCCTCTATTTCCTTAATAGATTTACTGTGTATATGTTTGTAAATGTTATGAAGTCAAAAGTCTGAGGAATTAGAGAAGGATAAGTAGAAAAGAAAGGCTTTCAAGAAAGCCTTTAGGCTTGCCCAATAGAAAGGAATGAGGGTATTCAATAATCATATAGGGTATATGCATGTAAGTCACAATTTTTGTGGCTATATAGGTAGCGTCACTTTGTGTTATTCAGGAGTCAAGGAAAGGAAGTTAATTACCTGAACTGTTTCCACCAAACAGAGTTAATTTTAAATGCAAACAAAGTACCAAAGTCTGGCTTTCAACTGATTACAAAAGTAGTCCACATTTATATTCCTCAAATGTCTAACACTGAAATGGTTATCTCTCAAAAAAACATAATATTCCCAAGATTTAATTTTTCCAATTCTCACTGAAAAATTTAGAACTGAGTGGCTGGTGATAAGCAAAACAAAAGTAGAACACATTTTCTCATCCAGGATGCATCTCTCAAATGAAATTGTATGGGACTAAAATTTACAATGCCAGCAGTTTGAAGCAAATGCAATAACACTTTAAAGTAGCATTACAAGATTTATTTTTACATACTTAAAATTCAAAAACTCTTCAGAGAATACGGGAAATGGAAAATGTTTACTTTCGGAGCACTCGACTATGTTTTGGTTCAACACTAAACCATAAAATAATTCATGAAGCATACCCAACATGTGGTTCTTAGAGTCTGCTTAGTAAATAGATTTTAAATAATTCAAGTGGTAAAAAAGACAAACAATCTTTGATTCTCCACGAGTATATACAGAATCTCATGGATAATCTAAAACAGTAGATAATCACCAAATTTGGTATAAAATCACACAGCTTTAAGGCATTTATGCTGTAGCATTCATCCAGTAGAATTTTCCTTAATGATGGAAATGCTCTATAATAATAGTCACCTGTGGTTACTGAGCACTTGAAATGTCACTAGTATGACTGAATTTTTAATTTTATTTAATTTTAATTGATTTAATTTAAAATTAAAGTGCCACATATGTCTAGAGGCTACCGTATTAGACAGCACAGTTTTAGCCCTTGAAAATCATGACCAAGAATGGAGTTAAAGCCAAATTTCTATAGTTGACATTGTGATGCCCTATCTGGATGTTCCATTTTGTCAATGGGAGGAATTTTATTTTTTTGAGAGAGAGTGAGAGAGAGGGAGCACACAAGCAGGAGTGGGGTAGAGGGAAAGAATCTTAAGGAGGCTCCACACATGACACAGAGCTGGATCAGGACCGTGAGATAATGACTTGGTCTGAAATCAAGAGTCAGATGCTTAACCATCTGAGACACCCAGGTGCCCTAAGAGGAGACTTTTAATCCTGCGTCTCTGAGTACTATCAGCATAGTGCCACCAGCTGTTACACTGTGCAAAGTTTGTTTTAGTCCCAGAGAATCATTTCAACCAACGGCATGCCCTTCTCGGGGAGGCACACATCCAAAGACTGACTGCAGAAGAGGCACGAAGACCTGGCCATTCAGTCCACTATTGGAGAATTCTGATAGACCATACACTCACAGGTGGTTATACTGTCCTGCAGCACCACTTCTATCCCTGCCCAGTCCTTCTGGTGTTTTCTTTTTCCCATAGGTACTTATCTCAGACAAAAATCCTGCCAACCACACTGTCTCTCAGTACCTGCTTCTGGAGAACCCCACTATCGGCAATCTCTAAGAACACTTAGGGAGAGATTTTTAGAATTGCTCCATGAAAAAAAGAAAACAAAAGCACAATTAAGAATAATGAAATGCTGGGCGCCTGGGTGGCTCAGTCGGTTGAGCGTCAACTTCAGCTCAGGTCATGATCTCGCAGTCTGTGAGTTCTAGCCCCGTGTCAGGCTCTGTGCTGACTGCTCGGAGCCTGGAACCTGCTTTGGATTCTGTGTCTACCTCTCTCTCTGCCCATCCCCTGCTCATGCTCTGTCTCTCTCTCTCTGTCAAAAATAAACATTAAAAAAATAATAATGAAATGCTACATTTTATGTAAACTCAAAGGGGAAATAAGAGAACATGCATTTATCTGCTTATTTTTTACAAAAAGAAACACAGGAAAGACCAATAAGGAGTGAGTGAAGTGAAATGGAAGAATTGAAGTTGGGGGGGAACTTCCCTGAGTACCCACTTTTGTATAATTTTGACTTTTGGAACAAATTTTATACATATATATGTGTACTCAGGGTATACACACACACACACACATGTGTATATACACACACACACATATATATATTTTAACATTTATTTATTTTTGAGAGAGAGCATGGAAAAGCGAGTGGGGGAGGGGCAGAGAGAGGGAGACAGAGGATCCAAAGCAGGCTCCATACTATGAGCGCAGAACAGGATGCAGGGCTCCAACCCATGAACCATGAGATCATGACCTGAGCCAAAATCAAGAGTCCATGCTTAATTGACTAAGCCACCCAGGCACCTTGGAACCATGTTATATTTGATACTAAAAGAAGTCATTAAAGACTGAGGGAATAAACAATTAATGTGAACTACAAATAGAAACCAATAAATCTAAAGACATTTTAAATAAATAACCACCACACTGAAGAGTGGGTGAGGATGAAGAACTAATTTTTGATCACAATATTTTTACTACATACCCTTCCTTTAAAGATAAGAACGGTATACACACACACATATATATACACACAGAGAAGAGAAGTTCTTTATACTATTCTACCAAGTACTTTTAATCTTATATCAAAACGTAAAAATAATAAAAATAAACTAAGGAAATAAATTTATATAGGTTTCTATCCCTATTTTTAGGAAAATCAGCAAGATTTCATTCATATTCTTCTATCACCTCCATAGTTTCCCTATTGCAAATTATGTAATCTTATGCCTCATAGTCATTGCACTTTGCTATTTACATATGAATATTGAAAAACAGTTTCAAATCTTGTTTTATTTACCTGTATTTCCACTTCAAGTTTAGATTTACTTTATAATGAATTTGAAGTGAACTATAAAGACATTAAACATTTTACTATGCCTGGTTTTGCAAAAGAAGAAAAATATACAAAAATCAAATGCCATGTATAAGCATTCTTTTATATATACCATATATAAACACTTATATATATTTATATATTAATAAACATTTATATACAATTATACATAAACATTTGTATATTTATACATAAGTAAATATGTACAAATTAGGAAACAAATGATCGTTAAAGAAATTCGATAGTATATTATTGGCTACTACTAACTTATGAGATTAAAAAAGTATTGCTATAGGGACTAAGAGACTACTATGCACAATTTTATAGGGAAAAAGTGGATAATGTAGAACAGATGGATGGATTCCTAGAAAACATAACCTACCAAAATAAATCATGAAGAAATAGAAAATGTGAACTGACAAATTACTAGTAAGGATTTTAAATCTAAAATCTCCCAACAAAGAAAAGCCCAAGGCCATATGGCTTTGCTGGTGAATTGTACCAAAAATTTAAAGAAGAGTTAATACCAATCCTTCTTAAAATCCTCCAAAAAAAAAAAAAAAAAAAGAAAGAAAAAAAGAAGAAGGAACACTTTCCAACTTATTTTATAAAATCAGCATTAACCTGATACCAAGGCCAGATAGGGACACCACAAAAGAAGAAAATCACAGGTCAATATCCCTAATGAACATAGATGCAAAAATCCTCAACAAAATAGTAGGAAACAGAATTCAATGGTACATTAAATGGATTATACACCATGATAAAGTGGGATTTATTCTTGGGATATAAGGATGTTCACCATATGTATACCAGTGTAATACACCACAGTAACAGAATGAAGAATAAAAATAGTATGATCTCAATAGATACAGGGAAGACATCTGATAAAATTCAACATCCTTTCATGATGAAAACTCCCAACAAAGTGGGTACAGAGGGCAAGTACTATAAACTAATAAAGACCATTTGCAACAAGCCCACAGCTAATCAATTCTTAACAGTGAAAAGCTGAAACTGAAAGCTTTTCCTCTAAAATCAGGAACAAGATCACCACTGTTATTCAACATTGTACTACAAGTCCTGGCCAGAGCAATTAGGATAGAGAGAAAAATAAAATGCATACAAATCAGAAAGGAAGAAGTGATGATAAATGACAAAACCCTAAAGACACCACCAAAAATCTGTTACAATAAACAAATTTAGTGATGTATCAGAATACAAAATGAATATACAAAAATAAGTTATGTTTCTGTTCACTAACAATGAACTACTGGAAATGAAGAAAATAATCCCATTTACAATAGCATCAAAATAATGAAATATTTAGGAGTAAATTTATATAACAGGGTGAAATATCTGTACACTGAAAACTGTAAGATATTGATTTGAAAGAAATTGGAAAAAAAGACACACAAATAAATGTGAAGATAGCCCATGTTCTTGGATTAGAAGAATTAATATTGTTAAAATTTCCATAATACAGGGATGCCTGGGTGACTCAGTCCATAAAGTGTCTGATTTCTGCTCAGGTCATGATCTCTCAGCTATGTTGACAGCTCAGAGCCTGGAGCCTGCTTCACGTTCTGTGTCTCCTGTTCTCTCTGCCCCTCTCCGGCTTACACTCTGTTTCTGTCTCTCTTTCACAAATGAATAAATGCTAAATTTTTTTTAAGTTTAAAAAATTTTCCATAATACCAAAAGAGGTCTACAGATTCAATGTAATCCTTATAAAAAATTTAATGGCATTCTTCACAGAAATAGAACAAACAATCCTAAACTTTTTATGGAACCACAAAAGATCCCAAATAACCAAAACAATCTTGAAAAGAAGACCAAAGGTGAGGGAACCATGTGTTCCAATTCAAAAGTATGTTACAGAGCTATAGTAATCAAAACAGTATGGTATTATAAAAAACAGATATACAGATCAAGAGAAAAAAAACAGAAAGCCTATAAATAAACATATCCACACATGGATAACTCATAATGGACAAGGAGCCAAGAATATACAATGGGGAATGGATAGTCTGTTAATAAATAATGTTGGTTAAATTGGATAGCCATATGGAAAAGAATGAAACTGGACCCCTATCTTACATCACTCACAAAAATCAAAGTGGATTAAAGATTTGAACATAAGACATGAAATCGTACAACTCCTATAAGAAAACATAGGTGGTAAGCATTTTACATTGGTATCAGCAGTGATATCTGGGGATTTGATACCAAAAGCAAAGGCATTTATTTATTTTGCAAAAGAAAAAATAAACCAGTGAGACTATATCAAACTAAAAAGCTTTGCACAGCAAATGAATCAATCAACAAAATGAGAAGGCATCCAATGGAATGGGAAAGTAGATTTGCAAATAACTTATCAGGTAGGAGTTACTATCCAAAAATTCAAAATATACAAGGAGGCCATATAATTCATTAGAGGGAAGAAGAAGAAGAAGAAGAAGAAGAAGAAGAAGAAGAAGAAGAAGAAGAAGGAGGAGGAGGAGGAGGAGGGGGAGGAGCGGGAGGAGGGGGAGGAGGAGGGAGAGGTGGGGGAGGAGGAGGAGGGAAGGAGGGCAAGGAGGGGGAGGAGAAGAAGAAGAAGAAAGAAGGAGAAAGAAGAAGAAAAGAAAGAATCCCCAATTGAAAAGTGGGCAAAGGACCTGAATAGACATTTTTTTTTCCAAAGACAGTATACAAATGTCCAGTAGGTGCATGAAAAGGTGTACAATATCACCAATCATCCAGGGAAATCTGCATATCAAAATTACACCTGTTAGGATGTCTATTTTCAAAAAGTCAAAAGATACAAATGCTGGTAAGGATGGAGAGTGAAGGAAACCCTTGTATACTGTTGGTGGGACTATAATCTGATACAGCAACTATGGAAAACAGTATGGAAGTTCCTCAACAAAGACAAATAGTATTACCACATGACCCAGTAATCCTAATTCTGTGTATATATTGAAAGACAATGGAATTACTATCTCACAAAGATAACTATATTCCTATGTTCATTGTAGCACTAGTCACAATCACTAAAGTATGAAAACCAACTATGTGTCAGTCTACAGATGAATAACAAAGAAATTGTGGTATACATACACAAGGGTTATTATTCAGCCTTAAAAAATAAACAACTCCTGACATTTGAAACAACTTAGATGAACCTGAAGGATGTTATGCCAAGTGAAATTAGCAGACAAAGAAAGACAAATACTGCATGGTATCATTTATATGTGGAATCTGAAAAAAAAAATACATACAAGATAGAGAGAGAGAGGAAAAAAGAAGGAGAAATAAAGAAAAGTTGAACTTACAGAAACAAAGTAGAATGATGGTTGCCGGGGTCTGTTAAGTGGGAGAAATTGGGACAGCCTGGCAACAGGGTACAAAACTGACATTATAAGAAGAATAAATAATGTCTGAAGATCTAATATTTAACACGGTGATTATAGGTAATGATATTGTATTACATAGTTGAAATTTGCCATGAAAGTAAAAAATTATATGTTCTTACCAAAAAATAAAAGAATAAAAAGAAGGTAAATATAATAGGTGAGGAATGTGTTAATTAACTCAGTAGGAATCCTTCACAAGTTGTATATGTATTGACTCATCATATTGTTTTCCTTAAATATACTGAAATTGTCAAGTATACCTCAGTAAAGTTGACAAATGGAAAAAAAATAAAAAGGAGTTAATGAAAATCTTAATTACCTTGACCTACTTAGAGAATTAAGCAATAGAATGTCACATTTAACATGGATATAGAAAGCTTTTCTGTAGTCACTATATTACTAACTTTAGTTTCCAGATTGCTTTGGCATAATATGGATTATTTTCGGCCAGTAACTAGAAAAGAAAAAAAATTAACACATACCATGTCCTGTTTTCTGAAAGACATCAACAAAGAATACTTTTGAGTTCACTATAATTTTTGATTTGGAAATCAGCTTCCTTTTTTTTAAGTTTCTTTATTTATTTTGAGCAAACTGGATGTGGGGCTTAAACCCAAGAAACCATGAGATCATGACCTGAGGTGAAACCAAGAGTCAGATGCTCAACGTACTCAGCCACCCAAGCACACTGGAAATCAACTTTCTTAAACCACTGAGACTTACTATATAAGGCTATGAGAATTGTCTGATACTTCCGGAGTATAATTTGCCACATGTTGAAAATTCACTCTTCATAATGAATAGTTTAGAAATAATAAGATTGCTATTATATTTATATAGCCTTTATCATTTGATAGTGAAAGTCAAAACAGACTACACTGATATTTTTATGATTCACATTAGTTCTATTAATGATATTTTCTCTAAGATAGCTTAAGTTTGGCAACACTAAAACCTCCTGCTACTATAGTTTACAGTTCCTGACCATAGCAGATAAAAAAGTATAAAAAGTAGCTGGGAAAAGTAAAATTAATTGTACTGTACAGCATAATTTATTATTTCTCAGATGTATTCTTGCTCTTTTATGCAATTTCGGCAGATATTTTCTGCTCAGCTACTGCCTACTACTTTGAAAAAGGGGTTGTACTTATGATATTATGAATTTGAATCTTTGAGAAAGACAATCAGATGGTTGTATTTTACACAGTTTAAAGCTATTAAAGAAAAAGGTTAATAAAGTTGGGGAAATGACAGGTTTGATTACATCCCACTAAAATAATCTATATAATTTTGTGATTGAAAAATAAAACAAGGTCTTTTGTTGTTGCTTTTCTTCACATACTTTGGTTAATTAATTATTCCATTTATTTATTTTATAATATATAATTGTTATTTTTGTAGATAAGAATAGAAACTATACTCTGGAAGAATAGCGGCAATTGCATATGATTCAATCTAAATTTGTTCTGATGTCATATTGAACAATTTGAACATGTTGATGTCTATAACTGTAGGCAAGCTTTATAAATTTAGCATTGTATTTTGTGTTTCACTTGCAACATTACACTTAAGCAAGTGTTAAAAGCAGGGAAAAAACAAACACATGAAGCCAAGCGCTGTTTTTAACATTAAATTTGAATCATTTGTCAGATATCACACCAAATGCAACTCTAATTTTCATAAATCTCATTTACCTAAATTTTATGGTTGATGCCAGATAATGTTAGTAGAATCCCCATTTGGTTAGACGTTCTGCACTTGGGATTTAAAGTCTGGTTATGTTAATCTAGTTACTTTGATTAAGGTCAGTTTCTCTAAGTGTCAATTTACTTACCTAGAAAGTGGGGACAATGAAAGCTGTCTGGCTGAAAGATCTAATAAGATAAAGCATACAAACTAGTCCTATAAAAATGTAAAACTAATTTTTTCTGTTGTTTCCATTAGCTTCTTATACTAATTGTGATGGAAATTCACTGATAAATCATTTTTTAAAGCAGTGGATTTTATCATCTTGGAATCCCCATAGATTTTTATGGGAACTTTGAATCTTAAACAAATGGATTATCTCCACTGAGTATGTGTTTAATTCAAAACAGAGAGTTCCAAGCACAATAATCAGTAAAGAACATCCTGAGTGACTAATAAACTATGTGGCACACACATATTATCTATGAACATAATCATTCAAAATATTCTCTAAGGGGCTATAATCTCAGACATTCTAGCAGTTATAAATTTCTCTGTTTGAGATCAAGAAAACCTATGTAACTAAAATTATTTTTCAAACAAAATTTAAATTTTTGCAAGGAGCAGTTTGAATTTAAACAATCTATCTTTTCAATATGGTGCAAATTAAACTCACCAAGAAAAAAATCAGCTTAACAATGAGCCACTGTTTAAATAGTTCTTAGAATCAAGTTGGACAATATTTCATGTAAATCTGAAGCCTTCAGGACACATACAAGAACCACCAGTTAGAGTAAAATAATAAAAACACAGACACTTTATTTTTTCCCAACAAAATGACAAGGCATTTCATGCTGTGAATATCTAACACTTTGTTTTGACAACTAGGCACATATTTATATTTCCTGCTATTCTAGTGAGGGAATAGTTCAACACTGTCTCAGCTGATTTAGTGCCAACTGAAGTCAGTCTTCTGACATTTGTCCAGGTAACTGGACCAAGAACACCTGGAGAAGACTTGTCACAAATTACAGTGATATTCTTTATTCTTTGAATGGTTTGGGTTGGCAGAGGTGATGTTGAACAGACAGCAGGTAAACAACACACAGATCCACTGAATTGTAACACTGGGAATATTGAATAAACTGTGTCATTTGATACACTTCACTAGAGTAAAACCACTGAAAAAACCCTTCCTCTCCAGAATTTGAAACAAAGAAAAAAAGGGGAAAAAACAGGATTGGAACAAATGGAGGGACATATACACAAAACTTTAAATCAAGATGGATTTCAGAAAGTAGGGTATAAGGAGAATTAAGTCTAAGTCAAGATAAAAGAAAATTTGGATTTCAATTAACTAGTTGTCCATAGATTAGACAGGAAGTTTTTTGGAGATGGTACTAAAAATAAATTCTATATCCAGCAGAAGTTTCAGAAGATAAATTATTTTTTTTAAAAAAAGAATATGGAAAGAAAAGAATTTTTAACTACTAATAGTATTTTTGGTCTGGTTGTCAGACAATCTGAAGCTTAGAAATTAGGGAAGGATTTTCTTTTCCACGTTTCAACATAGGCCAAATGATATATCCTTAAAGATACCCATTTCTCACCTCCCTATATTTATTCTCACCCTTAGCTTTCTGATTCACTCTTTGTTTTGAGCTTTACCAATTAATACATTAAAGTTAAGCATATCTTTGTTTATAACTGGTCACTGGTGTTATAATTATGAGCAGTTACTGTAAATGTTAGTTCTTATTCCACATTTCCATGAGCCCCCAGCTAACACGATAAGTTTTTGTCACTCAAAACCACATGAGCCCTAAAGTCTCTTAGAATTCTAAAATTGGATGGTTCTAGCGAATGAGGTATGCTTCGACTATAGTTTATTATAGTTGAAATACTTGTAGCAAGTTGGTGGAAGCAGTATGATGAAGTCTGCTATTCTGGACACTTAATGTTTGAAACATTTGATAATTTATCAAGGGAATTAAGAGAATACATTAGACTTTAAATATCCTAATATCTTAAGCAGAATTTCTGCTGTTTTGAGTGGTACAATAGGTGTGAAAGAATTGACAGGAGCATTTAAGGAGAAAAAAAAAAAACATGTATTTTGTAAACAAACCTGTCAGAGGTACAATGCTTATAGACACTTTTTTTTTTTTTTTTAGCTTTAATTAGGTTAATTAGAATCAGGGTACAGCCCAGGGTCAGAATCATCAAAGACAAGTAGTCATGTTAAGGGAACAAGTTACTCACTCAACCAATATTTACTGAGAGCTAATGGAGTAGAAAAACTGGGTCCAGGATCCAGAGCACATATATTCCTCAGTCCTGATTGGCATGGAGGCAGGGAAATGAAAGGCAGCAATATAAGATATTGAAAGAACAGTAATATGAGGTCACAAAGTTTAGGTCAGTAGTCCTAGTGGTCCAAATGTGATTTGGCAGATGAAGCATAGAATTCTTTAACTCATTGGGTCTCAAAAATTCATTTGCATCACCTGAAGAGTTTGTTAGAACACAGAAAGTTGGGCCCCTCTTTCAGAATTCCTATTTAAGTCTGGGGCAAAGTTTTAGATACTGCATTTCCTTACAAACCATCTTGTAAGATCTGTATCTCTATCTATGTATTTATTATATTAGTATGGTTCCTTTTAATGTGAAGAAAATAAGGTTCAGTGTGGTTAATATGCCAAATGAAGGTAAGAGCTTATTTCTGTTAAAAGAATGAGACTTTTTTTTTTTGCAGTGTTATGGGAGGAAAGGTTATTTAAAATCTTTTTTACTCTTTGTTCTGATTCCATAATAATCAAGAACTTTTTGGATATGCAATGAGGCTTACTGAGCAAAACTATCTTACAGAAGTTCCTGTCTCTTATGTAAATCCATTTGGATCATGTATCATGGAAGAGTGCCTTGGCATTCTTGTTTAAAAAACACCTACTTGGGGCACCTGCGTGGCTCAGTGGGTTAAGCATCCGACTTCAGCTCAGGTCATGATTTAACGGCTGGTGATTTCAAACCCCACCTCGCTTGGGCTCTTTGCTGAGAGCTCAGAACCTGGAGCCTGCTTCATGTTCTGTGTCTCCCTCTTTCTCTGCCCCTCTCCCACTCATGCTCTGTATTTGTCTCAAAAATAAATAAACATTAAAAAATAATAAAAAACACCTACTTGAATCAATACAAAAATTGTGGTATGCTTCCCAATAATAAAAGAAAATGACTTACTGATACATGCAACAATGAATAAACATCAAAGACATTATTGTGAGCAAAAGAACTTGCACACGATATACTTACTGTGTGTTTCTATTTGTACCAAGTTCTAAAATGTACCATGATAGGGGCGCCTGGGTGGCTCAGTCGGTTAAGCGTCCGACTTCGGCTCAGGTCACGATCTCGTGGTCCGTGAGTTCGAGCCCCGTGTAGGGCTCTGTGCTGACAGCTCAGAGCCTAGAGCCTGTTTTAGATTCTGTGTCTTCCTCTCTCTGACCCTCCCCCGTTCATGCTCTGTCTCTCTCTGTCTCAAAAATAAATAAACGTTAAAAAAAATTAAAAAAAAAATGTACCATGATATATGTGAGACTGGTGCTTAGCAAGGGCTGGTGATGGGAAGGAAGGACTCTGAACTCTCAGACGTGATGAAAATGTACTATAGCTAAATAGGCAGAGACATTACATGGGTATATCCTTTTGTCAGTTAAGATGTGTACATTTCAATCTGTGTAAATTTTTTGTGTAAAAATAGCAAGTGGCACTGTGGGATGTGAGAGATGCACAGACAACACAAAATATAAAACTAGAAATGTAGATAGTTAAGGAAGCCAGGTGAGGCATATGGAAAGTTCATTATGCTATTCTGTTTATTATATATACATATATTAAAAAACAAAACCACACACTCGGATTTTTATTATTCCATACCCTTCTTTAGAACTTAATTATCCTTAGATTAGTTAATAAAATAAAATTCCTAAAACTGGAAAAAGAAGTGCTTTTATATTACTTCCTCTAATAATCATTTACCTAACTATACTGTAGGGTATTAAGTCAGATACTTTTATTCACTTTGAACAAATATTTATTTGTAGTTTTTATTTACAATTCACAACCTGCCTTCTCCTCTTCCCTCTCTTCCTCCCCACAGAATTGAGGAGGGTTGCATTACATTTTTTAAAAATGTGACCCAAACCCCAAGATACAGAGATCTTAAGACAATTGCAGGAGGAAGGGATAAATGAATCAGAAGCCAGTGGAATAGGTCACTACAGTTCATGAGAGCTTCTCAGCAACCAGAGAAAAGAGAGAAAAGAGTTGAATCTTTTCATTTTCTTTATGTTTTAAAGAGATTAATATGTAAAAGAAAAAAAAGAGACCCTCCCCCGGCCACACATATACATTGGCATGATATTTGTAAAGGAATTCTTCATGTGAGTACATTAGGAATAGAGTGATATTATTTATTGCATTTGTAATTTGTTATTGGGCCTAAGAATTCTGGCTTATAATTTTGCCCCAAATGGTTAGTTATTTCATCTTTGTTTAAGAATGTAGGCAGCAAGTGTGATTACTCACATTATAAAAATGCTTCTGTAAGAAGGATTCTAAAGGAATGATGGAAGTAGAAAATCATGTTTAGCAAATACCACAGAAATAATTGTAACAAACAAGAGTCATTGATGAATGCTGTTATTTATGAGGAAAAGTACAATAAAAAAGAGGATATTTAGGTATCCTTATAGTATCTTCCCAGAAGATATCCATGAATTACAACGGGGAAAAATAGTACCAATACAGGAGAGAAAACTGGCAAACACCAGTTTGAAACACACAGTTTTCATAACCAAGGGATAAAAGTTAATAGCATGGGAAATGACGCATATCCCCAATATGTACCTCCTCACATAATGCACTGAGGAGGGCACCATCTCTTCTGCAGTATTCCTGCCAAAAACCTATAACCACAATTTAATCATTAGAAAATATTGGACAAACTCAGTTGAGAGATTCTACAAAATAAACTGCCAGTATTCTTCAAAGGGTCAGGGTAATAAAAGAGATATTGAGGGATTATTTCAGATTGGAGAGGAGTAAGGAGACAAGGTAACTGAAATGTAGCATGGAATTCCAGACAGGATACTGGGTCAGAAAAAAAAAAAAGTCTATAATTAGTTAACAGCACTGTATCAATGCTAATTTTATGGCTTTGGTACCTGCATAATATTATGTAAGATGTTAATACGAGAGAAAGCTGGCATTAAGTTACACAGATTTTCTAAATACTCTATTTAAAATTGTTTGTGAGTTGAAATTATTTCAAAGAAAATAAGAGAAAAGAAAAAAGGGGGAAAGAAAGCATTCTGAGATTGCTTGAGAATCTGGCCAACATTTTGCTAGATAATACCGGATTCTAATTCATGAAATGACTGGAGCCAAAAACAATGTTAAGAGCAAATGGGGGTAATTGAGCAATTTACCAATTTAAAAGGAGTATTCATAAAGTAGCTTTGTGATAGCATGGCAGCCTACTGATTCATCACCAAGAGTTAGCCTCCACATGTACACGCCTGAAGCTGAGCTGTAACAGCCCAGGGAAGTCAGAGCATTTGCAAATGGGAGAGGTGGAATGACATTTTTGGTGATGCCTAGAAATCGTAGATGGACACGTCCTAATTTTAATTTCAAAATTCTAACAATGATACAATAGACTGTAAAAACACAGATCAATAAGGTCTCAAGAAAAATTCTTAAATAGATTATTTAAAGTGTACGTGGGAGGACAAAGCAGTCACCAGTAGACCTAACACAGTTTATAAATTATAACTCATATTTGACACGATAGACTTCTTTCTTGGAGAGTTATTGATTAAGCAGAGAAGTTAATATAGATAGAGAGAGGATAACTGGACTTGAATAAGATAATTAGAATGTTCTTTGTGATGTTTTCTGGAAAACAGGGAGAAATTTTGGCAAAATACGTGAATTATTACGTGAAGTTTTTGTTACTTTAATTACTGGCAGTAGTGTCATGGTTAATGGGTTACTATCACCCTGGAAGAAGGTTCACAGAACTTCTTCTTTGGCCAAGTCTGTATTAACAGACTACTTGTTAATGATACACTGGACAGAAATTCAATGATGCAGGGAGCACCTGCCAAAATCACAGGTGTCTTCTCTCTACCACATGACCTCCCCAATAACATGAACACAACTTATCGAGAAAGGGAAGGATATTTGATGCAAAGATGGCCATCTCTATGCCACCAGTGACTGATCCCTTCCTTTAGGGAGCCAGACAAGTCGTTCATATTAACTCCATTCTTCTCCAACATTATTTCCACTACTCACTCAAGACCATGTGTAACCCTAGACTCGGTACTGAAAGTAATTACAGACATCCGAAAGCAGCAGTTATTTCATCCTTCTAGGTATTTTTATGTTTTCCACTATTTGGAGTGCCTGTCCCACAGAGTATTAATTTATCTTTAAGTCAATCAATAATAATATAAAATATGTTATCTCTTCGTTCACAATACTGCAATTTACCCAAACATCTATTACAGACTTCCAAAGAGTTTTATTCCAACAAAGGGTAGCCTATAATTTGAGCAGATAAAAAAAATAATTTTTTAAATATGGGTGGTAAGAATTTTCCAACTTTGCCATTCCTTGATTAATTTAGGTGGTATGTACTCATAAGTTACAACCTGTAACAGTTAAGAGGATAATAAAGATTAACAACACACTTACCCACACTTGGATAACCAGGCGTAGAAGGGTCTCCTCCTGGGTTCAGTGACACCATGAAGGTATCATAGCTAAGATTTGCAGTCTTTGGTAAATCACAAGGATCAATATATAGAAGAACACCACCAAATCCAGCCTTTTCCAATAAGGAAAGCTAAAAGAGGAGAAAAAAAACTATTAAAAATATCAGATGCAAATATCTACCGTCCTGAACCTTCCTGAGGGCCCCCACTATACCAGTCACTCTGATCCCTGCCCTGGATGAGCCAACCAGATCTCCCAGATATAGCAACTGAGGAATATAAGGAACTAAGGGGCCTCCCTCTGAATGGTCAGTTCCTGCTCTGTCTCTGTCACTAAGGATTTTGAAAGTAGTTCCTGAATGGGGTGGCTAAGTGGCTTAGTTGGTTAAGCATCTGACTCTTGATTTCAGTTCAGGTCATGATCTTGCGGTCCATGAGATGAAGCCCCATGTCAGGCTGTGGGTTGACAGTTTGGAGCCTGCTTGGGATCTCTCTCTCCCTCTCTTTCTGCCCCTTCCCTAATATCTCTCTCTCTCTCTCTCTCTCTCTCTCAAAATAAATAAATAAACTTAAAAAAAAAGAAAACAATTCCTGACTACTTCATTTGAAACATATCTAATGCAGATTCCTCTCTCTTCTTTAGTAAGTATGATGGGGAGGATGAACTTGACATTTCATGTTCTTTTTGTTTTAACTTGGTCAATTAATTTTTTTGGGTAAAGAGCTTGCATACTTTAGGGTGATTTACATGATGTGGAAAACAATAATCATAATTTGCTAATCCATTTGTTTCTCCTGAGAGGGGAAAGGTACTTAGGGGACACTGGGGAAAGAAATGATGGAGATGATGGCTAGGAATCACATTAAGTGTAGGCAGTTGCAATTCACTGTGTGACTCTAGTTAACACTTGTGCTTCACTTCTCAATTACTGCTTCTCTTGTTTATTTTTACAGTGGACTAAGCAATACAGTAGCTTGTGGATCTGGCTGGACCCCATCATGAGGACAGAATCATGCTTATCTTCTCTTCCAATGTTCACTTGCACTTAGGGGGCACATAGTAGACATTCAAGAGTGTCGCTAAATGAAAGAACGAATGAGAAAGATGCTGGTTTGGCACGGCAGCTATTCTTGAAAAAAAGAGAACTCTAAGAAAATACTTAGGATGTGCTTCTATTGGAAAAATAAAACATAATTGTACCTACAATATGGTTTTTACATAAAAGAAGTTATAGTAGAAAATAAAAATACTTGATGTAAGTACATCACATTCATGGCATTTTTTCAACTCCTTTAAAAATATTCTGTAATTTCCCATTTTTGAGTAATGGACAAGTACATATTATTTTAATTAATACATATTATATTAAACATACTTTATTATCAATCAGAAAAAAATAACCCTGATACCCTAAGCAAAGAATGTTTGACTCACATGTTGAGTCATGTTTTTCCTATCAGTGCTTTAATGAAAAGGGAGAAGAATTTAGGGAGGGGGGAGAAATGAGAAAAGGAAAAAAGAGCAAAAAACATGTCGATAAGAAGGCTGGATTTAAGACTGACTCTGAAAAGCTCACACTGAAGTCCTTAGGGAGGGTTTCTAATGTTTAGATGCTGAAATTGCTATTTCTAAAAAAAATGATCAATGGAATGATTTTGAATGTTCTGCTTACTATAGGAGAACATATTAAGAAAGAAATATGAACAACTCCAGAAAACAATTTTTAAGTATTAAAAATTACTTTAAAAAAATTAAGTAATTCATGATCACTAGACAAAAAAAAAGATACAGGCAAATAGTAACAATCCTATTATCCTATCTGTCAAAAAGTAGTAAATGTTAATATTTCTAAACTCTTTTATCAGGGCTTAGGCACATATACACATATACTTACAAAATAAGACCACTTACCATAAATTTTGCAAACTTTCTTTTTTTTTTCTCATAATACCATATACTAAATATTGGTCCATGCTGATATAAGTACACTTTCATATAACATTAATAGCTGTACACTGTATATATGTGAATGCTATAAATAATACAATAATAAAATGTAGAAATGCTGCCAAATGTTATTTAACCAATCCTTGACTGTTATTTACATGAATTTTAACTTTTTGTATCATACTTCAATAAACTTCCTTATAGCTAAATCATTGCACAAATGTATATTTTCATGAAATATATTTCTACAGAAAGAATTTCTAGGTGAAAGTATTACTATTTTTTATGATTTTTGATAAAATATTTTCCCTCCAGAAAAGCTATATATAACTAGCTACATTCTTACCAGTCATATATCTGAGTACTTATTTCCTCCATCACCAGCATTGAATATTACTTTTTAAGAAATATTTGCCAATCTAGCCAAAACTTTACTGTCCATTTTTTAAAATTACAAGTGACGTTAAATTTATTTTTGCTCGTAATTTTGGTCACTTGCATATTTTCTGAAGAATTACCTGATAGTGAAAATTTTTGTGATTCCTAGGGTACTTATCCATTCACAACTATATACTGAGTGTCACTTTTTGCACATAATATGCTGGCATTGGCATATGGAGATAAGTAGGACAAAGTGCCTGCTCTTAGGAAGTCAGTTAACCAGTGGAGTGATTAATAGTTTTCATCTTAAGTGTTAACCCCAATTAACTGGCAACTAGTGGCTGCCTGGGGAAGCATTGCGAGGCCAAGTTCAGGGTCGGTGAAAAGTGGAAAATAGCTCTATGAGAGATGTCTGCCATGGACACAAGAAAGGCAAGTGATGATCCACATTTTTTGGTTGTTGTTGACCCTGCTTCAGTGGGATAGTCAAATTATCTTCAAAAAATCTCTTTTAAAAAGGTCAATACATTAACTATTTGACTGCTTAAACTTGATGACACCTCGTGACTTAGAATTTATCACAGTCAAAAATAAAATGCTACAGTTGCATATTTTGCTTCTTGTGCTTATGACTGGTAATACATTGTGATTTCTTTTATAATCAATATATACCATGATATTTTTCTATACTTGACAGCTTATAATGAAGCTATGTAGTTTAATAGTATAGTATCTCTTGCCAGAGTTGATTACCTCCCTACAACCCTGAAGAGATAGCCTTCTATGTGATTTTATCCCCTCTTCCCATCCTCTGCCTGTAATGGTTGGACCTGAGGGGGACAGGTCTTCAATGTTGTCAAATCTGGTTCATGATGCTGTCCCTTACTGGCCACCACAGAGCTCCTAACTAAGTAACTTGGTGGCCTAGTTTCAGAAATTATTACGGGATTTCCAATGAAGTTGGCAATTGAGGAAACTGCCTATATTAAATCAAATAACAAATGTTCCTCTATATTGTTAGAAATGAATTTTGAACATGGTGAGGTAGTGGTTACCTAAAATATTCAAAGGATCTACTCTTCTAGTGAGATCATATTCTTTAAAAATGCATTCAAAGGCAAGTCAATATAAAAAAGGAGTAAGCTAAGCTGTCACTGGGTTGTCTGCTTTTGACTGTCCCTGGGAGCACAAGTAGAAGTTATTAGCCCTGCCCAGAACCCTTCATACTTTCAGATCACTTGAGACCTAGGATGATTCTACGGGGGGTCTAATTCATGAAAAGAGAAGGCAAATGTAAAGCTAAGATTTCTTAACACAGAAGTTTGATTATCTTTTGCTTCTCTCTCTCAAGTATATTACGTGATAAGTTTAGCGTTCTTCATCATGTTTTCTACCTTGTAAACTAAGACAGTATTTGACATAAGAGGGAGACACAAAAAATGAGTCAAGCAAATGGCCCTGAGCTCAAGTGTTACAAGGTCATGAAGAAGCAACTCACAGCCACAGGCTAGTATAGTGTACTGAGCCATCAGTCTGTATCACCCTGCAAGGGCACCATTTCCTAATTTACATAAAATACTATAGGAACACATTTCCATGAAAGTAGAAATCATTAAATCAGCCTCCTACCCTTTTATTTAGCTCAAGGACTTACTAAGTCTTTGGTGCCTGAGATAGGGGCTGGGCTAGTAACTGAGAAATGGTCCCTAGTCTACCCTGGGACACTTCTGTTTCTATATGCAGAGTCAGTCAACTCCCTTCAAGCTAGGTCATGATTCCACCAACAAACAAGACATTATTTGAAGCAATTATAGTCCTCAAAGTAAAATTTTATTGTATTTAACTTTTTTAATGTTTATTTTTGAGAGAGATAGACAGAGCGTGAGCAGGGGACGGGCAGGGAGAGAGGGAGACACAGAATCCAAACCAGGCTCCAGGCTCTGAGCTGGCAGCACAGAGCCCAGAATGGGGCTTGAACTCACAAACTGTGAAATCATGACCTAAGCTGAAGTTGGATGCTTAACTGACTGAGGCACCCAGGTGCCCCTACTGTATTTTTTATCTACAGGAATTAATAAGGATTTTATGGGTATTTTTAGTAGCACTAGATTGTGATCTGCTTGAAGACAGGAATGCTGTAGCTTCAATTTATATCCCCAGTGCCTAGAATAGTACCTGCTACCAAATGATTTTTCTCTTTTTAAGTTAATGAATAAATTAGTGTGTGTATCAATGAATGAACAAATGAATACACAGTGCATATGGGTACAAGTGTATTACATGAATATTATTTTGTTCTACATTTCACACCCACTGGCTGGAAAACATGCAATACATTTTGTGGCAGCTTGGATATACATGTGTTGGAATGTGAATAGAAGTATTAAACCAGCTTATTTCTGAAATTAACACACACACACACACACACACACTCAATTAGATGTGTTATGCTTAAACTTCCATAAAAATACATAATTAAAATAGAATTATTTTGTTTTGATTTTTGTGTTATTTCATTTTATGTTTTGTTATCTAAGAGTAGAGACAAGGAGTGTTAGAGACTAGCACACTAGGATTTGAACATGTGAGTTTGTCTTGTTGACAGGGTCTTGCAGATAAAATGTCTTTGGCTAACTTCAAGGAGGCTGATCCCATATTTCTTTCTGTGAAACATATTAATACATTTCTCCTTGTGTATAGTGTATAAAGCTAGGTCTTAACAGTTGCCAAATAATTGCTTCTGAAATAAATGGTACTACAAATCCATGGGCAGGATATAGCAGCCTTATTGAACAGATCTTACAAATCTCAAAGCTCCCTGAAAACTACTCACTCAGAGAGTAAGTAGTCTGGTACCTAAAAATGGTCCCACATAGGTTTATATTTCCACTGTCTTGGGGCAGGCAGCATGTGGGTGGCTGTATGGTATTCCTATATCCAGGGGGAGAAAAAAATCATTCAAAGAAGATCAAAGCCAGGAAGAGTGAAAGCGAAAGGACCCTGTTCTGATTCCTGACACTTATTAACTTCTGTTCTTACTTTTCAACGAAAACATTTTTTTTTCTCTTCCAGAATGAAGGTGCTGTTATGAGGTAGTCAATCCACTTCCTCAGTATCTTCAATGTGAATTCCACAACTAGACTTTAATCCATTCATAGATGTTCCTAAGTTGTGAATTCATCCTTTTGAATCCATCAAATATCAGCCTTGTTCTTTTTATTTTCACTGATTACAATGCATGGAATCCCTCAACTACCACCTAATTTCAAGAACCTGAAGTTGAAAGCTTGTGTTTTCCTCTGTTACTTAGGTTCCCTAAAACACTGTCCAAGCACTAGAACCATTCTTCTGGCCTCCATAGCTAGAAAAGCTTTCTGAGTCTTCATGTGAAAACAAGAGCAAATATAACAATAAGAGGACCTTAGTCTTACAGATAAAATTACAGTCTACTGTTACGGGCTGAATTTTTTTCACCTTAAGATACATATGCTTAAGTCCTAATCTTCAATACCTCGGAATGTGACTATATTTGGAAATAGAGTCTTTAAAGAGGTAATTAAGGTTAAATGAGGTCATATTTATGGACTCTAATCCAGTATGACTAGTGTCCTGAAGAAGAAGAGACGTATCCGAGATGTGTGTACATGGAGAAAAGGCACATGAGGACACACCAAAAAGGAGGTGATTAGCCAAAAAGAAAGGCCTCAGGCTAAACCAAACTTGTTAACACATTGATCTTAAATTTTCAGCACCCTCAAGCTGTGAGAAATTTTCTCTTTAAACTACCCAAAATACCCAAACTGTGGTATTTTGTTATGGCAGCCCTAGCAAACTCATACATTCACAGAAGGTGCCACACTTTATACAAAGACTTGGAAAAATATTTGTGATCAGTATCTAAGCCTTCTGAGTCTTTTTTAAGCCAAATCATCTAGCACTAATTGCACATCTACTATGAGTCAGATAGTATCCCCAAAGTTATTTGTTGAATTTCATTCAGAATATCAAATACGTCATGTCAACGTCCACTAAGAAGTTGTTGAAATTGTAATTCAGAAAGGATAAGAGCTTGATCCATGGTCTGAACTACTAAGTGGCAATTCCAGGGATCAAACTAGAATTTTCCAAATTTAACTCTGGCAATCTTTCTGCTAAAGCACAACTTTGCTTTCAATAACACATCCATCCTTTACAAAGACAAATAGACTGGCTAAAGGGTGAATTTATAAAACACATCAGATTCTCTTGCTGTGGTTTTCTTTCCGAGAGGACACTGGAATCAATACTGTGTGAATTATATGCCTATTTATTTAGATTGCTAAAAAGACCTGGATTTTTACAAAGTACTGTCAGGGGAATTAATATGCATTATAACAGAATGTGTTAAGGATTCATGGCTTTAGTAACAGAAAAATAAAAATAAAAATAAACTTAAAAAACATGAATCAAACATTTTATAGCACATTCTTATTCATTTAAATTACATAGCTCTGGCATATATGAAAGATGAAAATATCAGAATGTAATATATTCCTTAATCAGATATTTTGACTTCAGGGCTTAAATTTTATGTTATTCTTCCTTCTTGAGATTGTTTTCCCTATTAATAGGTTTGTGGTTTGGCCCTTTAATTATGTATTGTATTGTCAGTATACCATTAAAGACATTTGTAAGATTCCTGTTTGCTTTGTTATGTTTCAGAAATAAACTCACCTTTCTTTGTTAAAGGAAAAAAAAAGACTATTATGGTGAGGAATATTCACTGTAATCAGACTGAGTATATCCAAGGCATAATCACAGCATTCTTTTTTGATTTCACTGAACACCTCTACTTGGATTTCAAATTGCTTTCTTAACGTATCCAAAGTTATTTAAATAATTCTGGTGAGATTAATAAGAAGCAATGACCTTCTGCTTTTGTGAAGAAAAAAACTTGAGGTAATGCAGAAAGTTAAGCCTGCTATGGAAGTTGTAAAAAGAATCCTCAACTTTTATCATTATAATTCAAAAAGGAAGGAAGGA
The DNA here is from genome assembly GCF_024362965.1 of Panthera pardus. NCBI lineage: Eukaryota > Metazoa > Chordata > Mammalia > Carnivora > Felidae > Panthera > Panthera pardus. The sequence goes on from NW_026526721.1 coordinate 90,282,229, forward strand.
AGGATGGAAGGAAGGAAGGAAGGAAGGGAGGGAGGAAGAGAGGAAGAAAGGGAGGGAAGGAGGGAGGGAGGGAGGGAAGGAGGAGGGAGGGAGGAAAGATCTCCTATTTTTAAGGTATAAAATGTTTATTTCACTTTAAACTAATATCTCATTGTGGCCTGTGGAATTATTCTTATTTCAAAAATAAAATAATCATGACATAAGGATGACAAGATCACTCCACATAGTTAATGGCATATTCAGAGTAATGTGTCCTCATAATTTATTTTCCTTTTCCCATTAAACTATATTAATTTCAAACCATGAAAAATGTAACTTGGCAAATTTCTTTCAGATTTTTAATTCATATTATTTGACAATTTTTGCAATGTTTTCTGCATAGTAGAAGCCTAATTCAAAAAATAAAATTATGATATCATTTTTCCAACCGTAGCTTAAAAATATTGAAGAGAATGTTGTATTTTATTTCTATTTCCTATCCATGATGGATCCACCTATGTAACATAGATCTTTTATTCTAGGTTCTAGGCTGAGAATACAATGATAGAGGAGGGACGAGCAAGTATTAACCTAAATAATTTTATTTTCAAGGAGAGGGATTTGAGATTCGGATAGTAAACACGGTGGCCGGGGGTCTTTTCCTCTGTCAAGGTGGTTCATGAATTGAAAACACTAAAAGGTATTGTCTTTATCAATTTTTCTCAGATGATTTAATTAATTATAGCTAATATTGGAGAAAATATACAATTGCTATTAGTAAATATATTGTTGATATTACCAACTGCATGGACTACTTTTCATCTGTAGACATGCTGTTGCTTTTAAACCACACAAATCATGTTCAACAGGAACAAAAAATAATATTAACACTATATATATTTAGAAATTAAATCATAAAGGCATAAGCTTCTGACTTACCAACTTACTATTGTTAGTGCTTATATATATATATGAATGTATGAGAGAGGAAGAGATTGTTGGTGGAGGGAACAGGGCCTCACATACTCACTTATGTGCATATCTGGGATCCTGTAATTGTCTAGTTGAATAAGAAACATCAAAGAAAAAGTGTACAGCTCTTCACATATTTAGTTTTTAAAATTTACTTATTTTTCTATTTTTATTGAGGTATAATTAGCATGCAGTGTTGTATTAGTTATAGTTATAGCATATTAGTTACAGACAGAACATTACTTTGACTATTCCAAAATTCACTATTTAAAAAAATTTTTAATATATGTTTCCAATATTCTTAACTGAGAAGATATTTAGCTAAAGCCTTAATGGGGAGAAACCCACGGATAATAAATAATAATAATTATCTCTAAAGATATCACAGAAATTTGCTATTGTTTAGGTTTATTGACATAATTTTCTGATGTTTCAATGTCTTGATAAGAATCAATATTCAAAATGTCTATTTCTACCATCTAACAAAGTTAGTTCTTTAACAGAAATACTAACTAGAACTCCTAATTTATACACAAAGAAGGGGAGAAAAATAAAAACTGTGGTGATTGGACATATATTTGATGTTCAATGTTTTCTTAATTTATGGTATTATGAATCATGATATAAACACAAACAAAAAATAAAGTCAATTTGGTAGTGTTTTTGTTTTTTTTTTACCTGATATATATATCTGTAGATAGATAAGATATATAAATATAGGTATAAATATAAATATAGATACAGATACAAGGTATATATATCTTATCCAAAGTGGGTGGAAATGGAGGGATATGAGGAAAAATAAATGAGTAACATAAAGAGCATATTTCAAAGTACTTGTAAAACTTCACCATAGGAAAAAAAATAAATTTCACCATAGCAAAACTTCAAACCTGAGACTACTTCCAGTGTTATATGATGTTTTAAGCTGTTAGAAATACATCTGAATTTATTGAGTTGTTTTTCTGTAGCTTGGCTTGCAAGCAACATGGCAGATGAAAAAGCACTGAACTGAGAGGAAGAGGTCTTGAACTGGACCAGCCATTAGGCAAAGGATGCTGGGCATGCCACTAAAAAGCTATACAGTTCAATTTTCTCATCCATAAAAAGAGATGACATTTGCCCTGCCAAGTCACACAAAATGACTGGCAGATTCAAAGGAGGTAGTCTGCCTGAAGGACTTTGAGAAGTATAAAATGCTACATAATGTGTGAGGTTGGTAGTGGGTTTTTTGATTTTTTTTGGGGGGGGGGGGGGGTTTGTTTGTTTGTTTGTTTTTTGATGATGCTAAAGGAAGAAGAGAAGGAGGAGCACCAGGTTGATAACTGAAGGACTGCCATTTCTTTGGATTTGTTTGTCATAGGGAATGGTATTAAGGAAGAAAGAAAAAACACCCAGAAGTAGTTATCCTGAAAAAATGTTTCTTGACATAAAAATGATGAGATTTCATAGGTTTATTTCCAAAAGTAAATATTAACATGATTTAAATCTACTCTTCCATTATCCTTCACTTATTACCAGGCTCTGTTTGCTTTTTGTTATATACTAGGTTAGAGGAAATGTGAATAAAAAATTCTATGATCCTCCCAGTCACACATTTTCCCCCAAACTGCATTAGTGGCTTTTTAAAATTTTTATAATTATATTGCTTAAAATGTTAGTTTATATCTTTTAAAATTATGATAATGATTACTACATTTTCCTTACCAAGCAAGGAAACACTATTTTTTGTTACCTTTTTATTGATTTTCTCCATTAAAAAAAAAGGGCAGTTGAGTCTCCTTAGGTGACTCAATTGGTTAAGCGTCCGACTCTTGGTTTCTGCTCAGGTCATGATCTTACAGTTCGAGCTCCACATAAGGCTCCAAGCTAAAAGTGCAGAGCCTGCTTGGGATTCTCTGTCTCCCTCTCTCTCTGCCCCTACCCCACTCATGCTGTCTCTGTCTCTCTCAAAATAAATAAATAAACTTTATTTTTTTTTTAAAAAAAAAAGGCAGTCTACTTCACTGAGACATAATTTCTCACCCTCTCCTGAAATTAGTTTATTTAATTATGTAAAACTCAGATTTTAGTCAGGCATAGGACAAGGAACCAGACATGAACAGCTGAGGGAGGTTCTCATTCCCAGGCATGCTAAAGGAATACATATACGTGGACATGGGTTATTTGTAGCTTTTCTTCTTCCCTAGGGAGCAAATCTGATGTATGATGCTGCAGAGAATTCAATACAAATAGAAATAATTTCCAGATTATCTTTGCTAATGGCACTACTTAGAAAGACCTATAGTTGCTAAAACACAGGCAGAGTGCATGTCTCTTATCCATGCAGTTAATATGTCACCATTTGTTGTCTTCATAATTCTGGCTAGCAAAAATTATTGACAAGGCCTTTTAACAGCACAAACCGTAAGAGGTCACAGAGTTTCCACTTCACTGGCCCCAGAAGGGTCTTTTATTTTCTTGAGAATCATTATGCAGCTTTGGATGAAAAAAAAATTATCTACATGTACATTCTTATTCAGATTTTAGATATTTTTTAAGTAGACAAGATAGCAAAGGTCCATTCTGACTCTAAGTCAACTTTTGAAAATTGTATTAACTGTTAAGTCTACCTGTTACATTTTTCATTACAGATGCCTAGGAGTTTAGTTCAAAGTATTATTTCAAGGTACTATGTACCAGGTGACTGACACATCTCCTGCAAACTTCCCCGCATCTCTTCCTCTCTCTCTTCTAGAAGTTTATTAAGACAAGACTCGGACCAGAACATAGCTAGTTTAATGCCTGAGTGCACAGAAATGAAGGAAAAAGATCCCTTGGATGTACAGCTCTCAACTAGCCCCAGTGTTATGAGCAGCATTAGATTACCATTGAATACACACACGCGTGCCCACATACACACACAGGTGTGAAAAAGGAGAAAACATTAGCATAACTGATTTTATGGTTCATGGCTTCTTTCCATGCAGGTTCATCAGAATAAGTCTCTTTTTCCATGAGAGATGGTTTCTTATATAGAAATGTCTATCCCATAAGAATATGCCGACATACTTTATTAAAGCAGTAATATTAAGCAAAAATGATTTAGGCCAACATCTACCTTTCTTAGGCATTTTTTGAATGTTTAAAAGCTATTGTGCACATCAAATTGGAGTAAATAATTACTTTACTTTGTTTTCTCTTTTAATTGAATAAGTTTTGCTCGTGTTGTGATAACAGGTTTATTTGAAAGTGAAAGTAATTTGTTATAGAACAGCAGCTTTTATAAATGGAAACTTCTACAACAGAACATTGTGAGATGTTTAAATATTAACCAGACATATTGTTCACTCTTGACACTAAATTTCAGAAACTTAATACAAATTAAGTACATACATTATATTGCTGGGTCTTGCTTGCCAATGCTAAGAAATCCAAAATGTTCAATTCTAATTAAAAATGAAATTGAACTGCAATTCCCTGGGAACAAGGGCTGATCAGACTCAATAAGCTTTACTTAATTTATTTCAGAAACAAAATAATTGAATTGCTCATGGACAAAGAAAAAAATGCTTACATTGTTAAAGAAATACATGCTTCCAAGTCTTTTGCAATTCTATTATATTTCCTAATGTTTACAGTTGATTACATATCTCACATATATGTTTTGAGATACTTAAATGTTCAAGAATATGCTAGCTATCTTTATTATTCACAACTTCTGTATGTACATTTACTAGGGATGCACCATACATTTCATCCTTGAACTTTCCTTTTTTTATTTTAAAAGAGATATAAAAAGACTATTATTCTGGGGCGCCTGGGTGGCTCAGTTGGTTAAGCATCTGACTTTGGCTCAAGTCATTATCTCAGTTGCGAGTTGGAGCCCTGCATTGGGCTATCTGCTATCAGCACAGAGCTTGCTTCAGATCCTCTGTCCTCCTCTCTCTCTGCCCCTCCCCCCGCTCTCCCTCTCTCCCCCTTTCTTAAAATAAATGAATACACATTTAAAACAAGAGGATTATTATTTTTCATTGTATTTAATTGGAGTGGTATTTTTTTTTTAAAAAGACATTCCCAAATGCTTGACTCATGTCATTTAATTATTACAACAACAATATGAGATTTTTAAGATTACTCTTATTATTTTTTATTTGTATTTGGTTTTTGTTTTTTCAACTTCAGAAAACTGTGGCTCAGTGAGGTGTTGTGAATTCTCCATGGTTCTATAATTTGTAAGAGTGAATATGGAAACACTGGTTTTAAACTAATAGAAAAAAAATAAACTAAATGTGAATGAAAATGATGCTGTTGGACAAAGAGCAGATCAGATTATTCCATGCTCCCTTCTCTTTGCGTTTTCAACTATTTATATAGGGATTCAGTTTGAGATCGCAAGCCCAGGGGGTTTAAAATGGAATGGCTTCATCTTCAGAAAAGAGTGTTCTTTGGATATGAGGTTGGATTAAGAAGCAATGATTCAGGAATAGTCCTAGATGGTATCATTACCCAGCTCTGGGCTTTTGTAAGAACAGATAATGCAACAACTGGAGAAACCAAACAATGAAATAAGCATGAATACTTCTTCAGGAGATAGAATTTATGCAGAAATGTCCATGTGACAGGGAATTCACAGTAGTGACCTGGCCCTGGACAGAAGTTTTCTCTAAATCCACTTCTCTCATAGTGTTTGCCTTGTACACGTCAATATGTAAGGTAGGAGACATGATAAGACTCGAAACAGGCATATATAAAATGGTGCCATTCTTATAATTAATCCTCAGTATACTTTTTATTAGATCTCAAAAATGTTTAGGAGAATTTTTTAAGAAGTATGCATGTAATAAAGTTGGATGAACACAACAAATCAGAAAATAGGGGAAAAAAACAAAAAAGATACCTAATGAACATTATGTAAGATGAAAGAAAAATGAATAAAGCATATAAATTTTTACACTGAAAGAAAACACGTGAATCATCCCATTAAATTCAAAGATGTTTTAAGAGGAATAAAACCTCAGCAACACAGTTTTTACAAGAAAGCTTTTTGAAACAAATTAATAAAGATTGAAAGAAAATGATAAGCAAATAGATAGTTGGCAAATAAAAAAGCCAGAAGAGGCAAATTCATATAAAATATCTGAAATTAAAAGTAATAAAGATTAAAGGTATACCCTACAAAATGATTTTAAAAAATCAATGAAATAAATAAAGGATATTCCATGAACCTGAATACACTAAACAACATAATGGTAAAATAAAAATACATTAAGAATGCCAGGGGCACCTGGGTGGCTCAGCTGGTTAAGCGGCCAACTTCAAACTCAGGTCAGGATCTTGCATTTTGTGAGTTTGAGCACCGCATCAGGCTCTGTGCTGACAGCTTGGAGCCTGGAGCCTGCTTCAGATTCTGTGTCTCCCTCTTTCTCTGTCCCTCCCCCGCTTTAATTCTGTCTCTTAAAAATGAAATAACATTACATTTTTTTAAAGAATACCAGATGAATTTCTAAAAATAGAATTATGTGGGGCATATACTTCTTGCAGAATTAGACAAATTATAAAGCTAAAAATGTAAAGATATATAAGAATTAATTAAATAATGAATTTGATGGACTTAACATTTTTCAGAGCTCACACACACATGCATGAACTTTGCTACAAAGAAAATCTTTTTTTTTCAACGTTTTTTTTTTTTTTTTTTTTTTTATTTATTTTTGGGACAGAGAGAGACAGAGCATGAATGGGGGAGGGGCAGAGAGAGAGGGAGACACGGAATCGGAAACAGGCTCCAGGCTCCGAGCCATCAGCCCAGAGCCTGACGCGGGGCTCGAACTCACGGACCGCGAGATCGTGACCTGGCTGAAGTCGGACGCTTAACCGACTGCGCCACCCAGGCGCCCCACAAAGAAAATCTTTTTTAAAAAATCTAAAAGGTAGATTTTTATTGGTCATATTTACCATAATCCAATCTATTAGAAATTAATACTGAAACCATGAACAAAATTAACTTATTCCTTAATAGCTTGAGATCACAGAACAAGTGAAAAGCATCCGAGCACAATGAAAAGTAGAATACATAACAACGAAACTTTTGGAATACAGTGGAACATCTATTCAGCTAAAAATTTATAGTTTCTATGGTTCACACATAGCTTACCTAGGAACTTGGTTTTCATTTTAAGAAATGAGAAAAAGAAACAAAATTAGTTAGAAAGAGGGAATTCCTTAATTTAGAAGCAGAAAATAATGAAATGGAAAACAATAAAAAAGAAAAGCATATACTGTTTTAATGCATGGATCTGAAGAAGTATTTGTACATTGAAATATCTGCAAATATTAAGTATGGAGCGAATTCATCATGACTGACAGCAAGTTGAAAACTGTGGCATCTGGATGAATTAAATATCTCGTAAGCAGCCTGACCATGTCCCCAGACTCAAGTCAGACAAAGTATCCAGCAGTGGAGCATCTGGTCGTGCAGCTGCTCAGCACACCCTGTGAGTAGCAATGAACACCGGCTTCCCTTGGAAACTACACAGCAGGCTGCCAAGGGGAAGGGCCTTTAATAAAGCCAACAATGGGCAGAAACAATGCCAAATTAATACAGAAAGTAGTACAGGCATGTGCCATTTTGTTTCAATTACAAAAGTCAAATCTGCAAAGAGGGGAGTCCTATCAGACTTTAATAGAGGGTTGTGTTTTTTAAATATTTAACTCATGAGCACGAGGGCACACCAGCACATGTTTGCAACCCCTCTCTGGATAGGACATAATGGAAAATCAAGGAGGGTCGGTTTCTTCTGTATCTGCACAGTTGAAGGGAGGGAGATTGCTCACTAACAAGTTCATATCTGCAAATCAAAAAGCTCATGACTCCTGATTTCATGACTGACACTGATGTGAAAGGAACCAGACAGCAATGATAACACACAGGGAACAGCACATTTGTCTTTTCCTTCCCCTTCTCTCCCATCTTGGACAGGTAGTGATATTTTTTTTTCTTTATTGAACTCATAGTGAATATTCATTCTTAAAATTTTTTAAGGTAAAATGAAATAAGAAAATCATCACATGAATTTAGTTACGTAGGTCTGTCTCTAATCTTCCTCTTCTCTTAATGTGGAAAAATAATTCCTGAGATGCTATCCACTGAGACTTCCTTGGGGTTACTAACTCATAATTTTACAATTATGCCAGAAACAATGAAAAGCCCTATAGTAAACCCCAGCTGCTTTCCATTGCTGTCCTATTGGCTTCATAACGAATGTCTACAAGAAATATCATAAACTGAGGCAACAGATAAATCATAAAATCAAATTATTGGGAAACATATCATTTTGGACCAGTGACATTGTCACAGAAATTTTTTTCATGTCCTAACAGAAAAAAAAAAAAAAATATCTATTAGAATCATTGTTATCATCTAGCTTCTTCAGTAGTATGAGCCCTACAGAAAATTTAAAAATGGGAATGGAAGCCAAATCACTGGGCTAGAAATACTGTGTGGGGCAGTTTAAGAAAAAAAAAAAAATATATATATATATATAATCTAATTTCTATACAAAATCTTAAAAGGAAATTAATAATATATAACATGAGAGTATCTGATAAGGAGATTTATTTCAGGTCTTGGTATATATTTTATAGGTTAGAAAGCAAAAAAAGCAAGTTAGGATCTGATAGATGGAAAACAGTTTTCTTGATGGTACTTTCTTATTCATACTATGCGAAAATCAAAAGCTTCTTAAAATAAGATGTTAATTCCAGCAGTAACTGTTAAAGTTACATGATTATTGTACAACCTATTTATTGATGAGTAGGTTTTATCCTTAAAAACTAGTAACTACCATTTATTATTTGCCCTTATCTTGACTTATATTTTGCAGTTGGATCAACACAATGCAGAAAGATGGGTGTTGTTAATTTCCTTTTTGAAATAGGGAAACTGAGGCCAAAAGCTTAAGTAACCTGTCTAGTATCAGCACGAAGTAATAGAGCTAAGAAAATAACTAGATCTGTCTTCAAAATACATGTGTTTTCCATCATGCCATATGACATAGGGCCTATTTAAAAAGTATCCCAAAGAAAATATGATTTCTACCTAAGGCTATGTAAACAGATTATCCATGGCATCTCATCAATGCCTTCTATTCTCATTATTATTTTCTAAAATATTTCCTTTCAGTTAATCTTCAAAATACAATTCGTTACTTTCTCATGCTCTTCTTTCATTTTCTTATGTCCTTCCATTGCTAACTCTACTCACAAATATTTATGAAAGTATATATGTATATATATATACATGCATATATACACACACACATGTATATGTGTATACATATATATGTAGAGAGAGAGAAAGAAAGAGGGAGAGAGAGAGAGAGAAAGAGAGAGATTCATTAACATTTATGGGTAAATTTAAGTACCAGACCTACTGTTATAGTATTTACAAAACCTCTATGCTACATGCAATCTTCTAACATACTATATTAGAAAATTTTGTGTTAAAGTACATATATTTTTTAGTAATACAACATAGCAAATGTATTAAAAATATATCTTTATCATTCTTCAATGTATGTTACATTAACTCAGCCTGTATATGGGGATAAACTTACATATTATTTGCATTTTCTTAAAGGAGGTATATACTAAATATTATAAATTTCAAATCGTAAGAAAAGTTTACTGAAAAAGTTTACTACCCTGAAGAGTGACTACTGAATCATAATTACTATTCTAAAATCTCTTAAGCCTCAGTTGGGCTACCATTAATTAAGGTGGACAATTAAAAATTGTCTAAAATTTAATCCCCTGGAATACATATGTCAGTAAAGCAAATGTTTGCTTTTGATTCATTCTTGCCCATTATCCACCTTAAAAAAATCATTAATTTACTTCTTTCTCCTATAAGTAATATTTAATACCTATGATATTATATGGCCCAAACTACCTATACTTCCTTGAATGTTGTAGTAGTCAATAACTTAGGCTTAGGAGAAACAAATAAACAAAATAAATAAAAAACTTAAAGGAGAATTATAAATTGAATAACTCAGAGTGCTTAAATAATTTCCCATGTTAAAAAATAAAAATAGGGGCACCTGGGTGGCTCAGTCGGTTGAGCGGCCGACTTCGGCTCAGGTCACGATCTTGCGGTCCTTGAGTTTGAGCCCCGCGTCGGGCTCTGTGCTGACAGCCTGGAGCCTGTTTCAGATTCTGTGTCTCCCTCTCTCTGACCCTCCCCTGTTCATGCTCTGTCTCTCTCTGTCTCAAAAATAAATAAACGTTAAAAAAATTAAAAAAATAAAAATAAAAATATACATTTCTTGCTTAAGATTGACTACTCTCTACATCCTTGTGATCAAATTCATTGTATACTTTATCTTCTTAAAGTAAACTGAAATATCCCTTATGCCTCTGGCTAACAGCTGGCGAGTCACAAGAGTAGATTTAATCAATTTACAGTGTCCCCCACTGGTAGGGCAATTGGATGTACTGTACCTGCACATCTTTCTTGTATTTTGTCTCATTTCAGATTCAAAGCAAAGAGCCTCAGATCCTTAAACTGTGAAAGCATCAACATTATTGACTAATCCACAATAAATATCCACTGCGACTGGTGTTATAATTTATAGTTAAATGCCATTCTTCACTTAACAAAAAGGGACAATTATTTTGGTCCAGTAAAATGGCATCATTCACAGTCTTTCTGGTACATACATCAGTAGTTATCAATTCTGCCAAAATTCTGTATTTCAGTAAGTTTTTTTCTTTTTTTTTCCTCTTCTTCAACCATCCTCATTATATCAATAGACTAAATCACAGCTAATAAAATGTGCTTCAGTATGAGTTTTCATATTCAGTGAATCAGAAATATGTAATAGAGAAGTTGGAATGAACAGTGTTTTAAGAATGCAAAGGAGAAAGACAGCTGCATGCATTTTTGGAGTGGTATCCAAGCTGTTCCACATACTTTGCTGATGCTTACACTGATGTCATTACTTTGGTAGGATTGACTTAAAAGTTAACCTCAGTAAATAAGTATATAATAACACAATCTTAACTTGCACTTAAAAATGTTCCAAAATATAGCCCTGAAGATAGTTTCAGGGAACCACAAAGATTTAACAAAGGGATAAGAAAAAACAGTGATTTGTACCTCATTAAGATATAAGGTATTCTACAAAACTGTATTTTCCATATAAATGAAAGTTGATCTTTTAAGTCCTAAAACTCTTTTCTAGTTAAATTCAAATAATTTAGCTTCATTCTGATTTAAATGAACCCACCATAGAAATAGAAATGCACTTGTAACAGAGAAAAGGCTCAACCTTACTGAAGGCCAGGCCTTTGAAAAGGAAAACAGGAAAGCTGGGCTGAGAACCAGGGTGTCCAGCAGGATGGAGAGGGATGGGGGGTGGGGGAGAGCAAGCAGAAAGATCTGAAAATTCTACACCTTTAAAACTTAAAAATGGACAACATAAATTCCAGAAATATGAACCACACAAGAAACAGTAAGAATTTCTTTTTTATTTACTCCTTTTGTGAGATACTTGCTTTAATGATTAAAGAAAATTATGAATTATTAGAAGTCTGTTGACTGGGTTTTATCAGGTTCAGGAAGAGTAATCTGCATTCTCCACAAAGCCAAAACTAAGACACAAACAATCTGAGCTCGAAAGTAGTATCTGCTCAGGAATATCATATCTAAAAATTCATACTAAAAAAACAACAAGCTTCCAAGTCCAACCAGCCCATTGCTCATTAAGGTCACCCAACAGAGGTGCTTTACCACGTAAGGATTTTTTTTTTTTTTTTTTTTTTTATTTTTTTTTTTTTTTTTTTTTTTTTTTTTAATTAATTTTTTTTTTTTAAAACAGGAGAAAATCAGATTTAATTTTGTAGGTACCAGGATTCCATATAGACATGGAAATTCCAAACACAGACAAAATGAGGTATACCTTCTGAACTAAACAGAATCAGGTAGGGATCTGCAACTTCAAGGGAAAGAAATGCAATTCACAAGAAGATGGAAAAGAGTAAGTGTTTGGTAAACAAATGTTTGCTAGGCCCTTCCTGCAGAAATAATGGGACATAGAGGAGTTTGATCAAACAGGCCTTGCTAGTTCCTCCCTGTCTACCATACCTGGTTCATAGTATAATGTAGGTATCTGTGGTGATAGCTCTCTTCCTGAAGTAGGTCCTCTAGCTCAATTCTTTTCAGACAGTTATGGGAGAGGTAAAGAGTTTTTCCTGAATCTACTGGGCTTTGATTGCTTTTTTAAAATATATTTATGTATTTTGACAGAGAGAGAAGAGAGCGAGCGAGTGTAAGAGCGCAAGCATGAACAGGGGAGGGGCAGAGAGAGAAGGAGAGAGAGAATCCCAAGCAGGCTCTTCACTGCCAGTGCAGAGCCAAAGCAGGGTTCAAACTCACAAACAGCAAGATCACGACCTGAGCCGAAATCAAGAGTCAGATACTTAACCAACTGAGCCACCCAGACACCCCTTGATTGTTTTTTAATTCAAAATAATCTTCATGCCAATGTGGTCCATCTTGGGGCAGCCTGCTCTTGTCCCCTACAACCACAAGTTAATTTTGAATGGGCAACAGTTGCATTAAAAATCTATATAAAGCCCAACAAGAGAATGTGGAAAATTCAGTGGTTGGATATGAATATTTTGCTGCTTTCTCCCCTCAAGTTTTATTTGTAAAATTTATAAAATGGAAATGCATTATTAATTAATTTAGCTATCATTCAGTATGTACTTATTTGGGTGGGTGCTATATGTTAGGCATTATTCTAGTATCTGGGATACAAGAATTAGAAAAAATTAATGTGCAATTATTTTCCAGCCATTTTATCAAAAGGAGACCATATGTTCATAGGCATTAAATTTTCAGAATCTATCAAATGTGACAATGCTAGATTTTTACATAAAAGAAATTAAAATAATATTTGTAGGTAAAATGGAAAATGTGTACATTAATTCACTGCAAGATAAGTTACCCATTCTTCTGTTATGAGTAGGTCCCACTTACAGAAATACAACAAAATCAATCCACAAGTGGATATAGTAATATCAAGTATGCGGCAAATTTAATGCGAATTACCCGTGGTTAGTAAGTAATATCACAATAAAATTATATCTAAAATGTAGCAAAATGACCAATCACTGGGGAGAATGTGATAAAGGCATACTCTCCAAATTAGACAAACAGAAAAAGGCAAGTGCACCAGATAAATCAATTTTGCTTAGGATCCAAGAACTCATTCCTAAATGTTTTTCTACGAAGTGGTTCATAAACAACATGAGGAAGTTTTTAGCAGCCCATGGTGAAAATTACAGCTTAAGATACATTCTTGGAAACAAAACTGTATTTTATTTTGGAATTTTATTCTGGTGATTGCACTAATATGGTTAAATAAAAAGGAGTACTATGTGGAACACTTAACTTTCTGTCAGCTTTTTGCGGGAAGCATTGCTTTAGCACAGGAGTCAGCAAATGTTCTCTGTAAGGGCCAAACAGTAAATATTTTAGGCTTTGCAGGTCATGTGGTCTTTGTTGAAAGACTCTGTTCTGCAGCAGTAGCACAAAAGCAGCCATGGACAATGCCTATAGACCAGTGACTGTAATCCAATAAAACTTTATTTGCAAACACCAGCTGTGAGATGGATTTGGCCCAAGGCCAAAGTTCGCCGGCTCTGGTTCTAGAGCCCTTCTTGTAGCCTTTTGTGCAAGCCTGGCTGGGTATTTTTCAAGAGCTCAGATGGCCATTCTAAGTCATCTGCTCCTGCTCCTCCCATAGGATATCAGCCAACCTATCCATCATAAAAGGTAGCAGCTTCTTCCCTGAAGTGTAGAGAATGAAGTCACTCCATTTCTGTTGGTAAAACTCTGAGAGTCAATAGTGAGTCCAATGGGCATCCTCACTCAAATTCCTAATAAAATTTATTACAATTATTCTTATTATTTAGCATTTATACTGTGAGCACATTGAAAATACATTGTGGAAACTTGCAGAATAAACCTTAATGGGACATGAGGAATAAATAAATCTTCCAAGACAAAGATAGAAATATTAAACCTCTTAGACATTAAATCTGAGCTTCCTATTGGCCAGGATAAAAGGAAAAACACAGAGCTATATTAGTGACTTTTAAAAACAGGTATGTATGTATATTATAGCTCAATAAAATTGTTTGCTAAAAAGAAAAAAGAAAAAAAGAAAGGCATATCAGAGCTACTTAGGAAACTGCTTAAATACATACTAAGAGCTGGTTTAGAAAACCTGTGGTGAGATCCAGCTGTTTTGAGCCTTAAGATAAAATGCCTTCATGATGTGTGTAGTCTAATACAGAATTTCTCACCGGAGATATTTTTGGCATTTTGGCAAGACAGCTCTTCCTCTTTTGGGATTGTTCCACCTAAGGCAGAATAAAGAATCTCTATCCCTAGCCATTTAATAGTTGTAGGGGCTCTTAGCCATTAGGAAATTAAAACTGTTCTAAATATTTCCAATGGGATACTGGGTCTGGGCCACTGATATAATGAACACAAAGAAGAGTTAGTTATGAACTGTGTCCTCAGAGGATATGGCATATTGAATATTATAGTCAGGACAATGATACAGATACGAACAGGGATTTTATGAGAAAATAGAGAAGTCATCCCTAACCAGCCAGTTAGGTGAAGAAAAGCTTCCTAGTAGATAGCTGAGACTAAACTAAGTCTGGAAGCTTTTGGTCATGGGAAAGTGCTTTATAAACAGGGACACAACATTTGCAAACACACAAAATTAGATCAGCCTGATTTTGCATGAGGATTATGATCGGTTAATTTTGATGGATGAAAAAGTATAAGGCAGGGAACGATGAGTGTTCAAAAAGGGCAGATTATGGAAGTCTTTGTATGGCTGCTTTAGGACGCCAGATAGTTTTCCCAAAGATCTTTGAGAATCATAGAAGAGTATGAGAGTGTGCGTGTAGGGACCTGACAGACCTAGGCAGGGAAGCATCGTTGTCAGACTGTTTCCAGACAGTGCTCCAGTAGTAGCATAGAGAATATGTGTGAATGAAAGAGGACTATTGCCAGGGAAAGCTGCACTTGTGAGGCAGAAGCCCAGCTGGAGAAGACAAGAAGGATTAAAATTGTGCTTAACAGTTGTAAGCCTTGATAACTTTTTGTTTTGGGCCGTGAAGGAAGTTCGAAGAATCAAGGTGACCTATTGATTTCTAACTTGTGTAAGAAGGTATATTGCTGTACTCCACATGGAAGAAAAAGATACAGAATTGGAAAAGGAGAAAGGGAAGAAATGGGTTCAGGTTGGTCCATGTTGAGTTAAGGTGGCTCTGAAGCATCTAAATAGAGCTGTCTATCACTCAGTGGGTTGGACTGTAATGGATAACCCTACTTTGCAGGGGGGCTTGGGTGGCTCTGCCAGTTAAGTGTTTGACTATTTCAGCTCAGGTCATTAACTCATGGTTCATGAGATAGAGCCC
Organism: Panthera pardus; assembly: GCF_024362965.1. Classification (NCBI taxonomy): domain Eukaryota; kingdom Metazoa; phylum Chordata; class Mammalia; order Carnivora; family Felidae; genus Panthera; species Panthera pardus. The sequence goes on from NW_026526721.1 coordinate 90,297,667, forward strand.
TGCATGGGGCTCTGCTGTTAGCACAGAGCCTGCTTGGGATTCTCTCTCTCCCTCTTTCTCTGCCCCTCCCATGCTCACACTTTCTCTCTCTCTCTCTCTCTCTCTCTCTCTCAAAATAAACAAATATTTAAAAAAAACTGCTTTGCAGACTTTATTATAAAGATAAGACTAGTCTACTATTTGATGAAGCATTTAAAACTCTTCTTAAACATGCAGAGATTACAGATGATCAGATAACTTATTTTACATAGGATATTAGCAGTGACAAGACAGTCTATGCATGTTTTCTTGTTCCTGAATTTCTGGAAATACATAATGATGTCAAGATTTACTAAACACTTATTTTATGCCAGATAATCTTCAACATGACTGTATATATTGACTCATATAATCCTTCACAGCAAACCCATGAGGAAGGTTCTTTTATCATCTATTCTCATTTTAAGGATGGGTGAATTAAAAAACAGACAGGCTACATAATTTCTAACTTCTACTCTGTCACACAGCTATTAACAAGAAATTGTGTTTATTCAGAGAGACTGCAGAGCGTTTACCACACCATAGCAACTCACGTGCATGGCAGACCCTCCATTGATTCTAAGTCTCCCCAAATCATTTTTTCTGCCAGTTGAAGAGCAAACAGTATTAAACATTTTGTTTTATTTTTAAAAGTTTATTTATTTTAAGAGAGAGAGGGGGGAGAGTGCACATGAGCAGCAGAGGAGCAGAGAAACAGGGAAAAGGAGAGAATCCCAAGCAGGCTCTGTGCTGTCAGCAGAGCCCGGTGTGAGGTTTGAACTCATGCACCATGAGATCATGACCTGAGCCAAAATCAAGAGTCAGACTCTTAACCAACTGAGCCACCCAGGCACCCTGTATTAAACATTTCTAATGATCTTGACACAGTTGTCTTTGTCCACAGTTTTTGAGGCATGGCCATGAGAAGCTTCTCTATAAAGTTTTCTTCATAAGTTTGCCTTTATTTCTGAATTCACAAAAAGGGAATTTTTCTTCTTTTTTTTTTTTTTTAAGTTTATTTATTTTGAGAGAGAGAGAGAGAGCGCATGCAAGTGGGCAAGGGACAGAGAGAAAGAATCCCAAGCAGGCTTCATGCTGTCAGCACAGAGCCCTGCACAGGGCTTGATCCCACAAACTGCAAGGTCATGACCTGAGCTGAAATCAAGAGTCAGCGGCTTAACTGACTGAGCCATCCAGGCACAACCAAGGTTTTTTGTTTGTTTGTTTGTTTTTGTTTTCTTAAACCACAGATGTTATCAACAGGCTTGCATTTAAATCCTGACTGCAACCTACAAGCTATATGATCTCGGGCAGGTTGACACAAGGCCTCAAAGCCATGCATCATGCCTTTGGTGACTGAAAAGGAAATGTAGTAAGCAAAACAATTCACCATATTTTTCCTTTGGCTGGGCTGTCTTGGTGCCCTCAGCAACTTTTACTCCACTGACTATGTTCTAGGCCTTTAAGGAACTTCTCCAAGATCCTACTTCCAAACACCCCATCAAATTCTCTGGCTAGCATTTAATTTCCCTGGATTCCTTACTTCTTCCTTGGTATCTGCTGCAACTTCCCTGCTCAGCGCATGTGGACTGAAATGTTGGAAATGCTCTGTCTGCCTGGCATGGTCTGCCTTTGCCCATTCTTTATGATGCCTTTGGCTTCATAACCTGGAGACCAAAGGTCAATCAAATCTAGTTGTCTGTACTGCTTAGGGTATCGGACCTGACACCATATATTGGGCTGTTCAAGAAAATGTTCTATCCTGGAAAATGCATATATATTCAGGAAAAAACAAAAAGTTATTTTGCTATTTTTTAATAATGACAGCTACTAATTAGTTGCCGTCTATGCGACATGCAGTAGGATAAATACATTAAATATATTATTTAAACCTCCAAAGTTTTGCGCCAATATATATTGTGTACTCCATTCAGACGACACGTCTGAAGTTCAGGCTGTGAGTTGGCAGCTGTGGCTATCTGAAGTCTACTAAGCAGCTTTTCCCCCGAAATGCCTACCTACTTACTTATAGAAACAAGTCCAGCTTCAAGATAATTGATCAAGGTTACAGTCTTGAAAGGATTATATCTTCCTCCACTGGACTGCACACAACCACAATTAGATTAAATTCTTTCCCAGCAGTAACCGAGTTCTCTCCATTTTTATATCCCTGGACTCTTTCACACAGCCTACCACATTGCTGATCAATGAACATTTGTTGAATGGATGACAGAATTATCAGAGTGGCTCCAGAATGAATCTGGTAAACCTAAAATCCCTTTGGGTGTCAAAAAAGATTATTTAAATCCCAAATCACAATTAGATGACTGACCATGCATTTGCAGAGGCTCAATTTTGTGTGTGCCACTGATGAATAGTGACAATTATCCATAGACCAAACCAAAGAGTTAAGCATTTTGTAGCGAGAATTTACCAAGATAAAAAATGGCAGGCCACAAAATCACTCCACACACACATACCAAGTTTCTATCATTCAAAGTACAGGTATATTTTAAAGCTGCCACAAAGATAAGTACTAGCTTATATTCTCATGACCTAAAACCATAAATCAGGGTAGTTCTCAAAGACTTCAGGCAAAAAGACGTGGGCAGAATTCTTCATAGTGCCTAAAAGTCATTTGCCAGGCTTTGCTTTTCATTTTTGTTCATTTTCATTGAAATCATGTGGGAATTTGTGCCCGGTGGCAAACTCCATATATTTAGCCGATAGGGTAAAGTCTGGTGCTTTTATTCAAGTGATAAAGACATCAAAGGAAGGATATCTGATGAGGAAGAGAGCAGTACCACATTTCAATATATGTGAATGAAGTCAGTGCAAGTCCTCTTGTTCAAATGGCATCCTCTGAATAATTTTGGAAAACTATCTGCAAGGCTAATACATACAGTAAATTGCAGATTAGTAAGAGATTAAAATAATTTAGAAATTTTATTTGCCTTGTGTGCATGAATAAATGAGCCTTTATTAGTATATGTTCTTGAAATGTACATAAATAATAATTATCCTCAGTCTTTTAATCACTAACACACATTTAGTACACTGGGTAACTGCAGCTTTCGAACTTTGGTAGATGTTTGAAGTGTAATTGTTTTCAGCAGTCTTGATTTGTGGATTCCCTTTCCTCTCTTCATTATTTCATTGCATAAATGCCATTGCATTAATGGATACACTACTCCCATAAAATTACGTGAATATTCAGGACTCTTTATTCCTTGAGATGAAGTTCTTATGTGTCACGCTTCCAAAAACACCTAAAATGATCAGCATATTTTCTCTAGTAATTCATGTATATTATTTCATAAAACATTTAAACTTTGTTCTGTTTTAATTATTTCCAGCTTCAGTTACATATGTAATTCTAGGCATGAGTAGGTATATATGAGTTAGAATTAATTTACCAATTAATATTTTACATTCACTTAAAAATTAGACATCTGAGGTTTAATTATTTGGTAAAGCTTATCTTTAAGTAAATAAATATTGCAAGATAAACTTACTTATCATTCTTATTAGAAAATATATACACATAAGTAATAAAACATAATACATGGAAAAATTCTAATTTAAATCAAATTATTGCTGGAATATGCTTATGAATATGGAATACTTTTGGAAGTAATTACAAGCATTCAATGAACATTTGGAAGTTTAGGGGGCTATATACCTTAAGACTCAGAGCAAATCAGCAGGATTTTTGGATCTGAAATGAACTCACCACAAATTACTTTCTACTCAATTAATGGTCAATAGACATTCATGTTGATAATCCAAATAGACACACTTACAGCACACTTTCAGTCTGAAGAAAATAGCAGAGGAGAAATGGCAAAATAGTTCATTATAATGCTTATATATGTGCTTATATATAATATGTACATATGTAAAAAATGTTATTGCCCAAAGAAAATTACATTGTTACTTTTTTTCCAAACAGTTATTATTGTGAGGAAAGTCATAGTAGTAGAAAAAAAAAACAATGCAAAATCTTTTTCTCTATTAGAATTGAAGGTATTCATTTAACTTTCCTATGACCAAGACAAGACATAGAGATCTGGGAAGAGCCTATGTGATTTAACTTTCTATTCACTCGTAGGAATAAGGTTTACAAACTGTCATTCTGTTTTATATTTTAAATGAACTTTATTGAGATGTAATTTCCATAATATACAATTTACTAATTTTTAAATGTATATTTCAACAGTTCTGAAAAATATATGTGCCCATGTATCTGCCACCACTATCAAGTATAGAATATTTCCATCACCCCCAAAGGTCTCCTTGTGTCCCTCTGCTGTCTCATTACCAACCAATGATCTACTTTCTGTCTCCATTGATTAGATTTTTTAGATTTTGATATAAATGGGGGCGCTTGGGTGGTTCAGTAGGTTGAGCATCCGACCTCGGCTCAGGTCATGATCTCACAGTTTGTGAGTTAGAGCCCCACATCAGGCTCTGTGCTGACAGCTCAGTGCCTGGAGCCTGCTTCAGATTCTGTGTCTCCCTCTCTCTCTCTGCCTCTCCCCTGTTCATGCTCTGTCTCTCTCTGTCTCTCAGGAATAAATGAATGTTAAAAAAAATATATTAAATTTTGATATAAATGGAATCATACAGTATATACTCTTTCAGATCTGTTTAGTTTAATATTTTTTAGATTAATTGTTTTGTTGCCTATATCAATAGATTTTTCCCTTTTTATTGTAAAGTAATATTTCATTTTTTCTAGACTCTATCCACTGAACTATACGCTTAGCCTTATACTAACACCACACTGTCTTAATTACCATTGTTTTATAGAAATTTTTTTAAAAAGTGGTACAAATCCTTCCAACTTCAGTTTATTTTTAGTGTAACATATATTTATTTGAAACTTAATAGAATATCAGCTTATTCCTTAAAATCTAAAACTTTCACAGAGCAATTTGTAATTTTCACATAAGAATTGATATTTATGAAAATAGATGTCAAAAGATATTTATTTTCTTGCTGATCATGACACAGCAAAAGACATTACACACCTAATATTAAATATTAGAGATAAGCTCTAAAAATTTTACATACACTCCATAAATGAATTATCTAAGTTACAATACAGAGGAAATAACAAGTATATTAATCTTCAAATGTATCAGTTTTTACCAGGTTTTCCACACTATCCTTATTTTGTCATGCTTGCTTTCAAGAGATCTATAAATCAGCAGTTTTCTCTCTTCTGACCTCCTAAGTAGTCAGTTTTACCAGAATGAAAAAAGTAGAAAAAGCTCCTTGGAGGACATCCAGAGTTCAAATGCTTGATGAAAACAGTTAGTAACGGATTTAGTTCAGCAAAAATACAGTTCAGCATCCCACAATAATAGAATTATGCTACCAGAATATACCTAGGTTATATTCAAGAGTAATATGAAAAATGTTGAATTACCATGCCTGAAGGAAACTGACCAATCAGAATAGATTCTAAGTAATTGGCTCAGGTATACTAGAGTATATTGACTGAGTAACCATCTGGATATCAATCTATAGAAACATCCTTCACTGAGGACCTGTAAGCCAAACAAAGGATGGCTGGATGCATGGATGGATAAATTGAAGAATCATGCTGCTTTTCCACCAGTATTTAATTTGAGATGTTATAATGATTGTTAATACTCTATGTCTACTTGACTAGGCCATGGAATGTCCAGTTATTTGGTCAAACATTACCTTGGGTGTATGTGTAAAGCTGTTTTGGGATCAGATGAACATTTAAATTGGTAGAATAAAAAAGCAAATTGTCATCACTCTGTGAGTGGGTCTCATCCAATAGTTGAAGGCCTGAATAGAACAAAAAGGGCTGAAAATCCTCTGAATAAGAGGGAATTGCTCCTGCTTGACATTCTTTCAACTAGGGCGTTTTCTTGCCTTTGAACTCCAAATGAAACATTGACATTTCTCGGTCTCAAACATGCCAGCTTTGGGACTAGAACTATACCATCAGCTCTCCTGGATCTCCAGCTTGCCTACTTACCTTGCATATTTTGGGACATTAGGACTTTTCAGCTACCATAATGTGAGCCAATTCCTTACAATAAATCCTCCATCTATATGTATGTGTGTGTATACATATATATCCTATTGGTTTCATTTTTCTGGAGAACACTAATATAGGTATAAAGATTCCAAGTGAGACAAAGTATAGAATTTAGGCAGATATGTAATTCCTACAGCTGTTATGGAAATCTTTGAATAATAAGTATTCATTAAACTCCATAAATCTCAACCATTTCTTTTCCTAAAATTTATGAAAGACCAGGAGTGGGTCATGTCCACAACCTGGTGTGTTAAATATTGAAAATTAAAACATTAAAAAGAGATGCTTATATGATAATATAAACACAGAATGTTAATATTGAAAGAAACAAATCATTGGTGTTTGTAGCAATATAAGTAAATGGAAAATTTTAGGGGCAATTTTTCTCCTTTCTTGTATTCATTTGCCATGACAAAGACAGGTTTATTCAAACTACATTTACTGAAACTATAGTCTGTCCTAGGCACTCTGCTGGTCACTGGGGATTCAAAGATAAATGTATCCGCTCCATTCCACAGGTATCTTGTACTTCCTCCCTCTCTGTCCCACAAGATGAGGACTTTGCCCTGCCAGATGTGGTAGGGCTTTGTAAAACATGAGGCTTTAGCTCCATCTGTAACAAGTTAGTTATTTAGAAATGCATGGCATTGTGGGTAAGAGCACATGCTTGGGAGGCAAACAGCATGGATTTGAATTCAAATTCTCACAATCACCAAATGTATAGCTTCCACAAGTTATGTAACCTCTCTCTGTCTCCATTTTCTCAACAATAAAGTAGGGATAACTGTACTTTCTTCATTATGTTGTTATGAATTAACACGTAAAATCATTTATAAGAGTGCCTCATGTATAATAAACACTTAAAAAATCTTTGTAGTTTTTACCGTCAGGGGTAACTAAATGTTAACTCTTGCTGGGTACATAGGTGACATTGATGTCATTATTTGTGCTATGGTGGATACTTGAAATATTAATTCATTAATTTTTAAAGAAAAATGCAAGAGGGGCACCTGGGTGGCTCAGTCGGTTAAGCAGCCGACTTCAGCTCAGGGCATGATCTCGCAGTCTGTGAGTTCGAGCCCCGCGTCGGGCTCTGTGCTGACCGCTCAGAGCCTGGAGCCTGTTTCAGATTCTGTGTCTCCCTCTCTCTGACCCTCCCCTGTTCATGCTCTGTCTCTCCCTGTCTCAAAAATAAATAAAACGTTAAAAAATAAAAAAAAAAAAAGAAAAAGTGCAAGAGAAAACTAAGTACTATTTACAATCATAATCAATTCATAAAGTACTTTTGAATTAATTTCAAAAATAACTCAGAACAACTTTATGGGAAAATAATTAACATTCTTGTAAAGTAAAGACATGACCAAAGACCTGAATGAATAGAAGAAACACAGTCATCACTTATGGAACAAGACAACATTGTTTATATCGAAATTTTCCATGCAATGACTTTTAAATTAAAATTAATGTAATGTTTGTAAACGTATAATTTAAACAATTTGGAAAAATAAGAAGACTGGCATTATCAAATATAAATACATATTACAAAGACACAAAAATAAAATGTGTGGCACTTTTACAGAAACAATGGACAGAAAGTCCAGACCTAGATCTATAGACATTAGAGAGATAGCCCTGCAAACAATTGGGGAAAGAATGAATTTAGTAACAGTGCTGGAAAACCAGTGTCACTATTTTGATTCTTGGAGACATAAGAGTCTTCAGATCTCTAGTTCCGCTGAGTCTCTGTTATAAAATCCTTTCTTACTGTCTGGGTGGACAACACATCCTTCACGAAGTACCTATTTGAGCAGTGATTTGACTCTATTCTCATTCTCAAAAGGACTGTTTCCAAGAAACTACATTGACACCAACTGCTTCAACCCAGTTTGATATCCATGTGTAGTAAATGCATAAACAAGAATACTCTAAGACCTAGCAATTCTACTCTTAACTTTATATCCACCAGAAGTTGGCACACAAGTTCACCAAAAGACATGTACAAGAACACTCCCAACAGCACCATTCATAATAAGTTCCAATATGGAAACAACTCAGCAAGCAACTATAGCATGTATCAACAGATTGTGGTATGTATTCATGTAATGAAAGACTGTACAGCAATAAGAATGAGCAAAACTACAATGACAGACAATAGCAATATGAACAAATGTCACTCACATATATAATATTGAACAAAAGAAGGCAAACATTAAGGGAATATACTATTGATCCTACTTAATGTAGTTCAAAAACAGATAAAATTCAACTATTACAATAGAAGTCAGGAAATTTAGCTCTTCTCAGGGCTCAGTGATCTGGAGAAGCTAGAAGGATGGTTTCTGGTACTGGCAACACAGGGATATTAAAGTCATTTAGTAGTATGCTTACATTTTGTGTGTTTTCCTGTGTGTGTGTGTGTGTGTGTGTGTGTGTGTGCGCGTGTGTGGTACTTCAGCAAAAATTTTATTGAACACAAAGTTTAACTACACAAGAATGAAAAATTTAGAAAGTGAATTTTCTGAATGGTAGTGACTTGTTAGGTGTTTACAATCATTTAACTTAATTATGCCTTAGGTCTATTCAGATCAGAAGGGAATAAATAAAATTGTCTCTGTGGATGGCATTGTATTGCATATAGAAAAGACTCTGCCTAAAAAAGTTGTTAGAACTGATGAATTAATTAAATAAGTTGCAGGATGCTAAATCAATATACAAAAATGCGTTGTGTTTCTATACACTAACAATGAACTCTCTGAAACAAAAATAAAGAAAACAGTATCATTTACAATAGTATCAAAACAACACAATACTTAAGGATAAATTTAAGCAAGTGGGTGAAAAATCTGTCCACTGGAAACTATAAGATACTGATGAAGGAAACAGAAGAAGACACAAATAAATGGAGAGCTATCTAATGATGGTAGATCGGAAAAATTAAAACTGTTAAAATGTCCAAACTACCCAAAGTGATCTACATATTTGGTGCAATCTCTATTAAAATTCCAATGGTATATTTCACAAAAATAGAAAAAAAAAAACTGAAATTCATATGGAACCACAAGAGACCTCAAATAGCAAAAGCAATCTTGATAAAGAAAAAATCTGGAAGCACGACACTTCCTGACTTCAAATTATATCACAAAACTATAGTAACCCAAACAGTATGCAATTGACATAAAAACAGGCACATAGATAAATAGAACAGAGTCCAGAAATAAACCTATGTATATATAGTTAATTAATTTTTGACAAGGAGTCAAGGATATACAGTGGGAAAAATAATCTATTCAGTGTTGTTGAGAAACTGAAGAGCCAAATGCAAAGGAATAAGTAAAACTGGAATCATATCTTATACCATCCACAAAAATAAACTGAAAATGAATTAAAAACTTGAATGTAAGACCCAAAATCATAAACTCCTAGAAGAAAACAGACTACGATCTTTGACATTAGTCTTAGCAGCAATGATTTCTTTTCTTTATACACTAGAAGCAAAGGCAACAAAAGCAAAAATAAACAAATGGAACTACATGAAACTAAAATGGTTCTGCACAGCCAGAGCAGCTATCGACAAAATGAAAGGCGACCTATGGAATGGGAGAAAATATTTGCAACCACATTTTTGATGAGGAGTTAATATCCAAAATATAAAAGTAACTCATAAATCTTAATAGCAATCATAATCATATAATCATAATTCAATTAAGAATGGGCAAAAGACCTGGAGAGATGTTTTTCCAAAGAAGACATACAAAGGATACAAAAAAGATGTTTAACATCACTAATTATCAAGAAAATGCAAATCAAAATCACAACAGAGAGATTACCTTACACTTGTTAAGATGACTGTTATAAAAAAGGCAAGAGATACAAATGCTGGTAATGACATGGAAGATAGGAAAACCTCATGCACTGCTGGTGGGAACGTAAATTGGCACAGCACTATGGAAAACAGAATGGAGATTCCTCAAAAAAATAAAAATAGAATCACCATATGATCCAGCAATCCCATTTCCAGCAACATATTCAATGAAATCACAGTCTTAAGAAGATATCTGCACTCCCTTATTCCTTGCAGCATATTCACAATAGCTAACACAAGGAAACAACCTAAGTGTCCATCAAGAGATGAACAGATAAAAAAATTATGGTATAAATATATACTATGGAGTATTTTTCAACCTTAAAAAGAAGAAAATCCTGCCATTTACAACAACATGGATGAACCTGAGGGAGCATGATAGCTAAGTGAAACAAGCTAGACAGATAAAGACAAACACTGCATGGTATCACACTGCAGTCCTAAAACAAACAAAAACAAAAACAAAAACAAAACAAATTCATAGAAACAGAGAAGAAGGATGGTTGTCAGGTGATGGGGTGGGGGAAATTGGAAGATGCTGGTAAAGGGTACAAACTTTATTATGAGATGAATAAGGTCTGAAGATCTACTGTATAACATAATGACTATATCTGATAATATTGTCCTGTAGAACTGAAATTTTCTATGAGAGTAGAACTTAAGTGTTCTTATCCCACCCTCCCCCACACATGTAAATATGTGAGGTGAGTTCACCCAGACATAAACCATTTCCATAACCTGACATTTATCAATCCAGCAAAAGTTTCCTAATAAATGCATAACATTTATAGGATGTTAAAATAACTAGTCGATTCAGTTAATAATCTGAAAAGTTTGCCTCAATACTTTCCTGAAATAACTAACCAGATATTTTAACATGAATATTTGTATCTTGCCTCTTCTTAAGTGTCACTCGGTAGAGAGATACTTGTATTTTTAAAAGTTAACCAAACAAATCCAAAGAACTGATTTAGACTTGAGGAAAATTCTCAAGACACAACAGACATTTTTAACTTTTTTCTGTGCCCACAGAATGAGGCTCTTTGCAGTACATTACTGGAGTTTAATTGACAGCCAACAGTGGAGATGCTGTATTTCCAACCTGGACTTCAGATTATTCACACACCTCAATCTGGACACCAAATGTACGACAGTACCTTTTTTCTCCCCCTTCCAAACATAAGTTTGAGTTAGTGTCCAAATACACATTACAAAAAAACAGGTTTTGTTATTGTTATTATTTTATATGTTCCCCCTTTTTCCGTCTTGTTTATTCTATCAGATAGAAGAATCTTATTCTTAAAACCTTCCAAGAATAGGCATGCTTTGGGACAGAGAGAAATCTCTCTAGAGATTAAGTGTAGTTTCTAGTTGTACAATATGGAAATATCTCCAAGATAACAACCAAATGACCACTAGATATGTTAAAACATACTTCCAGAATTAGCTTGGGGGTCTCTGATAAGACGTTCAGGAAACTGACCCAAGGTATAGATCCTTGTCCCTCAAACAGGCAAGAGGAGTTAACTGTTCTTTCTTTGGCTTTGCTGTATAAACTGTATGAAACTTTCTGATAACTTTGTAGTCAATTTTCTGCTCATATACACAAGAAAATCTGTTAATGCTTACAGAATGATAAATTATGTTCTCTCTCTCTTTAACATTGGTATGAAGGGAGGGCTCTTTTTGTTGGCAGAAATGTTTTGTTTCTCTAATAGGAGGAAGAAAATGAACGTAAAATGAGTGCTAACTACAGGTCAGACTGTCTGATATAACAAAAGCTCTTTGTAAAGCATATTGAAAAAGTAACTTCTGTTAACGTCACAAATTCTATTATTTTAGTAATCCAGATGACAGCAGCAAATCCAATGAATACCGTTTAGGTAGGAAATAGAAACTGTAGTCACATTTTATTTGAGATTTATGATTCTTTGTGCTGCTTATCTGCCTAAGCATCCTATAAATGTGAGAAAAGAAGAGGAAAAGAGGTGATCATGTTTTTAGTATACTGTAAACTGAATCTTAAAACATGCATGCATATGAATATTTGTTCATCTGAATCCTTAGAAGAATAGTTTACATTCTTATATGTAAAGATATATATATATTTATAATAAATATATATAAATATAGATATGCAGGTGTGTGTGTGTGTTTGTATATATAATTTGAGTCCATTTCCCTTAGGTAATTATCAATGTTGAAATAAATGTTGTGTCTATATCTCCACGTAACCCTGATTTTTTTCAGAATTAAAAAGTTAGTTACTGATCATTGTCATTACTGATTCTGTTACTGTTGAATTTCTGCTAGTGAACAAATCCTGAATAATTGGAACCTGAAGAAAAGTAAAGTAGATACTTTTCTTGAAAGAAAAGCAAATCACCCTCTCCCTCTCACCACAAAAAGAAAATAAAAGAAAAGAAGAAAGAAAGAACAAAAGAAAGAAAGAAAGAAAGAAAGAAAGAAAGAAAGAAAGAAAGAAAGAAAGAAAAAGTTGAGTCACAAACTCAAAGACATTGGGGACAGAGGCTAAAAAGAGTCAAGATTGCACAACTGTGGCATTTCCCTTCCCTTCTCCCCCCACTGAAATTTCCTCTTAATTAACATTGCTGATAAATCTACTACACATTACCCAAACTTTCCTTATAAGAATGATTCATGCTTCTGGTGACTGCCTGGGTGCCCAGGACTTACAGAAATTTGTGGGGTAATGGATGGGTAGGTAAGTGGTGATTGAAGAACTCTTCAAAGTTCATTCATTTTTATCCAAGTTATTTTCCTTTTACTCTCTCTGCCTACTTCTCCTTGAGACATGTAAAGGAATTTCAAGACTGTCATGGTTTTAAAGTTGCAAAATCAGCTGATGTCACAGGCTTTCAAAGGATAGAAAATATCTATCTATCTATTTATTTATTTATTTAAAAAAATGTTTAATGTTTTTATTTATTTTTGAGAGAGAGAGAGACAGAGCATAAGCAGGGGAGGCGCAGAGAGAGAGGGAGGCACAGAATCCGAAGCAGGCTCCAGGCTCTGAGCTGTCAGCACAGAGCCCAAAGCAGGGCTCGAACTCACAGACTGTGAGATCATGACCTGAGCTGAAGTTGGATGCTTCAGCTGGAGCTGAAGCCTGGGGAGCCACCCAGGCGCCCCAAGGATAGAAAATATTTAATAACTATAGTCTGTTAACTGTTCTTATAAGAATACTAAGAACTGGAAACTTTCCTTGACCAGCTCTATCAAGTAACAGAGTAGTAAATCACAATATTCTGGTTACCTCACTCATGCCATACTATCATAGATTGACTTGGGTTAATTGTAGGAATATAAGTCAAGTTTTAGAGCTTCCTAAAATGTATAGAAAAAATGTTTCAGTATTTCATTTGTTCATTTGTAAGAATCATATACATATTTAATTTCTACTATGTGTTAGTAGTTACTCTATTATAAAATCACTTAATCATAAAATATTTAAAGTGAATTTTAGGTGTCTATTCCTTGAGTTTGGTGGAAGAAAGGAAAGACTAAAAACAGAGATTTAAAAGAAGTATAAAACATAATCCTTGCATTTAATTTGCTTTGTAAAGATACAAATAAGATCCAACAACAAAAATGTGATTACAGTGGAATTTTAATGAGAATTCAAAGTCAGCCTGGAGAGTTGGAGAAAGCTTTGTAAGAGACATGGGACCCAAGATAACCTGAAGTGACACAGAAGAGGCTAAGCATTCTAGGTGGAAAATGAAATAGAAAATAGTTGGGAAATGGGGAGCCTGGGTGGCTCATCCTGTTAAGTGTCAGAGTTTTGATTTTGGCTCAGGTCATGATCATATGGTAGTGAGATACAGCCCTGTCCCCACTGAGCATGGAGTGCACTTAGGATTCTCAATCTCCCTCTTCCTCTGCCCCACCCCGCTTGTGCCCTCCCTGGAAGGAAGGAAGGAAGGAAGGAAGGAAGGAAGGAAGGAAGGAAGGAAAGAAATAGAAGAGAAAAACTAGATTCTTTGCCTAAAATTCAAATATCCACAAGAATAAGTAAAGCTTTATTTAGGAATTGCAATCCCTACTTCTAAAAAAAAATAAAAGCTTAATTACATACATGATGTATTATGTGAAGTCTGGTATTGTGGAAGGTTCTAGATAAAATAGGGTGTTCAATTCAAAGATGACAATCACTTCTACAAACACACAAAGAGTTTGAGTATGGTTATGTATTATTTAATTAAAATTTGGTTTCATCCTCTTTTTAGATGTGCCAGGTTTATCAAATTGATCCATGTTAAGATCCTTTAAAATATTTCTGTGAAGTTAGAATTGTGGACTGGAAAAAGATTTTCTGGAAACTAAATTTACTGAGATAATTTAGATAAGATAAATATCATTTAAACATTAAGGTGTACCATTAAGTCTTGTTAAAATATTTTTTAATCTAAATTGTCTTAAAATATATAATGTTAAAAGGAAAACAAAATTCTATTTTATTTCATTTAATTAATTTAATTTCATTTAAGTAATTTAATTTAATTAATACATTTAATTGACACATCCATTAACCCACCTGGTTTTTTTTGGAGAGAATATTTAAGTTCTACACTTGGCAAATTTTAATTTATACAATTGTGTTACTAACTGTAGTCACAATATTTTATTTTAGATCCTCAGGTCTCATTCATCTTAAAATAAGGTGGGTGAAAGTGTACAGACTTACCAGCCTCTTCCTATTTCTTCCACAGCCCCTCACCACACCAGCCTCTTGCAACCACCATTCTACTCTTTTTCTAGGAGTCTGACTTTTTTTCCCTTTTTTTAGATCCCACATAAATGATGCCATGGGGTATTTTTCTCTGTCTGGCTTAATTCATTTAGCATAATGTACTCAAGTTCCATCCATATTGCCACCAATGGCAGAAATTTCTTTCTTTTGTAAGGTTAAGTAATAATCCATTGTGTATACGTGTGTGCATACGCATCTCATTTTCTTTATCCGTTCATCTGTCAACAGCCATTTTAGGTTGTTTCCATATCTTGACCATTGTGAATAATGTTTCTATAAACATGGAAGTGCTGATATCTCTTTGATGTATTGTTTTCATTGTCTTTGGATCTATACCCAGAAGTGGGATTGCTGAATAATATGGTGGTTCTGTTTTTAATTTTTTGAGGAACTTCCACACTCTTTTGCACAGTGGCTGCCCCAATTTACATTCCCATCAACAATGCAAAAAGTTCTTGTTTATCCACTAAGCTCTACCTGATATACACTGTGTTTATGTGGTAGAAGACGTTTAAATGTAGACGTTTAAATAGGAAAGACCAATTTGTTTCTTTCAAATAGAGGTTATTTTTCAGTTTCATAACTAGATTCCTAAGCAAAGAGTAATGATTTTGTTGTTGTTGTTGTTGGTAACAACATATTTCAAATGGCATCTCTCACAGTTTTTACTGAGATCCAACAACCTGCCTAATCTTATCCTCTCATTATGTCCTACCAGGGTACAACAGGATTTTTTTTTTTTTTTTTTCAAACAAAGATGAATGTGTAACGCAGAGGACTTAAGATGTTAATCACAAACTAACATCAGTAAGGGTACTGTCTTTATTTGGTTCTTTTCAAAGTAGATTTTTGTTTTAAAGTAGAAAATCTTTTCAAGTGTGTAAGTAAAGGTAATGTTTAGATGAAGAAAAAAAAATAAAACTGAAGAACTGGAAAGACATAACTTGTTGGATAGCTGGTGGAATAGTAAGAACAAAGATTCCTCATCTTTCCAGTTTGGGAAATATCAGATGTCTGCCAATAAATAAACAGTAGATTATGAGTGTTGTTTCCCTGGATTCTCTCTAAAAATGATATTTAACAGTATCTAAAATGAAGGAGTGAAAACAAAGACAAGTTTTTTGTTCACTTATTCCATCAAAAAAGAAGAAAAAATTCCTATCCCCACAATTTCCTAACATGAATTTGCCTGGCTTTTTGCTTCTAAAATTCTAGGAAAGTGCTTATCTATCAGTAATTAATTCCCATAACCATATATTTTAATATTTCAGTGAAGCTTGTGATGTACATTTTTATTTATAATATATACATATACTAACATGTAGAGGATCTTATTTAAAGATTGTTGGAAAACTCAGAGTCATTTTTGTATCATATCGGCCTTCCTGACATTATCACTCTAGATCATTCTTCCCTCTCCAAATTTCAGGAAGTAATAAAATATTATGTAATATCTTGTGCCATTAAAAAAAAGATGGTTTGAACTAGGAATTAAAGTATGCAGTTTTGAACAGACATAATATATGATTTTACGCCTATAATATATTCAACCAATAGATTTACTATGTGTTTTAAACCAAATGGGAAGATTTTTCAAAAAAAAAAAAACAAACAAAACTCTTATGCCTTTAATTAAAGGTATATTTTCAATCAAAAGCATCAGCACTTTACATATGAATCTAAAATGAAACCTGACATAAAAATCCACATTCAAGAGGTTTAGCATTCAGACAGAAGTATGTGCAGTAAATTCTTCTAGATGGTATGATGGACTTTCTTTTCCTAGCACTGTTGCTAAAATATTTTAATAATTTCAATTAGTATATTGGCAATGATAAGGGTAAATCTCTGCAGTTGACTTAGATTAAATATCCATGTAAAACGAATCCAAGTTTGACAGTTCCTTTTGTATCTAGCTTATCACTACCAATGGGGTGTTAACTTGCAGGGAGTGTTTCCAACAGTCTATCTACATCTATGAGCAAAATAAAGTTCTAATTGCAACTAGTAAATATATTCTTAGTTGAAAAGTTAAACTCTTCCAAAATGACACTGTGAGAACTTTCCCAGGTGGAAGGAAGTGTGCATTCACTCCATCTGGAATACAGACCTGCTGCTTAAAAGGATGCAACAAAAACAGAATCTAATCTTTAGAGAAGTTACATTAGAAAATGGTAGTTCCTATCTCTTAAATACTTCATATGTTTCCCTGCATATATAGATGGAATGTACAGCTTGGAATAGGAAAAGAACGTGAGTTTTCCAGTCATGGATTCCTACCCTCCAGTCTAAGTTCTGCCACCTATTAAAGTGTAAAATTGAAAAGTAATTAATCACTGAGGTCTTCATTTACCATATGTACAGTTAATACCTTTAAATACAGTTGTGAAAAGCACTGAATTTAAATGAAGTCACGTAAATATATCTTCTGGTACAATGCAGTCACCTTCTCATTAGAACAGCAAACTTAAATTGGACTTTTCAAAAGGAACACTATTAAGCAAAAAACGTAGAAAGCTGCAAATCCATCAAAAATTTGGCACACTGTGTATAAGTTTCTATTTTCAAAATTACTCTGGTTAGGGTTTGGCTAATTACACACTGACTAACATTCCTTTTGTCCCCTTGAACTTTAACACCATAAGATGATTAGACTCAGATACTCAACCAGCTAGTATGAAACAGTTTTAGAGCTGAAAATACAGTTAGGCTTGGGATGTCTCTCTGATATATTAACCAGATACATTCATTAGTTTATTCACTCATTCAACACACAATTTTTTGAGAAACATCTAGCATGTATCAAAGATCTGACATAGTGCTAAAAGCAGAAGATACAGTAGCAAAAAAAATAACATCTCTTCCTTTAGGATTTTATCATCTAGTAGGGTGATCACATACTAAATTATATTACACAAATATATCAAATTATGAATAGTCATATTTGTTAAGAAAAAAGGGGTTATTTATCCTTTACCAGCATGTTCTTTGGAATCAGGGAAATATTATCTAAGGAAGTAATAATATGTGATCTGGAGATCAAATAGATTTGTGTAAGAACAAGGGTAGGGGGAGGAATACTCAGGTAGAATAAACTGGAATTAATAAATGTCCTGAATAGGAGGGCACATGGCAAATTTCAGAAGGTAAAAGAAGACAATAAGTAAAAAATGAGGTAGACAAATGTAGATTATTAGGGGATTTGTAAGTAATACTAAGCATCTTGGGCTTTATGTCAGTGGAAAATGTCTTTATGTTATTGAGAACCCATGAAGCGTTTTAAGCATGGATTTGATACAATCAAGTTTGTGTAAGAAAAAAATCATTTTAACTGTTAAAAGAAAGATAGACTGAAAGAAAGAAGATTGGATGAAGATACATCTATATTTGGAAATATGGGTCATTTTACTAAGTTAACATATTACTTCCAATTTTTCAAATCTCTCCTGTATTGGTTTTAAGTCCACAGCCTTGCTATAACCTTAGGAATTTCAGAAAAGATACAATAAATTAGGAACTATGTCTTGATGATCACCTCACAATACAATTTGTCTGCATCAGATACTTTAGTCAAAATATGGATATGTGACAGAGAAGAGTTAAAATTGTATTTGATCAAATCAAATCAAACTTCTGCTTGCAGAATAGTAACGGATGAATATAGTAAAATATTAGCATCGGTGTTTTTATACCCTTGGGTTTTATCAAGCATACTGGAAGTTTTTTGGGGGTTTTTGGGTTTTTTTTTTGTTTTTTTTTCATACTGGAAGTCTTATTTTGCACATTTATGGGTGTGTTTTGCTGAGCTGCCCTAAGGATGCAAACAGCATTTGTTGATTAAAATTAGGTCCAGTTAATAGCAGTTAGCATACCTCAGTGTCTCTGGAATTGAGGATGGGTGAGAAGGTGAGGGGAGCTGGTAAATAAGAGGATTAATCAAATTATTTGGGTTGCACCATTGAGGTTCGAAGATGAAAGAAGTAGATTTCCTGTTAATAGAAGGTGAAGTTCTCCATTAGTCTGTGTGTGTACATTGTTAGGGTTCTATTTTTATCTCTCCCAATTATAAAAGTTCTATTTGAATTTTTTCACATTTGCTTAGTCATTTTTACATGATTTGCCTAAACTGCTTTCTTGTCAAAAGCTGTTAAAAGCTTTGGAGTTGAAGAATACATTTGCAAAAGGGATTTTCAAAAGCCTTACGAAGGCAAAAATTATTTATAATTATACCACAAAGAGAAATGTAGACCTTGCTGTTGAATAAAGTCAACAATGACTAAATTCTGTTTAAATGATGCATAAAAAGAACTTTATGGTAAATCTGTTTTTTTATGTTTTTCCTTATATATACTCACCCTACAGAAATTGAATGATTGCTGACATTTATAGTATAGTACACATTTTATTAAAATATGAAGCAATTTTTTCATGTCGATGCATTTTTATTAATATTCATTATTTAAGACTAAAAATAAAATAACCTTAAAATGGTTCACATCACATAAGTATAGTCTGGTGGATACCAGACTTGCAGTGATGAATTATAGAAAAAAATAATGACTTTTGGGAATTTTGTTATTATTATTTTATTCCTAAAATGTTTATTCATAATTACTATGTTTTACTAAGAATAACTAAAAAAGTACTAACATATTTTGTTGATGCCTAGGCATAGTACTTAGTGTTCAATCTTCATATTTTAGTATTAAAATATGTCATAACTTTACATTGGTTAAGATTTTAGCTCTTAAATATGCATAAAGATGCCATATGGGTAGAGGTACATATAAAACAAGTGTCCTCAAGACACTTGACTTCCATCTGGCTAAAATTTGTCATAATATATGGATTTTGTTAGAAGGAGACATTACCCTGCTGTGAGCCAGAAAATGGTTGTAAAGTATACACAAATTCCTCATATTTACATTGCAAATGTTGCCCCATAACATGTAAATGGAATGACTGGCACCACTGTATTCAGTGGTCCTGGTAAAAGAACTCCACACTTGTGTATAAATGGAAAGGTTATTTGAAACGTTACTTTTTTGTAAACACACACACACAAAACAAAACTTTATTGTTGAGAATCTTAAGATCTTCTTGAAAACAATAAGAGAGTAAACTACTTCTATATGAATACAGCATATTCTTTATCAAGCTCTTTGGATGCATATTCAGAGAAACTGCTTGAGTTTTCTCCTTATACATCTTCAATCAGTAAGCATCTCTTTACACATAATGAAATTGGAATATGGTCTTTGATTTCACATTTTATTTCTACCACCATTGCACTCTACCTGCTTTCTATTACCTGGAAAACTTTCCCAGTGCTAACTTATCTTTACTGCCACCATTTCAAAAGGTGGAGGTAACTTTAGCCAGTAAAAAACATATAAGCGCTGGGGAGCCGTTTGGCAAATAAACTGAAATAAAGAGTAACAAATAGCAGGTGTTCCATATTATAGCTCTTAGGATTTCCTGAGGGTTTATTTCTTAGATCATCACCCTGACCCATTCTTCTCAATTAAGTGAATATCGTTTTTTCAGAATCATCTTCAAGAGCATGGAAAGAATAACTATGTCCAATGGAATAAATATAACTCTAAATATGTGAAAATTATGCGCCCACTTTACCTGTTCTAACTTGTGAAATCTCTTGACGTTAGTTCACTTTCACTTGACTTAGTGAATACTTTGTGGCAAGTATAATTATTTTAATTTTAATTTTAATTTTAATTTTAATTTTAATTTTACAGATGAATAGCTGAACTTTTACAGATGAATAGCTGAAGTGATTCTCTTAATGTCATAGGTTGGGCCAAGATTTCAGCCCCAGAATGTCTGTTTCAGAGCCCATGCCATTAAGCACTGAGTGCCCCTGCTTTACTGGTTAATTTTGTGGTGCTGTTTTAAATAGAAGGGAGTTGCTCCCTGTTAAAACAAAACACAGGAGTTCACATAGCTCACTAATATTCTGAAATTTGACCATGTAATCTCTGACTAATAGAATAGTATTCAAAGTTTGCAATTCAAAATACTGCCGTGTACTTACTATATTTCACCTTCTTTTATTATACTATTATGCTATTCTGAGTATTTGGGGAAACATCTTTATTTCCACTTAACAACTATAATAATCTATAGCCTATTATCTAAAATATTCAAATAATTCAAATAAATCACTATGATTTAAGAGACTTATTTTAGTTTGTTGAAAATATATTAATACATGTTCATTATAATTTTTAATAACAAATATACAGAGAAAAATAATTTCAAAACCATCTGTGTCTCCATCACAGATGTATATTCAGAACAAAATGTGATGGAAACATCAATCCTTTACCCCCCACCCACTCCCAAACACAGAAAATTCGTTATGAAATTCTCTTATATTAAGGGTAAAAAGGAGAATAAATGGTCTTTTGATCTCTGCAAAATTGTTTGACCTATGCAAGTTTCTTAACCTCTTTGTATACCATCTTAAAAGTACGAAGTTCTTCTAGATGATCTTTAATGATAATGTTTCCTTACTGGATGAAAAATATAATATAATATGGACTAGGATATAGTGTAGCCATTGAAAATCATTGGCACTGGTTTTGAGTAGGAAATTCATATTATAAATACAGTACTTTAAAATAAAATACTTATAGGAAGATAGATGATCTTACTTACAAATATGCTACCAAATTAAAACCTGGTAAATATAAAACATGAATTTTTCATATCTATAGTCTTATATATGGAATCAATTGTAAAAACACAAACAACACAAATAAATAACTGCAGTATTCTATCAAACACTTGAGTTACAGTTTACAATAAGCACTCTTGTTCACATGGACCTACAGGTAAATTGTAAACAATGTGGAGTCTAACATTTTACAATTAAAATGAAAAATACTTTAAAATCATTTATGGGAAACTAATATTTATTACATAAATCATGATTTTAAACTAAATGTTAAGAGGTATGTCTATGAAAAATGGATATTCCAAAAATGAAGTATAAAATATAAACATATATTGTTCCTTTTCTTAACCTAATCTATAATTTATCTGCATGTTGTTATAGGTTATTGCTATAACACCATGGCTATATTTGCTTCTCTCACACTTTTTTTTCAACCATAGCTTCCCCCGCCCCTTCCCGACACACAAAAAAGAATATATTTAAAAGTAAACTATCAATGCTTTACCTTAAATCAGATAAATAACCCAAGAGAACTGATTAAACAATTTATAACATTAGGTTTCTATGGACTTAGAATTACAGATGGAATTATCCCATTTGATATTAGAAATGGGATGCATAGTATATGATTTTTAAGTCTCCCCAGATATATTTTCTACATTGAAAAAGTAATACTTTAAACTCTTTTTGTAGGATAGAGAGGGCAGTACTAGGGATGACATATTATCACAGAAGTAAGCCTCTCAACCCTCAATATTTATCTGATGTCAAAGGCTGCAGGTTCAATGCATCATACATTTATGTGATCAAGTAAATTGCTAGAAGCAAATTTGACATTAAGATGATAAACATGGCTATTAACAGAAATCAGGGTCTACAGTAATCAGATCCAGTAAGCTAATTAATCTTAGCTCTGTCACAAAGATTCCTTGAGACTGGAATGATAACATAAAGCATCAGCAGCACATTTCAAACAATATGGCCTTCCATCTTCTATGTGATATACATAAGCTGGACAGGGCCATGGTGACTGGGATTAAATGTTCTTCATTTTAGAGTCTATTCTGGGAATCTGGATAGGAATGCATTATTAGGCTGTCCCTTTCAGACAGTCAGAATTGTAAAATCATCAAAGTAACTGACTGTTATCATAAATAGGATCAGTTTTTAAAGTTATTAATGACTTTAAGCAGAAAAAGTAAAGAAACAAATCATGTCTGGTCCGGACTGAAATGGTCTCTGCAGATCATGCTGAGATTATAGTGTGCAGAGTGGTAGCATTCTTTCTGTACCAACCAACACAGTCCAAATGGGGAATTTATTTATTTATTTATTTATTTATTTATTTATTTATTTATTTATTTATTTATTTATTTTTGAGACAGAGAGAGACATAGCATGAACAGGGGAGGAGCAGAGAGAGAGGGAGACACAGAATCTGAAACAGGCTCCAGGCTCTGAGCGGTCAGCACAGAGCCCGACGCACGGACCATGAGATCATGACCTGAGCCGAAGTCGGACGCTTAACTGACCAAGCCACCCAGGCGCCCCCCAAATGGGGAATTTATAGCCAGTGCTACATACACACTAGTCAACTTCATAAAGGAAGATAATCCATCCACCTACACAACTCTCTCTTTATACTAAAGATTACTACCTCACATAATTTGATTGAAAATGGATAAATACATTTTCTTAACAAAACATATAAAAATGGTCTTTTGATTTTTAAAAATAAAGACCCGTGTGAAACTGATGCATTTCTGGTACAGAGTTTTAAAAATCTTCCATAAATTGAATAAAAATTCTGACATCTTATCTTTTACTAGAATGAATGAAATGATTTCATAAATGTTGAGGCATTTGTTTCCAGAAAGGCAGATTTCTTGGTTTCTTAGATCACAACCAATGTGTAGTAACATTCTATGTCTTCTTATTTTTTGTTTAAAAGTTTTCTAACCATGGGCCAGAGTAAAAGGAAAGGTAGATAGCTAGTATCCAACATATACTAATAAACTTCATACTTTTCAGTGGATTGTCAAAGATTATAATAAATAACTGCCCATGCATACTTATCAAGAAATGCTATATAAAACATTAGATATTCTAAATATTCTAGAAGTTTGGAGGCAACCATCGTTGAAAGGCTTTTCTAGTATTTAATCAGCCTTATTTTATAAAATTATTTATGTGTAACCTGAATATATTTTGCTACAAGTTAAGACTTTTATTTTATTTATTTTATTTTAATGTTTATTTTTGAGAGAGAGAGAGAGAGAGAGAGAGACCGTACGCATGAGTGAAGGAGGGGCAGAGAGAGGGAGACACAGAATCTGAAGCAGGCTCCAGGCTCTGGGCTGACAGCACAGAGCCCAATCCGGCGCTTAAACCCACAAAACTGTGAGATCATGACCTGAGCTGAAGTTGAATGCTTAACCACACAGGTGACCCTAAGACCATATTTTATAGCTTTAACCTTTACAAAGATTAGAATAACTCCTAATTTTATAACACATGAAACTCCTTCCTATGTTTGAACTCATTTTAACTTTCTCCTCAGTCTTCTTTTCTTTAGATTACATATACTCCCAATTAAATAATTCATCACATTTTCCTGATCCACCAATCATTTTGAATCCATTCCTCAATTTCTTCTATCCATTTTAAAATAGAGCAATTCCAACTGAACCTGATACTCTACTAATTAACAATGCTTGAGGCAGGTTATTTTTCTATTTTTTTCATATCTTTCTCTAGCTAAGATTAACTAAATTTGTGTTTGTTTTCAATGTTATTTTCCTGATATTTTCTCGTCTTTGGCATTCTTGAGACAAACTATTTATATACCCCTGTAACTGAAATTTCTCTGGGATTCTGTGACATCAAAGCAGTAAGAGAATGTAATTACATAGGATCATCATCTGAAAAAAACAAACAAAAAAAAAACTGTGTGCCTACTCATTAAGATCAAAACTCAGATACATATTTATAAAATATGTTTAAATTAAAAGAAACAAAAAAATACGTCACTGATTCTTCCTCCAAAAATATATCTTATAGGCCTAGTTAGTACAATAAAACAGTCCTGTCATTTTCAACTTCTTAATTAGAAACTGTTCCTTTCTGTGAGGATTTCCTTAACAGCCAACAAAAATCCATACAATACTGGAAGATGTTCCCACCCGCCCAGCAGGCACTTCTCACTTTTCCATTGAACATTCCATATGCATCCATCAAGTCATTACAATATTCCACATATCTGTCAATCTTTGCCAGGCTATCACATACAAGCATGCACCCTAAGACGATTCTTATGAAAAATTCATAAACATTTTCAAGTTACAAATTCTTCTCATTCAAAATAAGATTTAATGGCAACAGTTTTCCGAAGAAGTTAATGAGAACTCTTCTCTATTAATAAATGAGCTCAGATATGCAAGTGCCCTATGATTTCACCAGGCACTCTAGTTGGGAATATATTCAACACCAATTCACGTCCAGGTTTCTTTTGTTTAGGTGCCTAAGGCTATGTCTTCCTGGCTGTCAGTAATCTGATAAAAATATCAAAATTCAGTCAATGTGGATGAAGAATGATTTAACTGTAATGACCATATCCAACCCACTGGTTGATTTTTACCATACTTTGCAGGGAGAATATCAAGTGATATTTTTTACCCCTTAAATCAAGTCAGATTTGGGACAGCTAACCTGGTAAATTGAATCATCTGATTAGTATGCCTGGTTGACAAAGGGCAGAAACTGAAAGACTCTCCACATAAATGGGAAATCTTGTCCAAATGGCAAGCATGTCTGTAATCACTCAATCTGCTCTCATTGGAGGAGGAAGAAGCTAAATTAAAGCTAGAACAGATGCATTTTCAGGCACTTGTTGAGAATCCTGGTTAAGTCTGCCCTCACCCCCTCCCAGCTTTTTATTCTGAATTTTTTTAAGATTTCAATAGAAATGAAAATAGACCACGACTAATACTTACATACTAATCACTTGACTTCTCCAGATGTTAATCATTTTCCCCACATTTGCTTTATCTTTCGTATCTTTCTCATTCTGAACCATTTGCAACTAATCTAAAACATCTTTTTTAGCTGTAAAGAACCATGATTGAAGCAACGGTGGTGCTAATAACTGAAAGAAGGCATCTTAAAGTAAAGGTTCTTCCATTAATACAGATAATTTAATGAGCTATGGGGATCAGATAGCACACAGGGTTTGGGGTAGCCCAAACTGCCCTAGCTTTCCTGGATAATATCATGGGTGGCATCAGGTAAGCCTCAAATTTTCAAAGACTTTGTTACTGTAAAACAGTGACCATTCCTACACATCACAGTTATTTTGTAAAGATTTGGAGTGTTTACATGAAATAATGTATCTGAAAATTACAGTCACAAGGGATATCATTCACATAGATACATTTTAAGAATCTCCAGTGAAAACAGGAATTGTTGCTTTATCACAGTTACAACACAACAACAATAATGGGCATTTATGGAACATTTACTAAAGGCCAGGTGATATAAAGACAACACTAAGATACTGATTTCACAAGGAAGAAAATTAAGTCTTAAAGATGTTAAGGGATAATAGACTGACTCATAGCAATTCAGTGGCAGAATAGTGACTCAAACCTATATAATTGAACAGATTCTATACTCTGGCCATGGGATGTGAGTTAGGAAATTTATTAGAAGTAGCAAACAAACAACTGATACAAACACCACTAAGGCCAAAATAGGGAAGAATTCAAATCTGTCTTTAGCCACCTCTTCTACACTAGCCCCATTACCCCAGATACAGTATTCCTACCCTTTTGCCTATGCTAAGGGTATGAAATTAGTGTTAAACTGATATCAATTACCTTTCAATAAAATATTTATAAATTATGTATAGTAATATCTTAACAAATTACTCATTAAGTATATGAAATAGTAACTTTTAATTTCTAGCATTTAACTGATATAATTTATGCTAAAGAGGCCTTCCCCAAACCTCTCAAATTACATGAACATGGTCTCATATTCTGCCCATTTGTAAAGTGCCATCTGCATACATGTGTTTCCCAGTTACAGGGCAAAGGGCTTTAGAATTGCACTTTCTAATCAATCAGAATTTTAAGCAAGTTCAAATTAATTGAGAAACAAAATTATTTCTTGGCTTATTAGTTGCCAGATCCATATGTGATCTTATTTTTAAAACAGATTGTATTGGGGTACCTGGGTGGCCTAGTCCGTTAAGCATTTGACTCTTGATTCCGGCTCAGTTTACGATCTCACGGTTTGTGAGTTCAAGCCACCATGGTTTGTGAGTTCAAGCCCCACGTTGGGCTCTGCCCTGACAGCATGGAGCCTGCTTGGGATTCTCTCTCTGCCCCTTCCTGGCTCTTGTGCACACACACACACTCTCTCTCTCTCTCTCTCAAAAATAAATAAGCATTAAAAAAAAGTATATATATATATATATATATATATATATATATATATACACACATGTATACACACACACACACACACACACATATATATATATATATATATATATATATATATATATATATATATATATATAATAGATTCTACCTATTTTCTGATTAAAACACACAAATGATAAAGCTAAGCAAAATAAAAGAAAAAACTCTACATATTTAGTAAGTCATACTAGGTATTTTGTAAAATCCCAAGAAAACTATTTGTATACATGTTTGCTAATCATCACATAAAAAATACCATTTATAGCCATGTTTCACTTCATTATTTCCAACAGATTACTCTATTTGGCTCAGACATCTGTGTTTCCAATTTAGCATAAAACACTCTGTCATTTAGCTTTGCTAAGAAGGTCAGACAATAAAGAATCCAGAATATTATAGATAATTTTGAAATTTCATAAATTAAATTATTTTTTGTGATCCCATCAATAAATCTTCTGATCCAACCAGACTCACATCAAAACATGTTGAAATAAGGACTATAAATAATAAAACATACAGAATATGTCAGCACATATAATAACACAGGAAGCCAAAGTGGGCTGATTTGCTTCATTTGTTTACTATTCAAAATTAAAAACAAAAATTTAATCCAGGAACATGTGTGAAAGGTTTAGATAATTTCCTACAGAGTCACATAACACTCAGTAATAAAGGATGTGAAATAGGTACAAAAATGCTTGTCTACTTGTAATACCATAGTAACTTGGGAGAAAAGCCAATTCCCATTTTAAACTCTAGATATTATAAATTTATTTTTTACTAGTTCTTTCTTAAGGAATCCTTCAGCTTGCAAAATTTACAAAACTGAGTTTGATGCCACTCAAAATATAAGGTGAAGGAAAGTGTTAACACTGTTCTTTTCTTAGCAGAACTGAAATTAAATTTTAGATATTATCACAGATGTTTTAATATCCATAATGCCATCACCAAGTTGTAATATTGTTCAGTTATAGATATGTTACTATTTAAAGGCAAATAAATTGTATTAGAACAATCATTAATTTGGATATTGGATGTCAAGTAAGCATAGCAAGTTACAACTGTAAGGGATTCTTTTGCATTTCAATGACTGATTTTATATATGATGGAATTTTATCCTAAGATTGCTTGAAAAATTCTTAGTGTGAGAATCATAAAAGAAGTTTGATCTAAATAATTTATTTGCTTATAACAAAACAGGCCTGATAGGTAAGGATAGTAATTTTAATAACCTAATAGATTTAGATAAAAACAAAAAGAACACTATAATTGAAAATTTAAGAATGAACATGATCTGGGGCGCCTGGGTGGCACAGTCGGTTAAGCGTCCGACTTCAGCCAGGTCACGATCTCGCGGTCCGTGAGTTCGAGCCCCGCGTCAGGCTCTGGGCTGATGGCTCGGAGCCTGGAGCCTGTTTCGGATTCTGTGTCTCCCTCTCTCTCTGCCCCTCCCCCATTCATGCTCTGTCTCTCTCTGTCCCAAAAATAAAAATTTAAAAAAAAAAAAAAAAAAAAAAGAATGAACATGATCTTGTGGAAGAATCTCCTGATAGCCCTTGCTCAATTATGAATACTAGTCCAAATTGAACTCTTCTATTATACTGCATATGTTTCTGGGATTATAGAGACTCTAATTTTTCTAAATTTCCAATATAAACTTGTTAAAATGTGGAATTATTCCAAAATGAATGAACTATTAGTGTTGTAAGAGCATTAAAAAATTTAGTTGTTGGATGACTATAATATTCAAATAATGCACTTATTATTAATTTAAGAAAATTCAAGGGGCACCTGGATGGCTCAGTCAGTTAAGTGTCCAACTCTTGATTTTGGCTCAGGTCATGATCTCACAGTTTGTCCCAGCTGACATTGTGGAGCCTGCTTGGGATTCTCTCCTTCCTTCTCCCTCTGCCCCTCCTCTGCTTGTGTGTGTGAGCTCTCTCTCTCTCTCTCTCTCTCTGTCTCTGTCTCTCTTTCTCTCTCTCTCAAAATAAATAAATAAACTTAAAAAAAGAGAATTCATAAGAAATTTATTATACTAAATGAGATTACTAGGTGTAATCTAAAATGCAATACAAGAGAAATTATACCAAAAAAATTACATAAAGCCTGAGTAAAATTTGGAAATCCAACTCTAGTAAATAAAAATAACTTTCATTTTATCTGTAATAGAAAGGCTTTTTTCAAACTACACGTTATTAAAACCACAAAAGCTTTATTTTTAACTATAATATATATTGGGCTATAAAACCTTCCCAACAGCTTTTGCATAAACACAGTAAATATATATTTTCAGTTAAAAAGCAATTTAATGAATATTTATGAGAGTAATAAATTAACTTCTATGTTAATAATTACTTATTAAAATAATATTTTATTGACTGTATATTATTTTCAAAGTTCAAGTGAGAATAATTTAAGCTTGCAAAGCTGGGTTAAGGTTTTATAGCTTATTAAAGGTTAATTTGTTATAAAAACAGGAAGTCTATTGAATTCAAAACCAGCTACAATACATTGTGTAGCTGTAATTTTAATTACATAAATTTTAGGGAGAGGTATTTTTTTTGCCAAACAAATATTAATTTTTTCAATGATATTTCTCTCCTAGAAGTAATTTAACTCTGTCTCCACATATATTAGAGCAACAGCAAATGAGTAATATCCAAGCTGCTGCCTAGGATTCTTTAGCAATGGGTTCCTCAGCAAGATAATAATTAATTTATTTTTATTAAGAGAAAGAGAGAGAGATGGAGAGAAAGAGGAGAGATAAGAGCCAAATAGACAGTAATTAATAATTAGACTTTTTTAAAAAGTGGCTTTTTAAAAACTTTGTTAAGTTTAGAGCCAAGGATTTATTTACTTTTTAATTCTTTAATTTTGTTAACACCCTATATGAAATTTCAACACAGAAATGAAAAGAACTGTGTCAAAATCTCAAGGTCAACGTCAGCTGCAGGATAGTCTAAATTCAAATATGTAAGAAACTCTTCAACATCATAATAATTCCTAAAATAATCTAAACTCGCTACTGACGTACTGAGCCTTACTTAGAACTAACAAAGCAGGGATTATACGATTTAGTGAATAACGTGGGACTTGAACTCACAACTCTGAGATCAAGACCTGAACTGAGATGAAGAGCCAGATGTTTAACCAACTGAGCCACCCACACACACCAGATCCTAGACGTTTGACCGCACGGAATAGTGACCATTAAGGAAATGGAACACAAATCGAAAATGCAGTACATAGTAAAATATTTTGGTGTGATTAAATAAAATATTAGCTTACTTTCAAATTGTGCTTAGTATCTTCTAGACATTGTGTTGAATATTTACATGCATTATTTCAATTAATTTCAACAATAACCTTATGACTTATGCAATTTCATTAAGTTTTTGGAGCCATACATGATTAAATTCATAATAAATTTAAACTTTGTACATGTTTATGCTACTTCTCTGTAAATATAATTTTAATTTTCAAAATATTATTCTCATTTTATGAAATTCTATCACATCAAAAAAAGTTTGTGCATAAAAATGAACACTGAAGAATGTAAAAATTGAAAGTATGTACTATCCTGTTAGGTCATTGTTTATATTCATCCTTAACAGTCACTTTATATTTATTTTAACATTCATTTCTCCACTTATTTGTATCTGTCTTATTCCACACAAAAACATTAAAGAGGCAAGTTTAAGTTTTGTGTTTGAGATTCAAATTATGCTACATGGTATCTAGATAATTCTTATTGCTAAATAATGCAAAAGCTCAATCTTGAGAGATAATATTTCTCTAATTGATTTATCCAATAAGTATATTATTATCTTCAGTTCAAATCTGCAAGTTTGAGACAGCTGCCATTTTCCCATTACTGAATTCATCTCCCTACTCATTAGAATCTCATTTGGATTTGAAGGGCTTAATAAAAATAAGTAATATTTATTAAGAATTATAATGCATTTTCAAATTTGATGCTCACACAGCTTAAGAGTTGGGATTATTTTTATCACAACTATAAAGATTTTTTAGAAAAGAAAGAAAGAGAAAAACAAACAAAACCTCTAAGACTTCAGAGGTGTTAGATAATATCCTAAAGTCACATAACCATCAAGAAGAGCTATAGGAGGGGCGCCTGGGTGGCTCAGTCTGTTGGGCGTCCGACTTCGGCTCAGGTCATGATCTCACGGTCCGTGAGTTCGAGCCCCGCGTCGGGCTCTGTGCTGACCGCTCAGAGCCTGGAGCCTGTTTCAGATTCTGTGTCTCCCTCTCTCTCTGATCCCCCCCTGTTCATGCTCTGTCTCTCTCTGTCTCAAAAATAAATAAACGTTAAAAAAAAAAAAAAATTAAAAAAAAAAAAAAAAAAAAAGAAGAGCTATAGGACTTGAGCCTGTTTCCACCACCCTTGCATCCTGTCATACTGTGTTTCACGATTTAAAACAAGTTACCAGGGCGTCTGGATGGTTCAGTCGGTTGAGCATCTGACTTCTGTTCAGGTCATCAGGTCATGATCTTGCTGTTCCTCATTTCAATCCCCACATCAGCCTGTCTGCTGTCAGCACGGAGCCTGCTTTGGATCCGCTGGCCCCCCTCTGTCTACCTCTCCCTGGCTCACACTCTCTCTCAAAAATAAATAAACATTTAAATTGTAAAAAAAAATAAAAATAACAAATAAAATGATTTGCCTATTGAACATGGAGCAAATAGGGCAGATAGGAAAGACAAGGACACCTATCTCTAGCAGGAGAAAAAAAGAGTTGTCAACCATACAGAGGAGGAGAGGGAAAAACTGGAATGTTTAAAAAGTAGCTCAGGATTACCACAAAGTCATGTTATTGCCATAATAGACATCTATATTGGTGAGCCCAAATAATTGCCAAAAGTTAAAATATATCTAAAGCTTACTCTTGCAGATTTTAGAGTAATACGTTATATATAAAGTATTTCTGAAACATGCGTAACTTTAGGGAATGAACTAGAAGAAATCAGTTGTTTTTTTCCTTGATTTTTCCCTCGCTCCCTCCTTGTCCATGACTTCTGTTTTTCCCATTCTTTATTTCTTGCTTTTCTTAATTTATGCCATAACCTTTAGTTATAAGAAACAACATGCTTTCTACCTTGTGGTGCCAAACATACGTGAATACATGGGTATTATTTCTGTTAACCATATAACAAGATATACGCAAAAATCTAATACATGATGTCACTTGTTATGATTTTTTAATATTCAAATGATCAGTAAATTTAATTAAACTATATTATCACATAGGTAAAATACAGACATGATTTCTAAATTTTGGGATTCATTCACTATAGACTTTGAAGATTTGTAGATATACCTTCATTTAGTTATTTTTTTAAATGTTTATTTATTTTGAGAGTGAGAGTGAGAAAGCATGAGGTGAGGAGGGGCAGAGAGCCAGGAGACAGAGAATCCTAAGCAGGCTCCCTGCTCTCAGTGCAGAGGCCTACTGCAACTGCTGGGCTCCATCTCAGGAACCATAAGATCATGACCTGAGCCAAAATCAAGAGTCAGGACATTTAACCGACCGAGCCACCCAGGTGTCCACACTCATTTGGTTTTAAGCCACTAAAAATACTTTAATATTAGGAATTAGAATATTAGGATCTGAAGCATTCGATTAATTGTTCTTTTATTTATTTTTTTTATTTTCTTAATGTTATTTATTTATTTTTTTTTCAACGTTTTTTTTTTTTTTTTAATTTATTTTTGGGACACAGAGAGACAGAGCATGAACGGGGGAGGGGCAGAGAGAGAGGGAGACACAGAATCTGAAACAGGCTCCAGGCTCCGAGCCATCAGCCCAGAGCCTGACGCGGGGCTCGAACTCACGGACCGCGAGATCGTGACCTGGCTGAAGTCGGACGCTTAACCGACTGCGCCACCCAGGCGCCCCAATGTTATTTATTTTTGAGAGAGACAGAGAGAGACTGAGCACGAGCAGGGGAGGCGAAGTGAGAGGGGGAGACAGAATCCAAAGTAGAATCCAGGCTCTGAGCTGTCAGCACAGAGCCCGACATGGGGCTCAAACTCGAGAACCATGAGATCATGACCTGAGCCAAAGTCAGATGCTTAACTGACTGAGCCTCCCAAGCAGCCTAGTTATTCTGGTTTTAAACTCGATTTCTTAAAGTCTGATTGCTAAATGGCAGAATAATGACACACTCCGAAGTTTTTTCATTATAACTTATGATTGAAGTTGTATTCCAACAAAAACTACTTAACTTTTGTAGATACGGTAATATTTAGTCTAAGTTATTTAGAAAAATAACTAAAATCAATCAGTGGAAAATGGAAAGCGTTCTGCTTAAAAAACAAAAACAAAAACAAAAAACCCCAGTAGATTTAGCTTTTAAATGCATTAAACCATTGTTTTCTGATTTTGTGTTCTAGTCCTGACCATGTTTTCTGTGCTCAACAGAGCAGCTCCGGGGTGCAGCACTGTTCTTTTGTAATTACTTCTGAGAACTGGGTTGAAGTGCCTCATTAAATCAGTCAGTGAGCAAGTATACCCTTTGTAAGTATCAAGATAGTGTTTGCTTTTATTTTCTTAAAATATTTTCAAAAATTATCTTAAGAAAAAAGCAGGTTTGCTTCCATATACAAAACTACACCTGAAAACACCATGCAACAATGCTGATTTAAATATTTTTTCATCTGAAATATTCATATAGTGCCACATAAATAGATCTGCTAGGATCATTAATACCAGAAAAAATTATAATGCATTAAAATCCAATGAAGGAGGGTTTTTTTGGGGCACCTGGGTGGCTCAGTCAGTTAAGTGTCCAACTTCAGCTCAGGTCATGACCTCCCAGTTTGTGAGTTCGAGCCCCGCGTCGGGCTCTGTGCTGACAACTCAGAGCTTGGAGCCTGTTTCAGATTCTGTGTTTCCCTCTCTGTCTCTGCCCCTCCCCTGCTCATGCTGTCTCTTTCTCTTTCAAAAATAAATACACATTTAAAAAAATTAAAAATAAAAGGGGGTTTTCTCTTTTTTCCTATTTTTCCAGCCTTATTGCCACACCACACATAAGATTGTACCGATGTGGACCACACGCACACAAGATATACCATGAATATTTTATCTCTGGAAACTATTGAATCCTTTTACATTGTTATATTATTGCACTAGGCAACACATATTTTTGATGCTATTAATTAAATGCATATTTTAATTTTAGGAAATAAGAAATTAAATTTTAGGTTTGCCAACTTAAACTTCTACCACTTGAAGTAAATGCTGTTAATTATTAACTAGAAGAAAAAGAATTCTTTTTAAATGTAGTTATCATAGGGATTGAATTAATGTCATCAGAAAAAAAAAGGATACTGGAATAAATGGAACAAAGTATAGTTCAGCAAATCTGAAAAGCATTCGTATACTTCATGTGAAGTTATTTTCAACTATAGTGTTTCTCAGCATTTACTTTACCTAAACTAGAAGATTTCTTATTGATCATCCAATTGTCCATTTGTTGAATATTGATTGGTAAATCACTAATATCTATAGATTTTTCTAAATCTCCAACTCAACAATTTAAATTTGATTATTTTGTAGGTTAAGTAAACAGTATGAAGCTTACTTTTCTTTAAATAATGCTCCTCATTCCTAATCTGTGGGAAACATTCTACTCAAAAGTATAAACACCTGGCAGTTGTTTCCTACCTCTCATTTCCCTCCAGGCTCTTCTGTGGGGTCTACCTGTCTGTGTAAGGATGCCTTAGGAACTTAAGTGGTAGTTGGTCAAGTTTCACACTTGGCCAAACAATGTGCAATTCATATTAAAATATAAATCTTATCGGATGAATAGAAAGGAAAATGATTCATTTGTAGGAAATTACAAAATCATTTGGATTCCTGAATCGTTAAAACTCTGATCATAAAGATAAAAATGTAAACAAGGAAAATTTAAAAACAGATATCTTTTTTAAGAGACTTTTTTAAAGTTTATTTATTTATGTATTTATTTATTTATTTAAGTTTATTTATTTTGAGAGAGAGAGAGCACACATACACGCACCCGCACACACATGCACATGCGTGTGCAAGCTAGGGAGAGGCAGAGAGGGATGGACAGAATCCCAAGCAAGCTCAGCACTGCAAGCACAGAGCCCAACATGGAACTCGATCTAACAGAGATCATGACCTAAGCTGAAACCAAGAATCATATGTTTAACCCACTGAGCCGCCCAGGCACTCCTAGCGTTTATTTATTTTTGAGATAGAAAGAGAAAGAGAGAGAGCAGGGGGAAGGGGGCAGGGAGAGAGGGAGAGAGGGAATCCCAAACAGGCTCCACGGCTCAGTGTGTAGCCCAACACGGGGCTCCATCTCACAATCATGAGATCATGACCTGAGCCTAAACCAAGAGTCAGTTGCTTAGCAGCCTGAGCAACCTACGAGCCCCTAAAAACAGATATTATACTGTGTAACAGTGAGTACTAGATATGTGGTGTATGCTACTCCATTTATAAAAAACTGCAATGGCATTTGTGGATTTTTATGTGTAATTTCACCATGCAAAAAAGGCATAAGTATATGTATTTATCTGTAATTTCACTGCATACATATTTGACTCCTATAAGATGGGAGGCTGATACCTGGTGTAGACCTAGACAATGGCCCAGCCTCCATGTTCCAGCAGGATTTATACAATTTCTAGTTGTCATGCAGTATACAGTAATTTATTATTGCTTTTGTGAAAATGGCTCTAAAAAGAAAGCCAAATGCTTTTATTGCATTTATAAAATAAATTTCATACTAGAGTGCTATTCAGCAATTTGGGAATATGTGAGGGTCTTCAGATGGGCTTTACTATGTTTCAGATTGTCACTGAGAGAAATCTAAGTGAATCCATTATGACATATAAAATAATATTCTGTCTTAAAGCTTAAAGAAGTAAAGCACTTTCCTATAAAATAAACTGCTAAAATACAAAACTAAAGTAAACCTAATGCCTTTTCTCTAAGGTTTAAGCTTAAGGGAACTAGCACAAGCTAGACCTGGAGAATTGGGTTCGCTCTTCCCTGCAGTAATAAAATATGGATGTCAAGGCATATATCTAAAAGCTATTTGCATTTCATACTTTCTGCTACACCGTGTAGGGATTTTCTCATCAAACCCTTCATGGAGGCTAAATCAACACATACATAGTATTTATGATAAAACTAATAAGATCTCCTTGGCCACTGATTCTTTTTCTACTCATTTTTTAGGAGATAACATCACAATTAAGTTCCCTTTTTGCTCTATCTCAGATGCAGAGAATCCCTCCCATATTTATTACTGAACTTGATTTAGTAACTACTACACAAGTAAGAACAGATTAACTTTTCTCTTCACTCATTCCGCTGCATGTACCCAGTCCAGATGCTTATTTGGAATCATGATTAGCAGTAGTGATGCACAAAACAGTCAAGTGGTTCTCTGCCTTTTTCAACCCAGCTGTATTACTGTATTAACACACTTTCCACTTTCAGTCCCAGAATATATTTGATGGACCAGTTAAGCAAGCTCAGCTGTTACCATGCTGCACAACTTTATCTAATCAATGCTTACTTTTGCTTTACTAGGTGACTGTATATTAATGTACTATCAATGATTCCCTCAGATATCTGGGATAATCCACAGAAAACAGAGATGGCTAGAGTGGAATTTAAAAGGTTAAAGAAAGAATACCCTGTCTTCTGCCTAGAAGATAATGCTAAGTTTGTGGTAAGGCTCTGTCTGGAGGGGGATTCTGCATAGATCTCTTGTTAAATCTACTCATGGGCCTATAAGGAAAATGATCAGGGGAAATATACCAGGCTCTTAATAATTGTGTCCCATTCTAACTAAACCACTAATTCACTACTTTGTAGATATGGCCAATGGTTTCATAATGTAAATATTCTCTGGAGAAGTCAAATACAAAGAAACCTTGCTCTGTGTTAACTCATAATCTACTGGTGAGGATTTTGAATATTTGCCCTATAAATACTTAGGAAAGTTTGTGAATGCCTTATCTAACTTGAATTTTTAAAGGCTTTTTTTGCTTGTTTTGCTTTTACAATATATACACAATCACTATAGAACATTTAGAAATTCAGGAAAATATGAAAAAGTAGAAATCATTCATAATTTCACCAATTCAATTCATATAATTGGCCCCTACCACACACAGCATTTTAGTCATATAGATCACTGGTATATTGAACAAGCAGGATTTATATACCAGAGGCAATGCTACTCTGTTTCCTATTGCCCACTCAAAACATACCTAGAGAAGATCCCCAGACTGCTAGATGAAGACTTCTTCTGATAATTGGTAATTTAAAAAGTCTTATAATCAGTCTGAGTCACTTGTCTTAAATAATTAGAATACATAGTCTCACATCATGATCAAAACTCCACCCTTGATTTAAAATTTCATCTTCTTGCCCTCTGCCAGCTCAGGTCTGTTGTTGAGGAAGGAGTTACTCTGTACTCTTTCTTTCCTCATGCACTAATGATACTTATCCATAAATTGAAGGTAATAAGAGTCCCTGCTTCAATAATATGATTATTATGAAGATTAATGTGATAGTACACTTAAAAAGCTTAGAAAAATATCTAGCCCATATTACTAACAATGGGAAAATATAAAGAAGTAGAAATCATCCATAATTCCATTAACCCAATTTATATAATTGGCCCCTAGAGACTGGAGTAAATAACACTGGATAGCTGTGAGCCTTTTTGGGTCAAAGGAAGGTACATCAGAACACGGGGGGCTGGGGGGTGTGGGCAGGCAAAACATTTCTTGGCCAGGAGAAAATAATCCACTCCTGCTAGTCTAGCCCAGACCAGAGAACTTCAGATTTGACCAGGCTAAAGTCAAGTAGCTTGACAAAAATATTTAATTCCTTATACTCTTCTATTTCATTAGAAAATATACCAGTTTAGATTAGTTTTGCTCTTTGGGTAGTTTTTAGGTCAATATGAATTTGTGTTACCTCTCTACTGCTCTATTCTACGTTTCCAAGAGTTGCTATAAACATCAGCACGTTCTCCAGACCAGATGGACTACACAGGCAGCTACTTTGATTTATTTTTTAAAGAGCCAATAATAGACACCGTTTCTAGGTCCCAGGCAAATATATGCATGTATATATAACTATATCTATCTATAGATAGAGATAGATATTGATATTGCATAAATATATAAAGACATATATTTTTCTGCTCCAAGGTCTGGAGACACAGGCCAATCCCAACACAGACACTCCTTTCCTGCTCATTTATTAGATGCTGAGCGTCAAACTCATCTCTTACTCACAGGTTTCTCAGGTGAGTCAGCCACCAGTCTACCATGTTCCCCATATTGCAGAGGACACACATTAAGCCCTCCACATGGTTCCATTGAAGATTTCATCACTAGGCTTGCAATGGAACTTAAATTTCTCCAAAATTTCTATTCATAAAATCTTCTTTCCCCACCATCCTCCAAACCTTTTATACCACAGATGTAAGAGGTTCAACAATAGACTGACATGGTTTTAATGTTTTCCTTTGACACACTGGTGTTGGGTAGGTCACGTTGAAACACCCACTCATATATATATTATCATTTGATTAGCTAGTTAGCTATATCTATCTACCAAAGTACTCTAACAACACACATACGCTTACTTACACATTAAAGACTCATAATGTGACATGAAACTGCTTGGATGTAAATCCCTATTGTTTCATCTAACTAGCTGTTTGTCTTTGAGCCAGTTGCTTATTCTTTTCCTACCTCGGTTACCTCTCCTGTAAATTGAAGATAATAACGGTCCCTACCTCAACAACATGATTATTGTGAAGACTGAAAAACAACAACAACAACACTTAGAAAAGTATTTATCTCATATTACTAACATGCTATCTTTAGATGTAACAATAATATAATTATTATTATAATTATTATAAATGTCCTCTCTATAACTTGTTTGACTTAAGAGGATGCTCACATGCTGTTCAATATTCTTCTTTACCTTGTAATTATACAGTATTCAGCTATACAAATGTAGCATCATTTTCAATACTAAGCTGGACATATATAACATTTCTAAAATATGTCACATCATTGATGATCTTTATTGTCTGTTTTTTCCCCTTTATAATATATTGATTAAACCAGAATCATTGGATCAAAATATGATTAAGTCACTTAATACACATTGACAAATTACATTGCTAAAAAACTAATATCACATTGATACACACACACACACACACACACACACACACATATATATATATATATATATATATATATATATATATATATATATCAAACAATGTATTTTCAAGACTACTTTAAAATCTGGCCAATTATCTACTATCAGGCATTGATTTAAGTATAAGAGCATCCATAGAAGATAATGAC
The DNA here is from genome assembly GCF_024362965.1 of Panthera pardus. NCBI lineage: Eukaryota > Metazoa > Chordata > Mammalia > Carnivora > Felidae > Panthera > Panthera pardus. The sequence continues at coordinate 90,336,998 of NW_026526721.1, forward strand.
AAAGAAGCATGCCTGTTCTCTTGTTTCCTTACAGAGTATACAAACAGATTTCTGGAAACTTTTTTTGGCTCTAGGAAGCAAAAATCTTTAAGGGTTTTATAAAGAGAAACCCAATATATCTTCAGAACCAGAGAGTGCCGGTGCCACAACTACACTGACCATTCTTTTTAAATAGAAAAGGGAAATGAAGTAAGAATGAGCAGTAGTGGCTGTCTATCATGGTGGTTCATTATGAGATACTTAGATAGAGCTGCTTTAATTATGTAAATGCATCTATTGGATAAGTGTTAATAAACTTCTATTTAAATAAAATAAATCAAAATTCTATTTCTCCTTAGCATATTATATTTTAATTAAATTCTTGAGCACGGTCAGTAACTGTGAAGTTATACAGTTGACAAAATCAATCTTTAAGGAGTATAAATCTTCTGGATACTTGTCTAACACAAAGCACATAGTAATTAGTCAGTTTTGATAATAGTTTCACATATGTCCTAGGAAGAGGACACTCTGGCTCTCAATTTTAGCATTCTACTATATCAGTATTATTGTGAAGAGTATGCCAATTTTATCAAGGTCCCACAAACTCATCAATACCTGGCTTAAAGTATCTTCTGTCTCAAGTAATTAATAATGACATCAACTATTTTTCTTAAAGATTTTAATTTAAAATATTCTATTTTGGAAAGTCATCTTCATGTGATACTCTCTGACTCTGTGCTTCTCCTTCTCCCTCTTTCTCTGTCTCTGCCTCTGTCTCTCTCTCCACTCACAGAGGCATGTAACTTCAACAAAACAAAATAAAATGTTCACCCCACCAGCAACAGCCATTGGACCAACCTTATAAAGTAATGGCAATTTTCCTAATTTCAGGAGTGCAATCTTATTCGTTGTATTTTTCATTTTTTGTATCCTTTTTAAGTCATCTGCATTTCCATAACTCACATCAATGACTTCAGCCTGAAAGAGAAGAAAAGACAAAAAAAGTCTTGTAGGAAGAATTCTAGCAAACTGTCCATTTAGTGTGACAAAATCATTCACAATAATTTGAAATAGTCAAAGGAGAACTATTTGCACTCTTACCTTGACCTAATCACCACAAACATGATCTTTCTATTTTTCTGTCAGGGTACAATTCTTCTGGTAACTTGAGAAAAAGTTTTAGAGTCATTTGAACCTTGCCCTCTCCCTTCTAGATAAGTTACAAACCCAATTCATCCCCTAGTGGATGACCAAGTTTGGTATATTGTATATTTATGTTTCTGAAATTTGAATCATTTTACAAAATACTACAAGATTAATTTCTTTAAATCTCAACAACAATTACACCATTCTTCGACTTGAGAACAATGTAAAGGCTTTCAATTCTTTTCCAAACTAAACAAAGCCCATCACGTACAGCTGTTCAGGTGGTGCACATATTCAGTTGTGAATGACAACTCCTTGGGTTATGCAAGATACAACCTGTACAACCAACCATATGTGCCAGTCTGGCATTCAAAGATTTCAGAACATGATCCCAAACTACAATTTCAGTCATATTTCCCACTCCCATCCATATAGTGGTCTTATATTCTATATCAATATTTCTTATTTTTAAGAATCCCCTTTAATTACTGCTAAAATTGTATACCTTTCTAAGATTCTAATGGAATTCTCTAACATAGCTGCCCCTTTCCTTCTCCTTGAAAAGTACCACACCAAGGGTTCTATCAAACACATATTCTTATGAGCCAAGATGATTCCTTTCCGGTTTGGTTTCAATAATTTTTATTATTAAAATAGTAGTTGTTATGCTTTCCAGTGATAAAATTATATGAAATGTGCTGTTTCAAACTACAGCATATATACACTGAGGCATTAAGGAGCTAACATTAGGCATTAAGGTGGCAAACAATGAGAACAGAGTTGGGAGAATCCAGACCTCTAAATTCCCACTCTTCTCAACTGGAGCTAATTACTGTTACCAGTTGTATGCAAAGGGCCTCCATAGAACACTCGTGTGAAGAAACAATTCTGTGTTTAGAAGAACATGTGAATACCACCAAGATACCAGCATATCTGTTAGAGGAAACATTTCCAGCATGAAATATTCCCTTGGCCCCTTCATTTGCATCTGTCAAAGCTTTACTGACACATTACAGCCCATTTCAAATGTTACCTACCTGATGAACTGTATTTCCCTGTTGCCCAAGTAAATGTGCCTTCTCTACTTTGAACCTGACTCTCTTGAGGACATCACTGGACTACATATATATATGTAGATAGATAGGTATATGTAGATAGATATATGTAGATAGATAGATAGATAGATAGATAGATAGATAGATAAGATATTGTTTTTCCTCAGCGAAGGGCCCATCATGCACGTTTCTCAGCCCTCATCCAGGTGTCCACCATACACTGTTAACTGTCTTAAACTGAAACGATTACAGTTCATACAATATCTCTAAAAAGTAAAGCTGTATTTTCAAATGGATTTCCTAAGAAAATACAGTTGTTAACACTTCTGTCAGAATGGCTTTGGGTTATAATTTTATTTCTATACAATGTGATTAAATCAGTGCCTTATTAATACAATTTTTGAGTTTGCTTATACCATTATAATATAAATAACTGTTGATTTATTATTTTAAAAGCCTGATTAAATAAATGATCACATAATATTAATAATCACATTGGAAAAATGAGAGAATTCATATTATTCATTTCAAAATTTCAAGCTACCTACTAATTATCTGTGATTCACTGATACCATATTAAAATAGGGATATCCCTCTCTTGGTTATATTAATGAACATATTTTTCATATCTAGTAGAGATTGGAGGAAAAGCACACTGGTCTGGGAGGGTGTAGGCTAGACTTTGAACTTTTTGTTTGTATACATACCAGAAAGGTGTGACAGTTACAAAAATACCACTTCTGTAAAAGACATTTTATATCATTGGAAAATAGTGAAAGCTTGCCTCAATAATGGCAATTTTAATTAAAGAGCTCTTTCATTATCTTTCTTTAAATAGCATATCAATAGAGTCAAGCATTTTAACATTAAGAGGCTTTTGTTTCTTTTTTTCACATAGTCCTCCACACAGCATCATTATATCAATTTATTTTGGCTTATGCACTTTGAGCCAATTTATTTTGACTTATGCATTAAAAATCAACAATTACAGAAATCAGTGTTCTCATGGTTTAACAGGTAATAATAAAAATGTATCTATTGCCTTCAAAGGATGCCTCTGAATCAGGTCCTTTCTAAAAGTCTTTCCTATTTACCTTTAAGCAAACTGAAAAATCACAGTTGCAAGAAAGCAACTGAATTTTCTGAGACACAAATCAATATACAATGATATGACAAAATGTCAAGCCACTTCTTTCCATACATTCTTGTTGCCACAATGAACCTTTTCTTATTGTATGTATTCTGTCACACTAGAAAATCATCCACTCAACCGGTTGGGGTACAGTGTTTAATTTATGTCCAAATACCAAGAATTTAGTTACATCTGACTAATCCCTTTGGAAAATATCAAATGAGCAAGAATCTATGCACTTGTTGAACTATTCATTCGTGTGCACCAATTTTTCCACTGAGGACTTCCCTGACATATAGGAGGGGGTAATGGAGAGGTTACAGAGTAAAACAAAACTAGTTCCATTTTGTTTTAAAATTTTTTAACTAGGGAGAGATATACAAAAGTCTACACATTAATTTTTATTTAAATTCTATACATTAATTTTTGACTAAGAACAAAGAACTTAAAACAGCAACAACAACTGGGGAAACTGGGCGGCTCAGTCGGTTAAGCGTCCGACTTCAGCTGGGGTCATGATCTCACAGTTCGTGAGCCTGAGCCCCGCGTCGGGCTCTATGCTGACAGCTTGGAGCCTGGAGCCTGCTTTGGATTCTGTGTCTCCCTCTCTCTCTAGCCCCTCCCCCACTCACGCTCTGTCTCTCTCTCTCTCTCTCTCAAAAATAAATAAACATTAAAAAAAAAAGCAGCAACAACTAAAATAAAAAACCAAAAACAAATATTTTATACTTTATTAAAATATTATAGTATTGAAATGACAGCAGGGGGGATGGGCCATATAGAAGCAGCTAAGAGAATAAGTGGCACAGTTTAAAAATAAATACTAATATTAAAATATGATTATATTTTGTAGTAAAATATGTGATTAGAAGGAATCATAGCAGATAATTAGCAATAACAAAAATCAAAGCATTAAAAATTGATATTCTGTTACATCGGTGTTTTTACGGCTCTACGCAAAACAAAAAAAAATAAAAATGGAGAAAATATCCTGAGCAGAAGCAACAGAAGGGAATAACTAAGAGCAATGAATAGAACTGTCATGTCCTATAGTCAGCTAAATAAAATAAACAGAACAATCATGGAAAGTAACTAGGTCAGAGAAAAATACCTGGGACCATCCACCTATAGGTGGCCTGTGCTCCACACTAGGGAACAATCCAGTGCCATGTTTCTCTTCTAACTTGAGGTAGCAAAAATTATTCACGCTTATGACATGATGTATGCTTTGAAACTTTTCAGACTTGACATTTTCAACCAAATCAATCACTCTGTATCCTCTCAGCTCTTTTCTAATTGATTCTGAATGTACAGAATATTTGAAAAGCATTGCTGCTTTGACTAAAACAGTAATTTTCTACTCAGAGTCAGAAATGGTAAACCCGAGCAGTTCTCATACTGACAAGGTACAGTATCATCACAAGTATTATTCACCTAAATACAAGTTTTACTTCAGAAATTTACTGCCATCTTATATAATCTAGCTTTGAATCCTCTTCAAATTAGTGCTTATGTCTATTACAAACTTGTAAAATCAAAATGTGCCTCCATGTTTACCTCTGTCTTTTCCAAAAAGGGTTATTATGTTAATATTTATGAAGACTTCAGATTTCAGATATTCCTAGAATTTTATTAGTACTTCCTTTTCAAGTTCACTCAATGGCTTTCCATCATGCACATCTTTATGAAAACCACACTGTACTGAAGCATGAAAGGCAATACTGCTTCCTCCCGATCCTGTGGCTGACATCACTAATCAGACATCACCTTCTCAAATTCCTCAAGATGGTCTTCTAGCTGATCAAGACCAATTAGGGGTTGGCCTAAGTAGGAACCTATATAAAGTATTTAATATTTTAATGTTAAACAATGATTAATATTAAATAACTTTTTAAATAATACTTAGTTATTTAAAATCTTTAATAACTAGAACACAAGTACTAGTCAGTTAAAATGAGCTCCTAGCCAATCAGAAGGGATACCAGCTAGTGTGCTAAACTGGTACACCCCAAATGAATCCAGCACTAAGACTAAGAGATACACACAGTTTTGTGGTCTTTGGTGTAAAAGATTCATTTTTATACTTTTTTTGCATGTAATATATAAATTTGCTGGAAAAAAATATCTGCTACAATGATATACTGAATGTAAGACTTATTGACATGATGACCACATTTTTATGGCAGAAATAACAAAGATAAACCAGAGCAGTTAATTGTCTTGACACACAGTAATTATTTTAAAAATTTGCAAAATGTTTTATAATCTAATATATGCACACCCACCTAAAAGATGAAAAAAATTAAGTTAAAACTATTGTAATACAGAAATTTAACCAGAGTTAGGCACAGTTCTGTTAGGATTTTCTTATAGGGGTAGAGATCAGATTAGGATGGGATTTCAGGAAATTTATCCATGAAGGAAGCTGGTGGACCAGTGTCAGTTGCTTCAGAAAGTGGATGGAAGGTCAGTTGATACTTTGCAGCAATTACCCCAGAAGGGTTTACATCTGACATAATTTGAGGAAATTTCTTGAAAAGAATTTACCGCTGGATCTTCCATCAGCTCTATGTGAAAGGTGAACTTCATCTGACTAAGGAACTTCCTCTTTCAAACAAATCAGAAGGAAGTTCTCTGCCCCTTAAAATATTGTTATTGACTTTTGAGTGATCTCTGTGGCTCTGGATGGAATGTGTAAGGGGTTTGAAGTGGAATTTGAGTGCACTGTTTACCCAATGGCATATGTTCCCTGCCCAAATATTGTGGCCATGCTATAATTGGCAAAACTGTTTCTTGCTGAGTACTGAGTGCAGGGAAGTTGTATGCTCATAAAAGGGATCTCAGCAGGGGTGGGAAAGGAGGGTGGTGGGGTGGGTATGGGGGTGAAGATCCCTGATGTGTAGCATTTAAACATTTTCTGTGGTTTAAATATTAGACCAGAATTAGGAGAAATGCACAGAATTGACTTCCACTATCAGGAACAAGCTGACATGAACCATTCTGGCACACCACTGGGGCACTTGTACTTGGCCTTTTAAGTGTAGAACAATATGTTACTCAGGGCTTTCCTAGGTGGTTGAAAACAGAAATGGGTATGCATTAGAGGTATAGGTTGCAGCTTGTGCCCAGGTCTTGGCAACGTAGAGCTAAGAAGCAGAGGAAGGTAAGAGGTGCATAATAGTAAGAGAGAGATGACGGTAAGAGGACTTCACAGGAAATCCCAGCTAACAGAAAGTTAGAAATTGGGGGCGCCTGGGTGGCTCAGTCTGTTAAGCGTCCAACTTCAGCTCAGGTCACGATATCATGGTTTGTGGGTTTGTGCCCACATTAGGCTCGGTGCTGACAGCTTAGAGCCTGGAGTCTGCTTTAGATTCTGTGCCTCCCTCTCTCTGTCTCTGCCCCTTGCACCTCTCTCTCAAAAATAAATAAACATTAAAAAAAAGTTGGAATTGAACATAAGGACTTTGAGACAGAGAGGGAGAAAGAAAGGGAGGGTTGGGAGAAAGATTGATGTGGACAGGACTGTTATGACAAGATACGGGGAAAACGAAAATCAGTATTTAACTATTTATGCCCTCAGTGCTAGACACTTTACTACAGAGCTCGTATAAATGGTGTTCAGTCTATCTTCAGAACACTCATATTTGGGAGTGTTTCTGCCCATTTTATAGATGAGAAAACTGGAGTGTAAAATATTTAAATGTTTTGCTAGTGCTCATAGCCTCATAGCAGTATTGAGCCATGCAGTTTGTAACTACTTACCTGACAGTTTCTCCTATTAGACTGCCAGCTGCATGTGGACAGTGTCTAGAGCCTTCTTATTTATCACTTTTGTCCCCTGTGACTGGCACCTAAGAGGTATGCAGTATGTATTTGCTGAATGTTGAATGTTGCCTGTTATATTACTCAAACCCAGATGGCTAAACGCTCTATTAGTCACCTAATCTTTCACTATCAAATTAAAATATAAGGAAAAACAAATTAATAATCATAGGGCACTTTATTTAATAAATGATACTTAACTTATTAAGGTAAGGATATTGAAGGAGTTGCAAATTCATTCAAGAGAATTCTTCCTGGAGGCCATGAAAGTAATTGGACAGAATTCTGCTGCTTTTAAAATCAATTAGTTTAGGGGCACCTGGGTCCCTCAGTCAGTTAAGCGTCAAACTTAGACTCAGGTCATGATCTCATGGTTTGTGAGTTCGAGCCCCATGTTGGGCTCTGTGCTGACAGCTCAGAGCCTGGAGCCGACTTCCAATTCTGTGTCTTCCTCTCTCTGGCCCTACCCCCCTCCTGCGCGTGTGCGTGTATGCTCTCTCTCTCTCAAAAAAAATTCAGCATTAAAAAACATTTTAAATCAATTAGATTAGCATATTGAAATAATACATAAACCTAAGGATCAACTTTTCTGCAGATCTTTCTAGTTCTGAAAAAAACTGAATTTGCAGCACCCACTGAAGTGAGGTAAATTTTATATGTAAGGTACATATTTTTTAATGTTTATTTATTTTTGAGAGACCAAGAGCGAGAGTGAGCGTGAGAGTGACAGCGAGCATGAGCCCGGGAGGGGCAGAGAAAGAGGGGGACAGAGGATCCAAAGCAGGCTCGGAGCTGACAGCAGAGAGCCTGATGTGGGGCTCCGCCTAAGGAACCATGAGTTCCAGCCCTGAGCCGAAGTTACATGCTTAAGAGACTGAGCCACCAGGTGCCCCTGATACAGAGTTTAGATATCATTTGTTAAACTATGGCTTGATATTTTACAAAATGAGAATAAGCAATGCTCTTCAGACCCAAGTTAACATGACTTGTCATTATGAATTTAAAGTAAAATATTTACTCCTAGATTCTTTGAGCTGTTAGTTTTAAATTAAAAATGTGATCGGATATTATATTTTATTATTTATTCATAATTAACAAGGCATTTTCCTGTTAATATTTGTCATATTAAACAGAAGACTAGAAGATTACAGTCAGACAATATCATAAAAGTTTCAAATCATGATATATAGTTCTGATATTTTAATTTCTCCCATTTAAATGTATTTATTTTATACCATGTAATAACAATAGCTAACAGAGCGCTTGCTTTCTTTCTTTCTTTCTTTCTTTCTTTCTTTCTTTCTTTCTTTTTTTTTACAGAGTGCTTTCTAAGTGCACTCTGTGTGCTCTACATGGTTTATATAATTTCTTCCCCACCACAGCCAATGGAGGTACTATACCATTCCCCTTATATGGATGAGAACACTGAGGCTTAGAGAGCTAAAGTGACCAACCCACAGTTGTACAGCCAGTAAGGAAGAATGCTACTCTGGGCTCTCTGAGGAATGGGGTAGTGATAAATGTGTTGATGACAATCTATCTTATGCACACAGTTAATGAGTTGTTGCAAATAAGTTTCTCCATAAAATTGCATTATTTGTTTTTACTTCCAGACACAAAATAATACTTAACAGGAAGAAAATTCCCAAATCCATAAACTGTATTAAAATGAAAACAAATCCTCTGTTCAAAAATATAAACACAGTAGACTCCAATCTCACCAACCTATATTAAATATTAATTGTTTCCTTTGCTTTTCTGCAGCTATGTGGGTTTCACAAAGGACAAAAGAAATAATTGCACAGGGATTACATAAAGCCATACATTCTATTTATAAAACTGACTAGACATTGTCAGCATTCACTACCAATGTCTTTGGTAGTATGATGACATTATAGTTGATATTTTTCTTTTAATAAAAATATGAATCACTGTTTACTCCCTGAAGCTAACCTCACTCATGCTAAATTATTTATGTATCCATTTTAATATGTATTTTGCATCTGACAGGACAACTCTCCTTAGGACCCCTTTACTGACCCACCTGTCATTATGATGGGGTAAACAATGTCACCTTTCTAGTGCACAATGAATTACAAAGAAGTTGCAAAGTACACCATCCATCATGCTGGCACTAAGTAGGTTTTTGAAGTAGATCTCAGATATCACAAATGCTGTTTAGACTGTTACCAGAAAGCAAAAATTGGAAGCTTAGACAAAACGGTCATATGATGAATGGACATGACAGCTCTTCAAAGAAAAGGGGCACTCCTCTTCTACAAATAACCTTGTCAACAGCAAAAGTAGTGGGGAGCTTTGTTGGCACTCAGACTAGAATAATTTAACAAGTGGTTAATGGCTCAGCCTGATAGAAATTCATGCAAACCCAGTGTACTCAAAATCAAAAAGTGGGTCAGCAGCAGCAACCTCTCAAGCTTGATTTTAATTAGGGAATGGTCTGAAGAGATACAGAAAATCACCCACATCCTATTAATTAGAATATGTGAGTTTCAATAATACACTTGTCTAAAACATATATATAAAATATATGCAAATATTCTATATGCATATAAAAGTCACCTAGAAACTGCTTTGCATTTGAAAATCATAATGCTAATATAGTTTGAGTTTTAAAAAAATCAACATCAATAAATTTATTGATATAAATATTTAAATTATTATGTAGTTAGTATAATGGATTTGAATTATTAATATAATTCTAAAAATAGTTATCATTAGTGTCTTCCTTCATCTAATTTGCATGGTTAATTTCTTCAAATACAAGGTGTTTGTTTTATCCATAATTGCATTTCAGTTCCTCTAACACTGCTCCCTTTGATTTAGGCCTTATTTCAAATGTAGAATATATTTCTACATGATAGCTAAGTTTATTTTTCCCTTTTAATAGCTTCTTTAAATCTTTCTCCATACTTCTTTTTTTAAAATGGTATTTTTTATAGCATTTTATAAATGGTAGATAATCCCAAAGTGACGTATGTCTTCATGGACATTTAAGCAGTTCCACAATTCTATAGTAGACCTTGGTTTCTTTAATATGGAACAAGGAAAATTTAAACATTTATAACTGATAAGATAAATGTGTGGAACTCTCAGAGATGTGGCTACGTGGGAACATAAAAAACTAACCCAGTGGGCCCGGCAGATTATTAGAGGCCCATGCTGAGGAAACAGGGACACAAATTATACTTTCATGCTTTTCCATATCACCTAAGTTATGGAATAATAAATAAATTGAAAAGCAAATTGATGAGGGTGATTCCAAGGACCCACACTAGCTTATGGGGTTTTGTTGTTCTGTGTTTTGGACCTTTTTTTTTTTTTTAAGGCTAGGAGATGAATCAACTGAAAAAGAGGGAGGTGGAAATGTGAGGGGCTAATGAAGGTTTGAGAGTCTGGGAGAAAGTATGTAGGGTAACTTAAGCATCTTGACTTGAGACCAGAACTTCTGAACCAACAAAAGAGTGCTGGCAGGTCTCCCTTTCTTTTCATTGACACACAGGGAAGTTTCCATCGTTGCCTACCAGAAATAGTATATATTAATCAAATACAATGACATGAGTCATACACTAGAAATACTGCAGAAATTAATATTATATTAACTTTTAATGAATGATAAGGCTTTCCAAGGTAGTGGTTATATATGTGGTACTTCTGCTAAAAGTCAGAGAATGACATAACAGACCGCAGACAATGTGGAACCACCAGTAAATGGACACTCTCCACCCTCCCCAAAAATGAAAAGAAAAAAAAAAAAAACCAACAATAAGAATGTATCTATACAGTTACTTCAAATGATTTAAATATTTAATATATTAATCAGAGTTAACAAGGTAGATTCTTAAAAATCTGTGCCAGAATCATAGTATCGTTTCATTTGTTTTAAATGAGGCAATCTAAAGGTTTATAAAAGAAACAAAATGTGCTTATCAAGCGCATGGTATTTTTACATGGAGACAGAAAATTTGCCTATATAAAGGAGACATAACCAAATATATATTGCATCTAAGTGATATATTGTCCTTACTGTGGGCTAGGCTCTGTCCTCCAAGATTTACATATATTAGCTAATTTAATTTTCACAACAACCTTATAAACGTGCAACTATTATTATCTCCATTACAGAGATGAGGGAACTCAGCCCTAGATGGTTAAGTCACCATAAGTACCGTGGGAAATGAGATCTGAAACTAGTCCATGAGGCTCTACAAGCCAAGCACTTCACTGCCATGCCAAAGAACTGGCTAAGCCAGAAAAAGTAAAGCAATAATCCACATCTGGCTCCTTATCTCCTGTGCTCTCCATCAAGAAAGCAGAAGTGCTGTATCTCAAATCTTGGATCTGTGAATAATCATATCGATTTTCCACCTCATTTCTTGTGTGTGTACACGATCTCAAACACAACTGCTTTCATTTCTATTCTTTCTGTCCATAGCAATCCATTAACATGTGCCTCTTCAAAAACCAAAGAATAAAATGAACTTGTCCTATACCAGCTAAACAAAATTTGAATGACTCAGTCACACATTCAACACTTTTGAATTAAATTCTTCTAACATGTTTTCACTTTCGAAATATGACAAGAAGAAGGTCAAGCGATCCAAATCTTCCTTCCCCTTCCCTGGCACCTCTACACTGAGAACATTTAATGGTTACTTTTTTATGTTACATCTTGCCAGTGAGTTCAATTTAGATGAAAGCTGTTTTTTTCTAATTCCGTTTCACTATAAATGACAGAGACAAATGGTCATATTACCTCGAGAGTTCCTTTGGCAGAATAGGCTGCATATGAGTAAAGCAGATCTTGGCTGCTGTGTTTTCTGGCTTCTTCGCTGCAAGGCTGGCCATTAGGATGAAAGCATTGGCCACTGCTGCTCAGAGACACAGAGCTGGCAGAAGGGCCTGGCAGATTAAGCAACACAGAGTAATTTACAAACTGTACATCTTCTAGGCCCAGGGAAGTCCAGTGACTCTTAATCTTCTTTGAAATTTCTGTGTCATCTTCACTTTTATACAGTTGTACCAAATTTCTGAAAGAAATTTAAAAATCACACTCTAAATAAACGAAAAAAATTATCTCTTGAGTTATGACCATTTAATATATGAACAATTATTAACAGATGTAGGATATGAAAGATGAACTAGACAGGACACTATACAAGAAACTCACAGGCTGGGAAAGGTGGTGAGCTCACAGAGAAATTACACTAAATCAAAGCAGAATGAATTAAGTTCTTAAATTAAGAACAAATAAAGCACTATGGGAATCCAAGGAAAAGGGTGATTAATGCCAACCAGTTCTTTTATTAGTTCTGATCTTTCTGTGGACATCAACATATAATCCATTTACAACTCAGTTCCAAGACTAGGGGTCATGCTGGTGAAAACAGTTTTGTATTGCAATTAATATGATTCCATATAGAGTTATGTGATTAATATATAGTTATTGCTATTTAAAATGATCTGGAGAGTGTTGGAGTTATTACTGAGGATGCCTGGTTAGCTAAAATGTAACAGGGAGATTTCCGGTGGGCTGAAGTTCCACTTGGGAGGGGCCTGGGTCTCTTGGAATGCAGGAGGCCTGTGTAAACCACCCAGACTGGGGAATCCTCCTGGGCCTGCCCTCCCAGGCCTTTCTGCAGTCCCAGGGGAACTCCATTATCTATACATTGTATACAAAGTTTAGCAAAACAATAGGACACATAGACCTTTGCTGCATATCTCTGATTTGATTATTCTCTTGTGATTGTCATGTACCCTTTGTTTTTGCGTGCCTGAAATGTATGCCCTCTGTACACAACAAGTCAACTGAGATTTGTGACTGGTCTGACACTGCAATAAATGAGAATAAGCTTGAGGCAAACGGGGTTCTTCCTCTGTGAGCATTGACTCCCATTCCTTTTCTCTTTCTTAGCAAAGGGTAATCTTTCATGGGTTGGCACAGGGTTTGTTGGTCATTCCAAGCAAGAGAGAACACTTTTGATACAAATTACGTGCCAAAACTGTGAGCGCAATGATATGCAATAAAATTGGTGTATCATGCTAAAACCAACCACAGATTATCAAATCAATATGAAATTAATTTTTGCGTGTGCTTGCTGTAGTCTATATATTTATTCCTTATCTATTCTGTAATCCAATGACACTATTTTTCCTTATGACATCCTAAAAGCCAGACAAAATCTGTAAAAATAGACACACACATGCACGCGCAAACACACGTACACACACGTATGAGCAGAACCTAGAACAAAATCAGAAATGGGAAATTTAAAAATATTAATACAATAAAGTTTTGTTTAGGGCTAGGATACAAAGGGACCAGTTTATTTTTTGACAAAAATATATCTTCTTATAAGAATTTTATTGCTATCCAAAACATTACTTAAATGGATACTACTTAAGTGGATACTGTTTTATTTTTTCCCATCACATTATTTTTCTCACACATATTTGATTTTTTAGGACTCTATTTATTCAAAAATCCCCAAATGAAAGACATCTGAAAAAGGAATAAAAAATACACACATCAGGAAAAAAATACATATAATATAGAAAAGCATTACTAGAGACAAAGAAGTAGGTGTGCTGACATAGCTAAAAGGCAGTCTATACATGAAGATGAAATAATAAATAATTTCCCAATTGCTTTCTAAGGTTATTTCTATTTTTTCTTAATATGCAGTTTGACCAATTATAAATGCCATGTAAATTTTATGAAAGAGTCGATTGAAAGAATTTCACTTTTTCTTCTGAAAAAGACTGGTGGGCCTTCTGTTGTGTGTGTGTGTGTGTGTGTGTGTGTGTGTGTGTGTGTGTGTGTGTGGCAGGGGAGGTTTTTGTATGGTTGGCAAATTAGATTGTATATATTTAAAGTGTACAATATGATTTGATATACATGTATGTTATGAAATTATCACAAATTACCACATCCATCACCTCAATATTTACCTTATGTCTGTATGTGTTGTATGTTGAAGTTTTTAAAATTTCTTTTATGTTTATTTATTTTTGAGAGAGAAAGAAAGAAGGAGTGGCAGAGAGAGAGGGAGACAGGATCTGAAGCAGGCTCTGTGCTGATAGCAGAGAGCCCGACGTGGGTCTCAAACTGAGGAACCATGAGATCATGACCTGAGTTGAAGTCAGACACTCAACCCAACCAACTGAGCCACCCAGGCACTTCTGTGTGTTGAAATATTTAGGACGTCCTCTCTTAGCAAATTTGAAGTACATAATGCAGTATTAACAATACTCACCATGCTGTACAGTAGGTCCTCAGAAACTATGCATCTTATAACTGAAAGCTTGTATCCCCTTGACCAACACGTCTTCCTTTCCGCCACCCCCAGTGCCCTGGCAGCTATGATTATACTCTTACTATGAGTTTGTTTGTTGGCTTTTTAGGTTACATACATAAAAGATATGACTCAGTATCTGCTTTTCTCAGTCTCTGTCTTATTGCACTTACCCTCTGTGAGATATCTCTGTTGTCACAAAGCCATGATCTCATTTTTTATGGTTGAATAATATTCTACTGCACATTGATCCCACATTTTCTTTATACATTCATCCAAACATGAGCACTTAGATTATTTTTGTACTTTGGCTATTGTAAATAATGCTGCAATGAACATGAGTGCAAATATCTCTTCGAGATACTGATATAATTTCCTTTGGATATATACCCAGAAGTGGATTGCTGGATCATATGGTTTTCTAGTTTTAATTTTTTGAGGAAACTCCATACTGTTTTCCATAATGTCTGTACCAATTTACATTCTCACCAATAGTGTACAAAGGTTATATTTTCTTCACATCCTCATCAGTATGTTTTTTTATTTTGTTTTGTTTTGTTTATAACAGACATTCTAATAGATGTATGGTGGTATTTCATTGAGGTTTTGTTTTGTATCCCCTGATGATTAATGATGTTGAGCACCTTCATGTATCTGTTGGTCATTTGTATATATTTTTTGGAAAAATGTCTATTCAGATCCTTTGTCCATTTTTAAATTGGACTGTTTGTGATTTTTTGCTACTGAATTGTATAAATTCCTCACTGTCATTCACTTTATTTTTATTTTTTTAATGTTTATTTATTTTTGAGAGAGAGAGAGAGAGAGAGAGACAGAGAGTGCAAGCAGGGGAGGGGCAGAGAGAGAGGGAAACACAGAATCTGAAGCAAGCTCCAGGCTCTGAGCTGTCAGCACAAGGCCGGACACAGGGCTCAAACTCATGAGCTGCAAGATCATGATCTGAGCGGAAGTCGGATGCCTAACCGACTGAGCCACCCAGGCGCCCACTGTCATTTACTTCTTATCATGCATAGGAAAGGCTGCTGGGGAAGATGGCTCCACCAAGAGTCAGACTGATGTTCAGCCAAGACTGCACTAAGTCCTGTACCCCAAGGTAAGGCAAAAATTAATTACTGGTCAGGATCTGTGATAAAGGTTTTTTACCAGGGGTGGGGATAAATAAAATATGGACCCCTTATCAAATATATGTTGTGTAAATATTTTCTCTCATTCCACAGACTTTTCTCATTTTGTTGTTTCCTTTGCTGTGCAGAAGCTTTTTAGTTTGATGTAGTCTCACTTGTTTAGTTTTGCTTTGTTGCCTATGCTTTTGTTGTCATATCAAAAAAAAGTTGCTAGGACCGACGTCAAGAAATATTCCCTTTGTTTGTTTTCTTCTGGGAGTATTGCAGTTTCAATTTTATATTTAAGATTTCAATCTGTTTCAAATTAATTTTTGTGAATGGTGAGATATAGGGGTTCAATTTAATTCTTTTGCATCTGAATTCCAGTTTTTCAACACTGTTTATTGAAGAAACTATTCTTTCCCCATTTTCTATCCTGGCTTCTTTGTCAAAAATTAATTGACATATATGTATGGATTTATTTCTGGGGACTCTATCCTGTTGCATTGGTCTATTTTTGGTCATTGGATCTGTTTCATTTGTCATTTTTTTCAAAGTTTATGTATTTATTTTTGAGAGAGTGCACGTGCACCCACGAGTGGGATAGGGGTGGAGAGAGGGAGAAAGAGGATCCCAGGCAGGCTCAGCACTGTCACTGTGGAGCTGGATATGGGGCTGGAACTCACAAACAGTGAGATCATGACCTGAGCCCAAATCAAGAGTCAGATGCTTTAACAGATGGAGCCAACCAGGTGCCCATTGGTCATTGTTGATAAACAGATCACTTTTTATGATCAGCCTTTAGGCCATACTGTAATATTTTGATTATTATAGATTTAAATCAAGAAATGTGATGTGTCCGGATTTGTTCTTCTTTCTCAAGATAGCTTTGGCTACTCAGGGGCTTTTATGGTTCCATGTAAGTTTTAGGGTTGTTCTTTTTCTGTGGAAAATGCCATTGGAATTTTGATAGGGATTGCAATGAATCTGTAGATTACTTTGGGTAGTATGTTCATTTTAACAATACTAATTCTTCTAATCGAAGAACATGAGATACCCTTCCATTTTATTTGTGTCTTTTTTACATTTTTTTCACCAATGTCTTATAGTTTTCAGTATATATGTCTTTTACTTCCTTGGTTAAGTTTATTCCTAAGTATTTTATTATTTTTAGTGCTATTATAAATAATATTTTTTCTTAATTTCTGTGTCATATAGTTTGTCACTAGTGTGTAGAAATGCAACTGATTTTTTATATTGATTTTGTATCCTGCAACTTTAACTGAATTCATTAGTTCTAATGTTTTTTGTGGAAGCTGTAAGGTTTTCTGTATATACAATCATGTCATGTGTAAACAGAATTTTACTTCTTTATTTCCAATATAAACAAGTAATGTATATATGTATGCCTAATTGTTCTGACTAGGACTTCCAGTAATGTATTAAAGAAAAGTGGAGAGATTGAGAATCTTTGTCTTTTTCCTAATTTTAAAGTAAAGACTTTTACCTATTCATTGTTAAGTATGATGTTAGCTATGAACTTGCCTTTATTATGTTATGTATTCCTTACATACATAATATAATGAAAATTTTTATAATGATAGGATGTTGAATTTTGTCCTATGTTTTTTTTCTGCATCTGTTGAGATGATTATGATTTTTATCCTCGGGCACCTGTTGGGATGAGCACTGGGTGTTGTATGGAAACCAATTTGACAATAAATTTCATATTTAAAAAAAGATTTTTATCCTTCATTCTGTTTAGATGGTGTACCAATTTTATTGATTTGTATATTTTCAGCCATCCTTGAATTTCAAGAGTAAATCCCACTTGATCATGGTGTATGATCCTTTAAATATATTGTTGAATTCTGTTTGCTAGTATTTTGTGTGGGGATTTTTACATCTAGGTTCATCAGGGTATTGGCCTATAATTTTCTTTTCTTATACTATTCTTATCTAGCTTTGGTATCTTTTGGCCTGAGATAATGAGTTTCAACTTTTTGGAAGAGTTTAAGAAGGTCTAGCATTAATTGCTCTTTAAATGTTTGAAAGAATTCACCAGTAAAGCCATCTGATCCTGGGGTTTTCTTGGTTTGGAGGTTTTGATTATTGATCCAATCTTCTTCCTAGTTATGCATCAGTTCAGATTTTCTATTTTTTCATGATTCAGTCTTGGTTGGTTGTATAGTTCTAGGAATTTACCCATCTCTTTTAGGTTGTGCAATTTGGTGACATATGATAACTCATAGTAATCTCTCATTTCTTTGTATTTCTGTGGTTTCAGTAAATGTCTCTACCTTTATTTCTAATTTTGAGTTCTCTCTTTTGTCTTATTTAGTCTAGCTAGAGGTTTGTCAATTTTATATTTAAAAAGAAAAAGCTCTTAGTTTCATTGATCTTTTTATTGTTTTCCTAGTCTCCATTTCACTTATTTCTGCTCTGATCTTTATTTCCTTCCTTCTGCTAAGCTTGGGATTAGTTGGTTCTTCTTTTCCTAGTTCTTTAGAGTATAAAGTAAGGTTATTCATTTAAATGTCTGTATATAATTGTTATATCCTCTTGATGAATTGAAACCCATCATATAGTGACCTTCTTTGTCTAGTTAGACACAGTTTTTGACATGTCTATTTGTCTAATATAAGATTGCACAGGTCCTCAGTGGCAGATGCCATGGGTGTACACAGTAGTAGTGAGAGCTATTAGGGTCAGGGCAAAGGCTTCTGGGGACTTCCTCTTTCTTTTTCTCCCATGGGGGATATCGTGACCAAGGGTATCTCTCTCAGTGCCTGGTCAGCTTGCAGCACCCTTGCAGTGGTCGTGATACTGGTATCTGATGCATAGACACTCACAAAGCAATCACAAAGCCAGGGTCTAGAGTGTAGACACTTATAGAGTGGTAGTGGCTCCCCAGGCCCAGAGCTTTGGCAAGGCACAGCAGTAGTGACTCCAGTGCCTGAGCTACAGGAATATACAAAGTGACAGCTATATGCAGGTCTAAATTGTGGGAGCATGTAGAGCAGCTATGGCTCTAGGGTCGAGGGATGCAGATGGTTGGGTGGTGGTGGCAGCCGTGGTCCTGTGCAATAGTAGCTCCTTCAGGTAGAGGAGGGGCACAGTAGCATATCCCTTCCTTAGGAATCTGCAGCAGTGATAGCTTTTGGTTAACTCAGTGGTGAATGCTGCTGGTGTCCTCTGAGGGTCAGGCCGCTGAAGTCCATACCAACAAACATCACGGGGTTTCTATTATGAAAGCTCTGGAGAGTCTGTGCCTGAGGTCCTCACTGGCAAAGACTGCTTGAGTCCTCCATGGAGTTAGCCACTGGGAACCACAGAGGAAAGGCCTCTACTCTTCTTCTTGGTTCCTAACCACTTCTGGATGTCTCAGCTAAGCCAATCTCAATCCTTTCCATGTAGTTATTCTCCATTTTGCCCCACTGTGTTGCTGTATGTTCTTAATTGGACTCTTGAGCCCTCCCAAAGCTATTTTAATTCTTGGATACCTAATTGTTATTTGTGGGGAGATGACGGTTGGTAAAACCTACTCCCTCATCCAGCTCTCTATCTCTCTATCCTGTTCTTTTGTTGCTTTATCTGACTTCTGTATCCCCATCCTTTTTCTTTACTGCTACTGTAGTTTTCTCTGCACTACTTGGAGTAGGGAAGGTAAACTAATTGAGTTGAAAGTTAACTCAGTTTGAGGATTCAGTTATTTATAAAGATGCATCAATAATGTTCTTTTGTAATATATATATAGAAATGCAGAACACATATTTTATTTATGCACATTTGGCTGTATATTAGTCAACATTAACAGAAAAACAAAAGTGAAATTTCAATAGTCTTTTTTGTTGTTGTTGTCCTTCTGCTCAGTTAATTGATGAGCATGAATCTATCCATGAGTATGTAAAATGTTTAATCTGCCATTTGTTTCGTTGGTCTCAATTCCAAAGCGCTTTACAGTATAAGCAACTCAAAAAACGTTAAATTTTTCAAGATGTATATATTATATAAGATGGCCTTGAAAAGCAAATCAAATACTTCTTTAGGGACACAACTGAAGAATTAGTAATTTGTCCCAATGCTGGAGAATTTCTATTTATTATTCAGTACTAAGCTAAAATTTATGAAGAGAGAATATCTGCATGCTCTACTTCACTCTGAATTGAAGGGATATATACTTTTTGTATTATAATTTCATTTTTATACTATGAAAAATGGAATATATAAAGAACATATATATAAAGTATAAAGAATAATGAAGGAACAACCCAGATTATGAGGTATAACATCTCTGATATTATTGAAGCCCCTTTGGTACTCTTTATTTATTGGTATCCCCCCAAAAAATCTGATTTTTTTTCTTTTTTTGCATCTCATTGCCTTTTTTTGTATAAATAATATATATGTATATATATATATATGACGTTAACAATTAACCCTTTATTTTTTGAATATTTGCTTTTATATAGTTGGTATTTCATATAGATATAGATATAGATATAGATATAGATGTATATATCCATTTTCCACAGATTTAGTGAGATATAATTTGTATAAAACATTGTATAAGTTAAGGTGTACAACACGTTAATTTGATACACGTTATTGCAAAACGATTACCACCATAGTGTTTGCTAACACCTCCACACATCACATAACCATCGCAACCTACAGCATGGTGATTATAGTTAAAATATATATTCTTTTGTGTTTTTTTATCACTTACTATTAGGTTTCTGAGATTCCTCCTGATTTATCAATTTCCTAAGATAAATATTTTAAAATTGTTCCCGGTTTTCCATTATTAAGAAAGACAAGAAATCATTAGGTAAACTATTTTCTTTTTCAAAGGAGAAAGCAAATATACGAAATTAGAAAATAACCACAGGCACAGAAGAAACTTAAAATAAAAACAAAAAAATAAAAAATAAAAACAAAAACAAACAAAAACTATGAGAACATCTACACAGCTCAGTGTAAATAAACTTTCCATGAACACCTGGATGACAGAATTCTTCCTTTGTCCCCCAGCTCCTCTCTCTGCCCTCTCCGTCCTGCATGCCTCGAAGGTTGACCTTTATGAAACTTTGTCAAGTCTTCTGGTTTATAGTCAGTTTTAGGTTCAGCCAATGAGACATGAGAGGGCATGAGAAGAGACTTTCCCCCCACCAGGTCTCTTCTTTCACCAAAGGCACAGTAAAAAAAAAAAAAAAAAAAAAAAAAAAAAATTATTGTTCATATTTCCTGATAGACATATGCAGGGGTTTCTCTAGGCAAGGAGGGCATTTACAGGTATATCTTTAGTAAGAAGCACTAAAATGCCTTTACAAGGGTTTTAATTATTAAAAGTTCTGTTTCCTCCATGCCTCACCAACACTTGATGTTGTCTTTTACTTTATTTCATTTTATAATTCTGCCAATGCGGTGGGTGTAAAATTGTACATCATTGTTTGTTTAACTCAAAAGTACCATTACTGGGTTGCAGAGTATGCTATGTAGTTTTACAAAGCTCTTTATACCACTGCCATTATTTAAGAGGTCCTATCTTCAGCGGATCTAATTCTTGCTAACAAATGAGCATAAAATTGTATCCCATTGAAGTTTTTATTTACATTTCCATAATTACTCTTGAGGATATTTTCATGTATTATTTAGCTATCTTTGTTCCCTTTTCTTTGTTGTGACTGTGTACTTGGCTCATATTTATGGAAGTTTTTCTATATTCTGGATAATCCCTTTTAGGTCATAGATGACATGTTCTACTAGGTTTTGGCTTCTCTTTAATTTTTAATGTCTTATGATGAATAGAAGTTCATAATTTCAATGTACATAATTTTAATATAATGCAGTGGTCTGCACATTTTTTCTTCTTAAACCTAAGGTAATAAAATTATTCTCATTTTTCCCCTAAATTTTTAAGGAATTTGTTTTTCAACATTTCAATGTTTACTTGGAGTGTGTTTGTGTGTGTTGGGGGTGGGGTTTGAAGTGGGAATTCAGTATCACTTTCCATATAAATAACAATTCTTGTATCCTTTGTGATCATGTTCACCATCGTGCAATGACACTTCTGTCGTTTATGAATTTCCATATGTGTGTGGGTCTGTCTGGGCTCCCCAATGAGTTTCATCAGTCTTTTTGATCCATCTCCATTACAACATGCTATTTTAATTATTTTTACTTTCTAATACATGTTAATATTTGGAATGGCACGTCCTCCTACTTCCTCAAGAACATCTTCATTATTTTTTCTCTTCCACATTGATAATGTAATGAGCTTATCAATTTCCTTATCAAGATTGTATCTGGAATTACACTGAGATTAAAAAGATCTATTTGAGGAGAAATGTCATCCTTATATGAGCACTGGGTGTTGTATGGAAACCAATTTGACAATAATTTCATTAAAAAAGTAAGTAAAAAGAAAGAAAGAAAAGAAAGAAAGAAAGAAAGAAAGAAAGAAAGAAAGAAATGTCATCCTTATAATAACATAAAAATAAATTCTTAATATTTCCAATATCAGTCAATGCTAACATAAAAATGTTTTAAAATGAAAGTATTTTTCTGCTTATTGCTGATACACAATACTGTTCTGTTCTTCTATCAAATAATCCTGCTAAACTTCCTTATTAATTATAATGTTTTCCTTCTTTGAGTTTTCTACATAAAAAATGTGATAAGCAAATAATGAAGGTATTGTTACTTCCTTTCTAGTCACTTAGAGATGTTATTCCTTTTTTTATTATTATTACTATGCATTATTATTATACTATTACCTCCAGAAAATATTTAATAAAAATTTAATATGGTGTGATAGCGGTCATCTGTTTCATATTCCAAATATCAGGTTAAAGATATTCCTCCCATCCTTATTTTGATAAAAGTTGTTTTATGAATCAGTATTAAATTTTATCATCAATTCTGATGCATTTATTAAGACCATCATATCATATCCTTTCCTTTAATATGATGGATTACATTAATCAATTTTTTAGCATACAAACTTGCATTCCTAAGTAACTCACTTAGTAGAATACATTATCATTTCTGGCTTTTATGCAATTTATTTTGCCAACATTTTATTTACAATTTTCATGTCTGTTTTTATAAGTAAAGTTGGTAGATAGTGTTCCTTTCAGACATCATTTCTATTGGATTTTGGTTTGAAGTTTTCCAAACCTCATAAAATGAGATAGAGATCTCATTTCTTCTTGATCTGGTCTCTGGGAGAACTTGAACATGATTATAATTTTTGAAAGATACAAATTATTCTTAAACTAAACATTGTCTATACTTGATGTTCTTATTATGAGAGAACAGTGAACTGCTGATTCAATGTCTTTAATGCTGTAAGAATTTTATGCTTTCTTCTTTGAATCAGGGCTCTTCCATTCATCCCTGTGACACCTGCTATTAAGCCTCAAAGTTCTAGGTTTCTGGTTTTATCACTTGCCACAGCACTCTTTCCTAAGTTTTGGTCCTGTTGGGGATTTCTCTTACTATTCTATCAGCTCAGGATAGTGATGCTTTAAAGGAGGTTTATTATAATGTATACAGAATCTATCTGTTTTTCAGAGTATCTATTTTAAAAACTGCCCAACACAGAAATGCACTAGCTTGAGTACCCACCTTCCATGTAAGACATAATTTCTTTGTAAGTACTGATGGCTATTCCCACAACATCCAAGGGAATGAAAAAGCAGTTAAGAATTATGATTCATGTTCCTGTTTTTTTCCACAGACTTATAATATGGATAACTTATTCAAAATTGATTGTGTGATATCACTTTGCACATTACCCTACCTGATGAAAATTATTCAAATCTCGTATATTATGATGGTTGATTGGATTTAAGGGAAAACGAAATTCCCTATATAGTAACCGAAAGAGTGCCATTATATCAATATGTGTATAAAAGAAAAAGTATCCTGAAAAATGTTAATGAAGTGTTTGTATACACATGATTATAAAATTACTGGTCTTTTAAAAATGACAGAGGGAACAAAAATTTTTAATAAATATTAGCTTACAATAAAAAAATAACAGTAAGTTAATAAATACTTGTTCAAATTAAATTTTCCTAAGATTATTTTTTTAATTCTGTTGCCTTTGCAATTGTATTTTAAATTTGTCAAATTGTTTATAATGCTCTTGTCCCCCCCACCCTGCCTAAAAAAAGACTTAAAGAGACTATGTGAGTTCCAAGTTCTGAAATTATGTAAACTTTAATCTAAATTATTTTATTTTTTATTTAGGTTTTAAATTTTTTAAAGTTTATTTATTGTTGCGAGAGAGAGAGAGGTAACATGAGCAGGGGAGGGGCAGAGAGAGAGAGGGAGAGAGAGGATCCTAAGCAGGCTCCTTACTGACAGCACACAGCCCAACATGGGTCTCAAACTCACGAACCGTGAGATCATGACCTGAGCCAAAATCAAAAGTCAGCTGCTTAACCAACTGAGCCAACCAGGTGCCCCATAATCTAAATTGTTTTAAATAACCAGTGGTCATTAAGAAAAAGTCTTATTGATACATATGTTTTAATCAAAGGATTCTATTCATTAACATTTCAAATCACTTAAAATACTAAAATGCCTAAATTTTACTGAGAATTTCCACTATCTTTCTTAACTTCTCCCCCTCCCATAAGGATTTTGGGATTTATGGCGAAGAGTTCTGTTATAATTAGGTAATTTGCTATATTCAAAGACTAATGTTATTTAGTAATTAGGTGCAGTGCAATCTCAATTTACTAATTTCAGAGAAGGCTGCAAAACTAGGAGTGTGTCACCTACAATCACAAGGTATTTGACAGAAAGTTTTACTCTGCCTTAATTTTTAAAATAAGAGTTTCCATGGGCCAGTAGTCTTGGCAGGCAACATAATGAACTGTCATGCCTGAGACCTGAATTTGGAAGCTTTGCAATAGCATTCCTTTGGCCAGTGGAGACTGGAAATGGGAGGATTTTGGCTTTGGTAGACAAAATTCTGTTTATATCAATGTTCAACACCTGCTACTGGATGAGCCTCAGACCAACACTGATGTTAGAATTGGAGGCAGCGATGCATGTAGTATTCCTAGTACCAGGGTGAGTGCCAAGATCACATTGTAAACGAATGGAGAAAGAAACCATCTAAAGAAACATACTAGCAGAGAAAAACCCTGCACATTTACTAAAGTTCACTGAGATTTTATTATGTGTGTGTGCACAATAACATACACAAATACTCATACTATGCCAGCTGATATTTTTACATACTAAAAAGTCAAATAATTGCTTTAAAGTGATTATCTGACTTGGTATTCAATGTAGTAAAATTCTGTGAATTACATATTATATGTGTATAGTGAATTTAAACAAGAAAGCATGTCCTTTGAAATCCTCCCACCTGCCCCTCTGCTTTTCAAGGTGCAAACACTGGTCTGCTTTCTGTCACTCTAGGTTAATTTTCATTTCCTATAATTTTATATAGAATCATATAATAGGACTGTGTTTTCTCTGCCTTTATTCACTCACCATGCTTTTTGAGACTTATTCATTTTTTTTATATATCAATGGTTCACTTTTTTTTATTGCTGTTTTCCATTGTATGGAGATACCACAATGTTTATTCATTCACCTGTTAATGGACATTGAAGTTGGTTCCATTTTTTTGACTATTGCAAATGAAGCTACTATGAACATAAACAAACAAACCAACAAATACTAAAGAATGAACTGATTTCTTCTCTCTTAATTTTTCTTTGGAAATATAAAGACTAAAACACATGGTAAAATTGTATAATTTTACACGCATAATATCAAGAAATTAAACGCTTAGGAGAAAACGACAGCACCCTGTCAACTTCCTTGCCAACCAATCACTATCACCATGAGAATAAAAGCATGATTACTTAATCACTTCTGACCTTCTAAAATAACATACTAATTGTAAATCGTGTATTGAATATCCACTAGAAGGACTGAAAATACTGTGTAGATGTGTTGCACCAAAAACCCTTAAATAACTATTGTTACCATTTTAACAATAAGGAAATTGAAGATCTGGTAATGTAATTAAGATGGAGAATGTCCCAGATTAAACAGGTCAGATTTCTACTATACTACATTCTATGTCAGATTCACACTATACTACTTAGCTCTTTGGAAAAAGCAGATAGTCTTGCAATCTTAGATGCTTCCCAAAGGCAATTAAAACTCCAAGTGTTAGAAAGCACAGTATTCTGGGTAAAGTAATTAAAAGTCGGTGTGAGGTTGGAAGAGAGAGATCTTTAATGTTTACAAGAAAGTAAGATTTAGGGAAATCAAAGGAACTGTTTCAAGAATACAATACACCAATTTTCAGAATTTGGGAACCATCAAAACAAGAAAGAAGAAAACTGCTTCTTACACATTGCTTAAAAAAAAATCAGCACAGAAGTAGGTTATCTGAAAGAGACCTTAACATCCCCTCTCTCTGTAATCCAGAAGAACATGGCACATAAGTATCCCATTTACAAATTATGAAAGGATGCTGATGGGTTTGGTGACCTCCAGCTAGGTCCCCAGCATAAAGATCAGGAAGTACTTATATAGTTAATTTGATATTTCTTTCAAATTTATGTTGCACAGACAGTAAAATACAAATGTTGCAAAAACAATAAAGTAAGCTTTATTAAAAACCAGAACACAGAAATAAATAAAATGCCAACACTTCTGTTATGACCTGAGCTAAAAAAAAAAAAAAAAAAAAGTATAGTGGTATAACTCTACATCCTTCACCCTTGCTTTCATTTATACAGGAGATCATATGATCTCTAGCATATTTGGATTACATCTTAAAAATGCAGTAGTATTTCATGAAGAAGCATTAAGACTATAATTTAGAAAGAAGAAATGTTACTGTGACTGAACAAAATGAAGGTTACCTATGGCATGGAGGCTAGTAGGATTTTGCAGAATATACCAGCCCTGCACAAGAATACTACACTTATGGATATTAGTGTCTGCTTTCTGAGACTCTCTTTCTTTCTGTTTTTCAGGGAGAAGTATTGTGAAAAGTTGGTTTTCAGTTTAAGTCACCTTAATTTACCTAAACCAAATCTAAAAGCCAACTCACAAAACGGACAAGTTAATTCAATCAGTAAGACATTACAAATCTTTAGTTTCATCTGCTAGGTTCTCTAATGCAATGACATAAACTTGAATGGTACCAATATTTACAGGGATTTTACAGAAATCCAAAGTTTCTTTAGGTAATTGAATACATTACTAAATATCAGGAGAAATATTCCATTAAGATTGTAACAGAAAATGACCAATCTCCAACATACTTCAGAATAAGCATATTTAACTGAGAATTTTCTAAGTACCTAAAATGCTATTATGATTCTCTTTTCTTGGCATTAACACAAAATTAATCAATTTTACTAATTTAAAAAGATAATTTTTTAAGGACAAGAAGTGAGTCGTATCCCTCTCTCTCTTTTAAGTTTGTTTGTTTGTTTGTTTGTTTGCTTGTTTAGAGGTGAGGGAGAATCCCAAGCAGGCTCTGTGGTTTCAGCATGAGCCCTACATGGACTTGATCTCATGAAACATTGAGATCATGACCTGAGCCAAAATCAAGAGTCAGACACGACTGACTGAGCCACCCTGGTGTTCCAAGTCTTATCCATTACAACATATCCCTAAACTCTAATTTTAACGTCTTGCACCTAGTAAATGGTAAATAACAAACATTCAGTAAATATTTTTGACTAAATATGCCTTCAAGTCTACATTAAAGATATTATTTTAACATGATACATACTTATTTTAGTTTATTTTAAAATATAGCAAATTAAAAGTGAGTACCACTGTAAGGTTGACTGAAACAGTGAAGTTATTTTATATAATGTAAGGGCTAATATATTTTAAAGATAATTTTTAGATACTGTCTTTCTGTGATACTATAAAAAGATGAAGGCTATTGAAAAAACAGTGTTCAAAACCAGTAAGAATTTGGGGCACCTGGGTGGCTCAGTTGGCTAAGCGTCCAACTTTGGCTCAGGTCATGATCTCACAGTCTGTGAGTTCGAGCCCCACGTCAGGCTCTGTGCTGACAGCTCAGAGCCTGGAGCCTGTTTCAGCTTCTGTGTCTCCCTCTCTCTTTGACCTTCCCCCGTTCATACTCTGTCTCAAAAATAAATAAACATTAAAAATTTTTTTTTTAAAAAATAAAACAGTAAGAATTTAAATATTACTGATCACTTGTTAAAGATTACCTGCCTTCATGGGCAGACTCACCTCAGCACACCCTAGAGTAAAATCTTCTCTGTTAAGTCATACTCACTAGAAGACAAGTTGCATAAATCATGAAAAAAACAAATGTTAATACACTCAACTTCATGAAATGATTGAAATCAATCTGTGGAGATGTCTGGTCATTGGAAGTCATGACAGTATGGAAAAAAAAAAGAAAATTCCAAATGCTAGAACGATAGGAAACATGAGAGTTTTGACAAGAAGAGAGTATTGCATGTTGTGATATTTGAATAAGCTGTCATCTAAGTATTTCCTCTCTATTGTACACATGAGGGGGACAAAAAGAGCAGCACCGAGCAGCATTGATGTTTGTGTATTTCTGACATATATTTATTCCTAGAGGGTCAGAACCTAATCTACTGAACCTAATGAATAACCCAGGATACCTGGACAGCTGACTGTCAACAGAAGATTAACAAGCATCAGAGGGTGGAGGGGGAGATGGGGAGCTTTGGGAAGAGTAGGAGACTGGAAAGATTCTGGATTTGGATTCAGCAAAAGAGGGCTTAAATTCTGGTTCTCACTTATAATCTAGATGATGTTGGGCATATCAATGTCTTTGGAGCCTAGTTTCAGCACTGTAATACATTGAATAGTAACATTTACATTTTTTTGAGGATTTTAAATGAGAAAACATATGTAAACTGCTTAAGCACAGTCTCTAGAACTTCCAGGCACCTAATTCATGTTAACTTCTTTTTCTTTCTTTCCTAAATGAGCTGTTCTAATTCCTGAAACAGAAATAACATCTACTTTATTAAAAGGACTACATCAAAATATATATAGGAAAACTTAATTTTGATTTATGGAGGGAATTAGAAAGACCTATTTGCCATCTTTCTCTTTTTTCTTCTCAAAAAATGCACAATATGTGAATATATTGACGCATGATATGTGAATTCTAGACACGGGATTCAAATTTTTATAGATTTTCTTTCTTTCATACAAGTCATTAATAGTTAATGATAGAAGCATAGTGAGAAAATTAGATTTAGAAGAAAGATTCTCGGATTATTCTCATAGAAAAATAAAAGTAATCTCTCTTAATTTTTTTCTTATTATGTAAGCAATGTATATTTATCATGAAGTGGGGGGATAGAAAACAGATATAAGCAAAAAGGTAAAAGAAAAAAAGAAAGGGGGCAGGCACAGTCAGTTAAGCATCCGACTCTTGATTATGACTCAGGTCATGATCTCAGGGTTTGTGGGATTGAGCCCCACATTGGGCTCCATGCTGAGCATGGAGCCTGCTTAAGAATCTTTCTCTCTCTCTGTCTCCTGCGTGTACACATGCTCTCTCTTTCTCTAAAAGAAATAAATAAATAAAATTAAAAACACAGAACAAAAACAAAAACCTGTACTACCAGTTGGCAAGATTAAATCCACAATTCAAATGCTTTTGAAAATAAATATCGTTACTAGTTACTGCTCCTTATACTGTCACCATTCCCAACACATTCTGAATGTCTGTTTTATACCTGCTATCGCTCTAGGCTTGCATTCATAACCTCAAATCTGGCATGTGGAATTTTAAATTATATTAAAATGAACCTAGAAAAAAATAGAATAATTCCCAAGTTTTAAGAAAAGAGATCTAGAAATATGCCTCTTTGAACTAGCCCAGGCCAAATCCTGGTACCTCATGAGATGACTTCCCAATCCAGTGGTTCTCAAGGTGTGGTCAAACACCCTATATGCCCTTCAGGGGTCTTTGAGAGCATCATAATTATTTTTGTGATAATACTAAGGTATTATTTGACTTTTTCACTGTGTTGAAATATAAATTGATGGTGCAAAATCAACAGTGGATAAAACTCCTGGCCTTTTGGCACAAGCAAAGACAGTAACAACAAAGTTGCCTACCAATGTCTGAATTTCCACTATCATCTACTTGCAAGGGGGAAAAAAGTCAGTTTCACATAAGATGAATATTGATGAATCTCTAAAACTTACTAATTTTATTAAATTTCAAACTTGAGCACACATCTTTTTAATAGTTTTTGTCATAAAATCGCAAACGCACATAAAGCACTTTTGCTGATACATAAGAGTCTCCAGAAAAAGCCCTTATGTAAGTTGTGAGCTAATCTAGTACTACTTTTCATGAAACACCATGTTTAATTAAAATAATACTTAATAGATCAACTATGTTAGATCAGGCTTTAGCATTTGGGAGACATTTCTCAAGAATAAGCGAAATAGGACTTGAAGAAAATAGCAGTTTTTGGTGCCAATGAAAATATTTAAGCTTTTTAGTAGAAATTAGAATTTTGGAAAATCTGCATTTGTTACAATGAGCTTTACAGATCTGTAAAACATAAAAATTTTCCTGATGGGGTCAGTAATTATATGAATAAATGTTATTTTTTTATGTTCTGTAATGAAATATGTCAAAATTGGGAAGATCTGCCTTATTCAGTGAAGCAATATTTTCCAAGTGAGCAGTATGGGCAAAAGCGTGCATACAGAGAAGACCCAATAAAATATGAAATTGGTCATTTTATTTTTAAAACAATAAAGTATGAAAAGTTTATTAACGTAGTTTCAGATACTACATTCAACTAACTATTAAGAAACTGCCACTTGTCGGGGGAGGGGAAGAAAAAAAAAAGAGGTTAGCATGGGAGAGAGCCAAAGCATAAGAGACTCTTAAAAACTGAGAATAAACTGAGGGCTGATGGGGGGTGGGAGGGAGGGGAGGGTGGGTGATGGGTATTGAGGAGGGCACCTGTTGGGATGAGCACTGGGTGTTGCATGGAAACCAATTTGACAATAAATTTCATATATTAAAAAAAAAAAGAAACTGCCACTTGTCAAGTTTTGATATGATTTAAAATATCCACAAAGGCTTTTAAATACATTACCCTTTTCTAACCACATAGGTGTGTAAGGCCAGATTTCCTTAGTATACTTCTGCTAAGTGCACATGTGCAACAGCCTGAATACAGAAGCAGATACGAGTCAAGCGGTCTTCTATTAATCCAGACACTCAAGACATTTGAAAAATATAAAACAATGCCACTCTTCACACTAAATTTTTTCTTTGAAAATATATTTTATAAAATGTTTTATTTTATTAATGTGTTATGGGATTTCTATCATTTTGAAAATAATTAATAAATCTTTTCATATTTTTCCAGTTGTAATCCTAATATAATAATATGAACACATATAATCTTCATAAACATAAACTCTTAAAGATCTCAATAACATTGAAGATTGTAAAGTGGTTCTATAACCAAAATATTTAAGAACCACTGCTCTACTTCATGTTTAAATATAGATAGTAATGGGAAATGGCTAGAAACATCTGTGAATACACTATGTAATATGCATTTCCAGGTCCTGACTACAGAGATGCCAGTTAATGAAGCCTGGCATAACAAGCTGACAGCATCAAGTCTGGAGGGTGATCAACAAGTGAACATGCAGAGAACTGTAAGTTTTCCAGCAAGAACAGAGACAGTGAATGTTTCTTGAATCAGGCCAAAGATGTCTTTTTGTATGTGTGTGTCAATAGGTTCATACTATTGGCTGCATTATCAGCGATGCTAATCCAGTTGATGAAAACACATACAGAAGGCTTACATGCTCTCAGATGGAGGAAGAAACAATAATATTAATACCCTCATCACTTAATATTGACTATGTACAGGAAATATAAAAGCTTCCATTTGGCAGAAACTGACCAAACGATCTTAACTTCCTTGGCCCTTTGTACTGCCCCTCACATATTTCCTGGACTTCGTCAGTAGATACCCATTCCAAATCTCACATTTACTCTCCACTCCCTACTGACCTGCCAAAATAACCACTGAATATTGGTGTGGTTGTTGTGGGTTAGTGGTTAAACCAAATATATATACTCCCCGATTTGCAGTTAAGTAAGATAGGCTTTAAAATTTACAAAACAATATTTAAAAGAACAAAGAAAATAGGCAATTCTCAATCATAGTTGGAAATTTAACAAACCTCTCTCAGAAACTGATAGAATAAGCAGAAAAAGAAAAGTTAGGGAATAGATGATTTGAATAATACAATTTTGAAAACTGATCTATTAGACATTTATGGGAAACTATACCCAAAAACTTCATAATTGCACATGGAACATTTACCAAGCAAATCTCAACAAACATCAAAACACTAAAATCATACAGACTATATGCTTTGAACACAGTGGAATTAGGATAGAAACCAATAACAAAAATATAAGCAGAAAATGCCAGTAGCTTGGATATTATACAGCCCTTCTAAGTAACCAAAGACAAAATTGAAATAGAAATGCAAACTATTTTTAAGTGAATGATCATGAAAACATGACACAGGAGTACTTAGGGGGAGCAGCTAACGCAGTGTCTGGAGAAAAACTTATTGCTTTAAACAAATGTATAATAAGGCAGTGTCAGTGATTAGCTTCAATTTCAACAAATTAGGGACATTACAGAATAAATAAAATTGAGAAGAAGAAAATAAGAAAAAAATAATAAAATGAATACAACAGAAAACAAATGTCCAAAAGAAAAAAATCTACAGGCTCTCTGATATGAATTTTGGGTATTTCTGTTTATATAGCCCATGAGTTTCTAATACATATCTCTTTTAAGTTTTTTTTAATGTTCATTTATTTTTGAGGCAGAGAGAGACAGAGCACAAGCAGGGGAGGGGCAGGGAGAGAGGAGACACAGAACCTGAAGCAGGCTTCAGGCTGTGAGCTGTTAGCACAGAACCCAGTGTGGGGCTCAAACTCACGAGCCATGAGATCATGACCTGAGCTGAAGTTGGACACTTAACCAACTGAGCCACCCTGGTATCCCTACATATCTTTTAATTTATCTACTAGGGAACATTTACATAATATTTAAATATTGTATAACAAATGGATCATGTAACACATAAAATAACTAAAAATAATGTTTCATTTTATCCTAAAAATTTAGCCAACCAAGAACTCAAATGTAACATAATAATTTTCAGAAATTTAGTCAGGATATTCATTAAACACAGTTAAATTAACATAAATACACATTAACCATCCATGTTCCTCTGCCCTTTCCTAGTCTCTACCATTTCTATGGCTTCTGTATAAACAAACTCTGATGCAACTCCTTTCATTAGCCAATACATTTGGAATTTCCTAACAAATACAAATTCTAATGGAGACAGAAATCCAAAGAAAAATACAAGGAAAAATAGAAGGGAAATGAACTAATTTTTTAGAGCCCACTACTCCACATCCTCATTTTAATTCTTAAAAATACTGACATAAGCTTATTTTCATACAGGTTTCCAACTGCTCAAGGTCACATCATGTTGAAGTTGGTATATCGTTAAAACGGAAGCTCTGATTTTTCTTGCATTTGGCTACCACTCTTCACAGCCATATGAATGTTACATAACCATATTGAACTCTGTGAAGCTAACGGTGAGAAATAAGCACCAACCAAGCAACTTCTGTTAATTGCCACCTTTAGTATTACTTTTCATGGATGGCCAGCAGACTATTTTTAGAGTCTTTAAAAATATATGCATGTATTTCCAAATTAAATCATGCTGTTGGGGAATACCTGAACTAATTTTCGGTCCATGTGAAATTAACAGAACAAAAACACTGAAGTCTTAAGCAAGAAAGTGGTACAAAGCAGAGTTGCTACATTTGCTTGTTATTTTTGGAAAAACAAAGCTTCTGTGAGGACTGCAAACTAGAAATGAACACGTGTTGTTGCTGGGCAGGCTCTTCTCAGTATTTCTCATAAAGAACTGAAATGTCTTTATTTTTATATTCTTCTGTACCTCCCTCTGTAGGTTTTGTGTGTATGTGACTAGCACAGCTGTACTTAGTACATATATTACCAGAGATAAACAAAGGGAAAAAATTATTCTGATTTTTTTTCTGAGTTCAATTGTATTGTAGACATAATATGAAAACAATAATGCACCTGGGTGGCTCAGTTGGTTAAGCATCAGACTCTTGGTTTTGGTTCAGGATAATTTCATGATCATGAGATAGAGATCCACGTGGGGTTCCATGCTCAGCATGGAGCCTGTTTAGGATTACTCCCCCTGTCTCTGCCCCTCCCATACTCACATACACACACTCACATTGTCTCTCTCTCAAAATAGATAAGTAAACTTAAAGAAAAAAAAAAAGTAAGAGAAAAAAAATGCACAAAATCCCTAAAGCATGTATGAATCAATGTTTCAGATATATTCCAGAGGTTGAAAACTTGTTTCCTCAAACTGAATTTGGTATTCCCATATTTTATGTTTTACTAACATTTAAAATTGGGGGTTGTAAAATGTCAAAACATTTTGGTTGTAAAAACCAAAATTTCTGGTTCCTCTTTTTACCCCTTTCTTTTTCTGGATTCATTTCAAAAAATTTTTTAATGTTTATTTATTTTTGACAGAGAGAGAGAGAGTGCATGACTTGGGGAGGGGCAGAGATAGAGGGAGACACAGAATCTGAAACAGGCTCCAGGCTCTAAGCTGTCAGCACAGAGCCCCATGTGGGGCTTGAACTCAGGAACAGTGAGACCATGACCTGAGCTGAAGTTGGACGCTCAACCGACTGAGCCACCCAGGCGCCCCTTTCTGGATTCATTTTTAAATTTGAGGACTTGGCATCACTAGTCTGGAATTCTTGCTTCTCAATAATCTGCCGGAACGGGGGAGTGGTGCTCAGCTATTTAAGGCAGGGCAAGAGTTCTGCAGTTCACTACAGGCCTCAATCCCCAATAATCTAGCATTTATTCACTTTATTTTACATTATCTCCTTGGCCAAGTAGGCTTTTTAGTTTTTTGACCTCTGCCCTTATAGTATATACTTTGTAAAGGTAACTATTTTAAGGCATAACTTTTTTTCATACATTTGCTCCAACTATTTGCAGATATCTTTAAATGAAGCGTATTTTTATACTCTCTCGAGGCCTCATTAAGCCTGAGGCAATTCAACTTATTTCCTGAAAACTAATGGAACCAACGATTATGCTAAAGAAAACGACCACAGCAAAATTTAATTTTGTTTTAATATTAATGACAATGGTGTATGTGAAGAGATGAGAGAATGGGGAATCGGGTTATGTAATATTCATAATTGGTCATCTTTTTTTATATGACTGCATTTATACTATTTCTTGTCATACTAAAGTCAAAAAAAACACTTACAAATCAAATAAGAAGCCAGGCAGTGCACTTTGTGACAGATTATTGGCAGGACAGAAAATGCATTTAAGTTATCTTTGGGAATGGATGATTACAAATTGACACTAAAATTATTCATCCATTAAGGATCTACCGACATGTCATCATGTCAGAGACATTAATAGAAAATAAATCATTCTATTTAGAAATAATTACATTTAGTCCTACATTTTTCTTCAGGATTATATTTATTACCACCCAGCCTGTCTATCTGACTAGACCAATTCTCATAGGCTTACTTCTTACTGTATCCAAAATCATTATTTTGATTATAAAAATAATCTGGTCCTAAATGGATACACTGTTTAAAAATTTTACTGGAATGAATGTGGATTGATCTATATAACAAGAAATCAAGAGCTGAATTGATGAATTAGGGGTATGAAGGTAACTATATCATTGCCAAGAATGAATAAGACCATCAACTAAAGTGACTTTTGACACAGTGATTAGGGGGCATTACTTGCAGAATTCCTGAGGTCAACATTCTCCAAAGGACATTCAAAAAGTTCTAGAAGGAGCCTGAGAGGGGGCCAGAGCCTGGTGATAGGAAACCTAACACTGGACAATGTGCAGAAATCTAAGTAAGCAGTCGATTGCCAGGTAACTAGACAGCAGGTAGTAAGACTCCAGTTTTATAATTCTGATGCAGGTGTTTAGTCCCTGGACAGGGAAGAGCAAGAGGTGGAAGGCAAAGTGCTCTGAGGAGAAAGGCCAAGTGATGTATCAGAACTGTGATTCGAGAACTGGATTCTTATTAGAGGAAAAGAGACATTACAGTAACATGGGAGAAAAGCAAGATTTTCTTGGTGATACTTCTATGATAACTGACGAACTAACACCAATAATAATGAGGATTTATCAACATGCATATCAACCCTGAAATGTATTTGTACTTAAACATTAAAAATGAGGAAGCTTGCTTTCAGAAAGGTTGAGTTAGAGACTCTCACATCTCCCTCCCCTTAACAGCGATTAATCTCAAAGACTGTATAGGGATTTGGCTGCATGTAGATGTCAAGTAACTTTGGCTGGAGAAGAACCATGGTCACTAGGAACCACTGGATTAACTCATATAAAGGAATGCAATCAATCTGTATATCTAAAGTAGCAAAAATGTGTGAAGATTTAATAAACCCCAATAACTGACAAAATATCCTGCATATTTGTGCATTGTGAAGTAATCACCACAACCAAAACAGGCATTTGGATCCTTATACAAAAATGCATGGTTTGCTTGTGGGGATTACTTCAGGATCCAAATTATTGCACAAAAATATCTACACTGTTCAATTACAGGTCTTACTTGTTAGAGTTCAAATCAACAAGGAATGTGTTCAAATGGAATCATATCCTTATTAATTACATTTTGAGATCTACATAGCTAAACTTATCTGTTTAGTAAGACTAAGCAAACGTAGCTCAGATTTCATTCGTAATATCTGTACTACCTTCGTAGTTCTATCAAAGAAGAGAAGAATATGTTTGTTGTCTCTTGAAGACTCTATAGGAAAAAAATGGTTTTCTCATGACATCTGGTTTTTACTTTTCAGGGGTCAGCCACAGAAGACTGATGATAAGCAATACCTTAACTCACCTAAATCTCCGACAGGACATGAATAGATCTATCAAAACTAAATCAGTAACTGACATTTGTACAAAACATGCAATTAATCCAAAGGTTTATAGCTTTTCAAGATAAATAACTGTCAGGAAGCCATCCTTTACTAAAAGAATGTTTCATCTGAAAGACACAGAACAATTTCTAGCTCTGTGAAGCCAGCACAATGGTGAAGACTGATTTTGAAGAACTGCATCTAATTTTCCATGATGTTTGCATAAATTACAAATTCAATACATTGATTAGGCAAAAGTACTGTCAGATAGATGAAAATACTAAACATCACCTCTATACATAAGGGCAATGTCAGTGTTTCTTCCCAAATGTCTTGATGTTTGTTTTGAAAGAGAATTTCCAACATTTATGTAAAATAGCATGTTGATGTATATTGAATATATATTTCTTATAAAACACCATAATGGCGGTCTGTTTTCAAATTTTCATGCAGGCTTTCTTCACATTACTTTTATAAACCATTATGGAACACTGAATTTTCATTTAACCTTAAGAATTCCCTTGTACAATCCATAGGTATAGAGTTGTAAATGGGGTATTCCACTTCATATAAGAAGGGGGAATGCACTAATGAGAATTAAAACTATGGTTCTGGAGAAAAAAAAATGTATTCAAATCTCTATTCTGCTATTTACTAATAGAATGACCTTGAGCTCTTTAGTAAAGATTTTTAAGCCTCAGTTGCTTCACTGGAAAATGGAGATTAATAATAGTACATAGATTATTAAATTGCATTAATTAAATATAATAATCCCTATAAAGGAAATAGCTCAGTGACTACTCAGTTCCCATCCACTGACCAATCCATCATACTCTCCTGTCTCCTGTACCTCCTACACTACATAAATTGATAGTACCCATCTAAATTGTTCTTGCCCAGCTCAAGAGTAAATATATATCTTGCATAGGTTTCCATGCCTTCAATAGCTACAGATTTTCATTTGATTATGATATATCAATTAGCTAGTTTCTTGTGAATATCTAATTGTTGAGTAGTAAATAGTTAAGGAAAGGCTCCAGATATGAAAAGTAGATATTTTGTTTTGGTGATATAACTTCTCTAATAACTACCTACAATCATCCTTATTGTCTATCAGACAAATCCCTAAACCAATTTTTCAGTATTTATGTTTAGTCACAGCTTTAACCCCACTTGTATTTCTAGTCTGATCTACTGCAGTACTCCCACCTGTTGGATGATTCAGAGGGAGCACACGTCAGTATTTAAAAATAAGGAATGTGAACCAACCTGGTATAGGTTCTCTTACTACTGAGATATAAGAACTTGGGCAACTTAATGTAGCCTCTTGGAACCTCAAATGCCTCATACTGGGTCCTACTTCAGTGAGCAGCTGTTCAAATCAAAGGTGATGTTTGTAAACTGCTTAGCACAGAGCAGGCAAACCATACGCACTCAATAATTAGTTTCTACTTTGAGCTTTCCCTTACTTCTGCGAGTCCTGCCCATCACATGAGGCTGCCATACTCAGTGCTATGACCACCATTATCTGCTTCAGGAAGCCATTTCTGCACAGGCCTGGCAACTCTAAGCATTCTGTCCTTCAGAAGATTGGTATCTGACTTGTAAAGCATTACACAGTCCTATATGGTTATTTAAATATTCCAACTGAACTTCTTCCCCCCCACCACACACACAAAAGAAACGTTTTTATTATGGATAATTTCAAAGATAAAGGTGTACAGAATAGTACAATGAGCCTCATACACCCATCATCAGAGAGCCCCACACCAACCCAGCCTCCCAAACCCCATCCACTGCTTCTCTCCCTCCAGGTTGTCTAGACCAAAGTCCCTGGCATATACACATCTCAGGATCTCTATAAGCACTCCAAATAAAAACATCATAATCACACTTCAAAAAATTAACAGTGACACCTTAAAGTCATCACCTGACCTTTTAGAGCTCAGTTTCCAATCAGTTGCCAAATTCTTACAAACACCAGGGATTCATTTTTCTTCTCCAGGGGACCCATACATCAGAGTTGCTTGATTCTTTCTTAAGTCTGTCCTCAGGTACTCCTGTGGTCTCCTGCTACTCACTTTTTTTTTTTTAATTAGCAGCTCTTTGGTTATTTCCGTAAGTATAGAAATAAGTAGCTTTTTAAAAAACACAGCCACTCATTTCTTGGAAACCTGACTTAAAATTATCCTCATAATAGGTAATCAATAAGTCAAGGCTGAGTGAAGAGAGAGAGTAAAGGGAGGAAGAGGGGAAAGAAGAAAGAGAAAAAGGAAAGAAGGGAAGGTGGGAGAAGGAGTATCAGGCAAGAAAGGGAAAGGAAAGGAAGGAATTTGTAATGCATGGTTTTTCCTGATGCTTGATGTGTGTCATTATTTATATATTGAAATATATACTGTTTTCCCCTATGATTTCTCCTAAACACCTTATTCAGAAGATTTGATTTTACCCTACCATCAAACTGTAACCCAATTTAAACCTAATAGACCCTTTTAGCTTTGTTTTCTTTTACATGTTACAAGTTAATATAACTTATTTTTTTTCATGAGTTATTTACTATGGCTTAAT
Source organism: Panthera pardus (assembly GCF_024362965.1). Classification (NCBI taxonomy): domain Eukaryota; kingdom Metazoa; phylum Chordata; class Mammalia; order Carnivora; family Felidae; genus Panthera; species Panthera pardus. The sequence goes on from NW_026526721.1 coordinate 90,376,241, forward strand.
TAATTAGCTCTTGTGGAGCAACGTGATTGTCAGTTGATAGTTTCCTAATGTGTAGATGTTCTGCAAAACATTTTATCTGAAATAGACTCACATTTACTTGCCTTCTTTTTATATTTTTTAAAGTTTATTTATTTATTTTGAGAGAAAGAGAGAGGGTGCACGTGCAGGGGAGGGGCAGAGAGAGAGGGAGACAGCGAATCCCAAGCAGGCTCCACACTGCCAGTGTGTAGCTGATGAAGGGCTCAAACTGTGATGAAATGAAGAGTCAGACCCTCATTTTCCTTCATGATGGGCATAGGCGCCACGTAGGTATCTTACTACTAAAAGTAATAGGAACAATTCTAGATTGATGCATTTCATCTGTTCTACCACTATCAATTTTCAGAGAAGAGTAATAAAATGTCCTTAAAAATTACTCTTTTGAAAGAAAGGAAAGAAAAAAGATAATTTTGAGACAGTTATCCTACTGTTGTATCTGAATAATATCAAATACTTGATTAAAACATAGCCAACATAGGGGCACCCAAATGCCTCAGTCAGTTAAGCATCTGACTCTAGATTTCCACTTGGGTCATGATCTCACTATTAGTGAGTTCAAGCCCCACATTGGGCTCTGTACTGACAGTGTGGAGCCTGCTTGGGATTCTCTCTCTCTCTCTCTCTCTCTCTCTCTCTCTCTCCCTCTCTCTGCCCCTGCTGTCTCTTTCTCTCAAAATAAATAAATAAACTTAAAAAAATAGTCAAATATAGCCATTTCATTGTGTTTAAGCAGAACATTTTGGCGAGTAATTTAATTTCCCCTTTGCATCAGTAGATCTTTCATCACAAAATGAGAGGACTGTTCTTGGATTAGGAAAATATTTTTATATGTGAACACTTACTATTTTAGGACCAAAACTTGAAAACTCTGAGTGCTTCTTTGTGTGGATATTGTGTTCCATTAAGAAATATAATTGCACATCAAAATGTATTACTTTTATATTTAACTCCTGTTTGTTAATCAAGCAACTGTCATATATTTAAACACTGACTCCACCTGGCACCAGAGAGCATGAGGCAATGTGTTCTAGATCTACTTTAATGATAGTGTCATGTCAGGGAATGTATGATTCCGTATAATATGGATAATGATATAAGTGAGAAATATGTAGGAGTGACACACATACTATTTTTATAATAAAAGTAATATGTAAATGTTTTAAATAGAATGTTACTTTGGTAGAAAACAGAAGGCATGTTTCAAAAGCAAGGCAATAGAATACCTCTAACTAGAATACAGTAGGTCCAACAGGCAATGTTAACCCCAGATCAAAAATAATCACTGAGCTGCTTCTCCTTGGATTTCTTTTATTTCCATCTGGACTGTCCCTCCCTCCAATCTTGCACTATTCAAATTATGCCTATTATTCAAGTTCCTGTTTCTCAAGAACATTTTTGAGCATGTGCATAAAATGTAATAAGGACTCTGGAGTATCCTTGTTTATTTGGTGTTTTTCCAAGGCAGTTTCAATAGATTAAATTAAAATGTGTATCATTTTATGTTGAAGCATTCCCCTCCAACTCCCCACCTCCTCCACCCAGGTTTACTAAAATAAATTGCACTATCTCACACTTTTAATCCTATGGCCTAATTAAGGGATTTCTACCCTGGTTAGAGTATGAAGGATGCTCAGAGCAAATGGGCCTTTTTGTTTAAAATTTTATAATTAATTTCCTGTGAATAAAATTTTATAACATGGAAAACATTAGGTCTTACTGAAACACTAGCCAAGTATGGTAATTATGGAAAACACCAATAAATAAATCCTGCTCAGCCTCTATAATGAGGGTAATATTAAAAGTAGATAAGTTGCAAAATAAATGTTTCAATAATTCAACATTTGGAAATTTAAGATATTTTTATGTATGTATGTATGTATGTATTTATTTATTTATTTTTAACATTTATTTTATTTTTGAGAGAGAGAGAGAGAGAGAGAGAGAGAGAGAGCATGAAGGGGAAGGGCAGAGAGAGAGGGAGACACAGAATCTGAAGCAGGCTCCAGGCTCCAACCTGTCAGGACAGAGTCTTTCCTGGGAATTGAACCCACAAACCATTAGATCATGAATGACCTAAGCCAAAGTCAGCTTTTCAACCAATTGAGCCACGCAGGTGGCTATTAAGATATTTTTAAAATGATACAGGTCATACAGCATAAAAGAACCCTGGATGAGGAATTGTGGATCTAGGGTTTTTTTTTTTCATTTTATTAATTAATTTTATGTACATAGATGATCATGTAAAATAGATTATGGAGATTTCTTTCTTTTTCACTTTTACCTTTATTTTTTCCCCTTTAGTTTGTTATAACTTCTTCCTGTTCACTCATATCACATTACACCATATTCCATGTTAACTTATGTATTCTTCATACATAATATGAATATATAACTACCTAAATGAATATTATGTATTCTCCATGATTTTCTCCTGGAACACACACACATATATACATATGCATATATACATACGCAAACTAAAGTATAAACTGTTTTACAACAAAAGAGGTGAGATCAAAATGTACACATTTTTCTATATCCTCCTTATCATACTCAATTTCATTTCTTGGAAATCCCTCTGAGTCATCTGGAATATTTCTAAAACATTATTTTTTGTATTGATTGCAAAACTAATATTTTAGTCTTTATAGTATATGCTTTTTTTCTGTTGAAGCTCATTGACTTCACTTTTAGTTTTTCTACCCATATAAAATTAACATCCTTGTACATGGGTTTTTTATGTACTAATAATTTTATTTTATACACATTTCCAGAAGTGGGATTGCTGAGTATATAGTTGTCTCTGACAACTACAGAGTTTGAGTAGTGTCTTTTCACATTTATTTGGCCATTAAGATTTGCTCTTCTGTGAATGTCCTATTCAGTTCTTGGTTAGCTTTTTTGTTTGGCTTTTTCTTGAAAATTTGAAATGGCTCTCGGTACATTACAGATATCCACCATATTTCTGTCATTAGTATTGTAATGTTTAATATCTTTACTATGTTATACGATAATTTTAACATATTTTGCTATATTTATAATATTAAATGTGTTACTATTTCTTTTCTAGTTTCTGTATTTCCCTCAGAGGTTGATTCTTTTCCTTATATTTTTAAAATGAAGAATGATTGATTTTTGTTCTAAATTATTTTTAATACTTATTTCTTACATTTTACACACAAGTGTGTTATTCCTTTAGGAAATTAATTTCTATGTTGTTTAAGTGAAAATTTAGCTTTACTTGGGATAGCCTGTCAGTTTTACAAAGCCATTTATAAGCAAATTTCTCTATTAGCCACTAAACTGAAATATATCCTTTATTGTAGAAAAAATTCTTAACATCATCCTGTATTGCATTTTCTTTTTTTTTTTTTTTTAATTTTTTTTTTTAACGTTTATTTATTTTTGAGACAGAGAGAGACAGAGCATGAATGGGGGAGGGTCAGAGAGAGAGGGAGGCACAGAATCTGAAACGGGCTCCAGGCTCTGAGCTGTCAGCACAGAGCCCGACGCGGGGCTCTACTCACGGACCGTGAGATCATGACCTGAGCCGAAGTCGGACGCTTAACCGACTGAGCCACCCAGGCGCCCCCTGTATTGCATTTTCTATTCTGTTCCATAAGTTGTTTTTGTTTTTTAAATCTATTGATATGTTATTTTTATCTGAAATGCATTCTAATGTAATTTTTTAAATGTTTACTTGTAACGTAAACCTCCAACATTATTATTCATAATTTCCTTGGCTTGTTCAGGTATTTATTTTTCCATAATATGTTTAACAATTTTTTCCAATTAATAATATATACTGTTAGAACTCTATAACTAGAGTTGCATTAAATTTATATGTTGATTTTAGGGGCACCTGGGTGGCTCAGTTGGTTGAGCATCCGACTTCAGCTCAGGTCATGATCTCCTAGTTCGTGAGTTTGAGGCCTGCATCAGGGTCTGTGCTGACAGCTCAGAGCCTGGAGCCTGCTTCAGATTCTGTGTCCCCCTCTCTCTCTGCCCCACCCCTGCTTGTGCTCTGTCTCTCTCTGTCTTTCAAAAATGAATAAATATTTTAAAAAATTTAAAAAATTTATATGTTGATTTTAGAAAATGTGTATCTGTTATTAAATCTTCCAATAAATGAAGACGATTTTACTTTTTGTAGTTTATCAGGTGCTGGCATTCTATGCTGGAGTTGTAAAAAATTAATGGGAAAAATTCTAAAGCTTTTCTATGATCTGGAATAATTTAAACATAGAAATTACCATTTTTTTTAAATGCTTGATCTAATTCAGCTATAAAAATATCTGTTTGAGCCTTTTTGTAGAAGATCTCTAAACACATTTCCAATCTGTTTTAGACAATTGCACTGCTCAAACATCTTAGTCTTTGGCAATTTTAATTTTGATAAGAAATCATCATGTCTCTAGGTTTTAAATTTGTTGTCTTAGTTTTATATTATATTTTGTTATAATTTATATTTTAATCTTTCTTATTTCTGTGGTTATAGCTCCTTTCACATTTGCTCTCTTATATTCCTTTGCTTTTTCATTTTTTTCCCAAATTGGTTTTCTGAGAAGTTCAATATAATTCATTGATTTTTTGAAAAAAATCAGCATTATGTACAGAGTATTTTCCCAAATTCATTCATTTTATCTTTCTTTATTAATTCCTCTTCCGAGCTAATTATAGTATTTTGATATTTCTTTTTCAATCACTTATGATGAGTAATGGATTCTTCTATATATTTTTTATTCTTTAATAACAGAAGGACTTGAGACTGATTCTCTCACAAGCTGAGCTTTTTCTACTACCTATAGGTTTTAAATAATAATTTCCCTCTTATTCTTTTCTAGATAATTATAATTTTATTGCCAATTTCTAGTGTGAATAAAATGTTACTTGCAGAGTATAGATTTGGGGGAAGTTCAAGTTTTAATATTTACTTATAATGTTTTTAGGTGATTGAATATATTATGAGTGGATACACTGATACACTATACTATGTTTGTATAAAATACCTCTTTAAAAAAAAAGCAAGATATCTTTGGTGGTCAAATACATGACTGATTTTTGTAAATGTTCTGTGGACATATTTTTTAAATATTCAAGGATGGTAAGACTCTATACATGTTTTAAATAAAAATCTCACACTACAAGTATCATCAAGTTATATTCTCTTTACTTATTTTATCGCTATTTTGGTGGGTGCAGAGTTTATGCAATTGTTAATCTGTAAATTTGGAAGTGCCATCCTATTCCTTTGACAGCTACCTTGTCCTCCCTTAAGTTAATCTATGAATTTTAGTCTTCTATTTCCTTAGTGATTACCTTCCCATTTCCAGCAGTCATGCAAAGACATATATACAATTCTGCACCAGTTCTGTAGGTATTTATTTTATATGAACATTGTTTTCACTATCATGTTAGGTGTCACCAAAATTTACATTGATAGTATTATGACAAACACAAATTTTTCATTAATGTTCAACATTTTGACTGAATAGGCAATGGCATTCACAATGCCTGAGATTTCAACTTGGCCAGATTTAAGCTCCAAGAAACTGATTTTAACTTTATAAAGAGAGTGCTATTATTGGAATACACTGACTTTCTCTTGAAATCTCAGATGGCACAGGTATCAAACTGGCATCATTTATCACTTAACTCTTGAAGGTAAACAACTTAACAGTTAAGAGCTATCACTTAACTTTTCATAGGTACATACATACACACAACAATTTCAATTGGAATTGAAAATGAGTCTCTTTAATTTAGAAGAACCATGATCTGATCCAGCAGATTTGCTTCCTGTGGTTTTCATATTACTAAAGTTCCATAGTAGATGGTAAATGCCAGCAAACATATGCAACATTACATAATCATTCTTTAAATCGACTTTTTGAAAATGGGAAGTCAGTGCTAAATTTTCTATTAAATCTTCATTATTTAATTCACTGCTTCCAAAAAAGTTTATTGCAAAATTGGAAAAAAAAATATTACCAAACAACAAATGTATAGTTACAGGTTTATAAAGCCACTGAAACAAAATTGATCACATTATTCTACACACTCTGGAGACTGACTGCTCAGCATAATTATCCCCACTTATTCCAGGTAATCCTAATCTATCATTCCTGACGTTCATTCCCCCTGATTCTGCTGATTGCTAGCCTGCTAATTTTGTGCATTTCATAAACATTGGCCAAATGGGGCAGCAGCATCAAATCTTTCTCCCACTATCACTGGTGATCAGAGTTTTCTCTGTCCCTCATCTCATAGCACACCTCATGTTACCTTGTGTCTAAAAGAGGTCAAGAAAAAGAGGAATGTAATTCTGGGTCAGCCATTTCATATGACAAAGTATGAAGCTGGAAAGTTGTTTTAATGTAACTGTTAGTAATATTTTATTAAAGGAGGAAGAAAAGAAAGAAGTCAAGAAAATGAAAGACAAGAAGATTCAGGGTAAATGCTAAACTTGACAAGATGACAGGTCAACAACAATTGCGCAAGCAAACTTGTCCCAGCCAATGAGTTATGTACTCTATTATAGTACACAGCCTAAGCCTCTATGATCATATTTTTCAAATGGTATTATAAAAGTTTTCTTGACTTTCTCAGCAAGTACATGCTGAGTTTGCAGAAGAGAAGGAATGTCTTACTATTTTCTATAATCCCATCATCTATTACAGGTCTAGCAAAAACGATAGAGGAAAAGAATAAGTAGAGAGAAAGATGTGCACATGCATGGTATTTATAGATACTCAAGACCTTTAAATAAAAGCAAAAACGTTTACTTCAGTTCTATGGCACAAATATTCGTTACCATCATTTATGAGGACCTTGTGCTATCTATAGATATCCACAAGGTATATCCAAGTAACTAGTATATATTGTCAGTAACATGTCACTGAAAACTGGCACTACATTGTATTTAATGTGCGCGTATGTGCACTTAATCTTTTGTTTTAATATATCATCGTATCATACAACGATATGCCCAAAGCATTAACAAAATTTTCTATGCTTGATCTTCTGAAGTACAGAAGTTTCTATAAAGCACTCCCAGTCTTTATTACATAAATGCCACACACATTTAAAAGACAAATAGCCATTTTCAAGACAAAATTTTGTCTTTTTCAAGAATGTTTGTGAAAACTACAATATAACCATGTACTAGTTCTGCTTCTGCTCTTTTAAGAAATAAACTTCTGCCTGACTAGTTTGATAGTAATTGGTAGAAAGAATATAGCATCACTTCCAGACTGTCTGTATTGAACTAATTTTTTTTCCTGCTTTTATCTTCAGCAGTATCTTTTATAGTCACTGAATAAATGCAGTACATCTACACGTACTGTCTAGAAAAGGCAGAAACCCATTTTTTTGTCTTTTCACAATTTTAAGTTGACTTAGGAAGAGACATGTTTTCTTTGATGTTCTGTTCCCTACTATGCCCTCTATTTAAGACCCACTAAAAGCAGAGAAAGGAGATCAAACATTCAACAAAATAAAGGCCTCTTCTTCAATTAAACAAAGCTTTTGCTTTTTAATGTTAGACGTCCCTTTGTAAATAATATAATTTTGTAGCCACTGAAAAAGCAACAGAGTATAAAAAAACATATTTTAAGGGACACCTGGGTGACTCAGTTGGTTGAGCATCCACCATCGGCTGAGGTCATGATCTCATGGTTTGTGAGTTCGAACCTGGAATCAGGCTCTGTATTGACAGCTCAGAGCCTGAAGCCTGCTTCGGATTCTGTCTCCCACTCTCTCTGTTCCTCCCCTGCTCACCCTCTATCTCTGTCTCAAAAATAAATAAACATTAAGCAAAACTAAAAAAAAAACAAATTTTAAAACATTATAAGTTGTCTATAACCGATTGGGCAAAACATTCTAAAATGCAACGTAGCTAGTTCAGTCTACGCCAGGGTTGATCCTTACAATCCTCAAAGAGTAAACATTTATTCCACAAGCAAAGATGATTCATAGTTTTTCTTCAAATAATATGAGCTGTTAAACTTTATCTGGCATTAATATGCTTCCCCAATTTCCATGGTATTATTTCCTCTTTATCTAAATTTAGTTTAAAAATTCAACAGTATGGAGGCTTGTGTGTCTTGTGGGAAAATGCATTATTGGGAAAATGTAATACAAGCTGCATCTTTAGGTAGTGAAACAAAAACATTATATTCATTTCAGTTAACACTAGGGTGGCTGTTCAGTAGTCCACCTTATAATAGAGTTGATCACACTGAGTGACCAGCTAATGTCAGGGGAAAGGAAAGGAAATGACAGGGGCACTGTTGGCCACCAAAGGCAGAAAGAACAAAAAAATTTTCTTAGAGGCTACTCATGTTTTGAATGAAAATGCAAAACAAAGCATATGCAAAGAAGTGAAGACAAAAGCTTGTGCATGCTATCACACTAAAATTTTTCGGATGCTTATGAAGGGTAACAGAATATGCTACCCCTAAGTACAACACTTTCACAGAAGGAATATTTCGAGCTGAAAGTAATTGAGAATCAGATATGAGAGAAACTCTCACATCTCCCCCTCTTTGCCTAAAAGCAGGATATAAACTTGCGAAACCGTCCTCGCTCCTCTCTCTACCAGCAAGGATGGGAGTTAATCAATCCCTGGAAATCACTCTAGGAATTTATGAGCCCACAGACAGCACTAGAGGAATCTACATAACAAACTTTGCTAAAAGGAGCCCTTATCTACCATTAATGTCCCCATATATTTGCATTCTCACACTTTGCTGTCCCCAGAAATTCAAAATCCTTTTCCTTTGTCTTGTCTGTACAAAACGACTGCTCTTTCTTTAAGATGCTATATAAGCCCAAGTTCTAACTATCTCTTTAAGTTACTCATCCCTGAGTACTCCCAACTTCTATACAGATGCAGGTTGTTAATAAACCTGTTTGTTTTTCTCTAGGTAATCTGTCTTTTGCTAGTCTAATTTGCAGGGTACCAGCCAATTAACCTAAAACAGGGGAAAAAGAAAATATTTCCTCCGCTGAACCTAGCAAATCCAATAGCAGGGGTGCCAGCAAAACAGGTTTAGACAGAAGAGATGATTTTTCCCATAGACTTTTAATGAATTAACATAGCCAAGTTGGTGAAACAAGAATACAAAAGGCAAACAGATTCATAGCAAGAATATACACAGATTAGTACACAGAATATACACAGAAAGAAGTAAATACAGGCATACCTTGTTATATTGTGCTTCCCATTATTTTGCTTGGCAGATTTTTCATTTTTTTACAAACTGAACATTTGTGGCAACCCTGCATTGAACAAGTCTATCAAATACCATTCTCCCAGCATCATTTGGTCACTTTGTGTCTCTGTTTTGGTAAATCTCCCAATACTTCCAACTTTTTCATTATTATTATATTTATTATGGTCATCTGTGATCAGTGATCTTCAATGCTACTACTTTAATAGTTCTGGGGTACCACAAGTTACACCTACATAGGACAGTGAACTTAATTTATAAATGCTGTATGTTCTGACTGCTCCACTGACTGATCAGCTGTTTCCCTGTCTCTCTCCTTCTCCTCAGCCCTATTTCCTGAGACACAATATTGAAACCAATTAATAACCCTACAATGACCTCCAAGGGTTCAAGTGAAAGAAAGAGTCACATTTCTCTCACTTTACATGAGAAGCTAGAAATGATTAAGCTTATTGAAGGAGGCATTTAGAAAGCTGAGGTATGCTGAAAGCTGAGCCTCCTGAGCTAAACAGTTAGCCAAGTTGCAAATGCAAAAGGAAAAGTTCTTGAAGGAAATTAACAGCATTTACTCTAATGGACAGACAAATTATAAGAAATTAAACAGCCTTATTCCTGACATGAAGAAAGTTTGAGTGGTCTGTCTAGAAGATCAAACCATCCATAACATCCCTTAAACCAGAGTAAATCCAGAGTAAAACCTTCAATCTCTTCAATTCTATGAAGACTAGAGGAAACTGCAGAAGAAAAGTTTGAAGCTAACAGAAGTTGGTTCATAAGGCTTAAGGAAAGAAGCCCTGTTTGTAACAAAAGTGCAAGGGAAAGCAGCAAGTGCTGATGTAGAAGCTACAGCAATTTATCCAAAAGATCTAGCTAAGATCATTAATGAAGCTGGCTGCACTAAAGAATAGATTTTCAATGTAGACAAAACAGCTTTCTCTTGGAAGAAGACACCAACTAGGACTTTCATAGCTAGAGAGGAGAAGTCAATGCCTGGCTTCAAAGGATGGGTTGACTCTTAGCAGCTAATGCAGCAAGTAGCTTTCATTTGAAGTCAATGCTCACTGACTATTCCAAAAAATCCTAGGGCTCTTAATTTTTTTTCTAAATCTGCTCTGCCTGTGCTCTATAAATGGAAAAAAACAAAGCTTAGATGACAATACATCTGTTTACAACACGGTTTACTAAGAATTTTAAGCCCACTGTTGAGACCTACTTCTCAGGAAAAAAAGATTGCTTTCAAAATATCACTGCTTACTGACAATGTGCTTGGTCACCCAAGAGCTCTGATGGAGATGAACAATGAGATTAATATAGTTTTGATGCCTGCTAACACAATATTCATTTTGCAGCCCATGGATCAAGGAGTAATTTTGACTTTCAAGTCTTATTATTTAAGAAATATATTTCATGAGGCTATATAGTTGCCATGGATAGTGATTCCTCAGATAGATATGAGCAAAGTTAGTTGAAAGCTTTCTGGAAAAAATTGACTATTCTAGATGTCATTAAGAACATTTGCGATTTGTGGGAAGAGGTAAAAATATCAATATTAATAGGAGTTTGGAAGAAGTGGATTCCAATCCTCATAAATGACTTTAAGAGGTTCAAGACTTCAGTGGAGACATTAACTGCAGATGTGGTAAAAATACTAAGAGACCTAGAAGTAGATGTGGAACCTGAAGATGTGACTGAATTGCTACAATCTCATGATAAGACTTGAATGGCTAAAGAGTTGCTTCCTATGGATGAGCAAAGAAAGTGGCTTCATGAGATGGAATTTACTCCAGTGAAGATTCTGGGAAGGTTATTGAAATGACAACAAAGGATTTAGAATATTACATACACTTAATTGATAAAAGCATGGCAGGTTTAAAGAAGATCGACTCCAATTTTAAAAGAATTTCTACAGGGGGTTAAAATGCTATCAAACAGTATTGCATGCTACTGAGAAACTGTTCACAATGTGAACTGAGACTGTTCATTGATGTCCAACTTTAAGAAATTGTCACAGCCACCCCAACCTTCAGCAACCACGACCCTGATCAGTCAACAGCCATCAACACTGAGGCAAGACCCTCCACCACCAAAAAGATTATGACTTGTTGAAAGCTTATATAATGGTTAGCATTTTTTAGCAATAAAGGATTTTTTAATTAAAGTATGTACAATTTTAGACATAATATATTGCACATTTAATAGACTATAGTATAATGTAAACATAACTTTTATATGTACTGGAAATTTTAAAAAAATCATTTGACTTGCTTTATGATGGTATTTGCTTTATTATAGTAGTCTCGAACCAAACCCACAATATCTCCAAGCTATGCCTGTATTGTAAGATAAGGAGGTTATTTCTACGGGAGTTTTGGATGGGTTGAATACCTGTGATTCCCTAAAGAATAGTCATGTGGAAGACCATGAACAAAGAAAAGAAACAGTGGACATTTTGTTTCTCAAGAAATATGTCATCTATTTTTTCTTCCTTTCCTTTCATTTAGCTTCTGAAGCACTTTATATTTCTTTCCAATAAGAGTTTTTGTGTCCTCATTCAGTTTATATTCCCTTAAGTAAATCTTCTCTTCAAGCCATTGATTCTGTGGTTTAAAATATATATTCAGTGGCACAGTTTCCTTTTCCTCAAGTCTATTCTTTCTGCCATTTATCAAATGAAGGACAAAATATCACTGCTTTGTTACTGCATTTAATTCTGGATCTCCTGAGAGAAGCCCCACCTTTTTTTCAGATATGGTTAAGCACTTAAATCTAAACATTAGATAAAGGAAAGATTTAATAAGTCTCATTCAGCTTAATGTGCTTTCAACTCCTGTTATTGAAGCACTAAATGAAGGAACAATCAAACAAGGGAAAACAGGAGAGACGAAATATGTGGATAAGTAACTAGGAGACACAGATGTTGAGGAATTAGAATTAAGCTGAAAGATGCCCCCTAGTAACAATGTGTTCTAATGTGCAATCACCTGAATTGCCCACCAAAACATACAAATGAGTTGTTTTGCTTTATGAATGCTTAATCCTGAAAACCAGATGTGTGAAGCTATTGTTATGTAGTAAGGAGAAAGTAAGGCACTCCAAATATCCAGTATTAAATCTTTAGAAACTAAAGCCAAATTATGATGTTTGTCATTAACCCCCCCCCATTTGGCTTTTGCTTTGTTTTGTTTTTGTTTACTAAAATGGTGACTTAAGATCAAAATTCAAGTTATCTATTTTAGATCTTTACCCGCTTGTGCAATTTGCCTGCCCTCAATTCCAAACCTTCCAATGCCTCCAACAGCTTCTTAAAACAGTGTCAATAGTAGTATTATGTTAATATTAAAGTTCAGCCTGGTATATATATCTGGATTTATTCAGACATAGTATTCACTTGCTCAACTAGTTTATTCAATCATTACTTCATAAATATTAATTGAAAACTTTAGATCTATATACTGTGTTGTGGTCTCAGATATAGCACTTTTAATATTAGTGTCCCTCCCAATAATTGTTCTATGCCTTTAAACTTTTCCTGATTTTTTATCTTATTCTTTTTTATGATTGCATTAATTAAATTTTTTTCTTTGACTTCTCTTTATTTTGTTTATATCTCCTCATTCCTCTCATCTCCTCATACATTATTCATTGTTTTCTATGTCATATATCATCTCCTCAGAAATCTGGTTTCTCCTCTCACATTCTTATTCATTTATTCTTTATATGCATTTTATCATCTCCTCTTGCATACATCAAGGAAAGCCTCCCAGTCACTAACTCATTCAATACTCACTTATTTTCTAATACTTTATCTATGTGTATTTTCCCTGTGTATGTGTGCGTGTGTATATATATATATATATATATATATATACACACGCACACATATATATGTATATATATATGAATATACGTATATACATGTATATACGTATATATATGAATATATATGTATATGTATATATATGAATATACGTATATACATGTATATACGTATATATATATATATGTTCTAAAATACTATGTGGGGCGCTTGGGTGGCTCAGTCGGTTAAGCATCTGAGTTCGGCTCAGGTCATGATCTCATAGTCCGTGAGTTTGAGCCCTGCGTCAGGCTCTGTGCTGACAGCTCCGAGCCTGGAGCCTGCTTCAGATTCTGTGTCTCCCTCTCTCTCTGACCCTCCTCATTCATGATCTGTCTCTCTCTGTCTCAAAAATAAATGAACGTTAAAAAAAATTTAAAATACTATGTGTGTATATATATATATATATATATATAATAACATATGCATATATACACATTTTATTTATATTTTATTTACATTTATTATATATACATATATGTATATGTGTAGAATACACATGTATATAAACATAAGTATATATAAAGCTCTGAAGTTCTGTAACATCATTCAATCCACCTATATATATATATATCAACCTATCTCTATATATTAAATTTATATGTATAAATATAATACACATATAAAATACTATATTTAGTTGCAATATTTATGTGTACATTTGTGTTTGTGCATGTATCAGCAGTGTGAGTGTGCATATCCGGTTTTTCTTACTTTTCTACCCACTTTTCCTTCTCATTTTCTTGCCTTTCCTCTTTTGAATCATAAACTGAATAAAGACCTAGGTAGATTTAATGGGTATAAAACGGAGGTGGCTGAGGTACATTGCTCCATGTCTAAACATGTTGGAAAAGTCGGCAGAGCTAATCTAGGAAAAATGACAATGGCTCTGCTCCTCTACTCAGCTGTGAATAATACTGGACATCATTCCCAAATGGCAATTCTTTCTGCTCCCCCTGAGTACAGTTAGCCACACATGCTAAAATAATTTTTCCTTCATTCAGTGGCCATATTAGGTTGGACAATTCATCATCATTCTAATGCAACATGTCAGGCATTCCAAAACTCATTGCCATACCCAGCATTAAACTGTCATGTCATATCCCAACCTCCTGTCCTCAAATCTGTCCTCAAACTAAGGGGAGAGATGCATGGATCAGAAAGGATGAAAAAGGGATTTGTCAAGGTTAGGTAATACAGAGCTCTCCTTCCTAAAGGAGGAGGAAACGAGCTGGAACATGCCATCCTGGCTGTCCTGGCTGGAGACCACCACTTGGAAATGAATCTCCAAGCTGAGAGGGTAAATCCTGGCTAGTAAAGCCAGTCAGCTGCAAACCTTACTTCCTTATGGAGAATTCAGCTTCCAAAGAAGGTATCATAGCAGAATGATTAAGAGTATAGATTTGGAATCAGACTGGTCATGTTCATATCCTCAGCTCTAAAACATTGGGCAAGCTACTGTAACTTTCTCTACCTCAGAAAAGTAGGAATAGTAGTATCAGTACCAACCTTACTAGGACTGTTGTGCATATTAAACAGTTTAACATTTGTAGGTATTTGAAACATATTAAGTACCATATAAGTGATAAAGTGAAGAAATACACTGACAAGTTCAAGTGCATCCTTTCTGAAGAAAATCAGATTAAAAGCCTATTTAGCCCGTTACATCCTCTAAAGCTTCTACTCTGCCATTCCCTTTAGCAATAGTTTTGCAAAAATGTTTTTTTAAATAAGCACCTTCAATTGAATAACTAGCTAGCTATGTAAAGCAATGATGCTTAAGTGAGAAAGAGACACACAACAGATGGTAAGAAGCATACAAAAGGAAATTAGAGAACAAATTTAAAAGAATATGGTTATTTAAAGAACTAGAAAAAAAAACTAAGTGGAGCTCTGTTTGTAAAGAAATACTGTAATGAAAAAAATGTCTGAAATGATTTAGATTTACTTTCAAGCTTTATTAAAGTGTTTTATTTTCTATATGGAGAATCGTAAGCTGAGAAGTTAAAATATTCTGAGGAGCTTATGGTTATGAGTGATTAATATTAAAATAAGAAACAATCTGGGGTTTTGACACTATTTGGCATAGGAAAACCATATTACTTAATACACTTGTGGAAAATCATTAAATGGTTGGGATACATTTAGCTACTGATGGTGGGGTGGGAAGAGCCTTGTAAGTTAAAGTGTAAGCATACTGGTACAGTAACCAGATTAGGCTCAAGATAAAGTCATTAACACTGAATCCCATATCAACAAACCAGAACTTAAATTTTCTGTGTTCAGTTGTCCCAGAAAAGGAAGGCCTAGGTGAACCAATCAGTGCTTGCCTACTCAGCATATGTTACATGACCCAGTTGCAAGACTTCCTTTCACTGCATATAAAGGAAGGTACTTTGGCTTTAATCAATCAACAAATACCCCTATAACTTCCCTATTCCTGCTCAATTTGGTTTGGCTCAATTTCCTTTGCCTTGTGTAGCTCTTCAGAACTCCTTTCTGCTAGAATGATGCTGCCCAATACATGAATCACTGAATAAAAGCCTACTGGATCAGGAAATTGTTGATTTTTTTTTCCCCCATGGAGGAGTGACAGTACAACTTGGATTTAGCTCTTATTTCTCATTTTTAGTTTCAGATTTCTTTTTTTAGGAAGAGGTTTTCATTCACTTTGGACATAAAGTTCTCTTCTAGCTGACATTTGATTGATTTGTTTGTAAAAGGGATAGATAGAACCTGGAAATCAATAGTAAATTGGGTGCCATATCTTCAATACATTCACTATAGTACACCATATACATTACAACACATACAGTAATATTTAATTATTATCAACTATGATATGTTATTCCTCAGTCAGTGGTCTGTTTGTATAGTCATTGCTTTCAAAATGTTGGTAAGGAGCACATGCATCCTGGGATGGAGGAAAGACATGCACTAGAGACTAGAGGTTAAAGATGTGGTCCCCAGTGCTCAAGGACTGAGCACTTGATTTCCAAAAGAAATCAAAACATTGTGTTACTAGAAAAAAGAAAGAAAGAAAGAAAGAAAGAAAGAAAGAAAGAAAGAAAGAAAGAAATAAAGAAAGAAAGAAACAAACAAACAAACAGAGTGTTATGAGAGCACAGGAAGAGTTTACCTAATTCTGACTGGGAGTGGATGAGAGGTTTCACATGGTTTTCCATATGGAGGAAGTGATATCTGTGCTATGTTTTTAAGCATTAGTAGAAACTGGCCTGGGAAAGACCATGAAGAAGGGTTTAGTAGCCAATAAGAGTTAAGAACAAAGTACTAGCATGATGTAGGGGTAGTATGATCTGGTGAGAAATCAGGTTGAAGAAGTTTTGCTAAGTAGTCTGGAATTTAAATTTGCCTATTTAGAGGTAATGGGAACCTTTTAGAATAATGATCTGTTTTGTATTTTAAGAAAAGGAACAGTGCGCAAATAAGTTTGAAGGAAAGAAGTTCTCTTTAGTAATTTGGATAAGATGGTGAGTGCCTGAATTATGGCAATAACAAAAAAAAATGGCAGAAGGAAATAGAGTAAAATTCATTAAGGCAATCAAAGTCATTAGATGTGGTAACTCACTGGATGTAGATTAAATTTAATACTAGCTCTTTCTGACTTCCATTACTAGGAAAGTCATTATTACCATCGCTAATAAAGGCAGTGGAAAAGAAGGAAGAGACTGAATCCAGGGTTTCAGAAACTGATTACCATGAGAATCCTGAAATAGCTAAGAGGAAATGTTTGATAAGTATGTTTGGAATATGCAGTTTTAGGCAGTGAGATTTCTTTTATTCTCCTCATATAATTTATGGAAATAATTTCTTCCTCTTATAAGTTATAGGAAAATAAATTCTGTTGTTCTATATATTTATTGTTGGTACACAAAATATATTATGGTCTACATCTTTCACTTGAAGAGAGAATGGTATTGCTTAAACGAAAAATTAAAATTGGTTAACTAAGTCATTGCGAAGATTTCACCTTATTGGACTCATGATATGTCAGTCATCATGCTTTTGAAAATAAATTAGGGGGGCGCCTGGGTGGCTCAGTCGGTTAAGCGTCCGACTTCAGCTCAGGTCATGATCTCGCAGTTCGTGAGTTCAAGCCCCGCGTCGGGCTCTGTGCTGACAGCTCAGAGCCTGGAGCCTGTTTCAGATTCTTGTCTCCCTCTCTCTCTCTCTGACCCTCCCCCGTTCATGCTCTGTCTCTCTCTGTCTCAAAAATATATAAACGTTAAAAAAAATAATAATAATAAATTAGGGACTAGCAGCATTCCTCAGGCTAAAATCAGTTTACAGTTGTGGCACACTAGAGGAGTAACCTTTTCCAATATTCAAAGCCCACTGAGTCATTTAAAATAATAAATGATGAAACCGGGGTGCCTGGGTGGCTCAGTACATTGAGCATCCGACTTTGGCTCAGGTCCTGGTCTCGCAATTCATGAATTCGAGCCCTGCACCGGGCTCTATGCTGACAGCTCAGAGCCTGGAGCCTGTTTTGGATTCTGTGTCTCCCTCTCTCTGCTCTTTCCCTGCTCATACTCTGTCTCTGTCTCAAAAATTAATAAACATTAAAAAAACTTTTATTAAATAAAATAAAATAATAAATGATGAAACTAAGCGTAAGCAAAAATAAAAGCAGCTGAATATAGCTAGTTTTGAACAAATTAATGGCGATAGAGTTTGGAGAGGGTAAGAAGAATGCTGAAAATCTTCAAGCAGGACAGAAACACAGTCTCTAAGCCAATGTGCAGCCGGATTTTGGAAAGCAGTGGTGCAAAATTCATTCACATCCATGCCTACGCATTCACTATTAGCTTAACTTATGTTACTTTTCCTGCAGTCTACTGGCAATGGCAACCTTGCTTCTGGTGGACTAAGGGAAAAAGAGATTTTTTACTCCCACACATAGAACAAGATCTACAGACTATAGTGCTAAAGCAGTGAGTCAATCAATTACCTGGGCCAGAGAACTAGGGAATAAAGTACATAATCAGCTGAGAGTAAAGCTAAAACTTAGAGGAGATAGTGAACAACTTAGAGTAAAGTGAAAGCCTAGGAGAAAGGTAGGGCCATCTGTGATTCTGGATTTGTGAATGCATGGGGTAGACCTAACTGAACTTTCATTCATTCATCCATTCATTTAAATAACTACTGAATGCTCACAGTGTGCTTGTTGCTTATGCAAGCAGATGGAGCTACTATAGTGGAAGAGGCACACAACCCCTGCCCTTTGGAAGCTTTCAAACCTTACTCACATGTTATATTTAAATATAACAACTGGCACAGTTTGAAAAATTTAGATAGAAGTAAAACACGGTGCCAAGATGTACTAGCAAGATGTACTTCCTACATCACGCTAACATTGACTGCATTTGAAATATCAGAAAAAAGGACAAGATGGAGGCTGTAAATAAGAATATTCCCAAAAGAAAAATCTTTGGTATTTTCTCCCTGGTATCTAAATGAACTCTTCCAAAGATAGAGCAAAAAAAGCACAAGGTGGTAATCAGGAAGTACTAAAAAGTCATTTGAAAATATAACATCATTTTTGTTAAATACACATTAGTTTTGACAATATACAATTAAGATAAAAATACAAGAAAAATATATATTTAAGATTAAATATGAGAAAACAGTAACAATTTTATAAGAATATTGTGAGAATAAACTTCATGACATTTGAAAGTACCCAAAACCTTGTGGGGAAGGAGGTGGGGGAGACATCTTTTAAGAAGTTATTTATGGGGAATCTGTAGAACTGGGACCCTCATACAATACAGATGATAGAAATTAATATAATCTATCTTAAGAGCAATTTGGCTTTATTCATCAAGTGTAATAAAAATGTACGTATACCCTTTGATCCAGCTGTTGCATTTTTATGCCAAAAAATGGAAAGGAGACAAAGATGTTCACTGTAGGTTTATGATAATTAACACGGCAAACAAAAACATCCAATAATAGGGGGGAAATTAAGCAAATACTGAAATCACATGATAGGGAATTATGCTATCTATAAAAAGTCATATCACCACAGAAAATGAAATGTTAAGTGAAAATTACTTAACCCTCTTTCACTTATGTGTGAGCATAAACAAATGTGATTAGTAGAGAATAATTAAATGGAAATACTTCAAAATGTAAATTTGGGGGTGGCTAATCTGAGCTCAAGGATCATGTGTTATTATGTTTCTTTCATTTTGTAATGTCTAAATTTTTGGCAGTGAGCACATGCTAATTTTATATTAGAAAATGTGATTATATATTGAATAATTTGATATTAAAATACTTTCTAAGTTAGAATATCAGACAATACATGGCTAAAGATAGAAAGTGGGGAAAAATCAATTAAAAATAGAAAATAAATATACAAGCTTACAGGATTTTGTAAGTGTTGGCATGAAATAACAATACACACTAAAATATTAGAAAGTAAAAGGTTATTGAACAATTTTATCCCACAAAAAGAGAAATTTTATTTAAAATGCTTTCAATTGTAAAGCTGTTAGCCAGTTAAGATACATCGTTTGGCTTAAGAGATTCTCTGCTAAAGGAGCAACTTTTTTTCTTTTCTGCAAAACTTCACAAAGAAAACACTTAAGTCACATTTATATTTAAATGCAACACTGAAATCAGGATTCTATGTGACTCCTAAAAGCAAATAATGAGATGTTGAAAATATACCGTGCTTTTTCTTCAGACATTTCTAACTACAGTTCAACTTGTCTCCTGCTAGATGAAGCATAACCCCAGAGAGCAAAGCCACACTTGAGATGGGAGCTCTTCTACCTTCAATGTCATTCAAAGGAGGCCTCAGAGAAAGTTCTGTGTTCTTTTGGCAGTGGGCACCTCTACTTTTATCTTCAGACCTAAAAAGGAGTATTAGGAAGTCCCGCTGACCCATGCAATTCCCCTTTCAAAGGCAAAACTATTGTATAGTATCTGACATGATGCTTCACCTAAAACTATTTGTTGAAGGAGTCCTTAAAATGTAAATCTAGGATGTCCAGATGTAAATATGCACTGAATTACAGTTAATCTCAGTTCTGAGCTTCCAATGATAAAACAAATAGATCCTATTTTTGAGATGCATAAATCAGTTTGCCTAAGGTTTACATCTGGATACTACCTAATTACTAAAGCTCACTGTATTTTTTTATGCAAAAAATAATGGTGACATTATGAAAATCTCTGGAGTCTGGGAGAAAAAAAGAATTGGCTCTTAAAATTTAATAAAACCTGGGAATACTCTAGGCTAAAAGCAGGTTTCCTGTCAGTATGACCAAAAGTTCCAGGCTAGAGAGATGGGAAGTTCTTTTGTTTATTTTTTTTTCTCCTTCATCATGTTTGTCTTTCATGAAACTCCCCTGCAACACTGTCACGTTGAGGCAAAAGGAAGAAGGAGCTCAAGCATGGGAAAATGTTCCTGACTGTATTATGGAATTATATGAGTATATCAATCCTATAAGTATGCAGGTACACTTCATGTATGTGTATATGTGTAGATTTATTTATACATATATAACTCACATATCTGATTTTATGTTCCAGCTGCAAATAGTTGCAAACTTATTACACAAAATACCATACAGGTCCAAATACTTCTGTTACAGATAAAGGTTACCAGGTATGAAGTGACATATAAGAAAAGTATACTTTTGAAGCATAACAGTATAAAAAAGGATAAGGTATAAAAAAGACTCCACTTTTTAAAATTATACATAATTATAGGTCTCTAACTAGGAAAACTATTAGCTAAAGTTTAAAACTTACCTTGAGAATAAGTTTCTCATACCCTTGCTAGAAATGAAGCCTTGGGGTCGGCTCCAAAGCATATTCTATATTAGTGTTATTCAGAGTGTGTTCTGTGAACATTTTAGTTTTGATCCATGGTTAAATAAATACAGAAATTGAGAGGAAATGATTGAAAACTTCAACAACAACTTTACACATAATTTTATTTTCATTGGATCTAATAATAAAAAGTCTTAAATAACCTGCCACTTCTCTACAGGAGCTTCCAGAAGTCAGCTCCCACATAAACCACCTGAATTCATATGTTTGTCTCAAGTTCTGTTCCTGATATTGGACAATTGGTTTGGTCTACTCTTACATCACTGGCATCTATAACGATGCCGGGCATATAGGAGCTGTTCTATAAAAATTAATTAAGTAGTGTTTACTTTATTAAATTTTGGATAACCTTGGACAATTCAGTCCACTTCCTTGTGCCTCAGATTCCATATATATATATATGGATGAGTTTCCTCATCTATCCAAGTGCCCTGACAGGGTTTTTTTAATAACCCCTCCAAAAATAAAGGTCCTACTAAAGATTTTCAGCAAAGGAATCAAGGTCCTTAACACACTAATGTAGGTCCTTGAATCACAAAGACCTCCTTCTTTAAAATGTACAGCAAAACAGGGGTGCCTGAGTGGTTCAGTAGGTTAAGTGTCCAACTCTTGATTTCGGCTTGGGTCATGATCTTACAGTTCTTGAGATATGCACTCTACTGCACTGACAGCACGAAGCCTGCTTGGGATTCTCTCCCTCTCTTTCCCTCCCCCATGCACATGCTTTCCCTCTCTCTCTCTCAAAAGAGATAAACATTTAAAAAAATAAATTAAAACGTACAGCAAAACAAACTTTCTCCCAGAAATGTCTTCTTTTTTTTTTAATTTTTTTTAATGTTTATTTATTTTTGAGACAGAGAGAGACAGGGTGCGAGTAGCGAAGGGGCAGAGAGAGAGGGAGACACAGAATCGGAAGCAGGCTCCAGGATCTGAGCTGTCAGCACAGAGCCTGACGCGGGGCTCGAACTCACAAACCGCGAGATCATGACCTGAGCCGAAGTCAGACACCCAACCGACTGAGCCACCCAGGAGCCCCCAGAAATGTCTTCATAAAAGAAAGAAAATTAAACAGGAAACAAGACCACCTTAGAAGTCTCCATTTCATTTGCAACCTTCTTCATTTATCTCCTCACTCTGTGAATGAGGGGTTGTCCCACGATTCCATCTTTAGGTCTTTTTTGTACCCACTGCCTAGGTGATATTATCCAGGCTTATGGAATATATTGATCATTCCTAAATTTTTATTTCTTACCCCAACTTCTCTCATAAACTTGAGATGGAAATATCCAACTTCATGCTCAACATCTCCAATTGAGAGACATCTCCATAACAAGGGCCTGAAAATCAGTATGACCAGAGCTCCTGAACAAGCAACTCTTGAGCAAACATGCTCTTTCCACAGACCTTCCCATTTTGGATTTGTGGGCATTCCATCCTCCCAGTTGATTCAACGCTGGTATTGTGCACCTGGATTTTTATGATAGCCTTATAATTTGTCTCTCTGGGGCTATTCTCCTTGCCCAGCTGGTCTCTTCTCTAATAAGTAGCCAGAGTAACATTCTTAAAACCTATCGCATCACTCTATCCCAAAGTATCTAATAGCTGCTCCTTTCATTTAATGTTAAAGTCTAAGTCCTCCAAATGTCTATATTTTCCATCCTTTTCACCTCTTTGACTTCATCACCTTCATGTTCACATGGCACCACTCAGAGCTCTGTAATTCCTTTAACACATCAAATATGCTCCCAACCTAGGGCATTGCTTGAAACACTCTTCAGTTATTATTTAGTCTGTGTTCAAATATCATCTATCATTTAGGCCTTCACATACCATCTTATATGAAAAATTACCCCACACCTTGTCTCACCACCTGATCACCCCAAAATGCCTGTCTTTTTTCATAACTTGTCTTTTGTATAACTTTTTGCAATATGACATATATTTACTCATTTATTTGTTTATTGTCTGTCTTCTCCTACTAAAATGACAATGCTATGAAATCAGGGAATTGTTTTATTTACTGCCCCTCCCCCTACCAGCAACTAGAATAGTACTTGGCACCCAAAAGTTTTCCAAAATATATTTTAAATAAATCATGTGTGAAGGGGAGAAATCATCTGACTCTCTTCGGTAATTGTCCTTCAAATTAACCACCATTACTAGCATAAATCAATATTCCATGCAGCATTAACCTGTCCACATATACACTGTAACTATATATCAAAGGAGAAAAAATTTTAAATTATTATATGATTTGGGAATTACAGAGTCTTAAACAGAGACAGAGAATTAGAAACCAAAGTTCCACTTAACTCAAGAAGTAAGAGACAAATATTGTTTAAATGGTGACTCCAATTAAGCTTTACTCTTATACAGTGACAACTTCTTACATTTTAAATCTGTTTCCCATATCGGTATGTTTGGGGGAAAAGCTTCATTATTAAATAATTATATGCCCTTAATATTATAATATCTCAGACTTACAAGGATGTGTGGTCCCATAAATAGAAAAATATCTGAACAAGTTAAACTAAACAAGATATTTGAAAGCATATGCAATAATTACGTTGTAAATACACATTGACTAAATCACAATTATTAATTTCCTGGTTAAAAAAACTCATCTAAAATCTGCATAATAAATTCCTTATTAATATTGAGTCCACCTATGTAAAAGTTAACCCAATTCCAACTCAATATTTATAAGGGCAAGTATGTTTTAAAATATTCAAAGAGATTTTCACTTGGATTTTTTTTTCCTGCCACATCATTTCTAAGTTGCTGTAGGCTACCTTTCACTAACAGTTGATGTGACAGATTGCTGTAATTTTCAAATTGCTAAATACTTCTGTCAAGCCCCTTAAGGCATTTTCAGAATTTAGTTCTTGGATTTGTTGGGATGATTTCCAGGCTCTCCTTTTTGATGGGGATGAGGTGAGCAACAGCTTGAAACTATGATTCATTTCTGTTTGAGTTTCTGTCAGATACGTGCAGAAAAAAGAAAATGACTAATCACCTGCTAAAAATGGCAACAGATGCCATAAGCAAAATTTCATTCATCCTGTTAACTTTGGTTCTGATGTAAAAATCATTTAATTAAAAGTCTTAGTTAAAATATCATTTTTTAAAAAATAACATCTGCTTCTAAAATATGAGGTAATGAATTTTATGCTCAATATTTTAAAGCGCTTTACAATGATGTTCTTCTGTATTTAAGTTTATACATACCAACACACAGATCCATATAGATCTATTTTGCAGTCCCATAGGAGTATACATGTAATATATATGCTTTGAACTAAGGGCTAATAATTTATACACAAATTAAGCATTTTTGTCTTTGAAAAGTCCTAATTGTGTTATGGTTACCACATCTGGTAATATGAAATAGTCATTAATATTTTTATTTAATGTTTTCTACCTTTGGCATTCTTTGCTTTAAATTTTTTTATGTTTATTTATTCATTGTGAGAGAGAGAGAGACAGAGCACAAGCAGGGGAAGAGCAGACAGAGAAGGAGACAGAATTCCAAGCAGCTCCATGCTGTCAGCCTGTACATTGTACATTCCAAGCAGGAACTCCAATCCCACAAACTGTGAGATCATGATCTGAGCCAAAATCAAGAGTCAGAAACTTAACCGACTGAGCCACACAGGAGCCTCTATCTTTGGTATTTTAAGTAAATTTTTGTTCAATGTTCCTTTGACTTTCTATCTGGAAAAACAGGAAAAACAGATCAATTTTGTGATTCAAAGCAGCACATTGATAAAATAGCAGATTCCAAAAGTCTTCCCAAGCCAAGCAGTGGTCAATGGAGTTTCCCCTCCCTCCACCCCCATGAAGTACTTTTGGAGACTTTGTTCATAATCCTTGAAGTAGATGGCATAGAGTGGAACTGGATAAGGACGGGGGAGAGATAGATATGGAAAGAAAAGAGAGAAGAAGGGATAACGGCAAGACTGTTTCTTATCTATCCCCTATGTCAAAGCAAGGAGGCTGTAATAGTATTTCATGAGTCAATGACTATGTAAGGTATTCATAAAGACCATCATCCTTTTTGGCCTGAAAGTAGGGCTAATGCTGGACTGGCTATTTCCCCTCTTTTCCAACTATTACACAAGCTTAAGAGCCCATGTGGAAGAAAAGCTGTGATCTCATTGAGAAAAAAAAAAAAAAGCCTATAAAGTTAATACTTTACCATCCATTACTACATCTGCATTACTTAATGTTGTTTGGCGAGCTTACGTGTCCCATTTTACAATAAGGAAACCAAGACTCAGAGGCAATAAATAATTTGACAAAGGACAAATAACTAATGAGTGGTAGAGTGGGAATCTACCTAGGGCTTCTGACATTTAATCCAATTGTTGTTTTGCTAAATACGCTTAAACATGCATACCTGACATTTTGTAGATGGAAAATATAAAGTTCACAAAAGTCAGGTGACTTTCAAAACATCAAAAATCTAAATAAAGTAGTATTCTCTTATTATTTCAAATCCAGTAATATATGCTTAACGTCAAAAAAGTCTCTTGAATTTTTGAGCCACATATATCTCTGAAAAGAGATACAAACTAGATAATCTCCCAGGTCTTTTTAAGTTCGAAAATGCATACATTTTTTGATTCTATATTGGCTATAACTAAATTCTTAAACTGGTTGATATTATCAAGAACACTTCCAAACTGCCATGGATAGTGTTAAATATCATTGCTATATTGACAAGTACATTATTTCAGTAAATAAAAAATGTGGAGATGGGGAGTTTACATTGGTTAGGACCTATAGAAATGGTTCCAGGAATGGCTGACTAATGCCAATATTAGTCATGATTCAGAAAAAAAATACAAAAGTAGGAATTTGTCAATAATAAAATGCATGCAGTGATTTTTCTAAACTTGGAATAATAATTCTTTCTCTTCTACCTTTAATGGCTAATTCATTTGAAACTCAGGAGGCAAATTAGTGAATATTCTACAGTTATTATGAACCAAGTTTTAGCTGTTAATATCTTAGAAATTGATGGCAAAATACATTAAACAGGCCTGTAGTAAGTTATTCAAATATGACAAGGTAAAAACCAGTCTTCTGTTCAACTTATATAAGAAAATTAATTTGTCAATGAAATGATAGAGCATATAATCCCAATGAGAGCCCAGGAATTATGATTTCAATTATTTAAAAAATCATCCCTCTGAATCTTGAAAACTAAGACAGTAAGTTTAATTTTCTTTTTTTTTATATTTTTAAATTATTATTATTTTTTAGAGAGAAAGAACATAATCAGGGGGGAGAGGCAATAGAAGAGAGAGACAGAATCTTAAGCAGTCTCCATGCTCAGTGTAGAGCCCAATGAGGAGCCCTATCCCATGACCCTGGGATCATGACCTGAGCCAAAATCTAGAGTTGGATGCTCAAAAAACTGAGGCACCAGACGCCCCATTAAGTTTAATTTTCTGGTAGTATAGTTTTGTTAAATGAACCACTATTTTGGAACTAGTTTTATATTTATTTATAAATACAAATATATTAGTTCTGAGACTTTTTTTTTCTTTGAAATGCATCTTGCCACAAGATGGAGTACACCCCTAGCAATAATTTCCAGGAACACTATGGCAAAGCCTGATGCATTAGCATTACACATATGCACATACACACTCATACACACACACACACACACACACACACACACACACATTTAGCAATATTTTACTTTAAGATTAATATAAGAGAAATTAAAAATGAAAAAAGCCAAGATTTATTACCAAATAAACGCATCAATTATATAACTTATTGCCACTGTCGGTCTATTTTTAAAATTATTTTTAAAATTCATTTTGATGGAAATAAATGTGTTTATTTAGGAGACCACCAATTATACAACAGCTCAATTACACTGCTGGAGAAGAAGCTTTCCATCAGGGTGTTCTGACTCCCATATTTTCCTTAGAAATGGATAAGAACTGTCCTGCTTACTTCAAGCAGACTCTAATAAGTGGGGATCAAAATATCCTAGTATCCATCCACTTCAAGAAATCAATGAGGATACTTGTTACATAAAAGTTTTAACCTTACACAGCATCTCCTCAAAATAATGCTTACTGTAAAGTAAAATAAAAATGCATTGACTATACCTATCTTTTGGAATTCATCCAAAACTTACTGCTTAGTGAAGCTTTTTCTTATTCCCCCACTAGAGTTAGATCTCTCTTTTTTCTGCACCCATAGAGCACTTCACCTTTATATATATAAATACATATATCCTTTGATTCAGGGTAGGCCTTCTGGCGTTATTATTGTAGGGGTACCATGGAGATAAGTCCCTAACAATGTCTTTGACAATTGCCCCTCTTTTCTTTCAAAAATTTCCCAAATCAGAGCATTCCCATGACCAGCATGTCCTAGATTACCAATCATACAACTATGGATGAAACTCTGAGCTACAGTGAGTTTATGATGCGCTCCATAAAAGCAAAGGACTTCTACCATTCCCTAATTACCTGATTACATTACTCTGTTTACTCAACTATATGAATGTGCCTGGAACAGCTATAAAATTTGCGTTTTAAGATCATGCCTAATATTTTTCCTTTGTTTCTTTGTGGCTAGGTCCAGCATCATCATTTGAATTATTGCAGTCAGGTATTATGGATCAAAATTTCCTACCAGAGTACAAAATTAATGACAGAAAGAGAATTCATCACAGGGTCAACAACTCATATTGCAGAATAAAAAGAGTTTTTGATATGTGGAGCATTAATGCTTGCTGACCTAGAATCAGCAATTCAGTTTGATGCTTTAACCCACTTTGGGTTAGACCAGGTAAATACACTCAGATCTGAGGAAAAATAAATATTAACAAAGGAAATATATAAAAGACAAATGGAGAAGCAATAAGTTAGCACTACAAGGGATTGTGTGCAATTAAAGCACTTAACATTTCATATTAATGATGTATTTATATATTTATCTTGTCCTTGAGGGCAGGACTATATTCACTTATCTCTACAGTCTCCTCAACTCCACTTTGGGCCCAGAATGGTACTTGTCACATAGCATGGAAGGTAATTAATGCTTACTGAGTGGGTGCAAATTCTACTGATCAGATTCTCAAATGGCCTCATGGGATAGCCATACCAGGATTAATTACTCATAGTTAACATACTGAAAAAGAATTTTAAAAAATTCAGTTAGTAAAAAGGTTTAGTCTTTATATACTTGAGGTTATATAAACATGCATAATAAAATAATCATTTGTGGGGTGCCTGGGTGGCTCAGTCAGTTAGGCAACCAACTCTTGATCTTGTCTGGCGTCATGAACAAGTTCATGAGATTGGTTCATGAGATTGAGCCCTGTGTGTGGCTCTGTGCTGACAGTGTAAACCTGCTTGGGTCTCTCTCTCTCTCTCTCTCTCTCTCTCTCTCTGTCTCTCTCTGCCCCTCCCCCTCTTGTGCTCGCACTCTCTCCCTCTCAAAGTAAATAAATGAAACTTAAAAAAAAAATCATTTGGTACAATTCATTCTACAATCTATAGTCCTGGTTCTAATCAAAGACTTGGGTGGGGGTTGCCTGGGTAGCTCAGTCAGTTGAGCTTCCAACTTCAGCTCAGGTCATGATTTTATGGTTTGTGAGTTCAAGCCCCACATTTGGGCTCTCTGCTGTCAGCTTAGAGCCAGCTTCAGATCCTCTGACCCCCTCTGTCTCTGCCCCTCTGCCACTAGTGCTCTCTCTCTCTCAAAAAAAAAAAATCAACATTAAAAAGAAATTTTTAAAAAAAGTTGGGGAGGGAGGAATATAGAATAAAATGGAGATTTAAGCTTAATATTTTGAAGAGTAAAAGTCAGAAAACATAAAATTGAAAGCAATATATAAAATATGTAAATTCTAGAGTATACAAAGGTAGGCAATAATCAACCTCGATTCTTCACATACCATTGTATAGATGCTTCCATTAGAGGAACTGCCATTATGAAATTGTTTATTTCCCATCCCCGCAATGAGTACAAGACACACAGATGTTTAAAAATGTTTATGAAATGAAGGACAGCACACATGCATGAATCAATGAATAGCTGTCAGTGAAATGTAGAAAGACATCTTCTAGATGACGGGTAATAAAGCCATAAGAGCCCTAACAACTGCAGCCAGGCTGACATAACAGAAACACTAGCTCTGAGATATCACCAAGTGGTACAAATTCAAATACTATTTATTATAAAATGAAAATTCAGAAAATAAAATAATGGACTAAAGGTCTATTAAGATTGATCTTTGTGTCACTGTATTTTTTTTTTTTTTTTTTGCTTTCCCCATGTGGGGAAATTTTCTTATTCTTATTTTATTGGATGAAGTAATAACTAGTAGGGCTCTAACTACTAGAAAAGACAGTGAGAATCAATTTTTATTTAGTCTGAACATCATTTGTGATATACAAAACCTACTCATGGTGGCAAAGAGATGGAAAAGATAATCAGCTCTCCAGAGATAAGCAGTTCAAGGAGACCTACAGTAATCAAAGGGTCAACCTATTTTGCCAAAAAGTTTTCTGTACTTGATGCTAAAAGTGAAAAGCAATAAAGGAAAAACAAATTACGTTTAATAAAGAAAGAGCTTAACATTTTATTTTTTTTAATTTTTTAAGGTTTACTTATTTTTGAGAGAGAGAGAGAGAGAGAACACAAGTGGGGAAGAAGCAGAGGGCGAGGGAGACACAGAATCTAAAGTAGGATCCAGGCTCTGAGCTGTCAGCACAGAGCCCAATGCAAGGTTCGAACCCACGAACCATGAGATGGTGCCTGAGCTGAAATTGGACACTTAACTGACTGAGCCACCCAGGCATCCCGAAACAGCTTAATTTCTTGCTCTCTTTCTGTTAGGTAACATTTTAAAATATGTATTATAACTAGTTGTTTCCTAAAAGATTTTTTAAAAGGAGACACTTGGCTGATTTTATTTTTAAATTAGCCAAACAAGTCAAAGGAGAAGGAGGAGATCATTAGAAGGAAAAGGCAGGAACATGTGATGAAATTACTGCAGCTAATTCTTGACTGGTGCCTGAGATCCCTGTGGGGCAGTGAGAAAGTCAAAGTTGTAGCTGGAATGCAACCCCAGGAAGAGAATTTTCTCAGAACATGAAACAGTTGCAAGATTAATGTATGTTGAAGACTGACACTAAAATGAAAGTAATTTTTTATCATTTTAGGTCTCTAAGTTCACCTCTTCAATAGTTACAATATGTCAGACATCACTCACATGGTCAAAATCTCATGCCCTACTAAGGTATACGATTCAATATTGCAGGTAGACACCTCTAGCTGTCTAATAATTAGGTTGAAAGAATTTCAGAGATCGGTTACTAGGAGTGAAAATTACATGACTCCTAAAATTTGATATTGAAATCTTGCCAAGTATAAAATGGGATTTTTAAAATTTTCAAATTAAAAATAATACATTTTTGAAGGTATAATTTTTAGGAGAATAATGACATAATAAAATATAGAACAGGAATAATTAGCAAGTCACAAGCACTTATTTTTTACTGTGTATTTACAATTGACATCTTGCACAACATTATGATAATAAACGTTTTAGATAGACAAAGGCTTACAAGAATTTTATAATAAACACTAGCTTAAGAAATAAGACATTACTGGTTCCATGATCATACTCCTGCTTCCCCACTAAAGACCTCTATCCTGAACTTGATATTAATTATTTGCATTATTAATTTATCCTTTTATGCATATATAATACATATATAATCCATACCTATGTAATACTGCTTTGATATAAAATATTATGTAAATATATCATGTTCCATGCATTCTTCTGCATATGTAGTTTTTTTCATTCAATCTTATGTTTGTGAGATTCATCCATGCTAATTCCAAAAATTTTACTTTATACATTTTCACTGTCATTGTATGAAAATACTATAATTCACCTGTGTAGCTAGAGACAGACATTTATATGTTTCCATTTTTTCTTCTATACACACTACACAATTAAGAATATTCTATGGAGTGCCTAGGTGACTCAGTCCTGAGTGACCAACTTCAGCTCAGGACATGATCTCATGGTTCGTGAGATAGAGCCCTACATCAGGTTCTGTGCTGACTGCTCAGAGCCTGAAGCCTGCTTCACATTCTGTGTCTCCCTCTTTCTCTTCCCCTTCTCTACTCACTCTGTCTCTCAAAAATAAATAAACATTGAAAAAAATGTTTTAAATAAAATTGAGTCAATTGGCTAAATAGCCACAGGACTACTGAAAAACTACAGCAGAGAGTAAATTATTAGTTAAAATAAATTTGGGCCACTATCTGTAGATTTAAATTATTTATAACATCTGTCTCTCACATTTACTCAGATAATTACTTGTTCAATCAGCATGTTAAGCCTTGTTTAATGTTAAAGGGAGAAAAAATTCTGAAGTTCAGAAGGAGAATGAATGAAACAGAAATAAAGCCATTCTCATACGAAATGGCATCTGCCTTCCAATAACAACTTCAGAAATAAGGTAAACAGGCAACTACAGGGAAAAAGGGTTAAAGAAAATTCCCAAGAATATGTAGATATAGCACCAAACATGGTATATAAGACATGCTGCCTCGTTAGGAGTAATGATGGTAGAAAACTGGACAGAGATATGACAGCAACACAGTAAAGAAATGTGAAGAGCTTGAAAAAGGATGGAAAATACACATTCTTGTTTTGAGGATGTGAGAAAGAAGGCTATATGGTGACCAAAGAAGTACTCTCAAAGTTAGGTTTTTTTCAACATAATGGATAAAATGTAATTGTTGGACTAAGAAATGACAGGACACAGGGTGCCTGGGTGATTCAGTTGGTTAAACACCTTGATTTCTTCTGAGGTCATGATCTCACCGATTCTGAGTTTAAGCCCTGCATCAGGCTCTGCGTTGTCAGCATGAGGAGACTGTGTGGGATTCTCTGTCTCCTCTCTCTCTGTCACTCCCCCACTCATGCTCTTTCTCTCTCAAAAATAAATAAACTTAAAGAAAAAAAAAAAGAAACGATGGGACTCAAAACTCTATCAAAACAGGTCATTTGGCCTGTAAAATAGAAAATTCAAGGGATGTGAAAATTGTTGTTTTCAAATATATATATATATATATATATATATATATATATTTTTTTTTTTTTTCCTTTTTGTACTATATCATGTAGCAAAATAAAGATGAATGGATCTAGCTTACCACAGGACATATTTTGGTCCAGTGCCATACTCACCCTCCACACCAAAATGTCAATGGAAATAGGTCTTAAAGATACATGGATGCTTCCAAATGTCATGAAGGTTAAACACAGCAGAAATGTTCACTTGGTCAGGTACTTCACTCACAGACAACTGTAAAGCATGCTGATTCACAGAGCTCTGGAGTTCCATAACCAGGGATCATATTCAGCTCAATCCCTTATTATCTATGTGACTTTGTGCAAATTATTTAACCTCTTGACATCTCATATTCCTTCTCTGTAAAATGAAGATAATAAAAGCATCTACCTGATGGATTCATTGTTGGGATTAAAGCATTTACAGAAGTGCCTGTCACATAATAAATATTTTGGGATAATAATATTTATAATTATATTAAGATCATACATAAATCATGATGACGGTAACTAAATGGTGTTGGGAAAAAATAGCATAAAATTTTTCTTCTTTTATGAATTAATGGTGCAAATTTAAAATTTCTACCTCCTTCCTACTTACCACCAAGCATTTACCAAAGATAATATCTCATGAGAAGTGAATTAAGAAATAACCCACAGGGATCATTTGTGGGCTTGATTTCACTATCTCATCAGCAATCAGTAAGCAGTCATTATGAAAATTCTCATTACTTTTGTGCCCACTTTTATTGGGCTTCTCGAACAAGGGATTTCCAAATAACATAGAATAATAAAAAGGGGTATTTTATAAGGGTAACTCTCTTGCAAGAAATAGTACTCAATATATTTCAATATGTTGAAATAGTCAATGTGTAATTGTATTAGGTATTTTCATACATCAAGAGAAAGAACATTTGATATTCTTTTCACTCTTATTTTTTTCAGTTTCAAAAAATCAAATCCATGTCTTCTCAACACATTCTGTTAGGGTCTGAATGTTTGTGTCCCATCTCCAAAATTCATATATTGAAGCCTTATTTCAATGTGACGGCATTAGGAGGTAGGACCTTAAGGAGATAATTACGTTAAGATGAGGTCATGAGTATGAAGCTCCCATGATGGTATTAGTGTCCTTATAAGAAGAGGAAAAGACACCAGAGTTTCTTCTCTCTTACATTTGAGAATACAGTGAAGAGTCAGCTGTCTGCAAGCTAGGAAGAGCACCTTCACCAAGAACAGAATCTTGCCAGCACCTTTGATCTTAACTGTTCAGCCTCTAGAATTATGAAAATAAACGCCAGTTGTTTAAGCCACCCAGTCTGTGGTACTTTGTTATAGCAGCCCAAGCTGACAATGATACATACTCAGAGCATAATTATAATTCAGCAAAATTCACTTATCTAAGTCAATGTATTCTAATATATTCAGTGCATGTTAACTACAGGCTAAATATTTTCATTGTGTTGGTTACAACTACCTTTTCCAAGTTTCTCATCAACACCCAGAAACAAACACCTTATGGCCTGCTAACTGAACCTCAAAAAGCTGATCTGAACAATCAACACAATTGTAGGAATTGAAATGTGCTTAAAATTGGAGTTGCTGCTGTCAGTGAATATGCTTAAATGCAAACAAAATCTATGCATACCCATACTGTGTCACTGTGCTCATTGTCAGAAATAGTTTTTCAAGGCTCAGCCTAATCTAAAATGTGCTGCTTAAATTCTGAACCAGTATAAATCTAACTAAAGTAGCTGATAAAGTGACCTAAATGCAACAAAATGAACCATGATAAATATAAAAATAAGAATATAATTACTATACTTCAAAATGCCAGCAATTCACTCAAAAGCCTTGTATCAGTAGCTAAGACTTAGTTCTCTCTGGAAGTAACCCACATCCAAGGAACCTACAAATAGCTATAAAGTTTTATAAAATCTCTAAATGTTTCCAAACAACCAGGAGCACTAGGATATTCTTATTACCAAAGTCCTTCTTTTGTATGCAAGTATTTTGAGAAGAACCAGTGAACTTCCTTGGGCAACTGGTTCTGTCATGAGAACTCCATTAATAAGGGATAATGTTTCTTGAGTAAATAATATTGAATGGTAGGTAGTTTTGGTCTTGATAAAGAGCACTCTGATAACTACCATACCACCCCTGCCCACCATGTATGTATTTGTAGAAGTCACATGTTAATGCAACCTACTATGTACCATTGATGAGCCCAAATATTCAATCACCTAACATTTATTTAGTGCCTGCCATGTTTCTGGCCCTGAGCTAGCTTCTGGAGTTATAAAGCAAAATAAGAGCTCACATTTTATAAAAGAAAATAGATGTGCAAAAATTAACAAATTAAACAAACTTTGTCAGTCCATAAATGAAAGTATATTTTATGTGTTAGAAGGCAGAAAATGAAAACAACTTCTTGTGTATTGGAGAAGTCATCTCAGAAAAAAAAAAAGTAACATTAAAAATACTTTCTTAAGAGTTTGGCTAGCAAGTCAGGGAGGGTAAACATATCTAGACAAAGCAACAGCATCATATATTATTGGTGAAGAATGTCTATAAAAATTCATCTCTTTTTTTATTTTCCATCACTTAACCAAGTGACATTTAAAAGTAGCCATTTATTTCTCAATAGGAAATCCAGTGTTCAATCTATAATCTTGGTATTATTATAGGTACTAATGTGTCCAAATCTACTAATATAATGTAGAATTAGCTAGCCTGATTCAGGGTCATTTTAAAATGGAAGCCAAGAAAAAGAATTTTAAAAATTCTATGCCCTTCACAGAATTGGTTTTAATATGGCTTAAAGATTTAAAGCAGTGATTCTCAAAGTATAGTCCCTGGACTGAATCATAATTAGCAGGGACTCCTAGAAATACAGATTATCTGGCACCTCCCCAGACCTACTGAATCAGATTCTACAGGGATATAGACCAGAACTCTACTTTTACAAACCCTCTGGATCATTCTCATGTATTTCAAGTTTAAGAATCACTGATTTAAAGCATGGTTTATTCCAGTATTAACAAGCTCATGTCTTGTAGGAGTCTCCTATCTTCAGACAGAAGGAAAGCTCAACTCCACAAAAGCCTGACTTGATTATTTCAAGGGCACAAATTCTGTTTTGAACGAATCTCAATATTGTTGCACATAAGTGGCCAAAGTAGTTTATATAAGATTATTTTATTTGACATTGACTGAAGATAATGGGGAATAAAATGTACATTGGGGACAAATGAAAGAAATTATTTTTTAGAACTATGTGTAGGAGTACTTTTTTTCTTATTTAAATAGATACTATCACAACTTGCCAGTTGCGTTGACCTTGGAAAAATCACCTTGCTTCTTTTTGCTTCAATTTCCTCTCGTATTAAGTGGGGACAGATTAGTTTCAAGCATTAAATAAGTGCATATAAATTATTTAGAACAGTGCTTGGGTTATTCCAAGTCCTAATATTGTTTTTGTTGTTATCTGAAAGAAAAAGTTAGGTGTTCCTTCTATATTTTGTACTTCTATGTTTTGCACCAATAATTTTTAAATTTATTGTAATTGTTCCTTTAAAAATCGTAATCAGTCGCTTCAAATAGCCAACTACTGTTATTCCCCACAGCCCATTCTTTAACTAGTTCTAACAGTTTGACACTACAGTTAAGTTGAATTATGGAAGTAGGATCAGGAAGGACTGCTTATTCTAAACTTTCTTTAAGCAGGTTTGAGTTAGAATCGCCTCTAAATGTAGATTTGAATTACAATCATCTCTATATGTTGGTTTGAATTATCTTTCTTAGGTTAGAGAATGGGTATAAAGAGACAGCAACAGATATTTCATGGAGAAACCGAGATCAGATAGCTACTTTCTAAACTGTAAGCACAGAGATCAAATGCAAAGTGTATGGTGATGGGGGAGAGGTATAATGGAAATGGTGGGGAAACTGGAAGGTCTTAAAGAAAAACAGACAAGGCAAGCTGGAGCAGAAGGAAAGAGGTAATTTGGATAAGATTCTTGTGCTAGGGCATGAATGAAAGGTTCAGAAAAATGGCTCATCTCTCATGAGAGAGGAGGAGAGAATAAATTTTACTTACTTCATAATTAAAGATTGGCTGGCCTTTTTTTCCTATAATTCACCTTCCTATATGTGAATGATTGTTGTTATCAGTTTCTTATTGCTGTTGGAATAAGTCACCACAAACTTAGTAGTTTAAAACAGCACAAATTTATTATCTTGTAGTTCTAGAGACCAGAATCCAAAATGGGTTTATGGAGCTAAACCAAAATCAAGGTGTCTACTGAGGTGTGCTTCTTATCTATGGAGGTTCTATGGGAAAATCCACTTCCTTGAATGTTGCAACTTCTAGAAACTGCCTCCTTCCCTCAGAACATAGCCTTTTAACTCTACTTTCAAAGTCAGCTGTATAGTATCTTCAAATTCATTTTTTCTCTTTGACTTCCTCTTCCTTAGTCACATTTCATGCTGACTCTTTCTCCTATCTATATAAGAACCCAGCGATTAGGGTGCCTGGGTAGCTCAACTGGTTAAGCGTCTGACTGCTCAGGTCATGATATCATGGTTCCTAAGTTCAAGCCCCATGTCAGGCTCTGATGTTGACAGTTCAGAGCCTGGAGCCTGCTTTGGATTCTGTGTCTCCCTCTCTCTCTGCCCTCCCCCACTTACTCTCTGTCTCTCTTTCTCTCAAAAATAAACATTAAAAACTTAAAAAAAAAAAAAAAGAACCCAATGATATTTTGGGCTCACCCAGCTAATCCAGAATAGTCTCATCTTAAAATCCTTGATTTATATGTACAAAGTCTTACTTGCCATGTAAGGCTGTAACACATTCAAAGATTGCAGGGATTAGAATGTGGCCATCTTTGGGAAGACATCATTTTGTTTACTGCTTTCCAGAATTGTGTATGAATATCTTCTCTGACAATGTCTGATTTAAGTGCAAACTTACCAAGGGCTAGGGCTTGAAATGTGTCATCTTCCAAGACTGCTTCAAGATTCATAGAGCTATTAGTCAAGATTATGCAAAGTTTTTCTCTTCTACTTAGTAAACCCACATACTGCAAATTATAACATAATAAATGATTACTATGTATTTGTCTGACAAGAAATGATTCATTAAAATGGAGAAAAATCTAAGTTGTTTTTTTAAAGACATTTTCCAAGGCATCAGGGATGAAAGAGTTACAGCTATATGGCCACAGAAGATATATTTACAATTATTTTACCCATGCAAACATAAAAATCATTCAGTATGAAATGCACAGATTCAAATAAACCAGTTCTTGATGAAAATGGGCTTTATAAAAATTGTTTTTTATGTCATCAAAAAGGAATGTTGTCTTTTCAAAACACTTTCCAGATGAATAGCATATCATAATATATATTTGCTAGCACATAAATAACTGCCTGAATACAAAAAGATGGCAAGCACATATAAAATTTGAAGATATGTGTTACAAATAAAGGATATTTTATGATTCACTGCTGCATCTAATTTTGTGCCTATATGTATCTCTTCCCAGTATGACGTCTGAATATTAAGATAATTCCTGTAGGTTTGGCATCTAATGTTAGATTCAATGGTACAGATTGAGAGAACACATGAAAGAAATAGATCGTTGGCTAAAAATCAGAAAAGAGAATTCTATT
This sequence comes from Panthera pardus, assembly GCF_024362965.1. NCBI lineage: Eukaryota > Metazoa > Chordata > Mammalia > Carnivora > Felidae > Panthera > Panthera pardus. The sequence continues at coordinate 90,414,045 of NW_026526721.1, forward strand.
GAAACCGAAGTAGAAAAACAAAGGCCATCTCAATTATTCTTTACTACTTGAATAATTATTGAAACAACAAGAAGGGCAGTGAATATATTGAATAAAAACTAAAACAAATTTAAAAGACCGACATCATATGGCATCTACAAGGTGATGATGTGAAGAACATAAAACTCCACGAAATTAGCAAATACAACAGGAATAATAATTTAGATGATTAAGATGTTGTGAAAACTAATTTAAAGAGCAAAGTTCAAGTGTCAAGTAACAAAGGACACTGTTAAGAAATATAAGCAGATAAAAAAATGAAATCATTTAGAAAGAAGCTATCTTCAAAACTTGGAAGACTAGGATGCAGTTATGTACTAGATGGGACAGTGATAAAGCTGAAAAATGTGCATTCAATTGTCAATGACCTGAAGTTTAAGTTGGAGAGCCAAAAAGCCAAAAACCAATAAATACATACGAGCACGCATGCGCGCACACACCCACACCCCCCCCCCCCACACACACACACATACACACACGTAACCTACTTGAAAAAAACTTGGCTCAAAATGAAAAGCAAAATGATAGGGACAGGTTTTCTCTTCTGAAGTATTTACTAAACACACTTATTTCTAGGAGAAAGGCAATCACTTATTTTAGCTCTGCACATTTACATGGCAGTGTATCCTACTTACTAATTAATCAAAAGCTGAGATTTTCTTAGAATTTGTATAAATTTCATAAAACATATTTCTATAATGCCTGGTCATGAAATTTCCAATGGTGAAATGAAAAACAGAAAAAAAAAATCATACATTTTAAAAATATAGTTCAGTTCTGCTTTGAAAATCAACTTTATTGAATTTTCAGTTACTTAATGCCACAATATTTTCCTAACATTGTACGAGAAGGTTAATGTGAAAAAGTTGAATATTAGATTTAGTTATCTATTTGGGATTTTATTTCCCAATTGCTTAAAACACACACACTCACATATACATTTAGTCTCTCTCTCTTTCTCTCTCTCCCAGGTTATATACCGATTTTTAAACATAATCTCTATTGACAGATTACCAGAATTTTATGTATGGCCTTTAGTTTTTCTCATATTTCTTCATAGTTAAAAATACCTATCATTTGTGTAACTTCCATAAGTATCCAATTGAGGCTAAAAAATGTTATCCTTGGCAGGCTTAATTATTTCCATCTTTATTCTATTTTAGTAAGTACAAGAAAATTGCTTTTTATTACTTATGTTAGTAATATAATTCTTCCAGCGTTAAATTTTTATATAAAATATATATTGAGGGCAATATGAAAATTGCAATTATATATTCAAATAACTATACATGGTTTTTCAAGTAAGATAGAAATCCTGCAAACGCTTCACTGTCATCTATCAAGATATACAAATATGGAGTAGCTAAAAATGTTCATTTGAAACAACAAATTTAGCATACAAAAAGCTATTTAGGTGGCAATATATAGTAATGAGTACAAGTGCTGGTGAATGAAGGACAAGGCCTGTTAAACACTGGTTAACTTGTAAAAAGAAAGATTATTAAAACATTTGTTATATGGATTGGTCAATAAGTTAAAGCACAAAATAAATTAGTGTGTGCAAATTTTCCTACATTTTATAAGTATATTTTGCAGGTAATGTATGCATGTGGGATCAGAGGTATGTCACTATAATTCGTAAATCATTCTAAAATTTAGTATTTTCTAGATACTGTTTAAAAGGTGAAGGAGAGTACAATGATATAATTATTTCCCTTAGAAAATCATAAGCATATGAAACTGGAGGGGCAGAGATGACCAAAATTAAAATGAGGAATTACCTTCAAAACTACCACATGTTTCACAGTTTTGTTATCAAGGTATTGACACATATTCTTAGATGGGTCAAAATCAAAGAAAACTTTTTTTTTAACGTTTATTTATTTTTGAGAGACAGAGAGAGACACAGCATGAGCAGGGGAGGGGCAGAGAGAGGGAGACACAGAATCCAAAGCAGGCTTAGGCTCTGAGCTGTCAGTACAGAGCCCGATATGGGGTTCGAACGCAGGAACCCTGAGATCATGACCTGAGCTAAATTCGGATTCTCAACCAAATGAACCACCCAGCTGCCTCTAAAGAAAACTTTTGAAATCCACAAATTAAGTTGCAGAAGTCTAATTCAATACTTCTGCCGAATTGTTGCTCTCCGCAACATACTACGTTAAGAACAAGGAAGGCAGAAAGGTGGATACAGCTTCCAGTGATTAAGATGCTCACAGCTAGGAAGCTTGAAAGCACTCAAGAGGAAAGCTAAACAGAACAATAGGCAACATAAAAATGAAGCAATGTTACAGATTACATTTTTAGCTAATGTAGTTCAGTAAATGGAAATTCAGAAAATATGTATAAAAATATTATATGTTGAATAAATTTAAGGTTAAGATTTAAGGTAAAATCACTGATTTTTCTCGAACTATTAGAAAAATCTTATTGAAATATTTTTAAAAGATGCCAGTGTAGAATGGCAATATTGGATAGAGTACTGAAAAAACAAACTTCGGCTCTTTGCTTGAAATTTTCTAATTAGCACCACATACAACATCAAAAAATAAGTCCAAATCTCAAGCAACAAAGTACTTATATGAAAACAGGAAGCCAATATCAAGTCACAAAGAAGTCAGGAGATGGTTTTCTGCCTCCTTTTTAAAAACCCATGCCCTAAATGCCATTTTGAACTCACCGCCCTATTTCAACTAAACTCCTTTACCAGTCTGAATTTTGTATTTCCTGCATTCACAATTAATATTAGTATGTTATCATATAGTATTTATACGTCATAAACAATTTGTGTCATACTCATGTAAAGTTTTCTTTTTTTTTCCCCGTAAATTTGAATGTTTCTTAAGGATTAGGATTGTTTTCAATTCCTCAAATTTCAATACTTCTTTATGCTGGGGAATAGTAAGGAACTATTGTTTTATTAAATTCAGAGATTTACACTGTTTTTAAACACTGATACAGGAAGGACATTACACATTAAAGAACTACAAGTGTTACCACTTGGATAATGACTGAGTGTTAGCAAAATGATTACTTAACCAGGGATGTATGTACCTTTAGTCTATGCATGAAAATACTCTTTAAGATCACTGACTGCAAAGATCTGGACTAAACCTACTAATGGTTTGAACAGTGAAGTCAGTGGTCCAAATGACAAAGCACATTTATAATCTTCTATTAAAAATCAGCAACACTATAACATTTTCAGTACATCTTATTTTCCTATTTATTAACCAAAACAGTGACTATGAATTCTTAAAAGAGAAATTAAAAACAAGAAAATATTCATGTTTGTTTATTGCTTCCAAAATTCAAAATATTGAATTCTTTGCTGCACATGGCACAAGTATACTTTTTTTGTTTCTTTTTGCTAGACTTAGATTAAGTATAGAGTATCTAAATATGAAAATACAATAAACTGAGTCTATGTGAGGGCTTTTGGTTTATTTTTTTTTCTTATTAAGAAAAGATACCTTTGAGAGGCTTTATTAATCTCTCTTTTTCTCCAGCTTCATTGATATACAATTGACATACAATTGAACAATCTATTAATTATGCATAGAGAAATTATACAAATCCAAATTATACAAAGAAATATACAAAGAAATTATACAAAGGAAAATAGAGTGAGTTCTACTATTCTAAGATCACTTAAATCACGTGATTCCCTCAGAGTAGTGATCAGAATAATATAGTCAGCCTTTCTTTTGAGATACTCTGTGTGTCCCTCCCCCACCAAATACAAATAATTTTCATCAGGCAATGTTTAGTGATACTTGCCAACATCATAAGGTACAATATATATGCAATCTTTGACCCAGAATATTCACTACCGTGGGGATTATGGCTTCCTTATATTTTGCCTTGTGTTTAAAATGATAAATTTCATGCACTTTCTTACTCAGCACCCAATAATTAGCCTTTCATATCTCAGCTAGCATTTGATGTCTTTTGGTGTTCCACAAGACAAACCTGGGTCATAAGAATTCTTTCCTAGACACATGTAGAATCATGTTTTGTTTTGTTTTTTTCTTTTTGCCTAGGGAGTAATAGTTTTTCTCTAAAGTGTATGAAAAACCTGTTTAAAGGTTATTATCTAAAAGGAAACAGATATAGCACAGAAAAATGTCATTAACATATAAACCACCATTCAGAGCCCAATGTGTGGCTCAATCTCACGAACCATGAGATCATGACCTGAGCCAAAATAGAGTCAAACGCTTAACCAACTGAGCCACCCAGGTGCCCTGATGTTGTAAGAATTTTAAGTCCTTGAAAGTTAAAAGTACCATAATATACAAGAAAAAAAAATTCTGACAACATATTGTATTTTAACTAATGATAATTTTCCTGTTGTAAACTCTCACATATTTATTATAGAATTTAAGAAAATAGTAAAAAAATATAAATAAGAAACAAATATAAAATTATCTGTGTCATCACTCTGATGATATACATTCCTAGCATTTTGTGTTATTCCTATCCAGTCTCTCGTATAGATATTTTTCCATATTGAATCATATTGTAGCCTTTATACCCTATTCTAAACATGTACCAATGAATTCACATTTTAATGGCAATATCACATTAAGGTATAGCACGTCTATATTTTATTTCTTTCTCCAATATGGGCTATTAATTTATCTCTAATTTGTCTCTATATAAATAATATTTCAGTAAACATCCTGTGCATGAATCTCCATGTGAATCCTTATTAACCTTCTAGAATAAATATATAGGATAGTAATTATACAGTCAGAGTACAGATTATTTACTATTGAAACTACAAATGAGAAAATGAAAATTCATTTCTTTTCTAGGCAAATGCTATATATACATATATATGTATATATATATATATATGTATATATATATATATATACATATATATGTATATATATAGCAATAAAGATTTCAACAGAAAACCTTGCTAATTTATCTTCATGTGCTAATGTAGAAATACAGAAAATTAACAGGAAAAGAGTATGACTTTTCAGTTGTTATCTTCTGATTTTTGTTTGTTCAAGAGAAAAAGAGAAATATGTTTGGACTTAGGAATTCATTGAAGTACATTATATAACAGAAATTGCCTATCAGATACTTAATATAAACAGAGCAATACTGTATGAAATCTAAATGGAGTTAAAAGTTGTCAACAAAGTAGGCTTATCTGAGCACTTCTATTAAGTGAAACCCAACCAGGTTGTAAAAAGTTAAACATAAGGGAATAAAATGTGTAGAACTCACTCATATCAAGGAAATGCTTTGAAATATTCTCAACCAGAGAGTTGAAAATGATGTTAAATTGCGTAAACCACCACCTGCAACTGCAAGCTATATCAGTAAGTTAACAAATATGTGTCTCCAGGTATCTATTCCTATGCAACATGTAACAAATCAATGGAATAGACCTCATCCAACAAAATAGCTATCATCAAAGTCTGGTTGAACCTATATAATGATATACTCTGGGATATTTCCAAACTGCCAGTACAGAAAATGACAAGGGATACATCATGGACAGGATGCAAAAAGCAATAAAGAAAAAAATAAAAAGGAATAAAAACTCAGAATTGAAAAACAACAACAACAAACTACAAAATGAGAATATCACATTGAACCAAAAGCTATAAAACTTTTCAGCCATGTTTCTAGAGTCTCACAAAATCATTAGGCAAGACACTATCAACAATAGCAATATCTTTTATACATGCCAAGAGATTATATATGTGCATTATTTTATTTGGTTCCTGCAACCATCCTCTCAGCTATGCAGCCATGAACTTCTTGGACTATTCCACGTTAAAAGCAATTATGAAATTAATAGACGCTAGATTATTTGGCCATGGTGACAGCTAGTAAGTAGCAGAACCAGAATTCAAACCCAGTTGTCCTCTAACTCCAGAAATAACTCCTTCTCTCTACCAAATTCCAAAACAAAGAGAAACATAGGTACAAATACCTCAAAAGTAATAAGTAAATTGGTAGCAAAACTACTTATGAGCTTACGTTTGAATTAAACATTTGGAGAAAGTAAATCCCACTAGTTTTTAGTAAATTTTTGTATTTATAAGATTATAACATTCTAAAAACAGTGGTTAGTACCTGATTCAAGTTAATGGTTAAGATCAACCAGAATGACAACTCTACTCTTCAGTGAGTTTTAAGGGGGCTGGTTTTGCTGATAATAAATTTAAGTAGAACTAATCTGAATGACCTATACTTTTTAAAAATCCATAAAGCTACAAAAAATCCTGTTGTGCTCTTCCTCTAATAATCTCAGGTTTTCATGAATATACCAAAATACTTAATCTCATGTAAGAACAACAATAAAATTCCAGCTCATAAATGTTTATAACAAAACACCAAGGACTTTTCAGGGGTGGTATCCATAGCACATATTATTATTTAATAAGCAATATAAAATATCTATAAATTCATGTTGGAGAAAAGAAAAGTAATGGACTTGAATATATTTTCTAAAGCTCTATTTTTTAATTTTGTAATAAGTTGAGCCATTGAAATAAAATGAAAAACAAACAAAAAAAAAACCCAGAAACAAACAACAACAACAACAAAACCCACCTAATTTCATCACCTCATCACTTAATGGAAACTACATGAATGATTTTGAATTTAATGTAAAAATTATAGAATTTTTATAGTATTTTCAGACTTTAGATTATTAAAACAAGAATATTACATAATAAAAGATAATTTTAAACATGTTTTTTAAGTTAAATCTAAAGCTACTGCTTGTTATATCACACAGCATTGTCCAGAAGGCACACTTTATCTAATAAATTCTATAACTTTCTACCTTTGTAGAAAAAAAAAATCTTCTACAGGAGAATATATGTGCTTCATATTGTCAGAGAAACAGTTGTGTAATCTGTATATTTGAAATTTTGCATTTATTATAAATGGTCTAATTTTAGTTCCTAAAAGCACTGACTCTTTGATTCTTTAAAAAGCATTGTTTTCAGATCATCTTTAAATATGCTTGTTTTCATTTTAGTACTGCCACAGTACTAACTAATAAGGAAGGCTACTGTTATCACTAACCTCCTATCAGCAATCCCATATATTGGAACCAACTTACATGGTTAGTACATGGTTAGTGATTATTCTCATTTTGTCATAATTCACTCCAAAGTTCAGATAAGAAATATGGCATTTTAAATATTGGCAATTACTGTAAAATAATAAATGAACAGCATACTGTGATAGAAAATAGAGAAACAAGATGTGGTCATGGAGGGAGGCTCTACTTTAGGCAAGTTGTCTAGAAAAGCCTATCTGAGGAGATGTTTTAAATTGAAACTTAAAAGATGAGAAAAAGCCTAGGTGACTCCGTCTGTTAAGTGCCTGGTTTTGGGTCAGGTCATCATCTTGCAGTTTGTGAGTTTGAGCCCCACGTCGTGCTGTCTGCTGTCAGCACAGAGCCTGCCTCAGATCCTCTGTCCCCCTTTCTTTGCCCCTCACCTCTCTCAAAAACAAATAAACATTTAAAAAAAAAGAGGAGGGGGGGAGAGGGCTGGAGGGTATAGTTCAAGGCTCAAGGAAGCATATTCCAAGACTCTAAGGTAGAAATGCAGGACTCGTGGGTGTGCACTTGTATTGTTGTACATGGTCCACTCTTGGTTTAGTAGTACTCTGTTGTATTCTGTAATTCTTAATAATTTCTGAATAGAGGAAGAAACATGTGAACTGAGTAATAAAAGATTAAGATTCAAATTTAAACTCCATGAGGACAGAAAGTCTCATTTCCACCCCCATGTCATACCCCATATCTAAGGGCTAGCAATAAATACTTGCTGAATGCAAATGTGGCAAGGGGGTATGTCAAAAAACAATTTTGATTAGAGGTACAGCATATTCAAAAATATAACAGACCCATTTACTTTTTTCTATAATTTGTCTATTTCTAATATTTTGTTTGTTACTCTTTTTTTTTTTAAGATTTAATTTTTTTTGAAGTAATCTCTACATCCAACATGGAGCTTATAACTCACTACCCTGACACCAAGAGTCACACGCTCCACCAACTGAGCCAGCCAAGTGCCCCTTGTTTGTGACTCTTGACTGGAGTTCAGGGAGTTAGTTATATAGAAACAGATGCACAGACTTGGAATACACATTAGATAATGCTTTCTTGTGATTTTCAAAGTCTTTTCTGAGGGATGCCCCCAGACTCTGTTACCTCTATGAATACCATAGAAAAATATCTTGGCATGACTTTTTTTTTATTCCAACACAATTTATTATTTTACAATATATTCTCCTTCCATTTCATGTCTACAGCTCCTGCCGGTTAACATTTCTCTACTGAGAGTAATAAATATTATTGAATCTTATCGTTTATTTTATACAAACTAGTTTTCAATACATACTTGTTTGTTTCTCTTTTTTCCTACTTGTTTATTTCTTATGAACTTTTTTTACCTCTCAGAAAACTTTCAAAACGCTATAAATAATAAAACCATTTTTTCTTTAGAGAAGCTAAGTTAATATTTCAACCTAGTTTGCCAGTTTCTTCTACTTCTTTGTTAGCATTATTGGAGGAAAAGAAGAGGAAGAGATTGAAACAAGAACCATAAATGATATAAAGGTATTCACCTTATATGATTGACTATAAAGTTTACATATCATATTGTGTTTATTAACATTATAAATATATATCATATCTTTTAATGTGCAATGAGAAATTGGATTACTACAGGTTGTTGTCTTTTTCTTCTTGCACGGCTTATTTAATATTATTTATATTTGGCATTATTTTCTTAAATGCACATGTGTTTGTTAATAAAAAAACAGTAAAAGGCTATTTTAAAAATAATGTCTCAGGTTTTAAAAATTGTAAATGTCTTTAATTTTTAAAGTTTTTTAGATTTAAAAAGAACATGCCATTGCAAATGGTCAGGTATGCAATCACTTTTTTAACTTCCCATATAAAGCATGTGAATTTGTATGGTATTTGCTTTATGGATTTCAATAAAACTAGAGATTCCTGGCAAAATGCCAAGAAGAGAACCTGTTTCACATTCAAATTTCTGCATCACTGAGAGTGGAATCTTGTGCTTTATCCTCCAGAACAAACACAGTCTTTGCTCTTTCCTGCCTAGAATCATGAATCACTGAATTTCCTTCCCCAGTGTGTGAGCAGCTGCCTCTCTCTCTGGTTCACCCAAGGCTGGTACAAACCAAAAGATGCAATGAAGCACAGAAAAAGAATGTTGTTCCTCTACCACATGAGCCCACATAGATGGATTGAAAAATAAATCAATTTACAATGTAATAGGAAGTGAACAAATATCAGTGCTATGGACCCCTGGGTCTCTTTATACTAGTCAACTATGCTTAGGTATGGTGATAAGCAAATGAAGAAATGCAAAGCCATGAATCTTCACTAGTCTCATCACATGGCTAGCTTATTATCGTGTGCATTCAGCTTTATTCCTGGCTCTCCTCCATCCTCACACTTATTTTTGTTTGCCATTACCAATTTCAGTTGATGCTAAATTTCCATATTTTGACTATCTATGTAAGCAACTGCAAAGTCTTAATATTTCTACCCACCTCCCATTTAAGTGTATTTTATTTATTTTGAGAGAGAGAGAGGGAGAAAGAGAGAGAGCGAGAGAGAGAGCGTGAGTTTGTGTGTGCGTGTGTGCACAAGCTATGAAAGAGCATGGAGAGAGAGAGAGAGACAGGGAGAGAGAGAATCCCAGCGGGCTCTGAGCTGTCAGCACAGAGCCCAATGCCTGACATGGGGTTCAATCCCACATCCCTGGGATAATGACCTGAGCTGAAATCAAGAGTCTGCCTAACTAACTGAGCCACTGAGGCATCCCTACTCCCTTCCTGTTTAAAAGAGAATATCACACAAAAAGAAGCCTCTGGGAGAGGGAAATCAGCAACCACATTTGCAAACAACTACTTCATAACTTTTCATCTAGGTGTTTCAGAACAATGTGCCATTTATCATTTGAAAACCATGTAGATGTTTTCCAGCAAATTTATATAACCCACATATAGAAAGAGCACACATAGTCATCCTGAACTTTTCCTCTGCATCATGGAAACACTTCTACAATAGAAAACTAGTCAAATCTTTTCAGTCATTCAAATCTATTTTGCTACGCCCTCTGGTAGTAACACCAATTTTATTTCATATATATCTTAAATTGAACACAAAGATTTGCCTGCCTCTTTGAACTAAACACTTTACTTCAGATATTTTTCAGAGACCATACATGTCATCATGACCATCAAATCCCAGAGATTGTTTGTTACAGATATCCTTTTACAAGCCCTGAGAGAAGAAAATATAATTTCATCTATGCTTTCTTCATATGCAAAAAGCATCTGCTTGCTTGAAGAGTAAGATCATACATATTATATGGTCAGAAAATATTCTAAAAAATGAAATATTTTAAATTTAAAATATTTAAATATTATAAAGATATTTGTGTCTAAAGAGAAGAGACAATAAAGAATCAAAAATACAAATTAATATGAATAAAAAATGTTCAAGAAACATCCCTCTTATACCCTTCATGTGACAAAGCCTCCTTTGAAAATCAAATCAAATCAAGCTACTGAGATTCTGGAATACTAACTTTCTCCTTGAATGCTGGTTCCTGGCAAGAATCACTTAGAGAGTTTGCAAACAGTATGAGGATGTAGTGCAACTTTTGGCTCATGTTATATACTCAAAAGGCACAAATAATTTGAATTAGTTATGTACGAGAAAGAGATGCAATCAATCAAAGCTGAAGTAAATAGAAACCTCTGGTATTCCTTCATAAACCCCCCTCCCCCACACTGCCCATTAAACATCAAGGTGTGATTTCAATCTGCAGTTTGCATTCTTTTGAATATCTATGCAGACACTATAACTCAGTACAATGTAAATTTTCAATATGCTGGGTGAGAGAAGGGGGCACAAAACATTTTGGATAAATCAAATGTGTTCTCTCATAGGAAAAAGTTCAGGGCATTTAATTCAGGGGAACGGGCAACATGATTCTAATCCCTGATCAAGAAGCAGAGAAAAAAAAAAGAAATTGAATAGACTTTTCCCCAAAACTCAGTTTATACTTTATACCAAATATGTTTGAACATTAGGACCTTACAATTAATGTTAATAATTAATGTTAACAATTAATGTTAAATAATCATAAATAACATTCACTTTTTTGTGGTTGGTATAATTGAAGTTCTGTGCTTCTACATGCATCTTTTTTGGAAAAATTCTTGCACATATTTGACTCTTAATTTAAAAAGTGACAAAGATTCTCTCCTTGGTCAAACTCTACTCCAGCGCTTCTAAACTTTTTCAACTGGGCCTTGACTTTTGAGCTTCGTCATTCTCTGCATTGTCCAATTTTTTCAAGAATCCTGTGAAGTCAGTTTAACCACAATCCCTTAATCCTTAATATGTCATCACCCTCAATATCCCATCAGGCTGTTCATGCTCTGCCCTCTCCCAGGGTACTATCTGATCACCCTGGCCTACCTTCAGAAAGAACCCTGTAAGGTCAGTTTAAACAGAATCTCCCATAACCACTGATGTATCCTCCTAACAATATTCCACCCACTGACCACCACTCCCCATCCTTGGCTATAAATTCCTACTTTGTTGTTGTTGTTGTTGTTGTTGTTGTTGTTGTTGTTATAGTTGGAGTTGAACCCAATCTCTCTCCCTACTGCAAAACCCCACTGCAGTGGTCCTTATACCTACTGTGACAGTCCCGCAGAATACAGTCTGCCTTACTATTCTTTGACAAGTGTCATGAATCAGTTTTTCTTTAACAGA